>NC_064617.1:417338667-423251167 GCF_023898315.1 Schistocerca nitens | reverse complement strand
TCTCCAGCCGAACTGTACCCTTTGTGTGTGTGTGTCTCCAGCCGAACTGTGCCCTTTGTGTGTGTGTGTCTCCAGCCGAACTGTACCCTTTGTGTGTGTGTGTCTCCAGCCGAACTGTACCCTTTGTGTGTGTGTGTGTGTGTGTGTGTGTCTCCAGCCGAACTGTACCCTTTGTGTGTGTGTGTGTCTCCAGCCGAACTGTACCCTTTGTGTGTGTGTGTCTCCAGCCGAACTGTACCCTTTGTGTGTGTGTGTCTCCAGCCGAACTGTACCCTTTGTGTGTGTGTGTCTCCAGCCGAACTGTACCCTTTGTGTGTGTGTGTCTCCAGCCGAACTGTACTCTTTGTGTGTGTGTGTCTCCAGCCGAACTGTACCCTTTGTGTGTGTGTGTGTGTGTCTCCAGCCGAACTGTACCCTTTGTGTGTGTGTGTCTCCAGCCGAACTGTACCCTTTGTGTGTGTGTGTCTCCAGCCGAACTGTACCCTTTGTGTGTGTGTGTCTCCAGCCGAACTGTACCCTTTGTGTGTGTGTGTCTCCAGCCGAACTGTACCCTTTGTGTGTGTGTGTCTCCAGCCGAACTGTACCCTTTGTGTGTGTGTGTCTCCAGCCGAACTGTACCCTTTGTGTGTGTGTGTGTCTCCAGCCGAACTGTACCCTTTGTGTGTGTGTGTGTCTCCAGCCGAACTGTACCCTTTGTGTGTGTGTGTCTCCAGCCGAACTGTACCCTTTGTGTGTGTGTGTCTCCAGCCGAACTGTACACTTTGTGTGTGTGTGTCTCCAGCCGAACTGTACACTTTGTGTGTGTGTCTCCAGCCGAACTGTACACTTTGTGTGTGTGTCTCCAGCCGAACTGTACCCTTTGTGTGTGTGTCTCCAGCCGAACTGTACCCTTCGTGTGTCTAGACCAGAACTGCCCTCCTTCCGTCTCCGACTGTGTTTCCCACACGCTGAAAATCTTCACTCAACTGACTAGGGCAGTTCTCTTTCCTGAAGCTGTCCATCTGATTGGCTACAGCTTATTCTACATTATTTTACATTTTCAGGTATTAAATAATCAAAGCTTGACCACTTTCAGATTCTAAATAAAGTAACAATAATATCCACTACATAATAAACGTTACAATCTATTATATAAAACCATTACAATTTCCTTCTTAGCTTTCGAATAAATAAATAAAGAACAAAAGTAACTATTATGCACTAAATTTTACAACAAATTTTCTATTACATAATGATTCAGTAAGGTGGCACGCTGTAATTGTTCAATGTGTTTCATTTGGAGGAAATTATGATCTGATGCATAACTGAAAATACTGATAATTTAAATTTACTATATCTTTTAAACAAATTAAGTTACAGAGTTGATATTTACCCCATTCGTCATTTTAATTATGCGCTTCTATATGAAATGTCGATCGTTAAGATCGACCAAAGCGTTCAGATTTTACCATTCAGGTCTTTCTTACAAAACTTGTTAATTACACTTCAACAGTAAATCCTAAACTATTACAGATATGATCAATATTCAAGTTTTATTGGGATCACCATGAAATTTTATGGAGGATGGCAGATTAAAATTACTGTGGCTTGATTCCCTACATTACTACAGAATTAAGTAGTTTACATAAATGTTTCCCTTTATGGACGATCTTAGGTCCGCCATTTTTAAAAATGCTGCGTTTCCTTGGCCGCAAAAGGCTTCTACTGGGTTTCCCTATGACTTAGGTTCTCGTCTGTCTCGCACACTACAGCGCTTAGGCCTCAATAAATAATAGACGCCTGTGAGTTTCCCCATCTCGTGGTGAATCTGCGCCCTTTATGGCACGCAGTCCTGGACAACAGGGTTCGTTTCACAATTCCTGTAGGCTGACTCTTTCGGCCATATATTTAAATGAGAGCGCAATGCTCGTTAACTCACAAGGCGAAATGGCTGCATGAAAAATATGAAGTTATCGGAAAAGAAATCAGTATCGGAAGGACTGACACTGAATATAGAAATGTCGAAACAACCTTCGGTGAAATAAAAAGCAAGGGTGGTTACATTAAGGGTACAATTGGAATTCCACTGTTAAATCCAGAGGAGAGAGAGGATAGGTGGAAAGTGTACACTGAAGGTCTCTATGAGGGGGAAAGACTTGTCTTATGCGATAGAAGGAGAAGCGGGAGCCCATGCAGAAGGTGTAGGCGATCTAGTATTGGAATTAGAATTTGAGAGCGCTTTGGAAGACTTAAGATCAAATAAGGCAGACGGGATGGATAACATTCCATCAGAATTTCTAAAATCATTGGGGGAAGTGGCAAAAAAACAACTAGTAACGTTGGTATGTAGAATGTATGAGTCTGGCGAATACCATTTGGCTTTCGGAAAAATATCATCCACATAATTCCGAAGGCAGCATGAACTGACAAGAGCGGGTTTAACGCACAGTTAACTAAATAGTTCATGCATCCACGGTACTGACAAGAACAGTGTACAGAACAATGGAGAAGAAAATTGAGGAAATCTTCAGTGATGATCAATTTGGCTTTAGGAAACGTAAAGCCACCAGAGAGGCAATTTTAAGTTGCGATTGATAATGGAAGCAAAACACGTTCATAGGATGTATCGACCTGGAAAAAGTGTTCGACAATGTCAAAAGGTTCAAGATGTTCGAAATTCTGAGAAAAACAGTTAGCTATAAGGAGAGACGGGTAATATACAATACGTACAAGAGACAAGAAGGATATTAATAATAGAAGACCGAGAAGGAAGTGCTCGGATAAAAAGGTGTAAGTCAGAGATGTAGTCTTCCACCCCTCTATTCAATCTCTGCATCGAAGAAGCAATGCTGGAAATAAAAGAAAGGTTCAAGAGGGAAATTAAAATTCTAGGTGAAAGAGTATCAGTGATACGATTCGCTGATGCCATTGCTATCCTTGGAGTGAAAGTGAAGATAATTTGCACGATGTACTGAATGGAATGTAAAGTCTAATGAGTACAAAATATAGATCGATAGTAAATCGAAGAAAGACGAAAGTAATGAGAAGAAGCAGAAGAGAGACCAGCGGAAAACTTAACGTCAGGATTGATGGTCAGAAAGTATATGAAGTTACGGATGGACGGAGCAAGGACGAATTAAAAAGCAGACCATCACTGGCAAAAAGGGCTTTCCTGGCCAAGAGATATCTGCTAGTATCAAACATAGTCCTTAATTTGAAGCAGAAATTTCTGAGAATGTACGTTTGTAGCACAGCAATGTATGGTAGTGAAAGATGGACTGTGGAAAAACGAGAACAGAAGAAATTTGAAGTATCTGAGATGTGGTGCTACAGACGAATGTTAAAAATTAGGTGGTCTAAGAACGTAAGGAATGCGGAGATTCTGTGCAGAATCGGAGAGGAAAGAAACATACGGGAAACACTGGAAAGAAGGATGGACAGGGTAACAGGACATCTACTATGACTTCAGTTGATAACTTCCGTGGTAGTAGAGGGAACTGTAGAGGGGAAAAGTTGCAGAGGTAGACGGTGATTGGAATATATCCGCAAATAACTGAGAACGTAGGTTGCGCAAGTGCTACTGCGAGATGAAAAGGTTAGCACAGGAAAGGTATTCGTTTTGAACCAGCCACTCAGAAGACTGATGACAAAAAGAAAAGAAAGAAAAAGTCAGCCCTTCAGGTAAAGGGTTTGTTAAACATTGTTGCATGGATAGAAAAAGTTCACGAAGTACTAGACAGAATAGGTTTGAAAAGAGTTAAATATAATACGACGAATAGTGATGGAGTGAAACTCAAAATGAGCAGCAGTGCGAAGATCTCTAGCAAGTGCTCTAATAACAATTATTTCTTCTCCTTTAGCCTTTTCGATGGACATTCAGTGGATGCAGTAGCATCATTGCACAGGTTGGAATAGTTTCTTAAATTTGGCTTTCAACATTCCTAGGTAAGAAAGTCCACAATTATCCGTAGAGTCCCTGAGTCTCTGAGTATCTCCGCAAGAGTCTTAACTGACTGAAGTGGCTTTTCTCAAATCTATCAACACTATTCTGAATTTCTTCATTCGCTTTATTTTTATCAAGACCATTAACGATGTTGAACGATGTACACAGTACCAAGGAATAAGTTGCGTGGAAGTCTTGGAGGCGATATCTTTCGCAGCTTTGTCTATTCGTTTCAGAATTTTCCTAAGAAGTTTGAGTTCCATTTTCCTTTACTAAATTAATTTAATGTTTTCATCCCAGCTGACGATTCTTCTTAACATTTTGCCTAAATATCTGTAACTAGTACCAGGCCACTCACACTAAAATTGAAAGATAGCTGAAGTTTTCCGTAGTAACGCAGACTACCAAGTATTTACTGAAATGGTAATTTAGTCTCAGCTTACTATACCACCTCAGTGATGAATAACATTATTTTGTACTCAGCACACGTATCATGGCGAAAAATAGCTTCTTTTACTTTTCGACGTATCGTTAACTATAAACGACGCCTTTAGTCCGCATCCAGTATGAAAGATGTTATATTGTGATGACAGGGTGCAAGTAAACTCCGGAATGCTGCAGTAGTTTTGAGTATCTTCGAAGTTTCGAGGCTTATGGTATCAGAACTCTCAAAGGTCTTCTTTTGTCAGACTAAGAGTTCCGGAGCACTTTCGGTGCCACAGAGGCCGTTAGAGAGAACAGTAACCGTAAAGTTCGCTCCATAGCCTTCAGTAAAAGTAAACTTGATCCCCACGGCATCCATCTTACAGCACGCCCGGTGCCTTCGACCCCTCCAGTGGTTTTCTTCCGATGACGACTGCTGAAGGGTCGAATCATTTGCAAGGCAGAAAAAAATTCATTTTTTGTTGTAAAAGTTCTTCTTGCGGTTTCCAGATAGACGGAGCCGTGTTGAAAAACATATATCTCGTGGAAGTTGAGTATAAATATTGAGAAACAACCTCACGTTAATACCATAATTTGGCGAAACGTACGTTGGTCTTTAAAGATTTAGCACCCAAATTTATTTTTAATGGCAGAAACTAGTTGTGTAACAAATACGTGTGACTGAAAAAGGAATATCTCTTTAGAGATATTAAGGGTAAAAATGACTCTGAAATTTGCAGATAGTATTCGCTAACAGCATATTAATCAGCTACTCATGGTGCGCGTTAGTTGCCTACTTCCTCAAAAAATGTATAGACAGCAGTTGACGGAGAAATGTCGGGACATATGAGATTAATTAAATGTTTGTGAGGTCAAAAATGGTTCAAATGGCTCTGAGCACTATGGGACTTAACATCTATGGTCATCAGTCCTCTAGAACGTAGAACTACTTAAACCTAACTAACCTAAGGACAGCACATAACAACCAGTCATCACGAGGCAGAGAAAATCCCTAACCCCGCCGGGAATCGAACCCGGGAACCCGGGCGTGGGAAGCGAGAACGCTACCGCACGACCACGAGCTGCGGACTTGTGAAGTCATTAAATTGATTTTTAGTCTCACTGAATTCTCTATTTCAACAAATACCTCACTAGTCCTACAATTTTTGCCCTTTTTTCTGCTCAAAGAACTACTCTGGCAAGTCATTGGTTCAAATGGCTCTGAGCACTATGGGACTTAACTTCTAAGCTCATCACTCCCCTAGAACTTAGAGCTACGTAAAACTAACCAACCTAAGGACATCACACACATCCATGCCCGAGGCAGGATTCGAACCTGCGACCGTAGCGGCAAGTCATTCATATATAATTTATACGAACGTGCTTGATGATGAGGTCAGCATTGAAATAAAGCACAGAAAATGTCTTGCTTTCAAGCACGTAAAGAATGAATAAAGATAGGCTATGTGCAGTAGTTTAACCTACATAAATATCGAGTCGGTCTTCAGTGGTACAGCTCGGGCTCACTGGCTCCCTAGAGATTAAAAAGATGGCCGCTCTAACAATGGATGTAAATTTATGAGAAGGAACTGTAACATAGAAACAGCATATACTACTCACACATACTGACTGTCTTTGCAGTAAGATAGACAAATTTCTGTACTGGAATTCGTCATCAGAATAGTCTGAGAAACCGGGTTGTATTTCCGGAAACAACATGGCTCAGTGAGTAAGCTCGGTGAATAAAACAGCAACAAGATGAGCAGTTTGTAATTCCGATAATCTGAATCTTAAAAGGCTGAATTTTAATTAATACTAATATAAATACGATCGTGGCCTTCAGCAACTGTTTTAAAAAAGATGTAGCCTTCTTCAGGTTCCTCCTTGCTTACTAAGAGTTGCCATAGGACCCCTGTTGACGTACAGAGTGGAAGGACCCTACCACTCCTGCTACAAGGAACCCCTTGAGTGCGAGGTCGCACGTTCAATCTGTAGTAACGCTTATTTGAAAGTATTGGGTTTAACGATGATGACAGGAAAAATATTAGCTGCTAATGACTCAACAAATTCATCAGGAGCTCTGCAGAACCTGAGTGTCCGGGAGATGCAGAGATCAAACTTCCGTGAGATGTATTACATTTTACAAAAGTGACGTAGTAGAA
This sequence comes from Schistocerca nitens, assembly GCF_023898315.1. Lineage (NCBI taxonomy): Eukaryota > Metazoa > Arthropoda > Insecta > Orthoptera > Acrididae > Schistocerca > Schistocerca nitens. Next base: position 423,244,660 of record NC_064617.1, on the reverse strand, counting down.
ATCCAAGAAATTTTCAAAACGAAGTCCATTAACTTGTATCATGAAAATCGAATGAAAAATGGCGCGTCACGGTGATCACAAAGGTTCGCAACACAGTCTAACATAACAGTTGCGGCACACTTCTGAATACGACATCGGAAGAGTGCAAATAATGTTTACATAGATTTGTAGCGACGTTTTCACAATAGGCTGTGTATGTAGTGCCATAAAATAGTCAATAACTAAAAATTTATATCACATTTGTAATTATTTACTTTCCGAAGCGTCCTGGAAGATACGAAGCAGTCCATTACAGGACCTCTTATTTACAATTACCTTGTAACGTACAGACGTTTACTGAATAATGTGGTTTTCCTTCAATAACAAAAATCTGTAGTAATCACGAGAAGAACTGACCCTTTAGAGAAAGACGTCATACATCTATCCAGAAAGCAGAGTTTTGTTCTCTACACTTCCAGCCAAATCAGTGAATGTGGAACGCAGCAAACCTATATGGAATGAACACTTATATTATACGATGTATCAAACAAGCCACCACGAATGAAACTTAAGGGAAAACCACACAGATGTGGTAATAAATAGTCAAAAGCAAAAGTGTCAACGGCAGTGCGTATAACAATAAAACAGACAACAGGAATACATACTTCTCATGCATGAAATATATTTATATTCTCTTACTTTCAGCCGAATAAGCTGCAAATATTGAAATATTCGAAAGTGTTTCTTCATGGACGAGTTGCAGCGCATGTCTCTTGTCCGAGAATTACTTCGAGCAGATAGTTAGAGAACCAACTCGTGAAGCTAACGTTTTAGACCTCATAGCAACAAATAGACCGGAACTTTTCGACTCCGTGAATGTAGAAGAGGGTATCAGTGATCATAAGTCAGTGGTTGCATCAATGACTACAAGTGTAATAAGAAATGCCAAGAAAGGAAGGAAAATCTATTTGCTTAACAAGAGTGATAGGGCACAAATCGCAGAATATCTGAGTGACCACCATCAAACGTTCATTTCTGAGGAAGAGGATGTGGAACAAAAATGGAAAAAATTCAGAAACATCGTCCAGTACGCCTTAGATAAGTTCGTACCGACTAAGGTCCAAAGCGAGGGGAAAGATCCACCGTGGTATAACAATCATGTACGAAAGGTGCTACGGAAACAAAGAAAGCTTCACCATAGGTTTAAGAGTAGTCGAATCATAGCTGATAAGGAAAAGCTGAACGAAGCGAAAAAGAGCGTAAAGAGAGCAATGAGAGAAGCATTCAACGAATTCGAACATAAAACATTGGCAAACAATCTAAACAAGAACCCTAAAAAGTTTTGGTCATATGTAAAATCGGTAAGCGGATCTAAATCCCCTATTCAGTCACTCGTTGACCACGATGGCACCGAAACAGAGGACGACCGAAGAAAGGCAGAAATACTGAATTCAGTGTTCCGAAACTGTTTCACTGCGGAAAATCGTAACACGGTCCCTGACTTCAGCCGTCGCACGGACGCCAAAATGGAAAATATTGAAATAAACGATATCGGAATTGAAAAACAACTGCTATCACTTAGTAGCGGAAAAGCATCCGGACCAGACGAGATACCCTTAAGATTCTACAGTGATTATGCTAAAGAACTTGCCCCCTTTCTATCAGCAATTTATCGTAGATCTCTGGAAGAACGTAAAGTACCTAGCGACTGGAAGAAAGCACAGGTCGTTCCCATTTTCAAGAAGGGTCATAAATCAGATGCGAATAATTATAGGCCTATTTCACTTACGTCAATCTGTTGTAGAATAATGGAACATGTTTTGTGTTCTCGTATAATGACGTTCTTAGATAATACAAATCTCCTTCATCATAACCAACATGGATTCCGCAAACAGAGATCATGTGAAACCCAGCTCGCCCTATTTGCCCAAGAAATTCACAGTGCCGTAGACACTGGCGAGCAGATTGATGCCGTATTCCTGGACTTCAGGAAGGCATTTGATACGGTTCCGCACTTACGTTTAGTGAAAAAAATACGTGCTTACGGAATATCGGACCAGGTTTGTGATTGGATTCAGGATTTCCTAGAAGAAAGAACACAACATGTCATTCTTAACGGTTCAAAATCTGCAGATGTAGAGGTAATTTCGGGAGTACCGCAAGGAAGCGTGATAGGACCTTTATTGTTTACAATATACATAAATGACTTAGTTGACAACATCGGTAGCTCCGTGAGGCTATTTGCAGATGACACGGTTGTCTACAAGAAAGTAGCAACATCAGAAGACTCGTACGTACTCCAGGAAGACCTGCAGAGGATTAATGAATGGTGCGACAGCTGGCAGCTTTCCCTAAACGTAGATAAATGTAATATAATGCGCATACATAGGGGCAGAAATCCATTCCAGTACGATTATGCCATAGGTGGTAAATCATTGGAAACGGTAACGACCGTAAAATACTTAGGAGTTACTATCCGGAGCGATCTGAAGTGGAATGATCACATAAAACAAATAGTGGGAAAAGCAGGCGCCAGGTTGAGATTCATAGGAAGAATTCTAAGAAAATGTGACTCATCGACGAAAGAAGTAGCTTACAAAACGCTTGTTCGTCCGATTCTTGAGTATTGCTCATCAGTATGGGACCCTTACCAGGTTGGATTAATAGAAGAGATAGACATGATCCAGCGAAAAGCAGCGCGATTCGTCATGGGGACATTTAGTCAGCGCGAGAGCGTTACGGAGATGCTGAACAAGCTCCAGTGGCGGACACTTCAAGAAAGGCGTTACGCAATACGGAGAGGTTTATTATCGAAATTACGAGAGAGCACATTCCGGGAAGAGATGGGCAACATATTACTACCGCCCACATATATCTCGCGTAATGATCACAACGAAAAGATCCGAGAAATTAGAGCAAATACGGAGACTTACAAGCAGTCGTTCTTCCCACGCACAATTCGTGAATGGAACAGGGAAGGGGGGATCAGATAGTGGTACAATAAGTACCCTCCGCCACACACCGTAAGGTGGCTCGCGGAGTATAGATGTAGATGTAGATGTAGATCAGTATGATTCGGATGTTTTTACATGTATTTCACGATAATTCATGTCTCTTTGTAACTTACTAAGGCAGGGAACGCAAAAATATAATCACTATTCAGTTAATTAAGTAGAAAATAATTAAAAACAAACATTATCCTTTCGACACGTGTATCTCCTTTCTCACCGCTTGGAGCGCTAGTGTCGCGCCAGCTGTCAAACGGTAACAACTTTCACACCAGAGAGCGTAGCGACTGTATTTATTAGGCTGTGGTTCGCACCGTCAAGATCGCAAGCGAATTACAAACCCTGCTAGGTATCCACTCTTACACAACGCTCATAGAATCATGTTGATGTAACGGGGTGATGAACTGATGGACTGAGATGGCACACAACCGAATGCGAAACAGTCTGCCGCGCAGATTCTTGTTAAGCCGGCTATCCTTTAAGGCATATCGGCAGATAGTGCGATAATATGTTTCATAGGCACGGAAAAATCAACCAACATCGAGAGGCTGAATTTGTTCAGTGGTTCAAGGTGGCATGAATTGCTATGTCACACATTTTTCAGGAGGGGTAGTTTGCACTAAAGGAGTATAATTTTTATAGGCAGGCCAAGAATCAAGAAAAAGCAAGGCATTTTGACCAGCTATTAGCCAAAAGTAGTGTTCATTCAATAGTTGTAGTTCTCTTACTCTCATTTTCCCACTGTTGTCTACTGTGACATAAATATTCCCTACTGCATTTGCAACATCACGCGCACGAGAAAGAATCATAGGGGAAAGAGCCGCTCCAACTTCTCACAGCACAATAAATAACTTTACAGCCAAATTATCATCCAGATTAACAGTCGGCATAATTGTATAGGAATGCGTTAAGGCACTGATGTTCGTCGGTCTTGGTACAACTCGCTTGGTACCTCTAATTTCCAGATTTACTTCATATTCGTTTCTTCTACAAATCCAGATCGTCTGAATTGACTACAAATTCCTTACTGTTCTTTATCTCATCTATAAATTTTCAGGACGATTCCGCAGTTTGCTCAAATGGTTCAAATGGCTCTGAGCACTATGGCACTTAACAAATGAGGTCATCAGTGCCATATAACTTAGAACTACTTAAACCTAAGCAACCTAAGGACATCATACACATCCGTGCCCGAGGCAGGATTCGAACCTGCGACCGTAGAGATCGTGCGGTTCCAGACTGAAGCGCCTAGAACCTCTCGGCCACACCGGCTGGCCCCGCAGTTTGCTATGCATGTTGAAGTTAACGCTTTGTTTGGAATTTCGTTACTTTAAGATTTCCAATTGTGTAGCTCTGAAGTTGTGGAACCATCCACTGCTTCTCTTGACATTACTGTAATCTATGTCGCGCGCTATTTTATGTGAATAACATAGTACGTCACTAACACAGCCGGCCGCTGGTGGCCGAGCGGTTCTGGCGCTACAGTCTGGAACCGCGCGACCGCTACGGTCGCAGGTTCGAATCCTGCCTCGGGCATGGATGTGTGTGTTGTCCTTAGGTTAGTTAGGTTTAAGTAGTTCTAAGTTCTAGGGGACTTATGACCTCAGCAGTTGAGTCCCATAGTGCTCAGAGCCATTTGAACCATTTCACTAACACACATCCCATAAACTGTCTCGAGCATTCTTCAAACGCTAAAACACCAGTTTTTATAACAGGTGCGCCTTGTCCTTCCTTGAATACCCGTAGTTCTTCTTATGCGCTACACCGACATATTGCTGCGAGCTTATTCGAAATAATTTTCTGATAGCTAATTTTTTTTTCTTTTTTGCTATGCTGTGGGTGATCTTCCATGTATGCAATTGCGTTTAATACCAGCTCCTTGGACAACGATTGACTTTTACTGAGTTCCGTTGCAGATGGTATTTGTGGCCCCCTGCTCCACAATGATGATGAACTATACGGTTCGACACCTGTTTCAATAACGCTTTCACTTTTAAGCACGTATCGTCATCACTGTAGTCATGTACATTGTTCGCACGGTGGAGCCTATACGACACCACATATTCCTCTGACTCATCTTGCAGAAACGACGAAATTTCATATACCACTCCCTTCTCATTCTGCTAAATTCCTTGGCCTCTTTTCTGACGAAACGTTAACTTCAGGAACTGTTGTTGTAGCTACGAAGCAATGTTTGCTTTGTTTATCGTTGCCATTGCTCTGTTTTGTATCAACACCACTAGCACCGTAGCACTGATGTGTGTTACACGTAGACTAAGCAGTTCAACTACGTTCCGTAACCTAATACTGTGCTCACCATAGGATATCTCCAGTTCCGCCCCCTGTGGCCATTAGGGGCCAATACTGTGGCTGCATGGTAGACTGACTATATGTGGGGGCGTCTAATGCCGTAAACATCATTTTTTTGCGACCTCGCATACAGGTGGTTTCTCGTACGACGTCCAAGTACCAGAAGAGGTGAAGCCGCTGCTGTTTGCCAGCAGCGATCAAGGTCGACCGCCTATCCAATATCATCTCATCAGCTCGGCGCCAGAAGCAGTTTTGTCTGCGAATATTTCGCTGCTCCACAGTGCGGTCGTCGCGCACCCTCTTGCACCGAGGCGGTGCTTAGCGGGATCGCCGCGAAATTCAAAGTTGCGCAGTTGGCAGCCTCGGAACGATCCCGTGTCCATCACGGTACACTTGTGATGAAGCAAAATTCCAGTTAAGTAAACTACTGTTCTAAAAGAAAATGCAGTTCATATTGAAACGTCCCCTTAGAAACATTTATGAATGACTGTGCTGATAAACCTCTTACATTATTTGCTTTTCAAACAGCTGAGCAAAACTGATCGTACTCAGACATTACTCTCTTTACTTATTCTGATCAACACTAAACTGACACACTATTTTCAGCGCAACGCAATCTGACTTTTAATAATCCCTACAAAAGAATGGCTCTGACTAATAATAACGTGTACATTTCATGAATCACTTACCTCACAAAAATCTTCGTTACTCAAACCACTGCAATACAGCGAGCGCCAATACTGCCAGCTAAATAAAAGATTCTAACTACTGAAGGCACTAACTACTGATAGGCATAGTAAGCAAATGAATGATTTTCATAGAGAACAAACAATGTATTTACCTTAATAATGTTCCAAAGTCATCATATATATAATCTCAGTTCATGACATCCAGTATTACAAATTTACTCTCTCTGATGGACATACGTCCAGATCGTCCGCTCTCAAAACTCCGCCATCTCTCTCCCCACATCCACCACTGCTGGCGACTCATCTCCAACTGAGCAACGTTACGCGCTGTTAACAGCCAACTGCCCAACACTACAATAGCGACTTCCAACAATGCAAACCAGCCACAGACTGCACACAGCACAGTCAGTGATTTTCATATAGAGCGCTACGTGGCGTTACCTACATAAAATGCTAAACAGCCTACTTACAATATATCTAGAATGACAACTTATCTTTCTCTTTGGTAACAGTATTCCAACGAACATCTTAACAACCTTCCAATTTTCCATTTTCTTCTGAAGGCAGAAGCACAAGGGTATTACCGAAAAATTTAAATAAATTCCAAGTTTGTACCTATAAGTGCGGTACGCATTAGGGAGCTTCACTACGACATTAATTTTCATTGCTATCTATTTTCTTGCCTGCACATACCCTTAGTGCCCGCGATTAGCTTCAGGGACGATCTTAGGTTGTGTAGAAGCTCAGCTTTATAGCTGATGGCCGTCGTTCTTTACTTTATTGTACTGTAAACCTACATTATTTTCTTATTACAGGAGCGCTCCCAGGTATTCCCTCTTTCTGCTCGACACGATTGGCTTAAGACAGAATGATAAATTGAACTATGCCAGGGTAGAAGATCGTTAAGTCTACAAGTAAGAACAGACAATTGTTGCTGACAACTTACTGTGGAGGCATAGTGGCTTCTGAACCGCCTTACTTGACGCTATTTAACGAGAACGAAGAATGCTACAACCACAAAACAAAAAAGGCGAATATGTTCTCGTCAGTGCTAGGGATGTTACAGAGTCAACTAGCTTATCAACTTATTTGGCAGTGTTAGAGACAGTTAAATCAAAACATTTTGTCATTTTCGCTCTTTTTTACTAATTGGTATTAACTCAGAACACATAAGATCTCTGATATGAGTCCTATGTCATGTAATATAATACATTGTGTCAAGTAAGGTAACATGGTACATGATCTCATTCCTCCTAGGAACAAATCCACACCCAAAAATTTTATCCCCGGGAAGAATTTCTTTTAGCAATTATATGTATACTCTTCAGCCATATGATATTATATATTGTTTACTATGGCTGGTGAATCTTTTGGATTTTTGGCGCGGCATCAGAAACCTCAGTCTATAAATTGCAAGATACGGGTGTGCCAACTCCTTGCAGCTAAGAGAGCTTTCTGCGCTGGGGAAGTAGGGTTAACTAGTAAAAATGGGCGAATTTGTCAAGACGCTTTTGTTTAAATGTCTTTGAAGCCGCCAGATAAGTCGAAAAACTAATTCCCTTCTGTTATATTCCACACTGACCAGGACATGTTCTCATTTTTTTGTGCTGTGATAGAACTTTCATTCTGGTTCCTAAATTTTACTCTACCATAGTTTTGACAACCGATATACATTCTTGTTGACTGGAGTGACGACTAAACCGGTATAGGTTTCTCTATTTTCCTTTCGAACCATGTTGCTTATATCGTGGGAAAGGACAATGCTTTCAAAGAACATGACGACCATTAGTTATTTGTATATGTCAACTTTCGTACAGAATTTGAACCGAATTGCCCAAGTCTGAAACACGGAAGTGGCAAGCGAAAAAAAGGGTCACAGAAAATGTGTTTATTGCAATTAAAATCCGAATAAAGCTAGATTTGTGAAAGCGATTTTCCAATTTTGTCGTTACGACTGCATTTATTTATTTGAATCAGTTTAAACAGTTTCCACACATTCAGTTCACATAACAATGAATTTTACGTTCGATATGTAGCTCTACTTTTTAACATGGTATCTGGGCAACGATTATTAGGTTCCAAAAATTCATTTTGACTTTAATCATTTATCTACCGTTCTGCAAAGTTTGAACAAGTTTAAAGTATGGAAATGACGCTCGTCAAAAACTTCCCAGAACGTGTTCTTGCACATGTTTGCATGTAAAAGGCTAACGATGCACATGTAACCGTTAGCTGAGCATTCATTTCATTTCAGTCCAGTTCACGTCTTTTGCAGAACGAATTAATCAATTCGCACAATTTGCCTGGCGCCAGTTACTGTTCAGGTATTTTCTCTGCCATGCTGGTCTTGAAGTAGTCGATAAACTGCACTCCGCAATGTTTGTTTCACCGCACACCTGGAAAACATACACTCCTGGAAATTGAAATAAGAACACCGTGAATTCATTGTCCCAGGAAGGGGAAACTTTATTGACACATTCCTGGGGTCAGATACATCACATGATCACACTGACAGAACCACAGGTACATAGACACAGGCAACAGAGCATGCACAATGTCCGCACTAGTACAGTGTATATCCACCTTTCGCAGCAATGCAGGCTGCTATTCTCCCATGGAGACGATCGTAGAGATGCTGGATGTAGTCCTGTGGAACGGCTTGCCATGCCATTTCCACCTGGCGCCTCAGTTGGACCAGCGTTCGTGCTGGACGTGCAGACCGCGTGAGACGACGCTTCATCCAGTCCCAAACATGCTCAATGGGGGACAGATCCGGAGATCTTGCTGGCCAGGGTAGTTGACTTACACCTTCTAGAGCACGTTGGGTGGCACGGGATACATGCGGACGTACATTGTCCTGTTGGAACAGCAAGTTCCCTTGCCGGTCTAGGAATGGTAGAACGATGGGTTCGATGACGGTTTGGATGTACCGTGCACTATTCAGTGTCCCCTCGACGACCACCAGTGGTGTACGGCCAGTGTAGGAGATCGCTCCCCACACCATGATGCCGGGTGTTGGCCCTGTGTGCCTCGGTCGTATGCAGTCCTGATTGTGGCGCTCACCTGCACGGCGCCAAACACGCATACGACCATCATTGGCACCAAGGCAGAAGCGACTCTCATCGCTGAAGACGACACGTCTCCATTCGTCCCTCCATTCACGCCTGTCGCGACACCACTGGAGGCGGGCTGCACGATGTTGGGGCGTGAGCGGAAGACGGCCTAACGGTGTGCGGGACCGTAGCCCAGCTTCATGGAGACGGTTGCGAATGGTCCTCGCCGATACCCCAGGAGCAACAGTGTCCCTAATTTGCTGGGAAGTGGCGGTGCGGTCCCCTACGGCACTGCGTAGGATCCTACGGTCTTGGCGTGCATCCGTGCGTCGCTGCGGTCCGGTCCCAGGTCGACGGGCACGTGCACCTTCCGCCGACCACTGGCGACAACATCGATGTACTGTGGAGACCTCACGCCCCACGTGTTGAGCAATTTGGCGGTACGTCCACCCGGCCTCCCGCATGCCCACTATACGACCTCGCTCAAAGTCCGTCAACTGCACATACGGTTCACGTCCACGCTGTCGCGGCATGCTACCAGTGTTAAAGACTGCGATGGAGCTCCGTATGCCACGGCAAACTGGCTGACACTGACGGCGGCGGTGCACAAATGCTGCGCAGCTAGCGCCATTCGACGGCCAACACCGCGGTTCCTGGTGTGTCCGCTGTGCCGTGCGTGTGATCATTGCTTGTACAGCCCTCTCGCAGTGTCCGGAGCAAGTATGGTGGGTCTGACACACCGGTGTCAATGTGTTCTTTTTTCCATTTCCAGGAGTGTAGAAACACTGATACGAAAAGACTAAACGATACAAGGCAAAGCTCGTTGGTAAGTGTAATTACTTGGCCAGGAGGGACATGGATTCATCAATACGCAGTCCCTTTTCTAACAACGTTATTTCCATGTTCTAAATACACTTTAAGCCAGACTGAGAATGTGAACTGAATCAGGAAGTTAACAGCTACTCAATAATTTAACTTCGGCAACTGAAAGACGCGCACGCCAAACAACTATTGTGTATCCAGAATGAGATTTTCACTCTGCAGCGGAGTGTGCGCTGATATGAAACTTCCTGGCAGATTAAAACTGTGTGCCCGACCGAGACTCGAACTCGGGACCTTTGCCTTTCGCGGGCAAGTGCTCTACCAACTGAGCTACCCAAGCACGACTCACGCCCGGCCCTCACAGCTCCACTTCTGCCAGTATCGAGTCTCGGTCGGCGCACACAGTTTTAATCTGCCAGGAAGTTTCATATCAGCGCACACTCCGCTGCAGAGTGAAAATCTCATTCTGGAAACATCCCCCAGGCTGTGGCTAAGCCATGTCTCCGCAGTATCCTTTCTTTCAGGAGTGCTAGTTCTGCAAGTTTCGCAGGTGAGCTTCTGTAAAGTTTGGAAGGTAGGAGACGAGGTACTGGCAGAAGTAAAGCTGCGAGGACCGGGCGTGAGTCGTGCTTCGGTAGCTCAGTTGGTAGAGCACTTGCCCGCGAAAGGCAAAGGTCCCGAGTTCGAGTCTCGGTCGGGCACACAGTTTTAATCTGCCAGGAAGTTTCAACTATTGTGTAATCTACGTGGTCTCCTGGCTACCTCCCAAGACTCCCTTCGCTCATCGCCCTGCTGCGCGGTGATTATACATTCCCCACGTCACCCTTGGGCCGTCCACGTGCTAAGACTTTCTCAGTATGTCATTATTGCTTACGATACCACTTGAGATGTGTCGGTCATCCTTTGCAGCCATCAGCTCAGAAAACAAGGACACACACATTCTCGCAGAAGGATAACGGTATACAGGGTATTACGTACAGTCCTTTAAATCGTTAAAGAAATTTCTTGTAACTTGTTATGAAACTATGTATGGCCTTTCGAAATTATAGGAGTCAATGACATTATGAATTTCATTTTATTATCTAAATCAATTTTTGATACATGAAAAATTTACTAAAACATAAAATTTATGACTTTCCATCAGAAATAAGTTTCTGAATACTGATACCTCGACAAAAATCAATGAAAAAATTTATCTAAACAGTTAATCATTAAATAATTGAACAGAAATATTTTAATGAATACAATAGGAAAGTTATGTAACAGTTTCAATTTCAGACTACTATTATTGTACATGTTGGACTATATATTTTCATTTATTTCGTTATCGGAGTGAATGAGGGTATGAATGTGGCATGTATGTGAAAAATGAATCCTTAAAACTGGTAATAACTAAGTGCGAAAGAGCATAGATATCAGATTATGCAGCTTTGATGTGAGGCACGTACCTGTAAAGTCAGTTTTCGGTACTTTAGAGATGTAATAGTTATTTCAGTCCTTCAGACGAATGGTTTTGGGATGGTATTAGGTTATATTTCCGTCTAAATTGATTTCTGATCTCGGATTAGTCTAAAGAGGGAGAGCATTTGGTTATGTTAAAGGAAATGGGAAGACGATTGGTTACTGTGCCATTCGGCCAGTAGCAGAAGAGATCTGTAACGACGGGTGAAGTCTATACAACGGCAGCGGCTGCTTTGAGGGACTTTGAGAAGTTATCAACGATCTCGCGGACTTTTTGTTGTGGCGTAACAAGCTAGTCACGCCACACTGAGGAGGAAACCGAAAGGCACGCGTACACACACGCCGACTGGCGTCAAGTCTGGAACAGGATACGTTATGACTGCTATAAAGAAAATACGTAGCTTTGGAATATACTTAACTTTTAATGCTTCCTTTGGTACATCTCTCTTGACTATACAATTGAGACTCGTAAGATACATGCACTGATACAATTGGCGCCTTGCTAAGTCGTAGCCATTAACTTAGCTGAAGGCTATTCTAACTGTCTCTCGGCAAATGAGAGCAAAGGCTTCGTCAGTATAGTCGCTGGCAACGTCGTCGTACAACTGGGGCGAGTTCTCGTACGTCTCTCGAGACCTGCCGTGTGGTGGCGCTCGGTCTGCGATCACACAGTGGCGACACGCGGGTCCGACATGTACTAATGGACCGCGGCCGATTTAAGCTACCACCTAGCAAGTGTGGTGTCTGGCAGTGACACCACATTCCTCCCCCGCAAATCGGCGAACGGTCGTGTTATAAGGCTTCCGCCCGCCGTGGGGAGGACCCCATGTTGACGTATGCGATGAGGTGGGGAGCCTAACAACAGGCGAGGCTGTGCCACCCGCACCCGGCCATTCGGTCCGAGGGGAGCTAGGAAACACCTGAAAACCTAGTCCAGGGTGCACGTCAGCATGCTGTGTATGCGCCCGTAGAGAGACAGGAGGGGCCGAAGGGTCGACCTCCATCGCGTCGGGGTATCCGACGCGCGATGACGACATCTGGTCCGGAGCGGGCAAGAGTTCCATGGTGGAGGACAGCTGGTCACGGGAAGCGAGCGGCGGCGCGTGACCCAGGGAGGCGCCAGGCGGTTGCAGCGACGCGTCCACTGCGGGTGGCGCCGGTGGGAGAACAGGCGGCGGCGGCGGCGCGTCGCCATGAGGCAAAATGGAAGGCAGCGTCGGTAACACCTGGGGATGAGGCGAGCCAGTAGATGGGTCCCCAGGGCGCTGACCGGACGGCACCGTCGCTGAAAGCAGACGGGGAGCGGCAGAACCCAGGCGACGACAGAGGCGCAGCTGATTGAGATGCCGACGCACCTCACCAGAGGCCCCCAAAACCAAATACATCACGCGGCCGAGGCAGCGAAGAATGCGCCCTGCGAGCCAACGCCGTCAACCGCGATAGTTGCGATAGAAAACAACGTCGCCAGGAGCAAAAGCAGTAGTCTGCCGCTGCACTGGAACCTGATGCGGCGGATGCAGCAAAGACATCAAGGTTCGATGAGGACGACCATGGAGCAACTCAGCCAGCGAGCGACCATCGCGGGGCTGAGAGCGATACGAAGACAAAAAGAGCAACAATGCGTCCTCCCTAGAATGCGACTCTTTCAACGTCAACATCTGTGACTTGAAAGTCCGGACCAACCATTCAGTGGCACCGTTTGACTGAGGCGAAAACGGCGCGGATGTCAGATGTTGAATACCATTGGCCTTGCAGAATGACTGAAATTCTGCGGACATGAATTGTGGGCCATTGTCGGAAACAATAGTCTGGGGAAGACCTTCAATGCAAAAAATAGCGGACAACGCTTGGATGGTGGCAGATGACGTCGTGGAAGACATCCGGACAACAAAAGGAAAATTACTGAAGGAATCCACCACAACCAACCATCGAGCATTCCAGAATGGACCAGCAAAATCGATGTGCAAGCGTTGCCAAGGGAAAGTGGCTGTCGGCCATGCAAAGAATTTCCGCGGCGGGGCGGATAGTTGTTCGGCATACGCCACGCAAGAAGAGCACATATTCGTAATCGCAGCATCGATTCCGAACCAAGTACAGTGCTGACGAGCAAGTTGTTTCGTGCGCACTATACCTCAATGTCCTTGGTGAAGAAGCCGTAAGACAGAGGACTGTAACGAACGTGGGACCACGACTCTGGATTGATCATTATCCGAACGCAACAACAAAACACCACGTCGTACAAAAAGTCTCTCCTTGTGAGCAAAAAATCGGCGAATCAGCGGATCCTCGATCCGTGACTTTGACAAGGGCCATTGCGTAGCAACAAAACGCAAAACAGTAGCAAGGACAGGGTCAGCAGCTGTGGCTGTAGCGACACGACGAAAATCAATCGGAAACGATTCGACCACGTCATCGGTTTCCGAATCAATGAACATGCAAGCAAGTTCGGAAGAATCGAATGCTTTATCCTCAGCAACAGGCAAACGGGACAACACATCAGCGTTTCCGTGCTTAGGGTGGACCGATACAATATATCGTAGCGGTACTGCGAGAGGAAAAGAGACCAGCGAATGAATTTCTGCGCTGTACGTGGAGGTACAGGCTTGTTCGGATGAAAAAGCGATGTCAAAGGTTTGTGGTCTGTGGTGATGGTAAAGTGACGACCATACAAGAAATCATGGAACTTAGTAACACCAAACACGAGAGCTAAAGCTTCTTTCTCTATCTGTGACTAATTGCGTTGCACAGACGAGAGTAATTTTGAAGCAAAGGCAATAGGACGATCATGCGATCCATCTTTGTGCGCAAGCACAGCACCGATCCCGAATTCCGATGCATCGACCATCAACAAAAGGGGTTTCTGTGGATCGAATGGCGTAAGGCAAGTATTTGAAAGCAACGCCGATTTCAACCGGCGAAAGGCGCGTTCGCATTCCGTCGTCCAGACGAACGGAACACCTTTATGGCGTAAGCGATGAAGCGGAGCTGAAATGGAAGAAGCGCGCGGCACAAACCTGGCATAGTAGTTAATTTTCCCAACACACTCTGGAGCTGTTTCAAGTTCTGTGGCGAAGGGAACTCCTGTATGGCACGGAGGTGCTCTGGACTCGGATGTATGCCTTGTGCATTTATGACATGACCCAAATATGGTAAGTCACGAGCAAAAAACACACATTTGTCCTTCCTCAAGCGAAGACCATTTTGTCGCAAGACCTGAAATAACGTTCGTAGGTTGGCTAAATGTTCGTCTTCTGTCTTTCCGGAGATCACAATATTGTCCAGATAGTTCGCAGCAGTAGGGACCGACGCACAGACAGTTTGTAAATATTGCTGAAACAATGCAGGGGCGGATGCACACCCGAATGGCAGTCTTTTGAATCGGTACAATCCAAGATGCGTGTTAACCACCAAGACGCGCTGTGATCCTTCGTCCACAGGGATTTGCAAGTACGCATCTGCTAGGTCCAATTTTGAAAAATACGTTCCCGGGCACAGTTTGTCAAAAAGATCTTCCGGGCAGGGCAAAGGAAAAGTAGCAGTCACAGGCTGTGGATTCACAGTTGCCTTGAAGTCCACACAAAGTCTCAGTTTTCCGGAAGGTTTTGGCAAAATTACTAAGGGTGAGGCCCAGAGAGAAGCCTGCACACGTTCAATTACACCTTGAGATTCTAAATCGTGTAATGTTCTTGCGACCTCATCACGCAATGCGTGGGGAACATTGCGCGCTCTGAAAAATTTCGGTTGCGCGTTTACTTTCAGTTCCACATGTGCTGCATAGTTCTTAGCGCAACCAAGGCCCGGTGGAAAAATGTCTGCAAATTCGTCACATAGACGAGAAACACTGGCGGAAGGCACAGTCTGATTCACTGATAGGACCTGATTGACGATAGACAAGTTAAACAACTGAAATAAATCTAAACCAAACAAGTTCACTGCAGTAGAAGAACGAAGAACGTAAAATGACACAAGTTTTGTTTGTCCCTTGTATGTGGCCAGAAGGCTGCACTGTCCTAACACAGGTATATCTTGGCCTGAATAACTATGGAGCTGAACATTTGCGGCACGCAACGGAGGTGCGCCCAGTTGTTTGTACGTGGCATGATTGAGCAATGAAACTGCAGCTCCGGTATCGAGCTGGAATGGTATCACTTGTCCGGCAAACTCCAAATCTACAAAAAGTTTATTGTCCTGCTGACGACAAGAGCGACTGTTTTGTGCAAGTTGAACTGATACAGGGACAGAAGCACTTGCGACTTTACGGGAGTTCCGGCGACGTCGACACACACTTTTTGTGGGACGAACACAGTCACTGTTGGATAAAGTGGCACTGGACGGGGTGGAATTAACGACATGAATGTCCATGGGCGAAGGTCCACGAGCCTGATTGTCCCTGGTTCGATTCCGGCGTGAAGCAAAGGGCCTGGAAGTGTTGTGATTGTCTGATCTTAGCTTTTTCTGGCAAACACTTTGAACATGTCCTTTCTTATGACAGTAAAAGCAAATAGCTTGGCGTGACGGGCAATTTTCACGCGAATGTCTAGTTGCACACCGCGGGCATGATTTTAGAACTGCATTGGCATGCTTACGCGGCACACGTGTTTGCGAGCTAGGCTGCAGCTGCGCGGACGTGCGCGAGGGCCGGTTAGCATCCCGAGCTGCGCGCCCGGCGGGCTGGTCAATGCGACACACTGCTGGCGAAGTTTCAAATGATTCCTGAGCAAAGTCAAGTGTGTCTTGCCTATCCAATATGTCTATCACTTGTTGAAGGGAGGGATTAACTAGTTTCAAAATCTGTTCCCGTATGCGAACATCAGAAACGTTCTGTGCTATTGCATCACGCACCATAGTATCTGAATACGGAAGTCCACATTCACATGCAAAATCACAATCCCTAGTAAGTCCTTGCAATGTTGCAACCCACTCTCTATTAGTCTGACCGGCCGTACGTTTGGTACGAAAAAACGTATACCTTTTTGCAACGACATTGACTGTTTCCTTGAAATAGGCATCTAAAGCAGACAAAATTTCTTCGTAGGACAGAGTTGCTACGTCACGTCGGGGAAACAATTTCACTATCACACGGTAGGTGGACACACCGACACAAGAAAGCAAAAACGGCTGCCGCTCATTACCTTGAATTCTGTAGGCGGCGAGATGGAAGCCGAATTGTCGGGACCATTCAGTCCACGACTCCTGGGTTGAATCAAAATGACGGAAGGACGGTGCAACTGCTTGGTGTGGCCGCGGTAGCGATGAAGCGGCGGCGGCCGCATCGTTTTGCAGCGCACGTTGACCCTGGACGAGGTGTCCAAGGGCATCCAATAACGCCTGCGTCTGCTGATTCTGCAAGCGATAAAATTCGGACAGTACATCTGGAGAATGTGGCGAAGCCATGACACAAATAAATCAGACCAAAGCAAGTAGAAAGAACACGATCCTGTAATCCCATCCTCGTCGCCAATCTGTTGTGGCGTAACAAGCTAGTCACGCCACACTGAGGAGGAAACCGAAAGGCACGCGTACACACACGCCGACTGGCGTCAAGTCTGGAACAGGATACGTTATGACTGCTATAAAGAAAATACGTAGCTTTGGAATATACTTAACTTTTAATGCTTCCTTTGGTACATCTCTCTTGACTATACAATTGAGACTCGTAAGATACATGCACTGATACAATTGGCGCCTTGCTAAGTCGTAGCCATTAACTTAGCTGAAGGCTATTCTAACTGTCTCTCGGCAAATGAGAGCAAAGGCTTCGTCAGTATAGTCGCTGGCAACGTCGTCGTACAACTGGGGCGAGTTCTCGTACGTCTCTCGAGACCTGCCGTGTGGTGGCGCTCGGTCTGCGATCACACAGTGGCGACACGCGGGTCCGACATGTACTAATGGACCGCGGCCGATTTAAGCTACCACCTAGCAAGTGTGGTGTCTGGCAGTGACACCACACTTTTAACTCCGAACAGCAGAACGATTAAAGATGTGGGAAAGTTACGCAAACTTTTGTGAACTGTTATCTGCAGTATCGTGATTAAAGGCCTGTGATGGTCCCTTTAATCCCACAAACCAAAGGCCTGTGATATTTCTGAACAGGTTCGTGGGTTTCTAAAAGTTACCCACAACCAATTTTTGAAATTTGCCCGACTCAGTGCAGTCTTGATAGAGATACCGATTCAATCTGCCGTTCGACTCACAGTATTAACCAAGATTTGAATAAACATTTTCGTCAGTGAGCGGTACCCAGCTTGTGTTAAACATAGTAATTCATTTAACTAACCATAATCCTAGCAGCAATTTAAGTTACAGGAAGTTAACTGAATAATAATGGGGTAATGTGAAAGGTGTGTGGCCCCTATACACATACGAAACCACAGAACGTTAGTAATCATACAGTTAGTTAGCTCTTCTGGCACACAGAAACAGTATGAGGAAAGACGTACATTCAAATATTGAGCTGGTTGTTAGAGAATGGGCGTCATAAATGTGACAGAATCAATACAATGTTTGAGAGTAATATTCTGTATGGCTATTAAATGCACCAACGCTCAGGCAGAATGCCGGGGACAGAGAGATGCTGATGGACTAACGGCAAGCACGGAAGCAACAGCAATAGCCTGGAAGAGCGGAGCACTCTAATAAGTATTATTGGAGACTGACATCATGGCGACAGACTGGTATCGTCATAATGTTGACTGTGCAAAGTGTCACAAGAAAGCTGAGATGGAATGGAAGATTGAACAGTCAGTTACTGATACAGCAGAAAAGAGCGCTAGACGAAGTTGTGACACCAAGAAGCGACAAACAGCGTTGACGAGATAAGGAAAGGAGGGCATATTTCCTCAACCCCACAGAAGGTTAACGTCGTCGGTGCAGCCCGAAAAATACATATCCTCTGACTTCCACGGCTTACCCCTCAGGTGTACCTCAGTGTTGCAGCTAACTAGTACCGAGGCAGAGCCTGTGACGTCCATTCGCGCCCTACTGGGATGACAACAATTTATACCATCTTCACCTATATGAAGATGGTATCTGTTCTTTCGGACATATAGATAAGGCTTACGGGCCAATGATCTTCTTCAGTGAGGATGCACTCACATTGCTCAAACTCTTACGGGAATCTGTAGATTGGCTGCCGAGTAATAATAGGCAGGGGCACTACAAATGTAGTGTGTGGACAATAAATTGGAAGTGTGGGTCTCACTGGGAGCATGCCAGAAATAAGTCCCTGCATTTGCACTATGTTCTATGTCCTCGATGGCCCTATCGGATAGAGCGTCTGCCCTCAGAGCAGGAGGTCCCGGGTTCGAATCCCGGTCGGGATCCCGCCTGTGAGTAGCTAATGGTCTGGATTGCACTGTAATTTCATTTATGATATTATCTCCAACTAGACTGGGCAAACTCATCTGCCTTTAGCTGCTG
Source organism: Schistocerca nitens (assembly GCF_023898315.1). Lineage (NCBI taxonomy): Eukaryota > Metazoa > Arthropoda > Insecta > Orthoptera > Acrididae > Schistocerca > Schistocerca nitens. The sequence continues at coordinate 423,225,919 of NC_064617.1, read as the reverse complement.
CTGCTGCTGCAAGTGTCGCAAATGGGAAAAATTTGGCCCCCTCTAACAACACTTCCCTGCAGGCCTCACCGCAGGTTCTTGCCAAACTTTATCAACCACCATCGTGCTGAGGAAGAGCTGTAATTGTTGTCCCTCCCCCTCCACCACCACCACCACCACTTCGCCGCTATTAGTAGATTCCAAGGTCGCTTGCTGGTCTCGCGTGGAGAAGAGGTTGTTACTACCTCCAGGTCTACGGCCATCTTGTACAGAGCTATGGGTGTCTTGATCACCGAGGAAGCGCAAGCAACGCCGGCCCTGCTGAGATTAGCTGGATGCGAGGTCGTGAGCGGCCGAGGCTGCGCCTTCCACTTCGCTGCAGCCGAGGCTGCGAGATGCGCTGGCGTCAGTGCATAACTACGAGGCCGGTGCTCTTCCATCCGCAACACTACTGACAGCAGAAAAGGAAGGCAACTGTTTACCTCTGATCAATTAAGCTGTATTCTGATAACAGAGACTCGTTAGTGCCTTCGGGCGTTAGACAGATCCTTACCGTCGCATTCTGCACTATGTTGTCCTGTGTAGAGGCACATACGTCTATACTGAAAACCCGCGTCCGGGCGTCCCGATTTTGGTTTCCATAGGTTTCCGTAAATCGCTTTAGACAAATACCGGGTTGGTTCCTTTGAAAGGGCACGGCCGACTTCCTTATCCATCCTTCCCATCCTTCCCTATCCGATAGGACCGATGAGTTCACTGTTTCGTTCGCTTCCCCATATCAACCAACTTATTTTCGTATTTTCTTTTCTGGATCTGTGTTCTGTGATTGATATGGTAGCAATATTTCACCACACAAAATGACAAAGAAAATATATTTGATACAGATATGTTTTTTCATTTAGTAGCTCGAGTCACTATACCAGTATAATGCACTTAAATAACTCTGTAAACCTTGTTGAAACATGTGTTGGTTGAAAATTTCAGGCTTTATTACCTGAGGAACGTTAAACTCTGAGGTGACAAAAGTCATAGGATGGTCGTATAAACGAACACAGATGGCGGTAGTATCGCGTACACACAGTATAGAAGGGCAATGCACTGGGGAAACTGTCATTGGTAGTCAGGTGATTCAAGTAAAAAGGTTTCCGACGTGATTATAGCCGCACGGTGGCAGTTAACAGACTTCGAATGCGAAATGGTAGCTGGAGTTAGATGCATGGGATCCTCCATTTCTCAAATCGTTATGGAGTTTATTATGCCGAGACCCACAGAGTCGAGTGTGTGCTGACGATATCAAATTTCAGGCACGGACAATGCAGTGGCCGACGGCCTTCGGTCAACGACCGAGAGCAGCGTCACCTGCATAGAACTGTCAGTGCCAACAGGCCAGCAACACGGCGTGAAATAACCTCAGAAATCACTTCGGGACGTACGACGAACGTATCCGACAAGACAGGGCCGCGAACTTTGGCGATAATGGGCTGTAGCAGCAGACGGCCACGCGATTGCCTTTGCTAACATAACCTGCTGCACCACTTTGGGCTCGTGGCCACCGATAAAAACCGTAGTCTGGTCAGATGAGTCCCGATTTTAGTTGGTAATAGCTGATGGTAAGGTTCGAGTTTGGGGCATACTCGCGAAGCCGCAGATCCAAGTCGTCAACAAGGCACACTGCAGTCTGGTGGTGACTACATAACGGTGTCGACTAGGTTTACATGGACTGGACTTGTTCATCTGACTTTTCGGTTACCTGGAGACGATTTGCAGCCATTCATGAACGTCATGCTCCCAAACGACGATTAAATTTTCATGGATAACAATGTGATATGTCACCAAACCATATCTGATCGCGATTGATTTGGAGAACATTCTGGACAAGTCGAACTAGTGCTTTGGCGTTCCAGATCGTCCGAAATGAATCCCATCGAACATTTACGGGACATAATCGAGAGGTCAGGTCGTGCAAAAATCCTGCTCTTGGGAATACTTTCGCAACTATGGGCGATTATAAAGGAAGCAAGGCGCAGTGTTTCTGCAGGACATTTCCAATGACCTGTTGAGTTCAAGCCATGTCGAGTTGTCGCCGGGTAAAATGAGGTCCGACTGATGTTAAGAAGTATCTCATGAATTTTATTCAAAAAATGGTTCAAATGGCTCTGAGCACTATGGGACTTAACATCTATGGTCATCAGTCCCCTAGAACTTAGAACTATGTAAACCTAACTAACCTAAGGACATCACACAACACCCAGTCATCACGAGGCAGAGAAAATCCCTGACCCCGCCGGGAATCGAACCCGGGAACCCGGGCGTGGGAAGCGAGAACGCTACCGCACGACCACGAGCTGCGGACTGACTTTTATTACCTCATTGTATATCGCTTCAGGGTAGGCCGTACTTTTGAAGAACTCGTGAAAGTGAGTACTTTCTGTGTTGCAAGAAAGGTAGTAGCTATCACATTTTAGTATGAACTCCGTTGTTTCTTGCTAACATCATGTGTTCTGATACAGTTTCACTCTTCTGTCGGCTGATGCCTCTCAGTACCATAAACTAACTTCCTGAAAAGTTTCCATCGACATAACGAACTATCTTATGATGTTTAAGCGTATCCTGAGACTATAGCCTAAGTTCTCTGCAGTATGGTATGCTCCACAATATTGCACTCAAGAAACAGCTCCATTTAATTATAGTGTGTCGTCTTGGCTGTAATCAGTCTAGATGTTGTCAAGGACTTACGGACCAGACTTTGGAAAAGCTGCGTTGAAGTGTGCCATATTCAGTATTTGTAACATACTTCCACAAAGTAACATTCGAATCGTAAATGACAATGGACAAAAAGCCACTGCATTTTTTTTCGGTTAATCATATTTGCATTTAGAGCTGTATATAAGCTTCACCTACTTTCCAATCAAAGGAGATAGAAAGAGCAGAATCGTATGGCATTGTTGGCTAGGAGACCCAGAGAAGTAGGTCCCGCCTTATAATCGCAAATAGCTTTCTTCCTCCAATACAAATGGCCTCTTTCCTTGCGCTATGTTAGTTGTGTCTTCAGTAAATTTGTTGTGCCAAAAAGTGGCCTCATTCTCAGGCAATGAGTGCAGGGGAACAGATGCTGGGCCGTTGCCTTTCTCCGACCTGTTAAAAAAAAAAGTGTATACCAGTGTCGTGTGGAGGACTGTGAGAGTGTTTGTGGTGTAGTATACTGTTTGTGTCGTCATGGATGAAGGGAAGAGAGAGGCTGAAACGCGGCACAGGTCCCAGGTCTGTCCCTTAGAATAACACCGAAGAGGACAGACTGTACCGTTAACGGTGCATATGCCCTCACTCCGTGTAACAGAAAGGTCAGAATTAGAATTTAATCTACAACTTTATCGCAAGTTCTTGTCATCCGAAACTTCCAATGAGAAGTTCTTCTCAACTGGATACGACCCAGTTATCCACGAGTCCACCACTAACCCGTACATCTCTGTTAGCGACCTCTGCTACGGTGTCAGGTTCAGTTTTCGTCAGCTGCATTGTTTGCTGTAGTGGTGGCATCATAAAATTCTTCTGTGTAATTTTTTTTTTCAGAGTTATGAACGGGAGTGTGCTCGGCGTCGAAACTGACAACAATTTCCATATTTTGATGTAGTATTTATCCATGCATTACACATGCCATATACATTTAAAATTATAGACACAAAATGTGTGTGTGTGGGGGGGGGGGGGAGAGAGAGAGAGAGAGAGAGAGAGAGAGAGAGAGAGAGAGAGAGAGAGGAGGGATGGAGGGGAGGGGGGATGGTGGCCAGAGAGAAGCGAGGCACAGAAAAACAGATTACACAGTTAAATGTAGTCATTTTCCCTTGCAGCCGTATGCCTTATTTGAGTTTCCACTAGAAATGGAATTTGTTCGAAGACTCTGTAACATTGAATACAAATATTTGCTTCTGACTTTATAAATATTCAGTGTCTGCTGTTGTAAGAGGCTTGACTGTTACATATGGAAACTTTTCCAATAGAACATGCATCACAAAATTAGAACAGCAGATTTGGCTTGGAGCTTGTTCATGATGGAGGTGTATTCACGAGACGGCACATACACCGTCGTATATACCGATGTTATTCACGTGCTCCTACGCAGACGTGACAGAATTCAGGACCCAAAAAACGGTCAGTTCTATAGGTTCGTATATATTTTTTCACTCAGACTAACGATGTAATTAAAAATAAATGAGCACAAGTAATAAGCCAAAGTCAATGCAATTTTATGCAGATATCATACGTGTGATACACCTTACAGGATAATAATTCCGGTCTCATACATCTGTGGAGAGTTTCAAAAAGCACATTTTGTTCGGATGGAATAGTGACTAAAGTGGAATGAAAGTCGTTATCTAAATAATAAAACACCGCACCAGTTACATTTCTTCAAGCATAGCATGAGACGTTTCAAGAATTTATTCTCATTAGTAACTGCAACTATTTGCATTTGTGAGATGTGCGTGCGTGTGTGTGTGTGTGTGTGTGTGTGTGTGTGTGTGTGTGTGTGTGTGTGTGTGTGTGTTCTTCCTATCTTGGCCTTTCAGTCACTGCCTCGTGGTCGAAGTGTTCATGTGACTACCTCGCTCTGACTGGAGATTATTCTTGAAGGTTTGAGAGTGTCGTTTTAGCGGTCGTGCTAACGCTCAGACGGATCGTCGGACGAGTTTTAGGGCGATCGATGGCATAAATAATCCGTACTAGAGGGATGCTAGACCAACAGGAATAGGGCTATTTAATTCCAGGGCCCCTGCTGTAGCAGGACCAACCCACGGTCTGTAGGCTAGACCGGAAACGAGACGCCATTAGTTTCGCGAGTAGGAATCAGACCCCAACCTGACAAACGAGCAAACACGTCTCCTCTAGAAAGACGGGAGAAGAACAACAACGTGACTAAATAACTGTTCGTAGACAAAAACCGAAACAAGAAAAAGAAAGATAAGCCAGAAGTCGGCTTGATCAAGCAATGGAAGAAAATTGAAGGGTACGTAACACAACTGCATCGATGACATCACCATAAAGCAACAGCAGGAAAATAACAGAGCGGAATCTGAAAAAGAAAACGCATCACAAAGAAGTGAGCTGGATTGTCAACTGTGTGGAGAAGCTGAAGATGAAGGCAGTGATGATGACTTCACCCCTGTTAGCAAAAGAGGATGCTGCGACATAATAGAGCAAAAGCACTGCAAGATCAAAAGAGTTGGAGGACCAACATTTTTCATGGACTCGTTGTTTACGTCAAGTTGTCATAATTTATACCCTAACACTACTGTCAAAGTCATCAGTTAAGGTTCACGTTCTATTTTATACTATTCTGTTGCAAAAAGGGAGTGGAATGTATCAAGAAGTAATTATGTTTATGAATCTGCTATGGTTATAACATGCAGGAGATATTATTGAAGGATTTTATGAGAATCGCTGTCTACTTTGTCAGTGCGAAATTTGTCTCCTCCCTTTTTGTAGGGTTTATGACTTTCAGCTCCTCTAAAAAATCCACTGTATAATAATTTCTATAAATCATGTAGTATGTTGAGATTTTCTTCTATGACTCTGAAATGGTTCCTCTGTTTCTTATGTGTGTTGCTTTGGCTGACTTTGCGAATTGGTTATGAGTGTAATAATTCTGCTCAGTGTATCTATTGTAGTGTGACAGTTCTTGCCAGTCTGTCCTAATCAGTAGTTTTAGCAAGTTTTAAATGTGGTTCTGAACCAGAGAATTTTTCTTTATTATTTTTTGAGAGTGAATTTCATTTGTAGTTTGTTGTTTGCGTAGAAAGCTACTTTCACTTTATGTGACCTAAGCGGGTTTGCTGTTTATTGGGAAATGTAACGTACAAAAAACATCCCGGCCACACAGTTGATTGTATTATTTGTTCCTTGCAAAATGGAATATCTCTGACTGGATCCAAATTCTTTGAGAAGTCATGTTGACTAATATCTTTGTATCATTCTTTGGCTTATGGTTTATGTCTGTGTGTGTGTGTGTGTGTGTGTGTGTGTGTGTGTGTGTGTGTGTGTAAACAATTACATAATTTATATTTCCCGATTGCAGTAAAATCACGAAAACCGACAGCCGACAAGAGAGGCAGAACAACATATTTACACTTGATAACGGGAATGATAAACGTAACCGGTAGAATCTTTTAGAGTGGTTGGAAGAGGTGAGGAGGTCAGTGGCGGCGGCAGTACAATGAGTTTAAACACAAGAGAACGTTTTGAATGTTGCTATGTGTTTGTGGGTACGGATATGTTCGAAGAGCGATACTAAAATTATGGAGTAGATTACATTCTCCACGCGTCGTTCTTCCTTCAAAACGATCAGAGTTGTTGCCGATGGCTCTTCACTCTATAACAGCCGCACTTGACGCATTTCGCTGCCTTTTACAGCCGCTGTAAAAGTGGATGCTGCTCTCAGAGACGATTATCGTTTAATTCGGAATCTGCTCCTATCTCTAAACGTTGCTTTGTGCTATACTCCCTTCAGTTTCTATGTTCGTTATACCATCAGAGGAGAGATGCATTCAAATTCAGTTACATTTCTCGACTGTCGAAGATGACTATCGGCCTTCAGTACGGCAAGCCTGCCACCGCCCCTACTATACGTTTCACTAGGTACTTGGAATAATAAGTTACTTTTAGATACAAGTAGACCACTCCAATGGCGGATTTAAAAATTTGTGCCCCTAGCCACACTATATTATATGCCTGCCACCCCCCCCCCCCCAAAAAAAATAAACAACTCTTGTTTTAAATAATAACTATTACTTCACAATTGCGTTTTGGGTGGGAGCGCTGTGAGACGTTTCCGCACGCTGCTATTCGTTGTTCTGAAGAGCGCGTCAGCGGTCTAGTTGCGCTCAATCAAATTTTAATATGGTTTCTGAACTGTACTTGGTGTACGGCAGCGGATAAAACAAACTTAAAACTGCATTGTGTTAACACATTCTTCTGTTGAAATACAACAGAAACAAACACAAGGAGAATAACTTTCCTTTTATGGCTTAAAAGTTCAGCAGAGCTTTTGGGAGACAACGTATTTTTGTTATACATTCACTTTTAATATGTTCTTTTACACGAAACCTTTCAAAATGAAAATAAAGAAGTTGTTACGATCTAAAAATTGAAGCAAACGTGTCATACATTAGAAATTAATAGGTACTTTTTCAGAGACGCATTCAAAATTAAAATTTAACAGTCGGTCTACGATCTAATAACTTGAATGTGTAGCAGATAAAAAAACACGGTTAGTATTAGTACGTGAATCTGTAGGAAAGCGTCAGAAATGAAAATGAAATAGAGATTTCGATGCTCGAACTACTACTAAAAATAGACAAACCAGCACAGAACTGGATTTGGCATTTCATAATTTTACAGACTAGTGTGCAAAAATCAAATTTGTTTTATAATCTAATAGTTAACGTGTAAAGCATTAGGGTCAGTGTAGCTAGATTCTGGATAATAAGTGTACACAATACCTTTAATCTATATAAAGGCTGAACAGTTTTGTACTGCAGCTACTGCTCTCACCATAGCTCTTTCTAACGGTATTAGCAAAGCTTTTACGTATTTATTAACACTTTTTCATCTGAGCGTAGTCTCTGATAACGTATATTTTGGCGATAACTGTACATTTCAGCAGACGCCAAGAATACGCATCAGTTGTAGTATACTGCAGTATGAGTATGATTTGACTATACAGCGCCGAGCGGCATGGGTCATTCGGGTATTGTTTAGTACTGTCGGGCGCCTTCGGTCACGTCTGCACGTATACGAGGTTTAGTTCCGCGTTCTACCATCGGCAGTTGTAAAATAAACACATAACACGTAGTTTGTAAACCCAGTGAATGTGCTCTAGGTTATAATATAAATCATATTATAATCGTAAATTTTTAAAACTAATATGAATAAACAAACTCCACCAGTCAGCAGAGTTTGCGTCTGACATTGACGGCAGAAAACTCGTTGATCATATCTTAATAGTTCGGACGGTTATCAGATAGGAGGTCGGCATCGATGACAACAATGGACAAAGCGTTCAATTTCTTCTCAGACAATGTAGAACGTAGGTACTATTTCAGTCTTTTAAGAGCTAAAAAGAAAGAAATATTCTAAGAGCAATTTCGTAAAAATTTACTCATTTCGACTTGTATATAACTAATCTCAGATTTCAAAAGCTTCGCGAAATGTACACATTTACTAGGGAAGGAAGGCTCTAAATCTGTGTCATATGACCCTTGGAGTTTTGCTGCACGTTCAGCAATTTCGTCAGGTCCGCAGTAGAATATAGTATTATAGAAAAATATTTGGCCTGTTTTATTTCACTTATGTTAATTCTTTTTTTTCATTCAGAAAGAAGCTCTATTATTTCATCACACATTGTTGAAGAAAGATAACTTCTATGTCAATGCCCTGGATGTCCATATCGTTCAATGTGCTCAGCGAGGAAAGGATAAAACTCGGCTATAAGTTCAAGAGACATCATAAATTGACGGTTATAAATGGATGGAATCTTTCAACGTGTTCACGTAGGGGAAGTCCTCGACTTCTTAGCTTCTTCACTACTGCAAACAACCTTTTCAATACACTGCGCCAGTACATTTTTTCTCTCTCAACATATGACTCGCAATGGTTATCTATTGTTCCAAGTGACTTTTTTCCTCTTAAAAATGGTAACTCAGAATTTTTGTGTTCAAGTGAATTCTCATGATGAGATAAAATATTAGAAATATGCTTCCAATCTGCAGTACCATTACTAGCAATCGCGGTCTTACCTCCAAACAATTCACATGGTGCACAAAAAACAGCACCAGTGCTACAGGAGTATACTAGAAAATCACGCAAACTTGGTTCACCATTTAAAAGTTTAAGGTAAAATAAGTTTTTGTTCAAATATCTGGTTTTATCACCAACTGATCTTTTTGAATTAGAAAAAACACCGTTCAAATTTTGGTTAATGCCACGTTGCAAGAGAATGTCGATTGATGATTCATTGACACGTTATTCTGCAGGATCATCAATGACGAGGTTATTTCTTTTTGTATTGTCTGATTCGACACACAGTTTTTCGTGAATCTCGAAATCAGAAACAATTCGCTTTTCTTCATTTATAACCTTTATTTCGTCTGTATTTACTTCTTTTACAAAAGCTCTAGTGCCAGAAATATCATCCGTTCTACTTGAACCCGAAGTCGGACCAGCAACATTTTTTGCCCAAAATTTATCTACTCTGCCAAGCGTTTTTATAACACTTGCTTCTCGTTCTCGCCTTTCCTTCTATAATTTCCGAAATGCCGCTCCACCTTTGCTTTTTCACTGTTATTCATGTTAACGCATTTACAAAATTGAAAACCAATAGTTAAAACAAAAGAAAAAAGTTCGTGAAAGGAAAGAAAGGAAGACTGTATCCAGTTCCAATCGTACTACACTGCACATGAGCACAAAGCTTTTTGCTTTAAACACGGCACACGAGCACAAAGATCTTTCCTTTAAACACGGAGCGATGAACTGACCAACTCGGATTCCTCAACGTAACTGTGCTATGAAAGAAGGACAGTGCAAAGTAATTTAATTTCATTGTCGCTTGATTCCCTGTTGTCACTGAACAGTAGAAGCACACATGAAGGCTGGAATTCGTCTCCTAAAGAAAACGGGACAGTCCCTTTTTTGGCTTCTGTTTCCCAAGTCGCCGGAATTGTAGCTGGGACGCAAATATGTTCTGAATATTCTTGTCACTGTCTATGTAATTTAAAAAATCAAATTTTTCCAATTTCTTGCAGTGAGGTGTGCTGGATCGACTCTTATCCCACTTATTCTTACAACATTTTAGCGATTTGTGTGGGCAGAGAAGACAGGCTACAAAGTTTAAGTGTCATGTTGGCAGTTGGTGTGGTGTGCTGTCATTTGTGTGAACACAGCTGTTATGTCTACACGCATGTGCACCTTTTGTTCCTATATAAAATAAAAATAAACTTTCCTTTAAAAAAATCCTTAGTTAAGAAGTTTGGTATGAAATTTGCAATGCCACTACTATTCTATTGCACGGAGTGGGAACTTCGATATCGTGTAGGCTGCAACACAATAAATGAGACAAACCAATGTTGGTTTATTCTTCTTTTTGGCCAAAAAAGTAACTAATTAAAAAAAATAAATTCTTAAAATATTGTGAAGTGTGTTTCACACATTATTAGATATTCTACTTACGTTCTTTTCGTATAAACATATGTTTATGTAAACATTCCTAGTACCAACATGTTTTGTTAAACGGATGTCCTTAAATCAAAGCTCAGATATTAAAGACCACTGAGCTTTCACATTTATTACAGTAATGGAGGGTTGACTTGATACTTCCCCGTAATTTCTACAAGAAATTTAAGTAGAGTCGGGTTCTACATATTGAGGAACACACATGTTGCAGTATTTAAGAAACTGCTGATTAGTTTATCACAGCTTTTTCAGGGGTCCCGGTATTATCACGTAGAAAATATGGTAGGGTTAAGTAGAAGCCGACAACATTCTCGGAATAATAACGTTTCAAACATTGAATTGTAGAATGCCGTCCTGACAGCTTATTTCAAAATATTTGGAACAATCATGAAGATGATACCAGACACTAACCCAATGTTAAATTTCCATACAGTCACCAAATAAACTATGTATATTTCCAAGCTTGTATTGTCGAATTTCGTTGTTAAGGGTTGTTTAAACTAGCAAGTTGTTTAGCAATATTAAAATTTTTTTCGTCTATAAGCGCAGTTATTTTAAAACATAAAAGGTTAAAATGAGTACAGAGCAAAAAATGCCGCCCCCCTTAAAGTTCCGTTTCTAGGCCCGTGCCTAGTGGATCTATGTATAAACCCGCCACTGGACCATTCCCTTTCAGAATTTGTTCTTGGGAGGAATTAGTCACCAAAACACACATGCATCTGATCAATGGTACTGGAGGGTCGTTCCAATTGGGCTTATTTTCTTGTTTGACTCGTTCTCTACTTCGTAAATTGTACTTCAGATGCTTTGAGAGCTACTAAATACAGTGTATCTGCTTTTCTTTGATTTCTGTGTACTCAGAAGTATGAAGTATGACATAACAAGGTATATCCACATCTACGTCCACGTCTGTACTCCACAAGCCATCTTACGGTGTGTGGCGGAGGACACTTCGTGTACCAGCGTCATTTCACCGTTTTCCTGTTCCAGGTGTGTATGGTCTGCGGGTAGAACGACTGCTGGTAAACCCTCACGTGGGTTAGAATGTTTCATTTTTATTTTCGTGGTCTTTTCTCGAAGCAATGTATCGCTTTCGGAACGTTAACAATAGAACCCCTGTCAGCGCCTGCCACTGGATTTGGCTGAGCGTTTAGGTGACACTATCGCGCTTACTAAATGAACCTCTGATGGAACGCACTGCTATTTGTTTCATCTTCTCTACTTATTCTATCAGTCCTGTCTGGTACGGATCGCATAGTGACGAGAAACATTCAAGTATTGATCTAGCGAGTGTTTTGGAACCTATTTCCTTTGTTGATGAACTCATTTAGTGAGGATTCTTCCAATAAATGCCAGTCTGGCGTTTGCCTTACCCGCAATTAATTTCATGTGGTGGTTCCATTTCAGATCACTCCGTATACAATACTCCTAGACATTTTATGCAAGTAACTCCATCCAGTGATTGACCTGAAATCGGGTACTCCTACAATAAAGGGTCTTTTTTCTATGTATTCGCAATACATTTGTTTGTTTATGGTCGATTTCCACTCCCTGCACCAAGCGTCGGTCCTCTGCAAGTCGTCCTGCATTTGGCTACAATTTTCTACCGGCGCTACTTGTCTGCATACCACAGCATAATTCCGGAAAAGTTTTGACATCAAATAGAAACATTTAAAAAATGAGACAACTAGAAAGTGTGTGATTTACAGTGGGTCAGTGAATACGGAATTTATTTCTTCTGCCACACCATATGGAATGATATCTTACGATGTGAACGTAAGACGTATCACCATCCTTGTCAAGATATATCGAATGTCAATAATACACCCATTTAATAATTGCTTTCGTATCTCATATCTCAACAAATGAAAACAAAAAAATGTTTCAAATGACTCTGGGAACTATGGGACTTAACATCTGAGGTCGTCAGTCCCCTAGAAATTATAACTACTTAAACCTAACTAACCTAAGGACATCACACACATCCATGCCTGAGGCAGGATTCGAACCTGTGAACGTAGTGGTTGCGCGGAAATGAAAACATTTCGAGTATAAAGCGCAGAGAAATAAGCAGCAATAAATGTCACTACTTAATCTGTTTAAGGCCCGGACGATATATAGTCTCTCATTTCCAGCGCGCTTAAACAGCTATGAGATTGTAGGCGGATGTTAGAACGTTCCAGTAACAGACAGTACGTAAGCGGAAGGGTCGGAGACGTTTGTCCCGCGGGCCTCAGGTGTTCGTCCTGCGCCACATGTGCCAGCGGCCGGCAGCTGTCTGTCCAGCTGAAATTGTCAACGGCGCGTCCATTGCTCTCGCCGTCGCAATTAATGACACCTCTATCTGCTCATCTGGTGGCTCCTACTGAAACGTGATGTGACAGGACCAAAAGATCTTGTTACGTAGATGTTCAGCAGATACTGTATTCACCAGAAAGGTGCTTAGAAATGTTATTGGCTGGAGGAGCCGAGCTATAAAATTTGATGTGTTACTGAAAGGTTAATACATTTCTGCCATTTATAATTTAGCGTGATAACGCTTTTTTAGGCGTGAGAAACTTTGTGCAGAAGATATTTAATATAAATCCGATTCCCCAGATATAAAAAGCGTTGCTACAGGTGAAAAACCCAAAAAGTAATAAAAAGTAGTAGGTCCGACGACAGATTATCAAATTTTCAGTTAAGTAGTGTATCACACGCTGACCCAGTCACCAAACTCACTGTACCATATTGAATCACAATCATGTTACCAGATGCCTCATATTCCTCATTCTACAGATGGTTCAAATGGCTCTGAGCACTATGGGACTTAACATCTGAGGTCATCAGTCACTTAGAACTACTTTAACCTAATTAACCTAAGGACATCACACACATCAATGCCCGAGGCAGGATTCGAACCTGCGATCGTAGCGGTTGCGCGGTTACAGACTAAAGCGCGTAGAACCGCTCGGCCACCTCGACTGGCCCTCATTCTACACGGCGTGTTTAAAAATGCATACCGAATTCTTACAAGAGGCTATACTGATTGAGACAAATACTTGAGTAGATATAGATGTTCAATTCTTCGAAAAAAGCCTGTCTACTGACACTACAGATGGAACTCTATATGGATACTACTTATTCTTAAGGAACCCTCAGAAATCCTTCTCAAAGGAATAAGAACTTATTTGAACACACCTGGTTACCCACAAACGTGCTGACACGCAAGGGATACAAGCCACTGTACCCACACAGGTGAGGTAAAGGCTACATAAATACAAATTACATGAAGAACAAGCGACACCTTCTAAAGAGATCCCGTTTATAAGCCCATAAAGTCCATCATGAGATACGGTAGCAAATATTACACTCTAAAAACAAAAGATAGCTACCAAAAGGAAATAGAACTTGAATCACTGGTAAGAGCCAAAAAAAAAAAAAGTTGTCACCCCAAACAATGCAGGTGAACTTTACACCAAAACTGCGTGGACAGGTGCCTACTTGAGTCACACACGTAGAGCAAATATATGATTAAACTTACCCCGCCAACGGAATACCTAGCGACTACGCATTACATCATTTCCTTTAATCAATTCTCAAGTTTGACAACCATCTAGTACCTAGTTTCAAAACACACATTAATACAGGGAATTCCCCTTACAATAATTAAAAGATAACATTACGAATCTTATAAAATGTAAAAAGATTCTCAAACTCACTGTACAGTAATTATGCCATCAAGCTCATGATCAAGTTAATAAAACTAAGTAAATAATTTCTTTAAACACTACAGCTAAATCAGCAAACTGCCATACGCACGAGGCGAAAGTTGAGTTTCGCTAGTAAACCACTGAATTTGAAAGTGCTGCACGGCTTACAGCATGGTAATCCAGGTGTCAGTGGTTCACTCTATCGCCAACGCAGGGACAGTCACTCATTTATGCCCAAAATTTCCACCAATGAAATAAATGCAAAGGTATAACACGGTTGTGGCCGAGATTAATCACAATAAACTAAAATGTTCCAGTGGTCCATAAGGCACCAACAGGAGAGACACATACAGGTCCTTGCATACGCGGAAACTATGAGGGGGAGGGAGGGGGGGGGGGGGGAACTGCAAGGGTACAGGTCCGCAGAGCAAGGCTAAACAAGGAAGAGCAAATCCGGTAGGACGTACGGAAGACACCATCCATACAGCAGCGTGACTGCCACTACCCGAAGGAGTGACAAGTGGATCTCGACATAAACAGAACTAACGGCCGAAGGCACGGTTGCACCAGATTACCCACGAGTGATACTCTTACGTTGAGCCCATCCTGCCCCTTCTCATCTCACAACCCACTGTCCAACAATTTCAAACTCTTTAAGCCAGCGATGATTTGTTAAAACTGCAAATTAAATTCGCACCAATGAAAGAAGGCATTGGTAAGACAGAGATAAAATCAACTGGAGACGCCACTGGTCAATTACCTAGCGGTAATTTTTACAGTAAATGCAAACTGCATTCATTACTACAGTTTAGACGACTCAGTGGCTGCAGCTGAATGGATGCTGGAGATAGGAATGTCTCTTTGTCTTCTATCTCTGAAGCCTACCCATTCCAGTAACATCAGTTGCATGATCCTAGAACATATTCTGAAAGTAAACACAATGAGGAATTTCCAAATGAATAACCTCCTCCCTGCCAATCAGCACGATTCCGGAAACACCGGTCATGCGATGTTCGTCTTACACTTTCCTCAAACGGTATCCTGAAGGCCACGAGTAAAGACAGTCAAATGGATACAGTACTCCTTGATTTCTGAAAAGCATTTCAATTGGAACAACACCATGCTTCTGAACGATGGCACGATGTATCGGAAATCAGTTTGTTTTTTGCTGGCTTGATAGTCTGTCAAACAGCGACTAAAGGTGCAACTATTTTACACTCCTTGCTGTTTTAACATGTTTTTATTGACAGCTTAACAAGGAACGCCCACTGTCAAAATGTTTGGGTTTTGTGACAAGCTATGCCAACGTACTCTCAAAACGTCTTGCAAACTGTAATTTCCGGAAACTGTCTTATGAGTTCTAGCTAAGACATTTTTAAGCATTATTAGCAATGAATATTGTTGACAGAAAAAGTCAGAAAGCATATAGTGTAGTCTAACGAGGTCAGCAGCGTTCCAAAGGTGTTAAAAATTGTATATGGTGCAACCATTTTTACTGTTTGAAACCTTTGTCTTTTACTTGGTTTCGCGACACGTTATTACAAAAAACTAGAAAACAGAAATTTTTTGGAACCCTGACAGCCAGCGTCGCGCCTGGGTTTTACTGGTTGTTTATTCTAAGTGGAAAACAGAGAAATCTCCGCCTGTGAAGTGCATATAAATGAGTGTCCACAAAACATCACCGCTACACTTTGACGCTTAATTGACGATTTTGTCGTTTGACACTGCATGAAAAAAAAGTAACGAAGGTTCTATAGTGTTTCACAATCACTGCTATTTTTTATGGTAACAAAACGAGTTCTATAAAATAAACGTATTGAGTACTGTCTTCGCAACAAAGCTCAATTACAAGACTACCGTATTAGCGGAACCGATCAAAATCGTTTTCCAGATTCCAGCTATTACTTCAGAAGTATCACATTCATAGAGGCTTTTGTTAAGTATTTAATTAGTCATTGGAAGGGCAACGTAATACTACGATTCCCTGCCATCAAACGAGTGAAAATCAATTATTATTAATGTTACGAATATGACTATCTGAAACGCGAGCTGAAAAAAAGAGCTGCACACGAAGTAGCGGGTAATAAGACTAACATGCCACTACTATTAATAATAGGTTTAACATTTTGATCGTTGTTCCAATACTGATGTATTTAATATCATGTTAAGTAACAAAAACTAACATGGAAAATAACTCCACAAATTGGATTGATATGGGAGTGGGAAACAAACGGGGATGCGCTGAGCTCATTGTGTTACACGAAATGTTAGACTTTTTTTGTAGTTCACTCGCTAGTTTTCTCGCATTATTAGGTCACTATATTAACCCCGCATCTACAGTAAACAGGAAAAAAAGGGAACCTTTACTACATTGAGAAATATTAAGTGGCAGACAAGCCTGTCATACCTGAAGTTTCTAAGGTTCTAGAAGACTTTGGGTGGCATCTGTACAGCTGAAATGATCTTAGTTCCCTAACGATGCAAGCTTAGGAACTTTTTCAAAACGTACAGCTTTCAAAATAGCGACGAAATAATGACCAAGGTAACTGTCTCCTCCTGCCGGAAAGAACTCAACAAACAAATTGAAAGAGCTGCATACCTGCATACATAGCCCGTATATGGAGAAATGTTAACTTGAAAATCTCGCCATTTGAATCACGTTCAAACAACGGATGGCAAGGCTTATAAAATTTATATAAATGCCACTGTTTCGATGGGGACGAAACACCGAACTCAATGAAAGCTGTCATTCACCTGGATCAATTACTAGGCATACATTTTCCTGTATAAAACTACGAATACTTCTTTTATACATTTTCTTGATTATTTTGTAATTACACAGTATTTTCACAGAAGATTCAGAAACGGAATGCAAAGAAAAAGGTTAAAGCCTTTGCAGTCCTAATGATAAGTACAGTGATTCCAGTGGGGATGAGAGCTATTAATTATTGCATATTTATACGGATAAGCTAGAAATATTTTTTATTTATTGTAATAAGTAATATTGTGGTTTTCATCAGTGTTAAGACTATGTAAGTAAAAACCTTGGAATAAAAAACAGTAAAACGTAGGTCACTCCCAGCCATTCTCAACTTGAGTGTTGCTTCTATCCAAGTCGTAAAAATTTCTACTCTCTAATTTTTTATAATAATATGATGATAAACGAAGGAAAAGGAAGAGGTTTCAAAGAATACAAAGTGGTTGCAACACATGCAATTTTTTTGACAGCGGTCATTATATTTTATTGCACGTTTGGAAGTGCGTAGGTGTCCCATTACCCAGAATCAAAACTTTCTGGTAATAGAAATAACTTTTTAAAATACCAAGTAGTATAAAATAATGGCACTTCTCTATCGCGTGCTCCTGCGATGTGAGAATTTATTCGCATGATGAATACAGTATGTTATCTTGGATGGTAGTCACCTGCAGAAGTAGCTTCAGCTTCAGCCTTGCCGCAAAGGAGCTTACTGCGATCATTTGTGCTTATGTTGAATGTTAATGACGTGCCAGATAATATTAATGGTATCCTCATAATATTTAGAGTCAATCCACGTGTAATTTGGTGCAATACGTAGCAAGCTTTACAGCTGGCGAAGCCATTTGAGCTGAAGGTGTCGCTATCACAATGTAACTGAGGACAGAATGGTCGCTTCCTATTGGCTGAGACAAGCAGAGCCTTATTTAGTTGCAAGGAACTTTCTGGGCCCTGGCTGCCGGAAATGTTTGATGCAGTAATTCCGGTGACGACTCGTGTGCAGAGGCCACAGTGAATGGTAGTGCACATTAGGTCATTGTAAAGGAGTTTGCTAAATGCGTTAATTCTTTCACTGTTAGTGTCAATTGCATCACAAAAGTGCATTGTAGAAGTGAGGTGACTGGTGCTACAGTGTACGGTGACACAGGTTATGATTGACGCCAACTGTTAAGAAATAGTGCATTATTAGAGCCAGGAAAGGGCCAGATCTGTGTGCCGTCGCGTATAATCAGCACGACTGTGAAATAGTCTTATTTGTTATTGTTATTCAGGACTGTCACGCACTGCATGTTGTTTTATACCTATCAGTTATTTTAGCAGTGCTGAGCTAAGAAGTGCAGCAAGAAATGAATGGCATGCTTTGAAACAAAGAGTTCTTTACTGAAAGGCAGAACCAGTGAAGTAAAAACTGTAATGAAAATGATGTGGTTGCTTATTAAGCTTCGATACCGTTTTACCTTACATACAACACAAACACCTCACATAAAACATGTGGAAATGAGGAAGTCAAAGATGCAGGAATAATTTTCTTTTTAGGCCCTCTGTAAAGCACAGACGACCTGTAACAAATATAAGACTAATGCAGATACTCTTATTTACGTATAAATTTATCAATTGAATGTTACAGGTATATTTTGTACGCAACCTCGGATTTGACAGGCCTGATGATGAAAGTCGTCACACCAGAAATGGCTAGTTGGTGGGATCTACAATATAGATCTATATACTTTCCTGGTATGTTTTATTTCTCCTTCTTAAATGCAAGAATCGTTTTGCAATTGAAAAATTTTTTAAACTTACAATATGTCATGTAGTTATAATATGTTATAACATATTCCTAAATAACATATTCCTAAACTTACACCTTCTATTCATACACTATCAATTTTAAGATTTTAATATCTTAATTACTTTTAAGTCAGTACGTGTTTAAAGCTTTAATATTATTAATCCCAACTGCAAATAAATTTCACAATCTGTACAAGTACAATTTCATATTCTGAAAATAGACTTGTCTTAGTAACTAGGTGGAAGGGCATTTGTAAATTGCAGAAAATAATAAATAAAGTATCTATATTGAAGCACTGTCTGAATAAAGGTGCAGAAATAATCAGTCAAATGTTGATTAGATTTCAGAGTTGTGTAGAGATACTTCAAGTGTATGGTACACTTCACACCCCCGAGGCATAAAACTATTATTCTATGACTACAAAATCAATAAATCAGGGTTGGTATCTGTCAACACCTTCAAATACCTAGATGTAACAATTTGCATGGGTATAAATCAAATGATCACGCAGATCTAGCAACAGATAAGGCAGATGATAGACTTAGATTCATTGGTAGGATACGGGGAAAATGTAGTGGGAGTACTAAGAAGTATGTCTTGTGCTTCTTAACTTAGACTAATACTCAAGTATATGCGACCCTTATTAAATACGCGTAAGAGGGACTACTGCACATATTGAACTATCATCATCACAAACATCATATTCTTCAAGCATTGGGTCTTTTGGCCTGTTCCGCCTTAGAACTGTTCATCCCATCTCTTTAAGGTACGTCCAACGTAACTCTTTCCGGCTGGGTTACATTGCTTGCCACTCTACTTATTCTAGCACTAGACATATTTTGGACATGGTCTTTCCAGTTCAGTCAGTATTTTTTAGTTTTATTCGTAACAGGTTCAACATTTAGTTCTTGTCTAATATCGTTACTTCTTTTACTTTACAACAATGAATATCCCGCTACAGAGCTGACAAACTACATCTCTCATGATCCGTTTCGTCGTACCTGATCAGATGTCAAGGTACAACACTGACTTACATAAAGTGGCAAATCTAATGCTGTTACTTTGTAGAGTTCAATTAACGTTTATTTTCCTACATTATGTTTTAATGTAGTCGTATAGTTCCACAGAAATGTCTGTATCTGGCTAATTTTAGCTGTACATCACCTGACTTCGGAATTTAAAAATTGCACCGTAAATATTTAAAACCTCTTACTTGTTCAATTATTTTTCCATCTGTAAGAATGTGGGCTCTTACAGGTTCCAGTTCTTGAAATGCCATAACTTTTGTTTGATCTGTTGATATTCTCATTAACCATTTAGCGGCAGTTTGACTCAATGTGTTTACCGAAATTTGAACTACTTTTTCAGATTCTCATACTATAATGCGACCAGCAACAAATACCCTCGTCATAAAATTAAAATTATCACTTCTTAATACAACCATTTAGGGGAATGACATCTTCAATCTAAACTTAACAAAAGCGTGGGGAACAATGGGCAGCCTTGTCTGACTCTTCGAATGATATCGGCAGATTCTGTCCCATTCCTCACAGTACGTATCCTTATTAATATTGTTGTATAACGACTGAATTGTCGCAATCAGGTGTGGGGATCTCCCAATTCCTTAAGCGATTCCCATAACATTTTCCGCTTTACCTTGTCATCGCCTTTTCACAGTCGATAAAAACATTGAGTTGGCAATCTAAATTCCCTTCTTTTCTCGGTTACTTTTGGCACGGTGAAGAGACAATCAGAACATGATCCAGCTTTCTAAAACCATGTTCCACCTCTAAAACATGTGCTTCCGCTAACGGGATTAATCTCTCGTTTATAATTTTAGCATACTTAAAGATAGTCGCACGTTTGTTCACAGATTATTCGATACACTTCAGCACGCTCTCGAAACGCTGAAAAAAGTGGCAGACACTTGATTAATGCCAATTGTTCAACGAAAGCCTGCTTACAATGTTTTGAGGTACAACCTCTACGTATCGCTCCCGTAGGGCCAAGAAGGAAAGATTGTACTAGTTGCAACACGCACAGAGGGATTTAAGCAGTCATTCTACCCACGCTCCACAAGCGACTGGAAGGGAAAAATTCCTGACGTATTGTACAACGCTAACTAGTTACTGTTACAGAGGATTTTATAGGATGTGTATAAATATAAAATATTTTCAAAATAATGCTCTGTGACAGATAAAAGCTAAATATTTGAAACATAAGTTTCCGCGTTGGACTCTTCTTTACATTTTTAGTCTAAGATTAGTAAACAGGCTTCACTATAAATAAATAAACAGTAAAGCGTACGTGTACAACAGTACGTCTAGGTTGACCGACCTTGCTGAGGTGTTCCATTTACGACCAGGTTGTTATTTTCTCTCCATTTTTGTAAATTTTTTACGTTATATACAGAAAAAGTGAAACATGTTCTGCAATGTTTGCCAGATGTGATTGCGGAAAACTATGTATATGGGCGGCATAACCTTTCCTCTGCCTATAGGAACTCAGTCAAGGAGAGACAGGAACAGGAACACTGCATTGCATACGTGAGGAGCAACAGAGGTCGTTTCACACACAAAGAGAGAGATTTTCACACACGCGGTGAATGTCTTTTTTTGTTTGTAACTTTTCCTTCTACACTCTTCAAAGTGGTACAAACTGTTCTCCGTATGAAAGAGCAGTATTTTATTTAAATATAGAGTGGAAAATAACACATGCACCATTTCCTTTTTTTATGTTGGACTGAGGCTTAATATTGTCGTCCAATCAGCAACAGTTGAGAAATTGTTATTGCACTTAAAGAAAACGTAAAAATGGAGAGTATAGGAGATATATGAATGGTGTCTCAGTTCGCTCATCAGTAGACGTATAAACGGTCTTCCGTTTCCAAAGCGAATTCTCAATATTTCTTTTGATGGCTAATCAATCTACAGTGGTTTGTAAGACTGTGATATGAAAAATGGATTTATATTTGGAGGAGAGCATTCATCGGTAGAGAATGAAAAAGTGCTCATTAAAAGATCTCTCGTCGGGAGTGCAAACGAAGATGACAAAAGAAGGCGGAGCGCTTTCATTTCTAACTTTTCAGATGCTGCAGGCATTGCTCTGCGAGCACCGAAGAAGGACTCGCAAAGGACATCTTGTGGCTGCCAGAAAATCTTTTAATAGAACACAAAAATGCCTAAAATATCGTGGCAAGGTGTTAGAAATCCAGGTTATTAACTCCACGCAGGGGGCAGCACACATACTGACAATATAATATGTATTTAAGAACCTTCAACATCACAGCGCGTCAGCAATCGTTGGTTAATATATTAAAAAACTAAGAACCCGCCTCGATTGCGAAAAAAGCACCTAGTGTTGAGTATTAACACAGGTTTCGGCGTAGATAACTACACCTTCTTCAGAACAACAATAAAACCCACAAGTTTATGGCGGGTCATGGCCCATCGATCATAGGCTGGTGTGAGGTGGAGCGTACACCATTAAGTTAAGTAGTGGTTTTGACTTTGTACATATGTACTGTTTGTGTTTTCCTTTCCTTTTTCGTTTATAAATGTATAGCTATGGTGTTCTTTTAATCATTGACAAAGGTCTTCTTAGGTACTTCTGGGTTCTATTGTTGTTCTGAAGAAGGTGTAGTTATCTACGCCGAAACCTGGGTTAACACTTAACACTAGGAGCTTTTTTCGCCATCGAGGCGGGTTTTTAGTTTTTTAAAAACAACTTGTGTCTTCCCCGGCACTACCAGTTTCCGTCAGAGATACGAATCAGATATCTGAGAAGTGATAAAATACATTACTGTATTTGAAAATAGTTGTTCCTTATATTTAGCAATAGGTAGATTTTAATTTTGTTGGTGAATCAGTGCAAAGGTGGCAATCAATGGCTTATCCCATCCAATAGGATGAGCATTGTTACAGTAACTTGCCATTGAGAGCGACATTCGAATTTATGACCGCTGACACGTTCCTAGAATTTTCTAGCAGCTATTTCATCTTCAATCAAACTAGGTCGTGGCCGCCACAGCCCGTCCTTCATCGGCCACAAAGCACTAGTGTTAGCAAGAGATGATGGATGGGTCTGGAACAAGGGCACTCGAGGATGCCCAGCAGCTGGTACGTGGCTGCATGTTCCCGTCACAATTTTCCCTGCGTACTAGTCTGCGTCACGAGACACCATATAATTATGAGACGGCTATAACGCACAGTTTTAACTATTCAGGTAATAACCAATTTGAGATTAAAATCATCCATCCTTCCGTGCATTGTAACGTTATTGCAAAATTTGAAAAAGTATAATATCAACAAATAATGTGTGCTCTACCTGTTCTCCCAGTATCTCCGAAGAGAAGTCCACTCATTATAAACTAAGGTCGAATTAGATTGGTATAGACCTATAAATATCAAAGAGTCCCCAGTAGCGCCACTCTCTAAGTTAACTTCAGTTTATTCATATAAGAGAGGTGGATATCCGATGGAGGAAAGAAGAAACATCCGACTTGATCATTAAATAAGTTGAAAAGTCCTACCTAGATGCAATGGAGGCCCTGTTATATATATATATATATATATATATATATATATATATATATATATATATATATATATATATATATATATATATATAATCTCTTGTTTATAATTTTAGCATACTGAAATATAGTCTCCCCTATGTCCACAGATTATTTGATACACTTTGGCACCCCCTCGAAACGCTGAAAAAATTGCCAGACGCTTGAAGATTAATGCCAATTGTTCAACGAAAGCCTGCTTACAATGTTTTGAGGTACAGTGCCAAGTCAATTGCCGTAGGGGCAAGAAGAAAAGATTGCACTAATTGCAGCAAGCATAGAGGGATTTAAGTCGGGCATTGGCAAGCAGAAAACGAGGACGTGAGACAAATGCCGGCACAACATCGGCGACGGACTCTCAGATTGTTTGTGGAGGAATTGGGCAAGGCAAGGACACGGTGGACATCATCGTCCGCGATGATTTGGGTAAGCGGAAGAACTGTTGCCGATTTGTGCCGCACAGGCTTACAGACGAGTAGAAGGCCAAACAGATGGAAACCGCTGGTGATTTCATTTTCATGTGTGACCAGCATCCATTGCTTCTGATCGCCATCGTCACGGGTGATGAGAGCTGGTGCTACCAGTTCGATCCGGAATCAAAACCGTAATTGATGTCACTGTTCACTGTGATGTTCACTGTCTTCCCCGCGACAAAAAAGAAAAAGAAAAAAGCCATCTGCTAAAATCCAAGGTGAAAACACTATTGATCGCCTTCTTCAACAACAGCGGTATCATCCACAAGGAATTTGTTCCTGCAGGTCAAACCATTAATGCTGCATTTTACCAGTACGTTCTGAACCGATTGCTAAAGCATATCATGCGAGTTCGGCCAGAGTTGCAGTGGACTGGAAATGGATGCTGCTACATGATAATGCCCCTGCACACAGTGCTATCCGTGTGGGCCAATTCGTTGTGCCAAAGATGGTAACTGGTATTGAACACCCTCCATACTCCTGATCTGGCTCCTGTTTCACCGCTTGAAGATGAAAGTTGTGCGGACATGAACGCCATCAAAGATCGTGCGACAGCCGTTCTGCGATCAGTTACACAGGAGGCCTTTGCTGATACTTTCCAGGAGCTATACAAACGTTGCAAAAGTGTGTTGTATCAGTTGGCGACTATTTTGAAGGGCAATAAACAACACTTGTTTCTATCTTTTGCTCTGTTTGTTGTATGATAGCATTCACTGAACTTTTTAGGCACACCACTCATTTGAGTGTTCTTTCTGATATTACACGATTCTCTTAATTTTTCTCCATGGAGTCTCTATCTTCAGTCCATTTTGTCCCTGGTTTCTTTGGGACTTCATACTCTGACCTCACATTCCACTTGTCTTTCTTGTCCCCGCATACATTTCTGTCTTCAGTTTCGATTGGCTCGATTTTTGCTTCTTCTATGTCCGATTTGACTTGTGTGATCTTTGGTATTGTCGATTTGACCCCTTGTATGTATGCTAGAATTCTCTTGGCGAATCATCTTGGTGACAGCCTGATGATGATGTACACACAGAACTTCCTTACATTTTCTGACATCTACTGCTATGTTTGACACCTTCTCTGTAGTATCCAAAAAGTATAATCTGTATTCCTCTCCTGTCAGCTTTGGGCCGAGAATTTTTCTCATGACTTCCTTTCTTTCTGCAGTATGCTTTCCATGTCACTTTTCGTATTTCTGGCTTGATTACTGTGTTATAGTGTCTGACTGGACATGCATTTTTTATCATATATATCTTGGCGAGCACTCTATCCATTTTTTGTAGTCAGGTCTTCTGCCGATCTTTCTCCATCATTTTTGTGTGTGTGTGTGTGTGTGTGTGTGTGTGTGTGTGTGTGTGTGTGTGCGAGCGAGCTTGTGTGTGTGTTTTTTCAAAACCACAGCATTGAAGTTTCATGTTTACTTCTGCTCGCTGGTAATTACTCAATACTTGCAGTAGAACTTGAAGTGTACTTCATACATACAGCATCACAACAAATTACAGCAAATAATTACAGTGATTAATAAATACATTTATTATAAGCGCCTTATCTTCGTAATAAATGACAGACGAAGCAAGAATGATAGAAAAGCACTTTAGCGCCGCCAAACAGAGCATTCCTAACTACAATACCTCATCAGTATCAAATAAAGCCCTTTACTTGATGTAAAAATGACCGAGAATGTACGCTTCGGGGAAGGAAGTTACGATTATGTGAACTGATGAGAAATGTGTGGGTTCTCCGCAGGTTCGCCGAGGAACAGAACTTATGGTAATCGCTAATAACAAGAAGGGATGGATGAAAGAACAACTGTTGAGACATCGAGGAATATCTTCCATGTTACTAGCGGATGGTGGTACTATGAGATGAAGAGGTTTGGCACAGGAGAAGAATTGTTGGCGGGCCGCATCAAACCATTAAGGAAGTAAATAAAAAAAATAAAACAAGAAATCACAATTAATGTTACTACACACCTACACATCAATCGATAAAATTTCTATAGCACTGAAGAGAAGGAACACATTGCTAAAACTCAATAAGTCTGGCAGTGCTCACAATATTGAATTGCAGAGGTCGGGAGTAGCTCGCGTCTGTGGTAGGCGGTGGAGGTGGATTTGAATTTACCACCCACGGCGTAGTTTGTGTGGTGGCTGGATATTAGATAGTTGCACAGTATAAACATCAATGTTAATACACTTTTTTATTCCATGATAATATTGAGGGCGTCTGTTGTAACTGGAGACAACTAACTATCCCTAAAACGACAAGTAGGAAACAAATGTTCTAGATTAACCTCCAACCCCATGCATGGGTGGGATCCACTTTGTATTTTCAAACGGAACCCCAATTTTCATTACATATTCGGATTCTATGCCAAAAAATGCATACGGTTTACTCAAACCATTGTTTCTCATTCGCTGTACAAGGCACTTTAATAGACAAATAGAAAGTGTGTGTTTTTGGAGTCAGTTAGATTCATGATGTAAACGTAAACCTTTGTGTTCTAACGGGTGACATTATGTTCGAAACTTACTTTAGTGTTGCAAATTCCATTATACAGCACAGTACGGGTAGCAACTACGCTTAGCGTGATCCAGTAACAACGGCTTGGAGATAATAACTTTCTATAATTTTCTATTCCCATGGAGGTGCTTCACATCGGTGAGTCCCCTGGAATTTCATCATTGGGGTATTTGGCTTCGGTGACTCTCCTCCCTTCTCATCGTCGGGTTGCTTGATTTTAGTGAGCCCTTTGCCTTAGACCACTAGGCTGCTTGATTTCGGTGAGTCCCCTCTCATCACTGGGCTGCTTGATTTCGATGAGTCCCTTGCCTTACACCGTTTGGGTGCTTGATTTCGTTGAGCATCCATTGCAGGTGTGTCTGTGACTGTCACTTCGTGGACATTTTATCTTATTACAATGATTGTGCTTTATGTTCTTATATTGTTATTTTTATTGTATTTTATGGTTTTGTAGACAAGATTAAGGGGCTCCGGAAAGGCTCAAAATCATGAAAAGTTCAATTTTTACTTTTTTGCGTTTTCTGAATCTGCAGACTATTACCTTTTAATAGATATATAATTTATTCAATTCCGAAGACTACAACTATTTTTAAATTTTTTTTGAAATGTGTTCTACATGGGCGTGACCCACTGTGGCGCTGTTAAACTGCTGTCAAATGGTGTTATTATTAACGTCCGTGTTCATCAGGTACATTTTAGTGATGTGAGATAAAGTATGTGTTGTGGCTAACCTGTGATGGTTCAATATATATCGCTGGCGTGATTGTCGATTGTTTCATGTTTATTTACTCTGTCGTTATCTCGAAAATATTCGTAATTAATTCTGTTTCTTGAGTCTCTGTTTTGTTGAAGTATAACAATGAGTAAAAGTAAAGTTATTAGAAATCCTCTGAAGGCTTTTAAGAAAAGGAGAAATGTTGGAAAGCCAAAGGTATTTAGAAATATTGGAATGAAGATAGGTTCTAACATGGTACGAGCGATGCTTGCTTTAGACAAGGAACGCCTTCGGGCTGCAGACAGGGCTGTAAATAGTCTAGAAATACAAGCAAGAGTAAACAGGAGGAGGAACAAGAGGAAGCTGGAGGAGGAGTTTGCAGAGGATGAAGATAATCCATCCTATGGACCTGGAATGCACTAAAATGTTAATCCAATCTTTGTCGCTCGATTCCCAAAACTTTTATTTTCTCATACTAATTACATGTTTTCTAAGGATCTTCCAAACACATTTGTTTCAAACTTTCAGTAAATGTTACACAGTACCTTCTGCATAACTTAACACAGCCTTTTTCCAAAAAACTGTATATTTTTGAATATATAAATAAAAAATTGCAAAAAAATGTTGTGAATTTTCATTACAATTGGAAAAAAATCATCTTTAATAACTGAACTAAAATTTTGTAAAATCCCTGTGTTAAGTTGTAGCCCATATTCCAATAAATAATCTGTAAAAAGTTCAACTTCCTACCTCAAATACTTTGTGAGGAAAGATGTAATTTATAAGCGTTATTTTAACATTGCAAGTATACGGCGTTCCGGAGCCCCTTAACATGTTTTTGTTTTCAAATGGTGTATTGAAATGTAAATTTGTGGTATGATCTTATGGGCCAAACAGCTTAGGTCATCGCTGTCTAAGTTTACACACTACTTACTCTAACTTAAACTAACTTACGCTATGGACAAAACACACACCCATGCCCGATGGAGGACTCGAACCTCCGACGGGAGGAACCGCGCGGACCGTGACAAGACGCCTAAGACCGCTCAGCTTTCCCGCGCGGCGTGCTGAAATTTCCATTGAAACTAAACTCTTCTTGTGTGTTTTGCTGTGTGGTAATATGTTGGTAAGGGGCTGTGGCAGATTTCTTATTGGTTGCTCTTGAGTCCGTTGAAAGTCGCTATCTTTACTTGAAGATTTGTTCGCCAGTCTCTGCAGCGCTTCTGCAACTACACGTCGACGGAATGTAGCTGAAACTCTCCATGGTAATTACGATGACTAGAAAGAGTAATATTCACGTTCGAGTCACACTTAATTATTTATCAGATATGAGCACTCGTTTATTTCTTCCTTGAATATAAGTTCCCTTCGTCTTAATCAGAGCGAGAACAAAGATAATAAAAATCAGAGATAGCGCAATGATAATGTTCACGTTTCTTAATGTTCTTAATGTTCCTACATACAGCACAGTATCTGACACAGTTATTTCCGTAACAAAATGTGATCTTATATTCTGCCACTAGCCGCGCAGCAGCCAGCGCGAAAGTTGTGATGGATGGATGAATTCAGCAATGGAAACGCATTCCAGCTTGTGGTATGGCGTCGTACTCCTCTAATACGTGACAGTTAGTGAACTGAATACTGCCTGTCTAAAATGAGCAGTATAGGGTGGTTATAATTAAAGTACGGCTACTCACAGAGCTCGAGAGTGGGATGTAATGTTATCGTATGATAGCGACACTTGGTAGACATTCTATTGCGTTAATGCGGAATCAATTTACACTGGAAAAAAATTAGTACCAATTTTGGCCAGCAGGTACAAATCCGACATTGGGAAGGGCAAGGAAGACATATAGAAATATTTCCATATGTAATGCAGTAGGAACGGTACGTGGAAAAAAAGTGAGAAAGTCGTAATGTTGTCTTCATTATTAACGGTCGCATACAAAATTTGTTGAATATGAGCACCGGAGACGACCACAGAATGCTGCATCTGTTGTTCACAACATTTCCGGTGGAATCTGAGCAACTTTAGATATCCCCAAAGTCAAAGCCACCTGGATTCATCAGATCTTGCAAACCATGAATCTGGAAAACACCCGGAGATAAAACATTCGAGTGAGATGGAATTAATTGATCTTTCGTTGGGTGATCAACATGAGGTGTTGGCCCACCCTGCATGAAAACAGTTGCGCTCTTCCAAATCAGGAACTACACGATGTGCAAGGAGGTTTCAGTAAGGCGAAGACGTCACGGTACACTTGAGAGGCTGTTTGGGTGTATTTTCTTCAAAGAAGAACGGACCGAGAATAGAGGTGCTTGTGAATCCACACCGCCGGCCGGTGTGGCCGTGCGGTTCTAGGCGCTTCCGTCTGGAGCTGCGTGACCACTTCGGTCGCAGGTTAGAATCCTGCCTCGGGCATGGATGTGTGTGATGTCCTTTGGTTAGTTAGGTTTAAGTAGTTCTAAGTTCTAGGGGACTGATGACCTCAGATCTTAAGTCCCATAGTGCTCAGAGCCATTTGAACCATTTGAATCCACACCACACAGATACGGCGAGTACAGCGGCTCTTCGTGCACAACAAACGGTTTTACAGTATTCCAGATTCTGTCCATCCG
Source organism: Schistocerca nitens (assembly GCF_023898315.1). Lineage (NCBI taxonomy): Eukaryota > Metazoa > Arthropoda > Insecta > Orthoptera > Acrididae > Schistocerca > Schistocerca nitens. Next base: position 423,196,577 of record NC_064617.1, on the reverse strand, counting down.
TGTATTCACTGCACCCTGTACTCTAAAATGTGCCTCGTCACTCCACATGTCGCGAAGTTCGATATGTGCCGAAGCCGAAGAGTGAATTCAGAACGTTGCTGAGGATCATGGCGTTTCAGTTGCTGTACTGTATACATCCTGTACGGTTACAAGTATAGAATAGACAGCAAAACTTTCTGTACAGTTGACCGTGGGATGGACAATTCTCGTGACACTGCGCTTGCGCTAGCAGTATCCGCGGCACTTGCTGTACGGTCAGGTACAACAACGACTACCTCTCGTCAATAACTTCCAACGGGATGGAACGCCTTCCTCGTCTACGTGCCATATCAAGCCGACCCGTGCTTTCGAATTTCACCACACCACCTTTAAATAATTAAATGACATGGGGCCTATCATCAGACCTTTCAGTCGGTGATACTCTCTCAATACAGTGCTGTTATTTTAGACGTTCACATAAAACAGATAATAACAGGGCACTGCCTCTCTTCTCGATAGCTATACCGTTCTCATCTTGGTCACATACGGCTTGTCAAATGACTGTGGATGTCATACCATCGTAGAAACAGCGTACGGCGCTAGATTGGTACCTGTTGGTCACAAATGTATCTAGTTTTCTTTCTTTACAAAGCGTCAATCGGTTTCGTATTAACACGTTAACATATTCTAACGTTGTTTAAAAAGATATTGGAATACTTAAATCTATAGCTAAAACGGTAATGCATACATATCTGGAATTATCGTGTAGCATGTTGTAACTGCAAGCGGTGTGCCTACTCTGTGTTATTGTTAGCAAAATTATATACGAACTGATTGGGCAATGAAACTCAAAAATACCAAATGTTCAAATGTGTGTGAAATCTTATGGGACTTAACTGCAAAGGTCATCAGTCCCTAAGCTTACAGACTACTTAACCTAAATTATGCTAAGAACAACCACATATACCCATGCCCGAGGGAGGACTCGAACCTCCCAATACCAATAAAGAAATACAGTCACTGCAAAATAATTCAGCTCCTTAGGTACTGAATAGTCTGGTCCTGTTTTGGAGCGATAACTTTGGTCCCTGTGCACATGAAAAATAAATTAATTTCTCTTACCTCTAACGCAGCAACGGTAGATTGCGTTATTTTCAGATCTCTCACGAAGGAGAATAAAATATACTGGCTACCGACTCAGCGGTGTACAGTGCAGGCCGTAACAATTTTGGCTAATAAATAATAACATTTAAGAAAAATTCAGTGTCTTCAAAAATCATATGACCAGCACAGGGAGGCGGTAGTGATTTTGGTGAAGAACTAACACTCACTTTTTCAGTAGTGAAGTAGTATTCGAAGTTAAGTTCGGCTTATCATAACATCTGATAACTGAAATAACATAACACAGAGAAGCTACATCCTTTTTAGTAAATGAAAACCTTTCTTAGCTGGCGTAACCACAAATAATGAGATTTTGGGGGCAAGTACTATCCGACAACGCTAAAAGCATAAAGACAAATCAAAAAATTATGTGTACCTGTGTTAAAAAATCTTAGAAACAATGAAAAAGGGAAATATTAACCAGTTTATAAAACAAATCTGTTTACGGACCTCCTGGGGTTACTCAACAGAGAACTCACAGTTACCAAATACCAGCCAACTCATTTACACTAACGCGCTGGCAAAAGGAAAGTAATAAAAAAGTAACTTCTTTACCTTAACTACGAGAAGACTCCTGCTTCCACATTTATATTTCCAATAATACATGGTCTCGAAATGCTTCTTTGTAATATCAATCCAGTAATCGTTTCTAGTCACAATTAAATTTACATTTAATAATTTTACTTTACATTCCATTATAAAATCACTCATCATTTTTAGCTACCTATTTCACATGCGGTGTAACACAAGATATTGGTATGAGAAAATTCCTATATTATGATCTAACACTTCGTGGCTTTGCAGAGCACACCACAAAAAGTGCCTACTGCATACTCTTTCGCTCACACGCTGATACACACTCCATGCAGTGCGTGAAGCTCTCTCTTACTCCAACCCTGCAATCTCTGCGGTCATGCGAAGTCAGCGACCCGCTTTATAGAGCCCGTCAGAGACATACATCGTTTACAATATAATAGTTAAATTTAAGTTTACATTAGTATCATTGCAATATTCGGGTGCCACATATAAGTGTACCACAGTAGACTCCTTTCAACATCTACCAAGTTTCGCTGCCATACGATAGTTACAACCCAGACAGGGCGTCCATGAGTAGCTGCATTTTAATCATAAGCATACGCTATTTATCGCGGCCTGGCTCGTCTCTGTTTTGCCAAGGCATTGTATCCTATCGCATAAGCCAGTTCTATCTCGTAGCAGTCAGGTCACCAGCGCCACAGCTGCTTCGGCCTTTCTAGTATGTCAGTGACATTACGGCTCTGGCTTCACCGTTAGTGCCGAAGAAAGTGGTAACTGCCCCAAGGGCCTCGGGTGGCAGTACTTGCAGTATCAGCACGTAGTCCCTGATGAAAGCGTGCCTGGCCAGACTCTTGTTTGATCTGCTGCCATGGCACTTCTTGTGTTACTTCTATTTAGCCATGACAGGTAAAGCAGCTACGCAACAAATACACTCCTGGAAATGGAAAAAATGCCCCAAGGGCCTCGGGTGGCAGTACTTGCAGTATCAGCACGTAGTCCCTGATGAAAGCGTGCCTGGCCAGACTCTTGTTTGATCTGCTGCCATGGCACTTCTTGTGTTACTTCTATTTAGCCATGACAGGTAAAGCAGCTACGCAACAAATACACTCCTGGAAATGGAAAAAAGAACAAATTGACACCCGTGTGTCAGACCCACCATACTTGCTCCGGACACTGTGAGAGGGCTGTACAAGCAATGATCACATGCACGGCACAGCGGACACACCAGGAATCGCGATGTTGGCCGTCGAATGGCGCTAGCTGCGCAGCATTTGTGCACCGCCGACGTCAGTGTCAGCCAGTTTGCCGTGGCATACGGAGCTCCATCGCAGTCTTTAACACTGGTAGCATGCCGCGACAGCGTGGACGTGAACCGTATGTGCAGTTGACGGACTTTGAGCGAGGGCGTATAGTGGGCATGCGGGAGTCCGGGTGGACGTACCGCCGAATTGCTCAACACGTGGGGCGTGAGGTCTCCACAGTACATCGATGTTGTCGCCAGTGGTCGGCGGAAGGTGCACGTGCCCGTCGACCTGGGACCGGACCGCAGCGACGCACGGATGCACGCCAAGACCGTAGGATCCTACGCAGTGCCGTAGGGGACCGCACCGCCACTTCCCACCAAATTAGGGACACTGTTGCTCCTGGGGTATCGGCGAGGACCATTCGCAACCGTCTCCATGAAGCTGGGCTACGGTCCCGCACACCGTTAGGCCGTCTTCCGCTCACGCCCCAACATCGTGCAGCCCGCCTCCAGTGGTGTCGCGACAGGCGTGAATGGAGGGACGAATGGAGACGTGTCGTCTTCAGCGATGAGAGTCGCTTCTGCCTTGGTGCCAATGATGGTCGTATGCGTGTTTGGCGCCGTGCAGGTGAGCGCCACAATCAGGACTGCATACGACCGAGGCACACAGGGCCAACACCCGGCATCATGGTGTGGGGAGCGATCTCCTACACTGTCCGTACACCACTGGTGATCGTCGAGGGGACACTGAATAGTGCACGGTACATCCAAACCGTCATCGAACCCATCGTTCTACCATTCCTAGACCGGCAAGGGAACTTGCTGTTCCAACAGGACAATGCACGTCCGCATGTATCCCGTGCCACCCAACGTGCTCTAGAAGGTGTAAGTCAACTACCCTGGCCAGCAAGATCTCCGGATCTGTCCCCCATTGAGCATGTTTGGGACTGGATGAAGCGTCGTCTCACGCGGTCTGCACGTCCAGCACGAACGCTGGTCCAACTGAGGCGCCAGGTGGAAATGGCATGGCAAGCCGTTCCACAGGACTACATCCAGCATCTGTACGATCGTCTCCATGGGAGAATAGCAGCCTGCATTGCTGCGAAAGGTGGATATACACTGTACTAGTGCCGACATTGTGCATGCTCTGTTGCCTGTGTCTATGTGCCTGTGGTTCTGTCAGTGTGATCATGTGATGTATCTGACCCCAGGAATGTGTCAATAAAGTTTCCCCTTCCTGGGACAATGAATTCACGGTGTTCTTATTTCAATTTCCAGGAGTGTACATCAACGTTGAAACAGGATGATAGGTTTTCGTAGTACGTAAAAGCCTAGAGTCTACTATGGACAGAAATGGAGATATGTCAAGGGATGTTTGTGAAGAATGAAATAAGATCAACTAATTAAATAAACAAAATTGCATCTTGCAATAGTCGAGAGATATTTAAAGACACCACACGGAAAATGGATGGAAGTGGAGCTGCATAACTTAGGCAATGACCTGAGGAAGAAAGTAATTGCAAAAAACAAAAAAAAACAAAAAAAACAAAAAAAGTTTTCAGGGAATCAAAAAACAAATTTATGATTTCGTTTCCACTAAATATTTTTACAAAAACTATTTGGAATGGAAGGCATAAACCCGTGCGTTGTGTTAAGTTTGACATTTGAAGAAATTACATGTTTTTTCTATGTAATGCGACTTTCTGTACATTAAAAGTACAAAATCACTCCTTAACCAAGGTTAGAATTACTGTTATTTGTATTTTATGCACAAGTTCTGCTGTAAGATGCACGATTTCTCATCATGAAAGTTCATTATAGATGAAAAGGATTTTTACCACGGTGGTTGTCAGATTTCCGCTCCCAGTTTATTTTTCTGTAATCCAATGTACAAACGTTTGTCTGATAGCCCGCACCATATTCCGACGGAAAAAAATTGCAACACCAAGAAGTAGTTTTGTGACATAAATGAAATTGGTAGGTGTCTTACTACATCTGAAAGATGTCCATTCAAATTTCCCACCAGTCGCATCAGAATGAAAATCAATTTTGCTTTAAGTACACGCTGTAACGGTCGTGAACATTAGTTATATTTGAGGCTGGACGTGGTGATGTCGTTAGTCAAGAATGCCTTTAAGGTGACAAACAGGCCATTAACAAGACCTCGCTGAGTTCGAGGTCGTGTAACAGGGCTACGAGAAGCTGGATGTTGCTTCTAAGCTATTGCAAAACGGCAGGAGTGTAACAATTGTAGATGATTGTTGACAGCGGTGCTCACGAGAATGCACGGTCGCAAGAAGACCGGGCTCCAGGCGGCCATGTGGCACTGCCGACAGGGAAGACGATCTTGTTCGCTGCAGCAGCTATTTGAGCAGTAGTTGGCACCACAGTCACACAACGAATTGTTACGAATCGATTACTTCAAGACAGCTCCGAGCCAGACGTACTGTGGTCTGCATTCCACTGACCCCATTTGCGACTTCAGCACCTCAAACGAGAGTTCATTGGAGGACAGGGTGAAGGTCTGTTGTATTTTTTGACGAAAGTTGGTTCTGCCTCGGTGTCAATGATGGCCGTGTGTTGGTTAAAGGGAGGCCAGTCGAGGGCCTGCAACCAACCTGTCTGCGTGATAGACACACCCTAAGCCTCGAGATTTGGGTGCCATTTTGTGTGACACCAAGAGCACTTTCGTGATTATCCCACGCAGCCCTACTGCAAATATGTACGTCAATCTGGTGGTTAGACCTGTTGGCAGTTATTTAGGAACAGCATTTCAGCGCATGTTTCCCAGTAGGATACCGCTCGCCCATATACCGCTGTTGTAACTCGGAACATACAGTGTTGACATTTTGCCTTGGTCTACTCGATCACAAGATATATCTCCACTCGAGCATATAAGTGACATAATCGGATGATCCCTCAAGCGTCATCCACAACCAGCAGTAACTGTCCATGTATTGACCGACCAAGGACGACAGGCATAGAACGCCAGCTTACAAACTGCGCAACGCATATACGTTTGCATGTTTGCCTTCAACATTCTGGCGGTTACAATGGTTATTAATACACCAGGATGTCACATTTGCAATGGCATATCTCCTGCTTACTTAACCTATCATTTTGCAATGTTAATAACTTAAATACATAATATAAACAAGTATTTTCCCTAAATTTCATTACTGTACATCAATTATTTTTTGATGTTGCAAGTTTTATCCGTCAGTGTACTTTGAAAAAATCTGCTGCAAACTTGGACATGGCCAGTGTCGGCTTGTAAGCAATATGTGACAGAAACTTGCCTTATACTTAATACTGGGTCATCTTACTTTCCGTCAGAGCATCTCTGAATATTAATGATGTTAATGAGACAAGTCATATGTGATTTTTGAACGTCAGTTGTATGTTTCGAAAATTCTGTATGAATTTTTATATCCTCGTAAACGAAACCATGACACGTACAACAGCACTAATATGCTATCTACGAAAGAATTTTGTGTATAAGCGAATCTGGTTAACTACGCACGACATAGTGAAGTAAGAGTAAAGACTCAATAATTTCATCTTACCATTGTAAACGGAGGAAATTTTGGCGGCATTCTGATTTATAAACATGCCCGCAGCTGCACCCGCTCGCGGAATAGTGCTGCGATCTATGGCAGTCGGCACGGTAGTTCAGTGTCTTCGGTCAGAGAGCTGATGGTCACTAAAAAAAAAAAAAAAAAAAAAAAAAAAAAAAAAAAAAAAAAAAAGATTGAAAGTATCAACGGTAAACTTCAATGTGTGTCATGTGACGTTCACTACGACCAAATGCAACGAACAATCGCGAAAGCAAAGTAGCGTCTCTGATTAGTAATCAAAAGCCCTTGCACCCGGGTTAGAACCCCCACCATCGCTTAAATTTTGAATAAAAACCATCAGCAATGGCGACCGAAACTTCTGGCATAAGACTTCACCCTATTTCAGCCGACGGCCTTGTCGAAGCGGGCTTGTAACACCTGTTTTCGACCTATTTTGTTTCTGTATCGATATTTGTATGTCCGTTTGTAGTATTGCATATGTATAGTGTTGTCTGTCACGGAAATTCTTTGACTAAGTATAGGTGTTGCAGTTAAGTGAATATTTGAATGACGTTTAAAATTATGCTTGTCAATTTGAATAACTACTAAAATGATTGTTATGTAATGAACTATAAATGACTTGGTCTATAATTAGGGAACGTGAAGTTGAATGTAAAAGGCGTAGGGAAGCCCCGCAGCTACGGAAGCAGTCTGGCGGAGTGGAGAAGTCGTGGTTGGTGCGCAAGTGGCTGGCGCGCAGGAGTCTGTGCTGAGCCGTGCTGTGTTTAACACCTTTCTATAAGCAGCGGATCATAGTGGCTCATATTCCTGGAGTTTTGAGGCCAGCAGAGCTTAAGGGCAGTTTTTACGGGCCTCGGATGCTGAATTTGGTGATACCATTATCATGGCATGGTTTTTGGCCCTATAAAAATATTATTTCGACGCTAATAAAGTCAGGAATAGGGCGAGGCCAACAGTGCTGCAACGAGTGCATCGCCACCAGGTTAACAGCCACTGCAAATTGCGCCACCAGTGCCACCAGCCTTCCACTAAATTATTTTGTATTTGGTACTCTGTAAATGGATATTTGCTTGATTTTAATACGTACCTTAAATGAACTAGGTGCCACAGTTTATAAAACCAAATCCCGACATACATCAAACTAGTAGCAATGTTGAACAGGGAAAGGTTTGAAATGATTCTGAATTTAAATCGTCTACTAATGATCATAATCCATGACTTCATTGCCTAATACAGGGTCTCTATGCCTGCTCATTAATCAACTTGAATTAGAATAGATAACATGTTCAAATGGTTCAAATGGCTCTGAGCACTATGGGACTCAACTTCTGAGGTCATTAGTCCCCTACGACTTAGAACTAATTAAACCTAACTAACCTAAGGACATCACAAACATCCATGCCCGAGGCAGGATTCGAACCTGCGACCGTAGCGGTCTTGCGGTTCCAGACTGCAGCGCCTTTAACCGCACGGCCACTTCGGCCGGCTTAGATAACATGTGTAAACAGTTCTTTCTTCAACTCGGTTTGAATCAACTAAACAGAATGCAAATCTAACTACACCGGCTCTAAATGAGGCTTTGCATTGCTTCGTTAAATAAATAAGTAAGCAGGTACATGACGACCCTTAAACTTTCATGTTTTGAAGAACCATGCTCATTAACAAAACTACACCAATATGTATGAGGAAAGGAAAGTATTCATACCATTAATTATTAGTTAAATAAAGTACAACAAACTGCAACTCTTTAAATAACAAATGTGATTTCATAAGCAGTCTTTTGACCTACTCAAAATTATATTTGGGATGCATATGTTGCTGTTTACTATGTCGCTGGCCATTAGTTTAGCTGACTTATTATTTAGTAGCACGTTTATCTGCAAGGTTAGGTTACAGTGGCCGGCCAGAGTGGTTCTAAGTGCTTCAGTCTTGAACCGCGCGACCACTACGGTCGCAGGTTCGAATCCTGCCTCGTGCATGGACGTGTGTGATGTCCTTAGGTTAGTTAGGTTTAAGTAGTTCTAAGTTCTATGGCACTGATAACCTCTGAAGCTAAGTTCCATAGTGCTCAGAGCCATTTGAACCATTTTAGGTTACTGTGCTGTAATGTGAACCAATATCAGGAAAAAGATTAGTATGTGTGTAAGGGAAGGTTAGGATAGCCTTAGCACTGCCTTCTGCTTTATCATATTACTTGACACGAGAATGTTTAATTAGGCTGGCGACCTGTGTTAATATATAATGTTCCAACTTGCTTTTTTCGGTGCTGGGAGAATGTCTGTTCCTGACCCACCGTCTCCTATTGTTTATACTGGTTGATGTTCTGATTCCATTAGGTTATATTACGGTCACAACTTTTAAAAATTCTTCGCAGATGTATAACGTTAGCATCGATTGTCGTTTAAGGCTGTCGGTGGTACGGTTACAGGCGGAGTAGCGGACAGAGATTCTGGGTACTGACTTGCCGTTGAAAACTGACCTTAAAGGGTGAGGAATGAGCAATGATCAACGGAATGATGATGCAGAAGGCAATGGAAACCACTGCATTAAGGACACACAATGGATATCCACAGGACTTGTGATCTGTAATTGAAAAAGTGTCAGGATGACTCCTCCATTGGCAAAATATTCCTTACTAGTCATCCCTTCAGACATGCGGGAGGGAAGTGCCCGTTGGGAGGTGACCATGACAAAAGATTACATAACCAACGAAATGTTCTACAAGTCGGGATGAGGAATATAAGAATTTTAATATTGTAGCGAAACTAGAGAGTCTAAAAAGGAAATGCTAAAATTTAGTCAAGATACAGTGGACGTCAGTGAAGTGATGAGTACAGGGTAATGTTATAGCAGCAGAAAATGGTGTAACGGGTGTAGGATTCATTATGAATAAAATGGTAGGGCAGACGTATGGCAGAGAGTGAGTTGCTGTGAACAGTACAGTGACAGGGAGTAGCAAACCAATGGCATACATGTCAACGTAGCAAACCGAAGGTGAAAAGGTAAAGAAAGTATATAAGGACATTTACGAGTAATTTAAAACGTAAAGGGAGGCGAAAATCTCTTAATCGTGGAGGACTGTATTGCGATTGTACAGTCATGCACAAAAGTATCCGAACGACCTGAATTGCATTTCGCCTGATTCGCATGCAAACCACATACCGCAGCTGTCTAGCAGGTCCTCCAATCGCTCCTTGGTACAGTCGTTTGACTATTGAAAATGGTTCCAACAAGTCACCACTAGAAAACAATGCTCTGTATCGCAATAACTCAAGATGTAAAGTAATAGCACGATACTACAAAAATCAGGGAACATCCTATCACAGATAAGACTGCCCTTAAGGCTTGTAAGCTCACATTTATTACAATAAACGACATACCTGAAATGTTACCACTCTCATTATTACGTCAGATAGGTAATGCACGTACTAAGTTCGTCATATTCATGATTTCCTCTTCAAAGTAACATACCGAACTTATTACTTAACACAAAATGACATTGAAAATTTCAGTTATTCACGAGGAGCTGGTTGAGAATATGTATGAAATTCAAATGACACGACGAACCGTCTCGTTCTGCATATGGATTCAAACCCAGGTCATGCAGACAAAGCAAAGATTCCGTGAATGACGGAAACTAACAGTCATTCCTGATTAGGCATACAGAGAGTGATATACCTCGATTTTAGACAGTATAAGTTAGTAAATATCAACTTTAAATTACATAACGCAAACATTTCTAACGGACGCGAATTCCTACCCAGCATCTATTGTCCCTGTTAACGAACCAAGAGAGATGTTAAATATTGCTTCTTCACAACTGACTTACTTGAAATGCCGTCAGGTAAAGCTTTGTGTTGGACAGGGATTCGAACCCAGAACCTAATCGGATTGATATAGAAGCACAATCAACTGTGACACATCAGATTTTCTCGGCAGTAGCTAGATTGTTCAACTGAAATGACGAGACGAAACATTAAGTTTTCCTTCCCAGGACTCCAACCCGGCACTTATCGCTGTTATATTCTAAACAAAACGAACGTTAAATATGGGTTTGTTGCACCAGCAGCGACATGTGAGCATATTTGAACTAGAAATAATATGACAGAGAGTTCAGTGCTGACTGGGAATAGAGCCCCACACAAAGAGACGTCAGCTACCGAATTTTTCTCCACCAGCAGCTCTGAATAACATCTTGGACTTCCAGTGATCTCGCAAATAGTTCTGTCTCTCACTGGGAGTCAAAAACGTCACATATCGAAAGTATTAACAACGAATGAAAATACATTAAAAATCAAAATTATTATCCACCAGCAGATAGGTGTTCTCATGCTAGAGCTTGATAATACATAATGAAATCTTTAGTGCCGGGCCAGGGTTCGATTCCATTCACGCGCAATATGTGGAAATGTCGATGAATTTGCAGTTTTGAACAAAAAACAAATTGTAGCCGAGATGTATTGTCACGAAGGGATCAAATTCCGCGTTAAGGGCGGTCTGAGTTGTGTAAAGGATGAGCCAGACAATAAGGGATTTTACTTTATTATATGAGCCTCCAACTGGTGACTTCATTTTTCCATTACGGCCAAGCCACGACCGGCAGTGTTAGCTGCCTGTAAATTCTTTCGTCCCACGGTCTAGTAACAGGAAGTCAGCACCGACGAAGGGCACCTTGATCACGCGCCTCTCTCATGTGCTTACGAGGTAATGCCGCCCCAGGCGTCGCTTAGCAGGCAACGCTCTGGAAAGTTCCATGCCGCCCGCACGGTTTGCTCGGTCCTGACCAATCAGGGTGGAGGAAGCCGCGTGGTGCGTCGAATATACCCGGCCGCCCGTCACCGGGCCCGCTCTCTTGTATACTTGCTTACCCGCGAGTCGGATGCGCGCCCTGTAGCAGTGAACATCTCCCGCTTCTCCCGGTGCTGCGGCACTGTGGACTTAGTTTTGGCAGACAACAACTTTCGGTAGCTTCGCGAACAATGTTCGCCAAATTGTAAGCTCTGGCTCACCCTCACCTCCCTAGGCCTATGTAACCCCCTTTCAACATGCTTTAGCCAATAAATGGCCTTTCTCTAAAAATTAGCCTATTATTCCACAACGCCCACCACCTGCCCATACCCGCCATCCTGTACAGTTGCATTCCCAGTTCAGAACCAATTTTATCGACATACAGAAGCTCAGATAAAAGATGTAATAAGTGTCCTGTGAGCCTACATAGCGTTTGTTTCGTCACTAGAAATAAATAACTAGTATAAGAAAGGTTACTGGTGATAGAGTTTATATGTGTCGCCACTCCAGACTTTATTGCGGTTCAACCTAACATCTACTTGGTAGAGAAGGAATATCATTTTTTATGTGAATTTCAGACCACAATGCCATTATATCTTCTTCACTTGGTGTAGCCAGAAAGAAAGGAATCTGTCTCTCCCTTTTTAAAATTATTGACAGAAGTTGGAATCGAACCCAGACCATAGGTATATGAACTTATCAGTCCAACAGACCACCAATTCCTTTCCACTTGAGCTACTCTATTGCGCTTTCTGTTTGTTGAAAACGTCCTGCAGTGCAAAGAAAAGGTATAACTGTTTGTCTCTCATAAATATAGACCCGGCCATTTGCAATATCTCATAGCGCTGTGGAATGCACAAGTTCTGGAGGAATTGTTTCTGAGTTCTGGAGCGCTAGTAGCTATGTGCCAGGTAGTAGCGTAATGGTAAGTGCCGTGACCCATAGATAAGATGTCGCGAGCTCGAGTACATTCATTGCTACATTTTTTAGAAAGCAATACTGTCTTCTGAAGTTTTCAACGTAATGGAACTTGTAACATAGCTCCCTTCACTTCTCAACCCAAAATAGTCGCATGTGGAAAAAGGGCTAACTTCAGCGACATTTTGTTCTTTTCAGATTTAATAGACAACCAGGCAGCAGATGCATATCGAAGCTTTTGTATTATGTATGGGGAGAGCGCATCGTGCCAAAATACGTCGGAAAAGTATTTTCTACATTAGCTGTCGTCTGGTAGTGGCATTTTATTCTTCTTCAAACCTTGTTGTCAGCTTTAACTCAGAACAAGATTTCTACATGCATGTAATCAATAAACTGCATGTGCATTGTCAGACTGTTATAGGTAACATCAGAGAATTCGCATATATCGTTGATGATTAATTTCTCTCTCATGTTTACTGTTGTTTTAACAACATTGACCTTACACTTAGTCGCTGACCATAAATTCCAGCTCAGAGTGACACCAGGTTGAATAACCTAATGTAGCGAAGACTGTTTGCCAGTGCTGAGGAATGAAATAAATAGGAAGTGTAGGGAAGCTAAGACGAAATGGCTGCAAGAAAAATGTGAAGACATCGAAAAAGATATGATTGTCGCAAGGACAGACTCAGCATACAGGAAAGTCAAAACAAACTTTGGTGACATTAAAAGCAACGGTGGTAACATTAAGATTGCAACGGGAATTCCACTGTTAAATGCAGACGAGAAAGCAGATTGGAAACAATACATTGAAAGCCTCTATGAGGGTGAAGATTTGTCTGATGTGATAGAAGAAGAAACATGAGTCGATTTAGAAGAGATAGGGGATCCAGTATAAGAATTGGATTTTAAAAGAGCTTTGGAGGACTTACGGTCAAATAAGGCAGAAGGGATAGATAACATTCCATCAGAATTTCTAAAATCATTGGGGGAAGTGGCAACAAAACGACTATTCACGTTGGTGTGTAGAATATATGAGTCTGGCGACATACCATCTGACTTTCGGAAAAGCATCATCCACACAATTCCGAAGACGGCAAGAGCTGACAAGTGCGAGAATTATCGCACCATCAGCTTAACATCTCATACATCGAAGCTGCTTACAAGAATAAAATACAGAAGAATGGAAAAGAAAATTGAGAATGCGCTAGGTGACGATCAGTTTGGCTTTAGGAAAAGTATAGAGACGAGAGAGGCAATTCTGACGTTACGGCTAATAATGGAAGGAAGGCTAAAGAAAAATCAAGACACTTCCATAGGATTTGTCGACCTGGAAAAAGCGTTCGACAATATAAAATGGTGCAAGCTGTCAGAGATTGTGATAAAAGTAGGGGTAAGCTATAGGGAGAGACTGGTCATATACAATATGTACAACAACCAAGAGGGAATAATAAGAGTGGACGATCAAGAACGAAGTGCTCGTATTAAGAAGGGTGTAAGACAAGGCTGTAGCCTTTCGCCCCTACTCTTCAATCTGTACATCGAGGAAGCAATGATGGAAATAAAAGAAAGGTTCACGAGTGGAAGTAAAATACAAGGTGAAAGGATATCAATGATACGATTCGCTGATGACATTGCTATCCTGGGTGAAAGTGAAGAAGAATTAAATGATCTGCTGAACGGAATGAACAGTCTAATGAGTACACAGTATGGTTTGAGAGTAAATCGGAGAAAGACGAAGGTAATGAGAAATAGTAGAAATGAGAACAGCGAGAAACTTATCATCAGGATTGATGATCACGAAGTCAATGAAGTTAAGGAATTCTGCTACCTAGGCAGTAAAATAGCCAATGACGGACGGGGCAAGGAGGACATGAAAAGCAGACACGCTATGGCAAAAAAGGCATTTCTGGCCAAGAGAAGTCTACTAATATCAAATACCGGCCTTAATTTGAGGAATAAATTTCTGAGGATGTACGCCTGGAGTACAGCATTGTATGGTAGTGAAACATGGACTGTGGGAAACCGGAACAGAAGAGAATCGAAGCATTTGAGATGTGGTGCTATAGACGAATGTTGAAAATTAGGTGGACTGATAAGGTAAGGAATGAGGAGGTTCTACGCAGAATCGGAGAGGAAAGGATTATGTGGAAAACACTGATAAGGAGAAGGGACAGGATGATAGGACATCTGCTAAGACATGAGGGAATGACTTCCATGGTACTAGAGTCAGCTGTAGAGGGCAAAAACTGTTGAGGAAGACAAAGATTGGAATACGTCAAGCAAATAATTGAGGACGTAGGTTGCAAGTGCTACTCTGAGATGAAGAGGTTAGCAGTGGAAAGGAATTCGTGGCGGGCCGCATGAAACCAGTCAGTAGACTGATGACCAAAAAAAAAATTAACATGAAAAGGATTCCGCAGACAGGGAAAGAACCTGATGTTGGGAAACTACTTCTATGGTGACCAAAAGGCATCAAATTATCTTCAAGTACAGTGTTCCAGCAGCGGTATGAAGAAAATGATGGTAATAATGACGGTAATAATCGAATTATCCGGTAACTTCACACTTCCCAGTGGATTTTCTCGAACTAAGAAATTTGCTGAATTTGCGAAAATTTCGAAAGGGCTTCACATCGAGCCTATGATGGCTAGAAAAGTCCTTACATCCTGCTGGCGTAAGAATAGCATAATCTCCGCGTCAGAAGCTTGCTTCTACTTAACCATTTAATGGACTCGCGTTTTTTCCACCGTGACTAATTTTGTAAGCTAAGCACATCATCGTTACAGCACACTCCTGGGGCTGGGAAATATGGCAACAATGGACTGGTGGAACGAACTATCACAGGTGCAATGCATGGGTTCAGGCATTTACTTTCAAGAGTCACAAACAGATTTACTTTACCTCTGGTAACCTCAAGAGAAAGACGTTATAATGCAGAATCCGCGTTAAACATCACGTTCCTACATTACCAACTGGGCAGAGCCGGTTTACGTTGGGATATGACATAGCGGAAGTCATGGTAAACAAAAATACAGTCTCCAGTAAACTTACTTACATTAGAAAATTTTATTTGATGAACCGCTAGCCATTTAAAGGAACAGGGCTCTTATTTTACTTGATTGAACTAGAGACGTTGAAAAATTTGGTGCTGGACTGTGATTCGAATTCGTATCTCCTCTTTCGAGGATCTGAATCTCTCGGAACAGTATAGTTCAATCATTTCGTTCCTTTTCTCAAGACTACAATCGTCTCTAGGTCTCCTCCAAAGGTAAGTATGTGGGTCCGAATCCTGATCCAGTACAAAAATATTCGCAATTTCATCTCAAGCCCTATCACGTGCACACCGGCCAGCTAGTGAAAATTGACGTGCAATTTTAATGTCTGTTCATGTGTTGCCAACAACCACGATAGGTGTCGTTATTTCTGGTCAAACACGCACACATCTTACTGTTGGAGAGTATGCAACTGATACTTAAGATATATTCGTGGATGCACGGTAGGTGTGCAATTCGATTGTCGCTGAGGCATAAAAGTTTGTATCCTTATTTTAGATTCAAGCACCTAGCAGCTGGTAAGAAAAACCGATATGTAGCATTTGATTTTACTTAGTTAACAATCCGTTTACGTGTTGGGTTCGTATCTCCGTCACAGAACGTCACATCATGCATTTCATCTTTAAATGCATGCACACTTTGTTACTTCAGATTGGAGGTATATCAGACATGTTTCGTGGTTAGTTAACAGGGACGAAAGGGTCTTGATAGAAGTCACGGTTTATTAGAAAAATTGTCGTCTTTTATTTTCAAGTTTAGATTTGGTTACTGGTATTGGCAAAAATTTCGGTCATTCATGACTCTTCATGGCTAGTCATCAATTTGATATGATTAGAGTAGATTAGATTAGATTACATTAGATTAATTCTTGTTTCATAGATCATAAATATGATATTATGTAATGATGTGGAACGTGTCATTTTAATGAAAGATTTCTTTACATACCATGATTCAATTTCCTTACCACAATTTTTTACTCTGTCTCTCTTTCGTTTTGCTTTTTATGTCTCTCTCTCTCTCTCTCTCTCTCTGTCACACACACACACACACACACACACACACACACACACACACACACACACACACACACACACACATTCTTTTTTTACTTTCATTTGTTTGTTGTGCTAGACTATCAGCGAGGCACGAAAACGTCTGCGAATGAGTTTCTTAGTTTTGAGTAAACTTACGAAAGAAATATAAAAACAACTATGAGGGTTACTGATTTATGATGCTTAGTTTCCAGTCAGTTCTGGGTATTATTAGTAACTACACTCCAGTCCCTAAACCTAGTTACAGAAGTGCGAATCAGACGTATTACGTATTCCAGGCCATAGCAGTCGCGTCTTGGAGACGCCAGCTGTGGTCACTTACCAGCCCGCTGTAGGATCACATCGGTTCGTCGTCTTCCTGCTGGTACTGTAACTGAGATTTGGCAACAAGGCAACGTATGTTTGGCAACTGTGTGATCGACGAGTTACTTCCTGGTGTGCACGGCATTAAGCCCCAAAGTTCACTTGATTTTACCTGTCATTTCCATTGAATAATCCGAGTTATCTCTTGAGGTGTAATAAAAGATTGTAAATTTACGGTTTTCAGCCCAGGAAAGTCGTTGCACGTGGAAATCGCAACTAACCTCGTCCTTTAAATAGCGGATTACGAGTTCTAGCCACTACTGGTCTCGTAAGAGGAAGGTAAGACACACACATCTTTGCCAGCTCTGTGGTAACGTGCTGACCTGTGAAAAAGCATCTGTTATGGTTCGCAGTTCCAGTCTCACGGACTGTAGCGATTTTATCCCTTCGGTGAAAGAGCTACAAGCAGCCAGGTCAAACATCGATAAGGAAATCGCAAGAAAATACTTTCAGCTCATAGTGCAATGGTGAAAAACTTACAATGCTGCACAACTGGTAACGCCTCTTTCCGCTGACGACAAGCAAATTTTGGGTTTCTAGGAATACATAACTTTATTTATGAAATGCCACATTTGCATACCTCTTGAGTATGACACAGCATACCAATTAAACACAGACCGAATCAAAATCTAAGTGAGTAGTATTTTACTAATTCGTGGCGATAGAGGCATGCTTGTGTACAGATACTCTGTTTTATTAAAACAGACTTTCGTTGTAAGGTTATCGTGGGTAGTTTTATTTCATTTCTTATAACACTGCTCACAATTTTTGTAAGGTTTCCTTTAGTGTTGTTAAAACAACAGTAAACATGAGAGAGAAATTAATCATCAACGATATATGCGAATTCTCTGATGTTACCTATAACAGTCTGACAATGCACATGCAGTTTATTGATTACATGCATGTAGAAATCTTGTTCTGAGTTAAAGCTGACAACAAGGTTTGAAGAAGAATAAAATGCCACTACCAGACGACAGCTAATGTAGAAAATACTTTTCCGACGTATTTTGGCACGATGCGCTCTCCCCATACATAATACAAAAGCTTCGATATGCATCTGCTGCCTGGTTGTCTATTAAATCTGAAAAGAACAAAATGTCGCTGAAGTTAGCCCTTTTTGCACATGCGACTATTTTGGGTTGAGAAGTGAAGGGAGCTATGTTACAAGTTCCATTACGTTGAAAACTTCAGAAGACAGTATTGCTTTCTAAAAAATGTAGCAATGAATGTACTCGAGCTCGCGACATCTTATCTATGGGTCACGGCACTTACCATTACGCTACTACCTGGCACATAGCTACTAGCGCTCCAGAACTCAGAAACAATTCCTCCAGAACTTGTGCATTCCACAGCGCTATGAGATATTGCAAATGGCCGGGTCTATATTTATGAGAGACAAACAGTTATACCTTTTCTTTGCACTGCAGGACGTTTTCAACAAACAGAAAGCGCAATAGAGTAGCTCAAGTGGAAAGGAATTGGTGGTCTGTTGGACTGATAAGTTCATATACCTATGGTCTGGGTTCGATTCCAACTTCTGTCAATAATTTTAAAAAGGGAGAGACAGATTCCTTTCTTTCTGGCTACACCAAGTGAAGAAGATATAATGGCATTGTGGTCTGAAATTCACATAAAAAATGATATTCCTTCTCTACCAAGTAGATGTTAGGTTGAACCGCAATAAAGTCTGGAGTGGCGACACATATAAACTCTATCACCAGTAACCTTTCTTATACTAGTTATTTATTTCTAGTGACGAAACAAACGCTATGTAGGCTCACAGGACACTTATTACATCTTTTATCTGAGCTTCTGTATGTCGATAAAATTGGTTCTGAACTGGGAATGCAACTGTACAGGATGGCGGGTATGGGCAGGTGGTGGGCGTTGTGGAATAATAGGCTAATTTTTAGAGAAAGGCCATTTATTGGCTAAAGCATGTTGAAAGGGGGTTACATAGGCCTAGGGAGGTGAGGGTGAGCCAGAGCTTACAATTTGGCGAACATTGTTCGCGAAGCTACCGAAAGTTGTTGTCTGCCAAAACTAAGTCCACAGTGCCGCAGCACCGGGAGAAGCGGGAGATGTTCACTGCTACAGGGCGCGCATCCGACTCGCGGGTAAGCAAGTATACAAGAGAGCGGGCCCGGTGACGGGCGGCCGGGTATATTCGACGCACCACGCGGCTTCCTCCACCCTGATTGGTCAGGACCGAGCAAACCGTGCGGGCGGCATGGAACTTTCCAGAGCGTTGCCTGCTAAGCGACGCCTGGGGCGGCATTACCTCGTAAGCACATGAGAGAGGCGCGTGATCAAGGTGCCCTTCGTCGGTGCTGACTTCCTGTTACTAGACCGTGGGACGAAAGAATTTACAGGCAGCTAACACTGCCGGTCGTGGCTTGGCCGTAATGGAAAAATGAAGTCACCAGTTGGAGGCTCATATAATAAAGTAAAATCCCTTATTGTCTGGCTCATCCTTTACACAACTCAGACCGCCCTTAACGCGGAATTTGATCCCTTCGTGACAATACATCTCGGCTACAATTTGTTTTTTGTTCAAAACTGCAAATTCATCGACATTTCCACATATTGCGCGTGAATGGAATCGAACCCTGGCCCGGCACTAAAGATTTCATTATGTATTATCAAGCTCTAGCATGAGAACACCTATCTGCTGGTGGATAATAATTTTGATTTTTAATGTATTTTCATTCGTTGTTAATACTTTCGATATGTGACGTTTTTGACTCCCAGTGAGAGACAGAACTATTTGCGAGATCACTGGAAGTCCAAGATGTTATTCAGAGCTGCTGGTGGAGAAAAATTCGGTAGCTGACGTCTCTTTGTGTGGGGCTCTATTCCCAGTCAGCACTGAACTCTCTGTCATATTATTTCTAGTTCAAATATGCTCACATGTCGCTGCTGGTGCAACAAACCCATATTTAACGTTCGTTTTGTTTAGAATATAACAGCGATAAGTGCCGGGTTGGAGTCCTGGGAAGGAAAACTTAATGTTTCGTCTCGTCATTTCAGTTGAACAATCTAGCTACTGCCGAGAAAATCTGATGTGTCACAGTTGATTGTGCTTCTATATCAATCCGATTAGGTTCTGGGTTCGAATCCCTGTCCAACACAAAGCTTTACCTGACGGCATTTCAAGTAAGTCAGTTGTGAAGAAGCAATATTTAACATCTCTCTTGGTTCGTTAACAGGGACAATAGATGCTGGGTAGGAATTCGCGTCCGTTAGAAATGTTTGCGTTATGTAATTTAAAGTTGATATTTACTAACTTATACTGTCTAAAATCGAGGTATATCACTCTCTGTATGCCTAATCAGGAATGACTGTTAGTTTCCGTCATTCACGGAATCTTTGCTTTGTCTGCATGACCTGGGTTTGAATCCATATGCAGAACGAGACGGTTCGTCGTGTCATTTGAATTTCATACATATTCTCAACCAGCTCCTCGTGAATAACTGAAATTTTCAATGTCATTTTGTGTTAAGTAATAAGTTCGGTATGTTACTTTGAAGAGGAAATCATGAATATGACGAACTTAGTACGTGCATTACCTATCTGACGTAATAATGAGAGTGGTAACATTTCAGGTATGTCGTTTATTGTAATAAATGTGAGCTTACAAGCCTTAAGGGCAGTCTTATCTGTGATAGGATGTTCCCTGATTTTTGTAGTATCGTGCTATTACTTTACATCTTGAGTTATTGCGATACAGAGCATTGTTTTCTAGTGGTGACTTGTTGGAACCATTTTCAATAGTCAAACGACTGTACCAAGGAGCGATTGGAGGACCTGCTAGACAGCTGCGGTATGTGGTTTGCATGCGAATCAGGCGAAATGCAATTCAGGTCGTTCGGATACTTTTGAGCATGACTGTACATGAAGAAGTAGAAGAAAAATTACGGGAGAATGTGGGCTTCTACATCTGCATCTAGATGGATACTCTGCAAATCACATTTCAGTGCCTGGCAGAGGGTTCACGAACCACCTTCACGATTCTCTATTATTCCAATCTCGTACAGAGCGCGGAAAGAAAGAACGCTCTCATCTTTTCGTACGAGCTCTGATTTCTCTTATTTTACCATGATGATCGGTTCTTCCTATGTAGGTTGGCATCAACAAAATATTTTCTCATCGGAGGAGAAAGTTGGTGATTGGAATTTCCCGAGAAGATTCCTACAACAGGAAAAACGCTTTTGTTTTAGTGTCCATCCAAAATCCTGTATCATTTAAGTGACACTCACTCCCCTTTCTGGCGATAATACAAAACGTGCTGCCCTTCTCTGAAATTTTTTAGTGTACTCTGTCAATCCTATATGGTAAGGATCCCACACTGCCCAGCAGTATTCTAATTCAGGACGGACAAGTGTAGTGTAGGCAGTCTCTTTAGGACATCTGTTACATTTTGTAAGTGTCCTGGCAATCTAACGGTGTCTTTGGATAGCCATCCCCACAACATTTTCTGTGTGTTCCTTCCAATTTAAGTTATTCGCTATTGTACTTTCTAGGTATTTAGTTAAATTTACGGCCTTTAGATTTGACTGATTTATCGTGTAACCGAAGTTTATCACTGAAGTGGATGACCTCACACTTTTCGTAATTTAGGGTCATTTGCCAACTTTCGCAAAATACAGATATCTTTTCTAAATAATTTTGCAATTTTTTTTATCTTCTGATGACTTTACTTGTAGATAAACTACAGCGTCATTTGGAAACAACCCAAGACGGCTGCCCAGATTGTCTCCAAAATCGTTTATATAGATAAGAAACAGTACAGGGCCTATAACACTTTTTGGGGGAACGCAAGAAATCACTTCTGTTTTACTCGATGACTTTCCGTCAATTACTACGAACTTTAACCTCTCTGGCAGAAAATCAAGAATCCAGTCACACAACTGCGACGATATTCTATAAGCACGCAATTTCACTACGAGCAGCTTGTGTGGTGCAATGTCATAAGCCTTCCGAAAACCCAGAAATACGGAATCCATTAGAGTAAAGATGTAGTTGTGTTTCACAACAACGATGTTCTCTAAATCCATGTTGATTGTGTGTCAATAGACCGTTTTCTTCGAGCTAATTCATAATGTTCCATCACAATATATGTTCCAAAATCCACCTGCATATCGACGTTAATGTTATTAACGAATACCCTTAAGAGATGCCTTTCCAGCGTTCCAAATCGTTAAAATCAAGACTGCTTTACGTACCAAGAGGAAAAATAAGGGCAAAGATCTTTCGAAGTAAAACTTCCTTGATAAACAAGAAAGCCAAACAACAACGTCTTAACTGTATCTTCGCCTCTACAAGACGGTAATAGCAATTTTTTTTATCTTCTGATGACTTTACTTGTCGATAAACTACAGCGTCATTTGGAAACAACCCAAGACGGCTGCCCAGATTGTCTCCAAAATCGTTTATATAGATAAGAAACAGTACAGGGCCTATAACACTTTTTGGGGAAGTGGATTACTCTTACTACCTTTCTTGAATGTTGGTGTGACCTGCGCAATTTTCCTGCATTTGGGTACGGATCTTGTGTCAAGCGAACGGTTGTATATGGTTGTTAAGTACGTGCCTATTACATCAGCATACTCTGAAAGGAACGTAATTGTGTACAGTCTGGAGCAGAAGACTTGCTTTTATTAAGTGATTTAAGTTGCTTCACTACTCCGAAGATATCTACTTCTACGTTACTTATGTTGGCAGCTGTTCTTCATTTGAATTTTGTAATATTTACTTCGTCTTCTTTTGTGAAGGCATTTCGGAAGGCTGTGTTTGGTGACTCTGCTTTGGCAGCGCTATCTTCGATAGTATCTCCATTGCTACCGCCCAGAGAAGGCATTGTTTCTGCCGCTATCCTACTTCACATACGACCAGAATCTCTTTGGATTTTCTGCCAGGTTTCGAGGCAAAGTTTCGTTGTGGAAACCGTTACAAGCATCTCGCATTGAAGTCCGCACTAAATTTCGAGCGTCTGTAAAAGATCGTCAATCTCTGAGATTTTGCGTCTGTTTGAATTTGTCATGTTGTATTCGTTGTTTCTGCAACAGTATTCTGACACGTTTTGTGTACCAAGGAGGATCAGCTCCGTAGTTAATTTATTTGGTGTTCAAAATGGTTCAAATGGCTCTGAGCACTATGGGACTTAACATCTATGGTCATCAGTCCCCTAGAACTTACAACTACTTAAAGCTAACTAACCTAAGGACATCACACAACACCCAGTCATCACGAGGCAGAGAAAATCCATGACCCCGCCGGGAATCGAACCCGGTAACCCGGGCGTGGGAAGCGAGAACGCTACCGCACGACCACGAGCTGCGGACATTTATTTGGTGTAAATATCTCAATTGCTGCCGATACTATTTATATGAATACAAGTCACATTTGGTCTAAACTTATATTGTTAATTTGGAAGGAGTGGGGGTTATCTCTCGGGAAGGCGTCAAGAGAATTTTTATCTGCTTTTTGTGGTACGTATATTTTTCGTTTATTTCTCTATGAGTTGGAGGTTACAACACTCAGTCTCGCTAAGACAGCCCTGTGTTCACTACTCCCTGTATCCGTTTTGCTGCTCGTTATTAACTCAAGATTATTTGCTGCTAAGAGGTCAAGCGTGTTTTTGCAACCGTTTACTATTAGCTTGGGCTCATGAACTAACTGCTAGAAATAATTTTCAGAGAATGAGTGTAGCACATTTTCGGATGATGTTTTATTGAGACCTCTGGAATTAAACATTTGTTTTCTCCAACATATCTAGGGTAAATTAAAGTCAACAATAACTATAATTGTATAAATCGGGTACGTGTTTTAAATCAAAATCAAGTTTTCTTTGAAACTTTCAGCAATTGTATCATCTGAATTGTGCGGTCGGTAAATAATTCAATTATTATTTTATTGCGGTTGTCAACAATGACTTCTGCATATACTAACTCGCAGGAACTATCTACTTCATTTCTTGTCAACATAAACTACATCTAACAGCAAAAAACACGCCTCCGCCAACTGTGTTTACTCTTTCGGAACACCGTTAGGTTCTTCGCAAAAATTTCGGCTGAACCTATCTCCGGCTTTAGGAAGCTTTCAGCGCCTATAACGATTTGAGCATCAGTGCTTTCTATAAGCGCTTGGAGGTCTGGTACTTTCCCAACACAGCTACGGTCCGGGGCGACCTCTAACTCAACCACGGTTGAGGGGTTAATTTCAGTGCGAGCAGTAACTGGCTGGCCACCAGTGAGGACCGATCGGAGGACTCTGACGTGCTGGACGTTCGTTGGTACTAGAAATCATAGAGGAGAAAGACCAATTGAGTTATGAAATAAATTTCAATTAGTAGTAGCGAATACTGTGTCAAAGAATCACAAGAGGAGGAGGTGTACTGGAAATGACCGTGTATTATGACAAGAGAGAGATTCCGAAATCAGATACTGGATTGTTAGGCGTACACAGGAGTGGATTTGGACTCAGATCACAATTTAGTAATGATGAATAGGCAGAAGTTCAAGAGATTAATCTGGAAAATTTAATGTGCAAGGGTAGCCGGAAGTACCAAGGAATGAAGAGATACGCTTGAAGATCTTTCAAGCTATAGATACTGCGATAATGAATGGCTCGGTAGCAAGTGCAGATGAAGAGGAATTGACATCTCCGAAAGGCAGTGACAGAATTTGGAAAGAGAAACATAAGTGTAAAGAAGGAAACCATGAGTAACAGGAGAAATTTTTCAGTTGATCGACGGAAGAAGTAAGTACAACAGTGTTTAGGGAAAATCAGGAATAGGAAGTAAAAGTCCCTTATGAATGAAAGAAATTGGAAGTGCAACGAAGCCAAAACGAGGTCGCTGCATGAAAAATGTGAAGATATCGAAAAACAAATTGTCGGAAGGACAAAGAATACGGAAAAGTCAAAACAATCTTCGGTCAGACTAAAAGTAAGGGTGGTAACATTAAGATTGCAACGGTATTTCCAGTTAAAAGAGGAGGAGAGAGAGGATAGGTGGAAAGAGTAGGCTGAAGTTCTCTATGAGGGGGAAGATTTGCCTCATGACGTGATAAAAGAAGAAAGAAAAGTCGAAATTTAAGAGTTTGGGGTTACAGTGTTAGAATCCGAACTTAGACGAGCTTTCGAAGATTTACGATCGAATGAGACATAAGTGATAGATAACATTCCATCGACATTTCTATAATCATTGGGGAAAGTGGCAACAACGTTTAATCACGTTGGTATGTAGAATGTGTGAATCTGTTGATATAACATAACTTTCGGAAAACATCATCCACACAGTTCCGAAGATTGGAAGAGCCGCCAAGAGCGAGAATTATTGCACAATCAAAGTAAAAGCTCGTGCATGCAATTTGCTGACAAGAATAATACACAGAAGAATGGAAGACAAAACTGAAGATGTGTTAAATGACGATCAGTTTGGCTTGAGGAAAGGTAAGGGAACCAGAGAGGCAATTCTGACGTTACGGTTGATAATGGAAGCAAGACTAAAGAAAAGTCAAGAACGTTCATAGGATTTGTCTACGCGAAAAAAGTTTTCGACAGTGTCAAATGATTCAAGATGTTCACAATTCTAAGAAAAAATATGGGTAATATATGTGGAAAGACGGGTAATATAGAAAACGTACAAGAACCATGAGGGAACAATACGACTGGAAGATCAGTTACGAAGTCTACGGGTTAAAAAGGCGAAAGGCAGCAGTTTTGTCTTTCGTCCAGCTGTTAGACTGTTCGATTTATACATCGAAGAAGCAATAACGGAAGTAAAAGAAGGGTTCAACAGAGGAATTAAAATTCAAGGTGAAAGGATAGCAATGACAACATTCGCTGATGACACAAATATACTCAGTGAAAGTGAAGATGAATTATAGAATGTGTTGAGTCGAATGAGCAATCTAATGCGTGCAGAATCTGGACTGAGAATACATCGAAAGTAATGAGAAGTGTCAGAAATGAGAACAGAGAGAAACTTAATATCAAAACTGGTGGCCACGAAGTAGATGAAGTTAAGAAATTCTCCTACATAGGCAGCAAAATAATCCATGACGGGCGGAGCAAGGAGGACATATAAAGCAGAATCCTCCGGGAAGAAGTGCGTTCCTGAACAAAATGTGACTACTAACATCAAACATAGGCTGTCGTGATTTGAGGAACAAATATCTGAAAATGTACGTTTGCAGTACGGAATCGTTTGGTAGTGAAACAAGGAATGTGGGAAAACAGGAAAAGAAGAGAATAGAAGCGTCTGAGATACGGTGCTGCAGAAAAATGTCGAGAATTAGGTGTTTTGATAAGATAAGGAATGAGGAGGTTCTCCGGAGAATTGAAGAAGAAAGAAATATGTGGAAGTTACCTTCAGGGAGGAGGGACAGGGTGGTAGGACATCTGTAAAGACATAAGGTGAAAACTTCCATGGTAGTAGAGGGAGCTGTAGAGGGTAAAAACTGCAGAGGAAGGCGGAGACACAATAGCTACACTGAAATGAAAATTTTAGCATTGGAGAGGAATTCGTTGCGGTCCGCAAAAAAAAAAAAAAAAAAAAAAAAAAAAAAAATTTCATCACAACTAACACTACTAATTGTTACCAATACGTCTAGACACGCTCTGTTACAGACACACTGTAAAAGGAGATACTACTTTATTCGAGCCAACAGCTCTGCACATGTAACTTAGTCTATCTATCACTACCTTTCTAAATTCAAATGGCTCTGAGCACTATGGAACTTAACATCTGAGGTCATCAGTCCCCTAGAACTTAGAACTACTTAAACATAACTAACCTAAGGACATCACACACATCCATGCCCGAAGCAGGATTCGAACCTGCGACCGTAGCGGTCGCGCGGTTCCAGACTGTAGCGCCTACAACCGCTCGGCCACCACGGCCGGCTTTCAAAAATAGTATCGTTTTGATTTATATCATGAATGGTTCTAAGATTGATTGTATCTAAACATGCTAACTCCTCAGTGCCATTAGCATGGCCACATGCTTCCCTCTCGATAAAAAACATCAGTATTGGGATTTTGGGAAGTTGTACCCTTTCCCATCCATGTCAGTGCCTCAGATGGTGACGTGCCGGAGAACAGCGTAAAAACATCGCTTTCTAGAATGAACCCCTATTTTAAAGAGATGCACTGCGTATATGTCATCTGTAGAATTATATTATTTAATTCTTTCTGAACTTTTGAAGCACTGACAGAAATGCAGGACAGAGTGCCAGCTGCTATTTTTGAAACTACACACATCAAGAAAAGGTCTGCATCACCTCGGTTCCGAGAGTTCCGGAACTTGTACAGAAAATTGGAATAGAGATCAACATAAACATCATTTCCGCCCTTTTCATTGCTCATGAAAACCACACATTGCATGTTGTACCACCATACAGTGAAACCTTCAGAGGTGGTGGTCCAGATAGTTGTACACACCGGTACCTCATAGTACTCAGTAGCACATCCTCCTGCATTGATGCATGCCTGTATTCGTCGTGGCATACTATCCACAAGTTCATCAAGGCACTGTTGGTCAAGATTATCCCACTCCTCAACGGCGATTTGTCGTATATCCCTCAGAGTGGTTGGTATGTCACGTCGACCATAAATAGCTCTTTTCAATCTATCCGAGGCATGTGCGATAGGGTTCATGTCTGGAGAACATGCTGGCCACTCTAGTCGAGCGATGTCGTTATCCTGAAGGAAGTCATTCACAAGATGTACATGATGGGGGGGGGGGGGGGCGGCAACTGTCGTCCGTGACGACGAATGCCTCGGCAATATGCTGCCTACCGGTCGGAGGATGGCATTCGCGTATCGTACAGCCGTTACGATGCCTTCCATCACCACTAGCGGCGTACGTTGGCGCCACATAATTCCACCCCACAACAACAGGAAACCTCCGCCTTGCTGCACTCGCTGGACAGTGTGTCTAAGGAGTTCAGCCTGACCGGGTTGCCTCGAAACAAGTCTCCGATAGTTGTCTGGTTGAAGGTATATGCGACACTCATCGGTCAAGAGAACGTAATGCCAATCCTGAGCGGTCCATTCGGCATGTTGTTGGGCCCATCTGTACCGCGCTGCATGGTGTCGTGGTTACAAAGATGAACCTCGCCATGGGCGTCGGGAGTGAATCTGCGCATCATGCAGCCTATTGCGCATAGTTTGAGTCGTAACACGACGTTCTGTGATTGCACGAAAAGCTTCATTCAACACGGAGGCGTTGCTGTCAGGGTTTCTCCGACCCATAATCCGTAGGTAACGGCTATGCACTGCAGTAGTAGCCCTTAGGCGGCCTGACGTAGGCATGTCGTCCATAGTTCCTGTCTCTCCGTATCTCATCCACGTCCGAACAACATCGCTTTGGTTCACTCCGTGATGCCTGGACACTTCCCTTGTTGAGGGCCGTTCCTGGCACAAAGTAATAATGCAGATGCAATCGAACCGCGGTATTGACCGTCTAGGCATGGTTGAAGTACAGACAACTCGAGCCTTGCACCTCCTTCTTGGTAGATAACTGGAACTGATCAGCTGTCGGACCCCTCCGTCTAATAGGCGCTGCTCAGGCATGGTTGTTTACATCTCTGAGCAGTCAAAGGGACTGTGTCTGTGATACAATATCCACAGTCAATGTCTATCTTCAGGAGTTGTGGGAATCGGGGTGATGCAAAACTTTTTTGACCTGGGTGTATCCACAGTGGTCTGAACCCAAGGGCAAAATGAGTTAAGATAGACTCCTTGTATATCAGTGTTATTCTTTTCATTACAGTTCTCGTATGACAATATTTCTGTAGATGTACGACCCCCGATAACGCTCTTGGTTCTTGCTGTTATGCGAGATAAGTGCAAAAGTAATTTGTGGGAGCCCATTTACCTGCATGTAAGAGTTTGTTTACAAAATTTCGAAAGTGCATGCCGTTTTTCTGTGACCTCTCCCACCGGGATTTCTGGATTATTTTCTTGACCCACTCTGACTGAACAGGTATGGTTTGCAGCGGATGTCATTAGCAAAACTATGACTGACTTTGTTTTACAGTGTCCAACAGGAGCCTTGTATTATTGGTAGCCTTTCTTTTCTAATTAATCGTACAACACTGAATTGATGTGCACATTATGCCACGCAGACTGACATTTTTCACCGGAATTTGCTAGTGGACCAGCTCTGTTATGGAGGAACAGTGAACCTAATATTTCGTGGTAACAGCGATTCTGTGGTTCTGTTTTATTCCTAACTGCAAGCGGTAATTAACACGCCTTTACAGAGAGTCGCTGCAAACAGTGTAATAAAGTGACACTGCGACAGAGCATCTTTATCAATAGGCTGAAAGTAATAAATTCAGCTAGTAATACCATTTCGTTTTTCATCAAGATACTTGTTTATTGGTGTAACATGATGTATCTGACTACACACACTCTCCGTAGTGAGCAATATCACTTTGCGTGAAACCAAAATTAATGGCCACAATTCGTATTTGTCCGTAATATTTCTCTCTTGGAAAGCTTTCCGAGGTACTGGGCTATTTTTTTCGTATGGATTCGCAATATATTGGTTTAAAACAAATACGTGGGGTGTCAAAGATACAAAGTGGAAACAAAATGTATTCCAATTGGAAATATGCTTTACTCGTATGTTGTTGCCGCGACAGCCTTGCGTAATCATGACGATTAGTTTACTACGTAATATTGTGTATCGTGCAGCATATTACATATTGTTTCCACCAACATGTCCGATGAGTACTGAAATGAGCGACTTACTGATGGGTAAAGCCTGAGTGTCAATGGAACATCCCTTACGAAGACTGCATTACTGTGTAGCAAATGGTTGTTCAAAGCACACAACACTCTTCTGAAATCAATGGTAGGATCTTAAAGTGGCTCCTCATAAACAATTGCAACGGTAATGACGAGGCTGAATAAGCTGTTCCTACAAGAACAGTCGACCTAAGTAATTTACGAACGAGTAGTTCTACGATAATAGGGAAATACTTGAAAAAGAAAAGAAAATACAAACAGCGGGACATTAATAATACTTTCGCCGTCAGGGCTTGTGTACCAAGAGCTGACAACTGAATATATTGTCATCTTGTGACGACAGCGTCACTGAACGTCAGAATAAAGAGCAATCAAATTTACTGAATAAAAAATGACTGAAACGGATTTCCTTTTACAACAAACAATAAAAAAGTGAAAAAGTAGACTGGCAAGATCGCCACGCCCGACATCACAAAAAATGTGTAAAAGCAGCACCACATATACGGAACATTTCAAACAAAAGATCCGCGCTTTTTACAAACTCAGATATCAAAAGTGGCTACCATCAACAACTTACACAAGAAACTGGAGCTGAGACACTGAAAATTTCAGAAATTTTAACATGACTTATAGGGGGAGGCGGAGATAAGTCAGTTATTATTGGTTTTCTCGTCTTGAGCTTACTGCAGTTTAATTAAAGAGATAAATGTTTAACGTCCCGTCAACAATGAGGTCATTAGGGACGAAGCACAAGTTCAGGGTAGGGACGGAGAAGCAACGAATCGCTCGTATCCCTTCAAAGGAACCATCCCGGCATTTGCCTTAAGCGATTTAGGGAAATCACGGAAATCCTACACACGGATCACCGGACACGGGTTTCAACCATCCTCCAGAATGCGAGTCCAGTATGCTAACTTCTGCCCCAACTCGCTCGGTAAATGACTTGCAGTCATTGCGACAACTACTAAATTGGACAAAGGGACATAAATTTCAAAATCCATTTCCAAGACTAACTTGACTGTGTAAGACTTGATGAAACTAACAGCTCTAGCAAAGAATATGGACGAAACGGGACAGAGTGTTGCCATATACAATGATTTTTACGTAATGCTCACTACAGAGAAGAACCGGAAAATGGACATCCCGGAGGAAATGTTAATATTCATCCAATGCTAAAAATCGATGAACGAAATCCTAAACGAAATTACAGATTTTGTAACTAACGTTCCTTCACAATTTTCGCTTCAACACATTTACAACAAAAAAAAACATTATAATTAAAAAAAATTATCAGTCTGTGTTCCTATATCAATATCTCTATACTTGTTTAAAACAATTTTTATACTGACATGAGTAACATCACATTATTATAGTCTCCCTTCCTTTAATATATTTCGTCGGCCATCAGCAGAGACCTTTCAAATACTAGGATCGGGAGGTCCGTAATTACATCCAAACAAACTTTGTTTGGATCGCCCTCTTGTTTCTAATGCACAGTACAGTTGATTATAATGACGTGTTTTAAGTGTAATTTGCAGATTTTATAAACAGTGTAAAACGGTTATAAAATGCCTGGAACGTGAGGCCAAATCCTGGCTAACACAGCCCCTCCTCTTAACACAGTTTCTTTTCTATAATTAATGTGCGGATGATACACTGCTAATAGTCACAGTCCCAAAATGAAACTTCGAATACTTGTCCACACATTTTCTGCTGTTTTATCGAACTAAATCAGAATTGTACAGATGACAGTAAATGTTTAACTTACGTACGTACACACGTTGATTATACACTACTGGCCATTAAAATTGCTACACCAAGAAGAAATGCAGATGATAAACGGGTATTGATAGGACAAATATATTATACTGGAACTGCCATGTGATTACATTTGGGTACATAGATCCTGAGAAATCAGTACCCAGAACAACCATCCTTGCCGTAATAACGGCCTTGATACGCCTGGGCATCGAGTCAAACAGAGCTTGGATGGCGTGTACAGGTACAGCTGCCCATGCAGCTTCAACACGATACCACAGTTCATCAAGAGTAGTGACTGGCGTATTGTGACGAGGCAGTTGCTCGGCCACCATTGACCAGACGTTTTCAATTGGTGAGAGATCTGGAGAATGTGCTGGCCAGGGCAGCAGTCGAACATTTTCTGTATCCAGAAATGCTCGTACAGGACCTCCGACACCTGGCCGTGCATTATCCTGCTGAAATGTAGGGTTTCGCAGGGATCGAATGAAAGGTAGAGCCACGGGTCGTAACACATTTGAAATGTAACGTTCACTGTTCAAAGTACCTTCAGTGCGAACAAGAGGTGACCGAGACGTGTAACCAACGGCACCCCGTACCATCACGCCGGGTGATAAGCCAGTATGGCTATGACGAATACACGCTTCCAATGTGCGTTCACCGCGATATCGCCAAACACGGATGCGACCATCATGATGCTGTAAACAGAACCTGGATTCATACGAAAAAATGACGTTTTGCCATTCGTGCACCCAGGTTCGTCGTCGAGTACACCATCGCAGGCGCTCGTGTCTGTGATGCAGCGTCAAGGGTAACTGCAGCCATGGTCTCTGAGCTGACAATCTATGCCGCTGCAAACGTCGTCGAACTGTTCGTGCAGATGGTTGTCGTCTTGCAAACGTCCCCATCTGTTGACTCAGGGATCGAGACGTGGCTGCACGATCCGTTACAGCCATGCGGATAAGATGCCTGTCACCTCGACTGCTAGTGATACGAGGCCGTTGGGATCCAGTACGACATTCCGTACTACCCTCCTGAATCCACCGATTTCATATTCTGCTAACAGGCATTGGATCTCGACCAACGCGAGCAGCAATGTCGCGATACGATAAACCGCAATCGCGATAGGTTACGATCCGACGTTTATCAAAGTCGGAAACGTGATGGTATGCATTTCTCCTCCTTACACGAGGCATCATAACAACATTTCACCAGGCAACGCCGCTCAACTCTCCACTGCTGTTTGTGTATGAGAAATCGGTTGGACACTTTCCTCATGTGAGCACGTTGTGTGAAAGCTCTGAAAAGCTAATCATTTGGATATCACAGCATCTTCTTCCTGTCCGTTAAATTTCGAGTCTGTAGCACGTCATGTTCGTGGTGTAGCAATTTTAATGGCCGGTAGTGTATATATCTATATATGCATTAGAAGGAATTGATCGGCGTCTTAGGGAGCACGGAACATTCCAGCCTATGACTCGCGGCTGGGGAAGACCTCGAGGCAATTCTTCGTGGAATTGACGAGAACCCTAATGTCAGCATCAGAGAAGTTGCTGCTGTACAAGGTAACGTTGACCACGTCACTGTATGGAGAGCGCTACGGGAGAACCAGCTGTTTCCGTACCATGTACAGCGTGTGCAGGCATGATCAGCAGCTGATTGGCCTCCACGGGTACACTTCTGCGAATGGTTCATCCAACAATGTATCAATCCTCATTTCAGTGCAAATGTTCTCTTTACGGATGAGGCTTCATTCCAACGTGATAAAATTTTAAATTTTCACAATCAACATGTGTGGGATGACGAGAATCCGCACGCAATTGGGCAATCACGCCATCAACACAGATTTTCTGTGAACGTTTGGGCAGGCATTGTTGGTGATGTCTTGATTGGGCCCCATGTTCTTCCATGAGCGTACTCAGTGGAGCACGTTATCATGATTTCATACGGGATACTCCTTTACAAGTACGACACAACATGTTGTTCATGCATGACGGAGCTCCTGCACATTTCAGTCGAAGTGTTCGTACGCTTCTCAACAACAGATTCGGTGACCGATGGATTGGTAGAAGCGGACCAGTTCCATGGCCTCCACGCTCTCCTGACCTCAACCCTCTTGACTTTCATTTACGGGGGCATTTGAAAGCTCTTGTCTACGCAACCCCGGTACCAAATATAGAGACTCTTCGTGCTCGTATTGTGGACGGCTGTAATAAAAAACGCCATTCTCCAGGGCTGCGTCAGCGCATCATGGATTCCATGCGACGGAGGGTGGATGCATGTATCCTCGCTAACGGAGGACATTTTGAACATTTCCTGTAACAAAGTGTTTGAAGTCACGCTGGTACGTTCTGTTGCAGTGTGTTTCCATTCCATGATTGTGATTTGAAGAGAAGTAATAAAATGATCCCTAACATGGAAAGTAATCGTTTCCAAACACATGTCCATATAACATATTTTCTTTCTTTGTGTGTGAGGAATGTTTCCTGAAAGTTTGGCCGTACCTTTTTGTATATATATATATATATATATATATATATATATATATATATATATATATAGGGTGACCACCCTAAATAACTTTTTGTCCAGTTGAAAATTACAAAACGTTTCAAGCAAATCTTCTTTAGCCGTCAGGGGACATCAAATCAGCATGATTACCTTCGTTGTAGCTTTGTTTTTTACAAAGATATGAACAGCAGTATAACTTTTTTAAATGGCACCCTGTATTTTTTATTCGGTAATTCATTTCCGTTCCTAAAGACCTATTCAAAAATGTATCTCAGTGTACCATTCACTGAAACACAACGTTATTAACTATTAAACACAACATTGACTTTGAGCCCGGGGTCACAAACTCGTCCACTTGCTGGAGTGGTCAGTAAACAAATGAAAACCAAGTATAAAAATAACACAAAATTGACTTTGACTCTCCTGTACCATTTCCCAGGAGTAGAACATTCAAAGGTGCTCAAAGTGGTGACCCTGGACACGGATACACTGGTGCACTCGTTGAATGAAAGAATTATTTACTGCTTGCACTGTTGCCTGCTGAAGAGAATTACAAGCAAACACCGATACGTTCCTGCATGCCCTCTGGAGTTGTTGGAATATCGTCCCAGAGAACGCCTTTAATGCATCCCCAAAGAAAAAAGTCCAGAGGATTTAAATCAGGAGACCTAGCAGGCCAAGTAACTGCTCCTCATGGACCAATCTATCTGGCAGGATACCTTCGGTTCAGAACACGACGTGAACACAAGGCATTATGTGTTAGACATCCATCGTGTTGATACCACATAACCATTCTGGTTCTTAGCGGCACTTCATCCAGAAGAGGAGGAACAATTCGGCTGAGGAAATTGGCATACGCTGTGCCTTTTAGACTACCTTTGATGAAACAAGGGCCAATAATTGTAGTACCAAGCATCCCACACCAGGCACTAACTCTCCATTGATGCTGATGTTCCACCTTTCTAAACCATCGTGCGTTGTCGCTGGTCTAATAATGCATGTTCGTTCTTCAAATGGCTCTGAGCACTATGGGACTTAACTTCTGAGGTCATCAATCCCCTAGAACTTGGAACTTCTTAAACCTAACTAACCTAAGGACATCACACACATCCATGCCCGAGGCAGGATTCTAACCTGCGACCGTAGTGGTCGCGCGGTTACAGACTGTAGCGCCTAGAACCGCTCGGCCAACCGGCCATAGGAAGTGAATTACCGAATAAAAAATACAGGATGATATTTAAAAAGTCATACCGTTGATCATATATTTGTAGAAAAGAATGATACAGCGAAGGCAATCATGCTGATTGATGTCCCCCTGACGGCTTGCAACATTTTGTAATTTACATCTAGACAAACAGTTATTTCGGGTGGTCAAGATACATATATATACGTGTTGTCTCAGGGAAAACCAGTGGGTTCTGATATCCAAGATGCAATATTTCAAATATTTGAACCGTTGTGAATCTGTTGATACGCAGTTAAACAATCTGTCTGTAATTGTATTTGAACTGAAACTATGACGTGAAACTGTTGTTAGTAAGGTTCCTGCTTCTGCGTATGTATTTGTGTATGCCGAGCTGCAGTCTTTCATTAACACAAAAAGGTAATGTTGCCCTTGGAACAGTCTCTAAAGAACGTTATGTTGTTAAGGAATTTGATATCAGCGAGGAATGATTTCAAACTTTTCTTTCAAGAAAGCCCAAGATATTCGTAATCGAATTTTATAAAGTAAAGTAAAGCAAAAGAACACACTGCGATTAATATCCCTAGTGTCACTGCAGAGTAGAATTTAATTAGTTTTATTATTAACTTTCAGAATAACAAACAGAATGTACGTTGGTGTAGAATATATTGAAACGCTGTCAGTAGGGCTTTATTAAATTGACTTGCACACTGTCGTTTGTTCATTATGAAAATGGCTTCACCAGAGATGTGCAGCTTTTCTCCTCTTCCTGTGACTGTAGCAATGGCGGCGACTGATGCTGTCTGCTAATCTCTGGGGCTACAGATGTTTCTGCTGACCTACAAAGCTGGTAGTTTGGTGATGAACAATTTCCTAATTAAATAAAATTATCTGAAAGCATTTAATAACTCAAACAGTGGCTTCTTCCTGCTACTAAAACCATTTTACACGCTTTAGAAAAAATATGTACAAGGGATTTGCTGGGTTTATTCACGCTCACACAGTTATAAATTTCAATAGTGGACTTACGCGTAATAGTTCATTTTAAATACATAGTGTCTATCTTTTTCAAGCTTTTATTTTCGAACCAAATCTGAGCAAGGCTATCACAATTAGTACGTTTACCAATGCCTATAGCTTACGAAATAGGTTCGCATTCTGCGTCTGTGCATTGAGATCAGTTGTCTGAAATACATGGGAATCTCTGCTGGATCAAGACTCGAAACCGGATTTCTCGCTTATAGCGAGTTGTCGCCTTAACGACTTAGGCTATCCGAGCGCAACTCCAAAAAAATTGGTTCAAATGGCTCTGAGCACTATGGGACTCAACTTCTGAGGTCATTAGTCCCCTAGAACTTAGAACTAGTTAAACCTAACTAACCTAAGGACATCACATACATCCATGCCCGAGACAGGATTCGAACCTGCGACCGTAGTGGTCTCGCGGTTCCAGACTGCAGCGCCTAGAACCGCACGGCCACTTCGGCCGCCAGCGCAACTCCACAACAGATCCAAACTTCGATATATCACGAAACTTCGATATCTCACGTAACTTCCATATCTCACGTTGTCACATCCTTCATCCTCGCACAATTCGTGATTCCCACACGGGGAGACAATTATTACACTGAAGCACCAAAGAAACTTGTATACGCATGCATATTCAAAAACGGAGATAAGTAAACAGGCTCAATTCGGCGCTGCGGTCGGCACCGCCGTATATAAGACAACGAGCATCTGGCGCAGTTTTTAGATATCGGTTACTGCTCCTACAATGTCAGGTTATCATGGTTTACGTGAGTGTGAACGTGGTGCTATAGTCGGCGCACGAGCGATGGAACACAGTATTCCCGAGGTAGCGATGAAGTGGGGATTTTCCCTTGGACCATTTCACGAGTATACCATGAATATCAGGAATCCGGCGAAACATCAAATCTTAGACATCGCTGCGGTCGGAAAAAGATCCTGCAAGAATGGGACCAACGACAACTGAACAGAATCGTTCAGCGTAACAGATGTGCAACCCTTCCTCATATTTCTGCAGATTTCAGTGCTCGGCCATCAACAAGTGTCAGTGTGCGAACCATTCAACAAAACATCATCGATATGGGCTTTCGGAGCCGAAGGCCCAATCGTATACCATTGCAGGATACAAAGCTTTACGTCTCGCCTTAACCGTCGCCACCGACACTGGAGCGTTGTTGATTGGAAACATGTTGCCTGGTCGGACGACTGTCTTTTCAAATTGTACCGATCGGATGGATGTGTATGGGTATGGAGACAGCCTCATGAATCCATGGACCCTGTATATCACCAGGGAACTGTTCAAGCTGGTGAAGGCTCTGTATTGGTGTGGAGCTTGAGCAAGTGGAATGATATGGGACCCCTAATACGTCTAGGTACGCCTCTGAGAGGTGAAACGTACGTAAGCATCCTTTCTGATCACCTGCTTCCATTGACGTCCATTGTGCATTTCGACGGATTTTGGTAATTCCAGCAAGAGAATGCGACACCCCACACGTCCAGAATTGCTACAAAGTGGCTCCAGGAACACTCTTCTGAGTTTAAACACGTCCGTTTGTCACTAAACTCCCCAGACGTGAACATTATTGAGATATCTGGAATGCCTTGCAACGTGCTGTACAGAAGAGATCTCCACTCCCTTGTACTCTTACTGATTTGTGGACAGCCCTGCAGAATTCGTGGTGTCAGTTCCCTCCAACATTACTTCAGACATTAGTAGAGTCCATTCCAAATCGTGTTGCAACACTTCTGCGTGGTCGCGGGGGCCTTACACGATATTAGGCAGGTGTACCAGTTGTTTTGGCTCTTCAGTGTATGTCGGCCCACTGTTGTTGTTCCATCTACTCGATCTTTTTGGGCGAAAACCTCATATTCCTGTTCTTCCGATGTCTTGATTTCGTCGGCCCTGGTGACGTTCCGTCTGATTCTCCTTTTAAATCTTCAATATCCATAAATTTTAATTCTGTCGCGTCTCTTCCATCGTCAGGCTCTCTTCTCCGTCGAAACCTCCAAAACATCTCTTAGAAAAATTCAGTTACTCATTACTACAATGCCGCCACCAAACAGCTCTGCCAATATCCTCATATAGCTCCTCACAAAACTTCTGAAACTGCTTCCCAGTCTTTCAGCTCTTCTGATTTCCGTCCAACCGTTACAGCAAAAATACAATTTCTCTTCCGCAAAATCCAACATTTTATCCTCCAGCAAATTACCATGCCCATCTTTCCATTTCAGACTCCCGTTGTCAACTGTCTCTTCTTTCACGATAATATTGCAAAAATAAAACTTCTCCCTGTCCCATATTACTTTATGCTTACAGTTGATATGAAATGGAACACTGCATTTGACCTATACTAATAATATAACGGTAAAAGAGTCATGTCTCTTTGGCTGGTTGAATACGCTAATTTCCAAAATTACCAGAAGCTTTGCCGTGGGGTTTGCACAGGTAACCTGAGAGCAACTTGCGGTAACGTACGAGCAATTGATTTATGTCATCAAAATCGAATCACCGAAAAGAAGCATATCGAGATTTGAAGTTTTATCTACAACCATCACGTCTGTCTGTTCGTATGGCTGAACACACTAAACTCCGAAACTACTTGACGAATTTTCATGGGTTTTAACATATAACTTGCGAAGCTTGGGGCAGCGTATAGGCCTTATTTCATAAATATCGGCACACGAAATAAAAATATATCATAATTTAGATTTTCATCTAAAATCATCCGCTGAGATTAGTATCACGGATGTTTAATCACCACAGCGTAGTACACCAAAGAGCTAATAGATGGCACTCTGAGTTCTGTAATACCTCAAAGAGCCAATAATCGGCGTTGCTAGTTTTTAAGAGATGTATTTTCAGAAATTTCCTTCAGTGACATTATGTGCCACAATCCTATATTTATAAATATGAACTAGCATTGACTTCACTTGGCTAGGATGTATAGATTTATTGATTTCGCTTTCTGCATTAAAAACTTAACGACATTACTTTGTTTCTTCCATAGATTTTATTTACACTGCTTGCTAAACAAAACGAATTTATTAAGTTTGCTTTGTGATCTGGGTGCCTATTTATTACATTTTGATTTCGTTTTATTTACGAATAAAGTGCCTAGAAAACGATCGAATACATTTTGATTTTGTTTTATTTACGAATAAAAATGCCGAGAAAACGCTGGAGTCTTTACGAATACAACAGAATGGCTGAAATACCGAAGACTATGTGCTATCAGTATTAGGATGTAGATCATGACACGATACTGGTTGCGATTCGAGAACATCGGGCTTTAGCTCACTCTTTGCAAATCCTTTCCAAAAGCGAGGCACGACGTAATTCTGATCAAGCGTTTCATGCATTATCGCACTCCTGAGAACCCTTCACTCACAGAGGCTTTAAGTTACTTCTCCCCAATGTAACTTCGTAAAAACGGAAATTTTGACAGGAAGTGGCACAGGCGAGCGAGATTTATATCCCAAACCCAACTCATTCCTAATAATAACTTAACATTTCGCTTGAAACATGTACAAATCCCGGTGAGCTTATGTTATGCCATTAAACAAAGCACAAGCCAGACG
The DNA here is from genome assembly GCF_023898315.1 of Schistocerca nitens. Taxonomy (NCBI): domain Eukaryota; kingdom Metazoa; phylum Arthropoda; class Insecta; order Orthoptera; family Acrididae; genus Schistocerca; species Schistocerca nitens. Next base: position 423,157,086 of record NC_064617.1, on the reverse strand, counting down.
CTGCACGTTGCGGACGGGGATCCTAGTGTCAGTTGCTTTTCGTACAGCTACTTCAAACATCGTGTACAAAGATGCTGTGTAAGTCCAAGATAAATTCCGTATCTACAAAGTCTCAGGGAACTAAATGTACAAATACCCGGGCAATGCCCAGTTTCCAAGCTAGTCGTAAATAAAATACTATAGCTATACATTTGCACACTGCATTTGTATAGTAAAAAGAATTAAAAAACACACAAAATTTGTATTTGTAGTAAAATCTGGAATCGTTGAAGAAGATACCATCCAAAATACAATCCAAGTCAGAAAGGTGTGCAGAAGACACTGCAAGTGACAGAATACCGGTATTGACACATCGATAGTTAAATCGAATGAAACGTTGTTTCTGCTGAATTGTGGAGTTGACTGTGAAAATGTCTTTTATGTGCCATAGTCAGTGGTTCAAAAGATGCAAGAAGCCATAGCACGTGCTCTTGATTGAAAAGTTACGTGAAGAGCAGAAAAACAAACGAAGTAAATATTCCCTCATATAATTTTGTCCCTTATTTTTCCCGCGGGATGGCCACAGCACAAAATGGTTCAAATGGCTCTGAGCACTATGGGACTTAACATCTGAGGTCAGCGGTCCCCTAGAACTTAGAACTACTTAAACCTAACCAACCTAAGGACATCACACACATCCATGCCCGAGGCATGAATCGAACCTGCGACCGTAGCAGTCTCGCGGTTCCGGACTGAAGCGCCTAGAACCGCACGGCCACCTCGGCCGGCTGGCCACAGCACATTCCAGGACTTTACCCTTTGAAATACCGAGAAGGGGGTACGAGGATACTTTGAGCTCATCTTTCAAAAATATTGTGGTCTATTCGGTTATTTTAGATTTTGAAATAAAAAATTATATTTTCTCTAACAAATTCTTGTACCTGATTCCATAAATATTTTAAATTTTTCAGTTAAACTGAACCCAATAACTTAAGTCACAGTAGCAGATATCACCTTCCCCATGATATTTGCATGCAAAAAGTATGTTCCTAATTTATGTCGTCAACATTTAACGAATTTTAAAATTGTTTTTAAGGGTGGGCATAAAGTCACCTCCCACTCACCCCTTGATAATGCGTGTCACGAAAAATGCGTTGGTATTGCTTAGGCTGATCTTTATGTGCAGTTTTGTTAAATGTTTCTTGTGTTGATATTGTAGGAGTACCATGAAGATAAAGTTTGAAACTCGAAATGTGTTTCTTTACATGTTTCTTTATAATTTTAGATAAGTCAATATTTGTGACTATTAGCGATCTCTGGAAAACTTTTTCCTATTGCTCTACTTGCATGACTACTAAGCAAACTGATTATACTGCAGAAAAATACTATCGTAATTTGGTTTTTCACTTCACTTCATTTCATTTATTGATACAGATCGTCGTGAAGTTGTTTCACCATGAACATACGAATTGCTAGGCAGGACCATTGTACTGCTGACACGTGTCGGCGCTATCATCATGTGGGGTTAAGGACATTTTGAAAAGTAGGACGCGCAGGTTTGGGCCTCTACAGTATGTACTAGTATCTCAAGAGTAGCCGTGGTGTGATCAGCTCATCTCTGACATCCTCGAACTCACGCTTTGCTGTTCCTCGTCTTCAGCTGGCCAGGAGCTCATAGTGTCGCTGGACTTCAAAGTCAGAAGCAGACTTCCAGTCAGGGACATTCCAGTGCAACGTCAGCGTTGACTTGCAGCCAAACCAAGAATTACAGATTGACGTCCCAAAAAACTGTGTTGGTATCTTTTGTTAACTAAACTTTATAATTGTTCATTGATCTTGACTATTTGGGTACATATCCTGAATAGCCCCCCTCCCCCGCTCCCGCCCTCACCGTTCCCACATCCCCTGCCCTTAGTCGCAAATACAGAAGTAACGTTTCCTGTGCGTGTGGGACTTTCCCTTTTGGCCTCATAGTGACTTGCAGCCATCATGAACCGGGCATTTCTGCAATTACAGTGAGAGAATTACGGTTCGGCTCTAGGAATAGCAACAACACTTGCTGTGGGAGCTGATGTAGTGGCTCCATAAACAGCGGCGGCATTACTCGGTTTTCATGCCGCACCCGCATCAGGCCTGTGGTGGTGGCTTTTCTTCCGCAGCCAATGACGCCGTTCGCTGGTTTCGAGGAATCTACGGCCGTCACTACAGACGGCTCCACCGCCGCCGGCCCGCCAGCCCCGTTGCCACCGTCACCTTTGCCGCCACCGTCACCTCTGCCGCCAGCGACTCCGTCCCGTGGGCACCATCGTGTCTTTGCCGGGTTCGCTGGCTCAGCCTCTGACTCCCGCCGATGCCGTCTCCGCTGTCGGCGCCTCCGCCACTATCTATTCTCCCATTCCCCCGGTTTCACTTTCTACCTCTTGTAATGTACACCTTGCGCATCCACACTGTGGCGACTACTCTCATCCGTTCACCACTTACTCTGCTGACCGGAAGTAATTCCTCTCTGTGCAAGCCACAGACGATTTTCTCCTATTGATACGTTGTCCTTGGTATTACCTTCTTTGCCATCCATCCCGAATGCTCTGCACACATCTCCGGTGCCCCGCCACTTTTCTCCGACCTTTACCTTCTTCTGGCTGTGGAGCTCGCTCCGACAAAGTGTGACACATATGGCGTGCCTAGCCTCCCTCTATCGGGCACTCCTCAGTCACTTCACGATCCCGATAGAGCGGATGTGAAGATTTATTCGGTGCTCATGCCCTCCGGCGTCCTCAGAACACTGCGACCCATCTTTGTTCCGTGCCCCCTGCACCACCACCAGATTTCTTTTGCGTTTGTCCAATCAATCCATGCCCTTTCCTCTTAGAGTCAAAATTCACCTGATACTCTTCCGCTGTTTTCATCCTGGCGACATCGCAAGACGTACTGCACCTCCCAAAGGTCACTGCCCTGGTCGGATCTCCTGGCCGCCCTTCGTTGGTGGCATCGCACGCAGACACAGGGATCTCTCACACTCAAGGTACTTCTACCATGTGCCCTCGGGATGCCCTACTCAGGCCACCAATTTAACTTCCCCGGTTCTTTGGTTGTGTGTTCCTGGAAGTTACGACGTGTTGCAAGGTGCCAGGATGGAGAAGTGTATGTAACACTTGGATTAAACTGGATTTCCATGAGAGTTGCTCATACCCTCAAACCTACTCCCCCTTTAAATACCACCTTAACTTACGCACAGTGGGGAAGTGAACGCTAAGGAAATTATAAAATAACCTTGTAGATGAATAGCAGAAAGGGTTGCGCATATGCTATAATTTAACAAAGTTACTAATATATCTACGTGCTTAATAGTTATAAAAAATGTTCAGGAAATAAAATTTATCATCAGGCCACTAAATGAGAAACAAATTAAGTATCACAAAGAAATAATGCACAAGATAATGGTGTTGACAATAAGTAGTTGGCAGGTTTTTTAAAGGAGCACATATTCTGAAATAGTGAATACGGTAATCTATTATGACTGGGCCAGTCAAAGGAGGTAATGATAGCCGCTGACTGTGCGACAGAATGCCGCTCGGAAATGAGAACTCTGTGAAAAATCCACATGTAAAATCGCTGGTATTTTATCGCCACGACAGAACATATGCTGATGAGGGCGTCAGATAAAATTAATAGCTCCCTATTACACAGGAACTGTAAATACTTTACACCAATATCTCGGTCAGTGTGTAGGCAGAAAACAGCTGTATGATGGTGTAGCACTGACCTCTTTATTGCTGGGCTCTCTGATGGTTGTTGAACACAGATAAAACCCGATAAGATAAATTCTGAAAAGAATCTAAACTTTTGTCCCAATAACTGAATAAGTCTTAACCTTTAGTCTGCGCAAAAGTATTTTGCCAATACAAGGAGATACTCTTGTCTCAGATATTATGTAGCTTCCATTCTTTGCATCCACACAAAAACAATAAAAGCATGGTTTAAACAGCTATCAGGGACGGCGAAGTAAATTCTCGGATATCCCTAAGAAACACACATAAGAAAACAGAAAACTTAGTTAGGAATACACTGAAAGCTGTTTTGCCAATAAAGGGAAAGTTGAGAAAATTAAGTCTTAATCTTCAATATTTATCCTAACGATTACCTAAGGCTTACATAAAACAGTGAATGAATACCAAAATTTTATAATAGATGATTTACACACTTATAAAATTTATGTCGTCCCATGCGGTTCCATGCCTCTATGGTCCGGTGAGTTACGAACCAAATCTATCGCTGTTCGAAGCACGGAATAGGGTGCACATCTCTTTCGCAGTTCCATCAAAGAATAGTAACCAAATAAATTCAAAGGCCCTGGAGAGCGCATACAATATCCGACATTAAACAGAGACGGCAGCTATTACCAACCAGTACTCAAGACATTTTTCGGTTCAAGACATTTAACAGAAGTGGCCCAAAATAAAAACTCTCTCCGCAGTTACTTTAAGGATTTACCAGTTCGCAATTGTTATCATTACGCTTTTATTGACCTTGAACAAATGCCTCAAGAGGATACTCTTAGAAGAACTGATTAAACAAAAACACTGCATGGGGGCTTAATTAAAATATAATGCAAATAATTTTAATTTTTGCTTTAGTAGCTGTTTGTCCGATTACGAAGTCTCGTAAACGGTTGGCCCTGACTAGTATTATTACGCTATCTGACTGCATAGAACAATAACAAGGAATGAAATGGAAATTTTCATTAACACAATTAATTAAATAAGTCCCCAGCAACTATAAAAATTACGAAACCAAAGCACAAGTATAACTGTTCTGTGTGTGGAAGTATGACTCAACGTACGCATCTGGCACGGTTCTTCTTCAACAACACAAGAAATTTTAAATATCATTTATACTGAATTAATTAAAGGAAATAGAAATACCATAATTACTCAAGAAAACCAGAATTACACTCTAATCCCAGAACACAAGCCAGATGCTTTGTTGACTGAACCTGTAATGAAGCATTATTTACGACATTAAATAATGAAAAATAAATCAAGTTTCGTTACCTTCATATATTGACCAAAATCACTCTAATCATTACAATATATCTCCACACCGACTCGCTATTACCACATCTCAACAAGAACTTTTCAGTATCACATCTCAGCAAGCACTCCCTACTAGCACATCTCAACAAACACTCTCTGCTACGAGTTCTTAACAAGCACTGAAGCACTATGAATTCTCAACAACCACTGCCAGTGGAGCGGCGGAACAATACTCTCTAGCGCGATCTCTGGCGCTGTGGCTCAGTGTAGCCACCTTTCAACACTGAGTTGAACAAAGTAATTAGTAGAGCCAAGAGAGGCACACAGGCAACCAAATAATATATTTAAAGCAAACGTACCAAAATACATGAGGAACGTACAACAAAAGCAGTGTGTAGATCTCGGTAAAGTGCCAAACAGAAGTAACAATCGTCCCCGTACCACTACCTTAAACCTGTAACACGTATAATTGGCAGTTATGGTGAGCTCATATCATCGCTAATGTCACGGGAAATATCTGCTTAACTAATGGCGTGACAGATCTTAATCGAGGAGCACTTCATAAATACGACAGACTAGCCAGTGAGACACCCAACTGCCTACACAAAATGGAAAAGAACAGTTCACGGTTCGCCACACAAGACGTGTCCTTACAACTGAATCTAAGCTTAAAAGCGTGCGTCGTTATATGGAAGTTTAACTTAAGAGATGATTTCCGGCGCTGAAGACTAAACATAGTTAAGTAAGGCGGCCCTGACTGCTAGAAGTTCAGCCCCATTATGCAATGCTTACAGCTGGGAGCTTAATGCCGCTGACACTCCCTTGCCAGCCTTAGCAAGAGACGCCAAACTTAACAAGACCATCTAAATTAACAATCCGACCTGTTGTGTCAGCCGCACTTCCCCTGTACAGTGACACAAATGACTTCAGCTCAAACTTAATCAAAATACACAGGGCACTCGCCGTCACTCCTGAAGCCGTAACGCAATTCAGCTGCACACAGTCACACCCAGCACACGAGAGATGCTCGTACACGAGCAATTGTGTCTTGAATCACCAGTATTTTCACCGTGTTCTCGATAGTTAAAGGTTGTTGCTGCTGCGTTTATGGCCTCAGGTATAAATGCCATCTGTCCTCTGGTCCAGGCCGCACAGACACCACACAAGGGAGGCGTTGCGTTCCCCGCTTAACCCGGTCTGCTCCGTGTCAACACGTTCCTGCAGCACACTGCGACCACGAACCACGCCAGATGCTGTTTCCTGGGGTCGACTTCCTCCCAACCCAGCACGAAATGCCTCTAAACACACTTCTCGCCTGCCAACACTGCCCTCTCCCGGCTTAATTCCCAGTTTGTGCCCAGCCAAATCACTACAAAAAGCTACTAAAAATTTCAGTTCCGCCACTTAAGGGTACCGTTCCGATTCGTGTGTGATCTCACAATATTTTTTAGAAGACGTTTTTATAATGTGATAGAAGTATGTAACCGTCAGTCAACGGAGAACTGAAGCAGCAGAGATGAGCCTCCTAAGACCACTAGCTGGTTATAGACTCGTTGATCGAATAAAGAATAGTGAAATCGTAGTTAACTGGTCGTCAAAAAGCATGCTTCAGAAAGTAGAGGAGGGTCAGCCGGAAATGGCGTGAAGACATTCAATTCAAAGGATGGCAGATTAATGAACCATTAAATTAATACACAAATATACACCTCAAAGGAAAGGAGATGTCGAGAGTACTAACAAGGGAACCCCCCCCCCCCCCCCATCGCACCCCCCTCAGATTTAGTTATAAGTTGGCACAGTGGATAGGCCTTGAAAAACTGAACACAGATCAATTGAGAAAACAGGAAGAAGTTGTGTGGAACTATGAAAAAAAAATAAGCAAAATATACAAACTGAGTAGTCCATGCGCAAGATAGGCAACATCATGGGTAGTACGAGCTCAGGGCCGCCGTGGTCCTGTGGTAGCGTGAGCAGCTGCAGAATCAGAGGTTCTTGGTTCAAGTCTTCCCTGGAATGAAAATTTTACTTTCTTTATTTTTGCATAGTTACTATCTGTCCGTTCGTTCATTGACGTCTCTGTTCACTGTAATAAGTTTAGTGCCTGTGTTTTGCGACCGCATCGCAAAACCGTGCGATTAGTAGACCAAAGGATGTGCCTCTCCAATGGGAACCGAAAACATTTTATCGCAAGGTCATAGGTCAACCGATTCCTCCACAGGAAAACACATCTGATATATTCTATACGACACATGACATGAATATGTTGTCGACCCACCTAACTTGTACACTTGGCGAATGGGTAAAAAGATTCTTCTACCTTGCCCGATTTAGGTTTTCTTGTGGATGTGATAATCACTCCCAAAAAAGTGATGGAAACATAAGAGTTTGTCACATAAACTGAAAATAAAAAATTAAATTTTTCAATCGATGGAAGATTTGAACCAAGGACCTCTTGTTCTGCAGCTGATCACGTTACCACAGGACCACGGCGCTCCTGAACTCATAGTTACCTTGATGTTGCCTGTCTTGCCCATGGACTACTCAGTTTGTATTTTTTGCTTATTTTTTCACACTTCCACACAACTTCTTCCTGTTTTCTCAATTGATCTGTGTTCAGTTTTTCAAGGCCTATCCACTGTGCCAACTTATAACTAAATCTGAGGGGGGTGCGATGGGGAGGTTCCCTTGTAAGAAGAGATAAAGAAAGCGTGCGCAGTCTGTTTGAAACTGGAATAGGTATGGATGCTTAAACCAAAGCTGAATATCAAGAGTCTTTATTTTTATTTTTTGTAAGCAAGAGGGCTGTTTTGCGAGTGGGTACATTATGGTTCAGTGTTTCAAAAAGAATGAAAAAAAAAATCCACACTAGTTATGAAGGAAGTTGCACAATCAGCAGAGATGGCTTCAATGCTGTGTAAACGTAATGTTGGCGGATTGTGACCTTTTAGGGCGCCTGTTCTTTACGTGCGCTTCCTAAGCGTCCACTCACAGAACGGCCTGCTCCTCCGTGGGAGTGTTATTACTCGGCGACTGTGACGAGCTTCTAATTACAGAAGAAAACTGGGGGAGCCTTTCATCGCTGAATAAACGCGGCCAGCTTGTTCTCGTCCTCGCGTCGCCGCGCCTTTTAACGACCTCACACCGTCCGCCGGCCGATTTCACAAGCAAAGAACGGCGTTGGTTTTCTAACGGAACCACCCTGTGATTAATAAAATACTTACGCAAAAAAAAGTGTTTATTCACTGGAAAAAACACACCAGCAAAACTTCGATTTCGTACATTTTTTTAGGTCGCAGAGAAAGTTTTTTCTGTATGATGTGAAGGTTGGCGATGCCTGCTGAAACCGGTAGTTGCTGTTGAAGGTTTCTGTATTCTGTCTCTGAATGAACAGAAAGGCGGGGCCAGCGACTGTATTTATATCCGAGGAAAGCAGAAACAGCGTAGCGGCAACATAACCTTGCGAGTAGTAATGGTGTTTCAGAAATGGAAAGTGGAGTTGGCATTTCACTCAGATCGCTATCATTCGGAAAAGAAAGCGGTCGAGTTCGTTGAGCCGTCCAGGAAGGATAGAATATGACATAAAATGACAATTTGGAGAGAGATTATATGATGTACCGTATTTTTTTATTTAATTGTCTTGATCGCAGAAGTTATTGAACAGAAAAACCGGTTTGGGATATACGATAACCATCTTCAAAGTCTAGGCTAGAAGTAAAACAGAAAAAAACGTTACTATCTACTACAACATATTTAAAACAAAGGAGAGAAAATGTAACATAAACAGGATAGTGTAAGTATAAAAAATGTTTTCTTAAATGCAATTGAAAATACAATAAAGAACTATACTTTCAAATGAATCTTTGTAATTACTTCGTATAATTGTCTGTAATTTATGCGTGGATCAACGAGCACTCCGGTTACATTTTTATCCTATATTTTAAAAATGGCTCTGAGCACTATGGGACTCAACTGCTGAGGTTATTAGTCCCCTAGAACTTAGAACTAGTTAAACCTAACTAACCTAAGGACATCACAAATATCCATGCCCGAGGCAGGATTCGAACCTGCGACCGTAGCGGTCTTGCGGTTATATCCTATATTTATCCAGTTGAAGCACCCATGACAGTTTTGACTCATATTATTTTTACATGGTTATGACTTCCGGCGCTGCAACAGAATGACAGGTGTTAAGTTTGTGTAATATTTTTTGTCTTTTGTTTTCAGTTTCTTCCTGTAACAGAAATGTTTTCTTTTTTATTTTACTTTTATTTCAGGTTTGGAAGATGACTGTTGTACAGCCGAAACCGATAATTGAGTTAAAAAAATTTTGCGATCAAGACAATTAAATAATTTTAAAAAAGTCCGGGGACAGTTTTGACCATCCGTCATTGCTTTACTTCTACCAGTGACACTCTCCACTTTCCACACATTAAAGAAAGTCACACTTTTGAATCGCCTAATTTCAGCCAATGGGTCGTTTCCCTTAATGTCTCACTCTACTGCCGAGTGTGTGCTCACAGGACGGGTCGTGAGTCGTGCCTAGCTCGAAGGACGGGTGTCTGCGGAAAATTTTCGAGGAGGCAACAAGATTCGAAAGTTCCTTTTTTTTTTTGTAACTGATTCGGCGAGTTTTAGAAAGTGCCCCACCTTAGGACAAAATTTTCTAAACGTAACCCAACACTAATTATATTTCAGCTAATCTGTTTCAGATAGAGTGCTTTGATGCCTAAAATATAAGCGTAAATCACTGGAGTATGCGGAGTGCACAATTCTTATCATCAGTATCAGTACGGATGCTACCCATTGATTTAATGATTTAGAATTACATTCCGTACGATTAAATATATCGAAGCTAACAAGTTAGCAAATAAGGATATTAAATACAAATTGCAAGATACAAAGAACTTTTAACGACTTGAGACTTGACCGCCGAGTTCGTAATTTTGTATCTGCATGTTGCGCTGTATTACACCCCTTGTAGTTTGAGAAATCGCAGTTTCGCACTTTTCCTCTCTCTCCTTCTGTTATCTTATTTCCAAGGTCAAGTCTCGATGGATAGATGAAGTATCTACGGCATAACAAGACTGAGTTCTTCAGAGTCTACTAAAATCGCTTTGTGATTTTAAAACTGGATGTTATCACAGCAAGCCTTGACAGTATGTGCTAGACAACTTATAAACGGTAAATTAGTGTTGGACAGAATGAATAGAGGATGTCCTCGTAGGAAGGGGGAGACGTATTTTGAGAAAGTAAACTGCAGCCAGTATTTATATCGGGAGTAGGCGCACGAATTTGCGTGCCACCCTGTCGGAACGGCACCTTTCAGCAAAACTTCGGCCGGCTAATCAGAGAGTACAGAAAGACCTATAGAAAGACTCATGCATGCACCCACTACCTCCATTCGAGCACATGTTGAGTTCGAGATTGCTAATAAACTTACTTGAATTAGAATAGCGCTAATGTCAGTCAAAATTCCGTCTACGTCCTATCCTTCGATTTGCGAACGATGCAGTTGATCACCATACTTAGCGTTACCGGCGTCTTTGAATGGCTGCTGTGGCGGCTGAAAATTCTCAGTCATCTGTCCTGCACCGAAGGCTGCTCTCTCTCAGACTCCGAAGTCTCTCTCGTGGGTAAAGCATTTTGTGGTGTGCTGTAGTGTAGTACTTATTTTCTGATATCGGCTATCGAGACGAATCCAATGATGTGTAACAGTAAGGTCTTTGAACGTCAGCAAAGGTTACAAAGGTGGCATGAACATTAAACGGAAGGTGTTCGAGGTGATGACCATTGGTATCAATGCAGTGCTGCAATCTTCTTATCATTGATTGACTAGTATTCCTTATACATCGGCACTTATCGAAGCACATGCTCTGACAATTCTCTCTCACATATCTTCAGGTGTAGTTGGAACGTCCTTATAAACATAAGAAAAAATCCAGAGGCGTCAAGCCTGAGGAACGGGTAGGCCACGACACATCTCCTCCGCGTCCAATCCAACTACACTCCTGGAAATTGAAATAAGAACACCGTGAATTCATTGTCCCAGGAAGGGGAAACTTTTTTGACACATTCCTGGGGTCAGATACATCACATGATCACACTGACAGAACCACAGGCACATAGACACAGGCAACAGAGCATGCACAATGTCGGCACTAGTACAGTGTAGATCCACCTTTCGCAGCAATGCAGGCTGCTATTCTCCCATGGAGACGATCGTAGAGATGCTGGATGTAGTCCTGTGGAACGGCTTGCCATGCCATTTCCACCTGGCGCCTCAGTTGGACCAGCGTTCGTGCTGGACGTGCAGACCGCGTGAGACGACGCTTCATCCAGTCCCAAACATGCTCAATGGGGGACAGATCCGGAGATCTTGCTGGCCAGGGTAGTTGACTTACACCTTCTAGAGCACGTTGGGTGGCACGGGATACATGCGGACGTGCATTGTCCTGTTGGAACAGCAAGTTCCCTTGCCGGTCTAGGAATGGTAGAACGATGGGTTCGATGACGGTTTGGATGTACCGTGCACTATTCAGTGTCCCCTCGACGATCACCAGTGGTGTACGGCCAGTGTAGGAGATCGCTCCCCACACCATGATGCCGGGTGTTGGCCCTGTGTGCCTCGGTCGTATGCAGTCCTGATTGTGGCGCTCACCTGCACGGCGCCAAACACGCATACGACCATCATTGGCACCAAGGCAGAAGCGACTCTCATCGCTGAAGACGACACGTCTCCATTCGTCCCTCCATTCTCGCCTGTCGCGACACCACTGGAGGCGGGCTGCACGATGTTGGGGCGTGAGCGGAAGACGGCCTAACGGTGTGCGGGACCGTAGCCCAGCTTCATGGAGACGGTTGCGAATGGTCCTCGCCGATACCCCAGGAGCAACAGTGTCCCTAATTTGCTGGGAAGTGGCGGTGCGGTCCCCTACGGCACTGCGTAGGATCCTACGGTCTTGGCGTGCATCCGTGCGTCGCTGCGGTCCGGTCCCAGGTCGACGGGCACGTGCACCTTCCGCCGACCACTGGCGACAACATCAATGTACTGTGGAGACCTCACGCCCCACGTGTTGAGCAATTGGGCGGTACGTCCACCCGGCCTCCCGCATGCCCACTATACGCCCTCGCTCAAAGTCCGTCAACTGCACATACGGTTCACGTCCACGCTGTCGCGGCATGCTACCAGTGTTAAAGACTGCGATGGAGCTCCGTATGCCACGGCAAACTGGCTGACACTGACGGCGGCGGTGCACAAATGCTGCGCAGCTAGCGCCATTCGACGGCCAACACCGCGGTTCCTGGTGTGTCCGCTGTGCCGTGCGTGTGATCATTGCTTGTACAGCCCTCTCGCGGTGTCCGGAGCAAGTATGGTGGGTCTGACACACCGGTGTCAATGTGTTCTTTTTTCCATTTCCAGGAGTGTATTTGGGAATTGTCTAACGCATTTCTAGCCATCAGTGAAAAATGTGCCGGACACTCATTGTGTTGATACCACATTCTGTTCCTTGTTCCTAAAGGTATTTCTTCCAATAACAGAGTCCGCAGCTCGTGGTCGCGCGGTAGCGTTCTCGCTTCCCACGCCCGGGTTCCCGGTTTCGATTCCCGGCGGGGTCAGGGATTTTCTCTGCCTCGTGATGAATTAGGTTAGTTAGGTTTAAGTAGTTCTAAGTTCTAGGGGACTGATGACCATAGATGTTAAGTCCCTTAGTGCTCAGAGCCATTTGAACCATTTGAGCCATCGAATAACAGACCTATTGTTTCTTGCAGGAATGTGGTGTACTTCCTACCATTAAGACTCCTTTCGATGAAATAAGGGCCTAAAATTCTGTTCTGCAGAATCCCACACCATAAATTCACCGACCACGGTTTTTGGTGTGCAACTTGCCGCAGCCAGCATGGATTTTCAGTTGCCCACTAACGCATGTTACGCAAATTAACATTTTCATGGTTCGTGAATGTAGCCTCGTTAGTAAATGAAATCAAATTAATAAATGTGTCATCCTTCTGAATATGAAGTTGAGCCCATCAGCAGAATTCAGTGTGACGCATACAATCCGAACCAGTTAATTCTTGGTGGAGACTGATACGGTATGGATGATATTTGTGGGGATGCAGGACACGAACAACACCACTCTAGCTCATGCCAGTTTCCTTTGCGATTCCACGCGATGAAACACAAGGATCTCGAAACAGAGGGGCAAGAGTACCAATTTATGTTTCCTCGTCAGTAACTTTCCTTTGCAGGATATGTTTCCGATACGTTAAAGATCCAGTTGTTCTGAATTCATCATACACATATTTAAATGTACGAGGTTTAGGGTGAGTACGTTGAGGATGTGTACAGTTTTAGCAATCATTTTCTGAGCATTGATGTTGAATTAAATATAAATTTGGTTTCTACAAGGAATCATAACTTTCTGGGGAAATGCCTTTCAGAGATTGATGTCTGAAATACACCTCTGTGATACAGACAAGGGGGAGATTGATTCTATAATTAAATCACTGAAGACTAAGGACTCTCATGGTTATGATGGAGTGCTTAACGGAATATTAGAGTACTGTGCTGCATATGTAGCCCTGTATTAAGCCATATTTGTAATTTTTTCTTTAGAAATGGCCAGTTTCCTGACCTATCAAAGTACTCAGTAGTAGAGCCGCTTTATAAAAAGCGAAAAAGGGATAACGTAGACAATTTTAGACCTGTTTCTGTGCCATCAGTGTTTGCTGAAGTTATTGACAAGGCTGTGAATGTAAGGATCATTTTATATCGCACGCTTAGCTATCAAATGTACAGCTCAGCTTTAGGAGTCGTTTAACAACCGAAAATGCTGAAACTTCCTGGCAGATTAAAACTGTGTGCCGGACCGAGACTCGAACTCGGGACCTTTGCCTTTCGCGGGCAGTTGCTCTACCAGTTGCTCTACCTTTTTTGTTTTTGTTTTTTTTTTAAATTATAGTATATACTTATATTAAACTAATAATAAAGTTTCAGAACCTAGTAAAAACGCGAACGTTAGGAAAAAAATTTAGAAGGGTCAACACGCGAACCACCGCCCCAACAAACGACTCAATACAAAACAGCGGCGCTATTCATTACGCTTTTTTTGTTTTTTTGTTTTTTATTTACTGTTTTTAATACATTCTTAATGTGGTTTTACTTTATACCACAACAAAAATAAATGTATCTAGCACCGCATCGTGCTCTGTGTAAAGAAAACAATATCTCGGCACGTTCCTACACCGAGGAAAACGAAAAAAAAAGTGCTTCATACAGGATGCAGAAGGGTGTGTCGCTACTCTCCTTACGCTTCATCATTCAGGTACGTCTTCACGTACATCATGTTATTCCACCGAGAATCGAACTTAGTCTTGTCAACCTGTTGATGATCCAGCTGCGTGGAGGGTCGCGTAGGGCACTCCCTAAGTAATTAGAAAAATACTGTCTGTATTTTGGGTTCCGTACAATCTTGCAATGACGTTCTTGTAGGTAGTTCCAAAAGTCGAATACATCTTTAGGTCCATCGTGAAATAAGTAGTGTACCGCATGCGCACGGATCCACGTGACAGCGTTGGTCTTGGCGCGCGGGAAATACTGTTGATCCGGAAATAGTAGAAAACGAGGCGTAATGTGTTCCGGAGTCACTCGTAGAAAATAGGACAAAATTTGTCGCACCAAGCGCCATAAGTCTTCTGCCGCGCCACATGTGAGACGGTGTTCGTCCGTGTCTGGTATCCCGCAGTCTACACAGAGAGGCGATTCCGCCATGTTTATCTTGTGGAGGCGTGATCGGGTGATCTGTTTACCATTGACTGTGATGTACCATGTGGATCAGATGGCTGTGTCCAGTGCAACCGCGTGAATCGTCTTCCACAACACCTTCCAATTAACCTGAGGGCTTTTGGTCTCCACGATGTTTGGTGGGCGCCTCTGCTGTAGGACATGATATATATCCCGCGCCGACGACTGTTTCCTCGGTGGTACTGCGATACGGACATAGCTGTGTTCAATGTAAAAGTTCCCGAAGTAGTAGAAGGGTGGGGGTATGTCTTGCGTCGTCAGTGGGGGCATAAGGGAGGGCGGAGCTAAGGACTCCAACAGCAAACCTGTCAAACTTTCCAGGTGGTGGCGCCACAGCTTGATGTGTAAGCTGACATACAGGGTCACAGCTCTGTCGTGGACATGGACTAGACCAAGACCTCCCCTTTCTGTGGGAAGGGTAAGTGACTCATAACTGACTTTGAAGAGCATGCCTGTACTGACGTAGGCTCCGAATGCCGCTAATAGACGTCGAGCCATCAGTAACGATATTGGAAGAACACGCGCTATGTGTGGAAGGCGAGATGCGAGGTAAACATTGACGAAGTGTGTCCTTTGGTGAATGTCGAGGGTCCACAGACGAAGGCTGAAGATCTGGACCCGAATTTGTTGTAATAAACGGCGGTAGTTAAGAGCCGCTGTTCGCCGTATGTCGTCGTGAAACTCTATTCCGAGACATTTGATAGTGCCACGAAGCTGTAGGGCTTCGACACACGCTGGGGTCAACCCGTCTCCTATGGCCATTCTAGTGCTCTGTTGACATCGTCGCGATTGCGGAACACGAGAACCAGGTCGTCTGCATATGCTGTACAGCGAAATGTGACGTCACGTAGGGTAAGACCTGTGAGGTGTTGACGGAGGCCACAGAGGAGCGGTTCCAGTGCCAGAGCATATAGTAACGTCGACAAGGGGCAGTCTTGACGCACGGAGCGGAAAATCGGGAGGGACTGCGAGAAACGCCCGTTAACGAGCACTTTGGAAGTCGCCCCTGGAGGAGGCGCATCAAGACGTCTGTGAATTGCTGTGGGTACTGCATGTGCTGGAGAACGGACGTTAGGTACGCGTGATCCACTCGATCAAAAGCTTGGCTAAAATCCAGTGATGCCAGCGCTCCCGGGATGCGGTGTGCCCTGGCTAGTGACTATTAAGTCACGGTATCGACACAGTGCTGTGTGGATGTTGTTGATACCCCCTAGGGAAGTCTGATCCGGCGAGATGACGTAAGGTAGGGTCGGTCGTAGACGGTTTGCTAATAGTCTGGTGAATATCTTCATGTCGCAGTTGACGAGTGTTAGCGGGCGGTAATCTTGTATTCGAGCCCCACCTTTAGATTTGTGACCCGGTATAATTATTCCTTCTACGAATGTCGCAGGGAGCGGCACCGCGGGGGACGTAAGCTCCTGACAGATGTATGTTAACGTGGGAGCCAGTAAATACTGGAAAGTTCTATAAACACAGGGAGCCCGTCGGGGTCAGGAGACTTATTCGCCGCTCCTTTACCGATGGCGTCGATAACTTCGTCTTCCGTAATGTCGTTCAATAATTCAGTTTGTAAATCCTGTGGGACAATGCCGTAAACCAGTTGTGAGACTGCTGTCACCGTCGTCGGGTCGGAACACTGAGCAGAATAAAGTCGTGCGTAATGGTCGAAGAAGCCTGCAGCAATATCGCGTTGTGTGGTGTGATGACGGCCGTCCTCAGTGGTGATAGCATGTATCAGCGCCCGTCTTCGCAGTGTACGTTCTCGGATGACGTGGTACATGGTGGGTCGTTCCGTTGCGAGTCTGTCTTGTGTTCGCGCTCGGACGATCGTCCCTTCGAGGTGTCGGCACATGTGGGCTACGATCTGTGCTTTCGCACGCTGAATTGTCAACTGTCGTTCCGGTGTGGGTGGCAAGGAGGCGCATTCGCGAAGGACGGTGAAATAAAAATCAAGGCTCTGCCGCCTCCAAGCAGCAGTCTCACGACCATACGTAATAAAGGTTCGCCGTAGGGCCGGCTTGGCGCAGGTTAACCACCAACTAATCGACGTAGAATACGTTGGGAGGCGGCGGACGCACGAACTCCACGTGTCTTCGACGGCGCGTCGACAATCCGGAGAAGCGAGAAGAGCAAGGTTTAATTTCCAGGGATGTCTGCTGCGCCACACCCGTTGGCGACGAAGGGTGACAGCACATATATAGGCTCGTGATCAGAAAAGGCTACAGGCCACACTTCCGCGTCACTCACCGTTGCCGCGAGAGAACGGGAGACGTATATCCTATCGATGCGACTAGACGAGTGTCTCGTGAAATGGGTGTATCCCGGTCAATTTCCTCGGACATGTTCCCATGTATCTACCAGCTGGAGATCGCTGATGAGTGTCCCAAGTTCGGGGCACGGTGAATGGCGTGGCAGCTGATCTTCAGGTGCTTGGGTGCAATTGAAATCGCCCCCGAATATCAAGTCATCGTGCTATTCCTTCTGCGAAGAAGAGCGATCGGTCGTTCCGGAAGTGGCGTACACATTGATAAACCGGACGCCTTGCACCGTTACGGCCGTTCCTCTAGCGTCGCGGAGATACCGGACTTCGTCCGCCTCGAAGCCCTCTCTGAGGAGAATTGCGACTCCACTGTTAATTGGCGAGGCGTGGGACACATGAGCCGTATAACCATACATACCCGGGAAATCGGCGACGAAGACTTCTTGGAGAAAGACAATGTCAACGTCTGCTGCATTGAGCATGTCTTGGAGCAGCGACAACTTCGTACGTGTCCGAATGGTGTTAATGTTGATTGTCGTTAAGCGATAGGTCTGTAGATCGTCTCCTGCGGTGGGGGCCGCCGTCAGTGTCGCCGTAAAAGGTGGGGCCTGTGATTTGCTGGCTGCGTCCGCGCCGTCATCTGTTGCTACTCGGGAGGGGACGAGGTGTGCGAGGAGAGACCCCTCTCCTCATCCACCACAGCGGCCGTAGAATCGTCTTCAATGTCATCCGCCCAAGGTCCGTAAGTTGACGGTGGCTGCGGTAGAACACTTCTGGGATGAGTGACTAAGGGTGAATCCGCAGTTGTTTCCGGTTGTGTACCAACGGCGGGCGCTGTGCTGGCCACCCGTTTGCCCGAGAGAGCGGAATCGGAAAATCAGACAAAGTGAAAGGTGAGGGCGATCTCGTGTCATCCATTTTCCTCGTCGTTTCGTCGGCCGTCCGGTCGTCAACTGGAGAAGACGTCCGCTGGAGGCAATCGTCTGAGGGTGTGCGACGTCGCTTTTTATGTTTTCTCGGTGACCTTTGTTTGCGGACGTGGGTTTCTGTGTCCGAAAGAGTTTGTGGTTCCCGTATAGCATCCCCCTCAGGTAGAAAGGCAGTGGTCGGTACAACCCTAGCGTCGAGTTCCATTCTCTCATCCGAATCTTCATGTGGAGTCGATGGGCGGCGTTCTTCAACCTCTGCAGACACCGTAGTGGTGTTGGTCAATCCAGGACCGGCGACTGGTGCGCATTCAAACGCTTCCTGTCTTCGGGGGGGGGGGGGGGTGTTGTCGTCTGTCATGACGGTCGATCGTGTCACCTCTGCGTAATTGAGGGGGGAGGGCCGTGAGCGTAGGAGGTGGTGTCGTGTCATGTAATGGGAGTTGTATAACCAGACATTGAATACACGCCGAGCGCACATGACCCTCCTGGCCGCAACCAGAACAAGTACGAGGTTGTCCGTCGTACATTACTATTATTCGACAGCCACCTATGACTAAGTAGGGTGGCACATGTTTCTTTAATTCAATTTTCACTTGTCGGACGCCGTTGAGGACCTGGTACGTCTCTAAGGTGTTCCATTTTTCGGCCACGTGGCTAATTACCGTGGAAAGCTGAGGTAACGACGTCCGGCGGTACTTCGAAAGTGAGTTCGAAGACTCTTAGTGTGCGTAATCCTAGTCCAGCATGGTCAACAGTAACCTCTCCGATGTGACCATCGGAGTGTTTGAACTTGAGAGTATTCGCGCATCTGTTCACAACTGCGTGACATAACTCGTCATCGACCATATTGATGTAAACGACGCTACTTGTGATGGATAGGTGGATACCGATGATGTGCTGTGTTGGTATTTGAACTTCGTCACGGATGAATCGTTCTACTTCAAAGGCTCGTGGTCGTGCGTAGTCGGGCTGGAAGCTGATCTTGAAGGTAGCCTTTCTGTGCGAATGAGCCATGGCGACTCAGTGTAAACGGGCGCGAGTATTAGCTGTGGCGAGGAATTAAGCAAACTACGCGCGCTCGCGACTCTGCGGACGGGACGTAAACAAGACGTCCTCGCCGCTCACCGGCTGAAAGCAGACTGACCATGTCTCCGCAATATCCTTTCTTTCAGGAATGCTAGTTCTTCAAGGTTCGCAGGAGAGCTTCTGTAAAGCTTGGAAGGTAGGAGACGAGGTACTGGCAGAAGTAAAGCTGTGAGGATGGGGTGTGAGTCGTGCTTGGGTAGCTCAGTTGGTGCCGGCACGGTAGCTCAGCGTGTTCGGTGAGAGGGTTACGTGCACTCTGTAATAAAAAAACTGAGTTATACGATCATCAATGAATTTAAAACGGATGTCTTACGACGTCCGCCCCGAGCAGACGCAACGAACAAAAGCGAACAAAATAAGATTAAAAAAAAAAAGTTGATAGAGCACTTGCTCGCGAAAGGCAAGGGTCCCGAGTTCGAGTCTCGGTCCGGCACACAGTTTTAATCTGCAGAGTGAAAATCTCATTCTGGAACCGAAAATACTATTTTCTTTTTTCTCTGTAAGGTATTGGATGGGTTAAACAAAAGGTTCCGAACGCTAGACATATTTTTTGATTTAACTAAGGTGTTTGTTTGTGTTGATCACAAAATATTGCTCCAGAAGTTGGACCATTACGGAATACGGGGAGCAGCTCACAAAATTCTTAGTTTAGCAACGGACAGCAAAAGGTGATTGTTCACAATGTTGAGAATGGTTGTGATGTGGGGTCTAAGTGGGGTGCGTTCAAGTGGAGGGTGTCCCAGGGATCAGTGTTGCGGCCACTCCCGTTCCTTATTTATACAAATGGTACGTCCTCTAGTATTATGGGTGACTCTAAAATATTTCTGTTTGCTAGGGACACTAGCTTGGTAGGAAGGATGTTGTGTGCAATATTGGCTCGATTTCAAATGGTGCAGTTCATGATCTAAGTTCATGGGTTGTAGTAAATAAACTAACCCTAAGTAACACTAAGACTCAGTTTTTACAGTTTATAACACAATTCAACAAAACCTGACGTTTTAATTTCACGGAATAGGCACATGATTAGTGAAATTGAACAGTTCAAATTTCTAGGTGTTCAGATAGTAAACTGTCGTGGAAATCCCACGTTCGGTACCTGCCATTTTTACTATTCGAACAGTATCTTAAGTGAGTGATCGTTCTACTTTTCTTATTTTCTTTCGCTTATGTAGTATGATATTATATTTTGGGGTAACTCTTCCCATTCTAAAAGGATATTTTTGGCTCAGAAACGGGTGGTTCGAACAATAAGTTGTGTAAGTTCGCGAACCTCTTGTCGATCCCTGTTCACTAGTTTGGGTATTTTGACATTGGCCTCTCAATACATGTATTCCTTACTGTCACTTCTTGTAAACAGTATTAGCTTATTCTCAAGAATAAGTGGATTTCACTCAGTTAATACTCGGCAGAAATCAAACCTGTATTTGGATCGGACTTGCTCACCTCTTGTGCAGAGAGGTGTGCAGTATACTGCTACATCCATTTTCAATAAGCTACCACTCGAATTCAAAAATCTTAGCAGTAATTCTTGGTTTTCAAATCGAAACTGAAGTGTTTCCTCATGGGCCACTCCTATTCTGTCGAGAAGTTCCTTGAAAAATTAAGCTAATTTTTGTTGTATTATTTTTATCTGTTCTTCGTTTTATGTTGTAATTTGATGTACTAACACGTTCCATGACATTGGTGATTTGCTCCTTAATTTGGTCCTACCAAACTTGACGGGTAAAGAAATAAATAAATATCTTTCAGTTAATAAGCCTCTAGCTCTCACTGAATTTCGTTGGCATTCTCCGTAAAGGAGAAGCATATCGACTGGTTCTTTGAAGGATTACATCATTCACATTCGCTTTATTCCACGATACTAGTCTTAGCGTGACTATTAGTGTTGTATTGCGAAACCGTCGAATGGTGTTTACATGTCAATGTCACGTCAGATGGATACGATGTATTCGGCGAATATTTACTATTTGCACGATATACGAGAGAAAATTGTTACAGCATGTGCTTCGACAAGTGCCGATGTGATAAGCAATACCACTCAATTCGTGATAAGAATATTGCAGCACTGCATTGATACCAATGGTCATCTTCTGTAAACGGACGTTCAGGCCACCTTTTTGAACTTCGTTGATCTTCAAAGACCATACTGTTACACATCCTTCGATTCGTCTTGATAAACGATATCAGAAAATAAGTAACAAACTACAGCATCCCATTTAAAAGAACAAAGTTAACCTTATGTCTCTGACATAATTCCACCTAGCAACAAAAACCCGATGTCATATTATGGCGCCCGTTGTACCATGCAACATTTGTCCCACAAACATTTCAGCTACTATCATACTTTCGGAGTTATTCCAGGTGGCAATAGTTAGTGACTCACTCGGTATAAAGGTGTGGTCCAAACGTAGATTCTCAAAAGTTTCTTCCTAAAATTAAGACCTTTCTTTGATACTAGTAGAATTCTCTTTCCCAGGAAAACACTTTTTGCCAGTGCTAGTCTGCTTTTGATGTCCTCCTTACTCCATCCATCATTGGTTATTTTGCTGTGTAGGTAGTAGAATTCCTTAACTTCATCTACTTCGCGACCATCGATCTTGATGTTACGCTTCTCGCTGTTCTCACTTATTCTACTTCTCGTTGCTTTCCTCTTTTTTTTGATTCACTCTCAGTCCATATTCTGTACTCACCAGGCTGTTCATTCCTTTCAGCAGATCATGTAAATCTTCTTCATTTTCACTCAGATAGCACTGCCATCAGCGAATCGTATCATTCATATCATTTCATCTTGAATTTTAATTCCACTCCTGAACCTTTATTTTATTTCCGTCATTGCTTCTTCGATGTACAGCCTGAACAGTAGGGGCGAAAGACTACATCCATATATTACGCCCTTTTTAATCAGAGCACTTCGTTCTTGGTCGTCCACTCATAGTATTCACTCTTTGCTTTGTACATATTGTATATTACACTTCTCTTCCTATAGCTTACCCTATTTTTAGCAGAATTTTGAACATCTTGCTCCGTTTTACACTGTCGAACGCTTTTTCCAGGTCGACGCATCCTACAATGCGTCTTGATTTTCCTTTATTCTTGCTTTCAATACTAAGTGGAACGTCAGAATTCCCTCTCTAGTACCTTTACGTTTCCTAAAGCCAATTTGATCATCATCTAGGACTTCTTCAATTTTCCTTTCCATTCTTCTGTGTATTATTCTTGTCAGCAACTTGGATGCATGAGCTGTTAAGCTGACTGTGCGATAATTCTCGCACTTGTCAGCTCTTACAGGCTTCGGAAGTATGTGAATGATGTTTTTCCGAAAGTCAGATTGAAACATTCTACACAGCAACGAGTATAGGCGTTTGTTGCCACTTCCCGTAATCATTTTATAAATTCTGATGGAGTGTTATCTATCTCTTCTATCTTATTTGGTCTTAAATCTTCCAAAGCTCTCTTAAATTCTGATTCTAGTTCTGGATCTCGTATCTCCTCTAAAACGACTCCTGTTTCTTCTTCTTTCATATCAGACATATCTTCCCACTCATAGAGGCTTTCAGTGTATTCTTTCCATCTATATGCTCTCTTCTCTGCATTTAACAGTGGAATTCCCGTTGCACTTTCGATGTTACCACCCTTGCTTTTAATTTCACCGAAGGTTGTTCTGACTTTCGTTAAGTGCCGAGTCAGTCCTTCCGAAAATGTTCTTTCCGATTCTTCGCATTTTTGATGCTGACATTTCGTTTTAACTTCCCTGCACTTCTATTCATTTCATTCCTCAGCGATTTTTATTTATGTATTCCTTAAGTTCCCTGGACATTTTTGTTCTTCCTTCTCTCTTCGATCAGCTGCAGTATTTCTCCCGTTACCCATGGTATCTTCGCAGTTACCTTCTTTGTATCTACGTTTCTCTTTCCAAATTCTGTGATTGTCCTTTTTAGAGATGTCCATTCCTCTTCAACTGTACTGCCTACTGATCTATTCCTTATTGCTGCATCTTCAGACTTAGACAACTTCAAGCATATCTCGTCATTCCTTAGTACTCCCGTATACCACTTCTTTGATTCCTCCTGACTAATCTCTTAAATTTCAGCCTACTCTTCATCATTACTATATTTTGATTTGAGTTCATGTCTGCTCCTAGGTACGCCTTAGAATCCAGTACCTGATTTCGGAATCTCTGTCTGACCATGACGTAATCTAAATTAATTTTGCCGTATCACCCCGCCTTTCCAAGTATAGCTCCTCCTCTTGTGATTCTTGAAGGGAGTGTTGGCTATTACTAGCTGGAATTTATTAAAGAACTGAATCAGTCTTTCTCCTCTCTCTACTTGTCTCAAACCCATACTCTCCTGTAACCTTTACTTCCACTCCTTCCCCTACAAATGCATTGCAGTCCGCCATGACTGTTAGGTTTTCATCTACCTTTTCGTACTGTATTACCCTTGCAATATCCTCATATACTTTCTCTCTTCATCTACAGATTGCGACGTATACTTGAAATATCGTTGACGAAGTCGGTTCGCTGTCGATTGTGAACAACTCCAACACTGCACTGTTCACAGAAACACACACTCTGCCCCACCTTCCTATTCGTAACTCCCGTCATACCATTTCCTGCTGCTGTTGACCTTATCCTATAGTCATCCGACCACTTCACTTCACTTACACCTACATCTATATTGAGCCTTTATATTCCCCTTTTCAGATTTTCAAGCTTCCGTGTGACGTTCAAGTTTCTGAAAATCCACGCCGCGACTCGTAGAACGTTGTCATTTCCTTGTTTGTTCAATCTTTTTCTCATGGTCACCTCCATCTTGGCAGTCATCATGACACTTTTTCTTTTACAGGCCACCTATCCTGTGGATAGACGTTACGTGTCTAAAATGCAGTGTCTTCTGCATCATCATGTCGTTGATCATTACTGATTCTTCAGCTTTTGGGGGATAGTTTCCCACGCCAAGGACTAGAGAGCACCCTGAACCTTTTTTCCGCTCTTTGCTCTTGCTGTTTGACAATGCCACTGGAGGAATGAGGGTGACTTCTCATGCCAGAACTCTTCGGCCGCCAATGTTGATTATTAATCAAAATCCATCGGTTAGGAGACAAAACAGATTGCACCCCATTAGCAGAGTGTAGTTCACATCTAATGTAATGGTCCCAAACGTTCTACCTGGATTTTCCTTCCACTGCTGGAGTGGCAGAGTTTAATCATATAGAAGGACTGCAGGCCCACGTAATGGCTCCACCACATTCAACTTGAACTCAGTGAGACACCGAACTACATTAAAGCATACCTCCAGAAGAAGAATTTATACGAAAATGTATTAGCAGATATGGTAGTTACTGACATTCTACACTCCTGGAAATGGAAAAAAGAACACATTGACACCGGTGTGTCAGACCCACCATACTTGCTCCGGACACTGCGAGAGGGCTGTACAAGCAATGATCACACGCACGGCACAGCGGACACACCAGGAACCGCGGTGTTGGCCGTCGAATGGCGCTAGCTGCGCAGCATTTGTGCACCGCCGCCGTCAGTGTCAGCCAGTTTGCCGTGGCATACGGAGCTCCATCGCAGTCTTTAACACTGGTAGCATGCCGCGACAGCGTGGACGTGAACCGTATGTGCAGTTGACGGACTTTGAGCGAGGGCGTATAGTGGGCATGCGGGAGGCCGGGTGGACGTACCGCCCAATTGCTCAACACGTGGGGCGTGAGGTCTCCACAGTACATCGATGTTGTCGCCAGTGGTCGGCGGAAGGTGCACGTGCCCGTCGACCTGGGACCGGACCGCAGCGACGCACGGATGCACGCCAAGACCGTAGGATCCTACGCAGTGCCGTAGGGGACCGCACCGCCACTTCCCAGCAAATTAGGGACACTGTTGCTCCTGGGGTATCGGCGAGGACCATTCGCAACCGTCTCCATGAAGCTGGGCTACGGTCCCGCACACCGTTAGGCCGTCTTCCGCTCACGCCCCAACATCGTGCAGCCCGCCTCCAGTGGTGTCGCGACAGCCGTGAATGGAGGGACGAATGGAGACGTGTCGTCTTCAGCGATGAGAGTCGCTTCTACCTTGGTGCCAATGATGGTCGTATGCGTGTTTGGCGCCGTGCAGGTGAGCGCCACAATCAGGACTGCATACGACCGAGGCACACAGGGCCAACACCCGGCATCATGGTGTGGGGAGCGATCTCCTACACTGGCCGTACACCACTGGTGATCGTCGAGGGGACACTGAATAGTGCACGGTACATCCAAACCGTCATCGAACCCATCGTTCTACCATTCCTAGACCGGCAAGGGAACTTGCTGTTCCAACAGGACAATGCACGTCCGCATGTATCCCGTGCCACCCAACGAGCTCTAGAAGGTGTAAGTCAACTACCCTGGCCAACAAGATCTCCGGATCTGTCCCCCATTGAGCATGTTTGGGACTGGATGAAGCGTCGTCTCACGCGGTCTGCACGTCCAGCACGAACGCCGGTCCAACTGAGGCGCCAGGTGGAAATGGCATGGCAAGCCGTTCCACAGGACTACATCCAGCATCTCTACGATCGTCTCCTTGGGAGAATAGCAGCCTGCATTGCTGTGAAAGGTGGATATACACTGTACTAGTGCCGACATTGTGCATGCTCTGTTGCCTGTGTCTATGTGCCTGTGGTTCTGTCAGTGTGATCATGTGATGTATCTGACCCCAGGAATGTGTCAATAAAGTTTCCCCTTCCTGGGACAATGAATTCACGGTGTTCTTATTTCAATTTCCAGGAGTGTATTTAATCTTGCTCTCTTTTTCTAGCTTGAGGTTAACTTAGACTGGCTGAATTTCGTAACTTATTAGATTTCAATTGCGGTACGTGGCAGGTTTGACAAAAAGCATTACTTAGCTCTTGGATCTTGTCCTGTATTCAGCAATTATCTTTTCACTTCTTTTATGGAGTTCCTGTGTATCGTCTTCCATAAGTGGTGTTATATGACACCAATTTAGGAAATTTTATGGGTACCATTCTTCTTGTGCATTCACAGTATCTGGTACGCCACTTACGTATTCTCCCGTTAGCTGCGTCCACGTTCACTTTTGAACACATACCTTCGTTCCTTACATTATCTGCTCTAGAGTAGCACGTTAGTCTTCCGAAGACAAATAATGTCTGGGCTATGCATTTTACTTAAAGCTATTCTTGATGGCATCCATCACTAGCTACTGCGGATAAGTCCTGAGAGAACCACAATTTTACGCAAAATTGTTGTTGCTTTTTGCTAGGTTAGTTCTTTGGCTAGCAGTGGTAAATACTGCATCTGTTTAGAAACTTCGCTAATTTCGTGTCAATACCTTTATTTTTATCACTTGTCAAATAGTTGCACAACTCTCGTTAAGGAATAGCTGATTTTTTTAGTTCCAAAAGAAACCTACCAGTTTCGTTTCATCTTTAAAGAAAAGCAAAATTTACTCTTTATGGTGTTGATTTAATTGGTCCACTGTGAGTCTTACTCCGCTCCTGGAGAACAGAGGCATTCTTTTGGAAGCCTCATACAGTTACATAAATACTGCCTTAATTTTGGGGTTCTGTCATTTACCAATTAAAAAGTGCAGGTAATACTGGAGACACATAAGACAATCTCTCTGTTGCTTAAAATCTCTAATATTTCAGAATAAAGTAACACATATGAAACTACATGGCGCTCTAACTGAAATAATGCATAAGCAAGCCACTACTTCATGCACTAATACGGCCTCGACAGACGGATACGGCCCTCTATGACCCTGAATACCACTTCCAGAACCATAGCTACTGTGTCTTTTTCGGTTAGCTACTCAGCTCCCCTTTCGTAACGGAACGCCCCTTTTTCCATGCTACTATCAAAGAGAAATTGTTGGTTTTACTGGGCAACTTGCACGGGCAGTGGGACACACTACTGCTTGGGTACGAATGCCGACTATGTAGTTACATAATCACTTTGTGCTAAAGAAGGGGTTACGTAACCAAAGCAGACTAATCGCCATGGCACTTCCGCATACAGTTTCCTCTCATCTCTCATTGAAATGGAAGTGTCGATTCCTGTCGGAAAGAGGTTATTTCATAATGAATTTCGTATTTGAAGCACGATTTTTCAGACTTGTCAGGTGTTTTGAGCGCTACAGATTAATCCATTTCCACGAGGCGGTTGATATTGCGATGGTAACGGGTCTGGCGCTCCCTTTTCGTTTTCCGGCGAAGTGCTCCCTACGGGTTGGCGCGCCGCTTAAGTGCTCCATTAGGCTCCCGGAGCTGCGTGCGGTCAGCGGCACGTTTCGCCATTATCGGTGGCGAGTTTCCGCGGCTGTAGGCCGCAACGGGAACGGGCAGGTGGGGCAGTTAATACACAGCGCCAAAGGGACCGCGTCCAGCCCCCTGGCAATTAGCCTGCTTTGAGTAATTCCGCCTTAATAGTCCCGTATATTAACACCTCTGGTCGCAGCCTTAGCCACCGGCGCAAAGCCACGTTCACCGCCGTCCATATTCGCACGTACTCACACTTGATCCAGCTACCTGTGGTACTGCTTCTGAGACCACTGCGACATTCTGACGGGAGCACAGTCGGCTGCTCAGTGGAAGGGCCGTACCCAAAAGTGTAAAGAGAAATTTCCTCAAACTTCATTCACAGTACTTTGTTATAATATCAGTAAAAACAACAATTAATGATTCAACGCAACAATTACGTAAGCCGGTCATGGGAACCATTAACTTACAGTAAGTGATTATTTTAGAGGTTAATATAA
Source organism: Schistocerca nitens (assembly GCF_023898315.1). Taxonomy (NCBI): domain Eukaryota; kingdom Metazoa; phylum Arthropoda; class Insecta; order Orthoptera; family Acrididae; genus Schistocerca; species Schistocerca nitens. The sequence continues at coordinate 423,129,233 of NC_064617.1, read as the reverse complement.
ATAAATACTAAGGGAGCAATAAACGTGAATGAAGGAAAGTGTTGTGTCGATTCCCTAAGGTCTCGACACAATGAGTGGCTAGGTGCACGCGAAACTAACGCAGACGGGCGTAAATTCTGAAACAGGAGACTGGATGAAAACTATAAAGAAAAGAAGAGAGATTTTAATATACTTAACTTTAATGTAGTCTTGTTCTTGTTGAAATACATCTCTTGCATAGTAGTAAGCAATTAGCAATGATACACATGGCGCCTTGCTAGGTAGTAGCGATGGACTAGCTGAAGGCTATTTAATCTGTCTCTCGGCAAATGAGAGGAATACTAGGTAGGTCTAGTCGCAAGCTATGTCGTCCGTACAACTGGGGCGAGGTCATGTCCGTGTCTTGTGACCTGCCATGTGGTGGCGCTAGGATTGCGAGTACACAGTGGCGACACGCGGGTCCGACATGTACTACAGGACCGCGGCCGATTTAAGTTACCACCTAGCAAGTGTGGTGTCTAGCGGTGACACCACATTCCTCCCCCGCAAATCGGCGAACGGTCGTGAGATAAGGCTTCCGCCCGCCGTGGGGAGGACCCCATGTTGACGTATGCGATGAGGTGGGGAGCCTAACAACAGGCGAGGCTGTGCCACCCGCACCCGGCCATTCGGTCCGAGGGGAGCTAGGAAACGCCTGCAAACCTAGTCCAGGGTGCACGTCAACATGAGGTGTATGCGCACGTAATGAGACAGAAGGGTCGACCTCCATGTGGTCGGAGCACCCGACGGGCGAAGACGACATCTGGTCCGGAGCGGGCAAGAGGTCCATGGCGGAGGACGGCTGGTCACGGGAAGCAAGCGGCGGCGCGTGACCCAGAGAGGCGCGTGGCGGCTGCAGCGAAGCGTCCGATGCTGGCGGCGCCGGCGGCGGCTGCGGCGGCGCGACGCCATGAGGCAAAATGGAAGGCATCGTCGGTAACACCTGGGGATGAGGCGAGCCAGTAGATGGGTCCCCAAGGCGCTGACCTGACGGCTCCGTCGCTGAAAGCAGACGGGGAGCGGCAGAACCCAGGCGACGACAGAGGCGCAGCTGATTGAGATGCCGACGCACCTCACCAGAGGCCCCCAAAACCAAATACATCGCGCGGCCGAGGCAGCGAAGAATGCGCCCTGCGAGCCAACGCTGTGAACCGCGATAGTTGCGATAATAGACAACGTCGCCAGGAGCAAAAGCAGGAGTCTGCCGCTGCACAGGAACCTGATGTGGCGGATGCAACAAAGACATCAGAGTTCGATGAGGACGACCATGGAGCAATTCAGCCGGCGAGCGACCATCGCGAGGCTGAGAGCGATATGAGGACAAAAAGAGCAACAAAGCGTCCTCCCGAGAATGCGACTCTTTCAACTTCAACATCTGCGACTTGAAAGTCCGGACCAATCGTTCCGCGGCACCGTTTGACTGAGGCGAAAACGGCGCGGATGTCAGATGTTGAATACCATTGGCCTTGCAGAACGACTGAAATTCTGCGGACATGAATTGTGGGCCATTGTCGGAAACAATAGTCTGCGGAAGACCTTCAATGCAAAAGATAGCAGACAAGGCTTGGATTGTGGCAGAAGACGTCGTGGAAGACATCCGGACAACAAAAGGAAAATTACTGAAAGCATCGACCACAACCAACCATCGAGCATTCCAGAATGGACCAGCAAAATCGATATGCAAGCGTTGCCAAGGGGAAGTGGCTTTCGGCCATGCAAAGAATTTCCGCGGCGGTGCGGATTGTTGTTCGGCACACGCCACGCAAGAGGAGCACATATTCGTAATCGCAGCATCGATTCCGAACCAAGTACAGTGCTGTCGAGCAAGTTGTTTCGTTCGCACGATACCCCAATGTCCTTGGTGAAGAAGCTTTAAGACAGAGGACTGCAACGATCGTGGGACCACGACTCGGGATTGATCATTATCGGAACGCAACAACAAAACACCACGTCGGACAAAAAGTCTCTCCTTGTGAGCAAAAAAACGGCGAACCAAAGGATCCTCGATCCGTGACTTTGACAAGGGCCATTGCGTAGCAACAAAACGCAAAACGGGAGCAAGGACAGGGTCAGCAGCTGTGGCTGTAGCTACACGACGAAAATCAATCGGAAACGATGCGACCACGTCATCGGCTTCCGAATCAATGAACATGCAAGCAAGTTCGGAAGAATCGAATGCTTTATCCTCAGCAACAGGCAAACGGGACAACGCATCAGCGTTGCCGTGCTTAGCAGTGGACCGATACAAGATATCGTAGCGGTACTGCGAGAGAAAAAGCGACCAGCGAATGAATTTCTGCGCTGTACGTGGAGGTACAGGCTTGTTCGGATGAAAAAGTGATGTCAAAGGCTTGTGGTCCGTGATGATTGTAAAGTGACGACCATACAAGAAGTCATGGAACTTGGTAACACCAAACACGAGAGCTAAAGCTTCTTTCTCTATTTGTGAATAATTTCTTTGCGCAGATGAGAGCAATTTGGACGCAAAGGCAATAGGGCGATCATGCGAGCCATCTTTGTGCGCAAGCACAGCACCGATCCCGAAATCCGAAGCATCTACCATCAACAAAAGGGGTTGTCGGGGATCGAATGGCGTAAGGCAAGTATTTGAAAGTAACGCCGATTTCAACTGACGAAAGGCGCGTTCGCATTCCGTCGTCCAGACGAACGGAACACCTTTACGGCGTAAGCGATGAAGCGGAGCTGAAATGGAAGAAGCATTGCGCACAAATCGGTGATAATAATTTACCTTACCCAGCACACTCTGTAGCTGTTTTAAGTTCTGCGGTGACGGCAAGTCCTGAATGGCACGAAGGTGCTCTGGACTCGGATGTATACCTTGGGCATGTATGACATGCCCCAGGTACGGTAAGTCACGAGCAAAAAACACACATTTGTCCTTCCTCAAGCGAAGACCATTCTGACGCAAGACCTGAAATAATGTTCGGAGATTCTGCAAATGTTCGGCTTCTGTCTTTCCTGAGATCACAATATCGTCCAGATAGTTCGCAGCAGTAGGGACCGACGCACAAATAGTTTGTAAATATTGCTGAAATAAAGCAGGGGCGGATGCACACCCGAATGGCAGTCTTTTGAAGCGATACAAGCCAAGATGCGTGTTGACCACTAAGACGCGCTGGGATTCTTCGTCCACAGGTATCTGCAAGTACGCATCTGCTAGGTCCAATTTTGAAAAATATTTTCCCGGGCACAGTTTGTCAAAAAGATCTTCCGGGCGGGGCAAAGGAAAAGTAGCAGTCACAAGTTGTGGATTCACAGTTGCCTTGAAGTCCACGCAAAGTCTCAATTTTCCGGAAGGTTTGGGCAAAATTACTAAGGGTGAGGCCCAGAGAGAAGCCTGCACTCGTTCAATTACACCTTGAGATTCTAAATCGGCCAATGTTCTTGCGACCTCATCACGCAATGCGTGGGGAACATTGCGCGCTCTGAAAAATTTCGGTTGCGCGTTGTCTTTCAATTCCAAATGTGCAGCATAGTTCTTAGCGCAACCAAGGCCCGGTGCAAAAATGTCTGCAAATTCTTCACAAAGACTAGAAACGCTGGCGGAAGGCACAGTCTGATTCACTGATAGGACCTGATTTACAATAGACAAATTAAACAATTGAAACAAATCTAAACCAAACAAGTTCACTGCACTAGAGGAACGAAGAACATAAAATGACACAAGTTTTGTCTGTCCCTTGTACGTGGCAAGAAGGCTGCACTGTCCGAACACAGGTATATGCTGTCCTGAGTAACTAGTTAACTTAACATTTGCGGCACGCAATGGCGGTGCGCCCAGCTGTTTGTACGTGTCGTGATTAATCAATGAAACTGCAGCTCCGGTATCGAGCTGGAATGGGATCACTTTTCCTGCAAAGTCTAAGTCCACAAAAAGTTTATTGTCTTGTTGACGACAAGAGCGACTGTCTCGTGCAATTTGAACTGATACAGGTCCAGAAGCACTTGCAACTTTACGGGATTTCCGGCGACGTCGACGCACACTTTGGGTGGGACGAACACAGTCATTGTTAGCTAAAGTGTCACTGGACGGGTGGGAATGAACTACATGAATGTCCATGGGCGAAGGTCCACGAGCCTGATTGTCCTGGGTTCGATTCCGGCGCGAAACAAAGGGCCTGGAATTTGTGTGATTGTCTGATCTAAGCTTTTTCTGGCAAACACTTTGTACATGTCCTTTCTTTCGACAGTAAAAGCAAATAGCTTGGCGTGACGGGCAATTTTCACGCGAATGTCTAGTTGCACACCGCGGGCAAGATTTCACTGCATTTACTTGCTTACGCGGCGCACGTGGTTGCAAGCTAGGCGGCCGCAGCGAAGTCGGGCGCGAGGGCCGCTTAGCGTCCCGTGCAGCGGGCCGGGCGGGCCGATTAATGTGACACACTGCTGGCGAAGTTTCAAATGATGCCTGAGCAAAGTCAAGTGTGTCTTGCCTGTCCAATATGTCTATCACTTGTTGCAGGGAGGGATTAACTAGCTTCAAAATCTGTTCCCTTATGCGAACATCAGAAACGTTCTGTGCAATTGCATCACGCACCATAGTATCTGAATATGGGAGGCCACATTCACAGGCAAACGCGCAGTCTCTAGTAAGGCCTTGCAAAGTTGCTACCCACTCCCTGTTAGTCTGACCGGCCGTACGTTTTGTACGAAAAAACGTATACCGTTTGGCAACTACATTTACTGTTTCTTTGAAATAGGCATCCAAAGCAGACAAAATTTCCTCGTAGGTCAGAGTTGCTACGTCGCGTCGGGGAAACAATTTCACTATCACCCGGTAGGTAGACACACCGACACAAGAAAGCAAAAACGGCTGCCGCTCTTTACCTTGAATTCCATAAGCAGTGAGGTGGAAGTTGAACTGATCGGCCCACTCAGTCCAGCTTTCGGTTGTGGCCTCAAAGGGCCTAAATGGCGGTGCGACAGCGTTGTGTGGCTGCGGTAGCGAAGAAGCGGCTGCCGCCGCATCGGTTTGCAGCGCACGTTGACCCTGGACAAGCTGTCCAAGGGCTTCCAATAACGCCTGCGTCTGCTGATTCTGCAAGCGAAAAAATTCGGACAGTACATCTGGAGAATGCGGCGAAGCCATGACACAAGCAAATTAGAGCAAGTATAACACAAAGACTGCAACGTGGGCGCGGCACCACTCCTCGGCGCCAAAATATTGTTGTGTCGATTCCCTAAGGTCTCGACACAATGAGTGGCTAGGTGCACGCGAAACTAACGCAGACGGGCGTAAATTCTGAAACAGGAGACTGGATGAAAACTATAAAGAAAAGAAGAGAGATTTTAATATACTTAACTTTAATGTAGTCTTGTTCTTGTTGAAATACATCTCTTGCATAGTAGTAAGCAATTAGCAATGATACACATGGCGCCTTGCTAGGTAGTAGCGATGGACTAGCTGAAGGCTATTTAATCTGTCTCTCGGCAAATGAGAGGAATACTAGGTAGGTCTAGTCGCAAGCTATGTCGTCCGTACAACTGGGGCGAGGTCATGTCCGTGTCTTGTGACCTGCCATGTGGTGGCGCTAGGATTGCGAGTACACAGTGGCGACACGCGGGTCCGACATGTACTACAGGACCGCGGCCGATTTAAGTTACCACCTAGCAAGTGTGGTGTCTAGCGGTGACACCACAGAAAGTTTAAAATCAGTCAGTCACTACACTATCAAAATAAAATTACCGTTCTGGCCAGCTATACAGACCTCATTGATTCCCCAATAAATTTAGCAAGCAGTATCAGGGCCAATTAACGAAAAATTTGAAATTAGTAAATCACATAGGTACACACATCTAACCTTATGTCTCAGACAGCTATACAAGTTGTAACTTAATAAATAAAATCCATCAGGGCGCCCTCGTACGTCCATATTAGCAATTCAATATATAATTAACAACAAAAAATTAATCAGAAAACAAATGCAGGGCAACAAGTAAGGGCTAAAAATCAATTACGGAAGAGATACGCACTTACATTGACACCACAACTGGTTGTAGTTTCAATGGATAACAGATAACAGTTTCATTGTTCCTCAGGTTGCAGCTTATTCCATTCGGTGTCAGACCCCTCACAGGCAATGACAGAGTTAGCGTCACTGACGGGGAAACCCCACTGTGCTAGAATGGCGCTGCTTGGCGCACGTCTTTTGCTTTGGCACGTAAGAGAGTCAATCCCACCTGAGCCTTCAAGAGAAGATTGCGAAGTACTGGTAGGTATGATCATCACGCGAGTGTTACGGAAATGCTTCAGGAACTTGGGTGGGAGTCTCTAGAGGAAATGAGGCGTTCTTTTCGTGAATCGCTAATGAGGAAATTTAGAGAACCACCATTTGAACCTGACTGCAGTACAATTTTACTGCCGCCAACTTCGCGGCTTAGGGCTCGTACAGAGGCATATAGGCAGTCATTTTTCCCTCGTTCTGTTTGGAACAGGGAGAGAAGATGCTAGTTGTGGTACGAGGTACCCTCCGCCACGCACCGTATGGTGGATTGCGGAGTATGTATGTAGATGTATATGTAGGCTGGTCCGATCACAGATCACCAGAACATACTGGATACCCGGGGGCCCGTTCTGGAACAAACTGAGAGCTCGGATGAGAACCTGTTTGGCACTAAGCATAACACAAGGACGTAGGAGAAGCAACGGATTTGATGTTTATAATAGCATGGAGGGCGAAAGTAGTCCCAAGGTACGCACACTAGTTCGAGAAAGTTCTTAGCCATGTGCCTGCTGAGATGTCCCTGTCTACAGTTCCCATAGTCTTGATCAAAATTCTCACAAAAATACTGTCATTAATATGGTCGGTTCAAAAGAAAGTTGCCAGCCGCTGTGGCCGAGCGGTTCTAGGCACTTCAGTCCGGAACCTCGCTACCGCTGCAGTCGCAGGTTCGAATTCTGTCTTGGGCATTAATGTGTGTGATGTGCTTAGGTTGGTTAGCATTACGTAGTTCTAAGTTCTAGGGGACTGATGACCTCATATGTTAAGTCCCATGGTGCTCAGAGCCATTTGAACCATTTTGAACCATTTCAAAAGAAGGTTACACTGATCTGACAACACTCGCTTTAGTGTACTTTAATCATGCTTACGATTATTCCTACGAACGTAATCACTTTGCGTCTTCAACCGCATTCATGCATTTAACACATTTTGAATATAGTTTGCCATGGCTGGCACATTCCTTACGGTCCTCTGTAACTTAAAATCATCCACTGCTTACCTAAATAATCTCAGTTCCACAACTTAACGCCTTTTATTCCCGAACGCATACATTCGCAATCTTCTCTTTAAGAAGGCTGAGGTGGGATTGACTCACTTACGTGCCAAAGCAAAAGACGTGCGGCAAGCAGCTCCCTTCTAACACAGTGGGGTTTCCCCGTCAGCGACACTAACTCGCTGAGTCAAAGATGCGTTAGGGTAGATTCGACCTGTCCGGGAAAAGATCTTTACCTTGACAAGCTATTGGTAAAATTTCTTACTGATATCACAGTTTTGGTCTGGGAACAAATATCGGAATATAACAACATTTACAAGGCGATAAAATCAATGGACCTCAAATAATGAAATCCATGAATTCGTCACTGTTGACAGAAAGTACAAAATTACGTAGTCATTCATAGAAATCTGCAACATATTGCACTGATTCATGTTATATTAAAAGTCAGAAGTAACACTGCGAATGGAGGCTGATCGTTACTACAACTTGAATGAGTGCGCTGTTTTGCACGTTTGTATATGGTGTAATTTCTTACAGTTTTCTTTATTATTTGACAACAATGACGAATTCATGGATTTTATTACTTGACGCCACTGATTTTGTAGCCTAATATGATGTAAATATTTTTATGAGTCTTACGATGGTATGTGTGTCGAAATTAACAACTCTTGGCGATAAATTTGACGTTCATCGTAGGGAAGCTCTTCAAAATAACAGCACGTCGATATGGTAATTGCGTGAGGCTGAATCCTTGCCAGCATGTGGCAAGAATGGTTGAACTCCATTCTCGTATCCCTTATGACAAGGGTACCAAATGACATATTCGAACAGGATAATAAAATGCCCTAAACTGCGGTTCACACCACAACCATTTTGTGGAATGAACAGATCCTTTATTGGGCTCTTCCGTACCCTGATATAGCTCATCTCGGGTGCGACATGAAGATGAGTATATCCAGAACATTCTCCTGGCAGATCTGTTAATAACTGACATACCATGTGCTTCAGGGAAGGCAAGAGATTCTTCCGGCTAAAATTCTGAGATTGTTTGTTTCTATCTAACAACGAATGCAATTGTGTGTCCCTGCATACTACTACTAACGATAGGCATCAGTTCCAAATGGAATGTAAACTTAGTAATGTAATGCGATGCTCATCCCCACAAAGACTGACAAATATCGGATTTGTATTTCAAGTTGTAATATTTTCGATTTCCACCAGAGTATAACGACGATGCTGACGCATTTACAAGTTGACGTCTTTGCAGAGAAAACATTTTGTTGCTTTCGAACACAAGTTGCTGTGGTTGGCTATAAAAATATTTGCTGTGCGATAGGCAAGTTGACGATGTTTTCGTGTTATGTGAAGGTAACAACGTTAAAAGTGAACCAGCTTCTGGACCTAAATAGCTTGAAAAAAAGTCCGTATTTTGAATATATTGGAGGAACTGGAAATTTCAGTTCACGTTGAATAACCTGTTGGAAATAAAGCACCATAGAATTCTGGATAATTCTGATTATATGACTAGATGCTAGTATGTAATAAAATTCTGTGCTATTCGCGCTTGTGAAGGTGAGACCTAGCGCTCCTAGTCGTATATGACGTCACACTGTCCATATGGATAGCTTCCGTTCCGCCAGCCAGCTAGTCTCTCTTAGTCGTTCGTGCAGGCTGCTTTTGCCTTGCACTGCACTGAGCTGCCCTGCTGTCATACTGGTAAGACACTGCCACCTGATTCTTTCCACACTGTAATTTGCGCTTGCTGCGACTAATCATGTTAGCAGTGAAAATTCTTTATCGTCAATCCAGCCTCTTTTCTTAATAAGTTTTATCGTCCGCTCACTACAAAGAATGGGGCATAGTATTGACGATATTATCTGTATCGTAAATTTTGACTAGAAGCGATGGGTATGCCTATGATCTTTCAACGTTGGGAGTAAATTTTAGGCATTTCTTTACTAATTTTAACATCCGTAAAATATAGTGACACTGCACTTTGCTTTTTACCAAGTAGGTTCACCTGATGATCGGCTTAAAGCCCTGAAACCGGTCGTGTCTCAATAAACAACAATTGTACCAGTTGTAAGCGGAGTTCTTCCTAGCACTAGAAATTTAAAAAGACTGTATATTGTTAAATGGCCCCAAGCCCTTAGCACACATTTCCACACACTCATAAATCATGACGTCTTTGTTACCTTAAGAAAAGTTATGGAACGTGGAAACTGTTGGTAAAATTTACAGACACTTCGGAGAATACTCGAGGTTCCCGAATGAGCGTAAAATTAATTTTACACAATTTGCGTTGCGGGATACCTACTGATTTATTTGAAGCGGCCACATAAAAACACGAAAAATTTTCCCATGCTAGTCATGGCCTCTGATTCCTGACTTGTGTATGTTCCCCAATTCTTAATTCCCCATCAGCCTCTTTCAAATTTGGTTTGCTCATTTTGCTGCTCCTACCGTTAAAATAGGTAAGCTGCAGTAAAAACTATCTGTGCGGACTTATACCTGGCTGTTCTGTAGTCAATTTGGATTGACAGTGCAACTTGTCGTCAGATTCAGCAGGCTGGATAGATGCAGTGAAGCTTGCAGGCTAGAGGAAACTCAAGTTGGCTTTCTTTAACTACTGTGCTGCAATACACATGTACTCTTGTGTCTCCGTCGCCCCAGATTGAGCTGCTTTAATGGTTGCGGCGAAGATAGGGACAGGCAGGCTGGATGTGTCTCACTTTTCTGAGATCGCTAATGTATACAGATTATATTTAATACTTGATTATTATAGATTCTCAAAGAGCTGTAAGAAGCCATCTTTCAGGTTGTCTGACACTCCACAATTTTTGGTGCATCTCCTGAACAAAGGCAATGTTTGCAATAGCCGTACAAATTCCCAGCTTTGGGATTTACCCATTTCCAGTGACGATTCTCGTCTCTGCACCTGGCTGGCCTGTACCGTCAGTTCTGGCTTGCCTAACCATGGCACTTTGGCTGGGGCGGCCGCGTCGCTCCCTGAATCCCAGCCTCCCACAAGCAAAATCACCTTTTCTCTTACCAACATGATGTGGCCAATTACCACGCCTGCTTACAAATAACGTTACAATATCTCTATTGGCAAAAAGATTATGGATTAGTCCCCCATTCGGAACTCCTGACTATGCAAATGTGGACGAGACGGGCCTCAAATTCAAAAATATTGTAGCAACAGCAATTGAGAGATTCATACATCATAAATTGATAAGAGATGGAACTGATCCCCCATGGTACACAAAACAGGTCCTAACTCTGTTGCAAAGGCAACGGAAAAAGCATGCGAAGTTCAGAAGAACGCGAAACCCCGAAGATTGGCTAAAATTTACAGACGCGCGAAATTTGGCACGGACTTCAATGAGAGATGCCTTTAACAGGTTCCACAAAGAAACATTGTCTCGAAATTTGGTAGAAAATTCGAAGAAATTCTGGTCGTATGTAAAGCACACAAGCGACAAGACGCAGTCAATACCTTCGCTGCGCAGTGCCGATGGTACTGTTACCGACGACTGTGCCGCTAAAGCGGAGTTATTGAACGCAGTTTTCCGAAATTCCTTCACCAGGGAAGACGAATGGAATATTCCAGAATTTGAAACACGAACAGCTGCCAGCATGAGTTTTTAGAAGTAGATACCTTAGGGGTTGCGAAGCAACTCAAATCGCTTGATACGGGCAAGTCTTCAGGTCCAGATTGTATACCGATTAGGTTCCTTTCAGATTAAACTGATACAATAGCTCCATACTTAGCAATCATATACAACCGCTCGCTCTCCGATAGATCTGTACCTACAGATTGGAAAATTGCGCAGGTCGCACCAGTGTTTAAGAAGGGTAGTAGGAGTAATCCATCGAACTACAGACCTATATGATTGACGTCGGTTTGCAGCAGAGTTTTGGAGCATATACTGCATTCAAACATTATGAATCACCTCGAAGGGAGCGATCTATTGATACGTAATCAGCATGGTTTAAGAAAACAACGTTCTTGTGCAACGCTGCTCTTCATTCGCACGAAGTAATGGCCGCTATCGACAGGGGATCTCAAGTTGATTCCGTATTTCTAGATTTCCGGAAAGCTTTTGACACCTTTCCTCACAATCGACTTCTAATCAAGCTGCGGGCCTATGGGGTATCGTCTCAGTTGTGCGACTGGATTCGTGATTTCCTGTCAGGAAGGTCGCAGTTCGTAGTAATAGACGGCAAATCATCGAATAAAACTGAAGTGATATCAGGTGTTCCCCAGGGAAGCGTCCTGGGACCTCTGCTGTTCCTGATCTATATAAATGACCTGGGTGACAATCTGAGCATTTCTCTTAGGTTGTTCGCAGATGATGCTGTAATTTACCGTCTAGTATGGTATCCGAAGACCAGTATCGGTTGCAAAGCGATTTAGAAAAGATTGCTGTATGGTGTGGCAGGTGGCAGTTGACGCTAAATAACGAAATGTGTGAGGTGATCCACATGAGTTCCAAAAGAAATCCGTTGGAATTCGATTACGCGATAAATAGTACAATTCTCAAGGCTGTCAATTCAACTAAGTACCTGGGTGTAAAAATTACGAACAACTTCAGTTGGAAAGACCACATAGATAATACTGTGGGGAAGGTGGGCCAAAGTCTGCGTTTCATTGGCAGGACACTTAGAAGATGCAACAAGACCACTAAAGAGACAGCTTACACTACACTCGTTCGTCCTCTGTTAGAATATTGCTGCGCGGTGTGGGATCCTTACCAGGTGGGATTGACGGAGGACATCGAAAGGGTGCAAAAAAGGGCAGCTCGTTTTGTATTATCACGTAATAGGGGAGAGAGTGTGGCAGATATGATACGCGAATTGGGATGGAAGTCATTACAGCAAAGACGTTTTTCGTCGCGGGGAGATCGATTTACGAAATTTCAGTCACCAATTTTCTCTTCCGAATGCGAAAATATTTTGTTGAGCCGAACCTACATAGGTAGGAATGACCATCAAAATAAAATAAGAGAAATCAGAGCTCGAACAGAAAGGTTCGGGAGTGGAATGGTAGAAAGATAGTATGATTGTGGTTCGATGAACCCTCTGCCAAGCACTTAAATGTGAATTGCAGAGTAATCATGTAGATGTAGATGTGGAACAGCGTATCGCTAGTCCTCTGACTGGTTCGGTGGGGCCCGCTCAAGATGAATCTCCTGAGCCGCAAAGAATGTATATACCGACGTGAACTATCGTTACTTGAACCCTACGTTCTCAATAATTTCTTGGGTTTATTCCAATATCTGTCTTCTCTTACAGCATTTACCTTCTACAGCTCCCTCTAGTACCACAGAAGTTATTCCCTGATGTCTTAACGCATATCATGACATCCCGTCCTTCGTTGACGACATGGTTTCTCAAACGTTTCTCTCTCCGCCTAATTTCATTATCTTTCTACAGCACTATATTTTCCTGTTCAACAACAGCCCATGATTTACTACCATACAATGCTGGGTTCCAAATGTGCATTTGCATACATTCGCAGAAATTTCTTCCTCATACCGAGGTTGATGTTTCATACTGTGAATAGCAGACCTCTTTTCACCTGAACTGCCAGTTCTATTTCGGTGCACGTGCTGAGCAGTACAAGAGGAATTCTACATCCCTGTCTTACATGCTTTGCAATCTGGGCACTTCATTTTATGTTCCATGTTTATTCTTCCCTCTTTGTTCCTTACATACAGCATATTATCCGTCTTTCCCTACAGCTCAAATACATTTTCCTGAGAACTGCTGACATCTTGCACCATTTTACGTTGTATAAAGCTTATTCTAGGTAGACAAATATTAGTAATTTGTCTTAAGTGTTGCTTTCTTAAGTGTTGCTTCCATTATCAAGCATATAGTCAGAACTACCTCTTTACTGCCTTTATCTTTCCTGAAGCAAAATTTTCGTAACCTTAGAAAACACTGAATTTTTTTTGAGATGAGTGACATTGGAGAAAAAAGAAATTTATGACAAAACTTAGCTAAAAGAATCGGCCGTTTAGTAGCATACGTCGACAACGGAATCATCAGTTTGGTAGTGAAGTGAAAAATGAGTGGTAAAAATTGTAAAGAAAGATGAAGGAACAAACTCAGGAAGAAAGTTGAATCCTTGCAGTAGTTAATCAGAGATAAAGAGGTCTGCACAGGATAGATTTGTGTGGAGAGCTGAATCAAATCAGTCTTCGGAGGAAGATAAAACAACAACACCAACCTCTGCAGTCCATTTCAGTTACTCCCTATGTGCACATATATAGTTTCTACAGCACCAGTTTGTTTTTGTACCATTAGTAAAAATATTCCTGTAATGCCAGATCTTCAAGCTACTTACCTCCTATCAATCTGTTAATGATCATGTTTTAACCCCATAGTTTCTTAGGTATACCATTTTCATCAGGAAAAACCATCCTATTTAGTTTGCAGTATTGTTTGAGAAACAAGCACAGCCGGGTTTGTACAACTGACAGAAGATTGACATGTATCCCATAGCATTTGTTGTCTTATGATTTTTTGAGTCATTAGTCTTCTGACTGGTTTGATGCGACCCGCCTGAATTCCTCTCCTGTGCAACCTCTTCATCTCAGAATAGCATTTGCAGCCTACATCCTCACTTATTTGCAGGATGCATTCCAATCTGTCTACCTCTCCTATTTTTACCTTCTACAACTACCACTAGCGCCATGGAAGTTATTCAAAGACGTCCTTCCATCCTGTCCCTTATTCTTGTCAGTGTTTTCCGTATAGCCATTTATCTCAAATGTTTCAATCCTCTTTTGCTCTGGTTGTCGCACTGTCCATTTTTCATTACAATACAGTGCTGTGCTCCAGACGTATCTTGACCAGGGATGCCTTTTTTGCGACTGCTAGTTTGCTTCTGACGTTTTCAATGCTCCGTCCATAATGAGTTATCTTCCTGCCTAGGTAGCATAATTCCTTAACTTCATCTGCTTCGCGATCACCAATCCTGACGCTAAGCTTCTCGCTGTTCTCATTTCTGCTTTTTATTATTACTTTTGTCTTTCTTCGATTTATTCTCAGTCCTTTGTACTCATTAGACTGTACATTCCATTCAAATAATCCTGTAATTCTTCTTCACTTCCACTGAGGATAGCAATGTCATTAGGGAATCTTATCACTGACATCCTTTCACCTTGAATTTTAATTCCACTCTTGACCTTTATTTTATTTCCGCCATTGCTTCTTCGACGTATAGTTTGAACATTAGAGGCGAAAGACTACATCCCTGTCTTAGACTCTTTTCAATCTGAACAATTCATTCTTGGTCTTCCACTCTTATTGTTCCCTCTTGGTTCTTCTACATACTGCGCATTACTCGTCTTTCCCTATAGCTTACCCCTCTTTTCCTCGGAATTTCGAACATCTTCAACCATTTGACATTGCCGAACGCTTTTTTCCAGGTCGATAATGTCTACAAATATGCCATGAATTATCTTCAATATTGCAACGTGGTTCCTTTACGTCTTAGAAAGCCAAAATGATTGTCATCTAACACATCACATTCTACATAACAAGGAGAACAATCATTTAGTTACCACTTTTCCCGATGATATTAGAAAACTCCATGGAATGTTATCTATCCCTTCTGCCTTATTTGATTTTAGGTCTTCCAAAGGTCTTTTAAATACTGATTTTACAACTGGACCCCGTTTTTCTTCTACAGCGTGTTACAAAAAGGTACGGCCAAACTTTCAGGAAACATTTCTCACACACAAAGAAAGAAAATATGTTATGTGGACATGTGTCCCGAAACGCTTACTTTCCATGTTAGAGCTCATTATATTACTTGTCTTCAAATCACATTAATCATGGAATGGAAACACACAGCAACAGAACGTACCAGCGTGACTTCAAACACTTTGTTACAGGAAATGTTCAAAATGTCCTCCGTTAGCGAGGATACATGCATCCATCCTTCGTCGCATGGAATCCCTGATGCGCTGATGCAGCCCTGGATGATGGCGTATTGTATCACAGCCGTTCCCAATACGAGCACGAAGAGTCTCTACATTTGGTATCGGGGTTGCGTAGACAAGAGCTTTCAAATGCCCCCATAAATGAAAGTCAAGAGGGTTGAGGTCAGGAGAGCGTGGAGGCCATGGAATTGGTCCGCCTCTGCCAATCCGTCGGTCACTGAATCTGTTGTTCAGAAGCGTACGAACACTTCGACTGAAATGTGCAGGAGCTCCATCGTGCATTAACCACATGTTGTGTCGTACTTGTAAAGGCACATGTTCTAGCAGCACAGGTAGAGTATCCCGTATGACATCATGATAACGTGTTCCATTGAGCGTAGGTGGAAGAACATGGGGCCCAATCAAGAAAGACATCACCGACAATACCTGCCCAAACGTTCACAGAAATTCTGTGTTGATGACGTGATTGCACAATTGCGTGCGGATTCTCGTCAGCCCACACATGTTGATTGTGAAAATTTACTATTTGATCAGGCTGGAATGAAGCCTCATCCGTAAAGAGAACATTTGCACTGAAATGAGGATTGACACATTGTTGGATGAACCATTCGGAGAAGTGCACCCGTGGAGGGCAATCAGCTGCTGATAGTGTCTGCACACGCTGTACATGGTACGGGAACAACTGGTTCTCCCGTAGCACTCTCCATACAGTGACGTGGTCAACGTTACCTTATACAGCGGCAACTTCTCTGACGCTGACATTAGGGTTATCGTCAACTGCGCGAAGAATTGCCTCGTCCATTGCAGGTGTCCTCGTCGGTCTAGGTCTTCCCCAGTCGAGAGTCATAGGCTGGAATGTTCCGTGCTCCCTAAGACGCCGATCAATTACTTCGAACGTCTTCCTTTCGGAACACCTTCGTTCTGGAAATGTGTCTCGATACAAACGTACCGCGCCACGGCTATTGCCCCGTGCTAATCCATACATCAAATGGGCATCTGCCAACTCCGCATTTGTAAACATTGCACTGACTGCAAAACCACGTTCGTGATGTACACTAACCTGTTGACGCTACGTACTGATGTGCTTGATGGTAGTACTGTAGAGCAGTGAGTCGCATGTCAACACAAGCACCGAAGTCGACATTACCTTCCTTCATTTGGGCCAACTGGCGGTGAATCGAGGAAGTACAGTACATACTGACGAAACTAAAATGAGCTCTAACATGGAAATTAAGCGTTTCCGGACACATGTCCACATAACAACTTTTCTTTATTTGTGTGTGAGGAATGTTTCCTGAAAGTTTGGCCATACCTTTTTGTAACACCCTGTATATCAACTCCTGTTTCTTCTATCGCGTCATCAGACAAGTCCTTACCCTCATAGAGGCCTTCGATGTACTCTTTCCACCTATTCGGTCTCTCCTCTGCATTTAACAGTAGGATTCCTGTTGTACTCTTAGTGTTACCACCCTTGGTTTTTTTTTTTTTTTTTTTTTTTTTTTTTTTTTTTTTGAGCGAAGGTAGTTTTGACTTTTCTAGATGCTGAGTCAGTGTTTCCTAAAATCATTTTTTTTCAATTTCTTTACATATTCCAGGAAGCCATTTCGCCTTAGTTTCCCTGCACTTCCTCTTCCCTGCACAGAGAACTGAGTTTATGAATTCCTGAATTTCCCTGAAAATTTTTGTACTTCCTTCTTTCATCGATCAACTGAAATATTTCTTGTGTAGCATATGTTTTTAGCAATTATCCACCTTGTACCTATGTTTTTCTTTACAGATACTGTAACTGCCCTTTACATATATGCCCGTTCCTCTTCAACTGAACTGCCTACTGAACACTGTCTTCGTAGTCTTCCGTGTCGTCATGTCTGTATAAAATCTCGGTTTTCGTGCCGCGTCAATTCGAATAAAATTATGGAGCTGACTGCCGGGTCTGCTACGATTTTTCTCTCATGTACCCACGATTAGGGCCGCTGGCATCCATCAGAGAGGGCCGAAACGATGCGTGCGCTGGAGGTGAGTTGGGCTGATCATAGCCCGCCGCGGTAAGGAGTGACGTCAGGTAGGGGCCGGCGCCACGTTTGAAACTTCCGCTCCCGCCTTTCTACAAGCGTTAAGCATACTTCGTTGCTTCCTTCCGACATCCAAGATTTGAGTGATGGTGTGCCCTTAAAGACGATATAGCTCTTTGTGTGTCCGGCGTGTATTGGTTCCATTGCGAGCGCAGCAGCATCTACAAGGGTTGGAACTTTAATGATGGCAACTATTTATTTACAGCTCGTACAAAATAGTTACGTGTTTCAAAGTTTTACTGACCACATTTCGAAAGCTTCTATTCTCTTCTTGTCCAAACTGGTTATCGTCCATGTTTCACTTCCATACAAGGCTACACTCCATGCAAATACTTCCAGAAACGACTTTCTGACACTTCTCTTCTTCAGAAACGCTTTCCTTGCCATTGCCAGTCTACATTTTATATCCTCTCTACTTCGACCATCATCAGTTATTTTGCTCCCTAAATAGCAAAACTCCTTTACTATTTTAAGTGTCTCATTTCCTAATCTAATCCCCTCAGCATCACCCGATGTAATTAGACTACATTCCATTACCCTCGTTTTGCTTTTGTTGATGTTCATCTTATATCCTCCTTTCAAGACACTGTCCATTCCGTTCAACTGCTCTTCCAAGTCCTTTGCTGTCTCTGACAGAATTACAATGTCATTGGCGAACCTCAAAGTTTTTACTTCTTCTCCATGAATTTTAATACCTACTCCGAATTTTTCTTTTGTTTCCTTTACTGCTTGCTCAATATACAGATTGAATAACATCGGGGAGAGGCTACAACCCTGTCTCACTCCTTTCCCAACCACTGCTTCCCTTTCATGCCCCTCGACTCTTATAACTGCCATCTGGTTTCTGTACAAATTGTAAATAGCCTTTCGCTCCCTGTATTTTACCCCTGCCCGCTTCAGAATTTGAAAGAGAGTATTCCAGTTAACGTTGTCAAAAGCTTTCTCTAAGTCTACAAATGCTAGAAACGTAGGTTTGCCTTTTCTTAATCTTTCTTCTAAGATAAGTCGTGTGGTTAGTATTGCCTCACGTGATCCAACATTTCTACGGAATCGAAACTGATCTTCCCCGAGGTCCGCTTCTACCATTTTTTCCATTCGTCTGTAAAGAATTCGCGTTAGTATTTTGCAGCTGTGACTTATTAAACTGATAGTTCGGTAATTTTCATATCTGTCAACACCTGCTTTCTTTGGGATTGGAATTATTATATTCTTCTTGAAGTCTGTGGGTATTTCGCCTGTCTCATACATCTTGGTCACCAGATGGCAGAGTTTTGTCATGACTGGCTCTCCCAAGGCCATCAGTAGTTCTAATGGAATGTTGTCTACTCCAGGGGCCTTGTTTCGACTCAGGTCTTTCAGTGCTCTGTCAAACTCTTCACGCAATATCTTATCTCCCATTTCATTTTCATCTACATCCTCTTCCATTTCCATAATATTGTCCTCAAGTACATTGCCCTCGTATAAACCCTCTATATACTCCTTCCACCTTTCTGCCTTCCCTTCTGTGCTTAGAACTGGGTTGCCATCTGAGTTCTTGATATTCATACAAGTGGTTCTCTTCTCTCCAAAGGTCTCTTTAATTTTCCTGTAGGCAGTATCTATCTTACCCCTAGTGAGACAAGCTTCTACATCCTTACATTTGTCCTCTAGCCATCCCTGCTTAGCTATTTTGCACTTCCTGTCGATCTCATTTTTGAGACGTTTCTATTCCTGTTTGCCTGCTTCATTTACTGCATTTTTATATTTTCTCCTTTCATCAATTAAATTCAATATTTCTTTTGTTACCCAAGGATTTCTATTAGCCCTCGTCTTTTTACCTACTTGATCCTCTGCTGTCTTCACTACTTCATCCCTCAGAGCTACCCATTCTTCTTCTACTGTATTTCTTTCCCCCATTCCTGTCAATTGTTCCCTTATGCTCTCCCTGAAACTCTCTACAACCTCTGGTTCTTTCAGTTTATCCAGGTCCCATCTCCTTAAATTCCCACCTTTTTGCAGTTTCTTCAGTTTCAATCTGCAGTTCATAACCAATAGATTGTGGTCAGAATCCACATCTGCCCCTGGAAATGTCTTACAATTTAAAACCTGGTTCCTAAATCTCTGTCTTACTATTATATAATCAATCTGAAACCTGTCAGTATCTCCAGGCTTCTTCCATGTATACAACCTTCTTTTATGATTCTTGAACCAAGTGTTAGCTATAATTAAGTTGTGCTCTGTGCAAAATTCCACCAGGCGGCTTCCTCTTTCATTTCTTACCCCCAATCCATATTCACCTACTACGTTCCCTTCTCTCCCTTTTCCTACTGACGAATTCCAGTCACCCATGACTATTAAATTTTCGTCTCCCTTCACTACCTAAATAATTTCTTTTATCTCGTCATACATTTCATCAATTTCTTCATCATCTGCAGAGCTAGTTGGCATATAAACTTGTACTACTGTAGTAGGCATGGGCTTTGTGTCTATCTTGGCCACAATAATGCGTTCACTATGCTGTTTGTAGTAGCTAACCCGCACTCCTATTTTTTATTAATTTTTAAACCTACTCCTGCATTAACCCTATTTGATTCTGTATTTATTACCCTGTAATCACCTGACCAAAAGTCTTGTTCCTCCTGCCACCGAACTTCACTAATTCCCACTATATCTAACTTTAACCTATCCATTTCCCTTTTTAAATTTTCTAACCTACCTGCCAGATTAAGGGATCTGACATTCCACGCTCCGATCCGTAGATGGATCATTATTTTGACAATTTAGGAGTTGTTTGTCTATCTGGACGTAAATGTATTGCATTATTTATGAGAGGTTTGCATGTCTGTAGGCTGTGTAATGGGTTATTTTTGACGGATTACAATTAGCAAGAGTGTGTGTAGAGCATTATACATGAGTTATGAAGGAGTATTTTGCAGGTCTGTATGCTGTGGGGCATGTCAGAGCATGTGTTCTGTGATACATATACTCCACCCCTAAATAAATTGCTCCCAAATAAATAAAGTGCACTCCTTCCTCTCTCCATCAGCCTATTGCGGGCTGAGTCCTTTTACCAGCAACCCCTAGGAAGAGGTTGCGCCCTGGAGGTTTAAGTTAGTGGTGGTGAGCTTTGTTTGCAACTATTTTCTTAGGTTTGTGGCGAAAGCCCAAGTGACCTTTCTTTACTGCCAGAATTCAAACACGGAGCCGATTCCTGGGAATAGGTGGCGGTCTGGACCTTGTAAAGTACTTGAAACTAGGTAGTTGAAAGTATAGTGAACCCCTTTTCTTACTTATATGAAGTCGAATCACATGACTAATGCAGTAGCCAATACGAGTGCAGTATTCTAGGGGTGGGGGATGCTAGGTCATGAATGAACAACTCGCTGATAGTGGGAAAATGTGGAACTTCTGATTTGATCATTGAATATTGAACTTGTAAATTGACTGATTGAATACAATTAAAATTGAAATGGAATTAAGTACTTACGTAACTGATAGGTTAGACGGACGATGTGGGTGTTACTTTAGTTAGCATATTTACAGAAGACTATGTCCGGCGCAAGTATGAAGGTGCGGGCTTGAGGCTGTGATGTAAGCGGTCGCTCGTGGGCTGCTGACATGGGATGTGTCCTGTTGTAACGTGCGCGCACGATAGAGAGCAGAGGATCTTGTGTCATCATCCGACATCACAGTAGCGTCCTCTGGTGGCCAAGATATGAACTAAGCCAGTTGGGCTCTGGAGCTCGTGGTGGATACAAGAGGTGCAGCCATATTGAATGACGGTACTTGCATCGTGATCTGACTTCTTGGTGGTGTCCTCTGGTGGCGAGGATATGAACTAAGGCAGTTGGAGTCCAGACCCAGTGGAGAACACATCTGCTTCAATTGGTTAAATAATGAAGAGAAGTTCTCTTCTCCCGCCATTTTCTTTGCTTAGTAGAGATAAGTGTGGTGTGATGGATTACCATGTTGTAATTTGAACTTCGCGCTATTTTTCTGGGTGAGGGGGGAGTGGTACTTTCCCGCCAAAATTCAAACTTCCCGTTAAAATCCGCCATCTTGATAGACGTCACAGCAGCCATTTTGGATGACGTCATCTCCGCCATCTCGGATAACGGTACTCTGGGGTAGAAGGCAGGTTGTTCGAGTACTCTCTTAGAGTAACTTAACTTTTTCAGGTTGGAATTTCTGATAACCTCTCGTATGTGGTCCTTAATATCTGTTGGAATTTATCGATAATCTCGTTCCTGCGACACCGACTGTCACACTATAGAGCGAAAAAATAATTGATTGGGAATATGGATGCAAACTTCACAGGCTGGCGCTGCCACATGTTGTGCTTGAGCTCAGCAAAAACGAGCAACACGTGTGGCGAGCGGCTGCCGCACGGTCGCATCCCGCGTGGTGTGCGGCGACCGCACGTCGCGGGGAGACGTCCGGGGCGTCACGTGGGCCGCTCGCTCGGCTCAGCTCGCTTCATGCATATTTATACCGAACGCAGGCGCGGCGCTACGCACCGGAGTGCCGGGGCATCCTTTAGCGCTGATAGCGCCTAATGGCCGAAATGTCGGCCTGCGCTAAACAACGCTCGACCGTAGGACCGCCGCTATCTGCGCCGTGACACGCGGTCACTAGCTTCGCTGGAGTAAGCAGGGTGGCCTATGGTAATCTGTAGACGAGAGATTAGTAATATCGGAGACGAGAATTACGTGTTCCGCCACAAAACAACACCTGCGGCGGCTAGTGTTAAAGCTCATCCAACATCTCCACATGTATTTCGCAATTGAAAGTTCATGAGGGTGTTGAGAAACTGGAGGATTAGACGCTCTAACATACACTGAGGTGACAAACGTCATGGCATAGCGATGTGCGCGTATACAGATGATGGTTACTGTCGCGTACAGAAGGTATTAAAAGGGAAGTTCATTGCCGGAACTACCATTTGTATTCATGCGATTTATCCGAAAAGATTTCCGACATGATTATCATCGCACGAAGTGGATAAACAGACTTTGAGCGCGGATTGGTAGTTGAAGCTAGAGGCAAGAGACATTCCATTTCGAAAATCGTAAAGAAGTTAAATATTCCTTCATACACAGTGTGAAGAGTGTGACGAGAACACCAGATTTCAAGAATTATCTGTCACCACGAGCAACACATGGCGTTTACTCAATGGCCGACAGTGGCGGCTTTTGCCCAGAGTTACCAGTGGTAAGAGACAAGCAAGACATCTTGAAATGCATGTGGGATGTGCGACGAACGTATACGTTAGGACAGTGCGTCGTTGATCATAGGGACTGAATCCTAGACGACTGAAAAACCGTGGCCTGGTCAGAGGAGTCGCGACTGCAGTTGATAAGAGCTGGTGGTCGGGTTCGAGTGTGTCGCAGTTCCTACGAAGTCATGGACCCAAGTTGTCAACAAGGCACCATGCAGGCTGGTAGTGACTCAGTAACGTTATGGGCTCTGTTTACTTCGAACGGAATTGGTCCTCTGGTACAACTTAACCAGCTGAGACCATCTGCAGATATTGATAAACTTCATGTTCGCTGACAACGCTGGAATTTTTATGGATGACAATGCGCCATGTCATCAGGCACTATTGTTCGATACTGGTTTGAAAAACATTGGACAGTCGAGCGAAATGTTTGACCGCCCATCGAACATTTATGGTACATAATCGAGATGTCAGTTCGTTCAAAAAATCCCGCACCGGCAATTCTTGGGGAATTATGGACAGCTGTAGAGGCAACATGGCTCAATATATCTGCAGGGTACTTTCAACGACTTGTTGAGTCCATGCCATGTCGATCTGCTTCACTACACCAAGCAGAAAGGAGTCCGACAAGATACTGAGATGTACGACATGACTTTTGTCACTTCATTGTATTATCGTGTAGTATCGCTTTTAGTGCTGTTTGTGATGACCTGTAACAATGTCTCAGGAAAACACGTTGAAGGCAAGGTTGAACGAAGATGCTACACTACAGAAAGCTTTCTATAATTATGATGTTACAGAAGAGAAAACTTTGTGGAAGGACGATGCTACACCACTGAAAAACTAGGTGGTATGATGATAATGCACTACTGAAACTGCCCGCATCTCGTGGTCGTGCGGTAGCGTTCTCGCTTCCCACGCCCGGGTTCCCGGGTTCGACTCCCGGTGGGGTCAGGGATTTTCTCTGCCTCGTGATGGCTGGGTGTTGTGTGCTGTCCTCAGGTTAGTTAGGTTTAAGTAGTTCTAGGGGACTTATGACCACAGCAGTTGAGTTCCATAGTGCTCAGAGCCATTTGAGCCACTACTGAAACTATTCTGAAATGCTGGTGCTATACACTGAAAGTTTCGTGGAATGGTGATGTTACAGCTCTGAGCTTCGCGGAATGTTGATGATACATCATTCGAAAATATTGTAAGATGGCGATACGACACCACTGAAAGTACTCTGGACGATGATGCTACACCACTGAAGTCATCGTGGAACTATGATGCTACAACACTGAAGGCTTCATAGAATGATGATACTGTACCGCTCAAAGCTTTGTGGGATGATGGTGCTACACCACCGAAAACTGTGTGGAATGTTGATGCTACAAAACTGAAATCTTTGTGTAAGAAGCTTTACTACTGAGCGTATCCTGGAATGTTGATAATACACTACTGAAAGCATAGTGGAATAACGATGCTACATCACTGAAACCTTTGGGGAATGATTGTGGAATGATAACGCTACACCACCAACAACTTTGTGAATGATAATTTCAAATGAATGCTGAACAGTTATTCAGGGCTCGGAGAAGTGTGACTGTACACATAAGAGCCTTCCCAGGGTCTGACTATTGCATGAAAATGAAGTGTAGACTTCGGGAAAGATAAAAAAGAACAGATGTGAAGTGTTTGAGACATGATGTTGTAGAGAGGTGGTGGAAATGAAGGGGACTTATAAAAAATCTCCTGTACGGGATCTTCCAGGAAATGAATTGTGGAAATAATTGACCGACTGGAGCGGACGAAGTGTGTTAGGAAATGTTGAAATAACTTTAACGATGCTACAGAGAGTCAGAGGTACCTAAAAAGTAACGCGTCTAACAAGTAGCGGAAGACATAGTAAACAAATAATTGTCTTCATTCGATGTAAGGGCTACTCTTCAAAGGAAGCACCACCAAGTCGATCTCATTTTAAGAACAAAAAAATTCGTTTGCCAGATACAGCCCCAGAAATAGAGTTCGGGCGAAATATACGACCTAACCAATGCACACGAATCTGTAATTTGTCACTCCATAAGCTCCACTCCAGCAGCCAAATGGTCGAGCAGGAAGTATTGTACAGTGAAGTGACAACCACGGCCCACCTATTCGAGGGATCCTAAAGGCGAGGGATGAGGAGCGTGGAGGTGGACATATCTACCAAACGTGTTATGAAATATTGTCCAACAACATTTGTTACACTATGCGAAAAATAGGTAAGTAATGTGAGTCTGGTACATTACAGAAACATATCCGAACAATATTATTTACTAGTATTCTTGTATTGACGCTCTGTTGCTATGTATGGGCCTCAAAAGCAAAATAAGTTAATCAACGGAAGATTCATTATGAAATGAAAAGTATTTTCAACTTAAATTTAATCTTGCCAATCCTGCTAAGCTCTATTTTTCAACCCGTTATTGTTTTACTACACTGCCACCTCATTATGTTAGTTTCAATTTTTGATGTCACTAAGTTGCTGCTTTGCCTGCCCATGAGTGGCAGCAACAGCGCTTATTGATATAGCGCGGCGGAGGTTCGAGTCCTCCCTCGGGCATGGGTGTGTGTGTTTGTCCTTAGGATAATGTAGGTTAAGTAGTGTGTAAGCGAACCTTAGCAGTTAAGTCCCACAAGACATCATACACATTTGAACATTTTTGATATAGCCCAGCCGTATTATCTTCGCTGACTGCTATTGATTCCCAGTTGACATCTGTCATGCAGCGAGTTAGAACGTGCCAGCAGTTAGTTCGGACCTGGCAGTGTTTGAGTTGGCACACGGCACAAGTTCAGTCGGGGGGCGGCAGCAGTGAGGTCCTGACCGCCATGACTCGCCCAACAGTGCCGACACACGATTGGAGTGGGGACGACTTCGGTTGGTCGGCGGTCGGTTGTCTGGCCGGACGACGTGTATTTGGCCAGAGATCGCTTATGGGTTGGCAGTGTCTGCCTACCTGTGATCCGTCCCTTTTATTTTACAGTCACTGCCGTTAGCATTGTCTAGTTCTTCGTGCAAGTGTTCGTGAAACTGTGTAGTTTGTGTGATTTTGACTGACTACTTATTTTAAATGTTGTTGGCATACTGGCTCTGAGCAGTCGGTCGGTTTGTGTGGATCAGCCAGGAAATCTCCACGCCGCACAGCGGGCTGGGCCAGCTGGCGATCTCTACACAGTGTCGGAGTGCGTGGGAGCTGTTCTGATAGGCACGGACATAACCCAGGACATAACATTTGAGTGATGATTTAATTACCGAAGCCAGACTGTTCACATTGTGCTGTTGGTTTTCATGGTTGGCTGTTGGAGGTATTCCTGTGAGCAACAGTGAGTGTTCGAGTTATCGGAAGTTTGGCCACCATTCGGTGGAGTTTAACAGTATTTTGGTTATTTGAAGTCTAAGTGCACCAGCGGAATTTTCTGCCTTGTGGACGTTAGCATTCCGGTTACCTGCCCTGGCCGCTGACGTGAAATTCAGGCAGTGTCTTTTCCTCACCATGTTGTCGGTGTCCAACACGTGTGTGTAATTTTGTCAGCTTATGCATACTTGGTTGTGGGCAGCTACACCATTTACGTTTTGGCTTTGGAGTTCCTTGTGCACTGGTCAGGTGGAAAGCAAGTCGTATTGTCGGTGGGTCTGTTGACTGTCTCTTGGTTGGGTTGCCAGCGGATCGTATATAGTTGGGCCGACTACCAGTTTCCCCTAAGCGAACATTAATAGTTGAAGTGCAGACCGACCTCCGGAAACTTCTGAGCGCCGCTGGCTGTACTGCCTTTTCTTATTGGTGTTTGATTGTGTATTTCTAAGGCTTATAGCCGATGGTTTGAATTCGTATGCTTTTAGTTGGGTTTTAAATAATGGGCCTTCAGCCGCTTTAAGATTGAAAGTTCCTTACTTGTCAAGTCTTGCATTGTTTTGGCCTTGAGCCTCATTTAAAACATATTTTGGGTAAAACTTTGGGCCTTCTGC
The DNA here is from genome assembly GCF_023898315.1 of Schistocerca nitens. Classification (NCBI taxonomy): domain Eukaryota; kingdom Metazoa; phylum Arthropoda; class Insecta; order Orthoptera; family Acrididae; genus Schistocerca; species Schistocerca nitens. Next base: position 423,102,758 of record NC_064617.1, on the reverse strand, counting down.
CCTTTGAAAATTTATTGTAGTTGTGTTTTTCAATAATGGGTCTTCAGCCACTTTGAAATGTAAATTCCTTACTTGTTAAACCATAGATTGTTTGGATCTTTAGCCTGTGTAAAATATTGTTTAAAGATAAAGCTTTAGGCATTCTGCCTACTAAAAATTATTTTAGATGTTTTAAGTAATCGGCCTTCAGCCGTTTTTAAATTCTTGTCTTTCAAGTATCAGACTGTGTGGGGCCTTCAGCCTAAATGAAGATAAGGCCTTCTGCCTTGTGTAATTTATCTCAATTAATTTTACTGCAGTCGTAAATCATGGGCCTTCACCGTCTTTAAATAAAACTTGTTTGCTTTTCAAATGTTAGATTTGTTGGGCCTTCAGCCAAGAAATAGAACTTATTTACATGAAGCCGTCTGCCTTCTAAATATTCTGTTTTGAGTCCCAATTTCAAGTTAATGGCTCTCAGCCGTTTTTAAATTTAAGTGGTTGTGTCCTTAAGGCATAAGATAGTGTGGCCTATTCAGCCGATAACTACGTTCAAAAATTTTTGCTGTATTGTTTGGACAACTAAATAAAGTTATATGTGTTTGAGTGTAACTGACAGCCCCCTTTTGGCCCCTTTCCACAATTCCAACTATCTGTTCTGTCCTGCGGACTTCAGCAGGGCGTTTCACCCACAATGTACTACACTTGAACATAGCCAGCCTTAAAATCTGTAGAAAATAGCGCACAACAATGGTGTTAATAAAAAATTAGTCCTCCAGTACTTCTTTAATGACACACTCATACGTTGGCCTTTTACACAAGATGCTTTATGTTATTACAAACCTTTTATAATGTGCCGATGTTCATCCACATGGAAAATTTGAGAGAGGTCCAAAGTAAAGCAGCAAAGTCTTTCGAAACCGTTTGTCTTAAATATAGAAATATTTTATGCGATCTAGGCTGGTTAATATTTTTTGGAAGTAAAGAAGATCACTCTTTCGGTGGTCTCAAAATGAGAAAATTCAGCCACGTAGGTTAGATAGCACGCACTTTGACAAAATGAACGGAGCGTGTTGCCAATGTCAGAAGAATATTTCACAAAGCTCTGACTCACTTCACTGTACAGTACTTCGCGCTTTGACGTCAAGCGGCTGCAGTGGGGCGGAGCGAGTCACAAACAACCGGTACGGGCGAAACTTAAAAGCTGTGCATTTGGAAGGTGGCAAGTGCGCCCTATCAGAATTACGGCCAAACTTTTGCTCGGGATCGATGTCTGGGGCTGATGCATTGTAACTGTGCTTTTCTCTCCTTAAAATATGAAGTCGAGTTTGTGATGTTTCCTTACTATTGAAATAGGTTGTCACAGAAGCGGAAGCTGTGGCGGGCCGCATCGAACCAGTTTGAAAACCTATGACTCCAAAAGAAAAAAGAAGAGTAAATAAATGAATAAAATTAAAAACATTATGTCTATGGTTATGTGAAACATGTACTGTTTATTAGGCAAAGCACAAGCAGATAGTTATTTTATCCACGTTGGATCTTTTGAATCCCGTCACTGTCAATGACATTTAGTGAATGACGCACAGAGCCACATAAATTGTTTAAAATGTTTTATTTTGCTGCCATAAACGGTTTTAGGCAACCATGCTCATCAGATGACTAATACTTTATTTATTGCATCTGGCCTCCCGAGGTCGGTACCGGAAACAGACGGTGACTTAAAGTAAACAAATGCATTGGTGACTAAGGAAAAAGCATCGTAATGCGAATGATTCAAAGACAGTTGTGCATATTATATCAAGTGGTTCAGTGTGTCCACGTGAAATACCACTATAAAAACTCACGATAAGGTGACCGACGTGCCCTCACTTTCTGGTGCGGTGATATTGTGGCCTACTAACGCACCGACTTGGAAAACCACATCCACCAAAACAAAACAGTTCGTCATCTACTGGAATTTACGTAAATGAATACAACTATTTCACAATATATCTAAATAAATTTAAGTATTTTAGCGTGTTATTACTGTAAGGTGGAACTAGATATTCATAAATTTTTTGTGCAGTGTAGGAGAAGACGATGTGCTGTTGATGAAGACATCTATGAAACTTTGATATTAGCCATCTTAGGATGGGCATGGTAGCCTGGCACTATAATAAACATTTTAAGAAGTATGTGCGGCTAGATGCATCGTCCACTAACTACAACCAGACTGACTACACATCGGCGTTATTGTTGATGGCACTGGTCACTCAGCTCCGTCTTAGGCTTGTCACGTCCGCCATCTTAACCTGCCCTTCAGATCGTGCCCTCTTGATGTCACACGAGTTGTACAGAAGAGTTGCCGTGGGGTAATGCGCCGCGCACCGCTTGCGAGAGTGGCTTGGCGAGCAACTAGCAGACCGTACCCCCGTCTTCTCTAGCCTAGTCTATGTTTCATACAGCAATTACTGCGTGCTCAGGCAAACAAACTGTGGACTTACGGAGGATGATCTGTACGGTGTCAGGACAAGTTCCATTTTTATCGAAATACATCCTTCTGCATCTGGTTATTGGTTAGTCAACCACCGAAAACTTGCATCGCAAGTATTGTGCAAATGGAAAGTGCTATTGATGTGCGGTTGCCACAGAATGGATTGGTAAAAATGTTTCAAATGGCCCTGAGCACTATGAGACTTAACTGCTGAGGTCATCAGTCCCCTAGAACTTAGAACTACTTAAACCTGACTAACCTAAGAAAATCACACACATCCATGCCCGAGGCAGGATTCGAACCTGCGACCGTAGCGGTTCCAGACTGTAGCGCCTAGAACCACTCGGTCACCCCGGCCGGCAATGGATTGGTAGTCAAGGGTCTTGTATTGATAGTCGGTATACAGATTTTAGTAATACTTAGAAAGTGTACTTTTTGTGCAAATGTCGATTGACTTTAATAAACTAAAAGTAGGGGAAATCAGAATGTCAGTGCTGTTTATTGTAGGATTTTAGTGCGAGTCTCTTACGAGATATCGTAGTCTGAGAAGTTCCCACACCGAAACTAGTACAATATCTACAGTAGCACACAAGAACTACACAAATGCACACACTAGTTACGTGGATTCTGACTAGTGACGAGACAATTGAGCATCACAGGTGTTCAGATTGACCACCAGCAGCAGCAACACACGCTTCCAGTCTGGTATGGAACGACTGCTACACACGTGCAAGGATTTCAGTGGAGATACCCTAGCAGGCTGCAGTAACACGTCCTAGCATATCGTCGGGTGCAGAGGGTATGTCCTTGTAGACAGCGTATTTAGGCTTTCCCCACTGAAAGAAATCTACAGGTGTCAAAATTGTGGAACGGGTGGCCAAGATACAGGTCCTCAGCGTCCAATCCAACAGTTTGGGAACAGTTCGTGAAGACATGCTGTAGTACTTCGTGCACTGAGAACTGGACAGCCAACATGCCAGTACTAAAAGTTCCTTCCAGTCTGGAAAGCAACGTCTTCCAGCATACGTGAAAGATGACTTGTTAGGAGGCTACGATACTTGTGCTCGATAAGTGTTCCATGTATGACTTATGTGTGACTTATGAGCTGATGTTTCACTATTTCACAGCAGACGTTCCATACGACGAAGCCAACGAGGTTTGTCAACAGAGCAATAGTTCATGTTTCAGTGGTTTACCTTGTCATGATTGGTTAATATGTCTTCATCAATAAACACGATACATGATACATCTGGAGTACCTTGTCCTAATGACCATGTACATAACAAGATGCTCATAATCGTTTCCATTTACCTCTTGATGGAGATAGATGTGATATGGATGGAACCTATGTCGATGAAGAGCGTGTAGCATCCGCACCTGATGCATGGGAGCTAACATGTGGGTCAACTGCAACAGCAGGAATAAAATTAATTTCTCACTGTACTGTCGTCACTTGTTTCCTTCTGTTAACGTTGCCTATTGTCACATTACCACTTTCACGTAAATGCTTAAAGAGTTTGATAACTGCCGAGATGGTATACGTCTATTGGGATACCCTGCCGCAAGCACAGTTCAGGAACGGACTGCGTTCTTCCTATATTATCCATACACCGTAAGCTTGCGGCTCTTTGTACATTGGTAATACCCATTGTACGCTCACGATCTGACGCATGGAATGTCACACACTGACTAGAAAGTCGCAGTGCACTCAAGGAACACACAAACACCCTTTAAGCAAACGCAACAATATTGTACCTAGCAACTAAGGAGGCTGAATGGCACAAACAAATGTCGATTTGGAAAATTTTCACAACGCGATTTCTCGTTAACGACTCACACTAGACTCCTACTACAAACAACACTGACATTTTAATATATCCTACTTTTCGTTTGTTAATGTCAACAGCAAATGTTCAGCGCGGAAGTCCCTGAGTTCAAAATTAAATACCTCGAATACTAAAATCGATAGACAATCCAACATAACGTATGTCTATTGTGAAAACTATAATAATTTCATATAGAAGTTATACAGAAGTTTCGAAATAGTTCGAGAAGCCGCTAACGGATAACGCTGTACGCTGTGCATATCGTATAGCATCAGTGTGTGTAATTAAACGCATCCTCTCCAAGCTGTCTTCGCAGAGACATCGCAGTCTTTTTAAAATGTCCACCACCCGCTTAGGAACAGTGAAATTGGCCATCGCACCCTCTACTTACTTAACAGAAATAGATTCAGGCACCTCAAGGATTGCCGATTCACGATCGCCCGTCGTAGTGGAATGGTTTGGGTAGATAGTGTCTTTCAAAAAGTAGTCACAAGGAATCGGATCGGGTGAATATAGAGGAAAATTCATCCCTGCGACAGTAAATGTGCAATAATCCAACGGAATGACTCTATTATCAAAGCATTCATTTGGAAAGCGAAACACCTGTTCGATGTTTTGTGAACTGGCTCCATCTTGCATGGACCACTCCGTACGCAATCCGAAAACGCAAAATATGTGGCGATAAATTGTTCCAAAATTGCAACGTAACGTTCACTAGTGATCGTTTCTCTCATGAGAAGAGGTCAGTAATGCCTCCGCTGCTTACCACAACAGAAAAGTAGCTTTAGTAGCTTCCACTTCACACAAATGGAGATATTCGGTGTCCCAAAATCGCCAGTTATGTTTATTCACGACTCCATTCAGGTGGAAGTATGCTTCATCTGTAAATTAGGTACACCCATCATCATATCCTTCATTATCAATTACTGTGAGGATCTGGTTTGCAAAGTCATGCCTCCGTCGCACATTTCGTACATGTATGGCCTGGTAGAATTGGATTGTGAATGAAAACATGTGTAGGCTCGGTTCTCAGTATTTTATGCCTGCCCGGAAGCTTCAAACCAGTCTATGCTGCAATTATTCGGACCGGTTTCCTTGTATTTTCAAGAATAATTCCAAAAACAGTGGCGACATTTTCAGGATAAATGCAGTTTACCTGGGACTAACGTTCCCCACCATACCGTCCAAACACGCTGCCTTTCCATTAGAATTTGACGAAGCGCTTGCGAACTGTTTTTGCATCTAATCCTGTTGAATCTTTAAAGGAGCATATGAAAAGGAGTGTATGAAAACCGCGTTAAGTTGCCGTAGGACGGTGTTCTACCCCATCGTATTGCAGTGCCAGGAAGCACGTTGTTCAATGGAGTACACGATTTCGGTGAAATAACGTCTTTTCACGTTTCAACGGTAGAAATGGTCGATCTGAGCTTCGGCGCGCTCTTTACACACACTTCGTATTTCGATTACAGCACTTTTTGTTAGCAGCTTTTCGAGCTATTTCGAAAGTTCTGTATAAATTTCCTGCAGCTTTTCGAGCTATTTCGAAAGTTCTGCATAAAATTCCTGCAGCTTTTACAATAAACATACCATTTCCTTCACTAGACACCTTGTACTACGTATGTGCAATATCGATTCAAACAACCCCAATTGCAGCATCTCTGATTTGAAGTCACGGCATGCTGCGTGCTCATTTCTATACACTGCCGAGCCCCTACGACTAAACATATTCCACAGTATCTTGAATTTCAGTCGACCACCATATTCAGATGATGAAATCCAGTCTCCATTTGTTTATCTCGCCAGCTCTAACACTTCTCTCCACTCACTACCCTTTTCATGCACCATATCACGGCTTCCTGTCCCCGACCCTTGCTTTATAATACATTTCCTATTCAAGGTCGAATCAAACCACCTTCAGTTGCCTACATTTCCTGTTGTTATTTTATTTGAGTAACCAGTTTCGGTGCTAAATTACGCTATTTTAAGGTTCCCTGACCGACATGAAGGAAGCATTCCACCTCTGCTACAGTCTAAATAGGGGTCAGCATTCAGTGACTGGCATCCGTAGATACGGACAAGTGATGATCGAAGGGATCGCTGCATAGAAAAAGCCGCTGTGGCCGAGCGATTCTAGGCGCTTCAGTCCGGAACCGCGCTGCTGCTACAGTCGCAGGTTCGAATCCTGCCTCGAGCATGGATGTGTGTGGTGTCCTTATGTTACTTAGGTTTAAGTAGTTTTAAGTCTAGGGTACTGATGACCTCAGATGTTAAGTCCCATAGTGCTCAGAGCCATTTGAACCATTTGACAATCTCGAGAGGAGGCGGCATGGCCGCCATTGCAGTTGATACAGCAGGGAGGAGGAGGAGGAGGAGGAGGAGGTGGACAATCGCCCTCATGTGCATGCCTACCAAAAGTGACAGATTTGGCTGGGTGTCGACAAGACGTTCTAGTTTGGTTGAACGATGACACTGGTAGCAGCACATCAGGTTCGGAATGTACGACCAGACTGTGATAATTTCGTAGCCTGCTTTGAGCTCGGATGGAAGCACCACTCTATCAAAGGTGAGAAAGAGAGTGCGGGTGGGCACTAAACTTCTTTTATTACACGATGGACGGTAATGATACCCTTATAAGAGAGAAAATCTACGGATACAGTCACTGAATGTTGGCTACTATTTTGACTGAACCAGAGGTGGGATTCTTCCTTCACGTGGGTCAAGGGGCCTGAGTATGGCGTAATGTAACGCCGAAACTGGTTGCTCAAAAGAAATAACAAATGGAAATTTAGACAGCTGCAGGTGGTTTGATTCGCCTTTTTGTACTGAAGAGCCAAGATCCATTAACCATCCGTACAAAGATGGAGTTACACAGACATTCCCCATACCTTTGCATGTCATACGATGGGTCGGACCCTACACCCACTATCAGCCCCGCTGTACAATACAGCTACTCCACTATTAATCCCCTAAACCTCTTTCCCAGGAATGCCCTCCTTTCTTTATTAAATATTTAGTGCTGCAGTTCAAGAATTAGTTTATCTCTCCTCACTATCGTTTATCTGAAAACGAGTGAGTCCCAACTGTCTTATTCTGAATTCCATCGACGATAGTCATATTTTTAATTCCACGAAACACGTATAGCGCTGAAGAGCGCAATGTTTGTACTATTAACAGCCCAATCCCCGCCTATATTGGGTGAGGCGAATGATAAGAATGATGAATAGAAAAAGAGAGAATTTTGTACCATAGAAAATTATCAGTCAGGAGTTTATAGGACGAACAGAATTTTTAAGCAGTCTGATCCGTAATTAGTTACTTAAGATTTCGCAACGTTCTCCGTCGTTCAATAGCTCTAGGCACAAAAGAGTGTTAAGACGAGCGTGCCTTTGATGTTTCGGATCACAGATAATTGAGGACCACCCGATATTTGTTAAGTAATCAATATTAACAAAAGACACTGATTCAGTATATTATGGAACAGTAACTGCTTCTAAAATGCTCAGCTAGGCAAGACAGAGACACTGTTAAGCTCGTTAGATGCTGGTGTCTGCCACAATAAAGCCTAAGGGAGAAGCTATGGGCTACATCACAAGGTTGGCAACATTTGTGATCCGCTGTCTACAAGATCGACTGTCAGCTCTGTGAAAGTTTTATATTGGTCACAATGGGAGGAATTTTGAGACTGGCTTCAGAGAGGATACGTGTAGCGGCAAGAAAAACGCATTCAGTACGCGTATGGGTAACGGAAAACTTGTGACATGAAATAGGCAGGATAGTTAACAACTGTTGTGATGAGCACCTAAAGTCAGTAACCCTAATAGAGCAAACGGAGTTATTGGTTAATAAATCCCTATTTACATGCATTCAGGAATTTACTAGGAAATACAGCAGATCGACATGGGATCGCCTATACTGTCCACCGGAGGCATCGGGGTGGTTCTCTAACCGGAAGCACTGCCACAGGAAAAATAAACATTCCACAGAGGGGCCACGAGGTGGCACCGACTGGACACACTTCTGAATGCGATATCGGCTACCATCACTTCTAATTAAACTGGTACTGTTTCGCTGAATTGCTTTTCATACAATGTTTTCTTTTATTCACTTCGTAATGCTAATAGGTTTTCTACAAACAGATTGTCAACGATTACCTTACGTTTCGTTCTAATTTTACGGAGTTTTTTTTGTGCTAAAACTGCATAATATCTTATGTTGTATTATTGAAAAACATATGAAACTTTTTTAATGACCATGAATATCTTATTTAAATAAGTAGACAGTTGAAACCTACAACAAAACTCAGAACTGAATGGCAATGCAATATTAACTCGCTTTCTCGTCTGGTGTGTGGCAGAGGGTACTCTGTGCAGCACTGCCCTTTGCCCCTTTTCCTGTTCCAGTCGCGAATGTTTCGCGGAAAGATCGACTGGTGGTAAGCCTCCGTGTGACGTGATTCTCTCTAGTTTTTCCCTTCACGGTCTTTTCACGAGCTACACATGCGAAGAAGCAGGTGGACTCAGGTTAAGATATACCGAATTAAACGTGAAGTTTTCCACGTCTTCCTATTAATCTCATGAAAATGTTTCAAATGGATTCAAAAATTTCACTCATACAAGACCAGAAAGCAGAAAGTAATGTAATACGTTTTTATAGTAGACTAAAAATTATGTAACAGTTTCTCTTAGCCCCATACAGATTCCGAACTCCATACATATAGTCCTAAGAATTAGTGCTTGAACTTTTAGTAGCTAAGACAATAAAACAATTATTGTTAAATTTGAAACGGAAAACATGGGGCGCATGCAATATATAATTAACGAATTAATAGCTCACCAGAATCACTAACAATTCTATTATACGGTAACTGATGTAAACTATAACGTGATTTTTCTAAACGACATCCACCCTCTTTACTGCTCAGCACTAACCTCACGTGCTTCGTTTTATATTTTACAAATACTGTCATAGCAATTAAAAATTCACAGATTTGCAGTACTGTCTATGTGGGGTTATGACTCTGTACGTAACTGGGAGAAATTATTTTATAACTTCAGTTCGTTTCAAAAACGTGCTAAATTAAAACGTTTTTTAATAATTAATTACTATCTCATCACTAGCGTCGTCTACAGGCTGTAACTGGTGTTCACATTAGTAGGACACGATTAGGCCATCGCTAGCACTTGTTCACGCTCGTGCCTGTACAATGTAGTCGTATAAGAGTACTCCTAATTCTGTCTTATGACCGTCAGCCATGTTATCCTTATTGTGTGCTGATAGATTTAATCTACAGACTTGGCATTCAGCCACATTGTACATATTCCGTTCCATATATTTGTTTTTCGTTTTTGTTTTAACAGATATGATGATTGCAGAAATACGAAACAAGTATCATTGTGGACTGCATAATGTGTGCTCTCAGGACAATTCGCGAATGGAACTGAAATGAATGTGAGTTCTACTAGTACGTTGTTCTGCCTGCCATATATGTGTTGTTGTAGAAGAGCAATGACGTCGGTCTAGAAGAGGATAGAAGGAAAATTGAAGATGAAAGAGCCACTGGCGTTCGTGTCATAAGAAACGACGTATTAACTGGAATTTACGACGTCCTCATCATAAAACTGGATTACTTGCGACGGAACGTCATATTTCGTGGGTAGGGACGCTATTACTTGTTTGTAGCCTGGGAATGCGCTTCTGGAGTTAACAGTTCATTAGTCGCTCACGGACGATAGCTCTTAAATGGCTCCATGGGACTCACTGTTGTTACGACTTTTATGCTGGTGTCCCAGCTGCGATTTTGGTGACGAAGCTGAAACGAGGCTTTCAACTGGAAGTGGTCGTCGTTTGTCAGGCCCTCAAGAAAATCAGGCTTGTCAATTTAAAACACTAAAATTCGTTGATACAGGAGCAATCATATTTCTACACAAGACAAGTGTCGACCTCATCAGATTTCCCAACAGAGGGGATAAACTTCGTTACTACACACAGCCTGCCTCCACTCAGTGTAACAAGTAGAGCGCACAGAACGTGATGCCGGAAAATATGGCCTTAGGACTTAGAAACATGTAACTCAATCCCAAGAACAGCCCTTAATCAAGCAGTTAATTTAGGACCTCAATTAATCAGAGCAAATATGGATCTGTAGGCGAACAGGGAGGAGACTAAATTTGACACATTATGGCAGTTAAGATAGACGTACAAACAAGAAAACGGTAATTAATCACTATAATCGGGAGGAAAGATTGCACTAGTACACTACGTCAGGTTTGATACGCGATCCAGCAACGCTTCAAACTTAAGTTAAAAAATGATACCAAGGAGTCGGCCGTGGTGGCCGAGCGGTTCTAGGTGCCACAGTCTGGAACCGCGCGACCGCTACGGCCTCAGGTTCGAATCCTGCCTCGGGCATGAATGTGTGTGATGTCCTTAGGTTAGTTAGGTTTAAGTAGTTCTAAGTTCTAGGGGACTGATGACCTCAGAAGTTAAGTCCCATAGTGCTCAGAGCCGTTTGAGTAATTTGATACCAAGGAATTCAGTAAAAGGATGAGACGATCGAGAGAGAGAGAGAGAGGGAGAGAGAGAGAGAGAGAGAGAGAGAGAGAGAGACAGAGAGAGAGACAGACATACTAGCAATCATAAACAATGGTGGAGCATGATGGCATGTTACGTAGCCTGTAGGCCATAGCGTTTCGCCGTGTAATGCAGACAGTGGCCGACGGTCATCTTCCGACAGTGATTCGCGTAGATCATTTATGTTCCGCGAACAGTAAACGTCATACTCGATTTTCAAACACTCTTACGACTTTCACCAACATGGCGCCTACCACGAGCTCTAGGATGGACGCTGACTACGAGGGTGCTACGAATCTACTGCTCAAGGACAACGATGAAGCTGAGGCTGAGTAGCCCGCTTGAGTCCTACCTATATGTAAAGACTCGCCCCTAAAAAAAGCGAATTTTTCAGGGCAAGCACTATATTCAACTGCCATCCTAAACTGCCATTCCCACAAAAATGGCTGTTTCCAGCTGACAACCGTTTTTTGTGGAACTCTAGATATCGGTTAGATCGACATTACCTGGCTGGTCCTGATTGACATCTGCTTCCCAGGAAGGTATTTCTGCACTCTTCGCGTCCTTCAAACAAAAAACCATCTATAACGTTCACTGCCATCTTAAGCGACTACCAGTAACTACAATTTGAAAGGCGTTGTACACTGAGGTGACAAAAGTAATGGGATAGCGATATGCACATATACACATGGCGATAATATCACGTACACTATGAAAGAACAATGCTTTAGCGGAGCTGTCATTGTACTGAAGTGACTCACAAGAAAAAGTGTCCGCTCGTGACTATTCCCGCACGACGGGAAGTAACACGCTTTGAACGCGGAATGGTAGTTGGACGCATGGGACACTCCATTTCGGAAATAGATAGGGAGTACAATCTTCCGAGACCTACAGTGTCAAGAGTGTGCGAGAATACCACGTTCCTGGCATTGCCTCTCACCACGGAGAAAACAGTGGGCGGCGGCCTTTACTTACCGACCGAGAGAAGTGGTGTTTGAGTAGAATTGTCAGTGCTTATATAGAACCAAGACTGCATGAAACAAGCGCAGAAATAATTGTGGGACGGGCGACGAACGTGTCCGTCAGGACAGTGTAGCGAAATTTGGCGTCAGTGGGCTATGGCACCAGACGGACGATGCTAGTATCTTTGCTAACATCACGATATCGCATACAGCCCTTCTTCTGGTTTGTAGACTAGATCGATTGGACCCTAGACTACTCTAAAACCATGACCGGGTGAGAAGAGTTCAGAGTTTTAGTTCCTAAGAGCTAATGGTAGGGTTCGAGTGTGGTCAGACCCTACTAAGCCATGGACGAAGTTGTCAACAAGGCATTGTGTAAGGTGGTGGTGACTCCATAATGGTGTAGGCTGTGTTTACATGGAACTGACTGGGTCCTCTGGACCAATTGAACCAGTCATTGACTAGAAATGATTATGTTCGGCTACATGGAGACCATTTTCAGCCACTCATGGATTTTATGTTCCAAAACCACGTAATTTTTAAGGATGACTATGCGCCATGTCACCCTGCCACGGTTGTTCGCGATTGGTTTGTGGAACATTCAGGACAGTCCGAGAGAACGATTTGGCCACCCAGGTAGCCTGACATGCATCGCATTGAAAATTTATGGGACGTAATAGAGATGTTAGTTCGTGCATAAAATCCTGCATCGCCAACACTTTCGCAATTATGTTCGGCTCAGTGTTTCTGCAGAGGATTTTCAACGACTTGCTGAGTACGTCACGTCGAGTAGATGCACAACGCCGGGGAAATGGCGATCCGACAAAATATAAGGAAGCATCCTGCGATTTTTGTCACCTCAGTGTATGAAAAATTAATGGGCTCAAATGTCTCCCATGTGGACCAATAATTACACGAAGAAGCACCGAAAAAGCAAGCATATTTAAAATAGCTCAATCTCTAAGATTGGCGATGTTTCAAAAAGATCGAAATTTAGAGTTAATTTCCCTGCAAGCTTCTTTTAATACTTTACGCAATGGGTCGCTGTTCGAAATCTGGCAGAAAATCCAAAGAGATTTTGGTTTACACAAAGTACACAAGCAGTAAGACACAATCAAATCCATCATTGCGCGATAGCAATCGTAATGTTAACTACAACATTGTCACTAAAGCCGAGTTACTAAATACGGTGTTTCTAACTTCCGCCAACAAAGAATTCAAAGTGGGCGTTCCATAATTCAAATCTAGAACAGCTGCCTCCAAGAATAACATAAAAGTGCACATTCCCGGTGTGGCGAAGCAGCCTGCATAAGTCAAAAAGGCAAGTTGTCCGCTCTAGATTATACAGCAGTTAGATTCCTTTCAGTGCAAGCTGATATAATAGACTCATACGTTGCAATAATATTCAATCACACTCTCGTCGAAAGATCCGTAGCTGAAGGTAGGGAAGTTGCACAGGCCACGCCAACACTCAAGAAAGGAATAAGGAGTAACCGCTGAATAAAAGGGTCATATCATCAACGTGTATTTGCAGCAGTATTTTGAAACATAATAGGATTTTGAAACAGATGCTGTATTCGAACACTATGAATTACCTCGAAGAAAACAGCCCCTCGAAAGACAGTCCGGTTCCAGAAAATGTCTTTCTTGTAAAACACTCCTAGTTCTTAATGCACATAAAGTAATGAGTGCTATCGATAAGAGATCTGAAACTGATTCCATATTTCTATATTTCCAGAGGCCTTTTCACACCGTTTCTCACACGAGGATTCTAAACTGCGTGGCTTTCGAGTATCATTTCAATTATACGACTGGATTCGTTATTTCCTTTCAGAAAGGTCAAATTTCTCAGTAATTGACGGAAAGTCTTCGAGAAAGTAGGAGCGGTATCTCGCGATCCCTAAGAAAGTGTTAAGGTCCTCTGCTGTTCCTAATCTATATATACGAATTATGAGACAATCTAAGCAGCCCTCTTAGCTTGAATGCGGATGATGCAATCATTTACCGCCTCGTAAGGTCATAAAATGATCAAAACCAATAGCAAAACGGTTTAGACATGAAATCTGATGCGAAAAGCGGCCACTGACCCTAAATAATGAAGAAAACCTCCACATGAGTACTAAAATGAATCCACTAAATTTGCGCTACAGGGTAAATCACACAAGCGTAAAGGGTATGACTTTAAACTGGATATGTCATATAGATAATTTTGTGGGATAAGCTGAACCAAGACTGCGATTTATTGGCGGAACATTTAGAGGAGATGAAAAATGCCTGTTAAAAATGTTGCAGGTCCATCTTTTGAGAGATGGCTGCAGGACTCGGCTTTTCGATATAGCGTGTCAAATTGAACACTTTTAACCCGTCAAATTTCAAACATTTTATTTGGCGACCTGTTTCAGCGTTTTACTACTCCATCTTGAGGCCCCTAACTGACGTGTAGAAGAATTTACTTCGGTTGTGATCGAAACAGGGGCCAGCAATACTAGTAATAGTAGATATTAGCTAGTGTGATCACTGCAACCGTCATCTGCCGAGTCGGCAGGTGTTTAATTTGACATCCTCGTCTGTTAAAGAGACTGCCTAGCACTAGGCTTGTCCTTTCTCTCCTGGAGTACAGTTACGCGGCTTGGGATCCACGTGAGGTGGCACTGGCTGAGAGCATCGAAAAAGTTCAAAGAAGGGCAGCTCGTCTTGTACTGTGGCCTAGTGAAGGAGACTGTGTCACTGATATGACATGCGAGTTGAGGTGGCAATCATTAAATCAAATGAGTTACATTTCACATTACAAAAAAGTCTCTCGAGCAACACCAGTGATCTGTATGGCCATGAACTCGTATGAGACGTAGGAGCGTAAAGGAAGACGACCAATCAGAGTCATTCGCTAGCTTTTGCTTGCAACGAAGACTGCTTTTGACGTTTGAACTTCGTTAGCATAAGCATGGTAAACCTGTAAAGTATCCCCAAAAGCAATCTGAAGTACTTCACAATGATTAGGATCATGTTTAGCTACTGCTTTATCCGTGATCTCCCTGTCAGTGGCTAGGCGACCAACCACATCATGCATCAATTATTCCACATAGGATGCTCTGTAGCTCTGACAAGAAAAATGTACTGATGAGGGAGACCCTGCCAGTCGGCAGCCCACGCTATGTAAGACTGTCCATCTTGTTTATGACAGCTACAGCGAGGTGAGTATGAATAAAGCATTTAGGTGCTTATCAAAAACGCTATAAGCAAGCCAATGAAGTTCAAAACGTCGGAAGTATATGTCCCACATCTTTCAAGCCTTCCAAAAGCAGGCGATTGACAGTTAGAGACCACCGACTGTTGTTGAGAGATCTGTAGGACAGAAGCTTACTGTTACTGGTAATACTGCTGTTGCTGGTGACGCTTCTCTTGAATTGTATAGTGCTGCTGTTGTTGCTGGAAGTGTTGCTACCAAATTCCAGAAACTGTATCTGTAACAGTTGCACTGGTTGCCAACATGTCACTCAAAATGTGATAGGGTAACACCTCACTCTCTGCTCCTAATAGGAACGAATAAACAAAGTCAAAATTCTTGTGAGCCCAGCAATGAACACAAAATAATACTTTTTGATGTTACTAAGCAACAATCATACAATTATTTTTAAGTGAACTCACCGTCATTTGACTGTGTGTTTTATGCCTTTTCAAGTGATTGTATTTGTAATTAACATAAACACACCAAAAAAAGATTTGCATCACCCCATTTCTCAGAACTCCTGAAGATAGACTTTGACTGTGGATAGTGTATCACAGACACAGTGCCTATGACTGTTCGGAGATGTCACTACACCCGCTCAAGATGTAAACAATCATGCATGAGCAGCACCTATTAGACGAAGGGGGTCAGACAGTCAATCAGTTCCAATCATTACACCAGGAAGGAGGTACGTGGCTCTTGTTGTCTGTAGTTCAACCAT
This sequence comes from Schistocerca nitens, assembly GCF_023898315.1. Classification (NCBI taxonomy): domain Eukaryota; kingdom Metazoa; phylum Arthropoda; class Insecta; order Orthoptera; family Acrididae; genus Schistocerca; species Schistocerca nitens. The sequence continues at coordinate 423,087,001 of NC_064617.1, read as the reverse complement.
GCTTAGACAGTCACTACCGCGGTTCGATCGCGTCTGCATTGTTACTTTCTGCCAGGAAGGGCTTTCAAGAAGGGAAGTACCCAGGCGTCTAGGAGTGAACCAAAGCGATGTTGTTCGGACATGGAGGAGATATAGAGAGACAGGTTCTGTCGATGGCATGCCTCGCTCAGGCCGCTCGTGCAGTGGACGACCGCTACCTGCGGATTATGGCCCGGAGAAACCCTGACAGCAACGTCATCATGTTGAATAATGCTTTTCGTGCAGCCACAGGGCGTCGTGTTACGACTCAAACTGTGTTCAGTAGGCTACATGTTGCGCAACTTCATTCCCGACGTCCATGGCGAGGTCCATCTTTGCAACCACGAGACCATTCAGCGCGGTACAGATGGGCCCAACAACATGCTGAATGGAACGCTCAGGATTGACGTCACGTTCTCTTCACCGATGACTATCGCATACGCCTTCAACCAGACAATCGTCGGAAACGTGTCTGGAGTCAACCCGGTCAAGCTGAACGCTTAGACACACTTTCCAGCAAGTGCAGCGAGGTAGAAGTTGCCTTCTGTTTTGGGGTGACATTGTGTGGGACCAACGTACGCCGCTGGTGGTCATGGAAGGCGCCGTAACGGCTGTACGATACGTGAATGTCATCCTCCGATAGATAGTGCAACCATATCGGCAGCATATTGGCGAGGCTTTCGTCTTCATGGACGAAAATGCGCGCCCCCAATCATGCTCATCTTGTGAATGACTTCCTTTAAGATAACGACATCGCTCGACTAGAGTGGCCAGCATGTTCTCCAGACATGAACCCTATCGAATATGCCTCGGATGGATTGAAAAGGGCTGTTTACGGACGACGTGACGTACCAAAATGGTTCAAATGGCTCTGAGTACTATGGGACTTAACATCTGAGGTAATCAGTCCCCTAGAACTTAGAACTACTTGAACCTAACCTAAGGACATCACACACATCCATCCCCGAGGCAGGATTCGAACCTGCGACCGTAGCGGTCGCGCGGTTCCAGACTGAAGCGCCTAGAGCCACTTGGCCACAACGGCCGGCGTGACATACCACCCACTCTGAGGGATCTACGCAGAATCGCCGTTGAGGAGTGGTACAATCTGGACCAACAGTGCCTTGATGAACTTGTAGATAGTATGCTTCGACGAATACAGGCATGCATCAATACAAGAGGACGTGCTACTGGGAATTAGAGGTACCGTCGTGTACAGAAATCTGGACCACCACCTCTGAATGGTACAACATGCAATGTGTGGTTTTTCATGAGCAATAAAAAGGCCTGACATCTTGTTTATTTGATCTATATTCCAAATTTCTGTATAGGTTCCAGAACTCTCGGAACCGAGGGGATGCAAAACTTTTTTTGAAGTGGGTGTATTGCTGGACATTAAGCTCAAAATTGGCAATAATTTAGGAAATATAATGATTTCCTGCAATATACGTTAATGACAAAAACTCGATCACTTGAAAATGGTATAAAAATCAGAATCCGAAACTGTAATTAAATAAAAAATTATACGGTCAAATAGCGGTGTTTACATTTAAAAATTAAAAAAAAAGAAGAAACTGTTTGATCAAGAAAGTCAATACCAAAGGATGTGTGTTACCAAGACAGCACCAAAGCGTATATGGTTATAACTCACGCCATAAGAGGCTACCTGTGTAATCTCGTTCCAGCAACAGTAGGTCGGCCCACGTGAGGTGCCGAATACACCTTTGGCTGTGATCACTCATCGCAAGTTACAGCACCTCTAAGCTGCTATTGATACCACGTATTAGTGGGGATACTAAACCAGCATCGAGGAAATCTAGGCATATCGAGAATAATCGTCAAATTTTTCGGTTTCTTGCTTCTCTTGTATCTCAGGCAGCACCAGTTGCAGTGTCAAATTTCGCCTATGGTCTGTATATCACTCGACCAATAGCAAAGACGGTCGTTCCTTGTTAAAACATGTTACTCACCCCCCCCCCTAATTTATCCCCAATTCTCCTCAGTTTATCCTACAATGAGGATGGGCTGCATCCACAATTCATCCTTTACCCTTAAACCTTCAAAGACTACTGTCCTGATTAAACATCCTTTCATTATGGAGGGCGGGGGGCGGGTCGGGATTCAGACTTCTAATTGGTTTGGTGTGCCCCATCACGACTTCCTCTCCACCGCCAAACATTTTACCTCAAAACAGCACTTGCACAAAAAGTTCTGTACTGTCTGTTCTCAGTATCAGTGTGTCTCACATGTTCCCTTCCTCATCGATTCTGTGGAGAAGAACCTACTTTTCGTATCAAATCGACCCACCTAAATTACAATATCATAGGGAGGTTGTTTGTGTTGTTGCCCTCAGAAGATAATTACACGAAATATTTGTCAGGATTCGTAAGCAGTGGGTCCCTGAGGTACAGAGTACGTGAAAACAGAGAAGTAAGTTTAAACAGTTTATTAAGGGGATACGGAATCACCTATCCCCGCAATGTTAATATATGCCTACTATAGGGAACATTTTCTCACAAACTACTGGAGACAGAGAGGTAAAAATTTTACTGTATGTGCATTCATATGTTACAACAATACTGAAACAACAGTTTATTGTCAAAGTATTTTCTTACAGAGATATTGTACATTTATTTTTAAGTAAATTTTTTCCATCGCTTTTTACTAGACTATCACCCCTAAGTCTTTTGTAAATCAAGTAATTAAAAAATCGTTGTTTCAGTATGTAATAGGGACCTATGTCACTACGTCATAAAAATTTCAGACTTCTAGGTTGACCAGTACCTGAGATAATGTTCCTAGATGAAGTAAAAAGTAAACTTACGGGAAACGGAGAAAGAAGATTAAAACATTCCTGATCCGTAGCTAATACCCCCTTCACAGTCTTCATAATCATCTTCAAGTCTTCTTTTGGCACCCCTCTGCACCTGTCTTGCTTTTTTCACTAATGTCTTGATTATATTATCAGCATGCCTTAGTCTGTGCTGATCTAAAAAGAACATAGCACGTACCGTACGGGAACCAACACACATACCCAACTTTTGAAGGCCCTGGCATTTAGTTATATTTCCAAGATTGAAGGTTGCCACAGCATCATACACACCAAAATGTAGTGTATTAATTCCGACAAACACTGTTTTTGGGAGACGATGCCATATCACACTATTCAAGCACTCGTTGGGGTTCTGCGTTTTTCCGTGAAGACATTTCATCAGAAGACTTCTGTCAGCCAGATCTCTGAAAATGGGCTTTATTTCCGCCATGATGGCTGATGGTAGACTGTGGTGGTGAATGTATTTCTCTCCTGTTGTTAGTCCCCTATTGTATTTACACCAGCTGTTTTCACCTTTGGGGCACAAACCATGTTGTGGATGCTCATCCGTGGATGCGGTGTGGAAATATAAAGCCCATATAGCTCTCCTCATTTCTTCAAGATTGCCTGTATTTTGCCTGATTGCAAGGCCATAGCAGTTCTGAATGTGGTCTATTATGGAATCAGTCAATCTTCCTCTGCCATCCAAGGTTTTCCCATCATCTAGTTTTTTCCCTTTCATAACTGATTTTAACCTTCTCAGCCTGGCACCCATTCTCTTCTGCACATGTCCTATACATTCAAGTTTGCTTATATTTACACTGTTCCCATATGGTTTGCTTTCCAAAACTTCTTTGAATGCTTTAGAGTCACCATCTCCCAGATATTTGACATAGCGAACATTATACCACTGTGAAGAGCGATGAAAAATTTTCTTCACCCCAGCAACCTCCATGCCACCACTACTACCATAATAATTAGCAATACAGTCATCACTGTGTTCATTTTTCAGCCTGCCTGTGCACCTACAGTATTTAGACATTATTGCAACATCAATAACCTTGCCAGTATCAACACTAGTTGCTGTTACAACACCATTGTTGGAGGTGTGGCCCCTTTTCTGCCATGTGCCATCAAACGCCACTGTGAGGTCACGACTGCCGTCATTTTCTTCCACTGCTTCTTCCACAGCAACCTGCATTGACTTCTGTGCTACATCTTCAACTGCAGATCCTAGTACATAATTGTAAGCTTCAAACTTTGAAGGTGCACTTGGAAGATTTAGAACACCACATAGCATATCACCAGCTGCTTTGCCCTTACCAATTGCTCGCAATCCATAAACTAACCTAATATTTACACTATAAAGTTCAGTTTTCTTGTATCCATTATTTACAGTTACTGAAACCGAACTTGGAAACTTACAGCTGTATTTACAAACACTGCATATTAAATTAAACTGGGCAGCCAGGCCAACATGGGATTCTACTTTCAGAGAAACGTTTCCATGACATTTTTTGCAGCACAAACTGTTTTCAAGAGCTTCACACAATATATTCGTATCAATGAGTTCAAAAACTTCATTCCCTCTATCAAGTAAATTATATTTCTCTTCCAAATCTCTTAGTTTTTTATGAGAAGCACTGTTTTCATTTGGTGTAAGTTCGTTCGGCAAATCAGTAATAAGTGGATTCACATTTTCCAACAGTGATGATGATGAACTGCTTTGCTTTGCTAATGAATCATTATTTCTTTTCTTTTGCCAGTTCACACGCTTTTTAAATACTTTTGCTTTAGCTCTAGGCATTTTCACTGCGAAAAATGAAGCACTAAATACGAAATAACTCAACAACAACTACTTTCTTATATCACACTGTTTACAAAACAGTCCCGCCACAAAGTCAAAGAGTAACTTGAGGAAACCAGAGAGAAACATTTTCGGGCAACTAGTGTATAAATAGTCGCTGGAAACCGGGATATTTGAATTCATGTCACTTTAAAGGTACTGCCAAAAAGTTCATGGTCAGCCACGAGAGACGTGTATAACTAAAGCGCAATACCCGATCTCACAAATATATAAAAATAAAATAGTTATAATTGTAGTAGAGCTATGTATGATACGTCATTTTAAAGAGGAAACATGGCAGAATATAATACGCCAATAAAAAAAAATTCGATTTTTTAACCCAAAATCCGATTCCGTATCCCCTTAACAAAAGACTGATTATAAAACACACACGCTACGTGCACCCATCATCACTGTGTCTGACATCCTAATACCAGATAATTACGTTCGTCTCGAAAAGCTCCATGGTGAGCTAAGAAAAGAGACATATTCGCGCCCGAGGCCGCGCTAGTTATAGGGCGCGCTGCGGACGGCGGCCAGTGGCTTACTCTCCCGTGGCTCACTGCGGCCGGGCGCATGTCTACTGACGAAGCAAATCATCAGCATTCCAAGATAGGTCGGCTGGAAAGCGCATGTTACGTACTGTACGGCTACATGCAAACCTGTAGCCTCTTACATTACTCTCCACAGAGAAAAAGAGCAACCACAGGTGAACATTATGAATTTATTTCGCCATTCTTGGCATCAGAAGGCATTGCAACATATATTTCATTTGCAGACACAGGATCTTTCGGTACAGAGAAGCGAGCTTTCAGGATGACAATCTCATACATGACAAATGCTGTTGACAAAAGACAATTTAATAAAAGCAATAAAAACACAATACTGACAATCAAGTATGCATTAAGATTACTGGATGAATGGAAGGGCTTAATTCTATTTTCTGCTTCAATGAAGTTTACCTCATTATTGGAAGAAATTACATTTTCATGGATATCCTTAATTAAATCATTGTCTTCAGAAAAAATTGATAAGGAATGCTTTCCATATGTTAATATGTTTGAATCAATGTAATAAACAGATAAAATTCTCATTAAAGGCAAATGTCCATTCGCATGAAATGTAGTTGGCAATACACTAGGCATGTAGTTCACATGATAAAGCACAATGTGTGGCATTCAAGATTAATCCACTATTATTCAATTTGAGTGTGAAGGGTAGCTCAGTTGTATCATAACTTGTACATGTAAATGCGACATCAAGGGTAGAGTTAAAAGAGAAAATTATACCTTCAGAACATCGTTTAAGAAATGGATGATAAAGGTGCGTTAAAATTCTGGGGCAATCATCTCTAGGGGGCATGATTCATAAACAATTCTTTCTCACAGCTGTGCACTCTACTATCTAAGAATACTGCCAATTCAGGGCAAATTAACTTATGACTGCGTTTGCACATATGCAAATCGTTTTCATTCAGGGACACAAAATATCTTCGATCCTTGGTGATCAGTAGATAATCATTTAGTACACACTTTACATGAATACCCGTCTGTCTCCATTTCACAGGGTAAGTATAAATCTCATACATTTCAAAATTATGCTTTGATCTAGCAATGGATATAGAAACAATAACAGTTAATTCATCTTCAATGATTAAAGAGTGTGTGGTGGTAAACTTGTAGTACGCATATAAATTGTAAGAGTTAACAGGGTAAATCATAGTATATGTTCCATCTAGCTTTAGTTCAATTTATAGTAGGATCTGTAATAATTGTTCTGGAGATAGTAGCACACTGCTCAATTAATCATTTGAACTACTTTCTAAGGCTGCTCTTAAGTTAAGGGCATCAATTCTAGCATTTGATAAACTATCAGTAATCCTTAACAAAAGAGTGTTTAAATGTATGTGGGCACTCACAGCATTTAATCCTTGGAAAAGTTTTTTGATATTTGTGTTCGTTTCATTACGAGTTTAAGTGGAAATGTGAGATAAATTGCTTTACCATCTGTTCAATGAAACCTGTGTGATTAGTAATGGTTCTTTGCATATTCTTTAATATGATAATTTCATTAGAGAGGTTAATTGAATTTGTACTGGACTGTTGTTTAAGAGCTAATATTTTGTATTTAACTTCCAGTAGATCTCGACTAGTTAATGTACCAAATACAGTATGAAGGACACTCCCTCCAACATCAAACCAGGTACGTTTACACTAATTAAAGTTTTGCATGGCAAAAGCTTCTAAAACAGTAAATCTCTAGTTCATAATTAGCAAATGTAGACTCTACCAGCATTTTGGCTGTGATCCAGTTATTATACCAAGAGGCACCCATTTCCAAAATTGTATAATTCCCCTAACAGAACGAATTAGATCAATTTGCTTCTTTACAGAATTGAACTATTGCTGGATTTCACTCAGACTGTAATTGAGTACAAGTTTTGCATTACTCGTGGAGACTACCATGTCTGATCATGGTTCAAACAAAACACCTGTACTCTGTGGTACTACCACTACAGCACTAGTTGAATATGCTATCATAGCAAATAATAGAATAAAAATGAACATGGTTAATTAGTTCCACATACTAGAGTTAACTATGAACATAAGATAAATGAATTGATTGTGGTAACCTGTGGAGTAAAAGGTTTAGCTTCACTTGTGCACTCGTGTAATAGCTTCAATACTAAATTTTCACAACACATTCACATAATCATATGGCTGAAATAAACACAGGCATTGCTCTCTCACACACTACACACATTTACGCAGATTGTAGAGGTGTTTGGAACAGGATTGCTCAGAACATGGCGATGCCTTAGCCTTGAAGTCTGGACTGCATCCTCGCGATTCTCGCTTCCTGGGTTTGAGAACAGCAGGTCAGCCTCTTGGTCGGTCCTGGACATATTCGAATGCTACAGGAAAATACCCAGAGATGGCTTTACACGACTGACATGAACGACAATCGAACGAAAGGGCAGTTGGAGCTTAAGAGTGACTCGCGACAACACCTCCAAGACTGGATGTGGTCCTTTCTGAAACTTCTTAAACTTTTTGACTTGACTCTTCTTTAACACCACATTGCTCAGATACACAAGCTCTCCAACTCAACACTGTGCCACTGCTGCTTGGCGGTCATGTTTTCTTGCTTGCTGAAGAAAGATTTGATGATTTCGCTGTTTCACTCCACTCCATGCTTCCTTTAGTTGGCGTACTATATCCCTTATGGGTTCATTGCTGATTCTGGTAGTCGATCATGCATAATCCAAGGGTGAATGCAGTCTTCTTCCATAGATGATCTCATATGGACTTAGGCAAGTTGAGCTGCGCATTTTGGCGTTTTAACAACCTACAAAGTATGGTAAGCAGGCATCCCAATTTTCGTGTTTGCTGTCCACATAATGACTAACCATTTTAATAATTATTCTGTGGACTCGCTCGACCCTTCCATTTAATTCACAGTGTGCTGGTGTAGTCTTTAACTGAGTTATTGGCATGGGCTTAAAAGTCTGTTTAAGTAATTCACTCATGAAATTCGTTCCTTGATGATTGATGATACTTAATGGTGATCCAAACTTAAGAATCCATTCAAAACTTTAGCTATGGTCTCAGCACTCTGATTAGGTATTGGTATCATGAGAAGGTATCTACAGAAATGAACTAACATTGTCAATATGTATTTATTTCCATCTTTAGTCTTAGGCAACGGTCCTACAACATCTAGTCCTACTCTTTCAAATGGTTGACTTGTCTCTGGCAGTTCTTGCAATGGTGCTCCACTTTTCCTACATTATTCTGTCTGTTATAGGAATCACTTTGTGAAACAAACTCACAAACGTCAGCTTTGTGGCTCGGCCACCACAACATTTGAGCTATTTTAATGTTTGTGGCTTTTTTACTGCAATGTCCTGATAATAAAGAATCGTGTTGTTCTCTCATGATTCCTCTTCCATGCTTTCTGGAATAACTAGGCGGTTTCCTTTACTAGTGATTTTGTGCAATAATCCACCCATTTCAACAAAACATTGATCATTTTTCCATAATTTGCATTGTGAATCTTCTTCTTGAGCTGCCATTCACTCTTCTTCTCGACTTATTGTAACACAAACATTGACTTTTCGATTCATTGCATCAGCATTCCCATGTTGTTTACCAGGTCAGTGAATAACCTTAAATTGGTACTCACTCAGTCTTAATGCCCATCTTGTTAATCTGGAACTTGGATCCTTTAAGCTCAAAACCCATTTAATTGAGGCATAATCTGTAATAACTGTAAATTCTCTTCCTGTTAAGATACATCTGTTATGTGTTATAACAAAAACCAAAGCACAAAGCTCCTTCTCAGCAGTAGTATAATATTACATTCTGCTTTGTTAAATTGTCTGGAAGCAAATGAGATTGAATGTTCATGACCATCAACTTCTTGAGACAAGATTGCACCTATGGCAAAACTGGATGCATATGCGGAAAGCATAAAAGGTTTACTGATATGAAGATAGGCTAACACTGGGGCCATGGATAGAGCAGTTTTAAGTTCTTCCATTGCCTTTTTGCATTCTGTTGACCAATTACATGTGGCTCCTTTCTTCAGAAGCTGTGTCACTGGATGTGCTATATTCACATAACGACTATAAAAAATCGACTGTAGAAATTTGACAATCCCAAAAATGATTATAGTTCTTTCAAATTTCTTACATACTGAAATACAGCGTGTAGTGTCTCAGTATGCTGCTTCATATTTTCACCAAAAAATATTTCATCATCAAGGTAAACAAGTGCTTCTGTTGGGGTGAGCCCTCGTAAAACTGAATCCATCAGGCACTGAAATGTAGCTGGAGTATTACGAAGTCCAAGTGGCATATGCAGATACCTGTATACTCCTGTTGCAGTTACAAATGAAGTTTTTTCTTGATTATCTGGATGCATTATTAACTGGTGATAAACACTTGTTAAATCACATACTGAAAAAATTAATCTGCCCAAGTAATCCAAGGTTTCAACTAGATTTGAGGAGGGGTAAATGTCAGGTGTGGTCACAGCATTAAAAGGTCGGTAGTCAACACAAAAACCGAATTGTGGTTGTCCAGAAATTGATTTCTTCCTTACAATTACAACAGGCGAACACCACGGTGGGTCTGAAGGATCTCTTGGTTTTATAATTCCGGTCTCTAATTGTTCTTTAACCATGTCTTCTACCAACTCTTTTTGACTAAATGGTATTCGGTAAGGTTTCTGTGTGATTGGGGCTGCATTCCCTGTATGAATACGATGCTGAACTAAATGAGTGACAGCCAAATTTCCACGTTCTCGGAATAAATCTGCATACTCCAACAAAACAGGCGCTAAAATCTTCTGTTCATCAGCTGTCAAATGTTCTATCTTCTTCCAAATGTTGCGCTTCAGTTCATTATTAACTTCGTCTTCTCATTGCAATTTGGCGGTACTGTTACCAAAATTTGTGTTTATAACTGCAGCGTTTGTTACTTCATCTGGAATCTGTATTACGTCACTTTTACTTGTGCTCGTCACTTCAGCAACTTTCGTTCCTGGTGGCAAAACAACATCCCCATTGCTCATATTCGTTATTGTAACCGGGACTTTTGCTATATTCTGTCTCACCATTGTAGCGACACCTACACTTCTAGCAACATAACAATGCATTGAATCCAGTAACTCACTTTTCTCTGATCGCTCAATTAATTGTCAAGTTCCTACTTTGCATCGGGGTGACTTAATTTCAATGTAGATTGTCTTTCTTGCTCCCTTGGGAATTTTCTGAGGCTGATCAATTTCAACATCGACTCGGACGGTTTGAACTGATGCATCGCTTGGGCGGTCCATTCCCACGACGTCAGTATTGCTGCTCCTTTGAGTACGATCTGAAGAACGATTTCCTAGGTTGTAGTTGCTACGGCCTAGTCTTATCTTTCTTTCTGCGACATATATCCCTGCCTCGTTAGTGGACAAGAAATCAAATCCAAGTACACCGTCAGATAGTGTTTCGTTATTTGAGACTACTTGCACCCTTGCTGTGTATTTATCTTAATTTTCACCTTCATCTTGGCCTTGGCCAGGAATTAATTCTACGTGAACTTCTCCATAGTTACGTAGTTTTCCTCCGTTTAACCCTCGCACTTCTAATAGCGGCGGCTTCAATTTATCCCGTTTATCTATGCTACAAAACATTAATGAGGTCTGTGCTCGTGTGTCAATAAGTAGTTTGATGTTTCTCCCACGATATACAGCACCTATCACGAAATCATTTTCCGTCTGATTTTCGCTAGAACTAACAGGAATCACTACCTCTGTCAGGGGGTGGGCGGAGTGGAGGCCCTTACATCCCCGTACTCGTTTAAATATCTGTCAGATTGTCTGTTGTTCGCATTACCCTTCGTCTTGTTGCGACAATCTGTCGAAACATGACCCAGCAACCCGCAATGATAGCAGATTCGATTCTCTTTACAATCCTTACGCTTGTGACCCAGCTTATTGCATTTGTAGTATTGTGCTGCTGTGTTGAAAGCTCTGCGCTCTTGTTTCTGCATCTCATCCTGTCGTCTTAGTGCTTCAACGAAACCAACAGCTGATTCTACTAATTCCTGAAACGTTTTACATCGTGCCAATCTAACAGCTTTGCTTATTTACTCTCCGTACAACCCATGAATAAGTGTCCAAGGCTCTCCAGTCGGCTTCGAACAACTGAACGAGATTTTCATTTTCATCTTCTACTAACTCGTACGTTTGAGCGTTGATGTTTCGAATTCTGTCAAAAAACTGCTCGATAGATTTTTCTCGTCGCATTCGCAAACTGTAAAGCTGTTCTCTGTAAAATCTGATCGCGTTTTTACCTTTAAATTTCTGAACAACAACCGTTCTAAACTCATTCTAATCTTCTGTTTTCACGCAAGTAGGCTCCACGCTAATGAAATCTTGTGCTGCTCCCTGAATTCTTAATTTGGGAACCACTCGCTTATCGGAATCTATCTCTCATCCTAACAGGGCGGCACCTTCAAGTTTACGAAAAAACACTTTCGCATCATCGCCGGTTTTCCCGCTAAACACTGGTAGTGTTGGCAATAATAAAAAATTTCGTATTGTAGTTGAACTTGTACTGCATGAACTATCATCTGACAAGTCTTTCGGAATGTTAAGATCGCTTCTTTCTGATTTTAACTGCCCAATCTCTTATTATAGTTCAATAATAACAACTTGTAGATCGACATTGTTACTCTGACTGGATTGCGGCATTTCGTCTAATTTAACGCCAATGAGTAAATAAAGCTTAAAATAAAAATCCATCACTGCCTTTCGCATTCTAGCCAAACTGGAGTAGATCAACGTGAATTCCAGCGTTGGATGTCCCCGCGTAGTCGGAAGATGTTCATGCTGGTGCTCGACGTTCACGTTGTGCTGCACCTATTCAGGACTGTAGGTTTTCCATAATTATTCTCATGCTGACACCACTTCTATAAGGAGGTTGTTTGTGTTGTTGTCCCCGGATGATAACTAGAGGAAATATTTGTCAGGATTCGTAAGCAGTGGTTGCCTGAGGTACAGAGTATCCTAACACCGAGAAGTATGTTTAACCAGTTTATTAACAAAAGACTGATTATAAAACACGCACGCTACATACACCCATCATCACTGTGTCTGACATCGTAAGTGCTGGAGCGAATGATCCTCAAACGCATAGCTGATTATGTGGACAAAGCCCTCATTAACGAACAAGCTGGATTTCGATCAGGAAAATCATGCTGTGATCAAATCCTTAATCTCACACAGTACATCGAAGACGGCTATCAGAGAGGAGAAGTAACTGGGGTCGCATTCCTGGATCTCAGTGCTGCATATGACACAGTTAACCATAAGTTTCTTACCCAGAAAGTGTATAATGTCACTAAGGACTACACCCTTTCTATGTTCGTGCAATGCATGCTACAGAACAGACGCTACTATGTAACCTTACAATCTAAAAACAGCCGATGGAGGACACAGAAAAATGGACTTGCACAGGGTAGTGTCTTGGCTCCAATATTATTTAACATCTATACCAATGATCTTCCCATCAGCCACCAGACACGAATGTTCATATATGCTGATGATGCAGCAGTGGCCACTTAGGATAAAACCTTCGAACAAGTGGAGGAGAATCTCACAGGAGACTTAACAGAACTTGCTACCTATTACGACGGCAATAATCTCAAACCAAACCCTAATAAATCTCAAGTATCCGCCTTCCATCTTAGGAACAAACAAGCCAAACGGAAACTCCATGTGTCAAGGGGAAGAGCTGAAACATAGAAACAGCCCAAAATACCTGGGAGTAACACTAGACAGAGCACTTACTTTTAAGCAGCACTGTCACAACACTAAAAAAAAGGTCTGTGCCAGGAACAACATACTGCGGAAGCTAACATGTTCATCGTGGGGAGCTCAACCACATGTTTTGCGCACCACGGGCCTGGTGCTGAGTATCTCAGCAGCGGAATATGCGGCGCCAGTTTGGAGGAACTCTGCTCACACTAAGCAAGTTGACGTCGCCGTAAACGAAACTGTACGTATTGCCACAGGATGCCTCAAACCAACTCCCACAGACATCATTTATTCCATCATAGGCATAGCACCACCCACTATCCGCAGACAAGTAGCCGCCGAGATCGAAAGATCAAAACAAAAGAATGATCCTCGACACCCGATGCATGTGCACCGAAAACAACGTGTCCGGCTGAAATCTCGCAGGAGTTTCATTGAAACTACTGAAGAGCTCGCCACCAAGCCAGTCGCAAGGCGGCTATCTCTTTGGGAAGAAATGGTGCCACACTCCACAATGGAACTACTTGAGGAGGGATCTGCAGGATTTCAACTACCTTTTACAACTTGGAGGTCATTAAACCGGCTGCGCACTGGACTAACTGGGTGCAAATCAAACCTATTTAAATGGGGTTACAGTGATAGCAATAGGTGTGAATGCGGAGCAATACAGGACTTGGACCACCTACTGATTTGCCCAGATATGTCTATAACATGCACTAAAGATGATATTTTGAAAGTCAATGACAAAGCAAACTACGTTGCTAAGTACTGGGAAGGGAAGACATAGTTGGTGCATCCGGATACGGAAGAAGAAGAAATCGTAACCGCGGCTGATTATGGTCGTATCGAAAGTCTCCATGGTGAGCTAAGAAAACAGACATACTGGCGCCCGAAGCCGCGCTAGTTATACGGCGCGCTGCAGACGGCGGTCAGTGGCATACTCTCTTGTGGCGCACTGCTGCCGGACGCACGTCTACTGACCAAGCAAATTGTCAGCATTCCAAGATAAGTCGGCTGGCGAGCGCGTGTTACGTGCTGTACAGCTATGTGCAAACCCGTAGACCCTTACAATATCTTTCTATAGTACTATGTTTCAGACGCGTCTAATGATATAGTCTGGATAATGTTAGATACCCTGCTGAAAACAAATTAGTACACCCTTTTAGAAGTTTCCAATACACTCCAGGTATATTGTTGCTACAATTCATGCAGAGCAAATAAAATGATTGCGTTTACAAATCAATAGCACAAGCTATTCTGAAGCACCAAATATCGACCCATGCTGAACCACCGTACGTGGTGTAGCCTAAATGGACGGCAATGCAGGCGCTGACTCTGGCATCCAGTCGATTGTACAGACGTTGAGTACTGTCCTGGGAAACGTTATGCCACGTCTGCACGATCTGCTTACGCGCTTCTGTAAGAGTAGTTGGTTGACGAGTCGTACGAGTCACTTCTCGTCCCATCATATCCCACACGTGCACGAGTGGAGACAATCGGGAGATCATGCGGTCCTGAGAAGTTGTTCTACGTCTTGCAGAGCAAATTTAGTCTCATGAGCAGTGTGTGGGCGAGTATATCCTGTTCGGACAACACATCACCTTCTTGCTGCAAGAATGGCAAAAGAACAGGTTTAACAATATTCTGAACGTACCTAACGCTACTTAGCGTCCCGTCCAGAAACACCGAGGGTGAACGAGAGTTACAGCTTGTCGCACCCCAGACCATGAGGCCCGGGTTGGGGCGAGTGTGTCCTGGGTGAATGCACTCTAAAGACAGCGCTCGCCAGGGCTACGTCGTACGAGCAAACGACCATCACATTCTTGTAGGCAGAATCTGTTTTCGCCATTCTGAGTGATCCTCTGACGGTACCAGTCGAACCGTCGACATCGATGTTGTGGCGAGAGTGGAACACGTACTAGGGTTGTGCATGTCCATAGTCCCACTGCTAGTAACTGTGTCACTGCAGTCCTTACAGTACGACGATCCTGGCATGCGTCTAATCTGCGTGGACGTCCAGAATCTTTTCTACGAGTGTGAGAATGTTCACGTGATCACTGATACCAACAGCGTTGCACAACTGATGCTGCACGCCCGAATTGTAATTTTACGAAGACAGTGCCGCCACTCGGGAGGACGCCTCTTTCAAATTCAGGGTTGCCTGCTTCCTTCACACATTTACACCATACTGAGCCTTCTGGGTATAATCATTGCCTATTAAAGACAGAGATGGCGCCTGGTAGCTATCCCACTGCGCATCTGTTGGTGGACGACATTGAAACAATTTTCAGTACATCTACTGTCCACCAAGTGACATATGGCATCCTCGGATCAAAATCTACGTGTTCTTCCCAGGTGTACCTATCTTTTTCCGGCTGCGTATTAAGAACCTTATAACGCCAAACATACAGATAACACGAAGACATGTATACACTTCAGACGATTGTTAGATGTTGATATGTGCACTTGAATAGGGTCACAAAGCAGAAATTGCACTAGAGGAAATAAATAAATCTTACAGTCAAAGGCGACTGTGTTGTCATTTGCTAAATACTATGAAGGTGGTTTTCAGAGTGTCTATATTCTCTTGTATTGCAGTATTACCGATGGTTCAAATGGCACTGAGCATTATGGGAGTTAAAATCTGAGGTCAGACTTGACATCTGAGGTCATCAGTCCCCTAGAACTTAGAACTGCTTAAACCTAACTAACCTAAGGACATCACACACATCCACGGCTGAGGCAGGATTCGAACCTGCGACCGTAGCAGTCACGTGGTCCCGGAGTGAAGCGCCTAGAACCGCACGGCCACCGCGGCCGGCCAGTATTACTAAGATTCACACGAGATCTGCGATAATAATTGTTATTTTGTGCGCGTCAAAGCGTTTGAAGGGGGTAAGAGTAATTTATTAATTTATTGTTAATCAGACTGCTGCTTATTTTGGTACTGAGCTGAACAGTCACTTACCATCACTACTGCTTGTATGTCGGCAGAGGAATGAACTAAGTAATAGAAACCAAGTAATACAACTCCTGAAATTAAAAGTTAAATAGAGGGGTAACTGTAAATGACGCATTCCTTTAGTAGAAAGAAAAGGGAAGTTCTGATGTAGTGAGGGTCATACATAGTTGAGGTTACCAATTACGGAAAGACAGAGCGCAGACAAACATGCTGAAGTGTTGACGAAAGGATATAAGCGATACGTAGTAGCTGAAAAAGTGAAACAAATTCACCCATGGTGCAACGTTACAAACGGTTACAAAACTACGGAAGATATTAAAAACACTTATTTCAAACCGAATATAATGTTGCCAACTATCTTACTGCAAAATTAATATTTCAGTAACCAGCTATGGATTCACCACGTAGCTCCTTGTGATCTCAAGCATCTCCGCGAATTCCTTCCTCAAAAAAATGGTTCAAATGGCTCTGAGCACTATGCGACTTAACAGCTGTGGTCATCAGTCCCCTAGAACTTAGAACTACTTAAACCTAACTAACCTAAGGACATCATACACATCCATGCCCGAAGCAGGATTCGAACCTGCGACCGTAGCGGTCGCGCGGTTCCAGACTGAAGCGCCTAGAACCTCTCGGCTACCCCGGCCGGCAATTACTTCTTCACTGTAGGTCTTACAGGGATGTACAAGCCCTAGGGGGTACTTTTTCTTCTGATACTTTTCAGGAGTTACCCTGTAACTAATAACAAGTTTAAGGGTGAACAACCTTTACTGCTGTGCAGACTTTAGATTGAAAGTTTTGCCGAAAATAAAAATATATTCAAAGAAAGTGCTGTTTCTTTTAACACATTGGAGCTACAGAATATCTTTGAGAGTTAATGGACAGCTCATGCGGGAACTGTACGTACTAGATCATGAAATAAGTTTATTGGAACCCTTTTCCGTAGTAAAGACGAAATTGTTGGATACATGGAGAAAATAGGTAAACGAAAAATTGTAGAGACGAACATGGACTGGAATGTGTCAAAGAGCTAAATGGAAAAGAAAACTGCTAGAGGAGAAAGGCATCAAGGCAGTGGAGACAGTGACAAACTGAAAGAGTTTACGGAAATATCTGTAATTGTTTATTGTGACTAATATTTCGTAATACTTTCGTTTTTCTTCCTCTGCCGAGTGAAAACTAAAAAAATGAAGACGAACTAAAGGTAAGCGCCACCTTCATTTTCTGTCAGCTCGAAGACGTCGAGAATTACATGAACATTATAACATAACGTCCCACCTCAATGAACCTGTACACAACATGTAATGAAACGACTAAACTTCGGCCTCGAGGGTCCAACACTAACCGAAAGGAAAATCTTAGCATTTCACTACCTCTGCGTGACCGCTCTGGGACGCTGTGAAATCGTAACTTGGGGCGCTTCGCTGTATAATACTCGTAAAAAGACCACCTGGTCTCACAGGCGCTCCTGTATTACGACCCTTTCTGTTGGTCGTGAATACCAAGTAGATGTTTTATTTGACTATATAACAAAACCGCGTCTCCGTGGACGTCTTGTGAAAAGGTAGGCATTTCGGAATACGGTCACTTACACTGTGTGATCAAAAGTATCCGGACACCCCGAAAACCATACGTTAGGTTTCGCACATTCATACGAAACCGATGTTTATAACAGCCAACATTTTGCCATACACCATTCACCGACACGGAGACAGACTGTAAACACATCAAGACACGAGACAACAACGCTGCCATCGAGTGTTGGACAATACAGGAAGCGTTCGATCAATGTGACCGCATCCGTTGTAAGTCGTTAGTGTGAAAGACTTTTTGATTATTAGCTTAAGTATCAGTGTCCGTGATAACTTTCAGCGTTCATTGTTTCTGTGCCCATCCAGTAGCAATTCTTTTCTCTCCCACTGGTATCGAGTACTAATAAACTCGTGGCCATTCTCCACGGATATAGCGAGTGAGGTCAATACGTCAGTTTTGCATCCACCCAAGAAGAAATGAAAGAAAAAATCATTAATTTCTACAGAGAAACACGTGGTTCTTAATGTGTACAAACTATTGTATCCAGATCAGTCAATGACTGATATTGGTTCAAATGGCTCTGAGCACTATGGGACTTACGTTCTGAGGTCATCAGTCCCCTAGAACGTAGAACTACGTAAACCTAGCTAACCTAAGGACATCACACACATCCGTGCGCGAGGCAGGATTCGAACCTGCGCCCGTAGTGGTCGCGTGGTTCCAGACTGTAGCTCCTAGAACCGCTCGGCCACTCCGGCCGGCGACTGATATTGTTTTGAAAACAACTTAATCTATAGTTGTTTGTCGTTCTTCAGAGTATCATGTGCTGAGTGAGCACAAGGCTAAATGCTCTTCGCAGTCGCCCAAGGAAGCAAAATCACGATAGACGCTTTCAGAAAATGTTGATACTTCGACAGAAATGCGATACGAAAGGAAGTACATGATTTGTTTTTCTTAACTGGATGTTAACAATTGACGAAGTCCTTGCTGCCGTGAACGAAGGTCCAGATTTGGGCAGTTTTCGGTCAACTACATTCTACAAATTATTAAAGGAAGTGAAACTTAAATATGTTCGGCTTTGACGTGGTAGCATGCTAATAAACGGAGATGACATCATTTTATGGAGCTGGAGTTACCTACGAACCAATAAATTTTTGAGAGATGAAGGAAGATCCATTTACTATTTGGTCGATACATGGATGAATGCAGGATATATCCGAAGTAGGGTCTGAGGAGATAAAGTCATGAAGTTCTCTAAACAAGCGTTTCTGTCCGTATTATCTACCGGAAACAAGGGCACACCTGGTAAAACTACACGACTGATTGTCATTCACTATGGGAGCAAAGTAGGTTTCGTCGAAGGCTTTTTGTGGATTTTCGAACCCAAGAAAAGTGAAGATTATCATGAGGAGATGTCCGCCGATATCTTCGAGAAGTGGTTTACAGACGTGCCTCCTCGGCTTCAGGGAAACGCAGGTCTTAATAACGCAGCGTACCACTGTCGTCGAATAGAAAAAATTCCTAGTGAAAATTCCAATAACCAAGATACATTAGAATGGCTAAAATATAAAAAGACTGATTTTGAAGAGATTATGTTGAAGACAAAACTATTACAAATCGTTGGAGTGGGGCACGACTACGCAGTAGATGGAGTGGCTAAAAATACATTAAAAATTTCAAATAACTTCCGGGAATTCAGCCAGGTAGCACTTTCAGCAACCGCCGATATTTCGGCGGGAGAACACCCCGCCATTTTCAAGGCAAACTGCAGCGGACAGGCGGCGTACATGCAAATTTAATACCTCGGTTCTCCGACAGACGCAGGAAAGATAACACACACACACACACACACACACACACACACACACACACACACACACACACACACACTGAACACTAGTGCCACCAAAGATGACCAAAGTCAGAGCTATCGATAGTGAGACTATGAATTCGCAGGTGAGGCAGCATTGACTCTGTTCCTCTGTTTTTTGATAAGGGGGAGAGCCGGATTCCAAACAGAGTTTAAACAGAAACCTCCATCCCTGTTAACGAGGTTGCTTGCTAATTTAATCTCAACTGCCTCCCTAATGACACTGTCCCAATAGCTGGACGTGCATGCCAATATCTCGGTGTTATTATATAACATGGGGTGACCAGTATCCAAGCAATGTTCGGCAATAGCAGATCTATTTGGCTGCTGTAATCGTGTGTGCCGTTTATGCTCAGTACATCTGTCCTCCACGGTCCTGATAGTTTGACCAATATATGCCATGCCGCAGCTACAAGGAATACGAATACACCCGCCCTACGCAGTCCAAGATCATCCTTAACGGAACTCAAAAGTACTCTAATTTCAGATGGAGGTCGGAAAACACATTTCACATCGTATTTCCGTAAAATACGACCGATCTTATTGGACGTGTTTACTACGTAAGGCAAAAAGGCAGTAGACTTAGGTGTTGACTCAGAATTATCATCAATCACCCGATGTACAGTTGGTCGATAGCGCAACGCACGTTCAATCTTTCTATGACTATAACCATTTTGACGAAATGTAACTTCAAGATGGGACAGCTCAGCTGGCAAAGTCTCAACGTCAGAAACGACATGTGCCCTGTGTACCAATGTACGAAGTACCCCTTCACGCTGAGCCGAATGGTGACAACTATTAGCTTGTAAGTACAAGTCGGTGTGAGTACGTTTCCTGTAGATTGCATGTTCTTTGACTTCTTACATCCCATTGCTAGTTAAACGGCATCGAAATAGTTTGGGACAGAATCAAAGGCTAAGTTCCAGGAAAAAAGAAAAAAATTTCATCCAAATTTCGGAAGTTAAAGAACTATTAGAACAAGCAGTGAGAACAGTGATTGCAGAAGAGTGGCACAAAGGTATCCTCTATGTGGTGGAAAAAACTGAAACTCAAATGTGGAATCAGACTGCATTATAAAGAGCGTATTGTTATAAACCTGAATGAAAATAAGAGTTCTATAGAATGAAACTACTTTTATCGTTCCTTTATCCTGTCGGTTTCTTACGCTTACTGTCATTACCTTGGTAGCGGGAGTTCACAATACAGGGTTTCTTATACGAGCAACGCACGCTTCGCTGTGACGTCAAATCGGCGGCCAATTGACAGCATACACGAAGGCCGTCGTACCTGTAGTGGCGCGTAGGATGGTATTGCGACGTACACATTGTGTAGAAAAATGGACGATAGGATTATTTAACGCCGACGGCAGCAATGCAGCCGCCCACTGCCACTACAATCGACGTGGTGTGTACCGTCTCTTCCGAAACGGAGGCTTAGGCCGGGAACACACTCGGCGTTTTTGCCCGATCGGAATTTTTACCTTCGCCGCTCTAACATTAATGTAACGTTTACACACAGAGCGGTAAAACACATCAGTCGATCACTAACCACCGTGCAACAAGTGTCTATTTAACTATCGTTCTATCACACTATAAACGGTGTTGTGTACAAGATGAACAGAGAAAAACTTCTTGCATTATTGTTATATCGTCGGTTGAAGAGGAAGCGAACCCGACTAATGAGAGGAGAAAGGAAGTTAGAGCCTTCTACATCTTGTTTCCTGATTTAAGAAACGATGAAGAAGAGTTTTTCAATTATTTTACGATGTTAATCTCGTCATTCGACGAACTGCACAACCTGCTGAAAAATCATATACAACGGAAAAATACTGGACTGCAGAATTGTATTCAACCGGTGGAAATACTGGCAATAGCTTTGAGGTAAGTAAAATTGAGAGTTGGGAATTAATTCACCACACAATTTTTAGATCACAAAACCTTATATTTATGTACAGAATAAGGTATAGTATTTATTTACATGTTTGGCAATATTTGATCATTACGAATGACAATTCTGCAAAATCAGTTGTTTTCGTTGAAGATGGTGAAGATACTGAAGGGCTGCGAGATTGAATATCATCATTCCTGATCATTTCAGAATAATTTTCGTAATGCTGAGCAGCAAAAGTTTTCTGCTGAGGTACATTTGGAATTGGCTGGAAACTTGTGATTGGTGGGCAGGTCATTCGTTTACAACATACGACCTGCCCACCAATCACAACTGGAGTACTTAAAAACTGCGATTAATGTATGTTAGCCGCAAATGCTTGTTGAGGCATCTGGGGAACAATGAAAGTTGGTGTAAATTTAATATTTGATGGCTGATTAAACTGCTGGATCTGGGAAGCAGATTGGTTGTATAAATTATGGGTTTGAGGTATAGAGGGGTATGTATTTTTAATTTTCTAAATGACTTGAAGAAATTCCGTTTGGCATTGAAGCCACTGAGTGTCATCAAACTTGTCTACATAAGGCAACAATCTTCCGAAGAATGATAGTTTGTCGTTTCTTTTTTCTCACGTTCTCTTTTCTGTAATGTCTGTAAATGTTTTAAGTCGACTTCATCCATTTTTTTATGTTGCCTTGTGGGCGGTTTTATTTTGAAGCAAACGTTTCGGCTCTTCCTTCAACTGTAGTTACTGCCGGAGCTTCTTCATCTCCTTTGTTATAGCTTTCTTCTGTTTCTCTTTCCTCGTACATTTTTCGCAGGAACTGTAGCTCATTGTTGAATATGAATTTTTGTTTTGTTGAAGGCATGTGAAACATTTGCTTTTGATTCTTTGTATTTTCTTTGTGATTTGATAAAATCATCACGTGTTTCCATCTTTTCATCACTTCTCTACCTGAAAATAAAATATTTGTAAGGCGAAATACGGAAGTATATCGAAAAAGTACAACTTGTTAACTATCATATACGTGTTGCATTGACACTAAAATAATTTTTTTACTTTTAGGTATTTGGCCAGTGGATGCACATTTACCGACATCTACTGCAAGACTGATTGTTAAAGAGGTCTGTCAAGCTCTGTGGCTAGTTTAGCAATGTGAGTGCATACCACCACCGACTAAAGAAATCTGGGAGGAATCAGCAAAGGGATTTTAATCGGTACCAAATTTCCCTCATTGTATAGGTGCCATAGATGGAAAGCACATTCGTCTCGTGTGTCCAGCGGGAAGTGGCTCTATGTTCTTCAGTTATAAAGATTATTATTCAATTATGTTAATAGCTATCGCAGACAGTTGGTACCGATTTACGTTTGTAAACATTGGAAGTTATGGAAAAGACTGTGACTCTTCTATTTTCAAAGACACTAAGCTGGGGAAATCAATTGAAAATGGTTCACATAACCTACCGGAAGAGATGTGCCTACCAGGAACAGAAAGCCCGAAAGTACCTTATTTCTTTGTTTCTGCCGCTGCATTTGGCTTATATTAACATTTGTTGAGACCTTACGTTGGTAATCACTTGACTGTTGATAAGAGTATATTTAACTACTGACTGTGTAGAGCAAGAAGGTACATAGAGTACGCTTTCGGAATACTCAGTCACAAATAGCGAATTTTTCATCGTCCCTTGAATGTTCAACCTGATTTTGCTACTGATTTTGTCAAGGCTTATGTTGTGCTTCACAATTATGTTAGAGATGGGTACGTATCTGCGGATGCTACGTCCATTACAGCACTTGAAATCATCCGAATAACGTGCTGTTCAAGAGGAGGTTTGAAAGCCAACAACGTGAGGAACATTCTGTGCAAGTACCTCGTGTCAAGTGTTGGAAGCATTCCCTGGCAGATGTCAAAGATCTGAGGACCAAATACGTGAAACCTGGAAACATAATCGTAACCATATACATTGTGGACAGATTTGATACCTTTTGGCATAAAAATAACTCCAGTATCACTGATTAGTACAATTCGACATATAACAGGTACTAAGTACATTGAAAATATAAAAATGTAAAATAAATGCAATGATACTGAAAAATAATTTAAAGACTATTAATTATTAGTTGAAATGCTATTTAACTAACATTAATAGTCTTACATCTATTTAATATAATAGATGCGATTTGTTAATTACTTTTATTACTTTTGCCTCGGCGGCATTTCGAAATTGAGAATTTCTTTATCAAGCCTTGTTTTAAACGACGATGATAACGTAATTTATTTATTACTACTATGACCGTCCCCTTATATGCTGGTGTTATTGTAAGATCTTTGTTTTGTAATTATACTTTGGTGTCTTGTTTCCGTTTTGTGTAATGTACGGTGTTTTTCATTTGTTTTTAAAATTTTCATTCTTTGCATTTGTTAGTAAGTTTAAAATTGCAAATAAAAATTAAATAAATTTAAGACTGTCAAGGACAATTCAATAGCATTATAAAATGAGTAGATAAAAATATTTGTACTTACCAAAATCATTCTTTTCGCTGTCTTCCAGCTTATCAAAATCATTGCTAAGTTGCAGACAAACTTCATGCCACGCACTCCTTGTAGCGTTCCTATCTTTAAAAATACCCAAGGTTTTGTCTCAGAGCACAGGTCTTGAATCACACCACTACACCACTCTCAACGCCAACATAACAGCGGTCGGCGGCAGACTGGACACTGAGTGTGTAACCGCGCATTTAGTCGCGTAGGCCACCATTTCGGCAGAGACGGTAAAAAAAAAAAATCCGTCGATTTTAGTGGCAGTGCGCGGCTGCATTGCTGCCGTCGGCTTTACATAATCCGATCTCCAGTTTTCCACACAATGTGTACGTCACAGTACCATCCTACGCGCCACTACTGGTAAGCCGGCGACGGTAAAAATTCCGATCCGACAAAAACGCCAGGTGTGTTCCCCGGCTACTTGACTAAACGCTCGGTTACAACACTCATCGTTCAGTCTGCACCGACAGCGGTTGTGTACGCATTAAAAGTGGTTAGGGGGATGATTTTAACACGGCCGAACATGTGATTGACAATGAGTTGTTAAATCATTTCGTACAATCAAGGTGCTCTGGGACAAAACCTTGGACACTTTTAAAGATACACCACAAGGAATGCGTGGCATGAAATTTTTCTTCGACTTTGGAATGATTTTGATAAGCTGAAAGACACCGAAAAAAATGACTTTGGTAAGTAGAAATAATATTATCTACTTATTTTATAATGCTATTCAATTGACCTTAATACTCTTAAATATATTAATTTCTTATTTGAAATTTTTAATTTACTAACAAATGCAAAGAATCAAAATTAAAAATAGAAACACCGCACATTTCAAAAAAGAGGAACAAGACACTAAAGCATTATTACAAAAGCAAAGATCTTACAATAAACCCAGCAAATAGGGTAACGATCGTAGTAGTAACGAATAAATTAGTCTATCATCATTATTTAAAACAAGACTTGGTAAAGAAGTTTTCAATTTCGAAACGTCAACGAAGAAAAAGCAATAAAAGGCAATAAGCAAATCATCTATACTATATTAAATAAATTAAGACGGTTAAGGTATATTAAATAACATTTTAAATAACAATTGATAGCCTTTAGAAATAATTTTTCAGTATCATTGTATTAGTTTTACATTTTTAAAGTTTCAGTGTGCATAGTACCTGTTATATGTCGAATTGTACTGATCAGTGAGACTGGAGTTATTTTTTATGCTAAACAGTGTCTAATCTGTCCACAGTGTATGTGGTTATGCTTATGTTTCCTGGATACACGATTGAGCGAGGTAGCGCAGTGGTTAGCACACTGGACTCGCATTCGGGAGGACGACGGTTCAATCCCGCGTCCGACCATCCTGATTTAGGTTTTCCTTGATTTCCCTAAATTGCTCCAGTAAAATGCCGGGATGGTTCCTTTGAAAGGGCACGGTCGACTTCCTTCCCCATCCATCCCTAATCCGATGAGACTGATGACCTCGCACTTTGGTCTCTTCCCCCAAACAGCCCGACCCAACCCTGGTTACACGTATCTGGACCCTCAGATCTTTGACATATGCCATGAAATACCTCCAACAATTGACACGAAATACTTACAGAGAATGTTTCTCTCTTTGTTGTCTTTCAAACCTCCTCTTGTACAGCTCGCTACTCGGATGTTTTCAAGTTCTATAATTGACCTAGCATCGTCAGTTACGTACCCATCTCTATCCCTATCATAATGTTGAATATAAACAGTCAGGTATCAGCGTAAGAGCTCAACAAATGTTCATGTAAGCCAAATACAGCGTCAGTAACAAAGAAATAAGGTACTTTAGCGCTTTCTGTCTCTGGCAGGCACATCTCTTACGGTAGGTAGTGTGAACCACTTTCAACTGATTTGCACAGCTTAGTGCCTTTGAAAATAGAAGAGTCACAGTCTTTTCAAAACTTCCAATTTCACGAAAGTAAATCAGTACCAACTCTCTGCGATAGTCATTAACGCAATTGAATAATAATCTTTATAACTGAAGAACACAGAGCCACTTCCCACTGGACACACGAGACGGATTTGCTTTCCAGCTAACGCACCTGTTCAATGAGGGAAATTTGCTATTGATTCAAATCCCTTTGCTAATTTGGAAGGAAAATCAGCACTGGCCGTATTTTCTTGTTTTATTGTCAGCAAAATCGATTTTTCGGTCACTTAGTGACCATCCTCAGTGCTGTAATATACAATTAAAATTGGTAGGCACTGGTATCAAGCTATCCCTTTGCTAAGTCTTCCAAGGTTCCTTTAGTGGGTGGTGGTATCCTCTCACTATGAAAAAGTAGCGACGAAACTTGACGGACCTCTTTACAATCAATTTTGCTGTAGCTGTTCCAATTCTGAACGAATAACGGAGCTCGGTAAATGTGCATCCATTGTCCAAAGATCTAAAAATAAAAATTTTATATCTAGTGTTAATGCAACACATAATTATAGTTAACAAGTTGGACTTATTTAATATACTTACTTATTTCGTCTTACAAATATTTTGTTTTCGGGTAGAGACGTCATGAAGAGGTGGAAACATTTACGTGATGGTTTTATCAAATCACAAAAGGAATACAAAGAATCAAAAGCAAGTGGTTAACATGTTTACAAGAAAAAAAGCATATATTCAACGATGAGCTACAGTTTCTGCGAAAAATATGCGGGGATAGAGAAACAGAAGAAAGCTACAACAATGGAGATGAAGACACGATAGTGAATAACTAACTGCTCCAGCAGTTCCTCCGGCAGTGATTACAGTTAAAGGAATAGCCGAAACAGATATTTCAAAAGCAAAACCACCTACAAGGCAACATAAAAAGTAGATTAAGAAGATTTAAAAATTTTGCAGAAATTAAAAGAAAGGGAACCTAAGAAAAAAAGACAAACTGACATTCTCTGAAAGTTTGTTGCCTCACATAGACAAGTTTGGTGACACTCATTAGCTTCAACGCCAACTGGAATTTCTTCAAGTCATTTCGAAAATTAAAAATGCCTCAAACCCGTAATGTGTAACAACCAACCTACTTCCCAGATCCAGCAATTTAATCAACCATCAAATATTAAGTTTACAGCCGGCCGTGGTGGCCGTGTGGTTCTAGGCGCTCAGTCCGGAACCGCGTGACTGCTACGGTCGCAGGTTCGAATCCTGCCTCGGGCATGGATGTGTGTGATGTCCTTAGGTTAGTTAGGATTAAGTAGTTCTAAGTTCTAGGGGACTGATGACCACAGATGTTAAGTCCCATAGTGCTCAGAGCCATTTGAACCATTAAGTTTAGACAACTTTTCAGAGCTCCCCAGACGCCTCAATGAGCACTTACGACTAACGCACATTCATCGCAGCTTATCCCCATGTGGGTCCAGGGGTTAGAATAGGCTTGAGGTATTCCTTCCTGTCATAAGAGTTTCACATGTTTCGGCCTTTAGGTGATGTTCCCCTGGAGGGTTTGACCATTTTTCAAAACTTTCCCGAGGAGTGAACCAATTGGGGAAGGGAGCCTTACACGGCGCATCGTGTCCATGGTGAATTGAGATCTTTAACCCACTTTCTCGTCGTCTCATTGCAGTCCCCTCCATTCATCATCTTTTGGGCGAGGACACCTTCCTGGGTGCGTTCTCTATAATGCACTATGCAGTGTCTCTTTCTGTGCCAAGAATGACCGTGGACTTCTTTGAACCTCACATCCAGCATGGTAGCCAGTCTGTTGCGGTCGGTCTGCCATGTACCCTGTTGGTTGTAGCCCTCTGACAACACAGGGATCCCTCTGCTGATGGCTGCACCGTTAAATCCCAACGTATGCCACGGAATGCAGTAGATGCCCGTCACCCTGGGGCATCAGGACTCCCGGCAATGGCCATCCTGCCAGGCGGCCTTTACTGTGGCTGGGTAGTGCCCATGGGGAGGGCCGCTGCTTGGAGTGGATGACACGCCATGAAGCGTAATACGTCATCTCTTGCTGGTGGTCCGCCGCCAGCAGTCTCTAAGCAGGCAAAATCTAACTGTAATGCTAAGAAATACGACCCCAAGTCGTTCGCCTCCCTACCACACTATGGGAAGAACGCCAGGCTAAGGATGGCAGTGAAGCTTGTTCACCCCAGTACCTTGTATGTACGAGAGTTGGTGGGGAATCTTTCATGTCCATGAAGCCTCAGTTTTTTGTAGAGCATTTGAAGAACAAGTTTGGGGACGTGGAGGGCTTGTCAAAAATGAGCTCTAGGTCAGTTTTCATAAAAGAAAACATCCTCTGCTCACTCACAGGCATTATTCGCTTGTGGCGACTTGGGGTATGTTTCTGTTATCATCACGCCTCATAAGAGCTAAAATATGGTCCAGGGTATTATATTCCACAGGGACCTTCTTTTGCGGTCTGACGACGAGCTGAGCGCCAATTTAGAACAGCGAGGTGTTAATTTCGTCTGGCGCGGCAGTTGGAGTCCGAGGAATAACCAGTTTGCCACCGGTGCCTTCATCTTGGCCTTCGAGGGTGACACATTGCCCGAGAAGGTCAAGGTGATTGTCTACAGCCGTGACGTCAAGCCATATATCCCTCAACCGATGCAGTGCTTTAAGTGCCAGAAGTTTGGCCATATGTCTTCGCACTGTACTTCCAGCCCCACCTGTCGAATCTGTGGACGTCCATCGCATCGCAATAAACCATGTGTCAACTACGGAGAACATCATTCATCTTACTCGCCAGACTGCAGGATTTTACAGGAAGAGAGGAAAATGATGGAATATAAGACCCTGGACCGGCTGACCTAACCCGAGGCTAAGAGGAAATTTGAGCTCCTACATCCTGTGGCGCTGACCTCCTATTACGCCGCCGCTATGCGAACAGTTGTCACCCCATCAGTTCCTCGAATTCCTGTCGCCTCTCAGAACTGGGGGAATGCACCTGCCCCTTTGATGGTGGGGAGCACTTCCCTCCCTGTTGCTGCAACGCCGCCTACTTCGGGAGAACCCCCCCCCCCCCCCCCCCAGTATCCCCAACCATTGGAGATTTCAGTCCCCACTTATGAGCCAGAGAAGCGTAAGGCTTCTTTGCCTCCTCTCGCTAGGAAGGGGCCCCTTGAGTCACTCCCTTCCCAGGTTTCGGCCAGTGGGAAAGATGACACCCACCAGTAACTCCGATCGCTCTCTGCTGTCACTTTCTCTCGATTCTTGACGTGTACCGGGTCTCTGAAGTGGTTTACACCGACGGCTCGATGTCTGATGGTCATGTTGGCTTCGCCTATGTCCACAGAGGCCATTTTGAACACCATTCCTTGCCCGATGGATGAATTGTATTCACTGCAGTGCTGGTGGCCATCTCTCATGCCCTTCAGTATATCCGTTTATGACCCGTGGAATCGTTTCTTCTGTGTACTGACTCCTTGAGCAGCCTACAAGCTATCGATCAGTGCTACCCGCGCCATCATTTGGTAGCGACCATCCAGGAGTCCATCTATGCACGACGTTCAGTGATGTTTGTATGGACCCCAGAACACGCCGGCATCCCAGTCAACGAACTTGCCGACAGGCTGGCCAAACAGGCTACGCGGAAACCACTTCTGCAGATGAGCGTCTCTGGACCTGACCTGCGTTCTGACTTATGCCGTAGGGTTTTTCGGCGAGACGGAATGGCATAACAGTACACACACAACAAACAGTGTACCATTAAGGAGACTATGGATGTGTGTATTCCATGCCTCTCGCAGGGAATCAGTTGTCCTCTGCTGGCTCCGCAATGGCCATGCTTGGGCGACTCACGGTTATCTTCTGCGCCAGGAAGATCCGCCTGTGTTGGTGCGGCGCCCAGTTAAAAGTGGCCCATATTCTGGTGCACTATCCCACTCTGACCGCCAAGCGACGAAATCTCTGGTTACTGGACTCGTTGGCGCTAATTTTTTTCTGACAACGGCTCATCGGCTGATTTAGTTTTACGTTTTATTCGTGATGTTGGGTTTTATCATTTGATCTAAGTTTTAGCGCATGTCCTTTGTCCCTCTGTGTCCTCCACTCTAATGCTTATATGGTGGAGGTTTTAATCTGTTCCAGAGTGGCTGGCTTCTCCCTTTTTATTCTCACGGTCAGCCAGCCATGGTAATCTGCTTTGTTGGTTTATCTCTTCATCCAGTTCCTTGAGTTTCTGTGGTTTCCTTGTCCCATTTTGTCCATTTACAAGTTTGTTGCTCCTCGTCGTTCTTGTGATTTTCCTTTCATTTCGTTTTAACTTGTCACTCTCGTTTGCTTTATTCTCACACTTCTGGCAAGGTTTTATTCAGAACAAGGGACTGATGACCTCGTAGTCTGGCCACTTTCCCCCTCTTTTAATCCAACCAATCAACCATCACCGCAGCTTACAAGTAACCAGTTCCATTACAACAAATGACCTGCTCACCATTACGAAAATTATTCTCACTGTTGAATGTCGCACACCTTCAGTAACTTGATTATTTTCAACGAACACTATCGATTTTGCTGAACTGTAATTCGTAATGATCAAATATTTACAAAGAATTAATAAAATGCTGTAGCTTATTCTGTACAGAACCATAAGGTTTTTGTATCCGAAAACTGTGTGGTGAATTAATTCCCAACGCTCAATTTTATTTACCTTAAAATTATTTCCAGCATTTCCACCGGTTGAATACAATTCCTCAGTCTAGTATTTTTTCGTTGTATATGATTTTTCAGCAGGTTTTTTCATTTCCTCTTCAATTGGCGACATAACAATAATGGAAATAGTTAGTTCATTACAGTTTAGTAAATCACCGTAAAATACAGATACAGATAATGTTTAAAAAAGAAACAAGCCACTGTGATCATGGTGAAGGCCTTACACGCCAAGAATGACAATAAATTAAGAATGTTTAAGAACTCGCTGCAATTACAATTTACAGGTATTGAAAAATTAACACGTAACTAGCCGCAAACACAGTAGAAGGTATCAACCACCAGGGATGGCAGTAAAACTAACTGCTAAAATATAAATATCGAATTATTTTCTCAAAGCAAATGACCACAAACACGGCTGAAGGCCATTCTCGTCAGGAACGGCAATTATATAAAAAATTTAGAAACCCACTGTAAAGCAGCAAATACAAGCAAAGGTTAATTAAAAGAAACAGGCAACTGGCCACCAAACGGGTGAAGTAAGATGATGGTAACCTTGTAACACAACCCTTACACTGCTAGATTTATTCCAGAAGGCGACATACATAAGTTTTAACGTAGGAATTACAAGGTACGGTAAAAAATAATACAATAATAAAACACAATGGCCAGTCACAAACGACGCTCCAGGAATCGACCTCTGAGAAGGTCCGGCAATAAACAGTTTCGCGAGCGATAAGATAAGCAGCCAAGAGTTGCTTTCACTTCACAAGATGGTTGCTCAGACCAGTGGCAGTCTAACGAATGACTAATGACAATCTTTCTGAAGCTACCTGAGGTCCAATAAACCAAATGCAATGATGGAACAATACGTCAAAGCCTGAACCAGCGGTCTGCACTACTTCCCCAGAATACTGAGTCTAGAGCGTCCGGAATGAGAAAGGAACCATTACCAGATTTCCGTCAGATTCCACAAACCCGAAAATCTGGTCAAACAAGTCACACTACAGAACACCAGACAAACTAACCCTGGTACCTCCCGCCGCGGAAGTCGAACACGCGCCAGAAGAAATGGACGTGGTCAGCCCATAGAGGGCTCCGCGTCCGCGGCGGCTCTTCCGCGCAGCTAGGGCGCCACCGCTACGCCACGTGCAGACAGCGGCCAATAGCCGCTCCCTCAGGTTTCGTATATAGGGACCCGCTCTGCCCTAGTCCAGTCAGTCTGGTTCTCGCTCTGGATTGCGCCTGTATCTCGGCGGTACTGCGTTCTGGTCGTTGTTCGTTGTTGACATTTGCCTGGCTCTGGTTCCGAGTGGATTTACTGTTGGTGTTTGCTGTTGTGGTTTCTACAAGCTTCCGTTGTTTATCTCTTCTTTGTTATGTCGATCTTAGTCGGTCGTTGTCGTTGGTCTGTCGTCCGACCCGTCCTTGTGTTTACCCGGTGGTGCGTGCTCCCCCGCCGGCGGCTTCCCCGCCTGGCGGCTCCGATCCGCGGCCCAAGGCGTTCCTGCGGTTGGTTTTGGTTACTACACTAACAGTAACTAAAACCCCACTCGATTTGGATGCGAGGTAAAACGAAATGTAACCAACCAGAATCAGTAAC
Organism: Schistocerca nitens; assembly: GCF_023898315.1. Lineage (NCBI taxonomy): Eukaryota > Metazoa > Arthropoda > Insecta > Orthoptera > Acrididae > Schistocerca > Schistocerca nitens. The sequence continues at coordinate 423,055,005 of NC_064617.1, read as the reverse complement.
CACATGTCATTGCGGAAACAATCGCAAAGCGAGCCAAAATTAAGTACCAGATGAGTGACATCACATTCACAGGCACACAAACGCACACGGAACACACTGTGACAACTCTGACGACATTTGGCAGAATGAAACAAATCTCTTCACTACTTTATTAATTCACGTTGAGTAACCACACCATCTAATCAATGAGCCAAGTGCTTTTAACACAGTAGGGTCTTGACGTACTAAGAGGTACGGAGAGCCACCAAACTTCACATGGCGGCGTGATGATAATCTGTCACATCATCACATACATACTACAGAGCCAACACGGGTGACTGACTCCACTCTACTGGGAGTGAAATGCACTTACCTTAAAGCTTGCTAGATCCAGTATACGACGAGGTCGTGAACCCTCGTGACCACAGCCCTTCCATCTGGCAGTACATGGGTGCCGCCAGCAGTCCCTGCGTGCTTCCGACCTGCGCGGACATGGATTCCCCTCCTGAGTCCCCAACGAAACTGGCACACTCGTACGACCCGGAATAACGACGACGTCACCCCAAAGATAGGGCAACAGTTGCTGCATATCGATAACCTCCGCTGCTGCCGCTAGCAGACAGGCAACACTTACAAAACCGAGTGGCGCCAGTCAACACGAGAAGAAGACAAACAATCGCAAGCATGCCAACTAAACGATACCGTCTGGCCTGCAACAGAGGACGGAAACCTACAACAGCACCAACGCGAGCCGCAGCATGGCTCATAGTTGTTATCTATTCATGTCGAACACAACACTACTTATAGTATGATATAACGAAAATTAAAGACACACTTGTTGCACGGTGGTCAGTGATCGACTGATGTGGCACCGGTATTTAGAATGTCACTGCTCATCGTGTAAATGCTACGTTAATATTAGAGTGGCGAGGGTAAAAATTCCGATCGGACAAGAATGCTGAATGTGCGCCCATGCTTTCACAGGAACTGGTGGGGTCTGTCACGTGAAACTGTTTGTTACGTCCCAGGTCTCTGTAAATAGACTAAATTGCGTTCGATCTGTATATATCATACAACCCTGAACAACAAACATAAATGAGTAGATCATTTCAATTTACTCGTTCTTTGCATCAGTTATAGCTGAGATACTTGTTCATATATACATTTGCAACTACAGGCAGTTAACTTGTAAGTAATCAACGTTTTCCTAGACCACCTGGTGTGTGTGCATACTTACATTAATGTTTCTATATATTTGTATCTACTGTTTTGTAATACTGAGTGCCAGCGCGTAGATGTGTTGCCTTGCTCGTATCAGTCCTTTGTAAGAGAAGCGCTAGCCACAAGAGGATTTAAGTGATTTATTTAGTAAGTTTTGAAGTATTCTGTGCTAAGCTGAGTCTTTCAAAGGAGCGTGGAACTTAAACTTAGACAGGAAGGTATTGTTGCGACGACGCTGTGACTATATCGTTAAGTACTTGTCAGAACAAAGTGAACTTTTCTATCGGATCATTAAAGGCAATCTGGTGTTCGAATATTGTCTTCGCTTATGCTAGTCATTGACAGCAAGAGGTTTTGTGCTTTACGTCGGGTAATTCATACTTGTTTGTAATTTTGTAGTCCTATCTGAACTGATGATGTAGCCATAACATCAATGGTACCTTGGGTTAGTCAAGGTAGTTAGAGAAGCAAGCTAGGACCGTTTCACTACTTATGGCAAAATCTATGGGGGTTGTTCTGGAACTAATGCCTTCCATTTATTTTCTTGGAAACTACAATAAACAAAGAAAGTTGACTAATGAAGTTAAATACAGCAAGATTTCTACTAAATATGCTCATTTTACACCATCCTTTACACGCTTTTGACAATGAACTAGAGACTGCACGCCGCACACAGGAAAACCTGATCCAGCAGTGTCTATAGAACTCACAGCTTTCATGACAGCATCTGAGTCTGGAAAATCATTGCCCCTTAATTCATATTCCATAAGACCAAAGAGGTGGAATTCTGAAAACTGTAACTCAAGACTGACGGGTTACAAGTGTGGATCAAGTGGTACAGTCTATATAAATTTGGCAATGAGTACCATGGCCGTAAAATTGTTATAGAGCATAGCGTTCTGGAGTTGCAAGCAGAAGTTTGTGTTCTTCTCTGGCAAGACTTGGGATGTTCCGGCTTTCAGCCTAGTCTCAATGGACAGTTGCTCAATACTGCAAAACATCCAAGAGAAGTGCACACCTTGCTCATCCCACAGGCCTGGGGGCATCACTTTTCCAGTAGATGGCGGTGTTTCTTCGTTAGAGAAATCGCAAGTCGTAATCGTTTGAACGTCTTTAAGTCCCCGACTCGTGATGGTGACTCCTGAGATATTGATGTTTACAATATTGACGCATACTTCCTCGTAGTGGTCCAGCAGGTCCAATAAATTTCCATTAGATGACCTCTTTCTGTCTCGTGTAAGCATCCACAGGAGGCATCTTGCAAACGGCGACCAACCGAGCGAGTTGTGGCAGTGGTCAGAAAATTGGACTAGCATTCGTGAGAGCGTTGGTTCAAATCCGAGCCCATATGTGCGTTTTCAGTCATTTCTCTGGATCGCTCCAGGCAAATATCGGCATGGTTCCTTTGAAAGGACATGTCAGATTTCCTTTCCCATCCTTGAAACAATCCGAGCTAGATCAAAATGGCTCTGAGCTCTATGGGACTTAACATCTGAGGTCATCAATCCCCTAGAACTTAGACCTACTTAAACCTAACTAACCTAAGGACATCACACACATCCATGCCCGAGGCATGATTCGAACCTGCGACCGTAGCGGTCGCGCGGTTCCAGACTGTAGCGCCTAGAACCGCTCGGCCACCCTGGCCGGCAATCCGAGCTTGTGCTCCGTCTCTAATGACCTAGATGTCGACGGGACGTTAAACCCTAATCTTCCTGCATTCTTTTACTTTCCGAGAACCAAAGTTGTGTAACAACTTTTCTACAGCTTTATAACAGGCATTCAGCTCTGCTTCGTCGTAATCCACACATCATAACGGATGGGTTGATCGAGACATTACTCATTATTTAATCATGTTATTTAATTATGACGGGTATGAGCTAAGCAGAGTCGACCGACTAGTCACGCTCATCCATTTCACCTGTACTGTATTTAAGTGCACACTACCTCACATTACTCATAAATACTGCATCATTACACCGTGATCCTTTAATTTGAGCGTCATTGACTTGTAAATATCATGTCACGCACACCGAGGTAGATCAATGTATTTGCTTAAATTTTGAGAAAAATCATCAGCAATGGTGACTGAAGATAATCGATATAATGGGCCACCCTCGTTCTGCCATATTGTGACTTTGGTGCATTATCACCTGCAGCACTGAGTGAAACCTCATAATTATTCTCTTTCATTGTTATTACTATTAACTGTGAACTATTTCTTCGGAATTTGTAAAATCATTGAGGGAAGTTGCAACCAAACGACTATTCAAGCTGGTTAGTAGTTCCTATGAGTCTGGAGACATATCAGAATTTCGGAAAAATATCCACACACTCCCTAAAGCCCTAAGTAGGAGTGCTAAAGACAATCGACAGGAAATTTTAGCGTTACGTTTAATAATGGAAGCAAGATTGAAGAAAAATCAAGATACGTCCATAGGATTTGTCGACGAAGAAAAAGAATGTAGCTCTGTGAAATTGTGTAACTGGAAAAGTAGGATAATATATGAAGGCTACGCACAGTACCCCCACTATCGGAACTTAATGAAACTACAGGGGCGGAAGCGTGAATATTCCAAGGTGTCCCACAACAAAATCAGTATTTTTTCAGTCGAAATTGGGAAAAAAATTGTTGCATTAATTGTGGAACGCCCCACGTACATACTGTGTAGGAAATAGGAAAGAAAAATAAGAATGGAGGACCAAGTACGAAGTGCTTTGGATCAGAATGATTATAAGACAAGAATGTAGTCTTCTGTGCGTACTTTTACTGCAGAAAGTTTCGGGACTGAGATTGAAATTGAGGGTAAAAAAACATCAGAGGTAAGATCCTCCAATTACTGGCAATGGGGGCAGTAAGATTAGTAATAGGTTGACATCCAAATTGGGGACCACGAAGTAGACGAAATGATAGAGTTCTGCTACCTGGGAAATCAAACTGTGCATGATGGACGGAACAAGGAGTAAATATAAATTGCAATAACATAGGAAAACAGCGATTTCTTGGACAAAAGAAGTTATATTTCTATCAAACAACGGCCTTAGTTTGAGGAAGAAGCTTCTGAGAATTACGTTTGGCATAAACCATTGTTTGCAAGAGATTCATGGACTGCGAGAAAATCAGAAAAAGAGAGGTCTGAAGCTCTCGAAAAATGATGCTATAGAAGAGTGTTCAAAATTAGGTGGATTGACAGGAAACGAGAAACTCAGAATCAGCGAGAAGAGGGACATGTGTAAAACACTGAAATGAAGAATGTGCGGGATGGTGGGACATGTGCTAAGGCATCAAGGAGTAACTTCTGTGATACCTCAGGGGGCTGTGGAGGGTAAGAACTGTACGGAGATTGGAATGTTTCTAAAAATAAATGAGGATGTTGCTCCAGTGTTACTTTGAGATGAGAGGGTTGGCACAGGAAAAGAATTTGTGGAGGTCTGCACCTAAGCATATAGATGGCCGATGATAAAAGAAAAGAGATCTGTAGGCTACTTCACCAACATAACTTCTACATCTACATGATTACTCTGCAATTCACATTTAAGTGCTTGGCAGAGGGTTCATCGAATACTTGCGCGAATACTCAACGCGCAAAACGTAGGAGGCATTAGTTTCGGAATGAGCCTTGTATAAAGTAATTAGAAACGAAACGCCTTGAACAACAAGCAAATACATGTGAGTTATTGATTTACTGTGGAATATATTTAACATAGGAATGTGGAAGGGAAAGCGTTATTACAAGACAGCAGAAATGGACGAAGAATACAATTCAGTAAATAAGACCGATTATTAAAAAGAAAATCAAGGGAAAAGTTATGGTAAAGGTCATTTAAATCAGCACGTATTCATATTTATTTATTATACGTTGCCTCTCCAACAATGGAAACCCGCTCAACAGCTGTTGACGTCACGCACTGAGACCCCACAACCTTTTAGTAAGCAAGAAACACTGCAGACTCACCATTGGGCAGCTGATCTAGTTCAACGACCGTTACGCCGCTGCGCCGGTTTTGGTTTACTGCCGGGCAGTTGTGTGCGTTTTACGGCGACTGGGACGTAAAACAAAAGGCTCGATACCTGTGGACGTGAACAGTGCGACAGACACCACCAATCAAACTAAAACTGGAAGATTTATAGCCCCGGGCAAACAACGTCTCCTGGCCCATCTAGAGGGTTTTTCTGTTCACCCCTTCCAAGCGCAAATAATGACATTTGTCATCATTTTTATCGTCATCAACCATTTGCCGTTCACTGCTGGATAGAGACCCACTCCCTCCACCTACGTCTTCCTACGCTTTACAGTTTTCAGCTGTACTCTTTCGTTACTCTCGTATCACCATGTCATCAATCCGCAATACATCAGGTCACCGTCTCGGTCCTCTTTTATCTGTTGTAATTAGGCAAAGAACTTTATAGTTTTGTCTGGCACCGATTCCACTGGAAACATGTGTCACCCATCTCAATTTCTTTATGATTAACTCTTCTCTTAATTAGATCTGCCACATCCGCTATTTCTGCACCCACTTATCCCTAGTAGCTATCCCTAACATATATCTCTGTATTTTTGGTAGAGCAATCCTCAATTTTTTCAAGGTTTTCATCTCCGGGTCTACGTTTCACTCCTACAAGTTGTAACGTCTAGTAAGAAACAAAAACAACATATTATGTAGTAATTAGAAAATTAGATGTATCATATTGTGTCATTGTGTAAAATTATGTATTTTTTTTTATTATTTATTTTTGAGAACGTCTACGTCGGCGAGTAATAAAACCGCCACAGAAGATAAATGTTGAACAGAGATTACAAAAGGAACTAGTATATAATGCGTGATGTAAATCAAATTCTTTGTCTTCTTAATCTGGAAGTTGTGAGAGTAAGATCTCCTGTTGTTGTCGTGGAGAACGCGAATGTAGCATTCTTTTGTCGAGACTGGGAAATGTACGCCATTACGTGTGAACTCACACAGGTCTGTAATCAATGAGATATTTAAATGTTTTAATAGAGTTGTTTAAATGAAAACTTGTATTATTAATTGTTAAAGCTTGCTTGCCTATTATCCCATCCTGTTGAGACATTTTTCAGTTATATAAATATTATCTGTGGTGCTGAGCTGCGTGGAGAACGAAGAGCCGCTGCCGCGGCGTATTTAAACGACTTACAATATAGTCGAGCATACCGCAAGGAAGCGGTAAAATAATAGTAAAATAATATTATTTCTTTTAGCTCCCAGGCTGGCAGTGAAGATCAGCAGATTTTATGATGTGTTGCAGGTTGACGCGGGCTGCTGATAGGATATAATTTACAGTGCAAATAATTTAATGTACCTTCAAAATCTGATAGTAATCTTGCTGTGCTCCGTTCTGATCTGGCAAATTTTATAGTGATGACGTAATTTTTTTTATGAGAGTCTCATGTTCTTGGGCTAGTGGTGGTATGAAATAGTATTTCACCAAGAAATAAAATCCACTGCGAACTTGTGTTTTTGAACGATCATACGAACTGTAACATCAGTGTTAATTAAAAGTAATTTCAACTTTTAATAACTATGAAGTAGGGAAGTTATATTGATCCTTAGCATGAGTTGCAGTTAAGAAAAATCGTTCTTTAAATTGTAGGCCAGATACAGAACAATAAGACTTCCATAGATACATTTTATTTTGCAAAAAGGTAACGATGATAAAGAAATTCAAAGCACAGCATTGTTAAAAGTATTTCACGTAACTCTTTCCATATATGCGTTGTTACGCCAATAATCAAAAAATAAATAAATAAACCAAAGAGCAACAATTTAAAACAATTCGAGAGAGTAGTGACGTGAAACTGTCGCCCAAAAAACGCGGGGCCCGAATTTGCAGTGGCCACAATTATAAAATTTTATGTATTTTTCTTTCAGGGTTGATTGTTATGTATGTATATATATATATATGTATTTAGTGATAAATGTATGTATGTATATCATGATCAATGCTATGTATTAATGAATGTGCAAACACTCTTTCATGACAAAACGTACTACTGCAAGCGAGTCTGAGAAGACGATCCTGATAGTACTGAGAAGCTCTAACGACTACGTAATCCGGGGGCAGCCGAACCCCGAGATAAGATAAACTAAAGGTAGGACTACAGCGTAGTTGTCCTGTTTGTAGAAGTTGAGCTCCAGTGAAGTGATCTCATATCGCTGGTGGTGTGCATATTGTGCGTAGTTTGATGTTAGTGTTTGGGACAGGACAAAGTTGATGGTAGATAGTAATTTTTAGTGTGCAGTGTAGTGTAGATAAATTAACGTATTTTGTGTGCAAGTGACAAAACTGTCAGGTTTGTGTTTTAGTAAGCAATTTAGGAATATGGTTAAGTTGCGTAGTCAACGTCCGAGCAATATGGATACTGAGGAACAGCAATTAGGTAGCGTAGGAAATGTGGAACCGGGTACCTCAAGTAGTACTAGTACTCTCTTTGAGGATATAACATGCGAAAATGTGGGGGCAGGGGCACAGGAAGTGGTGCCACCGCCCACTAGTGATCAAGGAGATGTAGATAAAGAAGCTGTACCACCACCAGAAAAGCAGGAACCAGAGAGTGGTAATCTGCCTGGTGGGTATTCGCTTCAGGCTATATTAGAGCGTGTGTTAGATTACCAGGCAAAATTTGCGCAACAACAAGCTGAAAAGGACGAGAAAATTGAGATTTTTCTCGCACAGCAAGCTGAGCGAGATCGTCAGCAAGCTGAGCGAGATCGCAGGCTAGAGGAAAATTTACTTGCTCAGCAAGCTGAGCGAGATCGTCAGCAAGCTGAGCGAGATCGTCAGCAAGCTGAGCGTGATCAGCAACTTGTGCAGACGTTAGAAAATATGAAAAAAGATATTGCAGATATGAAACAGAATTATGAGTCGATACCTAAGGCCGTGCAGGAGTTGACGGAACAGGTCAACAACCTGCAAGTAGCAAACACTAACATGGTAGATGAAATAGGGGTATTAGCCAACCGGGTAGAAAAGCTAGAAATAGATTCCACACAGCTTGTAGAGCAGAAGTGGAACGAACAAGCAACTAAAATTGAAACAGAATTCAACTCATGGCTAGAAGTGAAGGAGAGTGAGATTGACACAAATATTAATTCTAAAGTACAAGCAGCCATAGCAAATAGAGATTCCGAATCGTTCAGTACCGCAGTAAATAGTCAGGTACAGAACGACGTGCAAACCATCAAACAAATACTCAGTGAGGATATTCCGCAGTGGCAAGTGAATATGAACAAACGGATATCCGACCTGGAGAAGGGTTTAGCACAAAGCAGAAAACATCTGGAACAGGAACCTATGTCGCCAACAGCCCATGGTTTTGGCAACGCACAAACTTATACGCGATACAACAATGGGGAATCTGTAGTCGATAATGCGAAGAGCTGTAGCTCCGGTTCGGAGCACACAGCATATGTCCCAGGAGCAAACCCATGTAGTTCAAAAATATTAGTTGAAGAAAGTTTAATCAAAAATAGGCAATTTCAAACGTTTACTACTGAACGGAAATCAGTACACCCAGTAGTATTCATAAAAAGCTTTAAAAATATCTTGCCCAGTGTATGGAACGAAACACAGAAAATTCAATACGTAATGTCGTACATTCAAGGTGACGCAGCGTTGTGGGCTACAGAAGTAGCAGACAGCTGCAGGACATACGAACAGTTCGAAAGGGCATTTCTGTCGAAATATTGGTCGCCTTGTATACAAGAGCGGCTAAGAAAAGAAGTATATAATCCCGAACCGTACTCACCCCGTCTTGGGAATTTGAGGCGGTATTTTGAAAAATATATAAACAAAACGCGCTACTGGGACGAGCCTATATCACCAAGAGACATAATAAGACTGCTAAAATCACATTTACCCATTCATATCAAAGAGAAATTAATACACGTACCAGAAAGCGACATGGAAAACTTCCTGTCTGTTCTAGATTCAATAGACTTGATACAGGAAGACGCAAAATCAGCGTGCGATCACTCGCGGAATAATGGGTCAGGATGTAAACATGACAGAAATAGTAGTGTACAAAACCACAACCATGGAAATGGTGGGGGTGGTAACAAGCGACAAGAACATTCGCAAAATGGTAGTAATGGTAGAAGCCAGAACGGGTATGGACAACCAACTTATAACAAAAAGCGTCGATTTGACGACCGGTACGAATCCGGAATGTCAGGGACCAACCGCTGGAAAAATGCGCGAGGTCAGTGGCAGAGCAATTATAATGATAGTAATCGAAATTGGCAGCAGAATCAGCGAAGAAGCCCAGAGCGACAGGATAATGACCGGTATGACAACAATAGACCACCACCGCAAAACGCGCCTATTGCGCAGCCGTGGCGGCCTACAAATCAGAGTGTACATATAGTGGAGGTCGTGGACAATAGCCGTCCAAGTACCTCACAAATAAGCAATCCAACAAACTAGAATCGGCCTCGATATGCTCTCCATCGATGGCCGAGGGATGGAGTGAGAGCAACACGAGTGATAATAATATACCTGGGATACGTATGCTGCGATACAACGACGGTGTCAGTATGGATAAAGATCTACTGAACGAACCGCACGAATGTAAGAAAGATAATAACGAAAATGTGCAAGCTATTATCGAAGCGAAAATCAATGATGTTGCAGTGAATATAATCATCGACACAGGTGCCTCAGTAAGTGTAATGAGTATGGAGTTATTTAAAGCACTGGGAAAAGGACATGGCATTCCGACTTTCCCGGTTAATAATTGTAAGGTGTCTGGAGCCATTAGTGCACAGAGCCAGTTAGTTAAGTACCAGGTGCAGGTGGAGATTTGTAAGGAGGGCGAAGCCATAGTGAGCTCGTTCCTCGTTGTTAAAGGATTAAAGGTGGCCTGCATTCTGGGAGTAGATTTTCTCCGTGAGAGGGACGCATTGATCGACCTCTCCTTGGGGAAATTAAGCATAATTAATAGGGGTAGGAGGATTGAGTTATCTATGAGGAAATCGAAGGAGGTACTTGTGCCGTGTTGTAATCGAATCAATATCAAAGGTAGGAACCCTTGGGTACTACACCTCGATGATTTTTCACATGCAGCAGACCTCTATTACCCGAATTTAGAGGAGCGAAATTTTGAAACAAATGTTGAGGCATTTCAAACCAAAGTGCACGAATCTGAAGGTTTAAGTGATACACAAAAGCAACAGTTGACGCAGCTGCTATCGGAATATACTATGGTATTTACCGACCGACCAGGAATAGTCAAAGGGTACCACTATCACATAGAGGTGATGCCCCATAAAACATACTGTCGCGCAACTTACTCCATCCCTTGGTCGAGGAGGGAATTAGTAGCTAAAGAGATTCGGAAGATGTTAGAGTGGGATATCATTGAGCCCTCCTTCTCTCCATACAGTAGTCCTCTTGTAGCAGTGGCGAAAGCCAACGGAAAAATCAGGCTAGTGTTAGATGCGAGGGACATTAACAAAATTATTATACCTGTCCGGACTCGTCCAGAGAATTTAGATGAGCAGATACAAAAATTTCATGGAGTGCAGTACTTGACCTCGGTCGATCTTAAAAGTTCATATTGGCAAATCCCCCTTACACCGGAATACAGGAAGTACACAGCTTTCATATTCGGAGGGCGAAGTTACCAATTCAAGGTACTTCCCTTCGGATTGAATGTGAGTGCTGGAGTGTTTATTACTGCACTAGGTACTGGGTCCAGACTTATTAGAAAAAATCACTGTATATGTTGATGATTTGGTAATCGCTACTGCTACTTGGGACGAACATATGGAATTGTTGCATAGAGTACTAGAGAGATTTAGGCAAGCAGGGGTGACAGCAAACCTCGAAAAGTCAAAATTTGGACGAAATAAAATTAAATTTTTAGGCCATCTTATTACACCACTTGGTATCAGTCCAGACAACAAAAAACTAGAGGCGATCCGAGAATTTCCAAGCCCCCGCACTAAGAGACAATTGAAAGCGTTCCTTGGGCTGACGTCTTTTTTCAGAAGGTTCGTGCCCAATCAGTTGTTAAATGACGCGTCACTATTAAATCTACTACGAAAAAATGTGCAGTGGGTTTGGACTGACAAATGTCAACAAGCTTTCGAAGCGATTAAAACCGCCCTACTGAATGCAAATATTTTGCAGCACCCAGATCTGTCAAAAGATTTTTGTCTTGCGACGGATTCGAGTTCCTATGGCTTGGGAGCGTGCTTGTTTCAGTGGGAGGAAGGAAACGACCCAACAACAATAAAGATTATCGGCTTCGCCAGTAGGACTTTAACTAGCTGCGAGAGAGCCTACTCGGCAACCGAACTGGAAGCACTTGCAGTAGTCTGGGCTGTAAAAAAGTTTAATTATTATTTACAAGGGAAGGAGATTAGAGTGTATAGTGACCACCAGGCGTTAAGTTTTTTAATGTCATGCAAACTATTCCATACCAGACTGAGGAGATGGATGCTTGTCTTACAAGAATACAGGATAAAGATTATGTACATAAAAGGCCAAGATAACGTAATAGCGGATGCTCTGTCGCGACTGCCAGTAGGATTACCGGAGTTAGCAGAAATGTTAGAGCAATCCGCGGAGTATAAAGTGCTGTTAGTGCGTGACAATACTTACATGAAGGATTTTTTATATATATGTAAAAACATGTTCGAATTACAAAGATCAGATCCGATGTGGAAAAAAATCATTAATAATATTGAAGAGGGTGTTAACAATAGAGATGAGCAAGGTTTTAAAATAGTGAACCATATTTTGTATCATAAACTTAGCACGAAAGAAGACTGCTGGGCAGTATGTATACCCAACCAGTCGGTAAAAGTTATGATATGGCACACGCACTTAGCATGGGGCCATGCAGGGATTGGAAAGTGTGCAGAGATCATGGCGAGATACTGCTATTTTCCCCGTATGAAACACCAGATTCAGGCAACAATTAGAACTTGCGTGATATGTCAAAAAGCAAAACATTATAATAGATCCACTAAGTTTGAACTACATCCCATAGTTCCACTCAGGCCGCTTCAAATAGTATCTGTGGATGTAGCAGGTCCCTATCCCATGGCCAGAGGAGGTATGAAATATATACTGGCCATGTACGATATTTTTTCCAAATACTTGGCAATTTATTGCATAAAATCAGCTACTGCCAAAACCATGGTCAGGCGGATCAATCAAGAATACTTGCCTCAAGTGGGAAAACCCGAAGCCATAACGACTGATAATGCCTCTTATTTCACGGGTCGAACTTGGAAAAATTACCTACGGGAACAAAATATACAGCATATTCTGGTATCCCGATTCCATCCAGAAGCAAGTCTAGTTGAAAGAATATTCAGAGAATTGAATAAGTTCCTTAGAATCTACATAGGGAACCGACATACAAAATGGCCAGGGTTAGTACCTAAATTTGTAGAAATACACAATTTAACACCCCATTCAAGTACAGGCTACCCACCGGTAGAGATATTGAATGGAGTTAATGAGACACCGAATGAATGGCTCACGCCTTTACCGAGGTTACCAGACAAGGCAGAAACAAGGGAGGAAAAGATGAAAAAGATATGGAACAGACTAACCAGCTGTGCGGCAAAGAGGAAAAGGAAGTACGACCGAAGTGTAACTAACGAACAGAAATATAATGTAGGAGACCTTCTTCAGCCACCTTAAAACAGAATAGTAAGTGGCAATTGCTATATTCAGGGCCCTTTGAAGTAATAAGCGTGCCACACGAATGTAGCTATTTGTTAGCACATCCCCATACGGGGAAGATCAAAGGATTATATCCACGTAAAGATGTGAAGTTATTTATTCAGTGACATATCACATATAAAGAGTAATAGTTGTAAGAAGATTTTAATTGTGTTTTAGAATATAAGTATGTTAGTATTAAGAAAGAAATTTGTGTGTAATTAAACTTGGAGGAAGTGGAATCAGAAAGTGAGCAATAGCTTACACAGGAAAGATTTTGTTTACAGACAATTAGTCATTAAAATATTATATGCTCATTAAGCAACGAACAATCTTCTTGTTGATAAAGTGAGGATTAATTTCTTGAATCATTTTATAAAGGATTAATTTCTTGAACCATTTTCTATGTGTAGTGTGTAAGTGCAATTAATGATGCAATCTTATATAGTAAGGTAATTGCTGTAATTGTATTAGAATAAGGAACCCTGAGAGAGAGAGTCTTTACTAGCCAAACATTGACTTTGTAATATGCAACAATTATGTGATGTGATGTTTGCTGCCAGTAGTGATTTGAGAACGACACTGGAGCAGAAGCTAATTAAAAACAAGCCCGTTCCGTGGAAACTCCGCTCTGTATGTAGCAATGCTTCAATTGAAGCCTGTGTACTTGGTACACGCCCTTGAATATTCATTACGCGATACGCGAATTAAGTCAACCAATGCGGAACCTACACTGTAGTCATATAGGAAAATTCATTAAAAATAATGCTAGTGCTAAATGAAGTATTTATTGAGCAATATGCCCAAGTCAAGCTGTCATGCACATGGTAAAATCTGTTTGCTAGATGGGTGATAACCAGGCAAGCTACACTGAAAGGAGGAAAGGAAAACTATGTAAAAAAAAAAAAAAAAAAAAAAAAAAAAATCACACACCTTTAAAAAATTTACAAAAGGGCTATATACGCCTAGTAACAATATGAAAACTGTGTTGTGATAAGGTAAAAACAAATAGACGCCATGTAGATGAGAGTAATTATGCGAAGAATAGTTAAAAGGTATTAAAAAATAAACTGTGTGCATAAACAATTAAGGAAAGGACGGAATATTGTGTGTAGTAGGGACAGAAAATGTATCTGCACCAATATATACGTCGATAAGTCTAGTGTTGAGTGATGGACTGTCCTAGTGCAGTGCTCAACGAACAATAGACAGTGTATAAAAACAGTAGTTATTGATCCGTTCGAAGTCGATTCAAACAAACATCGCTCGACGGAGACATTTAGTATGTGTGTAACGAAACATTTTCGCGTGTTGAAAGACGCTCTGGCAGTGTATCAACCGTGGGAGTGAGTGAAAATGTGTAGTACAATGTGCGTGTGACGAACCCTGAATACCAGTGTCACAATGCCACAAGAAACCTGTTATCACGCCAAAACATACCAGTGCATACCAGTGAAGCGACGGCTACTGAACAATAAACGCTTTTAACAAGTTGCATCTTCTTCCACAGCTAGTAATCTGTGTCCTTAAGGACAGTACACCGTTGTGGAATGTTTGTTTCATGCGCTACGACGGGGAGCCACGCGGAGAAGCAGAGACGAGTGCCGTGCCGCCAGCCAGCCGGTCGCGGTAAACCACTGCCACTCGCCGACATCGGCGAATGGTTCGCCGCGGTTCGCGACTGCTTGGGCGCCACGTCAGCACGACGTCGCTGTTACTGAGAGCCGGTCGTCGAACCCAGCGGCCGTCGGTACGCGGCGTTCCAGACGACGCTACTCAACAATTGCTTCGCGCCGCCAGCTCCGTACAACATTGTTGTCATTCAAATGAACTATCAACTATGTATCTAATGCACTAACATGAATAGGGTTTAGTGGACACGAAATGATGTGACAAACATTTTTTTTTTTGAGTTATCCAACACAAATTCAAAGTATTCATGGGTTTAGTGATGTATCGATCTAATATGTTTTCGTCATGTTAATGAAGGATACTCGCACGAATGCTAGACATTTTAAACCAACTGTCGCGAGTAAGTGCAAGGACGATTCATTATACTATTGTAAAAATGTGTAATAAGTGACTTTCATTACAATCCAGAACACAAATATTATATTGATAACAAAGAGACTAAAAGTTTAACATACTATCACAAATAGCCTTTGTTATATGTGAACATTGAATAGAGTCCGAACTTTTTGTGAGATGACCATGGCTCCGGCGCAGTTTTCCCAGGTTTCCTGATCGCACGTAGCCCGAATGGGGGAGCCAAATAAATGTAATGACCCTGGGACTAGGTTGACGGTCACCTCGCAAAGTGTAAGAACAGTATAAAAAGTGTAATTAAACCTACAGTGTGAAAGAACTAAGAAGTGTAAAGTGAATGTTCCAACCAAGGTAACAGACAATAACCAAACAGACGTTAGTGGCAGCATATTGCCGAACATTTTCAACGTTAGTCAATTGCTGCCAGGGGGCATTGTAACGTCTAGTAAGAAACAAAAACAACATATTATGTAATAATTAGAAAATTAGATGTATCATATTGTGTCATTGTGTAAAATTATGTATTTTTTTTTATTATTTATTTTTGAGAACGTCTACGTCGGCGAGTAATAAAACCGCCACAGAAGATAAATGTTGAACAGAGATTACAAAAGGAACTAGTATATAATGCGTGATGTAAATCAAATTCTTTGTCTTCTTAATCTGGAAGTTGTGAGAGTAAGATCTCCTGTTGTTGTCGTGGAGAACGCGAATGTAGCATTCTTTTGTCGAGACTGGGAAATGTACACCATTACGTGTGAACTCACACAGGTCTGTAATCAATGAGATATTTAAATGTTTTAATAGAGTTGTTTAAATGAAAACTTGTATTATTAATTGTTAAAGCTTGCTTGCCTATTATCCCATCCTGTTGAGACATTTTTCAGTTATATAAATATTATCTGTGGTGCTGAGCTGCGTGGAGAACGAAGAGCCGCTGCCGCGGCGTATTTAAACGACTTACAATATAGTCGAGCATACCGCAAGGAAGCGGTAAAATAATAGTAAAATAATATTATTTCTTTTAGCTCCCAGGCTGGCAGTGAAGATCAGCAGATTTTATGATGTGTTGCAGGTTGACGCGGGCTGCTGATAGGATATAATTTACAGTGCAAATAATTTAATGTACCTTCAAAATCTGATAGTAATCTTGCTGTGCTCCGTTCTGATCTGGCAAATTTTATAGTGATGACGTAATTTTTTTTATGAGAGTCTCATGTTCTTGGGCTAGTGGTGGTATGAAATAGTATTTCACCAAGAAATAAAATCCACTGCGAACTTGTGTTTTTGAACGATCATACGAACTGTAACATCAGTGTTCATTAAAAGTAATTTCAACTTTTAATTACTATGAAGTAGGGAAGTTATATTGATCCTTAGCATGAGTTGCAGTTAAGAAAAATCGTTCTTTAAATTGTAGGCCAGATACAGAACAATAAGACTTCCATAGATACATTTTATTTTGCAAAAAGGTAACGATGATAAAGAAATTCAAAGCACAGCATTGTTAAAAGTATTTCACGTAACTCTTTCCATATATGCGTTGTTACGCCAATAATCAAAAAATAAATAAATAAACCAAAGAGCAACAATTTAAAACAATTCGAGAGAGTAGTGACGTGAAAAAGTCTAGAACGGCGTTACACATTGATCCTAAGCTTTTAAATGCATCAGAGGCTTGGTTCTGAAAACTCCATTCGGTCTACCAAAAGAAACATTGGCCATTTTTATTCTTTTACTGTCCACCTCGTCACTACCCTCAAAAGCCCTGAATAGAGAAAGTCATTAACTTGTTACACATACTCGCTAATTTGTAAAATTTCCTTGTATGTGTTGATCACATGTTTTTGGAATCTTGTACTTCAGTGAACGGCAAACTCAAAAAATTTCTCTTTTCAGCTTTACTTTTAGTTTTCATAATTTTTCTACACTATCAGCAAATTGTACTACGTCTTCAGAAAAAAATGATGATTTTAAATTTCACGTATTCCTCTCAATTTTGCCAGTTCAGTAATCCGAGAACAGCTTGTATAATAGCGCAAATACGCCACATGCTTACATTCTGTATTTTCTGATTTATAAAGGGAATTGTTAAGAATAAAGGAAAGGGAAATAATTTTTCCATCAGCATTTCGACGACTTTTAATGCAAATCAAGGATAGAGAAAAAATCCTTGTAGTCCACAATAATATGGTGTATTTCAGAACAAGAATAGTCCACGTATAAGAATACCTTCTCGAGAAAAGAACGGTACTGATCCGCCTGGAAACCATTATTGAAGAGATGTATATGGAGCGTATCCATGTAGCGATCTGGAAATACTGGTGTTTATGAAGCCTAGCCTTTCATATGAGGTGCTGAAAGAGAAAGTTGAAGATTCTGTGGAAAGGGAAGAAGTGATAATACAGTCAGCAGAGGCAAGGAGCCTAACGAAAACACGTTACGCGAAAACATAAGCCGTGCGGAGTGGCCGTCTGGTTAGAGGCGCCATGTCACGGATTGCGCGGCCGCCCCCGCCCGAGGTTCAAGTCCTCCCTCGGGCATGGGTGTGTGTGCTGTTCTTAGCATAAGTTAGTTTAAGTAATGTGTAAGTCTAGGGACCGATGGCCTCAACAGTTGGCTCCCTTAGGAATTCACACACATTTGAACATTTGAAAACCTTCTTACTTGCTTCACCTCATGGAAGGAATTACGCAGGATATAATATAGAAACGACGGCCACAGAATCAAACCAAACATGTAATTACATAAGAAACAGTCATGCTTCCACATCGACTGTTGCTTAATTAAAAAGTGTTTACTTATTAACCCCCCCCCCATGAACCATGGAATACAGTATTACTGACTACAGTCATAGTTATCGTTGAACCTACTGGCATGTTCCTAGACACTGCATGTGCTCACTTTCGTAGTGACAGACGAGTTGTCAACGCTGTCCACGCGGGAAGCAAAGAGAGCCAAGGTACTGTATTATACATCGATGAGTTGACAAACCGTTAACTGTATTAGAGGCGTAGTGTGTAACAGATCTTTACATCTATGGGCGCAGTTGGGACTCAAATTTAGCAAACAAATTTACTACGAGTAATGTTTTGTAATAGTACTTCTGCCTGAAGAGAGAGAAAAAATGGGGGGGGGGGAGAAAGAAGGTAATATGAACATTGACCTACTATCGATATCAACCCGTTCAAGCAACGGCAGCCACACCTGGCGTGGAGAAACTGCTAATAAGAGACACGTACCGTGCGTATAATATCAATGAGCGTTTTGTCCGTGTGTAGAACGTGGAAGGTACGTGATCTATCTGAGTTTGACCGAAGGCAGATTGCGATGGTCCGGAGGCTCGGCACGAGCGTTTCGGAAACTGAACGACTTGTCGTGTGTTCGAGGAGTGCTGTCTGAGTGTCTTCAACAAGTGGTGAAACACAGATGAAACCACGTCCAGATATCGAGGAATTGGGCGGCTACCCCTCGTTACACATGTCGGTCGTCGTCGGATGGGCAGACTAGTAAAACCGGACAGGCTACGAACTGTGGCGAAACTAACATCAGACTTTAATGCTGAACAGGGTACAAGTGTGTCTGAACACACAGTGCTCCAAACTCACCTAATGACGGACCTCCGCAGCCGACGACCCATGCACGAACCAATGTTAATTCTACGACATCGGCAACTACGACTGAAATGGGCACGTGACCACCGGTACTGAACCTGGGGTAGTGTCAGAGGTTTGCATGGCGTGATGAATCAAGACACTTTCGTCATGCCGATGGGAGGGCGCGAATCCGTCGTCGTCGTCAGGGGAACAGCTCCTTGAAACTTTTACTGTAGGACAGAGTCAAGTTAGCAGCATTACGTGGGCATTCCTGGAGCCAGTGGAGCTCTTGAAAGGCACCATGACGGCCAAGGGGTACACAGGTTGCAGACCCCATACACAAGATCAAGACGCCTATGTTTCCAGTTGTTAGTGACAGCAATATAATGCGCCGTGTCATTTGTCCAGGAGTGTGGAGTAGTAGTTCGAGGAACACAGTGCCGAGTTCCAATTGATGTGCTACCCCCCCCCCCCCGCCCCCCCACTCAGCAGATTTGAACCCGATCGATCACATCTGGGATGTGACTGAACGTGCGTTAGAGTTCATCGCCATCGCCGCATGGCCACAATTTACGGGAATTTGGTGACTTGTGTGTGTGCAAATGTGGTGCGAATTGTCTCCAGCGACCTACCAATGCCTCATTCCTTCCATTCCACGGTGCGTCGCCGCTATTATCCGTGACAAAGCGGACATACTGGCTATTAGGTAGGTGGTCATAATATTCTGCCTGATCAGTGTATGACACACGACGTACCAGGATAAAATTTCTAACATGCAACCATAAAGACACACAAATATACGTAAGTATGTCAAATGTAGCCTACAATAACAAGGAAGCAACTTGCAACCATAAAGACACACAAATATACGTAAGTATGTCAAATGTAGCCTACAATAACAAGGAAGCAACGAGGTCAGAACCTTAACAACCATAGACTGTGCCACAGATAGCGAACTGCTCACTATCTAAACATCTTAGCGCTAACGTTGCCAGCAGCGGCCAAAGGGACAGGCACTGCGAATCATCACAGGGTGGTTAAACTGAAGGAATACCCATAATTGATGTTAACGTAATTAAAAACAACCGTCAGGCTTTTAACTGATGAAAGTTCAATTTCAAAGATTTTATAGACATGAGTGATAAACGACTTTACCAGACGATGCGTAAAGATGCGTGAAGATTAGATAACAAGCGATACAGAACATTTGCTTTACATCGCTTCATACGCAGCAGGCTCTTAAGATCTGCGGTTCTGGCTTGTTTTGTTTTCGTCACGGTGCGTTCCGTCAAAAATGTAAAGAGGAATTTTACTTGTCGATTAGATAGAGCGGTTCCTGGTTTGTGCAGTACGATGTTTGTTTTTCTTATATGTGTTAACGGGGCCAGTAAACCTCGAAGAACAAGTACTCGAGCAGCAGCAGCAGCAGCAGAACTGCCGTGGCACGCACTGACAGCCGCTGCTAAGCACACAGCGCTGCTGAGCCTCTGTCCCTGTTAATACATACAGATAACACGAATATGACACTAGACTAATACGGATGCGCAGAAGACTCTAGGGGAAACACCAGCGGAGGGGGAATTGTGTGTGTGTGTGTGTGTGTGTGTGTGTGTGTGAGAGAGAGAGAGAGAGAGAGAGAGAGAGAGAGACAGAGAGTGATTGAAAACAGTCTGAAAAATGTTTATACGCTCCAGAGCTAGTCTGGTGTTGTGTTGGATCTGCTAAAGACACGTGAATCGTAGGTTAAATTGACTTCTGATTTCTATAATCGTCTGGGCACTGACCGAAAGGCAGATTACGACGTCTGGTGAACACTGTGGTGCAAAACTGATTCAGCTTACTACTGCAAGCGGCTCGCTTTATGGCACTGAGCACATCTCCATAGGCGTATCTCTTTACAGCACTTTGACAACACTGCACTGTTACTGACATTGTCATCTGAGCTTCCGAATGTTTCACATCATCTGAAGATGATCTGTCACATATAAAATAGTAAATTGTTGTTGAAATTACATTTAATTGTACAGAGAAATAAAACAATTTTAAAAAGTGTTTTTCAGTAACGAATGTGTCCATCACAATCGAATTGTCATTCTACCATAGACGAAATATAGTCTGTGCTGTCTCAGTCTAAATGTCATTGAAGCTCAGTCATATGTATTACGTAAAACACAGCCTTTGTCTGCGAGCAGACATTGATTGAAATCAATGGGGAAACTTGAAAGTTAGACGCCGGCTGCTGTGGCCGAGCGGTTCTAGGCGATTCGCTCCGGAACCACGCTGCTGCTACTGTCGCAGGTCCGAATCCTGTCTCGGACATGGATGTGTTAAGTCCTTATTTAGTTAGGTTTATGTAGTTCTAAGTCTAGGGGACTGATGCCCTCAGATGTTAAGTCCCTTAGTGCTTAGAGCCATTTGAAGAATTTTTTTTAAAATTTGACCACTGTGTCCGAATAGCTCAGTAGTCGGCGCAGCTGCCTAGTAAGCAGGAGACTAGACTTCGAATCCAGGTGCAACGCAAATTTTCGCCATTGATTTCAATCAATGCCCGCTCGCAGCCAAAGGTCTGTAATTCCATGGCGCCTTAATTCAATACAACTGCAAATATATTATACCAGAACTGACATGTGATCACATTTTCACGCAGTTTGGGTGCATAGATCCTGAGACATTAGTACCCATAACAACCACATCTGGCCGTTATAACGGCCTTGATAGCCCTGGGCACTGAGTCAAACAGAGCTTTGATGGCGTGTACAGGTACAGCTGACCATGCAACTTCAACACGATACCACAGTTCATCAAGAGTAGTGCTGGCGTATTGTGACGAGCCAGTTGCTAGGCCACCATTGACCAGACGTTTTCAATTTGTGAGATATCTGGAGAATGTGCTGGCCAGAGCAGCAGTCGTACATTTTCTTTATCCAGGAAGGCTCGTACAGGACCTGAAACATGCGGCCGTGTTATTCTGCTGAAATGTAGGGTTTCGCAGGGATCGGATGAAGGGTAGAGCCACGGGTCGTAACACATCTGAAATGTAACGTCCACTGTTCAAAGTGCCGTTACTGCGAACAAGAGGTGACCGAGATGAGTAACCAATGGCACCCCATACCATCACGCCGGGTGATACGCCAGTATGGCGGTGACGAATACACGCTTCCAGCGTGCGTTCACCGCGATGTCGCCATCACGGATGCGACAATCATGATGCTGTAAACAGAATCTGGATTCATCCGAAAAAATGACGTTTTGCCATTCGTGCACGAAGGTTTGTCGTTAAGTACTTCATCGCAGGCGTTCCTCTCTGTGATACAGCGTCAAGGCTAACCGCAGCCATGCTCTCCGAGCTCATACTCCATGCTGCTGCAAACGTCGTCGAACTGTTCGTGCAGATGGTTGTTGTCTTGTAAACGTTCCCAACTGTTGACTCAGGGATCGGACGTGGCTGCACGATCCGTTACAGCCATACGGATAAGATGCCTGTCATCTCGACTGCTAGTGATACTAGGCCGTTGGGATCGAGCACGGCGTTCCGTATTACTCTCCTGAACCCACCGGTTCCATATTCTGCTATTAGTCATTGGATCTGGACCAACGCGAGCAGCAATGTCGCGATACAATAAACCGCAATCGCGATAGGCTACAATACGACCTTTATCAAGGTCGGAAATGTGATGATACGCATTTCTCATCCTTACACCAGGCATCACAACAACGTTTCACCAGGCAACGCCGGTCAACTGCTGTCTGTGTATGAGAAATCGGTTGGAAACTTTCCTCATGTCAGCACGTAGTAAGTGTCTCCACCGGCGCCAACCTTGTGTAAAGGCTCCGAAAAGCTAATCATTTGCATATCACAGCATCTTCTTCCTGTCGGTTAAATTTCGCGTCTGTAGCACGTTATCTTCGTGGTGTAGCAATTTTAATGGCCAGTAGTGTATATTATTGCAAATACAATTTTATTTGTTTTGAAGTACTTTTTAATTGGAAAATTTGTATACACTATTTTCACAGATAACCATGATCACTGCGTTAGTCCATTATCTCTCGATATAGTTGACTTTTTATCAATGAGTACACCTATCGAAATGACAAACATTTATCATTATCGCCTTGAATTGTGATTTACCTATTGCTACTACGGCCTAACGTGCTTACTGTATTTGAAACAGTTTGCCAAGTTAAGGTTACAGGCTATGTGGCCCTACTAACGGTCCCTGATCTCTGTCCAAGCTGGGACAAACTTTCCGAATGTAAAACACATTTTAGGACACACGGAAATGTATGTGCAAAGATGTAACATAAATTCATGATTATTATTACAAGTCTTTTGGTACGTTGTTAAATCTCTTTTCTCTTCATTCTGACAAGTACCTTCACGCAACCAGCATTATCCCAACGACTACACTCATTCCACATACTGTCATTATTTAAAATTATAGAAGTGCGAAAGTCTCGCACGGATCTCCGGATACAAAATAGCTTCAGAAACGTCGGAGTAAACGAACATGAGGTCTCTTTGAAAACGCACCCCGATGTGAAACAAAGCTTGATCTGTAACCTAAAATACTACTAAGATATTGCGATAAACAAGTTTGTTACATGAGTTAAGGACCTAATGTCAGTATCAAATGACAATAACTATTTTTGTTGAGGTGACAGCTTTGTAGATTTTATGACTTCGTCAATCTCTGTTCGTGATTGTGGCTATTCGTAGAACTGGGGCAAGTCTGTTACATATTTTCATGCTACCACTCCACTCGGGCGCCATTTGTGAAGTGAGATCTTGCTTGCATATCAACCAAGACCTGACTGTTGTTCATCATTTGTATCTGAGATCGCGTTTTGCCGTACAAATATAAGGAGTGGTCAAATAGAATGGTATGAAACGTCGTAACATTCAAACCGGTTGCAATTTGCGTACGCCGCTTTGAGGTAAAGTAGTGAGACATTTAGGATGTTAAGGTAGTGTCGAGCACCTTCCTCTAAAATATTCAAAAGTGTGCCCTCAGCGCCGGCCGAGGTGTCCGAGCGGTTCTAGGCGCTTCAGTCCGGAACAGCGCGACTGCTACGGTCGCAGGTTCGAAACCTGCCTCGGGCATAGATGTGTGTAGTGTCCTTAGGCTAGTTAGGTTTACGTAGTTCTAAGTTCTAGGGGACTGATGACCTCAGATTTTAAGACCCATAATGCTCAGAGCCATTTGAACCATTTATGTCCTCAGCAGGCAAGGTTATGTTCAGTCTTTTCCGGTAGCTGAGGTCCTGTACTCATCGAATTCCTCTAGCGCGAAAAACCATTATCGACCTTGTGTCGTGTGAGACACTTCGTAGTCTACGTCAGTCCATGAAGAGCAAACGATTCCTGCTGCTCACTGAAGGAGTTATTCTGTTCCATGATGACGCGCGTCCAGAGGTGTCAAAGGTCACATAGACTCGTATAATGGTCAGTTTCAAGTGAGAGTAGATCGAGCATACGCCCTGCAGCCCAGACATGTCACGCTGCGACTCCCATATGTCTGGTCCGCTAAGAAAAGGTCTCAAAGGCAAGCGGTTCAAATAGATGACGAACTGCACACAGCGGAGGACTGGCTCTAATAACAGCAACTGGTATTCTTGGAAAAGGGAATTCTTCCACTCATGAAACAGTGGGATAGTTCTCAGGTCTCTTGTGATTACTTTCGAATAAAGAGTTTCACAGTTTTTTTTCGTACCTTTTATTTTGAGTACCTCTTGTATAAATGAGCCAACGGCCTTGCCGCAGTGGTAACACCGGTTCCCGTCAGAACGCCGAAGTTAAGCGCTGTCGGGCTGGGCTAGCACTTGGATGGGTGACCATCCGATCTGTCGAGCGCTGCTGGCAAGCAGGGTGCACTCAGCCCTTATGAGGCAAACTGAGGAGCTACTTGATTGAGAAGTAGTGGCTCCGGTCTCGGAAACTGACATATGGCCGGGAGAGCGCTGTGCTGACCACATGCATCCAGTGACGCCTGTGGGCTGAGGATGACTCGGCAGCCGGTCGGTACCTTTGGGCCTTCGTGGCCTGTTAGGGGGGAGTAGTATATATGAACGTTTCTCAGATATCTATTATATTACGTTGCACAGTGTTTGGTAAAAGATACAGGATTTTTTCTGCATAATATGTAGTAGCTGGTATTCTTTGTCAGTTAGAGAAATCATTTCTTTAGCACGGGCAAAAGTAACTCCTTTTACATCAGAAAAAAAAAAGATTTCTTGATTCTTCATTCTTGGCAAAGCCTAAATAAAACAGTAAAAGAAAATGTTCTGTTGTGAAATGCAAGTTTACCTTTTACGTTAACATTTTGGATTTGTGGACTCGCTACGCTTATTCCACCAGTTAAATGGCGTCAATAACAGGCTGTAAACCGATTGCGGCCGTTAACTCGATCTCTGTAACACGATTTCACGCGTCAGAATTAATCTTCTCCGGCAATCGCCGGACTGCATATTTCTGCCAACAGCGAAACGGTCACCCGTTGTATACAGCTTTGGCGCCTGGTGCGTGATGCTCTGCGTATCAGTTGGCTGAGCGTGTGCGTCAAGAGCGAAGCGCGGGGAATGGAGGAGAGCGATTCGAGCACGCTGCTCGCCCTAAACGAGGTACGTCACGCGCGCTCTGTGGAGCACGTGTGTGTGTGTGTGTGTGTGTGTGTGTGTGTGTGTGTGTGTGTGTGAGTGTGAGTGGATGCGGCGCTGCCGGCGTCTGTCTGGCGTGGCGTGGAGAGGTGAGATGTGTTTGGACCGTAATTTACTGTCGAATATAGTAGCAAGCGAAACAAACGGGGCGAAGCCCACAGGACTCACTGTCAAATTAGCGATGCGGACTCTGCTCTGTCAGAGGAGCGAATCACAGCATTTCCGAATGAACGCGAGGCGATCTTGCTACCTGGGTGGAGCGCACTCTTTACGCTTTCTCTCTTTGTTCGCGTATTTGCTTGTATGTAATTCCGAACCTCTCACGCCGTCTGTCTCTCAATATTTCTACGATTTTCTACTACATACACACATTAAAGCTACCACTTATCCCTTTCCTGTCACCACCTCACTGCCTTCACTTATCCTCTCACTCGTTCTACTTGATTCCTTCTTTCATCCGGCTTTTTTCACAAAGACTACGTCACAAATGTTTGAAGTCGTACAACATTATGTGTGTGTGTGTGTGTTTTGATCACTACTCAGAGCCCTTATGAGCGAGCAGCTTTCGCTCATATAGCTCCTCAAAAATGGAAAAATAAATCAATAAACAAACTACAAACTCTTATACAACGTCACACACAAGTATTTTCTAGTATGAAATCGATTAGTGAGAAGGCGCAGTATCGATACCATGGTTCAAATGGCTCTGAGCACTATGGGACTCAACATCTCAGGTCATGAGTCCCCTTTAACTTTAACTACTTAAAACTAACTAACCTAAGGACATGGCACACATCCATGCCCGAGGCAGGATTCGAACCTGCGACCGTAGGGTCGCGCGGTCCCAGACTAAAGCGCCTAGAACCCCTCGGCCACACCGGCCGCCTCGATGCCATCGTTTGCTGTATCTTCACCTAACTTCCGAAAGGCTGTTTACCTTCTGCGCCAACAGGATGGCGGGGGCAGGCGGCGCTACGCCGTCTTACGCGGATCTGTTGCGGTTGCGGAGAGAATAGTGTGCTGGAGATGGTTGCGATATTTACATCCGTAACGGGTTAGAGATTCTACGTTGTCTAGACCCATCTTCTGGTCGAGTGGGAAACTTTTGATTGGCGTCGTCTTCTTCTTCTCGTGCACTTCCTGCAGTCGAGGCCCGGCTGTCAACTTTGAAAAGCGCGTTAAAAAGGAAGTTAGACGGACGAGGAGAACACGCAGGTGCCATAAACGGATCCCCAAGAAACTTAGCTCAGTGGAAGAAGAGTCAAAATAAGCGAATCACGTGTCTCGGCTTATCCGTAGATACTCCACCGTTTCTGAGAAAAAGATCGTCAAAGTTTTCGAGTTACTATACGTGTCTTTCAACAAGTAAACAGTTCAACCGTAGCTGTAGCACTGTGGCTGGAGCCGTGGCTCCACAGTTCTGTGGCTCGTGTGCGAAACCAGATTATTACTTTTATATTTGTCTTTCGTGTATCTGCCTATGTCCGTAGAAGATTATTACGCTTACATTTTCCAATGTATATTGAAATAACATTGTCTTTATTCGTCTACTGATAGTATGTCCGATGAATAAATAAAAAAAAGTAATGAGACAATTATTTGCACTTGCTTTCGGTGAAAGTCCTGTAGTATACCTTATTCTTAATGATCGAAAGCATGGGTTTTCGACAAAGTGATCCGTTATGCGTAGTTTGCCGCGAAATTATTCAGCAATGTTAACGATGTTTCTTTTCCGAGTGCGAATTACACGAAGAAATGTCGCTGTGGCAAACCTGCCTTCGAGGGATGCTCACCGTATCCGAGTTTCTATATTTCGAATGCTTCTACGATCAGTATAATTCACGGGAATGTATAAAATCTTCCTGAAGAATAAACATAAGAATATAATATAAGAATTAAGAAGTGATATATGGATTAAAAACAAGAATATGAAAATTTAGAAAGATCGTAACCTCTGAAAATACCGTACACAGATATTATATAATGAATGTATGACTCTCGTTGTGGAACCCAGTTGTAATTTTACAATGAATTTAGCGTGTTTTATCCCCTAACTTGAAAAGAAACACTCGTGCAGTAATCTTCTGTGGACACAAATACCCGGGCTTTGAACACAGGACGCTGGCACTGTGTCACCGGTTGTGCTGAGCTTATCGACCGCTGAAAGACAGATAAATTATGTTGAAAAAGTTGACGGTCGTTTTCTCAGAAACGGTCGAGCATCTACGGATGAGCCAAAACAAGTGTACACTAATTTTGGCTCCCCTTCCATTGAGTGAAGTTTCTGGTACATCGGATTATGACACGTTCCGTGTTCTCCTCGAAAGTTGATGAAATTTAGCAAACGACATCGAAAGCTACACCACGACGATCACAGCGAAAATTATTTCCTGAGAACTTTATGTTTAAATTGTCTCTTTTGGTCTCACCGGAAAATTGGCACTGAATATTCACATATTTTTGATTTCAGCGGTTAAAATGGTTCAAATGGCTCTGAGCACCATCGGAGTTACCTTCTAAGGTCATCAGTCCCCTAGAACGTAGAACTACTTAAATCTAACTGACCTAAGGACATCACACACATCCATGCCCGAGGCAGGATTCGAAACCGTAGCGGTCTCGCGGTTCCAGACTGTAGCGCCTAGGACCGCTCGACCATCAGGCCCGGCGTCACGGTTAACATTTTATGTTTGTTTATCAGTATTGTTTACCGTAAAGCCAGTTACATTCTATAGCTCTGGACAGAATGATAACCGGTCAGTAATGCTAACTGATTTTATTACATGAGGTGGGGATCATTTGTAACCTTTGTTTTTATTTCATAAGTTATAAGTTTGTAACTTTTGTAATCTTTTGTAATCTTTAAACGTTTCAAGTTGTAGTTTAAACCGGTGTTTTAACGACATCAGTTCTACTATTTAACTGAATTTTTCTCTCTCCATTACAGTACGGCCTTACTTATCCTGACTATTATGCCAATGCCAATGAACCAGGACTACACTACGTGATGAAAAGTATCCGGACACCTGGCTGAAAATGACTTACAAGTTCGTGGCGCCCTCCATCGGTAATGCTGGAATCCAGTATGGTGTTGGCTCATCCTTAACCTTGCAGACAGCTTCCACTCTCGCAGGCACATGTTCAGTCAGGTGCTGGAACGTTTCTTGGAGAACGGCAGCCCATTCTTCACGGAGAGCTGCACTGAGGAGAGGTATCGGTGTCGGTCGGTGAGGCCTGGCACGAAGTCGGCGTTCCAAAACATGTGTTCTTTAGGATACAGGTCAGGACTCTGTGTAGTCCATTACAGGCATGTTATTGTCATGTAACCACTCTGCCACAAGCCGTGCATTGTGAACAGGTGCTCGATCGTGTTGAAAGATGCAGTCGCCATCCTCTATTTGCTCTTCAACAGTGGGGAGCAAGAAGGTGCTTAAAACATCAGTGTAGGCCTCCGATAGTGCCACGCAAAACAATAAGGGGTGCAAGCCCCCTCCATGACAAACGCGACCACACTATAACACCACCGCCTCCGCATTCTACTGTGGGCACTACACACGCTGGCAGATGAAATTCGCCGGACAATCGGCATACCCACACCCTGCCATCAGATTGCCACATAGTGTACCGGGATACGTCACTACATAACGTTTTTCCACTGTTCAGTCGTCCAATGTTTATGCTCCTTACGCCAAGCAAGGCGTCGTTTGGCCTTTACCTGCGTGATGTGTGGCTTATGAGCTGCAACTCGAGCATGAAATCCTAGTTGTCTCACCTTCCACCTAACTGTCATAGCACTTGCAGTGGGTACTGATGCAGTGTGGAATTCCTGTGTGATGGTCTGGATAGACGTCTGCCTATTACACATTACGACCCTCTTCAACTGTAGGCGGTCTCTTGTCAGTCAACAGACGAGGTCGGCGTGTATGCTTTTGTGCTGTACGTGTCCCTTTATGTTTCCACCTCTCTATCGCCACGGAAACAGTGGACCTAGGTATGTTCAAGAGCGTGGAAATCTCACATACAGACGCATGGCACAAGTGACACCCAATCAGCTGACCACGTTCGAAGTTGTGAGTGCCGCGGAGCGCCCCATTCTCCTCTCTCACGATGTCTAATGACAACTGAGGTCGCTGATATGGAGTACCTGGCAGTAGGTGGCAGCACAATGCACCTAATATGCAACTTTTGATCACATAGCGTATGTCTCATTGTTTTGAAATAAAATTTGTTGAGTTAATTGTGTCAAATGTTTTATTGTATAAATATCAGAGAGATCTATTAACTATTGGATTGAGTAAATGTTGATTTATGATTGAATATTAAAGTATATTTTTCAACAAACTGTAGGTTTGTTATTTTGGTAGAACAGTAAGCTAAACATTGTGTTAATACCCTGCTCAAAATTATTCCTGGCACCTTACCACCTTACTACATATCAGTATCAAAGAATTTTCAGAAATATCACCAAAAAAAGTACGTTACAGAACGCATAAGGAACTGTTGCTGTCAGTTGCAGTATTGAAGACTGAAAGTGGGAATATTTGAGTTTAATGTCACGTTGATGGCGATGTCATTAGAGAGGGCCTACAAACACGTTCAGCACGAGCATGGTAGGAAAATCGCGCCTGATCCCTTCCTCCTTTTTGTTCTAAAAGCTGTACAAGTGTCGAGGAAGTCATAGGAATTTAAACATAAATACAGAGTTTGAACGAGCGTGCGACGTCTCTTCGAAAAGAGCACCATAAGGGGGATCCGACTACAAAGACAACCGTAAAATATAATACCGATAAAAACATCAGAAAAATGGCGAATGACGAAAGCGAATATGCAGCAGAGACTTAAGAATTCAAAGAATACTATTTAAAAACTCAAGGAATGACCAACATTATGTGACAGCAGTGATGGTTCCCAAAATTTTATCAAAATTAATGACCAAATAAAAGTGAATGGGGAATACATGTTAAAAAGGACAAAAATATGAAAGTAATTATCACGTGAGGCATCCTTGCGGTCCCACGTTCGCTTGCCAAAATAATTAAATTCTTCACGCTATTAGGCCTCAGCATAAAATAGTGTACAAGGAGCAGGACTCCTTATGAATAGAGAGATGGAGCAGAGACTGAAATGTTGTGGAAAGTTCAGCGATACCATAATCCAAATGAGAATCTACAGCAAACCGACGACAACAACAATAGTACAGGTGCACATCTCGGCGTCACCAGAAGAATATAAAGGGAGATTGTATATGAAGACTTGGAAGCTGTAGTAGGAACAAAAGGCAGACTGTCAGCAGACTGGGCACTCGGTAGTGAAATGAGAGAGGAGAAAGACTCCTTGAGTTATGCAGTATATTTCAGCTAGTAATAACAAATACGTTCTTCAGGTATCACAAGTAGAGGGGTGCGCGCTAACAAACAAAGGAAGTTCGAGCTCACATGCGGTTCCAATTCGTCGAAATGTCTTGGCTCAAACTCGTCCAAGGTTTGAACCGCACGTGTACCATTTCACGCCTTAAATTAGACACTTGTGACCCTTTGGTGAAATTATCTGGCTTATGACGAGTATGTGTAATTATATGAAACGTAGCACGTTAATATTACATATAACATCAGTAATAATAGTATAGGGAGCCATAAATGATGTAGGCCACACACTTGCGATTTGGTTAGAATAATGTTTATTCAGAAAGTAAACTAATAGCGAAAGTACTCATATTTTGAATTACTATAACACTAGAGCGCACATCCAATTGACAGAGCTCGATCATTCACAATATCTTCGCGAATTACAAGTCCGATCCATCTAGTTAGCTACGCGAAAAGTTAAGAGTTCACACCAGGCGCGCGGCTACTCACCGCTCAGAGACTAAGTCCCGCGATACTACACAACGCGAAATTTTCTAAGTCGTTTCACGTCCTAGCTACCTTAAGACCGATCGTCCGCTTTCGCTTCTCCGCCATCACTGTCCCTCTGCCCGTCCCCTGTCTCGTTTCCCGCGCGCCGAACATCCTAGCTCAACTGACAAGGGAACCTCCCCATCGCACCCCCCTCCGATTTAGTTATAAGTTGGCACAGTGGATAGGCCTTGAGAAACTGAACACAGATCAATCGAGAAAACAATAAGAGGTTGTGTGGAACTACGAAAAAAATAAGCAAAATATACAAACTGAGTAGTCCATGCGAAGATAGGCAACATCAAGGACAATGGGAGTCAAGGAGCGCCGTGGTCCCTTGGTTACCGAGAGCAGCTACGGAACAAGAGGTCCTAGGTTCAAGTCTTCCGTCGCCTGTAAAGTTTAATTTTTTATTTTCAGTTTATGTGACAAACTATTACGTTTTCATCACTTTTTTGGAAGTGATTATCACATCCAAAAGAAAACCTAAAGCGGGCAAGGTAGAAGAATCTTTTTACCCATTCACTAAGCGTACAAGTTAGGTGGGTCGACAACACATTCCTGTCATGTGACGCACATGCCGTCACCAGTGTCGTATAGAATATATCAGACGTGTTTTCCTGTGGAGGAATCGGTTGACCTATGACCTTGCGATCAAATGTTTTCGGTTCCCATTGGATAGGCACGTCCTTTCGTCTACTAATCGCACGCGTTTGCGGTGCGGTCGCAAAACACACACTAAACTTATTACAGGGAACAGAGACGTCAATGAACGAACGGACAGATCATAACTTGACGAAAATAAAGAAAGTAAAATTTTGAGCTGAGGGAAGACTTGAACCAAGAACCACTCGTTCCGCAGTTACTCACGCTAACCACGTGACCACGGCGGTCCTGACCTCAGATGCTCCTTGATGTTGCCTATCTTGCACATGGACTACTCAATTTGTATATTTTGCTTATTTTTTTCATAGTTCCACACAACTTCTTCCTGTTTTCTCGATTGATCTGTGTTCAGTTTTTCAAGGCCCATCCACTGTGCCAACTTATAACTAAATCTGAGGGATGGGGAGGTTCCCTTGTGAGTAGGGCACTTCCCTTTCCTGAAGTCGTCCAACTGATTGGCTACAGCTTATTCTACATTATTTAATTTTTTAACATATTTAAATCATCAAAGCTTGACCACTTTCACGTACTAAATAAAGTAACAATAATATCCATTACATAATAAACGTTATATACTTTTACATAAAACCAATACGAGGGTGAGTCAAAAGAAAACCTTAAATTTGTAATAACAAATCGAAATTTCGCGCCGTTATCCTGTAAGTTGGTTAGCGTGGTACAAACAGCGTGCAGAATGCCCTGTAGGTGGCGGCATAGTGCAGATGTACACATACAGTCGCAGTATCATATAAAGATGGCCGCCCCCACTTGCGACTTGCACCGGGGAAGAACAGCGTTCTGTTATTCGGTTTTTGCGTAGTGAAGGTGTAAAACCTATTGAAATTCATCGACGAATGAATGTTTGTCACAGCAGCAAATCTACGAATGGAGTAGGAAGTTCGCAAATGGTGTGACTTCAATGGAAGATGCTCCTTATCCAGGTCAGGCACAACGAGTTGTGACTCCATAGAACGTTGCAGCAGTTGAAGCCCTAGTGAAGGAAAACCGCCGAGTGACATTAAATGGCATTGCAGCATGTTTACAAATTACTCATGGGTCAGCACACCAAATTGTGCATGATGTGCTCCAGTTTCACAAAGTGTCTGCAAGATGGGTGCCACGGCAGCTGAAACCTGAAATGAGAGAACGACGTGTTGATGCTTGTGAAGAACTTCTTCGGTGCTTTGAACGAGAAGGTGATGGCTTCCTTGCAAGAATCGTTACTGGGGACGAAACCTGGGTTCACTTCCACCAACCGAAAACGGAGAGAGTGAGCAAGGAATGGCGCCATTCCACATCACCAAAACTGAAGAAGTTTCGAAAAGAACCATCAGCAGGGAAGATTATGCAGACACTCTTTTTGGGACGAAAAAGGCGTCGTTTTGGAGCATTACATGCCTAGAGGGACCACTGTCACCAGTGCATCATACACAGATCTCCTAAAAAATCATCTGTGGGCTGCAATCAAATCAAAGCGACGTGGATTGTTGTCAGCAGGTTTCCTTTTGCAACATGACAATGTAAGGCCCCACACTGCCCGTACAACAGTTGCAACAATCACAGACCTCCATTCGGAGTGTCTACCTCATCCACCATACTCACCAGACCTTGCCCTAAGTGAGTTCCATATGTCTGCACCACTCAAAGACGTAATGGGAGGAAAGAAGTACCGTACTCATGAAGAGGTACGCCACGAGGGGCATGAGTGGTTGCGCGGACTACCAAAACAGTTTTTTTCTAAAGGAATTTATCCACTTTGTAATCGCTGGAGGGCTTGAATTGAGAATTGTACCACTTCTGCACAATAAATTATATTTTAAAAAATATTTAAGGTTTTCATTTGACTCTCCCTCGTACAACTTCCTTCTTAGCTTTGAATGTCACAGCAAGTAGCCCTGCACCATTGTGCTTTCTGATAAATAAATAAAGAACAAAAATAACTATTACGCACTGAACTTTACAACAAATATTCTATTACCTAATGATTCCATGAGATGGCATGCTCTCATCGTTCAATGTGTTTTGTGGGGAGGAAATGATAATCTGATGCTTAACTGAAAATACTGATTATTTAAATTTACTATATCTTTTAAAGAAATGAAATTACGTATTCGAAATTTACCGCAATTGTCATTTTAATGAGGCTCTTCTATATGAAATGTCGATCGTTAAGATCGACGAAAGCGATCAGATTTTACCATTCAGGTCTTTGTTACACAACTTGTTCATTTCACTTTAACAATAAATCATACACGATTATAGGTGTGATCAATATTCAAGTTTTATCGGGACCACCATGAAATTTTATGAAGGATGGTAGATTAAAATTACTGTGGCTTCATTCTCTTAGTTACTACAGAATTAAATAGTTTTCATAAATGTTTCCCTTTATGGCCGATCTTAGATCCGCCATATTTAACACTGCTACATCACCCTGGCCACGAACAGCTTCTACAGGGTTTCCCTATGACGTAGATTCTGGTCTGTCTCACTCGCACACTACAGCGCTTAGGCCTCATTCAGCACAATAGACGCCTGTAAATATCCATATATCGTGGCGAAGCTGCGTTCTTTGTGGCACTCGGTCCTGTACGAAAGGGTTCGTTTCACAATTTCTGAAGGCTGGCTCTTTCGAAAAATGGCTCTAAACACTATGGGACTTAACATCTGAGGTTATCAGTCCCATAGACTTAGAACTACTTAAACCTAACTAACCAAAGGACATCACACACATCCATGCCCGAGGCAGAATTCGAACCTGCGACCGTACGGCAGCGCAGTTCCGGACTAAAGCGCCTAGAACCGCTCGGCCACAGCAACCGGCTGTCTCTTTCGGGCCGGCCGCGGTGGTCTAGCGGTTCTAGGCGCTCAGTCCGGAACCGAGGGACTGCTACGGTCGCAGGTTCGAATCCTGCCTCGGGCATGGATGTGTGTGATGTCCTTAGGTTAGTTAGGTTTAAGTAGTTCTAAGTTCTAGGGGACTGATGACCACAGATGTTAAGTCCCATAGTGCTCAGAGCCATTTTGTCTCTTTCGGCCATATACATGAATGAGAGCGAAATGCTCGTTAACTCACAGGGGGCGTACTTGTAAAAGACCTGGCGGCACAGGAAAATACGTGCTGGATTGCACCATGGTGGGACAGAGATATTGTGATGATATTTTGTATTGTAAGGCTTACCGATAAGTAGATACAGCATTTGATCATAATTTAGTAATGATGAAGAACAGGCTGTAGTTTAAAACAATCTCCATACGACCCAATGTGCAAAGAAGAGTGGTGCTGAAGTACTCACGTATGATGAGACGCGTTTCAGTTTCTCTGAGAATGTAGATTCGGTGATATTGAATAACACAATAGGCATTTCAGTCGAAGAGGAAGGGACGGCACGAAAACGGACAATCACAGAAGTTGGCCAGACAAATATAGGTACAAGGAAGGTAACAGCTTAACAACCTTGGTTAACAAAACAAATTTATTAATGACTGAAGGACAAATTCATCACATAAAAATGTCAGAGTAACTTTCGGTGCAAGTAAAAGCAAAGCATTTCCACTAATACAAACGAAGGATATACGCCGCCGCCTACAGCGCTACAGACGAATAGTTTGAGCCCTTGGAGCAGCTAGTTGGTAATATTAATTGTCTGCCTGTGTCAGTGCAGTTGTATTCAGTACGTTATTGCTTATATACCAGCTTGCATTTTTCAATTTTTTATATAACTGGCGCCTTCAGTGCTATCTGAAAACAACTGGACTAGTTTTTGTTTTGCTTGGATACATTGTGTGTATCATAGAATGGTTCAAATGGCTCTAACAAGGGAACCTCCCCATCGCACCCCCCTCAGATTTAGTTATAAGTTGGCACAGGGATAGGCCTTGAAAAACTGAACACAGATCAGTCGAGAAAACAGGAAGAAGTTGTATGGAACCATGGAAAAAATAAGCAAAATATACAAACTGAATAGTCCATGTGCAAGGTAAGCAACATGTAGGAGAGCGTCAGGTTACGAGCGCCGTGGTCCCGTGGTTAGCGTGAGCAGCTGCGGAACGAGAGGTCCTTGGTTCAAATCTTCTCTCGGGTGAAAAGTTTAATTTTTTATTTTCAGATAATTATCAAAGTTCAGTCACTCACACATATTCAACTTCGCTCTCCAAAATTCCAGGACATGTTCAGATTTGCTTGGACATATACAGGATTTGACGGTCTACGCACGGAAACATTTGAAAACGTAAAAAAACATAAGTTTTGACAGAGCACAGGGAAAACTGTGCGACTGTGAAACTGTTGCATTCATTTGTTGCAGTTTATGTGACAAACTCTTATGTTTCCATCACTTTTTTGGGAGTGATTATCACATCCACAAGAAAACCTAAATCGGGCAAGGTAGTAGAATCTTTTTACCCATTCGCCAAGTGTGCAAGTTAGGTGGATCGACAACATATTCCTGTCATGTGACGCACATGCCGTCACCAGTGTCGTAAAGAATATATCAGACGTGTTTTCCTGTGGAGGAATCGGTTGACCTACGACCTTGCGATCAAATGTTTTCGGTTCCTATTGGAGAGGCACGTGCTTTCGTCTACTAATCGCACGGTTTTGCGGTACGGTCGCAAAACACAGACACTAAACTTATTGCAGTGAATAGAGACGTCAATGAATGAACGGACAGATCGTAAGTTTGCGAAAATAAAGAAAGTAAAATTTTCACTCGAGGGACCTCTCGTTCCGCAGTTGCTCACTCCAACCACGGGACCACGGCGTTCATCAGCTCACATTGTCCTTGATGTTGCCTATCTTGCACATGAACTACTCAGTTTGTATAATTTGCTTATTTTTTCATAGTTCCACACAACTTCTTCCTGTTTTCTCGATTGATCTGTGTTCAGTTTTTCAAGGCCTATCCACTGTGTCAATTTATAAATAAATCTGAGGGGGTGCGATTGGGAGGTTCCCTTGTAAGCACTATGGGACTTAACATCTGAGGTTATCAGTCCCATAGACTTAGAAATACTTAAACCTAACTAACCTAAGGACATCACACACATCCACGCCCTAGGCAGGATTCAAACCTGCGACCGTAGCAGCAACGAGGTTCCTGTCTGAAGCGCCTAGAGCCGCTCGGCTACAGCAGCCGTCGTGTATCATAGTTTCAGTAGTGTAGGCTTAGGCTGTCTGCAGCTCCACTGTCGAGTAGCTTCAATGTTTAGACTAGCCAGTTGGTAGCCACAGTTCCTCGTCTGCTGGAATGCTGTTCAGCTGCATCCATTGAGATAGTGTTTATGTAGCAGCTTGCGCCTCACCTCGGAAGTGCCACAGACGGGTTTGTTTTCACTTTTGTGGGAGTCTGTGTTGACTTTTCCAGTTAACACTAACTGATTTGTTTTTATTTTTGATATCTTATTCACTTTCTTACGGGATACAATATGGATAGGGACTGTGCTTGTTGTGAACTCATACAAGGAGACTTGGCTGTTGTCTGTAAACAGGAGGCGCCTTTGCTCACGGTCGACTAGCTTGTGCCGACTTCTCAAAGCTGGCGACATCCGGGCACCGATGACTAGAGTCCCCTGATGATGTGGTTGCCTCTGTGTCTTCTGATATGCAACATCTGACCGGCTCACCGTCACTTGATAGTGACTAACGCACAGTGTGGGTTCGCTTGTCACTGGGCTGAAGGAAAAAGA
Organism: Schistocerca nitens; assembly: GCF_023898315.1. Lineage (NCBI taxonomy): Eukaryota > Metazoa > Arthropoda > Insecta > Orthoptera > Acrididae > Schistocerca > Schistocerca nitens. The sequence goes on along the minus strand of NC_064617.1, from coordinate 423,017,563 downwards.
AGGAACAGGCTTTACGGTTGGCTCCTTACTCTTCAGCAACAGGTACGTGTTCTACCCAGTGCTGACAATACTTCCGAGCCAGCACGGTATGCCTCTCGTGATAGGCCAGCGGTCGGTTTTTCCACCTAGTGTGGACAAGTGCAGGCCGTGGGTACGATAGCCACAGGAAAATTCAACATGGATTGGGCAGTGGAGCCCCTTAGGGAAATAGCATCAGGGAAATAGTACGCAGGGCGAGAAAGAATGCCAGTGTGCTCTCGGTATGTCTGCCGGGGTCTCGTCTGAGATGTTGAGGAAGCTCTGCTGGTGGCTATCGAATGCACTGGCTGGAAACGGATGCAGATAGTTTAAATTGTCGGCCGCCTGAGTTCTGAGACCATTTTTTGAAGGCAACTAGTGTCACACGCAGAGTTCGGGAAAAGTTGACTGTTTGTAGCGCCGTGCTCAGGACCGATCGCGTCCTCTGATTTGGAGAAAAATGGGAAATCTAAAACAGCGGCCGAGGCTACTACGTGGAAGCGAATTTCCCGACCTACGCTGTCGGGTGGGCAATTTTATGGTTCCCCTTAATAGGTCAGGCAGGAAGCGGTTACTAGCGTAGAGCAATAAGAACGACGTGCACATAGGGTTTGGGATCAGAAAACAATTGCCTTTCAAAAGCAAAGATATGTCAGCCACACTATTCTCAGAGAACACTCGTTCTCGCAGATTCGATACAGAAAGGATTAATATGATGTTAGCAAACAGTAAAATCATCCAAGGAAATATCCCAGAATTACACTACTGGCCATTAAAATTGCTACACCAAGACGAAATGCAGATGATAAACAGGTATTCATTGGACAAATATACTATTCTAGAACTGACATGTGATTACATTTTCACGCAGTTTGGGTGCACAGATCCTGAGAAATCAGTACCCAGAACAACCACATCTGGCCGTAATGACGGCCTTGATACGCCTGGGTATTGAGTCAAATAGAGCTTGGATGGCGTGTACAGGTACAGCTGCCCATGCAACTTCAACACGATACCAAAGTTCATCAAGAGTAGTGACAGGCGTATTGCGACGAGCCAATCGCTCGGTCGCCATTGACCAGACGTTTTCAGTTGGTGAGAGATCTGGAGAATTTGCTGGCCAGTGCAGCAGTCGAACATTTTCTGTATCCAGAAAGGCTCGTACAGGACCTGCAACATGCGGTCGTGCATTATCCTGCTGAAATGTAGGGTTTCGCATGGATCGAATGAAGGGTAGCGCCACGGGTTGTAACACTTCTGAAATGTAACGTCCATTTTTCAATGTGCCGTCAATGCGAGCAACAGGTGACCGAGACGTGTAACCAATGGCTCCCCATAGCATCACGCTGGGTGATACGCCAGTATGGCGATGACGAATACACGCTTCCAATGTGCGTTCACCGCGATGTCGCCATCACGGATGCGACAATTATGATGCTGTAAACAGAACCTGGATTCATCCGAAAAAATGACGTTTTGCCATTCGTGCACGAAGGTTTGTCGTTGAGTACTTCATCGCAGGCGCTCCTGTCTGTGATACAGCGTCAAGGCTAACCGCAGCCATGCTCTCCGAGCTCATACTCCATGCTGCTGCAAACGTCGTCGAACTGTTCGTGCAGATGGTTGTTGTCTTGTAAACGTTCCCAACTGTTGACTCAGGGATCGGACGTGGCTGCACGATCCGTTACAGCCATACGGATAAGATGACTGTCATCTCGACTGCTAGTGATACGAGGCTGTTGGGATCCAGTACGGCGTTCCGTATTATCCTACTGAACCCACCGTTTCCATATTCTGCTAACAGTCATTGGATCTGGACCAACGCGAGCAGCAATGTCGAAATCTTTATCGATGTCGGAAACGTGATGATACGCATTTCTCCTCCTTTCAAGAGGCATCACAACGACGTTTCATCGGGCAACGCCGGTCAACTGCTGTTTGTGTTGAGAAATCGGTTGGAAACTTTCCTCATGTCAGCACGATGTAGGTGTCACCACCGGCGCCAACCTTGTGTGAATGCTCTGAAAAACTAATCATTTTCATATCACAGCTTCTTGTTCCTGTAGGTTAAATTCCACGTGTTTAGCACTTCATCTTCGTGGTGTAGCAATTTTAATGGCTAGTAATGTGGTATCGCTAATTTAAGGTACATAGTATTAGGAACAGAAAGCTGGTTGAAATCTGAAGCAAATAGCAATGAAATCTTAATTTCATACTGGAATATTTATCCTAAATGTATGTTAGCCAAAACTGTTTGCGGCGTTTTTTTGCAATATATAACTCGAAAACATCTGGTGAGTTTATCACGGATTCCGATTGCGAATTAATCTGGGTGAATTTAAGCATCAGTTATCGGTAAAAACGGTAGTCAGATGCTTTTATAGACCGCCTGGGTCTGGAGTTGTTTTGGTAGAGCCCTCCCTTTAGAGAGAATTTTCAGAATATAGTTCATAACTTTGCTGTTCATGCCGTTGTAATAGGGGGTGACATCAACATGCCACGGATAGTTTGGGATGCTCATGCTATAAAAACAGGCGCCAGAGATAGGGACTCGAGTAGCGTTATTCTGAATATTTTGTCCCAATATTACTCCCAGCAGATAATTGGAGAACCAACACGTTAAAGCAACATCTTAGACCTACAAGAAACAAGCAGGCCTGAATTATTCGAATTAGTTAACGTAGTGGAAGGTATTAGTGGTCATGAGGCTGCGATAGCGTATATGACAATGTACGGTCTGAAGATACCTTTGATATGAAAGAGGAATGGGATACAAAGAGTAGAGTATATCAGCAGTCAGCATCAAAGATTCGGTACTGAGGACGAAGATGTTAATGAAAACGAAAGAAATTTAAAAGCTTCGTTGAAAATGACTTACAGAAGCATGATTAGAGCAAGGTTTTAAGGGATGGGAAAGATGCTCTGCAGTTCATAGCCGTGTTAGGAAACTGCACGTAAATAAAAAGAGCTTTATCACAGATTCAAGACAAGTCAAAACCTAGCAGACAAACAAGGAAAGCTGTATGAAGCGAATATGAGCGTATGGAGAGCTATGAGAAGTAAAATTTTGTCAAATGATCTGTACAAAAACTTCGATCTTACGTAAAAGTAGTAAGCGGTTCGAAATAATCTATTCAGTCACTCGGTGACCATACTGGCGCCGAAACGGAAGATAACAGAGAGAAGACCGAAATTCTGAATTCAGTCTTCTGAAATTGTTTCGTCTTGGGAGATCGAACATTGAAACAACACATATTGAGATAGCCCATCGAGGAAGAGAAACGCACCTGCTATCGCTTAGCAGAGGAAAGGTCATCAGGATTGGGTAAGTTACCTATAAAAGCCTACAATGATTATGCATAAGAACTTGCTCCCTTCCTAGCAGCTGTTTATCGTAGACCACTGAAGAAACGAATGGTACCTAGCGACTGGAAAGAAAACGCAGGTCATTCCCGATTTTAAAAAGGGTCGCAGGATAGACACACTTAATTATAGGCTTGTATCGTTGACGTCAATGTCTTACGGAATTATGAAACATGTTTTGTGTTCATGTATAATGACGTTTTTGGTGAACGAAAGTCTCCTCAGTAAAAATCATGAAGGAGACCGCAAACAGTGATGATTTTGTTCCTCGACGAGATGCACAGCGCTGTAAAGAAGGGCGCTGAGGTTAATGGCGTGTTCCTCGACTTCAGGAAGGCACTTGGCACCGTTCCACTGCGCTGTTCACCGAATGAGAAAGAAACCTAGCTTAACCAGTATCGTACCAGATATACGACGGGATACGAGACATTCTTACAGATAGAACTCAACACGTCGCTCTTGACGGAACAAAATCGACAGATGTAAGTATAATTTCTGGAATACATCACGGAAGTATGATAGGACCGTTTCTATTCACAACGTATATAAAAGATCTAGTAGAAAGCGTCGGAAGCTCTTTAAGGCTAAATGGTTCAAATGGCTCTGAGCACTATGGGACTCAACTGCTGAGGTCATTAGTCCCCTAGAACTTAGAACTAGTTAAACCTAACTAACCTAAGGACATCACAAACATCCATGCCCGAGGCAGGATTCGAACCTGCGACCGTAGCGGTCTTGCGGTTCCAGACTGCAGCCCCTTTAACCGCACGGCCACTTCGGCCGGCAAGCTCTTTAAGGTTCTTCACAGTTGTCTTCAAGAAGGTAGCCACACAAAAGATAGTACAGATTGGCAATATGACCTGCGAAGGATTGATGAATGGTGTAGGCCCTGCCAGTTGAACCTGGATGTAAATAAATGTAACAAACTGCGCATGCATAGGAAATGAAATCCATTATTGTACAACTATACTGTCGATAACAAACTGATATAAATCGTATATACTGTATAAAATCGATGAATAACAACCCAGAGCCGGCCAGAGTGGCCGAGCGGTTTTAGGCGCTACAGCATGTAACCGCTGCGACCGCTACGGTCGCAGGTTCGAATCCTGCCTCGGGGATGGATGTGTGTGATGTACTTAGGTTAGTTAGGTTTAGGTAGTTCTAAGTTATAGAGGCCTGATGACCTCAGAAGTTAAGTCCCATACCGCTCAGGGCCATTTTTAACAACCCAGAGCAAGATTAAGTGGAATGAAAACAAGAAACATGTAGTAGGAACAGCAGGTGTGTGTCATTTACGAAGGAAGCGGCTGTGAAGGCTGATGTACGACGGATTCTTGAGTGTTTTACACCAATGTGGGATCCTCACCAGTTGCAATTGATAGGGAAGATAGAGTAGTTCCAACGAAGAGCGACGCACTTCGTCATAGGTTCGTGTAGTCGGCGTCAGAGCGTTACATAGAAGCTCAACAAACTCCTGTGGTAGGCGTTACAAGAGAGGCGTTGTGCCTCACTGAGAGCTTCTCTACTGGAATTTCGATATAGCAATTTGCAGAAAGAGTTGGAAAACATGTTACTTTCTCTCATTAACATCTCACGAAGTGACCCGGACGAGAAAATTCGGGAAATCAGTGCTAATACAGAGGCTCATCGACAACTATTCTTCACACGCGCTATTTACAAGTTGAACAGGCAAAGGGGATCATTTAGAGGTACCGGAGGTATCTTCCGTCACGATTCGTTAGACGGGTTTGTGGAGTATGATGTAGATGTAGACCCGCTAGGTACAATAAGTAGACGGAGGAACTGGTTGTCAACATGATAAATATTAAGAGATGTTGGTTTGGAAGACAGAGAGTAGGATGTATTAGACTCAGACTTAGACAGAGCTTTGGAAGACTTGCGAGCAAACAAGAACATGGTACAAATAATATTTATTTGAAAGTTCTAAATTCGCTGGAGTAAACGAAAAACATACATTTATTCTCATAAGCTACGACTTAGCCGTGGATTGTAGAATAAATTTCTTTTATTTCTGACAGTCATGACAGACCTTTTGGTCCGGAGACTATCGGTTTCGGTCAGCAATAATCATCTTCAGATCTGGAGTAGAACATAGGAAATGAAATTCACAGGTGGTAGATATATGCGACAATTCAAAAAGTAACATAAGAACGATTGAGAAACGTGAACATTCATTAGATAACGATCCATTTGGTTTTAGGAAAGGCAAACTCAGTAGTGAGGCAGTTCTTCTGTTGCGAGACATCAAAAACGGCAAATAAAATTCAAATTAAATAAGTACCTGACAACTGGCCCCGCTACCGTATTTATCACACACACAGTGTGGTAACAAAGAGCGCATTTTCATTAGCGTCAAAGTCCATTAAAGTTCGCACCACCAGCTTTCGTAAACAGAATTACAGTTTCAGGTTATTATTACGAGTAGCTAGAGGGAAGCCCCAAGTCCTGAAGCCACTGGAGTCCAGTGTGTATCTGAATTAAGTTTTTGAAGTCCAGGCTAGAATAAAAGCGTGTGATCTGATGAACAGCGGACGCAGATTCGCGCTGAAAAAAAAATTATTACGTTTATGTAGCATGATATAATTTTAGTGTTGAAAGCGCTCGAATGTGTTTATCATGTTCGCGATGGAAAAAAAAATTATATAGAGTAATCGGGCTATGAATAAGACAACTTAGCATGTCATGTGGTGAAGCGGTAGATAAAACGAGATGAGATGATAGAATACCCTCGGCTAAGGCTTGAATGGGTCTTTGAAGCGATGCAGACTACGGCCTGGTAAGGGGTCTCTGTGCCTGGCAATGTTATTCACAGTCGATTCCAACCAAATCACATGGGGCCTAGATTGTCGTGACAAAACCTACGTAACTTTCGCCTCTTTCAGCCACTGTCTGCTATGGTCCTGGTCTTGGTTCCAGCTCCAGGTCGACATTATCTTCTTCTGCAGCGACATTGCCGTTGTGGTCCACCGGCTATGGTACTAGTTTGCAAATATCAGCGCCCTGCCACGACTTCCTCCCGTCGCCAAGCTCTTCATCTCGGAACAGCACTTACATGCAAATTCCTCAGTTAATTGTTGGATGCAGATCTACCCCTACCGTTTTACCTTCTACGACTCCGTCTAGGATCAGGAAACCTACAAGAATATTATAAATCTTTGGAGCGATTTCACAGATTTTCTGTAAAAATATTTTTTGACATGTTGTGACAGAACACACTCAGAAAAACTCAAAACGTTTTTTTGATATATTGGAGATTCTCCAGATGTGCCCCTCCTGATGATAATGCTGATATCAAATCGATAATAGTCATGAGAGACTGGAATGTATTTGTGCGGGAAGGAGTAGTAGAAACGGCAGAGGAGAATATGGGTTTGGTTGTAGGAATGAGACAAGAGCAACACTACTTGAGTTTTGCAATAAACTTCATCTAATAATAGCGAGTACACTGTTCAAGAATCATGAAAGGAGGCTATATACTTGGAAAAAAAAATGGTTCAAATGGCTCTGAGCACTATGGGACTTAACATCTGTGGTCATTAGTCCCCTTGAACTTAGAACTACTTAAACCTAACTAACCTAAGGACATCACACACATCCATGCCCGAGGCAGGATTCGAACCTGTGACCGTAGCAGTCGCGCGGTTCCGGACTACGCGCCTAGAACCGCTAGACCACCGCGGCCGGCGAATATACTTGGAAAACATAGGGCAAGATTTCAGGTATGTTAAATCATGGTGAGGTTGAGATTCTGAAATCAGATACTGGATTCTAAGGCATACCGAGGAGCAGATATAGAATTCACATCACAATTTAGTAGTGACGAAGGATAGGTTGAAGTTTCAGAGACGAGCCAGGAAAAAATAGTGTGCAGAGAAATGGGATACGGAAATATATAGTAATTAAGAGATATGCTTTAAGTTCTCAGAGCTTATACGTACCGCGACAATCAATAGCTTCGTAGGTTATTCAGCTGAAAAAAGAATGCGCACCTCTAAAAAGGACGACCGCATAAATATGAAACAGCAATATAGCTACAAGGAAGTAACTGCGAGAAAACCATGTATAACAGAAGAAATACTTCAGCGGATCGACGTAAATGGAAGTACAAAAATGTTCAGGGAGATTGATAAATACATAAATAGCAATGAAATAAATAGGAAGTACATGGAAAGTAAGGCGAAATGGCTGCATGTGAAATGTTAAAATAACGAAAACGAAATGGTTGTTGCAAGCAATGACTCAGGATATAGGAAAATTAAGACAGCCTCGATTAAGTTAAAATCAAGAGCGGTAACATTAAGAGTGCAATGGGAATTGCATTGCTAAATGCAGAGGAAACAGCGTATGGCTGGAAAGAGTACACTGGACGCCTCTATGCAAGTGAAGAATTACCTGATGTGATAGGGAAGAGATAGGGGATCCAGTATTAGACCCAGAATTTAAAAAAAGCTTTGGATGACTTAAGATGAAATAAGGAAGAAAGTTTAGATAACCTTCCATCAGAATTTCTAAAATCATTGGGAGAAGTGGCAACAGAACGACTAATCGTGTTGTGTGTAAAATGTATGAGATTGGAGATGTACCATCAGACTTTCGGAGAAACATTATACACACAATGCCGAAAATAGAAAGAGCCGACAGCTGCAAGATTATCGCACAATCACCATAATAGCCCGTGCATTTAAGTTGCTGACAACAATAATATGACGAAGAAGGGAAAAGAAAATTGAGGGTCTATTAGATAACACTGAGTTTGGCTTTAAAACGATAAAGGCACCCAAGGGGCAGTTCTGAAGATGTGGTTGATAATGAAAGCGAGACTAAAGAAAAATCAGGAAACGTTCATAGGATTTGTCAACGTCTAAAAAGCGTTCGACAATGTCAAATGGAGCAAGATGTCCGAAAACTTGAGAAAAATAGGGGTAAGCTGTAGGGAAAGACTGGCAACATATAATATGTACCAGAACCAAGAGGGAACAATGAGAGTGGATGACAAAAAACGATGTGCTCGGATTATACAGGATGTAAAACAGAGATGTAGTCTTTCGCTCCTACTGTTCAATTTATACATCGAAGGAGTACGACAAAAATAAAAAAAAAGTTTCAAGATTGGGATTACCATTCAGGGTGAAAGGATGTCAAGGATAAGATCCACTGATGACATTGCTATCCTCGGTGTAAGTGAAGGAAAATTTCATGGTCTACTGAACGGAATGGACAATGTAATGATTATAGAATATGGACTGAGAGCAAATCGAAGAAAGACGCAAGTCATGAGAAGTAGCAGAAATTAGAACAGTGACAAACTTAATATCATAATTCGGAATCACGAATAACCAATGACGGACGCAGTAAAGAGGACATAAAAAGCAGATTAGCACTGGTAAAAAGGGCATTCCTTGCCAAGAGAAGTCTACTACTATCAAATATAGGCGTTAATATGAGGAAAAAATTTCTGAGAATACACTTTTGGAGCAGAGCGCTGTACGTTTGTGAAACATGGACCGGGGGAAAAACGGAACTGAAGAGAATCGAAGTATTTGAGATGTGGCGCTAGAAAGAATCTTTAAAATTGGGGTACTGATAAGGTAACGAATGAGGAGGTTCTCCGCAGAATCGGTGAGGAAAGGAATATACGAAAAAAACTGAAAAGAAGAAGGGGCGGGATGATAGGACACCTGTTAAGACATCAGTTAATGAGGGAGCTTTAGACGGTAAAAACAATAGGGGAAGACAGAGATTGGAATACATCCAGCAAATGTTTGAGGACGTGAGTTGAAAGTGCTACTCTGAGATGATAAGTTCGGCACAGGAGAGGAATTCGTGACGAGTCGCGTCAAACAAGTCAAACACTGACGACTCAAGAAAGAAAAGCTGTCCAAGTCGAAAATAAACGTCATGACATGAACTGCTGATCACGAATCCCACGACGACCAATCCATTATTTTATCAATTTCCTGTTTATGGGGCTTCAGACTTGGCAGTACGCGGGTAAGCAATTGTGGGGCTCAGAGAGAGTTTGCCATTACTTCCACTTACTGGTGACAAACGCGTTTTCTTTCCTGTCGGACTCTCTTGGGCAATTCTACTTTCTTCGACCCCAGTAGTATCAAGTTTCCAGTCCCGAGGCAGTCTTTCTTTTTCTTTCCTTATCTCAGATCTTCAAAGCTGCTGCCTTAAAGAAAAGTGTGTTGTATTAGGAGTGGCTAAGGGAAGAAAACCCTGAATAAAAAATCAGCATATCCTGCTGTCTTGTGGAATGTATGGTACGGGAGCACCAAAGGCTAGGAGACGCAAGAACTCTAAAACAAAGGTTGGTGTGGCAGGTTGGTCTCCTGAACCGTGATGAAAGCAACCTGCCTACAAATAGGAAAATTTACACAATCCTGACGTAGTAAGTCTGGGGATAGTCTGCAATATATGGTAAGTGAAGAAAATTCGCAAGCCAAGATCGAAAAAAAGCATTTTATTGGATGACCGGTTTCGAAAGAGCAGCCGTGCGGGATTAGCCGTGCGGTCTAAGGCGCTGCAGTCATGGACTATGCGGCTGGTCCCGGCGGAGGTTCGAGTCCTCCCTCGGGCATGGGTGTGTGTGTTTGTCATTAGGATAATTTAGGTGTAAGTATAGGGACTGCTGACCTTAGCAGTTAAGTCCCATAAGATTTCACACACATTTGACATTTTTGCGAAAGAGCTACTCTGTCATCATCGGATCTTGTGCTTTTGAATTCTTACAACATATTATTCATCAGTGTTACGAATAGCTTCACATTCCGTATGCACTTCCCATTACCATGAAGGTCATTACACATCATCATTTCAGATGTAAAATTATTGTAGAAAATTATGAACATATCTATATTGCGTCGACTGAATGTAGTCATGTTCAACAACAGATGGCAACTGAGTTCAGTGATGTGCTCCACACAAACATAATCAGCAACATTCAAGCCTGTGTGTGATATGGTAGGTTTCGTTTAGAGAGGGAGGCCCTGTTCGCCTGTTCGCCTGTTTATTACATCTTCGTTGCTTCGTCCGTCATGCTTTTTGTCTTTCTGTGGTTTCATAATACCTTCTCTTTCTCCGCTACTAAGGTTATTGATCATCCAGTTTCTGCTGCTCCTGTTAGCTTTTGTCTTTCTTCGGTTTTCTCTAAATCCAAATTCTGTGGTCACTGAACTGTGTATTCCATTCTGTTTACTTCAAACTGAAGGTCGAGTACTTATTTCTTACATTCATTGAAGGGAGCAATGTCGTCATCGATACTCGTCATAGACATCATTTCACCTGGAATTTTTATCTTATTCGTGAACATTTCTTCCTATTCTGTCATTGTTTCTTCGGTGTACAGGTTGAGCAGTAAGAGGAGGAGACTTCATCCCTCCCCTGTGCCCTTTTTAATCTTCTCTCGTGGTCTCCATGCTAGTTGTTCCATGCTGTGTCGTGTGCGTATTGTCTTTCCCTATAGCTTATGGCCAGTTCATTGATAATTTCAATTGTCTTGCACGATTTTAGGCCGTAAAACCCCTTTTATAGAACGAAAAATCAGTGGAAAATTCTTGAACTTTATCAAATTTACTATCAGAACTGTCTGTTGATTATCTCTCGCTAATCCTCATCTAATAGATTCTCTATAACCTTTTCACATCTTTTGGTTCTCATTCTTGTTACAAAATGGAAGAATGAACTTTCAAGGCGATTCTGGATAGCTGTCCCATATATTTTCTTTGCTTAGGATTGAGTGGACAATATTCTTCCTAGTCTTATGTCTCTGATCTCATAGATTGTACACAGTAACGTGACTAATAGCTAGGTTGTCACTCAATTCAATGATATGGAATTCCAAAGGAACATTACCTACGCCATCTAGCTTGTTTCCTCTAATTCCAACGCTGAAACCCCTATGTTTTCCAGGCCAATATCTTTTTCCTTCAGCCACGTCATCACACATGCTCCCAATGAACTCTTTGCACCTATCTGCCCTCTTCTAAGGGTGTAATAATGGAATTACTTTCGCTGTGATTTATTTACTATTAATTTCATACACAGTTATTTTGACTTTTCTAGGTACAATGTTTTCATTTAAGAAATTTATTCATTGAATTAATATTTATTCTGTTGCCAAAGATTTTTCGCCCTTACCTTCCTTGTGTCTATGTTTGTCTGTTAAGTGGTAGCCGTTTAAGGAATGTTCAGTCATCTTCAGCTGAACTGCTTACATCCATGTCCATTATCGCAGTATCTATAGTCTCACAAGACTTCAAACATGCAAATGATTCCTTAGCACCTCAGTACCGCACTTCCTCATAGATTCTTTTTCTCTTAAACTTCAGCCTATCCTTCATTACTGAATTTTAATATGAGTCTGTAACTACTTGTGTATATGCTTTACGATTCAGTTTGTTATTTATCTTGTGTATATGCTTTGGGATTCTATTTGTTATTTAGAGATATAGCGGAGCATGAAGGATGGTTTGGCGTGGGCAGTGATTCTCTACCAGAGATAGATGTGGATGCAGCAGAAGAAGGCAGTTCGTGATACAGTCAGTATTCAGTGCTGCTAGTATTGATCCGTGGAGTGTATGGCAAATACACCGTCACGGCCTCTCTTCGTGTGTTCACCTCAGAGGAATGTAACAGCGATCCGCAACAGCTGCTGTGTCAAGGGTAGGCTCACGTTACTCTGCCTGTAGCTGAACAGCCCATCGTAGACTTCTGTCAATGCGGACAGTCACCGCGGATCAGGCATAGTGCCTCTCGCTCCCAAGGCACAGGGCGAAGGAGTTCTCCACTGAATCTCGGCAGGCGTGAGGATGCCTGTATCTCTGGCATCGCAGTCCTGCGTAGTGGCAGAGCGCCGATCTGCCGAAGTGCCCATGTGGGCAGGCAGTGGATAGGTGTCCAAGCGGTGGACAGAGGGTTGAGGCCCGGCAACGGTGGTGATGGTGCTTCATAGGAACTGCACTGACCAGCACAGACTGGATGCTGTATAGTGTCCAGCTGTTCGACGCTGAGGGTTAGCCATGAAGGTTTAAACGCAGCTGAATATACGGGACGACTCACGTTTCTGGGTTATGCGGAAATGTCTCCAACATGGGCCTTAATCTGAGGAATAAATTTCTGAGAATGTACGTCTCGAGCACAGCGTTGTATGGTTATGAGATATGGACTATGGGAGAACCGGAACAGAAGAGAATCGAAGCATTTGAGATGTGGTGCCAAAAAGAATCTTGAAAATTAGAGGGACTGTTTAGGTAAGAAACGAGGAGGTTCTGCGCAGAAAAGGAGAGGAAAGGAGTATATGGAAAACACTGACAAGGAGAAAGGACTGTAGGACAGGACATCTGTTAAATATCAGGGAATGACTTGCATTGTACTAGAGGGAGCTAAAGAGGGTAAAAACTGTAGAGGAAGACAGATATTGGAATACATCCAGCAAATAATTGAGGATGAGAGTTGCAAGTGCTACTATGAGATGATGAGACTGCCGTAGGACAGGTATTCGTGGCGGGCCGCATCACACCAGTTAGAAGACTGATGGGAAAAAAAGACAAAACTCAATCTTGTTAAAGTCATGACATTCACACCATTCTCTCACTCGGTTTTCTTTCCCCTCTTCCAACCACTCTCCCTCAATTTTTCCCCTTCCCCCTTTTCCCATATTTCCCATCCCCCTCCTCCCCAAAAAAAATTTTCAAATGTGTGTGAAATTTTATGGGACTTAATTGCTAAGGTCATCAGTCCAAAAGCTTTGCCCTAAGGACAAACACACACACATCCATGCCCGAGGCCCCTCGTCCCCTCCACCATTCTCTCTCCCCTGCTTACATCAGATACAAATTTACAAACATAGTCCGCAGCTGCAAAAGACAGCACTGATTTTCTGACAGAGACAAGACTGGTTGCCGGCGCACCTCCTTAGGTATATTCTACATTTATGTTCAATTATTTTCCACATATTGTAAAATATTAGACGGTACATATTTAGATTCACTTTGTTTTCGATCTAAAGATGATACAGGTGGATAGAAACGTATTGTGTAATTAAAAATGTGCACCATAGACTGAAGAATAAACGATAATTGTTTTAAGTACGATTGCAGGTGCTGATTCTCTCGGGCCAAACATGTCGGCTACAGAGTCCTTTGATTCGCTTCCACTCTGAGGTATGTTCCAAAGGCACGTTCTCAAAAAATTCTTTCCGAAGTTAATGTTCCTGTTTGATATTAGTAGACTTCCTCCGGCAGGAATATGTATAAAAAATTCCATTCTTTCACCATGACAGACTTCTTATTTGCTCCTGAAGTGAACGTGACCGAATAAAAGACAGTATTTCTGCATCCTCTGTTTCCTAATTCACTGGAATCCTCAACACGTATTTTCTCATTTAAATAACTGCCATAATCGCATAACTACAACAAATCTAATATGGCCAGCATTTTGACTGTATTCAGTACACATTTTCCTTCTGCTCCGTTTCATCTTTACGTCCATATAACAAACAACCTTAGAAACTGCGATTTTTGTAAAACGATAGTACATTGAAGAGCATGTTAAAACTTTTCCAGTTGTAGTCGGTGTAGCTTTTCCGTCTGTGTGTCATCCTCCTGATGAAAGGATAATCGATATTTCTGCACACTGTCAACACATTTTGGACTTCTTCTATCAATATCTATGTTTGTTTGCTCCTGACTTTATATCTCTGACCTCTTTGTAAAAATTAAATTCGCTAGATTTTATACTTCCGTACTTCTGCGATTAATTTCTGTTCGTGTATCATTACTCAATTCAGTAATGTTACTTTATTTAAAATCTACTCACCACACTGTCAGTACGACTAAGAATGCTAAACGACCTAATTAAATCCACCTTTTAGTTAAGGCACGTCGTATTTTTATTAAGACTACCAGTGTCGGCTTAGATGATTACTGTCATCATCAGATGTCGTACAATAATTAAAAACTCGAAGCAAAATATAAATAGCGCAGTGGCTCCGCTTATAAAGAACTTTTGCATGAGTGTCAGTCCGACGCTGGAATATGACTATTTTCTGTGTAATGAGACAGAAGTCAATATTTTTCAACATTTATTCACCTGAGGAATACCTTGTTTCTGCCTTTTACTGACCACCGTCTCACTTTTGCCGTCTTCAATTATGTCCACCAACCTTGGTTGAGTATCTGTGCCATTCGAACAGTTTTTAATCGTGTATCTTAACTGTTTCTCAGTTAAAGTTCCATAAGCTATGATCTTCCATCCGCCCAAAATTTATGAATAGGTTTTACACCCTTCTTTCTGACTATGGACAGCAAATACAGCTCATGTGTTTGTTTCATTAATTACTGAATGCACTTTGGTACTTGAGTTACTGTGTTCTACATTGTCTTCATGCTGGAGTTTCATCATATGAAACCGAGACACATAATCGTGTTCAAGAGCATAATTGTACGGCAGACGAGATGGAACCTAGTTCGCACAGTGCACACTGAGGCGTTTGTGCTGGTGAGTACACATCACGCGTGCAAGCTTTACTAACACAAAGGCCAGCACACACCCGTGGTAAATAGTCGACACGCCCCACTCTGCTCTCTTGCTTGAGAGAAGCTTTCATCACCGTCAGACGCACAATAGGAGCATATTATTTGCATCGGCAGAAGGAAAGACACCGCTGACGGTATTCTCACAAGCGTGTTACTTAAGTGTATAGGCGTGGTGGCGCACTGAATGTCACTGTATTAGAGTCATCTACCAAGGTGTCCGTATCAAACTACCTTTTGCACCAATTTTTCACGGGGAAACCTTCTGACGTAAGAGTGTATTCATGAGTACGGCAATGTTAATGTTTTTTAACTACATTTAATTTGCATTTATCTTTGGTGAAGTTGAATGTTACTATATTCAGCCTTACTTCAACGATATTGCTGTCACTAATTCGTGTATCAAGTACGGTGCTCCCCATTTGCTCAGGATTATTTGTTGCTAAGAGCTCAAGTATGTTTTCGCAACCATTTAACCTTCGAGTGCGCTCCTGAACTTAATGCTCAAAATAATTTTCAGACAGAGAGCTTAGTACAACTGCGAACCATTTTTTTTATGCCTGCCAGTGGATTTGAAGATGTATTTTCGCCAACACATCGAAGGTAGGCTGAAGGCAGCATCAACCATATCTGTATTAGTGGAGTATATATTTGAGATTATACTCAAGATTTCTTTGAATCTTTCAAAAATGGCTCTGAGCACTATGGGACTCAACTGCTGAGGTCATTAGTCCCCTAGAACCTAGAACTAGTTAAACCTAACTAACCTAAGGACATCACAAACATCCATGCCCGAGGCAGGATTCGAACCTGCGACCGTAGCGGTCTTGCGGTCTTGCGGTTTGAATCTTTCAGCAGCTGTATCGTCTGAGTCAGAGAGTTGGGAAAAGAAACCAAGCATTAATTTATTTCGGTTTTCAACTATCGCCTCCATCAATAAAACAGGAACTGAAACTTCCTGGCAGATTAAAACTGTGTGCCCGACCGAGACTCGAACTCGGGAACTTTGCCTTTCGCGGGCAAGTGCTCTACCATCTGAGCTACCGAAGCACGACTCACGCCCGGTACTCACAGCTTTACTTCTGCCAGTACCTCGTCTCCTACCTTCCAAACTTTACAGAAGCTCTCCTGCGAACCTTGCAGAACTAGCACTCCTGAAAGAAAGGATATTGCGGAGACATGGCTTAGTCACAGCCTGGGGGATGTTTCCAGAATGAGATTTTCACTCTGCAGCGGAGTGTGCGCTGATATGAAACTTCCTGGCAGATTAAAACTGTGTGCCGGATCGAGACTGTAACTCGAAAAGGCAAAGGTCCCGAGTTCGAGTCTCGGTCGGGCACACAGTTTTAATCTGCCAGGAAGTTTCATATCAGCGCACACTCCGCTGCAGAGTGAAAATCTCATTCTGAAAACAGGAACTATCTACATAAATTTCCTACAAGATAAACTACTTCCGTCAGTAACACACACGCCACCACCAAATGTAAGTAATATATCCTTTCTGGTTTCGGTTAAACTGAACTTATATCCAGCTTTAGCCAGCCTTCAGTGCCTGTAACGTACAGAGCTTCGGTGATTTCTACTAGCGCTTCAAGTCCTACCTGCTTCCCAACATAAATACAAAATTTACAACATTTGATTCTCTTTTGGGTCATCTTTCTTCTGACTGGGTTCACGCGGCCCGCCACTAGTTCCTTTCCTGCGTCTCTTCATCCCAGAGTAGCACTTACAACTTACGCTCTCAATTATTTGCTAGATCTGTCCCAATTTCTGACTTCATCTATTGTTCTTGCCCTCTACAGCTCCCTCTAGTATCATAGTAGTTATTCCATGATGTCGTAACAGAGCTCCTATCATCCTGCCCCTTCTTCTTACACAGTCCTTTCCTCTCCGATACTGCGCAGTACTTCCTCATTCCTTAGCTTATCAGTCCACCAAAGTTTAAAAAATCGTCTGTAGCACCATTTCTCAAATGCTTCGATTCTCTTCTGTGCCGTTTTGCTTCACTATCATTCAAGTCTGTGTTACAAATGTACATTCTCAGAAATTTCTTCCTCAAATTAAGACCTTATGTTCGATACCAGTGGACTTCTCTTGTCGAGGAATGCCCTTTTTGCCAGTGCTAGTCGGCTTTTGATATCCTCCTTGCTCCGCGCGTGCTGGTTTACTTTGTTGCCTAGGTAGCAGAACTTCATAACATCATCTAAGGCGCTGGAGTCATGGACTGTGCGGCTGGTCCCGGCGGAGGTTCGAGTCCTCCCAGGGGCATGGGTGTGTGTTTTTGTCCTTGGGATAATTTAGGTTAGGTAGTGTGTAAGATTAGGGACTGATGACCTTAGCAGTTAAGTCCCATAAGATTTCACACACAATTGAACATTTTTGAACATCATCTACCTCGTGACCATCAATCCTGATGATGAATTTCTCGCTTTCCCGTATCCGCTACTTCTCGTTCTCAATCCATATTGTGTACCTAGCAGACTATTCGTTTCATTCAGTAGATCCTGTAATTCTACTTTAATTTCACTGAGGATAGCAATGTCATCGGCGATCCTCATCATTGACGTCACTCCTTCTTGTCCACTTTTGATTCTTTCATTGCCATCATTGCTTCTTCGGTGTGTAGATTGAACAGCAGAGACGAAAGACTACATTACTGTCTTGCGTCCTATTTAATCCAAGCACATCGATCTTGGTCTTCCGCTCGTATTATTTCTTCTTGGCTCTTGTACATGTTGTATATTATTCGCATATCCCTATAGTTTACGCTTTTTGCACAGAATTTCGAACGTCTTGCACCATTTTAAACTGACGAACGCGTTTTGCAGGTCGACAAATCCTATGAACGTGTCTTGATTTTCTTTAGTATCGCTTCCATTATCAACGTCATAAATGCCTCTCTGGTACCATCGCACTTCCTAAAGCCAAACTGATCGTCATCTAACACATCGTAAATTTACTTTCCATTCTTCTGTATGTTATTCTTGTCACAAACTTGAACACGTGCGATGATTTTCGCACTTGTCAGCTCTTGCAGTCCTCATAATTGTGTGATAATGTTTTTACCCAAATCCGATGATATATCGCCAGACTCATACATTCTACACACTAACGTGGGTAGCCGTTTTGTTAGCACGAGCCCCAATGGTTTTAGAAATTTCGATGGAATGTTATCTATCCTTTCTGCCTTATTTGATCTTAAGTCCTCCAAAGCCCTTCGAAATGCCTCAAAGTTCATGAGTTTTTGTCAAACGTACGAATGCAAGCCCCCTGAAGGCGACGCCATCTTACACTCAACATGGGTACGTAGAAGAAAGGGCAACACTTGGCCACCGACAGTTTAAAAATAAACAGCTGGTTCGGGTGCGTGCGAACTGGAATGAGTGGGCCCTAGTCATAGCTCCAAAATCAACTCCAGAATTTCACAAAACACCACCGGCCTGAACTGCACCGTGCACATACTGTGGGGAAAACGCATTAGCCCGTCAATAAACTCATTTGAAAATTATGACACTCAGGGATCACAGGGCCACACTATACGCTACCAGTCATCTACAGTTTCTCTTGTTTGGTCCCCTGAAGACGTGCGACTTTAATCGCCACAGTGTGAAATACCTTTTTGGATCTGACTGAGATGCCCTTACTTGAACCGGATTGTCATTGGCAAAGCGCAACGCTCGTTTCTGGTCCCTTTCGGTTCGGTTAGACTGTGTTTACAACAACTGTTCTTGCGCCATGTTACGTGGCTGTGAATGGTATACAATAAAAAAAAAATGGTTCAAATGGCTCTGAGCACTATGGGACTCAACTGCTGTGGTCATAAGTCACCTAGAACTTAGAACTACTTAAACCTAACTAACCTAAGGACATCACACACATCCATGCCCGAGGCAGGATTCGAACCTGCGACCGTAGCGGTCGTGCGGTTCCAGACTATAGCGCCTTTAACCGCTCGGCCACTCCGGCCGGCCAATGGTATACAATACCTTGTAGACACGTGGGACAGGTTTCACAGTTTCATCAACCCATTACGTAACTTGATTCACGTAGCGGTCATGGGACGTTCGGACACGAAATCTCCTTCCTGCCATAGTCACTTCTGCACGTCACCATACTGAGATTATTTCATACAACCGACTGCCACCTAATATTATTTCGCTGCCATGAGTTCACAACACCTGGGCAGCAGGTGAGATATTGATGTGTGGATACGTGGACGTAACAGCAAAGTCTATACACGCAGCCGTTGTCCACTTCATAGTGGTGTTACGACCGTGCAGAAAACATCAAGTAGCAAATTATGTGACGTGTTTTCGGGAAGACAGTTGACCACAAAGAAAAAACAACTAACATCCTGAACTGGGTACATATTGAAGTACCAATGAACACAATATCTATAGCTACACTCCTGGAAATGGAAAAAAGAACACATTGACACCGGTGTGTCAGACCCACCATACTTGCTCCGGACACTGCGAGATGGCTGTACAAGCAATGATCACACGCACGGCACAGCGGACACACCAGGAACAGCGGTGTTGGCCGTCGAATGGCGCTAGCTGCGCAGCATTTGTGCACCGCCGCCGTCAGTGTCAGCCAGTTTGCCGTGGCATACGGAGCTCCATCGCAGTCTTTAACACTGGTAGCATGCCGCGACAGCGTGGACGTGAACCGTATGTGCAGTTGACGGACTTTGAGCGAGGGCGTATAGTGGGCATGCGGGAGGCCGGGTGGACGTACCGCCGAATTGCTCAACACGTGGGGCGTGAGGTCTCCACAGTACATCGATGTTGTCGCCAGTGGTCGGCGGAAGGTGCACGTGCCCGTCGACCTGGGACCGGACCGCAGCGACGCACGGATGCACGCCAAGACCGTAGGATCCTACGCAGTGCCGTAGGGGACCGCACCGCCACTCCCCAGCAAATTAGGGACACTGTTGCTCCTGGGGTATCGGCGAGGACCATTCGCAACCGTCTCCATGAAGCTGGGATACGGTCCCGCACACCGTTAGCCCGTCTTCCGCTCACGCCCCAACATCGTGCAGCCCGCCTCCAGTGGTGTCGCGACAGGCGTGAATGGAGGGACGAATGGAGACGTGTCGTCTTCAGCGATGAGAGTCGCTTCTGCCTCGGTGCCAATGATGGTCGTATGCGTGTTTGGCGCCGTGCAGGTGAGCGCCACAATCAGGACTGCATACGACCGAGGCACACAGGGCCAACACCCGGCATCATGGTGTGGGGAGCGATCTCCTACACTGGCCGTACACCACTGGTGATCGTCGAGGGGACACTGAATAGTGCACGATACATCCAAAACGTCATCGAACCCATCGTTCTACCATTCCTAGACCGGCTGTTCCAACAGGACAATGCTCGTCCGCATGTATCCCGTGCCACCCAACGTGCTCTAGAAGGTGTAAGTCAACTACCCTGGCCAGCAAGATCTCCGGATCTGTCCCCCATTGAGCATGTTTGGGACTGGATGAAGCATCGTCTCACGCGGTCTGCACGTCCAGCACGAACGCTGGTCCAACTGAGGCGCCAGGTGGAAATGGCATGGCAAGCCGTTCCACAGGACTACATCCAGCATCTCTACGATCGTCTCCATGGGAGAATAGCAGCCTGCATTGCTGCGAAAGGTGGATATACACTGTACTAGTGCCGACATTGTGCATGCTCTGTTGCCTGTGTCTATGTGCCTGTGGTTCTGTCAGTGTGATCATGTGATGTATCTGACCCCAGGAATGTGTCAATAAAGTTTCCCCTTCCTGGGACAATGAATTCACGGTGTTCTTATTTCAATTTCCAGGAGTGTATAAACCTAAAATCCTGTATACACCATACCCAGCGCTCCAAAGTGGCGAGTAGCACTTTTAAGTTTTTTTTCCAGTTTTCTGTCCACAGAGATTATTTACATTAAGTATTTCACCCATCTGGGGTAGTTCACATGTGACGTTTTTCTAGGATTGCAGATTATCAACTATCATTACCTATCAATAAGTAAGTCCTTATATACTTACTATGACGTACGTAGTGCGTCCCAATCACTTTTTATTGTAGCACCTCTGAACAAATAGAAAACTGCTGTGGTCATATTACGCCTTTCTCGTAGCACTAAATGTATATCTTCTTTAAATCTCGTGTCTGGAAATAACTACAATGCTGCCCATCTTCCATACATACATTTGATTACTTTTATTAGGTGTAGCGGCGGACGTCCTTATCCTATCATGCTTTTTTTCCTCGGGTATATTCATACAAAGTAAGTACAAATACAAAGTAATTTTCTCTTTGATTCAATGTTTTTCCATTGTTTGACTAAGGTAAATCCTTTGTTTATGCGTGACTTTCGTACTGTAGCAAAAAGAGTTCTGCTATTTTGCCTCAAATTACTGAAACAAAAAAGAATCAAAACATTTACATGATTGCTTAATAATACACAGTGAGCCCCATATTACCAGTATAAACATAAATGCAAACGGAAATTAAAGCCGTGGTCTTCATCGTTATGACATCGCCGTATAATGAAATTCTCTATTACTCATCAGTCCGGGCGGCCTTGTCCCATGCTTCTTGTGATCCGTTAATCTCAATAGGCTATAGCGCATGATGGTCAGAGGTACGAGTGTGGTTCAGCGGACTATGCCGTCCTTCCACTATCTTCTCCCTCTAGTGAGCCGGAGATTATGGATAGTTGACTAGGCGAGTAATTTGCTGCACTGAGGCTTCCCTATGGATCGCTGTAATCTGCGATAATCGGTCATAGACGTTTATTGGCTCATGGCGCTTTAGGTGTTTAGGTAAATAGCGGTGCCTGAATGCACTGGCCTTGTTTCTCGACATAGTCCACACACCGGATATTTAGAAGTAGAGTCACGGAGTCAGAGCAGACGAGGGTTTATCTGGCTTGAATAAGTCTCTTCTGCTCCTTGTGTATGTACTTCTACATCAGAGGTTGGTCGTGACGGCACAAGCGGACGGCAGAAGCTGCCACTGTTTAGATCATTATTTAGTTACGGTGCCGATTTAAAGTACTGTAAAGCACTGTTTTAGTAAAGCTACTTGGATAATAAAAGATTACTACCATCAATAATTATTTTGTGGTTAGCAACAATGCAGAATGTTAGCTCTATCTTTTCATTAGGATAAATATTAGGCCCATGGAGTGTAACGCTAGGTCTGCTTTCACAAGTATCCCACATGACTTGGTAATTGGTGGGCGGTATGGTTAACTACCATTTCCATGGGGTGTCGTTCATCCAGGCTGAAGAAAGCGACTCTGGATCAGACGATAACCTATATGCCTGACACACTGTCACGAGGTGTCACCACATGATTTACAGCGACTGACCTGCCTTAGTCCATAGTCTGAAAATGTGGCTAGTGTTGCAGGCTATGTCGTCCTAAACTGGTGGGTGTCATCTATGATCCCGTCTGAAACGAGTGATCGTAATTAATCCTAAAACCTCCATCTAGAAGCTAACCGAGATGGAACGCAAGCCTTGTAACACTGAGGCACAAGTACTATCTGCTGTCCACAGAATAACTTCGTGACCAGTCTCCAGCGTTTACACCGTACTACTGTTGCATCAAAATACAGAAAAATTTACTCAGAATATGAGAAACGTAGATATTATACTACTGGTAATGACAAAAGGTGAAGCAGTGGCTACTACATTGGACTCGCATTCGGGAGAACGATGGTTCAAACCAGCGTCTGGCCATCCAGATTTAGGCTTTCCGTGGTTTCCTTAAACCACTCCAGGAAAATGCCGGTATGATTCCTTCGAAAAGACGCGGCCGATTTCCTTTCGTACCCTTGACACCATCAGAGCTTGTGCTCTCTAATGACGTCGATGTCGACGGGACATTGAACCCAGTCTTTGTTCCTTGTTATACTACTTGTCCCGCAGTGAAGATGGTGACGGTTATTGCACTTCACTATGTGACACTATTATGGAAGAACATAATCAACTTCGCATTTGAAATGTCTTCCTGACAAGAAAGCTCTATAAAATTGGATACCCGATCTCTGAAGCAATATGTACATTGGGATACATGCAGATTGCAGATACTGTGTCCGGCCTCCATTCACCCTACGTACTGCAGCAGTCGAAAGTCCCTCCTCCAACCCCCGCTCCCCCCCCCCCCCCCTCCCAAAGAACTATAGAGCCGTGCACGCCTCTATAGCCGTCCATCACTGCGAAAGTGTTCCGTGTGCAGGATTTTGTGCACGAAGTGACCTCTCTATTATTTCCCATAAATATTCGATGGGACTCATGTCCACGATATGAATGGCCAAACCATTCGCTCGACATGTCGCATTGTCATCCATAAAAATTCCATCGTTTTACGGGAACATGAAGTCCGTGAGTGGCTGCAAATGGTCCCCAAACAGCCGAACATTCACAGGACTCAGTCCATTCCATACAAATACAGCCCATACTATTATGGAGCCACTACCAGCTTACACGGTGCCCATTTGACAACTTCGATCCATGCCTCCGTGGGGTCGACGCCACACTCTTAATCAACCGTCAGGTCTTACCAACTAAAATAGGGACTCGACTGAGCGGACCATAGTTTTTCAGTCATCTAAGGTGCAAACGATATGGTCGCAAGTCCAGGACAGACGCTGATGACAATGTCAGGCTGTGATCAAAGGCATTCATGTCGATCGTTTGCTGTCGCAGCCAAATATCGCCGCTATGCCAAATGGATAGATACGTCGCACGTCCCACATCGTTTTCTGCAGTTATTTCACGGAATGCTGCTTGTCTGTCAGCACCGACAGCTCTACGCACACGCCGTTGCTCTCGGCCGTCCGTCGATCGCTGAGTAGTGAGAGGTAAGGCACAAAATATGGTACGCTCTTCACCCTCTTGACACTGTGGATCGTGGCATAATGAACACTCTAACGGCTTCCGGAGTGCAATATCCCGTTCGTCGAGATCCAACTACAATTCGACGTTCAAAGTCGGCTAATGTCAGTCGAGCGGCTACAATTACGTCCGAAACCCTTTCACATGAATCACATGAGTACAGAAGACAGCTATGCCAATGCTCTGCCCTTTCATACCTTGTATACGCGATACTACCGATGCCTGTATATGTTCATATCGATATACCACGACTTTTTTCACCTCATTGTACTCTGAGCTGGTGTATTGCGCTCTTCTAAGTTCTACGTAGACTGCTCTGAGCGTCCCCAAGAGTCCAGCGTCTTTTAGCAGGGCCAGATTGTCTTTTGTGGAATGCTGTACCACATCCACAACAGAAACGACTCCAACCGCGTGAGTGTGGTTGAACAGGCGAAAATGATTTCTTTGCATTTATCCTGTAGCATCATATCATGAGTCATTGAAAACGCTGTATCCCACTCTCACATTGTGAAGTAGTTCCGAAATTCGTCGTTGTAGAACATACTGTCACCGGCGGTTTCGGGATGACGAAAGGCTTCATCATTGCTGGTTGCTACCGCCACTTCTGCGTAATATTCTGCGATATGTCGTAATGGCTGCTACGTCTGTAAGTCACACCTTCCCCATGAATCTGAACCTGAATCTATATACATATTCCGCAAGCCATTGTATGGCGGAGAGTATCCAGTACCACTGCTACTCATTTCCTTCCCTGTGCCACCCGCAAACAGAACGAGGAAAAAGCAACTGTCTATATGTCTCCGTAGGAGACCTAATCTCTCTAATATACGTTGGCGGCAGCAGGATCTATGTGCAGTCAGACTCATTTCTCTAAATTACCTCAACGGACCTCTAGAAAAGAACGTCGCCTTACCTCTAGTGATTCCCTTCGAGTTTCCAAAGCATCTCCGTAATACCTGCGCGTTTTTCGAGCCTACCGGTAACAAATCTAACATCCCTCTAATCCGATCTTGTGCGGATCCAATATACTCGAACAGTAGTCAACTAGTGTGCTATATGCGCTCTCATTCACAAATGAATCACACTTTTCTAAACTTCTCTCAATAAACGGAAGCCCACATAGAAAAACATCGAAACATCCTGGCTGCAGGATTAGTCCCAGCCACTGTTTAGATTATGAACAAAAAATAGTAAGTAATTGTGGCCGAAAACTCGTTAATCCAACGCCGTTGTAAAAGTGGCATAGTAGCGAATAGTTTTTCAGGGTATGTTCTTGTCCTTCGAGTGGGAAACTGCAACTAAAGGCAGGAGAAAAATCAATTATCAGTTGCATGAACATGCAAAGGCAGTGGAAATCAAGCAATAAAGATGCATATGGGTATTCAAAGAATATGCATCCTCTAATTTAAGAAGCGTTGGTCAAACTTGTCGGGTTAATCCCCCAATCGGTTCGCATGCAACTGTATGCCCTACCAATATGTTCCAAAACGTAGCGCAAAAAAAACAAAAACAAAAAAAACGGAATTCCTCCTGGGCTCATACCTCTGATTTTGTTGGTGACAGAAAGATAGGGTCAAGTGTTTTGGATAGTTTCTGTGGTCGGGACCAGTTATATACCCAACAGATGGAACATCTTACTGTACATGGTCAAAGTGTGAATATTACGTATGTCCTTGGCTTAGGCAAGTGGTTCAAATCGGTTGGTTCTTTTTGCATTATACTTGCTCCATGTTGCGTCTTAAGAGGATTACAGAGGCACCATTTAGTCCATGCGCGGTTCCTGAGAAAACCCAGAAAACACGTTGTTCACCATTTTTCCGCCGTCAGCAGCTGATATTTAAATAACTACGCAGAAGATTACTTAAATTTTAACGGTATACTCTCTAGGAATTTATCTAGAAGAAGCATCTCCTCGTTTCAAAAATTTTTATCAGTTATTGAGAATACCCCAAAAATATAGCTTTTGGATACCGAAGCCGATCCGCGGACTCCAAGACGGCTATGCACAGTAAATGACTAAAATTTGTATGATTTCGAACAAACATAAAAATTTCTTGATATCTCTATCTGTTTTCGAAATACAGTAGCTCAAAGTTAACCTACCTGTGTACGTGAAATACGCAAGTAAAATTCGGAGTGAGGCAGAAACGTAGCTCATAAAGTGTAGCAAGAAGAAATATGGTTTAAAGCATCTCTGTTATCTTGAGAAAGGTTCTGGGAACCCCATGTGTCCTAGGAACCCCGTGTTGTAGTACTGAAGCACATGCAACCTTTTTGTGCACGTAAAATCCGACCTGAGGTTTTGCTTTACTTCAATTTCATTTAAGTAAACCATCAAAATTTCACTGACATGTAAAGTTTTTTTCATATGGGTGTCATTCCCTGCTGTAGCTCCTAGTTTGTGTTTAAAACAGTGACTCGAACGTGGGATACTACCTGCCTTATTCTACTTTCCTCAATGCCTACAACATTTTCCCAAAAATTTTGGCATGCGAACATATTCGCGCATTTTTATGCTGAGAGAGAAGGAGATAGTGGTAGTGGGAAAGACACGGAAAAGTAATAAACACTGGACGATAGTAAACTGTGATCGTGGTATAAAGAGAAGGAAGGGACAATGGCAGTATGAGAGAAAAAGAGGGACACAGTGTCAGTGGAACATAGTTGACAGTGACGGAGCAGTGTTACGAAAAGACACCGAGAAAGTGGAGGTGGGCGAGAGCCAGTGATAATGAGAGACAGAGTCTATGACACCAAAGAGGAGAGAGATAGTGAAAAGAGTCAGCTGTAGTGGGAAGGAATGAATGAGATAGTAGCAGTTAGAGAAAGCAAGAGCGAGACAGTAACAGTTAGATGAGGCAGCAGTGGTAGGACAAAACGAAGAAGACCATGCCAATGAGACAGGAGACAGTTAAATGTTAGGGAGACACATAATAATGACAATTAGAATGAGTGAGAATTGGCAAGTGAGAGTGGATGGGTATGAGCGACTTACAGCAATGAACTAGTGGGTGTGAGCTAGTTATCCAGAGGGAAGCTTGTGGGATTTAGAGGCAAGCCAAAAATTATGGGAAGATTTTTAAATTTTTAAGTTTCCTTAACGTACTGGTCGTACTACACTTTTCAATTAATCTTTTAAACAAGTGCATATTCGTCTGTTTTGTTCTCCGATGAAAGGGTGTTTCTGCTGGCTGGAACCCTGGGAGAGAATGCCAAATGTTAGGTGACTAAGAGAAATCTGAAATTCTGACGAAAGCTTAATAATGAACCAGTCGTACCATGGAATGTCACAATTTTTAATACAGAAGGGAAACTAGAAAATGATAAAGTGATTTACGAGGTACAATCCTGATGAAGTAGGGATCAGTGAAGTTAAATGGAAACTTTCCCGTAAGAATGGCCGAGCGTTTCTAGGCGCTGCAGTCTGGAACCGCGAGACCGCTACGGTCGCAGGTTCGAATCCTGCCTCGGGCATGGATGTGTGTGATGTCCTTAGGTTAGTTAGGTTTAAGTAGTTCTAAGTTCTAGGGAACTGATGACCTCTGAAGTTACGTCCCATAGTGCTCAGAGCCTTTTGAACCATTTTTCCCCGTAAGGCAAGTGTTACATACTGCAAGAAAGGACGTCTTGTAGAAATGAGTTGACAGACAACGTTGGTTGTTTAAAATAGTTTTCTTATTCAGGAAATGTTTGTAAAAATCTTGCCAATACGGAAAGATAAGTGCTGGAGTACGCTGGGATGAGGTAGAGTATTCTTGCACTGGCGCGAAGTCATCTCCGCATCTTAGAGATTATCTAGAACGCAGCCGCGGACATCGACCTGCCTGATCAGTGGCACCGAGACATTTCTACAGCGAACTTCCGTGAGTCGGTCGTCTCGGACAATCTTCAGGTACTTTCTGATGTTCGACCAATTACTAGTAGACTCCTCTTGGCCATGAATACCCTTTTTGCCAGTGATAGTCGTCTTTTGATGTCCTTCTCCTAGTTATTTTTCTGTCTATGTAGTAGAATTCCTGAATTTCATGTACTTCGCGACCGTCTATCGTGATGTTAAGCTTCTTGCTGTTCTCATTTCTGATACTTCTCATTACTTTCGTCTTTTTTCAATTTACTCTCAGTCCGTATTCTGTACTCATTAGACTGTTCATTCCATTAAGCAGATCATCTAATTCTTCTTCAGTTTCACTCAGGCTAGCAATGTCATCAGCGAATTGTATCATTGATATCATTTCATCTTGAATCTTAATCCCACTCATGAAACTTTTTCTGATTTCCATAATTGCTTCTTTGATGTATAGATTGAACACTAAGGGTAAAAGAATATTCCCCTATCTCATATCCCTTTTATTCCGAGCACTTCTTTCTTGGTCTTCCACTCTTATTATTCCCTCTTGGCTCTTGTACATATTGTATACAACTTGTCTTCCACTGTAGCTTACTCCATTTTTCAGGATTCCGCACATCTTGCACAATTTTCCACTGTCGAATGCTTTTTCCAGGTCAACGGGTCATAACAACGTGTCTTGATTTCTCTTTAGTCTTGCTTCCACTATCAACTGCAACGTCATAATTGCCGCTCTGGTGACTTTTCCTTTCCAAAAGCCTAGTTGATCGTTGTCTTCTGTATATTATTCTCGTGAGCAACTTGGATGCATGCACTGTTAAGCTGACTGTGCGATAATTCTCGCAGTTGTCAGCTCTTGCAGTCTTCGGAAAGTTATGGATGATTTTTCCCCAAAATCAGATGGTATGTCGGCAGACTCATATTCTCTACACACCAATGCGAATTGTCATTTTGTTACCACTTCCCTACGATTTTATAAATGCTGATGCAATGTATTTTATCCTTTCTGCTTTATTTAATCTTAGTCCTCCAAAGCCTTTGCATTTCCATTTTCAGATTTCCTAGTTTCTCTGTCGCGTTCATGCTTCTGATATTCCACTCCCCCGCTAGTAGAACATTATCCTTTCGCTGGTTATTCATGCTTTTTCTCATGGTCACCTCCCTCTTGGCAGTCCCGTCCCGGAGATCCGAATGGGGGACCATTCCAGAATGTTTTGCCAATGGAGAAATCATCATTTCTCTCTTTCATTAACAGGCCACATGTGCTGTGGATACACGTTATGTGTCTTTAATGCAGTGGTTTCCATTGCCTTCTGCATCCTCATGCCGTTGATCGTTGCTGACTCTTGCAGCATTAAGGGAAATTTCCCACCACAAGGACAAGAGAATGCCCTGAACTTCCACCCGCTCCTTCACCTTCTTCGACAAGGCCGTTAGCAGATTCATGGTGACTTGGGAGCTCGTTCAGATGCCTTTATGTGTTATCCTTAGCATTTATCTTATTTTGTACTAAGTGCTGCAATACTTGATAATGAACAATATACTCAAACGAAAGACACCTTTTATTTTTTCAGGGAGTTCTTTATGTTTTTGATATCTCAGTAACTTCAAAATTACAACCAAGTTGGAAATTACAACGAAGATGGCCACTATATTGATAACACAGTTCCACAGTTTCCATCCAGTCTTCTCCCCCTCCAGACCCCCTGATGTTCCCCCCTCCCCCAAACAAAATGTCTCTTTCAACTCTTAGTTCTTTGCTTTTATCCCTATGGTTCCATACTTATGGACAACCCTGTGGGTATGCTTGAATAAATCGAATGTAAACCTTGGCATCAACGACTTCTTTGTTCTCGCAAAATCGTGTTAGGTGGATTGAGAGTACAATTCTCTAACGGAAATTCTATTTCTCGTTTAGGGATTACGAGGATAAGAGAAGAGATGTTATGCCGTGTCCTGACGTATGTAGACATAATGTAATGGTTACACATATAAGGCACTGCAATTGAAACCTACGCGTCACAGACGTAGAAAAGATGAAAAGTGAAATTGGAACCTACAGGTGATGTTAATGTAATGCAGGGAAATTGTTACCTATGTGCTGGAGTACGTTGTAATAATGAAATAGTGTAACACAATGGTCATACACATATTATGAAGACGTAATAGTAATCTGCACGTTGCATATGTAGAAAAGATGACAGTGGTGTGTTACTTAATGAAGCATCTCTTTAATATATGATGAGCTACATGTCTCAGTATTTTTCGTGTGATATTTACCCATTTTGCCTTATTGAAGCTACATGGCAGATCGAATATTTCTTTCCCTCATGCGTATATACAACTGCATAGACTAAATCAAGTGAAAGCATTCGGAGAGTGCATATGTGAGGACCTGGCTATGTGTGGGCTTGGAGACATTGCTTTATTTTAACATACAGATGCACCTGAAGCCGGGGCTAAGTCGCTGAAACCTGATAGTGGAAGAATATAAGTTATTGAATAACTGTACAACTTTAGAGGACATTTTAATCATGCACGTTACAGGCGATGGTCGTTTAGTAAGTAGTGGATTACATTTTTTTTCTGGAAGCAGTTTGATTGTATTCAGGATTCCAACACACCATATTCTTCATTCTTTTGGCTACCAAACCCTGTTTTTCAACATAAACTCCGTTGAATGCAATGGCCTTACTCATCTTACTGGGTGGGCCTGTCGTACACGTACTGCTTCCCTTGCAGCCAAATGTATGGGAGCTGGAACGTGAAAGATCAAGGCTGTACGGTGGATGAAGAAGAACAGTCCAATGAAATTTTGTTTGCTTTTCACGAGTGCGAAGACTTGTTTGAAGCCTTGCGTTGTCATAGAGAAGGATTTTTGAGGTGACGAACATGCTGAAGCCGTTTCTTCAAATTCCCCAGGGTTGCACAATATACTTCAGAGTTGATCGTTGCTCCATGATTGAGGAAGTCAAACAAAACAACCCATTCATGTTCCCAGAAGATCGTTGCCATGACTTAAATGGCTGACGGTACGGCTTTGAAATTTTTTTCTGAGGTTATTTCCGTTTTGTGCCCATTTCGAAGCGATTATCACCAGTGATGCGGTCCAACAAAAAATTGTCAAGATCAACCTCGTACCGTGCAAACATTTTCGCAAAGAAAGATCCTTCCTTGCTGTTTATTGTCTTTTTGGTCTTCTGTTAGGCGGCTAGGAACCTAGAGGGCACACACCTTTCAGTACGCCAACGAGTGTGACGGCAATACCAACAAAGACGGCAGCTGCGCACCAAGGTGTTTGAGTGTGATCCGTAGATCACCTGGAATGAGAGTGTCCGCACGACCCAAAACTGCAGCGGTCATATTTTTGTGTGGCCCACCGGCACGCGGAAGTCCAGACAGGTTTCAGCGAACTTGTTTCAGTGATGACACTCTCACCGTGCTTTTGTTCACCATCAGGTTTCTGTAGATGTTCTACAAGCGCTTACAAATATCTGCAACGCTCTGGTTTTCTGCGAAAAGAAAATGACAGTTCTTTGCTGGGAACGCACCTCCGTTACGGACGTCATTTTGAAGGCCTGCGTCGCCACCTGGCGGAAATTTATGGAACTATAGATGCCGAAGAGGGAATTTTCCAGACGTTCCACAACAAATTCCGTAATTTCAACCGAAATTGGCCGTGAAAAAAAGTGTTGTATTACTTACTGAAGTTTATCGCATTTCCACCTGCGGCTTGTATCGGCTGAAAATGAAAAAGATAAACACGAGGCAGCTGCTCACTCCACATAACAGGGCGTAACTAGTGACAATAGCGTCGCGTATGGTACATAGCTGTCAACCACGTTGTGGCAACCGCCAGTATAGGTACCTCATGTATTTTCTCGTGAATAGAAAGAGATATCGCTCTCCTTCCTCCGTCAAAACAATTTTGATGTGGTGGTTTTATTTCGTATGCAACAATCTATGACCTAAAACCCACCAGTGTTTTTTTTTTTTAATTTTATACGCGAAAATTAAGAGTTTTATCGAGAAGCTAACTGAAGAGACCTATTAGGTTTGCTTCAATTTGTTTGAGGCTCATCGGCTGCCGAGATGCAAATATTTTCTGTTGACGTCATATTGGGCGACTACTTTATCGATGATGATCAAATGATGATGAGAACAACACAACATCCAGGGTCCGAGAGGAGAAAATCTCTGGCCTATTTTGTCGATGATGATCAAATGATGATGAGAACAACACAACATCCAGGGTCCGAGAGGAGAAAATCTCTGGCCTAGAATCGAGGGGGGCCCCTGCATGGCAGCAGACACCCTCACCAGTGAACTGAGGGGTCGGTTGGCGGAAGAGAGAAATCTTGTAATTAATGGATAAAAAAGACACAGATATCTGTCCTAAATCGCCAGTGCTGTCAACAAAGAGAAACTACTGTGTTCTACATCATTCAGCACTTCAAACAGACTAATAATGCTGCGAGTTAGTTGACATGTGGCGCTCCTTCTTAACTTACGACTAGAAACAACAAGCAATAAATAAAAATGATGGAGTGGCATCCAAGAGTGATGGCATATGAGGTTATAGGGACCCTTAAACAGTATTCACGCAACGTGTTTCACACAACAGTTGAACTGATTTTAAATAATGCTGGTCACAATGCCCGTGTTCCTAGTAGGAAACAAAAATGGATCAAATGGCTCTGAGCACTAGGGGACTCAACTTCTGAGGTCATTAGTCCCCTAGAACATAGAACTAGTTAAACCTAACTAACCTAAGGACATCACACACATCCATGCCCGAGGCAGGATTCGAACCTACGATCGTAGCGGTCTCGCGGTTCCAGACTGCAGCGCCTAGAACCGCACGGCCACTCCGGCCGGCTAGCAGGAAACCATACGTCAATTGCGTGCATCAGAAAAAGCGTTTAGAACTTGATAACTAGTATGTAGTATAACCAACAGAATTCTGGGATCATATTCTTTGGTCGAACGGGAGTAAATTCTGGTTATTAAAGTGCGGAGATCAGCAAATACAGAATTGGAACCTACGAACATGGTAGCTACAGTAAAACATGGAGGCAGCAGTGTGTTGGTATGGGGCTGTATGACTTTCATGTGTATGACTTCCTTAGACGTTGGGAGCAAACGATTGTTAATTTCATCAAGATAATAGTCCAAAACATACTGCTGCAGCTGTGCGGCTCTGGATCGAATACAACACTTTGACAACAATCGGCAGATTTAAGTCCTGTAGAGAACATCTAGAATGAACTCGAACATCATGTTAGAGAAGGTCACATCAGAAGTAAGGACCACCTGAAAGAACTTCTTCAAACAGAATGGAGAAATCTGGACTATGCAGTCACCAAAAAACATGAACAATCAGTGTCGAAGAGAGTGACGGTAGTAAATCATAGAAAGAAGATGATAATTGTTAGCTGTTCTTTGTTGGAATACTTATATCTAGATATATGGGAACTATTTTCTTTCTTTCGGCTAGGGGAAATGTGTTTCAGTTGCTTTGAATTACATAGTAATTTTAGCAGAAGACTCAGCTTTATTATGTACCAGTTGTATAGGTTGCTATAAATTATCATTAAACTTTAGATTTCAATAAAACTATACTAGACATTAACAAACGGTTTCAACATGTCATAAGATGACTCGTAAAATTTCTTTTACCTTCCAGTTGTCACAGTTGGTCGCAAAATTGAACTTTAAAACCTGATAAACTAAGTTCACCGCAGGAGAAAGTTCAAAGTTTTGCTTAGTTCTTACAGATGATGTCCGCTACCCAAGTGCAACCAAAATTCCGAATGCTTATGAAAGGCAACCACCGTCCCGGCCAGCTATTAGGGCTTGGCGTACGTCTTTTACGAAATTAGGTAGTGTTCTCCATGAAAAGGTGGCCGGTTGGTCTACCTCTTTCAGACACAAACGTGGAGAAGATACGGTAGGCGTTTGCAAGGAATATGACAAAACCGATATGTACGGCAGCCATAGAATAGGATATGAGACGATCTACAGTGTACAAAGTCTTGCATCAGAATTTACGACGATATTCCTATAAGGCGCAGCTGCTTCAGGTATTAAAGGCTACGAACAAACCCCAGCGCATACAGTTCGCAGTGGACATGTTAGACAATACAGACGCTCTTAGTGACTTCTAGCAAAAGGTTTGTTTCTCTTATGAGCCAACTTTTCAAGTATGCGGTGAACTGAATCTTCGTAACATTAGCACACAGGTTTCACAGCATCCTCACGTCATACGTGAAATAGAAAGAGACAGTCCCAAGGTCAATGTTTGATACGGACTGATACACAACTGCATTATTGGTCCATTCGTTTCCACCGGGTCTATAGTCAACACTGGTGTTTACCTGGATATGTTGCAAGAGTTTGCTATGCCACAACTGGAACATCTGCAACCTGACATCATAATCAAGCAGGATAAGGCACCACCCCAATAACCGTTGAAAGCCCATCACTATCTGGATGAAGATTTTCCAGATAGGTGGGTCGGACGAGATGGTTCAATTTGGTGGCCGCCACGATCCTGTGACTTCATACAACTAGACTTTTTCCTAGGGGTTTTTATAGTAGGTATGATGTACCGAACCGAGGTTAGAGACCTTCAGGACATAAAGGCACGCATTTGCAATTCATTTGAACATGTCACCGTGGCGATCTTGAATCGTACGTGGAGAGAAATAGAATTCAAACTAGACATTATCGGTGTATTTAATGGTGCACACATTGATATATATGAATGAGAAAACAAAACTTTATGAGTTATCTTAACATGTGTCGAAATCCGTTTTTTTAATATCTAGTATGCTTTCAAAGGTAAAGATAATTTATGGACATCTTGTATTTATGTCCACTTTCTTTGCATGTATACTCAAATGACAGAACTAATAAACATGTTTATGTTCGAATACTTATGTCGGACTCTGTAAGAGTTGCTTTTGCATTGCTATCTTCCCAGTTCGACTACATTTCTATGCGTTCCGCGAACGCAGGTCGCTTCTGCGTCGTATCGCGTACCTTACTGTCTATCGTATCACTTCAGTGTGAACACGCCTTACTGGAAATGAGCGCGACTGACACTACACGACTCTGTGTGCCCATCTTTCCAAATATGGTTGCGGG
This sequence comes from Schistocerca nitens, assembly GCF_023898315.1. NCBI lineage: Eukaryota > Metazoa > Arthropoda > Insecta > Orthoptera > Acrididae > Schistocerca > Schistocerca nitens. The sequence continues at coordinate 422,982,744 of NC_064617.1, read as the reverse complement.
ACTCGTCTGTTCAGCACAGAATGTCATATCGAACATCTTTCACCCGTCTACACTACAGGCCATTAAAATTGCTACACCACGAAGATGACGCACTACAGACGCGAAATTTAACCGACAGGAAGAAGATGCTGTGATATGCAAACGAATAGCTTTTCAGAGCATTCACACAAGTTTGGCGCCGGTAGCGACACCTCCAACGTGCTGACATGAGGAAAGTTTCCAACCGATTTCTCATACACAAACAGCAGTTGACCGGCGTTGCCTGGTGAAACGTTGTTGTGATGCCTCGTGTAAGGAGGAGGAATGCGTACCATCACGTTTCCGACTTTGATAAAGGTCGTATTGTAGCCTATCGCGATTGCGGTTTATCGTATCGCTACACTGCTGCTCGCGTTGGTCGAGATCCAGTGACTGTTAGCAGAATATGGAATCGGTGAGTTCAGGAGAGTAATACGGAACACCGTGCTGGATCCCAACGGCCTCGTGTCACTAGCAGTCGAGATGACAGGCTTCTTATCCGCATGGCTGTAACGGATCGTGCAGCCACGTCTCGATCCCTGATTCAACAGATGGGGACGTTTACAAAACAACAACCATCTGCACGAACAGTTCGACGACGTTTGCTGCAGCATGGACTATCAGCTTGGAGGCCACGGCTGCGGTTATCCTTGACGATGCGTCACAGACAGGAGCGTCTGCGATGGTGTACTCAACGACAAACCTGTGTGCACGAATGGCAAAACGTAATTTTTTTCGGATGAATCCAGGTTCCGTTTACAGCATCATGATGGTCGCATCCGTGTTTGGCGACACCGCGGTGAACGCAGATTGGAAGCGTGTATTCGTCATCGCCATACTGGCGTATCACCCGGCGTGATGGTATGGGGAGCCATTGGATACACGTCTCGGTCACCTGTTGTTTGCATTGACGGCACTATCAACAGTGAACGTTACATTTCAGATGTGTTACGACCCGTGGCTCTACCCTTCATTCGACCCCAGCGAAACCCTACATTTCAGCAGGATAGTGCACGACCACATGTTGCAGGTACTGTATGGGCCTTTCTGGATACAGAAAACGTTCGACTGCTGCACTGGCCAGCAAATTCTCCAGATCTCTGACCAATTGAAAACGTCTGGTCAATGGCGACCGAGCGATTGGCCCGTCACAATACGCCTGTCCCTATTCTTGATGAACTGTGGTATGGTTGTGAAGCTGCATGGGCAGCTGTACCTGTGCACGCCATCCAAGGTCTGTTTGACTCGATGCCCAGGCGTATCAAGGCCGTTATTACGGTCAGAGGTGGTTGTTCTGGGTACTGATTTCTCAGAATCTATACACCCAAATTGCTTGAAAATGTAATCACATGTCAGTTCTAGTATAATATATTTGTCCACTGAATACCCATTTATCATCTGCATTTCTTCTTGGCGTAGCTATTTTAATGGCCAGTAGTGTAGTTTCCAAACTGTTTTATTGGGCTACGAGGTTCGGCGAATTATTACGTTATCTTCAGGAACCCTGACCAACGTGTAGGTAGATTTTAACCTCGGTTCCGGCCGATATAGGGGCCAGCATTTGAAGACTGGTATCTGTAGTTTACTGCTTGATACAGCGATTACGTCAAACATCATCCAAATAAAATAACAGTTTGGAAATTAGACGGCTGAAAGGTGTCTGATTTGACATTATGTCCCGACACTAGTCGGCGTTACTCGCATGCGGAACTATCGAGATTAGAATCAAAATGGCGGTAAACACTTGTCGTGTTGCATCAGACACGTTGTAATTCCCTGTGCCGGAGTATGTGGAACACGGTAGCTGCGCGACCTGGAGGCCACGGCCGCTGCCGCCACAACAGGTGGGCGGCGCCTCGGCCTGCGTGTCTGGCGCGGCGCGGCGCGGCGCGGCGCGTGCGCGACACCTGGCCGGGACGGCCGCTCCTCCGCGCCGGACGCTCAGTCGGCCCGGCGCCGCCCGCAGCGAGCAGCGCGTCGCCCACACTCCGCGTCGGCTGCAGCACCGCCGCCGCCTCGCCACCCGCGCCCGGCGCTCGGCCGATCCTTTTCTCCCGTCGCCGGCCCGGGTGCACGTCGGCGCCTCCTGGAAAGGCGCCGCGGCCGCGCCTGTGTAAACATTCAGTGTTTCCCCGACCTCGCTCACCCGGGTAATTGAGTGTGTCCCGCGATAACTACTCGCCATCAGTATGCCTACTAAAAGGAACGGGAAAAACATTTTGCGAAGCTTATGTCAGACTTACTACTAGAAACGAAGGTAGCCATACAAAAGCTAACCAAATCGAACGTCAAAAATCCCCAATATATTAAAGACCCACTCTAACAGTTCTGACCTACAGACGTTGCAGTATTGAACTCTGTGGAACATGAAGAGCAATGTGACAGAGATGTAACCGACATTTCACTTTAAGGTCACGTTAGAGATGATGCTCTTCCCTGACACAGTATTGCCATTCACCTATTAAGCGTTGATCTTTCTGCCCATAAAGTAAAGTTCTAATATCTTTCTTCGGTATGTATGATGAACTACAAAAACCTAAAGTGATATCAGAAACAGTCTGCTGCATTTAGCCCACTGTAAGGAACGCGTATCGACAATCACTGACTGATGCCCATATGCACACACTCTCTCATTTCTCGAGTGATACAATGCTTTAGGACAGTCGTACTATCCGTAACTTGAAACGGAGAAGTAAGACTGTAGGGAGAGAGAAGTATACCATGTGAAGTGAGGGAGTGAAGGGCACTGTTGTAAGAAATGGCGGAAGTGCCCTACTACTTGCTGCTGATGGAGGAGAACGCTTCGTGGCCCTGGGCTGCGGAGGAGAACGCGAGCGACCACCTGCTAAGCAACGGCTCGGCGGGGGCGGCGGAGGCGGAGCTCGAGGCGCGCCTCCAGGTTGCCGCCACCATCGCCACCGCCACCGTGCTCGGCGTCATCGTCCTCGCCACCGTAGTCGGTGAGTCTACGTAGCACTCACGCCCGATCGTAGCCGTCCGCAAACGGCGGGCACTTCCCTCACCCTCATACCTCGAGAATGGACTCTTACGATTTTTAATCAAGTGAAGCACCACAACTGACAAATTCTAACGATTAATGAAAAATCACCTCCGCTGTATTACTGCGCATTCATTGTGCCACGAAGGGTTTCGTTGTTACAACATCCTCAGGTTGCCGAGTTGAGAATGAAACCTATCGTAGAACAATAAATGTGCAATTATACAGCAAAGTGGTTTTCTGTTAGCCATTACGACTTTATATTTGTTACAAATTGCTCGTGCATGTCTATAAACGATTATCTGGGATACAAATATATCGCAGCCATAGCGCTGGCGAGTGCAGTAGCAAATATTACGAGTTTTTAAAGCTTCATTTGTTTCTTTACTTGCAGGAGTATTAGCAGTAATTTGTCATTTTTCATGGTTATATCTGTTACTGTTCCCCAGGATTTTCTTATTGTTCCAATTTTTATCCCTTTTTAATGAATTTTAAGTGTCGACCTAACATTATTGGTAAATGAATAAAAATTAATTCTTGTGAATTACTCTTCCATTACGCTCCATTTATCGTAAAAAGGATACTATTTCATATTATCGTCATCATCGTCTTACCCTGTTCCGCCTCAGAAGTGTTTACACCTCCTCTTTAAGAGCCTTTTTTAATTATTTCGTATGCGCCATTGACTGCTTGTTTGCTATAATATCCACCATAGCAATTTCAACCTTTCGGTCAGTTTTTCGCCCGCATCTCGTGGTCGTGCGGTAGCGTTCTCGCTTCACACGCCCGGGTTCCCGGGTTCGATTCCCGGCGGGGTCAGGGATTTTCTCTGCCTCGTGATGGCTGGGTGTTGTGTTCTGTCCTTAGGTTAGTTAGGTTTAAGTAGTTCTACGTTCTAGGGGACTGATGACCATAGATGTTTAGTCCCATAGTGCTCAGAGCCATTTGAACTTTCGGTCAGTTTCAAGTAGTTGTCGGTGCTGAACACACAGTACTAGGCAACTTCAATAGAAATCGTAAAAATAAAGTATGCCCATATGGCTTGTATCAACCTTTTTCCCATACACCATGGTTTTGTTAACGACGTTGGAGCTGATTCCCACTTGCTTTTAACACTGCGTGTTGGTTACTGACATGTAAGCACAAAATTATTTTCATGGCTTTTATCCACATGAAGATGTATCTGACAAAGGATGACACAAGCTATAGACGATAACATCATTTTTATACTTCCTATTAATGTTAACTACTGCTTTGCTTTTAGCACCTGTAGGCACCTGAAAATGATCGAAAGGACGAAACTGCAATAGCGGACATTTTAATAAATAATTCAGTCGATGGCGAACATGCAGTAATTTGAAAAGTTCTACAAGATAGTGAGCCAAAAACATAAAACTGTGCCTTTACGGGACGTCCATGGGTTCTCATTCGTATTGGCTAATGGCAACAGTAGTTATCATTTGAATAAGTTGGACATCGCTTTCCCATTCCCATCTGTACGTTTCATCTATACTTGTAATCTTCCTATATTCAATACTGTCTAATGTTGGTATTTCGAGATCAAGTTATGAATGCCTCACTACACAGCAGAAGAATATCATCTCTGATAGTTTGGTGAAATAATTGGTCCCATATTGAGGTCCAAGGTTCGCTACGTCAAGTAGTATAGCCGTCTTCAAGTCTGGAGGTTATTACAAAAGTATTGCGCATTTCTGGAAATGAACCTCTGCGACTCAAATATATCGCAGATATGGAAGTCCTCTGCGCAATGTAGAGTACTACAAGTTCACCATTGTTCATTTGTTTCTTCAGTTTGAGGAGTATTAATTTGTCATATTGCCTGATTATGTTTGCTACTATCATAAGACATTTTCGTTATCTCGTTTAGCTTTATTTATGATTTTTTACTCTAGGTGACAACCGAACATTAATTCATAGGAACTTTTTTTGTTTTTGTAGTAATACTCACCGAACATGCAGGATTTAATCATTTAGCACCTGTTTAACGTTGATATTTCTAGTCAAGTAATGAATGTCTCATTACAAAGCGGAGAATTTCATCTCTGCGAATTGAGTGTCGTAATTGATTCCATACTGAGATCCGAAATTCGCAGAGCCATTCGTGAAATCTGGAGAGTATTACAAAGTGATCGCGCGTTACAGAAATGATTCTCTGCGATTCAGATATATCCCAGATACGGCACTGCTGTTCGCTGCGCAACATACTATGGTTTATTAAATTTCATTTGTTTTTTGAACTTTAGGAATACTGATTCGGATTATTTTCTGATTATGTTTGTTACTATCTTACAAGATTTTATGATTTATCTCGTTTTGTTGTAGTTATGACCTTTTTATTTTAAGTGACTAACATTGTTGCTGTAGGAAAAAGAAAGTTCATGTGAATTACTCGTTGAATATGCTGGATTTAGTCATAAAAATGGATGCTATTTCAGATCGATGAATCACAATCATTATCGCCTTCAATAATTAGGCCTTTTACCACTTTCCAGCACAGAATTGTTCACGTCATCTCTTTAAGGCACTTTTCTTTAAATGACTTCACATTTGCCATTGATTGCACATTTATTACATCTTCCACTATTGCAGTTTCGACGTTTCGGTCATTTCATGTGGTTACATGTTCTGGAAACACAGCAGTTGTCAACATTTACAGGAAGTATAAAAATGACGTAATCTTCCATGGTTTGTGACAGCCTTTGTCAAATACACCGTCGTCTTTAACATACATTGGAGCGTATTCCCACTTGCTTTGCGGAGTATGGAGTTTTAAGCACGTATTTAGTTTCCTGGCTTTTTGTTTTACCTGTCACGTTAATGATAGTTTGTGAAATAAAGGGTTACACGAACCATACAGGCTCCAGTTATTTTTACGCTTTCTGCTAATCATGGCCTAATGGTATGTTTTCAGCAAATGAACGAAACGTCGAAATTCCATTGGCCGATACTGTAGTATACAGTATAGTCTTTGGCGAATATGAAGTCATTTAAAGAGTTTCAGCAATTCTGAGAGCCCACGACAAAAACAGTTGTGCCTTTAAGGGACGTCCAACGCTTTTCTTCCCTATCTGGTTGTACAGCATTGCGGCTTTCCTTATCCCACTATCAGAAACATGTGCTATAATGCAGTCAAGTCAATAACAAAATAAGAAAAGTCATTTAGACACAATTTACTTCATATATACACAAGTTCATACAAGATTAGTTGTATCATATTTAAATATTTATATTATACTTATTGCGATTATTGTGTAACATTTTATTTAAATTTTTGTAAGCTCACTTTTATTATTTGTTTAAAAGAAGTGACAGCGATTATTATGGACAAAATCATAAACTCTTTGATTTTATATTAAATTTCTATTCACCTTCATTTTGGACAATCTTGGCGGTAATGTGATGTAAAATTGATAGTTTTGGCGGGAGAGCTGTTGTAAATGGAGATGATGTGTTTCTGTAATACTGATGAAGGCAGAACTATATTTTAGTGCTTGCAAATATTAGTGACTGAAGTTACTGCGAAGTTTAGAAAATTTATTTCAGTGAATAATTATTGGAAGCCACCTTAAGAACATAAACCTTTCATAAATCAATGTTTCCTTGTACCAGAAATAGGATCCGAGACCAGCCGAAGACAGCGAGGCCACCAATGTAAGTAACATTTTATAACTCCATACGTGGATGAGAGATCGATGCAACATACTTGTACTTGCAGTAAATGATGAACGACTTTCGAAGACAGACTATTGAACATTAAGAGCTGAAAATTCCATTACAACTTTACATCGTTTTTCTGGTTCAGTCCTTATCCTTCAGTTGTAGACGCAATATTTATATATTTAGTACCTGTGTAGTATCGGTGTTTCCAGAGCATGTAATAAATGTTTCGTTACGAAGTAGTGGAATTTCATCTCTGATGATTCGACGTCGTAATCAATTCTGTATTTAGTATCTGTGTAATATCAGTGTTTCTAAATCACGTAATGAATGTCTCACTACGAAGCGGAGTAATTTCATCTAGCCGGCCGCGGTGGTCTCGCGGTTCTAGGCGCGCAGTCCGCAACCGTGCGACTGCTACGGTCGCAGGTTCGAATCCTGCCTCGGGCATGGATGTTTGTGATGACCTTAGGTTAGTTAGGTTTAAGTAGTTCTAAGTTCTAGGGGACTAATGACCACAGCAGTTGAGTCCCATAGTGCTCAGAGCCATTTGAACCATTTTTTGAATTGATTCGATGTCGTAATTCATCTGATATTAAATTTCGGGTTACGCTCCATACAGCACAAAAGGCACGGCAGTTACTTTGTAAAGTCTAATTAACCTTTCTTTGCTCATGTTATGTTTTAATGTGTGTTGTATGCTTCCATATAATGTCTGAATCTCGCCAAATTTACCTCCACATCATTTGACTTGGAAAATTTAAAACTGTACCCCAGATGTTTACACTGTATTACTTGTTAGAGTATTTGTACATCTACAACAATGATTTTCAGGCCAGGAAATGTCATCATTCATCTTCTATCTGTCGATATTCTCATTCTAGTTTTTTTTTTATTTTTTATTTTACATACTGAAATTGAAACCTTTTTAGCAAAATCTGATCATCAGTGAATAGCTGCATAATGAAATTAAAAATGGTCGTTTCTTAATGTGCTGTAGAATATAAGCAACCATTTACGAATGACGTCGTCAACATAAACAATGAAAATGGTGCCATCTATAGTAGTAATACATAATTATGTATTTAGCATATACTAAGTAAATCTGCTTATCTTTTCGTGCCAATGAATCCATTGGGTGGATATCTATCAGATGTTCGAGATGCAATATGTTCTATGCAATTACTGTCAAATTTAGTTCCCGGTGCAATATACGGAATCATTTATATCGAAGTATTATCGCAACATTATTTTTTTATGACTTGTATTTTTTTTTCCTCGTTCGCGAATTTCTGCCTAACACACATTAGACTAAATATTGAGTAGGTTAACTTAACATAGTTCGTATGCAGCACTAAGTAAGTGCAGTTGATTTAATTACACGGGTTAGTACTCTTGCTCACCCGTAATACATTTTCCAGTAACTTCACTGAAATATACCCGGAACCTGAAACTTGCTTTACATATAATAATTTTTGTTCAAAATACAAACACAAATATCATTGTAATGGAAAAAAATCCACTGGCACTTAGTCGTTCTTCACTTTCACTCACGTGAGCTGACAGCCACCGTATAAATCGTTACGTGCAGAATATTAACACTAGACGGATGAAATTCATTGATATGCCTGACGTCAACTTGACTTTTCGGGGAATGTATGTAATAGCAACGTCTATTTAGCGACCTTCTCTACAGTTTAACTATTACTGGTTAAAGCTATTTGATTTTTAGCTCATTACATTTCCTTTGTTCAGAATGCCAAGATAATAATTCCTGCACTGAAACTAATTGTTTGTGACACTTAATCACTGTTTATTTTCACTCAGGGACAAAGTAAGTCTCAAAATGCAAAATATTAGGAATCGGTAGACGAAATTTAATGTTTAGTCTCTATAATTAATTTGACTCTTCAAAAAGTCTCTGTAACAACAGAAGATGACCAAAATTAAGTTATTAAATTTCAGCTCTTTGATATCTGTGCAATGTGAGCATGGACCCACTGCGTAGAAATGGGAAAGCAAGTACTCGTAAGTGTATTACATGAAACATCGACACAAAAGACAAAGTCCCTCATGAAACTGATTAATAATTAATGAAATGCCACTAACAGCTCAACACTTGTTCGGAAAGCGCCAGAATGCTACTTACCTCTTCCTCCTGAGCTCGCCGAACAACTGCGTATTCAATGCGCTACCCATAGTATGTGCACTCATTCATTGTCATCTGATACATCAATACTGCTTCACCGTTCTGTGCAGTGTTACTTAAAAATCTTAATACCCACTGAAGAGACAGGAAATTGGATTAATTTTTTAAAAAGAAGAATAAGAATGTGGGAAACATGACATTCTTCCACACCTAGGTTTGTGATACACGAGCGGTACTAGCTTACAGACTGAATGTCGACAAATAGTGTCACACGTAGAGTAGCTTTGTTGGTCCACCTTTATGATACTGGCATTTCAGTAATATTTGCCCCATAGTAACGAACAAAACAAAACGTATGTTGTTGTGATACAAATTTCTTCTTCAGGTATCAGTCACATGTAATACAGTAAGGAAAATTATTAATTTCTTCTCCGTTTACGGTTTAATATAATAAGGAAACAACATTTATCACAGGCAACATACAGGGGTTGCCAAAAACATGGAGACACCAAGAACGACACATTACCATTCCTGATATGCTCTAGGAAAGCCGGAATTCAAAACGGCTTCCAATCGTCTCGGATGGATAAATACAGCACGTCCTGTATGGTTTAGCAGGGAATCTTCTACCATCCTTCCTGCAAAATCCTGGAAAGTCCATGTAACGATAATGGAGGAGGATAGCGATTAAGCAGCCATCTCTCAAAAGTACACCACAAAGCCACAATAATAATTAGACCTGGTGGCTTTGGTTCCAAGGAAGGATACGATCTCTCATCCTCTTGCTCACAAAACAAGTAATGGACGGTGCGAGCTGTCTGAACAGGGTTCGTGTCGTTTTGGATCACAGCAGCACCAATTGGGAACAAACACTGTGCCATGGGTTGGACCTGCTCAACCAAAATGTTCACACAGTCCCTGGCAGTAATGCGACATTGCGCAGTAGCTTTGAGAGTAGCCATGGGCCCATGTAATATCACGATATGGTTGCCTTAATCATCGCAGAACTCCCGCCATGTTTCACTCTTGGGACGCAAACTGGACCAGAAGTTGAAACAGCACGAAACAAGACTCATCGAACCAAATCACTTTCTTCCATTGCTACATAGTCCTGATACGGACATATACATCACTGATGGGTGGTTTTCGAATTCAAGCTCACCATCCAATTTCCTTCTTATGGAGCTCCCTTGGTGTTGTTTCGGTGCCGACAGAGTTCTCGAATGCGACGTTCAGTTCTGCAGTGTTTTTTATAGCTGTTATCCCCAAATTTTCTGTCACCATCCTCTTCAATCACCGTCTGTCACGGTCAATGGCCACAAACACTTCTTCGCGTTGTGAGTCAGTGGATGATATTTACCGCTTTTCCTGTATGCAGTACCTATAAATCTTCTATAAGGTTCCTCTAAAAGCACCAAACACTTCGGCGACTTTGGACGGAAGCACTTACCATTCGAGCACCAACAAGCTGCTGACTTGCGAATTCATTTAGCTCGAGCATAATGCAATACCAAACACACAGAATACTGTTCTGACTATTACAGACACTTGTACGTATTGAGGATCTTCCACAGATGCCGTTAATAGTCAAATACGACAGCATAAACTGAAGGCTTGGCAAGCACGTCCATTTATGTTCAAGCATGCGATTCTCGCAATGTTCCCATATTGTTGTCCAACACCTGTAAATCGCTGCTACTTTAACGTTCAGTTATACTCCTGCGAAAAGTTTATTCCGTCAGAATTACATCTCGGTAACTTTCAGACGATCATTTCCATCTATGAAATTGTATTATTTGTTACTACGTTCCAGTTATTGGCTCTGAGCACTATGGGACTTTACATCTATGGTCATCAGTCCCCTAGAACTTAGAACTACTTAAACCTAACTAACCTAAGGACATCACACAACACCCAGTCATCACGAGGCAGAGAAAATCCCTGACCCCGCCGGGAATCGAACCCGGAAACCCGGGCGTGGGAAGCGAGAACGCTACCGCACGACCACGAGCTGCGGACGTTCCAGTTATTGCCTGGCGCATTTCTATCGTATACTGAGTCATCCCCTCTTGAAACATCGGATTAGTTCATCTTTTGGAGAAAACTGTCTTCGCTTTCGTTGCCACTTCAAAACTTCAATTCTCAGTACGCTTGAGTTTCATAAATACTGTAAATGACTCAATATATTAGCTATAAAGTAGATTCTGGTTTTTTAAGTCATATTGGAACACAGAAAGTGTTATCAGTGTAATGATGAGGGATTAATATGAGGCCAGAAAATTTTTATTTTCTCAGAATTTATTTATCTTTATAACCCCCGGCAAAACTACGCTATGTAACGTCGAATATCTTGTTTAGAATATCACAGGAAGTTATTTCAATAATTCCCTCCTGCATAGATATATAGCGTCTGCAAACGTTACGAAAGTTAAAACCTACTTGTCAACTTTGATTATGTAAAATTTTTGAAATGAATGTTGCGTTATTTCATCATGCACTTGAGTGTATCATGTGATTTCGACCCGTGGCCTTTATTGTCACGAATTCACTAAAATTATTTGTCCACGTATGGTTAATTTTATAAAGCACATATAAAAGGATCACGTCTTAAACTCAGCTGATACTGAAAAAGTGACTGGTCGTATAAAGAGGCATTCATTTTGAAATTTTAAATAGCTGACAGTTTCAGAATTGTTTACATTTATAAATTATGTAACTGTACAGAAATGCCGAAGTGTTAAATATTTTTTCATGACTCACGCTGATGTGACAAGATAGCTACTGACTGCAAGAGTAAAGTAATTCATTATGATAGCTGTTAATGGTTAGTTACTACTTTCGTCAATCATAACTGTGAAGCACCAATTACTGAAAATGTATTTGAGCCGGTTTGAGTATGAGAATTTTAAGGATGATGTGATGCCCAACTTTCAGTAGTTCGGTGTAAAAATTGTTAAAGTACACTGGCATTTGATTAATGATAGAGATGTGAAAAACGGAAGTTCATCCACCTCAGCAGAAGACGACCAGTCTAGTCCATTTACGCTGTTCCTGTTCTGCTAATCATTTTAATTCATGAACCTGTTCTGCACCCTAACATCTGCATTTTAGAAACTAAATTTACTTTTGTCTCCAATCGTATCAGTCGGCAGAGACCTCAGCAAATCAGGCCTCTGCCCAGTCCAACCTTCCGCAGTTGACAATGTTTATATGTGCGTGTTTATGGCTACTTGACGTTGCTGCCTTGGATACACTGAATTAAGTCATTGTGGTGATATTCTTCTCGCTATAATCACAATATTCATGTGGTGGTGTAAGAATGGTACGAAAATACTGTTAGTTTACTTTCATCACGACGATATGGACTGTCTACCGTTCAACGTAGTTGACCAGCATAAGTCGATTCTTTTTTCGTTTTTGTATTGGAGTATGATGTTTCCTATGGTATTGTGGTGAATATCGAAAGAGTGGGCAATGCCTCTGTTAAGTCACGCTTTTCGTGAGATATATCAGAAACTGTCGCTGATTGGAGGAGCTGTTCGAGCATTTCACCCAATTTTACCTGCAGCACTTGAGTAGTGATGCGAGAATACTGCACTGCAGGGAAAGACGTAACACATACACTGAACATTCCTTCTTACACCAACATGGCGAAAGATACACTCTTCGTGCCTCGATACAAAAGCAAGGTATCACCCCACTAACGAAACGACAAAGCTAGAGTTATTACCTGGAGCTGGAGGCAGGAAATTTTGAAACAGTGAAGTTAGCTATTTGAAGAGATACTCCCTCCGAGCCTCACGTACTTCCTATAAAGTGTATTCTTTTTTTCTAAACCAACATCGGCTTAAGTCAATGGCCAACATTATAGCGAAGTTTATGTCATCGTTTATTATATCGGCATAGATTTACACTATTAGAAATAAGAAACAAATGATATGGATGGTCTTTAGCAGCATTACCGTCCCAGATTTATTACCAATGGCTTAAAAAACGCAGTATGTGGCTCACAGCCAGATAATCAAGTGCATAATCTTTCTCAGTTTTCTTAGTATTTCTCGTTCAAGTTGATAATTTCAAATGTTGTCGTCATTGAAAATACTGAAACAATAGTATGTAATATTGAAACAAAACGGCGACTAGGATGCTGTCTGCTTATAACTACATTTAACAAAGACACCGAAGTAAATTTTTCATTTGTGTTTTGTTTTTAGAGGAGAAACAGATTCCTTCGCAACTGCTATTCGAGAATACTTGAAGAAAGTATACAGATGCCAGTTTCTTAGATTTTCAATGAATCTCTTCATTATAGAAAGAGACGAAGAATATAATGTTGAACACCGCAGCCACAGCATACTTTCCACCATGTTACCCGTTGTTGACGCCATAAACTATGAACAGAGATAGGTCTGCTATATTTGCCCTCCGTATTTAGATCGTTGTACACCTTTTATTGCGAAGAAAATAAGTAAAAACTATGAGAACCAGCTCGCCATCGTACCTCCTTTTTTAAGGACGCTAATCCGTCGAGAAAACTGTGCAGAGTTCCACTTACAGGGAACACTGAAGTTTAAATAATGAAAAACAGTCATCCCTCTATGTTGTCAGTTTCTGAATGCTAATTTTCTAATAATTCAACAATTCTAAGACAGTTTAAGACTAACCGCTTGTATAATTTATTTACTAAACGGGTACACTACATTTGTAAGTTGTAAAATTGTTCTTCGAGAGTATGACTTACTACTATATACGAAGCTCTGTGCAAGAAAACTGATTCAGAATACAGTACACTCTGATTCAGCATGCAGTATACTTCCACTGACCATCATTCTTCTTCATATCTGTCTCCATTTCTTGCATTAATTATTGGCGAAAAACAGAAAATAGTTAAAAGCAATACAAAATTCCATTTTGGGTGTGCCCTCCGTAGTTCGTTACCTCTTACCTGTGCAATAGTAGCTACCAAAATCTGTTCTTCTTCCAAAAATTATGTTTTGGATGTAGCTTATACACATTACCAGAGGGGTAGATCGAAACTGTAGTAACGTCTCAGTGTGGCAGAAAGTTCTGTACATAACGCAAATAATGAAATATATTATGAACGCTTACACATTTTACGCTACTGAGAGAAACAAAAATGATTATAAATCGTTCAGTAGAAGTAAGAAATGTATAAAAAATAATTTTTTTTATCGTCTTGAATGATTAAAAAAAGCACTGAAAGTCTGCATATTTACCTACATTCTAGCTTACATGCGCTAGAATTTTCGAAATTGGTGACTCATTGCACCATTATAGCAAGTACTCTTTTCATCACAGAGTGGAAGACTGGATTTTGGTACCTATCATACATTACAATTATGTGAGAGATTTATGACTACCAAGATGTAAATAAAAACGAATACAACTGAATTTCTTAAATCTGTACGTCTTCATGCCTGTTGAATTTATATTTCTGAAAATATGATTATTTATCTCTCATAATCGAAGTTACCGTTGTCACTGTCCGCGACATTAATGGCAGTAAGCCATAAAATATAGTATTTTCAGTATCTTTAATCGAAAAACATGAGAGTTATTCCGCAAAACGCAAAAGAGCCGAGCAGCACAGATATAACTAACATACAATGTAGTTTATGTCTTGTTATTCATGCACATGATTGCGTAACATAGTGAACATAATCGTGAACATGAATATTTGTGCAATAATATATCAGAGAAACATAACAAGAAAATTATATAGGGATCGTTACAAAATATTACACTACTGGCCATTAAAATCGCTGCCGGCCGCGGTGGTCTAGCGTTTCTAGGCGCTCAGTCCGTAACCGCGCGACTGCTACGGTCGCAGGTTCGAATCCTGCCTCGGGCATGGATGTATGTGATGTCCTTAGGTTAGTTAGGTTTAACTAGTTCTAAGTTCTAGGGGACTAATGACCTCAGAAGTTGAGTCCCATAGTGCTCAGAGCCATTTGAACCATTAAAATCGCCACGCCAAGAAGAAATGCAGATGATAAACGGGTATTCATTGGACAAATATATTATACTAGAACTGACATGTGATTACATTTTAACGCGATTTGGGTGAATAGATCATGAGAAATCAGTACCCAGAACAACCACCTCTGGCCGTAATAACGGCCTTTATACGGCTGGGCATTGAGCCGAACAGAGCTTGGATGACGTGTACAGGTACAGCTGCCCATGCAGCTTCAACACGATGCAACAGTTCATTAAAGTAGTGACTTACGTTTTGTGACGAGCCAGTTGCTCGGCCACCATTGACCAGACCTTTTCAATTGGTGAGAGATCTGGAGAATGTGCTGGCCACGTCAGCAGTCGAACATTTTCTGTATCCAGAAAGGTCCGTACAGTACCTGCAACATACGGTCGTGCATTGCCCTGCTGAAATGTAGGGTTTCACAGGGATCGAACGAAGGGTAGAGCCACGGGTCGTAACACATCTGAAATTTATCGTCCACTGTTCAAAGTGCCCTCAATGCGAACAAGAGGTGACTGAGACGTGTAACCAATGGCACCCCATACCATCATGCCGGGTGATACGCCAGAATGGCGATGACGAATACACGCTTCCAATCTGCGTTCACCGCGATGTCGTCAAACACGGATGCGACCGTCATGATGCTGTAAACAGAATCTGGATTAAACGGAAAAAATGGTTTTTTGCCATTCGTGCACCCAGGTTAGTTGTTGAGTACACCATCGCAGGCGTTCCTCTCTCTGATGCAACGTCAAGGGTAACCGCAGCCATGGTCACGGAGCTGATAGTCCATGTTGCTGCTAACGTCGTCGAACTGTTCGTGCAGATGGTTGTTGTCTTGCAAACGTCCCCATCTGTTGACTCAGGGATCGAGACGTGGCTGCACGATCCGTTACAGCCATGCGGATAAGATGCCTGCCACCTCGACTGCTAGTGATACTAGGCCGTTGGGATCCAGCACGGCGTTCCGTATTACCCTCCTGAACACACCGATTCCATATTCTGCTAATAGTCATTGGATCTTGACCAACGCGAGCAGCAGTGTCGCGATACGATAAACCGGAATCGCGATAGGCTACAATCCGACCTTTATCAAAGTCTGCAACGTGATGGTACGCATTTCTCCTCCTTACACGAGGCATCACAACAACGTTTCACCAGGCAACGCCGGTCAACTGATTTTTGTGTATACGAAATCGGTTGGAAGCTCCTCATGTCAGCACGTTGTAGGTGTCGCCACTGGCGCCAACCTTGTGTGAATGCTCTGAAAAGCTAACCATTTGCATATCACAGCATGTTCTGCCTGTCGGTTAAATTTCGCGTCTGTAGCACGTCATCTTCGTGGTGTAGAAATTTTCATGGCCAGTAATGTACTCTTATTACGCTTAGAGACAGTACAGATCGTTAATTTCACAGGGCAGTGCTTATGGGGGTATGGTTTTGTAAGTTCCGTGTCTTTTGAGATCATGCAAAAATTTTTTGAGGAAAATTGTAAAATTCTGAAATATAAAACGTTTCCAGTAAGATAATCATACAACACGCACGCTCTCCCCCCCCCCCCCCCGCCCCTCTCTCTCTCTCTCTCTCTCTCTCTCTCTCTCTCTCTCTCTCTCTCTCTCTCTCACCACACACACACACACACACACACACACACACACACACACACCCTCCATTACAATAAAAGAGATTAGAATTTTACGTCCATTCGACATCATTTGACACGCTGTACAATTTCGGTCTCGGGACGGAAATCGATAGCTAATATTTGATTTTAATGATTTTGAAAAGGTACGGAAACCATAAACATGAATAATGGAACTAAGATTTGAACCGCCGTCCATTTGAATGAAGAGTCATATGAGTCAGGACCGCGACAACTCGCTCGGTGACTACAACTGTATGTGATATAAACTGGTACCTGATCAGCGGACGATGTAGTAAGGTGGAAGGTTAACAAAAAGAAGCTTCCGTAATGTAACGGACGTATGGCCTGGCTAATTATTATGGCAAATTTCTAAACAGTTCAATCTCCTGCTTAAGTCTACAATACATGTCATACAATTTTAAAACCTTATGCACGTCTCTTCGTCAGGAAGAAGGAAGGCAGGCGATGGTCTAGGTGAGAAGTAAAACGCCAAAATAATAGCCACACCCCGTTTGCTATATAGCACCAAAGCACTTCCATCTCGTTTGTGTTACCATTGAGAGATCATGACTATAAACGTCAGAATGATAAGTGATGCTGACAAACGGTTTCTACATAGGAAATTTTAAAATACCTGGTTGAGAGTAAGTCAACAGGCTTTTGGTTGCACATATTTCACAGAAAATGTTAATGTCTTCATAATTTGTTTGGACAACGAAAAGATGATTATATAAGGTATGCAAATACGAAGATAGGTGTAGTCCAAGTAGAAAAAAGTGTTATTCTCTGCCAGACGCAATGGCCTACACTGGATATCTCTGGTAACATTATGAATGGTCCCTCGTAGTTAATTTTTGTAGCTCGGACAAAGAAACAGCAGACATTAGAAGATATTTACATTTTATAAAACTTTTACAACAATGGATTTACGTCAATTGTGTGTAAGAAGATCATCAAATTGATGCTGTAGTTTTGTATGATCGACCACAAAAGGGAAGTAATGTCAAAGAAGCCACGGGTGTCAATATTTTTCTTAATTTACTATCGAAATTTAAAACTTACTTATTACTACGAACGGGTGTGAAGATTTGGGGTCGGGTCATCCTAATGGAAGGACTAGGGTCCCCAAATAACTGCTTCAGCTTTCATCATCCTTAATTCGTAACTTACCTTTATTAAAATAAAACGAGTTTTCAAATAATTAACAGTAAAATTGACAAAGCACACTTTATGAAAATGACTTTTAAACTGCTGCCAATATTTCTGAGCCACCAGCCATTAACTGTACACCAAAATTGCATAATTTTAAAAACAGTTAACTATAGTTAGCTAAATTCACTGACCAGTTTTCCTTTTAACTAAATAACCTTTAAACAGCTGCCTTTAATTATGATCCCACAGTCACTCAGTAGAAAGCAACGGTGCAGAATTTAAAAAGAAAATCAACAGTCACTTAATAGTTAGCTACAGTTAACCAAAATTCCCTGATCAGATTTTAAGCGAATGGTTTTTAAACAGCTACTATTAATTACGAACCCACTGTCGTTCAGCAGACAGCAAAATACTGAAGTAAAAAAAAAAAAATAATGGTCACTGAATAGGCACCTACACTTTGCCAAATTCACTGATCAGTCTTTAACCAAGTGAAACAGCTCCTATTAATCATGAGTGGTGGTTGCATAAACCAGAAACATACACAGAAGTAGCGTAACTTGGACGGGATGGCTACCATCCTTTCATTCCTTGAACCTGCAAGAGACCAGACCACCTATACTAGTGGCTAACCGGCCAAACAACCTCCACGTAGCTCGTGTGTATTCCAAAATATCATGCCCACCCACGGAAACCGCTTCTCAAGGCAGGAGTTAACCGACAGTCGAAACTAGGTCGGCGCTTTCATAGTAGCCGATTCGTTCTTTCGTGTAACATCCAGAACTCCCAACCTCTCGAATCGTCAGCCGACTTGCTCCGCATACTACACACTCACTCTCCACAACCTTCTTACTTGCCGCTTTTGCCCCCTCGATGGTGCCATCGGCGTCTCCCTAAAGCAATCTAGACAAAGATCATCAACGAGGGGCGAAATCGATAGAAGGCCGAGCCCACAAGGTTCACCTACATGCTTATTTAGTTCTGTTATGTGAATGTCTTGAAGTAAAATCAGAATTAAAGATTAAGTTCGATGTATCACAGTGGCTACACCGGTTCCCATGCGATCACTGAAGTTAAGCGCTGTCGGGCGTGGTCAGCACTTGGAAGGGTGACCATCCAGACCGCCATGCGCTGTTACCATTTTTCGGGGTGCACTCAGCCTCGTGATGCCAATTGAGGAGCTACTCGGCCGGTAGAGCGGTGTGCTGACCCCACGCCCCTCCTATCCGTATCCTCCCATGGGGATGACACGGCGGTAGGATGGTCCCGATGGGCCACTTGTGGCCTGTAGACGGAGTGGTGTGGTGGTGTATGCAAGGAATTGATAATTTTTCGTCAATTCATGAGTCTCCCCCTATTTTTGAAACAACATTTGGTATTTGTGTAACGAATGAAAAACTCCCTTCGTTTTAAGGTAAATACAAAGCCTGTAAAGAGAATGAAGTTGGAAGCTATTGGTCCATTCATCTGATGTGCAAGTGTTCTGGAAACGTTCAATAACGATAAGGATGCGCACAATCAAAGTTATCATGTAGCAACAAAAAATGAATTTTGTATTCAAGCCTAGATGGAAAAATTTCGGGAGCCGATTTCTCGATGAATGCATGAAAAGTAAAAATACACTGTGCATTTTCGATGAATGCATGGAATGTAAAAATACACTGTGCCATACCATCACCGTGCAGGTTACAGTTTCAGTAAAAACACTAAACTCAGATTGTATGAGTATCACTGTCGGTAACAGTTTCATTTTCCGCAAGAATCTCACGCTTAGCATTACGTATAGCTACAAGTGACAAACTTGGTGGTGCACTATAAGCGTTGTATATGCTAGCGTCAAGTCGTCCTGTCTTGCAGAACAATCACAACGGAAGATAACTTTATCAGATACACTTATGACGATTACTTTCCCCCTGACTATCGGAAAAGCGGAGGGCCGTGTGTGACTAGAGGAATTAACACACTGACCGATGTGGAAAACATACACCTAGAAGCACCAGCTTGATTTTATTAAAATTTGGGGAGATGTTCATCACATTAATGTTATTAAGTGATTACACTACCATTCCACTTGGAATAGTGTCCATGCCTTCACGGACAACTAATATTGTCTTATATTCGTTAGAGCACAGAAGCAGTCAACATTCCCATGTAATCCTGAGGAGCTTCTTGCTCCGCATGAAACACACACAGTGTCAGTTGATGTCGATTGACATTGTATGACTTCGCTCCATATCTCAGACATGCTCTATAGATGATAAATCACGACAGAGGATGTGTACCTTCTTCAAAAGCTTACGGCGTAAACCACAATATGACCTCTGGGATTATCCTTGTGGAGTACACTATCTGATACCCTGGTAATGACGGGTGTTACAGTAGGTTTCACCATTCTTTTTATTTTCTAGCACTCAACCTCCCCTGAACAATTACGTACTCAGTCGTGTTATCATATCCGATAGCTCCACACATCATGAGTCTAATAGTTAGGGATATACGATCCTCGAGAATCACGACTTCTATCACTCAAACATTTATTGACACGCTGGCGTCGATCAGACGGCCACAAACAGAGGCGAGACTGATAGCTGAACGTCACAGGATGAAA
Organism: Schistocerca nitens; assembly: GCF_023898315.1. NCBI lineage: Eukaryota > Metazoa > Arthropoda > Insecta > Orthoptera > Acrididae > Schistocerca > Schistocerca nitens. The sequence goes on along the minus strand of NC_064617.1, from coordinate 422,962,495 downwards.
CTCTGTATCCCCGTCCACTCTGGCTCTACAACATACAAGTCTGTAGTGTCTGGGGTAGTATGTTGTCTGCGATAAATAACTCGTAGCGGTTTGAGACCTCAACCCTGCAACCAGTTATCTGCACTTGATGCTTTTTGATGACGCACTGTTTCTAATATTTTCGCGGATTTCAGCTGTGCCGTCTACTAATCAGCCAATGGAACAAATATTTCGGGGGGGGGGGGGATATGTGCCTTCTTTTATAATCAACTCTTCTCCAAGCTCATCTCGTCGCCACTCATTCTGCTGTCACTGCGCTGCAACGAACTGTCGGTGTTTTATACCCAAGTCATTCAAGACACGAATCATCTACGTACAACAGTCCTTACGTGTCGTTATGATTTACGTCTATATTGGAAGTACTGAACAGAAACTCGCACAGGAATTAAATTTTAATCAACATATCTCAAAGACGCAGAAATACTGGAAGATCAGGGTGGTGGAGTCAGGTCACTGTGTTGAGGGTGCAACCTCTGTGCCTTGCTTATGTTACTCTGTTCTCTAACCAGAGGTCTTCCCAGCGGATCAAGTCAACGTAAAAGCCACTCATAGTGCTTGTCAATTGTCTTCGACGACAGAAGGAATATTTTACAGCTGTGAAGCGTTGAATATTTCTGTTAACGTTAGCAAACTGAAATTGTACGGTTGAAATAATTTCAGTCCATGCTTTTGAAAACGAAGTGTGAATGAGACTATTACATTCGAGATACTCTTTTACAGGTTGATACCTATGTTGAATGAATTTCAAGTTCTTATATTAACCTCTATATGACCCCAAAACATGTCATTATCTAGTGTTAACTCGTCTGTTGCTCTCGTCTTATGGTAACATAAGTACTGCCGTTAAACCACATTCTCTTTGTAAGTATAGTGTACAGGTTACTTACAAATGGCTCTGAGCACTATGGGACTTAACTTCTAAGGTCATCAGCCTCCTAGAACTTAGAACTACTTAAACCTAACTAACCTAAGGACATCACGCACATCCATGCCCGAGGCAGGATTCGAACCTGCAACCGTTGCGGTCGCGCGGTTCCAGACTGTAACGCCTAGAACCACTCGGCCACCCCGGCCGGCGGTTACTTACAAGCAAGCTTTCGCTACTTGAGCCACTGTAGACGAAAAAATATTTACGGTATGGGTAACCAACATTATAGGCATGATTTTCAGACTGTGTGCTGCAGTATTTGCGTTCTTGCTAGGGTCAGTTTCAGGATTGCTGTTAGACGCCGGCACTGGTACGGTGATGTAGGGTTGAAATACAAGCATCAGTGGCAAACAGTCGTCATGTGTCCGACAAGGTGAGCAGAGCTTTACTCGTAAAGCTGTTTTATCAAAACCGCAGCAATAGTGTTTGTAGCTCTATCAAGTATCGACGCATTCCAGGAATACGGAGAAGTCTCCTTCGAATTAACTGGAAATTAGGGAACTACTCCTCGATGACGCCGACAGCCATCTGCAGCAGAAACTGCTGAAGAAGTTACTGTTTCCATGACTGAGAAAGTTGAACGCAGTGTGCGATGTTCAAGCAGTGCACGAGCTGTGTCACGACAGTTTAACATTCCACGTTCGAAAAGTATTGCGAAAAATTGAAATGTAACAACGTTAACAATCAGTTATTGATAAAATTATTTAATTGGATGTATAAAAAATCTAATCATCAAGCGGCGGCAGAACACACACATAAAAGACTTGTGATTGGCAAGCTTTTGGAGTCAGTGGCTCCTTCTTCGGGCTGACGGGTTGACGGGGAAGGAAGAAGGGTGAAGGAAAAGGACTGGAGAGGTCTTGGAAAAACTGCAGATTTTGGGCAAGTCACCTAGAACAGCGGGTCAGGGGAGACTTACCGCACGGGATGAGAAGGAAGCAGCTGAACAAATTTGCTAATGCAGGATATTGCCTTGGCAGTGTTCAGCCTATGGAGTACAGCAACACAGAGATTCTCCTGTGCACTTACGGGTATTGGGACAATGCTATTAAGAAAGCAGTTGAGGTTAAATCAGAAAGTGACTTTACAAACGTAGACGTAGGGTTGTGCTTAAATTCTGCATGGAATTCTGCTCTCTGCCCGGTCCCACAACAGAGGGATAGAGTCAATGCTACTTACTCACACGTTGGTGATTAACATTCACTATCGATAACCGCCAACTTTGGTCATCTTTGATTGTGGTCTAGCTCTAGTCCTTCTGCACAGGCTTAAATTTCTTTACTTTGCCCATTGCTGTCAATGTTAGTCCGCGAATATATTACTTTCGTAAAAAAGAGAACAAACCACCTTCAGCCGCTTACCGTGAATTTTTATTTCAATATACAATTGCTTACACAGTAACCTTGCGTTAAATTCATGTCTTCACCTGTAGAACTACGAGCAGTTGTCGGGGACGTCAACCGCTGCTTTCCCGTAAGTTTATGGCACACACGACTCTCGTTTCGTAGGAAAATTGACTACGACTCTCATTTCGTAGGAAAATTGACTAATACTAATGACATGAGGCTCACAAAATATTTCTTTGAAGCGCGTAATCACAAAGAAGAAACAACTTGCAGGCAGTGGAGACCAGAAGTCGCATAAGCTACAGAGGTAATCTCAAAGGCAGGGAAGTTCGTAAAGGTGTATATCCTAAAACAGAGAGCTTGAAGAGGCTGATAAAGGTCAGAGCAACCAGTAAACTCAGAATTCGGTCGTCACGCCACTGTTACTCTAGGTGGTCGACCTATGAAAAGTGGTTTCACACTGTATCCATTGTTAAATAAAGGACTGATATAACGTAAGTTGTGTAATCACTAGATGCACAGATATTTTATTCGTCTGTCTTCTGAGCAAGTATTATCAATTACGCGATGGTTATGGTTATGTTTTCGATAATGGAGGTAGAAACTCGCCATTATATGTCATTATGTTTGTTATTTAATCGTCATGTGACTTTTTAATCTGAGGTATGGTATGCCAATTGGTTGTCCCTTAAATTATCATAGAATACATAAACCTTCCACTCATGCACAAAGAGCATCACGTAAAGTTTTCCATAAGAAGTAAAACAATATTCGGGTATGGCTGAATAAATGCTGGGTGTTGAGCTTCAAAATAGTGCCCATAAACCGTAGACTATGAAACTGATCAAGAGTGGCTATTTTCTTTTATCTAACTTTGAAAACTTGGTTGAGGGTGTGGGACAGGGCACGTATCACCGAATTAAGAAGATATCACATCCTTAAACGACTGCCTTACTACGACGGAAATTTTAGAGAATAAGTCACTTAGCTCGATACGTGCACGGATATGTGCAGGGATATACGTTTAGTAAATTTCGTTATTATTGTTTTTGGATCCAGGACAACACAGCAGAGTTGATTAAAAATTTATTTCGTATCTAGAACTTGCTTACTGAAATGTACCGACGATTTCTACAAATCATATAGATTTTGAGGGCTAGAATTTGGCCAGCTTAGTTCCTGGGACATTTGATGGAACTAGGCTATCCAGAGTGTAGGCAACTGTTATTTTCAAGCTGGTCGAGAGGTTTCCTGCACATTGAAGTTCTCCGTATTCACTGGCTGCGTTTCCAGTAATATATCACCATCGCTTCAAGTTGCGTCTGCAACGCACCAATCATACCGTTGTCTGTTTTAGGGCTTCCATATCAGGAGAGGTAGCTGGAAACCGGCAGCAACTTGTAGGTTTCGACTATGTCCTCCCGGTGTTCTGTTTTGAGACGATTCTATTCTGTAAACAGAAGGTGTGTCTGCAATTGCTTCAGCTGTTCGGCAAAAGCTGATTCTTTGCGTCAGCCTAGGCCCGTGTACTTCACAACCAGTCATTAGATCTCCGAACATACTATCTTGCTTTTTCCTCTCACCGTCCGCCACTGATCATCCTCTAACGTCCAAGATGTTATGCCTTGGAGATGATTTTTGTCAGCTGGAGTTGATCGAAGACAACGTTTTACGTTGCCGCCAGTCTCATAGAGAGGAGTATCAATATACTGGATACGTACCGAGTTCTGCCAAACTGGTCAGCTAACTTAGCTATTGTGAAACACAGAACTAGCACAGACGTACTTAGGGCATTTGGTTGGTCTGCTGGTAAGCTTTCGCATAAAACACTGAAGCCCCAAAGAAACTGGTATCGGCATGCGTATTCAAATACAGATATGTAAACAGGCAGAGTCCGGCGCTGCGCTCATTAACGCCTATATAAGACAACAAGTGTCTGGTGCAGTTGTTACGGTTCCTGCTACTACAATGGCAGGTTATCAAGATTTAAGTGAGTCTGACCGTGGTGTTATAGTCGGCACACGAGCGTTGGGACACAGCATCTCCGAGGAAGTGATGAAGTGGGGATTTTCTCGTACGACCATTTCACGAGGGTACCGTGAATATCAGGAATCCGATAATACGTCAAACCTCCGACATCGCTGCGGCCAGAAAAAAATCCTGCAAGAACGGGACCAATGACGACAGAAGAGAATCGTTCAACGTGACAGAAGTTTACCCCTCCGCAAATTGCTGCAGCTTTCAATGCTGGGACATCAACAAGTATCGGCGTGCGAACCATTCAACGAAATATCGTCGATATGGGCCTCCATGACCGATGGCCGACTCATTTACTCTTGATGAGTGCACGACACAAAGCTCTGCTCCTCGCCTGGACACGTCAACACTGACATTGGACCGTCGATGACTGGAAACATGTTGCCTGATCTGACGAGTCTCGTTTCAAATTGTATCGAGCAGATGGACGTGTACTGGTATGGAGACAACCTCATGAATCTGTGGACCCTGCATGTCAGCAGGGGACTGTTCAAGCTTGTGGAGGATCTGTAATTGTGTGGAGCGTGTGCAGTTGGAGTGACGATTGTGATAGGTGACACGTACGTAAGCATTCTGTCTGATCACCTGCATCCATTCTTATCCATTGTGCACTCCGACGGACTTGGGTAATTCCAGCAGCACAATGCAACACCCCAATCATCCAGAATTGCTATTGGCTGGCTCCGTTGGCCACCAAATTCCCCAGACATGAACATTATTGAGCATATCTGGGATGCCTTGCAACGTGCTTTTCAGAAGAGATCTCTATCCCCTCGTACTCTTACGGATTTAAGGACAGCCCTGCAGTATTCATGGTGTCAGTTCACTCTAGCACTACTTCAGAAATTAGTCGAGTCCATGCCACGTCAGGTTTCGGCACTTCTGTGTGCTTGAGGGTACCATACACGATGTTAGGCAGGTGTACCAGTTCCTTTGGCTCTTGAGTGTATTATTGCAGCTGCAGACTTGAAGCTCCGTTTTTCTCCAACATATCTCTGGAAATAAACAGTCTAGCGTTATTCTGTGGTACGTAGGGTAGTCACAGCGGTGCAGGGCGTTTGAGATAAGTGGTGTGGGTACAGAGAGCTTAGATTACATTCAGCTTTCCCTAGCTTGTCTATTTCCCCGATGAAATGCACAGAGATGTGAATCATTGGATTAGGCTTCAAGTGGTTATTTCATAGCAGTCCGCCAACTCGACGGGAACTGTGGTCAGTTCCATTTTCACCTCCTTAAACGCATTGTCTTGAGCATAAATGAGGCTTTTATAATTGTTCTGACAATTTGGTCATTGGTACTGATATTGTACAACAGCGAGGCCAGCTCACTGCCTTGAGGGCCACAGCTCCTCTAGATATTGCACAGACGTTTCTTGTTGTTGGGGATGACAATAAACCTTCTATTTTATACTAAATATTGGATGGACTGCATTAATTTAAACCCTTGGTGATAATACAAAATTTCCGCAAGCGTTCGTTTTGATTGACATTGTTATATTTCGCTGTCAACCATAAATTTGGTACAACAATTATTATTAAAAAAGTTTATGTGAAAACTACTGACGTAAAGTATTTGCTGAAGAACGAAAAAGCTGATGGAAGCCGATATTGGGGAAGATGTTTGGTTTCAGGAAAAATCCAGGGAAACACAAGGCAACAATGACCCCACGAATTATCTTCGAAGATGGATGAAATAAAGGCAAATCTACGTTTATAGTATTTGTAGGTTTATAGAATGGATTTAATAATATTGATGGACTAAACTATTTGAAATTGTGTGTCGGAGGAATGAATTGTTTACAACTTGTACAAAAATCCTACTGCAGTTATAAGAGTCGATGTACATGAAAACGGAAGCAGTGGTCGAGAAGGGAGTGAGACAATTGTTGTAACCTATCTCCGTCCTATACTGTCACTACACTGAGCAAGCAGTGAAAGAAATCAAGAAGAAATTTCGAAAGGGAGTTACAGATCGAGAAGATGAAATAAAAGCTTTGCCGATGACACTAATTCTCATTGTAATTCTGTCAGAGACAGCAAAGGATTTGGAATAGTAGTAGAGTGGGGCGGATAGTATCTTGAAAGGGGTTGTAAGTGGCCATAACAAATTTAACTGAATGTAATCGAATTAAATCATCACTGAAGCTATTTGATTACAGAATAAGACACTAAAAATAATAGATGGGTTTGTGATCTGCGCGTAAAAGTATCAGACGAAATCTGAAATAGAGTGGTTATAAAATGCAGAATGTCTGTAGCAACGAAGACATTACTCAAAAAAAGAAATTATTTAACGTGGACTATAAATTTAATTGTAAGGAAATATTTTCTGAAATTATTAGTTTGAACTGTAGCATTGGACGGATGTGATAGGTGGATGACAAGCAATTCAGACAAAAAGAGAGTGACGCTAAAGAAGGATACCGAAGTTTAGACGAAAAGATCGATTAACGGAATAATAAATGACGAGATAATACTGAAATGTATGGGGAGAAATATTCACGGTACTACTAGATTAACAGAAGCGATCGGTTAATAGGATACTTCCAGAGGCATCACTCACTTGTCATTTTTGTAATGTTGGGAAGTGTGTGGACGAGTGAGGAGGACATTAGGAGAACTTCGTATGAATATAGTAAGCAGGTTCTTTTGTATCCCACCTGGATAGACGGCGCGTGGATCTGCTCCTGTGAACTGATTCTGCAAAATAGGCCGACAGTGAAGGACGCGAGTAAGAGCAGGAAAAGGTCAAGTACTTCGGTACTGCCTGTAGATTTTACAAGTTCACTAATAGGCGTTAATGAGCGCAGCGCCGGACTCTGCCTGTTTACATATCTGTATTTGAATACGCATGCCGATACCAGTTTCTTTGGGGCTTCAGTGTTTTATGCGAAAGCTTACCAGCAGACCAACCAAATGCCCTAAGTACGTCTGTGCTAGTTCTGTGTTTCACAATAGCTAAGTTAGCTGACCAGTTTGGCAGAATTCGGTACGTATCCAGTATATTGATACTCCTCTCTATGAGACTGGCGGCAACGTAAAACGTTGTCTTCGATCAACTCCAGCTGACAAAAATCATCTCCAAGGCATAACATCTTGGACGTTAGAGGATGATCAGTGGCGGACGGTGAGAGGAAAAAGCAAGATAGTATGTTCGGAGATCTAATGACTGGTTGTGAAGTACACGGGCCTAGGCTGACGCAAAGAATCAGCTTTTGCCGAACAGCTGAAGCAATTGCAGACACACCTTCTGTTTACATTAATAGTTACTTAACTTTGGCTGAGATGAGCACGTAGGTGTGAAGCTGTACAGGTATCAAAGCTAACAGCTAAAATCTGTAGTGGCTCGCCCACTATGAAATAGAAACAATGTTGACTGGTCGTCTACTCGTGATCAAATGGCTGCATGTGGAGCGCAGCTCGTCGAGCTCCACAGCGTCGGCTAGAGGGCGCTGTGGTCGGCGTTGTTCGTCCGCTCTGGTAGTGCCAACCTACGAGGGTGCACCTACGTTGTGGCATCGTAGCTATCGATAACACAGGTTCAAATGGATGTAATATGCGGTCGTTATTCCAAGATGAAGAGGCTTGTACAGGATAGATTGGTGTGACGATCTACATTAAATCAGTACCTACAGATTGGAAAATTGCGCAGGTCGCACCAGTGTTTAAGAAGGGTAGTAGGAGTAATCCATCGAACTACAGACCTATATGATTGACGTCGGTTTGCAGCAGAGTTTTGGAGCATATACTGCATTCAGACATTACGAATCACCTCGAAGGGAACGATCTATTGATACGTAATCAGCATGGTTTCAGAAAACATCGGTCTTGTTCAACGCAGCGAGCTCTTTATTCGCACGAAGTAATGGCCGCTATCGACAGGGGATCTCAAGTTGTTTCCGTATTTCTAGATTTCCGGAAAGCTTTTGCCACCGTTCCTCACAATCGACTTCTAATCAAGCTGCGGGCCTATGGGGTATCGTCTCAGTTGTGCGACTGGATTCGCGATTTCCTGTCAGGAAGTTCGCAGTTCGAAGTAATGGACGGCAAATCATCGAGTAAACGTGAAGTGATATCAGGTGTTCCCCAGGGAAGTGTCCTGGGACCTCTGCTTTTCCTGATCTATATACATAACCTGGGTGACAATCTGAGCAGTTCTCTTAGGTTGTTCGCAGATGATGCTGTAATTTACCGTCTAGTAAGGTCATCCGAAGACCAGTATCAGTTGCAAAGCGATTTAGAAAAGATTGCTGTATGGTGTGGCAGGTGGCAGTTGACGCTAAATAACGAAAAGTGTGAGGTGATCCACATGAGTTCCAAAAGAAATCCGTTGGAATTCGATTACTCGATAAATAGTACAATTCTCTAGGCTGTCAATTCAACTAAGTACCTGGGTGTTAAAATTACGAACAACTTCAGTTGGGAAGATCACATAGATAATATTGTGGGGAAGGCGAGCCAAACGTTGCGTTTCATTGCAGGACACTTAGAAGATGCAACAAGTCCACTAAAGAGACAGCTTACACTACACTCGCTCGTCCTCTGTTAGAATGTTGCTGCGCGGTGTGGAATCTTTACCAGGTTGGATTGACGGAGGACATCGAAAGGGTGCAAAAAAAGGCAGCTCGTTTTGTATTATCACGTAATAGGGGAGAGAGTGTGGCAGATATGATACGCGAGTTGGGATGGAAGTAATTAAATCAAAGATGTTTCTCGTCACGGCGAGATCTTTTTACGAAATTTCAGTCACCAACTTTCTCTTCCGAATGCGAAAATATTTTGTTGAACCCAACCTGCATAGGTAGGAATGATCATCAAAATAAAATAAGAGAAATCAGAGCTCGAACAGAAAGGTTTAGGTGTTCGTTTTTCCCGCGCGCTGTTCTGGAGTGGAATGGTAGAGACATAGTATGATTGTGGTTCGATGAACCCTCTGCCAAGCACTTAAATTTGAATTGCAGAGTAATAAGTAGATGTAGATGTAGTATTCGCAGTTGCACAACTATGAGATGTATAATGCAATGATAACAATGAAATTTTATGCCTGACCGTGACTCGTACCTGGATATTCCGCTCATCACGATATGTCGCCTTAGCATTAGGCTATCTGAGAACACTTGACAGCCAAACCGAAACTTCCACATTTCGTCAACCATGTGTCTATAGCCTGCCCTCGTACATCCGTTATGTATATTCCCTTGCAGGGAAGACATTTCAATTGAAAGTGACTTCTACGCTGTCGATGGATAAGTACGATACTGTTCCGCGTTTGTTGTTCAGAATTACTAAGCAACGTCTTTCATCCAGTATCGTAGTTATCCACCGACAGCGGGTGAGTGACATTCATATATTTCGTAACAGCTACGGTCGCCACAGTGCCCATTCCTTCGGACATGCATGCATTTTCGAAGAACACTGCATTGTGCTTCTGAAAATACAGGCACTACCGTATCGTAAGTATTAGGACTGGAGGCCATAGCAAAGATAAATGAGCAAAATCATTCACCATTGCACGGATCTGCAGTCATAAGCTTCCAGTTATTTGCAACATCACTAAAATAACGAGGGCGTAATAGCATCGGGGACGCAAACACCACTAATTGCTAGTTTGATGGTCCCTAATCTAGGAGGGCCTTGCAGGTCGATAGGTTGCGTAGAACCAGCAACATGGCAGTCGTGAAAATACAATGTTTATTCAGTAAGACGCTGGTGGCGGCGACTCTATGGTATAAGTTGACCCTTAGCCAGCAGTGCCTAACTCAACACAGCACCAGGTGGCTGGCTGGGTCACGACTACGTGTGGGTCTAGGGCGGGAGGCCGGCTCAGCGAGGTGACAGCGGCTAGTGGTGACCCCGCAGATGTGAGCCTGACATCGAGCGCTGGCAGGCAGTAGGTGCACGTGTTGTGTCGGCAGCTACTCTGCTTGTCAGTCAGGTGCGTGTCACGCTGGCATGCAGACTTTGAAACCGAGAAGCCTAAGGACCGGATGAAGTCATCCTGGAGGAGGTCCCACTATCGATGGCTCCGGTTGGAAGGCCAAAATCGTCAGACCTAGCCATAACTCGTAGAACAGTACCAGACGGATCAAGCGCCTAGATGTAGAGCAATCTGTTTGCCTCACATGGAACCTTCGACTAACGGGGTGTATGTCTTGGCGTCGGTGTTTATCGGAGATAAAATATTCATAGCCCCTGAGTGGCTCTTTGTTGTGAGAGGACCCCGCCTTCGGTTACGTACGGGACGAAGGCAGCGCTGCTTGAAGACATTTAGCTCACCATTACTAGCAGGATATCGCAGGCAGCTAGCTCTCCCGCTTCGCCACACGTTGTGAAGTCTGTACGGAGATGTATCGCTGCAACAATTCACTGACAGAAGTCATGGGACAGCGATGTGCTCGTGTACAGACTGCAATAGTATCGCGTGCTAAACAAGCAATAAAAGGTCAGTACAATAGCAGAGCTGTCATTTGCACTCGGCTGATCATGTTAAAAGGCTTCCGACGTGTTTATGGCAGCACAACGAGAATTAACAGACGTTCAGCGCCGAATGCTAGTTGAAGCAAGACGCATGGGACAATCCATTTCGGAAACGGTTAGGAAATTCAGTATTCCGAGAACTACAGTGTCAATAGTGTGCCGAGAATAGCAAACTTGAAGCATTACTTGAAGGACATCATCTTTACACCAGTGACTGTTATAAGATTTTATTACACTATTGCGATTTCGGCCTTAGGCCATTATCAAGTGCCACGTCAACGTACTGTAAGCTGACACATTTGTATGTCGTTGTCGTTGGATAAGCAGCTGCCAGCAGAACGTCGTATACTCCTAGCTCACTCATTTGGTACATATTTTAATTCTTAATTTCTTTGCGTGTTTTTGGTACTTGCATTGTTCAAATTCATAAATTTCGGGCGTATTATAGTATTTTAGAGTTGTAGCATCGCGTTTTAGTACCTGAATAGTGTAAAATCGCGTAGTCTCCTTCCGCCGCCAAGCAGTGTGTCAGCAGTGCGCAAGTAGCAGCATTACTACATTTACTGGGCGATCTTGTATTTTAATAACCGTTTAAATTTTGTGTCGATTTGATTGTGCTCTCTGTAGATTAGTTCAGACGTTCTTTGCACAACAGTTTCTAGCATGGATAGGGACTGCAACTGCTGTGTTCGGATGCAGGCTGAGTTGGCATCCCTTCGCTCCCAGCTTCAGGCAGTGTTGGCATCGGTCACACAGCTTGAGGCTGTTGCCAATGGGCATCACTGTGGGGGTCCGGATGGGGCTTTGTCGGGGACGGCCAGCTCGTCCCACGCATCACCCGATCGGACTACGACTGTGGCTGCTCGGAATACTGCCCACATTGAGGCTGATCCTTCACCTGTGGTAGAGTGGGAGGTCATCTCGAGGTGTGGCAGGGGGCGAAAGACATTCCGGAGGGCTGAACGGAAGGCCTCTCCAGTTTGTCTGACGAACCGGTTTCAGGCTCTGTCTCCGGCTGATACTGATGTTCGGCCGTTGATGGCTGCTTGTCCTGTTCCAGAGGTTGCCCCTCAGTCTGCAAGATCCGGGCAGTCGCAGAGGGTGGGCTTACTGGTAGTTGGGAGCTCCAACGTCAGGCGCGTAATGGGACCCCTTAGGGATATGGCAGCAAGAGAGGGGAAGAAAACCAATGTGCACTTCGTGTGCATACCGGGGGGAGTCATTCCAGATGTGGAAAGGGTCCTTCCGGATGCCATGAAGGGTACAGGGTGCACCCATCTGCAGGTGGTCGCTAATGTCGGCACCAATGATGTGTGTCGCTATGGATCGGAGGAAATCCTCTCTGGCTTCCGGCGGCTATCCGATTTGGTGAAGACTACCAGTCTCGCTAGCGGGATGAAAGCAGAGCTCACCATCTGCAGCATCGTCGACAGGACTGACTGCGGACCTTTGGTACAGAGCCGAGTGGAGGGTCTGAATCAGAGGTTGAGACGGTTCTGTGACCGTGTGGGCTGCAGATTCCTCGACTTGCGCCATAGGGTGGTCGGGTTTCGGGTTCCGCTGGATAGGTCAGGAGTCCACTACACGCAGCAAGCGGCTACATGGGTAGCAGGGGTTGTGTGGCGTGGACTGGGCGGTTTTTTAGGTTAGATGGCCTCGGGCAAGTACAGAAAGGGCAACAGCCTCAAAGGGTGCGGAGCAAAGTCAGGACATGCGGGGACCAAGCAGCAATCGGTATTGTAATTGTAAACTGTCGAAGCTGCGTTGGTAAAGTACCGGAACTTCAAGCGCTGATAGAAAGCACCGAAGCTGAAATCGTTATAGGTACATAGAGCTGGCTTAAGCCAGAGATAAATTCTGCCGTAATTTTTACAGAGGTACAGACGGTGTTTAGGAAGGATGGATTGCATGCAACCGGTGGTTGAGTGTTTGTCGCTCTTAGTAGTAGTTTATCCTGTAGTGAAGTAGAAGTGGATAGTTCCTGTGAATTATTATGGGTGGAGGTTTCACTCAACAACCGAGCTAGGTCAATAATTGGCTCCTTTTACCGACCTCCCGACTCAGCAGCATTAGTTGCAGAACAACTGAGAGAAAATTTGGAATACATTGCCCATAAATTTTCTCAGCATATTATAGTCTTAGGTGGAGATTTCAATTTACCAGATATAGACTGGGACACTAAGATGTTTAGGACGTGTGGTAGGGACAGAGCATCGAGTGACATTATACTGAGTGCACTATCCGAAAATTACCTCGAGCAATTAAACAGAGAACCGACTCGTGGAGATAACATCTTGGACCTACTGATAACAAACAGACCCGAACTTTTCGACTCTGTAAGTGCAGATCAGGGAATCAGTGATCATAAGGCCGTTGCAGCATCCCTGAATATGGAAGTTAATAGGAATATAAAAAAAGGGAGGAAGGTTTATCTGTTTAGCAAGAGTAATAGAAGGCAGATTTCAGACTACCTAACAGATCAAAACGAAAATTTCTGTTCCGACACTGACAATGTTGAGTGTTTATGGAAAAAGTTCAAGGCAATTGTAAAATGCATTTTAACAGTTACGTGCCGAGTAAAACTGTGAGGGACGGGAAAAACCCACCGTGGTTCAACAACAAAGTTAGAAAGCTACTGCGAAAGCAAAGAGAGCTTCACTCCAAGTTTAAACGCAGCCAAAACCTCTCAGACAAACAGAAGCTAAACGATGTCAAAGTTAGCGTAAGGAGGGCTATGCGTGAAGCGTTCAGTGAATTCGAAAGTAAAATTCTATGTACCGACTTGACAGAAAATCCTAGGAAGTTCTGGTCTTACGTTAAATCAGTAAGTGGCTCGAAACAGCATATCCAGACACTCCGGGATGATGATGGCATTGAAACAGAGGATGACACGCGTAAAGCTGAAATACTAAACACCTTTTCCCAAAACTGTTTCACAGAGGAAGACCGCACTGCTGTTCCTTCTCTAAATCCTCGCACAAACGAAAAAATGGCTGACATCGAAATAAGTGTCCAAGGAATAGAAATGCAACTGGAATCACTCAACAGAGGAAAGTTCACTGGACCTGACGGGATACCAATTCGATTCTACACAGAGTACGTGAAAGAACTTGCCCCCCTTCTGACAGCCGTGTACCGCAAGTCTCTAGAGGAACGGAAGGTTCCAAATGATTGGAAAAGAGCACAGGTAGTCCCAGTCTTCAAGAAGGGTCGTCGAGGAGATGCGCAAAACTATAGACCTATATCTCTGACGTCGATCTGTTGTAGAATTTTAGAACATGTTTTTTTGCTCGAGTATCATGTCGTTTTTGGAAACCCAGAATCTGCTGTGTAGGAATCAACATGGATCCCGGAAACAGCGATCGTGTGAGACCCTAATCGCTTTATTTGTTCATGAGACCCAGAAAATATTAGATACAGGCTCCCAGGTAGATGCTATTTTCCTTGACTTACGGAAGGCGTTCGATACAGTTCCGCACTGTCGCCTGATAAACAAAGTACGAGCCTACGGAATATCAGACCAGCTGTGTGGCTGGATTGAAGAGTTTTTAGCAAACAGAACACAGCATGTTGTTATCAATGGAGAGACGTCTACAGACGTTAAAGTAACCTCTGGCGTGCCACAGGGGAGTGTTATGGGACCATTGCTTTTCACAATATATATAAATGTCCTAGTAGGTAGTGTCAGAAGTTCCATTCGGCTTTTCGCGGATGATGCTGTAGTATACAGAGAAGTTGCAGCATTAGAAAACTGTAGCGAAATGCAGGAAGATCTGCAGCGGATAGGCACTTGGTGCAGGGAGTGGCAACTGACCCTTAACATAGACAAATGTAATGTATTGCGAATACATAGAAAGAAGGATCCTTTATTGTATGATTATATGATAGCGGAACAAACACTGGTAGCAGTTGCTTCTGTAAAATATCTGGGAGTATGCGTGCGGAACGATTTGAAGTGGAATGATCATATAAAATTAATTGTTGGTAAGGCGGGTACCAGGTAGAGATTCATTGGGAGAGTCCTTAGAAAATGTAGCCCATCAACAAAGGAGGTGGCTTACAAAACACTCGTTCGACCTATACTTGAGTATTGCTCAACAGTGTGGGATCCGTACCAGATCGGGTTGACGGAGGAGGTAGAGAAGATCCAAAGAAGAGCGGCGCGTTTCGTCACAGGGTTATTTGGTAACCGTGATAGCGTTACGGAGATGTTTAGCAAACTCAAGTGGCAGACTCTGTAAGAGAGGCGCTCTGCATCGCGGTGTAGCTTTCTCGCCAGGTTTCGAGAGGGTGCGTTTCTGGATGGGGTATTGAATATATTGCTTCCCCCTACTTATACCTCCCGAGGAGATCACGAATGTAAAATTAGAGAGATTCGAGCGCGCACGGAGGCTTTCAGACAGTCGTTCTTCCCGCGAACCATACGCGACTGGAACAGAAAAGGGAGGTAATGACAGTGGCACGTAAAGTGCCCTCCGCCACACACCGTTGGGTGGCTTGCGGAGTATAAATGTAGATGTAGATGTAGATGAATATCAGCACTTTATAATGCCCTAATGCCGAAATTGCAATAGTGTAATAAAAACTTATAACAGTCACTGGCGTAAAGATGACGTCATTCAAAAAAAAATTTTATGACTGTGGATCCCGGCCTGCCGCTGTGGCCGAGCTGTTCTAGGCGCTTCAGTCCGGAACCGCGCAACTGCTATGGTCGCAGTTTCGAATCGTGCGTCGGGCGTGCATGTGTGTGCTGTCCTTAGATTAGTTAGGTTTAAGTAGATCTATGTCTAGGGGACTGATGACCTCAGATGTTAAGTCCCATAGTGCTTAGAGCCATTTGAACCATTTGAGTTTGTGGATCCCAGCTAGAACAAGTTTGTTCAAGCATTATCTCTCATCACGGACAACGCAGTGGCTGATGGCCTTCACTTAATTACCAAGAGCTGCTGCGTTTGCGTAGAGTCGTCAGTGCTAACAGACAAGCAACACTGCGTGAAATAACAGCAGAAATCAATGTGGGAAGTACGGCGAATTTATCTGTTACGACAGTGTGGCAGAATTTGGCATTAATGCGATGTGGCAGCGGACAACCAACGCGAGTGCATTTTCTAATAGCACGAAATCGCCTGCAGTGCCACTCCTTTGCTCGTGAACATACCTCTAAGATCATAGACGACTGGAAAACCGTGACTAGGTCAGATGAGTTCCGATTTCAGTTGGTAAGAACTGATTGTAGGGTTCGAGTGTGGCGCAGACACACGAAGCCATGACCCCAAGTTGTTAACAAGGCACTGTGCTAGATGGTTCCATAATGGTTTAGGCTGTGTTTACATGGAATGGGCAGGGTCGTCTGATCCTACTGAAACGATCCTTGCCAGGTAAAAGATTATTCTTAGCTAACTGCAGATCATTTTCAGCCATTTATGGACGTAATATTGTGTCTCGCTGTTTAGAGGCACAGAACGCGTGCGTGTTTTCAGCTCTTTACTAAATGCAAGTAAGTAGGAGGCCGAGTTGATAGGAGCTGAAGGAGTCCAGGTTGCAATAATATACGGTACTGCACACTGTTAGAGAGAAGGATCATTATTTCAAGAAACAAATAGTACAATGAAATTACTAATCTTCAGTAGTTTGTAGGACTGCAGCTGCGGCTATGAACTGACAATCTCGTAACATGGAATACCATGAACTAATACAACATATTCTCAGGGACTAAGCCTGATGGGCCCTCCTCAGAGAATCAATGCAAAAATCACAGAACTGGCTGAGGGCCGATTATGAAAGTGCGTTTGCCTAGGTTGAAATCTAGTTTAGAAGTGAACGAGGCACACTCCAGTTCCGCCGAGCTGTACAGCCCGCTGGAGTGCAATCTGCTCGGCAGACGACGGGCTGCCAACCTTGTGTTGGCGTGGCGTTGTAGTAGTATCTGTGGCAATGATACTACAAATGATGTTCCCAAACAAATGTGGAATTTTTATGGGTGACAATGCGCCATGTCATAATGCCACAATCGTTCACGAACAATTATAGACAGTTCGAACGAATGATTTGCTTACCCAAATGGCCGGACATGAATCCCGTCGAACATTTATGATACATAATCGAGATATCAGTTCGTGCACAAAAATCCTGCAACGGCAACACTTTCGCAGTAATGGAGGCTTGTAATATTTCTGGCTTATTCAGCCATCATATTAGGCTCGAGGAAGCTATTCCGAGGATAGTGGAGATGCAAGAAGCATAGAGATGACGCAATGTGGGATGAGGTACCGGTGACAGATGTTAGATTCGGTACCATTCCCGTGAGAAAGACCGCCTGCATGATGCAGCTGCTCTGTGATTCGCTGCTGTGTTCGGCGGTAGGGCGGCAAAATGTTAAACTTTTGTTGCTATTATTAATTAAACCTGTCATCCAAATTACTTCATTATTTTAAATAAACATCTCTCAACAGCCAGCTATCAATCAGTCATTTCAAAATTATTAAAATGAAAGTATTACTAAAACAAAAGACTGACAATATTACTGCCTATGCACTTCGGTGGCGTTCGGGTCACGCCTTGCTGGCTTGGCGCGCGAAGTGTCTCGGGCAGTCCGGCTCTCCAGTTCTGACCATTCTGGTAGACAGACATGTAGTCTGTTACAGCAGTGTTTGTTTCATGCAATTGTATTTACTACAGTTCCGACCGTCGCTAGGTACAGACATGTTGTCTGTAATAGTAGTATTTGATTCATGTAATTTTATTTTCCATTTGTGACAGTTCCAGTAGACAGACCTGTTGTCTGTGGCAGGATGTATTTCATGTTATTTTAGCCAGGTATAATGACTGTGGAAATATATGTGCAATACGTTGTGATCAAGAATAGTTTCTCGTGTCTATATCAATAAAAACGCGAGTGGCATCCCAAATGAGTTATAGTTTATTCCTAGCAGCAGTTCCTTGCGAAGTTACTTTCAGCCTCAAGATAAAAAGAATCCACGACCTGCGTGCTGTTTTCAGCGCCGGGGACATCATCATCATGAAGACAGCAGGTTAGTGAAGTGTACAAGAACCTATGCCAGTGGAAACAACTAGGCATCTCACGTGTACTGCATGCACAGTACAAATGTGCTCAGTGACACGTCATCTGCAGTAATGCAGAGGAGGTAAAGAAGGATGAAAGTATTAACACTATCTCACTTTTATTCCTTTTTTCTTGCCGTAGGTTGTATAGGCACCATGGCTCAATATTTCTGCAGAGGACTTCCAATGACTTCCATGCCACATCGAGTTACAACAGTACACTCGACAAAAAGAGGTCCGACGCGATATTAAAAGGTATCGCACGACTTTTGTCCTCTCATTATATTGTCACGAATCCGTTTGTAGAGTCGGTGTAATCTGCATAGGAGGTACAGCCATACGAAAAATGAGAGACTTGAAAGACGCGGCGTGCAGTGTCTGATGGCACGAGGTCACCCATGCAGAAGGAGGCAGCCTGGGGGCCTTACAAAATATGCCGACCATATTTACTGGCGCGGCTGCTTTGAAGGAACCTTTGGGAGAGCGCGCGCACCCCGCCCCGCCTTGTAGAGAGCGGCGGGTTTATTTATTCAGCGCAGCGCGCGGCCCGCGGCCCGCGGCCCGCTCCCGGCTACCGGCCCACCGCTAATGAGCGACGCTGACGACTCTGAATTCCGATGCGGCGGCCCACCGCAGCCAGCCGCACCGCACAGCGGCGCTCCTCCCATTCAAGCTTTTCTCGTCGCAGCCTCATGTGCAACACAGTACGTACACTTGTCCCCACGGGCACACTCTCGTACCCACAACAGGAATGCACTGACTCGTCATCACCGACGTCGTCTAAAATTATGTTGTATGTAGGCTGGGCCGGATTATCCATTAGAACACGGGAGGCCAAGATATCGGCTCGCGGGCCGTGCTCGTGCGCGAGTGCCAAAGCGTCAACATTTCCCCCCACCGCCACGCCGCTCCGTCTGTGGACAAAGAGGGGGAAGAGGGGAAAACTGCGAACGCGCCGCATTTAAATGACAGTACAGTCGCACTGCACACAACTTGGTCTTATATTTCAAATTCCTCAGCAACATAGATTACAAACAAAACCAAGTTTCAGTGTTATTTAATTATTTTTGAGGTGTTAAAGACAATTTAATTTGTGTCTGGTACAGTGTGTCAGCATACGCACGGAGACAAGTTGTTTCATAGAGCTTCACAGTCAAGTTGGCACGTAATAGTGATTTATGTAGTGTAATAATCGGAAGAAGATCTTGCATAAAGCCGCGCGGGATTAGCCGAGCGGTCTAGGGCGCCGCAGTCATGGACTGTGCGGCTGGTCCCGGCGGAGGTTCGAGTCCTCCCTCGGGCATGGGTGTGTGTGTTTGTCCTTAGGATAATTTAGTTTAAGTAGTGTGTAAGCTTAAGGGCTGATGACCTTAGCAGTTAAGTCCCATAAGATTTCACACACATTTCACATTTTCTTTCACACAAATATGTCTACCGAAATATTGTAGTACTTTGGCAACCTCGTTAAGGAGACTTTAAAACTCTTCCTGAATACAGCAGTGTAAACGTGAGACCTGAGTTTCTCCTGGCGTATACAACTTTCAAATAACTTCCGGGAATTCAGCCAGGTAACACTTTCAGCGACCGCCGATATTTCGGCGGGAGAACACCCCGCCATTTTCAAGGCAAACTGCAACGGACAGGCGGCGTGCATGCAAATTTAATACCTCGGTTCTGCGACAGAAGCAGGAAAGATAACACACACACTGAACACTAGTGCCACCAAAGATGACCAAAGTCAGAGCTATCGATAGTGAGACTATGAATTCACAGGTGAGGCAGCACTGACTCTGTTCCTCTGTTTTTTTGACAAGGGAGAGAGCCGGATTCCAAACAGAGTTTAAACAGAAACCTCCATCCCTGTTAACGAGGTTGCTCGCTAGTTTAATCTCAACTGCCTCCTTAATGACACTGTCCCAATAGCTGGACGTGCATGCCAATATCTCGGTGTTATTATATAACATGGGGTGACCAGTATCCAAGCAATGTTCGGCAATAGCAGATCTATTTGGCTGCTGTAATCGTGTGTGCCGTTTATGCTCAGTACATCTGTCCTCCACGGTCCTGATAGTTTGACCAATATATGCCATACCGCAGCTACAGGGAATACGATACACACCTGCCTTACGCAATCCAAGATCATCCTTAACGGAACTCAAAAGTGCTCTAATTTTAGATGGAGGTCGGAAAACACATTTCACATCGTATTTCCGTAAAATACGACCGATCTTATTGGACGTGTTTCCTACGTAAGGCAAGAAGGCAGTAGACTTAGGTGTTGACTCAGAATTATCATCAATCACCCGATGTACAGTTGGTCGATAGCGCAACGCACGTTCAATCTGTCTATCACTATAACCGTTTTGACGGAATGTAACTTCAAGATGGGACAGCTCAGCTGGCAAAGTCTCAGCGTCAGAAACGACATGTGCCCTGTGTACCAAGGTACGAAGTACCCCTTCACGCTGAGCCGAATGGTGACAACTATTAGCTTGTAAGTACAAATCGGTGTGAGTACGTTTCCTGTAGACTGCATGTCCCAATGATCCATCATCCTTCCTCCTAACCAACACGTCGAGAAAGGGAAGGCAACCATTCTCTTCCACCTCCATCGTAAAACGAATGTTCGGGTGGATCGAGTTCAGATGTTCTAGAAAGACATTCAAATTTTCCCTACCGTGAGGCCAAACAACGAAGGTATCGTCAACGTATCTAAAGAAACAGGCGGGTTTTAAAGGCGCCGACTCCAATGCACGTTCCTCGAAGTCTTCCATAAATAAATTTGCGATCACAGGAGACAACGGACTACCCATCGCAACTCCATCTGTCTGCTCGTAATACTGGTCATTAAATAAAAAGTAAGTGGATGTCAACACATGCCTAAAGAGATTAGTTAAATCAGCACCAAACCTGGCTTCAATTAACCGCAACGAATCAGACAGAGGAACACGAGTGAAGAGAGAGACCACATCGAAACTCACTAAAATATCAGAGTCATTCAGCCTCAGTCCCTCCAAACGACGTAAAAAATCAGCTGAGTTCCTGATATGATGTTCACACTGTCCTACTTGTGGACTCAACAGAGAAGCAAGATGCTTGGATACACGATATGTCGGAGCGCCGATGTTACTCACTATAGGACGGAAAGGAACCCCTTCCTTATGAACCTTTGGAAGGCCGTATAACCTAGGGGGAACGGCACTATAGGTGTTAAGCCTCTTGATTGTGTCCTGCGAAAAACCACTTTTCTTCAGGAGGCTGTTGGTCTTTCTCTCAACACTTTTCGTGGGGTCAGCATCGATTCTGCGATACGCTGAATCAGATAATAAACGTTGCATCTTTTGTACATAATCAGGTTTATTTAAAACAACGGTGGCATTGCCCTTGTCAGCAGGTAAAATAACAATACTGGGATCAACTTTGAGAGAGCGTAAAGCAGCCCTCTCTGCTGCTGTTACATTACTCTTGGGTGGACGAGCCCTAGTCAAAACACGGCATGCCTCCCTCCTAACTTCCTCTGCAGCGTCAGGAGGTAGTTTGCAAACTGCCTGTTCAATTGAACTAATAAAATCAACTACCGGCAAATTCTTCGGAGTGGGTGCAAAATTTAAACCCTTCCCTAGCACGGATAAGGTTGCGTCATCAAAAGATTTCTCTGTGAGATTTATCACAGAACGTCGAGATATAACATCCGACTCCGCGCGATGAAAACGTTCGAACTTTGCCAAATGCCGGGCAGTAACGGAGCTGTACTCCCAGTCAGCTTGGGTCCATGAGGCACCGTCCAACCAATCCCAAGTGAAATCAGACACTTCAGATGCAACCATTAAATGAAAACGATACAATTCTTTGGAAACAGAATCCAAACGTCGACGAGTAAAACGAATCCTTTCGCGAACAAGAGCCAAGCCAGCACGTTGCTTGATACGATTGGCGGCAGGTGAATTAATATGGTGCACAACTTTAGCAAATGTTGGGACATGATTTTCATCACGACACCTCAATAAAAACGACAAAGCACATTGCAGTCTAACTCGACAGCTACGAAGTTTATCCAACTTACGTAAACACCGATACATTTCCTCCCCGTAGAGGTAAACAATGTGAGACCTGAGTTTCTCCTGGCGTATACAACTTTCAAATAACTTCCGGGAATTCAGCCAGGTAACACTTTCAGCGACCGCCGATATTTCGGCGGGAGAACACCCCGCCATTTTCAAGGCAAACTGCAACGGACAGGCGGCGTGCATGCAAATTTAATACCTCGGTTCTGCGACAGAAGCAGGAAAGATAACACACACACTGAACACTAGTGCCACCAAAGATGACCAAAGTCAGAGCTATCGATAGTGAGACTATGAATTCACAGGTGAGGCAGCACTGACTCTGTTCCTCTGTTTTTTGACAAGGGAGAGAGCCGGATTCCAAACAACTATCAGGACCGTGGAGGACAGATGTACTGAGCATAAACGGCACACACGATTACAGCAGCCAAATAGATCTGCTATTGCCGAACATTGCTTGGATACTGGTCACCCCATGTTATATAATAACACCGAGATATTGGCATGCACGTCCAGCTATTGGGACAGTGTCATTAAGGAGGCAGTTGAGATTAAACTAGCGAGCAACCTCGTTAACAGGGATGGAGGTTTCTGTTTAAACTCTGTTTGGAATCCGGCTCTCTCCCTTGTCAAAAAAACAGAGGAACAGAGTCAGTGCTGCCTCACCTGTGAATTCATAGTCTCACTATCGATAGCTCTGACTTTGGTCATCTTTGGTGGCACTAGTGTTCAGTGTGTGTGTTATCTTTCCTGCTTCTGTCGCAGAACCGAGGTATTAAATTTGCATGCACGCCGCCTGTCCGTTGCAGTTTGCCTTGAAAATGGCGGGGTGTTCTCCCGCCGAAATATCGGCGGTCGCTGAAAGTGTTACCTGGCTGAATTCCCGGAAGTTATTTGAGCAGTGTAAACGTCCAGGACAGTTTTAACGTACAAATATTTTAAGGTTTTTAACATGGCTGTCAATCAGCGACTGTTGTATAATACAAAATTTTGAAAAACACAGCCCTCAGTCGCGAACACAATTAATTTGTAACCTACGTTTCGGTGTCACAAGGGACACCTTCTTCGGACAAAATTAAAACTAAATGTTACAGCATAAAGTGCCAAAACAATACGAAAGCTGCAGTCATAAATGGTTCAAATGGCTCTGAGCACTATGGGACTTAACATCGGAGGTCATCAGTCCCCTAGAACTTAGAACTACTTAAACCTAACTAACCTAAGGACATCACACACATCCATGCCCGAGGCAGGATTCGAAACGCGACCGTAGCGCTCGCGCGGTTCCAGACGAAAGCGCCTAGAGCCGCTCGGCCACAGCGGCCGGCTGCACATCGCTATCCTACGACTTTTGTCTCCTCGGTGTATATCTAAATCAACAATAAGGTGTTCTTTGTATCTCCGGTGTGAACTGTCTCAAAGATGCGGATAGAGGACTGAGTATTTGTACAGATTTGTAAGTATCATCTAGACATAGCACGAGAACAAGTTACGAGAACCAGAGGTGTATATTACAGCAACACGTAGACATATACCAGTATTTAGACACCTATACGTAGGAGATACGTAGTGACATACATTTAGAGGTTGAATGTTTCATATTCCGCAGAGTAGCGAGTGGAGATATAGTCAGTTAATTGCGCTTTGATCTTTTCTTGGCATTCTAAGTACCACAAGCATTAAATTAGCAGCGCAGGTAGCTATACCGTTATGTTGGTACTATTGACGAACTCGTACAGTAGCTTATACTTTGTTAAATCGTATGATGCTAGCAAGGTTTGGAGGCTGCCTGGGAACTTATGAGCAACAGCCCGAAGATTACTTGCAAGGAGGTTAATGTGATATGTGTACCGAGGGCAATGTAGAAATACTGTGTATGGTTTGGATCTTCTTCCTCTCCACAAACACCTACAGGAGTGGCACTTGTGTTGCGTCATAGAGGTTTTAGTTGAACTTCCAGGGATTAAATTTCAGCCCTACTATAACTGTCGTGAAGCTCCTTGATGTTTGTGCTTAATTATACCATCGTACTCTAGGAATCGTGGAATGAGCTAGTGCGTAGGGACCTTTCGTCTTGCCACTGCGAGCACAACGCATTCTGAGAATGGGTATCTGTAGCAGGGATTTTATCATATTTAATGGCTCACGCAGAGGTCCTTGCTTTCCTAGGGCATCTACTTGTTCATTTCCAAGTGTTCCAGAGTGGCCTTTCAACCATACGATCACGAAGTTGTGACAGTTTCCCTGTACCCTAAACACAACGTCGACAATTCCAGCAACTATGGTGTTGGTACAACAATTATGATGGTTCCTATTCAGTTGTGCAGCCGACATACGATCAGAGATGATGACTACGTGCTGCGGACGTCTGTATGATTAGTAGGGCTTTCAAAATAGCCATCACCTCGGCTGTCATAATATTGGGGTGTGGATCCAGCGTATTCAGTCCCTGTCGTTTGTTTTCGGGGTACCAAATAAGCACTAGCAGTGCCTTCACTAGACTTACACCACGCACGCATCGTGATAGTGTGAAAGGAATTCTATTGCCGTTGTGTTCTTTTGGTCCTGGTTTTGACCCGTTAATCTGGTCCTGGCATCAATCTGCAAGGTCGGCGTTTCCTATTGCCGGTTGTAGCGCAGTAGAATGCCTGCATCTCTGTATATTAAGCCACGACGGATGGAAGTTACTTATTTATACAATATCTTCCGCACATACTGTAGGTTATTAATTCCCGGATTTTTTCGTCAAGGGGCATATATTCGTCAAAATAGATCCGGAAGAGGAACAAGGAGTGGTTGGCGCGGCGGAAAGAATAGGCACCGGTAAGCCGAAAGTGGTGGGATCGAGTCTTTACGCATAAGCTTTTTTATTCCAGAGAAGTACAGGGTTATTACAAATGATTGAAGCGATTTCACAGCTCTACAATAACTTTATTATTTGAGATATTTTCACAATGCTTTGCACACACATACAAAAACTCAAAAAGTTTTTTTAGGCATTCACAAATGTTCGATATGTGCCCCTTTAGTGATTCGGCAGACATCAAGCCGTTAATCAAGTTCCTCCCACACTCGGCGCAGCATGTCCCCATCGATGAGTTCGAAAGCACTGTTGATGCGAACTCGCAGTTCTGGCACGTTTCTTGGTAGAGGAGGTTTAAACACTGAATCTTTCACATAACCCCACAGAAAGAAATCGCATGGGGTTAAGTCGGGAGAGCGTGGAGGCCATGACATGAATTGCTGATCATGATCTCCACCACGACCGATCCATCGGTTTTCCAATCTCCTGTTTAAGAAATGCCGAACATCATGATGGAAGTGCGGTGGACCATCATCCTGATGAAGTCGGCGCTGTCGGTCTCCAGTTGTGGCATGAGCCAATTTTCCAGCATGTCCAGATACACGTGTCATGTAAGGCTTTTTTCACAGAAGAAAAAGGGGCCGTAAACTTTAAACCGTCAGATTGCACAAAACACGTTAACTTTTGGTGAATTGCGAATTTACTGCACGAATGCGTGAGGATTCTCTACCGCCCAGATTCGCACATTGTGTCTGTTCACTTCACCATTAAGAAAAAATGTTGCTTCATCACTGAAAACAAGTTTCGCACTGAACGCATCCTCTTCCATGAGCTGTTACAACCGCGCCGAAAATTCAAAGCGTTTGACTTTGTCATCGGGTGTCAGGGCTTGTAGCAATTATAAACGGTAAGGCTTCTGCTTTAGCCTTTTCCCTAAGATTTTCCAAACTGTCGGCTGTGGTACGTTTAGCTCCATGCTTGCTTTATTCGTCGACTTCCGCGGCTACGCGTGAAACTTGCCCGCACGCGTTCAACCGTTTCTTCGCTCACTGCAGGCCGACCCGTTGATTTCCCCTTACAGAGGCATCCAGAAGCTTTAAACTGCGCATACCATTGCCGAATGGAGTTAGCAGTTGGTGGATCTTTGATGAACTTCGTCCTGAAGTGTCGTTGCACTGTTATGACTGACTGATGTGAGTGCATTTCAAGCACGACATACGCTTTCTCGGCTCCTGTCGCCATTTTGTCTCACTGCGCTCTCGAGCGCTCTGGCGGCAGAAACCTGAAGTGCGGCTTCAGCCGAACAAAACTTTGAGTTTTTCTACGTATCTGTAATGTGTCGTGACCATATGTCAATGAATGGAGCTATCGTGAATTTATGAAATCGCTTCAATCATTTGTAATAGCCCTGTATATCGCTATTGAGGAAGCTGGCGGTATGGCAAAATTTGTCTGCTGACTGCTGTCATACAAGTTGCAGTCCCTCCATCAGCTCCCTGTCTGCATGACGAAGTGTAATGATGCTCGAGAGATTAGCGTGGATGGAGTAAAGTATAAGTGTGGACGACGAAGGCTACCATATTCTCTCTCGTCATTATTGTTCAAGAAATGGCCCTGAGCACTATGGGACCTAACATCTGAAGTAATCAGTCCCCTAGAGCTTAAAACTACTGAAACCTAACTAACCTAAGGACATCACACACATCCAAGCCCGAGGCAGGATTCGAACCTGCGACCGTAGCAGTCTTGCGGTTCCGGACTGAAGCGCCTAGAACCGCTCGGCCACAACGACCAGCCAGTATTGTTAATCATAAACAGTGCTGATAACTGCGAGGAAACCATGGGTAACCGAAGAACAGCAGTTGGACGAAAGAAGGTTCAAATGGTTCAAATGGCTCTGAGCACTATTGGACTTAACATCTATGGTCATCAGTCCCCTAGAACTTAGAACTACTTAAACCTGACTAACCTAAGGACAGCACACAACACCCAGTCATCACGAGGCAGAGAAAATCCCTGACCCCGCCGGGAATCGAACCCGGGAACCCGGGCGTGGGAAGCGAGAACGCTACCGCACGACCACGAGCTGCGGACACGAAAGAAGGAAGTACAAAAATGTTCAGAGAAATTCTGGAATACAGAAGTCACTTAGTAATGAAATAAATAGGAAGTACAGGGCAGCTAAGGCGTGATGGCTGTATGAAACATATGAAGAAATCGAGAAAGAAATTATTGTCAGAACGACAGACTCGGCATACAAAAAAGTCAAAACAACCTTCGGTGAAACTAAAATCCAGGGGAGTAACATTAAGAGTGGAGTGTAAATTCCAATATTAAATGCAGAATACATTGAAGGCCTCTATGAGGCCGAGGACTTGTTTGACGAGGTGTTAGAAGAAGAAACTGGAGTCGACAGGGAAGAGATGGGGACTGAAGTATTACAATCAGAATTTAAAAGAGCTTCGGACGACGTACGATCAGGCAGAATGGATAGATAACATTCCACCTGAATTTTTAAAGCCAACTGGAGATTTTCCAACAAAACAACTACTTATGCAGATGTGCAGAATGTATGAGACTACGGTCATCAACACACTTCTCCAGACTGAAAAAGCCATAAATACTAATTATCGTATAATCAGCTGAACAGCTCGTGAATCCCAGTTACTGACAACAATGATATACACAGGAACGGAAAATAAAATTAAGGATCTGTTAGATGACGATTAGTTTGGCTTTAGGAAAGCTGAAGGCACCAGAGAGCCAGTTCTGGCGTTGCGGTTGATAATGAAAGCGAGACTAAACATCTTCATAGGCTTTGTCGACGGGGAAAAGAGAGTCCCATAATGTAAAATGGTGCACGATGTTTGAAATTCTGAAAAAAATTGGGTTATACATTAGGGGAAGAAGGCTAATATACGAAATCCAAGAAGGAACAATAAGAAGGGACCAAGAACGAAGTGTTCGGATCAAAAGGGAGATAACACAGGGATGTAGTCTTTCCCCCTTAGCGTTCAATCTGTACATGGAAGAAACTATGTCGGAAATAAAAGGAAGGTTCAAGAGTGGGAGTAGAATTTAGGGTAAAAGGATATCAATAATAAGATATGCTGATGAAACTTGCTATCCTCAGTGAAAGTGAAGGAGAATTACAAGATCTGTTGAGTGGAGTGAACAGTCTAACGAATACAGTATGTTGGTTAAGTGTAAATCGAAGAATTACTTAAGTTATGAGATGTAGAAGAAATGAGAACAGCGAGGGCCTTAACATCACAACTGATAACGAAGTAGATGAAGTTCAGAATTCCATCATGTAGACAGCGAAATAACCGGTGAGGGACGATCAAAGAGGACACAAAAAAACAGAATAGCACTAGCAAAAAGGCAGCCCTGGATAAAGGAAATCTATTAGTATTAAAATAAGTATTAATCTGAGGAAGAAGTTTTTTTAGAATGTATGTTTGGAGCATAGCATTGTGTAGCAGTGAACCACCACGGACTGTGGGGAAACCGGAACAAAAAGAATCGAAGTGCCTGAGCTGAAGCGCAACGGAAGAATGTTGATAATCGGGTGGACAGATAAGATAAGGAACGAGAAACGAAGGAACGTACAATCGGTGTAGAAAGGAAAGTATGGAGAACTAAGAAGAAAAAGGGACAGGGCGATGTGATGTGTTTAGACGTCAGGGTACTAGAGGGATCGGTAGAAGGTGAAAATCTAGAGGATGACGGAGATTGGAATACATCCAGAAAGTAATTGAGGATGTGGGTTGCAAATGTAAGGCTGCAAATGTAAGGCTGGAACAGAAGAGGAATTGCTGGGTATTTGCATCAAACCACGCAGAAGAATAATGACTCTCAAAGAAAGTGCACTTTCCTTGCACTAAGCAGATGGCCGGTGATCGTTGAGCGTAGAAGTCTGCTCCCAGGCAGCCAGCTGAGGACACATCACTGTAAGCGCTTCTTGAAGAGGCAGTCCAGCAGTGAGCAGCCTTCTCTATGATCTCATTCCTAGGATTTGGCTGTTGCTGAGTCACGAGAGCTTGACCGAGTACCAGTTCCGTTGGCCGAAGCGATGCAGCCTGGTGGCCATCCTAGTGCGAGACTGTGGTGACGGTCACTCGCAGATGACGAAGCCCAGACCGATGGCTTGGGTACTGACCCAAGCAGCGTGCAGCTGCGAAGACCTCAATTTGTACGTCGGACTTTGAAGTAATGCCTGGATCTTCAGCTGGTGGTCTTGTTGATATGGTAGCAAAGTGAAGGCGACCTGATGGCTACACTACCAGTCAGCGGTCTTTCATTTGTAGCCTGGTTGCATCGTTTATAGCTGCGTCGGGTGAGTTGCTTGTTAATGTGAAACCAAGTATTGCTGCGTACTTCAGTGCTGTCGAAACTTCCTCACGCTGGACATTGTCCGTATTGCTGTATCGCTATTGAGGAAGCTTGTTATTATGGCTGTGAAATCCTATGTCAGCCGGCTGCAACCCACGCCCTGAATACGGCACTAGGCTCCTCTCTGTATCAGCACTGTTACAGTACTGAAACAGAGACCTCTTTCTTGTTTATTTTTAATTTTTGTGGCGTGTGCCCCTTTACGGTGTGAGCCCGTATGCTGCAAAGTACATTGTCTGTCATTAAATGTGGCCGTAGTCGTAGCGCAGTCTCGAGGCTAATGCAAGTCGTAACATTAAAGAAAATTCAACAAAATGCGAACATCCCTGTGGTTCTGTAAATTGCACTTTAAATATTTTGTGAAGGTGCAGTTTCTTCTTTGTAGCTTCCTGTGCTGGTAGGTGAGGAGAAAGATTATCAGAATAATCCTTTCAGTGGGGTAGTTGATACGAGTTTTAGACTTGGCATCAGAAAGTACAGGTGGCCACGGTGCTGGGGCCTAATGACTTAATAACACTGCTTTCACAAAAAGACATTCTATTCGAATAAACTGTCAAAATGGAGAAATGGCATCTATAAGCTCAAAGAACGATATCTACCAGTTACGGCTAGTTTACAAAAGGTGGGAAGAACAGAGATCGCTTATTAGGGCTCACTTCGACACCAATCATTACTTCATAATGAACTGAATATTTACCTGTTATACGAGCGCGTGCTAAGAAGTAATTCTTCCGAACGTTTTACACGAAAGCTCTTAAACCTTGTTAAATAAAAAAGTTATTAAAGTTATACATCTTTAAGTTTAATATTTACAGGTTTTTTCTCAACATAGTCATCCTGACGATGAATGCCTTTCTCCCAACGAGAGACGAGATTGTTGATGCCGTCACTATATAGTGTTACGATTAGTTGCCCGAATCAAAACTGCACCTCTGCTTGTACTACTTCTTCACTACCAAATTGAAGTCTTCGGAGGTGATCTGTTTGTTTAGGGAAAAGATGAAAATTGGTGAGGCCTGTCGGGAATGAAACCAAGACGTCGGATTGCTGCAGACATCATAGCCGTCGTATGTTGTCTGGCAGTGTTATGCTGAAGGAGAAGGTGTTCCATATGCGGATGAACTCTTCGAATTAGAAGTCCGATTACGGCACGCTCTTTTCTCATGCACCTACGTAGTTACGTTGTACATCGCCATAAATACGAAGCCCTATAGCGGCAGAGGGGTGCAAATATGTAGATTTGAAGAATAAAGATGTTTATGAACCTGTAAGAGTGAAAAATAATTTCGAGGTATTAATTTTCAACACACCCTCGTGCATACAGTGGACATCAATACTGATTAGGGATGGAAGAATGAGTGAATACATCAAAAAACCAACTCGAGTGTTGGAAAAAGCACCGATGGACCACATCGGTAACGGAATTATCTTTGTCCAGCTTGCACAGACAGAATTACGAACGAAAGGGAAATGGCATCCGACAGTCATAATAAATGAGGTCCGAATGCCTACCGGTGTTGGCATGCAATCTCTGGAGTACGCCCAATGGAGTACGAGCTTGGAGATCGTGAAACAATTTAGATTTGAGGCCTATGTTCGATTCTAGATAAAATCAAATCAGATTCGTCGTCCTATTAGCACGGTGCTGGAGGAGTGACATACGAAATTCTCTGCTTCACCGTGTCCCGAGGTCTGCATAACGGCTGAGGCTCTTGAAACTAATTGTCCGCCATCTTAGTAAATATTTGGAAGAAGATGGTGACTTTACAAAAACTGGTAAGATACTTCTCCAGATCCATGGGAGCGTACTGAGGTGTCCAGTCGATTTTTAATCTTTTCGACTGCCGCGAAATTTGCCTAGAATCGTTAATCGTCATCTACGTTTCGTTCTCTATATCTATCAGAGAAATGAGGGTTCACAATTGTCTAGAGTATTACAACTACGTTGAACTCTGCAAGTACTGGAATCTGAAAAACCGTCTATAGAAAATCGGTACCACCATTTGGGGAAATTTAATCTGTCCTAAGCTCTGACAAGGGAGTGCGAGTAGCAAAGGCCTACACAGCGAGGGGGAGAAAGAATACATATACGGAAATCGAACGCGCTTCCTCCTCTCCTAGACAGAAAGACGAGCAAAATCGGCATCAGTTTGAAGAATACTACAATGTATGCCGGAAACTGGTTGGAACTGTGTCTTGAGATATTTGTCGTGAAATCCCTTTACTATTTCACCACTGACCATGAAACTAATGAGTTACCCAACCCCCAGCATTCCCTCCTAGTACCCATTCAGGGTATGGTCACCTTATGGAATCGGAGATGTGTTTCTGTGGTTCTAAGAGATGGTAAATTGAAGGGGTCGACGTAAGTAAACGCCAATGACACGCAGTTTCGCAAAAATTAAACTGATCACACTAAAACGATCGTTAACATGAGTTGCCATCTAGCTTTCAGTCACTTAATCAAATTCGTGTCTACTTCACAAAGGAAATAATGGATTAACACTCGGTCAGCGTAAATAAGAGGGTCAGTTCGTGCTTAAGACTCGCACATACTAGTTTGCTGTTCGTGCCCGAAGCAGTTTGTGTTCGAGACGTGTCTAGGCACTGCCCAAAGAGAACCGGCTGTAGGTGCAGAGAGCTCAGCTTGTAATGCTTGCGCCAAATGTCGTGTTATCCATGCAGAGAGCAGTGCGGGTGCAGCACTAGTCTCTTTGGTTCCCTCTGCTTTTCGGCCTCGTGGTGTGCAGTGGTAGAGTGGGACATTGTGTGGTTGATATGCTACGAATGCAGATTTTAGTGGTGTAGGACTTCCGTAGGGGTCATATTTGACTCGGGTTGTGAGTGTTGATTCCTGATCAAATACTATGTTTCATTTACAATAATTTGCAGTGCCAGAGCACATGCGTAAATAAACAAGGCAGACACTTGTGCTTAATCTTCAAATGAGATAAATTCTAATAAAAAATACTTTAAAAAATAAAACTGAACTGTCCCCCATGGGAACACAGGAAAAATGAACAAAAAGCACAAAATACAGCGTCTCGCTATGTACTGGCATGACAGTACTGCTACC
Source organism: Schistocerca nitens (assembly GCF_023898315.1). NCBI lineage: Eukaryota > Metazoa > Arthropoda > Insecta > Orthoptera > Acrididae > Schistocerca > Schistocerca nitens. The sequence continues at coordinate 422,930,269 of NC_064617.1, read as the reverse complement.
TGTAATCACTCTACTGTTTGTAGCAAAAAGATCTATCCTTCACGGGGGGCCAGTCATACTGAATTTTTTGAAGGAAATTTCCATCTTTTGACTGTTAATTGTTCATTTACTTTACACAATCATGATTTCGCATCTTTAGCCTCTCTCAAGTGCATGTTGGAATGTTTAAATATGTCTGACCTGTCAGTGACATGTTGACGTTAAAATCATATTTCTGGTCTTACTGTGCACAGTTCGGCCCCGGTAGCTGAATGGTCAGTTCGGCGCTAACGGCCGTGCGAAGCGGAGGTCCGATAGTTCCGCCTGTGCGGCGTGTGCGAGTTTTGTTTACTTTGTCGACTTCGTCTGCGTGCAGGCTAGTAACAACGATCAAGGCGAACAAATACAGGAAAACTACATTACGATTCAATTTCTGTAAAGACTACGAACGACCAAAGGCTTTAGCAGTGGAGCGATTCATTCGAGAGGAAGTCAAGATACCGCCAAACGATATTGTCGGAATTCACCTGTCCATCATTAGTCCCACGGTGTATGTTAAGATGGTAAATGACGCGGCGTGTGAGAGAATTCTACAGGCGACAAAAGCAGGTCTCCGATTTTGCCATGGTGACGGGAATGTCGACACGGTTACTGTAGAACATGCTGGCCTGGGTGTACGGACAATACGTGTTTTTGAGCTGCCATTTGAGCTCCCGGCTGACGAAATTATCGAGGCTTTTAAGCCATACGGCACGGTACATGGCCACACGGCAGAACGCTGGACAAAATTCGCCACGTACCCCGTTCTTAACGGAGTGCGACAGATCACTATTAATCTTCAGAAGCATGTACCGTCCTATCTGACAATTGGTGGTTGTCTGGCGGTGGTTCTTTACGATGGTCAACCACGTACATGTTCTGGCTATGGCCAGGAGGGACACCTCAGGTCGAACTGTATGCAACGGCTGATTACGCAACTGCCTTCAGATGTGCGGGAGCCGTCGCCGGCGATGACAGTATGAAACGTCCCCTTAGAAGAATTATACAAGACTGTGCTTAAACTGACACACAATATTTTTAGCGCAACGCAATCTGACTTTCAAAAATCCCTACAAAAGAATGGCCCTGAGAAACATTAATCTATACCTTTCACAAATCACTTACCTCACCAAAAATCTTCGTTACTCGAACTACTGCAATAAAGCGAGCGCCACTACTGCCAGCTAAATAAAAGATTCAAACTACGGAAGGCACTAACTACTGATAGGGATAGTTAGCAAATGAAAGATTTTAATAGAGAACAAACGATATATTTACCTTAATATCATCAAAAGTCATAATATATATAGCAGTTCATGACATCCGGTCTTACAAATTTCAAAACTCAGCCTCTTCTTTCCCCACATCCACCACTGCTGGCGGCTCACTTCCTGCCGGCCGCTGGTGGCCGAGCGGTTCTGGCGCTACAGTCTGGAACCGCGCAACCGCTACGGTCGCAGGTTCGAATCCTGCCTCGGGCATGGATGTTTGTGTTGTCCTTAGGTTAGTTAGGTTTAAGTAGTTCTAAGTTCTAGGGGACTTATGACCTGAGCAGTTGAGTCCCATAGCGCTCAGAACCATTTGAACCATTTTTTTTGGCTCACCTCCAACTTCGCAACGCTACGCGCTGTTAACATCCAGCTGCCCAACACTGCAATGGCAGACAACAATGCAAACTAGCCACAGACTGCAGACAGCACAGCCAGTGATTTTCATACAGAGCGCTACGTGGCGTTACCAATAAGAAAACAGAAACAGCCTACTTACAAGTACTACCGAGCATCTATGTCAAAGACCTCACTGCGTCCGCTGATGACCGAAAGGACACAGCCCCGATGGAAGATCAAGATGGCACTCTCCGAAACCTTGTAGCAGACGTCGGGATGACAGAGGATGCTGCTCCATCGAGCATACAATCTACGGCGACAACAACAGTTTCGACCGAACTCCCGCCAAGTACAACGTTGGGACTCGAAACCCTTCCTACGGATGCTTTTCTGTCGGGCAGCCGTGATTCCCTATAATCTGAGAACACGGAAGGAAGGTCACGCAAACAACGCTCCCCGAGAAGGTGGAAACGGCGGCGTCGCACAACATTTCCTCGGGATGACTCCCCTTGCCCAGACGACGATGTGCCTGTGGACCAAGACGACACAACAGCCTCTACGAAACAGGATGAGCCAATGGAAACTATTCGATCAGTCCGGCAACGGTGTGTCACATTAACGGTACCGGGACGTGGTGATGCTGAAGAGGAATCACAACCAGTTGACTCTCCAGACGCAGACGCTGTGGCTATGGACACGAATATATCACTGCCCGAAAAGATGTGGTATGACGATATTGATGTGGCGCCGGACGTCATACAGAGGCAGCCGGCACTCACGAAGACGGCCTAATAATTGCTGAAGGTGAAGGGAGAGGGGCGGGAGAACGTCTTATAACTCAGTCGCCAGCGCCGATGCAGAGAGATGTTGCGCCTCGACAGAGTGGGATTAACATCCATGCGAAACGTATTGCGGCATTAAATGACGTGCATTCACCGGCCAAAATACACCTACTGAAGGAAACGATTTGGGCATCTGATGTGGATTTTGCTTTGCTGCAGTAAGTCCACATAGCTGCACTCCCATACATCCCAGGCTACCAATCCTATTCGTCACATGGAGATCACTATGGGAGTGGGGTGGCAGTTTACGTGCGAGATGGCTTCCCAGTGGAAAACGTGTGTTATCTTCCGTCGGCCAGGGGAATGGCTTTCACGACGTTTGAGACAAGCATCATCAATTTTTATGCAGCGTCAGGAAACAATCGGCGGCGGGAAAGGGCGCGATTTTATGCAGAAGACATTGCCCCACTATTCCATGGACGTTATGAATGTGTAATACTTGGTGACGATTTTAACTGTGTTCTCAGCCAGAAAGACCAATGGCTGCAAGCAAACATCAGCCAGGAGTTGCGAATCGTTGTCAACGACCTTGTACTTGGTGACACGTGGGAATTAGGACATGGAGATGCACCGGGATACACCTATGTGACAAGTCATTCGGCGAGCAGATTAGATCGCATTTATATCTTACGGGCTCATGCAAATGATGTCCAAGACGCGGAACGCTGGCCGTGGCATTTTCCGATCACAGCGCTTACATCTGTACGGTGCTTCTTCCCCGTAGAGAGGTGTGGAAAAGTAAGGCCCCCTGGAAACTAAACATTCAACATCTACATGATCCTGAATGCCGTCAACGGATCCTTGAGACATGGACGATGAGCGAGCGAAGGGTTGGAAGGTATGCGACGATGCTTGATTGGTTGCTCACTTGTGCTAAACCGGCGCTTCGCCGTACGTTCGTCTCATATAGTACGGAGATGGCACAATGGCGCCGCCGTACGACCGAATTTTATTTTGCAGCGCTGCGCGACCTGGATGCTGATCTGCCAGGACAGCACATCTGGATCGAACGCAAAAGGATAAAAGCTAAACTAGTGGCTTTAGCTCGAGATTCCTTCCATGCACCACGTCGTGAATGAACGAAAGCACCGACGACGCGTTTTGGTACGGGAATTAATTACCCGAGAAGACCGAAGAGTGACGCGTCAAGCGGACATTGTCTCAGCATTTGTCGACCATTACCAACACATCTATCGGGAAGAAGTAGCCCCTGTCGATGACCTCGACCGTATAGCCACGCACGTCTCCCGTACACTGACTGTGGAAGCCGTGGGAACCTTACTGGAAGCCAATAGCTGTGAGGAAGTACATGATGCGATTGCACAAGGTACGTTGAATCGGTCCCCAGACATTGATGGGCTTCTTGCTGAATTTTACCGAGAATTTCGCAACGAAATGGCACCGCGATGGACGGAAATGTACAACGAGATATTAGATTCCGATGCACCTATTCCACCGGATTTTATGAAAGGCCTGTTGGTGCCAGTACATAAACCGAAGCCAGGGATTACGGTCACACATTATCGCCCCATCACCCTGCTTAATGCCGACTATAAGATCTTTGCACGGTTGCTAGCGTCCCGATGTCGTATGTTAATTCGTAGCGTTCTTTCTCCAGAACAGACGACACCGGGTGGATCGGTGAATGTGCAAACAGCTACTGGCGAATGCCGCGATGTGATAGCGCTAGCGAAGGAGTGCCGCCTTAAAGCGGCGATGGTGGCGGTTGATTTTGACAGTGCTTTTGATAAGGTGCGCCACAACTATCTGTACGCTATACTGGAACAAATGGGATTTCCGGACCGTTTTACTGGTCTCATCAGAAGGATTTATGGGGGCGCACAATCCTTGGTACAGGTTAATGGGCGTATAGCAAGACCCATTCAAATTCGACGATCCATTCGCCAGGGCTGCCCTCTTTCGATGCTGCTATTCGCGATAGCGTTGGAACCATTAATTGGGAGGCTAACAAATTCACTTTCTGGGATGGAACTACGGGGCTACATCTCCAAATGTCGTGCCTATGCGGACGACCTCCTGCTGCTCGTTCGTTCTGAGGAAGAGGTGAAGACGGTCCTTGAACTGTCGTTGGACCTCAGAGTGACGGCGGGTAGTGCAGTGAACATGAACAAACCGGCGGCAATGCCGGTTGGAAGGGGCCTCACGCCGGAAGAAATCAGTTCGTTTCCTTGTGTTCAACGATTCCGCTATCTCGGCATAGACCTTACCTCATCTGTAAAACATACTGCGGCAATTAACTACCGACGTATTTTACAGACAACACGTACCACGGTCCGACAACATCTCCAACGGCGCCTTGATCCTTTGCAGCGAGTCGAGTATGTGAACACTTATGTGGTTTCTCGAATGGTGCATATTTCGCAGATCCTGCCCCAACCACTTACGCTCGGACGTCGACTTCAATCAGCACTAGGCTATTTTGTGATGATCGGATCGCCCCCAAAGGTGCGAAACACAACGCTCACGTTCCCTACGGACAAGGGGGACTCGGTCTTACGAATGTTCACTGCCGAGCGACGGCGCTCCTTCTAGCCACGGTGTACAAGCAATGGCGTAGCGGGGGTGATTCCCTTACATCCCGCCTACTGGATCTCCTGGTTCCAGCGTCCCTCACACCTCCGGTGGCAGTGGGCAACATTACGCCACATTCTGCGCATGTATCAACATTTATCGTGGACTTTAGTTATATCAGAGACGAGCTTCCGCGCACGAGACCGCCATGCGCGAAGGATTTTTATGTTTGGCTGCTACGACGGATAAGTCGTAATGTCATTGAACTCAAACACTCCAGGTTGCTTTGGCCGAAGATTTGGAAACATGTGCACCAAAAATTCCTTCCTAACCTCGTACGGGCACTGTTGTTCTCTGTCGCCTGTGGCAAGTTCAACACCAACCAACGGCTCCACTATGCCCGAAATGTCACCAAGTGGATGACGACCATCACCGCTTAACTTGTATCGCGGTGGAGCACGTCTGGCTCCGGAAGACAGATGGTAGCTTGGTACCTCCGTGTGACCCCGCAACATATTACACCTGCTTCCTTCTTACATCCGGAAGTGACAACTTACCGGCAACTAAATCGCAGTCGATCATCTGGGTCAAAGGTTGGACGATGGCGTACCTCTATGGGGATGCTGTCAAGCCGCGACTTGACTTTTGGTATTTCTTGGAGCAAGCCCACAATGATGTTCATAGGTGGTCACACTATCGGAAAACCTTTGCCAACTATCTTCAGGCAGTCTTCCTCGACCCACCACGCAGTTGGGATGTGCCGGGTGCAGCCGGTGTGCTCGTTTGACAGCTGATAATGAACCTCAGACTTCTCTCGCAACTCAATATGTAATGCACATACTATACCATGAAATGATCTACGTGTTCCTTTTAACAGAGTGATATTTATTGAAAATAAATAAAAAAAATAAAAATACAACATCCCCCCGCTTTTAACTTTGTGATGTTTTACAATTTTTTTTTTTTTTTGCGGAGGATGAATTTCATTTTGTTTGTGAGCTGCCTAATTTTGTATCCAAAGAGAAAAATAGAATACCAATAAATAAATTTTCTATAGAAAAAAAAGTGGTCAGCGTGACGGAATGTCATGCCAAGGGGCCTGGGTTCGATTCCCGGCTGGGTCGGAGATTTTCTCCGCTCAGGGACTGGGTTTTGCGTTGTCCTAATCATCAAAATCTCATCCTCATCGACACGCAAGTCGCCGAAGTGGCGTCAACTCAAAAGACTTGCACCAGGCGAACAGTCTACCCAACAGTCTAGCCACACATTTCATTTAACTACACACCTTGCACTGTATTTCCTCGTACTCTCCACTTACATCGAAACATTTGTCGTAGCATGCAGTGAGTTTGAAGAAACTGCCCTGGTGCCCTGTGATGCAAAAAAAAAATAAAATAAAATAAAATAAAATAAAGTAAAATAAAAAAAATAAAAAAATAAAAATAAAGATGTTCAGCTTGACGGATTATGAGTTCTGTCGGCCCAGGTTCGATTCCCGGCTGGGTCGGGGAATTTTCTCCGCCCAGGGACTCCCTCCTCAGATCGAATACACCGTATTTTATACATAACCGTTATGTACATTAATATCGTACCTAGTAACAATCCACATTTCAAAAGTAATCATTTACTGCATACGTTTATATACAGAATTTCTTTTCTTTTCATAAATCCTTGTACTCTGTAGAGCAGGCTGCCGATTGTTGTCTTTCCACTAATTCTTCACTCTGTTTTTAGAACATAAGCCTCTATTTATGATTTCATTCCGCTTTACTATTACTTATAAATGGACAGGACTCTCTTTTCAGCTCCAGTCGTAAATTCCAGGTTTCACGGACACTCAAATATTTCGTCCTTTTTTCTAACTTTTTGTACTATTTTTTCCAACTAGTATTATTAGTTATAGACGACTGCAATCGGGAGGAACTCAGGGGAAAATGAACGTGTTCTTTCCGACATTCATAAAACCTAATAACGCTAGTGGTATATAAATCCTAACTTACCAGAATAATTCCTACAAAATGTGACTTCTGTCACGATAGTGTCCTTTTCCCCTCAGATCAGTATTTTTACCTCACATATGGGTTGACCCTATGAGTGCACTCCATCCTTCCGTTTCGGTAGGTACAGGTAAATCCCCTTCTTGGTGCCCTTGTCCTCACAGTACATGTCAGCCTTTCTTAGGTCTGCCTACCTGCCTTTTATATTCAATAAATGCTGGGTGCGCCCCCCATATACTTTACGAGTAGGCTTCATGGTACCTTGCCCTAGTATACATCTTTATGTACACTATAAATAAATATTCTCTGGTAAATTTAAAAATCTACTTCTCACTTTACACTTGCTTCTTAATACTTTATTTCATACTCGAGAGTCCTCCTTTACTCAACAACTTCTAACCATGCCTATATGCTCTATTCAATACATTTTACTCAAGCTATAAGAGTCCCACTATGATCCTACAGTTCACATTCATCATAATATTTGTTCGACTGACCGCTCCAGCTTATGTTCTCTTTCCTTACCCACGCTTCTTTTTATGCATGCTCGATGTGGAATCATTCTACTTTTTATATACTTATGCAGTATCATAGTACTTCTACACTTACACACATACGTGATATGGAATCCTCCTTGTCCACATACCTATATATATTGTAACAGGTGATGTAGACCCATTACAGTACAAGATATTGTTTGCATATCTCCGTAAAGTGTTCTTATATAGCCATATGTGCGATGTAGAGCCATCTCCGTAAGCGGCAATGTACGCATTTCTTTCCCCCTACAACGCTTGACAGTTCTCCCATTTCGATGTGTAAGATCATTGTTTGTGTAATCGTATTTTTTGTGTGTATGCGGAAGTGTGTTTGTGTAGCCTGATTTTTCGGCCTACTTATATAAAATGAGTTGTACGTTATTGAAAACCACAGAAAATGAGGACGACTTCTGCGATAGAAGTAGCTGAATATGGAAAGAGGGAAAGACAGATAGGTACTCAAATTGGAACTAAGAATGAAAAAGTAGAAATGGTTGGTAAGATCGAAGAAGTGAAAGAAATAGCCCGATAGACAGGAAACCCCACCCACCCCCTTCCCCAGTATCCCTATCTCGCCGGTACTTGAGTGAGAAGCCGGAGGAGGTCGGGTGTTAATCGTCTCCGACAGGACGGACATTCTCACCTTCACCCTTGAGGTCCCCGAAGAAAAATCTTAGCAACCCCTGTGGAACGGCAAATGGTGAAGAATCAGTCACACTTGTTTGTGAGAGTCGTTTGGAAGGTGTGGTGTGTGTTTGTGTTAGCCATGTTTGTACTTACACTACCCACCCCTTCAAAAACTAATATAAACCCTCCCCTTTACATCACATCTCATAAAAGGTATAAAATATTCTATAAAAATAGACAGTTATACACTACGATCAAATGTGTGTTTAGTTAATCACTTTACACCATATTTTATGCGTACATAAAAACTCTGTTCAGTTTATGTCGCCTCGATATCACTCTGATTGAATAGTACTTTGATACTATTTTTCCATTAATACTATATTCTATTCATTTCATTTCATGTCTAGGGATCACTGTTTATCCGTGATTCTCTTAAGTCTATTATTTTTCTGTTATATCCGGTTTTCTATACGCAAAAATTATAGCATAGTTTAAGAATTCATTAACAGGAAATAGAATAGTTTAAGAATTTGAGGGGATTCGGTGCAGGAAAAATAGTACAGAATAAACACCGAAAACAAATTGGGATTCCGACAGTCGCCACTCCGCCCGTTAACACAGAACGTTAACGTCCCTGGGAATATACAACTTTTTGTCTTTTACATTGTATTTTCCTATTTATGATCGTCTTATAGGATCTACTAAAAGTAAGGCTTTAGGATGTATCACCGCTTGTACTCGGTAAGGTCCTTCATACTTTAGGAAAAATTTAGCCGTCTCCCTCTTCATGGCAGAGCTTCAAAGATGCTGTTTTACTAGAACCAGGTCATCGACCTTGTATTGAAGTTCGATAGCTTTCTCATTATGTCTACTTACTCGTTGTTGTGCCCTTTCAACCAAGTTCTTAGAAACAATTGTCTGATTTAGTTTGTAATCCACAGTAGGTTGTTGTGGCCAAGTAAAACATTTAATATGGGGTTCTTCCACAAAGGGTTTGCCTATTACTTCCAAAGGTGATAATCCAGTGGATAAATGCAGTAATTCTTTTAAAATAAGCTCAAAGTCTTTAACTTTCGATGCCCATGACGAATGTTTTTCACGGCAATAGGTGCGGCATAATTTCCCAATTTCTTTCGTAACCCTTCACAAGGACTGGAAGACGGATTACAGTTGGAGATTAATACTTGACGAACGTCTTCCCACGCTAAAAATTCTTTAAATTCATTACTGAAAAACTGTGGTCAATTGTCTATAATAAATCGTTTTGGTTTGCCTACCTCGAGAAAGTATTTTTGCAGACAGTGAATCACGGTTGGTGTATTTGCTTTCTTAATAGGATACACTAAACACACTTCGACCAACACTCAATGTGGTCAAAAATGTACGATACTCCTCCCTCTCCATTCGGAATTGGTCCGACGAAATCCGCTGCTGTAACGTCGTGTAATGCCTTAGGAATGATTGGATACATTTTGTACTTAACATGAGTGTTACTCTCTTTTACCTTCTGACAGGTTTCACAAGCTCTAATTAAATGTGCTACCTTTTGTCCTAGTTTCTTAAAATAATACACCTTATTCAGGTGAGCGATACATTTCTTTAATTCAAGTGTCCATATTCAGTATGAACATACCACACAATCTCGTTCTCCATCAATTTCGGGATGCAGCCGCGCGGTTTAAGGCATGTTGCCACAGTCCGCGCGGCTCCCCCCGTCGGAGGTACGCCGGCCGGAGTCACCGAGCGGTTATAGGCGCTTCAGTATGGAACCGCGTGACCGCTACGGTCGCAGGTTAGAATTCTGCATCGGGCATGGATGTGTGTGATGTCTTACGTTAGTTAGGCTTAGGTAGTTCTAAGCTCTAGGGGACTGATGACCTCAGATGTTAAGTACCACAGTCTCAGAGCCATTTAAACCATTTTTGAACCATCGGAGGTTCCAGTCCTCCCTCGTGCATGGGTGTGTGTGTTGTCCTTAGCGTAAGTTAGTTTAAGTTAGATGAAGTAGTGAGTAAGCTTAGAGACCGATGACTTCAGCAGTTTGGTACCATAAGACCTTACCACAAATTTGCAATTCTATTTGCAACTTCAGGATGCATAAACGCCACCGTCGAGATGTTGTAGTCTCTCTCGAAAATAAATTATGCCCTGTAATTTTCCACCTCCCTGCTTGATTAAGAGGTAAGGAATTCTTGTTACGCATAGCATATATTTCTGTAAAGTAGCGATCATGATAGATATTTTCGGTTATTCTTTGAGTCTTTTATTGTACTCTGTTGTGCGGATATTGTACTGCCACAAAATTAATCACAAAAATTACGCCGGGTCCTTCCGTACGTTCTAACTCTTTCATGTCCACAGGCAATCTAGACAAAGCGTCAGATACAATGTTTTCAGAACCTCTTGCATACTGTATTTTAATGTCCTATTCCTGTAGGAACAACATCTACCGCATTAATCTACTATGCAATAACCGACTACTCATTAAAAAAGAGAGAGCTTGATGGTCCTTATATACATCGATTTCTGTCCCCAAATTAGTGTTTGGAATATTTGGATACTCCATACTACTGCTAATGGTTCTTTTTCTGTGGCTGTGTAGTTTAATTCATGTTTGTTAAGACTCCGGCGAGCAAAAGCTATAGATCGGTGATTTGTACTTTCCAGACCCAACTCTCCAGGGAAAACTACTGCTGCGATACCATAGTCGGACGCATCTGTTGAAATTTGAAATGGCTCACCCATAACCGGATGGTGTAATATAGGTGATTTTACCAGTGCTCTTTTCACATTTTCAAACGCATCATTGGCCTCTGGGTCCCAAATCCACGGTATTCCTTTCCTTAACAAACATAAAAGTATTGGGTCGTTCAGCTCTAGACTTCGTATATATCGTCTATAGTATCCGGCCATTCGATAAACCCCTTCAATTACCTTATATTTCTAGGGGTTGGTCGCTCCTTAATGGCCTTTATACGTTCCGAATCTGGTTTAATTCCCTGTACTCCTACAATATGCCATAAAAACTTAAGCCCGTGCTTCGCAAAGTGCGATTTCGACAATTTTACTGTAATACCTTCTTCTTTAAACCTTTTCAGGGTTTTCTCAAGATCAGGCAATGCTCTTCCCAGGTAGATGAGATTACTAGTACATCTGCATATGTTGTTAAATCCTTTAACAATGCCCTTCCTAGCGCCTCGTCCAGCGCACGTATAAACACTGGTACTGAGATATTTAGCCGGAATGGCAACACATTAAAATTATACGATTTCCCATCAAATAGAAACGCTGTGTACGAGGGTCGGTCAAAAAGTAATGCCTCCCATTTTTTTTCTACTTAAAGAAATTAAGTTAAGTGAAAAATTTGAATTTGGCGCCATTCCTCAAACCTTCTTCTGCAATCCACTGCAGTAGTAACTTTCTGTGTCAACAGGTGGCAGCACAGCAGAAGTTTGTAAGATGGCCGACATCGATGTTCGTTTGAGACAGCGTTGTGTGATTGAATTCTTGAATGCAGAAGGTGAAACGCCCATACGCATTCATGAAAGACTGAAGAAGGTGTATGGTGTTGTGACAGTGGATGTCAGCACTGTTAGACGATGGGTTCGTCGTTGTAAGGAAGCTGAAGGGCAAACACCGTTGACTGACGAAAAGCGGAGCGGCAGGCCGGTGAGTGCAGTGACTCCACACAACATTCAGCAAGTTGATGACATCATTCGTGGTGACCGTCGGGTGACTGCAGATGAAGTGTGTCGCATTATTTCTCTTAGTAAAGGCAGTGTGATCACGATTATTAAACAATTGGGGTACTCAAAAGTTTGTGCACGGTGGGTTCCAAGAATGTTAACCGATCAGAATAAAGAGGCAAGGAAAACAATAGCCTCCCAACACTTGCAGCGCTTCCGTTTGGAGGGAGATGAGTTTCTGAAAAAAATTGTGACTGGGGACGAAACATGGGTGCATTTTTTTGAACCCGAATCAAAGAGGCAGTCAATGGAGTGGCGTCACACAAGCTCGCCGAGGAAGAAAAAATTCAAAACTGTGCGATCGGCAGGGAAAGTTTTCTGGGATACAGAGGGTGTGATTCTGGTTGATTTTTTGGAGCAGGGATGCACAATAAATTCTGTTCAATACGTCACAACCCTCAAAAAACTTAAAGCACGTCTTCAGCGAGTTCGCCCAACAAAATCAATGGCAGATGTTCTTCTTTTGCATGACAATGCAAGACCACACACCAGTCGTCACACCTCTGACGAGATTGTCAAAATTGGATGGGAAGTTTTGCCTCATCCCCCATACAGCCCTGACCTGGCACCATCAGACTTCCATCTGTTCGGGCCACTAAAAGAAGCTCATCGTGGGATTCATTTTGAAGATGAGGAGGCTGTCAAAACATCCGTGTGTCAATGGCTTAGGAAGCAGAGCTGTGATTTTTACCGTGCTGGGATACATGCCCTTGTTCAAAGATGGACCAAAACTGTAGAGATGGGTGGAGATTACATTGAAAAATGACAAAATGATCCTCAATGTTGTGGTTTTCAACCTATGTAATTGCATTTAAATTTCCTGACAATTAAACGTAGAAAAAAACATAGGAGGCATTACTTTTTGACTGACCCTCGTATTTCTTTGATTCAGAATATAACCATATTTGCCAATATCCAGTAGTCAGGTCCATGATGCTAAAATACTTTGCTTTCTCAAATTAGGACAATATATTCATCGCTGTTAATGGGTCTGCCTCGTTCCATCTCTACAAGCTTATTCAAAGTACGCGCGTCTAGTACTAATCGCACACGTCCTCTAGCCTTTTTTTACTACAACTAAGGGGTTACTCGTGACGCTAGAGCTACGTTCTATTATGTTATTGTAAATCATCTTGTCAATTTCATCCTTAACTGTTTCTTTGCCGGCCGGCGTGACCGAGCGGTTCTAGGCGCTACAGTCTGGAACCGCGCGACCGCTCCGGTCGCAGGTTCGAATCCTGCCTCGGCCATGGATGTGTGTGATGTCCTTAGGTTGGTTAGGTTTAAGTAGTTCTAAGTTCTAGGGGACTAATGACCTCAGATGTTGAGTTTCATAGTGCTCAGAACCATTTGAACCATTTGAACTGTTTGTTTTAGACTTACCGGTATTGGATATGGCTTACAAAAAGTGGAGTACTATCTTTGATTTTAAATTTACATACATAATCGATAATACTACCGGGACGATCGGAAAATACTTTTACATATTGCATCAGAATTTTATATAAATCTAGTTTTTGTTCACTACTTAAAATTGACAATTCATTAACTTTGTCCTGGATGTCAACACGATGTGACACGTAACTTACCTATTCAATCTCTGGTTTCGATTGTGTGTTGATTCTCAGTTGTTTGTTTACCAATATAGCTGTCCGTCACAAACGGTACACAATATTTGTAGTCAAAAAAAAATGGTTCAAATGGCTCTGAGCACTATGGGACTCAACTGCTGTGGTCATAAGTCCCCTAGAACTTAGAACTACTTAAACCTAACTAACCTAAGGACAGCACACAACACCCAGCCATCACGAGGCAGAGAAAATCCCTGACCCCGCCGGGAATCGAACCCGGGAACCCGGGCGTGGGAAGCGAGAACGCTACCGCACGACCACGAGATGCGGGCATTTGTAGTCACCTTTACCAAAATAAAGAAGATTCTCCTCAAAATTTAATATGACGATTACTTCTGATAGCCAATCTAGGCCAAACAACACATCCCTATTGTTATTTTCTACTACTAACAGTGTTTGACGAAATGGGATATTCTCAATACTGCAGTTCGCCTGGGTCTCGTGTTTTACAGCTTTGCTCTTCGTTCCAGTAATACCGACTATGTACACTCCCGTTACTGGTAATAGCGGTAAGTGATTTTTAGATAAAATTCTTCTCGGGTATGCAGCCGGATCATGACGTCTTCAAGACACAATATTTCTGCGGTCCAACTGGCCGCCATCATCAGGTGAGAGCGCTGGTGCACAATCTCGCCGGAATTGACTTCCCAGCGCAAGCGGCAGCCCATATATATATAGGCCGCAGAAGACCCACAACGCGTGCGCGAGAAGGTGGCGGAGCACTGTCTCACCCAGGGACACAGAATGCAATATGATGCGACACAAATGGTTGCCCCTGCATCTCGCTATTGGGACTGTGTTTTAAAAGAATCAATAGAGATTCGTTTATCTGACAATCTTATTAATAGAGACAAGGGTTATCTTTTAAGTAAGACTTGGGACCCGGTGTTATCCGACATTAAAAAAACAACGGTCTGCGTCTCAATCGTCGGAATAGAATTTTTTTTTTTTAAATTTCTTTTTTAAAATTCTTTTATTTTTGACAGCGATATCTCGATTTCGCCTCTTTCCACCACCGGCGGCGCGGCATGTTTACTGCACTAGAGGGCAGCTACGGCACCTTCTCGCGCACGCGTTGTGGGTCTTCTGCGGCCTATATATGGGCTGCCGCTTGCGCTGGGAAGTCAGTTCCGGCGAGATTGTGCACCAGCGCTCTCAGCTGATGATGGCGGCCAGTTGGACCGCAGAAATATTGTGTCTTGAAGACGTCATGATCCGGCTGCATACCCGAGAAGAATTTTATCAATTAATACGCCGGGAAAGCCTTCGTAGTCACAAGTGATTTTTAGTTCGTAATGTGCTAAATAAAGCGCTAGAAATAAGTGACACTTCACTCCCGGAATCTATAAATATGTTAACTTCAAAATTCTCTACTTTTCCGATTATTATTGGTTGTGGATTAATGGTAGTTAAGCTCGGTTCTTGGATTAACAAGCCCTCTTTGGTTGGTATTTTATGCGTGATATTAACATACTTATTATGAACTAGGCCTCCTAATGTATTTCTACGACCTGGGCCCCGGCCCTGGATCCAGATCACACTACGTTTTCTTCATTATATGTAATCACTGGTTGGTTACTTAATAGGGGTATTACGTTACCACTTTTTACTCTATTACTGATTGGTACAAAAATCTTGCGACGTCACTGGGCCTATATTCGAAGTTGGATGCTTCCTTTGGTAATTATCGTTACCGTTACTCACTTTAGCAAAATTAGCCTCACGTTTTCTAAAATTATCCTTACTATTCCTTTTATAAGTCTGATTTTCATTCTGGTGTACGCTCTCGTTACGGTCCTTTTTCAAGGCATCGAGTGCGTCCACAAAAGACAACAGTTCTTCTACCGTTTTCCACCCACTACACAATATACCTTTCCTGGCGTAAAAGGGTAAACGTCTTATTAAAATTCTAACTAAAACTTGTTTCTCCATGCTCTTATCTTAGTACTTCGCACGTGTTAAATGCCAGTCAAAATACTTTCTCATGGTACCCAACATACTGTTATAATACTTAGGGTCCCACAAATCAGATATTAATTTTTCTGGGCGCTTGCTGACCAATACTTCTCCTTAAACTTCTGGAAGCCTGCCAAAGACGAAAAGTACTCGATGTTCACTGTGCCCCACTCCGAAGCTTCTCCTAAAAGGTACCCTACCGCAAATTCGATCTTTTTTAAATCTTCCCAGTTTTTCACCAAGGGTTAGTTAAACTGTTTCAGAAAATAAGTATGATGCACCTCCCCGTCTGGCTTAAACTTTGGAAACTGTCTGTATAGTCCAGGATTTACTCCGTATTGTATGTCTGTCAGTATTTCACTAGTTAACAATACGTTGGGAAACGTCATTCTATTATCTAATTTGTCCTGCAAATGTTTCAATTCTTTCCATAAATTATCTATGCCTCTCATAGTATCCTTAGATTCCGAAGCTAAATTATAAGAAATGTTGTCGGAGGTTACCCTCACGGCAACTTTTCTGTCTATTACCTCTTCTACCTGTTCCTCCAGATTACTGATATTTATTATGTCTGAAGTGGCTAGTTTCTCTTTAAAATTTCTTTACACTTCTTCAACTCGCGTGTTACGCCTGCTTATCAACACTTTCCTTTAAAGTGTGTAATCTTTGTTTTACAGCATCAAATGTAACACTGCATACGCTTTGAACTGACCCTTACTTTTCACCGAGTTCAGCTTCTACATTATTATATTTTTCTTCAATATCAAATTCTAACTTTACGGTAAACCTCGGAAATTGGTCATTCTGCTTTTGCAGAAAAACTGGAACTAATGAAAAAAAATCTACAGTTATATAAATTGAGCACTTTGCTGCAGCAGTGCCTTGTTCGCACAGGAGTAAATACTGCCCTTACCATAACCGTAGCTGACGTAAACAGCTCGCAACGTGAAACATGAGAGTACGGCCACAGTTTGCATGAAGCGGCCATTTTGAACTGAAATACGTTTCCTAACTCAAAACCGCTCCTCCTGTGGTGATTTCTCTCAATATGTGATCGAGATGACAAGAAAATATTAAATGGATGTAGGTCTGTATCACCTAATCGCAGGTCGTTCGCGCTCGTTTCTGCTAGCTATTTTGACATGGGAAGTGCTTGATGACGGGGCTAGGAATCAGAGAATGAACGTACTGGTGACGTAGTTTGAGGTTCCTGGTGTCTCAACCTAAGGCCGTTCACCCTGGTGTGGTTTCTGTCAGGAAATATCGTCCTCAGAAAGTGGACAGGATGGTTTCCTCATCCTTTGAAATTGTGAGATAGCCGCATCAGCACGTTTCCAGGATAGTACACAGTTGTTCATGGGTTCGAGATTTGTTTCTCGTATATCTTTTTCTCTATTCCTCCTTTACATTCAGTTTTGATATCATCTGACAACTGCCTGCATTGCCTTGATTAAAAATTATATGACAAAGAAACAAATTGGTATCATGTTTAATATTCCGTAGGCGCATGCAAATATATGAATTGGGTTACGATTTACAGGTTTTATGATCTTAGTCATAACAGCAACGTTGCACACACGAATTGTTCTTGATCAATGAGCATTACACGAAGATACGTTTTCAAAAAGTGGTATTTAGTTCTCACTAATGTGAAGGGAAGACTTATTTCATTAACATTCTTGAAATCAGCTGTTTATCTCAACTGTAGGCGTTTACTCCGAGCGCGGAGCCTCGTAGACACGAGGTGTGAACAGGCGACGTCAGCGGCCACGGTCGCCTTCGGTAAATGTAACACACTGAGCGAACGAGCACGTGTAAAGTCCGTAGAGAATATCACAAAGTATTTTGGAACGTGGAATTCTCCGAATAATTTATAAACCTGTAGCTTAGACTACAGAGCGATTGCAGTTGTTGAATTTTTTCACAGTATGGAAATTATGTATTCATAGTATTAGTCATAGACACAAATTTGTGTCGTTTACATCATCTAGGTGTCAAACAATACGGTAACAATTACTGAAGCAATAAACGAGGTTATTATTGATGTATTAACTATGGCAGCTATGAAGATAAAAACGTATGAAAATGCACATCAGCGCATTTTCCCATTGTTCCCTTTCTTCATCAGTAGTCTCACATTACATTCTTCTTTGTGAATCCACTATATGAGTTCCATGTGTTGTACTATTATCCATAATAACACCTGATATTCTAGTCATGTATAACAAATTTCTCTGAAGCTGATCAGTATAAGTACACAATTCATTCGTAGATTTCAGTGGTTTAATGTGCTATCGGGTTGGCGTCTGGCAGCGCAGCTCCACTAGGGCTGACACAAACAGGCTGTGGATAGCAGTGAGGCCTTTGTGATCTGTCCAATGCTTTCTTCATACTGCTACTGTTTTTGGAACTTGGCAGACGTTTCGAAAGTGTTTGGCATACCTGTGGTCATTCACTCTCTTTCAGTATTGGTGCCGAGGGACCATGCTCAATTCCCATAACATTATCTTTTTGCATTGACGAGTAATCCGGATAGTCGTCACGTTCATGTGCCATCTACATCGCAAATTTAATATTACGGTCCTAGTAACTACCCTGCATTATGTTTTGTGTTCGATAATCGGAACTATCTGCATTAACGGTCATCAGAGCAATGTCAGGGAACAGAATGCAGCAGTGCCTTGGTAGCTACTTGGGGACCTCCTTGAGTCGTGATCTAAGGAAAGGGTAGTTGCTGGTTAACATTATATTACACTAGAGGGAAGTGCGAATTTTTCTTTTTCTCTGCAAACTTCCAGAACTAAATTCAGTAGCAAAATGCTAAGAAGATATTTTCATTGTGCCAACTCAACGACCAACCTATTTTTATAGGTTTCTATTTTCACAGCCATTCTCGTTCTGCATTGCAATAAACTTCATTCATTATTTGTTTGTTCCCGTTACGGTTATTATTGTCATTCTCTCACTCGCAAGAATTTTCAAATCCCTATTTGGTATCGATGCACATGAAGAGTGCCTTTGAAAGAAGGGAATACTGAATGTTACGTCATGCAGAATACACTCATTTACTTCGGCACCTCGTGATCAACGTTACAGGAAAAGTGAGATACAGAAAGTTAACAATAGGAGGACATACATGGTGGCACAACTCTGCAACTACTGCTGTTGATTTAATACAGTGTTACCAGATAAACTGGTGCTGCGGAATCGAAAATGTAATACGGACTTTGCCACAGCAGCAGAGAGCTGCTAATTTCGGACCATGACGGCGGATTACCCTTGGGTCAGCTGCTGGTTAGAGTGTTCCAACTGTAAATGCAAGGCTTTGTCTGATAGTCTTGTGCTGATGCTGACTGAATACTTATGCCAGTGGATAAAAAACTTTATTTTTGAGACCCAAGCCTCTTGGGGGGGGGGGGGGGGCGGCGGCAACTACTTTCATGCAGAGACACGCATTTGGAATCTGTTCATCGTTTAAGGGGCTAATCCTGGGCGGCTCATTTTCTTCATCAGACCTTTGTGGTGAGTGCCAGGTCTTTAGGCTACAATAGTTCGTCACATGAATCCTATTTGTGTCGTACCTGCTTTACAATTGAATTCTAACACTTTACTGTTCACCGAATTACTCAAACGAAATATCAAATTCCGTTAGCATTCAAGTTACTTTTCGCGGTCGCGACATAATATTCTCACATTCGCCTATCATATGATGTAGTGAGGTGGTTTGATTGCGTCCCAGTCTATAAAATTAATTTAGGAACATACAGATTTAAAGGAGGAAACGTATGAAGACGCAGACTCCCTCATTATCCATATGTGTGGAATATCTTTCGTGCTAACGAAAGTAATATCCCGCTTTACCTCTTCTTAAATCTCAAATGAAATGAATGCCATAAGGAATCGAATATTTGTTGATTGCATCTCTTCTTGCTTCCATCCCTACCAACATATTTCTTCAGTCTTGTGGTAATCATGACATTCTATATGTCTGCTGCAAAAGATTGCACGTGGACACATTCGACATCGATGTGCAAAGCGTTTGGTATGTTACATTATATTCCATTCGAATAAGCTTTCAATGTATTTTTACTTCCTTTGTATTTTGAGATGATTATGAACGTTACGGAAAATTATCTCACGTGCTTCATGCTGAATGAGAAACACTGAATCATCCGTTTTACTTTCCCTACGTTGAAATGATATAATGTCGGCGTCACAGCCTTCTTCCACGCCAGAAGCTGAAACTTGGATCATTGTGGATTAATGATAATTGAATGCCTCAGATGTATACATAGCCGACAAGGCGACGTCGGAAACTATCAGGGGAGAACGCCGCAAAGAAACCAAACGTGCGCGCGCGTCTCCCCTCTGAAGAACCGTATCGGACAATCACGACAAGCATTTCGCTAAAGAGCTGCCTCGTAAGAGAGCTGAGAATTGGCAGCGTCGTAGCAAGTATTTGTCAACACAGTGGTAGCGCATTTACTTCCGGGTGTAGCCCGGCTTGCCTCGTTAAATTCACTTGGCATTAGTTTTTCACATCGAAGACTCATACGATATAATCCACTGTAAGATGAGACACTTAGAAAGTATATTTAATTTCTGGACTCTAAGAACGGCGTTCTTCACATAAGTAACACCTATTTGTGTGTTTAATGTCGCGTTTTGAGGCTCAGGCAATATTGCAATGACTATAGTCCAGCTGTTGCCGCCAGTGTGTCGTTAACTCAGTGGTTCCCTTCTGAGTTGCGGTGTTAGTGCTATATCAGATGGCAGTTCCAACCTCGGTGAAAGCTGCTGAACGTAACCTTTTATTTTCCATTTTAATTAATGGAGTTGCAAACTGCTGGTAAAAATTGCTTATAAGAAATCTGAAGAATGCCTTTACACATAAATCTTCGTGCGATTTCGAATTGTCTTAATATCATGGATGTCTGCTTTATAAATGCCAAGGTGCTTCACTGTAAAATAGTTTCTGAAAAGATTCAAACCGACTGTCAACGATACAAATTTGAGCTTTGTTCGTCATATAGGTCTAACATGTCAGGAGGTTGTTTATTAAGTGAACATGTTGAGTAATATAGTTCCTCTCTTCTAAATTTTTGCAATAGCATTTAACTGCAGACGTTTCATGTCACCGGCGTTAGCAATTCCTTTTCGTTCTGTGAAACCTCAAGAACGATAATTTTTTCTGGTTTAAATATGATGACCTTAACTGTCACTTCTGATGAACGTTCTATACCTTTTTAATCCATAAGTGGAACTCCAAAGGTTCAGTGTTCCTGCTTTGCTACAGGGCATGCATTGCAAGGTTTCACACAGTTTATCGCATAGACTTACCATAAGGAATGAAACAAAAACTGTAATACACTTTACACCACAGACGCTCACTCTGGCTTGACGAAAGCATCCGAATATTGGCCAAAAGTTGCACAAATAATTGACTTTGAAAGGAAAAGAAGCGAAGTAGGAAGCATTTATAAATTCATCGAATGTAGTGAGGTGGTTTGATTTCGTCCCAGTCTATAAAATTAATTTGGGGCCATACTCAGCTTTTCCCGGTTAATGTAATACAGTAACAATTACTAATCAGGGCGTCTGTCTCCGTTGCGTTCGAGCGAGAATGGAAATCGTAGAAATTTTCTGTGGAGCAACATTTAATATTAAATTGTTTTAAATTATCAAAAGCGATTAGCGGTAGCAGGCGCTTTCGATAAAGAACGGGGGAGCGCAGCCCCACTGCTGTCGCCACGGCCGCTGCCGGTAGCCAGCAAATGGATCCCGGAGCATTGCCGCATTCGGCGACCAGAGGACGACAGTCTGCAAGAAATATGCCGCAAAATGGTTACTGGATAAAATGTTGCTATCTGTGTGTCAGAAAGTGAAATAGATCGAATCTGGGCTACCATTACACTCACGTCTTCAGCATTCAGGGAGAAGAGGCTACAAAAATTGTTTGCGCCAGCTGGTCTCGATCCACAGACATTGTAGACAGACACAACGGATGCTACCGCTAGACCACGGGCGTATAAAGTCCACCCTTTATCTAACATGGGACAAGACTTCTTCCAGGAAGTGCCGCAGTCTACAGTGTTGCCTGATTGTGCAGATAGCCGGACTTCGAGAATTAGTGAGGTGGTCAATTTATTTGTCCCATGTCGCTATCGGCGCGGACTTAGCCTCTGCAGCGCCCGGCCGGCGGTCGAGTTTTATGTCAAAGAGTGTACATCACAAGATCAAACAATAGTAGTTAGTTTTGACGAGGCAGGAGATGGTGTGCATAGGCAATAACAGCCTATACACATTGTTAACTGGCCGGATGCCATTGACATAGGTATGAATTTGAACTACTGTAACGTGAGGAATCTCGGCATTGACAATAGCGTAGAAAGTGAATTGGAAACTATTGTAGACGGTGTGTCAAACATAACACACGAACAAAGACGAGGCCTGTATGAAGTAATAATGAGGAATAAGAGTGTGTTTTCAGACAAACCGGGACTTGTCGAAGGATATAAATGCAAGTTGAATGTAATTCCGCACGAACCATTCTTCGTGAGACCGTACGCTATACCGCTGTCGAAAAAGGAAGCAGTGCAACGGGAGATAGATAAGATGATCGAATGGGGAGTGATTGAAAGAAGTACGAGTCCATACAATAACGGTTTGGTCATTGTAGCAAAACGGAATGGTAGTGTGCGTATTGTGCTGACGCACGCACGTTGAATAGGGTCGTTCAACGCGAAACAGACAGACCAGAGAGTATGGAGGAGATTTTGCAACGTTTTCATGACGTTGAGTTCATGACTAGCCTCGATCTGACGGCTAGTTACTGGTAAATAGAACTCGAAGAAGAATCTAGGCCATACACCGCCTTCTTGTTTGCGAGCAGGTGTTATCAGTATAGAGTACTGCCGTTTGGACTTAATATATCTGTGTCCGTATTCATCAGGGCCCTAGATAAAGTGCTCGGCCCGGTTTTGAGTTCAAGATTAACTGTATATGTTGACGACCTATTGTTGGCCAATGCCACTTGGCATGACCATTGCGACCTATTAGATACAGTTGGTTGGTTGGTTGTTTTGGGGAAGGAGAGGTCATCGGTCTCATCGGGTTAGAGAAGGACGGGGAAGGAAGTCGGCCGTGCCCTTTGAAAGGAACCATCCCGGCATTTGCCTGGAGCGATTTAGGGAAATCACGGAAAACCTAAATCAGGATGGCCGGACGCGGGATTGAACCGTCGTCCTCCCGAATGCGAGTCCAGTGTCTAACCACTGCACCACCTCGCTCGGTTTAGATACAGTTTTTAGAGGACTGCGTCGTGGCGGAATGACTCTAAAGATAAATAAATGCGAATTTGTGAAGCAGGAACTGAAATTTTTAGGGCATGTAATTACCACTGCTGGTATTACGAAAGATCCAGAGAAACTAGAGGCAATAAGGAATTGTCCTCCACCCAAGTCTAGGAAACAGTTAAATAGTTTTCTAGGGCTCACAGGATTTTACCGTAAATTTGAATAACCTCTTACGCAAAAATGTTCCGTTTGTGTGGACTGACGGGTGTCAGGCCGCTTTCGAGAGATTAAAAGACGAGTTATTAAGATCTAACATACTATTTCATTCTGATTTATCGCTACCATTCCATCTGGGAACGGATTCGTCGAATTATGGGGTGGGGCTAGAACTGTTCCAAGAAGTTGGTAAAGGAGAGGATAAGGAACACCGGACGATAGCGTTCGCGAGTCGAACTTTATCAAAAAGTGAGCGAAAGTACACGATTTCTGAGAAAGGGAGTCTCGCTATCGTGTGGGGATTCAAGAAGTTCAAGGGTTACCTATGGGACCGTAAGGTGATTATTCATACTGACCATAAGGCGCTCAATTATGTGAAGGATTGTAAACTACTTCACGAAAGACTGACTAGGTGGTCGCTGTATTTACAGCAATTTAACTATGACATCTGTTACGTAAAAGGGACCGACAATTGCGTAGCGGATGCGCTGTGGCGGTTGCCCGAGTCTAATCAAGATGTATTGAAAGATGAGGCAGATTGAGTGGTCAAATTATACTACTTTAGAGAAGTTGAGGGACATAAATTATTAGTGAACATCTGTTAAAATCTACGTCGTCATCAGAACGAGGACGGTTGTTTAAATGTGGTGAAAACCCGATATGACGAAAGGAGTCCAGAAGGAAAGAAATTAAGGAAGTATTACAAGATATACGATCATATCTTGTACATACGTAAGGGTGAAGATAGTAATATTTGGCGGGTATGCTGGCTCACCTAATACGTCACGGAAGTAATAGACTACTACCATTTGGCGTATGGTCACTGCGGACCAAAGAAATGTACGGAAAAGCTGAGTGAAGTAGCGCATTTTAACAACATGTTAAAACGCGTTACTGACAGAGTGAAAACTTGCGATTTATGTCAGAAGGTGAAGGTTACCAACTGTGCGAGTCGTGGTCCTATGCAAAGTATAAGGCCTAACGACACCTTTGAATTACTGTGCGTGGACTTGTACGGACCTTTGCCCAAGTCATCAGGAAACTTTGCCTACATTTTTGTAGTGCTAGAAGCTTTTTCTAAGTTCATCTAACTATACCCGATTAGGAAAGCTACATCCAAAGCGGTCTATAGCAAGCTTGTGAACGATTATTTTGGTCATATTGGTAAGCCCAAGGCGATTCTATCAGACAATGCGGCACAATTTACTTCTAAGTTGTGGAATGAAGGCATGGCAAGTAATGGGGTTGAAGTGATCCATATTTCAGCTTACTGTCCGGCTTGAAATCCCGCTGCGAGGTATATGCGCGAGCTAGGCCGACTTTGCCGTACCTATTGCCATCACTACCATAGGGCATGGGGCAAATATGTAGCACAATTTGAGAGAATTATGAACTCCTTGGGACATGAATCTACGGGATTTTCTCCCGAGGAAATCCTGTTAGATGACAGAAGTAAAAGTTTAGTGGAAGAGATAATCAAATTCCCTCCACAGATTGACATTAGTATTTGTGTGAAAAAAGATCGTTTGCGAGAAATAATGAAGCTAAAAGCCGATGCTCGCATACGTCGTCACGACGCTGAAGCGCGTTTTGCTAAGTTTGCAATCGGAGACTTAGTACTTGTAAAAGCTCATGAGAAATCGAGCGAGATAGACAATGAAATCTCTAAATTTAAGTTTGTTTGTAATGGACCATATAAAGTCATTGGTATACCTCACACAAATGCTTATTGCTTAGAGTATCCAAGCTCTGGAAAACTATTAGGTATACGGAACATTGTAGACTTTAAATTGTACCAACCTAGGATCGATCAATACCACGCAATGGGTAATTTGTACAGTATGTAAATATAGAGTGTAAGATTTAAGGTTTGATAGATTGCCATGCTTTTGCCTGACCAAGAGGACATTAAAGAAGTTGTAATTAATATGCAATTAATTTTGACTAAATGATTTAAGAGTACCTGATTATTAATCAATTGAAAAATCCAAGCTGCTATTCTAAGTTTTCAGCTGAGTCACAGTAGATTAAGGAATGTAAATATGATTTTGTAACTAGCTGTAAGATTTTATGAGTATGTGATCTGCTAGTCATTGCCGATGTACTTAGGCGCTGTTTTAAGTTTCAGGCTAGTACATGCGTGTGATGATGGACAGTGTTGAGTTATCCACTGTGATAGTGTTAATGGACTCCTTGAGATTACTCGGGAGTGAGTTTTTCCGAAAGAATTCAGTGAAACGGACGTTCTGGAAATGCCGTTACAAGGGCGAGTGAGATCAAGCGTGTCGCACAGGCGGGCACAATAATACTGTCGGCTCTTGTGCCGCTGTCGGCATTCTTTGTACTTGCGGGTACGGAAGGCGGAGTTGTTTTTCTTTCCGGACAGCTGATGTGAAAGAATTCTGCTGTCAATATTTATGTTTTTGTCGATGTGCTGTGTATTATTTTCTTGTTTAGCGTTAAGTGGACTCTCATGACGAGAATATTATTATGAAAAGGTTATATAAAAATGTGTATTCTATGTAATTAATTATTAATTTGCATATTTTGATATACCTGTTTTTTAGACCATGTACTCTGATTAATTTTGTAAATAGTATTTCATTTCTTGATAGTGTTAAGAATTTGGCTGATTTTGGAATAGCTAAACCATTTTTTATGTTTTCTATGAATTTTAATATGTTGTCAACCTGTTTTTATGTGTCATATGACAAGAGTGGAATAAGGTGAGGAGTGACTCCACTGAATTGTTATGGTCTAAAAATTGGTTTATGGTTAATTCGCCTAGTGCTAAATTTTCTTGATGTTTTGAGCATATGCATTTCCGCTGTTTCTTTTCCTTTTTGGGACATTTTCTGAGTCTTTTTAGGTTACACGAACATCCTCAGACAATGTGGGGTACGTGTAACGCCGGAAATGCATATCCTCCTGTTTCCATCTATTGTACTATAATTTTTTTTCCTTCTTTTGTTACCTGAAGGTATGACATTTCAGTGTCTTTATATATTGTAATTGTTTTACTATTTGTATATATATATTTATTTATGCATTTATGTCAATGTATAATTGGTTTGTTTTGTAAATATTATTTGTATTTTTACGCTGGGTCTGGCCTAGTGAAAACTATGCTATCGAACGAATACATCGATAGGTCGTGTGGAGAACCAAAGTGTTTAGGATCTTTGGGAGTGTTAACTCTGCCGCGTGGAGCGCGGGCAGAGCAGGGTCTGGCTGGAGTAGGGCGGTGGAGCAGGTGTTCTGTGTGGCGCTCCCGCGAGTTGCCGCACTTTCGGGGTTTGGCAGCATGTAATTGCGCTCGACTGGCTATGATAGTTTCTGACACGGTGTCGCGGACGGGAAGCATTAGTTGGCGCACATCAAGAGCCCGTTTCGCCTGGTGACCGTGTCGAGAAGAAGGCGCGCCAACATCCAGCTTCTGCAACAGCAACGGCCGACAATGAGTGACTGTCGCCACCTCCTCGATCGACGGCTTCAAACCTTCAATCAACCAACAAGGAAGACTGGAAGCACGTAATGTTTTAGAACTGTATGGCAGATCTCAGCTTTTAAAATTGTTGCATCACAAAATTACAGCAACTTAGCATGAACCTTTGTTGCTCATTGTCCCAATTGCATTACCAAGCATGGTCCCTTCCTATTCCGAAATGAACCCGAGTGTCGTTGAAATTCAGACGCCAGCATTAAAGTAATATCATTCCATTTCACTGCTTTAATTTCAAAGTTCAGTTAAGGTATTCATAGCTGGCTACAATATTTAGATTACACAAGCACAAATTAAGAGTGTGAGTTTTGTTAGCATATTTTAGCTTACCTGTGACTGCAGCTCAGCTTGGTACGTACTAAATGTTACTATTGTTAATTGTCCAGAATCATTTAATTAAAGTTCAAAGTTAAATCTTTTATTTTTAAATTGCGTAGATTCAAGTAGCTTTTGAAATGATTGTTGAAATAGCCCAAGACTAACCGTATTTTACTGAATTTCGATGTGCTTCAGAAACAAAGCTCACAATCAATTTCAGTCACTGAATTAACTTTCAATTTTCCGGTTTTATTAATTCTTTTGCTAAATTAAATCAGAGTGTAGCGAAATTTATTACTTCTGACAAACTTTCAGTTTTCACACTACACGTGTCAACCTTCAGTTGCCACGCTTCTGGTGCTAATTATATGTGTAATAACCTTTCTTTTTCAGTTACTATAGTAATTGTCCATAGGACTGGCGACCGTAATTGTCCCCAAATCTCAAATATCTAATTACCGCTAGTTAATTGTTAACGTAATGGCCGCACATTTACTTTCTTTATTAACTTTACCCCTTTTCAAAATTAATTTCCACCAGTTTCATTTGCATTTTCCCTTTCCTCCCTCTTTACCGACAGATAAACTTCGGTGACGATTGCTTTTCCCAAATTCCCATTAGGTACATGCGGTTTAAATTGTCACTGTCATTAAGGTCGATAAGTGAGGGGGAGGTTACACACTGAAAATTAATTATTATAAAACACCAATATTCATCCTTAGTAAGTGTACCTTATCGAAGAACAAACTTGATTCTTGGAATATTTTGGTTTTCATTCTCCAACTATGTGTGAGTGACGATCAAAAAGTTTCCTTTTCCGGACATTGCTGCGGCGAATACGCAACCAAGGGCGACTTTGATTTGTATATAAGTATCCACATATGGGTATGGGGTTAGTATGGCCTTCGAAAGGAAAATTTTTGATTGCCACTTATACATTTGAGACAAAATGGTTCCCCTGCATGTGCTGGAGTCGTTAGGTTTGCGTAGCTAACATATGTCGGTACTTTTCATGTTTATTTTGAAAGTAAAAACTACTCGTAAAATTAATCAACGAAAATACGCTTAGCAACTGAATATGCAAATATCAGAATGGAAAATGCTCCTATCGTAGCACAATAAAGAAGAACACATACGGTGTAACTTTTGAGTTGACAAACCATAATAACTCCTAAAATAAGCTTCACACGAAAAAATGTGTGGAATCCAAAGTTGATTACTTTCGATGGGGACATTTGCTGATGCTAAAATTAGCCCGCCACCCCAGCCCTCTGGGGGTGGAGCGGGAGGTAACTTTAAGATTTCAAATGGTAAACCCCATTTTTGTTGCAGAATCAGATTCTACATAAAAAACTACATACACTTTGTCTTAAACATTTGTTTCGATTCTTGGTAGTGGGCGCTGTAATTCGAGAAAATTCATGTTCACGTTTTTGCTTGGAAAACGGTTATGGATAAACGAAAAATACTTATTTACTTCGTAGGATGTTTGGTTAGTTAGTTAGTCAGTTATTTAGTTAGATGATTTGTTTGACAGTTAAAAGTTGTGGGGCCTCATGACCACGAAAAAACTTATCCGAATCTGCGGAAAAAACTAATATTTGGGTAAACATTTGTAAAACTCTAATTCCTCTCTCCCAAACCCCACCCTATGGCGAGAGAGGGAGAGTTTTAGTTCTAGCGAATCAAAATTTACGAAGTAAGTAAGTATTTTTTAATTTTCCGTAACCATTTTCCACGCATAAATGAGAACATGGACTTCCTTGAATTACAGCGCCCACTACCAAGAATCAAAACAAATGTTTAAGACAAAATGCACGTATTTTTTCTATGTAGAATCTAATTCTGCAATAAAAAAATGGGGGTTCCTATTTGAAATTTTGAAGTTTCCTCCCGCCCCACCCCCAGGGGGCTGGGGTGGCCGGCCAATTTTAGCGCCAGCAGATGTCCCCTTCGAGAATAATCAGCTTTGGATTCTACGCATTTGTTTGTGTGAAGCTTATTTTTCGAGTTATTCTGGTTCGCCAACTTCAGATTTACACACTCTATACTGGGCAGGGTTAGGGATGTAAAAGAAAGGAACTAGATTTCCGACTTATCTGGCAGCTTCAAGGACAATTAAATCAAAGCATCTGGACACATTCGGGCTTTCTTACTTGTTTGTGTTGTTACTCACGTCGTGTAACAGAATACATCGTGTCGTAAAGTAACATGATACGTGACGTCACGTCGCACAACATGACTTACACCATCATCCAACACGGCATTTGTCATGTCATGCAATATGACACAACGAGTCATTAAAGTTTAGAATACATGCATTCCCAGTCTGGGATACTTCCTGGTATACATGAATTCCCATTCTCGGCTACTACCTATTGTAGAAGCATCCCACTCTCTAGAGGCACATGAAATTGTGTCTAATTGTTCTTACATCCCTCGCCATAAACGTAGCAGGGGGTGGGTTTTTTGGCAGGTATGATCCGCTCACGTGAAAAATAACCCCCTCCCCACCCACAAACCAAAAAATTCTTGTCGTGACCACCCAGGAACAAGTCCACCCCAGAAATTTTATCCGTACATAAAAATTACTCAGCTATTACATGTATGCTCTTCAGCAATATTATATGTTATACTAAGGCTGGTGAATCTTCAGGATTTTGGTCACGGAAGCTGGGAATTCATCCTAGAAACTACAAGGTACAAGTATGCCAACACTCTTCAGCTACGTGTTCGTTGCGCTGGAAAAGTGGAATTAACCTGTAAAAAAGCGCGAATATGTCAAGATACTTTGATTCAAACGTCTTTGAAGCTGCCAGATAAGTCGAAGAATAGTTCCCTTAATTTACATCGTCAACTTTAACCAGGACACAATTGCCTTTTTTGTGCTATGGTAAGAGCATTTTTCATTCTGGTTCCCAACTTTCACTCTACCATAATTTTGACATTACACCACCATAGGTTGACTGGCAGTTGATGTAGATTCTTATTGACTCGGGTGACCTCTGATTCGGTACAAGCTTTTTTTTTAACTGTCTTTCGAAAGAAGGTTAATAAGTATTATGCTATCTACGGAACAATTGAAAAAAAAACTTTATTAAGAAAAACAATAAAAGAAACTAACATGGAAATCTACAAAATTGCGGCTGTAACTACCCTTCTACATAGTTCCGAATTATGGACAGTAACGGAAAAGGAAAAGTCACGTATAGAAATAGGGGAGATGAAGTTTATGAGATGTTTAAGAGGCTGTAATAGAATAGATAAGATAAAGAAAGAAACAATAAGATCAGAGCTAAAAATCTTTTCAGTTAATGAGAAGATAAAAGAGAACAGACAGAAATGGATCATGCTGATAGAATGACAGAAAATACAGTGCCCAAAAAGAGAATGAATTATTGGCCGACTGGAAAGAGAGAACTAGGTAGACTTCGTAAGAGATGCCTGGATGGATGATTGAGACCGGAATAGGTGATTACAACACCTATTCCGTGGAAGCAGATCACGCTGATGCCTTTCGAAACATGTTGCTTGAATTGGGCATCGATAGATTGTCTCCTCAAAGGTTGTTGAACCTGTCCACTATAGGCTGCTTTGTCCTACGAGCACACAAGCCGCACCACCACGTCAATGTCACATGCCAACATGTTTTTTGTTTCATTTTTAATTATTAAACTTTTTATATTTTATTTTTTATATTTTTTATGATTTTGTTATTTGTTTTTTTATTTTTAACTTCTGTACAACATTTTATTTTTTCTTTATTTTTTGGATTTATAATTACACACATTTTATTAGTATACACATAAAACTGTATTCTTAAGCATATGGAGAGTAATCATAAATACTTAATACAGCAAACATAAATACGGGACAAAACGGAATATAAAATACCGTGCGAAGTTTAAGATGATAATATATGTAAATTGTTTGTATTGCGCAGATAAACTTATGTTACGACCATACAATACATATAAACTTAATGGAGCGAAAAAAAATGTAAAATAGTTGTACATTAGGAGACGTGGTCACATAGTTCATGTGAAGTAGCAGCTTCAAAACTTAGGAAGTTCTATGAATACCTCTTATCTAAATACTGCCGTTAAGAGAGGTTACTTGTCAAATGGTGTCTGGATGGCCAAAGGCTTTCGCCTGTACATAATACTGTACATTATTGCTCATCTTAAAATTGTTGGAGAGTTACTGATAAGAACCATGTGACTAGCCACGTAATGAAATTGTACAAAATAGTACACAGACGAAGTTACAATCGGCTACTATAAAATGTGAAAGCATTTTCCAAGTGAATTAGGAAGTGTAGGTAGCAGTGCGCTAGGACGGACTGGCTCTTCGACATCCAGTGATCTGACGACCAACAGGACGAAGCATCCTAAGGCATAGAAAACCAATCGCCAATTTAATTAATTTGACTAACAGATAGGTCATCTGACTATTTCACTAGCTGAAGGTAACTGGTAGAACATACTATGCTAACTTAATGAGAAACCTACAGAACCGCGATTAGATCAAACACATCGATCAGCTTGGCAAACGTATCGTTTACAAATATTTGGAAATTTGGCGCATGTTGTTGTAAATTAAATGTTCCATCTGAAAGAAACCAAAAAGAAAGATGTTTGTGTAATGAATCATTCACTACATGAGCAATGAACGACTCGCCCAACAAATAATAAACTACTGAAAATTATACACCCTGTTACTATCTCTTTTCGTAAATCTTTGTCATTGTTGATTGAAAGTATGCAGAAATAATAACTGAAAATAAAGAAACTTCTGCTAGAAAAACTACCTGAATAATTTTATCACAAAATGTCGCAACAACCAATTCGAATTAAGTGTTTGGCTGAAATAAGCAAAAGAACCTCGAAACAATGTATGCACGACAAAGTGCTATCAACTTTTCAATTCTGTACGAAAATTCACGAACTTAAGCTTGCCATGTTTGAAAATAAATTTTCTATAACAAAGCATAGTAATTTTGAAGAAAACAAAGTAACTATTTTCTTTTGGTTAGAAATAAGGTGATCTCTTTTCTGAGAATTATTTTCTTTTTAGCAAATCTCAGCTTCATTTAATTTTCTGCGTAGTCATAGATAAAGCTTTAAATGATCGATTAAACAGTACCACAATTTGCAGTGGGCGTAATTCTGGTTTGGTACATGCACTGTTTCGCATGTATGAAGATTTTTCGTTGATTTTATGCCACTGGTGAACAATATTCTTAAAGTATAAATAAAGAAACGATAATCAATTGTAATAAACAGTATTGTTAATTATTTTCAAATGCAGCGTTTTACATGCAACATATTTCTAAGGAACACAGTTTCATGTGCAAAAGCGTGGTTTTTCGCTGTAAAACCCGAACGATAAAAGAAGCCTTTCTTATAACTAACGTAAGAATACGTTTTTTAATTGTAGAATGTATCGCCTTAAACCGTCTCAGCACATGCAATTCGCGTGAAACATTATTTTACGTGTATTTCATGTGCAACTTTAGACGGCTATGTCATCGCAGTGAATAATGTTTCGACAAAACAACAGGACTACCATTAATTTCGTGTATTTGTCTACCTTTTCACGAAATTGGAACCGTTTCGTACAGGTATGAAACATAGAACTGGCTCGCAAAAAAAAAAAAAAAAAAAAATAAAGCTTTTTTCACGTAACATCCGAACGACGCTACATTTTTGAAAGCTAGTTTTGAATTTATTCGTAAGAATCCATTGTTTATATATACGATTCACTTTTAACTGTTTCCACGCATTAAATTCAAGCAAGAATGAATTTTATGTGCTACATTTAGCTCAACTTTAAACCATTGTGTCTCCACAACGTATAAAGATAGATAAATGGAGCAGGTCAACACGAAAATTTTTATCCATCTTCGTAGAAAATTTGAACTGACTCGTACAAGTTTAAACTATATAAGTGGCGAACTGCAGAAACCTCCCAGAAAACGTGGTTTTTGCACGTAAAATCTGAACGAAGCAAGATTTACAAATGATTGAAACTTATCTTAGACCATGGTCCGAAACACAAGCCACCCAAATTTAAATTATCGTCTCGCTCTAGTATGGAGTGATTGCCTTTGCGTGTAGAATCCGATCTAGGGTGACTGTTTTTGGATGTAAAATCCTAACGATGCACATGCAAAGGATTCCATCAGCTAACCATTAATTTCACCCCAGTTGAAATCGTTTGGAAAGGATTTAATCGATTCTCACAGCTTTCTTGGGCGCCAACTCAGTTTTCCAATCCAAACATTGCTTAATATACTGTAACATATCTACAGCAAGACAGATGTTCGAATGGCTATGCAAATGGCCGCTAGTCCAGATTAAACCAAAACCTTTTTACCCCATGTTCCTAACTCAAGTATGAACCGAGTACTAACACTGCAATTCTGCGTATGCCTTTTCATACATGTACGCGTATGGTACAGCACTTCCACGCTGTTACCGATTATACCAAACTGATGTCGCCTGTATTAGTCACTCGACACTGTCCATTACCTTCAAAAAGCTTATTATTTTGTAAATACTGTAAGTGGCCGGACACCATTTTACCATTCTAATTTCAAAACAGACTGATACAGGTAACTGAAAGATGGAAATATGATGTTTTATTTTGTACGTGCCAGAACAAGCACGAATACACGACTTTACTTATATTTCAGCTAGTGCTTGCTAGTAAAAGGGTCGCGTTTTAACTGTAGGTAAGCAGAGGAGCAAAACCAGGTTTAAGGTATGTACTGAAGGTGTTTTAAGCAATCAGATTACACCTTTTTGCGCTGTAGGTGTGATAAAAATTGTGACGTTTATGGAAATCGAGATTACGTCTAATAAATATTGTGATATAATTTCAGCCGATGTTTAGCATATTTTATTCAGTACGTATCAATTAATTTATTCTTAGAAAGTTTCAGTTGACCAAGTGAATGAAGTCTTCCTATTTGTGTGTATCTTCACGCTGGGATTTAAGGTTGAAGTTTTGATTAACATGATGCGTATTTTGAAGGCTGGTTTTGACCCACCAGATTATACACCTTAGCGGATTGTGTACATTCACTCACAGCATTTTGTATTTCACTTCGACGATAGTCCCCTATATTCGTATGTTGCGTGTTCATGACCATCTACGACATCAAACTGATTTCTTCCTTCTTCCAGTATAAATATATGTAGGTGTGTGGTTCAAAAATGGTTCGAATGGCTCTGAGCACTATGGGACTTAGCATCTATGGTCATCAGTCCCCTAGAACTTAGAACTACTTAAACCTAACTAACCTAAGGACATCACACAACACCCAGTCATCACGAGGCAGAGAAAATCCCTGACCCCGCCGGGAACCGAACCCGGGAACCTGGGCGCGGGAAGCGAGAACGCTACCGCACGACCACGAGCTGCGGACTGTAGGTGTGAGGAATACTTCCGTGTCCCGTCACAATGAGAATCGTTCAATTGTTCCTCTTTAATCCGTTTAATAGTTGGCCCTCCTTACTTTATAGGCAGTCTTTCTAAGGAATTTCATCAGAGGCCAATGAAATTTAGTATATTCTTTTCTTCTTTGGTCGACATACCAAATACGGACGCATGACTGTATTTCGATGTCTCAACACCTTACACACGCCAGTTGTTACGACTCAGTTTCGATGTCAGTCCATTTTGTTGTGTAAGGGACCTTCCCATCCTTGAGTCAGAGCGACAATACTCCAATCAAATAGTGCGTATGTCTGAATGGACAGCAGAAGCATGCTGGTTGAACAGAGCTAGTTGACATGCACCGTTCCCACCCCCCCACCCCAAAATGTCGTTCTTGAATCATTGCTGTCACAGGGTTCCACATATATCCTGACGTTGTCTCAAAAACTGTAGCTTTCGAAATGCAGCTGTCGAATTTCATTCTACTGGAAGAAGGGTTATTGGTTGTCGCAAATCTGAAGGGGACGAAAAGGTTGGCCATAGAAATATTGGGTATAAAATGGAATCAACAACTTGACTGAACACTCGATTAATGTTTCTTTCTATTTAAACCTGAGAGAGACTATTGACAGCAGAAGAGACAAAGTAGTAGTGAGGTTTCCTCTATGAGCCGCAGCGTCTTCTGTGAGGCGCCTCATAACATCTTTCTTTGGATGTGTGTTCCCTCTGTGGCTACGTATTAGTGAGTAGTGTGTGAGTGTGTGGGAGAAGGAGCTGTATGGGTGCGCCTGAGTACTCCATGTACTGGTGCTTGCAGCCACTTGAAACCATTGACCGTTAGGCTTATAGCCCACGATTTCCTGCAGCATTGACCGTTGCTACCGGCAAGTTTAGCGGGCAAGGAGTGGCTCTAGTCGCGTTCAACCTAGTCACGTCACGAACTGCGTCAGTCATTTGTGGTGTGGTAAACACGCCGAGAAGTAGTGGGCAACTTTTCAGCAGCTACGAGCAGGAAGGCAGTATTATCGGGCGCCTACCTGGAGCCCTGAATCTTTCGGCGTTCTTGGCATTTATTTGAAATTATGTATGAAAACTGTTCAGTAAGTACCGTTAAATCTGCCTGGGTGTGAGCTACCCAGGTATTTGGTTACTTTATGTCTTTCAGTGATCCGTTCTCTGGCTGTATGAGTCAGTCTGAAGGTTTCTGTAAGCGTGAAGCTAGTATCTTGCAGCTGTAATCTGGTACTTCAAATCATAGTTTGTTATTATTGAGTATTGGATACCACTGATTGTAGTTTCTATGTGCTGTATACCTTATAGCCCTTTCTGGGGCATGTTATTGGATTTGGTCTGTAACTAAAGTTGTGTGCTTGCAGGCTAAAGGTACGCACGTGTGTGCACGTGTTTGTATTTGCACTCTCTCTTACTCCGGGCTTAGGAGCCCTTCGGGGTAAAGGTAAACGTTTTAACCGGCCATCTGCCATCTGACGTGTATCCAAATTGCTGTGGCTAATAGTCGCTAAGAGAATATTTAATCATGTTTTAAATATTATGTAATTATTTTGAATGACTTTATACATTATTTCTTGTTATTGCTAGGAGGTTAGCTTGCGATGTTTATGTGTGGGGGTATTATACTGAAGTTTTAATAGTTGCTTTCTTTGAAAACAATTGCTCTGTATGTTAATTTATATCAAATTTGTTTGCTGTTTTTTGCTTGATACATGACGACAGCTTTGTATCGGCAGCGGTTGACGTGTTACTGTTCTGTTGGTCCGGGGCAGGGACGCATTTTCGTCATCGCAAATGGTCTAGGTGTTGGTGGGTCACACGTGCTTCTCCGGATCTTTCTTTCCAGCGCCAGGTTGAGTAGTTTACTGCTGTTCGTTTGGTTTCGTGCTACGGCGGGAGTGTCGCCGGATTAGGAAGTAATTTACTCAGAGTTTCTATTACTGTATGGTCCTTGTGATGAAAACCTTTGGGTAAACTGCGCACTGACTTTCTTGATGGCTTAAAAAAGGAAAGAAGAGGTTTAATTGTCATTATCATTTTAATAGTGTTTTAGGGAGCCGGTAGATTAAGTAATGAACTTTATTTATGTGTAACAGGCTTGTGGCCAGTCACTGAGGTATTACTGTTTGGCTAAATGGTTCAAATGGCTCTGAGCACATCTGAGATCATCAGTCCCCTAGAACTTCAACTACTTAAACCTAACTAACCTAAGGACTTCAGACACATCCACGACCGAGACAGGATTGGAACCTGCGACCGTAGCGCCTAGAACCGCTTGGCCATACCGACCGGCTATTACTGTTTGCTCCGGCTTTTACACATGGGTGGCATTCGGCCAACTTGGTCATATCTTGTCGAGATGTATGGATTTTAATGTATTTTATTTAACGTTTGTTGAATTTATATTTAAATCCTATTGTGAGATTAGATCACGACAGTGTTGCTAGTCACGCGGACGGAGTGCTGCCGCAGGTTTATCTAATTAATTAACTATTTGTGATCGGGCCACTATTGTGTGGCACAATTCACATGCGCTTCGAGTTCCATTTAAACTTGTATGTATACTGGAAATGTCCTTAGGAATTGTGATTTTAAGTTAAAAACCTTAACTATTTGTATGTATTTGGCAAGAATTTTGGTAACTGTTAGTTGGTTTGTGATAGAATTCTTATTAAACAAAAATATTTGTTTGAGAATGACAAATGACGCATCAAGTTTGGCCACCCTTTCACGTGTTATCCTTAAATTAATTCAGACTCTTGTTTTGGGTTTCGCTTTATGTACAGACACTCTCTGACAGGAATTTTATCACCGAGAAATATAATGTAGTATTGCTTTTCCTTCTGCTGTGAACCTCAAATGTATCTTCCGTACGCAGGTAATCTTGGGTACC
The DNA here is from genome assembly GCF_023898315.1 of Schistocerca nitens. Classification (NCBI taxonomy): domain Eukaryota; kingdom Metazoa; phylum Arthropoda; class Insecta; order Orthoptera; family Acrididae; genus Schistocerca; species Schistocerca nitens. Next base: position 422,893,092 of record NC_064617.1, on the reverse strand, counting down.
CAACAGTTTCCTTAACATGTGAAAGCAGGTGATGAGCTCACACGCCAGTTTCTGCAGTGTTCCTTATCTGCTGCCATTTGTTGTACATCCAAATATTTAGTGCACGCTGTTCTTCGTTATTTGCTTCCTCTCTGCTCTACCCTAGATGCCTTTACGAAGCCAATAGGTCAAAGAACCATGCCTTTTCATTCTTAACGATAGATAAAGCACACAAATCTGTCACGGACGATATGTCTACCGTGATTTTGTTCTTTCTTTGGAAATGTTTATCCGTCCGACAAAATTTTGTCCCAGCAGCCAGAATATTAGTACTGTGGCAGTTTAATAATAAATTATTTTCCAGAGAACCCCGAAGGTTCTCATCCTGGCTTACTACAGGGAGCTTTCACAGTTGTAATTTGCCGAAAACCGACTAATCTTCTTAGGGCAGTTGTGGGATATGCACATATCACGTTTGAAGAAGGCCGTTTTTTAATAGATTGGTGTGTGCATGAGAGTGGATGCGTTTGAACCAACTTTTGCAGGTGGGCAGGGAAGCCATTGGCCTAATTCGTGCTCTGCTTACCCGTAGCCAGATTTTTTGGCCTTGTCAAAAAATGGTTCAAATGCCTCTGAGAACTATGGGACTCAACTTCTGAGGTCATTAGTCCCCTAGAACATAGAACTAGTTAAACCTAACTAACCTAAGGACATCACACACATCCATGCCCGAGGCAGGATTCGAACCTGCGACCGTAGCGGTCGCGTGGTTCCAGACTGTAGCGCCTAGAACCGCTCGGCCACACCGGCCGGCCTGGCCTTGTCAAACATCCTGTCAGTGACAAGTATAAATTGTTCGCTGCTATTCTGACTGCATTGTCACTGCACCAAGAGAGAGCTAAATTCTCTTTCATATTTGTGCTACATCTCCTAAGAACAATGTTAACCAAATAATCTACTTGCTGAAGAACTTGCTCACTGTACTACAGAATTCCGACCAAGGTGATAGGGTCACAGATAGATGCCAGTGCCGTTCGTAACTGCTCTCTCAATTCTCGGTCACGGATTGTCAGTTCTATCAGTCTTCCGTTTGAACATTCCTTGATGCTAATGGATAAGCATCTTGGTACATACAGACATTAAAGACTAGCGTGGACCATCAGAGGCTGTTAGGAGCGCCAACTGCATACGCTATACCGGTTCAGTGTTGATCATCACAATTGCTCACATGGATTGTGGCATGATTGAGCTATCGTCAATAAATATATAACGTCATAAAAACCTTAGCCCAGTGTGTCTTTAGTCAAAAAACGGGCTTCCTCTGTATAGTACAAATCCTACCAGAACAAAACGAAGTAATAAATGCCTTATGTCATAACCCGACGTGGATCGCAACGCACTTAAAGGCTCACACTCAGATCAGCGGTGACGAGTGATCTTTAGTCACCCATTTCTTGGAAATGGAGCGGCTGTGTACAGATGTGAAACGGCGACGAGGTTCACGCTGAAATTTTTCATGTGGTTGGACAGAATACAGTTAGATTTGCATGTTACCCATGGTGGTAAGAGGGAAGTGAGACTCTGAGTTCGCTTACTCATCTGCCTTTTATTGCATCCTCGCGTGTTTTCAATGAACATACAGAAGAGCACAAACATTAGTCTATAACTTCGATAAGTACAAAACATAGATGAGGCTTAGTAGATTGTCCAACCACTTACTAGAACAAATGGCCACCGCGACCTTTAACTTCGTTAAGATACGGGAAAACAAAGTAATGTGTGGTACCACAGACCACGAAAATTGGACGTGCCAGATTGTATTTCTCTAATCAAACTCTTAACCACAAGTATTCGTCGCAATGAAAGTGACATACAGACGTAAGTACATGAAGATAAATTTGCTATGGAGACCAGTAACACTAGTCTAGAAGTACATACAGGCAAGCTTTGAAAGTTTTCCTTATAATACAAGCGTAACTGAAAATAATGCTCACTCGCCTAGTGTATTCCGTAGGTTCCTTCATCCGAGGCTGCTCGATCTGTTCCTCTTATCGGTCTGGACCAGTGTTGCTCGCTGGAACTCAGCCTTGCTGGCAATTTAAGGGCCTGTAAATACGACATTTGGGGCTGTTTCCTTACGTGAATGCGTCGGTTTTTACCTCCAATTCATAATCAATGACCGTGATACCAGCGTTTTCTCAATGCATATGACCTCTTACTGGACTAATGAAGGCGTTTTGCACTGTACGTTTCTACCTAAGTTAAAAGGCACATAGCTAAAATTCATATATCGATAATATTTTTCTTTTCCTGGCAACCTATCGTAATTCGATCATTACACTTACACCCTATTAATATACCTCCTATAAAAAGTTGACCATCGTCAGTGACTTCTCCTGCCCGAATGAGATCATAGCTTGCATCGTTTCCATCATCTGTTGGGATTAACGTTTTTAGCAGTTGTCCATAAAAATAATTGCTATCATAATTTGGTGTCATAATTGCACATACTCTTTGCAGAGTAGGCAGCAACAGGGATGATTCGATAAGCACTTCAAGAAGGGTATTGATGATTATAAGGCCAGTGATACGATATACCGCCTTAGGCGCACAGTGGGAATCGTGTACTTGCCATGAGCACTGCATCTCACTTGTGAAAGAGAGGTCTCATTCCTCTACCTTCGTACTGCGTTATCAAATGTTTTATACACATCAGGAGTTAATAACCTGAATTATACATTTCACTTAGCAAATCTTGAGTTTAGGAGAACTAAATGCGGTTGATCTCATAAATATTCAACTTGCTCAGCTATTGCGATCACCTGACATGTTCCCTGTTGAATATGTGAATGACATGAGCCAGCCTGTATTCTGATCTGAATCGCTGAAACGCTCGTTGCCTATTTATGACAACTGTTGCAACATTATCTCCCAAAACATACGAAAAATCAGATTGTTCAATTACTGAATATGCATATTCATCAGTTCTGAATTAGAAATCACTTGAGTTCAGCAACGTTTGTTCTTCCTTTAATTGCTGATTTCTATGATGAAAGCGTTACAAATTGGCTCGCTTTGCATATATCCATTGACTAATGTCATAAACAGCAATTTTCGGTGCAATATCACGCAAAACATTCGTTGTACAGAAACGTACTGTAATGATATCAATTGGTGGACATTCTTGAGCTTTATGTAAGGAAATGTTTAAAAAATTAGTTACACTATCAACAAGATTGCAATAAGTTTACCGTCTCATGAAGTCAGTTGTGAAGAATGCATGGGGGCTTAATTAAATGTAATGAAAATGATTTTGATTTCTTGCTTTAGCAGCTGTCTGTCCGATTACGAAGTCTCGTAACGGTTGGCCCTGACTATTATTATTACGCAATATGACTGCTTAGAACAATAACAAAGAATGAAATGGAAATTTTCATTAACACAGTTAATTAATTAAGTCCCCAGCAACTATAAAACCAACGCAACAACAAGCACAAGAGTAACTGTTCTGTGTGTGGGAGTGTGACTCAACGTACGCATCTGGCACGGTTCTTCTTCAACAACACAAGAATTTTTAAATAACATTTATACTGAATTAATTAAAGGAAATAAAAATACCATAATTACTCAAGAGAACCACAATTACACTCTAATCCAAGAACACAAGCCAGATGCTTTGTTGACTGAACTTGTAATGACGCATTATTTAAAACATGGAAATAATGAAAAATAAATCAAGTTTCGTTACCTTCATATATTGATGACAAGCACTCAAATTATTACAATATATCTCCACACCGACTCGCTATTACAACATCTCAACAAGAATTTTTCAGTATCACATCTCAGCAAGCACTCCCTACTAGCACATCTCAACACGAACTGACTACTACGAGTCCTGGACAAGCACTGACTACTACGACATCTCAATAATCACTCTGCCAGTGGAGGCGGGCGAACAATGCTCTCTAGCGATCTCTGGCGCTGTGGCTCAGTGTAGCCACCTTTCATATGCCCTTCCTCCACGGCTAGAATTTGATGGTATTTTTGCCAGCATTGGTGGTGAAAATACCACCAAATTCGTCAAAAAAATACAGACAAAAATAAAAGATAATATTAATACGTAAATACCATATAACTAGATAAAATTTTGGCTTTGCACTGACCTTTCAATAACCTATTATATAGAATACAGTAAGCAATACAAATTCTTTCATGCATGTGACTTTACATAATAGTTTACACAAGTATTATGTGGTTAAACAGTTCAATCAATAGCGTCAGCAATGACGAATATGTGCAGGTAAGAGTCTCATAACTTTCCACAAACAGTAATACACAAAAAAATCAGTTTATACAAATATTCACATAAACGCTATCCATAGCCCATGAATAAGCAGTTGACAGTTCCAGCAATAGCACCCAGCAATGGTCAACAGGTGCAAAAACCAATAAGTAACATTTTTTCAATAGAAGCAGTCCATCAGTGGCACCCACAATGTTGATCAGGTGCACACAGCAACAGGTGACTTCGTTTCAGTAGAAGCAATCCATCAGCGGCACCCAGCAATGTTGAGTAGGTGCAGACATCAACAGGTGACATCTTTTCATTAGAAGCAGTCCATCAGTGGCACCCAGCAATGTTGAGTAGGTGCAGACACCAACAAGTAACACCATTTCAGTAGAAGCAGTCCATTAGTGGCACCCAGCAATGTTGAGTAGGTGCACACAGCAACAGGTGACTTCATTTCAGTAGAAGCAATCCATCAGTGGCACCCAGCAATGTTGAGCAGGTGCAGACATCAACAGGTGACATCTTTTCAGTAGAAGCAGTCCATCAGTGGCACCCAGCAATGTTGAGTAGGTGCAGACACCAACAAGTAACACCATTTCAGTAGAAGCAGTCCATGAGTGGCACCAGCAAAGCTGAGCAGGTACACACAGCAACAAGTCACATTTCTCAGCAGAAGCAGTTCCATAAAATACACTGTCACTGATCACACTGTTCATCAGAGTTTATAAGCAGAAATTAAACATGTCCTAGTGGCACCAATATTGTAGAAAAGGTACAAGTAACAGTCCATAATTTTTTTACAATCACTGATCACACAGTTCATCAGCAGAAATTAAACATGTCCTTGTGGCACCAATCATGTAGAAAAGGTGCAAGTAACAGTCCATACTATTCACCATAACTACTGAGACAGTTCAGTCATGAACAATAGTTTGAATGCACATACAATTTCTTTAACAAAATATAATCAATGCTCTTACACTAAACATACAAATCATAATAAACACACAAATGATATCAGTTAATTGTCACATTAACTATTACAGTACACAATAACAGTTAACCTATAATATTTATGGGTGTCAGTGCAAGCCACTACCAACAAATAAAATAATATTTAGGAGATAGGTGGGTAGGATTAGGAAAGGAAAACACACAAAACACATCCACTCATCTTTCATCCTCATTAAGTGCTACTGTGTAATTGAATAGTGTTAACTGTGTAAATGTAACTCTGTCCAAGATTTGATGTTCATCATGTGTACCAAGTAGTAGTGGCAGCAATGTATAACAGTCAATAATAGTTAGTCAACGTCATAGTCATCATGTCAAGACCAATGTTTGCCAAGCCAGATCAAATTGTACTGTTGCTGAACAACTGTCAGTGAGCCAAGATATGCAAATACTTCCTCTCTTCAAAAAAAAATGTATACTGCTTATTGATTTAACAAAGTGTGTGTGTAGGCAATCTTCTTTCTACTTGAGTGTTCTAGTCTGCCATCTTCATCCTCCTTGTTCCATATGGACCAACAAAAAAAAAAATATGCTCCTCACTTACTTTACCTCTTATCCACCAAACTCCAATAATCATCACTTAATCTTAATACTTCAATAATACGTCGATACATATAAACCTCAGCACCAATATCATTTCACTTCCATAACAACTCTTTCCTCTAGTCAGTACAAAAAAAATATGCTCCTCACTTACTTTACCTCTTATCCACCAAACTCCAATAATCATCAGCATCAATACATCGATAGATATAAACCTTTGTCCACGAAAACTCCAATAATCATCATCATTACTTTACCTCTTATCCACCAAAACTCCAATAATCATCAGCATCAATACCTATAAACCTTAGCACCAATATCATTTCACTTCCATAACAACTCTTTCCTCTAGTCAGTCTCCTCGAACAAGTACAGACAAAATCCTAGTGCAACTTCAATTCATCATCCCATACAATCCGAAGACACAGTGTCCACACACAACCTCTGTATAATCCATCTGACCCAAATTTTCTACTCATTATAAATTATAAGATACATTTTGGTTCCTTGTCCATCATTAAATAAAAGAAATGCATACATGACCTCTAACAGACTTAGTTCGAATAACTCTCAGTAATTAAGTACGATTACGGAGTGTGAATAATCATAATATTTCACAGTGTGTACACCACTTCAAGAATCATGGCAGAAGCAATCATGTGGAGTATTCCTTGTGTCAAGTGTCACTTCCTATTTCAATTGCTCACGAAAATGCAGTGTAATACTGTCAATGGTCTAAACCTAGTTTTGGTCTGTCATGTCGTTAGCTTCCTTCCTATTAGCATAAATTTATACAGCTTCCATAAAACCTCAGCTCATGTGACTTCTATGACTTTCTTTTACTAATGTCGTTCGTCGAATTATAGCAGTTCATTTTCTTATCTTAAAAATATAAGGCACTGAGCGTAAGCAAAACATGCAATAGCGAGTAAATATACCAGTAGAGAACAGAATGTCAACAAGTGGATGCAGCACAATCCCTATAACAAGGCTCTGCCAAGCGAACAATCTACAATTAATACCATAGTGTAACCTAGTCTCAATGTTTGTACACAGTATATCAGCATTTCTATATACTAAATTGAAGAGTAGTTATGACAACAAAACAGAAATGTGTAAATATGCAATCCATAAGCAAGGCAGCAAATATGTTATCTATCATAATAAACAGGTCATTAGCATCATATCAGCATAAGCAAATAAATGTTTATATGTAATCTTAATAAGTAAACATGAAGGCGCAAGCAGATAAATCACAAAGTATAACTTACAAATCTAACCACATCAGCACAATTAATCAGGTGACAATTATAATTTAAATTAATAAGCACAGCAGGCACATAATAAAAAAATATGACATCAGTGAAAAAGCATAGCAGCCAAGCGATGCCTAATATACACAAATAACAACCCTGTTCATTAGTCAATCACTGTCAAAATCAGTTAATGTGCGCAAGCACGTCGCTTCACAAGTAAATTCATAGAACATGAAATTAGCACAAAGTATGAGTCACGTAATCGCGAGCAGCAAATTACGTCTAAAGTACGTACCTAAGTGGAATTATGTTACCTGAAAAATAAACTCAATTAATAGTTACCCTTTTTAGTTTATTACTTTTTTTTTCTTTTTTCGAAATTACATTCTTCCTGAAATTTTCTCCATAGCAAGTCGTCTTAACGTCGGACACACACAGAATTTACCTGAAGTTCTCAAATATTTTATACAACCGTATCCTGAAAAATACTGAACGTTAATAACATAATTCATCAAGTCACTATAGCTTTATACTGAATTTAATCGGAGAAATTAGACTGTGTATTTGTTTACGTCTGTCAGTGCATTCGCACTGAGCACTCGATCAGCTGTAGGCGCGTGACGTAGAAAGTGATTGTTTGCGGTCAACGACTGCCTTGTGCGGCGCGCAGACTTCACTGTTGCTTTGAGTACGCGCCGCCGCCAGAACACGGCGCGGTATCCTTGTATTCTCTGCATGTTTACATGTAGCTGTTAGTTTCTCTAAAGTATGTCATTCCACAAAAATTTTTACGTTCGATATATGATGTATTCCCTTAGAGCGCCGAGATTTAAGAGTTTCTACTTCAACAGTGTTATCATGAATAATTTTGCGAATCCTATATGGACCGTTATAAAGCAGAAAAAATTTGCGACATAAGCCTTTTCTTTTATGAGACAAACGATGAGACTTAATTAACACCTTTTGACCAACTGACAAGATTTTTAAACGACCAGGACGTTTAGCTGATTTCTCTCTTCTAGCAGCCGCAGATGCAATATTTTGCAGAGCCAGGTTCACAACTTCAGAATGCCGCAGTTTCCGTGAAGGCGGAAAAGGAACGATTTCAGAAATGCGATTTGACGGTGCTTTGTTTTTTAATATCAATAGAGGTGGTAAAGAAGTTGAATCATTAGGAAGTGCATTCAGAATGTTTTGAAAAATATGAAGATACTGATCCCATGTTCTGTGATTCTGATGACAATAAAGTCGACACAATTTATTGATTTCCTTCATCCATCTCTCTGAAGCATTAGATTGAGGGTGAAAAAGTGAAATAAAAATTGGTTTAATCTTACGACGCCGTAGAGTACGAAGCCAAATTTTAGAGCGAAACTGTGATCCATTATCTGATATAACTTTATCAACATGACCAACTTCTTTAAGAAAATGTTTGATGAAAGCATTAGATACTGAACGAGCCGTTGCTTTGCGTAAAGGTGTAAAACACACATATTTTGATGTCAATTCCACTGCTACGAAAATGTACGCAAAACCATTAGTAGAACGAACCACTGGACCGAACAAATCGACTGCAGCCATGTCCTTTAATTTCGCTGGAATGATAGGAAACAACGGTGCTCTGTGGGAAACAGTTGGCGGCTTAGCCTGTTGACATAATTTGCATTTGGCAAGAACAGATCGAATACGTTTTTCCATATTACTGAAGTAGCAATTTTCTCGTAATTTATGAAAGCATTTTCTGGGACCAAAGTGCGCATAACTGAAATGTGTAAATGAGGTGTGGCCAAATCATCCAATCTAACAAAGCGTCTAAGAAAATTACAGACACCAAGGAAACTACGAACATCACGTTTTGTGGAAGGAACAGCATAATTACGAATAGCGTCTAGTTTCTCTGGATCAGGAAGAATACCTTCTGTAGAAATAATGTGACCGAGAAATTTCACCTGTGAACGACCAAATTCAGATTTTTCCAAGTTCTCAGTAATGCCAACTCTTGCAACAGTACGTAATAATGAATCCAAAATTTTGTTATGCTCACTCCAAAAATGTTTAGCAATAAGAATATCGGCAACATATGAAGTAATATTGTCACGAAGATAAACAGGTAAAATTTCATTTAAGCTACGAATGAATGCTGCAGAAAATATAGTGAGTCCAAACGGTAATTTCCAAAGTCACTTTTGGGTAAAACAGTCAAATCCGGTTATTCTTTACCTACAGTCTAGATAGATGGATAGTAGAAGAATTATTTTTATAGATACAAAGAATAGTGAAAGAGTAGGCAGCGGTGCAGAAAACTAAAAGGGAAATAGCACCACTACAGCTCGGGGCCCTGTGAACGCTACGGCACATATTCACTTAGTATAGTGAATCCCCTGAGGACATTAATAGCTGCACATAATTTTCAGTTTGTGACTCAGTGGCAAATCTGGCGGAAGTGCGCACGTAAACATTTATACTGAATTAATTAAAGGAAATAAAAATACCATAATTACTCAAGAGAACCACAATTACACTCTAATCCAAGAACACAAGCCAGATGCTTTGTTGACTGAACCTGTAATGACGCATTATTTAAAACATGGAAATAATGAAAAATAAATCAAGTTTCGTTACCTTCATATATTGATGACAAGCACTCAAATTATTACAATATATCTCCACACCGACTCGCTATTACAACATCTCAACAAGAATTTTTCAGTATCACATCTCAGCAAGCACTCCCTACTAGCACATCTCAACACGAACTGACTACTACGAGTCCTGGACAAGCACTGACTACTACGACATCTCAATAATCACTCTGCCAGTGGAGGCGGGCGAACAATGCTCTCTAGCGATCTCTGGCGCTGTGGCTCAGTGTAGCCACCTTTCAAGAATTAGAAACAATTTGAAACCAAACGTAGTATATATATATATATATATATATATATATATATATATATATATATATATATATACTACGTTTGGTTTCAAATTGTTTCTAGTTCTTCACAACAGACTTAATGAGAGGGTAAACTTATTGTAATCTTGTTGATAGTGTAACTAATTTTATATATATATATATAGTCACACAAAAAGGAGCAAAGAGTACATCTATAAAAATATTTGTCCACCTCTTATGTGAATTAAAGGAGCAAGAAGGAAATAAACGTTTTATAAACAAAATAGAGAAATTATTTCAATTTGAAGAGTCTCTCTGCTCCATTTACGAATTTCTGAGCAGAAAGGATATGGTTATTGGGTTACATTTATCTAATTTTGTTGTAGATTAAGGTCAAAAAATATAGTTCTGTAAATGACCTGCACATAGACATGTTTTCTCAGAAAAAAGTTGTCTTATTTCCAAACTTAGTGATACGTTTCACATCATGCCGAGTTGTGAATATGATCAATGCAAAATGAAAAACACCTACAATATCTATATAAAGACTTCAGGATTACATTTTAAATAGAGCAGGAAACACAAACTGAGTAACCAACGACAGGGTAACGTTCCACGATTATGAGCAAGGAATGTCAGAAGTTTGAACGTGGTAAGGAAGACAGAAAATCTGAAAAGGACAATGCTAAGGCTCAATCTAGACATGGGAGTCAGTGAAGTGAAATGGAAAGAAGAAAAAGATTTCTGGTCACATGAGCATAGGGTAATATCAACAGCAGCAGAAAATGGTATAACGGAGTAGGACTCATGAATAGGAAGACAGGGCAGAGAGTAAGTTGGTTGCTAGGGTTGTCCTCATCGGCAACAATATCGCCAATGTCGCAAACCAAAGACGAAGAGACAAAGAAAGCATATGAGAATACTGAACAGGTAATTCAGCATGTAAAACAAGATGAAAATGTAATAGTGATGGGTGACTGGAATGCTGTTGTAGGGGGAGGGGTCGAAGATCGGGTTATGGGAGAATGAGGGCTTGATACTAGAAATGAGACACATTGGGTTCTGCAATAAACTTCAACTGGTAATAGCCAAGACTCTGTTCAAGTATCAAAAGAGGAGGAGGCATACTTGGAAAAGGCCGGGAGATACGAAGAAATTTCAGGTAGATTACATCATGGTGACGCAGAGATTTAGAATAAACTCTGGAGCTTGTGATGTACATGGTTCAGGACGTTCAGAATCACCATCAGAAGTAATCTCGTACTATGTGGTGGTTCAGGTATTGGCAGTCCTCTCCCATGTAGAACTGGACGTAAGCCAGATGGAATGTTAGGATACCTCGAGCTATTAAACAGAGAACCGACTCGTGGAGATAACATCTTGGACCTACTGATAACGAACAGACCCGAACTTCTCGACTCTGTAAGTGCAGAACAGGGAATCAGTGATCATAAGGCCGTTGTAGCATCCCTGAATATGGAAGTTAATAGGAATATAAAAAAAGGGAGGAAGGTTTATCTGATAATGTTGAGTGTTTATGGAAAAAGTTCAAGGCAATCGTAAAATGCGTTTTAGACAGGTACGTGCCGAGTAAAACTGTGAGGGACGGGAAAAACCCACCGTGGTACAACAACAAAGTTAGGAAACTACTGCGAAAGCAAAGAGAGCTTCACTCCAAGTTTAAACGCAGCCAAAACCTCTCAGACAAACAGAAGCTAAGCGATGTCAAAGTTAGCGTAAGGAGGGCTATGCGAGAAGCGTTCAGTGAATTCGAAAGTAAAATTCTATGTACCGACTTGACAGAAAATCCTAGGAAGTTCTGGTCTTACGTTAAATCAGTAAGTGGCTCGAAACAGCATATCCAGACACTCCGGGATGATGATGGCATTGAAACAGAGGATGACACGCGTAAAGCTGAAATACTAAACACCTTTTTCCAAAGCTGTTTCACAGAGGAAGACCGCACTGCAGTTCCTTCTCTAAATCCTCGCACAAACGAAAAAATGGCTGACATCGAAGTAAGTGTCCAAGGAATAGAAAAGCAACTGGAATCACTCAACAGAGGAAAGTCCACTGGACCTGACGGGATACCAATTCGATTCTACACAGAGTACGCGAAAGAACTTGCCCCCCTTCTAACAGCCGTGTACCGCAAGTCTCTAGAGGAACGGAGGGTTCCAAATGATTGGAAAAGAGCACAGGTAGTCCCAGTCTTCAAGAAGGGTCGTCGAGCAGATGCGCGAAACTATAGACCTATATCTCTGACGTCGATCTGTTGTAGAATTTCAGAACATGTTTTTTGCTCGAGTATCATGTCGTTTTTGGAAACCCAGAATCTACTATGTAGGAATCAACATGGATTCCGGAAACAGCGATCGTGTGAGACCCAACTAGCGTTATTTGTTCATGAGACCCAGAAAATATTAGATACAGGCTCCCAGGTAGATGCTATTTCTCTTGACTTCCGGAAGGCGTTCGATACAGTTCCGCACTGTCGCCTGATAAACAAAGTAAGAACCTACGGAGTATCAGACCAGCTGTGTGGCTGGATTGAAGAGTTTTTAGCAAACAGAACACAGCATGTTGTTATCAATGGAGAGACGTCTACAGACGTTAAGGTAACCTCTGGCGTGCCACAGGGGAGTGTTATGGGACCATTGCTTTTCACAATATATATAAATGACCTAGTAGATAGTGTCGGAAGTTCCATGCGGCTTTTCGCGGATGATGCTGTAGTATACAGAGAAGTTGCAGCATTAGAAAATTGTAGCGAAATGCAGGAAGATCTGCAGCGGATAGGCACTTGGTGCAGGGAGTGGCAACTGTCCCTTAACATAGACAAATGTAATGTATTGCGAATACATAGAAAGAAGGATCCTTTATTGTATGATTATATGATAGCGGAACAAACACTGGTAGCAGTTACTTCTGTAAAATATCTGGGAGTATGCGTGCGGAACGATTTGAAGTGGAATGATCATATAAAATTAATTGTTGGTAAGGCGGGTACCAGGTTGAGATTCATTGGGAGAGTGCTTAGAAAATGTAGTCCAGCAACAAAGGAGGTGGCTTACAAAACACTCGTTCGACCTATACTTGAGTATTGCTCAACAGTGTGGGATCCGTACCAGATCGGGTTGACGGAGGAGATAGAGAAGATCCAAAGAAGAGCGGCGCGTTTCGTCACAGGGTTATTTGGTAACCGTGATAGCGTTACGGAGATGTTTAATAAACTCAAGTGGCAGACTCTGCAAGAGAGGCGCTCTGCATCGCGGTGTAGCTTGCTCGCCAGGTTTCGAGAGGGTGCGTTTCTGGATGAGGTATCGAGTATATTGCTTCCCCCTACTTATACCTCCCGAGGAGATCACGAATGTAAAATTAGAGAGAGTAGAGCGCGCACGGAGGCTTTCAGACAGTCGTTCTTCCCGCGAACCATACGCGACTGGAACAGGAAAGGGAGGTAATGACAGTGGCACGTAAAGTGCCCTCCGCCACACACCGTTGGGTGGCTTGCGGAGTATGAATGTAGATGTAGATGTAGATCACTGTCCGCTTCTACTTCTTAGAGATTCCCTTCTTGATAGGAGGAACCATACAAATGTAGCAGTCACTGACATAGATAGCTCACGCTAGATCATGGGCACTGAAAAGGGCATTGAACGTCCTTTCCCATGCATCCAGTTCCTGAGGTTGCTGGCAAAAGTGTTGAAGATCACCTGTGGGGCCCAGGGTTTATCCTGATCACCTAATTTGTACCCAAAATAACAACTATGAGGTTTTCTAATCAATGGAGTTATTTGCTGTTTTTGTGAAGCAGATGTCACTTTTCCACACTTATAGCAAAATGTGTCAGCACTGTTAGCACAAACTCGTAGCATATTGTGCACTTCAGTAGCAGTCATCTTGAACAACTGGTAGTTAATCTAGGAACAAATGTGTAAAAATTATTACATGCATTAATAAAGTCACTGAAGTAGAAGAGGAGGGAGACAAAAAGATCACTAAAATTGGTATCAAAACGTTTATTTCCAAAATACTGCGCACAAGTAAGACCAGGAACAATAATATAATCCATTGTTACTAGTTATTACGACTTTCACAAACCACTATAATATTTGATTTTAAATTTAACACAAAAATCTGTATATAATTCTCTCACCGTAATAAAACAGTGTAAAATGAAAACTGGAGCTACTTCTGAATTGTCTTTGTGATATTCGCGATCAGCACATTATAACTGATAAGTATCGGCTATTTTCATTCGATTTACATTTTCATTGTTGCACAGTGTAATTGAGCCCGTCATGTTTGCCTATTCTGTTCGGAAATTAAAAGACAAGACACCGAGATGCTGCCTGACTATCACGTGGGAAACCGTTACTATCACTCAAATATTTAGTGTTCCCAGTCGCCACCGTGCTACAGTTCCTAAAGAAATTCTGAGGTGCCTCAAAAAGGTGGAATGTATCAATAAAGCTTCTGCTGTCATTGAAACGTAAACAGATTTTTCCATTGGAAAATTCACGTCACGGTTGCTGCACCATGGACATAGGGGAGGGAGATGTGTTTGAAATTAAAGGGTTGTGGAGGTGGATCTATGTTTTGTGATCATTCGATCGCCGACCGCCTTGAGGATCAGTCGCCTTCCAGCTACCGTTTAGAGTCAATGGGCACTTGGTTTGTTGATTTTGGAGGAATGTAAATGTGTTAATTTTGGCAGTGTGGTCCATGCCCTGAGCAGCTCGCTACTTGATAGTTTTGAAAAGAAACTTGTGTTGTGTAATTTGGTTATAATTTGTGGCTACTGTTTGGTTATAATTTGTGGCTACTGTTTGGTTATAATTTGTGGCTACGATTTCGCGAGCTCCGAGATGACAAGAAATGCGCTATATCCATAGAGTCTTCCACACTTTTTCGTTACCTTCTGTAATTAGATAAGCGTTTTAGAGACCTTTATTCCTTGTAAATTCTTATTGTGATTTTAGTCATCGCTTAGAGCGAATATATATCTGCTAATTTCAGTATCGGCTTAGATTACCAGATGCTTTGCATTGTCGTACGACCTTCCCATAATTTGGCGACCCAGTAGTAATAAATATACCTGTAACTGGTTACAAACCTAGCTGGTTGTTCTCACTCTGACGGCCTTATTCTTGTGCACACTATTGCAATTCAGCCACCAATTACCTTAATAATTCATGGTCCATAGTGATACAAGACAAATTCAGGTTCAACATCCAACATTGTCTGTTTGGAACTGTTTTATAGCATTTATCACTGCTCAGTGTCAAGATTTTGAATGTAGGATATGAGAGTCACAAAAAGAAACAACTGAACTTCGCCGGTATTTGCTTATGTTTTGTACAGTAGGAGAGACGTGTGTGGCACCTCCTGTCCTAACTACGGGACAGTGGTATGCAGCACTGTGATCTTGATACTACAATCTAAGACAAAAACAAATGACGGACCTCGAAGGAATTGTCCAGATGGCACCTAAATCGGTAGATATGGTTTTATATACAGACAAAATAATGACTACAATTTCAAAAAAAAACGTGATGATATATTAAAGAGCTTCTCAAACTGAGCAAGTCAGTAGCGTGTTGCTTCATCTTCGGCCCTTACGCAAGCAGTTATTCAGCCTTGCATCGAGTGACAGAGACATTGAATGTCATCGTGAGGGATATCGTGCCAAATTCTGCCAATTGGCATGTTAGATAGTCTAAATCCCGAATTGGTTCGAAGGCCCTGCCCATGATGCTCAAAACCTTCTCAGTTAGACAATGATCCGGTGACCTCTCTGGCCAAGGTAAGGTTTGGCAAGAACGCAGTTAATCTGTAAAAAGTCCCGCTGTATGAGGGCGGGCATTACCTCGCTGAAATGTAAGCCCAGGACGACTTGCCATTTATGCAGAATATCACCGACGTACCGTTGTTCTGTAAGGCAGCCGCGATGACAACCAAAGGGGTCCTGCTATGGAAAAAAAAGAAGGTACCTCATTCTATTACTCCTGGTTGCCGCCCGTACGATGGGCGAGAGTCACGGTGGTATCCCACCGCTGTTCGGTATGTCTCTAGTCACGTCTTTGGCCTCGAATTTAAATGACTGCAGTAGAACTGTCTTCAGTGTTGAGACCCGTTTCGGAATGAGCTCCGATGACCAGAAAAGATGTATCTAGTGATGTTCCGTTCAGCGGTGGTCCATCTGACTGTCGCCTGCGACGCGGCGTGACCACCAGTAACAATGGTCTGAGGTCCCAATTCTTGTCATAGCAGGATTTATCTGGATGGTGACAGTTTCTACTGTTTGTCTTCGTACTTGTTAAATCCTGACTTGGCTGTCAAGGTTGTGAAGCTCTTTGTGAAGAATAAATCATTCAGCGTTTCTGAAACTGTAATCATTTTCTTTACCTGTACTTATTCATTATAGCCATCGATTCCCGTGCCATAGTTCCTTAATGACGTATCTTTCTTTTGTCATTCAGTGTAATTAATTATACTCCACGTACGTTATCTCTTTGAAGTTCTCTTGAAAGTCTCTTCCCAGTGCCACTAAATATATACTTACATTAGCAAAAAAGAAATTGACTGTATAATTCTGCAGCATTTTTTTCAGTCGTCAGTTTCTGACTGGTTTGATGCGTCCCACCACGAACTCCTCTCCTGTGACAACCTCTTCAACTCAGAGTAACACTTGTAACCTACGTTCTCAGTTCTTTGCTGGATGTATTCCAATCTACATTTTCCTCTTCAGTTTTCACCCTCTAAAGCCCCCTCTAGTACCATTGAAGTTATCCCGTGGTGTCTTAACAGGTGTCCTATCATTCTGTCCCTTCTTCTTGTCAGTGTTCTCCATATGTGCTTTTTCCCGCCGATACTCCGGACAACATCCACATTTCTTACCTGTTCAGTCCACCTAATTTTCAACATTCTTCTGTAGCATCACATCTAAAATTTTGCGATGCTCTTCTGTTCCGGTTTCCCCACAATCCATGTTTCATTACTACGTAGTGCTGTTCTCCAAACGTACATTCTCGTAAATTTCTTCCTCAAAATAAGTCCTATGTTTGCTAGTAGCACACGTCTTTGGTAGGGAATGCCCTTTTTGCCAGTGCTGGTCTCCTTTTTATACACCCCTTGCTCCGTGCGTCATGCGTTATTTTGCTGGCTGGGTAAGAGAATTCTCTAACTTCGTAAAGTCTTAAGAGCCTCTATCTTTTCGTTTCTGCTACTTATCAATTGCTTTTGCATTTCTGGGATTTACTCCCAATCCATATTATGTACTCATTAGACTATTCATTCCATTCATCAGAAATTGAGATACTTTTTCACTTTCACTGAGGATAGCACTCTCATCAGCGAATCTTATTATTGATACCCTTTCACCTTGAATTTTAATTCCACTCTTCAACGTTGCTTTTATTTCCGTCATCCCTTCTTCGATGTTTAGACTGAATCGTAGGGATGAAATACTATATACCTGTCTTACACACTGTTTCATCTGAGAAAATCGTTCATGGTCTTCCACTCTTATTGCTCCCTCTTGGGTCTTGTATCTATCGTAGATATATATCGTAGATAACCCTTCTTTCCTTATAGCTTACCCCTATTTTTCTCAGAATTCCGAACATCTTGCACCATTTGACACTGTCTAACGATCTTTCAAGATCGGTAAATCCTATGAACGTTTCTTGGTTTTTCCTTAGTCTTGCTTCCAGTATCAACCGCAAGGTCAGAATTGGCTGATAGCTTTACGTTTACTAAAGCCAAACTGATCGTCATCTAACACATCCTCACTTTTCCATTCTTCTGTATATTATTCTTGCTAGCAACTTGGATGTACGAATTGTTAAGCTGATTGTGCGTGGCACTTGTCGGCTCTTGCAGTCTTCGGAATTGTGTGTATAACATTCTTCCGAAATTCAGATGCTATGTCGCCAGACTCACAGATTCTACACACCAACGTAAACAGTTTGTTTGCTGTCACTTCCTCCAATGAGTTTAGAAATTCTGACGGAATTTCATCTATCAGTGCAGCCTTATTCGATCTAAAGTTTTGCAAGCTCTATTAATATATGAAGCTGATACAGACCGCGAAGGCGTCCTATTGCTCTCCCTTTCACATCACGGATGTGCTTCCAGGTGAGCCTGCGGTATAGTGCACAGGGCGAGGTCCATCTGCGATAAGGAAAATTTGCCAGGATAATTGCAACACCTAAAGAACACCTTCAAGAAAAATGGATACAGTGAGACACAAATAAGGAGAGCTCTGAAGACCGACCACAAGAAGAGAGAAGAGAGACCGGATGAAGACGAAACAATGGGCTGTGCGTTCTTGCCATACTCGGGTCCTCCGACGTCCAAGATCGCGAGAATTCTCAAGAAACATGAAGTGAAGACCGTTTTCCGCGCAGCAGGAAAAATCAAAGACCTTCTCGGTTCAACCAAGGATCCACTAGGTCTGACAGCACCAGGTGTGTACAAGATTGGATGCGAATGTGGAATGCAATATATAGGACAGACGCAGCGTTGCATCTCACAGTGCCGCAGTGAACACAATGGGCATGTACGCTTGGGTCAGACCAAGGGCCGCGGACGGAGCAGACAGAGACGGACGCCGGGACTCAAACCCCGCGCCTGCGTCCCCCCCCCCCCCCCCCCGGTCGATCCAGACTCATTGGGCGATTCCGCGGGCGCGTGACTGGCCGGCCGCGGGAAGCGGAGAGCGGTCCAGCAGAGATACAAGCCCGCGACCGACGATATCCCGACACTTCGCCTGAAGATGATGGAGACGCATTCCATCGAAACGTTGCTACGAGACGACGATGCTGCTTCATATATGAAATACGCCGAGAAAGCCTGCGCTCGCATGTAAGCTCTATTAAGTTCTGATACTAATACTTGATCCTCTACATCGACTCTTGTTTCGTCTTCCACCAGCTCATCAGACAAGTCTACGCTTTCATAGAGGCCTTCATTGTACCCTTTCCACCTATTCGCTCCACTTTACTGTGGAATTACTATTACATTGTTAATGTTGCTACCCTTATTTTTAATTTCACCGAAGGCTGTTTTGACGTATTTACTGTATATGCTGAGTCTGCCCTTCCGACAATCACTTCTTTTTTTTATTGATTCACACTTTCCATCAAGCACTTCACCTTACCTTCTTCGCACTTGCTATTTATTTCATTTCCAAGTGACTTGTATTTTTGTATTCCTGAATTTCCCGAATACTTTGTGTATGTATTTCCTTCTTCTGTCGATCAAATGAAGTGTTTATTCCGTTACCCATGGCTGTTTCGCAGTTACCTTCTTTTTACGTACGTTTTCCTTCACCGTTTTTAGGGATGTCCATTCCTCTTCAGCTAAACTGTCTACTGAGCTATTCCTTAACGCAGTCTCTTTAGTCTCAGATAACCACAAGCTTATCTCTTCATCCCTTAGTACTTCAGTATCCGACTAGTTTGCACATTGATCCTTCCCGAGTATTCTCTAAAACTTCAGACTACTCTCCATCACTACTAAATTGTGATCTGAGTCTATATCTGCTCCAGGCACCGCCTTACAATCCAGTATCTGATTTCTGTTAACTGTTGATCCTCAAAAATTGTCTCAAAATGAGTGAAATGATCTCATTAGACATTTGGACCTCTCTAAAGCTAAGGCTGAGATTTTAGCATCAAGACTGCAGCAGCGCGATTTTCTGGAAATCAATGTAAATGTTTCATTTAGCCACAGAAGAGAGCAACAATCCACTCCTTTTTTTAACATGTAAAATAGTCGTGCGTCATGCGTAGACATAAATAGTCTAATGAAGGCTCTCAGAATTAATTACAACCATGTTAAGTGGAGACTCTTCATTGATTCGTCAAATTTGAGTCTAAAAGCAATGCTTTTACATATTGCTACTGAGCTTCCTTCTATTCCAGTTGGGCATAGTGTGCATACGAAATAATCATACCAAAACATGAAAATTTTGCTAGAAGTCATAAATTATAATGACTCTCAATGGAAAATTTATGGTAACATGAAAGTGGTTGCACTGCTATTAGGTACGCTGTTAGGTTATGCTAAATATTGCTAATTTCTCTGTGAATGGGGTAGCAGAGCTCGTGCACGTCATTACATTAAACATGAATGACCCACCAGACAATCTCTTCATTCAGGTATAAAGAACATTGAGAGTGAAGCTCCAGTAGACCTTAAAAATTTTCTGCTCCCGTCCTTGCACATCAAGTTGGCTCTCATGACAAACTTTGTTAAGGGAATGAACGAAGATGGCGACGCGTTTAAGTACGTACGGCAAAAATTCCCTTACTTAAGTGATGCCAAAGTAAAGGAGGGCATCTTTGTAGGCCCACAGATTCTAGAGCTTTTTAGAGATCGTACTTTTGATGGAATCATACAAGGGGATGAGAAGAATGCATGGGATTGTTTTAAGACAGTATGTTTACTGTTCTTAGGGAACAAACGAGCAATAAATTACAAGGAGATTGTATATAAAATGTTGTCATCTTACGAAAAACTTGGTTGCAACATGTCATTGAAAATACGTCTCTTACATAGTCATCTTGATTCACTTAAAATATGTTATACTGAATCTTGGAACATGAATGCATATTTAGTTAGTGAGTTATTTTTACAAAAATGTAGACTACTTTTTTAAAAAAAAGGAGGGCTAAATATTTATGAAGATGATGATTTTGTATCATTTTATACTAAAATAAAAATAACTAACTCAAAATTATTCAAATTACACACTTTCACTTCAAATTTGTTTTTCAGTGGTATTTTCTGATTCGTCATTTCCGGTACAGCGCCTTCCGCTTAGTATTAGGCCCGGTTCTGCCGACATAAACACAAAGCAGGCTGCAGACTTACTTTTACCTTCGTATTGAGAGTCACTGACATTTTCCTGCCGATAAAGAAGACCCGGATACCACATCTGGGGAACACCTCTCCGGCGACAAAAACGCAAAACTTTCTTCCTAGCAAATGTGCCCATTGCACTCTAAATAAAATTAAACACGAAATCGTGGGAAACCAATAAATATCGCTAGCGGTATGTGACAGTAATATCGCAATAATGCGGCAGTTGTACCCAATGATGAAGAGACTACTGACATTTTGTATGTTAGCTGCTCCTTACGCCGCCGATCTTCTATGAGCAGCATACGGCACCGCAGATGCACTACTCAAGTTATCTCTGGCCGTGGGAATATACTTCTACTGCAGTTTGATGCACTATAAGCGGGTGCTAGAGAAGGGACTGCAATATCTAGACCTCCGTAAAAGTCTAACTAAAGGAGGTACGTCACAGTATTATCACGAAATCCTTTGCTCGAATACAAGAGGTCCTCCGTTTTCGTAGCTGCATACTTAGCTTTCGGTTCTGAAATATGGAACGTACAACACAGGCCTTGCATTCCCCACCAAAAGTTTGATGACAGCGAGAGCAGACGTCAAGAGATCGAAACTCTTGCTGCCACTCGATTGCACTTCTTTGCCAATCCTTCAACGGAGCTCACAACGTCGGTATTTACGCCCCCGTGGCGCAGGAATCGTTTCCGCGCAGGCTGCCGAGGCACCTGAATGTGACTGCCGGTAATGGAATGCTCGGAGTCCACAGGTAGGAGCAGCTGCGGCAAGCGTCAACCACATTTCCTCTCAAAACGTTTCCGAGTGCGCCAACCGAGCGGAGCTGGTAGAGGGAACGAATTCAATTTTCAGTTCATCTGCTGATTTTCTGGGGCTCATCGGTGAGGGGGTGAAGTAACAAGAATAGCGGAAATGCGAAAAGTTGTCGGTTTCTACAGAAGCACTGACAAGAAAATTATGTTATTCTGTCAGTAGCATGCCTAGCGAGTAACAAAAAATTAGAAGTCCGACTTTTCATCTGGAATATGTGTTTGGCGGTAACTTTACCATGGACTAACGTCTCGGTATAGAGAACTTGGACTGAAGGACAACTAGTAATTGTCAGTGGCTGAATATGGTTCTCATGTCGAAGACAAATTACATCTACATCTACGTGGATAGTCTGAAAAACACATTTAAGTGCTTGGCAGAGGTTTCATCGAACCACCTTCACAATTCTCTATTATTCTAATCTCGTATAGCGCGCGAAAAGAACGAACACCTATATCTTTTTGTACGAGTTCTGGTTTCCCTTATTTTTTCGTTATGAGCATTTCTCCGTATGTAGGTCGGTGTCAACAAAATATTTTCGCATTCGAAGGAGTATTTTGGTGATTGAAATTTCATGAGTAGATTCCGTCGCAACGAAAATCGCCGTTCTTTTAATAATGCCCAGTCCAAATCCTGTGTCATTTCTGTGACACTCTCTCCCATATTTCGCGATAATACAACTCGTGCTGCCCTTCTTTGAATTTTTTCAATGCACTCCATCAGCCCTATCTGGTAAGGATTCCACACCTCACAGCAGTATTCTAAAAGAGGACTGACAAGTGTATTGTAGGCAGGCTCTTTAGTAGATCTGTTACATTTTCCAAGTGTCTTGTTAATAAAACGCAGTCTTTGGTTAGCCTTCCCCACAACATTTTCTGTGTGTTCCTTCCAATTTAAGTTGTTCATAATTGTTATACCTAGGTATTTAGTTGAATGTACGGCTTTTAGATTAGACTGATTTATCGTGTAACCGCGTAAGAACAATAAGACTTCGCAGGTGTCAGTAACAGATTGCTCAGATATTATGTCTATAATCGCTCCGTGCTCTGCATCCAACTTCAATATTCCGGCATTCTACACATCACATCTTCAAATAGGATATCCTTTATCATGACTGTAGGCCATTCAGTTTATAACGTAAATATGTGTGGCAACTTCCACAGCCAAATGCATTACCGTGTTTCACATCTTTAGTGAATTATATTTTTCAGTATAGCTGTATTTAAGCCAGCATCTTTCGGTTTTACGATTCGTACCTATCGTGATGGTACGACATTACATGACAGATATTTATAAACAACTGCTTGAGTGTGTATAGTTCCCAGTTGCTCCACGTGCCACTAATTGTGTATATATATTGGATGAATACTCAACATTACCCAGATGTGTATTTACTCCCTCTCTGTCCTCCTCCTCCAACCTCCCTCTCGTCACCCCTCCCCCCCTCTTCATCATTCTCCTCATCTCCTCTCACTCCGAAAGCTCCGCCTCCACCGTCTGTCAATCTTCTCCTCCCCATTCTAAATCTCCGACTCCTCTCTATTCCTCTCACACTCTATCGATCTCGTCCTCCTCCTCCTTCTCCTCTCTCTGCCCATCTCCTCCTTCGCCCTCCCTCTATCCCTCACCTGCTCTTTACTTTTTCTGCCATCTCTTCCTCATTCTCTCTCCATCTCCTTGTCTTCCCTTGGTCCGTCCATCTCCTCGTCCCCCATTCCACCCATCTCCTCCTCCTGTCTGCTACCATCTTCTCTCTCCTCGTTATCACCCTTACTCCAGTACGAGGTTGCTCGTTTTTATTCCCACAGTATTTCTTTCCAATTAGTATATATTATGTGTATGAAATAGAGTGAAATCGATCCTGGAGTTTAGGAGGATCTCTTTAGCCATAGATTTGCACTTGTACGTGTCACACATATTTAACACGTATTTAACATATTTCACAAATACTTGTTTGCATAGTTCACCTGTATCTCTATCGCATTTCTCCCAGAAGTTTCGTTCTTGTCCAATGCCCTAAGGTGTTAATGGAACAGCGCTGTCTGGGAACATGTGTGTTACCTGTCATTGTACAGCTCGGACTGCCTGCTCCAGCATGGCGGAAAATGTGCTGATTCGGACGCTCGAGTGAGACAAGGAATGTGGACACAGCGATTCGCTGGCTGGTGTAGGTCACGACCCAGTGAGGGTGTTAAGCATGAGGTGATAGCAAGAATAGGCGAAAGCCTACCGTGGCTCGCCAGTAACTCGTGTGACCCGCCACAGCGCCCTCAGATATGGACATGTGCTTAAGCGGATGCCAACAGCATAACAGCATAACAGATGGCAGGTGTCGTGAAGGCTAGTAACATACGGCGAGCCTGCTGTTGACATAATTTTTTTGAGGGTAATTTTTTTGTTTGGCAAAACTTACATGATTTATTGAGTATTATTTGTGATTAATTCTAAAATTATACATACTACAGATTTTTTGATCTGGAACAGTTGTAACCGAGTAACAGTTATAAGAAGTTTGTGGTGGTGGAAGGCGAAAGGTACTGTCTTAGGAGGCTGTTTAATAACAGAGGCGTAACGTTCCAGTTGCATTTCTATGCGATGAAATTCCAGCCGTCGAGATCTAGAGAAAAGTTTCTCCAGTCTGAGTTGTTAGCATTTGTAACGAATCCGCTGTTCAAGGACCTTTGTTCAAAAGTAAATTATGACGCCAATTCTGATTGACGAAATTTGAGATACCATTCTTTTTTCTGCCACGTTTTATCTAAAATTGTACATCTGGTGTTTTGTAAGGGAGCCTATGTGATCAGTGTATTATGTGGGAACATTTATTTCAGTTTCATTCTTTTTCATGCTTTCTGTAATATTCTGGAACTACATCTTTTTATCCCCGAATTTAAAGAAATCAATTATCCCTTAAATTCCATTTGTTTCATTTGGCCATAATTCGTTCATATTTTGTACTTTTACAGTATATGCTTACTAAAGTCCAATTGCAAGATTATGAGAAACAGTACACAACTGTTTTATTTTTATAATTTTGTTTGTATCCAGAGTGATGTTTTCTCGTCGAATGTTAAGTGTGCTAAAATTTTATTTAATTTCTGTAATTGATGGTGTCGGAACGATCTAGATTCTCATGCTCTAAGATAAGTCTTTGGTGTTTCACACCAAAGAGTAAGTCAGTCTTAGATTCGCTTTCAAGTAGTGCGGTGTGGATTTGGAACTGTAGTAAGCAAGTCTTCGATTTCAAATGGGGCAGAACAGTCTATGGTTTTTAGGTTGCTAGGACTGTTTAGTCTGAGTGATGTGAATTAAATGTCTACCATGTAAGTACTTTTACATCCAAAACTGTGACTTTCAATGGAAAACGCAACTGAAACGATTATGATCTTCTCATGTGAAAGACTCTCTTAGAAAAGTACATAATGCGGAAACATGAAGTTGCTTGGTTATCTTATATTAAATGGAAATAAACCACTATGTATTAAAAACCGTAAACTAGCACGTTCACTAATATCCAAAACCTAGGACCTGAAAATCATACCATAGACGTTATGAAGACGACGACCGGAGCAGAAAATATTACGGCAGAACAAGGTGAGTATTAAACAGTTCTTCCACTCACCGTAGCCACAATTCTTGAACTGGTATTCTTCACTGACGTTTCCCCGTTTATTTAACAACGCATATGCACGTCAGTTTGTTCTGAGGAGGAACGACAAATACAGCATCAATAATGGCGTGAGCCCGCATCTCGTGGTCGTGCGGTAGCGTTCTCGCTTCCCACGCCGGGGTCCCGGGTTCGATTCCCGGCGGGGTCAGGGATTTTCTCTGCCTCGTGATGGCTGGGTGTTGTGTGCTGTCCTTAGGTTAGTTAGGTTTAAGTAGTTCTAAGTTCTAGGGGACTGATGACCATAGATGTTAAGTCCCATAGTGCTCAGAGCCATTTGAACCATTTTTGAATAATGGCGTGACAAATATTTTTTAATTCTGAGTGGGGAACGGTAGTGTTAGACAATACACTGACGGTACACTAATTTCATGCTTTGGCAGTTGCTCTACTCGCCGCACAGCAACAGTTTTCGTTTATCGGTTGTCAATATTGTTCTGAACTTACGTCCTGTGAAACCGCAGTACCAATCACAATGAATGATATTTAATTAAAGATGTTGCACGAGGGAGCCGCGTGGTCCGAGGTGCCTTGCCACGGTTCGCATGGCTCCCCCATCGGAAGTTCGAGCACTCCCTCGGACATGGGTGTGTGCTGTCCTTAGCGTCAGTTAGTTTAAGTTAGATTAAGCAGTGTGTAAGCCTAGAGATCGATGACCTCAGCAGTTTGGTCTCATAGGAACTTACATCACCTAATTAAACATAGGCGAGTTGCCTGTCATACGTTCTATCACTGATGCTGCTATTTTAATAATGCGTTCACCACTGCTGCTGCTTTCAATCTTTACTTTACATGTTTTTGTAATAATTTACTATACACTTATCGGTGTGGTTCTGGTACTAAATTGGTAAATGTTAGTCTAAAATATAACGACCTAGGATTTAAGCCTCAGTCGGTCCTAACACTTTTCTGTTCTTATCGTTTCTTTCAGCAGTTATTTGTATAAGCTCAAAAGCTGTAACTTTCTTCAGAGACACAGTGAAAACATTAAACTATAGCTCTCCAAGTAACTGGCTTTAATAGGACGATGTTCAGTAAAGCAATGACGCGTTACAACCAACATTAGTCTTCAGCACAGTGAAAATACGGCACGTTATCTTCTTAAGTACATTTGAGTGCAATTTCGAAGACTAGAATTCATCTCTTATGCCATCACCTTTACCAGACTGCCGGCCGAAGTGGCCGTGCGGTTAAAGGCGCTGCAGTCTGGAACCGCGAGACCGCTACGGTCGCAGGTTCGAATCCTGCCTCGGGCATGGATGTTTGTGATGTCCTTAGGTTAGTTCGGTTTAACTAGTTCTAAGTTCTAGGGGACTAATGACCTCAGCAGTTGAGTCCCATAGTGCTCAGAGCCATTTGAACCATTTTACCAGACTTTTGATTGTTACTTTTGAATTTATCATATTAAGCAACTCGTGCAAACTAATGGAGTAGACAGAGATTTATCACGGTTGCTGATTCTCCTTGTTATGGCGTGAGATCTACAGCAGGTTGCGTGGAGAGGGATGGAGTGCTGACCTCGGAGTCGTGAATGTCGGATGGGTCACGCGATCGTAGCTTGACTTTTGGAGAGGCGGCATGCAACATGGACAGTCGTCTCCCAGTCTCTTGTGCACGAAAGCTTGCGTCTGTAGAGGAAAACTCTGACGTCCTCCAGAGGAGAAGAGATAATAATTTGCATTTCCTAACATGAACAAGCATCAACGGATAATTTACTTACAAAAATTCTTTAACGCAGTGATACAGAATGCGAAGCTTTAACAGGAAAAGCTGAACAAACATGTACAGTAATTACAAAAATTGTTCAGACGAAGTACAAAGTTAGCGTTAGGAGTTTGAGAATCTTTCCTTATCCAGAAACGAAGCACTACTAGAATAAAGATGAAAGGCAGCAAATTGACATACATTTGAATGGGGGTGTGAGAGATGGCTTGAGTTCACTGCACTGATGTAGACGAGAAATGGAAGAAACGTATAAGGACTAAGGGTTTCATTGGAGGAAGTGCGTCGAGTACTACTGACATACTTAAAAATATGTATTAGTTACTTAGGTGGGTAGTCATTTTCGTGTTCAATAAGACTATATAGGTTTTTTCACTTAAATATCAAGCTATTACGCTGCAAACTGGATGTATAATTCACGTGGTGTTTTCAAATAATGAAAGGTTCTACAAGGACTCTCACAGAATGACTTACACAGTAATCTCAACAATGACAGAAAAATCTATTTAATTTTTCCGCATCCAGATTTCCTAAATTAAACAATTCCATACTACGAAACCAATGGAACGGATGCTATAAAACACAAACGCATTAGATCCCGGGAATTAGTGCATATTTTTCATGATATATCCTCATTCCAAAATGCCGACGTGTTCCGCACTATTAGAATCGACACTAGCATTGCTTCCTTTGATTACTCATACAGTGTGTTTACATTTTGCGGTGCCCAGTTGCAGCTGAGCGGATATAAAGCTAAGTACTGACAAAGTTATTTGTGCACTGTTATACCATTATTAAATTTAATAGTTTTCAGCGGCGTTTCGTGCTGTTTGTGGCGAAATAACAATTTAATAAACTTTTGGAACCGTTCGCTCGTTGTGTTTTTTTAGAGTTTTCCGTGCGTTGAAGTCGTTTAGTACATTTCGTGCTTTAGTTTTCAACTGACGTTTCTTATTGTTTCTAGTGAAATATTACAGTAAAATTTGCATTCAGTGTTTTAACTTCGTTGAGTGTTCCAGTGGCCTCTTGAATTTTCGGTTTTAGCTAATAATTTTGTGAAGTTTTGTTGGTATTGGTATTAGCTGTGGTGTAGTGGTATTAATACAAGTAGTTGCTTCCTTAGTAGACAGAGAATTTCGAGACCGCTGTTGTTAGTTCTGTAAATAGTTCTACTGGTGTAACTGAACTTACGTAACGAGACGTATAATTTTTTTTCGATAACTGCAAAATTTTACCATGAGTAATAAGTGTGGGCTCTGTCATAGTTTTGTGATTAGTGGATTACGCTGTGGGACTTGTTCAAAGTATTTTCATTGGGGGGGGGGGGGGGGGGAATGCAGTGGGGAAGCCAGTGGAAATTCTAGCGAGATCCTCTTCTGGGAATGCTGAATCTGTAGTAGAAATATGTTGATAGAGGAGCAGGAACATAAGATCTGTGCCCTTCAGGTGCAGTTACAACGCGCAAAGAAGGAACTAGATAGGTTCAGGAAGGTGAAGGTTGGTGGGGAATGGGAAATGGTAGTTGTCAAGAAGGCAACTAGGAGGAGGAGGTATTCAGTCAGTTATACTTTGCGTATATGCAATAGATTTGACCAATTGACAGAGTTGAGTGGGGCGGAGCCTCTTGTAGCTGTAGATGTAGGGAACACGCAGCAGTCGTCAGCAGTTAGGAGGCCTAGGTCAGTTGCAAAGTCTAACAGAAAGAAGAACGTTCTGCTGCTAGGTAGTTCGCACGGTAGAGGTGTGGGCTGGCAGTTGCAGAAAATGTTGGGCAGTGAGTAGTAGGTCACCGGTATTGTGAAGCCTAGCGCATGGCTGGCTCAGGTGACTGACAGAATAGGGGAGTTATGTAGGAATTTTACAAAGGAAGATCACGTAGTGATAGTGGATGGAGCAGGGAACAGTCTTGATAGGGACAGGGAATATGATGTAGGTGGTGACCTGGTAAGGATAACTACTCAAACTGGTGGCACTAATGTGAATTTCGTGCAACTGTTTCAGCGTCATGATCGGCCTCATCTTAATCCGACTGTTAGGTGCGTTAAAATGGGGCTGGAGAGGGCACTGATTTCAGTGGTGTCAGTTGGGTCTATCATTAGAGCGGGTTTCACTATGCATGGCTTGCACCTCAATAGGTATGGGAGAGGGAGGCTGGAAAAGCTTACAGGTGACAGTGTAGTGGGTGGTGGTGTGATCACTCATGGAAAAATTCCTGTAGTAGTTGGTATTAGAGGTGTACCTTTCTTAGATTGAAGTGGGCTGATAGGTATCCCTGCTTAAAGTTTGTCCCTCTAACCAAGGGTTCTCCTTCAGAGGATGTCATGTTTCCAAGTGGAGAAGGAATTAGCATGTTTCATCAAAATATAAGAGGTATTAGAGATCATCTTACTGAACTGCTTACAGATTTTGACTCTGAAGTTATTGGTATGTCGGAGCACCACTTAAATAATTTGACAATTCAGAGGCTTCCTATATCAGGACACAGATTAGCTGGCTGTTTTTCAAGGAGTTCCTTGCGGTGTGAGAGAGGGCTATGTATGTAAAAAAACAATATTCCATTTGAGTCCATTGACCTATCACGGCACTTAAATGAACAGATATATGAAAGTTGTGGAGGTGCAGTTGAATTTAGTGAAACTAAACTCCTAATTGTTGTTGTTTATAGGTCCCTTAATTCTGACTTCAGAGCATTTCTGCTCAAGCTAGAGAGGGCTCTTGATTCAATGTGTAGGAAGTACCAGGAATTATTTATATTTGGTGACTTCAGTATAAATTTTATGTGTAATGGTGCAAGAGAAATGACGTTGGTAGATCCCATAAATTCATATGATCAGTTTTTTTTTCTAACTACGCTGCAGGGGAACAGTAGCACAGCCATAGACAATATTCTTATTCATTCTTCATTACTAGATGGGCATTCTGTTAGTGAAAGTGTGACTAGTCTTTCAGACCATGATGTTCAAATTTTAACACTAAAAGGCTTTTGTATTCAAACAAATGTCACATGTAATTGCAAACTATGTAGGAAAGTTAATCCAACAGCAATAGAGAGTTTTTTAAACCTTGCCAAGGAGCAAGAGTGGCAGGATGTTTATAGTGCCGATAACGTAGATGATAAATATAATTCTATCCTCAACAAATTTCTCATGATCTTTGATGGTTGCTTTCCATTAGAACGTTCTAAATGGGGCACTAGCAGTAACAGGCAGCCTGGGTGTCTGACTAGTGGGATAAGGATATCATGTAGAACAAAGCGGAAATTATATCAAAATGTTAGAAGTAGTCACAATCAAGCTGCAGTAGCCCATAACAAACAGTATTGTAAGGTGCTTTAAAATGTTATTAGGAAGGCAAAGATTATATGGTATACAAATAGACTAGCTAATTCACACGATAAAATCAAAACCATATGGTCAGTTGTGAAGGAAGTGTCTGGCCAGCAGCACAAGGTCGACAATATTAAGTCAATTCGCACTAAAAATATTTCTGTTACTGATATATCAGATATATGTACAGTATTTAACAATCATTTTCTGAGCATTTCTGGTGAATTAAATAAAAATTTAGCTTCTACAGAGAATCATATAACACTCTTGGCAAATGCCTTTCGGAGACTGATGTCTGAAATACTCCTCTGTGATACAGACAAAGGAGAGATTGAGTCAATAATTAAATCACTGAGGACTAAAGACTCTCATGGGTATGATGGAGTGCCTAGCAAAATATTAAAGTACTGTGCTGCACATATTATCCCTGTATTTAGCCATAGTTGTAATTTTTTCTTTAATAATGGTCAGTTTCCTGAACGATTAAAGTACTCAGTAGTAAAGCCGCTTTATGAAAATGGAGGCAGGGATAATGTAGACAATTTTAGACCTATTTCTATGCCATCAGTGTTTGCTAAAGTTATTGGTTGGTTGGTTGGTTGGTTTGGGGAAGGAGACCAGACAGCGAGGTCATCGGTCTCATCGGATTAGGGAAGGATGGGGAAGGAAGTCGGCCGTGCCCTTTGAAAGGAACCATCCCGGCATTTGCCTGGAGCGATTTAGGGAAATCACGGAAAACCTAAATCAGGATGGCCGGACGCGGGATTGAACCGTCGTCCTCCCGAATGCGAGTCCAGTGTCTAACCACTGCGCCACCTCGCTCGGTTAAAGTTATTGAAAAGGCTGTGTATATAAGGATAATTGATCATTTTACATCACATGATTTGCTATCAAATGTGCAGTTCGGCTTTAGAAGTCGCTTAACAACTGAAACTGCTATATTCTCTTTTCTCTGTGAGGCACTGGATGGGTTAAACAAAAGGTTCCGAAAGCTAGGCGTATCTTTTGATTTGACTGATGCCTTTGATTGTGTTGATCACCAAATATTGCTCCAGAAGTTGTGCCATTAGAGAATATGGGGAGTAGCTCACAATTGGTTCACCTCTTACTTTAGCAATAGACAGCAAAAAGTCATTATTCACAATGTTGAGAATGGCTGTGGTGTGGTATCTGACTGGACTACGGTCAAGTGGGGGGTACCCTATGGATCATTGTTGGGGCCACTCCTGTTCCTTATGTATATACGTGATATGCCCTCTAGTATTACGGGTAACTATAAAATATTTCTGTTAGCTGAGGACACTAACCTGGTAGTAAAAGATGTTGTGTGTAACATTGGCTCGTTTTCAAATAGTGCAGTTCATGACCTAAGTTCATGGATTGTGGAAAATAAACTAACGCTACATCTCGTAAGACTCAGTTCTTACAGTTTACAACACACAATTCAACAAAACCTGACGTTTTAATTTCACAGAATGGGCATATGATTGGTGAAACTGAACAGTTCACATTTCTACGTGTTCAGACAGATAGTAAACTGTCGTGGAAAGCCCACGTTCAGGATCTTGTTCAAAGACGTAATGCTGCCATTTATACTATTCGAACGGTATCTGAAGTGAGTGATGTTTCGACACGAAAATTAGTCTACTTTGCTTATTTTCATTCGCTTATGTCGTATGGTATTATATCCTGGGCTAACTCTTCCCATTATAAAAGTATATTTTGGCACAGGAACGGGCGGTTCGGGCAATAAGTGGTGTACAAACATATATTCCTTACTGTCATTTCTTGTTAACAATATTAGCTTCTTCCCAAGAATAAGCAGCTTTCACTCAGTTAATACTCGGCAGAAAGCAAACCTGCATTTGGATCGGACTTCCTTAACTCTTATGCAGAGATGTGTGCATTATACTGCTGTATCCATTTTCAGTGAGCTGCCACTCGAATTAAAAAATCTTAGCAATAATCCAGCGCTTTCAAATCGAATCTGAAGTGTTTCCTCATGGGTCACTCCTTCTATTCTTTCGAGTAGTTACTTGAAAAAGTCAGGTGATTCTGATAATGTTGCTGATTGCGTTTACTTAAACTTATGGATTGAATTTTCTTCGGGTTTATAAACTTTTATTTTTATCTATTATTGCTTTTATGTTGTAATTTCACGTATTGACACGTACCATGACCTTGGAGATTTGCTCTTCAATTTGGTCCTACACAACTTGACGCATAAATAAATAACACACGCGCGCGCGCGCACACACACACACACACACACACACACACACACACACACACACACACACACACACACACACACATTCGTACAGTTAATCACAAGTAACATCATGACGGATGAAGATGTTGGAGGAAGGTTTACGACAAGTTATTAAGGATCACATATTATATAAAGATTTCGTGTCCGTAATGCACAATTCTTCAGATCAGACAGGAGAAATAAATCTTGCACCGATTGTCAACAAAAAGAGTCCCTTTTTGGACTAATTAGATGTTGTTTCAAATGGAATTCTACGCATTCCAACGATCAAGCGTCCTCAGAGTTGTCTGATGTTAATTTCAATACATGAGTGTTCATTGATAATAAAAGCCGTAACGTAAGTAGCATCATTAATAGTGATCACGTAAGGCCTTTGTTGGAAATAAAATCTGACTCGGCACTCGGCATATCCATGATCTGAATCTTGCTTCAGACTATCTCTGGCCGCGCGTTACATGAGACTCCACTTTAAACCTCATTTAAACGGTATTATGAAATAAATACATACCTTAGCAAATGAACGAAAAATGTTTGCAGGAAAGGCATTTTCGTTTACCAGTGACGTCGACTATGAGCGCACTTCAGAGAAGAAGTACCCATTATTAAGAATGACAGGTAACGTATTGGATACTGCACTATACTTAAAAGTTCGACAGATACATGACCTTCTTTCTCAACACAGTCACCAAGTCTCTGTAGACAAAGGTCGGGAAGTTCTACCAAATGATCAGTTCGTCGACAATGGAAATCCCCTGCTTGGTCATGAAGCCATACGAAGACTACTGTGTGAACGTCGTCATCATTGAAAAATGTCTTTTTTCTCAGCTGCTTTTTCAGTTTGCCGCAAAAAATTCAAAGAGGATGGTGCAAGATCTGGACTACTGGAGGCTGTGTTTTGTTCTACATATCTGGAGAGTCAGTCTGTACCTCCAATAGTTAATAGATAGTAATCACAGTTAATTAAGACTTCCTCCTACTGTTGTACCATAATCGTTATACAATGAAGAGCCAAAAAAAAAAAAAACTGATACACCTGCCAAATACTGTGTAGGGGCCCCGCAAGAACTCATATGTGCAGCAACACAACGTGGCATGGACTCGAATAATGTCTGAAGTAGTGCTGGAGGGAATTAACGCCATGAATCTTGCAGGGCTGTTCATAAATCTGTAAGAGTACGAGGGGTCGAGATCTCTTCTGAACAGCACGATGCAAGGCATCCAAGATATACTCAATAATGTTCATGTCTGGGGAATCCGGTGGGCAACGGAAGTGTTTAAACTCAGAAAAGTCTTCCTGGAGTCACTCAGTAGCAAATCTGCATGATTAGGGTGTCGCATTGAGCTGCTGGATTTGCGCAAGTCCGTCGGAGTGCACAATGGACATGAATTGATGCAGGTGATCAGACAGGACGCTCAAGTACGTGTCAACTGTGAGAGGCGTATCTAGACGTATTAGGGGTCCCATATCAATCCAACTGCACACTTTGTACACCATTACAGAGCCTCCACCAGCCTGAACAGTCCCCTGCTGACTTGTTGGGTCCATGGATTCATAAAGTTGCTTACATACCCGTACACGTCCATCCGCTCGATACAATTTGAAACGACACTCGTCCGACCAAAGAGCATGTTTTCAGTTATCAACAGTCCAATGTCGATGTTGACAGGCCCAGGCGAGGCGTAAAGCTTTATGTCGTGCAGTCATCAAGGGTACACGAAAGGGCTTTCGGCTCCGTAAGCCCATATCGATGACGTATCGTGGAATGGTTGGCACGCCGGCACTTGCAGCATTGAAACCTGTAGCAATTTGCGGAAGGGTTGCACTTCTGTCACGTTGAACGATTCTCCTCAGTCGTCGTCGGTCCCGTTCTTGCAGGATATTTTTCCAGCCGCAACGATGATGGAGACTTGATATTTTACTGGATTCCTGATATTCACGGTACACTCTTGCAATGGTCGTACGGGAAAATCCCCCTTCATCGCTTCCTTGGAGACGCTGTCTCCCATCGCTCGTGGACCGACTGTAACACCACGTTGAAACTCACTCACAGGTTGATAACCTGTTATTGTAGCAGCAGTAACCTATCTAACAATTGCGCCAGACGCTTGTTGTCTTATGTAGGCGTTACCGACTATTGCGCTGTGTTCTGCCTGTTGACATATCTCCGTATTTGAATAGGCATGCCTGTACCAGTTTCTTGTGCGCATCGTTGTACATCCACGTTACCGATGGGCCTCTGAATGATTTGCCGACTATTGTAACTATTTATGATGGCCCATGTAATATCTACTTAGTAAAGAACAGTTCTTCTGTTCGTTTGGTCTAAAAAATTTCAGTATGACGTAATTATGACCAGGCTAGATCTTACACATATCATTAGCCACAAAAGTAACTGACCACAGACATGACCGAGCGAGGTGGCGCAGTGGTTAGACACTGGACTCGCATTCGGGAGGACGACGGTTCAATCCCGCGTCCGGCCATCCTGATTTAGGTTTTCCGTGATTTCCCTAAATCGCTCCAGGCAAATGCCGGGATGGTTCCTTTCAAAGGGCACGGCCGACTTCCTTCCCCATCCTTCCCTAATCCGATGAGACCGATGACCTCGCTGTCTGGTCTCCTTCCCCAAACCAACCAACCAACCAACCACAGACATGACTGATTTACAACTTATAAGTTGAGCGATATCCAGACACTGGCTTCGCAAGGTGTGTTACAACGCGTAGACGAGAGGAATGTGTGTTAAAGGGGGATTAGTGATAATCGGGCGACCAATGCTCGATGGGCAGCAGAACTAGACAAGTCTGTTTAGTATCTACTGGACAACAACTGACAGGCAGCGCTCACAGATGACACGGGCACAACAACAAGAGTTTCCACGTCGTATGACAGTTGGTTCGTGCATTGAAGTACAAGAAACCAATGCTTTCTTACCTAGATCTTCCGCAGAGTCAAAGATAACAATGAAAATCTTTAGGGGTAATGCGTGACGAAAAACGGTTCTGATAGGTACGTGTAGAGTATTTTACAGTAGTTCGCTTAAAAGAGACAGACAAAAGTAGAACAACAAACCAATCAGTTATCTGTCTGTTGTGTACTTATCTACGACACATTCACTGGAATTATTACTTGTCACATCGGAAAAAATTTACCAACCAAAGGAACATATAGGGTTTGAAAGTGTTAAAGGGGTATTTGAAAATCATGAACGTTATATTAGCACAGAGCAAAAAGAATGAATTATCACTATGCCTGGCATTCATAGATATTGAACTAGCTTATGATCCAGTTTCAAGGATATCTGTAATCGCATCAAGTTTCCAACAACATAACTTTGTTTGAGCATATATTCATGCACCCAACAGCACATTAGTTACTGCGACAACCCCTCTTAGATTCCATCAGGCAAACACAGAAAGATGAGCGAGAAAAGCCTTTTTCCATCATTTCTAGTTTTTAGATCGTTAAACTGAGAGGGAAAAAAGGAATTTAGTCACAGAGGGTTACCTGTGATATTTATTGCTAAAAATAGATTTATCACCCGTCTGTCGATGAACGATTAATTGTTTCAAAATGATCCGTTTCTGGTATTGTCGACGTTTCTACATCATTTCTCGTAGCTACAGAGTAGCTTTTCTTAACGGAACTATCATTTTCATTGTCATACATTAGACCTTAAGGAAGATTAGAGTTTCACGTACCATCGACAGCGCTGCACAATTGGGGATGGTGTCTACAGGAGAACCCATCTGAAGCTGGGCGCCACTGAAAGAAATCAGCCATTTTGAAAGAGATGAAAGCAGCGACCGACAGACGGAAATTACTTTGTAAACATCATATTTTGACCAACATGTTCTTTTTTTAACAGATGACATTGCACTGTCTGCCTTAAAGGCAGATACACTTCAACAAACAATCAATCAACGTCTTCGCATTAAAAGTAGGAAAGTAGGTCAGAAATAACAGCTATAATGTGTTTCAAATTATGTACAGTCAATATGATCTAAAGAATAGAAATTAACAATGAAGTTTGAGGGACGTATTTTTATATACATTTAGGGAAACTGAAGACAACTGCTGGAAGGACACGAGAAGTAGTCAGAAGGGTGAAAGTGGCCTTAGAAATTTTGATTATCTAGACTGACTTTTCAGTAAGAAGCTTCTTGTGAATTTCAAACGGGAAAATTGCAAAGATTATATGTAACCAGTTCTGATGTGTGGCAGTGGAACATTGACTTCAACCACAAAAACAATCCAAAACTGAAGGTTGCTTTGTAAATAACAGAGAGATGAATGTTGGGAATTACTAGGAGAGATAGGAAACAAACAAACTGAACTGGAAAAGATTTAAGAAGTAAGTGAGACTGAGAAGAAATGTAATACAGGTTGGCGAGGTATTCAGGCAGTTGGATGGATGTTAGGTAGAGCAAGGAAGTCCATTGCTGGGTCCTTAGAAATACGAAAAGATTGAAATAACAACATAATAGGACCTGCTAGATGAAATAGCAAACCATACAGCAACAAAACTGATGGATGTCGCTTAACGCATAGAGAGATGATGGGGAGGCAATTATCGAAGATGCCAAAAGATTTGATGATTATGATTAGATTACAGTAGATTAGATGTACTTTTCGTTCCAGGACATCCATAGTGAGAATATGTCATAAAAAACAAGAACAAACAAGTATTCACAAAGAAAAACAAATATGCTAATGTAGCTTCCACAGATCCCAAATGAAATGGTCCTCTTTGACGTGCAATAAGCAAAAGAAATTGTAAACAAATTTTCATTTAAAAGTTAACAAATAACCTGTTACAAAACATGTAGATGCTCACTACACCGAGGTGCACATGCTAATTTTTGGCTTACATACCTAACAAGGGAACCTCCCCATCGCACCCCCCCCCCTCCCCCCCAGATTTAGTTATAACTTGGCACAGTGGATAGGCCTTGATAAACTGAACACAGATCGATTGAGGAAACAGGAAGAAGTTGTGTGGAACTGTGAAAAAATAAGCAAAATATACAAACTGAGTAGTCCATGGGCCACATAGGCAACATCAAGGAGGGCGTGAGCTCAGGAGCGCCGTGGTCCCGTGGTAGCGTGAGCAGCTGCTGACGGAGAGGTCCTTGGTTCAAGTCTTCCCACGAGTGAAAATTTTACTTTCTTTATTTTTGCATAGTTATTATCTGTCCGTTCGTTCATTGACGTCTCTGTTCACTGTAATAAGTTTAGTGTCTGTGTTTTGCGACCGCATCGCAAAACCGTGCGATTAGTAGACGAAAGGACGTGCCTCTCCAATCGGAACCGAAAACATTTGATCACAAGGTCATAGGTCAACCGATTCCTCCACAGGAAAACACATCTGATATATTCTATACGACACTGGTGACGGCATGTGCGTCACATGACAGGAATATGTTGTCGACCCACCTAACTTGTACACTTGGCGAATGGGTAAAAAGATTCTTCTACCTTGCCCGATTTAGGTTTTCTTGTGGATGTGATAATCACTCCCAAAAAAGTGATGAAAACATAAGAGTTTGTCACATAAACTGAAAATAAAAAATTAAAGTTTTCACTCGATGGAAGATTTGAACCAAGGACCTTTCGTTCTGCAACTGCTCACATTACCACGAGACCACGGCGTTCCTGCGGCCCCAGTGTCCTTGATGTTGCCTATCTTCCCATGAACTACTCAGTTTGTATATTTTGCTTATTTTTTCACAGTTCCACACAACTTTTTCCTGTTTTCTCAATTGATCTGTGTTCAGTTTTTCAAGGCCTATCCACTGTGCCAACTTATAACTAAATCTGAGGGGGGTGCGATGGGGAGGTTCCCTTGTAAGTATCATCAAATAGAAATACCATTTTACAATACTTATTAACAGTGATCGCATTACCGCATTGAATGACTACAGAATTCATGTTGCACTAATACTAACATTATTTGAGGTTATTAGTAATGTACTCAAATTTTTTTCGTTTTACTTATAAATTTAAAAAAAATGAAGTAGGTAGAGTTAGCCACCGATTAAGCCTGTTGGCTTCTCTTAAAATGTACTTTTTTGGTGTTTGAGGTTTTTTAGGGCTGGTTACAAGTTCTTGAAAATGTGTGTTCCTCAGCTTTCTGAACCAAAGTAAATGACTTTAAAAATATCTCTTTTTCAAATCAACAGCTCAGTTCACTGAATCAGTGCTAGAATTAAGACTAATCTTTACAATGGTTTAATGAAAAATAACTGAAAAGGTCTCACAGGATATTTCTGAGTTTGCACCAAAAATAATTCTTATCACACGTTACGCGGAAGACTTTAGCTTGGCTTTATGAGCTACCCAAAAAAATAATCCTGTATGACAGTATGGAACGCAAGTAAGCATAGTGTGCTAGCATTTTCATTTTTATATCACGTACGTCCGACATTAGCACTGAAAACGAAGATTTTTTAGGGGCTTCAGCAGTTCTATGGTATGCTCCTACCAGTTGAATTTATTACCAAGCAGTACTCTCAAGAATTTAACAATGTCAAATTCTTCTATCGATTTGTTGTCATATTTTGCTGGCGAGATATTTCTTGGAAATTCTAAACTCCTTGTGGTGTTTTTCCCAAGTTTCGTCAAATAGAAGTGACTAGGAATCAGAGAGATCAGAAGCAAGGGCGCATTCTGCTGCATTGTTAAATGGGAGCACTATGCGTTAATGGCAACACTTTCTCCACAGTACTATACGCATCTGAACGAACGATATGCTCTTATAGTGACAGTGAAAGACACTGACACTTTAAACCGAAACGCTGAGAAAGATCTGAAATATATGTCGACAGTCTTTGGTCTCACCTTGGGGATTTATCAGACTGAATTATAGCAGCTCCGTGAGCAAAAAATGGAAGAGCACGCTGAAGTATATAATTGATGAAATGAATGAATTACGCTTATTTGGTATAATGGGGTCACTGGAATATGCTGGAGATGGTAATATGGACGCAGACACGAGGAAATGCTTTTAGGAGAGCACCAGGCCACTTTAGACGAAATGCGGGACGTGCCTAAGTCGTAAAGACGAGAAAAGGGAAGTTTGGAGCTTAAAAGCGTAAGCTTGTTACTTGTAAGAAGACTTGTTCGAGTTTCCAGGGCGAAGCTCAGAATAGCTTCCAGGGAGTCGCAGTAAACACAGGGATCGCGCGTGGCAGCTAGAAAGGAAAAAAGGAAAGAAAAGAGTGTGCAATGGTCGTGAATAGCACCCGGAACCACTGGCAGAAAAAATGGTTGAAGAGCTATCACGTTATCAATTCAGAATTCTACAAACTTCAAGATGGACACAATGACGCATCATTGCTAACAACGCTCACGTACAGGATATACTCTTTGAGAGGTTGGACAACACTAGAAACACAACACATTAACATGCCTACTGGGGTGTAGGAATCACTTTGGCATTCAAAGCAGCTTCGAGTTGTCTCAGACTGGATAAATACCGACCCTGTGGTTTTTCAGTGATGTCCTACACTATTCCCTCTGCAAAATAGTGGCAGTCTCACAATAATGGAGATGAATAGCGATTACGATTCTTTCTTTCCAAAGAAGACCGCAAATGTTCAATGTTGCTGAGATCTGGTTACTGCGGTGGCCGTGGGAGAAGCAACAGAGTATTCATTCTCGTGCTCACAATACTATTCCTTGATGATGCGAGCTGTGTGTACATGGACACAGTCGTCTTAAAACAGCAATAGTACTTGTGGACAAAGATTGCATCATGCGGCAGAGTGCCAAAATCAGAAGAGGAGTGTGACGAAAAGTTTCAATGACCGTCTTTCATGATCACTCAACCCACACTTTCGTCCTCGATTTGGTTTAGTTGGTTATGTTATTCCCGTTTCCCTGTACGCTATGTATATCTTCGAAATAGTGCCCCTTGAAACACCGAATACTTTGGCTTCCTTGGTTACGCAGGAACCACCCACCACACTCACGGTCGAATTCACTTATCTCCCACATAATGCATTCAAAAGCACACAGAACACTGCTCTAGCCACGACCGACACTTGCAACGTATTCAGAATGTTGGACAGATACCGTTAGTGGTCAGATACAATAGCACAACCTGCAGGCTTCACTAGCATGTTTATTTATGTTCAAGCATGCTTTGTTCGCAGTGAATCCATATTTTTGTCCAACCCGTGTTTATTAACTGATAGCGCGAACAGACGCGGGTGAATGTGCACGATGACAAAAGCAAATATTTTTTAGTAGACGTTGCTCCGCGAGCAAACCCTTTACAAGATATTGCGTAAGTGTTGTTACATGGGCCACTGACTACCGTATGAAGTACTGGCCTACTTAAAACAAATTTGTTTCAAACGTAAACATTTAGTTTGTCGGGCATTACGCGATGTTTAGTATTCCCTGACTGCGCTCGTCTATAATGACCTCGATGTCAACGAGACGTTCAGTTCAATCTTCCTTCCTTCTCCCTTTGCAGGTGCTGGAAACGAAGACTGCATTTCTGACTTCAGCAAGCAGATGAATCTAAACCCAAGCACTTTTAAGACATAGCACTCCGTCTTCAGGCCACGAGTGGCCTACCGGGACCATTCGACCGCCGTGTCATCCTCAGAGGAGGATGCGGATTGGAGGGGCGTGGGGTCAGCACACCGCCCTCCCGGTCGTTATGATGGTATTCTTGATCGAAGCCGCTACTATTCTGTCGAGTAGTTCCTCTAGTTGTATCACTAGGCTGAGTGCACTCCGAAAAATGGAAACAGCGCATGGCGGCTGGATGGTCACTCATCCAAGTGCCGGCCACGCCGAACGGCGCTTAACTTCGGTGATTTCACGGGAACCGCTGTATCCACTGCGGCAAGGCCGTGCACTT
The DNA here is from genome assembly GCF_023898315.1 of Schistocerca nitens. Lineage (NCBI taxonomy): Eukaryota > Metazoa > Arthropoda > Insecta > Orthoptera > Acrididae > Schistocerca > Schistocerca nitens. The sequence continues at coordinate 422,851,559 of NC_064617.1, read as the reverse complement.
TTAAGATATAAACAAATAATTCTTTCTGAATATGATTTTGAATTTAATAATTTTAAGAGTTGCACTCAAAGAATGGTATTTATGTGCCTTAAATACGTTCTCCCAAACAGGATTATCCACTTTTCCCCACTCTAACGCACATCTGTTGACTATTTCATATCTACTTCTAACTTCAAGAAATTTTTTTCTGTGCACGTTTTTAAAATTTTACAAGGAGAAATAAGAATACTTGCTTCCAAATAGCTGAGATTACGAAAAATTGCCTTGAGACCTAAGAATGAGTTCAAATTGAAGAGACAACTACGAGGGTGTGCTGAGAAGTATTGCGTCCGAATTTTTATGTGAAAACTTTGAAAAATTTTAAAATAAAACAAACGTTAGTGAAATTATAAACCTTTATTCATCATGTATGCTGTATATATTTATTTCTCTGGGTACGAATACTTTTCTCCAAACGAGAAACCAATTTGTTGATGACGTCGCTGCAGAATGTTTGTTGACGTAGCAGCAAACTCACCTCCGGTAGCACTGTTTCATGACTATCAAAGTGAAGTTCTCCAAGGTGTTCTTTAAATTTTGGAAATAAATGCAGTCGAATATGTCCTAGACGGGACTGTATGGAGAATGATCGATAACACTGAACGGAATGCCTCGGATAACTTAAGTTTTAATGTGGATTCCAGGTTGAAAATTTGTTTAGTGCATGATCTGTGTTGTCTAAACTCTGTCTGGTACTCAGCAATCGGTGCTCGAGCTGTTCTTGTGCGTGTTGTAAAAAGCAGGCGGAGAGTATTTTGTAAGGAACGGGGAGGAGGGAGATTCCTCTGTAGTTATTTACGTCGGATTTGTTTCCTTTCTTGTGGAGTGGGTTGATGCGTGCACACTTCTGGACGTCTGGGAGTTTTTCACTTTGCCAGATTTCTTGGATGATCTCTGTGATCCCCTGAAGTGATCTTGGCCCTAGATTTTTCTGTAATTCTGCGACGATAGTATCTTCTCCTGATGCCTTTCCGTTCATGAGTTTCTTGAGGTGGTGATGGATTTCTCGTTTTGTTGGTGGTTCTGCATCAGGTTTTGTGTGCTCTGTAACTAGGTCTTGGAAACGTTAGGGTGGTTTGGGGCAGTTGAGGAGGTCGGAAAAGTACCGAGCCAGTGCTTCGCAGTTTTCTTGGTTGGTGAGTGCAAGTTTTCCATCTCGTTTCCTGAAAATCAGATTTTTCGGTGAGTAACCTTTAATTTTGCTCGCAAAAGTCTTGTAGAAATTTTTGCTGTTGAAGTTCCTGAAATTATCCTCTGTTGAATTGAATTGTTCAGTGATGTAGTAGCGTTTTGTTTTCTTCATGCTTCTGTTTGTGGATGTTGAGAAAGAGCTGTTGGGATTCTGATGATTTGTGGCTGTTGTATTTTTAAAAGGCGAGTCGGCGCTTAATGATGGCTTGATCACAGTCAGAATTCCGCCAGGGGTGTTTTACCTTCTTTTGCAGTGGGCAGTGGGATCAGAATGGCTTTTTTGATTATATTGTTGCGGAAGTCAGTCCACTTACTCGCCGGTTGCTTGTCTCATTCTTCTGCGGTTTTTGTTTCCTGAATTTTCGATACATGAAACTTTTGGATGTAGGCTTTTTTGTGGTGAACTCTCTTCGAGAGAATTTTACATTGCTTCGTGTGAGGTAGTGGTTCGAATCGATGTTCGCATCCCGTCGGACTTTGACATCATGGATGGTTCTGTAGTGGGTGTGGAAGACAGCTACGTGATCCATCTGGTATCCACCGAGTTGTTGGATTGGTGAGCGCCACGTTTGCTGTTTGTGCGCGGGTTTTTTGAAGTGGATAGACACAATCTTGAATTCAAATTGTTGGCAGGTATCAACCAGCCGCGTGCCGTTGGTGTTTGTGTTTTGGTGTGCAGAATTCTTGCCAATGATTTTTCGATTGATATTTTCCTTTCCAAGTTGACCATTGAAGTCTCTCATCAGGATTTTCACGTCATCTTGATAACATTTTCTCTTTGTCTTCTCTAGTATGCTCCCGAAGTTTTCGATGGTTTCGGGGTTCTTCGTATTGTCGATGTTAGTGAGGGCATGTGCACTGATGAGGGTATACTTTTTGTTGGCGCTCTGGATGCGCATTGTCGTAAGTCGGTTGTTGACGGGTGAGATTTACTTGACAGTTGCTGATAGATCTATGCACAACAAAAGCCGTGCCGAAGATTGGTGCACCTTTCGCGACTTTCTGTTGTGTTTTGCTCTTGAAGATACGGTAATTTCCGTAGTCCAGGGTTTCGTCGTCGATCAGTTGTGTTCCTTGAAGAGTTAGGATGAGGACTCGTTGTTGGTCGATTTCTTGAGTGAGGTTGTGTAGTTTTCCTGTTTGGATGAGTGTGTTGACGTTCAGTGTTCTGATGAATGTTTTCTGTCTGTAGGGAAGTTTACCAGAGATCCCTGACCTCTGCTATGCTTGCCTGGGCTCCCCAGAATCCGAAAGTCCAGCTGCCGTCTCTTGACTAGTGGATTGTGTACCACCCGGGGTAAAGCTGTGATTGCGTACACAATTAATGTTCACTTGTATTTCAGTGGTTTTGCCTGGTTCGTTCCAGTACCGGCTAGGACCAGAGGTTGTTGAATCTTTGGAACATATTGTTTTCAGCCGAGCTCACTGAGCTAAAAGACGCTGATCAAAGTACCGGTAATATTCACACAGACGTGTCTGGATTTCTTGGGTTTATGTTAGTGTTTGGTCTGCCTCGAGTATCTGATTTTCTCTGTACCACCCATATCTGGGCACTTTCGACTATTCGCCACCTGGGGTGGTGCCCGATGGAGGATCTAACAACCTCACACGGGATTATTATTATTATTATTATTATTATTATTATTAGAGGAACAGTTCGAAGATGATGGTTGGTTGCATCTCCATGACAATGCAGTTCGTGCATGTCATGAACTTCTATGAGACAATGATTTTTGAATAACACCGTTCCTGTGAGGACCTAAACCCAATGCAACATTTAAGGGACGAGTCAGAAAATCGACTTCGCTCAAGATGCCAGTGTACATCATCACTACCGCCCCTGGTTTCTGATCTTGAGTCATTCACCCACCGACATTCAAATACGTCTTTCAAAGTATTTGAACAGGGTTGAAGCCTTCATGAAAGAGAAGGGTGCCCACATCTCATACTAATGTCCATTAATAGGTGTACAAATACTTTTTGTAAGCTATTATGTATCTCAAGTATGGTTCGTTATAAAAGTAAACGAGGTAACAAGATGTACCGTCAAACATAATTCGCTATTGGTGCTAATAACAGTAAGGGAGACCCGGCCATATTTACCAAGATTTTTTCCGAGTTTTTAATATATTTTTGGTTAGATATATCGTATTTGAAACTGTTTATTCTCATAAGATGGTTATTAAGGTATAACTTGGTGTTACATTTAAGCGTGCAATATAATTTTAGGAAAGCCCAAGTCGAGTGCGTATACAAGTCTCGGGTGTGGAGCACGTTTACGCAACTATGGGGGCACGTTTACGCATATAACATGATGAGTAAACAAAACACACTTTTAAAATTTTCTAAACATGTTATATTGGCAGTAAGCAAAATTAGAAAACCATTTAACTTCTTAAAATAAAAACGTTTTACTACCAGTAAACAAATATCCAGCGAACTTCCAAGTTTCAGTGTAGTATGGGCTACATACAAGTTTGAATGTTAGTTAAAGGCTTATTCAACATCATTGTGCGAAAACCAATTCATACACAAAAAATAATATGTTTCCTGTGACACAACTGTCGTGAGTCTAAAAGATTTCTTTCCAGGCTTTGTGTTAGGATGGCAATGCAAAATATCCGTAAACGTGCACCAACAGTACTGCGCAAACGTGCCCCATCGCCAAGTTTAAATTAGTTTCGAAGCTACAGTAGTAACTCTGAGGCTTTAAAATTATAGAAAAGTATCTTTTAAAGAAGAACAGTGTCCTGTAAACAAACGTATATTTGTCCATTGTCATTTCTAAAACGTATGCTCCCTAGGAGCTTACACATTTGAGTAACTAAATTCACTCACCTCACGCGAAAACACAGATACGTTCTTCGTTACATGACGTTCACTCAGCTCATGCCACTAAGTTATTGGTAGCCCTCAATGGCGTAACTCTCCAACAAGAATGCTTCCCGAGAAAAGTGCTGTGAGTAAATGTGTCCAGTGCGTATACGTGATCTGATCTCCACTAATACTGACCAAATATTCTCGGATAATAGTAAGATACTGTTGTATTCGGGAGGACAATGGCTCAAATTACTGTTCGACGGTGGAACGTTAAACTCTAAGCTTCCTTCATAGTATTAAGGCGTCTGTGCAGTTCAGAAGGGAAGGTTTCCCATATAAAATCTAAAAAAAAGTTGAAAGAAAAAGAACAGAGGGCTCACATGTTTGCTGTTTAAATATTCCTTTTGTCGCTTAATGAACAGCCGTTGTATGGCTATCAAAAGACATAGACTACAATGGACCGCTACAGTGGCAGCCAGTTTTGAATCTCTCCGCAGCACGCTGTGCTCCTGAGCTGCCAGCCATTGTTCGCTGCCATGTGCTGACAGTGACAAGTGCTCTGATGTACCGAAAAACGTCACGCAGTATTTTTATGCGCATCTTTGTAGTCCGTGAGTTCGTCTTTTCTGACGATTTGCTCTTACTATCATTAAAGAGCATGTAATCATGTCCAATGTCGGAAGCTACATTACTCACATGTTACCCGGTTATCGTGGCTCAGGCAGTGTAGAAAATTAGAGTCGAAACATTAGAGGGTGCCGACATTCTCATCAACTGATCTCTTTCATGGAGAGTTCAATACGTTGAACAAACAAACAAAAAAAGCCACTAATACTTATCGTCTTGTATTGCTTCATTCTACACATTTCTTCTAGCGGTAAATTCGTTAATGGAAAGTATTAAACACCAGGAACGCCTTGAAAGAACGGTACATTGCCGAAAAAATTGCGACGACAAAAAGGACTGTGTGCAGTGGTATAGTGTATTATAGGTACATACGGATTGGTTGCAGAGCTTGTGATTCATTTGTCGCGGTCTTAGGCGATCAGATGACGCTCTGTGCCATGTATTTTGACTCTGCAGGCAGTAACCGTACTGAATTTAGAGATAAAGAATGTCTGCAACATTCACTATTGGATAGAACCACTGTCCACCGTCTAGTACGTATTTATGTAGAAAACTGAAGCCATTTGTGCGGGTTCGTATTGTGAGCCAGCGGTAAGACTGATGGACGTACCGTCGGACTTCCGCACATGTTGGATAAAACGTATCGGTGGGTGAAACTGCTTTCAGCAGTAGCCTGTGAAACCTATAGCCACAGATCAGGTTGTAGACTTTCAAGTAGTACAGGCACACGTCAAGATCGACGCATTGTGTCAACAGTGGTGGATGACCGATCATCATCCAGGAAAGATACACGTGCACATGTTACACGCACTGTGTCACCGAGGTTCATATGGAACCTTGTGCTTGCTACAGGATGAAAATCCCGTCTGCTCTGGCCAGGCTACGACTGACACCACGACGCCACCAACCGTGGCTACACTGGCGTGAAAGAATCGACTGGAGAGTGGAATGGAACTCCGTTATCTTCAGTGATGACAATAGGCTCTGTCTGGATGCGAGTGATGGATGTACACCGTGATGATACAGCGTTTGGAGCGCTGTACCATCGATTTGTTCCCGCTACATGACACATGAAATGTAAGTAGTTGTAGGTTTGTTATAATGTTTAGATATGGTAAAATGAATTTTATATTTTGTCGTTACAACTGTTATACTGGAAGAAATGTTTGTGTTTATTTCTTTTTCACAGTACGAGCGGAGGTGTGGCAGTGGCGGAATGAAAGGTCTTCCCGTCACCACATAGTCAGAGTTACCGGCCGTGAGAAACGAGACAATGACGGTCGAGTACTAAAGAAGACGTCCCGAAGCGACTCGCCTAAACTTGCCGTAATAATGGAAAAAAAGAATGTTACAAACTGAAAAAGATTTTTACGGAATTGATACTGTCAAGATCGAGAGAGTTCATGTTCAGCTTTAGTCACGAATGTGTGCAAACATTGTCATCCATGTTGTTAACACTTGATACGTGGCTATTATAACTGTATGATTCCACTGTAGTAAAGTGGATAAAAAGTGAAGTTATTAATTTTGAAGTGTTCAGTCGAAAAGTTTATATGAAGATAATAGTTACGAATTGAGTCTGAGTGGAATATATTGTGGATTAAGTGAAGTTGATTTTTTAAAGTTGAAGTGAGCTTAATGAAACGGGAGATCAAATCATACGGAAAAATGCTATCTTTGGAATATTGAGTGCGCGGACATGATATTTTGTGGACTATACCTCTCGACGATTAGGATGTTGAAATTTTCTTTAGCATGCATACAGAAGATAAATCTAACTTCATAACATTGCAGGAACGAAGGTTTATCGAATTAGGAGCGAAATAAGTTATCAAGTGACAGTTATAGATCAACAGACAAAGATCACTTTTGTATTTGAAGCGCAGCTGCGGCGGACCACTATACTAAAGTCGCTGGATATTGTAAGTTACGTTAAATGCATTCTTAAAGTGGAAATGCATACTAATTATGGAAAAGTGTTAGGTGGAAGTAGTCCAAAAACCAAATAGTCTTTAAAAGTGAAATTTCGTGAATCTGTGTTTTCTTTCTTTCTTTTTTCTTTTTTGTACGTGAAAATGTTGTTAGGACCAAAGATCAGTTGCTGTGGAAACTTGATAGAAAGTGAATATTTTTGGATTGCTATGTCGACAGAATAATAAACAAGACCATGACAAGGAAATACTTATAATCATGAGTATTACTATAGCTGCTACTACCAAATGCGCTTATGCCCTCGACTATCGACCTTTAAAACTGAACCTGCATGTTGATTATATCTTCGGAATTATACAGTGTACGGCAGCTACAGTATGTGCTTTGCTTTATTGCAGTAGCATATCTAACTGACAGGTAGCACCTTTTCGTCACCAAGCAAGAAATGTAGCCGTGCCACTAACACCTGTACAGCGTAGACCTACCAATTCCGCCGAAGTGCGTTCACCCACCACATACAGGTCCCACTCCGGTGTTCATGGGTTGAACATCAGTTACAAACGCTGTCACATTTGTTGGTGTTTCAGCAGGGTAAAGTGCCGGTGACGGCTACATTGCAGAGGTTATGTTATCCCCGTACTACTGCCATTTAATCGACAGAAAGGTGATGTGCATTTTCAGCAGAAAACTGCAAGTTCACTTAATGTGCTGCGACGGGATGTGCTTGCTCATCGTGATGTACAACAGTTACCCTGGCCAACAAAATCACCAGATCTCTGGCCAGTTGAAGACGTATTAGAAACGATGAAGTGAGAAGTTAGGTTCTCCAGAGGCTGCAAGAAAAATTGTCTAATTGCGAAAATATGTACAAGGTACTTGGGATAATGTACTGTAGGATGCCATTAGGCATCTTTCTGATAATTTGCGTGCGAGAATACGCACCTGCATTGTCGCCAGAAGGGGTTTGCACTGCGTATTCGTGCGACTATTTGGCGTCCTTTAACGTGGCATGCGAGTTACATCTGGTTTGAATTTGCTATCATGTATTCCTACAATGATAAACCAGCGGTTACATCACTTTTCAATAAAGTTACCTTCTCCTTGAGGGTGTTGCATTCTTTCCTCCGGCAGAGTATTTCCATGTCTGTACACAATCTGTCTGTCATTCACGTGCGAGCTCATCTTCAATACGACATTAAGTCATTCCTACAGGTGGAAGATCGCGTGAAGTTATGACGGTTATTAGATGTGTCTAACGTTACTTTAACTTTTCAGGTGAAGATCGCAATAGAACTTGCCGGGAGAAAGTGTACATGCAGCGTATCGAAATCTTTTTGGGACGCGCGGTTTTAGGCGCCATGTCACGGATTGCGCGGCCCCTCCCACCGGAGGTTCGAGTTCACCCTCGGGCATGAGTGTGTGTATTCTTCTTAGCATAAGTTATTTTAAGTGGTGTGTAAGTCTAGGGACTGATGATCTCAGCAGTTTGGTCCCTTAGGAATTCAAACAAATTTGAACATCTGAAATCTTTTGGGCTTTGAGAAAGTTTGCATCATTGACGCAAAGTTCATGGAAGCTTGACACTGACAAATCTAGCATAGAGTCAGTGCGATGACTGAAGAACGAGAAGTGACGAGATTGCCTCACATTGTGACAAATAAGTATGTACGGTTCCCTACAAAAAGATTGCACCACGAGAATCTAGCAGGGTTGTTTGACTAGTGCTGACAAACAGACTGATGTAAACATCTGAAATCAGCTTTCACGCTTTCAATACCTTCCTCAAGAAACGTTGACCAGCGAGGAAGTCGCTGAAAGCTTGAGCATGCAAACAATCTGTGACTGGAAGAAAACTGGAAAACAATTATCTATGGATATATCCACGTTCTCAGATATTGAATACCTTCATGAAGTGAAGGAGCATGGCATCAATCAGAGCACCTCTACCCACGGAACTCCAGATCTCCTGGGAAAATAGAGCGAGCCCTATTTACGACCATCATTGCCTAACTTACTTAGCACCATCACGCCAGAGGACTGTTAACAGCTAAAAGGCTCCTCCTCCACTGAGTTCATGTCTCAGTTTATGCAGCCAATTATCCTCTAGGCCGAGCTCCAGCAAGTGTTTATGTATTCCGACCATCCACCTTTTCCTTAGTCTTTCTCGTGTCCATCTTCTGCGGGGAGTAAAATCCAGGGCCTTCCTATCGATGTTTGCCCATCTGAGCGACATTATCTGAGCGTACAGGTGGCTTGTTTGTTACCAGATGTACAATATTTGGCATGTTGTAGATCTTATCAAGCTCGGATGTCGGGACCTCCATTCCACAGTGATCTCATCTTGCATAGGACTATACATTTTCTTCTTCATGACATAGGCCATGGGCCTGTTTTGTATGCTAAGTTTCCAGCCCTTTTTTTGTGTTCGTACGGATCATCTACCTAAAGGTCTGAAAATCTGACCTTCTTTGCATATGTTTTAGGCAGCTTTGTCCATTAGACTCGATATCATTTAGTCCATACATCCAAAGCTCTCGTTTTATGTCTTTGTTTCTGAGTCTAAACAATCTTCTGCAGCTCTTTACCCCCTCTTAGAAAATTCATTGCTGGCATTTGGATTCTACTTTCTTGCTTTTTAATTGCTGTCGAAGTTTCACTTCGAGACAGCAATATGTGGGAGTCGCCATTACCTAATAAAACATAATATTTTGTCTTTTCTCACTTTATTTATCATTGCTTTACTGAATGTTCCGCATTTCAGTTGAGTTTTGTGCAGTTTGTTGTCAGTGTCGACTTCATTCTGGTACCTTATATTATTTCCCTGGTAACGAAAGCAACTAACTTGTATAATGGTTTTCTTTGCTATTATGATCTTAGTCCACAGCGGTTTTATCTGTTTGAAAGCCATCACTACTTTTTTGAATGGATTTTTCATATTATGTTCTTTAGAAATATGCTTAAGTCTGTAGATGGATTTTTGTTGCAGTGTTTCGCTATATTGTAGAACTGAGAACTGCAAGGTCATCTGCAAAAGGTATTGTATTGAAAAACATGTTCTGTGAAGATATCAAGTGTGGATTAATTCGTTGTTTCCATGTCTGTCATATTGTCAATGTATATATTAAGAAGTTTGGGTGATAAGCTACACCCTCGTCAGACCCTTTGGTTTGTCTTATGATACTGCATGTTTATTATTTTTTTGTAGCTCTATAGAGGCTTTCTGTCACCCTTATTATTTACAGAAGATATTCTATGTCATAAATTCCATAACATTTTCCTATCTTCTTGGTCGAAGGCTAAGTCTATTAATCTGCATTGTTTTTCCGTGGGTCATTGGGGCATCTGTGAGTTAGGTAGGCAGACGGTCGCTTCTGTTGGCCGAGGGTCGTCTGACAGGGGCGCAGTTGTTTTCTCTTACTACGCTAGTCAATCCAGCATGAGGATGCATCATCTCAAAACGGCAGTATCATGAGCCGCTACGAAAATTTTGGGATCTGTGAAGAAAAACTGTCCATATAGATTTGCCTGTGTGGTCAGAGGACCGGTCTATATAAAGTGGGAAATAACAGGCCGTTTCGGAAGAATTTTGGTCCTGGGAGAATCTCGAACTGGTTAAAATGTTTATATCTGTGGAGAGTGGGAATTTGGCTTTTAAATCCTAGCAACTGTGGTTATAGTGGCACAAGCTATTTGGTGGCTGTTAATTTCTTCTTGAGATGAGAATTTTAGGAATTTAGTTTGGAACACTTTGGTTCATCAGAAGACATTTTTATGAGAACAGGACAGAGCAGGAGTGGACAGAGAGTTCTGTTGAGGCACTCTGTTTCGCGGGTTCAGAGAAGGATGGTACTTGGGTTCAGCCCTGGGTGCGTGCAGGACTCGGCTGTATCGAGGGACTCCCGTTCGACAGTTCTCGAAGAAATGGAGTGTCTGCTGAACCAATCACTCGACAGGGGCCCACATCGCTTCAACTTGCAGCTTATATCATCTGGAAAAACTGCAGAACAGGAAACTGATAATAAGAATTTCCAATTGTTCACTAGGCATGTGGTTCAGGCTAAGTTAGATTTCGGAATCTTCATAGTCGCCTTAGTTGTGGTATGTGCATGTGACAACCAATTCCTGATAGCGGGGTCCAAGCAGTCACAGTTCGAAAGCTGCGATCACTTCTTTTGTCAGTGATAGGTAAGGAAACGTTTACTCCTTCCTGCCATATTACTCACGGTCTTTGTCTGCTGCATAGGGTATTAGCTTAAATTGCCCATCTCTCTATATAACTTGCATCCCCTGTATATGCAGGCTAATCTCAGGAACTGCTCTAAGAATTTTCATACGTTTTTCACTAACAGGTACACTGACTGACAACGACATTTTTGTACATAAGTTGGAAATATTTCCTAGAGACTGAATTATCATGAATTAAATTTATGAAGACATGCCACTACCACCTATATCGAACAGCCACAATAACTCGAGAGAGCAGCAGTGCCTCGAGAATGTAGCAAATGCAGCAAGCAGGATTTTATTTGCATCTGGTGTCGTGATAAAGTTGCAATGTGTATGGCTGGGAACAGAAAACCTGTGGAATCGAACCCCACCTGGATCACTTCTCACTCTGCCTTTCAACCTAACATTCATCTGTCGATGACCACGATTTCAGACTGCCAACTTTTGCTTTCCTCAGATTATCAATTGCAGTTCGCATTCTTAATTCACTCCAGATTCTTGGAACAGTGGGCAGTGGGTTACTCAGCTTTGAAGTATCATAATAAATATGACCAATAGCCCTACGAGGCTTTGATGTGAAACAATTTGGAACAATAAAGTATTTGTAACCGACAGTTTCCCTACGTCTTGCAAAAAACTACTTCAGGAACTATTTCTTTACATACAATACGTTCAATTAGCACTACAGTGGATGACTCAACTTTCGGCATTCTGCCCTCCTTGAATTAAACCTATATCTGGAGAGGATTCTGACATAAAGAGACCACGACAAAGAATTGTGCCAATGAGACTCAACGATGATCACAACGCATTCTAAGCTCACATGAGGAGTGCTACAACAAGCGTGTTTTTCCTTATTTTTTCTTTTATTTACGACTTCTCAACCAGCGTCTGATACATCTTGAAACACACACACACACACACACACACACACACACACACACACACACTTATATTATTTGCATGCAATATGTACTTTGGTTAGGAACTTAGTACTTACATCATCGGGAGGACGACGGTTCAATACCGCGTCCGGCCATCCTGATTTAGGTTTTCCGTGATTTCCCTAAACCACTCCAGGCAAATGCCGGGATGGTTCCTCTGAAAGGGCACGGCCGACTTCCTTCCCCGTCCTTCCCTAATCCGATGAGACCGATGACCACGCTGTCTGGTCTCCTTCCCCAAACCAACCAACCAACCAACTTACATCATGATGAAACTTCCTGGCAGATTAAAACTGTGTGCCCGACCGAGACTCGAACTCGGGACCTTTGCCTTTCGCGGGCAAGTGCTCTACCAACTGAGCTACCGAAGCACGACTCACGCCCGGTACTCACAGCTTTACTTCTGCCAGTACCTCGTCTCCTACCTTCCAAACTTTACAGAAGCTCTCCTGCGAACCTTGCAGAACTAGCACTCCTGAAAGAAAGGATATTGCGGAGACATGGCTTAGCCACAGCCTGGGGGATGTTTCCAGAATGAGATTTTCACTCTGCAGCGGAGTGTGCGCTGATATGAAACTTCCTGGCAGATTAAAACTGTGTGCCCGACCGAGACTCGAACTCGGGACCTTTGCCTTTCGCGGGCAAGTGCTCTACCAACTGAGCTACCGAAGCACGACTCACGCCCGGTACTCACAGCTTTACTTCTGCCAGTACCTCGTCTCCTACCTTCCAAACTTTACAGAAGCTCTCCTGCGAACCTTGCAGAACTAGCACTCCTGAAAGAAAGGATATTGCGGAGACATGGCTTAGCCACAGCCTGGGGGATGTTTCCAGAATGAGATTTTCACTCTGCAGCGGAGTGTGCGCTGATATGAAACTTCCTGGCAGATTAAAACTGTGTGCCCGACCGAGACTCGAACTCGGGACCTTTGCCAGGAAGTTTCATATCAGCGCACACTCCGCTGCAGAGTGAAAATCTCATTCTGGAAACATCCCCCAGGCTGTGGCTAAGCCATGTCTCCGCAATATCCTTTCTTTCAGGAGTGCTAGTTCTGCAAGGTTCGCAGGAGAGCTTCTGTAAAGTTTGGAAGGTAGGAGACGAGGTACTGGCAGAAGTAAAGCTGTGAGTACCGGGCGTGAGTCGTGCTTCGGTAGCTCAGTTGGTAGAGCACTTGCCCGCGAAAGGCAAAGGTCCCGAGTTCGAGTCTCGGTCGGGCACACAGTTTTAATCTGCCAGGAAGTTTCATATCAGCGCACACTCCGCTGCAGAGTGAAAATCTCATTCTGGAAACATCCCCCAGGCTGTGGCTAAGCCCTGTCTCCGCAATATCCTTTCTTTCAGGAGTGCTAGTTCTGCAAGGTTCGCAGGAGAGCTTCTGTAAAGTTTGGAAGGTAGGAGACGAGGTACTGGCAGAAGTAAAGCTGTGAGTAGCGGGCGTGAGTCGTGCTTCGGTAGCTCAGTTGGTAGAGCACTTGCCCGCGAAAGGCAAAGGTCCCGAGTTCGAGTCTCGGTCGGGCACACAGTTTTAATCTGCCAGGAAGTTTCATATCAGCGCACACTCCGCTGCAGAGTGAAAATCTCATTCTGGAAACATCCCCCAGGCTGTGGCTAAGCCATGTCTCCGCAATATCCTTTCTTTCAGGAGTGCTAGTTCTGCAAGGTTCGCAGGAGAGCTTCTGTAAAGTTTGGAAGGTAGGAGACGAGGTACTGGCAGAAGTAAAGCTGTGAGTACCGGGCGTGAGTCGTGCTTCGGTAGCTCAGTTGGTAGAGCACTTGCCCGCGAAAGGCAAAGGTCCCGAGTTCGAGTCTCGGTCGGGCACACAGTTTTAATCTGCCAGGAAGTTTCATATCAGCGCACACTCCGCTGCAGAGTGAAAATCTCATTCTGGTTACATCATGATGTTTTCCCAATGGCAATTCAAGATGGGATATATAACATTCACTATTCCAAACGTCATTCCTGCCCTGCGCTGCTTACATCGCATAAGTTATATGTGAGTGATGTTATTCATTATCCAACATTGTTCTGTGAAATTTATTTATAATTCTACATAGTGTCTCGCAAACAAAATACGCTACACCACACAACTCGTTTGGCCGTAAATAGTTATTGCTAACCGTGCGAAGCCAAGCCAATTCGCTAGTTATCCATAATTATTTCACTTGCTATGTACTTCATTACTTTAAATATCATTTCTGCCTAAGAATTCGTGTAGTATAACTGTCAGTGAGGATTTATACTACATCGGGATCAAATAATTGGTCCAACATTTTATTTCATCGGATAGATGAACCTCCTTTCATTTATTAATGATTCCTTAAACGACCAATAGCATAGACTCAATGCCAGGGCCACAATCCCCATCGCGTTATTCCGTTGCACGACAGTTTCATTTTCCACATCTGAGGTCGAGGCGAGCGAAGTACCTCTTGCAAGGTCCATCCGATGCTGACTCTTGTGGCTGACAGATGGCAAGGACAGATCGGTTGGCGTCTTATAATTTTAAACTGCGAGAACATTTTTAGGGTCATGTTCCTAATACCAGTGGCTGGAATGGGTATGTTGAGTCCTGCTCGTCACTAGATACTCAATCTTCGATTCTTTCAGTAGGGGTCGGATCTTGCTTACGATAGCTTCCATGATGTAGCTCATCAGCATCACCCCTTCCGTAGATATGGACAAACGGTCCTGTCGTAAGTATATACGACATGTGTGATTATCTCACTTTCGACCTCGATCCACTCGAAAATGTTATGGATTGCTTCCCTCAGTAACTTTTTGAGAACCAGGTTGAACAATATCGATGATACACCTGCATCTACACCTACATGTACAGATTACTCTCCAATTCACAATTAAGAGCCTGGCAGAGGGTTCTTCGAACCACTTTCAAGCTATTTCTCTACCGTTCCACTGCCGCGCGGGATTAGCCGAGCGGTCGAGGCCGCTGCAGTCATGGACTGTGCGGTTGGTCCCGGCGGAGGTTCGAGTCCTCCCTCGGGCATGGGTGTGTGTGTGTGTGTTTGTCCTTAGGATAATTTAGGTTAAGTAGTGTGTAAGCTTAGGGACTGATGACCTTAGCAGTTAAGTCCCATAAGATTTCACACACATTTGAACTTTTTTTTTTTCTACCGTTCCACTCTCGAACGGCGTCTGGAGAAAAGGAGCACTTAAATCTTTCTCCGCGAGCTCTGATTTCGCTTATCATTTTGATGATCGTTTTTCAGTTTGCAGGCGGACACCATGAAATATTTTCGTAATCGGAGGGGAAAGATTGCCTTTGAAATTTCACGAGAAAATCCTGGTGCAAGGAGATACGCCTTTGCCTTAATGACTGCGACTCCTATTCGCGTATCATATCCGTGGCACTCTCTTCCATATTTCGCGCGTTGACAACAAAACGTGCTTCTCTTCTTTGAACCTTTAGGATATCCTGCATCAGTTCCGTGTCTTGCGGATGCCACGCCGCATAGCAATATGCCAGAAGAGGACGGAAAAGCGTGGTGTAATCAGGCTTTTTTAGTATGCCTGTTGCGTCTTCTGACAGTCCTCAATAAATCCGTCTTTAATTTGCTTTCCCCACAACATTATCAATGTGGTCGTTCCTGTTTAAGTGCTTCATAATTGTAAGCCCTAAGTATGTAGTTGAATCGAAGAGTCGTTAGATTTGTGTTCTTTATTGTGTAACCGAAATTTAGCGGCTTTGTTTTAGTACTCATGTTGATGACTTCACAGTTTTCGCACCATACATGTATATTCTCTATATAATTTTTCAATTCGTTTTCATCATGTGATAACTTTACAAGACGTAAATGACAGCACCATCAGCAAAAAATCTAAGAGAATTGCTCAGATTGTCTTCTAAATAGTTTATGCAGCTCAGGAACAACAGAGGGCCTATAACACTTCCTTGGGGACTGCCATATATTACTTTCGTTTTACTAGATGACTTTCCGTCAGTTACGGTAAACTGTAGCCCTACTAACAGGAACTAACGAATGCAGTCGCAGAACTGAAGTGATACTTCGTAGTCACGCAGTATGATTAGCAGTCGATTATGGAACGGTTTCAAATGCCTTATGGAAAACCTGAAATACGGGATCAATTTGACATCCCCTGTCAATATCACTCATTACTTCTTGAAAATGAAGAGATAGTTGTATTTCAAAGCAATGATATTTTCTGAATCCAAGTTAACTATTTGGCAATAAATTTTGTTCTTTTTTGTTGAGGTAATTCATAATTTGAACACATTATATGTTCCAGAATCGTACAGCAAATCGACGTTAGTGAGATGGGCCTCTAATCCGGTGGATTACTCGTATTTCCCTTCTTGTGTATTGGTGTGACCTGCGTAACATTCCAATCTTTGGCTAGCGAGAGGTTATGCGAGGGCTATTGGAAAAATAAGGAACGGCCGGTCGTGAAGTGGAATCCCATGAATTTTTGTACAGATGTGATGAGCAGTGTCTCTAGCGTGCCCAGAGATAGCGTCAGTGCACGGCAAGCAGGTAAAAATACCTAGCCAATAGCGTCTCCCTCCAAGTAAGGTTTCCTACAAAGAGATTTCACCTGATTTGATGCAACCACATAACGTAACAGTCATGCAGTGCCTTCTTCATGATAGTTTTCAGCCACGCACTGCAGGGGCAATGAGGACACTCCTACAGCGCTTTTGATGGGAAGTTTTGAGATCACCCACCATATAGCCCGGTCTTGGCTGCCTCTGATTATCGTCTTTGCTCACATGAACCATTGGCTATTAAGATAACATTTTCGCAAAGAGAACGAGCTGCAGTCCAGTGTACGGAATTGTAGTAAAGCGCAGAAGGCTTCCTTGTACGAGTACGTCGAGGTTGTTGAAAAGTTGGTACAACGCTAGGACAGGTGTTTAAGTTGGAGGGGCTATTATTTATAGAAGTAGCGGGAAGGTGTAGCTAACTGTTGCAAATAAAACAGTATTGAGGGTTGGGGGTTGGGTTGTTTGGGGGAGAGACCAAACAGCGCGGTCATCGGTCTCAACGGATTATGGAAGGAAGTCGTGCGTGCCCTTTGA
The DNA here is from genome assembly GCF_023898315.1 of Schistocerca nitens. NCBI lineage: Eukaryota > Metazoa > Arthropoda > Insecta > Orthoptera > Acrididae > Schistocerca > Schistocerca nitens. The sequence goes on along the minus strand of NC_064617.1, from coordinate 422,834,721 downwards.
AAGGAACCATCCCAGCATTTGCCTGGAGCGATTTAGGGAAATCACGGAAAACCTAAATCAGGATGGCCGGAGGCGGTATTGAACCGTCGTCCTCCCGAATGCAAGTCCAGTGTGCTACCACTGCGCCACGTCGCTCGGTAAAACAGTATTGATTTTGACTGTGGTTTCCGTTTCGGTACCCATCATTCCTTATTTTCCGAACAGTTCTCGTATACGATTGCTACTTATGGAACTATTGTATTAACTTACTGGTATAGAGTCTGGAGCTGAGGTCTCGCTTTTGTTGAGAGATAAACTGTTTCGCTGCACCGATGACATCTGCTTTCAAGTTACTCTTGTTCTAGACATGATCTCGGGAATCGACTCCTTATCTAAGCCCTACGATTATATTAAAGCTCACCGTTACTTATTAGATCTCAGACTTCACTTTGCCTTTTGAATCAGTGACATAAACTTGTCTGACGAGGTTATTGTGTGTTCCAGATTCTATTAGGCAATTAATCAGGTAACCGCAGTCGTGTGGCTTTTTAAAATCCATGAAAATCACATGAAGGATTCGCCCTGCTCTGTTTCCTCACTACATTTTTGTATACACTGTCGAGGGTCTCTTTTGTGCACCACCCCAATATTCACCAACATTGCCGAAGGCTTTTCCTAACCATTTCGCTGCTGCAGACGTGCTCTTTTCATTCCGTGTTGAGACGGTGTTTGTTATTGCTGTATCGCTCAGAAAATTCTGTTGTGTCTGCTGACATACGGCGTTTTGGCCTATATGAAATATTTACCATCCGATTTTTCGAAAATTATAAAGTGCAAAAACTTGATTTCTCCACATATTACAGTCTGATATCTTCACTCGGTAAAGAACTAAATTTCTGTTAGTTATCCGTCATACTTACAGCGATACATCAATTTAAGTAAAACACTGCGCGAAGTTTTAGAGATTTTGCAGAGTTAAAAACGCGTAGCTTAAACTTCGAGTATGATTGATTTTAGCTCATACACCGCAGTAAATGTAGATAAGATATCGAAATTTGATTTGAAATTGACAGTAGAAGAATTTATCATTTCGTTCTCGGGATATTGGGTCGTATGTCCCAAGGACGGTGGCGCGCGATGCGCACATTCACGTCCTTGTTCGTGGCGAATCATGTTTTCATAACAATCGTCGTCAATCATAAACAATTCAAGATAACGAAACGAGGTTTCTTGCAAATGGCAGCACGCAATGAGGCACATATGTTCTACGATAAATGATCGAAACGTTTTTATTCTCTGAGATATGTAAGTAACTCGACAGCAGCAGTGAGGTGTCGACGGTTCAGAACGCATTCAGACGTCCATAGCACTGTAGGAACACCCAAGTGGCGCGCGTACACACGTCCACAACACCCGAGGAACGGCATAGCAGGACGTTTATACATTCCACAGCAGCGAAAGGGTTAACTCCTCAAATCCGTCACGTACGTTAGAATTCCTCTGAGAGTCCTTGACCTTGACGGAGTGAGCGAAGGAAGACCAGTGCTTCCAATGCGGCCGGCAGGCATACCAGAGGGCGTCCGGCGGCAGCGGCGGCGGCGGCGGCGAGGTGGCCCGACACGCACCAGCAGCCCGGCGGCCGCTCGCGCCTCGTTACCGCCGTGTATCGATCTGGCCTGCTGGCCGGAGACGCGTGCCCGCTGCGCCTGGCCCGCCGGCCCGCCGTGCATAAGCGAGGAGAGCAGCGAGGCCGGCCCTGACCCGGGGCCCGTAATAGCAGGTGGCCGTGGACCCGCCCACCCACACCGCTGCCGGCCAGTCCCCGAGCGACTTCAGCCGAAAGTCACCCGTTACGCTCACGCAGTTCGTTCCTCTGAAGTGGGCAAATGACTACTGCGGTCCGCAAAGTCTGTAATTATACTGTGACGATTCACAAGTCTTTTCCCGATAAATATTTGTTTCTGAGGAACTTCGCTGTCCAGTCAAGTTAATGTGACCACATGTCAAAAGCATGAATAAACATCTTTTGCAGCCCGCGCCACTACAAGACGTGACAGAAAAGAGTCCACGGGGTTATGGAAGTTACCGAAAGGCATATGAAGCCATGTGGGCTTCAGTGCTCTGGCCAGGTGCACTAGTTTTTACTGTTCAGGAACCATGGCACCAACAGGTTGATCGAGGTGGTCTCACAGATTCTCGATTGGATTTAAATCCGGGAAGTTTTGTGGCTCTTCGAATCACGCACGTACATAGTGAGCTGCGTGACAAGTTGCAGTGTCGTTGTGGTATATGCCACTGTGCAGAGGAAATAAAAGTGGTTGTAGTGTGGATGTGGCCCCCAAGTATATGTAGTATAGGAATGCTGTCCGCCCCCGGTAGCTGAGTGGTCAGCGCGACAGACTGTCAATCCTAAGGGTCCGGGTTCGATTCCCGGCTGGGTCGGAGATATTCTCCGCTCAGGGACTGGATGTTCTATTTTTAAATGGCTCTGAGCACTATGAGACTTAACAGCTGTGGTCATCAGTCCCCTAGAACTTAGAACTACTTAAACCTAACTAACCTAAGGACATCACACACATCCATGCCCGAGGCAGGATTCGAACCTGCGACCGTAACGGTCACGCGGTTCCAGACTGAAGCGCCTAGAACCGCACGGCCACACCGGCCGGCACTGGGTGTTCTGTTGTCCTAATCCTCATCATTTCATCCCCATCGACGAAGTGGCGTGAACTCGAAAGACCTGCATCCGGCGAACGGTCTACCCGACGGGAGGCCCTAGCCACATGACCTTTTTGTTATAGGAATGCTTGGTGTATGTTCTTCCGGAGATGTTCGGAACAAAACACCACGTGGAATACTCGGCTCTGAAACGTTTTATGCAAACTGAAAGGGGAGTGAGGGGGTATCAAAGATAAGGGAAGGAAGATGATATTAGCTGCATCGGGACTTTATGCGGAATATGCGGTGACGAACGAAAATGTATGGCAGACCAGGACGTGAACCCGGGATCTCGTACTTCCTATGCAGTTGCGTTAACCACTGCGCCACCCACACGCAGGGCTGATTACAAATGGGTGGACTAATAATGTCCGAGAAAACAGACACCGTGCATTCATATAACTGAAATATCTCGATGGGCTATGCACATTTACGTTCTACCTCCAGTGGGAATCTAAAATTACCGAGCTTGGAGGACCTAGGCGACTAATGTGGTTAATTGGTGGTGTTAGATGGTGATGTGGGTCGAAGGTGGAGAGTGATGACATAGCCCGCGCATTTACGATTAAGACTGTGTCCGCGTGTCCCAGTGGTTAACGCAACTCTCTACTACGTAGGAACTCGTGGGTTTCAGTCCCAGTTCGACACACATTTTTACTTGTCGCCACTGACGCCACATGACTCCCCGTTGCAGCTGATACCATTCGTTTCTTCCATTTCGTTTCTCACCCCTGTAACATCAATTTAGATAATACGGTCCCCAAGGACGGATGAACACATGTGTTGACACACTGTGGTTTCCAGAATGGCGATATCAGCCAGGAAATGCCAAAAAAACTTTCCCCAAACTATAAAGCTCCATCCTCTGGCCTGGACCCTTCAGATGATTGTTGGAGGGTGTACGTTTCCAGACTTTTGACGCCCAATGGAGCATAAAACGTAATTATTCCGCAAAGGCCGCTGTCGTCACTCAGTGGACGTCCAGTTATGGTATTGGTGTGCAAATTCCACCCTTCATCGCCGATGAACAGCAGTCTCCATTGGTGCTTGAACCACACGCCTGTTCTGGAGACCCATATTGTTCCCCGCAGCCGTCATTAACCCTGTCATGTATGGCCCAAGGTGCACCACAGTTGCCTCAGCTCTCAGCGCCAGCTTTGAATAGCGCCATTTTGCGGCGCACGGTGTACTTTAACCACAGTAGCCATTATGGAAATGCTTTCACCCTTGGTCCTAAAGCCAATGATCCACCCTTTCGAATGCCACATAAATATTTTCTTTTCTGCACTACAACAATTACTCCACTGTTTTCCACATCCCCAGACTTGTTTCATATATTCTCCACCACGAGTAATGACACCTGCCGTCTGTGATTGGTTACCGCACGTGGCTCGGCTGTGTGTGGTAGATACAGTTTTCCAGTTGTTGCAAATATTAGATGAAGTCGTGAAGTTTCTGTGGATACACGTTGAACCTCTACGTTGTGTGGTCTCGTCCAGAAATCGTCATGCCACACTAAGGACGGCAACGCACATTGATATCACAGATATCAGCGAGGATTTGCTGCAATCGGCAGTGAAGAATGGGGAGGCAGTCCCGAAGCCCATGCTTCTCTCTCACCACTTTAGGACCCCACATGGAGGTCTATATAGAGCCGGGAAATTTTTTACCTGAGCTGAGGCAATCAACATGATCGAGAAGCACTAAAGTGTTATTCAAGCCTCAGCTGATACGCACTTTTGTAAATGTTGAATACTGTATTTCAAGAAAAGAGTTTGTTAATTAGTTCATCACGCGATGCTTTAAAAGTCAGTGGCAGTTATAAATTATCACACACTTCTGTGTCAAAGAACTGTATCAAGTAAACCTTTATTCTTTCAATGACTAAAATGAACTAATATTTCATTTCTTGTAATTCCAGTGATTGATTTCCCAGAGCAATGAAACAACTGACAGTTATGGTTGGACAATTGCAGGTTTCGTCTGTTCATAAAACGTTGCACCTCAGTTAAACTATGAGGAGCAGCCAAACACCCACCACAGCGGGACTAGGGAATGGTTCCATTCAAAAGTAATCACTACACGTGTTAACACACTCACTGAGAGACGAGTTCGACTGAAACCGACGTCAATGCACGTCTTTCATTCTGGTCGCCAATGCCAGTGAAATATCTGGACTCTGCGGAGGATGTTGCATTGTTTCCCAACTAAATCGCTGTAGTATAGCCTTCGTTCGACTGGCAGAGTGGGGGCGGGCGTTGGCGTGCAATAAGATGATTCAGTCCGACAACATTCCTGGGGTTTCTGACTTTATGACTCGTCGCAGTTTCTGCAATGTGTCTTAATAGCACAGTGCATTGATGTCACTGTGTGATTTTCACATCGTTGACGACCTGAAGAATGATATACGTGGACGTCGGTTTCAATCTGAAGAAGTGAAACAGAGTGAGCGGTTGTGGATCCGTTAGTGGCCGGCCACGTTCGGCGAAACAAGAACTGATTATCTCGTCTCCTGCATGTGGTGATTACATTTGAAAGGAACCGTTCCATTGTCCCGTTGCGGTGAGTGTTTGGTATTTTAATTTTCATAAATTAGCAATTTTAATAAATTAGCAAGTGATCAAAAAACACTTTTATAATATAATCACTTACGAAGATCAGCGGTCTCATTAGTAGGTCCAAACAGCCTTATTTCGTTTACCGGAAACTGTTTTGACTTTCCTGAACGACGAACCTGACTTTCCGATTATTCTTTCTTAGGTTCTTCACATTTTCCTGCAGCCATATCGCCTTGACTTCCCTGTAATTCCTATACATTTCATCCGTAAGCGAATTATATTGCTATATTTCTATCTTTCTCAGCACATTTTTTTATACTTCCATCTTTCGTCCGTCAGTTGAAGCTTTTCTTGAGTTATCCCTGGTTCCTTACTATTAACTTCCGCGTATTTATGTTTGTGTGTTCAATTTCTGTGGTGCCCCTTATAAAGAGCTTTATTTTCTTTAAGTGAACTGCCTACAGTCCTATTCATTATCGCAGTGTCTACAACATAGGAGAAATTGGAAACAATCTCATCATTCCACAGTTATTCAAATTTATTTCTTGTCCTTCGTGATTGCTACAAATTTTTCTAATTACCGGTTTTGGTTTAACATGAACCGTCTTCTGATCTGCAGGTAAAGGTAAAATATCTAATCTACACACCATTAACTACCAAATGCACCAGAACATATCTGACTGTATCGGTTACAAGAGTACCCCATATAGCTCATCAGCAAAATTTACGTGCTACGTCAAAATAATATAATGGCTTGATAGAATCCGCGCTACTCCTTCTAACATTCTGCGTGGTGTCTCCCTACCACTTTCGCGCAACGATGCTCTAAGCGTGTTTTTTAGGGAATTGACTAGTTTGAACCTGGGTCCTGTTGCTGGAAAGGAGACGCCACACCACACATGACATGTAGAGTTCAGAAGTGTTCAGTGAGACTAGCGATGATATAATCAAATACTTAATGATTTCAGCGTCAGCTCCACTGCAGTCCCTGTAAAAGAATCTTAATACTAACTAAATTTAGTGGAAAGAGTTCAAGGCTTTCCTATTTTTAGTTAGCTGGTAAAATAACGTCGAAAAAGCAGTTAAGTTGACCATTGGAATTTTTAATCTACTCCAAAACATAGTTTATAAATTGTACTATTGATAAAAGGAAATATTTTAATACAGGATGATAAAAACCAACGGTGTTCAACAAAAATGTGAACGAATATTCCCTGAATGGGTTTTAAAGTTCTATAATGGATCGAAGGATCACCTATGCCATATCACATCTATAATCTAGGTTTAAATTAAGTGTCATAAAAGAGAAAACTATCAAAAATGGTCTACAGTGACCCTCAATTATCTTTAATTACTTATTTAACGTGTCGTAAATTACAGTGGCTGATGTGGTTTCACAGTAGTTATATAACAGAAAAGTCATTGCGTTTCATACACTGCTGGCCACCGTAAATGCAACACCAAGAAAGACAAGAGGTAGCACAACAAGATTTATTTTGTAGATAACATGTTGACCAAGTATCAAATGATTACGTTTACAGACCTCTGTGAAATGTGTTTCCTGCCAGAATCAGTAGCCAGAGTAGCCGCCATTGTTGGAGATCACCGTTGCCACACGTCTCGGCATTGAGTCAAAGAGACGTTGGATGTGTTCCTGGGGTACAGCAGCCCAAGCAGCTTCCACACGTTGCCAAAGATCATCTGGTGTGGCAGCTGGGGATGTAATCTGGGTCACTCGTTGAGCAACCATGGACCACATGTTTTCTATCGGCGAAAGATCCGGAGAGCGAGCCGGCCAGGGAAGCAATTCGATCTGGTTATTGACGAAGAACCTTTGGACAATGCGTGCCACGTGTGGTCGCGCATTATCCTGTTGAAATATGGCTGTGGCCGAGCCCTGAAGGTAAGGAGGACAACTGGCTCCAGCACCTCGGATATGTAGCGCCGGCTATTTAAAGTACCGGCAATGCGTACTAGAGGCGTGCGAGAGTAATATCCAATACCGCCCCATACCATAATACCCGGTGCAAGACCAGTGTGGCGGTGCATAATGCAGCTGTCCAGCATCCTCTCTCCACGGTGTCTCCACACTCGAATCCGACCATCGTGGTGCTGCAGACAGAAGCGTGCCTCGTCAGTAAAGACAACGTCATTCCATTCTGCCGTCCACATCCGTCTGTCATCACACCATTGGCGACGGAGACGTCTGTGATTCTGCGTCAATGATAGACGAAGCAATGGACGTCTTGCGGACAGACCACTCTGCTGTAAACGGCGTCGAATGGTACGCGCAGACACTGGATGATGCGTTACAGACGCAATGTGCTGTGCTATGGTTCGGGATGTCACTGAGCGATCCGTCACTGCCATGCGCACAATTTGACTATCAGCAGGTGCAGTGGTGCACCGAGGTGAATGCGATCGACCACGTCGGTCCGTCGTACCCTTCTGCATCCAACGGTCACATATCCGCATTACAGTTGTTTGGTTTCGTCCAACACGACTAGCGATTTCTCTGTATGATAATCCACAATCTCGGTAAGCCACTATCCTTCCTCTGTCGAACTCGGATACTTGATCAAAAGATGTTCGCTGTTGTCTACGAGGCATAACTGATCGTCATGTGAAACAACCACAAGGTAAACACACGTGCCGAACGTACACTCGTCGAAATCGCCAAGCCTTAAATGGCGCTATGAGGTGGCGCCACAGGCGCGCGTGATGTGCATCTGCGCTGAAATTCTAATTAGTTGCATATCTCATCGCTGCAAACCCATGGTGTAAATTTCACTTGATTCGGATGATTCCTTCAGGGTGTTGCAATAATGGTGGCCAGCAGTGTATTTTAACTTCAAGTAGCAAATGTGAATATCACAAAGTTTAATGGCCGATCGACGCTAGTATTACGTAAAAAGGGGATGTAACACATGAGACTTCTGCAGTTCAGAGTGAAGCCTTATGCACTCCTATGTGGCATCGCGTGCGTTCATTACCTTGTCGGTGGTTAGGCAGCGTCAGGGGCGACGGACAACGCAGCTCCACACACCTCGCCGTCACGGTAGCAACTCTCTCGAACTTATCCTTACTACTGTTTACCAAAGTTGGTTTAAGAAAAAGGTATCTGGCTGTGTTTTAAACTGACCAATCAGCGCCTCAATGTTAACCTTAAGCTCTGCCTACAAAAATTCTGTCCATCCAATGAGAAACATTATACTTTTCGTGGTGGGGCAATGTTTTTAATGTTTGCTATGTAACAGCGACGCATATAGTCTCACTCTAAAACTTGCAGCTGGTGTGACCCTTTTAGTGTTATCATAAGATCTATACTGTTCTTCTGGAGGGTTCTATCTTGTAACATGGGCTTTGGGATGGACCTCCCGGCGGTCGGCTGGCGATGTGGGTGCCCCATTGTCCCACTCTTATCGTAGGGCCTTCTAGCCTACACGGCTCTGCTCTCGGCTTCTGCTCTCGTTTCTCCCCTCGGAACTGCGTCTTTTTCACGGTGGAAAGGTATGATATGCATTTAGGCGTTCTTGTGTTAGTCTGTGGTATTCCATTTGCTCACTCGTTGACTGTATTACTTTGTTTAATTTAATGTCAGGATTTATTTGGAGCTATGTGACATATTGCCGGATTTGCTATCATCTCAGGGTTTTCATGGAAGATGTTGGATTTGCCTGATTCCTTACATCCTATACCCAGCAAGGTGACTACAAGCAGGTGACGTCGGGCAAATTTGTCACATCTGAAGGAAAAATGTACAACCTAAATGAATTAACAACACATCTGCATTTCCATCATACAAATCCTACTTGATAACTAACAAGTTTCACTGAAATTTGTCACAATATATTCTTGTATTTAAGTCAGTATGACTGACCAGGTTTTATTGATCTTCTGTGGTACTATGTCTATAATGTGTTCATTCGGATTTTCTTCTGCCTCATGGATGTCAAATTAAGAGACCTTTTGTATGGGTAATGTGCTGTTAGTAGCGTTTCGGTCCATCGAGACAACTGTTAACACCGAAACACAAGCTAACCCACTGGTCTTATTATCCTGTAACTATGGGACTGGCTCACTAAGAGGACAGGTACAAATGTGTTCAAGCTCCACGATGAAGCACAGTAATATTACGTCTTACATCCACATCAGCATGGGGCTGGGAGTTTCTTTAGCAGTGGTCCACATTGTAATGTCCGCCATATACCATAATATCGCTTCTATAGTTGTAGACGTCGATGTATGAGAGAATATGTATACATTTACCGGAGTCGCTTCCTATTCACTATACTTGGCAGAGACGAGATCATTGTGTTATTCGTCCATACCGTTGTTGTAATTCTTACGTTCTCTTTAATAATGCATCAATGTTTGTGAAAACATCAAGACAAAGATAAATGTGATATTTATGAAAATGTATCCAATACACTAACGGTTTCCGTTACAGGCATGTCCACTACATCCGACTGTGAAGTGAAGTTCACATCCGTTGCAGTCAGAGACCAATAACTGTAACGGAGTTTGCTTTTTTCTTCCCTAAAAATGACCTCTCGCCACATGTGTTTACATCAAGGCCAAAATCATTTCACCCAGCTAAGAATACAATTTATTTAGCTTTTTCTTATTTTTGCTAAAGAGAAAAGTAGATTAATTATTCGTGACCTGTTGACACATCGGTTAACACGGAGGAAAAGCAAATGCCAAAAAGTCACTCCTGCTACCTAATACAACCTGACATTGCAAGCGGTGCACTAACAGTGACATGTGGCTGAGTTACGATACGAACGTACAGATGGGGTGTACAAAAATATGGTAGCACAAAAAACACAGCCACGCCTAATACGATGTAGGAAATCCTGTGGTATACAAAACAGCTTCCAGTCGTCTCGGATTGCATAAATACATGCACTGTCTGTTATTTAAGGGAAACTTACTCTGCTTGCAAAACAGCGGCAAGTTAAGGTAATGATAATGAAAGTGGAAAGCGATCACGCACCCTTCTTTCCAAAGTATACAATAAAGTCCCAATAGTACTGAGATCCCGTGACTGTCGTGGCCAGGGGAGATGCGACAATCCATCCTCGCCGTCACAAAAGCATCCCTGGATGATGCGAGCCGTGTGAACAGGGACCATGTTTTCTTGAAACACTTCGCCATTGGGGAACAAACATTGTATCAGGGATGGACATCAGCAGCCAAAACGGTCACGTTATCTATGGCTGTGACGAGATATTACAGAATAACTTTCGGGTCCATGGATTACCGTGATACGTCCACCGTGATATGTCCGCCATGTTTCACTCTTAGGAGATAAACTCGGTAAGGTTTTGGAGACGTTTTGAAACAAGACTCATCCAACCAAACGACTTTCTTCCATTGCTTAATAGTCCAGTTGCTGTGTACGGGCTGTACTCCCCTTAGAGGAGACATCCAGTCCGTCTGCAATGGTAAGGTCTGTTAAGAAAGCTCGTGGTCGAGCTCAACAGTAGAAAATGCATTTCACAACAAACTGAAACATAACATACATCATATATGAGCAAAACAAAAATGCAATTCTAATTAGTATTATATCCAATCATCCGCAGCCTCGATAACTTATTGTAATCTCCGATGTATGCTTGAAACCACGTATTCCTCGTATTCACGCGGAAGAGTCATATAATTCATCCAATTTGCATTGACGGCTGTTTCAATGTGAATTTTGCTTGCCCTTGACGCAATGTTCAGAATGACTTTCCGGAAAAAAAGTTAATAATCATTCTTCCCCACTTTTGAAGTCACTTCACCGATTGAGCCGCAGTCTTCAAAGTCATCCACGTTTTTCGGACCTTGGAGTACACAGAAATACAGCCTAAAAACGCGACGTGTAAGCTGCGTCCATATCTCTTCTTGTGCATATCAATAAAAAATTCAAGGTGAACTAATGCTTTGTGGAGATTGCGTGAAGGACAAAGGCTCCCACTATTGAGTTTTGAAAGAATGAAATAATTACAGTGATATCTCTTACCATATGCGTGTAGTGCCATCCACGCCGTTACTTAACAGACTGTATACCAAGCTGTCTATGCTCGAAGGTGTTATACCGACAGACGACACTGCTTTAGCATGCACGCTGCCTAGGTCATCAGGCAGCAGTGCGAGTGCGTCCAGAGGCCACTACTTCCTCTAGTCTAGTACCTGCACGCGGCCTAGGTATTGGAGGCGGTGCAAAGCCGCTCAGAGGCACCTTCCGTCGAACTTTGGCCATTCGCCGACTTTACCTGCAGTTTTACTGTCAGAGCCTCGACTAGAACCTCCGATATGTAGGACGCCTCGGCATCAGAGGCGACGAGGAACCTGATATCGGTTGTCGACCTTCATTACGTTATTCAGTTATACTTCCGAGCGAACATTACCTTTGACTTTCGCCATTACGGCTTTAGCCTAAGTGAGACTTTTAAGAATTCAGTGCTGATCACGAACTATCATTAACTTGCAATGATTAACCTCTACAAGAAAACTTACATACTTTTCAATAAAACTATTCATTCGTGTTCGGTAGGCTATATGTAAAACCATCTGTTGTGAAATGGAAGCCTGTATGGTTATAGTGAGTTTGTGTTCATACAACATGAAATGAGCAAACGACGAAGGAACATATAACAGACGTTCCACAACAGGATTTGATAGGTCGCGAAGAATCAGCGATGAAGATACCAACAGAGAAGACAGAAGAGGTACAAAACAAATTTGTCACCTTCCCAAAATAATGGACTCGTGTAGCAGAGCAGACAATACTCACAGACAGTGGGCACAAAGCTTACTCTGACCAAGACGTATGCGCTCTGTTGTTTCAAGTGCTTGGAAATGCATATACCTCCAGTTAAGAAATGGAAGATTTTACCACACAGTGACGTGTTTAATAAGTGTAACAAGTTCAAAACTGATATTACCTCCTGAGACAGTGACTTAGCTAGGCAGGAAGAGCTTCCTTTAAGAAAGACGCGAGAGGAAATGGATAAAGAACGTGTTTCAGAAGAACTGGTTTTGGTCAATAGAAACAGTTGCACATACTGAGGAAGTCAGTTAGTGACTCGTTGATTCACATCTGGCCCTTCTGTGAGCAGTTATTAGCCTTGACACTGATCGATAGAGTTGTTGGATGTCCTCTTGAAGGATATCTTGCCAAACTCTGTCCAACTGACTCCTTCGCTCGGCAAAATCCCGAGGTGGTTGTAGGGCCTTGCTTATAATGCTCCACACCTTCTCAACTGGGAAGAGATCCGGCGACCTTGCTGGTAAAGGTAGGTTATGACTTGCACGAAGGAAAGCAGTACAAACTCTCGCCATGTTTCTATAATAATTTTTTTACAACTAACTGAATCACTCCAGATGATGTAGCACATGAATAGGAATCAGAAACAGGACAGCATATTGATGAAAACTTGAAACATAAGTAGGAAGTCACTTAGCTGCTCAATTACCGAAGTTTAGCTAGTCGTGCTCTATGTATAATTGGTAGTATTGGGAACAAACGAATCAACCTTCTGTTGTGCACATTATCACGCAGTAATGTCTAGCGAATAATTTTTTGGGAAGACCATCATGTCACTGGCAATGTATGTGCCATACCAAATGTCTGCTCAAGCCACTGCCACCATTGTTTCATTTGAAAGTTGTAAGACAAAGTCCTATAGTATTGGGCTAGTATGAAAAATTACGCACTTTAAATGTCGATATTTATGGGCGATATGGGCATTGTACAAGATTTATTTCAACATCCGTTTATTTCAATATGAGACTTTACGAGTCAATTTTCCTTCTGAAGAAAATAAATTTATACTTGTCAAAACCATGGTAAAAGGTTGATAAACCTTCAGTTGTGCACCTGAGAGGACGTTATTTTCCAGTTCTATCAAGTTTCTGGGTGCACCGTTGTTGAAGTGCAGCCACCGCTAAAAAAATTTAAAATTTACGAAACTATGTCGCTGCCACAATCTTGTTTCTCATAGTACACGTTACATTTGCAGAATTACGTATATTATGAGGTGAAGTTTAAAACCGTTAATGATTGAGTTTCTGGTGTGTTTCACAGCAGTAACTGAATCTCTCATTGTAAATTGTTGTGCATAGATTTATTCGACACCACAAGACCATATCCCCTACATAAAGGTCTAAGGAGCAAACGTCTACGGCTAACATGTGCTTGGTTCACACAGCTGCCACATACATAGCTGCTTTGCGTTCTACAATGCAGCTGTTGGTGCTACATTGCTTCGGTGTTGTACGACCACAGAGATAAAGCAAATATTGTGTTTGATTTCGATGTTTTCCGATTTCTGCCAGGTGAGGGCTGAAGTCCGTGGCGACGACGGAGGAAGTAGGCAAAAGAGATGGTGGGGATATGAAATTTACTTGTTGCTCCAGCCATTGTATCTGCTGTTCTAATATGTGTCAGCCCTTAACCTTTATGATACTTTGAGGTGTTCACTCGTCTGTGGGAGAACTACAGCCTACGCTTCCCCAAGAGCTGAAACGAGAGAAGGTTGAACGCTGGAATACGAAAATAATTCCACGTTATGGATCATCCAAAATGTATCACATTGGGTTCAGTTAGGGACTGGGCAGGTCAGTCCCTTTCAGCATTGACTCATAGATACGACCTATCATAGTGGCAGGTTGCATTGTCAAACGGATAAAAACAGTCACCGCATCGGAACTGTTACTCCACAGTACACAGTACACGTCGCAGTAAAATGGGTTCATAACGTGCACATTCAGCTTTTTCTTAACCGTAATAACGGTCTCACACTCTTACAATGAAAAAAAAGCGGAAAACACCTAAACCGTAACACCACTTCCTCCGTATTTCAGAATTGGCACTACGCAAGACAGAAAGTAACTTTCTTCAGAGATTCGCCAAACCCAAACCCTTTCATCGTATTGCCAAAGGGTATAGCGTTATTCGTCACTCAACTCGGTGCCAGTCGCTCTCTGTCGAATGGCGTCGCTCTTTCACCGCCCACAACGTCGCTTAGTACTGTCTACAGAGAGATGTGATTTATGAGGAGCTGCTTTACCATTGAGAACCATTCCTTTATCCACGATGTGATCAAAAGTATCCGGACATCTGGCTGAAAATGACTTACAAGTTCGTGGTGCTCTCCATCGCTAATGCTGGAATTCAGTATGGTGTTGGCCCACCCTTAGCCTTGATAACAGCTTCCACTCTCGCAGGCTTACGTTCTATCAGGTGCTGGAAGGTTTCTTGGGGAATGGTAGCCCATTCTTCACGGAGTACTGCATTGAGGAGAGGTATCGATGTCGCTCGGTGAGGCCTGGCACGAAGTCGGCGTTCCAAAACATCGCAAAGGTGTTCTATAGTTTCAGGTCAGGCCAATCTACTATAGGGATGCTATTGTCGAGTAACCACTCCGCCACGGTCTGTGCATTACGAGAAGGTGCTCGACCGTGTTGAAAGATGCAGTCGCCCTCCCCGAATTGGTCTTCAACAGTGGGAAACAAGAATGTGCTTAAAACATCGATGTAGGCCTGTGCTGTGATAATGGCACACAAAACAACAAGGGGTGCCAACCCCCTCCATGAAAACAACGACCACACCATGAAACCACCGCCACGGAATTTTACTGTTGACACTGCACATGCTGGCAGATGACGTTCACCGGGCATTCGCCACATTTTGTACCGTGATTCGTCACTCCACTCAACCTTTTTCCACTGCGGGCTTTTACGCTCCTTGCACCAAGCGAGGCGTCGTTTGGCATTTACCGGCGTGATGTGTGGCTTATGAGCAGCCACTCGACCATGAAATCCAAGTTTTCTCACCTCTCGCCTAACTGTCATACTACTTGCAGTGGATCCTGATGCAGTTTCGAATTCCTGTGTGATGGTCTGGACTGATGTGTGCCTGTTACACATTATGACCCTCTTCAAGTGATGGTGATTTCTGTCAGTCAGCAGACGAGGTCGGCCTGTATGCTTTTCTGCTGTACGTGTCCCTTCACGTTTACACGTCACTATCACATCGGAAACAGTGGACCTAGGAATGTTTAGGAGTGTTGAAATCACACGTACAATCGCATGACACAAGTGACACATAATCACCTGATCACGTTCGGAGTCCGTAAGTTCCGTGGAGCACCCCATTCCGCTCTCTCACTATGTCTAATGACTGCTGAGGTCGCTGATATGGAATACCTAGCAGTAGGTGGCAGCACAATGTACCTAATATGCAAAACATGTTTTTGGGGGTGTCCGGATACTTTTGATCACATAGTGTAACTCTCTGCGCCCAGTCATTGTACTAGGGCGGATGCTGGAGCACTTCGGAACTCACGAGTAATTCCTGCCGCTGATTTGATGCAATTTACTTTACGATCACTCTCCGCAATGCTCAATAGTTCTTCTACGTCAGTACACGAAGTCTGTGTGGTGTTTGTTTAACTGTGGTTGTAACTTCGCTTCCCTGCTTCACAATCACGTCACGAACAGTGGAAGTTGGCAGCTTTAAAAGGACTGAAATCTCACCGATGGTTTCGTTAGTCTGGTGACATCCAATAACTACTCTACATTCGAAGTCAGTGAGTTCTGTTGACTGACACACTCTGTTGTACTGCTTCTATACTGAGAACACAACACTCTCCGTATGTTGTTATACATGTGCGTCGGCCCCTTGGGATCAAATCCGCGGCATAACTTTAATTAAGTCATGCATATTAAATTTGCTTCAGAGATAGAGAACTCGACATATGGACTTACAGCGATCATTTCCTATAAAGAAAAGTGACCAAATTCAGTCTCTGCATCGCTTTCCTTTAGTTCCATATGACCAGTTTCGAACCAGCTGCCAAACTCCAGATGCAGTGTTACGGAATAACCTGTCTAGTGTGCAACTGAAAGTACACAGTCATGTGTCCTACACTCGACAGGTTACTCTGTAACACTTGAAATCAAGAAAAGTAATCTGTAGACCGAATTTCGACACTTTTTTTTTTACTTACACAAGTATATTGCTTTTTAAACCATAGTCTTCGGGATGGATGGGTGGGAGGGAGTGGGCAGCTTGGGAATTCTATCACTGTCGCAGAATCACTTTGTTACAGTTCTGTATAAATGCGTTGGCTTTAGTTATTCCCGTCAGTTTGAATAAAATGATTTTTGGTATTATGCTGTATCATAATACGTTATATCACTAAAATGATGTTTTTGAAACAAATATAAAATGGCCTGATTAACTCTAAACATAATGCAGTAACAGTGTACGTTAAAGAGCAAACACTGAGAAATAAGCACGGTAACGTGGTTGTTTTTGCTGTCTCCGCTTTGGATGACGTCGCATGCTGTCCGTATCAGCGATGCCAGAACGGCGCCTGAGGCAGAATACGCTCAATAAGGGCCCGATGGCGGCCGACCGGATGTCTGTCAACGACGCGCCTTTGAAGGCCGCGGCGTCTGTCAGCCGCCACAGAGCGGGCCAGCAATCGGCCCTGGCCTGGCGTGCCCTGAGCTGCCTGCACATGTCCCTGTATTCCGCGCATTTCAGCATCATTTTCTGTTGTAAGCTGACCAGCATCTCACCATGAGTTTAAAGACAAATCTTCCTTCAGTTCCTCTTCAAAAAAATTTTACAACACTGCTACCTCTCGGCTCTCTCCAGGAGGAGGACAAATCACAACATCAGTATATGAAAAACCTAACAGAGTGGCTGTCACAACCGCTCCCTGTAGTCCACGGGCTCTAAGGCTTTGGATTCGCCCGCCTCATAGCTTTGTTTCGACACGCAAGTCACCAAAGTGGCGTCAACTCGAAAGACTTGCACCAGGCGAACGGTCTACCCGACGGGAGGCCCTAGCCACACGGCATTTCCATAGCTTTGTTGCCGCATGTACATCTAACAGTTCAGTAGGTCAGCACCAACTGAACGCTTTGCATTACTATGCGGTATCGTGTGTTCGCGCCTGGTTTCAGTCTCCCGTGGAACGGTGCATTGACATTTGTTTCGTGGTCAGCGAAATGCAAGAGCAAAAGTCTACATGTAGTGGTACCTCGATCGCTGTGCGTAAAGAGCGTCAAGACATTAAAAGACAATCTAAATTTGTCGTAACTAGCGTGCTGAAGGTTTTGCTTTTTACTAATCTGCTCAGTAGTGAAGAAATAAGGGTCTCCAAATGTGTGCATGTGGTTTGATTCTCCGAGAAAGGGATGTAAATGAGAACGGAAATCAACGGAATTTGATGATTTTGATAAAACATTATTGTGTAAAAGTCTACTTCGATACTGCAACAGAGGAGAGTATCCTACAGCTAGAAAATTACAAGGTCATCTCCGTTAAAAAAAATTATTCTGCCTCTGAGACCTCCGTCCTTCTCTGCACTCTTGGTTTTTGATTCAGAAACTGTTGATGGAATGCAGAGACATTGCAGCAGCAACAACGAAGTTTTGTTTAAAATGCACTTACTGCGTTCTGAGGATAAAACTTGTTTCACACAGACACACGCAGAAATATATTTTTCTGGATTTAGACAGAAATATTGGCCTCAAAGTACCTACATTTACTTTTGTGTAGCATATATCAATGATTTTGGTGGTGGGTGCAGTGACGAAGGGTCCGTAACAGCAGCAAATAAAAAAAATGTCATTAGCTAGAGACTACTGTAAGTATTTCTGGCGACGGCATACAAGTACTCGGCGCTGTCGCACACAGTCTATCGTATATAAAATGCGTTCATACATGGCACAATACAATAGTGATTCCTCACATGTTACCAAAATTAATGTCGCAGATGGAAACTTCCTGGCAGACTAAAAGTGTGTGCCGAATCGATACTCTAACTCGGGACCTTTGCGGACAAATGCGGATTGAGCACTTAACCACGAAAGGCAAAGGTCCTTAGTTCCAGTATCGGTGCGTCACACAATTTTAATTTGCCAGGAAGTTTCATATCACCGCACACTCCGCTGCAGAGTGAAAATTTCATTCTGGAAACATTCCCCAGGCTGTGCCTAAGCCTTGTCTCCGCAATATCCTTTCTTCCAGAAGTGCTAGTCTTGCAACTTTCGCAGGAGAGCTTCTGTGAAGTTTGTTAGGTAGGAGACGAGGTACTGGCTCTGGCTCTGAGCACTATGGGACTTAACATCTGAGGTCATCAGTCCCCTAGAACTTAGAACTACTTAAACCTAACTAACCTAAGGACATCACACACATCCATGCCCGAGGCAGGATTCGAACCTGCGACCGTAGCAGTCGCGCGGTTCCGAACTGAAGCGCCTAGAACCGCTCAGCCACCGCGGCCGGCCGAGGTACTGGCGAAAGGGAAGTTGTATTCCGAACAACTTTCTCGCTCGAAATTTCTGCAAGCTCCAACAGCACGCAAACTCATCAGCGAAGCCGTTTTTCGCTAGGGACAACAAATTCACACCTCTTATGGTATTTTTATCTCGGAATACTTTTTTTCACGTTAAATATATTTCACATGCACATATAAACTTTGAGGACATTCATATGTTATTTCAAGTCGAAATATGTCAGTGGTTACATTTTCTTTCACAGGGTGAAGTAAAAATAATCTTTTCCTTCAATGTTTCCTGTAACATTAGATCTTTTTCTTTTTTTTTTTTTTCTTCTTTCGTAGCAGGTGGCAGGACTTCACTTTTGGAAACTCCATCATATTCTATACCAAAACTAGAAATCTATAACACTATCTCAGAATTTTTACTAACGATTGAAATTATCACTAGGACTGTGAGATAACCATGAGGTGGCCACTTTCGTGGCAGCAGCTATTGAGAGAAAGGTTATGTTGTGCTGGCCTACATTACAAAGAGGTTATTCTTTTCCTTACACATCTAGTTTCAAATATACAGAATACAACTTTTGTTAATAGTTTTTTGCTTTTTTAACCACCATTTGTGTCAACTGGCAAACAATTATCAGACACAAGCTCATTTAAATAAAGTAACGGTTGATATCTAATAGTTTGGACATTTAGCACAATAGTACAAAAATACTTTCAAATATCTAGTTAAAATCTTCAAATGTTCAAATTCTTGAAGGACATGAAACAGTTCCAGAAATGGCAAGAATGCTCCGACAAAATATATATGAACAAATATATGTGAACAAATTTTAGCCACTGCCATAAAATTCTTTTTTTGGGTGGGAGGGGTCGTCATGTGATTGGTATGATGCTGCCACACGCGAATTCCTCTCGTGCGCTCTGCCCTAACCTACACATCTCAGAGTAGCTCATGCATCCTCCGTCCTCAATTATCTGTTGGGTATATTCCAACTTCTGTCCTCAGATTTTACCCCCTACAGTTCTCCCTGTAATACCTTGAAAGCTATTTACTGGTGTCCCAGCAGGTGTCCTGCCATCCTCCCCCTTGTTTTTTATCAGTGGTTTCCATATATTGCTACCTTCGCCAATTCTGTGGAGAGCTTCCTCATTCCTTGCGTTTTTAGTCGATCTGATTTTCAATATTCTTCCGTAGCATCACATCATAATCACTTCGATGCTCTTCTGTTCCAGTTTACCCACTTACCGTGATCCAGAACCATAAAATGCTGTGCCCCAAATGCACATTCACAGAATTTTTTTCCTCAATTAAAGGCCTATATTCGAGACCAGTAGACTTTTCTTGGCCAGGAACGCCGTCCTTGCGTTGCTAGTCTGTTTTTAAGTCCTTTTTGCTTCGTCCGTTACGGCTAAATTTGATTACAAGGTAGTAGAATCTCTAACCTTCGTTTAGTTCTTAACCCTAATTTTGATTTTAAGTTTCTCGCAATTCCAATTTCTGCTACATCTGATTACCTTTGCCCCCTTCTAGTATACTGTTAGTCACTATTCAGTATTCATCAGTAGACTGTTCATTCCATCCAGCAGATCATATAATTCTTCTTCAAATTCTCTCAGGATAGGAATGTCATCAGCGAATCTTAACATTGATACCATTTTTACCATGAATTTTAATCTCACCCTTTATGTTTTCTTTTTGCTTCGTCGTTCCTTCTTCGATGTTCAGACTGTCTTACACCCTTTCCATCCGTGGACTCCGTTCTTGTTCTTCCACTGTCATTGTTCCCTCCTAGTTTCTGTACGCTCCATCTTTCCCTATAGCTTATCTCTATTTTTCTCAGTATTTCGAAAATATTGCAAGCATTTTACAATGTCGAACGCTTTTTGTCAGTCTAATGCTCTGAATTGTCATGATTTCTTCTTGTCATTGCTTCCATTATCCAGTGCAACGTGACATCTGCCCCTTCCTGTGCCTTTACCTTTCGTAAGGCCAAATTGATCGTCATATACCTGATCCTTAATTTCCTTTTCCATTCTTCTGTACCCAGTGGCTAGCACAATGGACTCGCAATCGGGAGGACGACGGTTCAAACCCGTGTCCGGCCATCGTAATTTAGGTTTTCCGTGATTTCCCTAAATCGCTCTAGGCAAAGCCGGGATGCTTCCTGAAAAAGGGCACGGTCGACTTCCTTCCCTGTCCTTCCCTAATCCGATGGGACCGCTGACCTCGCTGTCTGGTCTCCTCTCCCAAAACAACCGAACCCCAACCAACCCCATTCTTCTGTACATTATTGTTGTCAGCAGCTTGAATGTATGAGCTGTTAAGCAGATTGTTCGATAGTTTTCGAACGTACCTGCCCATGCTCTCTTCGGAATTATGTGTATTACGTTTCCTCCGAAAATCTGATGATATATCAGCAGACTGGTATGTTCTACACACCAATTTCAACATTCTTTTGATTCCCACTCCCCCCCAGTGACTTTAGATATTCCTATGGAATGTTGTCTATTCTTTCTGCCTTATTTCATCTCAAGTCTTCCAGGGTTCGTTTAGTTCTAATAGTGGGTCGCCTACCTCTTCTCTAAAGAATTCAGTTTCTTCTTCTAACACGCCATTAGACAGGTCGTCCCTTCATACAGACATCCAGTTCAACCTATCTGCTCTCTCTTTTCCGGTTAACAATGGAATTCGCATAGTACTCTTAATGTTACCAAACTTGCATTTAATTTCACTGAAAGTTATTTCGACTTTCCTAAATGCTGAATCATTCCTCCTCATGATCATTTATATTTCAATTTCTTCACATTTTTCCTGCAGATATTTCGTCTTGGCTACCCTGTTATTAACACTATGCAGCGATAAAATAAATTTGCTTTCTCAATTGAGTCTTGCAGAAGGCGATCCACCCAAGAACTTATCAGTTAAATACAATATTGCAGTGTCTGTGTTATTCTGAATTAAGAAACAAAGTTTCTGAGGACAGGCATGCATGCATGCAAATCGGAACATCCTATGTAAAACAACAACCATGCACAAATCATTCCTGTGGCTTAAAGTATGCCCTGAAGGCAAACCAAAATCTCCGAATAACAGGTAGAAACGCAAAAATGGTCTCTACTCCATCTTACTGCCGGTAGTATGGATTCATCAAACTTCTAACGACAGCAGACAACATCAGTTATTCTGAATAGAGTTCAAGAAACCGATCTCATTCAAAGAAAGCAGAGTACTACAACAGTTCAGTACCTTGTAATTTGCAGTCGCAGAGCGCCCTGTATGCACAAATCCCTTGAGACAACAGCCACAATAAGTATCAGTGTTCACAATGTCTTGCTCTCGCTCAAAATGCAATAAATCATCCAGAGAATGTAATTTGACCACAAGTCTCATCGTTCCATGTACTGACCATTCTTTCCATCTCCAGTACGAACATTTGATACTACCACACGAAGATTCACTTGCTGCCCTCAGAACCAACTTGCACAATACTGTGCAACAGAAACCCCTCTTTCCATAATCTTATGTCCACTCTGCAGCTCACAGCAGACAGGCCGAGCCTCTGTAAGGTCAGACACACAAAGGCCTATTAACATGCTACCTTCCTATATGCGGCCTACGTTTTCCAAAGATGGCGCGGTATCCCCTTCGCTTCTGCCCAGAACCAGTGGCAGATGCTAAACTTGTGAGCAACTGGCGCAGTGTTTCACACAGTGATTTCAGACGCGGCGACGAGACAATTTCTATAATGTGCCTACTTTTTATTGTGGGTCATTAGCATTCTAACTGCTTTGACGCGACCTGTTGCGATTCATTTCCTACGTCAAACTCTTCTTGTCAGAGTAGCACTTGCATCCATTGTCCTCAGTTATTTGTTGGGGACATTTCAATATCGGTCTCCCCCCCCCCCCCCCCTTAGCTCCTCTCTTTTACCAAAGAACTTATTTCTTCATATCTTACAACATTGTCTATCACCGTGCTCCTTTTCTTGACAGTATTTTCAATATGTTCTTTCTTAGCTGTTTACGTGTCAATAAACCGTTTTCTTGGAGGTACATCATAATGTTCGAATACAGTATACGTTCCAGAACCCTACTGCAGATCTACGTTAGTGATGTGGGCCTGTCATTCAACGGATTACTCCTACTTCCCTTTTTGGGTATTGGTGTGACATGAGCAACTTTCCAGTCTATAGGTACCGATCTTTCTGTGAGCGAGCGGTTGTATATAATTGCTGACTATGTAGCTATTGTATCAGCATACTCTGAGAGGACCCTCACTGGTATACAGTCTGGCCGAAAGCCGTGCTTTTATTAAGTGATTTAAGTTTTGCGAAACAGAGGATATATATTTCTATGTTTCTCATCTTGGCAGTTGTTCTTGATTGGAATTCACGAATATTTACTTCGTCTTCTTTGGTGAAGGAGTTTCGAAAAATCGTGTTTAATAACTCTGCCTTAGTGACACTGTCATCAATGACTTCACCGTTGTTATCGCGCAGTGAAGGTTTTGATTGCGCTTTGCCACTAGTGTGCTTTATGAATGAACAGAATCTCTTTGGGTTTTGTGCCAGACTTCGAGACAGTGTCTCGTTGTGGAAATTATTGAAAGCATCTCGTATTGAAGTACGCTCTATATTTCGAACTTCTGCAAAACTTTGCCAGTCTTGAGGATTTTGAGTTCTTTTAAGTTTGGCTCCTTTCTTCGCTGCTTCTGCAACAGTGATATGACCCATTTTGTATACCATAGGGGATCAGTACCATCACTTATTAATTTATGTGGTATATATCTCTCAATTGCTGTCGACACTATCTCTCTGAAGTCATTCCACAACTTTCCTCGCTTACATTATCAGATCGTAAGGCGTGCAGATTCTCTTAAAAAGGTGTTAAGAGCCGTTTTTAAATAGATACACTTTGCGTTTCTGTTTAATGGTTGTAGGAGTTACGGTATACAGCCTAGCAGCAACTGCCTTGTTGTCGCCAATCCCTGTATTCGTCACGATACTCACTATTTATCCAGGATTATTTGTTGCTAAGAGGTCAAGTATGCTTACGAAACCTTTTTCGCTTCGAGTGGGCTCATGAACTAATTGTTCAATATAAATTTCTGAGAAAGCATGCAGTACAATTTTGGATGACGTTTTATGGCTGCCGCCGGCTTTAAACGCATAATTTTTCCAGCATATCGACGGTAGGTTAAAGTCACCACCGACTATAATTATATGAGTGGGTTACCTATTTGAAATGAGACTCAAGTTTTCTTTGAACTGTTCAACAACTGTATCTTCTGAGTCAGGGGGTCGGTAAAACGACCCAACTAATAGTTTATTCTGATTGTCAGGTATAACCTCTACTCATACTATTTCGCAGAAACTATTTACTTCAGTTTCGCTCCAAGACAAACTACTTCTGACACTAATGAATACTCCACTACAAGTTGTATTTAATGTTCTTTCTGGACACTGTTAGACAGAAAAATTTTTTGCTAGACTTATTTCCGGCTTTGGCGAGCTTTCTGTGCCTATAACTATTTGAGCTTCAGTGCTTCCTATTAGGGCTTGGAGCTCTGGTTCTTTCCCAACAATTTAAAACTACAATATCTATCAATTCTACAACTTACTTGCTGTGTTTTACCTGCCGCCTTTTAGACGCACCCCCTTTTTGTGGTTCCATCAGGTCCTCTAACCTAAAAGACCACCCAGTCCCATCCACACAGCCCCCCCCTACCCGAGTAGCCCCTTCCTGCGTGTAGTGGACTCACGACCTATTACGCGGAGCCCAGAAACCCACCACATGATGGCGCAAGTCAAATAAGCTGCAGCCTACACAGTCACAGAACCGCCTGAGCCTCTGATTCAGACCCTCCACTCGGCTCTGCACAGAAGGCCACAGTCGGTTCTATTGACGGCGCTGCAGATGGTGAGCTCCGCCTTAATCTCGCAAGCAAGGCTGGCAGTCTTTACCATTTCCGCTAGACGCCCAAAACCAGAGAAAATCTCCTCCGATCCAAAGCGACCTACGTCATTGGTACCCACTTGAGCCACCAACTACAGTTGGCTGCACCCTGTACTCTTCATGGCATCTAGAAGCGCCGTTTCCCCATCTGGAATAGCTCACCCCAGTACACACACAGAGTGCACTCTGGCTTCCTTCCCTTCCTGCATCCATGATCTAAGGGGCCCCAATACGCACCTAACGTTGCTCCCAACTACCAGCAAACCCACCCACTGTGAACGCCCAGACCTTGCAGGCCGAGAAACTTCCTCTGGAACAAGGTGGACGACTGCACCCTGCTCAGAGACATCGTCAACCACGGATACCGCCTGAAACCTGTTCGTAAACGAACCGGAGACGCCCTACAATCGGCCCCTCTGAAAGTTTTTCGCTGCCTGTCATACTTTGGAATGATCTCCCATTCGACCACAGGTGAGGGGTCAACCTTAGTGCAGGCAGTACCCGGGGCGGCCACAGCAGTGGACCGAACGGGGGGGCCACGTGGGCTGTGCTCAACGTCTCTCGCATCTCTGCATCAGGCCCCCGACGGTGACGCAAATCAGAACATCCTATGTAAAACAACAACCACGCACAAATCATTCCTGTGGCTTAAAGTATGCCCTGAAGGCAAACCAAAATCTCCGAATAACAGAAGCCAATGCACCCTGGAGCTGTGAGCGAAGGGTTGCCAACTCAGCTCGCATCTGTACACAGCAATCACAGTTCCTATCCATTACAGCAGTCGCTCCCATTTGAATCTCATAAAAAATATACAGCAAACGAACGGTGTACTCGGCTTATTAGCAGCAGGGATTAGAAGTGCTCTCTCACTAACAGTGTAAATTACACTGAGCTACACTAACGAAAACAAACAAAAGCCTGTACGATCCGAGGGTCGATATAAGGGTCGATAGCAACGGCGGTACGGTATGCTACACTGCTATTAAACTAAAAGCTTGTGCTAGTAGATACTCGAACACGCAAGAAATTACAAAAATAGTTACACTGCTATTAAAGTAAAAGCTTGTGCTAGTAGGCACTCGAACACGCAAGAAATTACAAAATAATCTGGTAACTACACTGGTATCTGTAAATAAATAAGTCACTCCTGCTGGAAGCTCGTAAAAACATACAACAAATTAATGGTGTACTCGCCTTCTTAGCAGCAGGAACACGAGGTGGTCTGTTACTGACGGTCTATCTGACACTATGTAGAATAATTACTCAGAGAAGTTATTATTTCGAAACATGTTCTACGTCCCTTCTTCACAGTACATTTTCATTATTTCACTGTCCTCTTTTTGTTCCTAGGAGCACATTCTTCCACGTTTCCTCTCTCTTTGCTGAAAACCCTCGAAGATTATTTTATTTTGGTTTTCAAATTTTCCTTTTCTTCAGCTATAATTATATCTCCTAACTGTTTTTGAGTATATTTTATCCACTGATTTTAGTTCCTTTTGTTATTTAATTTCTGGAATATTCTTTGTTAATCTATTGTGCTCTACCAACAGTAGCGATACACGGTAAACGAAGGTAAATTCGGTATGATTGGAAATAGGGGAGTGAGTGAAATACTATGAACAGTTCAGTAATACAGTAGTTCTCAACAAATTCGTCAACAATCCGACGTCCACAAGAATAATTCAGGTATACATGCCGGCTTCGCAAGCAGAAGATGAAGAGGTAGAGAAAGTATAGGATTGAACTAAAGTTTAAGAGTATCGTACAAAAGAATCAGTGTGGAAGGAAGTGGTGTACTGAAATTCAGAGGAATGACGAGATATATTTTGTGTCGCTAAGGATGTGGATATTTCGTTAAGGAATGTCAATTTAGGCAGTTATGCAATCGCAGATGTAGGAGAATTATGGTTACAAGGAAGGTAACCCCATAGAAACCTTAAGTAACCGGAAAAAATGCTTCGATTAATCGACGAAAGAAATGTTCAAAGATGTTCAGGATAAGACAAGACTAAAGCGATGTAGAGGACAGAAATAGACTAAATATGAAGTGTAGGGCAGTCAAGGTGAAAAATCTGCAGGGAACAATGTGAAGAACTCCAAAGAGAAATGATCATCGGGAAGACTGACTCAGCAGATAAATCAAAACAACTTTAGGGAAAATTTAAAGCAAGGGTGATGGAGTGCAATGGGGATTCTACTGATAAGCGCAAAGGAAACAGCGTTTAGATGAAAAGAGTACACTGAGTGACTCTATGAGGGGGAGGACATACCTGACGACTTGGAAGAAATTGAAGTCGATCAGGAGGGCATAAGGGATTCAGTATAAGAGTCAGAATTTAAAATAGTTCTGAAAGACTTGAGATCAAATAAAGCTCAGAGGATAGATAGCTGTAGACGCGCGATATGCGCGGCGTCCTACACGGTTGTAGGACAATTGAGCAGAGTTGTGGAGGTGTGGTCCGCTGGTGCACCAAGGTGCTACTGTGATATCATTCAGTTAACAGACATTTATTGTAGAGATTTTTACAGTAACTCTGTTCTCGTCCTGGCACTGCCTAGCAGCAGGCGTGCTAAGCGCGCATTGTATGAAGGTGCAACGTAGCATGCTGCGCGCGGTAGCCGCGTAGTCAGGGGCGCCTAGTCACGGTTCGTGCGGCTGCCCCCGTCGGAAGTTCGAGTCCTCCCTCGGGCATGGTTGTGTGTGCTGTCCTTAGCGTAAGTTAGTTTAAGTTAGATTAAGTAGTGTGTAAGCGTAGGGACCGATGACCTCAGCAGTTTGATCCCATAGAACCTTACCACAAATTTCCAAAATTTCCAAGGTAGCATGTCAGCATCCAGTGAGGAATCTGCAGGCACAGACTCTGGCTCTAGCGTTGTCTAAGGTCAGTGCCACGGCCTCATCTTATGAGGGTCTGGTGCCAGCGTGCCGCCGCAGCCTGGAGTTGCTGTGAACGTCTGTCAGAGTCTGAGCGCTCCCCTTCTGTCAATGTGTGAAGCTGCGTGTAGAATCGTCAGCAGAAATCAGCATGTCCCTGTTGTCGGTTGTCGAGATGGCGCATAGGTGACAGAAACAAAATGGATATGAAGGACAAGCCGAGAGGCGGTCCCAGCATACAGCAGGTAAGGCGGTGCTTATACTGACCAGGACTGGCGGCACAGGCACCCTGCTCCCGAGCTGAGATGGACAAATTTTTTCTTCATTCAGGTAGGATCGGCCAGGCACTCATCTTCAGTCAGTCATCGTTGTGACCGGTAGGATTGGCACCTGCCCAGTTAAGTTCCCTCCACAACCAGACGGCTATGGACTCCTCGCGTTGGACTCCAACGTGGCGGCAGCTGTTGACACTTTTGTATTTAGCAGGCCATAATGGAACTAGCAGAGTTGGCCTTCCATCGGTACCACTGAAGCAGAATGATTCTGAGAGTGATAGAAATGAAAGTGAGGGTTCCATAGAAATAATGAAGTGATTCGCACTGTCGGGTGGCCAAAAGTGCTGCTATTTTCTGAGCCTGTCAGCGCTCTCGGTTCGCCTAATGTTAAACTACAAATATTCGGTGCGTTCCTTCGTGCAAAGTCTGCAGCCTGAAAGGCATTCTTGTGTCGTCCCTAACTGAAGTTGGTACGCGTAGCCCCGTTACAGATGATCTTTGTGTCTACGCTGCACTGTTGTGTAAGTGCTGAATGAGGTGTTCCTGACTTCCTCTCTCGAACACTTTGAGGCAATAACCTGCCCAGCTATACTTCAGTCCTTCCGAGTACTGACACTGTTTATGCCACAGTTGCGTGACCGGCGGACGTGTTCCAGTTAACGTCGTACCACGTCCCACCAAATTAAAAAAAAAAATCTTCCTAAGTTAGTTACTATTATGCAGTGCAACGTAAAATTCCATCGGAATGTGTGAAATCATTCGTGGAAGTGACAAAAAAAAAGATTATTGAATTTCGTGAGCAGAATTAATGAGACTGGTGACGTACCATCAGATTTTCGGAAAAATAGTCCATAGAGTTCCGAAGATAGCAAGGGCAAATAGGTGCAAAATCTGTCCCACTATCAGTTTAAAATCTCACACACTCAATTGATTGACAAGAATAATACACACAATAAAGTTGATGATCTGTGAAGACGATCAGTTTCACTTTAAAAATGGTTATGGCACCAAAAATGCAATTCTGACTATACTCCTCATAATGGAAGTAAGACTGAAGAAAGATCAAGACACGATTATAGAATTTGTCGAGCTAGGAAATGAGTTGGAAGCAAGTGGACGTAACAAGTGGACTGGCACAGGCACAGATGGCGTTCCCGGCCAAGGGAAGTCTATTGGTATCAATCACAGGCCTTAATTTCAGGAAGCAATTTCTGGGAATGTACGTCTGAAGTACAGCATTGTATGGTAGCGAATCACGCACACTGTGAAAACCGAAACAAACAGAATCGAAGCGAGTGACATGTGGTGGTTCAGATGACATTTGAAAATCTAGTCGTCTGATAAAATAAGGAATGTGGACGTTCTCCGAAGAATCGACACTCCCACAGGAATTTCACTGATGTTCTACTTAGTTAAAATGGTATATAAGCAGAACTCGTTTAGAAGAGTATGTGAATGAAAAACACTCACCGATGTCAGTTTCAAGCTGAGGAAGTCTGACGAAATTTGAATGATACGCTCCACACAGCAATATATTCGCTTCATTCAGCTACCACATCTGGCTACACTTTGTATGCGGGGATAAGACAGGAACGTCATCTAGTGCGAGATAGTTAATATTTAGCAGAGAACGGATGAACAATCTTAAGGTTCTAAAAAATTCAAATTGAAGTAATAAAAGTTTAATGCAAATAACTGTTGTTAAATTTTACGTCGAAGAAGCAGTAAAGAAAGTGAAAGAATAATAAAAAAGCAAAGGGGAAAAAATTTAAATTCGCTGACATGCCCTTTTGTTATGGTTTGAGAAATGGAAGCAAATATCGAGCCCATCTTAAATTTCCCTTGTAGAATAATAGGCTCCCATTATGGTGGTGAATGCTAAGATAAAATTTTACTATGTAAAAGAATAACAGAGACATATCACAACACAGACGGGTTCCAGAGCACTAATGTATGCGCTTCATGTATCCTGAACTGCGAATACAGTTTACAGTAACAACGCTATCAAATGTTTCTAACACAGGAATGTGTCCTCCACTGTTTGGTGCCTTCTGTAGGTGGTTCGTAATAGCAAAGAGCTTGCGGTTGAAGTGACATGTTTCACAGTAGCGAAGATGAACAAGCACTCATAGCTATTAAGGTACGCATTTTAGGGTCCATGCATATCTGCCCAATACTTTTTTCTTGTTTCGACCCATACTACCACTCACAGTATGGAATACTTTTTAACTACACGTATAAAAATACAAATATTCTAATAAAAGATCAAAATAATTTTTACCGAATCTAAAATTGTAAAATTCTGTGATAATGTGATAATTAAAAATATAATCTTATGTTAAAGTTTTAATACAATAACTGTGACTGCCTCAACAATAAAGCTTTATTTTTTAACATTAGCACAATTATTACCATTAAATTTAAAAACTGTGTTTGTTCTTAAACAGCGTAGCTTATGTCACGTAACTTACCCAGCCTACATTCATCCACTGTTAGAAGTCTAACGTCTAATACCTGACACATTAAATCATTTGCAAAGTAATTAGATGTTTGACGTTGCTTCATACATGGGCGCTCGCTTCTTTAAAGAATAAGGGGTGGGTTGGTTCAAAGGGGCTCTGAGCACTATGGGACTCAACATCTTAGGTCATAAGTCCCCTAGAACTTAGAACTACTTAAACCTAACTAACCTAAGGACATCACACACACCCATGCCCGAGGCAGGATTCGAACCTGCGACCGTAGCAGCCTCGCGTTTCCGGACTGCAGCGCCAGAACCACACGGCCACCACGGCCGGCTGGGGTGGGTTGGTGTTAGGCCTGTTGTTCGGAAGCAGATTGTTGCAGGCAAAGAAAATTTTTTCAACAAAAGATCTCTGCTGATATCAGATATTGGTTTCGAATTCAAAAAGTAATTCCTAGAGTTGAGGTCTGGAGCACAGATCGGTGTGAAATTGACGCCTTGGCCATCCACAATCTGAATTAGATGACAGTACGAAACAAAGAAGCACAGCACAGAATAGGCTTGGAGCAAGTTTGTGGAAGACCCTTAGTGGAGGAAGGGACAGGTTAATGTGGCGTCTGTTACGAAATCTGCGAATGATTAATTTGATACTGGAAGCAGCACGTGATGGGACTCGTGGCCCACGTAGAGGTAGACAAAGGCTAGAACACGTCAAACAGATGACAGAGGATGTTGGGTGAGGCAGCTGCTATATATATGGAAATATTATATACGAAAACATTGAGCACAGAATGAAACCAGTTGTCAGGATGGGACTCGTGGACCACGTAGAGGTAGACAAAGGCTAGAACACGTCAAACAGATGACAGAGGATGTTGGGTGAGGCAGCTGCTATATATATGGAAATATTATATACGAAAACATTGAGCACAGAGTGAAACCAGTGGTCAGACTGACGACTAAACAAAATCTGCTCAGTAATTCTGCGAACATCTTAACTGATCAAATGTTCACGATGCTTACGTATTTTAAGATTTAAAAGCATTTTAAAATTTACGACTGGAAGTAATCGCTTCATAATATTTAGATTTTGTACAGTGCTATACATCTGCTCACATACTTAGCAAGACACTGTATGGTGCATGGTGGTGAGTACACTTTACCACTGCTAGTCTCTGCCTTTTCTGCTTCACTCGAAAGCAGAGCAAAGGAAAAATGACTGTCTATATGCCTTCGAATGGACCCTTATCTCTCTAATTTTATCTTCGTGGCCCTTACGCTAAATGTACCTTGGCGGCAGTCAGCCTCACATGCAAGTTCTCTAAATTTTCTCGACAGTGCTCCTCGGGAAGAACGTCGCTTTCCCTCAAGGGATTCCCATTTGAGTTCCCGAAGTATCTCCGTAATCTTGCTTGTTACAGCCCGCCTCTGATTTGTTTTGATGTCTTCCCCTCAATCAGGCCTGGTGAAAATCACAAACGCTCAATAATGGGTCGCACTAGTGTCCTAAATGTGGTCTCGATTACAGATTAACAACACTTTCCTAAAATTCTCTCAATAAACCGAAGTTGACCATTCGCCTTCCCTACCACAGTCCTTATATGCTCATTTCATACTGCTTTGCAACGTTAAGCCTAGATATTTAATCGAAGTCACTGTGTAAGGCAGCACACTGTTAGTATTGTAATCGAACTCTAAGGGTTTGCTTTTCCTAGTCATCTCCATTAACTTACATTTTTCTACATTTAGAGCTAGCTGTCATTCATCATCCCAACTAGAAATTTTGTATATATCAGCTCGTAACCTCTTACAGTCACTCAACGAAGACACCTTCCCACACACCACAGCATCATCAGAAATCACCCGCAGACTGTTGCTTACCCTGCTCGCCAGATAAAAAATGCATGTAGAAAATGACAGCGGACGTACCACACTTTCCTGGGGCGCTCCTGACGATAACTATGTCTTTGATGAACAGCCACTGTCAAGAACAACATACTGGGTTCCGTTACTTAAGAAATCGTCGTGCTATGCACATGCCAGAGAACATAATCCGTATACTTCGTTAACGAAGCTGAGTTTCGCACGAGCATTGCTTCCTAAAACCATGCTGATGTGTTGACAGCATCTTTACGCTATCAAGGAAATTTATTTTATTCGAACTGATAATATATATTCGCGTACCTTTTATAAACATTTCATGTGTCCTCCACAGCACAAACGATATATATCGGTACCATCGCCAAACTCGTCCCATACTTTTGGGAGAATCGAGCTACTGCATCCACCGTCGTTGTTATGCGCCGTCACAGTACACACAAAGGTGTTAGAAGGAGAGATACATGGTGTACCGATGTTAGAGGTATTGGTCTTCAGTTTTTTTGGTTAATTTTTTTAGCCTTTTTATACAAAGAAGTCACCTGCGCTTTTTTCCAGGTGCTTGGCACTTTGCGCTGGTCGAGAGATTCGCGATAAATTCCATCTAAGTAAGGGGCCAACGCTACAAAGTTCTTTGTGAATCAGAAATGGTATTCCACCAGGAACTGGTGACTCATTTGCTTTCATCTCTTTCAGTTGTTTCTCTACACCAGCGATGCTTATTACTAAGCCTTTCATACGGAAGTCTGCGCGGTGGTCAAACGAAGGTATGTTTGAACGATTTCAACGCAAAATTTAAAAGTTTGGCTTTACTTTTGCTGTTTTCTAGTACCACGCCACACTGGTCACTCTACTGAAGTCTTAGACAAAGTTAGCGATTTTGCACAGTACAGATTTCTGGGATTTTCTGAACCATACCTGAGGTATGACGGTGGTATTTAATGTAAGCTTCACGAATCGGTTTTCGTAGACGCACGAATTTTTATTAGCTTTTGCCTGTCAGCATTTGCGCGTCCTCTTTTTAAACGAGAGTGCAACAGCCTTTGCTCCCTCAGCATTTCTCGAATATCGTTGTTAGACCTCGGTCGGTCATTTCCGTCCTTAATCCACATTCTCGGCACATACTTCTCCACAGTATGATTTACTGTCCGTTTCCACTTTGCCCGTAATTCCTCTACGTAGTGTCGAAACTGAGCACAAGGAACTTACCTCTTTGCAGAATAAATAGCATTTGTCCAACAAATGACGGCACAAGGTCACTCAGTGACGAACACTAGACGAAACGTGTAAATTTTTCACTCCGTGCTGAGAGGAAGATTTCTCAATATGCCAAGGCGACTGGTGCTTTCAAATAGCAATTAGCGACTCCTGGATTGAATTTTAAATGAACGAGAGAAATTTGAATAAAACATTTAACATTTCTGAATGCAGCTACTGCGAAGTTTTGGACTTTATTCAGTTTTATATCTCAGTAGTTTCAACAACTGTACTTAAACAACTGTTTACTTTACGTATGAATAGTTGATATTCCGATGATGTCTAGTAGTGAAATTATCAACCGGATCGCCTAATTTAACAACTATAGGGATTGAATTTTAAATGAACGAGAGAAATTTGAATAAAACATTTAACATTTCTGAATGCAGCTACTGCGAAGTTTTGGACTTTATTCAGTTTTATATCTCAGTAGTTTCAACAACTGTACTTAAACAACTGTTTACTTTACGTATGAATAGTTGATATTCCGATGATGTCTAGTAGTGAAATTATCAACCGGATCGCCTAATTTAACAACAATAGGGAAGATGCTTGTTAATAACGTGCTTCCCAGATCACAGGAGTTGTCGTGGCATCTCCATCATGTCTGCTCTGTCCGCAGGCACAGAAAACATGCCAGAGGCGTTCCGCCTGGTGCATCTCTACACGCTGTCATCCCACATCTCCAACTCAATGAATTAACGAAGGAAACAAAAGCTCGCTAGCAGGTCGTGAAAGCTGACGGCTAAACAGAAAAATTCCGTTCTCTTTTCTAATTATGGAGGCGCCTGCTGGCAAATTTTTTGTATGCTTAACAATCAAGTTTGTACTCAACGGTTCCACTGCATTTTATACTTTTCTGTGCTCCTTAATTACAGTAGTGAACAAATGAGTTGGCTTCATCAAACGAGGGATTGATCTTTCAAAAGAGTGGAAGAAAATGGTTTTGTTATGGTTTTTAAACTTTAAATATTAAACAGTACATTCCGCTGACGTATCTGAGAATGCTCATGCCCAACGAACATAACTGGCCCCATTTCACAAATAGAACGCCTGAGGAGACATGAGAGTTCATGTCAGGTGACCTAGATGGGCGTTAGGTTTTCAACAAAATATCAGGTTCCGTTCTCTTTAAAAAAATCTTATTTTTACTATAATCCTGCACTTTTTTAATGCGTACTAGTTCTAATAATGACTTGTAAGATTCTAAAGCTGTATACCAATTTAGTCCCACCAAATGTGATCAAGAAAATAATGAATTTAAAGAAATTTGGATTGTAGGTAAACATGCCAGACCCGTCGTACTCACACCAAAGGAGATATACGAAAGTGTGCCACAAATTCTCGGGTAATTAAAATGCATATTCTTGGTAGAAATACTGCGTACTTCTTGCGAGACCCTTTTCAGCAGATCTGGAGAAACGTTATTCGAAGAATGTGCAAACTTCATGCGGCGACCGTCGTACACTCCGGAAGAGATCATCAGAATAAAAAGAGAGACCAGTGTTATGCGTGCTAGGGCATATACACTATCATATTTTCTCGTTCAATACTCGAATGAAATAGATAAAAAAGGGATAAAGTTGGCAGAACGTACCGTCCACCACGCACTATACATGGACTTGCAGAGTACACGCAGGGCTTTTCAAATAAGGCGTATTCGTCTGGAACCAACACAGCAATGAGACGAATATTTATATAGATAGGCAATCTCAAGAAAAGAGAAGACCAAAGTGTTGTTAGTTAGAGAGCTGTAGCAGCGATTTATAGTCCTTAAAATAGATTATTTCTTTCTAATTATCAGCTGATATATTTAAAATGACTGTGTCAATATCTGTCTAAATCAAATTTCTGTCAATGTTAGTTAGATATCCAAAAACTTTCAAAGCCTCATGGGTGGACGCAACATGTCGTCCGTAACAGATTCTGCTTTTATGGATGATGTGATGGTGCAAAGAACGCCGATTTTCCAAAACGCACTTCAGAATATGCCCTCTAAATGATAAATGAAGGGGGAGGGTTAGCTAGCTCTGCGAGCAGTCTGTGGATGAGGTGTGCAGTTGTTGATGCAATGAGCGGCAGATTTCATAGATGCGCAGTTTGAGGTCATGTTCGGTTGGACTGCATAGTATATCCTTACACCTCCGTATACAAAGCAGGCCGGAATGTACAAACAAACGAGTCTCGGTCTGCCACGGATATTAACATGGAATAAACCTGGAATACAAATCCAACAAATACGTTGACGTGTTGCTGATGATCGTGGAATACCGACAGGACGCCAATGAAGCAGCCTTGACTTATGCAGTGAGGTATCCTGTTTGAAGAATTCCATTAGCCATTGATTCTTACCTGTTGAACAACGACTTCGAGGAACAAGTAGTTTGAGTAGGCGCGATGGTAATAGATGAAGATCTGCAAAAACTAAACTGGTTTGAGCGGCAGAACACTACTGTTCTTTTATCGGCTAACGGGATGTTGCTACTGCTATTCTACCGCCCTTATATCTGGCGAATATTACACGTTCACAAGTTTTACCCCGCACCACTTGTCACTGACACAGGAGCTGCATGGGAACAGTTTCAATCGAGCAGTTATTTTCTGCGAATGACGTCTGAATAATTTCACTCAGGCGGCGGTAGCAAGTGTTACATCCTCTCACGAATCGACGTTTGTACTGTCGCCAAGTGGGGGAGAGTGTCACGGACGTGATAAGCGAGATGGGCTTGCAGTTATAAAAACAAATACGTTACTCGTTGCGACGAGATGTTTTCTACAAATTTCAATCTCCAGTATTCTCCTTTTAATGCTAAAATATTTTGCTTATGTCCTCAAGATAGGGAGAATGACGATTGTAATAACATAACAGATATAAGACTATGTAGGGGGCCGGCCGCGGTGGTCTCGCGGTTAA
The DNA here is from genome assembly GCF_023898315.1 of Schistocerca nitens. Lineage (NCBI taxonomy): Eukaryota > Metazoa > Arthropoda > Insecta > Orthoptera > Acrididae > Schistocerca > Schistocerca nitens. The sequence goes on along the minus strand of NC_064617.1, from coordinate 422,798,550 downwards.
GGCGCTCAGTTCGGAACCGCGCGACTGCTACGGTCGCAGGTTCGAATCCTGCCTCGGGCATGGATGTGTGTGATGTCCTTAGGTTAGGTAGGTTTAAGTAGTTCTAAGTTCTAGGGGACTGATGACCACATATGTTAAGTCCCATAGTGCTCAGAGCCATTTGAACCATTTGAACTATGTAGGGAAAGAATTAAGTGTTTTCCCCGCGCGGTTTACGAGTGCAGAAAGGTTGAGAAATGGTGAGAAAATGGTTCGATGAATCCTTTACCTGTCACTTACGTGTCCACACACACAATTCTGGTGCAGTAAACCGTCATAATATGCATCAGTGGGTCGCAGGAACTCCTGTATGAGTACGTCATATCCATCGTACCAAGTGGTGGTTCATTAATCGGTGGTGAGGAATCCTTGGATATAAAATCGTCAGTCAACACTACTTCGCAGGTACTCTCACAGGTGAGATGTCTTAATTTTTTATCTTCGACTCTTTGAATAAGTCAGTCTAGATATTTGAAACCGTATGTAAACGCAGCACGACAGTTGTGGAAGAACTGAACAGCAGATTGGCTGGAAGGTAATTAGGTCGCCCGGGCCCTCAGGACTGACCTGCACGGCCGCCCGATGAAGCACGAGTAGATTTATTCTTCTAGAGATATCTACCCACAGCGAAAGATGACTTCAGACAGCGTACTGAACGAGCCTGTCGCAGCGTCATACATCAGCGTTTTGCGTTTTGTCCGCAGGGCATTTAGCGGGCGCAAAGAATTAAGCATTTAGGAAAGTGAGAACTCGTTTCAGTACCTCACTTAAATGAACATTCATCCATTTAAACCCCCATCTGAGCACAGCCATTCACACTCATCAAAACAGTTAAGCATATTTTAAAAATACCCGTCTATTTTGGACGTTCCTTTTGTGTTTATGCAGGGTTGTGTACATAATGTGGACTCTTTCGTCGTTGCCACTCCGCCTCATCAGTGGCTATTCAATCACGACCTGTAAACAAACACAATACACCAGACCTGAGCTCTTGAGAATGCACAATAGTCCGTGTGCTTGTTAGTGCAACACAATGCCTCGGAACAGGCTATCCATGACAGATCGTATCAAAATCATCACACGGATGGGACAAAACATGAGACAAGTTCACGTTGCGAATATTGCGCACGTTAATGAAAGTGTTGTCTCCAGACTGTGAAGGAGTTCCAGGAAACCCACTCAATAGCGTATCGACATCGCAAAGGCCGTCCACGCAAAACTACACCAGCACAGGAACCGTATGTAACGATACCTGCACGGAGACACCCTGCAAAGGCAGCGACTACTCTGCGTCACGAGCTTCAAGAAATCACAGGGAGTACCGAAAGTACCCAAACTGCCAAACTGTGACAGGTACCATGTAGGGCCGCCACACACCACTCAGTGCAACTGAAGGCAACGTTACTGCTGCATTGTATGTAGACAAAATTCTACGACCCATAGTGAGTGGTTTTCAGAGACTGTAGAGGAAGGGTTTAATCTACAGGATCATGACGCGCGACCTCATCGTGCTTGCAGTGTGTGTCGGTGTCTGACAAGACGTGGGATCCGAGGAATTGATTGACCAGCATACTCATCAGATATGAATTGCATAGAGCATGCATGGAACTTGCTCAAAAGAGCGATTTCTAGACGTCGACATCCTATATTAAGACTGAAGCTCTAAGGAATTATGCCATTGAGGGGTGAGACAATATGTCTCAAGAGGCCTGCAATCAGTTGGTCGTGAGCATGCCTCGTCGCATTCAGGAGTGCCTGAGGGTTCGTGCAGGACGTACACACCATTTTATGTTCTTTATTTCAACTTTTCTTGTTTTTTCAAATTATATTCCTTTTTCATTTCATAACTGGTTCAAAGAGAACATACAGTGTAGTTTACCTTTGCGTAATAGCCTTTATTGTCAAAAAAATACAGTATAAGACGTCTATCTAATTTCAAGATACAAGAACCAATCACAATTTTTTTAATGGGTGCATGTGCCTCACCATGTATCCACCCCTAAATTTTTGGACTTTTCTAGCTCCATAACTAAAATTGTTAGAAATTTGATTTAATTTCATTTCTAAACAGTTGGTTTAAATACATCAGTTACTTCACATAAAAAATATTGATCTATTCAAAAAATTACAATTCATTACAGTAATTCTCAACATAAAATACTAAAAAGCAATGTTCATAGAGACGTTTCTTACATTTACATTTGAAAATAAACATTCGTTTCACTTATCTATCCTATGATGACATTTTTATTTCTGCATAGTTTCTCCTACCTACATGCACTTTGACCACTCTAGTGTCTCCCTCTACATTTATTACGTCACAGCAGATTACCAATTAAACTATTCTTTGATGCCTCACGAAGAGTTCAGTCAACCTAAGACTTCGTTCCGCACATTTTAACGTAAATATCTCACCTCCTCAAGCTCATTCAGAGAGCTTTTCCTGGCATTGCTCTTGATAATGGAAGAAAGACTGAAGAAAAATAAAGAAACTTTCAAAGAACTCGTCGACCTGGAAAAAGCGTACAACGTAAAATGTGTGCAAGGTGTTCGATAGCCTGACAATAACAGGAATAAGTTGTTGGGAAAGACGGGTAGTATACATTATGTACAAGCACCAAGAGGGACCAATAATATTGGAAGATCAAGAAATATGTGCTCGGATTAAAAATAATTAAGGCACGGAAGCAGTCCACCGCCTGTACTATTTAATCCATACACTGAAGATGACAGAAATTAGAGAAAGGTTCAAAAAACGGATTAAGACTCAGGGTGAAAGTATATCAGCGATAAAATTTCGTAATGACCTTGCTGTCCTCAGTGAAAGTGAAGGTGGTTTACAGGATCTGTTTATTGGAATGACTAGGCTAATGAGTATAAAATGTGCACTGACAGTAAACTTCAGGAAAATAAAAGTAATGCGAAGCATCATCAGCGAGAATAGCGAGCAACTAGAATATCAGCGAAGAGGACTACGAGAAACTTAACATGGAAATTGGTGATCACGGAGAAGAGCAATTAAATTCTGCTACCTTGGAAGCAAAATAACCCAAGATAAATGAAGTAAGGAGGACTTAAAAAGCAGACTGTTACAGGTAAGGAGGGCAGTCCTGGCGGAAAAAGTCTACCAATATTAATAATAATATTGAGGAAGAAATTTCTGATAATGTACATTTGGAGCACAGGATTACTGTGTAATGGATTGTAGGAAAACCGGAACAGAAAACAATCTATGCGTTTAAAACGTGGTGCTACAGAAGAGTGTTGAAAATTAGATGGACTGAAGAAATAAGGAACTAGGACCTCCTCAGAATCGGTGAAGAAACGAACGTGCAGAAAGCACTGATAAGTAGAAGAGACAGGATGATAAGACATTTGTTAATATGCTACTGTTGCTAGCTACAATTTAAGAAGACCAAACAGCTCAGGTCATCAGTCTCCCGCTCACCACCCAGCACAAAGTATTGTCGTCAGTCTGTCTGCGTATTGAGTAAATTGTGTGGGCGAGTGTGAGAAAGTGCGATCCCTCGTCGGTAGTCTACCTGGCGGATTCGATCAGACGCCGGCATACCTCCCCGTCGCGGAAGCGATGGCGTTAACATGTGCGATTACACGTGTGAGTATATGTTTAGACATCAGGGGATATCCATGGTACTATACAGAAGCCCTAGAGGACGAAAACTGTAGAGTAAAACAGAGATTGGATTACATGATTGAGGGCTTTGGGTGTAAGTGCTAGGCTTTTGGGTGTAAGTGCTGCTCTGAGATGATGAGATTGCCACAGGAGAGGATTTCGTGGTGGACTGCATCAAACTAGTCAGAAGGCCAATGGCCAGAAAGAAGCCTCCTCCTTAATTATTCAATCTAATCTGGAGCATCCGTCTGTAGTTACATGTTCCGGTAACATCTACTTTCTTCTGATTTGTGATGTTTATCCTCCAAGTTCTGCTTCCACATAAGCCCATTCTACATGTACTTGCTAGGACTTCAATTGATACTAGATGTTACCATTTTTCGAGAAAACTTTTCCTGCAATTTCCTGTCAGCATTTTATACTGCAAATGCTATTGTCACTTTCAGTTACTTTGCTGAGCAAATAGAAAAACAAGTGCGGTACAGCTGTTTTAAAAAATCGTTCAAATGGCTCTGAGCACTATGGGACTTAACATCTGAGGTCATCAGTCCCCTAGAACTTAGAGCTACTTAAATCTAACTAACCTAAGGACATCACACACATCCATGCCCGGGGCAGGATTCGAACCTGCGACCGTAGCGGTCGCGCGGTTCCAGAATGAAGCGCCTTGAACCGCTCGGCCACAACGGCCAGCAGCTGTTTTAATATAGATGATGTTCTTGTAACTCGACTTTAAGTTACTACTTCCGCTTAACGTATCTTACAAGACCTTTGCCCTATGTGACATAATGATGCCGTCGGCAAACCTTAAAGGTAATTATTTTTCTCACTGAATCTTAATCCTTTTCTGCAGATTCCTCCTTCGTTTCTCTCGCTGTCATTTCTACACACAGCTTTAACGACACGTATAATGGTCGCCCTACCTTCTCTTTTCCTCCCTCCGTTTCAGGTACTCCGATTATTAAACGTACAGTTTTGTTTCCGTATCAGGTGCAGATAACTTTTCGTTTCTTGTGTTTTACCCTTTACAGCTTTCAAACTACATAGAGCATTTTAGTTTTGGCCATATGATCATCTGTGTCCAACTCAGCATGTCCCACTATGGTTCCAACAGGACGCACAGCTAACAACGTCATATAGCTAAACTACTGACTAATCAGATGACTCTGTCGAGTAGCGCATCTCCGTTTATATTTCTGTCAAATGCATATTACATTACATCTTCCTGTACCTTGCCAATAAGTATTCTATGACTTATTATGTGAACCCAACCTCATGAAAATAGTGAAGTGAAGTTTTAGTTCCGTTAATTTGAAAGTCCAGTAAGCCAATATAGGATACTAATTATACAGTAGCATTCTGCGTAGAAATGCTCCACTGATGTCACAAAATTGTCATCCTGCACACGTGGCAAAGGAAACTGAGTTAATTATACTCGACTGCAATCTGCCTTTTTGTTTCGACGTTCTGTGTTTGTAGATTGACCATCTCGACGAACTACATGGCTCCGTAATGACGCTTGCGAGTAACGTCCGAGGGATTTCAACAAAGGAACGTGTATGTACTTATGGAGGACGGTCCTAATCCCCACCCCATCACCCCCCACCCCTGTCTGAATAATCTGCTTTGCCCAACTGTGTAACGTGCTCCCCACTGAATTCCAACCTGTGACCTTTAGGGCTTTGTGCCACCGTAAATATTTCAGCGAACATCTGCAGTTATGCCTCTCGCGGGGCAACACAGCAAAGCTTTCTTGTTAGATGAGGGCCGGCCTCTGGCCAACTGGCCCCTGCACCCACCTGATTAACTAACATCAAGCTTGTTCCGACTTCTCGTCGTTATCAACGATATAATATCATGGCGGTCGCATTCACTGTTGAAGTACAGTATTTATAAGAAACACACAGCAGACTGACAATTCCTCATCAGACACAGTTTAACGAAGTAGGATCATCAGAAATGACCGTGAGCGCACTATATTAAATCTTGGACGATCCCAGAATTCACTAAATATTACACCCAGTTGGACTGTAACTGTAAGGGGCGGTCAAAAAATTTCCGTTCGAAGACCACACTAACCACTTGCCTACATGTTGGTGTTTATATACCATCGCATATACGCTGCAGTGTCGCCCTCAAACGGGAACTTCTTGAATACCGCTTACTTTAAGGCTATTCATCAAAAAATGTAAGCAAGTTCACACAAGGCTCTGCAATACTGTAGTACGATAAATTTTGAAACATTAACAATCTCTCGTCATGTTTCAGAATAAAATTCAATCGTCAGTGGCAAATACATTTTTATTATTCATCAATGAAGCAGATATTGACATCTGCTAAACCAGTACTAAGTACGTTCCTGTAATATACACCTCATATTTCACCTAAATATTAAATATAGCAAAGATCTAAAGATTTACAATATCCCCAATTTTGTAAGTTTCTGAAGATGTGCTCCCTGCCGCCGATGGATAAGCAGCTGCAGCAGCAAGTCGTATACTCCTAGCTCACTCATTTGTTACATAGTTTAATTCTTAATTTCTTTGCCTGTTTTTGGTACTTGCATTGTTTAATTCATAAATTTCGGGCCCATTATAGTATTTGAGAGTTGTAGCATCGCGTATTAGTACATGAATAGTGTAAAATCGCGTAGTCTCCTTCCGCCGCCGAGCAGTGTGTCAGCAGTGCGCAAGTAGCAGCATTACTGCATTTACTAGACAATCTTGTATTTTAATAACCGTTTAAATTTTGTGTCGATTTGTTTGCGCTTTCTGTAGATTAGTTCAGACATTCTTTGCACAACAGTTTCTACTGCAACTGCTGTGTTCGGATGCAGGCTGAGTTGGCATCCCTTCGCTCCCAGCTTCAGGCAGTCTTGGCTACGGTCACACACCTTGAGGCTGTTGCCAATGGGCATCACTGTGGGGGTCCGGATGGGGGTTTGTCGGGGACGGCCAGCTCGTCCCACACATCCCCCGATCAGACTACGACTGTGGTTGCCCGGGATACTGCCCGCATTGAGGCTGATCCCTCACCTGTGGCAGAGTGGGAGGTCGTCTCAAGGTGTGGCAGGGGGCGAAAGACATTCCGGAGGGCTGAACGGAAGGCCTCTCCAGTTTGTCTGACGAACCGCTTTCAGGCTCTGTCTCAGGCTGATACTGATCTTCGGCCTGACATGGCTGCTTGTCCTGTTCCAGAGGTTGCCCCTCAGTCTGCAAGATCCGGGCGGTCGCAGAGGGTGGGCTTACTGGTAGTTGGGAGCTCCAACGTCAGGCGCGTAATGGGGCCCCTTAGGGATATGGCAGCAAGAGAGGGGAAGAAAACCAATGTGCACTCCGTGTGCATACCGGGGGGAGTCATTCCAGATGTGGAAAGGATCCTTCCGGATGCCATGAAGGGTACAGGGTGAACCCATCTGCAGGTGGTCGCTCATGTCGGCACCAATGATGTGTGTCGCTATGGATCGGAGGAAATCCTCTCTGGCTTCCGGCGGCTATCTGATTTGGTGAAAACTGCCAGTTTCGCTAGCGGGATGAAAGCAGAGCTCACCATCTGTAGCATAGTCGACAAGACTGACTGCAGACCTTTGGTACAGAGCCGAGTGGAGGGTCTGAATCAGAGGCTGAGACGGTTCTGCGACCGTGTGGGCTGCAGATTCCTCGACTTGCGCCATAGGGTGGTGGGGTTTCGGGTTCCGCTGGATAGGTCAGGAGTCCACTACACGCAACAAGCGGCTACACGGGTAGCAGGGGTTGTGTGGCGTGGGCTGGGCGGTTTTTTAGGTTAGATAGCCTTGGGCAAGTACAGAAAGGGCAACAGCCTCAACGGGTGCGGGGCAAAGTCAGGACATGCGGGGACCAAGCAGCAATCGGTATTGTAATTGTAAACTGTCGAAGCTCCGTTGGTAAAGTACCGGAACTTCAAGCGCTAATAGAAAGCACCGAAGCTGAAATCGTTATAGGTACAGAAAGCTGGCTGAAGCCAGAGATAAGTTCTGCCGAAATTTTTACAAAAGTACACGCGGTGTTTAGAAAGGATAGATTGCATGCAACCGGTGGTGGAGTGTTCGTCGCTGTTAATACTAATTTATCCTCTAGTGAAGTAGAAGTGGATAGTTCCTGTGAATTATTATGGGTGGAGGTTTCACTCAACAACCGAGCTAGGTTAATAATCGGCTCCTTTTACCGACATCCCGACTCAGCAGCATTAGTGGCAGAACAACGGAGAGAAAATTTGGAATACATTTCACATAAATTTTCTCAGCATGTTATAGTCTTAGGTGGAGATTTCAATTTACCAGATATAGACTGGGACACTTCGATGTTTAGGACGGGTGGTAGGGACAGAGCATCGAGTGACATTATACTGAGTGCACTATCCGAAAATTACCTCGAGCAATTAAACAGAGAACCGACTCGTGGAGATAACATCTTGGACCTACTGATAACAAACAGACCCGAACTTTTCGACTCTGTGTGTGCAGAACAGGGAATCAGTGATCATAAGGCCGTTGCAGCATCCCTGAATATGGAAGTTAACAGGAATATAAAAAAAGGGAGGAAGGTTTATCTGTTTAGCAAGAGTAATAGAAGGCAGATTTCAGACTACCTAACAGATCAAAACGAAAATTTCTGTTCCGACACTGACAATGTTGAGTGTTTATGGAAAAAGTTCAAGGCAATCGTAAAATGCGTTTTAGATAGGTACGTGCCGAGTAAAACTGTGAGGGACGGGAAAAACCCACCGTGGTACAACAACAAAGTTAGGAAACTACTGCGAAAGCAAAGAGAGCTTCACTCCAAGTTTAAACGCAGCCAAAACCTCTCAGACAAATAGCAGCTAAACGATGTCAAAGTTAGCGTAAGGAGGGCTATGCGTGAAGCGTTCAGTGAATTCGAAAGTAATATTCTATGTACCGACTTGACAGAAAATCCTAGGAAGTTCTGGTCTTACGTTAAATCAGTAAGTGGCTCGAAACAGCATATCCAGACACCCCGGGATGATGATGACATTGAAACAGAGGATCACACGCGTAAAGCTGAAATACTAAACACCTTTTTCCAAAGCTGTTTCACAGAGGAAGACGGCACTGCAGTTCCTTCTCTAAATCATCGCACAAACGAAAAAATGGCTGACATCGAAATAAGTGTCCAAGGAATAGAAAAGCCACTGGAATCGCTCAACAGAGGAAAGTCCACTGGACCTGACGGGATACCAATTCGATTCTACACAGAGTACGCGAAAGAACTTGCCCCCCTTCTAACAGCCGTGTACCGCAAGTCTCTAGAGGCACAGCATGTTGGTATCAATGGAGAGACGTCTACAGACGTTAAAGTAACCTCTGGCGTGCCACAGGGGAGTGTTATGGGACCATTGCTTTTCACAATATATATAAATGACCTAGTAGATAGTGTCGGAAGTTCCATGCGGCTTTTCGCGGATGATGCTGTAGTATACAGAGAAGTTGCAGCATTAGAAATTTGTAACGAAATGCAGGAAGATCTGCAGCGGATAGGCACTTGGTGCAGGGAGTGGCAACTGACCCTTAACATAGACAAATGTAATGTATTGCGAATACATAGAAAGAAGGATCCTTTATTGTATGATTATATGATAGCGGAACAAACACTGGTAGCAGTTACTTCTGTAAAATAATTGGGAGTATGCGTGCGGAACGATTTGAAGTGGAATGATCATATAAAATTAATTGTTGGTAAGGCGGGTACCAGGTTGAGATTCATTGGGAGAGTCCTTAGAAAATGTAGTCCATCAACAAAGGAGGTGGCTTACAAAACACTCATTCGACCTATACTTGAGTATTGCTCATCAGTGTGGGATCCGTACCAGATCGGGTTGACGGAGGAGATAGAGAAGATCCAAAGAAGAGCGGCGCGTTTGATCACAGGGTTATTTGGTAACCGTGATAGCGTTACGGAGATGTTTAACAATCTCAAGTGGCAGACTCTGCAAGAGAGGCGCTCTGCATAGCGGTGTAGCTTGCTCGCCAGGTTTCGAGAGGGTGCGTTTCTGGATGAGGTATCGAATATATTGCTGCCCCCTACTTATACCTCCCGAGGAGATCACGAATGTAGAATTAGAGAGATTAGAGCGCGCACGGAGGCTTTCAGACAGTCGTTCCTCCCGCAAACCATACGCGACTGGAACAGGAAAGGGAGGTAATGACAGTGGCACGTAAAGTGCCCTCCGCCACACACCGTTGGGTGGCTTGCGGAGTATAAATGTAGATGTAGATGTAGATGAAGATGACAAATTAATTTGTCGAAACCTGTAAATCATAATAAAAATACATTTGCAACTGACAACTGTAATTTATTCTGAAAAATATTTACTACAGTTCCTAAAAACTACAGCCATGATTAAAATTACAAATCTCTAGTCAATACATATTTCTCATTTAAAGCTTTCATGCGACCTAAAAACGCCACCAAAGGAAATCCACCTATTTCTTTCTAAGTCGTCGTTGGCAACTGGCTTTCTGGCGGATACTGTGCGATACGCGTATTTTACACCACATTGTATAAATTACGACTTAATTCGACATGGAATTTGCATAAACTCACAAACAATGGAGTCACACTCACTAATACTGCGGACAGACAGTTATGTATTGTGAAAGGCATAGAAAAATAAAAGTTTCTTATCCATCCTGAATGTTCAAGAATGTGTAACTATCGTGAGTCCCAAAAGAATGAAAACAATATCATAATGAAATTTTGGGCACAAGCATGTCAGATTATTGTGAATAAGAATTTAAAAGTAAAACTGCTGTCACTTTAATTTTTTGATGTTACAAAAAATGAGTGTAAACTGTCTGTATACAACAATCTTCTGTGACATAGATAACAACAAGAAATCGTATATGCAAATTCATTGGAGGATTTATACATTTATTGTTCAAAACTTTAAAACAGATTTAGGAGAGTAAAACTTCCTAACAATCGAAATATTCGATGGAAACGCTTAGCTATCGGCAGCTTTGTGTTTTCCATCCCACTTCGGCGGCCCATATACCAAATGCCAATAGCGTTATCCGCAGTGGCAACTGAAACCCTAACAGTTCTCTTACAGAAGCCTTTTATATCAAGTTGGAGAAGATGTGCGTTGTTTACATTCTCTTTCTTGAGTGAAGTAAATGTAGTCGTCGACATGTAACGCTTACAATATCAATGAAAATATACAATTCGCCCACATCACTGCCTTTAAAACCTTTTAAAACCTTTGTTAAGAACATTCTAATTTTTTGTAATTTTCTAAGATTCGTCTACAGTGAGAAGCACTTCGATAAGTTTCTCACAATATTGCACAGTACGAGCTCAGTCTCAAATACATTTAGCTTAGTGAACCTTTTACTCCACTCTTGGGATTTAATAGATTTCACATTATTTCTTGAGGTAATTGCTTCTTGAGACAATTTTCTGAGGGACTAGTCCATGACAAATCGCACTGTTCCAACGGTGTAGAGTCCATGTTGCAAAACGTGGCACTTGCCTCTAAACCATGAAAATTATGAAGCCATTGACGTACATTTCGGTTACACGATAAATCATACACACCTCAAGGCCGTAATCTCAATTAAATGTTTAGGAATTACAATTACGAAAAGCCTGAGGCGATCACATAGATAATGCTCTGGAGAATGCAAACCAAATACATCTATTCAGGGAGAAATCGTCACCAGAAAGTTATAGAAAACAGAGCTTGCACAGAAAGATTTAAGTGTTCTTTTTTCCTGGTGGCTCTTCGAGAGTGGAACATTAGAGAACAAGCTAGAAGATGTTACTCTGAGCCCTCTGTCAGGCACTTAGTTGTAAACTGAAGACTAGTCACGTACTTGTAGATGTGGATAACGTTATCTTCACGACAGGTACCTGCCCAGTAACTCCCACACACAAATAATCAGCATTTTCTTGCTCCAGTACAACTTTTATTTCTACAATGCAGCTTCAGTCTCCAACGCTACTTACTACGAGAAATTTCTGGAACAAACCCTTGCTGTTGCTTTCTTTTCTGAACCAAAACACAGTTCGCGGAAATACGAGCTGCTGGGTATGGAAACACTCTTCGTTTACTTATTGAACGCCTTCTCTGCGAAGCAGCAAAATTATTGGCACCTAAGCACATCCTAGGTGAAAGAGCCTCCGACCATCAAAGCACATATTATTCTCGATAGTACTTCCTCAACGAACGCTGTCCATATTTCTACGGCCGGCCGCAGTGGCCATGCGGTTCTAGGCGCTACAGTCTGGAACCGCGCGACCGCTACGGTCGCAGGTTCGAGTCCTGCCTCGGGCATGGATGTGTGTGATGTCCTTAGGTTTGTTAGGTTTAAGTAGTTCTAAGTTCTAGGGGACTGATGACCAAAGAAGTTATGTCCCATAGTGCTCAGAGTCAGTGCCATATTTCTACGATCTATGCATAGAACCTAAAAATTCAGTTGATTAATGTTGATTTACAATGAGAAGTTTGATTTTCGAAAGACTTTCAGAAGAAGTAAAATGTTGCTATCACATGACACACATTAATATTTCGAAATCAACTGTCACGCTAGCGAACCACTGCAATTTTACTACCAATGACACTAGCGATTTTTGTTTATTTTTATACAACTTGACCTTTGAGGTATACATATACAAATTGCTCGTAGTAATCAAAATTCAACGAACCTGCAGCAGACATCTTGGTTTTCTGTTGTTTGATACAATGATCGACTGTGACTGAGGAGTACAGAAATGTTTTGTACATGAGTAGGAGAAATAGTGCCCCCTACGATATGGTACGGGGGTTTTTGATACCGAAAATCTTAAAGTTAGCTACTTTCCATTTTGCTTACTAGTAAGAAGCTTTCTCAATAGGAGCATCACGTGTGTTTGTTCTTTTAGCTAATGGCTATAGCACGTTATTCCATTTCTCCTTAATTTGTCACAGCTAAATTAAATCTTGCGTGTCCGCCATGGAAAAAAAAAACATTCAGGTCTTAGGCATAAGCTGCAGGTTCCCTACTGCCCCGGTTTCATTATGTTCCTTTACTACTCATAATATACTCTTAGCGCTTTTCATGCCACTTTTTTGTAATTTTTTACATTTGTATTTAAATCACGAATTCAAATTGTCGGGCTATTTGATCCCGGATTGTTCTTTCCTTCAAAAGATGGCAGTACTATCGCCATTCTAGTTCAGCAATTCGCTTCCTTTGTGGCGCACATTACTCCGTGCTCTGCACTCGCTGGCGATACATTGCGTTCCCAATCCTATTCAATACCTTCTCATTAGTTATGTGATCTACCTATCTAATCTTCAGCATTCTTCTGTAGCACCACATTTCGAAAGCTTCTATTCTCTTCCTGTCTAAACTATGTATCGTCCACGTTTCACTTCCAAACATGGCTACACTCCATACAAACACTTTCAGAAATGATTTCCTGACACTTAAATCTATACTCGTTGTTAACAAATTTCTCTTCTTCAGAAACGCTTTCCTTGCCATTGCCAGTCTACATTTTATATCCTCTCTACTTCGACCATCCTCAGTTATTTTGCTCCCCAAATAGCAAAACTCATTTACTACTTTAAGCGTCTCATTTCCTAATCTAATTCCCTCAGCCTCACCTGATTTAATTCGGCTGCATTCCATTATCCTCGTTTTGCTTTTGTTGATGTTCATCTTATATCTTCCTTTCAAGACACTGTCCATTCCTTTCAGCTGCTCTTCCAGGTCCTTTGCTGTCTCTGACAGAATTACAATGTCATCGGCGAACTTCAAAGTTTTTATTTCTTCTCCATGGATTTTAATTCCTACTCAGAATTTTTCTTTTGTCTCCTTTACTGCTTGCTCAATATACAGATTGAATAACATCGGGGATAGGCTACAACATTGTCTCACTCCCTTCCCAACCACTGCTTCCCTTTCATGCCCCTCGACTCTTATAACTGCCATCTGCTTTCTGTACAAATTATAAATAGCCTTCGCTCCCTGTATTTTACTCCTGCCACATTCATAATTTGAAAGATGGTATTCCAGTCTACGTTGTCAAAAGCTTTCTCTAAGTCTACAAATGCCAGAAACGTAGGTTTGCCTTTCCTTAATCTATTTTCTAAAATAAGTCGTAGGGTCAATATTGTCTCATGTGTTCCAACATTTCTACGGAATCCAAACTGATCTTCCCTGAGGCCGGCTTCTACCAGTTTTTCCATTCGTCTGTAAAGAATTCGCGTTGTGTTTTGCAGCCGTGGCTTATTAAACTGATAGTCCGGTAATTTTCTCATATGTCAACACCTGCTTTCTTTGGGATTGGAATTATTATATTCTTCTTGTAGTCTGAGGGTACTTCGCCTGTCTCATACATCTTGCTCACCAGATGGTAGAGTTTTGTCAGGACTAGCTCTCCCAAGGCTATCAGTAGTTCTAATGCAATGTTGTCTACTCCCGGGGCCTTGTTTCGACTTACGTCTTTAAGTGGTCTGTCAAACTCTTCACGCAGTATCATATCTCCAATTTCATCTTCATCTATTTCCACTTCCATTTCCATAATTTTGTCCTCAAGAACATCACCCTTGTATGAACCCTCTATATACTCCTTCCACCTTTCTGCTTTCCGTTCTTTGCTTAGAGCTGGGTTTCCATCAGAGCTCTTGATATTCATGCAAGTGGTTCTCTTTTCTCTAAAGGTCTCTTTAATTTTCCTGTAGGCATTATCTATCTTACCCCTAGTGATGTACGTCTCTACATCCTTAAATTTGTCCTCTAACCATCCCTGCTTAGTCATTTTGCGCTTCCTGCCGATCTCATTTTTGAGACGTTTGTATTCCTTTTTACCTGCTTCATTTACTGCATTTTAGTATTTTCTCCTTTCATCAATAAAATTCCATATCTCTTCCGTTACCCAAGGATTTCTATTAGCCCTTGTCTGTTTACCTACTTGATCCTCTGCTGCTTTCACCATTCCATCTCTCAAAGCTACCCATTCTTCTTCTACTGTATTTCTTTCCCCCATTCTTGTCAATCGTTCCCTAACGCTGTCCTTGAAACTCTCTACAACCTCTGGTTCTTTCAGTTTATCCAGGCCCCATCTCCTTATGTTTCCACCTTTTTACAGTTTCTTCAGTTTTAACCTACAGTGCATAACTAATAGATTGTGGTCAGTCCACATCGGCCCTTGGAAATGTCTTACAATTTAAAACCTCTTTCCTAAATCACTGTCTTACCATTATATAATGTATCTCACTCGTTGTCGTAGAAAAAGTGTCTACAACATGCACTTTTATCCATACTGAGACATGTACAACATGAATGTAAGCTTTATTGCTGGGTAAATTTCTTTCAGACATGTAGTTCTCCGGTTGTCCAATATCTAGATTGCAACAAAGATATACAACACAAATTCCAGGACAAATTCCTCACAGGTATACAAACAAATTATGTTATATGAATATGGGTCTGGAAACGCTTCGTTTTCATGTTATGACTCATTTTTCTCCAACTCATTAATCATGGGAAACACACACGAACAAAATGCATCAGTGAACCACGTGCAACTCTTTCTCACATGTTCAACATGCTCTCCGTGGGCTTTGATACATGCATCAACCCACTGCTGTAGTGAACTTCGGATGCGGTGATGCATCCCTGGAGCATTGCGTACTGCTTCACAGCCATCCGAAGCCATCCGTGGAACGTATTTCGATTTTACAAAGAGTACTCGACGGCAATGGCCCATTATCTAGCTTGCACTTATCGCGAATCTCTCACCCAGCACAAATGTCCAAGCGACTGGAAAAAGGAGCAGGTGACTCGAGAATATAAGAAGGTAAAATAACGGACCCGCAAAATTACAGACCAGTATCCCTGACTTATATCGCTGACTTCTGTTTACTGTTGAGCCATTGAACATGTTCTCAATTCTAATGTAATAAACTTTCTTGAGACTGAGAAACTTTTGTCCACGAATGAGCATGGTTGCAGAAGGCATCGCTTGTGCGAAACTCAGCTTGCCCCTTTCTCACATGATATAGTGTGAACTATGGTTGAAGTGCAACAGGCAGATTTCATATTTCTAGATATCCGGAAATCAAGTGTCAGGGTGCCCAAATACCGGCTGTTAACTAGGGTACGAGCATATGGAATATGTTCAGAGATGTGTGAGTGGATCGAAGACTTCTTAAGTAATAGACCTCATTATATGGTCCTCGACGGCGAGTGTTCATAGGAGACAAGGGTATTGTCAGGAGTGCTCAAAACAAATGTGATAGGACCGCTGTCGTTTTCCATATACATAAATGATTTGGCAGATAGGATGGGCAGCAATCTGAGATTGGTTGCTGATGATGCCATGGTGTACGGTAAGTTGTCGAAGTTACGTGACTGTAAGACGCTTCAACACTACTTAGATAAAATTTCCGGTTTGTGTTATGAATGGCAGCTAACCCTAAATTTGGAAAACTGTAAATTAATGCACATGAGTAGCAAGACCAAACCTGTAACGTTCGGTTAAAGTATTATTAGTCTCCTGCTTGACTCAAGTAATTCGTTTAAGTATCTGGGCGTAACGTTGCAAAGCGATATGAGATTGAACGAGCATGTGAGAACTGTGGTTAGGAAGGCGAATGGTTGGCTTCGGTTTACTGGGAGAATTTTAGGAAAGAGTGGCTCACCTGTAGAGGAGACCGCGTATAGGACGCTGGTGCGACCTATCCTTCAGTACGGCTCGAGTGTTTGGGATCCGTACCAGGTCCGATTGAGGAAGATCGAAGCGATTCAGAGGCGAGCTGCTAGATTTGTCACCGGTTGCTTTGAACAACAATTAAGTATTACGGAGATACTTCGGGAACTCAAATGGGAATCTCTGGAGGGAAAGCGATGTTCTAATCGAGAAACACTGTTGAGAAAATTCAGAGAACCAGCATTCTACGCTGACTGCCAAACGGTTCTACTGCTGCCAACATACATTGCGCGTAAGGACCACGTAGATAAAGGTACGAGATATTAGGGCTCATACGGAGTCATATAGACAGTCGCTTCTTTCTCGTTCCTTCTGCAAGTGGAACAGCGATGGAAATGACTATTAGTTGTACAGATTACCCTGTGCCACGCGCCGTGTATTGGTTTGTGGAGTACCTATATAGATTTAGATGTAAATGTAAAAAATACGGGCACAGGGATTCTGAACATCCAGTACTGGGGTTCCATACACAAGAGCTTTCAAATGCCCTACGAATAAAAGTCCAGTGGATTTTGGTTCGGTGAGGGTGGAGTCTAGGCAATTGGTCCATCTCTACCTATCCATTAGTCACTAAAATTGTTATTTAGAAGGCGACGGACACAAACACTAAAACGAGGAGGTGATCCATCGAGCATGTTTTGTCGCGTGGCTGAAAGCACATCTGCTAGCAGATCACGTAGAACATTCTGGACGGAGATATCATAAATTTGTCCGTTGAGAGTGAGTGAAACAAAAATTTAAGCCCTACCAAACAGTCTCTAACAAAACCGCCCCAAACACTTAAAGAAAATCTTTGTTGATAACTTGCTTCAACAATTGTGTGAGGACTGACCTCTGCCCATACACGCCGAGTGTGAAAATTTGCAATCTCTTCTCTTTGAAACGACGCTTCATCTATGAACAGCAACATTTCACTAAAATTAGGGCCGGCACGTTGTTGAATTAATCATTTGCAGAAGAGTACCCACACAGGAAAATCAGCGGCTGACAGCGCATGAACACGCTGTAAATGATATGGCTATAGCTAGACCTCGTATGACACTTGGCAGAGAGTCATGTGGTCAACATTCAGCGTTTTAGCTACATGTCTGGTACTTATACTACTGCATGAAGATTTTCCGCCTTCCCCGGTCGCGAGTATCAGGCTTAAGTGCCCCATGTTCCCTAAGATGAAGATCAATGGGTTCACACGTTATCCTGTCGGGGCACATTCGTCCCAGAAATCTCTCCCGGTACAAACGTTGAGCGAGGGCGCCATTGCCGTCACCTAATCAATATATCAAACGAGCATCTGTCGTGTCTGCATTTCACTCCCATTTCACGAGGAAAATCTGTCACTAACTCCACGTCGTAACCCGTGTGCGTGCAACGGTCGTAGGCCTACTGATCGTTGGAACAGCTAACGTTACCTGTAAGCAAACAATGATAAACGTCGCGTGGGAACAGGGACATGTAAAACAAAACATTGGCAGTGAACAACTTAACTAGACGTCACCAAAAGTACAGGTTCTCCATGATTCTAACGTTCTGTTACTGTGTGTTTAACGTGAATGAATGAGTTGGACAAAATTAGTTACAACATGGAAACAAAGCGTTTCCAGGCCCACGTTGATATAACATAGTTTCTTCGTCTTACGTGTGAGGAAAGTGTCCCGAAATTTGTGCCATACAAATTTTACCACACCCTGTACTTTGTTTTGAATACTTGCTCACGGTTTGGG
Organism: Schistocerca nitens; assembly: GCF_023898315.1. Taxonomy (NCBI): domain Eukaryota; kingdom Metazoa; phylum Arthropoda; class Insecta; order Orthoptera; family Acrididae; genus Schistocerca; species Schistocerca nitens. Next base: position 422,780,419 of record NC_064617.1, on the reverse strand, counting down.
AACACTGTCATGTGTCTCCTGCTCTCTGCTGGTTCGGGTATTTGGTTTCCTTTTCAGCCTCAGCCCTCAGTGCTTAAGAACAGTCTAGTAGCGCGACCTGAATATACTATTTGGCCAGCCCTGCTCTCGAGTTAGCAAAAGCCTCGACAGTCTAGATTTGAGGGCCAAAACACTGAGACCACCTTCTTAACATCGCACTGGTCAACTTTTGGAACGGAATAAAACACAGATTCTGCGTGGAATGGAATCGACATATCCTTGGTTAGGTTTCTGGACGTATGTACACGGACAATTATCCTGCACCGGAAGATGTAATCGCCACTGGAGATGACATCAAATTTGAGGAGATTCACTTGTTCCGTAGCAGAGTTCACGGGGGCCACAGCTGTCTTGGAGTTTTCGATTGGTACTGCCGGTCGTATGGAGGCCCAGTTGTACGTGCACCGTAGCAGAGTACTGCGGTTACTTGCCTGTGTGTGTGGCGCTGTACATGTTTCGAACAGACGTTCGCATGCATGACGGCATGTCTGACGCAATACAATGAAACGGGATACATGTCACCAGGTGAAACCTTTCCACTGATCCACCGTCCAATCTTCATTTTCCCGTACCTACTGCAATCGAAACTGACGATGTCGCTATGTCAACATGTGAAAAAGAAGGGCTAGTCTGCTACGTGTGGATTGACGAGCTATAAATAAATAATTGTTGACGGTTTTTGTCTTCTAGTTATTATATTTAGTTGGCTAAAATTAACTGTTTGTGTGATTTTTAAAATGCCATTGCCTCTTTACAAGAACCAGAAAATTATTTGTGCGGATAGCCATAAAGTAATGGAGAAAGTGCTGCCCATTATGTCTAGTCTATAGTTCCGCAACTCAGATTAGTGAAACCGAAATAAAATATTCAAAGTCTCTATCTAAAACCCAGAGGAGTAAGGACTAACGACTGTAAATGAAAAGCCTACTGTCGCTTAACAAATCAGTATGTTCAATCACGGTTCACACGAACAGTTAATATTTTTGTATTCATTAAAGGTGGTTCAAATTGCTCTAAGCACTTTGAGCTCATCAGTCCCCTAGACTTAGAACTATTTAAGCTTAACTAACCTAAGGACATCACACACATCCATGCCCGCGGTAGGTTTCGAACCTGCGACCGTAGCAGCAGAGTGGTTCTGGACTGAAGCGCCTAGAACCGCTCGGCCACAGCGGTCGGCATTCATTAAAGTTAACCTGTCTTAATCGGCATTCGATGCAGTTAAGAGATGACTTCTACTTAATATTCAAGAATTGCTATTTGTCGCACTGTTTGTTAATCAGTACAGTTAATTGATCTGCTTAAAACTGGTGAATAAGCTACAAAACTTGCTACACAATTTTCTACAGCAGTAAGGGCGGCACACAACATATAAATATGAAAAATGACAGGCAGGCTTTCCTATAAACTATTAATCCATGTTTCACTTTGCTCATTACCTTAAACATGCCTGATATCTAATTCGATCGAAAACCAATCGTGACAGTCATCCTCAATACCATGTGAGGATTAGCTTATATGGATGCGGACAGAACCACAGCGCATTCTGAAGTGTAGCGAGGTAGATCACATGCGACTAACGACGACCGAATCGCTCCTCTTATACCGCTACGGTGATCCTTTTATACGCTCGGTACCGCTCCGGAGAAGATAGCAAACGAAACATTTGTAGTTCAAATGCCTTATGCTCATGTAGCAGTGCTCAAATGGCTCTCATTTGGACTACACAATTTTCCATATCGTTGCTAGCTACTGGCTAACAACTACCCCAATATGTTTTTATATAAGCAGATCCTAAATCCCAAATTACAACTTTCTGTTAGAAATATTAAATGCTTATAAAATTTCGTAATAAATGGATTTTTGTGGAAGCTAATCGGTAGATCATTCTGAAACACAAAATATGTAACGTTGGTATGGTTTTACATTATCTGGCAAAGTACTATAACATTATTTAAGTGTTTCATTTCTTTAAATTATGGCGCAGTGCTTCGTCTGTGTGCCTGTGCCTTCATGAAGCGTGACCAGCTTGGCCTTGACACGAGCGACGGGGAACGTCTGATCTCACTCACTCCCTACTGTTGCTATGTGGCCAAAGCGCTACCTCCCCTCACAAGAAGCCTTATGTTCAACAATGATATCTGAACAATGTGCCCGGAACACTTTTGTCTACACCAGCATTGTACTCTGCCGTCAGGTCTGTCACAAGTCGCCGACCACACTCTTTACAGATCGGACAAGCATCCGATCTTTGCTCTCTCTGATGAGACGTGTACGCCTAAAACGTTGTCACCCATTCGTGGTTTCTTCATCCTACAATAGCTTTTCGTAGATGCTCGTGAAAATAGCACGCGAATTGTCGACGAGCTTTGCCTTTTCTGAGATGCTATTTCCTAGGCGTTGGGGCATAATAATCTGCCCCTCGTCAAAGTCGCTTGCTTGAGTGTAACAGACCATTTGTTGTGGTCCGTATCGTCCCTGCTACCCTTATACTTTCTGTGTCACGTGGCCGAACTCCACCAGGAGTCGTTCAGTATCGCGATTGGAAGCTGTCATGGCGTTTTAGCTAATGTCTGTAGTCTGTATCAGGTTAGTCTTTATAGCTTATCAAGGTGTAGTGCATCTCCCCCCCCCCACCGTCGCACCCTCCGTGAGGTGCTGAATGTGGTCAAATGACTGAGTCCTTACTCAATGTATTCGATGTATCATACTTGGTGTCAACACGATGCGCTTTACCGATACACCACTCCACCCAAGCAATTACTTACATCCTATGCCCACAATCGAATCGCGCGCACCGGTTAAAATATGAATAAGAAACATAAGAAATTGAGCCGTGACTTCCTGCGATGCTCTTGGCAGGATAGTTTCTCTGTCGAAATTACGAGCTTTACGGCGGCTGATTGGCTAGAACCCTCTGTTTAGGACGGCCGCGGCTCGCGAGGAGAGACTCGGTCGGCGGCTGTGGCAGCGGAAAGGCAAGGCATGGAGTGTCACACGAGTAGTCAGTCGGCGCTTTTTGTACTGCGAGGACGCGCAGTGTTGACATTTCGACGTCTGGATCTGGCGGCTAGCGGAACTGGATTGCGGAAGCATTCACCGGTCAACATCTGTTTAAGAGTCGTGTCTATATCGAATCCTGAGGAGAGCGCGGGAGTTCACCCAGGTGGGCATGTTAACAGCGATTTCCTGGACTAACTATAAGTGTTGAACCATTTTTTGGTGGAACATTTTAATATGATTGCTCCGTTTAGCCACTTTGATTTTTGCTAGTCATTCCTTAAACCACTTGAACGTGGTCCATGTAACTACACTGTGTTCTGGTTCCGTTGCATCTTGAACTGCAAGTGTACCCGATATTCGGCTATTCCTATTCTTATTGTTATAGTTAATATGTTAAGTTTTCAATTTTATGAATCAAATTTCTCTGTCCAAAACTTCAGCGCTAATTTAAATTGGAATTGCAGATTTCTTCTTCGTTGGCAGCTATAATAGTAACAATTTTGCGCCGTCAGTCGGTGCTTCGGTATTTAAGATTGTGTGCGAATTGTCTGGTCGTTATCACTTTGAGCGAGTTGTGTGTTTATAAACGTATAAAGTGAAATTTCACGTCGTTGGAGATTGTTTGATGGACCATTGCTGTATAGCAACAGTGATTGTCACACTACAACGTTTAACATCTCTTCCTGCATTTGGCGCTACCCAGTTCTTGGCTGTTGGTTTTAGTATTTTAGTGAAAGGTGTATTAATACTGTGTTGGTGTGTGTTCCAGAAGCCATTACTGGTGTGCGGAGGCCCTCCTCCCTGATGATGTCACTTGAGCTCTCGAGCACGGAATTCAGACGCGCGGCCGATGTCAACGCCAAACGTCGAGAATGTGCTGACTGTTGTGTATATCTTTCAAGCTATCATAACATCATATTGCCGAATGCTTTCCATAACAGATAATTCATGTATTTATGAGATCTTGCTATTTGAGTGTTTTTGAAACCTAATACCTTTTACAAATTGTTATTTTTCATATTCACAATGCCTTGTAATTGACTTCATTTCACAATCAGTGAGCTCAGGTCTGCAGTTATGTTGAAGCTATATTTGTGTAAAGTAACTTTTAATTAATTTAAATTTCGTGCCATAATGCTGTTTTCCTTTTAATTTTTTAATTATTCTCTTTGCTTTTATATAATTGAATAATCGGTGTAGATGTCATCATTCCACTTCAGCAGCCCATGTGCCCTGCTTACCAATCATATACCTTACCAACAATGGCGGCCAAAGACTTCCGGCATGAGAAGTCACCCTAATTCGGCCAGAGGGCAGACGAGAAGACACAGGTTCAGGCCTCTGGCTTGCCTGTGGGGTGGGAAACTGCCCCTAAAGGAGGAAGAATCAGCAATGATCAACCACATGAGGAACAAGAGGGCAATGGAAACTACTGCAATAAGGACATATAATGTCTACCCACAGGAAATGTGGCAAATAATTGGAAAGTAAAAAAGTGTCATGTGGATTTCATTATTGGCAAAGTATTCCGGAGTAGTCCCCCTTTCTGATCTGCGTGAGGGGACTGCCCAGGAGGGGACGTGAGGTGAGATGTCCATGATAAAAGGACTGAATAACCTAAGAAAGGATAACGTTCTACGATTCGTGAGGTAATGTCAGAAGTTTAAACATGATAGGGAAACTATAAAATCTGGAAAGGCAAATCCTAAGACTCAGTGTAGGTATCGTCATAGTCAGTAAAGTGAAATCGAAAAGAAACAAGGATTTCTGGTGAGATGAGTGCAGCGTAATATCAACAGTGGCATAAAATGAATAAAACGGTAGGGCAGAGAGTACGTTATTGTGAACAGTCAAATGATAGGATGGCTTTCAACAGAATCGATAGCAAACCAACACCGACAACGATAGTTCAGGTATATATGCCGACGTCGCAAGCTGAAGATGAAAAGATAACGTGTATAAGGATATTGAAAGGGTAATATAGTACGTAAAGGAAGATGACAATCTAATTGTCACTGGGGATTGGAATGCATTTGTAGAGGAAGAAGTAGAAGAAAATGTTACAGGAGAATACGGGATTGGGACAAGGAAGGAGAGAGGAAAAAGACTAAGTTCTGCGATAAATTTCAGCTAGTAGTAGCGAATACTCTGTTCAAGACTCACAAGAGGAGACACTGTAGCTAGAAGAGACCGGGGGATACTGGAAGATTTCAGTTAGGCAGAGATTCCGAAAACAGATATGGGAGTGCATGGCGTACCCAGGACCAGACATAGACTCACTTTAGTAGTGAGGAATGGTAGGCTGAATTTTAAGAGACTAGCCACGAAGAATCAAGGCCCAAAGAACTGGGATACGGTAACACTAAGGAATGAAGAGGTACGCTTGAAGTTCCCAGAGGCTACAGATACTGTGATAAGGAATACCTAAAAGGCAGTTCAGTTGAAGAGGAATGGATATCTATAGAAATAGTAAACACAGAAGATGGAAAGAAAACCGACGGGACAAAGACGGTAACAGTGAAGAAACCATTGTTAAGAGAATAAATCCTTCAGTTGATCGAGGAAATAAGGGAGTACAAAAATTTTGAGGGAAATGCAGGAATACAGAAACACAAGTCGCAGAGGAATAAAGTAGATAGGTAGTGCTGCCAAGCTACCTCGAAATGGCTGCATGAAAAATGTGAAGAAATCAAAAAAGACTCAGCGTATAGGAAAGTCAAAACAAACAAACGCAAGTGTGGTTAACATTAAGAGTTCAATGGGAATTCCATTGGTAGTTGCAGAGTAGAGAAAAGACGTTTGGAAAGAGTATATTTAAGGCCCCTGTGCGGGTAACACTTACCTGATGATGTGATGGAAGAAGAAACAGAAGTCGATATGCAAGAGAAAGGGGATTTAGTATTAGAATCAGAATTTAAAAGAGCTTTGGAATACTTGAAATCAAATAAGGCAGAAGTCACAGACAACATTCCATCTGAATTTCTAAAATCATTGAGAGAGGTGGCGACAAAACGACTATTCGCTTTGTTGTGTAGAATGTATGAATCTGGCGATATACTCTCTGACTTTCGGAAAAGCATCATTCATACAATTACGAAGACCGCAAGAGCCGACAAGTGCGAGAATTATAGCACAATCAGCTTAATAGCTCCTGCATCCAAGTTTCTGACAAGAATAATATACAGAAGAATAATAAAAAAAACTGAGGATAGGTGAGATGACGACAAATTTTTTGTAGTAAAGACACCAGACAAGCAGTTCATGGGATTTGTCGACCTGGAAAAAGCGTTCGACAATGTAAAATGATGCAAGATGTTCGAAATCCTCAGAAAAACTAGAGGTAAGCTGTAGGAAGAAACGGGTAATATACAATACGTACAACAACTAAAGGGAACATTAAGAATGGAAAACCAAGACAAAATGCTCCGATTTAAAATGATGTAAGACAAGGATAGAGTCTTTCACCGTAACTGTTCAGCCAGTACGTCGAGGAAGCTATGGCGCAAATAAAAGGAAGGTTCAACACTGGAATTAACGTTCAAGGTGAAAGGATATCAATGATAAGATTCGCTCAAGACATTGCCATCTTTAGTGTAAGTGAAGAAGAGTTACAGGACGTGCCAAATGGAATGAACGGTCTAATGAGTATAACATATGGGCTGAGAGAAAATCGAAGAAAGAAAAAAGTAATGAGAAGCAGCAGAAATAAGAACAGCGAGAAACTTAACACTAGGACAGGTGATCACGAAGTAGATGTAGTTAAGGAATTCTGATACCTGGGAATCAAAATAACTCATGACGGAAAGAGCAAAGAGGACATAACTTGCAGACTAGCAGTAGCAGAAAGTGCATTTGTGGCCAAGAGAAGTTTACTAGTATCAATTATAGATATTAAATTGAAGAAGAAATGTCTGAGAACGTGCTTTTGGATGACAGCATTGTGTGGTAGTGAAACATGAACCGTTGGGAAACTGAAAAACAAGAGAATCGAAAAGTTTGAGACATGGTGCTGCAGGAGATTGTTCAAAAATGGTTCAAGCGGCTCTGAGCACTATGCGACTTAACTTCTGAGGTCATCAGCCGCCTAGAACTTAGAACTAATTAAACCTAACTAACCTAAGGACATCACACAAATCCAAGCCCGAGGCAGGATTCGAACCTGCGACCTGAAGGAGATTGTTGAAAATTGGGTTGACTGATAAGGTAAGAAATTATGAGGTTCTCCACAGAGCTGGCGAGGAAGGGAATGTATGAAAACATGGAAATCCCGAAGGGACAGGATGACAGGAGACCTGTTAATATATCAGGTAATAACTTCCATGGTACAAGAGGGAGTTGAAGGAATACGTACAGCAATAATTGAGGACGTAGGTTGCAACAAAACGATTTGCGTGGAATTAGTGGCGGGCCGATCAAACCAGTCAGAAGACTGATGATTCAAAAAAAATTATAATACTAATAATAATTCTCTAAAACCTCCATTCCTTTTAGCAACCCCATATCACAGAACATAAGCTCAACCGTAGAGAAATCATTACAGTCATCATTTAATGCCGTGTAATCAGGCGCCGATTTTGATAACCTCCTGGACTCCGTTAGGTGGGTCCACAAGGTTGCACAGGTACTTCACATCCAGGTTAACCTTGGCAATACCAAGGGGGGATGGGATACTTTACGTCCAACTTTTGAATTTGTTCTAATCTAGTCATGTACTTCATATTTTGAAAAAAAAAATTGCATAATTTTTAGTGATTCCCCACAAAAAGATTACACAATTGTCTTGAATTTCTCAGCTAAACGTAGCATAAATTTGTTTCCAGTAAATGTTCAGGGCTGGTTCCACACATCTATGTATCTTTAAAAAGTACTTCGTGAATAAAAATTAAAGATTATTAACGAAATTTGTATTTTTTTTTAAAAATTGTCTTGGTCGTAAGATATCCCTCGTCACTGTGTACACACAATGGAAAATGTGTAGATATTTCTAAGATTGTGCTGAAAGATATTTCCAGGGTCTGGACCTTTCTTGTATGTCAGCACCTATTTAATAAGCATTTTGTCAGTAAAAGTTAACAACAGTTAACGAAATTCGTATTTTTTTATTTTTTTGTGGTTGATAGAAAGTATAGCCTCTCCCCCCCCCCCCCCCCGCCCTGTAGTAAACGTTATAGAAAATACGTTGGTGTTCCTAGGGTAAATCGCTCGCTGAAGTTTTTATCACGCAATTCCATCAGACTGCAGGGATGCTGATGTCAGCGTTTTATCTGCTGTTCTAAAATGTGCCATAGATTTTCTATGGGTTTCAAGGCTGGTGATTTTGCAGGTCAGTTGAAATTTGATAGGGCGAGTGAGTGCTCATAAACCCAGTCAAATATTCTTATAACCCGATGAATTTTGCTGTTGTCTTTATGTCCCTATGCGACTAATGGCCTCTTGCGAGGTAACCGACTCCAAACGATCACTGCATGCAGTTTCCGTCGCAATGTTCTCTCGTTAACAGGCGTGGAGGAACTTCATTCACTGCCTACAGAAATTGATATTGGTTTTGGAAGCGTTTCTGATTCAGAAGCCGTGAAACCCGTCTATGGTCCTCTTTCAATCAGGCTTTCGTGTTCATGTGTTTTTCCCCACTGCTTGTAAACATTTTCAACAGTCACAAAATTCAGCAACGTCACATCCCATGTGACAAAGGGCACGACGAAACACGGTTGTCACTTATTGCCACTCTGTCATGTCCTTACATTTACCCATTTGCTGTTGAGCACTTGAGTTTATCGCTGCGTCATGTGTAAAGGCGTAACGATCCTTCTGTGCATTCAAAGTTGGGTGATTAATTTTTTGTCCAGCGTGCTTATTATACCGACTGCCTGTTCCGTAAGCCTAAGTCCTTCGAGAGCTGCAAAGAGTTAGAGACACTATGGCTTTCAAACACCTGCAACCAAAACAAAATAACTCCAATTTTTAATTTATGTTTCTTCTCAAAATTCACGTGATCTACAATAGCTGCATGCAAAGTTTGTAATATCAATATTTGCTATGTTTCAGTATTTTCAGGTGCAAAACTGACTATATAATTACAACATTCATCGACCGATGTAAATAATTTTGTGCATAATTATATTTAGTTTGATAATTACTTTCATATTCCATGGATCATTCGTATAATAAATCATAATGATATGCAACAAGTCATTTTTCATTCACATCGCAAGTTAATTTGTAAATATATACTCAGTACTCATATTCCTTTTGTGTTGTTGTTATTATTATTAGTATTATTAAATATACAAATGTGAGATAGTAATTCCTATCCACCGCCTTCTACACATTATAATAATAGAAATTATTCTACGGACTAGGGGTAGATATCAAGGAGAAACTTTTCCAATTCGTTTTCAGATTTTACTCTGCCGTCTGTTAGAAATTTTATATCACTGGGTAAGTTATCAAAAATTTTAGTTGTAGCGCAGTGCACCACTATTTCTGTTGTAGGCAACCTTAATGTGAAATAACGAATGAAATGTTTTCTTCTGGTATTGTAATTATGTGCATCATTATTCCTCTTGAACGTCAGTGTATTATTTACAACGAACTTCATATGGTAATAAATACACTGTGAAGGAGTAATCAGAATGGCCAGCTCCGTAACAGATATTTACAAGATGGACATAGGTGAACATGACATATTACTCTTTGTTTTTAAGCAATGAAGACTATCTTTCTTAAAGTTGAGTTACCCCAGAATATTATTCCACGTTATTTATTATTAAATAAAAAATATGCAAAATATGTCAACTTACTGGTTTGTCTCTCCCCGAGATTTGCAATTATTCCAAGTGCATATGTGGCTGAACTAGTTGTTTTATGAGTTCCAGAACGTGCTTTCTCCACTTTAATTTCCCATTCATTTGGACATCTAAGAATTTTGAAGTTCCCACTATATTAATTACTTTCTCACCATTTGTTAATGCTTACCATTGATGTAGCATCCCAAGAAGTGCAGAACTACACATGTTGTGTGTATTTAAAATTGAGGGGAAATCATTTGCAGAAAACAACACAATGATACATTGGAGAACCTTTTTTATTTCTTGTATTGGTGTATGTGTGATTGTACTTATTACAGTGCTAGTGTCATGTCGAAAAGAACTAATTATACTTGTTGTATATTTGGCTGGAGATCATTTACATACATGAAGAATAATATCAGACCTAAGATTGAGCCTTGAGGGATTCTGTACACGATTTCTCCTGAGTCGGAATAACGTTCAAGAACTACATTGGTTGAATCATTAAGTACAATTTCCTGCATTCTTTTGTTTAGAAATGACATTATCAATTGGCTGTCTATACCACAAATCCCATAAAACTTCAGTCATCTAGGAAAATATTGTCATCCTCACATTCAAATGTCTGAGATTGATCCCAGAAAATACCAACAGGTGCTATTTAATTATTTAACACTTGTAAAATTTGAGCATGTAAACAGAGCAACTGCTCTGAAATACAAACTGTCATTACCTGGGAGTGTTATTCCTGCTCTGGTGAAATACTGTTTTAGAATGTGTTACCATCTCCAAAATTTTGGATATTGATGTCAGTAGTGAAACAGGTCAGCAGTTATTCACACCTCTCCTATAACCTTTCTTAAAGAAGGGTTGCAACAGTGGCATATTTCTGTCTCTCTGTAAAATGATACTGAGTAAGTGATGCATTACATTTTTGAGGTATTATATGGGAACAAATCTTTAGTAGCCTATTGGAAACGCCATGAAATCTTCATGAGCTTTTGGTTTTGTGAGAATAAAAAATTTCTCTATTTCAGGGGAAGTTTCTGATATGTTCATGTGTATGTACGTATTTTATGAGATTGCTTTCTCAACATACTGCTGCGATTTTTCCCTTGAACTGTTTGTCTCTACACCTTCCACTATGTTTATGATATAATTATTGAATATTTTTGCTACCTGTGACTCATCATTTATATCCCTTCCATTCTGTTCAGTAGCAATGCTATTCAATTCTGTGTCTGGTTGTCTTGTCTCTTGTTCACTATGTTCCATACACCATTCAGAGTGTTGTAGGAATTATTGATTTCTGACATTATGTGCATGTTCCTTGACTTTTAATAGCGTTTCTTACAAGGAAACTCACCACGGCCCCTCCCTCAGATTTAGTGGTAAGATGGCCCAGTGGATGGCCTGTCAAAAACTGAACACAGATCAAGCATGAAAACAGAAAGAGGGTGTACTGAACTGTGAAAAAAAAAAGCAAAATAGAAACAGTAAACGGTCCAAGAACAAGAACTGCAATAAAAAAACTGCCTGAAACACCAACGCCAAGGGGCTAAGTGGTCATTCTATTTACTGCTGTGAGGTCTTTTGCTTAGTAGATGATCATCACTCATCAGACAACGGTTTAAGATAAAAAGGAGTCATAAGTCAGAAAATATCAGTATCCTAACGGCATACTACATTAGAATATGAAGAAAGGAAATTGAATATCTGTTACATTCGAGACATTAGCGATGTGGACTTCACGTTACTACAAAATGGGATCTGTCATATACGGTGAGCAAAGGTCTATTGAGGAAACAGTAGAGGTCCGGCAGCAATAAAATCTAAGTCACTCCCCTTTTGCCTCAAGTGAAATTTAGTAAGACATATCCATTACATATAAAAGAGCAAAAGGTGTTCTAGAGGTTTCTTACAATTTGGAAGCTAAAAATGAGTGACAATGCGGTATTTCTCGTATAACACCGAGAAAACATGTGGAAACTCCACCTATGTTGTTAATATGGCCTGCATAACGTGAACTGAGCTACAGATTTCCCACTCATAAACAATGTTATCGTTAAGTATTTATCTCTTAGGTCTGACAAATGTACATATAAGAAGCACTTAACTCTAATCCAAACTGTACTGATACCCTACTATTGAAAATGTACCATACAGACTACAAATAAAAACCAAAATGGCACCTACCTGTGTAGTGCATGGTACACATTAAGGAGATTCCTTGCACTATTCATCTTTTAATCCATTATTATTCAGATGCTGATGACGATGATAACGAGTAATGAGAAAAATTTAAAAGTGCAAATTGATGACCTAGACATAAATGCTGTGCGTAAGTGAGTAAGGATACTGCACCTAAGCAACGTAGCTTGCGTTTGCTTCTTATCCCAAAGCAATAACTCTCGGAAAATTTAACGTTTAAATTATTTCTTTAGAGTGTATATTTCTGAGATATGCCGTATTAATCCCAAAGCAATAACTCTAGAAGAATATAACTTTTAATCGCATTTAATCTCGTATTAGGATGAACGATTGTCACGTTCAACGGCTATAAACGAAAGAGGAAAATCAATTTTTCTCTTCTCATCTTATTCATCTTTGCTTGTGTTGATTCTAGTCACTCAAACTGTTACTGCCTTCTATGCAAAAAGAAATAAGGCCTGTATAGATCTCTAAACAAATGGCTTTAAGTCGGTACGGAATCATGAAAATGATTTATAGCTCACATCATAACACTGAGGCCGTTTATACTCATTTTCACAGTGAGCAATGTCTTGCGTAACGTACAGTGTAAATCGCCTTCCCGTCGCAATAAGAATAAAGTGCACTTACATTATAATTATGATCTACACCAATGATATTTTGAACAGGGGGCGATGGAGTGGTTTCAATTCAGTCGAAGCAGTCGTGAAAGGAAAGTATTTACTTTTAGCAATTAATAAATTTAAATTAATGGTTATAGCTCTGTTTAAGATTTTACGAAGATTATAGTTAGAAAACAGTCCGGAAATATGCTATGTGCGCGAATTAGTGTCAGTGAATATGAAAATAGTAGCTGTAATTAACGCATTTTCTGCAGCAATAAAGTTATGTAATGAAGGAAACACGATCAATCGAAATCGAAAGAACATTCTCACTAAGAACACGATTTAAGAATAGCGGCAATAGTGTTGACTAATTCGTCCAACTCGTTTCTTTTTAGCATCGTAGCACCATTTTCCCTCGGCATCATTATAATCAGTACGATAGTTCGTTCGCTTTGCAGTCTAACAAAAAAGGTTCAAATGGCTCTGAGCATTATGGGACTTAACTTCTGAGGTCATCAGTCCCCTAGAACTTAGAACTACTTAAGCCTAACTAACCTAAGGACATCACACACAACCATGTCCGAGCCAGGATTCGAAGCTGCGACCGTAGCGGAAGCGCGGTTCCAGACTGAAGCGCCTAGAACCGCTCGGCCATTGCGGCCAGCTTGCAGTCTAACACCTTATATAAAAAGGCATATTTGTTTGTTCGTCTTCTCTGATGAGACTTTGCTGAGTTGTACGGATGTCCTCAAAGTTTTCTGTGGGTTAGCAAGCACCTGGCGCCCAGAGGGGTGGGGGTGAAAAGGGGGTGACGTGTAAGCATAACTCAGGAACGAGTGGAGCAGCTACAATCAGATTGTGTATATACATGCACCATTACTTGTATAATTATTTGTTAAATATATTGTGGGATAACATGCGGCAACCAACTCTACGAATAGAGTGGGGCTGAGGAGACGTGACATGCAAAAATATTCGATAACGACCAACGTTCCTACCAAACCCATTGTTACCTTGGTTGCTAGACCTCTTGGTGGCACGATGTTGTTTCGCCCCTATAGTTGTGGGCACGGGGGTGGGATGGTGGTGATCGACGATAGTCACAATTCAGCATCTCTCTGAAATTCCTGAAGGAATTTCTATCAAAACTAGCAAACGAAGTTCTTCTTACGTAGAATAATTTACTGTGACAGTAACAGACCTCTATCATCCCTACGTCTGAAGTTACATGCTGAAAAGAGGGAACGTATAAACGTTTGTCTGGGAGGCCTACAGGAATTACAACCAAATTTGGTATATAAATGAATCATTACTTTTTAAAAATATTGTTGAAAAGAAAAATACCCCCACTACCGTTAAGGTTGGAGGTGACGAGGAGAAGCTGTGACATGTAAAAACGCCCTAAAAGGCCAGTTCTTTGCTCTAAATAATTGACTTGGAGTATTTCAAAACTGTGAGGCGCAATCAGCTTCTTATTTGCGTTCTTTTGTGGATCAATCACTTCGTTAGAATGAGCACTACAGAGAGACGATTATTTTGTCAGCGTGTTTAGGGAGTGAAGATACACGTCATTGCCAAAGATAAGTTTAACGTCCTCTGAAAAATCGCTTTGAGTAGTCTTCAGACTGTCATTCGGTTGCCAGTGACACTCCTTTTTCTCAAAATAAATGTGGGAATACAAACTTCCTTAGAATTCAGACGGAATTTCATGGCGATTTTCGCTAAAGGTACAGTAGTTTTGAGAAGAAGAGAATAGAAGCATTCCAGATGTGGTGCTACAGAAGAATGCTGAAGATTAGATGGGTAGATCACGTAACTAATGAGGAGGTACTGAACAGAACGGGGAGAAGAGATATCTGTGGCACAATTTGACTAGATGAAGATACGCTGCTTCTTGGACTCGAGTAGGCGCGCCAGTCCCGGATCGAATCCACCCGGCTGATTACCGACGAGTGCCGGTGTGCCGGCCAGCTTGGATGAGGTTTCTAGGCGGTTTTCCACATCCCCCTAGGTGAATACCGAGCTGGTCTTCACGTACTGTCTTAGTTACACGACTCGCAGACATTTGAAAACGTTTTCACTATTTCATGGTTTACATTAGACGCAGACAGCTGAGGTATACTAATCCCGTCCCGGTGGGTACCGGGTAGCAACAGGAAGGGCATCCGGGTACCATCTGACACATCCATAGTAACAAGGCAGACCCCGCGTTCAAGTGGGACAAAGGCCCAAAGAAAATGATGATGATAGCATGTTACTGCCATCTTCAGATGTGATAACTGATGACTAATCCACAAACAGTTTCACCATCATATACAAACTGTACTAATACGCATACTGAAAATAATGTAAATGGAATAAACTATTTCAGTAGCGTATATATAATGTCATCATCACATATTTTATATCATATTAATAATGTTCAGCTTGTACATAACTAGAGTTTTACACCATGACGAAGCTGATTGTAGATTAATGGCCACATTTGAAGTGTCTGAACTTGCTGAAACTGTTAATGTGAATATTCCTAGTAATTAGGCGCTCTTGACCTAATAAATTAGTACCCAGTCCCAGAGGATCATGCTCTGAGCCCAAGATACACTTGTCTCTCTGCAAGAGGCGTGTTTCAAGTTGTAAGGTGCCTTTTACTTGAGGAGGACATTTTTACCAATTTTAATAAATTATTGTCTCTTATTGATATATTCACGATAGTTGTGCTGTAGTCCATAGCCAGCCATGAATCGGAGAGCATTTCCCACGCTGGCTAACTAGGTGACGAAGCGACCATATGTGGCGCGTAGTGGGGTGGGGCTCGGCGCTGTACCGTAGCAACAAGAGTCAGCCTGGGAAATATACATGACGGGAAGTACCGCCATCTTGGCACCAAAGTCACCGATTTTTTTATTTATGTTTAATAATTAAAGTCATTTATGACAACATGAATACTAGGAGGGGCCTCTGGATGTTTAAAACTATTTATCATAATTTTTCCTCGTTAAAATTCACACCCGTTCATTAACAAATGCATGTCTTAGTAAGTACGAACTTGATCGGAAATCCACGAACGGTGACGAAACTAGTAAGAGATATGGACTGCGCGCCTAAGTCGGCGTTAAGAGCTCTTCCTGTCTTGTTCGATGGTAGCCATGCTCTCGATTACGAGTAGTTGGTGACATGAGTGTTTCATTATTGATATAATAGGAATAAAAGTGATATTACGGCATTCTGAATGTTAATTTAAATAGGTACCCCAAAGTTGATCGACCATAATTTCAGATAATTACCTTCCACCGACAGAGACATACAATGCGCCAATGAAGAATCTGCACGGGACGGCCGGAGTGGCCGTGCGGTTCTAGGCGCTACAGTCTGGAACTGCGTGACCGCTACGGTAGCAGGTTCGAATCCTGCCTCGGGCATGGATGTGTGTGATGTCCTTAGGTTAGTTAGGTTTAAGCAGTTCTAAGTTCTAGGGGACTGATGACCACAGCAGTTCAGTCCCATAGTGCTCAGAGCCATTTGAATCTTTTTTTTTTTTTTTTTTCACGGGATGACATTTACGAGAGTTGCACCGCGCACAGGTAAGAGGAAATCCGACGACACGACCCACAAAAGCGGATCAAGGAAGGTCCGACTTACACACGCAAATTCCGGGTGGAAATGCTGACCAGTTATACTGTACCCCACATATACCACCCTCTACGGACTCGCGGCTAAGCTGAGTAATAACAGTATCAGTTTAGAAGCTAGGGGATCTTGCAAAGTATACAGCTGATCCCATATGGGTTTTGCGGAACTTCAAATTGCCTTAATAAGTCCGATGGATATCACTGGTACACAAATTAAGATATTATCTAAATGTATAAAGGATCAGATTTATATATATAAAAAAAGGAAACAGAAAATGCTGCGGATGAAAGTTGATCAGATTATTTACACAAATTACGGTAGGGAGAGTTGTCTGCTGGACAATTACACATTCGAAGGCGAAATTTAAGCCATTACTGTAAAGCACGACATTAATTGCTCTCAGATTAGAGTGGATCGTCCAAAATTTTTGTGTGAGTGACCAGAATTAGCCAGAGCTCCATATAAGTCTCCCAGTTAGTGTAATACACTGATACGTGGACGACCGTATGTTCTGTCGTCTGCAGTGGGCCATCTGGGCGTTGCGTCGTGACTTACGGTGTGGGGTCGGCGGTTCCCCTGATATATACTAGCGTATGTTGCCCGCACAACACCAGCGCTGTGCAGCGGACGCCAGGGCACTTACTGCTAGCTCTGGCTCGCACGGCTGCTTCACTGACCCTTATTTATAGCGACCGTCTGGTGGGCCATATACCTCCGCCACGAGCAGCAGGAACGAGCGCGAGCCGGGATTCTACGCAGAGGGGCAGTAATTTTTACAAATCCCGCAATCCACTGTTCCATAGGGACACCAACCGATTCACTGTCAAGTACAGCCTTCCTAAAACGGAGCGGTGAGGGAAGCATCGCACTTGAGGACTGCTGGAATGCTTTTTAATAATTTGCGGAGTCACTGGTTAAATATCTTAAACGCGAAAGTCTTTCTTCGTTTTTCTTTGGATGAATCGCAATAAATATTTATGCTCAATAAATCCGTTCACCAGAACTTGAATATTTCTTCTGCCCCAGCAATACCCTTTGACACGTGGTTTTTAACCACGTTCTTGAACCTCTGTTTTGCTTTTGTCATTTTTTAAGGTATGGATTATGAAGCAGTGGTGAAGGATTTTAATCCGAGCACCTTTTTCTGACCTTCCAATGTTATTTTTTCCCCTTGGTTCTTGAACATATTGTGCATTACTCGCCTTTCCCTGTGGTTCTATTTTTCTCAAAATGTTGGACATCTTGAACCATAACACTGCTTTTTCTAGGTTGACAAATACTATGAACGTATCTTGTTTATCCTTTGTTCTTGCTTCCATTATCAAGTGCAACTTCCATTATCAACTGCAACTTAAGAGCAACATCTCCATTGCCTTATCTTTCCGAGAACTGATCGTCATCTAATAGATCTATTTTATTTTCCATCTTGTGTATTATACTTGGTGGTCAGTTGGACGCATACATGTTAAGCTCCCGCACTTGTCTACCTTTGTTACCTTCGCGACATTATTTTTTTCCCGAAAGTATGATCGTATATATCTCTAGTCTCAGAGATTCTCAAATTATCTTGGACAGTCGTATCGCTGCCACCTCTACCCATGATTTTGGAAATTACGGATGAGTAGTATCTATTTTTTCTGTTTTATTTGATCACAAGTCCTTCAAAGCTCTATTAAACTCTAATACTTGATCACCCATTGTTTTCTTATCGACTCTGATTTATTCTATCATACTACAGTTCCTCACTCTAGTAGAGGCTTTCAATATCCTCTTTCCGTCTATATGCTCTCTTCTCCGCATTCAACAGCAGAATTAGCGTTGTGCTCCTAATGTTGATGCTCTTGGTGTTAATTCTAAATTTTCTATATGCTGTGTCGTCCTTCTGATGACCATTTATTTTTTGATTTCTTCGTATTTTTGCTGCGTTCATTTCAACTTGGCTTCTCTGCTGTTCCTTTTATTTCCAGTTCCAAGTGGTTTACATTTACTTTGATCCCGCATTTTTCACAATTTTTTTTCTATTTCCTACTGTCACCCATCAACTGAACTGTTAACACTGTTACCCCAAAAGTTCTTCACAGTTACAGTTCTTGTACTTAAATTTCTCTGTTCAAAATCTGTGGTAATCCCTTTTATAGATTTGCACTCGTCTTCAACACCTACTTTGGAATTCACTATCGCAGTGTTTACAGCCCACAAGAGTTTTTTGCTGTGGCACCATATGTTTACTACTCTTATGCACGTATCCTTGACGAGCAGTCTCTGTATCTCAGTTAACCCTAGGACTCACTCTGGGGTCATAGGTGACCCCAATCATCTTTACTATGGATAAAATAATATTTCTATTTCTTGTAAAAATCCAGAATTTTATGACTTTTACCACACAGTATTGTAGTTCTCTCACAAACATTTTTAGAGCACTTGACGCAACATTTAAATCAATAATTAACAAAAACTACTGTTGGGGTCAATTATGACCCCAGATAGATTATATGTAACATTCATAGAATGTATAGATTATCAACTATCAATCTCTTTCTTAGGTATTTTGAGTTGGTAACACTGAATTCAGGTGTTACTCAGAATTAATCTCAAACTGGAAGTTCGTTTGTACGTTTGTTGTACGTTTGTTGTTGCAGTGTAATTTCAGCATGGATGGAATATGTTTTGCTCCTGGCTGTAGTGTAGAATGAGCTATGGAAGACTTACTTCGTAGCAGTAGTGAGCGAGACAGATGCTCCATTTGCCCCCTATCAAAGGACACAAAATACAGTTAAACATGCAAAAAGTTTAACAAATTTGTTTGCAAGGAACATTCTGAAATAGTTACTACTTGCAAAATATGTGCAGATGACTATGGTACGGATTCCGGTTAGAATTATGTTTCCTGTTGAGTTGTTCATCACATTTTCTGTAAATTTGAAGCCATTGTGAAACATTTATGAGTGAAATAAATTATGACTTAGAGTAATAATGTAACTTCTGATATGTAATTACTCTGCCATATGTAATTTAATTCTACTATCTACATACCTGTTAAAGCTGTGAAATGTGTCTAAATAATAAATAAAATGTAAACAAACAGTATTAAACGACAGTACGTTGTTCTCTGAATGATTAGTACACACAGTCAATTATATATTGATTGGGGTCATGTATGACCCCAGATGGAGTACTAGGGAAATTTTAGCAGAGTGAGTCCTAGGGTTAAATAATTCAGAATATTTCACTGGTAGCTGTTAATGTGTGTCAAATACGCTCTGCAGAATGGTATTCGTCTGTAGCATCGTACATAAAATGTAAAAGTGGTATTGTTTTTCGCTTTGTAAGTACTTCTTCCGGTTGTCTTGATGTATGATGTTGCAGTACTTAATGACTATGGGATGTGCATTTTTCGTCAGTAACATGCGTTGTTCCTTTCTGTATGTCTAGTATAGTCCCTGGGTGATGTTTGAAAACCGAAACCGGTAGGAATAAATGTGTAAAATTCAATACAATAATGTTAACATGCATTTTTTTTAATTCTCTTGAACTTCAGTCTATTCATGATTACTAAATTGTGATAATAGCCTATATAGGCTCCTCGGTACATCTTACATCCAATATCTGATTTTAGAATCTGTAATTGATAATGATCTGCCTCCACTGGAACCTTCCTGGGACTCTGGGTCTCTGGGCCACTTCCAAGATTATCTGCTTTGTTGTGATTTTTCAATAGCGTGTTTGCTATTACCATCTGAAAATTATTTGCAGAACTCAATCAGTTTTTCTTGCTTTCCATTTTTACTACAGAGAAAATATTCCCCTGTAGCTCAGCCATCTATTCTTTGCCATATCATCGAGTTAAAATTCTCCATGATTACTAGATTACCAATTTCCTACACACTCTTAATTGCCCATACAATATCCACATTTACTTTCTCATCTGTTCTTCTCTTCCTTATGATGTCGGCACATGTACTTGAACTATTGTTGTTGGTGTTGTTTTACCGTCAATTCTTATTACAGTAATCGGACCACACACTATGCTGTTTAAATTTCTGCTCCACTTTCCTATTCATAGCGAATCCTAGTTCCCCTATTCCATTAGTGCTGCCATTGTTATTACCACCATTTACCTTATTTTCTCTCGATTTTACTTCACTGATCCCCACTGTATCTAGGTTGAGGCCTAGCGTATAGTTTTCAGATTTACTCGTGACTTTCCAAGCTCCACACCCTTTCGCTGGCTCATTCTTTTTTCTCCTGGTCACCCCGTTCTTGGCAGCCCCTCCTGGAAATAAAAATTGTTGATTAATCCAGTAACTTTTATCACTGAAGAGAACATCACTACAGCTTTTCTATTACTGGCATCGTGACCTGAGGATACATATTATGTTGTTTTAAAGCATAAGTTTCCATTGCCTCCTGCATTCTCGTTGCTGATTATTGTTGACTCTTCTACCCCAGAGGGGCAGTTTCCCACTTCAACGGCAAGAGAGTGGCCTGAAGCTCTATACGCTCCTCCACCCTCTTTGACAAGCTGGTTTGTAAAATGAGGGTGAGTCTTTACACCTAAAGTCTTTGACCGCCACTGCCAATGGTTTTCTTTTTGTGGGAGGAGATGAAACGTTTGGTCTCCTACACAGCAAGATACATTACAGAAGAGCTGGTTACCCATTACCTGAAGTTTCAGCCATGACCTGCGAAGCACCTGGTTGTTCTGAGCGTGTTCGGCAGTTATTATCACAGTTGAGCATTAATCTAAATTGTGAACATTTTCAGCAACATCTTTCAAACAATATTAATTAAATGGCAGTTTTAAAAACTTCTTTGGAAATTACGAGACCTCTATGGACTTCAAGCAAGGAAACAGTACTCATGAAACATTTTTGTCTCATTAAAATGCGTTACCTTTTATCTCCTCCAACCACTCAAAAATCTTTTTACATCCTGTAGTTATTGTACCCTTAGGAAGCACGAAGTACATATTAGACTAATTACAGTATACACGGAGTCATTTAAACTGTACTTGTTTCCAAGCACCAGACGTGAATATAACAGAGATAAATACTAATGTTAGGTAAAATGGAAAGAACGCTTTGTCATGAACCGATGGTTTGTAGAGTATAGATTTTGAAGTTAATTGGTTTAGGTAACACACATCATCGATGAAGTGAACTGGTTATGCATTCGCTGAATGACAATTTTTATCAATATCACTCTTGAGTGATGAAGGTCACAAAAGACGATTTTCCATTTATCTTCAAACTCTACAGCAGCTCTGCAGTGATGACGTTAACAGAGTGGAGAATTTGCACATATACCCTCTAGTTACTAAAGAAAATGCTACGTGCATAAGATATAAAAAAAATTAACAATGGTATTTTACTTTAATCTAACGTTTTAAAACGAATATGGCATTGAAAAGTCGTGTAATCATTTCACAATGCTCCGAAATTTACGAGCAACAGCCTTGGATAATAAGACATTTAAAGATATCTCTTTCACGCCTCGTAAAATTAATCCAGTGGAAATAAACAAAGTTACACATAGCACTAGAAGAATTACTTGGAAATTTTCCAGTTATATCACAATGGATTCAGGAAATAACTCATGAGATACTATAGAACACAATATGGGGGAAATAAAACTATTAGCAATAGAACTGCGACGCTCGATCTATAGGGGATGAACAGTTTGAAGAGTGACACCAGCTGTAAGAAAACGTCATAGTAAGAAAGCTTTCCAAGTGCAAAACTGAAATTACACAAGAAAAATCACAAACGGTATATATTTAGCTAAACAGATCACTTTTCAGTGAAACAAGAAGAATGTATGCTGCTTTTTTACGATCACTTGGATAATAAGAAATCATATAACTTTCCTTTATTACAGATGACTAACTGAGCCAACTATTGAAACAAGGTCAGAATAACACCCAGTTTAATCGGACATTACACAAGTAAAGCAGGCTTTTTATGTATTAAAACATGCTATAAAATAAATTTTATAGCATACGATTGGCAGTTTTTATTCCAAGTTTATAAGTATTCTAAACGACCCGAACTAATGCATACAATACTCACATGAGTTGTAGACCACATCTTGTTGTAAAATGAAAAATCATCGTTTAATCACCATGGCCTTCAACCTATTACTTGTTTATAACCGTAAAATAGGATACAGGTTTATCATATGACAATAGGATAGAGTGTAAAACCGAAAGAAATTTTGTGGTAAATATTACAGGCATTGTAAAATCATATCGAAGGTTTATGTAATCTCATTCAAATAGCTTAATGTTCCCAGGGAAGAATATATGCAATTAATGGAACATACATGGAGGAATATTTATGTCAAGTAAAAGTTGCTCCAAATTGTCACGTACTCCTAATTCAGAGAATAACCACGTGAACTTGATATCATAATTAATTGTGGAAATTAAGTCTGACTGGTAATAAAGGTGGTTCGTGACCGAGTTAACTCGGCAGTGGAACTTAGACTTGGAATCAACTCGGGCCATGGTTAAAGTTGCGCGTGACTAACTCTGCTATATCTCTGTGGTTCGCATATCATGGTCATGCCTTGGGGCACTCTGATCACGCACGTAATTGCAATTGGGGCATCTTCGGTGATCTTCTGGATACGAAATGAGTTTGTAAACATTAACTGTGGCTTCTGACTTCAATGTACCTTCATTCAGTGTTTATCGCGTGTTTCCTTAATACACTGTCTCGTTTATAGAAGCAGGTGCCGACTTGTCTAGACAAAATGTTAGCATTTATGTGTTTATACGGGTGATACTCCTTATTGTAAGTAGTATGGTAAGAGATAACGGTCCAAGGAAATAAAAAGTCATACCCCATTTCTTATTCTTGCCCTTGTTCACTGAACGTCAAGTGGAATTGTTTGAATTTGAAACTAAATGCGAATTTTAACATTAGTATCAGATTCCGTTTCATATTATCAGATTATAGCCAATTTTTTCCCAAACCATTTTATGTGTTCAACATTGTAATTATTTGCCTGTATCTTTCAAAATGTTTGAGCGTGTTTCCCTGGATTTTGCAAAATACTGAGAAGGGATGATGACACATTGCACCTTTAAGGTGATCCGTGAGGCTCGTTCGAATGTTGCACTATCCAAAAGCGAGGGCAGACGACTGCTGTCGGGTTCGAAACAAATTTTTAATTTGTCACTTACCTTCGTCAGCTTGCTGCTGCGACGCGGCTCTCAACGAATTCCTTTCCTGTACCCACCATTTAAACTCAAACTGGTATTTGCACCTTACGTCCTCAATTACAGGGGTAGGACAAAAATATAGGAAAACCTCGAGAAATGTGTACTTGAACATAAATGCAGATGCTAGCCAAGCCAAAAGGTTCTACTGTTACGTTTGACAACGAACTTGAGAAATGTCCCCGATACGTCATAAGTATCAGTCGTGGTTAGTACAATGTTCTGTGTAGTTTTGAGCGCATTACGTCGGAGTTAAGTGAATTCTATTGTGGACAAATTGCCGGTGCCCGTATGACACGTGCTTCCATAACCTAGGCAGCGGAAACGATTGGTTTTTCTAGAGGCATCGTATCGCCGACTTATATCGGACACAGAGAAAGCGGCAAAACAGCGTTGCAGAGTCAAACAGCGCACGAAAGTGTATACTGAGTGATCGTGGTAGATCGTTATCGAAAAGGACTGTGACGAAAAATAAGAGGACGACCGCTGCAAGAGTCACAGCAGAACTTAACTGTCACACTCGCGAACCCTATCTGCACCAAAGCAATACGAAGGGAGCTCTGTAAGTAGAGGATTGCAAGGTGAGCTGGAATCCCAAAACCACTAATCAGTGATGCAAATGCTCATAGCAGGGAAACATCGTGTCGATGCCATAAAAGCTGGAGAGTGGAGCAATGGAAGAAAGTTATTTGGTCTGATGAGTATTGTTTCACTCCGTTTCCAAATCCTGGCCGAGTTTATGTCCCAAGAGTGAAAATTATTGGGGGTTCGGTGATGGCTTGGGGAGTCATATCGTGGTATTGGCTCCTAGGTTCTTCTGCAAGGTCGTATTGTTGCCAACGATTGACAATTTTGGCTGATCTTGTCGGTTCTATGGTAAAATATTTGTACCTCGACGGCGTCGATGTGTTCACAGAAGACAGGACCTCGGTTCACACAGCTGACATAGTCGAGAACTGGTTTTATGGGTACGAGAATGAATTCATGCATTTCGCATCTCCATGGCCGCCAGTCACCAGATCTCAATACTATTTAACCACTGCAGTCTACTTTGGAGAGAAGGGTGTGTCACTGCTATCCATCTCCACCATTGTTACTGGGCCGGCCGGAGTGGCCGAGCGGTTCTAGGCGTTACAGTCTGGAGCCGCGCGACCGCTACGGTCGCAGGTTCGAATCCTGCTTCGGGCATGGATGTGTGTGATGTCTTTAGGTTAGATAGGTTTAATTAGTTCCAAGTTCTAGGCGACTGATGACCTCAGAAGTTAAGTCGCATAGTGCTCAGAGCCATTTGAACCATTGTTACTGAACTTTCTACTATTTTGCAGGAAATATGGGATACGATTCCCTTGAAAACCATACAGGACCTTTATTAATCCATTCCGAGAAGTCTGGAAGCTGTTTTGAAATCCAGCTGATTTCCTACATCGTATTAGGCATGGTAATGTGTTGTTCTTGGTGTCCGCCCCTTGTACACGTTGGATGTATTCCAATCTCTGCCTTAACATGTAGATTTTACCCTGTACAGTTCCATACAGTCTCATGGAAGTTATTTTCTTCACAAGTCCTATCGACCTTTTCTTTCTACTCGTCAGTGTTCTCCATATGTTCCTCCCCTCGCCGATTCTGCAGAGAACTTGATAATTTCCTACCAGCCCACCCAATTTTCGATATCTTTCTGTACTGCTACATGTCATGCGCTTAGATTCTTTTCTTTTACAGTCTTCCACAATCCAAAATTCACTTTCATACAATACTGTTCTCCAAACATACACTCTCAGAAATTTTTTTCCAAAATTTCGGAGATGTTTGCTACTAGTAGACTTATTTTGGCCAGGAACGCTCTCTTCAATTTAAGTAGTTTTTATATGTCCTGTTTGCCTCGTCTGTCGTGTTATTTCGCTCCAAGGTATCAGAATTCCTGCACTTCGTAAACTCCAGTTTTGATGTCAGGCTCTCGTATACCTCATTGCGGCTGCTCAGTCTACAATGTGTGCTCAATAGATTGTTTATCCCATCCATCTCTTCCTCACTTACATTTAGCAAATATCATAAGCAGATCTTATGATGGATATCCTACTCATTAATCTGAATCCCTCTCTTGAACCATTGTATTATTTCTATAATTTTGCCTCTTGTTTCATGTACGTACAGTACGTTGCAGGTAATTCCCTATAAACTTGGAAACCTTGGCCGAAGGTCATGGCCGGCCCATTGGTACCGACCGACCGCCGTGTCATCTTCTGCCAATGGCGTCATTGGATGCACTGTCCAGGGCAGTAAGCTCAGCACAAGGCTCTCCCGGCCGCTGTCAGTTTTCGACATATGGAGCCACAATTGTTCGGTCACGTAGTTCCTGACTTGACCGCACGAGACTGACTGCATCCAGCTCCATCTGTACAGTGATCAGCCGCTGTGGTCACTCATCTTATGCAGGCGGATCGTCATTCGCTATAGTTCATTCCTATTTCCCGTGAAGCTTGAACGATTATTTTTCTACGCTGGTAAATCTTATGACCGTGACTAGAATTTTCTTAAGATAAAGATATCGATGACTTGCACTGGCCTTCATGTAGCCTGGATTTGAACCACGTGGGAAGCCTTGAGGAAATACCTGCAAGGCCTGTTTAACCGCGATGTTAGGCAATCTGAGACCATATGTGAGCTGAAAACAGCGATACGAAAAAATTGGGCGACAATTTCCTGCAAGAAATACAAACCTTAATAAAATCAGTGTCGAGGATAATTTCTAAGGTAAGTGGAAAGAATGGGGGTAGGCCAAAATACGAAGAATGTAATAACACAACTAGACAGAGTGCCTTTATACTAATTTCCATCCAGGAAATGCAAACGCGTTGTTATGTTACTCGTGTTATGAATGAAACCATATAATTCAGTCATGATTATTTATGTCTAATATGTGTCTACTACTTTCATAATGAATTCGATACATGTATGCTTCAGGTACTGGACTATTAATTTTACTGGAACACGCCCTTTATACTGATTCCCACTACTGTACTGGCAAAATATCGGTACCAGGGATTCCAAGACTTTCGAGAATGTTTCAGTTTCAAGTCTGAAGTTGGATGAGAAATGACAAAAGAAATATTTTTTATATGATGTATAACTACAAATTAAGTTTTCGTTTCTTTTTTCTTTCCTTGTAACGTGAAACCTTGCTTCTAGCCAAATTTCGTGATCTAGGTGAATTGGAAACACCATATTGGATTGATGAGTGAGTTTTCGGCTATCAAAATACTCTACATAAATCTTTTGATTCCACTGAGTTGCAAGCTATTCATTTTTACACCGCCAACGTTCCATAGACCTTATTCTGTGATGTAAATTTGAGCTTGATTCTTCTACTTGCTACTGGGCAAAAGGGTTCTTAACAGTCGGGAAGACAGACAGACAGACAGACAACAAAGCGATCCTATAAGGGTTCCGTTTTTACAGATTGAGGCACAGAACCCTGAAACGTACGGAGGTTTAGATCTGGAGAACGAGGAGGCAAGCCTACTTGACTGTCACCAAAAACACTTCGCATTACTCTCAAAAAGCATTGGCAGTGTCTGCTCTTGCATTGTCCTGCAATTCCCTCAGAATAGGATGCAGTACGTATCAGAAATTACATTTCAGAGATTATTGTTTCACGGAAAAAGGTTGGTCCAGTAACCCACGTTGCACTACATGCACACCTCACTTCCGTTTCCACCTCATGAAGAGGCTTTTGATGTAACTGACGAGGATTTTCGGAATACAAGCGACGATTGTTCTGCGAATTTACGCAGCCTAACAAACGCAGTCGTGCTTCATAACAAGAAGAGAGCATTTTAGGATATCCTCCACATCACGCAGAGACTGTAACAGCCAATTGCAATAACGACAGGGAGCAATATTATCTGCGGTAGTCAGTCGATGCACTATCGTTATTCCGCACAGTTTGAGTTTGTGGACGACTCTGTGAGTTAACATGGAAAAAGGAGGAGTTGCAACGTATGTAATAGTTAGACGCGAAATAAAAATATTGAAACAAATTATTTTTGAGTTGATCAGAACCTGGAAACATGTGCTTGTGAGCTTTTACTGCAGAATACTTCACTGATAATTGTAACCGTCTACATATCTCCACTAGAAAACTTCCAGCTACTTATGAGAACCCTAGATGGTTTATTGAGCCATCTGTCAGAAAAGACGAAACAATCAGTAGTTCGTGGACATTTTAATGCAGATTTATTAAACGATACGGACAGGAAAAATGAACTGGAATCATTATATGGTTGTTTAAGTACGATTTCAGTGGTAAATTTTCCAACTCTTGTGCAGCAAAACAAGAT
The DNA here is from genome assembly GCF_023898315.1 of Schistocerca nitens. NCBI lineage: Eukaryota > Metazoa > Arthropoda > Insecta > Orthoptera > Acrididae > Schistocerca > Schistocerca nitens. The sequence goes on along the minus strand of NC_064617.1, from coordinate 422,752,584 downwards.
TAGTAAACGCATTCATAATCAGTGCTTGGGGTGAAACAATTAATGTGTACCCAGTCGCTAATGGACTATCTGATCATGATCCCTGCGGCAGATTCATACAAAGCAGTGAGTCTTATTAATGAGAATAGGATACAATGTCTTAAAAGTAAGCTAAAAAGAAATGGTATGCGATGAGGTATATTTGGAAAAAGATGCTAACGGCAAATCTAATTTATTCCATAGTAAATTTGTGATAATATTTGAAAGTTGCTTCCGTAAAAACTTATCCAGAAAATCCATTGAAAAATAAGTAAGCTATGGATAATTAAAGAAATTAAACTCACATGTAAGATGAAGATGGAAATATATGTAAAGGCCAGAGTAAGTCAAGATCGGACGTTACTTGCATACTTAAAAAAATACCGTAAATTTTAGGGAAAGTCAGTAAAATGTCCAGATGTATGCATGACCTGGCAGAAATAACTAATGCAGATAATAAGATTAAAATACTCGTACACTAAATCGCACAATATAGGGGGCAAGTGCACATTGTTACTGTCCCAGAAGTAGGCTGGGGCCCAGCGACATACGGACAGGGGAAGCCCCACACTCAACGCAGGCGTCATATGTGACAAACTCATATCAGGGGAAGTGTCGGCAGCAGCATTGCGGTAGATGCAGTAGCAAAATAGGTAGATCTGCTGTGTCAGCTGCGCGCTTCTCGAGGTGTCGTGCGTGAAATACACCGTTCGTTAACTGTTATGAAAATTTTGGACTATAGCATTTGTCCTCCACAATGTATCAGAGAACCTACATTACTTGCTCACTTAACAATGTTTATTAAAAGCAGAGAAGAGCAGAGGCTTAGAGCATACATTGCTTGTTGAACACACTGGAGCCAATTTCAGGAAATTAGCTCCTTGGCAGATAAATCTGGTCCATGCACTGGTCATCATAATCAGCATTTACGGTAACAGTATTGAGATTTGTAAGATGGTATTCAGTTAGTCGTTCTAACTTCTAAAATATGTATGAAAACCTCGTGTGATAATTTCTATAATTTCATATCTGTTTAACTGGGACGCCCAGCAAGTGTAGCGTAAATTGCACCTCGCTAGCTTGGGAGACAGAGCCACACTCGCATCGAATGCATGCGGCAGGTTAACTGCCGTAGGTATGGTACAGCAGCCAGCCTGAGTGTACTTTTTAGGCAGTATTCCATGCTCGTTTAGGCAAATGTTAAGATGGGCCACTCTGCCTCAGTAGACAAACAGTTAAAATATGACGCAAATCAGTCGAGAAATCTGGCGTTGTCGAGTGTTTATGTGTTGCGGTGCTGGAGACTACGTACACGCAGAGTTCGTCTTTGTATACAACGTTTGAAGTAGTATGATTGATGACATGAAACAAGAGCTTGTTTACTTCACTAACACAGGTTTTGACTGAGCGAAAAGCAACTGACGTTATGTTCCAAACTCACAAAAAGCAGAGTGGGCTTGGTCTTTGCTTTCAGCCATGCCATAACATAAACTCAATGGGAATGAGTAATGAGTAGCCATTGATACAACTAAGAAAACGTAATAAATTCGTTTTTTATAACAAAGAATATAAATGAAACCTATGTGAAGAAGCACTGCAATGTCAAGTGATTAATACAAAAAGCGAAATAAATAAACCTGTATACATCCTAGCCAAATAAATTGGGAGTTAATTTTTATTCGCAAAGATAAGATTGCAGCGCTTAACTCAGTCACTGGTGGAAACTTCCGAAAACATAAAACTCGATCTCTACTGATGCTTTGGTGTACTGCAAAACTAGCATTTCTATTGCTATCGATTGGTTATTTGGTGTAATACACTGTGATAATTAAACATCCAAACAACGAAACTGAGCAGAAGACTTTATCTAAAGTATTAAAAATTCAATATCTTTTATTTTTCGTGTTACTGTTATGATGAAATAAAGCCCATATTTTGCCTGAAACTACATGTAAGTAACTTACAAAAACTCCATGAAAATGTGTCTAGTAGTAGGACGAGAAATTCCACCTGATGCAAGAAACCTTTTTTTCTGTTTTGTTTCACCCAGACATGGTTCAGCAGTTTTTAACTATCTTCAGTGGATTATTTTTTTTACACGGTAAAATTGTTGTTACATTTTAAAATTTAGCCGAACTTTTGGTTCATAATATTTACATTAGTGAATAAATTATTGTTGTAAAATATTGTACATCATTTGTTCATAGTTCACAGTTGAGATACGTATTAACGACCTCATGCACTGTGTGTTGTTTATAACATTATGTCAAAGTTCTATTTACAGCTTAATTGGCCAAAAGAGTGCATGTATGCATTAGTTTACATACCTTACGTTATGCTATTGGACATTTATTTTGATAGCTATTCTGCAGCACAATCTCAGCTTCTATCTGCAAACGGCGAAAGGTAATGTTTTTATTTCTCTGTTTATTATGCATTTATAAACGGAAATGAGTATACATCATGTTTTTTATGTGTAACTTACGGTTTTGATATTTTGGTGCTTTCTCATATGGTCGCTTGACACGACACTTTCTCCGATTTTTCAAAATATAGGTAGAGTTTTCGCCGCCGTTACGTGTTGTTGTGGCTGTGTAGTATTCATTTGTTTCGTAGCGCATTTGGCTGGGTGAGACGCGTGAATTTGAAGTATATTTCGCGTCTGTGGTGTTTGGTTTGTGTTTGTGTGTGTGTGTGTGTGTGTGTGTGTGTGTGTGTGTGTGTGTGTGTGTTTTCAGTACTGGGGCAAAGTGAAAGAGAAAGAGAAAGAGGGAGTGGCAGGGAGAGAGAAGGAGGGAGAAAGAATTTTTTTTTCTCTTGAGTTGTTTTGGTGTGGGTGTTATTTGTATAGTTCTTCTATTGTGGCGAAGAGGGTTTTATTGCACAGTGATGTGTACTCATTGACTACTTTCTTTCCTTAGGCTATTGCTTTTGGGATGTGATAGTTTTCTTCTATAGTTAATTTTTGGTATAAGCTGCTACTAGTTTTAAGGATGTGTAAGTCGTTTCCAGTGTTTGTTGGGTGGTATCAGGTGATCTGCAAATGTTGAGTGTGAGCTATGGCTTTACAGTGCTGCTGAAGAAAATACATACAGAAATCCAAAGAACAAATGAACACAAAAAAAATGTCATCATCACAAAATCCGAAAATGGTAAGTCAGTAGTAGTCACAAACAAACAGGAATGCACTGACAAAACATCAGAATTGATCCAAAGCTACATCACAGAATTAAAAAGTGATCCAACAAACCGATACCAAAATAAGTTACAGAAAACCCTGAAAAACATAGAAACAGTTTCCACAGAAACACAGACTAAAAGAATGATACAGAAAAATCCCAAGGCCGCCACCCTAAAATCACTGTCTAAAGTTCACAAACCCGAAATACCTATACTTCTATTGTTAACTTTACCAAAGCACCAACATACTACTTAGCCAAACACACACACACACACACACACACACACACACACACACACACACACTGCTGCAGACAATATGCAAATACACTGAAACAGAAGTCTAAAGAACTCAAGTGACTTACTGGAAAAAATAAGAAATGAAAACATACCAAACACAGCAACATTGATTCATTTGACATAATTTCGATGTACACACACATCCCAACAGAAGAAACCATCAACATCATAGAAAGAAACCTCCAGCTACTAGGAAACACACCCACAACAAACATATAAGAAATATCAGTCACACTCAAGCTCATCACAGAGCAAAACTACTTCACATACGACAACAGATTTTCCTTTCAACAAGATGGATCCACAATCAGTGGCCACATAGATGACAGTTTCCTCAATCTGACAGAAAAACAAATCTTTGACAAAATAGTAATACGAGAACAGTACAAAATAATATATTGGTGCAGATACGTGGAAGACATAATTTACTTAATAGATGAAACACAGCCTCACATAAAAGAACTTCATGGCAACATAAACTCCATCCACCCACACATATAGTTCACCAGTGAAGCACAAGCAGACGAAAAACTTAAATTCTTAGATCTCACCATACACAAGAGAAACAACAAACATGAATTCACAATCTACAGAAACCCAAAAACCACCACCACCATTCTTCATAATCAATCCAATCGCTCCATAAGTCACAAAGAAGCTAGCTTCCGATATTTACTACAAGGACTGAACAAATTACCCATTTACAGACATGATTACACACAAGAACTGAACACAATAAAACAAACTGCACATGAGAATGGATATGATGCAAAGAGAGTAGACAAAATAAACTACAAAATACAAAAACAAAAACACATAACCATGAAACATACACACAAACAAACTGAAAACACAACAAATCAGCAGACAGTTAGCAACATATGGCACATAATGACTTACAACAAAATCACACACAGGGTGGGTAACATATTAAAGAGACAATGACTCAACATAACACACAGAATCAACAACACAATACAAAGCAGACTTGGAAGAAATACCACCAACACTGACAAATACAGACGCTCCAGTAAATACCAACTTACTTGCAACTGCTGCCAATCTGTTTATGTGGGCCAAACATGCAGGAATGTCAGAACCAGGTACACAGAACACCGCAGAGCACTGAAAAGCAATAGCTCACACTCAACATTTACAGACAACGTGATAGCAAACAATCATCACTCAACGAACATTGAAACTGACTTAAACATCCTTAAAATCTAGTAGCAGTTTATACCAAAAATTAGCTATAGAAGAAAACTATCACATCCCAAAATCAATAGCACAAGGAAAGAAAGCACTCAACCAATACACATCACTGTGCAATAAAACCCTCTTCATCACAATAGAAGAACTATACATATCACACCCACACCAATACTATTCATGAGAAAAAAATTCATTCTCCCTCCCTCCCTTCCTCCCCCCCCCCCCTCTCTCTCTCTCTTTTTTTTTTTTCTCTCTGCCCCAGTTCTAAATACTCGCACGCACACGAATGCACACACGCACACACACACACACACACGCACGCACACAAACCAAACACCATAGACGGCAAATACACTTCAAAAAGGCGCGTCTCACCCAGCCAAATGCGCTACGAAACAAATGAATACTACACAGCCACAACAACACGTAACGGCGGCGAAAACTCTACCTATATTTTGAAAAATCGGAGAAAGTGCCGAGTCAAGCGACCATATGAGAAAGCACCAAAATATCAAAACCGTAAGTTACACATAAAAAACATGATGTATACTCATTTCCGTTTATAAATGCATAATAAACAGAGAAATAAAAACATTACCTTTCGCCGTTTGCAGATAAAAGCTGAGATTGTGCTGCAGAATATCTATCAAAATAAATGTCCAATAGCATAACGTAAGGTATGTAAACTAATGCATACATGCACTCTTTTGGCCAATTAAGCTGTAAATAGAACTTTGACATAATGTTATAAACAACACACAGTGCATGAGGTCGTTAATACGTATCTCAACTGTGAACTATGAACAAATGATGTATAATATTTTACGACAATTATTCGTTCTCAATTGTGAATATTATGTACCAAAAGTTTCGCAAAATTTAATCTGTAACAACAGAAATAAAAAATATTCCACTGAACATAGCAAAAGAATTGCTTAAACAAGTCTGGATGAAACAAAACAGAAAAAGGTGTGTTGCATAAGGCGGAATTCCTCGTCCTATTTCGCAGCAAGCATAACAAGAAAACTTGCAACACCACAAGATGAATATGTCTAGTAGTTTAGGAGATTAGCATGTTCAAACAGACATGACGACTTTAGATGGAACTGTAAATCTCAATATCTATTATTCTATGATCCGATTTTGACGAAATAAAGCCTATACATTGCCCTAAGCTACGCTCAAGTTACCTGTGAAACCCTCATGACCATTCGTCTAGTAGGTTTGGAGACTAGCGTGTTCAGACAGATGGATACGACAATTTTACAGTTCTAATACTAGTATAGATAGCAAAGTTACGTGATACACAGAAAGACGACGTAGGCCTACACGAAAATCGCATGGGACTAAGTCGTGGCTGTATGGAAGTTGATTGATGACAGCGAACCCAAGGAGTCGGATTGTTGCAGATGCAGCGCTCGTGTGTGGACTAGCATTGTCATGTTGAAGGAGAAGGTGCTGCATATGTGGACGAATTATTCGAATGCGGAACTCGATTACAGTACACTGCCTCTAACGTAACTACATGGTTACGTTACTCACCGCCATACTACACGCTGTAATTCGGAACCCTCTAGCGGAAGAGTGCTGCAAAAATGTAGACATGAATAATAAAGACGTACAATATTGATGAACTTTGTTTTATTTAAAAAGTTTTAAGAGTTTTCAAATAAAAAATTCGGTGGCAGTACTTTTCAGCATGCCCTCGTATTTGACCAAATATACTATCATTGTCTACCCATAACTGTGCTATATGTTTTCTGTCAACAGCCCCTACCTTCAGTGCCTGAATATTTAAATGATGCAGAAATCGAAAAATAAAAACAACTACACAGACAATGAGTGGCTACCATAGCTCGTGTTCGTACTTTTGCTCGGCTCTGAGTGTTGTGGTACCCCTGCTCGGACAGTCTGGGAGCTAGTGCGAGAGTGTCAGTGTTAATTAATTGGCTGGTTGCCAGCTGGGGGATTCGAAAAGTCTGCGGTCGGCGACGGGTGACCGCTACCCCGCAGTGCACACCATAGGCTTAATCAAGGGTCGGGAGGCGGGGCAGGGTGGGGCGGTAGCGCAGCCACAGGAGTTGCCTTTCCTGTGGATTAAAGAGGATGGCTCCAACACGACCACTGACACTTGTTGACATGATCACAACGACACGAATCCACATCCAAATTTCGACTCTAGTGTAATAATAGCCCACGTCACCGAAATTCGGTCATAGAAGTGATTTTTACAATTTCAACTGATTTCAATGCAGACTAATCAGACTGATGTGCTGAGGTGGAACAGACGGAGTTACTTCTCTCTCTGTCGTGTAAGAGTTATTTATAAATAAGACACGAGAGACTAACAATATACTTATTTTCTTGTTTTACTGACCGAAATATAGTTGCTTAAACTATAACAGTAAGTGAACATCAACTTGGACTAGACACAAAGCAGCAATATTAACAATGTATGTATTAAGTGAAAAAGGTTATTTCCTAGAGACGTTGCGAATTTCAACAACAAATGAGAATGCAGACGAGAAAGAATTTTCGGAAACTAACTGTAAGTCATCGCAAAATACAGTCGTGAAATATTTTTGGAATACACAATTACTTGCAGAGATAAAGTAATCGTTTCCACGCCACCCTAAACCACAGTGATATTACATGATTGCAGATCACAAACTACTAGTACCGAGTAATATACAGAGGATCTACATAAACGTATAAATGCAGGAAAGATCAATGTAATGACAGCAATAGATAAAACCTGTTCTTAGCCCGAATTTTTGTTAGAATAATTGTCACTGGTACTTAAAAAAATCAGCTCTCACTGAACTCAAGAAAGAATACACGCTGGGGAATGTTTGGATTTATATGAAAGAACAGGTAGATCTTACAGCGAGTAGTTCTATAGTTCGGTTAAAATACATGTTTTTAGTTTTATTTGCTCACCTTTATTTTCAGTTCCTATTTGTTTACTTCGTTATATGTTTACTACCAACATTTAGCTGTTCTCTATTTTTGTAGTAACGTATGATTTTGTCATTTTTTACATTAACCAAAGTTTCCAAATGAAGAATAATTCTTTATTTCTTGTTCTACTTTTGTTATGTACAAACAGCATAGGAATTTTCACTCCCATACATTTACAATAAAATGTCATACACATAGATAAGTAATTCCACAGAGAGATGAGAGTTAATTGTCAATTTTTTTCGGCTCGTTTATATGATTCTTCCGGAGTTTTATAATAGCAGATATGTCAATGCAAAGATCAGGATCGTATTCTGGATTATAAACCTGGATGGTAAAATTATAATTCTTGTGATTATATTTTGCCTGAAAAAGAAATCTTGGAAGGGAGGAGTACTAGACCTGCTAGGTACTTCGCGGATAATACGGAACTGCAGAGAAAACGTGAGGCAAAGTGCACTGCCAGAGGGAGAGGACGAGCTACTTCGAAAAGTAAGTTTACACTCGGCCTAAAAAAGATCACTGTTGTTCTCTTTGCTCGTAGTACAAAATTAAGATGGCGTTTAACCGTCAATAGTTTGAGCATCAACAACTGTCTTTCTTTAGAGTTGAGGGCGTGACCATTTTCCTGCTAAACGGTATACCTACATCTACTTGACTACTCTGCAATTCACATTTCAGTGCTTGGCAGAGGGTTCATCGAATCACAATCATACTATCTCTCTACCATTCCACTCCCTAACAGCGCGCTGGAAAAACGAACACCTAAACCTTTCTGTTCGTGCTCTGATTTCTCTTACTTTATTTTGATGATCATTCCTACCTACGTAGGTTGGGCTCAACAAAATATTTTCGCATTCGGAAGAGAAAGTTGGTGACTGAAATTTCGTACATAGATCTCGCCGCGACGAAAAACGTCTTTGCTGTAATGACTTCCATCCCAATTCGCGTATCATATCTGCCACACTCTCTCCCCTATTACGTGATAATACAAAACGAACTGCCCTTTTTTGCACCCTTTCGATGTCCTCCGTCAATCCCACCTGGTAAGGATCCCACACCGCGCAGGACGAACGAGTGTAGTGTAAGCTGTCTCTTCAGTGGACTTGTTGATCTTCTAAGTGTCCTGCCAATGAAACGCAACCTTTGGCTCGCCTTCCCCACAATATTATCTATGTGGTCTTTCCAACTGATGTAGGGTTTTGGAGCATAAACTGTATTCAAACATTATGAATCACCTCGAAGGGAACGATCTATTGATACGTAATCAGCATGGTTTCAGAAAACACCCAGGTAATTAGTTGAATTGACAGCCTTGAGAATTGTACTATTTATCGAGTAATCGAATACCAACGGATTTCTTTTGGAACTCATGTGGATCACCTCACACTTTTCGTTATTTAGCGTCAACTGCCACCTGCCACACCATACAGCAATCTTTTTCTAAATCGCTTTGGAACTGATACTGGTCATCGGATGACCTTACTAGACGGTAAATTACAGCATCATCTGCGAACAACCTAAGAGAACTGCTCAGATTGTCACCCAGGTCATTTATATAGATCAGGAACAGCAGAGGTCCCAGGACGCTTCCCTGGGGAACACCTGATATCACTTCAGTTTTATTCGATGATTTGCCGTCTATTACTACGAACTGCGACCTTCCTGACAGGAAATCACGGATCCAGTCGCACAACTGAGACGGTACCCCATAGGCCCGCAGCTTGATTAGAAGTCGCTTGTGAGGAACGGTGTCAAAATCTTTCCGGAAATCTAGAAATACGGAATCAACTTGAGATCCCTTGTCGATAGCGGCCATTACTTCGTGTGAATAAAGAGCTAGTAGCGTTGCACGAGAACGATGTTTTCTGAAACCATGCTGATTACGTATCAATAGATCGTTCCCTTCGAGGTGATTCATAATGTTTGAATACAGCATATGCTCCAAAACCCTACTTCTTAAACACTGGTGCGACTTGCGCAATTTTCCAATCTGTAGGTACAGATCTATCGGTGAGCGAGCGGTTGTATATGATTGCTAACTAGGGAGCTATTGTATCTGCGTAATCTGAAAGCAACCTAATCGGTATACAATCTGGACCTGAAGACTTGCCCGTACGAGCGATTTGAGATGCTTCGCAATCTCTAATGTATCTACTTCTAAGAAACTCAAACTAGCAGCTGTTCGTGTTTCATAATTCTGGAATATTCCATTCGTCTTCCCTGGTGAAGGAATTTCGGAAAACTGCGTTCAATAACTCCGCTTTGGCGGCACAGTCGTCGGTAACAGTACCATCGGCACTGCGCAACGAAGGTATTGACTGCGTCTTGCCGCTTGTGTATTTTACATACGACCAGAATTTCTTCGGATTTTCTACCAAGTTTCGAGACAATGTTTCGATGTGGAACCTATTAAAGGCATCTCGCATTGAAGTCCGTGCCAAATTTCGCGCGCCCGTAAATTTTAGCCAATCTTCGTTATTTCGCGTTCTTCTGAACTTCGCATGCTTTTTCCGTTGCCTCTGCAACAGCGTTCGGACCTGTTTTGTGTACCACGGGGGATCAGTTCCATCTCTTACCAATTTATGAGGTATGAATCTCTCAATTGCTGTTGCTACTATATCTTTGAATTTGAGCCACATCTCGTCTACATTTGCATAGTCAGTTCGGAAGGAATGGAGATTGTCTCTTAGGAACGCTTCTAGTGACACTTCATCCGCTTTTTTAAATAAAATTATTTTGCGTTTGTTTCTGGTGGATTTGGAAGATACGGTATTGAGCCTAGCTACAACGATCTTGTGATCACTAATTCCTGTATCAGTCATGATGCTCTCTATCAGCTCTGGATTGTTTGTGGCTAAGAGGTCAAGTGTGTTTTCGCAACCATTTACAATTCGCGTGGGTTCGTGGACTAACTGCTCGAAATAATTTTCGGAGAAAGAATTTAGGACAATCTCGGAAGATGTTTTCTGCCTACCACCGGTTTTGAACATTTTTGCCAACATATCGAGGGAAGGTTGAAGTCCCCACCAACTATAACCGTATGACTGGGGTATTTATTTGTTACGAGACTCAAATTTTCTCTGAACTATTCAGCAACTATATCATCGGAGTTTGGGGGTCGGTAGAAGGAGCCAATTATTAACTTAGTTCGGCTGTTAAGTATAACCTCCACCCATACCAATTCGCTCGGAGTATCTACTTCGACTTCACTACAAGATAAACCACTACTGACAGACACAAACACTCCACCACCAATTCTGCATAATCTATCTTTCCTGAACACCGTCTGAGGCTTCGTAAAAATTTCTGCAGAACTTATTTCAGGCTTTAGCCAGCTTTCGGTACCTATAACGGTTTCAGCTTCTGTGCTTTCTATTAGCGCTTGAAGCTCAGGGACTTTCCCAGCACAACTACAACAATTTACAACTACAATTCCGACTGTTCCTTGATCCAAGCACGTCCTGTATTTGCCATGCACCCTTTGAGATTGCAGCCCACCCCGTACTTTCCCGAGGCCTTCTAACTTAAAAAACCGTCCAGTCCACGCCACACAGCCTCCGCTACCCGTGTACCCGCCAGCTGAGTGTAGTGAACTCCTGACCTATTCAGCGGAACCCGAAACCCCACCACACTATGGCGCAAGTCATGGAATCTGCAGCCAACACGGTCACAAAACCGTCTGAGCCTCTGATTCAGACCCTCCACCCGGCTCTACACCAAAGGCCCGCAGTCGCTTCTGTCAACGATGCTGCAGATGGTGAGCTCTGCCTTCATCTCGTAAGCAAGCCCGGCAGCCTTCACCAAATCAGATGGCCGCTGGAATCCAGAGAGAATTTCCTCAGATCCAAAGCGACACACGTCATTATTGCCGACATGTGCCACCACCTGCAGCTGGCTGTACCCTGTGCTCTTCATGGCATCCTGAAGGACCCTTTTCACATCAGGAATGACTCCACCCGGAATGCACACGTAGTGCACACTGGATTTCTTCCCCTCCTTAGCCGCCATATCCCTAAGGGATAGCAGGTACCTGTGCCTGTTTGTAGATATTCCTCCGTCAGCGCGGCGCTGACGTTAGGGAGAAGTCAGGTGAGAGCTACCCGTGCGCGAGAAGATAGGGGCTGTTGCCGTCGGAGCAGATAACGCCAGCCCAAGTGGACAGACAGACGCCGCTGGCTGGCCAACACTCTCCAACTCCTCCGCCCTGCCACCTCCCCTTCCAGCCCCACTGCTTTCTGTTTACGCTGCAAGTCCGCCAGCATACGCAGACAGAGCATTTGCAGAAGACCAGAGAGTTCTCATTCGGCGGGAACAGATCTGGCGCATCCGGACAAACACAGTAGATTAGCCGTGCAATGTACAACTGCAGGCCGCCAAAAAGGATGGAATCGACTGTGTTCCAGAGCACCGAGCACTGTTGACAGGTAAACGGAACGTGTTCCACTTCAAACGGCCATGGAAGGCTAAATGAAACGGTTGCATTCGTAAGTATTGTACATTACACGTCTTTCCCTATAGCTTACCTCTATTTCTCCCGGAATTTCGAACATCTTGCAGCATTGGACACTCCCCAAATATTTTTTCCTGGTCGACAAATCTTATGAATGTTTCTTGACTTTCTGCAGTCTTGCTCCCATTATCTACCGCAACGCAAGAGCTCCCACTCTGGTGGCTTTCATTTGCTAAAACCAGACTAATCGTCATCTAACAGCTCTTCAGTCTTCTTTTCCATTCTTCTGTATACTCTCGTCAGCAAATTGGATTCATGACCTGTTGAGTTCATTGTGTGATAGTTCACGAACTTAATCTGTTGTTGCTATTTGCAGAATCGTGCGGGTGATGTTGCTGCGAAATAAAATATATTGCAATTATTCCCTAGTTTTTACGGATTAATCTTACGTTGTGTTTTTTCTAAGAGATTGAAGTTCTCTTTGACGTGCTGCGTAGAAACACAATAAATCTTACTACTGAGTGAGCAGTCTAAAGGTAACAGGTAATTTGTAATACCGAAAACAGCGTCAGAATTTGTGGCGGAACAATTCATGGTGTCTGCGAAACAATATTGCACCTGCTGACACTTGGTTGCCCATTCGTCACTTTTTGCCCTAAAATAATACTGTTCTGACGCACTGTCTTCCATACTCGTTCTGTAAGACTTTTCCTGTTAAGAAAAAAGAAGAAAGGCATATGTGAGGTTAATAGCTGAAAGCTATCCCAAAGAAATTTCCAGAAGTGTTTGGAGAATTGAAAATAGCTCTATTATTAGTGCATAATATGCAGTCGGAAATATTTTGAGGCGAATAACATCAACTGATAACTAATTTCTTTTAAAAAAATCTATAATTTCTATGATATCTGAATGCACCTCATGTCTCAAACATTTTACAAACAACTCGATAAATGGTGTACAATTTCGAAAGAAACTTCATCAATGAAGAGCATAGCTACTGCGCATATATCTTAAGCAGTATTTCTTAGATTCATATGAACGGAACCGAAAACGTCATTTAATGACAAAATTCATTGAATTTTTCGATGTTCTTTCTATCAGACTGTTTCTCCTGCATACAGATGTCCCATGGATAAACATAATTTCAAACAGTGTCCTACCAAGGAAAATCGATTTTTTGTTTTGCTGTAATACGTATATATATATATTCTCCATCGTTTGTCGAATTACCGATTTTGTAAAGCTGTCTGTTGTTATGGATTTTCTCGATAAATTCTTACCAACCAATTTTTCCTTGAGATTCCAGTAAACAATGTGGTTTATTTAGGTGTTCGTTTCTGATGCGTCCTATTACGGCACGGTTTACTTTTAAATAAACAGCAGTCCTTTGGCTGGGACTGGCAATATAATATTACCCAATTTTTTTTTCTTTTTGCTGTCGTTACATTAGAGACGACTGAACGTTCTTTACTACGCAAATCGTTTTGTGTACTTTTTTGTAATGTATTACGCTTATGCATCACTCCTGAATAATTGTGTGTATCACCAAATACACAAATTCAACTGACGGTCTTTGGTAACTGTACTCACACCAACAAAATCGATGCTTTCTATATTTCCCGACAGGAAAGAAGCAACTGATTTTTACAGTGTCTGTGGTGCAGTTGACAGGTTTTCCCCTAGAAAGGGCACTTCCCACACCAAAGCACTTCTGCCTCGTGAATCTCCAGACAGGCTACGTCAATCGTGGAAGAGAACTAGAGGGCGTGTGTCTCGTTTCCATAGCTCAGTAGGTAAGAGCGGATTCTGGAGGACATGCCCTTGATTTTGGGGTCCTCAACGTTTACAAGTGGATGTACAGAACGTTGTCGACACACTTCATGTGAAGATGTTAGAACGCTATATGGCTCTGAGCACTATGGGACTTAACATCTATGGTCATCAGTCCCCTAGAACTTAGAACTACTTAAACCTAACTAACCTAAGGACAGCACACAACACCCAGCCATCACGAGGCAGAGAAAATCCCTGACCCCGCCGGGAATCGAACCCGGGAACCCGGGCGTGGGAAGCGAGAACGCTACCGCACGACCACGAGATGCGGGCTAGAACGCTATACTGTTTGCTAATGTAAGGTTTGTAAATACTACTTGTCCTATGTTGGTGTACATCATATTGTTTGTGACATGCCTAGAGTTGTTGTACGTATTTCCTGTATGACATGTAATATTGGTCCATATTGTTTTGACTGTAATTTATGTTGTTGCACTGAATGTAGGTTTCTGGTGCTTCTGAATAAAAGTGGTTAAAATCCGTTGAAACCATGGACAAGGTTAGTTGATTACTACCATTTATAATAGCTGGTTGACTTCACCTGTTACTTCGAAACTCTGTGTTTTTCTACACATAATACAAAAGCAAAAGAAGAGACACTTTTACCCACAATATAATCATGTGAAAACGACTTCTACGTGTATCGAAACGAATACACTTTTCGAACATAAGCTAAAAATATTTACCATCGTTGCACTATTATTTTTTCATTTCCTATCATCAAAAACTTGCTGCCGCTTGTTAACTATTGAGTAAACACGTAGTAACAGCAAATTTGTAACTCACCCAAGTAATGTGAGTTGAACGACACACGTCTGTTTTACGAGGCTGTGATACTGCCCGGAATACACGAAGTTCGGCCTTACAAACGCAACAGATCTGATATCATTCGAGCTATAGCTGTGAGAAAACTAAGTAGGGATATCTGACATTTCAGGCAGCTGGGCCTTAAAAGAACAGCGAGGACCGCTTTAATGCAGCCTGTGCCCAATCAGAAAATGCGCACATGTCAACACTGATATTATCGATAGCTGCCTTCAAGTTGATTGCTTTTGCACTATGATGTACCTGGAGGTCATCAACATACGTATGGTATTTACGGTAGTTTATTGCAACTTCGAAGATGCTCATTACTGTTTATATAGCGTTTTCTAAGAAATGGTTTAATCGATGATACTAATGACGATGATGATTATTGGTCCCAAGGGCATTTCTCATTGTGTATTCTTAGGGTTATACAGGGTGGTGCGAGCAAGCTAAGCATTCTATTGCGAATAGATGGCAAGTACCTCCACATTCAAACCTTGGAGCTGCAGAGGAACTTCCATAATTCTAGCGTAGAAGCTCCATGAAGTCGCACGAAGAATTAAATATATAAAAACTGTCTGAAGCTCGAAGTCCTCTAGCCAAAGTGGCATGTCCTCGAAGTTTATCATGAAAATTCGGTACTATAGATGACAAATCCCACGCCACAGCAACACTATGATTTTAGTCAAATTACTGGTCACGAACTAAAAACTACAAGGAAGCAAGCTAATGATTAAAACGCAGAACACAATTTCATCTAATGACTCCAGGATGACAAGGCCTATCAATAAACTCAAACATAAGAATCGTACGCAATTGCGTTGGGATCCAATTTTCGGTTATGGTTTCATAGTATTCAACGACAAGTTAATCTTATTTTGCCTAGCCGAATACCAGAACACCTATGTTTCTAGCAGATGTGGTTAGATCAAATCCACTCCACGTCTGTCTTGTTACTATACAAGTTGAACCAAGATCGAGGGCGTCATAATTGTTTACTAACAACAAATTGTATATTTTAGGAAGAAGAGAACATATCCTGTTTCTGTAGACGGTTGTGGAGATTTTTCAGTTCTGCTCCTTGCTATGCAGTTTCGTTGTTTTTCTTTTCATTTCTTTCACGTAATGAGGGGACATCATTATCCTGCAGTGAATTTATATTCCACTTGTGACACGTGTCACCAACTTGAAGTCGCTTTGATTAAGCAGATAATAGGAAGCTCCCTCGTTTGTAAGCTGCGCTTGACATCTGAGGAAATAAAGAGTAGACTCTGCTTTCCACTCTTTCTTCATATCAGAATATCGGTATCGCTAATGATAGCTCTCGTTTATTTATGATTCATTACTCACAAAACGTGCAAAGACGTTTTCAGAAGGAAATGGTCGCTTAATGAGATGAGGACGGTAAATGACACCTTTATTTACTTTCTTCTCAGCCACATGGTGCTAGTGTGCGTATGATTTTCTGTTTGAATGTGTACCATTCATCAGTACAAAACAGCTACTTCTGGTTGACGTCACATCAGTGTATCACTGTATCGCCTCATACACTGGGTGGTCGGAAATAGTGTGAAAAACTTGTAAGGTTGTTGCAGCTTAGGTCCTGCAGGGAAGTAACTCTTAAGAATAACAGTCGATGCGTGGCACCTCTTCCGATTTAATTAGCAGTGACGTTAGCCAATACGTCGTTGCGAGCGCGAATTCAAGTACTTGCACGTGCTAAAATGCGGTGATGCATAGGTATTTGTGAGTCCGTGAGTTAGCACTTGTTGAAATGCATATCACCAGTTATAATATGCCTTTTTTTTTTGGAAGTGATAACTTTAAGTTTGACGAAACCAAACATCTACATCTACAACTATGTGATTACTCTGCTATTCACAATAAAGTGCCTCGTAGATGGTTCAATGAACCACCTTCAAGCTGTCTCTCTATCGTTCCACTCTCGAATGGCGAACGGGAAAAACGCGCACTTAAATTTTTCTGTGCGTGCCCTGATTTCTCTTATTTTATCGTGATGATCATTTCTCCCTAAGTAGGTGGGTGCCAGCAGAATGTTTACGCAATCGGAGGAGAAAACTGGTGACTGAAATTTCATGAGAAGAACCCGTGCAACGAAAAACTCCTTTGTTTTAATGATTGTCACTCCAATTCACGTATCATGCCAGTTGCACTACCTCCCCTACTTCGCGATAATACAAAACGAGGTGCCTTTCTTTGTACTTTCTCGATGACATCCGTCAGTCCCATCTGATGAGGATACCACACCGCACAGCAGCACTCCAAAATAGGGCGGACAAGTGTGGTGTAAGCAGTTTCTTTAGTAGACCTGTTGCACCTTCTAAGTGTTCTGCCAATGAATCGCAATCTTTGGTTGGCTCTAACTACAACATTATCAATGTGATCTTTTCAATTTAGGGTATTTGTAATTGTAATCCGTAAGTATTTAGTTGAGTTTACAGCCTTCAGATTTGTGTGACTTATCACGTAATCGGAATTAAGCGGATTTCTTTTAGCACTCATGTGAATAACTTCACACTTTTCTTTATTCAGGGTCATTTGCCACTTTTCGCACCATACAGATATCGTATCTAAATGATTTTGCAATTCGTTTTGGTCATCTGATGACTTTACAAGACGGTAAATGACAGCATCATCTGCAAACAATCTAAGACGGCTACTATGTCGTGAATATAGATCAGGAACGATAGAGGGCTTATAACACTTCCTTGGGGAACGCCGGACATTATTTCTGTTTTAATCGATGGCTTTCCGTCTATTACTACGAACCGTGACCTTTCTGACACGAAGGACATGTTTTGCGACACCGTCTCAGGCAGGTTGCTTAAATTTGCCCCTTTAACGACCTGATTGGCTAACGTCAGTGCTAAATAACTCGTAAATGGCACAACGTATCGAAATTTGTGTCTTAACAATTATTTCTCAGCTCAACCGACCCTGCAACACCGTTACAAGCTTTTGGCTCAAATGGCTCTGAGCACTATGGGAATCAACTGCTGTGGTCATCAGACCCCTAGAACTTAGAACTACTTAAACCTAACTAACCTAAGGACATCACACACATCCATGCCCGAGGCAGGATTCGAACCTGCGACCGTAGCAGTCGCACGGTTCCGGACTGCGCGCCTAGAACCGCGAGACCACCGCGGCCGGCTTACAAGCTTTTCAGATTGTTTCTAGACACCCTGTATAACCCTAACAATACACAAAGAGAAATGCCCTTGTGATCAATCATCATCATCGGCACTAGTATCATCGATTAAACCATTTCATTGTCAGAAAACATGATATAAGCAGTGCTGAGCAGCGTCAAAGTTACAATAAACTACCATAAATACCATACGTATTTTGATGACCTCCAGTTACATCTTAGTGCAAAATCAGTCAACTTGAAGGCCGCTGTCGATAATATGACTGCTGACACGCGTGCATTTTCAAATTGGGCACCAAGTGAATTGAACCAGTTCTAGTTGTTCTTTTGAGTGCCAGAAGCCCGAAAAGTCAGGAAGCCCGTCGTAGGAGTAGTAATAGATGAAAAGCTACAGTAAGCTGAGCACAGTAACTGCATTCTGCTAGAGGGTAGTAGTATCTATCCATAGCATGGAAAAATGATCTTCCTGACTGAGCTGAAAAAGTATCTTGTAAAAAATCTTGTTCCCATAATTGCTGATTACAGTCAAAAACACTATACTGAAATGCAAGAAGAGCGGCGGAGGACATGTGATAGGTGAAGGGACTTTCAGTTGGCCCTGAAAGTGTGTAACGCATCGTACCGAGCATAGATAGTCTAGAGATCTTTTACTATTCGATTCACTGGAATCAGGAGTAACAGTCCGCTTTGTAACTGTAGACAGACGTAGATGAATCCTGCAGGGTCGTTTGCAACGGAGTTAGCGGTCCTTGAAACTAGTTACAAATGTCTGCCTACGACATACACGTAGTCGCGACTATCTGTTACCTGCGGCTGCGCTCACATACCTGTAGTTTTTTTTTTTTTTTTTATGATGAATGGTGGTGAGTAGGATGATGTACGTACAATGATACCAGTTGCTCTCACGAATCTCTCTATTGAGACAAGCATAACTAGTGATATGCGCCTCCTCCTCCCACCCTCTCGGTCACCATCGCCGCTCCACTGTCCCAGTGCACGACGCGGTGGCATGCGCAGCGTCACCGGCGAGTGTTGTACACAGAAGTGCGTGGGTAGGACATATCTATGCATCGTGCTTCATAGGTAACACACCATACAACGTAGACACTGTGCGACAAATGAAGTAACTTTTCACATAGTTTATGTTCACAGATGTGAAAAATTAAGTTCCGTCCTCAAATTCACAATATTAGTGGTCGATTTAACTATAGTAGTGTGGAAGAATGGATTAAACACGACGAGGACTGTATTGTCATTACACTCATTAGTTTGAGTTTTAATACATGGAACATATCAATCAAACAATCATTTGCACCAACATCTTGCCGGCCGGTGTGGCCGTGCGGTTCTAGGCACTTCAGGCTGGAACCGCATGACCCCTACGGTCGCAGGTTCGAATCCTGCCTCGGGCATGGATATGTGTCATGTCCTTAGGTTAGTTAGGTTTAAGTAGTTCTAAGTTCTAGGGGACTGATGACCACAGATGTTAAGTCACATAGTGCTTAGACCCATTTGAACCGTTTTGAACCAACATGTTACAACTTAAACGTCAAAGAGTAAACAGCTTTTTCGAAGAGCAAATATTTTTCCCCATGTCCCATTATCTTACATCTTTTCTTCACGATGTTAATGAAATGAATGCTGTATGTTGCCCCAAGCTACCCGCAAGTTACATGTGAAAACTCCACGAAAGTTCGTCTTGTAGTTTCGGAAATTAGCGTCTTTAAACAGACACTGTCGTAGTAGATAAAACTTCCAATCATGATAACTTGATTTTCGTGATCCGATTTTGATCAAATGAAGCCAATACGTTGACCCAAGCTATGCTACATGTGAAAGTTCCTTGAAAATTCGACTAGTAGTTTTGGAAATCAGCGTGTTCAGATAGACACGGCGGTTTTGTAGTTTTGTTATCAGTACAGATATAAGTGATCGACTATTTGATCACGTTTCATATGCATAGCAATCTGGGCTACGTGTAGACTAGAGAAGAAATCTGGCCAGCCAAGGTGGCTGAGCAGTTCTAGGCGCTACTGTCTGGAACCGCGCGACCGCTACGGTCGCAGGTTCGAATCCTGCCTCGGGCATGGATGTTTGTGATGTCCTTAGGTTAGTTAGGTTTAAGTAGTTCTACGTTATAGGGGACTGATGACCTTAGAAGTTAAGTCCCATTGTGGTCAGAGCCATTTGAACCAATTTTGCTCAGAGCCATTTGAAGAGATCTGAATACACATCCACCGTCTATTTATATACCGACCCCTATAACTCTCCTCGAACATAACCCTGTTGTTGGAACAACACAGCAGAAACACTCGTCTATATCACACGAAAATATTTTCTTTCCATTCCATCTACCGGCCACCTCTAAGATCTTTCTAATAATAGGAACTGGATTCTGCTACAACCGTTCTCATTAAATGCGAGGTCTGGCTAATATCTTCAGCTTCGCAAAGACTATTTGTGACACACTACAAAATAATAATGCCTGACTTTGTTCCTGTACGCTCTCATTTCTCTATTCCAACCAAGTAACCCTCTTCATAAACAAGACTTTCCACAATTCCTAAACCTCTGACTGGTGCAGTCTGCCTAAATTTTGCTCCCCCAGAATTCCATGTTTCAGAAATCTGATTTTTATCCCTACAGGCAGTTTTTATCTCTTATTTTTGTTATTATTAGCAGCAGCTACACCAGTAGCAGTAATGGTAGTAACTGCCCAATTAAGGTCAGTACCATTTTAAAATTGGCGTTATAATAATTAAAATCTGTTTACTAAATTATTGTTCTTTCTGAAGTAGCTATGATGTAAAAAGGTCTTTATTCTAAAACCGTGGTCTGATATAGGAAAGTATTTCTGCCCCTTATCTCTTCAGGTTAAATAAATATACAGATGAAGCTCTGCTATATTTATGATTAGTGATTCAGCGCAACCTCGCATTGTGGGTAGGAGGAATGCCGTTTGTATGTTTTAATAAGGAAAGATTACTCACGGCGTTTCTCATTCAGAAATCGGATTTGGATTTTTGGTGTTTCTGCGAAGATCGTGTTCTACTTGGTATAAGGAGCAGAAATGCCTACCAGCACGTGGCATGATCATGAACTGTCTAGACGGTATTTCATTGTTCCTCGGCATTGCAGCTGATGTTCGTCGAGATCTCTGTCATACACATGCGGAACTACAGGTCCAAAAGGGTTTTGTCGCGGCATGCAGGATCTGAACGACTCCACGCGACATGTGCGCGAAATACAGACATAATGTTCTTGCTGCTGTGTAGGACAGTGTAGCCACATCGCGTTCTTTGAGGAACAAATGGACATCTTTGTAGCAAGACAACCATCCACACCGACAGTATTCGGTGTCTGAAGCACCGCAGATTGTTAGCTCGGTCATCACGGTTGTGCCTTCCTCTGTTGGTGCAGTTGAGACAGTTGAGATGGAGAGGTGGGAGTACCGACATTTGAGTGACCAGCAAAAATGAACACAAGTGTGGAAATACGTCGTCGTAACACTCTATCCTACCACCATCGAATTCCACGTGCAGGTAGAATGTTTCCGCCACATGGAGCACAACACAATCTCCTTATAACCAAGCAACATTTAAACGCCGTCTCTCAATGACAAAAGCCGGCAGCTGTGGCCGAACGGTTCTAGGCGCTTCAGTCTGGAACCGCGCAACCGCTACGGTCGCAGGTTCGAATCCTGCCTCGGGAATGGATGTGTGTGATGTCCTTAGGTTAGTTAGGTTTAAGTAGTTCTCAGTTATAGGGGAGTGATGACCTCAGATGTTAAGTCCCATAGTGCTCAAAGCCATTTGAGCCATTGTCAGTGACAAATCGGCAGAATGTACAGGGCCGTACCAAATGTGTACGGTTGTTGCAAAATGCTAACGATTTGAATCTCCAGTACGCCCCATAATACAACATGGGGCATATCTGATAAGTAGTAGACTCTCTGTAGTATCCTCCAATTTTTTCGGGGTGGGATGCTTCGATAAAATCTTCTCGGTTTACAAGCAGCGTCATTTCGAATAAAACACTAGAAATTTCGACAGCTGTCTTCACCATCGTCATCAGGGATTAAAATCACTGTCTGCAGAGTCTGGCACGGTGTTATGCTTATACAGATGAAATGGAAGTGTTTGGAATCTTCGAGAGAGGGCCGGAGTGGTATAGGCGCGGAAGGAAAGTTGGGAAGTTCCTAGTGGCTCCGATCCGCCGCAGGTACGAGTTGAGTTACGTCACATGATGTGAGGGGCCGTTGCCACGTTTGAAACTGTCGCTCCCGCATCCTTACATGCGTCAAGCCTACTTCTTTTATTTCGCTCATTGTCAAAAGCCCGCCCCGAAGCCCTGCAGTGTGTACCCCAGGCCCCTGTCAAAACTGTTGCTGTTTACTCTAATTTCGGCCCCTTCTTTGATAACAGAATCCCTGTATGATTGGTTTGAACTAAACGTCTCGTCTTTTCAAATAGTGTTTCATGCCTGTTTACTAGAAAATGTTCAGCCATGGCCTACTTCTCAAGTTCCCTTGTTTGATATGTCATGAATGCCCTGAACAACACTCGAAAGCAGTGCGAACAGTTTGACTTATGTAAATGCTGCCACATTCACAGGGAGCACCATACTCGCCAGGAACTCGAAGACTTTGTAATGTGTCTCGTATCATGGAAGCGGGCCGGACCATTGGTCAGAGTCCATCCCTCTTCAGAACGGGTCCTATCTTGCTAGTAGTTGCTTCACTGTGTGGAAGGAATGCAGCTGGCTTGGCCTCTTCCGTCGATTTACGAGGCCTCTTTCGTCATTTAGCAGGTTCCCCCTTCTGAATATTCATTATAGATGACGATCAGATATATATTTTTATGCTCAAGGCGATCGGTTTCGATTAGTAGACCCTTATCAAACCGAAGCAAAGCGTAAACAGCTTGGCACTACAACATTTGAAGTGAACAACTTATTTGTAGGTAGAAAAATACACTTTCTGTTGCAATAAATAATCTCCGAAGGACAGATATGTAAGAGATGTAAAAACGATGATCATATATTTCGTCTTGATAATGGTCTACTGATGGAAAACTGAGTATAAAAATAAACATCTGATGGTCATTACAATAAAGTTTCCCAATTACGTGACAGCTGTGATGTTTCACGTCATCACAGATCTTAATATCTTTCTTGCTGTAGCCATTTTCTCTGAACAAGCACTTCTGAAACTCAAACTCTTGATGGTGGTTGTGAGAAATAATCTTTGCTTTGTGTACTAATGTCTCCAGAACCGCTTTCGTGTGTACAGGGTGGTGAAAACATGCCATTTAAGTAGTGGTAAGTGTGTGTACATTTCGTGTACAGTGAATGATCAAACCGACCTTCTACCTTCCGTTCAACAAAAACAAGGAAGAACGGAAGCTTGCCATCCAACTCGACAGGAAATTGAATGTCGGGGCGGACACCGTTCAAGGTGTCGACAAACTGCAGCAGTACACTCTCACCACGGGGTCATATCAAAAAGGTGTCGTCAACGTACCGTAGGAAGCAGGATGGACGCAACCTCGCAGAGTTCAGTGTTCACTCCATGAGAAAGTCTGCGAAGGCCGGAGTCGTTGCCGGCTCCGGCACTCAGTGATTTTAACTCCTGACGACGGAGGAGACGGCTGACGTAAGCTCGAGTGTTTTATTCGAAATGACACAGCTTTCAAAGAAAGAAAATTTTATTGAAGTCTGTCTATTTTAGTAGTACGGGTATGGGCATCGTGGATCACTTTGTTGTATTTGTGATGCCATACGACCTAGATCAGTGACCTAGTGAAGTCACCTTCCTCATCAGTGACATCATCAATAACATCATCGTTCTTATTTGTGTCAAGCCACACTACTTTCTCCACCTCGCCCCACCATACACCTTCATAACTCCAGCCAAGAATAACGCAGCATTTAGAAAGTCGAAGATGATAGAAATAGTCCATTTGCGTTAGTGGAAAATTGAAAACCGTGTCCTCATCCCCCAACATCCAAGCAGTCATAGTAGAGTCTCCTTGTCTCCAGCCAATCATAGTGCAATGTTAAAAATCCAGGTTGGTGGGAAGAGCGCAATTGTAGTAATGGAAAGTTTAAAACCCTCCCCTCCTTATATGTAAAAATATTTATGTGTATACATCCTCCTTTCCCCAAGCCTCTTTCCAACTAATCATAGTATTAAAAGGACTTACCAGATGTGCAGTAAAAATTACGTAACCTCAAGTTGAAAGTTTCATTACTTCCTTTAAAGTCAAATGGTTCAAATGGCTCTGAGCACTATAGGACTTAACATCTGAGGTCATCAGTCACCTAGAACTTAGAACTACCTAAACCTAACTAACCTAAGGCCATCACACACATCCATGCCCGAGGCATGATTCGAACCCGCGACCGTAGCGATCGCGCGGTTCCAGTCTGAAGCGCCTAGAACCGCTCGGCCACATATGGCTGGCTTAAAGTCAAAGATATGCATTCTTTACCGCAAATAAATTGACGTCAAGGTACATTAGTTACGTAAAGACCTGTCCTGCGCTGTACACTCCTTCCTCTCCATAACTAGGAGACAGCAAACAAAAACATAATTTATACTACAGCCTATACTAATATAACAAAACTCACCAAAGATGGATATGACTGTTAGATTACAAATTAAACGTTTGGCTGACTAACGAAATTGATAATCTGAGAGATCTGGTGAAGTTATGCGCCAACCTCTTCGGGTGAAGGAGTTTTCAGAATACCGTTACAATACATACTCTGCGATGCAAGAAAGAATTTTTTTGCTTCTTGCAACATTGTAGCCGTTTGCAGTACAGCATCAAGTTGCGCAGTGCTTGTGAGTAAGTGCAGTGGAGTTGCAGGCAGAAACGCGCCGTAGAAGGGTAAGGTTGTGCGTGCGTCACACAGAGCGGAAAGGAAGGCTCCTGATGTAATAGTCGCGTAACGTCATCAAAGAGGAGTTTGCCAGTGCCGCCTCGCTCGTCTCCAGAGTCTAAAATAGCAACCATCTGGAGTGCAGAGAGTCTCCGCGCTGGTATAATTTGATGCAGAAGCCCCTCGGCGGCTTCTTCGAACGAGATTAATTACGCAGAAGGCAGAGTTCGACCCAGCACCTTCCGGTTCGATTACAGGCAGGCGGACGTTTTACAAGGGACCTGCCGTCTCGCTACGCCTGGAATGCTCACACAGCAGTGCTTCGTTCATAATGCCACTGGGAAAGAGGTGGGAAACTTCCAGGATTTTTGCTAATTGAAAACTTCACTTTCTCGTGGCGCCCGTCGCAAGAGAGCAGGCGGCATCTCGGAGGTGTGCCAACAGCGAGCTGCTAACGAAGGAATCCTCGCCTCCCCGCCCCCCCCCCCTTTACGGCGTACCTACACACTGTGAGCTTGTCTTCCGGGATTAATTAACGAACGCGAAAGCAGTATCAGTAGCAGCTATGTGCAGCGTATCTGGGCAGAAGAAGCCAGTATGGGTGGAGTCTGCAGAAGCAGCATATCGTCTCTCGATTACACAGATCCTCATTAATGGGGAAAAATCTCTGGTTGAAGCTGAAGTGTGGACAGCAGGAGATGAGGTACTGGCTGAAGTACAATTGTCAGGGCCGGGTCGTGACCCGTGCTTGGACATCTCAATCGGTAGTACATATGCCCGCGAAACTAAAAGTTCTCATATTCTTATCCCGGCCCGACATATAGTTTTAATCTGCCAGGAAGTTTCATATCAGTGCACATTCCGTTGCAGAGCACAAAATTTATTTATGAAGTAGCTGTACCTTACCTGGCATGACAACAGTTTTTGTTTCCAATGTTATTTTCAATCCCAGTATCATTTTCTGCGCACTATGTCCCATCGCAGTGCTTACTTATCGAGGACCATGCTTTAAAAGGACTCGTTTACAGAATCGATCAGAAAATTGTACCAAGTCGGACAGACTTTTTCAGTGCTTCAGTTCTAATTTTCTTTGACGTAAACTGCAATTGGCTTTCAATAAGTAATGCAACACATTTCTTTTCTTGGTCAATTTCGGTGCAAAATATGTAGAATTTTTTTCTGGGACATTGTGGTATATTCCCCTTTCAGTCCTTGTAGATTCGTTACGTTCCGGTAGGCGGCGGCGCTATACGTCTTCATGATCATCGTCGTCTCCTCCCAAGGAATAGGTGTTGAACTCACCTGTTCCGTGGATTTATCACCCATCCACCCATCCCTTACGAGGTCTACCTAGTTCTACCATTCCAGGCGGCCGATAATCTATTTTCTGCCATTTTATCA
Organism: Schistocerca nitens; assembly: GCF_023898315.1. Taxonomy (NCBI): domain Eukaryota; kingdom Metazoa; phylum Arthropoda; class Insecta; order Orthoptera; family Acrididae; genus Schistocerca; species Schistocerca nitens. The sequence continues at coordinate 422,726,362 of NC_064617.1, read as the reverse complement.
ACATGATCCTTCCATTTCATTCCATTTACTTCTTTCCTGTCATTAACTGAAACGAATTTTAAATATGACTTTATTGTTTCTCTCCAAATTTTACCCATTTCATTAAGTCTCTTACATATCTCATGAACTTTATCTCTGCTGCTTGTATACGTGATTTTTATCTTTTCATATCTTTTCTTGATTTTTTCCCCCCAAAGTTCTTCCACTTGTTTCGTATGTAGCTTGATACTCATTACCAACTGCTCAGTATCTTTGTCATAGTTAAAACTAACATCCTAGTTGAATTAAGTATGATACGTGTTCTAAAATTTCCTCATTTATTATTATTTTCTATCTGGGTGGAGTCTTTCGTTTGAAAGCCTTACCGTTTTCTTATTTGCAGATACTGTTAAGTTGTAATACATTGCGATTTGACTCATTCTATATACTGCTCTCTCTAAAAATAATCTTCTATTTCCTGGTCATCACCATATAACAGGGTATTTTATGGTACGCTAGATCCTATTTTAATATTGCATCTTTCCACTTCGTAACTAGATAATCAATATAAAATTAAATAAAGTGGGTGATACACTGCACCTTCATCGAACACCTTGATTTTTTTAAAATTTCATCTGGAATTTTTGAACCTGAACTTGTGGCTATGGCATTAATAAGAGATTTTTTAACGTAGCCTTCAAAATGACGTCTGTAACGGAGGTGCGTTCCAAGCAGAGAGCTCTCATTGAGTTTCTTTTGGCGGAAATCACGTCAATCGCTGAGCGAGGCGTTCGTCAGCATCGCAACAAGGTCGCGCAAACCTGCACGATCTCCCGCTTGCCGGACAGTCGCACACAGCTGTGACCCCTCCAATGTTGAAACGTGCGGACACTCTCACTGGAGGTGATCGACGGATCACAAACACCTTGCTGCTGAACTGGGCGCCTCTGTAGTTAGTGCTGACACATTCGATCACCAGTTGTGGTACTAAAAATGTATATGTTCGGCGGTTTCCTAGCCGCCTAACGGAAGACCATAAAGGGCAGCGAAGGACAATCTGTGCGCAATAGCTTGCGCCTTACGCGGCTGATTCTGAAAATTTTTGACAAAAATCGTTACATGCGATGAATAATTGGTTCATCAACTTCGAATCGGAAGCCAAATGTCAAACCATGGAGTGGCTTCACATCACCTCTCCTCCGAAGAGAAAGTTCAAAGCCACGGCTGGTAAAGCCATGGCGACGGTCTTCTGAGTCTCTGAAGGGGCAGTTCTGTTTAATATCTTCCCTCATTGTGTACTGATAAAGTCTGAAGCGAGGTGGCGAGGTGGCGCAGTGGTTAGCACTCGGGAGGACGACGGTTCAATCCCGCGTCCGGCCATCCTGATTTAGGTTTTCCGTGATTTCCCTAAATCACTCCAGGCAAATGTCGGGATGGTTCCTTTGACAGGGCACGGCCGATTTCCTTCCCCATCCTTCCCTAATCCGATGAGACTGATGACCTCGCAGTTTGGTCTCTTCCCCCAAACAACCCAACCCCAACCCCCTAAGGAAACTGAAGCCACAAAAATGAGGACGAACATATCATCCACCCTACATCTCTGACCTCACACCTTCGGATTTCAATGAACGATGCACTCAACGAGAAGCAGTACATGGGGTGATTGGGAGAATATCGATGCAGCAAGAACTTAGCTCCGACGTCGACCAGCAGACCGATACTATTCGGGCATACAAGCTCTCCCAGTAAGGTGGCGTAAGCCCGTCCTATTGAACGAAGATTATGTTGAAAAATGGGACTTTATACCCAAGAGAGTGGGGAATAATATGCTGCATTGTAATGCCGAATAAAAACAACATGCTTATGAAAAAAACGTTTGTTGCATTACATACTGAACGCCCCTTGTACATTTGAAAACTTTATAGACCGTGAAGAGAGAAAAGAATTTTGACCTTTTAGTATCCACAAAGGCGTCGCAACGCTGCTAAACAGCGCTGTCGGCACAAGGCACTGTAAGGGCCGACTATGATTCACAACAATACAGGGAAAGAGCCCTGCAAGATGTGAGAACTTGCCATGGGAGTTGATCTACGGGAAAGCAGAAAGCCCAGATCGAGCAGAGACGAAGACGGGAAGGAGACTACGCAGCAGCCGCGGGTAGATGACAAGTGAGCGCACAGAAACGTCATACAGGAGTTGTGTGGTGTAACTATGTTGGTGTGCGAGAAACAGGAGTACCCTCTCGTTCAGCGTGACAATGAAAGACCACACACGAGAGCTGTGTCATCTGCAATAATTCGATACCTTCGTTTCACTGTCATCGATCATCATGCAGTCCCGACCTGCCCCCATCCGATTTTCATCTGTTTCCAGAACATAAGAAACACCATCGAGGATTTGATTTTCATAGCGATGGAGCGAAGGCAGGGGTGAGAGGTGTGAATTCGTCAACAAAGTCAAACATTCTACAGTGACGGCATGAAGAACCTGGTCTCTTGCTGGGAGAAATATGTTGGTGGCCAGAGAGACTTCGTTGAGGAATAAATATGTACACATGAAGACTGAAGCTGTAGAATTTTAATACCGTTTGTTTTATTTAAAAAGTTTTAAGAATGGGAGACATGACTTTCAGCACGTCCTTGTAGTTTTAAAGTTAAATTGCAGTTCTCTTACACATTCTAAAACTGCTTCTGGAGTCAGTTACGTTAATAGATTTAATATCTCTGAATTAGCTATACGCCTCTGTCTTTTGCAAATAATGCTCAATATACAATATACTGTAATTTGTTGCATAGTTTTTTTTATGGAGAATGAGTGTACTACTAATTGACTAGTATGGTTATCTGCCTAGAAGAGTAGTGATTATCATTGGTGGAATGATAAATAAAGTGTATTGAATTGTTTCTAAATTAAAACGTCATTTTTTTTGCCAACAGATACTTGTAAGATATATTTTTTGCACACAGTTAAAAATTAACACACCAAAGAAACACTTTGAAGACTTGGGATAGAACCAAGCAAGCAATAAATGAATTATATTATACACAGTCATTAAATTGTCATTTAGGGCACATCGGGAAGCCGAACAGAAAACCGAGAGAGGGGCGCAGTGGTTAGCACACTGGACTCGCATTCGGGAGGACGACGGTTCAATCACGTGTCCAGCCGTCCTGATTTAGGTTTTCCGTGATTTCCCTAAATCGCTCCACGCAAATGCCGGCACGGTTCCTTTGAAAGGGCACGGCCGAATTCCTTCCCCGCCCTTCCCTAATCCGATGAGACCGATGACCTCGCTGTCTGGTCTCCTCCTACAAACAATCCAATCCAATCCGAACAGAAAATCCTGGTATTTTGTTTATTATTACTTTTATGTTTTTTCCAAGACTGTATTCGATATGAACGTTGTATAAGTAATTTATGAGATTTTCATAAATTCATTTTGTTAGGTGAGTCTGACCATTTAGTAAGAAATATGGGGAGGCGAACTTGTCAAAATGAATTTATATTTCTTCGAGTAAGTTTAAATTTTTCCCTGCATTGGCTCGGCGTAGTTTTTGTAGGCTATGTGCTACAGTAATTAGCGGAGGTTCCCCTTCAGCAACATGTAAAGGAAACGTGGAATTGCTTAGGTTTCTTAAGAAATGGCATCTATGTGTTCGTGAAATCGTATACTGAAAGTTGGAACCTATTTGGGCTTTGTATATTTTTATGCACAAAATGCAGTTGAGCTTTGTTATCAAAAGCATATCTTGGTTTCATTATTGATACTACGGCTAACTTTGTCCTTTGTTTTCTGAATAAAACCTGATTCGTTTATTCGGAAAAATTTAGTATTTTGTAGGAAAGCTTTCCTCGGCGTGCTCACGTTTTTTCTGTTAACTGTGATATTATTTATTGTTGGTTTTTCTACTGTTATTGCGATGATTTATTTTAATATTTAAATCGTCCATTAATATCGCCTGTTACCATTATTGTAACTAACAGTTTTAATGGTGTATTGTTATTTTTGTTTGATCAACTGGTTCTGACGATCAATTCAGCATCTAATGCATTAGAATAAAAGGAAATTATACAAAAGGTTTTCAGAATACTGTTATTTCTATGAAGATTTGAAATATTTGAACGAAAGAGGAAACTTGACTAAAAGAACAACTATCTACAGAAAACAGACAAGCAATAAATAGTCTTACTGTAAGCCAGATAATATTCATAATCAAATGTACCTCGGTCAAACACGTGACATTTGCAAGCAAAGTGTATGAAAGCGATCCTCCATCATCGCAGTGTGAATTGTTGTACTTTGTACTATATCTTGTTTGTTAACTGTACTCACTGTACAGCAGCGAAAGAGTAGTGAAGTGAATCGCGTGAAATTCGTGCTCCTGTAGACTTTCACCAACACCATTCTTTCCGCGCACCATTTGGGAAAAGGCGCTAAGCGATACTGTTACCAAAAATAATCGATGACACTTACCATAAAGTGGCTTGCGACGGGTGGATCGTGGTCAGAAACAATATGAAAAGATTGTAAGGGTGACGCAGGGTAGGTTTTTCTGAGAAATAATTCTTATGAAGAAAATTCGATCTTTTGCGCCGTTTCCGAGTTAATTCAAGCGGTCCGCCAGAGGCGGTGTCGTCAAACATATTGTTAATTTTGTTTTCTAAAACCGAACAAGAGAGCGGTACAAAAATTGGACATGGGACAGTGGCAAGGATCGAACCGGACACAGAGGCTGATACATATTGTATTTTTTTTAATAATTATTTCTCAGCACAATCTAACCTGCAACACCGTTACAAGCTTTTCAAACTGTTTCTGACCACCCTGTATATACAGGGTGTTACAGTGAGTCTGCATCAAACGTCAAGAGGTGATATACCATGTCATGGAGAAAAATATTTGCTATAGACAAAATGTCCTAGGTGGCGAGATTGCACCGAACTAGCACGCCCTACTAATTAGGTGTGTCGCGATCTACGTACCCCAGCAATTTGATGGTGTGATTTTCAATAAGAAAGTCTCAAGACAGTGTCTATAAGCTGAGAAAGACTTTCGGAAGCGGATGACGAACTTCAATTTTGCAACGCCTATCACATTTCACACAGAGCACGAGCTGATTCCTGCCGTTGTCGCCATGTGGCAGCAAACATTTTGTCTCTGTAAAGATTGTGCACCATGACATGATATATCACGCCTTCACATTTGAAGAAAAGATTTGTAACACTTTTAAATATTTCCTGAGGTCATGCCTGCGTAACCTAAGTCAGTGTCTGCTGTCTGCAAGTATACAAATTTCGTATTTCAGAATTTTGTATTTTTATATGAATTTTATGACGTTTGTAAAGGCTGTATGGGAAATTGCAAGTACCAAGACACAAAGGGATTACAGACATTGGCTGCAAGTGGGGTCAATACGCTGCGCAAAGACAGTTTAAACTTATTACGGGTCTTCAAAAACATTGGTAATGTGATTTGGAAAATGTCTAAATTTCAGAATAAATTACGACCTACTGGCGTTTAGAGTCAGTAGATGTACAGGAACATGATGAAAGACCCCCAGCATACCGCTAACTTAATACTTATTTAAGAATAAAGCAAAAATGAAACCTCGATCGAACGGACACATTAGCAAAGACATTAATTTTAATGCACGGTAAGGCGCAGACAAAAGAAAACATTTTATCATTCAATTTCTTGTACAGTTGTTTTTTGTTTTTAAGAGAAAGAGTCAGACTTTAGAGTATGTAGCAGGACGACGTACTTTGATAGCGATGTATTCTGTTGTATGAGTGAATAATATAAGGTTAAAGAACGCATCAAGCATTTTTATTTATTGAGATAAAGGGAAGAGATAAACGAAGAAAGCGGATTTTTTGTCATTACGACAAGTACCAGTATCACGGGAGACCTCGGCTGCCTGCACCTTCAGCTAGATCAGCGAAGTCCAATCGGTAAACTAAATTAAGGTAAGCGCAAACAAACTTTTCAACAACGCAGTGTATATACAGGGCTATTACAAATGATTGAAGCGATTTCATAAATTCACTGTAGCTCCATTCATTGACATATTGTCACGACACACTACAGATACGTAGAAAAACTCATAAAGTTTTGTTCGGCTGAAGCCGCACTTCAGGTTTCTGCCGCCAGAGCGCTCGAGAGCGCAGTGAGACAAAATGGCGACAGGAGCCGAGAAAGCGTATGTCGTGCTTGAAATGCACTCACATCAGTCAGTCATAACAGTGCAACGACACTTCAGGACGAAGTTCAACAAAGATCCACCAACTGCTAACTCCATTCGGCGATGGTATGCGCAGTTTAAAGCTTCTGGATGCCTCTGTAAGGGGAAATCAACGGGTCGGCCTGCAGTGAGCGAAGAAACGGTTGAACGCGTGCGGGCAAGTTTCACGCGTAGCCGCGGAAGTCGACGAATAAAGCAAGCAGGGAGCTAAACGTACCACAGCCGACGGTTTGGAAAATCTTACGGAAAAGGCTAAAGCAGAAGCATTTCTTAAACAGGAGATTGGAAAACCGATGGATCGGTCGTGGTGATCATGATCAACAATTCATGTCATGGCCTCCACGCTCTCCCGACTTAACCCCATGCGATTTCTTTCTGTGGGGTTATGTGAAAGATTCAGTGTTTAAACCTCCTCTACCAAGAAATGTGCCAGAACTGCGAGCTCGCATCAACGATGCTTTCGAACTCATTGATGGGGACATGCTGCGCCGAGTGTGGGAGGAACTTGATTATCGGCTTGATGTCTGCCGAATCACTAAAGGGGCACATATCGAACATTTGTGAATGCCTAAAAAAACTTTTTGAGTTTTTGTATGTGTGTGCAAAGCATTGTGAAAATATCTCAAATATTAAAGTTATTGTAGAGCTGTGAAATCGCTTCAATCATTTGTAATAACCCTGTATATAGACCAGAATCAGTAATTACAAATGATGACTTGATCACAGAAATATGACAGTTGCAGCCCTAAACCAACCAGTACTTTCATCATCACACGGGTGGTTGACTAGACATCTGTGCTACACTTCAGGATGCTCAGAAATTTCACCAAGAATCATGAAAATGCAGAGAGGCCACTTAGTCAGTATGAAGTATCATACGTTTTCCTCTTATGTTACATTTTACATACCGCTGTGTGAGAGCTGCAGCCAACTACATATTGTTTACTGCAGTCTGCAAACACTTTAAATAGTGTATCCAACCAGTGAAATATATGGTCTGATTCACATCTTTTTATCAACGCTCAATTTTTTTCACAGTTTTGCATCACTAGCAACAGCATATGTGTAAAAGGTATTTGATGACTGACGCTTATCGCTTTGTATAGGTTACGTTTATACCATTTATTGTATGTTGTGATAGTGCCATGAAAAGTGTCACATCATTTTCATTGTGATTTTGTACGTTTTTCTTTCTTTTCAGGTAAGTGACGCTGTCCGTGTTATTTGCACCAGCTCTGCTGACATCACAATGACTCCGAGGACCTGCTGCTAACAGAGCCGACAGGATGTCCAACACACGGTAGGAAAACTCTGTTACTAAACAAACCCATCGCCGTGAACTTCCTTTTATTGATTTTTGTTATTAAAATTTTAGTTGCGTTAACTGGTTTGCATGTATGGCCTACAATGGAGTGACTGTGTCGGATCAGTAAACGTAGTCACCTGAATAATTAGGAGCATGTACATTATTAACATTAAACCAGGGTGAAATTCTCATGTGTGTGGGTACAATTAATTAATAATTAACCCAGGCTGTGCGTAAATGTGACCTCTCAATTAGTTTCGACGCTATGCTATTTGCTGTCTCCTATGTTGGAAACGATGGTACACTCATATAGTGTTTCTTTTTTTTTATTATGGGAATACTTCGCACTGATCTGGAAGAACAGAGCATCTATAGCGTTGACCTGAAGGTAAACAACCCATTACATTTTACTCGTGTTTCAACTAAGATTCTAAAGGTTTAAAAACAAGACATTTCTTAAAAATGTAGAAATGAACAGTATACGGACAATATTTTTGCAACTTACTCAGCTCAGAAATGGGAAAAATGCGTGTAGAATCAAATCAAAGCATATTGTTTTATCTCAAGACCATGTACTTGCAGCAAGTACACGAATCATTTACAGATATTGCACTCTATGCTGATGTTGTTGTTCATTTCTGTAATAAGTTATCTCACCTCCCAATGAATTTACAGAAATTCATCAACAAATAAACGACTTTTAGGGGTGCACCACTTATCTTTTACTGTTCAACTTAGTTATATTTTCTAGAGATGTAGATCCTTGGGTTAGAAGTATGTTCTGATGCATCACTAACGAATAAGTTAAAGAAATAACTAAATTAAGCATAAATCAATTTACGAAACGCATACCGTTTAATTAACCTTTAGAAAAATAAAGAACCTGTCAATTTTTTGTAAAAAAGACATAGCTGGAATTAGAGCTGCCAACTTAAGTCCTTTAGTGCTAAATAAACTTGTACACGTTGTCCATTAAATTTCGGGCCTGCCCCCGCGCAAATATTACTTCTCCAACTGATTGTTTCGGCCGAGTATGGTCAGTCCAAACGTGGCGTTATATACTACAACGCAGAGGCAGTGCAAATGCGGGTCACAGATGCTGGTCGGCGGCAAAGAGGTACACCTACACACGCGCTATCTGTGATGAAAACGTTCAGACATTCGATTCGATTCGCTTAACGATGTTTATTTGGCAACAGCAACATCTTGACGACTTCTCTGTAATTAATTACACCAAAAGCCGGATTAAATGCCTTTTCCAAATTAAAACCATTATCTTTACTTGTTAAGTTATCGGTTGGTTTGATTTCTTTGACTTTCTTAAAATAGAATCCAAAAAGGAAGAGGTGAATGTTAATATCTTCACGTTACCGTAGTTCGTGGAATGACCCGTATGTATGCAATGTTCTGCGACAGCTGACTTTTCTGGCTGTAATAAGCGTGTGTACTGTCGATGTTCAGTATGCAGCGAGAAGTTAAAAATAGTGTTCTGTAAACATTGTGTCTCAAATTTCAACGGCCTACTTTCAAATGAGGCCAATTATATTGTATGTGTGACTCGGAACATGTCTCCTACGTGAATTACGAATTACCATAATATTAATTTATATCGAAGTGCAATTTACGTTATAATTCTATGATTCGTAAGTGTCCGTCTCACGTTCCGGGTTTTTCATTCATACGAATCACCTTAATAAGGTCATGATTAATTTGGTGGACAAGAGCACAACAATTCTACAAAGAAAAAGTACTTAATTTATCATAATTATATCAAAATTAAAAGTAAGTGGATTGATGTCATCGTGAACGCAACGCTACAGTATCTGATGTGAGGTATATATACCTGGAACTTCATCTTCTATAGACAATACACATGAAAAGTCATCCACGTTTTCTTGCTGCACCCTTAGTTAAGTCATAACAATTAATAAAATATGAAATGTTTATTTGACAGTAGAATCGGTCTCCAAGTCACAGTCGCTAAAACAATAAGATTTTTAGAAGTTACGTAACTAGTTTCGACACACTGAATCGTAGTCGTCATTTTCAAATGTAATCACAAATCTGTAAAACTGTATTAATAATTCCAGCCACACTTCTTTCAAATATTACCAAAAAAAAAATGGAACCAGAAAACTGAAGTAAAGGCAGCAGAAACGGGTCACAAGACGTCATGACAATTTTTGGTTGATCAAGCATTTCACAACCAAAAATTGTCATGACGTTTTGTGACCTGTTTCTGTTACCTTTTCTTTAATTTACTGGTTTTAGTATAGTTTTTCCTAATATTTGAAAGACGTGTAGTTGCAATTATTCATTCAGTTTTACAGGTTTGTGATTACATTTGAAAATAACGACTCAGTACGTCGAAACTAGTTTAAAAAATCTTATACAATTTTATCGTCTAAGTGCCTGTGGCTTGACGACAGTTTGTGCTTTCAAATAAGCGTTTTAAATTTCATTCAGTTTCACTCCTAGAAGGTAGTTATGGTGAAATACAAAATTAGTGTAATATATTGTAATATTGTAATATATTGTAATATATTGACGAATTAAAATAGTCTAATTTTTTGAAATAGCTTTTTTCCAAAAGTGACGGAATCTATGTAGTTTATTGCTTTCTTATATGTCTGGTGGAATTAGCTCATGGAAGCTGACACCCAGAAATCCTTTTATCTTACTGTGGGTAAGAATTTGTCTTGACCAACAATAGATGTCAGCAATAGATTCCTTAATACTTACAAAATCTAAATTTTTAATCACATATTGACACCTGACAGAGCTGATACTTGAGGTTAAAATGAGACAGGAAATTTTTTAAGTTGTCCAAAAACTGCGTTTTAGCATTTGCTGATTTAAGTTATAAATCGAAAAAGACAATCAATCGATCAGTGATGGGGCATCTTCTTTCTGTTGACTGAGTTCATGCTAATGATGACTAAATATCAGAAGTCATAGACTCATGAGAATTATAATATAAAAATAAAGCTACTCTTTAACTTACGCATTCGTGACTGACGCCTCGTCAACATTACACCTTTTCCTCAAAAAATCGATTAAACGTTTTCGAGAGGGAAGCGGAGCAAAGCGATAGAAATTAAGTTAAGAAGTAACTATTAATCATATCGGCATCGTATTGATGAACACAAACTATAAAATCAAGAACGCGAATGCCTTTACAGGAACAAAGTTTCAACTACTTCTACTTCTTCACTTTAAATCGTGTATCTTGAGGGATGAAGTAGTGATGGCAGCAGAGTATCAAGTAGGTAAAAAGCCGAGGGCTAGTAGAAATCCTTGGGTAACAGAAGAAATATTGAATATAATTGATGAAAGGAGAAAATATAAAAATGCAGTAAATGAAACAGGCAAAAAGGAATACAAATGTCTGAAAAATGGGATCGACAGGAAGTGCAAAATGGCTAAGCAGGGATGGCTAGAGGACAAATGTAAGGATGTAAAGGCTTATCTCACTAGGGGTAAGATAGATACAGCCTACAGGAAAATTAAAGAGACCTTTCGAGAAAAGAGAACCCCTTGTATGAATATCAAGAGCTCAGATGGAAACCCAGTTCTAACCAAAGAAGGGAAAGCAGAAAGATGGAAGGAGTATATACAGGGTCTATACAAGGGCGATGTACTTGAGGACAATATTATAGAAATGGAAGAGAATGTAGACGAAGATGAAATGGGAGATGCGATACTGCGTGAAGAGTTTGACAGAGCATTGAAAGACCTGAGCCGAAACAAGACCCCGGGAGTAGACAACATTCCATTAGAACTACTGACGACCTTGGGAGAGCCAGTCCTGACAAAACTCTACCATCTGGTGAGGAAGATGTATGAGACAGGCTAAGTACCCTCAGACTTCAAGAAGAATATAATAATTCCAATACCAAACAAATCAGGTGCTGACAGATGTGAAAATTAACGAACTATCAGTTTAATAAGTCACAGCTGCAAAATACTAACGCGAATTCTGTACAGACGAATGGAAAGACTAGTAGAAGCAGACCTCGGGGAAGATCATTTTGGATTCCGTAGAAATACTGGAACACGTGAGGCAATACTGACCCTACGACTTATCTTGGAAGAAAGATTAAGGAAACGCAAACCTACGTTTCTAGCATTTGTAGACTTTGAGAAAGCTTTTGACAATGTTGACTGGAATACTCTCTTCCAAATTCTAAAGGTGGCAGGGGTAAAATACAGGGAGCGAAAGGCTATTTACAATTTGTACAGAAAGCAGATGGCAGTTATAAGAGTCGAGGGACATGAAAGGGAAGCAGTGGTTGGGAATGGAGTGAGACAGGGTTGTAGCCTCTCCCCGATATTATTCAATCTGTATTTTGAGCAAGCAGTAAAGGAAACAAAAGAAAAATTCGGAGTAGGTATTAAAATACATGGAGAAGAAATAAAAACTTTGAGGTTCGCTGATGACATTGTAATTCTATCAGAGACAGCAAAGGACTTGGAAGAGCAGTTGAACGGAATGGACAGTGTCTTGAAAGGAGGATATAAGATGAACATCAACAAAAGCAATACGAGGATAATGAAATGTAGTCTAATTAAGTCGGGTGATGCTCAGGGAATTAGATTAGGAAATGAGACACTTAAAGTAGTAAAGGAGTTCTGCTATTTGGGGAGCAAAATAACTGATGATGGTCGAAGTAGAGAGGATATGAAATGTAGACTGGCAATGGCAAGGAAAACGTTTCTGAAGAAGAGAAATTTCTTAACATCGAGTATAGATTTAAGTGTCAGGAAGTCGTTTCTGAAAGTATTTGTTTGGAGTGTAGCATGGACGATAAATAGTTTGGACAAGAAGAGAATAGAAGCTTTCGAAATGTGGTGCTACAGAAGAATGCTGAAGATTAGATGGGTAGATCACATAACTAATGAAGAGGTACTGAATAGAATTGGGGAGAAGAGGAGTTTGTGGCACAACTTGACGAGAAGAAGGGACCGGTTGGTAGGACATGTTCTCAGGCATCAAGGGATCACAAATTTAGCGTTGGAGGGCAGCGTGGAGGGTAAAAATCGTAGAGGGAGACCAAGAGATGAATACACTAAGCAGATTCAGAAGGATGTAGGTTGCAGTAGGTAGTGGGAGATGAAGAAACTTGCACAGGATAGGGTAGCATGGAGAGCTGCATCAAACCAGTCTCAGGACTTAAGACCACAACAATAACAAAAGATGAACGCATAGTCTACAAAACAATAAATAACACGTCTGAAAATCGTATGATGCATATTAATTCTCTTATAAAAAAGCGTCAAACGCTGCTGCATAGAGACTCCAAATGTTTATAATTGTTGATATTTGTAACATAGTGATTGTTTCATTTTCAGTATTTACATTGTGATTGGTTTATGTTTCAGTCTTTTGGACACGTATGCAGAACATAGTAGTTCCATTTTATATATCAGGAAAAAAAACTATATCATTAGGACATAGATAATTTATCACTGACTTTTTAAGAAATAAAAATATTTAACAAAGAACTAATGATGGGATTCAATGACAAAGAAAAGTGAACTACCCGCTTTCTGAGTTTAATTTATGTTTTCTAATGTTTGATCGCAGTTGATGAGCTTTCGGAGGTGTCCAGACTAGAAACATTGTCATAATTAAGTACTGGTTGAAGAATAAGACTTACGTTTAAAATTTCGTTTTTCTACTATTTTGTTGAGAATGACCGAAAATCATAAGCGTTTTAGCTTCCGCTGTAATTTTCAGGGGCATTTCATGTGAGTTTCGCTACTTTTCTTGCAATGTGGAGATGACTAAGTGAACCGACGCTGCAACCGAAAATTTTAGAAGTGTTATGTAGAGAATTTTGTAAGTATTTATCAGTTTCTGAATCTGCGATTTATGATTGGTAGGAGCTATCGGTTTGTGCCGTTACGCTAATCATTTGTTCAAGGATTTCTTAGAATTATTACGCTGAGATGTCTTGCAAAGTGCAGGAGTATTACTATTACCTTTAAGGATTGATTTTTAAAATTATGGGAAGTATTAGTATCTTTTTAGTTAATAAATGAATCTACAAGTAATTCATCTGATTCGTTAATTATAATCTACTTTCTTGACTTAATCTGTAGGATGTTTTTCCCTATTAGACTGCGAGAATGATGACCAGTGCTTGGAGTGAAACGTATCGTAAAATGAAGAACACATGTTTTTCCCCGGAAGGTACAAACTACTACACACGCAGACTAAGTTGACTCTCGGCGCAGTGGCTGGTGGGAGTGGCCGCAAAGCCATTTTCCATTTACATTCACTATGCTCGTGAGAGGCTGTTCAGAACAAAGCAGTAATAAATAACTTATTTTGTGCTCCAGTTGCACTTGCTGAGTAACTTAACGAAAGTAGAAAATTGGTAAACAACACTAGAATTAACAGCTATAACTGCATACTTCATCTTAGTCTTATGGGTGATTCATGATTTTCGAAATGTAACTGATATTTATTGGTTGGTTGGTTGGTTGTTTGGGGGAAGAGACCAAACAGCGAGGTCATCGGTCTCATCGGATTAGGGAAGGATGCGGAAGGAAGTCGGCCGTGCCCTTTCAAAGGAACCATCCCGGCATTTGCCTGGAGAGATTTAGGGAAATCACGGAAAACCTAAATCAGGATGGCCGGACGCGGGATTGAACCGTCGTCCTCCCGAATGCGAGTCCAGTGTGCTAACCACTGCGCCACCTCGCTCGGTGAAGTGATATTTATTAACTGACACATTATTATTCATGATTCATGGAGTGGAAAATGTAGCAACGACAGAAAGCTACTCCCTGTCTGTACGGCCCACACTCACAGAACCCTTCAGTTGTATTAGTTACGTGGCTAAAACGAAGACTGTGTTAATGGTTGTGGTTCTTGAGTTTTAATACATAAGACGTGGTTTCCTTTACTCGTATTGTGCTACTGGTAAGTAGCCAAGTTTCTCCCATTCTGATAATGGCAACATTCATCTCTAACTTTCTCTGCGACTGGGCCAGGAACTCCATTACATTTCCCGTCACTTGGCGCGCAAGCAACTGTGTTAAGGTATTATTGCACATTTGACTGCGGAAATTATACACATTTTATTAGATCTTAAGTGTTTTACTGTGAATTTAGGAGCTAGCCAAGACTATTTTTTACAATGTATTCCTTCACTCACAAATTTTCGCAAAATCTTTGCTACCGTAAAAGACTGAGCCGACTTCTTCGGTCCACAGCAAGAAATCTGATTTTGTATAAGAGATAGGAACGTAAATTCAATGTCAGGAAGACTTTTCTTACTTGTAGTATTCACTACACTTCGCCAAAGAGTTACTTGCATAGCCTTGATCATTTTATTGAACTCATTAAATGTTCGGCGCTAATGTGATGCCCACCGAGAAGTAAGGCCTGCAGTCACTCCATTTGTGGGTCTTCTTTTTTCATACTTTTTAAAGCACAAAGTATGTTTCCCTCCAAACGACTGATTGCGTTCTTTTTCTAACGATGCCTCTCTGTGTTCACGTCAATAATGAGGTACAGATTTTTCTGAAAGACTATTTCTCTGTAAAATGTGTCAATGACACAGGATTACCTACAGCGATGAAGCTTTAACACTAGTACTCTAGAACTAACTTTTATTTTGATTACAATTTTGACCAGATTTGCAGATCCCTTAGGATGAAAAGAACTTACACGCTTACATCAGTTCGATAATAATTATATTGACCTATCTCATTACATGCTGCGAACCAAGATAGTTTGCTTGTTTCACAAAGTGAGTAGCTGCATGAGCAGGCTCACAGCAGATTTATTTATGTATATTTGTAAAATCATTGGGGGATGTGGATGAAATGGGTATTCAGGTTTTTTTGTAATATCTGCATACCATCAGACTTCCGGAAGAATACTGTCTCCACTGTGTCGAAGATACTGGGGAAATATAACTGTGAATGCTTTTACAACAAACAGTTGACGGGTCATGAATTCAAATTTTGACCTACAGAGGGAAACTATAAAGGCACTAGTGAGAGACGGTTGTGTATTCTTTACTACCAGCAGCCAACTATTATCGGCCTGGAAAGACGATGATTTGTTAGGCTTTAGGAAAGGTATAAAGGCATTAGTGAGAGGTGGTGCTTTCTTCGTTACTACTAGCAACCACCTAGTAACTACACCTGAGTGCAAATCTTAAGTAACTTCAGCTTAATGGGTCATTGGCAAAAGATATAGCTCGATGCAACTTAGACCATACATAGAAAGTACTGCTACAGTATGGTACAGAAGGTAGTTTAAAGAAATATGCAATGATACGAACAGAAGTGACACTTTTATTCAAACAGAATAATTACACTGAAATTACAGCGATGTATGGTGGTTCCACATTACCTAAGGCAGGACATGCTTCTTGATAGGGTGTGTGATCGCAAAGGCTGGCTGTGGATGCCAACGTACTCCCATGCTGCTAGGTGTTGCTGCTGCAGGGCTCTCCATTCATCCACCGCTGCGGCTGACAATGCTGGATTGTCGTTGCTGCACGTGGCTGTACTGCAATACGTCTTCTAATGTGGCAGTTTTTCTCTGAAATTGTCCACTAACATTTTTCACCGGGTGATTTGGAAATTCCCTTGATCAAGTAGTCATTCAGTTTGACTACTCTGTAATTGCAGATATGGGTTAGCAGTTGTATTGTCTTTGTCATTTCATTATTTGTATCTTTTCCATTCCACAGTGAAGGTTTCTAAGAGTTGAAAGCTTATTAGATGCCTACACACGATAGGAAAGGTAAGAGGAATTTTCCATCATAAATATGTTGACCCCTGGGCAGAGCCGCAGTCCCAGGTAGACAGACCGGCATTCACGTCCATTTTGATCCTCCATTTCACTCTCCAAGCGGGACAATGGACGAGCCTCTTTACCGTAAAAAGTAAATAAATAAATAAATCTTTGAAGAAGGCTTTCAGCAAGATACGGGATCTGTAGCCAGGTGTAGTTTCGCATAGGGCGTGTGAATTTTTATTACGACGCCTCGAAATGTTAGGTTTAAGCTTTCATAATCCAGCTTTCTCATGCTGATATTTTCTGGACAGCCCGTGATCTATCGCTGTCACTACGTACAGAACGACGGATAGGCTCTTTCCAGAACTGCTACATGGAGTGGGAGAGATTTTGTACCTTCCTCCATACCTAAGAGCCCTATAGATTCACCACAGAGAAAATCTACGAGATTTAGAGATTGCTTAAAACCTTCACTTAAGTTTTACTGGTCGGCTCTCGGAATCTTTGCGATCAATCGCCATCTGACAAAATAAACATCATATTTCTAGAGTGACCAAAAACAAAAATTCACTATAGGCTTTTCACTTCATGCTTTGGCAGAGTTAAGACTTCAGATTACGGCGAGACTGATTGCAGAGATGAGCCTTGCGGCAACTATAGGGATTTCTGTATTTAAGCGTCAAGTACAAAAAGAGGGCTAAAATCGCGTTCTCCAGCCGTTGCTGCCGCCGACTGCCTTCGTGTGTGGTAAGCTGGGCCATCGTCGCACCCTCCGACGTCGTTCAGACACGAAGTTAATTTACTCCCTTCAGGAGCCGAGTATACGATTTTAATGTGACGTATCGAGCTTGTTGCTCTCAACGCGCACCCTGGCAGGCTTATGGTGTTCGCTTCTATCATTCCGCGTGCTCTTATTATTTAATTAACAACATATGCAGACACTGGCCTTGTCCATGAGATATTAACGTAACTTTGTTTCATTATCTCCATCCACATGTGCCATGGTTATACTTCAGAGCTATAGTCCCTTGACCATTTGTCAAAGGCTCGTTTCTGTATATTGATGGATAATTCCCAGTTTTAAATACAATAAATTAAATTGTTATAGTGGCCATTTGTTTCCATTCATAGCTAGAAGATCGTCTTCCCATTCTTCTGGTGCAGTACCTATTTCTTTCACGCTTAATTGCGCAATCCATATTAACATTAATTTAAATAAGACGTTTCTGCTACGTGACAGTACCCTTGTTTTAAAATAATTTGCATGATCAGTTGGGGTGGTTCCTCACTCTGTTGGTCACCAGTGTTTGGTCTGGTCCTGTGCACTAGGCCCCAACCGATACCCCAAAGTCTCCCCGCTGCATCCCACAGTTGATCGATGGAATTTAAGCCAGCGGAACTGTCAGCCAAGTCCATTCGCTGAATGTCCTCTCACTCCAATAGCTCCTATACCTACGACGTTCGATGCGGTTCCCCGTGTGAGACACAGAAATCAAAACAGGAGCACACGCACTCCTGAAAAGACGCACTTGGGGAAGGACTACAGTGTCACAGCATAGCTGACCGATAAGTGTACTGTGTTCAAAGATTTGGATGCCAATATGCTCACGTAACTGAAAAAAAGAGTCATGATGATCTCTCCATTGGCAAAAGATTCCAGACTAGTCCCCCGTTCTGATCACCGGAAGAAGACGGCCAAGGGAGAGTTGACAATGAGAAAAAGATAACGTTCTGCGGGTCGGGGCTTGGAATGTCAGAAGTCTGAACGTAGTAGAGAAGCTATAATACATGAAAAGGGAAATGCTAAGGCTCAATCTAGATATAGTGGGGTCAGTGAAGTGAAATGGGAAGAAGACGAGGTTTTCAGGTCAGATGAATGTAGGGTAATATCAACAGCAGCAGAAAACAATGTAAGTGGAGTAGGATTCGTTGTGAATAGAATGGTAGGACAGTTCAGTCACAGGGTTTCTCTCATCAGAACAGATAACGATAGTTGAGGTATACATGCCGGCGTTGCAAGCCGAATATGAAGAGATAAAGTATATAAGGATACTGAACGGGTAATTCAGTACGTAGAGGGAGATGAAAATCCAGTAGTCATGATGGATTGGACTGCAGTTGTAGGGGAAGGAGTAGAAGAAAAGTTAATGGGAGAGTATGGGCATGATACTAGGAATGAGGGCCGGCCGAAGTGGCCGCGCGGTTCTGGCGCTGCAGTCTGGAACCGTGAGACCGCTACGGTCGCAGGTTCGAATCCTGCCTCGGGCATGGATGTGTGTGACGTCCTTAGGTTAGTTTGGTTTAACTAGTTCTAAGTTCTAGGGGACTAATGACCTCAGCAGTTGAGTCCCATAGTGCTCAGAGCCATTTGAACCATTTGAACTAGGAATGAGAGGGGAGGAAGACTCAGACCTGCAATAAATTTCAGCAAGTAGCAGCGAATACGCTATTCAAGAATCACAAGAAGAGGAAGTATACTAGGAAAGGAAAACCACCAACACCCAACTCCATCCAGCGCGCGCGCGCGCGCACTAGCACGCGCGCGCGCACACACACACACACACACACACACACACACACACACACACACACACACACACACCTTAGCTCTCTCTCTCTCTCTCTCTCTCACACACACACACACACACACACACAGGAGTGTGTGTGTGTGTGTGTGTGTGTTGTACGTGCGGGAGCGGGATGGAGAGAGAGAGAGAGAGAGAGAGAGAGAGAGAGAGAGAGAGAGAAGAGAGAGAAACGTCATAAACTGACGTTAGTTTTCAACATATGCTTCGTTAATTTGGCAACAAGTAGGTAAACGAAGTAAACAGGAGGAAACACACAGTGAACTCACAATATGTAAATCTTTAAAAGCACAGTTTTCCAACATATATCTATAGCTAGTGGCATAAGAGTAATAGTGTATCACAAGCATAAGAGTAAAGAGGTGAACAGTGTGAAGGGAAAAGTTCGGAATATAAAAACATGCTTATGTTTCGGAAATAAAGGAGTAGTTCGACCTCCAGACCAGACAGAGGAAGCGCAGATGCCAATACACTGTAAGTAATTACTTATTTACAAAAAAACGCAAAGTGAACTGTTTGATAATCGAAAAATAACACGTATCAAAACTCAATTCTATTCTTCCAGATCCCACTGAAGATGCCTTAGCGTAAAAAGGGCGATACGCGCCTGGAAGAAATAAATTGCGGAGCAGCAAGAAAAGGCTGCTTTTATTTACAAAACAAATATTTCAGTGCTTGCTGCGGAGGATGGCCACGCAAACAGACTTGTTACAATTCCGAAGATCGCAAGAACCTACAAGTGCGAGAAATATCGCACAATCAGCTTAACAGCTCATGCATCCCTCTTGCTGACAAGGATAATATACAAAAGAATCGAACGGAAATTGAGGATGTGTTACATGGCGATCAGTTGTGCTTTAGGAAAGAGAAAGGTACCATAGAGGCTCTTCTAATGTTACGGTTCACAATGGAAGCAAGATTAAACAAAAATCAAGACACGTTCATAGGATTTCTGGATCTGGTAAAAGCTTCTGGCAGTGTTCTCAACTCTACGAAAAATAAGGATCAGCTACAGGTAAAGACGCGTAATATACAATATGTACAAGAACCAAAATGGAAAGAGGGAGACCAAGATCTAAGTGTTCGGATTAAAAAGGATGTTAGATAGGGATATAGTCTTCCGCCCTACTGTTCAATTTACACATCTAAGAACCAGTGACGGAATAAAAGAAAGGTTCAAGAGTGGAATTAAAATTATAAGTGCTAGGAAATCGATGATAGTATTCGTTGATGGTACCGTTTATCCTCAGTGAAAGTGAAGAAGAATTATAAGATCTGCTGCATGGAATGTACGGTCTAATAAGTACAGAATATGGATTGAGAGTAAGTCGAAGAAAGATGGAAGTAATGAGCGGTTGAAAAAAATATAAGAGCGAGAAACTTAACATCAGGACTGGTGATCGCGGAGTAGATGAAGATAACCCGTGTTGGACGGAGCAGAGAGGACATGAAAAGCAGAATAGCACTGGCAAAAAGACATTGCTGGCCAAGAGAAATCTTCTGGTATCAAACACAGGTCTTAATTTGAGGAATAAATTTCTTTGAATGACGTTTGATGCACAGCATTGTATGGTAGTGAAACATGTAGTGTGAGATAACCGGAACAGAAGAGAATCGAAGCACGAGGAGGCTGTGCGGAGAATCGGTGAGGGAAGGAGCATATGGAAATCTGTGGCAAGAAGAAGGGACAGCATGGTAGGACATGTGTTAAGACAGCACAGAATGACTTCCATGATACTAGAGGGAGATGTAGAGTATAGAAAAACTGAAAAAAACTGTAGAGGATGCAGGCTGCAAGTGTTACTCTGAGATGAAGAGGTTGGCTCGAGAGGTATTCGTGCACTGTTTATCCTCACGTCAAACCAGCTAGGAGACTGATGACTCCCTCTCTCTCTATTGTTCCGTAAATGAGGGTATGTCGAGAATCACTGCTCAGATAATACGCTCTCGGATGAGAGCGTATTGTCTGAGCAGTGATTCTCAACTCCACATCTCGTTGGTGCATTGGTGCAGTCTTGTATACTCTTGGCAACATTGCAAACGGTGCCGGTGAAGTGCCGGTGTCAATAGAACACAACCTACTGGTCATCAGACAAAGAAACCGCCTCCATGCAGTCGCTGTGCCACTATAAGGCGTGACATTTCATGCCTTGCAGTCCTGTTAGAAGTGTTGTAATTGCACCCCTTGACAGATGATAGTCCCTTCTTGCTTACTGCACAATGCAGCGGTCAGCTGCTGCTGTAGTTGATTGCGGTCGACCAGCACCTCTCCTATAGGCAGCAGTACAATTGGTTCGTAACACTCACATGCAGGTGAAACAATTCGGTGAGTAAAACCAAACTCCTGGGCCAGACTCGTCACATTTCGTTCTTCTTCCGGTTTTCGGATGATTCTTCCCCGTGTGAAATCATGTCGATGTTGTCTCCATGTTACGTTGTAAAGAAGGAAACCACCATAATGCACCGTAACTACTTGCCTATTGACATATTGTCCTTTTATTTTCTTACAACTGTGTTCGTTCACTCATGTTGCGGCGCCAGACCTATTTGGCGTTGTAGTCACGCTGATATCATGCCTTGTGACGTATTGCTTTCTTCGCGTGGGGTGTATTTTTCCTTCTTTTCCTGCTGTTGTTTATTTTGTAAGATTTATGGTGAGTCTTATACCAGCACTAGCGGAAAGTTGCGTCCCTGGCCGATATAACAGGGCGATATTTTGCCGATTCCAATACACCGTCGATGAAAGTAGTATTACCTTTATCCTCTCTTCTCAAAGTAGTTTTTTGGTGGTCCGGATCCTTCCGTGCCATCTCCCTGTCAATCCATCTGCGGCGAAGATCCCTGGAATGCTTCCACAAGTTCTCTGTATTGACTACTAAATTAATACACACATTTCTCACAAACAGGGGTATATTTAGCGCAACATTTTCACTGTTACTTTTCACAACTAGTAATTGCTACGGTAATACCACTCTCTTGGCTACATTCAACCGTCCGTACATGCATACTGTAGGGCCTGAGAGAAATACTAGAAAAACCAACTACCACTCTTCAATTTTCATTACGCCATTGTTGGTGCGTCTTTTACTTCATGGCTCTCGGATTCAGGCACTAGCTACACCGAACGACCAGAGGTTGTAATACCATTTTTACTGGTCCCCTCCTCGTCGGCTCCACCACTGCTCCTCATTCACTGCATAGAAGAGAGGAAAATACGCAGTTTCCCTTTCCCACTATATTTATCCTTATTCAGTTTACTCACGAGCATCTCTTGTCGGCGGCTTTCCTATGGTGTGTTGGGATGTTTACAAATATCCCGAAACACTGCACGCACAAGTGGGAGAGCTCTGGCAATATGCTCCCCCACTTTCTTTCATTTCCATGGAATTGTTAATATGTTATAATATTGTATCTGTATTGTCCTTAATTTTTGCAGTATAGCATATTTAACTCGAAATTAAGTCCATTCCGCTCTTTTATAATGCCGAGAATTAAAAGCATGGGTCATTTCTTTGACCTTGACGAAGATATGCTGAATTGTCTACACTCTAATTTCAGAATCGTCAATACTATAGCTGCAGAACCGTCTACAACTTAATTCCGTAAAACCAAAGTTTAAAATCTGAAAAGAAATCATGAAAAATTAATCAACAATCTTATATACCTTTTACTAACGAGTGGATCAATTGGTTTGTTGTTTTTGACTATTTATTTCAGTGATAAGTCTCGCAGGTGCTGGCCGAAGAAAAGCTGTTTAACTTTGCTCTAAAGTGAGATATGAGTAGAGATATGCAAATTTAAATGAATAAATTGATGTGTTGTGGTTATCTGTTTGTTTTTTTGCAGGGGGGGGGGGATGGGGGAGGTATTGGGATCATAATTGTAATTCCCCTCTTGTTCTATTGTTTTTGTTCAATACGGCTTTGTCTTGTACTTTGCCGCTTGAACCTTAATCCCCTCATCTTTTAATCTTTTCCCATATCTCACTCTTTCCCCATACTCCTTTTAACGCCTTTTATTTTCTATGTCTTGATTTTCAATATCGTTTTCTAAAAAGACATCACAAACGCTTCGACTTGCTTCTCGGGGTTTCCATATACCGTTAACCTTATTTTCCATTTCTCTGAATATAGGTAAGCCCGACCTCAGACATTTAGTGTAACACACAACACAAAGTAATGCAACAGTCCACTACAGACGCAAAAGCACATAATGTGGCAGTCTTCGCTGTTTGAACACTTCAGTATAGGGTCTTTGAGATCCTCTTCCATTGAATTCAGTGGGAACTTTCGCGAGGCGCATCGTTAGTAAACCTATCCGTGTTGCAGAGTATAACAATTGACATAAAACTAACTCTGCTCAAGGGAAAAAACCGAGTCTATAAAGAATACAATTCTGAGAGGTGAAGAGCAATATGGGTTTTTCTCTTGTCAACAACACGTACCCCCGCGTGAATGGAACAAATTGTTTTCCAAACAAGACATACCGATCATACCGTCATCGTTTGCACGATTGCGGATATTTTCAGCACTGTACTGGCACAGAGATAAAAGGATGTGAGAGATCAGACGAAAAGCCATTACTCTGTAACGAGCCACCGGAGACCACAGGTCCCTTACACCAAATTACTCAGAAAACGTCGAACAACTTCGTAAATGTTGTCCGAAGAGTCTGGGTGCTACCGGATGGTTACGAGTAAAGTCCAGCTACTCATAGAGGTCCAGTGTGGGCTTCAATTATCTTACGGCAGTGGAACGTGGCAGGTATTCTAATGCGTTAGTGCGGAACCAATTTACCCTGAAAAAAAAGTAGTTCAGATTTTGGCAACCAAGTCTAAATCTCGCACTGAACAGCATCTCGTCGACCTCTCCAGCACTCATATTGAACAAATTGTATAAGCTTCGGTTTTAATAATAACGCCAACATTATTCTTTTCTCACATATTTGACGTTTGTCCACGTCCCGCTCTAATACATTGCTTAAGGGAACATTTCTGTACGATTTTATTGCATTCACATAGCCAGATTTACACCTGGTTGCCAAAATGGGAACTAATTTTTTCCAATGTAAAGCGGTTCCGCATGAACATTGACAATGTTTCACTGCCGTAAGAAAATTACAGCTCACAGTGAATTCAGTTTCCTCACTAGTCTTTCAAGATCAGAGCGTCTCCTTCTTTCCAGGAATTACCATACGATTCCTCTTATTATTTCCATAACACTCGCGTGGCAAGAACCACGTCTTAGAATTACCTTGACGTCTTCCTTTAATCCGACCTGGTGGGGATCCGAAACATTCCAGCATAATAAAAAACGCGTGTTCTACACGCGCTTCGTTTACAGATGAGCTAAAGTTTCCCATAATTCTCCCAGTAAATCAAAGTTGAAAACGATTTCTATAACCAACCTTATGTGCTCCTTCCGTTTCCTGTCACTCTGGAACGTTACACAAAGATACGAGGGCTAGCTGAAAAGTAATACCACAAATTTTTTTGTGAAATCTCTTAAAGCTTTTTGAAATACAACAAATGTTATTAATGGTCTACATCTTTATTCTTCATTTCTACGTATTTGCTTCTTAACATAGTCACCCTGGCGACGAACACATTTCTCCCAAAGAGAGACCAGTTTATTGAATCGTCAGGGAAAGTTTTGACATTGCTGACGGGAACTCAACGTCACCTCTGCTTGCGCTTCTCCATTGATATCAAAGCGAAGCTCTATAATGTGTCCTACAAGCTCTGGAAACAGATGAAAATCGGATGGGACCACGTCAGGACTGTACGGATGATGATCTATGACAATGAACCGAAGGCGTCGTGTTGTTCGAGATGTTTAGCGCTCGTATGTGGTCTTGCAATACCATGCTGAAGGAGAGGGTGCTCCAAGTCTGGACAAACTCTTCGAACTCGAATTTGGATTAGAGAACGCTTTTTCTCAAACACCGATAAAGTAGCTTTACACACCACTAAGTTACCCGCTGAATACCGAGTCCTCTGGTGGCAGAGGATTGCAAATATATAGACCAGAAGAATAGTGTGTTAATAATGTCTGTTTCATTTGAGAAGCGTTATGAGTTTTCACATTAAAATTTGGAGGCAGTACTCTTCAGCACGCGTTCGTATTTTAAGGTACAACTCTCCTCATACGCCATTTAAAGCGGATTGGGATTGTTTAGTATGCGACCGGCATATGTACACTGAGTTCACTGATGTGATATTGTGCACGTATTTGTATCATGTAACGAGTATCTGTGAGCAATATGTATATGGACATAGCTTTTTGGACAAGCTGCGGTGCGTTTTTAAATAAATAAATATTTTAGCTATGACAAACGTTTATAATGTGCTGAGTTTTATCCATTGACATCTTGTGCACGCGGTTCAGCATAAAATGAATTTGTTTTGCTAAAAGAAGTGTTGAAGGCCTGAAGATGACAGCTAAGACTGTTAAAACCAACTGTCTTGAATAAAAAAATATTTTGTGCAGCCTTGGCTTTTGAATGGTTTTCAACAGTTATAACACATCGCCATTCAGTACTCTCATAATGAGCAAAACTCAGTGGAACTTAGGCACATGCGCTGCTGTGTCATCAGGTGCCACTGGGAACCGCCTGTTTGCAGCAGGATTAAAATCAAGTGTGTGTGGCCAGGCTGCCACTGACAACACGGCTAGGCTGAGCATGGCTGCTCTGTGGTGTCGTGAAAGACTTGACTAGGAAGTGGAATAGCGCTCTGTTGTCGTCAGTGATGAGAGTAGTTTCTGTCAGTATGCAAGTGACGAATGTACACGTCAGTGGCGTAGATCTGGTGAGTTGCCTATTCCAGAACACATTCGGCCACAGCACACAGATCCCATCTCATGCCTTATGGTGTGGAGGGCTTATCAGTTATATCTCGCAGTAACATTTGGTGTTTGTGCAGTGCGAAGTAATTATGCCCGCTGTATTGCATAGGATGATATATCCGTGCTACAGCCAATTCCTTGATAGGAATGTGATGTGATTTTTCGACAGAACGATGGATGTCCACATGCGACCCAACGTGCTCCTAGTGCTGTTCAACTTCTCTCACCACAAAGATCGTCAAATCAAGACGTATGGGACACGGTAAAGCGGAAACTTGCTCGTTCCTCGTAGGCTACAAGAACCATTGCCGAACTGCAACAAAAGGCGCAATATATTTTGTATAGTCTATCACAGAATGTCATTCGACGCCTTTATGATCGTTTGCATGCACGATTACACGTCTGCATTGCCGTTAGATGGAAGCACGCATCGAAATGAACCGAATGTTTGGGCACCATTAGCTGTTGTAATGGGGAAATCTCGGCGCATCAGTATCGCCAATAAGCATTTTAATGGAAGGACTGAACCCCCATGACTTTGCATTGTCATACACAATTTGTTGCACACAAAATGATTGATTCCTAAAAAAATTCAGAATTAAAACGAACAATGAACTTTACATGAAAATAAAAAGGTTCCCTAAACTCGAACAGAGTTTACGATTTTAAAACAACAATTCGACAATATAGTGCTTTCATATACAAAAACAAGAATTTAAAGGAACTTCAGGATTAGTATAAATAATTTTAACAACAACCTCTTAGTGGGTAAGAGATAGGTAAGTAACACTGCATTTCACATTGTAATCCTACCCTCCCACACATCACCATAAAAATTTTCTTAGTCTCTTATTTTCAAAAGCTTAGAGAGGCGTAAGATATACAAAATAAAAACTTTTTACTTATCTTCATTTTCTCTTTGTGTTGTTGGCTGCAGTTATTGCTCTCTAGGGGTACATTTTTGCGGCTTAAATTTTGATTTGTAACATTGTGGTTTCCTAACGACTAAATAACTGATGAAGATTTGCCTGCATTATTCTTGAATTTAATTCTTTGTCAGATTTTTCAATATCACTTATTCACAATTTCCACTTCTATCACACTACCAATTTAATTATTAGTGACACAATCAAAAACATGACTGATTCCATCAGAGGCATGCCCAACACTACCCACATTCAGCGGTACTCACAATATTTCAAAGAGTTTACAAAGTGAAAGAGTTTACGTCCTTTCTTGACAAAAGAAGAATCACCGCTAAGTTATAACATTTTTTTTTATAAATGTATCCAGAAATAATTTTATTAAATAGCATTAGATTGTCCTATTAATAATATTAATTTTAAGTATGCCAGATAATTCGTAATTTCAAATATTTCTACAATAAGAATAATTTTAGCTGTATCGGTTGGCCGGCCGGTGTGGCCGTGCGGTTAAAGGCGCTTCAGTCTGGAACCGCGTGACCACTACGGTCGCAGGTTCGAATCCTGCCTCGGGCATGGATGTGTGTGATGTCCTTAGGTTAGTTAGGTTTAATTAGTTCTATGTTCTAGGCGACTGATGACCTCAGAAGTTGAGTCGCATAGTGCTCAGAACCATTTGAACCATTTTTTGTATCGGTTGTAACAACTTAAATTCTTTTTATACATTTTAGTCTAAAATATAATACATCGTTCACAAAATCAAATGAAATTCTTTCAGAGAAACACCCGAGAATGTTCACCTATACCAAATTCGGGATTAATCGTGGTATCAGAAACTTCTATGAAAGAAGGTTATGTTAGAAACAAGAACAAGTTAATAACAGTTTTTGCAATTAACGAAGGGTGGTACAAATAATCACAATTCCAAAAATTTATTTGCAACAGATAACCAGCCAAAGGGGCGCCAACCATACTAATAATAATTTGCCCCTCGAAAGAACAAGATGGGGCAATAAAGGGCAAGAATACGATCCAGGAAAATGAAAGGATCACAACCCCTGCTTTTTAAAATAATTTTGAAGACTACATTGTAATCGCTGTCAGGAGGGACGGAGAGACTTCCATAGTCTCAGCGAATATCACAATCGAAATTCTTAATGCCCACAAACATTTTTCGGAGAGCATTAAGATATGAACTTTTTTTTCTTAGAAGTATAAAAATACAACAGCAGTAAAAAAAAAAATACATACCAAACTCAGTATACAACCCCAAGGTCTGATAAAATACAAAATTAAAATCCTTTTCTTTAACACAGAACTTAGTGACCGCTTGGAGAGCACAAGCTATTAAAGCAAACACTCTAAGTTTGTGCCAAAGGTTTATCTTGTATATGAATTCCGTACTTATAGTGGGCTTCGATAAAACCGTCGCACACAACGGTAGGTACAGAAGGCCCCGCGATCGCTCAACAGCCGCCGGAGAGACAGCGTACCGATTGGCTACAGCTGTGCGAAACAATGATTACAATCCCCAATCATGCTCGAAAACTCAAGTCTGTGCAAAGCAGTACAAGGCCCACCAGCAATCAAGTTTAGCGTAAATACTTGGACACAGAGCATTCATTATTAAATATTAAATTGCGGACACTCCAACCGCGAACACACGAAATCAGATTAACAAAACTAAGCCCAGATCACTCCATGGAACCTCTATGTGGTAACACAGCTTCAACTGAGTATACAAAACATTAATTACAAACACATATGGAGCTACGGCTAAAGCAAGTAAACAATAAACATAAATCTTAAAACGCTTGGGTCAAAATGACGACAAGATTGCCATACAACTAGTTATCAAACATCCAGTCATAAATTTGCCTTGCAGCCATCGCTTATCCGCATAAAATATCTGGCGGAGTTGATTGGTTGTTCCGAGGAAGGCGACCAAACAGTGAGGTCATCGGTCCCATGAGATTGGAGAAGGATGGGGAAGGAAGCGATTTAAGGAAATCACGGAAAACCTAACTGAGGATGGTTGGGCGCTGGTTTGAACCGTCATCCTCCCGAATGCGAGTCCAGTGTACTAACCACTGCGCCACTTCGCTCAATCTGGCGGATTAACAAGGTTGTCGAATACAACCTCTGCTTGGCAATTCACAGTGCTGTCTAGAACAGACTAATTGCCATTTTTAATAGGGAATCCCTTGAGTGCAAGTTTGCAAGCGGCAAATGATGTTCACCTCATTTGATGCCATATTATCTGCCAGACTACCACAATATTGGTTGCTAATGGTAACGGGGTTGCAGGACTGGAGGTATCCAATGGTGAGCACAGTGTGAGGCTACGGAGCGTAGTTGAACTGTTTAGTCGACAAGTAAATCACAACAGTGTTACAATGTTAGTGGTGTTGATACAAAGCAAACATTGCATTATGTTTACGACAACAGTTATTCAAGTTGACATTTCGAGAGAAAGGAACCCGAGGAATATAACAGAGTGAGAAAGAAGTGGCAGATGAAATATTAACTTTTTTGCAAGATGAGGTAGTGGAATGTGTGGTGTCGTACAAGTATATGCTCGAGTGTGCGGACAATCTGCATGAGGTGTACAATGATGACGACACGTGCTTAACAACTGAATGCGATACTGAAGCCGGTGTTGAGCCATATAGTTCATCATACTTCTTGGAGAGAGAGCCACAAATCCTATCTCCAGTGAAACTTAGTGAAAGACGGTTGTTCTCCAAGGAGCGAGTACTTAACGTGGAAAATCATCCACAGGGCAACAAGAAAAAAACAACGATTATGAACAGATTTCGAATAAGTCCGCACCAATATGAGCGTGTAGGGCGGAAGGAAGATTACGGATGTTCAAGAGAGAACTAAGCGCAATTGCTACAAAAACTGGTGCTTGCGCGTTTCAAGGATGCTCGAAACAATTTACAGAATTTGCATGATAGTGACCTATTACATTATGCACATCAAATTGTGCGTGACATAGATTACAGTGATTTCAAAGGAAACAGTGGAAAGTTGTATAGCTTAAAAGAGTGCTACAGAATTGATAACGAAATTTCAAGCAAAGTGTCAGCTTGAAGAAGCACAACAAACTGTGGAATCGGCCCGAAAATTTGTAGATGAGATAAACAGACTTACAAAAAAAATGGCTCTGAGCACTATGGGACTTAACAACTGAGGTAATCAGTCCCCTATAATTTAGAACTACTTAAACCTAACTAACCTAAGGACAACACACATCCAAGTTTCGAACCTGCGACCGTAGCGACCATAGAGGTTTCGAGGTTCAAGACTGAAGCGCCTAGAACAGCTCGGCCACAGCGACCGGCAAACAAACTTATCCCATCATTCAGTAAGGAATTTGTTTTTAACTTCGACCAATGGGGATTTGAAGAGGAAGTGCATGTAAAAGGAACCCTAGAAATCAGAAATACCAAGAGAGCTGTATAAAGATCAACTAACATCTCACATACATATACACACACAGTTGTGGCAACTGTTAATCAGCCGGCCGCGGTGGTCTCGCGGTTCTAGGCGCGCAGTCCGGAACCGTGCGACTGCTACGGTCGCAGGTTCGAATCCTGCCTCGGGCATGGATATGTGTGATGTCCTTAGGTTAGTTAGGTTTAAGTAGTTCTAAGTTCTAGGGGACTTATGACCACAGCAGTTGAGTCCCATAGTGCTCAGAGCCATTTGAACCATTTTTGAACTGTTAATCTGGATGGAAAATTGACTGGAAAATTATTTTTCTGCGAGAAGCTGGAGGTGCTCTGCTCACTAAGATTCTTTCCCTTGTGCGTCATCTTGCAAGGGCTGTAGGGAATATTTAAGTCACAGAAGCAAGAGTGGGAAAATTGGCGTACGAGTACTACAGCTATGATACGAGCAGTTGTTTTGGCCAATAACTGGTCAAAATAACTTTCTTTTGCTTGAATTCTGGTCTGCGAATAAAAAGCTTACTCCTTTAGAGCAAGCTATTCGTTCTGAAAGCGTGTGATATTTCAATTAATACAGCCAGGAATTACTGGACAAATTCAGCCTCTGGGTGTTCGTTTTCTCCGTGTCTATTAAACGTATTATCGCACTATCTGCCACTATGACTTAATACGGAGCCAGTTTCACGATAAACTCCAAGACAGATTGTTTTGTTTTCGAGTGAGTACCATCACATTCCATCACTTCTCATCATCCCGTTACACCTTTAGACCAACTTGATCCTAAGTGCATTCTTTGAGAGTGGATACCTCGCTGAACGTGCCGCACGGTTTGTAGCTTTTAAGGAGTTCGCCTTCGATCTTGATGGTGCGAGCCTTTGTGCTCACTGTGGTGATGTTCGTGGTGCAAGTTAATGGTTTGTTCTGAACAGTTCCTGAATGCCGAGTATGTCCATTTTGTGAAACATAATACCTGCAGCGGATAGAATGTTGATCTCTGCACCGCCCGGACATTCATTTTCTGTCGCCCTCTTGATGCACATGGTGAGTTGTTAGCAGCTAACTTTTCTCCTTTCATAATTGTTACCACAACACTTTCAGATGAACCTTACTAAAGATTTAACTTGTGACCTCGCACTCAAGGGGTTCCTTATGAGAGAGTGTAAAATAACAAATACAATTATCAAAGATTTTCAAGGTAACACTTTCAGTGAAACAACTGAAACTATGGCCCGGATAATTTGAATTACTGTTCAACACCACTCTGAACCTTAAGGGTCTGAACACCTACTCGCCCTGTATGTCATGAAAATAAATTCAGAGTCCGGGAGCAAACAGCAAATTGCACTTACAACTACTGCAGAGTAAACGCACTACAGGTATAGAGGCCAGAAAACACAGGAAAATCGCCTTAAAATTTTTCCAAGTGTTCACCTGTGACAGTATAAATTCTCCAACTTGCTGGTAAGTGAACTAAGTCCACTTAACAACAGCCATCAACGGCCCCAAAGCGTCAGGGCTCCACGGCTAGCCCACAACACACAGCAAGTGTTGCCGATGCCGGCCAAATCGACGACCACTTCGAGAGACACTTCTTAGACTCGTACTGCGCTCACCTCTGTGTAGCGACCACTTTTATCTCAGCGAGAGCGCGTCACCTCACACTCGAGCTGCAACCAGCGACGAAAGATCTAAACCAAGGAGGTTACAATAAGTGAAGATGTCCTTAGCGGTGAAGCCATAGCGGTGAAGCCATCGCCGCCATGTTGATGTGTCCATAACATTTGGTGTCAAGGGGTCATTCATACTGCATTGCAGTGATAGTTTGTACTATATAAAATACATCCTCAGAAATGACTGCTTATTAGACGTATCAGTGCTAAGAGGGCAAGTGTCACACAGTATTTATCTGACAAACTCACTTCCTGGGCTCACCAAGATGATGGCTGGCTCTGAGCACTATGGGACTTAACATCTATGGTCATCAGTTCCCTAGAACTTAGAACTACTTAAACCTAACTAACCTAAGGACATCACACACACCCAGTCATCACGAGGCAGAGAAAATCCCTGACCCCGCCGGGAATCGAACCCGGGAACCCGGGCGCAGGAAGCGAGAACGCTACCGCACGACCACAAGCACCAAGATGGTGGCCCTGGCTTCAGTTGATGGCTTTGCTCGGCATAGGTAGTGCCACTTCCCCTTATTCTAACCTTGATGAGAACAAAGGGCATGGGTAAACGTCCATAAAGCCCCCACGGCTAAACTGTGACATGTGTTGTATTTCAAACACATCAAACGAATTCGCTGTTGCTAATAATGACTACCATCAGCTGTAGTATGTAATGACGGCAGTGAAAATCCGTGCCGGACCAGAACTCAAACCTAGATTTTCCGCTTATCGCGAGCGGTCACCTTAACATTTGGCTATGCCGCCTCACGGCCAGACCCAAAGTTCCATATGCCGTCAACCAAGCGTCTACGATCCATTATGTATATCCTCGTACAAGTCAGACGTTACACTTGGAAGTCGCTTGACCGGTACAAGCAGATAAATACGGTATTGAAGAGCCTGTCTGATTAGGATGTAAAGTTTCTTTGTACATCTATGCATGTCCAAAGAAACAGACACTGTGGCGACTACAGCCGTTACGAAACACATAAAACGCGACCGCTCGCTATAAGCGGGAAATCCGGGTTCGTGTCCTAATCCAGCATGGATTTTCTTTGTTTTCATTACATTCTACAGCTGCTCGTAGTCACTATACGCAGTTGCGAATTCGTTTGAAATGTTTCGTAACGGCTGTAGTCGGCACAGTGCCTGTTCCTTTGGCCACGCATACATGTACAAAGAAACTTTACATCTTCTGCATCTACATCTACGTGATTACTCTGCTATGCAGAATAAAGTGCCTGGCCGAGAGTTCAATGAACCACCTTCAAGTTGTCTCTCTACCGTTCCACTCTCCAACAGCACGCGTGAAAAAGAGCACATAATGTTTCTGTGCGAGCCCTGATTTCTCTTATTTTATAGCGATGATCATTTCTCCCTATGTAGTTGGGTAGCAACAGAATGTTTTCGCAATCGGAGGAGAAAACTGATGATTCAAATTTCATGAGAAGATTCCGTCGCAACGAAAAACGCCTTTGTTTTACTGATTGCCACTCCAATTCACGTATCATGTTGTGACACTTTCACCCCTATTTCGCGATAATAGAAAACGAGCTGCCCATCTTTGTACTTTTTCGATGTCATCTTTCAGTCCCACCTGATGCGGATCCCACACCGCACAGCAATACTTCAGAATAGGGCGGACAAGCGTGGTGTAAGCAGTCTCTTTAGTAGACCTGTTGTACCTTCTAAGTGTTCTGCCAATAAATCGCAATCTTTGGTTTGCTCTACCCACAATATTATCTATGTGATCATTCCAATTTAGGTTATTTGTAATTTGTAACCCCTAAGTATTTAGCTGAAGTTACAGCCTTCATATTTGTGTGACTTATCGCGTAATCGCGTAATGGAAATTTAGCTGATTTCTTTTAGCACTCATGTGAATAACTTCAGCCGGCCGCGGTGGTCTCGCGGTTCTAGGCGCGCAGTCCGGAACCGCGCGACTGCTACGATCGCAGGTTCGAATCCAGCCTCGGGCATGGATTTGTGTGATGTCCTTAGGTTAGTTAGGTTTAAGTAGTTCTAAGTTCTAGGGGACTGATGACCACAGCTGTTAAGTCCCATAGTGCTCAGAGCCATTTGAACCATTTTGAATAACTTCACGCTTTTATTCATTCAGGGTCATTTGCCTCTTTCGCACAATACAGATATCTGCTATTCACAATAAAGTGCCTGGCAGAGGGTTCAATGAACCACCTTCAAGCTGTCTCTCTATCGTTCCACTCTTGAACGGCATGCGGGAAAAACGAGCACTTAAATTTTTCTGTGCCAGCACTGATTTCTCTTATTTTATAGTGATGATCGTTTCTCCCTTAGAAGACACTTGTGAGGAACGGTGTCGAAAGCCTTCTGGAAATCTAAAAATATGGAACGAATTTGACATCCCCTGTCGATAGCACTTATTACTTCATTAGTATGAAGAGCTAGTTGTGTTTCACAAGAATGATATTTTCTGAACCCCTTCCGACTATGTGACAATAAATCGTTTTCTTCGAGGTACTTCATAATGTTTGAAAACAGTATATGTTCCAAAACCCTACTGCAAATCGACGTTAGTGATACAGGCCTGTAATTCAGCGGATTATTCCTACTTCCCTTTTTGGGTATTGGTGTGACTTGAGCAATTTTCCAGTCTTTAGGTACGGATTTTTCTGTAAGCGTGTGGTTGTATATAACTGCTAAATACGGAGCTATTTCATGAGCATACTCTGAGAGGAACCTGACTGGTATACAATCTGGGCCGGCGGCCTTGCCTTTATTACACTACAGGCCATTAAAATTGCTACACCAAGAAGAAATGCAGATGATGAACGGGTGTTCATTCGACAAATATATTATACTAGAACTGACAAGTGATTACATTTTCACGCAATTTGGGTGCATAGATCCTGAGAAATCAGTACTCAGAACAACCAACTCTGGACGTAACAACGTCCTTGATACGCCGGGGCATGAGGTACACAGAGCTTGGATGGCGTGTACAGGTACAGCAGCCCATGCAGCTTCAACACGGTACAACAGTTCATCAAGAGTAGTGACTGGCGTATTGTGAAGATCCAGTTGCTCGGCCACCATTGACCAGACGTTATCAGTTGATGAGAGATCTGGAGAATGTACTCGCCAGGGCAGCAGTCGAACATTTCCTGTATCCAGAAAGGCCCGTACAGGATCTGGAGCATGCGGTCGTGCATTATCCTGCTGAAATGTAGGGTTTCGCAGGGATCGAATGAAGGGTAGAGCCGCGGGTCGTAACACATCTGAAATGTAACGTCCACTGTTCAAAGTGCCGTCAATGCGAACAAGAGGTGACCGAGACGTGTAACCAATGGCATCCCATACCATCACGCCGGGTGATACGCCAGTATGGCGATGACGAATACACTCTTCCAATGCGACCATGATGATGCTGTAAACAGAATCTGGATTCATCCGAAAAAAAGACGTTTTGCCATTCGTGCACACAGGTTCGTCGTTGAGTACACCATCGCAGGCGCTCCTGTCTGTGTTGCAGCGTCAAGGGTAATCGCAGTCATAGTCTCCAAGCTGATAGACTATTCTGCTGCAAACGTCGTCGAACTGTTCGTGCAAATGGTTGTTGACTTGCAAACGTCCCCATCTGTTGACTCAGGGATCGAGACGTGGCTGCACGATCCGTTACAGCCATGCGGATAAGATGCCTGTCACCTCGACTGCTAGTGATACGAGTCCGTTGGGATACAGCACGGCGTTCCGTGTTACCCTCCTGAACCCACCGATTCCATATTCTTCTAACAGTCATTGGATCTCGACCAACGCGAGGAGCAATGTCGAGATACGATAAACCGCAATCGCGATAGTATACAATCCGACCTTTACCAAAGTCGGAAACGTGGTGATACGCATTTCTCTTCCTTACACGAGGAATCACAGCAACGTTTCACCAGACAACGCCGGTCAACTGCTGTTTGTGTATGAGAAATCGGTTGGAAACTTTTTTCATATCGGCACGTTGTAGGTGTAGCCACCGGCGCCAACCTTGTGTGAATGCTCTGAAAAGCTAATCATTTGCATATCACAGCATCTTCTTCCTGTCGGTTAAATTTCGCATCTGTAGCACGTCATCTTCGTGGTGTAACAATTTTAATGTCCAGTAGTGTAAGTTATTTAAGCTGCTTTGTTACACCGAAGATACCTACTTCTATGTTTCTCATCTTGGCAGTTGTTCTTGATTGGAATTCTGGAATATTTACTTCGTCTTCTTTGGTGAAGAAGATTCGGAAAACCGTGTTTAATAACTCTGCTTTAGTGGCACTGTCTTCAGTGACTTCACCGTTTTTACCATGCAGTGAAGGTATTGAGTGGGTCTTGCTGCTGGTGTGCTTTATGTATGACCCTAATCTCTTTGGGTTCTCTGCCAGATTAAGAGACAGAATTTCGTTGTGGAAATTATTAGAAGCATATCGCTTTGAAGTACTCGCTATATTTTGAACTTCTGTAAAACTTTGCCAATCGTAATCAGAATAACACAGGCACTGCAATATCGTGTCATACCGGTTGGTCAAAAAGTCAGTATAAATTTGAAAACTTAATAAACCATGGAATAATGTAGATAGAGAGGTAAAAATTGACACACATGCTTGGTTTGACATGGGGTTTATTAGAACAAAAAAAAATTCACAAAATGTCCGACAGATTGCGCTGGACAGCAAAACTGCTACTGTGAGCGGGTGAGAGGTACGCCGATATGTTCGAGAATCGCATCATCCCTAGCCTGGCTGATAAACACCTGTGGAACTTACGATGTTTATGCAGGATGACGCTCCACCCCATATTGCTAGATGCGTGAAAGATCTCTTGCACGCGACGTTTGGAGATGATCTTGTGCTCAGCCGCCACTTTCGTCATGCTTTGTCTCCCAGGTTCCCAGACCGTGGGATTATTGGGTTTGGGGTTACCTGAAGTCGAAAGTGTATCGTGATCGACCGACATCTCTAAGGATGCTGAAAGACAACATCCGGCGCCAATGCCTCACCATAACTCCGGACATGCTTTACAGTGCTGTTCACAACATTATTCCTCGACTACAGCTATTGTTGACGAATGATGGTGGACATATTGAGCATTTCCTGTAAAGAAAATCATCTTTTCTTTGTCTTACTTTGTTATGCTGATTATTGCTATGCTGATCAGGTGAAGCGCCATTTGTCGGACATTTTTTGAAATTTGAATTTTTTTGGTTCTAATAAAACCCCATGTCATTCCAAGCATGTGTGTCAATTTGTACCTCTCTATCTACATTATTCCGTGATTTATTCAGTTTTCAAATATATACTGACTTTTTGATCACCCGGTATATACGTGTGGTGCATTTGGCTGATTCCGTTATCATATGCTCCTGCAAAGATGAACTACCGATCACTTCACTTGCCAATAAAATAGCCTTGTTCATGAGGGTGTGGTATTTTTTTCTGGCTTTGTTCGAGTACAATGTAAAATTTTACTTATTGTTTTTTCTCGATATTCGTGATGTAGTCGTAGCCACAGCTGGAGATTTATTGCACTGTGTCGAACCTCTGTTTGGATGCAACATACGCGTGCAGAGCCTTCTTGTAAACGCTTTCAGTGTTTAAAGCTCGGCGCTAACGAAACGCGGCAGCCAAAGCGGGCCCTCGCCTGGCACAGGTGGTGCGGCCGGCACTTGGCCGTCTCATTAACAGGCCAGAGGGCAGGGCGCGGCCCGGCAGGTGGCCGGAGGCGCCATTACGCGTCGTCGCGTGGCGGCGAGACGCCGGGCACCTCGTTACGCTGGCGCTAGCGCTAATGGTCACTCTCCCTCTGACGCCCAAACACAATCCCGCACAGCGCTTCCTACTCTTTGTCTCGGGCTGCGTTGATGGAGAGAAGCAGTGCACGTTGGGGACACCTTTTCGATATCACCTTTTATCAGCAGCCCCTCTTCCTACTTTTGATACATTCATTTCCCCTCTATAGGATTCTCGCTTAACAGAAGAGAATTCTTTTGAAATTACTTCTTCCCGAGCATATAGGCGAAATTACTCTCGTTACCGATCCAACGATGTTCTTGTTTGATTTATTATTATTAACAATACAAACGTTACTGTTACGATGTAATATTACTATCACATATCACTATGATATATTAATTCACTTAGCCGTTATTGTGCGGTTATTTCAGATAAAAACTGGAGCAGTGTGCTTGGAAAGGTAGACTTGCGCCCTCTGTGTTGAGGTGGTGTAATGCTGGTAAAGTCTCTGTTGCCACTTCTACACTACTGTCCATTAAAACTCCTTCACCACGAAGATGACGTGCTACAGACGCGAAATTTAACCGACAGGAAGAAGATGCTGTGATATGCAAATGATTAGCTGTTCAGAGCGTTGCCTGGTGAAACGTTGTTGTAATGCCTCGTGTAAGAATGAGAAATGCGTACCATCACGTTTCCGACTTTGATAAAGGTCGGATTGTAGACTATCGCGATTGCGGTTTATCCTATCGCGACATTGCTGCTGCCGTTGGTCGAGATCCAATGACTGTTAGCAGAATATGGAATCGGTGGGTTCAGGAGGGTAATATCGAATGCCGTGCTGGATCCCAACGGCCTCGTATCACTAGCAGTCGAGATGACAGGCATCTTGACAGCATGGCTGTAACGGATCGTGCAGCCACGTCTCCATCCCTGAGTCAACAGATGGGGACATTTGCAAGACAACAGCCATTTGCACGAACAGTTCGACGACGTTTGCAGCAGCATGGACTACCAGCTCGGAGACCATGGCTGCGGTTAGCTTTGACGCGGCATCACAGACAGGAGTGCCTGCGATGGTGTACTCAACGACGAACCTGGGTGCAGGACTGGCAAAACGTCATTTTTCGGATGAATGCCGGTTCTGTTTACAGCATCATGATGGTCGCATCCGTGTTTGGCGACATGGCGGTCAACGCACATTGGAAGGGTATATTCGTCATCGCTTTACTGGCGTATCACCCGGCGTGATGGTATGGTGTACTACTGGTTACACGTCTCGGTCACCTCTTGTTCGCACTCACAGCACTTTGAACAGTGGACGTTACATTTCAGATGTACACTTCATTCGATCCCTGCGAAACCCTACATTTCAGCAGCACAATTCACAACCGCATGTTGCAGGTCCTGCACAGGCCTTTCTGGATACAGAAAATGTTCGATTGCTCCCCTGGCCAGTACATTTTCCAGATCTCTCACCAATTGAAAACGTCTGTTCAATGGTGGCCGAGCAACTGGCTCGTCACAATACGCCACTCACTACTCTTCATGAACTGTGGTATCGTGTTGAAGCTGCATGGGCAGCTGTACCTGTACACGCCATCCAAGCTCTGTTTGACTCAATGCCTAGGCGTATAATGGCCGTTATTACGGCCAGACGTGGTTGTTCTGGGGACTGATTTCTCAGGATCTATGCACCCAAATTGCGTCAAAATGTAATCACTTGTCAGTTCTAGTATAATATATTTGTCCAATGAATACCAGTTTATCATCTGCATTTCTTCTTGGTGTAGCAATTTTAATGGCCAGTGGTGTATAAGCAGAAGGCAGTCAATGAATCGCATTAGGTCAAGAGGGTCTCCTCTGAGGAAAGAGAAGTTTTTCAAAAGTCATATAGCTGTCTGCTCCATGGTTCTCGATAGCTGCACCACCTGTGGTCAATGAATGCCGCAGTCAACCTACAGCTCCCCGAAAACCCTTGAACACAACAATTTTGCCTTTCGTAACGACTTCAAACAGACACCGCGATAATATTCGGAAAGTGTAGGAGAGTCAGTTGCGAGAACTCCAAAAATTTGGTTCAGCCAGTAGTGTTGCATCATTCTGGACGGTTTTCTTCGTGTGGAAGGCTGACCAATGTACTTTTAGCCCAGTGTCAACTTCATGTTTATTAATGTGTGTCTGGTAATCTACGCATTATGTAGGTTCAAATGGATGTAGGTTGCTGTAGTTATGCAGAGACGATGAGGCTTGCAGAGGATACACCAGCACAGAGAGCTTCATCTTCAGACTGCAGACAGCTACAACAACAATAATTTATTACTGAGTTTTTAAAAAAAATCAGGAAGCAGTCCGATTACTTTGTATACGAATTTAGCTAACGAGAGACAACAACATTTTTAAAACTGTCAATATTGACTTATATTTTTCAAATAAGTGGTAAACAGTCCGCTGTCAGTGACTTGAAATTCTGGTTTCCTCCTTGTACGTTTGTTGGTGCGACTTCTAGAACGCTCCGTAACTGAAACTAAGCGTGTCATATCAACCTCCGTATGACATTCATGTCTGCTTATTATAACAAAGCGGAAATTATTAAAGTGGCTGGATCTTTATTCTCGAATCCTTGTCTCTGTAACCTTGCCTCATGCTGTGATGCATCATTAATCGATTTTCAATAGTAATGTTGTGATTCTGTGAAAGATAATTCTTGTTTCTTGCACTGTAGCCAAGACATTTGAAGTTTTGTTACTGTTTTGCTGGAGTGTACTAGCATAGAGTATCATAAGTGTCACCATCTAGCGAAAATTTCACAAACAAAAAGACTAAATGAAATCATGGTGCAAAACTTGTCGTTATTTTCAGTTGCTAAGAAATGCATTGTTGACAAACGAAATTTGGTAGATAAAATGCATTATTTTCTGAAACATGGGCGTTAGACCAAGTTAGCAAAAAACATATTTTAAGCATATTTCAGAGATACAAAGAAATCTGTAGCACTTTCCGTTAATATTTAATTTTCATGTTTATAGGAACATACATCTACATCTACACATACATTTATACTCCGCAAGCCACCCAACGGTGTGTGGCGGAGGGCACTTTACGTGCCACTGTCATTACCTCCCTTTCCTGTTCCAGTCGCGTATGGTTTGCGGGAAGAACGACTGTCTGAAAGCCTCCGTGCGCGCTCTAATCCCTCTAATTCTACATTCGTGATCTCCTCGGGAAGTATAAGTAGGGGGAAGCAATATATTCAATACCCCATCCAGCAACGCACCCTCTCGAAACCTGGACAGCAAGCTACACCGCGATGCAGAGCGCCTCTCTTGCAGAGTCTGCCACTGGAGTTTGCTTAACATCTCCGTAACGCTATCACGCTTACCAAATAATCCTGTGGCGAAACGCGCCGCTCTTCTTTGGATCTTTTCTATCTCCTCTGTCAATCCCACACTGATGAGCAATACTCAAGTATAGGTCGAACAAGTGTTTTGTAAGCCACCTCCTTTGTTGATGGACTACATTTTCTAAGGACTCTCCCAATGAATCTCAACCTGGTACCCGCTTTACCAACAATTAATTTTATATGATCATTCCACTTCAAATCGTTCCGCACGCATACTCCCAGATATTTTACAGATGTAACTGCTACCAGTGTTTGTTCCGCTATCATATAATCATACAATAAAGTATCCTTCTTTCTATGTATTCGCAATACGTTACATTTGTCTATGTTATGGGTCAGTTGCCACTCCCTGCACCAAGTGCCTATCCGCTGCAGATCTTCCTGCATTTCGCTACAATTTTCTAATGTTGCAACTTCTCTGTATACTACAGCATCATCCACGAAAAGCTGCATGGAACTTGCGACACTATCTACTAGGTCATTTATATATCTTGTAAAAAGCAATGGTCCCATAACACTCCCCTGTGGCACGCCAGAGGTTACTTTAACGTCTGTAGACGTCTCCCCATTGATAACAACATGCTGTGTTCTGTTTGCTAAAAACTCTTCAATCCAGCCACACAGCTGGTCTGATGTTCCGTAGGTTCTTACTTTGTTTATCAGGCGACAGTGCGGAACTGTATTGAACGCCTTCCGGAAATCAAGGATAATAGCATCTACCTGGGAACCTGTATGTAATGTTTTCTGAGTCTCATGAACAAATAAAGCGATTAGGGTCTCACACGATCGCTGTTTCCGGAATCCATGTTGATTCCTACACAGCATATTCTGGGGTTCCAGAAACGACATGATACGCGAGCAAAAAACATGTTCTAAAATTCTACAACAGATCGACGTCAGAGATATAGGTCTATAGTTTAGCGCATCTGCTCGACGACCCTTCTTGAAGACTGGAACTATCTGTGCTCTTTTCCAGTCGTTTGGAACCTTCCGTTCCTCGAGAGACTTGGGGTACACGGCTGTTAGAAGGGGTGAAAGTTCTTTCGCGTACTGTGTGTAAAATCGGTATCCCGTCAGGTCCAGTGGACTTCCCTCTGTTGAGAAACGAACACTGAAGAATAAATTGTAGAATTAAAACACCTTCAGCCGGCCACTGTGGCCGAGCGGTTCTGGTCTCTTCAGTCTGGAACCGTGCGACCGCTACGTTCGCAGGTTCGAATCCTGCCTCGGGCACGGATGTGTGTGATGTTCTTAGGTTAGTTAGGTTTAAGTAGTTCTGAGTCTAGGTGACTGATGACCTCCGATGTTCAGTCCCATAGTGCTTAGAGCCATTTGAACCATTTCTACATCTTCAGTGTTGTTGTGTAGCCGCAAATCGCATTGTTCTTTGAGTACCAGTACCAATACGTACCCTGATCATTAGTGTGTGGTAGGCAAATTTAGTACTTCATCCACGTTCATTTTGGCGGATTGGGTCAGTTATTTTCCTATGACCCAGAACAGCTACTGGCATATACTAGTTGGGATAGGCTCGTATAACGAGAGTCGATTTCGTCATTTCATGCACGCCCCCAGCTGCCGTCAGTACTCATAATTCGTCCTCGACGTTCATGATGATTTTAAGTGATGTAATCAACTGGTCTAAAAAATCATACCCCCCTATCATTTTGATGAATTCTGTATTTTACTTCTGTATTGCTCAACCTATTTTTCGCATACAAGCCACTATACACTTAATTTTTCTCAATTTCTCACAACTGCTTCGTCATTGATGTGTCACTGTTAAGTACCATATATTCGGCTGTTGCTAGACCCATCGCTAGTCCCTGCATGATATATTCCTGATATGAACATCATGTCATGAACTCAATATCGTATTCATCTTGTGTTAGAATTGCTTAACGTCAGAAAAAATTAACGAAAACGCCTGAACATCATTAGCAATGATTTATATTCTTCCGCAGCTGTTCTTCCTTCTTCGGATAGCCACTTCTAAGTATACGTTGAACAATATTGATGACATACTGGAGCTTTATCTCAGCCCTTTTGTGTCATTAATAGAATCTGATAATTTTGACCCTCATTTAATCTGTACCTTATTGTCGGTGCATATGGAGAAAGTGTCGTTAATAGTTCTGGAGAAAATTTTGCAGAATATTACAAAAAGCGTAAGACGAGGACTCTGAACCAACATTTTTCGCATAAATATGCTCACAGTTATAATCGTAAAAGACCTTCATTAGAGCAAAAGTCAACAGCAGAATACATAATTACTAAGCAGATGTCATATATGGTAGTTGATGACTGCAGAACCATGCGGGGAGCTAACTGTGGATCTGAAGACGACATATTCGTTTATGAAAACACAGTCAATACCTAGACAACTATGACCGCTTACGTTTACGTATCTAAA
This sequence comes from Schistocerca nitens, assembly GCF_023898315.1. Lineage (NCBI taxonomy): Eukaryota > Metazoa > Arthropoda > Insecta > Orthoptera > Acrididae > Schistocerca > Schistocerca nitens. The sequence continues at coordinate 422,683,033 of NC_064617.1, read as the reverse complement.
TAAATATTCCGAATACGTATTATGTTGTCGCTTACAGACAGAAACATCTTACCTCAAACACCCTTATCGAGATGAAGATATGCTTTGAATTCACATCATACCTTTCATTAATCCTTCTGCCCCTAAAGCGCTAACTTAAATTATGCTTGACGCTCGGCGTTGATCTCACAAAATAGCAGATGAATAATCAAGAAAACGGAAAGAATACAGGAGGTAATATCTCCATTGTTAGTCGTTTTATATCCTTGGTTCACAAACTCTTTCAGAACTCAATTGATCTTTCATAAATACATTGCATTCTTATCAACTACAAAAAAATGGCTCTGAGCACTATGGGACTTAACTGCTGAGGTCATCAGTCCCCTAGAACTGAGAACTACTTGAACCTAACTAACCTAAGGACATCACACACATCCATGCCCGAGGCAGGATTCGAACCTGCGACTGTAGCGGTCTAGCGGTCCCAGACTGTATCGCCTATTTTTGTTCCATAATATCATAATGCACAAACTTGAACACAAAAAAGGTATTGGAAATTCGTACTTGTGGCAAACATATAAATACTCCCTCTGCTGACTGAAAAGCGAATTCAGACAAAATTTCAAGTTAGTAATGAAATTTCCACCATATTAATTGTCTTGTATGGTTTCGATTATATGTCGTCAGATATCAACGCTCTGAATACATACCATTTGAAAGAGAAACTGGTGTAACCACCTTCTGGGAGCAATAATTTGACTGTCTTTCCATTTGCCTCTTTAGAGCGACGATTCTGATGTGCTGCGTCTCGCAGTTGCGGTAGATTTACGACATCAGTAGTGTAACCAAGGGCATCATGATTAGTTAATCTGTTAATGGATGCCAGCGAAGTTGAAGCGCAATGTGCTGCGCACATAGTTCGTGCTCTTTGACAACGGAGACGTGAAATGGAACTCTGTAAAGGGTTCCACAACTGTTGGAGTTCCTCACCAGCGGCTACGGGTCTGAGAGATTAACACTTTAGTCAACGCCGTAACATTCGATTTCTGTGTAAATTCCAGACTAAGAGAAGCTCTCTCGTCGAATAAACTAATTATTCACATCAGAATCAAACACACAGAACTGTAGCGTGAGTAACCGTGCACAGGGTCAAAACTTTGTACGTACTGAGGATGAGGGAGTCAAGAACTCATTACATTTAAAATTTAATTTTGGTTGCGGTTGACAGTTATACGGAATGTAATGATGGTTTATTGCTTTCCCCTGTACTTTTTCTCCTCGATCTGAAGAATTTGAACCAAACAGTACTGAATACACAAGGCGGTGGTCTATAAAGATATGATTCACTGGGAATAAGCGTACACTATTAATAGGAAAATATCATGTTTCCGCTATCGGAAAACTTTCTAGTACATGCCGATAAACATTTATTCATTTGAAAGTACTCATCTGAGGCGGACATCAACTAACTGACTTGACAGATTTTAGAAGGCTTCATAATCCATTTCCTAGTCACAATCTTGCTTCAGTTCAGGTTTGGGACACTTATCTGAAACTGTTAGTTATTAGTAAGATTCATCATTGGTGTGTGTTTACATAGATGAAATTCGTTTCAGTGCTTCACAGTAAATACAGATCAGCATAAAGCAGTGGCTGTTAATGTTTGGAATACTGTGGTGGCAGTCCAAGCAAGACTACGGGCCGCAGTTTCCATTATTAAACACATAGCTACTCCTAAGCTGACCATCTTTCTATACCCGGCCCACATGGCAGTGCGTTACGCTAGGCTACTTGAAAAATTCTCAAGTAGATGTTATGCTACAATTTACAGCCATATCAGGTATCTACCATAGACATTTACAATACGTATCCCGAATTATGTGAAACGAGGGCCTTACGCCAAAACAGACAAGTAATAAACACTTAAACTATTCTATTTATCTCATTTACACTGTGGTTCGCATTAAGTTCTGCGTCCAGACAGTGATGTTCAGGTTTACTTCTGTTTCCCTGATTTGCTTAAGGCAAATGTCGGATGTTTCATTTAGAAATGTCTCAAAAGAATTAGTTTCCCGTCGTCGTCCATCTCGAGTTTGATCTGAGTTTGCAAAGAAATCTTCAACGACGAAGCTAATCCCTAACTTTCCTTGCTATGTTCAATATAAAATTGTGATTGTGCAAGAATAGGCAGCATTAAGTTTATCCATTTAGGACTTAGGCTCTGCGGATACTTGACGCAGCTTCATTTTCTTCTTAAACTGAGCCAGACATTTGAGCCTGGAAATGCATGGGTACAAAAAGTTCTCACTTTGGATCCCAACTAAAGGTTTACATTATGTTCGTTACGAGAAGAAAGTGGCGCCAGTGATAAATACACGGCTCTACATCTACGTCTGAACACAGTAAACTACCACACTATGTGAAACTGAGGGTATATTTGTGCTAGTACATTTGTCCATTTGACTTTTCCAGTTTCGTTCCAGAATAGCGTACGTGAAGACATATTGTCATAATCCCTGTGATTCAATATATGTAATGTATGTTTTAATATCACGCGAACTCAGAAGTTCACACCACTGCAGAAAACATAACTTATTTTCTCCTCTGTCTAATGAATAAACCTGTCTACTTAGGTACTCTTGGTCTCCTGTACCTGAACATTATGATCCGGAAAATTTCAAGGCTGGAGCTACAGAGACTAGTATAGCTTACAATCAACCCATTCAGTAAGACTGCATAAAGTTTAGTGATGTTGTTTTCCTTGTACACCGTATAACATATCTTGTTCGCAGCTGTGTTCTAGTGGTTGCCGTTGCTGCCTCTAGGTCGTAGGGTCCCGTGTTAGATATCCCCTCGGCTCGGGGGTTTCCTCTACTCAGGGGCTAGGCTACTGTGTTTCCCTCATCATTTCATCTCATCATCATTATCGGCGGGCAAGTCATAGAAGTGTCGTCAAATAGAAAGACTTACACTAGGCCGCCGAAATACCCCAGACGCGATGGAATACGATCATTTCATTTGTAATGCATTTTTTAATGCAGATAATTTAGTATGAACTTTGTGCCTTGTTTTTCGTATATCACGATTATTCATGTAATAATGAAGCAAATTTAATGAAGTTTGTCGTAAACCTCTCACAAAACATAATTTGAATTACTTACCAAGAGATTTACAACTTTGTTAATTGTACTAGTATATCGCTAAGGAGTGCTGCCGACGCAGGCATTCTCTCTTGGTGGACGATAACAGTGGAGAGGAGAGTGTGGTGAGTTGGCCTGGAAATCAGGCTGTGTGTGTGTGTGTGTGTGTGTGTGTGTGTGTGTGTGTGTGTGTGTGGCATGGGGTGCCGCCGTACGTTACGAAAGATGTGACGGTTACGTGCCATTGGCACTGTCACTTCCCAGCCTCCATCCACAGTCTTTTTAGAGAAACTGAGTGCTTGATCCACTATTAACTTTAAATGCTAACATCTTAAGTTAGGCCTTACCGCGGCTGTTCGTGACATTAAATGAAACATTAAGTTTACTGTTACCAGTCACTGTAGAGTCACTGTACAGTGACTGGTAACAGTAAACTTGTGATATTTCATTTAATTGATCCACTATGACTGGAGTTTGTGTCATCCGTACGCCAACATATCCTCGGCATTAGTCATTAACACCACTATGCTGGGCATCCCTCAACTGAACATGTTTTATGTCTACTTCTTTCAGACGGATAAATCGACAGATTTAAAGGTGATATCATGAATAACACAGGGAAGTGTGATAGGACCGTTGCTGTTTACAATATATATAAATGATCTAGTAGAAAGCGTCGGATGATATTTAAGGCTATTCGCAGATGATGCTGTTGTTTATACCAAAGTAGCAACGCCAGAAGATAGTGATTATTTGTAGAACAGCCTGCAGAGATTTGATGAACGGTGCAGACTCAGGCAGTTGACCCTGAACGTAAGTAAATGTGTCATACTGCCCATACATAGGAAAATAAATCCGCTACTTTACAGCTACACTATTGATGACAAACAGCTGGAGACAGCGCCTGCCATAAAATACCTAGTCGTAACTATCCAGAGCGACCTTAAGTGGATTGACCATATAAAACAGATAGTGGAAAAAGCAGACACCAGACTCAGATTCATCGGAAGAATCTTAATGAAATGTAATTCATCCACGAAAGAAGCGGCTATGGCGCTTGTTCGGCTGATTCTTGAGTATTGTTCGTTTATCTGGGATCCCTATCAGATAGAACTGATAGAGGAGATAGAGGAGATCCAACGAAGAGCGGTGCGTTTCGTCACGGGATCGTTTAGCTGGCGAGAGAGCGTTACGGAGATGCTAAACAAACGCCACTGGCAAACGTTGCAAGAGAGGCGTTGTGCATCAAGAAGAGATTTACTACTGAAATTTGAGGACAGCACTTTCCAGGAGGAGTCGGACAACATATTACTCCCCCCCCCCCCCCCCGCTCCTAGATACATCTCGCGGCGCTTTGACCACGAGGAGAAAATTCGAGAAATTACAGCCAATACAGAGACTTAACGACAATCATTCTTCCCATGCACTATTCGCGAGTGGAGTGGAATAGGGTTGGAGGGATCAGATAGTGTTACCGAAAGTACCCTCTGCCACATACCATTAGGTGGGTTGCGGAGTATGATGTAGCTGTAGATAAAAGATAGTGTGTGAACTAGAAATTAGTCGTTGCTCTCGGCTATAATGAATAAAAGTAGCGTATTAGCAACATTTTTAGACATAATCACAGAACATGATTACAATCGTAGCCGATTGCAGTCAGACATTGTCATCTTGAAATTGTGTAGGCCACAGGCTTGTTTTGTCATATAAAGACATCACAACGTTCGCTCCCAAACACAGTAACACATATTGTGAACGCTTTGTTCGTCAAATGCCGCTTATGATATATAGATTCTGAAGGACGTAATGTATAGCCGAAACCGGTCATGGTTGTATGTGGCTGTATCGAAAATAAAAAGAAGTGTGTAATACGTCAACCACAATGATGTGAATCACTATTCTACATAAGCAAAATGCGTTCTTTCTTTATAAAACTTATTGGAGGAATCATTTTTTTCATTTGGAAATCTTGTCCAGTTCTACTGTTGTCGAATACGTATAGAACTGTTTCCAGTGACAGATTTAATATAGAATTACCAAACTCTGTTATAATTAGTCATAAGAAGTTAAAGCCGTGTAGTCTGGCGGACCCTTTTCATCAAAATGTATATTTTATATTGGTAACGCTCCACGACTGCAATAAAGTTAAATTGCGCTGTTTAGACTACCATGATTCGATAGTCTGGTAATTGTAACAGGTCAACTGGAGACAACTTCTGCCAACAGAGCAGCCGTGGCTAAGGGAGATCACCAACTGTATCATTTTCCATTTTAATGACTTCGTTAATAGGCGCAGTTGTTGCATTTGGTTCTCAGAGAATCCACGAGTGATTGATGAGAAACAATGCATCCCCAGTGTGTCACTCTTTGCTCTACATTTCGGTCTTAAGAAATGACTGGATCATTTTTCCTTGTAAGCAAGGCTGTTAAAGCATTAATAGCAAATGGCGAACGTTGTTTCAACGTAACACAGATTTTTGTACTTCATTTGGAAAATATTGCACTTGAAAATATGTGGTTTTAACAGGACAGTGCCACTTGCCATGCCGTAAGTGAAATATTGTCGGTCTCGCACGAGTCTTTACCTGTCGTCTCTCTCCTGCTCTGATCACCAGCACTGGCCGCCACGTTTCTCACATTTAACAACTATGGAATTCATCCTGCTGGGTTTTCCGAAGTCTTCGGTATACGCCATCAAGACCACCCCCATGGATCAAAAGCCGAAATGGAACACTGTATCAATTAAAACAACGAAATACCACATTTATCGAAAAACCCTTATTGAGTATTGCGCTAGAAGAGTACACCATGAAATCGTGACAACCATTTACCAGAGACTTTGTTGTGTAGGTACATAATTCCCAAATGTCTACATTATAAATAAAAAATATTACAATCCCTTGCTTCAGAAAATTAGGTTTTATCTTCAGTTCATATCTTGCACTGTTATTTTGTGACAGGGTGTCCATAATTAAAGTTCCAGTTTCAAAACGCTGTAGAAAAACACAGTTGATGGTTGGAGAGACGACATCACAGTTACAGGTAGTGTGCGTGAGTCAGTTATGTTGGCAGCTGATGCATCGTATATATGGATCGTGATAATCCCTTCAGCACCAACAAAGGCTGGAAGAAGGCGCACCGAATCGCCGAAACTGGTATCTAGACAATAAATAAGATCGTAAGGACGGCTTAGGCGTTTCATTTTCTTACGCTGTTCTATACGCCGTCCACCGTTTTCTGCCATATGTTGTTATTGAGAAACAGCACCTTCCACTACAGATCGAAGTTTCTCGGGAGTCACTTTCAGAACGCGTTGCACAGTGCTTACCTTTAATTCAGTTACGTTCGTAATTGTAGCGCTAAACACGGCATCTTTCACAGTCAGAAGTCACGCGAATTAAGATCAGATGATCTGGACTGCTATGCATTGGGGAAATAACGCCTGATAATTCTGGCGTTTCCGAAATGCCCTGCAACAGCCGCTTCACTGGCTGTGCAAAATGTGGAAGAGCGCCGTCTTGCATAGAAAGAAACCTACCGACACATTCACGTTGTTGAAGGTGTGGAATGACGATGGTGTGCAAAAGACAGTTTCAGTGTTTATCTGTGACGGTACAGATAAAAGGATGTCGAAACAAACACCTTTCCGCTGTCTAAACTGTTATTTTACTGGGAAATTTTATTTGTCCAACAGAATAACAACTTAGACGGCTGAATGGTGTCTGATTTGACATTCTGTACCGAACCGGCGGGTTCCCTTAACTATCTGTGAAAAGATGTACATACAGAGTACTGATAACAGGAAAATACGGCCCTACGGTAAACGATGCCGTCAACCTTAACTACTCAGTCACCTTTTGCAGAATGAAGTGGCACCGTGGACTTTCCGTTGAACATATTCTGCAATTCTGCATATTGACATGTCTTCGGAAATGGACTTCGTCTGTTGACAGAATATTCGTTGACCATTCATTGTCCACCTACATACGAGCAAAAAATTCCAAAGTGAACGTTTATCTTGCTCACAGGTCAGCAGGAAACGTTTCCTGAACATTGGTGATTTCATACGGATAGCATGTCCGAAGAAACATTGCATTGCAGTTCATAACACAGGCATTGCTATTTGGCATTTATTCGCCAATACCAAGCCCTCAACTCTCAATAAATATGTCCTTCCTCGACGGGGATACATTTAATGTACGACTAAAGATTGTGACGCATGGACGACAGCATGTCGAAGTTTGTAGCGGATTCTGGTTTGTTCTCGAATGGCGGTTAAGGTGACCGCTCGCGAAAAGCGGAAAATTCTGGTTTGAGTCCTGGTCCGGCACAAATTTTTTCTGTTGTCATAGCTATGTATAGCTGAAAGTGGTTCATATTTGCAACAACAAATACATTTCCAGTATTTCATGACGGCTGTAGTGACTGTTCCCTCTTTAAATATTCTTTTATTGTTTATTCTGACAGGATCGTGGATGGATAAATGCTATGGGATAAGTCAACTTATTAAATTAATTAACTAATGTTTGTATATAAATTCCTGTTGTTAGGCGCGCTAGAGAATGGCTGTCTGCATAATGAAATCTCTTTAAATGAAAACTTCTTTTATCGGACTTTGAAAACATTTACTCACTGAAGAATTGGTTCGTACTGGGTGCATTTAATGGACACGAAACCTTTCGCCATGTCAAGACGCAGTAAAGCTGAGGATTACTTTTAACAGAAATATGCCGTAATCACAGAAAAGCGTCATTCTTGGCTCGCTCCTAAAAACAAAAAGGTGCCGTCCCCTTGGCAAAAGTAACTGAGGGACGTAATTCTACATTTGTTACTGCTGCTGTTGTATCCTACAGTCGATACAATCGTTCGTAGTACTTAATTTTTAACTAATACCTTATTTATGTTATTTGCTACGTTTCAAATATTTCACATGTAAATTGGCTCTTCCCGCAGAAGTGCCCTTAAATTTCCCCCTGAATTGCGAGGCGAAAGACGCACCTGCAAGCCAGCAATTCACCCTAAGGCACATGTTATTCTACATTTCCTCTTTACAAGCCATGTCCTCATACAATGCAAGGCGCGCAAAATTGAATGTGGCGGGTGCACCAGGTACGTTTCAATAGTAATCATACCCGGTCGTTTTGTAAAAATCTATACGTACTTAGATAGTGGTTTAAGAAGTTCATTACAATCATCTCTATCAAGAGCAATTGTTTCTTCTAACATATGACTAATCAATGTTCTTAAATCATTGGTTCAAAAATGGTTCAAATGGTTCTGAGCACTATGCGACTTAACTTCTGAGGTCATCAGTCGCCTAGAACTTTCAACTAATTAAACCTAACTAACCTAAGAACATCACACACATCCATGCCCGAGGCAGGATTCGAACCTGCGACCGTAGCGGTCACGCGGTTCCAGACTGAAGCGCCTTTAACGGCACGGCCACACCGGCCGGCTCTTAAATCATTACACTCTTCATCTGATACAAGAGTCTTTGTGTTTGTTTCGTCGCCTTATAATGTTAACTGGATTTTGTATCCAGTGCAATACTTGTCGTAATTTAGTATCCTGGTATCTAAATCCATAGTTATTTCACTGTCACCACGTCTAGTGAAACACTTACGTTGCGATAAGTCAATGATATTATCACAGAATATAACCTAAACCTATAATACAATTAGCAACTAGATTTTTGACCACGAGAAACGGCTATTTTACGGTTCCATTACCTACCTTAATGTTCACAAAAATTGCTTCGTAACTTTACTTTCTTCGGCAGACAAAATCTTTTGTACAGGAATCTCAGGCACTGATTCAGATCCTGTCGTTTTCCTATAAAATTTGTGCGATATAGCCGGCCGGAGTGGCCGTGCGGTTCTAGGCGCCACAGTCTGGAATTGAACGACCGCAACGGTCGCAGGTTCGAATCCTGCCTCGGGCATGGGTGTGTGTGATGTCCGTAGGTTAGTTAGGTTTAATTAGTTCTAAGTTCTAGGCGCTGATGACCTCAGAAGTTAAGTCGCATAGTGCTCAGACCCATTTGAACCATTTTTTTTGTGCGATATAACACTCACATCAGCTCCTGCACACAAGGCAGTACTGGCTGGAATACTTTCTACTATTCCAATAGTTGTAGCTGAAACTGTCTCGTTGACCAACGAACAACATTTTGTGTTTTTCTGCACTAATTCATTGTATACATTTTCATCCTGATTATAGCGTATGAACAACAGTGGTTGTTGCTTAAAATTATTTACAGTATCGCCATTGTGTTGTTCTTTTTTGGATGTATTAAACAATGATTCAGTACCTTGCCAACCAAACTTTCATCAGCCATGACATGAGGCAAATAAAACTGTCATTCGTTTATCGTCGTCGTATTCGGTGCAGGTGAAGGTCGTGTTTCATCGCATACTTCAACTACACTCCTGGAAATTGAAATAAGAACACCGTGAATTCATTGTCCCAGGAAGGGGAAACTTTATTGACACATTCCTGGGGTCAGATACATCACATGATCACACTGACAGAACCACAGGCACATAGACACAGGCAACGGAGCATGCACAATGTCGGCACTAGTACAGTGTATATCCACCTTTCGCAGCAATGCAGGCTGCTATTCTCCCATGGAGACGATCGTAGAGATGCTGGATGTCGTCCTGTGGAACGGCTTGCCATGCCATTTCCACCTGGCGCCTCAGTTGGACCAGCGTTCGTGCTGGACGTGCAGACCGCGTGAGACGACGCTTCATCCAGTCCCAAACATGCTCAATGGGGGACAGATCCGGAGATCTAGCTGGCCAGGGTAGTTGACTTACAGCTTCTAGAGCACGTTGGGTGGCACGGGATACATGCGGACGTGCATTGTCCTGTTGGAACAGCAAGTTCCCTTGCCGGTCTAGGAATGGTAGAACGATGGGTTCGATGACGGTTTGGATGTACCGTGCACTATTCAGTGTCCCCTCGACGATCACCAGTGGTGTACGGCCAGTGTAGGAGATCGCTCCCCACACCATGATGCCGGGTGTTGGCCCTGTGTGCCTCGGTCGTATGCAGTCCTGATTGTGGCGCTCACCTGCACGGCGCCAAACACGCATACGACCATCATTGGCACCAAGGCAGAAGCGACTCTCATCGCTGAAGACGACACGTCTCCATTCGTCCCTCCATTCACGCCTGTCGCGACACCACTGGAGGCGGGCTGCACGATGTTGGGGCGTGAGCGGAAGACGGCCTAACGGTGTGCGGGACCGTAGCCCAGCTTCATGGAGACGGTTGCGAATGGTCCTCGCCGATACCCCAGGAGCAACAGTGTCCCTAATTTGCTGGGAAGTGGCGGTGCGGTCCCCTACGGCACTGCGTAGGATCCTACGGTCTTGGCGTGCATCCGTGCGTCGCTGCGTTCCGGTCCCAGGTCGACGGGCACGTGCACCTTCCGCCGACCACTGGCGACAACATCGATGTACTGTGGAGACCGCCGGCCGCGGTGGTCTAGCGGTTCTGGCGCTGCAGTCCGGAGCCGCGGGACTGCTACGGTCGCGGGTTCGAATCCCGCCTCGAGCATGGGTGTGTGTGATGTCCTTAGGTTAGTTAGGTTTAAGTAGTTCTAAGTTCTAGGGGACTTATGACCTAAGATGTTGAGTCCCATAGTGCTCAGAGCCATTTTACTGTGGAGACCTCACGCCCCACGTGTTGAGCAATTCGGCGGTACGTCCACCCGGCCTCCCGCATGCCCACTATACGCCCTCGCTCAAAGTCCGTCAGCTGCACATACGGTTCACGTCCACGCTGTCGCGGCATGCTACCAGTGTTAAAGACTGCGATGGAGCTCCGTATGCCACGGCAAACTGGCTGACACTGACGGCGGCGGTGCACAAATGCTGCGCAGCTAGCGCCATTCGACGGCCAACACCGCGGTTCCTGGTGTGTCCGCTGTGCCGTGCGTGTGATCATTGCTTGTATAGCCCTCTCGCAGTGTCCGGAGCAAGTATGGTGGGTCTGACACACCGGTGTCAATGTGTTCTTTTTTCCATTTCCAGGAGTGTATATTTACGTTAGGGAACTGCAGATTCCACTCTCCAATCTGTTTCGGTTTTTGTGGTGGAACATCATGACTTATTTTCTGATTAGTAGGCAAAGACCTATTTTAGTTTTGCGTTGTTTGTGGCTGCATTTGCGACAGATATGTGTTGTTGTTGTTGTTGTATTGTGGTGGTGGACCATTGCTTTGGTAAACACTGCCGTAATCAGTGTTTTGCTGTTCGAAGTGTGTTGGCTGAGAGTTGTTTTTGTTCACATTCCAGTTCCAGTTGTTTCAGTTAATGTAGTTGTGATTATTGTTTCGGCATCTCTTGTTTGGGTTACCGCCTGTCGTGAACTTGATGTTATGATTACCATTCATGTTAGAATGTGTGTATTGATTTTGATAATTAAACACGTCTGTGGAAGCAGGCTGTGGATTCTGCTGCACTACGCAACCGAACGCAGCTGACGCGCCAGGGTTATGTTGGCTAACATGCGTGCCCTGAATATCACTCTTGTAAACATTGTGGTTGCTGTTTTGCTGCTCACGCCGTTAACCTTCATGCAGCAAATCACCTGAAGTCAGCACTGATAAAAAATATTTTTTTACCATTCTCGGCAATGTGCAGTAGTTTCTCTCTGATATAGATAGAATGGTAGTGTAGCTTATAGTGTGCGGAGTATACCGCAAGTAGCAACTGGTTCTTCTAAAAATGTGTCATATTGAAGTATTTCTCAAAATATCTTCGTAAATTATCACATTTGGGATTGAAAGGTTCTGGTTCCATGATCTATTTTCTACGACGCTCTTGAACAATTTAAGACCACAATTTGGTCAAAAAATTTTCAAATGTGTGTGAAATCTTATGGGACTTAACTGCTAAGGTCAACAGTTCATAAGCTTACACACTAATTAACCTAAATTACCCTAAGGACAAACACACACACCCATGCCCGGGGGAGGACTCGAACCTCCGCCGGGAACAGCAGCACAGTCCATGACTGAAAATTTGGTCAAGAAAGCTTTTTTGAACTGTTATAAGTTACGCATATGTCGACTTAGTTGTATGCTCAGACAGCTGCGTCTCACTGGATGTAACCTACCACATGTAAAAATTTTTTCCGGACACTCCCTGATCTGGGGAAAGCGTTTCTGAATGCTTCGAAAGAAATGACAGGGTGTACAATACGTTTTGTTCGAAATAAACAGTTGAAATTGGCTATGTTTGATTACGCTTCCTTCCTCTTTAGCACTGAAATACCTGTTTCCTTCACTGCGGTTACTGTAGTTTTCACCTGCTGAATGCAAGGGAACATACTGTCCATTGGTATCACGATTGTGATTTGGTAATTTATTGTAATTCTCGCCTGCTGAATGCAAGGGAACATATTGTCTACTGATATCACGATTTAGATTTGATGATATGTTTGCTGGTATGTTTTGTGAGTACATGGGATACATGCAATACCCGTATCGATTTTCATTTCCATATTGAACATCTAGACTGTGACCGTTAGTACAGTCCGGTTACACATAGTCATTTAATTGTTTTGGTTGTGCCGCGCTATTTTGCGCTGCATCAGTTATGATGTGTTTACTATTTTTAACAAATTCAGTCACGTTGTCGTGCACAACTGTCGGTATTTTTTCATCTATGCATTGATCAAAATATTTGTCCTTCTCGTCAATCGAATTGCGGAATTCTTTGTTTATGTTTGCGAAATAGTTGTCTGTGTCTAACTGAAGCATGTCTGTCAATTATTTGGTCAACGTGTCTAGTTTGTCCTCAATTTCAATTGACTCGCAACAGCTTCACACGTAGCGTTTAACTGTTTGACTTCACTCTCTTTTTACGTCCTTAGTGGTTTTTTCCTGTTGTGAATTCAGTTCGGAATTTTTTTTATCAAGTTCAGTCACTTGTCCGCTCAGTCTTGCGTTTATTTCGTCTATCCTTCCACATAAAGTGTGTTTTAGTACTGTCATATCTTTTTGTGTGTCTGCTCGTAATGCGCTCATATGATTTTGTATATTTTTGGTCATATGATGTTGCATTGAAGTCATAAGTGTGTCACTGTCTTTTTTATTTTCGGACATTTGTTGGATTATTAAGCGTATTAGCAATATTTTCCAATTGAAACTTCTTTGCACCAGCCACATCTTTTGAAATGACGTCACGGTCAAGAATTAGTTAAGAGCTGGCTTTTAATAATTGACTAGTTTTCGGGACGCTAGCGAAATTACCGTCACTAGGCATTTCAGCTACCGATTGCTCATTAACGAGTGTCAATATTGCGCTAGGCGCACACTGAGACGCATATAGCGCGTCTGGCGTGGCGCAGCGCGCAGTTTAGTGACTCAAGAAGTGCGACCGTGCAAATTGGGACGGGACGCGATTGCGACGCGACTCGCGCCTGCGCCAGGTCGCGCGGCTAATGGTTGCGGCACAGTTTCTCGCGTCACGCGCCACTCGTGCGAGCACTGCGTAAGGGGTGAGCGGGGAGCGCGAAGACAGTCCCGCCATATACTCCTTCAAGCAACCCGCATATGGTCAGTAATAGTATTGACAGTCCGAAAAATATTGCCTTATAACTGAACTTTACTGTCACTGAGTAGTGTTTCGTTTTTCGCCATTTAAGCTCTCGAACTTTTTCCATTAGTTCACCATATTTTTCTATTATTTATATGTGTTTTAGTTTTGTTTGTCAAGAACAATGCACGGTTCATTGACTGGTGAGCCATTAGCAACCGGGCTTATATCTTCTGCCTCCACAACGTTTTCAAGTTGCAAGAAGGGACAGACATTTCATCACGAAGGTAGTGGAATGGAAAGTAATATTATAAAATCATATGATCAAGAAGCAAGGTCGGAAATTTTAAATATGACACAGTGTAACGAGGTTGTCTGCGTGCTGCCTATGCTGACATTTCTGTACGATCCGTTATAAAAATTTGGAAAGTGTGGATTTCAGTAGATGTATCCCCTTTGTGCTCCTGCTAAAAAGAGCCCAAGATTTGAAATATATGTTTTTCACTGAAATTACTTGGATATGGATGTAATAAGGGACTTTATAGTACGTACATGCATGCAGACATCACATTTTCACTGTAAGGTAGAAACAGTCGAAAAACCTCCCTGAATGATAATGGTTTAATTGGCGCGTAGAGTAGAGAAAAAGCGTTTCAGTAGTTTCATACACAGTATCACCATCGATTAACGAATTACACAACAGGTTACACAAATGAAGAAAACTGTCGGTATTATTACGAAAGTATGACTGCCCTGGAAGAGTCTGGCGATATATTTAATTTGCTGAAATGTGTTGCTGACAAGGCAGGCCTACATTCATGATAATGTTTTTTTTTTTTTTTTTTTTTTTTTGAATGATGTGAATTCTTCCCGACACTAGGCACATTTGGCTAGCTTGTGCAAGCCTGTCAAGCGTATTATTCTCAGCTGCTGACACTACATTGACCATCATCTTGCACGGTAGATAAATTCTTTATTTTTGTTAGTAACGACTATTCTATTCACGAATCACACATTTTCATGGGAGTAACCAGTGTCTGGCATGTGCGAGTCACTCCGCGTGAAGGGTATGCTCGTAATTATTTTAATACTGCCCAGATAGAGAACAGGAATATAACCCTTTGGTAAGTTTCCATTCCTGTCGTTCGGTGTTAAAAATACGATAGGTTATGAAGATTAAACCAAAATTGCAATAGAATTGGGGATTTATTTGTGCATAAATTGTTAACCTTTCTCATTCGAAGAAGCACCACCATTTAACAGCTACATTTCTCTTGTTACCAGGTTTAATTGTGCTTCTTTCGCCAAAACACAGTCAGTCTTCTGGCGCTAGAGGGCTCTCAATCGTATCATCCAACATAACTATGTTTGTCATAACTATGTCGTTGTGTATCAACAACAAACTGTAATCGAGTTTCGAATTCTAAGAGTTCCACCTTGCATGGAGCATCCTTTCCTTCAGTGTGACATTGCCAGACTGCATATGAGTACTGCGACATCTGCAACAGTCTGATGTTTTGCCTCCACTGTCTTAGATCGTCCTCCGTACGGTCCCAATTTGGTCCTGAGAGAGGGCAAGTTACTCTGTCACCTGTTTTTCGTATACAGACAATTATTAAAGATTTTATTACAAACTGATGCACCTTGAGTGAGATTCTAGAAAGTTGTCGGCCTGAGGAGATGCTGATGGAGTCTGGTAGGGCGCTAAAAGCATGAGGTATTTTTATGCTTCTTAGTTCATATAAATGGCATGTTGGGGGTTGGAAGCAATTGGCAGCGAGCCTATCCCTCAGTAAATCTTGCTGGACAGGCCTACAGCTGTACAGGTCAGACAAGTCTCCAGCAGAACAATGCCGCCATACCTGCATTGGCGCCAGCCAAAGGCTGGGCTGGGGGCGACGGAATGAAGGGACACCTCTACACAGTGGAGTCATAAACTGGGCATGTGTGCAGATCCATGTATAATAAAAATCCAGAAGTTTTCATGTTTGCCGAAACTGCAAATAGGCCTGTGACCCACTTCCATCGGCCGCCGCAGTTGTATAAGAAACTCCGGGGTCTGAGAGACGTTTAGAGATAGAATCTCTGTTACACCTCATAGTTAAAGTTAACAAGCTCCAAGGCACAGGCGATTTAGGGTCGTTGGTTTTGGGGAAGGAGACCAGACAGCGTGGTCATCGGTCTCATCGGATTAGCGAAGGATGGGGAAGGAAGTCGGCCGTGCCCTTTCAGAGGAACCATCCCGGCATTTGCCTAGAGTGATTTAGGGAAATCACGGAAAACCTAAATCAGGAGGGCCGGACGCGGGATTGAACCGTCGTCCTCCCGAATGCGAGTCCAGTGTCTAACCACTGCGCCACCTCGCTCGGTACAGGCGATTTATATAAAGGTCTTTTAGATTGTATCTGTTTGCTTGTTGCTGTGAGAAGCAATGCGACTTCAGAAAAAAACAACTTCCCCCTCCGTGAAAACTTAAAAAAAGAAAAAAAAAGTAATTGGAGGTTTCTTCCAGAGACGCAGGTTTCTTAACTCTTGGCCTGGTTCGAAAGGAGTTTGTGCTGATGTGTGGGAGGGGAGATTTAGCACCTCTAGAGCCCTATGATTAGCTCAAGATGGCGAGAAGGTGGTGTTGTTTGTGCACTTTGTGGGAAAACGGTTTCTTTTTATTTTCTGAAGAGGTGAAAGGCACTCAGGTGATCGACTTTGGTCTGGTAAGAGGACTTCTGGTCCATGCTCTGGCATTTGTGGCGGGTGCTTAGGACGTGTCCTGAGTCTGACTTCACTTCCGAGTAGTTTAGACTGGGGAGCCTGTGGTGAAGTTCTAACTATACCAACAGTGTGACTTCAAACGTGTCGGACTACTCGTTTGCCGAGGGCACACTTGTTCGTTTTTTGTTTACCTATCTTGACGTTTGGCATCCTTGCGCACTGTGTC
Organism: Schistocerca nitens; assembly: GCF_023898315.1. NCBI lineage: Eukaryota > Metazoa > Arthropoda > Insecta > Orthoptera > Acrididae > Schistocerca > Schistocerca nitens. Next base: position 422,666,423 of record NC_064617.1, on the reverse strand, counting down.
ATATAAGTGAGCGACATTGGTCCTTGGTACGACCAGCTAACGGGTGTGTCACACACTGAAATCTACCATGATTTCAGGGCTCTGCTAGAGGGTAAATTTGGATCCATCTGCCTGATCGCTCTACCATGAGAGTTTTGCTTTTTTTTTCGTGGCCGCGATCGATTCACAGGTGCCGCCTCACATCTCGTCTCCGCCGCAAACATCTCGCCAGCTGGAAGATACATCACTGCACGAAGCAAACAGGGTAATGTAGTGCCTCAACTTCTGCAGATTATCAATCGAAATCTGCTCAGCGTCAGATCAATTCAGATTGCGTTATCCACATTTTTAGGGCCAGTGTACTTGACTCACTTCTGCCACCTAGGATCCTTGTCCACTGCGATTTTAAACCAACTGTTAGTTGTTTACAGTATACAATAAAAACTTGTTTAGCATAATTTATGTCTGTCTTTGTCTTGGGACAATAAATGATGTTAGTAAACTAAATTTTGCATAACCTGTCAATCATTTTTATATAGTCCGAATAGTATTACCTTTCAGTCCCCATTGGATTTTCATCTGTTCCCAGAACTTAAAGAACAACTTCGTGGAAGTCATTTTAACAGTGATGAAGCGGTGGAGGCAGGGATGATGATGTCGCTCCGTCAATCATTCTATATGAAGCGATCAAAGATTTTCTTTTTGAATGCCACTCTAACCTACTATTCGGTGCTTATATACTACTATCGGAGTCTCACTGGGATGGTTATACGCTGCACCAAATCCCGCAAACGGAAACTTTTTGATCGCCCGTGATACACTGACACCCGAACTTTTCGACTCTGTAAGTGCAGAACAGGGAATCAGTGATCATAAGGCCGTTGCAGCATCCCTGAATATGGAAGTTAATAGGAATTTAAAAAAAGGGAGGAAGGTTTATCTGTTTAGCAAGAGTAATAGAAGGCAGATTTCAGACTACCTAACATATCAAAAAGAAAATTTCTGTTCCGACACTGACAATGTTGAGTGTTTATGGAAAAAGTTCAAGGCAATCGGAAAATGCGTTTTAGACAGGTACGTGCCGAGTAAAACTGTGAGGGAAAGGAAAAACCCACCGTGGTTCAACAACAAAGTTAGGAAACTACTTCGAAAGCAAAGAGGGCTTCACACCACATTTAAACGCAGCCAAAACCTCTGAGACAAACAGAAGCTAAACGATGTCAAAGTTAGCGTAAGAAGGGCTATGCGTGAAGCGTTCAGTGAATTCGAAAGTAAAATTCTATGTACCGACTTGACAGAAAATCCTAGGAAGTTCTGGTCTTATGTTAAATCAGTAAGTGGCTCGAAACAGCATATCCAGACACTCCGGGATGATGATGGCATTGAAACAGAGGATACCCGTAAAGCTGAAATACTAAACACCTTTTTCCAAAGCTGTTTCACAGAGGAAGACCGCACTGCAGTTCCTTCTCTATATCCTCGCACAAATGAAAAAATGGCTGACATCGAAACAAGTGTCCAAGGAATAGAAAAGCAACTGCAATCACTCAACAGAGGAAAATCCACTGGACCTGACGGGATACCAATTCGACTGTACACAGAGTACGCGAAAGAAATTTTCCCCCTTCTAATAGCCATGTACCGCAAGACTCTAGAAGAACGAAAGGTTCCAAATGATTGGAAAAGAGCACAGGTAGTCCCAGTCTTCAAGAAGGGTCGTCGAGCAGGTGCGCAAAACTATAGACCTATATCTCTGACGTCGATCTGTTGTAGAATTTTAGAACATGTGTTTTGCTCGAGTATCATGTCGTGTGTGGAAACCCAGAATCTACTATGTAGGAATCAACATGGATTACGGAAACAGCGATCGTATGAGACCCAACTCGCTTTATTTGTTCATGAGACCCAGAAAATATTAGATACAGGCTCCCAGGTAGATGCCATTTTCCTTGACTTCCGGAAGGCGTTCGATACAGTTCTGCACTGTCGCCTGTTAAACAAAGCAAGAGCCTACGGAATATCAGACCAGCTGTGTGGCTGGATTGAAGTGTTTTTAGCAAAAAGAACACAGCATGTTGTTCTCAATGGAGAGACGTCTACAGACGTTAAAGTAACCTCTGGTGTGCCACAGGGGAGTGTTATGGGACCACTGCTTTTCACAATATATATAAATGACCTATTAGATAGTGTCGGAAGTTCCATGCGGCTTTTCGCGGATGATGCTGTAGTATACAGAGAAGTTGCAGCATTAGAAAATTGTAGCGAAATGCAGGAAGATCTGAAGCGGATAGGCACTTGGTGCAGGGAGTGGCAACTGACCCTTAACATAGACAAATGTAACGTATTGCGAATACATAGAAAGAAAGATCCTTTATTGTATGATTATATGATAGCTGAACAAACACTGGTAGCAGTTACATCTGTAAAATATCTGGGAGTATGCGTGCGGAACGATTTGAAGTGGAATGATCATATAAAATTAATTGTTGGTAAGGCGGGTACCAGGTTGAGATTCATTGGGAGAGTCCTTAGAAAATGTAGTCCATCAACAAAGGAGGTGGCTTACAAAACACTCGTTCGAATTATACCTGAGTATTGCTCATCAGTGTGGGATCCGTACAAGATCGGGTTGACGGAGGAGATAGAGAAGATCCACAGAAGAGCGGCGCGTTTCGTCACAGGGTTATTTGGTAACCGTGATAGCGTTACGGAGATGTTTAGCAAACTCATGTGGCAGACTCTGCAAGAGAGGCGCTCTGCATCGAGGGGTAGCTTGCTGTCCAGATTTCGAGAGGGTGCGTTTCTGGATGAGGTATCGAATATATTGCTTCCTCCTACTTATACCTCCCGAGGAGATCACGAATGTGAAATTAGAGAGATTCGAGCGCGCACGGAGGCTTTCCGACGGTCGTTCTTCTCGCGAACCATACGCGACTGGAATAGAAAAGGGAGGTATTGACAGTGGCACGTAAAGTGCCCTCCGCCACACACCGTTGGGTGGCTTGCGGAGTATAAATGTAGATGTTGATGAACTAGCAAACTGGTCACTCGTTGGTAGAAATGCGTTTGTCGCTAGGGTGACAACGTTTAGAAATAAAAGAAGAACAGATGAAGAATAATGATGTAGAAAGTTTACAGCACTGATCTTATTTACAAAATCTTTCAGAGTTATCGCATAAAAAATTCGAAGGAGTTACTTTTCGGCACGCCTCGAAAAATGAACTGCACAGCTAGTTTCCAGTACCCTTAATTTAAAAAAGAACGTGCGATGGACATGTGGAAATTTGGAGTAACTGAAATTCATCAAAGAAACAATTTAAGACGACCATTTGTAGGACATGTGAGTGCAAGATGTTTTCAGCAGGTACCAGTTAAGGAGATTAAAAGTCACACAATATTCTTCATTCATTGTATCAATATAAGTGATTTGAATGTGTTTTACGAGCCGAAAATAAATAATTGCCAGTTCAATTATTAGTACTTCTTGATAATTAATACTACTGGACATTAAAACTGCAACACCAAGAAGAAATACAGATGATAAACGGGTATTCATTGGACAAATATATTATACTAGAACTGACATATGTTTACATTTTCACACAATTTGGGTGCATAGATCCTGAGAAATCAGTACCCAGAACAACCACCTTTGGTCGTAATAACGGCCTTGATACGCCTAGGCATTGAGTCAAATAGAGCTTGGATGGCGTGTACAGGTACAGCTGCCCATGCAGTTTCAACACGATACCACTGTTCATCAAGAGTAGTGACTGGCGTATTGTGACGAGCCAGTTGCTCGGCCACCATTGACCAGACGTTTTCAATTGGTGAGAGATCTGGAGAATGTGCTGGCCAGGGCAGCAGTCGAAAATTTTCTGTATGCAGAAAGGCCCGTACTGGACCTGCAACATGCGGTCGTGCATTATCCTGCTGAAATGTAGGATTTCGCAGGGATCGAATGAAGGGTAGAGCCATGGGTCGTAACACATCTGAAATGTAACGTCCACTGTTCAAAGAGACGTCAGTGCGAACAAGAGGTGACAGAGACGTGTAAACCAACGGCACCCCATACCATCACGCCGGGTGATACGCCAGTAAGGCGATGACGAATACACGCTTCCAATGTGCGTTCACCGCGATGACGCCAAACACGGATGCGACCACCATGATGCTGTAAACAGAACCTGGATTCATCCGAAAAAATGACGTTTTGCCATTCGTGAACCCAGGTTCGTCGTTGAGTACACCGTCGCAGGCGCTCATGTCTGTGATGCAGCATCAAGGGTAACCGCAGCCATGGTCTCCGAGCTGATAGTCCATGCTGCTGCAAACGTCGTCGAACTGTTCGTGCAGATGGTTGTTGTCTTGAAAACGGCCCCATCTGTTGACTCAGGGATCGAGAAGTGGGTGCACGATCCGTTACAGCCATGCGGATAAGATGCCTGTCATCTCAACTGTTAGTGATACGAGGCCGTTGGGATACAGCACGGCGTTCCGTATTACCCTTCTGAACCCACTGATTCAATATTCTGCTAACAGTCATTGGATCTCGACCAACGCGAGCAGCAATGTCGCGAGACGATAAACCGCAATCGCGATAGGCTACAATCCGACCTTTATCAAAGTCGGAAACGTGATGGTACGCATTTCTCCTCTTTACACAAGGCATCACAACAACGTTTCACCAGACAACGCCGGTCAACTGCTGTTTGTGTATGAGAAATCGGTTGGAAGCTTTTTTTCATATCGGCACGTTGTAGGTGTAGCCACCGGCGCCAACCTTGTGTGAATGCTCTGAAAAGCCAATCATTTGCATATCACAGCATCTTCTTCCTGTCGGTTAAATTTCACATCTGTAGCACGTCATCTTCGTGGTGTAGCAATTTTAATGGCCAGTAGTGTACAATTTAGCTTCAGACTAATGGCTTATTTCAGAAATCTGTATGGATACGTGAGTGTAGAAGCTACATGCACGAGAAGTTAGCGGGAGTGCCAAGTTGCATTGTAGCAGCAGGTCCGCAGCTCCCTGTGGAAACTGTGTTTCTGAAAAGTGCTACACGATGTGTCCAAGTCAAACAGTTCGCTGTTCGTTTCGCGAACCGATGCCAGTGGTCACTATTATGTGTTACTTGTTTTTGAATGAGTGTCTTTTTAGCCTGAGCGCTATAATTCATGTATAACCACCTGTCACAATTAGGGACCCTAATGATAATGCAGACATAACTCTTACAACAGCAGAATTACGGCCAGCTTGGCATGTTCCGCTGGGTTACCAAGTGCCGCTTGGAGGATTCTATTGCATTCTAAGATTAAGTACAAAGAGACGCTGAATACGTAATTAGGAAGTTCAATGAACTTACCTGCGATGCCTGTGTGAAGAAATTTCAGAGCCTGAGATTTATGCGTGAGGTATGCTTGTAGGTCATATTTAAGAACTTCCTCCATCAAAGATTCTCTACCAGGTGATTATGGTAAGCCTACCACGCAAACGCTGTGTTCGGCGATGAACATGTACCAAAGTGGAAAGGCAGTATCCATTTGCTACTGCTGACTTAGCAGGCTGTGGCAGGTGGCATATCGGTTTTGATCCGAACGACGATTCAGTAGTGAGCAGTTGTGGCTTTAATTTTGTCGGGCATGCCACTCCGCTGGAGCCGCTGACTATTCGCGTTGCAGATATCGATCTGATCGTATGTCTTTGGTCTAGGAGTGCGTTGTTGATTCGGTGAGCCCTGGTACTGACAGTTACCAGGAGGGCACGTGGCTGGCAAGTTGTTGGTTTCGGGGAACTCCTGCTGTTCGGTATGGGCCTCGAGAATGTGCGAGTGGTTAAATCGGTAGGAGTCAAGCCTTTCCGGCGGGAGTAAGGACCGATAGCGGCAAGTTGGGGGAAGAGCAGTGGACGTCGCAAGCAGTCTGTGATCCTGTTAGTCATGGCTCCTTCACACCTGAGTGGAGTTAAGTATTGTTTTCGTATTGGTGCTTGTAAGGCCACATTTGTGTTAAAATGGAATTAGGCCTGTTATATTAACACGCCTACGAGTTATTATGTGCATGGTCATCTGCTAGTGTAACTGACGAAATTCATTGTTGCAGGCCATATTTCGTACAATTGTAAGAGCACTCTTTGTTGTGAATTGTTTGTTGATCAAATTGTAACATAGTTTGTGTCGAAGGCAAGGGATCCTTCGCGGATGAGTGTGCAATAGTCATTGCATTAGCAGGCTCTGATATTTCATCATTTTGATTTTCAAGTAATTTGAAGGAGTGTTAAGCTTGTAGCGTCTATGTGTAGTCGCTTACACAATAAGTTAATAAGTTAATATTGGCTACATCCTAGGAATTTTCCTCTGTAGTCTTATTTGGACAGATTACTGTTCCCTTCTGACGTGTGCTGGCAGGGAAGTTTTCCCAGCCGACGACGTGTTCCTGTTTCCTGGACCCAGAACAGAGACGTGGTTTCCTTCTGCTGAGGCGACACTTGTGTCGTAGCAAGACGTCTAGGTTGGCCCGCAACCTGGTGCTTCTACCAGTCACACCGTGTTCGCTCAAGTTAAGTAGAGTTGTTTGTTTGAAACGCGCCAAGGCGGAGTGTCACCAGTTAATCGGGGACTATTCATGTATCTAATTTGTCAATTCAAAAAGTTCAAAAGCTTTGAAGCATGTATCCCCGAAGTTCCTCCTCGCTATACCTTCTCTTAAACTAGTTTAAACCTTGCACCCTTATTGTTACTTCTGGACCGTGTTACGTTTGAAGGACTTTCGCTTATGAATATGAACTGTGGTCCTTTCCCTTTTGTCCACAGTCATTAGCTAACTCCACTCATTGTAAGACTTACCTATTTGTTACCTGTTGGCTGTGATAGTCGCCTGCTGTATTTGCCAGTTAATGTTGTGTTTTGGGCAATTGTGTACTTATTAAAGGGTTAATGTCAATGTTTTTGCTGGTGTGTACCAGTTGGGAGTCACATTTTAATTGCATGTCTTTCCTGCTTATCTCGTATTTAGGGGACTGTTTATTTACTTAAGGGTCATTATTGCAAGACGCCGTTCTGTAGTTATTAAGATTATTATCTTTAATACTTCTTCCAAGAAATGACTATTAAAAGCGTTTTGACATTTCATCATTCATGGTGTCGCTACAATAATTAACTTACACAAAAAGGCCAGGGCAACATTTAATTATTACGTAAATGAATCATGGGTCAGAGAAGGTACTTTTTGCTACCAACAAAAAACCCATTCTACCATAAATAATTGCGTATATATTTTACAAAATTGATAATAACGCTACAGATAATTATATTAATTACTTACAGACCGTGATCTCTACGCGACCGTCAGATAGGACATCAGAACCAACAAGCCCAGACAGACAAAGAAAAAGACAAAGAAACAAAATCTCCCTTTCCTATATACTCCGATACATATATAGTAATTATTGCACATCTAATGGCGCAGACAGCGCCTCCATTGTTGATGAATATCGATAAGTTAATTTACATTACTTTTTTGGAGGCTATACAGGTGAAGTGGTTATTAATACCCCAGTCTTCCTAGCTTTGCTTGTTTATTGGGGGATTGTGTATTTAATTGCTTGAGGAAATTTATTAAGGTTTATACATTGGTGAGGGCTTTCCAACAGCCGCAGTCAGTGGCGTGACTTATCCTTTCTATATTTTGGGAGGGTCTTATCCATTTGTTTAACGTGTTGTCCATGCTTGGGAACTTTTAGTACATTTAGTGGCTGTCATTTGTAATTCATTTTACTGATAAAACTCATTTTGTTGAAGCGACTTACAGCCACACTTAGTCGGTGTGATTTGTTACTTGTATTTGGGGACTGCATATTCCTGCTTTCAAGTCCTGTTCTTAATGGTATAAATTGTTACCGTGTATTAATTATTGGATGCTGTTCAAGTTCTTTAAATTATCGTGAGCGTTATTATTCCAGTGACAAAGTTTTTAAATTTTAATTATAGTAATTATAGCTAAGCAACTTTTAGTATATTCCATGAAAAAATAAATGACCAAATATATGGATCAACCTTCCATGTGTTTTTCCTTAAAATTCTCCCAACCCTTGTGAGGTATCAAGTAGCAAGGCTGTAAGATATCTGGGTAATGATAATTACCCAAATAATCGACGTTGTAGAATGAAATTCTCACTCTGCTGTGGAGTGTGCGCTGATATGTAACTTCCTGGCAGATTAAAATTGTGTATGGAGTAGAGCACTTGCCCGTGAAAAGCAAAGGTCCGGAGTTCGAGTCTCGGTCTGTCATACAGTTTTAATCTGCCACGAAGTTTGATATCAGCGCACACTTCGCTGCAGAGTGAAAATGTAACTTTAGGAACATCCCTCAAGTTGTGGCTAAGCTATTTCTCGTAAATATCTTTTCTTCCAGGAGTGCTAGTTCTGCAAGGTGCACAGAAGGGCTTCTGTAAAGTTGGAAGATAGGAGACGAGGTAAGGGCGGAAATAAAGCTGTGAGGACGAGTCGTGAGTCGTACTTGGGTAATTCCGTTTCGTTCACTGTCGAAGAAAGAGAACGTCGTTAGCAGGTAAAATCAGTCTTCTAGCTACTGCTATTTCTGATGTATTTGCTCACGGAAAAGTAAAAAAATTATAAATGATATAATGGCAGTGTGAGGATGGTTGGAGAGAATGTCACTGGACGAAGTTTCGTCGGATGTATAATGTTGTCCCTATAGTAACCACATGCAGCAGTACATTCTGTATGCTGACACCTAAATTTTGTTACTCTCTTTTACGGAACGTAATTACGATATTGCGCCTGTGAAATATTACAAAGTGTGAATTACGTCTGAGCCTCTCTAATTGTGAACACCACGATGCTAGTTGCGCTAACAGGATTATCATGTCAGGTGGTACGCGAAAGGCAATTTCATGTATCTCGAATAATTTCCAATACTCGTATTTTTCGCAGTGCGGTAAACACTTTTTTTATGTGCTGGATAAAACAATAATTTCGACATCGTGATCCTGCGTTATTTCGCTTCATGGCTTATCATAACACTGCGTGACAATATATCGCAGTTCAGCAACTTCGAACAATGCTGTTATTCCTGTTGCACCTGGTGGACTGACATGTAATTACCGTTACAGCATTTGGGGTTAGGGAGAGGACGGGGAGAAGGAAAGGTGACCGAACGCGGCAGGTAAATGACCTTTAAATAATATTATCATGTCACGTGGATATGTTTTCTTAACTAGAAAAAAAGCTGTCGACATAACACACATTTCAGCGTGCTTTGACACCTGCCCCTCACAGCATCATTAGGGATTACATTTCTGCATAGAGACAGAAAATAAAATTAAACTCACAAACACTGCGGCAGGCGGATGCCATCTTGAGCTCAGTAGTCAGTAGCGAGCTTACTACAATGTTGTTTATCAGGAATCGATAGTAGCATCGCTATAGACTATTGCGAGCAGTTGGGTATGTACACGTGACATGAAATGGGCGCATGAGGAGGGGAAGTGGAAACGGAAGTAATAACTGAATAATAGTTATAACTTGTTAGCGTTGCTGTTGTTGTGATCTTCAGGCCGAAGACTGTTTTGATGCAGATCTCCACGCTGGTCTTTCTTGCGCAGGCCTCTTCAACTCTGAACAGCTACTGTAACCTACATCGATCCACCCGTCTAACCTTCAGCATTCTTCTGTAGTCTCACGTATGAAAGGTGACATAGTCCTCACTAGGAATACTTCCTCAACGTCACCCGTAGATGTAATTAATTTTGCTTTATTTGGACAAGTAAATCTCGAACACAAATAGTCTGCCGTTTGTGGTACAGTACAACGAAAGAAAGTATAAGTCCTCCGGAAATTTTCCCTAGGATTGTGAAGGAAAGGCTGGACACAAACAACTGTTATTCAGCCTTCTAGCCAACTCCAAGACGACAGAAATACTTGTGCGGCCTAACATTACAATTTTCTTACTGGCTATCGAAGATTCGGCGGATGCAGCAACAGGCGCATGTCTGGAACGACCCCTGTTGCTTTCTTCTGCTCCGTCTGGGTGGATGTTAGGTCCTCTGGAGGCTGAGCCGGATACCGCGAAAACCAGCCTGAACGTGGGGGTCGAGCCAAGGATAAGCGGCTACTTATACGTAGATGCTTCGAAGCCGAAGCCAAGAGACACGCCATTTGTTCTTCTCCAGCATGAGCGACTAAGGGGAAGCGGAGACAAGTGACTCAAACGTCGATGACGTCGCTGCCTGTGTAATCGTCGCTGTGTCGTAACAGAGACGCCGGAGGGTCGACACCAGTGGCAATGACTGTAAGCGATGCCTGGTAGTGTGACGTCTTGGGAGGAGGCAACACCAGGTCCTCGGTATCCGCAGGAGACTCCAGCGTGTCCCATGTATCTGGAACCATTCTCTATGGTGTAAGAGGCTTTGGTGGAGGAAGGCAACCATGGCTGGGGCGGATCTGTTGAGGTGCTTGCGGCATTGGATGCCACCTGGGAGAGTAACCACTAACTTGCCACGACCAAGCAGGCGGGAGACGGTAATGGAAAGCCACTTGGATGGCCATGGGGAAAATTCATAGACCATACAGCGTCTTGGGGAGTGAATCTGTGTTGTCGATGGGAGGGAGGGCTTGGTGGGGTCTGTCCTGAGGGTGAAGGATGGACAGCAAAAATCGAAGAGGTCGGCTAAGCAACCTCTCTCTAGGTGGAGAGCTATCCTGTAGGGAGGGGGGGGGGGGGGACGGGGAGGCAGGGTATTCAGGGGCACAGGGCGTCAGTATGAGAAAACTGAGCCCCACATCCAAGGGAAAGTAATGGCAGAATTTGGACACTTGTTTTAAAATTCTGAATATAGTATGTGGCCACAACATTTGACGTTGGATGAAAAGGAGCAGAATGACTCAAAGAAACACCATAGGAGGCTTAAAACGAGAAAAGCTCAGAGGACATAAATTGTTTGCCATTGTCAGTTACATTCGTTTCTGGAAGACTTTTGAGAGCAAAACTTTGTGAGGGCCTTAAAGGTCTGAATGGCGGAGGTAGAAGTCATAAGGGAGACAAACAGAAACCTCATGCAGTATCGATGGCAATGTGCCATGAATAACTGATGAAGGTCCATCAAAGTGAAGGTAGATGAAGGACCAGGGAGTGGAAGTATTCGGCCAACGAAAGATCAGACATCAGTGTGGCTTGCTAGCTATGACATGTAGGGCAGGCTGTAATCAGGTCTGTAATGGCGGTGTCCATGCCCCATCAGTAGAAATGTTGTCTGGCCAGTTGCTTCTGAGGACAATCCCCAATGGCCCTTGAGTAGCAACTGGAGCATGCGGGTGTGGAGGACCCCAGGAATGACCACCTGAGTGCGACTGTTGTCACCCTATACCAGAACAACGCCACTGTACGAGAAGAGGTCCCATTGACATGCCCAGAATATCTATATATCTGGGTGTGCCAATGCTGTGTGTTTGGATGGTCAGCCTGGCTAGACATGCCACAACATTTCGTGGAGGATAGGGTCAGGAGCTGTGTGCCTTTGGATGAGATCCACACCGAGGGGAAGCTGTGCAATGACATCTTCCACTTTGCAGTCCAGGTGAAAGCACACCTCAGGCTCAGTGTCGAACATTAGATCTTGCCCCAAGGGTAATCTGAGAAATAGGTCCATTTTAGGATGCTGCATAATGGGACAAAACTTAATGTCGTAAGTGTAAATGGAAAGAAATATTTCAAGCATTGTATTGGTGGGGATCAGTGTTGATGAGGAGAGGCAGCAAAGGCTTATCATCTAAGACGAGAGTGAATAGCTGACCATAGACATACTCATGGAATTTCTTGATGCTGAAGATGATACCTAAAACTTCCTTTTATATCTGACTATAACTGCGTTGTGTTGCAATGAGAGTCTTCGACAGAAAACCAGTAGGGAATTCCACACAATTGACAGCATGAGGAAGAACTACCTCTGTTCCATAGATTCATCCATGAACAGGGTGAGACTTTGGGAGGGATGTCACCAAAAACATCGACCGGAGGAGAGCCACTGAACACAGAGCCACATAAACCTACGCATATTCATTGTGCCAAACGAAACACAAACTGGGCAGCGACTGATTAAAAATTTATAGTTTAGTCCAACGATTAGCCATTTTGGCACCTCTCAGATGATCTAAGGCGTCGGGTGCATCGACAGACCAATGGGGCAATTAATTGGCATTGTATGGAGGGTGCTGTTCAGACTGGAGATGTTTCTGTGATGTTCTCATATCATGACTAGGTAACAATTAGTCAGGTTCCCATCAACACTGACCTGGACGTTTACTTCAAATCTCTCGATGACCAGGTGCTGCCCTTTTTTCTACATCTTATGACGGCGTGGACACCCCTGTCTTCCAAGAAAACAATAGCAGTTTTCCCAGGGCTGCAGCCTTAGCTCCCTGGTTTGGCGAACACTCTGGAACCCTACCGCGGCTCTTTAATGGGCCTCTAAATCATCCGAACTTAATTCCACAGAAAATGTCTACGAGTACTTGAAACAGCGCGTGTAATGTAACAGACAACATCCCTGAAATTCTACAGGATCTAGTCATGAATGCGTGGATTCAGCTGCATGCGGCATACCTGAAGAAACTTGTGGACATCTTCCTCCTTGAACTGAAGTCAATATCACTGCGGCGGGTGATATTAGCAGCTTGACTTCTAGCAGTGATTAATTTTTTGTGCAGTGGGCTCAGTTATGCCATTTTTTACAAAATACTTTCTTTATAAAATCGAGTTGGTGTTGTAGTAGTTGAGTACCACTGATGACTGTTACCTGATTTTCCAAATATGAATATAAACGAAATGATGTGTACCCAAAAATCTATATTACTATAAAGACAAGTGGTTGTTTAACTATATTACCAAAAATCTCATAAAGTTCTTGAGCGATTTACTTCAAATTCGTACAATATACTCTAATAAATGTGCGGAGAGACGTAAGCTACACATTCTTTAAATATATACGGTGTATAGGTACACAAATATTACATAAATTGGAAAGGCTGTTAGAAAAATCTCGAAAAGTTCTTCACCAATTTATTTCAAATTTTTACGTGATACTCTGTTAAACATTCAGACGGACATATCGCCACATTTTTAAAATGTAGATACAGGATGGGTCACGTAGGACGAACACCCCCCCCCCCCACCCTTATTTCACGGACCGTTGAACATACAGAAACGCGGCTTTTGGTAAACGTTAGAGCGTCGAGGGGCACGTAGTTTTCTTCTTTAGTTAATGTTTTTAGCGCTGATGTCAACGGAGATATTGAAGCATGTACGTTTTTTTAAAAGGAACCCTACGCTTTTTATGGCCACATTCGACAGCTCTTGAGAAGACAATTACAGCGATATAACGTTTGTTAATGTTGACGTTGGAACCTGTCGTAATGGAATTCGTGAAATATCCTAGAATTTGAGAGCATGGTGGCAGGAATCGACATTAGTGGTGCAAACAGCGCCAAGCAGAACTCTCGCGCTGTGCTGTGTCAGAATACCTCAACTTAATTGCCTGTTTACTTGTTTGCGCTTTCAGGCCGCTCATTTCTCCTTTAACATTCGTTGCGTGCAGACATTTAAACCAATGAGAAGTTGAACAGTCTACCTTTATATCGCGAATATAAAAGAAATGCCGTGAAAACAGAACAGCAGTATCATTCCCGATCGCCAATGTCCGATGCACCAGGCGACTGCACGAGTTAGGAAGACGCTAGTGTGGACAGGCTGCTAGAACAGCGAAAATAGGACATGAAAGAAGACTACAGCTGACATAGAGCTCTACGAAGCTGCTCGGTATACGACTCTACTGAATCAGCACATTGGTACGAGACATACTCCCAAGGATTGTGGTATCAGCCAGACGAGTGTCATTCGCATCCTGCTTCGACGGAATTTCCATCCGTCTTATCTTTCATTACATCAGGCACTCGACGAACGTGACTTCGAACGTCGTATAGTATTTTGACGGTTTGCCCTTCAGTATCTGAGGGATGACCCTACATTTCCTCAATGTCTGCCCTTTACGGATGAAGCAACGTTTACTAATCACGCTAATGTAAACTTGCATTACAAGCACTACTGCGCAGCCGGAAATCCACATTGGCTTCGTCAAATGCAACATCAACGGTGGTGGAGCGTAAACGTATGGTGCGGCACCATAGGAAATTACATTGTGGGACGTTACTACATTAGGTGTTCTAAACGGAAATTCGTATGCACACTTTCTGATGAACAGTCCACCTGTTCTTCTAGAAAAGGCACCATTGGACATTCGACAGCGTATGTGCCTCGTGAGACATTCGTAGATGTGCCTGCATCTAGGACGATAAGTTGGTTCAAGGGGAAATAAAGCTACATACACGTAGCACAGGTCTACCTTACAGTATATTACTACGCAGCCTAATTCGATACGCCTGCCAATCACTGTTTGCACCGCAAATGCCGTTTCCAACCACCATGTTCACACATTCTAGGTACTTCTCGGATTTTTTTACTGAAGGCTTCAATGTCAGCGGGGCAACGGCCTTGCCGCAGTGGATACACCGGTTCCCGTGAGATCACCGAAGTTAAGCGCTGTCGGGCGTGGTCGGCACTTGGATGAGTGACCATCCAGGCCGCCACGCGCTGTTGCCATTTTTCGGGGTGCACTCAGCCTCGTGATGCCAATTGAGGAGCTACTCGACCGAATAGTAGCGGCTTCGGCCAAGAATACCATCATAACGACCGGGAGAGCGGTGTGTTGACCCCACGCCCCTCCTATCCGCATCCTCCTCTGAGGATGACACGGCGGTCGGATGGTCCCGGTAGGCCACTCGTGGCCTGAAGACGGAGTGCTTCAATGTCAGCATTAACAAACGCTATGTTACCGTAATTGTCCTCGGAAGAGCTAGCGAATGCTGTACGGTTCCATTTTAAAAATAGCATACCTACTTCAATATCTCAGTTGATAATAGCGCTAAAACCATTACCCAAACAAAACCGAAAGTACCCTTCGACGCTCTAACGTTTGCCTAAAACCACGTTTCGATATGTGTAACCGTTCACGAAATAAAGGAAGTGTTACGCCTTACGTTACTCACCATAATATAAATGGGCAACGTTGTTGCCAAACATCTCTGAAAGGTCTTGACCGATTTACTTCACACTCTTAAACCACACACAAATGAAAATCCGAAAGGGCATAGGTTACTTATATTTTTATTAGTTACAATTCAAATTAATGATATTATATTATGAATTTTGTAATCGTGCACGTGTAATACATGGCAGGGATCTTTTAGACTCCATACCAAACACGCCATCTTTATAGTAGTTTATTTATCATTGTTCTGGATGGCGCATTAAAGTAGCAAGCCTCTGATAACAATTATCAATTCAACACTTTTATAGCGTTGAAGTTGAGTGTATTTCTCAAGGCCAAAATACTTTCAGATGATCTTAATTCCATAAATAGAATAATTAACTAATTTACTTTAATTCTTTGCTTAGAGCATGCATACGATGCTACCTGTAAGAGACAAGAATATATCGTCTGAAGTCAGCAGATATTCGTACATACGGAACTCGCATTTTCCAACGTCCCATGCGAAGCAAACAGTGAAGAGTTAGAGGATACAGACTACAGAATTTCTCATTTCCTTATCGGCCATAATGGAACTCAATAGAGAAAACCACTGACTCTAACGAGCAGAATAAGGGTAGACAATATCACGAAAATACCTCGTGGTCCAGTAACAGGTAGTGTAACAAAATAGAAATGGAATTCCACCAGAAATGAAGGCTTCCACGTCCAGGGTAGTTTTATCAACATCATCTTGGTTTAGAAGACAATTTGACTATTGTATGTGAAGTGTTGGCAGAAGAGCCAACACCGTGTTGCTAGAGGAGGCCGAAATGCACGCTTTTAAGCTCACGCAGGCTGGCGCGAGGTCTGGAACAGTTAAGGGAATTAATAGTAGCAAATAAAGTACGAAGTTGATGTAATACTTAACTTTAATCCATATGTGGTGTACATCGGTCTGACGGTACAGGCCTCACAAGTTAACTATCTATTGATAATGGCGCCTTGCTAGGTCGTAGCAAATGACGTAGCTGAAGGCTATGCTAACTATCGTCTCGGCAAATGAGAGCGTATTGGTCAGTGTAGCTTCGCTAGCAAAGTCGGCTGTACAACTGGGGCGAGTGCTAGTAAGTCTCTCTAGACCTGCCGTGTGGCGGCGCTCGGTCTGCGATCACTGACAGTGGCGACACGCGGGTCCGACGTGTACTAATGGACCGCGGCCGATTTAAAGGCTACCACCTAGCAAGTGTGGTGTCTGGCGGTGACACCACAGTATGTTATGTGGCCAAAAGTTCTCTGCACTACAACACCACCGTAGAAGAAGTAAAAACAAGTGAAAGTTTTATACCACAATAACTGTAAATATCGAGTTTGTTCTCTTAAGCAGAAGGCATGTACGTGCACTTGACAGGGACAGTCAAGAAGATGGTGTTTTGTCTTAAGAACAAACATGTTAGATGTTTCTCAGCAGCAACCAGCGTGTATGAAGGCAGAACTGATAAAAAGAGAATTTTCTCATTTGAAGAGGAGAAACAATAACCCACAGCTCCAAAAGCCACGGCACGGTTCTCCAAAAGGCGAACAAAGCGGAAACTGAAAGATGACCAAAACGAAGATGCTTCGTGTGCCAAATTCGATTATATAGAAAAGAAATGTCAAAAGATCCGCAAATGCTAATAAAACATATGCAAGGAACACAGTCAAATTATTTCTGAAGAGAGTTATTTTTAATGAGCAAATCTTCTCATAAGGATCAGTAAAATTGAGACTTGGTCATTCAGTGTCAGAAAAATTACAATGAATTTATAATATTCGGTATCATATTATGCTACAATAAAGTTGCAAAATGATAATAAATCTTCGTTATTCATTCCGTGCCAACAGTCATTTCAAATCTTGATAATACTTCTTTAAACACCAACATTTTGTATTTGCTTTAAGACAGGGGTCTTATAGACCCTTTCCATGCATTACTGTAAGCCCAGTCACTCGCTCATCTAAGGGTTAAACTTTTACACGAAATTCTAATTGACATTCGGGCGGACATGTGCTACACATTTTTAAACAACAATGTACAGGTATTCTGTTAAAATCGACTCCGAGAAAACAAATCCTGCAAAAATAACATTTAATGGACAGGTGGATACCACTTGCAGGCGGTTTACAGAGTGAATGTCAATTTTTCTTCTTTGTAGTGGCAGACTCCTCCCCCTCCCTCCCACACCCATAAAAGAGAACGTGATTTTAGCAAACGTTTTTATTAAAACGTTGAAGTAGTAATTGTGATAGGAGGTACTATCTTGTTCAAAAAATGGCTCTGAGCACTATGGGACTTAACATCTATGGTCATCAGTCCCCTAGAACTTAGAACTACTTAAACCTAACTAACCTAAGGACAGCACACAACACCCAGCCATCACGAGGCAGAGAAAATCCCTGATCCCGCCGGGAATCGAACCCGGGAACCAGGGCGTGGGAAGCGAGAACGCTACCGCACGACCACGAGATGCGGGCACTATCTTGTTCTTGTTTTAATAATATCATTATTTTACTGAAAAATTTTGCGAGATGAAAGTCAATAAAATAGTCATAGGGGTGTAATCAATATCGAGCAGTTGCGATTGCCCTTGTATTTACACCTAACTAATGAGGTAAAGTTTCTCAGACCGCGAAAAAATTTTCAAACTCGCTGTCCAATGACACTTATGGCGAAATGATTCTATAACCTTTCTTAAACAGCCAACCCTACTAAGTTCTGTTTACCGCTCCATTATAGCCTTCGTTGTTTGTTACTGATGCGTATTACTGACACCTGCTGGGGTCTCTCAGACCGCGCCTCGAGCACTACGTACATGTTTTTTCTTCAGTATAGTACTAAATGTGTTCCCAGAAACTGTCAGTTTTATCGATCCTATGTTTGATAAAATTAATATTCGGTGGATAGCGGAAGGTGTCAGTGATTTAGACCACGAAATAGACGAAAAAGAATATGACTGTACTGTAGCCACTGATCACAGTTCTGCTAGCAGAGAGGATCATTCAGAGGAAGAATTTCCGGTCAGTTATGACTGGGACCTTTCTGTTTCTCCAATAAAATACTAAACCTGTTAGTTAAAATCAATTGTGTTCTGAGTAGAGGTGAAGGAAAGTGTGGATCCCAAAACTGATTTCCCGTGTCCGGCCATCCTGATTTAGGTTTTCTGTGACTTCCCTAAATCGCTCCAGGCAAATGCCGGGATGATACCTTTCAAAGGGCACGGCCGACTTCCTTCCCCGCCCTTCCCTAATCCAAATGGTTCAAATGGCTCTGAGCACTATGCGACTTAACTTCTGAGGTCATCAGTCGCCTAGAACTTAGAACTAATTAAACCTAACTAACCTAAAGACATCACACACATCCATGCCCGAGGCAGGATTCGAACCTGCGACCGTAGCGGTCACGCGGTTCCAGACTGAAGCGCCTTTAACCGCACGGCCACACCGGCCGGGCTTCCCTAATCCGATGATACCGATGACCTCGCTGTCTGGTCTTCTTCCCCAAACAACCCAACCCAACAACCCCCCCCCCCCCCAAAAAAAAAACTGATTGTCAGTTTTGCGGATTGTCGATGGCAATTTTATATTTGCAAGTTTAAGCTCTGGAATTTAGTTTCACGTGAAAATTTACTTGCTAAAAAATACTATAACGTTTAGAAGCTGAAAATTCACTACTCTAAGAGTTCATTCACGTGTAAAAAAAGCCACACAGAAGTGCGTGATTTTGATTTTGTGTCATAAACAGTAAATCTTGAAGATTTTATTGAGTGCAATAAAATCAACAACGTGTACTTAAAAAAACAATTAAATAATGGTAAAAATAAATTTTAAATAACATAAATTAAAAATTTCAACTAATGAATAAATTTCGGTTTTAACATAGGAGTCCCACAGAACCCATCTCGAAGTATACATTACAGGGAAGCCACCTCTTGCGTTAACAATATTTTGAGTATGTGATAAAGATAAAGCTCACGACCTGAAGGTTGATTTGAAAACCACGGCGCTTTATTAGACTTAGTCTTGTCAGAGGTGGTGTTCTACTGCCTCCGTCTGGCCTTTAATTGACTCACCCAACCACTTGTAAGGGGTGAGTCTAGAGTTTAGCGTGGATGCCACGCTGCAACTAGGTATTTTTCACATTAAGAAACATTTCCAGAAGGGAAAAAAGGTGAAAGGTGATAGAAGTCCTAAACCGACCAGCGATTGATCACGAGACTTTGGATCCACAGTGCGACACTACACCACTTTGTGTTTACATAACTGGCTTTTTATTCCTACAAATAATTCTAATGATAATACGATTTAATAAGAAATATCGTACAGTTGATTGCTGAGGAATCGAGCCACACTGTTGCTTATCGCGAGCAGTTGGCTTAACCTTCTTGAATTCTATGGTTGCCTCCAGACCAGAAACAAACTTCCGTAGTCACCGATGTTTCTAACTATGAATTCAGAAGTATGTTATAGTAGAGCCCTGGGGCGAAGGACTTCTATGGAGGACTATGGCTTTCCCTGTAAGAAGGGATATGCACTGAGCTGACAAAAGTTATGGGACAGGGATATGCACATATACTGGTGGCGGTAATATCGCGTACACAAGGTACATAAAGGGTAGTGCTTTGGCGGAGTTGTGATTTGTAATCTGGTGATTCATGTGAAAAGGTGTCCAACGTGATTATAGCCGCACGATGGGAATTAACAGATATTGAACACAGTATGGTAGTTGGAGCTAGACGCATGGGACATTCCGATTCGGGAATCGTTAGGGAATTACGAGGTGCGACAATAAAGTAATGAGACTGATTTTCTTTGCAAGATGTGGCAACCCTGCAGGCTTGCGTAGGCATAACGTCTTTCACCTTGGTCTAAAAGCTGCTTCTAGTCCACACGGCACGTCGATGGAACTGCTCAGTTGTGAGTTGTGTTGTAATAAGTTAACACATGTTTGTGTGTCTCATCAAGGAAATGGAACCGCAATGGTATGCCATTTCTTTTTGCGTTAAATTTGCTGAAAACGCGACGATAACTTACGGTAAGCAACAAACGGCTTTTGGAGAGGAGGTTGTGTCATGAGCTCAAATTTTTTGTTGGCGTAAAATGTTTAGTGAAGACAGAACGAATGTCAAAGTCAAAAGTGAAATGCATGCGTGTTACTGGTGCAGGATTCTGTGCACGAACTGACCTGTGGCTTATGTGTCACATATTTTGTAGGCGACTCATGTCAGGTGATCTCGATGACCACATCGTTCCCTCGAACTGTCCACAATATTCTTCAAACCAACTGCAAAAAATTGTGACCTGGCGACATTGCCCACTGTCCTCCACAAAAGTTCTATCATTGTTTGAAAACATGAAGCCTATGAATGGCACGCAAAAGGTATCCAGGCAGCTGAACATTACCATTTCCAGTCAGTGATCGGTTCACCTGGAGCAGAGGATCCAGCACATTTCATGTGAACACAGCCCACATTATTGGGGTTCCACCACCACCTTGCACAGTGGCTTCATGGAGTCTGTGTCACACTCGAACCCTACCGTCAGCTCCTACCAACTGAAATGGGCTGTTATAGACGGGTATAGAGACAACATGGCTCAACATTTTTGCACGGGACTTCCAAGGACTTGTTAAGTCCATGTCATGTCAACCTGATGAACTTCGCCGGGCAAAAAAGGAGGTCCGACACAATTTTAGGATGTATCTCATGACTTTTGTCACCTCAGTGTGTATGAAGTAAATTACAATTAATGGAACAAAATAAATTAATTGATGAGTGATTTCACTGTTATCATAGTACACCACTGCATCGCGATTTTTTTTTTACCATCAATCGACCTTGTGCTCATGGCCGTGCACAAGGTGCATTTCGATTATCATCGACTTATTTCTGACAAAGCTTTGCATAATGTGTTACATTTTATTCACTAATATGAGAACTTGGCATGAGGTTCCAACCCATAATGAACACGTTTTGTAACAAACACTTTTGAAGACCAGAAGGTGACAGCAAAGCCTGTGGAAACCGGTTGTCGAAAATAAATATTTATGCAAGCTTGGCTATAGAAAGTTTACCAATTACTAATGAGTTCAATGCATAATAAAGGTACACACAATAATTTATGAGGGAGACAGGACATATATGGGAAGCAGATAGAAGTAATATTTCTAATGAACAGTCTCCAGTTTATAACTGCTACTGTGTAAATGCATAGATGAGACGTGGTATGGACCTGATGATGGTCTTGTCCTATACCGAAATCAATCGTATTTAATAATAAAAAGATAGTGTGTTTCTGTATTTCATTATGCAACTTTTAACCTTCATTAAAACAGTACAACACCACACACACAAAAAATTTCGAATCATAAAATCTTCACGTATGCAGTGCGAAACTAAGATTACACTCCACCACACTCAGAAAATATAGTAGCATGGCAAAAATAAAATATTTACTGCAAGTGGCTGCTACAACAGCGCAAAACAGATTTGGTGCGGTTCGTGAAGAAGAGAAGTTTTATGTTTCTGTAGTGAATGTAACAAAGCTTTCGACAAACAGTCGTCTCGACTCTCAAAAAGCTGTAAATGGAAATTGAGGTTCTTCCTCAGTTTGATAACAGAAAACGAAAACGAATCATTATCGGCAAAGTACCGCAGACATGTATTCTACCATATAACCACATTGACATGTATTGTAACGACATTTCGCTAACGAGAGAAGCAAATACCACTCTGAATGAGGCCGGTAGATTAACGTAGATCGTTACTCGCATAAACCCTACACGTATTGGATTCGCTGATTTAATTATGCGTGTCAGTGCTTAATGTGATGAGTAGCAGGAAATGCGCTCGTAGGTAAACACTGCAGCAGGAACCAATGTAAATTATCTCGAGTGGTATTTAGTCATTAACGAAATATTAACGCTGAACCGAAGCTTTCTCTTACGTGTATTAAGCCAACCAGCTTTCTAATTCAGAGCGGTATTATAAGCTTATTTTTGCCACGTCATTTACAAAATTTCGCATCACATTAATGGTTGAGTCTGTTAGGCTTAGAACATACCACTTGAAAACACACATATAAACAAAATAGATTCTTAACTGACTACCAGATGGGAGTCTGGGCTAAATTTTACTTAATGTATTATGTTATAGCTCTGAAAGATATGTTTCAGTTTGCATGCGAGGCTATCATAATTTTATCTAACGATCCACGTAAGAAGGACATAAAGTTCTCTGGAAAGCAATAACGTGCTACCATTCTGAAATTTCACTAATTCATTTAAACTGTGATTAGGTCTCTGAAAATCAGAAGGGGACTGAAGGTTAGAACAAGTTAATCAACATCAGCAGCAACACCTGCTGCAGCCATCTGACGGGCGCTGTTGGATACAGGCTTCCCCAAGAGTCTTGACATTTCCATGCTTTACGGTCATGAACAGCGCGCATGAACCTTCTTACTGTGCTTTCCACTGGAATCAACCAAGACAATTCTTTGGTCCATCTACCACCCATTCGTTTAATTTCAGTCGCAACCATTTCCTTTTTATTTCCTTTATAGAGTATGGGTACTTGTAATAATTCGGAAGATTAGATGGATTAAATGGCTCTAAACACTATGGGACTTAACATCTGTGGTCATCAGTCCCATAGACTTAGAACTATTTAAACCTAACTAACCTAAGGACATCACACACATCCATGCCCGAGGCAGGATTCGAACCAGCGACCGTAGCAGCCGCGCGCTTCTGGACTGAAGCGCCTAAAACCGCTCGACCACGGCGGCCGGCTGGGAAGATCAGAGCTACAAGTGGAATACACGAAACGTTTTTGCCATCGAATAACTCCGTTGCAGGCCTGGATACAGGTATGCTTCACGTTTTTGAGCTTGTAGATAAACCAGTGGATCGTTATTGTTCTAGTCAGATGCATGTACATTTTATCAAGCATTCATGTATGTCATTTTGAACTGATGCAGATAGCTCAACATTGTGCTTTGCAAATGTTTAGCCGGCCGTTGTGGCCGAGCGGTTCTAGGCGCTTCCGTCTGGAACCTCGCGACCGCTACTGTCGCAGGTTCGCATTCTGCCTCGGGCATGGATGTGTGTGATGTCCTTAGGTTAGTTAGGTTTAAGTATTTCTAAGTTCTAGGGGACTGATGACCTCAGATGTTAAGTCCCATAGTGCTCAAAGCCATTTGAACCATTTTTTGCAAAGGTTTTCCCTGATGGGGGACAACCTACTTACATTAATAGATAGACATGTTTTGTAATGATCCGGAGCTTAATATTTTAAACTAACTGTTTTGGTCCACCTACACTATATGCATACTGCAGTTCAATTACCAAACCAAACAGCTTGCAATACTTACTTACTGGCAGCAATTGTCAGAACATTTCAGCTAGTAATTCAGGCAATAACACTAAACATGTTAATTTCACCATTTTTTCAAACTAGAGCGGAAATGATTGAGTATATAAATTATTTTTATTTATCAGTTCTTAAAGTGTAACAGGACGAAATGCCTAGTAAGCTTTTAAAAGTTATCCGTGGGCATGCAACACTTTTACAACTACTACTATTATCACTTGGTAGCACCTCTGATTTTTAGGGGAAGAGAATGTACAATCTTTGAGACAAAAATTATGACACTCCCAAGGTAATTATGGAACTGTTTTGAGCTCGTATGGGCGTTTTCAGCTTGGAAAATCTACCAGCAATTCAGTAACTACATTCTTGAACTCACTCCACTAGAAGATGTGCCGGTTATGTGGATTTTACAACTGTTGGTTGCTTTAAGTAGGTCTCTAGGTCCTCTACAGTCATCATATCCCATCTGAATATCATAAGTTTTGACCAGCAGCCACAATCCACAAAGAGAAACTACATGATGCAATGGGCACCATGTCGACAAAGCTACAAGTACATCAGCTTTTTATCAACATCCCTGCTTTATCCCCCTTGCCTGTTATATTTCAGTTGATTGTTCTTGAAGAGCGTAACTGGAGATTGTAATTATTTATTGTTTAATTGTTATCCCCTATGTTGTATACATGATGAAACAGTTGTTACATATTTCTATAATGGTCATGATTGTTTCTCTGTAACTTTTATGGATACGCTAGCTGAGAACCCAGAGTTGTCTGGGTATGTATTTATTAGTAATTGCTCCTCCTCTTTCCTCTCCGTTCATCTCCTCCTGCCCCACTCTCTGTCCATCTCCTCTTCCCCCGTCTTTGTCCACCTTCTTCTACAACCACTCTGTCCATATCCTCCCCCCTTCTCTATCCATATCCTATTCTTTCTCTGTCCATTTCCTTCTGCCCTCTCTTCACGTCCCCTCTCTCACTATTTATTTCATCTCCTCCTCTTTCCTTTCTGCCCATCTCCACCTCTGCCTTCTCTCTGTCCGTAACCTCTCCTTTCTCTGACCATTTCCTTCCGCCCCTCTCTGCGTCCATCTCCTCCTCTTCCTCCTCTCTGCCCATCTTTGTCTCCTCTCTGTCTTACTTATTTCCGTTCCTTGTCCCTCTCCTTCTCTTCCCTCCCTCGGTTCATCTCCATCTCCCTGTCCTCCTCTGTACAGCCCCTCTCTCTGCCCCTCTCCTCCTCCCACTAGCTGTCTCTGTCTCGTCCTTCTCCTCTCTGTCCATCTCCTCCTACTCCCTTTCCACAAT
This sequence comes from Schistocerca nitens, assembly GCF_023898315.1. NCBI lineage: Eukaryota > Metazoa > Arthropoda > Insecta > Orthoptera > Acrididae > Schistocerca > Schistocerca nitens. Next base: position 422,641,635 of record NC_064617.1, on the reverse strand, counting down.
ATCAATCTCACCCCAATAGAAGGCTGGTGGTTCTTACCCCTACATTGTTTATTTCCAGATCGTAACTAATATGCATACCAAATTTGATTGATATCTTTCCATGAGTTTGGGATGAGCTTCTGGCCGTTGGCTTTGTCGGCGGACGCACTTGTTAGACGTATTTCACTTAGATTATTTTTAAAATATTTCATGCGTATTTGTTCCCATATTTCACCTGCACCTCTGACGACTGTCTCCCTGCAGTATCATTTTCTCGCAGCTCAATGTTTATCACTTCCTATCTCCTGAACGATGTGTCGTACAATGATATAATTTTTCAGTTGCATACAGCGGTATATGTCAATATGCCTGAAAAGGTGTCGCGAATACAGTTATTAGTAAATAAGTAATAAATTAAAGCGCCGTGCTTCATGCTACAATTTCACTGCATGAACGACGAAAATATGGTAAGCGGCTATCTTTTATCTTCCTTTCATCATTTCTTGGGCGTTATCACTAATAAAAGTTTGATAAGAATGAAATTATGTGTAATGTTTGTTGAAAGTCACTAAGTGTACACATTATCGAATACTGGGTGAATGAGTTATGTATGTTCACGCGTCATGCACTACACTGTTTTTTCGCCCCCACCACTCCTTTGATAAGCAAGTAGTTCATATCCCCACAGCGATTCTTTCCAGGCAGTAAGTGACATGGGCGACAAGTTTGAATGAAATCTATTCAGTGTTTTATAATGAGATTATGAGCTGGTTTCTCATGATGAGGCAGGATAAGGTTATGATTGCGGATGGGACATAATCCATTACTCTCGATTGCACCATAAATATGTTAACTTTATTTAAATAAATTAAAATTTTAGAACAATCTCTTAAAAAACACAATATTGGTTGTATGACGGCTGAAGGCCCTATCACAGAAAAAAATTCCACAATTTTAGGGCCGAAGGCCACCAACAATAACCTCAAACAACAAACGGCTGAAAGCCTGAATTAGAAGTCAGAAGAACAATTCCAAATAACACACATTTCAACAAATGCCTTGCCTTTAAAACAAGTTTACTTAAAAAAAAATTATTGTAACACGGCTGAAGGCCTTATTATAAAAGAAGAAAAATTATTACTCGGCTGAAGGCCACACCAACAATAATTAGAAAATTACAAATATACTTAAAACCAACATCACAAGCTAAGGAATCAGGACAAGTGGTTCTCAGCAAGTGTTCCAAGGGTCGTCCTGGTAAGGTAACTTAGACATAAGGTAAGGTGAGAGAGGCAGCCAGGAGTTGTACTCATGTAATAAAATGGCAACTCAAACTAGGGGCAGCTAAAGCGCCGACCGACCGACTAACCAATCCGTCTAACGTCCGATCACCAGTACAACGATGGAATATTTTTAGGCAAGGGTGAAGAGACAGACGGCACTACGTCTTCAGAAAACACCAAAGGCCGAAGGAAACACTAAAACCAAGGTAGACCTCCAAAAAAATATGCACAGTACAATACAAAAGGCAGTCGGACGCCATGTCGGACAGCATCAACATGAGGAGGAAAGGCACACTGCTGGAAAAGTACGCTAACCTCCAGGGCAGGTAACTGGGGCGTTAGCGGCCACAAGGCAGAAAATACCGCTGGTTACTCTTCACTAATAAGAACAATACTAGGCTGATGAATAACAAATAGAGAAAGAGGGCTGCAATACTTCACCGCCTCGAAACACTTCACTCGTTGCCAGGCTCAGCGGCCCTAGAAGCAACAACCCGCAGACCACAGGCGAGATCTCAGAATGGTCGATGTTGCATTTACAGTTAACTCTTCACTCACCTTAAACGTCCAGGGTTCGCTGTGCAACGAAGTCGTCGCTCTAGCAGCTACCCCTCCTCGATCCGGCAGTCGCAGCACGCCGACAGTGACTCCGGCTTGCCCACGTTCTGCACGGGCCTGCTCGCTGCTGTGCCCCAACCGAACTGATCACCATTCGCAACTCGCACCAGATCCAGTACTCAGATAGCATTAAAATAACTGGTCATTCAAAACTACAAGATACACACGGATCCAGGAAAACAATTCCACCAATAACTGACAGTACTAAAACAAGTCACTGTAAAACAACACGGACGAATTATAAGTCGGCAGAAACACAGAGAAGCCAGAAGCGATCGGAAGACGAAATGCGTGTCATCTGCTGCGACACCCGACCGTACGACCAAGCAACGGTCGTCCCAACTGAATTAGGCACGGGAAAGATCCCAGTATAAATCGTCGACTGACAACATATTGCCATGAGGTCACTTCGATGCGCGGACACACACACACACACACACACACACACACACACACACACACACACACACACAAGTAAATGTTGTACTACTCAAATATCAAGGTCCATTCAATTAAAACTTAATCCTGTCCTTGACGTGGTCGTGTACTCTCGCGACCACATCCTTCCGTCGGACAGTGTGTGTGTGTTGCCAGCGGTCGGGCGAGTACTGGCAGTCCGGACCTCACTGCTGCTCCGGCCCAACTCAACTAGCTCGACGCAAGACGACCCGAAAATACTAGAGGCCGTTCCAAAAAGGGTACCACAGTACGCGCTGTCGATAAGTGCTGCTGCTGCCACTCACGAACAGACGAGGCGAGCAAACGTAATGGCGCCAGAGGACACACTAAGAAAACGTGACGCCACTATCGCTAATACAAGATGCCAAGCTATGAACGGCATCAACGCGAGCCACACACGGCTCAGAGATGTGCAGCTAACATAATACGTACATACGTACATTTTTGTAACAGATATGGATGTTTAATAACGATGCAAATACTCTAAGCAGTTTAAAAAAGTTTTCCAAATAGCTATATTGCTCAGATCGCAGTTGATACAAATCCTGATTTCTGGTTTCAGCAAAGATTTATTATCACCTTCATATCTGGCAATGTAACTCTGCTGAAACTAGTAATCAGGCTATGTACCAACTACGATCTGGACAGTAAAACTTCTATTTCAGAAGCCTTTTTACATTGTTATGGAGATCGCTCTCCTACTGAAAAGTCAGGAACATACGCTGTAATAAGTGTTTCACAATTGTTACTTGCGATTATCTCGTTATGGTACTGTTATAAAATCTCACCATTTTGTGGTTCCTATTTTGTATACAAGCCTCACAAAAGGATGCTAATCTGCGTTGCCAAGTTATTCTTTTCACTAGGACCTATCTACTTATTACTGTTATGTTATTATTTATGAGTTTATCTATTTCATAATACAACATATTTTGACGTAATACACTCTTGGTTACAAATTCGCTTTCCTAATGTGCGTCGCACACTTATGCAAGCGCTCGTGGCTGCAATCACAATGATCCGGTAATCAGCTAGTACAGCATTTCGCCATGACATCCATCTCGAGTCCGCCAGCATGACCGGTCGTTCAATGACCAATGATAATACCGAAACACAGGACTCTTCTGCACGGCAGAAACTACACTCCTGGAAATTGAAATAAGAACACCGTGAATTCATTGTCCCAGGAAGGGGAAACTTTATTGACACATTCCTGGGGTCAGATACATCTCATGATCACACTGACAGAACCACAGGCACATAGACACAGGCAACAGAGCATGCACAATGTCGGCACTAGTACAGTGTATATCCACCTTTCGCAGCAATGCAGGCTGCTATTCTCCCATGGAGACGATCGTAGAGATGCTGGATGTAGTCCTGTGGAACGGCTTGCCATGCCATTTCCACCTGGCGCCTCAGTTGGACCAGCGTTCGTGCTGGACGTGCAGACCGCGTGAGACGACGCTTCATCCAGTCCCAAACATGCTCAATGGGGGACAGATCCGGAGATCTTGCTGGCCAGGGTAGTTGACTTACACCTTCTAGAGCACGTTGGGTGGCACGGGATACATGCGGACGTGCATTGTCCTGTTGGAACAGCAAGTTCCCTTGCCGGTCTAGGAATGGTAGAACGATGGGTTCGATGACGGTTTGGATGTACCGTGCACTATTCAGTGTCCCCTCGACGATCACCAGTGGTGTACGGCCAGTGTAGGAGATCGCTCCCCACACCATGATGCCGGGTGTTGGCCCTGTGTGCCTCGGTCGTATGCAGTCCTGATTGTGGCGCTCACCTGCACGGCGCCAAACACGCATACGACCATCATTGGCACCAAGGCAGAAGCGACTCTCATCGCTGAAGACGACACGTCTCCATTCGTCCCTCCATTCACGCCTGTCGCGACACCACTGGAGGCGGGCTGCACGATGTTGGGGCGTGAGCGGAAGAGGGCCTAACGGTGTGCGGGACCGTAGCCCAGCTTCATGGAGACGGTTGCGAATGGTCCTCGCCGATACCCCAGGAGCAACAGTGTCCCTAATTTGCTGGGAAGTGGCGGTGCGGTCCCCTACGGCACTGCGTAGGATCCTACGGTCTTGGCGTGCATCCGTGCGTCGCTGCGGTCCGGTCCCAGGTCGACGGGCACGTGCACCTTCCGCCGACCACTGACGACAACATCGATGTACTGTGGAGACCTCACGCCCCACGTGTTGAGCAATTCGGCGGTACGTCCACCCGGCCTCCCGCATGCCCACTATACGCCCTCGCTCAAAGTCCGTCAACTGCACATACGGTTCACGTCCACGCTGTCGCGGCATGCTACCAGTGTTAAAGACTGCGATGGAGCTCCGTATGCCACGGCAAACTGGCTGACACTGACGGCGGCGGTGCACAAATGCTGCGCAGCTAGCGCCATTCGACGGCCAACACCGCGGTTCCTGGTGTGTCCGCTGTGCCGTGCGTGTGATCATTGCTTGTACAGCCCTCTCGCAGTGTCCGGAGCAAGTATGGTGGGTCTGACACACCGGTGTCAATGTGTTCTTTTTTCCATTTCCAGGAGTGTATATGATACGTAGGGTGTCTGCTGACCACCAAACACGCCTTGTCGCGTATAAATGCTGGGCATTGTCACACAGGAAGAATGCGACTCTATTACAAGTTGATAGGAATACTGCAAAATTCCTGTATTGGTCATTAAATAAGAAGCCACCAGCTGATAAAACAATGACTTTATTGGGCGCCTTTCGGACAGAACCTATCAAAAGAATGTCTAAAACCAGAAATACAGCCGGCCGGGGTGGCCGGGCGGTTCTAGGCGCTTCAGTCTGGAACCGCGCGACCGCTACGGTCGCAGTTTCGAATCCTGCCTCGGGCATGGATGTCTGTGACGTCCTTAGGTTAGTTAGGTTTAAGTAGTTCTACGTTCTAGGGGACTGATGACCTCAGCTGTTAAGTCCCATAGTGCTCAGAGCCACTTGAACCATTTGAACCAGAAATACATAAAAAATAATAGAAATATACAAGAGTATGAAACTGCAAGTATCGTCAAAATTAAACAGCTGAAATACATACCATGAACATCTTGGTGATCAGATATACACTGACGGGAAAAAAGCAGTATACTTGGAATGACGATGTCGATTTTGTTACGACGATGACGTATGCCACCTAGGGGATAGTAGTGTATCGATAATGGTTTCAACGTCGTCCGCCAAAAGGTAGGTAGCGGCAGAGGTATCAGAGGGACACCTGTGTCTACCGTTCGTTAGGGAAAGTTCGCAATCACAATGCACATTGTGGTGCAAACACCTGTAGCAAGCAGGCAACCACGCCACGGAAATGCGAGTCTGAAAGGGGTCAAATTGCGACCTTCCGAGTTAGGAGATGATGCGTTCTGAGAATTGCCAGGCATTTTGAAACTGTTGCGTCAGTTATGCCACAACGCTGGTGGTCACGTAAACATTTTCACACCAAGATATGAAGTTTTGGACGTCCATGCTGCACAGACGGCCGCCAGGATAATCGCATTGTAAGGGCTGCAGTGGCAGACTACACAGCTACCACAGCAAGATAAGAGGGTTTGTCAACCCAGACGTGTCAGCCGGCCGCTGGTGGCCGAGCGGTTCTAGGCTCTTCAGTCCGGAACCGCGCGACTGCTACGGTCGCAGGTTCGAATCCTGCCTCAGGCGTGGATGTGTGTGATGTCCGTAGTTCTAAGTTCTAGGGGACTGATGACCTCAGATGTTAAGTCCCATAGTGCTCAGAGCCATTTGAACCAGCCAGACGTGTCGACACGAACTGTTGCGAACCGGTTATTAGCAGTGGGGGAATGTGCCCACATGCCTCTAGCCCCTCTTCCACACACGACGCAGCATCGGCATGCTGGGCTGGACTGGTGCTGTCAGAGAATCACTTGTTAGACGGAATGGCGCGCCGAGGTCTTCAGCGATGAAAGCAGGCTATGCCTGCACGCAAGTGATCATCGATGGTACATTGTAGACCTGGTGAGTGCTTTCTCGTAGACTGCATTCGTCCGAGACACACTGCCCCACCCTGTGCCTTGCCATCTGGGATGAGAAAAGTTGCGACTCTCGTTTACCTTTAGTGTTTTTGGAGAAAACTCTAACCAGCACCAAATATGTGCATAATATTGTTAGACACATTATTTTGTCGTCCTTGCATAATATTGTTAGACACATTATTTTGTCGTCCTTGCAACAGAAAGGGATGCGTTGTTCCTACAGGTTAATGCTCGCCCACACGCTGCCCGTGAAACTCAACGTGTTCTGCAAGACGTGCAACAACTTCTCTAGCGAGCATCTTACAGAAGTACGTGAACAGGTCGAGCAGAGGTAGAATAACGTTATTCAGGACAGTATTCGTTATCTGTACGATCAACTGGATGGCAGAGCCACCGCCTGCATTGCCGCCTGTGAAGGCTACACCACTTACTAATGTGGGTACTTCAACAAGGATCGATGCGTGCTATCTCAGAACCGATTGCGTTATTGGTCTGTAAATTTAATCATTTCATGTACTCCATATGCACTGTTGTAACAAAAAATTCTTGAAGGTCTAATATTCTGCGTGGTGTCTGTTGGTTCTATATCGTGTCTCCCTACCACTTTCGCGCAACGACGCTCTGAGCGTGTTTTTTAGGGAATTGACTAGTTTGAACCTGGGACCTGTTGCTGGTAAGGAGACGCCAGACCACCCATGACATGTAGAGTTCAGAAGAGTTCAGTGAGACTAGCGATGATATAACCAAATACTTAATGATTTCAGCGTCAGCTCCACTGCACTCCCTGTAAAAGAATCTTAATACTAACTAAATTTAGTGGAAGGGGTTCTAGGCTTTCCTATCTTTAGTTAGCTGGTAAAATTACGTCGAAAAGTCAGTTATGTTTACCATTGGAAATTTTATTCTACTCACAAAACATTGTTTATAAATTGCACTATTGATAAAAGGTAATGTTTTAATACAGGATGATAAAAACCAACTGCGTTCAACAAAAATGTGAACGAATATTCCCTAAATGGGTTTCCAAGTTCTACAATGGATCAAAGGATGACCTATGCCATATCACATCTATAATCTAGGTTTAAATTAAGTTTCATAAAAGAGAAAACTATCAAAATGGTCTACATTGACCCTGAATTATCTTTAATTACTTATCTAACTTGTCGTAAATTGCAGTGGCTGATGTGACTTCTCAATCACTATATAACAGAAAAATCATAGAGTTTCAGATTTTTACTTCAAGTGGCAAATGTGAACACCTTGAGCTTTAATTGACGATCGACACTAGTATTAAGTAAAAAGGGCGTGTAACAGATGAGACCTCTGCAGTTCTGAGTGAAGCTTTATGCGCTGTTATGCGGCATCGCGTGCGTTCATTACCTTGTCGGTGTTCGTCAGGGGGCGGCGGGCAGCACACCTCCGCTCACCTCGCCGTCTCGGAAGCAACTCCCTCCTAACTTCTCCTTATTACAGTTTACTGAAGTTGGTTAAAAAAAACTATCTGGCTGTGTTTTCATCTGACCAATCAGGGTCTCAATGTTAACCTTAAGCTCCGCCTACAAGAATTCTGTGTATCCAATGAGAAACGTTATACTTTTCGTGGTGGGGCAATGTTTTTAAAGTTTGCAATGTAACAGAGACGCGAAAAAGTCTCACGCTAAAACTTGCAGCTGGTGTGGTCCTTTTAGCGTTATTGTAAGATCTATACTGTTCTTCTGGACGGCTCTAGCTTTTAACATGGGCTGGGGGGTGTGGTCCTGACGTGACAGAGACGCGAAAAAGTCTCACGCTAAAACTTGCGGCTGGGGTGTGGCCCTTTTTGTGTTATCGTAAGATCTATACTGTTCTTCTGGAGGGCTCTAGCTTTTAACATGGGCTGGTGGGTGGTCCTGACGAAACAGAGACGCGAAAAAGTCTCACGCTAAAACTTGCGGTTGGGGTGGTCCTAGCAGTTAGCTGGCGACGTGGGTGTCCGTCCCTTATCGTAGGGCCTTCCAACTTAACACCGTTCTGCTCTCGGCCTCTGTTCTCGTTTCTCCCCTAAGAACTGCGTCTGTCTCATGGTGGGAAGGTATGACATGCATTTAAGCATTCTTGTGTTAGTCGGTGGTATTCAATTTGCTCACTCGTTACTCAAATTACTTTGGTTAATTTAATGTCACGATTTATTCGGAGCTATGTGACATACTACTGGATTTGCTTATCATGTCAGGGTTTTCATGGAAGGTGTTGGATTTGCCTGACACCTTACATATCACCACCCTTCGAATTTAATTTTTGCACTGAATTTAGGCAATGATTGAATCATTGTCTAAGTCAGTCAAAAATTATTCCTTTATCTAAATTTTGTTGCCTACTGTTCAGCCACGTTATTCTGGTTCTATGCTAGTTTGTATTACTAATTTATATTTTTATATTCTTCCACATTGTTCTGAAAAATGACAAGAGAAGAATATTTTAACGCTATTATTAATTTTTAATTATTTTCTTTCTTTATTTAAGTGTGAAGTTTGTTTTTTAAGAAGTTTGTTATCGAAAGTGAGGTGTCTTTCACATTGATTTTCTTAGAAATATATATTTTTTATGAATGTAGTAATTAAGTAATATCTATTCCTAACACATTTTCTGAATATCATGTACAAGTAAAATGTTTTTGTTTCTAGACACTCATTTCAACATTGTTACACTAACAAATAAGAATTATTTCCAAGAATTGCTTTGACAAAGAAATATACAAACACAAGTATTGATATATTATCCTAACAAATGGTACAAATGTTAAAAAAAGGGAAAACATCCAACAAGATAATTTGTTATGCTTTGTATTTATAAGGAGAAAATAAGTACAATATAGTTATTCTCTAATTTTTATGAGGAGAAAATAAGTGGCATATAGTTTTAGTGTTTATTATACCTTACTTTTGTTCTTTATATACTGTCCATTTCAGAACTAATGACTTATTTTTATCGATAGTCTATTTTTTACTTAAATCCATAGTCAATGACTATTATTTTGTAGTTTATTAGCTGTCTGGTGTGCTTAATTTATTTAGTTTTTCACACGTTTCTTTTGCACAATTCCTACATCACATAATTTGATTTCACACATTTACACAATCCTATGAATGTTTGATCATGAGGTTGGCGAATGTTTTTGCAGGAAGGTGATGGTCTTGAGCGAGATGAATGTGGGCAAGTATTTGATGTACAGCTTCGTTCGTCGTTCCTTGTTGGCTTTGCAAGTGTGTGTTGCTGTTGTGGAGGTCCCACAATGGAATGGAGCTGTGAGTGCAGAATGTCGTGGTTTACTGGCTTTGTATGCGTGAAAATCATCGTTATGTGTCGCTGAAAGCGGTCGTTTTTCGTTGTAATACTTCGCAGACGACTAGTTTACAATAGGATAGGGATTTGGGAAGATATGTCGTCCCTTCTTCACCCATCTTCTTTCTTGGTCTCAATCTTGCGAATCTTCAACTTCTGTTCTTTCTGTTTTTTCTCTGCTTCTTACTTGATTCTTGGTTCTTCTCTGGGCAGGATAAGGAAATATTTATTGATAACTAGTCGCTTTGAAGTTCTCCGCTTAGTAACAGTTTGATAAATTGTTTGGGTGTGTCATTTTTACTTTGTGGAAGTTTTATTCAGTTTCGTGCATCAGCGTGCTGTTTAATAGCAGTAGTGTGACTTTTACACACATTATTTTGCCAGTGGTGGCTTGCCCAAGCGGTCTTCTCGTCGGGCCGTTTTTTGCCCGCTCCGCTGAGTGGGGGCGTTCCGAGACCCTTCTGGCGTTCGGTGTCCTGTCATGTCTCTGCAGGGTTCTGCAACTGTGTGGTTCTGTGTTCTGTCCCAGCAGAGCTCCGCTTAGCGGGCAGATTTATTGCCCACTTCTGATACAACAGCCCTCTGTTGGTCTCGCTGTCTTTTCCCTTCTCTCGATGCTTCTGCCTTGTAGGAATCGTGTGTTGCTAATTACGTCCTTTTCTTTCTTGATACTTCTCGCGCTGCAAATTGTGGATCGTTGCATCTGGTCTTTGTTGGAGATTTTACAATGGTTCTTACAAAAAGTTTTACTTATAATCATCTAACATATGTCTAGTACCTACATTTTTTTATGACTTCTTAAAAAGCTTTACAAATTTTGGCGCCCTTTCCATGTTACAATCTCGTGGTCGTGCGGTAGAATTCTCGCTTCCCACGCCCGGGTTCCCGGGTTCGATTCCCAGCGGGGTCAGGGATTTTCACTGCCTCGTGATGGCTGGGTGTTGTGTGCTATCCTTAGGTTAGTTAGGTTTAAGTAGTTCTAAGTTCTAGGGGACTGATGACCATAGATGTTAAGTCCCATAGTGCTCAGAGCCAACCATGTTACAATTCTCAGATATTTTGAGTCTTAACTTCTAAAAGAATCCTCAAATTCGTTTTTTATTTTGTGTAGTGTCGTGGTGTATAGCATCTATCTATCTACGCTTTATCCCTTCACCTCTATCTATGGTACTACTGGTGTTATTTTTGTTTTTGTTTTTAGTGAAACTACTTTCTTTTTCCCACCTTCCTCTCTCTTCATTCTTCTTTCTCCTGACGATTTTATCTGCAACATAATCTTGAAATATTGTGCTGATTTTTTACCAGTAATAAAATTAATCTTCAAACTTTTTGATATGGCTCACATGGTGAAGCCCTAAGGTTTTGCCTGTTTTTGGGTTCATTAGTTCCACAGCATTATCATGAGCAATTCGGATAATTATGACAGGTCCTTTGTATGCAGCATAAAACTTATGTATTTTGTGTTTCTTTTTGCTGGAGAGATGGTGTGTTTTTACAAATACTTTCTGGCCTACTGAGAATGTTCTTTTGATTGCTGTTCTATCTCCTCTTTCTTTTCTTTTAATGGCTGCCTTTCTTATGTTGGAGAGTGCTGTTGCTATGACTTGTTTGTGCTGTCTACGTGGTACAATAGGAAATCTAACATTTTCTCTGGTTGTGATTGGGGGTTCAATATTTTTAAGTACAGTAACTGGAGGTAGTAGTGTAGTGCTATGTGGCATTTCATTTATTACTTCTTGAAAATCTTTAAGGTATATATCCCAAGTGTTGTGTTTTTGCTGCATGTAATCGGCATAAAGTGCCTATGTCCTTCATAGATCGTCCTACTGGATTTACGCTAGGTTTGTACTTACATATGTAGATGGGTCTTATTTTGTGTTGTTTTAACGTGTTCTGCCATTGCACTGATTTGTATTGTGGGCCATTATCCGAAATTATTCGTTACACTCGACCTACTTGTCTGAGAAAATCTTATCTAAATGCTTTACTTATAGTAAGACCTGTTGCCGGTTTTAATGGTGTCAAGGTAACATATTTAGAAGTAAGTTCCAAAACGACAAATATGAAAATATATCCATTTTTTGTGCGTGGGAGGGGCTCCATCAAATCTGTTGCAGCTATTTGTTTTAATCTTTTAGGGATTATTGGAAACATTGGTGGTTTGGTTTGGAAAGTGACGTGTTTAGCCCTCATACATTTTTTGCGTTTGACTAATACTGTTCTAATTCGTCTTTCCATATTAGGAAAATGGCTTGTTTGTTTTATTTTTAAAAAGCATTTCTGTGGTCCAAAGTGGCCATTACTTAAATGTGTATACCATATGTAATTATTAATTAGTTCATCTGGGATATAAATTAACTATTCATTCGTTGCAACATTTCGTCTAAAAAATAAAACGTTATTTACGAGATAGTGCTGTCGAATGTCTGGAAAATCCTTACTTCTCCACTTGTGTTTGATTCCTAGTATTTCGGGATCCTTGTTCTGTTCTTTGCCTATGTTTTTCAATGCTGTCGTAATGTAGTTTTCGAATGCTGTCGTAATGTAGTTTTCGAAAAGTACGTGTTTCATATAGTACATTGTAAACTGGTCTTCTGCTGCTTCCAAACCTATGTTATTGGATGCACCCTGTGGACATCGTGATAAAGCATCTGCTAATACATTCGCTGGTCCTGATATGTGTGTAGTAGTGAAGTCAAATTCTTGTAGTATTAACATCCATCTGGCTAACCTCCCATGAGTTAGTTTGGCGGATAACAGAAATTCTAATGCTTTGTGGTCAGTGTATACTTTTGTTTTTCTTCCGAATAGGAAGTATCGAAAACGTTGGAAGCCCCTTACAATGGCCAATTCTTCCAGTTCCGTGACTGAATAGTTTTTTTCGCTTTTTGTTAGTACCCGACTGGCAAATGCGATTGTTCTATATGATCTTAGCCCTGCCTGTTCGTATTCTTGGAATAAAACAACTCCTAAACCTGTTTTCGCGCTATCAGTGGCCATACAAAATTTTGTGTTAGATCAGGATGTGCTAAAATCGGTGCTGTTGTTAGTGCGTTTTTCACTTTTAAAAATTCTTCATTGGCTTGTTGATCCCATACCCATGGCACGTTTTTTTCCAGTCAATGCACATAGGGGTGGTGTTGCGAGAGAGTCGATCCAAATAAATTTTTTATAGAATCCGGTGAGACCTAGAAATCCTCTGAGAGTTTTCTCATTATATGGAGTACAGAATTCTTTGATTGCAATTAGTTTTTCTGGGTCGGGTATTACCCCTTTCTTGGAAATTATGTGTCCTAGAAATTTGACCTCTCGCCTTCCAAATTTGGATTTTGGTATATTTACTGTGACCCCATGCTCTTTCATGATCTGCAAAAACTGATTTAATGTGTCGTTGTGATGTTCCCAAGAGGGTTCTGCTATAATCACATCATTAACATAACAAGTACTTTTTAGTAAAATTTCAGGACTGAGTATAGAATTAAATCCCCTAATAAACGCTGCTGATGATATGTTTAAACCAAATGGCAATCGTTTAAACTGGTAACATCTACCGAATACGATAAATGCTGTAAATTTTCTACATTCTGGAGCCAATTCTATTTGCCAGAAACTACTCCGTAAATCAATTGATGAAAATAACTTGGCACCGTGGAAGTTTTGTATTAATTCCTCTAACTTTTCTGGGCGATCTGTCTCAGTGATTACGATTGTGTTGATCTGTCTGGAATCAAGCACTAACCTGATGCTCCCATCTCGTTTTTGTACAATATGGAGCGGGCTGTTATATGTGGAGGTAGCTGGTTCCATAATATCGTCATCTAACATTTTACATATCTCCTGGAATACTTTATTCTTGTAGCTTAATGGGATTATATAGGGTGTCACTCTAAATGGTTTGTGCTGTTTTACTTCACACTTGTACTGAAAGTGTTTAATACTGCCAGTCTTAGGTAAAAATACCTCTGCTTTATCTCGTAACATACCCTCTAATTCTCTTTTACTGTGTTCCGAAATACCTTGAACTTCTTGCAATTTTTCGTCGATGTCTTTATGGACTTATAACATTAGTTGAGGCGATTCCCCCTTTTGTGCATACCATTCTAATTCTTCATCCTCTTTATCTCGCATCATTCTTAATTGTTTGTTTATGACTGGTATTTCTTGTAATTTTAGCTTTTGCTCAAAGAGAAGTGTGACATTCCCGAATGTTACGCTACCTTTCCCCATATCTATTATCGCTCGTCTCTCATTTAAAAAATCTGCACCTATAATCAAATCTACAGTTAGTTCAGGTATGATCACGAAGTAGGCTTCGATCTTTTGACCTTGACACGAAAGAGTTAACCTTGTTTGTCTCGTAACTTTCCCAGCATTGTTTCTAACAGGACCTCTTACTTTAATCTTACGTGTTTTTAGAACTGGCAATTCCTCATTGGCATTACACTGCATGAATAAATTTTCTGAGATCGCAGTCAGTTCACTTCCGCTATCAGTTACAATATTGACTGGGATATGCTTTACCATAGCCTTCACAATTGGTTGAATTTGAAAGGGTTGGTTCCGTTCTTCTTCTTCTTGCATCAACGAATCCTCCACTGAATCATACATGAGTCTTATTAGGAATTTCCCTTGTGAATTCGAACTTTCTGTAGGATAAGCTGCTACTTCTCTCTCTTTTATTTCCTCTTCTCTATTTCTTCCTTCATTTACGCTTTCTTCAACATCCTCTACTTTTTCCTCATCCTTGTCTATCTTCTTCTTCGTCGCTACTTCCACATAATCGCATCTAAATGCTCTAATTATCGCTTCATAACTCCCATCATTATATACGTTGGGTTGTGTGCCCACTAGTAACCTATTTTCAACTTCTGTCGACTGCGCATTATCCTCATTGAATTCGCTTTCCCTGGTTTTCATCTGAAATAGCTCTGCAATACTCATTACTTCGTCCTTTCCTCCTACATTCGTTGTGCATGCCTCTGGTAATTCATCTTCCTCGTCAGTATTCTCCCAATTAATTTCGTCCCAACACGATATTGTTATTTTCTTGTCTTGGTTTTCATCTGGTCCCTGCGGATTTGTTTCTTCCTTCTTCTCTTCTCGTGATAAGATTTTTACTTCTCTGTTCAAGGTGCTGCAATTGTCCTGGGTCGGTGCGTCATTCTCTTTGGCACGGGCGCTTAGCTGTCAATTCGAACGTTTATCGGGGTTTGGTGGTCTTACCTCCACCTCTTCTATCTGTATTCTCTTTTCTTGTTCAGCTTGTTGATAGTGGTTTCTTTGTTGATAATTTGTCGGTCTATTGGTTCTCCAGTACCCGTTCCGGTTGTCGTTATGCCCTCTGTAATAGTTGTTGCCGGTCCTGGGTGAATTATGGTTATTGCCATATTCTCTTCTAAATCCATAACCGGTTCATTGTTGAAATCTATTGTCGTTTCTTGGTGCGAAGTTATCACATGGTTCGTAATTATTGTTTCTTCGTACTGTGTCTTGTGGATTCCACTGCTTTTTCCTTTCGTTTTCACGTGCGCTTCGTCTTTTTCTAATGTCATCTTCCGAAAATATGAACTCTAGTTCCCTTAGAACACCTTTAAATGCTTCGACGTCATTGCCTCCGAGACCTACAAATGATTGCCGGTATTTCAATGGTAGCTTCATCGCGCATAATTTAATCAACTCTCTGTCACTGTATGGTGCATCTAAGCATTGATTTTTCTTTGCCATTAATTCGAAAAATTTCACGGGGCTCTTCTCTCCTGAATTTTCAAAATATGGGTTCTGTAATAATTCGTACTTCACTCTGTTCTGTACTTCGCTGGACCAATATCGTGAGAGAAACTTCTCTCTGAAATCATCGTACGATCGGCATGTCGCTGCAACATTCTGCATGGTTTCTGCGACTGTTCCTGATATGTGTGCACATATAGCCTAATTTATGTGCTAGCGTCCAGTGTTCTGGTAATCCTACTCGGAATTGATCAATAAAAGTTCGTGGATGTAATGAGTTTCCTTCTCGAAAGTGTTGAAATTTTCTGACTGTGAGGAAATGATCGTTGTCGTACTTCGTCATAGTTTCATATGAAATTCGCGATTCTTCGCCACTTGTGTTTCTGATCATTTCTCCCGTCGTTCTTTCCGGTTGTGGTAAATCCATTGGATATTGTCCACTGTGACTTTCGCCTACCCTTGCGTAGTATCGTTGGAGTGGTACGCAATAATTTTCTTCCATCGGTTGTGAACGTGTAGCTGAATGCATTGCTCTGTACTCTTCGCGACCTGGCTTTCCATTGTCAGGTATTGGTTCGGTATCTTGTCTGGCTAACCTTGCTGCTTCATTGCACGATCCAAACTGTCTTGAAACATACATTTGTGGTTCCGCATGAGTTTGTGATGACGTTTGTTCAACAAGAATTTCGAAACGTGTTTGTTGCTGTGCCGGCTGTCTGATTTCACGTATGTTACTTTCCGCCTGTGATTGGAATCGCAAATGCGTAATATCTTCGTTAATTGCTTGTTTTTCCGGTGCTGTTCCAGATACGGATGTGGTTGCAGACTCTGTGCTTGTTCGATTCTGTTCACTATGCTCTTCAATGGTTTGCAACAACTCTGTTCGCAATTTCTGAAATTGTCGCTTCGTTTGCGCTTCTATTTTGACCATGCGGTTATCATATATTTTCAGCGCTGCTTTTGTGATACGTTTGTGTAACACACTGTTTTCAACAACTTCACGCGCTGTACCTGCTGCTTGTCTAGTAATTTCGTTTATCTGTTTCTCTAGTTTCTTGACTTCTCCCTGGGTGTTGTTACGTAATGTTTTGATCTCGTCCTGAATGTCATTACGCCATGTTTGTACATCCGCTTGTACCTTGTCAACGTCTGTTCTCAATTGATTGTGACCTGTTATTAAGTTTCCTATCACATCTCGAGATTCTTTTGCCTCGTCTTCAATATGACTTAGGAGTAACTGAATTTTTTTGTTTTGTTCTTTAATCTCACGCATTTGTCTCGTGGTTTCTGCATTCTTGTGTTTTCATCTGACCAATCAGGGTCTCAATTTTAACCTTAAGCTCTGCCTGCAAGAATTCTGTCTATCCAATGAGAAGCGTTATACTTTTCGTGGTGGGGCAATGTTTTTAAAGTTCGCAACGTAACAGAGACGCGAAAAAGTCTCACGCTAAAACTTGCAACTGGTGTGGTCCTTTTAGCGTTATCTTAAGATCTATACTGTTCTTTTGGAGGGCTCTATCTTTTAACATGGGCTTGGGGGTGTTCCTAGTGGTTAGCTGGCGATGTGGGTGTCCGTCCCTTATCGTAGGGCCTTCTAGCTTAACACGGTTCTGCTCTCGGCTTCTGTTCTCGTTTCTCCCCTCAGAACTGCGTCTGTCTCGCAGTGGGAGGGTATGACATGCATTTAGGCATTCTTGTGTTAGTCTGTGGTATTCCATTTGCTCACTCGTTACTCGTATTACTTTGGTTAATTTAATGTCATGATTTATTCGGAGCTATGTGACATACTACTGGAGTTGCTTATCATGTCAGGGTTTTCATGGAAGGTGTTGGATTAGCCTGACACCTTACAAAGGGTATACTATTTTGTTTCAGGCAGTGTATAAAGACATCATTCATCAAAGCTGTCGTGGCAGACTAGCCAGCTAAACAACGTAATAGGGAAGACTATTTAAGCCACCAGGGAGCAGTGTTGAATACAAAGGCCAAGTAGAGGCAAAAGCATAGCATTGTTCTCTTCCATAAGATGTAGTATACAAAATTACACATTTGTAAAAGTGTGAATGATAAAAGGAACGAAGAAGAGAAATTTACTGTCGTATGAAAAGTACCATCTGTTACTTGCTGTATGTTTCTGGTTTGCAAATTGTCTGATGATAGGTTTTACCAGAAAAGCGTCTAATAAAGTCATTGGTTTATCAGCTGGTGACTTATTATTTAGTGACCAATACAGGAGTTGTGCCATACTCCTATTTAAATGCTGGGCATCCGGCTGAGAAATGGCTTCGAATAATCGACCACTGTACAGCTGGGTACTACCGTGAGGCCATCGTCTCTCATCCTTCGTCTGCTGGAGGGTGCTTCATTCGTCATCCAAGGGCACTGCATTCTTGGGGGTCCATCCGTTGCACCGATGGATCAAAGGTCAGACTGAGTACCTCACAGCTGCTGATCCACTGAGCAAGCACTGACGACAGACGTTCCAGATGTCAGGCCATGATTTGTTCCCGGATGTTTCCACTGCCAACACATCCCATGGCAGACTGCCAAACTGCGCTGTTAACGGCCTCGCCAAGCCAGACTGCCGCACTAATGTCTGATGTAGCCCCGTACCGCAACGAGGGAGCATTTGCCTCGCCACGTCGCGCCAGGTTTCCTCGTGCACAAAGGACCGCGGCTTTGACGACCACTCCCAGTCCGCTGGATGTGAGCAAGAGCCTTCTGTAATAAAATATAGGAATCAACCGTCGAAAAGTTGGGAGTGACTACAAACAGCGTCGCCTATCCACAGGTGAACCTAGGCTCCTATACTATGTTCGTATTGGTTGAATTTAGCATCTCATCCATCCTCAGCAACTGCACCCGTGTACAGTGAAATAATCAGCAACCAGCCGCATTAAATAAATGTAATTTCTTAACCTGTTTGCATAATGTTGGTACTCGCAGATAATGCGACAAGTATAACCTTCTGAAGGAGGCCACTAAGTGCCAAAAACCGGTTAATAAATTAAATTTCTTTTATCCAGCTGAATCTTTTTATTTATGGAAGGTCGGATAACGTAGTTCCCTATCATGCTCGGCAGTAACATTTTCTCTCAGACAGTAACATCTAACCGCTTAGTACTGTCGAAGCCGACAAGATAAATTATTTCTTCAGAATTTTTTACATAAATAATGCCACATTAGGCATATTATAAGTTTCTGTGTACTATCTTAGGTTTGAAGTTCTTTGAAATTGATACTTTGCACTATGTCAAATCATAGTTCTGTACAGTTTGTTTTCGTACTGGATGGTACTTCGCGGGTCCTACCCAGTTCCCAGTATGACCATTTCAGCGTAGCTCTGTTTTATTATGGTACAGTGGCACCTACAGTCATTGTTCATTCATGAGACTGGGCATTAAGCCACGTGCTATTGCAACAGTTCCTTCAACCTTGGTGTGCTGCCGCACGTGCACCAACAAATCGCACCTACCTTACACTTACACCCTCTCCATATACCCTTTCAGCGAAATTTTAACATATTCCCACTCCCTGGCAGTGAAATCCGCCTGACATCCTTTCTTCCTATTTGATTTAGCCCGCTGCTTCACAGCTCTTCCGATTTTAGGACTCCTCCTTCTGTACCAACAATACCTTTCATTCCTCCTCCTGACTGTGACCTGGCCCCTTTACAAGCTATACATACCACTGATCCCATGCTGTCCTAAAACCATCCTCCCAACCGACATGACTCACCTATCTTGTTAAAAATTTGATCCTAAATTATGAAACTATCTTCTCTTTCTCTCTTCTTTATTCCTTCTGAACGCAGGTTCCTCCCATCAAGTGGTAGTGAAATGAAGCGTAATTTAGTGTACTGTTTGCTCTAAGCTACTCGCAACTCATTATCGCTACTTTAAAGGTCAAAATACGTTTCCTATGTGTTCATTTAAACATCATGAAAGGCATATTTTAATATGGTATTTAAATATTATACAGATTTCCTTCTCTCTGAAAGATATATTTCAAACGTAGGTATCTGTTAACGTTTTTGTCTGAGTAATGGAGAACTGTTCCGCTGACAATCTACTCTCGTTCGTCTAGGACGACGGAACGAAATTGTTGTCCTGTTCACCAAAGATATGTGTGCAGTATAACGGTAGTAGGAAGCGAACCCCTTACCTCAGATACCAATAGCCAAATGGAAGTGGCCTACAAACTCTTCACTAGCCAATATATCTAAAACAAAATCACCATGCAGCGAATCAGAAACAATAGCAACTGTTTCTTGGAGTAAGTTGCATCAAACTACACTGACGCGACAAAGGTAACGTGATACCTTCTAACATCATGCCGGACCTCCTTTTGACCGTCATAGTTCAGCAACTTGTGTGGCATGGACTCAACAAGTCATTGGCCGTCCGCTGCAGAAACCGTGAGCCATGCTGCCTTTATAGCCGCCCGTAATTTCGAAAGTGTTGCCGGTGCGAGATTTTGTTCAATGAGGTTCATGTTGGGCGATCTGGGTGGCCAAGCCATGCACTTGAACTGTCCAGAATATTCTTCAAAGCAATCGTGAACAACTGTGAATCGGTGACATGGCGCATTGTCAGCCATAAAAATTCCGTCGTTGTTTAAAAACATGACGTACGTGAATGGCTGCAACTGGTCTCGAAAAAACCGAAGACAACCAGAGGACCCAGTCCATTCCATGCAAACATGGCCCACAGCATTATGAAACAATCACCAGCTTCGGCAGTGCGTTGTTGACCACCTGGGTGCATGGGTTCGTGGGTCTGCGCCACACTCAAACCTTACCATTAGTTCGTACTAACTAAAATCGTGACTCATCTGACCAGCAACGGGTTACCAAATGGTTCAAATGGCTCTGAGCACTATGGGACTTAACATCTGAGGTCATCAGTCCCCTAGAACCTAGAACTACTTAAACCTAACTAACCTAAGGATATCACACACATCCATGCCCGAGGCAGGATTCGAACCTGCGACCGTAGCAGTCGCGCGGTTCCGGACTGAAGCGCCGAGAACCGCCAGGCCACATGGTCACGAGCCGAGGAGAGGCGCTGCAGGTGATGTGCTGTTAGCAAACGCACTCGCACAGGTCGTAACCTGCCGCAGCCCATTAACGCCACATTTCGCCGCACTGACCTAAAGGATAAGCCCGTCGTACGTCCCAGATTGACTTCCGCGGTTATTTTACGCGGTGTTGTTTGTCTGTTAGCGTTGACGACTCTACGCACTCGCCGCTGCTCTCCGTCATTAAGTGAAAGCCGTCAGCCACTATGTTGCCCATGTTGAGAGGTAATGCCTGAAAACTGGTATTCTCGGCATACTCTTGAAACTATGGATGTCGGGATATTGGATTCCCTAACAATTTCCGAAATGGATTGTCTCATACATCTAGCTCCAACCACCATTTCGCTTTCAAAGCCTGTTAATTCCCGTCAACCGTTCATAATCAAGTCGGATACCTTTTTACATGAGTCATCTTAGTAAAAAATGACTGCTCCGTCAATGAATTACCCTTTTTTACCTTTTGTATGCGATACTACCGCATATCGCTATCCCATGACTTTTGGCGCCTCATTGTATAGTGACTGATGTTGGGAACTTTAATGGACTAATGAAATATCGGTTTTTCTACAGGCAACGTGACGCTGTGGTTGAGTGCTTGCCAGAACAGAGGGTGGTTTGGGTGCATTTCCCGGCTGATAAAAATTTTTAATGGAAGATGCATATTCTGTAAGCATTTCCATGAAGCGAGAAGCTTATGATGATGAAAAAAATGTCGGTTGCGCTCGAGACTGGTAACCACTGGACTGAGACTCGTTGGGTCGTTAATTTTTCCGTTTTTTCCGTTCAGCTCGCATGCAATAAAAAATCATGATATATGTGGTAGTTAACACGTGTCTAATTGCCATTTTCATAAAAAGTGTAGGTCTACTTATTTCTTACTTTACACCATGTACAAAAATCCAGTATTCCTTGCCGATATTTTTCACTACAGATTTTTTTAATTTACTTATTTGTTTACCTTGATCTGATAAGGGCCATCAGGGCCTCTCTTACGTTGGAACACGGTAATATTTTACATAAGATTGTTATTAAATCTCGGTCCTATTAAACAAAAACGTTACGAATCGCTTTTTTCATTTTCGTGAAACTTGATCTTCACGGAATTGCATGTACAACAAGAATTTACCATAGCTGTGGATCAAACCCAGCGAGTCTACGTGAAATTCAAGTATCCTACCACAGCGCCATGCTAGCTGTCGCAGAATTGCACTCACTTCGTGTATCAAACACGCTCGGAAAAAATTCAAAGTAGATTTACTGGAGAAGTTCTGAGAGTTGCATCGAAGTGCGTAGTCCGTTTGATATTTGAGTTATTAGTTTCACGTAGCATAAATTAAAAAAATTACAGATGTCTGATTCCCGTGTGGTCTCTAAGTCAGCTTGGCTCTGTAGAGAAAGCAATATAATGTAATCTTTTGCACCAGGGCTAATCTAATACGGTGGACACTAACTGATCTAAATGACGTTGAGTGCGAAGAATAAGTACAGTCTCTCTATTTTGATTTTTGCTAATGTTCCACAACGGCGTAATGAGACCCATTACTAGAGCTGGCCTGCACTGTAGATAACTTGAAGGCAAATGTAGAACTGAATAACTGCTGGAACTGGGCGAGAACTGAGTGATAACTGCTGGAACTGGTCGATTATCGACGTGTGGTCTCTTAAATCATGCTTTCGTCGCATGAAGTTCATCCTGTGATCCGTTTGACGGTTGCTTCAAATAGGCCCGGGTTTCAGCACTCTCTGCGGTGAAAACGTAACTATTAGCGAATGAATGACCTATTTTTATGTTTTGTACAACAGCGTAACAGATCACAGAAGTTAAGCGCTGTCGGGCTTGGCTAGCAAAAATGGTTCAAATGGCTCTGAGTACTATGGGACTTCACAAAATGTTCAGATGTCTGTGAAATCTTACGGGACTTAACTGCTAAGGTCATCAGTCCCTAGGCTTACACACTACTTAACCTAAATTATCCTATGGACAAACACACACACCCATGCCCGAGGGAGCACACGAACCTCCGCCGGGATCAGCCGCACGGTCTATGACTGCAGCGCCGCTTACACACTACTTAACCTAAATTATCCTATGGACAAACACACACACCCATGCCCGAGGGAGCACACGAACCTCCGCCGGGATCAGCCGCACGGTCTATGACTGCAGCGCCCTAGACCGCTCGGCTAATCCCTCGCGGCAGGGCTTAACATCTGAGGTCATCAGTCCCCTACAACGTAGAACTACTTAAACCTAACTAACCTAGAGAAATCACACACATCCATGCCCGACGTAGGATTCGAACCTGCGACAGTAGCGGTCGCGCGGTTCCAGACTGAAGCGAATAGAACCGCTCGGCCACAACGGCCAGCGTTTGGCTAGCACTTTGATGGGTGACCGTTCGGTCTTCCGAGCGCTGTAGGCAAGTGGGGTGCACTCAGCCCTTGTGAGGCAAACTGAGGAGCTACTTACTGAGAAGTAGCGGCTCCCGTCTCGGAAACTGACATACGGCCGGGAAAGCGGTGTGATTACCATATCCGCATACCATATCCGCATCCAGTGACGTCTATAGGCTGAGGATGACACGGCGGTAGGCCATACCGTTATGGTCTTTCGAGGCCCTTTCGGAAAGAGTTTAGTTTAGTTTTTAGCAGCAGTGTAAAGTAGCTCCTGGTATGCCTGCCATCTAGTAGATGAATGCCCATACTATTGGGTTGCTCCGTAAGTTTAAGAAACGGAACAGATACACATAAAAGACTTCACTTATAAACAATATACAATCCTTCACTATTTATAACAGGCTGGAAACGCTGGGGTAACTTTTCGATCCCGCGATTGCAGAAATCACAAGATTTTAAAGAGAAGAACTCATCGAATTATTTTCGGAGAAAATTTTCATTCGGGTTGTTCGAAGAGGGTTAGTCGATACAGAGCGAAGAAGATGAAAATCTGGTGGCACAAAATAAGGTGAATAATATGGGTGCGGAATGACTTCCCAACACAACTCCCGTACAGAGTTTGTCAGTATAGCGCATGGAGTAGCACCAATTCACGCAGTCTTGCTGGTCGTTGTTCTTGGATTGCGTCTGTAAGACGTCTTAGCTGTTGAGAACAAATGTCAAAAGTGATTGAGCAGTTCGTAGTACACCACACAGTCGCTGTTCCACCAGATGCAAAACATTATGTTTTGTCGATGCTCTCAGGTTCTTGTAAGGGTGTTGCTGCTTTGTTTCAGCTCAACCATTTCTTTCTTTCCCTTACGTTGTTATAAATTTCTCGTCACCAATAACAACATAGGATAGGCCAATTAATGACGAGCAAGCAGAGATTAACGTATGGCAACTCGCTGAGTTCCGTGTTTTTGTCTTAGAGCAGAGATCACAAAATTTTTTTCACAGCGGGCCGGATAGCTGACAAAACGATTAGCGCAGGCCGCTTCACCATTCTGTATAGTACTTCGGAGCCACAACGAAGACGAAAAACTAAGTTCAGCATTCCGTGTTATTCATGGATATGTGACATTTAATTCATAAAAAACAAGGACAACAAACATATTTATTGATTTATTCATTAAAAATATAAAGTAAGAGAACGTTAGCAAAAAGATAGGTACATCAGATCTATGTGCATATATCCAAATCTCACAAACTAAGCAGCGAAGAACGTTGGTTATATCTGTGAAACTGACGTTTGGATTTCTAGATATCGTTGGAATTACTGCATTCAATTAACGCAACAGGTTTCAAATGTACATTAATCAATCTCGTTTGCTAAGCTGACATCAGGTACTTCGTTTCTGAAAATGGTTACTCACAGTCGTACGTTATTCAAAACGCTAATATAATACCAGCGAAAAATTTCTTCAGAAATTCAGCTTCACATAAACAGCGGTAAAATTCAACAAGTTTCATTTCTCTGTGCCTCTCATTCAGTAAAGCATTTGTTTGCAATTCAGCGAGCTCCGACTGCACATCAGTTACCACATCATCAAGGATACAATTAAGAGGATTCTGTAATTGATGAAAGTCACTCCCAATGTTGTTAAGATGGGAAACTCTCCCGAAAAAAACGCTTCTTCGAGTCATGAATAATTTTTCTCGGAAAATCAAGGTTGATATTTTTTGGAATTGTAGTATAAAACTATTTGAAACAATGAAAAAAAGTTTTCTTCTTTCACTTGTGCTTCAAACAATGACAGTTTTCTCCGAAAGCTTTTGATGATTCTGTTGTGAACACGATGTCATCCTTTCCATGAATTTTGAAAGTTCATTCAGGTGGGATACGATGACGACCAAAATTGACATCTTTGACAGCCTGGCAGGATCTGAGAGCTCTCGATGAGCTCCATTTCTTAGTGAGAAAGCATCTGTTTCGTTTCGGAGCTCGTAAAAACGAAATAGTGCTTTACAACAGCTGAGGCACCTCATTGCTGCGTGATACGGTAAGTCACAGAATTCAGAATCTGTTCCGTCATGAAGAGCCTAGAAGTGAATATGATAGAGCGCATGTCGCCGAATGAATTTCATACCGGATAGAAGGGCATTTGATAGAGACACGAGAACACCTCCATAAATCCATTTGTACAAAGATTACCCAGTTCGTATGTCAGATGACGGCGACGGGCGAAATTTAAGAGAAGGAACTCTGCAGTTACTGCAGTAGGAACGAAGGTTCTCGTTACGGGTCGCCACGGAGTTGCTAGAAAAATTCAGAAGGGAGTCTGAGTGATACACCATACACGGGTTTGCTGCATCAATGTCAGCTTTAACGGCTGCACGCCTGATTAGAGCCACAGGCCGTAGTTTCGATACTGCTGGCTTTGAGCAAGCGGTACCCACACACTCAATTTTTGAACCTTCCCCATTGCATGCAAATGTCACACAATAGTGGAATGGTCACGGTTCATCATATTTGCCAGTTCTCTTGCACACTAACGAGGATCATTGTGGATTAATTCATTCAAACGATCATCGAACCTCGAAAATCTTCCTGAACGTGGAAAGACGCTAATCTCAAAACGAACTTCTTTAAAACGAGAAAAGCCGCGCGGGATTAGCCGACCGGTCTTAGGCGCTGTAGTCATGGACTGTGCGGCTGGTTCCGGCGGAGGTTCGAGTCCTCCCTCAGGCATGGGTGTGTGTGTTTGCCATTAGGATAATGTAGGTTAAGTAGTGTGTAAGTTTAGGGACTGATGACCTTAGCAGTTAAGTCCCATAAGATTTCACACACATTTGAACATTTTTTGAAAATGATAAAACAAATTTCTTGGCGGCGCTGTCTAATGGCGTTATCGTCATACATGGCGCAAATGTTTGTGGTGGCGTCAACTGCTGCCACCCCTGAACTGAAACAGGAGAATATGTCGAAAATGTTCAGATTTTTACATTTAGCGTTCCATTTTCTAGCGTCCACAGCTAGACTCGCTACCTCCAATATGACAATAGGTAAATTTAGACAGCAACAGTGAACTGCAAGTAAAAATTACAATCGATAAAAAAAAAACATTTAGCTACTGGAATACCAACATGCAAAACAAAACCGCTACGAACTTATGCACCAAGCTAATGTGTACGTGAGGCGCCACGCTGTTAACCCCTCGGATGTGGCGACCTCTGAAGATAATAACACTAAAGGAAAAAAAAACTGTTTTCACGTCAACCTAAAATGTCTTCAATCCCTTTGAATGAATTAATGCAACGATTTTTAAATGTTCTTATCATGTATTGATAACTCTTTACTAATGTACATGTCTGTTACGTCATGTGCAGATTTCTGAAAATGTTCAGTGAACGTGACTGGTAGCGGAAATTTAAGTATACCGTTGTGTCTACAAATTCCTTAATGAATTATCGTAATTTCAGATTACAGTTCAAGTATTGTACACAATGTGCCCCAGCACAGCAGAGCCTCGTCACTTTTCACTTTGTTAACTGATTAACTGAGTACTGGGCGTTGCCTGAGTATGTATTTATTCCGGTCTTGTATTAATCACTCTCTCCCTTCCCACTCTCTCTGTCCACCTGCTCTAACCTGTACTCTTTCTGCCTTTCTGTTTGCCCATCTTGCTTTTCTAAATGATGGAACCTTTTTAACTACAACAGATTGTCCGTTTTATTTTTTAATGTACCATGCACATAAATACCATCACTGACCAGTTTTGGCCTCTGGCCATTATCATATGTATGATATCGGTGATGTGTGTGTCACACTTAAAAAAAGTCCAAGAAAGAGTGATTTTGTGGCACCCTGAGAATAAATATATCATAATGCGGATATAGTTCGGAATTTATGGTCTGAAATCGCAGGTTTATTGGAAACCGCAAGTAGGCGAAATCTCTATCGCAAATTTTAGGTGTGAATTATAACTTCAAAAAATAATTTGTTCAAAAATGGTTCAAATGGCTCTGAGCACTATGGGACTCAACTGCTGAGGTCATTAGTCCCCTAGAACTTAGAACTAGTTAAACCTAACTAACCTAAGGACATCACAAACATCCATGCCCGAGGCAGGATTCGAACCTGCGACCGTAGCGGTCTTGCGGATCCAGACTGCAGCGCCTTTAACCGCACGGCCACTTCGGCCGGCAATAATTTGTTCAAGAAAGAGCGATGGTGTATCTTATGCTTGAATTTACTGTAGTTACATTAGCTGCCTAATAATTATTATTACTGCCTACTGCCGTTTACATGCCAGTAGGGTTCAAATGGTTCAAATGGCTCTGAGCACTATGGGACTTAACATCTGTGGTCATCAGTCCCCTAGAACTTAGAACTACTTCAACCTAACTAACCTAAGGACATCACACACATCCATGCCCGAGGCTGGATTCGAACCTGCGACCGTAGCAGCCGCGCGGTTCCGGACTGAGCGCCTAGAACCGCTAGACCACCGCGGCCGGCTCATGCCAGTAGGGCGGTCATACTGTTACATGAAGTGATTTTCAAATGTGGCGCAATCTGTTTCCACTTTTCAGTGCTTTAGGTGTTCGGAGTATTTAATTCTACATGTATCTTTCTCGCCTTTGCTGGGTAACAGTGACTGAAGGTTAACTGACGTATATTTGCACAACTTAAATAAATTCAGCGAAACATAGTGTTTGTAATCTTGCTATTCAAGGTCACATTCAACCATCTCCAACATTAATGTCGGAGATTATAAGTGAAGCACTTTCGGATAATGAAAGCTAATTTCCAGTGCTTGTAGAGGTGTGATTCAAGCTTGCGTAACATATAAAGCGTTGTCCGGAAAACTCTCTTTTCATACTGTAGAGAGTGAAAGGAAGAGCTGTGAATAGCCAAATTCGTCCTTTTTAATTCTAAATGTTATTTTTATAAATGGCGCACAACAGATTCCAGGCTTTTTTTATCCCTATGTCTGAGTTATTCACTTGAAATTTTCGATCTTTATTAATATGTTTATTTTTGTACGCACGGTGTCCAACCGTTTCCTTCACGTTTACCGGATGTTATTTATAGTTATACACATGTGCCGCTTCCCTCGTGGCCTACGTTTTGATATCCTGTCAGTTCATGTACGGTAGACGCAGCGTTCCGTCCCCCGGCGCGGCTTCAGCTCAGGTAGTGTTTATACTTCGTCTTTCCATTATCCTCACCCCTCTTTCTGGTGCTTTTTTAAAAAAATTCTCTCGTCGCTTTTGTTCATTGGTTCCAGTTTCAGTACCGGGTTTTAGTCCATGACTATCGCTTTTTCCGAAATGTTTCAAGTTTTAAAGCAAGGTAGCGATCGGACTGTGGCTTGACCAATAAAACGCAAGTCTTTAGTCTTGCCAAAACTTTTTATCATAGTGACCTGGTGTCTGCGTAATAATATTCATGTGTTTTTGTTTTTCTTCATTCAGATTTGCACCTTTCGAAGTAATGAAACCACCGGTCAAGGATGTACAAGAGCTGCAGTGGTTTTTATACAACATACAAATTTTCGCTGTGGCTCCCTTTCCAATAAACCGTGATACTCAAAAAATTAATTTCGAGTTTCAACAAGTTTTCACAACGTTCATTTAGTAAGCCACCCACGACCATAATAGCTATGCACATATTGTGTCTCATCGCCTATCTATTATGGAATATTTAATACTTACCACATGCAAGGTCTTAGCAAACCGTCATTATAATATCAACCTCTAAAATATTGATGCATTAAGGTTGCTCTTTACGTTATTTTCTTTTGTCTTTCACAGAATTTAACACATCTGTTTACATAATGTTCACATAAAAGTTTTCTGAGTATGGTGTCGTGCCATAACGCAAGAGACTGAACTAGAGGTATCCTGAAGACTCACAATAAGACCTCTGTAACCGTGGCCAAAACGTTATTTTGTCTAATATTTGTCTAGTATTTACATTACGACGCCGTGCCATACTCGTACAACTTTTGTCAATTGACTTTTGTCGCGAAAGCCTCTACAATTAGACTTACATAATGTTTTTATGGTGAACTGGATATCTTTGATTGTTTAAGCTAGTTACAACTAATACTCATTCACTGTGTGTTGCATATGAAGCAACATCTACGCAGGGCAAAATTTCCGTTAAAATATCTGAGAATCTATTGTTACTTATCTGACACGGAAGCCTTTCCCATATTTTTATTTCTGGAAATCGTCAACTTTGTACATATCTATGTAGCCGAAGTATTTATGCCTGTGTGTGTGTGTGTGTGTGTGTGTGTGTGTGTGTGTTGTACACTATCTCAGTCTCCAATGCTCGGAATAGAGTAAAATGTTGTTTGGTATCTGACGAGATATTCACTTCTTCGAAAGCAGCCAACAGAGAAATGAAATATCACAGAATTTACGATGGAACCACCACCCGAAGAAAAAGAACCACAACGATAATTAATGAAAAACACGTTTACAGTGTAAGCTAATTTAATTTTAAATGTGAACAGCGATGTCATGATGAACCTGTCGGTTCAAAACATGTAATGGCGCCATTTTACCAGATACATAACATCAACAGTGGCTGTCTGCTGCGTTTGTTGTAAGAATTAATCATTATATTCACACACTCACTGTCAGTTGTCTACAAAATTGAATAATGAATTCTGTCACTTGATACAGAATACACGTTGCGTTGATAGTAAGTGACAAGTAAAAACAGTTTTAATAGAAAATTGGAAAAACAATGAAGGTTTCTGATGTTTTTGTTCCTACATGCGACGTGCTCAGATAGTGCAGTTGGTAGCACTTTGTAGGCAGATCCAAAGAATCAGGGTCCAAGGTAATGTGTTTAATGCTTGCAAACTATCTCAGTTAGTTTGGTAACAGATGGTCACGTAATTGGGAACACTTATTAACCATAACTGCCTGAACTGAGTCAAAATAGCAAGTGGGAACATTTAAAAATGTGTTGAAATATGAACAAGCTAATTGGTGGTGGACAGTGATGACTGTTTTGCAGGGTTATCTTGAGTGACATTTCCAAAAGAGTAAAATAACGACAACACTTACGGCATACAAGTAAACGTACTGCATATTTTCTAATGAGGAATGAAGCAAAATGCATCGAAAATAAACAGGAAAGGTTCTGACCTCCTCTACAAAATAAGATTTGACTAAAGCTACTCCTGAAGTAAATAAGAGTAAGGCAGCGAATGTCCGAAATCTGGAGAATGACTAAAATTGATCTTCACATAACTATACCTATCACACACTTGGAAAAACGGTCGATTACATCAGTTCTGTTATGCATCATCACTGTTTGCGAGATGCACGGTACCTGCCAGGCGGCGAATTCCCTTTCGCCTACAGCAAACCAACCTGTTATTCCTCCTGGCCGTGCGGACAGAATGGCAAGAAACGATCGCACAGGGCCCACAGGGAGGTTCCGCAGCGTTAGAGCCCGTGCACGCTACACTTGCGATGCCTCAAGCGAAACGCCGATTTCTGCACAGTCGCTGCACCCCAAAGCCGCAGCCTAGAGCCGCCAGACCGTAATCAACAGGGCACCCAACCATTTTAGGAGCACGGCCATCTAAACCTGCAGTGGCGCACATCTTAGAGAAGCTCCACACGGCTGACTACAGTTCCCTGCACCCAGAACATGATAACTAACGCATCTGAGCTAGTATTGAAACCAACTAAGTGGAAAAATGCATCATCCAAGGCTCCTCTAAAGACCACAGATTTATAAATGTCGTGAACCCAGTAAGTAACTTCTTCATAAAACAAATTTCTGTACATAATCTACACAGTACCATTATAATTTTCATCCAGAACAGAATCCCTGTGCAACACTAGTGTGCATCACACCTAGCCACCTGAAGAGAAAATTTCTCTGTACGATGAAGCTCCCGATTCATTATCAACAGCCGTTAGTAGGAGGAACAGGAGGGAAAATATAGAAATAACGTAGGGTGCTCACATGCGACAACATTACATTTTTGTCACCTAGAAATAATTACATTAACTAAAAAAAGAGGTAAACAAAATTTTTATTATGAGGTAAATTTAACATCTGATGACAAATAAGTTGAATTTAAAATTTGAATGCCATTGTTTAACGAAAACTTAATTTAATGAAGGAGAAAAGTAACTTGAGTCTGATAATTTAATAAAAATCTGCAATTCTGTGTCATAAGTTCGTTGATTCTCAGTATTTCCAGTAGAGAAATTTTTCCCGATTTTCTTAACAGAATGCAGGTAAATCTCCACATTCTATATCTCACATTCTACTTAACATAAATAGATACTGTGGAAAGATGATCGCCATAGGTTGGATCTCCCTTCATTAATCTAAAGCTTCTCTCATGTTCAGACAATTTAATTTTTATAGCTCTGCCTGACTGACAAGAATTCTGTACTATTCATAGTGCTTGCACGTGCTTTTATCACAGCACCGTGTGCCTAAAGTTGCTATTTGTCTTCACTACTGAATAAAAATTTTGATATGCATTTAATATGATAAAATGCGTCTCTGTAGTTGCGAGACTTTAACTGTTTTGCGAGGTTATCTGAGATATCGCCGATGTATGGGATTTTGCACCAGTTTTCGTAACTTCTGACTGTTGGCAGCTTATGCAATTTTACGCATTTTCGTTTTTCGTAGCATACTATCATTCAGGGCAGAGTTCTAGCGACTGCTGGAAGCGGTATGTTTGATGCTCTGTAGTTCTGTTTGAAATTCAGATTCAAATAATCGAACACATATGAGGCGATGCCACATCGAATGGAAAGCCTCATATTTGTAGCTTTGTGGATTCTGATAGCTTACAGGCATTTATGTATGCTTCGGTTTGTTTGTAAATGCTAAATACGTGTCTCCTTGTGCGAATATCTACATTAACGTCCACGAAATTTATAGTAGAGACTCCCCTCTTCATTATTGACTGAATTTTCTTATTTTGCGAGTTTAAATGTTGTGGTAAAATATTTAATTGTCTCGTGTTATCGGTCCATAAACACGGTAACATCATCCACATACCTGAATCAGTACTGAATTTTGCAATTCAGTCGCTCTGGTTATGAGAAAATCATTTTAGTTACGTTCAAATAGGTTAATGAATCATTAATTTCTTCTTTAAATGTGGCTCTTTTGTATGAGGTAATGAATAAGTTCCTTTTAAATTTGTCACCAATATAAAAAAAATGTGTGAAACAAATTTAAACAAAATAAAAATATAATAATTAAGTATTTCTACGGAAAAATTATCAATTTATATATTTCAACGCATTAGATAAAAGTGTAGTCTGTTTCTTGCTGACACTATTGCATAGACTTTTTGACGGCCACACAAGTGTAGCTAAAAAGCTTTTTATAAAATTTTGAAAAATTTCAGATCCCAAATTTTTCCGCTTTTCAAGTAGCTAAGTAACAGAAATCACTGCAGTATTCGAAAATAATCGTTTACTATACCATTGCTTCCTACCATTAACGCTTGAATTTTTGCAGTGCATTGATTATCGTATACGTTACAGCAGCGGTCTGTATATGAATGCGTCAATTGGTGTTCATGACAGTGTGTGTGTGTTGGATGATGATTCTGGGAAAGGGACACCGCCTGATGTAAAATAGTGTATCAGTTTCCGCGTTTCTGGTTCCATGAGACGCAAGAACCTCAGCACTGTATAGCACAAGAGAATAAGCTAAACAAGTGTCTTAAATGTAGCTTCTTGTCATTCAACCTACCTACAGGGTGTTTCAAAAATGACCGGTATATTTGAAACGGCAAGAAAAACTAAACGAGCAGCGATAGAAATACACCGTTTGTTGCAATATGCTTGGGACAACAGTACATTTTCAGGCGGACAAACTTTCGAAATTACAGTAGTTACAATTTTCAACAACAGATGGCGCTGCAAGTGATGTGAAAGATATAGAACACAACGCAGTCTGTGGGTGCGCCATTCTGTACGTCGTCTTTCTGTTGTAAGCGTGTGCTGTTCACAACGTGCAAGTGTGCTGTAGACAACATGGTTTATTCCTTAGAACAGAGGATTTTTCTGGTGTTGGAATTCCACCGCCTAGAACACAGTGTTGTTGCAACAAGACGAAGTTTTCAACGGAGGTTTAATGTAACCAAAGGACCGAAAAGCGATACAATAAAGGATCTGTTTGAAAAATTTCAACGGAATGGGAACGTGACGGATGAACGTGCTGGAAAGGTAGGGCGACCGCGTACGGCAACCACAGAGGGCAACGCGCAGCTAGTGCAGCAGGTGATCCAACAGCGGCCTCGGGTTTCCGTTCGCCGTGTTGCAGCTGCGGTCCAAATGACGCCAACGTCCACGTATCGTCTCAAGCGCCTGAGTTTACACCTCTATCCATACAAAATTCAAACGCGGCAACCCCTCAGCGCTGCTACCATTTCTGCACGAGAGACATTCGCTAAGGATATAGTGCACAGGATTGATGACGGCGATATGCATGTGGGCAGCATTTGGTTTACTGACGAAGCTTATTTTTACCTGGACGGCTTCGTCAGAACTGGTGCATATGGGGAACCGAAAAGCCCCATGTTGCAGTCCCATCGTCCCTGCATCCTCAAAAAGTACTGGTCTGGGCCGCCATTTCTTCCAAAGGAATCATTGGCCCATTTTTCAGATCCGAAACGATTACTGCATCACGCTATCTGGACATTCTTCGTGAATTTGTGGCGGTACAAACTGCCTTAGACGACACTGCGAACACCTCGTGGTTTATGCAAGATGGTGCCAGGCCCATCGCACGGCCGACGTCTTTAATTTCCTGAATGAATATTTCGATGATCGTGTGATTGCTTTGGGCTATCCGAAACATACAGGAGGCGGCGTGGATTGGCCTCCCTATTCGCCAGACATGCACCCCTGTGACTTCTTTCTGTGGGGACACTTGAAAGACCAGGTGTACCGCCAGAATCCAGAAACAATTGAACAGCTGAAGCAGTACATCTCATCTGCATGTGAAGCCATTCCGCCAGACACGTTGTCAAAGGTTTCGGGTAATTTCATTCAGAGACTACGCCATATTATTGCTACGCATGGTGGATATGTGGAAAATATCGTACTATAGAGTTTCCCAGACCGCAGCGCCATCTGTTGTTGAAAATTGTAACTACTGTAATTTCGAAAGTTTGTCTGCCTGAAAATGTACTGTTGTCCCAAGCATATTGCAACAAACGGTGTATTTATATCGCTGCTCGTTTAGTTTTTATTGCCGTTTCAAATATACCGGTCATTTTTGAAACACCCTGTACCAATTTCATTAGGTGAACTGCTTCTAAGAAATAGTAATGCAAACTCCAGATTTGGGTTATATTGGGATGTCGCTGTATGCAGAATTACAAGGGAAGTGCGGAATACCAAAGATACTCTGCAATAGATTTGCTGTCAGTAAGGCCAGTCACTTCGATCGCAGACGTGAGCACAATGGTTTCTGATAGTCTCCTCGGATTTGCTACTGGAGCCTAACATCAACATGACTCGATATTTCGGAGGTCCATCTGTACGCCATCTTGCGAAGAAAGCTTCAGCTGCTGTCCGGCAAAAAACTATCGCCAAGGTTGCAGATCGTCGTTCTATATAGGCCCACGTACTGTACACGGCGCATGCGTCGCCCAGCGCAGCTGAAGCCCTCCGCAACTCTACTGGTGGTGCCACCGTTAGCAAAATACTGGCGGCAGCGATATATTTCCAAACACTCGAGCGGGCCGCACCGAACAACCTCGTATTTTGATAGGGTTAGTACAGGATTCCACGTCCTTCTGAGAGAAAATTCCTTGCTACCAACCAAATTTATATTCCCTCTTTATAAACACTGTCCCAAAACTCAAATGTGTTGGAAACTGTCAACATTTCATCCCGTGTCTCTGGTTTAACCAGTGTGCTGCTACCGCAGATTTTTCACGATATTGTAAACTCTTGTGAGGGCGGTGTTCCACGCACCTGTCATTACCTGTGTGACACAAAACGTCAATGTAAGAATTCCCACACTGACACAGAATTTTGTTTTTTCCAGGCTTCTTAAGTCCTAAATCACCTTTGAGAGAGTCGAAAAAAAAAATGGTTCAAATGGCTCTGAGCACTATGGCACTTAACATCTGAGGTCATCAGTCCCCTAGAACTTATATCTACTTAAACCTAACTAAACTAAGGACAACACACAACACCCAGTCATCACGAGGCAGAGAAAATCCCTGACCCCGCCGGGAATCGAACCCGGGACCCCGTGCTCGGGAAGCGAGAACGCTACCGCGAGACCACGAGCTGCGGACTTCTTCGTGCCTTATTTCTATACACTGGTCCTCAGGGAGGATGTATACTGCTTGTTTTACTGAGCAGATAAGTTATCTAATGGGAAATGTACTTCAAATGGAGGCACCATCGTGGGAGGATTATTTTACTACTTACATATTGACCAGTCATCGCCGTTTTCGAGAGATGTGTGTCAGTGAGTTGAATGTTCCACATAGCCACCATCGGATTCGACATTTAAGTGCGCCATTAACAGACATCCTCTAAATACGAGCTGCTTATTTCTCGTCCTGCTGCATCAGAATGGGATTCACGTCGAAGTACCGAATAATCTTTCTAGTAAGAAGTTGGATGGCACCACAGTGGCAGTGTTGCAGAAAGGATTAGATTTTTCTCCCATGTGAAGGAGACTTCATCTTGCAAAATTTATGTGCTGTGTAGAACAAACAGTACGCAGCCTCCCTGATGATCACGCGGAAGAAAAAAAGCAAAAAGTGCCCTGAACATTGCGTCGATGTCGGCAACCGTGAAATAACATCTCTTCTACGGAGAGAGCAGCTATTCATTGCCTTTGAAAAGATGACGAAGTAGCAGTTTTACCAGGTGGCAAGGGAAATGCTGCTGTTTCTTTGACACGGAATGATAACGTCCTTAAAATGGATTCGTTTCTCAAAAACCCGTCTAACAGTAGACTGCGCAGCGCTATAAGAGATAGGATTAAGCGCAAAGCTCTTTTACTTTCGAAAAAGAGCACGTCATCGGAAGATTTAAGAAAGAAATGTCATGCTGGTGCTGCCATTCCACCTAGGATGTATGGTCTGCCAAAGATACATAACGAAGGAGTTCCCTTTAGCCCTGATAAACTGAAAAAGCATTTAACATATGTTCTTGGTCCACATGGTGGAAAGTGTGAATACCATGTCCCCAATTCGGTGAATTTTATTCGACGGCTGGGACTGACGTTGGCTCCTTCGGATGTTCTAGTGAGTTTTGATGTGGTATTTCTATTTACACTAGTCCCTCCAGAAGAGTCCTTGATTTCGATTAGTGAACAAGTGGATGAAGAGGTGGTGGTGGTGATGATAACAAACGTTCACCACCTCTTCATCCATCTTTATCGTCGTCATCTGACATGCACTAATATTTCATTTAACGGCAACATTTTTGAGCAGAATTGCGGAGTGCCTATGTGTAGTCCTACATCCCTCATAATCCCCGGTTTATTCATGGAGGTCTCCAAGGATAGGACACTGAGGGCTTCAGCTTTGCAACTAAAGTGCTTCTGCAAAAAATGTTGAAGATAACTTTTATGCCGGCCGCGGTGGTCTAGCGGTTCTAGGCGCTCAGTCAGGAACCGCGCGACTGCTACGGTCGCAGGTTCGAATCCTGCCTCGGGCATGTATGTGTGTGATGTCCTTAGGTTAGTTAGGTTTAAGTAGTTCTATGTTCTAGGGGACTTATGACCACAGATGTTGAGTCCCATAGTGCTCAGAGCCATTTGAACCATAGCTTTTATGTCTGTCACGCCCACAACAACATTTTGGACCATTTTAACTGTCTTGATCAAAGAATTTACCATGTGGATCGAAAGTGATGTGAGGATTACATTTATAGACGTCATAGTTTACAGAAAACATGACGGTACGCGGGGTCATAGCGTTCACCGAAAGTCGATACACAGCGATCGCTATGTGCATACTAAGAGTCGGCATTGACGGTATAGCGCTATGACGTTTTCAGAACTCAGGTACAAAGGCTATATATCATTTCCGACATGGCCAGTTTAACACTAGAACTTGGCCAAATTTTTTAAAAAATTTAACATTAAGAGTGTTTCCTCCATTTCCCAAGATAACTCTATCAAAGATGATTTGGGACCTAGGAAGCCTGGAATACTTATAATTATCTGTCATCAGTGTGGGAACTCTTACGTCGACATTTCGTGTAGCACAGTTAAGGACAGGTGCGCGGAACATGGGTCACCTCAAGAGATTACAATAATCTGAAAAACCAATGGTAGCAGCAGATTGCTTAAACGAGGGACACGGGATGAAATTGACTTGACTGAGATAGTTGCCAGTAATTCTGAATTTCGGAACAGTGTTTACAAACAGGGAATACAAATTAGGTTGGCAGATAACATCATAAATGGAGACAACGATTTTTCTCTTAGAAGGACGTGGATCCCTGTACTATCCTGCATTAAAACAAAACGTTCATTGGTGCGAACCGCCCGATTGTTTGAAAATAGTGTAGGTGTTATATATGGTTGCCGCTGGTGTTCTACTAAGGGCGGCGACACCAGCTCAGTCTTGGAGGCAGCAAATGTGATGGGCGCCGTAAGCGTCGTGTGTAGTATGGAAGCTTATATAGGGCTACGGTTTGCAGCCTTGTCATCAGTTTTCAGCGGCACTCAGCAGCATCAGCAGCAGCATGCTCCAGTACGTGGCGAGTCATGTTGATGCTAGGATCCCGCAGCAAACCCGAGGAGACTGTCGAGTACTATTGCTCAGAGAGATCCTACAAAGTCATAGGAAGGTTCTTTTATCTTCAGTTGTAATTGAAGATGATGGTGACGTCAGATGAAGAGGTCATCACGTAAAAAATACATACTTTTTACTGCCCTCTCCAATTTCATGCAATGATCTGTCGATATTGTTTCCAGTTTACATGCTGGTGTTGCCAAAGCCAAGTGTCCCTTGCCTCACATACATACATAATGCGAGCCAGCAGTATTAGAATGACTTCGTATGATTACTCTTGTTGTGAAGGATATTATAACACCTAGAGGCCGGCCGGAGTGGCCGTGCGGTTCTAGGCGCTGCAGTCTGAAGCCGAGCGACCGCTACGGTCGCAGGTTCGAATCCTGCCTCGAGCATGGATGTGTGTGATGTCCTTAGGTTAGTTAGGTTCAATTAGTTCTAAGTTCTAGGCGACTGATGACCTCAGAAGTTAAGTCGCATAGTGCTCAGAGCCATTTGAACCATTTTTTAGTCAAACGTAGAGGCCACCCATACCCCAATAGTATTGTTGGTATTACTCAAGCCAACTAGGAAACAAAATTTTTACAATAAAAGCTACTTATTCTTGTGTTTTTTAATATACTGAATCCTAATACAATAACGAAAATTCTCTTTCACTCACCATATGATGTAGCAGCGAAAGGGGTCAAAAGCAGAGAAAGGGGTCAAAATGGACTTAGAAGAATCTGGTGTACAGTAAGTCCTTTGAAGAGTGGTGAAAATATTAACACATCGATAAGTTATTTTGAGACTAATGAAACAGATTGACGAAGCCTAAGCAAGATATGAGAACTGTTCCATGTATATCTGAGAGAGGTCCATCATTTATCGGAAGCAAACTTGGGAAAACGCATGTATGTTGGACTGGACATAAGAAAAATGATGTTCGATGTCAACCTTTAATCAAAAATGACTGAGAATGAAACGGAGGTTTAGGTGCCACTGAGGAAGGTTATTACTAAGTTCTTACGCACATAACATTAACGTCGTGACCAACATGCTAGAAAAGTTCAAGAAGATAAGCGGTTAGATGAGTCTCAACTTTCACCTTTTGAATGGTCACATTAACTTTTTTGCCCCAAACCTTTGAGTGAAATTAAAAAGCGGAAATTAATGCTATTATCAAGACATGGAACTGACTCAAAGAATGTAGCTGTGCCGCTGAAATTACAGTGTTAATAGTCAGTTAATCGACACATGACATTCAACTCATCGGAGCAAAAGTTATATTAGATGCTTTATAGAGAAGAAACAAAGTAATTGTAAACCTACGTATAGGTAATTCCTATGTAATAAAGAGGTGTTCTTATGTTGCAACTTCAATAAAAACATTGTTCGTATTGTAAGGGGCTCATTACGGGTTCATTACTATTCGCTAGTGCACTTGAGCAGATGTAATTTCGATGGACTGCTCAACGGGCTGCCTGCTATATGGAATATTTGTGCTACAGTAGAATCGCAGGTCAGAGCAGTGTTGGCAGTAGGTCGTGTTATGTAACTCGCAGAGAGCAGTCGGGTTATGTAGCTCGCACAGAGCACTTCAGTTCTGGGGTTCGAACAGGCAGTCGAGCGGTTGACTTGTGTTGGGCCAGTCACGTAGAACGATGCCAGTGCCTGAGCGATGTAGTATAAGGTAAAAAAAAATCATTGTTCTTTGTTGCCACGTGCATATGTTAACTGCCACAACTGATTTAACCACAATTGTAATGTTAAAGTCCCATGTAATTCCTTGCAGAAATGTTTCAATAATAACTTTTGTTCTGAAGAAAACTTTTGCCAGTCATTTATCTGAGTTTAAAGATATTACGAATTTTTTCTGTAAAAACTCATGTTGATTAAGCAAAAGAAAATCAGTTGTTTTCGTACAAATGAAAATCTGGTGGCCAGCATTGCACTGGGCTGGGCAAAAAATTTCTTATAGGAACAGATACATAGAGTTATTCGGCGACATCATTGTGAGGTAAGAATTTTTCAGTTTATTCAGGATGATTTCACAGGGCCATGACGCAGCGCTGCTCACGTCAAAACTTATTAATCTCGATGTGCAGTCAGCCTTTAATGGGAGGACAAATTAAAACTTTAAATTTTATTATTGAAAAGAAGTTTTTCTGATGTGAACTTAAACGAGATTTTTTTCTTCAGAGGTTACACTATATGTGAATATTATAATTATTTTTCTTTTGGGAGGTTACACTTGTCGATATCCGGCCAGGATTGTATTTTGAGAATTTTCTGAGAAGTAACCAGCTATATATCTATATTTATCTAGTGTTAAATGTAGTTTGCCTTTGGTGCAACGCAATTACTAATTCGTCACTCCTTTTACACAGTTCATCGGCAATAATTGCTCTTTGTTGTCATTGTATTTATTCCACTTTATATCTGCTTCGTGTTGGTTTGATTTTGTGTCCACCTTTAATGTATGAAAAATGCTGCGAAAAACTGCAAACAGTACATTGCGAAGTGTAATGAATGAAAACACTGACCTGAACAGTTTGACTGACGATATTAGAGATACTCAATGTCATAATTCTAATCCCATATCTTTAGACAGTCAGTGTGCGCCAACCACCAGTAACTATTCCAACTTAAATGATGAGCAAACAAATTTAATTAT
Source organism: Schistocerca nitens (assembly GCF_023898315.1). Taxonomy (NCBI): domain Eukaryota; kingdom Metazoa; phylum Arthropoda; class Insecta; order Orthoptera; family Acrididae; genus Schistocerca; species Schistocerca nitens. The sequence goes on along the minus strand of NC_064617.1, from coordinate 422,601,320 downwards.
GTCCACTGTAAATTTAAGAACAATTGAGGACGCGGCGTGTTCCACCCCAACGATCGCTTCGCTGCCCTGTTTGACACATCAGATGTGCAAAATTTACACAGTGAGCAGATGAATGTTAATAACAATGTACTCAAAATACATCAGGTTTATTTAATTTCAATGTAGTGACCAACAGTGCACAACCAATCTGCAAAACTTTTCATGAATCAGACAATGACCAAATGGTTACAGAACACATCTAAAATGCAGATATACAATCACACAGCACAGGAAACAGTGCCGCTAAATTTGACATTGATCAAATTATGTCAATATTGCTGCAACGTAATGAATCGAACAAACAACTTTATGATAATTTCAAACAGTCGAATGAAAAACACGACAGGTCTATCAAACAAACTAATGAAAACTGCAAACAGATTAATGAACAGATTACAGCCATTGCCGTACAGTGTAATGAAACTAAAGAACAATTACGTGAGGAAATTAACACTTGTGCCAGGAACAGCAGTGAGGAAATTAGATCCGTTGTACAAGAGACGTAAACACACGCAGTCGCTAAACAATGTTCAGAAAACATAACACGGTTACACGATGAGCTTAAAGCAGTAGCAGCAGAGCTTTCACGTCCGTTGGATGCGAAAGTTGACGAGAAATTTGAACAACAGAACACCCAAAAGAACGAAACGCGTTACCGCAAATTCACACAAACAGAATAAAGTAAAGAAACAAGTCATAATTACTACACACAGATAGGAAGACATGTCTAAATTATTCGCGAAAGTAAAAACATAGGTAGACACAAACATTGTTACAATATCAGATGAAGATAACACAGTCAAAAAATCCAACACAGAACTACAGAATGAACTTACTGAACTGAAAACAAAAACAAACACTAGTATTCAGGCCTTGGAAAATAAATACATAGAACACTTTCAGACAGTTAGCAACAGACTTGATCAACTGGAATTAGTACAGAATCCTGATACCATTAAAGCAGACGTTAAGAAATTAAAGAAAACCACATGTAAAACACAAAAACAAATTGATGCTTATGGCAGCAAAAATGACGATCAGGTAAAAGCATTGACTGAAAAATTTGAGGAATTGGCCAGTCGAATTGACGTTATCGAAAACAGTAATGAGACTAAATCAGATGATACGTCACCACTTTCCTTTAGACACCCGAATTCCAAAATATACAGCAAACAATCAGAGAGCTAGGCACATCAAATAATATACTACGACGAAAAATGTCATCTTTACACCATGAAGTGACAGAAATAAGAAATGTTTCAGCCTCTAACACGTCACAGCATACGTCACATTCTGTACATTTGTCACACTCCCACATCAATACAACTTATGTAGATTACAGAGAGTACGTGACTTAGATTCCGAACAAACACAGACAAACAGATTCTTATACAACCCTGATATTGGTCAGACATGTAGAGACGATAATTTTGATTACTAGTACTTTCGGGCCGTGAGGAAATTTAATGTATTTAAGAATGACAGAACACAGATTCACCCTTTGGACTGGCTGCAGCAATTTACTTTTTCATTTCCACAACTTCGCCTGTAACCCACAAATTAGAATTTATTTGCAGTTTTTTGGAAGGCAAACTGGCAACTCGTATGACACTGACCGCGAGACCATGTTATTCGGTAGAAGAATTTCAGATGTTTTTCTGTCAGCGTATTGGTCGAAGGCGACACAGCGCCGAATTAGAGATCAGTTAATTAGCCTACCAAATTATGAAAACTCAAATTTCTCCACAATCACGCAATTTTTTGAACATATGGTACAACAAAACCAATATTTATGCCAACCATACATGAGGCTGCATTAATCCAACTATGTATTTCTAAATTACCAATATTGTTAAGAGTTTCGCTCTTAACAGGACAACAGAAACAAAACATTTCGGCGTTTAAGGATTTATTACAACTTTTGGAAGTTCAGCAATCAGATTATTCTTTCATAAATAAAAATTTTTCACTTCATAACCAAGGCCAACAGGTAGATGGCAACTACGACCAACCACGCTATTTTAATAGCAAAGGAGATAGAAGCTCCAGATATGACAACTACCACAACTTTAATAACAAACAAAATTTTAATCATCAGTATCCTCAAAATTACAGCAACCGCAAACACATTTTGGCAAAAATCGAGGCTTTTACCCACAAAAGCAACAAAACCAGCCAGTTGGCATCCTAACCAACAATGTGGGTTACGAGGTCAGGCAGGCTTTAATGTTTCGCCGCCTGCACGTACTGCATCGGCTCCACTGAATAATAACCCTCGTCAACAAGGAAGCAAGTGCGTACAGAAAAACATTATTTCAACTCCCATCGCAACGCGACGTATAGTAGCGACGATCATGACAGACGTAAAAGCAATAAACACAGTTTTCAGCGCATGTTTAGTAACAACAGGTTTTATCAGCAGCAGAATCATCCACAACCACAGTTTATTATGAATGAATCAGACAGTTGGTATCATCCTCAGCCAAATACGTCAGGACAAGTAACAGAACAGTACAAATAATCGAAATGCCACAGCATCCTCCTGCAAATAACAGTACGTCAGAAGAAACTTGACTAAATATAGTACAGTTACATCGTCGAGCAACATAGACAATACTTTTGGCACGCAGGATTTTGTTCACGAAAATGTTATTACTTTTGACGATATCCGAGACATGTTTTTACATGAAAAACCAGTTATCCAGAAAAACATTTCGCACCCTGTTATTTAAGTAAGAATTGGATCATCCACATTGCAGTAATCGATTCAGAATCACCTATGTCAGTAATAAAAGAAGAGACTTTCAACAAATGTTAGAAAGAGAATATTTAGCCTACATTACCACTAGGCAACACTAAAGTCAAAGGAGCAGTATCTGGTAAAGGAGTAGACGTAAAATTACAGACCTACTTATCATTTTTTATTGCAGGTCATATGTTTCAGACAGATTTTTGGATTGTTGCTTTACTGACAGCAGACGTTATTTTAGGTACGATTTTTTTGGCGCAACATGACGATATTATTGACTTTCAAAGTTCCTATTTGATGTTAAAGGATGAAAAGGTACAAATGACTTTGGAATTTCAGCACGCATTATCAGCAGATGAACAGGCAATTAATCGAACAGAGGTCATTTATATATCCCGTAACACAGATTGGCATACCACATTGTTCACAGAAACGTATGTAGACAATTACAATACACCAGATGAAGCAGATTGCGACGTTATGAAATTATTTCTGATAAAGCAAAACAGAGCAACGCAAATACAGATGATGAACGTACAGAGCTTTTACAGCAAGCCCCAGTTCTTGACAAAATTCCTGGTACTATGTCAGGTTTTATGTATGAATTTCAAGTTAAACAACACGACACGTTTAAAGCCAAACATTATGCTATTCCTTATATCCACAGAGAACAAGAAAGAATTACAAGCTATATTAGACCAAGGGATATTGAACCGGCAGTTAGTCCGTATATAAACCAGCTCCATATTATTACGGAAAAGGATAGCTCACTTCGCCTCACACTTGATTCCCGTCATGTCAACGACATTGATATTAGTGAAACTGATCGCCCACAGATACTAGAGGAACCTCTACAGAAATTTCATGGTACTGCTATTTATTCCACCTTAGATTTTGGCAGATTCAACTCCATCCGAACTGCAGAAAGTACACAGCTTTTCTCTTTTTTGCTGATTGTTATCAATTTTGCAAATTGCCTTTTGGTGTAACAATTTCTTCAGCAGCATTTATCCGTGGTCTGAATTCAATACTTCCGACAGAACTTAAAGATGGAATCACGACGTATGTAGACGATATCCTTATCGCTGAAGCTAACTGGTCTCAACATAATTTGACTCTTGGACAGCTGTTACAAACTTTTCGTCCACAAGAACTCAGTTAAACTTAGCAAGTCGCACTTTGGCAGAACCTCCATAAAACTTCTTGTACATGTAATATTAGCAGAAGGCATTGCGCCTGACCCGGAAAAACTTCAAGCGTTACGTGACATCACCGTTCCAACGACCAAGAAACAACTACACAACTTTATAGGATTGATTAACTTTTTTCGTCAATTTATTCATTACTCTGCTTTAGACACCCCTAGATTATGCTAGTTGACTGGCAAAAACACTATTTCATCCTGGGATAGCCAAGCACAGTCTGAATTTGTTAATCTGAAACATGCCTTGTTGAACGCACCACTTTTATCACACCCAGATCCCACCAGAAATTTTTCCATTGCCACTGACAGTTCTAACACGGTTCTAGGCGTACATATTTTTCAGGAAATAGAAGATGGCGTTACTAAAGTAATAAAAACACCGCCTTTGAAGGTACATTCTGTTGCCCGCTGAACGCAATCATTCAGTTACAGAGCTTAAAACATTATGTGTTGTATGGGCGTTTACCAGATTTAGGCATTTTCTGTATGGGAGATATACTACCATTTACACAGATCATAGAGCTATACAGTTTTTACTTTCCGCTAAATTTACACATGACAGGTTAAGCAGATGGAAACTTTATTTACAGGAATTTAATTTTAGAATTGTTCACATTCCCGGTACAAAAAATATTGTGGCAGACGCACCGTCCCGTTCTCTCAGTAACAATCAGCAAGACGTCGCAACCAACTTCTGCCAAACAAATTTGAGCCTCATGTATATTCAACAAGTTGCATTTCAAAATTTTATTTCGTCGTCATTACGAGACATAGCGAAAGAACAGAGCAAATACAATATGTGGAAAGAAATTCAATACCTTTGTCAAGATAAGAATAATGTCACCATTAGAAACAATTATACTGTACGCAACAATATCCTGTTTCGCCGCTCTCGCCCTGAGAGCAACAACTGGTTAATCTGCATTCCTGACGAACTGGTTGACAAATTAATTTGGTATACTCATTTAAGCTACGCACATTATGGAGCCAGAAAATGTTTTCTTATCCTAGGACAGAATTGTTATTTTGCTAACATGGAGAAACGTATTCGCTGAGTTTTAGCGTCATGTAAAATCTGCCAGAAAGCTAAATCAGATACGACTTCACATATTCATCCGTTACATCCCATTGTACCCATTTAATTGAGACATATGGCCGCTGTATACATTTTTGAACTGATTCACAGATCTAATAGAGGTTTTGTTCCATCTTTGTTGCTGTTGAACTCACTTCGAAATTTGTTACCTTCACTCCGCTACGCAAAGCTACTGCTAAATCTATTTCAAATACATTTGTAAAACATTTTCTACCTCATTTCGGTCATGTATTGAAAGTAATTTCCGACTGTGGTCCACAATTTCGATCTGCGACAAGGACACACGTGTTACAAGCTAGAAACATTTCTTCGATCTATATATCCAAGTATCACGCTTCTTGGAATCCTTCTGAACGACTGATGAAAGAAATTGGTATACTATGTATAATATACTGCCATAAAAGACATATTGATTATGAGACATACATATTCTCATTCCAGGTGTAATTAACTCTATACCAAATGAATCTACTATGTTATCTCCTACTGTTATCTTAAAAAACGTTGAACCGCCTTACAAAATTAAAGAATTAGTATATTTTCCTACATCTCGTCGACAACGCCACCATGAAATAATTGCCACTGCGCTCAACAATATCAAGTGTGCTGCAAAGCGTCCCAGAAGACAGCAAAAACAGGTTTGTAAACGCTGTGAATTTCACATACGACAGAAGATATTAGTATGCACACACTATTTATCTAACAGAGGAAAGAGTAGGTGCAGTAAATTTGAGCTTCTATACGCTGGTCCATATAGAACTCGCAGAATTCCTCACTCCAATGTAATACATACTGAAACTTTAAGAACCAGAAAATCTAAGGGCAACCATCACATTTCAAATATTGAACCCTTTATAGAATGAACATACTTTATGATTTATCACACTGTAATGCCATTTTCTCCAGGTGCACTTACATTTATATGACTACTTACAGATGATGATCGTATTTTTCTTGGCAAGTGCCCGGCAAGGTAAAGTTAGCAGGTCGCTCTTCTTGTCGTTATATATCAGACCGTGCACATTTTCTAAATGACATCATTCTCTTGGGAAAGTCCCAATAAGTTGAACTTAGCAAGTCAATGCACTTACTATAATCACAAACCTGAGACATTTTCCGCTTTATAAAGTGTATCTGATAGTTTTCCTATAGAAAGTACAATATTCTCTGTATGCACTATTTAGTCTTTAAGACTTTGACTTTGACATTTTGCCCTATGATATTCCACTATCTTGACTGTTCTACATTTTTATGGTACTGCATTGTGATATTGTGTATAAATTTCTGCAGTTGAAAATATTCTTGTCTATGGAATTTACCTAATATATTTTCTGTCATGCTAGGCTGTATGCTTAGTTATATCGCTAGAAACATGAGTTCCTTCAATGAGTATATGATATAAATGCAAGATAATAATCCAAATTCATCATTTTCAGAAAGCAATACCATGTAAAAGAAATAAATTAAACAACCACAGTATTTACTGTAAAATGATGTGGATATTTTATCATCAGAATGAAAGAAAGAACATGCAGTACTTTGTCATGAAAAGTAAATGGATCGGAATCAACAATCATTAACAAGAATATCTATACACACTGTATGATAGCAGTCTTGACTAAGAATTATCTTTCAGAAAATGTTGCGTTTGTAGCAGGCTGCCGGACCAAATTACGCATTTTAATTTTAGTGGTGAAATATGATAGAAGTAAGAAACTCTATAATATATGCAATAATGAATGACGATGAGTAGCTGTGTGAAGAAAATGGTAATATGAATAATGAAGTGTCTATATTTTTGCAAATGGTAATAAATGATGATGAATAGTTATATGAAGAGTATGGTAAAATGAATAATGAAGTTTTTCTTTGGAGTTAATGATAATGATTAAGTTTATATATTTTCTATTAGTTAAGGGATGCTATGTAGTTATTTAAGTATTTGTTGCAATTCTTTTTGACAGTATGTCATATGTCATGTAGTATAATGACTGAATGTTTTGGGAAAGACAGCTAGAGTACATACATATTTAGCACACGTTTCATTACCTGTTAATTCGAAGTTAACTACTTTTCAGCATAATATGAATACATTTCTTCTTTCAGCTCAATAATCCACTTTGTATTTTTTTCCAGGAGAAGCTTTTCATGATATTAAGATCATTTCTGAAATATGTCCTTATGTTATATGCTACAGGCACTTAGTTATTAAACCTGTTCCTATACTTGCATTTTATCTAGTTGTTTCTATAATTAATGAATGTAATTCCATATACTCTACTTGCTTACTAACCTTGCTGCAGCTGACTCACGACGAATGACAAACGACTTTCATTACTTTATTTCCAGCAGTACATAAAAGGCAAATATTTTCATGCTCCAGAAATTAAATATTAATCCCAATGCAATGTATTGCTAGTACACAAAAACTTATTACTAGTCCCAAATATTACCAGTACACAAATAAATTATGTTACCAGTCTAAAAAATATTGCTAGTCCAAAATATAATGCTACATTCTATTCTGTCTGATGTGTTGATTCCATTACCTGTATGTATTACTAGGCTAAGCACCTTTAATACTAGGTCAGTTGTCTTACATTTTAAATATATCTTATGTCACTTGCATAGTATCATATGCACTCAGTGGCAGCTTATTGCTACATGCAATAACTCCTGTTTCTGAAGAATGACTACTATATGATTTCTAATATGTAATGAAGCAACAGACCACTGAGTGCCAACACATATTAAATTAAGATGATATACCAAGATGTACTTCTGAATGATCCTTTGTAATGCTCAGTGAATGCTTTGTAATACATAATGAAAAAACAAGCCACAGTTATTCAACTAAGATGATATACTAATTTGTACTTCTGAATGATTATTAGTGTAAGGCTTAATGTATTCTTCACCTTCTGACCTAGTTACCACCTGTTACTGAGGCAACCCATTATCCTGTCCATGATCGTGATTCATGGAGCATTCTATTTCTTTTTATTTTTTTTATATTTATTTTTGCACGAATTCTGCATTGATATAAGAGTATGGATTCTACAAGAATATGGTGTTGACATATCAAGCTGTCCACCTCCTTGAATGATGGAGATGTTATTATGGACCTACTCTTTGGTGTACTGAATGTACTACCAAAATATTAACATACAATATTAATACAACATTTCAGTGTCTTGGCTACACTGATAAATACTTCAGGGAAGAGAACTTCAGATTGTCTCACTTGGTGTTGTGCTTCTGTAAAAAGATATATACTTTTAGTGCAGCTATGTGAAACCCACTGGCCAGCCGAAGTGGCCGTGCGGTTCTAGGCGCTGCAGTCTGGAACCGCGAGACCGCTACGGTCGCAGGTTCGGATCCTGCCTCGGGCATGGATGTGTGTGATGTCCTTAGGTTAGTTAGGTTTAAGTAGTTCTAAGTTCTAGGGGACTAATGACCTCAGAAGTTGAGTCCCATAGTGCTCAGAGCCATTTGAACCATTTTTTTTTGCAACCCACTGTGCTACAACCATGATGCTATCCTTCCAATTCCTTTCTTATTTCTTGTATAAATGCTAAAGACTTATACAGTACATTTGTACTTCATTTCATTTGTTAATATAATCAGTTCTTCTAAACATGCTAACGACTTTTACAGTATGTGTGCACTTCATTTCACTTCTTAATATGTTCAATTCTTGTAAAACGCTGAAGACTTTTGCAGCGTATGTGCACGTTATGACATTTCTTAGTATGTTCTCTACTTATATTATTTATCAATAATATCATATATACTCTGTGACTGAAGACTTAGTAAACTAAATATGTTATATATATTTGCAATAGAAAAATTTTTTGCTCACTATTGCTACCAAATTTTTACCCCTGAATGGAGGGTTCTGAAAGGGGTTCATAACGGGTTCATTACTATTCGCCAGCACACTTGAGCTGATGAAATTTCGATGGATTGCTCACGCATTGCCTGCAATATGGAATATATATACACAATAGAATCTCAGGTCAGAGCAGTGTTGGCAGTAAGCCGTGTTATGTAGCTCACAGAGAGCAGTCGTGTTATGTAGCTCGCACAGAGCACTTCAGTACTGGAGTTCAAACAGGGCAGTCCAGCTGTTGACTTGTGTTGGGTCAGTCATGCATAATGATGGCAGTGCCTGAACGATATAGTATAAGGTAAAAAAAAGATAAATATAATTGTTCTTTGTTGCCACGTGCATATGTTAATAGCCACAACTGATTTAACCACAACTGTAACGTTAAAGTACAATGTAATTCCTTGCAGAAATGTTTCAATAATAACTTTTGTTCTGATGAAAACTTCTGCCAGTAATTTATCTGAGTTTAAAGATTTTACGAATTTTTCCTGTGCATACTCAGGTTGATTAAGCAAAAGCAAATCAGATGTTTTCCTACAAGTGAAAATCTGGTGGGCAGCATTGCACTGGGCTGGACCAAACATTTCTTATAGGAGCAAATGTATAATATAGTTACCTGGCGACATCATTCTGAGGTAAGAATTTTTCAGTTTCTTCAGAATGATTTCACAGGGCCCTGACACAGTGCTGCTGACGTCAAAATTTATTAATCTCAATATGCAGTCTTTAATGGAAGGTCACATTAAAACTTGAAATTTTATTATTGGAAAGACATTTATCTATTGTGAACTTAAGACATATTTTTGTTGGGAGGTTATACTAAATGTGAATATTATATTTTTTCTGTTGGGAGGTTACAGTATTGAAAATAGAATTTTTTTAATTCGAAAAGTCTTTTGCTAATTTTATAGTTTATAACCGACTCATATTGTGTCAAAAATTTGCATGATAAACAGAGTTCAGATAACGATTCAGGGCACAAACAAACCATGGGGTAAGCTATAACTTTTACTTTATTTTTATTACTTATTTTTCAAGTAAAGACCTGCTGCCAGTTATTATATAGCAGGTACTACATTGTGTAATTTTACATGTTGTACTATACAAATTCAGTTTCATTACTAGTACATTTCCTTTGCTGAAATTTTTACATAGTGAAGAACTGTCACATCATATTCAAGTTAAGCTGCCGTCTCTAGTTTCTTCCATTAAATATAATTTTAGTTTAAAAAATGTTTGTGGATGTATTAATTAAAATTGTATTTAATGCAAGAAATAAGAGGTGGCAACTTAACTTGGATATGATGTGACAGTTCTTCCCTTATACCTTTCCATTATACCTTCTGGCTGATAATCTGTAATAAAAAAGCTCAACAAAAATAGATTTTGCTGGCCTATGTATTGAGCAAAGGCTGTATTAGTTCTTTGTGGTCCATGTCTTCGACGCCTGGCTAATGTTACAAGCTAACGGCACACTAGATACAGAGAATAAATGTAAGAAGTATGCTATTCAAAAGGAATGAAGATGGTACAATGTTCTTGGCCTTAAACAAAGTGTGGAAGTTTTGTTTTTCTGTGTATAGAATCAACTACATGCCGTCCCACGAACTTGCACATGACATGATGTACGCTGAGGAAAAACGGCAACGGAAAAAAGCACAGAAAATATGCCGCAAACAAGATCAATAATTCTTAAATGCATGCGAAAACATGCAATAAATAAGATTTTTAAAAAGCCGCTAATGACTGTGATACTTTCCACCGAAACTACACTCCTGGAAATGGAAAAAAGAACACATTGACACCGGTGTGTCAGACCCACCATACTTGCTCCGGACACTGCGAGAGGGCTGTACAAGCAATGATCACACGCACGGCACAGCGGACACACCAGGAACCGCGGTGCTGGCCGTCGAATGGCGCTAGCTGCGCAGCATTTGTGCACCGCCGCCGTCAGTGTCAGCCAGTTTGCCGTGGCATACGGAGCTCCATCACAGTCTTTAACACTGGTAGCATGCCGCGACAGCGTGGACGTGAACCGTATGTGCAGTTGACGGACTTTGAGCGAGGGCGTATAGTGGGCATGCGGGAGGCCGGGTGGACGTACCCCCGAATTGCTCAGCACGTGGGGCGTGAGGTCTCCATAGTACATCGATGTTGTCGCCAGTGGTCGGCGGAAGGTGCACGTGCCCGTCGACCTGGGACCGGACCGCAGCGACGCACGGATGCACGCCAAGACCGTAGGATCCTACGCAGTGCCGTAGGGGACCGCACCGCCACTTCCCAGCAAATTAGGGACACTGTTGCTCCTGCGGTATCGGCGAGGACCATTCGCAACCGTCTCCATGAAGCTGGGCTACGGTCCCGCACACCGTTAGGCCGTCTTCCGCTCACGCCCCAACATCGTGCAGCCCGCCTCCAGTGGTGTCGCGACAGGCGTGAATGGAGGGTCGAATGGAGACGTGTCGTCTTCAGCGATGAGAGTCGCTTCTGCCTTGGTGCCAATGATGGTCGTATGCGTGTTTGGCGCCGTGCAGGTGAGCGCCACAATCAGGACTGCATACGACCGAGGCACACAGGGCCAACACCCGGCATCATGGTGTGGGGAGCGATCTCGTACACTGGCCGTACACCACTGGTGATCGTCGAGGGGACACTGAATAGTGCACGGTACATCCAAACCGTCATCGAACCCATCGTTCTACCATTCCTACACCGGCAAGGGAACTTGCTGTTCCAACAGGACAATGCACGTCCGCATGTATCCCGTGCCACCCAACGTGCTCTAGAAGGTGTAAGTCAACTACCCTGGCCAGCAAGATCTCCGGATCTGTCCCCCATTGAGCATGTTTGGGACTGGATGAAGCGTCGTCTCACGCGGTCTGCACGTCCAGCACGAACGCTGGTCCAACTGAGGCGCCAGGTGGAAATGGCATGGCAAGCCGTTCCACAGGACTACATCCAGCATCTCTACGATCGTCTCCATGGGAGAATAGCAGCCTGCATTGCTGCGAAAGGTGGATATACATTGTACTAGTGCCGACATTGTGCATGCTCTGTTGCCTGTGTCTATGTGCCTGTGGTTCTGTCATTGTGATCATGTGATGTATCTGACCCCAGGAGCCGGCCGCGGTGGCCGAGCGGTTCTAGGCTTGGTGTCCGGAACTGCGCGACTGCTACGGTCGCAGGTTCGAATCCTGCCTCGGGCATGGATGTTTGTGCTGTCCTTAGGTTAGTTAGGTTTAAATAGTTCTAAGTTCTAGGGGACTGATGACCACAGCTGTAAGTCCCATAGTGCTAAGAGCCATTTGAACCATTTGACCCCAGGAATGTGTCAATAAAGTTTCCCCTTCCTGGGACAATGAATTCACGGTGTTCTTATTTCAATTTCCAGGAGTGTAGTTTGGGAAATAAAGTAAACATATAATAACGTGTTTTGCATCAAGGCGGGCTCAATCCCGATATTGTTGATCGTATAAGGGTTGAGCATTTATCGATTGAAGTGCGGAACCCTAAGATGGATTGTTATTCTAATGCTAACGCAATTAATTTAACACGAAAATGCGATCACAACCAACATGCGAGCCTTGGAAATCTGTACAAGTGTAGACAGGAGCCTTATTTGATGGTACGTCGTACAACACAGCTAAACATTCAGTAACCCAACTATCCAACTGTACGAAACGTGAGTACTGAATATACGGTGATTGGGGGGGGGGGGGGGGGGGTTAGTACATATAAAATGTAATTTGCAATTGGCTTATACAGTTCCATGGCTACACGCAGGAATGAGAAAAATGAAACGCCAATGGAAGCGCGGTATTTGTAGTCTCCAGACATTCCGTTACGCTCGGCGAGATCAATACGCATTCAGAATAGCCTTGGGTCAAAGTTAACTGTCGAAAAGTTTGATTGAAATTTGCTAGCGTGTGTTTCTATTGCGCTGCAGTTGTCCATCGTGGCTCAGTAATAACAGTCTATTTTAGTTTCAAAGACACACACACACACACACACACACACACACACACACACACAGAGAGAGAGAGAGAAAGAGAGAGAGAAATGTGTGTAGAAGTAGGGACGTTTGTAATGACTAGCAAGGGCCCGTTACAGGCTCGTTTTAGGTTAATTATTTTGAACATATCATTAGTGACACTAATTAACTCTATGAAAACTTGTGGATCATGTCAACTTTGCGTTACGCTGTTGTTGTTGTTGTTGTAGTAGTTGCTGCTGCTGCACACGATATTAGTAGACACAAATGTTGAAGGAAAAACATTCTTAACAGTCGCTAGAAGAATCTGTCCATGCTATTTTCAGTTAAGTTCTGTACCTTAACTATTCGCGCATATGCAGATAGATAAAAGTGTTATACACTTTAGATAAATAGGAGTCAAACAATAGAAATAAGCTCTCGATGCGGCAATGCGAGAACTTGTACGAATTTGAGCGTTAGGAAACGGGCAAGATTATTATTCGAAATTTAAGCTTAGGGAAGGAATGACAGTCTTTTTTTTTCAGAATAAGGTGTGCGAAGGGTTAAAGAATAAGGTAAAGCCTTTATTGCACCGCAAATGATTTGAAACAGTGTCTCAAACATGTCATCGGAATATAGGTATTTTCTTTAAAATAACTTGTTTTGAAAACTTCATCCACGGAAGCAAAACATTTAATTGGAGATGGCAATTCTAGCTGCCATACGTAAGGAGCAGTGAAATAAATTAAGAATGATTCTGCAAAATACTGACGAATTGGTCTGTGTTTGATTCATCCATCGATTAATGTCGATGATACAGATTGCGCAGTAAATGCTTAACGCATGTCACTGCATTGCAGTCGGTACTGTCGGACGTCTGCTCTGAGCCCCTAAACACAGCGTGGCGAAGAACAGATTCTACTGTGCCTGCCATAAACTCTGTTTCACTACCTTGGAGACACCATTGATATTCGTCGTGCAACTATGGCCAGGTACAGTTAGATATCACTGTGGTGTAGGGATATCAGTTGGAGCTTTTTGAGCATTGCCACCTCTCAGAACGTCGAACCGATGATTAAGCACTCTTTTATTTGACAGGCTGTGTAAGTGACATGTTTATCTACTAATGCATGTTAATTGAGATTATAGAGTTACGTTCCCTGTGTATTACACCGCTTGAGAGAGCTGTGGTGGTGGCTGAGACATCTAACAACAAGACTATGGACAATATATACTGTCGGACTTCAACGTCATCACTCGATGCCAAAAGAAAAAATTAATTTGAGCTGGGTGCTAAGTTCGAGGGCCGTTTTTGTTGAAACTATTTTTTTTTTTTTTTGTCATCAGTCTACTGACTGGTTTGATGCGGCCCGCCACGAATTCCTTTCCTGTGCTAACCTCTTCATCTCAGAGTAGCAATTGCAACCTACGTCCTCAATTATTTGCTTGACGTATTCCAATCTTCGTCTTCCTCTACAGTTTTTGCCCTCTACAGCTCCCTCTAGTACCATGGAAGTCATTCCCTCATGTCTTAGCAGATGTCCTATCATCCTGTCCCTTCCCCTTATCAGTGTTTTCCATATATTCCTTTCCGATTCTGCGTAGAACCTCCTCATTCCTTACCTTATCAGTCCACCTAATTTTCAACATTCGTCTATAGCACCACATCTCAAATGCTTCGATTCTCTTGTGTTCCGGTTTTCCCACAGTCCATGTTTCACTACCATACAATGCTGTACTCCAGACGTACATCCTCAGAAATTTCTTCCTCAAATTAAGGCCGGTATTTGATATTAGTAGACTTCTCTTCGCCAGAAATGACTTTTTTGCCATAGCGAGTCTGCTTTTGATGTCCTCCTTGCTCCGTCCGTCATTGGTTATTTTACTGCCTAGGTAGCAGAATTCCTTAACTTCATTGACTTCGTGACCATCAATCCTGATGTTTTCTCGCTGTTCTCATTTCTACTACTTCTCATTACCTTCGTCTTTCTCCGATTTACTCTCAAACCATACTGTGTACTCATTAGACTGATCATTCCGTTCAGCATATCATTTAATTCTTCTTCACTTTCACTCAGGATAGCAATGTCATCAGCGAATCGTATCATTGATATCCTTTCACCTTGTATTTTTATTCCACTCCTGAACCTTGAAACTAATACAAAGTGTCAAAGCACTACTCTCTTGCCTGTTTGAGTATCCATTTAAGATTTTTTCAAGGGAGTAATTCCTGAGCCAGCTCATCGAGTACAGGGCCGTATTACATTCCAAAGTTGTAAGGAGTTTGCTTCGGCTATTAAATATTGATGTGAGCGTCTGAACATAATTTGTAAAATATTTTTGAAAACAATTGTGGGAGTGTTTATTGTAAATTAAAAGGTAGTTCCTGAAAAGAGAAAGAGTTCTACAGGGCACTCAGACAGTTTCGATTACCAGGAGTAATTCACCGATCGTTTATTGAAAATCTAAATTTCCTTTTATACGTTTAGCAGGAAACAGGATACAATCTTGAAACCTAGCATAAGCTATTGCTGTTCCTACGTGACCAACCGGCCTGTTAGATCAAGACAAAAGCTGTTCTTTCTGGTAAAATCGGCTGACTGGGTACCCTTTCACCCCTCTGCTGAATGTGTTAAAAGTGACAGCGCCACGGACTAGCCAAAGTGAAGGCATGAGAAAGGGGTCAAGAGGTTGCTACTGGCTGTGTCGTGTGGAGAAGAGATCACTGAACTCGCCCCCTTGAGTTACAGCCTTGGTACAGGGCAGAAGCTCTTGGTTTCTAGCTTTCGGGCGCAGCAGACGGTCTCATACCGCCTGCCCCCATCTCTTCTCTCTTCGACCAGGTAAGAGCTATTTCAAACGTGAACCACCTTCCTCTCTCTCTTTACCATTTCGCTTAAATTCAGATTGGCGGATGCCCCTTCAGTCAAACTCAGACGAGCCCTTCTATACCCCGTAATCTCAGAATCTACCACGAGCTTCCTTTAATTAACTCTTCCACCTGACTTTCAGCGTCCCCGTCTTCCTTCCTTGATAAAGACCGCCTCCACACCAGGTGCAGTTTGTACAGAGATGATTTTTCTTTTTTTTTTTTTTTTTGTCTAAAAGTGGCTGTGGAAGTGTAGGATACAGGTTGCTAAAGCATTAACCGGTGGTCCAGTATCCTGTGTTAACATTTACAGGTGCGTTTGGGAAGAAAAATTACCTCTGAAAACGTTCAAGTAACATCATTATTTCAAAGCAGTCAGATGCAATCCACTTGAAAAATATGAATCAAAAGGTTTTATATCGTTTTACAGTGAAATAATACCGAAAGGTATTCCTTTTGTGCAAATAGTTACTCTGCTATACCTTTCAAGCAAAGGTAATACTATGTCATGTAGCACCGCGTTAAAACTTATTACTATCAAAAGACATTATTAACACTAGAATTACAATGTATTACTCAGGAAATTCGGAGTTGGTGATTGTTTTGACAATTTTGATTAGTACGAGAAAGCAATGCACTCTGTTCGTCTCGTCAAACAGATAAAAAAATCAGAGTGATTTATCTTAGTATCAATTAGCGATTGTCACTCAGTTCTTCTACGTTTAATATCTTTTGAACTTACGGTTCTTAGGAAACCATCAGATAAACCAGCTACGATTAGTTAGTCCCCCAATGCAGAACAGAAACGATTGTTTTAGTTTCACAAGGGCTTACCAGATACCACATTTTCAAAAATAAAAGAGAAAGAACATTACAAATGCTAGTGCAATGGATTTTAGTTAAGTCTAGACTGCTAAATTATGTAACTGACAATACAAAAAGAAGGTATGTGAAAATACAGAACCGATGCTGTCTACGTCGACTGCACACGACGATCCAAGCACTGCCTACACCTCCGCAGGAGAAACGTCACTTGAAAAGGCCGACAGAGGCACCAATGCCAGACACGCCATCTACAGGGCTGGCCGTATTCACACGGGTAGCGCTACCGTTGCCACCAAAGGACGCCGTCTTCACTTTCACTGCATGCAAATGTATTCTTCCGCCCCTCTTTTTCAGATGCCGCATACCGAGTTCTGCCAGATCTCAGAGGAAGCGCGGCGAGACTCAACAAACACTGCGAAACTTTTTTTTTTGTGGTCATCAGTCTTCTGACTGGCTTGATGCTACCAGCCACGAATTCCTCTGCTGTGCTAACCTCTTCATCTCAGAATAGCACTTGCAACCTGCGTCCTCATTTATTTTCTGCATGAATTCCAATCTCTGTCTTCCTCTACAGTTTTTGTCCTCTACAGCTCCCTCTAGTACTATGGAAGTCATTCCCTCACGTCTTAATGGATGTAATATCACCCTGTCCCTTCCCATTATCACTGTTTTCCACATATTCCTTTCCTCTCCGATTCTGCGTAGAACGTCCTCATTCCTCACCTTATCAGGTCACCTAATTTTCAGCATTCGTCTGTAGCACCACATCTTAAATGCTTCGATTCTTTTCTTTTCCGGTTTTCCCACAGTTCATGTTTCACTATCATACAATGCTGTACTCCAGACGTACATTCTCAGAAATTTCTTCCTCAAATTACGGCCGATATTTGATATTAGTAGACGGCTCTTGGCAAGGAATACCTTTTTTGCTATAGATACTCTGCTTTTTATGTCCTCTTTGCTCCGTTCATCATTGGTTATTTTGCTGCCTAAGTAGCAGAATTCCTTAACTTCATCTACTTCGTGACAATCAATCCTGATAAGTTTCTCGCTTTTCTCATTTCTACTACTTCTCATTACCTTCGTCTTTCTTCGATTTACTCTCAGTCCATATTCTGTACTCATTAGACTGTTCATTCCGTTCAGCAGATCATGTAATCCTTCTTCACTTTCAATCAGGATAGCAACGTCATCAGCAAATCGTATCATTGATATCCTTTCACCTTGAAATTTAATTCCACTCCTGAACCTTTATTTTATTTACATCATTGCTTGCTCGATGTATATTATTCCCCCCTCGCTGTTGCACATTTTGTATATGACCAGTCTCTCCCTATAGCTTACCCCTACTTTTATCAGAATTTCTAACATTTTGCACCATTTTACATTGTCGAACAATTGTTCCAGGTCGACAAATCCTATGAAGTGTTTTGATTTCTCTTTAGTCTTGCTTCCATTATTGATCTCAACATCAGAATTGCCTCTCTCGTTCCTAAAGCCAAACTGATAGTTATCTAGCGCATCCTCGATTTTCTTTTCCATTCTTCTGTATAATACACCTGTAAGCAACTTGAATGCATGAGCTGTCAAGCTGATTGTGCGATAATGCTCGCACTTGTCAGCTCTTGCCGTCTTCGGAATTGTGTGGATGATGCTTTTCCGATATTCAGATAGTATGTCGCCCAGACTCATACATTCTATACACCAACGTGAATAGTCGTTTTGTTGCCACTTCCCCCAATGATTTTAGAGTTTCTGATGGAATATTATCTATGCCTTCTGCCTTATTTGACCTTAAGTTGTCCAAACTCTTTTAAATTCTGATCCTAATACTGGATCTCCCATCTCTTCTAAATCGACTCCTATTTCTCCTTCTATCACATCAAACAAATCTTCCCCCTCAATGAGGCTTTCAGAGTATTCTTTCCACCTATCCTCTCTCTTCTCTGCATTTTAATGTCACCGAAGGTTGTTTTGACTTCCCTGTATGCTGAGTCTGTCCTTCCGACAATCATTGCTTTTTCGATTTCTTCACGTTTTGGCTGCAGCCATTTTGTCTTACCTTCCCTGCATCTAATATTTATTTCATTCCCCAGCGACTTGCATTTCTGTATTCCTGAGTCTCCGGGAACGTTTTTGTACTTCCTCCTTTCATCAACCAATTGAAGTATTTCTTCTGTTACCCACGCTTTCTTCGCAGTTACCTTCTTTGCACCTGTTTTCCTTGCTAACTTCTGTGATGGCCCTTTTTAGAGATGTCCATTCCTTTTCAACTGTACTGCTTACTGAACTGTTCCTTACTCATGTATCTATAGCCTTAGAGAACTTCAACAGTATCTCGTCATTCCTTAGTATTATCGTATCCCACTTCTTTGCCTATTGATTCTTCGTGACTAATGTATTATACTTCAGCTTACCCTTCATCACTACTATATTGTGATCTATGTCTGCTCCTGGGTACGCCTTACAATCCAGTATCTGATTTCGGAATCTCTGTCTGACAAAGATGTAATCTAACTGAAATCTTCCCGTATCACAGTCGGCCATTTGATTTGAACCTGTATCACCGGGCCTTTTCCAAATATACCTCCTCCTCTTGTGATTCATACATAGATTATTTGCTATTACTAACTGAAACTTGTCACAAGCCCATATTCTCCTGAAACCTTTTCTTCTATTCCTTCCCCTACAACTGCATTCCAGTCCCCCATGACTATTAGATTTTCATCCCCCTTTACATACTGTATTACCCTCTCAATATCCTCATACACTTTCGTTATCTTCAGCCTGCCACGTCGGCATGTATATCTGAACTATCGTTGTCGGTATTGGTTTGCTTTCGATTCTGATGAGAACAACCCTATCACTGAACTGTTCACAGTAACACACTGTCTGTGCTACCTTCTTATTCATAACTAATCCTACTCCTGTTATACCTTTTTCTGCTGCTGTTGATATTACCCTATATTCATCTGACCAGAAATCCTTGTCTTCTTTCTACTTCACTTCACTGACACCTACTAAATCTAGAGTGAGGCTTTGCATTTCCATTTTAATATTTGCTGATGTCCCTACCATATTCAAGCTTCTGACATTCCACGCCCCGAGTCGTAGAACGTTATCCTTCCGTTGATTATTCAATCTTTTTCTCATGATAACCTCCCCCTTGGCAGTCCCTTTCCGGAGATCCGAATGGGGGACTATTCCGGAATTTTTGGTCAATGGAGGGATCATTATGACACTTCTTCAATTACAAGCCACATGTCCTGTGGATAAACGTTACGTGTCTCCAAAGCAATGGTTTCCATTGCCTTCTGCATCCTCATGCCAGTCATCATTGCTGATTCTTCCACTTTTAGGGGCAGTTTCCCAGCCCTAGGACAAGTGAGTGTCCTGAACCTCTCTCCGTTACTCCGCACTCTTTGACAAGGCCATTGGCAGAATGAGGGTGACTTCTCATGCCGGAAGACTTCGGATGCCAATGCTGATTATTAATCACAATTTAAACAGCGGTGTGATTCGAACCCGGAACCGAAGAAGTTTCGATTATGAATCAAATACGCTAACCCTAGACCACGGGCCTTAAGGGAGACGTTACTAATGCACAAAGTCTGTAAAGTGATAAATGTCTCGTAAACATTGCAAGAACAGAAACTCACAGTGATCCAAAGTCATTTATGTGAATAAATGTGTTGATGTTTTATTCATATATGGCTCAAATGGCTCTGAGCATTATGCGACTTAACTTCTGAGGTCATCAGTCGCCTAGAACTTAGAACTAATTAAACCTAACTAACCGAAGGACATCACACTCATCCATGCCCGAGGCAGGATTCGAACGCGCGACCGTCTCGTCGCACGGTTCCAGACTGAAGCGCCTAGAACCGCTCGGCTTTATTTCTTGGTGCCGATTACCTGCCACAGCCAGCTTATAGGAGGCGATAAGTTGCTGTAAACGTTGAAGTTTTGTTTTTCGAATTATTTAACAAGATCACAATTGTTTCAACAGTTACTAGTTTCGGCAAATTTTAATTGCCACTTTTGAATCGGAAAATGCGTAAGGTGCAATGTTTGTTAAATATGTAGCGTAAGACAATAGAAAAGGAAGTAAAATTATTACATACTACATTAGTAGAACCAGTATTGTCTACAGTGACTATTATAAGAATACATCTCGTGTAACCTACTGACGTACCACACGGTAAGAGTCATGCTATATCTATGTCCATTAGAGAGAGGAAATGTACATGAAATGTGACAAGTTATTGATAGCAAGTACATTTAGCCAGTACCATGTTATATGAATGGGCGGTATCATTTAGGACATGTCCGAAAGAACAGACACCACCCATTTACACAATTGATTGGCCTCGATGGGAAATGAATCCACAACGTTCAGTGCACAATATCGTTCGATAGTTGGCGCTAGGTGGGGATGTGAGTCGGTCAGGTAGCGCACAGAGATAGTTCGGGCATTTGCGATAAACACTGTACCCGGATGGCACGGTGATTACCTCAACTGGCTAGTAAGCAGAAGATCCCAGGTTCGAGTCCCTGCCCACCACACCTTTTCATTCGTTGTCGCCGATTTCGTATGAAGTCCCGATGCGGCTGATATCATCAGTTCCTTCCCTTTTCTTTCCTTTCTCCCCCTCCACCTTCAATTAACATAACAGTACCATGTTAAATAACACGTCCATGTTGACAGATGGAGGAAGACTGGCATACAGCTTATAAACCTGTATGCATGTGCTCGAACCTGCCACCTGTTGGCTATCTAATTTACACTAAAATATACAATTCAGATTTGCCGAAGATAGTAAAATGTAAATGTCGTGTGACTAGGGCTTCCCGTCGGGTAGACCGTTCGCCGGTTGCAAGTCTTTCCATTTGACGCCACTTCGGGGACTTGCGCGTCGATGGGGATTAAATGATGATGATTAGGACAACACAACACCCAGTCCATGAGTGGAGAAAATCTTTGACCCGGCCGGGAATCGAACCCAGGCTCTTAGGATTAACAGTCCGTCGCGCTCACCACTTTTTTCTAATCGATTAACTCAGTTTTCTCATTACAGAGATCAGCTACGCCTCTGACCGAAAACGCTTTTTTACCGCTTTTTTCCTTTTTTTACCAACTTATTTTCGTTTTTTACCACTTTTTATATATATTTTTTTAGAATTTACCTTTGCCTTTCTCGGGAAAGTGCTCTACCATCTTTTTTTATCCATCCTTTTTTTCCAGCAATCCAATTTTATTAACCACTTTTATTTATTTTTTAATTTATTTTTTTTAACTTTTTTTAATTTTTAGTATGGTCGGGGCGTGGTACACGCCGCACTAGCAGTGGGGTCTCTTCACGGCACTGCCAGTGCGTCGAGGCTCAAACCCCTCCCACCTCTTCTTTCATTTTCCCTGTTGGATCATAGCACTAAGTGTGCAGAAATCTTAACACAATATTCCCATTCTCCGATGTAAGGAAGACAAAGAAACCTCTTCTCTGAGTAGAAACTGAACTTTTCTTGAATCACACAAATACTTTGGAAGTCGAACAAGAGTAATTCTGAACAAAATGTTTTGAAGAAAGAAAAATCGTGTAACATAGAAGTTCCGGAAGCAAGGTAATAGTAAATAATAATAAGAAACCAAGTGACTTAATTTTCTTCTGTTCGTTGTCGTTCAAGGTGTTGTAGTGGTTCCACATATTTTAACCAACACCCATTCTTTCAAAAATGATCTTCAGCATGTTGCCGTAGTGCTTCTTGTGGTTGCGATACGTGCTGATTTTTGCATATTCACACTTCATGTAAACGTGGAATTTTATCTCGTTGTCCGGCCCAAGTTTGTGGATGACATAGCAAACATATTTTCCCAGTTACCAGCTAATGGCGTTGGTTTTTAATTTCGGAAAGTATGTCATGTCTGGTCTCAGGAGGAGCGATGGCGTTATATATTCCGTAGAGGATCTGGTGAGAAAGGCGATTTGATGCCTGATCCAATTCCAGTTATGCACATTGCCACCACAGGTGAATCTGTGGCTGAGTGTATCCACCAGATTGCATTTTCCACAAAGGTGTGTCTGGTTTAAACCGATCCCATATAGTCTCTCGTTCGTGCTGATGACATTGTTAACTGTTTTGTACCATGCGGTAATAGCGTCTGTAGATTGCCCGGCATAGTTGATGTTCCGCCATACAGCTTTCCAGTCACAATTTGGGAATTTCGTTTCAATTTTGTTTCTGACCTCATTTAACTTCCTTTCAAGTATGATGTCGCGCGCGGTGATACGTGTGTTGCTTCTGATTTCGTCACTAAGATAACTTGCTTCGAGGAAAAAATTCCTCACATACTGGTTCAAAAAATGGTTCAAATGGCTCTGAGCACTATGGGACTCAACTGCTGAGGTCATAAGTCCCCTAGAACTTAGAACTACTTAAACCTAACTAACCTAAGGACAACACACACATCCATGCCCGAGGCAGGATTCGAACCTGCGACCGTAGCGGTCGCGCGGTTCCAGACTGTAGCGCCAGAACCGCTCGGCCACCAGCGGCCGGCTCCTCACATACTGCAGACGGGCATTAATCCTTCGCACATCAATCGGTGCTTGCAGGCTATGGGGTGTCACAGCTTCAAAGAGCTTTGCGGTTATACATTGTGGAAGTTCTCTGAGTATATGGAAAGTCCGTTTGAGGAACAGAGCAGACGCTTTATTGCGAATATCCACCAAACCGAGGTCCCCGTTTCTGACATCCAGTAAAACGGTAGTCGCACCAACCCTGAATATGTCTCCTCGCCATAAATAATTGGAAACAGTGGACATGATCCCTTTCGCTACTAGTTTAGGGATTGGAAATACCTGCGCAGTGAAATACGCTTTAGACAAAACGCAGGAGTTGATGAATCTGACTTTTTGCACCAGGTCAATAGTTCGATGAATGTTCTCCATTACAGCACCATGAACTTTCCTCCTAGTTTCCGCCCAGTTAAAAGCAGCCATCCTCATCGGACGTGCCATTAAGGTTATTCCCAAGCCGGCCGCGGTGGTCTAGCGGTTCTAGGCGCGCAGTCCGGTACCGCGTGACTGCTACGGTCGCAGGTTCGAATCCTGCCTCGGGCATGGATGTGTGTGTCGTCCTTAGGTTAGTTAGGTTTAATTAGTTCTAAGTTCTAGGCGACTGATGACCTGAGAAGTTAAGTCGCATAGTGCTCAGAGCCGTTATTCCCAAAGTTTTATGTTTGTTGTTTTGTCCATGCCAGTCGGAGGTGATCTAGGCCCCGTAGATTCAATATTTTACTTTTGTTTTCATTTGTTGTCGCTCCCGACGCTAGACAATACCTTTGGATTTCTCTTTCCAGTGTAACTGTCTCCTCCTTATTCCTTATTACAACGCCCACGTCATCAGCATAAGCTCGTATGACAGTTTTCTCACCACTCAGTGTTATGCCTGTTAATCTTGCGTGGACAGTGCGGAGGAAGGGCTCTAAAGATACGGAAAATAAAAACATAGATAAGGGACTGCCCTGTGAAACCCTTCGCCTTATCTGTATGGGTTTAGATGTTTGGCCATTGATTGCTATTTTCGTATTTCTGCCTGTTGCAATATTTCTTAGCATGTTGACAATCTGGGGGTGGAAAGCCATTCTTGACAGCGTCGCAAAGTAGTATCTATGACCAACGCCGTCAAAAGCTTTGTTGAAATCTATGAAGACTAAAGCACATTTTATACTTGTCACTGTGGTAATCGCAATGACGTGTCTGTATGCAGATAGACTTTCGAATATCGTTCTGGTCGGAGAACAAGATTGATGATGACTCAATATTTTGTTGGAAAAGGCAGAGAGTCTTTTGTCGATAATAGGCGAAATTATTTTGTAATCAGAATTTAGTAGCGAAAGAGGCCGAAAATTGTTTAAGTTGGTTTTGCCTTTATTCTTAGGAATCAGTACTATTTTACTTTCCTTAAACTCTGCAGGGACCGTTTTTCCGTTCAGGACCTCATTTGCCATGGAAGTGATCTTGTCCCCAACTGTAGACCAGTAGCGGGCATAAAACTCCACAGGGAAGCCATCAAGTCCCGGAGATTTTTTGAGAGGTGAGTTACGCACTGCCTCATGCACTTCATCTTTAGTAATAGGTTACAAGATGTCAGCGTCGTCTGTTCCCGACAATTAGGACCTAAAATAGTGAGAAAGTCCTCGAGAGCTGCATCTTCCACTGTGGTAGGGGCATATAAGGTTTCATAGTACCTGTGGACTTCGTTCAGTATTTCTTTCTGGCATGTGAGCCTCGTACCAGTATGCGTCTGGACTTCATCAATAAAAGTTTGACGTCTGTTTTTAGCATGCCGCACCAAGTGATACAGAGAAGCTGTTTCATCTGCTACGACTGATGTGGCTTTCGATTTAATTTTTAGTCCCTCCATCTGTTGCCGTTTAATGCTTAATAACTTGGCTTTTAGTTTTTTGATATCATTCAGACGAATTTCGTCATCATGGGCCTGTTGATATAAGTATCTTAAAACTTTATAATAAAACTCCATTGTATTCCTCAACTCCCTGTGCCTCGCTGCACTAAACTGCATGACAACTTTCCGCAGCTTTGGTTTAGCCCTCCTAGTCCACCAGTCAATGAGTGTTGGGTGCTTGTCTACTGTGCGGAGGCACATAGTCCACGCTACTCTTATTTCCTGTTCCAGTTCTTCGTCAGTTAAAACAGAGATATTCAAATTCCATTGGCCTCGGAATCGACGGGTTGGCTGTACACTTAAATTAAAGCAAGTTAAAAGTGTACTGTGATCGCTAAAATACACGGGAATAGTTTCAACGTTTAATAAATAATTTTGCAAATTTGGTGACACGTAAATTCTATCTAGTCTGCTGCGGGAGTGGCTGGTTATATACGTGAACCCGACTGACGTCGGGTGCTGAAGTTCCTACACATCCTTAAGGTGTAGATCACTTACTAACTTTTTTAACTGTGGCAAGTAGTTCAAATTGGGTTGTTGATCTTTCTGGTTTAAAACACAGTTAAAATCTACACCTAGTATAAGATAACACGAATTTTTCCTCAATAAATAAATCAGTTCATCTTGAAAAAACTTCGCACGATCCAATTTGTGGGAATTTCCTGATGGGGTGTAAAGGTTAAGCACTGTCACATCGAAAATTTTTATGCCTATGGCTCTTCCTGATTCTAGTCGTTCGATTTCAGTCACCGGAATGCATTCCCTTATAAGAATGGCTGTACCGATGTTGGCTTCCGTAGAAACATTAACAATTTCAGAAAAGCCTGGGATCCGAAATTCCGTTATCGCAACTTCTTCTAGCAACGCGATATCTGTGCCAGAATGGTACAAGAATTCTTTTAGTGCTGCCAATTTCAAGGGTGACTGTATTTTATTAATGTTAATAGTAGTAATGCTATAAGCTTGCATCACAGACATACCAGAAGAAGCTATTTGGGATGAGGATCGGTATGATTATAGCAGCAACGTGCTTCTATACAAGTCACGATCTTTACAAGCTGTGTGCCCATTACACGTACTAACTTCCTAGAAAAATTTTCACTGCTTTTAAACAAAGAGCTTGAGAAGAAAAGTATCCTGAAATCCTGACAATGCATTGCTATAAGTCACTGTGGTCCTTCTCTTTCTCCTCTTCAGTGTTCGCCCTGATGACCTCATATTTAATATTCTTTTTCTTGATGTCTTTCTTCTCTGGTGTGGCTTTCGCTTGATGACGCGTGACAGCAAGACCCGGTTTCGGTCGCAGCCGCCGGCGGTGGCCGTCTGGCGCAACGGCTGTGGCTTACGAGTCGTCAATATTTGGTTCCGGCGTGGTGTCTGTTGTGTTGTCTTGCTGGCGAGGAGGTGATGCTTGTTTATTTCCTCCTTCGGCGCGGCGTCGCGCTTCGGAGTCAGCAGGTTGTTTACTTGGTACTTCCTCGTACTGTTCGCACTGTATGGGCTGTGCACTTGATGCGGTTATTGCAGCTGTGACCTCAGGCTCAGGGTCACATTTCCGTGAAAGGTCACTACCAGCTGCGTCACTATCTGTTCGTGGCGGTATAAGTCCTTGTGCGGAAGTGGGAGCCACATCGACCTGCAGTCCATCTCCTTTTTCCACTTCCAACAGATCTTCAGGACTGGGCTTCGGCTTCCTGGCAACGGGTGTTTCACAGGAAGAGTCCTCATCAACATTTTTTTCAGTGTCCTCTAGAGGACGCTTTTTAGTGGGAATCTCGCTGTCACGGGACGGAATTTCAGCAGTTAATGCAGGTTTTAAAGATGGAAAGTCATTAACATTAAGTGCAACATTTTCAGAGGTAGTAACAGGATCCACGACAGCCGCCGGCTCTGTTGTATTACTGGCTGGCAACAAATCGTTGAGTGTTAATTTCCGGCGTTGCGTAAGGTTATTTGTTAGCACAAAAACACTGCGAGGGCAGTCCTGACGGAGGTGACCAGACTCTTTACATACATGACATGTAGGGGTTTGCCCTGAGTACATAACATGCGCCTTGTGCCCGTCAACAAAGATATGGGAGAGAATGTTTGCCTTCACTTCCGTCTCCACGGAACGAATGCCGTTAAAGCACTGCAGCTTGAAATGCGAAGCCCACCTTTCGTTGACTATTTGCCTGACAACCCCATACTTTGAAAGGACATCTTTAATTTTCGAGTTGTCTACTTCTATGGGAATGTTCAAAACCCTAACATTCCTAATTACAGACTCGGAATTCCGGAGTTTTACAGTACTTTTAGTACCATCACGGTGTATAAATTCCGTTTCATAACCAAATTTTGCCAGAAAGCGGTCTACACTCACGGAATCGTTAAACTTTATAATAATGCAGTATTCATCAGAGTCTAGCTGCATGGTATGAACAGATTCAGAATGAAGGCCAATTACCTCGGTAATCCAGTCGTGTATTTCAAGTGCAGAGGGCTGTACTCGACGGGTGTACTTGTCGAAGGTGAAAATCACGGTGTTTTTTCTCACGGAGTTTGCCATGGTGTTCTGCAGCGAAGAAATCTCGGACAACGCCGAAATCCCAACGGCACTACGTAGAAAGACGACACGAACGAAGACCAAATGCTAAATTGATAACGCTTAATTCACGTGCCAAATGCCAATAAACGATCACGAAACACGAAAACACTGGCGTAAACACTGAACGTTCACGGAGCAAACTTATGGAGCGTGCGACCGCTAAAGCCAGACTGTCAGCTACCGGGGGCGGACCCCAGAAGGAGTCATCACCGTACAAACAACTGCGATTTTGGCAAATAAAGTTTCGTATAAGAAGACTTCAGCATTCATATTTATTGCAGCTGGTTTATGAGCCGCAACACATTTCTTCTTCAAACTAGATATACGGTCAGTGACGATACCAGGTTTTAGCTACACAACATGGCTGACTTGAAGGAGAATGATTGCCTTGTGAAAGGAATTGCGGCTCTGAAAGTATCTACAAAGAAATATATACAAGTTGTAGTGCTATAGATGCTATTCCATATTCTTGTCCTTCAGATAACACGTTGTGCTCCTAGACACTGGTTGGTGCCGAGGTGCTCCTGGACATCCGAGTAATATATTTGAATGATGTCATCGACTCTTTTCCATGGAAATTCCGTGAAGAAGCTACTAACTTTGGAAATGTAGACACTAGACACTATGGAAAAGGAGTGTTACTTCCCTATGCACATGAAGCGATTCTTGGTTGGTGGGGTAGAATTTTGACAATAATTTTTAAAGGCTTCCTATATTTCCTCAATTCTCCCGTACGCTTAACTTTTGAACAGTAACATACATGGTGGCTGTAATTAAACTTTCACTACTTGAGAGGGTCCCCATGGCAAACGACTGATTGTAGGACACTGAAATTTTGGGGAGACAGTCAAAGAACATGCGGAAGATAAATACTGAACAAACCATTGAAAGGAACTAATTTTAATTTCCACATGAGAGGGTAGCTTTTGTCAATTGTGTACCATAAATACGTTGCAGATAACAAACGTTGCTCAGTGTGACGACCATCTGCATCCACGACAGCCTGTAACCGCAATAGAGATTTCTCTACTGGTGCTCGAAGCATCTCAGGTAAGATGTTGGACCACTGAATGTTCAACTGCCGTTAAACAGCTGCTGCACCGCACGCATGTCGTGTCCATCATTCTCACCAACGTCTACAGTAACTTCTTCAACAATGTGTGGCGCAATTGTCGGCCTCGCCTAGCAGCGATTCCAGTTCGAATTTCCGAATAACGTTCTTCCACCCCGATGCCAAAAGAGGACATATCTACACTCCTTTAACCCGCCGATACTCGCGAAGAGCAGCAGCATTAATGCTGTTGTTTTGATAACGAAGAGTAGCAGCTTTACGAGTAAACCGCTGCTGTCCTTGTTCAGACCCATGTTTCACTGTCTGGAACAGTAAAGCATACTGATGTTTGTGTTTGAGCCCTACGTCGCTGTATCAGTACCAACGCCTAATGACAAGTCATGACACTAACACTACTAACAACCGAAATCCTGCAGCGGACAGCCTAAACATCATTCCTATCGGATATGATACACATACAATTATTATTTTTCGACTACACCGGTTCGTGTAGCTGAAGTTTGATTGTAGCCACACCGTACCTCAAATATAGACTTAAGCAACATCGACGAATACAACATAAATCAGAAGGAAGCTTTTATGATGAACCTTCAACTGTCTGGGCAAAACATTAGCGATGCACTAAACATCGATCAACCCAAACATAATCACTGCCACAGTAGATACAATGGCAACGGCGCCTGGTAACGGTGCATCCATGTGACGCGGAAGGAACATATGTAAGCGCAGTGACAGTGCGGGCCGCAAATGGCGAAACCCACTGACATAAGAGACTTTGACACACTGCAGATCGTTATGGCTGTTTGCCTGTGAACAAGAATCACGTAAAAGATGAGCATGGTCAGCTGTTCGGGTGCTAAAGTTACATCTACGGAAAGTGGCAAAGGACCGTTAAATTACATCTACATCTACACTACGCAAGCCACCCAAAGGTGTGTGGCGGAGGGCACTTTACGTGCCACTGTCATTACCTCCCTTTCCTGTTCCAGTCGCGTATGGACCGCGGGAAGAACGACTGCCGGAAAGCCTCCGTGCGCTCTCGAATCTCTCTAATTTTACGTTCGTGATCACATCGGGAGGTATAAGTAGGGGGAAACCATATATTCGATACCTCATCCAGAAACGCACCCTCTCGAAACCTGGACAGCAAGCTACACCGCGATGCTGAGTGCCTCTCTTGCAAAGTCTGCCACTTGAGTTTGCTAAACATCTCCGTAACGCTATCACGCTTACCAAATAACCCTGTGACGAAACGC
This sequence comes from Schistocerca nitens, assembly GCF_023898315.1. Lineage (NCBI taxonomy): Eukaryota > Metazoa > Arthropoda > Insecta > Orthoptera > Acrididae > Schistocerca > Schistocerca nitens. The sequence continues at coordinate 422,571,286 of NC_064617.1, read as the reverse complement.
GCCGCTGTTCTTTCGATCTTATCTATCTCCTCTGTCAACCCGACCTGGTACAGATGAGCAATACTCAAGTATAGGTCGAACGAGTGTTTTGTAAGCCACCTCCTTTGTTGATGGACTACACTTTCTAAGGACTCTCCCAATGAATCTCAACCTGGCACCCGCCTTACCAACAATTAATTTTATATGATCATTCCACTTAAAATCGTTCCGTGCGCATACTCCCAGATATTTTACAGAAGTAACTGCTACTAGTGTTTGTTCCGCTATCGTATAATCATACAATAAAGGATCCTCCTTTCTATGTATTCGCAATACATTACATTTGTCTATGTTAAGGGTCAGTTTCCACTCCCTGCACCAAGTGCCTATCCGCTGCAGATCTTCCTGCATTTCGCTGCAATTTTCTAATGCTGGAACTTCTCTGTATACTACAGCATCATCTGCAAAAAGCCGCATGGAACTTCCGACACTATCTAATAGGTCATTTGTATATATCGTGAAAAGCAAAGGTCCCATAACACTCCCCTGTGGCACGCCAGAGCTTACTTCAACGTCTGTAGACGTCTCTCCATTAAGAACAACATGCTGTGTTCTGTTTGCTAAAAACTCTTCAATCCAGCCACACAGCTGGTCTGATATTCTGTAGGCTATAACGTTGTTTATCAGGCGACAGTGCGGAACTGTATCGAACGCCTTCCGGAAGTCAAGCAAAATGGCATCTACCCGGGAGCCTGTATCTAATATTTTCTGGGTCTCATCAACAAATAAAGCAAGTTGGGTCTCACACGATCGCTGTTTCCGGAATCCATGTTGATTCCTACAGAGTAGATTCTGGGTTTCCAGAAATGACATGATAGGCGAGCAAAAAACATGTTCTAAAATTCTACAACAGATCGATGTCAGCCTATAGCTTTGCGCATCTGCTCGACGACTTTTCTTGAAAACTTGAACTTCCAATCATTTGGAACCTTCCGTTCCTCTAGAGATTTGCGGTACACGGCTGTTAGAAGGCGGGCAATTTCTTTCGCGTACTCTGTGTAGAATCGAATTGGTATCCAGTCAGGTCCAGGGGACTTTCCTCTGTTGAGTGATTTCGGTTGCTTTTCTTTCCTTGGACTCTTATTTCGATGTCAGTCATTTTTTCGTTCGTGCGAGGATTTAGAGAAGGAACTGCAGTGCGGTCTTCCTCTGTGAAACAGCTTTGGAGAAAGGTGTTTAGTATTTCAGCTTTACGGGTATCCAGTTAGATGTTTTCCACCCATCGTCACAGAACGTAGAGGTCGGGTGCTTCCCAGCTCTGTGTAAGAGATCAGACAGCGATATGGGGTAGGTCAGTTGGCAGAGTACCAATATTTGTGGAACCACAATTGTTTCGGAGTAGAGCTTTCAGCGCCCATTGTTGAGCATCGGTCTCCGCGGCAGACAGCCACTACGTTTATCACAGGTTGAGCCAACGACATCACCACTATCGAATAAAGTTATCACTGGATATTCGAGACTGGACCATGGATCGACGGCAAAGTGTAATCTGGTCGAATGGTATTTCCTGTTACAAGGTGTCTACGGTCGCCCACGAGTACATCCACGTAAAAGCATGCTCGAAACATGGACCGCCCCACGGACCAAGCTGATGTGTCCAGTATTATGCTACTGGTGATATTCCCTTGGACTTCCATGATACATGAGACAATAATTGACAGCACCACGAGAGATCTGTACTACACGAACGTGACTGCAGCTCAGCTGCATCCCTCAATGTTTGATTAACGGCCGGCTGGTGTGGCCGTGCGGTTCTAGGCGCTTCAGTCTGGAACTGCGTGACCGCTACGGTCGCAGGTTCGAATCCTTCCTCGGGCATGGATGTGTGTGATGTCCTTAGGTTAGTTAAGTTCAAAAATGGCTCTGAGCACTATGGGACTCAACTGCTGTGGTCATCAGTCCCCTAGAACTTAGAACTACTTAAACCTAACTAACCTAAGGACATCACACACATCCATGCCCGAGGCAGGATTCGAACCTGCGACCGTAGCAGTCGCACGGTTCCTGACTGCGCGCCTAGAACCGCGAGACCACCGCGGCCGGCGGTTAGTTAAGTTTAAGTAGTTCTAAGTTCTAGGGGACTGATGACCACAGATGTTAAGTCCCATAGTGCTCAGAGCCATTTGATTAACGACTGCAATGGTATCTTCGAGCAGGATAAGTGTCGTGTCACAATACCAGGATCGCGCTACAGTAGTTTGAAAATTATGATGAGTGAACCCATCTGGAACGCTAACGGCTGGCAGATCCGCAACAACAAGCTAGTGGCCCGTAAAGTACGGGAACTGCCTGACCTTTGCGTAGTCATTTGGCGGTACATACCTCCGCATACCTAACAATTACTTGTGATTCGTGTCGCACAGCCGCTGCTTCATGCGTTTGAGGGACGGAGCAACATGCTATTGAGCAGGTGGTCACACTGTTCTAGCACGTCAGTGTAGAAGTGTGTGCTAAAGCAGCAGGGGACGTTTTGTTCTACACTCTGCCAACCGTGCTTTCCTAACAGGTCCAGTTACATTAATGTGACCAGTTACATTAATGTGTGGCCTATGTTCAACTTCAGCGTGCAATAACCACTCACTGACGATAGATGGCAGCACTAGCAGTCAGGGTATATAATGCGTGTTTTGGCGAGACGCGGTAAGACAGAGCAGTCGTTGTCGTAATGCGGAGACGGGGCGATTTACCTGAAGTCAAGAAGGGCGTGATCATCGGCATTTGGGCCAAGGCTGACAATAGTTCTGAAACGGCTAGTTTTGTAAACTGTTCGCGTTCCGCCGTGGTTAAGCTATACCTTGTATGGCAAAATGCCGCTATCGAAGACCGATGCCGATGAAAATGTGCTGCATCAAAGGCCACAGGTCACAGGAGCGAAGGACGGCTGCGGAGATTTTTACAGACGAATAGACGTGCGGCTGACGAGCAACTTATCGCTCAGATGAACCAAGGGGAAACCAACAATGTCTTCTCAACGACCGTTCAGCGAATGTTGCTGGCTTTTGTCCTTCACAGCAGGCTTGTGATTCATCACCTATACTGAATGCTGTTCATCGTGAACGAAAGCTGGAATTTGCACGCCAATACTGCAGCTCGATGTCCATTGAGTGTGGACAGGTGGCCTTTTCACTTTTTATGTTCCATTGAACAAATGACCGTTGGCGCGCACGGTGTGAAACCTCTGAAAGCAAACATTCTGTATGCGTTGTGATCTGGAGAATGTCTTCATGGTATCCACTAGGAACTCTCGTCATTGTGGAAGGCAAACAGGATCAATACTAGTATACATCTGTTCTTGTGGAACATGTCCACGCCTATGTGAAATTTGTTTTCCTCGAGATGATGGTATCTACCAGCATTAAAATGTAACATGTCACATAGCTTGTAACGTACGTACTTGATCTGAAGAGTGCCAGGACGAGTTTACCGTATGCCACTGGTCACCAAATTCCCGTAATTTAAACACAGTCGAGAATCTGTGTAATCAGCTGGATCAGGTAGTTCGCGCCATGGATCCCCAAACGATAAACCCGGTGTAGGCAGCAGCGGCCCTGGACACTGCATGGCTCTGCATCTCAGTCGGTATCTCGTTGACTGTCTTCCTGCACGCCTCTCCGCAGCCCGCACTGCAAAAGGTCGTTATTCATGCTTTCGCAGGTGGTCACATAAGTGTGGCAGGACAGTGTAGTAATCCTCGTGAAGTTTATTCTGCCTGAAAGTTTCTTCTGCAGTTCCTGATTGCAGCTGAGCCCTCGACTGCTGTTGCAGAATTGCTGGATCTTAGAGACATGATGAGTCTGGCGTGATCTTGAATCAGATTTCGAAGATATGTGATAACATATTACACTTCTCGTCGTATACAATGCTCAACGTGACACTACATACTGTGATATTCTTATATAAGTAAGTCATTGAGCTGCGATTTTGGGTTTGTTGCATATTACACTACACGTTTCCGCGTAAGAAATGTAGCTAACATAATGAATTTTTCTTTAGACTTGGCAGGAGGTCTGTACCTGTCTCCAGTCTCGAGAAAACGGATCGTATATAGTCGTTCACTTCCGATCGCACGCGCTAGAGAATGAAAAAAATATCCTTCAAATCTTTTAAACCAGTAGAGACATCGAAACGAGATTTTGGCAAATGATAGAAGGTGGAGAGTGTTTTGCCAAACGTATAACTCGTGGAACCTTCTTATCTTCACCGGCATAGCCGAGGCTATAGTTTTTATTTTATTTGTTTTTCAGTCCAGCACTGTAATTTTTTAAAAGTCACCAGCTAGTGAAAATAGAGTTTCCTAGTATGATAATAAACATTAAATTGTGTTCTCCGTTGTTACTGCGAACCGAGACAGTGGCGTTTTCCGTAGGCTGTTGACCTCTCCGGTTGTCACTTGCTTGTTTAATGAGACGCTCGGTTTCAGAATTCTGCCTCAACAGCTACGGCAAGGTGAGTTTGTGCGTATTATACTGTGTTCTGGCAAAAGCATCAGTGTTAAACCTGTCAACGGAGAAATGTAGCCGTTATTCATAAATGATGATACTTGTTCAAATGAGAGAAGGTCAACAATTCACACAATAATTCGCTAATTCTGTTGCATTTTTGGCCCAGTACCCGTAACACATCATATAACTAATTAATGAACGACTGGAATGGAAACTTGCCAAAGGACTTCCTTTCTACTCTTCATGTGAGAAATTTGGAGATAATGATGAGCGTCTTCTTGAAGTGAAGCGAGGAGAACATGCTAGATGCTAGTTCGTACCTAATGCTTACCAAATGCTTAAAACCAAGATGGTCATTCAAGAATGAAAGAGTTATTATTGAGAAAAGTATACAATTGATTCAGTGCACTACAAGATGGTCAGTGTACTGTCAGCAGGTCAGAACAGTTCGCACAAGAATGAAATTACAGTCAAATCCAGACCATTAGCTGCTTACAGGGGTTGACAAATAACAACGGGGGCAGTTGAAAATGTGTGCTCCCACCAGGATTCGAACCTGGGATGTCCTGCTTGTATGGCAGACACTGTATCCGAGTGAGCCATCGAAGACACTTGGGATAGTTTGACTACAGGGACTTATCTCTGCCACGCTCCCAATGAGATACACATTTCCAACTTAGTGTCCACACACTACACTTGTAGTGCCCCTGCCGACTATACTCGTTATTCTCGGCATTCAGTCTACATTCCCGTAAGAGTCTGAGCAACGTGAGTGCATCTGCACTGAAGAAGAACATTGGCCGGTAAGCCTTATTTAGAAGAAGACGATATCTGTTCTTTTGGACATGTGCGAAATAACAGATACCTTTGGTGGTCTTGCAGCTCTCGAAGAATGAAATTACAATGAAATGCAAACCATTAGGTACTTACAAGTCTCACGGGGAGCGTGCCACAGGTAAGTCCCTGCAGTCGCCGTATACTCTATCTCCTCTATGGCTGAGTCGGATAGAGCGTATGCCAAGTAAACAGGAGGTTCCAGGTTCGAGTCCCGGTTAGGGCACACATTTCCAACTGTCCCCGTTAATATTTATCAACTCCTGTAACCAGCTAATGGTCAGGATTTCATAAAAATTCTATTTTTAAAGACCTGCAAGGTCACAAGTTGTATCTGTTTCTTCGGACATGTCCAAAAGAACAGATACCATCTTCAAATATATTCGCACAAGACGTGTGTTGGAGCTAGACAGGTGTGTCATTTGTGGAGAAGTTGACATCGTTCGGGAAACGTTGTGTTGGATGTAAGGCTGAGTTTGGCAGCAGTTCATTTCACCAAATTAAATATAAATCACTACACTCTTTCAGGAAGTTGATACTTTAGGAATAATATCGATCAGAATCTTCATTTGTGTAACCTGTCGTATAACTATTTTCTTGATGCTAATACCGCGTGTGCAGTCACTTAAATGTCTTTTCTCGACATTACGCACCGATTATAGAACTTTCATTCATTCATCTAGCTTACAGTCACATGATGTCTGCATACATGTAGTACAATGTCTCTTATTACATCCACATCCAGTTAGTCACAATGAAACTTGTATTCTTTAGATCGTGGACGTTTAAGGGCACATTTGTAGAATGGGCGAAGGTTTATAGCAAGAACGTACATATAAGTTCAGAATATAAATAAATAATTACATAAGATATTAATTAGTGTAAGCGGTTGTATCGATTGTGGCGTGCTACAGCTGAAACGTTAGAATAATTACGCAGTTCAGTTGTCTTGCCGAGGAGACGGAAGCCGTCCTGATCGGACGCATATCTACCATCGCTGCTGATAATTATTTGCCACCCCGCCATTATTATATGTATTGAGACGCAATCTCACTAGGCGTACTCAGAGTTGCACACAGCAACAGAATTAATGTAAGTGTCTGTGTTATTCAATTTAGTATAATATTTTGTCAATACAGTGATATTATTTAATCTTGTGTTTCATTTATGTTGCAAACAATTGTTCCATTTAAACGGCGTCTTGGCAAGGCTAAAGGTTCCGTGTTACAAATTATATCAAAGATACAGTACGAATCAAAGCTTGGGAATTATTCAATGTACGAAGTCCGATAAAGACTCACACACGGTCAAACTTGCAATGGACGGACCTTACACAAAAAGCCATTATCAAGCGAGCGAAGTTTGTATACACTGAACATATACTATTATTAATAATTATTACTATTTATCTGTTGTCTGATATTCAAAATGCAGACAGGAAAAGCCACGACGAGAAAAATGAAAGATGGTTTTTACTAGAAGCTCAAAAGGGATACACCTGTGGAAATTTGCAATTTTTGAAATTTTTGTAATAGGTCGTTCAGATACGCCAGCATAATAGGCAGCACGTAGATAACCATTTTTCACTTTATAACTTTTAAAATCTCCTGCCTTGCTTCTTGATCATACGATTTTATAATATTCGTTACTATTTCAACACCATCATGATGAATCTTCTGCCCTTTCTTGCGATCTGATGACATTGTAGAGGCAGAAGATATAATCCCAATGACTAATGGCGCACCAGCCACTGAACTGTGAACTGATCTCGAAAAAATGAAACCAATAACGAAACAAAAAAGCAACACTACACGGATATAAGTAGATAAAAATATAACGCATTGATAAAAAAAGATCTGGAGCTTGAATGGCGAAAAACGAAGCAGTACTCTATGGCAACAAGTAAAAGTAAGGCAATATTTCTCCGATGACCATACCTACACGTATGCGCGGCGCCGAAGTGAGCATATGTGAGGACTGTTTTACCGCTCTCGCCTCATCCCTCCCGCAGTGCTATCGTGGCTCGCGGGATGAAAAACTGTACCACCACCACCAAAACGCCGCGCGACCTGGCGCAGGCACGAGTCGCGTCACCATCGCATTGTGTCCCGATCTGCGCGGTCCCACTTGAACCTGTTAAATTACAGAAGTGAGCGCTGCCCAGCTCTGCGCCACAAGCGCTATAAGCGTCTCAGTTTGCGCCTTGCGTAGGTTCGGAGGCGCTCGTTGTGGCTGTAGCTCAGTTTCTCGCGCCGCGAGCCATGCCAGCGCAGTGGGAGTGATAAGGCTGTCACAGAGTGATGTATTTCGGGCAAGTGAGAGACTGTTTGTTTACCCTTAGGTTCAAAAATGGTTCAAATGGCTCTGAGCACTATGGGACTTAACTTCTAAGGTCATCAGTCCCCTAGAAATTAGAACTACTTAAACCTAACTAACCTAAGGACATCACACACATCCATGCCCGAGGCAGGATTCGAACCTGCGACCGTAGCGGTCGCGCGGTTCCAGACTGTAGCGCCTTTAACCGCTTGGCCACCACGGCCGGCTTACTCTTAGGACAATGTATCTTTGACATGTTGTATTGTATGTTCTGTGACTATGTAATAAAGTTATGTTAGGCTGCTAATCGCTCCTATACTGTGGTTCACGACGTAAGAATTTGGAGCAAAGTCTATCTCCCGGGTTTCGGCACCAAATTCTTACGTCGTGAACCACAGTAGAGCAGCGATTAGCAGTCTAACAACACTTTATTACATAGTCACAGAACATACAATACAACATGCCAAAGATACATTGTCCTAAGAGTAAACAAACAGTCTCTCACTTGCCCGAAGTGCATCACTCTGTGACAAAGGGTGTTAGCGGAGAGCGGGAAAGAAGTCCTGCCTTACGCTCCTTTCGGGCCCGCGCAGAGTGCATTTGTAATATTAGCAGTGTGAAAAATATTTTGTTGCTACTAAACTTTATTATCATTGAGTAGGGTTTCGTTTTTTGCCATTTAAGCTATAGACCTTTTTTCATCAGTACATTATATTTTTCAGTTGTTTGTATATGTGTAGTTTCGCTGTTTTGTTTCGTTACTGTTTTTTTGTTTTGTCGTTAACAATTCGTAATTCTATGACTGGAGAGCTATTAGACACAGGGGTACATCTTCTGCCTCCCCAATTTCTTCAGATCGCAAGAAGAAATAATAAGGAATATTATAAAATCATCTGATCAAGAAACGAGGTAGGAAATTTTAAATAAATAGTGAAACAATGTTCTATACATGCTGCCTGTTATGCTCGCGTATCTGTACGAATTGTCAAACAAATTCTAAAAGTGGGAATTTCCACAAATCAATTATGAAGTATCCCTCACTCGGAATATCACACACAAGCTCACAAGTAGGCGCTATTAAAATTTGTTTATTTGAACAAGTAATCCTCGAACACAAACAGTCTGCTGTTTCTGATGCAGTAAAACAGAAGAAAATAAAAGTTCTCCAGAAACTGTTCTGAATAATTTTAAGGAAAAGTACTTCACAAACAATCATTCTTCAACGAAACGGTAACGGAGTCTTGAGAGCGTAGATTACGTTCTCTTGACCGATGAAAAGTCTCTCTTGAAAACAAAGTACGTATTCAAAGTTCCATCTCACGAGCGGCACGACATTTCCACGGCGCAGAACACCCAGACTTGGAGCACAGGTCTCGGAAGCGCAGACGTCAGGGAGGGGGGTATCCAAATGGTGATAGCACGTCATTCGCTGGTTGGCGAACACGGAACTGGCTCTTGTCGGTCTCGCGCTGGCAGAAATACTAGCGCGGCGGAACGTTATAATTTTCCTATTGTCTATCGAAGTTGCGGCGGATGCAGCAAGAGGTGCATGTCTGAAGCGACGTCTGTTGCTATATTCTGCTCCCTCTGGCTGGTTACCGGGAAGCGCTTCGGGGAAACCAGCCTGGACGCAGGAATCGAGCTGAGGATAACCCGCTAAGTGTAGCAGCGTTGCGGGTTGGCGGCGTCGAAGGCGAAGCTGAGATACACTCCTGGAAATGGAAAATAGAACACATTGACACCGGTGTGTCAGACCCACCATACTTGCTCCGGACACTGCGAGAGGCCTGTACAAGCAATGATCACACGCATGGCACAGCGGACACACCAGGAACCGCGGTGTTGGCCGTCGAATGGCGCTAGCTGCGCAGCATTTGTGCACCGCCGCCGTCAGTGTCAGCCAGTTTGCCGTGGCATACGGAGCTCCATCGCAGTCTTTAACACTTGTAGCATGCCGCGACAGCGTGGACGTGAACCGTATGTGCAGTTGACGGACTTTGAGCGAGGGCGTATAGTGGGCATGCGGGAGGCCGGGTGGACGTACCGCCGAATTGCTCAACACGTGGGGCGTGAGGTCTCCACAGTACATCGATGTTGTCGCCAGTGGTCGGCGGAAGGTGCACGTGCCCGTCGACCTGGGACCGGACCGCAGCGACGCACGGATGCACGCCAAGACCGTAGGATCCTACGCAGTGCCGTAGGGGACCGCACCGCCACTTCCCAGCAAATTAGGCACACTGTTGCTCCTGGGGTATCGGCGAGGACCATTCGCAACCGTCTCCATGAAGCTGGGCTACGGTCCCGTACACCGTTAGGCCGTCTTCCGCTCACGCCCCAACATCGTGCAGCCCGCCTCCAGTGGTGTCGCGACAGGCGTGAATGGAGGGACGAATGGAGACGTGTCGTCTTCAGCGATGAGAGTCGCTTCTGCCTTGGTGCCAATGATGGTCGTATGCGTGTTTGGCGCCGTGCAGGTGAGCGCCACAATCAGGACTGCATACGACCGAGGCACACAGGGCCAACACCCGGCATCATGGTGTGGGGAGCGATCTCCTACACTGGCCGTACACCACTGGTGATCGTCGAGGGGACACTGAATAGTGCACGGTACATCCAAACCGTCATCGAACCCATCGTTCTACCATTCCTAGACCGGCAAGGGAACTTGCTGTTCCAACAGGACAATGCACGTCCGCATGTATCCCGTGCCACCCAACGTGCTCTAGAAGGTGTAAGTCAACTACCCTGGCCAGCAAGATCTCCGGATCTGTCCCCCATTGAGCATGTTTGGGACTGGATGGAGCGTCGTCTCACGCGGTCTGCACGTCCAGCACGAACGCTGGTCCAACTGAGGCGCCAGGTGGAAATGGCATGGCAAGCCGTTCCACAGGACTACATCCAGCATCTCTACGATCGTCTGCATGGGAGAATAGCAGCCTGCATTGCTGCGAAAGGTGGATATACACTGTACTAGTGCCGACATTGTGCATGCTGTGTTGCCTGTGTCTATGTGCCTGTGGTTCTGTCAGTGTGATCATGTGATGTATCTGACCCCAGGAATGTGTCAATAAAGTTTCCCCTTCCTGGGACAATGAATGCACGGTGTTCTTATTTCAATTTCCAGGAGTGTAGATGCCATATCCCTTGTGCTCCTCGTAAAAAGCATCCAGTGTATAAGCTCCTCTGTGGTCACTTGGATATGGGTATAATAAGAGACTGCTTATGCTGCTTTATTCGGGCATCACACTTCCGCTATAAGCTAGAAACAATTGAAAACACCACGAATGACTATGTTTTCAATTGTCGCGCCGTGACGAGAAAAAGCATTTCAGTGGTTGCATACACAATTTCAGCATTAATAAACTAACTATACAACAGTCTACACATATGAACAATGTGGTCGGTATTATTCCGAAAGTATCAGTATCCTGAAAGAGAGAGGTGATGTGATGTATGTAATTTGTCCAAATGCATTTTTGACGAAGGCAGGCCTACATTCGTGACAATGTTTAGTGTCTTCATCGTATGCCGACGCTTCGGCGGAGGTGCGCTTTCAAGTTAGTCACTGAAGCTTATGTATCGATACATACCGTGGAGCAGCAGAACTCATAGAACTTGGCATTTGCTTCTACGTTTCAAGCCTCCTCCCATACGACAATTACGAAAATAAGACGGTAGTTCCTAGACGGCGTAATTGTAATTAACACTAGTGGTTCCTGACGATGGACTACTTTTGAACACCAATCGATTAATTAACATTTACATAACCTGAAGTATTCATGTAATAAAACGTCAGTTATCCACTAGCGAACTGATTTATAGCCGCCATTCCCGTAAAAACATAGCTTACTTTCGCCTTCTAATTGTGGGTGTTTCAACGTGCGACAAAAGCTTGCACTGGTACCAGTACCACCCATGGGGTCTGCTGTTTCAACCTGACGCAGCACCCCGTTGCTCTGATACTCTGACAGTTGATGTTCGAGTTTTACCCGAGAAAGCTTGACCACTTAGGAACGGCTCTGGCAAGGAAAAAAGTCTGAAAAATTCGTTGAACCATTTATCAGTTCACACTGTTGTGTTAGAACGCCTACTCCGAGAGCTGAACACAATTCCCCAAGTCCCTAACTGAAAATAAGTTTTCACGTCATTGTGTGACAACAATGATGTCAGTGTGGTGTCACTGCCAGACACCACACTTGCTAGGTGGTAGCTTAAATCGGCCGCGGTCCATTAGTACATGTCGGACCCGCGTGTCGCCACTGTGTGATCGCAGACCGAGCGCCACCACACGGCAGGTCTCGAGAGACGTACGAGAACTCGCCCCAGTTGTACGGCGACGTTGCTAGCGATTATACTGACGAAGCCTTTGCTCTCATTTGCCGAGAGACAGTTAGAATAGCCTTCAGCTAAGTTAATGGCTACGACTTAGCAAGGCGCCAATTGTCACAGTGCATGTATCTTACGAGTCTCATTTGTATAGTCAAGAGAGATGTATCACAAGGATTGATTAAAAGTTAAGTATATTCCAAAGATACGTATTTTCTTTATAGTATTCAATACGTATCCTGTTCCAGACTTGTCGCCAGTCGGCGTGTGTGTACGCGTGCCTTTCGGCTTCCTCCTCAGTGTGGCGTGACTAGCTTGTTACGCCACAACAGATTGACGATGAGGATTACAGGATCGTGTTCTTTCTACTTGCTTTGCTCTGCATTATTTGTGTCATGGCTTCGCCACATTCTCCAGATGTACTGTCCGAATTTTATCGCTTGCAGAATCAGCAGACGCAGGCCTTATTGGATGCCCTTGGACAGCTCGTCCAGGGTCAACGTGCGCTGCAAAACGATGCGGCCGCCGCCGCTTCATCGCTACCGCAGCCACAACACGCCGTTGCACCATCCTTCCGTAATTTTGATTCAATGCAAGAAACGTGGCCAGAATGGTCACGCCAGTTTGGATTCCATCTAGCCGCCTACAGAATTCAAGGTAATGAGCGGCAGCCGTTTTTGCTTTCTTGTGTCGGTGTGTCCACCTACCGTGTGATAGTGAAATTGTTTCCCCGACGCAACATAGCAACTCTGTCCTACGACGAAATTTTGTCTGCTTTAGATGCCTATTTCAAAGAAACAGTTAATGTAGTTGCAAAAAGGTATACGTTCTTTCGTACCAAACGTACGGCCAGTCAGACTAATAGGGAGTGGGTTGCAACATTGCAAGGACTTACTAGGGATTGTGATTTTGCATGTGAATGTGGACTTCCGTATTCAGATACTATGGTGCATGATGCAATTGCACAGAACGTTTCTGATGTTCGCATACGGGAACAGATTTTGAAACTAGTAAATCCCTCCCTTCAACAAGTGATAGACATTTTAGATAGGCAAGACACACTTGACTTTGCTCAGGAATCATTTGAAACTTCGCCAGCAGTGTGTCACATTAACCGGCCCGCCGGGCGCGCAGCACAGGACGTTAAACGGCCCTCGCGCACGTCCGAGCAGCTGCAGCCTAGCTCGCAAACACGTGTGCCGCGTAAGCAGGCCAATGCCTTGCTCAAATCATGCCCGCGGTGTGCAACTAGACATTCGCGTGACAACTGCCCGTCACGCCAAGCTATTTGCTTTTACTGTCATAAGAAAGGACATCTTCAAAGTGTTTGCCAGAAAAAGCTAAGGTCAGACAATCAAAACCATTCCATGCCCTTTGCTTCGCGCCGGAATCGAACCTGGGACAATCAGGCTCGTGGACCTTCGCCCATGGACGTTCATGTCGTTAATTCCACCCCGTCCAGTGCCACTTTATCTCACAGTGACTGTGTTCGTCCCGCACAAAGTGTGCGTCGACGTCGCCGGGACTCCTGTAAAGTCGCAAGTGCTTCTGTACCTGTATCAGTTCAAATTGCACGTGAAAGTCGCTCTTGTCGTCAGCAGGACAATAAACTTTTTGTAGACTTAGACTTTGGAGGCAAAGTGATACCATTCCAGCTCGATACCGGAGGTGCAGTTTCATTGCTCAATCAAGACACGTACAAACAGCTGGGCAAGCCTCCGTTGCGTGCCGCAAATGTTCAGCTCAATAGTTATTTAGGACAGCAGATACCTGTGTTAGGACAGTGCAGCGTTCTTGGCACATACAAGGGACAAACAAAACTTGTGTCATTTTACGTTCTTCGTTCTTCTACGGCAGTGAACTTGTTTGGTTTCGATTTATTTCAGTTGTTTAACTTGTCTATCGTCAATCAGGTCCTATCAGTGAATCAGACTGTGCCTTCAGCCAGTGTTTCTCGTCTTTGTGAAGAATTGCAGACATTTTTGCACCGGGCCTTGGTTGCGCTAAGAACTATGAAGCACGTTTGGAACTCAAAGTGGACGCGCAACCGAAATTTTTCAGAGCGCGCAATGTTCCCCACGCATTGCGTGATGAGGTCGCAAGAACATTAAACGATTTAGAATCTCAAGGTGTAATTGAACGTGTGCAGGCTTCTCTCTGGGCCTCACCCTTAGTAATTTTGCCAAAACCTTCCGGAAAATTGAGACTTTGCATGGACTTCAAGGCAACTGTGAATCCACAACTTGTGACTGCAACTTTTCCTTTGCCCCGCCCGGAAGATCGTTTTGATAAACTGTGCCCGGGTAAATACTTTTCGAAATTGGACCTAGCAGATGCGTACTTGCAAATACCAGTGGACGAAGACTCCCAGCGTGTCTTGGTGGTTAACACGCATCTTGGATTGTACCGATTCAAAAGACTGCCATTCGGGTGTGCATCCGCCCCTGCATTGTTTCAGCAATATTTACAAACTGTTTGTGCGTCGGTCCCTACTGCTGCGAACTATCTGGACGATATTGTGATCTCCGGAAAGGCAGAAGACGAACATTTAGCCAACCTACGAACGTTATTTCAGGTCTTGCGACAAAATGGTCTTCGCTTGAGGAAGGACAAATGTGTGTTTTTTGCTCGTGACTTACCATATCTGGGCCATGTCATAAATGCACAAGGCATACATCCGAGTCCAGAGCACCTCCGTGCCATACAGGAGTTGCCTTCGCCACAGAACTTGAAACAGCTCCAGAGTGTGTTTTGAAAAATTAACTACTATGCCAGGTTTGTGCCGCGCGCTTCTTCCATTTCAGCTCCGCATCATCGCTTACGCCGTAAAGGTGTTCCGTTCGTCTGGACGACGGAATGCGAACGCGCCTTTCGCCAGTTGAAATCGGCGTTGCTTTCTCATACTTGCCTTACGCCATTCGATCCCCAGAAACCACTTTTGTTGATGGTCGATGCATCGGAATTCGGGATCAGTGCTGTGCTTGCGCACAAAGATGGATCACATGATCGTCCTATTGCCTTTGCTTCAAAATTACTCTCGTCTGCGCAACGCAATTATTCCCAGATAGAGAAAGAAGCTTTAGCTCTCGTGTTTGGTGTTACTAAGTTCCATTATTTCTTGTATGGTCGTCACTTTACCATCATCACAGACCACAAACCTTTGACATCGCTTTTTCATCCGAACAAGCCTGTACCTCCACGTACAGCGCAGAAATTCATTCGCTGGTCTCTTTTCCTCTCGCAGTACCGCTACGATATCTTGTATCGGTCCACTGCTACGCACGGAAACGCTGATGCGTTGTCCCGTTTGCCTGTTGCTGAGGACAAAGCATTCGATTCTTCCGAACTTGCTTGCATGTTCATTGATTCGGAAACCGATGACGTGGTCGAATCGTTTCCGATTGATTTTCGTCGTGTCGCTACAGCCACAGCTGCTGACCCTGTCCTTGCTACTGTTTTGCGTTTTGTTGCTACGCAATGGCCCTTGTCAAAGTCACGTATCGAGGATCCGTTGGTTCGCCGATTTTTTGCTCACAAGGAGAGACTTTTTGTACGACGTGGTGTTTTGTTGTTGCGTTCGGATAATGATCAATCCAGAGTCGTGGTCCCACGTTCATTACAGTCCTCTGTCTTACGGCTTCTTCACCAAGGACATTGGGGTATAGTGCGCACGAAACAACTTGCTCGTCAGCACTGTACTTGGTTCGGAATCGATGCTGCGATTACGAATATGTGCTCTTCTTGCGTGGCGTGTGCCGACCGACAATCCGCCCCGCCGCAGAAATTCTTTGCATGGCCGACAGCCACTTTCCCTTGGCAACGCTTGCACATCGATTTTGCTGGTCCATTCTGGAATGCTCGATGGTTGGTTGTGGTGGATTCCTTCAGTAATTTTCCTTTTGTTGTCCGGATGTCTTCCACGACGTCATCTGCCACCATCCAAGCGTTGTCCGCTATTTTTTGCATTGAAGGTCTTCCCCAGACTATTGTTTCCGACAATGGCCCACAATTCATGTCCGCAGAATTTCAGTCATTCTGCAAGGCCAATGGTATTCAACATCTGACATCCGCGCCGTTTTTGCCTCAGTCAAACGGTGCCGCTGAACGATTGGTCCGGACTTTCAAGTCACGGATGTTGAAGTTGAAAGAGTCGCATTCTAGGGAGGACGCATTGTTGCTCTTTTTGTCTTCATATCGCTCTCAGCCCCGCGATGGTCGCTCGCCGGCTGAGTTGCTCCATGGTCGTCCTCATCGAACCTTGATGTCTTTGCTGCATCCGCCGCATCAGGTTCCAGTGCAGCGGCAGACTACTGGTATTGCTCCTGGCGACGTTGTTTTCTATCGCAACTATCGCGGTTCACGGCGTTGGCTCGCAGGGCGCATTCTTCGCTGCCTCGGCCGCGCGATGTATTTGGTTTTGGGGGCCTCTGGTGAGGTGCGTCGGCATCTCAATCAGCTGTGCCTCTGTCGTCGCCTGGGTTCTGCCGCTCCCCGTCTGCTTTCAGCGACGGTGCCGTCCGGTCAGCGCCCTGGGGACCCATCTACTGGCTAGCCTCATCCCCAGGTGTTACCGACGCTGCCTTCCATTTTGCCTCATGGCGACGCGCCGCCGCCGCCGCCTGTTCTCCCGCCGGTGCCGCCCGCAGTGGACGCGTCGCTGCAGCCGCCTGGCGCCTCCCTGGGTCACGCGCCGCCGATCGCTTCCCGTGACCAGATGTCCTCCGCCATGGAACTCTTGCCCGCTCCGGACCAGATGTCGTCTTCGCCCGTCGGGTGCCCCGACGCAATGGAGGTCGACCCTTCGGCCCCTCCTGTCTCATTACGGGCGCATACACCGCATGTTGACGTGCACCCTGGACTAGGTTTTCAGGCGTTTCCTAGCTCCCCTCGGACCGAATGGCCGGGTGCGGGTGGCACAGCCTCGCCTGTTGTTAGGCTCCCCACCTCATCGCATACGTCAACATGGGGTCCTCCCCACGGCGGGCGGAAGCCTTATAACACGACCGTTCGCCGATTTGCGGGGGAGGAATGTGGTGTCACTGCCAGACACCACACTTGCTACGTGGTAGCTTAAATCGGCCGCGGTTCATTAGTACATGTCGGACCCGCGTGTCGCCACTGTGTGATCGCAGACCGAGCGCCACCACACGGCAGGTCTCGAGAGACGTACGAGAACTCGCCCCAGTTGTACGGCGACGTTGCTAGCGACTATAATGACAAAGCCTTTGCTCTCATTTGCCGAGAGACAGTTAGAATAGCCTTCAGCTAAGTTAATGGCTACGACTTAGCAAGGCGCCAATTGTCACAGTGCATGTATCTTACGAGTCTCATTTGTATAGTCAAGAGAGATGTATCACAAGGATTGATTAAAAGTTAAGTATATTCCAAAGATACGTATTTTCTTTATAGTATTCAATATGTATCCTGTTCCAGACTTGACGCCAGTCGGCGTGTGTGTACGCGTGCCTTTCGGCTTCCTCCTCAGTGTGGCATGACTAGCTTGTTACGCCACAACAGTCAGTATATACGACTATTTTAATAAGGAGCAGTCTACGTCACATTAATCTGATTGAGGTAACCACTTTCAGTCTATAAGACCATTCACAGACCAAAGACTCTGAAATATACACTACTGTCCATTAAATTTGCTACACTACGAAGATGACGTGCTACAGACGCGAAATTTAACCGACAGGAAGAAGATGCTGTGATATGCAAATGATTAGCTTTTCAGAGCATTCACACAAGATTGGCGCCGGTGCAACGTGCTGACATAAGGAAAGTTTCCAACCGATTTCTCATACACAAACAGCAGTTGGCCGGCCGTTGTGGCTGAGCGGTTCTAGGCGCTTCAGTCTGGAACCGCGCGACCGCTACGGTAGCAGGTTCGAACTCTGCCTCGGGCATGGATGTGTGTGATGTCCTTAGGTTAGTTAGGTTTAAGTAGTTCTTAGCTCTAGGGGACTGATGACCTCAGATGTTAAGTCCCATAGTGCTCAGAGCCATTTGAACCTTAAACACCGATAGCAATAACCAGAATGTTTTAAAGGGTGCTCTGTCGTGTACAAGACCGAGCTATTAGGTCCAAACCTCAAAGAATTCTGCCTGCGAAACTTGCAAGACTAGTTGGGAGGTAAGATTCTGGCGAAAGTAAGTCCATGAAGAAGGGTCAAGTGTGGTGCTTGCGTAGTTCAGTTCTTCGAGCAGTTGCCCGTGAAACGTAAGAGTCCCGAGTTCGAGTGTCGGTCCGGGACAGACATTGCATCTGGCAGCAAGTTTGATATCAGCGCACATTCCGCTGAAGCGTGAAAATTTCATTCTGGAAACATCCCCCAGGCTGTGGCTAAGTCATGTCGTCTCTGTGTACTTTCTTCCAGAAGTGCTAGCCCTGTAAATTACGCAGGAGAAGCTTGGAGAGCAGGATATGAGCCGTTGAAGGAATTAAAGTTATGAGGACAGGTCGTGAGTCGTGCTTGCGAAGCTCAATTGGTAGAGCAGTTGCCCACGTAATGTAAAGGTCAGAGTTCGAGTCTCGGTCCAACACACAGTTTTAATCCGCTTGGAAATTTTTAAAATTTAAACTGGTGAAGGCACTTGGACATTCCTTAAAATTGGAGTCAAGTGAAGAAGATTTATTCTGTTTGTTTTAAATTAAGAATATTAATAATAAAGATGGAATTTGTGTGAATATTTTTTAAGTTCTCTTGTTTTAAGTGACAATGGAAATGATGTATTTCATTCCATACAAAGAGAGCAAATAACACAGATTTTAGATGCAGCATAGCGTAAACCAAGCGTTTTGTTGTGTAGTTTAAATATTGATGAATACGTGGGTGACAGACAATTTAACAACCTAGCTTTGCTGCAAAGTTGTCTTGATAGAAAAGTAATCTGTGATCGCAGTTACCACTAGCACATCTGTTACATCTGTGTGATTATGGTACTCCCTTACAGTCAGTTTCTTTCCTAAGACAGTCTTGGTTACTGTCGAAAGCTCGGATTTTCTTAGTGAAATAACGCGACACGTACACTGAGTGCAGTTCATAAAATAAGTCTTGTTCGAAACACATCGTGGTTATATTACCAGGAAACATTTTACTAGAAATTATTTTTATTGTTCGATGACGTTTCTTACCTTTCTATGAAGAGATTCTCTTATGAGAAAATGGAACATTAGACAAATCTTGCAGACGGGTCTTATATTCTGACATCCACCGATGGCGAGCGCTAAGCTTTTGGACTAAGATGTTCGATTTGATTGACTTGCACAGAACTGAGGATAACTCTCCTCTTGGCGATACGGGGACCATTGCACAGTATTGGTATTGCTCTCATCATGCCTACCTCTCGAGCATTCTGCTCGTAACAACGTACGGCATACTGTGTAGGCACGCTGCCGTACTTTCGATACCAATCGCTCAGCGCTGACAGGTCGTTTACTGACGACAAGTTGCCGAGAGAAACGAGATGTGATTACCAACGATACGACGTGACCCCTTTGTCATTATTAATTACCTCCCATAGCAGATTTTTTCCTCGCTTGTCGAGCTGAGCAAATAAGAGGGCCGGTCGATGTCGGAATGTGGCGGCGCTGCGAAATAAATGACGCACCAAGGGCAGCGAACAAATGACGTCATTAGTCAGGTTGGGGTCCCGGCCTGCGGGCGGACGCAGCGCCCGTAGCCGGCCGCGTGTATCAAGGACCGGAGCTGCTGCAGTGTATGGCGCAGCAGATTTCTCACAAGGACTACATGTCAGGTACCGCTCCCCTTAAATGGGAGTGAAGTTCTTGATGCAGTGAAACTTTAGCGTGTGCCAGTCACCTGCGACATGTCACATGCAGTGGCTAAATTTATACTTCTGTATAAAGACAACGTTGTTACCAAAAATCTGGAAATGTACTTCTGCGATTTACTTTAGATTTGTCCGCGATATTGTAATGAATGTTTTGACGGTCGTAGACTATACATATTTTAATGAATGCATGTGTAAAACATAAATATATTTATATACTAACAATGTTATTGTTGTTGTTGTTGTGATCTTCAGTCCTGAGACTGGTTTGATGCAGCTCTCCATGCTACTCTATCCTGTGCAAGCTTCTTCATCTCCCAGTACGTACTGCAGCCTACATCTTCCTGAATCTGCTTAGTGTATTCATCTCTTGGTCTCCCTCACTAACAATAAAACTGTAAAATCGTCATGTCTGCCTGTTTGAACACGCTAATCTAAAACTACTAGATGAATTTTTATCGGTAGGCCACAGGTAACGTGAGAGTAGCTTGCAGCAACATACAGGTTTTATTTCATCAGGACTGGAAAACGGAAAAAAAGATATCGCAAATTATCTTAAACGGTCTGCCCACCTTATCAGTTCGGATGAAGCAATACAAGAAGATGGAAGTTCCACTACAGGTGTAAGGTTCTTTTATTTAACACACAACCGGTTTCGGGCTCTTATACGCCCATCTTCCAGGTGTCGTAACTCGGTGCTGTGACACCGAGCACGTGTACGTTGGTAGCACACCGCGTCTTTTACACGTCCACATTTGTGCTCGGGGTCACAGCACCAAGTTACGACAGCTGAAGATGGGCGTATAGGAGCTCGAAACCGGTCGTGTGTTGAATAAAAGAACCTTATATCTGTTGCGGTGTTTTCAGCCTCTGGTATAATGCTCAGTTGATTATGTTCCTCCGACAGGATTCTATAAAGAGCAATAGGTGAAACTGTTAGCTTTTTAACTCAGAGGCAGATTTATTTTCGGAAGTTTACATAAGTGAAAGAATTAAGCACCCGTATCTTACCTTCATGAATACAAACTGACATGACTTTATTTGTCTAGGATATAAGGATTTACTGATTTCGCTTTGTGGATTACAGACTGTTAACAACACTGATTTGGTTCTATTTAGTTGCATTATATGCTAGGAAAAACGAATTTGTTAGATTTTCTTTGTGATTTGTATCCTACTCATTTCAATTTGATTTCGTTTTCTTTATGATTAAAACTGCCTAGTAAACGATCGAACCTTTCCGAATACACCAGAATGGATATAAGACTGAGGATTACGCAGTCTCAGTAATCTAATTTACATTATGAACAAAGACTTACTGTGGTTTGAGAACTTACTCTTTGAAAACCCTTTCCAAAAGCTTAGCACGGCGTACCTCTGCTCGAGAGCGTCATGCATTGTCTCGCTCCTTAGAACCCTGAACTCACAGAGGTTTAAGTTACTTTTCACCAATGTAACATCAGAGAAGCGGATTTTTGGTTGTAAGTGGTGAAGTGGAGGGAGTTTTTGTACGCAAACTGCTGCTAGTTCTAAACAATTTGTCATTTTGATTTAAATGTTTTGAATTTCCAATGAGCGTATGTTGTGCAATTACCATAAACAAACCACAAGGCCAGACTTTGTTTGTTGTGGGAATGGACCTCAGTGTCCGTTGCTTTGAACAAAACCATCTCTTCGTTCATGCCCCCAATCTTACTACTTCAACCGTATGCACAGAAGCTTTGTAAGTTAAAATAAGTTCCATGTGTAGAAGTCTCAGGACTGCTACACCAAATATCTGGAATTATTCTTGACCAATTTACTTCACATTTTTACATGATACGGTCATGAACATTCGGATGGACATAGAATGTTTATTTTTAAAATGTGTGACATATAAATTTATATCTAATATCTAAAGGGGAAACGTTGTTACCAACAATATTTGACAGTTGTTAACAAATTTACTTCAAATTTTCACACAATACTCTAAAGAACATTTGGACAGACGCAGGGTATGTATTTTTTAATATATGTAATATATCAAGATTTATGTAATGTACGAAGGGGAAATATTATTACCGAAAATCGCGAAAATTTCTTGACCAATTTACTTCAGTTTGTTAGAGGATACTCTAACGAACATTCAGATGAACACAGGCTATATATTTCTTATTTTCGTGTGTAATGTATTAAGGGGAAACACTGTTGTCAAAAATCCTAATAATTTCTTCAACAATGTTCTTCAAATGTTTACGCAATATTCTGAACAACATTCAGATCAACACAGTTGATATATTTTTTAAATATTTACGATATGTAAATATATATGTAATATATAAAGGATCATGTTGTAAGCAAAATTCTGGAAAAGTCCTCAACCGATTTAATTCAAATTTTTACCCAGTACTCTAATAAATATTCAGACTATATATATATATATATATATATATATATATATATATATATATAGGGTGAGTCACCTAACATTACCGCTGGATATATTTCGTAAACCACATCAAATACTGACGAATCGATTCCACAGACCGAAAGTGAGGAGAGGGGCTAGTGTAATTGGTTAATACAAACCATAAAAAAATGCACGGAAGTATGTTTTTTAACACAAACCTAACGTTTTTTAAATGGAACCCCGTTAGTTTTGTTAGCACATCTGAACATATTAACAAATACGTAATCAGTGCCGTTTGTTGCATTATAAAATGTTAATTACATCAGGACATATTGTAACCTAAAGTTGACGCTTGAGTACCACTCCTCCGCTGTTCCATCGTGTGTATCGGAGAGCACCGAATTACGTAGGGATCCAAAGGGAACGGTGATGGACCTTAGGTACAGAAGAGACTGGAACAGCACATTACGTCCACATGCTAACACCTTTTTATTGGTCTTATTCACTGACGCCAATGTACATTACCATGAGGGGTGAGGTACACGTACACACGTGGTTTCCGTTTTCAGTTACGGAGTGGAATAGTGTGTGTCCCGACATGTCAGGCCAATAGATGTTCAATGTGGTGGCCATCATTTGCTGCACACAATTGCAATCTCTGGCGTAAAAAATGTCGTACACGCCGCAGTACATCTGGTGTAATGTCGCCGCAGGCTGCCACAATACATTGTTTCATATCCTCTGGGGCCAGCCCGTTCTCCTGATCTTACATCTCTGGACTTCTTTCTGTGGGGTACGTTAAAGGAGAATGTGTACCGTGATGTGCCTACAACCCCAGATTATATGAAACAACCTATTGTGGCAGCCTGCGGCGACATTGCACCAGATGTGCTGTGCTATATCATTGGTTTCCGTCTTTCAGTCGATTTTCACCGAAAACATTAAAGTTGTATTTATAGCTTTCCGGTTTACGGTTGGAATACAACTATGGAATCCGAATTTGTCGTAACAACAAACAAGGCTCAAGGTCACAGAGAGGGGGAAGAGGTGGTGGACAGACGGAGGGGGGGAAAAACTGACCTAGAGAGAGGGAGTGAGAAGATGGATAGAGAGAGGGGGCAGGAGGAGACAGACAAACAGATGGGAAGAAGCAAGCTAGGACTTAGATTCAACTGCCAAAGGTATTTAGCAACTTTGAAGCATTGTCGGAATTTCTAGTAGTTGTACACAATCTTATAACCTGAGTGGTCACAAGACAAGGCTTGAGATGTTCAATCTGAAGATGTACTTTGTATCTACATCTACATATAGATCTAAGTGACTACTCTGCAATTCACACCTAAGTGCTTGGTATGGAGTTGCAGAATCTCCATTTATGACTGTTTCTCGAGAGCTCTACTCTGGGAAGTACGTGAGAAATGTGAACACTAAATCCTTGACCGCTACGGTTGCAGGCTCGAGTCCTGCTTAGTGCATGGATGTGTGTGATGTCCTTAGGTTAGTTAGGTTTAAGTAGTTCTAAGTTCTCGGGGACTGATGACCTCAGAAGTTAAGTCCCACAGTGCTCAGAGCCATTTTTGAAGCACTAAATCCTTCTGATTGAGCTCTAATTTCTCTATTTGCTTATTGTATTACTATGGTAATTTCTAACTACAGAGGTGAAAATCAACAAAATATTTTCGCCTTCCCTGGAAAAACGTGATCGAAATTTTGTGAAATTTCGGAACATGTTTCTTTTAATTACACCTCTACTCGCGAATCGTATTTGTTGCTCTCTCTCGCGTATTTTAGTTAATGTAAAACGAACTTCTTCTTTGAAGTTTTTCCGTGTCCTCCGTGAATCCTATCTGTTAGAGACACCATACCGTGCAGCAATACGTCAGAAGTGAACGGGCAAGCGTACGGTAAGTCCCTTTCGTAGGTTTGTTGTACCTTCTAACAAGGAACCTGTCTGAGGTCGCAAAGGGCCTGTATGTTTATGGCATTCGACGCCTCACATGTTGCCTACTGTGCAGCCACAGTATTGGCTCCGAATGGTAACAGGAGCGATGAGCGATCCACTGATGAGCACAGCACGAGGCTACAGAGCGTAGCTGTACTGCTTAGTCGACGTGCAACTCACAACAGTGCTATAGTGCCAGTGATGTTGATACAAAACAGAGCAACGGCAACGATAAACGAGGCGAACATTGCATTATATCTGCAACAACAGTTGCCGAAGTTAACATTTCGTTAGAAAGGAACCCAAGGAATTTCACAGAGTGAGAAAGAAATGGCAGATAAAATATTAGCGTTTCTGTGGTATGGTGTGGTGTCGTGCACGCTCGACTGTTCAGACAATATACATGAGGAGTAGAATGATGGCGATACGTACTTGACAAGTGACATATTGAAATAGGTGTCGAGCCATGCAGTGACATGTAGTCTCCAGTGAAATGAAATGTAGTAAAGAGCAAACGTTGTCCAAGAAGCGGGTACTAAACATAATCACGTACATGGAACATCATCCGCAGGATAGTAAAAACCGATTACGATCCGATTTTGAATAAGTCCACATCAGTATGACCGGATAGTCAAGGGAGGACAAGGCGCACTTGTTAGAACTGGTGTTTGCCCGTTTTAAGAAAACTGTTCAAATGTGTGTGAAATCTTATGGGACTTAACTGCTAAGGTCATCAGTCCCTAAGCTTACACACTACTTAACATAAATTATCCTAGGTACAAACAAACACACCCATGCCCGAGGGAGGACTTGAACCTACGCCGGGACCAGCCGCACAGTCTATGACTGCAGCGCCTGAGACCGCTCGGCTAATCCCGCGCGGCCCCGTTTTAAGGATGCTGAATACTGTCTACAGGATGTCATGGATATCAAACTGCGCGACATAGATGACAGTGATTTCAAGGGAAGCAGTGGATCACTGCATAGCTTTAAACAGTGCTAGAGAACTAGAAGGCGTAAGATAACGAAATTTCAAACAAACTGCGAAATCGGCCGGAAATTTATGGATGAGATAAAGAGACTTATCGAATGGTTCAGTAAGGAATTTATTTTTAACTGCGACCAATCGCGATTTGAAGAGGAAATGTATATGAAAGGAACAGTTGCAATTACAGGTACCAAGAGAGTCGTATCAAGATCAACTGACATCAATACCTTAACGCATTCGTATAGAATTACGCCGACTGTTGATCTAGATGGTAAACTGGCTGGAAAATTATTGTGCTGCGAGAAGTTGCGGTGCTCTGCTCCCTTAGATTCTTCCTCGGCTGCGTGATTTTGCTAGGTCAGTAGGGAATATTTTCGTCACAGCAAGCAAAAGTGGGAAAACTAGCGTAAGAGCACTAAAGCTGTGGTATGAGCAGGGCTTTTGGCCAGTAGCTGGACAAAATAATTAACTTTTGATTGATCCCTGGTGTGCGTATAAAAATCATACTTCTCTGAAGCAAACTGCTCTTCCTGAAGGCGTATGAATTTGCAGTTCATACTGCCTGGAAACACGACAAATTCAGCCTCTTCATGTTTGTTTTTTCCGCATGTATAAAAAGTCTTATAGCATCATCTGCAGTTACCCTTTAAAAGATAGCCAGTTTCACGGTGAGCACACTGACTGACTGTTTCACATTCTGTTGCATGCTGTCACCAGTTCTCATCACCCTGTTACGTCATTACGCCAATATGATTCTGTATATATTCTTTATGAGTAAATTCGTAACTGCCCGTCATGCACGGTTTGTAACTCCCGCGCAGCTCGCTTTCGATCTTGATGATGCAAAACCTCGTGATCACTGTGGTTTCAAACTGTTTGCAACTTCTGTCTGAGTTAACGTCCAGAGACTGAAACATAGCATGGTCATAATGTGTGCTGCTATGTCGTGGAATTTCCATGGGCCCCGTTGTTCCTGTGCAAGGTCGTACTCCTGCCAATAACTAAATGACCATTTTGTCTGATCAGGTTCATCCCATGGTACAATGTTTGTTCCCCAGTGGTGATTCTGTGTTCTCACACTGAAAACCCCCGAATCACACTCCCCGCTCGAGGTTGAATAGGAGCGTCTCCCCTGATCACCGCAGTTACCTCTCAATTTTATTGAGGGTTTGTGGTCAACTTGGGAAAGACAGATGTGTGATCACTGTCCACCTCCATCATTGTTACCTGGCTGCCTACTATTCTGCAGGAAGTATGGTTCGAAATTCTCTCGTGAATCAAACATGACCTGTATTTATACATTCTGAGACGACTGCAAGCAGTTTTGATGGCCTACAATTTTCCTAAACCGTATTAGGCAAGGAGTTTCCTCACTGAGCTGTGGGCGGTTATTTCGTCCTCACTTATCTTTGGTTAGAGGGCTTCCATAGGCGTCTTCTAAGGGGTCTCTGACTCGTTCGATCGCAGACAGTCCACCGAGGGAGCCGATGGTTATTTGCAAGAGAGCTCATGGGATGTACGGAATACCTCGGAGTCCAGGGTTGCGGCTGTGCTTTTGAAGAAGGGCGCGAAGGCCTTTTTCCGCCGCAGCTGGAGGTACAGCTGGTGGAGAAGGGGGGGGGGGGTGGAGGCAGGGTATTTTCTACCTCGACTTGAGGACTGTTGCTGCAAACCTCTGGCTCAAATGGCTCTGAGCACTATGGGACTTAACTTCTGAGGTCATCAGTCCCCTAGAACTTAGAACTACTTAAACCTAACTAACCTAAGGACATCACACACATCCATGACCGATTAAATGACTTGATTTGTTTGACAAGGTTCAGCCATCCGTGATGAAGCTTCCTTTCAAGTACATACTTGATGTTTACTGCGTTGGTCCTTGAGCGAAGAAGGACATACGACCTTATGTATTATATTATATAAACTTTGCCTTTGTGGACGGCGTAAAATTTTGGTTTTACTTGTTATCGCTCCACCAGTATTCTTTGCGGGTGCAACCTGGGCTCCCTAAGCCAGTAATGGGATCGTTTAATTAAACCCAGTAGTGCGGCTTTTGCGATCAATAATTTTCTGCTTCTTACAAATGCAGAAAAATTGTCTGTTATATCATCTGGTATGAGGAATTTTTGCTTGTCCCTTCTTATGTTGTGAAACAGATTGGTATTGAAGGAAGGCAATCAGCTAATTCCTATTCCCCAGACTGAGAGATTCAGCTATTGGTTGCAAATCTGTATTGCATTTGTTAATTTTACTGTGTTGCAATTTTACTGTGTTTGCAATATAGGCTTGTGCATGTTTCAGAACAAGCTAATTTGGGCTACTTGGCCATGTTCGTGTGGAATGTTATGGGATCTGCAGCCTGGTGTGAACAGCTTGCAAACCGAGAGATTGTTCAGAACATTTAATGAAAGTTTCACCTACAAATTTCTTGCTATAGTTGTTTTTGTATCTTTTTTTAGAAGTTAAAACATTCTTTAAATTGATTTAAGTATCACTGGGAGTGCCTTGTTAAAGTTCAGCTGGGTATTAGTGTGAAATTATATATTATTTAACGCACTACTAACAGGGATTTTATTTAACAACCTATACCGTTAAGATTATGTAATTTTACTCTCAAAATGTAGTGGTGTAATGTGTATTGGGTAAATTTCGTCATACCTAAATCTTTGATTTGCAGTGCACAGTGTGTATTACCTCGAGGTTTACGGTATTTCCGTGATGACAAAAGCGGGGACCGGCGAAAATATCTCGGTCGGAGTGTGTATTTTCTTTCCGTTTACTCTACGGTTGCGTATATGCTCCGGAAGCGCTATACGGCGTGTGTCGGATGGCACTGGATAATTCTAGTACAACTGTAGTTCATTTCTTTTGCTGTTCCAATGCCACATGGTGCATTGGGAGAACAACTGTCGGTAAGCTAGAGTGCGAGATCGAAAGTTAATTATTTACACATTACGATCAATGCAGAAGATATATGTGGGAGGAAGTAAAATGTACTTGACTAAAGAAAATTGAAACCAACAGAAGTCTTCCGTCCCTCTTTGTCATTGTGGTTCGCAAGTTGGTGGAAGATTACTTTTGGGATCTGAAGATGACGCATCTTTTCGCCGAAATTGGTAGCAAGTTTTAAATAAATGACATTTGAATCGCAATACAGCTATTAGTTTCAATTTTCGTTATTCAAATACTTCATGTCCGGCTGCTCTCCTGCTGTCCTCGATGGAACAGAAGTAAAATCTTGCCCTACACTTCTTTGAAATTACGGTCTCCTTACTTTAACAGTATATATCTGCGTTCTGCACAATGCCTGTCTTGCAGTTTGTAGCCTAATTCTACAATACTCTCTCCCTTCCCAAACGAGTCCATTACGAAACACTCCGCTCTTCTTTGGATGTCAATTCTTCTACTACTCTCATCGTGTAGAGGTGCTAGACTGACGGTATATACTCAAAACTCGGCATAACAAGTGGTTTCATAACCCCCTTCATGGTGGATTTATTACATTTCCATAGGGTTCTTTCACTGAATCTCAGTCTATCACCTGCTTTTCCTACGATTACTTTTTAACTTTACGTTCTGAATCCAGTTACAAAGTGAGTTACTTGCATATATTCTACTGTTGTTATTGGTTTTGGCGATTTGTCGCTAATAGTGTAATCGAACAGTAAGAGTCCATTGATTTAATTATGCACCATATGTTACATATGTTTATGTTGAGAGCCATCTTCCAGTTCCCACGCCATTATTCGATTCCCTGCAGAGAGTCTTGCATTTCGCTACATTTTCATGTAGTTCCAAATATCGTGCGCAGCAGCAACATCATCCAACACTCTTCCAGAGCTTCCGACGTAACCTACCAGATCATTTAAGTACATATCGAACACTAACGACCACATAAAACTCCCTTGGACACTATCAAAGTTAGTTTTCGACCTGACGATTTCTCCCCATAAACGGCTGGGTATTGAACGGGTTGTGCTAGTATGTCTTGTATCCAGTTATAAAGTTGGTCTGACATCCCGTAAGCTCGTATTTTGTTCATTATTCGACAGTACGGAACTGTACAGAATGCCTTCAATGGACGTGGAATCCACTGTTCTTCGTTATCTGCAGCACTCCGGTTCACATGGTTCAAAAGAGAGAACTGAGCGCACTTTCTTTTCGTAATTCACGTCAAATTCTGCAGGGAACATCTTCGTTCTCCAGAAACATTCAACTGTACGAACATAAATCGTGTTCCATAATTGTCCAACAGATTAACGTACGTTGTACACACATTCAATTATGTGCATCTATCCGAATAACCTTCCTGAAAGTAGAAATCATCTGTCTTTTTTCATTCACTTGGAAATCTCCATTGCTCCAGAGTACAACGATAAACTTCTGCTAGAAGAGAATGCTTATATAATCGTAAGGACATCTCATTTGAAAGGTTGACTTTGTCCTGTTGAGTGATTAAAATCTTTCAGAACAAAACACTTAGTCCTACGGTTTTGTAGGAAGCAGATTGCAACGCTTCATGAAAGTTGGGAAAACATTCATTTGGAAGTGTCATAACTCGTTCAATCCATTAAATCGTTTTTCAGTAGTAAAATAACTTTATATGAGGAAATAGGGACATTCGTTGGTACCGAAGCTGGATAACAGCATGGATGTGCCAACAATTCTTTCTCCAAATACTTACGTTTTCCACGCGAGTCTCTCACTCTGCAGTCTCAAAAATGGGGTCATTTCATTTGCAAAAGTTGTGAGTGGTGGTCGTGAAAGGTGCCTAGGTACGGCGTCGGAAAGAGTATTGCCTGAGAAAGGCAAGGTACCACATTCGCGCCCCGCGCCGGGACACAGTTTTAATCTGTCAGGAAGTTTCAGTTCGGTGTACACACAGTAATCACAAAAATAATTGACGAACGTAATTCTTCATTTGTTTCTACGATTGTATCCTACAACGATACAACCGTTAATAACACTTAATTTTTAATTAATACTCTATTTATTCATTACGCTTCAGATATTTCGTATGTAAATTCCGCTCTTCCCTTAGATGTGCCTTTAGACTTTGGACATGTGATATGTGCGAAGAAACGTTGCGCCGAGCATCTTATTTTCCCATTTCAGGCCCTCGACTCTTAACAAATATGTTCTACCAGGACAGGAATAATCGTAATGTACGAATGCAGTTTGTGACACATGGACGACGACTTACGAAAGATTGGGTGTGACCGTGATCAGTGCACGGATACCGACCACTCGTGTAAAGCGGGAAATTCGTGTTGGAGTCCCAGTCCAGCGCAAACTTCCATTGACGTCCTTCCAATATACAGCATATGGTCGTTCATATTTGCGACTGCAAATACATTTCCTATTAACATATTTATCTGTGGATTTCAATCATCTTGCTCCATTCTACGTTATCGAACGCTTCTTATTTGTCGAAAAATCGTGTAAAATGGTATATATTATTTTTAATTTTAGCCTCTGTTATTAGTAACAACGTCAGTCTACGAGTACTTCTATTAAAGTTAAACTTATCTTCACTTTACCGATCACCAGTTTTCCCTTACTGCTATGTATACTGATCTTGTGAGTACTTTGGAGACATGAACTTTTGACTGTGCAATATAGCATTTGTTTTCTATTGCCATCTTAGGGACTGCGTGATAAATTTTTTTTTCGGTGGTATGTCCACTGTCTCACAGATGCTACACATTTACATGAGTTGTGGTTGCGTTCCCACCTTCGCTAGTGAATTTAGAATAGAATAGAATAGAAATATTGTCGGTCTCTTCTTCGTAGTATGTTCACAAGTCTTCAAAGGCACTATCAGTATCTAGCAACGAATACCCTAGATCTTCCAGATCGACGTCTTTTCCTTCTTCTACGGCGTCAGCACCCAGTTACTCCCATTCCATAGGCTCTCAGTGTAATCTTTCAAATATCCTCTCTCTTCT
The DNA here is from genome assembly GCF_023898315.1 of Schistocerca nitens. Taxonomy (NCBI): domain Eukaryota; kingdom Metazoa; phylum Arthropoda; class Insecta; order Orthoptera; family Acrididae; genus Schistocerca; species Schistocerca nitens. The sequence continues at coordinate 422,540,265 of NC_064617.1, read as the reverse complement.
CTGCGTTCGACAGTGGAATTTCTTTTACACTTCTAATATTGACGCTCTTGCTGAAGTTCCGAAGGCCACTTTGTTTTAGAATGCGACATTTTTGGCGGCAGTTGTTTCGCTTTACCTTCCCTTTAACTTTACCCTCCTGAGTGGTTTGCGTTGCTGTACACCATTCTTTTTCTGAAAAATTTGTGTTTCCTTGTTTCGTAGTTCAACTAAAAAAATTTCTTGCGTTATCCAAAGTTTCTTCGCATTTGCCTACATTTTACCTGCATTTGTTTCTCCAACTTCTGTGATTCCTGTCCTTATGGATGTCCATTTCTTTTCAACAGATATGCTCGTGCAGTATTCGTCATCTCAGGGTCTAGATCCACAGACAACCTCAAACCATTTCGTCATTCAGCAATGGGCAAGTATCACACGTATTAAAAATTTGTTCTTCCTGGCGAGTCGTTTAAATTTCAGCTCAATCTTCAGCATTACTATACTGAGATATGAATCTGTATCTGTTCCTGGATAAGACTTACAAACCGATATCTCGTTTCTGAATGTCTTCGCGATGTAAACCTCCTGGTATCTGCTCGTGTCACCAGATATTTTCCGAATTCCATGTCTTGTAATTCTCGAACAGAAAATTTGGTATTTCTGTTGCAGAACCCTACTGCTGTTAACGAGCTCACATACTCTCGTAAACTATCTTCCATTCTTTCTCCTACTGTGGCGTTCCTATATCCTATAATTGTTAGATATTCATCTCCTTTTGTATACTGAGTTACCAGTCTATTACCCTCTAACTCTTTTTATGTCTTCACCTTCTTCGGCATGTATGCCTGAATTTTTGTTATTGCCACTGATATGCTTGTTATTCTGTTGAGCATAATCCTATGACTGAACTGTTCACAGTAACACATTGCTTGTTATAACTTCCTATTCAGAATTAAAATTACCACCATTATACCATTTCTGATTGGTGTTGATTAAATCCATTTCGCTTGATTCGAAACTCTTATCTGTATTTCACTTTAGTGAATCCTACTACATCTTGACTGAGTCTTTGAATTTCCTTTTTCTAATAATCTAGTTTTCGTATCACATTCATTCTGAAATATCACGCTTCGACTCGTAGGATGTCATCCCTTCTTTGCTTTTTCAATATGTTCTCACTGTCAAATCGTTCTTAGAAGTCCTCTAGCGGAGGTCCATATCAGAGACTAATCTAGGGCTATTCGGAAACTGAGGAACGATCGGTCGCGAAATGGAAACCACTGTGAAAATCCGAAGAGGCTGTTCTCAGATGTTTTACGCAGTGTCTCTAGTATGCCCGTCGATTGCATCAAGATGCTCTTTTCATTTGTGAGCGCACTGTGAGCGAGTAAAGGGTCCTACAACAAAAATGTCTCCTTCCAAGAAGGAGGGCCCACTGAGAGTCTTCACCTTAATGAATGCAGCCCACCTAACACAACTGCCACGCCTTCTTCATGGCAGTTCTCAGCCGCACTCTGCAGGGGCAGTGAAGACGCTACTGCAGCCTTTTCTGTGGAATGTGTTCGATCACCCACAACACAGCCCTAACTGATTCGTCCTGAGTATCATCTCTGTTCACATGAAACGCTGGATGATGGCTCTGAGCACTATGGGACTTAACTTCTAAGGTCATAAGTCCCCTAGAACTTAGAACTACTTAAACCTAACTAATCTAAGGACATCACACACATCCATGCCCGAGGCAGGATTCGAACCTGCGACCGTAGCAACTGTAGTGCCTAGAACCGCACGGCCACCCCGGCCGACTGAAACGCTGGATACAAAGACAACACTTGGGTGCAGGCTACGCGCTATAGACCAGCGTATAGAATTATCGGCTGCCTTCTATGACGATGGTGTTGGAAATTTGGTATAATGGTCTGACAAATGTCTAAGTCAGAGCGGCGACTATGTAGAGAAGTACCTGGGAGGTGTAGGTATATATGCAAAGAAAACAGTTCTGATTTTCGTTGTGATTTCTATTCGCGACCGATCGTTCCTTACTTTCCGAACACCCTCGTATTTTCCGAATGAAGGGATAGTCAACACACAATTTCAGTTATTGCAATATTTACTGTCGATGCACATTATGTGTCTTAATGGGGGGACGTTAATGAAAAACACACACTATTTAATAGATGGACCAAATCCACAATTTTGAAGGTATGATTTTTTTAACATATTGAATAGAAGAATTTTAAGATCGTTTTTAATTATAATTCTGGGAGTATAACGTAAAGTTCACGCAAGATTCCAAGAACTTTGCCCCATACATCGGATTACACACACACTCTCAAAAATTTGCTCTTGAGAGAACTAACCGGGCTTGTGTAAATAAGTGTATACAATTTCATAATTTCAGCCTTCATGGACTCTGAGAAAAAGTACACAAACCTTAAGAAATGTAGTTTTGATGACAGGCAATATAAAGATAAACTTAACATTTCTCTTGTGTCACCTCTTCACAAGGCTCCACATTTGTACTCAGGGTCCTCTATCCCTTTTAAGATTCCCTTTGGGTTATTGTTTTCTGCCTTCTTTCTTTCATCAGGTCCTCAACCGACTTTCTAGCTGAAGAGAGGTGCTGTAAATCCTTTCTTCTCATTACGTCTTGAGTGAAATTTCCTATCTTGAAACCCATTCTCTCTAACACATAAATTCTTCCTACGTTTCCATAATTAAATATTATAAGTTGCAATACAATAAGTTGCAATTCTGACAAGTTTATCAGATGAAAATATGGTTTCAGGGCATCGTTTGTACCAGAGTAAATTTTGAGACTCACATGGATTCTGAAATTTGCCAGGAACACTCTGTTTTTAGACGTTCAGGATGAGCCACAAACCTGAAAGTGAGCTTCGCAACATCCCGGATACAGTTTGGAAGCCTTTTCTCTTGAATGTGATCCACGGAATCATTGTTTACCAAGCTAGTACTGAAGCGCTGCTTCAAAAATTGTTTGCGGCGGCAGTGTCGCCTCATACATTTAATTATTTGACACGCACTTCTGATGCGATTCCATTACTGAAACTTTTCCAAAGTCTTTAATGAACTTAGTGGTAGGGTAAAAGTGATTCCTTATGTTTTCCTTTTGTAGCCTGTTCCCTGTCTCTAATGGCCTCGTCCCTGTTACTTCTCCCCTCCACCGCTTTCTCCAGCGCGAAGTTAATTCCTTAGTACCAGTTTTCAAACTATCCCGACCCATTTTCTGGTAAAAGTATTCTGTTCTTGACAAACTTCTTGTTTCTTGCTCTTATTCATTTTGTGCCAATTCTGCGCATCTAATTTTCCTTCTTCTTTGGCAAATCCCTTTTTAAACGCTTCCATGTTTCACTTACATATGATATGCCCCATACGTAGAATTTCCGATCCATCTTCCTGATTTCTGTAGCGGTACTTGATACGAGGGCATCTGTTTTAATAAAATAAGTCTTCTTTTTCTGCATCAGTTTACTTCAGACGTCCTCCTTGCTTCAGTCATGGTGTATTATCTTGCACTGAAGATCAGAAAATTCTTTCGTTTTTTCCCTTACATTGTGGTTATCAATTGCTATGTTAAACAATTTCTTGCTCTCCTGTTTACTACTCTTTGTCATTTTCGTCTACTCTTTTCTCGTTGTGTAGCCGTTTTTCTGCATGCTTGTTGTCCATTCCTTTCAACATACAAAGTCTCCCTGATATCTGGCCAGAAGGGCTACGTTGCTCGTGAACTTATTCACCTTCTGAAACATTCTTTCATTTCAATAACTGCTTCTTCAAAATACTATTAGAACAATGATGATAAACTATCTTTCACCCGTCTCAACACTTTTATTCTCCCTTCTGCAGGGTTGTAAATGTTGTCTATCATTCACATTTTCAAAAGCAGTAAATCAAACAAGGGTGAGATGTTTTATGTAAATAAAATTATATTCAGGAGGCTACTGTGATTCTTCTCTAAACACAATATTTACTGTCCGTCATATAACTGTTAAAAGGATTACTCCTGAAGCTAATAGACAGTAGATATTTTGTTGGGATATTGGCATGACGAAGTTCTTCCAAGGGCAATGACTTTTTGCATTCAATATGAGCCCAGACGGTCAGTATGATAAGCGAGGAAATTAAGTAATCGGCATTATAAAGTAAGCCTTAACTAATATTTTTGTACATTTTATATTTACCGATAGTAATTACTTTCTTGAAATAAAATATCAAACGGTAATTTTACGACCATTTAGAGATTACTAAATACGAAATGCTGAAAACTTTTCTTGCCCAGCAGAGACATGAAGCTGACGTTTTACTTTCTTAATTCTGGTATTTGACGTGGTATAATTTATTTCAGTGACTTATCACTCTAGATGACACGTGAGGCTGTCATATCATGACAGAAAAGATACTGCAATCAAACCAGGGAGTGGAAGAAGATGATACCTGAACCATGAAAAAGAAACTAGGAGTCCATCTTCTATACAGATTTTCACTAGTTTTTTTGGAGATCAACATGGAAACACCTCGTTGTTTGCCTTCAAAAGCGTAAAACAAAGCAAAAACCGAAACAATGGAAACTTTCCAATGGGAAAAACTGTATAGGAAGACAGAGATTGAAATACATCGAACCTATGATTGAGGACGTAGCTTGCAATTGATATTCAGAATTGAGTAGTTTGGTACAAGAGACGAATCAGTGGTGGGCCGCATCAAAACAGTCATAAGACCAGTGATGTTGAGAAAAAAGGAAAAGTGAATCTTCCTGGTAGATTAGAAATGTGTGCGGAATCAGGACGCGTACCTCCAGCCTTACACTTAGCAAGTAATGTTCTTTCGGGATGAGCTACCAACACGAGATACTGGAACAAGTAAATTATGGATTTCTATGTATATAGACTGACCCGGGGAGTCAATATTCGTACCAAGACCGGGGATCGAAACGGGTCTCCTGTTTACTAGGCAGGTGAGTCAGCCACTAAACCACCTTGCCACAGCGATTCACTCAGCTACACGGATTACCCTGGCACGCCTCCCTCCTCGTTGCAAATTCTTATCCCCTCCCCCCCCCCCCAGTCTACTTCCAAACCCCCTTTATATAGGAACAGAACTTCCGAGGCTCTCCAGGTTCTGAAATAGCACTTCAGCATCTAACGTAAATGAGGGAGCCAGACTGATGCATACAGGTATGATATATATGTACATATGATAATATCTCTATGAGGTCAGTAAAGTCTCTGACATTGTGTCATTTCATTTGTATAAGTACCTTTACCTAGGTTTCTGGATCCGCCATTTACCCTGTAGTCCGATTCATGAAAGTTAGGAAAACACTCATTTGGGACTGTCATAACCTGTTGAATGCATTAAATCGTTTTCCAGCAGCAAAATACCTGATAACTGAATGTAGTGTTATTACTTAATAATTGTTTCATTTTATATTAAAAGTCATCCTCAGCTATACGGCGTCTTGGCGTGGGGAAAGGTTCCCTGTTCATCAAATGCGCATAAATAGTCCAGTAAGAACAATTTCTTAAGTGAGTGAATGTTTCCGAAGTACGATAAAAGAAGTTTTTCTTTGAGGAAGTATCTTCAGTCGAGTAAAAGAATCGGAACGCAATTTCTGTCGCAATAGGTGCTGCAAGGTGAGTTTGTGCAAATGTAGACATGGAGATTAAAGGTGTAGAATGTTAATAACGTTTGTTTCACTCAAAAAGCTTTAAGAGTTTTCACTTAAGAAATTCGGACACATTAATTTTCAGCACACCTTCGTATTTTAAATTACGTTTATATACAACAATTTCTGTGATTGTTGGCTATAAACATGTCTCCGGAAATATTTAAGACATAAGAATCAAACGTTAACGCAGGTAGACTAATCACCTTTCATATGTGAAATTATCGATACCAGATAATAGATTTTGCGCTTATCATAGTTCCGTGTAACCGGATGGAAAGTAGGAGTGGAAGTTGTATAATTGATTATCAGATGGCCTCGCCTTCTTATAGCCAAAACAAATAACAATTGCTATGTCATGTGTGTGAAACTAGAAAGCGAAGGTGAAGTATTGGGAGAACCGGTTACTAGAGCGTTTAGTGATCAACTGTAACGATGTACAGCTCCCAATACGGAAATTTTGACTATTCACGAAATATGTGGATTCATTGTTGACATAGTTACCAAGAAAGAATATAGTTAATACTTTGTAGAAATTTCTGTCGCGATTTCTTAAAGGAATCTGACAGAAAACATAAATCAAACCATTTGAATAGAGTCTACAAACCGAAGAATTCTTGAAACAGACTTTAACCAGCCACAAATGCTCTTAAGAAACTTTATTTTGTTACTAACATCGGTTTAGGATTCATTACGCCGTTCATTACGCCCGTCTTCAGATGGCACTTAACAGTGTCAGAAGTCAGAATTTTCAGCAGCTTGTCATTCGTTCCAGTAATTTGTTCTAATGGACGATGTTTTTTCCTTATGCATTTATGAGAAGAAGAAGAAAACTTTGAAATATAGACAGCACACACACATTACACAGTCAACTGAGGAAGTCGAACATGTCACACCACACCGCACGACGCTACAGCTTCTGACATCTGTTTAGCATGTAATACCTTTAATTACATACTCACTCCTAGTTTCTGATATTCCTGCCTCTCCTAATCTACGGAGAACCTCCTGAGTTCTTGTCCTACCAAACCACTTAATTATCAATGCACTTCTGAAACATTAAATCTGAAACGTTGTTATGATACACATACCCACTAATTTGTTTCTCAAGTAAAGAGCTACATGGACTTCATCTGTCTAGGATGTGTCTCTCTTATCTTTGTCAGTTCTCATCTCATTCCTTCGTCCATAAAATATTATACCGCTTACAAGATATCAGAATTCCTTCATCTCGTCTCCATTAAGTCCCCAAATTTTTTTCTCGTGACCCATGTAACACTAACTGACTTCTTTTGTCGAGAAAGTCTCTCTTTCCCGTTCTAGCCTCCTTTCTAAATTCTCATTTCAATGTGCTTCATGTGTTACTTCGCTTGCAAGGAAGCAGAATTTCTTCAGCTTTTCTTCAGCTTTTATTTCTGACGCTTCCCAGCATATGTCTTGCTGTGGTTTACTCCCAAGTAGTGTACATTATTAGGCAGACTGTACAGCAGGACGATAGGTTCTGTAATTCACGGTATATTTTAGAGAGGATTTGAACCTCATCACTGAATATTAACGTTTAACCCTGAATTTAAATGCCGATTCTGAAGAACCTTTTATTGCTTCCTCGACGACTTTCACAACAGAAGTTCTCTCTTTGTATTTAATTCTCTTTGCTGCTTCCTGGTTCTTATTCATGGCACATATCTATGTATCTCTTAAGCAACTGCCCATATTTGAAAATAGGTTTAGCATCAAACTTTTGTCTGAATTGAAACTAGCTTGAAAACAGTAATTCGGTTTAAGGAAGAAAAAAAGAGAAGTGCATTTGGTAAATCAAGTTGAGAAAGGAGGGTTGAAAAGTATGAATCAGTAATCAGTGAAAAGGAGAAATCAGAAAAATGTAAGGTTGCCTTTTGGGAGACTAATAGGATTCTACATGTTCTGAAAACAAAAAAATGTTTTGATAGAATTTTAAATACAAAAACTAGTTCTTATTTTTGTATTCATCACACAAGGTATTACAACAAATTTAGAAAGTAAGTACATCACTGAGTAGCTGGTAGTTGATGAAATTCGCTTAAAATGCTAATTTCACGAATTACTTGATTAAAAATAAGTGGATGGAAAGAGAGAAAGTAAAAATTGTAGCAAGTTGTATTAAATAATTTAGAAGTACAGTTAACAGAAGAAATGCATCTATATATATTTTTTTACATAGACCATTGTGGGGTGGAGATTCACATGGGCGTTTTTCTAGCTGTAGACGTCGGTTGTGGAATGTGTAGGAAGCTGAATTCAGCGTTCCGCCTACTTTCCTTACGCACTTATCATTAGCCATTCGTAGACAACCACAAGTCTTGAGTTTCCACCTTGTGAAGTGAATGAAACTCTTGGCTGCTTATCTCATCGCTCGCGAAAAAATCGTTTGCCGGGTCCTTTTAAAATATTATTGCTGTTCCTGGCGTGTGGTGATCAGTTGCTTGTCTTTTAAAATTAACCTTTACCATTTTATTTGCTGTTTTACAGCAGGGTTTTAAATTTCTAATATAATTGGAATTCTTGGCGTTACAGCTGGCTTTTAAATAGTTGTGTTACCAAGTTTACCACCCGTTTGCTGATTAGTTGTTTGTGCTTTTAAATTAACCTTTGCAGTTGTAATGGCTGTTTTACAGCATGTTTTTGAAATTATTTTATATAACTGCCGTTCTTGGTTTGTGGGACCTTCAGCCGTGATTGCAGGCATTGTTTAAAAAAATAATTAGGTATTTGTACTTTAGCAGTAAGCCCTAAAACCTTATTTACTGCCATTCCTGGCCTCTGATAACTTTTGCTATGTTTGTAGCCACTTACCTTTTAATATTTCAATACCTGTAAGTTGTAAATTGCAGCGAGTTCTTAAACATTCTTAATTCATTGACATTCTTGGCGTGTAAGGCCTTCAGCCGTGTCACAGTGGCTTTTCTTTTTAACGTTATTTATATCCGTATTTTATGGTGATTTCCTAAATTGTAATGCGCTGAAAACATTATGTTCACAGTTGTTTTAATAATGTGTGTTATTCTTTTATTTATTGTACAGTCTGGAATTACTGTTTTAAAAACAAATGTAACTGTAAAAGGAAACCAATAGCAACTGATTACGGCCCCATCCAAAATCGTAACCGAATCCTACCTTCCTTAACTACCAGGTTTCAACTGGTAGCAGAGCGTCGTTACGATTGTAATGTCGCCATTTCAGGTACTGCTGGTTTGATTTATTAAACTCTGTTAGTCTTGTATGATTTCTGCCTTGGTACTGTGTTCTGTTTTAGGTGATCAACTCTGTAATGGTGGTCAGGCAGTGACCCTGGATCGGCCTACTGAGGAACCATCACCTCGCTTATGAGCTGGCGATAAGACGCCAGCCTATTGATGGTAGCGTTCCGGACTTACAAGGGGAGGCCGCCAATCGTGAAATTCAGATTCGATTCATACTGCGCATAGTAAAAGCTCATGGCCAGAGGTGTAATGTGGCAAAGCACCAAGATGCACTTCTCAGCCGTTGTCGAGAAAATCGACAGTTAAAAGAAACCGTTTCGGTGAAATACTCTCTACGATTAACAATTTTCTACAGTGTCGTGGCGCAGCGGTAAGCGCTCGGGTTCGTAATCCGAAGGTCGCCGGATCGAATCTCGCGCCATGCAATTTTTTTTATTATTAGTTTTTTGTAGCCGGCCGCGGTGGTCTCGCGGTTCTAGGCGCTCAGTCCGGAACCGCGGGACTGCTACGGTCGCAGGTTCGAATCCTGCCTCGGGCATGGATGTTTGTGATGTCCTTAGGTTAGTTAGGTTTAAGTAGTTCTAAGTTCTAGGGGACTGATGACCACAGATGTTAAGTCCCATAGTGCTCAGAGCCATTTTAGTTTTTTGTAATTCAAACATTAATGAGTTGCTTATGCAAATTTTATATATATATATAAATTACAAAAAACTAATAATAAAAAAATTGCATGGCGCGAGATTCGATCCGGCGTCTTTCGGATTACGAACCCGAGCGCTTACCGCTGCGCCACGACGCTGTAGAAAATTGTTACTCGTAGAGGGTATTTCACCGCAACGGTTTCTTTTAACTGTCGATTTTCTCGACAACGGCTGAGAAGTGCATCTTGGTGCTTTGTCACATTCCACCTCTGGCCATGAGCTTTTATTATGCGCAGTATGAATCGAATCTGAATTTCACAATTGGCAGCCTCCCCTTGTTAGCAGCCCGCTTGCATTCTACCATTTTTTTAGCCGGTTGACGTCACGCCGGATGTTGTGGGTGAGACAAAGGCAGCCACTGAGTTTTTGTTTAAAACTGTTAGGATTCTTGACGACAACATCGACTTTGTAGAGGGCACTCAACCTAGTGGCAGTCAGTTAGACAGGGTGCGGGCACAGTTGATACATTTAACCAACCGGATATCTGATTCCGGGGCATTAAAGTTAGAGGAATCAACCGCTGAATTGGGATTCATGGTTAATTAATTGCAGGTTAAGGTCACATGTTTAGAGCTTGATGGGAAGAGGACGGGGAAGCAGGATTTGTTATCTTCCGGGCAGTGCACTATCGAGGCCGGGAATAACGCACTTATGTCCTCTAAGAGGTTAGCCAGGACATCTACATCTACATTTGTACTCCACAAACCACCCACGGTGTGTGGCGGAGGGCACTTTACGTGACACTGTCATTACCTCCCTTTTCTGTTCCAGTCGCGTATGGTTCGCGGGAAGAACGACTGTCTGAAAGCATCCGTGCGCGCTCGAATCTCTCTAATTTTACATTCGTGATCTCCTCGGGAGGTATAAGTAGGGGGAAGCAATATATTCGATACCTCATCCAGAAACTCACCCTCTCGAAAACTGGCGAGCAAGCTACACCGCTTTACAGAGCGCCTCTCTTGAAGAGTCTGCCACTTGCGTTTGCTAAACATCTCCGTAACGCTATCACGGTTACCAAATAACCCTGTGACGAAATGTGCCGCTCTTCTTTGGATCTTCTGTATCTCCTCCGTCAACCCGATCTGGTACGGATCCCACACTCATGAGCAATATTCAAGTATTGGTCGAACGAGTGTTTTATAAGCCACCTCCTTTGTTGATGGACTACATTTTCTAAGGACTCTCCCAATGAATCTCAACCTGGTACCCGCCTTACCAACAATTAATTTTATATTATCATTCCACTTCAAATCATTCCGCACGCACACTCCCAGATATTTTACAGAAGTAACTGCTACCAGTGTTTGTTCCGCTATCATATAATCATACAATAAAGGATCCTTCTTTCTATGTATTCGCAATACATTACATTTGTCTATGTTAATGGTCAGTTGCCACTCCCTGCACCAAGTGCCTACCCGCTGTAGATATTCCTGCATTTCGCTACAATTTTCTAATGCTGCAACTTCTCTGTATACTACAGCATCATCCGCAAAAAGCCTCATGGAACTTCCGACACTATCTACTAGGTCCCATAGCACTCCCCTGTGGCACGCCAGAGGTTACTTTAACGTCTTTAGACGTCTCTCCATTGATAACAACATGCTGTGTTCTGTTTGCTAAAAAACTCTTCAATCCAACCACACAGGTGGTCTGATATTCCGTAGGCTCTTACTTTATCAGGCGACAGTGCGGAACTGTATCGAACGCCTTCCGGAACTCAAGGAAAATAGCATCTACCTGGGAGCGTGTATCTAATATTTTGTGGGTCTCATGAACAAATAAAGCGAGTTGGGTCTCACACGATCGCTGTTTCCGGAATCCATGTTGATTCCTACAGAGTAGCTTCTGGGTTTCCAAAAGCGACAAGATACTCGAGCAAAAAACATGTTCTAAAATTCTACAACAGATCGACGTCAGAGATATAGGTCTATAGTTTTGCGCATCTGCTCGACGACCCTTCTTGAAGACTGGGACTACCTGTGTTCTTTTCCAATCATTTGGAACCTTCCGTTCCTCTAGAGACTTGTGGTACACGGCTGTTAGAAGGGGGGCAAGTTTTTTCGCGTACTCTGTGTAGAATCGAATTGTTATCCCGTCAGGTCCAGTGGACTTTCCTCTGTTGAGTGATTCCAGTTGCTTTTCTAATTGTCAGCCATTTTTTCGTTCGTGCGAGGAGTTAGAGAAGGAACTGCTGTGCGGTCTTCCTCTGTGAAACAGCTTTGGAAAAAGGTGTTTAGTATTTCAGCTTTACGGGTATCCTCTGTTTCAATGCCATCATCATCCCAGAGTGTCTGGATATGCTGTTTCGAGCCACTTACTGATTTAACGTAAGACCAGAACTTCCTAGGATTTTCTGTCAAGTCGGTACAAAGAATTTTACTTTCGAATTCACTGAACGCTTCACGCATAGCCCTCCTTACGCTAACTTTGACATCGTTTAGCTTCTGTTTGTCTGAGAGGTTTTGGCTGCGTTTAAACTTGGAGTGAAACTCTCTTTGTTTTCGCAGTAGTTTCCTAACTTCGTTGTTGAACCACGGTGGGTTTTTCCCGTCCTTCACAGTTTTACTCGGCACGTACCTGTCTAAAATGCATTTTACGATTGCCCAGAACTTCTTACATAAACACTCAACATTGTCAGTGTCGGAACAGAAATTTTCGTTTTGATCTGTTAGGTAGTTTGAAATCTGCCTTCTATTACTCTTGCTAAACAGATAAATCTACCTCCCTTTTTTTATATTCCTATTAACTTCCATATCCAGGGATGCTGCAACGGCCTTATGATCACTGATTCCCTGTTCTGCACTTACAGAGTCGAAAAGTTCGGGTCTGTTTGTTATCAGTAGGTCCAAGATGTTATCTCCACGAGTCGGTGTGTTTAGTTGCTCGAGGTAATTTTGGGATAGTACACTCAGTATAATGTCACACGATGCTCTGTCCCTACCACCCGTCCTAAACATCTGAGTGTCCCAGTCTATACCTGGTAAATTGAAATCTCCACCTAAGACTATAACATGCTGAGAAAATTTATTTGAAATGTATTCGAAATTTTCTCTCAGTTGTTCTGCCACTAATGCTGCTGAGTCGGGAGGTCGGTAAAAGGAGCCAATTATTAACCTAGCTCGGTTGTTGAGTGTAACCTCCACCCATAATAATTCACAGGAACTACCCACTTCTACTACGTTTGCTAAATTGCCTAATCCCCTGGTCCATCTGTTTCGAGATGTCACAGAATTAGCTAGAGACTGACTCGAGCAAATTGAAAAGGTGTTATGGTTGTTGGTTCGGTTTGAGCAACACGCTGATGCCTTTGGTGTTTCGCATCAGGTAATTTTGTCTCTATCGTATCCTTTAACTAGAGGTGAATTGAGTACTCTGGTTCAAATGGTTCAAATGGCTCTGAGCACTATGGGATTTAACTGCTGAGGTCATCAGTCCCCTAGAACTCAGAACTACTTAAACCTAACTAACCTAAGGACATCACACACATCCATGCCCGAGGCCGGATTCGAACCTGCGACCGTAGCGGTCGCTCGGCTCCAGACTGTAGCGCCTAGAACCGCTCGGCCACTCCGGCCGGCTGAGTACTCTAGTATCCAGGGCTATGGCAGAAGGGTTTTTATTGCAGCAGTTGAGGGAGCTTGTGATCAGCGAAAGACTGACCACGGTAGGTTGTAAACAGCTCGAGTGTTGCTATCTTTGGCTGATGCAACAAGATAGGGAGGAATTGCATCAATACTTGGAAAGAGTTAAGACTGTCTGTTTGGCCTTGTTAGTCGACTTGCCAGACCGGGAGTTAGTTTCAGTCGTCCTGAGGGGAATGCGAGTGGAAGATAAGTCACTGATTCTTTTTCGTGTCGTCCCTCCACTTGGGAAGAACTTCGTGCCGCCGTTGTGGCGATATCCGCGTTGCCGTTCTCAGACGATAGACATCGTGAAGTTAAGGTTCAGCCCGTGGACGTCACCGTGGGGAACTCCAGATTACCAACATCAGCTGAGTCTGCTAGAGGGGAATCGCGGCATTGTTTCAGGTGCGGTCGAACAGGACATTTCGTACTTGCATTCAGCTGCGGACATCCAGAGTCAATAAAGTGACCCCAGGGTCGAAACTTTAAACCATGGTGTGCCCGTGTCGCTGCCCGATTATCACTCCCACTGCCTTATATTTGTTCTCGAGTAGGTGGCGAACCTATTTCTTCCCTTTTCATTGTTTAGCTTGGATTAATTCTTGAATATCGTCATCTTGCGAGACTTAGGCTGGTCCGTTCTTCAGTGCAGAGATGTCGGGTTGCCAACGGGCAGGTGTTTGCTCTGCATGGTTGGATCCGAAGGAGTATCTCGATTGGGGATTTCTCGTGGTCCTTGTATTTGGCCTTGGCTTAGGAGCTGCCAGTCGATTTGGTATTGCGATATTATTTTAGAAGTAAAACTGGTCTTATCTTTTATTATTCGGGGTACACCTTTTTCTTTAAGTTCGCTTCTGGTCAGAAATTTGGGTTCTGTGAGTGTACTAAACGTAAGGTGCATCGAGAATTGGGAATGCTGGATGTTGATGCTAAGGTCAGTGAGTTTAATCTCACCCATCTTTCCTCCGAGCAGGCCTCTGAGCTAGGGAGTTTAATGGAGAGGTTCCCAGAGCTTCTCTGTGATAGACTGGGGGTTACTAATGTTCTTGACTACCATAATCGTCTGTCTGGCCATACTCCCAACAGGCAGTCCCATATCGTCTCTCACCAGCTAAGGTGATGATACTAAGGGAAAAGATCTCGAAAATGCTTGAGCAGGCAGTTATTAGGTCTTCTACATCCGCTTATGCCTCTCCTATATTCCTCGTCCCTAAAGATCAGGGGCGGGACTTTCGGCCTGTTGCTGACTACCCTCGCCTAAATAAGAAGGTTGTCCTCGAATCAGATCCTTTACCTGATCTTCATAACTCTTTTACATGCCTTGCCGAGGCTAATTGGTTTACTGTGTCCTACCTGAATCAAGTCTATTACCAGATTCCTTAGCCGAAGAATGTAAACACGTTACAGCATTTTGTATTGATGGGAATCTGTTAGAATTTAATAGAGTCTCCTTTGGTTTGGCAAGTGACACAGCCGTCCTTACTCGTTTGTTGGATAATATTCTTGGAGACTTCAAATTAGTCCGTGTTTACAATTACCTGGACGATTTGGTAATTTATAGTCGTTCATTTCAGGAGCATTTGGAACATATCCAGCAAGGTTTTGCTAGGTTGCAGCGATCCGGTTTGACAGTTAAACTCAATAAAGTGACATTAGCCAGGCAGCAGGTATCCTTCTTAGGTCACCTAGTATGAGGCGACAGGACTCGCATTGATTAGGAGCGAATTAAGGCCTTGAGAGCCCTCCCACTGCCCACTGCTAAGCGATAAATTGCCAAGTTCATAGGGATGGCGAATTATTTTAGGCCTTTTGTCCCTAATTTTGCTCAGTTGGCGTCTCCTGTAAATGATCTGTGCCGAAGAGGGGTGCGTTCTGAGTGGGGTCCAGCTCAAAAGGCCGTCTTTGCAGACATTAAGGCGGTTATAGCCAATCCTCCGGTTCTCGGAGAGCTCGATTTTAATGAGAAGTTTATTGTCCAAACCAACGCATCTAATGCGGGAATTTCGGAAGTCCTCCTCGAGGAGCTCAAGAGTGAAAGCCATCCATTGGCATACGCTTCTGGTCGATTAACCAGCGCCGAGCTTAAACATTCTGTTTACGAATGTGAGGCATTTTATCTCGAATATAATTTCAGCTAGAGACTGAAAATAAAGCCTTAAGCTGGGTGCTAGCTAGGCCGCATAAAACTGGCCGTATCACGAGTTGGGCGGTACGCATTTCGGGTTTTCAGTTCGAAGTTAATCACATCAGATGCACTGAAAATGTGATCGAGGATGTCCTCAGCCGTATGTTTGCTGAACAATCTAGTGAGGGCGCCCAAGAAGCTGCGGAAGGCAATCTTAGTTGTATCGTGTTAGGCAGTATTCCTCATTCGTTTAGTGACATTGCCGACCATGAGGATCCACTTGGGGACTGGTTAAGAAAGGGCTTTTGACGGGGGAGCATTTGGATGAATACATCTTCAGGAAAGGCATTTTGTGTAAAAAGGTGGGACGTACCAAAAGGGCTTCTGTCTTCAGATCGGTGTTAAGCATGTAACTACCACTCCGTATTATCCGCAAGGGTCTTTTGCGGAAAGGGTCAATCGTAACCTTCAATCCGCGATGATTATCTTTCATCAGAATTCTCCCAGTAAGTGGCATTCTAGTCTGATTTGTCTTAGCTTTGCCTTCAATACCACCAGCCCTGAGGCTTTGAAGGCTACTCTGGTTTCCTTGATGTTTGCTTATTATTTTAATTCCCCCCCCCCCCTTACGAACTTATGGAGAATTCAAGATCTAATTTCTGCGAAGATCATCCCTCAGGTCGTCAAAGAAAACTGGAATCGTGCGAGGCGCAATATTCTCAGGGCCCACAACAGACAAGCTCGTCATTATAACCGTAATCGGCGAGCCTTCAGGGGTAAGCCTGGAGATCAGGTGTATGTCCCAGGAGGGATGTGCGTGTTGGCAACCTTGATAAGTTTACTCCCCGTTTTTGGGTCCGTGTACGATTATGTGGATTTTAGGCCCAGTTAATCTTCTGGTTAAGGACAACTGTACCACTTAGCAATACCGAGTCCACCTCAATCAAATTAAGTTTGGTTAGGCCGCTAGTTGGGTCTCCTAACACACACCCCGGGTTTCTCCTAGGTACGGGTAGGTTGAGCCGTGCTGCGGCTCTCGTTGGTGCTGTTGGTAGCTTTCCACGTTCTGTTGGAGACCAGACCGTATCGTTTAGTTGGCATGGTTGCGGTTGTTTGTCTTCTTCTCGTGTTGAGTGGCGCCACTCGTTTCGCAAGCGTTGCCTTTCGCTGCTGGCAGCAGCGGCGGTTATCGACTAGTAGCAACTGTTGCCCTGTCTTTGGGGCGACGTGGTTGTTTGTCCGTATCGTGTGAGTGTAGCAGTTCGGTTGGGAACTCGGGGGAGCTAGGTCCCCGCAGTGCAAGAACATGCCGGGGCCACTGGCGGTGCGCAAGGGCTGCGGCATGGAATGGTTGCGGTCACGAGGGTGCACGACCTTCCGGTGAACCGGATCCAGCAAGCTTTAAGATGAGTGCATTTCAATCCAAGTACAAATGGTTCAAATGGCTCTGAGCACTATGGGACTTAACATCTTAGGTCATCAGTCCCCTAGAACTTAGAACTACTTAAACCTAACTAACCTAAGGACATCACACACATCCATGCCCGAGGCAGGATTCGAAGCTGCGACCGTAGCAGCCCCGCGGTTCCGGACTGCAGCGCTAGAACCGCACGGCCACCGCGGCCGGCAATCCAAGTACAGAAACCTCCACTATTGTGATATCTCGCGATTCTCCAGTGACTTGTGTTCGTGTTGCTGCTCGTAGTGTCGCCGAGGCGAAGAGCAGCGAGTGGAGTGCTTTTGGCGTATTGTTCCATCGTTGCATTTGGTTTATCGGACGTCAGGTAGCCTCAATAAGATTATCATTTCTGTTGTAGAATAATGGAACATGTTTTATGTTCTCGTATTATGACGTTCTTAGATAATACAAATCTCCTTCATCATAACCAACATGGATTCCGCAAACAGAGATCATGTGAAACTCAGCTCGCCCTATTTGTCCAAGAAATTCACAGTGCCGTAGACACTGGCGAGCAGATTGATGCCGTATTCCTGGACTTCAGGAAGGCATTTGATACGGTTCCGCACTTACGTTTAGTGAAAAAAATACGAGCTTACGGAATATCGGACCAGGTTTGTGACTGGATTCAGGATTTCCTAGAAGAAAGAACACAACATGTCATTCTTAACGGTTCAAAATCTGCAGATGTAGAGGTAATTTCGGGAGTACCGCAAGGAAGCGTGATAGGACCTTTATTGTTTACAATATACATAAATGACTTAGTTGACAACATCGGTAGCTCCGTGAGGCTATTTGCAGATGACACGGTTGTCTACAAGAAAGTAGCAACATCAGAAGACTCGTACGTACTCCAGGAAGACCTGCAGAGGATTAATGAATGGTGCGACAGCTGGCAGCTTTCCCTAAACGTAGATAAATGTAATATAATGCGCATACATAGGGGCAGAAATCCATTCCAGTACGATTATGCCATAGGTGGTAAATCATTGGAAGCGGTAACGACCGTAAAATACTTAGGAGTTACTATCCGGAGCGATCTGAAGTGGAATGATCACATAAAACAAATAGTGGGAAAAGCAGGCGCCAGGTTGAGATTCATAGGAAGAATTCTAAGAAAATGTGACTCATCGACGAAAGAAGTAGCTTACAAAACGCTTGTTCGTCCGATTCTTGAGTATTGCTCATCAGTATGGGACCCTTACCAGGTTGGATTAATAGAAGAGATAGACATGATCCAGCGAAAAGCAGCGCGATTCGTCATGGGGACATTTAGTCAGCGCGAGAGCGTTACGGAGATGCTGAACAAGCTCCAGTGGCGGACACTTCAAGAAAGGCGTTACGCAATACGGAGAGGTTTATTATCGAAATTACGAGAGAGCACATTCCGGGAAGAGATGGGCAACATATTACTACCGCCCACATATATCTCGCGTAATGATCACAACGAAAAGATCCGAGAAATTAGAGCAAATACGGAGACTTACAAGCAGTCGTTCTTCCCACGCACAATTCGTGAATGGAACAGGGAAGGGGGGATCAGATAGTGGTACAATAAGTACCCTCCGCCACACACCGTAAGGTGGCTCGCGGAGTATAGATGTAGATGTAGATTAGTCATTCATAGACTGCCACTAGTTTGAGTTTCCATCTTGTGAAGTGAATGCAACTCTTGGCTGCTTATCTCATCGCTCACGAAAAAGTCGTTTGTCGGATCCTCTCAGAGGTCGATTCCTGGAGCACCGTCTGTAGGGCTTGGTTCTTGTGTTTTATTATCATTTGCTTGTCTTTTATTAATTAACCTTTCCTATTGTATTTCCTGTTTTACAGCATATTTCTAATTATTTTTTAAATATTATTGCCGTTCCTGGCGTGTGGTGATCAGCTGTTTGTCTTTTTAAATTAACCTTTGCTACTGTATTTGCTGTTTTACAGCAGGGTTTCAAATTTTTTATATAATTGCCATTCTTGGCGTTACAGCTGGCTTTTAAATGGTTGTGTTACCAAGTTTACCATAATTTTATCTCACCCGTCTGGTGGTTAGTTGTTTGTCCTTTTAAATTAACCTTTGCTGTTGTATTGGCTGTTTTACAGCAGATTTTTTAAAATTATTTTATATAGTTGCCGTTCCTGGCGTGTGGGGCCTCTAGCCGTGATTGTAGTCATTGTTTAAAAACTAATTTGGTTTTTTATTTTAGCAGTAAGCCTTAAAACCTTATTTACTGCCATTCCTGGCCTCTGATACCTTTTGCTGTATTTGTGGCCACTTACCTTTTAATATTTAAATACCTGTAAGTTGTAAATTGCAGCGAGTTCTTAAACATTCTTAATTTATTGCCATTCTTGGCGTGTGAGGTCTTCAGCCGTGTCACAGTGGCTTGTTTTTCTTTTTTTAACACATTATTTATATCCGTATTTTAAGGTGATTTGCTAAATTGTAATGCGCTGAAAACACTATTATTTGCCCAGTTGTTTTAATAATGTGTGTTACTTTTTTATTTATTGTTGAGTCTGGAATTACTGTTTTAAAAACAAATGTAACTGTAAAAGGCAACCAATAGTAACAGATTACGGCCCCGTCCACAATCGCAACCGAATCCTGCCTTCCTTAACTACCAGGTTTCACTTGTGTCTCATATACGTCAACTTGCATTTCTTGTATGTGGAAATAGCGCTTCATGTAACGTACATTAACGGAAACAGTCCAGAATGAGTCTTTCGGTTTGCAGCTCTACTGAAACTACCTGACAGACTAAAACTTTGCGTCGGACTGGGACTCGACCCGTAAACCTTGCCACGTTATTAGGGAAAGTAAAACTGTGAGAGCGGGTTTGAGGAATTCCTGGATAGCTCCGTTTGTACAGCACTGCCCTGATAAATTCCATGTCCGAGATAGAATCTCAGTGCAAAACAGAGTTTTGATCCATCACAGAAGACGTTGTAATTTCATAAACAAGAAAAATCAGTAAATGACATACCATAAAAGATAAATAAACCACATGAATAGAAGCCACAAAAAATAATGGAATGTTCCAGTTTTTTGAGGGTAAATATTGATTTAAGTTTCAATTTTTCAAACAGTTTTCAGCTTCATTTGGTCTTTGCATCATTCTAGTCTTGGATACAAGCTCAGATTCTTAATGTAAATTCTTAACGTAATCTCTGACACGAAATGGGATTTAGGTTGTTAACTAGATTGTACCACCTTATAAGCCTGTAATTGACTACTACGAGCACAAGATGAAGTCAACTAACAAAGGTTTATATGATTAAAAGATTGATGGGGGGCTGCAACAGTTGACTTAGAGTAATAAAACATAAATGTTTGTTTTGATTAAAGTACATTCTACACAAAATTAAAAGCCTCAGTGCCGATGTGACTGAACGTGGACACGAGTCACTTATTAAGTGGAAGGAACGGTGATTTAATCATTTCATGATTCCTAGTTGTGTGATGATGTCGGCGGCAGCCCGTCACCTCACGTATTAAAAAACGGTCGTCGATCAGATACACAATACCAGTGACTTACATCGATAACCTCAGTATGTTGTTTTATGCTTGTACTTTATGAAATTTCTGAAGACTAAAACTCTTCTCTGTAGGAATCGACAAGGCTTCGGCAAACAACGATCCACGAGATTCAGACACCGGCACTCCGTTTGATGCCGTTTTCCTTGACTCCAGACAGCACTCAATACAGTACAAACTGTCGTCTAATCTATACAAACAATAAAATTGTAAAACCGTTATTTCTGTCTTAACACTCTAGGCTCCAAAACTACTAGGCGAATTATCATGCGATTTTCACTGGTATCTTGAGCTCAACTTGGAGCAATGTGTAGGCTTTATTTCATCAAAAGCAGATCACGAAAAAAAAATCCTGATTCAACGTTTTCTCTAAAACCGTCGTATCTATCTTTCTGTATTTTTTAACATACTAATCTCCAAATCTACTACACGAATTACCATGGCAGATAATTTTAAAACTGAGACAACCACAGCTAAAATAGTTATACGTCACTGACTGACAATTTATACAGTAAAGAGATTTTCAATATAGGACTTAAAATTATTAAATACAAAACTGTATGAAAATTCCAACAGTCCGCTGAGCAGTATTTATTCAAGTCAATTATAGACCCATACAAACGGCTTTTATATTGCATCATCTGCTTTATATAAATGCTATGTCGTATGGTGTGGCTAGGCGAGGTTCTCAGCCTCCGTCAATTGCTAAAAAACCCTCATAAATTGATAGAAAACCATCATCTATGATGAATGTCATGTCTACGTTAAAATCACGAACTGTCATCACTTCACTGGTTAAAATGTATTTTTGTCGGCATTGTCGATTGCTTGACATGAGCCGACAACGCATCAGTAAAGTGATGATAGTTCGTGATTTATCAGACATGACATTCATAATGGATTATGGTTATTTATCAGTTAATAATTTTTTGTTTCTTTTTTTTTTTTGTCAACTGAGGAGAACTGAGAACTTTGCCTAGCCATGTACAGTTACGCTGCCGTATTCTGTAACTACTCCCCACACCACACGACATAGCATTTACATAATCAAAAGTTGCTATTTGACATTGTTTTGTATTTAATAATTTTATCGCTTGCATTAAAAATCTGTATGAATTGCAATCAAACATGTATGGAATTTTCATGGGGTTTTCCAGTTCCCTTCAGCGTGGCTTGGGGAAAATTATAGGCTTTATTTCATTACAAGCGAATCACGGAGGAAAGATATAGCGATATAAAGTTTTGTCAAAAACTGTTGTGTCCTTCTCTTTGTTTAAACACACTAATTTACAAAAGTAATAGACGAATTTTAATGGGCTTTCCGCAGGTAAATTGAGATAGCTTAGGGAACATGTAGGCTTTGTTTCGTTAAAATCGATACAGAGAGAAAAGATAGCATGTAATTTAAAGTTATATTTAAAACTCAGCTTAATAGTTCAGATGTCTAATCATCACAGTGTAGTACATCAAACAACCAACAGATGGCACCGTAAGTTTTGGTAACTCAATAACAGACGTATGTCTGGAAGTTTACTTCAGTGACATATTTACGTGCCACATTAGAATACAAACTAACAATGAATTTACTTGGCTAGATTTACTGATTTTGCTGTGTTTCTTAAAAATCAATAACATTGCGTTGCTTCTTTCGATAAATTTTTTTCATATTTCTTTGCTGAGAAAAACTAAATTAATAACGTTGCTTTGTGATTTGGTTGTCTACTCATTACATACTGATTTCGTATTGTTTATGAATAAAAATGCCTAGAAAACGGTCGAGTCTTTATATACATGCCAGAGTGGCTAAAAGATTGAGGTATGCGGTCTCAAGAAATCTATGAAAATCATGTAGACTTTCTGTGCTTCGAGAAAGTCAGGCTTTAATTCACTCGTTGTGTTGTAACTCTGGTTGGGAGCTTCATACATTATCTTGCTCCTCTGGACCCTACATATACAGAGGCCTGAAGATATTTCTGTGCAGCGTAACATAATAGAAGCGGAAGGTTTGAAGGGGAATGGCACAAGCGATCGAGGTTTTACACCCGGAATCCAGTTATTGCTAACAGTTTCCATTTCGCTTTAACGTGTACAATTCCCAGCGAGCTTATATTATGCCAAGTCTATAAACAAAGCACAAGACCGGACCTATATGCTGCGGACATGGACATTAATGCCAGCTGGTTTTCGTACAGCAATCTCTACGTAGCTCTCTCCTGAGCCAGAGAAACAAACAAACTCTTCGTTCATGTCCCCAGTCATACTACTTCAGACGTTATCTAAAAACAAGCTTTATAAGCCAAAAACATATATATATATATATATATATATATATATATATATATATATATATATATATATATATATATATATAAAACTTCCAGGCAACGCCGGGTTTCTCAGCTAGTGTACAATGGATGAGTTTACTGAATGTCAAACCAGCTTTCGACAGGACCGATGGGTTCCTAGTAAACAGAATACAGCAAATCGCTACTTTGTGCACTTCCAAAGGGAGTGTTACAAAACCATTATTTTTCACAATATAAATAAGTGGCCTAATGGACAGCGTCGAATCTACTTTGAGCATTTTGCCAGGTAACAGAAAATTGAAGCGAAATGCAGCAAGGTCTGTAGAGGATCGATGCTTGCTGTAGGGATTGGCAGGTGACTCTTAACCTACAAATATGTAACGTACTACTGGTAGATACGCAGAAACACCTGTTACTGTGTGATTACACGCTTGCAGAACCATAACTAGAAACATTCACATCCATTAAATATGTAGGAGATCGGGTACGGTGTGATTTAAAGTGGAAGAAGCAAAACTAATAGCAAGTAAAGCAGTATCTAGTCATTGTCATTGGAAAAATCAATAGATAGCTTACAAAACCTTCGTTCGAGAGACACTTGAGTATTTCTCGACAGTCCAGAATATTCACCAGGTAAGACTGACATAGAAAGTAGAGAATGCTCAAAGAAGAGCAGTGCATTACATTGCAGGTTCATTTAGTTAGCGCTAAAATGTCATATAAATGGAAAATAACCAGCCGAATCCAGTAGCAGACCCAACAAGAGAGGCATCTTGGTGCTTAGTGTTGAAATGTCTAGAAGAGTCAACGTTGATACTGTTGATTCGTATGATTATCTCGTGAAAGGGTGTTGATGGAAATTTAGAGCGAGTGGCGCTAACGCCCAGGCTTACCAACAATCGTTCCTCCAACAGAGTATTCGCGACTGGAAGAGGAAAGATTGTTAATTAATAGTGGTATCTACAGTATCACCCACGAAACACCATACGGTGGCCTACGGCGAACTGATGTACATAGCCAAAAGAAATGGGAAGTGGTACAAAACTGAAGTTTGTAATTGATATTATTTAGATCATTGAGATGATAAAAGTGGAAAACTAAGTTCCTTCACGGTTACTGTGATCTGTAGCAAGTGTTCGTTGAATGCATGTAGAGGATCTACTGTGACCGAGGTAAATCGTTAAAGTCTGTTTATTCTGGAAGAATAGTATGGGAGATACAATTTTAACTCACTAACAGGAATTCTACGTTCTCAAACGGAAAATATCAGGTGTAAAATTACAGTAAATTGTTGAGTCCCACGTAGCAAATAAGTGTCCCATGTAACTCTGCCCTCTCAAATATTTCCGAAACAAAGCAAAATGCGAAAAATGCCATTGGCCCGGGTTGCACGTATGTCAGGGGCTCGCACAGTGGGCAGGACTTCACAACCTATAAATGTAAACAAACATCACTTTCAACATAAAGTTACGTTTTTTAAACGGCACAAGTATGTTTTTTTTTCCTACAGAAATGAAAACTATTGATGTAATCAGTGGCGGCAAACTTATTTTCACTGCTCTAAGCCTCTTGCCACCAGAAATACGTAGAATTTAAAGGTTAGCAATGGCACAATGATTTCTGCCGTAAGGTGCAGAGCAGTGGTTGCCTACAGGTGGTTTCAGGACAGTGCAGACAACCCATATCGGCAATACAGCATTACGACAGAAACTGTGGAACCGTTTCTATTATTTAAAGACTATTCCGTAACGTGTAAGGTTTAGAGCAGTGAAGTCAAGTCTGCAGCACTAATCGTACCTCTAGTTTTCATTTCGGTAGAAAAAAACATACATGTGCCATTAAAGAAAAAAGAAAAGAGGTAACTTTGTGTTGAAAGTGATGTTTGTTTAGGTTTATGGATTGTGTTTTCCTGCCCATTGTGTGAGCCCCCGACATGGGTGTATCCCTGGTCATTTGCATTTTTCACATTTTATGTCTTTTAGTAAAAACATGGGGTGGCAGAGTTAGGTGGGGCAACCTCTATACTGAAACTGACATCAATTATTAAAACTCTGTACTAAAACTGACATCAATTATTAGCGTAGAGAGAACTTCACTCAAGAACGTAATAATTTTTACACAGTAAAAGCCAAAATCAATCTGTATGTAAAAAGTGTATACTGCCAGGAGACCAGAGATAAAATTTACAAGACAGAGGTTACTGCTGCTCTACTCTGAAATGAGAACTGGTCCATCTCTCAGCAAAAGTCATCAAGGATCCAGCGACAATAGATGAGTGTCAGACGTACAGCTGGAGTATCCATACTGGATCATAGCAGAAACAAAAATGTGTGGTTAACGTTGAACGACAGATGATTTACAAATGCAGAGAGAACCGGATTCATGAAACTAAGCGAATGTAGGATCTCATATACGACTAGCAAATGCTAATATAGAAACCTGCAAGGAGAGGAAATGAGGGACGCGGTTGGTAACGATCAAAAGACCACATGAATCCGGAACATGGATTTTGCTTTCGCGCTGCAAGGTAGAAGTGGGACAAGAACACTGATGATTTCCATCACTAGTCATGATTGCTGTTTAAATGATTCGTCCCTAAATATGATATACCCGACGTGTACAGTATTTAGTTGTGTGTACAGTATTCAGTAGTGTGTACTGAACAACGTGCTCTCTGTCACGAAAGAGTTAGCACTCCAAGGGCGCATTGACAGATGACACCTGCTTGCCTTCCCAGGGTTCCATTCCTCTGCGCAAGCAATCTCTTTGTAGTCACGCAAGTAAAACGTGAAACATCGATGACTTACAGATAACCTGGCAAGAAGCACCTTAAACAATTCAGCACTCATCACGCTGCCCTCTTTGAACATGAAACCTGATGTCAATATTATTAGCTGCAAGGCCAATGTTATCTTCGACTTCAGAATACTGCAGGGAGAAGTTTAGCAGTGAAATATGCAATAGCATTGGCTAATGCCGTGCCAGGAATTGAGCACTAATGCAATGTCATTTGGAACACACGCAAATTATAAGGTGGCACCTCTCCCATTCAGTGGTAGTCTTTTGAGCATAAGTATTCAGATAGCCAAAATTTTCAACACTACGTTATGTAATATTTTCTCCTTGTATAATAATTATATTTATTAATAATTAATCTTCAAAGCTTTTCGGACTTGTCGACACTGTTTGAGGGAAATTCACTTATAGCAACATATTCCTAGAGTTCAATGTCTTGTAGCGAACCCAGACATTGAGATCCATTTCCGTGAGTATACAAGGTGAACTACAATTCCACCGAAAACATTCAGCCGTGGTATTATAGACGAAAAAAGAAAAACTCAAGTGAACTTAGGCTCATTAGGAGCTCTGAACACTTGTTCAACTACGATACTCTGAGACGTATCTCTTACTGTATATTGAAAGCTCTTCGCTTTCGATATTGTGGACTATGGTACTACAGACCAAAACAAGAAAAAAGAATATGATAAACATGGGTTCTCAAGCGCATACTTCAAGAGTTATTAGCATTTTTCATCTTCGCTACTGTGACAAACATCTCTTCTACTGAAGAAGTGGTCATAATTCTTAAGATATGCATTTCAGAGTCCATGAACACGGTACATTTTTTATTGTCTTTGTTCATAGTGCTAGCTCTGAAATTTTGTTAATGGAGTTCTACTTCACCCTGAATGTTCAAGGCAGAAAGTTCAGCCCTGTAAGCGGAGTACCAGTCACGCATTCAATAAACTGTTTTTCGTCCAGAACAAAATGTCTAACACTAATGGAACCTATTGTTTTAGGTGGTGGACAGTAGGATCACACACAACTTGAATTTTTGTTCCAGTATATCGGAGAACGCTCATAGAGTCAAATGATGATAGCTTACGAACTACCCACATAGAACCCTTCAATATTTTATGACGACATAACATGGGTTCTCTCAGCTCTACGCGGTGATTTATCGAACTCGTTAAAGAAGCTGAGAATAATATGGCAGAAACAATGGCGAAGAAAATGCAGCTCTCAGCCGCGAAGTATACTTCATAAAAGTAGTTTACTTGGAACCAGTTATACAGCCTATGAAATCAACCAGCATGTACACAGTACATCCAGTATGTAATAAAGAACAATGAAAGTAGCAAGTTTTGTATAGTCAACAGTCTTGTGTTAGCCTCTTCATGACAGAACAGCATGTTGTTGTTGTGGTCTTCAGTCCAGAGACTGATCTGAGGCAGCTCTCCATTCTACTCTATCCTGTGAAAGCTTCTTCATCTCCCAGTACCTACTACAACTTACATCCTTCTGAATCTGTTTAGTGTAGTCATCTCTAGGTCTCCCTCTACGATTTTTACCATTCACGCTGTCCTCCAATACTAAATTGGTGATCCCTTGATGCCTCAGAATGTCCTACCAAGCGATCCCTTCTTCTAGTCAAGTTGTGCCACGAATTCCTCTTCTCCCCAATTCTATTCAATATCTCCTCATTAGTTATGTGATCTACCCATCTAATTTTCAGCATTATTCTGTAGCACCACATTTAGAAAGCTTCCATACATGGCTACACTCCATACAAATACTTTCAGAAACGACTTCCTGACACTTAATCTATACTCGATGTTAACAAATTTCTCTTCTTCAGAAACGCTTTCCTTTCCTTTTGCCAGTCTACATTTTATATCCTCTCTACTTCGACGATCATCAGTTACTTTACTCCCCAAATAGCAAAACTCATTTACTGCTTTAAGCGTCTCATTTCCTAATCTAATTCCCGCAAAATCACCTGATAAAATTCGACTACATTCCATTATCCTCGTTTTGCTTTTGTTGATGTTCATCTTATATCCTCCTTTCAAGACACTTTCCATTCAGTTCAGCTGCTCTTCCAGGTCCTTTCTGTCTCTGACAGAATTACAATATCATCGGCGAACCTCAAAGTTTTTATTTCCTCACCATGGAATTTAATTCCTACTCCGAATTTTTCTTTTGTTTCCCTTACTGCTTGCTCCATATACAGATTGAATAACATCGGGGATAGGCTACAACCCCGTCTCACTCCTTTCCTAACCATTGCTTCCCTTTCATGCCCCTCGACTCTTGTAACTGCCATCTGGTTTCTGTACAAATTGTAAATAGCCTTTCGCTCCCTGTATTTTACCCCTGCCATCTTCAGAATTTGAAAGAGAGTATTCCAGTCAACACTGTTAAAAACTTTCTCTCAGTCTACAAATGCTAGAAACGTAGGTTTGCCTTCCCTTAACCTGTTTTCTAAGATAAGTCGTAGGGTCAGTATTGCCTCACGTGTCCCAACATTTCGACGGAATCCAAACTGATCTTCCCCGAGGTCGGCTTTTACCAGTTTTTCCATTCGTCTGTAAAGCATTCGTGTTATTATTTTGAAGCCGTGACTTATTAAACTGATTGTTCGGTAATTTTCACATATGTCAACACCTGATTTCTTTGGGATTGGAATTATTATATTCTTCTTGAAGTCTGAGGATATTTGGCCTGTCTCATACATCTTGCTCACCAGTTGGTAAATTTTTGTCAGGGCTGGCTCTCCCAAGGCTGTCAGTAGTTCAAATGGAATGTTGTCTACTCCCAGGGCCTTGTTTCTATTTAGGTCTTTCAGTGCTCTGTCAAACTCTTCACGCAGTACCATATCTCCCATTTCACCTTTATCTACATTCTCTTCCATTTCCATAATATTGTCCTCAAGAACGTCGCCCTTGTATAGATCCTGTATATACTCCTTCCACCTTTCTGCTTTCTCTTCTTCGCTTGGAACTGGGTTTCCATCTGAGCTCTTGATATTCATGCAAGTGGTTCTCTTTTCTCCAAAGGTCTCTTTAAGTTTCCTGTAGGCAGTATCTATCTTACCCCTTGTAATATACGCCACAACATCCTTACATTTGTCCTCTTGCCATCCCTGCTTAGCCATTTTGCACTTCCTGTCGATCTCATTTTTGAGACGTTTGTACTCCTTTTTGCCTGCTTCATTTACTGCATTTTTGTACTTTCTCTTTTCATCAATTAAATTCAATATCTCTTCTGTTACCCTAGAGTTTCTATCAGCCCTCGTCTTTTTGCCAACATGATCCTCTGCTGCCTTCACTATTTCATCTCTCAAAGCTACCAATTCTTCTTCTACTGTATTTCTTTCCCCCATTCTTGTCAATCGTTCCCTAGTGCTCTCTCTGAAACTTTCTCCAACCTCTGGTTCTGTCAGTAAGTCCAGGTCCCATCTCCTTAAATTCCTATCTTTTTGCAGTTTCTTCAGTTTTAATCTACAGTTCATAGCCAATAGGTTGTGGTCAGAGTCCACATCTGCCCCTGGAAATGTCTTACAATGTAAAACCTGGTTCCTAAATCTCTATCTTACCATTATATAATCAATCTGAAACTTTCCAGTATCTCCAGGCTTCTTCCATCTATACAACCTTCTTTCATGATTCTTGAAGCAAGTGTTAGCTATGATTAAGCTATGCTGTGTGCAAAATTCTACCAGGCGGCTTCCTCTTTCATTCCTTACTCCCATTACATATTCACCTACTACGTTTCCTTCTCTTCCTTTTCGTTCTATTGAATTCCAGTCACCCATGACTATTAAATTTTCGTCTCCCTTCACTATCTGAATAATTTTTTTTATCTCATACGTTTCATCAATCTCTTCGTCATCTGCAGAGCTAGTTGTCATATAAACTTGTACTGCTGTGGTAGGCGTAGGCTTCTTATCTACCTTGGCCACATTAATGCGTTCACTAGGCTGTTTGTAGTAGCTTCCTCCTCATTCCTATTTTTTCATTCATTATTAAACCTACTCGTGCATTTCACGTATTTGATTTTCTGTTTGTAACCCTGTATTCACCTGACCAAAAGTCTTGTTCCTCCTGCCACCGAAATTCACTAATTCCCACTATATCTAACTTTAACCCATACCTTTCCCTTTTTAAATTTTCTAACCTATCTGCCCGACTAAGAGATCTGACATTCACGCTGCGACCCGTAAAACGCCAGTTTTCTTACTCCTGATAACAACGTCCTCCTGAGTAGTCCCCGCCCGGAGATCCGAATAAGGGACTATTTTACTTCCGGAATATTTTATCCAAGAGGATGCCATCATCATTTAACCGTACGGTAAAGCTGCATCCCTCGGGAAAAATTACGGCTGTATTTTCCCCTTGATTTCAGCCGTTCGCAGTACCAGCACAGCAAGGCCGTTTTAGTTAGTGTTACAAGGCTAGATCAGTCAATCATCCAGACTGTTGCCCCTGCAACTTCTGGAAAGTCTGATGCCGCTCTTCAGGAGCCACACGTTTGTCTGGCCTCTCAACAGATATCCCTCCGTTGTGGTTACACCTACTGTACGGCTATCTGTATCGCTCAGGCACGCAAGCCTCCCCACCAACGGCAGGCAATGTTCATGGTTGATGTGGGGAGGGGGGGGGGGGGGCAGAACAGCATCTGAAGCCAATTTTCTCAGCTATTTCTTGGATTTAGCCCGATATTGGTCTACAACTCACTCTGCTATTCGTTGATGTCTTATTACATGTCCCATCGTTCTGTCATTTTTATGAAAATTTTCCACACTTTCCTCTCCTCGCCGATTCTGCGGGAAACCTCGCCATGTCTTACCCTATAAGTCAACCTAATTCTCAGAATCCTTCTATAGCACCAGTAGGGAGTCGCTTATGCTGTTTTCTAAACTCCTATGATGCTCTAGGCCGGGTTCTGAGGACCCACAGAGAAGAGAAGCACTACAAAGGATCAAGCAAGTCAATTGAAGGAAATAATAACGTCGCACAATGGAAACGTCTTACTAATGGTAATTATTAGGGATTGCCCAATCAAGCGTGACAATGTGGGTACCACGCCACGCACATAGACATATTCATCAGAAGAGGGATTCTCTTATCTATAACAGAAATAAGTGGTCACTGTAAAAATCACATTTATTATCGTAAAGGTCAAGATATGAGTTATCTACTGAGATAAACAACTGAACATCAAATACTTCAACAAGGGCTCTAATGGTGAAATCTAACTTTGGAACAGATGAGTTAGCACGATAAATGAAAAATTATGCGAGTAATACACAAGTACGAGCAGTGGCTGTAATTAGGGTTAGCAAAGTTCAGGAATAACACGGAAAAATAGGTTCGAAGACAGTGAGACTGCCGAAGTGCATTTTGAAAGAAAACTAGATGGGTGCAAAGTATTAAAACGGAGTAACTGGATCCTGATCTCTACGGAATTGGCGATCGCAGCTTACCAAACTCGTGGCGTGAAGCGGAAGGCGGTGGCAGTGAGCGCTGGAGACTCGAAGTTTAGGTCTTCAGTACTTAAGTGGAAACATTCTTCCGTGTGGCCACAAGGCTCATCTCATGAGTCGTCCTGCAAGGGGCCTTCATAGCCGTAACGTGAAGTCATCGCCCTTCAACAGCCTAGTCAAAAATGTTCTCCTAGTGGAAGCTCTGTAACTTTGCTGTTCCTGTGAGAATCGGGCTCTCGCCGGCCAGTGGTGGCAGTTATTGCGAGTTGCTTCCAGTAAAGCTTAAGTAAAAGCTTTAAGGGATCTCCTACTCTTTCGGCTTTTTACTATGTCCAACCAATAGCGCTTTGGGGTGGTGAGGAAGGCAGAAAATTCATCACACTACGGGATACAGTTTTGAAACAGTGCTATGAGACGGCCTACACATAGGCACGGAGAGGATTTGCGTTCTCTACAGAAGTAACAGTAAGTTCCAACCAGAACACGAGTTCTGAAATTCAGACCGTACGTTATTTTGTGGCGTCACTGCTGAGGCAACGAAAATTGCATGTTAATCTCTAGGAAGCGACACCTGGCTATAGATCCCTTGTCTTGCTAAAAGACGTCTATGAACAACGCGGTGTTGTTTTAGACATCTACCTGAGGTTGCGACCTTTCTTCGGACTCTGACTATATTTATGACAGCTAATTCCTCTCGAAAGATGTTTTTCTACCCAGCTCGTAGGCTGCCAACTGTTTCCCTTCGCCATAAAAAGGAGAAGTGTGAAGAAAGCAATAAAAAGTAAAAGTCACTAGAGGTACTGAACCTCAATTGCAATTACCATGGAACGTCAGATATCGACAACTTCATCAACGAAATGAGCATGAATATTTTCTGAAATTTGGTGGCTGACAGTTACAGAGGAAGCTGACCACCTAACACATCACATCACAAACGACTCGATTCTCTTCTTTTCCAGTTCACTTATAAATGATGATGTGCTGCAAACGTACGTTCACAAGAAATTAAACTGATATTTCACACTAGTGGACGTTGTTTGCCAGGAATTTCTTCTTTGTCTGTGACAGTCTGATTTTATGCCCTCTTTGCATCCTCTACCATGAGTTATTTTGCATACAGGGAAGCATAATACCTTCACTTCGACTACTTCGTCTATGTAGAGGATGTCACCATAAATACACTTCTGCTGTCACACGGTAGACACCAA
The DNA here is from genome assembly GCF_023898315.1 of Schistocerca nitens. Taxonomy (NCBI): domain Eukaryota; kingdom Metazoa; phylum Arthropoda; class Insecta; order Orthoptera; family Acrididae; genus Schistocerca; species Schistocerca nitens. The sequence goes on along the minus strand of NC_064617.1, from coordinate 422,508,141 downwards.
GAGCTTGTGAGTAACTACAAATAACTACACGGGCTGCGGTGGCCCTCACATGCTTTCTGATGGGTCTCACTGATCTAAATAAAATAGGTACAAAAATACAACTATTGTTGTAGGCACCAAAGGGACGTGTACAATCTCTACCAAGTAAACAAGTGTGAACTTCAAGTTTTCCTTTACGTCTAGGTTATTCGTTATACACTGTTACGCGTGAGCATCACGACCACCCCCTTTTAATGTCTATACGTTTCGTCGATGTTACTCTTTCGGAGTGTTTCGTGGATACTGAGTATTACTTTAATTGTTTGACAAGAGTCATGTTACCGCATTACGTATTTTTGCGACATCTGCCTATTCCCCCAATACTGACGTGCTTTGGAGAAGTCTTCTCTCTAAAAACAACTTGAATATTCTACGGCTATCTGTTCCCTCTATTCACTTCTCCTCTTCGTTCATTAATACCTTTACATTTTATTTAGTCTGGTAATACATTCAGTCTTATAATGTTACTATTACGTCATTTAAAAATGTAGTTTCACAACTGCTGCACGTTTTTATTTTAAACAATTGTCTTTGCTGTTGATCACGTTTTATACAATTACACAATTTTGAATTGTATTATCTTATTGCATCACTAGACAGGAATAGTTCTTGAGTTCTATAGGATTCTTCCAGTCTTCCATTGCTGAAAATATGATTGCCTCTGCACCCTTAATTATTTACTTCTATATTTCGTTTAATTGTTCATGTGTTTCCCCATTCTTTCGATTAAGTCTGTATGGCCATAGACGATTTCCACTTCCAATTATTTCATCTCAAATTTTCAGTATCTTCTTCCTCACTATAGTTGCTTTCGTCCAAGTTTCATACGATATTTTTTTAAAAGAACATTGTCGCTTTTGTATGTTGTCACTTTTAATCGCTCTATTCCTCCCATCTTTTCTTCGTGACCGTTCAGGAGAATATTTTCTCCAACTACTTGGAAGTATCAAATATCTCCGAGAATCCATCAGTTTTCTAGTTTCCTTTCCTAAAGCATTAATGGTTTTCACTTTCATAATGTAACCTACAAGTCTCCTTGCTTATGTTTTATTATTATTTCTTCCACTTCTTAGTTTCTGCATATTTTCTCTTTCAGCAGTCTTAGCTTGTTAAGTGGGCTTGTAAAATCACGCGGCAATAGTGCCGTCAGCTTCTTTCCGTTCTAAAGACAAAAATCGACACACTGAGCTGCTAAACATAAAAATTATTAGTACCTTCACAATTTTCACTCTGATAATAAGATCAACAACCGTTACATAACTTTTGATATTGTTGATTTTAAACTACACCACTTATATCAAGAAGCTTTCTGCTGTTTCCACGTCACCTTGTTAATTCCTACTAAGTTCTGTTACATTTGTCGAAGCAAACAGATCTGGTACTTCTGGGGTGTCTCATCAAGGAAACCTGACCATATAAGACAAAGAAGATTATGATTTCTATGGATATAATTTGCTCTTCATATCTTAAGTATTGTCGTTTTTGTACGTTTTATTATGGATATTATTTATTGCTGTTGATGTATCTACAATATTGGTTGACTCACGCGAAGAGGCAGGAACAGAATATGTTGACTCAAACGGATGCAGCACAAATGCTTCGCGTAGGTCACGAAACTCCTTGAGATCTATGCGAATTACATGACACTGTCTACCCTTAGTAACGTAAGCAAGCGTGTATAGAATATATCTGACGACAAAACTGGTGAGTTTTTTAGGACTCAACGTGGCTGAACACGCGGTTACTTGGCTAATTGGTAATGCAGTGAATGAGCACTATATTTCCACTGAAAAAACTTAAAAAGGCCAACACGCTAAGGTAGGAAGGAATAAGTAGATTTTATATTTTCAGCCGATTATAATGCTGCGCTGTACTGTGCCCTCTTTCAAAAATACAATGGTTGAAGTCCTATGAGAAAATTAAGTTATTAATATACAATGTTAGTTGCTTTCTGAAATCTAAGGCAGATATCTCTCATGAAATGTATTCTGTAACAACAAAATAATATGAATGTAATGATAGCTGAAGACGCATACTCTTAGATGCTTATAAACTCTTGCGATAGTTGACTTTGCTCCCGAGAAATAAGAGTGTGCGAGTCTGTACAGACCCTCACGGAACACTAACGGGCTATAATTCAGGATGGCGAACGTATCCTAAACATTGAGGGATCTGAAACTCATTGGCTGTTCTATGAGGGGGTTATCATCTTCAGCAATGAGACACGCATCCGCTAAAACAGGTCAATGCGGACTGGCATTATCACCTCCAAACAGGAAACAAACAGCTGTCACGTATGTATTTGTAGTACCTCATCCCTCAATTTCTGGCAGCCATCAGTAGTCTTCTTATCACAAATGTAAGAGTGAGTCTGTATAAATCCACCTAACCCGATGTCACTATACATTAGGATTACAAACCTATCAAACTGGTCTCTTTCCATTATTTTCCAATGATTTTGACATCTACTACTTTTATTCAGACGAAGACAAAAATTATTCGGCAGACTAAATTTTTCAACCTCTAACAGAGTGACGCAGTTCAGTAGTAAGACATTGGACAGGAAAGGCAGTTGTTCAGATCGCCGTTGGATCCCTAGCTCTCTCAAGTGAATGCCGGAATGGTTCCTTTGAAGGGCACGGTTGACTCCCTTCCCCACCCCTAAGCAATCCCAAATATTGCTCCGCCTCGAATGACATAGCCGACGTTGGTACTTGGAATCTTAATCTTGTTCCAGTGGGGATGTTGCTGGAGATCCCGTCTCTGTATTAGCGTTATCCTGACATATTTTCAGGATAAATGCAACCCATGAGTGATCCGCAGTACCTGGTTTGGCCGTTTCCAAAATTGCGCAGTGAACATCTCCTATGCGTCAAAACGTCGCTTTGAAATGGCGGTTTGTTATACATTCTGTGCACGTGAAGCTAAGATCTGTGTCTTAAGTAGTCCAAACCTGTCTGTGGAGTCTGTTCTGACAAAATGATAATAAGAAAAGAAGGCTAACACGACAGAGATATTATGAGTATAATACACTGGCGTCCATGTCTTACTGTTCCCTTAAAATTAGCCCTAGAGTATGTGGTGAGAGCTTGAGAGTTATCATATCGTTTTCTTACTCGATTTGCTTTAGTTTAATCCACTATGCTTTAATTTTAGGTACGAGAATGGCTTCCAAGTTTATTCGGAAATGGACATGAAAAAAATCTTTCGGTGTGCATTTTTTTAACATCCTGTGTGTTCGGAATCTTTTATTGTCGTCCTCCAGCCGAATGATTTACTGTAATCATCCATCCTACCTAATATTTTCACCTCTACGTAACTCCTACACCCTTTCTGTTTTACCTCATATAATATTTGGCCGTTTCACGTATAATACTCCTTTCCGCGCCAAGTTAACTGCTTCTGCATGGCGTAGCAGATATCCAAAAAACATGTAATTTATTCTGGGACGGGACGTCCAAAGTATTTATATCTCGTCTATTCGTTTTTTCTGATTATTCTTTTCGCACTTTATCATGTGACTAATTTTTTTTTAAATCCTTTGGAAACACTACATTTCAAATGCTTCCTGCGTCGTCTTCTCCGGATTTCGGATGGTGCACATTTAGCCCTTCTTCCAGACAGGCCCGGTGAGAGAAAATTTTTCCACGCAAGCGCTATACCATGAGGCGACTCCATGTCCCCCTCCTTCTCCCCCACCAAAAAGGCCCTCAGATATTAGTAGCTTTTATTTGAGCTCTTGATAAGAATTAAAAAAAAACTAGTCATCACAAAAATGGTTTTTTAAAGAAATGACACATACAAATCCTTCTAAAACAGAAATAAATATCTAAACCCTATTCTAGTGCTAATTATTGAAATGAGAAAAAATTCATTTCCGTTTAAGGTAATTCCTGAGATCTTTAAGATCTTCAAGTGAACGATGTAAGAATTTGCCCTGTTACATTGTTATTGCTTCAATGAAAATGTGCTGTTTATTAAATCGAGTTCGAAGTTTCAAATATAATACATAGTCTACTATTTTTTTGTTCAGTAATGAAATTTTTAATTCTATAATTTACAAATTATATCACTTTACAGAGGAAAAAGTGGGACAGAAATACAAAAATTCATTTTATAGGCTTGTTAAATACCCTGGTGTCCAAAATGAAAGCAACAAACTGCTATTTCTGCGCCATGTGTCCATTGCGCAATATAAATATGCTTTCAACAGATGTTATTAGCATAATCTTCACGGAAAATGGCATATCGATTAACGGAAAATCACGCCATCAGTGACGCCTCGGCGGGCACCTGTAGTCCTACATTCACAGTCGTTGTGTACACAGTCACAGACGGTGCATTATGACCAGAGAAGACGCCTACAGACTCTCTGCTATGGAGGGCCATAGGAAGAATGGAAGTAGGATGGTCTCAGACTGATGTGACCTGATGGCTTAATGTGAAGACTTCAGCAGAGTGGTCTGTACTGTTGGAAACCTGCTGTCTGCTTGTCTCTGGCGTGTCTTCACAGAAAGGAACATCTAGAGTGGAGCTCGTCAACATGCCACCTGGACGGTCGAACCATGGGCCAATGTTCTTGTCACAGATGAGTCCCGATTCGGTCTGGAGAGTGATTCTCAACAGCTTCGCAGGACACGTGGAACACGATTTCGGGACCGAAACACTGTGAAAAGAGACCGATATCGAGGAGGATCTCTAGTGCCGTGGGTAGAGATTATGTTGACAACTTAAACACCTCTTCATGAATTTGTACGGGTGAATCAGCACAACTGAACTGTTTGAGATACCGTGAGGAGATCTTGCGATCTCATGTGCGGTTGTTGCGAGGTGCTCACAGTAGCCCGTATTTCGTACTGATGGACAATAATGCTCGACCTCACAGAGCATGTGTGGTCGACGTTTTTTTGGAAACGGAAAATATCGCACGCGTATCGTGGCCTGCTCGCTCTTCAGATTTGAATCCGATAGAGTATGTCCGAGATGCACTAGGGAGACGGGTTCCGTCACGTCAGCATGCACCAACCACTTTCCAAAATTTATGAGCAGTTCTGCAGGAAGAACGGGAGTGTTGCCTCCACGTAAGATTGATGACATTATTCACAGCATGTCCCGTCGTTGTCAGGCCTGTATTGGTTCCAGAGGTGGTCAAACCCCATAGTGAGCACATTAACCAGTCGTCAGAATAAGTGCACAAATCCGTTAAGTTGGAAAAAAATCTAAGAACTTTTTTGTCTACTGTTTTGCAAGTTTAAGTTGCTTACGTTCTGTATTATTTACAGTGTTTCTGCTTTACCACCACCTGTTTATACTGTTTGTTGCAAAATAAACGCAGCCTTGAAAATGTGCTGTTGTTGCTTTAATTTTGGATACCAGTGCATAAGAGAATGTTTAACTGCATAAGTTGTTTGTCAGATGCAAAGACACTCACCAGTAATAAGGGTGTATTTTAGGAAGTCTGTCCTGAAAATTGCTTAAAATTGATAAACATGTTAAAATTGTTATGTATGCAACTCAAAGGGAAAACATGAGTTGATGTGTCACACGAAAGACAAATATTTTCAAAGTAAAATCGTGTATAATTGTCAAAGTAGTTCTGTAGATGTACTCACAATTTTTCGGTTGGGTAATATCAAAAATGGCTCTGAGCACTACGGGACTTAACTTCTGAGGTCATCAGTCCTCCAGAACTTAGAACTACTTAAACCTAACTAACCTAAGGACATCACACACATCCATGCCCGAGGCAGGATTCGAACCAGCGACCGTAGAGGTCGCGCGGTTCCAGACTGTAGCGCCTAGAACCGCTCGGTCACCCCGGCCGGCGGGTAATATCATTCTTTAGAAATCTATATAGCCTTTAGCTAGCAGATAGTCCGCCAATGACAACGTCGAGAATAGGAAAATTTCGAGACATCTTTGGGCTGGGAGATGGATGAGAAGTGAAGAGAACAGTCGCTGAGTCGGCGCGGAAGCAAGAGTATATGGGGTCTCACCCATCCATCGTCAACACCCGCCTTCCGACACCGTGATATCGTAGCTTCGGCCACGCAACCGACAACGGGAAAACAACGCAGGGAGGGCATCTGGACCTCGCCGCAAAGCCGTGAATGCCGGTGCGAGCAGCCGTCTCTCGCCTCACAGCTGCGAGGTGACCCGCCGTTCCAACGCAGCGCCTGCTGCCGACAACACTACACGACGAATGATCACGAATATGGTGAGACGATTCGTGGCCGCCTCTCCCCTTCTTCCCCTTAATAACTAAGTCGTTTCCACTCCCAGTCAAATAGGACCTAAGATTTGTAATTTTGTTTTCAAAAATGGTTCGCCGGCCTAAGTGGCCGTGCGGTTAAAGGCGCTGCAGTCTGGAACCGCACGACCGCTACGGTCGCAGGTTCGAATCCTGCCTCGGGCATGGATGTTCGTGATGTCCTTAGGTTAGTTAGGTTTAACTAGTTCTAAGTTCTAGGGGACTAATGACCTCAGAAGTTGAGTCCCATAGTGCTCAGAGCCATTTTTCAAAAATGGTTCAAATGGCTCTGAGCACTATGGGACTCAACTGCTGTGGTCATAAGTCCCCTAGAACATAGAACTACTTAAACCTAACTAACCTAAGGACATCACACACATCCATGCCCGAGGCAGGATTCGAACCTGCGACCGTAGAGTCGCACGGTTCCGGACTGCGCGCCTAGAACCGCGAGACCACCGCGGCCGGCTAATTTTGTTTTGGTTCGTGTAGATGGTACTAAAATAAATACATTTTCTTTCATGTTTTCAGAATCTAAGCCATCTCTTCTATTCATAGATCAACCCCTTAATCTCATAACCTGTTGACGAACAGTGTGGGACGATTCCATTAATAATTTAGATGCTATGTAATATCACGAAGGAGAATCCACATTTTTGGCACCCAGCGTGGGGCGTCTCAATAATTATCTACATATCATTTTACGTCAGAGAGCAGAGAAAAAATTTCTCAGTTCAACTCAAACCCCAGATAATCTGGTATTACTACAGCATATTAACTCGTGAAAGGCTGTTGTCTTGCGGTCCCGTAGTTCACAGTAAAAATTGGACTTTCGCCAATAAGTGGAAAGTATCTGCGGTGACTGCATTATGAGTGTACTTACAGTTGAATATAAAATTAACATTAGTATTTGTCCTTGTTACTTAAAGTATTTAAGTAACGTGGTATTTCGCCAATTTTGGTATTTCGGCTATGTCCTTCTTATAGAAAACGAAGAAAAAACTCCTGACTAGTTTTCTGCGTTATTCCTTATGTTCATAACATATTTTCTTAACGATTAAGTTGGCTGCTTCGAAACTGCGTAATGCTGCTTACCAATGAAGCTGGCTTGCACGTACATTTTTTTAAAAAAAAATAGTATTCCTTGCACGATTGTAACTGAATAACAGTGGCATCCATTTAATTAATAGCTTTCAGCTGATCAGTTCTTGTGTTTTCTTTTAATTTGCTTTGGAGTTGTTAAATAGTTTTGTTATTATGGATGAACTTAGAGTAAAAATTTTGTAACTGTGTGTTAGATAATTATTGATAAAGAAAATTTCTGCGACATTTCTGGCAAATATAGTTATCCCCCGCAGTTTTCAACCCATCCTCCCCCTCCCTTATCACTCATACAGTCACATGTATCTCGTAAACGGTTCGTTTGTAGATCCATGTTTACAGAAATGGTTTCGCTTCTATTATCGTATACTTCGACCTACGCCATGTTTTCGCTACAGATTACGATACACACCCGTATACATGTTGTACTCTTCGGCGCCTCTAGAGACCCACTCACCTCGGCACCCCAGTGTCCGCTGTGTTCCTTGAGCCTTAAAACCGTCCCTCACTCCAGAAGTACATTTTAAGGACTTCTTTCTCTTTTCTTTAACAGTGCACGGGGCCAGGGAGGATGTGTAACTGATGAAAGATTTTAACGCCCCTGCCATTTGCTTTTGACACCTTCATCCATCGCAATCAAGCTTACTTCGGATGGAGTAGATTCTTTCCTTCTTCAATTATTATGTCATTCCCAGTTTTGATGTTTAGCAAGCTGATATTCTTCTATCTACTAGTCTTCATCGCCATCGGTCTTCATTTATCCTAATGCCGTCCACATTGTTTTCTACAGGGCTTCCACATTTTCCGCGCATACGGAGTGAAACATGACGTCTACGTACTAATGCATCGTGGAAACCGAATGGTTGCCTTATTCCAAATTTAATACCGCCGTTTTCCATCCGTCAACATCGTCATTGTTTGAGAAGAGACGTGTGGCACAGTTTGCTATCAGAATGTTGCAGGTACATTTCGCCCGTGCGTTTGTGGACCTTGCTGTCAGATCAGCAGAGACCAGGTGCTCCAGCTGCCACACAGCGGCGATCGCGTGTCGTGCAGCCTCCGGCGACTGTGTGTGTAGCAGGCCGTGTGTCACCATCATGTTCACCTCCTCCACCCAACCCATCCCCCCCCCTCCCTGCACCACCACCGCCCCCTCCCCCAGGGGTGTTGACGCTGTCAGTGCCAGGACGCTGCTGCTGTCAATTAATTATCGCCCGCCCACTTCTCACTCGCCCTCGGACATTTGTTATCCGTGTCCTGAACACAGGTGCGCCTACCGACGCAAAAGCCGAAACCCCTACCTATACAGCGTCGCAGACGAGAACAATCACTCTTCCTACACCATACATGGCAAATTACAGCCCTACCTTATAAATTTCAGAGCTACCGCTGATCTAAGACAGTCAACATTGCGTCCCATGTTCATGCTCCACTCCAACAACAAATTTTATCGGCTTCTGGAACGAATTAATCAGCTTTTGCTTACAATGTTTATAATGACTACTCACAAGTAATCATTTAACATTCCTTGTCGGTTATGACAACCGTAAAAATTGAAATTAAGTTTACTATGTTCAGACTTATACTTGTATGAGATTTGGCTGTTCAGTGCCTCTCATCTGTAACGGAAAAATAAAATGTGAAATTACCTATACCTAAAATCGCTAAATTTGTCACTAATTCTACACGATTCAATGGTATCTCATTGAAAAATTGACTGAAAAATATCAAGTATAAACGAGGCAGATAGATCAATACGGTTCTCGTTTCAAAAATAAGAAACACTTCATGAAAGAAACCACAAAAGACAATAGCAGACGTGGAAGGGAACATACTTGTTACTCTGGAAAACATTTCACTCTGGCGTCTATGAACAACACATATACCCCGAACTCCTAAAATTTTAACGGATTAATAAGAAAACAGAGAAGTACTAATATGTTGGTTTTTAATGCTTCAGGTGCTCTACAGCATTGAACAGTCATTCAGCCATGCGAAAATGTCTGAATTTCTTTGGGAAGTTGTACAACTCACACGTCGCATTGGCTTGAATGTGAGTTATGTACTCAAAGTGCTGCCCCTTCATGTGAATTTCTGCACGTTATTGTTTTGTGGTGAGTTCCTATTCGTAACACTGAGTCTCGTCACAGGTGATTTTTTCCCACAAAAATGTCGTCAGTGTTTTTATTTCAATCAAGTCCCGTCAGGCATCCAGGCGTCGTTGTTTTATAGCTTCTTTGATTGAGAGAAAGTGATGGCGTGAGGATGTTCAAGATTATTGCTGGAACCGGAGTAACTGCCTTGAAGAGTGTACATTCAGTTTTCACTGCCTCTCGAACCGAAACCTAAATCCGTTCGATATCTGAGAATGATAGCGGCTAGTCTACACCGTACATTCTCAGAGTAATTTATCTCTGTTTTTAAAGTTCCAGAATGATTCTTACACTCTGCAGCAGCGTTTTCGCTGTTTCTAAGCTTTTTACCATATTATAATTGTGTGCCGTACCGGGTTTTCAGCGCAGAATCATGTCATTGATCTATAATGCTTACTGCACAAATATCACAGAAACCTTCCTGCACACCTTGCAGAACAAGCACCACTGGAGGAATATCTTTTTTTCCTCCTTCTGAAGATGAGCAGAAAATTTGTCGAAACATTCGTGAACACGACGCCACGACTCGGCTAATAACCCAAGAAGATTCATTCAGAGACCAATTCTGGCACATCAGGTGGTTCGACTGCGAATCGCACAACACCAGAAGAAATCTGCAAACTCTATAATCATACTTCCAGTCTGCTTTCGCCAAAGCACAAATCACGGGGGTAGGCCAAGCCTTGCGAGAGGCAGCTGCCTCTTCTCCCCCCCCCCCCCCCCCCCCACATACACACCGCTCTTCTACCCTCAGTAGATTCTCCTTTGTTTATGCTCATGGCCGACTGCCACGTTAAAGTGCCCTCACAGTACCAGAAATGGCTTGTTCGCCTGAAGACTGCGAGTGGGAAACTCGTCGAAACTTTGCGACAACATAATGCCACGAGTCAGCTGATGACCTGCGAAGATTTCATTAATGAAAGTCTCCAAGAAATCTGTGTATTACTTACTGTTACTTGATAAAAATTTCTGCTTATAAGGCTAAAGAGTTTGCTGGCGTGATCTTGTCAGAGCTTATAATAAGGGGTTTAGGTAACTGTCTAAAAACACTTTTTTTATATTTTAGAAATTAATTAGTCGGTATATAAGATGAGGGGGAGTCGGGTGCCAGCTGTAATTATGAAAAATACTTAATCCTTTCTCATCACAAAAAGATCTACATACTTCACAGATTCTGAGGAGCCACATTCTCACATATGTTCATATGCACATATATTCGAACGTCTTTATTCATCTAGAGACAGTAAAAGTCCTATTTAACTCTGAAGTAAAGAAAAAATTCATGTTTAGTAGTGATAAATCGTGGTCTAGGAGTAGCATCTTGGATTAGCAATCAAAACATTGTCCCAGGCTCTAATCCATCTATAGCATAAATTTCGCATAAAAATCATCAGCAATGGCGACCAAAGATTTCCGACACAAGAACTCACCATCATTCATCGAAACCTTGTCAAAGAAGGTGTAGGAAAAGGCAAATCTTCAGGGATCTCTCTTGCCCTTGAAGTGGGATATTTCCCCCAAAAGGCGACAAAATCACCAATGATCAACGGATGCATAAGACAGTGGAAATCACTGCATAAAGACACATAAAACATATCCACAGGACATGTGGCCTGTAATTGAAAACGTTCCATGATGATCTCTCCACTGGCAGAAAATCCGAACTAGTATCCCATTCGGATCTCTGGAAAGGGACTGCCGACTGGGAGGTGACTATGAGAAAGAGATTGAATAACCAACGAAACGATAACGTTCTACGAATCTGAGCGTTTAATGTCAGAAGCACGACTGTGGTAGAGAGGCTAGAAAATCTGAAAAGCGAAAGATAAGGCTCAGTCTAGATATGGTGGGGGTAAGTGACTTGAATGGAAAGAATACAGGGATTTCTGGTCATCAGTGATAGCGTTGTTCTCACCAGAATCGACAGCAAAGCTAAACCGACAACAACAGTTCAGGTATACATGCCATCGTGACCAATCGAAGTGAGGACATAGTGAACTTGTATGACGATGTTGAACGAAAAATTCTCTTCGTAAAGTGAGATGAAAACCTAATAGTCATGGGCGATTGGAATGTTGTTGTAGGGGAAGAGAGAAGAAAGAATATGGACTTGTTAATAGGAATCAGAGAGAAGAAAGACTAATTGAGTTCTGTAATAAATTTTAGCTAGTAGTAGCGGTTACTCTATTCAAGAAGCACAAGAGGTATACCTGAGAAAGGCACGAAGATGTAGGAAGACCCTAGTAGATTTGCGCAAATTGTCTTGCCGTAGTTTCGAGCCTGTGTGTTGTTAGTGGCAGGGTGCATGTGTCACAGTCCATCCCTTTTAATTGTAGGGGTCGTCAGTTTATGGAGTATGTAACGATATTTCCCAAATTATGATCCCCCATTGATGTTCCCGGAATGACATCCAGGTGAGACCCATTCTCCAGGTGATCTCTGCTGTCATCTATAAATATTTCTGGGTAATTTACTAAAAGAAAATATTAGGGGATCGGACAATAACGGAATTTAATTAAGACTGAGAAAATTTAGAGAATAGGCATTTTAAGCAGACCGCAGAACCAAAATGCCGACGCTAACATACATTGCACTTAAGGACCACAAAGACAGGAGAAATTAGGGCTTTTACCGAGGCCTATAGACAGTCCTTCTTCCTCGCTCTGTTTCCGAGAGGAACAGGTAAGAAAATGACTAGAAATGGTAAGTATGTTCCTTAAAGCACCATACGGTGGCTTGGGGAGTATGTGTGTAGATGTAGCTAGAGACACAGATTAGCCTTTTAATCACTCTCATATATTTTGAACTATTGTGTCTTACGCGTGGCGTCTACGACAGTGCTAAGGTCTCTCATTATCAAACAATGGAGGAGCACATTCTGGGTAATTTGCGGTAGTTTTTCACGCATCTGAATGTTTCCGACGTCATATCCCTTTCAAGTATTTATTGTAGTGGTAAAATTTAGCAGGTTCTAATGGCTCTAAGCACTATGGGACTTAACATCTGAGGTTATCAGTGCCCTAGACTTTGAACTACTTCAACCTAACTAACCTAAGGACATCACAAACATCCATCCCCAAGGCAGGATTCGAAGCTGCGACCGTAGCAGCAGCGCAGTTGCGGACTCAAGCGCCTAGAACCAATCGGCCACAGCAGCCGGCTAATTTTGCAGGTACATGCAGTGGTATACGTGGATACTGTCTGTAACATACCTGTATGTTGTGATAGATTTAGTAGTAAAAATGTAATAAATTAAAACATCATGCCTGATACCACAGTTTCAAGTGATGAACAGCGTAAGTACCAACCGATATAATAATTTCCTTTCATCATTTTGCGCGATGGGAGAAGGGGGACGGGATTGGATGCCAGCGAGAAAAAGTTTCGTAAACGCTTGAAATGATGCGTATAGTTTGTTGCCAGTTAGTGAATGATCTCATAGTCAGATATTGCATGAATATAGTCTGGGTATTTGCACACCGTTAGTTACGATACCTCGAGACATATATAAAGTACATAGTTTATAGCTCGAATACTTATCTTTAGCCGGCCGGAGTGGTCGAGCGGTTCTAAGCGCTACGGTCTGGAACCGCGTGACTACTACGGTCGCAGGTGCGATGTCCTTAGGTTAGTTAGGTTTAACTAGTTGTAAGTTCTAGGGGACTGATGACCTCAGAAGTTAAGTCCCATAGTGCTCAGAGCCATTTGAACCATTTGAACTTATCTTTAACGTTGAACGTAAGATTCTACTTCATACTGAGTAGGCACCGACAGCAATTTCAATTTTTAAATTCGGTCAATAAATGTATGAAATATTGAAAATGAAACTTTTGTTCCAGATGGAAGCCTTTAGACAGGAAACCTGCAACTGTGACCGACAACCATGAACGACAAACTGGATTTGCCGCTTAGCAATGCAGGAGGGTATTACTAAGTGGGCGGTAGACATGGGAAAATAATGGATAACCAACGAAAGGCTAATATCCTACGAGTCGAAACGATGAACGACAGAAGTCTGCATTTTGTTTTTGGCTCGATTCTTGCCGGCATGCTATCGTTGCTAGATACTGACTCGACTCAGTAACAAGTCAGCAAGAGCCCACTTGGCATACTGTGACCTCTGCAAGCCAGCAAACCAAGTTGCCAAGTCTTAAGATTTATGTATGCCTCCAATGATTTTTCTACATATTTGATTTTTTAAGGTCTGTCTTTATTAGTAACCGATTCTGTTTTTTTACCGTAATAGCCCCTTTTATTTCTAGATTCCATAGTTACCAGCATGTAACATATTTTTTGTGTAACATTTTTTTTACTTTTCATACATTTATCTTGCTTAAAACGAAATGGTCTCTATTTTACTTTCTGAATTGTATCGACGAGGTTTACTACCGTAGACTTTTCCCATTATTTTATATTTATCTGGTTGTGCTAAGGTCTGTAGGCCGAGCATGCTTTTGGCCCTCTACTAATTAAGTTGATCTCGCAGTTACCAGCGTCACACAGAAGCATTATAGGTATATGTCAGCCAATATGCATGCACTCTTTTTTTTTTACATTTTTGCGGTATTTATTTGTATTCTTTCTTTATAGTTTTTTTTTTTAAATTCTCATGATGGCTACTTAGCAACTGATACCTGTCGGCTTCGTTATTAATTTCCGTGATCAAGTCAGTTTCAGTAAAACATTTTGTGTCATACGTCTTACAGACCACGTGAACAGTATTTCCATGCCTTACTCTCAACAAGGTTTAAATAATACTGAGCGAATGCCGAGTACACCAGGGGCCTTGTTTGGACTTAGATCTTTGGGCGCTTTGTGAAGTTACTGTCTCTGTATCATGTCTGTCTCCGTAGCTGAGTGATGCCGGCACGGTAGCTCAGCGAGTTTGGTCACGATCAGAGGATTGGCTGCTCTCTGTAATAATGAAACTGAGTGAAGTATTCATCCTAGACCAAGCGCAATGACCAAAAAAAAAAAAAAAAAAAAAAATGAGTGGTCAGTGCTGCTGACTGCCATGCAAGTTCCGCGAATTCGATTCTCGACGGGGTCGGAGATTTAATCTCCTCAAGGACTGGGTGTTGGGTTATTCTCATCATTGACATCTTGGATATTCGGGAATCCAGCCGGATGTTCTCGTCGTTCTCGCACGATATTTCAACAGCGTGCCTCGCTGTCTTCTTCGGGTGCTACCTGATACTGGTCCTTGGGTCGATCGAGTTCAGTATTTATGCCTGGGAGGAGCTGGGCGTTCCCTAATCGGTCCGGGCCGAGTCGAGTGTTCCATCTGTAGTCCGCGCCCGCCAGACTCGGCTTCAACGGACCCCTCCAGTTGCGGATGTTCCGACTGCCGTCGGCGCCAGTTTTGGCCGTCCTCAACGGTTGTGGTTGTCATCTGAGGTGTGTCAGACCCGATCTGAGATGTTGGGTACTCTATCTCATGACTGTTACTGTGATTTCCGCTTCTGTTTCGTGCTGGTCGCTCCCTAATCGGTCCGCGCCGCGTCGTGTGTTCCATCTGACATCCGCGCCCGCCAGACGCGGCTACATTGTCCCTCTCTGGTCGCCGGTGTTCCCTCCGCCGTCCGCGCCCAGCCTGGCCGTCTTCTGAAGTCGAGTTCATGATCTGGGGTGTGTCAGATCTGGTCTCTAATGTCCGACACCTTGACTCACGGCTGTTCTCTCGGTCTCCACTTCTATTTCTTGTAGAATCCCGGAGTGTCCTGCGTTGAGTTTTCACAAGCTCAGGGGCTGGATTCCAGGCAGTGCTGATTTGGTAACCCCAGTCACGGTTGGTTAGATTGTCTGTGACCTTAATATCAATGGCTTCTTTAATGACACTGTCCCAAAATCTTGAGGTCTGTGTCACAATCTTGGTGTCATTGTAATCCATTTAATGACCAAGTTCCAGACAATGCTCTGCTATGGCTGATTTAGTTGCCTGCCTGAGTCTGGTATGTCTCTGGTGTTCTTTACACCTGATGTCCACAGTTCTGGTGGTCTGGCCAATGTATGACATCCCACACTGGCATGGTATGTTGTAAATACCTGGTTTGCGTAGCCCCAGGTCATCTTTTACATTCCCCAGCATAGCCCCAATTTTGGTGGGTGGGCAAAATATGCACTTGATGTCATATTTCTGGAAAATCGTGCTGATCTTGGCAGAGATAGGTCCGGCGTATGGCAGGTATGCCATCTTCTTTGCCTCTTCTGGTTCTTCTTCTGGATCTGGCCGGATGGCAGGTTAAAGTGCCTTCTGGATATCTCTAGACGAGTACCCATTCCTGCTGAACATTGATTGTAAGTGTTCCATTTCTGTGGCCAGACTATCAGGATCTGACAGAGTTTGTGCTCTGTGGACCAGTGTTTTGAGCACTCCATTCTTCTGGGCCGGATGGTGGCCACTGCTGGCTTGTAGGTATAAGTCAGTGTGCGTAGGTTTGCGGTACACACTGTGTCCAAATGTGCCATCTGCCTTTCTCTTCACCAGAACATCCAAGAACGGAAGTAATCCATCCTTCTCCATTTCCGTTGTGAACTGAATGCTCGCCCACATAATGCCTGTGAAACTAAATGTGCTCTGCAAAGCGTGCAGCAACTTCCCTGGCCAGTACGATCTCCATACTTGTCTCTAATCGAGCACGAGTGCGATATAACGAGACGAGAAGTGACTCGTGCGATTCGTCAACCAACAACTCTTACAGCACTACATGAACAGACAGAGCAGGCGTGTCAAGACGTAACCCAAGACAGTACTCGCTCTCTGTTTTTGTATCGACTGGATGCAAGAGTCAACGTCCGTATTGCCACCAGTTGAGGCTACACCTCTTAATGTGAGTTTTTTAGCATGTGTCGATACGTAGTACTGGGCTGACACGTGTTACCTCAGAACACCTTGTACTATTGATCTGTGAATGCAGTCATTTCATGTGTTACACACACAATGTTGCAACAATAAATCTTGAGAGACCTGGAAAGTTCTAAAAGGGTGCACTAATATTATTCCGGCAGTGTATCTTCATTGATTTTTATGGACATATGCACAGATGATAGCTGTAGTCTCTGACCTCATGGGTCTGAAAAGTCAGAGATACTAGCTAACGTGTGATGTGCGGTAGGCTCGATCTCCTCCACAAAGGCGTGGGAACGATGGAGTGCGTTTGAGAGAGGTGGCGTCGTACAGAGGGCTTAGACGACGGCGGTGTTCAGCGCCGGCACACTTGTCGTGCGCCATTGATTAGGTGCTCGCCGCTGATGGATGGCCTCGTCGCTGCCCTGACGGATGACCGCTCGCCGTGCCTCGCAGAGCGCCACCTGTGGGCGGACACACGGCAAACCAGCCACCGGAGGCAGCAGCTACCACCTGCAGGTGTCCCACAGTTCCCTTGGACGCCTGGTGAGCAGACTTCGAGAAATGATCGGTCTCCGTGTTCAAAAAGTCTGCATGTAACTACCATGATTTTCCGACTAATTTCAAGTTGGGCTAGAATTAGAGTACTGTCAAATATTGTCTGACTCCAAGCACCGTGTGTCTTTTTGTGATAAGAAGTCCTGGCTAGCGGAGCTACAACGTGAGCTGCTTGTGAATTTTATTTAATAAAATACTTGCAAGGGAAACTTTCATAAAAATTGAAGGTTAAAAGAAATAGTAAATGGAACTAGCAGCAAGTACACATGTTTTCCATCGCTCTGATTCTCCCATAGTCATGAGAAAACACATCAAGTAAATTAACTAACGTGACGCTTTCGATCTCAAGCCTAACAAGCAGTGATTAGTATTCGTTTCCGGTATGTTGTGGTGGCAACTGGCTGGTAACTTAAACATTACAAATTTTAATTACATTTATTGACGGCAATGTAATATTACCTTCTGCTGTCTACAAGGAGAAAGAAACATTGCTTTTAACTCATATAAAGACAGACGCCTTATAATTCTCGAGCAATAGGGAACACATTAAGCAAGCAGTAAAGAGAAACACGGGCTCCAGAAATGCAACGAAAGGTAAAGGAACAACATTCTCAGGAGTCCTCAATTAAACTACGTCAATGGCAGAAATGGCTGGTTACAGTAATAAATGAATAAAAAGAAATAAGAAGAAACGTACTGCACGCTCAATAGCTGCACTTTTTCAACATTAGCAGAGGTATTCCACTGGTGAGTTCGAATTTAATGCACAGGTTGGTTGTAATTAAACTTGAGAGGGCCTCCGTAAATAACGAGTGATCGTAGCACAATGAAACGTTGCAGAAAGATTTATAGGGACACACGGAAAGAATTAACATACAAATTGTTGAAAGAAACAAATTTTAACTTCCACAAGCGGGGGTAAAATTTGTCAGTTGCATACCATGTTTACATTCCAGGTTACAAATGTTGCCCAATGTGACTATGATCTGCACCCACCACTGCCTGGAACCGTATTAGAGATTGTTCGCAGCACTTTCCTAACTGTGGACCATGGAATTTTCAGTTGTTTCAACACAGCCCTTGCACTGTTTGAAGATCGCATATTACTTCCACTCATCTGAGCCATGGGAACAGAAATTTGTTCCACAGTTTGTGGCGCAATTGAGAGTCGGAATCTCTCAGGAGCGATTAACAAATCGCCAGTTAATGCTAACTTCCCAATCGCGGTCTTCAGCCCCATGCCGAAAGAGGAGCTCTCCGTGTTCCATTAACGTGTCGATACCCTCGAATAGCAGTAGCGCAATTGCTGTTGTTTTGATAGAATACCTTTACGAGAAAGCTCTACTCGCTTGACGGACTGCAACTACAGGCTACATTGATGCTTCTGTTTCAATCCTACAACACTAATGGCAAGTCATGTTACTAACCCTACTAACAACGCGCATACTGCAGCACACAATCTGAACATCAGTCCTATAAAACTGGGTACCCATACGGTAAATTGTGTTCCGTCAACATTGGCTCAAGTCGCAAAAGTTTAATTGTAAAAGCCCTGTACTTCACACCATGGTATTAAAACTAGACTGTTGCATGATAAAGCACTTATTGGTTCTACATGTAATTACGACTGATAATTGATGCTCTCAAAACGAGATTAATAATACACACCTCGCAATGCTTTTTCAAACTGAAAACCGATGTACACTCCTGGAAATGGAAAAAAGAACACATTGACACCGGTGTGTCAGACCCACCATACTTGCTCCGGACACTGCGAGAGGGCTGTACAAGCAATGATCACACGCACGGCACAGCGGACACACCAGGAACCGCGGTGTTGGCCGTCGAATGGCGCTAGCTGCGCAGAATTTGTGCACCGCCGCCGTCAGTGTCAGCCAGTTTGCCGTGGCATACGGAGCTCCATCGCAGTCTTTAACACTGGTAGCATGCCGCGACAGCGTGGACGTGAACCGTATGTGCAGTTGACGGACTTTGAGCGAGGGCGTATAGTGGGCATGCGGGAGGCCGGGTGGACGTACCGCCGAATTGCTCAACACGTGGGGCGTGAGGTCTCCACAGTACATCGATGTTGTCGCCAGTGGTCGGCGGAAGGGGCACGTGCCCGTCGACCTGAGACCGGACCGCAGCGACGCACGGATGCACGCCAAGACCGTAGGATCCTACGCAGTGCCGTAGGGGACCGCACCGCCACTTCCCAGCAAATTAGGGACACTGTTGCTCCTGGGGTATCGGCGAGGACCATTCGCAACCGTCTCCATGAAGCTGGGCTACGGTCCCGCACACCGTTAGGCCGTCTTCCGCTCACGCCCCAACATCGTGCAGCCCGCCTCCAGTGGTGTCGCGACAGGCGTGAATGGAGGGACGAATGGAGACGTGTCGTCTTCAGCGATGAGAGTCGCTTCTGCCTTGGTGCCAATGATGGTCGTATGCGTGTTTGGCGCCGTGCAGGTGAGCGCCACAATCAGGACTGCATACGACCGAGGCACACAGGGCCAACACCCGGCATCATGGTGTGGGGAGCGATCTCCTACACTGGCCGTACACCACTGGTGATCGTCGAGGGGACACTGAATAGTGCACGGTACATCCAAACCGTCATCGAACCCATCGTTCTACCATTCCTAGACCGGCAAGGGAACTTGCTGTTCCAACAGGACAATGCACGTCCGCATGTATCCCGTGCCACCCAACGTGCTCTAGAAGGTGTAAGTCAACTATCCTGGCCAGCAAGATCTCCGGATCTGTCCCCCATTGAGCATGTTTGGGACTGGATGAAGCGTCGTCTCACGCGGTCTGCACGTCCAGCACGAACGCTGGTCCAACTGAGGCGCCAGGTGGAAATGGCATGGCAAGCCGTTCCACAGGACTACATCCAGCATCTCTACGATCGTCTCCATGGGAGAATAGCAGCCTGCATTGCTGCGAAAGGTGGATATACACTGTACTAGTGCCGACATTGTGCATGCTCTGTTGCCTGTGTCTATGTGCCTGTGGTTCTGTCAGTGTGATCATGTGATGTATCTGACCCTAGGAATGTGTCAATAAAGTTTCCCCTTCCTGGGACAATGAATTCACGGTGTTCTTATTTCAATTTCCAGGAGTGTATATGATAACATCGTAACTTTTATTCAACATTGTATACTGGTCCGTCAAATGAACTGGAGGCAGATTGAAAAAAAGTAAGTTAACAGTTTATTATTTCAAAGGTAATCGGCAAAATCTTTAATACACCATTCCCGCTGTGGGAGAGGAAGGTAATTGCCTTCATTGAAAAATGTGTCCCGCCTTCTCTGAAAAATGTGTGCGGTTGCCTGCGGAGCCTTGATAGTACCTAAGCGTGCATCTATTGGGTGTCCGAAGCAGATCGACGGCCACGAATGTCTTTCGTCAGCTAGGGCTCACAAACATTGGAATCGCATGGGGAGAGGGGTAGGGGGGGGGAGAGATCGGGGCTGTATGGAGGATGTGTAAGGGTTTCTAGGTTCATCTGGAAACCGGACTCATCGGTATCTAATATGTGGCCCGGATTGTCAGTTACATTATTCCTCAAGAATACATCACCTAATAATCTGGAATAATTTCCAGTGCCTTCGCTATTGATTGCCCTATCCATGCAAATACCTTGGGGCTTCCTCTTCACAGGATCAGGATAACATCTCAAGAGTAACTGCTACTCATCCCAGCTGTCATCCAAGCGTCCTCGTTGAAGTGGTGAATATTATTCCCATCACCAAGATGAAATGCGAGATTCACTTTCTATTTTATTATATACTTTTCCTTACTTTGTATTCTTTTGTTCGTGGCTTTAAAACTAAAAAATTGTATTTTTAAACGTTTTCTGTAATCGTTCTTCTCTATTTGTCTTTTTGAGGTCGATGTGGAAACTCATACTCCTGAGAAGTTAGAAAATAGTTCATGCCACCGCTTTTAACGTGATCAGTCGCTAGCTGGACTCTTTCTTCTCTCGAATGCCCTCTATTTGTAGTTCTTACGTAATTTCTGGGCACAGTCTGCAAATAAACTAATGTTAAAAAAGGTTATTACTAGTGTCAGTCCAGCCTCAAAGAAAATACGGCGTGTTTTCCAAGTATCGGATTGAGATGTAAGATGAAATACTTGCTCTAGTATGGCAGCAAACACTAGGTAACTGAACGTACACATACTTCAGAATATAGACTACATGACAAACATATTACTAGAACTGGTAAAAATGCATAAAAATCAATATTATTGTTTTTGAATACAAGTGCGACTATTCTACTGCGTAAATTTTAATACATACCACAGTTTTCTGCCCACAAAACACGGAAAACATCCATTACAAATGCCACTACCGCCTTCCGTTCGAGACTTGGACTTCATAAAGCAGTGGACGCCAGAGTGCTGCGTTCTCTTGATAAAGTGAAGTAACACGAGCAAATAGGCATGATACCCACATTACCAGCTTCTACCCTCTTCAAGCTACAATCCACGTGGATTTTCAGAGGCAGCACGCAGTATATGATCAACTAACCCCTCAATCAATATCACAGTGGTGAGCAATATTCTTACTGTAGTGGCTAGAGAGAAGGAGACTGAAACTCACAACACATGGTTCATCAGAAAAAAGCGAAATTAATCAGTTAAATGAGCAGTCTATACCAAAACGCAAGTAAACTCCTTTCTTTATCGTACAGAGAGAAGTAAGCAAACATTCCAGTCAAATGGTAGTTTGAAGTGGAAAGTTTTGATGAAACTGTTTTAATGGTTTATTTTATGTTTTCTGGTGTGCTGAGCAAGAATCTGGAGCTGTCCAACAGAACTTTTCCCCGCAAATATGAGAAACCATAAAAAACCAGCTCATAACTTGCAAAGAAAGCTATTAACGCCAAACGTGGTCCAGTAGTAAAATAAATAGGAGGAAATCACGTATAATTTATGTCTTTAACTTATTTTTGTAAGTCGTATGGTTTCCATACAAGGCAGAGTTGAAATGTCAGGAAAATCAGTAAGTTTTGAAAAATAGAAATAATGCCATTAAAGGTAAAAATTATTTAAATCAAAAAGAATAATTTATGTACAAATTGCATCTACTGAAGTAATCATAGGAGTTCTCTTGGACACAGGTTCCGTAAGTTCTTCAGGGCACCCTTCCGTTTCTTCTGTGCCTAAAACAAATAATCAGTGACTTAATTTCGAATATTTGACAGTTCACTGAGGAGATATTAAGAAAATATTTTGAACACACAAATAAATAGTGAGTGAAGAAATAAGTGTGATTTAATTATTTACACATAATTATCCTCAGGTAATCTAGAGAATTCTGGGTTATCCTCTGCTTCTTCTTCAGTTTCTGCAATGGAACAGCTGACGCCGGCTTTCTTGCATCCATAATTGGGCTGAAAGGTCTTCATACATTTGCAAGAAATAAGTTTTAAAATTGCTTCTGGTGCTGGTGCCTGTAGAGCTGGTACTGGCTGCAGCCTACCCTTGGTTTCTTTCCAACCTTTTGCACATGATCTTTTTCATTATCCAGCCATTGGTATACTCGAAAGTTTACTCTCAAGGAATGTTGCTGTGCTGTAGTCTCGATAAAGAGGTAGGGACGCCAAAAGGGCTGTTTTGTATGCAGACCTAAGATAGCATTTGTACCTCAATTTGCTCAAGGGTGAACTTTCCTTGTCGGTCAGTCTGTACAATGCATTGTTTCGTCGAACATCACATCTACTACTATTTGTTTGCGTGATATCCTCGCTCGCTCAGCATATTTAATACCTCCTAGATGGTAACCGTCGAAAACGACTAAAGCAATGTCCTTGTACTTAATAAATGAAACGTAACTTTCACAAATTGATTAAAATGATTCATCCCTGGTCCATATGACTCTATGCAGCAAATGTCCTACATCTATGGCTTACACACACCATTGCAAATTGGTCTGTTCAGTTGGTGTGAATGCTTTGTATGTAGCAGCTTTAGACTTGGTACCTTTTCTCAGACCATACAGACAACAGATAAGGGGACTGTTCGTATTTTGAGAACTCTCCAAGTTATTCATTGTATTTTTTAGCAATTTTGATTTTTTGAAAAATAGTCGTAGGAGTATGGGAATGGTTTCATCATGGTAAAGTGACAAACTCTGTCTTTAATGTAGAATTTAAGAGTTTAAAAATCACCATCCACAATTCCATCAACTACACGAAGTCCAGTCTCCTTAGCGACGTGACAGTTGATGTTGCTATCTCCTGTAACACCAGTGGTAAGAGGTAAGACGTCTGTAACATCAAGGAAAGGATGGTGTTGTGTAAACCAGTACATCTGTTTCTTCGAATCACTGTATCCCTTGCAATCTTTGATTCTCTCATTTTCTCATGTTGTTTGAACTCGTGGATGCTACTCCACAAATATTCTCCATTTCATTACAAATACACTCCTGGAAATTGAAATAAGAACACCGTGAATTCATTGTCCCAGGAAGGGGAAACTTTATTGACACATTCCTGGGGTCAGATACATCACATGATCACACTGACAGAACCACAGGCATATAGACACAGGCAACAGAGCATGCACAATGTCGGCACTAGTACAGTGTATATCCACCTTTCGCAGCAATGCAGGCTGCTATTCTCCCATGGAGACGATCGTAGAGATGCTGGATGTAGTCCTGTGGAACGGCTTGCCATGCCATTTCCACCTGGCGCCTCAGTTGGACCAGCGTTCGTGCTGGACGTGCAGACCGCGTGAGACGACGCTTCATCCAGTCCCAAACATGCTCAATGGGGGACAGATCCGGAGATCTTGCTGGCCAGGGTAGTTGACTTACACCTTCTAGAGCACGTTGGGTGGCACGGGATACATGCGGACGTGCATTGTCCTGTTGGAACAGCAAGTTCCCTTGCCGGTCTAGGAATGGTAGAACGATGGGTTCGATGACGGTTTGGATGTACCGTGCACTATTCAGTGTCCCCTCGACGATCACCAGTGGTGTACGGCCAGTGTAGGAGATCGCTCCCCACACCATGATGCCGGGTGTTGGCCCTGTGTGCCTCGGTCGTATGCAGTCCTGATTGTGGCGCTCACCTGCACGGCGCCAAACACGCATACGACCATCATTGGCACCAAGGCAGAAGCGACTCTCATCGCTGAAGACGACACGTCTCCATTCGTCCCTCCATTCACGCCTGTCGCGACACCACTGGAGGCGGGCTGCACGATGTTGGGGCGTGAGCGGAAGACGGCCTAACGGTGTGCGGGACCGTAGCCCAGCTTCATGGAGACGGTTGCGAATGGTCCTCGCCGATACCCCAGGAGCAACAGTGTCGCTAATTTGCTGGGAAGTGGCGGTGCGGTCCCCTACGGCACTGCGTAGGATCCTACGGTCTTGGCGTGCATCCGTGCGTCGCTGCGGTCCGGTCCCAGGTCGACGGGCACGTGCACCTTCCGCCGACCACTGGCGACAACATCGATGTACTGTGGAGACCTCACGCCCCACGTGTTGAGC
This sequence comes from Schistocerca nitens, assembly GCF_023898315.1. Taxonomy (NCBI): domain Eukaryota; kingdom Metazoa; phylum Arthropoda; class Insecta; order Orthoptera; family Acrididae; genus Schistocerca; species Schistocerca nitens. The sequence goes on along the minus strand of NC_064617.1, from coordinate 422,483,689 downwards.
AATTCGGCGGTACGTCCACCCGGCCTCCCGCATGCCCACTATACGCCCTCGCTCAAAGTCCGTCAACTGCACATACGGTTCACGTCCACGCTGTCGCGGCATGCTACCAGTGTTAAAGACTGCGATGGAGCTCCATATGCCACGGCAAACTGGCTGACACTGACGGCGGCGGTGCACAAATGCTGCGCAGCTAGCGCCATTCGACGGCCAACACCGCGGTTCCTGGTGTGTCCGCTGTGCCGTGCGTGTGATCATTGCTTGTACAGCCCTCTCGCAGTGTCCGGAGCAAGTATGGTGGGTCTGACACACCGGTGTCAATGTGTTCTTTTTTCCATTTCCAGGAGTGTATTTTGGAAGGAAGTCACTCCTTTAGTCAACCTACAGAGGATACTTTCACTAAGCCCGCGACAATGAGTCAGACCTCCAGAAGTTTTCACTATTCTCATTAGGAACTTCAAATGGTTCAAATGGCTCTGAGCACTATGGGACTTAACATCTATGGTCATCAGTCCCCTAGAACTGAGAACTACTTAAACCTAACTAATCTAAGGACATCACACAACACCCAGCCATCACGAGGCAGAGTAAATCCCTGACCCCGCCGGGAATCGAAACCGGGAACCCGGGCGTGGGAAGCGAGAACGCTACCGCACGACCACGAGATGCGGGCATTAGGAACTTCTTAATCGCCACAACGATACATGTTCCATACCAGAATTTGCTGGTCCTTCGTAATGTGAAGCCACCACCTGTGAACATTTCGTACTGCTGAGAGCTCATTTTATCTTTCAAGCTGTTTATGTCTTGTAGGTTAAGGTGTCATCTGGCATACAAAAAATGTCCGCTAGCGTGGAAGTACGGAAGGATTTGGTAGATAACTTGAAGATGGAGGTTCCATTTCCCTGCTCTTTCAGATTCAATGAATAGTTTAACAAGTGTAACCATTTCAAAGTACTAAATCCATATCTTTGAAGTAGCACCACGGTTAGCTATTGCTTTTTGAGTTGTGCAGAAAACTTGATTTTTAATTCCTCACCAGACTTTTTTTCGTGTGCTAACAAAACCAGTGATCTGTCTCCATGATTTAAGAATTCTGCAAGTTTCTCTTGAAGGCGTGAGGTTACGTTCCTTGTCCCAAGATGATTTTCTCCAGCGTGACATGGGCTCTAATGGCTCCCGAACAGGCATTTCCTGTCAGGATTTTATCTGTTGATTACATTGCATATACTGAACTGAACAACTCCTTCAACCCACTACGATCCAATAAGTATGCTATAGTTTTCAAGAACGACATCAGCAGGTGAAACCCACTAATTCTAATGTTGACATTATCAAAATCTTGATCTCCTTGTTTGCAAGCTGCTATAAATCATGCCTTTAGGTGTGGACGCTGGTTGAAGGGTTTCATATCTGCTTCTTTGTTCATCAGTTTGCTCTGTTCTACAGAGGTGAGTAAAGTTGTATGTACCGTACTGTGATCAGATGGGGGAGAATTTATAAATGATAGACGACAAACTGACGGAAAGCTGCTCGGTCTATTTGTAATGGTGGTTTCATGATTGCTGACATTTGAAGACACACAGCTTCAGAATAAGGGCAGCAAAATTCCAAGAATGACACAACATCGTTCAGTTTTCATGACCCATACCTGTTATTAAAAAAAAAAAAAAAAAAAAAAAAAATTGACAGTTCAGTTTGTGTGGCGAAAGGAAAGACGTTGGCCCGATAGTGCTAATAACGCTGTGTGAAATGGCTAAGACATTTTTTACATCTATATCTACGTTTATACTCCGCATGCCACCCAACGGTATGTGGCGGAGGGCACTTTACGTGCCACTCTCATTACCTCTCTTTTCTTTTCCAGTAGCGTATGGTTCGTGGGAAGAACAACTGCCAGAAAGCCTTCTTGCGCGCTCGAATATCTCTAATTTTACATTCGTGATCTCCTCGGGAGGTATAAGTAGGGGCAAGCAATATATTCGATACCTCATCCAGAAACGCACCCTTTCTGAACCTGGTCTGCAAGCTACACCGCGATGCAGAGCGCCTCTCTTACAGAGTCTGCCACTTGAGTTTGCTAAACATCTCCGTAACGCTATCACGCTTACCAAATAACCCTGTGACGAAACGCGCAGCTCTTCTTTGGATCTTCTCTATCTCCTCCGTCAACCCGACCTGGTACGGATCCCACACTGATGAGCAATACTCAAGTATAGGTCGAACGAGTGTTTTGTAAGCTACCTCCTTTGTTGCTGGACTACATTTTCTAAGGACTCTCCCAATGAAACTCAACCTGGCACCCGCCTTACCAACAATTAATTTTATATGATCATTCCACTTCAAATCGTTCCGTACGCATACTCCCATATATTTTACGTGTCGGTGATCCCTCGCTTCTTCTTCAGTATAAGCTTTTTCTAAGAAGACTTTGAGAACCTCCGGAACAAGAGTTTCATTTTCGCCCAAGAAAGTATCTGGAGGAAGAGTGTCACCTATGGCATACGGTAGTGATAGTGTCCCTTCAACAGTTATATCAGCCTCTCTCTCTCAACTAATTAGAAACGTTCTTCCCATTCTGATAAACGTGTTTCGTAGTACTATGCATAGGTCAAAATCTTATGGCCAGTATTTTTGAAACAAACGATTGTATTATGTTTCATTTTCGATATGACAACATCTTTCCTGTATCTCTCCAATAAATGCTGTATTACAGGTGTTCTTTGCGGGATTTAGGTGCTCTCTATCTGAGTCATTAGCTGATAGCCAACATTCCTTACCACAAAAGTGAAAATGTTATTCATAGCCCTCTTCATCTCATCAGCATGACGGCAAACCTCTTTCGTCCGTCAGTCTTGTGCCTGATAATGTACAGTTTCCTTAAACCTTTATCGTCGAACTCACAGCCAGCAGCCACCATGTCTGTTATCGGCTGGATCATGTTGACAACTGCTGCACCGAAATCATATTAACGTAGTTGAGACTGTTTCATAATTGTATCTCTCATTTATATTTTCGTCATCTGATGTACCATTTACGTTAAGGACGATGCAGTCCTTGTTGTGACCTTGCATTATCTTCTGGAATATCCGTTCCACACTCAAAAGGATGTGTTTTGAAACAAAAATACTCAGATGATGATACTAATTTTCCTGAAGGTGTGAGGTGTGCTGGGTTCAGCAGCTTCTTCAGGTGAGCAGCTAACATTATCTCATTTATGTAACTTTCCTGACACGAAACGTGATCTCTAACAGGTTCTTTACGTGCCAAAACAGCTTCCTTCCTACCATTTACTTTTTTATTAGAATCACGTAAAGTTTCTATTCCTGTTTTCCTGACCACTTTCACTGCGCTCTCACTCGAGTCTTTTTCAGAAATAACACTCTTATCACAGGACACTTCAACCGAGTTATCGCACTGTATCTCAATGAAAACACTCAGAAATGAAATAACTTCACGCCGTTGCAGAGAGAGAAAAATGACACGACCGCGGCAGTGAATGTAAAAAAATTGGGAAACTGAAAACTGTGAGGCGTTTAGGCATCAAAACATACCCCCTCACACAAAGACGGGCTTCTTCCGTTTGCCATGTAAACGATGAGCTTCAGCAGTGGGAGGAGGGGTGGTTGGGGAGAGTGGGGCACAGCCACGGGTAGAGAGAGAGAGGGAGACAGTGGGGGTGCGCAATTGAGTTTGGTATCACAAAGGAACTGCACATGAAATAATTCAATAGAATGGAAAATTGCATTTCATTTATTTGTTTTCTGTTTTCCAAAAATTACTGATTCTAATCGCCATTTTAACATTGCTTTGCGTGAAAACCACACAAGATACACAAAAATATAACAGACATAAATTATATCAATTTCCTCCTCTTTTTCTTTTTTACCCCTGGGCCACTTTTTGTGAAAATATCTTGCTTTGCAAGTTATAATCTGATAAACAATAAAAAATATATTTTTTTCTCATATATGGGTGGAAAATTTTTGTTGGACATCTTCAGATTCGTGTTCACTATCGCAAAAAAATATAAATCACGAAAGGCAGTAACACCAAAATTTTCTGCTTCGAGCCCTTCATGTGGACTGGACTAACTGTGAAACATTTATTCGGTATGGAGCGCATCTAAGTGAGACTCACACCAGTATTTGTAAATACGTGTTTGGCAACCATTCACTTACGTAGCTGCCCTACTATGTGGGGAATCCAAGTTCCATTGTCAGTGCGGCCAGGAATGTTTTCCTTGGTGAGAGGACTGATTCAGGGGTGCACTCAGCCTTGTGAGGCCAACTGAGGAGCTACTTGAGAAGCAGTGGTTACAGCTCACGAAAATTAACGACGGCCAGGAGAGTGGTGTGCTGACCACATACATGTGCCTCCACACTGCATGCAATGACGCTGTCAGCAGACGATGAGACTGTGGTCACTCGGTACCTACGGTCCCCTAAGGGGTCTGCGGATATGCAGACACCATGCATTTATATAACTGATTTGCCTTGATGGTCAACGAAATTTCCTTCTTTATTGCGCATGCATAAGTACGTCCAACCTCCTACGGGAATCTCACAATTGCGAACATGGGCAAAATGGACACAGACTGTGCATAGGTGGTGCTTGGTGGGAGTTTGGGTCGGCCTTGAGGCGCGCTGAGGTCGTCCGCACAGTTGTCCAAACGGTTTGTTCCAGATGCCACAGTGGTTACCGCACCTGCCTAGTAAGCAGGAGATCCTCGGTCGAATCCCAGTGCGGCAGACAGTTTCACTCGTCGCCGCTGATTCCACGTAATGTCCTGATGCAGTTGACATCAGTATTCCTTTTCCTTTTCTTTCCTTTCTTCCCCCTCCACCTTCAATTTACATATAACGTATCACAGCTGCGGATTCGACAACATGTTGGTCCTTCAGACACATGCAGAAGAACAGATACCACGTGTTCATAGAGTGAAATTTATTTTGACCAGCTATTAGCAAAAGCAGTGTTCGTAACATAATTGTAGTTGTCTCACGCTTTCTGTGACGTAAATATCCTCTACTGCCCTTGTAAGATCACGCACAGGCCGAAACATTTTAGGGGTCGAGCATCTCCGTCTTCTCATAGCACAATAAAGAACTTTCCAAGCAATTCACCATCCAGATTAACAGTCGGCACAATGGCGTACGAATGCGTTAAGATACTGATGTCAGTTGATTCTGATACGAACACCTCTAATTTCCAGGTTTCTTTCATGTGGCTTTCCTCTTCAAATCTCGATTGGTTGGAGTTGAAAACAAAATCCTTAGTGAATTGATGGGATAAGTTTGTTTATTTCATCTACAAATTTTTGGCCAGATTTCTCAGTTTGCTGTCCATCGTCTAGTTGACGCTATGTTTGAAATTTCGTTATCTTACGTCTTCTGCTTCTGTAGGATCCTTTGAAGCTATGCAAACATCCACTGTTTCCTTTTAAATCATTGTAATCTATTTCATGCAGTTTGATGGGCATAACGTGGTAGGCCACTATCATGCACATCCTGTAAATTTTGACAAGTATCCTTGAAACACGAAAACACCAGTTTCTGTAACACGTGCGCCTCGTCCACGCCCCCACATTGCCGCGTCAAATTTGGATAAAATTCCGAGCTTTCGATGACTACCTCCGTCATCTTCGTCAGGGGTAACACTGAGTGTCGTGGACCGGTGAGGCTTCCGCTTTTATAAGCAGTGGACGGCTTCTCTGAGATGATAAACTGTAATATGAAAAACTACTTCCTTAAAACATCAATTCCTTGTGATACACCTACAATAGAGGTCCGGAGTGGGCTGTAAATATCGTATGGTAGCGAAACGAAGGAGATATGCTATAGCGTTAATGGAGAAACTATTAACATTCGAGAAATATTAGTTGCAATTTAGGCCACCAGCTGCAAATCTGGCACAGTGAAAACAAGCAAGACGCGTAGAAATGTTTCCATGTGTAATGGACTATGAACAGGATGTGGGCAGGAAAGGTCGAACAAGTGAGAAAAGCATAACGTTGGTTTTATTATTAACTTCCATTTACAAAATTTGTCCAATTTGAGCACCGGAGACGTCAACGAGATGAGGCACCAGTAAAACGATGCGATGAATAGTTGCTCGCAGCTGTTCTGGTGGAATCTGACCAAAGTGTTCCTGTACACAGGCATTCAGATCAGGTAGAAGCCGAACGTACCGCTGGTGAATGCGCTCTTTTAGATATCCGCAGAGCCAAAAGTCACAGGGATCGACAGCAGGTGATTTTGCAGGCCATACATCTGAAAAACCTCTGGAGATAACACGTTCGTGGAAGACTGCATTAAACATATCTTTAAACGCACGAGCGAAATTAGATGTTACCCCATCTTGCATCAAAACTGTGGTATCCACATAGTTCCGTTCTTCCAAAGCAGAAATCACATGCTGTATATGCAGGTCACGATAATCTGCAGCTGTCACGGTAAACGTGACAGGCGCTCTGGGTGTATTCTTTCCTAAGAAGAACGGACCGAGAATAAAGGTTATTGCGAATTCACACCACACAGTCAGATAGGGCGAGTGCAATGGCTCTTCATGCACAACAAACGGTTTAAAAGTACCCCAAATTCTGTAATTCTGTGTATTCACTGCACGCTGTAGCGTGAAATGTGCCTCGTCCCTCCATAAAATATTGCTCGGCCATGTGTCATCAACTTCGATTCGTGTCAGAAACAGAACAACAAACTCATAACGTTGGTGAGCATCATGAGATTTCAGTTGCTACACCGTCTAGGTTTTCTGCGAATACCCTTTTCAAATGAACCGAAAACGTTTCCATACTGTTGATCAGGGACGGACGCTCCAATAGCACTAGCACTGTCCTAGGTATGATGTGCTAGAAGGCCAGTTACAGCAACAGCATCCTCGGCAATAACTTCCACAGAAATACGACTCCCTCCTCTTCCAGGTGCCACACCAACCTCACCCATGTTTCCGAATTTCATCTTCTTTAAACTATTTAATGGCATTGAGCCACTCATCAGACATTTCAGTCAAAGATACTCTTTCAATGCAGCACTGTAATTACTGTCGGTCAAATAGATCAGTTTCGTTAACAGCGCACAGTCTCTTTTTCTCGATATCCCGACTTATTTTCTTACGTTACGCTTGTCAGATGACAGCGTGGATGTCATACAGTCATACAAATAGTGTACAGCGCCAGATCTGCACCCGGTGGCCCAACCTGGAACCTTTTTTTCCAAACTTAAAGTATTAGTATATTTACCAAGTTCCGTTGCTATACGATAATTACAGCTCACTCTGTGCGTGCGAGAGTAAATGCACTTCAGTTATAAACTACCTGTACTTTGTAGGGTCTTTTGAACTCAAGGCATCCACAGCGGAGAGAGTACATGCTCCATGTGAGTTCTCTGAATCTAATCTCGCTATCAATACTACTTTTCTTTGTGAGCTGTCCGCACCAATATTCGGCGATATGCTTCGAATTGCGTAGTACGCCGCGAAACTGTCTAACGACTGAGAACCGTTTCTGAATGTAGACCTACTTTGTTTTCCAATACACATTTAAATAACAACCACCATGCAAAAAATCGGCGTTCAGTACAAGCACTCTATGTCCCATTAATTATTGTTTTCCACGTTTCTACAATTAGTATCTACCTGATTAGTGCTGTGCTCCGTACGTTACTTAATATACTTGTCAAAAGTGTAGATACGATATTAAAAAAATAACTATACAGATTTCACTGAAAGTTCTTATGTATCCTTCTTTCCTTCCCTTTAAAATGGTCCAAATGGCTCCAAGCACTATGGGATTTAACATCTCAGATCATCAGTTTAAAAAAAAGTGGCTCTGAACATTATGGGACGTAACATCTGTGGTCATCAGTCCCCCAGAACTTAAAACTACTTAAACCTAACCAACCTAAGGGCATCACACACATCCATGCCCGAGGCAGGATTCGAAACTGCGACCGTAGCAGCAGTGCGGTTCCAGATTGTAGCGCCTAGAACCGCTCGGCCACAGAGTCCGGCAGTAAATTAGGCCAAGGTATTCAACTATGAACGCACTTATGCCCATATGCTTAAGATTTTTAAACAGTATACTATCGTAAATGAACTTTTGCACTGACATAAATGTTATTTTCTGAGAAATGTAAAGGACTTCGTAGAAAACTATCGTCATTATCGAGAAGGCTGTTCTGCTATGTTATACAGGGTGAGTCAGGAGGAAAGGTACGTGTTTTGACGGGTGATAGCATTACTGATTCCGAACTAAAAGAAAAACGTACAAAAGTGATATTAAACACGTTCTATTTCGGAAACCATTCGCAAAAGGACTTAAGTCCATATGAACCTGTTTGTCCAGAATCACTAACACTATCGCGTCTCAAAGCATGTACCTTTTCCCCTGACTCACCCTCTATGTATGTTTACCATTAAATTCTTGTTAAGATGTATTGAAAATACTGTATGAGAATGTCGCAACGACGGACCAAGGGGATAATAACTATCGTCAAACTTAGCCTGAAACGGTAGTTCTGGAAAGTCCCTTAGAACATACCACAGTCAAATAATACAAATGCAACCACACACTCAGGAACCCTGGGAACAAGAGTTGTGTTTAGTATTAACCATGCAATCGTACATGGTGGATCTCATCAACTGACGATTTGTAACGATAAAACCAACATTATTTACAGTAATGTCGCAGCGTAAAATCAGGTGTGTCGGTAGTGTAGTGGCTGAAATTTCGAATTTTTGCGCTCTTTCCATCTTAAAGCTGCTTCTTCTGTTGTCCCGGAAGCGTACGACGTCAGTACTTTTTGTGACATCGTGAAATGAAATCCCTCGAGATACAATGGGCTGTTTGTCGATGAATTCGGGACACCAACGTCTTTATTAAAATGAATTCCGCCAAAGTGTATGCAGTTGTGTCAACTCTTCTACGTATATTTCAAGGGAAAGATGAAGAATTGCATTCACCAGTTACAGAAGTGCCCTATTCTCATCAAACTGTAAAAGGAAATCACAAATAGGAGCGATGCAACTAAAATACATTCCTTGATACATAATCAAATGCAAGCTCCAACTTTCGAGAAAATTTTAGGTGTGCTCTAGACCATGACGTAATTAGCAACATTAAAAGTTTGCGTTCAGTAATGATATTCACATTAAAAATTGTGGCTATGGCGTATGTGTCTTCGCACGTTGCCAATGCTGAAGTGAATATTTATGTTTTGAATTATTTTATGATAGATATCACACTATGGAATCCTCTTTTTCTCTTGAAGTATAGAAATAAAAGTCAGAGCAAGCATTTAAACACTACAGTTCATATGTTTTTAATTTTCAATTCCTATTATCTGTATAGAGTGTTTTAGCTCCCCCAGCGATAAGTTTTATGCAGTACACAATACGCTCAAGAAACACATTTCAGGTTTTTAAATTCTCTCACTAGCTACATGCAAACTGTTAATTCCACATAAAAAAGGACAGGCTCTTCTTGTAGAAAACTTAATGTAGTTTTCGCTGGAGGCCACAATTCTCGCGTTATTCTAGAGGAATGATTTTGAAGGTCACTTTTGTATGTTTTTCTTGAATTCTAAAACTACAGCCTCTAGCGAAAACTTATCCTAGTAAAAAATTTTTACTATATATGAAAACATCTTTGTATGGTATTTAAATGTGTTACGTGTTGCTTGGAACTGAGGGTTGGCGGCACCTATGTCACTCTGTGTAAGCTTATATAAGAGTTGTGACAGTAAAATCTAGTTTTAATAAGATCTGAAATGCTTATTTCATTTGTAAATCCATTTTATATAACGATGTGATAAAAAATATTGATATTACGTACTTCTACGACAGCAAAGGAAGAAATACATAGAACTGGATTTCAAGACGGGGTGAAAGAACTACAAGTGGACTGGTAAAGTGGCGTCGAAATTCTAACTGCCATTTTCTCTAAAAGTACTGAATGTCGGCACATAAGCCAAAACAGGTATCCCTATATTACCACCTTTCTCTCACCCTGAGAAATTTTGGCTGTGTCAGAGGCCGACCTGTAGAGGATTCCCCTTGTCTTTCCGCCCTATGTACACATGATTACTTTCGCCTCTAACACAGGTAATGAGTTCCTGTGGGTAAAAGAACATTGAGAAATCAGATACAGAGAAAAAGCAAATACGGAGTGTGCAGGTTGTGATGGTGGTACAAAACCTTCCTCCGAGTTTCATAGAATTCCTTCCGTTCCATGGAAGTATATTTAATTATATGTGAAAACAGAAATTTAAAATCAATAAGACTGAACGTCAATATTTACTTAAATCCCACTCCACGAAGGATAAAGTTTTTTTTGGTAAAATAATATGTGGGTACACTGCTATTATCTGTACTTCATAAGTCTGAATTTTATTTATAACTAGGACGGATATTACTGCGCTGCATCATCCTGTTGTAATCTTTAGAACTTGGAAGTTATGTGAAAACTTGTTTGTGGCCATAGTGAAGTGGAAAGCTCAGAACAAAGTGGTTGTTTTTGCACAGGAAGTCTCAGAGAACTGTCTACTTCCGTTACAAAGAACATAGTGAATATTGTGTTTCTCATTGATTAGTTAGGTTCATGAACATTGTGCTTATGGGAGTTATGCCAACGAACTGGAGTCTAGCATTGCCCCTGAAGAGTGGTCTAAACCTCCAAAAAGCGTAGTTACTAGTTTTTGTTGGTTTAAAAGTTTAACATACAGCGTTAGATGCAGTATTTACAAATATGATTTCATATAAAGTACAGGACCACAGAAAAAAATGCCTCCAGCATTCCTTAGTTTCAGTAACGATGAACCAGAACGCCAGAAACAAGCTTTACTTAGGCTTAAGCAACAGAGGCTAATTTTGCTTTACAGCAGTAAGGACAGAATCATTGTTTGGAAAATTTTATCTAAAATTTCAGTCTGTCAAGGCTTCAAATGGATGTAGGCCTCAAAAATATTAAATCGTATTTTATGATGCATATTGTAAGAGAGTCTGGAGTAATATTACGGTATTATTAGTCATTACAAAACAGGTATACGACACGACGTCAAGACTGTTTGTATCTGTTTACTTTGTAGTTGGTGTGCTGATAACTAACGTTGCATGGAGGTTTCGTGTGTCAGCATCCCAAGTGTGATATTTACGCGATAATGAAAGCTTTTTTTTCTGCAGCTGGAGCAAACCAATTGACTTATGAGATACAGTTGGCTTGGTTGTGACTAACTTATAAACAAAGGAAAGTAATTTCATTTTCTGTGATTAAATATTTGGAAAGGATGACGAGGAGAATCGTTTTCGGCCCCACAAAGTTTCGCACAAATTTCCTGTTATCCTTAATATTGAAGCCATCTGGGTTTAGAAACGCTGAGTGGGCACACTCAGAGTCGAACAGATGACGTTTCCCGATTGTTAGAGTGTAGAGAGTACGGTAGATTATCGATTAGTTAGTTTCATTAAATAGTGATTCTAATTGTGACCCCGAACTAAACATCCCACATTAATTGCATTTCCAAAACGTTATTATAGAGGATGAAGAAGACTGTAAGGGAGAAAGTAGAAGCTCTTCGAGCTGTGATCACTGACCGACACACCTGAGTGACTGATTCATCGCCCATCTGGGAAATCGTATATGACATCTCTCAAAGCAGCATTAAGCGCCTTGATGAAAAAGTCTGATTTACGATGCCCTCATAAAGGTGAGTAGCGCATGTGTCCGATGAAACGGCGTATAAATAGTGTAATTAAGGTTAATCCTTAACCTTGAGACAAAGCAGATTTTACTGTACACAATTTTTTTTTTTAAATCGTCAGTTATATTATCACGAGTTTTCTGTAGCTGTAAGGAATTACAATTTTATGTAAGCAGTGTACTGCACAGTCACTAGCCTCTACGCTGCCTGTTCCGCTACCTGTTGTACTAATGGAAGAAGAAAAGATTTTATAAAACAATGCTGTACGATAAACTATGTGCATCAACTGATCAGTTAATGGTTTACTAGCTTTTTTATATGGCGTTTGACGTTTCTACTATTAGTCTAGAATGCATTTCATACTTTAATGGGTGGCCATTGTGGCCGAGCGGTTCTAGGTGCTTCAGTCTGGAACCGCGCTGCTGCAACGGTCGCAGGTTCGAATCCTCCTTCGGGCATGGATATGTGTGTCATTAGGTTAGTTAGGCTTAAGTAGTTCTAAGTCTAGGGGACAGATGACCTCAGATGTTAAGTCCCATAGTGCTTAGAGCCATTTGAAAGATACTTTAATTTTTGAAGCTGTTGGTTTAAAAGCTAATGTTAGTCGCATGTTTATTAGAGGAACCAAATTAAAATGAAATCAATCTTCCGCTTGACTGATCATATTCTTTTCAACTGATTAATTTTGTGTCAGGATTCTTTTCCTTCAATGTTCGCTTGGAGTAACACGTTGTATCTTGAGACTACTTTACAGTGTAAACTTTTCTATGTTGTAGTTATATAATCAAGCTGTGTCTAACCATGTGAACAGATGTGCATATGTCGGACGCCAAATCTGAACTGATTTCCGAACTGCTATGACTAAAGTCTTTTATAATGGATGAATTCTACATTTTGCAAGAGTTTAAATTAAAGTCATTCCTGTTACGCTTATTAATTTCAAGTTTTCGGTACAGCCTGATCAAGTAGATTCAACTCGTATGAACGATTAAAGTTTAACGATCTTTACTGTTGCTTGCGAATTAAAAACTTAAATTTTGAAACGTTTTTGATTGAAAGTTTTCTGTTGCCTGGTATCTTCCGCTTATCCAGAACATCACTAGCAGTTTCAAAATGCGTACAAAAATTTTCTACCACAAGAACGTAGATTGATGGATATTGCAACAACAATAAATAAAGATCTCAACATTTGGTATCGAGCTTCATGGATTCAGTAATTATTATTTTCTATTGTCGGGTAATAATTTTTCACTATAGCTATACCTTCCAAATGCAGAAATAAAGTTCTTGCGCCGAATACATGGTTCGTCTTACGACTGTGAATTCTGGAACAACTGGCCTGACATGTATGTCTAGTGTTATTCGGTCGTGCCTGCAGTGGATCTAAATCAAGTGACATGAACAATGGCATACGTCTTCCAGGAAAGCCATTGAAATTTACTTTTCCCATCAGTGGAGCCGCCCGGAGTGGCCGTGCGGTTCTAGGCGCTACAGTCTGGAGCCGAGCGACAGCTACGGTCGCAGGTTCGAATCCTGCCTCTGGCATGGATGTGTGTGATGTCCTTAGGTTCGTTAGGTTTAATTAGTTCTCAGTTCTAGGCGACTGATGACCTCAGAAGTTAAGTCGCATAGTGCTCAGAGCCATTTGAGCCATCAGTGGACGGCTGAATTATCGATTATTCCATGTGGTCATGACATTACACTGCAATCTTCCTTCATTCGCTTGTATTCTCTCTTTGAGTGATTTTCATGTAAATGAGAAAACAAGAAAATTATTTCGTTGTATTCTTCGTCATCTGCATTTCTGTTAAGTTTATCATGTAGAATAAATAGTCCTTTGCCTCTTTAAGTTAATTTTGTTTCTAACAAAACATGTTTCACCTATTCGTACTAGACATCGTTGGCGGTTCCAAAATACCAAAGAAAATGTTTTGTTATTGGCCTGTGATGTTTTCTGTAAGTACATCTAAATGACTTTTTACGATCATACTATTGTGATTCGTCACTTACTTTCGTTTTTATATTCGTCTCTTGTGTCCATTGGCTCTTCTGTTGGAAGTAGTGACATGTAGTACAGGTTTCCAGCTGATATTACGTTACACTTTTACATGTAGCTCACATGCTGTGGGATTGACTGCTTGATGAGTGTGGTGTCGGAAGGGGGATGGATGGAAACAGGGTGAGTGATGTGGTTATTCTCTCTCTCTCTCTCTTCTTTGTTTTTGTCGGTTATTCTTTTATAAGTATTTTTTTTTTATTTTTCATGGTGAACTATGAATTACTGAAAATATTGTTTTGTTATTGCTCTTTTGTCATTGAGCATATTTTCAGTTTCATTTATGGCCCTCTGTATGAAATACTCTTCCCGCAGAGTAAGCATTCCTATCTTTCATGCCATGCCTTCTTTTACCCCGACTGGCGATAATTTTCTTTTATTAGATATTCTGTGCATTCACTCTCCGGTACCCTTATTTGTTCCTTGTACCTAACATTAAGATTTCTTGCAATCAGCCCAATGCATTTAGAGTTGAAGCTACAGTATTTTAATTCCTATTTTCATGATCTACTGTATTTATCTTTCTCTTCTATCACAGTTTTTAATTTATTTTGTACTGACCCAATTATCTTGAAGGATATATTGAGTCTATGTTTTTTGAAGATGTTACTGTTTTTGTGTGAGAAAATGGAACGGAAACGCCGAGATGAACTATATTGTGCAGATAATATACGACAATCTTAAACTGATTAAGGGAAAAAACAAGTCAATAAACCACAATAGCAATGTTGTATTTTATGAAAGGGCCTGAGTTGACAGAGGCGTCGTACAGCCACATCATCAGCGCCACATACACGTTGATGTACGCGCCTTTACTCACGTATCAGTGGGATTGATTTGTGAGCATGGTTACAAAAGCTGTGCATATCCCAGCGGAGATTAAATCTCTGCTTGCTCGACGTGCGCACTTACAGAACGCCAGTCTGGCACACAAGCCACAAAAACGACGTAGCCGGCAGGTCTCGTATCTGTGATTTGCATCATACCAAGCAGCGTGCCGTCTGTAGCGTTTCTGATTCAGGGAGGTAGTCTGTCTGCTGCGGAAAGTGCTAAGTAAGGGTTTATACGACTATAAATAGTGTATACACCTGTTTCTAATTTTTTATGTTTATACATGCTTTCACTACATACATGAAGACCACTGCTTGTGTAGCGGGTTTCCAGTAGGAAAAAAAAAAAATTCTCCGCGCCTCCGTATGCAGGGGATGGGTTCACTAGTTGGCCGACTTCGATGTGTCCTACCACTTCGCACTGACTGACGTGACTTGGTGCAGCCATGTCTGGTTTGAGTGATTCCAGTCAAAATATTATTATATTTATTGGTTGTGCCAAACACTTTTTTCGGTTTTCACTCAATCCTTGTGTGGTTTATAATTTTTTTTTTAATTTTCTGCATCAGTCTCGATCTTATGTATATTTGTAGCCGTCTGTCTTCTTGTTTCGGTACATTTTTAATAATAATTTATTCTATGAAATTTGAATACTTGTAACTTCTTTTAAGCAACTAACACAGGAATTTATTGTCCTCGTCTTTCTTTCAAGGTACGTATAACTACTTTATTAAAATTATTAGTCCAGTCAAATGACAGTTTTCCCGTAATGAAAATGCGGAAGTTCATTCCGTGATCGGTGTACATTGCTTTTTTTTTTTTTTTTTTTTTTTGAGGTGCTGAATCCCAATGTCATGTTTTCTGCCTTGTAGGAGATCAGCTTCATAACAGAAAATGTCAAGAACCTAAAAAATTTAGCATATTTTTGAGTTTCTTCTTGTATCTAGAAAACTATGCATTTTTCGAAGATGATCACTTTATGCAAAATTAATGTCGATAAAATTTCTGACGTAATGCACCAGTCGGTTTGATTTTATGACGAGCGTTATAGGCGCTAGAGAGCGAAGAAGAACAGTGATTTTTGGACCTTCTGCGGAATCGTCAAATACGCCTACAGCCACCCCTACAACTGGAAAAATATAAACTTTATGAAGAAGAACTCCTTCGCCACGTGAAATTACATTAATGTTCCTACGATGGACGTCCATTTTCTCGTAAGTGGCGATGGAAAAAAGTGAAAATTACAAAAAAGTCTTCTGCGCCCTGCAACGAAACGACTCCTCCCGCCTGCCTATTTCTCATCGACGCTGTACTTTCGATACACCTAAAAGAAGTTGTTTGAATGAGTTAACGGAAAAGTATGCTTCACGAAAACAGCAACAAAACGTACGAGAGTTATTCCATAAGTTACGGTAGCTATGATGTATCTTGCGATAATGCGACAACATGAGAATTCCACGATGTTCATTGAACCGTTGTGGTAAAGTCTATGTTAATGCAAACATAAAACAGAGTTCTAGTACAGGAGATCACGGCAAAGGCTGAAATGAACCATACGCATTACAACTCCATGCAAATTTCCAGAATGGTAGAGCACCTGCCGGGAAAGGCATAGTTCCCGAGTTTGGGTCTCGGTCCGTCACACAGTTTTAATCTGCCAGGAAGTTTCCGTGCAAATTTATTTCCCACGAGTACAAATGGAACAAAAATGAGTCAAAGTAGCTACCATGCTTCAAAGTAGTCCTGAATCGTGCACCTACAGCACTACAAACGATGGGGAAGGCGATTAATGCAATTGGCGTTGCCACAACGTGTGCCACACGTCACCGAAATGCGCCCTTTTTGCAAAATGCTTCCCACGTAGTGGTTTCCTCAGTTGTGGAATGAGGTCGAAGTCGCATGGATTGAGGTTTGTTGATTAGAGTGGGTAGGGAAGGACGCGTCTTGTAGCACACTGAATATTCCACACGCTGGTTCCGAGGCATCATCGCATACGGTCGTAATCTGTCGATTGCGGTGGTGCCAAACGTTCACATGATATGCCATAGTTGCCTCGATTTATTGAAAGACCCTCGTATTTAATGCACATTAGATACACAACACTAAATAGAAAGATGAATATGAAATCTGTATGTAGTAATGTAAATGTGTCATGAAATGAGTGAAATTCGATCCCAGGATTGGATCACAACTTCGAGTCGTATCTCCATCTGGAACTGAAAGAAGTTATGTAGTTACAAAATAGGGGCCCAAAATACAGATAAGTTGTATAGTGAACTATCGATATATAATGTACTGATGTCATATGCGCAACTTTTTACCCGTGTTCGTTTGGCTGTTGATGACCAAGTCAAAGTTTTGGGCACTAAAAGACCCCCGAAAAGGGTCTTGAGTAATGGAACTCCCAGACAGATCTTCGGGGCCGGGAAGATTCAGGCTGAACAATGAGTTTTGGTGTCCCTCAGCTGAAAGAATGGTAATTGAGTGACAAATGTTGTAATGGAGAAAAATTTATGAGCGAACATGCATAATGGTGCAGAAAAATTAATAAGCGAACATGCATAATGCTGCAAAATATTACATGAATTAATACTTTCTCTCGCCTCAGCTGCTTCAGGCAGTGGTATTGCAAGGGTCTCTCCTAGATCCTTTTCGTCTTCTTCTTCAAAGTTGACGATGTTTTAACATGACCCTTCACATTCGTGGCGCAGTTTCGTGTAAAACAGTCCCGATCGCCTACAACTGCATAAACCCTGGCAGTCTGCCTTGCATTTGCAAGAGATATGCTGAAGAAGCCTCCGGGAGCCGGGGGTTTCAGTGAAGTAATGGAAGCCAACCCATTTTATTCTAGCTTGCACCCCATCCACTCTGAATCCACTACTACAGTATATGTGACCCACGGGTGGCTTTTTGTTGCGCAGATTGAAATGGGGGCAGGAGCAGTCTGAGTGTCCAAGATCTTTTACTGCTACATCTCACTTTTCCATGTCGCTGTTTCAGGCTACATGGTATTTATCGCTGCAGTCTTTGAAGTTAACCTTGTTGGACTAGTGACCAACAGGAAATGCCAGAACTCTGAACAGTGTTTTTGATGGTGCCTCTAGCTTACTTTTGTATTATTTTTGTGTATCTTTATGTATACATACAAAACTGTGTTGCATTTCGTTAATTTTTTGAAAAGAGTATGCTCACTACCACAGGGTTACCGAGACACACACCAAACGACTAATTTCTTGTCGATATCAAGCCCTGTTAATCTGTCCTTTCATACATCGATAACACTACGTATTGCATTTGTGTGTCTCTACACCAGTGCTCAGTGACAGAAACTACTGTAAAGTTCAAAGACTGCAGCTCAAATTCAGACGGCAGTATTTAATTTTTTATTGACAGCATGTTTTGATGAATGATAGTTGCGTCTGTCGCATTGTGGTCCCTGTTTCTTTGTTCGACAAGTAAGTATTCCAGAATCAATCTAATGAATACTTATTACAGAATTTATCTATACTAATGGATTTGATCTTTAGTCAGGGAACCGATTGCCGGCATTTATCTAATAAAAAAAGACCTACCTCTACTACCATACGACAGCATGATAGATTTTCCTTTGCCATGTGGTTGTAGTTTCACATTAAAATGTCTGAGGATGGAGGAATAATCTTCCTAAAGGTGTAGGATAGCAATGATACTATTTTGTTTTAGAGAGGAAATTTTATTTAGTACATTGTCTGAGTTTACACTAAAAGAGTGATTAGACAGAACGAACTCTCATCTGCATGTAGAATTAAATAGATTTTGAAAGTCAGTATAACTTCCTTCTAATGAATTTACTGAATTAATATTCAAGGAATCCATCTTTTCGTTGGAGTTCACATTCATGTAAAAATTTTTAAGACGTTTTGGTTCTTTTGGACTGTGACAACTACTTATTCATAAAATCTTCTTCACAGACGTCCAACATCTCTCCGACTAGTAGTTTGTAGACCAAACGCCTTTATTCTTTCATTCGTAAGAAAAATGTTTCAAATGGCTCTGACCACTATGGGGCTTAACATCTGAGGTCATCAGTCCGCTAGAACTTAGAACTACTTAAACCTAACTAACCTAAGGACATCACACACATCCATGCCCGGAGCAGGATTCGAACCTGCGACCGTAGCAGTCGCGCGGTTCCATACTGAAGCGCCTAGAACCGCTCGGCCACAACGGCCGGCCATTCGTAAGACGTGTGCTTATCACGTGCTATTTTGTTCCTCCATCTTTTCATTTACATTTTATATCCTTTTCACTAAAATAAAAATCGGACGTGAGCTGTACAATTTCTTTTTTTTTTCTTTTTTTTTCACTTTGCGCGTTCCAAGCGATTAATCTCTCATCTTCAGAAGTTTGACATAGGCTTAAATTGCAGATGAAATAACGTCAAATACTGACCGGACGATAAAGGCATCCTACAACGAAAAAGTAAAAACTACAAAAAATCGTTAAAAACAAATGTATAGGAGGAAAGCATCGGAATAATATGAAAAGTTGCTTCAAAACGAATCTCCATACTTGACCATTATAAATTCGCTACCTTCCTGAAAGAACAACAAACTGTGAAGTCACAAAAGGTACATAGATATGCGATAAGCAGTAACGAACAGACTGATAACTTAAAGTGAATTGATCGCGCCTACAGACGAACTCTAGCATCCACGGAACGTTATATAACCAAACAAATTATTCACCATAACAACATAAAAAGTTATACATCAGAGCGAATGCTCAATCAGGTATAAAAATGAAACTACGTATAATAGGAGGTGACTAAAATGCAGGTAAAGCATTATATTTTTTAAACTACAGATGGTGGCGCCATGGGTCGATAGAGTAGAGACTGAAGTTAAAATCTTCTGGGTTATTAGGCCGCGTCATGTTTCTTCTAAAATGATCGATGTTTCGACCCCTCTGCTGGGATCTTCTGGTGTCCACTACTGCAAGAACACTGTCAGAAACGGGTGTCGCGTCCTCCTATAAAGGGAGAGTTTTCACGCGTTCGTGCTGGAGAAGTGATAGTATTGGTTAAAATTCATATGGCTACCATTGGTGGGCCATAGTCATAGGCTAATATTCCCGCTGAGATGCAGAAAAAGGGGCGTTGTTACCTAATCTCCTGTCGATACCATTGGCGGCCCATCGTCATTGGATAGAAAGGCAATATTCCACATTTACGCTGGAGAAGGGTAATTAGTTGAAATTCCTGCTACCGCTTGTAACCTCCCCGCAAAATTGAAATAAATAATATGAATATGATTCTAATTTAGTGTAACCTCAAAACAAAAGTCTTTCACAGTGTAACCTCCCCACAAAATTCGTTTTACATTTAATGTCCCCACAAAATTTGTTGGTTAGGTATGATAACCGGTTGGTTTTGTTGCTGTTGTGGGGAAAAACCTCTATTGTTACCAAAATGTGTCTGCGATTGCTGAAAATTTTGTACATACTGATGATTAAAATTTTGCCTGTTATTAAAATTACGCTGGTAGTTCTTGTCGCTTCGGGAGTGTCTAAAGAAAACTGTCACTTTCGGTAAAACATGTCATATCAGGTTTTCATTACTCATTTCTAATCCTAGATAGATCGATAGTTGAAGAGCTGTTTTGATAGATATGAAGGATAGTAAAAGAGAAGGCAGCAGTGCAGAAAACTAAAGATGAAATAGCACTACTACAGCTCGGGGCCCTGTGCACGCTACGGCACATATTCATCGAAGCTAATGAATCCCCTGAGGTCACTTACGCGCTGCAAATAAATTTTAGTTTCTGCGTTACAGGCAATGGCGGTGAAAATTCAAAAGCAAATTGTCGCATCCAGGCCAATTCTAGTTTCTGCATTACAGGCCAAGCTGGAGAAAATACAAAAGCAAATTTTCTCAGCGATAGAGACTGTTTGTAATTAAAATTATCGTCTTTGGGTGTCTGAGCTGGTTCAGGATTGCATGAGACTCTATTTGTCTGTGTCTGTTCGGAATCTTCTAAGTCATGTACTCTCTCTAAGTCACCTAAGCTACACTGGCTGTGTGAGTGTGAGAAATATTCGGAATGTGGCGTATGCTGTGCCGTGTTAGAGGGTGAAACATTTTTCATTTCTGTCACTTTAAAACGTTCGTCAATTTGGCTGTTCTGTTGTTCAAATTTCTTATCGACTTTCGCATCCGAAGTGCGTGAAAGTTCTGCTGACATTAATTTAAACTCGTCGCGCAACTGTGTTGCATTTTCAGAACATTGTTCAGTGACTGCACTACTTTCATCTCTAAGTAATTTCGTTGTGGCTACACGTGTATCACGTAACTCTTCTCTACTATTCCTAGCACAAGCCTTAATTTCCTCACGTAATTGTTCTTTAGTATCATGACGTTGCACGGCAACGGCTGTAGGCTGTTCACTAAGTTGTTTGTTCTGTTCATTAAAGTTGTCGTGTTTTTCATTCGACTGTTTGAAACTGTTGTTTAGTTTTTCATTCCATTGTTTGAGATTTTCATTACGTTGCTTGTACGATTCATTAAGTTAGTCCTGTTATTCGTTAAGTTGTTTGTACGATTCATTAACTCGTTTGAAAAGGTCGTCTTGTTCTTTCTTGAGTTGTAGTAATAATGCTACAACTTGATCCCAGACAAAATTAGTTGCTGTATTCTCTGTGCTGTGTGATGGTGTATCTGCATGTTTCACGTTTTGTATAACCATTTGGCCATTGTCTGACTCGCAAAAAGGTTTGCCAATAGGACGTGCACTGTTG
Source organism: Schistocerca nitens (assembly GCF_023898315.1). Lineage (NCBI taxonomy): Eukaryota > Metazoa > Arthropoda > Insecta > Orthoptera > Acrididae > Schistocerca > Schistocerca nitens. The sequence goes on along the minus strand of NC_064617.1, from coordinate 422,462,318 downwards.
AGCACTACATCGGAATCAAATAAATCTGACGTATTCTGACTACATTGTTCACCTTCCTTAGAAACAATTATCTGTTCGTTACGTAAATTTTGCAAACCGGGTGTGTCAAACTGCGCAGCGATCATTGTATCGGAACGTGCCGCGTCATCAATTGTTAAATTTACTGTGGACATAATTGAATTTGTTTGCCCATCATTAGAATTAAAATCATTACCAGTGTTTGGCAGGCACTGATTATCTGTAATTAGAGGATTATCACTATTACACTTAGTGTCGCAAGAATTATCGGTCAAATTATTAGAGTCGGCTATTTCACTCATTGCACACCGCGATGTACCGTTAACAGTTTTTCGCGGCATTTTTCACAAATCAAAATTAAGCACAAAATGAAACAAAAACAAAGCAAAAATGGAACAAACACAATTACAACAAAGAGCGATAAATTGCCGATGATCTGTGAAAGAAAAAGTGACAAATTAGTAAATGCGTTGCGCCAGATGCAAACTACATTTAAGTAAATAAGAGCAGATATATGACTACTTTTCAGAAATCCACAAAGAAAATACGATCCTGGCCGGTTGTCGCCAAGTGTAACCTCCCACAAAATTAAATAAATAATATGAATATGATTCTTTCACAGTGTAACCTCCCCACAAAATTCGTTTTACATTTAATGTCCCCACAAAATTCATTTACATTTAATCTCCCCACAAAATTCGTTCCCATTTAATGTAAGCTCAAAACAGAAACATTCCTAAATCTCTCAACAGTAAAAATTATAATTATGTCGTTCACATTCAGTGTAACGTCCCAAAAAAAAAAAAAATTCAGTAACCTGGTAATAAAACAATGTAACTAACTTCTCAATTAAATTGTCGCTCACTTATGACTTTTCAATAATTCACTGTGAATTTAACCTGGTAAATTTTGGACGACAGCAGTGCTGCGTCATGGCCCTGAAAGATCATTCCGAATAAAAAAAGGAAAAATTCTTACCTCAATGAAGTCGCCGGATATTTCTGCCCTTACAATAAATTTTTCCGGCACAGCTCTGTGCAATGCTGTCCGACCTATCTGTCATTTATGAAAGGAAGCAACTGATTTTTCTATTGCAATAATCGGGATGATCATGCATGGGAGAAAATAGTAAATTCTTTAAATTGAAATGAATGGTTGTTAAAAGTTACTTTTTATGAAGAAGTAACGAGATTTTTTAAAACATTTACATGAGACTTGAGATAAAATTACTACATGTGCGCGAGGCTGCTTTTTACCTCATACAATAATACTCAGGCTCCGACATCGCTGCACCGCAACCGGGCCAGCCAACACGATACACCACACCAGACCAGAGCAGACTCCAGACTAGCAAAAACTTACTGCTACAGCTACACAGTTCCTACTGCAGTCAATACTGCTCTCTGGTCAGAGATTCTGTTATACCTTGCAAATCGCAGGCAGCGCATGAGCAATACATAGAAATTACATCTGCTCGGATCTCTTACATTTGAGCAATACATTGAAATTACATCTGCTCGGACCTCTTACAGGCTATTGGTTGGTCTTTATCGTTGGCTAGATTCGAAACGGTCAGGGCAAGAGAGGGGGAATGTTTACCCAAAGCAACGTTCAACTGCCGAACGACCGTGAGGAGAAAGCTAACGGTTCAAGGTTAACACCAGTTTTGCCAACTTTCTCACCAAAACTCTTCTGTTCCTCTGGCGTATGGCGTATCTTTACTTTCCAAAATCCCCTAGTAACCTAACAACCCATCCACTCCATTCCACTTAGACTGCGGCAGTCGTGTAGCTGCGTCCTGTGTATAGTGTGAAGTGAAGCCGAGAAATATGCAACCTACATGGTTGCAGGACTGTCTGTGCCTCTGATCCAGGACGTGCCTCTGATCCAGGACCTGCAATTCGGCTCGTTATTAAAGGTCGCAATCGGTCGTGCTGACGGAGAGCTCCGCCTTCATCTTGCAAGCAAGACTGGGACTGGCAGAATCTCTTCCAATCCAAAGCAACACCCATCATTTTTACTGACATGAGCCACAACCTGCAGTTGGCTGGACCCTGTACTCTTCAAGGCATTCAGTAACACTTGTACATCTAGAATGGCTCCTCCCAGTAAGCACACTGGATTTCTTCCCCTCCTTGGCATCCATACTCCTAAGAACCAAAGCAGTAGATGCCATATAACATGACCTTGCCTTTGTCCTATCACATAATTCACTTATTTGAGAAGTACGAAAGGCAATAATGTCCCTCTCATTAAAGCTCTCCAGTCCTCCAACTGAAGCCACTTTGTATCCAGGATACCGTACTATCGTAACGGTAACCCAACCATTTCCATGATCATTGTCAGCAATGTTGTCCAGAGTAAAGTTGAAGACAGCTCCACAAAATACTGAAGGGCCGTGTAAAAACACTTGACCACTTACAGGTTGGGCTACTAATACAATTGTGCGAAAATTAAAGTTGTTGGAGATGTTACACATTGGTTCAAATGGCTCTGAGCACTATGCGACTTAACTTCTGAGGTCATCAGTCGCCTAGAACTTATAACTAATTAAACGTAACTAACCTAAGGACGTCACACACATCCATGCCCGAGGCAGGATTCGAACCTGCGATCGTAGCGGTCGCCCAGTTCCAGACTGTAGCGCCCAAAACCGCACGGCCACTCCGGCCGGCTGTTACACATTATTATAAAAATTAAATAAAGATCCACTCCTTATGTCCATCCTTTTTTATCTCGTCATTTAATTAAAAAAAACGTTCATTTACGTTGTGTAGTTGCTATGCTGTGGCACCGCATTCGCTGCGCTGTGGCGTGGCAGTTGCTGGCCTGTTGCGCAACGCTTGTTGTGCGGGTTGCAGTATTGGCCCCTGCAGGTCGCCTTTAGTTACAACAAGGCGTCTGAAACCACCAGTAAACCCATCGTATGTGACAACCTCTATCTTCTGGGCCAAGAGGCTTCTTCTGGAACAGGATGAGTAACTGGGTCTGGCTTAGGATATTTTTCAGCCACTGATAACGCCCGAAACTGTCCGTATAACGAATCATAGAAGCGATTCATCCCCCCTCCCCCCCCCCCCTTCAGGGGTAACTTGCTCAACTGAAGAAAGATGTATCTTCATATTTTGGCAAGTGACTGATTTCATTATTGGGATGCTTTGCTTTAATAGAGCCTTAGTAAAAAAAAAAAAAAATTGCAGCAGAAAAAATTACTCTAACCTGTTGACTGTTACTGTCTGGCTCCTGCCTGTAATTTTCACTGAGACACACCGGCTCGGCACGTCAGCAGGCGCAACACTTGTGCAGGACACGGGAGGAAGTATGGGAGGATGGCACAGACGGACGAACAGAGATAGAGAGAGAGAGAGATATAGAGACAGGGGGGGGGGGGGGCAGGGAGAAGGCAGAGCCGAATCTGTTGAATCGTGCGGGTGGCTACAGGATGACCGCAGAGCGTAATTTCAGGCCGAGTGTAAACTGAGGCCGGTGTGGCAACCGCAGAACGTGCGAACAGGCGGTAATTAACAGCAGTCGCACAGAGGCGGAGAGATGCGTTCCCAGGAGGCCCTGTAGCCTCTACCGTCTGCCTACTCAGCAGCATTAGTAGGGGCAGCAAAGCGAGCAATGGCAGGCGCCAGCCTCCTACGACGTCACAGCAGCACCACCTTATATCAACGCCGTTGCGGCTAATCATATCAATCTTCTAGTAAGAGTAATGCTCTCACGATACACTGTAACGTGGTAATATCTTCGCAAACCTTCGATGACACCTCACATTTTTTGTTAATTGTAAAACATCTACAACTTTTGGATAGGTAAATGTGTATTTAAATTCACCCTGAATTCATCCCTATTTTTATGTTTGAAGATAAAAAGCACCATTAAGAAAAGGAAATTCTCTGGTAGAGTATTGCAGTCATCGTCAAATCACGAGAAAAAATGTGGCGCAACCGGTGAAAAGCACAGCATGCCAATGCAGTGCCACTACACAACAGAGGGTTCTAGGATGAGACAGGTGGACATAAGAGTGAGAGTGCTGCAGAAACTCTAAGATAATTAACAATTTTAGGAAGCACAAGAAAAGCGTGACGGTTTAAAAAGAAAATTATCGGATAATTTTTATTTACACGAAGTGTCCAACGTACTGAAAAATGTGGTGTAATAACAGTGCTATTGTATGATACCAAAAACCACAGTGGAAATCATAAATTATAACTCAGATAGAGTAGTGGTAGATCTCTTATCTCATTTGATCATTTACGTATGAATCAACGTTAAGAAAACATCGAAGCACTCAAACGCTATCATCTTGAAGGTAACACAGAGAATATTAAGCACCTGTGTGGCAAAATACTTCTTGAGAGTAGAAGATACATCCAAACACTCTTTCATGAGACAGATTCGGGAATTCCAATGAACAATAATGCTCATTGTCACGCATTCTCTAACAGTCCAGTGCCGTCATATTACATCTCATGAACAGATATAAAAAGTTATGAAAGTTCCGAAATAGTTTCACATCTTTAACTGTGAATTGACTTCAGCCGTTTCCGACACATGGATGGCTATTCAGGATCTGCACTCGAACCAGGATTTCCCACTTAATGTGAGAGGTCTCCTCAACAATTTTTTTATGGGAATCTGGGTCAGTTTCAGAGTGGACAGGGGTCGCAACCCGATGTCTGGACACGGTGTCTGCATTACACCTTGAGGACAGAGAGAGAAGGGGAAGTATGTGGTAAAAAAAGAAAAGAAAACAACCGTACAACAACAATTACATTATTTCATTTATTATTATTTTTATGTATACACCTATGGCACGCCGTGATAAATCGGAGCGGGATAACTTAAAAACGGTTCTAGTGCCTGATTGATGTTGAGGAGAAAAACTGGAAACAAGGTAGTAACACATGCGGCGGCAGTGGTGCAACATCGTACGTGACACCGTGTCACCTGGCGTGTCTTCTCGTTTCAGTCCTTGTTATGGCTTGTTCGTTCGTTGAAGTATATGATCAGGTCCATAACTTCTGTTGTCGTGGACGCTACAGGTATTCTGTGACCGTATTGTGAGTGACGAACAATGTACATAGCACCGGAAATAAAGAACGTCTTTGAGGCTGTCACACTAGAGATATTTCACGGCCTGGCCGCTGATCCACAAAACTGCACTCGTCCGAGCACTGGGGTTTCTCTTTTCATCCGGTAGAAGAATCGCGTGTGCCGATATGGAGCGGCGTTGCACGTAAGATATACGCTAGAATCTGGCACACAAACCTCCACATCTGCTCCTCCAGACGGTTTTCGACGGTATCGACTTCTTGGCATGTCGGGCAAGTGGGTGAATCGGCCAGGTGGACCTTGTAAAGGCTTTCGTGTCTCACGTACCTCTTATTGTCAACCACATACCATGGAACTTGTGCGTCAGAGTCAAGTAAACGATAGTGTACGTTTCTTCACACCACTCGCCATCGCGTATATGACATTTGGATTCGATTACATTAGGCGGTCGGTACAGCTGTAGTTCACCGTAGAATCTTTTCGATGTTGGCAATATTGGGGTCGGGGTCACTTGGCGTAGATAACTACTGCGCTCCAAATAGAATCACCCAAGATGATTGATGGGATCCGGGTGGCCTCCTAACATGTTCGGTGGGTCGGGAGAAGCCGGTTCCATCACGGTCAGTAACGAGTTCGTAAGGCTCAATGGTCATCTACGCCGCATTCTTGAGTGGGACCTGATTTAGTGGGCCTCCGCCCTGTCATGGACGTTGAGGACCCCGAGCCCCACTATCCTTGGGTAGGATTAGGATGAGGGAGTCGTACGTAACTTGAACAACATCCGTTTGCTGACAAAGGAGCCGTAAGCGGCTTTAATAATACAAGCCAGTGGGAGCGTGATCGGTAGAGTTTGTGCGACGTGTGGATGACGCGATCCTAAGTACACATTTGCATAATGTGCTCGCTGTACGATGTATACGGATCGTAAGCGTTGATCCACAATGCTGGCCCTTGTCTGTCGCAATAGGCGTTCATAGTTTAATGTCATCGTGCGCCGGATATCGGTTGTGAATTCCAGTCCTAGGCATCTCAGAGTGTCGGTAAGCCGAAAGTGGACAATGCACTATCGTAAACATAACCCAATAAGCAGTGCGAGCGACTGTCGATGCCCGATGCCGCTTCGTATGTTGCAGTCCACGACATTGTCTCTATCATATCATCGGCTCCACGGATGATGAGCATCACATCGTCGGCATAAGCCGTGTATCGGTAAGCTCGATCGCCAATGGGAGTCCTATTAACCAGTGGCGCAGGCCACAAGCAAAGGCTGCCATTAACGAGTACTCTTGACGGTGACAAATGCAGGAGGCGCATTATCACACCAGTAATGGTATCGGAATATCGCATATTGTGTAGCACATAGGTGTGGTCAATATGAGAAATACCTGACTAAAATCCAGTGCAGCTAGCGCGCAAGGGAGGCGCTGGACCCGTGTTTAGGAGATTAAAAACAATGGTTCAAATGGCTCTGAGCACAATGGGACTTAACTTCTGAGGTCATCAGTCCCCTAGAACTTAGAAATACTTAAACCTAACTAACCTAAGGACATCACACACATCCATGCCCGAGGCAGGATTCGAACCTGCGACCTTAGCGGTCGCGCGGTTCCAGACTGTAGCGCCCAGAACCGCTCGGACACCCTGGCCAGCGTTTAGGAGATTAAGTTCCTACATTGCCACGGGTACGCCTGGACGTCCTAATGAAGTTTGGCCCGTGGACATGACGTGGTGGAGTGAACACCGTACAGCCGGCCGTTGTGGCCTAGCGGTTCTAGGGCCTCCAGTGCGGAACCGCGCTGCTGCTACAGTCGCAGGTTCGAATCCTGCCTCGGGCATGGTTGTGTGTGATGTCCTTAGGTTAGTTAGGTTTAAGTAGTTCTACGTTCTAGGGGACTGATGACCTCAGATGTTAGGTCCCATAGTGCTCAGAGCCATTTGAACCATTTTTTGAACACTGTACATGGTTTGCCTTCATCTTCGCCACGCGGAGCTGCCGGGCGGTCTAGCCGCCTGTCCACGGTCTAGCCGCCTGTCCACGGTCTAGGCGCCTGTCCACGGTCTAGCCGCCTGTGCACGGTCTAGCCGCCTGTGCACGGTCTAGGCGCCTGTGCACGGTCTAGGCGCCTGTGCACGGTCTAGGCGCCTGTGCACGGTCTAGGCGCCTGTGCACGGTCTAGGCACCTGTGCACGGTCTATGCGCCTGTGCACGGTCTAGGCGCCTGTGCACGGTCTAGGCGCCTGTGCACGGTCTAGGCGCCTGTGCACGGTCTAGGCGCCTGTGCACGGTCTAGGCGCCTGTGCACGGTCTAGGCGCCTGTGCACGGTCTAGGCGCCTGTGCACGGTCTAGGCGCCTGTGCACGGTCTAGGCGCCTGTCCACGGTCTAGGCGCCTGTCCACGGTCTAGGCGCCTGTGCACGGTCTAGGCGCCTGTGCACGGTCTAGGCGCCCGTCCACGGTCTAGGCGCCCGTCCACGGTCTAGGCCCCTGTCCAAAGTCTAGGCGCCTGTCCAGGGTCTAGGCGCCTGTCCAGGGTCTAGGCGCCTGTCCAAGGTCTAGGCGCCTGTCCACGGTCTAGGCGCCTGTCCACGGTCTAGGCGCCTGTCCACGGTCTAGGCGCCTGTCCAGGGTCTAGGCGCCTGTCCACGGTCCGCGCGGCTCCCCGGCTGAGGATTGCGTCCTCCCTCAGGTGTGTGTGTTGTCCTTAGTATGAGTTAGTTCGATTAAGTAGTGCGTAAGCGTACGGACGGATGACCTCAGCAGTTTCGTCCCATAGAAACTTACCACAAGTTTCGAAATTTCCTGCATCTTCAGTCACGTCCTGTAATAGGCCTGCTGCTACATCCGGCGGAACTGTACCCTGTAGTAATCCGGAAACTGTGGCCATGGGCGTAGGATCTTCGCTGTCTTGCGAGTAGACGCGCAAGTAAGGCTCCTACAACATCCAGTTGCAATTCTGTAAGTTGGCCAACGTCAGTAATCAAGCTATGCACCAGCGCTCCCATTCGCTTTTTAGCCTCCGAGTTAACGTGGTGCATCGAAGGTTGTTCGTGAGGTACCACATCATGTGCTCGCGCCATTACATTAAAACCGTGTACCTGAAGGTTCACGAAGCCTTGGGGCGATTGATCAGTATATGGCGATCTGATAATGGTGACACAGTGGAACATTCTCGTACTGTGATAAAATAAAATTCGACCGTGTATCATGTTACTGCTTGGTTACCATACGTCGTATGTATCTACCAGAGAGTGGACTTGACACATTTATACACAAATATTTGCCTATCCGAGACGGCAAGACGGCCGACGGCTTGGAGCCAAGTGGTATCCACAGCATCCCTACATACCTGTGAGGCGAGGCCTCCATAAGCGGAAGGCATGGAGAGCAATAAAACATTTTTATGTTATTTGGTCACTGATGGCCGTAGGCTACACTATCGCCTCACTTATCGCCACCGTTAGGGTATTCGTGATGTAAAACCGATCTATCCTGCTCGATGAGCTACTGGTAAGGTGGATGAATCTGGCGGCGTTACCATGTGTAAGACTGCATGTGTCGACTAGATGCTGATGCCGTATAATAGTTGTGAGCAAGGTGAATGGCATGCCGGCTGGTTGGTAGGCGGCTGCGTACAATTGAATTCGTCACCTTATCACCATGTCATCCAGTCAACCCTGGCAGAGCTGCGCTGTATACTCCGTGAAGAAATGCGAGCTTTCTCTCCCTCGTCCCCAGCCAGAAGTAGCATACATGATAATGAGTTGCACAGCACTAACCGTAAATTGCGCTCGGGAATTATCGCGCATCAGTGGAGAAGAAAGACAACCCCGCTGTCTGTGGAGGACGTCTGTGAGACACAAGCCGTATATCCAAACAAATCGTGGAAGCTTCCTAAAGGGACTTCTTGCAAGAAGGCAGCGTCGACATATGCTGTAGTCAGCGTTTGTCGGAGCACGATCAGTTTAATGTCGCATCCACATTACACTGTTAATAGTTGGTAGACGGAGTGTCTGTTGTGTGTGCCACCGGCTGTAGGTGTTGTCATAAAAGACTAGTGCGAGAGAAAACCCCCAGTTAATGGGGTTGGTGGTCGGATGTGGAAGATGAAATGTCACGGCCCTCTATCTCCCCCATCGCCACATTATCGGTATCCTCAGTGTCATCAGACCAAGGGAAAAGAACTGGTGTTGATCTGAGCGGTGACTCGCCATTCCCTTCATCATGGACTGTTGTGTCATTGGTCGGCACTGTAGAATCGCCATCCGGGCCGTCCGACGTTGGTGTCTAGCGGGCAGCGATGTGACACCAGTAGCATGACCGAGGAGAGCAACCGGTGGTCTAGTATCGTCGATCTGTCTTCCAAATCACCATCATCATCATCATCATCATCGACATCCTCTTCCAGGCCAGACGCGCAACAAAGATGATCGTCTGAAGGAGCCCGCCGCCGTTTCTTGAGGCGCCGAGATGAGCGTTGTTTACGGGCACAGTCACCCTAGCGTTCACGTCCATTTGCTCCGGAGATACACCCAAAGGTGGATGGTGGCCTGTGGACGAGGTAAGCGTCGTTGGAGTTCTGGCGTCTTGCCCTCTTGGGTGTACTGTTTGCTTCGGCACATCGTTCCTTTCGCCGCCCACCGAAGGTGATGTGGGAGGCTTGACATTGTTCAGGTACGACGGGACATGTTTTGAGAGGTCGACCTTCACCCTACGTACCCCGATGAAGACTTTGTACGTTTCGAAAATTTGCCATTATCCATCATATGGCCTATCAAGTTGCCATGCGGTGGAAAAGCTGCCTTGAAAACATCTTCCGGCACATCAAAAGGAAGCTCAAATATTCGCAGGGTCCGCTGGCTTGTCCTGCATTGTCCATCGTGACGGGTCCTATGTGAGCGTCGGAATGTTTGAGCTTAGGGGCGTCGGCATGCACGTAGCGGCAGATGTCATCTTTCTATAAACTATATTGGCTGTGATGCAAAGATTCATGCCCGCAATGGCCGTTGGATCCAGTCTGAGTTGATCTCAAAGGTACCGCTCTGCTTCGCAAGCAGATGTGTTGTCCGATTGAAAAGTGATCTTTATCGTATCCTGGTACGGTATATTAATGTCCGCCAGCCGGTGTGGCCGAGCGGTTCTAGGCGCTTCAGTCTGGAACAGCGCGACCGCTACGGGCGCAGGTTCGAATCCTGCCTCGGGCATCGATGTGTGTGATGTCCTAAGGTTTAAGTAGTTCTTAGGTCTAGGGGACTGATGACCTCAGATGATAAGTCCCATAGTGCTCAGAGCCATTTTTATATTAATGTGCCACAGCGCGATGAACGTAAAACCAGACTAACCCATAAGCGAAGGGAAATTAAACACAAAGTACTCGCACTCTGCCCCGCTGGCTGGACGCAGCAGACGTCTTCGCCTCGCCGCTGCAAAAAGCGAACTGATCAACTTCGGCTATCCGAGCACGCCTCCAGGACCTATCCAAACTTCCATGTCAAGTTGCCGCAACCGCAACGCTCGCGCAATTTATCATTATTACACAGTTCCGGTGCGAAAATAAACACTAAAAAACTAAAAATTGCAAATTCAAAAACAGTAAAATGCAGTAGATGGCGTTTCATGGCACCTAAAAGCGTTATAAGCCCTTCCCTGTTCCATTCGACTTGTTGCGTGGGAAGAACGACTTACGGTGTATTCTTTATGTACATCTAGAAACACACTTCTCACTTTGCATGGAATTGTAAATTGCATGGAAGGGCGTACTTCATTGCAATATTTTCTCTCCTTTTCCATTCGAGTTTGTAGAGAGGGAAGAATTTGCCACTGCACAAGCCCAGATACTTCTTCTCGACGTAATGAGATATACCGTGATGGTAGCGTAATGGTCACACAGTCTTGTAAAACTGCTCTTACACCCTCATATTTTCTACACCTAGCAGCTCACCTCTGAGTTCCTTCGATGTCTACTGTCACGCCATTGATAATGACCTAAACATTGGACGAGAGAACTGCTCGCGCTGTACTTTAGTATGTGATTTTGTTTACAGATGCGTTGCATTTTCCCACAAACATTCCATAAATCTAAGTCTTTTGGCTTAGTAGTATTGACATTCCTATAAGGTCACTTTCTTGTCCAGCTTTCGGTACAAATTTTGCACTTACTCCTAAACTTATTTACTGATGACCTAGAGGCTTGAAATTTTAAATATAGGTCAGAACCGGATGGCAATGGAATATCAACTATCTTTCTTGTCTCTGGGTTTGGTAGGGGTGGAAATCGTTGGTAACGTCTGATATCTCAGCTGCCATGCAGCACTTGTATGTTATGTGAGTATTATCAGAATGTGATCCAGGAGAGCATACTTGAGCAGAGAGGGGAAAAAGAAGAGATGTGAGGAGAGAGGATGAGGAGGAGATGTGAGCAATATATGTGACATACACTATGTGATCAAAAGTATCCGGACACCTGGCTGAAAATTAAAAGTTCGTGGAACCCTCTATCGGTAATGCTAGAATTCAATATGCTGTTGGCTCACCCTTAGCCTTGATGATAGATTCCACTCTCGCAACCTTACGTTCAATCAGTAGCTGGAAGGTTTCTTGGGGAATGGCAGCCCATTCTCCACTAAGTACTGCACTGAGGACAGGTACTGATGTCGGTCGGTGAGGCCTGGCACGAAGGCAATGTTGCAAAACATCCCAAAAGTCTTCTTTAGGATTCAAGTCAGGACTCTGTGCAGGCCAGTCCATTACAGGTATGTTATTGTCCTGCAACCACTCCGCCACAGGCCGTGCGTTACGAACATGTGCTCGATCATGTTGAAAGATGCAATCGCCATCTCCGAATTGCTCTTCAGCAGTGGGAAGCAAGAAGGGGCTTAAAACATCGATTTTGGGCTGTGCTGTGATAGTGCCACGCAAAACAAGAAGGGGTGGAAGCCCCTTCCACGAAAACGACGCCCACACCGTAACACAACCGCTTCTGATTTTACGTTTGGCACTGTACACGCTGGTAGGTGCCATTCACCGGGCATTCGCCATACCCACGCCCCGTCATCGGGTCCCCACATTGTGTACCATGATTAGTCGCTCCACACAACGTTTTTACACTGTTCAGCTTCCAATGTTTACGCTCCTTAAACCAAGCGAGGCGTCGTTTGGCATTTACCGGCGTGATGTGTAGCTTATGAGCATCAGCTCGACCATGAAATCCAAGTTTCCCCACCTCCCGCCTAACTGTCATAGTAGTTGCAGTGGATCCTGATGCAGTTTGAAATCCCTGTGTGATGATCTGGATAGATGTCTGCCTATTACACATTAATAGGCCTACTTACATGAATGGAACAGAAAAAGGAGGGAGGTAACCTCAACCTCGGCTACCCACAGTAAGGTAGCTCGCACGTTTATATGTGTTTAGGTAATTTTATAGAGGAAGGTTGAGGGATGGGTCGCGTTTGTTGGACAAATAAGAGTTTTAAAATGTATGGTAGAGGCCTACAGGTGCAGTGGCTATGCAGAAATGAAGAAAAAATGTCGATATTAGACAAGAAGAACAATATCGCACGGTATTAAAAAATCACTCGTGAGACACACCGAAATGCAGAAAAAAAATGTCGATATCAGACAAGAAGGACACTAGCAAAGAAGAGACCGGAAGCGTACACAGAATGATTCCTTGTTCGATACAGGGACATCCATAATTGTAAGGTATACTTTTTATTTAATTGATGGTTACTTTCGGTTTACCTGAACCCATTTTCAAGTCATCCAAACAGCAAAACAGACGAAACTAGTTATCAGTTAAATAAAAAGTACTATTGCAACTGTATCGAACTACTGAACACGAGTTGCTGTCCTACATGCTGTAAATCCAGAATGATTCCTAATTTAGATGCAAAACTTAAAAATAGTTTATTTACTGGATATGGTTTTATCGTGAAATACATGAAACATCTTACGTGGGAGCACGCCTATTTAATATGTAGTAGCTGGATTTGCTTTGATATGCTGGTGAAGAGGAGAGCGGATAGCTTTCTTGCGGAACAACGAGATTAACGAAACCCGGTTCGAATTCTCACTCAGTATTAAAAATTACTCGTCAGAGACACCGTCCAGTCGAGCAGATCTAAGCAAACGCCGGCTGATTCCTTACACAATAAATAGACAGAGAATAAAATTTACATAAGTCACAGATTCCGTGTATGAATCCCCCCTCGTAATCCCCTCAAAACCTGCTACTCACGTGCCCTTCCCCACTCCCCCCCCTCCCACACTTCCAGCATATTACAACGGAAACGAATGTTTATGGTGATAGAAAAGGCAAAAAAAAAAAAAACAATCACACTAAAAATTATTAGTAATTGTGAAATGACGTTTGGCATTATATGTGTATCGCCATAAGCGAGACAAACTATTACGAAGAAGAAAATGCGAATTGAGGAGATTAGAAAATGCAGCAAAACTGCTCAGTATACAGGCTGATCAGAGTCCCCCTGCCGATGTCGTCTTATGCAGCAGCAATTCTATTTGTGGCCTTCAGAAACCACACATTAGAGTTTTATATTCTCTCGTTCACTATACGAAAAATATTGGCGCTACAGAAAAATGAACAGGACCTCTATGCAGAAAATTTAATATACTTAGATTTTATACTGAGTCACGCTTTCGCTAGAGCTGTAGTTTTCGAGTTATTTAAGAAAAACGTACTGAAGTGACCTTCAAACGCACCTCCACTTCCATTTCACCCCCACTGCTCAGGATTTCTTAGTATGTACTTCATGGTATTCCCTCCTACCACAGTACAAAAATTTGCGACTGCACTAATTATTTCCCACATTCTACCCTTTCTGGTCTTCAATGACTGACCTTATTACGCCATCGGCTTAGCCGAGAACTTAACAAATTGTAAAACTAACGTTTGTGTAAATTTTACCTAACAGTTTCATTAATTTTAACAGCATAAAATAAATATTTACATCGTTGTATTCGTTGGACCTTCTGACTATGAAACTGCTGTGCTTGTAAGGGTTAGGTTTTGAATCGAATTACCTAAGTAATTAGGTTTAGCGTAACGGTTATAAAAATCGCTTTCCTTTCATTAGCCTCACTGGCACATTTACGTTATTCACTTTAACCAACTAGCCGACTATCCTGGTGGCATAATAGCCAACCAACAGAGACCCAAATGGTGGAATACTGTCAGTAGTTCGTGTGGTCGGAAATTTTGGCGCAATGGTAGGAGGGATTACCACAAACAACACACCAGAAATTCCGAGTGGTGAGAGACGAGTGTAGGGGTGGGGGTTAGCCTGAAGGTCACTTTTGTACGCTTTTGTAGAATAACTCGTAATCTGTAGTCTCTAGCGAAAACGTATCCCCGTACAAAATTTAACTGCGTTCAATTTCCTACAAAAATGCCCTGTTCAGTTTTTCTGTAGGACTAGCAGGTTGCGCATAGCGAGCGGGAGATAGGCAAATCTCGCACTTAACATTGCGGGTGCCTTAAAACGGCATCGGTAGTGGCAGTGGAATCGCCCTTATATATCCTTAGCCGTGACTCTGGACACGGCAGTATAAATAAATATTGAAGCCAGCTTTGTCTCATGGACGTTTGTTTACTGAAACGTTACATCGGCTACTAACCTATAAAAATTGTCTCGGCAAAAATGGGGTAGAATATGAACTATAAAGCCAAATTGATTTTTATTTAAAAACACCGAACAATACAGCTTCTATATGCTTTTCATAACTGGTGTGACGTAAATTTTAGGAAGTATTAATGTTACATGAATGGCGGCGTTACTTTGAACGTAACACGGGATATGTCAGCGTGTAGAACGACAGCCGCCACCTACACGTGCCCCGACCTTTGAGAAATTTCATTTACTCCCTTAGCTTTCACAGTTACTTGACATCTGACTATTTCTTTTGCAGTATAGAACAAAATTTTTCGTGTTTTGTAAATACATCCCTTTGTAACGTAAGCTGCAGTCTGTCACTGCAGATTTTTTTACAGCACGGAAGTTGAATGCGGCCCAGGCTCTGTCAAGCTGTTCACAAAGCCTTCTCCGGCGTCCCCTGTCTCCTCTTTGACGTTATTGAGGGCAAGCCTTTGTCCTGCTGCGCCGATCCCTATCATTCACAACATATCGAAGTCGTACGGCTCTTCGCTGACAATGGCAGCGTCGTCTGATACAACGTGTCAGCCATGTCACCTGTCAGCCGGCGCTACAGCCTGCTGACTGCCACAGGGGTCAAATGACCTGGCTTTAAGTGAAACGTTTCATCCCTGTATTTACTTTGTGAACAGCCACATGCGTTGCTCCAGTCCAACACTACTGAACATGGTATACTGCCATTTTTGAGTGAATTTCCTTTCATTGCAAACTATACATGTGAAAACCAGTACGCTCTCTCTCTCTCTCTCTCTCTCTCTCTCTCTCTCTCTCTCTTTGTCTCTCTATGTTATAGGCACACGCACACGCACACGCACACACACACCAACACACACACACACACACACACACTGAAGTACGCTCATGCACATACGAGCGCAAGGTAGACAGGCATTTACGACCATACAGCTCACAGGTTCATACATCTATCACGAATACTATACGAATTACAACTACTTCACCCAGTACGCAGAGTATTCTGATCTGTGAAAGTGAGTGCGTTTCCTAGGTCACAGGATATCATTAGTTGTTTATTATCTGCTACGTAGAATTATATTGCTCAAGCGAACCGCGCCAACCCGTCGCGATTTCGTCCAAATTGATAGTACGTGCGGGATCGGTCAGAACTGAAGGTGGCAGAAGTGAGAGCTCCATATAGCAAAGCGTTTGGATAAAATATTATATTTGCTGCGGGTCGGGCTAGATATAAGCCATGTATAGTACGGTAGGTACCACGCAGCGGTTGCCGTAGCGGAAAGACTACAGAATAGTGATGCGTGGATTAGGGGATCGATTCGTAATGTGCAAACTTTTTTTTTAGTTTTCAATTTATACGTTACTTGTACCGCAATAACCAGAAATAATACTCAGTGTATTGTATTTATTGATATTTTCGTAAAAGGCAAGTGAAGGAAAGTAAAAGGAACATTTGGTTTTCAAATAATTTTCCAGGAAGGGAATGTAACGCTTACACAGAAACTTCATGTATATAATTAGATTATGTTATTGTTTTAATGCTGATGATTTACACTTTTTGTGCCGACATTCCTAGTAAAAGCAGGGGAACTTATTCTTCTCGCGCAGTTGTCGAGGGCTACTGGAAGGTCAAAATGAAACCTACAGAAGTCCTATCCACATTAATTACGAGTACAATTATTTATTGGAAACTTATTTATAGAGTCCTCGTCGACGCAGTAATTACAATTCTCCCTTGGAAATTATTTACAAACCATAATTTTCTGTCGGCTTTCTTTTTCATGTTTTTGACGAAAACGTTAAAGTTACCCGACACGATCAGTCAATGCAGGAGGCAATCTATGATTTTGTATGTTATAGTCTTGTTTTGAAAAACAATTTTTTTGCCAAGATCACTACGTAAACTGGATTGCTAGTTTCGGCAGTATGTATCTCCATCCCCATATCCATAAAACTGGGCAGTGGTAGCTACCTCATACAATGCTTACATTACTCTCAGTATAACTATACAATATGCATAAAATAGTCGAGGCACTGCGTATTACCGAACGAGGTGGCGCAGTGGTTAGCACACTGGACTCGCATTCAGGAGGACGACGGTTCAATCCCGCGTCCGGCCATCCTGATTTAGGTTGCCCGTGATTTCCCTAAATCGCTCCAGGCAAATGCCGGGATGGTTTCTTTGAAAGGGCACGGCCGACTTCCTTCTCCGTCCTTCCCTAATCTACATCTACATCCATACTCCGCAAGCCACCTGACCTCGCTGTCTGGTCTCCTACCTCAAAACAACCCAACGCACTGCGTACTGTATGGTCCTCATGTGACAAAGTGGTGTAAACATTCTATGATGTAGCTACCACGCCCAATTTTGTGGATGAGGATGACAATGTATACTGCCGAAAGTAGCAATCCAGTTACTGTGTTTACGTTGCGATCTTGGCAAATAAGAAATGGTAAAAATTTAGTGTCAGACTGCGGATGCCTGCCGCGAATTGACTGAGATGCAAAAAGAGACTTTTTCTTCTGGAAAAGGTCATCATGGGTGAAGAAATTTGATGTTATCAATACGTACCACAAAATAGTCAAAGTTAAAGTATATGTGACTTGGGAATTGAACAACTTCCCAAAGAAGGATTTTTCTCACAGTTGCGCATGTATGAGCGTTCCGTCCGATCTATTGAAGTGGGTGGGGGGGGGGGAGGGGGGAGGGAGACTATGCAGAACACTTGAGGCATTAAAACCACAGTTTCAATGTTTCTCTGTTTTATATTAATCCAGTCTCTAAAGTTTTTGGACTGATGATGTATAGTATATTCATTCTCCTATAGCTGCAATGTACTAGACGTTAGGTGCATTTTAAGAAGAACTCTCTTAAGAAGATATACTCAGCATGGAACTGGAATAATGCAGTGCATCAAGGGTGGTTTGCAGGCAGAATATTCCATCAAGATCTAAGGAGGCCCTATGAGGCAGCCTTGTAGCTCTCCACGGTATTCATCGAACACCAGCAGCAGCAACGAGATTACAAATGCAGCAGCTTAGCTTGCATCTATTACACATCAGCTTTGCTGAGAGAGAGGGAAGTAAACTTACGAAGCGAAATCCCTGTACATCTAGACCGGAGCGTATATTATAGAGCAACTTCAGTTATACTTAATGGCACGTGATGGGTTTACTTCGCGCGAAAAATATTTACCTCGAAGCTTCGCTCGCTGGAATCACTTATTAAGCCACTGGCTGTCTTTAGGGCGTGGCATGAGGTAGAAGAGCGTTGAGTGCTGGAATCCCTTTTGCATATTCAGGAGAGAAAGTGATTTAAGTTTTTAAGTCAATCATTCTGGAATCAAGAGGGCGCAGAGTGATTTGCGCAGGAAGCTGCAGGACGGAAACGGGGAGCGATAAAGGAAATCGAATTCTCGGTTATAGCGTGGCCTGATATCTAAAAGTAAGTAACAGAATAAAACTTCTTACTTAATCTTCTTTAGTTACAATCGTTATTATAACACAACAAAAGCAGAAGCGTTTTCTTTCAACTTCCACCTTAACCTCTACAGTTTCTTGACTCCTAATGCTGTCAGTCAACCTGTCTTAACCTCTTACAAAAATTCGTAAAGGAGCCTAGCAACTATAAAATGGGCTGGCGAAAAAGGTATTTCAAAAATTCGCGAAGAAGTTCCTTATTTTCAGAGATGTTCAGTCAGTAACAGAATATCGTTCAGTTTTGAAAACAAAGTCTTTATGAGACAAAAATCAATACAAATATGGTAGAAAGTGGAATGGCTGCATTCACACCTATATTCTACTAGCCACCTTGCGGTGTGTGGCGGAGTGTACTTTGTGTACCACTCCTCCTGAAACGTACTCTCGGAACCTTAACTGTGAACCACACCATGATGCAGGACACAACCCTCGCAGCGTCTGCCACAGCAGTTAGTTGGTCATCTCCGCGACGCTTTCGTACTTACTAAACGAACCTGTAACGAAAGGCACTGCTCTTTTTTAGTTCTTACCCTTTCTTCTATCAATCTTGTCTGGTACAGAGAGCATATTGATGAACAATATTTAATTACTTTCGAACGGGGATTTTGTAAATCACCTCCGTTGTTACCGGACTACATTTCCTGAAGATTCTTCTAATGAATATATCTAGTATTTGGCTTTCCTTAGATTGGTTTCGTGTGGTCGTACCGCTCTAAATCGCTCCGTAAACGTAATCCTACTGCAATAGCCGCTGCCACTTATTTTTCTGTAATCGTGTAATCTTACAATGTAGAGTATTTTGGGTATAACCAATTAATCACTGTGTTTATGTTGAACGTCAGTCGCTACTCCTCTGCAGGGCTTGCAATTCGCTGCAATTTTCTAGTGTTGCGAAGTCTCCATATAGAATTGAATCATCCATGAAAAGCCTCAAGGAACTTCTAATGCTGTCTACCATGTTAAGCATATACATTGTGAAAAGGTATGGACATTTAACACCCATTGGGGTGCGCCCAAAGTGAGTTTTACGTTTGAATACTTCTCTCCATTGAGAATGACGTACTCTAGAATCCAGTCATACAGTTGTACTGATATTCCGTGCACTCGCATTTTGTTCTAACGCGGCAGTGCGGAAGTGTATCGAACGCCTTCCGGAAGTCAAGGAACACGGCTTCCATCCGGGCACCAATATCTGCTGTCTTCCTTGATTTCCATAAGGCATTCAATACAGTTACGTTAGGCGCAAACTTTGTGTATTTTTCTGATATACAGTTGAGTCTACATCTACACATATAACGGCTTGGCAGAGGGTTGATTGAACTATATTCAGAATATCTCTCTATCGTTCTACGCTAGAATTGGAGGCGGGAGAAACGAACAATTAAATTTCTTCATGCGAGCTCTAATTTATTACTATGATCAATTTTCCCTATGTAGTTGGCTGTCAACAAATATGTTTACATCAGAGGAGAAAGTTAATGACAGAACTTTCGTGACATGATCTGACAAACGTTTTCGTTTTAATGACTTTCATCCCTAGCGGCATATCACATCCTAGATACTCTCTCACCTTTTTTCCGATCTAAATAGAAATTGTCCTCGAGTTCTCCGTTCGATACTGTTACTCAGGATGAGGCAGCTAACGCAACCCCAAATACTCTAAGGAACAATGAAAATAGCGCACCAAGAGGGAAGCATTGGATGAAAATGAAATTAATTAGACATAATGATACAGATGATTCACTTGATCCCAAAAGCAAGGCAAGTAAAGAAAAAGGGTGAGTGCAAGTAGAAAAATGCAGTGCAATATGAGTAACGAGTTGGGCCAGCTGCAGCACATGCCGCTACATAGTCGGACACAGAGTTGATTAGACGTGTTGTATTGTTCTGAGGCAGACTGGCCCACAAATCTTGAACAGCAGCGACGAAGTCATGTATAGAGTGACACAGCGGCATCTGGCGTTTCGTCCGGTAGGGGACAAATCCGTGGAACAGGCCGGCCACCGAAGAGTCTCACATGGCGTAGGAAGTCTCGAGCAGCTCAAGCTGTATGTGGACGAGCATTATCCTGCTGAAAAAGTGCCCATAACAGACGATATGGGAAAGGTTCAACCTGGAGTTGAACAATATCAAAAGTCTAAGGTTGGCCCGATAAGGTTCCACGCACCACAGTTACTGGCTGCCGAAGTCTATGGCCTCCACACCGACGTGGGTGGAACTGTACTGTTGACCAGGCTGGCCCCACACCCTTAGACGGTTATCATCGTCCCCAGAACGAATCGAGATTCGTCACTGAACACCACGTTTTGCCAATCTATAGTCGCTGATGTCACAGTGTTAATTGCAGTACACGAAAAGGGGGCATGGACTGCAAAATTAGCATCTGCGAGGCACCTAGAAATTGTCTATGGAACAACTGGCGCTCACACATCTGCCTGTATCGTAAACAGAGTCACTGTGAGATCCTTGATTCCTGGTCGCTTGCCGCGAGATTCTTCGATCCTCTGGCCTCATCGTCTTCCTGGCCGCTCCAGAGACGGTACATCGCACGTGGGTGCTACGTCATGTCCACTGCCCCTAACATTATCTAACGGGACACACTCAACGGTCGACCTGGCGAGCCACACAGCTTGTCCACAAGCCCCCGGTTTTCGTGTTAATGATGAGGCCCCTCTCAAATAGGCACATCTGTCAGAAATGTCATCTGACACGTCTACCTTGCTTTCTGCGCCTGCTAAGCGTGCTCTTCGAGCCGGGCTATGGTCACCATGTGTATGACTCGTCCACTATGCTCTCTTTTAATAGTGTCTCCCGCGCGATTGCAGTGCCGCTGCAGGATGTGTGGCCACGAGCATTGGCATTAAACTTGGATCGTTTGCATGTCGGATTTCACTGTACGTATCTGAAAAGTTTCGCTTTTACAAAAACGGATGAGAGAAACGCAGCATTTTAACTATGGCAAGGTACAATGTGTACTATTTCATCCGGACACCTTATATAATGCCAAATTGTCCGCTAGATGTGGGGGAGCCAGTAACAATAAAACTAAACGTAAAAAGCATTATTTGTTCAGTTACGTGTTGAATGTACTTCCACTGTCGCTCAGAAGAAGGTTGGCTGCAGGTCCTTGTGTTGATATTTGCTCCATCTAGAGGACAGATTGTGTATCCAAGGAGAGTATTCACGTAAAGGGAAGTGGAGAACAGAGCAAACAGCTCTGAATAAAAAGAGCGTTAGCATTTTAAATGCAGGAGTGTTCTGCAAATGTCAATGTAATTAATGGGAAAAAATCTGCTCAGTTGGAAACAGTGGAATAATATAGTGAATAGAATTAAAAACATCCTATCAGATGCTGTCAGGTAAATATTAATTTTTTGTTCTCACGTGCCGTAATACAGTTACTGGCGCGCCTAGGCCACAGTTAATTCATTCTGAATTGGTTGTATGTTGCCAGCCGTGCAGAAGAAATGACGTCCTCTGCAGCCTGGGAACAGCGTCAGTGGCTATATTGCAAATGGCAAGTTGGTACTAGGTTTCTGTTACTGGGAAGTAAGAGATGCTGAATCGCCATTATATTACTCATCTTGAGTGGTAAGGGTGATCTGCATTAATCACTTGAGAGAAGCTGAACTTCTTAATAACGATCGTCTGTAATCAACCTCTGCTATCGATTGTCGGTTTCGGTGAGCATTGTTACCATCTTCAGATCTGTGAATACATTCATACAATGAGAAATTATACAGAAACGAAATTAAGTATAATAATAGGTGAATTATAACAGAAAAACCGTGTTACCAACAAACCTCGATAAAAGTTTATTACATGTCTCCTATACCAGCTGTAAAAGTCCTCTTTCCAAAACATTACAAGATGTGTGAGGAACAAGGTGAACGAAGCATCGGCAATTCAAGGTTTTGTTGTGTCGTATGTCCTGCTTACTTAGTAGGTTAATACAAAAGATCATCTTTTCCATTTTTTAACCAGATAACACATGACATTAAATTTATTGTCGGGGGTTGTTTAACCCACAATGAGCGCTTCTCTCCATCTGATCTCTACATGATGCGAACTTTGCAGTTTAGTTACGTGTTCTCGCTGCCACAGATCTCAGGACATTCCTTGGCTTATGAAGATAACGTGCAATAATAAGGTGCGGTGGTACCCTTACGTACGTAGACATCGGGCGACACATCCTTCTTCATTCTAAATTATTATTCGGACACTGCGTTTTCTTCTGTACCGGCATATGATGATTACGACTAATGAAGATGAATACAGAACTCGGGAAGATACCCTTAACAGAACATAGTAAACGAGTGTTTTATGTTGATGTCATGCGTCTTACGCGTGGATTTAATTTGTTCACTACTTAGAGTCTTTTTATGTTTTGCATATTTGTTCAACATGTAGTTAAATCATTGACTTTAGTCTGTCCATTCATGTCATCGTGGCGAGTCTATATATTTTAGTAGTAGACCCTGTAACAGAATGTAACCACAGACCGAGACTCTGATATGGGCGGTCACGTCGCCTAACTGTTGTTACTACGTTAACTAAGTGTGTTATCCACTAGCAATGAATTACTTTCTTATCTGAATACGTCTTAATTATTTAGGTTATCATCCGCAGCGTAGATTGCTATCCAAAGGATACAGCGGAACCCCACCTTTTAACTTTACTTACGCATATTTTTAAAACTATAATAATTTTGCAGTTGTAACTTTACTTCTGCATATTTTTACGATTTTCATAAATATAATAATTCTACGATTAAGTCTGCAGATTTTTATAAATTGCCCAATATTGTCATATATCAATTTAATGTGTATCAGTTTGGGGAAACTGCACGTAGTCGCAAAGCAGCTTCTACATAGGCGGGCAGACTTCGGCAAGTAAGGAACACCAGCAATTGTTCAATTACTCTGTATATTGTGGTTTTAGCCTTGACTTGTCGGTGCATCTCGTCCCTCACATAGCTGGTAATGTTTCAGAAAGAGTACTTGTATAGCTGGTATAGGGGACATATAATAACATTTTATCGAGATACATTTTAACACGGTTTTGCTATTATACTGCAACTGCTGTTACACTTAATTTTATCTCTGTGTAATTTCATAATGTATGAATGCCTTCGCAGATCTGAAGATGGTAACCTTGCTTACCGATATGGTAAGCGACAGTAAAGGTTGTTTACAAGTGGTCTTGGCTCAGCTGTGCGGGTTAGCCACGCCGTCTAAGGCTCCTTGTCACGGTCCGTACGGCTCCACCCGTAGGAGGTTAGAGTCCTCCCTCCGGTACGGGCGTCTGTAACTTAGTTCACGTTAGATTAAGTGGTGTGTAAGCTTAGGGACCGATGACTTCAGCAGTTTAGTCCCATAGGATCTTACCACAATTTCCAAAAATCTTGGCTCAGAGGTTCCCCTTCTCTCAATTAAGATGCCGAATAGTTATCCAAAATAGCGAAGGTACACGTTCTCTAAACGTTAAATGTAACGCCCAAAGTTTTATTTTTTTATTTATTTTACTTCGTCGTTGCATTCGACAAATAAGTTTGACATCAAATATAAAATGTAGCAGGCCGGCCGCGGTGGTCTCGCGGTTCTAGGCGCGCAGTCCGGAACCGTGCGACTGCTACGGTCGCAGGTTCGAATCCTGCCTCGGGCATGGCTGTGTGTGATGTCCTTAGGTTAGTTAGGTATAAGTAGTTCTAAGTTCTAGGGGACTGATGACCACAGCAGTTGAGTCCCATAGTGCTCAGAGCCATTTTTAAAATGTAGCAGGAAGCGAAATCCCGACCAAAGAAAAATAGATGCTCCACTTAGGTGGCATGGTTGCACGCTTGCAGCTATTATGTACAGGGCGATTATGTACACCAATACTCATTTTTAGTACAACGATAAGACGTGCCATTGAAGCGAAAGTACTGAACACTGATTTATCGTAAGTCAGTTGGTAGAGCACTTGCCCGCGAAAGGCAAAGGTCCCGAGTTCGAGTCTCGGTCGGGCACACAGTTTTAATCTGCCAGGAAGTTTCATATCAGCGCACGCTCCGCTGCAGAGTGAAAATCTCATTCTGGAAACTGATTTATCGTATTTCAGTGTACGATGACTATCAAATCCGATAGAATTTAAATGATAAACTGTTGTCAGTTGACAGTCCATTATTTCAGGTTCCGCGAAAGTTTAACACTTTGACACTCGGCGTTAACCGTCCGTCGATCACTTATTAACAACTGCGGGGCTAAAACTGCGGCAGTGGTAGGTAATTGTTCGGCAACTGGAACTGGTCGGCAACTCGTGATCTGCGACAACTGGCCGAGTGATGATGTGCGGCTGCTTTTACCCTCTAATGACGGAATGATGTTGCATGTGCGACCTATCTGACGGATGCAGCACGTAATCCCTCGTATCAATGCCCTTAGTGGCAGCAGACAAAAATGTTCGCGGGTGGAGCGCACTTTTTGTAAGTCACGTGGCGGAAGAATTAATAGCTTCCCGTTAAGAATGCCTTCTATGGGGAAAAAAATTGCTACATCAAAACGCGGACGAAAGTGTGTGTTGAGTAAACTGTAAATACAAAACATTCCTATGAAATCGGAGACGTAACTTGAAAGAAATGTTATCTTTGACTTTAAGGTAATTTTGTTTAAACGGTATTTTCTTTATTTTGTGACATTTTTTAATTCCAGTTCCCTAACGTTGTCAGCGTACAGATAGCGATCTGTTATTTCTATAATTGCCGCTTTTTTGTGTATTGTAAATCGCATGTCGCAAAATGGATAAGTAGTTTCGATCGTTTCCTGTCATCTTCAGCTGTCAAAGGTGATGAAATTGCAATTACAGTTACAAGATGGAATTGCATTCAACATTTATGGTAGTTGCAAAAGGTTTTGAAAGAATGATTGAACAATACACAACAGAATATAAAAAAGTGTCTAAGATAAGAGGACACATTGGCAGTTGGCTGTTAACAGCGCAAGGGAATGTTAGTTGTAAGCAACATACATTAACTGTCAAAAAACGACGTAAAAATCGACATAGATGTATCATAATATAAGCCTATGTATGAAATAAATGACAAGATTATAACGTAAATGTTACATGAAAATCGTTGCATTACGGGTATGCCATCGAGTTTGTGCTTGTAACTAGAGTATGTAGTAACTATAGACAAGTATGTAGTAGTATAGACATCATTGCATTGTGTCGTGCATTCAAACTGACATAAAAAAATAATCAAGCGATCCGATGACAGCGACAGTCAGTGTTTCCAAGAGCTGGTCGTAAACAGACTGGACGATGTTAAGTACCCAGCCTCATAGGCCAAGATAGCGCCAGAAAGGGGCAGCACGCTGTAATACAATTTCGGGTAGGGTAAATAGTTAATACATATCTAAGTTACAAAATTAAAACAAAAAACAATTAAAATTACAACTGCGGTAATAAAATAATTAGTGTAAAACAGACCAGTTGCATAAATATAACTATGAAGCTCTGGCAGATAGGATAATGTTATAAAACTTTTAGTAAATAGTGCGACTAATGTCATTACGATAAGGAATTGTTAATGTACGTCGTAATGATGTCACTGATATAAAATTATAAACAGAAATATATAGTGGAAATTTCCATGATGCAGCTAACGATTGAAATCTAAGATAAGGAAGACTGACACAAAATGTCCCTAGAATACTGAGAATTAACATAACATGAGGCTGCGTCTTACAAAGTTATTGTGACAAACAAAACCTATACAAATATACATCTAATAGACAACTTAAGTGTGCACTAGAGAATATGTAAAGAGAATAGGCCTATGTAGAGAACACTTAAAAGTTTATCTGGATGTATACATCATTCGCCGTTTTTCATTATTCAGTATAAAAACGTATGTACTGAACCACTTACGACAGGCTAAGGAAAGGCAATTAGTGAAAAACGACATACCTAATACATAGAACGTAGCCAATGCACGAGTTTCAGATCAACGAAATGGAGTTAATGTATCATCATGGCGACTTACTTTAACAATGACCTATCCTAACGACCACATATTGGTCGTCTTTGCACTTCGTATAATTTCAAGGAAGTCCATGCTAGTGTCATTTCTTTTATCTTTACTCGTATAAAATACTTTCTATAATGTTAGCCGATGCAGGCTCCTTCAGTTTTCTTTCAACGAGATCCCACTATATCAAAAGACATCTATTCCGTAACCTGTAAATTCTTCTTATATCTGACACTGAAATTATTATTAATGTCATTATTTCATCAGTCTTCCGATTAGTTTGACGTAGCCGGCTACGAATTCCTCTCTTGTGCAAACTTTTCAACTCAGAGTAGCACTTGCACCCTATGTCCTCCATTATCTGCTGGATGTATTCCAATCCCTGTCTTCGTTTACAATTTTTACCCTCTATAGTTCCTTCTAGTAACATGAAAGTTATCTCCTGATGCCTTAACCGATGTCCTATCATTTCTTCCACTTTTTCTTGCCAGTGTTTTCCATATGATCCTTTCCCCGTAAATTCTGCACAGAATCTCCTCATTTTTCACCTTACCAGTCTATCTAATTTTTACCATTCTTATGTACCTTCAATTCTGTTCCGTTCTGGCTTTCCGACATTGCATGCCTCAATGCCGTACAATACTGTTCTCCATACGTACATTCTCAGAAATTTTTTCCTCAAGTTAAGACCTATGCTGGATACCAGCAGAGATCTCTTGGGCAGGAATTGCCTTTTTCGCCAGTGCTAGTGTGCTTTTCACGTCCTACTTTCTCCGTCCGTCACTGGTTATTGTGCTGCCTAGGTAGCAGAATTTTTTAACTTCGTCTAATTCTTGATCTCCAACTGTATTGTTAAGTTTCTCGCTGTTCTCATTTCTGTAACTTCTCATTACTATCATCTTTCTTTATTTACTCCCGTATTCGGTACTCATTAGACTATTCACTTCACTCAATACATCCTGCAATCCTTCTTCATTTTACTGAAGATGGCAGTGTCACCAGAGAATCTTATCGTTGTTATCCTTTCGCCTTGAATTTTAGTTCCATTCCTGAACCTTTCTTTCATTTCCATCATTGCATCTTCGATGTATAGATTGAACAGTAGGAGCGAATGACTAAATCCCTGTCTTTCACCCTTTTTAATTCGAGCACTTCCTTCCTGGTCTTACACTCTAATTGTTCTGTCTTGGTTCTTGTACCAGCCTTTTCCTATAGCCTACTCCTATTTTTCTCAGAAATTCGATCATCTTGTACCATTTTACATTGTCGAACGCTTTTTCCCGGTCGACAAATCCAAATAATGTGTCTTGATTTTTCTTCAGTTTTGCTTCCATTATCAACCACAACGCCTGAACTGTCTTTAACGTGCCTATACCTATACCTAAACCTAAACTGATCGTCTCTAACACAACCTCAATTTTCTTTTCCATTCTTCTATGTA
The DNA here is from genome assembly GCF_023898315.1 of Schistocerca nitens. Classification (NCBI taxonomy): domain Eukaryota; kingdom Metazoa; phylum Arthropoda; class Insecta; order Orthoptera; family Acrididae; genus Schistocerca; species Schistocerca nitens. Next base: position 422,434,668 of record NC_064617.1, on the reverse strand, counting down.
TTATTATTGTCAGCAACTTGGATGCGTTAGGTGTTAAGCTGATTGTGCAATAATTCTCGAACTTGTTGGCTGTTGCTATCTTCGGAATTGTGGGGATGATGTTTTTCCGAAAGTCTGATCGTGTATTGCCAGTCTCATATATTCTACATACCAACGTGAATAGTCACGTAGTTGCCACTTCCCCCAAACATTTTACAATTCCTTATAGTGTCTCATCTACCATTTCTGCCATATTTGATCTTAAATCTTCCAAAGCTGTTTTAAATTCTAATTCTAATACTGGAACCTCTATCTCTTTCCTGTCGACTCTTCTTTCTTCTGTCATGTCATCAGACAATTCTTCCCCCTGTACAGGCCTTGAATGTACTCTTTCCGCGTATACGCTCTCTCCTCTGCTATGAACAGTGGAATTCCCTTTGAGCTCTCAATTTACCGTTTTTCTTTTAATTTCATCGAAGGTTGTTTTGACTTTCCTTTATGCTGAATCCATCTTCCCGATAACTATTCCTTTTCGATTCCTACACTTTTTCATTCAGCCATTTTGCCGTAGCTTCCCTGCACTCCCTAGTGACTTGTATTTCTGATTTCTTGAATTTCCCCAAACATTTTTGTAATTCCTTCTTTCATCAGTCAGTGGAAGTATTTCATCTGGTATCCACGGTTTCTTCGCCGTTGTCTTCATCATTACTATGTATATGAGTCTATATCTGCTCTCTGTCAGTTCACAAAGTGTCTTCTTATTTTTAATACTGCTTTTGATATTTTTATGTATAGTTCAATAATTTTGATAACATATTTTGTAAATACCATCATTGTTGAATGCTCTTCCTGACTTGTAACTGTCATTGTCTTTCCAATATTTTCATCATTATCTGAACATAACAGAAAACTGTCGACATTAGATATCTATTTTGCAATATATACGATGGCGTCTGGTAGAGATTTTACAAGGAATCAACATCGCAATTTGAGTTCGCCTTCAATTTACTTACCTACAGATTTACTATTAGTATTCGAATGAATCCGAAAGGAAATAACACTGGTATCGCGCAAGACCAAAAGTTTGTCTACGCTTTACAAAACTAGACATAGTCCAGGAATACGATCGTTACTTTGATAAGAATACTATCACATTGACGTGAACCTAACGAGCACGGGAAATACAAAAATATCAGGCTATTTCTTACATATATTTTGTGAAACTGCAGTGCCTCACAACAACCGTGAAGCACCCAGAATGAGGAACGTCATGCTATTTCAGTAATGCGAATGATTGAGTAAAATGTAAAAATAACAAGGCAGAATCAGCACAGTAATCAATAGACCGTTGCACCATTCGACCTGAACGCATGCACTGATTCTGTTGGGAAGTGTATCATAAAGCCATTGTATCCTTTTCTGAGGCAAGCTGTCCAACAGTTGTTGTAACTGCTCATTGTTATCTTAGATACTGGTACTAGGACACAACTGACGTTGAGCTTGTCCAATACATTTTCTATCGGGGACGGAACTAGAGATCTTGTTGGTCATGTGAGTATCTCAACATCGTGTAGATACAGTTAATAGAGACACGTATTGACAAGGATTCTCCTGTTGAAAAAAAGACGCCACAACATGGGAGGTAAATACATGAATATTCTGGATGTCCAAATGTACCGTTGTAGCGTCAGTGTTCGCTCAATCTGTGACCTGAAGTGGTAGGCGGAGGAGATTAGTGTTTAACGTCCCGTCGACAACGAGGTCGTTAGAGACGGAGCACAAGTTCGGATTAGGGAAGAAAATTTGACTCTGTTCTTTCATAGAAACCATCCCGGCATTTCCCTGAAGCTATTATGAAATGAAGTCAGACGTGACCTATGACTGCTGTGCCTCCCCAAAATAATGAAACAATAGAACCTCTCCCAGTGTCTTTCCCATACTCGCCGACGATGATCGCCGGGGCTAGTGCATAACCGCGATCGTCACTGAACACAAAGTAACCCCATTCATCAGCACTCAATGGTTCCTCCAGGACACCACTCAAAACGTAGCCGTTCGTGTTGTGGTGTTAATGGTAACTTTCGCATAGGCCGGTAATTCCTTAATCCAGCTGCTGCTAGTTCTCTGACAGTGGTGTGGGATCACACATAATAGTGCACTGAGTCCGTTATTTGTCCTCGGATGGAAGGACAAATAACGGACTGTGTTCTCGGTACACAATACGGCGATACTCGCTTGCGGTGGTCAAACGTGGTCGCCGGAATCTTGACGACGAGTATCACGGCTCTCACGTTGCCATGCAGCCTAAAATCAGGCCACCCTCACATCCGAATGCTCCACAAATCTGGGTATTGCACAATTCAAGCAGCCGGCCTTATGTAGACCCATTGTGAGGCCTTTTCGAATTCTGTCGGGTGCTTAAAATGCTGATTCACACGAATATGCGATATCTTCGTGTTCTTCGCAGAGATCACTCAACATATGACGCTGTTGACGCACTCAACATACCCTGCCGGACCCTGTAACAACATTAAGAAGGGACATCACTAATGTAGTCTACTGGTCATTTTAACTAACACAAAGATTTGCAACAATACGGACAGTGAGGTGATAAAAGTCACGGGATAGCTCCATTGTCCTGGCGTTGAGCAGCAAGTCGACGTGGCATGGACTCAACAAGTCGCTGGAAGTCGCCTGCAGAAACACGGAGCCATGCAGCCTCTACAGATGTCCACAATTTCGAAAGTGTTACCGATGCAGATTTTGCGCACGAACTAATCTCTCACTTATGTCCCATAAATCTTCGGTGGGATTCATGTCGGGTGATCTGGGAGGTAAAACCATTCGCTAGAAACTGAACCCAGTGACAAGGCATATTGTCATCCACAAAAGTTTCATCATTATGAGTCCACCAATAGCTACCAATGGTCTCATCAGCTAGTTCAGCTGACCCAGAGGGCCAGTCCATTCCATGAAAGCACAGCCCCCCCACCCTCCCCATGCATGAGCCACCAACTGATTACACAGTCCACAACTTTCTTGAGTCTGCGTCACACTCTAACCCTGCCAACGGCTCTCATCTCACTAGGTCACGGTTTTGCAGTCGTTTAGGGTCCAACAAATATGGTCACGAGTCCAGGAGAGGCACAGCAGGCATTGTGGTGCTGCTACAGAAGGCACTCACGTCGGTCGTCTGCTCCCGTAGCCTATTAACGCCAAATTCCTCCGCTCTATCCTAACGGACACGTTCGTTGTACGTCCCACACTGTTTTCTCCGCTTTTTTCACACTGTGTCGCTTATGTGTTAGCACACTCTAAGCAAATGCCGCTGCTGTCGGTCGTTAAAGGAAGGCTGTCGGCCACTGCGTTGTGTGTGATGATGGGTAATGCCTGAAACTTGGAAATCTCGGAACACTATTGACAGTGTGGAACTCGGAATATAGAATCCTCTATAGATTTCTGAAATGGAATGTCCCACGTGTCTAGCTTTAACTACCATTCCGCGCTCAAAGTCTGTTAATTCTAGTTGTGCGGCCATAATCAACGCCGGAAACTTGTTCACATGAATCATCTGAATGTAAAGGACAGCTCCGCCAACGCACTGCCGTTTTATATCTTGTGTACGCTACACTACTGCCATCTACGTATGTGAAAATCGCCATCCCATTACTTTTGTCATCTCAGTGGGTCTGCTAGACGATGGTGTGAGCGTGTACAAAGGTACACTGGCATTCATGTCCTCTGAGTGCTTCACATTTTTGCTCGGACAGTGCAGTTACCTCTGGCTATTATTAATGATAACATCATGTAATGTTTAATATCTTAAACTATAATCCACAGACTCTTTTTCACGGATAAAAAAAGTGTCACAACCTAGATTTTGAATTAAAATAATAAGGTATGTCGAACAAATACTTGTGACGCGAGGAGGCATCCTCACTCTGCCAATAGCCTTGTCAAATTATTGCGGACGGGAGGAAGTTATTCAGTACACAGTCATCCCGATGGAATAAAAAATAGCTAAGGCCGCAGATTCTCTAACGACAGTGGCGTCAGGATACAGAATATATGAAAGCCGCTGCACTGAAGAAACAGAGTGCTTCCACAGCACATTCAGTCTTCTAACATAACCCGTTGAAGACCATTCCTTTCGCAAAAAAAGTCGGAGATAAACTAGTCCGCCGTATGAGGTATCTGAAGAACGAAGATCAAAGCTAACGTTCTACTAATGGGACAGTGGAATGTTAGAAGTCTGAATGTTGTATAGAGGATGAAGGATGCAAAAGGGTGATGGTCACGCTGTATCTTGACATTTAAAGCACTGATGAAATTATTTCGAAAGAGGACAGTGAGATCAGCTAATTATAGGGCAGTTATAGCGTCCATGAATGATGTAACAGTTTGGCATCGTTATGAACAGGTAAGTAAATGGATCAATCGCTAAGAGCAAAACGGCGACCGAATTGAGAAATGGAAGCCAAGAGATACGTACCCATATCAGAACCTGATACAAAAAATGGGAATTTACTGTGTCTAAATAGAAGAATTGAAAAAATGTTCGAAGGCAGATGAAAATTTGGTATTCGTCAGTGACTGGAGAGATATTATGGGCGAGAGACAGAACGGTAGTGTTACTGGAGAACACGAGAGGTAATAAAAGAAACTGAGAGTTATCTGGAGATCTGCCGCTACTGGCGGTAGCAAATACTCTCTTCTAAAATCAGTAAAGAAGAAATATTGGTACAAAACAGGACACAGAGACGTATCAAATAAGCTGCATCTTGATTTGTCAGAGATCTGGAAATCAAATACTGGCCTGCAGACGATGATAGTAGAAATCTTTGATCGCAGAACTTACGAGGCTCTGTACATTTCCCTGGACGAACGTATGCCCTAACCTAACAGTGATGAGCAGCTGGCTGAAAATTAATATGATAGAGAAAAAGAAGAATGCGATTACACGGAATACAGAAGAAGTTGGACAGAATGCGTCGAAGTAGGTATTACCTGATGTGATAATTTATAGACAAGGGAAAATGTCGAGAGTCGTCTAGTAGTAGAAGATTGGAATATAATAAAACCAGATATAATATGGATAGGGAAAGGGAAGATAAACAGGTTTGGATAATCCATGAAACATCTGTGTCCCTGTTGATGACAACAAAACAAAACATAAGGATCTTAAGAATGAAGTAGAAATTCTTCATCGTAGATTGCTAAGGAATGGAATTAGCAGAAACTGCAAACAGGCTAAACCAGAATGGAGGAGAGAAACACCTAAAGATATTGTGAAAGATACCATTTTAGGACAAGTCGACTCGGTGTGCAGAAAAATTAAACTTATCATCGGAAGATATAGTTTCTCTTAATAAGCCGTGTATAGTCTACATTTTTGTTGACCAATATTTGCGTTAATCCTAAACTACTCAAAGTTTCGACCAGAAGGTTAAGTAAGATACCTACAATACCAACCACAAACTCATTCCGTTAAATAACGGAGGATGTCCTGTTTGATTAGTATCTAACTCTCGGAGGTGAACTGACAAGAAGAGATCTCTATAGGATTGGGAGCCGTAAAGTTGCCGGTGGACAGACTGTAAGCCGCTTGCCTCAGGGCAATCGAAATAAAAGTAAAGTCCCTTCGGGAGAAAAGATTTTCTTTCGATAGTCGGAGAGTCAGAGTGCCCCAGAGAGCGGATTGCTATCCAGCGAAACGAACGTACACTGCTTTACGAAGAAAAGATATCTCTTATCTGGCAGCCAATACCACCCGCAACTAAACCACGCATGGGAGATCATGGAGCATGATAATTAATCTGAGATTCGGAATTGTGATTTGTCAGTGCAGACTCATGTACACTGCCGGAAAATAATTAACGCACCCTTTAAGAGGTTTCCAATTCACTCAAGGCTTATTATTGCAAGTGCATATGGAGTAAATGAAGTAATAACATTTCCAGATTAATATCACTGGTACCAGGTATCGACCCATGCTGAAACATCCATATTAGTACGTGATGTAGCCTCCGCGTGCGGAATGCAGACGCTGACTATCGTACAGATGGCAAATATTGTCCTCAGATACGTTATCCCGCGCCTCCTTGACCTGTTCATATCCACTACTGGCCATTAAAATTGCTACACCACGAAGATGATGTGCTACAGACGCGAAAATTTAACCGACAGGAAGGAGATACTGTGATATGCAAATGATTAGCTTTTCAGAGCATTCACACAAGGCTGGCGCCGATGGCGACACCTACAACGTGCTGACATGAGAAAAGTTTCCAACCGACTTCTCATACACAAACAGCAGTTGACCGGCGTTGCCTGGTGAAACGTTGTTGTAATGCCTAGTGTAAGGAGGAGAAATGCGTACCATCACGTTTCCGACTTTGATAAACGTAGGATTGTAGCCTATCGCGATTGCGGTTTATCGTATCGCGACATTGCTGCTCGCGTTGGTCGAGATCCAATGACTGTTAGCAGAATATGGAATCCGTGGGTACAGGAGGGTAATACGGAACGCCGTTCAGGATCCCAACGGTCTCGGACCACTAGCAGTCGAGATGACAGGCACTTTATCCGCATGGCTGCAACGGATCGTGCAACCACGTCTCGATCCCTGAGTCAACAGATGGGGTCGTTTGCAAGACAACAACCATCTGCACGAACAGTTCGACGGCGTTTGCAGCAGCATGGACTATCAGCTCGGAGACCATGGCTGCGGTTCCCTTGACGCTGCATCACAGACAGGAGCGTCTGCAGTGGTGTACTCAACGAGGAACCTGGGTGCAAGAATGGCAAAACGTCATTTTTCGGATGAATCCAGGTTCTGTTTACAGCATCATGAAGGTCGCATCCATATTTGGCGACATCGCGGTGAACGCACATTGGAAGCGTATATTCGTCATCGCCATACTGGCGTATCACCCGGTGTGCATTTGGTTACACGTCTCGGTCACCTCTTGTTCGCATTGACGACACTTTGAACAGTGGACGTTACATTACAGGTGTGTTACGCCCCGTGGCTCTTCCCTTCATTCGATCCTTGCAAAACCCTACATTTCAGCAGGATAATGCACGACCGCATGTTGCAGGTTCTGTACGGGCCTTTCTGGATGTAGAAAATCTTCGACTGCTGCCCTGGCCAGCACATTCTCCAGATCTCTCAACAATTGAAAACGTCTGGTCAATTGTGGGAGAGCAACTGGCTCGGCACAATACGCCAGTCACTACTCTTGATCTGTGGTATCGTGTTGAAGGTGCAGGGGCAGCTGCACCTATACACGCCCATCCAAGCTCTGTTTGACTCAGTGCCCAGGCGTAGCAAGGCCGTTATTACGGCCAGAGGTGGTTGTTGCTCTGAGCACTATGGGACTCAACATCTGTGGTCATAAGTCCCCTAGAACTTAGAACTACTTAAACCTAACTAACCTAAGGACATCACACACATCAATGCCCGAGGCAGGATTCGAACCTGCGACCGTAGCAGTCGCGCGGTTCCTGACTGAGCGCCTAGAACCGCTAGACCACCGCGGCCGGCAGAGGTGGTTGTTCTGGGTACTGATTTCTCAGGATCTATGCACCCAAATTGAGTGAAAATGTAATCATATGTTAGTTCTAGTATGATATATTTCTCCAATGAATACCCGTTTATCATCTGCATTTCTTCTTGGTGTAGCCATTTTAATGGCCAGTAGCGTAGTTCTGTAAGAGTTATTATCTGGCAAGTCGCGCGAGACACTTTTCGTCCCATCATGTCCCATATGTGCTCGATTGAAGGCAAGCCCGGAGATCGTGCTGACAGGGAAGTTGCTGCACGACTTGCGGAGCACGTTGATTTTCACGGACAGTGGACAGTGGAACAACACATCACCCTCCTTTTACAACCATAAGACCTTGATTGGGGCCAGCATGTCTTGGACGAATACACTTCGAGATAGCGCTCACCAGCTGTAAGTTGTACGCGCAAACGACCATCACTTGCGTGCAGGCAGAATCTGTTTTCATAGCTGAAGACCACGGGGCGCCATTCCATCTTCCAAGTGATCCTATGATGGCACCAATTAACCCGTGCATGTCGATGCTGTGGCGTGAGTGGAAGACGAGCTAGAGGGGTGTGTGCTTGTTGTCCCACTGCTAATAACTGTTTCGCAACAGCTAGAGTTGACACATCTGGGCTCACAATCCGTCTTGTTTGTGCTGTGGTTGCTATGATTGATTGATTTGATTTAATTTTGGCAGGAAAGATAAAACAGCTTAGGTCCAATCCGCTTGTGCCCCTACCGAAACCGAGTTTATTGTGCAGTACCGCTCCCTGTATATCCAGTAAAGCCAACCGATGCCCTTAAATAGTGCAAGGAGTCCTCTCTGTTCGTGCCTGGTCCTCCTCCCCCGACATAGGTTGGAGGGTAGCCAGGCTTGTTAGCTATCACTAGTTGTGATGCCATGATAAAATCTTTGTCTCAGTTGGTGTCCCTTGTGCCGCTGTACCACAGGGGGGATTTTGCGTTGACATCGGCAGTGATTATCATCCTTCGTCCTTGCAATGCCGTGGTTACTGTAGCTAGAGGGTCAAGATGTGTTTCAATGTTATCACCGTACTGAAAGTACATATTAACTAGTATTATTGCTCAACCGGGAAATAGGAGCTCCACGACATTGCAGTGAATATTGGTATATTGCGATAGTGTAGTTACTTTCAGGGCTTTATTTGTGATTATGAGCGCCGCTTTCGGATTATCTCCTTGGCTGATGACCTGCCAGGTCGCGGCTACAAATGCAATTTTTCCAGCTAGGGAGTACGGCTCTTGTAGACAGAGCACATCCAGCCTCCTCTCCTCCACTTCCTTACGTAGCTCCTGCATTACAAGTCGACTGTTATGTGTGTTGAGTTGGCCAATGGTAATTTTTGTCATCTACGGAAAGTATGTATGTATGCGGTCTTCTGGCCATGTCTTGCTCCAGTCAAACGTAATACGTCCATTAGCCAGAACTGACTGTTCGTAAATGTCGTTTAGGTCAAATTTTTCTCCTCGTCTCTCGAATACTTTCTTTAGTAAGTCTCGCAGAGCTCCGAAGTCGGTGGGGAGATTCACTGACTTTAGCTGTATCCTGTCTCCAGCCTCCATTACCGAGAAGGTGACTCTTCTTCCGTGTTCATGTCCTACGCGGACCACATGTCGTAAGGCAGTGGTCAGGGTAGCCGGCTGCTCCAACCTTGCCAGTTGCTTGGTGAATTCTAGATTTGGGTATATCCGAACCGGATCTACTGTCGGTAATCTTACCACTGGGGTGTCTTGAGAGCTTGTTATTGTGCTCTCTTGCACAGACTTTTGTTCTTTCCGGTTACATTGATGTAACTCTAGCCACCCCCAATGCAATCAACACAATACAAGAGTGCAAAGTCGAAGAAAACGCCACCACAAGCGACCACAACTTAATAACATTCATTATAGGTGAAAGAGTGTCCCGCTGGGCCATGGGGTGGGAAACGCAGTTTGACTACAAATGGGCTGACTGGGAACGACTAGCGAGGGAGTGCGTCATTCCTGCCTTGCCAGAAGGTGGCGCAGACCTTGACATAGACGTAAACGACCGAGCAGAGGAACTGACCAGTGCAATAACTAGCGCGGTGAAAGCTGCCGTACCGACCAGGAGGAAGGTCATGGCAGCCCATGGTCGCCCGAACTCGAGGATATGCGCCGGTCTGTTAGAAGGTTGAGAAGATATTACCAGCGCAGTGTCGTCTGGCCAGAACGGCAAAGATGGCTGCTGCAATATCGGGAGGCTAAACTCCGATTCCAGAAGGAACTCCAGGCTGTTAGAATACAAAGCTGGGAAAACTTCGTCCAGAGCCAATTGGCATTGGACCCCTGGGGTACACCATATAAATTAGTACGAGAGAAGATCCGCTCTCCACTGGAATTATCAACAGTCAGGCACGGGGACAGGATGACGGAATCCTGGCAGGAAACTGCCGAGGTCCTCCTCCGATCCCTGCTGCCTGATGATAGCGCGGACGGGGAATCTGATCAACAACAACAACAAAGACATGACAGCCTCAACGAATACACCAACAATACGGCAGTCTACCCTTTCTCAGAGGAAGAGGTGGCCGCCCACATAAAATCACTTAAAAGGGGTAAAGCTCCCGGGCCAGACGGCATTGTAGCCGAGGTGGTGCAGTTTCCAGCTCCCCAGCTAACTGCACCACTCACTCACTTATATAATGAGTGTCTGATACAATTAAAATTTCCAAGGGTGTGGAAGACCGCGAATGTAGTTATTATTCGGAAAGGGCCAGATAAAGATCCAACAAATACAAAATCCTACAGACCAATCTGATTGCTTAACATACTAGGGAAAATAGTAGAAAGGTTACTAGCTGACAGACTGGCTGCACATCGGATGCTGCGTGGGATGAGCGACAGGCAGTTCGGGTTCAGGCCTGGGCGATCGACATCTGAAGTAATCGCCCTGGCTGCTGAGGTCTGTGGCTCTACCCCACGTAAGTACGTGATGGGCATCATGGTTGACATCAGTGGCGCCTTCGACGACCTGTGCTGGCCTTCGCTCTTCTCCTGCTTGCGGGAGAAGGAGTGCCCGGGGCCGCTATATGGTTGTCTGAGGAGCTATTGCGAGGAACGGGAGGTATGGCTATCATCTTCTAGCGAGAGAATTGGAAAATCTATAACAAAGGGCTGCCCCCAGGGTTCCGTGTTAGGGCCCCTGTTTTGGGACATCCACATGGAGCCTTTACTAGACACCCTACAACAAAGTGAAGAAGTGCTAGAGGTGATAGCCTATGCAGATGAACTCCTCGTGTTGGTCGGCGGCCGTAGCCGCGAAGACATTGAACCCAAAATAGAAAGTGCCCTAAGCAAGTTACAACTATGGTGCCAAAACACCAAAATGACGATATCACCGAGCAAGTCTACCTACTTACTATTGAAGGGACAATTAATCCGTAACTCGACTGTACGAATCGAGCGCTCGCCGGTTCTACCGAGACGTGACTCACGATACCTTGGCATCATCATTGATGAGAAGTGGAATTTCGGGAAACACATCGAAACCGTAACCCAGAAAGCCCTTCAAACACTGAACAATCTCATATCCATAGCACATAAAAGATTTCATCTTCCACCTCACCTCATAAGACTCTATCATAATAGCATATTAACATCAATAGTGGGTTACGGCTCGGGAGTCTGGGCACACAGGCTCATGAGGTTTGTGCCCGCCATGACAGTGAGAACGGTTCAAAGGAACATGATACTTAGATCGGTAGGGGCTTAAAGAACATCACCAGGGGGAGCACTACTGGTCATAATGGGTCTTTGCCCCCTGGACATCAAAATCAGAGAGCAGGCTGCGTGGTTCTGGATTAAGAAGGGAAATGCAACAAAAATAGAGGAGATCTTTGGCATTGGGGCAAGGGACAAGGGTGAGATTCGGCAAAGGGAAGAACAACTATGGCAAGAACTGCGGGACACGGATGAAACAGGGCGTAGGACATATGAACTGATTCCTAGCATTAGGGAACGACTAAAAATGAAATACTTTGAACCCACCAGACGACTAATCCATTTTCTCACTGGACATGGGCCTTACCCGACATACTTACGTCGGTTCGGGAAAAGGGCCACACCCGCGTGTGGTGAACCGGAGGGTACTCCCGATCATGTGATTTACGAGTTCCCCCTCTTCAATGATGTTGCTTCCACACTACGTGACCAACTACCCGACCATGACACATACCACCTGATAAGACAACAAGACACCTTCCAAACATTAAATAAACTTGCTGACGAGGTATCACGAAAAGTGCTAGAATACATGAGGGAACTAAACTAAATATCACAGATTACAATAGACACGCGCCCTACTCCCATACCGCCTGCGCGTGGATAGGCCGACCTTACAGTCTGGAATCCGCCACGTACGGGATTAGGGGGAGTGGGGAATAAAAACAACAAGGACTGGACAATGCACCGGAATTGACTTAGGTTAGAACTAGTTAGTAGAAATTAGACTAGGAATCTAGAATTAGGAACCTGCAGCGATTAACATCCTGGCCTGCCCAGTGTCAGGGGCACGCCCATCGGGATTAGCTCGATGGGCAAGGCAATAAAGTAGGTTTATATATTTCTGACACATCTGTGACGCTGCAGGAAGTAGAAGTAGGGTTAGTTAAAATCTTAGAAGTTAAAAACTAATAATTATATATAGCTGCCCATTGCAATTAGAGTATAGCTGTAGCTCACGACCTAATATATTGTAATTAGCTGCTAATTGTAACTAACTTTTAGAAAATAAGACCCACTAATCACGTAAGTGGATTATGATGTATAATTATTATTGATGGGAAATAAAGATTTTTTTTTAAAGGAGTTCTCTCTACCATTTCTTTGTTAGACACAATTTCTTCAGGTATAGTTGTCCCCAAAATTCTGTGTTTCTTACGCTCCAATGCCGTGCATTCGAAGATTACGTGTGATGCAGTTACTTCAATCTCATCACAGATCTTACATTTAGGGTCTCCTCACGTTATACCAATTGCATGTAGGTGTTTTCTGAAATTCCCGTGGCCGGTCATCAGGCCAACCATGAGTTTAATGTGTTTCCTGTTGAAGCCCAGAAATACAGAGCTTCTTTTAAAACACGGCTTTGGCGTCGTTATCTTACCATCTTTTTGTTTATAGATCTTGGTCCAGTGTTCTAAGTGCTGTCTTCTAAGCCAGTTCCGTAGTTCTAGTTTGATCATAGCCTTGGTGATTATCAAGACATGTTCCGACCCAATGAATAGGGTCTTTGCCCCGATCCTGGCCAATCTGTCGGCTTGTTCATTGCCACCGATACTTTCGTGGTCAGGGATCCATACTAGATTTAACCTATTGCTTCCCCCTAGCTCCGCCTTGTGACATTCTGTAACAATCTTAAATCCTGTTGCAGGAGCTGCCAATGATTTCAGGGCTGCCTGGCTGTCTGAATAGATATAGCACCTACACATATTCTCCTCTACCCACGTCCTGATTGCAGTAATTTCAGCTTGGAATAGCGAGGCCAGTTTTCCTAGATAGATGATGCCCTCCAGTCTTGGCTGAACCTCGTACACCCCGGCCCCAGCGCCGTGGTCTCATTTCGACCCGGCAGAGAACCAGACAAGTTCCCCCGTACGGTGTGGAACTGCTTTTGCCCACTTGTCCCTGTTTCCAATTATTATATTGTAAGGCTTGTTGAAGCAGTTGGGAGTCATTATATAGTCGTCCGGCAATTTCCGAGCCATTCCTATTTTTACCTCACTCACTAGTTCAGTGTATGATTCTGGATATCACAACGAGATCCAGTTTTTACCAGTTGTGAATCTGTATGCACGAGCTGCTGCCTTAATCTTCCCCCAGAGGTGTAGTGGAGGCAAGTTCAGCATGGCTTTCAGTCCCGAGGTTGGTGTGCTGCTAATTCCGCCTGTTATGGCTAAGCTGGCCACTTTCTGCACCTTGGCAAGCTCCTTAGCTGCAACCTGCTATTCTACCTTCTTCCACCACAGATCCTAGGTGTAACCATCGTGATGTATATTCAATGCATACCTCTGGGGGTTTGGCCCCAGATTTTACCACAAGCCCTTCTGGTACTCACTAGAGTACCATTCTCCTTGGAGCAGATGCTCTTAAAGTGAGGGGTCCATGTCAGTTTCTCATCTAAGGTTACCTCTATATATTTTACTATCTCCTTCACAGGTACAGTTTCATCGAAGAGTTTTACATTTCAACTTGAGTGTTGGATATACATCTTCGTGAATGGTACAATAGCCTCCTTAAAATTAACCCTTAGATCCTTTTTAATGCACCAGTCTTGCACAATATCCAGTGCACCTTGTGCCATATTCCTAAATGTGTCAGTAAATTTGCCAAGTATTACTATGTCAAGGTCATCTGCATATCCTTGGCAGAAGCATTGTCTGCAATTTAGTTCCTCTCTGAGTTCGTCCACCACTAAATTCCACAAAAAAGGGGACAAAACTCCCCCTTGTGGACAACGTCTAGTGGTGTTAATTACCATCTTTTCATTTATCATGGTGGCATCTACCTTGCTTCCACTAAGCATGGCCCCAGTCCACTTACACATAGTGGCCCATAGGTCATGCACCTCTGCTGCCCTAACCACGGAATTGAAGGTTGTGTTACTAAAAGCCCCCTCGATGTCCAGGAAGACATAGAGAGCTATTTCTTGAAAGTGAAGTGCCTTCTCCACCCTCCCAACGATTTGATGGAAAGCTGTCTCACATGATTTACCTGGCTAATATGCATGTTGGTTTGAATGTAGAGGAGCCCTAGTTACACTCCTCTACCCAACATGTACATTAACGAGTTTTTCCAATGTTTTAAGAATGAAGGAAGACAGACTGATTGGTCTCATATTGCTGGCCTTGATATCATTAATTCTCCCTGGCTTTGAAATAAAGACAACCGTCACTGCCCTCCAGGCACTGAGAATGATTCCTGCTACTAGGTTAACCCTGAATAACCTGCATAGGACTCTTATAAGATTCTCTCCTGACTGTTGCAGGAGAGCTGGAAAGATTCCATCTGGGCCAGGTAACTTGAATGATGGGAATGTTCCCATCGCCCATTGGATTTTTTGAATTCGACACACTCCTTGGCCGATTACCAGTCCTCTCTACGAGTGCCTGAGAACCATTATCTCTCACCAATCGTATTCTGGACTATGTTATCCGCCAGAGCATACTGAGGAAAGTGAGTTTTGAGGGGCAGTTCCAGCGTCTCATGTGCTGCCTTTATGTATTCCCCATCCTCCTTCCTCAATGTACCCCCTGGATTAGTTGGTACTCTAGTCAGGATTTTGTAAAGTCTGGATTGAGCAGCTGTGTCCTCCACTTCCTCACAGAATGCCTTCCAGGATGCCTATTTTGCTTGTCCAATTGCAAGGTGGTTGTTGTTGAAAAGGTCTCACGATATTTTGCCCATTCTCCTCTTCGTCTCGCAAATTTAAACAGTCTTCGTACCTATTTTCTTTCAGTTTCCAAGTTATTCAAGTTATTGTTCCACCAAGGCAGACTCCTATTTGTGCACTTCTCGTTCATTGAGCAGTCGTTTTGGTATGAGGTCACTATGGCAGAGGTTACAGCCTCTGCTACTTCCTCAAACAACTGGATTCCTTATCAAAGGTTTTAATTTCCTATAAGCTTAAGTCAAGGTCCCTCCCAGGCTGTTTTCCTAGGATTCCTATAGGCCATGGTCTCTATTTCAACCTTGAATTTAATATACATGTGGTCCGATGAGGATGGCTCTAACGCCACATGCCATTGTTTGACATAGCTGCCCATCATCATGGAACCAAATGTGATGTCAGTTACTTCTTCCATTCTGCTATTCCTGAATCTAGGTTCGTCACTCCTATACAGGGCCTCCAAGCTGTTAGACAAGAGAAATTCAAGAAGGTACGCACCTCTACTGTTGGTGTCCTTGCTGCCCCACACTAGGTTGTGTGCAATGGCATTACATCCAACCAACAGTTGGTCGCCTTGCCGATGGCAAGCTTCTGCCAGTCTCCTCACCTACAATGGAGGAGGAGAGCTGTCTTCGTAAGGAAGTTATGCTGAGGCCAAAAGAATTTCCCATGTGATACCTTCATCACGTTGTTGTATCCTAATGGTCACCAGGACCCTAGTTCAGAAATCCATCATTGGCATGAAAGAAATTCGATTTCTCACATAAATGCATGTTCTGGAGTTTCTTAGATTTCTAGCATAATTCAGCTTACCTCCAGTGCCACTGAGACCCGATACCATCTTTATGTAAATATTGTTCTTGTATCAGGGCCACGTCCACTTACAGGTGACGGCTCAGGGCAACAGTGGCCCCTTTACTGTGCTGCAGATTGATTTGCAGCACCTCAAGTCTCTGTCTTGCTGTCATCATTGCCTTTGAGGTGTTTTATTACCCTGACGGTGACCTGCGAGAACCCTAAAAACAATTTCAGGTCTTGCTCTCGCATCGCCTTCAGGGAGTTCCCTCTGACCTCCACCACCAGGGTACAGACTTTTGGTTGATTATTCTCCAATCCTGTGTCGAGACTTTCGAGTTCTGGACCCTATTTTCTCGAACAGAGTCTTTGGAGAGACATTTTTAAAGATATTTGGTACCCATATTGATAGCTTTGCGGTCTGAGGAAGTTCAGCATCCGTCTTGACCATCAGCTTCGCATCCTCCCATGGGGATATCATGGAAACCTTGTCCTTGACCATTCCACCGTATGCACCCCCTTGCAGGCAAAAATGAGGGCACCACGATCTAGATAGCCCCTCCCAAAATTGGTTACCGGACAAGCGTCCCCCGCCCCCCCCCCCCCTTCCACCAATGTTTTCAAATAGTGCCATCTGTATGAGCTCCTCCTGCCTACCAGTGGATAGCGTTCTTGGATAATTGCAATCTTGAAAATCTAGACTGCAGTACTGTAGGTCTGTTTCCCTATTTCTTACCTCAGCTTTTTCTGGGCTTGCTTATTCTGAGAGGAAGGAGTCTTAGATTCCTCCCTTATCCTCTTGTTAGCTGTCTTTGACGTTTTGAGGGTCTCTGTATCCCCCTTCAATCTGAGACAGTTTTTTCTTCGGGGTCTTGGGATCAAATGCTTTTAATTCCCTCCACTTTTGTTTGGGAAGCCATTCTTTTCCTTCCTTTTGCTTCTGTTCCCTGAGGAGTTTCCTCCTCTGGGCCCCAGAAAAGGCTTTAATCTTGGTATGGTTCAACTTCTCAGTTACAGTTCCCACGTTTTGCTCAGATTTAGACGCTTATTCAATAGTGGGAGTTCATTCCATCGGTCCTGACCCCGATGTTTACGTGTCTGAGGTCTCAGTTTGCCCCTCAGTTTGTTTTAATTTTTTTTCGTCAGTCGTGACCATCTTGGTCCAAGATATTTGGGGATCTACACGGTCCACATCATGGAATCCCCGCGCGGAGTAAGGCTACTTACTCAGGGAAGTCGCCCGGTATCTCTGAGGCTCCGTTTGCAACACATCTTCCCATGTGCCACGCGCCCCTCGGCACAAATCGCATCACACCTTGCGTTGGGGAATTGCAATCGAGGCGGATTTTTTACAGTCTTTAAATTATTTACGACTGCTAATGTGCTGCAACGTTAAAAGTTCTAGAGTTCCTTTACTTGGTCCACTTCGAGATCCCCAATTCCGATTTCAGGTTTCTCGATTATCTCATTTCTGATACTTCTCATTACTTTCGTCTTTCTTCGGTGTACTCTCAATCCATATTCTATATTCATTAGACTGTTCGTTCCATTCAACACATCCTGTAATTCTTCTTCACTTTCCCTGGGGATAGTAATGTAATCAGCGAATATAATCATTGGCATCCTTTCACACTGAATTTTAATCCCACTCTTGAAACTTCGTTTTAATTCCTTCACTGCTTCTTGGATGTATAGTTTGAACAGTAGAGGCGAAAGTATACGCTCTACTGAATCCGAAAATTTCGTTCTTTGTCTTCTAGTGTCACTCTTCCGTCTTCGTTCTTGTACATATTACACATAATCCTCCTTTCGCTGTAGCCTACCACTGATTTACTCATAACTCTGACCATCTTGCACCATATTTCGTTACACTCAGAATTCCGTTCATCTTGCACGATTTTACGTTGTCAAACGCTTTCTCAAGCCGACAAATCCTGCGAACATCTTGATGTTCCTTCTGTCTTGCTTCCATTACCAACCGCAACGTCGGAACTATCTCTCTGGTGGCTTTACTTTTCCTAAAGCCAAACTGATCGTCGTCTAACACACTCTCAATTATTTTTCATTTTCCTTTATATTATTCCTGTCATAAACTTGGATGCATGAGCTTTAAGATAATTGTGGAATAATTTTCGTACTTATCGGCGATAATTCTCACACTTGTCACCTCTTGACGTCTTCGGAATTGTGTGGATGACGTTTTTCTGAAAGTTTGATGGTATATCGCCGGTATCATATATTCTACACACCAACTTGAATGTCACGTTGTTGCCACTTCCCCCAAAGATCTTAGAAATTTTGATAGAATGTTATCAAACCCTTCTGCCTTATTTGATCTTAAGTCTTCTAAAGGTCTTTTAATTTCTGATTCTAATACAGGATCCCTGTCGACTCCTGTTTCTTTCTACTATCACGGCCTGAGACAAATCTTCCCGGTTGTAGAGGCCTTCAGTGTACTCTTTCCACCTACATACTCTCTCCTCCGCTTCTAACAGTGGAATTCCCTTTGAACTCTTAATGTTACCGTCCCTGTTTTTAATTTCACCGAGGGTTTTATAAAATTTCCTATATGCTGAATCCGTCCTTCCAATAACCATTTCCTTTCCGATTCCTTCACATTTTTTATTCACTCATTTTGAGTAGCTTTCCTGCAGTTCCTATTTATTTCGTTCCTTAGTGACTTGTAATTCTGTGTTCCTGAATTTCCCTAAAGACTTAGTCAGCTCTTGCTGTCTTCGGCATTGTGTGGATGGTATTTTTCCGAAAGCCTGATAGTATATCGCCAGTCTTATACCTTCTACATACCAAAGTGATTATTCATTTTTTTGCCACTTCACCCAATGATTTTAGAATTATGATGGAATGTTCTCCATCCCTTCTGTCTTATTTGATCTTAAGTGATCAGAAGTTCTTTTAAATTCTAACTCTAATACTGGATCCCCTATTTCTTCTGTGTCCACTTATTTTTCTTTTTCTGTCACGTCATCAGACAAATT
Organism: Schistocerca nitens; assembly: GCF_023898315.1. NCBI lineage: Eukaryota > Metazoa > Arthropoda > Insecta > Orthoptera > Acrididae > Schistocerca > Schistocerca nitens. The sequence goes on along the minus strand of NC_064617.1, from coordinate 422,415,922 downwards.
ACCCGCCCCCCCCCCCCCTCACACATAGAGGCCATCCGCCCTCTCCTTTGCGTGATTTCCCTAAATCACTCCAGGCAAATGCCGGGATGGTTCCTCTGAAAGGGCACGGCCGACTTCCTTCCCCATCCTTCCCTAATCCGATGAGACCGATGACCACGCTGTCTGGTCTCCTTCCCCAAACCAACCAACCAACCCTCTCCTCTGCACTTCACAGTGGGACTACCGTTGCATTCATAATGTTATTACCATTGCTTTTAATTTCATCATAGATTGTTTTGACTTATCTATTTATCTGAGTGAGTCCCCCCGACAATAATTCATTTTTTTGATTTCTTCGCATTTTTCATGCAGTTATTTCCTCTTTGCTTCCCTGTACTTGCTTTTTTATTTTATTCCTAAGTGACTTGTATATCTGTTCTTCTGCATTAACCTGAACGCTTTTGTACTTCTTTCTGTCGTAGATCAACTTCAGTATTTCTTCTGCTAACCATGGTTTCTTCGCAGTTACTTACCTTGTACCTATGTTTATTTTACCATTGTCTAAGATTGCCCTTTTTGGAGATATCCATTTCTCGTCAGTTGAAATGCCTTCTGAGCTATTTAGTATCGAAATAGCTACAGCCTCAGAGAACTTCAGTAGTATCTCTTCATTCTCTCGTACTTCCATACCCCATTTTTAGGCGCATTGATTCTTCCTGACTAGTCTATTAAACTTCAGCCTAATCTTCATCATTACCAAATTGTGATTTGAACCTACGTATACTTCTCGGTACAACTTACAATCCAGTACTTGATTTCTGAATCTCTGCTTGACCATGATGTAATTTAACTGAAATCTTACAATATCTTTCGGCCTTTTCTAAAATAATATATCTCCTTCTCTCGCGATTCTTGAGGATTGGTCGCTGTTAGTAGCTGGAAGTTTATTGCAGAACTTATTCTTTCTCTTCTCTCATTCCTACTACCAAGGCCATATTCTCCTCTAAACCATTCTTCCACTCCTTTTCCTACAACTGCGTTCCAATCCCCCATGACAAATATATTTTTATCTCCCATTACGTACTGAGCTACCCGATCAGTAGCCTCAAATATTTTATGTCTCCATCTTCTGCGTGCGACGTTGGCACGTACATATAAACAATTGTAGTCGGTGTTGGTTTGCTGTCGATTCTAATGAGAACAATCCTATCACTGAACTGTTTATAGTAGCTCAGTCTCTGCCCTCCTCCCTATTCGTAACGAATCCTACTCCCGTTTTCTGCTGCTGTTGATATTACCCTAAACTCGTCCGGCCAGTTGTCTTTCTCTTCATTCCACTTCACATCACTGACTACCACTATACCTAGACTGCGCCTCAGCCTATCCCATTGTAGGTTTTATAGCTTCCCTATTACGTTCAGACTCTGACATTGCGTGCCCCGACTCGTAGAACTCTACCCTTTCGTTGGTTATTCAATCTTTCCCTCATCTTAATTGCGCTTATGCTGTCCACAAACAATCCTTACCATTGAATTTCGAGTCATTGATCTTAATCAAAGGCCAGATGAATGTAAAGCGTGTAAAAACCGAAGACAACGTGCCAGAGGACGTTGTCCGAGGAGATACACGGAAAAAGCCCGATACGACGCTCATGAGCACCATGAAATGTTTTACGAGGGCTTGGTAGAACAACACGGCGCGTTCCGCTTTCACAAAGACGAGAGGCAACCCAAGGTGGTCGTAAAGCCAGAAATGCAGTCATTTCCTTAACTTAAACCAGATACTCTATTAGATCAGAGATATTATCGTTTACATGTTTTATTGGACGCATCCCGCTGCTTTGTACAGAGCCAGCTATTGAATATATTTCCATCCGACCTTTGGTGCTCGTCTAGTCGTTGATGCACTTGAACTCTGATAATAGATTTTGCCGTTAAACATGAGAATCTTCTATCTCTGGCCGGCCGGAGTGGCCGAGCGGTTCTAGGCGCTTCAGTGTGGAACCGTGCGACTGCTACGGTTGAAGGGTCGAATCCTGCCTCGGGCATGGATGTATGTGATGTCCTTAGGTTAGTTAGGTTTAAGTAGTTCTATGTTCTAAGGGACTGCCGTCCTCAGATGTTAAGTCTCATAGTGCTCAGAGCCATTTGAACCTTCGATCTCTGGATGTCGAAAGAACACTTTAATGTGTGCATAGCTTTTCTTTTATCACGTATTATGCATCTTAGCACTTACCAAAGACGCAGATATTGGTAAACGATCCACTTCCGCAATACAAGCGCTTATTACGTACGATCTTTAAATTTACGGATGGCGCTAAATGGCATTAAATGTCAGTTTCACGGAACTTTTCAACTGACTTTAGAGCAAAGTACCGAGCGTTAACTGCACTTACTCCACTTTTCTTTTATTTAAAAAAAGAAAACTCCAATTAACAACGGTCAAGTTCTCCCGAAACAAACTTGTGTAAGATAATATTCTTGCACCACGAATTTCCAACCAGCTAGAATCGTATGTAAGTGTCTTTTGTGATGGAATTAACGACCTGCGACACCCTATTTACCTCATAACGTCTTGTAGCTGAGGCAATGTATGAGCTTCTGTTAGTAAGTCAGATTTACTGGGTGGTTATAAGTAACATGCTCGATTTGAGAGGGCCCCCATGAAAAACTAGTTATCTGAGAACAATGAAACTTGGTGGAGACATTTGTAAGGGCATGTGGAAAAGAAATAACGAATGAACCATTGAATGAAACTCATTTTGATTTCCACAAGAGAGGCTAGCATTTGTTTATTGCTTACCATATTTACGTTCCAGATTACAAACGTTGCTGCAACCACGACAAGCCTGGAGATTGCTCTTCTGCTGCCCAAAACATCTTAGGTAGGATGTTGGACCATGGAATGTTCAACTGCCGTGACACAGATCGTGCACTGCTTGAAGATCGTACATTGCGTCCAACATTCTCAGCCATGGCAACAGTAACTTCTTCAACAGTTTGTCGCGCAACTGGCTGTCAGAATCTCTGAGGAACAGTTACCAAATCTACAGTTAATTCGGACTTCCGACTCATGTGCTTCAACCCCGGTGAGGAAAGAGAACCTCTCCGTATTTCTTTATTGAGTCGATACTAGCCAAGTGCTGCAGCACTGCTGCCGTTGTTTCGCCAAAACAGCTTTAGGAGTAAAGCGCTGCTCACCATAACCAGACCCATGTTGACAGTGCGACTGTAGTGCACTCTGACACTTGTGTTTCAGTACTGTCATCATCTCAGTATCGGTGACTAACGGCAAGTCGTGACTAACACTACCAACAACGCAAGTCCTGCAGCCCACAGTCTGAACATCATTCCATAATGCAAAAACTTTCCGTCTACAGTGGCTCGAGTAGCGAATGTGTCCGTACAAGAGGGCTGTTCGAGTAGAAAGTTCCAGTGCTGTTTATCGCTTGTAAGAGTGGTGATAGCGGAGTGATTTTAGCACAGCTGTTTCGCCGGGGTCACTACAGGTCAGGCAGGACCGCAGAAGGGCTGTGCTTCAAGTGCAGATCAAAATGGCCGTTATCGTGAATCACGTGATGTAATGGGTTTTATGTGTGAAAAACATGAAAGCTGTTCTTCCGAATGAACTTTGAGACGTATGAGGAGAAACCATTGTGATAGTACTGTGAGAAAATATGTCATTTGTTTCGTGATGCTTTGACGAACGTCCATCATAAACAAGTAGACGATCATCTTTTGTGCCAAATTAACCTATTTTAACGCGCTGCAAAGTTTAATGAAAGAATCATAGAAAATCATCGGTTTATGATTACGGACGATCACAGAATTAAATATCACGGAGAGTGCTGTACGCCCTTGAGTCTGATAAGGTTGTGTATCACAAATATTGTGCACGATGGATCCTACAGATTCTGGGCGATATCCACAAAACGAAGAGGATGGAAGCCTACATTTCTGATGCGATACGACGCAGAACTGCCTCGTGATGACTGGGTGTTGTGTGATGTCCTTAGGTTAGTTAGGTTTAAGTAGTTCTAAGTTCTAGGGGACTGATGACCATAGATGTTAAGTCCCATAGTGCTCAGAGCCATTTGAACCATTATTTGAACGACGCAGAAGGAAACGATTTTCGCATTCACAGTGTGACAGCGGACAATATATGCGTTGCATAAGACAATGTGGAAAGAGAAAACAAATTAATGCAGTGGGGCCAAACTAGTTCGCCACGTAAGCCTTTAAAGCGACACTAAAAATTTCCTACCGGAAAACTTATGACAACTGTTTCTTTTGGGACACGATGGCAGTACTTCTCGTTGATTGCAAGAATGATGGTCCTACAATAAACTCCAAAAAATTCCGCGAAAACCTAAACGAACTTACAAGAGGATCCAGAACGGAAAGGCGTGAGATACTGAGTTCTGGAAATGTTTTTGTTCACAATAATGCTAGGCCACATACTGCCGCACGCAGACAAACATTGCTCAACAGTTTCAGCTGTGAATTGTTTGATCATTCTCCTCATTTGTCATCCAGTGATTTTTAGCTGCTTGCGAAGATGAAAAAAAAAATGGTTGGATTTACAGCTATTTGAAGATCAAGACGAGTTAAAGGATAGCGTCAAAGCATAGCTTAGTTCACATCCGACAGACAAGAGCCGTAATGTAGAAAGCAGTTATGCAGAACGTTAACTGACTGTTGTAGCTTTAAGTTCTGTATACTATAAAACTTCTTAATATACCGTGTTGCAGTAACTGGTTAACGTGAACTAACGTATAAAACCAGCGATGGGATCGGATGCCTAATCTTACATTATTCCGCATGTTATACTTAAAACAGTTATTTTGCTAAAACTACAATTACTCTAATAAAATATTAACGGTTTTGTAATGTTTATGAAGGTTTTCGCGGAGTGTCAATCCAATAAAATCTTCAGTGGTTTCTTGACGCGTAAAATCGCAGTGTGAGCGCCACGTATCGGAAAGGCTACTTTCTCTGTCCGTGTCTCTTTCCGTTTCGCCGTAAGAAAGAAAGAGGGGTTAGCCTCTCCAAAAAGTCACTCTCACTCTGCGATTTTATACGGCAACAAACCAAAGACGATTTTTTTTATGAGTTATTAGCCTTCTGACTGTTTTGACGCGATCTGCCACGAATTCCTCCACTGCGCCAATCTCTTCCTCTCAGACTAGCACTTGCAATCTACGAAGCAATTATTTGCTGGATGTATTGCAATCTCCGCCTTTCCCAACAGTTTTCACCCTCTACAGCTCTCTCTAGTACCATGGAAGTTATTCCCTGACGTCTTAACAGATGTGCTGAGAACTTGCCCTTTGTCCTTGACAGCGTTTTCCACATATTTCTTTCCTCGCCGATTGTACGGAGAACCTCATCATTCTATGTCTTATTAGTCCAACTGATTGTCAGCATTAATCTGTAGCACCACATCTCAAACGCTTCACTTCTTTTCTGTTCCGTTTTTCCCACAGTTCATCTTTCACTGTCGTACAATGATACGCTCCAAATGTACATGCCCAGAAGTTTCTATCTCAAGTTGAGTAAACTTATCTTGGCCAAGAATGCTCTTTTTGCCAGTACTAGTAAGCTTTTTATGTCCTCCTCGGTCCGTCTATCAGGGGTGATTTTGCTGCATGTCCTAACTTCGTTTACTTCGTAATCCCCAATTCTGATTTCCCGCTGTTCTCATTTCTGTTACTTCTCATGACTTTCGTAGTTCTTCGATTTACTCTCAGTCTATATTCTGTACCCATTAGACTATTCATTCCATTCAACACACCCTGCAATTCTTCTTCACTTTCTCTGAGGATAGCAATGTGATCAGCTGATCTTATCATTGATATCTTTTCACACTCAATCTTACTACTGCACTTAAACATTGCTTTTATTTCTGTTATTGCTTCTTCGATGAACAGTAGGGGTGAGAGACTACATCCCTGTCTTGCACCCTTTTCACTCGAGCACTTTGATCTCAGTCTACCGGTCTTATTGTTCCCTCTTGGTTCTTGTACATTTTCTATATTACCAGTGTTTCCCCGTAGCTTACCTCTAGCTTTCTCAGAATTTCAAACATATTGTACCATTTTACACAGTCGAACGCTTTCTCCAAGTCGACAAATCCTGTGCACGTGCCTTTTCCTTACAGTCAGTCTTGTTGCCATTGTCGACACCAGCGTCAGAACTGATTCTCCGCTGCCTTTGCCTTCCATGATCTCCATCTAACAGATCCTCAGTTTTATTTTCCATTTTTCTCTTTTGAATTCTAACTCTAACAATTGAACTCATATCTCTTCCTGTCGACTCCTCTTTCTTGTTCTGTCACGTCACCAGACAAGTGTCCCCCTTGATAGAGGCAGTCAATGTACTCTTTCCACATACCCGCTCTGTCCTCTACATATAACAGTGGAATTCCCACCGCACTCTTAATGCTACCACCTTCGCTTTTAATATCACCGAGGATTGTTTTGACTTCCCTAGACGCTGAGCCACTCCTTCCGATAATCATTTCTTTTTAGATTTCTTCACATTTTTCATGCAGCCATTTCGACTTAGCTTCCCTGCACTTCCTCTTTACATTATTCCCAAGTGAATTGTATCTCCGTATCCCTGAATTTCCCTGAACATTTTTGTACATACTTCTTTCGTCGATCAGCTGAAGTATTTCTTCTGTTAGCCAAGGTTTCTTCGGATTTATCTTCCTTGTACCTATTTTTTTCCCTTTCCAGCTTCTATGAGTGCACATTTTACAGATGCCCTTTCCTCTTGAGTTGGACTGTTTACTGACCTATTCACTGTTGTATCTACAGCCTCAGAGAACTTCAAGAGTATTTCTTAATTTCTTAGGACCCTCGTATTCCACTTCTTTGCGCGTTGATTCGTCCTGACTGGTCCCTTTAACTTCAACCTACTCTTCATCATTACTAAATTTAAAAAAGTAAAATTAATTTCTGTACACAGTTATTCTCTCTTGAACACTTTACGCAGGAGTTCGTCAGCCAAATATGAGAGGACAAGCTCCATCAACGATTATTTACATCAATATTTACGTAACTTTCTATCGATATTCATTCTGTAAAGGCTTTCTCTCGCAGTTTTGTACTATTATTATTGGTGTTGTTGTTCTTAACATGATTTTTTACATAAAGAAATGTTGTATGTATTGGTTTAGTTAGTTATTTAATTACGGCCTTTGTTGTTCACGTGCCGGCCGTTGAGGCCCAGCGGTTCTAGGCGCTTCAGTCTGGAACCGCGCGACCGCTACGGTCGCAGGTTCGAATCCTGCCTCGGGCATGGATGTGTGTGATGTCCTTAGGTTAGTTAGGTTTAAGTGGTTCTAAGTTCTAGGGGACTGATGACCTCAAATGTGAAGTCCCATAGTGCTCAGAGCCATTTGAACCATTTTTGATTCTGTTGTTCACGCAAAAAAACTATAAATATCGCGTGACTTATCCTGGTGGTTACTGCTTTACGATTATTACAATGTTTTGTAATTGCTGACTTAAACTCATACATTTGGAAGTTCTATTGGATTACAGAAATTATGGAAGTCTTTTAAGAGTAGAACCAGTTCATTCATGCTAGTTGGACAGTTTCCGTTTTTCATTATTACTCTATTCAACAGTATGTTTCTCTGTGTTCCCAGATAGCTTCAATCGAATTAAATGTGGCCTACAGCTTGGTTACCTCCTGTACATGGACACATGGCGTCATTGGTTATTCTGAATCGATGGTAGTAAGTCTTAATTTTACCTTGCCCCATAAATATCTCTCTGAATATAGAAAATATGATCGCCAGTCGTTGCACCATTGGAAAACGTGCTTTTGCAATTATTCCTTTTATAATCTATTAGCACCCTTTCTTCCATTCTTCCAGAGCTTGTATGTGTGACATTTGTTTCACGAAGTGTTTGGGGCCTTGTGCTCTGGATGCTGTATTACATCCCATTTCCGTGAATGGTTGTGTGAGCTTTAATCCATGTTATATTTACGCCTGTCCGGTTACACTGATGTGACCACCTGCGAAAAGGCAGCATCTCGCTGCAAAACTTGCAGGAAAGGAGTCAGTGATACTCTGAAAGGTACCAAGAAAGCTGTGGAACCATGCCGACTCTGGTGCCGACTCCAGCTGTGCTGAGTTTCTCGGTTGGGGATTCATGGCGCGAAAAGCCTGACCAAGGTAGTCTCACAGATTCTCGAGTGGGTTTAAATCCAGGGAGTTTACTGAGCATTGGAGTACGGCTTGCAAATTGCAGCCTTCGTCGCCGATGAAAACAGTCGACATGGGTGCAACAGTCGGCCTGAGTGCATGAATCAGGAGCCTGCTATAGAGTAACATACACGACAACGTTCGCTGAAATGTAGTTGAGGAGACACTGTTGGCAGCCCCTTGGTTCATCGCGGCGGACAGTTGCTCAACAGTTGCACGTCTCTTCGCCCGTACACACCTCTGCACCGCCGTTACCCCTGTGATCTAGGCCCATGGTGCACCGCAGTAGACTCGGCGCCAGTTTTGGTTAGCGCCTTTTGCCCTGCCGGTATACAGGGTGATTATAATTAAAGTTAAACTTTCAAACCGCAGTAGAAATAACACCAGTGGTCAGAGTGAAGTCAAATTGCAGCGGAATATTATCGGAGAAGGGGGAAAACGTATGGCAGCAGGAAAATAAATACGAGTTACAAAATGTACCAACAGAGGGGGCTGTAAGCATCATAATTTAATAGTGATCTACTACAAATGACAAAAGAATCATACAACAATGCCTCAGGTATATGTTTGACGTTAAACAAACTGTACCACTCATGTGCGTGGGTGTACAGGTTTGATACTGTTAGTTACGTAAGCCCATCCACCACGGCAAGGTCATATCACATCGGATGGGAAAAATAGGTTTTTAATTGTCCTGAGGCCCAAAACCGCATAAAAAGCATGAATAGAATTGAAATCGGATTATTAATTTCCGTGTGACTGGCCCAAAACAAGGTCAATATGCTGTCCACCGTTTTCTATAAGTTAAAATCGAGAAACAGCACCTTCCACACCTGATCGAAGTGTTTCCGGGATCATGTTCAGAATGTGTTGCGCAATGTGTGCCTTCAATGCAGCTAAGTTTGAAATCGGAACACTGATCACAACAGCTTTGAGATAGCCTCACAGTAAGAACACTCACGGATTAAGATCAGGTGCCAGGCTGTAGGGAAATGGCGGCTGATAATTCTAGCAGTTCTGAAATGGCGCTTCAGCATCTGCTTAACTGGATTTGCAATGTGCAGAGGAGCGCCATCTTGCATAAAAATGATCCCATCCACACATCCACGCTGTTGGAGAGCTGGAATGAGGTGGTTGCGCAAAAGACACTCATAGCGCTTACCGGCGACGGTACAGGTAACAGGACCGGAAGTACCTGTCTATTCGAAAAAATATGGCCCTATGATAAATTATGCCATAAACCCGCACCACACAGTGACCTTTTCAGGATAAAGTGGTACTGGTTGATTTGCGTGTAGATTTTCCGTGCCCATATTCGACGATTCTATGTATTGACATCTCCTGTCAGATGGAAGTGGGCTTCGTCTGTCCAGGAATACTTCACAGCCTTCATTGTCCACTTCCATGAAAGCAAGAAATTCTAAAGCAAAGTTCTCTCTTGCTGGCAGATCAACAGGAAGCAACTCGTGCACATGGGTAACTTTGAATGGATAGTAAAGAAGGATGTTTTCGTAGGATTTTACGCACCGTGCTCACGGGTATGTCCAATGTTCGGGCAATTCTCCCTATACTACGCGTTTGCAAACCACTACTTATCTCCACCATCATCTCCACTGACGTGGAGTCAATTCGTTTCAAACCCTTCAGTGTCCGGAACTTCTCAAGAGCGACGTGTGCACAATCCTCATTCTCGTAATACAGGCTTACAAGCAGAGCGTGATCCTGTATTGAGACAGTCTTGGCGAACGTCGCAGACGCGAGAAAAGGAAAAGCCGTGTACCCGGCCTGTTTATACCAACTTCAAGGGGTCGTGCACTTGACAGGTGTTTTCATTTATGTATTTTGACACATTATTTTTTTCTGCCATACGTTATCCCCCTTCTCCGATAATATTCCGTTGCAATCTGACGTCATTCTGATCAGTGGTATTATTTCTACAGCGTTTTCAAAGTTTAATTATAATCACCGTGTACTATAATCACTGTACCACGGCCGGCCGAAGTGGCCGTGAGGTTTAAGGCGCTGCAGTCTGGAACCGCAAGACCGCTACGGTCGCAGGTTCGAATCCTGCCTCGGGCATGGATGTTTGTGATGTCCTTAGGTTAGTTAGGTTTAACTAGTTCTAAGTTCTAGGGGACTAATGACCTCAGCAGTTGAGTCCCATAGTGCTCAGAGCCATTTGAACCATTTGAACTGCACCACGCAAACGGTTTAAAAGCCTCGCAAGTGCTCCCACGCTTGGCCCAAATGTCAATGATGTTCCCATTTTGGGCGTTAGATAAGTCAATTTGATATCACATTACAACGACTGCACTATTTCCCGTTCGCACCCAACACGCTTTATATACACTCTACATCTACTGCTGCCCCCTGCGGTCTGTGAGAGGTTATTGCACTTGGATGTCGAACATAGAGAGTGGTCACATTAACGTGAATGGGTCGTGTATATCCCAATTCTTCTTTTGGAGCTTTCACACTTTATGCCTCTTTCTCCAATTGCAGTATTGTGATTGTTTGTATTGATCAATGAATGTAAAGTTTTTTGAGTGTCGCTATATGTTACTGCCGCTCTTTTTAAGTTATCTAATGTACTTTGCTTTTCGAGAGCGTTTAAAATGGCAACAGACTCCACCTGGTTTAGAATTCATTCCCCAGATTTTATTTCAATAGCTATTTGGCTTTTTGCTGACGGAAATTGCTGTGCTTGATCCTGCTACGTGTTCCGTTTCACACTCATCAGTGGATACTTTCATCAAGCGGATCTACTACCTCGTATCATTTCTTTCGTTAAGAACGTCAATATCAGCTGGTTGAGGCCAATCATTGCTGGTTGATCGTCGAATTCAAATTATTCTTTGTTAGTTTCATTACGTCCTGAGGCCAGTTTTTACGAGGATAGGCACTTTCTAGCGATTTTTATAGTTCCAGTTTTAATTTAAACGTGTTCAATCGTTATTTCCTATATTTTAATAATTAATGGTGTTACGCCTGACAGAAAACACAGAGCTTCCCTATGAAATTGTTATAGAGGCATCGACAGTTTTGATTACAATCGTTTGTACTTATTATAATTGTACTGCCCTCTTAGAGAATAGGTCCATACAGGAGATGAACATGATAACACAGGTAGTGAAACTTCATGGCAGATTAAAACTGTGTGCTGGACCGACACTCGAATTCGGGACCTTTGCCTTCCGCGGGCATGTGCTCTCATTCTGGAAACACAGGTAGTATTGCTCCTCTGTAAATTATTCTTAAAGCATCGGAATCAAGTCCCCAGTTAAGACTGGGTGATATTGATACCTTTATAATGTGAATATGCCTAATCTTATATACGTAATTTATAAGCTACCGGCCTCGTACTATTACATAGATAACTGTAGCCTTCAGTTGCATTTCTCATAGGATACGTATGTCCACTTTTTGAGCGCTCAGTATGACATGTTATGTTGACTAATTGCTGTGTAATGTTTTCAAGTGCGTGTAGTTGTGTATGACAGTTTCATCAGTAAATTAGTCTCCTAGTTCAATGACGTGCTTAAAACTAAGGCCCCAATTTCATTTCTTTTTTGTTTTTTTGTTTTTTTTTGTATGTGTGTTTGTGAAAACTCTCTAAGTTTTATAAAAAACACAAACGTTATTAATATTCTGCGTCCTTACCCTTTATGTCTATGTATTTACTTGTGAACATAGTCAACCTGACGATGAACAAGTTTCCCCCAAGAAACCATTTTATAATTTTTTTTAAAAAAACAGTTTGCAGCTGTCAAATACTTGAAATAATACATTGTAAAGCACCATCTGTACCACCACAACTTTATTGCTCTGCCGATTTCGGTTCACAAAACCGAGGGCTATAACAACGCAATAAATACATAGAGTACAAACACTCAAATATAGAAAGTTCTGAAAACTTGCAGTCATGAGATTATTTACAATGCTAGACACTGATGATTTACACGCAGGTATCAGTACATTGGCATCTCACTATAAAACTGCCTCTGTTTTGGCTCACACAATAACTGTCAATATTTACAGCAACTTATGTAAGAAGATCACGACTACAAAGTTGAAATATGATAATCATAACCATCACGATATCTCTTATATCATAACTAAGTGCCGAAGATAGTATAGACAAAATCATGTGACCATCAAGGTTCAAGGAGAGTGGTTAGGAACGACAAAAGACAGCATAGACTGCTACTCTATATGAACAAATGTGGCGTATACGTATCATTACAGCCGAGCGAGGTGGCGCAGTGGTTAGCACACCGTACTCTCATTCGGTAGGACGACAGTTCAAACCCGCGTCCGGCCATCCTGATTTAGGTTTTCCGTGATTTCCCTAAATCACTTCAGGAAAATGCCGGGATGGTTCCTTTGATAGAGCACGGTCGACTTTCTTCGCCATCTTTCCCTAATCCGATGGGACCGATGACCTCACTGTTTGGTCACTTCTCCAAAATCAGCCAACCAACGACATCATTACTAACTTGTAGATACCGATACAGATCAAGAAGACAATCGCAAAGGGAGAATACAGAGTGTCATTCACACAATATTTAGTGTAACAACGCGGCCATTTCTCCTTCTGTATGTATCCGTTAGAAGGTCACTGACAGCTCGCAGCACTATCGCCAGTTTTCAACTACGATACAAATTTTGTTACAAGTAAGCTATCAAGTGCGTGTTATTAGTGCATTTTACTTGTTTCCATTAGAGAAACACCTTACCCAAATCTTAACCTCAAGGTATCAACCGGTGTGTAACCCCATAGCAAGCACGTTCTGTATGCTAAAGGGTTTCGAGGACTTACTGCCGTAACAAACAAACAAAATGGATAGAATGCCTCAGCAGATTCGAAGGAAATACAAACATTCTTCCCCACATTACAATTTATTTCACTTCAGCTATGCTAATGTTACAACAAAAGGAAAGGAATGAATGGGTCAGCCTAATCCCACGGGTACCGGGAGAAAATGACTTGAGGGAAGAAAAAGTAAGGAATGCCTTCGTAAACTTTAACGACAACACCAAGACGAGGAAAACTTATTGGACAAGGAGAAGTTAAGGATCCAGCACTTTCAGCTTGGCTGAAAAGTCTTACTATGATTGCATCTGTGTTCATCATTTATGGAAAGGAGGAATTGTAAATGGCACTACTATGTATGGGATCGTTAGAGATTGTAAGGATTCCGCATCCAGGACCATATCTCTTAGGATTCACCAAGAGACATTGTAATAACGGACTCTACCCACACCAAGACTTAAAGACATATTATACGTGGTGTGGAAAGAGAAAAATATCGATGTCTCATGAAACATGAGATATTTTTGAACTTTGGTGTGTATATAATGAATATATGTGAATAGGTGTAAAGCATTTGAGTACACACGTAAGAAAGTAATTTTAAATTCATATGTGATATGTAAATATGTACTATTTAGTTTTGTTTCAGCAACGTGATGATATGAAATAATATTATCATGTGTAATGATCGAATTTCGCTACAGATGCTAAATTATGTATAGATTTTGCATGCAACCTTAAGATATGCATATACTATGGAATTTCAATCTTTTTGATTAATAGACTAAGAAATGAACCATACTTTCCCAGCATTTGAGTAAAGCCATATTTTAAATTTTCAGTTCATTCTTTACTTGTAGGTAACTTCATTATAAAGGAAATTATTGTATTTATTATTCTTTTTACAATCTAGCAACACAATCTATTCAGGCAGTATTACTAAACACAACTGCTACCTAGATTTTATTAATTTGTGTGCATATCTGAAAGAAGAGTAAGATAATAACAATTGTAATTAAAGTCAACTGAGATATTTAATACCGCTGACCTGTTTCAAAATGCCATCAAGTAGTTAAAAGTGGCGTAGTTTTATGACTGTTGTGTAGTGCTCTTAAGTGAGGATATTTGAGTCTTCAAAGGATCCATATGTTAGGTTCCTATACCAGTATTCAATATTGAACATTAACATTAACTGACTTCTGACCTGAAACTCTAGATTCGAAGGCAGTCAAGTTTTCGATCATCCATTAAGATAGTGTGGTGAACAATGAGCTTTATATGCAAGAGTATAAAGTGAACAGAATGAGAAAAACTTACCAGCAATGAACTTCTCAAGACATTGTTACATGATGATTTAATTTTCAGTATGACAACTGAATTAAATGTATGTGCCTTAGCAATGTTGTGCAAAGACTTTCTCACAATGCACAAACTCAGTAATTCCAGTTGCTGCAAAATACTTTTTGATCATCAGCATATACAACAAAAGTTGTTGCAGCCGCGAAACAAGACTGTGGTCTACCAACTGGATTTAACTGTATGACCTGTAAAAAGGTGATTCGTACGACAGATTACTAGTGACTATAGCTAATGTCGTGACTGATTCACACATAAAGTCATTTACGTTGCTGAAATACTGAGCTTCACACAAACCAGATCCACTGTATAAAAGACTTTTTCCGAATCTCCGAGTTCAGACCAGTAAACCAAATCATAAACTATCAGTTAATCCGCTCTTCTCTTGGTTTCTAGATTTAAACAATTTCTCTTATGTGTTTTGTATTTCTTCCGTGTTTACCTGCCATTGCTATGAGTCTGGTGCTGTGGGAGTATGATCCAACCGCTGGTCCTGTCTGATGATCATCCCAGGACTGTTCAACCCAGTACTGACCATACACACCGTTCCCAGTTGAAGAAGGTCTTCCTTTCGTTCTTTCACCTAAACCGTCCATCCTATAGTCTCATCATAACGGTGTGCACATGTCGTTGATGAAAATTACTGTATCAATACATTAATTATGCTTTGAGCTTTGGTACATGCAGAAACAAACTCCGCCATACAAAGTGCAATTCAAAGAAGTCCATTACTCTTTGTCTATAACATAAAAACGGAAAATTCATACAGTTTGATCATACTTTTTTAATGTGAAACTACTCTGAATTTCAGGCAATGTTTTTAAAAAGAAATTCAAGACAATTACTCAACTACGCTGCTTGCTAAGGAGAATTAAACTTTCAAACCCTAGCTCTTTTTTAAAATGGCTGCCATTAACAATTTTACAATTACAAAAGCTCTCCTCTCATAAAACTGGTAAATAAGTGAACGGCGCTTTCCAGAGGCTTTGTTACACTGATCTCTGGTCATCCATAAACATGATATCATCACCCAAAGAGAAGAGAAGAAGCTTGCAGCCGATTAACTCTGGATTTAATTTATACTGAATTTGCTGTTCATTGTTGATTTAAAGATGCTAAAAGTTACTATGCAAGATGAAACGGTAATTACGATGTATAGCATATGGTCCCTGCGATAACGAAGAGTTGTGGAAGCAACATTTCTTTACCATATAAAGGCATTTTACTTGTCAGAAATTTCTTTCTCTTTGCTTTTACTACTAAACGGAAATCCTTATTGCTGATTATGGTACGTCTGCAACTGTTAATGAAGACAGTATGTTTTAGGTAGCTTTGGTTGTAGCAGGCTACCGGTATATTCACAACGTTGAATTGCACTAGCTCTTTGCGTTATTTATTAAACAACTAGTACTGCGATGGAATCATTAAAACACTTCCGCTTTCGGGCGAGGTCTTACAGATAAATCATGAAAAACCTTAAACAAAGCAAATTCAACGCTGCCCCATTAACTAATTCACAAAATCTATAAAGGATTCAACAAGTTACGTAAATGGTAGATACAAACAATGATGTCAACGGTTCTTAAGTATGATCCAATAGTATGAACTGATCGTCTTGATGCTATAAACAAAGATTAATAGTGTTATTTGAACTGTTTTTTGTATGATGCAACTTGTTTCTTCATATGTCTGTGCAATAATATTCAGCTACGATGTCTGCAAGCCGGTACGATGAGGCTGTAGGATGGACGACGTATGTGAAGGTACAAAGGGAAGATCTTCTCCAACTGGAGCTAGCGTGAATAGTCAGTACCGTTTTAATCATCAGATGGGAAAATAGACATGAAACACTTTCCGATCTGGATTTTAAGGCCCAACGCTACTGACCAGACGCCGTGTTATCCTCAGCCCTCAGGCATCACTGGATGTGGATGCAGAGGGGCATATGATCAGCACACAGTTCTCCTGGCCGTTGTCAGCTTTTGTGACGTGTGCCTCTGCTTCTCAGTCCAGTAGCTCCTCAATTGGCCTCACGAGGGCTGAGTACACCTCGCTTGCCAACAGCACTCGGCAGACCTTGACGGTGACCCATCCAAGTGCCAGCAAAGCCCGACAGCGCTTGACTACGGTGACCTGACAGGAACATGTGTCACCACTAAGGCAAGGCCGCGGCCATCGAAGACTAGGAAGAAGTCTTTTATAGATCAGGTTTGGTTTGAGTGCAGTTCAATATCTCACCAACACTTCATCGTATATGCTGATGATTAAAAAGTGTTTCACACTTTGTACCTAGTCACAAAGACTTTTCACTACATTGCTAATGCAGGTTCATTTAATTCTATTGCCATACTGGTAATTAAATCATCTTACAACCACATACTGAGAAATTCATTGCTGGGTATATTTTCCTCATTCTGTCCACTTGCATCTAAATTTCATAGTTCACGTCACTATCTTACAAGATGATCGAAAACTTCACCACCTCCAAATCAGGTAAATCAGTTTCCAAGTCAGTTAATGTTAACACTGAACAATGAGTACCGGTATCGAAACCTAACATAGCTCTTCTGAAGGCGCGAATATCCTTACTCAAGAGCGCAACACAACAATCTTAATACAACACAACCTGCACCAAGTTGACAGAAATTCTAAACTGTTCAGCGACTTTAAATTCCATTGACCTTAGCTATAATTATTACCTCAATCTTCCTTGAGATATGAACAAAAATTGATGAAACCTTGTTATCAGTTGCGTTTGGAAATAGTTTGAATTGATTCTGTTAGTAGTTCATTTAAAGTATCAGCAAATAACTTAATTTTAAATAAAGTTCACTACAACTAAGAATGAACTGCAAATGGAAAACATGCCTGAACTCAAATTCTAGGAAACAATGATTCATTCCTTATACTGCTAATCTAAAAGGTTGAAATTTCTAAAGTATATACACTTTTTAAGATAACATAGAAAATTCATGATTTACTGTATGTAACGGAATTTGATTAGAACATACACCAATCTTATTTCATAGCATCATTTTGAAGAAAACAAACATATTTACATATTTTGATTCGTTTGTTAGGGCAGTAAGACTTCATTAACATGTTTAGTTCACACTATAAGCATCCTACAGGGTTAAATTCTGGATCGTACTGTGAGGTTAAAATCTGGATAATACCAACTCTGGCTGAGTTATTCCTCCAGCAGAAGCACATGAAATACAATGACGCGAGGCCTGCCCACTCGTGGTATATAATCATTGAGTAGACACTTAACAATGCTTAACTATGCTAACTTAACTGGATAAAACATGACATCTCTCTTGAAAATGTCCAGAAATGCTACAAGGTATTTACACCCTTCTTTTGTTTCCGGCAACTGGCCACAAAAGTATACTGACATCGCAGATAGTACCTTGTGAGGTATGACTGAGTGTAGCAGCCCTTTATTACCTTTATTATTCGGTTTTATCTTCTGGCATATTCCATAGATTTTATGTAATCTTTGTACTTTCTTTCGAAGGTTGAGAAGCAGCAATAGGACCAAATTTTAGTAGCACATTTGAGAACCCTACCCCCAATGCATGTACTAAATTGGCTTGCCCGCTAGTCTTAGATGTGCAACCAGTTTTGGCTTTACTCAGACGTCCTCTGGAGGAATACATCCTTCAAAACCTTATAGTATTTTCACATTTGTGGATGATCCGTGGATGATCCTACTGTAATAACATTTGTCTGATCAAAGACCATCGATGATCTAAGGAATGTAGTTGTGACATACTATACAACAACTCGAGTTAATCTTCTGAGTGGTTTGGTCCTTCATGAAGAGAATTATAAATTCTTCAGCTGAGGAATAATGTCCTGTTCTAGCCCTTCCGCCAAATGCGACAAAACATCGGCAATGATGTGTTCCTTGCCACTTATATAAACAGTTCGAAAATTTTAATCCTGCAGAATTAGCGTCTATTGAGTTAGTCTCGCATGAAGTAATTTGCAAGTCTGCAAGAAACTGAGAGCCTCGTGATCTCAATAAGCAATCGTGTTTGCTCCATACAAATAGTAGTGAAATTTCTGCAAGGCCCATATAATGTCGGAATCCTCTCGTTCCGTAATTACATAGGACAACTTGTTCAGATCTGGCTGGCAAAAGGCCATCAGGCAAATGGTTGCTTCCCCTTCCATAGTCATCATCATCTGGAAGAGGCGTATGTCTAATCTTACTGACGAGGAATATGTTATTAACCCAAAAACAAGAGCCATATCTGGATGCTGCAATGTCTTTGAATTGACCACAGCGGGTTTAATACCATTAAATGCCTCTCGACAGTCATTTTCTTTTGCCACGGCATGTTCTTCTGAAACAGAATTTGCACCAGTTAAGCATCATCCACTTAATCACGATAAACTATCGAGAAAATTAATTAAGCCCTAGAAAGCCCTGCATTTGCGGTTTTGTCCGTCGTACCGGGAAATTTTCTACAACTCTGATATTTTCAGGTTCGGCAAAATTCCCCTCGAATCGATTAAGTGTCCCAAGAATTTGATCACGTCAAAAACAAAATGCGATTTTTTGAACATTAGCTGTAACTCTTGATGTTTTAAATCTTCCTTACACCCAGAATAATGTACCTGGGAAGTTATGCTCCCCATGCTGCAGTGTCAGTCAGCGAATCGTCTGCAAATAACTTGAGCTGATTTCGAAGTTCAGGTTCAAGTATAGTATCCAGGGCCGACAAAAAACACCAGCACTTACCTTAAGACGAAATGGAAAAACTCGAAATTAGTAGCTTCGTTCTGCGTATTCCTGATATATTTCCCAATCTGGACCTGCCAATATTAAGTACATAGATCAATGGAACTTCTGGATTAATGCAGTGATGTTCTCTGGGTGCGTGTGAACTGGTACAGTGTAGTGTTTATCATCCACGCATCTAGAACAAGTCTAACCATGCCTCTATGTTGAGTTGCTACGAGGAGCGGATGCAGTAGCCACTTGTGGACTGTTTGATTAACTTCCACTTGATCATTCGCTGAATTTCCATTCTATTGCCTGCTGTTGTCTCCATGGGACAGGATAGAAACTATAGCAATGCATACAGCGTGGAAATGTTTCAATATTGTAAGTGTATCCCTTGATAAATCCAGGTTTTTCTTCAAAGATGGGAGAGTAACGGTTTAAGAGGTCAGAGGTTTGCCTCTTCTGCTCACCGGTTAAATGCTCAGGCTCTTCTAACTTTTGATGTACCTGGTTGTATAGTCATAGTATACTCAATTCTTTATGATGTCTCTTGCTCGTCTGCAACATCTACCATGTCTGGTCTCTGAGTAAGTCTATCTGGGTTAAAGCTCCTTCAGTCTTAAAATTTGCGTCTGCCTTAAAGAAGTCTACTGTGATGTCCTTCACTCTGACACTTTCTATGTCTAGAATACAATCCATCATTAACCTATTACCACTAAGAAAGCAAAAATGATGGCTGCCTTTCCTTGTTCTACATCCAATGAAGTTTACACTCTGACACTTCGCGATCCAGTGCCTATTGCACCCACAATTTTATAATTCTGGACCGAAAACGTCGACAGTTCAGTCCTTTGTGACACCATTCGGAGAAAAGTAGCCTATACGGCATTAACTGATGAGGCAATGTCGATAACCATCACTATCAGAACACCCTCTGCCATTACTTTTATAGCCGAAATCGGTACCAAGGTATACGGTTTGTCACAGAAAATCATGTCATTACAGAATTCATCACTATATCTACAGCGTCGTTGCATCGGAAGAATTTTGTTCCTTGCACATAGCTCCTATTATATCCTTCAGGCATTCTTCCAGGTCACGATTCGGCCATTCTTAATTTAAACAAGGTCGTTAACTAAAGTGAGTTACTTCAGCTGATACATCGGAAACTACTGGTAGTGGATCAGTCCACAGACTACAGAACGGTTGACATCGCCAGTTATTACCAAATTGTTGTTGACTGTTACTCTGTATTGTATTCGGTTGATTCCAATTCTGGTTATTAGAATTTAGATTGTGCACAGGATTGAAACGTCTCTCGGATGTCCTTATTCCGTTCGTGAAGGAAGCCGTTTGCATTCCCGTAATGCCTATAGTTTTGGTTACGACCATAATTTTGATTATGGAGACGTTGTGTGGTCCAAATGTCATGTGAACCACGCACTTGGTTACGAACACTACTCATTGTAAGAATTATGTCCCTGCATGTAACCATTGCCTTCTGTAGATTATGATTTAATGTCCTCATGGCTGAAATCTGTTGAACCTAGGACATACATCATGTCATCCGGATTGTAATCTGAAGCATGTAAGAACTTTTCACTTATACGTGCTGGAAGCTTTGCCTTTAAGATACGTCAGATATTCTTGAATTTAATAGGGTCATAACAGAAACAGCTTTATTGCGAGATTTTTAAAAGCATTTTTTCAGGCTGCCTGACGTGTTGGAGAAGGGTTCATGAAAATTGACTTATTTTCTAAACCAGCCGCTGGGGGTGGGGGTTGGGGGTGGGTGGGGAGCAGTGCGGCCTAATGTGGCTTGCCACGATTCGCGTGGCTCCCCCCGTCGGATGTTCGGATGTTCGAGTCCTCCTTCGGGTATGGATGCGTGTGTTGTCCTTTGTGTAAGTTAGTTTAAGTTAGATTACGTAGTGTGTAAGCCTAGGGACCGATGACCTCAGCAGTTTGGTCCCATAGGAAATTACCACAAATTTCCAAATTTTCTTAACCTTTCTTGTACCGACTTGGACCAATACTTAGCCAAACACGCTCTTTCTAAATCTTCGTCGGTGGTACAATTCTTCACAATAAATGTTGTCCACAAGGATCCTTCGTCCTGTATGCAACCTGAAACATGTCTGACTTTCTTTGCTTCAGTCCAGGATAAGTTAATATTTCGCTTAGTCCTCTGGTGAACCCTCAGCATCAATGGATTTTTTATCAGGTGACAATGTTTGAAATCAAAAATAGACATGATTGTCTTACTAGGATAGCTGCGATCGTTCTTTGAATAAAAATATGGCATTTCAGTCTTTGATCGCTATTTTTTTATTTTCAATGGCCGGTTTCAGGCTAGCTGCCCATCTTCAGATCATATATTGCAGTTACAGAGTAAGCTGTCAGTACAGAACTGTTGGTTCGCTGTCATATTTGAAATTGCCTATCTCTTAGAGGTATCTCCTCCATTAGCATAGCATACTACAGTTCAATCGGCGTTAGCTGATCCCTGACAGTCGTAGCGGACTGGGCTCAGCAGCTTCGCAGACCTACCTCAACCAGTAATGTATCGCGATTTTCTAAACGTCTCTATGGGTACGCCTCGATGTTGTCACAGCTCTTTAGACGGCAACTGTTATCGCCTCCAGTTGTTAGTAGTTCACAGTTGAAAACAGGAAATAGTGCTGCGAGCTGTCAGTGTCCTCCTTAATACCATCTCGACTATTGTATTGTATTGTGTTTTATGGAACTGGGGACCTAGCATGGACGGAGATGCTTCGCCCCACCGTAGCCAGCAGTGGTATACAACCCCACAACGTGTTACAGCAGTCCACTCACCCCACCGCCGCCCAACACCGACCCCAGGGTTATTGTGAGGTTCGGCCTACAGCCGAAATAGTGCAATTGAGGCAGAATAAGGGTAACCAGCCCGCATTCGCCGAGGCAGATTGAAAACCGTCTTAAAAACCATCCGCAGACTGGCTGGCACATCGGACCTCGACACTGGGACCGGCACGCCTTCCCGCCCGGAAAGCAGTGCGTTAGACCACGGGGCTAACCGGGCGGGCTTCTCGACTATAGTACATTATTCATGAATAGTATTTTAAAGTATGAAAATCATCATGTTTACGAGTATGAAAAATTGTCATTACCGCAAACTTATTATCTGAAGAATCCCGATGGCATGTCTCGGTGACAAGAAAGTTCTCATATATGCTGAAACCTTCCTAAAAGGAAGACCTTTTCCACCAAGCAAAACTCACTGACAGTACCGAGAATGCAGCCCGGGTCCCCCCCCATGAGTGTCTGTATAGGTGACCACTCGACTACCGAGGTAGACCTACTAAATGTACCACCGCACATTTAAATGGTTCTGAGCACTATGGGACTTAACTGCTGAGGTCATCAGTCCCCTGGAACTTAGAACTACTTAAACCTAACTAACCTACGGACATCACACACATCCATGCCCGAGGCAGGATTCGAACCTGCGTCCGTAGCGGTCGTGCGGTTCCAGACTGCAACGCCTAGAACCGCTCAGCCACTCCGGCCGGCACCACAAACTTAAATCTCTGCCACTTCTCTTCAATAGAATCCCAGTACAAAAAAGCTTGGGACAGGGTCTAGGTACTTCCGAAGATGACCGTGGTCCTTTCGTAAGACAAGATGCAGTACAATTGACGTTTCAACTTTTCTGAGGTACGAGTACATAATGCATTTATGCCTAGTAAAGTGTTCTGACTATTTGCAGACTGTCTCCTTTGCACAATTTCGTCGCATGATACAATGTATACTGGAGGTACTCTGAAACGAACATCACATACGACCCGATTTGGGAACTGAGAGATATTTTTGTGTAAAAGTATTACCACTGTATCCTGCGTAGTTACGCATTTTGTTGTTCGCCTAGCAACTACGATTGTGTGGAACAGGTGTATTTCTTTCTGAGTTTTCCAGCCAAACTACAACAGGAACCTTATTTTATATTTTTCCGGCACAGTTTTTTATTCGTTATGTTTCAAAAGTGTTCATTTCTAGCCTTACTGATGATGACAATCACATTACGGTAAACTACAAGCAGTATTGTGATGCCTGTTTTCAACAGGACAATGCTCATCCACACATGGTAGATGTGTCTATATGTCCTTGACGAGATACTCCCGTGGACGGCAAAATCCCCAGATCAATACCTGACAGTACAGTTATGGGACCAGTTGGGATGTCAGTTCCATCCCGGTAGCGATGATATGCAGGACGAGTTACAGTAGCTGTGTACCAGGTTGCCCCAGGGGATGATACATGTCTTCACGACGGAATCGGTGCACCCATACAGGTCAGCGTCATACTGATAATAGGGTTCATACAAGTTCTTTGTAAATTTCACTTCATTTTGTAATCACTGAAATAATGTCTTGTAACCTCTTACCAGTGAATTTGCATGTGTTTTCCTTCTTCCCTTAAGAGTGCTTTACTTTTCTTCAGATACTATACTTGTTTTTACTGAGTCGGTGGTTGCAATATATAAGAAACATCGCGTGTTTTTTATATATTGCAATAAAGTCATTGAAATGAAGCAGACTCTCAAACATCGACAACATCACATACAAACGGCATAATACACACAAAAAACGCACTTGAAAATGGGAATCACTTCGGGAAACGCGTCGTGTGAATAGTAAACACAGAGAATTGTGACTCGTTGCAGAAGAATTATTCATAAAGAAACCGATTTTTGTCACAGTCGCAGGCTTTCAAGACCATTTATAATGAATCAAATCATATGTTGTGGTATCTATACATTGCAGTGCTTACCAAAGCCTTCTACGTTCTCATGCATTTATTCATTGCTGGTTGTTCCGCATCTTACTGGTTGTTTCTCACCACAAGGCCGAGAGAGTGCCCTGTAGTTCTATCTCTTCCTCCGCTCTATTTGACAAGGATATTAGCGCAACGAGGGTGATACTTTAAGTTGGAAGTCGTTAGTCACGATTGATGATGGTTTGTATCTAAAATATAAGTAATTCCTGGGTTCGAACCCCGTACTTTGTATGTGTGAATTACTTTTCAGAGACGTTACTAATATATCACCGGTTCTCCAATGGTGGTACGTAAAAAAATTTCAAAACTGGTAGCCAACATGAGATAAATTATAAATAGCCTTCGAATTTATGCAAAGGCATACTTTTGGTAGAGCACCCTGTGCCGGTCTTCCCTTTTGTTTTCCTGCCGGGGTCCGGAGAAGCGCCGCTGGCTCAGGCGCAGCCGCCGCCCCCACTCCACAGCGCCGCCGCCAGCCGCGCCACTGAGAGCCGTTTCCGCTGATGGCCCCTGGCCGTCCTCAGCCCCCAGCTGCCAGCTGCCTCCGCCAGCTGCCGCCACGTTTTAATTAAAGCACGCCAAGCACGGCCAGGCGAGGCCGGAGAGAGCCAGCCAAACCCACGCCCCTTTGCCGGACTCTGGCCCACCGCCTTTACGTCTACATCTGTTGTTTGGCAAGCAGGGGTTTCTGCCATTCCTCGAACGTTTGTTTCAGTTCGCAGCCGAGAACAATTCTGCAGCGGGGAGAGAGCGGACTGTATTTCCTCCTCAAACAATTTTAGTGCTGTACAAACACTCAGTTTTATCCCCGTATTTCCTGTCTGTGAGTACCTGGCTTTTACATCTACAAGAGCTTCAAGTTCGCCTGCTTCCATGGTAAGCTACAGTGAATACCGTTATTATTCTCTACACATTGAAGCCAGAAATTTATGACTACCTAATAGCCTGCATGTCCACCCTTATCACGAACAATAGCGATGAAGTGTCATGACATAGATGCAGTCATGCCTTGGAAAGTCGGTGGAGGGCGTTGGTGCCACATCTGCACACACAAGGCATCTAATTCCCTTAACCTCCGGGGAGGGGAGCTATGAGCTGTGACGCCAAGTTCAATCAGATCGCAGATGTCGGCGATCGGGTTCAGATCAGGCGAGTGCAATGCCGCCGGGAAACATGATCGGCAGGATGGTCCAAATGGCTCTGAGCACTATGCGACATAGCTTCTGAGGTCATCAGTCCCCTAGAACTTAGAACTACTTAAACCTAACTAACCTAAGGACATCACACACATCCATGCCCGAGGCAGGATTCGAACCTGCGACCGTAGCGGTCGCGCGGATCCAGACTGTAGCGCATAGAACCACTCGGCATCGTCAGGATGCGATGTGCGTGGTCTGCAACCAGTATACGATACTCCTTGGTCGTCACGGAGCTTTGCACGAGCTACACTGGGCACATGGATGTCCACGTGAATGTTCCCCAGAGCTTGATGGAGCCGCCGCCAGCTTGTCTCCGTCCCGCGGTACTGTTGTCAAGGAGCTGTTCCGCTCTAACAAGACGGATTCGCTCCCTCCTATCGGCATGACGAAGAAGGTATTCATCAGACCATGCTACACTCTGTCACTGAGCCAACGTCTAGTGCCGATGGTCACGTTACAATTTCAGTCGTAATTGCTGATGGTGTGGTGTTAACATTGGTACAAGCGAGGGTCGTTGGCAACGGATGCCTATCGTTTGGAATATTCAGTGCACTGTGTGTTCAGCCACACTTGTACACTGCCCAGCATTAATCCACAGTTCGCCGACTGTCCTGCTTTGCCCGTCTATCCAGCCTAGACATCTGTAACGAGGAGTGGCCGCCCAACCCCACGACGTCTGGACGTGGCTCCCCCTTGGTTTCGCCACGTGTTAAAGACAGTCACCACAGCACTCCTCGAACACCCGACAAGTCGTGCAGTTTACGAAATGAAGTTACAACCTTCTGAGTTGTTAGGCCGCGTCATGTGTCTTCTAAAATGATGAATTTAGAAGAAACATGACGCGGTCTTATAACCTAGAAGATCGCAATTTCAGTGACAACGGCCACGAAAGCCTGCAGAGTTATATAAAGTTTCCGAAATGCTTTGTCCGAGTCTCCGGGCCATCACAAATTCAGATACATCGCGCGCCTTCCCCATTCTACACATGGAAACGCACTCACTGATACTACATGCACTGTGCGTGTGTTTGACTAGAAGTCATTCCTCGCCAGGTGACGCTGCTATCACCAAGCGATATGAAATGGAACGAGCATGTGATTACTGTGGTAGGAATGGCGAATGGCCGACTTCCGTTTCTTAGGAGAATTGTACAAAAGTGTCGTTCATCTTCAAAGGAGACTACATATAGGACGCTAGTGCGACCTATTCTTGAGTACAACTCGAGTGTCTGGGATCAGTACCAGGTCGGATTAAACGAAGATATTGAAGCAATTCAGAGGCGAGCTTCTAGATTAGATACAGGCTGCTAGTTTTCTACCGGTAGGTTCGAACAACAGGAAAGTGTTACGGAGATGCATCGGGAAATCAAATGGGAATCCATGGAGTGAACGCGACTTTCTTTTCGAGGAACACTATTCAGAGAATTTACAGAACCTGCATTTGAAGCTGACTGCAGAACGATTCTGTTGCTTCCAACATACATTGCGCATAACGACCACGACGATAAGATACGAGAAATTAAGGGCATATATATCTACATCTACATCCATACTCCGCAAGCCACCTGACGCTGTGTGGCGGAGGGTACATTGAGTACCTCCATCGGCTCTCCCTTCTATTCCAGTCTCGTATTGTTCGTGGAAAGAAGGATTGTCGGTATGCTTCTGTGTGGGCTCTAATCTCTCTGATTTTATCCTCATGGTCTCTTCGCGAGTTATACGTAGGAGGGAGCAATATACTGCTTGACTCTTCGGTGAAGGTATGTTCTCGAAACTTTAACAAAAGCCCGTACCGAGATACTGAGCGTCTCTCCTGCAGAGTTTTCCACTGGAGTTTATCTATCATCTCCGTAACGCTTTCGCGATTACTAAATGATCCTGTAACGAAGAGCGCTGCTCTCCGTTGGATCTTCTCTATCTCTTCTATAACCCTATCTAGTACGGATCCCACACTGCTGAGCAGTATTCAAGCAGCTGGCGAACAAGCGTAATGTAACCTACTTCCTTTGTTTTCGGATTGCATTTCCTTAGGATTCTTCCAATGAATCTCAGTCTGGCATCTGTTTTACCGACGATCAACTTTATATGATCATTCCATTTTAAACCACTCCTACTGCGTACTCCCAGATAATTTATGGAATTAACTGCTTCCAGTTGCTGCCCTTCTATTTTGTAGCTAAATAATAAGGGATCTATCTTTCTATGTATTCGCAGCACATTACACTTGTCTACATTGAGATTCAGTTGCCATTCCCTGCACCATGCGTCAATTCGCTGCAGATCCTCCTGCATTTCAGTACAATTTTCCACTGTTACAACGTCTCGATACACCACAACATCATCTGCAAAAAGCCTCAGTGAACTTCCGATGTCATCCACAAGGTCATTTATGTATATTGTGAATAGCAACGGTCCTATGACACTCCCCTGCGGCACACCTGAAATCACTCTTACTTCGGAAGACTTCGCTCCATTGAGAATGACATGCTGCGTTCTGTTATCTAGGAACTCTTCAATCCAATCACACAATTGGTCTGATAGTCCATATGCTCTTACTTTGTTCATTAAACGACTGTGGGCAACTGTATCGAACGCCTTGCGGAAGTCAAGAAACACGGCATCTACCTGTGAACCCGTGTCTATGGCCCTCTGAGTCTCGTGGACGAATAGCGCGAGCTGGGTCTCACACGACCGTCTTTTACGAAACCCATGCTGATTCCTACAGAGTAGATTTCTAGTCTCCAGAAAAGTCATTATACTCGAACATAATACGTGTTCCAAAATTCTACAACTGATCGACGTTAGAGATATAGGTCTATAGTTCTGAACATCTGTTCGACGTCCCTTCTTGAAAACGGGGATAACCTGTGCCCTTTTCCAATCCTTTGGAACGCTACGCTTTTCTAGAGACCTACGGTACACCGCTGCAAGAAGGGGGGCAAGTTCCTTCGCGTACTCTGTGTAAAATCGAACTGGTATCCCATTAGGTCCAGCGGCCTTTCCTCTTTTGAGCGATTTTAATTGTTTCTCTATCCCTCTGTCGTCTATTTAGATATCTACCATTTTGACATCTGTGCGACAATCTAGAGAAGGAACTACAGTCATTTCTCTCTCGTTCTCTTTGTGAGTGGAAGAGGAAAGGAAATAACTAGTAGTTGTACGAGGTACCCCCCCCCCCCCCCCCCGCGCCGTAAGGTGAACTGCGGAGTATCGATGCAGATGCAGATGTAGATGAAGATTTTTTTTAATTCAAAAATATCTTTCATTTATTGAAACTCAGCGCAATAAGAAATGTAATGGAGATGGAGGGATGTTGCAAAGCGCTGCACTACTCAGCCAGTGCCTTCTTCTTTTTTTTGGGGGGGGGGGGTGAGGTGCCCATCACCAGCTCTGTAGTAGACAGTCATTAATTACGATACGAACAGAAGGATAACGCAACACTCAGTCCCCGTGTGGAGAAAATCTCCGACCCAGCCAGGAATCAAGATCCGGGCCCCTTCGCTTGGCAAGCCACCGCACTAACTAAGCAGCCGCAGCCACCAAATCGGACCAGCCAGTTGTTTTTGGTGCTGTTTTGATACTCTTTACTTTATGAAAGTGGGTATTTATTTCGTTAGTATGACGTCTGTAATGAACGGAGGAAGATGTTCCCGCAAAATGAACATTAATAAAACGGACAAATTGCAGGGACGTATTGATGACTGGAAATGGAGGAAAAAAGATCCCATGAACATGTGTCTCGAAAATGTATCACTGCCACGATAGAGGGCGATAACGATGAAAGTTCCGTTGACCAAATGCCATGTATTCCTTGTGTGTTGCAGTCTGTGTGATCGACGCAGCGTACTGGAAGCAGCAGAATGGTCTGGTGTTCACGTTGGTAACAAACTGGTTTGGTGTTTGTGAATGTTCTTATGGATGGAAACGGTAGAGAGGCAGCACGGCTATATCAAAACAAGTACACTCGCAGACACCAACTACACATTAATTCAAGCCATATTTGGGCGCGTGTGTGATCATGGGTTTTTTCCGACAGACGAACATGCAGAGAAGGGGCGGACTGAGAGTATACCAGATTTGCTTTCAATGCTCTAATGTATTATTAACTAGCTGTTACCCACAACTGCACTTGCTAACCAGTAGTTTTGTAACGACGAGAGATGGTGAATAACGCTGTTGTATGTGTTATAACATCAGTTGCCCTCACATGTCTGTCTGTTCTGTTAATCATAGCTTATGATGTGCGTTCCCTCTTCCGTCGCTGTCCCAATGCACCACGCGGCAGCCGCAGCCGTGCTGACATGTTGTGCGTGTGGTAGGGCAAGGGCAGGAACCTGGGTCTACAGGGCCTTTCAGCATAGCGGTTACGAACATTCAGGAGAGGTAGTGCACGCATAGCCGATTGAAAAACTTCACATCAACGCATGATCAGACACACTTTCTTGGAGCAGTAGTGATGACACAAAACAACGGGAATGGTTTTGGCTGATATACAGTACGTGGTAGACGGTGCTATTTGTGGTTAGACACTGGACTCGCATTCGAGAGGACGGCGGTTCAATCCCGCGTCCGGCCATCCTGATTTAGGTTTTCCGTGATTTCCCTAAATCACTCCAGGCAAATGCCGCGATGGTTCATCTGAAAGGGCACGGCCGACTTCCTTCCCCATCCTTCCCTAATCCGATGAGACCGATGACCTCGCTGTCTGGTCTCCTTCCCCAAACAACCCAACCCAACCCCCAACGGTGCTATTTACACCGCAACATCAGATGACGTAGCATGTGCATGGTCGTTGAAGCCGCGCTCTCTGTGAAGCTTCATATGGCCTGCCGCTAGAGTGGAAGTAGGGTGGCACGTTACCGAACGCGGAGCTCGTCGATATGCACGTGGAACGTGGGGCCCCTGGTTGCAGAGGGCGAGGCGCAGAGCGCTTGTAGCGTACGCCCAATGTTATCCCATCAGGCAAACTCCCTGCCACACCTTCTTTCCACACTTCCACAGGAGGTTGTCCGAAAGGGGATACTTTATAGGGGGGACACAACAACGTGAGGGAACAGTAACAATGTTAGCCAATGAAGACACCGTGCTGGGCCTGATGTACAACAAACCTGGTGCCAATAAGCGGATTGTAGCAGCCATTTTGTTCATGTAAAACACAACTGGTTCTTTCTTCTGACGAAGTAATGAGTGCTATCGACAGGAGACGTAAAATTCCATATTTTTAGACTTCTAAAATGCTTTTGACACTGTTTCTCAAAGGATTATGTGCATATGGAGTATCGTCTCAGTTGTGCGACGGGATTCGTGATTTCTTGTCAGAAAGGTAATAATTGCCGGAAAGTCTTCGAGTAAAACGGAAGTAATATATGCCATTCATCGAGGAAGTGTTATACGTCCTCTGTTGTTCCTGATCAATACGAGCGTTCACTCTGAGGACGACCTCGGAAATATAATTAATCAAGTGAGTGTTAACGGTGGGAGAGGGACTGGAACGTTATAGGTTAACGATCATAACAAATCTCAAATGCAAGGGCGATTACATACCAAAAGTAACAGTGGTTGACAACAAGGAAAAAGAATGTGTCCTAGACAATGATGAATACGGCCTGAATAATATACAAATTCGTGCTATCGAAAAACGGAGAACTGGGGCGTACAAATGCTTATAAGACCAGCACAAAGAATGCAGCACTGTTCAGATCGTCATTTGCCACCAGTCGAAGAGGGATGTATAGTGAGAGGAAAAGATGCAAGGTCGATCTTGGATGTCGTCCTCGAGACAACGGCTGATGGCTTCTATGGAATCGTGACGATATATTGTGTGTTGAGCAAGGGTTACGCAAGGTAATAAGTTGATGACGATCAGTTTGGCATTAGGAATGTTAAAGGCGACTGAGAGGCAGCTCTCACATTGTGATTGGTAGTGGAAGCAAGACTAAAGAAAAATCGAGACACGTTCACAGGATTTGTCGACGTTGAAAATGCGTTCGATAACGTCAAATGATGCAAGATGTTCGAAATTGTGGTGGAAATAGGGGTAAACTGTAGGGACAGACGGGTAGTATACAACATGTACAAGAGGAAAGAGGGGATAAGAAGAGTGCAAGACCAAGACCGAAGTTCTCAGACTACAAAGGGTGTAGTCTTTTGCCCCTACTTTTCAGTGTATACATCGAAGAAGCAATGACGTAAATAAAAGGTCTAGCGGTTCTAGGCGCTCAGTCCGGAACCGCGCGACTGCTACGGTCGCAGGTTCGATTCCTGCCTTGGGCATGGATGTGTGTGATGTCCTTAGGTTAGTTAGGTTTAAGTAGTTCTAAGTTCTAGGGCACTGATGACCACAGATTTTAAGTCCCATAGTGCTCAGAGACATTTGAACCATTTTTGAAATAAAAGAAAGGTTCACGAGTGGAATTAAAATTCAAGGTAAGAGGATACCAATAATACGATTCGCTGATGACATTGCTAGCCCTAGTGAAGGTGAAGAAGAATATCTGCTGAATGGAGTGAACAGTGTAATGAATACAAAATGTGGATTGAGAGTAAATCAAAGAAAGACGAAAGTAATGAGAAGTAACAGAAATGATAAGAGTGAGAAATTTAACTTCAGGATTGATGGTCGCAGAGTAGATGAAGGAAAGGAATTATACTACCTAGGCAGCAAAGTAAACAATGATGGCCGGAGCAAGGAGGACATCAAAAGCAGATTGGTACTGGCCTAGTAGTATCAAACATAGGGCTTAATCTAAGCTGGAACAGAAGAGAATCGAAGCATTTCAGATGTGGTGTTACGATAAATCTTGAAAATTAGGTGTACTAATAAGGTTCTGCGCAGATTCGGAGAGGAAAGGAATACGTGAAAAACGCTGACAAGAAGAAGGGACAGGATGATAGGACATTTGTTATAACATCAGGGAATAAGCTCCATGGTACTAGAGAGAGCTACAGACGTTAAAAACTGTAGAGGAAGACCTACACTGGAATTCATCCAGCAAATGATTGAACGCATAGGTTGCAAGTGCTACTCTGAGATGGAAGGTTGACACAGGAGAATAATTTTTGGCATGCTGCATCAAAACTGTCAGAATTATATTAAAAAAAACTTAAACGGGCTGTTTTTCAAGACATCGGGAAGGGTTGATACGACATGCAACTGTGACTGCGACTATGACTACGATCTCGACTACAGGTCCCAGTTCAGTATTTGGCATCTTAGAATAATCTCAGAGGAGAAATATTGAACAGAGAAAACTGTTGTCCTGAGGACAACTGCTGCGTCTCAGTTGAAGGGGAAACAGCCAGGGATTCCTCAGGTGTCAGACTCTGAGATTCTTTTACAAAAAGAAAAATGTGTTGCGCAACTCTTAAGTGCCGTGGTGCACGTCCTCTGTTCAGTACATGAGTTTTATTTACACTGAGGTGACAAACGTCATGGGATAGCGACATGCACATACAGATGGCGATAGTACCACGTACACAAGGTATAAAAGGGCAGTGCATTGGCAGAGTTGTCATTTGTACTCAGGTGATTCATGTGAGAAGGTTTCCGACGTGGTTACGGCCGCACGACGGAAATTAACAGACATTGAATGCGGTAAGGTAGTTGGAGCTAGTCGCATTAGACATTTTTTTTCGGAAATCGTTAGTGAATTCAACATTTCGAGATTCACAGTGTTAAGAGTGTGCCAAGAATACGAAGTTTCAGGTATTACGGACAACGCAGGGACCAGCGGCCTTTACTTAACGACCGAGAGCAGCGGCGTTTGTTGTCACTGATAACAAACAAGCCATACTGTGTGAAATACCCTCAGAAATCAATGTGGGACATACGGCGAACGTAGCCATTAGGACAGTGTGACGAAATTTGGCGTTAATGGGATATGACAGCAGACGACCGACACATGCACCTTTGCTGATTGCACATCGCCTGCAGCGCCTCTCCCGGACTCGTAACCATATCGATTGGACCCGAGACGACTGAAAAACCGTGGCATGGTTAGATGATTCCCGAATTCAGTTGATAAGAGGTGATGGTAGGGAGCAAATGTTGCGCCGACTCCACAAAGTCATGGATCCAAGTTTTCAATAAGGCGCTTTACAAAATGCTGGTGGCTCCATAATGGTGTGGCCTGTGTTTACATGGAATGGACTGGGTCCTTTGGTACAACGGAACCGATCATTGACTGGAAATGGTTATGTTCGATTACTTGGAGACCATCTACAGCCATTCATGGACTTCACGCTACCAAACAACTGTGGAATTTTTATGAATGACAATGTGCCATGTCAATGTACCACAATTGTTCGCAATTTGTTAGACGAACATTCAGTAAAATTCGAGCGTATGATTTGGCCACCCAGATCACCCGACATGAATCCCCTCGAACATTCATGGTACATAATCGGGAGTTCAGTTTGGGAACAAATTCCTGCATCAGCAACACTTCCGCAGCTATGGACGGCTACAGAGGCACCATGGCTCAGTATTACTGCAGGGACTTTCAACAACGTATTGAGTCTTTGCCACGTGCAGATAGTGTACTACCCCGGGCAAAAACATGTCAAACACGGTATTAGGAGGTATCCGATGACTGTTGTCACCTCGGTGTTATATGACTATGTTTTCAAGTTGCAGGTCACAAAATGCAACTTGTGAAATATTACTGTGTTCTTTTTTATTGGTGCACCATGAATTTTATAAGAAACGGCTTTGTTTTCAAGCTGCAGCTCATAAAACGCATCTTTCGGAACATGACTATGTTTTGTTATTGGAACCATGGTTCAATTTCCTTACCTATTGGGGTAGAGGTATACCATCACTAGCGATGGTGCACTATCGATAGTGAATGTGCGTTGTTTGACGAAACTGGAATCAATAATCCACTTTTACTAAAGAGATCAGAGACAGCGCACAATAACCAGTTATGGTACACCTCTCCTGAAGCTTCTACTTCCGTATATGAGATTGCTGAAAACATCTCCCTTCTTCATCTACATACTGTATATAGTGGGGTCCCCTGACGCTAGTGACCTCCGAACTACAGCATGTAATTTGCAGTGTGTAAAGTGAGTATGTAGGTGCTTGGGAAACAACATGCTACAGGCGAGTTTCGTATTTGAAGAGTTCGTCGACATACTGTTCATCCTCTCCGGTATATATGTGCAGAATGCGTGTGTTTTTCAGTGAACAAAGTGTTGATGCTTTACCCATTGTCGTGTGGTAGTATGGCTGGTAATGAGCAGCGAGTCACATCTTCATGAAAGTGTGTGGCTGTAGGGTCAATGAACTAAAATCTGACAGTAACTGACGTTATTAACTAGTCAACAGTAGCTGTTACACAGATCACGGAAAGCTAGTGGAGCATCAAGGTACGGGTTGGAATAGGAAAAGATCACATGTCAGGGTAGTTCCACAATTCTTGCACCATTGGTCCTTTGAATGATCACACTTATTTGCAGTGAACATGACAGCACAAAATGAAATATGGTAATCACCAAATATCTCTGAACATAAGAGGTTGTTAAATGAAATTTAGCTTTTTCAAATTTTAACCACAGACTGACATGACTAAAAGTTTCAGTTCTTGCTGCTCCAAGGAGTCAGTACCAGCCACAAATAAAAAATATATCACAATAAAATTACTCTTAAACAATAAGTAAGTAAAAGATAACTCTTGCTCAATCTTCTTAGACAGTCATAGTTATTAAGATAACAACTAGTAATTTAGAATAAGATTTGACAAATTTTATTACATCCATAGAACGGTGTAACGTCCCCTTAGAAAAATTAATGAATTACTGTGTTGGTAAGCCCCCACGTTATTTGGTTTTCAAACAGCTGAGCAGAACTGAACGTACTCAGACATTTCGCATTTTGCTCTTTACCTATTCTGATCAACACTAAAATGACACACAATATTTTTAGCGCAACGCAATCTGACTTTCAATAATCCCTACAAAAGAATGGCCCTGACTAACATTAAACTATACCTTTCACAAATCACTTACCTCACAAAAATCTTCGATACTCAAGCTACTGCAATACAGCGAGCGCCACTACTGCCAGCTAAATAAAAGATTCAAACTACTGAAGGCACTAACTACTGACAGGCATAGTTAGCAAATGAAAGATTTTGATAGAGAATAAACAATGTATTTACCTTAATATTGTTCAAAAGTCATATTATATATATCAGTTCATGAAATCCAGTCTTACAAATTTACTGTCTCTGTCCAGATCATCCGCTTTCAAAACTCCGCCATCTCACTCCCCACATCCACCACTGCTGGCGGCTCACCTCCAACTGCTCAACGCTACGCGCTGTTCACATCCAGCTGCCCAACACTACAATGGCAGACAACAATGCATACTAGCTACAGACTGCACACAGCACAGCCAGTGATTTTCATACAGAGCGCTACGTGGCGTTACCAATAAGAAAACCTAAACAGCCTACTTACAACGGTTACGACAACAAATTAAGCTCAAGAAAAGGAAAATGAGCTACAATTGAAAATAGAAATGTCTAGGAGATGACAATCAGAACGGAAATTACATTAAAATTTTCTCCATCATCCCCGAGTGCCGCGGTGGACGTGTACTATGCACGGTGTGCTACCTATAAGCGCAGAACAGGCGCTCGGAGCCACAGCACCAAGTTACGACACTGACGATGGGCTTATAAGAGCCCGAAACCGGTCGTGTGATGATAAAAGAACTTTACAACTGAAGCGGTATTTTCAACCTCTGGGAAATATTCTTTGGTTTTTATTCACCCCACTGTCGGTGAATGCCCTCTCTTTGGAACTAGGTACAATGAAATACTCGGTCTCTGCACTAACCAACCTCTTAATAACAGATGGAGAGCAGAAATTTGTAAAAGGAATAAAATTTTTCCGAATATTTATATATTTATGGCGGTAAAAAACTTACCTGTAAGGTACAGGTTTACTTTCGTAGGACGTCTTCTTTACATTCATCTATTTCACTCTACGCTCCGTGTATACTGACCTCATTTTCCTAGTCCCCTACAAAGTACGCAACGGTTTTTATCAAAGTAGATGATGCGTGAGTTCTTCAGCAGGTGTTACGTCCGTCATCTGCAGTGACACCACGTTTTGCCAGAGGTGAACACCACACATTAAACCCACTTGATTAAACCCACTTCGGCCGGCCTGAGTGGCCGAGCGGTTCTAGGCGCTACAGTCTGGTACCGCGCGACCGCTACGGTCGCAGGTTCGAATCCTGCCTCGGGCATGGATGTGTGTGATGTCCTTAGGTTAGTTAGGTTTAAGTAGTTCTAAGTTCTATGGGACTGATGACCTCAGAAGTTAAGTCCCATAGTGCTCAGAGCCATTTGAACCATTAAACCCACTTCAGTTCATATCAAGCAATCATTCTTTGTCCTCAGTCGATTCCCAGTTGAATTCGTACATGCAAGCGCTGTGCATACATCAAATGTGAAAAATAAATGTGAATAATAATAAAAAGCACTGAACATTAAAATGCAGGTTGAAACGGCTTACCTTATGGTAAACGAAGGTAGTAACATCGTAGCACCGAAAAAGCATTTTCCATGCCTTACAGGAAAACGTAATTGGAAACTTTTCCAAAACGACCTACTTATGATAAGAGGTAGCCCAGTAAATTGAAACTATACCTCTATCGGAGCGAAGCTAACTACTTCGTCAGCACAAACAGCAAGATATTGCCGAGGCACCATACAAAGGCCACGTGGCAAAGGGTTCATTACGTTTTCTAAATTTTTTGAGTGTACAGCCTATCATCTTCATATATATATATATATATATATATATATATATATATATATATATATATATATATATATATATATTTGAAAATGAAATACATTCTAAAGAGATTGTGAAATAAAGACTGACTTATACGATTGTCAACCATGTGAACTTAACATGGCATTTACGATAAAACGGCAGCTGCAGTCACCGTGGAGAACTCTAAAAGAAAAGGGTTGCTATAACACAGGTAATACCGTGCGATATCTCCGTTATGCAGGTATATACTAGAAACTGATGTTCAAAAGTTGGTTCGGTGGAGAAGACTACGAGTAAAGCTAAACATGGTTTCATATCGTACAACAATGAACTGACAACTGCCCCGAAAGCACAGTGACTTATCTATAATGAGAGGGGCTGCAGTTACTGCTAAGCTACTAAATGTTGCGTGGAATGTTCGGAGCAGCGGAGACAGAAATATGTCAACATCAGTAAATTAGTTTGTATCTGAATCATCTTGCGCGTAAGTATAAATGAATGATTGAATTAAATCAGTATGTGAATAAAAGCGTGTCTTAACGAACACGTAGTTCCTTGACTCTTTTGAGCAGTACAGTACCCAGTAAGTACTTCGCTTCCAGCTGCAACATGATACGTCACTACCACTAGTTCGAGGTCACAGCGTCTTGCGAACTTTCGGCTGGAAGTATCGCGTAACATTAATAAACTTGGAAATTTCGATATCGTCGATTCGGCAGGAAACATTAGACTTCGCCTTCGGTCAATGCCCCCAAATACCGCATTACGACATGAGGTAACAGAATAGGTTATCGCTTGTATCTAATTTCACTTATTCGAGAGTTGCACATCTTGTGAGATTCATAAAGACGCTATGATAATATTTCAGCTTGCATGGGGCTATTAGTTTGCCAAGTGTCGAAAATGCGCGGATGGTAAAAGGAGGAGGAGGAGGCCTCGTCGTTACGGGAAAGTGACTTCTGCGTTTTATAATGGCTCACTACCAGTCATTTGCTACACTTTCAATTTCATGCCGGTTAAATGACAGATTTTTTTTTTTTTTGTGGTATAATGATAAATTGGTTACTGTATATGTTTTGGAGAAAGTCCCTATTAGAAAAAAACTAAACTAATCTCCGTCCGAACAGGCCTTGGAAGGCTCAACGGTACTGACCGGCCACCGTCTCATCCTCAGCCCACAGGCGTCACTGGATGCGGATATGGAGGGGCATGTGGTCAGCACACACCTCTCCCGACCTTATTTCAGTTTATGAGACCGGAGCCGCTACTTCTCAATCAAGTAGCTCCTCAGTTTGCCGTACAAGGGCTGAGTGCACCCTACTTGCCAACAGCGCTCGGCAGACCGGATGGTCACCCATCAAAGTGCTAACCCAGGCCGACAGCGCTTAACGTCAGTGTTCTGACGGGAATCAGTGTTACCACTGCGGCAAGGCCGTCGGCTGCCAGCTAGAAATTTGAATAAATTTAGATTTAATATTTAAGGTTTGAATAATATTCTTGTGAAGAAATCAATCGAGGCATTTCGGCATCCTACCGTAGGTACAGTTGCATTTGAGCATAAGATTGAGAAAAATATTTGTCACTGATATCATCTACATTAAGTGAAATTAAGATAGCATATTAGTATTTTAACACTATTTTACTTATTCAATATCTCTATTGCAGTTGAAAGAATTAATTTTGGAACTCACTGCATTTTCTGACCCGTTATTAACCTATTTAATATAAGACATTGCTACTTTAAACAACTCGTTAATCTCTACAGTTAAATGTAAGTAGAAATGTGATTACCAGTGAATGTAATTAATATTTTCCTACAGAATGTCTTCACTGTGAGGAAATTTACTCCATTCTTATTTGCATTATACCTCAATGAAGGATCTACAATTATTATTATTATTACTTTTCCTACTGTTTCTTTCTCTAGTGTACGTTTCGTGTAGCATGGTCTCTGTGTGTCTCCTTTCTGTAATTTATCATATTTCCTGTGATAATGGGACTGCACTTGACATGGGGTGGAATGTTACCCCATAACAGCGAGCTCCGAAGGGATTGTACCAATTTTCCACAGACGTCATGATTTAGTGTGCAGATGTGGTTAAGCATTAATTTTGAGTTGTAAAAATTATTTGAATATGTTATCACATAGCCGAACTTACAGCCTTTCGTGTTATGCCAGACATTAATTTATATAGATGAAAGCTACATTTCTATTAGTATACCACTCTGTGCCGAAAAATTAGTCATCAAACCAACATTTCTAGAAGCAGTCCCTCATACTGACTGCTCTGTGTCCAACGACCATTGACCAAATACAGTCATCAGGCACCATTATCTATTGAAAGCAATATATGTTTCCACCAGCGGTAAACATAAAACAAGTTGCTCCTGTGTAAAACTGGTTCTGTTCTCACCTGCTCGAAGCGTCCATCATTTATCTGTACATCATGTAGAGGTGAAATTACTTACATTGTACAATATCACTTTGCATACTACATTCCTGAGGTGAAGATGGGAAACGACCCCATGATTATCAAGACCAATTTGGAAAACATTCATACATTGATACTGGTCAGTTTTTCATACTACCGTTTAATAACTCGAAGCTCTGATTCTATCTACATGAAAGCCAACAATTCAAGTACTAACACGAAGCCCACCATTAAAACATGATGGCATACCATACATCTATGCATGAAATTGATAACGCGTACCCTTGAGGCCACCACTTCACAGACTACAAAGAAAAATATTTAGACTACAAAGAACAAAAGATACTACATGAATTTTGTCTTTATAGTCACTTATTTCTGTGGTGATAAAAATTATGACACATCAAGAATCATCTGCAAAAGCAGGCTGACGAATTAAATCATTACCTACCAGAGTATAACAAACAGAAGCTACAGTTGACCATAAACTGATTAGAAAACCATTTAGCACTAATGCTGCAGAAGTTGCAGAGGAAATTCAGCATGAGCTCACTGAAGTCCAAAATGACAGACACTGTAAGGACGCGTCTGAATCTGATAGTCTTGAACAGTTTTGGTGTAAAAAACCAATTCCAGACACTAAAATTCGAGAAATCGCCTTGCAATATCTTATGCCTTACTCAACATATTTACGCGAAAAAGAGTTTTCTACATTGCACGTAATTAAAAACAAGCCATGAAATTGACTTAAAGTAAATGATAATGTGAGTATACCTTTGAGCAACAATACGATTATTAGTTTCAGGAATACGGAACTTGTACAGAAGATGCAAGCTCAAAAATCAAGTTGCTGTAAACTGAATGTAACCTTATACTAAAATGTTGTTTTTTATGTTATGATAGTACTGTTAATGCCTGTTACTTTTGAGATTAAAGGATATGTTAAAACTTATGATTAAAGTTTTTTTAGATTGACAGAGAGAGTATTCTTCTTGAACCTTGTAGTCCCTGCCAACAACAAAGAAATGAAATGATGCTAAATGTAAATGAATAATGTACTGTCTTACACATAAAAAAAGCTTTGACTTGGAACATCTTTATAGTTAGTGTAGCAGAATTAGCTCTGTTGTTGTTGTTGTGGTCTTCAGTTCTGAGACTGGTTTGATGCAGCTCTCCATGCTACTCTATCCTGTGCAAGCTTCTTCATCTCCCAGTACTTACTGCAACCTACATTCTTCTGAATCTGCTTAGTGTATTCATCTCTTGGTCTCCCTCTACGATTTTTACCCTCCACGCTGCCCTCCAATGCTAAATTTGTGATTCCTTGATGCCTCAAAACATGCCCTACCAACTGATCCCTTCTTCTAGTCAAGTTGTGCCACAAACTTCTCTTCTCCCCAATCATATTCAATACCTCCTCATTAGTTACGTGATCTACCCACCTTATCTTCAGCATTCTTCTGTAGCACCACATTTCGAAAGCTTCTATTCTCTTCTTGTCCAAACTATTTATCGTCCATGTTTCACTTCCATACATGGCTACACTCCATACAAATACTTTCAGAAACGACTTCCTGACACTTAAATCTATACTCGATGTTAACAAATTTCTCTTCTTCAGAAACGATTTCCTTGCCATTGCCAGTCTACATTTTATATCCTCTCTACTTCGACCATCATTAGTTATTTTACTCCCTAAATAGCAAAACTCCTTTACTACTTTAAGTGTAAGTAAGAATTCGCTCTATTATTCACAAAATCAACATGTCTCTATACTGGTGTAAGTGGCGTTTCAGTTGCATAAGTGAATATATGATCTTTTTCGAAACATGTAGCATCTTTCTAATATTACGATATATCATCGCATCTTTGACACTCATATGTTTGTAAACACTATGTATCTATCAAAACATGCGGTGCATGTTAGAAGTCTGTTCAGTGATGAAACTGAAGTGCTCAGCGATAGAAATTTACGTGTGCAACGATAGAAATATGTGTAAATGCATTCAGCGACAAGTCTGAAGCGCTCAATTATGCTAGTTTAAGTGTGCAATGATGTGAATGCGACGAAAACTACAAACGACGGAAACTATGTAAACAAGTATTCCAAACCGACATTTCACGTGAGTCACATCCCGATGCAAATCTGTAACTCAATCATCTGTGTGACGTGCTTATAATTACGTATTATTTTTTTAGGATAACTAATCAGTAAAAAAAACGCAGCACATGTTGTAATGAAAGCATGAAAGTCGTTTGCCGATGAATCGTAATGATTCGAAACCGGTAACGGTACCTTTTGAATGAAGGAACTTAAAATAAATTTGTGGCTAGTTGCTGTTTCATCATCATCAATTTTTGTTTTCATGAAAATGTTCGTAATGCAAGTCGCTTCCGTCACGATATGTTCGAACCGAAATTAGCTCACTATTTCGCCATCTTACAGAGTATTTTTAAGGAGCGATCTTACATTGTGTTATCTGTAGATCGGCTAGCAAGCGACTCTTCTCGTGGTACTCTCCTATATGCCCACTCCTCTTTTCGGGCAGGAACTGCTTAATTCTCATTGGCTGTAAATCTAAATAACCAGTAAGAACGTTCCTTCCAGATCATTCTCCCGGCAAATCCTACCTTATCCAATCACTAATTTGATAGTAATTAATGTCAGCGAAACTTCAAATTCTTGTATTTTGTTTATTGAAAATAAATGAAATGCGAAATATTCGCCAAATTAATAAGAAAACTTATTCCGCCTTTAACTTCCATTCTGGCTGCTTTTATACAAAAGCACGCAGACACCGACATACGTGGTTGCAACATCAGTTTCCCACAGTTAGTTTGTAACAAGGTTTTACGGAAAATGAAATATTAAATTTTAACGTATATCCACATACACTCTCTCAATCGTTCTCACGCACTCACACGATAAAATATGATCAATAATTTTGACCGATTTTTGTATTATGTAATGAACAGTGACTAAAGGTTTTTAAAAAGAAAGTTCTAATTAATTGGTTTTATGCACTTATAACTTTAGAATAGCTTCAAATGATAATGAAAGTCAACCTGTTATTTTTCCTAACTTGATTTTAGGACTTTTAGGTAATTCTCTTTATCTCCAGAACTACAATAAATAAAAATCTGAAATTTTGAAAGCATCATTCAATTAATAAGAAAAGGTTGTGTACCAAATTTGAACACAATCGGATAATAACTAATATGGATTATTTAGATTCGTATATGGTGTGAATCTCCGTATCGACTGAATGTTACGCTATGCAGTTCTCACGGCAGGCAGCGTCAGCTGTGCTGTGAGCAAAGCGGGAGAAAAAAAAAGCCATCCTGTAGGCACCGTACTAGACGGCTGCGTGGCTTACTGCAATGAATATCATCTCGTAATAACTTGCTGCGTTACACTCAGTTTATATGAGCCAACTCCTTTTTCATGTGGAGCAGATGATTGGATTAT
The DNA here is from genome assembly GCF_023898315.1 of Schistocerca nitens. Lineage (NCBI taxonomy): Eukaryota > Metazoa > Arthropoda > Insecta > Orthoptera > Acrididae > Schistocerca > Schistocerca nitens. The sequence goes on along the minus strand of NC_064617.1, from coordinate 422,373,109 downwards.
AGGCAGTACACCACACGCCTCAGAGCGCCTACGAGCCGACGCCTCTCAGCGGCAAACACTGTACAAAATGATGTCTAGCATCGCCGGAAAGTCTCAGCGAATATTTTGTCTCTGACAAAATAGGGGCAAGAGTATATTTTGGAGTCCCTATGAGGTGAAGACTTGTCTGATGACGATACAAGAAGAACCAAGAGGTCTATAGGGAAATGATAGGGGATCCAGTATTAGAATCAGAATAGGGCTTTAGAAGACCTAAGATCAGATAATGCAGAAGGGGTGCATAACATTCCATCGGAACTAAAACCATTGCAATGAGAACATTGCTATACTACTATCAAGTGTTGTCCTCAATTCCAGGAAGAAATTTCTGAGAATGTGTTTTGGAGCACAGCACTGTATGGTAGTGAAATATGGACTGCGAGAAAACCGGAACAGAAGAGCATCGGAGCAGTTGAGATGTGGTGCTATAGAAGAATTTTGAAAATTAGACGGATTGATAAGGTAAGGAATGTGGAGGTTGCTTGCAGCATCGACGAGGAAAGGAATATATGGAAAATACTGACAAGAAGAACAGATAGGATGATAGGACATCTGTTAAGATATCAGGGAATAATAGTGGTTAAAAACTGTAGAGAAAGACAGAGATAGGAATTCATCCGGCAAATAATTGAGGACCTAAGTGGCAAGTGGCTGAAGATTTTCAAAAAATCCCTATGACGTGTTCCGTCACGCCTAGACGTGTTGTGCAGCGAGTCTGAAGGACGCTTTTAGGCACTGGTGTAGAAAATGTTACATCAGATTTTCAGAAAGCAGTTATCTTCGCAGATTCAAAGCCATGGACAAGAATAATGATTTCTCTCTCACAAGGGCACTGTACGGACGTCTTTCGCGGAATTGATTCATATTCAAAAAATGGTTCAAATGGCTCTGAGCACTATGGGACTTAACATCTTAGGTCATCAGTCCCCTAGAACTTAGAACTACTTAAACCTAACTAACCTAAGGACATCACACACATCCATGCCCGAGGCAGGATTCGAACCTGCGACCGTAGCAGTCCCGCTGTTCCGGACTGCAGCGCCTAGAACCGCAAGACCACCGCGGCCGGCAATTGATTCATATTGACGGAGTGTGTAGGACTAGGACTTGAACATATGTAAACAGGAAGACACAACTCTGAAACGCTTTGGACGAAATCGTGTTTGAAACTTTTGGGCGTGCCTACATGCTTTGTAGGCTGCTCGTTTTCAATGAGTCTGCATGTGAGCGAGCAAGCGCTTAGGTTCAGAAGCGCGATATCTCCGGATCGAATCTCGCTGCCGGCGCCTTTTTCTTCATTTCTAACTTATCTCTAACATCAGATACGCGTGGAAAGCGACGAAAATTTTAATGAATATAAACCAAGTGTCACCTCCCAACAGAAAAATATATTATCATTTTCACATGTAGTGTGAATTTCCAACAGAAAAATCTCATTTAAGTTCCCAATAGGAAAATGTCCTTCCAATAATAAAATTTCAAGTTTTAATGAGACCTTCCATTAACGACTGACTGCATATCGAGATTAATAAGTTTTGACGTCAGCAGCACTGCGTCATGGCCCTGTGAAATCATCCTGAATAAACTGAAAATTTCTTACCTCACAATTATGTAGCCGGCTAACGCTATCTATATATCTGCTCTTATAAGAAATTTTTGGCACAGCCCAGTGCAATGCTGGCCACTAGATTTTCATTTTTAGGAAAACAACTGATTTTCTTTTGCTTATTTAACCTTTAGTATGCACACTAAAATTTCGTAAAATCTTTAAACTCGGCTAAGTGACTGGCAAAAGTTTTCTTCTGAACAAAAGTTATTATTGAAACATTTCTGCAAGAAACTACATTGGACTCCAGCATTACAATTGTGGTTAAATCAGTTGTGGCAAACAGCATATGCACGCGGCAACAAAGAACAATAACTTTTTTTATTACCTTGTTCTTCATCGCTCAGGCACTGCCATCGTTCTGCAGGACCGGCCAAACACAAGTCAACCGCTGGAGTGCCCTGTCCGAACTCCAGAACTCAAGTGCTCTGTGCGAGCTACAAAACACGACTGCTCACTGCGAGCTACTAAACACGACTTACTGCCAACACTGCTCTGACCTGCGTTTCTATTGTAGCACAGATATTCCATATTTCAGGCAGCGCGTGAGCAATCAATCGAAATTATATCTGCTCAAGTGGGCTAGCGAATAGTAATGAAACCCTTACACAAGTTTGTTTTCCAATAGACACACTGGAAAAGCTAGGCGTATGAAAATATTCGGCGTTCTTTAGAATTCGAGACTTTTGCCTTTCACGGGCAAGTGCTCTACCAACTGATCTACCCAAGCACGACTCACGACTCGCACTCACAGTTTTGCTTCCACCGGTACCTCGTCTAGTATCTTCCAAACTACACCGAACTTCTCCAGCGAACTCGCTGGTTGTGTATCCTCTTCTTATTTCCAGCCACTTTACGAAGATTTTTTTCAGAATAAAGATTACGGAAATGATAAATGAATTATTAAAGATTCTTAAACTGTGCAATCATAAGAAAACTGTTTTTAGGAATACGTAGGACAAAAGGAAACGTAGCGGCAACGAGGTTCGAACCAAATCCCACGCTCTTACGAAACTATGTGCTTACTCGCTCGCCTAGAGACTCCTTGTATGCTGGGTACCATATTAATTATTTAAAAAACTAAACCAAACTCCGTGCAAACAGACGTCAGAACGCCCAATGGTACCGACCGACCGCCGTTTGAGTCTCTGTCGATAAGCGCCACTGGATGCGCACATCTGAAGACATGTGGTCAGCATCCCGCCTTCCCGGTCGTTGTCAGTTTTCTTCGCCGGTGCCGTTACCTTTCAGTCAAGTATCTCCTCAGTTGTCTCACAAGGGCTGAGTCCATCTTGCTCGTCGACAGCGCTCGACGGACCCGAACCGTGGCTCAACCAAGTGCTAGCCAAGACGACAGGGCATAACGCCGGTGAACTGACGAGAATCGGTGTGCTCACTGCGGCAAGGTCGTTGACACAACTTATAAAACACACCTACACTTTTCAAACTCGATTCTCTGAAAAACGGTTGAGAATTCCTTGTCCCTTTTTACATTTATGCAAGTCCTAATCATGCCTACAACCCGTCAATGTCAGTCAAATAGGTGAAGGGAAGCTCGTATTGTCCCTTTAGCTGTTTAATCACTTTGCGGTCGAGTGTGTGCTGTTGTGGAACTTCTTGTGCAACAACTTGGACTTGGAACCTCGTCTTTCATGGAGAGTGATATCACCGACTGAGCTATCTATGCATGACTCACGTCCCGCCTTCAATGCTTTCGCAGAAGTTCTCCTACAAAACATATGGGATTTGCATTCCTGGAGCGCAGTACTGCATGGACGAGAGATGTGAACCGTGATAAATTAGCAGAAGAAGAAAAAAGTGGAAGCATTTGAGATGTGGTGCTATCGAAGAAATGTAGATGCAAGTGGATTGAAAAAGCACAAAATTAAGAAGTGCTAATAAGAACTGGTGAGGATAGAAGTGTATCAGAACCGCCTACCAGAAGATGGGGCAGAGTCTTGCGATATATACTGCGACCTTTAGGAACGATTTGGCACTGTAGGGAATAGCAGAGGGGTGAAATAGTAGCAGTAAAAGACAACTGAAATACATAAAGCAGTTACGGAAGATGGTTAGCATAAGATAGGGAAGTACACACTTCTCTCTACGAAAGAGTTATTCATTTAAAGAAATCCTATCGGATGCTCAGCCGAGTTTTTGATGCCATTTTCCTGTCTATATATCGCCGACCGATCCAATCGTCTTGTTCAGATGCCTCAAGCTGTGTTGCACTCGTTGCCTGGACTGCATACAGACTGAGAAATGTTACTGATGACACGCCTTTATTAATAGCCGAGTTCGACTCCCGACACTCGCATATCTCCTTTGATGCTCATTTCTTGGTCATTTGTTTTTCGGAGCCAGCTCTGTTATTCCGTGAAACGCCCATTCTCTCCGCGTTTTCCTGCTATGATGGATGGGGTGTCCGGCTATATCTGGATCCCAAGACTTCCTCGAATTGAAACCTCCCGGTTTATTGGGTTTTCCGACGTCTGTTTTCTCTATAGTACCCTTAATTGAACGCTGTCCCGGAAACTTTATTACACAACAGGCGGTTTTCGGCGACAGCTGATTTTCTTCGTTATTTTAATCGGAAATGTTCTGATATCCCTTGTATTTCTCTTCGACTGTTTAAATAGTCTCTCCAATACAAGGCATGCCACATTCCCGTGAAATACAATGCACATACGGCTTTCGGTGAATTTGGTTTTATTTAACATTATGAAGAAGACTTGTTATCTTTGCGAGGATAATGAAATTCTTTGGATGTAATATTTCTGTAAGAGCCTACTGACATTTCCAGAGATTGTATCAGTACTAAGCACGTAAGCAATTCTTGTAGTGAGCATAACACGGCTTGCAGGGCTTGTAAAAGACGCGTTAGGTTGGCCGTCGAAATTTTATGGTGAAAAATACAAGCAACAACTCTGCTTAACACCAGAAACCACACCATTAATGAATCACTCGTAGAAAAAGGGTAAGCTATAGTTTATCACTTAATTTATACCATGAATCAGTTACTCTGGGTCACGAAAATTTCAATATGCCATTTAAACTATGATGCCGACCTTCGTATATTTTAGCATATGCCATGCAAGTGATTATACGTAACATAAACTGATAAGGCGTTTTGAAAGAAACAAGCTTCATCTGAACCGTGTTAGTATCGCACCAAAATGAACATAATTATTGCCGATGCCAGTTTCAGGCGGAACACACAACATAAACGCGATGGTGATTGTGACGTCACTCGTCAATAGTCAACTAACGTATATTAAAATCTGTTCACTATGCGTCTGAAACGCCCATTTCAACTGACAGCTGTGCGATGGACAGTAAATTCCTTCTAGACAGACGTAGGCCGTTACGTCACGCGGATTTTGACTCCGCATCCGCTCTGCCTTTTAAGCACTAAAAGCGCAAAGAGAAAGCGTTGCTTCATAAGGCCATAGGATTGAGTAACGACGGGCTGAGCGTAGCTATGTAACAATGATTCCGCCAACCGCACGTTAATCGGTAGTGTTATCTACTGACAATGGCCGTTTGTTCTCAACTAAACTTCATAGAGTTTTAACTACTTTACACTTCTGTAAGCTTGACAGTATTGTAGTTAATAGCGTTACCTTGAGAACTTGCATTTTTACAGTAGCTGCCTTGTTGTGCACGTCAATCCGCTAATTATAATGACAGAATTGTCTCAATTCTACAAATCTACTTCCATAATTTTTCTTGTCTAAAACTCTTACGAATTCCATACTCTCCTGTCTTGTAAGATTTTCTTTTAACAGCCTTAAGCTGATCGCATTGTACACTAATCAGCCAGAAAATTATGATCATCTACCTAATAGCCTATATGTCCACCTTCGGCATGGATAATAGTGGCGACGCGTCGTGGCATGGAAGCAATGAGGCCTTCGTAGGTCGTTGGATGGAGTTGGTACTACATCTGCTCATACAAGTCGCAAAATTCACGTACATTTCGTGGACGGGAGCGACGAGCTCTGGAGCCATGTTCAATCACATCCCAGATGTGTTCGATCGGGTCAGATCTGGCGAGTTGGGGGGCCAGCACATCAATAGGCACTCGCCCCTACGTTCCTCGAACCACTACATCGCACTCCTGACCTTGTGACACGATGCATTGTCTTACTGAAAAATGCCACTGCTGACGGGAAACATGATCGTCATGAAGGCGTGTACATGGTCTGCAACCAATGTGCGATTCTCCTTGGCCTTCACGGTGCCTTGCAAGAGCTCCACTGAACCCACAGATGGCCAAGCGAATGCTCCCCAGAGCATAAAGCACAAGGACACATCTTGCGCCATTAACGATGGTACAACTTGATGTTCCAAGACCTGATATGCCATCTGGTATCTGAGTTTGTACACATTATGACTGCAGATGGCGCAACATCATTGTAGAAAATGGGTGATGAACTGAGAATGTTCTGGCGCTGCGGTCCGGAACCGCGGGACTGCTACGGTCGCAGGTTCGAATCCTGTCTCGGGCATGGGTGTGTGTGATGTCCTTAGGTTAGTTAGGTTTAAGTAGTTCTAAGTTCTAGGGGACTTATGACCTAAGATGTTGAGTCCCATAGTGCTCAGAGCCATTTGAACCATTTTTTGAACTGAGAATGACAGCTGCTGCTTATGCAGTCATTATTGTAGTAATATCTCGGCGACGTCGACGAAGAAATTTACCTTGGCATAATAGAAGATGGTAGAGTAGACCTTTGATTTTAAGATATGACGATGGCGGTCAGGAATTGCACAGTTTATTACACGATGAACTGAGGTTGGAGGACAGGAAGTCATACAAACATTTTCTAAGAATGGATGAGACGGAATTCTTGACATTGCTTCGTTTAGTAGGTCCTAGAACAACGAACCAAAACACAGTTATGCGAGAATGTACCTCATCTTCAAAGAGGTGAGTAGGTACCTTTATATAAGCCTAGTATTACTAGGCTTCTGAACATACAGTGCATACTTGTAAGCTGTAACTATTCCACAATTTTCTTTAGGTTTGTTCTAACACTGAGTTTTCTAGCAACTGGAGAAAGCTGCAGAAGCCTAATGTTTTCATTGAGAATACCAGTAAGCACGATATCATAAGTTATTCCTGAAACTTATGACGCAATTTACCATTGCTTGAAGGATTCATACAATAAGGTACTTTGATTTTGTTAAATTTCATGAGAACATGACCAAAATAAGTTAATGCAATAACACATTTAAATATGCTGAAACGTACAATAAAGAAACCGTTTTTCTTGAGATTCAGCAAGAAACATCTTTTCGGTAGGGGTATATTCTGCGTGCCTCTGTCATAACTTTCTGATGCAGTTTCATTTCTTACGTTTAGTTACTTGGCAGACCCTTGGCATTCCCTCCATTCTGCTAAATTCAATAGAAATAGCAACTAATTCTTTAAAGTGTCATTCTTAACAATTTCCAAAAAATATTTGTTTGGGGCAACGATGTATCCCTGATCAAACTTCAGATATGCCTGCGTCCAGGTATTATTACATATTTTTTTTAATTTGCCAATTATATTTAAAATGTATCCTTACACTTAAAAGTTTATGTTAAGAACTGAACCTTTGATGGCCAAAACTGTTTCTCCCTTCTGTGGAATTTTCAGACAAAGTCAGTGCAATTCACAATTCATCATTTTCAGTTGTTAGGGGAAAATGTGTCTGATACATAATGATTCAGACTGGAAGATCATACTTATTTTTCAGTTCATGTGTATGAGCGTGACACGGACATATTCACGTCACATTTTCTGTCTTTCAGATGCCATCAACAAAAAGTGAATGAAAACGTATATCAAAAGGCTTCCGAGACATGTGGAGCTTTCCAAATTGCCTTGGTGCTTCAGACGTGAAGCATGTGGAATTTCAACAAACAAGACGTGTGCGAGCATACTACCGCAATTACAAAGAAGGCAACAGCATTGTGTTACTGGTATTTGTTGAAGCACAGTTTAAATTTACTTGTGTGGATGTAGGATGCAGTGGGAGGATTAGTGATGGAGGAGTGCTCCAGAACAATTCACTCTGTGATATTCTTACTGGTGTTGCAAACTGAACGAACACTCCTACACTAGTGCTGTTACCTGGAACTCAAACTGCAGTGCCTTTTATAGCTGTAGCTGGCGACGTTTTTCCCCTATCAAAGCATATAATGAAGCCATATAAGGGAAATCTCACATAGGAACAGAAAATATTTAATTACCATTTGAGAAGGGCAAGAACTTCTGAAAATGCTTATGGAATACTAATGAATAGATTCAGAATTATCGTTAAGAAAATGGAGCTACTGTTGAAACTGTAGAGTAAATCACATTGCCTTCTTGTGTGCTACATACTTTTTTACTGGACACATGTGGGAAGAGTTATGCTGAACAACTGGAAAAGATAGAGGACACAAGTCACTGTGTTATCATTCCAGGAGAATGGCAGCAAAATAATCTGAGGGGCATAGGAAGATTAGGTCAACACAAGTCAGTTATAGAAGCTAGGAAAGTGAGGGACACTCTAAAGGAATATTTCAACACTGGGACTGTACAGTGGCAGTGGGAATCTGTGAAAACATTTCAATTCTGGTACAGTGCCAAATCTTGAAAATAAGTAATATAAATTCCGACTGAAAAGTTAATATTGTGTGTAAGAGAGTGTATGATATTCATAAATTAAATCAGTCGGTATCAGCACTATATTTCGTAATTTGAATTTGCTTTAATTACAATCCACATTCAAGATAATCCACTGCATTCAATTTGTATTTTATAGATATTCAGCAATAACATTTTAATGAAAATAAACAAACAGTCTTGTTACTTAAATAAAGAAACAAACACTCTTGTTATTCAAAGTAAAGAAATAAACAGACTTGCTCCTCAAAACATAGAAATAAACAGTCTTGATAGTAAAAATAAACAAATAAACAGTCTTGTTACTCATTATTTCTCAGGTCTTCCTCTTGTTCAGTACAAACCATGTTAAATATCTCTCTCTCAGCTTTTATCACCAGAGCTTTACTTTTTATTTGCTGTAGAGAAGCAGTTACATATGAACCAAATTCTTCAACATTAGTTGTACCAGTTTTTGGTTTCTTTATGCTGCTCAGTATACTTTCAGCTCTTTTTAAAATAGCATTTTCTTCTTCATTGTAAGCACTCTTCATTTTCGTCCCCTTAATCATACCTTCTCCACGTGGACGATGTATGATGATGATGATGATGATGGTGTTTGACATGGCTGGCCATCTTGTGCAATTTCACATTCTTCTGTAACAAAACAATCCTAACTAACATTAATGGGACATTCTGGGATCACACTAACAAGACAGTCATCCTGAAAAATAATGATGACAATTTTGCACGTCTTGGAGTGTGTGCTTTATACTTTTTGTGATGGGGTATTTATGGTCAGTACGAGACACTGTGCAAGATCATAGGCCACGAACTCAGCTTCACAACGTATTTAATTTTAAGTTACAAAGGGAAAAAAATATGGACACTGATGAGGTTCAAACACACACTCTTTGAATTGTAAACAAAACACATCAGACAACTGAGCTATTCATGTACATTGCAGGTTTGTTGGTATAATGTATCTCGTGAAGTTCGCCAATACAAATCAGTTATCAGATTAGTTATTTCACTTACTGCACTAACTAAAGAGTAAACTGAAGGTTAAAGAATTACTTACTGTGACGTTACTGTTTTTGGTGTAGTCCACGATTTCTTGTACGAATTTTGTGGTGCAAGTTCCTTTCCTTGCCTCAACGTGGTCTCGCAAAAACGTAATTTTCTTGAAATCCCACGAAATGGGTTCATACACGTCAGTAGATCCTATACCACTCTTTGTCGAAGCTCTTATTTTTTTAAGTTCTGTTACAAACGTCATGCGCAAACTTTTCATCTTCGCTATAATTTCAGCATGAGATGAAAAACTAATCTCCTTCAATGAATCAACTATTTTGTCGAGTGAGTGTTTCCTAGAATGTTTGTTATGGCATGTTGGTGATTTTGTGCCATAAAGACATGTTTCGTGTCTGTATGCCTCAATAAGATTTTTTGAAGCTTCCTTAGACTACTCCATTATCACACGGTGCACTACCGATAGCAAAAAGAAACCAAATGGTAGCCATATGACGCGGAATATAGCTTCGTTTGGTTGCATGCCATTTACTAGCACTGCGGTGGCACGCCACCAGATGGCACGCAAGGTAACCATTCACACGAAGCAATTTAGTCGCTACGCCAGTCGTGGGGCAAGAAATGTCTCCGTCTGTACAGGGCTACGGAGCCACAGCCGGCTTGTCTCCGTCCTGCAATACTTATGTCAAAGAGCTCTTCCCCTGGAAGACGACGGATTCGCACCCATCCATTGGCAAGATGCAAAAGGTGTCGGAAATAATAAGACCATGCAAAGGTCTGTCACTGCGCCAACGTCTAGTGCCGATGGTCACGTGCCCATTTCAGCCGTAGTTGCCAATGTCGTGGTGTTAACATTGGCTCATGCATGGGTCGTCGGCTGTGGAGGCGCATCCTTAGGAGTGTTCGGTGCACTGTGTATTCAGACATACTTGTTCTCTGCCCAGCATTATATTCTGAAGTTAGTTCCGAAACAGTTCGCCGCCTGTCCTGCTTTACCAGACAGCCCAGTCTACGACATCTTCATCTGTAACAAGGGGTGCCCGCCCAACCCCACAACGTCTGGACATGGTTTTAGCTTGGCTTCGTCGCGTGTTGAAGACACTCACCACAGCATTCCTCCAACATCCGACAAGTCGTGCAATTTCCGAAATGCTCGTGTCCAGCAACTGGGCCATCACAATCTGGCCTCGGTCAAACTAAGACACATAGAAGCGCCAAAGAAACTTGTACAGGCATACGTATTCAAATATAGAGATATGTAAACAAGCAGAATACGGCGCTGTGGTCGGCAGCACCTATATAAGACAACAAGTGTCTGGCGCAGTTACCGCTGGTACAATGGCAGCTTATCAAGATTTAAGTGAGTTAGAAAGCGAAATTATAGTCGGCGCACGAGCGATGGGACACAGCGCCTCCGAGGTAGCGATGAAGTGAGAATTTTCCGTACAACCATTTCACGAGTGTACCGTGAATATAAGGAATGCGGTAAAACATCAAGTCTCCGTCATTGATGGTGCCGGAAAAAGATCCTGCAAGAAGCGTACCAACGACACCTGAAGAGAATCGTTCGCCGTGACAGAAGAGCGAGCAACCCCTCTGCAAATTGCTGCCAGTTTCAATGCTGGGACATCAACAAGTGTCAGCGTACGAACCATTCAACGAAATATCATCGATATGGGCTTTCGGAGCCGTAGGCGCACTCGTGTACCGTTGATCGCTGCACGATATAAAGCTTTACGCCTCGCCTGGGGCCCGTCAACACCGATATTGGACTATTGACGACTGGAAACATGTTGCCTGGTCGGACGAGTCTTGTTTCAAATTGTATCGAGCGGATGGACGCGTACGGGTATGGAGACCATGAATCCATGGAACGTAGATGTCAGCAAGGGACTGTTCAAGCTGGTGGAGGCTCTGTAATGGTGAAGGGCGTGTGCAATTGGAGTGATATGGGACCCCCGATTCATCTAAACACAACTCTGACAGATGACATGTACGTAAGCATCTTGTCTGAACACTGCATCCATTCACGTCGAATATGCCTTCCGACGGACTTCGGCAGTTCCAGCAGGACAATGCGACACCCCACACGTCCAAAATTACTACATAGTGGCTCCAGGAATACTCTTCTGAGTTTAAACACTTCCGCTGCCCACCAAACTCCCCAGACATGAACATTATTGGGCATATCTGGGATGCCTTGCAACGTGCTGCTCAAAAGGGAACCTCCCCATCGCACCCCCCTCAGATTTAGTTATAAGTTGGTACAGTGGATAGGCCTTGAAAAACTGTACACAGATCAATCGAGAAAGCAGGAAGAAGTTGTGTGGAACTATGAAAAAATAAGCAAAATATACAGACTGAGTAGTCCATGAGCAAGATAGGCAACATCAAGAATAGTGTCAGCTCAGGGGCCCCGTGGTTAGCGTGAGCAGCTGCAGAACGAGAGGCCCTTGGTTCACGTTATCCGTCGAGTGAAAAGTTTAATTTTTTATTTTCAGAAAATTATTATCTGTCCGTCCGACGCGAAGTAACTGCGCCGTAGTATGGGGACGCTACACCTAAACAAACATCGAAACACAAGACGTCAGTCGACTACAGCGCACGGAAGAGAGAGTATTCCTGCTAACGAGGCTCCCTGGCTGGCAGTTGACTGTTCGCTACTTTGGACGGACAGATAATAATTGTCTGAAAATAAAAAATTAAACTTTTCGCTCGAGGGAAGACTTGAACCAAGGATCTCTCGTTCCACAGGTGCTCACGCTAACCACGGGACCACGGCGCTCCTAAGCTCACAGTATTCTTGATGTTGCCTATCTTTCCACACAACTTCTTCCTGTTTTCTCGACTGATCTGTGTTCAGTTTTTCAAGGCCTATCCACTGGCCAACTTATAACTAAATCTGAGGGGGGTGCGATGGGAAGGTTCCCTTGTCAGAAGAGATCTCCACCCCTCGTACTCTTGCGGATTTATAGACAGCCCTGCAGGATTCATGGTGTCAATTCCCTCCAGCTCTACTTCAGACGTTAGTCGAGACTATTCCACGTCGTGTTGCGGCACTTTTGCGTGCTCGCTTTGGCTTTACACGATATAAGGCAGACGTACCAGTTTCTGCGGCTCTTCAGTGTAGTTCTAGACGCTACAGTCTGGAACCGAGCGACCGCTACGGTCGCAGGTTCGAATCCTGCCTTGGGCATGGATGTTTGTGATGTCAGTAGGTTAGTTAGGTTTAAGTAGTTCTAAGTTCTAGGGGACTGATGACCTCAGAAGTTAAGTCCCATAGTGCTCAGAGCCATTTGAACCATTTTCTTCAGTGTGGATTACGAGCCTTCTCAGTTCTCCTCACGGACAGCATGCTCGCTGATACCATATGCAACGTGTGCGTCTGACTGGCAGTCTTTCTTCGCCAAGCTGCTATTGTCTGGAAGGATTTATATCGGTAGTAGGTCGGTATTCATAATGTTCTGACTTCTACCGTATTTAATGTGTCTAGGACGCGTGTGTACTGAGTTGACCTCAGGACAAAGAAAATCACACTTTGGTTACATTGATGAAGCAAACAGATAGCAGTGACAATGGTTGTATAGAAATTCTGAAGGTGAATCATATAGAGCTAGATATGAATGCGATTTCATTAAAACTTTACGAAACACACATCGTTTATTTGATTTCTAGCAATTAAAAGCGGTCGCTAGTCATGGTAATACGTTCACTTACTCTAATCTTGTCTTTTTTCTTTTCTCAGCTGTACCCGATACATACGATAATTTGCTGTAAGAACAGAGGTTTCGTTTATTGTTTCTTTTGCGTAACTGATCCTTCTGTTCCGTAGAAAACCACTACCTAACGATTTAGCGATGCTATGAGACATTAAACTGTTGGTGATATTCACCCCCCCCCCCCCCCTCTATTAAGATGTAATCTGCAGCTTTCCAGTCTTTCATTAACAAACATTACCGTTTTACACAAGAAAGCAGAAATTTAATGCAGCAACACTGAAAGCAACCGCGTTAACAGCGCTGTTCAGTACGCTATAAACAGAAACACCATTAAAACACTTAAACAGATTAAGGTAACTTACGAGTTTTTATTTTCATAGAGTTTTCTAAATGTATCAGGTAATTTGAAATAGCAGTTGTAATGCCACTTCCTCGGACGAGAAATAAAAATCAAAAATTAGCACCCAAAAACCCAAAGATATCCCCCCAAGTCCCAAATTCCCAGAAAAGTTAATAAGCGAACGAAGTTTCATTTATCACTATTATTAGGACAATAACAAGTAATTAAATCAGGAATCTAAGACTTGACAATTTAGCAATCTACGAAAGAAAGATTGAATTTCAGTAAAATTAAAATCAAAATCATAATAAATCGCAAAATTAGCATAAATTAACATTCGCAAAAAAGAACCAACGATCCCAAAGAATACTCCGTGTGAGTACTCTTTGGCAATCGTGAGTAATGACTATGTATAATTCAATGCATTACCACTACATTACGAGTGTTAGCCGAAGCAGGTCATATATTTGAATGCTCGTACATGTAGGCGCGCTTAGACTGTTTTTGAGATTGAATAATTGCGATCTATTATGACGCAGTAATACGATCTTCTGACTTCAAATATCACGGCATTAGCATTCGAACGGAGGACTTTTACCTACTAGAATAAAGTGAACTTTTAACTAGATAATTGAACTAAACATTACTTAGACAGTGATTTAGGCAACGAATACTGATAGACAATTTTCATTCATAATAATCAGTGGTTTATGGAACTTCAGTGATAGGTCCGAAGCATATAATTTAAATCCCCCCAACACCTGGGAAAGTTTTCTTCTCAAGGCTCGGTTAGGAAGTGGCTGATATTGTGCAATAAAACACCCTCTCGTGCCAAGCCGTGCATTTGTGATTTAAAATTCTATCAAATTATTGACATGAAACTCCCGCGTAATAATGACGCGCAGCGATAATATTCGACTGTAGCGCTCGGCGCTTGTGTAGAATCTTTGATTCAAATAACAAGCCCACTGTTACGATTTCTTAGATACTTGAAATTACGACCAGCTTGTAGGGAATTTGTTGTGGATGTGGCTGTATTGGTTTTATCATTAATATTTCAAATGGTTCAAATGGCTCTGAGCACTATGGGACTCAACTGCTGAGGTCATTAGTCCCCTAGAACTTAGAACTAGTTAAACCTAACTAACCTAAGGACATCACAAACATCCATGCCCGAGGCAGGATTCGAACCTGCGACCGTAGCGGTCTTGCGGTTCCAGACTGCAGCGCCTTTAACCGCACGGCCACTTCGGCCGGCTATTAATATTTCATCATTAATCAGTTACACATCGATTACGAACGATTAATTACGACTCTTGGCGAAGTAAATATCTCAAGCACGTCGACATTTCGGTTCAGCACTGTTATTTTGTGTAAGTCGTATTCGTAACTTGATAACGATCTCAACAGTCTACCGACTGTCGCTGAGTTTTAGCCGAGGCCAAGTACAAATCAAACCAAATCATTAAGAAGAGGAGGCGTTATACAATGGAAAACAAATCTATTCTCTTTAGCCGGCCGTTGCGGCCGAGCCGTTCTAGGCGCTTCAGTCTGGAACCGCGCGACCGCTACGGTCGCAGGTTCGAATCCTGCCTCGGGCATGGATGTATGTGATGTCCTTAGGTTAGTTAGGTTTAAGTAGTTCTAAGTTCTAGCGGACTGATGACCTCAGATGTTAAGTCCCATAGTGCACAGAGCGATTTGAACCATTTTATTCTCTTTAAATTACTGAAGACCCTAAAACGACCTTACTGCATTTCTTAATGTAATCAGGAAATTTGGTTACGGCATTTGAATAAGCAGTCTCATAGTTTTTATGTTTTTACTGTTATCATGTTGAGGTTTGGATCTGAGGATACTGATCAGGAACCCATAGCAGATGATGTAGCGCAGGTTAGTCAATGTTAACACAGTGACTTGAAGTAATAACGTTGAACTATTGTAAAGAAAAATGTGATTGATGCATGTACAAAGTGTAGTGGAAAACTTGGCTCAGTCGTTGTGACACGCTGCGTCAAGCAGAATGTACACTAAGTACAAATTCCATTAATCTGTTTTTGCATTGTTAGCTCCAAAATGGCAGTTATATTGCGAGAAATATCAGTTTCTCTTTCTGGTGCTATGTCGTGCAACCTACCAAGGAGTTTAACGAATCAGTGTACCGCTTTACGAACCGGCGGCTCACAATACAAACGACTGATATCCCGGCTCGGCGGCTGTAACTATTTGGTGGCTACGACTTGACTGACTGCTGCTCGTTTCCCACGAAATGACTGACTATGAGGCTTGTTGTGCACCCATTGCACGCTGTTCTCCCTTACCTTTGGTGCCTTTGCGCCTATCAATGGGAAAGGGATTCTCCATCCCTCCCGACCCCGCCCTCCCCCTCCCCCCCCCCCTCCCGCAATATTCCCATCCTACCATTCATTCTTTGTACTATCTATAAACGCTAAGCATGGATCAGCCATTTTCGAATTTTCTTTTCCATCAGTCTCCTGACTGGTTTGATGCGGCCCGCCCCGAATTCCTTTCCTGTGCTAACCTCTTCTTCCCATTTTAGCACTTGCAACCTACGTCCTCAGTTATTTGCTAGATGTATTCCAACTCTGTCTTCCTCTACAGTCTTTGCCCTGTACAGCTCCCTCTATCACCATGGAAGTCATTCCCTCATGTCTTAACATATGTCCTATCATCCAGTCCCTTCTTCTTATCAGTGTTCTCCATATATTTCTTTCCTCTCCGATTCTGCGAAGAGCCTCCTGATCCCTTACCTTATCAGTCCAACAAATTTTCAAGGTTCGTCTGTAGCACCACATCTCAAATGCTTCGATTCTCTTCTGTTCAGGTTTTCCCACAGTCCACGTTTCGCTACCATACAATGTTGTACTCCAGACGCACATTCTCAGTTATTTCTTCCTCAAATTAAGGCCGATATTTGACATAAGTAGACTTCTCTTGGCCAGGAATGTCCTTTTTGCCTTTGCTAGTCTGCTTTTGATCTCCTTCTTGCTCCGTCCGACATTGGTTATTATACTGCCCACGTAGCGAACTCCTTAACATCATCTACTTCGTAACCATCAATCCTGGTGTTCAGTTTCTCGTTGTACTCATTTCTACTGCTTCTCATTACCTTCGTCTTTCTTCGATTTACTCTCAATCCATTCTCTATACTCATTAGACTGTTCATTCCGTTCAGCAGATCATGTAATTCTTCTTCACTGTCACTCAGGATAGCAATGTCATCAGCGAACCGTGTCTTTGATATCCTTTCCCCTTGCATTTTAATTCTACTCCTTGACCTTCCTTTTATTTCCATCAGTGCTTCTTCGATGTACAAAATGAACAGTAGGGGCGAAAAGCTTCATCCTTGTCTTACACCCTTTTTAATACGAGGACTTCGTTCTTGGTCGACCACTCTTATTATTCCCTCTTCGCTGTTGTACGTATTGTATATGACCCGTCTCTCACTATAGCTTACCCCTATTTGCTTTAGAATTTCGAACATCTTGCACCATTTTATACTGTCGAACGCTTTTTCCAGGTCGGCAAATCCTATGAACGTGTCTTTATTTTTCTTTAGTCTTGGCTGCATTATTAACCGCAACTTCAGAATTGCCCCTCTCGTGCCTTTACCTTTCCTAAAGCCAAACTGATCGTCATCTAGCACGTCATCAATTTATTTCCATTCTTCAGTATATTATTCTTCTAAGTAGCTTGGATGCATGAGTTGCTAAGCTGACTGTGCGATAATTCTCACAAATGTCAGCTCTTGCCGTCTTCGGAATTGTGTGGATGATGCTTTTCCGAAAGTGAGATGAGTTGGTATGTCGCCAGACTCATATATTCTACACACCAACGTGATTAGTCTTTCTGTTGCCACTTCCCTCAATGATTTTTGAAATTCTGATGGAATGTTATCAATCCCTTCTGCCTTATTTGATCTTAAGTCGTCCAAAGCCATTTTAAATTCTGATTCTAATACTGGATACCTCTCTCTTCAGCCCGCATCTCGTGGTCGTGCGGTAGCGTTCTCGCTTCCCACGCCCGGGTTCCCGGGTTCGATTCCCGGCGGGGTCAGGGATTTTCCCTGCCTCGTGATGGCTGGGTGTTGTGTGATGTCCTTAGGTTAGTTAGGTTTAAGTAGTTCTAGGTTCTAGGGGACTGATGACCATAGATGTTAAGTCCCATAGTGCTCAGAGCCATTTTTTGAACTTCTCTCTTCTAAATCGAATCCTGTTTCTTCCTCTATCAAATCAGACAAATCTTCCCCTTCATAGAGGCCTTCAGTGTATCCTTTCCACCTATCGGCTCTCTCCTCTGCATTTAACAGTAGAATTCCCGTTGCACTCCTAATGTTGTCATCCTTGCTTTTAATATCCCAGAGGTGGATTTGACATACCTACATGCTGAGTCTGCCCTTCCGACAACCATTGCTTTTTCAGTGTCTTCACATTTTTCCTGCAGCCATTTCGTCTTAGCTTCCCAGCACTTCCCATTTATTTCATTCTTCAGCCACTTGTATTTCTATATTCCTGAGTTGGCCGGGACAATTTTGTACTTCCTCCATTCATCGATCAATTGAAGTATTTCTTCTGTTACCGATGGATTCTTCTCCGTTACCTTCCTTGTACCTATGTTTTCCTTCCCAATTTCTGTGATGGCCCTTTTTAGAGATGTCCATTCCTCTTTGACTGTACTGCCCACTGAGCTATTCCTTAATGCTCTATCTACAGCCTTAGTGAACTTCAACAGTATCTCGTCATTCCTTAGTACTTCCGTATCACACTTCTTTGCATATTGATTCTCCCTGATCAATGCCTTAAACTTCTTCTCTTCAACACTACAGTATTGTGATCTGATTCTATATCTGCTCCTGAGTACGCCTGACAATCAAGAACCTGATTTCGGAATCTCTGTCTGACCATGATGTAATCTAACTGACATCTTCCCGTATCACCTGGTCTTTTCCAAGCATACGTCCTCCTCTTGTGATTCTTGAACAGAGTTTTCGCTATTACTAACTGAAACTTGTTACAGAACTCATTCTTTCTCCTCTCTCATTCCTTGTCCCAACCCCATATTCTGCTGTAACCATTTCTTCTACTCCTTCCCAACAACTTCATTCCAGTCTCCCATGACTATTAGATTTTCATCCCCCTTTACATACTGTTTAACCCTTTCAGCATCCTCAAACACTTTCTCTATCTCTTCATCTTCATCTGGTGACGTTGGCATAAATACCTGAACTATCGTTGTCAGTGTTGGTTTGCTGTTGATTCTGATGAGAACAACCCTGTCACTTAACTGTTCACAGTAACGCACTCTCTGCCCTACCTTCATATTCATAACGAATTCTACTCCCGTTATACCATTTTCTGCTGCTGTTGATATCACTCATCTGACCAGAAATCCTTGTCTTCTTTCCACTCCACTTTACTGACCCTACTATATCTATATTCAGCCTCTACATTTCCCTTTTCAGATTTTCTAGAAGCCCTACCACGTTCTCCGGCCGCTGTGGACAAGCGGTTCTAGGCGCTTCATTCCGGAACCACGCGGCTGCTACGGTCACAGGTTCGAATCCTGCCTCGGGCATGGATGTGTGTGATGTCCTTAGGTTAGTTAGGTTTAAGTAGTTCTAAGTCTAGGGGACTGATGTCCTCAGATGTTAAGTCCGATAGTGCTTAGAACCATTTGAACCCTACCACGTTCAAGCTTCTGACATTCCACTCCCCGACTCGTAGAACGTTATCTTTTCGTTGATTATTCAATATTTTCCTCGTGGTAACCCTCGCCTTGGCAGTCCTCTCCCAGAGATCCGAATGGGGGACTGTTCTGGAATCTTTTGCCACTGGAGAGATCATCATGACACTTCAAATTACAGGTCACATGTTTTGTGGGTGCACGTTACGTGTCTCTAATGCAAGTGTTTCCGTTGCCTTCTGCATCCTCATGTCGTTGATCATTGTTGATTCCTCCGTCGTTAGGGGCAGTTTCCCACTCCTAGGACAAGAGAGTGTCCTGAAGCTCTGTCTGCTCCTCCGCCCTCTTTGACAAGGCCATTGGCAGAATGAGGATGACTTCTTTTGCCGGCAGTCTTCGTCCGTCAAAGCTGATTATTAATCAAAATTTAAGCAGCAGTGGGATTCGAACCCGGGGCCGAAAACATTTCGATTATGAAGCAAAGACGCTACTCCTTTGTTTTAATATTAAAGGACCTGAGAGAAGGGTTTGGGGCAAAGAGGACAGGGGTTGTCTTCCGAGGCCTGGCCTCATATCCCGTTACCGCCGTCCCAGAGACAAGGAGGGAAGGGGGTTTGTCAGGATCAAGAGAACGTTATTGGACCAAATTGATATATTTATTGGTATATATACAGGGTGGTCCATTGGTCGTGACTGGGCCAAATATCTCACGAAATAAGCGTCAAACGAAAAAACTACAAAGAACGAAACTTGTCTAGCATGAAGGGGGAAACCAGATGGTGGTATGGTTGACTAGCTGGATGGCGCTTCCATAGGTCAAACGGATATCAACTTCGTTTTTCTAAATAGGAACCCAAATTTTTACTACATATTCGCGTAGTACGTAAAGAAATATTAATGTTTTAGCTGGACCACATTTTTCACTCTGGGATAGATGGCGCTGTAATAGTCACAAACATATGGCTCACAATTTTAGACAAACAGTTGGTAACAGGTAGGTTTTTTAAATTAAAATACAGAACGTAGGTACGTTTGAACATTTTATTTCGGTTGTTCCAATGTGATACATGTACCTTTGTGAACTTATCATTTCTGAGAACGCATGCTGTTACAGCCTGATTACCTGTAAATACCATATTAATGCAGTAAATGCTCGAAATGATGTCCGTCAACCTCAATGCATCTGGCAATACGTGTAACGACATTCCTCTCAACAGCGAGTAGGTCGCCTTCCGTAATGTTCGCACATGCATTGATAATGCGCTGACGCATGTTGTTAGCTGTTGTCGGTGGATCACTATAGCAAATATCCTTCAACTTTGCCCACAGAAAGAATTCCGGGGACGTCAGATCCGGTGAACGTGCGGGCCATGGTATGGTGCTTCGACGACCAATCCACCTGTCATGAAATATGCTATTCAATACCGCTTCAACCGCACGCGAACTGTGTGTCGGACATCCAACATGTTGGAAATACATCGCCATTTTGTCATGCAGTGAAACATCTTGTAGTAACATCGGTAGAACATTACGTAGGAAATCAGCATACATTGCACCATTTAGATTGCCATCGATAAAATGGAGGCCAATTATCCTTCCTCCCATAATTCCGGTTAACGTTACCGCTGTTGGTGAATGACGCTTCGTCGCTAAACAGAACGCGTGCAAAAAATCTGTCATCGTCCCGTAATTTCTATTGTGCCTAGTGGCAGAACTGTACACGAAGTTAGAAGTCGTCACCATGAAATTCCTGGTGCATAGAAACATGGTGCAGGTGCAGCCGATGTTGATGTAGCATTCTCAACATCGACGTTTTTGAGATTCCCGATTCTCACGCAATTTGTCTACTACTGATGAGCAGATTAGCCGCGGCAGCAGCTAAAACACCTACTTGGGCATCTTCATTTTTGCAGGTCGTGGTCGACGTTTCACATGTGGCTGAACACTTCCTGTTTCCTTACATAACGTAACTATCCGGCGAAAGGTCCGGACACTTTCATTATGTCGTCCAAGATACCGAGCAGAATACATAGCACATGCCCGATGGGCATTTTGATCACAATAGCCATACATCAGCACGATATCGACCTTTTCCGCAATTCGTAAACGGTCCATTTTAACACGGGTAATGTATCACGAAGAAAATACCGTCCGCACTGGCGGAATGTGACGTGATACCACGTACTTACACGTTTGTGGCTATTACAGCGCCATTTAACACAAAGCGAAAAAAGTGGTCCAACTAAAACATTCAAATTTCTTTACGTACTACACGAATATGTAATAAAAATGGGGGTTCCTATTTAAAAAAAAACAGTTGATATCCGTTTGACCTATGGCAGCGCCATCTAGCGGGCCAACCATAGCGCCATCTGGTTTCCCCCTTCAAGCTAGACGAGTTTCGTTCTTTGTAGTTTTTTCGTTTGATGCTTATTTCGTGAGATATTTGGCCCGCTCATTATCTTTGGTCAATGGACCACCCTATATATTATGTTTGTGTGTATGTATCAGAATAAACAAAATTTAACGACTGAAGAATTATTTTGAAACGCAGTTAACGATTTACGACTGACAATTTAATCATGTTGAGGAATAAAGCAAATAAAACAAATGAGCTTCAGCCTGACTGTGTTACCTTTCAATCCAAAGAAAATAACGCGAAACAGGGATCTTAATATTTAAATAGCGGTACACAACTTCATTAATGACAAATCATTCAGCTAATTAATTGCATTGCATTTGTGAATCGTAAAATAAAAGCGTTGAAAAAGAAAAAGAGATCTCTGGCATCAGATACAGGTTAGAAACCGCGCACTTTGAGGCAGTGAGCAAAGCACTATAACTTATTGATTACCAACATGAACACGAACCTCTGGCTCTGTGCGCTACAGAGTATTTTGCAGTCGGACATGCAATGGGGCGGAGAGTATGACATGTGCTGCGCACGAATTTTTAAAGGCTGTAAATTTGGGACATAATAAATGCGTGCTATCAGCATTATGAAATAAACGTTCTGTCTGACATCTTGCAACTGTGTTTTTCCCCTTAAAGCATGAGATCAAATGGTGATGAGTTGCACTTGTACTCTACGTTCTAAATTGTTTGTTGTGTATATTGAATTCTATGCCATCACCTACAGTTTCTATCCTCTACAGTCCCCTCTAGTACTATGCAAGTTATCTCCTGATGTCTTAAAACATGTCCTATCATCCTGTTCTTTCTTTTTGGCAGTGTTTTCCATATCTTCAATCCATCTTCGGAGAACGTGTTCATTCCTTATGTTGGTGGTTTTAATAGAACCCTTCGCTATGTTGACCTCAGTAACAGAGATACCAACTAACACAGGAAATATAGGCATTTAACGAGAGTGCGACCATTTCCGTGATAATATACAATGAGCAAGTGGTTGCTGAAAACAATATACGTTACTTAAGATTCGTTCTCGTTGATGTTAAAGTCTTCTTTGGCAGGTTGTCTAGTTCGATTATCTCGCTTCCTACAAGAGAGATGGATTCGTGTTTTCGTATATTTACGATGTGATGAAATAATGATACAAGAACTGAGATTTCGCAACAATTTTGTAATGTGTGTCGATTCATTTACTTCACAGAACTCAAAAACACTTAACTCATTTCCAAGAAAACCTTAACAAAAACCAATGTGCAGTACAGCTCAACATGTTTGCATCCATCTCATTCCATCTTAACGGTATACACTACATTACAGAGTCCAACCAATTACGCCATCACACAACTACTATCAATTCACAGCTCGAATAGCCTCATTCTGACGACTACTTGTTACGTGCCCAAATCAGCACGTGCACCGATACACAAAATCGCAGTTCCGAGATTACAAAATACATCGACCTTTCATGTTAAAATGATATGTGTTTAGTATCGGTATGACCGACATTATTTCCTAAAAGATACAAAGGTATGTATTATTTCGTAAAAGCAATGATTATGGGAAACAGTAATTGTTATATTAATGATGTACGAAAAAAGTATATACTTTAGCATTTGTTGTATCGTTATCTTCCATACTCACAAACAACAACAAGGTATGCTAGGCAGTTCCATTACACACACCCTCCTGTAGCACCACCTGTCAAACGTTCCAGTTCTCGCCCCGTAATTGCTATCTTCAGATGTGTGTAATCCACGAGAGCCAGATAAATAAATTTAGTTAGGTACTTTGAACATCATAAAGCGATTTAACATTTCAGTTAATGTACTTACTGTCGCCAGCCGGGGTGGCCGAGCGGTTCTAGGCGCTTCGGTGTGGAATCGCGTGACCGCTAGGGTCGCAGGTTCGAAACCTGCCTCGGGCATGGATGTGTGTGGTGTCCATAGGTTAATTAAGTTAAAGTAGTTCTAAGTTCTAGGGGACTGATGACCTCAGAAGTTAAGTTCATAGTGCTCACAGCCATCTGAACCATACTTACTTTCGTCACAAAACTGGTATTAGAATATGGTCCTGTGTTGTTATAGAGGATGGTAAGAAACCACCTGAAAAACTTGTAACGGTATCGCAGGGGAGGGGCGAGGGGGGGAAGATTCTGCTGATAATTGATAAGAGCAAAATTTTCACTTTTCAATTTATTTACCATTGAAGTTAGCCAGTCAGGTCGTCACGCGTGCAGTTCAAGAGCCCTGCTAGAGACACTGTCGCCAAACGTCTTCTTCTGGTTTCCTCAGACCGAACAAGCGCAGCTTTTGCTCACCTAGCTTAAAAGTATCACTTTCGAAAAAGGTGCATTTTAACTGGCAATGAGAATTTGCGTTTCAACAAGTGGTTACTCACGGACCCACAGATACCTCTGCGTTACCGCATTATAGAGAGTGGAAATGCTTCAATTTGCTAAGTAACTCGGAAACGTGGCAACAAGTTGATTTTTTATATAATTATTTACGAGCACAGTATTCCCTGAAACACCCTTTAAAACGCTGTAGACTGCCTCTGACCACACTATAGCGGGATATGGAAGAGAAGGAGGGGATGACCAGAAATCATAGGCGAAGTGGGACGGTAACAGAATACTCTGCATGTAAATATGTCTTCTGTGGCCAATTAAGGAAAACCGCTATTTCAAAAACATCATTACCAATAACGCGCATTACAGATAAAAATTAATGTAAAAGATTCAAAAGATATGCACACGTCATCGAGACATTCCACGCCCAATTTAGCATTCGCAGCCAAAGTTTTAAAAATATGTGCTCATAAAAACACTTACTAGTGTAAATTAAATTATTAACAGAGCCATGATGAAGTATATTTTACAAAGACATATTAGTATAACATTAATGGAGAACGTATAAGCGCGGAGAGGTCATTGGAAATAAAAAAGACTGCATACAAATGTCATCAAAAACTCTTAAAATGAATAAAAAAAGACAAAAATACAATTAAATTAGGATACCAAGGCCCTCTGCCCTCTACTGGGCCTTTGGGGGGTGTTACATTGCTTGTGCTGGCGCCGTCTCTATCATTACGTTCACTTGCGACCCATCTTCTGGAAGACGAAAACATAATTCCTGAAACTGTTTGTCGCTGTCGTTTCTACATGTTAAGGCATAAAGCGGATTTACTAACCCAGTAAAACATGGCTTCTTGTTAAACAGTTGTTCCAGTGTCTGATTTAGTTACCCCAATCGCTATTTGTCTTCAGTTAAATATTATAGGGAGACGGTCTGATACCTCCCCACCGCTGCCCCCCCCCCACACACACCCCTCCCCCAGGCAGTGACCTTACAAAGACAGATTTGCAGAGAAGAGGCAGCTGACGCACGCAGCGACAAGTGGGACGAGGCGAGTCAACTACACAAAAAGTCGCTCTGACTATATTAGCCAAACCACGTTTCAAAGACAGTTGTGCGTTTACATAGAGTGAAATTCGATTGTGGAATTGGAAAGCGGCAGCTATAACCGGATTTCCAAAATCGATTTTCTATCGTTTTCGTGACCAACTAGTAGGGTTACCGGCAAATTGGTTTACGAAATCGACTTTTGGGAGCCTCATGTAAACATAGTGTGTGTGTGTGTGTGTGTGTGTGTGTGTGTGTTTACTTCTGTGTTTTCTGTAGTGTGATGTATTCTCGGCGTGGTCCCCTCGTTCCACATGCTCGCTGCTTACGTCTATCCGTCTTTCTACGGTTCACTGGAGGATCAGGTCGTCGGAATAGTTGAAAAAGAAACTCAGGGAGGAACCATTCTGATTATGCAGCACGTTTACAGGATCCGGCACATTGCGTGTGTCATTGTAATATATGTAGGGTGCGTAAAATGCAAGTACGCTACAACATTAATAATAACAAGTGCACATTTGAGAGTTCGAGAGAATACCAGATCAAGGGCATTAATTGTGAAAAAATATGTATATGGCAGAAGGGACGAGTTTTTGAGAGCAGATTCAAAGCCATTCTATAGGAATAACACAGCCATAGGTTCACACTTCGTGGAATATAAACAATCTGTCGACTATCCACGAAGAAGTTCTAAAATTTTACACTGAGCAGATAAGGAGTGTACAGTAGGTGTATTATCAGAACTTGATATTAACACTCACAACATGCTGAGTCCAGCAAATATGCTGGGTGATCAGAACAGAATGGTTCGTCCCGAAGTTCCTTTCTGAGTGTTTCCGACGATCTGAGATTCCCCCCCCCCCCCCCACTCACTGCCCCCCTGACGGACCACAAAAAGACTTTGAGAGAAGTGGCAGCTGACGCACGCAAGGACTATGTGGCACCAGACGATCATGGCGGGTCTACTGCGCCACGCTACTGTAAACACCGACGTAAATACAGCAACAGCGCCTGTACCAGCAGCGCTACACTAGGGAACCGCCCAGAAGAAAGCACTGCTATCCTTTTATCATTGTTTCTGATCATAGCTTCGTCTTAACAGATTTCAGTGACATTTGTTTCCACTCTTTTTATCATAGGGACAACGTTTGCAATTTCTTACAGTAATGACATTCGAAGGCTTACATGTTTTTCATCATGGTCCCTTTTAATGATGTAGTTTACACCTGTAAGTGTTTTAACGAGCATTTATTTTCAAAAACTTGGCTTTTAATAATAAATTAGACGTGCAAATTCTATATATTTGATATGATTTTAAGACATTTTTTAATTTTTCATAATAATTTTCCAAAAAATGTGTTACTGTAGTTTACATTCTTGACAATGTTTTTATAAATTTCACTTTTACTTTACTGGCCACAGAAAACACAAATCGATGCAGAGTATATTGTTATACTCCCACTGCCCTTAAGTTTCCCCCTTCCCCTTATCTCCATTCTTCCATATCCCTATGTAATGCAGAAAGACATTCTAATGTCAGTCTTTTATCATGTGACATGTACATTTATTCAAATGTTATATGACCATGATGTACAAAATGTCTTTCTATATTTGCTTACCTGTACGAAGCTTTTAGCGGATCAAGCACATCGGAAGATGGCAATCATTTGCCGAAAAAGGTAATGTGAATAGTTTTTATTAAGATTGAGTATTAATAAAACCGAAAAACTGATGGGGTGACTTCCTGACTCGAAATTATAAGGGAAAAATGTCCTAAGAACATCTGACCACAAATGCATCGTTGCCACGTAGAGACCTCCGACGAAGGAAACATCTTCTGTCTACGAGCCGTGTGTTCCTTGTGTGTTGCAGGCTGTGTGATTGAGGCAGCGTACTGTAAGCAGAAGAATTGTCCAGTATCCATATCGGGAACAAGCCGAAATGGTGTTTGTACACGTCCAAGCAGGTGGAAACGGTCGAGAGGCAGCACAGCTATACCAAAACAAGTACACTCCCAGACACCAACTGCTTCACACAACATTTCAAGCCCTTTTTGGGAGTATGTGTTATCATAGGTATTTTCAGACAGACGAACATGCAGAGAGGCGGCGGACCGAGCATACACCAGATTTGGAGGACTGGGCTGTATAGGATATTGAGACGAACCCTGTTACAAACTCCAGCAAGAGGCCGGCCAACTTGGTGTAAGCCAAAGTACCGTTATGTGTACCCTGCATGACAATGCTACTATCCTTATCACCTCTAATCCGATGGAGGCCACTATGAATATCTGTTGTGACGTGGATGCGATGCAGCTCTGTGCTTTGTTATGGGACAATTTATCGTTATTGCACGTACCCCGTCCATTTCCGGACACATGTCCACAGAACATTTCTCTTCCATTTCCAGTCAGTTTTTTATTTCTATTACTGTTCTCCCTAAGCGATCATTGAGGCAACTAATTTCTATGCAAATATATGTGATATTTTGCTTCCGAGGCAGCAGCAGTCCTTCTCTTCGTTTGCTTCGTCGTCACAAATTGTGAAGTTAAGTTTTCAGCTCATGTCATTTCTGCTCTTATTCACAACACTCGTGTTACTTCGATTTCCTCTCAATTAACTTTTCATTGTAATTAGACTGTTCCATTCAAGAGGTCCTGCAATTATTCTTCACTTTCGTTTAGGATAGAAATGTTATCTACGAATCTTATCACTGATATCCTTTCACCCCTTATTTTAAGCCCATTCTTGAACCTTTCTTAAATTTCATTCTTTCTTCGATGTGTGGAATTAACAGCTGGACTGAAAGAGTGCATCCCTGTCACACACCCTTTTTAATCCGAGTAGTTCGTTCTTTTCGCATTTGGCAATTGTAATTATTGTAATTCACCCATTTTCCCCTATAACTTACCCTATTTTTATCAGATTTTCGTACATCTTGCACCACTTCATGTTTTCAAACGCTTTTCTACGTCGACAAATGCTACAAAAGTATCTTGATTTTCTTATATCTTGCTTCCAGTACCAAAGGGTAAGTCACCAGTATCATAGAAAATTTTGAAATTTGTGGTAAGATCATATGGGACCAAACAGTCCAATTTGAATACTAGTTTGAAAGTCACTTCCTCTAGTGATTCTGGTATTCCGAAAAATGTTGATCTAACCCTTCTGCCGTATTTGGTCACAAATCCTCCAAAGCCGTTACACTCAAATACCGGATTCATTATGTTTTTAGCATCGAGCCCCATTTCTTCGCCGTTTACGTTATCAGACAAGTCATCTCCATCGTAGAGGATTTCATTGTACTATTTCCACGCATCTGATCTCTCCTCTGCGTTTAATAATGGAGTTCCCATCGAACTTTTAATGTTGATGCACTTGCTTATAAACACGCCGAAAGTTGTTTTGAATTTCTAAGTGCCGAATCAGTCCTTCCACTAATATTTCTTTTCCAGCGTTTTCACACTTTTCCTGCAGCACAGCGTCTTTACTTCCCTACACTTCCTTTTTTATTTTATCCTAGACTAATGTTACATTTTTATCTTTTCCCGTACATTTTTGTATTTCCGTTCTTCGTCGATCAGCTGAAGTATTTCTGTTCCTATCCAAGGCTTCTTTGCAGTTTCCTTCCTTGTACCTAACTCGGTGTGTCCAATTTCTGTAACGGTCCTTTTTGGTGATCTCCATTCCGCTTCATGAACTGTCTGCTGTGTTATTCATTATCGTAGTATCTACATAGCCTTAGAGAAATTCGAACGCATCTCGTTATTCCTCTTTATTTTAATGTCCTATTTCCATCCACCGTGATTCTTCCAGACGATTCTCCTTAAGCTTTAGTCTACAGTTCATCATTACTACATTTCGATCAGCGTCTCTCTTTTGTCCAAGATCAGTATGGGATAACACTGGCTTTCGACACTGCGTTAATTGAATATTAATAGATTTATTTAGAAAATAAATACCTGTTAAGAATATAACATTGTTATGACTAGTCACTAGATGTGAGAATTGGCGTGGTTACCCAAAAGCCGAACTGAAGCACACACCTGTTTCTATATACTATGTTCACAGTATAATTTTTCTCTACAGAACTGAGTCCGTAGTAACGCTGTTTTGGGCAACTACTGACATGTTATTTGATGCGATACGCAGGGATGAAAAAACATAAATAAAATGGCTAAGTGCGAGTAGGATTGGCGCAGTGAAAGTTCCGTAAAAACGTAATTACGTGTACAGACAGTTCACTATTCCGGTAATCGAGGGTCTCCGTGATTTTTGCCTGTCTACCAAGATACCGGTCCCACCGATTCCAACACTTTCGAGAACGTATAAATTTCAAATCTGAAGTCGGATAACAAATCACGAAAGACATATTTTCTAATGTGACTTAATTATAAATTAACAATTTTCTGACTTTTTCTCCCTTTATATATACTACGAAACCTTTCGTCTTGCCAAATTTCATGATTCTACGTCAAGGGGAAGCACACTGTAGGTTTTAGCGAGTGAGTTTGCAGTATCAACTGATACTAAGTCTTTAATTATTTTTTATTACGCACTGACCAAGAGAGTTTTCCCTGACAAAGATAACTCAAATCTAACCTATTCATTTATTACCCACAATATGCAAGTCCAACGCAATCTGTCTGCTATACATTGACAACATGACTTCCAATAATGAACACAAAAGAATGGCCCTGAAGTGCAAGAAATTCTAACAATAACACAAATCCAAAAAATATGAAATTAAAGAAATATGAAACTATCTCCAACTCTGTTAATTGCCTAAGCTCATTTCAAACACATATCCCGATAATGGTAACCCCATACTTTTTCATAAGTCATTTACCTCATAGACGATCTTCATAGAAAGCTTTTGTTAAAGAGAAAACAATGTATTTATAAAATTTTACCTTATTAATTTGACATCCACTTCCAAAAATCATATAGCTGTCAGTAATTCCACTACCTAAACACTCTCAACCATACATCCACTATCATACCTTTCCTTGCACATTTTCTTGTAAGAAATTTCATCTCACTTTACATTGCGTGTCCTAGCAACACACGGTCTCCACTAAGAAAAATGTCCATACACTTCTCTATCCATTCGCTAACTGCTAGTCTGTTCAAACACACAATCTCTTTCCCAGGGCGCAGAACGCTGTCAGCGATATTAAAACAGTCTAGAGCGCTGCCAACATACAAACAGGCTACTTTCACAACATATTTGACGTAAACGGGCGTATCATTTGATTGGATTGACTTAGAAGCTTACCGTTTTGCACCATCAAAGGACTATAGACTTCAGTATGTGACATAAATTGTAACCCTATGCTTCCATCCGTTCCTTAGAAAAACGGGAGTTAGCATGCGAACGGATAGACGAACAGTCTGGTAAGAAATGACAAAAAAAATTTTCATGCAACATTATTGCAAATTCACAATTTTCGGATTTTTTTTTTACTTGTACAGTGAAACTTTGCTCCTTTCTAAATTTTTTGGTTCTAGCCCAAAGGGAAGTATCCTAAGGCTTTTGATGAGAGTGTTTGTGAGTATCAAAATATGTAATATTAATGGCCGTATCTTTTGATTGGCCGGCAGGTGTGGCCAAGCGGCTCTAGGCGCTTCAGTCTGGAACCGCGCGACCGCTACGGTCGCAGGTTCGAATCCTGCCTCGGGCATGGATGTGTGATGTCTTTAGGTTAGTTAGGTTTAAGTAGTTCTAAGTTCTAGGGGACTGATGACCTCAGATGTTGAGTTTCAAAGTGCTCAGAGCCATTTGAACCATTTGAATCTTTTGATTGAATTGACTTAAACGTTTCACTTTTCTACATTGCCAAGGACCAAAAGCCTTAATATGTGACAAAATGTCTACTAGATATGAATAACCGCTCCTAAGAAAAAGCGTTCTGATCAGTCGAACAGACAGACAGACAGACAGACAAACAACAAAGTGATCCTGTAAGGGTTCCGTTTTTGCCGGTAGAGATACGCAAGCCATTCCAGAAAGAATAATATTTTACGAGCTGAGAAACTACAGACTTGCACGAAATAAAAGCAGATGTGAAGATTCGGAGACAAAAGGTCTGCGAAAAACCGACGTCAATACCATGGAGAGAATGAAACGGGCTGCGAAAGGAATATCGCAATAAAACCACAGGGAAACATACGGTAAATTGGTGGAAAGGAGACATAAGGAAGTAATCACCGTGAGAGAGCTTAGATATGAATAATGTGTGCAGAACGCTGTAATCTGCCGACAAGAGCAGCTGCGCCAGCAGCAAACCGAAATATATTATTCCCGTGCCAGCGGCAGTTCAGTATGTGCACACGTTCGCTCTGCCAGAATATGGTCAAGAATTAAAGTCTGTGTTATACAGCACCCTCGATAGCGCACAAATTCTCGCTGCAGATAAATCATAGTCCTCTTGGGTTTTGGCTCTCGTTATTACTATATTTCATTGACCGTGCCGAGCGTATTCCAATCCTCGGTGTTAAAAAACATAAATCAATTTTTATGCTCAGTTAAAATACGCTATTCCGAATACAAGAGAACGATCACATCCTTAGCGACTGAAAGCAGTGGACGGAAAGTTCGAACAGATTTCTCATTTAGATGGAGGCGTTTCGAAATTGAATCCTCTGAATCGTAGAAGACGACTATCTCCTTATAATGAATTAATACGGGCTCAGAATTCGTTGATAAATTTTTTCGGTCTGATCACAAATGTTTGAACGTTATCTAAGGCACCTCGAAGTAATTGCAACTGATTTCACTTACAAATTTCATGTAACATTTAAGTAAGCAGAAACTGAAAGATGTGTTCTACATTAAAAACATTGGGGCGCGTGCTGGTGCATCAGTCGTGGTGTAGCGTAGTTAGAGTCACGAGCTGGCATGCTACAGGGGTCCGGTTCAAACCCAATCAGCAGCAATTATTTGTTATTTCGTGCTTATCATTTCTGGAAGGTTCTTGAAATATCTTGTATTTGTAATGTTTTATATATGGAATAAACGGTTAAATAAATACTAGCTTTCACGAATATTTTATGTTTGTGCAAATAACTGCACTCTTCATCCAGGAGATCAGTGCCGTTCTGGCTGTACGTTGCTGTCAGTTATACACACTCTTCTTCTTCTGTAGTGGTCAATCCAAGGGTTGGTTTGCAACAGCTACAATGGCAGCTTGTCTCCATTCTGTGCGTCTTTCAGCTTTTCTCTTCATTTCTTTATAGGTGTTACATCCCACATCTTTCACGATTTGATCCATGTACCTCAGTCGTGGTCTTCCTCTTGGTCTTTTTCCCTCGACATATCCCTCTATGATTGTGTTCAGGAGTCCTTTATGTCTTAATAGATGGCCTGTAAATTTCACTCTTCTTTTAACAAACTCCAGAAGCTTCTCTTCTCACCTGCTCTTTCCAAAACCACTTCGTTTGTGACCTTGTCGATCCATTTTATGTTGAGCATGCGTCTATAGCACCACATTTCAAAAGAATTTAGCTTCTAGGTTTTCCACTGTCCCGAGAGTCCATGTTTCACACCCATAGCATGCCACACTCCAAACATATGATTTCAAAAATCTTTTCCTGATTTCAGGGCTGATGCTCTTAGATGTTAATTTGTTTTTCTTCTTGTTAAAAGCAGCCTTTGCTTGAGCTAGTCTACTTCTCACTTCTGCCTTGCTCCTTCCATCCCTGGTAATATTACTGCCCAGATAAGTAAATTTATCAACTTGTTCAAGCAGTTCATTGCCTACATGAACTTGGACTTTCACTTGATCTTCTTTGTCGCATGCCATTACTTTTGTTTTTGCTTTATTAATTCTCATATTATATTATTCACCCATAACTTTATCCATTCTATTCAGTAGGACTACAAGATCTACTTCACTTTCAGCCAGGACAGCTATACCATCGGCATATCTTATCATATCTATTCGTTGGCCATGAATTACTACACCTGTCTGTGAATTTTCCTTTACTTTTTTCGGCGCCTCTTCAATGTATACGTTAAAGATAACAGGAGATAGTGCGCAACCTTGTCTGACACCTTTCCGTATCTGCACCTCTTCTTGTTTTGTCCATCCACGGATAACTGCTGTCTCGTTTTTGTACAGGTTCCATATCATTTTTCTATCTTTATGGTCTATTCCTACTTTTTTGAGTACCTCAAATACCTTATCCCATTTAACATTATCAAAGGGTTTCTCTACATCTACGAAAGCTATGTATGTTTTCAGGTTCTTATCTAGTCGTTTCTCTATTATTAGTTTTAGAGCAAATATTGCTTCTCTGGTTCCTCTATCTTTCCAGAATCCAAACTGGTCTTCGGAGAGTGTAGCTTCGACTTTTGTTCTATGCGTTTTAGGATAATTGAGGTTAATATTTTAGAGGCGTGAGTAACTAGGCTGAGCGTCCTATAATTTTCACATCTTGTAGCATTTGCCTTCTTTGGAATGGGGATCATAATGTTTTTCTCAAAGTCTGTAGGAATTTTACCCTGCTCGTACATGTTGAAAACAAGATTATACAAGTCCTGATTCAGTTTTGCTCCTCCAGATTTCAGAAGTTCGGCTGGGATATTGTCTATACCAGGCGATTTGTTGTTTTTCAATTTTTTCAGAGCTAGTTCAAACCCTTCCTTTAATATAGGTTCACCTATGTTGAGTGCATCTACTTCTGTTTCTTCTTCCATGATGTTTTCAGACAGGTGTGGTCCGCTGTACAGTTTTCCTATATATTGTTTCCATCTTCTTGCAACTTCATCATCGTCATCCAACATATTGCCATTTTCATCCATCACAGCCCTACACTTGTTTCTTCTGTCTCCAAAGCAATGTCTCACACATTTATAGGCCTTGTCGATATTTCCCTTGCTCATGTTGTCCTAAACTGAAATACAGAGATCATCAAGGTATTTTTCTCTTGCTTGTTTTGCCTCTCTGTTGATTCTGTTTTTCAGACTCTTGTATTTCTCTTGGTCTTCCTTCTTCACAGAATTTTTTAATTTCCTTCTTTCTTCCATCCTTTTCTTCCTTCCTTTTCTCTGTCCTTTCTTTTCCTATTACTTCTTCTGCTGCTTCTAAAATACCAGTCTTTATTTTTTCCCAGCTGCTTTGGATGTCATTGCAGCCCTGTGTATTTGTTTTCTTGTCTGTTTCTAGTTGATAGTGCTTCAGTGTATTTTCGTTTTTCAGGTTTGTCAAATCCCATTTACATGTACTTCTTTTTTTAATGTTCTTGAATTTTAGTTCAGTCGTCATCATAACGAGTATGTGGTCACTTTCCACATCACAGCCTAGATATGATCTGCTGTCCTTAACTTGGTTTTTAAATCTTTGCTTCACTAATATGAAGTCAATTTGATATCTGTTAATATCACCAGGCATTTTCCAAGTATATCTTATTCTTGGATGATAATTAAAGAAGGTATTTGTAATGCAAAGTTTATTTCTTTGGCAGAATTCTACAAGTTTATCCCCTTTTTCATTTCTTAATCCTAATCCAAAATTCCCTGCCACATCCTCTTCTTTACCTTCCCCAACAACAGCATTCATATCTCCCATGATGACAAGGTTTTCAGCTCCTTTCATTCTGCCAATTAGTTCTTCAAGGTGGTCATACATCATGTCGATTTCATCATCCTCGTGCCTCGTAGTTGGCATGTATACTTGGATTATGATTGTGTCTCTTGGTTTAGTTTCCAATCTGACATAAATTATCCCCTCACTATGTTGAACAAATCCTTTTACTCTTAACCCCATCTCTTTATTGAGGATAATTCCCACTCCTGCAATCCCGGGATTGTCTTGTGCTGTTCCAGTGTGTATGACTCTGTAATTCCCTGACCAAAAGTCGCTAGCGTTTGGCCATTTCATTTCTGAGACTCCCAGTACATCAATATCCATTCGTTTCATTTCCATTTTCAAGTTTTCCAGTTTACCACATTTAAGAAGTGAGTTGACGTTCCATGTTGCTATCCTTCTTACATTAATGCTTTTGGATTTTGGTATCTCTTTAGTTGTCCCCGCTCGGAGATCCGAATGGGGGACTACTTTACCTCCGGAGAACCAAAGAGCTTTCCATCATAAGCTGTTGATACTTGGGATACCCGCCCGGGTCTTTAATGGAGTGGTTTCCCGTTGCCTTCTCCATTCTATGCCGTTGGCCACCTTGTGGCTCCTCCACCTTTAGGAGCAGTTTCCCACCCCAAGGGCAAGAGAGTGCCCTTCCTTCTAGCCGCTCATCCGCCATCCTAGAAGGCCGTTGGCAATTGATAGAAGGTAATCTCCTTATCCCGGGAGATATTCAGCTCAGTAGAAGTATAGGTTGGAAATGGAAGACCCCTAGCCCTCGAAACCTAATAGCGTCAGGGTCGGAAAAGAACAAGAGTTTGCCGAGGGTGGCCAAATAGGAAAGATAAAAGTGAGGAGCCTGGCATAAGTAAGTGGAAGCAATGCCAGGACTCAGCTCGGGGCCCCGTGGTCGCCAGCCACGTACTCACTAGGTGTTAGTCCCTGAAGTAGTTATACACACTAAGACAGATATAATGGTGCACCACGAAGAAATTACCTGAATGCGACGGAAATAGGTAGATGTGATGTAAATGTACAGACAAATAAATGATTACAGTTGCAGAGAAATTGGATGATTTATCAAGAGAAGAAGCTATAGAAACTGAAAAAGTCAATAACGTTTTGGGCCAGCTCTGATCGCTATGCAAACACTTATTCGGCTTGGCACTCATAGAGTTGTTGGATATCCAATTGCCGTGATAGAGCGTCAAAATCCAGAGCTATTTGGAGGGCCCTGCACATAAAGCTCCAAACGTTCTCAACTGGAGAGAAATCAGACGACCTTGGTGACCAAGGTGGGGTTTGGCAAGCGCGAAGACGAGCAGAACTCTAGCCTTGTGCGGGAGGGCATTATCTTGCTGAAATGTAAGCTCCGGATATTGATGAGCTCGCGCGTCCGTTGGACAAAATTTCGCATAATATTCCTCAGGAGGACATCCGGCAATGCTGTCAGAGCCAAGTCGAATAACTGCTGGCGTAAGGGCCAGAATCGGAACAACTCGTTTTTGACTTGCTCAGTTTGAGAAGCTCTTGCTCTGTACCAAATCATCACATTTTTATGGAATTGTAATCATTTCCTTCGTGGTGCGTCGCTTTTTTTAACACACTTTCAATTCTAAGTGTTCACTGACGAACCTCTCTTCGGATTTGTACTTGACTGTGATTTTGACATTGTGTTTGTTTATATGGTTTAGTTTAGGCTAAGTAGCTGGGGTTCTCTGATCCAACTGAACCGACCGTTGATTGAAAATGGTTCTGTTCGGCTAGCTGGAGACCATTGGCAGCAATTCGTAGACATCATGTTTGCGTACAACGATGGAATTTTTATGGATGACAATACGCCATGTCACCGTGCCGCAATTGCTCGCGCTTGGTTTGAAAGACATTCTTTGACAATTCGAGAAAATAATTTAGCCACCCAGCCTGCCTGACGTGAATGAAATTGAAAATTAATAGGGCGTTATCGAGAGGTCAGCTTGTGCACAAAATCCTTTACCACCAACGCTTTCGCAATTATGGAGGGGTATAAAGGCAGAATGGCTCAACATTTCTATAAGAGACTTCCAACGACTTGTTGATTGCACGCCACGCCGAATTACTGCACTACGCTTTGCAAAAGGAGGTCCAACACGGTATTAGGAGATATCCAATGAGTTACGTCAGCTAAGTGTATTTTCGCTTTGGTGAAGTGTTGTGTTTACGTCCCGCTGAAAGTTGTTTGCCTAAGTGCTACAGATTTTTGTGTGTCTCGATCGTTATTAGTGTGAATAAATGCTAACAATGCCACACACCATAATGTTCAATAAAAGAAAATTCGGGGTAAGTAGCATGCTAACAAAGCAGTCGATATTACTTAGAGACAACTATAGATCAGGTCCTCCGCAATGGTTCAAATTATGTTAACAGCAATGCTAGTTGTAATGGATCCTAAACACTTTCTGATAAATTTTTGTTAAATTACTTTCAGGCAATCCACAGAATCGTATTGTTTACATTTCGTAACACCATTTATTAAAGAAGATTCTACGATAAACAATAACTGTTATGAAACTATATCACGATACCCCCAGATGGTTATACATAACGATGAATTAATTGTAGAATTCTATTACTAGCCATCTATAATTTATTTTAAGGAAGTGTGTACTGATTTACGTAAATGGTATTTATGTACATAGTAACCTCAGGCAACAAAAATGATTTAATAGTTATTTTTGCTGAAATATGTGGACATAAATATAATTAACGTATGTTCACAAATTAAGCAATAAGTACTAAGAAGAATGCAAACAGGAATATGAAGAAATGCACCAGGATGAAATTTATGCTTCAATTCTGAGTTACATTTTGATATGATCGAAATCGTAATTTACAAGTCCCTGCAAGTTGTACTTTCGAGAACTGAGGTACACATATCTCCTTAAGATTATAAAGCAGTACACTGTTTTCTTTTCTGTAACTTTATATTGTATATAACTATCTCGTACACCTAAAATTTATTACAGATGCTACTACAGTTTTTAATTAAGAATTTTTTTAAATTTAAATGTAAGATACAATAATCTTTCCTGTACTTAATGTATAGAATTAAGTAGGTCTACTTATCTCAGCAAATATGCCATACATATCTGGCAAAAATTTGGTCTCCTTCAGTTATCTGTTATTGGATGAAATGGTATTTAATTATGAAAAATCAGTTTAGAAAGTCTTATGCATCGCTTTTAAAGTTATTGTTTTTTATAAACATCAGAACCTCTTAAATTGTCAATTCTTTCAAACTCTTCAGAAAGTGTCCTACATTAACTGTGACAAACTTCAAAACTGTATAACATATACTAAAAATAATACATGGAAAAAATTAGTTAGGATTTTCACAAAATATGGAGCCGAAAACGTAGCCCGCTTCCACGTGATAGCAGTGAGTTATTTAGTAATTTTTATTCCATTTGTCGAGAGCTGTCAACGCTAAAGGTATTAATAAGAGACAAGTTCTGCTCAACCAATCGAGAGACATAATTTGCAATATACAAGCTTTCTTCGAGCGCAAAGCAGGCTCTTGTACGCCCGTACCACAGCTGATGCTTGGAACAGTCAACAAAGCAATCCACGACCACGCCTCGACCTGCGCGAATCGCCATCGTTCGTAATTCAGACTACAACAAAAATTTACATTTATAACTACGTACAGACATTTTGTCTTGTGCTTTATTGGGGTTTCTTCCATCATATGAATGAAAGCTTGTCACTTCACAACATTTTTGTTTCCTTCACCACTGTCTTAGCACATTTTTATTGGTGATCTACATGAACTGTAGTTTCATCCATCTGGTGGGGCTCTTGCATGTGCTAAGTGCACTCCTCGTTTATTGTGGTATTCATTTAAGGTCTGTGTTTAATGAGGAGTCAACTTCTTAAACCCTGAGACGATTATAACATAGCTCCGGTATTTTATTGGAGCATGAGTTCTCACGGTTTCGACATTCACCTTGTGGTATCTAAAAGATGACCCACCTTTTATGACGTTGCGCTAGTAATCGGTTTACGATTGAGCGTTGGTATATCGTACATTCTGTCCAGTTTTATAAGGCGAAAAATAATGGTCATCCTAAAATGCACCTATAATGGTGCGGAATTTTCATTCATTTTCAAAAAAAAAAAAAAATGTGGCTGGCCACGGCGGAGGTCCGAGTCCTCCCTCGGGGATGGGTGTGTGTGTTTGTCCCTAGGATAATTTAGGTTCAGTACCGGGTGATCAAAAAGTCAGTACAAATTTGAAAACTTAATAAACCACGGAATAATTAGATAGAGAGGTAAAAATTGACACACATGCTTGGAATGACATGGGGTTTTATTAGAATAAAAAAAAGTATTGTTAGACGCGTGAAAGATCTCTTGCGCGCGTCGTTTGGTGATGTTTGTGTGCTCAGCCGCCACTTTCGTCATGCTTGGCCTCCCAGGTCCCAGACCTCAGTCCGTGCGATTATTGGCTTTGGGGTTACCTGAAGTCGCAAGTGTTTCGTGATCGACCGACATCTCTAGGGATGCTGAAAGACAACATCCGACGCCAATGCCTCACCATAACTCCGGATATGCTTTACAGTGCTGTTCACAACATTTTTCCTCGACTACAGCTATTGTTGAGGAATGATGGTGGACATATCGAGCATTTCCTGTAAAGTACATCTTCTTTGCTTTGTCTTACTTTGTTATGCTAATTACCTGTATTGCTATTCTGATCAGATGAGGCGCCATCTGTCGGACATTTTTTGAACGTTTGTATTTTTTTGGTTCTAATAAAACCTCATGTCATTCCAAGCATGTGTGTCAATTTGTACCTCTCTATCTACATTATTCCGTGACTTATTCAGTTTTCAAATTTATACTGACTTTTTGATCACCCGGTAGTGTGTAAGCTTAGGGAGTGAAGACCTTAGCAGTTAAGTCCCATAAGATTTCACACACATTTGAACATGTTTTTTTCAAAAAAACTTAAGTATTTTTTAAATTATTTTGCAAATTTTTGGAAATTTATTTACGGTATCAATGTATAATCGAAGCTGCGGTTGCCCTAATAACAAAAAAGAGAAATAAATCTATTAAACTTTTATTTCCAAAACATGAAAATAAGCCTTGTTGCAATCACTATATTTACGGCGCAACTGAAAAATGATACAAGGAAAACACATTGATATCGCAGTTTATATTTCCGATGATTCCATGTTCTACACACATTACATTACCAATAAATTACACTCAACATTAGATGCTCACACTATATCATTAGTAATGTCGACTAAGGTGGAGTAGTCACAAGACACTGGACTCGCTTTCGAGGGGACGTCGGTTATAAACCCCAACACCCATTCTAACTTTCCTAAATCTTGTAAGACAAATGCTGAGATGGTTCTTTTGGAAACAACACGTCCGATTACCTTCTTCATCCTTCCGAATCTGAGCTTGTCCGCCGACTCTAATGTCTCATCGACGACGAAATGTTAAACCTTAATTTCGTTTTTTGCTTTCAGCGTGTAGCATGTGACGCGGAACTCCTGAAGCCACCAAGAATTGTCAGTCTTTAAAAATCGACTTTAGTGTAAACACTATATTTCTTTTTCCTTCCGTAGATTCTTGTGAGTAACCACATATGTGTACCTGCATCAGTATGCAGCAATGCATGAAGGTTTGTAACTGTGTAGCACTCTTCCGCTAATAATTGGATCTTATTTTAGGAGAACACGATATATGCTGATATAATATAATGTCGTGTGACTAGGACCTCCCGTCGGGTAGACCGTTCGCCGGGTGCAAGTCTTTCGATTTGACGCCACTTCGGCGACTTGCGAGTCGATGGGGATGAAATGATGGTGATTAGGACAACACAACACCCAGTCCCTGGGCGGAGAAAATCTCTGACCCAGCCGGGAATCGAACCCGGGCCCTTAGGATTGACATTCTGTCGCGTTGACCACTTATTTTTATTTATTTTTTCTTCTTTTTTTTAAATTTGAAGACACGGAGAAGCATACATTTTCAGTAACACTTTATGCGTTTGGTCATTTACTACTCGATAGTTGTGAATATTATATTATTTGTGATAGTAAATTTGTAGACTGCCAAATAACATTGTAAATTTAATAAAACTTCATCTGGTTACACGTATTTTCCCATTACATCAATTGTAATAGAAATAGCAAAGAAAAGAACTGTGTTAGAAATAAAAAAAAACTGACCAACGGGACTCGATCCAGCGAGCCAGCGATTACAACACTTTTTCCTTTTCTTTCTTTTTTTCTTTTTTTTTCAGTGCCTTAGACCGCTTTGTTTTGTGGGAGATGGATCAGGTTGTGGGGTGGCGAAGGCAAGGTGGGCAGGGGTCGCAACCCGAGGCCTGGCCACGATGTCTCCTCCCTCCCATCCTGGGGATGTGGTACAAGGGATGCAGTTGGTGTATTATTGTGAATTTTTTCATTACTTTATTTATTCACTGATTTATTTTTAATTTTTTTAAATTTTTTCTTAACAATAAGGAACTGAAAACTAGTAAGTGCACTCGTTGCGTCGAGTTGGGGACGCGCATAACTAAAAACATGCTAATAGTTGTAGAAAAAGGCATAAAGAAATAGAGCAAAGTGTGGGGCTAAGGAAACCATGAAACAAAACCGAAGGCTGGAATCCATACCACCATTAACTAGTGCTACATCTTGCACCGGATGGGAAACAAAAACTGCGAAGACGTTTTCGCACCGGGGACAAAAAGAGGAAATGGGGCAAATACTGCTACAGAGTGTGAGGGTTCACGACGAAACTCTCCATCTGCTGTAACATCCAGGTATGTCTTCTCTTAATGACCAAGGTAGATCCCACGTTGTACCGTGTAGTGTTCTATCATCGTCTTGTAATTTTAGCTTCTCTTACCCGTGATGTTCCAACTACGTGGAAGGACGTGGAACGCACCCCGCAAATAATTGGAAAAATATTGTCGATATTTTGGGTTACGGAGGATCTTGCAATGTCGTTCCTGCGAATAGTTCCAAGAGTCTAAAGCGTCCTTAGTGCCTTCTTGAAACAAATAATTCACTGCATGTCCACGAAGCCACGTCATTGCATTAGTTTTAGTGCATGGCTAATACGCCTCATCTGAGAATAAGATAGTCTTGGGGTCGATATGATTCGGCGTTACTCGAAGGAAGTATGCTGACATTTGCCTCACTAAGTGCCACACTGCCGTAGACTCGCCACAGCTAAGACGGTGTTCATCGTTGTCGTGAACGCCACAGCTCGTGCGCGTGGGTGAGTCTACCATGTGGATCGCATGTACCCTTGATCTGGTCACCTGCTTACCGTTGACAGTGATACATCACATCGCCGTGACGTCAGTGTCCAGTGAATTGTCCTCCACACTACTCGCCAGTTGACGTTCAGGTGCTTCCTCTCCACGACGTTATCGGGTCGTCCACGTTGCAGGACCCAATAAACCGTCCTTGCCGTCGCCAGCTGAGTCGCTGGTAAGGTAAGTCGAACGTAACTGAGTTCGAGGTGAAAGACACCGATGTAGAAGAGCGAGGAGTGGACGTGGTGAATCGGCACAGGTGGCAACAGGGAGGGCGGTGCTAGTTCTTCTATTAACGGACTCGTCAGACTGTCCGGACCGTAGTACCACAGTTTGACTAATGTGCTCACATATAAGGCGACCGCTCTGTCGTTAACGTGACAAAGGCCAAGCCCTCCCCGATCCGGGAAAAGGGTGACAGTCTCATATATGATCTTGAAAAGCATTCCTGAACTCACGAAGGACCCAAAAGCCGCAAGTATACGGCGAGCTAACATCACCGGTATAGGTAATATCTGGGCGATGTGCGGAATGCGTGACGCTAAATGTGTGTTGACATACTGGGTCCTTTGGACCATGTCCAAGGCTCGTAGGCGGTTGTTGGCAATTCCAGTCCGAACACTACGTAAAAGCCGTCGAAAGTTGTGAGCAGCGGTTCGTCGTATATCGTTTGTAAAATCAATGCCGAGACATTTCAAAGTATCTCTGAGCTGTAGGGGGTGACACTGTTCTCAGACAATCCGACTCCGATGTTCATCGCCAACGATTTTGCGACGTTGATACGACTACCAGTGGCCATGCTATATATCGGTATCCAATTCAGTGCGCTAGCGGTTTCGTCGCCGTTGCGGATGACAATCACCAGGTCGTCAGCGTACGCTTTACATCGGGAAGTGTGGCCTCGTAACGTCATACCCGTTAGTAGTTGGCACAGACCACAGAGGAGTGGTTCCATGGCCACAGCGTAAAGTAAAGTGGACAGAGTGCAGCCTTGGCGTATCGATCGAGAAATGGTGAGGAGCTGCGTAGGTCAGCCGTTACGATCATCTTGGATGTCGGGCCACAGAGTAGTCGCATGACGACAGTGACGAATGGCTGTGGGTACCGCATATGTTGGAGGACCGCTTCCAAATACTCGTGGTCCACTCGGTCGAAAGCTTGACTAAAATCGATTGCCGCCAGTGCACCCTTCAGACGACATGCCCTCGCCAGTGAGATCAAGTCACGATATTCACTGAGTGCTGTTTGAATATTATTGTCGCCTCCTAATGACGTTTGATCGGGTGAGATAACATTTCGTAAGGTCTGGTGTATCCGCACCGTCAACAGTCGAGAAAAGATCTTAAAGTCGCAGTTCAATAGCGTCAACGGGCGGTAGACCTGCAGTCGTGAGCCACCGGACGGTTTGTGAATAGGAGTAGTCATCCCTTCCACAAGGGCCGCAGGGAGCGGCACTTCCGGGGATAGTAGTTCGCCACA
Organism: Schistocerca nitens; assembly: GCF_023898315.1. Lineage (NCBI taxonomy): Eukaryota > Metazoa > Arthropoda > Insecta > Orthoptera > Acrididae > Schistocerca > Schistocerca nitens. The sequence goes on along the minus strand of NC_064617.1, from coordinate 422,329,834 downwards.
GATGTTGGTCCATCGGGAGGCTAATAAATATTGAAAATTCCGGTAACATTCCAAGGGGAGGCCATCGGGACCAGGAGACTTGTTGACAGTTCCTTTTCTAATGGCGTCGATCACTTCTTCTTCCGTAGTTTCTTCCATCAACGCCTCTTCCATTGCCGGGGTGACGGTGCCGTAAATCGTCTGAGAGACGTCCTCCAGTAATGTCGGATCAGGGGTCTGAGCGGAATAGAGTTGGTAATAATGATTGTAGAACGCTGCGTTTATGTCTTGTTGCGTGGTGAGGCGACGACCGTCTCCGTGTCGATGAAGCGTATCAGCGCTCGTTGGCGTCGTTTACGTTCACGAAGTACGTGGAACATCAACGTTCGCCTCAGTGCCGGTTTGGCGCAGTCCAACCACCAGCGGATCGTTGTGGGATAAGCATGGAGGCGATTTTCACACGAATGCCACGTATCCTCAACGGCTTGGCGGCAATCCAGGTACGACAGGTGAACGATGTTTAATTTCCACGGGCTGTGGTTTCTCCACACGTGTTGCCGCCGCAGGGTGACGGCACAAATGTAAGCTGAGTGGTCTGAGAAAGCTGCAGGCCACAGTTCCGCATCCTGTGTTCCAGCGGTGAGAGAGCGTGAGACATAAATCCTGTCGATACGACTGGAAGAGTGACTCGTGAAGTGTGTGAATCCCGGTCGGTGGCCGTGAAGATGTTACCAAGTGTCCACCATCTGTGGGCCTCGAATTAGCGTCTCGAGTTCCGGGCACGGATTATGTCGTGGGAGTTGGTCTCTGGGCGACAGTACACAATTGTAGTCACCTCCAAATGCCAGATGGTCGTGGCGGCCTTGGAAGAGCGGGGCGCCATCTTCCGCAAAGAATCGTGAACGTTCGCGACGTTTGTCGGTCCCGGAAGGTGCGTAGATATTGATAAGGCGGACATCCAGTACTGTGAGTGCAGTTCCTCTTGCCCCAGGCAGAAAGAGGATATCGTCCGCCACTATCCCTTCCCGAAGAAGTACAGCGACACCGCTGCCTGTAGGGGAAGCTGCAGAGACGCAAGCACCGTATAACCGTACATACCTGGGAAGTTGTCGACGTACACTTCCTGGAGAAGGGCTATACCGATGGAAGCAGAGTTCATCTTGAAGCAAGGATAACTTAGCGCGCGTCCGTATAGTGTTGATGTTAATAGTTACAACGCGATAAGTTTGAGGTCTATACATAGCACCCATGTTGGCCATCAATACCCTTATAAGGCTGTCTCATCACTGTATCTGAAAGGATCAACACTGGTGGGGTAAATTTCCTCGCGTGTCGTCCGACACGATGGGCAAGGCCTTTTCCTCACAGTCGTCCGCCCAGTCGCTATGAAATACCATCGGCTGTTGGTGGCTGTTAGTGGCTGCTGCGGCACTTGGCGCTGACTCCATCGGCTCTACCGGCTGGGAATCGGCAGCGGCTGTCTGCTTGTGATCCTGCTGTTCGGTGGGGTCGGAGGGGCTGGAGCCGTCACCACGGTGATCTGTTGAGTTTGATGTGACAGCGGCCTCTGTACCGCCGGTATCGTCGTCGGAGTGTCCACAGTCCATGTCAGACGATCGCTGCAAACACTCGCCCGATGGAGCACGCCGCCGTCTCTTGTGTTTCCGCGGGGAACGCTGTTTACGGACGTGTGTTTCAGTATCCGAATGTGGGTGGATTTCTTCAGCTGCTACGGTGTCTGGAAGAAAAGCCGCTGTCGGCACAACCCGTGGGTCAATGTCCATCCTGGCATTCAAGCCTTCCTGCAAGGTCGGTCGGTGATTATCTTCAGGTGGGGGCGCCGTTGTAGAGGCCGGATCCGGTACTGCAGAATCCATCATGGTCTCGCTATCGGGGGCGGCTATTGGACTAATGTGGTCAGCAGCGGAAAGGGTTGTTGCCCGTGCAACTTCGGCGTAATTGAGAGGAATGGTCGTCACCGTAGAAGGAGTCATAGATTCACCTGTCGGGATTTGAGTAAGCCGTCGTCGGAGATAATCCGACAGGACGTTCCCTTCTTGGCCACAACCAGAGCAAGTGCGTGGCTGACCGTCATACATAATGATCGCCCCACATCCGCCGATGACGGTACATGTTTGGTCAGTTCCATTTTGATCTGTTAAGAACGGGGTACGTTGTAAATGTGGTCCATTTTTCGGCCATATGGCTGATCACTCTGCCGTAGGACTGGAAAGCCGCGGTGACTACGTCCGGTGGTACTTCGAAAGGGTGTTCGAAGACGCGTATCGTACGGAGGCCAAGCCCCGCGTGATCGATAGAGAACGCCTCAATATGGCCATCAGAATGTTTGAATTTAAGATGGTTCGCATGTGCGCGCACGATTCTGTTGCACACCTCGTCACTTACTAACTTGACGTAGACAACACTGCTCGTGATAGAGATATGGATACATGTCTCGCGGTTCAATTTTAACGTCGTCACGTAGAAAACGTGTAATAAATGTGGTGCTATGGAAGAATGCTGAAGATTAAAAGGGTAGATAGAATAACAGCTAAGGAGTTTCTGAATCGAACAAGCAATAAACATAGACACATCCTTTCTTTTCACGTGAAAATCAGCGGAAGCACAATATCATTTGTTGAAGTTTCCAGCGATATGGTAAAAATAAGTAAGTACCTACGTCGCTCTTCAGCGACGTCCTCACCGTTGACAGAGCTAGTTGCCGACAGCTTTCCGTGTTTTCCGTAGCGAGGGTGAACTCAGGTAATGGCTCCGAGAAATATGGAGAGAGAGATGCAGGTGGAATGTATGTTCCTGACAGGCATAAGTGATGCAGATATCAGTGCTGAAATATGTCTTTCATCTCTTTCCTCAGGACGATCTTCTCTCTTAATAGATGACTGTAGGATTTCCATAAACTCTCAATGTTTTGCGTCTGTTCAGATTCATCGTTGGATGAAGCGAACTCTGTAGCATGGTTGAGGAAGTCGTAGTCGGTACCTTATTTTCGAAAATTGCGATACGGCTTCCTCCCATCACTTACGTCTCTCGTACCTGGCAAAATAAAATGCTTTATCAACGATGTTAAAGTTGCCTTACACGACAGTACACAACGAAGAGTAGAGTACTTCTTCCATTCTCTCTCTGTCCCATGAAAGGCCCAAATGTGTTAGATTTCGTTTTTTAGGAGTCGTCCTTTGCAGTTGAATTTCTTCGGTTTTCTTGTGACACCGATGGGGATACACAGATAGACGCTTCAGTTTCAGAAGCAGTGGCATTTAATGTCTAACATCACACCCACCAGGAAACGACTATAACACGATTTCCAATGCTCAGTTTTAAGCTGTCAGATCAGGTATTATTCCTTACTGACGCCCTTTTCTAACATTTTGTGCAATTCAGCTCGAAGGGGAACTCGTCATCACAGGTTTTGTAGTAAAGTCTTGCAGTAGTCAATTTCGGAAACGAAAGTTTACTTTCGGTAGGTATCAAGACAAAGTCAACCATTAACATCTTCACCATTATACGATATTCTCTTGACAATACAGAAAATACCAAACTTCGGCGGCTTGACAATGAGACAGTCGATATATATCACTAGTACTGCACACGTGATTTCGATACTCGAAGTTTCTACCTAATTACCAAATTTCTAGTATTAGTTACGTAAAACGTTGTTCACAGAACGTAAACAGATTTAAATCAATTGAAAATGACGGTTTCTTTTGTGTACTGCAAAATAACTACACGTATAATACAATAGAAGACAACGTTCGCCAACATTACGCTAAAAATAATGTCTAAGTATAGTACTTAAGGGTATAACACGATAGTGTTTGGCAACAACTATTGTTTAATCATCACTAACGATTGTTGAGAGGTTAATGGCACTAGAGAAGTCTTCTTAACTGTGTTATTTTGTAACCCGTTTTTCAAGGAAACTCTGATTAGGCTATGGATTATACCCAATAACTTCATTATTCTGTCTGTTTTCCGCCTACAGTGGCTACAAATCACTCTTGTAGGTTCCCTTTGACTCGATAATGTGCTTCAAAATTCGATATGTTTGGGAAACTGTGATCACAGAAAGATAAGTTTGTTGTTTTGGAAGGGGAAACAATATCAAACACGAAGGATAGAGTTAGTGGTTAAAGTATTTTTTTAACGTGTTCGAGCTCTGTCATCTAAAACACGTATGACTGTGACATTAACTTGAAGAGGTAATCGTGTTTGCTAGGAGGGATTAGTAGCTTAGTCTTCTCAATGCTACACAAGCTTACAGTTCCTGGTGTAAAGCGTTTGTACCTTTGCGAAAGTATGAGTCCATTTTAACACAGTGAGCGAAGCACAGCGTCTGTTTTGCTCCACTTCCCACACTCCGTCCCCCCCCCCCTCCCCTTCCTTTGTGAGATGCTAAAACAAGGCAATAAGGCAATGGGGTTAGATTGTTACATTACTCTTTAATCATAAAAATCTAAAGTATTTCCGAAGGTTGTAGGTGCATTCATCTAGCGGTGACTGAATATTTATATTTTTAGAATCTTCTATTAGTTCCTGCCCTTACAGATGGGTAACCCGCATAAAACTGCGAACTTTTTTCAGTTGTACTGCCGACAAATGGAAACAGAATCCGAGCTGGAACAAAAAAAGTGCTTGTTTTCCGCGTTATTGTTCCATAACTGAAAACGAAGGAAGTTATGGAAAACGTTTTAGTGCCACTGGTGGCTCTGTGTTTTGAACTATACAGAGTGTCACCGGGAGTAGTAATAAAAAATGCTCAGGGAATCGTTTTCTTGCTTAGGTTGTTCTTTTGTTTTGAAATAAACACTGTATTGGCTATTTAGCTACTAGCTAAATTCGCTCTCAAGGGCATCATCAAGCTACCTGGAAATAGAAACAGTAACTAAAATTATATAAGTCTCAAGTAAAATCCAGAAATAACTGAAATCAAAAAATATGCGAATATATAAAAATACTTGCACCAGTTAGTTCAAAATGGTTCAAATGGCTCTGAGCACTATGGGACTCAACTACTGAGGTCATTAGTCCCCTAGAACTTAGAACTAGTTAAACCTAACTAACCTAAGGACATCACAAACATCCATGCCCGAGGCAGGATTCGAACCTGCGACCGTAGCGGTCTTGCGGTTCCAGACTGCAGCGCCTTTAACCGCACGGCCACTTCGGCCGGCACACCAGTTAGTTACATCACAATGGAAACTGTTATGCTCACCGCATTTTATGATCCACACAGTCTTATGGGAAAGAGCAATATTTGATGGCGTCTATAATCAATGGAAAATGATCTCCCTGTCGGGTCATACATAAAAAAAGACTAGAAGTGTTCCTACTGACAACAACGCTTTACTCACTGCAGATAACTGTAACGAGAATTTCCAGCGTTCTGTGAGATGTACACACTTTGTAATTTAGGTGGCGTTGCCACGCGGCTGAGAGTCTCATTTCCTCGCCTGCGGTTTTCCGTTTATGCACATCGCCGTATCGTGAACTATGGATTGCGCAGCACGCTCTTTATTTCCGCACGGCGGGAAATGGCGTCGGTTCATGCCCCTCGCAGACGTCATACGTAGCCATGGAGCTTGTGACCTTATTGGCACGGCTGTGCACCCTTCGGCCGCTTGGTTTTTGGTGCCTCGCGATACTGGGAACAATTTTTGTCGAGGCGACGGGATTTATATGCAGAGGCCGCATTTTGTGATATTTCCATTGTTTTTTGAGTTCTTATCGATAAAATAATTTCGATATTCGGTGTATCTTCTTTTTCTCATCGTTTCTGCAGCATTTTAGTCCCCACCGTCGTATACTGCCGCGTCGCTTCTACATTTTAAGTAAACACACACTTATCCTAAATGATTACTCAATGAGCTGTTAAAAATATTACACCCAGCAGTTCCGTAATTTTTGTTTAACAAATTTTTTCGGTTTCTTTTTGCAGACGGGAACTATGACGTTTCATTGAATCTACTTCCTGTGTAGAGTACAATTTTTACCCTCTGCTCGTCTCTCCACTACCAAACAGCAAATCCTTGATGCCTTAACATGTGTCGTAGTTACTAATCCCTTCTTTTCGCAAAATTGTGCCATAAATTTCCATAGATTAAGAGACCTCTCAATGGTTATTCTATTTCCCAACCTAATCTTCAGCATTTCAGCATTCTTCCATAGCAAGGTTCAGTTTTCTTCATGCCTGAACTACTTATCGTCCACGTGTCACTTTAGTATAAGGCTACACTTTATATACAAACAACATACTAATTTCCATTGTATATAACTTCAGTTGGTTCATTTGCCATTTTACATTCTCTGTTCTACTTACAATGTTACGAAATTTCACATCACACGCTCCGAAACGTAGAAACTGGTTTTGTTTTGGCTTGTAACATCCTCCAAAGAAGTCTTTGCCTGTAGATCCGGGGGGGAAAGAAATAGTATCTATAGCTTACCCTGTCTGCTGCTTGCTGTACCAGCACAATAAGGCAATATTCCGAGGCCAGATCAGTCAGTCATCCAGACTGTTGTCCTTACAGCAACTGAAGAGGTTGCGGCTCCTCTTCAGGGACAATGAATTAGTTTGGCCACTCCACAGTTGTACGTCCTTTGCGATTTGCTACTATGGAGCGGCTTTTCGTATGTTCAGACACTCAAGCCATCCCACCTCGGCCAGGCATGGTGAGATTTGAGCATATAATTGGGTAATGCACGATAAGGGTATCTGAGGACGCATGAGTAATCCTCGAACTTGAGTCCATAGCGTCTCTCTTGTACATTTCAGTTTGATATATTCATGTTCTCGAGAGAGAATGCTCATTCAGATCACATGGCAATTCGGTAAGTTCTAATTCTGAATTAAGAATTCACTCACGAACAGTAAAAAACTAAAATTACACTACTGGCCATTAAATTGCTACACCACGACGATGACGTGCCTCAGACGCGAAATTTAACCGACAGGGAGAAGATGCTATGACATGCAAATGATTAGCTTTTTAGACCATTCACACATGGTTGGCGCCGGTGGCGACACCTACAACGTGCTGATATGAGGAATGTTTCCAACCGATTTCTCATACACAGACAGCAGTTCACCAGCGTTGACTGGTGAAACGTTGTTGTGATGCCTTGTGTAAGGAGGAGGAATGCGTATCATCACGTTTCCGACTTTGATACAGGTCGGATTGTAGCCTATCGCGATTGCGGGTTATCGTATCGCGACATTGCTGCTCGCGTTGGTCGAGATCCAATGACTGTTAGCAGAATATGGAATCGGTGGGTTCAGGAGGGTAATACGGAACGCCGTGCTGGATCCCAACGGCCTCGTATCACTAGCAGTCGAGATGACAGGCATCTTATCCGCATGGCTGTAACGGATCGTGCAGCCACGTCTCGATCCCTGAGTCAACAGATGGGAACGTTTGCAAGACAACAACCATCTGCACTAGCAGTTCGGCGACGTTTGCAGCAGCATGGACTATCATCTCGGAGACCATGGATGCGGTTACCCTTGACGCTGCACCACAGAAATGAGCGCCTGCGATGGTATACTCTACGAAGAACCTGGGTGCACGAATGGCAAAACGTCATTTTTTCGGATGAATCCAGGTTCTGTTTACAGCATCATGATGGTGACATCCGTGTTTGGCGATAATGCGGTGAACGCACATTGGAAGCGTGTATTCGTCATCGCCATACTGGCGTATCACCCGGCGCGATGGTATGGGGTGCCATTGGTTACACGTCTCGGTCACCTCTTGTTCGCATTGACGGCACTTTGAAAAGTGTACGGTACATTTCAGATGTGTTACGACCTGTACGCCAGTCACTACTCTTGATGAACTGTGGTATCGTGTTGAAGCTGTATGGGCAGCTGTACCTGTAGACGCCATCCAAGTTCTGTTTGACTCAATGCCCAGGCGTATCAAGGCCGTTACTACGGCCAGAGGTGGTTGTTCTGGGTACTGATTTCTCAGGATCTATGCACCCAGATTACGTGAAAATGTAATCACATGTCAGTTCTAGTATAATACATTTGTCCAATGAGTACCCGTTTTCATCTGCATTTCTTCGTGGTGTAGCAACTTTAATGGCCAGTAGCGTAACAATTCGATTCGTGCATATGGACTTTAGGAAACAAGGTATATGTGTCTTACCAAGCTAAGACCACGCACAACAAGAATTTGACTTTGTCAGAGGAGAGTACATCTTCCGGGTTTCCTGCAGACAAAGTTGCATTGCGGTATGGATAAAAGGTGCATTACAGCAAGACAGTGTATTTGCGTGGCAAGTGGATACGTGCTCCAAAGTTAAAGTACGACGTGTCACAAAGCACGACGTGTCAGAGTACGATTCTTGCGGGCAAAACGTTGACATAGCACATTGATTCACCGTGAAATTCTGGCGGTATGCAGTGTCGCTTCCAGCTGTAGTGAAATGTGGTCTGCAATGTGAGCAACGCTACACAATGCGGATGATGGGGAAGGAAGCCCATCGACACTGAGCCCAGACGACAACGTCCAGCCAGTTTTTTCGGCAAGCTGAAAGAACATTAGGAGAAGAGATATTTTCCAACGATGAATACATTCACATAGCGGTTCCACAATGCGCGATCGAGGAGCCGATTTCTATCGTTGAGGGATTGAACGATTTGTATGACGCTCTCCGATCGGGATTTACAGAGACTTGGTGACTGTGTTGAAAAATATTGTCGTATCTGTATTACTTTGAAGTGTACTGCATCTTTAAATGGAAGTTACTTCGCCTTTCATAATAATGTGTAAATTATTTTTTGAAGTCCCTTTCGTACGTGCCTTAAAAAGAATCGTCCTTTCAACACAACAGCTGAAGTTAATTGAGAAACTTTATATATTGTCAGCATTAGTAATCCTGACTAAAATCCATTTTCAGTTTTAAATTAAATGTATTCGCATTAGCGAAAATGGACAAGCATAATTTGTGTCGGACCAGGACTCGAACCCGGATTTCCCGCTTATTGCGAGTGGATGCGATTCCATTAGACTATCCGAGCACACTTCACAGCCAAACCCAAACTTCCATATGTTGCCAACCATATGCTCACCACCTGCATCCGTACTTCCATTATACATATTCCCGTCCAGGGGAAACATTTTAACTGGAAGTTGCTTGCCAGGAGTCGGCGGATAAATACAATATTGCAGCGCCTCTGTTGTTCAAAAGTACGATCCAGTGTCCCGTCGGGTTCGAGTCCCAGCCCGGCACAAATTCTCACTGTCGTCATTCCACTATACAGCTAATGGTTGACCACATTCCCAACTCCGAACGAGTTTCATATACCTCATAACGGCTGTAGTCGCCACAGTGCCTCTTCCTCCAGACATGCATGCACGCATGCATGTAATGTCCGAAGGAACATTGCATCATACTCAAAATGGCTCAAATGGCTCTGAGCACTATGGGACTTAACAGCTATGGTCATCAGTCCCCTAGAACTTAGAACTACTTAAACCTAACTAACCTAAGGACATCACACAACACCCAGTCATCACGAGGCAGAGAAAATCCCTGACCCCGCCGGGAATCGAATCCGGGAACCCGGGCGCGGGAAGCGAGAACGCTACCGCACGACCATGAGCTGCGGACTGCATCATACTCCTGAACAACACAGGCCCTACAATATTGTATTTATTCCTCGACACCTGGCAAGCGACTTTCAATTAAAATGTATTCTCTGTATGGGAATATATATAATGGATGTAAGATAGACACATAGTTGACGACATATGGAAGTTTACGTCTGACTGTAGAGCGTGCTCGGATAGCCTAAGGCGACTGTTCGCGGTAAGTGGGCTATCCGCATTCCAGTTCCGATCCGTCACAAATTTTCGTTGTCCTCATTCCATCACACAGCTGATGGTTGCCGAAATTCGCAAATGCGAATGCATTTCATATACGAGTATTTCAAAACGGCTGTAATCGACATAGTGCCTGTTCTTTCGGAGAAGCGTAAATGTGTAAGGAACACTGCATCGTATTTGCGAACAACACAGGCACTGCTATATTGTGTTGTTCTATTTAGTTCATTTTTTCTTATAAGACAATTTAAAAATTAAATTTTATAAAGACTGTACTGTCCCCACACTACTATACGGAACTGAGTCGTGGGTCATTACAATAAATAACATAGCAAGATCCAGGCTTACCGAAATTCAGAAAGCGTATCTCGGAGACAGAGAGAAGAAATACAACAAAACAAAGTGACTCAAGATGTTCTAGTAATAAGGGCCAATTAATTAAAGGTTTATTTATTTTAAATGTAATTCCATGTTTCCTGGAATGGTTTTAAGTATTGCATTCTGTACTAGGAAATCTTGGGTACATGCATGTGTAACCGATTTAAAAGATAAACTGACGGAAAAAAATCGCAACACTAAGAACGAGATGTGCGACATAATCGAAAGTTACTAGCTGTGTTTCTACATGTCACAGATGATGTCTAATCAAATTCCGCGCCAGTCGCCTAAGAGTGGCGCTAGTAGGGTCACTATGAGGATGCAAATCAGGTTTAATTTAAAAACAAGCTGTAACAGTCGTGAGCCTTAGTTACCTTTGCGATCGGACGTGGTGAATTGACGATAGTTAAGAAAGCAGGCGTTGACAGATGTGAAAATTACCGAACTATCAGTTTAATAAGTCACGACTGCAAAATACTAACGCGAATTCTTTGCAGACGAATGGAAAAACTGGTAGAAGCCGACCTCGGGGAAGATCAGTTTGGATTCCGTCGAAGTGTTGGGACACGTGAGGCAATACTGACCCTACAACTTATTTTAGAAAATAGATTAAGAAAAGGCAAACCTACGTTTCTAGCATCTGTAGACTTAGAGAAAGCTTTTGACAATGTTGACTGGAATACTATCTTTCAAATTATGAAGGTGACAGGGGTAAAATACAGCGAGCGAAAGGCTATTTAAAATTTGTACAGAAACCAGATTGCAGTTATAAGAGTCGAGGGGCATGAAAGGGAAGCAGTGCTGGGGTAGGGAGTGAGACAGGGTTGTAGCCTCTCCCCGATGTTATTCAATCTGTATACTGAGCAAGCAGTGAAGGGAACAAAAGAAAATTTCGGACTAGGTATTAAAACTCATGTCAGAGACAACAAGGGACTTGGAAGAGCAGTTGAACGGAATGGACAGTGTCTTGAAAGGAGGATATAAGATGAACATCAACAAAAGCAAAACGAGGATAATGGAATGTAGTCGAATTAAGTCGGGTGATGGTGAGGGAATTAGATTAGGAAATGAGACACTTAAAGTAGTAAAGGAGTTTTGCTATTTGGGGAGAAAAATAACTGATGATGGTCGAAGTAGAGAGGATATAAAATGTAGACTGGCAATGGCAAGGAAAGCGTTTCTGAAGAAGAGAAATTTGTTAACATCGAGTATAGATTTATGTATCAGGAAGTCGTTTCTGAAAGTATTTGTATGGAGTGTAGCCATGTACGGAAGTGAAACACGGACGATAAATAGTTTGGACAAGAAGAGAATAGAAGCATGCGAAATGTGGTGCTACAGAAGAATGCTGAAGATTAGATGGGTAGATCACATAACTAATGGGGAAGTATTGAATAGAATTGGGGATTGGTAGACATCAAGGGATCACAAATTTACTATTGGAGGGCAGCGTGGAGGGTAAAAATCGTAGAGGGAGACCAAGAGATGAATACACTAAGCAGATTCAGAAGGATGTAGGCTGCAGGACGTACTGGGAGATGAAGAAGCTTGCACACGATAGAGTAGCATGGAGAGCTGCATCAAACCAGCCTCAGGACTGAAGACCACAACAACAGCAAGAATGTCTGTAAGGCGACAAAGACGACATTATCAGTACCTCATTGGGTTTGAACGAGGTCGTGTAATAGGGCTATGAGAGGCTGAATATTCCTTCTGCAATATCGCAGAAAGACTTGGCATGAATGTACAGTCACAGAAGACAGGGCGCCGAACGGTCACGTGGCACTGCCGCATCGCACTGCATCTGCAGCACCAGTTTGTGCAGCAGCTGGAATTACAGTGACGCAACGAACTGTTACAGATCGGTTACTTCAAGGACAACTGTGAGCGAGACGCCCAGTAGTGTGGATACAAACGACCCCTAAGCCACCGCCATTAGCGACTTCAGTGGTGCGAGGCGAGAGCTCATTGGAGCCTGCGTGGAGGTTTGTTTTGTTTGCTGGTGAAAGTTCATTCTCCCTCGGCGCCAGGGATGGCCTTTTGTTGGTTAGAAGTAGGCCCGATGAGAGCCTGTAACCAGTCTGTCTGCGTGCTAGACACACTGCACCGACCCCTGGAGTTATGGTCTAAGGTGCGATTACGTATGACAGCAGGCGCATTCTGTGGTTGTCTCACGCACCCTAACTGCAAAAATGTAAGTCCGTCTGGTGTTTCGACGTGTTGTGCTGCCATTCATGAACAGCATTCCAGGGGTGTATTCCAACAGAATAACTCTCGTCCTCATACTGCTGTTGTAACCCGACATGCACTATAGTATGTCGGCGTGTTACCTTGGCCTGCTCGATCACCTTATCTGTCTCCAACTGAGCACATGTGGGATATCATCGGACGACAACTCCAGCGACGAACCACAGACAGCATTAACCATCCCTGTAATGACCAATCAAGTCCAACAGGCATGGAACTCCATCTCACAAACTGACATCCAACTCCTGTACAACACAATGCATGCCCGTTTGCATGCCTGCATTCAGCATTCTGGCGGGTATACTGGTTATTAATGTACCAACGTTTGTAATAGCTTATCGCACACCTACACTAGCCTGTGATTTGGCAATGTTAATCACTTAAATAGGTTATCTAGACAAATGTATTCCCGAGATTTTATCAATTTTCATTACTCAATCTAGTCAGTAACTCAATAAAATTAATTCTTTACTTGTCACTCACGTACTTCCTTTATTTTTCATAATTATCGGCGTTCCACATTGCAATTTGTTACTTTATTTTTGGAAAATTCTTAATAAAGCACAACGTCTAAAAAGAAGTATAACGTGTGTTTCTCTATTGTTTGAGGCACACCATCACGAGGCCAGGATGGTGCGGTTCAAGCGGCAGTAAGTAGAGTACTCCTTGCAGGCAAGCAAGTCAGAAGCAAATGGAGAGTAAATTTTGTCACCGCTATACGTGTGCAAATATTTAGTGACCTAGACGGCAAATAGCGCGTCGACACAAGCAAAACAAACAGTTTTCGGATTAGCGTGAGTGGGACGCAAGTTGATCTGAAAATAGAAAGCGTAGCATCTGACGCTGGCACGTCCCATGTCTCAAGCATAAAAATACACAGACCATTAGGGACGTGTGTGTCAAGTCAACTTAATGCTACGTAGTTCCGCTAGATATATCGCCCTTGCTCCTGCAGTGGAAGCAAACGTCTTCTCTTAAAGCAAGCAGACAGCTTTTGACTTACTGAAATATCGGTGAGGTTGCTGAAGTAAGATGTACTAATTCATAGCATATTTTTGCGTTTTAGGTTAATAAACTTTAACTTCGCGCAAATAACTTAAGAAATAAAAAAGTACTTATTCTCTCTTTCATTCCCATATTCTCTCTCTCTCTCTCTCTGTCTGAGTCTCTCTCTCTCTCTCTCTCTCTGTCTCTCTCTCTCTCTCTCGCTCTGTGTGTGTGTGTGTGTGTGTGTGTGTGTGTAGCTCTTTCTTCCAGCGCTACTTGCTACGTCACGTTAATTTAGTTCATAAACTATAGAGGTAATTCATTAGTCACGCTATGATGCAGGAAATTACAGACGTTACTGAAGTGATAAGAATGCAAACATCCCTAATTCTTTAAGTTGAGTCAAAAGCAATGGAGCTAGTTCAGTTGGAGACAAATGTAGAAAAACTGGAGGCTAAATATGCAAATGTGTAAAATCCGTCACATGCAACTGACGAAAGGAGCAATCTTACATGTGAAATGATGGGTACAAGATGTGGAGAATATCGTCTTCTTCTTCACTTCACGTGTTAGGCAAAACTGCATGTTAAAGTACTCTATCTCTTATATGGTTCTTCCTATATTTCTTCTTCCAGTACATTCATACCTGAGAGCCTTTACCAATAATCTTCCTCAACCCATATGGTCTACATGTTCCTTCCCTTTCCTCCGATTTTCCTTTATTATTTCGTTTTATTTATTTACTCCTAAATCATTCCTTTTATATTCGTTTCCTTTCCGATCTTTCCTTGTACATCCTTTTACTCTTCTTAGAAAGCTCATTTCTTGAGCCTGTACTGTATTTTATTGACGTCTTCTTGTTGTTTATGCTTCACTTCCATAAGTACGTTTTGGTACTTACTGCCATTTTCTTTATAAAACCTCAGCTGGGTCTCTTTCCTGGCTTCATTCTGCAAACTTCTTACGACGTTTCCACATATGGAAGTAAATTTGTCTAAATTTTGGTCCACGTCGTGGTTACGTTTTTAAAATGTTTTACTTCCTCCAAGATTTTATTATTCGAGACTATTTTAGATCTTACTGGTAGTCTGTCTTGAAATGTCATCACTTTCGTTTTATCTATCGACAACGTTAGGTTGTAATCTGAGGCTAGCTGCTGCAACTTACAAACGCTCATCTGAAGGTCATTTTCATTCTCTGTAATAAGACAACGTCGTCTCGACAACAAATGATATAAACTTTTCAAAGTTACGGGTAAATTTAGAAGTGACGAACACTTATTTATTGGGTAACAGCTCAGTTCGTGAAAGTAACTTTCTCAACAACTTAGAAAGTTAATCACAGTAAATTGACTGGGTCTCCAGAGTATTCGAAATGCAGGCTGTTCTTTACCGAACTTAGGATGCAACAAAGCGGAAGTGAAATACATTTTACGATATGAGTTCACGTTCGATTGCCGGTATGATAGCATCTTCAATTGGTGAAAAAGTTTCATAACAAAATTTAGTACACTGCAGAGTGAAATATTCAAGGATGGAGACCTAGTGACAAATTACAAATGGATAAAGATCATTGAACTCACGATGGAAATTAAACCTAAAACTAAGAAAAGATTCAACACTGTTGAATTGAACTAAGCGGTACTGTAATGATTGAACTGGTCACTGACCACCGACAAGATGATCCAACGCAGTAAATGTGAAGAGCGCATACGGATCGTTTCATTTGTTCCTCAGCATTGTTCATGTTTACCACGGTAGTAAAAACACATAGTTGTCATCGTATTAACGACAAATTACTTACTAACTAAGCATGCGTAATAGTCTGAGGCACTTTGTTTTATGCGTATCGTCGCCTGGGACTGTGTCTCGAAATATGGGTTCATATTCAACCTATTTTATACCCTTTGAAACACTATAATTTGTAAAAAGGTTTCGTGACCGTTCGGTACAACGAAACGTATAACGTAGTATCTATATTTTGACATTGCTTATTACACTACTAGCCATTAAAATTGATACACCAAGAAGAAATGCAGGTGATAAACGGGTATTCATTGGACAAATATATTATACTAGAAATTACATGTGATTACATTTTCACGCAATTTGGTTGCATGGATCCTGAGAAATCCGTACCCAGAACAACGACCTCTGGCCGTAATAACGGCCTTGATACGCCTGGGCATTGAGTCAAACAGAGCTTGGATTGTACAGGTACAGCTGCCCATGCAGCTTCAACACGATACTACAGTTCAAGAGTAGTGACTGGCGTATTGTGATGAGCCAGTTGCTCGGCCACCATTGACCAGACGTTTTCAATTGGTGAGAGATCTGGAGAATTTGCTGGCCAGAGCAGCAGTCGAATATTTTCTGTATCCAGAAAGGCCCGTACAGGACCTGCAACATGCGATCGTGCATTATCCTGCGGAAATATAGGGTTTCGCACGGATCGAATGAAGGGTAGAGCCACGGGTCGTAAAACATCTGAAATGTGACGTCCACTGTTCAAAGTGCCGTCGATGCGAACAAGAGGTGACCGAGACGTGTAACCAATGGCACCTCATACCATCCCACCGGGTGATAACGCCAGTATGGCGATGAGGAATACATGCTTCCAATGTGCGTTCACCGCGATGTCGCCGAACACGGATGCGACCAACATGATGCTGTAAACAGAACCTCGATTCATCCGAAAAAATGACGTTTGCCATTCGTGCACCCAGGTTCGTCGTTGAGTACACCATCGCAGGCGCTCATGTCTGTGATGTAGCGTCAAGGGTAACTGCAGCCATGGCCTCCGAGCTGATAGTCCATGCGGCTGCAAACGTCGTCGAACTGCTCGTGCAGATGGTTGTTGTCTTGCAAACGTCCCCATCTGTTGACTCGGGGATCGAGACGTGGCTGCGCGATCCGTTACAGCCATGAGGATAAGATGCCTGTCATCTCGACTGCTAGCGATACGGGGCCGTTGGGATCCAGCACGGCGTTCCGTATTACCCTCCTCAACCCAACGATTCCATATTCTGCTAACAGTCATTGGATCTCGACCAACGCGAGCAGCAATGTCGCGATACGATAAACCGCAAACGCGATAGGCTACAATCCTACCTTTATCAAAGTCGGAAACGTGATGATAAGCATTTCTCCTCCTTACACGAGGCGTCACAACAACGTTTCACCAGGAAACTCCGGTCAACTGCTGTTTGTGTATGAGAATTCGGTTGGAAACTTTCCTCATATCAGCACGTTGTAGGTGCCGCCACTGGCGCCAACCTTGTGTGAATGCTCTGAAAAGCTAATCTTTTGCATATCACAGCATCTCTTTCCTGTCGGTTAAATATCGCGCCTGCAGCACGTCATCTTCGTGGTGTAGCAATTTTGATGGCCAGTAGTATATACAAAGGAAAGTGCGAGAAAACAAAAGCATGTCTGATTTGTGCAATGAAGCACTGAGGCAATGAGACTTACGATTTTCGTGCACATAAGAGAGCTTGTAAATTATTCGTGTGGCAGTGCTGAGACCCTGAAGCTGCTGAAGGGAGAAATAGTGTGGCGAATTCTAACTACAGTAGAGCGTCTATTATCCCAACGTCGGTCATCCGAACAACTGTTCCCCACCCCCCACACTCCCCGCAACTTTGCCGAGCTGCAAAAAATAGTAACAGGTTGCGCTCTGTTACGATCACTTGTGTCAACTTTGCCGCGTAAAGTAGGCTTCCGGTAAAATATGTCTAAACGAGTTGTCCTTTCCGTGAGAGATAAGTACGAGATAAATAGAACGTTAGAGGAAGGTGAATCTGCAACCATTTTATGATAAGAGTACAGCCTTGATAAATCGACAATTACGGATATACAAAAAAGACGAAAGACGAGCATCACAAATTTTATATCTAGCCTTGAAAAGTAATTGAACTCTGCCGGCCGCGGTGGTCTCGCGGTTCTAGGCGCGCAGTCCGGAACCGTGCGACTGCTACGGTCGCAGGTTCGAATCCTGCCTCGGGCATGGATGTGTGTGATGTCCTTAGGTTAGTTAGGTTTAAGTAGTTCTAAGTTCTAGGGGACTAATGACCACAGCAGTTGAGTCCCATAGTGCTCAGAGCCAGCCAGTAATTGAACTCTGAAGTTCGCGACGAACACGGATGCTGTTTACAAGTAGCTTACACAAAAGAAACATCACAAGGAGATCCTATCTCTCATCCCTCTCTGTGTGAAAAGGCAATTCAGTGTGATGAAAATCTTAGAGAACCGACGAATTTTTGAACAAGCACGGGCTGGGTAAAACGCTTTGAGTCGGGACATGGCATTTGTGAGCTTCAAACCCAAGGAGAAAAAACGTTGGCTGATTCTTCAGCTACTTACTCTTCCAAAATAAAGCTAAGGGTGGTATTGAGGGGATAATATTCTGTTATCGAAAACGTTTACAATGCTTACGAAACTGGGATAAATTGGTAACTTTTTCCAAGATAAACACAAGCTTCACATCCTGAAATAGCAGTACCTGGTCCTAAAATAAGCAAGACTCGTAGTGCTGCTTTAGCTTATGCTAATGCTACTGGGAGCCACCAAATGACTATCCTATTTATTGGTAAAAGTAAGGAACAGCGTTGTTTAGAATACGTTAATATGTCTGTGATGCCTATGGTTACACCTCACAGAAGAGAACCTGGATGTATAGTACAATTCTCGAGGAATGGGCTGCGGAGTTTTTGTACTCTCTCCAAAAGTTTGTCAGTTATAGAATGGCAAAAGGGAGACCATATTACTGCTCCTTGACAATGCACCAACCCATCTACATATGATATATCTTAAACGAAAAGGACGAGTACATAAAAGTGACGTTTCTTCCACCTGAGGTAACCTCCTTATTACATGTGTCAAGGCATTATTGAGACTTTAGAACAGTATTGCCGAAAACAGTAGTTAGTTATTTTTAGAAAGAGAGTAGGAGAGTGACGAGAGCCTGTTGAGAAATCATGAAAACATTGACAAATGCGTCCTACATGATCGGAGCAGCATGAGATAGTGTGAAGGACTAGCATTTGAAAAAACCATGGAATGAAATTTTGAGTTTGGTGGAAATTTCGCGGGGATTAATTAGAAAATGACTAATAGAAAGATATAGTGCAAGTGCTCAGTATACCATGATTGTAATGAAGAAGATGCTGGAGAGTGAATGAGTGCCGATAGTTCACGTCCAGGGCACCAAATCGTGCAGAACAGCGAATCTGTGAGCCCCGTCACTTCGATTATCTGAGTAAACCCGATTTCCAAACACCCATGTCCCCAGTTAATTCGATAATCGACGCTCAACTGTACCAGTGTGTGTGCGATACATGCAAACAATACGTGTCAAGCTCAGAAATGCTGAATTCTACAAGAATGTATATTTAGAATATTATGAATTGTCTTTGTTTATGCCGGCCGGGATGGCCGAGCGGTTCTAGGCGCTATAGTCTGGAATCGCGCGACCGCTACACTCGCTGCAGTCGAATCCTGTCTCGGGCATGGATGTGTGTGATATCCTTAGGTTAGTTTGGTTTAAGTAGTTCTAAGTTCTAGGGGACTGATGACCTCAGAAGTTAAGTCTCATAGTGCTCAGAGCCATTTGAACCATTTTGTCTTTCTTTGTGATAATGACTTTTACAAGTTGTGGAGCTAAGCAGGTCATTCAAAAGATTCATCCGATTTCTTATGATTATATCTTTTATATGAATGAAGATAAAAACTTGGGGTGAAATGTAATCTGCACATCTAAAGTGATAGAAGTGATAGCTTACTTCGAAGCATATGTAAGTTTCCTGCCCACATGATGGTCGGCAGGATTTCCTCTGTGCGCTTGCTACCCGGTGCACACCGATTCGAGGTGGCAATAACACGACAATAAAATGGTTTTTCCTCCGTTTCAGCTCGGAGGGGCACCGTCACATTCGCACCAAGATGAAAGAGCACTTATTAACACTGCCTAAACTACACTCCTGGAAATGGAAAAAAGAACACATTGACACCGGTGTGTCAGACCCACCATACTTGCTCCGGACACTGCGAGAGGGCTGTACAAGCAATGATCACACGCACGGCACAGCGGACACACCAGGAACCGCGGTGTTGGCCGTCGAATGGCGCTAGCTGCGCAGCATTTGTGCACCGCCGCCGTCAGTGTCAGCCAGTTTGCCGTGGCATACGGAGCTCCATCGCAGTCTTTAACACTGGTAGCATGCCGCGACAGCGTGGACGTGAACCGTATGTGCAGTTGACGGACTTTGAGCGAGGGCGTATAGTGGTCATGCGGGAGGCCGGGTGGACGTACCGCCGAATTGCTCAACACGTGGGGCGTGAGGTCTCCACAGTACATCGATGTTGTCGCCAGTGGTCGGCGGAAGGTGCACGTGCCCGTCGACCTGGGACCGGACCGCAGCGACGCACGGATGCACGCCAAGACCGTAGGATCCTACGCAGTGCCGTAGGGGACCGCACCGCCACTTCCCAGCAAATTAGGGACACTGTTGCTCCTGGGGTATCGGCCAGGACCATTCGCAACCGTCTCCATGAAGCTGGGCTACGGTCCCGCACACCGTTAGGCCGTCTTCCGCTCACGCCCCAACATCATGCAGCCCGCCTCCAGTGGTGTCGCGACAGGCGTGAATGGAGGGACGAATGGAGACGTGTCGTCTTCAGCGATGAGAGTCGCTTCTGCCTTGGTGCCAATGATGGTCGTATGCGTGTTTGGCGCCGTGCAGGTGAGCGCCACAATCAGGACTGCATACGACCGAGGCACACAGGGCCAACACCCGGCATCATGGTGTGGGGAGCAATCTACACTGGCCGTACACCACTGGTGATCGTCGAGGGGACACTGAACAGTGCACGGTACATCCAAACCGTCATCGAACCCATCGTTCTACCATTCCTAGACCGGCAAGGGAACTTGCTGTTCCAACAGGACAATGCACGTCCGCATGTATCCCGTGCCACCCAACGTGCTCTAGAAGGTGTAAGTCAACTACCCTGGCCAGCAAGATCTCCGGATCTGTCCCCCATTGAGCATGTTTGGGACTGGATGAAGCGTCGTCTCACGCGGTCTGCACGTCCAGCACGAACGCTGGTCCAACTGAGGCGCCAGGTGGAAATGGCATGGCAAGCCGTTCCACAGGACTACATCCAGCATCTCTACGATCGTCTCCATGGGAGAATAGCAGCCTGCATTGCTGCGAAATGTGGATATACACTGTACTAGTGCCGACATTGTGCATGCTCTGTTGCCTGTGTCTATGTGGCTGTGGTTCTGTCAGTGTGATCATGTGATGTATCTGACCCCAGGAATGTGTCAATAAAGTTTCCCCTTCCTGGGACAATGAATTCACGGTGTTCTTATCTCAATTTCCAGGAGTGTATGTATAGCCCATAAGGGTTGTACAGATCTCGCGTACTGCTATCAGCGTCTTATGTTTTCGAAAGACTACACGTATGTGCCTCGCCTTCCAGCAAATTACGGCTGAGCTGCGTCGCCAAAAGCAACAGCAGTGAATGCAGGTATACTTGGATAAACGTCCGGCATGTTAGCCGATACATGTGGTCTAATTGTATGGCTTCAGATCTTCGCCCTCATTGTAGGCAACTATTAAAAACATAGGCTGTAATCATGGCTGTAATCACAGCGTCAGGTGTCCCTTCAGAAAGTGAGTATCGTTGTGCCAGTATTTTATAGTGAAGTACACAGCTGGCAGTTGTAATCTGTGGACGTTGTGTTCAACCAAGCACATGCAAGGCGACATCTTAATGGTGTGGAAGTTGCAAGAGCGGTCTGTTTGATCCAAAAAGATTGGACTTCCTTGTTGCTGCACGCCAAACGCTTTCCATGTGTCATCCACAGGTTGTGGACCCGCTACAGGGAGAGAGGTCGGTACACAAGGCGAAGATCACTGACGCATTACAACCCCACGTGGCCATCGATATGTGGCCTTTGCGATCATGTGTCGTACGGTTAAACCGCGAGAGCGCTGCAAGGCGATCTAAGAAGGGCCACTGGAGCCCTTATGTCCGGTCAGATTGTAATGAATAGGTTACTAGAAAGGACCTTACGAACCCAGATATCCTGTTCGATTCCCTGTTTGGCACGACATCTAGCAGCTCGCCTTCAGTTCTGCCGCTTCCATGTCAATTGGCAACTTCGTCACTGGCGAAACATTTCACAGACGAATCCAGATATCCTGTGACGCAAGGTGACGGCCATGGCCGGCCGGTGTGGCCGAGCGCCTCTAGGCGCTTCAGTCCGGAATCGCGCGACTGCTACGGTCGCAGGTTCGAATCCTGCCTCGGGCATAGATGTGTGTGATGTCCTTAGGTTAGTTAGGTTTAAGTAGTTCTAAGTTCTAGGGGACTGATGACCTCAGATGTTAAGTCCCATAGTGCTCAGAGCCATTTGAACCATTTTTTTGACGTCCATGTGTGGAGGCCCGTGGTGAGTGGTAGCTGCCAAATTCTGTGCAGGAAATCTATAGATTTCCAAGGTTCTATGGTGTATGGAGGCGTCAGTGTTGATAGGACCTTGTCATTGTCCACGGTCGCCTTACCTCCAGGCAGAACATCGAACAGATACTGTTGGATCATGTGGTGGCTGCTGCACACATTGTTGGCGCTGAATTCCTTCCTATGCCAGCGCCTATGTGGCGGGCGTCAGCAATGACGTCTTGAGAAGACAGGACATCAGGAATGGCCGGCGGTATATCCCGATCTAAACCCCATAGTGCAGATGTGATACAAGCTAACGAGTTCGTAGCCGCCTTGTTCCACCATAGACTCTCCCAGAACTCTCGTGGGCTCTCATAGATGAACGGGAACGGATACCACATGGTGACTTCCACAGACTCATACGGAGCATGCCACGCAGGTGTCAGGCAGTGATGAACGCTCACGGAGGGCTTACACGTTACTGGAGCTCTCAAAGTTCAAAGAAAAGCCCACACGATGACGGTATAAATGCTTGTTTCTACTTTTTTTTCGACCCCTGTTGGACAATTCAGTTACATTTATGTAAGCGATCGAGGATGCAGCGCTGTTTTATTGCGCATGTAAAAGATAAGTCATGTTGAAACTTCCTGGCAGATTAAAACTGTGTGCTGGACCGAGACTCGAATCCGGACCCTTAACTTTCGCGGGCAAGTGCTCTACCTACTGAGCTACCCACGCACGACTCACGCCCCGTCCTCACGGCTTCACTTCTGCCAGTACCTCGTCTCCTACATTCCAAACTTTACAGAAGCTCTCCAGCGAATCTTGCAGAACTAGCTCTCCTGAAAGAAAGGATATTGCGGAGACATGGCTTAGTCACAGCCTGGGGGATATTTTGTGAAACTTCCTGGCAGATTAAAACTGTGTCTTGGACCGAGACTCGAACTCGGGACCTTTGCCTTTAGCGGGCAAGTGCTCTACCAACTGAGCTTCCCAAGCACGACTCACGCCCCTTCACATCAGCGCACACTCCGCTGCAGAGTGAAAATCTCATTCTGGATAATCATGTTACCTTAATCTTTTTAAGCATGTATATGGGACTATTGCCCAGGTAGACTGTATGTTTGTCGCTAGTCCAGTGGAGAGTATAATGAAAATTTGTAAAACATAGATGAAAGCTTTGATCATAATCTTAATTTTAAAAAGTACCCGAAGATACCTTGTGTGGGAGACTTAAAAACGATGGTAACTCAGCATACTGTGTCACTGTCAAGTAATACAGCTCAATGAAATTTATAAGATACACAAATAGAACTACACTACTGGCCATTAAAATTGCTACACCAAGAAGAAACACAGATGATAAACGGGTATCCATGGGACAAATATATTATACTAGAACTGACATGTGATTACATTTTCACGCAATTTTGGTGCATAGATCCTGATAAATCAGTACCCATAACAGCCATCTCTGGCCATAATAACAGCCTTGATAGGCCTGGGCATTCAGTCAAACACAGCTTGAATGACGTGTACAAGTACAGCTGCCCATGCAGCTTCTACACGATACCACAGTTCATCAAGAGTAGTGACTGGCGTATTGTGACGAGCCAGTTGCTCGGCAAGACCAGACGTTTTCAATTGGTGAGAGATCTGGAGAATGTGCTGGTCAGGGCAGCAATCAAACATTTTCTGTATCCAGAAAGGCCCTTACACGACCTGCAACATGCGTTCGTGCATTGTTGTTGTTGTTGTGGTCTTCAGTCCTGAGACTGGTTTGATGCAGCTCTCCATGCTACTCTATCCTGTGCAAGCTTCTTCATCTCCCAGTACCTACTGCAACCTACATCCTTCTGAATCTGCTTAGTGTATTCATCTCTTGGTCTCCCTCTACGATTTTTACCCTCAACGGTGCCCTCCAATGCTAAATTTGTGATCCCTTGATGCCTCAAAACATGTCCTACCAACCGATCCCTTCTTCTAGTCAAGTTGTGTCACAAACTTCTCTTCTCCCCAATCCAATTCAATACCTCATTATCCTGCTGAAATGTAGGGTTTCGCAGGGATTAAATGAAGGGCAGAGCCACGGGTCGTAACACATCTGAAATTTAACGTCCACTGTTCAAAGTGCCGTCACTGCGAACAAGAGGAGACCGTGGCGTGTAACCAATGGCACCCCATACCATCCCGCCGGGTGATAAGCCAGTATGGCGATGAGGAATACACGCTTACAATGTGCGTTCACCGCGATGTCGCCAAACACTGATGCGACCATCATGATGCTGTAAACAGAACCTCGATTCATCCGAAAAAATGACGTTTTGCCATTCGTGCACCCAGGTTCGTCGTTGAGTACACCTCGCAGGCGCTCCTGTCTGTGATGCAGCGTCAAGGGTAGCCGCAGCCATGATCTTCGAGCTGATAGTCCATGCTGCTGCAAACGTCGTCCAACTGTTAGTGAAGATGGTTGTTGTCTTGCGAACGTCCCCATCTGTTGACTCAGGGATCGAGACGTGGCTGCACGATCCTTTATAGCCATGCGGATAAGGTGCCTGTCGTCTCGATTGCTAGTGATACGAGGCCGTTGGGACCCAGCACGGCGTTCCGTATTACCCTCCTGAACCCACCGATTCCATATTCTGCTAACAGTCATTGGATCTCTACCAACGCGAGCAGCAATGTCGCGATTCGATAAACCGCAATTGCGATAGGCTACGATCCGACGTTTATCAAAGTCGGAAACGTGATGGTACGCATTTCTCCCGCTTACACGAGGCATCACAACAACATTTCACCAGGCAACGCCGGTCAACTGCTGTTTGTGTATGAGCAATCGATTGGAAACTTTCCACATGTCAGCACTTTGTAGGTGTCGCCACCTTGTGTGAATGCTCTGAAAAGCTAATCATTTGCATATCACAGCATGTTCTTCCTGTCGGTTAAATATCGCGTCTGTAGCACGTCATCTTCGTGGTGTAGCAATTTTGATGGCCAGTAGTGTATTTCAGTATGGTACAGAAGGTTATTACAGAAATACGCAATAACACTTTTATTCAAAGACAATAGTTACACTAAAGTAGCCCCTGGACATGGTTCTCAACAGGGTGTGTGACCAAACAGGGCAAACTGTGCAAGATATTCCCACCCTTGCACCCTACACCTGCTCGATGGAATTTAAGTTGACGGAACGGGCAGACCAGTGCATTCGTTTAATATCCTCTTGTTCAAAGAGCTCCTCCGCCATTGCTGTTCATGGCGGTCGCGCATTGTCCTCCACAAGAATGGTGTCACGGCCGAATGCATCCCTGAAAAGGGGCGCATGGTGTACCAACATAGTGCTATAATAACATTGACCGGTTTATTGTACCGTGTTCAAAAATTTGGAGGTCAGTGCGACCACGCAACATTATGCCTCTGTGTACGACAATACGAGGTGCCTTCAATAAGTAACGAAACACATTTTTTTTTCTGAAAGCAGGTTGGTTTTATTCAGGATTCCGATACGCCTTATTATGTCCCATTCCCTAAGAGCCCGATACTAGTCGTGTGGTAATAAAAGTACAACTCAAGCGGTATTTTCAACCCCTGGCCTGTTTTTCAGTCCGACGGCCTTAGGCCACCTTACTGGGACGGCTTGGATGTCCGCCTGTTGCAGTGGCGACGCCGGAACCAGCCTATTGCTTTGAATAACCTCCCCCATCGTTCCCTTACTCCTTCCCGCGGAGTGCATCATTCATTTGGTCAAACAGATTTAAATCGGATGGTTCCAGATCGGTGCTGTAGGGTGGATAAGGAAGAACAGTCCAGACACTTTTTGTGAGGACCTCTCAGCTTCATAACTTGTGTGAAGCCTTGCGTTGTCATGGAGAAGAGGAACCTAGTTTGTACAAACTTGCAGCGTGCTGCAGGTGAAAAATAGGTCCACAACTTATCTTAATAAATGTTTGTAGCTGTGTCAAAAGTTACATTGAGAAGTAACTATTTTATTTCTTGATGGGGACTAATTTCGCTCACCTATGTCCATTTTCAATCCGTTCCTTGTGTAAGTGTGACAAATACAGCTGACAGTCCACATTCAGAAACTTCCCCTGAAGTAATCAAAGCGGTATATGGCCGACTTAATAATAGCAAAATGCACCACTTAGGGCAGGCATTAGAGAACTCACCGTCAAAAAATAAAATAGACAGAGCTACTACTATTTATTTCAGATTAGATTGTACTTTTGTGGCGACCGATTAACGATGCTGCTTTGAACTTTTTCTTCGGAAAAGGGGTGGTGTGTCTCCACTTTATGGATTGCCGTTTTGTTTCAGGTTCGAACTGACGAACCCATGTTTCACAACCTGTGACGATGTTCCAAGAAAAATTGTCGCCATCAGCCTCGTAACGCGCAAGACATTCCGCACAAATGGCCTTACGCTCCTGTTTATGGTCTTCCGTTAGTCGGCTAGGAACCAGCCGGCACACCCTCTTCACTAACCCATCTGGTGGACGGGTGTGTCGGTACTACCAACAGAGACGTCCTCTTGTGTAGCAAGGTATTTGATTATGATCCGTCGATCACCTTGAATCGGAGTGTCCGCACGTTCCAATACTGCACGAGTCACAGTCGCGTGAAGTCGGCCGGCAGGCGGGATATCGGATGGGATTGCACCACATTGTTGCGATATTGATAGACACCTTTCCCAATGACTTTAGTGCTTTTGTTTACTACCAGGTTTCCGTAGACATTCTGCGATCCTCTGGTTTTGCGCCAAAAGAAACTGAAAACAACTCTCTGCTTGGAAAGCATCTCCGATACCGACACCATTTTCAAGGCTACGTATATTGCCGCTACTTATCGGACATTGATGAAACTATAGAACCTGAAGCAGGAATAATCACAATGTCGAAAACGGCCGAGAAAACAAATGTTGCATTACTAATTCAACAACCGACATATCTGAATCACCAAAATGATAATTTTCGACTGTGCTGATCGTAGCCTCATATGTCGAGAGGTCAGAACACATAATAGAGTCATAAAAATTGTCGCCCATAATCGTTTTGGTAACTCCTTACCAACCTTGTGGCCAGCATGGGAGCACGTTTCGAACCTTGAACTTCTGTCCATGGTGATCACATACCCCATTAAGGGTCATGTTTCGGCTTTTGAAAGTCCAGGGGACCATCATACCATCACAAATCGCAGTGACTTCAGTACAATTACTATCTTTCTATAACAGTGTCATTTCCGTTCGCCTCACTGCGTATTCCTTTAATTTGCCTCTTGTACTACACTGAAGCAGTTCTTGCTATATGTGGTCAAAGTTTTACCAATCTATGTTACTTGGCAGTACACATCATGCGAAGGTGGCTTTCGTCCTTTTCCTCGACAGTGTGGTCCGTGCTTGCTTGTAAAGAGTATACCATTTCAAAATAAAAACGTTACAAGTCTATGTTTAAGTTAAAATTCATCGCAAGTTTCTATCTTCACTCACGTGGAATGTTTACTAAATCGAACCTCTTTCAACCTGTATAGCTCGGACGTTCACATCGCTGTCATATTGCTCCAATATGAGAATGTCACGTAAGTATGGACACCATAAGTAAATTACGTGAAATATTCCAAACATAAACATGACAAAAAATAGTGAAGCACCTGAAGACATGATCGGATGTCAATGTAACTTCGTACACGTGCACGTCATCAGCACCATATGTTGAACAGTTTATCAGCATGGAGATTCCACGTACTCAAATATCAGCACTTGATGAAGTTTGAAAGCGGTTGCATTATGGGTCTCCATTCAGCTGGCTAGTCGAATCGTATAACGTGCAGATCCCTGGGGCATTCGCATGTGACAGTGACCCTATGCTGGACTGCATGAGAACATGAGGGCTGGCATACTTGCCGTAAGGGCTCCCGTCGACTACTCCTGACCTCAACAAGGGAGGACCACCGTATCGTGCGCCGAGAACATCGGCACCCATTCACATCTGTGCCTGCCACAAATAATGGACTCCTGCAACACTCAAAGTCATCCCACACGCTTGGTTAGGGACTAGGAGTAGACGGACTAGAGAATTAACGTCCGATGCGTCGGCTGTCGTTAACATCACAAACGTCGGCTTTCGAAGCGGTGCCGTGAGCGGGAAGACCGGATTGCCTCTGCCAGGCACTTAAATGTGATTTGGAGAGTATCCATGTTGTTGGAGATGTGGATTATGAATCGCGTCGCACGGTGTTCAACGATGAACTGCGGTTCAGAACTACGTCGGATGAACGTCGTCTGCGAGTATGGTGGCGGCCTGTAGGGAGATCCCATTCTTCCAGTTTTTTGGAGAGACGCTACCTCCTTGTGTCATGGTGCGTTTCACGATCAGGTATGATTTCATGTAACGGGTGCTACTGAGTGAGCGAACTCTAAGATTGTTAAAATGAGTGTGAAACCCTACGGGACTTAACTGCTAAGGTCATCAGTCCCTAAGCTTACACATTACTTAACGTAAATTATCCTAAGGACAAACACACACACACCCATGCCCGAGGGAGGACTCGAACCTCCGCCAGGACCAGCCGCACAGTCCATGATTGCAGGAGCGAACTCTGACAGTACTCTAGGACCTCACAAATATTCAGGTTTCCCGTAAACCAAATAATTCCTCTCTTTTGGCTCCAAAAGCCTATTGTTCAACATAAACTCCACTCAATGCGACGGCCCTACGCCACCTTGCTGAGAAGTCCTGTATGCCTGCATGGTAGCTCTCCACTGGTAGGAAATATCGTCTTGCAGCATCAGTAACCCCCGCCCCCCTCCTCCCCTCCTCCCATCATCCACGTACTCTTTTCCGCGGAGTGCATCCTTCATTGGGCCAAACAGATGGTAGTCGAAAGGTACGAGATCCAGGCTAGTATGGTGCCAATCCATCGATTGCCGTTTTATTTCTAATCCGTATTTATGAAGCCATGTTTCATCGCCAGTGACAGTTTTCGACAGAAAATTGTCACGCTCAGTCTCGTAACGCCCAAACAATTCCGAACAGATGGTTTTTCGTTGCTCTTTGTCAGGCGATGGGGAACGCGGGAGGCACACGGATTTGAGTATCCCCAACTGGTGGAGGAGTGTGTCAACACTATCAACAGAGACGTCCCGTCCAGTAGCGACGTGTTTGATTGCGATCAGTCGATCTCCTCGAATGACATTATCCGTACGTTCCAACGTTGCAGGAATCACAACTGGTTGTGAGCTGCCAGCATGCTGGAGATCGGACAAGTTTGTGCGACTTCGTTGCGATGATGACAGAGGTCTCGCCCAACAACTCACCGCGCTTTCGTTCACTGCCCGGTCTCTTTACATGTACGGCAAATACCTAAGAGTATCGACAATACTCTGGTTTCCCACCAATAGGACTCACTGACTGCCTCTGTTCAGGCGCACCTACATTACAGATGGGATTTTGAATGCTACGAATAGAGCCGCCATTTATCGCAACTTCATGAACCTATAGATTCTGAAGCGGAAATATTTCACGATGTCCCACAACAAATTCTACATTTTTTCCAACTGAAGTTGGCCTAGAAATAGATGTATCGCAGTCTTATTTGAGCCCCATCTTAATTTTGAAGTTCATATGGTTGATACTTGTGCCGTCCTGCAAGGAAATTACCCGGTACATGCGACGACGCATGAAAGCATTTCCCTGATTAGACAATGCATGAATACGCTCTCGCGCCTCTCTGTTAAGCTGGGGTCGATGCAAGAAACCTAATGGATGTCGTCCGCAGCGGGCGAGAGTCGCCGCATGGAATCCCACTGCAGTCAGAGCTTTGAACAGAAAGACAGAGTGGCTTCCATTTGCGCTGGAGGCTTTCAGGTCCCGCACCTGCGACCGCGCTCCCGGTCTTTGTATCCGCGGACTAATGCGTCCTGGCATTACTGGGGACCCCTCCGTCCAGCCCTGCTCGCAAAAGGGTCGCGTCCAGCTACTGCCGGTGGCGCAGCGTCCGCCGACGGCCGCTCCAGCTCGCGGAATTGTTTCCGTAAAGCTGCTGTCAAAGGCTGTGAGCCGTTCTGCTGTAGCTTAGAAGCAGCCACTTCCTGCCTTTAACTCTACCGGACGTTAAATTTTCCTGCTGGTCGGACTGCGAAATATCGTTCTGTATGAAGCAGAGCCATTTATACCGAAGTGAGGACGATCTTTCAGTTTATAGCAGAACGTATGCTACCGACGGTATTGACATAAGCGGGAACGAGAACCAGGCGGGAATAATTTCAAAGGAGATGCAAGAAATTCTGCAACAATAGACGTTAATTTCCACGCTCTCCCCCCCCCCCCCCCCCTCCACCTAACTTACCTCATCTAGTAGCACCAGAACGGTAATTCTATTCCTCAGAATGTCTTCCATCAACCAGTCCCATCTTTTAGTCAGGTTCTCCCATAAAGTTCTGTTTCACCAAATTGGTTCAGGGGCAGAGCATTTTCTAAAGTGCGGGTACGTAATTTTGCCCTGTGATCTTACACAAGTTAGACACCATCCAAAATATGAATTAGGAGTTCAGTGACTTCTACATGAAACAAGAATTACA
Organism: Schistocerca nitens; assembly: GCF_023898315.1. NCBI lineage: Eukaryota > Metazoa > Arthropoda > Insecta > Orthoptera > Acrididae > Schistocerca > Schistocerca nitens. Next base: position 422,299,371 of record NC_064617.1, on the reverse strand, counting down.
ATTAATTCGGTATCTTCCGTTAAAATGATACGTAAAACGTTTCACAAGCAATTGCAGTATAGCCTTGGCACGTATAACAAAAGTCTCGGGGATAGGATTCTGATAATTGCGTAAATAAAACGATTGCAGTCGCGAAGTTGTACCGTGATTGTTGTGTTGTTAGTAGAAAAGACAGATAGTACTGAAGAAGAGCATGTATTGCATCTATGGCCAGAGTTGAAAGTAAACTTGTCACCTGAATCAGAAAAGCAAGTTTTCAAAATGGAGGTTGACTCTACTGTCCCTACTCATCACCTCGTGAATGTAGATCGATGTCACCATAGCAAACTGTAGGTGGAGGCTGAAGCAGCTGCATAGTCAGTTATTGGAGGCACACCAACGATACTCGCCATTCGCTAAGTGTAGTCAGTCGGAAATATTTATAACAAGGGAATAATCAATAAGACATATGGAAACCTACCCTAAAATTTTTTACACATGAGGAAGACAACGAAGCAAGTGCACTGCCAGAAATTTTAGCTGCTTTAAGGCACTGCAAGTATTTTGTAAAAAAATGTTGAAGTTACACATTTTTGCAACGTGAAGAATAACTTATAACAGCGGTATGTACATCACTGCCCGCCTAGCGCCCAACTCGGCGAATCATTCACACAGCACCACATAGCGTTGGGCATCATCTCAAGAGGTGACACAACCAGCGTTTCCACTACGCGTGTAAGGTACAATGGTCATATTCTTTTCTGTTTTGTTTTTTCTGAAACAAAAATAGTCTAGTGGCACAGCGTGGGGCTCGTGATCCAGAAAGCGTGGGATCAAATCCCATTCAGACCACAACTTTTTCACTATGATTTTTAACCGAGAATCCACTTCTCACAGATGTTGGAGTGGCCACCAAAGTCATGTTCGGAAGCCACGTTAAACTGCAGGTCTCCATTTTCCGATTAGGTAACTGGGGAAGGTTAGGGACACGTAAGTAGCTGCAGTGGCAGTCCAGTTGAAAGACCTGCAAAAGACCTACCAGGTACACCAGACAGAACTCTCTTTTACTCGTGCTTGTTAGCTCGTTTGCTCCAGTGAAAACCTGGCTTAAACTACATAAACAATTTTTTGAATGACTCCATATCGGCAGTTCAATCTTTGCACACATAATTCTGATAAAATAAAATCATGGCAGTGTTTGATGTCAGAGAAGACTTTCATCAATGAGGACTTGTAATTTGTTGAACTGCAATGTGTCTTGCAGTACTATGTTTTATAACAATTCCTGTAGGCCAGTTCTTATAATAATGTTTGAATGTTGTACGTTTGACTGTCAGTGAAACAGTTCTCTGTTTATTCCCTGTAGCCATCACGGAAGTGCGAAGTGTCTATTGAATGACAAAAACAAACATTTTCCTTCCACCAGGCACACTGGACAAAGGAAAAATTGATGCAGTCAGGGACGTCGCAGTAACAACTAGTTTTATTTAGACAGAACTGGGATGGAGTCAGAACCGGTCCCGGCCGTTGTTCTGCATACTGCGCTGCGTAACACGCATACTGTACTTGATCAAATTCATAAAACGTGGCGAAGAAAATTGGTAATGCAAAAACGACTGGAGAAGAAGAATTCGGTTCCGTTGATAAACCTGAAATGAGAGAGAGGTATTGCACATTATGTTGTCTGATAATTTCCTGAAAATGCTTTCTACTATCGAAAAAATTCTTCATCGAGAGGCTGAATCGCACTAGTAGTTCCAGGCGGAGTCCACATTACATCTACAGCTTTTTCGTCGTCCTCCACAAAAACAGAGGCATCGTTATGTCCAGACCTGAATCCTACAAAAGCAATGAATTAGTTTCTGCAGCTGGTAGGAGCACGTATCGAACTAAATCTTGAAAATTATTCTCTCCCACTTTTCCTCATTGTGATACGTCGATCACGAGATTTTTGCAACTAAACAGCAGATTTTTTTTATTTTTGGTCCTAATTTGTCTTGCTGTTCTTGAAGACGATACACAGCTGAGGAAACGGTAAACCATTCATACTTACCACTCGCATTATCGTATATGAATGTGTCATTGCATTCATTGATTGGGCAACCGACTCCGTCGTGTTTTCACCCCGAAATGATAAAGTACGGCGCGCATGCAGTTCTTTCACGAAACCTGGCTGATAAGCGTTATAAACATCTGTTGCGGGGATAACAAGTTTAATCTTTACGTCAGCTATGAATTTCTCTATAGCATTGTCTATCATTAGCAGCTGCTCTACATATTGACGTGACACAAACTTGGTAACTTTGCGACACCCAATTCAAGTCTGATTTCTTGAACCTGCATAGACAGTTCGACGAAGCCTGGAAATCAGCAATCTTCACGAGACATGCAATCCCGAGGGCCCTATCTCGTAGATCTCCATCGGTAACGGTGCACAGCCTCTCAAGAAAAGTTCTAAATCTTCCGAACAGTTTTTTATTCAGATGGTTTCGGGTTTCTGTTTGGCGCATATTTCTTACTTCATGTAATTCATTCTTCCATGTGTACAATTCACGCCCCGATTTTACGGAACGAAAACGCCTTCGCAGACTGCGTAACTTCAAGCGTTTTTTCCCTCCTTCGTTTAACCAATATTTCACTGTCTTTTCTTTGTCGATGAAAGTTGTTGCAGTACTTGTTCTTTTAAGGCTTGGAATGCTACTGGCACAACCAACGTCGTCCGTACCACAATTCATGGAATCGTCACAGTTATTTCCTGTTTCTTCCAGCGTATCCACAATTCCAAACTAAATGTTGATATCACTCGAGTGAATGTCAAGGAAATCAACTAACAAATCACATATATTACGTCCTCAGGAGAAGTAGATGATTTCGGCTGGAAACTATGTTCTTCAAGCCGGCCGGAGTGGCCGAGCGGTTCTAGGCGCTACAGTCTGGAACGGCGCGACCGCTACGGTCGCAGGTTCGAATCCTGCCTCGGGCATGGATGTGTGTGATGTCCTTAGGTTAGTTAGGTTTAAGTAGTTCTAAGTTCTAGGGGACTGATGACCACAGCAGTTGAGTCCCATAGTGCTCAGAGCCATTTTTATGTTCTTCATATTTCATCATTTCTAAACTGAGAACGTTAATTAGATTCCACACTACTGTGAAACTGGAAGAAAAAGAAATAGGTACTATTAGCAGGCATACCTTACGAAAGCACAATAAATATTAATTCAGCTTTATCTGTATAGTCAATACTTAGCAATACTGCCAAACGCAACTGATGTTACTTGAGTGGCTAGTTCGAGAGAATAGTAACTGTAGTGTTAGAGAAACTATCAACGAACAGAGACCTGAAACGTCCTTTACAAATTATGATCGGGTTGTGTCGTGACCTCGGCTGTGTGGGTAGGTGGGTGGGTGCCTCGTTGCGCGTACGCAGTTCCTACGGCACCAGCGGGGAGTTCATTCCAACCGCCACCTTGCGCGCTACATATTTAGCAATTTTCAGCTATTTTGTAATACTTTCAGTGCCTCTAAGTAGCTAAAATTTTGACAGTGCATTTCTTTCTTTGTCTTATTCCTGTGTAAAAAATTTCAGGGTAGGTTTCGACATGTCTTATTGGACAGCTCATCTGTTGCAGGACGGCGGAGGTGGTAGTGGCGATCAACCGATAAAGGCTCTCATTGATAAAGACTTGAAATCGAAGTAATTTTGTAACGAATGTTTACTAAATGGAAAATTCATGTTTCTGTGTTTAGTGCTTTTTTCCCTGTGCGGGTTGGCTGGGCTATATATCTTCTGAACACTGACCTGTAATAATTTCTTAGAAACTACTGGCTCCATTCTCTTCTGTGGCCAGTGAGGTGAATCCTCGCCAGCACAATCGAATTTCTAACTTTAACCTTCAGTTCATTTACAGTAGCCAATATTGCCAATTCTTATGCTTAGTAGACGTTTAGTTTTAGTTCAACGTTTGGAGGTGTCTCACGATTTCAAAGGAGCCCCAAACTATGGATTCTTACTCCATTTCCTCGTGTTATCTATAGCTTCCAGTGTGTTCCAAAGAAACACAGCTTTCAACTTTTCGTACACAGTAGTTACTTGCTGGACCTTAAGGAAAACAGATTTTCTCCTGCTTAGCATACGGCACCCAAGCGCAGTATTGGAAAGAAGAGTCCGGTAGACGACATGGCAGTCCTATTCCATACCACGCAGCAATACTCCAGAAGAGGATAGACAAACATAGAGTAGCAGTGTCATGAGTGGATTCGTTACATCTTCTAAGTGTTCCAGCAAGAAAACTCAGCCTTCGTTCTCCTCAACCACAACATCACTTTCTTATTTTACTTTCTTTGTGTTGTTTTTAACTATGTGATCGCCCGGCTTTAAGTTGTTCGTAACTGTAATGCCTAGGTATTTAGTTGGATTGACAGCCTTGAGATTTGTGGAGTTTATCGTGTAACCGATATTTAACCAATACCTTTTAGTACTCAAGTAGATGAACTCACACTTTTCGTTATTTAGAGTCAGTTACCAATTTTAACACCACACAGTTATTATGCCTAAATCATTTTGCAAATAGATTTGATCTTCTGAAGTCTTTACTAGATGGTAAATGACAGCATCATCTGTAAACAGTCTAAGAGGGCTGCTCAGATTGTCTCCAGATCCGGGTCAAAACCTTTGTGGAAATCTAAAAATATGGAATCGCTTTGAGATCCCCTCTCGATAGCACTCATTTTTTTGTGTAGGTAAAGAACTAGTTGCATTTCGAACGAACAAATTTTTTTAATCCGTGCAGTGTTTCAATAGGTAGCTTTCTTCGAGGTAATTTGTAATGTGCGCACACAATATTTGTTCAAAAATCTCATAGCAAACAGACGTCAATGATATGGGTCTGTATTTCATCAGATTACTCCTATTTTCTTTCTTGATTATTGGTATGACCTGTGCTACTTTCAAATCATTAGGCCTGGATCTTTCGCTGAGCGAGCGGTTGCATACGATTGCTAAGTATGGAACTATTATTCCAGCAATCTCTGAAAGGAACCTAAATGGTGTACAATCTGGACTGGAAGACTTGCCTTCATCAAGTTTCTTCGCTGAAGAGAGCATATCTGCTTCTAAGTTACGTTACTATTCTTGATTCGAATTCTAGAAAGTTAACTTCTTTTCCTTTGGTGAAAGAAATTCGGAAAACCGTGTTTAGTAACTCCGCTTTAGTGACATTGTCATCGGTAACATTACAATTCACATCGCTCAGAGGAGTGTTTTGCCATCTTTGGAGTTTTACATAAGACCGGAATCTCTTCTGAATTTCTGCCTGATATCGGAATAGGGTTTCGTTGAAGCATCCATTGAAAGCATCTTGCATTGAAGTCCCCACTAAACTTCGAGCTTATGTAAATCATCAACAGGTTTGGCGATTTTGCGTTCTTTTAAACTTGATACGCTTTTTTCGTTACTTTTGCAAGAAGGTCCTAACCTGCTTTGTGCATCATGGTGGATCAGTTCCATATCTTATTAATTTTTTGAGTGTAGATCCCTCATTTGACATTGATACTATTTCTTTGAACTGAAGACATATCTTCAGGAAAGTCATCTTAACATTTAACTTTATGTTCGATTATAAAAGTTTACTCTTTCTCAGGAGTACTTTTCTTGCTAAGGTCCAGCCTGTATTTTGTGTCCATCTTTATGTCGGCAGTCATCAGTTTTTTTCTATCCCTAATAGCAAAACTCTTAGTGTCTCATTTTCTTATCTAATGCTCTCAGTATCGCCTGATTTAATTCGACAACACTGTACCACTCTCGTTTTACTTTGATCCATGTTATACCATCTTCTCAAGACACTGCTCTTTTCGTATAATTGTTCTTCCGCGTTCTTTGCGGTGATCGATGTTTGAGGTAGTAAGCCGACTGAAATGGATATATAGAGATGAAGTGACTTATACACACACCAACTTGGAGAGCTGCAAGAGCTACATCAAACCAGGCTTCAGACGAAGACCAAAACAACTAGTCATGCATACGCTGACGTTTCCAATCACAGAATCGCCATCATCAGAAATTAGAAATGATTTCAGGAGGAAAATTCATCATCCGACTTTTTCTTTGGGCAACTGTTTAATCATAAATGTACAGTAAAATCTTTTGGGCAGTGTATTATATAATCCATAAATATATTATTTCCTCAACAGTCGATTTTGGTCTGTATTCGGGCCAGCTTCGGCTTATTTTTATCAGACAGTTTGAATTTACATCAAGTGTACACAACTATACACAGTGTCTCAGAGAAACTAACTAAAACGTACTTACAAAACAAAACTGTGAGTCTATATCTTTGTACATCAAAATCTACATTAATACTCTTCAAACGACTTGTACCAGTTACTAGGGATTTTACCCGTTCCACACACGTTCGGAGTGGGAGGAGAATGAGTGTTTAAATGAATCTGTTTGGGCTGTAATTAATCTTATTTCGTCCTTACGGTCCCTATGGGAGTGGTATATGTGCCATTGTAGAACATTCCTAATCATTTAAAGCGATTTCATGAAACTTTTTAAATAAGCATCGTCGGGATGGTTTACGTCTGTCTCCATGTGTCTGCAAGTTCAGTTTCTTGGATAGAACAAACCTGTGGCCGTTCCTCATACCCTTCCCTGTATACGTACAAAATCCATTGTTAGTCCTATCGGGCACAGGTCCTCAGACTTGAGCAATTTACTAGGATGGGTCACACAGTGATTTTTGAGCAATCTCCTTTGTAGATTGATTGTATTTATCTAGGATTCTACCAATAACCTGATGTTTGCCACTTTGTTTCCTGCGAGAGTCTATGTGATCGTTCCATTTATTATCCCTACGAAGTGTTGTACTCTGGCGTTTGTATGTGTTGACTGATTTAAACGACGAATCGGTGATACGGTAGTCACGGAATAGAAGGTTTTGTCGTTTTTTGAAGTGCACATTTTTACGTTTTTGAACATTTAAAGCAAGTTAGCAATCTGCTGGCGGCACTCCCAATTGTCTGTCAAAATTTGTGTGGAGGAATGGCAGTCCTTCTTTCTCCAGACAAGGTTGGGTCTGCAGCGAATTCGAGGTTCTAACTGATCCAAAAGTTGTTGTATTGGGTTAAGATCGACATTCTGCGCTGGCCTGTAAATTGCAAGAATGTAATTATCCACAAACCATTGCCTCACACATGCTGTTCTATGGTAAGGTGCATTGTCATTCTGAGAGAAATAATCATTGTCTCCGAACGGTTCCTCTGTTGTATGCAGTACACAATGCTTCAAAATGTGTTCGTATCTTTCCGTATTTATCGTCTTCTTAACATCAATGAGCGACCACACTGCAACTGTGAAGAAACATCCCCACATCGAAACACCAGCTCTCACATACTTCACTGTTGCGTCTACGTATGATTTCAAGTAATGTTCTCCAGGCATTCTCCAATCCCAGACACTTCCATCGGATGGACTCGGACTGCAGCGTGATTAATCATTACAAACCACTCGTTTCCAGCCATTCACTGCACAGTGGCGTCGCTTTTTGCACCTCCTCAAGCGTCGGTTGACACTGATTACAAAAATATGTCACTTACGAGGAGCTGCTCGGCTCTTGTATTCCATTTTTCTTACCTCCCTACTCATAGGCACTGTGCTAGCCAGATTGCTGGTAGTACTTTGGAACTCACGGGTGATTCATTCTGCTCAGTTCACGCCTGCAGTTTTTTACAACTACTCTCTGCAATGCTCGACAGTCCCTGTTGATCACTACAAGAGATCTACCTTGTCCTTATTAAACTGTGATTGTTCCCGCGCGCTTCCTCTTAACAGTACCACAACAGTCGACTTGGACAGCCTTAAAAAGACTGAAATATCGCTGATGGATTTACTAATTAGACTAATTTAGTTCTACAATAAACACAAGTACTCTCTGTTCAAGAATCATAAGAGGAAGAGATGCACGTGAAAAAGACTTGGAGACAAACGAAGATCACAGTTGGATTACATCATTGTCAGACAGAGATTTCAGAGATTCCGAAACCAGATAAAGCATATCTAGGGGCAGGTGTAGACTCGGATCACAATTTAGTAATTACGAGGAGCAGAGGTAGATGTAGAAGAAGTAGCCTGAAGTTTGAAAGAGTCCTGTGCGGCTGATCCCGGCGGAGGTTCGAGTCCTGCCTCGGGCATGGGTGTGTGTGTTTGTCCTTGGAATAATTTTGGTTAAATAGTGTGTAAGCTTAGGGACTGATGACCTTAGCAGTTAAGTCCCATAAGATTTCAAACACATTTGAACATTTTTGATTTGAAAGTCATACTGAAAAATAGATGTCGACAGAAGTGGGATTCTGAAGTACTAAGGAAGTTTGAAAGGTTTTTGAAATTCGCTTAAGATTTGGATGCTGAGATAAGGAATACCTACCGGCCGGAGTGGCTAAGTGGTTCTAGGCGCTTCAGTCTGGAACCGCGCGACCGCTACGGTTGCAGGTTCGAATCCTGCCTCAGGCATGGATGTGTGTGATGTCCTTAGGGTAGTTAGGTTTAAGTAGTTCTAAGTTCTAGGGGACTGATGACCTTAGAAATTAAGTCACATAGTGCTCAGAGCCATTTGACCCACTTTTTTTTTTTTAAGGAATACCGCAGTGGGCAGTTCAGTTGAAGAGGTTCGGGCACCTCTAAAAAGAGCAATAACAGGTGCTGTACTAGGAATTCTTTGGTAACAGAAGAAATACTTCAATTCATCGACAAAATCAGAAAGCACGAACAGATTGAAACAGAAAGTGCCGGAAGGCTAAGGAGAAACTGCTGCAGAAGCAATGAGGACAAATAGAAAAATAAGTGATCGTCGGAGGGACTGACTAAGCTTATAGGAAACTCAGATCAGCCTTAGATGAAAGAATAAGCAAGGTCACCAACATCAAGAACGAATGGGAATTCCACAGTGATATACAGTGGAAAGAGCGAGTAGGTGGAAAGAGTACATTGAAGGACTGTGTGAGTGGAAGAAACTCTCTGTTGATGTAATATAAGAAGAAATTGAAGTTGATATGGAAGAAATAGGGAATCCAGTAAGAGAGTCAGAATTTAAAAGAGCTTTCGAAGACTTCAGATCAAATAAGGCAGCCGGGATATATCACATTCCATTGAAATTTCTAAAATCATTGGAGTAAGTGGCATCCAAACGACTATTCACATTAGTGTGTAGAATCTACTATACCGGCGATATACTACGATATTTACAGAAAAACATCATCCACACAGTTCAAAAGATAGCAAGAGCCGACAAGTGCGAGAATTATCGCACAGTCAGCTTAACAGCTCATGAATCCAAGTTGCTGACAAGAATAATATGCAGAAGAACGGAAAATAAATTTTACGATCTTTTAGATGAAGATCAATTTGGCTACAGGAAAGATAAACGGACCAGAGAGCCAGTCCTGACATTGCGCTTGATAATGGAAGTGACAATGAAGAAAAACCGAGACACGTTCAACGGATTTCTTCATCTGGAAAAAACATTCGACATGTTCGAAATTCTTAGAATAACGGCGACAACGAAGTGCTTGGATTAGAAAGATGGAAGACAGGGATACAGTCTTCCGTTCTTACTGTTCGATCTAAACATACAAGAAAAGGTTTAAAAGTGGGATTAAAATTCAAGGTCAAAGGATATCAGTGGTAAAATTCAGTTATGAAACTGCAATCCTCAGTGAAGGTAAAGAAGAATTACAAGATCTGTTGAACGGAATAAAAAGTCCATACACTAATATGTATGACGTGAAGTCATGTAAGGCAATGTGCCCGTCTTGACGTGGTTTAAAGGTTGTATCAGTGTTGAAATGGGCACTATATGCAGAATATGGATTACGAGTAAATCGAAGAAATTCGAACATAATGATGTCTAGCATACTGAGAAACCAGGTAGAATAGTGAGAAACATAGCATCAAAATTGGTGATTAGGAATCAGCTGTTAAGGAATTCTGCTATCTTGAAAGCAAAACAACCCATGACGGACGAAGCAAAAAGGACAGGAAAAGCAGACTAGCACAGGGGTTCCTGAGCAACAGAAGTCTGCTATTATCGTACTTAGGTCAAATTTGAGGAAGAAATTTCTGAGAATTTACGTTTGAATCACAGTGATGTATGGTAGTGAATCATGCGCAGTAGGAAAATCGGAACAGAAGAGGATAAAAGCATTTAAGATATGTTGCTATGAAAGAACGTTGAAAACCAGGTGGACTGATAATGTAAGGAATGAGGAGATTCTCCGTAGAATCGGTGAAGAAAGGAACGTATGGAAGACACTAACAAGAAGAAAGGACAGGATGAATGGAGTTAAGACAACAGGAAGTAACCTCAATGATGACTAGAGAGAGCCGCAGTTGCTAAAAAAAGTAGATGACAAAGAATGGGAATGTCATACGGTTGATCTAGAGTTGTCGATGTTGGGAAAGCCATACGGCGGATTTGCAATTCTCCTTGGCGTTTAACGATATATTACCACTTCTTCGCCCTTGGCCGTTTCGCTTCTCGCATCTGCAATCCTGCCCTCAACGTTCAATCACTCCATATATTTTACACTTGGGTTGCTGTCACTGCCGCTGAATGTGACCCGAGCATCCACGTAGATAACACCTAACGTCAGTAGAGCAGGCACTCCTTTTATCCAGTACTCCTCTCAGAACGTCTAGCTCTTCGTGAACTGTCTTCCCTCTCATGATAGCAGCCAGGTCCTTTGGGGCTCCTGCAGGCACCCTTCTCGAGGTGCAACCTCCTTAGGACATTATCCAAGTCCCTATATTCCGCTTCTTAGAGAATACCTTTGTTCGCTTCTTCCTTCCTTATCATATCGCAGGTGCTGGCATTGATCTTTCTTATTCTCTCGTCAAATTGTCTATTGATTCGTTGCGTCTCCCCCGATGGAGGTGCATCATCCAGCAGGATAACTGTCCATGTCCATTGGCCACAATTGTGCTACCGTGGTTTGAGGAGCGTGGTAGTGAACTCATGTTGATGTCTTGGTCACCAAATTTGCCTGAAGCGAACCCGAACTGTATGAGAAGACAGAGATTGGAATACAACCAACAAATAATTCAGGATGTCTAGTGCAAGTGGTTCTCAGATGTGAAGAGGTTGGCGCGGAGTAAAAATTAGTGATGGGACGCATCAAGCCAGTCAGAAGAAAGATAACTCAAAAAAGAAAGTTGAGCCTGATGGAACACATCATGGTTACTATGCGGCCAGAAACCCGTGGCCCTTAATTCACGAGAATCACGCGACCTGTGCGTAGACATCAAGTAACACGTACCTCCTAAACCTAGCAAGGACTTGTCGAATTTATGCTTTGTAGAATAGATGTTGCACTAATCATTATGTTTTGGCTCATTAGTGTTTTCCTATTCTGTAAGGGCAATTGTAGGGGAAAGTAGAAGAAAAGGTTACAGGAGAATGTTGACTTGGAACAAGGAATGAGAGAGGAGAAAGGCTAATTGAGTTCATTAATAAATTTCAGCTTCTAATATCAAATAATCTATTCAATAATCACCCTTGACACCCTCCTAAGCAGCTCACCAAAGAATTTAATGACAGTGCCACAGTTATCCGAAAGTCGTATATCGTGCCACATTTACATAAATCCTCCTGATGCAGGAGCTGACGGGTCTCATCTGTCACCGGAACAAAGTCCAAAATCGAGCACAAATGGAAAATACATCAAGAAGGGATGGTTCACGTTCAAACTGCACACGACAGACGGCAAATACCACTAGCTTTCAAGTGGCAGTGCTGGTCAGACATCTGAGCCTCCTAATTTGTTAACGAAGTACTGATGGTAAATATTTTCTATCCATGTGACTGCGTTGATAAGTTTTCCATAAACAGATTTTTTGGCTGCTGATGAAAACGGCGTCAAGTACTTCTTGCTGGTTCAGAACTGGTTTCAGATCTCGTTTAATACTACCTCATTCTGCCTCTAGAGTCTGTTTGTCAAGAACGACATCGGACTCTATTGGATGGCTATATTGGGTAGGCGTGATAACATCACTCATTGAATGTCCGACGGCAGCGGAAGCAACTCAGGCCGTTACATGCTTTCCCATACATTCTCCTTAACATAGCGCACTACTTAAATTCTATCAACAATAAATAAATTAACACTACGTTGTACATACACAAAAGCAGACGATTGCGCTAAGAGTCATCCGTATACTGCTGTTGCAACCATTCACAGCACAAATTCGAGAAGTCTACATATAAGAATTTACAAGGATCATTATAAATTCTATTGAAATAAAAATTAACAGCAAAGACTGAGAGTGCAAATCTAGCTACAACAACGTCAAAAATAGGTTTAGTATCCGATTGAAAATAAATATTCACACATCATTAGTCAAACCATTAATGATGTAATTTCAACTGATTTAAATAATTCAAGTAATAGTTACTGTTAATTCGACCATAAGACACCCTCACCTGCTAGTTCAGCAAATGATGTTGGAAATGTGCTCTGTTTTGAGAAGTAGGAGAGAAATGTGAAAATAGCCGACGTGAAGCTTTTACGGCAGGTCATGACCCTTATCTGATAAGTGGTAAGAGCATTCTCGGAAACAGCATGTTTACGGCTCCCAGTTTCGGTCCGTTATGTACGAGGGCCATCCAGAAAGTAAAGAACGTATTGCTATACCAAAATGTCATTCGGTAATAATTCAGAAACTGACATACTTTGTCTACTTTTCCACATAGTCGCCTTTGACATTAAGGCACTTGTCGAAGCTCGGCACCTGTTCCTGTATACCCTCTCCACACCATGTAGCAACCTTACTGTTCAATAAGATCACGACACCATCCTTCAGGTCTTCATCATTTGCGAGGAGTTTCCAAGCAAGGTGCTTCTTCAGTCCAGCAGTGCCACGTCCGAACTTTAGGGAGGATGGTCGAAGATGTCCTACCGGAATTTCTCACGCAGCAAAGCTTGTGTCTGTAGCTCAGTTTGCGAACATGTATTGTGGTGCAACAGAACATTTCCACGCGAGAGCTTGCCTCTTCAGCTGATCTGGATAGCCCGACGAAGACGTTAGGGTAGCAAAGTATGCATAACTATTAGTCGTTGCGTTGCAGGGTATGAAATCGACGAGTATGAACCCTTGACTGTCCCAGAATACAGAACCCATCAGTTTTTAAGTAGATGCACTTTGTTTGCATTTGCGTGGCTTCTTTGGCGTCAGGAAACGACGCCACTCTATAGCCTTACGCTTCATTATTAGACACCCTCGTTTCATTTCCTGTAACAGTCTGGTCAATGAACGTGTTCCCATCCCTTAGCTAACGCTACAAGATGCTTATGTAGCACCCACTCTCGCAGCTTTCTGGTCACCTTTGAGCATGCGTAGCACCCACCGTTCACAGATTTTGTGGTACACTAAATGCCGAATGAGAGTTTCCTGCAGAACTGAACGAGGCACTTCCTGACATCACGCACGTCGTTAATGGTGAAGCATCGATTCTCTAGCACGATGCCATCCATATTTTGTTTCACAGCATCTGTGATGACGGATGATCGCCCTCACTCTTCTCATTATGAGCATCTGTTCTTCCACTCTAAAAATTCTGCTTGACTTTCGGACACTGGCTGCATTCATTAGACCTGGTAAAAAGTCTGCAGTGAATTTCTCTGCCTGCAGTAAACGTTGTAATATGCCACGAAGTTTCAACACAGAACGTTACTTTTCCGGTCTAGTTCAATGCACCTTCACAGCTTCATTTGTTTTCTTTTGAAATTATTAATCATTTTTACAATGAAAAGAGACTACATACCCTACATACTATTTTTAAGGCAACTGGCGTCCCATTAACGAGTATCCGTCTTTGCTGTAACGCCTTTTACTGTACTGAAACCATTAGAATATTTGCATCCGAGCTATTAACTTTATGGTAGTTAACTAAGATAATGGTTGTAATTTGTAATTTGTCGTCCTCTGACGTGAACGCTAAAGATTGTTGGAGCAACAGTGCAGAGATGATGTTTAGCGGAATCGTCTGCCGTTCGGGTATGCAGGGCACCACGTTTATGTATTACAAGTTAAGTAAAGTACGATGTGGAGGAGGAATATGCACTGGAACGTGGACACGTACCTGAAGTTGTTTAGGAAAAATAGAACTTGATGATCAAGTTGCGCCATCGGCAGTTTCAGAAGACGGTGACTCACCAACGCAAGAAGAAATACAGGGTGTCCCAAAAAGAATGACCAGATTTTAACTTATAATATTATTGAGACAAATGTCACTAGGTAACTGAAACATCGCTAGATGTAATCGGCATGGTCTAGAGTTTCAGAAAAAGTCCGCTAGATATCGCTAAGATCGCTGACCTGGAGCGTGCAGCCAGTCTCACGCAATATGGTATCCGCGAAACAGATGGCGTATTGTGTTATTGAATTTAGTCGTACTCAGTCAGTGAACGCAAATCAGCACGCGTTTCATATTTGATTTCGTGCTAAACCACCATCACCAAAGAACAGCCGGCCGAAGTGGCCGTGCGGTTAAAGGCGCTGCAGCCTGGAACCGCGAGACCGCTACGGTCGCAGGTTCGAATCCTGCCTCGCGCGTGGATGTTTGTGATGTCATTAGGTTAGTTAGGTTTAACTAGTTCTAAGTTCTAGGGGACTAATGACCTCAGCAGTTGAGTCCCATAGTGCTCAGAACCATTTGAACCATTTTTGAACCAAAGAACATTCGACGGTGGTATTAACAGGTGTCTCTGTAAAGACAAAAGTCCTGGCCGGGCACGCGTTCCTGAACAAACAGTGGAACAAATCCGACGAGCATTTGAGTGGAGCCCCCTCTACTCGTCGTGCTAGCCGAGAACTTGCGTTACCGCGCATGACAGTGTGGTGTGTGTTACGGCGTCGTTTAGCCCTCGAACCAAACCGATTACAACTGGTACAAGCTCTTCGAGATACTGACAAAGTGAAGCGAGTGGACTTCAGCAATGCTATTCTAGAGGACATGGAGGATGACACTTTTACGTCACGGTTGATGTTCAGAGATGAGGCAATTTTCCATATTAGCGGTAAGGTTCACCGTCATAATATGCGTATACGGGGGATCGAAAATTCTCACGAATCAATTGAACAAGAAAGTGATTCACCAAAAGTGAATGTTTTTGTGCTGTTTCGCAAAGCAAGGTTTATGGACCCTACTTTTTAAAGGAAGAAACCGTAACAGGACAAATATATCTTGCAATGCTACGGAACTGGTTATTTCCACAACTTGACTCTAATAATTTTATCGATCAGCAAGATGGAGCACCACCGCACTGGCACAACAACGGGCACAGTTTCCTCAGTGCCAAAGTGCCTCAACGTTACATAGGGCGTACAGGACCACGAGACCAGGCTTTACACTCTTGGCCTCCTAGATCCCCTGACTTAACATCATGTTATTTCTTCCTGTGGGGATATGTTAAACATTGTTTTTACGTTCCTCCCTTACCTCGTGACATTGATGAACTAAACACCAGAATATCAGCTGCTGTAGCTTCAGTGACAGAAGACACCTTAAGCTCACTATTGGATGAATTCGGCTATCGGCTAGATGTCGTCCATGCAGTGAATGGAGGACATATTGAACATTTATGATGGATTTTTATAAACTTCTGTCTTTTCTGAGTAATTTAGTATGCAATTTGTTGGTGTTAAGCCCTTCTTACCAACAAATAATTCTATTTAAATCAGGTCATTCTTTTTGGGACACCCTGTATTACTAACTTTCAGTCATTAACATTAACTAGTCAAAGCTGTATACGTAATAATTTGTTGATATTCGATTCAAATTTTTTTTTTCCGATTGATGTGTTAATGATGTTGACAAAGCTCAGAAAACCTGGCAACGCAATACACCACAGAACCACAGATTATCTCTGCAATGTTATGCCGAATCTTACCTCTGCGTTTGTTCCTAGTATCAAAATGAAGCCGTTAATGGTAAAATAGTGCTGGTCTTTTTTACTAATTTCTACAAATTTTCAGTTTTTCGAAGCAATGGAAATTTTACTAATAAATATCACTCTTCTTTTTTTTAAAAAAAAGAGCAAAAATTATAGCACGGTTGCTGTGGAAAATTGATATGTACGGTTAAGAACATGGGCTACGTCGTCCACAACACAGGGAAGACTCAACCGCGGCCTTCACTGAGTCTGTCAGCGCAGCCGACGAGTGAAGAGTGGTGCCGCTGCGCTACCGCACATCTCCGAGCGCTTGGCTTCGACGCTCGCCCACCAGACACCGATGCGCGGCCTGGGCCTTCCCCCGCGCCAAGTCACCACTGACGCAGCGCGGCAGGGGGCTCTCACAGCCCAAACTGCAGCACACCGTGCTGCACCACCGTTACGGACTCATCTCTTGTGACGAACACATGGCCTGACATGGTATCCGGTTGCATGATACCCTCTTCTAATATAACCCATCCTTGCATGACCTGTCGCAAGCAAGACATCCGCTACTGCACCTACTACCCGACCCAACTGTCACAGAGGTATTTTTTCCCTTGGCGCTTGCCTTGTGCCTTGGGACTTCCCCCCCCCCCCCCCCCCCCCTCCACGGCCCTTCAAACCGCTACCTGTCGTTCGACATTCGACCCAATCTATCTCCAGATGAGTGCGTATTAATGATTAACCTTAACCAGTCGAACGCAAACATCACAGTACCCACATCATGCGACACCTTACTTTAGTAAAAACTAACCCTTATGCAAAGATGGCAGTTTACCTTCTGAGTTGGCCATCATGCCGGTGTGGGTGTAGAGGGGCTCCACCTCTTATTGAATCGGGAATAAGGAGCGGCTTGAGTGCGTTTTAGAGCCTCGTGTTTGCCATTGTCCTATTTTTAATTCCTGATTCCCTTTTCTTTTCAGAAATAAACCGTAGACAGTACATTCGGAACGAAAGAATATATGTTGCAGAAGTACAGACGAATGAAAGTATACGACGGAGGTGTACACAGGGCGTTTCAGAATGACGTTCTAAAAATTTGGCGACGGGTCCGTACACCAAAACAAGAGAACAATGTCCAGTTAACATGAGCTCTAAAATATATACCTTAATAGTTACGAGCACCTGTTCACATTCGGTACAGTGAAACACATCTCTTCCACTGAACAAGTTTTCATAGTTCTTAAGGTATGCATTTTATAACCCATGTTTTCTGGACTTTTTTTCTGGTTTTGGTATAAGGAACCAGTCCCCAAATTTTGAAACGTAATTCTGAAATATCTTTTGTATTAGAACATTGAAGGCTTAAATTGGAAGAGTTAGTATTGTCGGATAAGTTTAAACTTTAAGAGTCGTACAGGGATCGCTAGTAGGTATGTGGCTTGACGTCCACAGAGTCCCAAATTAGTGTGGCGTGCATTTCATTTCCTTTTCTTTCCGTTTCAAAGTTGCACTCTTTGTGATTTTATCCGTGTTTCATTTCCGTAGTAAAGTTGGTGAAAGCCGTGGTACAGCACAGCCCAGTGTCTCAAAAGGTATTGCCTTTCCATCATGCCACGTCTGAGTCAAAACAGCGCAGAACGGCGCTGAGATGCCACACTGAGGTGAGAGGGGTCTTTGACCGTGATTTCTTCCCTGTACGGCTCCCTATTTCTCCACCCTTTGTAGAAATAATAGCGAAGAATCCTCCAGAGATAACTGTCGGAAACAATATAGCAGAAGAACGGAGTTGTCATTATAAGTGAAAACAAGTTTTAAGGAGAAATGCGATGAGAAAATGCTAGGTGCGTGATAGTACAGGGTGTTTCAAAAATGACCGGTATATTTGAAACGGCAATAAAAACTAAACGAGCAGCGATAGAAATACACCGTTTGTTGCAATATGCTTGGGACAACAGTACATTTTCAGGCGGACAAACTTTCGAAATTACAGTAGTTACAATTTTCAACAACAGATGGCGCTGCAAGTGATGTGAAAGATATAGAAGACAACGCAGTCTGTGGGTGCGCCATTCTGTACGTCGTCTTTCCGCTGTAAGCGTGTGCTGTTCACAACGTGCAAGTGTGCTGTAGACAACATGGTTTATTCCTTAGAACAGAGGATTTTTCTGGTGTTGGAATTCCACCGTCTAGAACACAGTGTTGTTGCAACAAGACGAAGTTTTCAACGGAGGTTTAATGTAACCAAAGGACCGAAAAGCGATACAATAAAGGATCTGTTTGAAAAATTTCAACGGACTGGGAACGTGACGGATGAACGTGCTGGAAAGGTAGGGCGACCGCGTACGGCAATCACAGAGGGCAACGCGCAGCTAGTGCAGCAAGTGATCCAACAGCGGCCTCGGGTTTCCGTTCGCCGTGTTGCAGCTGCGGTCCAAATGACGCCAACGTCCACGTATCGTCTCATGCGCCAGAGTTTACACCTCTATCCATACAAAATTCAAACGCGGCAACCCCTCAGCGCCGCTACCATTGCTGTACGAGAGACATTCGCTAACGATATAGTGCACAGGATTGATGACGGCGATATGCATGTGGGCAGCATTTGGTTTACTGACGAAGCTTATTTTTACCTGGACGGCTTCGTCAATAAACATAACTGGCGCATATGGGGAACCGAAAAGCCCCATGTTGCAATCCCATCGTCCCTGCATCCTCAAAAAGTACTGGTCTGGGCCGCCATTTCTTCCAAAGGAATCATTGGCCCATTTTTCAGATCCGAAACGATTACTGCATCACGCTATCTGGACATTCTTCGTGAATTTGTGGCGGTACAAACTGCCTTAGACGACACTGCGAACACTTCGTGGTTTATGCAAGATGGTGCCCGGCCACATCGCACGGCCGACGTCTTTAATTTCCTGAATGAATATTTCGATGATCGTGTGATTGCTTTGGGCTATCCGAAACATACAGGAGGCGGCGTGGATTGGCCT
Organism: Schistocerca nitens; assembly: GCF_023898315.1. Classification (NCBI taxonomy): domain Eukaryota; kingdom Metazoa; phylum Arthropoda; class Insecta; order Orthoptera; family Acrididae; genus Schistocerca; species Schistocerca nitens. The sequence goes on along the minus strand of NC_064617.1, from coordinate 422,280,472 downwards.
CCCTATTCGCCAGACATGAACCCCTGTGACTTCTTTCTGTGGGGACACTTGAAAGACCAGGTGTACCGCCAGAATCCAGAAACAATTGAACAGCTGAAGCAGTACATCTCATCTGCATGTGAAGCCATTCCGCCAGACACGTTGTCAAAGGTTTCGGGTAATTTCATTCAGAGACTACGCCATATTTTTGCTACGCGTGGTGGATATGTGGAAAATATCGTACTATAGAGTTTCCCAGACCGCAGCGCCATCTGTTGTTGAAAATTGTAACTACTGTAATTTCGAAAGTTTGTCTGCCTGAAAATGTACTGTTGTCCCAAGCATATTGCAACAAACGGTGTATTTCTATCGCTGCTCGTTTAGTTTTTATTGCCGTTTCAAATATACCGGTCATTTTTGAAACACCCTGTAGCTGGAATAAGATGATACAGATAGGAGGTGAAAGGGCACCCTTGGGTAGTTGTGAAATAGAGGTCGAAATAAGGTTGCATAGATTATAGCGATTACAGTTTCTGTGGTTAGTCAAATATGTCAGTCATATGACAGAGTTTCTGGAGCATAGTGCGGTGAACGGTTATTTCTGGTATGAGAGGTGAGTTTTAATATTTGAGTGATTGTTCTCCGAGCTTTATGATAGACACTAGGACGGAAATGATTATCAAATATTATTGTAAATGGTGCCCCTCTGGGCGAATTCTTGCCCTTATGTGAGGACGTGCTGAAGAGTGATGCCTCCGAATTTTTTTACGCGGAAACACTTAAAACTTTTTAAATAAATAAAATTTTATTAACATTGTACATGTTCATTTTTCATGTATACATATTTATTTTCTAACATAGTCGCCCTTGAGACTAATACATTTCTCCCGACGTGTGAGACCATTTTCTTGATGCGAACACTGCAGAATATTTTACTTTACTGTAGGAGGCAAAACCCCCCCTCTGCTTGCTGCGCTTCATCACCTCTAAGGTGTTCTTTAAATCTGGAAACAGATGAAAATCGGATGGTACAAGTTGGGACCCTATGCGGAATGATCGATGAGAGCGACACGAAGGTGTCGGATTATTGCAGATGTTGTAGCTCTCGTATATGTTTTCTGACACTGTCATGCTCAAGAAGAGGGTACTCCATGTGTGAACGGACTTACCCTCTGTCGCTATAGGGCTCCGAATAATACCGTGCAACAAGGTGATGTCTAACGTAACTATGTCTGTGCGTGAGAAACAGTGTGCTGTTTCCAACCACAGAAAACGTGCCTCCAACTTAAACAAAGAAGATTGGACAGATGTCAATAGTTTCTACCGTAATAACATTGTGACAGGTGATGATGGCCGGAGTGACTATTGTTGACCCCACAAACAAGCGAGCGTCAGTGGTGTTCCGCTACACACGATCACCGACGCCAAAAAGCTCAAGATCATGTCCTCAGAAGACAAATTTATAACCATAGTTTTCTGGGATGTTCAAGGTGTGATGCACTTAGAATTCATGCATAAAGTCACCACCATAAAATCTGCAAGTTACTGCGAAACCCTTAGGTAATTGAAGCCACGACTTGGAAGAGTTCGTCCACACGTGGAGCACCCTCTCCTTCAGCATGTGAATTCCAGACCCCACACTAGCGCTGCAACTTCCTCAACAATACGACTCTTTGTGTTCTCTGTCATCGATCACACTACATTCAATCCCCACTTGACCCCATCCAGTTTTCACCTGTTTCTGTAACTTAAAGGTTCAAATGGTTCAAATGGCTCTGAGCACTATGGGACTTAACTGCTGAGGTCATCAGTCCCCTAGGACTTAGAACTACTTAAACCTAACTAACCTAAGGATATCAGACACATCCATGCCCGAGGAAGGATTCGAACCTGCGACCGTAGCGGTCGCGCGGTTCCAGATTGTAGCGCCTAGAACCGCTCGACCACTGCCGCCGGCTGTAACTTAAAGAACGCCTTCAAAGATTTCACTTTCACGGTGAGGAAGCGGTGCAAGCAGGGGCGAAGTTGTGGCACCGTGAACAAAAGTTAAGCATTGTACATTAACTTCATCAACAAACTGGTCTCTCGTTGGGAGAAACGTGTTCCTCGCCATGGTGACGACGTTAAAAAATAAATATGTAGATGTGAAAAACCAAGATGTATTTAAAAAGTTGTAAGGGTTTTCACATAAAGGATTTGGAGGGTTTCGGACCCAGCTAGTGACTATAAGTGTGTAAATTAGAGAGAGACTAATCGTTCCGTAATGCATCTGAGTTTCTGTTTTATACAGCTTTCGTCGGAATAGAGATCGTATCCTGCGGTGCGGACGGGATTCCGTGACGCAAAGGAATATGGGGACAGAGTGATCCCATTATTACCGCTCCAAAGCACTCGGCTGGCGACACAGTCCACGTACAAAACCACCTCGCACAAAATGTCAACGCGCAAAATGCGACTCGTCCGAGCACCATTCCACGAACCGATGAAGAAACGCGCCGCCGCCAGGAAAAAGATAATAATCGGTGCCAGAATGCTACAAATAGACATGCCTGGTGGCCTGCCAGTAAATAATTCACCAACACAGTGCAGAGGACGTATGCATCGACGATACAGCCCCTACAGCCAGCCACCAGCCACCGTGGGGCTGCCCGTTGAATCCAGTGTAGCGTTCAGCTCGTAACCGCCGGCTCTGCCAAGTGCATAACATTCTCGGTATTCTTGCCGCCTCAGACATGACCGAAACGTCAAGTTTTCAACGATCATCACCATCGTCTTCGCCAGGAACTGTGGTGGCTGAGCGTACAGGTCGGAAGCAGTGGGATAATGCCAGGTAGTCTACAGACTGTGTTACTGATATGCAGAAAAATTATCGAGAATATGTACTGTATTTGGTGTTGTCGTTTGGATGGTCTGTAAATATGTACTAGTCTCTAAAGTGTCCTGTAAGCGTCATCTTCACTCATTTATGAATCGAAATGAATCGTATTTGGTGGTTCTTGGCCTAATGAACTAATGAGGTTGTGGATCGAAAAAGTAGTTTTCTAGAATCTGATAGTTGGTCTCTGAATGATTTGATGGATGGATGATTCCCCTGTATGCTGCTTCATGTTAATCGACATTTTCTTTAACCTTCTTCCTCCTGTTAACCTCCTTTACTGTTCTTACGGTAGCACTGTACTAATGGTATAACAGTTTGGAATATTAGATGTTCACAGTACATCTCCACCATCGAGCAGTCAACCAAATCTATAGGGTACTCCCCGTTGGCGTGGAATCAAGAAATTTGACAAGAAGCAAAGTTTCATACTTCAAGTAAAGTACAAAATTCGAAAATTGTCAACAAGAAATTCTATCACATGAAAAAAAAATGATTTTGCCATCCGACTGTCTGTCTGACTGTTCGTCTGTTAAGACACCTTTTTCTCAGGAATGGGTTGACGTATCACGGTGAAATGTATGTCACATACTAAGGTCTATGGTCACTTGGACGTGCAATAAATTTTAGCTTCTAAGTCAATGCAGTCAATAGATACGATCATTTATATTTTATATTTTGGTAATTGGAAACTCACTCATTTAAATCTATAGGATACTTCTCGTCTGACTGGAATCATTAAATTTGACAACAAGAAAAGTTTTACAGCACAAGTAAAGGAAGGAAATCAGAACCTTGTTCATTTGTAATTATATCACACAAAAAATTATTCTTTTGTCATTTGTTAGCCGATTTTTACTTAAAATTAAAACTTTCTCGACAGGCTGGGAATTTTCGGGACCAATATCTTGTCAGCACCAGCGTCGATAACAGACAAACACCGTCTATATACTCGATTCCAGGGATTAATGAACTGTCTATATACATAATTAAATTTGTACGGGACCCTCAGGGCGCCACTCCTAATGGCCGATTATTCAATTGTGTTGGGTTAGTTCTTCAACCTACAACATAAAATACGCGTGAACTTATTAATATAAAATAGAGTTAAAAAATTAAATAAGGTAATGAATATCAAATGATAACTAGTTCCAGCTTATGATACAGCCACCTTCATATCGATTATAAAAACACATGTATTTTACGAGCAGACACCGTACATAATTTTACAATTTATCTGAAGATGGCTGTATAATCAGCTGAAATTAGTCATCGTTTAATGTATTTGCCTTGCGATCTTGCCTGTTGAAGGGTTTTAATATATTTTTAACTTAATGTAAGAGTTTTAGATCGCTTTTATACGGCAGGAATTAACATTCACAACGTAGCTTGACTACTTTCGATATGACACGATACAAGATACTTCTCGGAAAACTTAGGTACCTAAGTGATTGCAAACACGCTGACGAAAATGAATGCACACAGTGCAGTGTGCAAAGATTCCTTGTATCAGAAGTAAATTTTCGTGACATGTAACTATGAGATAATAGGCCTAACGGCCTTTTCTTCATGAAAGTCTTCGCGCTGATCATGTTTGATTACATTCCGCTATTTGAACGTGAGTCCATAGTTGTGAGACTGTGCGTTGTGACGTTTGCTGCACGACGCTGTCTGTAACTAACCACTCTGGCGTGCTATTGAGGAGATTATCAATAGTATCCCGTTCCACAGATTCCAGGCAAATTCCGGTAAATCACGTTGCTATTACGCCACTCGCACCACATCTATGTAGATACCGGCACTAAACATCGACTGCTGGGGCTGTAATATCCCACTTCTGAGTTATGTAGTTTTCTGACTTTTGTAACAAAGCCAAACTGCCTTTCTCCTCGCTCTTCGAGGGTACCTCGGCTCATTTCTGGTGTAAGATGTAATATGACGCCAAAAACAATTAAACTCATTTTTGCCACCTCGTGTTCCTCTGTAAGTAAAACTGTTGAAACACACGTCAGCCAATACATGCTTCTCCAGTCAAAGTTTGTACATATGTGCTTATTAACTTGGGGATAGTGTTATAGGTGGAAGATACCCACTTTTCACGTGGGGAAGGTGGTAGGTCAAAGTAATGGAAACTAACCGGTGTTGATGTCGAATCCATAGCTTTGAGCGCCGTTAAGTTGGTTGATGGGAGTCCCTATGAAAATTCAGTTCACGATTGACTGCAGAAGTAGGTGGATTCTAGAAGAAAATAAAACATAATTGTTTGGATAAAAATGAATTTTTAATGTATTTTTGAATCGGATAAAAAAGTGTAAAATGATTCCATAGCCTATATGGATTCCTAATCCCATACAAAGAGTCCTGAAAATATTCCATTTTGAATTTTTATTGGTTGTGAAAAGACTGAAAACAAAAGTTTTGGTGCACATTCAATACATATCTGATGCGTGAGCAATTTACCTCCGATTACACTACTTATTAACTGATGTTAACTTATGTATAAATAGTTCATCTGCATCAAATTAATTTTTTTAGTCTTCTGACTGGTTTGATGTGACTCTCCGCGAATTCCTCCCTTCTGCGTAACTCTTCACTTCGCAGTAGCACTTGCACTCCATATATTGAACTATTTGCTAGATGCATTCCAGTGTCTGTCTTCCACTAGAGTTTCTACCTCGACCTCCATCTGGTACCATGGAGGCTATTCCCTGATGTGTTAACACATATCCTATCATTCTGTACCTTCTTGTCAGTGTTTCCCAAATGTTCCTTTCCTCATTGATCCTGCAAAGAACTTCCTCATTGTTTATCTTATCAGTCCATCTAATTTACAGCGTTGTTGCATTCTGGCAAGCTAGCCCGCAGCTGTTGTAAATGTTCCTTAATATTCTGGATACTGTTACCGGAACGGAGTTGGCATCCCAACTAGTGCATGAATAATCTATGGGGGACAGATCCGGGGATCTTACTAGATGCGAGAGTAGCTCAATATCACGCGTACAGTTCATAATGTTCCATTAATTAACCTACATTATCCTGTTGGAAAATGTCACCACGATGATATACCCCGACAGGTAACACTTGGTCACGCAGGATGTCCGTGATGTACCGATGAGTAACATAGTCACTGCCTGCAGCATCCTGAAGTCATGCTCGATGGTTTCCCAGACCCAAACCCCAGGAGTAAGATGGTACATTGGAAGAGTTGGATCTCCCCCGGAACGACGAATCACAACTGAACACAATACGAGACCATTTATCAGAAGTCCGTGGTTCTCGCTCACGGAACCATTCCAGAGGCGGAAGATTGTGTTGCGATGTTAGCGTCAGATTACGCTCTGGATGTCAGTTTCCTAGTCTGGTTGCTGCTACTCTCCGACACATGGATGACGCCGAATGTTTCAGTGAGTCCATATATGTCCATATATGGCACTCGGATGGCAAGCGCAGATGTGAAGGGGTCAGTCGGAGCTCCGACGACGAACATGCCGTCTCTCGCATTCCGTTGCAGTCTAACATCGGGCCACTGATATGTCCAAGGGCCCCTAAATATCCGTATATTGCACGATTCGACAAGGCGGTCAAATGGAGACCTGCAATGAAGCATCTTTATCCTGTGTAAAGTGGTGATGACGCTGTCTCATACGAGAAACAAGGCATTGTATTTCTGTCCGTAAACATATGGTCCTGTCGATGCCTCTTACACACTGTACCAAGTCTAGCAACAACACCAAACGTAAATAACTCTAAAGGACACAGAATTGCAATAAGAGCCATAAACACAACCAGCCATCGTGTGTACGTGTACCAAGCTACAGTGACATCCGACTTTCGTAAACCCTCGTCGCCATTTTTCTGAAGGCCTCGTTGCTAGATCTCTGGAGGTCGAGATGCCACTATTGTTACAGTAGGCCTAATTTGTGAGTTCGTGAAACGGCTTCTGGTGCAGTACACCCCTAAGACAGTTCCTCCCTGCCACCACTATGCAGCTATGCCTTAGGGTCAGATAACAAGATAGGAAAACGAAGGCTCTACTACGCTCCAACAATTAGTAACAAAGTCGCACAAATGAGTTAAAAAGGTTTACTTATCATTGTTGAATAACAAAGTCAGCAACATTGCATGTAATGTAACACAAATACGACCCCTCAACGGGTAAGTGCAAGTAATCGTAGGTAAACTTCATAGTACATAGCAAATGTAATTTACAACAACTGTTTGGTCGCTTCTAAGAGTTCACTAAACGACGTTCCCTGTCCTTGTCTAAGTCGGCCCTGGGCGCTGATCTATAACCAAGTGGGCGATTTGTGACACCCAACTACGGCCCCACGCCAACAAATTAACACTTCCTGCTTCCAACTGACTGCTCAAATGCGCATCTATTGCTTACATTGCTATGAGCAGGACCTGCTACCGTAGTTATTCGCTGACGTCACTTACACTTCAGGAATAAAGTCAGTCTCGGAACTTTTGCGTGTGTGTAAGGGGGGGGGGGGGGGGGAGGTGGCAGACGCTGCGTCCGTTGATACTTACATACTTACACCTAGGAAACTTTCTTTAACCCGATGCACTGTTATCACTGACTTGAACATCACTGCTCGTCTTAAATTGGTTTTCCGTAAATAAATACATACAACAGCATCTTTTGCTGGTTTCACATTGCCGTTCTTCAAATATATTAGAGCCGCACAATACTGTCAGCAGGAAATGTTCTAAAGAGCTCCGTCTGATGGGTTACACTATACCTGAAAATGACTACACAGCCGAAACGGTGTAGCAAATAAAAAGCACAAGACAAAAGTATATACTAATCAAAGTTACTATAGGTAGTGTATCGACCAACTACTATCTTAGTGGAAGCTCCAAAAGTGGCGTGAGGGGAACTATACCGATAATCACTAAAACATTCTGCCTCGATCCTGATAGATAGTAAACTGCTGTCCGGAGAGCCGTGCGATCTTACAGGACGGAGAGGTGCGCCGATCTAACCCACTCGGTGGATTAACGACGAGTATCGGTGTGCTCTAAAGGCTGGAAGTGGTTTTTAGGCAGTTTTCCTCGTTCCAGAAGGCGAATGCCGGGCTGGTACTTCAGTCCCGCCTCAGTTACACGATTCACAAATCTTTAGAGAACTTTGGACACTTTCGCATGCATAACGCTGCACACAGATAGTTGTGGTACACGGTTGTTGGTTGGTTGTTTTGGGGAAGGAGACCAGACAGCGGGGTCATCGGTCTCATCGGATTAGGGAAAGACGGGGAATGAAGTCGGCCGAGCCCTTTGAAAGCAACCATCCCGGCATTTGCCTGGAAGGATTTAGGGAAATCGCGGAAAACCTAAATCAGGATGGTCGGACGCGGGATTGAACCGTCGTAATCCAGTATGCGAGTCCAGTGTCTAACCACTGCGCCACCTCGCTCGGTTCTGTGGTATACGTATTCCGTTCTGAGGATAATGAGGTGACGAAAGGAATGACATCCGGCCACCTCTTGAAATAATTATGCCAAATCGGTTCAGAAGTATACCATTTCTGAGTCAATGCGGGACATAGACACACACATACAAACACACACACACACACACACACACACACACACACACACACAAGAAAAATTCTAGTAGTAAATCATCGGATTCATTACATTCTCCTAGATACAGTGTCCTTTTCTCTTAGCGTGCATTATTCTTACGACAGCGAAATGCGGGATATTGCCTAATCTCCTAACAGTATACATCTACTTTCAGTGTATTTTAACGTCGTGTGGGACCTCGACTGTAACGCCGAGTAATCCTTCGTCCACCCGAGTTATGTGATAGCGCCAGTAGGTGGAGTTCTCGTCGGTCACCTCTTTGCGGGGGATGCAACGGCTCAAACGAAACCTGCAGCGATTGCGCATCAACGAAACCGCGGGCGGTATGGCCGCTGCAACCTCTGACATTTGGGGACGAGCGCAGCATCAGCGGACGCGCGCCCGGGTGGCGAGAGCGCATGCGGCGCCAAGACGCGCCGCCCCTCCCCTCCCCTCCCTTAAATCCCTCCCCAAAGCTATCCCCCACCCCCCGCAGCGCCGACGCCACCCCTCCCCCGCCACCGACGCCACGATACTCCAGTCGGCCGGCAGCGCGCGCGCCGTGCGCCTACGCAGGAGAGACACCTGTCGCTGACACTCGTCTTCCTGGTCAGCGGACGCCGACCATTCGGTGTGCAGCGGCGTCTGCGAACTGCCGGTGTCACCTTTCCGGTGTGTCGTGGTGCACGACGGCACAGTCGTCGTTCACTTGCCGTGCCTCACCGAGCAGTGTCTGCACTGTCATATTAGCTATTGTACTTGTCATTGCCGTACTAAGTAACCATTGTTTCTAGAGGTGGCATCACGACACTAGGGTAGCAACGACAATTTCATCTCCAACAATCTCTATTAAATATCGAACAGTTATTTACGGACTGCTGGTAGTATCATGGACGTATAATATTCTCTCGCAGTATGGAAATAAGACTTCGTCTGAAATTTTTTTGAGCTGATATGATTATACTGTGACGCTAATTTCTTATTATTGGAAGCCCAATAAAGGCACTCACTACGATTTCAGCGCCTGGATGGCATAATTAATAGCTTTGGTATCAGTCGCTGCTGTAGCCTACCTGACTTTCGGTGTTTTTACGAGCGGCGATTGTGCAAGGAGTGCTATGTGACTGACATTCACGGATTTATAGGCACGTAGGCTGTTACACGTTAGTTTTGCTGCAAATCTGGGATGAATTATTGGCACCAGTCACTGATTTTCCGTGGATGGCCAAGAGTCATGGTACTCAGGTCAGACTAGACCAGGACTGACAAAGTTAGCTGATACCGGCCGGAGGACTCGCCAGCGGTGATAGCTACCCTCGAGGGTGTGGAGAGTGCGTAATGGCGGACGACGGCGGCCCGCGGCTGCGGGTGGCTGCCGCGTGATGGAAGCGACGGGCAACGGCTCCTCCTGGGCGGCCCTCGCCAACTGGACGCTCGACCGCCAGGAGTACTGCAACTGCAGCGCCGAGGCGGGGGCGCCGGCCAACGACTCGGGGGCGGAAGCGCGGGAGGCCGCAGCGGCGGCGGGCACGCCGGGGGGCGGACTTCTGCAGCTGGTCGCCACCGTCGCCACCGGCGTCGTGCTCGGACTCCTCATCCTCGCCACCATCGTAGGTGAGTTCGCCACCGCGACCAGCTGGTCCGGTTCGAGGTCCGAGCGACGCAAGCGGCCGCTTCGGGCGCTGAGCTCAGACGAGCGGGCAACTGCTAAATTTGTATACAGGTCCATCATAGATAGTAGTGAAAAATGATGCGGGCGAATGTGCGGGGTAACAGAACCAAAAACATACTGCTGAACGTGGATCAAAATAATTGTCTCTGTGTGGTAACGAGCTGTCTCACGTCATTATCCAATATTGTCCTTGTTGGTTCAAATACATTTGAAATGTAAAACGTTGAATTAAATCTCCATCTAATTCCTTCAAGATATCACCGAAGACTGTGGTATACCAATTATCCATGGGCTTTCATTTATCCTCGGTGGTTAGGTCTTAGTTCATCAATAGTGCATATAAACTTGGATATATCTAGTTAGAGTATTCGATGAAACATAACGCAACACAAATGGCCCTATAAATATTCACGCCTGATTACATACCTCATAGTACAGATAAATCTCGACTTGCTCTTTGTTTTCTTTTTTCCTTCATTCTACTTAATCATTTTGAACCCTAAGGGGTGATCTCTGATAATAGAGAAGAAAAACTTCTTTGCCAAGATCGCTACTTACAACATTTATTCTCGATAATCGGTTTCGGTAACCAGTTTTACGATCTTCAGATCTGGAAAACATTTATACAATAAATACAATTATAAAATAATTGTAATATACCGTATAGAGGAAGAACCAGAAATACAATATACCTCGACGGGCACAGGTTATTGCATATTTCTTAAAACAGCAGTATGAGTACTCTTTTCCAGTAACTGGCAGGTACGTAACAGACTAGAATACTGATGATGTGGCATATGAAAATTAAAACTATGTACACAGGTATCCACCACATACAACTGTCTCACATGGCACTCACAACAGAGAACATCATTGCAGCCAGGGCGCCGCTAGACTAACAGGCGTGACCAGTAAAGGATAGACGAAACCGGTTATCGAGAATAAAGGTTATTATTATCGATCTCGGCAAAGAAGTTTATCTTCTATAATCTAACGACTAATACGAGTTCTAAAAATTGCAGCTTCTGTGCAACCTTTACTTCCATCATGGAATAAATAGTCTTTAACATTGACGCCAATATCTCTGCACACTAAAAAGAATGTTCCTTCTCAATGTAAAACTGCAACTGAGCAAGTACATTTGAGAGAGCGTCATCAGATCCCTCTCAAAAATATAGAAACATCTTTCTGATATCTGTTGCTTGTGTGCCACTAGCCTCGGTGAAAGAAGTGTGTTGTTTACGTGGATATGCCTTCTCTTTTATTTATTATGTTAAAACAAGTGAACATGTGAATCACCCCCACATCCACAGTAGCTCGACACCGAAACTAGAAGAGAATAACATGCACTACAACACATAGCGAGAGCAGAGATCTGTTCCACCAGCCTAATAGCAAGCAGAAAATTCATTCGATAAATTAAATCAAAGCTACTATCCGAAATGTAATTCGGATCGACAGATGAGATTACTTTACTGACAAGAACACGGATGAAGCTGGTCACAACAGAACCACGTAATCCAAGCCACACAGAGGATAAGAAAAATAAAAAATTTCGGAAAGTTGGTTATCTCGCAAAAAGAATTACACTCATATGTAAAGTATTGTTAAACTATTGCAAGCTAAAGCTGATAAAGGGAACTGAAGGCTCTCGATAGCGTTACTGAACGCGTCTAACGGAGTGAAAAAAGGCGCAAACAGAAAACTGATACAAAATGCTGAACACAGATGAAAATTAACGAACGGAAGAATAAAACAATTCAAGAAATGCGAACACATATACGTGGACACCGATAAAAACGAATCCTAGCTATAATCTTGTATAGTCCCATCCATGCTCCAAAACTTCCAAGTTCTGAGGGAACTAAGCCAATGTTCATGAAATTGAAGTATAACAAAAACTATGGTTCTGTACACCGGATAAAATATTCGGCATTGTTATTAGTACCTGAAGCTGAGAAAGAAATTGGTTCAGCTACTGTATTCATCTACTGAAAACCAGCTCCAAGGCGGAACCTCACTGAACAAATTTTCAGGATCGAGTGACCAGCATCATGACCAAATTGTTGTCCACATGCGGATAGCGGAAGTTGTAAGAGAACACCCTTACTGCACCCTGCCGCCTTACGCGCAACAGTGCTCCGACTATAAGCGAACGAAATCTCTTTGCCACTCTCTAAGCTTAGACCAGAGTTTGCTAAACTGAAAAAATAGCAGCCAATCACCAACAGACACTATGAAAACTCAATATTCCTTTTTTTTCTTTGTAAGAGTAAACTGCCATTTAACTGTGTGTTATTGTACTATATTTATCTTCTGCACTATCTCGATTTCGGCTTTTTGGCCGTCTCAAGTACAATGCTAAGAGTTGTTTATGACAGTCAAAAGCAGGTAAACAAGACTAACACATATAAATACGCATTCACTTACTGTGTCATTCTAAGTTTGTAGCACTGTGGAAGACAGATAGTGCTACCATATAAATACGCTGCATTTAAGTGTGGGGCAGGTATAGGGAGCACAGATACATAAATGAATAAACGTAAGTACAGAATAAATGTAAGTACAGCGAATTTATGTAGTTTTGGCTAACTGGAACTTACTCATTTGCTCAGTCTTTCTTCCGGCATGTTTACTAAACGCACGGGAAGTACAAGGTGTTAAAGGACATGAACAATGACATTAAATTTTATTGAAGCGTTATGAAAGAGCTCATGTAGAGACCCTTCGCATTAATTAAACTACTTCAATAAACCCAAAGTAACAGTCCACAGGTCGATAAAAGCTGTAGATCAGTGAAGATATATTCTTATTATCATGCAAAGGTTGCGCCATAGATTGCCGGCCGGAGTGGCCGAGCGGTTCTAGGCGCTTCAGTCTGGAACTGCGCGACCTCTACGGTCGCAGGTTCAAATCCTGCCTCGGGCGTGGATGTGTGTGATGTCCTTAGATAGGTTTAAGTAGTTCTAAGTTCTAGGGGACTGATGGCCTCAGATGTTAAGTCCCACAGCGCTCAGAGCCATTTTTTGCGCCATAGATTGCGTGTCATTAATCAGTATGAAATACATTTGAGTTCGTTTCAAACAACTCTGGCCTGGCGTGATTCAGTGTGAGACAACATTTCGTACGAGACTGGCTTTCAGCAATGAATGAAACTTTTCCAGACTTCAGCAGCGTAAGACAAGTCGCTGCCAGCGAACAGTTGCCGTCACTCCACTGGTAGCTACAGTAGCAGCGCAGGTCGACCAATTACAACATTCTGAAACACTATTAATATCTTTAACACACAGAAAATCCTCCACGCCGGTAGTTCGTTGATCTCTTTGCAGTCGTGGTTTTCGAGAAACACGTTACTAGATCGCGTACTCAAATATTACAAACAGGTGTTGCACGTCAAGGCCCCGCATCTGAAGGCAATCACCCTCGTCTCAGTAGTTACGAATTCTTTTAAACCCTCGCATCATCTTGTAAATCTTGAGAAAACTGCACAACTTATTGATGCATTTGTTCAACTACGTCCACGGCACTGCTGTACACTTCTCGTATGAGTTGACCCCAGACCCTGACAGAAAAAGTCCAAGACTTTCCTTAAATGTAAGTGGTTTCTTCTCTTAACACTTAGCTCTGGAATAATGTTCATAAATTTATTTCTGTTATTGAGAACTGTCTGTGTAGTAGGGGACTGTGTTGTACGTTTTTCATACTTCCTTCTATAGACAGCTCTGTAGTAGAAGTTTAATATTTTTTGGGTTTCGTACCTCAAACGAAACTCTTGTAAGATAACTTTGTTGCCTGTTAAGACGCCTTTTTGGCAGAAACGGGCATTATCAAGTTGAAATTTAGGTCAAATACTAAGGTGCATGGTCCCTTGATGGTGTAAAAACTGTAAGCTTGTAAATCAATGTAGTCAAAAGATACGGCCTTTTATCTCAATATTCTGAACCTCGCGAACACTCTAACGATAACCTGCAGATGACGTATCTATATACACCTCCACGGTGCGAGTCCAAATAGCATTTGTCCGATTTTTAAATGACTGGATTCACTTTTCTTTTTTTACAAGCAGCTTTTTCTGAATTACAAAAATTTTAACGGAAAATTGGGGTTTATCCAAATCCAAAAACATGTTATAAGCGTTGCAATCGAGAAAGTACTCCCAATACTATATTTAGTCGCCTGACTGATAATGTATTACTCTACTACCAGTAAGCAGTAAGGGAGATCAAATTAAGAGGTATTACTAAAAACTAATTAGAAGTTAAATATATTGCGAAATTGATGCTGTTGGAAACTAACACAAATTTCCATTTTCAAGACATACGATATTTTCAAAACTTTAACGAAACTCAGTTTGAAAATATCTCATGTTCCATAGCAAAAGATCTTTGTCCGTTTCAAGATACAAGATAGCTAGGAACCTACGAATTATGGCATTACCGTCTACACGTTATACAGCCAGTTTTAAAAATTTTCAGAATTTTACTTGCATAAATTTCTGTAAATGAAGATTTAACAATATATTTCAGTTAGCTTTCATACATTATACGGCACTTAGATTTATAGAACCCGAAATGTTTACAAATGCTGCTCAAAGCATAACCTCGTGTCTAGCAACAACAGACTGTGGAATGTGTTGGAACTGGTTATAGCGGTCTCTTGTGTGCATTCCTTTATGTGTTTCTAGACTGAAGTACCGGCCAAAAACATCCTGCGTTTCTAGATACAGAATCCTCCAAGCACTCGCTCCCTACTTAAACGAAATAGGAGAACTCATTCCACGGTCAATAGATTTAGATTTTTTTTTCAAGGTCTTACTAAGAACCAGATGAAACGCAGATAATGTCTGAGGATGCCAGGGAGGGTGCCCATGATATGTGCTTCGTGTGGAACGAAAATGTTCTAGAACCATCCTTGACAACAAATGTTTTCTGCCTGCGCGATGTGCAGCACAATTTTTGACAAATATCAGCAGTATGTAGAGCACCAACTGCGTTAATTGTGATTAAAAATCCAGATAATTAATGGCACAGAACTTATTAAGCTATACGGATCTGAAGTTATCCATCGTTGAATGAAATTTATAATACATATCTTTCAACAAAATGTGAATAAAGAACGTTAAATCTCTCAGCGGTTAATTAAGGTCCTTTTTCAAGTGCTTGAATTTGAAAAAAAAGAAGTAGATCAATTCGCTTGATTTGTTACCCCCAGTTAGTTATTTCGAAACAATTGTATCAAACGTTGGTGCTCACCAAGGAAAATTGTGTAACGTGGAATGTGCGCCGTATGCATGCTACTCACTGATGACAGTAAGGTAAATTCAGTCTTTCCTCTTCGCCGCTAGGTTTCCTCTCTGGCAAAGACAGCACATATCTTGTGCATCAGAGAGGATACGGACGACGAACAAAATAAGGAGTATGTCAGCTCTGTCACCATGTGCTGCAGTACATAACATAGGATAACACAATTGTCTTAATAAAAGCTGATCAAAACAAATGAAATCATGGCCGCGACAGAATATGGTGTCGTTCATCATGGACAGCTTTTCATTGCCGAATTTGCACAAGGAAACTAACCATAATGTATCATGTATTCGATATAATGATTTGGCGGACAAGATGGGCAGCAATCTGCGGTTGTTTGCTGATGATTTTATGGTATACGGTAAGGTGTCGAAGTTGAGTGACAGTAGGAGGATGCAAGACGACTTAGATAAAATTTCTAGTGCGTGATATGAATAGTAGCTAGCTCTAAATGTAGGAAAATGTAAGTTATAACTGATGAGTAAGAAAAATCAACCAGTAATTTTCGATTATAGCTTAGTAGTGATCTGCGTAACGTTGCAAAGGGGTATGAAGTGCAACGAGTGGGTGAGGATTGTGGTAGCAAAGGCGAATGGTCGATTTCAGTTTGTTGTGAGTGTTTCAGGAAAGTGTGTTTCATCTGTAAAGGACACCGCACATAGGAACCTACTCCGATCTATTCTTGAATACTTCTCGAGTGACCGAGCGAGGTGGCGCAGTGGTTAGACACTGGACTCGCATTCGGGAGGACGACGGTTCAATCCCGCGTCCGGCCATCCTGATTTAGGTTTTCCGTGATTTCCCTAAATCGCTCCAGGCTAATGCCGGGATGGTTCCTTTCAAAGGGCGCGGCCGACTTCCTTCCCCGTCCTTCCCTAATCCGATGAGACCGATGACCTCGCTGTCTGGTCTCCTTCCCCAAACCAACCAACCAACTTCTCCAGTGTTTGGGAGCCGTAACAGGTCGAACAGAAGGAAGACGTCGAAGAAATTCGAAGCGGGCTGCTAGATTTGTTATGGTAGGTTCGAATTACACTAAAGTATTACGGGGATGCATTCCGAAACTTAGGGAAGCATCTCCGTAACACTTGCGTGTTGTTCGAACCTACCGTAACAAGTCTAGCAGCCCGCCTCTGAATCCCTGGAAGGGAGGAGACGTTCTTTTAGAGGAACACTAACGAGAAAATTTAGAGAACCGTCATCTGAAGCTGACTGCAAAACGGTTCTCTTGCCGCCAAAGTACACTGCGCGTAAGGACCACGAAGATATGCTACAAAAAGATAGCCGGCCGGAGTGGCCGTGCGGTTTTGGGCGCTACAGTCTGGAACCGGGCGACCGCTACGGTCGCAGGTTCGAATCCTGCCTCGGGCATGGATGTGTGTGATATCCTTAGGTTAGTTAGGTTTAATTATTTCTAAGTTCTAGGCGACTGATGACCTTAGAAGTTAAGTCGCATAGTGCTCAGAGCCATTTGAACCATTTTTTTACGAAAAGTTGGGGCTCATACGGAAGAATAGTCAGGCGTGTTTCCCTTGTTCTATTTGTCACTGGAACAGGAATGGAAGTGACTAGTAGTGGTACAGTGTACCCTCCGCCACGTACCGTACGTGGCTTGCGGAGTACCTGCGTAAATGTAGATGCAAATGTAGATCTAATGCAACTAACTCGGCACGTGACTGATCAGAATAGAATCGAACTTAGATGCCGAAAACGTGGGTATTTGCATTGATCAGTTGTTCTTTACTGTGACTGCACCGACGGAGATAGTATAGGCACTGCAATCGTTTTGGGGAGGACCGCAATCCAAGTTTACGTTGTCTGTCGTTTCGCCTGCATCAGTGGAGGCAAATTCCGGGTTGGTTCCTTTCTTTTGACATGACAGTTTACATTTCCAGTCTGTGTTTGAATCCGTGTCTAATGACCTCGTAGTCAAGGAAACACTTAACCCCAATCTTCTTTCCTCTATTAAGATTACGAATAATTCAGAAAATGCAGAATGATAGTGATGCGTAGGACGGTTCCAGTTGTAAGCATCGCTTTTATCTTGTAATCAGAAACCAGACTGCAGCCAGACCAACAGGTAAAATCGTTAGTGGCTGAAGTAAACTCGGCCAATAAGGCATTTGCTATACCCCAAGGATAATTCTTAACCTAAGGCTGTGTCAGTATATGCAGTGAGTCAGCATTTACTTCTGGCTGCTACCAGAAAATTATCACACTCAATGATGCATTATTAAGACAAGAATTATAAAATCGGAACTCGTTTATCCACTGGAGACTTTATATATGTGAGTGTAATAAAATTCATCGGTAAAAGAATTACGTTCACTGCAGTTCTCCACCAGTATTAAGACAAACGTTAATTAATTCTTGGCTTAGTATTTCGACAGTCATTAATTACTACCTTCAAATGAACTCGTTTCTGTAGTGTTACAGCGATTAAGACTGCTTGCAACTGAAGTTGCCGTGCGACTGCTACGGTCGCAGGTTCGAATCCTGCCTCGGGCATGGATGTGTGTGATGTCCTTAGGTTAGTTAGGTTTAAGTAGTTCTAAGTTCTAGGGGACTAATGACCACAGCAGTTGAGTCCCATAGTGCTCAGAGCCATTTGAACCATTTTGAACTGAAGTTGTTCTGATTATCATTTAACTCTGTTGATAACTAAGAGTGACTTGACTCAGTGATAAACGCTACACATAATTCGTATTGTTCATATTTCCACTGGAATGTAAGTATTCTCGGTTGTATACAGTTACAAAACAAAATAGGGCGGAATTACTCGTAAACAGTCATAGCGGTTCAAGAGTATTTTAAATCAAACCAGCAACCAATGAAATTTTGTTTATTCTTACGATCCAGCTTGACTACCAAAGTAGAATTATTTTTGTCCAGACCATTTTAGCATAAGTGTTCTGTGAGCGTCTTAAGATATTCTATGAATACTGTATGAATGACACCTGAAGCTGCAGCCGAATGCTCATTAAGTCCATGACCCCGTAATACACTTGAAATACTTTTATCCGATGGGTACCATACGGCCTAAATGGTACTGAGAACACCAGCCATTGCAGAAAGAATATTGATCACTGTTTACCTGTCCTTCGGCATGCATTTTCCGATTCCTGGGATTAATGACATATTAAAGCATGTCTTAAATGAAAATAATTCGTATGTATAGTGATGCTTCTGTATCGACAGCCTTATATGCCACATTTTATCTATACATCAACACGTCTTAATAAGGAATTACAGTTGTGATATTAGAAGTACGGAATTCGTGTACTAGGGTTATGAACTAGTTTTACGGAAAAATATACCACCTGACAAACGAAGTGAAGCAGCCAGACAGGGTGGAGGAGACAGAATCACCGGCTGATAGAGTATGTATTACTACAAAATCGACTAAAATTTACAGATAACCTTATACTACGAACCCACTGATCAGTATGATGTTGCTTACCTCTCACCTGGATGCATAAGATGTTTCGACAGCAAAAGGGATCACAAAGTACTTTTTTCCTCCCTTGAGGTAAGCTGGTCCACAAATGTTCTGATTCTTGATATACTGGATGCTGGTACTGGAACAGGGTTGACAACAGAGCTGGTTCCACACATGTTCTACCGCGAACAGAAATGGGGATCTTGCTGGTCACGGGGGTACCTCAAACATAAAAAAAAACTGTGCAAAGAGACACGTGCCATGTTTGGATGAGCCACCACAATAATGTAACATGAGAATAACACACGAGGACACAGCATGTCAGTGAGGTACAGTTGTACTATCACAATTTTCTCAACAACTATCAGCCGTGGTGTGATGTCATACCCTAGACCAGGGCCGGCCAAACGCTGCACAGTGTGCAGACGTGCGGAATTGCTGCACATGTGCGCACGTGTGCGACAGCGAGTGACAGCGACATCTGTTATTAGACATGTGTCCTAAATGATCGGTGGCGGCTCCCCTTCCCTGTTTATGTGGTACAAGCAAGAGCGCAACATATCCAGTCTGGTTTACCCTGGTGACCGCAACCTTAACAGAGAAGTGCTGAGAAATGGCAGGTACTGTGAAAAAGCAGAGGACGGGAGATCTATGTTCTCAGTCGTTTAAAAATGACTCAGAACTGCAATTCTTTTTTGTAGCCGTTGGTGAAAACTCACAGGGTTTGCTGTGCCGCAGAATAATAGGCGGCCAGCGTAAGTTTTCAATTGAAGGACACTACAATACATATCACAAAGACGAGTGTAGTGTACTCAACAGTGAAGACCGGCAAGCAAAATTAAATGTCCTTAAGAAAGTGGATGAGACACATCAACTCGATTTTACTGTACGTCAAAGTAACTGATACTTCTTGAACTCTTATTTTCTTGTGTTGCTTTTATGTCTATTTTACTGTACGCTGTACAATGTACTGTTTTCAATTTTCCAGAATGACAACCACACTAAATCTTCACTGCGAGCAAGTTTTAAAATCGCATTAAGAATTGCACAATCTGGAAAACCCTTTTCCGAAGGGGAGTTTGTGAAAGGGTGTCTCTGCAGAATTTGGTGTGTCCCACGAACGTTAGCAGGTTTTAAGAAATCAGTCTGTCCAAACAAACAGTGACAAGACGTATCAGTGCTATGGCCGGCGATGTGCACAGGCAGCTAATAAATAAGGCTAAAGACTTTGTTGCTTTTTCTGCTGCGCTCGATGAAGCAACAGATCTCACAGATACAGCCCAGGTTGTGATATACAAACGAGGTGTCGATAACGCACTTTGTGTAACAGAGGACGTTTTGGACTTAGTACTTTAGAAAGGGACCACTACAGGTTCGGACTTACTCCAAGCTGTCGAGCAAGCGATTGATGGTGTCGGTATGGACTGGAATCGGTTAGTCTCAGTGACCACAGATGGAGCACTATCAACGCAAGGCCATCAGAGAGGACTCATAGCACGGATGCGCAAAAAGCTAGGGCGCACAGACGAGACGTTGTATGGAATTAACTGCATTCTGCATCGAGAGGCGCTTTGTGCAAAATCAGTAATGTTAGCAAATGTCATGCACAATGTTGTGCGTACTGTAAACTATCTCAAGACACATGGGCTTACGCATCGCCAGTTTCGGCGGTTCTTGGAGGAATTAGGAGCGGAGTACGGCGACATACCTTACTATACCGAAGTGCGCTGGCTCAGTCGAGGTAAAATGCTGAAAATATTTTTTTATTTACGTTTGGTCATAGTAACATTCTTACATGAGAAGGGAAAAAGTGAAACTATGTTGGAAGACACTTGTTGGATATCAGACGTTGCATTTCTCGTGGACATTACGTCTCACATGAACAGCCTGAACGTCAGTTTGCAAGGTGAAAATAATTTAATTTCTGACATGTTGCAAAAAGTAAATGCCTTTGAAAGGAAGCTTGCGCTTTGGGAGAGCCAGCTATTGACAGCAAACACAGCACATTTCCCGACTCTTGGACTGGTCCATGAAAGTGCTAGATTTCAAGAATACGTGTCAATAATTGTAAAAATTAAGGAACAATTTCGAGCACGATTTGCAGATGTTACGAGTTTGTCTCCTGTCATTCGCCTCTTTGCTCAACCGTTCTCATCGTCAGTTGAAGATGCTCCGAATGATCTACAGATGTGACTGATCGACCTACAGTGCAATACAAGACTGGAGGACAAGTTCTTTGCAGTGTGAAGTACAAAAGAATTCTACGAAAATTTATCACAACAAGAATTTCCACGCCTGCACCGAGAAGCCGCGAGAGTTATGTCCATGTTCGGGTCGACATATGTTTGTGAAAGATTTTTCTCGGTGATAAAAATGAATAAATCAAGGTTTCGATCAAGCATAAGTGATGAAAATCTTCGCAACTGCTTGCGTTTGTCAATGAGCCGTGCTTTTTTGCCCGATATTAACTGTATCATTTCTCATGACCAGTGATACACGTGTTTGGATTTATTCCTTTCATAATTAAAAATTATTGTTTACTAACTGTGCATTAGTGCCTCATTCTGCTCCATGTTACATTATTATCACGAAAGTTGGTGATTAAACCGATTGTTCCAATGTGTACTTACATTTAGGGTCTTTTTTTTTTTTTTTTAATGTGTGAAGGGCTACGCTCAGCTGAAGTCGATAAAACATAATATTCATAAAATTGTCGGTTATTATGCAGGTTTCAGGCGGAACTGATGAAAGATACAGCAATAATGGTATTGAAATAACAGGTGACCATCGAGATGTCTGCGGTTATCATTCTGTTCAGTGAGACAGAAATTACGTGGGTGTAACTGAAGGCACCGAGAATTAGTTATAGGAAACCTTGCATTAGTTTAATGTTATTTGAAATCATGAATAAGGTTCACTGGAAGTCACTAAGTGCTCTCTTTCTTAAATACTAGATCAAAAACATTACGTGTAATTACGTGCCGTCAGTCAAGCTGCCTTAATAAAAAGCCACGGTTGTTAACTGTATTACTTGTCTTACTGGGTTAAACTGTCAACATAAAAGCAGACGTCTCAATGAGTAAACTGGGAAAGTGTTTTAAATGTTTAGTACGTGAAATACCTTCCCATGGTTGGCTTGCAAGCTGTGGAAAGAGCACTAGCATGCGCCGGTACAGAGTATCCCAGCAAGTGGATAAAGCGACATCTGTGGTTAGAAACATGCAGTACACGAACGCTGACGGCTGCGGCGTGCACGCTGTGACCCGGAAGTTGCACATGTGCAGGAGCACCGCACGCGTGCAGAATTTCTGGCCGGCCCTGCCCTAGACCATGATGTCAGGAGCAGTCCCGAGGTGCCTCTCCAAAACATTGGAAGAATGGGACCTGTCTCCAGGTCACAGCCGTACGCGCTAATGATGGTCGTCCAAACGTCCATGCTAGTGCAGAACCACCATCCATCGCTGAAAGGAGTCCGACGACATTCATCAGCAGTCCACGGTTTCTGGTTACGTCACCACTCCGAACGCAGCCTTTCTGCTGCGGTGTTAATGGCTTCCTAAGCACGGGATGGTTCCCTAGTCCGGCTGTAATAGTCCCCGGGCAGTGGTTCGATATGACACAGAATCTTGCAGGCAGTCCGTTAATTGCACTACCATGGCAGGCACAGATGGTGCAGAGTACGGAGTCTCCTTTGTGAACGTCAGGATTTGTTGACCTGAAACTTGACGACTAATATCCTGCTCTTACGTTCCCACGCAGTCCAACATCCGGCCATTGTCATGCAAATCTGGGTATTCTACGATTCGACCACCTGGCAGGAAGGAAACGCTGAATGGGGACACAGTCAAAATTTTGTCTGCTGTTAAGGCTCACACGAGTGCGCGACATACCTGCGTCCATACTGATCTGGAGCTGTTCATGCTCCTGATTTTCTCTGTCAGACACTCGTGATCGTTCTACCTGTTCTATCGAAGACAGTGCTGCCAAAGCAGAGTTACTAAACACAGCATTCCGAAATCTCTTCACAAAAGAAGACGAAGTAAATATTTCAGAATTCGGATCGAGAACAGCTGCCAACATGAGTAACGTAGAAGTAAATATCCTCGGAGTAGTGAAGCAACTAAAATCAGTTAATAAAAGTCAGTCTTCTGGTCCAGACTTTATACCAATTAGGTTCCTTACCGAGTATGCTGATGCATTAGCTCCATACTTAACAATCATATACAACCGTTCGCTCGACGAAAGATCCGTACCCAAAGGCAGGAAAGTTGCACAGGTCACACCAATATTCAAGAAAGGTAGTAGGAGTAATCCACTAAATTACAGGCCCATATCGCTAACGTCGATATGCAGCAGGATTGTAGAACATATATTGTCTTCGAAAATTGAGAATTACCTCGAAGAAAATGATCTATTGACACACAGTCAACATGGGTTTAGAAAACATCGTTCCTGTGAAACACAACTAGCTCTTTATTCACATGAAGTGCTGAGTGCTATTGACAAGAGATTTCAGATCGATTCCGTATTCATGGATTTCCAGAAGGCTTTTGACACTGTACCACACAAGCGGCTCGTAGCGAAATTGCGTGCTTATGGAATATCGTCTCAGTTATGTGACTGGATTTGCGATTTCCTGTCAGAGAAGTCAAAGTTCGTAGTAATTGACGGAAAGTCATCGAGTAAAACAGAAGTGATTTCAGGCGTTCCCCAAGGTAGTGTTATAGGCTCTTTGCTGTTCCTTATCTATTTAAACGATTTGGGATACAATGTAAGCAGCTGTCTTCGGTTGTTTGCAGATGACGCTGTCGTTTATCGACTAATAGTCATCAGAAGATAAAAAAAACTGCAAAACTATTTAGATAAGATATCTGAATGGTGCGAAAAGTGGCAGTTGACCCTAAACAACGAAAAGAGTGAGGTCATCCACATGAGTGCTAAAAGGAATTCGTTAAACTGCGGTTACACGATAAATCAGTCTAATCTAAAAGTCGTAAATTCAAATAAATACCTAAGTATTACAATTACGAACAACGTAAATTGGAAATAACACACAGAAAATGTTGTCGGGAGACGGGTAACCAAAGGCTGCGGTTTATTCACAGGACACTTAGAAAATGTAACAGACCTACTAAGGAGACTGCCTACACTACGCTTGTCGGTCCTCTTTTAGAATACTGCTGCGCGGTGTGGATCCTTACCAGATAGGACCGACGGAGTTCATCGAAAAAGTTCAAAGAAAGGCAGCACGTTTTGTATTATCGCGAAATATGGGAGACAGTGTCACAGAAATGATACAGGATTTGGGCTGTAAATCATTAAAAGTAAGGCGTTTTTCGTTGCGACGGAATCTTCTCACGAAATTCCAATCACCAATTTTCTCCTCCGAATGTGAAAATATTTTTTGACACCGACCTATACAGGGAGAAACGATCACCATGATAAAATAAGAGAAATCAGGGCTCTTACGGAAAGTTATAGGTGTTCATTCTTTCCTCGCGCAAACGAGATTGGAATAATAGAGAATTGTGAAGGTGGTTCGATGAACCCTCTGCCAGGCACGTAAATGTGATTTGCAGAGTATCCATGTAGATGTAGATGTAGATGTTAAAAAAGAATTGCTGCTCTAAGTGTTTACATAAGCACCGAATGTGTGTACGTGTACGAATTTTTTTTGTCATCCGACCACGTCTTCCGGATGCTCCACTTAATTGCTCAGGTGCTGCATTTCGATGACTCAACTATCCATCGTAATCAGCTGCTGCTATAGGTCATAGAGGTGATGTCTAACTAGAATGCGGAAGGTATGCCTCACTGTCAACCCAAATGGGCACACGGAAATGCGTACTTCATATATCACATCAGGGACATCTGGGAAATAACTTTTGTAGTATGGTTTTATTCAAAAGTACTCCTTGTCCCGTCGCTCTACTATCCTAAAGATACCTTTCGTCACTGTAAGCGTGTTAGTTGTTATTGTAACGAGAAACAAGGTATAGTGTTTGAGATATTCATCACTTAATCCAGAGGACCCGGGAATACCTCCCTATGCGGACGTTGCCAAGTTTTCCGTCGTGGTGAGGAAATTACTTCTCCGGCTACGGCATTCTATCCTAGTTGAACTTAAGTCCCTATCAACAGTACATCAACTTCTATGGATTCACTTATCTGTAATAAATAAACTGAAAATCATAAAAAAATGTCACACTTTCGATAATAATAGGGAAATTAAGTTTTATAAAGATCCTTTGATACTGAAACATCAGTTTTAAAAATATAGTTTGCGATGTATGTGTCTGGCGCAAAATAGAAACAAACGTTCTGGAAATAATTGATGTCAATCAATTTTCAGGTGAATTATGCTAAGTACATTCGAATAAGTTTTCACTCCTGAATGAAATATTCCAGAAAACATGTACTGCACTTTAAGAGTATATACTTGTTCAAATACCACAGCAGTTCTTTAGTGTTACTAACTACGTTTATCACAACGTGAAATTAATCGGGAAATATCAATCGCTGTTATGTAGCTCTAGTACACCATAAAAAAATTTTAATATGACAAAATAGTGATTCACATCATTATTCTCGTGACAACGCCATGTATATCCAAACTTGTAATAACGATTTCTCACTTTTTCAGCAGATTTGGTAACGTGAAACGACATGTGGGTACATCGCTAATGGCCGTGTATTGTAATATGGATAGTACTGTCAAGGGCGTACTGCATCCTATCCTTTTACCTCCTAAGAATTTTGTCGAGAAATTGGTACTCTTCTACTGGGGACACTAAACTCACCAATATTGCTCGCCCTTCTGCGTCACGCAGTAGGAAACATGACGTAATTCGTCTTGTTTCTTAGTCTAACGGCATTATGGACGTGAGCAGTTTCCGAGCTACGAAAGAATAAATAGCTATCCATGATAGGAGCTCGGCAAATAGGGTGCGAAACGAGGTGCTGGCGGTCCATGGTTCCCGTAATGGCTTCCCAATAACTTTATAAATTGACGTCACATATTTTTTGCACAAAAATATTCTCTGAGGTAGTCTTATGATATTCTCGATGTTGAGAGCAGACGTGATAAGACTATCCGAAAAGGGAAGCATGTATTTTCACTTTCACCAACTTGTTTATCGGAATTTTCTTGTACTGGTGGTCCTTGCCTGCAAGAATTCATAGAAAGCGAACCTCTGTCAGTGTGAGAAGAATAATCGTGGCGCTCATAACATTTCAACGAGTGACTTAAGGTAGTTGGAGTATACCCTGCAAGTACGTCACAAATCGTCTCTCAGTAACATAAAAAATTTTGTCCTATCGTCTGTATGTGATATGAGTAAATGACCCAAAGCCTCCCATAAAGTTTTCTTTCCGTAACGTTAGCAAAAATATAAAACTGATTTGAGATTTCCTCCGTCCTTCAGTAGGCTTCATTTATCCCTCTTGATTATTTCTGCGAGAGTTGCGCAGTATCTTCTGCGACTATTTTGGCATTTGAATCCCAGTTTCACTGTCGGTGTTCGAGACTTTTCACAGCATCTTTTCTGTGTGGAGGTGAACAAAGAATGAATATCCTTGCCATCGTATCGAGTACAGTGGTATCACAATGGAAAGTATTAATCCTTTTGAAGTGTTGTTTTAAGAATACATTGATAGAGATATTAAACACTTATCCTTACAGATATCGAAGGTATTTCAGACGGTCTGATGTGCTGAATTTCCGGAAATATTCCTAGTTCACCGTTACCTGCTCCTCCCATAGCTTTCCTGGACACAACACGAGCTCTCCCAGTCATTTTCATACGCCCTTTCAGTTGACGACGAACGTTAAAACAATTCCTTTGTCCTTGTCTCAAAAGCAACATAAACCACTACCAGTGATTCTTGAGTACGGCTCGGCAGAAAAAAGTATGAACAGAACTATATAACTGTTACTTAGCCAGTTGTTTAAAAATGTAGAGACCAGTTAGTTCATTATTGTAGAGAACTCCCGGTCTAAATGTTCACAAGGCACAACTTGGTAATCAAAAACTTACTACGAGCTACCAGGAAGAGTCTGTAAACTGCCAGTCGTTTTGAGACTTGACACTGAATTCATTTTCTGTGTGTGTTAGATGTGGCAAACAGTACTGAAAAGCGTACTACATTACATTTTAGTAGTTACGTTTGTGGACTCACAGACGATCATTGCAGAAAACGCGAGTGTTGTGCTCATACAGACGCACCACTAGTATAGTACAACTTGCAGAGACCCTTAACCTTTTCACTCACATCAAAGAAGGAAGCCTTTTCCTTCAAGGTAACCTTGCTCCAGTCTGACGAAATTTTCGTAACTTTCGCTACTCCCACTGTTGGCGGATATTTCGTTATCCAAGATAGGAAGAGGATATTTTTAGTCCATATTAAATATATAACTAGACAATCTGTCTCAATGATGGACGTATTTGACTGTAACCTCTGTGCTGACGATGCGTTATACCGCTGTATCGCCCTCAGTGCTACTGTGAGCATCGCGACCAGCTGTCAGTATCTGTGCATTTCGCCTTTATCAGGAGATGTATAGGATAATGCTGCGTTCGTTACAGTGGACGGTAATCTTGAGATATACTGGTGTCTGGAGGTGGGGGAGTTTGTAGAACCGTATTGTGGTTGCACGAAAATGTTGCTTGAGGCTTAAACAATTAAACAACGTAAGTATACACAGTGTAACAAAACGGTACGCCGAGACATTCTGGTCACCTTCGAGACGCTTATAAGAGGCGATTGAAAAGTTTTCATTTGAAAGCCGTACAGTTCAGAATGGGTATGCCAGTTAGACAAAATCACTGTGAGAACTGAGGCAATAATGCCACAGACGCAACAGGTTGAAGATACCCGTTTGGTAAAACACCGTGACCTGCTGCGTGAAGAAGTCCGTAAACTGCCCTTTGCTCATTCTCATCCCACAGGCACCGAGCCCTCTTCCAGGCCTTTTTCTAAGGGACCGAAGGCGTGATAATCGCATGGAGAGAGATCAAGAGTAAAGAGCAGGTGTCTCCCCTGGAGGCTGCGTAACTTCTGCGTTACTATATTTGCGACGTGGGTACCAGCGTTACCATGGAGCAGCAGCACCACTTGGCGCACCATTCCATAAGGGGTTTTCGACAGATATGCTGCCCCGGATATCTACCCGTGTTTACCCTTCCGCAGCCAATAAAACAGTATCAGCGCTTAGGTCCTGTCTGGACGCATTTGCTAATAACGCTGCGTTGGTTCATCTTTCCGCATTTACCGCACGCGCGTCGGAAAGACACGAAGACCACATGTCGATTCTTAAATACTCACATCGGAGTCGCGCTACCTTCCACATACGCTGCAGCAACATCCTCAAACTGTAAATTTTTGTCGTCACTTAGAGATTTTTTTCTGTGTAATTAGTTTTCTGATGGGTTTCATGCGGGAAACCACGAACTACTCTCCTGCACCAACCTCTTCATCTCAAAGCAGCACCTACAACTCACGTCCTCAATTATTTGCTGGATGTTTTCCAGTCTCTGTCCTCTTCTGCAGTTTTTACCCTCTGCAGCTTTCTCTAGCATCGTGGAAATCACTCCCTGATGTCGTAACAGATGCCCTATCACCCTGTCCCTTCTCCTTGTCAGTGTTTTCACATATTCATTTCCTCGCCGATTCTGCGGAGAAACTCCTCATTCCTTACCTTATCATTCTACCTAGTGTTCAACATTCGTCTGTAGCACCATATCGCAAATGCTTCGATTCTCTTCGGTGTTCTGGTTTTCCCACAGTCAATATGCTCCAAACGTACATTCACAGAATTTTCTTCCTCAAATGAGGGCCTATCTTTGATACTAGTAGACTTCTCTCGGCCAGGAATGCACTTTTTGCCTGTGCTAGCCTGCTTTTGATGTCCTCCTTGCTCCGTCCGTCATTGGTTATTTTGTTGCCTAGGTAGCAGAATTGCTTAACTTCATGTACTTCGTGACCATCAATCCTGATGTCAACTCTCCCGCTGTTTTCATTAATGTTACTTCTCATTACTTTCATCTTTCTTCGATTTATTCTCAATCCATATTCTGTACTCATTAGACTGTTCATTCCATTTAGCAGATCATGTAATTCTTCTTCACTTTCACACTGGATAGCAATGGCATCAGTGCGACGTATCATTGATATACTTTCACCTTGACATTTAATTCCACTCCTGAACCTTCTTTTATTTCTGTCATTGCTTCTTCAATGTACAGATTAAACAATGGGGCTGAAAGACTAAATTTTTCTTGGTGATCCACTCTTATTATTCCCTCTTGGCTCTTGTAAATATTATATATTACACGTCTCTCCTCATAGCTTACCCCTACTTTTCTCAGAATTTCTAACATCTAGCACCATTTCAAATTCCCGAAAGTGTTTTTCAGGTCGACAAATCCTATGGACGTGTCTTAATTTTTCTTTAGGCTCGTTTCAATTATCAATTGTAACGTCAGAATTGCCTATCACGTGCTTTTACCTTTCCTAAAGCCAAATTGACAATCTAACACATCCTCAATTTTCTTTTCCATTCTTCTGCATATTATTATAGCAACTTGGATGCATGAGCTGTTAAGCTGATTGTGCGCTAAATCTCGCACTTGTCAGCTCTTGCCGTCTTCGAAATTGTGTGGATGATGCTTTTCCGAAAGTCATATGGTATGTCGCCAGACTCATATATTCTACACACCAACGTGAATAGTCGTTTTGTTGCCACTTCCCCCAATGATTTTAGAAATTCTGATGGAATGTTATCTATCCCTTCTGCCTTATTTGACCGTAAGTCCTCCAAAGCTCTTTTAAATTCCGATTCTAATACTAGATCCCCTATCTCTTCTAAATCGACTCCTGTTTCTCCTTTATCACATCAGACAAATCTTCCCCCTCGTAAAGGCTATCAATGTATTCTTTCCACCTATCCGCTCTGTCCTCTGTATTTAACAGTGGAATTCCCGTTTTAGTCTTAATGTTATCACCCTTGCTTGTAATGTCACCGAAAGTATTTGACTGAAGAACTTATGAGAAATTTGAAATGAATAATATCCACACATATTGCACACAAATACGGGAAATTGTCTGAAAAGACTAGAAATATCTCCCGCATTAGTGTGTGTGAAGTTGAGAACTATCGCTGCTTCCAGATATGTGGTAGGAGCGTTGTGAAGAGCTGCCTGTGACGGTAATATGTTTAGAGCTACCGTTAATGCTTACTTTACAAACCTGAGGTAGGCAATAGCCCTTAAACGTAGGTGGTAACTATGTTGGGAAATGTTCAGTAACAATAATTTTTCTCTTACTTCAATATTTTTTGTTCCTTTGCAGCAAATTTATGTCAATAACGTAATTTATGACGGAGCTGGTCCTACTGAAGGTCAGCTGAGTATGTGAAAAATATACGAGTTGTGTTAGAGCTTCAAAGAAAGAACCCATGGTATGAAATTGAAACGAAATGTATAAAATTGATAGGCAAGATGCTATTTTATCCATTGACATTACTGAAATCAGTAGAACTTTTTGAACAAAAATACAGTTCTTAAGGATGGAAATCCAACAACTATGTGCTCAATTTGAAAAGAGAGCAAGACACAGGTTTCGTCTTTTCCCATTACTGTTGAATCGCTACGTCAGAAAAGCACTGACAAAAATAAAAGAAAGTTTAATTAAGGGTAAGATTATCAATAGCGAGTCTCGCTGTTGATGTTGCTATCGTCAAAGAAAGATGAGATGAATAAAATGACATGCTAAATGGAATGAATGGTCTAAAGAGTACAGAATGTAGATTGATGGTAAGCCGAAGAAAGGCGAAAGTAACAAGGAGTAGAAGATTTGAGATTAACGATACACATAACATCAAAACTAAGGACTGTGACAAGAAGAAAGGACAGGATTTCTTAATAATGAAAAGCATCATGCATAATTTAAAAAAATTATTTGACCGTTTAGAAGGTACTTTGAGACTGTGGACGCATGCATGATGAAATTAAAACGCGGGATTATACGACACGTGTTAGGACATCAGGGAATAACTTCCATGGTACTTGAACGAGTTGTAGAGGGTAATACTGTAGAGCAAGACGAAGACTGGAATGTGGCCAACAAATAGTTGAGAACTTAGGATACAAGTAATATTCTGAGATGAAGAGGTAAGCAGAAGAAAGGAACGCGCTTCATACTTTTTTCCAAATTCGCGTTGCTCACTTAGTCTTCACTTCGAAACTTAGTATGTGGCTCTGAGCACTATGGGACTCAACTGCTAAGGTCATTAGTCCCCTAAAACTTAGAACTAGTTAAACCTAATTAACCTAAGGACATCACAAACATCCATGCCCGAGGCAGGATTCGAACCTGCGACCGTAGCGGTCTTGCGGTTCCAGACTGCAGCGCCTTTAACCGCACGGCCACTTCCGCCGGCCTTAGTATGTCCACAATACTTACTAACAGTAGCAGAAGTGGATTTCTTTCATAGTACGCAAGATTACTAGGCGGTGATGTCGCAATAGCATACTTACTGCTGTATGTTGCCATTATGCTTTGCAGACTACTAATTTCGGACAAGTTGAGTAAGTGCCACGCAGATATTTTATTTATATTAAGCACAGGATGTCAGAAATACAAAGATTTTTGAATGTTTTATTTTACAGTAACAGTCATGTATTATTTACACAGTCACAACTGTTTTCAATGAATGGATAGAACCATTAGTGTTCGAGTTGTTTAGTAGAGAAGCGAAGAACCAGTTTATTATGATTTTCACCTGGAGTGTGCTCTTATAAAACTGTGAAAGATGCACACTGTTGAAGAAAGGAAGAAAGTACTTGAATGTACTGCAGATGTGACTTTGAAGAAGGCTAACGAGAACCAGGTGGGCAGAAAGGAAAGCCTTTTCTAAATAAAACAGTCTAGATCAGAGTTTTAATTAAATTTGCGATTACCGGTTTCAGCCAGTGTGGGCCATATTCGGATCTAAACACTTGTTGCACCAACTTGCACAACTACTTGCTGTTGACCACATGCAACAGTTCCTGCGACGAGCTTTTACATCTGAGGATGGCATATACTGGCCTATACCCGTTATTGTAAATATAATAGAAATCGTGACCTATAAAGACAATTACAATACACAGATGACTGCAGTGCACCCTTACAGTGAAGGGTCGTCTTTTACTAGAAAGAAAAACCAATGAAGATGTTATGAAAAAGATCAATGAGTAAAGAAGACTCATAATATATCTGCATGACATGAAGACACTCTTAGTATGTTTCTGAAACTGAATAGGTTATTGACAAACATATATCAGATTCATTCAATAACTACAGCAAAGATTTTTTCTCGGACAACTGCGGTTGCAAAAATGAGGAATTTGTTGCGGAACGTCTTGGATATTCCCGCTTCAGCCCCTACAGTTTCATGAAGGTCCGACAGGTGGCGGCGCTAAACATAGCCTTCAAATGCCGTCTGCAACGGAGAAGCGTTATAAGCAGAGAGCTGTCACTGAGTTTCTTTCACCAGAGCAGCGCAGATATTCAGACTCTTGAAGAATATCCACGGAGACCTGGCAGGGAACAAAAGCACGGTGAGTCGTCGAGCTAGGCGTCTTTCTTCAACAAACTCGTGCAAACCTGCCCAATCTCCCGCGTGCCGTTCGGCCGCACACAGCTGCGACTAGTGCAGTCTTGGAATGAGCGGACACACTCATTCGAGGTAATCGACGGATCACAACCAAACGCCTCGCTGCACAACTGTACGTCTCTTAGAATATTGCTGACACACTCGTCCACCAGTTGCGGTACTGAAAGACGTGTGCCCACTAGGTACCTCGCTACATAATAGAATACCATAAAAATTAACGACGGACAATCGGTGCGGAATTGCTTGCCCCTTAAACACGAGGCTGACCGTCACAATTTTTTGTCTAACATCGTCACAGGCGGTGAAACATGGATTCATGACTTCGAATTGGAAACAAAACCGCAATACATGGAGTGGCGCCACACGACCTCTCCATGGAAGAAAATAAAAGCTGCATCTTCAGCCGGAAAAGTCATGGAGACCGAATTCTGGGACTCTGAAGGAGCTATTCTGTTTGATATCCTCGCTCATGCTGTAAAGATCAACTCTGAAGCGTATCGTAAAACTGAAGAAATTACTTCAGCGTGTTCGTCGCCACAGAAATGGAAACGAACTTCTGCTTTTTCGTCGCAACGGAAGGCCTCACACAAGTCTGCGCACTCGGGAGGAGCTCACAGAATTTCGTTGGACTGTGCCTCCTCATCCGTCCTATAGCCCGAATCTCTTGGTATGGCCCAATGAAGGACGCGCTACGCGTGAAACAGTACTTGCATGATGGGAAGGTTGTTGAGGCAGCAAGACGTTGGCTCCGACGTTGGCCAGTATAGTGGTACCATGACGGCATAGAAGCCCTCCCAGTAAGGTGGCGTAAGGCAGACGCACTGAAGGGAGTTTATGTTGAAAAATAGGATTTTGTAGCCAAAACAGTTGGGAATAACTTATCGAAGGCCTCTCGTATTTTTGGGAATCAAAATCAAGGGGATTCCGAGAAACTTCAAATGCCGTCTGCAACGGAGAAGCGTTCCAAGCAGAGAGCTGTCATCGAGTTTCTCTCGGTGGGTTTCTTTCTTTCTTCTTTTCACCAACCGAGTGCGAGCTCAATGACCTCGTCACAGAAGGTCTGAAAGATCCTGACCTTCCTTCCTCAATGAACAACTAATACAATATGACCGTTGTTACCATGGAAAGAAAAATTTTACAAATTTTATTACCATAGTACCTCCCTTAGTAACAGGATTAGCTGAAAAATTTCGCCCTAATACAAGTCTATGGCCCTCCATATCCTCATTCAGTGACACCTGTGGGCTGAGGATTACACAGCGGCTGGTCGGCACCGTTGGGTCTTCATGGCCTGATCCGGTGGATTTTAGTTTTTTAATACAAGTCGTACTAAAGTTACAGTACGTCAAAACACTTGGTGCCGAAGCGTCTGCTGTGTGATCGTTACAGCAATATTTCACTGTTGCTTCTTTGTTCAGGAGTACTGCAGACATGACATCCAGAGCATTTCTAGAACGGTGTTTGTCGATAACAAAAATAGAGCTCTCCTATGTTGTTACAGAAAAAAAAGAAAAGCGATAATGTGGACGTACAGAACAAGGGTAAAGAGTACCACACCATCACTTCTGTTGCGAACTTTTTTTTTATATAAAATCGAATGATACTGAACATATAACAACACACCAAAACCGCTTAAATACGTGTCTATAATAAACACCACGCATCATTTAACCACCTCTTGCTGAAATCTTCTCCTGGATATACATTAAATCGCCAAAGAAATTGGTATAGGCCCACGTATTCAAATACAGAGACATGTAAATAGCCATAAAGCGGCGATGCAGTCAGCAACGACTTTATAAGACAAGTGTCTGGAGCATTTGTTAGAACGGCTAATGCTGCTACGATGAATGGTGGGTTATCAAGATTTAAATGAGTTTGAACGTGGTGTTACAGTCGGTGCACGAGCGAAGAGATACAGCATGTCCGAGGCAGCGGTGAAATGGGGATTTTCGCGTACGACCACTTCATGAGTGTACCGTGAATATCAAGAACACGCTGAAACATTAAAGCTCCGATATCTCTGCGGCAGGAAAAGGATCATGCAAGAACGGGACCAACAACGAGCGAAGAGAATCGTCCAACGTGTCAGAAGTGCAATCCTTCCGCAAATTGCAGCAGCTTTCAAAGCTAGGCCATCAACATGTGTCAGCGTGCGAATCATTCAACGAAACATCATCGACATGGGCTTTAGAAGTCGAAGGTCTACTCGTGTACCTTTGATGACTCCACGACACAAAGCTTTACGCCTTGCCTGGGCCCGTCAACACCGACGTTGGACTGTTGATGACTGGAAACATGTTGCCTGGTCGGACGAGTCTCGTTTCAAATTGTATCGAGCGGATGGACGTGTACGGTTATGGAGACAACATGAATCCACAGACCCTGCTTGTCAGCAGGGGACTGTTCAAGCTGGTGAAGTCTCTGCAACGGTGTGGGACGTGTGCAGTTGGAGTGATATGGAACCCCTGATACGTCTAGATACGACTCTGACATGTGACGTGTACGTAAGCATCCTGTCTGATCGACTGAATTCATTCCTTCGTGCATTCCGATGGACTTGAGCAGTTCCAGCAGGACAATGCGACACCGCACTGTCCAGAATTGCTACAGAGTGGAACCAGAAACACTTTTCTGAGTTTAAACACTTCCGTTGGCCACCAAACTCCCTAGACATTATTGAGCATATCTGGGATGCCTTGCGACGTGCTGCTCAGAAGAGATCTCCATCCCTCGTACTCTTACGTATTTAAGGACAGCCCTGCAGGATTCGTGGTGACAATTCCCTCCAGCACTACTTCAGACATTAGTCGAGTCCATACCACGTCTTGTTGCGGCACTTCTGCGTGCTCGCAAGGCCCGTAAATGATATTAGGCATGTGTACCAGTTTCTTTGGATCTTCAGCTTATTTGTCACTTCACCAGTTAACATCCGATGTTTCTTATATGCAGATGCTATCTGTCCCTAAAACACAATTCCATATGAAGTCTATTTCATACTTTTCAATTTTCGTTTGACCGTTTTTCCGTTCATTATTTGACTCTTTTAATGTTATTCACACAGATCCCTGCGTCTCAACTGAATCTAGCAAAATTATTGTTAAGAACTTTTAAAAAAAACGTGTAGTTGATTATATCTGTGTGTGACTTTCATCGTTTCTATTAGTCCTGCAGCATTACTGATTTTTCTCATTACTTTCAAAGATTATTTCTCAAATAAAGTTCCTCCCACATTCTCAAAATTTAATGGTTGTTTTTTCAGCGTTCTTCTTCCGAAAAGTACTACAGCTGCAAATGAACTAAAAAGGTAGTAGTAAAGCACGGAGATCACGTGTCGGATGCTGTCTTAACGGAAGGACTGTCATGGTACATACGTAGCCCGTAGATCGTTACCGTCCCTAGAAAATCAGGAAAAGAGCGGAAAGCAGTAAGGTACGACGCTCTAAAATAAATTGGTAGAAAGTGAAATAAATCTGTAGTTAAATGGCAGCAGGGAATACGGTATAGGAACTGAAAATGAAATTATTGACGGACGACACAGTGAGAAAGCAAGTGCGTCAATTTCAGGAGTGCTGAAAGCAATTTTATTCTTAAACACAGAGGCGACGCCAAATAGGTGGGAAGAGAATACTGAGACGGAAGAAGGGGACTAAATGTCTGCTCATTTGATGCAAGAAGAAATTGCTGTCGATTTGGAAGAGAGTCACTAATTTAAAGAGCTTTGGTAGACTTGCGGTAAAAGTAGAATGTTTACATAACATTCCTCCGGAATTCCGAAAATCATCAGCAGAAATGGTAGCCGAATATCTTTCCAAATTAGAATGTACAAACTGTGAGGCTGGAAACATACTATCGGAGTTTTTGAGAAACGTCATCCAACACAGTACGGAAGACAGCAATGTAGATAAATACGGAAATCAGAATAAGAGGTTATGCATGCACGTTTCTAACCCAAATAACACACAAAACAATGCGAAAGAAAATTGAAAATTGATTATATGAAGCTAAATATTACTTAGGGAAATGTAGAGGTGCCAGAGAGGGAGTTCTGATGATACCTTTGATGACAGAAGTAAGGCTGACATAATATTTGTCGAAGCAGAAAATGTGATACCAGATATTTGAGAGAGCGAGGTGACGCTGCGGTTAGCACATAAGATTCGCATTCGGAAGGACGGCGGTTCACATTTCCGTCCTGCCATCCAGGCTTAGGGTGTCCATGATTTCCCTAAATCACTCGAGGCAAACGCCGGAATCGTTCGTTTGAAAAGTACTAGGCCGATTCCGTCCCATCCTTCCGTAATCAGAGCCCCTCCTCCGTCTCTAATGACCTCGCTAACGGGACGTTAAACTCTGATCTCCCTCCCAGATGTTCATAATGTTCAGAAATGTGTGTACGAGTACTATAAAGTAGGGTAATATACTACGTGTAGAAGAATCAAGAGCGAAAAATAGCAAGGTAAGATCGAGAGAGAAATTTTCGGACAAAAAAAGGTGTAAGTGAAGGATCTAATCTTTCTCCTCTGTATATCGAAGAAGCAATGAAGAAAATAATAGAGCAAGGTAATTTCTGTCCAGTTCTCATGTTGATGTGGTTTAAAAGGCGAAAATCACAAATATACACACCAGAAAAAGTTTTGCACTACCCTACTTCCCAGAACTCCTGAAGATAGACGTTGACTGTGGATACTGTATCAGAGACACAGTCACTTTGACTGTTCAGAGATGTTACTAAACCGCCCAAAGATGTAAACAACCATGCATGAGCAGCGCCTATTAGACAGCCGATCAGATCCAGTCATTCCACCAGGATAAAGGTACACGGTTCGTGTGGCCTGTAGTCCAACCGTAACTGAATGGTCAATACCATTGTTCCATCACGTCTGCATTGTTACTTTGTGCCAGGAAGGGCTTTCAAAAAGCGAAGTGTCCAGTCGTCTCAGAGTGAGCCAAAGCGATGTTATTTGGACATGAAAGAGATACAGAGAGACAGAAACTGTCGATGACATGCCTCGCTCAGGCTGCTCAAGGGCCACTACTGCAGTGGACGACCGCTACCTACGGATTATGGCTCGGAGGAACCCTGACAGCAACGCCACCATGTTGAATAACGCTTATCGTGTAGCTATAGGACGTCGTGTTACGACTCAAACTGTGCGCAATAGGCTGCACGATGCGCAACTTCACTCCCGACGTCCATTGCGAGGTCCATCTTTGCAACCACGACACCATGCTGCGCGGTACAGATGGGCCCAACAACATGACGAATGGACTGCTCAGGATTGGCATCACGTTCTCTTCACCGATGAGTGTCACATATGTCTTCAACCAGACAATCGTCGAAGACGTGTTTGGAGGTAACCCGGTCAGGCTGAACGTCTTAAACACACTGTCCAGCGAGTACGGGAAGATGGAGGTTCCCTACTGTTTTGGGGTGGCATTGTGTGGGGCTGACGTACGCCGCTCGTCGTCATGGAAGGCGCCGTAACGGCTGTACGATACGTGAATGACATCCTCCAATCGATAGTGCATTCTTTTTGGTTTGGTCATCAGTTTACTGACTGGTTTGATGCGGCCCGCCACGAATTCCTTTCCTGTGCTAACCTCTTCATCTCAGAGTAGCACTTGCAACCTACGTCCTCAATTATTTGCTTGACGTATTCCAATCTCTGTCTTCCTCTACAGTTTTTGCCTTCTACAGCCCCCTCTAGTACCATGGAAGTCATTCCCTCATGTCTTAGCATATGTCCTATCATCCTGTCCCTTCTCCTTATCACTGTTTTCCACATATTCCTTTCCTCTCCGATTCTGCGTAGAACCTCCTCATTCCTTACCTTATCAGACCACCTAATTTTCAACATTCGTCTATAGCACCACATCTCAAATGCTTCGATACTCTTCTGTTCCGGTTTTCCCACAGTCCATGTTTCACTACCATACAATGCTGTACTCCAGACGTACATCCTCAGAAATTTCTTCCTCAAATTAAGGCCGGTATTTGATATTAGTAGACTTCTCTTGGCCAGAAATCCCTTTTTTGCCATAGCGAGTCTGCTTTTGATGTCCTACTTGCACCGTCCGTCATTGGTTATTTTACTGCCTAGGTAGCAGAATTCCTTAACTTCATTGACTTCGTGACCATCAATCCTGATGTTAAGTTTCTCGCTGTTCTCATTTCTACTACTTCTCATTACCTTCGTCTTTCTCCGATTTACTCTCAAACCATACTGTGTACTAAATGGCTCTGAGCACTATGGGACTCAACTGCTGTGGTTATCAGTCCCCTAGAACTTAGAACTACTTAAACCTAACTAACCTAAGGACATCACACACATCCATGCCCGAGGCAGGATTCGAACCTGCGACCGTAGCAGTCGCACGGTTCCGGACTGCGCGCCTAGAACCGCGAGGCCACCGCGGCCGGCCTGTGTACTCATTAGACTGTTCATTCCGTTCAGCAGATCATTTAATTCTTCTTCACTTTCACTCAGGATAGCAATGTCATCAGCGAATCGTATCATTGACTTTGTATTTTAATTCCACTCCTGAACCTTTCTTTTATTTCCATCATTGCTTCCTCGATGTACAGATTGAAGAGTAGGGGCGAAAGGCTACAGCCTTGTCTTACACCCTTCATAATACGAGCACTTCGTTCTTGATCGTCCACTCTTATTATTCCCTCTTGGTTGTTGTACATATTGTATATGACCCGTCTCTCCCTATAGCTTACCCCTACTTTTTTCAGAATCTCGAACAGCTTGCACCATTTTATATTGTCGAACGCTTTTTCCAGGACGACAAATCCTGTGAACGTGTCTTGATTTTTCTTTAGCCTTGCTTCCATTATTAGCCGTAAAGTCAGAATTGGCTCTCTCGTCCCTTTACTTTTCCTAAAGCCAAACTGATCAAACTGATCGTCACCTAGCGCATTCTCAATTTTCTTTTCCATTCTTCTGTATATTATTCTTGTAACTAGCTTCGATGCACGAGCTGTTAAGCTGATTGTGCGATAATTCTCGCACTTGTCAGCTCTTGCCGTCTCCGGAATTGTGTGGATGATGCTTTTCCGAAAGTCAGATGGTATGTCGCCAGACTCAAATGTTCTACACACCAACGTGAATAGTCGTTTTGTTGCCACTTCCCCCAAAGATTTTAGAAATTCTGATGGAATGTTATCTATCCCTTCTGCCTTATTTGACCGTAAGTCCTCCACAGCTCTTTTAAATTCCGATTCTAATACTGGATCCCCTATCTCTTCTAAATCGACTTCTGTTTCTTCTTCTATCACATCAGACAAATCTTCACCCTCATAGAGGCTTTCAATGTATTCTTTCCACCTATCTGCTCTCTCCTCTGCATTTAACAGTGGAATTCCCGTTGCACTCTTAATGTTTGCTTTTAATGTCACCAAAGGTTGTTTTGACTTTCCTGTATGCTGAGTCTGTCCTTCCGAAAATCATATCTTTTTCGATGTCTTCACATTTTTCCTGCAGTCATTTCGTCTTAGCTTCTCTGCACATCCTATTTATTTCATTCCTCAGCGACTTGTATTTCTGTATTCCTGATTTTCCCGGAACATGTTTGTACTTCCTCCTTTCATCAATCAACTGAAGTATTTCTTCTGTTACCCATGGTTTCTTCGCAGCTACCTTCTTTGTACCTATGTTTTCCTTCCCAACTTCTGTGATGGCCCTTTTTAGAGATGTCCATTCCTCTTCAA
This sequence comes from Schistocerca nitens, assembly GCF_023898315.1. Taxonomy (NCBI): domain Eukaryota; kingdom Metazoa; phylum Arthropoda; class Insecta; order Orthoptera; family Acrididae; genus Schistocerca; species Schistocerca nitens. The sequence continues at coordinate 422,240,257 of NC_064617.1, read as the reverse complement.
CTGTACTGCCTACTGCGCTATTCCGTATTGCTGTATCTATAGCATTAGAGAACTTCAAACAAATCTCGTCATTCCTTAGTACTTCCGTATCCCACTTCTTTGCGTATAGATTCTTCCTGACTAATGTCTTGAACTTCAGCCTACTCTTCATCACGACTATATTGTGATCTGAGTCTATATCTGCTCCTGGGTACGTCTTACAGTCCAGTATCTGATTTGCGAATCTCTGTCTGACCATGATGTAATCTAATTGAAATCTTCCCGTATCTCCCGGCCTTTTCCAAGTATACCTCCTCCTCCTGTGATTCTTGAACAGGGTATTCGCTATTACTAGCTGAAACTTGTAACAGAACTCAATTAGTCTTTCTCCTCTTTCATTCCTTGTCCCAAGCCCATATTCTCCTGTAACCTTTTCTTCTACTCCTTCCCCTACAATTGCATTCCAGTCGCCCATGACTATTAGATTTTCGTCCCACTTTACATACTGCATTACCCTTTCAATATCCTCATACACTTTCTATATCTTTTCATCTTCAGCTTGCGACGTCGGCATCTATACCTGAAGTATCGCTGTCGGTGTTGGTCTACTGTCGATTCTGATTAGAACAACCCGGTCACTGAACTGTTCACAGTAACACACCCTCTGCCCTACCCTCCTATTCAAAACGAATCCTACACCTGTTATACCATTTTCTGCTCATCTGACCAGAAATCCTTGTCTTCCTTCCACTTCATTTCACTGACCCCTACTATATCTAGATTGAGCCTTTGCATTTCCCTTTTCAGATTTTCTAGTTTCCCTACCACGTTCAAGCAGCTGACGTTCTACGCCCCGACTCGTAGAACGTTATCCTTTCGTTGATTATTCAATCTTTTTCTCATGGTAACCTCCCCCTTGGCAGTCCCCTCCCGGAGATTCGAATGGGGGACTATTCCGGAATCTTTTGTTAATGGAGAGATCGTCATGACACTTCTTCAATTACAGGCCACATGTCCTGTGGATACACGTTACGTGTCTTTAATCCAGTGGTTTCCATTGCCTTCTGCATCCTCATGTCGTTGATCATTGCTGATTCTTCCGCCTTTAGGGGCAATTTCCCACCCCTAGGACAAGAGAGTGCCCTGAAACTCTATCCGCTCCTCCGCCCTCTTTGACAAGGCCGTTGGCAGAATGAGGCTGACTTCTTATGCCGGAAGTCTTCGGCCGCCAATGCTGATTATTTATCAAAATTTAGGCAGTGGCGGGGATCGAACCCGGGACCGAAGACGTTTTGGTTATGAATCAAAGACGCTACCCCTAGACCATTATTGAAATCTTAGCGGCATCATATTGGCGAGGCATTCGTCTTCATGGACGACATTTCTCACCCCCATCGTACACATCTTGTGTATTACTTCGTTCAGGTTAACGACATCGCTCGACTAGCGTGGCCAGCATGTTCTCCAGATACGAACCCTATCGAACATGCCTGGGTTAGATTGAAAAGGGCAGTTTATGGACGACGTGACCCACCAACCACTCTAAGGGATCTACGCCGAATCACCGTTGAGGAGTGGAACAATCTGGACCAACAGTGCCATGATGAACTTGTGGATAGTACGCCACGACGAATACATGCATGCATCAGTGCAAGAGGAAGGGCTACTGGGTATTAGACGTACCGGTGCGTATAGGAATCTGGACCACCACCTCTGAAGGTTTCGCTGTATGGTGGTACAACATGCAATGTGTGGTTGATGAGCAGTAAAAGGGCGGAAATGATGTTTATGTTGATCTCTATTCCAATTTTCTGTAAAGGTTCCGGAAATCTCGGAACCGAGGAGATGCAAAACTTTTTTTGATGTATTTATATGGCACACATGCGGTCAAAGAAAACCATCATAACGACTGAGAAAGCGGTGTGCTGACCACACGCCCCTCCTATCCGCGTCTTCATCTGAGAATGACAGGGCGGTCGGATGGTCCCGGTGGGCCACTTGTGGCCTGAAGACGCAGTGCAGTATTGCACACAAGCGATGCATATTAAAACAACCAGAACCACCTCAAACTAATCAAGCATTGTGCTTACTAGAGATATTTTCTAAGATACAGTGCAATTTCCTTTCCATATTAAAAACGATGTTTCTGTCGCATTACCTGCAGCCGTGCGTACAGTTCAGTTCCAGACGCCCATTTTCAGAGGAAGAAAGTTCAGTTTAGGAAAAGTGGAGAATACAGCCTCGGAAATGGCAACAGTCTCTACGGACTAATATTCTTTGAGTTTAGGTTGACTGGTTAGAGATCTACATATGGTCACCACTGAAGTAGGTAACGCAGCGTTGACATAACGGATGGACATGTTCAGGATCGTTGTACACGGGCCGAACTCAGTATCATTAGCGTGTAAGTCGTACTAGCAACAACATAATACTGTTGCCAGATCATTAACATATATTCTTAGAAGTAATAAACGTAAAAGTGATCCAAGTGTGGACCCTGATGTATTACGCCTCAGTTATGATTTCGTTGTTCAGGACTTTAGACATTTTTGGTGAGAAGTAAGGTACGGTCAAACCTCCGAACAGTAATTCTAGAAAGAAATAGGGATAAGTATCGCAAATAAATTGGTTGAATTTGAAACAAATGCCTAATGTCTGTGTATATTTCGTAGCGGCTTAGAGATAATTTTTCTTATTCTACGTCATATTAAGGGTTGTAAATGTAGTGTCAAAACAAGTATTTTTTCTAGTAGTTGTACATATGTGAGAGATCAATACAGTGCTCCAATACATCATGATAAAGAACATCTAAGAAATGAAAAAGTATTGAAGTAGTAAGCAAAGTGGACATGGCACCTAATTTCGTTACAGCATACCTCATTCTGTGACACTATGTACTTAAAATGAAGGCTTTCACGAGTGGATGACATAGCTGCTGGTAAATATATCGCGATGTGAGGTCGTGATCCAAGAACTCTTGATCCTGACGTTTCGTCCAGGACTGCGTTAGACATCGTCAGAGGAGCTCCTCTGTTTACAAAGATTATCCCCTGCTCATCACGTGTAACCTTGACCACGCCCCCTTTAGTATTTATGTCAGTCTCGGACGTCCAACCGGTCAGTCCACAAGACTCAACGGAGGAGCGCAGTCCTGGACGAAACGTCAGGAACAGACGTTTCTTGGACCACGACCTCACATCCCGGAAGATTTACCAGCAGCTATGTACTTAACTTCGTGATAATGCGCATAAGTACATCATTTTTTTATATAGATCAAGTTCATTTAACGCCCTACCCCCATGAACCATGGACCTTGCCGTTGGTGGGGAGGTTTGCGTGCATCAGCGATACAGATGGCCGTACCGTAGGTGCAACCACAACGGAGGGGTATCTGTTGACAGGCCAGACAAACGTGTGGTTCCTGAAGATGGGCAGCAGCCTTTTCAGTAGTTGCAGGGGCAACAATCTGAATGATTGACTGATCTGGCCTTGTAACACTAACCAAAACCGCCTTGCTGTTGTGGTACTGTGAACGGCTGAAAGCAAGGGGAAACTACAGCCGTAATTTTTCCCGAGGGAATGCAGCTTTACTGTATGGTTAAATGATGATGGCGTCCTCTTGGGTAAAATATTCCGGAGGTAAAATAGTCCCCCATTCGAATCTCCGGGAGGGGACTACTCAAGAGGACGTCGTTGTCAGGGGAAAGAAAACTGGCGTTCTACGGATCGGAGCAGGGAATGTAGGATCCCTTAATCGGGCATGTAGGTTAGAAAATTTAAAAAGGGAAATGGATATGTTAAAGTTAGATATAGTGGGAATTAGTGAAGTTCGGTGGCAGGAGGAACAAGACTTTTGGTCAGGTGAATACAGAGTTATAAATACAAAATCAAATAGGGGTAATGCAGGAGTAGGTTTAATAATGAATAAAAAAATAGAAGTGCGGGTAAGCTACTACAAACAGCATAGTGAACGCATTATTGTGGCCAAGATAGACACGAAGCCCATGCCTACTACAGTAGTACATGTTTACATGCCAACTAGCTCTGCAGATGATGAAGAAATTGATTAAATGCATGATGAAATAAAAGAAAATATTCAGGTAGTGAAGGGAGACGATAAATTAATAGTCATGGGTGACTGGAATTCGAGAGTAGGAAAAGGGAGTGAAGGAAACATAGTGGGTGAATATGGATTGGGGGAGAGAAATGAAAGAGGAAGCCATCTGGTAGAATTTTGCACAGAGCATAGCTTAATCAGAGCTAACACTTGGTTCAAGAATCATAGAAGAAGGTTGTATACCTGGAAGAATCCTGGAGATACTAGAAGGTATCAGATAGAATATATAATGGTAAGACAGAGATTTAGGAACCAGGTTTTAAATTGTAAGACATTTCCAGGGGCAGATGTGGACTCTGACCACAATCTATTGGTTATGAACTGTAGATTAAAACTGAAGAAACTGCAAAAAGTGGGAATTTAAGGAGATGGGATCTGGATAAACTGAAAGAACCAGAGGTTGTACAGAGTTTCAGGGAGAGCATAAGGGAACAAGTGACAGGAATGGGGGAAAGAAATACAGTAGAAGAAGAATGGGTAGCTCTGAGGCATGAAGTAGTGAAGGCGGCAGAAGATCAAGTAGGTAAAAAGACAAGGGCAAGTAGAAATCCTTGGGTAACAGAAGAAATATTGAATTTAATTGGTGAAAGGAGAAAATATAAAAACGCAGTAAATGAAGCAGGCAAAAAGGAATACAAACGTCTCAAAAATGCGATTGACAGGAGGTGCAAAATGGCTAAGCAGGGATGGCTAGAGGACAAATGTAAAGATGTAGAGGCTTATCTCACTAGGGGTAAAATAGATACTACCTACAGTAAAATTAAAGAGACCTTTGGAGAAAAGAGAGCCATTTGTATGAATATCAAGAGCTTAGATGGAAACCCAGTTCTAAGCAAAGAAGGGAAAGCAGAAAGGTGGAAGGAGTACGTAGAGGATCTATAAAAGGGCATGTTCTTGAAGACAATATTATGGAAATGGAAGAGGATGAAGATGAAGATGAAATGGGAGACACGATACTGCGTGAGGAGTTTGACAGAGCACTGAAAGACCTGAGTCGAAACAAGGCCCCGGGAGTAGACAACATTCCATTGGAACTACTGACGGCCTTGGGAGAGCCAGTCCTGACAAAACTCTACCATCTGGTGAGCAAGATGTATGAGACAGATGAAATACCCTCAGACTTCAAGAAGAATATAATAATTCCAATTCCAAAGAAAGCAGGTGTTTCCAGATGTGAAAATTACCGAACCATCAGTTTAATAAGTCACGGCTGCAAAATACTAACGTGAATTCTTTACAGACGAATGGAAAAACTGGTAGAAGCCGACCTCGGAGAAGATCTGTTTGGATTCCGCAGAAATGTTGGAACACGTGAGGCAATACTGACCCTACGACGTATCTTAGAAAATAGATTAAGGAAAGGCAAACCTACTTTTCTAGCATTTTTAGACTTAGAGAAAGGTTTCGGCAATGTTGACTGGAATACTCCCTTTCAAATTCTAATGATGGCAGGGGTAAAATACTGGGAGCGAAAGGCTATTTACAATTTGTACAGAAACCAGATGGCAGTTATAAGAGTCGAGGGGCATGAAAGGGAAGCAGCGGTTGGGAAGGGAGTGAGACAGGGTTTTAGCCTGTCCCCAGTGTTATTCAATCTGTATATTGAGCAAGCAATAAAGGAAACTAAAGGAAAATTCGGAGTAGGTATTAAAATCCATGGAGAAGAAATAAAAATGTTGAGGTTCGCCGATGACATTGTAATTCTGTCAGAGACAGCAAAGGACTTGGAAGAGGAGTTGAACGGAATGGACAGTGTCTTGAAAGGAGGATATAAGATGAACATCAACAAAAGCAAAACGAGGATAATGGAATGTAGTCGAATTAAGTCGGGAGCTGCTGAGGGAATTAGATTAGGAAATGAGACACTTAAAGTAGTAAAGGAGTTTTGCTATTTGGGGAGCAAAATAACTGATGATGGTCGAAGTAGAGAGGATATAAAATGTAGACTGGCAGTGGCAAGGAAAGCGTTTCTGAAGAAGAGAAATTTGTTAACATCAAGTATAGATTTTAGTGTCAGGAAGTCGTTTCTGAAAGTATTTGTATGGAGTGTAGCCATGTATGGAAGTGAAACATGGACGATAAATAGTTTGGACAAGAAGAGAATAGAAGCTTTTCAAATGTGGTGCTACAGAAGAATGCTGAAGATTAGATGGGTAGATTACGTAACTAATGACGAGGTGTTGAACAGAATTGGGGTGAAGAGGAGTTTGTGGCACAACTTGACAAAAAGATGGGACCGGTTGGTAGGACATGTTCTGAGACATCAAGGGATCACAAATTTAGCATTGGAGGGCAGCGTGGAGGGTAAAAATCGTAAAGGGAGACCAGGATATGAATACACTAAGCAGATTCAGAAGGATGTAGGCTGCAGTAAGTACTGGGTGATGAAGAAGCTTGCACAGGATAGAGTAGCATGGAGAGCTGCATCAAACCAGTCTCAGGACTGAAGGCAACAACAACAACAACAACATTTAACGCACTTATCATTCGTTTTCAGCAAGGGTGTAACTGTCACTAATTTTTTGGTAAGTATTACACGTAATCAGGGGAATCGATGGACTGAGAACTTCACAGAACCATCGCAGACAAAAAACAGCATTCAATCCAAACACTTGTATTCTTTCCAAAGTTATACAAGAGGCGTATGTGTCGTCATTTCTTTTTTTCTTTGACTCCTGTTTTCCCTTAGACAATGATTTCAGTATGCTACAATGGTTAGTGAATAATCCTGTTAACGTTCAGGCCGAAACCTGTTTCCTGTATTTGTATTATAAAATTAACTAACATAACTTGCAGTTTACTCATAAGCCAAACGTTACACCCATTTTCCAAATGGCTAGATTGACTTTGTCACCATACTGTCGTCCACACAGTCTCTTAAAGTACGCCGGCCTTGGTGGCCGAGCGGTTCTAGGCGCTTCAGTGTGGAACCTCGCGACCGTTACGGTCGCAGGTTCGAATCCTTCCTCGGGCATGGATGTGTGTGATGTCCTTAGGTCAGTTAGGTTTAAGTAGTTCTAAGTTCTAGGGGACTGATGACCTCAGATGTTAAGTCCCATAGTGCTCAGAGCCATTTCTTAAAGTACCCCATGGAATGGAGAAATGTTTAGTATTTTTGTATATCGACCGCTTTTCTTCCAAAACCTTCTGAAGTACTCTACGAATGTCATCTGTTTTATGGGATTGTCTTCTTTTGGTCACATAACCCATTTCTGTCTTGTCTTCTTCGCACATTTACTTAAAGAGGGAGCCATTGTTTTTCAAATAGACACAAAACTTAAAAGCTGTTTTCGTTTTTTTAAGCGAATGACCAATAATAAGGTATTAAAACCCACCTATGACGACTAATGTTATATGTTCCATAGATAATGAAAATCGTATGTCTCACTAATTACTTGAACAATTTACCTTAATGAACCTATATTACAGGATCAGAGCAGCAAACGACATGTTTCCCTTCATACAATGAACGATTAGTACCTGTTCTGCACACATCGTTCGTTCCCTCCTAGAATGTATTTCCCGTATGAAGATATTCATGCCATTTTTGAGGACGTTTGGAACTGTGTGTAGGAGGCTTACCTTTCTTAAGGACAAGGAATTTGTTTTCTATCGAAATTAAGTATGACACGGAGTTAGATTGATTTAGCCTATATCCTGAAAATTTAACTCTTGTATCTTACGTAGACGTAATGCTGGATATTGCTATTCGTGGACACAACATTCAATTACGTTCTGAAAAGTGGTTTGTTCCATTCCTTTTTTTTTTTTTTTTTTTTTTTTTTACACGACTCTTATGTCATAGTCAGGGGTGCCTGTTTACTATACTTCTACCAACAAAGAACATTTTCGTGAGAGTGGACTCTGGTCTTCTTATCAAAAGTGTTATATACTGCGGTGCCTCCGCTGATTAAGCAATTTTTCCGGTATTTCACTGCGATGCTCTTTTTCGGTTGCGTGAATATTAAAAATTCCATTCATTCCAGGCATAAATTTTCATTTTAATACCTGATCGCGCCTCGTCAGATATATCTGCGGAACAGTTCAGTTACATTGTTTTAGTTCTATACTCACGGACTGCGTATAAACGACGCTAACTTCAAATATGTGACACACTCAGCAGTCGATCAATAATCATATTAAGCGGCTATTGGAGTGTTCATTCTTCGCTTCAAGTTTAAAATTATATAATATAATGCTTCCGATTTCTTTGAAATACAAAAATTAAGGTAGAGCTAAGATAAATGGTATTCCGAAAAATAATGTACTTCTTTCTGTAGATACTCTCCAATAGTCACACTAGGCTGATGGGAATATTACCTGCTTCTCGTGTTTTTATTGACAATGGGAGATAAATCTGAAAATTTTAACCCTCCCAAACAATTACTATCGTAACGTCTGCTTTTGCAATATTTTTTGCACGTGCCGAGAGGTTCAAGACTTACATTTTACATTTTACTAGGTCTTCCGAAACCAAACCAAGGGAATCCGGAAATAGTTTATTCAAAAACAGCAGCAACCTTTCTTCATATTTCCACAACTGTAGTGGCGATAAGTTGCTAATGACCAAGACATCGGTGAAATTTGATGTTACCCGTAATGGAGGTGACGTCATTGTTGTTATAGTGAAAGTTGAAATGTCGGCTGCCTGTTTACAGTCCAAACAACTCTGAAATATACACATTTTCGAAGATGAGGCCTTCACAATCAGAATTGTTGTACAAGATTCTCTACAATCGATCAAGATAAAATTTAAATGGTAACATCCTTTGCAACCATCAAATTATAAAACATACTAAAATTAAATGGCAACTGTTGTCATAAAACAGCTGGCCAGAGCTAACGGAAATCATTGTGAATTAAGTAATACGCAAGAAGCAACGCACGATTTTAAATGAGAATGCGACTCAGAATGCTAACGCCATATTTCGTATTTCGGCAATTCATCTCCTAAAGTGGTTAACATTTTTGACACTTTTAAAGGTGAAGCCGAATTATAGCCAACAACACGCTACGATTTAAATTAAGGAACAATTTAAAGCATTACGCCGAGAAATACGACAGAGCTGGCATCTCCGAAACTGGATGTAACTCTTGTGATGCAAATTACAGCGATCAGACGGGTAGGTGTTTCAGGCTGAGGCACAACGAACACACGGATGCCTTAGTTATTTCGAAAAGTCTGACTTAGCCAAGCATATTCGTGAAACTGGCCGCCCTATGCTGGAAACTGATGAAGATCTCTCAATTTTGCATATACAATACAAAGGCAGCAACTTGCATCTACTAGAACAGTTTCGGGTTTCTACATATAGCGTGAAAAATCAAAATGCATTAAATGAACAATTTACAGGTGACACAGAAACCTGCTTTAAAACTCTTGTAGACTTTCTTAAGTCTTCGTCTATGTTATCGTTTTATTTACACTTTTGCCTTTGGCGTTCTTTTCTTGACGGATTTTGAACTTTTTAGTTTCATGGCAAAGTCAAACATCACCTCTGTTCTTTGGTATCTCTTTCATTACGTTTTTACTACCACGAAAATCTCAAGTTACTTTCGCGTATGTCTTTCTGGCGTCACCTAAGGACAAACAAGGGCCCTGCACACGGATGACCCTGACAACATTCATGAAAGTACTTGCCATTTCATTTTACTCTGTTTTGTCAGTTGACGGTGATGTGTATGTACCTCTTGAGTGGATGTACCTCTTGAGATTATACTGCTTCAAGGAAAATGACCATACAGTTTAACTATTCTTAATTATATTTTGCCTTGCTCGCTGCCGGCCGAGGTTGCCTAGCGGTTCTAGGCGCTACTATCGGGAAACGGGCGACCGCTACGGTCGCAGGTTCGAATGCTGCCTCGGACATGGATGTGTGTGATGTCCTTAGGTTAGTTAGGTTTAAGTAGTTCTAAGTTCTAGGGGACTGATGACCTCAGAAGTTAAGTCCATAGAGTTCAGAGCCATTTGAACCTTGCTCGCTGTTAGAGAGTAAGTACAACAGTTCTGATGGTGAAGACTTGACCGAAACCAGTAAATTTCAGTGTTTTTCGTACTTTGAATTGGTGGCTGAGGCCACATTTTAATTTTCATCGATGTAACGGTGTACTAACTTTTGTTTTGATCACACAAAACATCGTTAGTATCTGTATAGTGTTTATGACACCTTCCCCTCATCGAGTAAGGATTAGAATCATCGTCCAACCATCCTGATTTAGCTTATTGAAAACTGTATAAAAAACTTCTGGCAAACATCAGAAGAGAACCAAACAGACCCACAGTTAGTCCAAATGATTATCACCCACCTCTAGTGATCATTGTTAATATGTAACATTTTAGAATTGTTAACTGTTAATGAATGAACAACAGACATTTTATTAGACCTTCTGTAGTACTGTAAATTTAACGACACTTTCGTCACAAAACTTAGCTGACTCTGTAACGATAGATCTGTACTTAGACAGTCGACGTCTATGCAAGTCTTAATCTTTCTGATGATGGTTACATTTTTTAAAGTTTTAATTCCTTATTCATGACACCATGTCGGTCTGTTGTAGAACTTGCTTCTTACCAGTCAATTCCAGGTGAGTTGAAAGTGTGGCAAAAGGTGTACAGTTGGGAGTATTTGCGTGGGGGTTTCCCTTTACAGAATGCAGTTTCTGTACCAACCATGGTGAGAATGTTTTCCGGAATCTATGCACTGAAATTCTTTTTAATTAGTTCCTGGCAAATGAGAGAAAAGCTTCTACCAGTCCTAAGGGGTATGTTCGATTTGTGAATGTAATGTGAGAGATGTACCGCCAGCCGTTAAATTTTCAACGCCATGAGGTGGCAGGCAGCAAATGTCAAACTGGCATGAAGTGTGCACAACGCTTGTTAATTCTACTGATTACCATTTCAGCGAAACCACACAAAGCAGCAGTAACGCCATTAACATTCAGTATATACCGAACAGCAGCGTCGCGGGTCTATTATTCGTGATCGCATCTGTATGTTGGTTGTTCGTGAGATGGTCGTGTTGTCCCTTGGGTAAGAAGGAGAAACATCGAACAGCGTGAGTCACAGATTTCTCGACTGCGTCATAGGGTGGGAAGGATTCGGGTTCTGCTAAATTAGTCGGGTGTCCACTACACACAGGAGGTGGTTACACGTGTAGCGGTGGCATCTGGAATGGAATGAGTGGTTTTTTGGGTCAGATGGTTTTTTAGGTCAGAGGAAAGTACAGAAATAGCTTCAGTCACGAAGGGTGCAGGATGAACTCATTAAACGGGTAGACATAGCAATCAATACTGTAGTTGTAAACTGTCGTAGCTTTGGTGGGGAAGAACCAGAGCTCCCAGCACTAATAGGAAACACTTAAGCTCAGATTGATATGGGTACCGGGAGCTGGCTAAAGCCCGAGATAAGTTCACCTGAAGTTTTTACGAAGGACCTAATGGCGATTTATTTGTAGTAAGATTTTGGAATATACGTTATGTTCGAACATTATGAAATTCCTCGAAGGTGACGGTCTATTGACCACACAGTCAGCAAGGATTCGGAATATATCGCCCTTGTGAAACACAAACAGTACTTTATTCGCATGAAGTAATAAGTGCTATCCTCAGGGGATCCTAAACTGATACCTTATTTCTAGACTTCCAAAAGGCTTTTGACACCGTTTCTGACAATGAAACCTCTAATCAAATTGCGTCCTTATGATGTATTGTCTCAGATGCGCAACTGGAATCGTCATTTCCTGTTAGAAAGGTCACAGTACTCAGTAATCGACAGAAAGCCATCGAGTAAATCAGAAGTGACATCCGGCGTTCCCCAAGGAAGTGATATAGCCTCTCTGCTGTTCCTAATCTATGTAAACGATTTAGCAGCCCTCTCAGACTGTCTGCAGGTGACGTCACTTAGTGTCTAGCAAGACCATCAAAAGAACAAAACCAATTTCAAATTGACTTACATACGGTATCTGCATGGTGTGAAAAGTGGCAATTCTCTCTGAATAAGGAATAGAGGTTATCCATAAGGATACGAAAAGAAATCCATGGAACTTCGGTTACACGATAAATCACACAAATTTAAAAGCAGTGAGTTCAGCTAATTACCTAGAAATTACTACTACGACCAACTTAAATTGGAACGATCGCATGGATAACGCTGTTGGGAAGGCAAACCAAATATTGTGTTTTACTACCAGAACGCTTAGAAGATGGAACAGTTCTACCATGGAGACTACCCTACATTACACTTGGTCGTCCTCTGCTAGACTTCTGCTGTGCATTATGGTATCCTTACCAGATGTGATTGACGGATGACACTGAAAAAGTCCAAAGAAGGAAAGCTCATTTTGTATTATTGCAAAATAGGGGAGAGGGTGTCACCCATATGATAAGAGGCGAGCTGGAGTGGCAGTAATTAAAGTAATGGCGTTTTGCGTTGTGGCGAGATCTTTCCACAAAATACCAGTCACCAAATTTCTCCCCTTGAATATGAAAATATTTTATTGTCGCTAGCCCGCATAAGGAAACATGATCATCGTAATGAAACAGGAGAAAGCTTTAAGTGTTTATTTTTCCCATGCGCTTTTGAGAGTGGAACGGTAGAGAAATACTCTAAAGGTGGTTCGAAGAACCCTCTGTCAGATACTTCAGTGTAAATTGCAGAGTAGTCATGTAGATGTAGATGGACGTATCCCTGCGTGATTCTGCGGAGAATATTTTTCGTTGATACACGCGTCCAGCACCAGTCGTCACAGCAAGGAGTGCCACTGGGTACACAACAGGATCACCTGTGGTTCACATAGCCGGTAATTGTGACAGCAGCCATTACATTTATGACGTTTTGAGGCCAGTACCCGTGATGTTACCTGCCAACAACATAAAGTTAGACCCCGTTGATGTAACGCATGTGGTCATGACCTACGTCGATATAGAGGATGTTCGACTATAGCCCTGGCCAGGCACGTTCTGCACCTGGTACGCCACCATTCTCCAGTCATTACTAATGATGAGCTCTGACAGAGATTTGAATCAGCATGGGACGATGTAGCCGTGACTGTTATCCAAGCTCAGTTCAACATGATGGAGACGCCTAGTTGAGTTACAACCACTCCTAGAGTTGGCAGTTAAGTGTGTAACAGTCACACCCGGTCTACCCACTTTTTATTTTTATCTATATTTATTTATTTCTTGAGTCATCAGTATTATGACTGGTATGATGCGACCTGACACGAATTCGTCTTCTGCGACAACCTCAACATCATAGAGAAGCACTTGCTACCTACGTCATCAATTACTTCCTGGATGTATTCCGAATCCTGTCTACCTCTAGAATATTTACCCTCCGCGGCCCCCTATAGTACCACTCAAGTTACACTCAGCTGTCTTATCAGAGGTCCTATCGTTCTGCCCCTTCATCTTTTCAGTGTTTTGCATATAGTCCTGTCCTCACCTATTCTGCAAAGAAAATCCTTATTCCTTACCTTACCAGACCACCTAATTTTCAAGATCCTTCTGTAGCACCACATCTCAAATGTTTCGATTCACTTCCGTTCCGGTAACCTCTCAGTCCACATTTCGCCACCATACAGTGTTGTGCTGCAAACGTACATTCCTAGAGATTTCTTACGCAAATTAATGCCTTGGTTTGATACTAGTAGACTTCTCTTGGCCATGAATGCCCTTTTTGAAAGTGCTGATCTGTTTTTTTATGTCCTTCTTGCTCTGTCAATCATGTGTTCTTTTGCAGTGTAGGTACCAAAATTCCTTAACTTCATTTACTTCGTGATACCCATTTCTGCTACTTCTCATTACTTTCGTCTTTCTTCGATTTACGCTCAATTCATATCCCGTTCTCATTAGACTGTTCATTCCATTCCACAGATCCTGTAATTCATCTTTACTTTCACTGAGGATAGCAATATCATCAGAGAATCTTATCATTGATATCCTTCCACTTCTAATTTTAATAACGTTCTTGAACCATACTTTTATTTGCATCTTTGCTCCTTAATTTATAGACCGAACAGTTGGGGGTGAAAGACTACGTCTTCATTTCTCCCTTTTTAATTAAAGCACTTCGTTTTTGGCTTTCATTCCTACAATTCCGTTACGTTTATTGTGCATATTGCGTATCATCCGTCTTTCCCTGTAGCCTCCTGTTTTCCTCATATTTTCGATCATCTTGCACCGTTTTGCACGGTCGAGTGCTTTTTCGAGGCCTAAAAATGCTATGAGAGTGTTTTGATTTTTTCTCAGTCTTGGTTCCATCATCAACCGCAATGTGAGATTTGCCCCTCAGATGCCATTACCTTCCTCAAAGCCAAACTGGCAGTCATTTATCAGATCCTCAATTTTCTTTTACATTTTTCTGTGTATTATTCTTGTAAGTAGTTTCTACGCATGAACTGTTAACCTGGTTGTGCGATACGTCACACACTTTTCACTCGTGCAAACTTCAGATGTGTGTTATTCATGATAAAATTTTATCGGGTTGGTGTTTCTATGAAAGTCTGATGGTATATCGACAGTTTCATACGCTCTACGTACCACCGTGAATAGTCGCTAGTTGCAGCTTGCCCCAATTTTAGAAATTCCGTTGGAATGTTATCTGTCCTTTCCGTCTTTTTTGATATTAAATCGTTCGAAGCTCTTTTAATTCTGATTCTAATCCTGGATCCCCTATCTCCTCTATATCGACTCCTGTCTCTTCTCTATCACTTCTCAGGCAAGTCTTCCCCCTCCCAGAGATCTACACTGTATTCTTTCCACCTATTTCTCCCTCGTCTTCATTTAAAAACTGAATTCCCATTGAACTCCTAATGTTACCGCCCTTGCTTTTAATTTCAAAGGATGTTGTTTTGTCTTTCTCTCCGGGCCGCGTCGGTCTTTCCGACAATCAATTCTTTTTCTTTCTTCACATTTTCCATGCAGCCATATCGCCCTAACCACTCTGCACTTCCTATTTATTACATTTCTGACTAGTGTTCCTGCATTCCTGAATTTCCCTGAACATTTTTGTACTTCCTTCTTTCATCGATCGACTGAAGTATTTCTTCTGTTACCCTGATTTTTTCGCAGTTACCTTCTCTGTACCTACGTTTTCCGTCCCCACTTCTGTGACTGCCGTTTTTGGAGACGTCCATTCCTCTTCAGTTAAACAGCCTACTAGCATCGCAGCATCTACAGCGTCAGAGAACCTCAAGCATATGCTCTCATTCCCGCTTTTTGTTTTTACTTCTTTGCGCATTTATTCTTCCTCGTGAGTCTCCTAAATGTTATTCTACCCCCATATCACGTACAAATCCAATCACATATTTGTGCTATTATGTTGGACAAGCGCAGTTTCTTTATTTGTATACCTGCCAGCCGGAGTGGCCGAGCGGTTCTAGGCGCTGCAGTGTGGAACCGCGCGACCGCTACGGTCACAGGTTCGAATCCTGCCTCTGGCATGGATGTGTGTGATGTCCTTAGGTTAGTTAGGTTTGAATAGTTCTAAGTTCTAGGGGACTGATGACCTCAGAAGGTAAGTACCATAGTGCTCAGAGTCATTTGAACCATTTTTTAATTTGTGTACCTCCCTGAAGTTGAAACTATAATGGGCAACAGTGTATTATGTTACGAACGCGGTATTAAAATGTACAATCCAGTGCTAGAAATAATGCTTGCACAGTGGAGTGATATACAATGATCTCTTCGTTTAACTGGAACACAGAAGAAACCACAGTATGAGGTAGTAAACAGTAACTTTGTTCGAAAACGGTAAATAAGTTCAGCTGTAGGAAAAGGCACAAAAGTAGAACTCTCAGGCCACTTGTTTCTATTTGTAGCTAGTCCAGGCTTTGTGCTCCTTGAACCGTTGAAGCCTCTTTTTCCGTTTGCGTAATTTACAAGAATGCTGCAAACAGGAACTCTAGCAATAATGGAGCAATGGCTAGGAAATGTTACTCATTCGGTAGGAGTGTGGTTCAGATACCTTTCCAACTAGTCAGCTTTAGGTGGATCATGGTTTCCTTAATCTCTATAGGTGAATGCCTCACCGGTTTATTTGAAAAGGGAAAGAACAAAGATCAAATGCTGATACATGGGCTACACGAGGATAAGATCTTCATTGTAATGAGAGCAGTTTGAGAATATTTTCGTGTGAAGAATTTCGTTATTCATACATCAATTACTGAATGTAAAGGATTTTTTAAGTTTTACTCGTAGGAGTTTTGGATTCCTGTTGTCCTATAGTTGACTTTTTCACCATTCTGTAGGTAATATCTGTCGAGGTCTACTATACCGAACTGTGCCTCTGAAGAATTCCATATTAGTATTTTGTACTCTAATAACTCGGTGAAAGCAATCAGCATATTTCTATCAAGTCTTGTACGCTATACAACAAACTCTTTGTATTTGAAGTCAGTGGTTGTTCACCAATGCCTAGCGTAAAGATATCTGGGGCATGCCCGACTGAAGTAAGCCGCTGTTCTGCACTGCTCATGGGGACCAATTAAAAACCTAGAGCCTGCGGAAGAGTGCAAATACGTTCAGTAACGTGATAACTTTAGGTAAGACAATACAGTGCAGCATTCGATAACACTGTTCCACCTGAAGTTCATTAACTGAATCCCACGATCTAACGAGTCTGGGGACAATAATTTATAAGTTACATAAACTCTCATATAAATGGAAGGTTTTGTTGTATGCTAATTCATCACTGCTTTAGTCATTACACTGGCACTAATGACGTAAATTACAAGTTTCGCAGTAACTGTTTCCCGCTGCAGTTGGTACCTGTAGTTAGAAAGTTGTACCGTGTAACTAACTTTGATGTCACGCGCGTCTCATTATTCGCTATGGTTTATGCGACATAGTCTCCACATTCCATCATTTGAAAATAACAGCTTCGTCTTGTTCTTACAATACGCGGAGAAGCTGTACCATGAATATTTTGTTGATGCAGCTGCCATTGTATCGTATCGATTGATATTATGTTATCTAAAAGCGTATTAAACTCAGTGTTTACCTAATTCCCATTAATTGGAACAACTATTTTCAGTGTCCTGTTTTCTCTGCTAATACCCATTGTTATTCTTCAGACCTCATCGTTTTTCTGCCCAGTATTCGGAATTCTTTCGTTACACTGCTTGCTGTCGTAACACTGGATCGACAGTCAGAAGTAAACCTCACACGTAAGTATTTTTCTACCAGAACTCGTTCCAAGTCTTGCATCTCGTGCAACGAATGCAAACATACTTCAGATTTTAAGAAATATAAAAGTTTTAACTTCACAAAATGTGAAAACCTTACTGCCTATGACTACAGCATCAACAAATCGCAACTGAAAACAGTCAAGTCATAAAAGACATCTAAGTGTAACGGTTCGTGGGGATATGAAACGGCATGATTACTCATGCTCATTCATTGGTAAAATAAGTGCTGGACTTCGGTTCATTAGTAGTATACTAGCAAGTTGTGTCTGTCTGCAAAGGAGACCTTACTAAACACTACAGCAACCAGTCCTTGAATACTGCTCAAGTGTGCTTGACTCATAGAGTTAGAACTAAAAACGGAAGTATTTAAAAAGGGCAGCATGACAAGTACACACGTTTGTTTCACACATGTGTAAAAACATGATCCAGCAGACAATTAAATAGTGACAGATGTGAGTGTGTGTGTGTGTTTTCAATAAAGCACAGACTACTCCCAAAAATAATATAGTCAAGCCATGATAAACATATATACAGTTCTTATACCCCAGGGAAACAAATTGGAAGAACCATATGACTCACAAATTGAGTAGAAAATAGTCACAGAATACACACACACGTTCATAAAAAATAGTCACAGAATACACACACACGTTCATAAATTCAGCGCAACAAAAAAGATATGGGCTTGAACATCTAATACTTGAAGAATGTGTAGTAGCCAGCGACGAGTTCGGTGCGAAATAAATTAACACCCAGGTGTACAACGAACAAAAGGCTGCACTAATAACATAAATTAACTCTTTTCTATTCTGAAGCATAAATTCACAAGAAAAAAATAGGCCGCGTGGGATTAGCCGAGCGGTCTAAGGCGCTGTAGGCATGGACTGTGCGGCTGGTCCCGGCGGAGGTTCGAGTCCTCCTTCGGGCATGGGTGTGTGTGTTTGTCCTTAGAATAATTTAGGTTAAGTAGTGTGTAAGCTTAGCGACTGCTAACCTTAGCTGTTAAGTCCCATAAAAGTTCACACACATTATTCATTACCAAAAAAAAAAAAAAAAAAAAAAAAAAAAAAAAAAAAAAAAAAAAGATTATCAATCGAAATCTCTGACTTACTGAAACACATCTGTACGTTCAGAGCTTATCTGTGTTTTTTTAACTGTTCGCCCAGAATGGCTAAACCAAAAAGTGTTAAGAACCACATGGTGAGACGGCTGTCTGTAAACACTAAACATGGTCACAGTAACGAACTGCGATGCCAAAGCCCGTGGTGCTTGCACGTCGAGATGCGAAGTCTCTGCATATCCAGAAAGAAAACTGATGGCGTCTTCGTGTGGCTCCAGAAACTGGTAACCAACCTGTGAGCTCCTATTTTATTGCACACAAGCACACGAGCCGTTAAGTACTCGCGGAATGATACTGACTAAGAACTACGAAACTTAACTCGCAATGATAACTAATCTTCATCATATCAAACAAATTTTAATGCATTGTAGTACGTATTGTAGTATCTGCGCATTTTCATGGGCCTGGGTAAGATGAAGATAGTCTTCCCTTCCAAATCTGAACACTGCACTGACTGGGCTCTGCAGTTTCTCGTAACAGCATTGAACAGCAAATATGTAGTAACGGCTAACACTCTTAACCCTCCACTGTCTGCGCTGGCGTATAAAGAACCCCAATTGCAAATTAAGTTCACTTTTTCCGAGTTTAGATCCTTTGGTGCGTCAGGGCAAAGCCTACATTGTCGCTTCAGCTACCGTGCGTTGTCGGAGACCTGTGGCGCGTTTGTGTGCGAAAGACGTTTTTCTTGCTTGGATCGCGCCAAAAAGTCGCATCTGAGAAACTCGATGAACGAATACCGATGCTGAAATATTCAGCCGAGGATGATGACATTTCTGATGAAGGAGATGAAGCCAATGCATGCTGCGAGCATTGTTCACAAAGTGAGCAGAAATGTAATTCTGAAGATGACAGAAGTGCAGCCAATAGAAGGCTTGCTAATATATTTCATAGGGGCAGTGAGAGACATAGAGTAAATGGAAGAAACTGCTCCGTCAGTAAAAGCAAGACAAAACAAAAACAAAAGCTCGTCGAAAACGTTTTTTATTAGTTTGAATTATGAATCTGAAAAAAATCGTCCAGTTTAATGCTATTATAATGCTTTGTCTTATGAAGTTATCAGACTTTTACGTATAAGGGGCGATCAGAAAGTTTCCGTTCGAAGGCCGAACAGTCCAACGTCGGTATGCCAATTAGGCAAAATCCCGTAAGCATTGAGGCAATCACCAATTTGAAAAGTTGTGTCCTGCTGCATGAAGAAATCCGTAACATCCTCGCTCGAGAGGAATCGTCGACCGCTGTCCAAGGCTTTCTTTTAATAGACCAGCACCATTCCACAAGCGTGGTTTTTGAGAGACATACTGCTCCGTACACGTTTCTTCATATTCCGATGAATGTCTGCTGGTGTTTTTCCTTTGGCAACCAAGAAAAGAATAACAGCATGTTAATCCTCTTTGGACACATTTGGCAATAACGTCGCCGTAGTTCACGTTTCAGCATTTACTGCGCGCACATCGGAAAGACACTAAAGCCACACCGATCCCTTACGTACATGTTGGCGCGCACGTGCCGATATCAGAGTCGCATAGTGCAGCAATTCCTCCGAAAGAAACTTTTTGATTGCCTCTTATATTATGGACCACTATACATAATTCTACTAGAAGCATTCAATCTGTAACAAATATCGTCAATAAAAGAAGTTGAAATGATAACAAAATACTATTAAATTAGGTATTTCTTAATTAAGGCTCTATTGACGTGATGGATATGTGATAGACTGGCATGGAGTACGAACTATGCCGCACGTCCGCTAATGAAAGAAGAATGCAAATACGCGCTCGAGGGTTAAAATGAACAAAACCACAAGGATGGCAAGCCATGCACGGCTCCATTGATCGAAAACAAAAACTGACCTCAAAGATTCATAATTGCCAGAGTGACCAAGGAAAGAGACATACAGCAGAGCTTGTATCGATTACTCGAAACAGATTATAACGAAGATAAATGTCCAATAAATATACAGCCAAACAGTTGAATGAGTTTACTGTGAAAGTCTTGACCCGATTTCAGTGCCAGATTTAGAAGGAAATCACATAAATTGCATTACGATAAAATTGTAAACATACGTGATGAGCTAAGAATCTCAGGTCAAGTAAGGAAATGTGGAAAATAAAGTCCTCCATGGAAATAGTAAAACTTGTTACAAAGGTACAGCTTGTTAAAAGAGCAGACACTGGCCATTGGGAGTCCCATGTCTGCTCCTTTAACAAGCTGTAGCCGTGTAACAATTTTTACTGTTTTCATAGAGCAGTTAATTCCATATTCTCTGGTATTTCAGCTTTTAGCTCATCATGTATGATTGCAATTTTAGCGCCATGTATTTTATGTGGTTTTTCTAATGAAGAAGACCTCTGAGAGGTATTTAAACCTGGTCGAGGTTGACGCAGGAAACGTATGCAGTATTTTGGTTGTATACTTTATTTATCGAAAGTTTATTTACGGTCACTGCTGTCAGCCATGTTTAAAACTGCAAGATAAATATTTCGTACGTTGACTTTCAGCACTAGACCCGCATCTTGCTGGTAGCCTTTTTTTTTTTTTTTCAGTGCCCCAGACACTTGTCCTTGGAACGCTGTCAAATCTATCACAAGTGTATCTTATTTTATGGGCACTGTGCTGCTGATACACAATCTTACCACGGTGATAGCTAGTAGCTAGTAGGCGCCACTAGGGGGCGCATCATCTCTCACATGCAGTGCGGTCGTCAACATCGGCGGCGCTGCAATCGAGGGGAATAGTCCGAACACACGGGTCACGTGCCCGTCAAGCGCCCGCTGATAGTCCTCCGCCTGCTGTATATTTAAGTAGCGGCTCCACCTCCAGTAGGCAGTTCTCCGCAGCTGCGGGCTGCTGGTCGCTTTCAACAGCCCACCAGTTGGAGCTCTGTCCGAGTTCCGGCCGAGTCCCTGGATGACTCACTCCAAGTTATCGCCTAGATCCCGTCGGCCACCTGCCGAGCCCACGCCGACCCTGCCTCTTCGAACTCATCTGCTGTGTCAGCCGACACCCAACCAGTGGACCGCATCAGCACCGCATCGTCAAATCGCCCCGTCAGCTACCCGCGCTGGAACTTAGCTCCTGGGAACTGTGCCTCAGCTGTGACCATCGTGCCCAACGTCGTTGGGGGCTTTTGATTGCATTTTACGGGTATCAGATCAGGGCGATCTTTTCATTTCTGTTATTCCTAAATCTACGTAATGTTGAAATGTGCTTAACTGTGTGGTGCTGTAATACAGTGTACTGGCCTGCTGTCTGGGAATCATCACTTCTGAATCATTAATTATTTGCTTGCAGTCTTACAAATGCTGCAAAGCAGAATAATTTAATATGGTGGGCTTGTTGAAGTTCTAACAGTTAAGCTCGGAATAGATTGAGTTGGCGCTGGAATGGTGTGTCAATAGTTATGTCAACACGGTACGTCTTGGACCAGGGCAGTCAAAAATGCAAGCACTGCTGTGCTAGTTCTCAGGGCACAGTAACTTCATTGACCGGGCCCCACCACAAAGTCAAACGTACACACGGAAAACCGTACACAGTGATTCAGAATCATGAGTGAAATTATTACAGCTAGACAAGGAGCGCTTCCTGGTCTCATAAACAGGGACAAATGTGTTCATATAACTCCACTCACAACTTCATAGATGCGCGCTCGAACCATTAAGTAGAAAGGCGTTTGGAGCTCAAGAATGCATTATGTCGTGCTGCCATACTGTCCGTGTCTCTAAAAGCAGAGAGATCTACAGTCTCTTTAGCCCCAGTAAAATCACGACACAATGATCGTTGTTGGCCAGCCTGTTGCTTGCTAGCTTGCTTCAACACGCTGCGTCAGTGAAGACTCTGGACGTATACTGGACCACTCACCCTCAGTCCTCACTCAATCTCCAGGTGACAATGCGAGCCCCAGCATACCACTGACGTAGTCTCCCAGTGTTTCCTACTTCCGATGAGAACGCTGGGCAACCACTCCTACTACTGTAGGATGATTTGCAAGCTGCCATATTCACACTGACCAGGTGAGGCACACCTGCACCACTCCCTGGTCGACTCGTGAGCATCTGCTGCAGTCTTGGTCGATCCCTTCATGACCACCGGCATCCTTGTCTACAGTCTGCATTCTCCACCTGAGCGCAAGACAGACTAAGACCACTGAGGTATTAGCAGCATTGTGTCATCGCAGTGCGTCTGCGTGGTACGCGCCATGGGTCAAATGGTTCAAATGGCTCTGAGCACTATGAGACTTAACATCTGTGGTCATCAGTCCCCTAGAACTTAGAACTACTTAAACCTAACTAACCTAAGGACATCACACACATCCATGCCCGAGGCAGGATTCGAACCTGCGACCGTAGCAGTCGCGCGGTTCCGGACTGAGCGCCTAGAACCGCTAGACCACCGCGGCCGGCTACGCGCCATCCTCACGCAATTACTATCGCCAACACAGCACTCATATGTAGCACAGACCTGTGGTTGCGACAAAGCGACTTGCTGACAAGGCGTCAGCATTCCTTCCAACGCGTGTTTCTGCGCCTGGCTGCCACCTGTTGTTCTGCAGACAATTATACCTTTGTGAACACTGCTAGAACAATAAACGTCATCACAGATATCGCTATATCACTAACGCCACCGGGTATGCAGTGGGCCTCTCTCTCTCTCTCTCTCTCTCTCTCTCTCTCTCTCTCTCTCTCTCGCTTCACTCAGTGTCCTAATCACAGCACAAACCCAGTCCTGGGTCTCTACAAGCTAAGGAGATCAAAAGTGCTGCATAACCAGGCACCTTTTAACATGGACGCCAATTGTCCAGCGAAAATCTTACAAATTTTCTGACTGAAACACTAAGCAACTACTCAGGGAGTAGACAAGCAGGTGATCATGTGGTAGGAACCATGAAGGAAGCATTAGGCTTTCTTTCCATTGAAGTGTGTCTGTCTCATAACTTATCTAGAAGAACTTTTGTGAAGTCTTAGAAGTATGACGGGGGTACTATCAGATGTAATAGTGGGTCATGAATCGTGCCTGGACAACTCAGTAGGCAAGAGTCCACGATTGTCGAGGTTCTGGGTTTGAGTCCACGTCCGGGACGCACTCATCCCCCCCCCCCTCCCTAGGCACACACACACACACACACACACACACACACACACACACACACACACACACGCACGCACACCGGAGCACACACACACACACACACATATAGACTCAATATGAAATTTCGAAGATCACCCAGGCCGCAGAGTGCATGATCCATTCAACCATCAAGAGACTAATTAGGGCCTGCAGAGAGACAATTAAACACTTATTCTCCCTACATGCAAAACAGAGCGAGGAAAATCGCCAACATGTGTAGTACCAATCACCAAACACTTCACAGTGATTTTCAGAGTACATAATTTATGTAGATTTATAAATTCAACTGTACTTCGAATGGGAGTATATGCATTTATTCACATATTTGATAGCTGTCTACTTTCCATTGCGCAGACATATTTTACAACCTATTTTCTCACTAAGTATCCTAGACCGTGTATTGTGGATATTCTGCTGGTCTGTCGGGGCTTAATGCCAGAGGGAATCAGTGTGGGTAAGGCTTTTGAACGAAGTGCACTCTCGGGCCAGCGGAGTGGAGGTCAAGTGGCGATGACGCAAACGGCCAACGACACGTGGGTGCTCTGTGCCTCTGCCCCGATACACGCTGCGGCAGCTCGCCGAACCGCTTTCCGCCCCGTATTGTATTTCGCGGTAATGACGCCAACTCGGGCCGGTTGGCGCAGTAAGAAGAGTATAACGAGCCGTCAAAAGTTCCAAGGCCGCGCGCTACGTGATACCTCCAGCATCGGACAGGACTACGGAATCGTAGAAGTTTTCTTGACATTCTCGTTTTCCACAGGATACCGATATAAATATAACTTTCGTCTCAAATCAGATTTGGCGTCGGTATAAGCCTCAGTTCATCTTCCACGTTTCATCTTCTTTAATACTTGCCGCAGGATATAAACCAGAAATTTTTGTAGTAGAGTGGAAAGGATAGCAGAATGCTGCGCACAGAGCAGTAAGTAGGTTTCAGAGAAGCGCGTTCCGTATGTTATTTAGAATTTCTTTCACGACTTGTAGTCGGGAACACGTAAAAGTGTCAGCTGATATTAGGAGTCATGAAAAGAATCCTAAGAGAAAAACTTTGGGATTAAATGAAGAACGGAGGAAATCATACCGATATAGTTTCATCAGTTAAAAACATTTTATTGATGGTAGTGGTGATGATGATGATGTGATTATGATGATGGTGATGGTAGTGATCACAACTATAATGACAACAACGACGACGATTTTGATGATGATGATGATGACGATTATAATGATGATGATAATGACAATGATAGTGACGACGATAATGATGTATCCTGTCAATTAGGCAAGTCCACCTCTCTTAAAGTCCAACATTCTCTAATCTACCCTGTTTCCCACCATCCTTCTTGTAGCCACATATGACTGATTTATGTCGTCAACTATTTGGCAACTACTTCACACTCTGGTCACCATTCCTTTAGCTGCATCCCTTATGTTGCAGTCCCTTCTCATCCGGTGTCCTAGATTGTTTCTTTTCCTCCTCATAATTGCTTCCAGTATTTGTCTTTCATCACTCACCCTGTGTGACCCAACCTCATTTCTTATTTCACCTACGAGTGTATTTCACAGCTTCCAATCTTCTCCACGTCCAAATCTCAGAAGCTAGTAAACATTTCTAAGAACTTCGTTTTAGTGTCCATGCTTTGGGAACCGCAGATTCACTTCACTAAATTTTCCATAGTTCTTTATTTAGTGAACCACAGAAAACACCCCTCCTTTTGTAAGACGTTTCGACATACCGTGCTGCTGATTATTTCCCATCTAGGAACTTTAAGCTATCAATCTGTGCCACTAAATTGTCACAAAGTTTCACTTTTATCTTCTTTGATTGTAAAAACGATTGCCTTATTTACCTTCATTCAATATTCTTCATATCTGTTCTTTATTTATGTGAACGACTTCCCTTCCTGTCTGAAACAGGAAGCTGAAGTGACACTGTTTGCTGATGATACTAACATCATTATTAATCCAGTGAAAGAAACACCAATTGAAAATGATAAAAATAAGGTCTTTGGAAAAATCATTAATTGGTTTTCTGCAAATGGGCTTGCCCTAAACTTTGAAAAAACACAGTACATCAAATTTTCTGCTGCAAAAAGTACAGTTACTTCAATAAATATAACACATCAACAGAAGTCAGTAGGCAGGGTAGAGCATACTGTTTTTGGGTGTACGTATAGATAAGAATCATAGTTGGAAAATTCATATTTTGGATCTTCTAAGGCGACTAGGTTCAGCAACTTTTGCAATCAGAGTAATTGCCAATTTTGAGGATATAGAAATTAGTAAGCTAACATACTTTCACTCTCTGATGTCATACGGAATAATATTTCGGGGTAACTCAACATTTAGACAAAAAGTGTTTAGAATAATGTGTGGGGTTCATAGTCGCACATCTTGGAGACATGTTTTTAAAAGATTGGGACTTCTTACAACAGCCTCACAGTACATTTACTAACTAATGAAATTTGTTCTCAACAACATGGATCAGTTTAAAAACAACACTGACATTCATGATTACAGTACCAGAAAAAAGAAAGACTTACACTATGCTTTACTCAACCTATCTTTGGCACAGAAAGGAGTAAAATATGCGTCTATAAAAATTTTCGACAAATTACGAGGAGAAACAAAATGTCTGACAGACAGCAGTAATATCTTCAAAACTAAATTGAAATCATATCTCCTTGACAACTCCTTCTATACCATAGGTGAATTCTTGAATAGTCAAGAATAGTCCACGTCCAAATCTCAGAAGCCAGTAAACATTTCTCCGAACTTCGTTGTAGTGTCCATGTTTTGTGAACCGCAGATTCACTTCACTAAATTTTTCCATAATTCTTCATTTAGTGAACCACAGAAAACACCCGTCCTTTTGTAAGACGTTTCCTTTACAATTCTGCCATATATATATATATATATATATATATATATATATATATATATATATATATATATATATGGCCATATGTAATCTTATTTCAAATGTGCATTTCTTGTGCACTTGACACGTTCCACATCATAACGGCTACCTTACCGTGCGACTGATCAATAGAACAAGCAACCAACTAACTAACTAATAAACAATTTTTTTCACATAATGTTGACTGCTTTCCCATTGTCACTCTAAAATACCATGTCATGAGCAAATTTCGCACATTTAACTGTTATTCCTTCTACTGTCACACCACCTTTTGGATGGAAGCAGTTTTTAACTGAATCATCTAATTAAGAATCAGGATATCTGAAAGGTAAGAGAATTGTTCAACACCTCCCTGAATTTTAATTCCTTCTGCTAGTCCTACGGACAGGTGATATTTTGTTGA
Organism: Schistocerca nitens; assembly: GCF_023898315.1. Lineage (NCBI taxonomy): Eukaryota > Metazoa > Arthropoda > Insecta > Orthoptera > Acrididae > Schistocerca > Schistocerca nitens. Next base: position 422,213,407 of record NC_064617.1, on the reverse strand, counting down.
AGCTGCATCAGTTGTAATATGACGAAAAGAAAACACGGAAACCAATTTATTTTAAAATGGTGTAAGTTAAGGGTGAATTTCATCGCCTGTATAGCTCAAAATACATACTGATTTTTTGTTCAGCATACGGAATACTGCAGTATACGTCTACACCTACGTTCCTATCTGCAAGCCAACAGACGAGTGCATGGTGGAGGATATCTTGTACCAGTAGTAGTCGTTCCCTTCGCCGTTCCACTCGTAAATTGAGTGAGGGAAAAATGACTTCGTACCAGCACTAATTTGTCTTGCTTTCGCGGTAATTACGCGGGACCTACGTTCGTGGCAGTAAAATCGTTTTGCATCCAGTTGAAAACGCTACATTTCTAAGCTTTCTCAATAGTCACCGTAGCTGACATACTCATCGCAAGAGAACAGCGACTGTATTGATATTTAAGACAATTCTTTTTTTATTCTCTACTCTTAGTTGCGCGTTTTAAATACCTGACAATAGTACGTCGCGAAAAGAAAATCGTCTTACCTTCAAGAACTTTCATTTCAGTTCAGATGAACCTCAGTAACACCAACGTGCTGGTCAAACTGGCCAGTAACAAATCTAGCAGTACACCTCTGAATTTCTTCGATGTTCTCCTTTATCCCGACCTGGTGAGGCTCCCAAAAACTCCAGCAGCACTCAGTATTGGGACGCAGAATTGCTCTATACGCTGTATACTTTATAGATGAGTTGCAATTTTCTATAATTCTCCTAATAAACTGCAGTCGAATATTTGACTTCACTCCAACCGACCTTATGTGTTCCTTCCATTTCGTGCCACTTCGCAATTTTGCATCTAGCAATTTAATCGATTGGAGTGTATGAAGCAGCTCTCCACTAATACGCAACAACCCAAGTGTGCCTTTCTTACTCATCTGCTTTAACTTACATTTCACAGTGCGACATAGGAATTTATCCTACATCCACCTACACGCGCTCAACGATGACACTTCCCTGTACACTAACTCATCATCAGTAAACGGACGCACATTGATCCTCACCCTCTCCTTTGACTCGTTTACGTATACAGGGAATAAGAAGAATAAGAATTTTTTTTCTGTGGAGCACTTCTGACGATACAAGTGACTCTAATGAACACTTTCCGTGTAGGACAACGTACTGTGACCTACAAGAATTACTTAAGGAGTCTTAGAGCCGCTCTCATATCTGAGAACCTATTGCGTATGCTCAGAACATTGTTAACCGTCTGCAGAGTCGCATTGTTTCAAATTCTTTCCGAAAATCTAGGAAAATTCAATCTACCTTTTGCCCTTCATCCATGGTTTGCATGACATCGTGCGAGAACAGGTAACGCTGATCTTCACACGAGCGATGCTGTCTAAATCCGTTCCAATTTGTAGACATAAGCTTTCCTACATTAAATGTCGTCGCAGTTGAGAATACGGACATCCATTAGCTGTATAATGACAATGAAAATCTGTGTCAGGCCGGCACTCGAACGCAGACTTCCTGCCTTAATCGAGCAGTCGCCTTAACCACTTTGGCTACACACGTACGATTCACCGCCAGATTCAAACTCCCATATTTCGTCGTTCATGCGTCACAGCTTGAACTCGTACACATCACGTAATTCCCGTACAGGGAGCGTGAGGACATTTTAATTGAAAGTCGGTGCCTGATATTTTGTTTTGGATCATCAGTCTGCTGACTGGTTTGACGCGGCCCTCCACGGATTCCTTTCGTGTGCTAACTTCTTCATCTCAGAGTAGCACTTGCACTCTACGTCCTTTATTATCTGCTGCATGTATTCCAGTCTCTGTCTTCCTTTACAGTTTTTGCCTTCTACAGCTCCCTCTAGTTCCACGAAAGTCATTCCCTAGTACATCAACAGGTCCTATCATCCTGTCCCTTCTTCTTATAAGTGTTTTCCACATATTCTTTTCCTCTTCGACTCTTCGGAGAATCTCCTCATTCTTTACCTTATCAGTCCACCCAATTTTCAACGTTCGTCTGTAGCACCACATCTCAAATGCTTCGATGCTCTTCTGTGCCGGTTTTCCCACAGTCCATGTTTCACTACCATTCATTGCTATACTCCAGACGTACATTCTCAGAAATTTCTTCCTCAAATTAAGGGCGATATTTGATATTAGTAGACTTCTCTTGGCCAGGAATGTCTTTTTTCCCATTTCTAGTCTGCTTCTGATGTCCTGATTGCTTCGTCCGCCACTGGTTATTTTATTGCCTAGGTAGCAGAATCCCTTATCTTCATCTATTTCGTGACCATCGATCCTGATATTAAGTTTCTCGCTGATCTCAATTCTACTACTTCTCATTACCTTCGTCTTCCTTCTATTTACTCTCAATCCATACTCTGTACTCATTAGAATGTTCATTCCATTCAGCACATGATGTAATTCTTCTTCACTTTCACTCAGGATAGCAATGTCATCAGTGAGTCGTATCGTTGATATCATTTCACTTTGAATTTTAATTCCACTCCGGAATTATTCTTTTATTTGCATCATTGCACTTTGTTCTTGGTCGTCCACTCTTATTATTCCCTCTTGGATGTTGTACATTTTGTATATGACCCGTCTCTCCCTGTAGCTTACCCCTATTTTTCTCAGAATTTCGAACATCTAACATTGTCGAACGCTTTTTCCAGGTCAACAAATCCTATGAACATGTCTTGCTGACCGAGCGAGGTGGCGCAGTGGTTAGACACTGGACTCGCATTCGGGAGGACGACGGTTCAATCCCGCGTCCGGCCATCCTTATTTAGGTTTTCCGTGATTTCCCTAAATCGCTCCAGGCAAATGCCGGGATGGTTCCTCTGAAAGGGCACGGCCGACTTCCTTCCCCATCCTTCCCTACTCCGATGAGACCGATGACCACGCTGTCTGGTCTCCTTCCCCAACCAACCAACCAACCAACCAACCAACCATGTCTTGCTTTTTCTTTAGTCTTACTTCCATTATTAACCGCAACGTCAGAATTGCCTCCCTTATGGCTTTGCATTTCCTAAAGACAAACTGATTGTCATCTAACACATCCTCAATTTTCTTTTACATTCTTCTGTATAATATTCTTGTAAGCAACTTGGATACATGAGCCGTTAAACTGTTTGTGCATAGTTCTCGCACTTGACACCTCTTTCCGTCTTCGGAATTGTGTGGATGATGTTTTTCCGGAATTCAGAAGGCATGTCGTCAGATTCATACATTATACACACCAAAGTGAATAGACGTTTTGATGTCACTTTCCCCAAAGATTTTAGAAATTCTGATGGAATGTTATCTATTACTTCTGCCTTATTTGATCTTAAGTTCTCCAAAGCTCTTTAAAATTCTGATTCTAATACTGGGTCCCCTATCTTTTCTATATCGACCCCTGTTTCGCCTTCTACCACATGCCGGCCGCGGTGGTCTAGCGGTTCTGGCGCTGCAGTCCGGAACCGCGGGACTGCTACGGTCGCAGGTTCGAATCCTGCCTCGGGCATGGGTGTGTGTGATGTCCTTAGGTTAGTTAGGTTTAAGTAGTTCTAAGTTCTAGGGGACTTATGACCTAAGATGTTGAGTCCCATAGTGCTCAGAGCCATTTCTACCACATCAGACAAATCTTCCACCTCATAAAGGCTTTCAATGTATTCCTTCCACCTATCCGCTCTCTCCTCTGCATTTATCAGTGGAATTCCCATTGCGCTCTTAATGTTATCACCCTTGCTTTTAATGTCACCGATGGTTGTTTTTTCCTGTATACTGAGTCAATCCTACCGACAGTCATTTCTTTTTAGATTTCTTCACATTTTTCATGCAAGCATTTCGCCTTACCTTCCCTGCACTGCCTGTTTATTTCATTCCTCAGCGACATATATTTCTGTATTTCTGAGTTTCCCGTAACGTTTTTGTACTTCCTCCTTTCATCGATCAATTTAAGTATTTCTTCTGTTACCCATGGTTTCTTCACAGTTACCTTCTTTGTTCCTATGTTTTCCTTCCCAACTTCTGTTATCGCCCTTTTTGTGATGTCCATTGCTCTTCAACTGTACTGCCTATTGAGCTATTTCGCATTGCTGTATCTATGGCCTTAGAGAACTTCAAGCGTATCTCGTCATTCCTTAGTACTTCCGTATCCCACTCCTTTGCGTATTGATTCTCCCTGACCAATATATTAAACTTCAACCTGTTCTTCATCACTACTATATTGCGATATGAGTCTATATCTGCTCCTGGGTACGCCTTACAATCCAATAGCTGATTTCGGAATCTCTGTCTGACCATGATGTAATCTAACTGAAATCTTCCCGTATCGCACGGCTTTTTCCAAGCATGCCTCCTCCTCTTGTGATTGTTGAACAGATTTTTCGCTATTACTAGCTGAAGGTTGTTACACAACTCAGTTTTTCTCCTCTGTCATTCCTTGTCCCAAGTCATATTCTCCTGTAACCTTTTTTTTTTCTACTCCTTCCCCTCCAACTGCATTCCAGTCCCCCATGACTATTACAATTGCATCCTCATTTACGTACTGTATTACCCTTTCAATATCCTAGTACACTTTCTCTATCTCTTCATCTTCATCTTGGGGCGTTGGCATGTATGCAGAACTATCGTTGTCAGTGTTGGTTTGCTGTCGATTCTGATAAGAACAACCCTTTCACTGAACTGTTCACAGTAACACACTCTCTGCCCTACCTTTCCTATTCATAACAGATCCTACTACCGTTATACCATTTCCTGCTGATGTTGATGTTACCCTACACTCATCTGACCAGAAATCCGTGTCTTCTTCCCACTTCACTTCACTGACCACCACTATATCTAGGTTGAGACTTTGCATTTCCCGTTTCAGATTTTCTAATTTCCCTACCACGTTCAAGCTTCTGGCATTCCACTCCCCGACTCGTAGAACGTTATTATTTCGTTGATTATTCAATATTCTGCTTGATATAGGTAGATAAATACTTATTTCAGTCCGTATGTTGTTGTTGTTGTGGTCTTCAGTCCTGAGACTGGTTTGATGCAGCTCTCCATGCTATTCTATCCTGTGCAAGCTTCTTCATCTCCCAGTACCTACTGCAACCTACATCCTTCTGAATCTGCTTAGTGTATTGATCTCTTGGTCTCCCTCTACGATTTTTACCCTCCACGCTGCCCTCCAATGCTAAATTTGTGATCCCTTGATGCCTCAAAACATGTCCTACCAACCGATCCCTTCTTCTAGTCAAGTTGTGCCACAAACTTCTCTTCTCCCCAATCCCCTATGTTGTTAGGAAGCACAATTTAATGTTCCTTGGAACATGCATGTGTGTTCGAAACATTGCATCGCACTTCTTAACAACGCAGGAACTGCAATATCGTTTAAGTTGCTCTGTATCAAGGAAATTTATTGCATTACACTGTAGATTACGCTCAAGATTTCTGCAAGGAACATGCGTTAAGGTAATCAGTCGGTAATTTTGCAGAACCTGTCTTTTACGTTTCATACTAGAGATAATACGTGGAGGAGGTAATTTTGTTCGAAATGAGTTACGTTTGACTCAGGGTACGTTACATCTGCCCGTGTTTACTACCGTCAATGGAAATCTGCACTCATCATCACCTTGGATGGAGTAACAAATTAGCAGTTAACGACAGAACGTTCAATCCTGAACTGATGTGAAGTGAATTTCAACGTCAGTTTCATGTCAGAATATGTTCACCATGCTGATAAATGATATCTCCTGGCTTCATGACACATGTTATGATACATACCAGCCTTTTACCCATAGCTTCACTTGCGTATGTCACACATACTGCACAAATATCCCCCCCCCCCCTCCCCCAGTCTACCTCTGTTTTCATCTATTCTTCCCTCTTTCTTTCCGTCTTCCCTCATTTCTCTACGGATCTCCTCCTCTTCGATTTCGATTTATCTGCCCATCTCATTATTCCTCACTTCACTATCCATCTCCCCCTCCCTTCTCTCTCTGCTCAGCTGTGTCCATTCACACACATAACCTCTAGAACCCATTGTGATACAACCTGACAACCTGGACATACACTAGTCATGCAAGACAGCCTAGACATCAGGTGTTCCCATCTCTTTTCATCCCCAATCCCACCCCCTCTGGGAAACAGTTGGTTTTTACACCCTTAGTACACCCATATCTTCTGGAGTCACCTGCCCTTTTTTCCAGTAGCTTGGGCGAGAGGTTCGCGATAAATAAGTAAGAGACCAATGATTAAGAGCCGATATGTGATATAGGTCTAAAATATTTCCTTCTGTTTTATGACCCTTCTTTTATATAGTTGCTAGCTGCCATTCGTTGTCCCGGCGATCTGCGATTAACTATTACTAGAAGGTTAGCAAGTTGTTTCGCGTAATTTCTGTTGTGTATTACATCTCATCCTGTTCTAATGCCTTTCCACAGTTAAGCCAATGTCGTTGTGTTTCTTCTCCGTGGTCGCTTATCTAACGCTTATCTCAGTATCTGCTGTTCGGCATTTATTGAAATGATTATTGAAGACAGGATCAACGTTATGATCTTACGCGGTGAAACTCTTCCGCAAGACCAGCTTTAGTATTTCGGCATTCTCTCTGTCATATTCCAGGACTGAATATATGATTGCCGTCTGATTACCGATATTACGTGAGAGAAAACTTCTTAGGGCTTTTACAGGCTGGTTGGCAAACTGTCAGTTTCAAATTCAATGAAGTCGTCTCTCATTTCTTTTTTTAATCTCATTTTCGCACCATTCGGGTTCTTTTTGCCAGATAAACTTTCATTTCCCTTAAAACTGTTGCAAAGCTCTATTTCCCTTCGTAACAACTTTATAACACAGCTACTAAAACGTGATGCATATTTCCCATCCCTTAAAACCTTGCTCGGCATACAGTATATTGTCTAAGGCGTATTGCACAATGCCTTTCAACGTTATCCATTTGAGTTGCATATCATCGTTCTCAGAACTGAATATTTGATTTGGACTATTATGTGTTATACCCGAGCCAAGGTAGACCCTGAGGGCCAGCAACCCATATAACACCACAGAGGACGAGGTTGTCTATGCCCAAGGCGTACCCAAAAGCACCATGGTAGACACCGGCTATTTACAAACAAGATAATGTAAGCAGACATGCCGAGCACTACTTCCTGCAGGGGGAGCTCGAGCCATGGCCTGCAGGAAGTATCACTACGCCGAAATCTGATTGGCTGGAGACAGTTATTTAGGGGCTAGAACCAGGCCTGAAATTCAGTTCAGATGCTGACCTCGTGTACTGCTACTGTGAAGATTACGTCTTCATCTTGGAATTGGACTGTTACAAGTGTGTGAGTGTGTTACCATGAACCCTTGTGGAAAATTACAAGTGAATTTTTGTTTGCCTCAATTAGGAGACTTTTCTCGTTATTGTTACCTTTCGTTTATATGTTCAGTCATCACCTTGTTAACTTACATCAATAAAAGTTGTGTTTGTGAAAAATTGCGAATTTTCAGCCACAGCACTATGTATATTTTATCCTATCACTCTTGGTAACCAAATATGTTTTTGTACCTTTCTTAACATTCCTTGTAATACCTGCAGTCATTGATACTACCACAGACTGATGACCACTGATGCCCCCTCTATGGTAATTGATTCAAAAAGTTAAATACATGGCAAAGTTTCTACTGTTTCTAATGCATTACACAGTAAAAACTGATCTTCATCATGCAACTACTCCGTACATTTGAAAGAATTTTCTGGGGTCTCATATTTACATGAATCTCTGCCAAGTCGTATGTATTATCCAGCCAATAGACAGTGATATTGCTTACATATCCAACTAGCAGGCCACTGCGGCTTCACAATCATAACACTATGTACCTATATCTGAGCGAGTGGTGGATATATATATATATATATATATATATATATATATATATATATATATGTGTGTGTGTGTGTGTGTGTGTGTGTGTGTGTGTGTGTGTGTGTGTGTGTGTGTGTGTGTGTGTTGTTTGTTTTCCGCATCTCCTTCTAAATCAATGCATCAGTATTAACAAATTTGGTGCGTATATTACTTGTGTACAAAAAAGTACTATGGGTGTAAAAACCAACTATTTCCCAGAGGGGTGGGAGTGGGGGTGAAAAGAGTTGGAAACACCTGACGTAATTGCTGTCTTGCATGACTAGTGTGTTGTCCAGGTTGTCAGGTTGTTTCACAATGGGTTCCAGAGGCTATATGTGTGGATGGACACAGCTGAGCAGAGAGAGAAGGGAGGGGGAACAGATAAATGGAAGAAGAGGAGATCTGTAGGGAGATGAGGGAAGAAGGAAAGAAAGAGGGCTCCGGCTCTGAGCACTATGCGACTTAACTTCTGAGGTCATCAGTCGCCTAGAACTTAGAACTAATTAAACCTAACTAACCTAAGGACATCACACACATCCATGCCCGAGGCAGGATTCGAACCTGCGACCGTAGCGGTCGCTCGGCTCCAGACTGTAGCGCCTAGAACCGAACGACCACTCTGGCCGGCAAGAAAGAGGAAAGGGGAGATAAAAAAAAGGTGGACTAGGGGGAGGGGGGGGGGGGGGACAGATGCGTACCATAACCAAGTGAAGCTATGGGTAAAAGGCTGGTATGTATAACGCGTTTCATGAGGCCAAGCTATATCATTTATCAACATGGTGAACATATTCTGACACGAAACTGATGTTGAAATTCGCTTCACATCAGCACAGTATTGAACGTTCTGCCGTCAACAGCTAATTTCTTAGTCGATTCAAGGTGATGATGAGAGAAGATTTCCATTGACGGTAGTAAACATGGGCAGATGTAACATATCCTGAGTCAAACGTAACTCATCTCGAACAAAATGACTTCCTCCATGTTAACCATCACAAATTCCGGAAATATCGCTCTTGCAAGAAACACTTCGCTTTTTCCTCGAATGATATCCTGAATCACCTAAATCAAAGCAGTCAGGTAGATGCATTATTTCCAGATTTCTGAAAATGTTTGACTCAGTACTACATTTCAGTTTATTATCAAAAGTATGATCTTATCATGTATGTGGATAAATTTGTCACTGCACTGAGAATTACTTCCGTGGACAGTCATTGACAGCACATAGAAACAACTTCGGCTGTATCGCATGGATGTGTGTTGGGACCCTTGCTGTTGATGGTGTGTATTAATAGCCTCCCAGGCAATATTAGAACTAACTTTAGGCTTACCGTAGACAACGCAGTTATCTGCACTGAACTACTGACACAAAAAGGCTGAGAAAATATTCATTCCGATCTTGATAAGATTCAAAAGACGCAGAAAGACGGGCCACTTCTTTTAAATGTTCCTCCATGTAAATTTACGTACTTAAAACGAATAAACGTTCTAGCCTAAGACTACAATAGCAAGGAGTCACAGTAGGTAATGGTGAAGTAGTTAAAATACTTTGGTGTAACTAAACCGACGGTAGGAGTTGTACTACATAAGTGAAAGTTGGTAGGCGTGCTTCTACAGCTGAAAGATGATGTCCATTCAAAATTCGCCCCAGACGCATAGTACTGGAGCTTGTAGTGCTACTATGAGTAGATAAATCAAGTTTGCTTTACATGTACGCTGTAACGGTCGTGAGCGTTAGACACCTTTGAGACTGGAAGTGGTGAGTTGGTGTTAGCCAAGAATGAGCTTAAGGTGGCAAAGGTGCCGTTGTCAAAACCTGAGTTTGAACGTGGTCGTGTAATACGTCTACGAGAAGTGGCCGAGCAGCAGCAATTTGAGCAGCAGTTGGCAGCACAGTGACACAAGGGACTGTTACGAATCAGCCTGCGGGCCAGACACCCTGTAGTGTGCATTCCGCAGGTCCCAAACCACCGCCATTTGCGACTTCAGTGATGTCAAGTGAGAGCAGATTGGAAAGGGGTGGGGAGTAGGGTGGAACTCTGTTGTGTTTCCTGATGGAAGCTGCTTCTGCCTCGTTGCCAGTGATGGTCGAGTGTTGGTTAGAAATAGGTCAGTTGAGGGCCTGCGTGTTAGACACACTGGATCTACACCTAGAATTATGGTCAGGGGTGATATTCCGTATGACAGTGGGACAGTGGGAGAACTGACGTTGTTATCCCACGAACACTGACTGCAATTTTTTGGGCCAGTCTGCTGATTCAACCACAACAGGTGCCATTTGAACAGCATTGCAGAAGGTCTTTTGCAACTGGTAGCGTTCACCCACATACCGCTGTTGCAACCTTATCGGCTATACAGAATGTCGGCATTGTTGCCTCGGCCTGCTCGATCACCAGATGTGTCTCCAATGGAGCACGTATGGGACATCATCGGACGATAACTCCAGTGGTCTTCACATCCAGCGTTAACCGTTCCTGTGTTGGCCGAGCAAGTGTAAGAGGAAAGGAACTCTATCCTACAAACATTAACTATGACGACTTATGAAATTACAATTTAATCAACTCGTGATGCTAAACTGACTTCGGTCATCTCAGTGTTTAATGTTAATAACGTTTGTTATATTTAAAAAGCTCTAAGAGAGTTCACACAAAACATTCTGAGGCAGTACTTGGATTGAGAATCAGTGAGCCCTACACTTGCGTCTGCCCGTCGCGTACCCTCTGGTGCTGTTCTCAGAGTAAAGAATTCCGCAGTGGTGAGATGTGAAGAGACGAGGGGAGACGGGGCGGAGTGCTTGTGGAGGGCGGCCAGAGGGCTGTGCCGGTGCCCCACTTGTGGTTGCTCACAGCTGCGGCCGCCGCTGCCGGCGCCGCCACCGCAGCTATCGATTCCAGCGGAGGTGCGCCGCCTCCAGCCTCAGCCTCCAGACGACGGCCAGCCGCCGGCTCCCGGCGGGAGGCCCCAGCTAAACGGCCTCCGTTTCTCGCGGACAGTTCCCTGGAGATCCATCATAAAATGTAAAGCTTTGTCAGTGTTGTCAAAAGAGCCGATTACATTAAGACTTTGAGCACCACGTGGAGCAGAGCGACCAGCTACTCACCTATTGCCAACAACAGATATGGTATGGAGAACAGAGTGTAGCGGTTGTTAGCTTCTATAGACGATGGTGTGGACAATAATGAAAGTTAATTTGCAGGGTTTTGACAAAATAATGACTTGTACAGATGATTTCTCTCTTTCCCTGAAAGTGGTGAGGTTTGTCATTCACCTACCTGTCGGCTGTTGCCCCGACCGTAGCTGTCATCGAAGTAATACTCTTCTACCAGGGGTTCAGTTGTTGGTTAATTGACATTATCAATACGACAACAGAGGGAAGCTACCGACAAGAGAAAATGCGTCTGATGTGGTAAAACTACTGTATTGTTCACCATATAACACACAATAAACGGGCGAAGTAGCCCGAAACGCGAATATGACGGTAAATTTATGAACGCCAGGTCCTTTTGATTCTTGCTACAGGACATGAATATAAAATATAAACCATTCAATCGTATGATCAACACTGGATTAAAACGATCCAGCTCTTGAACTACGAGAGAGTGCGAGGAGAGAAAACACGGAGAACCTTGTTCACTAGCATGAAAGGTTAGGAAGCCTGGGAAGGAGCTTCAAACAACTAGTCTAGCATCATCTTAGATAGCGATCGATCTACAGCGTACTGAACGATTAGCAGCACAACTACGAACGCTGCTGCAAGTGAACTCGGGGAGAAATTTAACTATCAGTAACCTCGCAAGCGGAACGGTACCAGGCGGCAAACTGTGCACAAAACACGACCAATGACGCTAAGATGGTGGCTGGTCCCGAAATCACAACCGTCGCAATTGCACACCTCCGTTCATCTCGATCAACTAGTCACAACTGCTACTATCATGGCGTCTCTCGACACTTTTACGGCCGAGGAGCCCTCGACACACCACGTTTTCAATTACAAGAAGAGCGTCGCATAGGCAACGTAACCAGGGCTGCACTTACAATTAGCTCCCCTGTCCAGTGGCCGGAAAAAGTGGCGATTGGAAACGCTGAAGAGGCGGCAACTTCCGCGAGAACGGCAAGCACTCTCGTGTCCTTCTGCAGCACGTAGCCATGGCCTGAATTTGAAACTAACCACTGGTTTGCATGTGTCAGTATTAGCCATCTTGCGATATTGTAGAATTAGTCAAATTAGCACCCAGAAAACCCCTCCGCTCCCAACAGTCCATAGTCCGCTTGTTAGGCAAGCTGACTATGATCTCAAACCGTCGGGAAAAATCACTCTGGTAGTGAATTATTAAAGGTTAATAATGACGACTTTTGAAATAACAATTTAATCACCTCGAGAAGTAAATCAAACGAAGGTCAATTTTCAGAATAACCTGAATCTGCTGTCAAAGGTACTGATTTAATTTACTCAGTGCTTCCTCCCTTTGCCACTGAGCTGGACCATGCAGCAGAAGAGACTTGCGACAGGCCTTGCGAACAGTCCACAGAAAATCTTCAGTTCACAAGAAGGTACAGATGACAGCTGCAAAGTGTACCTTGAATGCCTCTAAGAGGGACAGGATCTCTCACATAACGTGACAGAAGAAGAAATGAGGGTCGATATGGAACACATAGATCATCCGATGTTAGACTTCAAGAGACCTTTCGAAGACTTACGAACAAATAAGGCAAATGGCGTGGACAGTATTCCTTCTCAATTTTTGATATCATTGATGAATGGGGCTACCAACCGCCTATTCCAGTCGGACAAAATATCTACAATATCCCAATGGTAGCAAAAGCAGGTAAGTACGAGAAATATCGTGTGATCAGCTTAACAGCTCACACCTCAAAGTTCATAAAAAGTGTAACGGGATAGAAATTTGATGATCCGGTAGATGATCATCATTTTGGTTTTCAGAAAAGTAACGGCGTAAGAGAGGAGGCTCCGATGACCGCTTGGTAATGAAAGCAACACTTACTATACATCACGACATGTTCATAGAAACTGTCGGCCTATAAAATAAATGTTCGGCGATGTAAAATTGTGGATGATGTTCGAAATTCATAGGAATGTACTAGTAAGATACATCGATAGTTACTAATATTATACACAGAGGTGACAGATTTGGGATAGCGATATGCACACACACACACACATGGCGGTAGTACCGTGTACACAAGGTATAAAAACACAGCTGTCGTTTGTACAAAAGATTTCCGACGCGATTATAGCACACAACGGAAATTAAAAGACTTTGAACGTGTAATAGTTGTTTGAGCTACGCGCTTGGGAACTTCCACTACTGAAATCGTTAGGGAATTCGATGTTGCGAGAACCACAATGTGGCGAGAATACCAAATTTCAGGCATTACCTTTTACCACGGTCAACGTAGAACGGCGGCGTTCCTGTAGAGTTGTGTGTGTAACGAACAAGCAACACTGCATGAAATCAGTGTAGGACGCACGACGAACATTTCTTTAAAGAGAATGCGGCGAAATTTGACGTCCATGGGCTACGGCAGCTGGTGATTTACGGGAGTGCCTTTGCTAACAGCAGGCTATCGCCTGAAGTGCCTTTCCTAGGCTCGTGACAATTTTGGTTGGATCCTAGACGAGTGGAAAACCGTGTACTGGCCAGATGAGTCCCAATTTCAGTTGGTAAGAGGATAGTAGGGTTCTAGTGTGACGCAGACTCTACGAATCCATCGACCCAAGTTACCGAATTAGGCAGTGTGCAAACTGGTGACGACTCCGTAATGGTGTGGGTCCTCTCGTCCAACTGAACCGATTATAGACTGTATATGGTTTTGTTCGGCTCCTTGGAGACTTCTTGTTCCCATACAAGGATGGAATTTCTGTGGATAACAATGCGCCATGTCACCGGTCCACAGTTGTTTGGTATTGGTTTCATAAACATTCCGGACATTTCGAGCGAATGATTTGTCCACCCAGATCGTTCGACATGAATCCCACTGAACATTTACGGGACACAGCTGAGACATCAGTCCGTGCAGAGAATCCAGCACCGGCAACACATTCGCAATTATGGACGGATATATAGGCAGCATTGCTCAATATATCTGCAGGGGCTTCCATCGACTTGTTGAGTCCATGCTCGTCGAGTGGCTGTAATACGCCGGGAAAATGGAGGTCCGACACGATGTTAGGAGGTATCCCAAAACTTTCGTCACCTCATTGTAAATGCATAAGTGTGTTTGCGTGTTACCTTTTCACGACTAAACCACTGGTTTCGATGTAATTTGGCACGGAGACGGACTGAACGCTGAGAAAAAATAGAATCTACGTTAGAAAGCGTGTCCTACAAGACAGTTATTGATCTGAAGAATGTTACATGAATAAGATAACATATTTACTCTTTGAAAAAGATATTTACTCTTGGTCTTTTGAACTGTATCGTTCTCGTTCTTGGTTAACGTTCAATTCAACGTAACGAATACAATGCTTATACAACCCTCGACGGTTTTGCCTCCATAGTATAAATTATACATTACAAGTGCACAAATAACTCTGTTTGTTACATTTTCACGACTAAATAGTAGAATCGATCTCTATTAAAGTAAAAATGGAGTCTGCTTGAACACTGAGGAAGAACAATGGCTATTTCAGAAGGATAAAGTAGGGAATGGAACATCTTTATTCGCATTAGTGATAAAGAATTATTAAATTTGTTGCATAATGTACACGTTGTATAATATATCAGCTTAAAAGCACGATGTATAAATACGCACTTCTGCCCACATCCATCTGCATGGATTACTTGGCAGCGTTGGTTTATACGGGTAAGAGGGGGAGGGGTTTGCTTATCATACTCTATGCTTACCGGAAGACGAATGAGAAGACGTGTGAGGTCAGCTGACGTTATTGCGTTTAGAATTCCTAACATACACCCTATCACTCTTCTTAACAGAACTACTGATGTACGAGTACAGCTGAAGGTAACAGTTAGTGTACAGTACTTGCAAACCTGGCAATGCTTCACAACTGCTAAATGCGTATTGCAGTTGTATGTGCGTCTTAGCCTCCCTCTCCTTCCCCTCCTTCCCCCCCCCTCTCCACTTACTCCCTTTCTTTGTCCATCTCCTCCTGCTTCCCCTTTCTCTGTTCATCACATCTTGCTCCCCACTTCTCTCTGTCCGTTTCGTCCTTCCCCCTCTCTACGTTCATTTTCTCCCTCCTTTCTCTGTCAACCTCCTCTCCCCCCACCCCCCCCACCCCCCCGCTCTCCCTCTCTCTCTCACTGAATTTCGTCCTTGTTCACTGCTATTGCAAAGGAAACATCGAAACATTGACTGCAATCGGAAGCCACTTAAAATGAGTGGATAAATCTCGATCATTGTTACACCTTGTATGTGAGAATCCTCTCCAGCCACTGGACTTTTGAGAAAAGTAACTTCAACATCAGTATCTGTCGAGGTTTTACTCTACAAACAGGTTGGATTATAGTTTCAGACGATTCACATTCTGTAATAATATTTTAATCATAAGCTGATAAGCCAAAAAATACAAATTTTCTGCTTCAAAATACATAGACCATGATCGTCCAAATTTTATTAGGGTATTGTGTGAAACGATACCCTAATGAAATGTGGACGAAAGTAGCAGATGCAGATACTATATATATATATATAGTATCTGCATCTGCTACTTTCGTCCACATTTAATTAGGGTATATATATATAGCTAGGACAGTCTAAAGTTTATTAGAGAATTGTGCAAAAATTTTGAAGTAAATCAATCAAGAACTTTTGGAGATTTTTTTGCCAACAACGCTGTATATTTATATAATAGATATGTTTAAAAATGTATAGATCACAGTCATAAAAATTATATATATATATATATTATTTTCGATAATTCCTTTTGAGAGAGCGATTGAACTTGAGTAGTCGTGATTTCTTCTTCTTTCTTCGTTCTTCCCAAATTCTCTTCATACGTTCACTGTGTTCTCTCTTACGTTCTTCCGACCATCTTTTCCCGTTCTGTTCTCCGTGTGTTCATGTTTAAGAGTGTGTTTTGTGTATGATGTTTCTAAACTGTTCTCTATTGTTTACGTTGTCTTGTGTGATCCCCAGTTTTTTAATGTCTTCTTCTGCTTCAGTGATCCACTTTGTCTTGTTTTTGTTCTTGATTACTATCTCAAAGATTTGTCTTGTGAGCCTGCTTTTATTCATCCGGCCGATATGTCCATAAAATTTCATCCTTCTCTTTCTAATGGTATCTGTTATTGTTTCTATGTCGTTGTAAATCTCTCTAGTTGGCCTCTTCATCCAAATTCCTTCCCGAAACACTGGTCCATATATTTCCCTCAGAATTTTTCTTTCCTGCTTTTCAGTCTCTCTGATCTTAGTATGACCATGAATCACTGTAGTTTCTAAAGCATAAAGTGCTTCTGGTAGGACTACTGTGTTGTAATGCCTTAGTTTCGCATTGACAGAAATAGATTTCTAATTACAGTGATTCCAAGTAAGCTTATATGGTTTTTGTAATCTGGAGATTCTATCTCTATTGGCTATTGAGTACACACCTGATGGTTGGATTATCTCTCCCAGGTATCTGAATTGGGCAACTTGAGCCACTTTCCCGTATTGAGTACTAATGGAAAGATTATCTATAAGTTTGTTTCCCATACACTGTGTTTTCTAGTAGGAGATTTTTAGCCCAGTTTTCTCTGAGATTTCGTGTAGTTTTTTTCAATGCAAGTTTGGCTTCCTCTCTATTGTTCGTTAGAATGGCAAAATCGTCCGCGAAAGCCAGACGCTTCACCCTAATTCTCTGCTCGTTTTTAATCCCAAGCTGAATTCCTTTTATTTCCTTTTCCCACGTCCTCACTGTTAAACAGAAGGGGGGACATTCCATCTCCTTGGCGAACACCGGTATGGATATGAAATGTTTCTGATGTTTCTCCCATGAATTTAACTTTGGAGGTTTTATCTGTTAACGCCTGTTGAATAATTGACCTTGTTTTCCTGTCAATGCTGAACTCCTCTAAGGTGTTAAATAACGTTTGTCTATCTATTGAGTCATAAGCCTTTTTAAAATCGACAAAAGTTACCACAGTATTTCTACATCTTCTCATTTGCAAAATTGTTTTTAAGTTCCATATCTGTTCGATGCAAGATCGACCTTTGCGAAACCCTGCCTGATACTCCCCTATTAACTGGTCCGCTTGTTCTTCTAGTCTGTTCAACAGGGCCTTTGAAAGAATTTTGTATATTACTGAGAGCAGTGAAATTCCCCTTTAATTATTTGGATCGGTTTTTGCACCTTTTTTGTGGAGAGGGTAAATTAATGCACATTTCCACTCTGCAGGTATTTGTTCAATTTCCCAAATATTTCATATAATTCTGTGGGTTGCTTGTGTGATATTACTGTCATTTAATTTCCATACTTCTGCTGTAATTCCGTTTTCCCCTGGAGACTTGTTGTTCTTCAAAGAGTTGATTATTTCCTTTACCTCTTTAAGTAATGGTGGATTTGAATCGGGATTGGATATGGGTTTTTCGAAATCTAGTTGTTCTGTAGGAGGCTGAACCTCCAGTAAGGTATCGTGTAAAAATTGTAAAAATATGAAGCATATTGTTTGGGATCTTTTCGAGATCTTTCGTAACAGTGTTAAATAATGCCCTTCTATATGCAGCAATGTAGATATACCTATAAGTATCAAAAATGTGTAGTCTACATCTGTCCAAATATTTATTATAGGATTGTGTAAAAATCTGAAGTAAACTGGTGAAGAACTTTTATACATTTTTGCTACTGTGTCTGCCCAAACATTTTATAGAGTGTAGTGCAAAAATTTGAAGTAATTCAATCAAAAACAATTCGAGATTTCTGCTGACAACGTCTGTTTGTTATACGTTTTAAATATTTGTATCTTACACATACTGAAAACGATAGAGACTATGTCTGTCTTAATATTTGTTGCAGTATTCTGCAAAAAATTGAAGTAGATCGATCTAGAACTCTTCGAAGTGTTTGCCAACAACTTATACTGTTTATATTCTACATAAATATTTATGTACCACATATACTTAAAAATATGTAGTTAATGTCCGTCTGAACGTTTCTAAATTGTTGTGTAAAAATTTGAAGAAAATTGATCAAGAACTTAGTCCTTTCAGTTTGTTCATGACAGCCTCCTATGTGTAGAACAAACCAATGACCGTTCGTGCTGCTCTTCTTTGTATACATTCATATCCTCTGTTAGTGCTATGTGGTATGGACCTGACACACTTGAACAATATTCTAGAATGAGTAGGACGAGTACTTTCTATATAGTTCCCATTACAGAATGATTGCTTTTCCCTAGTATTCTACCAATGAAGCACAGCCTGATACCTGCTTTACCTATGACTAAGAGTATGTAACTGTTCCATTTTACATCCCTACAAACTGTTACATCCAGGGGTTTGTGAGGGTTGACCGATTCCATCTGTCACTCATTGATTTGATAGTCAAATGTGAAACGCAGAATTTAACGTTTCTGAACATTTAAAGTAAGTTTCCGAACTTTTCACCACGATGAAGTCCTCAAGGTTTTATAAAATATTTGTTTTTATTCATTCAGACAATTCTCCGTTACAGGCAACTGCTATATGTGTGACGAGTCATAAGTTACTATTAAAGCTTAAGATTGTGACGGAAGTCATTAATATACAACAAGAACAGCAAGTTTTTTAACATACTTTTTATGGACACACTCGGAGTTACGAGGGATATTCAATAAGTAATGCGGTACAGTTTGTTTTCCTAAAAGGAAGTCATAGGCCTCAGGCATTGCTCTCTTGATGCCAAACTCATTTCAATCAGCATTTCTCTGTACGTAGAAGTATGCTTTTTCTACATCCATGACGAGGTAGTCTACGTTTCTTCAGAAGTTTCCGGTAATTGTATACCATCGAAGGTTTCTCCTGTCACGAACTGTTTTGCTGAGTACATATCGATCTAGGAACCATTCCGCTATTTGCCTGAAGTAATTTAGGGAAACCTAAATCAGGACTGTTGGATGAAGACTGGAGCCTACTGAAGACTCCACCCTCCCGAATACGAGTCCACTTCTGTTTAAAACATCACTATATTAATCAGCTTCTCGCTAGTGTACAAATATGTCTGCAAAGAAATTAGTTAATAATTTAAACAGCTAGTATTGCACTGTTCGTCCCTTTCTCACTGCCTCCCATTGCATGTATTACAAATACTATGCACACATTACTTCATATTGCAACAATACAGACACTATCAGCTGACATCAAAACAAAGGCGACGATGTCTGGAGTCCATTTTGTGTAACGCAGCTTCCCAGGTAACATCCTGAATAAAGTGGCAGCATTCCTCTACAATAAACTGAATGTCGACTTCGGAAAGAGGATGAGGTGTTGGAATCATACATTGCAGATTTCTGAGAGTTACGTTTTTTAGAAGAGAAGAAAGAAAAGGGAAGAAGACGTAGTGCGAAATAATGCGAAAAGATTATATAAAATGATAGATATTTTGTGATTATTATTACAATATTGTAATTATTATTTACTTGTGTTACATTTTTCTCACCACACCCCTTCTCTATGCTACCTAAGAAATCCTTCACTGCAAAAGCAATATTGCTTAAAAGCAATATTGCTTAATAGATAATTTTTGTCTGCCTCTTAAATAAGTTCATTGTAGTCGTCTCTTTAATCCCTTTGTATGGTATTATCCCTTGATAGGAGGTTCCGTTTTTCTATTTTATGTTTATCCTTCCTTTTTAAATGGAAGGTTAGTCTAGATTTTGTTCCATGGTTAGGGACAGAGCAGTAGTGATTAAAACCATTTTTGACGTGGATAACTGACTGGTAAATGTACTTGCATGGTGTAGTTAAGGTAACTCATTTTGTGATCGAATATATGCAATGAGATCGTTTATCACTTCTGAAAGTGTGGTCTGTCATATGAAAATCATTGTTCGTATTTTGTGCATCAATTTCCCGAAAAAAATTCATAGCTAAGCATTTTGTGCACATGCGAATAGTATGTAACTGAAAGACACAGAGTAATAAGACAACCGATGGCAGGACTCTAAGGGTATAACATACTGATGAGATCCTGTTTGCAAGTGTCTTTCTGTGTCCCACCATTTCACCTGGGAATCAACACTGATTCTTAGAAATTTTGGGTTTGTTGCACATTCTATCGAGGTACTATCTACGTTTAATTCAAATAGTGTTTTTTTTTCAAACTGAAGTTCATGACATTTGTTTTCATTATGTTCAATGTTACTCTATTGCATATTGACCAATGCTAAATTTCTGTGAGGGTTCTCTGTAACAAGTTCTCGTATTTTCTTAGTGAATATAATACTTTTGTTGCTGACAGAGAGAATTCTTTTCCCCTTGACTAACACTACTGCGACAGTCATTGACTTATATAAGTATCAATATCGGTCCTAAGACGCTAACCTGAGGAAACCTTATATTAACGTATTTTGTTTCTAATATAGGTTTCGCTAAAATTTTATCCTTCCTTAAGGTTTGTATTATCTGCTCTATAAGTGCCCTACCTCCGAAATGCATCTATTAATTAACAGCTATTAATATCTGTTAATTAATTTCTTAGAATCGTAACATCAACAGTAACAAAAGCCTCGGAAAATCTAACAATATGCCTTTGGCTCACTCATCTGTTTCAAGAGCATCAAGCACTACTGCTTTTCTGAATTTTAATGTGGTTGAATCTGTACATTTACCGGTTTGGCACCCAAACCGTGGTTCACTAAGAAGGTTGTATTTATTCGAATAGTTCATTATTCTGTCATCCATTACTGCTTTCACATTTTTGAGAAAGGTGACACCAGAAGCACAACGATTGTATGTTTAAATAGTCTGGAGAGTTTCCTGATGTGAAAGACTCGCTTACTATGACTGTTCGCATAGTATACAGACTAGTACTTCCTGGAAATCTGTTGAGTCTCAGGTTTTCGCTGTTATACTGTTTTACTAATACCATGCTCTATGATGATAATAAAATTAGGGCACTTGGTGTATAAGTATTTACCGTTGTTATTTTTGTATATGGGAATTTTTGTTGTGAATTCTTCGCAATACTTGTTAATGACTGTTCGCATAGTTTTCCAGAAGGTGTGGGTCTTTTATTACTTTATCTTCCTCACTTATAGGTATGTTACTATCATTTTGTTTGTGTCTCTCACTCTGTCTGTTTGCTGTATAATGACATCGCATTATGCTGCATATTATTTTGTTATTAAATGCTTTTTCTGCATCAGTAAATAGATTTGTACGTAACGAAAAAATTTAAAAATTATAGCGCATCGTGACTCTTTTTCGTGGAACTGAGGTGCCTCAGGTTTTCAGAGAACTCTAATTCGTGTTGTTATTTATTTTTGTAAGACATTACTTCTGACGTGAGTACTTTTGTAAACATTTCTTCAGAGTTCATGATAACTAAGGGAATTTATAATGGTTTGTCCATGCACTTTTATCAACTTGTGTTTGCTCGTTCTCTCGAAGTGTCTTTCAATTTGACTTCAGCTAAAAGTCTTTTGTAGCCCTACAGTTCCGTACTTCATTTTACTACTATTATTAGGCAAGAATGGTGTGGGAGTCGAAAATCTTTTAAAACAACTTTACATTTCTCCCTGACCATATTTGTGTTAATATGGTGATTACCCACGCCTTCGTTGTAGGTACCCTTTTGCATAATTGACCTGCAGGGTCTTGCCAAAAATGTGAAGAATGCTTAAGTGGAGCTAACAGTTCCTTTTGTGTTATTTGTGTTTATGCCTTTGTCTCCAGACAATCTAAGCGAGTTGTCAGTGTCTGACTGCTACGTGCAGGGACCAGGGCCGATTCCAGGTCGTACCAGAGGAACCTCTGTGGTGAGAGAACTGTGGCGGGGTAAATTCCGTCTCGTCGGGATAGCTGTGAGAAATTTCTCCAAGGAGAACAGAAAACGGCTAGAAAAGATTTGTGCTAAGCACATGTAGACGCATTTCTCTTAGGATCATCTGTTTTCTGACTGCTTTGATGTCTCAGATTCCTCTCCTGTGCCAGCCTCCATATCTTAGTGTTGCTCTTGCACAAGTGTCCTCGGTTATTTGTTGGATATACTCCAAGTACTGCGAAAGTTATTACTTCTCTCAACGTACGTCCTGTCTTCGTATCCCTTCTTCATGTAAATGTTTTCCATATGTTCCTCTATTTATCCGTTCTGTGGAGAACCTCTACGTCTTTCTTTTCGGTTATTCTACCGTCGATGATCCACTTCCATATAATTCCGTGGACCAAACGCACACTCTCAAAAATGTTTTTCCTCAAATTGTGGCTTACGATCCACACTAACAAGCTTCTTTTGGAGAGGAACACACTCATTGCCTGTGTTAATCTGCTTTTTATGTGCTCTTTTGTTCGTCTGTTAAGCTTTGTTTTGTTTCGCCACAAGTTAGAAGAGTAGTTTATCTACTTCGTGCTCAAAAACTTTGAAGTTACCTGCATTTCATTTACTTCTCTTTACAGGTATCCTTCTTCAGTTTATCCTCAATAAACACTCTATGCTTATTAAAGAGCTTATTTCATTGAACTGGTCATGTAGTTTCTTTGAAGAGCATTACCAAACCATATCACAGATATAATTTAAACTTGAGTTTTAAATCGTACTCCTCGTTCTTTCTTTTATTTCGGACATTATCTCTTTTGTGTATAGATTGAAAAGTAGGGTCGAAAGACCTCATCCGCGTTTCACACCCTGTTTAATTCCGGCGCTTTATTCTTGTTCATCCGTTCTTACTGTTGAGTCTTAATATATCCGACGTCCGAGGCTGGTTACTCACCGAATTCCTCGAGCACGGAAAAAACCATTAACTGTGACGTGTACCGTGAGGCATTCTGTAGCCTATGCAAGTCCATCAAGAGCAGAAGGCTTTGGCTGCTCACGGAGGAGTGATTCTGCTCGATGATTAGGCGTGTGGCCACGCCTCCGAGGTCCCACAAAGTGCAGTGACCAAGTTCAAATGGGAGCAGCTTGAGCACCCACCCTACAGCCCTGCGACTTCCATGGAACAGTAAAAAAAAGTCTGAAAGGGATGTGTCTCAATTCGGACGACGAACTGATGGACACGGCGGTGGAAGGGCTCCTTTCACAACCACAAGAATTCTGGGAACAGAGAATTCTTCAACTCACGAAATAATGGGATAGTTGTGTTTAGGCCCCTCCTGATAATTTTTGAATAACTACTTTAGTTATAATTTTGTTTCGTATCTTCACTTTTGAACACCCGTCATACAATCCCCTACGTATCACTCCTATAGAGATCGCGAAGGCTCACGCCGGTTCTGAAGCTCTCATTCTCCCGGCGCTTCTTATATGAGTGCTATGGGGAGAAACCCTAAAAATGGTTCAATAGGGATATAAGCCACACCATTCATTTTGCAGTGGTCTGTCGAGTATTGATTTATATGTAGATGTAGATATAGTCACGGTCAACTGCCCGTTGCAACATTGTCAAACAAGAACTGCAAATATGTAAATTCCTGAATAATGAATTACGTTATTTTTATTGTTCTTAAACTGTACTATGAAGACATTTGCTATATCCTTGTAGAACGAAGCCACTGATGAATAAAACTATTACTACTTTCGCTAGCTAGACCTTCTAGCTACCGCTGAAAGAGATTCCAATGCTCGTCTTGTACTGAGCAGAAACTAACTTGAAATCTTTGTTTGTTTCACCATATCTGTTTACAGGAAGTCTGTCAATGACTTTAGGTGAATGCCAAGATCTTGTTCCAAAACAGATTGGGACCGCACAGGTCCAAGTGTTACATCCGAATGTCGGTTCGACCACAGTAAGCTGAAACTTGTAACTTACGAAATAAGTAGAGCTGAGGTTGATGTCATATTGGAGAGAGAGAAGATAAAAAAATCCATTTGGTTGTTCTGATTCTCATATTCAGTGGTCATTCTAAAACAGATTACGTCAACTGAGCAGACAGTGTCTGGTAGACATTCTTGCAGCTGTGGTTGCAGTATTTTCTCGGATCATCTAAATTTATACGTCGACATCCACCTCATACAAAGCAGAAAAATTGTCTCATCAGAGAAGGACACACTGATGGATGAGCAAAAAACCAGTCTGGAAGTTTTTCCTCTTTTTGAGTCATCAGTCTTCCGACTGGTTTGATGAGCCCCGCCACGAATTCCTCTACTGTGCCAACCTCCTCATTTCCGAGTAGCATTTCAAACCTACGTCCTCAATTATTTGCTGGATGTATTCCAATCTCTGTCTTTCTCTACAGCTTATGCCCTCTACAGCTCCCTCTAGTACCAGGGAAGTCAGTCCAATCATCCTGTACCCTTCTCCTTATCACTGTTTTCCATATATTTGTTTCCTCTCTGACTCTGCGCAGAACCACCTCACTCCTTAGCTTATCAGTCCACCTAATTTTCAACATTCGTCTGTAGCACCGCACCTCAAATGTTTCCATTCTCTTATGTTCCCGTTTTCCCACAATCCATGTTTCACTATCACAGAATTCTGTGCTCCAAACGTATGTTCTCAGAAATTTCTTTCTCAAATTAAGGCCTATGTTTGATGCTAGTAGACTTCTCTTGGCCAGGAATGGCATTTCTGCCAGCGCTTGTCTGCTTTTGATGTCCTCCTTGCTCCGTCCTTGTCATAGGTTATTTTGCTGCAACTTCATTTACTCCGTGACCATCAATACTGACCTCAAATTTCTCACTGTTTTCGTTTATGCTACTCCTCATTACTTTCCTCTTTCTTAGGTTTACTCTCAATCCATATTCTGTACTCATTAGACGGTTCATTCCATTCGCCAGATCGTATAATTCTTCTTCACTTTCACTTAGGATAGCAATGTCATCAGCAAATCGTAGCATTGATACCCTGTTGTTGTTGTGGTCTTCAGTCCTGAGACTGGTTTGATGCAGCTCTCCATGCTACTCTATCCTGTGCAAGCTTCTTCATCTCCCAGTACCTACTGCAACCTACATCCTTCTGAATCTGCTTAGTGTATTGATCTCTTGGTCTCCCTCTACGATTTTTACCCTCCACGCTGCCCTCCAATGCTAAATTTGTGATCCCTTGATGCCTCAAAACATGTCCTACCAACCGATCCCTTCTTCTAGTCAAGTTGTGCCACAAACTTCTCTTCTCTCCAATCCTATTCAATACCTCGTCATTAGTTACGTGATCTACCCACCTTATCTTCAGCATTCTTCTGTAGCACCACATTTCGAAAGCTTCTATTCTCTTCTTGTCCAAACTAGTTATCGTCCATGTCTCACTTCCATACATGGCTACACTCCATACAAATACTTTCAGAAACGACTTCCTGACACCTAAATCTATACTCGATGTTAACAAATTTCTCTTCTTGAGAAACGCTTTCCTTGCCATTGCCAGTCTACATTTTATATCCTCTCTACTTCGACCATCATCGGTTATTTTACTCCCTAAATAGCAAAACTCTTTTACTACTTTAAGTGTCTCATTTCCTAGTCTAATTCCCTCAGCATCACCCGACTTAATTTGACTACATTCCATTATCCTCGTTTTGCTTTTGTTGATGTTCATCTTATATCCTCCTTTCAAGACACTGTCCATTCCGTTCAACTGCTCTTCCAAGTCCTTTGCTGTCTCTGACAGAATTACAATGTCATCGGCGAACCTCAAAGTTTTTACTTCTTCTCCATGAATTTTAATACCTACTCCGAATTTTTCTTTTGTTTCCTTTACTGCTTGCTCAATATACAGATTGAATAACATCGGGGAGAGGCTACAACCCTGTCTTACTCCTTTCCCAACCACTGCTTCCCTTTCATGCCCCTCGACTCTTATAACTGCCATCTGGTTTCTGTACAAATTGTAAATAGCCTTTCGCTCCCCGTATTTTACCCCTGCCACCTTTAGAATGTGAAAGAGAGTATTCCAGTCAACATTGTCAAAAGCTTTCTCTAAGTCTACAAATGCTAGAAATGTAGGTTTGCCTTTTCTTAATCTTTCTTCCAAGATAAGTCGTAAGGTCAGTATTGCCTCACGTGTTCCAACATTTCTACGGAATCCAAACTGATCTTCCCCGAGGTCAGCTTCTACCAGTTTTTCCATTCGTCTGTAAAGAATTCGCGTTAGTATTTTGCAGCTGTGACTTATTAAACTGATAGTTCGGTAATTTTCACATCTGTCAACACCTGCTTTCTTTGGGATTGGAATTATTATATTCTTCTTGAAGTCTGAGGGTATTTCGCCTGTCTCATACATCGTGCTCACCAGATGGTAGAGTTTTGTCATGACTGGCTCTCCCGCAGCCATCAGTAGTTCTAGTGGAATGTTGTCCACTCCCGGGGCCTTGTTTCGACTCAGGTCTTTCAGTGCTCTGTCAAACTCTTCACGCAGTATCTTATCTCCCATTTCGTCTTCATCTACATCCTCTTCCATTTCCATAATATTGTCCTCAAGTACATCACCCTTGTATAAACCCTCTATATACTCCTTCCACCTTTCTACCTTCCCTTCTTTGCTTAGAACTGGGTTGCCATCTGAGCTCTTGATATTCATACAAGTGGTTCTCTTCTCTCCAAAGGTCTCTTTAATTTTCCTGTAGGCAGTATCTATCTTACCCCTAGTGAGACAAGCCTCTACATCCTTACATTTGTCGTCTAGCCATCCCTGCTTAGCCATTTTGCACTTCCTGTCGATCTCATTTTTGAGACGTTTGTATTCCTTTTTGCCTGCTTCATTTACTGCATTTTTATATTTTCTCCTTTCATCAATTAAATTCAATATTTCTTCTGTTACCCAAGGATTTCTATTAGCCCTCGTCTTTTTACCTACTTGATCGTCTGCTGCCTTCACCACTTCATCCCTCAGAGCTACCCATTCTTCTTCTACTGTATTTCTTTCCCCCATTCCTGTCAATTGTTCCCTTATGCTCTCCCTGAAACTCTCTACAACCTCTGGTTCTTTCAGTTTATCCAGGTCCCATCTCCTTAAATTCCCACCTTTTTGCAGTTTCTTCAGTTTCAATCTGCAGTTCATAACCAATAGATTGTGGTCAGAATCCACATCTGCCCCAGGAAATGTCTTACAATTTAAAACCTGGTTCCTAAATCTCTGTCTTACCATTATATAATCTATCTGAAACCTGTCAGTATCTCCTGGCTTCTTCCATGTATACAGCCTCCTTTCATGATTCTTGAACCAAGTGTTAGCTATGATTAAGTTATGCTCTGTGCAAAATTCTACAAGGCGGCTTCCTCTTTCATTCCTTCCTCCCAATCCATATTCACCTACTATGTTTCCTTCTCTCCCTTTTCCTACTGACGAATTCCAGTCACCCATGACTATTAAATTTTCGTCTCCCTTCACTACCTGAATAATTTCTTTTATCTCGTCATACATTTCATCTATTTCTTCATCATCTGCAGAGCTAGTTGGCATATAAACTTGTACTACTGTAGTAGGCATGGGCTTTGTGTCTACCTTGGCCACAATAATGCGTTCACTATGCTGTTTGTAGTAGCTAACCCGCACTCCTATTTTTTTATTCATTATTAAACCTACTCCTGCATTACCCCTATTTGATTTTGTATTTATAACCCTGTAATCACCTGACCAAAAGTCTTGTTCCTCCTGCCACCGAACTTCACTAATTCCCACTATATCTAACTTTAACCTATCCATTTCCCTTTTTAAATTTTCTAACCTACCTGCCCGATTAAGTGATCTGACATTCCACGCTCCGATCCGTAGAACGCCAGTTTTCTTTCTCCTGATAACGACGTCCTCTTGAGTAGTCCCCGCCCGGAGATCCGAATGGGGGACTATTTTACCTCCGGAATATTTTACCCAAGAGGACGCCATCATCATTTAATCACACAGTAAAGCTGCATGTCCTCGGGAAAAATTACGGCTGTAGTTTCCCCTTGCTTTCAGCCGTTCGCAGTACCAGCACAGCAAGGCCGTTTTGGTTAATGTTACAAGGCCAGATCAGTCAATCATCCAGACTGTTGCCCCTGCAACTACTGAAAAGGCTGCTGCCCCTCTTCAGGAACCACATGTTTGTCTGGCCTCTCAACAGATACCCCTCCGTTGTGGTTGCACCTACGGTACGGCCATCTGTATCGCTGAGGCACGCAAGCCTCCCCACCAACGGCAAGGTCCATGGTTCATACCCTATCACCTTGAATTTTAATTCCACTCCTGAACCTTTCTTTTACTTCCATCATTCCTTCTTCGATGCACAGATTGAACAGTAGAGGCGAAAGACTAAATCTCTTTCTTACACCCTTTTTAATCCGAGCATTTCGTTGGTGGTCGTTTATTGTGTGCATTATTATATTTATTTCAGTTGTTATAAAACCCTAAATATCTAAAGCTAAATACTTGTCCCAGTGCCTTGTCTTCAACAACAATTTTGGGGGAAACATTTCCAGACACTCGTCGAGCGAAAAGTAAATAAAGAAAATCGTGACTAGTAGCAGAATATTTAGTTATAAACAAACCTATTGTTTTCACAGTCGCAGGCTTTCAAAAACCATTTATAATGGATCAAAACAGAATTTTCACTCTGACTGGATATTTCCAATTTTACTTTTAGCGGTGAATATTTTCAAGTTGTTGCATTTTCTTCCTAAAATCTATACACTGACTATTGTTAATCTGCTTCATTTTCCGTACTGAGACTGTATCGTATAGCATAGCGTTCGCATGATAGCTTCCTTTCAGCCGTATACCGTCATGTACTCGATTCTGCGATTTTCTTATGAGACCCTCAATATAGACGTTAAAGAGAGTCTGTGACAAACTACATCCTTGCCTGACGCCTTGATTAAATATTAGTTCTTTTGTTTTTAAGTAGCCTGTCTAAAATTACACTTCATATAAGCTTTGGATTGTCTCTTAATTAAGAGCGTAACCGGCATTACTGACAGATATCGCCTTAGTTCTTTCACAACCCAACAAAGAGAACCTTTGTCCTTCATGCAATGTCCGTAAAGCATATTTGGGGTGATTCTCAAAAGTGGGTTTGGGCAATTTTGACGTGTTTACCGACTATTTAAATACATATAAGATGTCACAAGATGATCAAAAATGTTTGATGCCAACTTCCAAACGTTGGTTCTCTGGCGGAATTGGATATTGGATACTGCAGGGGGACAATGATCCAAGCCACTGCAGCAGACTTCGCAGCAACTGGAAAAAGGAGAAAGATGTGCAGGTACTGGATTGAATCTCACAGTTGTCTGACGCTAATCTTAATGAAAATGGGTAGTCTTACATCAAAAAGAAATTTCAAGGAAAAGAGATCTTCACTTTGAAACAGCTGTCAACGCAAATTCGACGCATTTGGAGCTCTCTTTCGTGTAAATACACGAAATACTTGGTTTCAAGCGTGCCTCATAGATGTCAAGCAATTATAGATGCTACCGGTGACTAGATGTGTTACTAATTGCAACAGTATTCTTCTTTTCCGTGTACGATGAATGTATGGGTTTTAGTATCTTATTAAATAAGTTTTTCTACTAATTAACCCCCCCACGATCTTACTTAACAGACTCTGAGATGTATGGGCTCTCATCTTTTTTCCATTATTGTTCGTAGACTGTTCCTAATGGGAGAGTCAAAAGCCTTCTCGAAGTCTGTTTCTTTATGATTAAGAATTGGGGTACTGTTGACGAAAAGATAGCTTCTGACAACCAGCCTACTTAGTTAACAAGAACCCGTCATAAGGCCGTGATGACGTTAGGCCTGACGTAGCATATGGAAATCGTCAGGTCAGTGTTTAAGGGTAGTAACTGAAAGTCTACGGCAAAATGACCTCGCTGGGAATAGGAATCGTGTCTATCTGACACAGGTTTGGTGCCGCCATGATTGATAGCACTCGGAGCTCCCTGGCTTCTTATCTGTGCCCCGCACCGCTATGAGGAACCCCGTTCCCAGAGCGCCGGTGACCCAGTTCGCAGCCGATACACTGCCCCTCGCCAGGGACACAGCGATATATCTCGGCGTCTGGCGCCCATTTCTCCGACTCCGGGGAAGAATCTCCGTAAATCATACGGGACCACAGGCAGCAGGCCCCCGACCCAGTAGCACAGATCCGTATTCTGGACAGACAGAGAGAAACGGTAGTCACTACACTAGGCGGCGGTACGAAATTGAGAACAAGCAAACGGGACGTGTCACGCGGTGGAGCAATCTATAAGAGTGATGTCTCTTTCGCGTAAAGACAGAAACAGTGACACTACGTGGAAGGATGTGGTGATCTTGGTGACGAAAATTCCACGCATCAGGATGTTACTTTTGACTGTCGGGCAGCTGGACGTTCTTTCTCAACGACTTGTGTTTCCCTGAAGATGATAGATGTGGGTAAATGTACCAATACGAGGTAAAGTGTCACTGATACGTGTACAGCTATACCCCACAAGCTACCTTATCTCCATATCTCCTGCTCCAGTCACGAATGCTATACGAGGAGAACGATTTTATGGAGGTGGTGCCCAACGACTAGTAAATATTTGAAGGCCATAATTTACCGCTGCTGACAAAACTGATTAATTGAAAAAGAGTTTCAGTCGACGGACCATCGTTACGTTCTTTATAACAGTAGAAGCAGAGTCACTCCTTACTCTAAAACGTGTTAACAGTCAAGAAAATCACGGATTTACTTCATGGCATGAACAGCAAGAGGATCACTCTGAATAGTGGCCTGCCACAGAGTACGGCAGTAGCAACCATTCTTTTCAGACTACATATTCCCGATACGTCAGAAACAAAATCCCGTAAATTTGCATATGCGGACGTCCTGGCCATCATATATCGGAATACACATTTTTACGACCTCGGCAAGATTTTAAATGCGGACCTACATGCACTGAACATCTACTGCTCCATATGGTATCGACCAAACCCTAACAAAACGGTCAGCCTCATAATACTCATTAACAACAGAGGTACAAATAGAAAACTGCAACTCTCTATGAAACATAATGCTTCAAGATAGGCCTAACTACTTGGGAGAGAAGTTAGATCGCAC
Organism: Schistocerca nitens; assembly: GCF_023898315.1. Classification (NCBI taxonomy): domain Eukaryota; kingdom Metazoa; phylum Arthropoda; class Insecta; order Orthoptera; family Acrididae; genus Schistocerca; species Schistocerca nitens. The sequence continues at coordinate 422,182,457 of NC_064617.1, read as the reverse complement.
CCTAACGCACACCTCACATCTAGAAGGAGCAAAACAGAAACAAAAACACCGTAAAGTCATCCTTTTGAAACTATCTGGAACTAGATGGAGTTGTAAACTGAGCACAATGAAGACTTCAATACTAGCCCTCGCCTACAGCATGGCTGAATACTCTTCGTCAGTCTGGATGAGAAGTGGACGACCAGCTGAAGAAGACAAAGGAGACAATCACTAGAACACTCAGGGTCATTCCATCTATCTGGCTACCCGTCCAAGCAAAAGTAGAGGCCCTTGGCGATCACAGTTAGCTTAAAGAGCATACAGAACTCCCTATACGCCAAGACCTAGCGACTACAAAAAGATTTAAATCGAGGTGATTGACGAAGAACTGCAAGACTTCTACTCGTAGAAGTACAGAAAGGGCAACAGCCTCAAAGGGTGCTGGGCAAAGTCAGGACATGCGGGGACCAAGCAGCAATCGGTATTGTAATTGTAAACTGTCGAAGCTGCATTGGTAAAGTACCGGAACTTCAAGCGCTGATAGAAAGCACCGAAGCTGAAATCGTTATAGGTACAGAAAGCTGGCTGAAGCCAGAGATAAATTCTGCCGAAATTTTTACAAAGGCACAGACGGTGTTTAGAAGGGATAGATTGCATGCAACCGGTGGTGGCGGGTTTGTCGCTGTTAGTAGTAGTTTATCCTGAAGTGAAGTAGAAGTGGATAGTTCATGTGAATTATTATGGGTGGAGGTTACACTCAACAATCGAGCTAGGTTAACAATTGGCTCCTTTTACCGACCTCCCGACTCAGCAGCATTAGTGGCAGAACAACTGAGACAAAATTTGGAATACATTTCACATAAATTTTCTCAGCATGTTATAGTTTTAGGTGGAGATTTCAATTTACCAGATACAGACTGGGACACTCAGATGTTTAGGATGGGTGGTAGGGACAGAGCATCGAGTGACATTATACTGAGTGCACTATCCGAAAATTACCTCGAGCAATTAAACAGAGAACCGACTCGTGGAGATAACATCTTGGACCTACTGATAACAAACAGACCCGAACTTTTCGACTCTGTAAGTGCAGAAGAGGGAATCAGTGATCATAAGGCCGTAGCAGCATCCCTGAATATGGAAGTTAATAGTAGTATAAAAAAAGGGAGGAAGGTTTATCTGTTTAGAAAGAGTAATAGAAGGCAGATTTCAGACTACCTAACAGATCAAAACGAAAATTTCAGTCCTGACACTGACAATGTTTAGTGTTTATGGAAAAAGTTCAAGGCAATCGTAAAATGCGTTTTAGACAGGTACATGCCGAGTAAAACTGTGAGGGACGGGAAAAACCCACCGTGGTTCAACAACAAAGTTAGGTAACTACTGCGAAAGCAAAGAGAGCTTCACTCCAAGTTTAAACGCAGCCAAAACCTCTCAGACAAACAGAAGCTAAACGATGTCAAAGTTAGCGTAAGGAGGGCTATGCGTCAAGCGTTCAGTGAATTCGAAAGTAAAATTCTATGTACCGACTTGACAGAAAATCCTAGGAAGTTCTGGTCTTACGTTAAATCAGTAAGTGGCTCGAAACAGCATATCCAGACACTACGGGATGATGATGGCATTGAAACAGAGGATGACACGCGTAAAGCTGAAATACTAAACACTTTTTTCCAAAGCTGTTTCACAGAGGAAGACCGCACTGCATTTCCTTCTCTAAATCCTCGCACGAACGAAAAAATGGCTGACATCGAAATAAGTGTCTAAGGAATAGAAAAGCAACTGGAATCACTCAACAGAGGAAAGTCCACTGGAACTCACGGGATACCAATTCGATTCTACACAGAGTACGCGAAAGAACTTGCCTCCCTTCTAACAGCCGTGTACCGCAAGTCTCTAGAGGAACGGAAGATTCCAAATGATTGGAAAAGAGCATAGGTAGTCCCAGTCTTCAAGAATGGTCGTCGAGCAGATGCGCAAAACTATAGACCTATATCTCTGACATCGATCTGTTGTAGAATTTTAGAACATGTTTTTTGCTCGAGTATCATGTCGTTTTTGGAAACCCAGAATCTACTCTGTAGGAATCAACATGGATTCCGGAAACAGCGATCGTGTGAGACCCAACTCGCTTTATTTGTTCATGAGACCCAGAAAATATTAGATACAGGCTCCCAGGTAGATGCTATTTTCCTTGACTTCCGGAAGGCGTTCTATACAATTCCGCACTGTCGCCTGATAAACAAAGTAATAGCCTATGGAATATCAGACCAGCTGTGTGGCTGGATTGAAGAGTTTTTAGCAAACAGAACACAGCATGTTGTTATCAATGGAGAGACGTCTACAGACGTTAAAGTAACCTCTGGCGTGCCACAGAGGAGTCTTATGGGACCATTGCTTTTCACAATATATATAAATGACCTAGTTGATAGTGGCGGAAGTTCCATGCGTCTTTTCGCGGATGATGCTGTAGTATACAGAGAAGTTGCAGCATTAGAAAATTGTAGCGAAATGCAGGAAGATCTGCAGCGGATAGGCACTTGGTGCAGGGAGTGGCAACTGTCCCTTAACATAGACAAATGTAATGTACTGCGAATACAAAGAAAGAAGAATCCTTTATTGTATGATTATATGATAGCGGCACATACACTGGTAGCAGTTACTTCTGTAAAATATGTGGCAGTATGCGTACGGAACGATTTGAAGTGGAATGACCATATAAAATTAATTGTTGGTAAGGCAGGTGCAGGTTGAGATTCATTGGGAGAGTCCTTAGAAAATGTAGTCCATCAACAAAGGAGGTGGCTTGCAAAACACTCGTTCGACCTATACTTGAGTATTGCTCATCGGTGTGGGATCCGTACCAGATCGGGTTGACAGAGGAGATAGAGAAGATCCAAAGAAGAGCGGCGCGTTTCGTCACAGGGTTATTTGGTAAGCGTGATAGCGTTACGGAGATGTTTAGCAAACTCAAGTGGCAGACTCTGCAAGAGAGGCGCTCTGCATCGCGGTGTAGCTTGCTCGCCAGGTTCCGAGAGGGTGCGTTTCTGGATGAGGTATCGAATATATTGCTTCCCCCTACTTATACCTCCCGAGGAGATCACGAATGTAAAATTAGAGAGATTCGAGCGTGCACGGAGGCTTTCAGACAGTCGTTCTTCCCGCGAACCATACGCGACTGGAACAGAAAACGGAGGTAATGACAGTGGCACGTAAAGTGCCCTCCGCCACACACCGTTGGGTGGCTTGCGGAGTATAAATGTAGATGTAGATGTAGATATCTTGGACAGAACTATGGACTGCAAGAGGATATAAGAAACGATACTTGGTGGACGATGCAAACTAGAAGATCGATCGATTAAACCTCCCGATGAAACTGTGGACAACTTTCAACCACGTCAGAACCAGCGTTATGGGTGTAAACAGCTAATGAACAAATGGGGCCTTTCGGACAGAGCTGAAAGTACAAGGAAGTCCAATCAATGGGCCATTTCCTTGCGTGCGAAGTACGTCGCTATCTGGGTGGCCTGACGGACGCACACGGAATCCGCGACTCACAAGGGGAGGCCGCCAATTGTGAAATTCAGAATCGATTCATACTGCGCATAATGAAAGCTCATGGCCAGAGGTGTAATGTGACAAAGCACCTAGATGCACTTTTCAGCTGTTGTCGAGAAAATCGACAGTTAAAAGAAACCATTGCGATGAAATACTCTCTACGATTAATAAATTTCTACAGCGTCGTGGCGCAGCGGTAAGCGCTCGGGTTTGTATTCCGAAGGTCGCCGGATCGAATCTCGCGCCATGCATTTTTTTTATTATTAGTTTGCTTATGCATGTTGGTGAAGGCGGATCGCTCTCCAATTGTACCGCCTCCATTTTTCCCTTTTTTTAACAGGGTTTACCAAAGCTCTCCCGTCCGCACTGATTTTCGACGATGCATAATTGTAGCAACTGATTGCCGGGGATTTATATATATATATATATATATATATATATATATATATATATATATATATATATATATATATATATATATATATTTTAATTACAAAAAACAAATACTAAAAAAAAAAGGTTGCATGGCGCGAGATTCGATCCGGCGACCTACCGATTACGAACCCGAGCGCTTACCGCTGCGCCACGACGCTGTAGAAAATTATAAATCGTAGAGAGAATTTCACCGCAACGGATTCTTTTAACTGTCGATTTTCTCGACAACAGCTGAGAAGTGCATCTTGGAGCTTTGCCACGTTACACCCCTGGCCATGAGCTTTTATTATGCGCAGTATGAATCGAATCTGAATTTCACAATTGGCGGCCTCCCCTTGTCAGTCACAGAATCGCTCAAGAATATATTTAATTTTGTATAGCGCTATAAGAACAGATACAAAGAATATTTTACCTCATTATAGAGCTACTTGAATATTAAAGGAATACATGATGTGACGAAAGCCTTTGAAAATATCGATAAAATAAATAAATAAATGGAGAGAAAATATAAAGAGCGTTACAAAATCACACTGTCGCAATGTCGCTAACTGATGTGCCTGTTTATGAAAAAACTTACGTAATAAAATGTCACATACTCACAGAAAGCATTTACTACATCATGTTAGCTGATTCAAAATCAATTACGTCGATGACAAAATCCATGAAATCGTCACTGGAAATAAAAGTACACCACATAGACTAATACAGAGTTACCTGTTGACAGATAGTAGTATAAATTACATCGTCAATCATAGAAATGTGCGAAACAGAATATTCATTTACGTTATATTCACTGTCACCATTAACGATACGAACGAAGGCATTCAGCATATTGCCTACTGCACAGTTGATTACTTTTTAAAAGCTGAACCGAAGATGATCTACATGTCTGCATACATCGACAGTTCCGTTACGTTTTCAGTGACTAATATCCTGCGATTTGATGTGTACGATATGTTATTACGAGTTTATGAGACGCTCATGACATTTTAACATTGTATACTTTGCTTGTCATCCGGGTCGGAAATCTCGATGACTGGTGTAGACGTGTCTTCAGTGACCAGTCCCGCTTCGAACTGAGCTGCGATGGTCAGCGAAGATGTGTCTGGAGACAGTCCGGACAGCGGTGAAATACCAGCCTCAATATCACCCGCTATACTTCCCGACAATCGTGATGTTCTGGGGTGCATTTTATTTCATAGCAGGACGCCTTTGTTGTCATTCGCAGCACCTACACAATACAGCAGCACGTCGACGGTATTCTACGCCCCGTTTTGTTGCCCTTCGTGGCAAGCCATAATGGGCTTACCTTTCAGTAAGAAATTTTTGTTTGTTTTCGTGCAAAGTAGCCACATTTAAAATGTCTGGAGCATTGATGGCAGGGCCCTTCATCCAGCTCAAGGTTTTGACCATCCAGCTTACCAATTAGACTGAATTTGGCCGAATAACTGCTTTCCTAAGGGCCAGTGATGGACCAACACGTTACTGATTTGCTCAATTTGTAATATTCTTTCTCTTGACTAAATCATCCAATTTTTCTGAAACTATAATCAGTTATTTGTCTGTACATGACCAAACAATTCGAATAATTCCTTCGTAGTGTGTCGTCTTTTCTTTTTTTTTTTCATCTTAGAGTGTATTTACACATATAGGTATGTGCCAAATAAGCTACACCTACATTTATCTTACAACGACTTTTCAGAAATAAACTATACTACACTTAAAAAAAGTGGGGCAGCAAAAAGTAAATTTTAAGCATGGGATGTCGCTTGCTCCAATAATATGAAACTATAATAAATGTACTTTCTACTTCCATAAGGGAAATAATAACTTAGTGAGTGTATACAAATTAAAGTGAGGGATTTAGCTCCAAACAAATATGTTATAGATGGTAGAAAGCTCATCCAGTGGAAATCATTAAACTAAGTGATAGGTCACATTATGAGACGTTAAACAGCTGCATACAGCGTGTATTCAATAAAGAAATTTCATCACTAGCTCTTCGAACTAATTCGAGACAATCTCCAAAGAAAGAAAGATTGTTGGTAAGATTCCGCATGAGCTCAAATTGAAACTATTCAGACCTGTTGTCATTAATCACCAGAAATTATAATTCTACCACTTTATAATAGACATCTACGATGTACAGTGTACGTAACTGTGAGTATACAGTTCGTATGTGACGTGGACACATTGTTTCGCTGACTAGCAGGTATCCTACAGATACATGCCGATACTTCGTTTATGTATTTAGTACACTCACGTTAAGAAAAAAAAGAGCACTTTGAACGACCGGAGACAGGACATTCATATTCACAGGGCATGTACATTAGTGTGTTCTGCAGAAATAAGCTACATTTACTACACATATTGTTTTTATCTTACAGCGGCTTTTCAGAAATAAACTATATTACAGTTTAAAAAATGGAGCAGCAAAAAGTAAATTTTAAGCATGGGCTGTCGCTTGCTGCAGCATTTCTGTCATCTCGGTTCAGCATGTGTCCTGTTTCCTACTAAGCACAGGGTCTGCCATGGGCCAAGAAAACTTACTCCCCCTATCTGTGGCGAACCAAAATGGGGCCATCATTATCAAACCAACAGAACCTGGATTCGCCCGAAAGCACTGATGCTATTCCTGTCCACAGTGACGTTCTTCCGTAAAACACTGCCGTCTAGCATCTTTCTACACATTCGTCTAAAGTAGTCGGAGAAATGGATGACGCACACGTAATCCGTGCCGTAACGAGCGGCAACGGACTGTCACCTATGATAGTGTACGGTTTGTTACTCTGTTCCACTGTTACTGCCCTGCAAAGTAATTAGGATGAGACGTCGATTTTTTCTGGAGTGGAGGGGAGGGGGGGGTGGTTTGGATGGTGTGACGTCACCCATCTCGTTGTATATTACGTACGACCTTCCGAAACGTTCTGCACACACCCGTTGCACTGCCGAAGCTCTTGGTCCTACACGAGCAGCAATTTCCCTGTTGTATGTATTACATTCTCTAATGCCAATAATGTGGCCTCTTTCGGCCTTACCTATTTGACAGTACGTCTCGCTCTTACGTAATGTGAGGGATCCTGCACGTCTGCTCAAGTCAAACTGATCCACTACCTTCGGTTTATAGCGTCAACGAGAGCCACAGGTACATTTTAGCAATGGGTAGTGTTGCGCCGCAATATCGATGTTGACCTTGAACCCGCAGCTCTACGTGTTTCAAATGCTAATCATTTCTGCAGAACATACTAATGTTCAGGTCCTGTGAATATGATGAACCTCCTATCTCTAGTCGTTTAAGGTATTCTGTTTTTTTTTCTGAACATGAGTGTCGTTTTTAATATTGGCTGATAACGTTAAAAAGTTGAAGACGCTACGCTACAGCAAGCTTTTAGAACCCGGACGCATTTGGAATTTCCCTTTCTCATCATTCATCGAAAATTTACCGTGAAAATTTAACCTGCCATCAAGATTCAAACTGGAGCACCCTCCCTGAACAGGCAAATTGAAAACTCGTCTCGTTGATTTTTACATTACTACCAGAAACGTTCCCCAACCTACAGAGTAAATCAGAAAATATCGTAAATAAGTTGGGGATAACAAACGAGTGCATGAAACCCTGAAGTTTTCAATTTTTCCTCTGTATCTAGCAATAACAAAGTCAGAAACAGGCACCCTGTATGCTTTCGACAGACGTCACTGGTAAAGCTGTTTCCTGCGACGCAACAAAATGGGCCAGACAGCATGCTGTTATCGACGTTTATCTCGTCCGGACCCCAGCAGAGCCCGTCCTAATGAAAGTGTACCCTAGCGGCACACGATATCCAGAGCGCAACACGTGTCTGACAGATCCCACTTATCGCAGCGGATATCTTAATTACACTGAAATACCTGCACCACACAAAATCGATAGTAACCCTGTACGAGTGTATAATCGGTATACTACTGGTCACGAAAATAGGCATAGCGAAGAAATCGACAGAAAAGAAGGAAATGCCGTCCACACATTAACGTATTTACTCATTTACTGAAATGGATGAAACCTCGACCGGTAAAGCAGATCTTAATTTCCATATGACTGTTCGTCTACAATGTCCTTTGAACCATATTCGCAAAACACTACTTAATATAAAGATAGAAAACTGCAACTAGTCACTTTCTTGAATTACTTTTTTATTCCGCAAACTAGATTTGGAACATTTTCAGGTTCATTTTCAGATAGTGTAGAAGGAAGTTATGTGAGTATTTCATAGTTTAATGCCTGCGTACTGTCTTCGTGAAACGAAGATTGCAAAATTCTCTAATGTACAGTTATGAAATACATTGACATGGTCAGTTTTATTGTAAACTGAATTCTGTTACTTGCTGCGACATTATGGCGGCTTTTGTAGGTGATATCTGCCTGGCAGCTTCATTTGCAAATTCAACTTGTTTACAGATTAGCCACTTCGCATTTCGCGCTGGATATATATATATATATATATCACAGTAAATTCCCAGCATCCAGCATGTTATGTACAACTGATGCATATATCGACAAACAAAGATATGACAAACTACGCTCAGACATATTATTTGTTTTTGTGTGTATTCTTAGATATAAACATCTATGGAGTGAGCATTCGGGTGCACGGAACGGGAATTCTGTCGGCAACAACTGTTGCAGCTCAAGTCATGTGATTTTGGTTCAAATGGCTCTGAGCACTATGGGACTCAACTGCTGAGGTCATTAGTCCCCTAGAACTTAGAACTAGTTAAACCTATCTAACCTAAGGACATCACAAACATCCATGCCCGAGGCAGGATTCGAACCTGCGACCATAGCGGCCTTGCGGTTCCAGACTGTAGCGCCTTTAACCGCACGGCCACTTCGGCCGGCTGTGATTTTGGGACAGCGCGTTTTAGATCGTACAGCGCTTAGCCTATTTTGAATGCTGTTACTACGCTGCTACAAATAGATCGCCTTCAGAAGTATCGTGACATTTTGTATACACGTTTCACAGACAGCTTAAAAGTTTGATACCAGAAACCGAAGCTAGCTTAAAGACATGAGCAACAATAGTATTCTACTTTTTCACTACATTATGGCCGGCCGCGGTTGTCTCGCGGTTCTAGGCGCGCAGTCCGGAACCGCGCTACTGCTACGGTCGCAGGTTCGAATCCTGCCTCGGGCATGGATGTGTGTGATGTCCTTAGGTTAGTTAGGTTTAACTAGTTCTAAGTTCTAGGGGACTGATGACCTAAGATGTTAAGTCCCATAGTGCTCAGAGCCATTTGAACCACTACATTATGACAACTCAGATTCCATTTTACGTACGTCTTTTCCATAACGGGATAAGATTTGACACCCAACAGTTTTTTCGCCTTTTCTGTTGCACTTATTCATATTGTCGAATCTCTGTTCTAATTAATTATGTTACAATGACGCTGTAAACGGCGCGGACTTGTCACTAAACACCAACGTATTTGGAACTATGAAACCGTTACAGTTAAAACGATAAGCGATTTGCACCATCTGCTTGTCCTTAATAATTTTCAATTTTTCTTTATTTTCCCGTCTTCTTTTTGCAGGCAAGTGAAATACCATCTCATCAGAAAAGTAAATACGTGCACTACACACAACAGACTAAAAAAATACACGCCCAATTATCGAATATTGAAGTAATAAAAGAAGTGACAGCGAACAAATATTTTTTTACGTTTTCTATTGCACCGACTATATTGTCGATTCTGTTCTAATTAATTTCGTTGTAATGACACTGTATAACAAAGTGTCTCATGCAGATATACTTACATACACTCAAGAGTTTGCGTAGCTGCATAAATAGGGAGAAATTAATTACACTGTCATGTATATATTTTACCTGCATGTGAACGTAGCACCGCCCGCATCTCGTGGTCGTGCGGTAGCGTTCTCGCTTCCCACGCCCGGGTTCCCGGGTTCGATTCCCGGCGGGGTCAGGGATTTTCTCTGCCTCGTGATGGCTGGGTGTTGTGTGCTGTCCTTAGGTTAGTTAGGTTTAAGTAGTTCTAAGTTCTAGGGGACTTATGACCACAGCAGTTGAGTCCCATAGTGCTCAGAGCCATTTGAACCATTTGAACGTAGCACCAATATGTACGCACTGACTGATAGTTTACTCAGACACACTTGCAAATTTATCTAGCACTTATCTTGTAAACACATGGCCATTAAATTGCATTTTTTTAGTGAAAACTTTAGATAAGCATCGTAATCCCAAAATAACGTGAATACCGTGGTTTGATGTTGAGAAAATGCGTAATAGGCTACACTCTCTCCACGGATATACAGTTCAAAAGTAAATTTGTCGAATGTTCTTGCCATTTGTCAGTCAGGTGTACCAACAATTGTGAAACTGACTTTTGCTGTTTTGTGAAATGTTTTATTGTTTGTGACATTTTATTATCGCGTCTACTTGGTTTTACCTACAGCTGGTATGGTTAATTTGGTATGTTAAATAGTATAAGTAATGGATCATATTATTGTACATTCACTCATTTCGCTAGAAATGTAGCGGAAAAAACTTCAAGTTGTTGAATAGATATGCACCTTTCTGCAAATTTCAGATTTTCTGCTATTTACTAGCCTTTTTAATTTTATTTATTTATTTGTTTATTTATTTTGTTCTTAAAGGAAAACAACATCCTTCAGTGTCCTCGAAATCTATCGCGAAGGCGTACATGAATGAAACGTTCTCGGTTTTCAAGCGGGGTCAATACGAATAAAATCCTCGAGCTTTCGATAACCATCTCCGCCATCGTCGTCAGGAGTTCACTGACTGCCGGGACTGCTAGGGTTTCTGGCTTATAGTTATTAGTAGATGCCACGTACCGCAAGCTTAGTCGTGATCCCACACTGGACATTGTCAGAAAGTCAGGGAAGTTATTAAATGATTCTGGTTTACGAGATGAAGTGGTGAAGAAATTAACCCCTCGTGCCGCCAGACCTCCCAGGGTTTATGGATTACACAAGGAAAGTGTTCCTCTGAGGCCCATTGTTAATGCAATCAGTTCGCTCACCTACAGACTTGCTAAACATCTGGCAGGATTATTAGCACCAAAAGTGGGACATTGCGAACACTATGTTGTCAACTCGCAGAAATTTGTTGAGACAATCAAGAGAATGAAGATAGGCCCAAACGACCTAATGGTTAGCCTGGACGTTGTGTCACTTTTTACGAGGGTGCCAATACAAGATACGCTGGATCTTTCTGCCCAACATTTTCCATCTGGAATGATTAAGTTGTTCCGTCACGACCTAGCGACAACGTACATTTTGTACTGCGATGAATATTATAAGATGACGGACGGCACAGCCATTGGATTACCACTATCTCCAACAGTCGCAAATTTCTTCATGGAGCACTTTGAGGGGCAGGCTCTGCAAACTGCGACATTACGGCCGTCATGCTTTCTACGATACGTGATGATACCTTCCTGATACGGCCTCATGGTTAAGATACACTACGGCAGTTCGTCGATCATATGAATGGTGTCCATCCAAACATTAATTTACTGTCGAGATGGAGAAGCACGGCAAGCTACCATTCTTGGATGTTTTGGTTGAGCGGAAGGCAGGAGCCCAGCTTGGTCATTCAGAGTACTGGAAACCAGCACGCACTGATCGGTACTCGAACGCCAATAGTTTCCAGCACCCTGTACACAAGAAAGCGGTCCTGAACACGTTGGTTCACAGAGGCAAGATTATCTCTGACAACGACCACCTATACTCTGAATTGCAGAGCTTAAAACGTCTTTTCGGGGAAAATGGATACAGCAAAAGAGACATCGCAAACGCTTTCAAGGGCCGCCGACGAAGGACACCTGGTGAATCAGTAGAAGAGGCCAAACGGACTGTATTCCTGCCATACTGTGGAGCAACTAGCAGTAAGTTAGGACGTCTGCTGCAGAAACATGAGCTAAGACCAGTGTTCCGGCCCGCCCCCAAGATACGAGATATGTTACGCCCTGTTAAAGACGACATTGCTCTTCGAGTGTCCGGTGTGTACGGTGTACCCTGTGAATGCGGCTGCATGTATATCGGACAAACCAAGGTTGCGGAGCGTTGTACTTAGCACTAGCGCCATATAAAACAAAGGGAGCTTGACAAGTCGGCCATAGCGAAGCATTGCATAGAAAACGGACATTAAATACAGTTCGAAAATACAAAAGTGTTGGCTAATGTGTCTTCATATTGGGACTCCGTTATATAGGAAGCAGCTGAGATTCTTTAACAATTTTAACATAGCGTTCTCGCTTCCCACGCCCGGGTTCCCGGGTTCGATTCCCGGCGGGGTTAGGGATTTTCTCTGCATCGTGATGACTGGGTGTTGTGTGATGTCCTTAGGTTAGTTAGGTTTAAGTAGTTCTAAGTTCTAGGGGACTGATGACCATAGATGCTAAGTCCCATAGTGCTCAGAGCCATTTGACCAATTTTAACAGAGACCAAGGGTACACACTCAGCAGGGCACGGGGGCAGGCGTTGGAGATCGAAAGAAAGCAGAGACAGATGCGCGACACGGGAGCGGCAGTATCAAACGTGGCACCTGTCCCTGGCGCCTCCTGACGTCACCGGTGGTGCCATGGGCAATAGCTCCGCACACACGCCACATTGGGTCTATCTGATTGGCTGCTGCTGATGTCATCATGCCTATATGAGAAACCGTAGCGGCCCCGGCAGTCAGTGAACTCCCGACGACGATGGCGGAGATGGTCATTGAAAGCGCGAGGATTTTATTCGAATTGACTCGGGTTGAAAGCGAGAATGTTTCATCCAACGACCTTCAGTAAATACCTATAGGTTACAACAGAATTTTAGATAAACTGTCCTGTAATGTACCGTTTCGTACCTCCCATGGTCCTTCGAAAAGTGAATAATGACAACTGTGATGTCGTTTTTCTGTTATTGCCGAATTTTATGGCGCTACTTATGCTTTCCGTTGTAAAAACTATGTTAGAAATCAGTATAAATGGTACTACTCGCACTCATTCGATATCGTATTCAGAAGTGTAGCTTACTGTCCGCTTGCTTTGATCATAGCTGGTGTTTGTATGAATTCCCAAAAATAAAGTTAAATAGATGCAGGGAATTGGAGCTATTTATAATACGCGTACTTTACAGTTCACATAACACAACTTTAAAGTGAATGATTTCCTTAATTCTATTCCTACACCAAAGCGATTATGTTCGACACTGTTCCTGGATCATTGTGTTCCCACAGCTCGCAAAATAGGGGTATGGTCAACACTGTTGAACATGATCAACGGTGTGGGGAGCCATGATGTTGGATGGGCATACTGACCTCCAAATATTTGAACACGGTACAGTCGCCAGTCAACGTTATCGCGACACTGTACGCCTTCCAGATGTACGTCTTTTCGTGGCTACTTTCGGCACTGACTTCATTTTTATAGTTTTCGATATGCAACCGGGTCGAACTCTGCAGATGGAGGAGCTTTAGGTAACAGTAGATATTCCACGAATGGTCTGGGCTGCCCATTCCGACAACTTAAATCCCATCAACCACGTTTGGTGTTGCGTTGGGGAGGTGTATTTCGGCACGTCCACATACACCATCGACCATCCAGCATTTGTCAACCGCGCTGGAGGAGTAATGGAATTCAGTACCAAAAGATATCATTATCAACCTTTTGGCCACCATGGGAGCAGGTTGCCGCCCGTGGTAGTCCCACACCCTATTAACCCACGTCCCGCCTTATGTAATGTCCACGGTACCACCATAAATCGCGATGACTTTAGTATAATTATTGCCTCTGAATAAAAGTGTTCTTTCTATTTGTCTTGTTGCGTCTTTCTTTCACTTACTGTCTGCCCTATACTGTAGCAGTTCTTCCTTTGCATGGCCCAAGTAACATGAAGCTACGTTATTTAACAGTGACACATCATGCCGAATTAGTTCCGACCGTAAGTTTTGCATACTCGTGTATACTATTATAAGTCATTATAATGGTTTACATGTCTTGAAACAAACACTAAGTAGATATTTCGGTTACAGGAAACTAGGACGCTCTCAACGGTTCAGTTTACTCCATTTGTCAAACGCATAGCGGTCTCGGACTTCCATTCGCCCCGATGCAGAGAAATCCCAATTTTGTACGGAGTGTTGACAGACCTGTTGTCCCGCGTCGTAATTAGTCTCGGAGAAAACTAATTACGCTGTCCCCAGCCAGTCTGTCCGCCTGCAAAGCGCGCAGTTTCATCTAGCTCGCTCATATCAACAAAATGGCGGCTTGAGTATTTTATTACCAGGAATATACGTCAGACTATGTTTTAGTGAATTATGGGTGATTCATAAATAATTGTACACACCTCATGGGTGTAATAAATGCCTCAAAATAAGAGTGAAATGATAAATAAAATTTTGTTTGGTATTGCTTACTATCCGAGTGATGATGTATAATGTCATTTGTTGCAGACGTTAGAACATGGATCAGCTCGTCCTGTTCGCCTGTATCTATCGACTAATGTTGCTTTGTATTCTCCTCTACACCGTTTGGTTGATTCTGGCACGAAATGCCTTTGCTTAGGTGACTTCGATGTGGTCCGTTGTACTCTATGGCACCGTTGTAGTGTAGTGGCACAATACGCACTGCATACGTCCATGTCCATTCTGTCGATAGTTCATAGACTTGCAGTCCTTGTGTGCGGTACGATGGCATACGTGAACGGTCAATACGGATATGCACCTCCTTTCTGCAGAAGGCAATGCACGATCAGCAAGACGACGCTGTATGGAAATATTTCTAAACAGAAGAGTACCAAACAAACAGACTTTCACAGATATTAACGGGCAATTAAGGGAATATGGAATTCGTGGTGCACCACGGTTAGGTCGGAGCGTGTGTGGTCTGAAAATGTTATTTCAAGATCCCATGGTAAGTACCCGCCGTATAAGTGCCACTTAAGGCTTCCTCAATGAACTGTATGGCGCGTGCTTATGAGGCAGCAATTTCACCTGCAGAAGGTAAAGGAGCTGACACCTGTACGCTACCATAGATGTTAGCATTTCTGCCAGTGATTACTCAAGCGTCATGCTGATAATCGACTGTTCGGTCGTCGGCTGCTGTTGACGGATAACCGTGAACACTCATAAAATGCAAATGTGGGTGTGTGAGAATCCTCGCGTAACTACAGTACGAGGATACTAACATCGTTTTGTGGTGGGCAAAAGGTCAACATCGTTTTGGGTGAACATTTGGCGTGGCATAGAGGACAATCTGTTACTGAGTCTGAATGGCAGAGTGTATCGATAGTTTTTTGAATATGAATTGGCTAGTCTGCTTCATAATGTCCCACTCTAGATGAAACTACTTATGGTTTATGCACATTTTAGTCGGGAGGCAATACAAAATCTCATTGTTGTTTATAACGATAAGTGTATAGGAGTGCAGGACCAGTTGTTGGGCTGCCAGATCCTCTGATCTGAACTCCGTGGACTTTTACCCTTTGCGCCATCTCAAGAAGCTCGTGTATGATGTTACAATTGAGAACGTCGCACCATTACAGCAGCGAAATGAAAATGGCTGTGCAAAGGTGAAGAATGAGATGAATGGAGACTGTAACATTCCTATAGTGATAAGACTTCGAGCAGTCACCGTCTTCGTCAATGTGGACATCATTTTCAACATGTTGTCGGGTAAATGTACGGTATGCAATTGTGCTCAACGTCGCGTCCCTTCGTGTCGTCGTTTTCTGAGCAGAATAAATTTTTTGTTGTTTGTAATGCACTTCTGATCCCTACTTTACTGCATAACTCTGAAACATTTATGCTTATTTTGATACATACATTACACTCATGAAGTGTGTACAGTTACTTTTGAATCACCCTGTACATGCAGTTTACGATGGAAGCGTCATCTAGCCATTGTGACTCTCACTTGGCAGTTTATGAACGGTATCTAATAGCTGACTAGATAAAATATGACTGCCACCTCCAAAAGTAAATGTTTACAAAAGATGGGTTAACATTTCATTAACAGTGGCACAGCTAATTTTTCTTTGTAAAAACTCCCACCTTACTATTTTATTGAGACTGACATTTAGAACATAACTAAAATGGGGATTATATAATTTTTCTGTGTTTCATTTACTGTTGATTCCTTACAAATGAAATTTTTAGTACAACTTAACAGTCACAGTCCTTTTACAGTCATAAATCTCTTAGGCTGGCATTCATTGACTAAACAAGGCTGGCATTTATTGACTGAAAAAGTAATCGGAAATCTTTGCAGTAATACCGAGGTAACTACATCCTCCTGGCGTATTTTGCATGAAGATGTGGGTACAAAATTATCTTGTTCCACATCAGTCAGCAAATCGTCTTTGGTTATTATTTACAATACAAAGGATGACGCCCCAGAAAAAAATACAGCTTGTACATATGTTCACATAAATCACGGATGTTAAAGTTGAAGTTCTGCGTTCTGTCTGTGCACAAACAATGAAACACTACGTCACACTAACTTTTCCATTCCACGTATAGGTCATATGTGAAGTCGTCAAGCCTTGGAGTCAGAACAAACGGATAACATACTGTCATACCAACAATACCGCATACGATCATTATATCACAGACTGCAAAACGCCACCGTGCGATGTGGTTAAATTACGATTAAATTCTATGGGTAATATTATTAATATCATTTTGCTTTACGGGATGTGTCGCTGTTCATTTACACGACTTTTAAAACTTGAAAAGGAATAATCCGATATAGTGAAATCAGGTAAACCATGAATTCAACGTCTTAACTCTGTCACTCGCATAGAAACCAGCGAATGTAGGAAAACATTCATCATATCAGCTGTATATTTACAACTGTATTTCAGTTAAAGTACAACTGGGCTATAGGTATATCATTTTTGGATAATAAATCTGAGTTAAAGAATATATCATGGAACATTTTAGTTCCTTCAAAAAAATTCTTTTTTCTATTTCTGTAAATTACGTAAGAACAAGGATGATGTGACACCTTTGTTGATCAATATTTCTTACAGATTTTAAGAACTGTACGGCTGCATTATACGATAAAGCAAATAAAGTTTTCAATAGACAGCACATTCACGAACCTTGAAAGTGTGTTGTTAATCTATTTTCCAAGCTGTGTACAAAACACATCCAAATGTCAAAATATGTTCTTCGTGGACGAAACCATTATTAAAAGTGGTGAAAAAGCCGTAAATACTGTCGCTAATATATCCTGCATGAGCTAATATTTCTATATCAAAGAAAAAAAAGAAGGTGCTCTCCTGTTTGCAGATGATATACTGCTAATCGATAAGTATAAAATGAGCGACTGGATAGCGTCCTGTTAACTTGAAGATGCAAACAGATAGCATCCTGATAACGTTAAGAAATAAATCGATATGTATTGACACGGACAGCAAAACACGGAAAACAACCAGTACTCCAGCAGCGGCAGTACCGCCCTGGCCTGATTGCTACCGCCACGCAGCAGCGCTGCTCAGTCGCTACTAGAGTTCTGGTTGTTCATCGTGTTTTAATGTTACTATTAATACATACAGAGAAAACGAATATTGCACTAGAACAATTTGAGACCACTCTATCGAACAGAGACATAAAATCTTGCCTTAAAGATCAATTTGTTTGTAACAGGAAACAAACCGATGCTTTCCGTCGACAATGGGCGTCGCATGAAAGACATGAGGAGCAGAACTTGTCTGAACTGACTCCAGCTACACGCTGCGAAAACGAAATTCCAAATATCCGCCAAAACAGTAGAGAAATTGCTCCTAATGTCTGTTAGGAGGGACACTCGACTATACCAGAAAATGGTAAATGAGAAGGAGATGGAAAATCAGAACTAGCTTACCAAATAGCACAAAACAGACATAAAAATCAGATACTACCTTCAGAACACCAAATCAGACGTTGTGAAGTCGTAGTGCCATCAGTTTAATTGTATACATCGGGATTTCTTACACTAAAAAGTTGGGGACACACTTGAAAAGAACAAACAAAGAACTTGAAAGCAGTTTTAATAGCCGAGAAACAACAAATGACACCAAAAGAAGACGATGTTCACCGAAGTGCATGGCGATGGGTGAGCAAAAAAATGTATGAGTCAAATCGTGCTTTAAAAAGTAACTACAAATAGGGTTAAAGTTGAAGAAAGAATCAGATGAGACTGTAGTCAATGCTGTGCTGATTCAAAAGAAGATCGTAGTAGCATAAAGTAGAATCATGTTGTGGTAGTGGGTGGAGCGGGAAACAGTATTGACGGTGATCATGGCTACAATATTGTGTGTGACCTGGTAAAAGTAGAATCTGCAACGAACCATACAAATGTTCACTTGGTTCCTGCTCTCATGCGGTATGATCGGCCCCAACTGAAGAGCTCTGTCAGGAGGGTCAATATGGAGCTAGATCAGCTGCTTCAAGCGGCTACTTTGTCAGGCATAGGTTTGGTTCCTGTTGATGGTATTGGTAGGCGAGACTTCACAAGACATGGTCTGCATCTCAACAGGAAAGGGAAGGGTATGTTGGCTGGGATTATAGCAAAATATTTAGGGGGGGGAGGGGGCAATGAAACTCATGGGAGTACTTTTTTAGGCTAAGATAAATGTCCAATCATCCTATGTTGATTGAAATTAAGCTTAATGAGAGGTTCAGACAGGCAGGTACTAGAGATGTGAAAATATCACAAGCTCCTCATAACAGTACACTGAAAAATGATGTTAGTACATCACAAAATTCACAAAAAGCACAGTGAAAAATAATGTCAATATATTGCATCAGAATATCAGGGAATTAAAAAACAAAGTAGATGAGCTTCTTGTCTGCTTAGAAGATTTAGAAACTGATGGTGGAATAGATGAACTATGCCTGTCTGAACAACATATAGTCATAGGTTGGAAATGGTAAATGTAGGTGGATATTAGCTTTCAGCACATGTAAGGGGGGCACTGAAACTCTTGGGAGTACTTTTTTAGGCTACAGTCAGTGTCCAATCATCCTACATTGATTAAAAAGAGATGAGGAGTTGCTACATAGGCTAAAATCTGTCATAGTCTCAAAAATTTGGAAACTAAAATATTTTGCACAGAGCAACACATAGAAGCATGCACATGTGATCTTAAACTAAATAATGGCACTTTCATAATTGTAGCTGTGTATAGGTCGCCATTGGGAAATTTTCAACTATTTTTGAAAAACTAGGATCCTTCGTTGTGCTATCTGTCAGACAGAGGAAAGCAAATTATTGTTTGTGGGGATTTAAATGTAGATTTTCTGAAAGAGTCAGATAGAAAGCTTGATCTTGAAGTATTACTTGGTTCTTTCAATTTGACATCAGTTATTGATTTTCCTTATTAGGTGTACAGGAAAACAGCATACTGATAATGTATTCACAGACCAAGATAAATTTAATCCGCCCGCATCTCGTGGTCGTGCGGTAGCGTTCTCGCTTCCCACGCCCGGGTTCCCGGGTTCGATTCCCGGCGGGGTCAGGGATTTTCTCTGCCTCGTGATGGCTGGGTGTTGTGTGCTGTCCTTAGGTTAGTTAGATTTAAGTAGTTCTAAGTTCTAGGGGACTGATGACCGTAGATGTTAAGTCCCATAGTGCTCAGAGCCAAATTTAATCAAATAAACATTTTTCCTATTAAGAATAGTCTGTCTGATCATGATGCACAGTTAGTTACAGTATATGATATACCTCCATACGGTACTTCAAAACAGTCTTCCAAAATTGTGCGTTCGATTAACGACTTAACAATTCAAAATTTTAGGGA
Organism: Schistocerca nitens; assembly: GCF_023898315.1. Classification (NCBI taxonomy): domain Eukaryota; kingdom Metazoa; phylum Arthropoda; class Insecta; order Orthoptera; family Acrididae; genus Schistocerca; species Schistocerca nitens. The sequence goes on along the minus strand of NC_064617.1, from coordinate 422,162,704 downwards.
AAGCTTGCAACAGTTGGACTGGGATGAGGTGTACAGGGAACATGATGCTAATTTCAAATTTAACATATTTCCTGATACCTTTGTGAGTATATTTGAATACAGTTTCCCTAAGAAAACAGTAAAACATAATTCTAAGAAACAATGTAAAAAGCTATGGCTTATTAAAGGGATAAAAATATCTTGTAAACAGAAAAGGGAAATCTATCTTATAGCTAGGAGGAGTAATGATCCCGAATCAGTGAAACATTATAAAAGGGATTTCCACTCTGCAGCAGAGTGTGCGCTGATATGAAACTTCCTGGCAGATTAAAACTGTGTACCCGACCGAGACTCGAACTCGTGACCTTTGCATTTCGCGGGCAAGTGCTCAACCAACTGAGCTACCCAAGCACGACTCACGCCCTATGCTCACAGCTTTACTTCTGCCAGTACCTCATCTCCTACCTTCCAAACTTTACAGAAGCTCCCAGGAGAGTTTCTGTAAAGTTTAGAAGGTAGGAGACGAGGTACTGGCAGAAGTAAAGCTGTGAGGACGGGGCGTGAGTCGTGCTTGGGTAGCTCAGTTGGTAGAGCACTTGCCTGCGAATGGCAAAAGTCCCGAGTTCTAGCCTCGGTCTGGCACACAGTTTTGATCTGCCAGGAAGTTTTATTATAAAAACTACTGCTCTGTATTAAGAAAAGTTGTTAAAAAGTCCAGATGTCTGTGCATTATATCTGAGATTAGCACATCTGATAACAAAATTAAAACAATTTGGAATATTGTTAAAAGGGAAACAGGGCACATGAGAGCACAGGAAGACTGTATATCAAACACAATGAAAAGTTTGTTAACAAGAAGTCAGAAGTATAAAACATTTTTAATGTCATAGAGAAAATAGGATCCAGCTATTCATTATAAAATGCAAGGCAGTATTTGGAAAAGGCAGTACCTATGCAATTTGATAAACCTTAAATTCAAACCACCTCTCCTACTAAAATTAGGAAAATAATAAATTCACCCAAAAATAAAAGCTCACATGGAATTGATGGCATTTCCAACACAGTACTAAAAGCTTGTTCCCAACAAATAAGTAGGATTCTCAGCCATGTATACAGTAGCTCACTGAAACAGGGCATTTTTCCAGATAAACTGAAATATGCTATTGTTAAACCATTGGATAAAAAATGGGACAGATCTGATGCTAACGACTACCGCCCAATCTCACTTCTGAGAGCTTTATCCAAAATTCTATAAAAAGTAATGTATTCAAGAGTAGTATCACATATTTGTAAAAATGATGTACTAGGAAAATGTCAATTTGGTTTTCAGAAAGGCTTTTGGACTGAAAATGCTATATATGCTTTCACTGATCAAATAGAATATTACATATTAAATGCATTGAATAGCCAAACATCACCCATTGCGATATTTTGTGATCTCTCAAAGACTTTTGATTGTGTGAATCATGAAATTCTTCTAGATAAGCTTATGTATTGTGGTATGAGTGGGACAGTGCACAAATGGTTTGATTCGTGCTTAAATGGATGAATGCAGAAGGTGGAAATTAACAGTACAGATAGTTTGCAAAAACCCACAGAGTACTTTAACTGGGGAGAGCTCAAGGATGGTGTCCCACAGGGTTCAGTCTTGGGTTCCTCATTGTTCTTAATATATATTAACGACTTGCCACTCTATATTCATGAAGATGCAAAGCTAGTTCTTTTTGCTGATGATACAAGTATAGAAAATTATTATGTGGTCTGCAAATGGACTCTCACTAAATTTTGAGAAAACACAGGTTATACAATTCTCTACAGCTAATGGCATAACGCCGTTGATAAATACAGTCTAAGAACAGAAGTCTGGTGCTAAAGCAGAATACTCAAAAGTTTTGTGTGTGCATCGAGGAAAAATTGAATTGGAAGAATCACATGGATGATCTGCTGAAGCGGTTAGGTTCAGCTACTTATGCTACTTGTGTTATAGCAAATTTTGGTGATAAACATATCAGTAAATTAGCCTAAATGCCTGTTTTTGTTCACTGCTTTCATATGGCATCATATTTTGGGGAAATTCGTCATTAAGAGAGAAAGTATTCATTGCACAAAAGCATGTAATCAGAATAATTGCTGGGGCCCACCCAAGATAACCTTGCAGTCATTTATTTCAGTAACTTGGGATATTCACAGGACCTTCGCAATACATACATTCACTTTCGAAATTTGTCATTAATAACCCATCCCAATTCTAAAATAACATCGAAGTGCATAGCTAAAACACTAGAAGAGAGGATGAGCTTCATTATTCTGGATTAAATGTCACTTTGGCACAGAAAGGGGTGAATTATGCTGCCACAAAAATCTTTGATCATTTGCCAAATAGTATTAAAAGTCTGACAGACAGCCAACCAATATTTAAAAGCAAATGAAAAGAATTTCTGAATGACAACTCCTTGTACTAACAAGATGAAATCTTAGATATGAAGCAGAAACTGTAAAAAAAGTGTAAAGAAAACTTATGTTAAAGTGACACATTCCACATGATTACGAAATGTCGTATTCATGATTTACCGAACAAGGATTGATGTATGTATATATGTGTGCAAAAAAGAATTGATGCAACGAATTTCGAAGAGAAATTAGCTATTTACAGATCTGGTTAGCGAAGCAGATACTAACGATACAACATTCGAGTATTCGTAAATCACATACCCAAAATAAATATCGTACAGAAAAAATTGTACTTTTTCGATAGTACACTCCACGTATTATAAATAAATTCTTAACAAAACTAATCCAAAAACTTGATTTTCAGAAGGAATTTAAGGACCTTCGTAACCATAGGCCAATAATCTTTGCATGATATCTGTATGAAAATAGTGTTAGTATCATGTTACCACAAGACGCACATTGTAGCAATCAAAAAAATCTATATATCGTCCATATGTACTGCTTATAAAGACAACTCTGTAAACGATAGCAGTATGTGCACCTCTTCAATGGTCTTTCCAGATTTCTATATTACTCCAGTCAGAGACTGTTCTAAACAATTTTAAAACTGTCTGTGCTTTTCTAAAAATACGTTTAAATGATATTTCTTTACTGTGAGGTATGTCAAACTTTTCGTCAGGCTAGCTTCATAAATGGAATTCTCCAACTTCCTCTGAGGCATCGCGAAAGTCTGGAAATGTAGCGTGATAGCGTTCTATTGATAAATGGTTGAAGTCTCACAACATTGTAGCCCAGCCACAGATTCGCGGTTCGCGCCGTAATGTAGCGAAGTCTTCGAGGCTCATAAGTCATTTCCAAGTATTGAAGCAGTTACTGTCACATTTCAGCGGTAAAATACGAAATGTGGTATTAGAGTCAGCATGCTGCAACGCAACAAAGCGATAACAAATGCATGTTGCTTAAAGCGATGCTGGATTTCTGAAATTCTCTCTCTCCCTTCCTGTGGCGTAGTTTCATGATTTAAATTTGACATTTTTCTTCATGACTTATTTACATGAACCGCACTTTGTTATGAAAACATGGTAATATGCGTCGTGTTGGTGACATAAATCCTCTGAGACGTTGATAATGGTGAAGCGCTCAAGTGACTGTATTAGTAGGCAGAGATTTGGTTGTGGATACGGAACTGGAAAAGAGAAAATGGTTTTAGATGTTATTGTTGATGGATACTGTGTATGTGTTAGCTGACGTAGGATTTGTAGCTATGTAGGGCAACGGTGCATTTAAGGATTTGTAGCTATGTAGGGAAACGGTGTATTTAAGTGTTCATATTTGTGATGTAGATAGAATAGTTTATAGTTGTTAGGATGGGTAAAAAAAAGTCACTTTACTGTCTAGCACGGTATTATTGAAGATGTTTTGCAAACACTGGTGACACGATAGGTTACTGGAAATAAAGCTCTGTGAGACGTAGAACAGGTGAATGTGTTGTAGATGTCTGGTGAGGTGAGGTATGTTCGAGAATATGTACAGAACACGTGAAGGTAATCGGATATGTAAGGCGAGGGGGAGTGTATGTATTTCCAGAATTTGCAGAGAATAGTAAAACGTGGTAGGCGTAGACGTGCTTGTAACATTTCGTTATAAAAGGGTGAGAACGGAAAGGATAAGAGTCTTCTTTGTGTAGATCTTGGTCGTTGGATTTACTCCTCGTGATCTGCCGGTAAGGTGTTAGTTATTGGTGTCACACTAACTACAAGCAGCGAAAATCAGTTGTTTTGAGAAACCTTTATTATTGATGCAAGTTTGGATGACCCTTTATGATTTTTAATAACAGTATTAGTTTAGATACATACACGACGTTCAATCCTGTTCTGCACAACGCCGACAGTGCGGACTAGAAATTATAAATTGTATTGTTAGTATTGTTAAGAATACCCAAATGTGAAAACAATACAGTAGTATGACACATCCAATTTGAGTATACTGTCTTCTAACGCATTTTAACATGCCGCTGACTGAGCCAGGGCAGCAAACAAATGTGAGATCAGTAACGATATACCCTCATGAAACATGGTTCTTTCCGAGGTGGGGCGGCTTGCGCGCAAACACAACGGGGCGGTATCTGTGCAGAGGTCAGAATAACATAATGTTCCACAAGAGGAGCAGGGGCAACAATATGGATGAGTGATCTGGCTTTGGACGTTAGCCAACATGGTCTTGCCGTGGTGATACTGCGAACGGCTGAAAGCAAGGGAAAACTACAGCTGTTGTTTCCTTTTCGCGAATGCTTTCAGCTCTACTGTACTGTCTAGGACTATCGATGTAATGTCTTTCTGCAAAGTACCGACACGAATTGTTCATAGGAGAATGGAAAACTGGCCGAAGACAGACAAGGGGAAGATCAGTTTGGGTTCCGGAAAACTGTAGGAACACGCAATGTAATACAGACCCTCATCTTAGGCTGAAGAAACGCAAACCTTCGTTTTTAGCATTTGTAGATACAGAGAACTCTTTTGACCATGGTTACTAGACAACGCTATTTGAAATTTGGAAGATAGAAGGAATAAAATATAGGGAGTTGAATGTTATTCACAACGTGTACAAAAATCGGACTGCAATTTAAGAGTCGAATGACATAATCTGAAAGCTGTAGCTGAGAAGAGAATGAGACAAGTTTGTGGCCTATCCTCGGTGTTGTTCAATCTGAGAAGGAAACCAAAGAGAAATTTTCAATTTTGGTAAAGGCAGCAAAGGACTTGGAAGAGCATTTGAAGGAAACGGATAGTTACTTGGAAAGAATTTACAAGATGAACATCGTCAAAAGTATAACAAGAATAATGTTATGTACTCGAATCAATCGTGCGATCCTACGAGAATTAGATTAGGAAATGATACAGTGTGAACAGACCCGCCAAGGGATGTTTGCAAATACTTTGTAGTATACTCGAAACTGAAACCACAACTGTCGGAATTTAATGTCTCGTCTAAATCAGGTCACTAGGTTTTGAGCATTTGCTCTTTTATGATTGGTAGGACCGATCATTGTCTTATCGAACATATCGTTCTGACATTCGTCACACGCAATTCGGAAATACGTAGAAAGCGTTATTTGCTAGGTTAAATATTAGAATCACTTCACTTCCATGGGTCTGCGAATCCATTGCTTGTGATAACTCTGGTTTACAGTGTAGCACATTAAATTATTTATCACGTTCCATGGGGCTAAGCGAGCCAAAGCAGAGAACGGGTGAGTGCACATTCTCCAGACTACTGACTGTAAAATTTCTAAACAAGGAATTAAATAATTAATGAATACGAAAAAAGAACGTAGGATTAAATAACACATTACAGAGAAAATGTTTTATCGTGATACCACAGAATACATTGCGCCTTCTAGTCGTGTGATGCCGTTTCACCATTATACGAAAACAGCGATCGGAGTGCTCTCTGCTCAGCTTCTACCTGCAAGAAAGGTATGTAAGCATACTTGATTATTTATTCTTTCGTTTGTCACAAACCAAAAATTGGAGAGATTTACAGTTTTTGTAAAATAAATATTGATAATTGTACAAAGACTTCAGGCACATTAGGCACACCGTGTTTTTGGTACATCATCCCCATACATGTACGCAATATTCTAGGCAATAGTGGATGTGAAGTGGCTAGTCGAAAAGGAAAATATGAGTAAAGGAACAGCCCTATTTACACTTCGGTTGATACAGATTTATAAACGTAAGACATAGAATTTCTGTACTACGTTCCGGCATTTCTAGATGCGTGAACTAGGCACTGCTAACGTGGAAGAATACTGCTAGCGAATGGACGATTTGTGAATAGAGAACTCGCAGTGAACGATGTGTTTCAACAGCATATAACAAACGAAACAAGAATATTTTGAGCTTCATCAGAATGATAACGTTAAGATATCTTCAGGAAGGAACCTGTACTTTTCTGCAATGCAGCTCATTGCTTTTCACGTAGTTTATGATCTTGTAACAGACTACCTGAGCTACAATATTATGAGCAGACCGGTCAGCTACCTAATGTGAGTGTCTTTCAGTTTTCCTGTATTCTAACAGTTAAGAAACTAATGACCTGTTGCAGTATTAATGGCTATATATTGTGCTGCACATGTCAGTGTGAGCTCTATCATCTCGTTACGACCAACATAGTATCCCCAGAGGACACTAAAAACTTTTCCAAATTCTACCTTGACGGCTCCCGAAAGCCGAACCATTGACCAGTAGACTTCCAGATCCTGGGAAATGCTGAGCGAACTGCGGCAAACACGGGAAGCTATCGCAGCTCAGGGCAACGACCAAGAGCCTAGGTCTGCGAGTGAAGCATAATGATGGCATGGAAAGCGAGAGATACCACGTATTAGTGACAAAGCAGAGTTTCGTAAAAAAGGCTAGGTCAAGGCAACTTCAAGTATTCAGGTGTCGGCCCAGCAGAAAAGAGCTTGTGAAACGTGAAGTTGCAGAAGTCTAAAGCCACAAAGCGTGCTGACAGCCAAAGAAAAACCGGGACACAAAATGTTATAGCCTTCACCCATGCTACAGAGCATACGAGAAGCACCAACATAAATACCTCATCCTTTCGAACAAATGGCTCATTGCCGAATGCTGAGTGCTGATTGCCGATTGCTCAGTGCGTAGTTTCAGCTCTTGTGTCAGTTAAAGCTATCCAGTGAGAGTGGAGACTATGGACGTCGACCCACAGCATGCCTAACTGTCTCCTATCGTCAATGTAACCATGAGTCCGGCTGAAAAGGCGTTGACACTGCCAACTGTACTGCCAACTTCCGAGACCACACTGATGGCGCGCGGACGCCGCCATCATTATGCAGGCCTGCTGGAGGTTTGACCTGCGTTACCTGAGTGCTGTTCAGCATCAGCCTTCGAGTGGATGGGAGTCACTATTGTTCATCCTGTTTCGGTGGCAGACACCTATGCTGCTGGCTCCTGTCTCCCAAACAGGGATAGCCAAACCCTGAGAGCCAGTGAGTACCTCAGATGTACCTCAGTCCAGATTCCTGAGGGCAAATCTTCGACGTCCACAAGACCACTGTGGAGATCGATGCACAGAGCTAGAGACTGACAAATTCGGCAGTAGACGGCTGCCCATTATGTAGCAGCCACTACCCAACGCTTTGCTGCACTTGCCATATTGCTGCAGGTCGAAGGACGGAAGAACAAAGACTGGATTTATCATCCCATCGACATTGAGGTAATTAGAGACGGAATACAAGCTCAGATTGAGTTAAGGACGGGTAGGGAACTCGGCCACACTCTTTCAAAGGCACTATCTTCGCATTTTCCTGGAGCGATTTAGTGAAATTGGGATGGCCACACATGGATTTGAACCGTCGTCCTCCCGAATCCGAGTTCATTGTGCTAACCAGTGCGCCACAACGCTCGGTGCTACAAGTCGACTGCACACCGGCTTTCCTGTGCTGATGAGGCAGTGTTCCGCCGGCCCAGCTGAGGTGAGACACCTTGGAAGACAAACCTGTATTACTGAAAAATAAATGTCTTGTTCTCAATGATGTTTTCTTGGCGGTCTCAGCGAAACTAGGTCCTCCTCACCACCGCACCCCGCCATCCTGTCCATCTCTGTCCTGACGGCTGTAGGAGTCTGGACCCAGAGCCCTATAGTCATTTCGATGTTTCTTTTTTTCCAAGTTGACGGCACAAACAAGTTGTTTAGTTTATTTCTAGATGATCTCTCGAAAAATACAGGGTAGATAACTGCGAGAATTATGGCGCAATCAGCTTTACAGTTCATACACTGAAGTTGTTGGCAAGAATAATATACAGATGGATGGAAAAGAAAACTGAGGATCTGTTAGATGGCGATCAGTTAGCCTTTCGGAAAGACGTTGTGCTTGATAACGGAAGCAGGACTTAAGAAAAATAAAGGCACTTTCATTATATTTTTCGACTTAGAAAAGGACTTAAACAATGTAATATTGGGCAAGGTGTTTGGATCGGACTCCTGAATAAAAATATTAGTAAGCCTAGCAAAACAAAGGAAATACACAACACGTGCAAGAATCGAGACCAAGAACGAAGTTCTCGGAATGTTGAGTGAACGGATACAGAACGCGAATTAAAAGTAAACCGAAGAAAGGTGAAATTAGTGAGGAGTAGGAGGACCGGAATTAACGATAAACGTAATGTCTAAACTGATGGTAACAAAGTAGACGAATTTGATGAATTCTGACACCTTGAAATCAAAGTAATGAGTGACGAACGAAGCTTGGATGACATATAGAGCAGACCACCGTTTTTTGAGAACGTACGTATTTTGTATTTGTTATGATGAACGACGTGAGTTAACAAAAACACAAACATAATTTACTGCATTGACAGCGTAGTAGGCAGTATCCAGTTCGAAGCTTGGTGACGGAATAAAAGTTTACTGCTATTTTTTATATTCAGGGTGACAAAGTGACATCTTGTACTTCCTAATCGTCAGGTCGTATATTCATCTTCTCAGTTGCGTCATAAACCTCCCCGCATTGTCACATAAAGGGAGGACTAATATGGAGAATCATTTGTCGTATGGTATCATTTCTCACGGTGGCCTTTCTCCAAGACATTATAGAGGAGTATTGCTTTACCGTCAGGATTTGTGGCCTGTTACGGCACCCAATTTTCATCTGTGCGCAAGTTTTATAGCAACGCACTCCTCTCTCCAGTGTAAAAGATTCGTTCTGGGCGGAATTGAAATCTACGGTTTGTCATGCCTCCTTACTGCTGAGGATACAGACACTTTTTTTTAAAAAAAAATCATAGTTCTTCGTTCTGTGGTTCGACGAGTGATCAACACAGGAGTAGCTACGACAACTCCGAGCACAGAGTACAACATACATTATCAACGGTGTAGAGTCGTGTTGCTGCGCGGAGTGGCCGTGCGGCTTGAGGCGCCATGTCACGGATCGTGCGGCCCCTCCCGCCGGAGGTTCTAGTCCTCATTCGGGCATGGGTATGTGTGTGGTGTTGTTAGTATAAGTTAGTATAAGTAGTGTGTAAGTATAGGAACCGATGACCTCAGCAGTTTGGTCCCTTAGAAATTCACACATATTTGAACACTTTTGAGAGTCATGTTGTCGTCACTGTAACGTTCACGGAAGGATCTCATATTATTTGGTGCCAGCGTAATACTTAGGTATTTAAACAGCCAGCTTAACCTGAACTAGGACGTAGTGGCTGTATGTAAAACAGTCCAAACATCAACTCCAAGCCATCGTCGGTCTGTATTAGGAGAATATCCGGAGTCGACTGTTGAATGCCTTGCCTAAAAATCGCTACAGCTGTATGACTTGGAAGCTCATTCGCTTTTCCACTACTGGCGAGTGCAAAGCCCTGGTGACATATTGCTAACTAACTTTGTACTGAAATTATTTTCCTTGTTCTCATTGTTACAATGTGTACAGCGTAACGTCCGATCTCCAGCCTTCATTAATCCGGATCTCCGGTTCATCCAGATCTTTTTCCCTCAGTAAGTCCATAGCATTTCAAATTCGTGACGTAATAGCAGCGGAAATCTACGACGATATAATTAAATTTAATTTCAACCAAACACCATTAGGAGACCATGTCAAGGTGTTAGCTAACAAGTTAACCTTGAACTGTACAGTACTGTATTGCCCCGATTGTTTCGAGTGTGCAATGACGTCAAAGAAGAAGTTTGTGTAGTGCTCATCGACGATAAGGTGCACCGCATGAGATGGACAACGGAGAACTGTTTCTAAACATTGCTTCTGAATTTAGCGCCAAAGAATTTATGAGGATTCCAGGATGCCCAGATCCAGACGTTGATGACATCTATGATAACGTGAAACACGACAGTGACGGTAGGATTTCTGATGATGTAGTTATCGCTGTTTGATGTTCACAGACAATGACGATAGTGATGATGGATTAGTTGACAAAATTGGTGCTCAGTCGAAAAAAATATGACACATTCTGAGGCAGCAAGACACCTGAAGAAATTAACGGTTTATTTGGAACTATTGGTAATAAAACACCTGTCTCGACTTGCTGAACGTAAATCGCATACGAATCTGACTCAAAAGGAACTGACTATATCAGTGTATAAGACTCACTCCTTTTTTTCTCAGTACCTGGTCAACGTCCTTACATAAACGCAACACCACTTGTGCATATACACTATGTGATCAAAAGTATCCGGATACACCCAAAAACGTACATTTTTCAAATTAGTTGCATTGTGCTGCGACCTACTGCCAGGTACTCCATATCAAATGGCTCTGAGCACTATGGGACTTAACATCTATGGTCATCAGTCCCCTAGAACTTAGAACTACTTAAACCTAACTAACCTAAGGACATCACACAACACCCAGCCATCACGAGGCAGAGAAAATCCCTGACCCCGCCGGGTACTCCATATCCGCAACCTCAGTAGTTATTAGACATTGTGAGAGAGCAGAATGGGGAGCTCTGCGGAACTCATGGACTTCTAACGTGGTCAGGTGTCATACGTCTGTACGGGGGATTTTCACACTCCTAAAAATCCATAGGTCCACTGTTTCCGATGTGATAGTGAAGTGGAAACGTGAAGGGACACGTACAGCACAAAACCATACAGGCCGACCTCGTCTGTTGACTGATAAGAGGCCAACGACAGTTGAAGAGGATCGTAATGTGTAATAGGCAGGCCCCTATCCAGACCATCACACAGAAATTCCAAAATGCATCAGGATCCACTGCAAGTAATATGACAGTTGTGCGGCAGCTGAGAAAACTTGGATTTCATGGTGGAGTGGCTTCTCATAAGCCACACATCACGCCTCTAAATGCCAAACGACGCCTCGCTTGGTGTAAGGAGCGTAAACATTGGACAACTGAACAGTGGAAAAACGTTGTGTGGAGTGATGAATCACGGTACACAATATGGCGATCCGATGGCAGGGTGTGGGTACGGCGAATGCTCGGTGAACGTCATGTGCCAGCGTGTGTAGTGTCCACAATAAAATTGGAGGTGGTGGCATTACGGTGTGGTCGTGTTTTTCATGGAGGTGGCTTGCACCACTTGTTGTTTTGCGTGGCACTATCGCATCACAGGCCCACAGTGATGTTTTAAGCACCTTCTTGCTACCTACTGTTGAAGAGCAGTTCAACATAATCGAGCACCTGTTCATAACGCACAGCCTGTGGCGGAGTGGTTACACGACAATAACATCGCTGTAATGGACTGGCCTGCACAGAGTCCTGACCTGAATCCTGTACAACACCTTTGGGATGTTTTGGAAAGCCGACATCGTGCCTGGCCTCACCGACCGATATCGATACCTCTCCTCAGTGCAGCACTCCGTGAAGAATGGGCTGCCGTTCCCCAAGAAACCTTCCAGCACCTGATTGAACGTATGCCTGCGAGAGTGAAAGCCGTCATCAAGGCTAAGTATAGGCCAACACCATATTGAATTCGAGTATTACCAGTGATGGGCGGCACGAAGTTGTAAGTCATTTTCAGCCAGGTGTGGTGATAGTTTTGATCACATAGTGTATATCATGTAAACTATATCATCCTATATACTCCTGACTTCACGTATCAGCCGGATTCAGAATTATTCGGATGACCTACGGTCCCACTTAGTCCGGATAAACGTGGTTCCACTAAACTGAAATATATTCAGTGACTTCGTGTTCCTACTATGGCAGGGGAGTCCTAACTCGCATGGTTTATCATAGCAAATACAAAAGACGCACATTCCCAAAAATCTGTTCCATGCCAATTCTCTAATGTTGAAGGTTAAATTACAACTTGCGAAACACTACCCTTTGTACTACTAAACGCTAAGTTAATGTGTCCTCTAACATTTTACAAATAGGAAAGGCGAAAATATTAGTAACTGTTGCTTTTCCGTTACTACTCGAGTTTCATACACAAACAACAGGAATGAGCTTGGCCAATCGATCTGTTCCTAGTGAGGACTCTTTTTTCCCAATTCTGTGATGATCGTAACTGCTTGAGGTGCTCATAAACCTCAGTATGGATGTGGTAGGTCCATCATCATGCTGAAAACACGTCCTCTTCCGTACAGGAGAAGCAGCCGGCAATAACTATGGCAGCTCATCGAAAATAAACATCAGGTAAATGCATGTCTGCCAATAGCTTTATCAAGTAATAATTTATTTTCGAAAAGTGTTGTAGAAGGTAACTGTCACCAGTGCTTTATGTTCACTACACTCGTTTAGATGCGATTTCTGTTCACCATCACTAAGTATACAGTTAAAGTCGCCACATACGACAGCTTCATTATTATTTCTACGAAGTAACTGGCAAAGTGTTTGGCCGGAGAAGCGGCTTCTGTTAGCTTTGTTTCCAGTAGCGGATGGAGCATAAACGTTCGCTAGGGTTTCATAATGAATGTAACAAGCGATTCCACGTATACTCTGCAAAAATTCTACATTCTTTATTTCTGTGTTGCGATGTGTTGTAATGACGGTACCCGTTTTAGTCTCTGAGCAGATGTTGGTGATTACTGTGAAGTCGACAATTTGATTAATCGCCTAACTTGTGATTTCTTGTACCAAAACTCTATCAGGTTTAATATGCCTCAAGAAGTCATTAAGGGCAACTATCTTAGTGACACTGGTAATCAAACGAGAATATTCCAGAGGCTATGACTGAGCTTCATTTAATGTTAGGTGGCTATGCGGACACGTCATCGTCCACGTTTTCTGCCCATTCCATTGGTTTCACACTACCTTCATCTCTAGGCGCTTCAGTCCGGGACCCCACTGCTGCTACGGTCACAGGTTCGAATCCTGACTCGGGCGTGACTGTGTGTGATGTCATTAGGTTAGTTAGGTTTAAGTAGTTCTACGTTCTAGGGGACTGATGACCTCAGATGCTAAGTCCCATAGTGCTTGGAGCCATTTGATTTGAAGACAGCTTTCTTAGGATGTCGGGTTTTAGATTTTGTTTTCCCTTGTACTTGATAGAGATCTTCGTTCTTTCGTTTACATTCTAGAATTGGACTTGACTCATTAGCTGGCTGCTCGTACGTGACATCTTTAATGTGACGTGATTCTGTAATAGGCTGTTCATGGGTATCAGTTTCGGAGATAACGTTACATTGCCTCTGTGTTAATGGTTCTTCGCATGTCTTAGTGGCTTGTTTTTTTTTTTTTCCTTTTTGTTTTCAGTTGTCTAATTTGTGTTTGTTACAGTGGATGTATCTTCTTTGGCTTTCGAGTGAGTTTCTGTAACGTTTGTAGTCCCAGCTTTGCTGTCTTTTGAGAGTCGTGACGTATGCTCACTTTCTGCCTCTGATTTATGAGTTCTCGTTAGTAATTAGTGTGGAAGTGAAGTGGTCTTGAATAACAAAGGCTGGACATGGAAGTGCCAAGAACTGATTACCCAGCAAAAGGAATATTTTTGTCGAACTATAACATATTAATTTCGTAAAGACGTTTCGTTTCTTCTCCTTTTTAAGGAATTTTGGTACAACAGTAACTCTTATACAAAATCAACTTTTTAATAACAATAATTAACTCACAATAATAATGTACTGATCTTATCTATTACTACATTTATCTTAATCTTTAGTGAATCTTTAAGCACACAATATCAATTTACATAAAATTAATTAACAAGATAAAACTTACGACTCTGAAAGCGTTACTTCGAGCTGACTTAAAAAAAATCCACAAGCTTCTGATACACGTCGCAGGTAATAAATCTCTTACACAGTGAAACAATTTAATAATACGATACACGTGAACCAAACTGGTGAGTGAGTGAACTGGTTTCCAGTACGAAGAAGCGAAATAGCGCCGTGCTGCTTGCGGCTTACACTCCCGTCCAGCCGTTAACAGGACTTAGCTTGAAACAGTCAATTAATCAAGTGACACTCCGCTAACTACAATATTGAAAACAAAAGCAAGGTATCAGAACAGATCACAATAGATACTAAGGAGTTGCGGAAGCAAAACAGAGAACAAAACTTTTTCCAGTGTTCTGTAAAACAAACATTAAAAGGTTTGTTGAAGCAGAACACGAATTCAGAAACCGACTGCTGGAGGTACTGCCATGAAAAAGTCGTATAAATGTAGCAAGTAACTGCTTGCCAGTCTTCAGACCTATATACACAGTGAGGAAACGAATGTTAGAGCACAGCCAGGAGCATTACGAGAACACGCAGGACAGAACACAGTCACAAGATCTTCCCAGAGATAGATGTTCACCAGTTTCAATTACAGCGGCACAAAGCCAACCTGTGATAGGCTAAAGTAGCTTTTGGCGGAGAACAAGGGTGAGAAGTCACGTAACGTACGAAGGACTCAGGAGTGACTTGGGCCGAGAACTTCCATTTAATCGTCCAAGCAATAGTTCGTCCCTCATCAAGGAATCGGCGCTGACAGCCCCGCTCCACTGTGCAGCCGTGTTTCCATCCACCTACTGCCGCCTCCGTGTCATGAACGGGAAGCGGTCGACTCTCTCTCCGCAAAGGCGCGACCGTCGCCAAGCACGTACACACTTGTTGCCCCTCGTCCGGTTTCCACAAGGCGACCAGAGAAAAGGTACTTGTAGCAAAGATATCAGATATCTCTGATGGGTGCCAAAATCAAATCGAGTCCCAATACGGCTCAAGGTTTAGATATCTCTGTCGTGCTAACTGGCGTGTGCGCCACTACCCTACTCGCCACTTTCGCATAACTGCTGGGGATCTCACTTGTAGGCGTGAAATTATAATTTTTTTTGTTGCGCAATCAGTACACGAGTGGAAAAAAGAATCACAAACGAAACATGAAACTTCCTGGCAGATTAAAAATGTGTGCCCAACCGAGACTCGAACTCAGGACCTTTGCCTTTCGCGGGCAAGTGCTCTACCATCTGAGCCACCGAAGCACGACTCACGCCCGGTACTCACAGCTTTACTTCTGCCAGTATCTCGTCTCCTACCTTCCAAACTTTACAGAAGCTCTCCTGCGAACCTTGCAGAACTAGCACTCCTGAAAGAAAGGCTACTGCGGAGACATGGCTTAGCCACAGCCTGGGGGATGTTTCCAGAATGAGATTTTCACTCTGCAGCGTTCTACAAACGAAACACGTCTGCGGTTGCCAACTCGTTTCCCCGCAGTTAGTGCATAAGACGGAATGTGTCTTTTTAACTCCATTTGAACGTTTCGTTCACCACCGTCGATTTGATATCGGAATGTGCCAGATTGTGTATCTCCCTCATTTTTGAGAATGGTGACACGCTATTTAAGGTACTGCGCCATCATCTCATTTTGGCATTCAAAACATACATTGTAAACTTTCATTTTCTAGATTCCGTAACCTGCATGCACTATAGCAACATCACTAATAGATCCGTTCTTGTACTGCCACCTCAACTCGCGAGTTTGTCACTATTTTCAACGTCTTTAAACATAATGAACACACAATTCTGAACGAAATCCGGTTGAATAAATAGTACATCATATTCTACAACTTCAAGTTCTTCAAAGATTCGCTCTTGAATTCCATAGTCAACCTACCAGTCATACATTGTAAAATATTTCCTCTGTTAATCAATATTATTTTACAATTTTTCTTTAAAAGTATTAAAGAGGCGAACGACTGTACGCCATACCCATGCTGCCGCCGGTAAAGCTACCCCCAATCGCTTGCCGCAGCGCTGCGCGGGAACGTGTTGGTGCTGCAACCACAAGGCTGCACAATCAGAATTGAATTGTTACTAAATGACCTATATTTTCGACATGTTTCCAGAATTATGGGAAAACAGAAATTTGTTAACATCGCAATTGGCAGGAATCGAATCCAGGTCAGTGTTGTATGACAGAATCACGCTGCCTGTCAAAAAAATCGGCTATCCTGCGGAGTATTGAAGACACACAAAAATATTCACAGACGATTTTCCCGAGAATTTCTTACAGTTGTTTCGAACAGCTTTGGATGATTGATATTTGAGTTCTGAGCATCATGAACACAAATACACTGACGGAAAAATATCCCAACTCTAAGAAGGAGTTGCGCGAGATAAACGAAAGATGGCGGGCGTGTTTCTACATCTGAAACATGACGTCTGTTCAGATTTTGAATCAGTCGTATGAGAGTGGCGCTAGTAGCGCCACTATGGTGATATACAGGATGTTACAAAAATGTTCGGCCAAACTTTCAGGAAACATTCCTCACACACAAAGAAAGAAAATATCTTATGTGGACATGTGTCCGGAAATGCTTACGTTCCATGTTTTGTTTTCGAACAGTTAATGCTCAGCCATTTACTGCTCTACAGAGCGCCAGAAGAATATTTCCGTGGTTACAGATTCCTTTTCCTACTTGCTCAAAATCGGAAAATAACTCGGATTCTACTCGGAATTTCATGATTTTTCGTATTTCGAAAACTTTATACACAACCTAGAGAAATATTCTACTATATAAACTTCTTTCATTTCCAATTCCTGAAATATTTTTGCTTCTTCTATTTAAGATGGTAAATCTGAAGAACATAAAGAAGAAAAAGAAACCATGAAGATTGGATGGCCATAGATTTTCTAGCAGATTTTTATTTTCATAATCAATTTACTATGTAGTAACAAGAAAAAATAAAGATAACTCACAGAATGAATTCCCAGATCATGAAAATCGTTCCTATTTTTAACTTTAATCTGTCCATCTTCAGTTAACTGAACAGCCAGTACTGTTATGCAGAGAATTTAGCTTCTAGATTACTTATTACATTATTGAGCTTCTTTAGTAGAAATTCCTTTTAGACATAAAAATATTTTAATAGAAGGGAAATAAATTCATTCTCAAAAAGTACAAAACCTTCAGCCGCATTTGGACGATAACAACTGGTTTTTTTTTTATCGTGCACTCTTTATTTCATATAGCCCGACCTCCCTTTTTCTTCTCGATGTTCCTATTCATCTACGACTTGGCTAGTAATTGTCACATTAACCCACCTTCTTCTTCTGGCTGCATCTTGGAATGTAAACATTGGTAAATAGTGAGCAAAGCTGCTGACAGCAAATGTTCTCATCTTATTCTTGATGGGCTGCAGCAGTGGATGAAAATAGCAAATAGAAATGGTACTGGCTGGCCAAACCAATCATATAGCAATTAAGCCGTGTCCCATAGGACAACGAAATAGCGTTCAGAAGTCATATATATAGTTGGTATTCTGAGTGACTAGGTTTATTTGCGAACAAAAAATGAGATACCTGTTAGCAGTTTCCTGAATGAGCGCTGTTTGAAAAGAGTATCTCTATGGAAGAGCAACAGAGGAAACTATCGTTTGAAAGCGAGAAGCAGTTCAATGCAGATAGGGGAAAAACTTATCACTCGCCGGCGGCGAGCTCAATCAGCCGAGATGATCTCTAGAACAATAAGTTACACAACAACTTCCACCAGCAGGCATCCAAGCAACTGCCAAAGCAGTCTATGGACTGAGTCCAATAGCATCTGACTAGGTCGATTTTTGTTATTTTTCAACTAAATATTAGTCGATTTTAAAAATTAAAAAAACTGACATAATTTGCATACAAGGGACTATAACTAAGATGATAACTACAAATTTTCATTCAGAATTCGAAATTGTTCCTCATAAGTTAAATTATTTTCCACATTGAAAACTATGTAATCTCAAGTATAATTAGGCAGGTTATCATTAAAAGTAGTGCACAGTTTCAGTGTTCTTATCCAAGTAGATAACACAGTCGTTCTCTGAGACATAACTACAACATAAATGGGATAATATGCGATGGTATGGTGTGGACTTACATTAACGTCGTTATTCACTTTTGTCACTCTCTTAAAATACTGGAAAGCATCATAAGCCTGCAAAAAGTTATTTGCCAGATCTATATTCCACAATTCTAAGGAAAATCTTCATTTCTTCCATTCTTTATATATATATATATATATATATATATAACTGAATATATATATATATATATATATATATATATATATATATATATATATATATATTCAGTTTTCTGATTATCTTTCGATTTGTTTGAAAAATAACAAAGTTGCAGAAAGTATATCAAATTCTGCAGTGGTAAAGTAATTGGTGATGTCTAGCTCCAGATATCTCTTACTACACTATCCAGCAACCTTTGTGGCTTGTCATCGAAAGAAAGATGTAGAAATCTTTAGAATTTTTAGTCTTTCTTGCTCTAGCTATGGTGAATATTCAGGTTCATATCTAGCCACAGGAACTCGAATTTCCATTGGTTTCACGACAATTTTTCCTTCCTTAGGAAGTGTGGTGACATCTTCAACACTAGCTTCATTATGGTCAGGACATGGAAAAGTTGCTTCGTTTGCACTAGAACTGTAAATAAAAATTGCAGTTAAATATTCTTCCCATATAATTTCTTTATAATCTTTGAAAATTCCGCCAAATATTTGTAAAGGATGCAGTATTTCTGTTTTGTTACTTTTTATCTTCCCATTATAAGGATATGACCCACCAAAGCTAACTAACTGGCTAGAGACGAAGTCAGTTGCCTAAGTACAGATAAAGAAATAAAGTGATATATTGTTCTAGACAATACTGTTTCCTTTCTTTATTGTGATAGCCGCAAAGAGCTTTGCTGCATAATTATTGATTCACTTTTTATTGGATTTCCCATCATATGTTGGTTAATGTGAACTATCAGTTCTAGTAATACTAAAGCTCACATAAAGTTGAGTATCATTAAGATGAAACCAAGCAGCCTCAATAATTGTGTTAATTTCTGCACATTTGTTAGGAAGATATAGGTTATTTTTAGTCTTCACATTAAAAGGGAATAAGTAAAACTGAAAGGTCTCGATCTTATTCATTTAATAAGTTCTAAAACAATTGCCACACAAGAACTATTGAAGTCAATCAATAGAATATTTTCATCAGTTATGATAATTCCTAAATCCTGAATACTAACAAAAATCAGAATATGGATGGAATAATGGGAATTTTAAATTACTGGCCCACGAAATCGGGCATTGGGCTTGAATGAAGTAATAATATTAGTTTTACAATGAACATGAGAAAACGATCAGTATGCTTCACAAACATTCTGTTAGCTAAATTAGAATTTGTGTTAATTAAGTGAAACAGAATAATTTTAGGAACATTGTTATCAACAGTCCTTTTTCTAGCTTCAATAGGTTGACTACTAAATCCAATTACACTTCCAATATTATCTTTTATATTCATATTCAAGTTAACATTGATCTCATTAATAACTCTATTTAATATTTCATCTGCTTTAATGTTTATATTAGGCTTCTTGTGCAAATACGTTTTTCCAAGCTTTTCAAGCTACACTGAACAACGTGAATTTCTACTGGTTCTCCATCACACTATGCAATATTTGTAGTTATCAATGTTATATAAAAACCAACGAGAGAAACATTACTATGAATGTCTCATATAGGTATTTTTTTGAGAACAGTCGACTTACCACTCAACTGAAAGATGACTCATTTAGTACCAGTAAAGATAATGCAATTAAATTAGGGATTGGGAACCAAAAATAAGAAATCCAGAGAAAAGTCAAAAAAATCATGGTACGTTTATACCAAATTCTATTTGATGTACACTTATAGGACCAAGTGGATTTGGAAAAACAACATTAGTGACTGACAATTATATTTTAGATACAGGATAATTAAACTGAAATAAAATCAATCATCTTTATGTTTACTCTAAAATTAAATTTATCTGTTTAAACTGTACCTGTTTCAGGTGTATTACTCATGTGTGGTGAACTGATTTTAGAATAAAATGATGTTGATAGAATAATTTTTGAACTTCATAAATTTTAGACTCTTTAAATGGATAACTATATCTGGTATTTGAAGTGCAGAAAATTTAGTGAAACAGTTAATCCCCACAGAGTAACAACTAAAAATGGAAGGCAGAAGATGTTGCATAGTATGTAAAACTACAAAGAGTAAATATCTAAAAAAAAATATAGGTGATCGAGCACAGCAAATTAATTACCATAAAGAAATAAACAATGATTTACATAAAAGAATGAGTAAAAATCTTAAAAGAAGAAATGTAGTTTCGTTTGGTATAGATGGTTTGTGGCAAATCGATCAGGTAGAAATGGATTCTGGTAACTTGGAAGCAATATTAAAAAGAAATAAGAGATATGGTTATTGACTGTTATTAATGTGTTTTCAAAACTTCCTTGGGGTGTACCAATCCAAGGTATAACTGGTAAAAATGTAAAGTAATAACTCCAATAAATTTACAAACAGATAATTGTAAAGAATTTTACATGAACAGTTTCAACAACTGGTGAAGAAATACAGATTACACATTACTAAACTTTTACAGAAATAAGAACACTTATGGTAGTAAAATTTAATAGAACACTGAATGGAAAAATGTGGAACATTTTCTTTGCTCTTCAAGGAAACTATTCAACAATAACAATGAAACCAGTACAAGTTAATAAAAAAGATTATAGGTCACCTGAGCTGTAGTTCTATCTAATACTAAACCCAAATATAATGTCAGTTATAAAGCAATAATCAGCAAACCAAAAGAAATTTAAGAAAAAGAATATGCAGCTAACTGGTTGACAGAATTTTTTGAAATTCAAAGTACTATTCGTTCTGATCCAATCCCATACAAAATAAGAGATTTAAATGGAGAAGAACTGAAAGGAAATTTCTAGGAGCATGAGTTACAGAAAACTAAACACTGATCAGCATCTTGCTGAAAAAGTTTAGAGAAATTGAAGTAATAAACTTTACTTTAAATGGTTAGGCTCTGGTAGTTCACATAATAGTTTGGTAAATAAAAATATTGTTATTTGCCACAGCTAGCAGAGTCTTCAGTCTGTGTTCTTATAAAAGATTTCTCACATCTTATAAAAGTTGTTGCTCAGTGTAACAAATAACGAATGAAAGAATATTTCTGTATTACTTAATATTTTGATTCAATTCTTCTCTCATTCTATTCGACCAGTTAATTAAGTTGGGATTATATTCAACTGTTGTTATTTCTTTACAATTTCAATGTGTGTTTTCAAGTATTTATAACTGTGTTTCAAGCTTTCATCTTTGACATTTAAGCCAATACTAATCATATTCAAATGTGTTATCAAATGATTTTAAGCTAATAAACATATTTCTCAAATTACTATTGTCAGTTCCTTCAATGATATATGGATGCATTATACTTATTTGCTCTACAAGCACTCCTTTATGACTTTTTAAGTTTTGGATTATTTTTCTTCCTTTCTTGAGAAGACACATAGTCATTTCTTTATCAGTTTCTAAATCTTCAATTTGTTCTTGAAAATTTCAGTTGTTGGTTGTAGATTGTATTAACCATGTTTTCCAGTTCGAGATAACATTTCCTTTGTTACTTAATCTCGGAAATCTTCTGCTTATTTCAGCATAGATTTTATAATTACTAATTATAAGCCTGGTTCATTAACAAATGAAGTGTGTGCCTGCATGTTTGGGGGAGTGGGGGGGGGGTAGCGGTTTGCTACTCCCTGTATCATTATAATTTTGCCTATATTTTTCCCCTGACATACTATTTAACTGCTTCTCTAGTATTGTTAAATTGTAAAATTTCAGCAGAATCTTCAGCTTTAAACCTAGGAGTATTCTCCTGATCAATTGTCATGATAGTCTTTTATTGTAATAAACAAACACACTGTTTTACTGAAATATACCCATTAATGGTGTTTCCATTGTGGATGTGTCTGGAATTTCTATCATGTAATAGAACACTTTTTTATTAGAAATATGTTTTACATTAATCAGCTACCAGCATTTAAATTTTATTTACACTTTAACTGCTATTGTATAAATTTCAGCCTTTAAATTTCTTCTGTTATATTTTGTTCATTATGGCCAGTTTCATCAAATTCGACTGATATTCTATATTGTGTGGAGTATAAATCAATCCTGTGCTTTCCAATATACAACTGTGTTTCAAATTTTTCATTCTTTGAACAATCGATGATGATACCAATAAATTGTTCTTCTCTTCATGACACTAAATTTAGTTTCATATCAAACTTAAGGATTAGACATTCTACCCCTGTTTGGGTTTTCTGGTAGTCCTGTGTTTCTGTACTAATGAAGTAATTCCATCTTTTTATGCAGACTGTGGGAAGCTGCATATTTCTAGGTTTTTCGAAACTGATTTACATCTCTTTAAAAGTTTTCTTGTTATTTTTGACTATATGGTCAATTACTGATTTCTCAGGGTTAATGCATTCCAGTATTTTTGCAGCATTTGTAACTTTAAATCAGTGGTTATTCTCTATATCACTAATCCAAACATTTTGTTATAATTATACATAAGCTTGTTGTTAACGATGTCTACGAATGCCTACTGTTACAAGTATACAATTTTGTTAGATATTTATTTATTTAATCTTATCTTCATCCTTTTAAGTAGATTGGGAGTTCTTTATTTACATATTAAAAATGTAAGTCTAATTGATGGAGAAATTATAAGTAAGTAAATCAAAAGCTAGAGTGAAAAAACTAGGAATTAAAATATATTTCACACTGAAAAAACAATAACTTACTGATCTTATTAAGTACAATAACAACAACAATAATATGAATGAACAATCAGTCAAAAAAGAAAACAAGTTAATCAAATGATTCATGTGTTTGAAAATTTAAATTTTGAACAGTTATTCAGTTTGTAATTAACAAATGAATTGCACAGACATTGTTGCTTATATGTTAAAAAGGAAAACTCATTAACTGAATTTCAGTGGAAACATCTAATACCAAGCCATGGCGACTTATCTGAAAACTTTATAAGACAATGTCAAGACAACTTAAACTGGGCAGTAATATTGTAGACAAAAATTTTCTGAAAACTTCTTAAGAGAGTTTGATGATAGATTAGATTGGAGCAGTGAATCAGCTGAACAAAACCTCTGAAGATTTTATGTGAGGATCTCAAGACAAAAGTAACACTGGAGTCAAACTTGGAGTCACTTATCAGATGAAGAAGAATTATGACAAAATCTTATGATGTAATTTCAAAACCAATTAGATTGCATTACTATATCAGTGTTCCATTCATTATCTGAAGATCTTATGAGAGAATTTGAGGACTAAATCTGTTGTGTTGATACGGCAAATGAACAAGTATTGTCTGAAGATTTTATAACAGAATTTCAATAGAAAGTTAATTTGGATGGCATTTGGAAATGTCAAAACTTATCAGCATCATTCATTCAAAAATAATAACCCCTTATGAAATAATGGAATCTATGGAAGCAGCTCAATCAAAATCTTCAACTTGTCGAAACAAAATGTAATCATGTGTTTCATAAAGAATGGCTTTAATAATAGTTACCAGATGATTCTTTTTGTTCAGTGTGAAGATAAGTTATGAAAAGATGTAATGAAAAATTTACGGTTGGTACATATTCCCAGCCTTCGAATTTAATAAATATCTATTCTTTGAAAATCAATTCAATTTTGATGAAGAATGAATATATCATTAATCGATACTTTTTGTGTGTAATCATTCAAAGTAATTAAATAATTATGATAGCAAAACAGGGCAGTTTTTTTCTCATTCTCCAGTGCAATTTTAAGAAGTTCAGAAATAATTAAGTCTTAACATTTCTTCAAATCTAGTTGTTTTCTCTTGTTAGTGTTGAATCGTGTTTGTGAAATTATTTGTTATCTAATGAAATAACAATTATATTCATAGTCACATAATCCTAACAGAATAAAAGTTTGTCTTAACTTTTGATTGATTGATTGAAGGACAACATGAAGTAATGGTCTATGTATTTCTCTGTTTCTGTTTTGCACTATTTCTTTAGGTTTACCAACCAACTCAGTTAAATATTCTATAAGATCATCTGTAATGTTAATTCTGTCATCTTTGATTTTGTTTAAATTTTCTAAGTGAGCTATTCACTACTTCATTTTATATTCTTCATGTTCACCAGTTGATGGTAAAACTTAATGTGTAACATGTTTTTGAATTGTTTAACTTCTCTTTTTGTGATTTTAAAAATGTGGACTGGATACATTGATAAATATAGTACATGGCTGTGAATTTTGAGGGAGCTCTGAATTGGTGACCCTTTTAAATTCAGAAAAATATGCCTTATCTTCATCATCTACATGTTTTTATATAGCATTTAGAGATTTCATATATTCTGATGTTTCAGCAACATCTTTAGCTTTAAACCAAGGATTATTCTTTTCATCTGTAATCACAAATGTATGTTTATGATTGTATGTAAACTAGATGTCAATGAATTGGCTGCTTAAGCAGTATTCAGGCTGCGCCATGTCTGACTCCCTTTGATAAGAAAACTTTTTATTAGAAACTTTTTTTTCTTTCTTGGTATGTTTAGTTACATATAACTGAAGATACTTCTGCTGTTGCTGTTTGTGAAAATAATAGTTGAGGATAAAAATAGCAAAGATCTAAAATCTTTGAATCATATGGTCACTTAGATATTCTCGATTATACAAAATGTACTCTACAGAGCGGTGATGCGTTAAGAGCTACATTAATTTTGTTTCAGTTAACACATAATCTTGAATTAGTCCAGAACTTTCAATGTTATGATTAGGCCTATTTGTAGGATAAAAGATCCATTTGTCAACTACTGGACTAGTACATATAAATGAAATAAAAATGTATAAATCGAATTATAGAGGAGCAAATAAAAAATTATTAGAAGTAACTGAGGCAGTACGTCGGTTATGACAGAGATATACTGATATCAGTTTCTTCATCACACTAGTACTTCTAATATTTTAATTACAGGTAAAAGAATACATATAAAATATCAGTCACTGATGTTTATGGTCTCTATAAGGTCATTCATCTTTCACTGATATTAATAATGATCCAGTAAAATACATTTAGATGAGATTTAGTACTTGGAAACCGATAGGAATACACCAGATTATGAAACAAATTTATTTGCAGTTATGGTTCACAAAATTAGAAAGCCCATTAGGTTTACAGCACAAAAATGCTGATGGAGGAATAATGTATCCATGCTATAATGTTGCACATTTAGAATTATCTCAAGATGACATTGATGCTGCTCAAAATTTGTATGGTACAAAAACACCAAGACAATCAACTATACCAAAAATAAGCATAGGTCTCACTACACCATCTACAAAAATTCAATTAATTGAATCACTATGTCATTTTGAGAATATCGACTACTTATTATTGTGAATGGCACTTTTATAGTTCTTAGAAGAAGCAGGTTTGGAGAGATGATAAACCACAGCTAATAACCAACGAGTTAACGATCTAAATACAGGATTTGGAAACAACAAATACAATGTATCAAAGGCACTGCAGCTAATCTCAGAATATCCGAAACCACTTACTAATTCAGGACTATGTCAAAATTTTAAAATGAATGATATAAATACATACTCAGGTAAAACGTTTCTCTTCTCTAATGACTTTTTCTTTGAAGAGAGAGATGAATTAAAATTTAAGAATAGATTACATGGTCCTATAAAAGGCGATTTTCAGGATTGTGTTGGACAATATTGTTCATTCAGATATGTTAAAGGGTTGTTGTACTTTTTTGAGGATTATACTTACTGTGAATATAAGAAACACAAAGAAAAGTAGTTGGAGCTAATATAGCTGATTTATTTTCTTTTGGTATTAATTGCAAAGGTAATGAATATATTAAAAGATAAAAAGTAAATAGAAGTGATCATGTGACTACTACACTGGCAATTGCCAAAGCAGCAAGAGGAGAAGCAGTCTCCAGACTGCATCCAGTCTTCAGACTGCATCTGTGTGCAATCCAAATTGTAAAAATATTGAAGAACTGAGAATTCAAGTGATAATTTTACTTTACAGAAACACACAAAAACGATTGTTATAGAACAATATGTAGTTATGTATAAATGAATGTCATATAAGACTTTACAATGGTAAACGAATTGTTTACATACATTAAAAATTTTTGTCCATATTGTCATAAAAGTCATTTAAAATGCATTCAGACTGACGAGCATTTGAAGACATTGTTGGTGAGCAAAAAAGATGAGCAACAGACTGAGATCGATAGCGCACAAAAATGCATTGATTGTCAAGAAATTAAAGATTAAGAATATTTTTAATCAAATCAATGATGTAAAGAAAAACACAGATGTAAATATAAAAATGTACTTGAGATTAAAAAATCTGGCTGAGCCTTTTTAAAAAACCCTTAATAAATTTTTTTGTATTAAATAAGAGCCTAAAAAGGATCAGTTCACAATTGTTCGACTTTGTGATTATTGTAAAAGAAATAATTTGAGAGGCTATAGTACATTAATAAAGCTGGATTCATTATTTTTATTATGGACATCAACATGTTTTCAGAAATAATTACATACTATTCATGATGAAATTTTAAAAACTGATGAGGATAAACCTTTGGAAAAGGCTTAGTTTTGAATGTGGCTTTTTCTCAACAACCATAGACAATTTTTAAACAAAGTAATTTTACAACCAACCGGTTGCAAATATCTTTGGTACAGTTGACCTAGGTTTTGACACCTACTATGGGTGTCTTCATCAGAATGAAATTATTGAAGAATCTTAAATTGCATTGCAAAAAAGCGATGATCGGAATTTAGAGCTGCTATGTTCAATTCAAAATTGAAATAAAATACGTTCCAGCCTTGTCACGTGTGCCAGGTTAGGAATAATATCTTACTAAACGGATATTACGCCTAGATAGGGACACATTGAGTGAAACATGGACTGTGGGAAAATCGGAACAGAAGAGAATCGAAGTATTTGAGGTGTGGTACTACAGACAAATGCTGTAAATCAGGTGGACTAGTAAGGTAACTAATGATGAGGTTCTGCACAGAATCGCATAGGAAAGGAAAATGTGAGAAACACTGATAAGGAGAAGGGATATGATGATGGGACATCTGTTAAGACATCAGGGAATGACTTCCATGGTGCTAGAGGGAGCTTTGGAGGGAAAAAACTGAGGAAGACTGAGATTCGAATACAGCCAGCAAATAATTGAGGACGTAGGTTGCAAAACAAAAAATGTGTTCGGCAATGTGGAAGAAAAATCCCAGGATTGGTTCATCGAGAACGTAGATGTACTGAAACCTCTCCTTGAGGTTGACCGCTGTCAGCTGGCATAAAAACCCACGAAATTCTACACGCCTGGAGCTAAGAAAAGGCAGCTGTTCAACGCACTGTCCGCAACTGGATCAACTGCTGTTTGGTGCAATTTGCCCTGGCAAACAGGAGCGTTTCAATGCTGGCGACATTGGTGGTGTGTACTCGGGCATCAAGCGGGCCACTGGACGCATACCAAAGAAGAGTGCACCACTCAAGGAAATATACGGAAAAGTCATCACAGATCGAAATCGTCAATTGAACCGTTAGGTAGAACATCACTAGAGCCTCTATTCACATCCCGTCAACATTAGTCCAAACGCAATGGATGAAATTCCTCAGATGACACCTTACCATGACTTGGATGTCATGCCTTCTATGTAAGAGCGTCAAAGAGCAATTCCACAGCTTAAATGTGGGAAGTGCCCTAGCAAAGACAACATCTCCACAGAAATTATAAACCTAAGCCAGTTTTTCCGCTGCTTTTCAACCTCTTACTGAAATGGACTGAGGTTACCGTGCCGCAAGAGATGCGCGATGCCAATCTTGTTACTTTATACAAAGGTAAAGGTAATCTAAGCAGTTGCAACTGTCACCGTGGAATCTCACTTATGAGTATACCTGGAAAAACATTTACCCGTTTGTTGTTCGGAAGACTTCAGAAGCTTGCCGAGTGCATGTACCTGAACAGCGTGGGTTTCGTCCCCAACGATCTACAGTTGATATGATCTTCATACTCCGGCAAATTCAGGAAAAGTGCCGCGAGAAGAAAACCCCTTTGTTCATGCCTTTGTAGACATAAACAAGGCTTTCGACACAGTCAGCAGGACTGTATGCAGTACTTTTCAAGAAAGGGTGTCCTCCAAAGCTCTTAAATATGATCATGGCTTTTCACGAAGATATGGAAGTTTCTATGCTCTTACACGGAATCACATTTGACCCGTTTGCTACGAAAAGAGGGGTTCGTCAATGCCTCATATTGGCTCCCACTCTGTTCAGTATTTTTTTTTCTCTGCCCTCCTCAAAGTTGCTTTTGGTGAAACGAACATGGGCATTCATGTGTATATCAGAGCTCATAGGAAGCTCTACGACATTTCTCTGCTGAGATCCAAGAGCTTCCGAGACTTGATTGTGAATAGCCTTGTATTTGCTGACGATGTTGCATTTGTAGCGCATATCCAAGACGATCTGCAAGAGCCTGTTGGTAAATTATCTACTACAATCAAGCTCTTCTCCATGTTTGTAAACGTAAAGAAGTCTGTTGTCATGGCACAAGGATACTCAGATCTGCCAGTCATCAAACTCGAAGGCTCCTTGTTGAAGGTGGTCGATACATTCTGCTATCTTGGTCCAATAATGGAAGAAAATCTTTCCTTGGATGACGATATACATGCACGAATAGGAAAGGCTGCCAGAACTTTCGGAAAGTTCCGCTCACGAGCATGGGACAACAAACATCTTAAACTGTCGACTAAAATACTTGTCTATCAATCACTTGTGCTGAGTACTCTCCCATATGGAGATGAGATTTGGACGTCGTACATCAAACGGGAACGAAAGCTCGACGCCTTTCACCTGCGGCGTTTACGGAGCGTCTTGGGAATATCATGAAAGGATCATGTGACAAATTATATGATACTGAAGACTGCGAAATAACAGAGTATCACTGCCACGCTCAAGCAACGTCGCCTGCGGTGGTTAGGACATCTGTATCGTATGGACCACTCCCGTCTGCCTCAGCGCACATTATACAGTGAAATAGCGGGAACAAAGAGGTCTCATGGAAGACCTTCACTACGCTTTAGGGATTGCGTCAAGCGTGATATGTGTGCATTTAATATTGACAGTGACAAGTGGGAGCAGCTCGCTGACGACCGCATCAAATGGAGGAAACTGACTGTAGATGGAAGCAAGATGCACGACCAAGTATGGCTTAACAACTTAACTGCAGAAAGATCGCGCAGACATGAGCTTATGACTAATCATATTTGACTCATATTTGCCTCGCTTTTGGGCATCAAATCGGCTCTCGCATCAGACTTCTGAGCCACCAGCGAAAATGTCTCCAGGATGTCACTTGAATCTTCCGACAGGAAGCACCAGGCCATTATATAGGTTGCAAGCGCTACTCTGAGACGAAGAGGTTGGCAGAGGAGAATAATTCATAGCAGGCCGCATCAAACCAGTTAGAAGACTGATGACCTAAAATAAGTACATAAATTGTTGTCTGTATCAACATGACAGGAATAGTGATCGCAATGAAGTAGTTAACAGATAACGTTCTATAATGTACATTGACCACTACACAATACAGAAAATACACGTGAACAAATGTAATATTCTTTGCAAGGATGCGACTGTCTTATATCAAACAAACTGCTTTAACTTACACGCCAGCGCGATTTTGAAGAAATTGAGTATATCATGAGATGAACAATAATAATAGTAATAATAATAAACCGCTCTAATTCTTACTGTAATACAGAAGTCGGAGCAAAAGTGGCGGGATATTTAGATCAGAACCCCGAAATAATTGTAATATGTTCAAATTCGAATGTAAAATGCATTTGATGTGATGGGAAATGACATTTGACGCACAGTCTCACAAAATGAGCACCGATGATGCATCGTATATTTAATTAATCATTGCTAATGAGCCATGGACGCGAAATCGGTTTTAGCGCCCAGCGTACCGGCTTCCACCACGCGATAAATCATTCCCACAGGCAGCACGTGTAAAGAGTCCTAAATTAAATAACGCCTGCAACCTGTTTTGAATAGCAGGGCTGACGTCATCTACGAAGTGCCGCCAGCGAGAATCACCACAGCAAAATACCAGGCAGGTACAAATTTAATTGCTTCTATGCTTTTCGCTCCAATTCTCCATTGTTTTTAATTAGCGTTCTTTGATACGGAACGTAGTGAGTAACAAAAATCAAGCTTTACCCTTTCCCGATGCAAATGGGTAAGGCAGAAATTAACTGTCTCCATTATTCTTTTTTTCGCCGATAGAGGTTGCGTAGGGATGTTTCCGAAGGCAAAAAAATAACTGTCGTATTGGGACTTGAGAAGGTTACTGGTCCATATCATGCATCTATGACCAAGATTACACACATTCTGCTGGACCGTAAATTGACAATGAGCGTGACAAAGTTTGAAAGTTTTAGTGCTAATGATCGCAATAAAAAATAAAATTACAATTTCTGAATAATGGCTTTGGTTCACTAACAACACTACTCATATCAGGCTTACTAAAGTATCAAAACCCATGTACAGTGTTGGCCACAACAACATCGTTGGTAAAAGGAAGTCCACATGGCAATCGGATTTTTTTACACCGACGAAACAAAATTCTAACACCAAGAAGTATATAATGTAGAGTATATAAATTCTGGGAATACATTTGTCTAGGTAACATGTTTCAGTGATTAGCGTTGCATGATTACAGGATAATGTAGGCGCATGGAAACGCATTGCAAATGTGAAATTATGGTACGTTAATAACCGGTGTAACTGCCAGAATTTTTATTGCAAGCATGCTAATGTGCGTGCATTGTGTCGTATGGTAATTTGTGTGATGGAATTCCATGCGTGTTTCACTTGGTCGATCAACACAGGAACGGTTAATACTGGTTGTGGATGACACTTCAGATGTCTTCTGATGACATCCCATAACTGCTTGATTGGAAACAGACCTGATGTTCGAGCTGGGTAAGGCAACATGTCGACGTCAGTGGAGTATTTCTGTACGTTACAGCTCGCTTTTACCACTGGCTCAAAACCGTACAATTCCTTGGATTCTACTGGGAATTTCACAGTTCGTCGCATATGGTAAAAGTTATCCACCATCTACAGAAATATTCTACTACGCAAACTGTTTTCGTTACTAATTCTTTAAATATTCTGGGTTCTTCTATTTTACAAGATGAAATTAAAGAATGTAAAGAAGAATATAAACTAATCCAGATTGGAAAATCTTAGATTTTCAGTAGACTTTTATCTTCCCAATCAATATACTATACATTATCAAGAAAAAAATAAAACTAACTCACAAATTATTTCAAGATCATGAAAATAATTATTATTTTTGTAAGTTTCTTCTTTCTTCCTATCTCAGTTTAATCTGTCCATCTTCAGGTAACTGAAAATCCATTCATTTATTGATTTTAAATTTCTGTCTGGTAAAACAATCTTAAGCTCGTCATTGAGCTGCATACAAATTTTCTTCTCATGTATATATATAGTATTCAAGCGTTCAAAGTCAGTACTTTTATACATTTCCCTGGAGCTCACTTTTTTTTTGTTAATATCTTTAGAGGCATTTACGTTGTTGAGCTTCTTGAGTAGAGCTTCCATTTCTATTAATTTTAATATTTACACTATGTTCTTGATTTTGGAGCTATGTAACTCCATACCCAGACGTCAAAATTAACCGACCGTTCAACACAGGGACAAATCAGATAGCGTATACACAAAGGAGCTGAAATGCAAGCCAGTATGTTACGAAACGTGTCATGAAGTAAAAATGTTTAGGTAGAGTGAT
The DNA here is from genome assembly GCF_023898315.1 of Schistocerca nitens. NCBI lineage: Eukaryota > Metazoa > Arthropoda > Insecta > Orthoptera > Acrididae > Schistocerca > Schistocerca nitens. The sequence goes on along the minus strand of NC_064617.1, from coordinate 422,130,611 downwards.
GTTGAGATCATATACCTAACTGACTAACTGACTTTGTTCTTCAAAACGATCAGAAGACCGATAAAAATCTTAAAAGCCAGTGTAAGGTATGCATCAAACTCATGCTTGATTTTAATTTAAAATGTACCACAAATATTACAGAAGTATTGTGTGTCCCTTTTTGTAATATATTTTTGCAGTACTTTCGCTCGTACTAGGAAGTTTACTTTTTATACCGACTATCACGAAGGTGTCAGTTTACGATTACCTGTATGTTTCGTCACATATTAAAACGTCAGAACTCTCTTTCGCAACATTAGTACTTCACTGGTTTTCCTCAACTATATTCATTTATATATATGGACTCTGATGTAGTATCTTGTCCTACGTTCAAGTTATTAAGCTCGACTGAAATTATTTTCAAGCAGATAATTGCTTACTTTTCACTGGACCAATCAGTAACCGGTGTAAAATAAGCGTTTATCCACATCCAAAACTCACTATTTTATTGACTTACAGAGAAAGTGAAATAAGCACATCATTTTTATCAGCACCCCTCTGTCTCTTACAAACCTTACTGCCAGTCAAGCGTAACATCTAAATTTCTCCTGTAAACATGTTATATTCAAATAATTTTTCAAATATCAAATTCAGCTCCATAACCAACTGGTGAATCAGTACGTAAATTCCGCATATACAGCGGAATCTGATTTCTTTCTCAATATCGTGGAAAAATTCTTTCCCTTGAGTTGCATCGTAAGACTACTGTGAATCCCATTAATAACTAGCATGCGCATCTCTCTACCAATATTTGTTAACTTTCGCTCGTAGCACAGTATCAAAAGAAGATTCTATCAAATTTTACTTTTCTCGCGTTTTTATTCCTTACTTCTGCCCGCCATACTTTCCATGAAATTATTATATTTCTTTTTCTCTCCTTTCTTAGGTTTTCTCTCACCCTGTGCTTCATATCACTTTTTTTCTGTCACTATAATACTCTCCTGTTTGATTTCTCCTTTCTCTATTTATCTAAATACACAAGTACTTGTCTGTCGTCTTTGCTACCCTGAATGCTAGCCAACCTTTCAATGCTTCACATTTCTTAAATATGTAGGGGAACTCGATATTGTAATATTTCCTTCTATGTGACTTCCGTTTACCGACAGGGATAGGAAAATTTTTGACCGCTTAGTGAGAGAAAAAATAATTTAATAACTTTAAAAATCAGATACGGCTGCAATTTGAGAATGATTCTCGATGCAAATCGTTAGTCGCAGCACACAAAAGGGATTTATAATAGCGAGAGAGGTACGAACTTCTTAATTCCTAGTGCCATATTTCATGATTATTGTTAGTTTTGCGATATAGGAAAAAAATACCTGCTTCACTATAGATCGGTATGCAGGAGGTAGACGGTTTCTCTGATGAGCTGATCTGGAGAAAAATATTATTCCTTTTATGTTTTGACCTTTAAATCAGAAAGTTGAAGAAAGAAAGCTCTTGAAAATGGTGATAATTATAATCACTTAACTTTTACGTTCCTTGCATGTCGCCATTTTCACAAAGTCCAAACCAACCTGGAATTAATCGGTTTCCACGTACCTCCTTTTACAGCATCGAAGATCCGCTAAACTCCTTCACTTTCTGTACGGTAAAAGGTGCCATAGGGCAATAATAATTTTGGTCACTGATTTCTTCACTTGAATGGTTACTATTACATAATGAACGGACAAGCACCCATCTGCCCAAGGTCTAATCGACGATAAAATGTACAGAATATGACAAAACAAAATCAGCCTTAATATGTCTACTTTCTTGTAAAGAGAACATAATACACCATTTGGCACCGCAATTATTTATTGTAACTCTTCAACATACCTCCTAATCTCCTCCCCACCCCCTTTCTTTGTCCATCTCATCCTCAGTTCTCGCTCTGTCCACCACCTCCTCCTCCCGCTACATGTCCATTTCCTACCCCTTCTCTGGCAATGAATTCCTCCTCCTCCTTCTGATTTTTATTGTTGTTGCAAATTCAGACTCCACCATAGTATTCTAATCCAAAGCCGACAGGCCATAAATACAACTTCGCTGTGAAAGCCAGTAATATTATTGGAATGTACCGTCTGCCAGTACCAGCAATGATGCGCTATCGTAATTGAGACGACAACGTTCTTTGCTGTGACGACATCGCTCTTTGCTGTGAAATAAAAGTATCTAGGCTTTTTGCAATTGTTTTATATAAGGAATATCTGTTGGAGATTTTTATTTTTTTTGGTGTGGGGGGTCAGATAAGTTTTCATATAGACGTAATTTGAAGTGCAGAGGAGATACAACTTGTAATCGCAATTATCAAGAATAAAACATTTCTCTTATGAAAAAGAAGGTAAATATCGTCTACGAACTTTTATTCGATGTTGGATTCCTAGATATTCATAAAAACAATTAGTTTGTTTAGGAATACAGTGCATAGTGATTTCTTCGCAAATTAACAGTACTGGGTGATCTTCTACTATCACGGTCCGAACGATGCGCAGTATTTCGCTGACAGCTTCTATGTTCAAGAAGTTCCCTAAGCGACCAGTTTGTTAGAAGGTATCATGCTGTTGTTCCACTTTCTCATTCTGAAAGTGTTTCCAGAAAATCTTACGGTGACTGTGAGTAATTTTAGCTCCCACGAGAGACGGAGTCTTCATCGCGACTTGTAGCAGTTTTCTCCGCCTTTGCCTGGCGTTCTCTGAGAGCCGAAGAAACGGAAACCTCCGACCGCCAACTCATCCTACACCTAAACCTTTCTCTCCTTACGGCAGCCACGAAGAATACATATTCATCTACAGTCAGATTTTTCACCGTTTCTTCTATTAGACAGGTAAAAAATTTTATAATGTATGCATCTAGGCAAAGAAATCGAGAGAGTTTAAATGCAGTAACTGTCTTATCTGTGTCAAAGTCAAACGTCAAGTTAGTTAATTAAGTAATTAATTTTCTTTTACGACGTAGCAGTTCATTTTAAAATATATTCAGAGCTAGCGCACTTGTCCGGTATGCAATGAGTGAAAAATGAGTATATACATTTGGAGCCAACAAGCAATGACCACATTACCACAGACTCTGCGATAGAGTGCGTCAGGAACATCTGATTCAGAACTGTGACATCACTGCGAAGGAGGCATAATGATACTCTGTTAATGAGGAAGTGTGATGTAACTACACCTAAAGAGTATTCCAGAACGCCTTTCAAGCGATAAATCTTGAATAAATGAGCCCTCTGCAGCTCTGAAACTAAACATTAGTCCAGTAGAAGCTCGAGAAATTGAGACACATTCGGGCATCCATTCAGGTAAATCACTTCTTCGACCAGTACACGATCTTCCCCTCACGGCTCAGAGTGTGGTCACTCCGCCTGCATCACTGATACCGATAGAACTCGAGCTGCTTTCGCTGCAGGGTGACCTGTTGACATACAATGAAGTGTTTCCAGCCGTTGCCAGCTGGCGTGTACTTCTACGAGTCCACAGCCATTCGGTTGTCGGGGTGCTGGTGAAGGGAATGGTGGGTCGAGAGGATCTGCTAGCTGCCATTCCTGCCGGTCACAACGATGAACGACTGAAAATTAGGACCGATCAGATCTTCCATGGATGAAGAACTAATCTGTCGACTGCAAGCTGTTCCACTTAGAAACAGGACACCTGGTGCCGACACTCCTTGGCAGTGTGTGCACTCCCTTGCTGGCCATATGCTGTTCCTGTTGAGACTTCAGCCTTCTAGACATCACGGCAACCGACATCGGGGATATGCAGACTAGATGGGGGCAAGCCGAGGCGATACTATGCTCAACGAGGGCGCTGACACTTCAGCGGTCGTTCACAGTCACAATAGACCGTTGGGACACGCCGACAGCCGTTCCGCACTGCACAAGGCCGCGGAACTGACCGCGGGTAACACCAGGACCTACGTCTGCAGATTCCACGAAGGTGCCGATGCGCCACGCAGCGCTTTCCTGCGACGCTGGCAAAGCGTGGCTGCTACTAGGCCGCTTAGAGGCGAATACTGAGTCACCGTAAAATTCTTACCAATATTTGTTGTTGTGGTCTTCAGTCCTGAGACTGATTTGATGCAGCTCTCCATGCTACTCTATCCTGTGCAAGCTTCTTCCTCTGCCAGTACCTACCGCAACCTACATCCTTCTGAATCTGCTTAGTGTATTCATCTCTTGGTCTCCCTCTACGATTTTTACGCTCCACAGTGCTCTCCAATACTAAATTGGTGATCCCTTGATGCCTTAGAACATCCTACCAACCGATCCCTTCTCCTAGTCAAGTTGTGCCACAAACTCCTCCCCAATTCTATTCAATACCTCCTCATTAGTTACGTGATCTACCGAAGTACTCTTCAGCACTCTTCTGTAGCACCACATTTCGAAAGCTTCTATTCTTGTCCAAACTGTTTATCTTCCACGTGTCACTTCCATACATGGCTACACTCCATACAAATACTTTCAGAAACGACTTCCTGACACATCTATACTCGTTCTTCACAAATTTCTCTTCTTCAGAAACGCTTTCCTTGCCATTGCCAGTCTAAATTTTATATCCTCTCTATTTCGACCATCGTCAGTTATTTTGCTCCCCAAATAGCAAAACTCATTTACTACTTTAAGTGTCCCATTTCCTAATCTAATTCCCTCAGTATCACCCTACGTAATTCGACTACATTCCATTTTCCTCGTTTTGCTTTTGTTAATGTTCGTTTTATATCCTCAAGACATTGTTCATTCATTACCAATAAATGGGTATTAATTTAGGGCTCTCTCACTGACACCTTCAGTGTGACACAGCTCCTCATCACCGCCTCTCAGCTCGACTGTCCAGTGAAACCCCCTGCAATGTAATGAAAATGAAAGAATGTCTAAAAAATATTTTTTCTAATGGTATGAATGATACAATATTCTAATTAAAAGTGATTGCGACAAAGAAAAGAAAACCGCACATATTCGCTACAGGAAAAGCAACAGAATTTTCTTTCTTGAAGTTGGTTTAAAAAAACCTGTACATAATTTAAAAGCTATGCAGGCTACGTCCATATGAATGTTTACTAGAGTGTGCCGTAAAAATCTGAAGTAAATAAGTCATAAACTTTTCAAGATTACTTGTTAATAACGTTTCCCTATTTATCTATTACATACATTATGTTGTAAATATTAAAATATATAGCCTATGTCCATCCGAACATTTATTAGAGTAACGTGTAAACATTTGAAGCAAATCTATCAATAAGTTTTCGAGATTTTTGATAGCAAAGTTTCTGTTTTATGTGTCACACATATACTCACATACCACATATATCGAAAACTATATGAATATTTGTTAGAATATCATGTGAAAATATGAAGTAAATCGGTGAAGAACTTTAAGAGATTTTTGGTAACAATCTTGTTCCCTTTCTGTATTAAATATTGTGTAATAATGTAGTATAAGATGGTGATCCAATAGGTATATAAATACACGCGCGTATCCGAAAGCAACGTTATGTGAAAACTTCAGAGCAATCAGTGTATGAATCTCGGAAATATCATATTTTGAAGTAACAGATAGTTTCTTCTTATCTGTATACATTAACATTATTTTGCCACTGTTGTTTTTACTGTTCTATAAAACCCTCTCCTCATTCTAGTACATCGTTAATTTACAATTCAATTCCGTTTGTAGTAAACCCTTCGCACAAGATTCTACATCTCTAAAGCCATTAAAGTCACCCTCCGAGCCCCTCTTTCTTCGTTGTTGCATTCGCAGCTCATTCAGGCCAGGTGCTCTCAGAGGTGTTCATTTCAGTATATGTTGAGCATTTCAGTGACTTCCAGTCTGATGTATACAAAGCGACACTCATAGACGCACTTGCCTTTCATTTGACCGTTTTATCCCAGCAATTAATTTAAAAATTTCAAGTAAGTGTTTTTGCGGCATTTTCCTTGGTTACAACGCCGGTGCCAGGACTTTAACGTATCGAACATATTTCCAGTTGGGAACCTTGCCAGATGGAGCCACCAAATTTTTAGTCCTCATCATATACCAAGTCTTCCCGTCAGATCACCGAAGTTAAGCGCTGTCGGGCGTGGCCTGCACTTGGATGCGTGACCATTCGGGCCACCATGCGTTGTTGCCATTTTTCGGGGTGTACTCAGCCTCGTGATGCCAATTGAGGAGCTACTCGACCGCATAGTGGCGGCTCCGGTCAGAGAAAACCATCAAAACGACCGAGAGATTGGTGTGCTGACCACACGCCCCTCCCATCCGCATCCTCAGCTGAGGATGACACGGTGGTTTGATCGACCCGATGGACCACTTGTGGCGTGACGACGGGGTGCTTCAGTGCTTCATATACCAAGTGTCTTCCAGATCGAGCGTTTGAAAAAGCCAACTTCATGTTGGGGATCAGTGCAACTATTTTTACATTTTTTACCTTTTCTCACTGCATTTTGAAAGGTGCTAGTATTGAATGTAACATATTATTTGGTGGTGTAATCTGAGAAATGAAAGAAAGAATTAGATTTATTGTCCCGTCGGTGATAAGACCATTAGGGATGTGTCAAAATTTTTGATTGGGTAAGAACGGAGAAAGACATTGCCCGTTTCCATTTCAGAGAACCCTGCCGGACTTACACGTTAATACAGTTGAATGGAATCACAGAAAACATATACATGTATTGTCTGGAATGGTTTGTGAACATTCCCCGTATTCTAGATCAGTGAGTTAAGTGGAATGCAGCCTCTCATCATTTGTTATTGACCAATCAAAACGGTGTCTAATTCTGTTAGGCAATGGGACCACATCACCGCCACGTGGGTATCCTCTTGATCCAGACGATGGTAATCAATTCCTCCTTGAGCTGTGAATGTGGTTGTCAGTATATCTGTTCCTCTGCTATTATTCCGTCATAAGCTGGTACAGCTACGTGACAAAAAATGTGAGCCGCTGCGTAATTTTGAGTGGAATATTTTTAATTACTTGCTAGTGACGTTCAACAAGATGTTAGATTTCAAACTGTGAACATTTTTCCCAAAGTATTCTTATTTACCAGTCACTCACTAGTTACTCAGCGCTTTCCTACAACAGTGATTTTACAACGCACACGCCACTTACACAGCTTGCTGAAAATATCACTAGTTACGCTACCCAGCAACCGGCTGACAATCTATGAAATGTTAAACAGTGCTGCTGGTTTTGCCATGATAATGAAATAAAATTTGAATAGAACGTTCCATTATATACACAACGTAGACGTATGTTAAATGTAATTAGGGCCACAAAGGGTATTCAAGCGAATCAAGCGCAGAGAGCAGATTGATTTCCTCTAATGGTACAAAAAACATTGCGTGAGAGGAATTATGCATGCGTCTGCTAACTGTGAAGTAGGCAGACCAATTTCGACCATTTGCAACTGTGCGATAGACCCTTCACTTTGCTTGCTAACTTCTGATTATAATCTCTTGAGTGTCTAAATTTCCAACTGGCTGAATATAATAAGTCAGATAATAAGGTGTATTTAGCGTGATTTTACAAGACGGTTAAGTACACTAAAACTTTCTACACATACAGAACAAAAATAGGTTTATGCCCCTCTTTATAATAATAAGTCACTTATCTCCTAAACTGATCATACAAGATTTATGCATTGACAAACTTAAAAAAATGATAACTCAATATTCACTTTCGTAACGATGACGTTATAAATCTGTCAGAGACAGCAGAGGACCTGGAAAAGCAGTTGAATGGAATGGACAGTGTCTTGAAAGGAGGGCATAAGATGAACATCAACAAAAGCAAATCGAGGATCATGGAATGTAGTCGAACTAAATCAGGTGAGACTGAGGGAATTAGATTAGGAAATGAGACACTTGAAGTAGTAAATGAGTTTTGCTATTTGGGGATCAAAATGACTGATGATGGTCGAAGTAGAGCTGATATAAAATGTAGCCTGGCAATGGCAACGAAAGCGTTTCTGAAGAAGAGGAATTTGTTAAATCCAGTATAGATTTAAGTGTGAGGAAGTCTTTTCGGAAAGCATTTGTATGGAGTGTAGCCATGTATCGAAGTGAAACATGGATAATAAATAGTTTAGACAAGAAGAGAATAGAAGATTTTGAACTGTTATGCTACAGAAAATACTGAAGATTAGATGGGAGGATCACGTAACTAATGAGGAGGTACTGAACAGAATTGATGAGAAGAGGAATTTGGCTCAAAACTTGACTAGTAAAAGGGAGCTGTTGGTAGGACACGGTCTGAGGCATCAAGGGATTACCAATTTAGTATTGGAAGGCAGTGTGGAGGGTAAAATTCGTAGAGGGAGACCAAGGGATGTAGGTTGCAGTAGTTACTCGGAAATGAATAAGCTTGTATAGGATAGAGTAGCTTGGAGAGCTGCATCAAACCAGACTCTGGGCTGAAGACCACCACAACAACAACAACAGTATGGATAAAGCACCACAATAGACAGTTATTTGAACAACAATACGAAATACCGTATCTAATAGGACTTTTACAGTGGCTTACGAGCCAGTTAAAAGACTAGTAGTCTCCCTCAGTGTAATTTATTTCCTCAAAATGAGTTTATTACACTACTTTAGATTTATTGAACTCACGTCAACTGAATTTATTTTTAAAACAAGCATGTCATGCGCAATGAACTTCTTTCAACCTTCTTGCGATTTTTTCAAGTACCTTTAAATAAAAATATAGCTGTCCATACATCCGTGTGGATCATTCAATGCTTCTGACAAATTGTTTCCTTTACCTCACTGTTATATGTAATGTTGTTTGAAGATGGACAAGGAGGGGAAGGGGAACAGAGTAGATAATGCGGAATGAAATTTTTTTTCAAATTAATCTCAGCATAATCGTTGAAATATGAGTTCCGACAAGAAATTTAACGAGGCCGAGCACACGAGCACAAAAGCACAAAAAACACACTTCAGATAAGGTCATCGATAGTTACAATACCTGTGTCTGTACAGTGTCTGTATCTTAACATTACAATGCTCTTCAGACATGCATTCAAGAACGAAGAGCGTTTATTAGAAACGGTTTAAGTCAGGCTAGTTTTTCACCCCTACTGTTTCGTCCGTACTCTGAAGAAGCAATAAAAGAAATAAAGGACAGGTTCAGGAATTAGATTTAAATTCAGGGTGTAAGCATGTTGATGATAGGATTCGCTGACGACATTGCTATCTTCAGTGAAAGTGAAGAAGACCGACAGGACCCGTCGAATGGAATGAACAGTCTAACGAGCACACACTTTGGATTGAAAGTTAATCGAACAAGACGCAGGTTCTGAGGTGTAAGAGAAATGAGATTAGGCAGAAACTTATCATCAAAATTAAGGACCATGAAGCAGACGAGGTCAAGGAATTATGCTGTCCTGGAAGAAAAATAACGTATGAGGGGAGAAGCAAGAGGGACATAAAAAACAGAGTGGCACAGTGAAGCGGGCGTTCCTGGTCGCAATAAATCTACTAAAATCAAACGTTTCATTTGATGAATGCATTTCTGAGAACGTATGACTCGGGCACAACCATGTACGGAACTGAACCATGGATTGTAGGGAAACTGGAATAGAAGAAATTCGCAACACTTAGAGTTCCGATACGGTACAACGGAAGGATACAGAAAACTAAGTAGACTGAAGAATGAATAAATGCGCAGGTTCTCCGCAGAATTGGCGAAGAAAGGAACATACAAAACACAGGTAAGAAAAACGCACAGGATGGCATGACATGCGTCAAGACATAGAAGAAAAAGGTTTCATAGTATGAGGGACCTGTAGAGAGTGGAAACTGCAGAATAAGACAGAGATTGGAGTACATCCAACAAATAACTAAGAACGTAAGGAGCAGATTCTAAAGAGGTTGGCGCAGGAGAGGTACTCGTTGCAGTCGACAGCCGTCACACGTCTGAAGAATAAAAGGAGCCGCGCCATCGCTGGCGTGGTAAGCGGCAACATGATTCGTTCTTAGACGAATCCCACTTGTCTCTACTCTGCTGGAAGGCAGCGTGTCTTGTGTAAGGTACAGTGTTCGTATAATCACGACAGCCTGCATCGTTATGCGACATAGTAGACAAACGTTTCAAGTCGCTGCATAAAACATGCTGTCTCTGCTGTTATGTATTAAGTGGTGTCTCACACAGGAACGCTTTGAGTCTGTTGTTGTTGTTGTTGTGGTCTTCAGTCCTGAGACTGGTTTGATGGAGATCTCCATGCTACTCTATCCCGTGCAAGCTTCTTCATCTACCAGTACCTACTGCCGCCTACATCCTTCTGAATCTGCTTAGTGTATTCATCTCTTGGGCTCCCTCTAATACTTTTACCCTCCACGCTGCCCTCCAATGCCAAATTTGTGTTCCCTTGATGCCTCAGAACATGTCCTACCAACCGATCCCTTCTTATAGTCAAGTTGTGCCAAAAACTCCTTTCTATTGAGTACCTCCTCATTAGTTATGTGATCTACCCATATAATCTTCAGCAGTCTTCTGTAGCACCACATACAGTTCCGCACCACATACAGTTCCGCACTGTCGCCTGATAAACAAAGTAAGAGCCTACGGAATATCAGACCAGCTGTGTGGCTGGACTGAAGAGTTTTTAGCAAACAGAACACAGCATGTTGTTATCAATGGAGAGACGTCTACAGACGTTAAGTTAACCTCTGGCGTGCCACAGGGGAGTGTTATGGGACCATTGCTTTTCACAATATATATAAATGACCTAGTAGATAGTGTCGGAAGTTCCATGCGGCTTTTCGCGGATGATGCTGTAGTATACAGAGAAGTTGCAGCATTAGAAAATTGTAGCGAAATGCAGGAAGATCTGCAGCGGATAGGAACTTGGTGCAGGGAGTGGCAACTGTCCCTTAACATAGACAAATGTAATGTATTGCGAATACATAGAAAGAAGGATCCTTTATTGTATGATTATATGATAGCGGAACAAACACTGGTGGCAGTTACTTCTGTAAAATATCTGGGAGTATGCGTGCGGAACGATTTGAAGTGGAATGATCATATAAAATTAATTGTTGGTAAGGCGGGTACCAGGTTGAGATTCATTGGGAGAGTGCTTAGAAAATGTAGTCCAGCAACAAAGGAGGTGGCTTACAAAACACTCGTTCGACCTATACTTGAGTATTGCTCATCAGTGTGGGATCCGTACCAGATCGGGTTGACGGAGGAGATAGAGAAGATCCAAAGAAGAGCGGCGCGTTTCGTCACAGGGTTATTTGGTAACCGTGATAGCGTTACGGAGATGTTTAATAAACTCAAGTGGCAGACTCTGCAAGAGAGGCGCTCTGCATCGCGGTGTAGCTTGCTCGACAGGTTTCGAGAGGGTGCGTTTCTGGATGAGGTATCGAGTATATTGCTTCCCCCTACTTATACCTCCCGAGGAGATCACGAATGTAAAATTAGAGAGATTAGAGCGCGCACGGAGGCTTTCAGACAGTCGTTCTTCCCGCGAACCATACGCGACTGGAACAGGAAAGGGAGGTAGTGACAGTGGCACGTAAGGTGCCCTCCGCCACACACCGTTGGGTGGCTTGCGGAGTATGAATGTAGATGTAGATGTAGATTTCGAAAGCTTCTTTTCTCTTATTCTCTAAACTATATACCGTCCACGTTTCACATCCATACATGGCTACACTCCATACAAATACCTTCAGAAACGACTTCCTGACACATCTATACTCGCTGTTAACAGATTTCTCTTCTTCAGAAGCGCTTTCCTTGCTATTGACAGTCTACATTTTATATCCTCTCTACTTCGACTATCATCAGTTATTTTGCTCCCCAAATAGTAGAACTCCTTTACTACTTTAAGCGTCTCATTTCCTAATCTAATCCCTCAGCATCACCCGGCTTAATTCGACTACATTCCATTATCGTCGTTTTGCTTTTGTTGATGTTCATCTTATAGCCCTCCTTTCAAGACACTGTCCATTCCGTTCAACTGCTCTTCCAAGTCCTTTGCTGTCTCTGACGTAATTACAATGTCATCGGCGAACCTCAAAGTTTCTATTTCTTTCCTTGGATTTTAATAGCTACTTCGAATTTTCCTTTTGTTTCCTTCATTGCTTGCTCAGTATACAGATTGAATAATAGCATCGGGGAGAGGCTACAACCCTGTCTCTCTCCCTTCCCAACCACTGCTTCCCTTTCATGTTCCTCGACTCATAACTGCCATCTTCTTTCTGTACAAATTACAGAAATAGTCTGGAAATTCTGACATTGACCTCACAGTATATATTTTCTTTAATGTCGTTTGTTGTTAGCAATATTAGCTTATTCCCAAGAGTTAGCAGCTTTCACTCAGTTAATACTAGGAAGAAATCAAATCTGCATGTGGAATGCACTTCCTTGACTCCTGTGTAGAAAGGAGTGCACTATTCTGCTGCATCCATTTTCAATAAGGTACCACAAGAACTCAAAAATCTTAGCAGTAGCCCAAACACTTTTAAGTCTAAACTAAAGAGTTTCCTCATGGCTCACTCCTTCTATTCTGTCGAGGAGCTCCTGGAAGAGCTGAAAAATTAAGCAAATTCCAGTGTTACATTGTTGATTTTCTATATTTAAAATTACGAATTGTCGCCTGAACACGTTTCTTATATTTCATTTTATCTGTTTCTACTATCGTGTTATAATTTCATGTATTGGCTCGTTCCATGACCATGGATACTTCTCCTTAATTTGGTCCCACGGAACAATAAATAAATAAATAAAAGTAAATAGCCTTTCGCTCCCTGCATTTTACCCTTGCCACCATCAGAATTTGAAAGAGAGTATTCCAGTCAACATTGTCAAAAGCTTTCTCTAAGTCTACAAATGCTAGAAACGTAGGTTTGCCTTTCCTTAATCTTTCTTCTAAGATAAGTCGTAGGGTCAGTATTGCCTCTCGTGTTCCAACATTTCTATGGAATTCAAACTGATCTTCCCCCCCTAGGTCGGCTTCTACCAGTTTTTCCATTCGTCTGTAAAGAATTCGCGTTAGTATTTTGCAGCTGTGACTTATTAAACTGGTAGTTCGGTAATTTTCACATCTGTCAACACCTGCTTTCTTTGGGATTGGAATTATTATATTCTTCTTGAAGTCTGAGGGAATTTCGCCTGTCTCATACATCTTGCTCATCAGATGGTAGAGTTTTATCAGGACTGGCTCTCCCAAGGCTGTCAGTAGTTCTAATGGAATGTTGTCTACTCCCGGGGCCTTATTTCGACTTAGGTCTTTCAGTACTCTGTCAAACTCATCACGCAGTATCATATCTCCCAATTCATCTTCATCTACATCCTCTTCAATTTTCATAATACTGTCCTCAAGAACATCGCTCCTCTATATACTCCTTCCACTTTCTGCTTTCCCTTCTTTGCTTAGAACTGGGTTTCCATCTGAGCTCTTGATATTCTTGCAAGTAGTTCTCTTTTCTCCAAAGATCTCTTTAATTTTCCTGTAGGCAGTATCTATCTTACACCTCGTGAGATAAGCCTCTACATCCTTACATTTGTCCTCTAGCTATCTATGCTTTGCCATTTTGCACTTCCTGTCGATCTCAGTTTTTGAGACGATTGTATTCCTTTTTGCCTGCTTCATTTACTGCATTTTTGTATTTTCTCCTTTCGTCAATTAAATTCAGTATCTCTTCTGTTACCCAAGGATTTCTACTAGCCCTCGTCTTTTTACCTACTTGATCCTCTGCTGCCTTCACTATTTCATCCCTCAAAGCTACTCATTCATCTTCTACTGTATTTCTTTCCCCCATTCCTGTCAATTGTTCCCTTATGCTCTCGCTGAAACTCTGTACAAACTCTGGTTCTTTCAGTTTATCCAGGTCCCACCTTTTTTGCAGTTTCTTGAGTTTTAATTTACAGTTCATAACCAATAGACTGTGGTCAGAGTCCACATCTGCCCCTGGAAATGTCTTACAATTAAAAACCTGGTTCCTAAATCTCTGTCTTACCATTATACACTCCTGGAAATTGAAATAAGAACACCGTGAATTCATTGTCCCAGGAAGGGGAAACTTTATTGACACATTCCTGGGGTCAGATACATCACATGATCACACTGACAGAACCACAGGCACATAGACACAGGCAACAGAGCATGCACAATGTCGGCACTAGTACAGTGTATATCCACCTTTCGCTGCAATGCAGGCTGCTATTCTCCCATGGAGACGATCGTAGAGATGCTGGATGTAGTCCTGTGGAACGGCTTGCCATGCCATTTCCACCTGGCGCCTCAGTTGGACCAGCGTTCGTGCTGGACGTGCAGACCGCGTGAGACGACGCTTCATCCAGTCCCAAACATGCTCAATGGGGGACAGATCCGGAGATCTTGCTGGCCAGGGTAGTTGACTTACACCTTCTAGAGCACGTTGGGTGGCACGGGATACATGCGGACGTGCATTGTCCTGTTGGAACAGCAAGTTCCCTTGCCGGTCTAGGAATGGTAGAACGATGGGTTCGATGACGGTTTGGATGTACCGTGCACTATTCAGTGTCCCCTCGACGATCACCAGTGGTGTACGGCCAGTGTAGGAGATCGCTCCCCACACCATGATGCCGGGTGTTGGCCCTGTGTGCCTCGGTCGTATGCAGTCCTGATTGTGGCGCTCACCTGCACGGCGCCAAACACGCATACGACCATCATTGGCACCAAGGCAGAAGCGACTCTCATCGCTGAAGACGACACGTCTCCATTCGTCCCTCCATTCACGCCTGTCGCGACACCACTGGAGGCGGGCTGCACGATGTTGGGGCGTGAGCGGAAGACGGCCTAACGGTGTGCGGGACCGTAGCCCAGCTTCATGGAGACGGTTGCGAATGGTCCTCGCCGATACCCCAGGAGCAACAGTGTCCCTAATTTGCTGGGAAGTGGCGGTGCGGTCCCCTACGGCACTGCGTAGGATCCTACGGTCTTGGCGTGCATCCGTGCGTCGCTGCGGTCCGGTCCCAGGTCGACGGGCACGTGCACCTTCCGCCGACCACTGGCGACAACATCGATGTACTGTGGAGACCTCACGCCCCACGTGTTGAGCAATTCGGCGGTACGTCCACCCGGACTCCCGCATGCCCACTATACGCCCTCGCTCAAAGTCCGTCAACTGCACATACGGTTCACGTCCACGCTGTCGCGGCATGCTACCAGACTGCGATGGAGCTCCGTATGCCACGGCAAACTGGCTGACACTGACGGCGGCGGTGCACAAATGCTGCGCAGCTAGCGCCATTCGACGGCCAACACCGCGGTTCCTGGTGTGTCCGCTGTGCCGTGCGTGTGATCATTGCTTGTACAGCCCTCTCGCAGTGTCCGGAGCAAGTATGGTGGGTCTGACACACCGGTGTCAATGTGTTCTTTTTTCCATTTCCAGGAGTGTATAATCTATCTGAGACCTTCTAGTATCTCCAGGGTTCTTCCACGTATACAACCTTCTTCCATGCTTCTTGAATCAAGTGTTAGCTATGATTAAGTTATGCTCTGTGCAAAATTCTACCAGATGGCTTCCTCTTTCATTTCTCTCCCACAATCGATATTCACCCACCATGTTTCCTTCACTCCCTTTTCCTACTCTCGAATTCCAGTCACCCATGACTATTAAATTTTCGTCTCCCTTCACTACCTGAATAATTTCTTTTGTCTCATCATACATTTCATCAATTTCT
The DNA here is from genome assembly GCF_023898315.1 of Schistocerca nitens. Lineage (NCBI taxonomy): Eukaryota > Metazoa > Arthropoda > Insecta > Orthoptera > Acrididae > Schistocerca > Schistocerca nitens. Next base: position 422,114,927 of record NC_064617.1, on the reverse strand, counting down.
TCATCATCTGCAGAGTTAGTTGGCATATAAACTTGTACTACTGTAGTAGGCGTGGGCTTCGTGTCTATCTGCGTTCACTATGCGTTCACTATTCTGTTTGTAGTAGGTTACCCGCACTCCTATTTTCCTATTCATTATTAGAGCTACTCCTGCATTACCCCTATTTGATTTTTTATTTATAACCCTGCATTCACCTGACCAAAAGTCTTGTTCCTCCTGCCGCCAACTTCACTAATTCCGAGTATATCTAACTTTAACCTATCCATTTTCCTTTTTGAATTTTCATGATAAATACGTCCTCTTGAGCAGTCCCCGCCCGTAGATCCGAATTGGGGACTATTTTACCTCCGGAATATTTTGCCCAAGAAGACGCCATCATCATTTAATCATACAGTAAAGCTGCATGCCCTCGGGAAAAATTACGGCTGTAGTTTCCCCTTGCTTTCAGCCGTTTGCAGTACCAGCACAGCAAGGCCATTTTGGTGAGTGTTACAAGGCCAGATCAGTGAATCATCCAGACGGTTGCCCCTGCAACTACTGAAAAGGCTGCTGCCCCTCTTCAGGAACCACATGTTCGTCTGGCCTCTCAACAGATACCCCTCCGTTGTGGTTGCACCTACGGTACGCCTATCTGTATCGTTGAGGCACGCAAGCTTCCCCACCAACGGCAAGGTCCATGGATCATGAGTCTATCTCTCTTTTAAGCAGCTCCACGTCAAATACACTATGTGATCAAAAGTATCTGGGCATGTTTTTCAGGTTAGGTGCATCGTGCTGCCTCCTACTGCCAGGTACTCCGTATCAGCTCAGTAGTCATTAGATATTGTGAGAGAGCAGAATGGGGCGCTCCGCAGAACTCAGAGACTTCGAACGTGGTCAGGTGATCAGGTGTCACTTGTGTCATATGTCTGTACGCAATAATTCCACTCTCCTAAACATCCCTGGGTCCATTGCTTCCGATGTGATAGTGAAGTGGAAACGTGCAGGAACACGTAGAGCACAAAAGCACACAGACTGACCTCGTCTGTTGACTGACAGAGCCCGCTGACAGTTGAAGACGGTCGTAATGTGTAATAAACATCTATCCAGACCATCACATAGGAGTTCCAAACTGAATAAGGATCCTCTGCAAGTAATATGACAGGCGGGGTGTGAGAAAAGTTGGATTTCATGGTCGAGCGGCTGCTCATAGGCCACACATCACGCTGGGTCTTTCGGGTCTTTCGGAGTATCGACTAGCGTTATGAGATTGTTAACAGTCAGAAGTGGCAGAGGAAATCAAAAAATTCGGTAGAGGACAGTTCATTTCGTATTATCGCGAAACAGGGGGAAGGGTGTGACGGATATGATAAACGAAGGCAATCATTAAAACATTAAAACAATCATTAGAACACATACGCTAAATCTCTTATAAGAGTGTTTAAATATTTTGTTGACCGTCATCTGCAGAAAGAGGAAATAACCATGCTAATAAGATAAGAGAACTAACAGGTGCCCGGACAGATTTAGAAAGAATGAAATTCTTTTATTTCCGCCAATGATCTCGAAACTTACGTGCTCATTGGCGGAAATAAAAAAGATCATACTACACTTCCTTGATCCCTGTTTTAATCCGCGACCATGTCGCATCTTGTGAAACAGATTTAAGTGTTAATTTTAGATAAATAGCCAGGAAGTCCCTGTGTGCATGATCTGCCAAACACTTAAGTGCAAACAGCAGAGTAATAAATAAATCATTTAGCTGTTTATACAGATGAAAACAGCTAAAAATTTCGGATATATTTTAAACTATGCATGCGACTACAAAATGTTTGTTTGCAGAAGAACCATCCAATTTTACAAGACCGTATCTGTTTCATTCATGCGCGTAGACGGAAGTGACAAAAGTCATGTACACCTCGTAACATCGTGTAGGACCTCCTTTCGCCCGGCGTAGTGCAACAGTTCGACGTGGCCGGGACTCAACCAGCCGTTGGAAGTCCCTGCAGAAATATTGACCCATTGCCTCTACATCCGTCCATCACTGCGAATGTGTTGCCGATGCAAGATTTTGTGCACGAACTGACCTCTCGATTATGACCCATAAATGTTCGACGCAGTTCATGTCGGGCGATTAGGGAGGCCAAATCATTCGCTCGCCTGTCCAGAATGTTCTTGGAAGCAATCGCGGACAGCTGTGGCTCAGTGACATCGGGCACTCTCTTTCATAAACAATCCACCGTTATTAGGGAACATGAAGTCCATGAATAAATGCAAATAATCTCCAAGTAGCCAAACGTACCCATTTCCAGTCAATGATCGATTCAATTGAAAAGGAGGACGCCATGGTGAAGTTGGACGGCGTTCCAAAGATGAGGCAGCAGGCTTCTTTCCACTGAAGTTCTTGTAAAGTCGATAGGCGAACTAATGGTTGCCATGGTGAGGTCAAACGCCAGTGCAAATATGTGGCAGCAGGCTTCTTTCTAACGAAGTTGTTGCGAAAGTGGAATGGCGAAGACTGTCACGTCAGACGATGTATTATTGAGCAGAAACATGTCTTTATTGAAACGATTTTCAATGAGTAGGCTGCAATAATCTTTAGCTGACATGTATACTACAAGCTGCACAAATACGATACGAAGTAGTTGTCCATATTTATGAAACAACTCAAAACTGAAGGCATATATCCCTGTAACACTTTCAGTCGGCGTTATTTTTCACAGAGAACTTGAGTACCACAAAGGCGGACGATGGAAGTTTTTGAACGGAAAATCTTGAAGACGATTTTTGAACCAATGCAAGATGCGTGTAGCTGGAAGAAAAGAAGAACCAGGAGTTACATAAAACGATGTAGTAACCAATAATTGTGCAGAAAAGGAAGGCTAGTGGATTTCGGTGGGGAGGAAGTGTGATTCGCATACCTGAACACTGCAAAAACAAAGTAATGCTGGTGGGATGTAATGGTGGAAAACGTCAACTTGGTAGACCCAGGTCATGAATGGACGAAGTTATAAAAGACCTGCGACAGCTAAGGTCTGAATGATACTGAACTGAATAAGTTCAATAGCGCCGTCAGCGGAGACAGATTGTGACGCTGGCACATGATTTTCAAGATCTAGAAACGCGAAATAAGTAAGTAAGGTACTGCACATAAGTCGTTCCGTGTAGAAAATGGTGTGGACGTCGTGTAGCAGAGCGCTGCTTTCTGGACGGGGTGTGGTGGCATAGTGGAATGGGTGGAGAACATGACTGACAGAACGTCGGGAGCGGCGGCGCTTCTCGTCTCCAGAAATGTCGGCGCTTCCCGCATCCCACGTCTGCAGCCTGCGGCGCGCCAGTTTCCGTCTGGGGGTGACGTAAATCTCGATTCACCGTCGAAGTTACCGTGTGGCGGAAGCGCCCACTGCTGGTCGGAAGCGCGGTCGCCAATGCGAAGCTTCTATCTCCCGGCTGCCGCATCTCCCCACGCCGTCTCGTAGCAGTTCGTGAGACCTCCTGCTAGGCTTGGCAAACGTTGTCATGCCAAAGACGAGGCATCCCTGCGTATCCGCAAGGCGGCATTCTGCTGCGAATCGGCTCAGTCTTTGAGTATTCTGCACTGGGGCAGAGTAAATCCTTACTCTGCACGTTCGGTGAGTGGAGACGCAAGAGACGGACAAAAGAACAAAAACTTGGAGTTAATTCATGTTCGGAAGATGAAGATTGGAGTAAATCCTATAAATAGTCGAGGTGTTAATTGGTACTCTGAAATGAAGTAGTTGATACAGCAGAAGAAATCGTCAAACGAGACAGGAGACTGATGAAAACGTCTACATCTATATCACACTCCGCAAGCCACCTAATGGTGTGTGGCGGAGGGTACTTTCGGTACCACTATCTGATTCCTCCGACACTGTTCTACTCGCGAATAGTGCGTGGGAAGAATGATTGTCTGTACTGGCTCCAATTTCTCAAATTTTCTCCTCGTGGTCAATACGCGAGATGTATGTGGGTGGAAGTAATATCTTGTTCGACTCCTCCTGAAAAGTGCTATCCCGAAATTTCAATAGTAAATCTCTCTGTGATGCACAACGCCTCTCTTGTAACGTCTGCCACTGGAGCCACTGGAGTTTGTTTAGCATCTCCGTAACGCTCTCTCGCCAGCTAAACGATCCCGTAACGAAACGCGCCGCTCTTCTTTGGATCTTCTCTATATCCTCTATCAGTTCTGCCTGATAGGGATCACAGACAGACGAACAGTAGTCAAGAATCGGGCGAACAAGCGCCTTATAAGCCACTTCTTTCGACGATTAGTTACATTTCCTTAAGATTTTTCCGATGAATCTGAGTCTGGTGTCTGCTTTTCCCACTATCTGTTTTATGTGGTGATTCCACTTAAGATCGCTCTGGATAGTTACGCTGAGATTTTTTACGGCAGACGCTGTCTCCAACTGCTTGTCAGCAACGATACAGCTGTACGGTAGTGGATTTATTTTCCTATGTATGCGCAATATGTTACATTTATTTACGTTCAGGGTCAACTGCCAGAGCCTGTGCCATTCATAAGTTCTCTGCAGATCGTTCTGCAAATTCTTGTTTCTATTCTGGCGTTGCTACTTTGGTGTAGACAACTGCAGCATCTGCGAATAGCCTTTAAGAGCATCCGACGCTTTCTACTAGATTGGAAACACTTCCCTATGGTATTCCGGATATTACCCTTACATCTGTCGATTTAGTTCCGTTAAGAGCGACGTGTTGAGTTCTATCTGCAAAAAAGTCTTGAATCCAATCGCAAGTCTGCTCCGATACTCCGTAAGCTCGTGTTTTTTTCAATGCGGGATGGTGTCTAATGCCTTACTAAAATCAAGGAACACGGCATCAACCTGAACGCCGATGTTCACTGAGCTGTAGATCTCATGGAGGAACAGAGGTATCTGAGTTTCGCACGATGTCTGTTTGCGGAATCCATGTTGATTTTTACAGCGAGATGTTCATTTTCTAAAAACGTCATAATTCTTGAGCATAAAACATGTTCCATAATTCTATGACAGACTGACTTCAACGATATAGTCTATAATAGTGTGGACCTGTCTTACGGCCTTTCTTAAAAACGAGAATGACCTGCGCTTTTTTCCAGTCTTTAGGTACCTTTCGTTTCTCAAGCGATCTACGATAAATCACTGGTCGGAGGGGAGCAAGTTCTTTCGCAAAATCTTTATAGAATCATATAGGTATCTCATGTGGTCCTAACCCTTTCTACTACTAAGCGATTATAGTAGCTTTTCAGTTCCGCGATCGGTTATCTCAAACTCTGCCATTTCGACGTTCATATGACGATTGAAAAGAGGGACAGTGTTACGATATTCGAAAGACCGAATTCAGTACTTCGGCTTTCTCTCCGTTATCTTCCGTTTCTGTGCCGGTGTGGTCGCTGAGAGAATGAATAGATGATTTTGACCCACTTACTGATTTTACATACGACGAAAATCTCTTAGGGTTTTTACCCAGGTCGGTTGAGAACGTCTAAGTTTCAAAATCATTGCATACTTCTCTCATTGCTCTCTTGACGCTTATTTTCGCTTCGTTAAGCTTTTATTTGTCAGCTAGGTTTCTACTTCTCTTGAATCTGAGATGAAGTGCTCTTTGTTTAAGTAGCGCTTTTCTAACACGGCAATTAAACCATGGTGGATCTTTCCCATCCCTTAAAACCTTACTCGGAACATAATTGCCTAGGGAATATTGAACGATGCCTTTGAATTTTTTATATTTGTTCTCCATATCTTCGTCCTCATCACCGCATATTTGATGCCGACTTCTGAAATACTCTGAAATTTCAATTAAAACAATATCAATCGCCTTTAATAGGTTTATTTCTAGACAACCAGTTTCGATGTTACACAACGTCATCTTCAGGCCAAACTGCTCTAATCCAGTAACCTTCGTGTTACAAATATAGCAGATCTTTTAACTGGTCTCGTAATAGCTATTACGGCCATACGTGCTCGTTGAACAACAGTCAGCAACTCTGGACTCGAGCAGTTTTGGCCTGAAGATTATGTACTGTAACGTCGAACCTGGTTGCCCAGATATAAACCTATATAACGGCGATTGGTATTGTTTTTATTGAACATTGAACAGCCTTAGTCCCATACTCCATCAGAAGATGGAGTTACATTCACTGTGAAATTTGTATTCTGTACCCTTGCTGAACTAATTTATCTTCCTACCTTTCTTAGGGTCTTACACTGTGGTCTAGGGGTAGCGTCTTTGATTCATAATCAAAAACGTTGTCGGTCCCGGGTTCGATCCCCGCCACTGCCTAAATTTTGATAAATAATCAGCATTGGCGGCCGAAGACTTCCGGCATAAGAAGTCAGCCTCATTCTGCCAACGGCCTTGTCAAAGAGGGCGGAGGAGCTGATAGAGGTTCAGGGCACTCTCTTGTCCTAGGGGTGGGAAATTGCCCCTAAAGGCGGAAGAATCAGCAATGATCAAGGACATGAGGATGCAGAAGGCACTGGAAACCACTGCATTAAAGACACATGAGGCCTGTAATTGAAGAAGTGTCATGATGATCTCTCCATTGGCAAAATATTCCGGAATAGTCCCCCATTCGGATCTCCGGGAGGGGACTGCCAAGGGGGAGGTTACCATGAGAAAAAGATTGAATAATCCACGAAAGGATAACGTTCTACGAGTCGGGGCGTGGAATGTCAGAAGCTTGAACGTGGTAGGGAAACTAGAAAATCTGAAAAGGGAAATGCAAAGGCTCAATCTAGATAGAGTGGGGGCCAGTGAAGTGAAGTGGAAGGAAGACAAGGATTTCTGGTCAGATGAGTATCGGGTAATATCAACAGCAGCAGAAAATGGTACAACAGGTGTAGGATTCGTTATGAATAGGAAGGTAGGGCAGAGGGTGTGTTACTGTGAACAGTTCAGTGACTGGGTTGTTCTAATCAGAATCGACAGCAGACCAACACCGACAACGATAGTTCAGGCATACATGCCGACGTCGCAAGCTGAAGATGAACAGATAGACAAAGTGTATGAGGATATTGAAAGGGTAATGCAGTATGTAAAGGGGGACGAAAATCTAATAGTCATGGGCGACTGGAATGCAGTTGTAGGGGAAGGAGTAGAAGAAAAGGTTACAGGAGAATATGGGCTTGGGACAAGGAATGAAAGAGGAGAAAGACTAATTGAGTTCTGTTACAAGTTTCAGCTAGTAATAGCGAATACCCTGTTCAAGAATCACAAGAGGAGGAGGTATACTTGGAAAAGGCCGGGAGATACGTGAAGATTTCAATTAGATTACATCATGGTCAGACAGAGATTCCGAAATCAGATACTGGACTGTAAGGCGTACGCAGGAGCAGATATAGACTCAGATCACAATACAGTAGTGATGAAGAGTAGGCTGAAGTTCAGGACATTAGTTAGGAAGAATCAATACGCAAAGAAGTGGGATACGGAAGTACTAAGGAATGACGAGATACGTTTGAAGTTCTCTAAAGCTATAGATACAGCAATAAGGAATAGTGCAGTAGGCAGTACAGTTGAAGAGGAATGGACATCTCTAAAAAGGGCCATCACAGAAGTTGGGAAGGAAAACATAGGTACAAAGAAGGTAGCTGCGAAGAAACCATGGGTAACAGAAGAAATACTTCATGTGATTGATGAATGGAGTAAGTAAAAACATGTTCCGGGAAAATCAGGAATACAGAAATACAAGTTGCTGAGGAATGAAATAAATAGGAAGTGCAGGGAAGCTAAGACGAAATGGCTGCAGGAAAAATGTGAAGACATCGAAAAAGATATGATTGTCGGAAGGACAGACTCAGCATACAGGAAAGCCAAAACAACCTTTGGTGACATTAAAAGCAACGGTGGTAACATTAAGAGTGCAACGGGAATTCCACTGTTAAATGCAGAGGAGAGAGCAGATAGGTGGAAAGAATACATTGAAAGCCTCTATGTGGGTGAAGATTTGTCTGATATGATAGAAGAAGAAACAGGAGTCGATTTAGAAGAGATAGGGGATCCCGTATTAGAATCGGAATTTAAAAGAACTTTGGAGGACTTACGGTCAAATAAGGCAGAAGGGATAGATAACATTCCATCAGAATTTCTAAAATCATTGGGGGAAGTGGCAACAAAACGACTGTTCACGTTGGTATGTAGAATATATGAGTCTGGCGACATACCATCTGACTTTCGGGAAAGCATCATCCAAACAATTCCGAAGACGGGAAGAGCTGACAAGTGCGAGAATTATCGCACAATCAGCTTAACAGCTCATGCATCGAAGCTGCTTACAAGAATAATATACAGAAGAATGGAAAAGAAAATTGAGAATGCGCTAGATGACGATCAGTTTGGCTTTAGGAAAAGTAAAGGGACGAGGGAGGCAATTCTGACGTTACGGCTAAAGAAAAATCAAGACACTTTCATAGGATTTGTCGACCTGGAAAAAGCGCTCGACAATATAAAATGGTGCAAGCTGTTCGAGATTCTGAAAAAAGTAGGGGTAAGCTATAGGGAGAGACGGGTCATATACAATATGTACAACAACCAAGAGGGAATAATAAAAGTGGACGATCAAGAACGAAGTGCTCGTATTAAGAAGGGTGTAAGACAAGGCTGTAGCCTTTCGCCACTACTCTTCAATCTGTACATCGAGGAAGCAATGATGGAAATAAAAGAAATGTTCAGGAGTGGAATTAAAATACAAGGTGAAAGGATATCAATGATACGATTCGCTGATGACATTGCTATCCTGAGTGAAAGTGAAGAAGAATTAAATGATCTGCTGAATGGAATGAACAGTCTAATTAGTATACAGTATGGTTTGAGAATAAATCGGAGAAAGACGAAGTTAATGAGAAGTAGTAGAAATGAGAACAGTGAGAAACTTAACATTAGGATTGATGGTCACGAAGTCAATGAAGTTAAGGAATTCTGCTACCTAGGCAGTAAAATAACCAATGACGGACGGTGCAAGTAGAACATCAAAAGCAGACTCGCTATGGCAAAAAAGGCATTTGTGGCGAAGCGAAGTGTACTAATATCAAATACCGGCCTTAATTTATGGAAGAAATTTCTGAGGATGTACGTCTGGAGTACAGCATTGTATGGTAGTGAAACATGGACTGTGGGAAAACCGGAACAGAAGAGAATCGAAGCATTTGAGATGTAGTGCTATAGGCGAATGTTGAAAATTAGGTGGACTAATAAGGTAAGGAATGAAGAGGTTCTACGCAGAATCGGAGAGGAAAGGAATATGTGGAAAACACTGATAAGGAGAAGGGACAGGATGATAGGACATCTGCTAAGACATGAGGGAATGACTTCCATGGTACTAGAGGGAGCTGTAGAGGGCAAAAACTGTAGAGGAAGACAGAGATTGGAATACGTCAAGCAAATAATTGAGGACGTAGGTTGCAAGTGCTACTCTGAGATGAAGAGGTTAGCACAGGAAAGGAATTCGTGGCGGGCCGCATCAAACCAGTCAGTAGACTGTAACATTCCTTATAGGACCCGTCGTCATAGATGCTATCAGAACATTATGGTCACTGATACCTTCCGCTACGTTAACTGATTCGATAAGTACAGATATGTTTGTTGCCAGGAGTTGTAAGATGTTACCCTCACGAGTTGGTTCTCTGACTATCTGCTCAAGGTAGTTTCCACCTATTACAACGGCATTATCAGGAAAGTTACTAATGATGTTCTGCAAGTTCTGTGTGAAGCGCTCTTCAAGTACAGATCCTGACCCAGATGGTCTATAAAAGTATCCAATCACCATTTTTGACTGTTCTTTGACACTCAGTTTCACCCAGATTAATTCACATTCAGAATCCGTGATAACCTTGCTAGTATTTATCGAAAACACGCAGCCACCATAGGCGACTAACCTATCCTTACGATAAAGATTCCAATCTGAACTTAGGATTTCGTTGTCAATGACATCTGGTTTCGACCAGCCTGTTCCCTATATTATCTGTGCAGACCAAAAAACAAAGAGGAAAAATGTACGAGGGACATTCGAAAAGTAACTCAAGACTTTTTTCTGTAAGCACGTTGGTTTATTCATTACTCCAATGTACCATGTTATTCGCCAGTCTTTTGGGTCAAAGTCCTATTTTTGAACATAACCTCCATTCAATGCGCCGGTCTCACGCCACCTTAAGGGTAGCACATGTCTGCACCCGTGGTACCACTGTACTGATCGGCGTCGGAGCCAACGTCATTGACGTCCTCCTTCCCATGGAATGCGTCCTTCATTGGGCCAAACGGAAGTTGGAAGGTGCGGGATCCAGGCTGTAGGGCAGATGAGGACGAACAGTACAGTGGAGTCTTGTGAGCTCCGCTCGGGTGTGCAGACGTGTGTCACGCCATGCGTTGTCACGGAAAAGGAAAAGTTCGTTTGCATTTTTGTGGCGACGAACACGTTGAAGTCGTTTCCTCAATTTTCTGAGGGTAGCGCAGTACGCTTCAGAGAGTTCATCGTTGCAAGTTCAACGTTGCACTATGAGGGAAGACATCAAACAGAACAACTCCTTCAGAGTCCCAGAAGACCGTCATCATGACTTTACCTGCTGATTCTGCGGCTTTTAACTTTATACTCTGAGGGGAGGTGGGGTGGCAAACTGCATGTGTTGCCGTTTTGTGTCCGGTTCGAAGTGATGAACACTTGTTTCATCGACTGTGACGCTGTTCACCAAAAATTGTCACGATCAGCCTCATAACGTGCAAGCAATTCCGCACAGATGGTCCTTCGTTGCTCTTTATGATCTTCTGTTGGGCGGCGACGAACCCAGCAGGAGCGTACCTTTGAGTATCAGCCCGACCGGAAGTGAATTATAGTGCAACACGGGCCTAGTAATACTAGGGCCCGTGTTGCCCGGCAGCCTCGTCCAGCGGCTAAGTCCCGTTCAAGTTCACCCGCCTAGCGAGCAACCAAGAGCGGCACGGCCACCAAAACAAAAAGTGAAAACATTTTTTGAATAAAAATTCGGGGGAGATAAGGAATAGAGGTAAGGAAAGGACAGAACACACTTTATTGTCTATAATAAATCACAGTCACCGTTGATCTTTATTTTACAATTGCCATTGCCGCCTTTGGCCCATATAAACAGGTACTCATCAGCATTTAACTTCTTCTTCCTTCTCGTGGTCAAAACAAATGGCATGCTTGGAACAATCGTACCATAAGGCTGTTTAGCCAACCGTCCTGTAGTCTCAGCAATACTCCACGTCTTGCAAGCCAAAATGTTTGCATCTGGAAAAGCTCCAAGGCCACCATAATCTGCTTGGTTGCCCCATACAACAGGCAGTGTGAGCCATGTACTACCTCCAAACACAGCCTGAACATCACAAGTGAAGTTCAGATACAGTCCACGAAAAACATTTGGACCTCCAATCAATTGCTGTTTATTAAACTGCCCAGCTAACTCAATATCAATCGCCTTCAAACTGCGATACACTGGTACACCGCGCCGCCAACGACGACGCCATGCACGTCGCAGAGGCATTGCTGTGGCACGTTAACACGAGTGAACGTGACACAAGTGTGTCAGAACCATCAACAGAGACATCCAGTCGGGCAGGAATGTTTTTAATTGTGATCCATCGATCACCTCGGATGACAACGTCCGCGCGTTCCAACATTGCAGGAGTCACAGCTGTGTGCAGCCGGCTGACACACGGAAGATCGGACAGGTTTGAGCGACCTTGTTGCTATTATAACAGAATCGTCTCCCAACGACTCACCGTGCTTTTGTTCACTGTCTCCGCAGACAATCTTCAAGCATCTACGAATATCTGCAATGCTCAGGTTTTCCGCCAATAGACACTATATGACAAGTCTCAACTTGGAACACACCATCGTTACAGACTCCATTGTGAAGGCAACTTGTAGCCCCTGAAACCATAGGGGTTGAAGCGGGAGAATGCAAGAGGTCCCTCAGGTAATTTCGAATTTTTTCAACCGAAGTACGCTGAGCTGAGCAAGCTGCTGTTCGTCAGTCGAATACGACTGAAGAAAACTTCCCCTGACGTATCTTCGCCTTCAATAACTAATGACCCCCTTCCCCGCCCCCCCCCCCCCCTGCCCCAGAAAGTCCGGAAAAGTATGTCCCTCATGACAGCCAACGACACATGCTTATTCTCTCAATGATCATGGGAGCTTCGTTTTATTCCCGACACATACACATTCTGTGACTGAATCATAACCGGTTTCGGTCTACACTGGCCAACTTCAGACGCTACTATACGTGGTGTCCGTAAAGTCCTGTTACCACTTAAAAAATCATAATTTAGAATCAGAGAGATTGTATCGTCGTTTGCTGTAAAATATGTAGCAACTGTCAATTTTTTTATCCCAGAATTTCAATGTGTGTCCCACTTCTCGCTAGTAGAACATCAAGACGACATGTGGGTTCTGCTCATGTCCAGGTCAGCATTGCGGGAACAACTGTTCTTACTGGTTCATTTCTACGCGCACGAACGATAGCAATGTCATTTACTAGTGTTTATACATGTTGTCCTTAACGTCAACTCACAGTCAAAGGGCGAGTCACCGGGAGAGCGCGGGGGCCATGGCAAGGAACCATCAATGCTACTCCAACAAATTTCAGCGCTCGTGACTTTCAAAATTCACAACTATTCCCGCCTCTGCCGTCCATAAGCATGCAGAGTCAAGGATGCGGGAGTGGTGACGGAACGCAACGTACGGATGTACCTCAGAAAACTGCCATCGCCTACCGACCTCCTAGGTGATAAGCAGAGGAAAACAAACGTAATACCGTCCGTAAGTGGTCTCAGTACCGCAGCCTGTTATATCCAACGCAACATTCGCCCACTCCTATAAGACAGAATCCCTATCAGCCTGTTGCTCACAGATTAGCAACTCCACAAGTACCGAGCCAACGACAGCCTCGAGTTCACGCTGAACTCATCGGTAACATAACGAATGTTTTTGATATTGTCCTGCAAAATACGAGACAAAATAAAGCTATGAATGATTCCGATATCCGGCAATTCGTCACAGGCACATTTCATTCCATCTCTGCCTAAATTATGACTGCTTTAAAAGTATTAGAGGGGAATGCGAGATCGGCTACCTCTAACAGAAGAAGCTTGCAACGAGAACTGTATATTAGTCAACGGGATATAGTTCTGTTATGCGAAATTTGGTTCGAGATTTTGCGGACTGTTCACTTCCAAAATTATTTCATAGTACGGGAGGGCCGGCTTGATGGGTGGGGAGGCGTTGCTACACTAGTGAGAACTTCGCTGCCGCTTCAACCACACTCGCTACACGTCAGCAACGCCAACATTGAATCAATTGCTGTGCAGGTACAAACAGCCCACAAAACCTTTACAGTTGTATCACCCTCCGCACCATAACATCGTGGAAGATGACTGGAGACTCCAGCTTAGCTGGAGACTTGAATTCCTACCATTTAGCATGGAGTGGAGACATGACTGACAGGAACAGCAGTACGTTGATGAATGTTATCGAAGACAATAACCTATTATTATACCTAGTGGCACTCAATGACTGACCTTGTTCTATGGTATCTCCATCTTTCCATAGATTCTCGGCAGTCGATGTAAGGCTTTGCAACACATATTTTACTGAATTATCTAATTGGCACGTTAAAACAGATTCGGTGGGATCCGGTCATGTCCCAATAGAGTTTGACAGCAATATCAACGTTGATACTGCGCGCATATATTACGCTAATAGTGCATGTCAAATCAAGGAAGTCAACTGGGACTCATACTGAGAGACAGTTCACCGGACGCTAATAAACATAAGACTTGACTTACCGGATGAAGATGCAGATCGTTTCAGTCGACGCTATGAATACTTCAGAGGATATCAGCATTTCTAAGAAAAAAAGAATTCACCTTTATAAAACACCGTTCCCCTCCTTGGTCGAATCTCGAATGCTCTCGAGAAGTTGCCAAGTGATCGAGCGGAGGGTGATACAACTGTAAAGGTTTTGTGGGCTAGGCGCTACAGTCTGGAACTGGGCGAATGCTCTCGAGAAGTGCCACGTGGCCGAGCGGTTCTAGGCGCTACAGTCTGGAACTGCGCGACAGCTACGGTCGCAGGTTTGAATCCTGCCTCGGACATGGATGTGTGTGGTGCCCTTAGGTTAGTTATGTTTAAGTAGTACTAAGTTCTAGGGTACTGATAACCTCAGAAGTTAAGTCCCATAGTGCTCAGAGCCTTTTAAACCATTTTTGAAGTTGCCAAGCGCAGACTTGCTTTGAAAACCTATCGTGAAAAATCCCACCTTGGATAACTTTTCGGCTGTTCAAAATCCGAATGCACGTTCTAAAAAATTCCTTATAGAAACAAAAAAGGACAATTGGATAAAATGGCTGGCTAGAGAAATTTATAGATATACTTGCTCCTCCCACGGCCCCGTTCTTGAATCATCCGTCTCCTGTTGAAGAAGAACGACGCCATGTTCTTCTTCCTTCTTTCTCCGCAGAACTCTACGAAGCAATTAAATCATGGTGACAGTTGTCGTGGTATTGAGGTTATTCATTATTCTATGCCCGCGAATCTGCCCACAGAAACGAAAGATTTGCTCTTATACATTTTTAATCGGTACTGGATGCACAAAGACCTCTTAGCAACATGGAAGACGCAAATAATAACTCCAGTTCTGGAAAGTGGCAAAGAGCCACATGTGGCCTCTAATTATCGACCATTACTTTGGAACAAATGGTTAAAAGTAGATTGGCATGGTGGTTCGAAAATCGTAATTTGATGCCTCGGAGCCAATATGGCTTCAGAAAAGGCAAAGGGACTATGGACAATCTGTGTTTGCTTGCTGTGGATATTTGGTCGGCCTTTCAAATGAAAGAAACACTGGTCGCTGCCTTTGTGGAGTCCTTATGATCATCATCATATACCAGTTCTCTTGGAAAAACTTTCAGGGTTCGAGATTCCTCCACAGATGATTATTGGCATCAGTAGCCCGGTCGCTGAAAGAACCATCTACGTCTGTTACAAAGGAAACATTATCAGACTGTTCCTTGTATCCCAAGGTTTGCCTCAGGGTGTAGTTTTAAGCCCCCTCCTGCACACGCTGTATACGCATATTCTAGAGCGCGTAATCACTGCCCTCACAAAAATATTGCAGTTCGCACACGAAGTCTGTGTTTATTCCATTACTGTTTCACATCTTCTGGCCAAAATTCAGGCCAAAATGGCATTACTCAACAACATTGCATACATTGATGAGTGGTTATTTACTAATCGGATGGAATTTCGGCTGAGAAATCAGTAATAGCCCCCTTCTGCAAGTCGACATCGGCTCGTATTGATGGTCACACGACGTGTGGGAGGTTAACTTTCCACATCAGTTTTTACGCTAGATTTCTGGATAATTTTTGACCCTCTGTCAAGCTGGCTGCCTCACATCCTATCCATTGTTACCAAGTGTGAAGAAGCCGCTTAAACATAGTCCGATCACTCACCCGTGTGTCGTGGGAAGCGGACCATGGTAGTTTACACACTATGTACCGGGGGATTATTAGATTGCGGCTAGACTATGGCTGTCAACTGTGCCACAATGCCCCGGAGGTTCATCTCATCAAACCAGATACTCTTCATTACAGAGCCATTCGTACCTGTCCTGGAGGCTTGCAACCGACGCCCATGAAGCAGGGGAGATGCCATTGAGCACTGATGACAAATGTTATCGGATAAATTCTACATCGGATAAATTCTACATCTTTTATGGACAGATCTGTCTCCTAAAGCAGAGACTGCATTTACCGACTATGGACTGCTTCCTACAGAAGGAATAAAGCTCCGACCGTTTGTACGAGCTTTGATACTTGGTCAGCTCTCATATATTCTATACGATGTTCATCGCATTTGCCTCTTTTAGACTACGATCTTCATACACTCAACTGTCATATTCCAGTCTATTATTTTAATATAAACTGTTTGGAAAGTGCTAATATTAACAGTGGATTCAGTCATTTCGTTGGTTTTCTCTATTTGTATACCGACGGATCCAATATTCCTCAAAAAGCGTATACTGGATGTGCATTTCTTTGCCCTCCGATTCAGATCCGGAAAACCTTCAAACTGCCCCCAAAAGCTTCTGTATTTACGGCTGGGACAGCTCCACTTCTGGAAGCTCTTAAGCTTGTGTCTTCCACTTCCTTCACCAAGATATTGTGTCTACCTCTGAAAGCGTCCTTCAAAATATTCAACACCGGAGATAGAACAAAACAACTAACCGCTTTATCTTGGACGTAGTTTTGAAATATATTCGCAGCACACCGATAAGGAGGACAATTTATTTGTTGCTGGTGACTTGCCACGCAGGTATCCTATAAAATAATGAGGCTGCTGCATTAGGCAAGCAAGCGACACCTTTAGGCACTGTCCTGGATCGGAAATTATCTCTCACAGACCACTTACGTGAAGTCAAGAGTCACGCAAACCACAATGGCAAGAGATATAGAACGTTTCCCAGCAAACGACAGGCAGTGCTCCAACCTCGGATTCGTTCACAGCCGTGGTTCATGGGGACACTTTTCTACTATCAAACGACTTCACTTCAGTCACGCCTCTTTTCCTCAACATCTACATCTGGTCAACGTTAAGCTTCACCGGCATGTGAGTGTGATCCTGAGTCGGAAGCTGATGACAACCACATCTTGTTTATGTGTCCTGAATTGTACTGCGAACGTTTGGACTATCTGAAGACATTGCTGAGTATGGGATACAACCTTCCTCAATCAGCTAGTTCTCTTTAGATTACGAAGGAAATTCGCCTTTATAAAATGGCTGTTAAGTTACTTAGGAGTACTGGGCACAATCTGTAGCTTTTAATGGATCCATATTCTATTTTCCTGTCTTGCTTCTGAAGATATTTCAGGAATGGTGTGAACTGCAACTCAACACAATTTTAACTATCTTTTAATCTAATTGTTGAAAAAATATAGTGGACACAGCTGTGATGGTTTGAGCTTTCTCTCCTTGTAAATCTGCATTTCTCTATTATTTTATTCAATTCTTTGTACGTAATAACTATGTCTTATTGATGGTTAAAACGAGTTGCTACTCGAAAGGCCAAATAAATAAAATAAAATAAAGAAGGCCCACTCTCCTCGCCGCTGGTGACCGCCGCGGCGCCCGAAGCTGATCAAACTAGTAGGTTTCTGAAAACATTAAAATAAGCGTTCAAGTTAAACTGATTCTGTTGACTGAGCAGTAATTCCGGTTGCCGTTTTCTGTGTGCATAAATCTCCATTTACGCGAGAATGTTCAGCAATTCCCCCTTTGGCGCCTATGCAACATTTCATATTTAAGTTTCGTGTCGCATGTTTTTCTTTATCCAAATGTGTACCGAAAGCGCTCTTATGTGGCTATATGTAAGCTCTCTAAAGCGAGTCTTGAAAATCCTTGCCGTCTGACGGACATAAATCTCGTCACAGTGTTCGCAATTGCCCTTATAGACACCAGATTTTAAATATTTTTTTGCCGTTGATCCCGACTTTCTGACGTGATCTAGAACCAGTTGTACCTTTCGTTTTAAATCCAATTTTCACTTTCATTTTTCTGAAAACTCGTGCAGTTCTGTCGGAAAATCTACCATTGTATGACATAGCAACAAACTTCTTGCCCTCTTGCATCTATTGTCTCCTTCCTGTCACGAAATTTTTTACTATAGTTTACTATAAATGTTCATTATATCACGATCCTTACATCCGTTTACCTTGGCTACTTGTCTGATCCAAATACTTATACTTGCTTCTTCTTCCAGTTCACTGTGAACTTTTTTTATCTTAGGTTAACTAAAAGACATGGAAGGCATAACATTAGCATATTTAGGAGGTCGACTGCTACTGGCTCAATTATACATGAATAATCCTATCACCCTAAGAAGCATAGATGGGAGTACTTCAGAGCCATAATCAATAGGATGCTAAAACTAGCTCTCATCCTTCACGACGAAGTGGAAGAATTAGATGTGATCAGACAGGTAGCAAAGGCAAACAGGTATAAGGACCGTGATGTAATAACCCTTTTTAATAAACTATAGTAAAAAATACGTAACAAGAAGGAGGTAATAAATCCAGAGTGCAAGAAGTTTGTTGCTGTGCCATACGATGTCGCACGTAGGATGATTCACATTGTATCATGTTCCATTAGCGTATGGAGCATGTGAACGATGATTGGTTAAATGTCTCTGGGCTTGATATACTCGTGATCGCCACGGAAGTGACATGTAGGGAGTTGCTGTAGTTTCCTGGATGTCTCAATTAATACTGGTTTAGGAAAAGGACTGGATATTAAGGACCTATGGAACTTTGCTTCTTAAAACAAAATGCTCTTAGTTTCACAAATATACGTACTTCCATTCTTTCTTCATTTCCTTCGACTCACATTAGAATGTAATGAGGAACTCCATATCCATAGGCTCACTAGGCTTTCCTTTATTGACGACAAGAACTTTCAGAAGATGGGGAACTCATGTTAGCAATGATGTAGAGGTCGAGAAGCCTTCTCTTTGAAGGAAGCCTTCGTTTTGTAGGCCTCGTGAGGTCTTTTGTGATCAATCGATTAGTCTCTAATTAAATTTCATTTCGTCCCGCAAGCTGTAAGAGCAAGGCGCCCCAGGGAACTGTCTGATGTAATTAACGTCTCCTATCATTAACCTCATTTGCATACAGCTCCAGGGACCTCTACAGAATCGAGTTAAATGCGTCGTTAGATTTTGCATAGCGCAGTGTATCATTTACACTTACCCGCATTTGCAAAGAGACAATGCAGCCCTTAATGAGCTGTTAGTAAGGTATTTGACTTGTTTCAGAATTGACACAGCCACGTTCATGGTGAATGAACCTTGGATCTGAGACGAGCCATGCGTATGTCGGTGGACAGCAGCAAGAAAGCGATTTCGTTCAATTCACATCATCTTCTTATTTTGCGGTGTGCTCCACTGTGTTTAACCTCTTTAAAGTTTATATGGATGATAAGAGTCGGCTCTGATATATCGACAGAAAACTCAACACCTTCAGAAACTCCACAAACTTGAAATTATTTGCACGTGCCTAACTGAGGAAAAAATCTAAATTCTTGTTTCACTTTATTTTGTGACAAAGAAGGATAATTTGAAAGACGTTTCTTATGCAAATTACTGTCACCAATATTCCCTATATAAAGATGCATTTAAGATAGAAACTAATTAATAAATTCATTGATCCCTCAGTTCCTGGGTGGTCAGTGAAGATTTGAGAAGCTGCTTACTGCAGGTATTGTCACATGTAGAGAAGCCACAGCATTTCACATACTGTAGAACAGAAAACAGTAGTAACCTAATGGTGTTATTAGACTCCCACAGTGCCGCGCGGGATTAGCCGAGCAGTCTCAGGCGCTGCAGCCATGGACTGTGCGGCTGGTCCCGGCGGAGGTTCTAGTCCTCCATCGGGCATGAGTGTGTGTGTTTGTCCTTAGGATAATTTAGGTTAAGTAGCGTGTAAGCTTAGGGACTGGTGACCTTAGCAGTTGAGACCCATAAGATTTCACACACATTTCAACATTTCTCTTTTGCAGTCCGGAACCGCGGGACTGCTACGGTCGCAGGTTCGAATCCTGCCTCGGGCATGGATGTGTGTGATGTCCTTAGGTTAGTTAGGTTTAAGTAGTTCTAAGTTCTAGGGGACTGATGACCTAAGATGTTAAGTCCCATAGTGCTCAGAGCCATTTGAACCATTTCTCTTTTACGAAGTCTCAGACAGTGTTCAGGAAAGATAGAGTAGGCAGAATTCGTGGTGGAGTGTTTGTGTCTGTCAGTAGTGGTTTATCTTGTAGTGAAGTCGATGTAGATACTCCGTGCGAATTGGTATGGGTGGAGGTTATACTTAACAGCCGAACTAAGTTAATGATTGGCTCCTTCTACCGACCCCCAGACTCCGATGATATAGTTGCGGAACAGTTCAGAGAAAATTTGAGTCTCATAACACATAAATAACCCACTCATACGGTTATAGTTGGTGGGGACTTCAACCTTCCCTCGATATGTTGGCAAAAATACTTGTTCAAAACCGGTGGTAGGCAGAAAACATCTTCCGAGATTGTCCTAAATGCTTTCTCCGAAAATTATTTCGAACAGTTAGTCCACGAACCCACGCGAAATGTAAATGGTTGCGAAAACACACTTGACCTCTTAGCCACAAACAATCCAGAGCAGATAGAGAGCATCATGGCTCAAATTCAAAGATATAGTAGTAACAGCAATTGAGAGATTCATACCTCATAAATTGGTAAGAAATGGAACTGATCCCCCGTGGTACACAAAACAGGTCCGAACTCTGTTGCAGAGGCAACGGAAAAAGCATGCGAAGTTTAGAGGAACGCGAAATCCCGAAGATTGGCTAAAATTTACAGACGCGCGAAATTTGGCACGGACTTCAATGAGAGATGCCTTTAATAGGTTCCACAAAGAAACATTGTCTCGAAATTTGGTAGAAAATCGGAAGAAATTCTGGTCGTATGTAAAGCACACAAGCGGCAAGACGCAGTCAATACCTTCGCTGCGCAGTGCCGATGGTACTGTTACCGACGACTGTGCCGCTAAAGCGGAGTTATTGAACGCAGTTTTCCGAAATTCCTTCACCAGGGAAGATGAATGGAATATTCCAGAATTTGAAACACGAACAGCTGCTAGCATGAGTTTCTTAGAAGTAGATACCTTAGGGGTTGCGAAGCAACTCAAATCGCTTGATACGGGCAAGTCTTCAGGTCCAGATTGTATACCGATCAGGTTCCTTTGAGATTACGCTGATACAATAGCTCCCTACTTAGCACTCATATACAACCGCTCGCTCACCGATAGATCTGTACCTACAGTTTGGAAAATTGCGCAGGTCGCACCAGTGTTTAAGAATGGTAGTAGGAGTAATCCATCTAACTACAAACCTATATCATTGACGTCGGTTTGCAGTAGGGTTTTGGAGCATATACTGTATTCAAACATTATGAATCACCTCGAAGGGAACGATCTATTGATACGTAATCAGCATGGTTTCAGAAAACATCGTTCTCGTGCAACGCAGCTAGCTCTTTATTCGCACGAAGTAATAGCCGCTATCGACAGGGGATCTCAAGTTGATTCCGTATTTCTAGATATCCGGAAAGCTTTTGACACCGTTCCCCACAAGCGACTTCTAATCAAGCTGCGGGCCTATGGGGTATCGTCTCAGTTGTGCGACTGGATTCGTGATTTCCTGTCAGGAAGGTCGCAGTTCGTAGTAATAGACGGCAAATCATCGAGTAAAACTGAAGTGATATGAGGTGTTCCCCAGGGAAGCGTACTGGGACCTCTGCTGTTCCTGATCTATATAAATGACCTGGGTGACAATCTGAGCACTTCTCTTAGGTTGTTCGCAGATGATGCTGTAATTTACCGTCTAGTAAGGTCATCCGAAGACCAGTATCAGTTGCAAAGCGATTTAGAAAAGATTGCTGTATGGTATGGCAGGTGGCAGTTGACGCTAAATAACGAAACGTGTGAGGTGATCCACATGAGTTCCAAAAGAAATCCGTCGAAATTCGATTACTCGATAAGTAGTACAATTCTCAAGGCTGTCAATTCAACTAAGTTCCTGGGTGTTAAAATTACGAACAACTTTAGTTGGAAAGACCACGTAGATAATATTGTGGGGAAGGCGAGCCAAAGGTTGCGTTTCATTGGCAGGACACTTGGAAGATGCAACAAGTCCCCTAAAGAGACAGCTTACACTACACTCGTTCGTCCTGTGTTAGAATATTGCTGCGCGGTGTGGGATCCTTACTAGGTGGGATTGACGGAGGACATCGAGAGGGTGCAAAGAAGGGCAGCTCGTTTTGTATTATCACGTAGTAGGGGAGAGAGTGTGGCAGATATGATACGCGAATTAGGATGGAAGTCATTTCAGCAAAGACGTTTTTCGTCGCGGCGAGATCTATTTACGAAATTTCAGTCACCAACTTTCTCTTCCGAATGCGAAAATATTTTGTTGAGTCCAACCTAATATGTAGGAATGATCATCAAAATAAAATAAGAGAAATCAGAGCTCGAACAGAAAGGTTTAGGTGTTCGTTTTTCCCGTGCGCTGTTCGGGAGTGGAATGGTAGAGAGATAGTATGATTGTGGTTCGACGAACCCTCTGCCAAGCACTTAAATGTGAATTGCAGAGTAGTCATGTAGATGTAGATGTAGATGTAGACTCCCACAGCTCGATACTCTACGTGATGTTTACGAGAGAAACACTATTTCGACATATACACGGCAAAATTTACCGCTTCACGAATACACATCCAAAAAGTTGCTTATTATAGTGTTTCCATTTCGTGAGTTCTAACATGAGAGCACAATGGTCGTATCGCTCGTCATATTTTTACAGATAATACTTAATACTTGAAAAATACGCCTTTAATGATTTTTTGCCATCTACGAGAGCGCCCTGAAAAGTAATGCCTTCGATTTTTTATGTGAAAATTCTGAAAGCTGTTTAAATAAGAGAAACTTTCTTAACCTTCTGAACCTTTATTCATCATTTCTAATTATTTTATTTAGCAACACAGTCACCCTGGCGATGAATATATTTCCTCCAACGAGAGAACAGTTTGTTAATAGCGTCATTCTAGAATGTTTGATTTTGTTGACGAAGCCACAACCTCACCTCTGTCTATGTAATAAAATGGAACAACTGCAGCCGCCCTTTCGATGTTATTTATTGTATAGTTACCAGTTTTGGTGATTCAAAACACTATCTTCATGCCTTAACTGACATTGAGGGAGTGAACTCAGATCGTATACACGATCCCGTCAGCGGCCAACATCTATGAACTTGTTTCCGTAGACTACTATAACAGCGATGCTGTGTCTGCGACCATCAACTACCAAATGACTCAGATGGTACTGAGTTCACCCTTCAGCGTCCGTTAAGCCTAAAGGTGGCTTGTTGAATCACAGAAGGTGGTACCTAATCAATGAATAACATCGAAAGGACGGCTGCAGGTATTCCATTTTATCACACAAGTGAACGGTCGAAGTCCCTCAAATCGTCAATCAGAAGGTGGACATACAAAAATTACCTCTGCTTGCACCGCTTCACAAATATCAATGTGAAGTCCTCGAAAGTATTATTGTCATGCTGAAGCAGAGTGTGCTCCATGGATGGACTAACTCTTTTGCGGTTACAAACGCGATTATAGAACGTACTGACATAGTTAAGTTAACAAACGACACAATTAAGAGGCCTCTACCCACAGAGGAGTCCAACATGCGCCAGCGAAGCAAGAAAGTCGAACGAGAAATACACACGACATGTAATATCCCAAACGATATTGAGAAGAGAATGAAAAAAACTCGGAGGCTCTACTTTTCAGCATCCCCTCCTATTTTATAATTATTTGAGAATTAACGTAGGGGTATCAGGACAATGTATCAACGTTAGTATAAACTACCTTGGGATAAAATGCGAGCTCTGTTCGGAAATTAGAGTCCAATAGCTAGCGAAATGGAAACCACCATAGTGAAAATTCGATGACGTTCCGCACCAGTGTGTTAGGCTGTGTCTCTTCTATGCCTTCGATCGTCGCTCTTTTCAGTTCTAAGCACACAGTGAACACGTAAATATGGCTATAAAAATAGTCTTCCACCAAGTACGAGTGCCCACTGAGAAGCTTCGCCTGATTTCACGCAACCTAACGTAATGTAACTGTCATGCGTTTGTTTCTCGATGACAAATTTCGGCCGCACACTGCAGGGGCAAAGAGGCACCCTATGACGCTCATATCCGCTCACATGAACCGTTGGCTATGAAAACAACGTTTTATCACAGACAACGAACTGCAAACCAGCGTAGATAATTTTTGGAAAGCACAGGCGGCTCCTTTCTATTATGAGATTATTGGAAAGTTGGTACAAATATACGACAAATATACGACAAATGTCTAACTCAGAGCGGTGACCGTGTAGAGAAGTAGGTGGAAAATATAAGATACTGTTGCAGATAAAACAATTTAGATTTTTACTGTGGTTTCCATTTCGCGACCGATCTGATCTTACTTTCCGAATACACCTCGTATTTTAAGCTTGGAGAGAAGATAGTTTTGATCACGAACCTTGTTTATCCTAAGAAACGGTCTAGTACGATTCCTACACATTAGTTTGTGGCTAAGGTCCCATTCTTTCGGGAGCTCGTCTGCTTTTACTGCATCCACTGCTGCTCCTATGCAACGTCGCAGTTAAACCAAAGCTGGGAGCGGGGACTTGGAAGGAGTGTTTCAAGAACACTTACCAAAATAAAAGAATCTCGTACCTTATGATTAGGCGATCTGGAGGCCAATGGTGCGTCGTACGCACGTTCACTCTTTTGGAGGTGCAATACCGAGTTCTCGATGAAAATCACGCTCTGGAGTAGTAACTGTTGAATCAGAGAATCCAAAACGTCTTTCGTTTCTGTGTTTGCTGTGTTACTGCCTTTATGACTCGACGCACACTGAGATAGTGTTCTCTGCTTCATGTAGATATCTGTCATTAGTCAAATGACACGGCAACTTACAATTGGCCCCAACGTAAACTTTTACTTTCGATGCTTCATTTAAAATTTAACCCATGTCCCTATCTTCATTTACGCAGAGGATATAGTAACGTAAATCAGAATCTTTTTTGAAAGACCCTGCATATACCAATGGGTCAAACCTTTGTAAACTGGTAGTCACACCAGTGATACGCTGAACCTTATCTTATACGATACATTCACAACCACAAGAGACAATTACCACAAATTAACGGTCCAAAGTTTACTAATACTCAGCAGATCGTAGTTTTACCTCCACCGTCTTTACCTCTATCCTCAGCAGTTGTGGAGCGTCCTTGAATTAGACAAGCACCAGTCCATCTTTTCTCGGAAGCAGAGTAGCGGATCATTAGATAACTTTGCTGGTGAGCAACCGACAGAACTACAGTCTTGATTCTGTCGAGCAAATTCGACTACTTTAAGTTCGTCCAATGTCGCTGGCGTGAGTGCAGACTTTGTCCTTTTGGTTTGAAACTCCTTACGTACAAGAGGATAGAAGCGTGTATAACAAAAGGAATGGCAGATATCGCTTACAGGAAAATTAAAAAGATGTTTGGAGAAATGAGAAGCAGCTGTATGATTATCAAGAGCTCGGATGAAAAAAAACAGTACAAAGCAATGAACGGAAAGGTAAATGGAAAACTGGAGGGAACATACTGATGGCCTATACAAGAAAGACAGCGAAGAGGAAGCAGATGAGATGGAAAATATGATACTGCGAGAAGAATTTGACGCAAAAGTGAATGACGCAACCGAAAACAAGCCCCGTGGAGTACACGACATTGCACCGGAACTGCTGATATCCTTGGGAGAGCCAGCCTGGCATAACTATTCCGCCTGGTGTGCAAGGTATATCAGACAAGGAAAGTACCCTCAGGTTTAAAGAAGAATTGAAATAATCCCAATTCCAAAGAAATGAGGGGTTGATATATGTGAATATTACCCAATCATCCGTTTGATAAAACATGAACGAATTATTTACAGAATAATGGAAAAAACTAGTTGAAGCAACCAGGAAGCTGATCCCGGGGAAGACTAGTTTTGGTTCCGGAGAAAGACTGGAACACGCTAGGCAATACTTACCCTGCAACGTATCTTAGAATATAGGTTAAGGAAAGCCAAACCTACGTTTATACCATTTGTAGACTTGGAGAAAGCTTTTGATAATGTTGTCTTGAATAATCGTCTTTGATATTTTAAAGGTAACGAGGATAAAATACAAGGATCAAAATGCCATTTACAACTTCTACAAAACCTAAGTGGCAGTTATAGAGTCGAAGGGCATGAAAGGGAAGCAATGGTTGACAAGGGAGAGAGATAAGGTTGCCGCCTGTACCCGATGTTTTTAAATCTGTGCATTGATCAAACTGTAAAGGAGTTCAAAGAAACATTTGAAGAAGGAATCAAAATTCAAGGAGAAGAATATTATAATTCTCTCACAGACAGCAAAGAACTTAGAATTGCAGTTGTGCAGAAAGGACTTAACCTTGAAATGAAAATATATGATACACATTAACAAAAAGCAAAACAAGGGTAGTGGAATGTAATCGACTTAAATCATACGATGCTGAGAGAATTAGTTCAAAAAATGAGACACTAAAAGTAGTAGATGGGTTTTTCTATGTGGGCAGTAAAATAGCAGATGACGGTCGAAATAGAGACGACATAAAATGCAGACTGGTAATGGCAAGAAGAGCTTTCTTGAATCGAATTTAAACTCAAGTGTTGGGAAGTATTTCCTGAAGGCATTTGTCTGGATAGTAGCCATATAGATGGAAGTGGAACGTAGGCAGTAAGCAGTTCAGACAAAAAGAGAGTAGAAGCTTTATACGTGTGGTACTAGAGAAGAAAGCTGAAGATTAGATGGGTAGATCGCGTAACTAAAGAGGAGATAGGGAGCCTACTGACTACAATTGGAGAGTAAAGAAACTTTACATAACTTGACTAAAAGAAGGGATCGGTTGATAGAATATATTCTGGAACATCAAGAAATCGTCAGTTTAAAATTGGAGTAAAATACTGAGAAGACCGAGTAAGAAGATTCAAATGGATCCGGGTTGCAGACCTTAATCGGAGATGATAAGCCTTGCACTGGAACAGCGCGGAGACTTGCATCAAACCAGTCTTTGGACTGAAGACCACTACTCGTAACGAGTCGGAGAAACGATGGCCGAAACTGATACGCAAGTGACAGGCGTCACACTCGAGGATGTGTTCCACAGCAAGTTGCCGTGCAAGCAACCAAGCAAGTGCATCTTGTATCAATGGAGAAACACTATAGAAATGGATTAGAAAGCGCAGACGGGACAAGAGAGAAATATTTCAAAATTTCCTAATTTCATACGTTATTAGCATGATTACAAGAACAAAAATGAAAACATCACGCTTGAGGCACATCTGGCTGTCTCCTTGTATCATCTGGACTGTGACCAGTAGCGTATCAACACCCTAAACGGACTAAGGTAATCGCTGCTCGCCTAAGGTAGCAACAGCAGATGCAGATCCGCTGTTATCATTAGTTAATTATTTGGTGCTTGTTGTTCCTCTCACTCCAGTCTTAATGTGTTTCCCATGGAAGAAAAGGTTCCGGGCTAAATTCCAGCATCCAGCACACCGTTTAAACTTGCAACGAAGTTTCAGTAGCATTTTTCTGCAACGACCGGTGTCGCCTAAGTTACTCTCACTTTATCATCTTCCCTCCTCCTCACTACAGTTGACCTTGTTAACTAATAATAGTACGTACGTGGCTTATTGTAACAATTTACAGCCATCTCTAACACGGATGCCCTACTGGGTTGCACGCTAACAGTACACAAATCCCGGCAGTGTGCTATTCATTGAACTCCTATCCCGAAGATCTTCTCACGTGGAGGGACTACGGGCGTCTCCAACCGGGTGTTCCTTCTCTGTCAGCACGCACTCAACGGCGCTGGTCTGCCCTTGACGCCTCTCCCCCTCCCCCGCTACCTCACGCCAACGCACCGGTAGCGTCCTTCCTGTTTACGACACGGCCTGCTTTCTCCAGCTGAATTCCTTTTCTCTGCGCTTCACTGCGTTTAGGAGACTGTAACTTCCGATGACTGCGTTGGATGAAATAGACCTAGAACACTTTTCCTGCTGTGAAATACCCACGCGGAGGGTCGTCTTGTTTAAAAGGTTTTCCTAACTGTACGCAAACACTTTTTATCCATCACTCTTGAACTTCAAGTGTGTGGCAGTACTCAGTTTCTTAACGTGATGTTGTTTCCAAACTGACAAACAGCTTAAAAGACTTAATGGCGTCCTTGACGCAGAGAGGAAGTTTTAAGTGTGGCATATCTTTGTGCGTTCGATTTGAAGTGTTTTATAAGTTGTCATTTACGACTGAAAGAGTGACGTCTCGAAGACGTTTTCATCTTCCTACGCGTTTGTCTCACAAAGTAGCGGGGTCTCCAATTTTGGGTCTCTGTCTCGATCTTCTGCTTCGTGATGGAGGGATTCACTATCTTCTCTATGTGGAAGGAATTTAGCCAACGTCACCTCAGCCTCCCAGTAAGTCGGCTACCACTGACATTTAACGAAAAGCCTTTCACTATTTTCTCTTCAGTTGAAGTACATTATCTGATCAGAAGTAGCCGAACATTCCTATATAATGAGGGATTGACCACCAGATCTACGAGAGGCCTAACCCGCCAGTATAAAGGAAGGCGGGTAGTATCGTGTTGTCGGTTTAGAAGCTGTGAAAACAGAGTGGCTTGGCTGGGGAATGAAGTGCCGCTACCTGTGTCTGTAGTGCCAACACTGAAGTTCAGTATGTGAGATAATCGTGTTTATGGAAAGGTCTCCTTATTGCACTTGCAAAAACACTAAATGCCGAAGGATGTGGACACGGCATTGTGTAGTACACACAGTAGAGGAACATTTCAGAGACGACGACTTTACCAGCATGACATTACAACCTATCACAAAGCAGCATCTGTGAGGCAATGATTTGAGGATAATAACGTTACTGAAATGGACTCGTATTTCCAGAGTGTCGATCTAAAAGATGTGCAACAGATTTTGGATGAGTTTGAACGTCGACTGCGCCAAGACCCTTTCGTCCAACATCATTACCTTCTGTGGTTTCATCTCTTGAGGAAGAACGGTCTGCCCGTCCTCCACAGATATTCAGAGGTACTGACAGTGTCCCCAGCAGAGTTCGTCATAATGGCGAAGAGTGTACACATGTTACATAAATGTTCAGTAACAGGTCTTCGCATACGTCTGATGTGATAATGTACATATCCAGAACATCGTAGGCGGCCTTCCCTCACCTCACTGTACTACCGGCGCACAGGATCACGAAGAGTGAGGGAAGATGCACAAATAAAAATTTTGGTTTAGACTACCGCGAATCAGTGCTCTATTTCTGTTGCTGCGGACCAAGATTTTTCACCACACAAGGGCAGAAGTGCAGACTTGGTTGATCTATGATCTTATCAAAAGGAACATCAGTCATTTTCCGCAATTTAAGCCATCTGTTGTTAATGTGATTTTTAATTTAGGGATCGAGTGAACAGCAGGCAGAAATCTTTGACCACAGATACTTAAAGATGTTTCTTGGCTGATCTACACAGTTGATCTTGATGATGTCCGTACTAAGTACATCTACATCTATACTCCACAAGCCACCCTACGACTTCTCCCATTTCCTGTTCCAGGTGCGTATGGCTCGAGAGAAGAACGATCGCTAGTAAGCCCCTGTGTGGGCTCTAATCTCTTTCATTTTATATTCATGGCCTTCTCGCAAGATATATGTAGGAGGAAGCAATAAATTGGTTGACTCTTCTAGGAATGTAGGCTCTCGGAACTTTAACAGTACATCATAACGTGATGCAGAACGTCTCTCTTGCAACGTCTGCCACTGCATCTGTTTTCCCGTATCCAGCCTTCTTTGTACTGAGACGTACTCACGACGATTGAAGGCGATTACTTCATGCTCGCGCTTGTCGTTGAAGGTCAGTTTTTCTCTTTAGTAGCCAGTGGAACATCCTGTGTGTACAACACTGTCCAGGGTGCTAATTTCTGAAGATCCTTGGGGACTGTGACCATTATTATGACGAAGAGGAGGCAGGAAACAGTAGGTCCCTGAAGGATACCCACAGAAACAAGAAAAACTGGTTTTGGTCATGCATGTATGTAGGTATTAAACTGGGGACCTAGAGACGACGGAGGGGCTTCGTCCCGCCGTAGCCATCAGTGGTTCACAACCCCACAATAGGCCACAGCAGTCCACCCACCCCACCGCCGGCCAACTCTGAACCCAGGGTTACTGTGCTGTTTGGGCCCCAGTGGAGCGCCCCCCCCCCCCCCCCCCCCTCTCCGGGAACGTCTCATTCCAGACGAATGTTTGCGTGGTAGAGTAATTATGGTGTACACGTGCATGGAAACGGTTGCGCAGCATTCGCCAACACAGTGTAACTGAGGCAGAAAAGGGGAATCAGCCTGCATTTGCCGTGGTAGATGGAAAACCGCCTTAAAAACCATATTTGTAATTAACAACTTTTATACAATCACCCTGAAGGGTGCTTTTCCATAGCAAGTTGCCTAGCGCTAGTACATACAGGAGTGTCCGTCTGCTACAACAACCAATTTGTGAGAGAGATTTACATCTCTAACCATTTTCATTTGTTCATAAAACAAAGCAAAGGCGAAATTGTTAAACATCGTTCCAAACTATTCAAAATATTAGTACCGCAGCTGAAGGCTGCTCCACTCACCGTTTCCCTCTATTAACCGAAAAAAGAAAAGTGCTCCGCTAGAAACGTTACATCTGCAAGTACTGCGTTCGAGTCTTGCCATTCTTATCTAATGTCATTTATTTTGCCTATAATTTTGGGATTCATTTTGATCGGCTTAGCCGGCCGGAGTGGCCGAGCGGTTCTAGGCGCTACAGTCTGAAACCGCACAACCTCTACGGTCGCAGGTTCGAATCCTGCCTCTGGCATGGGTGTGTGTGATGTCCTTAGGTTAGTTAGGTTTAAGTAGTTCTAAGTTCTAGGAGACTGATGACCTCAGAAGTTAAGTCCCATAGTGCTCAGAGCCATTTGAACCATTTTTTAATCGGCTTAGAGAAACAAAGAAAAATCTAAACAGCTTTCGTTGGTCACAGAATTACCTCGCGCCTTCTCACCACAATTCTCTTGGTAAAACACCTCACTTAGTACATTTCCTTTAAAAAAATATATGTAGTTCAACGCCTACAAGCCAACTGCAACAATAGTTTTAACACGGTCTCGTAATTAAAAGCGCATATGCAACAAACTACAGTAATAAAAAATAGCAGGACTGTTAAAATTGTACGCTTTATGTGGAATGTGTGCGTATTTTTAATCTCTTCCTTATAACATCTTTTCTATTTGCCACATAGTTGTGTCTTAATTAGTGAAGTTCACAGCATGCGCTCCCAATCACGCAAAGAGCGGATGTACCTCACCAAGCCGCGCGGCAGAGCTGCCTGTCTCGCATCGTAAATTCCGTCTCTGGAAAAACTCCTCTGGTGAATGCCAGAAGAGCACTCCGTGCTTCAGATTCCACGTAAATCTATAGGCGCTCCTTGCTTGCTAGGATGTGCTGATACTAAGAAGGGCTGCGGTATGTAAGAGGAAAGATGCTGGAATCAGCTTCTAAAGGGGAGCGCTCCAGGACGAAGAGGTTACAGAGAGACATGTAAACCTGAGAAATGTTAACGTGCCAGTTTCACAGGTAAGGATGCTCTGAACTGCGTAAGTGCAATGTTTATAAAGAGAATAGCAACAACATGAACGCCCGATGGGGATGATTATCTTATACATGCACCTATTGGCCTAGTGTGGGAGTGCAGTATATGTCTACGTAGCTCCTTGTCCTGTTTCAGGAAGCGTACAGAGTATAGTTATGTGAACAGAAACATCTGTTGAAAAGATTCTAAAATACAGAGCGTTAAGAGATCAGCCTCACTACATTCTGAATGCTCAGATTTTTCAAAAAGTAACACCAGTCTGCCTGAAAACGAACGGATGAAAACAATCGTGTGTTCATAAGTGACTTTTTATGCTGTTTCCGAAACTGCCGTATTCCAGAACTGTTCTTAGTTTTCTGTCATCACGTATAGTGTCTTCATAATGGAATAAATTTTATTTCTAAAATTAGGAATTCCATTAGCGTTGCGAGCTGGGTACAGCAAAATGTCCTGCCCTTTATGTGTGTGGTATAACTGGGCGAAACAAAAGCACTGAAAAGAAAAGGTCTGGTCAAATCGCAGGCAGTTTGTCTCTGGGCATAAAAGAAATCTTGCACGAACTGCGTGCAGACCACAAAAAGATACACCGCCTTCCTCACAACATACCAAATTTGTCTTGCTAAAGCTATTTGTAAGGGCATTTGCACAAGATGGATCCTTTTTTAAATATCTTTCTATGGTACTTCCCTTCATTAGTGGAGGAAAATTCGATGTTGGAATTTATGTTGGCACTCAAAGTCGCAAACTGATGAAGGATCGCAAATTTAAGAAAACGGTACATGTCAGAGAAAAACATTCATGAACTGCAATTAACTGCGTCTCAGAGCATAAAAAATTGAAATTGCAAGAACTTTGTCAAAATCAAGTTAGAAAATTTTCAAGAAGTTTCACTACAGCAAGAGTGTATAAGGATACTACCTACACTCTCATGTTTACTTCCACCAAAATCTGGGACATTACAGAGAACAGCAAGGAGAACGCTCACACCAAGACAGTAAGCAGATACAGTACCAGGGAAGATGGATGAAAGTATGATATGGATTACTAGTGGATGGATGCTGAAGAGGACAGTAAAGATGAATATTCCGCAAGGAAGTAATAGAAGAATGTTATTTTGTCAAAAACTGATATTTTGAGCCCGTGGCTGTGTAAAAAATATAGATTGACTCTTACACAGAAGATTACTGCAATCAGATACTTTTTACTATGCCTTTTATCTAGTTAAATAGCGCCGTTACCGGTCTGGAACGGATAGGTTCATCTTCAGACGACTAGTTCACGTTTTACATTACATTTAGTGTTTTGTTTCTCCACTTGAAGAAACTTCCTTGGGGTGGTGGTGCCCTACCACCAAAACAAAATGTGATAGAAAGTCTTTTTAATTGCAATTGTGCCTCACGACGATTTTAAGTGATGTAAACAAATTATTATTATTAAATGGAAGATTTTTCGATTACTTGCAATGAATAATCCGCGCCATTACGTTCCAGTGCAGGTCGCTTATCATCTTGCAGCAGCGAAAGACTGTACAGATCACAACGGACGCATTTTCTATAACTCACACAATTCACCACCACTTAACACCTAGATGTACTGGATTCTTTGGATCCATGAAACCAAGCACCGTTCGCTACTCGAGATCGGAGCAGTGAGCTTTGTTGGCAGGAAGCCACCCCAGATTTTGGTCCACATGGCATTCTGCTCCTTCCCCCCCCCCCCCCCCCCCCCACATCTCACTACGTCTAGCTGGCTCCTCTCTTCAGAATGCGTGCTGCGTTGTATCTAAGATTCCCGCGCTTTGATACTGCCTCTGCTCTTCTGAGTCACCAGTAGCTGCCCCATCCCTCATCTCCACAGAGTGGCTCTATCACTGGGAACTTCCTGGGCCAGCCACACGAGTACATAAAGAAGCTCGGCCTGCACGCTATACATGGCCTGGGGCCGAACACGAAGTCTTGTCTGCCGCTGTCCATGCCCCAACGGCTCTGGCTTAAAGTTGATGTAGCAGGTTAACATCTAGCTGTGGCCGAACGCCAGTCCATGTCTTGTTGCAGTACTGAAAGTGGCAGTTTTGTTGGTACTGGCAAGCTCTGCCATGGCTGTAGGCAAAATCAGCATTGACACTACAGCCAAGTGAAGCACGAATATTCCTGTTCCGGAGCTTGCTAATTCATGGCACAAATATAAATAAAATTACAACTCGCAGACAGACGACTAGTCTTTGATAGGTCAACACGGAAGAAAATATGTAACTCGCACCGCATAGTCAGGATTACCCCAGGGTAGTGTTACAGGACAGTTCTTTTTCTGTATATTCATAAGAGATCTGTCGGATAGGATCAGCAATCTCCTACGCTTTGCTGATGACGTCTAGTGTACAAAGAAGTGTCATCATTTGGTTGCTGTGGAAAATACTTACACATAATTTATATTTGGTGTGACGAATGACAGCTCGCTATAGATGTGGAAAATTGTATCTTACGAGTAAAAAAAAAAATCCTGTAATATCTGAATAAGCTTTTGGTGTTAGTGTTGTGTTACATGTCGCCGTGAGTGAAAATTCGTACCAAAGCCTGGAATCGAACCCTGGTTTTCTGCTTGATAGGCAGGTGCGTTAGCCACTGAACCACTTTGGCACAAACTGCACGCATTGCCTTGACATGCCTCCCGCCTCGATCTAAATTCTCACTGCCGCCCATTTTAAATTCCCTCTTACATACAGAATTGCCGAGTCTCTCCATGTTCTGTAATATCACCTCAGCATCGAACGTAAATGTGGGATTCAGCCTGAAACTGAGGTTCAGGTACTTATAAAAATGAAATGACACAATTTCAAAGACTTTGCTGGTCTCATACAGATATGATTTTATGTGTATAGACAGAAGTGGCGAGTGAAAATTTGTACCAAGAAGAGCCGGATTCGATTCACGGCCTTGATACAAATTTTCACTAGCCTGTTCGATCTTTACACATAAAACCATACCTCTCTGAGACCAGTAAACTATCTGAAATTGTGTTATTATTTTTGTATAAGTACCTGCGCCTGGGTTTCGGGCTGGATCCCCCATTTGCGTTCTATGCTGTGGTGTTATTCCAGAACGTGGAAATCCTCGGAAATTCTGTTTGTGTGTAACGGAGGATTTAAAGTAGACTGGGGCGGGAGTGAAAATTTGGATCGAGGAGGGAAGTGTGTCGGGGTAAAACGTGCGTTTCTATGAACCACTGTGTCAAGGTGGCTTAGTGGCTAAAGCACCTGCCTAGTAAGCAAGCAACCAGAAACCGATTACCGGCCTTGGTACAAATTTTCGCTCGTCGTTTCTGTCTACATACATAAAATGGTATCTGTACAAGACCAGTAAAGTCTCTAAAATTGTGTCATTTCATTCGTACAGATGTCTCAATTAAATATCTGGACTTAACGTTGCAAAGCGACATGAAAATTCTGAACCATCCTCCTTGGTTCATACAGGAACAATATATAGGAAGTAGTAGTATATTTCTAGATTCCACACTAGAGAAGTGATACGTAGGCACTCTAACTTTATTCCTAGATTCCTCAGTCAATACTGTTTCTTTAAACATTCTAAGTAGGCTTTCATGGGATCTACCAGTTGGGATGTTTCAGCGTGTCAGAGATGCTCAGCCGAGGGTCAAGCAAATCTGTCACCATTCATGCTGCCCTTCTATGTTTCGAGTCAAAATAAAATTGTTAAATAATATTAATAACTGACATGAACACGAATTTTGTTCTATTAAATGGCTGCGTGCCTAATAGAGTTTGAATCCTATTTAGTATGAGTCCCACAAAGCTGAGCAACACTAGAATGGGAGGCACGAGTGTACTGAAGGCTACCTCTTTTGTGCACTGCTTTCATTTTCCCAGTATCCTACAAATTAACTTGTCGGCCACCAGCTACACCTATGATTGAGCCTACGTGATCATTCCATTTCATACCCTACAAACTGTTACATTCACGTAATTGTATGAGCTGACTAATTCCACTTACGAGTCGGTGATAATGCATTCATATGATACTAGGTCTCTGCGTTCTTTACTTCTTTACTGTAGTGATACCGATCACAGTAGCTACAGCGAAGACACCAGTAATAGCTTTGCGTCTGTTGTCATTGATGCAACGATTAAGTGGACATCAAAACTCACCTTCCTTCGAAGTACGTTATATGTGACTATGTGACACGGAGCTGTAGCTAGGTGATCCTGCGCTTCCTCGCTTCACACCTTTCCCGGTGAAACTATTTTTCTGTATAGATATTGCAAACTATATAATTTTGTAAGTAGGGTAAATAAAAATTAAGTGTTACTGAAAAATATTGTTAAAAGCATTTTAAGTAACAAATTAAAGCGAAATAAACTGCAAACTGAATATGGTCCAAGCTTTGTACAAATAGTAAAACAGAAACAGAATCTATACCTTATTTTCTACGGCAGCATCTGTATACTCGCTTCAGCATGATCTAAAGTCTCGAATTTGGCATAGTTATCATAATGGGCTCTCTTCCCCACTCCTCCCCGGAATATGTGTACCCCCATCGTATGCGTGTACTGTTGTTTATGTGGAAGAGAACAAGCATTTTCTAAATATTTGAGAATATTGTGGCTTAGGCAGAACTTATGTAGCGACCTAGTATTGATGTGGAAATCCGCCGAAAACCTCACCCAGGCTACCTGGCACATCGACCCTCGTCACGTTTTTTCGATGCGGCTCTGGCGCACCACCGCGTCCCGGAAACCACCCGTTAAACACACGCGAATTATCTACAGTAACCAACAGATTTTAATTTTTAAGTCTCTAGGCTTTCGAGGCAGTCGTAATTGAAAGTAAAATCTTTTAGGTTTTATGGTCGCCTCGGGCTTTTCTCAATTTCATCGACACGATCGACGTTTCGACCACTTACGACATCTTCACATCTTCCAATGTCCACGGTTGGCTCTATTTACTCTTCAAAAAATGTTAACAAACCTCAATCAGTAGCCTTCTGTCAAAGAGCATATTTGCTGCCGAACCCGGCCCTTATTATCCCGGGGAACCGGAGCGAAGTAGCAGCAAGAACTCCACTCTTGATGCCACTTTAAATGCACTGTATAAATGATACTGTGATAACAGCGTTCATTCACAGTCGCTGGCCCAGCAAAAGGTTTCTTCTTCTCGTAGACAGAAGAAGGCAACACAAAAGGTAAAAGAAATTACACACATCGAAAAAAGTTTTGCATCACCTCTGTTCCAGGAGTTCCGGAACCTGGACAGAAAACTGGAATAGGGATCAACATAAACATCATTTCAGCCCTTTTTATTGCTCATAGAAACCCCAACTTGGATGTTGTACCACCATACAGCGAGATCTTCAGAGTTGTGCACGATAGGGGCGCGAATCGTCGTCCATGAAGATGAATGCCTCTTCAGTATGCTGCCGATATGGTTGCACTATCGGTCGGAGGATGGCTTTCACGTATCGTACAGCCGTTACGGTGCCTTCCATGACCACCAGCGGCGTACGTTGGCACCACATAATGCCACCACAAAACAGCAGGGAACCCTCACCTTGCTGTATTCGCTGGACGGTGTGTCTAAGGCTTTCAACCTGATCGGGTAGCCTCCAGACACGCCTCCGACGATTGTCTCGTTGAAGGCATATGCGACACTCATCGGTGAACAGAACATGATGCCAATCCTGAGCGGTCCATTCGGCATGTCGTTGGGCCCATTTGTACCACGCTGCAAAGATGGGCCTCGCCATGGGCATCGGGAGTGAAGTTGCGCATCATACAGTTCATTGTGCACAGATTGAGTCGTAACACGACGTCCTATGGCTGCAGGAAAAACATTGTTCAACACGGTGGCGTTTCTGTCAGGGTTCCTCAGAGCCATAATCCGTAGGTAGTGGTCATCCACTGCAGCAGTAGCCTGAGCGAGGAATTTCATCGACAGTTTCTGTCTCTCTATGTATCTCCTCCATGTCCTAACAACATCGCTTTGCTTCACTCCGAGTCGCCTGGACACTTCTCTTGTCGAGAGCCCTTCCTGGCACAAAGTAACAATGCGGACGCGATCAAACAGCGGTATTGACCGTCTATGCATGGTTGAACTACTGACAGCACGAGCCGTGTACCTCCTTCCTGGTGGAATGACTTTAACTGATCGGCTGTCGGACCCCTCCACCTAATAGGCGCTGTTCATGCATGGTTGTTCACATCTTTGGGCGGCTTTATTGACATGACTGAACAGTCAAAGGGATCTGTCTGTGATACAATATCCACAGTCAAAGTCTGTCTTCAGGAGTTCTAGGAATTGGGATGATTCAAAACTTTTTTTGATGTGTATACTTACGTCTCCAATTTAATTTTGAATCGTCCTTCTTTTCTTGTTTCGTGTTCACTGTTGGAATTAATAAGTACAACTGGATCGACGACTTCAATTTTGATCCGATGAAGGCGTGTGCCGTCTGGGGGATAGTAGAGGGACTGATAATGGTTTTAACTCGTCCGCCAACAGACAGCGTAGTGACATAGCAAGCAGAGTGCCACCTGTGCGTATCCTTTAACAGGAAAGGCTAAGTGTGATGCAAATTTATGAAGCGAGCAAACAACCGTGCCACTGACATTAACTCGTGCGTCCTACTGACAGCTGAGCGAGTTTGAAAGGGGCCACATTTTGGCATCTGTGTCGGTTGTGCAACGCTTCTGGTGTCTCTGGTCTTGTGAACATTCTCATACCTTAGACGTCCACGCAGCACAGACGGCCGCCAGGATCGTGCTACTGTAAGGACAGCAGTGGCAGATCTTACCGCCACCACAGCATTGACAAAAGGGCTTGTGAGCGCAGACGTATCAACAAGAACTGTTACGAACCGGTTATTAGCAGTGGGACTATGGGCACACCACCTCTAGCCCGTGCCCCACTCACGCCACAGCATCGACAAGCACGGCTCTACTGGTGCCGTCAGAGGATCACTTGGAATGGCACACCGTGCTCTTCAAGGATGAAAGCATATTCTGCCTGCACGCAAGTGCTGGTCCCCTTCGCGTACTACGTACACCTGGCGAGTGCTGTCTCTTAGGGTGCATTCGTCAAACACACATTGATCACACTGCAAGCCTTAGGGTGTGCGGTGAGAAAAGCTACAACTCACGTACAACTGTAGTGTTTCTGGTGGTGGGGGAGACGCTAACCAGCACTCGGTACGTGCAGAATGTTGTAAGACCTGTTTGTTGTTCCAAAAGAATAATGCTCGCCCACACACTGCTCTTGAAATTTAACGTGCTCTGCAATGTACAGCAGCTTCTCTGGCCAGCACGATCTCCAGTCTCCAATCGAGCATATGTGGGGTACGATGGGACGAGAAATGAGTTGTGCGATTCGTCAACCAACGACTCTTACAGAAGTACGCAAACAGGTCGAGCAGGCATGGCATAACGAATCCCAGGACAGTATTCGCCATCTGTACGATCGACAAAATTCCAAAGTTAGCGCCTTCATTGCCGGCCATGGGGGTTACACCACGTACTAATATGCACACTTGCAACAATAAATCTTGAGTGAAATGGAAACCTCCGGCTGGATATTTATTCTTTTCCCTCAGTTTTGCGTCCCCTCTGTGTCTGCGCCCTTGGCCGAGTGCTCCTTGGCCACAGTAGCGGTAAGGTCCTGGTCCTGCACGACACTACATATCGTCGACCCCTTTCTAGGGCAAGTGGGAAACCAACCACAGCGACACGGTGCGAGAAAACAAGCCGTTCACACAAGAGTATTCGTGTACTGTGCTGCCTTGCTTCTGTACTTGATACGCAAACGGACGTGAAGTGCTGAGTCGGCGACCTGGCGACCGCAAGAGGAGCGCCCGCCGCAGCGAGACAATCCCGCGGCCAGAGCCAGCGCGACGGCGGCAAAGTGCGAGCCGACCCGAGCGCCCCCGCGCCACTTATCGCCACGAGGGGGCGCCAGCAGACTCCTCGAGTGGCGCCAGTGGAGACGAGACTGCGCTCTCTAAAATCTGCCGCACAGCGCGGCTCAGTCCCGCGCCCCTTGACGCTCGCCTCCCTTACAAGAGCCAATAGAATATTCGCGCCAAACCAGCCTCGCCGTTTTAGATTTACTAGTAGACGGTTTTCATGATTCTTTCAGTCGTTTTACGTGCACCAGCATTCCTCATTTTATGGCTACTACTGTAACAACAGTATTTTTCCAACAAAACTCTGTTGCTCAATTGAAGCAGCACTTTTCCTCACAAGTTCATTATCCTGTTTGAAGCGACCAGCCAGAAGTTCCTCTCCTGTGCTAACACCTTACTGTCAGATTAGCCTTTCCACCAATTGTCGTCGATTACTTGTTGGTTGTTTTCAGGTGTGCATTTCGTTTGAGTTTTTACCTTTTACCGTTCGCGCTAGTAGTACACGGTCCAGTCGCATTAATGTGAGCACCGCCTATATTCGACGTCAACGTCCAATAAGCACTCACAGATGTCGGCTGCAGCACTAGCAGTGGAGAGTACATAACTCTTGACGGAGTAAGGGAAACCATGCAGTCATTGTTGCAATGAAGAAACGAAGCGATTTATCCGACATCAAAATAGAAGTGATCACTGTTTTTTGGGTCGAGGGTAGAAGCATTTTTGAAACGGCAAAGGTTGTAAACCGTTCAAATTCCGCTGTGGTTAACGTATACCGTGCTTGGGAAAATGGCTGTACGCAATATCGGCGACGAGGCAGATGTGGGGCACTTAGAGTAATCGATGAAAAGGGTGACTGACAGCGAAGAGAGCACCTAGTGTTAAGTGTTAACCCAGGTTTCGACGTAGATAACTATACCTTCTTCAGAACAACAATGAAACCCAAAAGTGCCCAAGAAGACCTTTGACAATGACTACAAGAACACCATAGCTATACATTTATAAACGAAAAAGAAAAGGAAAACACAAACAGTACGTTTGTACAAAGTCAAAACCACTATTTAACTTCATGGTATACGCTCCACCTCACACCGGCCTATGTTCGATGGGCCGGCCATAAACTGCAGTATGGCGGGTCATGGCCCATCGAACATAGGCCGGTGTGAGGTGGAGCGTATACCATTAATTTAAATAGTGGTTTTGACTTTGTACAAACGTACTGTTTGTGTTTTCCTTTTCTTTTTCGTTTATAAATGTATAGCTATGGTGTTCTTATAATCATTGACATAGGTCTTCTTGGGCACTTCTGGGTTTCATTGTTGTTCTGAAGAAGGTATAGTTATCTACGTCGAAACCTGGGTTAACACTTAACACTAGGTGCTTTTTTCGCAATCGAGGCGGGTTTTTAGTTTTTTAATATATTAATCAACGGTTGCTGACGCGCTGCGATGTTGAAGGTTCTTGAATGACAGCCTTGTAGATATGTACGGCTGAGCAGTCGTGGAACTGTTGAAGAAGCGGCCGCCCAGACGATCCAATCAGCTACCAGCTTTGCCTTCTCAAAGACCGTTCAGCGAACGTTGCTGCGTATGGGCTTCTTTAATAGATGCCAGTTTCATCCGTATATACTGACTGGTGCTCGTTGGCCATGAAGGCTGGAATTTGCACGCCAGTACCGCAACTGGACGTCCGCTGAATGACGACAGGTGACCTTTTCAGTTGAACGACGTTTTATGCTCCACCATACAGACGGCCCTTGGCGTGTACGGAGTGAAATATCTGAAAGCACAAACGTCCAGGACGGAGGATAGAGCGTTGTGGTCTGAGGAATGGTTTCTTGGCTTTCGTTGGGTGATCTCGTCATTCTGGAAGCCACAGAGGATCAACACATGTATGCATGTATCCTTGGGGACGAAGTCCACCTTTACACACAGATCATTTTTCTTCGGCACAATACCATCTACCAGCAGGACAATGCAACGTCTCACACAGCTCGCAGCGTACTTGCGTTTTTCGAAGAGCACCAGGATGAGTTAAATAAACTGTCCGGATGTAAGCTTAATGGAGAATCTGTGGAACCATCTCGATCGGGCTGTTCGTGTCACGGATTCCCAACCGAAAAACCTAGCGCAGCTGACCACAGCACTGGAGTCTGCATGTGTCCACATCCTTGTTGGTACCTTCCAGAACGTCACTGACTCTCTTTCTGCACGTCTCGGAGTGGTCCGCGCTGCAGAAATAGTTCTTCAGGCTTCTGACAGTTGGTCACATTAATGTGACTGTAAACTGTATGTGATCTATTGCCTGATGTCTTAACACATCTGTCACCCTGCTCCTTCTTCTCGACAATGTTTGCTGACCGGTGTGGCCGAGCGGTTCTAGGCGCTTCAGTCTGTAGCCGCGCGACCGCGCCGATCGCAGGTTCGAATCCTGCCTCGGGCATGGATGTGTGTGAAGTTCTTAGGTTAGTTAGGTTTAAGTAGTGCTAAGTTCTAGGGGACTGATGACCTCAGATGTTAAGTCCCGTAGTGCTCAGAGCCATTTGAACCATTTTCGACAGTCTCTTCCATGTATTTTTTTCCTCTGCGATTTTGTGGAAGATTTTTAGTTTATGGAGTCCTCAATAATACCTAACCTCAAACCTTGCGATTTTCTTCTTCTCACGTTTTCCCATAGTTCACTACCACACAATGTACAGACGTACAGTGTTAGAAATTTCTTCCTCAGATAAAACATGCACCGTCCCTCCAAAAAGTTCAAAGACATTTTATTTATGCCGTACAACCGACGTCAGCGCAGTAACTACAGTGGCAGCTTGAACTAATAATTGTAAACAAAAGATGTGCATTCGACCCCACACTTATCAGCAGGTAGTGTGTAGTAGCGGACGTGCGATTGTGTTGTTTCAACGCTGTTGCATTGAAAATCTAACGGAGCAATATGTATAAATCAAGTATTATGACATTCTCCAAAATTTTTTGAAAGTGAGAAAAGTACGTGCAAAGCCTGCCGCGACGTTATTGAAACACAAAACGTGGAGAACTCTTTCCCGAAAATAAAAATCATCATGGGCGACGAAACTTGGAGTTATCACCACGAACGTACCACAAAACGGCAT
This sequence comes from Schistocerca nitens, assembly GCF_023898315.1. Taxonomy (NCBI): domain Eukaryota; kingdom Metazoa; phylum Arthropoda; class Insecta; order Orthoptera; family Acrididae; genus Schistocerca; species Schistocerca nitens. The sequence continues at coordinate 422,072,586 of NC_064617.1, read as the reverse complement.
GGTACAGAAATTCACATGAAGGATGAAAGCTTTGACGACACAACCGACCTTCAAACGTATGTGATGCACGAGTTCAACAACATTACAAAGAACGACTTTTCTGACAGTCTCACGTGGCTTTATCAATGAGCATTGTAATGAAGTGAGGAGAGATTGTGTAAAACATATAAAGTATTGAAAACACCTCCTTAATTTTATTTAGTCTTTCTATGTCTTCAGTTAACCCAGTCTTGAAACTTTTCAGCAGAGTGGGTATCTTTGGTATCTTTCACCAAGGAACACCCTCTTTACAGATGATAGTGTCTATTTTATGTCCTTCTTGCTTCACAATCATTCATTTTTTTTTATAGCTTCAGATGCGAAATTTTTATTTCTTTGATTGCCTGTAGGTATACTTGATTACTGGTTTCAGCAGGACTAAGTTGGCATTTTCACATCTTCAAGGTTAAAATAATTACAAAAATATTACACCGTTGTAGTTGCAATCTTTTTGTGCCATAGACTACACGTTTGTTTTTCTACCACTGTAAAGGACCGTGGACTTGAAGTAAAAAGCATAAAATTACCTTTATATAAGTTAATATAGTAAACATATAAATTCCAATATGTACGTAAGATAACATTACTTAACGAAGAAGAGAGAGTAAAACTTTAAAAAAGTTATCCTTGTCCTCATGAGAAAACAGACATACAGACGTGGCACATGAAGAAGTTCCGCATTTGCGTAAGTTGACAGAGGATTACATACTGCCTGATACCCGTTGGGCTGGTAGAGTAATACAGAGGAATGCGACAAAGTGGCAGCAGTCGCATGAGTAATAATAAATATCTTCTAGGTTTTTCAACGATCTATATGTACACGGAACAGTAAATGAGACAGTACAATGTGAATTATTTCAAATGAAAACATTACCATGTCAGTCATACAAAACTGAAGGTACTATACGTAATAATATTTCGTCGATTCTGAAGACCGGAAAAATTATCTCTAATAAAGCATTTAAAAACACACGTTTGTTAAAGGCTGAATGAACAACGTCAAGTAGGATACAATAGATAACAGAATGTATTATTGTTTTCGTCTCACACTAGACGTCATAATGAAATTTCTAGCTATAGGGCCATTTCACATACTTGCGTAATTGTTGTGTATACATCGATAAATAAAATATGGCTTAAAAGTGATACATCTTACCATATTACAACAATGGTTGTACACATATAGGAAGGATATGCCATAACTTGAGTTCTAGGTTACCAACGTGTGGTCGACAATTACATATTTCAAAATGAGTGCACACACATAAATTTTCTTATACCGTGATGATAATATGAGATCTAGAACAAGGGGATAATGGAAGGTAAATTTCAATTGGTAAATAACTAGCAGCATGTACACATCGACAGTTACTTTCTCTAACAACAGCCCGCCAACAGTTGAGCACCGAAGTCGAAAATGTAACTAGGTGACCCAATGTTATGAATTAAGGCATTTTATACGGTGTGTTGACGCAACTGTGTATTTATAATAATATTTTTAATCTTAATGTCATGGTTTTCTGGTAATGGTCGGGGCCCGAAGTGCGTCAGCAAATGTAGTTTTTAACAAGTGGTCTGCTGATTTTAGCGGCTTAATAAAGCAATACCACAAGATGTGCTCACAGTTTAAATGGTGGTCGCAGGTCTCCTGCACGACTCTATGTCGCAACTTCAGTATGCACAGAGATACCGTGACTGAAAAACTTCCTGTGCCTGATAATCATTTGCGACAATCGAAAGTGGTAGCAAAAACAAGTTTTTCATAGTAGCTAATGGTGGTGCAATATGATACTAGACTGTAAAGTTGTTTCAACTAAAGATGGAAGTTCGACCAAAGTTCGATGAAGCTGTGCCAGGTGGCTTGTTTCTCTACCGTTGACCTTTGACCTGCAAGGCCTGTTTGATCCATCGTAAGAGCAAGTAAGAGCGTACCTCCAACTTTCCACTGTAAGCCCAAACAACAGCATAGGATGTTGGTCATGAACAATTTATAGTCTGTTTCTAGTTGTTGAACAAAATACATAGTTTCTTAGACTTTAACAACAAAGTTCTCAAAGGACTCACAGAAGCATCTACGACTGGTCTATGCCTATATTGCGACTCAGTTATTTGTCCATATCACTTGTGAAAATGTTCGGCGACGTCTCAAATAAGTCCATTGTAAAAGCGCTGAACATAAAAGTGTTATTTATGACTGCGGAAGAAACTACTTGTAAAATTGCAGCCTCCCCACTCTTTTACCTACTATGTAAATGACTGTGATCGCGTAAATCTATTCAAATCAGAAAATTTAGGCAGTCGTTTCCAAACTAATAATTGATTGATGGGAAGAGTGTACAAAAAGTTGTTTTTCCAAATATTTACTCCATCTCCTTCCATAAAATTTGAAGAGCGTTTCAAGTAAGTGCAAGTCTCACACTACAAAGCAAACGAGTAGTACCAAGAAATTCTGAGAAACCGGCAGTAAATGAATGAAGTTATTTATAAACCGGTCGTCAGTCCAACTGATCAATTCTGTTCGTTAAACAACTGGTTATAAAAAAAGTAAATGTTACAGAATTTATCTGAACAAACGTGTGCTGAGTATACGATTAGCAAGCGGGACCAACAGAGTTACATTATGAATTAACAAAGAGAAATGTTAACTACAGTTTCATAACTAAGGAGAATCAAGTGTAGTAGTTTGTAAAAACATTCAGACGATCCTTACAGAAAGGGGTGAATGGTGAAACCTCTCTATTACAGTTAAGACTACATCAACTCACAGTAACATTTGCCTACAAAGGTAAAACTCTATTAACTTCCCAAACAAGGATGCACAGTTTTAAATAATTTGCAAGTCTTTAATGAATTAACAATAATCAAATTCCATGCAGTTGCAAAGCTGAAAAACGAACCACCAAGCAAGCAGCGGAAAACTCTTTCACAAAATAAAGCAAAAAAAAAAGTTCAAAAAGTGTAGTTTTAGTTTGTCAGTATTATTTCATTTAAATAATTTTTCTGTTAAGTTCACTAAAATTGTAATGGTTTGTGATGCCTCTGACTATTGTACTAAACAAACAGCCCAACTTATTGAGGCGTCATTATTAAAAATATCCTATAATATTCCAACAAAAAAACATACATAAATATTGTAGTACATTCTTTCTAGTTTAATGATATTAGGTTATATTACAGTAGTAAACGCACAGGATCCTAGTCTAGTTAATAATGACTGAGATAATGACAGGATTGGGGAGTTAGAATTTTACATAGCTAGCGTTACTATTTAGTTATCAATGTTCACTGGAAAACTCTTACAAAATTTTAACCTGATGTGGCCAGTGTTGCATGTCTTCAGCTGTACTGACACGATGGTGTCGGGGTCTGCGATAATGCTCCATATGTGCCATTTGTTACGAGAACACTCTGGTTAATTGATGACGTATATGGGACAGGACCCTGATGTTATTTAGGCTTAATTCGTCTGCCCATGTACGTCCTTTCCACTGTCTCTCGTAAAATATGACTTGGCTTGACATGGACCTACTTTCCGTCTGGCACGAGATACATATAGCCACTGCATCACGTGGCTAGGACAGGACGGCCGAGCGCGTGCACTCAGACTTAAAAAGGCGACGCCCAGAGGCGTTGCTACCATCGTAGTTTATTTATTCTCTGACAGGTATATAAAACTTAATATTCCCTAAGCTTTCCCAACTTACAATGACCCATTGGGGTAATATTTAACATAAAATGACAGAGACAACATGCATATCAATTACGAAAATTGTATTTTGTTTTACCCACAAATGAAGACTCTATATTACAGACAAAATCAGTATTTTCGCCGGTACAATATTAGATACTATTTACAAAAAATTTTGAAAAAAAAATATCACATCTTTGTTATAGTACTACAAAATCCTCGTAATTTATAACTGTCTTTAATAAAGTTAGCAATGAAACTTTCATTAATGTACATCCCACCTGTTCACAACAGTCAGAAATTACTCTCTCATCTACAGTTATTCCTTTATTTAATAGCCCGGGATGGAACTTTTTTTCAAATGACTTGTTCAGGAAATACAAATCATCTACCTAACGAGTTATCCTTTCTACTAAGTAATTCGTCAGTGTAGAAGTTAACTAGCCGTTATGTGCCCATTGATGTGACAATTATTTTGCAATGTAATAGATTGGAGAAGAGGCTGTTTGTAAATCCAAAAAAATATTGCAGAAAAATATATTTAGCCATCTCAGAGTGTTAAGTAGAAAAATTACAGTTCCTAATTGTTGAAAATGGTATCAGTACTCCGTTTACCTTACAACATTGGCAGAAACAGTAATCTCTACATTGACGAAAAAATAATCACATGAGCAGTAATTTCACTCAATATTTTCCTTACAGACCACTATTCTCATAAAAATATATTCTTTTATCTATATACTAATTCAGATCTCTATCAACGTCAATTTTAATTGTATTTAGTGTGATTCTGTCTATTCCCAACGGCTCCCAGTACCCAAAATGAAGTTTTCAAATTGTAATAGAGAGGAAACTTACTGACAGATAAAATTTGTTTTGTTTTCGTCACTGTTACAATATAGAGAGGGGTCACTTTACAAAATCTCATTAAAATTTACAATCGTGTGACTTGTTCATTATCTAAGAAATTACTCGAAAGCTTTTCATCACTATGAGATTCACTAAATGCTGTGGGCTCTGGTAATCCATGTTTCCGGCTGAACTTAACGCCAACTGTTATTCTGTAATGTTCATAATTCGTATTGATACATTATCAAAACCCCGATGCGCTTCAGAAATATGTGCTGTTCTCTAGACTTTCTTTCTTACTGTGAGTATGTACACCTCAAATTTAACGTCGAGGTACTATGAGAAATATGATTTTGGAGTATTTGCCAGATTTGAGACCACCTATAGGCTGTTGATTTGAGTATTCCTCGGTTTTCAAAAGCATGGTTCTATATACGATAGACAAGTATGCTCCCAGCATAAGGCATGGGAATGATCCACCGTGGTTTAATAAACGTTTTAGAACATTGCTGCGTAAACAAAGAGAGCTTCATCAAAAATTCAAGAAAAATCGGAACCTAGCTCACAAATGAAAACTTAACGAAGCGGAAATAAGCGTAAGAAAGCAATGAGAGAAACGTTCAATGACTCTGAAAGTAAAATTTTGTCAACTGCTGCGACTAAAATCCCTAAGACGTTTTGGTATCACGAAAACATCAACAAGCGGATCGAAAGTATCCATTAGTCACTAACGGCCTTACTGGCATCGAAACGGAAAATGACAGAGAGAAGGCCGGAGTACTGAATTCGGTCTCCCAAAATTGTTTCACTAGCACGGTCCCTCCTTTCATTCATGGTATGAAAATCGAAATGGCAGCTAATAAGATAAGTGCTCACAGAATGGAAAACCAACTACAGTCGCCTAGTAGCGGAGAAACATCAGAGGCCTTGTGAGCTGGCTCCGCTCACTGAATGAAGACCGAATCAGTAAAAGAACGGTGCTGGGAGCAGCGCAACTGAAGATGTGAACCAATGGAATTTTTGAAAATGCAGATTACATGTCAAGGTCTGATAACCGCTGTATGCTGTATGATTCGATAAAATTCTCGGGCCTTTTCTTCTAAATACTGCATGTTCATGTTGTATTATAAGAGAAAAAAAGATACTCGAAATTAGTAATAAAACCACGCCAGTGGCAGATCGGTACCACGTCGAAGTGTTACGTCTCTCTTGGGGAAAAAAGTTGAAAAATGAAATTAGCGTCACAATAATTACTAACATAAATATTATAACTGGTACTATAATAAAGTATACAAACATTTTCTGAATGAAAGTTAGCTGAATAATTCAGAAATTATGCAGCAATACAGACAACGTTGTTTAGATGATCAGGATGGCAAAAGACAAAAATTAAGAGCTAGGCTTTTCCTATCTGCCCTCGAAGAAAAAACTGAAGGCTGCACCGTCGTTTAGTTGTGCAGATGGTATACACAGAGGCGACAAAAGTAATGGCATAGCGATATGCGGATATACAGATGACAGTAGTATCGCGTACACAATGTGTAAACGGGCTGTGCATTGGCAGAGTTGGCATTTGTACACAGGTGATTCATGTCACAAGGTTTATGACGTGATTATGGCAGAACAACATGAATTAACAGGCTCTGAACACGGAATGGTAGTTGGAACTGGACACGTGGGGCATTTAATATCGGAAATCCTTATGTACTACCTCTCACCACGACCAGTGCTTTCTTCACTTAACGACCGAGAGCTGCAGCGTTCGCTTAGTGTTGTCAGTAATAACAGACTAGTAACACTGAGTGAAATAACTGCAGAAATCAATCTGGGACGTACGACGAACGATTCCGTCAGGGCAGTACTATACTTCAGATTATAATGCATTCCTCACGCCATGGTTATATTTTAATTTTTTAGCTTGGGCACACTTTGATAAATTAGCGCAGATTTCTGCATATCTCTGTTCTTTGCACTTTCCTATCCTTGGTAAGCGAGGTAATGGAACACTCAATTAGTCTCTTTCCTCCCCACCTATTAACAACTTCGCTGGTGAACACCCAGTCGCAGCATGAGATAGATTATTATGAATCGTCTTGAAGATTGGCACATAATCTGCCCACTTAATGTGTTGATTTGGTACGTAGGTTCTTATAAATCTACTGAATTCCTTAAAAACCCTCTCCACTGGACTTGCTTCTGGGTGGAAGCTGGATATTGATACCTGCTTAATTTCCTGTTCCCTTAGGAACTGTTCCCATCTGAAACCGGTAAACCAAGCGGCATTACCAGACACAGTAGCCTGAGATTTAACTATTTTTGGTAGTCCTTTACTTTGGGTAGTCGTTTACTGTATCTCGAATTACCGGCGATACTGTGGACGTTTTTTAGAGTGTACCGTTTCATATATTTTGTGAATGCGTGGTACACAGAAAGCAGATACTTAAAGCCACCACTAGCCATGAGTAAGCATCCTGCTATGTAAAGCAGTAGTTGGTACTACCATATGTAATACGTTCTTACTTTACCTGTTCGTGGGTTTGGTCTTCTGGCATATTATACAGGGTTGTATTACCCTTTGTACTTGTCTTTTGAGATTAGTGGCATGACAATACCTTTTTACGGTTGTCACAAAATTATTGATTCCTACGTGCCCTCAAGTCATGTGTGTATACCAGATGAAGTCTTTCATGCACAATTGTGGCATGCACGTGCATCGCACATCTGTGTTTACATCCCTCTTTAGAATAGGACTGAATTTTCTATTTCATATCGCTAGTTTAGGGGACTGCTTGATCTTGGGACAACGTTGTCATTACGTCATTTCAAGTCGGATTTGAGTGTTGCGGTTCTGCCATGTCTTTACACATCTGAAAAACTTTTGCCTGTGTGTTTGACCCGTAACTAGCAACACTTTTTATACAGAAGCCTCTTCAGTCAGTTCGGTAAGCTCATCCATACCACGTTGTAGGCATCACCTACCACTACTCTGATAAACATTATTTTTAGTAGGTACTCTTGTAAGGTTAAAGCCCATGGTGACAACGTGTCACGTAAAAGTTGGAACATAAGCAAAAAGATCAGAGCTTGATGATCCAATTTACATGCGCTGGCTTACTGTGGATGTAAAAATGGAATTTTTAACGACCCACACGACTGCTAAGACTTTCAGCTCCGTAACTAAGTAGTATCGCTCACAGCTTGCGAGCACTCGACTTGCAAAACCAATCACTCTTATTTCTTTGCAACCATTCACTTCCTCCGCTAGAAACAGACAACACCCTAGCCGTATGTGAAACGACTGTTGTAATACAGAACTCATCCGTCATATTTGGGTGGTACAGTAGGTCGTTTCTAACAAGGCTTGTTTGATTGTTGCACATGAGCTCCAGCATTCTGCTGACCACACGCACGATGCGTTTCTCCGTAGTAGTCATTACAGTGGTTCAGTGTTCAGATATATGATTCGACAGAAAATGCCGTAAAAACGATATGAGACTGATGAAACCCGTTAATTGCTTCTTCCTTTCTCAATCGCCCACATTTTCTTAGGATCAGGAACGACGTCTAAACGTGAAATAACATACCATAAATGGTTCAAATGGCTGAGAGCACTATGGGACTTAACATCTGAGGTCATCAGTCCCGTAGAACTTAGAACTACTTAAACCTAATTAACCTAAGAACATCGCACACATCAATGCCCGAGGCAGGACTCGAACCTGCGACCGTAGCGGTCACGCGGTTCCAGACTGAAGCGCCTTGAACCGCTCGGCCACATCAGCCGGCTAACATATCGTACAAATATCATTTAGTGCCTACCAAACTTCGATTTCACGAAGCATGATGTCACTTTTGGTTATGCAAATCTTTTCTAGAATCTCTACATGCTCTTCCCGTGTTGGGGTGGCAGTAAGTAAGTCATCCATGTATAACGTTACTCTGTCCACTCTGTCCAGGAGTTCACGGCCAAGCACTGTATCAAGTGTTGTGATAAATATGCCTGCGCTAATGTTCAGGCCGAATAGTAGTACTGTAAATTAGTAGCTTCTAACAAAAAATGCGAATACTTTATACTTCTTAGAAGTTTCAGGTAACGGAATCTGCCAATAACATGATTTTATGTCTGTTGATATTAGATTTCTGACATCAAAGAATTTTTGTATCTGATCTTCCAGATTCTTCGGTCTGGTGCAGACAGGTACACTTATCTTGCTTATGTCTCTAGCGTCTAAAACCCGGTGGATGTTTACTCCGATTGAAGCTGCAGTAACTAAAGGACTTCTATATGGTGACAAGTAAGTTTCTATTATTCCCATTGCAACTATTTTTCTAACTTCCTTGGTAAATGACTCACTTTTGGGCCACGGTATGGAGTAATTGGCGTGAGAAGATATGTTTTATCACCTCTGTATTGTCAGGGTTCGATTCCCGGCGGGGTCAGGGATTTTCACCTGCCTCGAGATGACTGGGTGTTTGTGTTGTCCTCATCATTTCATCATCATTCATGAAAGTGGCGAGACTGGACTGAGCAAAGATTGGTAATTTGTACGGGCACTGTTAACCGTGCCGTAGAGCGCCCCACAAACCAAACATCATCATCATCACCTCTATATTGTACTTGTATCGCTTGATGACATCTGGTTTGTCAGAAGACACTTCTATGTATTTAGATGAAAGATGACCTAATTTCGCTTGGTGACCACTAGCAAGGTACTCTGATTCTCGGTTTTCGAGATAATCAGCTACTGCATCTAAGGAAAATTATCTCCCCCAGTTGCAACACACATGGCCCCCTACACATAGTTTGGATACTCTGGCCGTATCTACATTGTTTTTCCTTTGTCCTCAGCTTTACCAGTGACATTTTCCTTCCCTCATTAACAAAACTTATTTTACCTTTGAAAAGGTTTATATTTCCTTTCCTCTCCATGAGAAGCTCTAACCTCAGGATACAGGCAACTGAGAGTCCTCGACTATGAGAAAGGTGCTTTCAATAGCTTTCTCTCCTATCATTGTAGCACCTTAAACTGGTATTTCATTAACTGTGAATGGGCGTCAATAGTTTTTATCAGAATATCGGTAGTATTATAAAATAAAATAAAAGTGATAAGTAGCAAAACTACTAATAAATATTTACGAATCTAGTTTAATGAAACAGACGAGCAGGCCTGGTTTTCGTCAGTCACCTCCACTACACGCACGTTTCGATTAGCAAACTGCCGTTGTTCAATATGCAGATTTAGCCCTTGTGCAATTGTTAGCTGTTGTTACTTTGCATGTTCGAATTACTAGGCGGTGACCCCTGATTCGTATTCCAGGTTCCGGAATATAATCCTTGCCCACTATTTCTTCATTTCACGTTATTTTTAGGGCTTGAGTGATATTTCTCTTCGTGACCCCTTTTTCGGTTGAATGACTGACTGCCACGACCGTTTTGTTGTCTATAGTTGTTGTGACTGTAAACGCTCTTCCTACCACATCCATTGTCGTGACTATGCGTGGAATGGTTGCCTTTATCTCGCTTGGACAGAAATGCGTTATCGTTCCCATGGTCCATTATTACGCCTCATATTGTGGAAGGAGCAACCGTGTGATTGACGCGAACGATGCTGTGGCCGCCCAAGAGAATGGCAGCGACAGAGCAGGACAGTCAGCGGTATCCAGAAGACAAAGACAGCAGCACTGCGTCTGTAACTAGAGTCTGCCGCTTGTCGTCGGCAGTCACTGAGGGGCCCGGAGGGTTGTGGCGGCGGCGAACGACGTTTGTGGCTCAGGCTGTGCTTCGAAATGGAGGGAGGATGGAGTGCCACGTAAGAAGACAGTTCTGGGTGGATTCAAGACCGAGGTCCTCAAGGAGCTGTTGTGAACAGTCGCGTAGACAACAACCTGTCGGAGTGGTTGCTACTTTTCCCAGTCGGTTGAACAGCATTGCAGTGGAGACCGAAGGGAGACTTCGGCTGATCGTTAAGAACCACAGCCTGAATATTTTTACTGTTAGTGCTGGCATCCTGGTAATCTTGTGTTTGAAGCAGTGCATCGTATTATTTTAGAACGTCCACTAAGTATAGCCACTGGAAAACAGGTTGAATGGATGTCTTGGAGTCCTAATGGCTTATTTGTCTTTAGGGCAATCGGAGCAAATAGCAGTGTGTGTTGTTGGAAAGAGCAGGCCTAATTATATTAGTACATCCCATGTGGGTGATTAAGCAAATTAAATTAGACTTAGTTGTTCTTTTGCGACAACCGTGACTCAGTTGTTTGTTCGGTAGTTTAAAGATTCGATGCAGTACTCAATTCTTTGTGACTCAACCTGCAATTTTCTCATTTCTATTAAGATTTTGTGTTGTACTGCATTGTGTGAATTAAATGTCATATAAGGAGTGTTTGTTTCAACCTGAAACAACTGAATATACTTAAAACTGCGTATCTTACGAAAGAAATGTTCTAGGTAGAAAGTTAATATTAGTAAAGCGGACATCCGCCGTACTACAACTCGCTGTCCCCTAACCATCCTCCCTGCGTGAGCGGGATCAAATTGTAACTCCCCATTTTATTGCATACTCATATTCTACGCCAATAAGCACATATAGTTTATTCAAATCATTGTTTCTCATTCGTGGTAGACGGAACTGTAATCGGCAAATATTAAGTGTGCCGGTTTTTGCGATTGAGAAACGGCGCTTCTGATTCTACATCTCATTTACGATCTAAATGTAAACCTTTGTTTCGTAATAGTTGATGTTTATGCTCGAAATTCACTATAGTGTTTCAATTTTGATTGTACTGTACAATATGGATAGGTGTTTCAGTGCCTGGTTAGAAGATCCGTTTAGTGCGATCCAAGAGCGTCATGAAGGTAATAATTTTTTGTTCCCATCGGGATGCTTGATTTCGGTGAGACCGGTTGCCTCTCACCACTGGGGTGCTTGATTTCCGTGATTATCCACGGAAGATGTGCCTGCCACTATCACTTCATGGACATTTTACCTTACTAAAAGGGTTGTGATTTGTATTACGCAGGTAGCCACGTAGTGGCAAGCGTGAGAGTTACGGTTTGATGAAAAAACAAAATTAGTCACCCCGATGGGTTAGAGGGCTAGCACCGAAATCAAGCACAACCGAAATAACTAGAAACGGAACAGAAAACCGTGTCAACATACAAGTAGCTTATCTGCCAGAAATGTCAGAGTCTAGCCATATTATTTGTTCTGTACATTCCGCTGAATGATTTCGGTTCCTGATTCCATCCAACCGCTGTGACACTCACGCTGGCCGCTACGCGGCGACCGGCGGAATACAAACCACAACCATTGTGTAAGTTATTTCAGAGCCTGTTTTGTTCAGAAGTACGATGTAAGGCTCCTTCGGATATGCATGCATGTCGTCAAAACGTCTGCAGTTCGTGTGATTTCCTGCCTTGTCGTTGTGTGGTAGCTTCGTACCGATAACATCGAATCTCTTCACCCATGATGATTTTACCAGAAAACAACAGTCTGATTTTTACATCTCAGTCAAATTTCGGCAGGCGTCCACACGTCGTTGTTTTCGTTCGGGAGTCAACGTATCCGGGACTAACTTCGTACACATTTTTCTCTTCTTCAGAAGTTCTAGAGAATGCCTCAAACACTTGATATTGACATCTTCCTCCATTGGGATTAATAAAAACAAAAACCTTGGCACACTTTGGCCACATGTCCACTCGTTTACACTGACTGCTCCACGACGAAGAAGATTTTTTCTGAAACTGTTCCCAAATTTATTTTGGCGCTAACATTTTTCTTAGGTTTGTCTGTTACGGTAGCGTTATATAAGAGAAAGCCTTTTTTTCCTTCAAAATTCAGTTTAATTTAAGAATTATCTTGGGGCACTGTGAGTCGAGCACCACTGTCCAATTTAGCAGTTACTCAATGAAAATAGGCTGTCTGGAGATATCGATACTGATGAAACAAAGACAATTTGCAGCCGAAAAATAAGGAAGAAATTCTGAGTTACGCGCGAGTCACCTGACACTAAAGAGATCTTCAGTTACTTGTTCTGCTTCCTTAATAATCAGTTAAACAGTGTGTTTTTAATGCGTTACACATATTCGTTTTCATCGATAAATAACTGTTTGAGAAATAGTTGACATTATACATTCGAAAAGAATATACGTATTTCGAATGCACGTATTTATTAAACATTATAACATACGAATATGGAACCTTACACACATATTTACGAACCTCTCAAGTTCAGATTACAGATGTCCCCCATCAGTGACACGAACAATCTCACATCGATACTCAAATTCCTCCCATACTAGGGCAAGCATGTCCTTCGTCACTGATGTTATTGCACTACTGATCCGGTTCTTCAACTCTTCCAGGTTCTGTGGGAGTGTTGGTACATAAACGTTGTTCTTAACGAAAGTCCACAGGAGGAAGTCAGACGGTGTCAAACCCGGTGACCGTGGAGCCCAGCTGCGACATGCTAAGTCTCCAGCTCCTTGACGACCAATCCAACGGTTCGGTAGAGTTTCATTCAGATATTCACGCACTTGGCGACTCTAATTAGGGGGTGCCCCGCCTTGTTGAAGAATGAAGTTGTCCTCGTGCAGCCTCGGAAACAACCAGTTTTGTAATTTAGCGAGATACTGCTGATCGTTAGATCAAAGAAGAATGGGTCGTAAACAGAAGATCGGGATATCGCACAAAAAACATTGACTTTCGGCGAATCTCGTACTGTTCAATGGCTGCATGTGGGTTCTATAGGCTCCAAATTCGAATATTGTGTTTGTTCAGCTGGCCACTAACATGGAAAGTCACTTCATCACTGAACACGATGCGTTGTGCGAAAGTGTTATAATTGTCAGTAGCATCAAGAACCTCGTTACAAAATGCCACATGTTTGCGTTTGTAATCAGGCCGCAGAACTTGTAACAGCTGCAACTTGTTCGGCTTCATAACCAACCAACGTCTCAAAACACGCCAAATTGTTGTTGTAGGCAGTTGTAACTCCCGATTGGCACGACGAGTTGATTTTGAAGGACGATGTTGGAAAGCAGTTTGAATACGTGCAATATTTTCTTCAGGAACACGACGGCGGCCAGGACTCTTCCCTTTACATACACATCCTGTATCTGGAAACTGTCGATACCATCCACCCATTCGAAGGATCAATTTGGTACCTCAAACTGAAACGTCTTTGCACTGTAATCACGGAATTGCAATTCGCAAACTCGAGTACACAAAATGATTTCTGCTGCGGAGTAGCCATTTTAAACATATGATGGTAACCAAGCAAAACAGAAGACAACTGACATCTAGCGGCTATTAATACGAGGGCGGTTCAGAAAGTAACCTCCGATTGGTCACAGTGCGGGTTGTGGGGGGAGTAGCGACGCCATCTGTGCGTTCACGCACTCAACAGGTCAGTCGGCATCAAGCCGTGGTCGAGTGAACGTCGTACCTGCGCTAGTTTAGTTTTTGGGGCAGTTTGAAATGTGTGCTGCAATAGAAAACCCCGCCAAATGTGAAGTGCGTGCTGTCATAAGGTTTTTTACAGCCAAAGGATATTCTGCAGCAGCTATTCATCGTGAGCTTTGTGCCTTGTACGGACCAAGAGTTATGAGTGAAGGAGTTGTCCGTGAATGGGTACGTTTATTTAAAAGTGGACGAGAAAACGTTCATGATGAAGAGAGGAGTGGTAGACCATCATTGGTGACTGACGAACTCGTTCAGACAGTTGATGCAAAAGTTCGTGAAAATCGACGTTTCTCAATGTCGGAGTTGTCTACTGGTTTTCCACAGATTTCTAAGACTCTCTTGTACGAGATAGTGACAGCAAGATTGGGTTACTGTAAGTTCTGTGCACGATGGGTGCCCAAAATTCTTACCGACCACCACAAAACTCAAAGAATGGCCTCTGCATTAGACTTTCTGTCACGTTATGAGGACGAAGGAGAACCATTGTTAAACAGAATCGTGACCGGTGACGAAACCTGGATTAAGTACGTGAACCCTGAGACAAAAGAACAATCAAAGATGTGGGCACATTCAAATTCGCCTACCAAACCAAGAAAAGCCTCGCAAGATTTTTCTGCCAGAAAACTGATGGCAACGGTGTTTTGGGATGCCAAAGGGGTGTTGTTGGTTGAATTCATGGAACGTGGTACGACCATTAATCAAGACGTGTACTGTGAAACAATAAAAAAGTTACGACGGGCTATACAGAACAAACGCCGTGGTATGCTGACTTCCGGTATCGTTTTTTTGCACGATAACGCCCGTCCTCACTCTGCTCGCAGAACAATGGCCCTTCTTGAGTCCTTCAAGTGGGACGTTATCAACCATCCACCTTACAGCCCAGACCTGGCGCCAAGTGATTATCACCTCTTCATGCATTTGAAGAAATGGCTCGGGTCACAGCGGTTTGATGACGACGAAGAGCTCAAAGATGCGGTCACAGGCTGGCTCCAGGCACAAGTGGGTGATTTTTATGCAGAAGGAATTTCAAAGCTTGTGAAGAGATACGATAAGTGCCTCAATCGCTATGGAGACTATGTAGAAAAATAGTGCAAAGATGTAGTTGTAAGATGTATATATTAAAATATTTTTATTTAACTTGGTGTATTTTTTAAAATCATCCGGAGGTTACTTTCTGAACGGCCCTCGTATAAACTAGACTATGTATTCGTTTCTCCAATAGCCGAGCCGAGGCGCAATGATCGACATTTTGGAGAAAATAATACTTTGTGATACGTATATTCTTTTTGGAACACCCTGCATTGTGATTACGTAATGACACATAAATGTTGTATTTCATGTTTTTGTGAGGCGGGTGGGGGGCGGGGAGTGAAAAATTAATAGTCTGCCCCGGGTACCAAACTATCTAGCTACACCGTGGTGTAAACGTCAGTCTGAACCACAATAAAATATTGGATGTGTAGGTAAGGGATTCTTTTACAGTTCTGAACAAGTTCGAAGCTGATCACAGCAAATATCGCTAATACATTCAATAATATTAAAAGAGCTCATGAGTCTTATCTTTAGATTATTAAAGTATGTGTCTCAGAAGCTTTATAAAGTGAATGATATGTTCGCTCACAGAAATAAAGTTTACATTCCTCAGATATCTTTAATTTTAGCTCAGTATATCTTCACCTACGAAAACAAATTTTGCGTTTGGTGTTTTACATCACGTCGACTGTTAGTATCGTTAGAGACTTATCTTTCACTCGGATTTGTGGTTATAGGAGAGGGAGGTAAAAACCATGACTTTCTTAAGGAACCGTTCCAGCGCTTGCCTGAAATGATCTGAGAAACAACAGAAAACTAAATTCGGTATGGCCAGCCATAGTATTGTGCCCACGTTTTTAAAAATAATCATATTTCCATCACACTTTATCCAGGCTTTGGACTGACCAAATGGCAAAAACAAACTATTGTCATTTAGGCACCTTTACAATCAGCTTATGAGCAACATCAATATAAGTATTTTAATTATTTATTTTTAAGTTGCTATTTACATTTTGTATATTTTTCTATCTATTCTCTTCGTACTGTTGTACCACTTTTTCCAGCCTTCCATCCCGTTTGATGTAGACTGTTTTATTTCGTTTACTTTCCATGCGCAGCTCTATCCTCATTAATTGTTTCTCTTTTCATACACTTAATTATGGTCATGTTTGCAACTCTCCGTTCTGTAATATTTCCCACCAAATTTCGGAAAAGACGAATGTTTGACTCTTTTCTTTTAGATGCCAATAATGCAAAGCACGTCCCATTACTTGTACTGCTAAAGTCGTCATGAATGGTGTATGTTTGCGAAAACTATTTGCTACAGCACTTGAACGTACCATCCATAAAAATGTCTTGTTTACTTCCTACAGCCTGTCTCCATGCTGTTCCACTAAAAAAATATTATCGTTTCTCCTAATTTTCAAACAAAAAAAATGGTTCAAATGGCTCTGAGCACTATGGGGCTTAACATCTGTGGTCATCAGTCCCCTAAAAGTTATAACTACTTAAACCTAACTAACCTAAGGACATCACACACATCCATGCCCATTGCAGGTTTCGAACCTGCGACCGTAGCGGTCACATGGTTCCAGACTGAAGCGCCTAGAACCGCACTGCCACACTGGCCGGCCCAAATTTTTCGTCACTTACCAGAAAACTGCTGTCACCATTCATAGCTAGTAACTCATTTTAGAGATTAGCTTCTTCTCTTGCCTGCGGATCTCTCTCATTTCCCTCTGATTTTGCCCGCTGATAGTATAAAGTTCTCTTCGCTGCTTACTGCTTTGGCATTTTCGTAACAAAATCATACCTTCGATTATGCAGGCAACCCAGTTCTTCTAAATATATTTTGGAAATACAAGTCTCTTCTTTCCGTGCACTTTTCTTTGGCTGCTGAAAGACTTCCTTACTTCCAACCGAGCATCATCCGGAGGTCCACATTGATGCTCGAGTGAAAAAAGCACCGTCGAATCCTTGGTTTTAAGCATTCTTCGGTAGTGGTTTGCATTCTACCTTGAACAGCGCCACGTCACCGTCCCGTCTTCTTCCGTCTCTTCACTATGTGAGAATAACCTTCATGGTGGCAACATAGCTTACCACGAATGATCCTTGAAAGTTCCATATCGGAACATTGCTACAAAAATACACAAATCGCACGATGTCAACACCACGACAGCTATTGTGGCACTAAGGCTGTTAATTCATACAACCGGCTACTGTGGTAGATGAGGTCCATCGGGACGCAGTTTGGTAGTGTCTGAGGAGCAGTTAGAGTAATTACGACGGTCCAGGCGCAAGGAAGCCATGACACAAAGGATGCAGCCACTGGGTGCAGATTTCAGAGATTTCTGGATGGGTGCAAATTTCACTGGGCGCAGTTTTCATGGATTCGCTCGGGCCAGAAAGTTCGGTCAAGGATCGGAAAGGAAATTGGCCGTGTCTTTCCCAGCCGATTCACCTCAGTAGTTACCATCATCGACTCAGAAAATCACGGAAAACTTAAATCTCGATAGCCACAAAAGTAATTGCCACTGATCCTGAATGCGAGTTCATTGTCTTTACGAATGCGCAACCTCGCTCGGTCGCCAGTAATTGTGTAGCTCTTATGCACGAACGGTATGTCGTATGCTGCTCTCTACATTCACAACAACTCCAGTTACAATAATACAATCTTAGCTTTAGATGGACGATTTAAATATCCTGTCACCATTTCCCGTTTACGTTACGTAACTACCAAAGCTGGAATGTACTTTATCATCTCCATCTTCTAAGATACGTGACACTTCTGAATGAAAATGTTTATTTGATGTGAACGAAACCTGGATTGGTTTCTTACCTTTAACTTCGTGTATCTGTGTTGGTGTCCTGAACAAAGCAAGTGGTGTGATTATAGAAAAGAAATAATCGTATGGCGCTGATGGATGGGGCTCCCCACCTGCCGAGTGCAAGAATTTTCAGTTAACGACGGGCGACTTGCGAGTCGATGATAATGAGTACAACACAACACCCGGTCCCCGAGCGAAGAAATGTCCAATCCGGCCGGCAATCGAACCACGGCCCACTGCATGGCAGTCAGAAGACGCGCTGACCACTCAGCTAACGGAGCGGACGTATTTAAGTGAACGGTATTTGATTAACTGAGTCGCCAAAAATATCTGAAATTGTGTAAGTGTACTTGAATAGACATTTACCAATATAATTAGAAAACTTAAAATTGCATATCATCAGAAAACCTAAAACTGTATGCTAAAGAAACTATGCTGTGTAACTCTATATTGTTCCGGCGGGATACTCCCACAGTGAGCAGTACTACAATGCATGATGTCACTCTACGTGACTTACACTATGAGCACACCAGACTAACAGAATAAAATATGCTACATTAAATTAAAAATTTTGAATGAATAAATAACCCAAATTGTTTCTGGGAAAATGCCCTGAAATTTTACGAATGCCAACGGACTAAACAAATTTTCAAACTCTGTGTGGCATACACGCAAATGTAACACTGCATTTGGGAATAAAACCGTCTGTATATGAAATGAACTTCATCTAAACTGAATCCGATAAAAACTTTGGAAATGCAGAGCGAACCGCAAATAAACTTTCAATGTTCTAACTGTGATGTAACCGGCCCTAATTAATTTTTATATGGCTTACCTGTTGCAACGAAAACTAGATACTGCTCGAAGTGATGAACATAAAAAACAAAACGCAACAGCAAGCTACCCAAGAGGAAAGGAAACCTTGAGCGGTGCAATGCAAGGACAATCAGGATAATGAAATTCTTTCGCGGGGAGACGGTGGTGGAATTTGAATTAGCACCATGATTGAAAAAAAAAACTAACTGTACTATGAAAACTAAAACACTTCCTTTGGGTATAGCAATGATCTCTACAAAACTTGCTTTTTATAACAAATATTACTCTGCAATGAAATTAATTACTCAATTGGTAAATGACTGGTAAATACACACGCTCTGAGTGCAAGCCATGTGACCGTTAACCACGTTTGAACAATAAAGCTAACTCACCAAAATCAATAAAGAAAAATTTTACTACAGTTTCCAGTTTTCCAAACACGCCATAAATTACACGCAAGCAAGCAATACAGCAACAACAGTACTTGGAAACCTTCTCAAATTAACCTTTAACAAATCATATTTCCAAAATTCATCTTCCTCTGTCTTTTTATTTCTGTGCTCTGGAAGCTATTTCCAGACCGCTCAGTAGCATGACCAACACCCTTCTCATTCACTAGCTTCTCTTACAATGCTACAGCAATGACAATACTACTAGCAACAAAAGATAACATTGCTTGTACTCAGAACCTCTGTGGTGTAGCATATCGACTATTGAAAATCTCTGTTTGAAAAAAAATATGCAATATACAGATCCCAAATGTAACACATCGAATGAAAATAGAGCCTACATCAGCCTTTTGGAATGCCAAAAGTAAGCTACAAACCTAACAGATATCACGAGTGAACCCATGCTGTTTCCAGGGAAGATTCTTTTCGTCCAGATAAATCATAATGCTCGATCTTAATTTTGCTTTGAGATCCGAAGGTGCATAAGTTGTGATTTCAGTAGCCTCTATACTACCTTACTTCATGCAAAGTGTAAGAATTGGTTTCTAAAAGAAACCCTCTACTGCCGTATCTCACTAACTTGATGTTACATATCGCATGATTTGCTGCTACTAAGTAAATAACTGATAAATATTTTGGTGAACTTTTGCCGCCCGTCTCCTGGTATCGTTTCGATTTCACAAGAATTTCTCTTCCTTTCCTTAGCACCATCTTTCGATCGCTTCATAATTCTTGAAAAGAGCTTATATTTTGTCTGTAATTAAACGAGTAACCTGTTTTCACCTGATGCTGATTGACAGAAAGCCTGACAGTGTAGAAATATGTCTTCTTAAATTAAGTATGTGTCTTCTCCTGTTACACCACTCTCTCGTCCTTCGTCTCTCTCGCGGATTACACCGAATACTATATTGTGTGTGAAATTTAAAAGATCCAGTGCACTGCTTAAATCACAAAAGTTTGCAGATAGTAAAACAAGTTGCTAGTAGATTTTATAGCTGTTATTCTGCTTTAATTACTCTTCTAACTCACTTTTTATACGGTACTCGTTTAGTACTTTTGTCCGCGGAATACATTACGCCTAATGGTGCACTATAAACTGCGAACATCCAGTTCCAGCGGGTTACTCCCACATTTAGCAGCAGAGAGTATATCTGACAAACTTGTTTTAACAAAACAGTGCTCCACAGAATGCATTCTCAGTTAATTCCGTCCTGTAACGATTAAAATTGGTCACTTGCAGGTAGAATTTCTTCTGTGCATAGAAACGTTTCATTAGCTACGTGTTTTATTTCCCATGTCTGTCTCTTTGCCGCTCCCCCCCCCCCCCCCCCCCCCCCCCGCTCATCTTGGTACGCCGTTCTGAATGTATTTGAATCATTTCTGGAAACAGTTCCATTTTCAGTTCTATTATGTGCAGTATTGTTCGTGTCAAATTGTTTGGTTCACGGCGCATGGCAAGCACGTATCAGCGGAGGCAATCCTCTTGAAGCTTTTCCTTCACTTGTGGTACCTTAAAAGAGCCTCGGATATGGTCGGTTCTTACTCTGTCCAATAAGCGTCACTCCTCCACACCAGAGTGTGTAACCTGGAGCTTCCATTCGTCTCATCTGCGCATGGCCCAGCATTCTGAACCCTATGTTAGAATTGGTCTTATCGCTCTTTTGTATATATTTCCTTTGACTTGCATTTTCACGTCGTAGGACTGCTGTTAGCAACCTCTGTTTCGACTACCTAGTTTTAATGTGGTTTTCAGTCTCTTTACCTATGTTAGCTTTGGGTATTGTTACCGAAATGGGGTAATTGAACTTATTGGTTGGTGTTCTAATTACATTGTGCTTAAAACTCATGTCCACTCTTCAGAAGCTGCAATACACTCTAAATACTCGGCAAAGAGAATTAAGGTCGTCTTGAATTTATGGTAGACATTCTGCTATTACAATTTTGTCGTCAGCGAACAAAAGCGTCCATGGAGTTAGTTTCGGAAGACGTTCTCTGTCATAGTTTATGGTCAGAACTGATATTTTTGTACACAAAGCAGAACCTTGATGGACCCCGTCCTTTACCTCGAATTCTTCGTTGACACCTGCAGGACTTACAATTTTTGTCTTGACGTTCTCATACATGTCCTTTAGAATATAGATACAGTATTCTGAGAGGAAATTCGCGCGAAGAGGCTACCAGATAAGCTTTCATGGTATTCGATCGAAAGCTTTTTTTGAGGTCGATTAACACGACACGAAAATTCTTCTTGAGATCTCTCAGTTTTTCTATTAGGATTTATACGATATGAAAAGCATCGATAGTACCTTCCTTGGTGGTGAAACAACACTTTTCGGACGTAATTTCCGTTTCTTTACTTACTCTGCCTCCAAGCACTCTTTCTGCACCTTAAGGGTTTGTGATGATAGTTTTACTGCATGATAGTTTCCAAAATCATCTTCGTAGCATTTGTTTTTGCAGGAAAGTATTAGGTTAGTTCGTTTTCAGTTCTCAGACAATTGCTCTTCCATTAAGGTAATGTTAAGTAGTTTGGTGATCCATGTACAGGGTGTTTCAAAAACACTTTTACAAACTCTGAGGACAGATTCCTTACACCACAACAAGGAAAAAGTCTAGTAAATAAGGGCTCTTAAACGCATACTTTAAGAGCTATGAGCAGTGGTTTATCTTAGATGGTGTGAAAATCTTTTCTGTTGAATAGTGCTCATAGTTCGTCAGATACGCATTTTTGAGCCCACGTTTACTGGACATTTTCCCCTTGTTGTGGTCCTTACCACCTCCTCCCAAAATACGAAAAGTAGAACACTTGCTGTAGAAGAGACATGTTTCACAGTACTGAAGATGAACAATGCTCATAGCTCTTAACGTATGCATTCTAGACTCCATGTTTACTGGACATAGTTTTCGTGTTTCGATTTAAGAATCTGTCCCCTAAGATTGTAAAAGTGCTTTTGAGACATCCTGTATGTTGGAATCCCTGCTCGTGTTTAGTTCAGTCCGTATTTCACACGGACCCTGTTTCTTTCCGACCATCGCCATCAACATCATCTGTCGCGTCCCAGCACACTTTTGTAGTGCAACCGGGACGTTTATGACAATCTGAGGGTTGTCGTGGTGTCCACCTTTGTTGTCGGAGATGGGAGGGAGAAAGCTCTCCGAGCTAGAGTTGTGGTTATTGGTTGCCGTGTTAATGTTTTAGAATTAATGGCAGGATGGGTATGCTGAAGAGTTCAGTATTTATTTAAGTAATTCATTTATTATCTCTTTGATAACTTATAAAATAGGTCCCGGTTCCTAACTCCTTCTTTAATAAATGTAAGACTCGATTTATTCTTATCAACAGGCCACTCGCCTAAGCTTATAAGAGCCAATTACTATTCCGTAAATTGTTCTTGTTAATTAAGAAACTACAAATGCTATCTATTCCTCGAGACAAAGACAGATCGTCTACGTTCAAAGCTATTCCTCAGAATAGATAATAGTTACTTATCTTGCAGTTGATGTGCGTGTCACCGTCTTCGCGCTGAGAACATTAGTTCTGAATTCTTCTGCTTCTGCTGCTGCTGCCTGGCTTAGCTACACGGCGTCTCCTCAAAGCAGCCACTACTGCTCTCTCTCTGCATCCTCTCTCAGAATCTCTTGCTCATATATCGTTCTAAGTCGAGGCTGACCTTCTATAATAGCCGTTCGGGATATTTCCATCAGCCGGCTCCTTCGGCATGAAAACACTTTAATGTTCGATTTCTCTTATAGGTTTCCACTCGATGTTACCACTTTAAGTATACTGGAAAGCTTCCTTTAGGGTCATAACTTGTGTCTCTTGGCCCAGTCTCCTTTCATTTGATGTGACAAGTATTGCTCATTAATTTTTTTTCTTGGGACTGGACTCATCATCACCATTCTCATCCTTCACGGAGTAGGGTGATGATGTTGCTGCATTCTTTCTAAATCCTTACATTGGAGTTTCGTTAGCGTTTCTGTATTTTCCAGGGTTATTTTCGCTTATTCTGGTGTTATAATTCGTAAAGAAGTATGAGCTGGCTATAAACCATGAACTTCTACCTCGGGCAACTCTTAGATTAAAATATTTTACAGTTTTCTTGTCATCTATCATTACTAATTTATTAGTGTTCAGAAACATTTTTAACATGGTTATCGTTTTACATCTTTTTTTTTGTTCATTTCTAAATTTAGCAGTTATGAAAATTCTATTATCTGTTTCAGCTGTTTCGAGACTGTTGTTTCAACATCGCAGTTTCAACATTTTGTTGATGCAGAATCAACAACCGTTTTATTTAATGAAGTTTTTATTACAAATCTGTGAAAGTTGCAGTACATATATTTTGGCGGCTAGTTTAGAAATTAGTCGCCAAAATATGTGTCTTGAAAATGTGACAGCTTTGTGCCAATCGCCTATTATTGGCTGTTGCTTTCGAGACATTAACAGGCATCTCGACTTTTTTTGGCTCATATGTGAGTAAAACGATCGGATTTTCCTTTTGACGTTTACCACTATTCGAAATAATTTTTTTCGCTGTTACGAGCCTGGATCTTTGCCTGCAGTCACTTGCCTTCCCTCATACCTAATGCTTCCTTAGCAGTAGCTTTGTAAATTGTCCCAAACTATGTTAGTGTCTTTCCTTCTGATATCATACTTTTCCATGCTCTCAGTAGTCATGGATTCCATCGGTTTCCTTGAGGTATTTGAATATGGTTTCACTCTTGTGCTTTCCTTTTTGTGGGCTTTGTTCCAAAGTGGAATTTTTAAGTATGCTATCAAGAGACGGTGTCATGTTGTTAATAGCTCTCCCCTGGGACACTAAACAATACACTAACGTAATCGATTTGGGATGCATATATTCTACTTTTGAAGTTGATAGGACGTTAATTTTCCTAGTAATTAATATGTGAGAAACATTAGCAACGTCCATGATATCTTGGCCAGTGGGCACTGAGATGTCTGTATCTATAATTTCTTTTGTAGACTCTAAAGTCGGGTGGAGGATGTTTACCCTTGTATCCATTAAGAGGATCTGCAGTTATCTTACAGGTCATATGAGAAATCAGATTTTTCGTCAATTATACACTCAGTTTGAGGGGCGTGAGTAGATATATTTAGACAAGGTTGGCTGTCAATGTCGAGTTTTACTAGAGTCAGTCACTATGTCTACCCATAGATATCATATGGGCCTTCAATTGTTCGTCCAAGATTATGTCTACCCTTCTGGTATTTGTAGAGTCAAGATGTACTAGCTGGTAGCCTTTTCCGATCTCCTTGGGCTTTGACCCATCCACTTTATTTCTTGTGTACAATACACATTAATGTTGCGTCTCTGTGATACTTCCGCTAGTTCTTTGCTGCGTTTAGTCATTTAACCTATGCTGCACGTTTTTAAAAGCATGTTGGTAGCGCTGGATCTGTTGTTGTCCCTTAGGGGGGACGCTTAGTAATTTTCGTTACTCGATACCTCTGTCACTTAAGGGGGGCGCCATAACATTCTTTTGTGCTCGTACTTACATACCTAGGAGAAGATTATACTCGCTTTAAATTTCTGCAGCTAATTCCACCCGAGGGTAAAACTGTGATGCTACAATGGCCCGTGAATGCAGCCGTTGGCCCACAGCGGTTTCTTCCCCTGCTGCCTCTTCTGTGTACGGTCGACTAAGCACCCAGTCACCGCCAATCCAAGCTTCAATTATTTAGTAGAAGCCTTTAGATGAATTAGGGCTAGTGGAGTCTACTTCTCCTATCTGACTGATCCACGGGAGAAATTTTATTTCCCTCCAGCTCTCGCAGAATCACAAGTGTGTGATCCTGGATGAGCATCACCTATGCACCAACACAGGATGCAATGTCAATGGGACGGATTCCCCGAGAGACAAACTAGCTTGCACAGTCCTTCAAAACAGATGAGGCAGACGGTAAAGGAAATCATTCAGCTCTACAAACGAATACGTTAAATGTATTCGCAATTGCGACAGTGGGAAACCATCAGCTGCTGAACGCAATGGTGACAATGAAGATTTATGCCGGATTTCCGGCATATTGCTAGCTGTCGCCTTACCATACATAAGGTTCTCTGTGCGCGACTCACAGCCGGACCCAAGCTTCCATATGTCGTCAACCAAGCGTCTACAACCTATACTCGTACTTCCACTGTGCATACTATTGCTTATTGTTCAAAAATGGTTCAAATGGCTCTGAACACTATGCGACTTAACATCTGAGGTCATCAGTCGCCTAGAACTTAGAACTAATTAAACCTATCTAACCTAAGGACATCACACACATCCATGCCCGAGGCATGATTCGAACCTGCGACCGTAGCGGTCGCCCGGCTCCAGACTGTAGCGCCTAGAACCGCACGGCCACTCCGGCCGGCGCTTATTGTTATTTAAGCAGCAAAAGTTACAGATCTTTCTTGAATATTATAATGTCAGGAAAATAATTTCATGGTTTTTGTGGTCTTAAATGCATACTATATCCAATAATATGATGCATTTGGCCTGGCTGATGTAACTTTTTTTTTTTGTTATACGTTTCGAATAAACAAGAAGACAGTATATGATGCGACAATATTGCTTTCGTAAATCAACATTTTTCTTAATTCGGGCTGACTAAGCTGATGTCTACGTACTCTTCCCATGAATTTAAAGAACATTGCCATATTTGATCAATCTCCAGTCTTTCTTCTCTTAGCCTTCACCCAGAGAGAGACATTCTGGATGGACTCGAGAAAATGAGTACACACAGAACAAGTAAACAGTGCATTAAAGAAGCAAATATACAGTTGTAAATATCGCTTGAATGAGTCCTCTTATGAATTAAATGCGAATCCTTCACACTTTAAAACTATAATCAGAACGATTAATACACCCGTAAATTACGCAAGTAGGCTTTTTTAGTCAAATCCCTTCCACGACTGCATATAATCAGGACACCAGAAACTTATGTTTGGGGCAACAGACGTGGCGCACGTCGGCGTGAAGTGAATACATCGAGAGGAGAGGCAAAATGCAGCAAGCAGGGACTGATATACTTGTGGGTGAATGGTAGGGCGAACATAGCCCGATCAAGAACGGCCGTTTGCTTCCTAAGTGTCCCTTTACTAAGGCCGCCTTTGTGCTCCGCTAAAATGTACCTGATTCTAGTAATTCTCTTTCTGCTGTGGCGTGTAAATACATTGGAATCCCTAAAACCCTGTGTTTCTTTCTGTGCTGAGTTAATCTTGTATAAAATTTTTGAGGATGGCTGTACCAACATCTGGTTATGTACACAGCACGTGGTCATAACAATGTGTGATAAATTTTACATGGAACTAAGTTTGGAGCAGGGATAAAAATCTGTAAGAATATATAACTTGGTGAAACATAACCCGCTCGTGTGCGACCAAGTCCGATAGCGCTCCTTGCCTTGCCTCCGTTTATCGGTATCGGGTTGTCGGGTGGACACCAACGTACCCCAGCTGCCGGCAGAAGGCAAACGCAGCCATTTCCAGTTTATGGCTCCCTGGAGACCGTATCGGTTTTAGTGTGCCTCCACAACGGGCTGGCGCTAAAAAAGAAAAAAAAAGAGGTATCGCCGTTGATCAGCATACTGCGCACAAGAGAAAGATTTTGCCTTTTACTGCTTTCGCACACGTATATCCCCGTTGTGACCCCCACAAGCCGTTTACTGCGCAGTGTGAAAAAAAAAAAAAAAAAAAAAAAAAAACCGCACACAAATCTTTCACTCTTCACCACTCCACGTCAATCGGAACATTTGCTGAGACTATTTGTGGGCTTTTTGTTGAAGTTTGGTAATTGTGGTTTATTTTCGTAATTTTATTTTATCGATTGAAAATGGTTGGTGAAATCCTGCGACTGTACAAACAACGGGTTCGTTTGTTATAGCTTTAACTGCTGCCGGTCACGATTTCCTTTTATTTATTTCTACGGAGTTAAACTGTGTACAGATTCGTTTTTCGTTTCTTGCGTCACTTATGCGCGATGTTTTCGATGTATGAGCGACATTTTGTAATTAATGAGGGGTTCCTTACACAGTCAATGACAAATTTAGAAAAAAAAACTTTTGCTAACGATTTTCTTACTGTCCTCTTACGCAAAAGCATACATATAAATGATGGTCACAAATTGCCTGAAAACCTTGTAATGCTGTTACTGGATAGACTGTGCTGAGGAATAATTGTTAAGAAAAATTCGATACGTTTCTCCATTTCCGACTTAATTAGCATTGAAGTTAACAAGTCAGACTGTAGCGCACGCAGATTGAAGCATCCCGCCACATACAGTTAGTTGTTTTCATAGCACTGATGACAGTGCACGAGACTGCTCAGCTTTTGGCTGGGATTCAACCTTTCTACCGCCCCATCTCCAATTCTTATATGCTTTTGCTCGGTTTCCGGTAACCGCACAATGAATACGTTTGACGACACCGTTTCTGGCGAGCCAATCGATTATGCGCCCGCAACGGTCTTATTGGCTAACTTCAAACCTAATTAACTCTGAAACGGCGCAACGTATGAACCTACTTTGCAACGCCCTTATGAGATTTTCATTCTGACCACTTTGGATGATGGATGGATGGGGAGATTTGTATGGGCGCACGACGGCAAGGTCGTCAGCGCCCGCGCAGAAACAGATTGGGACGGATGTCAGTGAAATACCCAGAACAGAAAGATAAACAGAACGTAAAATACAGATTAGACATTTCTGCATAAGTAGGTTATAGGAAAGCACTTACAGCTTTTTTTTTCCTTTCCACATTCGCCACCGATTACATACAGTGTGTAAACGATAACTGTTTTCAACTGCCCACAGTGGTGTCAGGCAAGTCGAACAGTTTCATATGAGGCACTTGTGATGCCTCAAGACGGGAAGCCTCGAACTGACCTATAAAAGCTCCCTAAGCCACAGCGCTTGCACCATATTCTCAATATCCTCTCTGTGGTTTACGCCACCAGCTTAGTAGGTTACTTCGTTAACATTATTAAATTCCGTGCATGTGATAAAGCAAAACAATATTTTTCTAAACGTTGTGCAAAAACTAAT
Source organism: Schistocerca nitens (assembly GCF_023898315.1). Taxonomy (NCBI): domain Eukaryota; kingdom Metazoa; phylum Arthropoda; class Insecta; order Orthoptera; family Acrididae; genus Schistocerca; species Schistocerca nitens. The sequence continues at coordinate 422,044,370 of NC_064617.1, read as the reverse complement.
TACGTTTACCATCTAGTCTAAAATTAAAAACCTTTTAAAAACAATAGTTTCGCAATAAGAAGGGCATATCAACAAATCGATTTAATTGTTAATTTCATGCTGTTAAAATTCAATTTGAATAAAATATTCACAAAAGACAGTTTCACATTTTGGAAGTTCAAAATCAGCGATTCATTCAAGGACAATAATTTTAGTCAAAATTTCGCAATGTGCGGATGCTCTGCACCTTAGGTGGCTTCTGAAAGCTGATTTAAGAACTGTTTCTCACACAGATAAACCGCAATCGCCGTATATCATTTTGCTCGTTTCAGTTTCACCTACACCATTGTGGTACTCACTAAACAGTTACGGTTTACACGCTGTATAAAGATTCAGCATAAATTACAAAACTGTGCGTGTTTGTTTATTAAATTAAAAGCAACAGAGTAATGTAGCAGCTCACATGTGAGAAACATCACACATATTTGCCATAATACACGAAAAACGCACTTGAGAAAGAGAATTATTTCCTATAAGTGTCGTGCAAGAAACAAGGAGAAGAAAATAGTGACTGACTGTAGCACAAGTTATTTTATAACAAACAAATCCACAAATTCTTAACTCACTACATTTCGGCGTGTTTTTAATCACCTCTACCACGAAATGTGCTGTTCTCAGATTTTCCATAAGATAGTGGAACGTGTTTAATATGGAGTACTGGTCTTGTAATGGCTCAGTTTGTAATTCATCTGAACTTAGAGTGTTTCGTGTTCTTTATTCAATTTTTTGACGTCTACGACTATTTAAAAAAAAATGCTCAACACTACACTCCCACTAGTCATTACGTAATCCGTGGCCAATTAAGCGGTTTCGATAAATAAACTAATCGAAACAGGAAGGTAGGAGATGACGTACAGGCGGAAGTAAACAGAAAGCAGATCCCGAGTTTTGCTCGGATAGCTGAGTTGGCAGAGAATTTTCCCGCGAAACTTAAGGGTCCCAGGTTCGAGTCTCTCTTCGGGGCAGAATTTTAATCTGCTAGGACCTTGCAGGCCAATCAACACTTCACCTTCTCGTATGAGATATAAGAAGCACACTTCGAGGTAAACACATTGCTATAGTGGAACGTAGTTATGAAACTCTGACTTCACTTACCATACTAAACTTGAACACAGATCAATGTTACGTAATATACAGAATAAATATTCGCAAGCTTGTCTATACATATATTCGTACAATCAGTCAAGAAAACAGTTACTGGAAGGAGGAAAAGAAGGAAGATGTATAATTTAACGTCCCATCGAGAAGGAGGTCATTTAGGGACGGAGCACAAGCTCGGGATGGGGCGGGATAGGGAAGGAAATCGGCCATGCTGTTTACAGAAGGAACCACCCCGACATTTGCCTGGACCGATTGAGGAAATCCACGAAGAACCTAAATAACGATGTCCGGATGGGGATTTGAACCGTCATCCTCCCGAAAGAGTCCAGTGCGCTAATCACTGAATTTATCATCGCAGCAGCAGCAGAAATTTATGCAACAAGTTCAGATTAGTTATCACCACCGTCATCACCACTATCTTCATCGTCGTCGTCATAACGAGCAAGAGCGTCCAACTGACATCCAAAACTCGATAAAGGGTCATAGTCTTGTTATACACGTCTAGGAGACTTATGAATGCCATCTAAATCCCTCAGAACCATCACATGCGATGTGACTACATTCCAGTACCCTCATTCCACTTTGTTGATATGAATATTGTACCACCTTTTCTAGATGCAGTCCATCTCGTTCAACTGCTCTTTTAGGCCCTTTGTTGTCTGTGACACAAAATATAGCGTCATCAGGTAACCTCGAAGTTCTTTCTTCTCCCTCAGTTTTCATTCATTTTCGAAAAATGGGTAACAAATTACAGAGTTGTAGATATTACAATAATTAAATTGCGTTTGAGTACGCAGTAGCGGTGTGACAGTACTACCATCCTACAGAAAAAAAAATTGGCGATTGCAGTATTTTTCTCTCTGACATGTACCCGAAAGTGCTACATTTCCTTTAAATTACAAGCTTAATCACAAACTTTGAATGCAAAAGACAATAATAATTTAATTCTTGAACAGTGTAGGGTAGTGAATCCAGGAATATGTTTTAACATAGGAGTTCTGTGCGTGATGACTTCATTTACTCGAGTAAAAAAATTTACACTCTCTGTAACACCTGCGTAACAAACATCAAAACCAAAATACATAATATTAGAAGATTTTTTTAATGCCATGGGATAAACATAAATGCTCTCGTGGAGGAGAAATGTTATTAACTTTAGAGCAATTACCGTTCTGTAAATTCTGTGTGTTCATGAAAAATTTTAAGCGATTTCTTTTTGTAATTTTATATGTGCTTATATTGTACATGAATAATGAACGCAAGGAAAAAATTCAAGTGCATTTTTTCTGTTGCAGGTACGTACCACCGAGAGACTGTTACTTACCGATCAACAAAGCGTCTATGATACCCCTCTATCGCTATTTACAAGAGCACAAAGTGGACGAGAATGTTTAAAAGGTAAGCAGATATTCCTGTATGTGCAGTACATATCCAAGTGAATGTGGACACACAATTCATTAACGTTTACTTAATGTTTACCACATTTATTATCTGAGAAATGAAACTCAAAATATGAATGATGTTTATAACGCAAAGCGTGCGTAAGATACGAAACACAGTGCCAGTTTTGGAACCTTTTTTGATTATTTTGGAATTATTTTACTATGGTGTGCAATGTAGTTTACGCAGTGGTGGGAATGAGCCACAGTATTGGTCTTATGATGTGAGGTGGTAGGGACGACCGAAGGGAGTAATTTCGTATTGATAGTTTCGTGATTGTGCCGGTTAATAAATTAATCTCCATATTGCTGCATATTGATTGTCTTCTACCTGAAAACATGTATTGATTTTAAAGTTTACTTTGTGTGATGAGGAATGTGATATGAAGCCTTTGGAGAGTAGCGCGCCTGTAGCTTTTGCTCTGGTGTAGAGAGTGAAAGCACTAGGGACCTTTCAAAACCATTCGACCATATTTGACCATGATCAGAAGCTGCAAAGGGTGCTTATGTTTTTCCAATCTTCCTGTCTCACAAACAGGGAGGAGTAGGGGGCGGGTGGTGGGGGGGGGGGGGGGGTGGGCAGGGGCGACATTGACACACATGTGAGTAAAATGGCAAAGGTCCCCTCTAAACCATCGTCAGTGCCACCCATGCACCTCTATTGGACACTTCAAAAATGTTTCTGTACAGAGACATCAATGCACTAATTCTTTTGATGGCGTGACAAACGTCCATTTAGACTCCCCTTAGATTTTGCATGTCGCCCGCTAGTTCAGTGACTTAGCGCCAGTCAGCTGAGGTGTGCGAAATGGTCGCACCGCCGCCTAGGAATCAGCGAACGGCTATCTCTGTACAAGAACGTTTTTAAAGTGCCCAACAACGGTAAGCGGGTGGCACCAAGGATTTTGGGTTTTAGAGAGATGAAACATAAAACACCTTCGATGCCTCAGATCACGTTCAAATTTCTTCTAATGGCTTTGAAAGGTTCCTAGTGGCTCCACCCTGTACAGCATAGTTAAAGTTAAAATTGTAGTCGCGCTACATTCCAAAGCGGTATGATAACATTCAGTGAATTTGCAGCTCCACGATGTCCTTAGAAAAGGGTTGAATCATCCGTGGGAGTGTCTGCAGTGGCAAAGGTTGTTACAAGAACGTCGTTCTCTTGCACATCGCACTGCAAAATGTGGTTTTTGCGCCGCGAAATGTGTGTAAATGAACACCTCAAAAGAAGCAGTGGTTTCATTGACGCCCTATAGGTCATCCGCTGAAGCCTTTTCGTGTCGATTATGAGCAACGGTCGGTCTGAAATGTTGTTCTCGGCCACCCGTAAGACCGCTGCGTGATTTCAATGTTGGACGTCGAGGATCTGACCTCCATCGCAGAGACGTCGAAAGAAGGAGTGAAATGTGGTTAAGAGGGAGTGTGACGACTTCCTATGGTGTGACAGGTGCACAGTAGCGTGGGGCAGAGTTGTGGTGAAATGTTGTGCCAATGTGACATCATTTAATCACCTTACACTTCACATGAACTTCAGTGCCTTGGCCCCCTTTCTTCGTACCTTGGGAGAGTCGCCGACCCCGAACGTCATGTAGCAAGGCGCCACGATTTTGTACTTTTGAGCCAAATATCGAGCCTCTGCCTCCAAATGGGAGACACATATGGCGTTTCGAAGATATGACTCTTTAATTGTGTTTCAGAGTGTATTTACAGTTCGTCTTCATGAAATAGCGTTGGAGGTTCCCTGAGGCTATTCGTGGACGATGCTCCAGAATGTTGCAATGCGGAAAACTGAAAACTGGGAGCTGATGCTGAACGTAAACATATGTGACACAGTGCATAAATAGGTTACCAATCACTAGAAATAGTGCAATGAAATAGGAATGAAAAAAGGAAAGAAATACAAGGAAAAGCAAATGCCGGAACGAATTTCTTTGGGAGAATCTTAAAGAAATGTAACTCTTCCATGGAAGAAATTGCTTACAAAACACTCACTCTACCGAATCTTGATTGGGACCTTTATGAAGTAAAAATAATAGAAGAAGTAGAGAAGATTCACCGAAGAGCGTGAGTTTTAGGAGGAGAGAGTTTCGAGCTGGGGACTGTGCAGATAGGGGCTTAGTTTCTAAAGCCATTTATTTAACATGCAGAGTGCAAAACATGAATCACTCTGGCATAACAATTAGCTCTTTGCAGCTCGAATAAGCCTTACCAGAGGTAAAATAATAACAGAAAATATCCGCTTTAAAATAACAGTATCTAACATAGAGTGAGAACTGTGAGCGTAACTGCGGACGTCCAATACGACATATCAAGTAATGGTGTATGTCCCTCGGCAGTCTTTAGTCGTGGCTCTAGCAAGTCCTTTTACTAAAAGTTATTCAACTTATCTAGGATAGATAATGAGTAATCTAGCTACTAACTACCTATTGCTCTGTAACTACTAGTTACACCCAGTCACCCAGTCATCAAATACTAACAACACTACCCACGCTTATGTCTAAATGAACAGTAATACAGTTACACATACGATAAAGCGCAAGCCCCATGTTTAATCCACAAACAAGCCATGCCAGAACGGTCACAAATTTCCGTAGAAAACTGAGCTGCAATTGGCAGCACTTAATCCACCTTCACACAGTGCCTCGACTTGAACCCAACGTCGTCAGGATACCAACATTAAATCCAAATGCACTCCGCCCTCACCGCGCTGTTGTTTCCGTGACCGAAGAAGACAGTGTTACGTGACAACTGTCACGCAACATATTTCAGAGCATTTTATGCCCATTCCCTGGATCTATGCAGTCGATCTGTGACACTGTATAATAATTGCGAGCTAAATTAAGAACCTCCTGTGACTGTCCCTTTTATTGCTTTACTTTCAATTCTCCTTTTTAGCATTGTGATTGGACTGCACAAATAATAACCTACGAGCTGGCTAGCAAATGACAGGAGTGTTAAAAGAAGCTGGTTACCATAATAGTGCTGAGAATCCAAGGTCAGGTCACAACCGAGATAGCTAGAGCAGCGTTCAGTTCCCAACCCACGGGCTCCAGGCAGCGGAGAGGACAGCTATCTCACAAAGGAAAAGGCAGCATTATTCAGTGATGATGAGGATGATGATTAGTGTTTTAGGGCGCACAACAACGAGGTTATCAGCGCCCGTTCCCAAAAGAAATGTTGACGGGTACAGCCAAGATCTGTTAAACAAGGATCAATTCAGAGCCGATCTTTGCGAGAATTGTAAATGTTCAAATTTCAAGATTGGACACAGTACATCAAAACAGGTAGATAAAACTAAAAATAAAATAGCAGGTCATGCGTTGGTGGGAGGCTCAATGGCTGGAAGTGAGGGATAATAAATTGCGAGCGGTGAAGGATTCTGTCCGACCGTGGCTTAGGTCGTTCCGACAAGTAAGTAGCCCTTACACGGCTTAGAATTGGACATTGTCCGTTGACACATGGTTTTCTGTTACGTCAGACATGTGGGACACAGCTGTCGATACGACATATTTTAACTGAGTGTGTTTTATATGCGGGTTTCAGAGAAGATTTCAGTTTCCCACCAGACCTGCCCTCTATTTTAACTAATAATGAGGCGAGTGTCGCTAGAGTTTTACGTTTTTGTGTGATGTCTGGACTTCTTCCCAAAATATTGGCATTGAGATCTTAATGTGCTGTAAAGTGGTTTGGACACCCAATAATTGTAAGTGCTCACTCAGCCACCGTTAATTATTTTTACCTGTTTTGTACAGCATTATTCAAAGAAACCTTTTAGGAAGATAAAGTATCAGAAGAGGTACCACAAATCGACGCTCAGTTTAAAGTTGAGAATACAGCAGTCTGGTTGTTTCGTACTGAAATTTCCCGTATAGCACGCACTTTCTCGCAGTGCCTAAGTGTTGATAGTCTCATAGGTGGGAAAGACCTTCTGCCTGACTACCCACCCCACGCTTCTTTTGGTTAAACGCAGCGTAAATCGGGAGGAATTATGTTTGCTTTTCTGTTTTCTGTAGTTGTGAACATTTCCATATTCAAATTTAATTTGTCGATATGTCCGATAGAAAATAAATATGTCATAGTAATCATCCGGTTTCATCTACTTGTACTGACAGTACAGTTGACAGAAACCAGCTAGAGTAATGCCTCGCCACGATCGAATTCGTTATCGTCACTTGTCTTGATGATAAATAATATCCTAACATTACATGTATTCAGTGAACCATCTGAGTAAGATGATAAGTAAGGCTGTTAAATACTGCCGGCCGGGGTGGCCGAGGGGTTCTAGGTGCTTCAGTCTGGAACCGTGCGACCGCTACAGTCGAAGGGTCGAATCCTGCCTCGGGCATGGATGTGTGTGATGTCCTTAGCTTAGTTAGGTTTAAGTAGTTCTAGGTTCTAGGGGACTGATGACCTTAGATGTTAAGTCCCATAGGGCTCAGAGCCATTTCAACCTTTTTTCTTTTTGTTAAATAATGTCACTGCATCAGACCCAATGCCGTTTAAATTTTACTGGCAGAATATAGATCCATGTTTGTCAACTTATAGTTCCATTTCACTGAAAAAACATGAAAATTAAGTTGGTTGGTTGGCTGATTTGGGGGAGTGGACCAAAAAGCGAGATCACCGGTCCCATCTGTTTAGGGAAGGAGGGTGAAGTAAGTCGGTCTTGTCCTTTCAAAGGAAACATCCCGGCGTTTGTCTGAAGCGATTTAGGGAAATCACGGCAAACCTAAACCAGGCTGGCCGTACGCGGGTTTGAAAGGCCGTCCTGCCGAATGCGAGTCCAGTCTGCTAACCATTGCGCCACCACGCTTGACAGTTAAGTCAAATAACAGTACATGCTATTTGATGCCAGGATGTTGCAGTAATCTATTACAGGAAGCTGATGTGCAGGTAACATTGCTTCTTTAGTAGCACCATAATGAAATAGCCATTGTTTTAAAAATTATACATTCCCATCAGATATTATCAAACCGTAAGTTAATTCTAACGCTATATTGTACTGATATCTTAGTGTAGTATATTTCGAACTTGGTATTCAGTGCATTTACAACAATTAAGTAAACATTTGGGCACATTTACTGTAGTGAAATTGTAATAACAAGGCGTTTAGGAGAATCGACTTTTATCATAAAGGTAATATTGTGGCTACTGGGTGAATAGATGGCAATAAAGCAATGTATAGCTCCAGGCACCATTCCATGTTACATCGAGCGCATTTTCGCTGTCAAAAGCGTGCGTTTCACCGAGTCAACACAATGTTGACCGAGCCTCCTCTTTCCACCCCCTGCCACCATCCAACAAAAGAATGCTTTGGCAACATACATCAGAGAGATTGCAATATTATTCGTTTAACTCTAAAAGGCCCTTACCACATGTTCCATCCTCCCCACCCCCCACCGCCGCCCCCAGTCTGAATACCATTCTGTTTTGTCTGTAAGCAGTGATACTTTTAGCCCAGCTACGTAAAAGCTGTTCGTCATTGTCTCGACACTCTACTGGTACTTAAGCGATATGATGACAAAAACGGTGGGGACGGCACGTCTATTCCTAGAACAATCGCGCAACTGCCCATAACATTTCAAGTAAAGCAAAGGAACTGCTTTGCAAACTATTGTCAAGGGCGAAATGGACATGGCGTTTGTATGAAGGCTTGTGCAATGGTGAGAGGAAAGTTGTTGTCTGAAACAACATACGTATCGACCACTGTAATGGAGGCATTCAGACATTTTGAGTATACTGCTGGATAGCGGACCCTGCATACTGACAGCATCAGAATAGAAACTGTTGCTGCCTCTCTATTCCTACCAAAAATATGACGTGTATAGAATGGACGTCTGAAAACAATTCACGGATCTATGACAATTCTTACGAAGATGAGCATTCTAAACTTCAGAGAAAACTTTACACTGCAACAGCCAGAAACACGAAAAAGACCAAATAGATCATCTTTTCTTCAAAATTAAGCTGGTCTTACATAATCGAACGCAATACGTAATTGCTGGCGTCTAAAGAAACCAAAGGAAATGGTAGTCATGCATCCATATTAGGACAGAGGTATAAGAGCAAGCAGAAAATTAATAACCAGATACAAACAACTAAGTTGAAAATAAGCTTAACGTTAAAAAGAAGAAGAAAAGAAAAAATAAGCTTGTAGTAGAATTCAGACGGTAAGCCAATAAACACTTTTGACCGTAATAGTATTTAAAATAAACTTCGGTGCTTATGGCTGAGCATAACGCTTCTGTCACCCCGCCCCCCCCCCCCCCCTCCCCCGGCAAGAACAGTACTTATTGCTGACAGTAAATTCCATTTTATTTTTCGTGCTCGTTGGGGCATTTCCCCAATATTTTTCAATGACAAACTAGAAACTGCCGTTTTTCGACTTGTGTCACTTTTCATGCCAGCGTGCGAAATGTTGAAGCTACAGGATTCAGTGTAGCTGACAGATAAAATCGGACAGACCTGAGGGGACATGAACGCAGATTTCGCAATAGGTAAGTGACACACATTCTTCTTCTTCTTCTTTTTTGAGTTATAGATTCGCTGTGAAAGCAAAGGTTTTACTTCAAGGCTTATTCCAATACCTACTTTTAAAGTGTAACCAGGCTTTAAATTCTGTCGTATCTCGTAGTAGGACTCATGTTGGTTATCATTTTTGGTAACCTAAAGAAACGAATGAGGAAAAACATACAAAAGGAATACACTTCACTGCCAGGGCTTACAGTGATTTTTCTGAGCACCAGATTATAATGTATTGAAATGTGTATCACAATCGTCATACCTATTTGGAATTGTTGGTAGAAATAATTAAGTGATGCCACCATAACATTCATTAAAATTATTTATTATTAAGCTACTAAAATGACATCACTTTATTTCGACATTTGACACAGGTATGCCATACAAGGAGATATCAGAGGAGACTGTCCCTAGTTTTCAGTTGGTTCATCATTTTATTCCATTGCACGTATTCTGTAACAAAAACATTAGTTTACAGATGACAGTTGCACCTAAGTATTTTAAAGTGTTTATAAGACATGATGCATGCATGACGTGAAGTTGAAAACATACAGAGTCAACAGCACATTCAAAGAATTATGTAAGAGTTACAGTTGTAGCCAAATTCATAGTGCAAAGAAGACTGTGTAATATGTGTGTTATGCGAAAAAAATATGGAGGCGAACAAACTAACCTCAGAAATTTTTCTTTCATATATCTCTATCCCTCTTGCCTCTCATATGCTGAGCCCAGTATTCCCCTCGTTCATTGAGGGAAACCTCCTAAAAACCACATCCAGACCGGCGTACAGGCCCTCATCGTTAATCTGCATGGTGGATTCGATCCGGGGCTGCCGCATCTCCCCAAATCTTGTAAGTGGCTTGCTAACCTGTGTGGCTAGTCAAGACGGCAACTGATGACTTTAATGATTACAGCAAGGAATTTGCTATAGTGTATAGCTAATTCAGAAGAAAGTTGGCTGGTATAGCGTCCCCAGCGAAATAATAAGAAAACACTTAAAAAACAGTATCTATAAAGAAGAAACATTTTAAAATTGAATAATACACATTTTTCTCATGTACCTGTATTATAATAATTTCTCTGTGCAAGTTTCTAGGGCAAAGAAATATAACAAAATGATCTAAAGAGACGACAAGATACGCTCTTTTGTTAATTTTTTAGTCGTCTTCACTTCTTTTCTTGTCTTGGTTGTATGTAGACGGACATCTTGCGACTGCTGGCAAATGTAAGCATATTTGTACTAGTTCAGCTGATAATATACTGATTTAATATTATTGTTCACTTTTAATTTCTAAGAGGTGATCCCGATTTCATCTCCGCCTTCCTTGAATTAACCTGCAGTAGAGCAATTTACAGTGCAACAATCGCAGCGGCCGATGCAGCCAACGACGCCATTCCGTGGCGATATTAACTTATAAAATTTAGCGGAAGCGAAAACCTCGCCCGCTATTAACATAATATACATTTTTCTCCACAGCCCCCGACGTTGCAGAAAATACGTAGCTTTAAGATTCTTATTTTCAGTACCACAACCGAGAGCCAGAGCCAGGACTCCGACTACAATGCAATGGTTAACGGAGGTAAGAAGAAATACTCTCGCACGTGTATGGGCCGCAATTGTAATTAATAACTAAAGTTTTTTTGCTTTAAAGTGAACTGACTAGCCGAGGAAATTAATGTTAAAAGTTTTTTTCCATTGTTCAACTTATATGCTCATGTTTCAAGATTCAGCGAGTCTAACATTCATTAAAGCAACATATAATTTAAGATTAATATTGTTAAAAGGGAGAACTTCACAAAAGCATTAAATTTTAAATCAAAATTGAATGAAATATTTTGATTAAGGCCCACCACGTAAGAAGGCAAAAATCAACATAATAATAATAATATATTGAATTACGACGGCCGATGGACGCGAGACTGGCGACAGGATGGTTATGAACATGGCCGTCGAGTGAGATCACAGGTATTTTTTTCGCAAGCTAAAAGAACTTATTTAAGAAGAAATAGTGTCAAATTTAAATTTTCTTTGTTTCCTTTACTTGCTGTAGTGTCCGTTCTTGTCGCGTAACTGACTATTAGCGTCCCAGCAGAGCTTGTTCTTGAGAAAACTTCGTGTTATCTGAAGTCCCGATAGTCGTGACATAACCCGAAATGTTGCGTGACTTAAACACAAAAAATTCTATTCAAGTTTTCTTGATAGTGCAAAATTCGTTAATAAAAGACAGCTACTAGTTTCATCAGTGTCTATTGTCACAATAAAAGAACAATTAAACGTTTCTAAATCGTATTTCTTCCCCCATGAACCATGGACCTTGCCGTTGATGGGGAGGCTTGCGTGCCTCAGCGATACAGATAGCCGTACCTTAACGTACCGTACCGTAGTAAAGTTAGATATAGTGGGAATTAGTGAAGTTCGGTGGCAGGAGGAACAAGACTTTTGGTCAGGTGATTACAGGGTTATAAATACAAAATCAAATAGGGGTAATGCAGGAGAAGGATTAATAATGAATAAAAAAATAGGAGTGCGGGTTAGCTACTACAAACAGCATAATGAACGCATTATTGTGGCCAAGATAGTCACATAGCCCATGCCTACTACAGTAGTACAAGTTTATATGCCAACTAGCTCTGCAGATGATGAAGAAATTGATGAAATGTATGACGAGGTAAAAGAAATTATTCAGGTAGTGAAGGGAGACGAAAATTTAATAGTCGTGGGTGACTGGAATTCGTCAGTAGGAAAAGGGAGAGAAGGAAACATAGTAGGTGAATATGGATTGGGGGGAAGAAGTGAAAGAGGAAGCCACCTTGTAGAATTTTGCACAGAGCATAACTTAATCATAGCTAACACTTGGTTCAAGAATCATAAAAGAAAGTTGTATACCTGGAAGAATCCTGGAGATACTAAAAGGTATCAGATAGATTATATAATGGTAGGACAGAGATTTAGGAACCAGGTTTTAAATTGTAAGACATTTCCAGGGGCAGATGTGGATTCTGACCACAGGAAGTGCAAAATGGCTAAGCAGGGGTGGCTAGAGGGCAAAAGTAAGGATGTAGGAGCTTGTCTCACTAGGGGTAAGATAGATACTGCCTACAGGAAAATTAAAGAGACCATTGGAGAGAAGAGAACCACTTGTATGAATATCAAGAGCTCAGATGGCAACCCAGTTCTAAGCAAAGAAGGGAAGGCAGAAAGGTGGAAGGAGTATATACAGGGTTTATACAAGGGCGATGTACTTGAGGAAAATATTATGGAAATGGAAGAGGATGTAGATGAAGATGAAATGGGAGATAAGATACTGCGTGAAGAGTTTGACAGAGCACTGAAAGACCTGAGTCGAAACAAGGCCCCAGGAGTAGACAACATTCCATTAGAACTACTGATGGCCTTGGGAGAGCCAGTCATGACAAAACTCTACCATCTGGTGAGCAAGATGTATGAGACAGGCGAAATACCCACAGACTTCAAGAAGAATATAATAATTCCAATCCCAAAGAAAGCAGTTGTTGACAGATGTGAAAATTACCGAACTATCAGTTTAATAAGTCACAGCTACAAAATACTAACGCGAATTCTTTACAGACGAATGGAAAAACTGGTAGAAGCGGACCTCGGGGAAGATCAGTTTGGATTCTGTAGAAATGTTGGAACACGTGAGGCAATACTAACCTCACGACTTATCTTAGAAGAAAGATTAAGAAAAGGCAAACCTACGTTTCTAGCATTTGTAGACTTAGAGAAAGCTTTTGACAACGTTAACTGGAATACTCTCTTTCAAATTCTGAAGGTGGCAGGGTAAAATACAAGGAGCGAAAGGCTATTTACAATTTGTACAGAAACCAGATGACAGTTATAAGAGTCGAGGGGCATGAAAGGGAAGCAGTGGTTGGGAATGGAGTGAGACAGGGTTGTAGCCTCTCCCCGATGTTATTCAATCTGTATATTGAGCAAGCAGTAAAGGAAACAAATGAAAAATTCGGAGTAGGTATTAAAATTCATTGAGAAGAAGTAAAAACTTTGAGGTTCGCCGATGACATTGTAATTCTGTCAGAGACAGCAAAGGACTTGGAAGGGCAGTTGAACGGAATGGACAGTATCTTGAAAGGAGGATATAAGACGAACATCAACAAAAGCTAAACGAGGATAATGGAATGTAGTCAAATTAAATCGGGTGATGCTGAGGGGATTAGATTAGGAAATGAGACACTTAAAGTAGTAAAGGAGTTTTGCTATTTAGGGAGTAAAATAACTGATGATGGTCGAAGTAGAGAGGATATAAAATGAAGACTGGCAATGGCAAGGAAATCGTTTCTGAAGAAGAGAAATTTGTTAACATCTAGTATAGATTTAAGTGTCAGGATGTCGTTTCTGAAAGTAATTGTATGGAGTGTAGCCATGTATGGAAGTGAAACATGGACGATAACCAGTTTGGACAAGAAGAGAATAGAAGCTTTCGAAATGTGGTGCTACAGAAGAATGCTGAAGATAAGGTGGATAGATCACGTAACTAATGAGGAGGTATTGAATAGGATTGGGGAGAAGAGAAGTTTGTGGCACAATTTGACTAGAAGAAGGGATCGGTTGGTAGAACATGTTTTGAGGCATCAAGGGATCACAAATTTAGCATTGGAGGGCAGCGTGGAGGGTAAAAATCGTAGAGGGAGACCAAGAGATGAATACACTAAGCAGATTCAGAAGGATGTAGGTTGCAGTAGGTACTGGGAGAAGAAGAAGCTTGCACAGAATAGAGTAGCATGGAGAGTTGCATCAAACGAGTCTCAGGACTGAAGACCACAACAACAACAACAACAACAAATCGTATTTAACTAACACATTTCGTATTGTTTACTAGTCAGATAGATACGATCTAGGCCTAAATTTTCCAAGTTATAAAAGTTTAAAAACCTGCAAACACCCTTGATACGTGAATTCTCTACAAGCAAAATAAATACTAATTCATTCTTCTATCATTTTATCTATAAATCAGTACAAAAACAACATCAACCACATAAGACCTTTCTGTCGTTTTTTGTTTACATGCTGCCGATCTCGCGTCACTGACAAATTTAAAACATTCTATAAACTGAATTATTCTTTCGAAGCTGACCATGAGTGAGAAATGTTGGAGCTGTTATAGGGTAGTGAGTAGAGGGATTTGTTGCCAATCTTGTAGGAAATATTTTCACTGAGAGAACAGAAGTGGCTCTCTCCTGGAACTGCAGGATATGCAGTAGTGACATTTTGATTGGGGAACTGGAAATGAAAGTCTGTGCCCATCAGGCACAGTTGATGGAAGCAAGGAAGGAACTGATAAGGATCAAGGGAGATAGGAGGGAGGAAGGTGGCGATCTGACAGTTTTATCATCATCACCAAAAGCAAGTGTCTACCACTGCCAGAGTTAAGTGGAGAAGAGCCTCAGGTAGAGCGAGAAGCAGAAAATGTGCAGCAAACTTCAACCGCAGCCAAGAAACCTAGGACTGTACAAAGTGTTAGGAAGAAGAAATGGCTGCTGCTAGGTAGTAGCCATGGACCCTCAGTTACAGGAAAGTTTATGGGCAGCAGAACAGGTCACCAGTATCTTCAAGGCAAATGTAGGGCTAAGATATCTGATAGAGGACTTAGGGTCTTTATGTAAGGACTTTACAAAAGAGAACCATGTAGTGGTAATGGGTGGCGTGGGAAACGATTTGGACAGGGATGGGGCATATGACATAGGTGGTGACCTGGACAGGATAACGTCCCTAACTCATGGCACCAACATACACTTGGTTGAGCTGTTCTTGCGTCATGATCGGCCAGACTATGATGGTGCTGTGAGGCGAATCAATGTGGGGTTAGGGATGGCTCTGAGGACAGCCAACTTTGCTCATGCTTCTCTGGTGCCTATCGGGGCTATCAACAAATGAGGTTGCAATAGGCATGGCCTACACCTAAACAGGAAAGGGAAGGGAAGATTGGTACAGCTGATTCATGAAAGTATGGGGGGTGGATCTCACGCCATACTTAGTCAAATGACTGTTGCCATGGGTAGTAAAAGTAAGTCTTTCTTAGGATAAATCCAGACAACAGGTTCCCCTGCCTAAAGAATATCTCCAGCACTTTAAAAATATTGAAACAATCACACACCAGACAGATTTTAACACATTAAATAGCACACATACGATATGTGACAAAAAAAAACAATTGGAAAGCGTAACATGGGGCATTTCACAGATTTAACAGTCCTCCAACAAAACATGCAATCAATTAAAAATAAAATACAACTATTAGAAGTAAAGCTCCAGTCTTTGAACTGCATAGTTATCATCTTATGAAAGGACAAACTCTTACTGCAGAACTGCTTCAAGGGTTGGAGGCTCATGCATTTATATCAGAAAAGGAAAACAGTTCAAATCAAGACATGACCTGAGTATAGCAAGTGAAGACATCCACTTTGAAATATCAGCTATTGAATTAACAGGGCTTGATACCACCAAGAAATTAATCATTTTATGTTTGTATAGATCTTCCACTGGTAATGTGGACACTTTTTTAAAATAAATTAACAGTAGTTCTAGATAAAGGTCAACATAATTCTGTGTGGGGACATTAACATCAACACTAATATCATAAATGAATCCAGAAGCACCCTCATAAATATCCTTCGAAGTTTTGGTATGTCCCTATTGGTCAATAGTGCAACAAGGGTTACTACAATGACTGCATCAGTAATTGACCATGTGGGAAAGCACCCTCATAAACATCCTTCGAAGTTTTGGTATGTCCCTATTGGTCAATAGTGCAACAAGGGTTACTAAAATGACTGCATCAGTAATTGACCATGTGGCCACAAATATGGACAGGGAAAAATGTGATGTAGCTGCAAAAGATCTTGGACTATTTGACCATCTCTATCAAATAACAACAGTAAAATCAGGCATTGAATTATTCCCTAAACTACAATACTACAAACGATATCTATCAGAAATCATAATAAATGATTTTTCAAAGGAACTTGAAAAACAACACTGGGATGAAGTGTGTAAGGAAGCCAATGTGAATATGAAATTCTCTAAATTCTGCATGTTATTTAAATTGAACTTTGAAAAGGCGTTTCCAAAAGTATGCATGTCTGTATCTAAATTTCATAAAACAGATGGTTAACAGAAGGTATTAAGAAGTCCTCCAAAACACTTAAATACCTCAGGTCCATGAAAAAGAGTCGCAATGATTCAGAATTGTTAAATTTCTATCGTAGATCAAAAATATCTATAGGAAGGTGCTGATTGCCGCAAAAGAGTCATCTAATGACAAAGTAGTATATAATGCAGAGAATAAAAGCAAAGCAGTCTGGGATGTTATATATTTTTCAAGTATTGCAGTGAAGTTACATCAAAAATTCTCCCAAACAAATACAACACCTGTAAATAATGTTGCACTAAACACAATGATGTTACTTCCAACCACAGAGAATGAAGTCAATTAAACTGTTCAAAAACTAAAAAATAAATTGTCAGTAGGCTTGGATGGAGTACGAATATGTGTACTGAAACAATGCATAGAAATTATAAAAGGCCTGCTAACAAATATAATAAATGATTCCTTCACATCAGGGACATTTCCAGAGTAGTTAAAACAGGCAAGCGTTGTACCATTGCTTAAGAAAGGTAATGCAGAAGACAGAAAATTACTGGCACATTTCCCTGCTGTCACCATTCTCAAAAATAATAGGAGCAGCTATGAAAGACAGATTAATGAATTACCTGAATAAATACAACCTTTTAAGTAAATTACATTTTGGTTTCCGAAGTGGCAAAAAAATTCAGTCAGCCATAGTAGAAATCACAGAGTTGTACTTGATGCTCTTGGCAAAGATGTTTGTGTCACATGCATATTTTTGGATCTTTCTAAGGTCTTTGATACAACTGACTACAAGACTCTAATAAATAAATTAGAAGCATTAGGAATAAGAGGGGTAGATAATGACTGGCTTTGATCATACCTAGCAAATAGGGTACAAAGAGCAGAGATAACACATACTTCAAATAGATCTAAACATTTCGTAAAACACTTATCAGAACCAAAATACATTATTCTAGGGGTTCTGTAATGTAGCATATTAGGACCAATACTATTCCTGATATACATCAATGACCTTCACATTAGTGTTTTTCTTGGTGAAAAAATTCTCTTTGTTGATGACAGCAATATTATAGTCACTGAGAAAACAAGAGAACTCCTTGCAGAGAAAGCAAATGAAGCTGTAAAGGAAGTTCGTGTCTGGTCAATAAGCAATAAAGTGACACTGAACATAAAGATAACTAATGCAATGAATTTCAGTTTGAAGATGAAAATGACAATATTAAATTAAATGTAGATGGCACCTCTATAGACTGTGTAACAAATGCAGTATTTCTAGGAATTAATATTCATTCTTAGTGGAAGTGGTGTGAACACACAAAGGTACTTGCAAGCAGAATGTCATCAGCATGTTATGCTCTTAGAATCCTATCATCAGTGTGTAACATGCAGTGTCTTTTAATTACATACTATTCATATGTACTCTCAATTCTTAGCTATGACATTCTTTTTTGGGGAACAAATGCACACAATGAATTTTCAAACTCCAGAAAAGAGCCACAAGAATCATAACCAAAAATGGTAGTCCAGCTCATTGTAAAGATCTGTTCAAAACACTGGGGATTTTAACTGCTCCATGTGAATACATTTACCAGTCAGTTGTACACATCAAAAATAACATTGGTAATTACTGAACAAACAGTTCTGTCCATGACTGTGGAACAAGAGCTAGAGTCAACTTACATTTGCAAGAAAAAATAAACATAAAACTCAAAACAGCATTTTCTATCAATGAATAAAACTGTACAATAAATTACCAAAAGAGATAAAAGAAATTGCAAAAATACACTTATTTAAAAAGGCAGCTAAAAAGTGCCTGTTATGCAATACACTTTATACATTGAAGGATTACTTAGATAAAACAGAGTAGGGGTTTGGTAAAACTGATTATAAAACATCCAACATTCCACATAACACCTTCACACTAGGTTTTTTCCCCTTCTTTTTCCTTTGCTAGAAAAACGTACCCCCAAACTATGCATTTCACAATACTATCACCTGGTCCTCTTTCTGAGCTCAATATCTCACTCATTATAGAGGGATGCTGACTCAGTTTTTCCGGATAACAAATGGCAAGTTGTGGTACAGAAAACGGACCAGAGCTCACCAGTGTGTGTGTGTGTGTGTGTGTGTGTGTGTGTGTGTGTGTAGTGAGTGCAGTGTTATGAAACAATGTGTGTACATTGTGTGCAGTGACTGGTAGTGAGATATGAGTGAACAGAGTGGTCTTACATTATTTACTAAGTATTTGCAAAAAAAAGTATTGTATATCAGGAGCAAATCTAATTATTGTCTCTAACTAGAAATCTGTAAATGTATGTGTATACGAATTAGCTTATTTTAAATTCGTCTTAACTCGTAAATACTTTGACATATCCTATATCCTTGTAAAAAGAGATCTACAGATGAATGAAACTACTACTACTACTACTACTACTACTACTACAAAAACAGACAGATGGGTGGTGTGTGGTAGACATTCTATTGTTAGAGATGTCGTAAAGGTTTTCTTTTTTTCTTTGGCGAATATTACATAGACTAGAGATAGTAGAAGAATTCTTCAACCTAATCCTCTTTGAAATCTGTTATATATAGTGTATGTGTATATGTCTGCGATCTCCTCTCAGACCCCTGCATCTATTTCAACTAAATTTGGTGCAGAAGCAGCAGGCCTCAGGAGTATCTGATCTGCAATTTGCAGTTTAAAACTGAGATCCAGGCAAACAAGTGTTTTCTCATGATGGGCATATTGAGTGGGAACTGCACTGGCCTGCCAAGTGAACTGTCTTTTGAAAGGTACCCTACAAGTCAGGGGAGGAAATTGTTTTCTGGTCTCCAAAATGTAGGCTCCCCTGCATGACAGGCATGTTGTATTGGTGTATTTTTGGCTTGCCTTATCGACCTGTCTACATCACGATCAGTACCTCAGGGACAGACAAACGATTTTAAAGCCCATGTTGTGTAACCTGCAACCTGCCCTGCATGAGAGATGTGTTGCGAAAGTAGTACCAGCATGCTTTACTGAACTGTTTTGCAGGGATACATGTGCCAGTGAGCAAGGCTGGAGACAGGCTGAGGTGAATAAAGGAGGGGACGGATGGAATGGGCAAGTGGAGGAAGTGAACAGAAACAGGGGAGGAGAGGGTAATGCATGGAGCAGGCCGAAGATGTACAGTGGGCAGATGGAAAAGGAAGAGGGGGAGATGGGGAAACAGACAGGGAGGACGACATAGTCAGAGGGAGGGGAGAGGATGTTATGGTCAGAAAGAGTAGGTGAAGGAAATGGACAAAGAGTGGGGGAGGAGGAAGAGAAAGAGAGAGTTGGGGAAGCAGAAGTAGACAGGTGGGAGGATGAAATGGACAAACAGAGGGAGGAAGAGGGGGATGATCATGTGTTACGTACATGTGTCAAGCACTTACGCAGGTGTAGCTGTGGGGATCAGGCTAGTATCAAAATAAAATGAATAATTATTTTACATAATGACGGATTTTTTGTATGAGGGACTAATAACAGTGGCATGGTTGATGATGTGTTGGAAATGAAGATGATGCTTCTGATGACTCAATAATATTATACCTATGAAAAGTTGCTATCACTAAACATGACGATGGTGATGAGGATCGTGGCAGGTAGTCTGAGGACAACGTAGACAGACGATTTACGGCTGAGCCAGAACCGGTGACGTTTTGGGCAAGTAACATGTTAAGGAAAATATACAAGCAGAACCGACACGAATGGGAAATCACTCAGTGAGGTGGCGCAGTGGTTACCCCACTGGACTCGCGTTCGGGACTACGGCGCTGCAATCCCTCGTCCAGCCACCCTGATTTAGATTTTCCGTGATTTCCATAAATCGCTACAGACAAAAACCGGCTGGTTTCTTTACAGGGACAGGGTCGATTTTATTCCCCATCTTTCCCTTATGTAAGGTTGTTCTCCATCTCTACATAAACTCATTGTTGCCAGGACGTTAAACGCTAATCTCCTCCTCATGAATGGGGAGTAATTGTAGGTACTGTAAGGTCCAAAATGGGGAAATCCTCTAACATTAACGTCTATGACAGAGGGTTTATTATTATGGCCGGCTTCTGGGAAAGATCTCTCGGAAATGAGCGCCACTGGTCGACTATTCGCGTACTATTCTCGTGAGTACCTGTACGCATTTAAGGAGTAGGCGACACAGTGTTGGACGTCTATGGCTCAACACAGAAAGTGGACGCGCCCGGCTCTGTAACTCGCGAGATGTATTGCGATCTCTGGAAAAATTGATGAAGGAGTTCAGTGCTGGTGCAGACTGTTTCTGAGCACAGCGTTCGGCGCACATAGTTCAACATGCAGGACCGCAGCAGACGTCCCACATATTTTCATTTTGAACTGACGATACGATTAATTATTATTACAGTGAGCACGTGATCACAGAGATTGGGGCGTGGACCAATGGAAACGTGTCCCCCATTCGGAAGAATCACGGTTCTTTTTACACCAGATCGTTGGTCATGTCTGGATACACCATTATCCACACGAACGGCTGCTTGAAATATGCATCACGCCACGGACGCAAGATGGTTTATTTGGTCCTGCAAAGACACCCTGGCAACTGAGAACCACGTAAATATTGTTACGGACAGCGTGCGTCCCTTCGTGGTTGTTGTCTTCCTCAATGTGATGGCATATTCCAACAAGATAACAGTCTGTATCACGAAACGAGATTCGTGGTTTGAGGAAGGTAAGAGTGAAGTAAATATGATGTCTTGGCAAATAATTCGCCTATTCTGCAACATATCCGAGATGCTATCGGGCGCCAGCTCAGCACACAAAAAACTCCGACCTGTGAATTAGTGGCCTTTGCGCAGACATCTGGTGCCGCATACCTCTGAAAATCACCAAGGACTTATCGAATAGTTGCCTTGCAGAGTAATTCCTAGGATTCGTTCTTAATATCAACCAGTGTGCTCTTAGGGAGATGGTCATAATGTTTGGTATTGTCAGTGAATGTCTCGGTACGGAGGGTTGTGTTGAAGGAGTTGGAAAAAGAGTCTGCACCGTAAAGTCTGATGAGATTCAACTATCAAAGTTTGACAGTGATATAACCAAAATAGTTAACCAGATATCGTAATGAAGCATCATCCACAGGTAACTAAATTACTGTAAGTCTCTTTGACAACTAGTGAAAACTAAAAAATAATTATAAATTACGAAAAATACCGAGAATACTTTTGTAAAACGTGCCAAATAACTGCAATTTCCGAAAGATAATTGCAAAAGTAAGGAAGCACGCTCACGAATTTCGGAATGTTGTTGTATGACGATTTCCAGAAGTATAAATAAGTTCAACTAGTTCATGACATGGTACAGTTGTCACATTTATAATTCCACCCTTATTTAGACCTGGCACCAGTGAGAAATAACTTACTTTATACCATTTCTTGGATCCTGACATCTAATGACGAACGGCTCAACTCTCGCACACTTTGAGATTACAACATATGAATAGGTCAAACTGCCCATCAGCATCACTGAACACACATAAGACTGAGCAAAATTTAAACCAGGATGCATACAACAACAAGCAAAAGTGAAATACGGAAATTAGGCACGCAGTTGTGTAATTGATATCTTGTGATTAACAATGAGAATATGGATATTTGAATCCACTTCAAACTACACACATCAAAAAAAGTTTTGCATCGCCTCGGTTCCAAGAGATACGGAACCAGTACAGAAAATTGGAATAGAGACCAACATAAACATAATTTCCACCCTTTTTTATTCCTCAGGAAAACCACACATTGCATGTTGTACAACCATACAGTGAGACCTTCAGAGGTGGTGGTCCAGATTGCTGTACTCATCGGTACCTCTAATAGCCATTAGTCCATCCTCTTGCATTGATGAATGCTTCTATTCGTCGTGGCAGACTATCCATAAGTTCATCAATGCACTGTTGGCCCTGGTTGTCTGTCTCCTCAACGGCGATTCGGTGTGGATCCCTCAGAGTGGTTGGTAGGTCACGTCTTCCGTAAACAGCCCTTTCAATCTAACCCAGGCATGTTCGATAGGATTCATGTCTGGAGAACAAGCTGGCCACTTTAGTCGAGCGATGTCGTTATCCTGAAGGAAGTCATTCACAAGATGTGCACGATGGCGGCCAATTGTCGTCCATGAAGACGAACGCCTCGCCAGTACGCTGCCGATATGGTTGCACTATCGGTTGGAAGATGGCATTCACGTAACGTACAGCCGTTAGGGTGCCTTCCATGAAAACCAGCAGTGTACGTCGGCCCCACATAATGGCACTCCAAAAGAGCAAGGAACCTCCACCTTGCTGCACTCGCTGGCGTTCAGCTCGCTGGCGTTCAGCCTGACCGGGTAGCCTCCAAACACGTCTCCAACGAGTCTGGTTGAAGGTATATGCGACACTCATCGGTGAAGAGAACGTGATGCCAATCCTGACAGGTCCATTCGGCATGTTGTTGGGCGCATCTGTACCGCTCTGCGTGGTGTTGTGGTTGCAAAGATGGACCTCGCCATGGACGTCGGGAGTGAAGTTGGGCACCATGCAGCTTACTGCGCACAGTTTGAGTCGTAACACGACGTCCTGTGGCTCCACGAAAAGCATTATTCAACATGGTAAACCGTAGGTTGCGGGCATCCACTGCATTAGTTGCCCTGGGGCGGCCTGAGCAAGGCAACAGTTACTGTCTGTCTGTATCTCCTCCATGCCCGAACAACATCGCTTTGGTTCACTCCAAGACGCCAGGACACTTCCCTTGCTGAGTGCCCTTCCTGGCGCAAAGTAACAATGCGGACGCGATGGAACCACGGTATTTACCGTCTAGGCATGGTTGAACTGCAAACAACACGAGTCGTGTACCTCCTTCCTGGTGGAATGACTGGAACTGATCGGCTATCGGACGCCCTCCGTCTAATAGGCGCTGCTCACGCATGGTTGTTTACGGCTTTGGGCGGGTTTAGCGATATCTCTGAACAGTCAAAGGGACTGTGTCTGTGATAGAATAGTCATAGTCTATCTACAGGAGCTCTGGGAACCGGGGTGATGCAAAACTTTTTTTGATGTGTGTATATTTATAGAGAAACACATGTTTGATTAAGTCAATTATAATGAAGACAAGAGTCTTTACGGAGGGAGAGTTTTTTGGCGATGTAACTTTACGTAGTTGTTTGATGGATCACGGCCTCCGATGTCGTCAGCGGCGAGATGGTAGTGGTAACGATACTATAGCACCTCCGGTACTTTTAAAAGTACAGTCCTTTCATCCTTTTTTCGTGTGCTTCATCTACTTGGCGATGGTGGTATTCCACCACCGACTCCCATATGATATGGACAGGTCGATCACTGGCATATGTATATGCACAACGGTAACATATCTGCCACAAGTTACAGCTGTTGCTGTTAAGTTCACAGTTTTTAAACAGTGCAGAAACACGTCGAACTGCGAAATACAAAAGTGCACATCTTTCGTTTTCGCCATGCTTGTTACATCCTCAAAATCACAGTCGCATTCGGTTGGAAATTACAAAGTATAACATACTTTACGTCACAGCAATGAATTCCTTCCAGTCAAGCAACAATCACTCTTTACTCACGGACACATTGCCAAAATAGTTCATAGCATTTCCCAAGACCATGGTACCACCATATCCTTCAGTGATCACTCAACATGGCCCTCTTCACGCCCATTATATACCCTACAAGTCCTGATGACGATACTTAACACGAAAAATACTAATGAAGTCTGCTGGCCGTTTTACCTGTCACACAGAATTGCATATCTATTCGTTAGCATTTTCGCTGACGGTGTTTACCTGTAGGAACTTACCCTGATATCCGGTCACGCTTTGTGGGACCTTTACGTTTTAGTCAGGCAGAGAAAATAAAATTTAAATATTGCATTCACAAAATTAAACGTGCCAATAAATACACAGCATAACGTAATAAAAGCAATAAAGGGATATATTTTTTAATAAAGAACAAAACACATGAAATGTCAAAGTATTGTATACTGATCACGCATTACAGCGATGTAAAAAGAGAAAGCAAAAAAAATTTATACTACTCAGATTTAACGACGTTTTCACAACACGAGTTGGAGCAATGATGATAATATTTGATGGGACTGAAAACTGAAGCACTGACTTTCGGAGATGATGGGCGACTATGAGTATATATTACCGTATGTGTAGTTCTTTGTACTGTACAAGTAGCCTTTTGAGGATACATTAGCATTTGGTAGTGTGTGTACAAGGTCGTAGTGAGGCAGTAGAAACTCCACTGAAGACACGACCAATCATGCTGAGGAAGCAAAGTACACTACTGGCCATTAAAATTGCTGCACCACGAAGATGACCTGCTACAGACGCGAAATTAAAACCGACAGGAAGAATATGCTGTGATATGCAAATTATTAGCTTTTCAGAGAATTCACACAAGTTTGGCGCCGGTGGCGACAGCTACAACGTGCTGACATGAGGAAAGTTTCCAACCGATTTCTCATACACAAGCAGCAGTTGACCGGCATTGCCTGGTGAAACGTTGTAGTGATGCCTAGTGTAAGAAGGAGAAATGCGTACCATCACGTTTCCGACTTTGATAAAGGTCGGATTGTAGCCTATCGCGATTGCGGTTTATCGTATCGCGACATTGCTGCTCGCGTTGGTCGAGATCCAATGACTGTTAGCAGAATATGGAATCGGTGGGTTCAAGAGGGTAATACGGAACGCCGTGCTGGATCCCAATGGCCTCGTATCACTAGTAGTCGAGATGACAGGCATCTTATCCGCATGGCTGTAACGGGTCGTGCAGCCACGTCTCGATCCCTGAGTCAACAGATGGGGAAGTTTGCAAGACCACAACCATCTGCACGAGCAGATCGACGAGTTCTGCAGCAGCATGGACCATCAGCTCGGAGACCATGGCTGCGGTTACCCTTGACGCTGCATCACAGACAGCAGCGCCTGTGATGGTGTACTCAGCGACGAACCTGGATGCACGAATGTCAAAACGTCATTTTTTCGGATGAATCCAGGTTCTATTTACAGCTTCATGATGGTCGCATCCGTGTTTGGCGATATCGCGGTGAACACACATTGGAAGCGTGTATTCGTCATCGCCATACTGGCGCATCAACCGGCGTGATGGTATGGGGTGCCATTGGTTACACGTGTCGGTCACCTCTTGTTCGCATTGACGGCACTTTGAACAGTGGACGTTACATTTCAGATGTGTTACGACCCGTGGCTCTATCCTTCATTCGATCCCTGCGAAACCCTACATTTCAGCAGGATAATGCACGACCGCATGTTGCGGGCCTTTCTGGATACAGAAAATGTTCGACTGCTGCCCTGGCCAGCACCTTCTCCAGATCTCTCACCAATTGAAAACCTCTGGTCAATGGTGGTTGAGCAACTGGCTCGTCACAAGACGCCAGTCTTGATGAACTGTGATATGGTGTTGAAGCTGCATGGGCAGCTGTGCCTGTACACGCCATCCAAGCTCTGTTTCACCCCTACCGCTAAGTCTATACATCGAACAAGCAATGACGATAAAAGAAAGTTTCAGGTGTGGGATTAAAATTCCAGGTGAAAGGATATCTATGATAAGATTCACTGATGACATTGTTATCCTCAGTGAAAGTAAAGAATAGGTACATGTTCTGTTGAATGGAATAAACAATCTAATGATTACGGGATACGGATTGGAGTAAATCGAATAAAAACGAAAGTAATGAGAAGTAGCCGAAATAAAAACCAAGATTGGTGATTACAAAGTAGATGATTTCAAGGAATACTGCTACACAGGCGGCAAAATAAACCACGACTGACGGAGCAAAGAGGACATCAAAAGCAGATTAACACTTTCAAAAAGGGCATTCCTGGTGAAGATAAGTCTACTACGGTTAAACATAGACCTTAATTTGAGGGAGAAATTTCTGAGAATGTATGTTTGGATCATGGCATTGTATGGTAGTGAAACCTGGACTGTGGGAATACCGGAACAGAAGAGAATTGAAGCATTTCAGATGTGGTGCCACGAAGAATGTAGAAAACTTCGTGGGCCGACAAGGTAAGGGAAGAGGAGGTTGTTCAGAAAATCGACGAGGAAAGAAATGTATGGAAATTACTGTCAGGAAGAAGGGACTAGGTGGTTGGACATCAGGGAATAGCTTCCATCGTACTACAGGTATCTATAGAGGGTAAGAACTGTATAAGAAGACAGAGATTGGAATACATCCAGTCAATAATTGAGAACGTATGTTGCGGGTGCTACTCTGGGCTGTGTGAGACCAGTCAGAAGTCTGCAAAAAAAAAAAAAAAAGATTTTGGTGGCATAAGCACGAACTTAGTGATCTACAACAGACAGCTTTACTAGCAGGTAGTGACGTAGCACTGAGTCTAAAGGCAGATAATCGGCACTCTTTACATGGTTGGATCCGCTATTTTTCGTCGCTTCCTTCCACCCACAAATTTTGTTTTTCTAGTCTTTGAATTGTCGTATGGTTCAGTTCCTGTTTTAAAATCTTCCCCGATATTTCGTCTGGTCGAAACAGGCCAAAGGGCAGAAAATAAAATACAGTGTGTTTCAGGAGTAGTAGTAAATATTTTAGAAGGTCGTTGTATAGGCTGATTCAACTAAAGCATTTCGTAAAATTTTTGTCCAGTTTTTACTGCTTGCAGACATACCACTGTTAGAATGTAACATAAAACACAGAAGGAGAGCAAAGACAAATGAATAAGACCAATCTTGATTTTCTAAAATTTCGTCTCTAACTTTAATGCAGTTTCGAATCTTCTTGACAATACCACGCATAGCTCTTCTTAGGTCGTCGAGGCGTCCTTTTTTAAGGCCAACATCATTCAAACTCTTGTGTCAGTCACTCTCTCTTTAGGAAATCGTTTACCGTATTCTCTATAAGCTACAACAGTGTTTCCAGTACAAAATCCGTACACAGACACCTGATCGATATACACAGCATTTATAAATACGTGCGGAATGCTTAAGCGATACAGTAGACTTTCTCAACAAATCACAATCGCAGCTGAAAAATTTAATTGTGTGAACTGATGCACGACATCGGAACATAACCAAAAAACTGGATTCACATTGTTTCGAATATTTCCTTCGACTTAAGGTATACTACCGCTTCCTAAAATTCACTGCCTGACTACAAAATTGAAGCACCTAGAAGACGTGGTCGAATGTCAATGTAACTTCGTACACATACAAGGGTATGTAAGTGTTTAGAATTTCAACTCTGTGTCAGGTAGAACGAGCACTCAATACATACTTTAACTTGAATGTGTTTAATGATGCTATCAGGTTTCGTAGGGTATATAAGGAGCAGGAACAGCGTCAAATTTTTCTAAACGCTGTGAATGGCTCGGGTGAGACACGCTTATCTGCATCTGACAGAGTTTGAAAGAGGCCTCATTGTGAGTTTGGTCAAATAGTGCAATATCTGTATTTGTGGGTCATTCGGATGTGACACTGACACGACGTTGGATTGCATGGGAACCTGAAGACAGGCATCCTCATCGTCAAATTTGCGGTCGAGCACATCTGACCACCACGATGGAGGAGCACGTCGTAACCTCTTAACATCTGCACCCGCCGTTCGAGAGTAAATAATGGGCTCTCTGCAATATTCTGTGTTATTCCACACCATTGGTTAGAGGCTAGTGGCAGGCAGACTAAGGAACCATCGTCCCTAGCGTAGGCTGCTGCTAACACCACAACACAAATGTATGCGTTTGAAGCGATGCCGTAGCCAGGAAGCATGGATTGCTAATGAGTCTAGTCGCATTGTGATCGGCAGCTAACTGCGGTTCTCCACCCCTATTCCGGATGACCTCTGTCGGCGAAGCTATTTTACTACTCGCGTCATGATGGTGAGAGCCAGAGCGGCGTGACTTCAGTTCAAGGCTGTCTGCGATTGAGGGATGACACAACGGCACGTCACTGATATCCTTGTTTCTCATTATTAGTTCTCATGCACAGTGCATTTCTTCAACTAGCAAATACCCGCCATCACTTGGCAGGTAACGAATGCCTGATTCTAAGGAACTCTCGTGGCCAGCAGAGACACCATATCTGTCCCCGATATAATATATGTGGACACGCTTGGACATCAACTCTGTCCCCGTGCCAGTACCAGGATATCAAGGACCACTTACAACATTTGTGGGCCCACTTGCATCAGGAGAGAGTTTGTGACACTCTTATCATGCCACCAGTGGAAGCACCCAGACAGAGTTCAAGGATAGTACAGTCAGTTCCACAAGAAAGTGTACGCCATAATTTTAAATGTAACGTCCGCAGCGACATTCTTGGTAGAGGTTTCGAATCTCTAATCAATGCGCTTTTGGACAGTATATAGAGAAACAGTGTGAGAGTGGAATGTTTTGATTTGTCGGTCGCGTTATAAAATGAGTGCAAATATTTGAAGCATCACGAGGCAGTGTTCCTTGTAAGTCGTCTTTTTGGCCTCGTCTCCTCTTTCAAAAGCCTGTTGTACGAGGCGTGAAAGGTTGCTTCAACGGACTGTCAACACCCGGTAAAAGTGCATGTTTGGGGATCTTTCTCTAAACGCAGGTTTGGCTATTTAGACTTATTGACAGACGATTTAAACGCTGAAAAATGTGCAGCATTTATCAAAAATCCTATTTGAGGTCCGTTAATAAGCTATGTGGTTCGAACGAGGAAAACTAGTTGCTTCGTGAGGATAATGATCCGAAACATCGCAGTCGTCTTTATACAGCTTGGAAACAACACAATGGGGTGTCCACTATGGTCTGGCCCGCAATGTCTCCGGATGCAAATCCGATCGCAAATGTTTGGTGGTATATTAAGATGAAGCTTAAAGGAAAGGCAATATATAGTTTGCGACAGCTAGCAAATAAAATGAGGACGATAAGATCATTACCGAGAGATTATGCATAAAATCTCGTGAAAATCATGCCAAAAAGGTGCCAAGCTATAGTCCGTAATGGTGGCCATTGGATTAACTGTTAGATTATTGTGTGGTTAGTAATAACATGTTCAAATGGATCAAATGGCTCTGAGCACTATGCTAAGGTCATCAGTCCCCTAGAACTTAGAACTACTTAAACCTAAGTAACCAAAAGACATCACACACATCCATGCCAGAGGTAGGATTCGAACCTGCGAGCGTAGCGTTCACGCGGTTCCAGACTATAGCGCCTAGAACCGCTCGGCCACCCAGGCCGGCCCAATAACATGTATTTTCATTTAAACATACATTTATAATAGCGTCTTTTGTTTCATACAGGTAATAACGTACACTTTCTTGTGGAACTGACTGTAAATACTGCAAAGTTCTCTCCAAATTTGACTCGCTTTTGTTATCACTGAAATAACAACAGAGACCTTCACGGCACGTGAAATTTCACTACGTTTCCTCCGTTCCATCTGAATACTTCAGTTTTATGTCAGGCTCTGTATTTACCATTCCTCCAGATACACCCTTGTTACCTATCACTTACGCCTGGTGTTTACAGCGTTACGAATGCAGACGTGAGATTCTGGAAGAAACAGACCGCTTTGAGATTTAGTTAGGCATAAGTGAGGGTGCAGGGGGCGGGGTTTCACTTTGATAGCGCCCGGCGGCTGTGGGGACGAGGGGTTGAGGGGGTGGGGACTGGGGGAGGGAGGGGGTTGCAACTGGCCACCTGGAGTCCGGCGGCTATC
This sequence comes from Schistocerca nitens, assembly GCF_023898315.1. Lineage (NCBI taxonomy): Eukaryota > Metazoa > Arthropoda > Insecta > Orthoptera > Acrididae > Schistocerca > Schistocerca nitens. Next base: position 422,014,415 of record NC_064617.1, on the reverse strand, counting down.
GATCTACTGTCTACAGCGCGAGCGGCCAGCGGCGAGAGCAGTTGCATCCCTCGCGGCGTTCGCCGGAGTCCGGCGCAGTTCTGACCGCGGGAACACGTAGACGCACTCCCAAATGAAGCGCAGCCGCCCAGCTCCATCCCCTCTCTCTGTACCCCGGTGGTAGAGAGAGAGGGGATGGAGGAAAAGTACCACCTGCCGCGAGATGTCGGGGCGACCATTGTAAAAGCTCACGAGACAGCGAGATGAGGGGACTCTTAGGAGAAATGTCTGACAATGGCCAGGTGTCTGGCACACAAGAGAGACGGCATTGCTCGTTCTGTGCGCCGCCAGATATTACTGCTCCACAGATATCGTCCAGATTGCCGCGAGGAACGACATTGCTTTGCAGAGTGCCTTATAATGAAAAAAAGTGTGTATGATTCGAACTGGAAGAAATGTAAGAAATTACCATTTTTCGGCTGTAAGAAGGAGGGAATCGGAGTGTAAGACGTTGTGGTACAGAAACATAGTAAAAACTAATTATACATACGGCATTTAACCACTCCACTGTTTAAATGTTGGATAAAAATTACCGGCAATGACGGTCGAAGAATGCGGACATGAGAAATCAGCCTCATTCAGCCTTGTCCAGGAGAGCAGAGGAGCTTGTAACACCTCCGTTTATTTATCCCGACCTGATCTGATCCAATAGTAGCCCAATAATTATTATTAATGTGACCGTGTACCTAATGGGGCTGGCAATCGGAATTGACTGCTACGGAAGTTGTTACTTTCCAGTTCGTCCTTCTCAATATTGTAATAATGAAATGTCTGGTAACAAGAAAAACACCACACAGTTTCACTAATTACGAACCTATATTCGTCTCAAAAACACAAAAGGAGGAGACAGCCACTGCCTTCGTCATACATATCTAATTACGGCTAATCTCAGCACAGGCTTCTTCATTTTCCATTATCATCACACGCTAATCCATCACTGCATCCAACACTGCAATCCAACACTGCAATCCAAGGCGATGCCAGCGCGGTAAACGCGAAACCAAAATATCGGCACTAGAAATGTCACTGACCACTTCCGTAATGATACTTCTTCACTTTCCCGGTATTATTTCTAGTACAAAGGGGTCTAACCACGGCGATGGCGACTCCCTTCTCCATTAAAGCCTTGCATTACAACAACTGGCCTCCACACACCTCTACCCGCAACATGGCAGACGCTCAACTCCACACTCACCCTCGCAACACGACACCATCGATTGTTCGCCCTATCGACCTGTGCCGAGTGCAAAATTATAATAAGGGCCTACAGACCCCTTACATCCCCGCCCTCGAAAACTTCTTTGGAGCCTCTGGCGTAAAAGAATCGGCAAAGAAATTAAATATTATTACATCTGAACAAAACACACAGTGTAAATAATTAATGAAATTACAATTCACCAAATAATCCCTCGACTCCAGTAGTGGGCTGCCTCCACTATAATTTTCTACAAAAGGTTATTACATCTCACAAACATGGCATTGTCCAAATCACAATTTTTTATCAAGCAGCAATAATCCCCTATAGTCCATATTGAATGTCACACACAACATACAATAAAAAATTATTACGTGAACACATGACATATGAGTTATTATATTACAAATTAGTTGTTACAGGTTTTACACCCATTCTCAGGTAATCGTCGATATGAAATATGAAGTTCTAGTTTATAATACATCAGAAAGTACAATGCAAATAAACATTTCCCTTTTTCAAATGTCCGTTTAACAACTAAATGTTTTAAACATGTCTTAGTAAGTTTATTCTGGTCCTTGTCGCTCTCACTCCTGACCGGACCTCATCTGGAGTGTCATTCAGTTTTCCGGTCTCTCCGCCTCTTCTATATGCACTGTGCTATTCATTCGCCTATCCCTTCCTCTCTCATGATCTCTTGGTTCTTCACTCCTTCTCCAATCATTTCTCCATTGCCGTTCACCACCATGGTTCCTATACCTATGGCCACCACCTCTTCCTCTATAATCAGACGAATTATTAAAATGATTCCTTTGGTCACTACTTCCCTCTTGGTTTTGATCATTAACTTGGTTGTGTTCCTGTGATCGAACAGATTCCAACTGTTCCAGTATCTCCATCAAGGCCTCCCTATCTTTAATTAGGCTCCCGGATACAGTTTCTTGCATTCTCCGGCTCAATTTTCTTTTTATCGCTGATATCATTATGTCATCACTCAGGGGTTGTTCCAAGGTCTCGTTCAATTCCCACAAATGTTCGACCAACTCTCACAACGTTCCTCTCCATGACTTGCGGTGTAGTAGGTCCTCAAGTGCTGCACACTGATGACTTTTGGAGCAGTATTTCTTCAAGAATTCCTCTTCAAACTGATCATAACTAGTAGTCCCTTCCTTCTTCCTGACTCCCCAAGTAAAGGCCTAACCTTCCATCCTATCTATTTCAAATTGAATCTTGTCTGCGTCTTTGAAATGTGCTGGGAAAACTCCTTTTAACCATTTCATGAATATCATTGGGTGCAACCCTCCTTTCGGTTTAAACTTCTGCCCTGTATTATTCTGGATGTACCGATTATCACTGCTCATCAAGGTAACGACTCTACCTTCCCCAACGGTTAAAGTGGCATTGCTAATTCGTTTATCAATTTCTTCTGTCTTGCTCTCCAATTGTTGCACTCCCTTTTGTAATTGCCTGACCTCCATTGCAACCCTCTTGTTATCCTCTTCTCGTCGCACAGCTATAGCATTTCTCAGATCGACAGCCAATTGGTTTTGCCTATCTCCTATCCCCTTAACCGCATCATTGCATTGTTTATGCATCTGCGTCACCTCGGCGATTCGATGATTGCAATTTGTTTCCACTTTGGTGATCCTTTCTCCCAATTCGGCTTTAGTCTCTTCAATATCGTCTTCTATCTTTTTTGTTAATTTTCCTTCCATCTTCTCCACGTCTCCCTGGACTTGGTCTATGCTCTTCTGTAGCTTACTCTCTCTCTCTCGTTGATGTCCATCTTCAGTCGTTTTTGTAACCTCTGCATTTCCTTCTTCAGATTATATTCTATCTTCATTTGCGATGTTTTGATCTCTTGTGCTAGAGTTTCCTGAAATGATTTTTCTAAGCTTTCTTTGGTGTCTTGTAAATTTTCCTTTAATGATTCTCTAGTTTCTTGTAAACCTTTCTCTAATGATTTGCGGAACATTTCTTCCCTCACTTTTGTTGCCTTGATTTCCTTTAACAAGTCTGCTAACATCGACCGTATATCCTCACCCTCTGAAACTGGCTTATCTCTCGTCGTTTGCCCTGGTGTCTCGGGGTAACTAGTTGAATGTGCTAATGGGCTTTCTAATGACAATCCATAATCACTGATTCCTGAATCATCTCTGTCTTCCTGTCCTATCCCTTTCCTTTCAGCTACTGCCTCACAAACCTCCTGCTTATCTTCAGTAGACATGTTTGGCTTATTTTTAATACACAGGCAAGTAATATAAAATAACCTCTAGTAACCCAAAACACTCCTAATTACCGCGAAACTAATCAAACAGTAACTGCAGTATCTTCAGTTAATCCCAAAATTGATACAATATGTATGACTTCTGAACATAACGACTCTTAAAACCTAATAATTTCAAATATCAATTTTCACATACACAGTTTATGTAAAATGTTTTAAATAAGACAAATCACACAATTCATTAAATCTATAAATGTAAAATCCCCAAAAACAATGAGCATATCTGTATAATCACCATTTAGACAGCGCAGCATGCATCAATAAGTATGCTATATTTCAGAGTATGTTTCACAAACTTTTCGGAAATTACTGTAATTGGGCACTTCTCCTAAGGTGAAACACAGTTTAAAACTGTTTATTTATCGTGATGACAGTATACTGCAATTTAATGTTATGCTAACCAGTTGTCTTCACTCACCAACTGACGTTACCACGAGTCGCGATGTTTTGATGTTTGAGGTGGGCGTGGCGCTGTACTGCCGCCGGAGCCGCGTGAAGTCGCGCTGAAGATCTATGGCGAGTCGTCGTAGTTCTCAGTCGGCCGCTCCGTGGCGCTGCAGGCAGGCGTAGTTTGTAGTTCGGCCGCTAGATGCCGGGTTGGCGCTCGGTGTCTCGAAGTCGCGCTGATCGCCGCCAGTGTAGTGCGTCTCCGCCTGACCTACTCCTTGCACAGGTAGTTGGGATGACGTGTGAAATCACCTCGAGGATTGAAGATCTTTGGCGCAGCTGCTGCATGGGTCTGCGTGACATCAATCAACAATTGCGTCGGCACATAAATTGTCGCCTGCATAACAGTTTATGGGTCCACATGAATTTGCTCGATTTTCATTATTCAAAAAGCAATTTCGATCATAACATTACTACTAAACACTTCTTTAAAGCTTTCGTGACGAATTATTGGCTCGTTTTGTTGTGGTAATGTTCACACGTGTCTTTGTTTGGTGTTCACTTTTCACAGCTTTTCGCGCGGATTTACGCGTTTGCACATTATAACACAGTTTATCGACACTATTACTCTTATCTAATATGGCGAGAAAAAAAAACAGTTTATTCACAATCGTAAGATGCTATTACTTCATATTGTTCAAGATGCATTGTTTCTTGTCGCGATTTTAAAGTTTATACTCTGTCTTCATCCGAAATTGAAAAATATTTTCTCGCGTTAAGCGAGATAAAATTACCTATTGTTCTTTCTATTCGTCCAAAGATTGCACTTGTCCTTTCACGGTAAGCCAAGGTGTAACACCTCCGTTTATTTATCCCGACCTGATCTGATCGAATAGCAGCCCAATAATTATTATTAATGTGACCGTGCACCTAATGGGGCTGGCAATCGGAATTGACTGCTACGGAAGTTGTTACTTTCCAGTTCGTCCTTCTCAATACTGTAATAATGAAATGTCTGGTAACAAGAAAAACACCACACAGTTTCATTAATTACGAACCTATATTCGTCTCGAAAACACAAAAGGAGGAGACAGCCACTGCCTTCGTCATACATATCTAATTACGGCTAATCTCAGCACAGGCTTCTTCATTTTCCATTATCATCACACGCTAATCCATCACTGCATCCAACACTGCAATCCAACACTGCAATCCAAGGTGAAGCCGGCGCGGTAGATGCGAAACCAAAATATTGGCACTAGAAATGTCAGTGACCACTTCCGTAATGATACTTCTTCACTTTCCTGGTATTATTTCTAGTACAAAGGGGTCTAAGCACGGCGATGGCGACTCCCTTCTCCGTTAAAGCCTTGCATTACAACAACTGGCCTCCACACACCACTACCCGAAACATGGCGCTCGCTCAACACCACACTCGCTCTCACAACACGACACAATCGATTGTTCGCCCTATCGACCTGTGCCGAGTGCAAAATTATAGTAAGGGCCTACAGACCCCTTACAAGCTGATAGAGGTTCAGGGCACTCCCTTGGCCTTGGGATGGTCAACTGCCCTCGAACGGTGGAAGAATTAGCAATGATCAACAGCATGAGGATGCAGAATGCAATAGAAACCACTGAATTAATGACACATAACGTGTATCCACAGGACATGTGGCCTGTAATAGAAAAAGTGTTATGATGATCTCTTCACTGTCAAAAGATTTTGGAATAGTCCTCCAGTCGGATCTCCAGGAGGGGACTGTCAAGAAGGAGGTGACTGTGAGAAATATACTGAATAACAAACGAAAGAATAACGTTCTACGAGTTGAGGTGTGGAATATCAGAAGTTTGAACGTTTAGGGTGGCCATAATATCTGAAAAGGGAAAAGGGGGTATAGTGGGGGTCATTGAAGGAAATGGAAGGAAGATAAGGATTTCTCGTCAGACGACTATAGGGTAATATGAACTGTTGCAGAAAATGGTATTGGAGGTGCTGGATTCATTATAAATAGGAAGGTAGTGCAGAGAATGAGTGTGGAAAGTTGAGTGACAAGGTTACTCTCATCAGAATCGACAACTATAGGACAGTTATGAACGCCAACGTCGCGAGCAAAGATGAAGAGACAGGGAATGTATATGAGGATAATGCACGGGTAATTCAGTTCGTAAAGGGAGATGAATATCTAATAGTTATGGGGAATTGGAATGCGACTGTAGGAGAGGGAGTAGATGAAACGGTTACAGGAGAATATGGGCTTAGTAGCAGAAACAAGAGCGGAGAAAGACGAATTGAGTCTGTAATAAGTATCAGTCACTGACAGCGAATACTCTGTCCCAGAATCGCAAGAGGAGGAGATAACTTGGAAATTTGAGGAAAGAGTTCAGTTTATTACATCATGCTCATGCGGAGATTCCGAAATCAGATATTGGATTGTAAGGTGTACCCAGGAGCAGATATATACTCAGATCACAATTTACTAATTATGAAGAGTAGGCAGAAGATACAGAGACCATTCAGGAAGAATCAGTACCCAAAAAAAGTGGGATATGGAAACAATAAGGAATGAAGAAATACGTTTGAAGTTCTATGAGACTAAAGATACTGTGATGAGGGATAGCTCAGCCAGCAGTTCAGTTGAAGAGGAATCTAAACAGGTCATTCACAGAAGTCGGAAAGAAAACCGTAGGTTCAAAGAAGGTAACTGTGAAGAGACCATGGGTAACAAATGAAGTACTGCAGCTAATCGATGAAAGAAGGAAACACAAAAATGTTCATGGGACTTCAGGAATACAGAATTGAAAGTCACTAACAAATGAAATCAATAGCACGGGCAGGAAACATAAGACGAAATGGCTGTATGAAAATCGCGAAGAAATGAGAAGGAAATGATTGTTGGAAGGACTGACTCAGCGTATAGAAGAGTCGAAACAACCTTCACTGAAATTAAAATCATGGGTGGTGACATTAAGAGTGCAACGGGAATTCCACTGTTAAATGCAGAGGAGAGTGAGGATAGGTGGAAAGAGTTTATTGAAATCCCTGTGAGGAAGAAGACTTGTCTGATGTGATATAACAAGAAACAGGAGTCGATAGGTAAGAGATAGGGTATCCAGAGTTAGGATCATAATTTAAAAGAGCTTTGGAGGACTTAAGATCAAGATCCCAAAACGGATAGATAACTTTCGATCCCAATACCAAAAATCAGTGTGGGAAATGGCGGCAATACTGTTCACCTTGTTGTGCAGAATGTATGAGACGTGCTACACACATCGTCAGACTTTCAGAGGAACGTCATCCACTCAATTCCAAACACAACAAAAACGGGAAGGAGAGAATTGTAGCACAATAAGCTTAACAACTCAAACATCCAAGCTGCTGACACGAATAAAGTACAAAAGAATTGAAAAGAAAACTGAGGATGTGTTAGATGACTATCAGTTTGGCTTTAGGTAAGGTAAAGGCAACAGAGAGACAGTTCTGATGTTGCGGTTGACAATGGAAGCAGGGCTGAAGAAAAATCGAGACGCTCTCATGGCACTTATCCATCTGAAAAAAGCGCTCGACGATGTTAAATGGTTGCGAAATATTCGTAATTCTGATAATATATGGGTGAGCTATAAGGAAAGGCGGGTAATATACAATCTGAACATGAACGAAGAGGGAACAATAAGAATGGAAGAACTAGAACGAAATTCTCGGATTTAAAGAGAGTAAGACAGGACGGTAGTACTTCGCTGCTACTGTTCAATCTATACATCGAAGTAGCAATGAGGGAAATAAAAGAAAGATTCAAGAGTGGCATTAAAATTCAGGGGGAAAGGATATCTATGATAAGATTCGGTGATGACATTGCTATCCTATGAGAAAGTGAATAAGAAGTACAGGATATTCTGAATGGAATGAACAGTACAGAATACAGATTGAGAGTAAATCGAAGAAAGACAAAGTAGTGTAAATGAAAACAGCGAGAAACTTATCAAGATTTGTGATTACACAGTAGAGGAAGTCAAGGAATTTTACTATGTAGGCCACAAAATGGACAGAGCAAGCATTTCAGATGTGGTACTACGAAGAATTTCAAATATTAGGTCGACTGAGAAGGTAAGAAACGAGAAGGTTGTCCAGAGAATCGACGAGGAAAGAAATGTATGGAAACCACTAACAAGAAGGGACAGTATGATAGGACATTTGTTATGGAATTAGGGAATAACTTACATGATATTAGAGGTAGCTGTAGAGGGTGAAAACTGTAGAGGAAGACAGAGATTGGATACATCCAGCAAATAATTGAGGACGTAGGGTGTAATTACTATTCAGATGAAAAAGTTGCCACAAAAGAGGAAACTGTTGCGGGCCGCCTCAAACCGCTAAGGAGATTGATGACTCGAAAAAGAGAAAGACAGGGAGTATCGGTGAGGAAGGAATGTATGGACCCCACTGAATAGAAGAAGCGTAAGGATGATAGGACACGTGATAAGATATGCGGGAATAACCTCCCTGGAACTAGGAGGAGTCATAACAGGTGGAACACTGTATGAAAAGTCTCAAGTCGTAAAATGTACCCCCCAGTCGATTGATGGCATTGTGTGAGCTGTTAGTCTGAGGGATGAGGATGTTACAAGAGAGGAAGACACATTTTTTTTTGATTTAGTCTATGTTGCCTGCATTCTGCAAAACCACAATATAGCAATAATTAGTACAATGAACATTTGTTTATGTCAACACTCACAAAAACTTACATCCAGTTCAGATAAAATACCAGTTCAGATAAAATAAAGGTTCAAGAGTAAGGTCCATAGACGAACAATCACTTCCGGAATTACAGTAAAAACCTGTTCAGAGACTGTCAGTTGTCGCGTCACTAGCAAGGCTGCGGTAGTTCGTATCTGCGAGGGCAGTTTACCTCTGGATGGAAGATTCCTGACTGATGAGAGCTCCCTTCTGACGGCCGCTGACTTAGAACTGGTGAAGAAAGTCTCATGGCTGCTGATGATAAAATTGTGGTCGTCCAGGAGTGCTTTATAGTTGTTTCTACCGATGATGAACTATGCTGAACTCCCTGTGAACACGCCAAAAACTGTCACTCACTGGCTGAGTTTTAATACATTTGCGAAAAATACTACACTGAACCCGCCGATTGGCTGATGAACCAGATGATAGCCGCTCATTGACTCCGTACGTGGGGTGATGTCATCACCCTACATGCTTGAAGCAAAGTCCTGCCGCTATTGGTCTCGTCACTATGCCACAAGTGTGACGAGGGATACAATATACTCATCCCCAATGGAGGGAAGCGAAGCGTCTTCTTCCTTAGCTGCTATAGTGGTACAAGTCCACTTCTAGCCTCCTTGGCATTTACATCCGTGTGCCGTTTCCCGTTGCTGAATTCTCTGGCGACAATGTTGCCCTGATGGCACGGCACTGTGAGGGACGCAAGTGCTCTTATCTGCCGACTATGCTACATGTCCTCAGAAGATATTGTATGTTCTTGTGCGGCGAGCTCATGTAAGAAGTAGTAAAGCGACTTCTAAGGTGTAGTCAGCCTTGAACTTCTTTATTTGTACCTTGAATGTCTGAATGAAGCGTTCAGTGACTCCATTTTGTCATGGTTGTAGTTATACGCTGCTTAGGTTATGTATCCCACGGGCCATTCAGAAAGACTAGATTTGTTGACTAGTGAACAGCATGCCATTATTCATAATGATTGCTGTAGGGAAATCATACATGGCGAAAATCTGTTCCACAGCTCTAACTCCCCATAATGTACATTCTGACAATATAGCGGTAGCAGGTGTGGGCTTCTACAAGAATGAGATTGTTTCTCCGCAGAAAAGATCATGTGTAAAGAAGGTGGGGCTGACTGCAGGCGTGAAACTCAGCTGCTGGAAAATCTGCAGTCGCATAAGCTTAGTCACTGTATGCGATTTCGTTCTTAGAAATGGCCTGCAGATTTTGATTTTTATGCTTGATGTACACTAAACAACAACTTCTGATGTTAATTTTCTCATCACTATAACTCGTTAGCTTGTCGTGAAAATGGGATAACTGTGGCACATTAATAAAGGCGAAAGTATCACATTTTACGATAGTTTTCGTGGAAGCAGCATCCATGGAGCTCGAAGTCTGCTAACATTGCCTTATCGGCTGAGAAATAATACTTCTCAATTATTTTCAAAATCGTTGACATCTGATTCAAAATTATCCACCATATCCTCTGCGTCACCAGTACAAGCAGAATTCGTGTTGGTGCAGCACTTCTATCCGGGGTAGTGCAAACAAACCCTTGCGTTAAATAGCACTCTCAATGTAAGGAGGGACGGCTGTGAGCCAGGATGGCGCGATCAGTTGAGGGAGGCTAGATGGGAGCACAGGAGCCTTCAGAAAAAGGCAGCTTCAAGTATAACAAGTTCTTTATTGTTACATCTGCGCCGCCTTGTACACTGGGACCGTCGCCAGCAGGCCGCTGATTTCTGCTCGGGTGGCCGCTTGAATACCCCACGATGCTGATGCAAAGTTTACACCAAACGCCGGTGGTAGCTTTACGTAAGCTGGCAGCACGGTTAACATGCCATACGAAGAGAAGTTGTCCGACCATGGCCACGAACTGGTGACTTCTTCTGACAGGTCCATATAGCGGCCTCGTCAAAGGCAGCCCTGTCGTCCTGGTAGGGTAGCGAGACTAATAATAATTTCTTCACAAAAAAAGAATAGCACTTATAGTCAGCAGCATCGCGCTTGTTGTGCATATGCGGTTCTACAAGTTACGTATCGTAAAACGCTACTGCCACTCTCGGTGTGGAAATTTGCCTTGCCCCGTGCTGCACGAGTCTGAACAGTACCGCTGAGTTAGCTGTTTCAACAAGCTAATCCACGTCTCAACATTTCGCGGCCTTGATGAAAAAATTCATTGAAAATATCCTGCACTCGCCTCCTGTCAGCGCTGCTCCAACACATCGCTCACATTCACACTACACTGATGTGACGAAAGTCATCCCTCTTAAAATCGTGATAAACCTCCTTCTATCCGGCTTAGTGCACTAACTCGACGTGGCGTGGACTCAAAAAGACGTTGGAAGACCCCTATAAAATATTTAGCCACGCTACCGTCCACAATTGCAAAAGTATTGCGCATGCAGGCTAATGTGCACAAACTGATCTCCCGATTATGACTCATAAAAATTCGATGACATTCATGTCGGGCGATCTGGGTGACCAAATCATTTGCTCGAATTGTCCAGAATGTTCTTCAATCCAATCGCCAATAACTATGGCCCGGTGACATGGTCATTCATAAAAATTCCATCGTTGTTTCGGAACAAAGTCCATGAATGGCTGAAAATGGTCTCCCAGTAGCCAAACATAACCATTTCCAGTCAATGATCGTTTCAGTTGGACCAAAGGACCCAATCCATTCCATGTAAACACAGCCCACACCATTGTGGAGTCCGCCCCCGGTAGCTGAGGGGTCAGCGCGACAGACTGTCAATCCTAAGCGCCCGGGTTCGGTTCCCGGCTGGGTCGGAGATTTTCTCCGCTCGGGGACTGGGTGTTGTGTTGTCTTAATCATCATCATTTCATCCCCCTCGACGCGCAAGTCGCCGAAGTGGCGTCAAATCGAAAGACTTGCACCAGGCGAGCGGTCTACCCGACGGGAGGCCCTCGTCACACGACATTATTATGATTATTACCGTTGTGGAGACATCTCCAGTTTGCTTAGCGCCTTGTTGACAATCTGGATCGATGGCTTTCTGGAGTCTGCACAATATTCGAACCGTGCCTCCAGCTCATACCAACTGAAATCGGGATTCACCTGACCACGCCATAGTTTTCCAGTTGTCTGTGATCGAATCGATATGTTCGCGAGCCTAGGGGAGGCGCTGCAGGCGACGTCAAGCTGTTAGCAAACGCACTCGCGCCGATTGTTTGCTGCTATAGCCCACTAACGCCACATTTCGCCCCACTGTCCTAAGGGACACGTTCGTCGAAGGTCCCACATTGATTTATGTGATAATTTCACGTAGTACTCCTTTTCTGATAGCACTGATAACTATAGACAAACGCTACTGTTCTCGGTCGCTAAGTGAAGGCCGTCGTCCATGGTGAGAAGTAAGGCCTGGAATTTAGTAATCTCGGCATGCTCATGATACTGTGGATCTCGGAATATTGAATTCCCTAACAATTTCTTAAATGAAATGTCTCATGCGCCTAGCTCCAACTACCATACCGCGTTCAAAGGCTGTTAATTCCCATCGGGCGGTCATATTCACGTCGGAAAACTTTTCACAAGAATCACCGGAGTACAATTGACAGCTCTGCCAATACATTGCCCTTTTATTCCTTGTGAGGTGAGAATACCGCCACTTGAACATGTGCATATCGCTGTTCCATGATTTTTGTCACCTCGGTGTATCACGTCCGGATATGGTCGGCACGCTATACTTATGACCCAGTTTCCAACAGTATAAGCACTTCATAATTTCGTAAAAACACTACAGTCTGTCATAAGCCACAAAGCACTGAGCACAAGATTTAACGCTAGAATTATAATGTCCAAAGGAATTTATTTTGCCCCAGTTTTGAGGGTGAAACTAATCGTAGACCTATGTTTGGTTTTACCGTGCTGTTGAACCTTGTTACTGAAAGAAATGTCACCACCAGGAAAGTCTGTAAAACCTCGATTCTTCTGCATTCGAGAGTTTGCCGTGTTTTCTTAGTCTCTTTAGATGCTTGAGTAAGTGATTAACTGTGAACGTGGGATTAGCCGCGCGGTTTGAGGCGCTGCACTCATGGACTGTGCGGCTGGTCCAGGCGGAGGTTCGAGTCCTCACTCGGGCATGGGTGTGTGTGTGTTTGTCCTTAGGATAATTTAGGTTAAGTAGTGTGTAAGCTGAGGGACTGATGACCTTAGCAGTTAAGTCCCATAAGATTTCCCACACATTTGAACATTTTATTTTTTTTTTTTGTTTATAAGCGCATATCTAACAACTCTATCGGCATTAAAAAGATTCTAGTCCTGGTTTTCAGGCTAAAATATACAATCCTCGGTAACATCTTGCACTTCGATGATCCATTCTATAAATGACTGTCATGGTTTCTTGTATGCCCTTTGAATCCGTTTGAAGTCGTCTTCTCATCATTCCCGTTTTCCCAACCATTACAACAATGTTTCGTCGGTAGCATTCAGTATTTTCATATTAGCGTCAATGGACAGGAATAGGTTCTATTTTGGCAATGTAAAATCAATTTCTAACGCTACATATGTAATGTATTAGCGTTAGATTATTGTTCTCAGCCAGCGTAACAGCCGTGAGGTACGGCACTACCTACATTTGCAACAAGAAATTTTCAGCAAGATTGTCTCAACAACAAAATGCCAACAAGAAAAGTGTCCGATAAGAATATTCCACCAAATTAAGTTTCAACATGAGAATTGTCCTACAAGAATGCCCAACAAAAAATGTATCCATACATGAGTTAAGAAGTAGAACGATTTCAAGGTTCTCTCGCGCTACAGTGTCTTGAAGTCAACAATGTATGTCAGCGAAAAGACGAAAATACATTGTTCCGCATACCCTAGAACTGGAAATACTTCGACGATGATCCACTTAGTTTCCACTGAAGTATGTCCTCCTCAGTGGCTTGAGTGCTACTTCCAGTTCAAAGTACCTGGTTGATTGTGTAGGTTTATTAATTCGTCTGATTGCGCCACTGGTAGCGCAGTGGTTGGCACACTGGACTGGTATTCGGTAGGACAACGCTTCAGACACTCGTTCAGCCATACTGATTTAGTTTTCGTGATTTTCCGAGAGTAAGGAAAATGCTGGAGTGATACCTTTGACAGGGCACGGCCGCCTTCCATCCTTCCCTAATCCGAGCTTGTGCTCTTTCTCTTATGACCACGATCTACGGGACGTTAAACACTAATCTCCTCCTCCTCCTTCTCCTACGACACTATCGTAAGCTTTCTACAAGTCTGCACCTTAGTAATTAGTTTAAGTACATGAACATTTGTCCGTTGCAACACTTACACAAATGCACTGCCAGTTACATAAAACACATATGAGTCTGTCCAGGCTGTAGCTGGCAAGGCTGTGGTGGTCCATATCGTTCTGGACGGTTTGCTTGTGGACAACAGGTTCCCGACCAATGGCAGTTCCCTCCAGACTGCAGTTAACATGAGTTCCTGCCTGCGTAGCTGATGCCCTCCGACAGACTATTGGCTGCCGGTAAATAGCTCGTAGTTGTCGAGGAAACCTGAATACTTTTCTCTGCAGATGATTAACTCTAGTGACCTCCCCATGAACTGTCGCCGTTTCGATGGGTTGCGAGTTATAAAGCCACGCAAATTACTGTACTGAATGTACACAATTGGGTGGTGCTGCAGATGACAACGTGGGCCTATTCCTTAGCTCCACTAATGAGATATTGTGTCAGTGGTGCGCAATTGTCGCAGGTTACAAGGCCTGGCTAAACAGTGCGGTCACCGCTGGCGACATCTAGAGGCAACCGCTTCAGTTCTCTCCATTCTTCGCCTCGCCTCAATGGAGGCACGCTGACACACTGCCAAGTTAGATGGGTGGCCTGCCTGGCAGGGGTAGTAACATGGGATATACAGTGTACAGTTGCACTTTTATTCTGTGTAATGACTAACAGCTAACGTACCAAGTACCAAGGGAAGATCTAATCTGGTTGGCAGTCATTAGACAAAATGAAAGTCCGAGTACAGACTAAAGCAATTATATTTTCTTGTTGTGTTGGTCGTTGTTCCAACTGACATTATGTCGGGAATACGTAACGGGAATTAGTCTGAAAGTATATTAATCACAAGATAAGAAAGAGAAGGAGCTAACAAAAATCGATCGTTGATTAAAGGACTCCGCCGCTTACCTACCCGTTTCGTGACGAATGAATTAAATTTTTGTATTTTACCTAAAAATTGGGTTTCTTCTTGCGGAATGATTCTAAGTGATGCCATTTTTGTCAATTTCGATTTTTGATTAAGGTTTTATAATGATTTTAATTGGGACACATATATCCCTCTGGAGTAGAGGAGGAATACATGGTTCCCTAAATTTATTCCTCCTCGCGTCCAGCCTGACATACACTCCTGGAAATGGAAAAAAGAACACATTGACACCGGTGTGTCAGACCCACCATACTTGCTCCGGACACTGCGAGAGGGCTGTACAAGCAATGATCACACGCACGGCACAGCGGACACACCAGGAACTGCGGTGTTGGCCGTCGAATGGCGCTAGCTGCGCAGCATTTGTGCACCGCCGCCGTCAGTGTCAGCCAGTTTGCCGTGGCATACGGAGCTCCATCGCAGTCTTTAACACTGGTAGCATGCCGCGACAGCGTGGACGTGAACCGTATGTGCAGTTGACGGACTTTGAGCGAGGGCGTATAGTGGGCATGCGGGAGGCCGGGTGGACGTACCGCCGAATTGCTCAACACGTGGGGCGTGAGGTCTCCACAGTACATCGATGTTGTCGCCAGTGGTCGGCGGAAGGTGCACGTGCCCGTCGACCTGGGACCGGACCGCAGCGACGCACGGATGCACGCCAAGACCGTAGGATCCTACGCAGTGCCGTAGGGGACCGCACCGCCACTTCCCAGCAAATTAGGGACACTGTTGCTCCTGGAGTATCGGCGAGGACCATTCGCAACCGTCTCCATGAAGCTGGGCTACGGTCCCGCACACCGTTAGGCCGTCTTCCGCTCACGCCCCAACATCGTGCAGCCCGCCTCCAGTGGTGTCGCGACAGGCGTGAATGGAGGGACGAATGGAGACGTGTCGTCTTCAGCGATGAGAGTCGCTTCTGCCTTGGTGCCAATGATGGTCGTATGCGTGTTTGGCGCCGTGCAGGTGAGCGCCACAATCAGGACTGCATACGACCGAGGCACACAGGGCCAACACCCGGCATCATGGTGTGGGGAGCGATCTCCTACACTGGCCGTACACCACTGGTGATCGTCGAGGGGACACTGAATAGTGCACGGTACATCCAAACCGTCATCGAACCCATCGTTCTACCATTCCTAGACCGGCAAGGGAACTTGCTGTTCCAACAGGACAATGCACGTCCGCATGTATCCCGTGCCACCCAACGTGCTCTAGAAGGTGTAAGTCAACTACCCTGGCCAGCAAGATCTCCGGATCTGTCCCCCATTGAGCATGTTTGGGACTGGATGAAGCGTCGTCTCACGCGGTCTGCACGTCCGGCACGAACGCTGGTCCAACTGAGGCGCCAGGTGGAAATGGCATGGCAAGCCGTTCCACAGGACTACATCCAGCATCTCTACGATCGTCTCCATGGGAGAATAGCAGCCTGCATTGCTGCGAAAGGTGGATATACACTGTACTAGTGCCGACATTGTGCATGCTCTGTTGCCTGTGTCTATGTGCCTGTGGTTCTGTCAGTGTGATCATGTGATGTATCTGACCCCAGGAATGTGTCAATAAAGTTTCCCCTTCCTGGAACAATGAATTCACGGTGTTCTTATTTCAATTTCCAGGAGTGTATATATCCCATTTGAAATAGTTTTCGTTAGAGATTAGGATCGGCGAAATGAAGAAATTAAGTACAATTATTATGTCAAGCAAATTCCAGGACAGCAAGACAGAGTTTTTTTAACACCTAACCAAGCGAAAATGCGTCCATAGCAGAGTATACAGCTGTTATGGGAGCTGTAGACAGGTTCGACTACCAAAGAGAAAGATGTGCTATTGACAGTAGATCACTCAAATGGTGACAACGTCTTTCTTATTTTCTTTTAAACGTTGCAATAGTAAGCGCCTCCCTTGTATCCTGCAGAACTGTAACAAAGGGCCGGCCGAAGTGGCCGTGCGGTTAAAGGCGCTGCAGTCTGGAACCGCAAGACCGCTACGGTCGCAGGTTCGAATCCTGCCTCGGGCATGGATGTTTGTGATGTCCTTAGGTTAGTTAGGTTTAACTAGTTCTAAGTTCTAGGGGACTAATGACCTCAGCAGTTGAGTCCCATAGTGCTCAGAGCCATTTGAACCATTTTTGTAACAAAGGAGAAAAACGTCACCAACATTCTTTTCTCCTTGCTTTTGTAAACAGAATTCAACTGGGACGAATATAAAGAGAAGGGAAAGGCAAGAATTCATCACAAAAAAAAAAAAAAACATGAGTAGTGGAGTTTTCTTTCATATCAAATCAAGGGAAATAAAGTAAGATTGCAGCACAGAAAATAATTTATAAATGTAATAATTTAGGCACTAATATGAACAAAAGGCAACAACAGAAGTTCTTACACTAGTTCTGTACACACAGTGGCCGTAAGGCAGAACCTCTAACCGAATTTAAAAATGTTTTATTAATAAATATTTGCACAAATCTGTATATTTCTAGCAAAAAATGTGAAAACGATAATGGCTACTTTTATCGAACTTATCTGTTGAACAGATCGAAACAAATTACATAAAACCACCTAAACACAAGGCATACAATGCACAACTCAGACAATTAAGCGATATCTCGCGCATTAGGTGCCAAACAATTGATATATTCAACAGTTGATATGTTCTACGCTAGACTGAAGTGTTACACTGATGTGGGACTATCATAACTCTGTGAACTTAGGGAAATAAATTTATATGTGAAACACATACGTTCCACTGATTACGAAAGTGTTAAATTATTCAGCACCTACACAAATGACATGTCTGTCTTCTATCACCAGGTGTCTATTGACAAAAAGGAAAAAAAGAGATAGCCAGGTAAGTATTTGACTCCAAAGTGACAATGGAAAATAAATAAATTGCTGCAAACTGAATAGTCAAACTTTTCTCATAACCAAGTTGAGTAACCAACATTTATTTTTGAACTTGTCACAAACATGTTCTCTAAAAATGATAACCACAAAGCTTTCGGTAGAAACTACAATTATGCAGTCACCCAACAAGGAATATATAAAATCATTTACACAAATTAAAAAACAGGTCACCACTGTGCATTCTAACGCAAATGAGTTAAACACAGAACAAAGTTTACACGATTCGCATACATATGGCGACGGCTTCACGTTCGTAAGATAAATGACGATAAAACCCCTGGAAAGACACCAGGTCACAAAGCTAATTAAAATAATATTGTATAATTGTAAAATACCAGCGAATCCCACACGACAGAATACACACTAAGAAAGAGAGACAGACAGAGAGAGAGAGGCAGAGAGAGAGAGAGAGACGGGGAGAGAGACAGAGAGAGAGAGGGACAGAGAGAGAGATAGGAAGGGAGGGAGCAATCAATTTAGGGAAGGCATGGGAAGCGCAAATCTGGATAGTAGGACGAGGATTTAAACCGATATCACCCTGAATACGAGGACAACGTATTACCGCTGCATCCCTTCGCACCATCTTGACGGCTCGGAGATTGCGTAGCTCTATCAATGTTCTGAAAATTTTCTTACGTGTCTACGTGTCCAGCTCAAATAAAACCTTATAAATAACTATTTTTCTCCTCTTCATCTCCTTTTACACCATTTATACCAGCTCATTTGGCACAGTGTGGACAACTCATATAAACGTATCGTGCAGGAAGTTGAATACAGCTCTCCTGAACTCATGGATTTCAAACTTGTCAGTTCCTGACTAACCCGAGCAGCAATATCGTGGTACTAGAGACCGTAGTCTCGATCACGATCCTGTTACTGTCATATTCTGTCACATGCTGGTATACATTTCCTCTTCTTACACGAGGTGTAAGCGCTATCACTTCACAATCAATGTTCAAATTTCTGAACTAGATATCCAAGATTACAGAATTTGTCGAGCTTCAGAAATGTAATATAGTGCTCGATGTTCGAAACTGGCGAGAAATAGGCGTAAGCTATACATGTACCATACGTACAGGAACAAAGAGGGGAAAATGTGAATCAATTTCTACATTGGTAAACTATGATGAAAAAAAAAAAAACTTCAGGACTGGGATTAAAATATAGGGTGGAAGTACATCAGTGATAAGATTCGCTGGTGACATTTCCATCTTTAGTGAGAAAGAACTGCAGTACCTGTTCAATGGTATGAACAACCTAGTGTGTACATAACATGGACCGCAAGATGAAAGTAATGAGGAGTAACAAAAATGGCAATAGCAACATGCTTAACATCAAAATTAGTGACTTCGAGCGGACAAAGTAATGGGATTCTGCTACCTTGCAAGCAAAATAACGGACGAAGAAAGGAGGACGTATAAAGCAAACTAGAAGAAAACAGATTCGTGGCCAAAAGTGTGTCCTAGGTAACATAGGCCTTAATTTAAGGAAGAACCTTCTTGGAATGTACCTTTGGAGCACAGCACTGTATGGTAGTGAAACATAGACTGTGGGAAAACCGTAAGCGAAGAGAACAGAAACGTTTGAGATGTGGTACTGCGGATTGGTATTGAGAACCAAATAGACTGATAAGAAATGAGGAGGTTTTCAGCATTATCAGGGTGGAAGGCAACACATGGAAAACATTTGCAAGAGGAAGGACGATACATTCGTTGAGACGTTAAGGAATAAATTCCATTGTACTTGAGGGTGCTGAAGAACGTAAAAACTGTAGGAAAAGACAGAAGTGGAATACATCTGGCAAACAGCTGAGGGTGTTCGGCACAGACACTAATCTGAGATGGAGTGGACGCTGGAGAGGAATTCTTGTCTGACATCTAGCGGAGAAGAGCACAGTGGTTTCTGTACTGCCTACCACCAGTACAGAGATAAAAATATCACTGAGATGTGAGGTCACGCCACTGTTATTCGAAAAGGAAGAGATATTACGCCTCGTCAGCGTTTCTCGCATTATTAACAGCACTCTGATTTATTGCAATGTGTAACTGTAGGGAGCTGTGTGATAGAATGATACTGTACTGGACTCAAGTGAAAAACATACCTCGTCTGAGAAATGTGTTTTAAAACCTCGAGTGGGAACGTCCGCTATCGACAATCGGAAATAAAAGTCACGATCGGAATTTACTTAGTCAACGACAACAGTAGCCAAAAGCAGTTATTTAAAACTTAACCATTAAAACTGTAAGCTTCTTAAATTAATTTTCTGGCTAATGGTAGTAGTGCATGAACTTTAATGAGTGTTTAGAAATGTTGTTTAAAGACAAGTATAGGTTTACAATTGTAATTTTCAGACCCCGCTCTTACGCATGTTTTTATGCACAACGTCGTAGATTCGAGTCCTCCCTCGGGCATGGGTGTGTGTGTTGTCCTTAGCGTTAGTTAGGTTAAGACAGATTAATTAGTGTGTTAGCCTAGGGACCGATGACCTCAGCTGTTTGGTGTCATAGAACCTTACCACAAATTTCCAAAACAAAGTGAAGACCCACTGGCAGTGGCAGTGACACTGTGGTCGCAAGGAACCACCTTAGTTTACCACAGCGGACGCCACTACCTCCTCGAAGCCACTTATAGGTTCAGACTTTTACAATATAATAAATTTTCTATCTATAACACACCAAACTAGCACAAATAACGTAAGCACACACACGCTCACACAATAACTTTAACAGCCGAAAGTGCTTAAAGCGTGACGACGATTTTTGAATTGTAACGCAATGGCGATAGCTGAATGAGCCATCAATACTGAAACAATTTTACAACGGCTCAGGAAATTTATGTGCCAGAAACAAAGAAGTACAGATTAATCGTTAAGCCGGCCGCTGTGGCCTAGCGGTTCTAGGCGCTTCAGTCCGGAACCGCGCTGCTGCTGCGGTCGCAGGTTTGAATCCTGCCTCGGGCATGGCTGTGTGTGATGTCCTTAGGTTAGTTAAGTTTATGTAGTTCTAGGGGACTGATGACCTCAGATGTTAAGTGCTCAGAGCCATTTGCACCATTAATCGTGGCAACGGCACTAGCCCATCACTTGGGTCAGAATTACACATTAACATTCGATAAGCGAGAACGCTTTCTTACGCGTAAAACAGCGGAACATATTATTTAATACAGTTTATTCTAAATACAGCTAACATTGCATTTTACTCTCACTGAACTCTTAGTAAAGCACGATACGACGTCCGGTTTGCCCCTGGCTAGCGAATCCTCTAGAAGAACCACGCCTCTTGGCGGAGACCGAGCCCTGTTGCTTGTTGCCGGCTATCAATAGAGGCGCTAAATCTCCCCTCCCACACAACAACATAAACTCATGTCGAACCAGGGCAAGAGTTACAAAACCTGCGTCTCTGGAAAAAAAGGAAATCACCAATTACTGACTTTGTTTTAAGTTTTCGTAGAGGGGGAAGATGTTATTCTCTGAAGTCGCGTCGCTTCCCACAGCAACAAGCAAACAGATACAATCTTAAAGGTGTTTGTCTAAATCGCCTGTGCCTTGGAGCTTGTTAGTCTTAGCTATGAGGAGTAATAAAGATTATGTCTCTAAAAGTTTCTCAGACGCTGGAGTTTCATATACAATTGAGGCGGCCGATAGAAGTGGGTCACAGGCCTATTTGAAATATCCGTGAACACGAAAACTTGTGAATTTTTATTACGTCTGGCTCTGCACACAATGCCCGGTTTATAACTCCACTGTGTAGACATGTCCCTTCAGTCCATCACCTCCTGCCCACCCTTCAGTTGGAACCAATGGAGGCATCACGCATTGCTCTGCTGGAGACCTGTCTCACTGAGGTGGTGCTCTGTCTGCCCCGTATGGCTGTAGGCCTGTCTGGCAAGATTTACTGAGGGATGGGTTCGCTACCAATTGCTTCCAACTCCCAATATGCCGTTTCTACGAGCTAATAACTACAAAAATACCTCATTATTTTAGCGCCCTACCAGGCTCTATGAACGTCTGTTAAGGCCGTTAACTTTCTAGAGTATCGCTCAAGGTGCGTCAGGTTATAACAAAATCTTTGATAATTTTCTGTATACGAAAAATAGGTGAGTTAGTAACTTGTCCTCTCTCAGAATTAACAGTTGTTCATTTACTGAATAATAACTCTGGTTCACTGGTTAGTTGCTTATTGTATACTTATGATTGTGGTGCAGTTGTTGACTTGCTACTCAAGGAGGCCTCGATGGCAGTCTTCCAATGTTTGTTGTGTATTCTGCCCGGTTCTCCACGTGCACCGACTTTTAAGGATCCACAGATTAATACAGTTGACTACCTTCAAGGCATGGCTTTTAGCGGCAACCTCTATATGCGTACTGTAATGGAACTTGTCAGTGACAAACTTTCTATTTAATATACTTCTCCATACATTCAAATAAATTGACTCTCCAGTCACTGACATCCCTTAGAGACCGCAAAATTATTGTTTTATTTATGACTAAAGAAACAGGGAAAGATTTTTGTTGTTATATTTAAAAAATGGTTCAAATGGCTCTGAGCACTATGGGACTTCCCTAGAACTTAGAACTACTTAAACCTAACTAACCTAAGGACATCACACACATCCATGCCCGAGGCAGGATTCGAACCTGCGACCGTAGCAGTCGCGGGGTTCCGGACTGAGCGCCGAGAACCGCGAGACCACCACGGCCGGCTGTTATATTCAGATATCAAAATACGCAATGAGGAGTTACTTCTAACTGAAAATTTATATACTGAAGTTACAGAAACATACATTTTTCAAATTTTGCAAATATGCTTGAAATAATAATATCAATAATTATAATAACAATAATTATTATTATTATTGTTGTTATTCCTATAAATTTTGGATCCTAATTTGAAAACATCCATAAAGTAAATCATTCACTATATTAAGTACACTAACTGTTCCTCATGGTTGCACTCACATATTGATAGTTTTGCTATGGTGAGTGATGGTGAGTAAGTAAGCGATTCTGCAATTACATCAGCTGCCCTCATGTATCTGCCTGTTCGGGTAAGCACAACCTATTATATGCGCCCCGCTCTCCCCCCTCCCAAACTGTTCTAACACACAATGTGTCAGCGTGTGCACCACTGCTAAGCAGTGCATATAAGGGGCAATGGGCAGGAGCACATATCTGCATTGAACTGCTGAAATAGCTGTCCATTATACCACATGTACATGACACAACAAATAATATGAAAGTATCAATTAATCATACTGAAGATTCATTCATTACTTTGAATCATATCAAGTAGCACATAGAAACCAA
This sequence comes from Schistocerca nitens, assembly GCF_023898315.1. Taxonomy (NCBI): domain Eukaryota; kingdom Metazoa; phylum Arthropoda; class Insecta; order Orthoptera; family Acrididae; genus Schistocerca; species Schistocerca nitens. The sequence goes on along the minus strand of NC_064617.1, from coordinate 421,991,396 downwards.
CAACAGCATTTCCACAAATATGATAAAGACGAAAAGTCAACGAGTAAATAGCTTTATCAAAAAGTAAATATTTTTCTCTAATTCGCGAAATATACTTCAAATCAGTAACTTGTACTACACACTTCCTGAAGGTTCAAGTTATCTCCACACCAAGTTTCATTGAAATCAGTTCAGCAGGCTAACAGTAAAAACGTAACAGATAGAGTTAATTTCGCATTTATAAAATTTGTATCGATATTGATAAAATTTTCAGTTACGATATCCTATTTTTCCACGATCCGATTTCGATGAAATAAAACCTATCGTGTGCCCAAAGCTATGCTCAAGTTAGCTGTGAAAATCCCATGAAAATTCATGTAGTAGTTTTGGAGACCAGCGTGTTCAAACAGAGAAATCGACGGATACGACAATTTGTAACAGAATTTCAAACTACTATCTGCACTAGACATTTCCTGGCCAAACCTGGAAATACCGCTCAGCATTTTGTCAAGAGTGCGGCTCTCACACTGCTTACAAATCAAAGCACTATATCGCTCCTGGAATACAGTCGCCAGAGAGCACTACACACACTTGCGCGCCTCCATATTTCTCGTCCTCCGCTTGCCCCTGGTGACAACCACCAAAGATCCTCCTATCTACCAAGAAAAAATCTCTTACGCGCCACAAGCTTCAACGAAAAACCCCCCGCGACGGCTAACAATGCTCCATTAAATAAAAAAAAGTAGTAAATGTTAACCTTTGCCTGAGTGCTTTCATTCGTGTGTAATTCTGGGTCCTTAGTCCTTATCATTTGGTTATCAAACAACTGCAGAATGCGTGATGAATAAGGACTGCGTGCACAAGAGAAGGTTCTCACTCCTTAACAACGAAGTCCGCAACTGCCACAGGCGTCGGTTGTGTCCTACACCCGCGCCACCAGAAAGTGGAGAACTTCAGAGGCGGTGACAGCGAGGCGCGCAGACACGGCTCCTGGTGACTGAAGAAACAGTGATGTCACACCAGTACGTCACGGACAGCCAGAGTCCCCATGTCTTACCGATAATGCGCAGTATCGTGGTGCCATCTTTAACAGGGCGTGCTCACCCACACATCTCTATCTGTCTGTGTGACGATGAGCCACTCCCGTGCCAGCAAGATACGCGGATCTGTCACCAGAGCTCGTCAACTCCAGTGTTGAGGAGGAAGGTTGGGTTTACTCCAATAAATACAATTGTAAATTGGCTTGTTAATCATATATTGTTGTCCCATTGCCAGTAACCAGGACATTAATTAGCAGTTACATTTGTGCGCCAGCTTGCCCCAGGAGAGGACTCAACGGCTTTGTGTGACACTATTCCCATAGGCATCAGTGCATGAATTTAGGCTAGAAGGGGTGCTCATACTGTAAAGCTTTTTGTAAATTAGACTCGATTTTACAATCACTGAAACAACGTCACATACACTCTCAACTCGTAATGCTTCATTCCGTTTCCTCCAGCCCTTGTTCTGGACACTCCACTTTTTCCGTTAGAGGTGAAGTGTTGTACAACATTGTACCATGGAAAGTTGAAAGGAAAGAAGAAAGATGTATAGAAAGTTTTAAAATGAGACTATGAAGCAGAATGCCTAAGAAAACAGGGGAAGAAATGATTTTTGAAGTGGCCAGAAAGAAGAAAAAGTATTGACTGGGCTACATACTGCGTTGAAATTGTCTGTAACAAAGAATTATAGAGGGAAAAGTGAAAGGAACTGCAGGAAGGCCGGCCGTGGTGGCCGTGCGGTTCTAGGCGCTCCAGTCCGGAGCCACGTTGCTGCTACGGTCGCAGGTTCGAATCCTGCCTCGGGCATGGGTGTGTGTGATGTCCTTAGGTTAGTTAGGTTTAAGTAGTTCTAAGTTCTAGGGGACTGATGACCACAGCAGTTGAGTCCCATAGTGCTCAGAGCCATTTGAACCATTTGAACTGCAGGAAGAGGTGGGAAGGGAATTGAAATGATGGACGGCTTTACAAGAGAACGAACTTAGAAACAGCGCGCGATGGAGAGCTTCCAGTTGAAACCTGCCATAAGACAAATGCAATAAAGATAATGAAAGAAGAAAAAATACAGTATTTTGCTTCAGCCTCTGATACGAAAACACAATTATTCCGACATTATCATTCCATTGTTTCGTATTACTTTTCGTTCAAAATCAGATATGTCACTTAAATTTCCATTATCAGACCAACCTGTACCTACAAATTAGTTACAGACACACATTGGTCTGCGGAGCCGCCAAGCATGAGAAGACGCACTCTGCCAAAACCTTCATACTATGAAATTAGAATGAAAACCTTAAGAAAGACAAATTATATGAATGAATGCAGTTTTTTTTTCAATTTTTAATCAAATATTTGAGTGGAGAAACAACAAGACTCACTGCAAATTAGACAAGGTATGTTTGTCCGAAATTCCGTAGTCACACGAAGAGTGGGAAATGGACAAATGGGGTAACGAATTGACTAGAATGAGGTACAGTTTTGAAGAAAAAAATTGAGACTAATCATTTTAATTAAAAAAAGTCAGAGATTGGAAGAAAAATTCTTGTCTGAATTTTCATACCCAAACGCATATTGGGAAACGGAAAAATGGGATATTTCACCATGCATTTTTACTAGTTTCTTAGGGGTTCTAGGTTGTCTTGGTGCCACAGTAATTGTTTCCCGTTGTCAAGTGATACATGTGCCAAGTTTGCTACCAATAGCTGGTTAGTCACTGTCCCCTTATCCCACTTCTAAGCGTGAAACATTATTTAGACTTACCATTTAGCCGGCTGGGGTGACCGAGCGGTTCTAGGCGCTATAGTCTGCAACCGCTCGACCGCTGCGGTCGTAGGTTCGAATCCTGCCTCGGGCATGGCTGTGTGTGATGTTCTTAGTTTAGTTAGGTTTAAGTAGTTCTAAGTTCTAGGGGACTGATGACCTCAGAAGTTAAGTCCCATAGTGCTCAGAGCCATTTGAACCTTACCATTGAGGATAGTGATCCGGAAAATTATAAATGTTTTACTATATCAGCTGTTATCGAAGACTTTAACACGTCACAACTTCTAAATAATTCGAGCCGCTGCAGAATTTTTACAAATAATGAGAACTCGATAATATAGCGTGAGTTTCTCGAACTCACACAAAATGCATATTCATTTTTTCTATGTCGTTCTGCAGATAATCTGCGTAACCAGTTATGTTGGCCACTGATGTGGTATATATGGGGATCTTGTCAACCCTTGCCGCATCAACTACAGCCTGAAGACGGCGCATTGAAGCGCCGAAACTGGTAGCTACAAAATAAATAAAATCATAAGGATGGTTGTAGGCTTTTCATTTTCTCATAGTACAAATAATGAGTTACGTATGTACAAAATTTGGCTGAAATTGTTCCAGGCGTTGCTGAATTACGCCTCTTTCATGCCCTGTTCACACACATCCCGACTCCTATGGGAAATAGGTGGTTCTCAGCCCCAGAATTCTTATTTCGTGATGGTAAGTGATAAGTGTACAAAGTTTGTTTGAAAGCGAGCCATTAGTCTGGAAAAAATCATAGATAAATACGTCCACGACTTCTATAAATACATAAAGAAATTATTGCTATTTATAGTAATAAGACTCTAAGCGGAATATTTTTCGATTAAAAATTATTATCACGATAAATTTCAGGGAGACTTGTCGTCGCCTAGGTAGAAATTCTTAACGACAGGAAACAAGAGGAAGCCTCCAGGCATTATATCTGGAAAGCGTTGTTCCAGCGGTAGATCGGCTCCGGCGTATTTCCAGCAGCCTTGACCCGGTGGCTGCGAAGTCCGGCCATACGGCAGCCGCCGCCGCCGCCGCCGCCGCCGCCGCCGCCGCTTACGACCAGTGTCAACATTTGCGCAGCTCCCAGCGGGCCGGCCGGCGGACGACTCGGCCCAAGGCCAGTCCCCGTTTTTACTACCTGCTGGCTGCGCGAGGCGCTGCCCGAGGCAGTAGCAGCAGCGGCTGTTGCCTTACGTGACACTGGTGTCAAACTCGTGACTCCCGTTGTTTGCATTTGTCACAACTACAGACGTCTCACTTTACACACACCAGAAATGTTCACTGCTGGCCATGAAACTTGCAACACCTGGAAGGACAGCAAATACCGATATTTCATTTATTGTGTGTGTACGGTATAGTAGGAATAATACTTAGTGTAAGTGATTTGGAGGGTACAGAGAGTGTGGAATTAAGTACAATGGGTTCTGGCATCGACAATGGCGTTAATCCAACTGAGCGTGGAGTCGGATTGAAGTTGGACACATACGGGTGCGACATTCCATGCTGTTTCAGCTCTATGCAAGAGATCATCTACCGCTGTGGTTCTCAACTAGTGATGCGCGAGGATCTCAGCAAATCAGGACGGCAAGGTTTCAACGGAGAGGAGACCCGGCAAACGTGCTGGCCAAGGCAACTATCAGCCATCCTCTGTGCCTAGGTACGTCAACCCAGCATGTTCAAAAAAATGTGTGTGAAATCTTATGGGACTTAACTGCGAAGGTCATCAGACCCTAAGCTTACACACTACTTAACCTTAATTATCCTAAGAACAAACACACACACCCATGCCCGAGGGAGGACTCGAACCTCCACCAGGACCAGCCTCACAGTCCATGACTGCAGCGCCCGTGACCGCTCGGCTAATCCCGCGCGGCCAACCCAGCATGGACAACAGGCTTGTTTTATGTTGTTCAGAGACGTGAAAGTAGGGTATTGTTAAATTCCTTATCCAAGTACATCTATACTCTATGCTAACAGTACAAAATCATTATGGAAGTTAGGCGGAATGAGATACACGTCACTTTTCGTTTTAGCTGTTTAAGGATCTGGAAATTTTATCGAATACTTCACGCTTTCAGATCTGATTTTTCCACTGTCTTGATGAATTCTAATGGAATCTGTAGCATTTGCGTATATATTCTCCAGTGATCTAACACAGGTTGAATCAATACGCTGGGAAACCAGAAAATTATGACCCAATGCAGCTAGCAAGTGTTGTGGGAACGTGAAGCACCAACGAGTGTACACTAGTGGTGTACATGTTCCGCTTTTAACCCACCCATGCTTGCCCGGTGGCCAGGCGGGCAGGCCGCCGCGCGTTGTCAACAGAACGGGCAGGCTGCTTCACTCCCAGCCAAGCCAAGCAGAACCCAACCCGGGCAGGCTGCGGGAAACTTGCTTGCCTGCCCATATTACTGCTGAGCTGCGCTACGCAGCCGTTTAGTCTGCGCGCGTCATTGTCGTATTATGAACGTTAATATATATATACTCATGGAAATTGAAATAAGAACACCGTGAATTCATTGTCCCAGGAAGGGGAAACTTTATTGACACATTCCTGGGGTCAGATACATCACATGATCACACTGACAGAACCACAGGCACATAGACACAGGCAACAGAGCATGCACAATGTCGGCACTAGTACAGTGTATATCCACCTTTCGCAGCAATGCAGGCTGCTATTCTCCCATGGAGACGATCGTAGAGATGCTGGATGTAGTCCTGTGGAACGGCTTGCCATGCCATTTCCACCTGGCGCCTCAGTTGGACCAGCGTTCGTGCTGGACGTGCAGACCGCGTGAGACGACGCTTCATCCAGTCCCAAACATGCTCGATGGGGGACAGATCCGGAGATCTTGCTGGCCAGGGTAGTTGACTTACACCTTCTAGAGCACGTTGGGTGGCACGGGATACATGCGGACGTGCATTGTCCTGTTGGAACAGCAAGTTCCCTTGCCGGTCTAGGAATGGTAGAACGATGGGTTCGATGACGGTTTGGATGTACCGTGCACTATTCAGTGTCCCCTCGACGATCACCAGTGGTGTACGGCCAGTGTAGGAGATCGCTCCCCACACCATGATGCCGGGTGTTGGCCCTGTGTGCCTCGGTCGTATGCAGTCCTGATTGTGGCGCTCACCTGCACGGCGCCAAACACGCATACGACCATCATTGGCACCAAGGCAGAAGCGACTCTCATCGCTGAAGACGACACGTCTCCATTCGTCCCTCCATTCACGCCTGTCGCGACACCACTGGAGGCGGGCTGCACGATGTTGGGGCGTGAGCGGAAGACGGCCTAACGGTGTGCGGGACCGTAGCCCAGCTTCATGGAGACGGTTGCGAATGGTCCTCGCCGATACTCCAGGAGCAACAGTGTCCCTAATTTGCTGGGAAGTGGCTGTGCGTTCCCCTACGGCACTGCGTAGGATCCTACGGTCTTGGCGTGCATCCGTGCGTCGCTGCGGTCCGGTCCCAGGTCGACGGGCACGTGCGCCTTCCGCCGACCACTGGCGACAACATCGATGTACTGTGGAGACCTCACGCCCCACGGGTTGAGCAATTCGGCGGTACGTCCACCCGGCCTCCCGCATGCCCACTATACGCCCTCGCTCAAAGTCCGTCAACTGCACATACGGTTCACGTCCACGCTGTCGCGGCATGCTACCAGTGTTAAAGACTGCGATGGAGCTCCGTATGCCACAGCAAACTGGCTGACACTGACGGCGGCGGTGCACAAATGCTGCGCAGCTAGCGCCATTCGACGGCCAACACCGCGGTTCCTGGTGTGTCCGCTGTGCCGTGCGTGTGATCATTGCTTGTACAGCCCTCTCGCAGTGTCCGGAGCAAGTATGGTGGGTCTGACACACCGGTGTCAATGTGTTCTTTTTTCCATTTCCAGGAGTATATATATATATATATATATATATATATATATATATTAATTTCAGGTAAAAAATATTGGGTTTTATTTGTATATTCTTCCTTTACGCGTATATTTCGGGCTTCTTATCTATATAAATAAAAATTAATTGCCAAATGTGTTGATAAGCGTAAAAATCGAGAACTACTGGACCAATTCGGCTAATTTTTTTTTTTTTTTTGCTGTGTTCGTAATTCTCAGGACAAGGTTTTTATGACATAAAATTTTTCGAAAATCGACTGAAAAATTGGAAAATTTGACAAAAAGTGAAAGTGCGTTTTCATTGTGTCCGTGTGTTTGTATTGCATACAATCTTGATGAGATTTTGTACACTATACCTTGAAACCAAGAGGAAGATCACAATCTACATAAAATTTCGTATGGTGCATGGCAGAGGTTCCTTTACATAGCGGAATTCGACAAATTGTACGTATTTATTCCGATCCTGATGAAATATGGCACACTTGACATTCAAAGCAGGATGAAGGGCGCTGTCTGCTTAAAATTCTGAATAGTGCATGGCGGAGGGTACTTTACTTACACACTTCTACACCAACCTACAATTTTATTCCGATCTTGAAGAAATTTTGCACACTTGACCATCAAGAGGAACATCTTTGTCTACATAATATTTCGGACAGTACGTTGAATAGGGTATCTTACAAAAGATTTTGACATCGTTTGCGGGTTACCATGAAAGTTCACTATGTATGCATGTTTTCATGGAGAAGGTTTTTGAATATTTACATGCGCATATATATATATATATATATATATATATATATATATATATATATATATATATGTGTGTGTGTGTGTGTGTGTGTGTGTGTGTGTGTGTTTGTGTATATATATATATATATATATATATATATATATATATATATATTCTTTTAAACGAAATGTCTATGATCTTTTTGAAATTTGAGAGCTGTCTGACATAGAGTCATCGTGTTTGACAATTCGCACACAGCAAATGTCGTTTAACAGTTGCAAACCATTTTTGGTTGAGTGAACGTGTTATATTGGCTGCAAAAAACCTTGACGTTAAGGAAATGAATTTTCAGATTCAAAATATGACACCTGGCGAATTGCTGACATAAAAGTCGGTTTATTCCGTTACTAACCAAGATGATGTAGTCAACTATCCTACGGAATTTTTAAATTCGCTGGATTTCCCCGGATTACCGCCTCCCAATCTGTAATTAAGTCGGATCGGCAATCATTATGTTGCGAAAGGTAAACCAGCCACGTCTTTGTAATGGCACCCGGCTTACGGGGAAGAAATTAAAGAACAACGTAATCGAAGCCACAGTTTTAAAAGGGAAGTACAAAGGTGAAGACAGTTTGATTCCAGTATCACTAAGATTCCGACCGACACGCCATTCGACTTTAAACGGTTATAATTTCCAGTGCAGCTTACATTTGCCATGTCGATAGATAAATCGCATGGGCAGTTGTTATATGTTTGTGGCGTCAATCTTGAAAATCATGTTTTTCACATGGCCATTTGTATGTCGCATATTCCCCAGTCGTGACACCTTCAACTTCATTTGTTTACGCACCAGAAAACAAAACTGTCAATGCTGCTTATCAAAAAGTATTACAATAAATGCTACCTAGCAATAAACTTTGATTCACTGATCACCACAAAAGTTTTCATAGTTAGGTGAAGAGGAGATGAACTGAGGTGGCGGAATCCAACAGCGAGAGGACGAGGAGAAGGATAGAGGGTGGGGGGAGATGGGCCAAGGGATGGGTTCAAAAATCGTTCAAATGGCACTGAGCAATATGGGACTTAACTTCTGAGGTCATCAGTCCCCTAGAACTTAGAACTACTTAAACCTAACTAACCTAAGGACATCACACACATCCATGCCCGAGGCAGGATTCGAACCTGCAACCGTAGCGGTCGCGCGGTTCCAGACTGTAGCGCCTAGAACTGCTTGGCCACTCCGGCCGGCCAAGGGTTGGGGGGGGGGGGGAGGTGATCAGAGAGATAGTGGGAGAGGACTAAATGGATAGAGAGGAAATAGGGGAGGGAAGATGGACTACGAGAGTATGGAATAAATAAATGCCCAGGCAACACAATGCAGTCTGTGCTGCACTTTTCAACACCGAAACGGATGGATATTTGTACTAAAGAAGTGAACCTCCATCCCCCAAAAAGAAGATTGGTCACCTCCCCAGAAGAATAAATTATTTACGCCCCTATTAACCACTGTACTGTAATGAGAACCAAATTAAGATTTTGGAAGTCTAGATTCTTTAACTTTAGTATGTTTCAGCCAAGTATGACACCAATTATATAAATATTTAACTACGTTTCCAGGATGTATTTTGCTGGTTCTGTGAATTCATTCGAAGTTGGCAAAATCATTCTAAATTGCCAAAATGCATTTTAACAAAATCGAAGGACTTGTTTCGTATCCAGTTCGCCTAAAAACTATAGTACTGGGAATACAATGGCGACCCTGAGCAATTTTTCGCGGCGCCTACGTTTGCGTCATGAGGGTCCACACGTAGTCTAGGTCTGCGTCATGAGGGACCATATTTCGGGCCATCATGATGCAGACTAATATGACGAGTGTTTACTTGCGTGATGCAAACCTAAACGACGACTGTAGACCCTCATAACTCAGACCTAAACGACGAGTCTGTATCCTCATGACGCAGATTTAGATGCTGCGGGGAGTGGCTCAGAGTTTCCATTATATTCCTACTACAATACATTCATGGAAAAAGAGCATTTTAGGAGCATTTGTAGTGTCTAGGTCTTCAGCATCTTGACTCTGCATGTGGGATTCTCCGTAATATAGAAATAAAAGAATAAAATTACATTTTGCAATGTGTGTGGAACTCAACAAAATAAATTGTAATTTAAACTCATAATGTGTATTACCTTAATCCACAAATGAATATTTTACTTTGCAGAACACTTTTCAACATAAAATATTTACAAATTTTCCTTCAGTTCCCCTGAAAGTATTATTTAGGCCAAACCAGATACTCCTAAAAATATTTGGCTACTTTTGCAAACACAAGTAACAGAAAATGGTTTACAAACAATAATAAATGTCACTTGGGGGATTGAAATCAAAAAGATTAGTCTAAAATAAAAATGAACTGTATGCATTACAAAATTTCTATCTCAGAAATTGACGCTCAGAGAGCACAAGAAAGAAATCTGCACTCTTAATTAGTAAATTTGCACTCAAACTCATAGTTTTCTGTTTAATGTTCCACTGTATTCTTAATGTGTCTGCTGATTAGTGTTTGAATTAATTATGACGAGATCGTTAAGTCTGTCTGCATTAAGACGTGATCGTTTTTCGCTAATTAGGTTTCCAGCGCAACTAAAAATTCTCTCACTAGAGGCACTAGTGGGTGGCATATTTAATATTTTTCTTGCCACACACGCAAGTCGAGGAAGTCGTTGGGAGTTATTTTTCCACCGCTGTAGAATATCTCCCTCGTTCACACAGTGTTCTTGCAAGTATCTGCTGACTTCATCATGTAGGAGAGGAGGCTCTTCTGCCCAGTCCTCAAATTTAGCCATTTTGTACGGCCCTGGATTTGTTTCGTGGGTGCTGTGATTGGGCACTTGTACTGAAACTGTACATGTTGCAATTAATATTTGCAGAATAATGTGAAGATCGTACTACACATAGTTGAAATTATAATAGTTTTTAGATGATGCTATCATTTATCGTCCAGTAAAATCACCAGAGGATCAAAACTAACTGCAGGACGATTTAAATAAGGTATATATTTTTGGTGTGAAAATTAGCAGTTGGCAATAAATAATGACAAGAGCGAGGTTATCCCTGTGTGTACTAAACTAAGTCCGTTAAACTTCGTTTACAGGGTCAACCAGTCAAATCTAAAGGCTGTAGATTCTACTTAATACCTCTGATTACAGTTACGACCTACTTAAATAGGAATGGACACACAGAAAATGCTGTAGGCGTTTTAATGACAAAACACTCTTTTGGAGCATTGCTACGCAGTTGGAGAGCCTTACGATTGACGGAAGAGGTCGAAAGAGTCTAAATAAGGGCAGCTGGTTTGGTATTATCGTGAAACAGGGGAAAGAGTGTCGCGCAAATTACACAAGAGTTGGGGTGGGAATCATTACAACAATGGCGTTTTCTGACGTGGCGCGATCTATATATGAAATTTCGATCACCAACTTACACCTCCGAATTCGAAGATATATTGTTGAGTCCCATCTACATTGGAAGAAATGATCATCAGAATAAAATACAAAAAAGCATTGCTCAGACGGAGAGATGTAGGTGTTCTATCCCGCGCGAAATTCGGGAATAGGAGACAAATAAGTTGAAAGTGGTTCGATGAACCCTCAACCAAGCACTTGCGTGTGACTTGCAGAGTAACCATGTACATGTAGATGAAGAATACATGCATTATCTTAGGAGCTTACCTTCAGCACACATCTGTCGTGCTGCTTGGTAAACTTCAATTTTTTCATCCTCGGTTAACTTTCTTAATGTGCGGTAGTTAGCCACCATGAACGTTGCAGTTTTATGCAACATACTAACGCACATTTTCTGTTCTAGGAAGGCATCGGCGGCTTCTTTCAAAGGTTTCATGTCCTGAAAATACATTTTCTCAACATACATATTTCACAAGTGGTTCTACAATTTTCAGATGGAATAAAATTACAAACTTCTGCATCGTTATCCCGTACGGTACAGTGAGTTTTTAAAGTATAAAACCACGGTAGAACTAAATGTAGGGTTGGATCCTTGTCACCCTTTAGACCAACTGTGGCTTCTTTAAACGGCTTAAGAAATTCTATAAGCTGGCCAGTTATATGGTGGTCATAACCCAGCATCTTATCAGAGGCACCTTCATTATGTAAAACAGCCTTCACTGGATCAATCTGAGAATGGACTGATACAAGCATGTCAAAATAACTATTCCAACGAGTTGAAACCCACTGCTTTAAAGATGAGTTCAGTCTCACACAGAGACCTCTTCTCTTGAAGTATGAAACCATAGCCCGCACTGTATTAAGAATGGCTAATATATTTGGAACATTTTCTTTCAAAAACTGTTCGCTCAGAACAGACTGTGTTTATACTATGAGCCATGCATGGAAGACGCTGATATATTTAGAGAGCTTTGACAATGTTACTGCCCTGGTCTGTGACAAACGTAATTTTGGCAATGTCTTCACGAGAAACACCCATGGTTTCTAAGCCATCTTCCAACTCGTTTCGAATATTCGAGCCAGTTTTTGGGCAGTCAGGAAACGCAGAGCACATCAGTACATATTTATTCAAACGCCAGTCTGAATTTATGTAATGCATTGTCACGGACATGTAATGCACCCCTTTGTAATTGTCTGTCCATAGATCAATTGTACTGGCACATATACCAGAACGAATCGCATGCAATATATCTGGGAGGATTTTGCTGCGCACTTTATCAGCTAAGGTTTGAACTTTCCTAGCTACTGTCACTCGGGAAGGCATAACATTTTTAATATCAACTGAGCCATATTTGTTACCTATGTCGATCAGTGTCTGCCCTAAATTAAGAAATCCTTCTCTCTCTATACTGCTAAATGGTCTCAGGTCCTTAGCACACATTTCGACACACTTTTCGGCCACTAAATCTTTGTCCTCTTTCAAGATATTTACGGAGTGAGGGAACTGCTTGTCAAATTTGCACAAATGTCGTAACATAGTCGAGGTTCCCGAATAAGTACTTAAGAGCTTTTTACATAGTTTGCATTGAGACACACCTACCGATTTATTTGAAGCGGCCTCATAAACACATGAAAACGTTTCCCATGCGGCACTTGTGCTCTGTTTCGTTACCAGCATGTATTCGCCAGTTGTCAATTTTTTTCAATCTCACTAAAGTTCGACCTATTCATTGTGCTGCCTCCACCGTTGCGATAAATGAACTGCAGGCTAGCTACCTGGCTACTCTAGTCACGGTAGCTTGACAGCGCAACCTGTTGTCAGGCGCAGCAAGCTGAGCGGGTCCCGTGAAGCTTGACAGGCTTGCGGGAACCCAGGTGGCCCGGGCTTGCGGGAGCCCAAGTCGGCCGGATTACCCACTGTGCCTCAGTACACGCGCACTCTTGTGTTTACGTCGCGGCAGGCTGACCTGCATGAATGGTTGCAGAGGAGCTAGGGGCAAGCAGGCTGCAAGGGGAATTTGTACACCTCTAGTGTACACTGACGCGGCAAAGAAGCTGGTATAGGTATGCGTATTCAAATACAGAGATACGTAAACAGGCAGAATATGGCTCTGCAGTCGACAACGCTTATATAAGACAAGTGTCTGGCGCAGTTGTTAGATCTATTACTGCTGCTACAATGGCAGGTTATCAAGATTTAAGTGAGTTTGAACGTGATGTTATAGTCAGCACACGAGCGATGGGACGCAGCATCCCTGAGGTAGAGATGAAGTGGAGATTTTCTTGTACGACCATTTCACGCCGTATCAGGAATCCGGTAAAACATACAATCTCCGACATCGCTGCTGCCGGAAAACGATCCTGCAAGAAGGGGACCAACGACGACTGAAAAGGATCGTTCAAAGTGACATAAATGCAACGCTACCGCAAATTGCTGCACATTTCAGTGCTGGGCCATCAGTAAGTGTCAGCTTGCGAACCATTTAACGAAACACCATCGATATGGGCTTACGGAGCCGAACGCCTACTCGTGTATCCTTGATGAGGGCACGACACAAAGCTTTACGCCCCGCCTGGGTCCGTCAACAGCGACATTGGACTCTTGATGACTGGAAACATGTTGCATAGTCGGACGAGTCTCGTTTCAAATTCTATCGAGTGGATGGACGAGTACGGGTAAGGAGACAGCCTAGTGAATTCATGGACCATGCATGTTTGCAGGGGAGTGTTCAAGCTGGTGGAGGCTCTTTAATGGTGTGGGGCTTGTGCAGTTGGAATGATATGGCACCCATGACATGTCTAGATACGAGTGTGACAGCTGACACGTACGCATGCACCCTGTCTGATCACCTGCATCCATTCATATCCATTGTGCATTCCCACGGAATTGGGCAATTCCAATACGAGAATGCGACACCTCACACTTCCAGAATTCCAAAATTGATACAGAGTGGCTCCAGGAAGATTCTTCTGAGTTGAAACACTTCTGCTGGCCACCAAACTCCTCAGACATGATCATTATTGAGCTTATCTGGGATGCCTTGCAACGTGATGTTCAGAATGGATCTCCATCCCATAGCACTCTTACGGATTTATGGAGAGCCCTGCAGGATTCATGATGCAAATTCCTCCAGCACTACTTCAGACATTAGCCGAGTCTATGCCACGTCATGCTGCGACACTTCTACGTGCTAGCAGGGCGCTACAGAATATTAGGCAGGTGTACCAGTTTCTTTGACTCTTCAGTGTACATAAGCGAGGAATAGTGTGATAAATATAAAAATAGCCGTTAATTGACGGAGCTTTTGAAATTTTGAAATATCAGCTGCTTTCCAGCCATCGAAGAATGAATGGACAAAAGCTAACACTGAACACTCATTCTAGAGATGACACTGACACTGATCGGTATCGGGCTGCACGGAAGCTGAATTCGCACAGGACCAAATGGACCTCGATAGACGATAGAGGGCAGCGCCTCCGCAGCGCTGCACTCGCCTAGTGAGTGCGCCACTGAGGAAGATCATACTTTGCTTCGTCCTTTAAATCGTCGCATAAACGACACAATCGATAATATCGGAATAAGCAATTGAAATCGCTCCGCAACTGAAATCTCGCGAATACTTGATAGCGTTCATTAGTATCTCCGTCGTACTACTAACTACCTGCCGACGATTTCGCCGTCGTATTGGTTTTCCTCTTTGGTCTCGATTTATCGTGGCTCGTACTTGATCTGTTGACAGCGTTGTGTCGGGAGTTCGCTGCACCTCGTCGTAGCCTTGCCTTGCTCTTGTTTTGTCGGGTCCGCCTTAACGATCTGTCCTGTTGCTCGACTCCGGCGAGTCCTGTTCACAGGCGGTCTTCCAGCCTTTGGTCATCATGGTTTCTCGCCTATTTGTCTGATGTGTGCACCAGTATCCGGCGACTCACGGGTATAACAGCTGGAGACGAGGAAAAGGGAGTTGTTTCGTAGCATGGAAGCTTAATTCGTTAGCTTCATCGAGCAACAGCAGCAGCTGATTTTACTTATTTATTTATTTGCTGCCATTTATAAATGACGTGCCACCTTGTTACTAAGACGGGTAACAGTACGGAATTGTACATGTACATAATATGATACTTATTTGTTATTTCTTATTTTTAAAAAGGATTAATAATACTGTAGCTTTAAATACTTATAAATTTAAAAGTAATTAAGGAACTAACATCTTAAAATTAGCTATTGAATTTATGCGCCAGCAGCAGATGCAGACAGACGCATTACAAAAGTCGCTTCAGCTCTTGGCAGAAAAACTACGTGTGCAGAAGGCCGTTCACCCCAGGGACCGGCGCCCCCTGCACTCGACATCACATTTAGTTTCCTGCTTTCAGTGACGCTACGGAGGACTGGGGCACGTATTTGCATCGACTTAAACAACATTTAACGGCTACTCATGTCACGGGCGATTCATTGCAACAATTGCTCTTTCTGCCTTGGGCGTCGCCGGACACTTTTTTTCTCCTCCGAAAATGGGCGCCTCTGGCTGACCCCGTCGCCCTCTCCTTTCAGGAGACATGCTCTCTGCTAAATGATATTCCCGACGATACCATTTTGTCGCCTCAAGACTAGAATTTCATCAGTATCACAAACAGCTGTGACAGTCGTACCGTTCGTGGGGTAAATGACATACATGGACTCAGCGGAGAAAGTGACTTTATTTACGCCAATCAAGGCTGTCAAGGCTTCCCACACACACTCTTTCATTCGTGATGCGGTGGTTCATCTAGCGCCTGATCCGGAGTTTCGCATGGCGGCGTTGAAATTGAATAACCCGTGGTTAGAGGATATCTTGCGCATCGCTCATTCGTTCGAAATTGCACATGCGGCTAATGCACGACTCATGGCAAGGCCGCAACTGGCGGCACTTCACACGCCACGACGTGGGCCACCTTAGCGTAGGGTTGCAGCAACGTCGTGATTCGTCTTTGTGCCGTGTCTCTTGTGGCTCTTCAGTCGCCCCTCGACGACGGCTTCAGTGGCAGCTCACTTCGTGCCCGCAGTGTTTTATATCCTCTCACTCCTGGACAGACTGTCAAAACTGCTGGGGTTCCTGTACACGCTATGGCAAGGAGGTGGCACTACCCGGCCCCACCACAACACCAGGAAATAGTACACGTGCTGCCACCGCCCCCCCCCCCCCCCCAGGGCGACCCGTTCCCTCACAAACTGTTCCACACGCTTCGCAAGTCTCACCAGAACATCCGTTCTCAGGTGGACACTGGGGCCACTGTTCCTTTGGTCAGTAAGGCGACTTATGTCCGACTGGATTCACCTGACTTGTCCACACCCTCGTGCAATTTGGTGGTCTATGGAGACGGTGCGATTCCTCTTCGCGAGCAGTTTTCAATTGTAGCAACTTACAAAAATCCTGGCTTTTGATGTTCCTTGTCGTCGACTATCCGCTGGCTGCCAGTATTTTTGGCCTCGACGCCTTCAGGACGTCCGGTGTGGCCGAGAGGTTCTAGGCGCTACAGTCTGGAACCGCGAGACCGCTATGGCCGCAGGTTCGAATCCTGCCTCGGGCATGGATGTGCGTGATGTCCTTAGGTTAGTTAGGTTTAAGTAGTTCTACGTTCTAGGGGACTGATGACCTCAGAAGTTAAGTCCCATGGTGCTCAGAGCCATTTGAACCATTTTTTGACTCCTTCAGTATTTGGATTTTCTATCTCGGGTGAAGTCAAGATGGTTTCCACTGCAGTTCCCTTCCAGAAACAGGACGACCCCTGTACAGGGTTTCCATCTCTCTTTCAACGAGATTTGGGGTGTGCTTCAGAGTTTCAGGCACACATCACCCTTCAGCCGGACGCCATGCCTCGTTTTTTACCGCGCCAGACCGATTGTGGTGGCTTTTCGGGCTGCCGTGAAGCAGGAAGTCTATCGTCTGCAGGAAGCTGGGCTTGTCGAAACTGTTAAATCTAATGAAGTTAAAATCTTCAGGTTATTAGGCCGCGTCATGTTTCTTCTAAAACTTCTCCAATACGAACGCGTGAAAACTCCCTCTTTATAAGAGTATTGCGACACTCGTCTCTGACAGTGTTCTAGCAGTAGTGGACACCAGAAGATCCTGAGGAAGACCCCATCAGAGGGGTCGAAACGTCGATCATTTTAGAAGAAACATGACGCGGCCTAATAACCCAGAAGATTTTAACTTCAGTGACAACGGCCATGAAAGTCTGCAGACTTACATGTTAAATCTAGTGCCTGACTGGCTCTAGTCATTATCAGAAAGCCAAATGGGTGTCTTCGCTTGTGTGGGCATTTCAAGACGCCGATCAGCGCCCTTTCGTAGGTGGAAACATGTCCTATTGACCTGCAAGAAGCTGGCGGGGGGAATATTTTTCCAAGCTCGACCTCGCCTGATGTGCAACTCCATTGCCGCGCGGGATTTGCCGAGCGGCCTCAGGCGCTGGAGACATGGACTGTGCGGCTGGTACCGGTGGAGGTTTGAGTCCTCCCTCGGGCATGGGTGTGTGTGTGTATTTGTCCTTAGGATAATTTAGGTTAAGTAGTGTGTAAGCTTAGGGACTGATGACCTTAGCAGTCAATTCCCATAAGATTTCACACACATTTGAACATTTAGTTAACTCTGGTGGGTCCAATTATGTGTATATGGGGCGGGATCAGTGGTAACTGATATATATTTCAGGTCTTACCACGTCAATTTAATGATGTGTGTAATATATTGCCAGGAATTGTGCGCAAGACTGACGAGTGAAATAAAATACGCTTGCAAGATTACCGATCTGTAAATACACTGGAGTATTCTAATGCTACTAATTTGTTCTTGAGTTAGTAATAACCTTCTGTAATTGAACTTTGCACCCTTGGTCTCTGATTAGTAATCAAAACGTAGTCAGCCCTGGGTTCGAAATCCACCCCTGCTTAAGTTTCGATTAATAATCAGCATTGGTGGCTGAAGACCCTCGGCATAAGAAGTCAACCTCATTCTACCAAAGAGGGAAGGGGTGCGGACAGAGGTTCTGGGCACTCCCTTGTCCTTGGTGTGGGAAACTGCCCCGAAAGGTGGGAGACCCAGCATTTTTCAACGATATGAAGAAGCAGAAGACAATGGGAACCATTGTATTAAAGACACATATCGTATATCCACAGGGCTTGTGGCCTGTAATTGAAGTGATGATCTCTCGATTGGTAAAACATCCCATAATAGTCGCCCATTCAGATCTCCAGGAGGAGACTGCCTAGGGGTAGGTGACCATGAGAAAAAGATTGAATAACCAACAAAAGGATGGAAAGAAGACAAGGATTTCTGGTCACATGAGTACAGGGTAATATCAACAACAGCAGAAAATGGAATAACAGGAGTAGGATTCGTTACGAATAGGATGGTAGGGCAGAGAGCCTGTTACTGTTAACAGTTCAGTGAGTAGGGGGACAAGTCCATTTTGTTAGTGCGGATTGCCTACATCAGGGGCAGGTATGCATTCAGGGGAAAACCTATTGTTTTCGTTTGACTGACTGGTACTTAACCTATTTTTCTGTTAAATGGTTTTCTGTGTAACCCCCATTTCATTCGATTGACACGCACTTATCCTATTACGCCTCCCCACCCCCTCCCCCTACACCAACCCCCCTACCCCAACCCCCTGGCTGCTACAGGTACACTTTCAGGTCTGAGTTATTGGAATAACTCCTCTCACTCTTGTCAATTTGATTGACTACTTAATTAAATTGATCAGTTAATTAACCTCTCACCGATTGGTAGTACTCCCTCCCTCTCTCCCACAGAAAATGGTGGTAAGTTCAAATTTCATCAGCACAATGCAACATACCAAGGCTACCTCAACTAACTTAAGAAAACGGTGGGAAAGAAAGGGCAGTTGTAGTAACTCCTTTAACCTAAGTCATCTGAGTATCTTGCACACACTATTTATTTAAACAATTAGAGGCAGTGTAGTCGCCATGGGGTCAAGTGTCCAACTAACCTAGTACACAGTACTGCCACCAGAGAGTGCTATCAACTGTTCTGTGATGTAATCCTAGATGGCACGGGAAAATGGATGGAAACAGTGTTGTCACCATGGGTTCCAAAGTCCAACTGAAATTGTACACAGTACTGCCACCAGAGGGACTTGTACATTCTGTGACATAACTGAAGATGGCTGTATGGAGGGGGGAAAATGATTCAGCCTGCGCTGGGCTGCTGGAGAGAGGAAGGAGTGTACGTTATTTATTTTGGAACAATTTATTAAGAGATGGATTTTAGATACTATATTTATCACACTGATACGAAACACACAGTCTGACTTGCTTGGGGTCACGCCACTCAGCCTACAGAACTGCAAACTACTCATAAATTACTGAAATAGTGGTCTGCAGACATGCAGACAACTTCTAAATTGCCAAAATAATTTCATTAGACAGCAAACAGACATGCAAACTCCTCCTAAATAATTCGCTACGCTGATGTGCAAACACAAAATCAAATTGTAAGCCATCCAAATAATGCATGGCACAGCCTACAGACCTGCTTGCAAAACAATGCAACAGACACACAAACCCGCCGCCCGCTGTCCACTGTACCGCGCAGAGGCTATTGCACGCACTCCCAGAAGTTGGGATGCACTGGTAGCTGCCTAACCACATGTATGTGCCTGTTTGTGTCCCTCAAGCATGAGGCGGTGGCATCCCTTTCATACTTGACACCTGAGAAATTCCTCTCAGAATACATGATCACCTAGGCACCAATGCTGACGTGACCTGACAGGAGCGAAGACCTATTTGCAGAGTGCACATGATACAAGGGCACACACGCGTCGACACCGCCGTGAGACACCACCAGATTCAAGCCAGCGTGATCCATCACTCTCACGCCGCTGCCGACGGCATGTCAAAGTCACCCTACAATTGAAGTTGTTTGAGTGTTATACTGACATCACATGTCTATCTAAATAAGCGCCAAGTCATCCTCTGGGCCGCATGCACGTGTGTTTACCACTGCTGGTGTGATCCCTCTCTCTACCTGCTGGCCAGCGAAGACCTAATTGCTGAGCGAGTCGCCCTCACAGATGCTGCAGAAATTCGTTCCAGAATAGCACAGGCTGCTTTCTTCCTAGCGATTCTAATGGGACATGCATGATGTGTGACTGACACATTGCTGTGCGTAACTACATACCATCGCAAACATGTCTAATAATGTTCTCAGTGTTATACTAAGCCACATTGCTATCTAAAATAAGAACCAATTCAAACCCTCAGAAATTGTATGGTGCCCTTAAACACTTAACGTGCACTTATGTAGGAGCTTTCATGATGTCACATCTTGTATGCATGGAAATTCTTGCCCTAAGAGAACATTTTTACGAAAATAGCGCAGAATAACATCGAATTCATTCTTACTCACGATCCTAACATGGCACCCCATCCATCACATGTTAATCTTCCTGCTTTCAACATACGCAAATGTTCTCACCACTATGTAGAGACTCCTATATCCCAGCACAAATGTCTTGTGAATGAATTGTGCATTATGATTGGCTCTTATCGAATTTATCCGCCGAATTACACAAAAATTGCTCTGAGCACTATGGGACTTAACTTCTGAGGTCATCAGTCACCTAGAACTTAGAACTACTTAAACCTAACTAACCTAAGGACATCACACACATCCATGCCCAAGGCAGGATTCGAAACTGCGACCATAGCAGGTGCGCGGTTCTAGACTGTAGTGCCTAGAGCCGCTCGGCCACTCTGACCGGCGCCGAATTACTGATGCCGCCAGTGTGCAAGCACCATCTGCTTTTTTGCCTTTCTGCAGATGAGGCTTTCAGTGGCAAAATAACTATTTTACACAGCTCGCCATATTGTACTGACAATTAAGCCCTGCAAAGTGCCCCTACGTATCGTCAAATACTGAAAAACTCTTACTCAGTTATACTTCTCTCCCACTGAGGATATGAGCTTGAATATTAGAGCATGAAACCAATCTTCAACCCAGCAGTATATCACCGTGTACTGTGTTGATGTAGTAAACACACAACTCATACCCTGCACCATACGTCATTCGTACATATACCTCGAAGACAGACAGCACCGTGTACACTCCTCGCAGCACTAGATATTTACCTGTGAGGTCGGCGGTTATCCACCCCTGATGGGTGACCAGAGCGCCCTCAGCAGACCAAAGTCACTCTCACAACTGCTCTACAAATTCGAGCACGTTCCCCCTCGGCACAAACGCATTACTGTTTCTGGTCCAATCCTGCTTCCCTGCTTGCTGTTCTACACCCATCTCCAGACTCTGAGATTAAGGGAACACATGTATTTTCTCAAGGTTTGCCATAATATTACACCATTTTCGCGGTACTTCCTGATATCAGGCACACAGCAGTATCCTACTAATCGCTTGCACAACATAATTTCGATGATATAGACTGGAAATTATTTCTCTACAAACCCCAAACTTTATCGAGGTGGAGCGTGCACTAGACCACTGAGTAACTAGAAACTTACCCCATCTACAAAGACCTTTACGTGAAGAAACTCGACAAAAGAAAAGTAGAGTAAACTAATATTTCCACTCGCTAAGACCAATGTCGGTGATGTAACAGATTCCAAATCATCCCTATAAATTACAAAGTCAAATTATGTGTTTCTCATGTCTAGAGAACCAGCAAAAGTGTCTTCCACCTGCTAGATGCATACAACACAATCGATGTTCTCTCAACTAAATAAAGACGCGAAATGTGAAGAAGCAGTCAACTGAACAATTTACATGGGAGGGAATAATGTTCCACCGCAAACACACCTCCATATTCAATCTTCTCCAATTTCCACGCGATCATGAAAGCTATCCAATGCACACTAAGTATTAGTTCGCTATTCAGCTGTCTAGAAGACAATACAGTTAAGTCATCTACATTCCTACACCCCAAGAGGCCTCTCCATTCGGACAGCTCCTATCGTCAATGGGAATCGTGGATCATCCCTACACAGGTCACCGGCGCTGCACGCCAAGCACGCACAGGTAGAATTACCATCCTAAGAAATCAGTCACATATATATTTTATCCCTGTACTTACAACTAAATGCTATGACCGCGGTCTCAGTTGAATAACATTCGACAATCAGCGAAGTATCGGAAATACACCCTGTTGACGGCTGTGGCTCTGGAAATAGAAATATCAGTACCATTCTTATGACTTGACATACTCTTCCCTTTGCCATCACAGTACTGGATGTCAAATCCATACTTTCTTTACGAATGGACATAGTCTTTTCCTTTGCACATGTTGGAACACAAACACATACTTTATAAGCCTGATGCTCAAGGTGAACCTATCACACACCCCCTACTACTAAGTATAATACTTCGTCAATAACTAATCGCTAGCGATACGAAATAATACTGACCGAAAATCAACTATGGGTGGACATGTCTCACAAGTTTTTCTTGCGAGTGCCACCACCATGTCTTAGAAAGAGATCTTTAATCGTCTTACAAACCGCCAGATGTTAAAAAACCCGATCCCAACAACTACTATATGTTACTGTCACAAGCGGTCTTGGTTCTACGGCTATACACAAGTATCCGTGTTAAAAGCTATACCGGGTTTATAAATCCACGTATGGCATTATGTACGAATGGCGTGTTTCTTTTATCCAGACAAATACCGAGACGGTGACCATAGGAGTGTATATAATCAGACCAACAGTCTGATTACACGTAGCCTACAATGCAACCTCGTCACAAAATCGCTGAATTTTGAAAGTGATTTGGCTAAGGAACGTGGTATGAAACTGCTATTTGCAACCCCTTGACACCGCTGCCACTAGATATTTCTCCTGTATTGTAATGCATTCTGTCTCGATACCATGTCAGAGGTTCTGCGATATATCCACTGTATAACAGGCGATGACTGACTGAGAAGGATCACAAACACTAGTAGATAGGGTGCTGATTGAGGTCGTAAGAAATGTACACTAGCTTTTCAGACCTCTAGTGTTACAGTATCTGCTAGAAATGATGTCTATGATATGGAATCAAGTCTTTCCATTCAACCACATACCTGTATTGGATCCTATGGAGAAGTCCTATAATGATTACAATCACTAGTGAATCATATTTCTGGCACTCTCATATCTTGAAATTAGCCACCTTCCTCGGAACTATCTGCTACAGTAAAATTTGAACATGGTTTTAGGTAGCCCTAATGCTTCTTTCAACTACCCCTCAGACTCTGGGCTACCGTCCCTGCAGCTTTGCACATGTGATTGTTCCAATGTAAGTAGGAACTAAATAGAAGTTGGAGAAAGCTATGTCTACCACTTTCTGCAACCCGTGTAGAAACAGACGAAGCTGAGTTACTGCGACAGAACTGTGTTTTGACCATTCAACAGAAACGAAGCCTGCTCCTGCAACATGAGGTAGTATAAAATACAGTACGGGAACTGGGGGAAGGATGTGGATTTTGCTTCCGCATTGTCGTGATTCTCCAAACAACAGGCAGGTACTACAGACCCACATCCCTCAGGGTCCATCCACGTCTATCACCCTAACATTCTATCATCATTGTTCTGTTCCATCCACCAGAGAAATATTACGAACTAAAACATCTTTTCTTATTCAGATGTAACAAATTAACAACAATAATATTAACAGTGCTTTGAAGAATTTCGCGACTCAGAATTGGAATACTTGTTCAATCATTGATTATATGAGATTTCTCTACTGGACTGTAGATATGGCAGAAGAGCATGAACCTGATAACAGAGTAGAGACTATTAAAATAAATGCCACTTACAAGTTGCTGGAAATGTATTTAAAAACTGAAGAAATGAAAAATTTCGCTTTGGAGTGTAGACATGCCAGGTTGACAGCAAAACTAATCATGTCGGTGATAGATATCTGCTTCTTTATCCCAAGGTGAAGGATATAAACGGACCCCTTTATCGCTTCGACGAGGGTGACTAACACTTTCGGATGTCTATTGCAATGTGCCTAATTTTGATTTCTGTATCTGGAAACAATGTATGATTTTTCTTTTATTGTTCTAAAAAATAAACCAAAAATTAGACCAAAAATCAGCTATATTAATTTTGACTCTTGGCTGTTGCCATCATTAAAAATTTAGTGAAACTGAGGTATTACGGACTATTTCCCTTTACTCCTTACCGTGGTTTTCAAAATATGATACCTAAACTCGAGAGAAAACATTGGTGGTACCTGTAATTTCGAAATAAAATTTGGAATAGTCACCATCATATTACAACCAATGTACAGCTACATACATACTTGAATACCAATGACACAGCTCCGGAACTACGGAACTACAACTTGAATGCTGGATATAACTATTTAGAAGTGAACTTTCAAAGACCGAATCTCGCAGCCGAGTAGTAGATACGGCCAGGAATACTAAGTAGAGCATCAGCAAAGCACTGAAATAATAAATTTCTGAACTGTTTTCGTTACGCAATAAAGATTTGTTAAAAGTGGTTCCTAGAACATCTTCATAGCTAACCTATCATGGTTTGTGCTTACCACAGGAAGGAAGCTGATTTTATTTCTTGTACCAACAAGTAATTTTGAACTTCAGCATGCTGGCATTAAAGGCGGGGGGAGGGCAATGGTAATTACATTCTCCTCCATTCCGACATAGTGTGACACTTTAGACAGACGATTAAACAAAAAACAGCAGGTGGCTCTGCTGACTAGATGACGAATTGTACCTTTCTTTTTCCTTGGGAGGGGGGGGGGGGCGGGGGGCAGGGACATCAGTCTTCTGAGTGGTTTGATGCAGCCGGCCACGAATTCCTCACCTGTGTCAACCTCTTCATCTCAGAGTAGCACTAACAACCTACATCTTCAAACATTTGCTGGATGTATTCCAATGCCTGTCTTCCTCTACAGTTTTTGCCCGCTACAGCTCCCTCTAGTACCATAGAGGTCATTCCCTACTGTCTTAACAAATGACCTATCGTCCTCTCCCTTCTCCTTGCCTGTGTTTTCCACATATTCCTTTCCTCTCCGAATCTGCGCATAACCTTCTCAGTCCTTACCTTATTAGCACCAAATCTCAAATGCTTCGATTCTCTTCCGTTCCGTTTTCCCACACTCCATGTTTCACTACCATACAATTTTGTGCTCCAAACGTACATTCTCAGAAATTTTGTCCTCTAATTCGTTGGCCTTTGTTTGATACTATTAGACGTCTCCCGCTCAGGAATGCTCTTTTTCCCAGTGCTAGTCGGCTTTTGATATTCTTGCTCCGTCCTTCATTGGTTATTCTGCTGCCTAGGTAGCAGAATTCTTTAGCTTCATCTACTTCGTGACCATCAGTCCTGATGTTAACTTTCCCGCTGTTTTCGTTTCTGCTACTTCTCATTACTTTCATCTTTCTTCGTTTTATTCTCAATCCATATTCTGTGCTCATTAGATTGTTCATTATATTCAGCATATCATGTAGTTCTTCATCACTTTCACTCAAGATAACATTGTCATCAGCGAATCGTATCATTGACCTCCTTCTACCTTTAATTTTAATTCTACTTCTGAACCTTTCTTTTATTTCCACCATTGCTTTTTCGATGTACATATTGAACAGTAGGGGCAAAAGACTGCAGCCCTGTCTTTCACCCTTTTTAATCAGAGCCCTTCATTGCTGGTAGTGCACTCTTATTATTCCCCGTTGGATCTTGTACATATTGTATATTACCCGTCTCTGCCTATAGCTTACCACTGTTTTTGTCGGAATTTCGATCATCTTGCACCATTTTACATTGTCGAACGCTTTTTTCCAGAGCGACAAATCCTATGAACGTTTCTTGATTTTTCTTTAGTCTTTCTTCCATTTCCAATCGCAATATCACAATTACCTGTCTTAGGCCTTTTGCTTTTCTTAAGCCAATCTGGTCATCTAGCACATTCTCAATTTTTTTCCATTCTTCTGTATATTATTCTAATCAGCAACTTGAGTGCATCAACTATTAAGCTGGTTGTGAGATAATTCTCGCGCTTGTCAGCTCTTTCAGTCTTAGGATGTGTGTGAATGATATTTTTCCGAGAGTCAGATGGTATGTCGCTAGGCTCATACATTCTACACACCGACGTGAATAGTCGTTTTGTTGCCACTTCCCCCAATGATTTTAGAATTTCTGATGGAAGGTAATCTATCCCTTATGCCTTCTTCGATCTTAAGTCCTACAGAGCTCTTTTAATTTCTAATTCTAATACTGCATCCCCAACTTCTAAATCGATTCCTGTTTCTTCTTCTATCACATCAGACAAATCTTCTCCCTCATAGAGGCCTTCAATGTACTCTTTCCATCTATCCCCTCTCATCTTTGCATTTAACAGTGAAACTCCTGTTGCACCATTAATTTCAACACCCTTGCTTTTAATATCACAGAAGGTATGCTGAATCAGCCCTTCCGACAGTCATATTTTCCGATCTATTCACATTTATCATGCAGCCTTTTCGTCTTAGCTTCCCTGTCCTTGCTATATACAACATATCTCAGCGACTTGAATTTCTGTATTCCATATTTCTACAGGGAGTTAATTACTATTTCCTACGAGAGAATAAGAGATTGATATATGTTTTAGGTAGTGAGACGAAGAACTTTACAAAACAAAGAAAAATTGCCTAATATTTTGATTTTGTTCCTGGTGCAAAACTGTGCCGTGATTCGGGGCTATTACACGCGTTTCCATTTTTAGTGTTTAGTATGTTACGTATACACAATGTGGTAATATCACGCTATCGTCAAAAACGTAAAGTAAATAACATCACTGAGCAGACGTGGCACGTAAGTTACCGTGCATGTTCATAAGTCATGTACATTCTTTATATTAATGAAAGAGCTGTTAATCAGTTTCACGAAAAGAGCAATACATGTGTTAACACGCACAACACAAAATATCTTGTAGCTGTATTGTTTATTCATTGATTTATTGTATATTTTTACTGTGAATCTGTCTGTCGCAGATCGCTTTACAAGAAAAACATTTTCATGATGGGATTAAATTTTGCACAAAATAAAAACAGTTATATCATTAGTTAACTGAATTCCTTATTTCCTAATAATTACAAATGGCTCAGGTCTGTGCGGAAAGAACTTAAAAGAGTTGCAGTTCGATCAACAGAATGAAAATAAGTAGGAAGAATGCAGCGCGTTCTGCGCTTAAATAATAAAAACCATAGACACACTGCACCATAGAAAATGGATGGATTAAAACTGTCATTCATGAACGCCTGAGAAATGTAAGTAACATGATAATTTTTCTACACACAGATATTACATCGTCTTATAACTTCTCAAAATTAGTACAGTTCGACTCATTTTCTATAACCACATCAAATACGGAAAGTTTAAATGTAATACGATTACAATTAGCGCTAATAATCAGTTTAAATTATCTTTGAAATATTGGCTTAAATATTTTCTCGAGAGCAAAGTTATTTCATAGAATGTAGTCAACAATACCGGCCTGGCCGGCCGCGGTGGTCTAGCGGTTCTAGGCGCTCAGTCCGGAACCGCGTGACTGCTACGGTCGCAGGTTCGAATCCTGCCTCGGGCATGGATGTTTGTGATGTCCTTAGGTTAGTTAGGTTTATGTAGTTTTAAGTTCTAGGGGACTGATGACCACAGATGTTAAGTACCATAGTGCTCAGAGCCATTTGAACCAATACCGGCCTGCCGAGTCATCCAAACAGCTTACACATAAAACATGTCACTGGAACAGCGGTTTCACAGCGAAAACATTCTGTTTGCTCTTCTGGGGCAAATGTTGACGAGAGCAATATCGCCCCTCCCTCCCTCCCCCCCCCCCCCCCCTCACTCCGACATGAGTAATGATAACGCTGTAGGGCACTTCAGGGCCAGTTCGTTAGTCAGTGCTTTGCAGGGGCAATCCACACCAGTGAGTGGCTGTAAATGCACCTGATTGCAGCAGCCGAGAGAGAAACTGCGTCATCCGTCCACTGTAAAGGCTCTATGGTAGGCAACATGTCGGTACGCAGCGGATGTGTATCGCGGGTAGGCGTATAAGCCAGGCGTTTGGAGTCTGGGCACGCGTTGCGATAATTACTGGCGTATCGACCATAGACCGACACACACGACGCATCTGCCTACACACATACTAAAACGGTGACCATTAATGCGAACATTGCTCTCATCTCGTCTGATAAGGTCAGGAGAACAGTAATAATTTTTGTAGAACCATCCTACAGGTGTGAATGAGAGACTGCAGCTGACCAGTAGCTCGTAGAAAAACAATATCAACAGCCGTAACTATTCCTAAAATTTTTTATTATGCAAGCAATCACTTTCGACGCTACAGAATGGTATTAAACTAGATGCTTAAATAGTAATAAAATTTTAGGAAGCATTACTGCTGTTGACATCTATAATCCATGAGAGACTAATAACAATGGACGACGAAAAAAAAAATACAATGTCACGTAAATGCAAAGGTGTACACATTTAGAATACATTTACAACGAAGTATCCAAGCAGAATTTGGCGGAGGGTACTTGTGGTACATTTACCTTACTCATACCTCCCATGCCGCCCCCCTTCGTCCGTCCCCTCTATTTGTTCCATTTTCGAATGGCACATGGGGAGATTGTTTTCCGGTAAACCTCCACCTTAGCTATAATTTCTCTGATTTTCTCGTTGTGGTCCTTTCGCGAGACGTCCGGGGAAGAACGTGATATGTTGCCTGACTCTTCACCGGTGTTAGTCACCTACAAGTTCATAAGAAACCTCTCCGTGAGGCAAAACACATCCCTCGCAGCGTCTGTCACAGAAGTTCAGTGAACATCTCCGCAATACACTGACTAAACGATCTCGTGATGAAACACGCTGAGCTCCGTTGGATTTCTATTTTCTGCATGAGTCCCAAACGGTAACTTTCCCGGCTGGTGAGCTGTACTCAAAAATCGGTCGAAAAATTGGTTTTATGGCGACATTACTGTTTAAATCGCTTCAGATGGTTGCTCCTAGATACACTCCTGGAAATTGAAATAAGAACACCGTGAATTCATTGTCCCAGGAATGGGAAACTTTATTGTCACATTCCTGGGGTCAGATACATCACATGATCACACTGACAGAACCACAGGCACGTAGACACAGGCAACAGAGCATGCACAATGTCGGCACTACTACAGTGTATATCCACCTTTCGCAGCAATGCAGGCTGCTATTCTCCCATGGAGACGATCGTAGAGATGCTGGATGTAGTCCTGTGGAACGGCTTGCCATGCCATTTCCACCTGGCGCCTCAGTTGGACCAGAGTTCGTGCTGGACGTGCAGACCGCGTGAGACGACGCTTCATCCAGTCCCAAACATGCTCAATGGGGGACAGATCCGGAGATCTTGCTGGCCAGGGTAGTTGACTTACACCTTCTAGAGCACGTTGGGTGGCACGGGATACATGCGGACGTGCATTGTCCTGTTGGAACAGCAAGTTCCCTTGCCGGTCTAGGAATGGTAGAACGATGGGTTCGATGACGGTTTGGATGTACCGTGCACTATTCAGTGTCCCCTCGACGATTACCAGTGGTGTACGGCCAGTGTAGGAGATCGCTCCCCACACCATGATGCTGGGTGTTGGCCCTGTGTGCCTCGGTCGTATGCAGTCCTGATTGTGGCGCTCACCTGCACGGCGCCAAACACGCATACGACCATCATTGGCACCAAGGCAGAAGCGACTCTCATCGCTGAAGACGACACGTCTCCATTCGTCCCTCCATTCACGCCTGTCGCGACACCACTGGAGGCGGGCTGCACGATGTTGGGGCGTGAGCGGAAGACGGCCTAACGGTGTGCGCGACCGTAGCCCAGCTTCATGGAGACGGTTGCGAATGGTCCTCGCCGATACCCCAGGAGCAATAGTGTCCCTAATTTGCTGGGAAGTGGCGGTGCGGTCCCCTACGGCACTGCGTAGGATCCTACGGTCTTGGCGTGCATCCGTGCGTCGCTGCGGTCCGGTCCCAGGTCGACGGGCACGTGCACCTTCCGCCGACCACTGGCGATAACATCGATGTACTGTGGAGACCTCACGCCCCACGTGTTGAGCAATTCGGCGGTACGTCCACCCGGCCTCCCGCATGCCCACTATACGCCCTCGCTCAAAGTCCGTCAACTGCACATACGGTTCACGTCCACGCTGTCGCGGCATGCTACCAGTGTTAAAGACTGCGATGGAGCTCCGTATGCCACGGCAAACTGGCTGACACTGACGGCGGCGGTGCACAAATGCTGCGCAGCTAGCGCCATTCGACGGCCAACACCGCGGTTCCTGGTGTGTCCGCTGTGCCGTGCGTGTGATCATTGCTTGTACAGCCCTCTCGCAGTGTCCGGAGCAAGTATGGTGGGTCTGACACACCGGTGTCAATGTGTTCTTTTTTCCATTTCCAGGAGTGTATTTTACGCTAGTTACTTATTATGGTGAATGGTAACCAATAGTTGATCGAACAGTGTATTCCGTTGGCTCATCTGTGACAAAAGGTGATGAGCGCAATATCGCCCCTCCTGACTGGAGGACTAATAATACTGGGTGGCACTTAAGTCATTTATATGCAACACCTTACATTTATTTACATTCTTTGTCAACTATATCTCCCTGCACGAATCGCAGATCTTCTGCAGTTCTGTGTGTAATTTTCTACTGTCTTCTGGAGTTCCTGCATTCTTATAAAGAACTGTGTAGTCTGTGAAATGCGTATGGAGATTCCAACGGTATGCATTACATCATTACACTACCTTGGGGAAATCCCGAAATTACTTTTAGATCTGTCGTTTTGTTCCGCTATGATCACCGAGCTGAGTCCCTCTTCGAGAAAGTACCCAATCATGTAACGGATCTGATCTGGTAGTCGCTTAAGTTCGTTTTTTGTTCTGTAAGGGGCGTTCAGTAAATAATGTAGCACTCTTTTTCTCACCAAATTTCGGTTTAATAAATTCGGGATTTCTTGAGGGACATCGTGGAATATTTCGGCTTCAGCCCCTGTATTTTCCTGAAGTCCCGATAGGTGGCGGTGCTATGCGTAGCCTTCAACAGTGGCGTCTGTAGCGGAGATGTGTTTCAAGTAGAGAGGTGCCGAGTTTCTTTTGGCGGAAAACCACAGCATTGGAGACATTCATAGGCGCTTGCCGGAATGTCTACGAAGACCTGGCTGTTAACTAAAGCACGGTTAGACATTGGGGGAGGCGTCTGTCATCATCGCAGCAAAGCAGCAAAATCGTGTAAAGCTGTCTGATCTCCAGTGTGCCGGCCGTCCGCACACAGCTGTGACTCCTATAATCTTGGAACGTGCGGACAGTCTCAATCGAGGTGCACAAACTTAGTGATCTGCATCTCTTAGTAGTACTGAGACACTAGTCCAGCTGTTGGGGTACTCAAAGGTGTGTGAGCACTGCCCTAATGGAAGACATAAAGACTAACAAAAGCCCATCTGTGCGGAACTACACTACTGGCCATTAAAAATGCTGCACCACGAAGATGAAGTGCTTCAGACGCGAAATTTAACCGACAGGAAGAAGATGCTGTGATATACAAATGATTAGCTTTTCAGAACATTCACACAAGGTTGCCGTCGGTGGTGACACCTACAACGTACTGACATGAGGAAAGTTTCCAACCGATTTCTCATACACAAACAGCAGTTGACCGGTGTTGCCTGGTGAAACGTTGTTGTGATGCCTCGTGTAAGGAGGAGAAATGCGTACCATCACGTTTCCGACTTTGATAAAGGTCGGATTGTAGCCTATCGCGATTGCGGTTTATCGTATCGCGACATTGCTGCTCGCGTTGGTAGAGATCCAATGACTGTTAGCAGAATATGGAATCAGTGGCTTCAGGAGGGTAATACCGAATGCCGAGCAGGATCCCAACGGCCTCGTATCACTAGCAGTCGAGACGACAGGCATCTTATCTGCATGCTGTAACGGATTGTGCACCCACGTCTCGATCGCTGAGTCAACAGATGGAGACGTTTGCAAGACAACAACCATCTGCACGAACAGTCGACGACGTTCACAGCAGCATGGACTGTCAGCTCGGAGACCATGGCTGCGGTTACCCTTGACGCTGCATCACGGACAGGAGCGCCTGTGATGGTGTACTCAACGACGAACCTGGATGCACGAATGGCAAAACGTCATTTTTTCGGATGAATTCAGGTTCTGTTTACAGCATCATGATAGTCGCATCCGTGTTTGGTGACATCGCGGTGAACGCACATCGGAAGCGTGTATTCGTCATCGCCATACTGGCATATCACCCGGAGTGATGGTATGGGGTGCCATTGGTTACACGTCTCGGTCACCTCTTGTTCGCACTGACGGCACTATGAACAGTGGACGTTACATTTCAGATGTGTTACGACCCGTGGCTCTACCCTTCATTCGATCCCTGCGAAACCCTACATTTCAGCAGGATAATGCACATGTTGCAGGTATTGTACGGGCCTTTCTGCATACAGAAAATGTTCTACTGCTGCCCAGGCCAGCTCATTCTCCAGATCTCTCACCAACTGAAAACGTCTGGTCAATGGTGGCCGAGCAACTGGCTCGTCACAATGCGCCAGTCACTACTCGTGATGAACTTTGTTATCGTGTTGAAGCTGCATGGGCAGCTGTACCTGTACACACCATACAAGCTTTGTTTGACTCAATGCCCAGGCGTATCAAGGCCGTTATTACGGCCAGATGTGGTTGTTCTGGTTACTGAGTTCTCAGGATCTATGCACCCAAATAGTGTGAAAATGTAATCACATGTCAGTTCTAGTATAATATATTTGTAAAATGAATACCCGTTTATCATCTGGGTGTAGCAATTTTAATGGCCAGTAGTGTACATATGCGTTACGAGGCTGATCGTGATAATTTTTTGTTCAACACCGTCAGAGGCGATCAAAAATGGGTTCAGTGCATCGAACCGGATACCAAACGGAACCCTTTGAATGGAGCTACGCCGCCTCTCCTCTGAAGACAAAGTTCAAATCCGCACTCTCAGCCAGTAAACTCTTGGCGAGGTCTTCTGGGACTCTGAAGGGGTTATTATTTTTGATGTCCTCCCTCATGGTGCAACGATTAGCTCTGAAGTGTATTGTCGTACCCTCAGAAAACTGAAGGAACGACATCAGCGTTTTCGTAGGCACAAAAATGAAAACGTACTACTTCTTTACAACAATGCCGGGTCTCGCACGAGTCTGCGTACCCCAGAGAACCTCAGGAAACTTTATTGGACTGTTCTTTCTCATCCACCCTACTGCCCGCATCTTACACCCTCCGACATTCTTCTGTTTGGCGCAATGAAGGAAGCAGTCAGCATGAAGCAGTACGTGGATGATGAGGAGGGTATTGATCCTAAAAGACGTTGGTTCCGACGTCGACCAGTAAATAGTACTACGTTGGCATACAGGCCATCCCAGTCAGTTGGCGTAAGGCCGCTGAAGCCAAAACAGTGGAAAATAATATGGTGTATTAAATTCTTGAATAAAACCAACCTGCTGTCAAAAAAATGGGGTGCATTTATCGAACGCCCCTGGTACAAACAACAGTACAAAACTGTGTCGCATGTCATCTGGAAGTAAAAGAACACGCCACGTTAACACTTCTATGGATCTCAATGGGAAACAGAAAATAAATAAACAAATGTGTGTGAAATCTTATGGGACTTAACTGCTAAGGTCATCAGTCCCTAAGCTTACACACTACTTAACCTAGATTATCCTAAGGACAAACACACACACCCATGCCCGAGGGAGGATTCGAACCTCCGCCGTGACCAGCCGCATAGTCCATGACTGCAGCGCCATAGACCGCGCGGCTAATCCCGCGCGGCAGGAAACAGAACGATCTGGGTTTCGCAACGTCTCTGTTTTATTAACCCACGTTGATTTTTGTAGAGGAGATTTCAGTTCTCCAAAAACGTCGCAATAAGTGAGCATAAAACATGTTTCATAGTTCTACTAAGACATGCACTGACTCACATCGATGACTTCCGACTGCGACCAGAGACCTTGTCATCACGTCGTACTGAGCGGTTGTAGTTTCTTTTTTATTACTTCAGTAGCTGACATGAAATTAATTCCATTTTAGGTACATCACTGGAAACCGCTGAAACCTTTAATATGATGGAACTAGTATCGTCAGTTTAATTCATCCCGTGGCAGGCTTTAAAGATAAAGTAAAGTATGACTGCAGCATCATCAAATTTTAGCACCTTTTGGTGGTTCACATAAAAATACCTTTCTTCCAAGCCGTGGGGCACCATCTAAAGAATAATTAAACGAAAGGTTATATTTCACGTGTGGTATTCTGTCTCATGGTAAGGTATCAGATTGTGTAAAGCTGAGAAATAATGTTTTCGAATACTTTCTTCCCCGTGCTACAGCATTAAAACATGTAAGAACGGCCTGGTCTTAGTGGTGTTCGAATAGTCTCTAAAATGCTGCCATTTCCAATTCAACAATTGAAATCTCATTAAGTTTTTAATAGATTTGCAGTACTGGATGTGTCTGTGTCAAACACTAGCTACTGAACTAATTAATACATGTATTAAGAGCTACATCAAACGAATCAGTGGGGACAGCACTATAATCAAAACATTTTTGGTTGATGCGAATAAAATTAGATATTGGCTAGCTCTCAGTGCTTAAGAATTATTCCGCTGTAGCTACATTCGTGTTCGACCGTGAAGAACAACATTTTCCGTAATTTGCCCAAATCGTTTAAAGCGATTTCGTTTCGTATCTCCAATCCCTGATTGTACTCCTTCTGGAATGAGCTACTCCTCAATATATATCCCATTCTCCTTCGATTTACCAATAATTATATTATTGGGCCACATTGCATACCTTTCACAAGTAACTAAGTTTCATTTCAATGATTATAATCTTGAGTGTTTTACGTGCACAGCAGCACTTCATACAAACAAAATATATGTTATGCTCAAAACAGCTTTCTGAAGAACTATACTGTCGTTTCTTTCCAAGGTGTTGATACTGTGAAACGGAAAATAGTAGAGTCCTTATGGCATATGCTTTTCATCATCTCTTTCATATGCCAATTACAAAGTAAAATGGCTGTAAGAAATAACACTACTCATGAATAGATATTTTTACTGTAAGAGTTCTGTAACTGACAGATCTGTCTTCGTTCGTACACTTATACAGCTTAACACTGAGCCCGACTGCACGGAAATATTTTTCCCAACGCCTGGTTATCCGTATTTAAACTTTTGTAGTTTGGAAGCAGTTGGACTTACGTAGCTTTTTACAGCACTTGACAAATCATTTGACCAATTTTGTGCAGCGTAAGACCGAATCAACAATTTATGTTAATTGCATATTGTAAGGTGCAGGTAGCCGCAAAACGCGTGGTGAATTCTGCGCTGCCTCGCTCTTTGCACAGTCCAAACGAATGCATACACTAGTTGCAAAGGAAAGGCGGTTGAAAATGACAGTACATAATTGGTAAAAGTGGACTGTATTTGGATATTACATTGCAAGACACAGTTACAGATTCGTGCGCGCTGCTTGGCGGTCACGGCCAGTCTCCCCTCACAGCCAGTTTCATATGTCCATTTTGTGGACGACCGGGCAGAAAAAGTTCTTACCTGCAGCGAGCGTCCAGTAGCTGCTGCGCTCTTGTGGCTCGTTGCACCAATACAGAACGTACGGAAACCGGCGTTCCGTTAAAGACAGTGTTGTATGACCTGTGCGTCTGCCAATGAAGAACCAATAAAGCGCATATGTATATTTGACTTCGTTGTAACGTTCTAGAACCCTCATTCATCAGTAAATCAGATCTTGTGCATTATCTAGTAATTTGTTTGGAATTTGTTTGTATATTTTGCTAGTTCCTATTGGAATATTCCAGTCATCGTCGCGATCGCTGAACAAAAAATCACTTCTGACAGGTGATCAACTGCCGGAGATGACTAGTAACTTTGAAGTAATGACTAAATCTGTTTTCCGCTTGATGGAGCAACATGTGACACGTTGAAGACAGTATATTATTTCCCGTTAAAATTGTTCTTCGTTGTTGAATCACTATGACAAAAAATAATGCGAAATTATACTTTTTGGATAACAGTATTAACAACTCTACCTGGTCAAAAATTCCTACCTTCGTTCACTCTCAGAACAGAAATTAACACTACTGTCATGAAGCTTCAAGCAGAGCGGCATTAAATAATTCCACGAGTGCGTAGTCGAATTACCTATTACTAGGCTGTTAGCTTTCAAATAAGGCTACTATGAATGCATCATGCGTGGCTGATATATTTGTACGGTAGATAGCATTTATGTTATGCCCATTAATCCTCAAGAATTTATCTTTTGTATAAACTTTGTTTTGGTAAAAATTCTTTATCATACAACAATATTAAATAAACATATTGCTTAATAAACTGTGTTTCCGTCTCAGTATTAAATGAGAACTTAAGAAAGCATTAAAATAAGAAATCGTAATCAGAGAAAAGCTCGTAATCTTATCTGCTAAATAAACCGTCATGACGGAGCAGCATTAACTCTGTGTGGTAAATGTTCTGTTTCACTTACTTGCTTTTAAATCTCCTGAACGCAGTTGCACCAGAATTCTGGTGTCTGTCCGGCACATTTGATTTTTGCTTGTAAAGCACTGTATTCCGATGTAATATTTATCTTTTTCTACTGCTGATACTGAGGATTCGGAGACGGTCGGTTTAAAGCTGCCTGCGACAACGCTAGGTATTACAGCTCGCTGCTGGGACAAGAACTTCGAAATATTCCGGTGTTATTAAATGGCAAGAGTACGAAAATTGGGGTTTGCCATAGTCACAAAAGTTTTTCTGAGACGTTCTCACTACATCTGTTGCTGATAAATATCAGAGAGGTTCCGATGGAAGATAGTACCCTATATTAGCAATGAATGAAGCACGTGATCTTGATTCTTTACAAGAAGTTTATAAATACACTACAGTGGTCATTGTATGCATACGACAGAGATGAGTCTAAAAGGAGTGCCATTGGCACGCTGGCAATTGATCTGATTTAATTTGATTAAGGCAGGGCGACAAAAACAACAATGGGGTTAGCCCACTGTTTCCCGCGTCGAAACTGAATTTCTTGTACTATTTCAGTGTTTCAAATGGCTCTGAGCACTATGCGACTTAACTGCGGAGGTTATCAGTCGCCTAGAACATAGAACTAATTAAACCTAACTAACCCAAGGACATCACACACATCCATGCCCGAGGCAGGATTCGAACCTGCGACCGTAGCGATCGCTCGGCTCCAGACTGTAGCGCCCAGAACCGCACGGCCACTCCGGTCGGCTACGATTTCAGTCCTTGTGATTCTAGTATAGCTAATCGGTGCCCTTAGGAACTAGTAGGGAACCCTTTACCGGTTGCCTATTAGACACGATTTCTTCAGGACCCTAATATTCTATGCTTTTGCCCTCCAGAGCTTCTCATTGGGAGATTAGATGTTGTACGGACTGAACCTTTTCACAACATGCTCTACACTTAGGGCCTTTTTCCTGTGTACTCGTCATGTGTAAATGTTTCTTAAAGTTTCTATGAACAGCCGTGAGTCCTACCTTGAGTTCAGTCTGTATCCTGTTCAAGCTAGCACAACAGAGCTTCTCTTAAAACATGGATTCGGCATCATTAGCTTCTCATGATCTTGTTCTTTGGACCGTGATTGAATGTTCTACGAGCTGATTCCACACAGATACCTAGTGAACAGGCTCCGGTCAAATAAACAGAGTCGTCGCACCTGGCTTGGCCAGTCTATCAGCTTGTTCATTGCCACTAATTCTTAAAACACCAGGGACTCAAAGTAGGTTTTCCCTGCTACTTTCCCCTAGTTTCCCAAAGGCTTCATGACATTGCCCAGAGAACTTTGATCTCGTGGCAGGCGAGCACAGGGATTTCAGTGCTGCTTGGATGTCTGAATAAACTTAGATGCTATATTCTCCTCCGCACACACTCTGACAGCGGATATTTCCGCCTGGAATACTGGGGCCATCTTTCCTAGTACACGCTGCACCGCGTATACTTCGACACCAGCTCTTTCATCTGTCTTCGACCCGTCAGTAAAGTAGACAATGCCTCCTGATCGGTATCGTGGTTCATTTTGCCACCTCTCCCTTCCTGAAATCAAATGGCTCTAAGCACTATGGATCTTAACATCTGAGGTCATCTGTCCCCTCAACTACTCAAACCTAACAAACCTAAGGACATCTCACACATCCATGCCCGAGGCAGGATTCGATCCTGCAGCCGTAGTAGCAGCGCGGTTCCGGACTGAAGCGCCTAGAACCGCTTGGTCACAACGTCCGGCTCTCCCTTCTTCCAATTGTTACATTTAAGGGTTTATTGTAGCACCTGCAAATGCTTGTAAGGTCATCCGGCATTTCCCCGATTACTCCTATGTTTATCACACTCACTTTATTGGTGTGAGATTCTAGATATCCTAAAGAACTTCAGCTATTTCTAGTTTTTAACTTTTTTGCCCATGCCGCTGCCTCCATTGTAGCCCAGAAGTGTAACAGGCGACACGTCCAACATGGCCTCCATCCGAGCAATGGGAGATCTGCTGATGACACTTATTACGGTTAAGCAAGCCAATCTCTGCACCAAAGTAGCCACCTTATGTTCTCCTTTGTTCCACCATACTGTAGCTCCATAAATTATTATGGGTCTTGTTACAGTATTATATATACTGCTAAGGCTAGCATCGAACATCAAAGACGAAGGAGCTCTTGGAGAAACAGGTATTTGACGAATGGAGTGGCCTGTCCATTCTCCTGACTTACATCCCATCGAGTACGTGTGGGATGCGTTGGGAGGACGTATTGCAGCACGCACACGGGCACCAACGACCATCCAGCTGTCAATCGCGCTTATGGAGGAATGGTACAACGTAGCACAAGAATTTCTTATCAACATCATGGGCAGCATGGGGACACGTTGTAGGGCATGTAATACCGTCCTTGGAGATCACACCACATTTCCTGCTTTTTATAATATCCAGAGGACCATTATAATTCGCGGTGACGTCAGTATAAATATTGTCTTTGAATGAAAGAGTCATTTCTGTTCTCCTCACTGCGTATTTCTCTCAGTTACCTTCTATACTTTTTGGTACCAGTTCTTTCTATACTTGCTCCACGTCCCATCGAAGTATGATACTTGGCTATGTCACATCATGCGGAAGGATATTAGAGGTATCAAATATAGTTCTACAAGCAACTCAGTGAGTACGATTGGTGTCCAAGTTATTCGATGCTATCTTTGAAAAATGCTTTCGGCGCGACTCAAGTGCTGGCAAAAAAAATGTTAAGTATAGCCTGCCTGCGATACGGCGGTCGGCTCCTGTTTGGACAACGGAGTGATTCTTAGGGCGGCTGTGACAACAGCAGCCGATCGAGCACCACCTCTGCTGTGGCAGAAGCCACTATCAATGGCGCCAGCGGCACTGGCGAGGTTGTGAACGGCGGCCTGCCTGAAAGGCGATAACGGCTCTCTCTGACAACGACGTCGACACGGCCGTCGCCGCACCGCCTTCAGGAGCAGCAGCATCGGTGCTGATGCGGTAGGCTCCAGCACCTACCGACTACTATCCGTGACATGACCTAATTACAAAGTGTCTAACAAGCACTACGGTTTAAAGACACGAAAACTTACACACCATTGAAGAATTACGGTCTCAAGGTACATTACTGTTTATAACATCACTGATACAACCTGCAACCCACTGACAGGATGACACTTTGGGAGGTGTTCACTGATTTTTTTTTTTTTTACGACTGGTAGTATACATCTTTCGAACTATCTGGGGCATACAGCTGCTAAAGGTATGTGAACTAGTAACAACTGATCATTCTGTCCTTGTCGAACATACTAGTAAATTCTCTTACCAGATATCCCACCTTTCAGATATTTAATTCGTCATCAACAACAACTGCAGTGGCCAACAACAAAGGGATCGTCTGAGCCCTGAATTTGAGAGCGAGAATTCTCAATCTGACACTGCGCAGCCTAACCGTTAACCTGGTACATGCCTATGGAGACGACTACTTGCACCTTTCTGATTTATACTATCGACTACGATTACATTGGGACTGGAAAACTTGCTAATTTAAAAAGGAGCATTTGTTAACATTTTCTTTAATTACTGACAATGAATTAAACAACTGTATTATGGAAACTTACTACATGTAGCTGTCCTGTACAAATTGGTATCAGGGTGAAAACTGACGGGAAGAAAGATCGGCATGAGCTGAATTCTGTACGTTATGGAAATGGATGTTCCAATAGGGTGGAATTACCTGCGCAAGATTGAGGTATGCTCATTTAAAGAAATTATGGAAGCTAACAGATGGTACTTACACATTAGCAGAGAGTACTAAAGAGAAAGTATGAGTCAATCGTGGAGTGCCAGTTAAAACTGAACTAATAAAAGCTTCGGTGGATAATAGCAGAATGGACCATTGAAGAGTCTCGCTTTTCTAAAGGATTAAACTAATCATATTCGTAAATTGAATGTATGGTTGTACACTGACTCATCATGCGCGTATTCACAATGCACACTCAATATATAACCGAACTATCCTGAATGACACAGATTACACCAGTGTCTAAACTCTTCATTAAACTTACCACTGCATGGTCGAGCGGTTCTAGGCGCTTTAGTCCGGAACCGCGCTGCTGCTACGGTCGCATGTTCGAATCCCGTCTCGGGCATGGGTGTGTGTGGTGTCCTTAGGTTAGTTAGGCTTAAGTAGTTCTAAGTCTAGAGGACTGATGACCTCAGATGTTAAATCCCACAGTGCTTAGAGCCATTTGAACCATTTTACCATTGCACCTCGCAGACTGAAACAGCTCCACCTGACACCAACTTCTGTAGTCTTCTATCATCCATCTGCTGCGTCTGACAAAGAAGTGATTTATGCAGCACCGACATTGCTCTCTATTAATCCCTATTTCTGTTAGTCTTCATAATCTCAATTGCTGGCTTTCTGCGACAGAATGGCAATCTGAATTACATTGCAGTTTTGAGTGACCATTCCCCTGTCACGTTTTCCTGCATCATGGTGTACTCCAATCAGAGACCGACAAAAGCGTGTAGGATTCCACCTTCTTGGTGCCCTTCTGCAGACAGAAAACTACCAGAAGCTTGTAGGAGCTTCTGCCGAGAAATCCGAAGAGATAATGAAACGCCTCGCCTAAAAATTTGGTGGGAAGGACCGTTTCTCCACCAGGGTACGCTAAGAGTCATGTAGGCCACACAGGACTCTGACGCTGGATATTCCAAGCCTCTCTCTACCAAGAGAGAGCAGAAATACGTCCCTGAACCCAGCTGAATTTATATTCTCATGCAATGCAGTCAACAAGCAACAGAGTAGAAATTGCTGATCAGAATGTGCACTTACTTAGGAACAGAATAAAAGGCAGATTATGCAGACACTACCTCTGGTCACCGATATTACCCGATAGAATTAAAGCAAAGAAAAATTTATTAATTTAATGGGTTCTATAATCAATGATAAAGCTACAGAAACAACGTACATCTTTCAGCTTTTGCGCCATCTGTTGGTTAATGGCGACAGTGTTGGCTGATGGCAGCTCATCGCCATCCTCATCATCATCTTCATTGTCGAGATTCGGAAAATCCCTGTGGGTCATGCCATTTCTTATTATCTCTTTCGAGAC
Organism: Schistocerca nitens; assembly: GCF_023898315.1. Lineage (NCBI taxonomy): Eukaryota > Metazoa > Arthropoda > Insecta > Orthoptera > Acrididae > Schistocerca > Schistocerca nitens. The sequence goes on along the minus strand of NC_064617.1, from coordinate 421,949,772 downwards.
CTTCTTTTCCGAGTGTTACGAGTTTCATGGCTTGTAATAATCGCCACTCTGGCAATCTCTCGACATGATCATTCCATTTAATTCTATATTCACCTACTACACCCTTTACTGATTCAATTTTTCTTTTTCTAATATGTAAATTTTTATTTTATCTGATGTTCATCCTTGAACAGATCTTAGGAATCTCATTTTATTTGCTTGAAATTTCATTCTCTGTCGTTTGCTATCTACGTGTCACGGTTGTAGAGAAGTATAAAAACTGCCAGAGTTTTATAAAATTTCATTTTAGTATCTTTCTTCGCCTTATTTTTTAAATTTGTGCTCAGAGTGCCACACGTATATTGAAAAGTTCCAAGCCTTTTTATATTTTCATTTTGATTTTCTAGTTTACTTCTTTGATTTTAAAGAAAATTACAAATTTTTACTTGTTCTATGTTCTAGTTTCAAAGGTAAATTATTCTTAAACGTTACCCTGCTTTAAAACCCGTTACCTTTGTCCTATCAATAGAAATATTCAATTTCTTGCCACAGTAAGCTGACTTGTAGACAGTGGTTTTGCAGTTGATCATCATCACATATAACTAATTGGTCATAAGTGAGTAAGTAAATGTTTATTTACGTTTCGCGTGATTTTTTAATCCAGGACGAACTAATAATTTCCACGTTCTCAAGAGATCACCAATATACACGTAGCTGCGAAGATCAAAATTGTGATAAATAACGCGCCTGTTTTCAAGGATAAAGACGCCTGCGGATGCCATGTGCAAGCCAAGCCTATAAAAATCAGTGTGAAGTAGTAGTATGTAATTACAGTAGCAAACACCAGTAACCAACTAAATTGGTTCTAATATGTTTTATGAGTGGCAGTGTGTAATGAAATACGTAAGGCAATTTTAAAACGGCCTGATTCAAGGCACCATTTGTTGTCGATCCAACGTCGATCTGACGATTACATACTGTGATTCTGTTTTCTTTGGTGTTCGTGTGGATAGAAATTTGTTTAATTGTGTCTGTAGAAAACATACTCGTATATTTACGTTAACAGTTTGACAAGTACTACTGATTTTACGGTTGTGTAGTCACAGATAAACGGCATTATTGGCTCCCGTTTGAGAATTCCTCTGTAGACCTTCTCTGATGTTCACAGCTGTCGCAATGTCGCTGTCGGTCATACAGAAGCGAGACGAATTTCTGCATCATAGACACCCAAGATAAACGATGAGTTCTTGAACATTCTTTGGTGTTTTCACGCAGACCGATTTTACTGATTTGGCATATTTCGTTCAAGGCAAAGTTACTCGTATATATCATGGCAGTTATCAGTCACAGTATTGGGTAGGGTAACATCGCATGAACAGTAATCCGGAAATTGGGATCTTGCTTGCGAAGGCAAATACTTTCAGGTGCTGAAGTTACGACTGGTTAATTTTTAACATTAACGAAAGCTGGAAACAGTAAATATCAGTGTAATGCTTCTGAATGGATGCATTTGAATTTTATGATTATCACACACAGCACAGTTCACCCTTGTTTAAACAAGTGACCGAAGTATATATAGTCTAGAATAACATAGAGCCATAGAGCTGCCAAAGCCATACTATAGTCTCACCTATTTTCAACAGTCCTAGGCTAGTCAGGTTGTGCACTAGTTCGATAAAGGACACAACTTAATAACAAAAATTTTATTATTATTTACCTGCCTCCATTGCCGAGGTTGATAAGCCACGCCTTATGCGGTGGCGCTCGATGCGGTTACAAGACGACTCGAATCCTAGGAAGTGGATGAAATTTTCACTGCCAGTAGCTGGCCGCCATAGCGAAGAACGGTGGCACAAAGTTCCTGGTCTCCAGCCTTAGCACTAATGTGAAATCCTCTCCGCAGTGTCTTACGAAGTGAGGGTATGTGACCCGTCCGTCACATGGGGACGTTATGCTCGGAGAGACTTTTGGCTGTCTTCGAGAGCAGTAGGCTGTGTGCTGACAATCGGGTTTCACCCTCCCCCTTCTCTCATCATCATCATCATCATCATCATCATCATCATCATACAACACTAACAACACATCCATTACACTCACCTACACTCCGAAAATACACATAGGAGTCACCTCTCGTACATACCCGCAAGAGTATGGGGCAATATGCGAAGCTGAATTAAACATCTCCGATTCAATGGCTAGAACTACCCCTTGGGGGGGCGGGGAGGGGGGGGGGTCCTACCCACGAATACCAAACGACTTTACCATTTTAGTATTTTGTATTTCTACTTTTTATCCTAACAGATTAGAAATAGCCTTTACTGGTCACGCTATATGTAAACAATCAAGTGGATTTCAAAATATTCACAAGTCTCGTGGGTCAAGCTATTGTATACAGGGTAGCCTCTATGCCAGAAAATTACTGCTGAATCCAGCGCGACATGTAGAGAATAAATGCTTGTTGCACTACAGTCAGTCGTCCCGCAAACAAAAAGATGTACCGCAATGCAGATTAATATGCAGAGAGACCCATAAATGTTTGATTACTCGAATGCAACAACCATAAAGTATCTGGAAGTATGCATGCTGAGTTTCTTAAAGGGGATTGGGCACATGATACTAATTTAGAAAGTAAGACTATTCAACGAATAGTTTCGACTATATTAACAATATCCTTTTAACAAAGATGGAAATGATTCGTCAACTACGCAGAAATTTTTTTACAGCTCATTTACCAGTTTCAGTACTTGAAACTGTTATGTTCAAAAGTTTTAAGGAGGGTCAAACCACAGATAAGCTGACGTTAAATACGGATCTGACGACAATGTTATTTACTGCAGAATCAATAAATAGAGTCACTTCGCAAAAGAAATTGCGATCAGTAACAAGCAACAGAATGTAAAATCACAAATCATACATGATATACGCAATGAATTTCAGTCAAAATACTGATAATATTTTACTCAGCATTTGTGTGAGCTACAGGAAAAAAATGTATAGGTAGCGTCATTCGTTTCATATATTGTGAATGATTTGCGGTTTGACAGAGAGTTACTTGCTGATCATCGCAATTTCTAAGTACTCCTTTGCTACGTGACCATCTATTGATTCTGCAACAAGGGATACTATCTTCCGTTCCTTATTAGGCGTAGACTTTCCTATGATTTGAGCTTACTTCAAACTTTTGTAGACGGCAATTTAAAATGGACCTAATAAAAATTATGTGCAGCTGGCAATTGAATTTTATCGATGTTGTAAGAATACGCACTTCAGCTGCTGAACTATAGCTATGAAGAACATCTGGCAACTGAGCATACCTTCAAGCTACGGCGAGCCATTGTTATCATGTACCATAAATCAACCTGTATAATGGCTGTAGTCCAAATAAATACAAATTATTATAATGTTAAAAGTTTCATGGCAAATGTTTTCAGTGATCGACCTTAGTCAGCAAGCATTATTCAGTTATGTTCGACAAGTTAATCAGAATTCTATCAGAACTAGTAGTTATCACGTTGGTGCTTCACTGCGGTCGTTTCTTCCTTTTTAAACAGCATCAGTTGATATCCACCCACACAAAACATTTATAATACTACTTGGTGAAAAGCAGATGCCATACTGATATTTAGTCAAAGAAGCCTAAAGAACTGTAATGCACCCGCGACAGATGCCAGTTACAGAAGCTTCGTACGAGCGATTCCAGGACATAGCTCGTCTGTTTGGAACTTTACCACACATGATACATATAAGAAATAGAAATCTACATCTACATGGATACTCCGCAAGCCACCGTACGGCGCGTGGGGAAAGGGTATCCTGTACCACTACTTGTCATTTCGTTTTCCGTTCCACTCGCAAACAGAGCGAGGAAAAAATGACTATCTATATCGCCTCCGTATAACCCCTAATTTCTCGTATGTTATCTTCGCGGTCCCTATGCAATATGTTTGTTGGCGGCAGTAGAATCGTTCGGCAGTCAGCTTCAAATGCCGGTTCTTTAACGTCGCCTTCCCTTCAGGGATTCCCATTTGAGTCCTCGAATCGTCTTCGTAACACTTACGTGTTGTTGAATCCTCCGGTAACAAAGCTAGCAGCCCGCCTCTGAATCGTTTCGATGTCTTTCTTCAACCCGACGAGGTACGGATCCCCAGAACAATCAGAGAGGAGCAGAATGTTTAGTAAGTGGGAGAGCATGACGGTGATGCTTCACCAAACTAGTAGCACATACTACATCAGCGGCACAGCTGGTCATGGAGAGGTTTCCTATTGAAAATGGAGTGTCTGCAGTCTAATAAGAGTTTGACAACAAATTGCTTCTTTCCACGTTCAGTGAAGAGCCGAAACATTGTGGCCACCTAGTTAATTATTAGCGTGTTGGTCCACCTTGGGAATGCAATACCGCTGCAGTTTTGCGTGGGGTAGATTCGGCTAGTCGTCGTTAGGTTTCCCCAGGTATGTGGCACCAGCTGTCTTCGCACAAGTCCTGCTGTTCCCGTAAATTATGGGCAGGTGTTTCGTGGGCATGAAGCAGTTGCCCATTAAAGTTGTAGATGTGTTCTACCGGGTTAATGTAAGGCGAGTTTGTTGACCTAGACATGATTTCAGTTGAGTATCATGCTCCTCAAACGACTGTATCACATTTATGGTCTTGTGACAGCGGCAGTTACCCTTCTGGAAGACTATCGCATAAAGCGATGGGGGTGGTGCTCAATAATGCTTACGTAGTGCACCGCTGTTGTGATGCTTTCGATTACAGCCACAGATCCCATAGAAGGCCAGGCCTGTGTCGGTGGCGCGGTACATATTTCGAGAAGCCATTCGCCTGGGTGACGGAGAACCCAGACGCAACCATCAACCCTGAGTAACAAACTATGTGATTCATCTGACCAGACAAGAGGTTTCCATTTATTCACGTTCCAGTCTCGGACATCGTACCCACTGCAATCGACGATTCGTTGGTACATGCAGAGGTCGTCTGTTGCGGAGCCCCATGTTCTACAATGTGTGCTGAAAGGTGCGATTGCAAACGCTTGGGCCTACATCAGCTTTATTCTCTCGTCATATCTTCCTCGAGCCGTATACTGCTTCATAGAGCGGGAAAATCCACCGACCTCCGCGTTCTGAGGCATGGACGTACGACACGTTGTCGCTTGCACTCGGTTTCATCGTCTTTCAACCAAGAACGTGATATGATCACGACAGTAGCAAGTCAACAGACGACCACGTTCGCCGATTCAAATTTGATCATTTCCAAGCGTTGGACCACAACAGTCTGCCCTTTGTTGGTGGATTTTACCCATTTGTGTTCCTTTTGAGTCATTAGTCTTCTGACTTGTTTGATGTGGTCCTCCACGATTTCCTATCGTGTGCCAACCTCTTCATCTCAGAGTAGCACTTGCAACCTACGTCCTCATTTATTTGCTGGATGTACTTTAATCTGTCTTCTGACAGTTTTTGCACTCTACAGCTGCCTACAGTACCATGGAAGTCATTACCTGATGTCTTAACAGACGTCCTATCAACCTGTCCCTTTTATTTGTCCGTGTTTTGCACATATTCCTTTCCTCTCCGATTCTGCGTGGAACAACCTCATTCCTTATCAGTCCACCAAATTTTCAACATTCGTCTTCTGCTCCGGTTATCCCAAGTTCGTGTTTCACTACCATACAAATTCTTTCTCAGATTAAGGCCTATGTTTTGATACCATTAGACTTCTCTTCGCCAAGAACGTTCCACAACAGAACTAGAATGCTCCCCCTTCTTCGCTTCTCCGCTTCTATACTGGGTATTTATAATTAAACTGCAGCTATTCATGGAGGTCCAGTGTGGGCTCCAATTATCGTATGGCAGCGAAACTTGGTAGATATGCTAAGGCGTTAATAAGGAACCGATTTACGTTGAAAAACAATTAATTCCAATTTTGGCTATCAAGTGCAAATCTGACACTGTGCAGCATATCGCGACATCTGCAGTGCTTGTATTGAATAAACTGTGAACTGGCAGTTAATAATAAAATTAACATAATGCCTTTCCAATTGTTTGACCTTTTCTGCCCACCTCCCTTTATTAATCCATTACTCGTAGAAACATTTCTTGTATGTCGTCCTTACATTCAGAGCGCCAGTTTTGCAACTGGTTGTAGAAAATGGAACTAATTTTTTTCCGAGCGTAAATCGGTTCCACATTAATGCTTTAGAATATCCAACACGTTTCGCTATCATACGCTAATTACAGCCCATATTGGATCTCTGTGACTAGCTGCCCTTTATTTATAACCACATGGTGCTTTCCTTACCGCATCACGCATCTGCAACGCCACCAGCCACCTCGAAATCGGCAGTGATCATCATATTTTGGGTCATCAAAATGGATTTCGCGAAACAATAACCACTAGAAAACCAGAGTACTTCTAGGACCTACACACTCTTATCGGCTTTTTATCTACCTGCACGCAATTTACGAATTAAACAGGTAACAGGAGATATCTTTTATTTTCTTGCCTCATCACAAACAAGTTCGTTTTGTACTGATGTTGCTGGTTTCGACCAGTCAGTGGTTATCATCAGACATGCTGCAAATGGAGAGGTAAGGTCATCGTTGAGTTATCAAGCTGAGGCCACCACAGTTGTTACGATCAGCTCTTGCTTCTCTGAACGTACATTCCAACGCAGATCATCCTTTATCCCAGCTGCTGCTACCTAAACACTGCGGGCTACGGTAGCTCGCTCTGTGCGCGACTTTTAAAGGACTCGCTTACGCTAAAGGTGACTTCACTCACTACAATAACTGTTTATAGAAGCGCTCGGGAAGGAACGTATCGTTTCTGATGGAAAATCCACACAGGCAACGAATAGGTTCCTGGTGGTTATAATTAAACTAGCGGTGTTCCGAGTGATGCAGTGCGGGCTGTATACATCGCAGGGTACTGAAACATCATAGTCCTGTTTCTGAATCTACATCGCATGTTTGTTCCTGAATCAGTGCACTCGTGGAGCATGCTGAAAAAAATAATAGCTTCACTTTCCGTCATCAGCTGAAAATATGGCTCTCTAACCTGTCAGAATGTGAAATTTTTCCCTGTTAGTCACTTGGTGGTGGGCGTTGATTTCTTTTGTGACGTGACTGTTAGCGTAAAAAGTTAAGAATCTTTAAGTTTTCCGTACGAAACTCTGTGTCTGTTGAGAAGAAAGACCGTGGACTGCTGGTAAAATTGGTTTATCAGAACAACAGCAATAGCACCGCTGTATTGAATGAATATCGCTGACAGAAACAGATACGAAAAAGCCCCTTGTAAATAAATGAGCTAAAGAATACGAACAAGAAAGCTGAAGAAAGAAGTGAATTAGGTGGCACAGCAGGAAGAAGGAGGCAGCCCATTCCCATGGCAGTTGCTTATGAAGTTGCTGTACCGACTGTAACCGACCGTGCACCACATGCCTCAATTTCTGCAGGCAGTACTCAAGCTGTGTCAGGGGAATCGTCTCTCTAACGGTTCAAAAGGTTTTGTAATTTATTTTACACTGGGATCCCTACAAGAATTAGAATGTGCACCAAATGAAGCCCCAAGGTAGGCTACAAAGTCGTGGTTTTGCCCTTTTTTTAAATATGGAATGAAATAGGTGACTTGTGGCTAGGGAATATTTTTTGAACGGACGAGGCACATTTTATTCTGCACGGAGCCTACTATATACAGAAAAATAACATATGGGGTTCTACTCTGCCATATATCGTACAGGAATGTCCACTACACTCAACTTATACAACTGTGTGATGTGGTTTCAGAAGCGCCTTCCTTACTGGTCAGATTTTCTTCGTGGAGGTGAACCTCGCGGTCCTGTTAGGTGTACAGTAAAATCTGCACGTTATAGCGAGCTCCTTACGTAACACCACTATTTCAGTTCAAGATGGGAGGACACCACTTGTCACTTGCCAGGTGGAAGACTTGCTTCGGAAACCATAGGCAAGTACTTCATCATCTCTAGGCAGTGGCTTTCAAGACCCCCCCCCCCCCCCCCCCGACCTAAATTCATGGAACTTATCGTTGTGTGGATATCTCAAAGACCGTGTCTATCGGGGATGTATCCGGATCTGAAGGATAGCATACGACAACATATCACTATGATTACTCTGGGTATGCTCCGAGCAACTGGTGACCACGGTATGTTACGGTTGCAGCATGTTCCTGAGTCGGGAGTCCACACTGAACACATGCTATAACTTGTGACCACATCCTAATATCCGTACCACAACCGCCATTATCACGTGTTTTATCGTTCCTCCCCTTTTCCTGCACCCTCACCACATTTTGACTACTTACAGCGCCTTATTTCACCTGGAGTCAGAAATTGGAACTATTATTTATTCAGCATACTGCGCGAACATACCTACGGTGTTTCAGCGTCCTGTGGTGTATACAGCCCGCACTGTAGAACTCCGAACACCGTCACTTTTGATTATATCCGCCCGGTACCAAACTACTGACATGTGTAACAGGTCAGTCTGCTAGTTACGAGAACGTGCCTACACCTGCATAAAATTACCATCGTGAAGACGGGGGTGAGCACTGACCGAAGCTGGGAGCAGTTGGAGGGCAAAGTGGCCGAGCCGGGTCTGTCAATTGCCGTGGTGGGCGGAACAGGCCGCCGGCACGCTGTTAGCGGCCATACAGGGCCCCTAATGATCTTTCGGTGCGCCCCCACGGATCACAATAGGCGCAGGCCGGAGCGCGCCGCTTCAATGGCGTCTGCTGGGCGAGCTAAGCTGATACCTGGCGCACAATAGCTGCTCCGGCACATTGTCAACTGCCTGTAAGAATAATTACCACGTGCGCCATACACTGCAGATACAGCAACCTCTGCCCGTGACAGTCGCTAAATTGTACTACACATCACAATAGCCTTGTCATGTTCACAAATATTTTTATATAATCTCTCGTTTTGGCCATTAAAATATGTACAAAATACACTGAGGTGACAAAAGTCATGGTGTACCTCCTAATATCATGTTAGACCTCCTTTTGCCCGCCATAGTGCAGTAACTCGACGTGGCATCGACTCAACAAGTCGTTGGAAGTCCGCTGCAGAAGTACTGCTGTGTCTAAAGCCGTCCATAATTGCGATAGTGTTGCCGATGCACCAACTGATTTCTCGATTATGTCCATTCGCTCGAGTTGTCCAGAATGTTATTCAAACCAATCACGAACAACTGTGGCCCAATGACATGGCCTATTGTCATATAAAAAATTCCATTGTTACTTGTGAACATTAAGTCCATAAATGACTCTACATGGCCGGCAAGACTCAGCAGAGCAGCGCCTCTGAGGAAGTCCAGCGCAGTTCTGGACGAAACGTAAGGAGCAGAAACGTTCTTGGACCACAACCTCACATCCCGGAAAGTATATCAACAGCCATCTACATGGCCGGCCGCGGTGGGCGAGCGGCTCTAGACGCTTCAGTCCGGAACTACGCGACTGCTACGGTCGCAGGTTCGAATCCTGCCTCGGGCATGGATGTGTGTGATGTCCTTAGGTTAGTTAGGTTTAAGTAGTTCTAAGTTCTAGGGGACTGATGACCTCAGATGTTAAGTCCCATAGTGCTCAGAGCCATTTGAACCATTTTTTGGCTCTACATGGCCTCTAAGTAGCCGAAAATAACTATCTCCACTCAATGATCGTTTCAGTTGTACCAAAGGACACACTCAATTCTATGTAATCACTATTGAAACCATTATGGAGCCACTACCGGCTTTCACAGTGCCTTGTTGACAACCTGGGACCATGGTTAGTGGGTTCTCTACCACACACGAACCGTATCATGAGCTCTTACCAACTGAATTCGGGACTCATCTGACCAGGCCACAGTTTTTCAGTCGTCTAGCGTGCAACCGATATGGTCACGAGCCAGGAGAGGTTATGTCATGTTGCTAGCGAAGACACTCTCGTTAGTCGTCTGCTGCCATAGCACCTTAACGCCAAATTATTATGCACTCATGTCCAAAGAAACTTTGCATCGTAATCAGAATAGCACGGGCACTTCAACATCGTACTTATCTGCTGATCGGATCTTTCAAGTACAACGTCTGACCGTACCGGAATATACGTAATGAATGTACGAGTACGGATCGCAGACGTGCGGTTGACGACATATGGAATTTTGGGTCTGGTCGTGAGTCGTGCACGGATAACCAAATGGTAAGCCGACCGCTGGCGATAAGCGGGAAATGCGGGTTCGAGTCCCGGTCTGGCATAAATTTTCATTGTCGTCAATCCATTCTACTACTGACGGTTGTCCACATACGCAATTGCGAATTGTTTTAATGTATTTCATAACGGTCGTAGTCACCACACCGCCTTTTCCTTTGGACAAGCATGGAAGAAAGGCCATAATTATGTACTTTATAGATTAGGAGAAAACTTTTAACAATGTTGATTAGAATACGCTCTTTGAAATTCTTAAGCGGTAAAATTTCATTGGCAGCACACTTAGAAGGTGCAACAGGTATACCAAAAAGACTGCTTACACCACGCTTGTCCTCCATGCTTTGGAGTATTACTGTCCGGCGTGGGATCCGCATCAGGTGGGACTGACGGAACACGTCGAAAAAGTTCAAAGAAGGACAGCTCGTTTTGTATTATCGCGAAACAGGGGAGATAGTGCCACAGACATGATACGTGAACTGGGGTGGCAATCATTACAGCAAAGACGTTTTTCGTGGCTACGGGATCTTTTCATGAAATTTCAATTACCAGTTTTCTCCTCCAATTGCGAAAACATTTTGTTGCCGCCCACTTCATTGGGAGAAATGATCACCACAATAAAGCAAGAGAAATCAGGGCTCGCACAGAAAAATTTAAGTACTCATTTTTCCCGCGAGAATTTCGAGAGTGGAGCGGTAGAGAGACAGCTTGAAGGTGGTTCATTGAACCATCAGCCAGGCACATTATTATGAATAGCAATCACGTAAATGTACATGTTGATGTAGATGTAACGAAAGGTTGTATATAATTTGTGCAGAAATCAGACTGCTGTTCGAAGGGCATGAGAGGGGAGCGGTAGCTGGGTAATTCAACCTATATGTTAAGCAAGAAGTAAAGAAAACCAAAGAGAATTTTGGAAACGAAATTAAAGTTCATAAAGAAGAATACGTAGATGAAAGTGAAATAGGAGATATGGCGCTACTAGAAGAATTAGTCAGCCGACTGAAAACAGCTACTGGAATAGATGGCATTTCATCAGAACTACTACTACATTTAAGAAAGCCACCTGTGGCTAAAAAATTCCATGTCATCTGCAAGATGTGTGACACTGGTGAAATACCCTCATACTTCAAGAAGAATATAATAATTCCAATTTCAAGGAAAGCACGTACTGACTGGTGTGAATCTTACCGAACTATCGGTTTAACACTCGTAAGTCATGGTTGCAAAATACTGACACGAGTTATTTAGAGAGGAACTGAAAAACTGGTAGTAATTTACTTCGCGGAAGATCTTGGATTCCGGAGAAATGTAGGAACACTCGAAGCAATTCTGACCATACGATTTGTTATGGAAAGGCAAACTTACGTTTCTAGCATTCGTAGACTTAGAGAAAACTTTTGATAATGTTTACTGGAATACAGTCTAAAATTCTGAAGGTAGGGGTAAAGTACCAGGAATGAAACTTCGTTATCAACTTGTACAGACAGCAGATCTCAGTTAACAGTCCAAGTGCATGAAAGGAGAAAATAGTTGAGAGGGACTGAAACAGGGTCGTAGCCTATCCCCGGTGTTATTAAAATTATACACTGAGCAAGCACTAACGGAACATAAAGAAAATTTTTTTAGAAAGAATTAAAGTTCAGGAAAATGAAATAAAAAGTTTGAGGTTTGCCAATGACATTGTGACTCAGTCAGACAGAGAAAATGACTTGGTACGGCAGTTGGAAAGAATGGAGAGTGTCTTGAAAGGAGATATAAGATTAATATAAACAAAAATAAGACAAGGGTAATGGAATGTAAGAGAATTCAATCGGGCGATGCCGAGGGAGTCCGAGTATGAAATTAGGTACTAAGAGAAGTAGATGGGTCTTGCTATTTGGGCAGTAAAATAACTGATGGTGACAGAAGTAGAGAGAGTATAAAATGTAGACTGACAATGGCAAAAGAAGAGTTCCTGAAAAAAAGGAAATTATAAACATCGAATATAGATTTAAGTTACAGGAAGTATTTTCTAACAGTATTTATTTGGAGTCCAGCCTTGTATGGCAGTGAAACGTGAACTATAATCGGTTCTGACAAGAAAACAGAAGTTTTCTGAAACGTGTTGCTAAAGAGGAATGCTGAAGGTTAGATGGTTATATCATGTAATTACTGAGGAGGCACCAAGTAGAGCTGGGGAGAAAATAAACTTGTGGCACACCTTGACTAAATGAAGGGACTGATTGATAGGACACATTCTAAGACATACAGGGACCCGAGAGATAGAGATGCAAATAATAATCAAGCCCATATGGGTGTTCCTTACAATAGTTATTCGGACATGCAAAGGTTTCCACAGGATAGAGTAGCAAGGAGGAGTATATGAAATCAGTCTTCGGACTCAAAACCACATCATCAGCAACGGAGAAAAAATAAAACATAAGGTTCACCGACTGCATTACAATCCTATCAAAAGAGTTGGCAGGACAGTTGAACAGACAGAAGGATATCTAGAAAATAGGAAATGAGACATTATAAGTAACTGATGAGTTTTTCTATTTATTCAACAATATTATTCGCGATAGCCGAAGCAGAGATTCGCCATAGCTGGAGATTACCGAAAATGTGAAATTTTTTAACACCGAACATGAACTTACGTGTTAATAACTCTTTTCTGAAAGTATTTGTCTCGAATGTAACCTTTTACTGGAGTGAAACGTAAAAGGTAAATATTTCAGACGACAAGGAAATACAACGTTTTGAAATGTGATGCGAGAGAAGAATGAAAGGGTAGATGTATAACAAAAGTGAATTTGGGTAGGAAGTATACTAATTTAGCTCAGAACTTGACTAACAGAAGGATTCCGTTGACATTGATTGGCATCAGGGAAACATCTATTTGGTGAGGGAGGGAACTGTTCAGGGTAAAAATTGTAGATTTAGACCGAAACTTAATAAAAAGAAGCTATTTCTAACGGATGTTGGTTTCAGCTGTTATGCAGAGTTGAAAAGGTCTGCACGGGATAATCAGGTACTGCATCAGACTTGTCTTCCGGACTGAATATCATACCAACGGGAAGCATGGAGGGTGCAGGAACTTATGTCGTTAAAACGTCAATCTTTGAACAAGACAGAGCATTCGGCGTTTATGAAAATATGGTAAGCATATGTAGCATGTGATATTCGTCCTCATTCTCGCTACTGTGTCTATCCCTACGATTACACAGAAGCTAAACAGGTGCGAACTATTTTCATTCTTGTTTGACGCATATCATCTGAGTGACGTGAAAACTAGCAACATGGCTATTTTTCCGAGATATGATGCTCTATCTCATGATAAAAAAGTAGTTAGCTTCCTTTCACAAGCAATGCTCCATAATACACAGCGAGCGTCCCTGTACTGCCCCGCGCTTCTTAATTTGGAACTATTGTTAGTGAATGGGTCTACCAAACCATTCTCATATTTGTGGAGTCGATAGTGTAACTATATACAGCTCCAAGTTCGAAACGGTTCATTAGTTGATTACTGCTCTTGCACAGGTGCAGAACGGCGGTTCTTCGGCACCGGATAGTGCACATAAACTGTGTGAACGGATAAAAAGTTAAATAATGATTAATTGTCTTAGTAAAAGGTATGAAAGAGTTCGACAATATCAAATGGTGCAATATGTTCGAAACTATGGGGCAAATAAGAGTAAACTGTAGGGAAATACGGGCAATATACGTTACGTACAAGAAACCAAAGGGAAAATAAGAGTTGAAGACCAAGAACGATGTGCTAGGATTAAAAAAACTCTATGATGTGGATACAGTCTTTCACCTCTACTGTTCAGTCTATACATAGAAGAAGCAATTTCGGATATAAGAGAAACATTCAAGAGTGGGATTAAAATTCGGGGTGAAAGGACATCAGTGATAAGATTCAGTGATGACGTTGCTATTCTCAATGGAAGTAAAGAAGAATTACAGGTTCTGTTGAACGGAATAAACAGTCTAATGTGTGCAGTACATGGATTGAGAGCAGATCGAAGAAAGACGAAAGTAATGAGAAGTAGCATAAGAGAGAACAGCGAGAAACGTCTGAACTGGGGATCACGAAGCAGACGAAATAAAAGAACTCTGTTACCAAGGAGGCAAATATAGCACATGACGGACAGAACAAGAATGAGTTAAAAAGCAGACTTGCATTAGCAAAAGGGGTACTTCTGGCCAAGAGAACTCCGTTTGTATCAAACTAGGCCTCACTTTGAGGCAGAAATTTCTGAGAATGTACAAAAGGAGCACAACATTGTATGGTAGTGAGACTTGGACTGTGAGAAAACCGGAGCAGAAAATAATCGAAGCCGTTGTGATGTGTGTTACAGAAAAATTTTGAAAATTAGATGGACCGATAAAGCAAGGATTGAAGAGGTTCCCCCGAGAATCGTCGAAGAGAGGCGTAGACGGAAAATACCGACAAGAAGAACGCACAGGGTGATAGGATATCTGTTAAGACATTAGGAGAAAAAGACTTCCATGGTACTAGTGGGGTCTGTAGAGGGTAAAAACCTTGGAGGAAGACTGAGACTGGAATACATCCAGCAAATAATTGAGAATGTAATTTGTAATTGCTCCTCTGAAGTAGAAGGTAAATATCTTGTGGAACTACTGGCTGCATCTATGACTGACGGAGAGAATTTTAAAGACTTTCTTTCTCGAAGGTCAGTGGACTCGTATTAGTTTCTTAATGCTGATGATGAAAGATGAAGGACAACCCCAGTCCCGGCACATAGCCTACCCCAATTGGAGACCACCTAGAGTGCTCATTCGAAGGACGCATCGCACACAATAATGAATGGAAGCACGTGTTCAGCAATACTCTTCACGTAGTCCACACTATGGAGGCCGAGAAAGAGGAACAGCGAAATGTAGTGCGGTTTTCACTGCGAAAGGAGCACCAGTGAGTGAATTTCGTGCCCGAACGTTGTGTCACGAGCGAGTGTGTTGGCGCGGAATGAACAATTTCGACACGATAGGGTGTCACTGAAAGAGAGCAGGCTCATGGTGTCATTACCCCTTTTCTCATTGCTGCGGTGGATGCTGACGTGGACGGTGGACGACAGGAGACATTCGGTCATGTTGGGCATCAGTCACGGAACCGCTCACACAGTCATGACGGAGCATCTGAAGTTCCCGAATATCTGTGCGCAGTAGCTTCCCCACCACCTGATGGAGGGGCAGAAGTTGGACAGAATGGAAAGACATCACGATGAAGAACATCGTTTCTTGTTCCGTCCTGTCACGGGAGATGTAAGATGGTGCCGTCATTTAGAGCTGGAAAGCTAGCATCATAGTAAACAAAGGAAGCACATGGATTCATCCCTATCGAAAAATTCCAAAGCTGTGCTCTCCAGCTCCGGGAAAGTCTTGATGACCTTTTTCTTTATCTGCGAGGGCGCGCTGGTCACTGATATTCTGGAACAAGAAGCCACAATTAAGGAACAGCACTATGTGTATATTTTGCAAAAACCTTTAAAAAAACGAGGTGAAGCCCCTCCAAGCTCACACCAGCATGATGGCCAACTCAAAAGGTCTACTGATCTCTCTGCATAAGGGTTAGTTTTCGCTAATGTGAGGTGTCGCAGGATGTGGGTACTGGAAAGTTTGCGTACATCTGGTTAAAATTAACCATCAATACGCACTCATCAGGAGATAGTCGAAAGTCGAATGAAGGGTAGCGGTTTGTAGGGTAGAGGGGGGAAAAACGCCGTGGCAGGAGCTAAGGGAAAAGAACCTCTGCGATAGTTAGATCGAGTAGTAAGAGCAGTAGCGGATGTCTTGGTGCCAGCGACAGGTCATACAAGGGTACGCTTTGTTAGTAGTGGGTATCATGCATGTCGATACCTTTGACGTTGTGCGGTGCTGTTACTCGGCGGCTGCCGCTGGGTGCCGGTGTTGATCTCTCGGTCAGCGTCAGCGTAACTGCAACAGTCAGGTTCATCATCGTTTTGTGTCCGACTGGCCATATATCAGATGCACAGTGTAGAGTGATGTTGGCGATCTGTTTGTGCGTTAGTGTGCGAGCTCGTCGGTTTCCCTGCTGTAGGCTGTTGGTCGGCTTTAATAGCAGCTGGCATATCCAGTCAACGATGCTGATATGCTGGGGCTTGTCGTCGTTTGTCGCTTGTTGG
Source organism: Schistocerca nitens (assembly GCF_023898315.1). NCBI lineage: Eukaryota > Metazoa > Arthropoda > Insecta > Orthoptera > Acrididae > Schistocerca > Schistocerca nitens. The sequence continues at coordinate 421,933,449 of NC_064617.1, read as the reverse complement.
TGTATGTTAGCTTGTCATAGGAGGTTATACCCTGTCTAGTAGTTTCTTTGGCCGCTTATGCTTCCACCTATCGTTGTGATCATAGTTTCCCAGAGTAAGGATGAAAGGGTTGTTCGAGTGGCTCGAGTTCCTGTATAGTCGTGTGGTGTGTATACTTTCTTGGGGGTTTCAGGGAGGTATTCATTGTGAAGATCCACGGTGCGTGTGTAGCGTTGAGCGTTGCTAATGATGCGTAGCACTTTGCTCTGTATGCTCTTCAGGCGGCGCAGGCGTGTAGGAGCTGCATATCCCAAAACGGGAGCTGCGTATGTCATCTGAGGTCTAACCAGTGTCATGTATATGGACCTCGACACCCTCCTATTTAGTGTACTTTCCCTGTTAAGCATTGGGCAGAGTTGTTTGAGCCTCGCGCGCGATCTGTTGGCAGCCAGACATCGAGATATGTGACTTTCTCTCGGAAACGTATTGGGCCTTTATGTAGTGTTACCTGTTTGCAGTGTTGATGTTTGCGCAGTAGTTTCGGTGTGTGTGTGAATAGAACTGCTTCGCACTTGTCGGGTTTCCTTTAATACGCCATCGTTCTCACCAAGGCTCGGCCAATCTGAGTGCCGTCTGTATTCATTAATTAATGTTCGACATTTTCCAATCTTGCGCAAGGATTGCTAACCTGTGCGCGCTATTAAATCCAAACGCCCAGGAATGTTCACGGACGGATCATTCTGTTGCAGTATAGTGCTCGCACGCATTTTGCCAAGGCCGTTTCGACTACGCTGTAGAATTTCCGCGTTCCGTAGGGAAGTCCTTACACATTCACCATACAGTAACGATCTCTCCATAGGTTTGGAATCTCGAAAAAAGACATTCATGGATGTCGATTTGCATTAGATGAAGAGATTGTAAGCGTACAGTCATGGTTCCGTAGACATTTGTTCACGAAGGAATTGATCTTCTTGTGTCATAGTGGGTCACAGTGGGATAAATATATCAATAGTTATGATGTTTACTTCCGAAATAGTAAGAAGTTTATTTACTTTTGTCCCATCTATCTCGTTTTCGCTTAATATGCGAAACAACGAGATACTTCTTCATCCACCTCTTGTGCAATTCACTTATTAGGCCTATTCCTGTTTCAGTGCCCATCTCTTCCTAGGCCTTCCTAGATTTCTTCAGCTAGCTGTATTATAATTTCTGGCTTTTTAAGGTGGTCTGCTGCAGCTGATTTTGTCGAGATGTTCACTCGGTTCAACACAACAGAGGAAAGCTGAATGAACAGCTCGACAGAATGAGCTATTTGGTACATTAAATATGTTCAGTTCCTTTCTAATTTCGTTGTTTCTTATTCTCTTTACCCTGGTAGACCTTCCATCGTGCTCTCAATTTAGCTGCCTGGATCTTTCTTTTTTGTTGTTTGTAAATGATACACGAGTCAGTTTAGCAGATTATTGTGGGGGTGGCCATTACTTCGTAAAATTTCATTCGCGTTGTGTTTTTTGTCTTGTTTGTGAGGTAATTGTTCATTGTTACACGTATGTTTCCAAATTCTGCTACTTTCTTGTCCATGTCGTTACCATACTTCTAGGTGATGCCACAATCCAGATAATGGAAATGACTGAGGTGTTCCACTACTGTACTGTTGACCACTACTTTTATTTTTATTTAATCCATCGTAAAAACCGTTCTTTTATCTTACTTTTTGGATGTAATCGTACTGCAATCTTCGTCTGTTTTGCTTAGCAGTTAAATCCTTCTTTACAGGTCGTTATTTTTCTCCGTAAAACTGTGGCACCATCAGCACATTAAATGCTATTCAAAGCAGTCTGTTTGTCTATTCTAATACTAGCCTGAAGCTTGGATTTCCATTCAAACACTGATACACATACTTGGGCGAAATGCTATACCATTGTCCATCCTATCAGTGATGGTGCTGCCAGCTGTCAATTCATATATAACGTGATTACTTTCCTTGTAGGCATATTAAAAGGAGTACGCTACACAAGCTGTCTCTGTTGGCTTTGTCGCAGGCTGTTTCCAACTCAACAAATGCTTAGCGACACGCCAAATTATATTCTATACTGAGGAGCCAAAGAAACTGGTACACCTGCCTAATATCACGTAGGGCCCCCTTGAAGAAGCAGAAGTACCGCAACACGACGTGGCATGGGCTCGACTAATATCTGAAATAGTGCTGGAGGGAACTGACACCATGAATCCGGTAGGACTGTCCATAAACCCGTAAGAGTACGATGGGGTGTACTCTCTTCTGAAAAGCACGTTGCAAGGCATTCCAGAAATGCTCAATTATATTCAGTTCTTGGGAGTCTGAAGGCCAGCGGAAGTGTTCAAACTCAGAAGAGTGTTCCTGGAGCCACTCTGTAGCAATTCTGAACGTGTTGGGTGTCGCATTGTCCTGCTGGAATTGCCCAAGTCCGAAAGCACAATGGACTTGAGTAGATGCTGATGATCAGACAGGGTACTTACGTACGTGTCAAATGTCAGAGTCGTATCTACACGTACCAGGGGTCCCATGTCACTCCAACTGCACACATATCACACTATTACAGAGACTCCACCAGCTTGAACAGTCCCCTGGTGCCATGCAGGATCCATGGATTCATGAGGTTGTCTGATAACCGTACTCGTCCATCCGCTCGATACAATTTCAAATGAGACTCGTCCGCTAGGCAACATGTTTCCAGTCATCAACAGTCCAATGACGGTTTTGACTGGCCCCGGCGAGGCGTAAAGCTTCGTTTCTTGCAGTTATCAAGGGCCTTCGAAAGCCCATATCGATGATATTTCACTCAATGGTTCGCATGCTGACACTTATTGACGGCCCAGCATTGAAATCCGCAGCAATTTACGGAAGTATTGCACTTCTGTCACGTTGAACGATTCTCTACCATCGCCGTTGGTCCCGTTCTTGCAGAATCTTTTTCCGGCAGCAGCTATATCGGAGATTTGATGTTTTACAGGATTCCTGATATTCACGGTACACTCGTGAAATGGCCGTACGGGAAAATCCCCACTTCATCGCTACCTCAGAGACGCTGTGCCCCATCTCACGTTAAAACTCACATAGATCTTGATAACCTGCCATTGCAGCGGCAGTTACCGAACTAACAACTGCGCCAGATACTTATTGTCTTATATAGGCGCTGTAGATTAAAACTGAAGAAACTGCAAAAAGGTGGGAATTTAAGGAGATGGGACCTGGATAAACTGAAAGAACCAGAGGTTGTACAGAGTTTCAGGGAGAGCATAAGGGAATAATTGACAGGAATGGGGGAAAGAAATACAGTAGAAGAGGAATGGGTAGCTTTGAGGGATGAAGTAGTGAAGGCAGCAGACGATCAAGTAGGTAAAAAGACGAGGGCTGGTAGAAATCCTTGGGTAACAGAAGAAATATTGAATTTAATTGATGAAAGGAGAAAATATAAAAATGCAGTAAATGAAGCAGGCAAAAAGGAATACAAACGTCTCAAAAATGAGATCGACAGGAAGTGCAAAATGGCTAAGCAGGGATGGCTAGAGGAAAAATGTAAGGATGTAGAGGCTTCTCTCACTAGGGGTAAGATAGATACTGCCTACAGGAAAATTAAAGAGACCTTTGGAGATAAGAGAACGACTTGTAAGAATCTCAAGAGCTCAGATGGAAACCCAGTTCTAAGCAAAGAAGGGAAAGCAGAAAGGTGGAAGGAGTATATAGAGGGTCTATACAAGGGCGATGTACTTGAGGACAATATTATGGAAATGGAAGAGGATGTAGATGAAGATGAAATGGGAGATACGATACTGCGTGAAGAGTTTGACAGAGCACTGAAAGACCTGAGTCGAAACAAGGCCCCCGGAGTAGACAACATTCCATTGGAACTACTGACGGCCTTGGGAGAGCCAGTCATGACAAAACTCTACCATCTGGTGAGCAAGATGTATGAAACACGTGAAATACCCTCAGACTTCAAGAAGAATATAATAATTCCAATCCCAAAGAAAGCAGGTGTTGACAGATGTGAAAATTACCGGACAATCAGTTTAATAAGCCACAGCTGCAAAATACTAACACGAATTCTTTACAGACGAATGGAAAAACCAGTAGAAGCCGGCCTCGGGGAAGATCAGTTTGGATTCCGTAGAAATACTGGAACACGTGAGGCAATACTGACCTTACGACTTACCTTAGAAGAAAGATTAAGGAAAGGCAAACCTACGTTTCTAGCATTTGTAGACTTAGAGAAAGCTTTTGACAATGTTGACTGGAATACTCTCTTTCAAATTCTAAAGGTGGCAGGGGTAAAATACAGGGAGCGAAAGGCTATTTACAATTTGTACAGAAACCAGATGGCAGTTATAAGAGTCGAGGGACATGAAAGGGAAGAAGCGGTTGGGAAGGGAGTAAGACAGGGTTGTAGCCTCTCCCCGACGTTATTCAATCTGTATATTGAGCAAGCAGTAAAGGAAACAAAAGAAAAATTCGGAGTAGGTATTAAAATCCATGGAGAAGAAATAAAAACTTTGAGGTTCGCCGATGACATTGTAATTCTGTCAGAGACAGCAAAGGACTTGGAAGAGCAGTTGAACGGAATGGATGGTGTCTCGAAGGGAGGATATAAGATGAACATCAACAAAAGCAAAACGAGGATAATGGAATGTAGTCGAATTAAGTCGGGTGATGTTGAGGGTATTAGATTAGGAAATGAGACACTTAAAGTAGTAAAGGAGTTTTGCTATTTGGGGAGCAAAATAATCGATGATGGTCGAAGTAGAGAGGATATAAAATGTAGACTGGCAATGGCAAGGAAAGCGTTTCTGAAGAAGAGAAATTTGTTAACATCGAGTATAGATTTAAGTGTCAGGAAGTCATTTCTGAAAGTATTTGTATGGAGTGTAGCCATGTATGGAAGTGAAACATGGACGATAAATAGTTTGGACAAGAAGAGAATAGAAGCTTTCGAAATGTGGTGCTACAGAAGAATGCTGAAGATTAGATGGGTAGATCACATAACTAATGAGGAGGTACTGAATAGGATTGGGGAGAAGAGGAGTTTGTGGCACAACTTGACCAGAAGAAGGGATCGGTTGGTAGGACATGTTCTGAGGCATCAAGGGATCACCAATTTAGTATTGGAGGGCATCGTGGAGGGTAAAAATCGTAGGGGGAGACCAAGAGATGAATACACTAAGCAGATTCAGAAGGATTGTAGGTTGCAGTAGGTACTGGGAGATGAAGAAGCTTGCACAGGATAGAGTAGCATGGAAAGCTGCATCAAACCAGTCTCAGGACTGAAGACCACAACAACAACAACATAGGCGCTGCCGACCGCTACGCCGTATTCTGGCTGTTTACATATCTCTGTATTCGAATGCGCATGCCTGTACCAACGGTTTCCTTGGCACTTCAGAGTATATGTTTTTCAGCCTGTTTCATCACAAAAGCTGCATATGTGTTCGATCTTCCCCCGCGGATACCCGTTTGTTCTTCACTTAATAGAGACTCTGATGTTACTGTATATCTGATGTTCTAGATACTAGCATAAACCTTGTACGCTGCATCCATTGAGTTAATCCCTCTGTGCTCCTGGCAGCTACTTCAGTCTCCCCTTTTAAATAGTGACACAAGTTCTGCTTGTCTGCCATAGCCGGCCGGAGTGACCGTGCGGTTCTAGGCGCTACAGTCTGGAACCGCGTGATCGCTACGGTCGCAGGTTCGAATCCTGCCTCGGGCATGGATGTGTGTGTTGTCCTTAGGTTAGTTAGGTTTAAGTAGTTCTAAGTTCTAGGGGACTTATGACCTCAGCAGTTGAGTCCCATAGTGCTCCGAGCCATTTTTTTGTCTGCCATACTCTTGGTGTGACTCTCCTTTTCCAACACACATTAATAGATTTAGCACTTTCTGATGGAGAGAACCTACACCGTAGTTTAGGAGTTCACTGTGGATGCTGTCCACAGCTGTAGTTTTCCTGTTTTCCAAGGCCGTTATACCCTCCGTTACAGCCGGCCGAAGTGGCCGTGCGGTTAAAGGCGCTGCAGTCTGGAACCGCAAGACCGCTACGGTCGCAGGTTCGAATCCTGCCTCGGACATGGATGTTTGTGTTGTCCTTAGGTTAGTTAGGTTTAACTAGTTCTAAGTTCTAGGGGACTAATGACCTCAGCAGTTGAGTCCCATAGTGCTCAGAGCCATTTGAACCCTCCGTTACATCTTCTATGCATAAATCGTCCTCACGTCGCGGATCCATATATTGCATACAACAGTTCTTTATGATACACGATACAAAATAAAATATAGCTGGTTGAAACAATTTTTCACAACAATAAAGTTCTATCAAACCTGAAATCAGTATGCGTTCTTCATTAATGAAAATTTTCAGTTCTTCTTTATTTACTTTTGTGTGCGAGTCCATGAGTGAGCCCATAAAGAAACAATACTTACATACTATCTCCGCTAAACAGTTCTAAAGCGTTAAGAAATTACAGAGTAACATGGTACCGTTCCCCGAAAGAGAAAGAGAAAAGAAAAAAAATAGAAAGCAAAGTAGTGGAATATCTAACAAAATTTGCATATCTTCACTTTCCATCTCTTGAATTATGACGGATCCATACGACCGCGGTAGGAAGGCACGGAGTATTATCTTTCCAGGACGCACAACCCGTGGGACGAGAGATAACTGTTTTAATGAGCAAGACTGCGGGAGTGCTCTCCGCCCAAGCACCGCCCACCGGTATCCGGTATCCGAATGGAATCTGAGACGAGGGGTAGCTCCTTCGAGCACCGCCGATCATTACATCGCGAACCAGGCAAGAATGAAGCACTACGGCTTTTATAACTCTGGTGCCGGTGAACAACAGGGAAAAATAAAATTTAGAGAGCGAAAGGAAAAAGTTCTTCGATCCTCGTTACAGCCATAATTTGACAACCTTTTGAGTCGTTTGTTCTTTCTGTCCTCTAACGAGGACCTTTGCGCTTTAGGAACAGTTCATCATTCTTTTCCAGGAAAGACGTATTTCTTTATTATTTATCTTCGCAATCCACTGCTTTTCACGGTATTCTGACAGCGTTTATTACCAACTTCATATTACGTTGGATCTTTACTTCGATTTTTGTTTCAGTTGCATCCGTGACAGAGGGACCTGAAACGGAAATGTAGAGGTTTTTATCAGTGGTGTGATTTATTTTAGGTATATGGATAACTCCTTACATTAGGCCTTTGAACACTACGATCTCATTGATAGAAATGGCATAACGTTGGTACAACAGTGGAGTGCCCTACCTCTTATTTAAACCCAATTTGGTGGCTAAATGTGTCAAACCCGCTCCAACGGTCTTATGCTCACTGTTTCCGATCAGCAGATGTAAACTCCTCTTCTTGTTATTAATGTCTTTTATTAATTTATCTTACCTTAATTTCTGCGGCTGTCGGACACAAGTACGGGAGCTTTAATAAACCTGACCATGTACCTAATACGAACAGTGCCTCTTTTACTTTTCAAATCACTCGATAAATGAATGATAAATGTCACTTTGAAATAATAACAGAATAAGTGGGATTACAGCGTTTTCTTGTCCGTTTTGCATGAACGCACTTCCCTAACAATGCCTACTTTCATCCAGTCCAGTCTCATTTAACAGTTACGTTTGCTTCACAATCAAGCTGTTGCATTTCCATGTATGTTACGAAGTTAATGACTTATCAGGCAAGCCTTTTCGTTTACGGTCTACTAGCAGATTGTTTCTCAACCACAATTACTGTTTCTCAAACACGACACTATATTAACAATGTATCTCTCAATTAATACCACGCTCCTTTTCGCGAAATAATTATATTACAAAAATACTTTTCTTATGCAAACCGACGTAACACTTTATAGTGTTAATTCCACCTCCTACCAAATTCTGCTACCACTTATCGCCGACGCAGCTGCTTGGATGCGTACTGAATTTTACACTTACTAGTAGTGAAGCTGGTGTACATGGTAATGGTTGGGTTACTGTGTCTCTTGTTCTTGGTGGTAAAGTGGAGAGTGTATCAGGGCTGGAAACTTTTAACAGCCGAATAGTTATATTTCTCGTACATTTCAGATATGTGAAGTGTATAACAGAGATCGTGGTTCATCTTACTATATGTCTACAATGCCGTTGGTTCTTAGGACAAGGAATATTCGTAAAGTAAATTAATCAGAATCTGTGTCAGTATGGGTTTTGAAGGTGCACTGAATTGTGCCAAGATTAAAGTTCTTGGTGATGTGACACATTACTGTAGAAACTGAAACGTTGTAGCTGTCCTTTCCTTGTGATATATAGAATCAAGATATACAGAATCAAACTATAAAATTAAATGTTTAAATAAAATACGACTTAGTCCGTCCACCGTTCCCTGCTTTTCTCAAAAATTAGCAAGAGCTTGCATATTATAATTTTAGGAAACTCTGCTCAGAAATCTTGTTGCAATCGAAGACCCTAATCTGGGCATTACGAATAATCAGTGCTAAATGGTGAAAAGTGAGATTGGAGAAATCTCGTTTTAATTTACCCGTTTTCAAGGGGCACAATCAAATGAAGGCATACTACTAGATACAGTCCACAGACCAGCTACTTTCTATTTTTATTGCAAAATATGTTTGAAATGTTAAGTTTTAAGTTTTCTGCTTATATTATGCCGCAAGTCTGTTGTGGCTCCTCCTGTTCTTAATCCTGTAAAGCAAATCGAACATTGTACTTCGCTGATACCTCACTTCGTAAAAAACTTTCAGCTAGTATGGTGCCATTTTGTAATCCAACTGATGTTAGACAATAACGAGAAAATACACTGCATGTATGTGTGTACCGTCCTGTAGGGTACATCAAGTTACACCCCATGACAATAGATGCATTACTGTCTTAGCAGTGCTGTACCAATCCTTACGCCATGCGGTTATTGCTCGTTTCTGTCAGCAGTAGTATTAAGATAGCACGTATCGCTTTTCACATTTTCTATAATAACGAAACATTTCAAATCAATGGAAATTTTACGAATAAAAATTACTCATTTTTTGAAAACCGAAAATTTTAGCAAGCTGCTGTGGCTAACTGATATTTTAGCTGTGACTATCTGATATTTTCTTTGCACGCTTATCAGTAAAAAATATAAAAAACTTCTGTCTTCAGTTAGAAAACTGGTTCGACGCAGCTAATCGCGCTATTCTATATTCAAAAGTCTCTTTATCTCTGAATGACTGTTCCAAGCAACATCCTCCTGAACTTGCTGACGGCAGTCTAGTATGGGTCTCCTGCTGCAGTTTTTAACCCATACGCTTCGCTCCATACCCAAAATGACTATTCCTTGGTGCCACAGGATGTCATATCCTCCAATCCCTTCTTTTTTTTAATATAAGCCACAAATTTATTTTCTCCCCGATTCAGTACTTCATTAGCTACATGATATTTTCAGCTAGTCTTCATCATTCTTCTGTAACACCACCTTTCAAAACCTTCTATTCTCTTCTTCTCCGTACTGTTCATTCGCCACTTTTGATTCTCGTACAAAGCTATACCCGAGAAAAATGCTGTCAGAAAATTTTCCTTAACTTTAAATGTATGAGACGTTAAATTATTCTATCTTTCAGAAACGCTTTTCAGGTTGTAAGTTATTATTTTGTATCCCTTACCTGTCGGTCTTGTTAGTCATTTCACTGATCAATAAAATAACTGATACTTATTACTTTTGTGTCTTGTTCCCTAAACTACCTCACAATCACCTGAGTAAATTCGACTACAGTGGCCTTCTTTTCCTTTTACTGATGTTCATCTATCCGTTATTACACTCTGTAGTTCTGATATGTAAGGCTTGTCTATGAAATACAATCGTTGGAGGAAACATGTTAATGAACCGAAATAATTTCTCAGTAACGAACTTCCAGAAAGCGAGTTCTTATATCAAGACACTTAGGAAACATAATCTTAATTAATCTCTGAAACTGTTCTTAGTCCAAATGCAATTCGTTTTCGTCCATTAATCCGTGTGGGTAATACAACCATCCTCAACTCGATCAAAACAATAACGAGCCCTGTTTTTTTCCGAAAAATGTGTTACACTTACTTCACTTACTCTAGGCAGTTTTCGAGGGAGATTGAAATATGCAACTGATAATGCCCTCTGTGCCGGCCGCAGTGGCCGTGCGATTCTAGGCGCTGCAGTCTGGAGCCGAGCGACCGCTACGGTCGCAGGTTCGAATCCTGCCTCGGGCATGGATGTGTGTGATGTCCTTAGGTTAGTTAGGTTTAATTAGTTTTAAGTTCTAGGCGACTGATGACCTCAGAAGTTAAGTCGCATAGTGCTCAGAGCCATAATGCCCTCTGTAACAAAGGTTATAGCAGAGAAATCAATAACTACAGACCTGTTTCACTACTGACATCACTTTCCCAAATTTTTGGTATTGTGATGAATTCTAGACCAGAATCCCACCCAAGCAATAATAATATCCTCAGTAAATCACAGTCTGAGCTTCATGAGAATTAGTCAACTGAAAATGTTATTTGTACGTTGAATCATCAGATTTCAAAAGCATTAAATAACAAAGTGGCTGTGGTTAGTATTCTCTGCTACCGATCAAAGGCATCTGGCTGTATGCAGATAAATTGAGGTTTTAGAGAATCTATGGTATTGCCAACCAGTGTATAAAATCTAGCCAAAAGATTGCAGAAAGTAATAGTTATTAATTCATCCTAATTAATCGGGGGAGATTCTTCTGACTGGGAAAAAAATCACTTATGGAGCTTCCCAAGGCTCAGTCTTAGGTCGACTATTGCTTCTCATAAATGTAAACGATCTCGGGCCCAATATTAAACAAGCAGAATTAGTTATTTTCGTAGATGACACTAGTATTGTAATCAGTTCAAGCATACATACAGAAACAGAAGAATGGGTACAGTGTTCTTGAAAGTATCATCGACTGGTTTTCCAGAGACACAACATACTCACTTCTGCACATCTACAGGTACCACACGAATGATAAGTGTAACGTATGTTGTGGAAGTAGTAAATAGAACGGAAATTTTAAAAATTTAAGATGTCCATATTCAGGAGAATTTAAAGTGGAAAAAGTACATTTTGAAACTCCTAATACAACTTAGTTCATCTATATTTAGAGTTAGATTCGTTTCATATTTTGGAGATAACCAAATCACTAAGTTGACATATTCAGCATATTTTTCATTCATTTATGTCATACAGAATAATGCTCTGTGCTAATTCATCTTTAAGAACGAAAGTCTTCATTGTTCAAGAACGTGGTGCAAGAATAATATCGTCTGTATACGGAGTTAGTCATTCTGACTACTCCTTCACAGAATATTTGTTCCCTCATGAAGTTTGTTGCAAGTAATGCGTTACAGTTCAAAAGAAACAAGGAAATGCATAATTACAATGCCAAAAGAAAAAAAATGACGTATTCGTATAAGCCACATGGTCAGGTTTATTTCGTAACGAAGCGTCCTCTCTATGTAAAGCTCCCGTACTTGAGAACGACAGCCGTAGAAATTAAGGCAAAATAAATAGATAAAAGACATTAATAATGAGAAGAGGAGTTTACATCTGCTGATCAGAAACAGTGACCATAAGACCTTTGGAGCGGGTTAGAGAAATTTAGCCACCAAATTGGGTTTAAATAAGAGGTAAGGCACTCCACTGTTGTACCAACGTTATGCCATTTCTATCAGTGATAGCAGGTGAGCAACGCCATAGTTGTCCTCTCTCTTTCGAGATCGTAGTGTTCAAAGGCCTAGTGTAAGGAGTTATCCATATACCTAAAATAAATCACACCACTGTTAAAAACCTCTACATTTCCGTTTCAGTTCGGTATCTGTCAAGGATACAACTGAAATAAAAATCGAAGTAAAGATCCAACGTAATATTAAGTTAGTAACAAACGCTGTCAGAATACCGCGAAAAGCAGTGGCCTGCGAATATGAATAAGTTGGGGTGCTCAGTGCTAAAGCCAAAATTTTGATCACTTACTCAGTGACATAAAGTTCCATAGAACAATTTCTATTATTGTAGTGTGTACAAGGTGGCGGGTATGAATTGCTAACTTACATTTTTGTACTGAAATAAATATATATATATATATATATATATATATATATATATATATATATATATATATATAAACCATATTTGCAGATTAATTCGTTATTTGAGTGTAAAATGATTCGTTCCACTCTAACCAACACATAATCGTTGTGAGACGATGGCTTTTTGAGCATCCAACGATAATTAGTTCGCTCTATGTACGTAACATACATACACTGTACAATTCGTACTGGAAAATGGAACTGCAAGATACCGACGCCGGAGCACCAACTTGTGTCTTACATTGGTCTGAAAATGGTAGTGTATCGAAAACTGGTTAACAAATACTAATAAATTACAATTTCGGCTGTGTTAAAGTTATAATAATCAACAGCTGTGTTCCTTGGGTACCATGTGTGATATATTTATCTCTAGGCGTTTATTGACCCAATAAGATCGCGCCGTCAATATAAACCACTATACTGCAGTTTAGGTACGATAAATTTATTATTTTTCAACTGTGATCTTAAATTAATTTAAAAATATCACATTTGTGCGAAAATGGGGAGCTTCCATAACAAATCCTAATCCTAGGAAGTTCTGGTCTTACGTTAAATCAGTAAATGGACCGTAACGGCATATGCAGACACTCTGGGATGATAATGGCATTGAAACAGAGGATGACACGCGTAAAGCTGAAATACTAAACACCTTTTTCCAAAGCTGTTTCATAGAGGAAGAGCGCATTGCAGTTCCTTCTCTAAATCCTCGCAAGAAAGAAAAAATGGCTGACATCGAAATACGTATCCAAGGAATAGAAAAGCAACTGAAATCACCCAACAGAGGAAAGTCCACTGGACCTGACGGGATACCAATTCGATTCTACACAGACTACGCGAAAGAACTTGCCCCCCTTCTAACAGCCGTGTGCCGCAAGTCTCTAGAGGAACAGAAGGTTCCAAATGATTGGATAAGAGCACAGGTAGTCCCGGGTTTCCAGAAGGGTAGTCGAGCACATGCGAAAACTATAGGCCTATATCTCTGACATCGATCAGTTGTAGAATTTTAGAACATGTTTTTTGGTCGCGTATCATGTCATTTCTGGAAACCCAGAATCTACTCTGTAGGAATCAACATGGATTCCGGAAACAGCGATCGTGTGAGACCCAACTCGCTTTATTTGTTCATGATACCCAGAAAATATTAGATACAGGCTCGCAGGTGGGTGCCATTTTCCTTGACTTCCGGAAGGCGTTCGATACAGTTCCGCACTGTCGCCTGATAGACAAAGTAAGAGCCTACGGAATATCAAACCAGCTGTGTGGCTGGATTGAAGAGATTTTGGGAAACAGAATACAGCATGTTGTTCTAAATGGAGAGACGTCTACAGAAGTTAAAGTAATCTCTGGCGTGCCACAGGGGAGTGTTATGGGACCATTGATTTACACAATATACAGGGTGGTCCATTGATCGTGACCGGGCCAAATATCTCACGAAATCAGCGTCAAACGAAAAAACTACATAGAACGAAACTTGTCTAGCTTGAAGGGGGAAACCAGATGGCGCTATGGTTGGCCCGCTAGAGGGCGCTGCCATAGGTCAAACGGATATCAACTGCGTTTTTTTTTTTAAATAAGAACTTCCATTGTCTTTATTACATATTCGTGTAGTACGTAAAGAAATATGAATGTTTTAGTTGGACCATTTTTTTCGCTTTGTGATAGATGGCGCTGTAATAGCCACAAACATATGGCTCACGATTTTAGACGAACAGTTTGTAACAGGTAGGTTTTTTAAAGTAAAATACAGAACTTAGGTACGTTTGAACATTTTATTTCGGTTGTTTCATTGTCATATATGTACCTTTGTGAACGTATCATTTCTGAGAACGCATGCTGTTAAAGCGTGATTACCTGTAACTACCACATCAATGCAATAAATGCTCAAAATGATGTCCGTCAACCTCAATGCATTTGGCACTACGTGTAATGACATTCCTCTCAACAGCGAGTAGTTCGCCTTCCGTAATGTTCGTACATGCATTGACAATGCGCTGACGCATGTTGCCAGGCGTTGTCGGTGGATCACGATAGCAAATATTCTTCAACTTTCCCCACAGAAAGAAATCCGGGGAGGTCAGATCCGGTGAACGTGCGGACCATGGTGTGGTGCTTCGACGACCAATCCACCTGTCATGAAATATGCTATTCAATACCCCTTCAACCACACGCGAGCTACGTGGCGGACACCCATTATGTTGGAAGTGCATCGCATTTCTGTCATACAGTAAAACATCTTGTAGTAACATCGATAGATGATTACGTAGGCAATCACCATACATTGTACCATTTAGATTGCCATCGATAAAATGGGGGCCAATTATCCTTCCTCCCATAATGCGGCACCATACATTAACCCGCCAAGGTCGCTGATGTTCCACTTGTCGCAGCCATCGTGGATTTCCGTTGCCCAATAGTGCGTATTATGCCGGTCTACATTACAGCAGTTGGTGAATGACCCTTCGTCGCTAAATAGAGCGGGTGCAAAAAATCTGTCATCGTCCCGTAATTTCTCTTGTGCCCAGTGGCAGAAATGTACACGACCTTCAAAGTCGTCGCCATGCAATTCCTGGTGCATAGAAATATGGCACGGGTGCAATCGATGTTGATGTAGCATTCTCATCACCGACGTTTTTGAGATTCCCGATTCTCGCGCAATTTGTCTGCTACTGATGTGCGGATTAGCCACGACAGCAGCTGAAACACCTACTTGGACATCATCATTTGTTGCAGGTCGTGGTTGAGGTTTCACATGTGGCTGAACACTTCCTGTTTCCTTAAATAACGTAACTATCCGGCGAACGGTCCGGACACTTGGATGATGTCGTCCAGGATACCGAGCAGCATACATAGCACACGCCCGTTGGGCATTTTGATCACAATATCCATACATCAACACGATATCGACCTTTTCCGCAATTGGTAAACGGTCCATTTTAACACGGGTAATGTATCACGAAGCAAATACCGCCCGCACAGGCGGAATGTTAAGTGATACCACATACTTATACTTTAGTAACTATTACAACTAAAAAATTCATATTTATTTACGTACTACACGAATATGAAATAAAAACTGATGGTTCCTATTTAAAAAAAAGCAGTTGATATCGGTTTGACCTATGGCAGCGCCATCTAGCGGGACAACCATAGCGCCATCTGGTTTCCCCCTTCAAGCTGGACAAGTTTCGTTCTTTATAGTTTTTTTTCGTTTGAAGCTTATTTCGTGAGATATTTGGCCCGCTCACTATCAATGGACCACCCTGTATATACATGACCTAGTAAATGGTGTGGGAAGTTCCATGCGGCTTTTCGCGGATGATGCTGTAGTATACAGAGAAGTTGCAGCATTAGAAAATTGCAGCGAAATGCATGAAGATCTGCAGCGGACAGAACTTGGTGCAGGGAGTGACAACTAACCCTTAACACAGACAAATGTAATGTATTGCGAATACATAGAAAGAAGGATCCTTTATTATATGATTATCTGATAGCGGAACAAACACTGGTAGCAGTTACTTCCGTAAAATATCTGGGAGTATGCGTACGGAACGATTTGAGTGGAATGATCATATAAAATTAATTGTTGGTAAGGCGGGTGCCAGGTTGAGATTCATTGGGAAAGTCCTTAGAAAATGTAGACCATCAACAAAGGAGGTGGCTTACAAAACACGAGTTTGACCTATATTTGAGTATTGCTCATCAGTGTGGGATCCGTACCAGGTCGGGTTGACAGAGGAGATAGAGAAGATCCAAAGAAGAGTGGCGCGTTTCGTCACAGGGTTATTTGGTAAGCGTGATAGCGTTACGGAGATGTTTAGCAAACTCAAGTGGCAGACTCTGCAAGAGAGGTGCTCTGTATCACGGTGTAGCTTGCTGTCCAGGTTTCGAGAGGGTGCTTTTCTGGATGAGGTATCGAATATATTGTTTCCCCCTACTTATACCTCCCTAGGAGATCACGAATGTAAAATTAGAAGATTCGAGCGCGCACGGAGGTTTTCCGGCAGTCGCTCTTCCCGCGAACCATACCCGACTGGAACAGGAAAGGGAGTTAATGACAGTGGCACGTAATGTGCCCTCCGCCACACACCGTTGAGTGGTTTGCGGACTATAAATGTAGATGTAGATGTAGATGTAGAAGTAGAGATCGCAGAAAAGCCTCAGTTATAATAACAGTTACGCAGATAAAACGCCTCTCTTTCAATGTGTTGGACATCAAAATAAATTAATTAAATTACAAAACCTTATAAATAGCTTTAAATCTAGCACAACATTAATAGTGATAACTGATTTACTTTGACTAAAAATTGTGCAGTGACACTATAAGAATAAAAAGTTTACTAAACTGCATGAAAATAGCGCTATAAAAATTTATCACTTCGTAACTAGGAACTATTTCTGTAACCAGCACCTTAGACGAAAACTCTGCTTGGTTTATGGTGCTCATTCAGAACTAGAGTTTGCAATTTCATTGTCACATTACTCTCTAATGAGCCACATTAGAAGTTACAACTGCAGCTTGTGAAACTTGTGACAGCGACAACTAGCGAAACATTGCTACCGCACAGCAAAATTTCTTCTGCTAATATACGTTCATTTTTTCTTATTCTTAGCAATAAATTACGGATACAGGATTAGATTACTGTTTTGTAACTTTTTAAGAACTTATAGGTATTCTCCAGCGTTACTTTAATGTCGGTGTTAAAGAAGTACAGCGATTTGATTGTAGTGACATAACGAATCATGTAACCAATTGTAAGTGCATCTCAACAGCTTGCCCTCAAGGCCTTCGTACATTGATGTCTGATTTGTGTTACCAGTTTCCCAAATGAAACCACCTAATAAGCTGTTAACAACAACTTACCCGAATGCAGCAGAGTAACATCCCCAACAACCGCTGATATAGCAACGTGCTAACACCGTCAGTTTCAAGGCACAAACAAAACAAGAGTGAGGATATAGTGTTTGTTTTAGCTAGTATAATATCAAACGATCTGTTTAGTGACAATACTCTAGATGAATACAAACTGTCTAATTACATTGTGTGTATGAAAAACGAAATGTACCTCCGTAAAGGGGAATGAGTGTAGGGCGAGCAGATTCAGGGATCCGTCCCGCTCCCCTTGGCAGGGACTTAGTGGAGGTTGTTTGTCGTTGCCTTCCTAATGATCTGTTATGAAGTGTCAAGAGTGTATGTGTGTCGTGCTGACGACTGTAATGACTGCTTGTGCAGTGTGGTGTTGGATTTGGATTGTTGTGGATGAAAGGAAGGTAGAGGGTAAAAGCCAGTGAAGGCACAAAGTCTACTCCTCCCCAAAAGCACCAAAGGAGTCGCAGAGTTTAACGTCCCCATTCGGAGGACAGATCACCATAAACCATGCCATATGCGCTCACTTCATCAGACACTGCGGAGAGGTTTGTGATTTAATCCGGGACATTGGCAAAAAGTTTGGTCATACGCCACAAGCTCTCATCCCCTTTCTGGGCAAATACTGGCAGTGATAATTTCGTCCATCACCAAGGTTCGAACCAGCTTACGTCCGAGTAGAGGGCGACGGCATAAGCGTGTGTTAGCGACCTCGTCTACGAATGTGGAAGTGGAAAAGGAATGTTGCCTGACCTGATATGACGTGTTGCGCCATCTACCTGCCGTGAATCGGACGAGTGGTGAAAAGCCGTTTTAGGGACTGTAAAGGATGGTCTTATTCTACGTATGGTGAGGGTTATATCGTATCCCTTGTAGCTGTGTCGTTTTATACATAGACCAGACCATTAGAAACGCGGAGAGTCGAGTAGTAGAGCATAAGCTACACATGCGCTCACAATCGTTGGACATATAGGCGATTTCAAAACATAGTCTGTACAGCAGAGTAATTCTAGGGGGTTTTACCAGCAGCTAGCATTGCTTTATTAAGAAAGCTGTTTCAATTAACAAATAAGTTTATGAATACAGACATAAGTATTTGTTTAAATTCTGTTCTTAAATAAAGGTAGTCTCGGTTGTAAAATTGTTTTTACTAAAACTGGTTTCGTGTTTCTCCCTTGTGAGGCATCATCAGAGTGTGTAAATATCTTGCAGAATAAGTTTCATCCGTCAATCACCATAATAGGACACAAAATAATAATGACAGTGATATGGATGAGGCATCCGTTCGTCAGTAGTATTATCGGAACTGGAAAGAATAAAGACTTTTGAGGAGCGGATGCCTTATCCAGACCATTTTTATTCTTAATTGTGACCTGTTGTGGCGGTTGAAGAATGAAAATTCTTCTGCTGCATTTTTAAAAAAACCTGATGATGCCATACAACGGAGAAACGGGTGATTTGTTTTAATAAAAACCATTTAGTAACCTAAACGTCCTGACAGATTAAAACTGTGTGCCGGACTGAGACTCGAACTCGGGACCTTTGCCTTTCGCGGGCAAGAGTTCTACCAACTGAGCTACCCAAGCACGACTCACGACCCGTCCTCACAGCTTTAATTCCGCCAGTACCTCGTCTCCTACCTTTAAAACTTCGCAGAAGCTCTCCTGCATACCTCTCCTTTGGAAGGTAGGAGACGAGGTACTGGCGGAATTAAAACTGTGAGAACGGGTCGTGAGTCGTGCTTGGGTAGCTCAGTTGGCAGAGCTCTTGCACGCGAAAGGCAAAGGTCCCGAGTTCGAGTCTTGGTCCGGCATACAGTTTTAATCTTCCAGGAAGTTTCATATCAGCGCACACTCAGCTGCAGAGTAAAAATTTCATTCTGGAACCAATACTAGCTTTATTCAGGAAGTATCGAAACAGTTGCTGTCCAGGCAGCCAAAGATGGAATGGAAGCAGTATTACATAAATTGTGGTTTTTTTAATATTTAAATACTGGAACGGTGGTCTGATCATTCGATATTAAAAGACTACGACCAAGGTGTGGACGGGGCCAAGGAATTGACATATCAGACGTGATTTAACACATAAATAATTTATTCATAACATACACTACATAACA
Source organism: Schistocerca nitens (assembly GCF_023898315.1). Lineage (NCBI taxonomy): Eukaryota > Metazoa > Arthropoda > Insecta > Orthoptera > Acrididae > Schistocerca > Schistocerca nitens. The sequence continues at coordinate 421,914,363 of NC_064617.1, read as the reverse complement.
CCAACTACGTAAATCCTGCTTCGATGCTTACAATTGCCCAAAATGGGAGGGCCACCACTTTCGAATTAGAAAGGCTATAATTTAAGAACTAAAACGCCTATTATAATTTTTAAATAATAATAATAATAATACAACACATAAGTAAGCGCTAAGTGAACGCACTCTTAAATCTTTAATTATTAATCACAAGCGTGGGTTTACCACATTTAAATTCTCATTGCAACATAAAACATAAGTACATGAATTCACAAATGAGCATGGCTTCAAAATTTCTACCTGGACAACCTATGGTCCTAAAACTTTCGTATTACATTCCAGCCAATCACATTAATAACTTATAAGTATGGTGGGTAAAATACAAACGTTTGCACTATAATCAATTTTAATAATCCACAATCACTCAAAAAACACATCAGAAGTTCGATACGGAGCATGTAAGTCTGTTTATACAATTTTTCGGACCAAAATAGGCACGAGGGCTACCATAACAGAAGTGCGCTAGTTGTTTGTAGGATAGGTGCTCCCGTTAGCTTAATCACTGAGCAGATATTTACTTAAGCGACAGGTAAGATAGTTCATGCAAATAGAAGGTATTTCTAAAGTTTTTTTTTTCCTCCCTTTTAACAAGCGGGTTTTAGTAAGGTGGAAATTACACTATGAGGAGACTCAATAGCAATCTAACGGGCACGCCTTCGCGAGGACGCCATGCCACTACACACGTACTAAACTAGTCGCGTATCCGCTGTTCAAGCCAAACATTAACAACACAGTTCCATATTCGTGACACCCATATAGCCGGGATCAAAACAAAACCAAAAATCCCAAGAGCGCAAGATCCAGCATAGCTTCAGAACAGATCTTACTTCATGCGGTTGCCTTCACAAATACAGGTATCGAAATGAAAACAAGAATGAGTAACAACATTCCCTAATCAGCAAAATGTTCTTCTGTAGGTCCCTGTAGCGCTAGACAACGCTGACATGCCAATGTTAACAAACCTCTAAGGCAACACCTCCAACTGACAAGCCGAAACCAATGTGACCACTTATCAGCTCCGTGACAAGATTCGAACCCCCAACTACTGTCAGTGCAACTCACTTAGAATAAATACAGCGCAAATGGTATGGCGGACACATATACCCAGGGATTAACAGAACACTAGACTGGACTAGAATTAACCTTAATAATACAGCACTAGATCATGGGAGACAAGGAACTAACTGCCCACACGAAATTCTGCAACCACAGAGCGGGAGGATGAACTACCAAAACATAGAAGTGCAAACGTACACAGATAACTACCAAAATACACCACTACACCGGTTAGCAACGATACGTGGAGGAACCTGCACTGTCAGAATTGCACCAGTGAACAGAACAGAGGATTGCCACAGCGGTGGTCACAAGGCGGGAAAGACGACTGGATGAACTCAATCCCAAAGGACGATCAACTTGAAACATTCACACTAAACATTTTTCTCCATTCCCTCGGCGCACTTCGTCGTTTGTCCGGGACTGCCGTGCACAATTCTGAGTCGTCCGCAGTCGTCCCGGCAGACACCGACCCAGCCGAACTGCTCCTGGACTCAAACCCTCGCCGAACGGCGGCTCTACCGCGCCATGATGGTTACTGTTTGTTTGCCTTCGTCGACGCAGGCGATGATTAGCCTGCCATCCGCATCCCGCGGACAACCAGTGAAGAGCGGACAGAGGGGCCCAACCTGTCCGGTATTCCTCCACGGGTGGAAGTGCGGGCGAAAGAGTTTCATAAAAGACCAACCCTGAACAACCGCGGAAAAACGAAATAGAAGCGAAGCAATAAAAGACAGCAACGAGATGCTAGAGATCGATCGCGCCCAAACACTGTCGATTACCAAAAATATTGGCTCCACACGACGCTCAGGAAACGAGTCGTGGAAAGATGGAGGTACACACGGCTCAGACGCCTGATGCTGTTTATCTGTCGTTGTGCGTTGTGCTACTTGTTTATAGTGTTAGTCGTCTTGTCAACACGTCGTGTTTTAGTGTTTTCTAGTTGGCGCAGTATATCTGAAGAGGTTCTAAACTGGCTTACCCAGTGATCTGTAGTTCTAGTAGTGCCTTGAAAATGGGGGTGCGTTCACCTGTCGAAACATCGGTGGTTGTCGGCGACGCTACTTGCATTCCCGTAAGTTATCTGAACTTTCGGTACACAGGTAAAAGTTCAGATTTCTCACTTGATTTTAAAACGAGGACACACTAATGAAGAAAAAGAAATCTAGTGATGCGCTTTCATAAGACATGACGATGCACAGTTAAAAGAGACTCCTCATTTAACGGGCCACAACCAGTACACATATACACTCCTGGAAATTGAAATAAGAACACCGTGAATTCATTGTCCCAGGAAGGGGAAACTTTATTGACACATTCCTGGGGTCAGATACATCACATGATCACACTGACAGAACCACAGGCACATAGACACAGGCAACAGAGCATGCACAATGTCGGCACTAGTACAGTGTATATCCACCTTTCGCAGCAATGCAGGCTGCTATTCTCCCATGGAGACGATCGTAGAGATGCTGGATGTAGTCCTGTGGAACGGCTTGCCATGCCATTTCCACCTGGCGCCTCAGTTGGACCAGCGTTCGTGCTGGACGTGCAGACCGCGTGAGACGACACTTCATCCAGTCCCAAACATGCTCAATGGGGGACAGATCCGGAGATCTTGCTGGCCAGGGTAGTTGACTTACACCTTCTAGAGCACGTTGGGTGGCACGGGATACATGCGGACGTGCATTGTCCTGTTGGAACAGCAAGTTCCCTTGCCGGTCTAGGAATGGTAGAACGATGGGTTCGATGACGGTTTGGATGTACCGTGCACTATTCAGTGTCCCCTCGACGATCACCAGTGGTGTACGGCCAGTGTAGGAGATCGCTCCCCACACCATGATGCCGGGTGTTGGCCCTGTGTGCCTCGGTCGTAAGCAGACCTGATTGTGGCGCTCACCTGCACGGCGCCAAACACGCATACGACCATCATTGGCACCAAGGCAGAAGCGACTCTCATCGCTGAAGACGACACGTCTCCATTCGTCCCTCCATTCACGCCTGTCGCGACACCACTGGAGGCGGGCTGCACGATGTTGGGGCGTGAGCGGAAGACGGCCTAACGGTGTGCGGGACCGTAGCCCAGCTTCATGGAGACGGTTGCGAATGGTCCTCGCCGATACCCCAGGAGCAACAGTGTCCCTAATTTGCTGGGAAGTGGCGGTGCGGTCCCCTACGGCACTGCGTAGGATCCTACGGTCTTGGCGTGCATCCGTGCGTCGCTGCGGTCCGGTCCCAGGTCGACGGGCACGTGCACCTTCCGCTGACCACTGGCGACAACATCGATGTACTGTGGAGACCTCACGCCCCACGTGTTGAGCAATTCGGCGGTACGTCCACCCGGCCTCCCGCATGCCCACTATACGCCCTCGCTCAAAGTCCGTCAACTGCACATACGGTCCACGTCCACGCTGTCGCGGCATGCTACCAGTGTTAAAGACTGCGATGGAGCTCCGTATGCCACGGCAAACTGGCTGACACTGACGGCGGCGGTGCACAAATGCTGCGCAGCTAGCGCCATTCGACGGCGAACACCGCGGTTCCTGGTGTGTCCGCTGTGCCGTGCGTGTGATCATTGCTTGTACAACCCTCTCGCAGTGTCCGGAGCAAGTATGGTGGGTCTGACACACCGGTGTCAATGTGTTCTTTTTTCCATTTCCAGGAGTGTAGTTACCCCCATTAGCCACCCTGAGACTTACCTCTCCGTACATAAACGGATTTTGTCGCCATTACACTGAGGAAACAGCATACTACTTTTAGGATTGGACTATGGTCTAACATCTTCGAGTGGACAACGGCGTGCGACGTAGGCCTAGGTAGGTCTGGCTGAATTTGCGTGATGTCGAAGCAGTCGCCAAGAATGTGTACCACCGTGTATCGAACAATAGATTAACGACTTTGCCTCCGAGTAAACTCTTAGTTTTACTCCCAAGCAAATGTCTCTTTACTACTGTACATTGGCTCTACATACATCCCTTCTCTCTCATATCACCGAATACCGGGCAAGAGTGCTGATGTTGTGCATAGAACATTGTAATCATATTTTGCGTCCATCGGTTTAGGTCTCCCCTAGTTATTGTCGTTCATTCAATCTTGTCACGATAACAGACAAAAGCATGCCAGCAAAAAAGGTGAAACGTGGACCAACATGTGATAACTGCCAAATATTTCGCAGCTTTTCTGTTCAAATGGAAACAGTTTGCGACAGCAGAATTTCCGCGTAATACGGAGTGTAACTAAATTTTCTTAGCTATAAATGAATTTATCACGGCGCCAACGCTCACTAATCAAATTACGTTCACTTTGCCGCCACACTCGGGTAGGTTCTCGGCTCTCACTCGCTGCTCTTCCACAGCACTGCTCCTAAACGCGTTTACGGTTGTCCTGCAAGTATGGGTATTTCAACTCATGCAGTGTACATTCTCCACGATTACCTTCAGTTTGTCTTTACCCTCAAGCATTATTTTGGAGAAACCTTAAGTTTCCAATGAATAAGTAGTTCACTTCATATTCAACTGATGAGAAATAAAGGGCCATTATGTAGCGCACGATGAACCTACTTCTGAGATTAGACAAATTACTATATTCGTCTCACATGTTTCTTTCCTGGGACCACACCGCTTCTAGTACTTAGAACAGGTGTGTTCTCAGAACTGAACACTGTGGTCCCGGAGCAGATCCCTATATACGAGTGTCATTCAGTAATTAAAGAGACGAATTAGTCTGCGGAAAAAAGCATTTATTTTTACAAAACAATACTTTTTCTACTTTTCAACATAATTCCCTTGAATATTTAAGCACATTTCCATTTTTAATAGCCCTAGATGCCTTTCTGTCATCAATTACAATGTTCGTTCAGCGAAATACATTCCGTTAGCACGCAACCCCAGAAAAACTACATCTCTCCTTTCTTCCTTCCCTCCGGACAACATACAACCAACTGACACCCAGTTAACATCGTTCCAAAGTACATCAGTGTCATACGAAGACCGAAACGTAGAACATTAATTCGGAAATATTTGCAGAAAATGAAATTCACTCAGCAGCCCAATAGAACAATTATGATAATATGTATTCATACAAACAAAAATTTATCTTTTTGTTATACAGTAATTTTATGAAAGTTGTTTTTTTTAATCACACGGGTTAATTGTGTTAGCACGTCATATACTACTATACAGTCAAAGTTTAAAACGTTTCAAATAAGATCGAAAAAAAGGGTAAGATCGTAAATTTGAGAATATACATGGTCCAGACGGCTTATTGCACGTTACATCCTATAAAGAAAACGATAACTAAAACCAAAGACAATGTAAAAATACAAATAGTAGTTTTTGGTATTTTGAAGACTGGGATGTTCACTCAGGCAGACGAAACGGAACAAACATGTGCCATGTAAGGGAGAATATTGTACCCTGGAATATTTTTTACACTTTCGTTTTTAGCCAGCCCTTTAATAGAAGTTTAATATGTTTTCTTACTTCATTTTTAAATGATAGAAAGTTTTTGTGTGCTACGGCCTTTCCCTGAAATTACAAAAATTAACGCTAAAAGTAAGGTTTCCGAAACATGAGAAAAATGGTCCAATGTACAACACGGTGTAATAACTACGGACAAACTGAATTGAAATTTAAAAAGAGTAACAAGACAGAAAATCTTGTCATTATAGTACTTAATGGTCTGTTACTTTACTGCTCTAATACTCACGCCGGCCGATGTGGCCGTCGGTTCTAGGCGCTTAGGCGCTTCAGTCTGGAACCGTGTGACCGCTACGGTCGCAGGTTCGAATACTGCCTCGGGCATGGATGTGTGTGATGTCCTTAGGTTAGTTAGGTTTAAGTAGTTCTAAGTTCTAGGGGACTGATGAACTCAGAAGTCCCATAGTGCTCAGAGCCATCTACTACTGACGAACAAACAGCAGGTGAAACCGAATTATACAAAAAATGGTTCAAATGGCTCGGAGCACTATGCGACTTAACTTCTGAGGTCATCAGTCGCCTAGAACTTAGAACTAATTAAACCTAACTAACCTAAGGACATCACAAACATCCATGCCCGAGGCAGGATTCGAATCTGCGACAAAATCTGCAAAAGTCGCTAAGAGTAAATTTTCATAGTAATTATACAAAACTAATTGCTTTCGTACAAAGTATTGCGTCGCAGTTTATTTCAAGCGACCATTTAGCGTTCACATAAGCAGTGCTTTCCATTTCACCACGTGGTCGCCAGACTACCGCGCGGCTTTATGTCTCAGCTTAAGACAGTAGAAAATGAGGGATAATATTTATGACGTTCTGTAGTGCGCATTCCTTCACGTGATTCCAAAATCGGTCGCTGGATTGAAACAACGCCCAGGAAGCATGTGTTCCTAGGTACACTATCCTTTAAGTACGACACTTTCCTCTACTAATTATGAGCAAACTGTAGTCGGGAAGATGCAAATTACTGGCCACCGACAAAAATGCATTTCATAAACCGATAGAAAAAGTGATCTGAAAAACATAGTTAACTTCAAAAAAAATTCCAAAACGACTGCCCTGAAGGACGAACATGAAATTCGCGGGGAGGTGAGCACCTTATTTTCCTTCACATGAATTTGTTCGCTGCATTACGCCACAGTAGTTTTAGTGGGTAGACAGCAAATGAATGAATGGAAAGGTCGAAGTTGAGGCCAAATTAAGCTGTGATACAACGTCATCTGTTCCATGTGCGTCATAACAACTCTGAAAGCTACATATGAATGTTCGGCGACCATTGATCTTTATTAAGAGCGTAACGTCTGCCAGAGGATAAAATTTCAACCAGTTCTCCCGGTATTCTACGCGTACTTCTAACAATAAAAAACTTTTGAGCGAGCTAGGCTGCATTCGTTGCTCTGAAATGATGTAGCCAAAGAACATCTGAAATGCTACATAATTAAATAAGTGTGACAATTTCACGCAGAAGATATGCCCATATTTACTTATTTATACTCGGTGTCGAATAAATTTGGATTATAAAATGTCTCACAGTGTACAGATTTTCGAAGCTGTTTCTTTCTGACGTGGGTCTAATTATTAATCCACATATGAATTCTATAGACTGCTTGGCAATTTGTTAGTTTTGCTTCATTAGTCACAGTGGGGATCGCGTCTAAACTTAAGTTATTTTTTCCTTTTCCATCTTTGTTACCTGTGCTTCTATATTCTTTTGTGTTCTCCTAAAGTTTATTATTTTCTTTCTTCCGTCCTTAGAAGTGCCGATTCTTTATTTATTTTGTATTGGTGTCCTTCTAGATTTAGTTTTCCACTCTTAACAAATTTCTTTTAGTTGTTTCACATTAGTGAAGAGTTTTTCATTTGGGGTCAGTCTTAAAATGCTTTGGTCATGTTGCCAAAATGCCGTCTTTAATTGGTGAATCTGATCTCTTACATTCGCTAAAAAAATAATCAAAAAATACTAATACTCGCTCACTTTGCCATTATTTCCGATATTTCTTTTGTAATTGTTAGCTTCAGTGTACACAAATTAGCTAAAATTGTTGTGACACATTGAGGATGAAATCTATAGAATGAAATTCATTCATTCACTCCCGCCTCACGTTGATTCACAATCATTCTACCTTACATGCCTGAAGACAACGAAGGAAAGGTGAAAGGTACGACACATGGGTTTAAAACATAAATAGAAGAAAGGCACAGAGAATTGTGACTGGCTGACCAAACAACTCGGACAAATCGAAAAATCTTAAGACTCTCACCACATTAAGACACAAAGGAATTACCGACATTGGCTGCGGGTGGGCGTTGACTGAAATCAATGGGGGAACTTGAAAATTTGTGCCAGACCGGGATTCGAACCCGGATCTCCTACTTATGAGGCAGATGTTTTGATCACTCAGCATCTGGACATAATGTTCATTGCACCTGCAAGGCGTCCCTACCACGCTTCCCATCATATCCAAATTCTCAACTTCTCTGGTTATTATATATATCACCTTATTCATTAGAACGGCACTTAAAATGAAGGGCAGATCTGTCGGTAAATCTACTGCTGGTCTCTGATCTGAAAATAAAACACAGTATAATAAAACGTGGCGCACGGTTATCTGTGCGCCACAAGCAACACACACTGTAGAAGCCATGCGTCAAGCCTGAGACCTACGTGTAGAAGAGTAAAGAGGACCTCATCCTGCCTGCGTGGCTGAAGGAGGTACGCCACGACAGCGTTTTGGACTTTGCTCAAACGCGAGACGATAGCATGCAAGGGGCCGGGGGGGGGGGGGGGGGGGGGCACTGAAGGTATCCCAAGATCGCGACACGCCTCGTTGGCTGATACATCGAGCCTTTCGTTCCCTACAGTACCCATGTGCCCTCCTGGTACGCAGCAGGATGACGCTTTGCCAGTCTCTGCGAACGGAGAAGGGCATCCTGGATATACTGGACTGTTTTATCGGCTGGATACAAGCGTTGCAGACACTGCAGGGCATCCCGGAAGTCTGAAAAAATTAGGAATTTAGCAGACATGACACATCTCATCTCCTCCCCCAAGATCGCGAATAATTCGGCATCGAATATCTGAGGATACCTTGCGTGTAAGAGAAGGCCGGAAGTCCTTAATATTGCTAGGTAAAATAATTATGTGAATTTCCTCGATTGTTCTCACTTTCCATGTGTTGTACATCTTATTTTTTGCGAAGAATTATGTCTTATGCCCATTGATTTTTATGGCTTTTCATGTACAACACGTTTACAAAACATATTCGTTATTGGAAGAGACTATACTGAAGGAGGAACATAATAAGACCAGAGATGAACACGTTCTTATTCACACAAATATACTCCATGTTTTGCGTTACCGAAGTTTCAGAGAGCAGACAAGCAATGAATGACCAGAAGAGAACAGAATTTCGGCCACGTTAAACCAGAAAGAACATCCTTCGGTCCCATGTCCACAAACAATAACGTACATGGTGATGACGTCCTATGATAGCCCTGTATCTGTTAATGCTACATGAGATATTCCATATGCGTGAAATCGAGTTTTACACAGCTTTCAGCTTTCCATTTCCAAGAATCAGAAATTGGTGTAAACACACACTTGAAGACTCTCGGAACTGTTCACACGCTAAGAACACTCGCCGCTTAATGTGTGCACGTTGTTGACGAGTATGGAATGCACCAATTCCTTCAGTTACCTCCGAAATCAAAAATCCAAATGATTAATGTTTCGTCAACGAGGAAGTCATGCTACTAGGTCTCCACAACCACTTATTAAACGTCTAGGTTATAGAATGTCGTACAAGGCAAATTAGTGTAGCACTCTCTTGCGTGATATCCGTAGATTAATTCTCTGCAATAACAAAGATTATTTGTCCTGTATAAATTGGTGTGCGGTACCTGTTAATGTTGCTGATGGTGCCGTCCAACAAGTCACCGTCAGCTCCAGCCTGCACATTGGTACTAAAGAAAACCTGTTACCTTGCTCCCATGAACATTCGACAATTTCTATTTTCCTACACGAGGTGGTTGTGGTCATTTATTATTTCATTCTGTACGGACACCGACTCATTAAAAAATAATAACGCAAGATACAAAGTGTATATATTTGTCGTGGAAACCATAGCCATAAACGTCATAGTACTCTTGTGGCCACATAGTTTACACCCGCTTCAACAGCTGCAGTACTTCCGTGATCGTCTAGTTACTAGGACATTGCATTGTCTCTGTTTCTCCCACACATTTTTGCAGGATCACCTTTTACCCTTCGCACCACTAGCCCCATATCAGCTTTAGTTGCTGTGGGTGGTCTAATATCTGAAAGTCGCTGGAATGATCAGCTGAACCCATGTACAAGATGACACACAGCGTTTCGTCCCCTATCGTCGTCGGTTAAAAAATGGGGAAATACTACGTCTGCTATTTCTCGCGTATAACAAGAATTCCAATTCAAAATGCAGGTCATTCACATTGCAAACAATCAATAATCTTGGCTCTGAAACCAACACTATCTAATTACAGTGGGTAATGAGTACCACAAAGTTGTGACTGCTACGACGGAGCCGGCCGGGATGGCCGAGCGGTTCTAAGGGCTACAGTCTGGAACCGCGCGACCGATACGGTCGCAGGTTCGAATCCTGCATCGGACATGGATGTGTGTGATGTCGTTAGGTTAGTTAGGTTTAAGTAGCTCTAAGTTCTAGGGGACTGATGCCCGTAGAAGTTAAGTCCCATAGTGCTCAGAGCCATTTGAACCATTTTTTTTTTTTTTTTTTTTTTTTGCTACGACGGATACGTTAATGCAGTACTTGTGTTATTCAGAAATGCAGTGCATTGTTCCTTGGGGCATGTATACATTAACACTGAACTGCATTTCAGTTAAACTGTCTCCCTTTTTTTTCTTTTTTTCTTTTTGAGCGGCAAATTTGGGTTCGAGTCCCGGTCCTGCACAAATTTTCACTGTCGTCTTTTTATTATACAGCTGATAGTTGTCCACATTGCCAACTGCGAATACATTTCATGTGTAACGACTGACATTAGAACCATAGTCAGTGTGATACGTCTAGAAGTAAATACAACAGGTGAAAAATGAACTATTAACTTTGCCAGAAAGCTTGTATCACTGATTACAGTACAGCTAGGCGTCCAGCATTTAGTTCTGAAAATTCTCGATACATGCAAGGTTTACCACTTTAGAAGAACTAGTTTCTATAACATCTCCTGCAACATAGTGGGACACCATGACGAAAGAGCAATTCCTACGTCATCTGGAATCAGGCACTGAATTAAATCCAATGCAACAAGTGAAAATCTGTGTCGGACCGGGACTCGAACCATGTTTTCCCGGTTATCGCAAGCAGCCACCTTAACCACTTCGGCTGTCCGGATATGCTTCCCATCCAAACCAAATTTCCATATGTCGCACACTACATATGTACTATGTTATGTTATGTTAACAGCGGACCTAGAAACGACGGAGAGGCTCCGTCCCACCGCAGCCGCAGTGGTCCGCAACCCAACGACGACTACCGCAGTCTACTTCACCCCTCCGCGCCCCACACCGAACCCAGGGTTATTGTGCGGTTCGGCTCCCGGTGGACCCCTCAGGGAACGTCTCACACCAGACAAGTGTAACCCCTATGTTTGCGTGATAGAGTAATAGTGGTGTACGCGAACGTGGAGAACTTATTTGCGCAGCAATCGCCGACATAGTGTACCTGAGGCGGAATAAGGGGAACCAGCCCGCATTCACCGAGGCAGATGGAAAATCGCCTAAAAACCATCCACAGACTGGCCGGTTCACCGGACCTCGACACAAATCCGCCGGTTGGATTCGTGCCGGGGACCAGGCGCTCCTTCCCGCCCGGAAAGCCGTGCGTTAGACCACACGCCCAACCGGGCGGGCTATGTACTATGTAGTGCACCTATCCATTATCCCCATTGCTCACAGTCTCACCTGGTTCCCGCAAAAGGTCGAAAAAAAGAGTGCATCCGCACCGAAGTTGTCATTATTTGCCGTCTTTCGGACATGTCCCAAGAAACAGACACCACTCATATAAATATATGCGCCTTGACGGCAAATAATAGTATTAGTTCGGTTGCACTCTTCGTTCGACATCGTGAGGGAATCAGGTAAGGCTGTGAGCAATGAGGATAAAGGACAGGGGATATTACTTATATAGTGTGCAGCATCTGGGAATCTAGGCTGGATGGGCAGCGAGCTCAAATAGCCAAAGTTGATCGCTCGCGATAAGCGGGGAGTGTGGGTTCGAGCCCCGATTCGGAACAACTTCTCGGTTGTCAGCAATGGATTTATTTCAACGTTAGCTTACAACTTATGTGTACTTTCTCTTTCTTCATGTACGGCTGCAAAATCATGAATGGTATATGTACTTTCGGACATATAAATAAATAAATATAAAAAATGAGGTTGCCATATTAGATGCCCTGCATATCGACACTGTATTCCAAGCACATGAGGTTGATATCTTTATTGTGCATTTATAGACAATATTTTTCTTTTACTGCTGTCTTAATATAGCATTACGCTGTTTGACTGCATCGATTCTTTTTTTCTACCGTATATTTCCTGGTTTCGCTAATGCTCCTTTTCTCCAAGAAATCTGAACCTTGTTGCTTCACTTACTGTTCCACGTATAACTATTTCCATAAAACTTCGTGGTTCTTATTATACTTCTACCGAATACAGACTATTCAGCCAAAATTCTTAGACCTCTTATCCTCACCAAAGATTTCCTTGAATAGCTGCTATAATTACATTATGAAACTACAGATAGATTGTTTACCTGCTTTGTTTCAGCAGTCGTTCTGCGATTACTGGTTTAACTTCAAAATTCATCCTTCAATAAAATCTGTATTATGGCTTAAATTTTCTTACCGTAAAAAATATTTTCACTTCGGTTGTTTAAACTGCGTGGCAGCTAATAGCTGTATAGATGTTCATTGGCGTATTAATTGGTCAGTGTTGTGCAGTATAATTGTTGCCTTTGTACTACACAGTCTGCTGTTTCTGAAATTACCATGAAGGAAGCATGTGACCGGTATGAAATGTACCGGATTCAAAGCGAATTCTGACGTAATCGGTTAGAACAGCAGAGCGCATACTTGTCCTTTGAACAGCCGTGTCGGCTGACAGCCGTACATGTTGTAACCTGCAGAGAACGTTGTGTATCATTATCTATTAGCAGCAAACGTTGCATAAGAGATTATTATCCCTCGTCGACGCGAAATGGCATCGTATGACAAAGCTTCTGGGATTAAAAGGGGTCCGGCGGTAGTGCTTCGTGAATGCGGTTAGTCATATCGCGAAACTGCAGCCCGCATTATGCTGTCACAACACATTGTAGGCCGGGAAGGGTCGAGCCATATACACGACAGAGGACTACGAAGTTTGATTTCACCACCAAGAGGCTTTCATTCCTGTGGCAGTACGAATAGAGCAGCCGACTTCAGTAGGTGAGACTGCTAAGGCATGCTTGTAAGGTTGCTCTGGAGCCGTATATAGACGGTTATAATCCTGGTGATGGAAATATGTTCACCATCAGTAAATGCATGGCAAGAACAGGAGAGTTGATGACGCACAATCCACTGTCACAAGACTTTCCGCCAGTGTCCCAGGTCAGATTCACATCTTTCCGATGGGTATGATGGAGTGAGAGCATGTGACAACCCTGGTTCTGATCCACCTGTCCGTCAAAATGAGACGGTGAGCTATGCTATTCCATAGGAATAGGCAATGGTCTGGTAACTAGTTTCCGTTGTCTCACTTCTCTCTCACTGACATAAAAAATAAACACATGGCAATAAACTCTACGGGTACTCATCATAATCATCTACATTTAGGAAACAACACTCACACTCTGCGAAGTACAGCTTTGTGTACAAAGAAAGGAAGCATTTGCAACTGGGCGGTAGAACCACCTCTCGTCGTGTAGTCATCTATTCAACAGTGGCATAGGAATATCTGCTTTAAGGAAACCTCCTTGAGTACTTTAATATTTTATCTATTACACGAGCGTCAACAATGAACAAACTGAAAATGGCGTAGGACTTTAGAGCAGATTATTGAGTTTTGGATTACGTGAATGGCGTTGTCCCGTGGGCAGCTACATATGTTAAGCCAGTAACTCATCAGGTTTCATAAGGCTTCCATACCCATGGCGTGTCTATCGGAATTAAATGGACACTGTCGTTCTTGAACCGGTGGAAAAGTGACAGCGTGAGGGTAGCATGGCTGATTACAATAGCTTCAAAACGATGGGTATTGCTCTCGATTGTCCCAGAGCCGTATGGGCCTTATGGCTCACTTGCGGTATCTCGATACGGGTACTTGGTGCCATCTTCCGTAGCGCGCTTGGCTTGGGTCGCAGCACCGTCTACCTGTGTTCACGCTCAGTCTGGAAGAGTGGTTTGGGTCGCAAGGTGTGAGGAATGGACACCAGTGAGCAGCGGATGTTTCTTTCTCCGGTATTCTCACAGGTTGGTGGCGGGGGCAACTAGAGCCGGGGTCACCACGTTTACATGGGGATCCCAAAAATGGATTTCGTAAACCGATTTCCCGATTCGTTACTGGTTAGTCACACAAACACTTCAAAATCGATTCTGGAAATCCGCTTCCAGTTGACGGTTTTCCAATTCCGCAATCGATTTTCGTTCCCACGTAAATGCAACTGGTTTTGTAACGTACTTGGGTTGTCAACTTACGTCTTGTTTTCAGAATATCCCGTTAATATGTACCAGTTTTTCAGTGAAGGAGAAGCAAAAATATTAGACTACGCATGAAACTGTCTACCTGTAATGTTTAAGTGACGAGAAATAACGACCATGTTGACTAAACAATAAACTGGATCATCTGTTTTCCAGACGCCATATTTAAGTGCGCTAGTAGATCCGCTTCAGACATAACATGTAAACACCATAGCGAGAAACGGTTTCCAAAATTCGGTTTTAGTCTTTCGGAATATGCCACATGTAAACATGGTGAGTGGAAACTCTTGAGCGTCCGAGTCGCTTGGGCTGTGCCGTGGACGTTTTGGCGTGACTTGGTTGCTGGTGAGCGGCTGGTGTGTTCCGCTGGTATGGCACTTTCTTAACCCTGGTTTTGCTGATGGCTGGTACTTTCAAGTGAGAGTGGGTGCGAGCGTTCTTGTGTTTGTGCCACGCCCGTCTGATGTACTGTCTCATCTTGCAAGTATGTTTTTACAGTGATTATCTCTAACATTGGCAGAGGCGGCCGTTTGCTGGCTCGTTTCCCTAATGTAATGTGAGCCTACCGCGCTAAGCACTGGCTTGGACTAGCTGCTCTCATTGTATGAATTTGTTGTTTCCCCAGCCACTTATGGTTGGTCTGTTCTGTTATTATGCCTTTCACTTATGCAGAACTGTATTGTAAGGTTACGCTAGGCAACTTGAGCGAGGCTCCCAAATTTGGTTATTGTCCTTTACTGACTCTGGTTTTACTGTTCGTTAACATTGAGGATTTGATTGTCTGATGTGGGTTTAAGAGCAGTTATTGCTGTGTGGTGTTGTAAGCATCTGCCTTGCAAGTTTAATTTTATCTGATTATTCCCTCATTAATCTGTGTTAGAATGTTGTCTTGAAGTCTAAATTTGGCCTCGTTCTTGTCATAAGTTACTAACTTTACCTGGGGTGGGTCAGACACATGCGTTAGCCTGCTGATGGCTCTATATAAAGGATGAATCACCTGAAATCTGTACCGCAAATATTGCTGAAATGAAAAGTGCTATTGATGTATGGTTTTCACAGAATGGGCAAATAGCCCGGGGGAAGTATTGTCAGAAAATAAACAGACTTTAATGATACTTAAAAAGTTAATTTTTTGTTCCACCATACACTTTTTAAAATTGAACAATGTCTATTTACATTACCAAACTAAAAGTAGGATAAATTAGAATGTCAGTGGTGTTTGTTGGAGGATTCTAGTACAAGGCGTTTACGATATGTCGCATTCTCAAAAGTTTCCACACCGACATTTGTTTGGGCCATTCATCTTGCGTTTTTGCTAGGCATGATGTTGTGTTAGCTTACTGTGTGCTTGCGTGTTCCTTGAGTGCGACAATCCAGTAGGTCATGACTGTACGATAGGACTTACCAGCGCAGAAAAAGCCGACGTCTTGAAGGTGTATGGAGAGGATAGGAAGAACGCATTTCGTTCTTGTACGGTGTATGTGGCAAGATATCGCAATAGACGTCAACTATATGGTCAATTATTCTTAACCTCTTCAAAGAGTTACGTGAAAGTGGTAGTGTAACACCTGAAGAACGTAATAGAAGGAAACTAGTGACGACAGAAGAGAGGCTAATCAATGTTCTTGCTGCCATTGCAGTTGATCCGCACGTTAGCTTCCGCGCAATCGCACGAGGAAGTGGCATGAGTCAGGCACGTGTCCTACGCATTCTCTATTTCTACGCAGCCTCCATCGACTTAGGTTCTATCCCTATAAGTCCCACTCCATTAAGAGCTGCACGGAAACGATTATGAGACTCGCGTTAACTTCTGTACTTGGGGATTAAGAGGATAATCCAGATGTATCATGTATCTTGTGTAGTGATGAAGCCACATTTACCAAACATGGCCAGATAAACCTTCGCAACGTGCTCTACTGTTCCGCTGACAGTCGCCGTTAGCTTCGTCAGTTGGAACGTCGGCGTCCATGAAGCGTAAACGTGTGGCGTTTTTAATAGACGGAACACCGAACGCGCACAAGTATTGCAGCCTCCCAACAGACCATCTTCCACAGATGCTAGAAGATGTTCCTCTGCAGACTAGGAGTAACCTGTGATGCCTACATTATGGCTGTCCAGCTCATAGTGCACGAAGTACTGCAGCATGTCCTCACGAATTGTTTCCAAAATCACTGGATTGGACGCTTAGGACCTGCACCTAGGCCTTCCCGTTTCCCGGATTTCTTTGGAGAAAGCAGAAGGACACTTTCTACAAGGCCATACCAACAATGCCCGACGGTATGCAACGACGTATTACTGCAGTCTTCTCTGACATCTCCACTGAAATTCAGCACTCGTTTCACGCCATCCGTTCCTCTTACGCCGTCTCAATACTATCCACCATCGTGTCATCCTTTTGGCCAATGGCGCCTTTTACACTAGCCCAGTTGAGAGTCTGGATGCAGAAGCTGCTGAACTACCGCTATCCTACCGCCGTGGCTTTCTCCTCAGGAGATATGCATGACGTTTGTCTGTCATGCGTGGCCACCCATCCTATGCCTCCTTCTTCGATGACTCCTTTGATCGCCAGTAATGGGCGCGTCCCTCTTCTCTGTTACTTCCTGGAGTTCGCTTTCGGCTTTTCCTCTGGCAGCTTAACTGCACGCTACCCGCAAATTTCCCGGTGCGTGTAAACCCAACACCACCTTGGTTGGCTTTGTGCGGTGACCCGCGTTCACCTTGGCCTTCACTCGCTTCTAAGAACACTACTCCAGCCTCGCTCTATCGCCGACAGTTTCGCGACCTTCGCACGGAACTTCGCGATAGTATCTTTGTGCACACTGATGGCTCTTGGGCTGACGATAGTGCTAGTGCCTTTGTGCTTTCTGTAGACTGGTGGCTATCGGGCTGACCGTGGTGTCGGGTGTGCCTTCGTCATTGGACCAGCGTTTTGCAGTCTCGGCTTCCGGAACACTGCTCAGTATTTACAGCACAGCTAGTCACCCTGTATCAAGCCACGCAGTATAGTGCATGTGAAATGCCGTGGCCGCTAGATGCGCAGTCGGCTGGGGAAACGTGTGGAGAGGCCACTGGTGGTTGGGAGGGGGGGAGGGGGGGAGATGAAACGCTGCAGGGGAAATGCCGTTCTAAACTGAAGCCTTCACTCACAGTTTTTGTAAAGATTAATTGGGCCCCTCCACGCCCACACTTGCATGGACCATTCAGAAAGATGTACTGTTACCTCTACTTTAGTTAGTATCAAGAAAGAAATCCGGCGAAAATGCAGCGATTTATTTTCACCTGGCTCGTTAACCATTTGTAACTTCCCGCAATGAGTGGCAAATTTTAAGTAAAACCTATACTTTTCTCTGGTTGTCATGTCAAAATTCGTTTCGTTTGCCAAAACACAGCGGAATTTACACTGTCTCACATCACTAACGTGTTGTGCAGACGCGATTGCGAGAGAATTCTGAGACAGTGCTTTATTAAGTTTATTAAGTCAGGAACTGAGGAGAAGTAAAGTCAGTAGCTTCTGAGAAAGCACATCCTCGGTAAATGAAAGAAAAAGAGAAAAAAACGTGTAAAATCTTCAAATATGTTGTTCGAAAACACATAGCATTTCTCGTTTCGCCAGTTATCGACGGACCTTAAGAATTACGAGTACATTCTTTCACAGAAAACGTCTGTAGTTATTGGAATAACAAGTTGGATAATAAAGTTTTACATGATAACGATATGATCAAATACTCTCCTCTTTGAGAAATATTATTTACCAAAATCTCATTTCGATATGTGAAATCGTTTATGAAATATGACGAATGTTTAGGACAATTTCACTCTTGGTTTATCGCTGACGCGGCGCGATCGCAAATGAGTGTGCTACATCAGAACAGTTTTCTTGAGACTGGTGACAAGTCTAAAGAAAAATTTAATACGTTAGCAAAATTTCATATGTAACAATATATTATGTTACATGCACCAAGCAAAATCATAGCGACCTCTGCCGGCCGGTGTGGCATTGCGTTTATAGGCGCTTCAGTTTGGAACCACGTGACCGCTGCGGTCGCAGGTTCGAATCCTGCCTCGGGCGTGGATGTGTGTGATGTCCTTAGGTTAGTTAGGTTTAAGTAGTTCTAAGTTCTAGGGGACTGATGACCTAAGATGTTAAGTCCCATAGTAATCAGAGCCATTTGAACCATAGCGACCTTTATTTTTCATTGCACACTTTTCCGAATTTCGCACTGTGTGCTACTTTCACGTAAATATCACAATAGTTATGACCATTAACGAATTGATGGGCACATCATCATGAACCTGACGAATAAAACTATAAGTAAAGCAGAAATGAATTTTTTACCGAGTAATTTCTGTAAAATCGTTTCAGAAATGTTGAAGGGTGAGCGCCTCGATTCTGTTATCGGTGACCGGCTTCCCCTTCTAAACAAGCGAAAACTGGTCACTGCGCAACGCCCACTGTATCCTGCGCGAACTATACATCCGGCGACACAGGCTTTTCAGTTGCTATCTGCCCCGACTCTCCCAGTGGCCTCTCTGAGTGCTGTACACCGTCCATCCCTTAGTGCAACGTTTCCAGGAAAGTTGTCACTTGTTCGCTCTTGGTGGAGCCACTGTGACGTTTATGTGGGTTCCTGACCATGTCGGTCTGACAGGAAACGAGGCCGCTGACGCTGCTGCTGCGGCTGCAGTCCTCGTACCTCAGCCCCCTAGTTCTTACATTCCCTCCGATGATCTCTGTGTTGCCATCTTCCAGTAGATGGCGTCACTTTAGCGCGACCACTGGTCCTCCCTTCATAGGAACAGGCTCTGGGTTATTAAGCCTCTCCCAGCGGCTTGGACGACCTCCTCTCGGCCCTCTCCCCGTGAGGAGATAGTTTAAGCTAGGTTGCGTGTCGGACACTGTAGTTTTAACCATCGCCATTTGTTAAGTGGTGCTCGTACACCTCTTTGTACTCACTGGGCTGAGTCTTTGACGGTCCACCATTTCGTAATGGAATGCCCTTTCTTTAACCACTTCCGTTCTCATTTGTGTTTTCCGTCTGAGTTATCGGCCGTTTTAGCGAACGACGGGGCTGTCAGTCGTGTTTACTTTTTATCCATCGTAGCAATATGGCGAAGACCATTTAATTTTTAATTCCTGACCTCCGTTTCTCTGTGGCGTATTTTATAGACCTTTCTCCATGTCCCTGTTTTTAGCTGTCTTCTCTTCCGTCGATTGGAATTAACGTGTTGTCGTTTTTAACTTTTCTCTTTGTCTTCGTGTTTGACAGTTCTGACGTGGGCGTGTATGAACCCTAGTAGTTCTTGCGCTCTAAAATAAAACTAACAAAACAAATGAAATTAGAATTAATTTAATACCTTCAGATGCTGACGGTTGATATATATCAACGGGGACAGGTGAAAATGTGTGCCCCGATCGGGACTCGCATCCGGGATCTCCTGCTTGCATGGCAGACGCTCTATCCATCTGAGCCACTGAGGGCACAGAGGATATCGCGACTGCAGAGACTATTTCGCGCACGCTTCCCGCGAGACCCACATTTTCACCTTATATGTCCACACACTACATTCGTAGTTTCCCACCCCAACTCACTCATTTCTCGTGGAAGACATTCTTACCAAGTCCCGTAAGAGTTCGGGGAATATGTGTCCATCCGTACAGAAGAAGAAGGTCATGGCCGTTAGTGCCAGAACTACGAGGCCTGTTCAGAAAGTAAGCTCCGATTGATTGCCAAATTGAAACCACAGTGAACATCATAAATGTTTTACTTGTAACAATTAGCTACACCTTTCAGCTACTTCTCTACGTAGTCGCCGTTCTGACTTAGACTTTTGTCATAGCGTTGTACCAACTTTTCAATAGCCTCATCATAGAAGGCAGCCGCCAGTGCTTTCCGCCAATTCTCCACGCTGGCCTACACCTCGTTGTCTGTGTCAAAATGTTGTCTTCAAAGACAGCGGTTCATGTGACCAGAGATGAAACTCAGGGGGAGACAATTGCGGACTGTATTGTGGGTAATCTCACATTTCCATTTGAAAACGATGCAGGAGCATCTTCATTCCCCTGCAGAATGCGGCTGAAAATTGTCTTGAAGAAGAAACAGCACGACAGTTATGTAATGTTAGCTGCATAGCTTCAGGCGAAATTTCTCACCAGGCCCTCGTACTTGGCGGCAGACACTATTTTCTAGACATCTTTACGCACTCACTGCGAGCTCAGAAATGAGAAGAGCGACGTGATGCTAACTGGGGTTATACTAGAGACACTACCCAACACATATGTGCAAAGCTTTATCGGATTTTCATAGTCGTTTCCATTTCGCGACCGATCGGAGCTTACTTTCTGAACGCCCCTCGTATATACTTATATAGTTCTAGACGGCTCAAGGTCATCAATGGTGTCTGTTCTTTAGGACATATCCGAAAGAACAGACTCCATATCCATATAAGTATGTAGTATATAAGTATATAGTATAGCTGTAGAGGTCTTTCCTATACTCTTTACATTAATGATTCCAATTGATTTCCCCCTTAATTTTCAGTCACCTCAATTCCCAAACGAGGTTACTTTTGCAATAACAATAAATAAGGCTCGAAGTCGGAATAGGGGATGGGGGGGGGGGGGGAGGAGAAAATGGACAGAGTGGAGGGGAAGGAGGATTCGGACAGAAAAAGTGCTGAGGACGAGATGATAAGTGTTTGTGGGCAGGGGGTGAGGGGGGGAGGGGGTTGGTGAAGGAGATGGACAGCGAGAGTGGGGAGGAGAGCGAGGCCGACAATGAAAGACGGTGAAGGGCAGGAGATGGTCAAAGACCGGGGGAGGAAGAGATTAGGACGAATATATGTACAATTGCCACACATATTTAGCAATTGTGAAGCATTGGCGGGTTCGCTATTATTTAATATCAACTAGATGTGTAGTGATGCATTGTTTATGTAATTTTCTCTGTCGCAAGGAGAAATTTCAAATGGTTAGCGAATATTTGTTGAAAATGTTTAGCGCTCTCTGATATTACTTCTAGTAATCGCCTTAATGAATTTTAAAATTTGTAGAATGTTTATAAGACCGTTCGGTTGTCAACATTATTTTATAACAAAACGAGTAGGTCTGTTTAACATTTACCAACAATTTAGTACGTTCACACTATTTTATTCAATCCAGCTCATCACAGTTAATTGCTTATGAAATGGTTTACACGTGGCCAATGCATAATTTTGTTTGACGGGAAACTGCAGTGCGGTCGGAACTGATGAGCTTCGTGTTATACACAATAAATGAACGCATCTAACTACATAATCCCTGCGCTCTCTGATATAACTTCTAGTAATCGCCTTAATGAATTTTAAAATTTGTAGAATGCTTATAAGACCGTTCGGTTGTCAACATTATTTTATAACAAAACGAGTAGGTCTGTTTAACATTTACCAACAATTTAGTACGTTCACACTATTTTATTCAATCCAGATCATCACAGTTAATTGCTTATGAAATGGTTTACACGTGGCCAATGCATAATTTTGTTTGACGGGAAACTGCAGTGCGGTCGGAACTGATGAGCTTCGTGTTATACACAATAAATGAACGCATCTAACTACATAATCCCTGCGGATCGAACAAAGCGCATGACGTAAAGATTAACAAGACACACTTTATTTGCAGGGCATGCTGACATACTGCCAAAGTAATTAATTCAGAGAATGATGTGTATATTGGAAACAAATAACAAATATCATTTCAACGTGAAATTCATATCTGATCTTCATGTCAACTTTACGTATTATCGTTGGCAGAAAACAGCTTAAAGTTATTGCTCGTAAATCCGTGTGGTCGTAATTGTTTAGTTAGCAGTTGCATTTGTACTCTGAAGACTGGGCTGTAATGTTATGTTTTATTTTCAGTACTGTGTTATAACAAATATTGTTAAAGAATTTTAGTGTGTATTTCCGTCAACAATATCACGTATATCTGTAGCACCGAGCGAGGTGGCGCAGTGGTTAGCACCCTGGACATGCATTTGGGAGAACGACGGTTCGAACCCACATCCAGCCAACCAGATTTAGTTAAATTGCCGGGATGGTTCCTTTCAAAAGAGCACAGTCGATTTCCTTCCCCATCCTTGACACAATCCGAGCTTGTGCTCTATTCTAATTACCTTGATGTTGGAGAAACGTTAAACCCAGTCTTCCTTTCCTTTTTTTATCCGTAGCGCTACTTTCCGCGTATAGAGGGAGTTTCCAATTCTTTGTCTCAAACGCTTATAGGTGAGACCACATCGTGAGGAACAATGTTTTTGAAATCTCTTTGTTGACGTTTGCCAGTGACGCTACGGTTTCCTTTAGTATTCGCCGGCCCTGGGACGACAATATTTTACTAAACTAGGAAGGCTAATAACCAGGTGTGCTGTATACTATCTACCCTCTAATTGACTGAGTGAAATTCAATCAGAAACTATGAGTGTCTGTAAGTAGAGACAGATATTTTAGAATCGAATTTGTGGCTTAAATTTTGCTTGCCCCAGGCCCTTTCCCACGGAACAGTTGCATGAAAGATATGCAACACACACTACATACGCACATACCAGAGTGCCTATGTCTTGCCGCCTGCCAGGGGCAAAACCAGTCTCAAACGACGCTTAACGTTGCAAGACAGTGTCAGCGAACACTTGGTCTGTAACAAAAGTTGTTCCCCTTGAGGAAATATATCACTGCTAGGTGTCTGATGCAAAGACTGAAACACACAGCGTATGGTAGGACATGCGACTAACTACTTCGTAAGACATTTCTAGAACGATTGTTTTATCCTGTGTCAGTAAGAGACGTCACTAAAATAAGCTAGTGTTGTATCGTTGGCCCTGGGACATCTTGTTCAAAATGTCCTGATTAAATACGAAAACAAGTTAATAAGTGTGTGTGTTTTGTGTATTTGAGGCGCTCATCAATGTAGAAGCTATGAAGGAAGTTGAAGATAATTTCGGAAGGGAGAACCAAGACCAGTACTGATGTAATAATTGTTAGAAACATAGTATTGGTGAAATGATTGAGCACTATTCTTAGCACAGAATAAGGTTTAAAGGTAAACACATTAAATACGAAGGTAAGAAATGTGTCAGAGAGGAGAATAACGACTTGCTTAATGTCAAAATCGGGGACGACGACGTAGTGGAAGGTGGAAAAGAATTATCTCGTAGTTTTCGTATTTATTCTGATTGATTGGATCTAGCTGTGAGAATTCCTTCCAGCAGTTCCCAAGCACTAAATTCCCTTAGTAGTATCTAGTCATTTTTTAATCTTACGGGACGTAACTGCTAAGGTCGTCAGTCCCTAAGCTTACACACTACTTAACCTAAATTATCCTAAGGACAAACACACACACCCCGATGACCGAGGGACGACTCGAACCTCCGCCGGGACCAGCCGCACAGTCCATGACTGCAGCGCCCTAGACCGCAGGGCTAATCCCGCGTGTCCTTAGTAGTATCAGTTCTGCTATTTTGTCAAGGGTGAACCGAACGTAATAGTGCCCTAACATAAAAAAGATTATCAAAACTAATCCAACATACAGAATCATACTGGGGCCCTAAAATTAGCAGTATGATTGCGTTAGATGTTCAGCTTCCTACGACAATAAAAGTTCGGCCGATATGGGCGTGAAACAATACCAAAGAGACGTCCACCACAATCTAGTCGCTTCATACAATCACTCATATCTGTTAGTGACATAAAGTCATATGATTGAACTAAATATTGTACATACCCTTCGAGTAAAATACGGTACCTGCGTAATATCTATCATACTTTAAGAGAAATTCATTAACTTAAAATATTATAATTTAGCCCGGTCTGGCGCATTAAAAGATTTGTGTTAGTCAGGAATCAATACGGAACAATTACTGGATTTGTATAAACAACTGTCTTTCTGGCACCGCAATAGCATCTGTAGATTCAGCGGCATCCGGTTCTCAATGTTTTCAGGCCTTCCGTCGAGGCGCTCAGTCTGCTGGGTTATAACACTGCGTGAAGGCTCATAAGCTCACATGAAACAGATTTTCCAATAAAAATAAAGGGATTATTCCCCACTTGCAATCATCATCTCATCACTCAAAAAACGCTTTCACCACAGCAGCGTTTGTATAAGTCATTTCGTTAGACTGGGAAATAAGAATGCGATTGTGGGGTGAAAACAGTCAAACAGTTACAGAAACAAGGAAATATATATAAGCAAGGAAGATATTCTACGTAGACTAGCAAATCGAAGCTTCCCCCAGTGTAAACAAGACCAATGTCAGATAACAGTAAGGACAGGAAGAAAACTCCCTCAAGGTGCGCAGCAATGTATGAAACTTAGAAATGGACCATCGAAAGACCCAAAACGAAGGAAGTGAGAACATTTGAAAAATGCAGTGCTACTGAACAAAGTTAGATGGTAAATGGCGAATGGAGACTTTAAATAAGTAAATAAGTACCTGCTGGTAAAGTACAGACACCACAAGATAGCATACATTAGTGACATTAATATAGACATACGACTAAAAACACCAACTGTCACCTACTTTCAAAACATGTTAAGGCCTAACAACTTGTGCTGTATGTAGAACAAGCCAACCAGATTAGATGCCTGCCTAGATAACATAATCTCCAATTTGACAAAAGACGAGTGTCAGTACAGAGTGATAAATCCAGTATTATCCGACCATGACAGCCTATGGCTAATGGTCGACTGTGAAAACTATCCTACTCAGCAACCTGAGCACATTAAGATGATCAGATTATTATATCCTCAACATTAAAAAGTTAAGGCAAAAATTATCAGAACTTGAGTGGGACAAAGTATGTAATTGTAATAACAACGATAATGCTTTTAACTTATTCATGAACATACTAATAAGCTTAGTTCAAAACTGTTGCCCACAAATAAAAGAATCAAATAATCAAATAATCAAAAGATGAAAATAGATGGTGCACCAAATAGAAAAAAGAAGCACAACTGGTTCACTCCTGAACTGCATGACCTGAGAAACACTCTTATTGCCCTACATAAAATGGCTAAAACTGGTAACCTAGAATCGAAGCAGAGGTATAAAGAAGCCAGGAAGAATTATAGGACTGAAATACAGACAGCAAAGCAGGGAGCCAATGATGCTTTCATTGAAAACTCCAGCAACAAATGCAAAGCAGCCACATGATGCAACTTCTGAAAGTTTTACCTACAACATCGCTGACCTAAATAACCTATCCTTTAAATGGAAACAGGTGACCTGCCAAACTGTATACAAATTCGTCACAAACCTACATGGCTCATACAGTGAAGATCTCTATGGCATCTCCAACACCATATTGAAACAAATAATTGACATTATTGTTGCCCCCCTTACCTTTCTGATCAATAGTACTTTTACAGCTGGAAAATTTCCTGAGGTCCTGAAGGCTACTATTGTTATCCCAATCTATAAAAAAGGAGAAAAAAACAATTCTGAAAGTTACCATCCAATATCCCTCATACCTATATTATCCAAGATAAAGAACGCTGCATTAAAACACAACTTTGCAACTACTTCGCTGAACAAAATCTTTTCCCCTCCTCGCTCTTTGCTTTTAGGCCAGGATTGTCTACAATAAATGCAGTAGAAACTCTTGTGACAGACATACTTGATGGCTTCGAGAACAATTCCATCACTTGTGCTGTACTACTAGATCTGAGTAAAGCAGTTGATACTGTATCCCATGAAATACTAATAAATAAACTAGAGTGCTATGGTGTCAAAAATAACGAACTGGCACTAATCAGATCATACCTGACAAACAGAACTCACGTAGTTACAGTAAATAGCCAGCAATCAAATGCCCTACCAGTTGTAAGAGGCGTGCCACAAGGCTCAGTGCTTGGACCTTTTTTCTTCCTGGTATACATGAATGACTTGCCTACTTTCACGCTTCACAAGTCAATAATATATGCTGACGACACAACCCTGATTACCTCAGATAAGAAATTGGAGGAAGTGAAGAAACAAACAAAAGTAATGTTTGAAAAGTCAGCCATATGGCTCCACAGTAACAAGCTGATACTCAATAGTAGCAAGACTGAAACTATGTATTTCTTCTTGCACAATCTACAGGAAAAATTAATTGAGTCTGACTCTGTAAGACTTCTAGGAATCCACCTGGACCCGAAATTAACATGAAACACACACACGGAACTGTTATATACCAGACTATCTAGAGTAGTCTTTTGTTAAGGAAACTAAAAACATTAGTTAGCAGAAAACAACTTTTATCTTCTTATTATGCCTTCTTTGAATCTCACTTACAGTATGGAATAAAATTCTGGGACAGTGTTCATGTGGAAGAAGAAAGCAATTAGAGCAATTACAGGTATTGAAAGCCAAGGATCATGTCGAAAGCACTTTAAGGAACTTAAAATCTTAAAATTACCGTCTCTGTATGTAAAACCGTGTCTTCTTTCCATAAAAACAATAGATACCTTAAATTCCAGAACAGATGTTCATTCACATGATACCAGATATAAAAACAATGTTGATGTAGACTTTACTATGCTGTCTAAGGTCCAAAGTAGCTTTAAACAAACAGGATTAAAATTATATAAGAAGTTACCACCATCACTGAAAGAACTACAAGGTGATGCCTTCAAGAAGCAGATGCACAAATTGTTAGCTGATAAGTGTATCTATGATGTAAAGGAATTGGAATGTAGTAGAGAGTGAGAGTAACTATGATGTAAAGGAATTGGAATGTAGTAGAGAGTAACTATGATGTTAAGGAATTGGAATGTAGTACAGAGTAACTATGATGTTAAGGAATTATAATGTAGAGAATAACTCTTTATCCTCATGTAATGTAATCTGAATGTACATAGTTTCCCAATTTTAGATTCACTATCAAATGTAATGTCAAACTATGATGTTAAGGAATTATAATGTAGAGAATAACTCTTTATCCTCATTAATGTACTCTGAATGTATATAGTTTCCCAATTTTAGATTTACTATCAAATGTAATGTCAAAACTGTCTATTTCAACAAATGTTGGCTAATGACAAGTAAATAAATGAAAAATAAATAAATCAGACCGCCACTTGTGTCCCCCTAACCCAGCAGCAACCTCCACGAAACTCAGCGTGAAGCCACGAACTCGGGGTGACAAGGCGGACTACGAACTCACAAACGAGCCGGCATTACTCACAAATTGCTTGAAGATACAACACTAAGTCAGACAAGGGCCATCAAACCCGTGTTCAAAGAAATAGCAACTTAACTCCAGCTTTTGTGCTGCGCTAGCCTTTAGATACCACTAACTCGTAGGAGATATACTGTATGAACAGGCTCTAACAGTACTGCAATAAGTAGGTGAAAAGGAATGCTAGACAATGTACCCGACTCTCGTAATAGTACAATAAACGGATAAATTCTAGTTTCCATTCCACTCGCCGGCTTTGAGCACTGACGTCATACCTAAGGCAAAGACGCTACTTGTAGGCTATCCATGAAAGCAACGGATCATACTCCTAAACAAACGAATGTAGCATACGAAAAAATTACAGTCACATTCATGCAGCTATTTACTTAGTCATGGTTTATATGGAAACGAACTGAGGATAATGAAAATAATTAAGAGCAAGAATTAAAAACAAATTTTCATATCTGGTAAGAAGTATTCTCGTAATTTATGTGACTAGAAAAGCACAGAAAACCTTTGAAAAACAGTAAAGCAGATGGTGAAGTCATACTGTTATAAAATAGCATTACTTTTATATTAATTATTGAATCTAACGGAGGAAACGCAGGAAGTGGAAGTTTGGGGCAGAGAGAAACTAAAATGTATCAGAAAAACGGGAAAAGTAAATGAATGACGACAAATACGAGACAGTTGCATAAAATGAGGGGAAACCGACACACTAAATTCTAAAAGAAAAGCCATTACATGACAAACGAATGTCCACAAAAAATAAGGAATATTGGAATCGATAACTAGAATTAACCTATTTAGGTAAAATACAGTTACAGATTCCAATCGCTCCATGATTCATACGTAAATACTTTTGCAGTTGTATGCACTGAAACGTAATACTATTTCTACATTTGTAATTGCTCTCTAAAACTACTGAGGTGTATAACAAAAACTGGAAACGGTTACTAGAACTGACCATCTATATAGGTCAATTCTAGTTACCGATTCCAATATTACTAACATTTTTGCAATAGTTTAGAGAGCAATTACAAATGCAGAAATCCTATTAGCCTACATTTTAATGTATACACGTACTAAAAAGACGATGTAATTAATGAATCATCGAATGGCTGGAATCGGTAACTAGAATTGACCTATATAGGAGGTCAATTCGAGTTACCGATTCCAGCTTCTCGATGGTTGATAATTCTGGACATCTTTGAAGTAAATCTGTGGGCTATGTTTTTGTAGGATTTCTTATTGATCCCAGAACTACTACAAAAAACTAATAAATATTGTACGTACAGCTTCCAAATTTTTCTCTTTTTCATAGTAATGAAGATAGTAATTCTATATGTAGAAATCCTGTAACACTTTGGTGCCCACGCTAGTTGTTAAAACGATCTAAATAACGCACCTTGGAATGGTTGGAATTGTTAACTAGAATTAAACTACATAGGTTGTAAGCATGTATCGAGTAGCGCTGATGTCGATTATGACAGCACTATGGTCTCTTCTTTTATTTTATTTATTTATTTGCGTGAGAACGAGCGAGGGAGTCACGTGGAGGTGTTTAACCGTGTGGTTGGTGTGAAGATATTAAGGAATCAGGCTAAGGGAACAAGCAAATCTTGTGACTATAAAGGTGTTTGACGCTATGTAATCATTCGTGTACCTCACGAGACGTAATCCGCGGTTCACGAAGTTAAATACCGCGAGAACAACCTCAAGAACATGATTACGTGCCGCGAGCATCTCCCCACGGGCCTGTTAATGAAACTTGGATTACCTATATTGCCACGAACGCCGCATCTGGATTGCACTGTAGGATGATGTATTGTGGTATAGTGTTCCTGTATGTATCAGTGTATCAACATATTTGTTACTTTTTGAAGCGTGCAACCCTGTGCAGTGCAAGTGTTAAAAAATACATCAATGGATTATACAAGGCTGAAACTTAAATTTCGGTAATTAGCACTCCTTTATTCCCTTAGTTAGTTATCATTTATTACAGTAATATTCAAGCTACTACTCCTAGACTGAAAGGGAAGAAGCGAATGACGATTGGATTTACGAGGTGAGTGGGTAGGAATACCAAATACAGATGAAACAGTAACCCCACCCAACCCCATTCGCTTACATGGCGATTGAGTTTTAGGAATTGCAGTCTTCGGATATGAGTGCCGATCGCAGTAACTGAAAATAAATTTAATAATTCGATTGATAGTGATGTCACACGTGGTTTTGTGTGTGACGAACCTAAATGGGAATGCGCAGTGATAACATGATAAGATAGTTTTACGGCAGTGCGCTGCAAAGAACGTGAGGTCAGAGAAGTTGCAACGAACTATATCAACTTTCCACGACAGTAGTCGAATAAGTGACAATCGTGGCAGTTGGTAATACTGCATACAGCAGTACCACAGTGAGCTGACATGTGAATAACTGAGCGTCGTGAACCGTACTATATCCCTACCGCCGACAGAAAGATGGATGTTGACAAGTGAAAGTGCAGCCGTTCAGTTATCGGTCGTACAGCGGCGCCACTGAAGAGCTGACGTCAAGAGAGCAGAGCAACGTGGACTGTGTTGTAACCCCACCACTGATGCAAATAACGGAAGGAGTATAATTCAATAATCGTTCCCGGTGCGGCGCTACGGAAGAGTTAACGCAGAGACAACGGAATATCGCAAGTTGCAGCAGCGCCTCATCTCCGTTAACAGCGGAACTAAGCATCGGAGATCATAGCAATTCGGCGTATTCTCGCACTGAGCCGTGGAGATCGAGACAACGCTTTGAGTCATCTTGGCCACGCGGAATAGCAGCAGCGCTGACAGCACTACAGCAACACGCAGCAGACACACAATAGCAGCAGGGGTAAGTGTCGCAATGCGTAACGAAACTAACAACAGTAACGTATCCAGTGATAAGGATATGACTGAATTCGACTGAATTGTGGATGTAAATCGTTTATTTTCCGTAAGGAAAATTATTTATAGCTGTGGTCACGCCCAAATAAATATGAATTTGATTGCTTGTAACATAACTGCTTAACATATTAACGTTTCAAGGGCTGCTTACGCTGCTACTGTACGTTTACTATTCATTAAGGAATATGGTGTTAAGTTTCAGCATTGCCAACATAGGTGCCATTGAGTTGCGTTATTGTTATATGTTTGAACAGGCTCTCTTAGATAAATTAGAGTTATCAAAGGTATCAATTTGTTTTATAGAAGTAGCAAAAGAAATAAATGTCAGTATGGACGGTATCTCAAGGATGTTTAGTGAGGAATATCTGAAGGATAATGCAAAGGGGATAAAGCTGAAAATAGATGACAATGACATGTCAAGTGATTCTGATACTATGATGGGGTGTTAAATGACTCTGGTTTACCAGCATCACTGTATAATGAATGTGAGATGTCGAAGAATGAGGCATCAGTTGATTGTAATTTTGCTGATGCTACCATGGTAGATGATGTAGGGAATTCTAGTGCAGATCTGTTTTCAGATTCGGATGCAGCCAAACGAGGACAACAGGTACAAAATTTAGACTTGTATGGCCTATTGCTTTTAGTGCCTAGTAAGAAAATTGAGTCATCTAATAAACAAATTAATGAGCAGATTAAGCAGATGACTGATGTTAAGAAGGAGGCAAACAAGCAGATGAACTATGTGAAAAAGCTGGATGAAAACGTTTCACAGTTGGAGTTGGAACAAAAGCGATGTATGAAGCGAATGAATGTAAGTGCTGTCATAGGAACCATAAAGCAAGAGATAGGGGAGCAGTTGGAAGCCAAGGTTAGGGCACTATTACGTGATAGTGTTGTAACTAACAACAATCTTGTAGGAGTGCAAAATGCTATGGAGAATTTCAAAAAATTCAGTCCTAATGGGAATTGGCATCCACGTGATTTCTTGGATCAGTTTGAGGATGTATTACCAGTACTGTGGGATGACTGCAGAAAAATTAGATTTGTGGTGTCATATATGGAAGCAGAAGCAGGCATATGGGGACTAAGAGTTGGACAATAATGTGAGACATTCCTAAATGAATATTGGACAGAAAGGAAACAGAATGAGGTTTGGAATGACCTCTATCAGCATAGCAGGTGTAGTTATAAATGTGATAGAAGTTTAAAGAAGTTTTTTCAAAAACTATATGATATAAACATATACTGGGATGAATCAATAGGCAAGGAGGCATTAATGTAGTTGGGTATATCAAGGGATGATGTAGATGTAATTAAGTTAGCACTGGGACAACTAGACAACTTGGAAGAAAGAAATCATGAGGTGGAATCTGAATGAAGACAGCCAAGAAATCTTCATGGAGCCAACAGGGACAGATCAATAAATGGCAGAAGACATGATGATCAACAATGGTACAATAATTATCAAGGATCACATGGGGGTGGATTCAGAGGAAGACATAGTGACCACAGAGGTAGAGGTGGAGGTATTGCATTCTACAATGATAGGTATCAAAGAACAGGGTTCATTGAACAGATTGAGCTGGAACAAAATCATGAACCACGAGGAAAGGAAAACTAGGTGTGACGACTGATGAGATCCGGTTAGGAATCCCAGAAACAGGACCACAGCCTTGGGCAACAGTTCAGAACAATAAACTGGAGAGTGATAGAGTAATGAGAACTGGAGTTAAACGTGAAGAGGATGCAAAGGTGCAGGTATTTAAACACCAATGAAGAATGGTAGATAATGCAACAGGTAGTGAATCAATATGCAGGATGGCTCTTGTAAATTATGTACAGGTCACAAATATTCAAAATGGAGAAGCAGAGGAGACTAAATTCCAAGTAAAAGATCTGCGACAGTTAAATGGAGGTGATGTTCTAAGTAGTAATTGGTTAACAGGTAGAGAATCATGGATGGCGGAGTTTGTTAAAATGTATGATGGTCAGGTACATAACGGCAAGAGTATCACGCTAGAAAGTCGAGAAGAGATAGACGAATTTGTGCACAAGAGAGTAAGCATGAGGATTGCGTTGAAATTGTTAGTTATGAGGAAGATAGCACTACAAAAGGGTTTTGTGCTGCCAATGAAAGACTGTCAACCCAGTCACATTAGCGGTATGTGTCAGAGGAAGTGAGGTATGTTTGGTGTGCAGATAGTGACTGTGAATGTCTCTTAGAAGATCATAAGTATTACGGCATGTATGAGGTCGCAGGTGATGTTGAGAACACTGACTGTACTAATAGGAGTGAAGGTGGTAAAATGCATTCTGATATGGGATCTCCACTGACAATGTTGCCGTTAAGCCAAGAAGATGATGAGAGTTATCAGAGTGAAAAGAGACTTACGCAGCAGCTTTGGGATAAGTGTCTAAGGAGTGTTAAGAGTACAAGGAAAGGGAAGCCACTTGATAACTTTGCACAAGCAATGGCCAGTAAATCTTGAAGAGGATTTCGTGGCTGATAGAAGTAGGGAGTCGAGAGTGCTAACCATACGAAAATTGGAACAAAGGGATGAAGTCTTAAATGATTTGCTAAAGGAAGATGCTGATGTTCTGCAGTAAGTTGTTCAACCAATTGTAGAGGAATAAATTTTCATGTAAAATATGACATTCTTCTAGATTCAGTAACCCCAAATGGCTCAAATGGCTCTGAGCACTGTGAGACTTAACATCTGAGGTCATCAGTACCCTAGAAACTCTTGCAGATGTTTTGAGGAGGCACAGTCAGGTTTTTGCAGATGAAACTGGAGTAATAAAGGCAACAGAATGCAAGATAGCGACGAAGGAGCATGAACCCTTCTTTGCAAGGCCATATGCTATTACACAAGCCAAACATGAAGCTGTCAATGAGGAGATTAGCAAGATGTTGAAAATGGGAATTATTGAGTGTTCATCAAGCCAGTATAATAATCCCTTATTTGTTGTGGAGAAGAAAAATGGGAATGTCAGAATTATGGTAGATGCTAGACCAGTGAATAAAATCATACTGCCACAGAGAGACAGGCCTCAGAGTCTGGAGGAGTTGCTTCAAAAGTTTCATGGGGAAAAATTATTCAGCAGCATCGATCTGAAATCCTCTGCATAAGGACTCAAGACAATATACGGCATTCCTATATGAAGGAAAAAGCTACCAATACTGTGTTCTAACTTTCTGGCTCAACATTTCTACATCAGCCTTCATTCAGTCATTGGACAGGGTGTTAGGAGAGCAACTTCTGAAGACAGTTACGTGTTATGTACTGACATTCTCATCACTACACCGATGTGGGAAGAACATGTGCAGACTTTGGATGGTGTCTTGACTGCAATTAGAGTGCTGGTGTAACTGTGAACACAGGTAAATCACAATTTCGAAAAGACATGATTCGTTTCTTGGGACACATAATTAGTGAACAAGGGATTGAACCATATAAGGCAAAGTTGCAGGCTATGAAGGATTTTTCTGTGCCTCGCTGCAAGAAACTACTAAGGGGATTCCTTGGATTAGCTGGATTCTATAGAAAATTTGTGAGTGATCAATCATTAAATAGTCCTCACTTGTTGAATCTTCTGAAAGCTGAAACACTATGGCAATGGACCGAAGACTGTCAGAGGGATTTTGAGGATATGTGTAATGGACATACTGTATTTTGTCACACCCAGACTTAGAAAAGAACTTTTACATGGCTTGTGATGCATCAGACTGTGGATTTGGCGTGCATCTATATCAAATTGATGACAAGAATGAAGGAGGAATAAGGACAATAGCTTTCGCCAGTCATGCACTGACGAAGTGGGAGCGCCAGTATACAATTACAGAACGTGAATCATTAGCAATTCTTTGGGGATTCAGTAAATTTCGGTATTACCTGGCAGGTAGAGTAACAAAGGTGATAACTTTCCATGTTGACTGGAAGTAAATTGTATCATAGGAGATTAACTATATGGGGTATTGCACTTCAGGAGTATCGATTTGATATTATCTACAGAGCAGGGGACCAAAACATTGTACCAGATGTCTTGTCCAGGAGGTCACCTGGTATGGAACACATTAATGTAAATGGACTGCAAGAAAATATATTGCGTGTTAGTCTTATGAAAGGTATTCCACGTGAGACTTATGTGGAGAATTTTATGAAGAATATACAGCGTGAGCAGAACATGGATACAGCACTGAAGCTAGTTAAGACTATGTATGGTTGTGCGGGTCAAGAGAAATTTCGGAAATACTACCTGATTCATAATAACGTCTTATATAGATGTACTGATGAAACAAAACAAGAATGGAGAGTCTCTATACCAGAGCACGTTATAGAGCGGTTGATTTGGTACATCCACTAAAACAATGCACGCTTTGGTGCCGACAAATACATTAAGAAATTAAGAAGAGAGTGTCTACTCTTTGGCATGAGCAAAAAGGTATGGAGGTTATCATGAACTTGTGATGCCTGCTAAAGGGCAAAGACTACAACAATTAGACATCAAGTCCCTATGCATCCAATCATTCCAAATGGAATTGGGGATGTAGTTGCAATTGATCTCCTCAGCCCTATTCCAAAGCCGCAAGGAAATGTTACTCAGATTATGGTGGCATTGGATATAGGATCAAAATATCTAAAATTTTACCCACTGAAAAGAGTTGTTAGCAAGATGAAGGTGAAGAAGTTGGTTGTTGACTATTTTATAAATGTTTGTACACCATAGAGGATACTTAGAGACGATGGTCCACAATTTATGTCCAAAGAGTGTCAGGAGCTGCTACATCAAAATAACATAATATAGACCAGCCTCGAATCGAGCAGACCCGATCATGAAGGAGCTTAATCGTATGTTCAGAACCTACGGTCATCACAAACATTTCCGCTGGAGGGAATCTTTGAAAAACCTTGAAGATTTACTTAACAGCATACCACATATGTCCAAAGGTTTTGCACCCTGTGAGCTGTTGTTAAACCAGGAACCAGAGTCGGTATTTACTGAACTCATTAAGGATGTCACCAAGACTACCATTACGTTGGATGATAAAATACAACTAGCAAACTCTAGAAGCTAAGGCAAATCAAAGAAAACGGCGTCATGATGGAATTTTTCACCCAATCTCATACAAAGTGGGTTATTTTGTGTTGATTAAGACACATACAAAATCGAAAAAAAATTAATTTTGATTATAAGGACCATATCAAACCATAGGCATTGAAGGACCAAATACAGTGGAACTCGAAGTATTAAGTTCTGGCAACTACGAAGGAAAACATCATGTGGAAAATATCAAGCACTACTATAGGAGTGACCGATGTAAACAGAATTTTATGTCACTGCAGTCACTAAAGACTGTGATGGAATAAGAAAATGTAGTGTAAGCTGTTAGAGTTATATGTGCTCTAATGTATTACCTTAGGTTGTAATGTGATATTCTTTATTATTCTAATTGTTCCCTTATTCATTATTTACCTCATATTGACACACCACAATGATCTAAGGATAATTTTTTGCTGATTGGGTCTCATAAATTTAAGTCAAAAGTTTGTATGTCATATTCATGTAAGGGTGGCCACAGCTATCTCTCTTTTAACTTTACTTTAACATATAAGTAGGCTGAGTTGTCATGGGGCGTTCACTGTTTGTTTCACGGCCTGAGGGAGCTTAATGTTCCTGTACAAGATGAGGTTAGCAGATGATTTCTACAGCAGCGGACGTGACACATGATGCTGCCACTAGCTGCCCAACCCTTCCTTTACAATCGCTATCGTGGAGCCGCGACCTCCCCCTTTCCAAGTAGTTTTAAGTGAGTTACAGTTAATATTCATCATTAAATGTGCATTCCTGAGTATAGTGTGCTGCGTGTGACACTACTTGGTAAATGTTACTCCCATATGTTGTTTTCTTTCCCTTTCTCTAAATTTGTGATCATATAAACTGTGTATAATAGCGTTGTTATGTGTTAGTTCTACCCATATTGGTATTTAAACTGTGTAGTGTAGTGATTTCAATATTCTGTATTTCTGGTATCTTTATACTGCTTTGGGCAGTTAGGTGGATATTTATTTTCTCTCATCATTTTCTTTTATCTGTGTTCAGACTAAATTTGGTAATTTTGTGTTATCTTTGAGTGCATTTCATTTTGTCTAGACTATTTTGCTTTATATGTGCTATATTACTTCCCGTTTGTATTTTTTTTTCATGCATGTTTCTTATGTTCTCTTGTTTGATTATGTGTTTGTACTTCAGCTGCACTGTAGATTAAGGTATAACAATGTATATTTCTTCCCTTTATCTGATGGACCACCACCCCATTAGTGCTTATTTTCCTTCAGAATTTAGAAACTATTTTCGTGCGGGAATGTAAGCCTATATCGAGTAGCGCTGACATCGATTATGATGACAACACTACGGTCGCTTCTTTTTTTTTCACGTCAGCGAGGGAGTCACGTAGATGTGTTTAACCGTGTGCTTGGTGTGAAGGTGTTAAGGAATCAGTTTAAGAGAACAAGTATATTTTGTGACTATAAAGGTGTTTGATGCTGTGTGACCATTCGTGTACCTCAAGAGACGTAATCCGCGGCCCGCAAAGTCAAAAACAACGAGAACAATCGCGAGAACATGATTCGATGCAGCGAATGTCTCATCTGTGCCGGTGAATGAAACTTGGATTACCTATATTGCCACGAACGCCGCATCTGGATTGCTGTGTGGGATGATGTGTTGTGGTGTAGTGTTACTGTATGTATCAGTGTATCAACGTATTTGTTACTTTGTGAAGCGTGTAACAGTGCAGCCCTGTGTACTGTAAGCGTTAAAAAATACATCAGTGGATTATACTAGGCTGAAACGTAAATTTCGGTAATTGGCACTCCTTCGTTCCCCTTGTTAGTCATTATTTATTACAGCAATACTTAAGCTGCTGCTCATAGACTGCAAGAGAAGAAGCGAATGACGATTCGATTTACGATGTGAGTGGGTAGGAATACCAAATACAGACGAAACAATAACCCCACCCTCCCCATTCGCTTACAAGGTCAGTTCCAGCTACCGATTCCAGTATTTGTTAGAACCTACTTTTTGTCAATTTTCATTAGTTGTTTACTCGTCCCATTAGATTTAACAATTAGTATTAAAAGTTAAGGCTGATTCATAATAGTATGACTTCACTATGCGCTATACTGTACTGGATTTAAAGGTTCCCTGCGCTTTTGTTATTCGCATAAATTACGATAATAATTTATTGTTGCCTTGGAGACCTCTCTTTTTCTATCCTTATTTATTTTCGTTATCTTTAATTCTTGTCGGTATAATTTGTTGGTAAGTGATCTGTGTAACTTTATCTTACGCTACAGTCCTTTGTTTACGAATATGATCATCTGATATCAAAAATTGCCTCTCTGTAGCGTCCTTGCCTGAGGTATGACGTCATTGCTCAAAGCCGGCTAGT
Source organism: Schistocerca nitens (assembly GCF_023898315.1). Classification (NCBI taxonomy): domain Eukaryota; kingdom Metazoa; phylum Arthropoda; class Insecta; order Orthoptera; family Acrididae; genus Schistocerca; species Schistocerca nitens. The sequence continues at coordinate 421,876,498 of NC_064617.1, read as the reverse complement.
GGAATTGGACACCAGAATTTACCCCAATAACCTCTACTGACAAGACGTTGCCTACACTCAACGACGTAATCTGTGTGACTTGGAATAATCGTCTGTACTAACACAACCACATCAAATAAGATTTGATATTCTGCTTCTCACAAAAGGATGGACACAATAACACATTTCTGGTATAAAGGGATCAGTGGCAGCTATCAGGATATTAATTACAGCGCATATGATATCCCGGTTCACTAGGTTCGAAAGATAAAATACTACCAAAGCTAGTATCAATCATCAGAGAAATACTACATGTAAGAGTCTACAGAGAGTGGGTATGATATATTTACGTTACCAATAACAAAAATGTATAGCAAAGCTTACCCTGTGTGCTCTGATACCACAACTAAACACTTTCTCAATGACGTAGGACCAGAAATCTCAGGTTTCATATATAATTGATGAATACGTCATATAGATCCGTTGCCCCTTATACTTGCTCATCTTTTAAAGCTTACACAAATAATCGTTTATACAAGCAATCAGTGTGAACGTTATAAATTTTTAGGCAAATTGGGGAACAAGTTCACAAGGCAAAGATATAATTTTATATTGTTTTTTTCCTTGTCAGTCAACAATAAACTCCGGAAGTAGCGCCTAGCTACAACAATATCCTTGACTATTGAAATTTTATCGTAATAAACTATTTCATCAGTCTCAAACTTTCAGAACTAATTGGAATAAATTTTCATTTGTAATTAATCACGCTTCAATAAAACGTAAACTTGCTTGCCTTGTCTAAATAAAGACTAATTATCTTTCTTTTCGTCGCAAGTTATTAAATGAAAAATACCACTCCTTCTCTTTAGGGTTTTAATTTCTTTTAATTTTTCTTTTACCAATATTCCAGTCTTGTACTCTATCAGCCTTTGGACTTACTTTAATACAAAATATATATTCGAGATATTTGTCTGCCAGGAAATAAACTTTTGAATATTTTTCTTGTAATAGTTTAGGGATAAAGGCCAAGTAAGGTACTGACTTTTCCAGCTTAAAACAGTTAATTCTTTATTTCCTGCCATTAATTCGTTTACAGGTACAAGTCAGCGTTTTACTTTACGAATGCTAGTTCTCTATTCAAAACCCCTTTAAGCGTAAATGTAATCAAAAATAAAACAAATAAAACCAAAAACCTGAGTGTCACTGCCAATTTTCGGCTATATGAACTTTAAATACCACTTGAGGCTTTGGCTTCCGCGACTCATTAATATTTAAAACTCAAAACACCGCACTCGATGATCTCTTAGAGAGAATTAGCATGTTCTCTAATAAATGGTTCTTGATTTGTCGTTTAGGGACAAGGAAAAAAGGTATCATATTCTCAATAAACTTCTGACTGCTTCTCAATAAATAACTATTACATAGAAGTATTGTTCTCTTTAATACAGACTACGTATTCACTGCATCCAACTAGATTTCCGGAATTTAATATATTACGAAGCTCACGCCGAAGTAACACATCAAATCCTAACCAAATATCTCTACGTCACTGTTCCTCAGTGCTTGCGTACACGTGTACAATCACAATAATTGAACGCAATCCTACTATCCCTCAGTGCGTGCTCTAGTCTTCAACTACAAAATAACTGAACGACTTCGCGTGAACACGTCCCTTCAAAACACCATCCGACAAAAAAATCTCCAAAACATATTGAAACATGCTTCGCCTAAAAACAAGTGGTTCTTAAGCAGCACGACGCAACATTAATTACAAACAGGAGAAACTAATCTCACACTTCAGTAAATCGGAGCTTTTCCTATACCTGGCGTGTCTACACTCTACCAAAATCGGTGATGTAATAACTTTTTACACAAGCCGACCTTCTCAAAATATCTTTCTAAACGACTAAGAACTCCTCTGATCACACTTGAGCTCTACGCCAGTTGTAGACTAATTCACGTATTGTATGTGTGATGTAATCTCTCTCGATACTCACTGCTCGAACAATACCTTGATATTGAAGTCAAATTCTAAAAGGACAAGCCAAGAACCATTGTTTGCTAACACGTATCACGCTAATTCTCTCTTTAACGATAACTGTTTCTTCTCAGCAGTTGTCGGCAAAGGTTTGTAGTGGCCAGCTGCTCCGTGTTTGTCATCTTTACCGCACGCCGCGATTTAGTAGTCGGCTGGGTGTAGCAAAATCTCTGACTTGATACGGCACAGCTTTTCGCGAACATTGGGTGTCACATATCTACAGCAATTTAACATAAAAAATAAAAGAAAACCATTGAAACCTGTTAACAAACTCTTCATTCACTCAAAACATTAAAGTCGATAACAAGTGATGTGCTCTACCGATCATTTTTTTAAAGAAGGTAAAAGAAACAGAAACCTTTATTATTCACAAATCCACAGTATGTCCTTACAACATTATAACTGTCCTCGAAGGCAAATCGCTGCCATTCTACCACGGAGCAGGAAATAACAACAAAGTAAAAGTGGGGGCACCTCCAGCACCTATCAACATTTAAAATAATAAACAAAAGTAAAAGAAACATTGCTTTGCTAGCTTTGCAACGGCTAGCTCTTCCTGGGTCGGAGATTCGCGTAGTTTTCCTTAGCTGATCATTGTACTTGGTCGGTTCTACAAACGACAGCACCGCTGCTCATTTTCGAGCACCAGGCAGACTCCAACTATCTGGCTGGTCCGCAGAAACCGTTATAGGAAATTTGCATACCAGTCCTTGTACTTTCGTAGCAGTAACAGTGTTGTATTACCAGTAATACAGTACGTTCATATTGTGCAGCTCGGTGTATGTTATGGACCGTCATTCCTGTGTTCCACGCCATTGCGTTAGTCTTGGAAAATACATTTCTTCTGGAAAAAACACAATGTCGAAAGATATCTCTGTATATATAGTGCGCCGCTTCAGCGCTACGATCTTCCTTGCCAGAATCCAGACAGCCAACGCTTCGCCGCAGACCAGCCGGTGGTTGTCCGTATTCAGCATGCCGCATTGTTGACACATAGGCGAATCTGCCAAATGTATTGCGTACTTTCAGTTATTCGATCGATATTTCCGGTTCACTACAATGTACCATGTTGACCTGACTTTTGTAGGTAGCTGGGCTTGGTGAACTGTGCAACAAACTACTTGCCAATTAACGGCAGGATGTTTCCGTTCCACCCTGATGGTACACGTCCTTCGATGGTAGCTGTCGGGACGTCGGCAAATGCACCCGAACGTAACTGTGTTCAACGATAAAAGTGCTGACATACATTGACGGGGGTGATATATATCCTACACTGACCGGGAGTAAGATGCGATGTTAGTAATAGTTCTTCGATGATCGTCCCCGTAAGAGAGTGATTCCTGTTGCACCTACATGACACGCACCTTCTTGTGTGCGTTGACTAAACCAGCGCCCCCTTTCATGCTGGGAGAGTAAGTGTGTTGCACTGTATAGTAAAGAGCTGTTCCATGTTTACATAGTACCCAAAACCCGCCTGAATCCTCATAGCCACCAAAGGTCGTTTAGCCGTACAGGCTGCGAACTCTGTGCAACACCTGTCGGTAGTTGTCCGCAGCCGTTCCTGACGTCTCCTTGTGAAAGGTTACACCCAAACATCGGCGAGTTTGCACCACAGGTAAGGGGTCCTTCCGTTCCTGGTTCTACTCTAGGTTCCACGTGCATGAATTGTAATTTCAGGAAGTTAACCTCGCCGCCAGGTGCCATCGCACGCGTCTGTAGCTAATCCGGTGTTGATCGAGTCTCTCCCTCATTCTGGACGAGGAACACAATGTCATCTGCGTATGCTCTTCATTAGAATGATAGATGCCGCAAAGAGACTCCGATAAGTCGGTGGCAAAGGCCTGCGAGGCACGATTCTAAGGCGATCGCATATAGGAGGAGCGACAAGGGAAACCCTGTCTGACAGATCTTAAGATTTTAAAATACTCTGTTCTCCCTCCGTGGATCACCATCGCTGATCCGGCACCATGCAACAGCCGCATCACAGCAATGGTCAATGGCGAGACATCCATCCTGTTCATCATCGCCGCGAGGTACACAAGACCCACCTCCGTGATGGAAATCTATAGCAGCCAGTGCCCCCCGGAGGCGGCATGCAGCCGCGAGGGCGACAATGTCACGATACTTTCCCAAGGCTGTGTGGATATTATTGATCCCTCCAAGACACATCTGATCGGCATGTATTCGATCCACCAACGACGTTTTGGTACGACTGTCCAGTATGCGCATAAAGATCGTGTAGTGATTATTAAGGAGTGGCAGGGGGCGATAATCACATGGTCGTTTGCCACCACGAGGATTGGGTATCGGGATCACGAGCCCTTCCGTGAATTATACGGGAACCAGGACTTCTTGCCGCAGAAGCTCATGAAACGTGCATAACCACATCGGTGTCATAATTGTCACAAAGGCACCATAAAATTCCAACGCGAATTCATCAGGGCCTGTGGACTTGTTGGAGGCACCTCGTGTAATCGATTGCTCCAGCTCCTCGCACGTAATTTACACATCACGTCCGCTTCCCCCTTCACATGTATCGCGTCTGGGGTCTCGTCCAGACCGGTCGCCAGCTCCCTATGGCCCTCCCCGCCCTCGCATACAATCTGCTAAAATGATCCACGAGCGCCTGTGTTGTGTCCTTTGTGCTAAAAAAACAACGGCCATCGCCGAGATTGATATCATGAATTAACGTCCGTCTTTTTCTTCTTCTTTCTTTTATCACATAATGCATCTAGGGAAGTTCGTCGGGCAGGCAGTCCTGTGACCTCGCGCGTATCATCGTGCCCGCCATCCATAGCGTTGCAAGTTGTATCAATTTCGCCTTGAGTCGGCGGACGGCTGTCTGGCATTTTGGGTGTAGGTGGTTGAGCGAACAGTTCCCGGACGGCTGTGAAGTAAAAGTCAGAGGTCGTGCGCTGCAATCGAGACACCTCCTTTCCGAAACCTATTAATTGCCTCCTCAAAGTTGGCTTCACGAACTCGATCCATCACTGCAGGACAGAACCACAAGAATTTCTTCGACGGAGGCACCCATGCCACGTGTCCTCCATCATGCGTCAGCTTTCTGCATCGCGCGTGTGGTAGACGTTCATCTTCCAAATACCTGTCCGTCTCCGTACTCTGTCTAGCAAGGGCAACCGTACAAATATATGCCTCATGTTCTGTAAACGCGATCGGCCAGATTTCTGCGTCCACCGTCTACATCGCTAACGCCCTTCAAATGTAGATCCGATCCAAACGGCTCTCGGAGTGTCTCGTAAGTATCCTGGTTGGTTGCGATACTTCAGGCCCCATGTATCGACTAATTCCGTCCCATTGACCAGCTCCCGAAGTTCTTGGCTAGGAGTAAAATTAGGATGTTGGTCCTTCCTGTTGATCACACGATTAAAATCTCCGCCGAGTATGCAAACATCGTAACGTCCTCGGAACAACGGTGTAAACTCATGGGAGTAAAAATCTCTTACAGAGCCTGACGGCGCATATATACTGATCAAACATACTCCACCTACGGTAACGGTCGTACCACGTCACGAAGGCAAACACTCCATTTCGTCTGCACGTATAGTAACGTTCTTTAAAAATAACAACTTTTCGATACTTACTAAAATCATTCTGCTTTGTATGGAATACATCGAATGATGGCGAGTGCATAGAAAACTGGATACATAACTCGAATTATCGTTTTGCACGTCGTGAATGCAAATGCTGTGCTTACTCTGTGTTACTGTTAGCAAAACTTTGTACGAACCGATTAGGCACTGCAGTTCCCAATACCAATAAAGAAATACACTCACTGAAAAATACACTACTGGCCATTAAAATTACTACACCACGAAGATGACGTGCTACAGACGCGAAATTTAACCGACAGGAAGAAAATGCTGTGATATGAAAATGATTAGATTTTCAGAGCATTCACACAAGGTTGGCGCCGATGGCAACACATACAATGTGCTGACATGAGGAAAGTTTCCAACCGATTTCTCATACACAAACAGCAGTTGACCGGTGTTGCCTGGTGAAACGTTGTTGTGATGCCTCCTGTAAAGAGGAGAAATTCGTACCATCACGTTGCCGACTTTGATAAAGTTCGGATTGTAGCCTATCGCGATTGCGGTTTATCGTATCGCGACATTGCTGCTCGCGTTGGTGGAGATCCAATGGCTGTTAGTAGAATATGGAATCGGTAAGTTCAGGAGGGAAATACGGAACGCCGTGCTGGATCCCAACGGCCTCGTATCACTAGCAGTCGAGATAACAGGCAACTTATCCGCGTGGCTGCAATGGATCGTGCAGCCACGTCTCGATCCCTGAGTCAACAGATGGGGACGTTTGCAAGACAACAACTATCTGCACGAACAGTACGACGACGTTTGCAGCAGCATGGACTATCAGTTCAGAGACCATGGCAGCGGCTACCCTTGACGCTGCATCACAGACAGGTGCGTCTGCGATGGTATATTTAACCTGGGTGCACGAATGTCAAAACGTCATTTTTTCGGATGAATCCAGCTTCTGTTTACAGCATCATGATGGTCGCATCCGTGTTTGGCGACATCACGGTGAACGCACATTGGTAGCGTGTCTTCGTCATCGCCATACTGGCGGATCACCCGGCGTGATGGTATGGGGTCACCTCTTGTTCTCATTGACGGCACTTTGAACAGTGGACGTTACATTTCAGATGTGTTACGACCCATGGCTCTACCCTTAATTCGATCCCTGCGAAACCCTACATTTCATCAGGATAATGCACAACCGCATGTTGAAGGTCCTGTACGGGCCTTTATGGATAAACAAAATGTTCGATTGCTGCCCTGGCCAGCACATTCTCCAGATCTCTCACCAACTGAAAAAGTGTGGTAAATGGTGGCCGAGCAACAGGCTCGTCTCAACGCGCCAGTCACTACTCTTGATGAACTGTGGTATCGTGTTGAAGGTACGTGGGCAGCTGTACCTGTACACGCCATCCAAGCTGTGTTTGCCTCAATGCCCAGGCGTATCAAGGCCGTTATTACGGCCAGAGGTGGTTGTTCTGGGTATTGATTTCTCAGGATCTATGCACCCAAATTGCGTGAAAATGTAATCACATGTCAGTTCTAGTATATTATATTTGTCCAATGAATACCCGTTTATCATCTGCATTTCCTCTTGGTGTAGCAATTTTAATGGCCAGTAGTGTATATTCAGCCACCATAGGCACTGAATCCTGTGGCCCTATTCGAAACTGGTAACTTTGGTTCCTAGGCACATAACAAATAAATTAGCAACGGTATAACGAGATATATTCTGGTCCTTCATGAAAAAAATAAAATATGCTAGCTACAGGCTCAGCAGTGAGCAATGCTGGCCATAATACTTTGAAGTGCAAGTGAAACTCTTTTGACTGATAAATGAAAACATTTAGCAAAAATCCAACTCCTTTGAAAAAAATATGACGTGGACAGGGAGGTGGTACTGATTGTGGTGAATTATCAACACTGAGTTTTTTAGCAAAATTATATTGCAAGTTCGACTTTTCAAAACCATTTGACACTCATATTTATAAATTGATCCACAAACAATGAGATTTTTTACAGCAAGTATTATCCAACCTCATTGAACCAGTATAAATGCAAATAATCAAATTAGATATAGCACAGGAAAATGTTTGGAATTTGTGGTAAGGACTATGGGACCAAACTGCTGAGGTCATCGGTTCCTAGGCTTACGCTCTACTTAATCTAACTTAAACTAAGGTACGCTAAGGACAACACACACACCCATGCCGGAGGGAGGCTTCGAACCTCCGACGGGCGGGGAGCCGCGCGAACCGTGACAAGACGCCCTTAACCGCATGGCTACCACGCGCGGACTATAGCTCTGCTAACAAATCTTAGAAGCATTACAAAGGTGAAATATCTGACTAGCCTTTTTATCAGACAGTTGAAGTACATTTTGGGATTACTCAGCCAAGTCATCTATACCAACAGGCTGGCAAAACGAAAATCATAATTATTTAACGTCTTTACCTTGCTTGTGAGAAAACTTCGGCTTTCATGTTCTCGTAGTTCCTATATTAATCTAACATTTTGTGGCTTCACAGAGCACACCACAAAAACTGCCTGCTCCATCGTCTTTCGCTCACAGACAGCTACCTACAACTGTGCGTCAAGCGCTCTCTTACTCCAACACCACAATCTCAGATCAAAAGCAGTATCTTCGTATCTTCGAGTCTGCGGTCGTACACAGTCAGATATCCGCATTATAAAGCCTATCAGAGACATACATCGTTTTTAATATACTAGTTTCATTTTAATTTACTTAATCTTACGCATTAGACATACCAATGTGCCGCACTAGACTCCTTTTAGTATCCCTTCCTTCAGCAGTAGCGCAGTGCCAACACCTCTTTCGTCGCACGGAGAGCGGTAAATATCATAACCGTAAAAGTCCGAGGGGGAAAGCAACCGAACTTCCTGTAACAGTGCTATGTCTATGTCTGCATCCCTTAACATGTAACTGGGCATCTTGATTTTTACAGGCGTGCCAACGCTATTGATGTTAACAGACCGTATCCGATAAGCTTGTTGCGTGGATGTCAACGTAGATACGGCGCTTTACGGTCACTAATCTTTCCGTACACAGGCTGCTTTCTTTCTAACGGCCCGGCCGTCCCCTTACGTGGTCTGCCTTTAATGGGTGCAGCTCCTCCATCATCATCTGTTCCCCACTGGGATGGGTCTTGTGACCAGACCCCCAGGTCTCATCGCCATGCGTTGTAGGCGCCGTAGCCTCCCTAATATCCTGTTGCCTTCGATCGGATTCCTCCGCTGTCTCTGGAATGGCTCAAATGGCTCTGAGCATTATGGGACTTAACTTCTGAGGTCATCAGTCCCCTAGAACTTAAAACTACTTAAATCTAACTAACCTAGGGACATCACACACATCCATGCCCGAGGCAGGATTCGAACCTGCGACCGTAGCGGTCGCGCGGTTCCAGACTGCTGCGCCTAGAACCGCTCGGCCACTCCGGCCGGCAAGCCTTAATTATTTAACAGGTTAGGCTCTGTTGTTGAAGCCACGCAAATGAGCTAGCAAGTTAAGGTCTACAATTCTACTTTGCCATTTAACACGCGTCGTGACGAAGAAAAGGAAGAATCCAGCTATTTAATTGAAAGTAACTACTTGGATTCAGTATTTGGCGATAAGCTGAAAATCAACACACAGGTGAAAGTCAAGTTTACACTCGCAAACAGCACACGCAGAACACGAGCATAAGATGCACATTAAATAAATTGCTCCTTGTTCAGTCAATTACACACCGACGAAACAAATAATCTTCGCCGAGCTACTGCAGACGCCGGAATCCCCAGTTGCTTGCAAATAACGCAAAATAATGGTCAAAACGTCTTTCTTTAAGTCCGACGACATCCATAGGATAGGAGTTTCAGTGGGCAACCGGGCCTCATCCCCTTTGATCCATCTGCGACTATGACAGTAACACTGGCTGCTATCAGGGCCTTAACGATGCGTCACACCTGACACGAGTCACGCCAAACATCAACAAAACGGCGTGGTCTCCTGTACGCTCTCAGACGTCCGCAATTAAGAGTTCCTCTTCCAGACCGACGCTCTTTTGCAAACACGGCAGGCAGCCGGCCGCAGCAACGCCACAGCGCCCTCTGGCGAGGATAAGGAAACAGCAGAGCGCGAAGCTGGAATTTCAAAAGGAACGCGCCTCAGACAAGGAGGAAATGCAGAGAACCAACCCTGACATTTCATCACGATTCACCTGTCTCGTAAATATACTGTATGTCAATAAATTCAGGTAACTCAGCCGTAAGCTATTAGTTTTCGTTTACATTGCGGCTCGATATTTTTCGGTTAAGAGTATTTCTAGCATGATAACAACAGAGGCATTAAACGTCTAGGGGTAAAAGATCATGTCATGATGAGCAGCTTTTTTTAGTGACAAAAGTTCACTGACACTTTCAGGTGGCGCTAAGCTTTCTTTTCGATTGGGTGTGCCCGTGAGATGTGATAGGGCACACGAAACCAGCAACGTGTGTTGCCTATGTTGCATTCAACTCTTCCTTGTGAAAGGCAGTCTACCAAGAGAAATTAAAGTTCCCGATTCTTTCTAAAATATCTTTCTCCGTTTAGGAGCAGTCATTCTTAAAGTTTTCTAGTTGAAAATCACTCTGTTAATTTACTGTGGTAGGTGCCGCACATAAGGTTAGTACATCCTGCTAGAGTTCGCTGTAATCTTGTCATCCCATGGCCGGCGAATACTGAAGCACGCCTAGCACCGCCGGAAAGCGTCAGCTGACATTTCGTCTGTAAGAAATGTTGTTCTTCTTGACGTGATATATCAGACCTAGATGTTCGTCATAAGGACTTCGAAACACATCGTATTTTGACTGATGTAATACTGACCTCCGAACAGTAACTTTTGTCCTTGGACGTACGGCATGGGGAGGAGGCTGTGGAGAGGGTGGTCAGTAAGTAGTGCAGCACGTTTTTTCTGAAAGTAGGTTGGTTTCATTCAGGATTCCAAAACACCACATTATTATTCACTCTTTTGGCTACAAAACCCTGCTTTTCAACTTAATCTCCGTTCAGTGAAACGGCTTACGCCACTTTACTCTGAGGGCCTGTACGCTGTCATGGTATCACCCTTCAGAGCGACGTCGCAACCAACGTCTTGCTGCATCAATAACCTTCCCGTCATCCATATGCTGTTTCCCTCGGAGTGCGTCCTTCACTGGAACAAACAGTTGGAAGTCGGAAGGTGCGAGATCTGGGTGGTAGGTTGGATGATGTATCCAGCGGACACGCACTTTTAAGTAACCCAACTGGAGCGCGCCGTGTTTGACCATTACCAACAGAGACGTCTAATTGGGCAGCGAGGTGTTTGCTTCTGATCCGTCGATCAGCTCGGATGAGGGTGATCGCAAGTTCCAACATTGCAGGAGCCATAGCTGCTTGTTGCCGGCCGGCACGCAGGAGATGTGATAGGCTTGCGCAACATTGTTGCAATGGTGACAGACACTTCGCCCAACGACTCAACGTGCTTTTGTTCACTGCCAGGTCTCCATAGACAATATGCAAGGGACTATGAATATCTCGATGCTCTGATTCTCCACTAATCGAAACTCAAGGTGGGACGCACCTCCGTTACAGAAGCCATTTTCAACGCTACGTATAGCGGCGTCACAGATCGGAACTTCATGAAACTGTAGGTAATGAAGTGGGAATATTCCGCGATGTCGCACAACAAATACCAATTTTTTTCCAAAAGAAACTGTCGGAAAAAATGAGTTGGGTGCTTATTGAACGCACCTTTGTATCATTGCTGTTACTAGTTAATAAGTATATAAAAACGGATAAAACATACGTAATTTTAAAGTTCTGGTCTTGGTGGAAACTGTAAACAAAAAGCGTTAATCGAAAGTCTCTTAACCTTGCCGGTCTTGATACTGGTGACCTGATCATTACTTTATACTCACTATATAAATATTCAAACTCTGTGGGCAATACCAACGATATGACTACTAACACCATAAGCGCAAAAAAATCCCTTGATATGATATATTTGAACAAAAAACAATCTGACGATGACATTGTAGTGTCGAAATCTGTTCAGGTTAGAATGTTTAAATCTCTGTATTTTCGCTAGGGGTTATGACATAAGAGACTGCCTGCAGCTACTGTGCGTCCTCCAGTATTTCCACAAGGACCTACGTCGTTGTGTTGGACTACCGCAGGAACAGTAGCGCCAGGCTCACGTGCTACAGCAATTTTGAGCATCCGACCACAATGGCAGCGAACGTGGCAGAGACAATTACGGGGCTTCAGTGTGGCGTGGCCTGTGTGCATTGGCCCGTTTCGTCAATTAATCTCGTTGGCGGTCCTTTTATTGCGACCGTGGCCTGTCGCTCGTGGCGGACATGTGCGATAACACGCAGCCAGCGCTAGCCGCCGCGCCAACACTGGACAACGGTGACTCACTGCCCCCCTAAATACATGGATATTAGCTGCGCCCTTGTGCGGTAAATCATAATGAGTGCATATCGCGATATTCCTGACCTTCTCTGCAGAGGTGATACAACATTTTACTGTTTCCTGGAACGTTAATTGAAATAAAGCTTTACGTATCCGATGTGTGACTAATTCAGCTGCCTGTACAGTAATGAGTCCCATTGTTTACGGTCTTGCTTATGTTGCAAATTGGAATTTAAGATGTAGTACCAATCTGGCAATACACTTAAAAATACCTAAAAAACACACAAAGGAATTAGCCAAATGGGGCGGATATCGGTACATGTGACTTTCATCGCCGGCCGCTGTGGCCGAGTTGTCCTAGGCGCTTCAGTCTGAATCCGCGCGACTACTACGATCGCAGGTTCGAATCCTGCCTCAGGCATGGATGTGTGTGCTGTCCTTAGGTTAGTTAGGTTTAAGTAGTTCTACGTTCTAGGGCACCGATGACCTCCGATGTTAAGTCCCATAGTGCTCAGAGCCATTTGAACCATTTATTTTTACTTTCATTTATAGATTAACAAATAATTACACTATCAGAAAGTCGGATGATTTATCTAAGAGAAAGAGTTTCACATAGTCAATAACGCGATGGTCCACCTCAGGCCCTTATGAAAGCAGTAATTCTACTTGTCATTGATTGTCAGAGTTGTTGGATGTCCTCCTGACGAATATCACGCAAAATCCTGTCGAGTTGCAGTGTTAGATTGTCAAAATCCCGAGCCCGTTGGACAGCCCTTCTCATAGTGCTCCAGACGTTCTCAGCTGTGAACAGATCGGGTGAGCTTACTGGTCAGCTGGTCAAGGTAGGGTTCGGCAAGCACAGAGACAGCAGTAGATACTCTTGCCGTGTGCGGGCGGACAATATCTTGCTGAAATGTAAACCCATGATGGCTTGCCATGTACGACAACAACGAGGCGCATAAAATCATGGACGAACCGCTGTGCTGTAAGGCTGCCGTCAGTGACAATCATAGGGGACCTGCTTCAGAAATGGAACTCCAGACCATCGCTCACGGTTCTCGAGAGGTACGGAAGGTAACAGTCAGATTGGTATCCCACTACTGTTCCGATGCTCTCCAGGCACTGTTGAGAAATAAATACAAAAGTTAAATTTATTGATTTTTTTGAAAAGAGAAAAAATTATGGATATGGAACTGTAAATTTAGAATTTTTGAAAGGCTTTTTTAACGGACTGTATTGGCCGTCTTGAATGCGGACAAATCCAGTGCTGTGTGAAATTTGCCTGTAATATAATTTACCATTCCGATTAATTACATTTTCGAATTCTACGTCATTGCAGATTTATTCAGAGTTCTCACCTTAGACGTAGAATTCGTCCTTCTGCCACAATATTAATTCATTAGCCGCCATCGATTTTTTTTTCTCTTTGTTGACCGTGTGTATCTTCCTGAGTCGGCATCGGTTCACTTCACGAAGACGGTGGAAACCAAGGAATACATTGCTACGGCGCTTTAAATAATTCTCGTTAAACTTAGATACTTCTCACCATTTTTTTATTCACAACACAATAAGACTTGATCTGCTCGTCGCACAAACCATAAACACTAACAAGATGGCTGCCTTTCCGTACACACAAAAAATTACGTCCAACATCTACAAGGTAACAATCGAAAGTGTCTCTTAACTCCGTCTTGGAGTATGAAACAAAAGAAAATCCAATATGAACATTACAGAGATTATATTCTACATCCCTCTCAATTTAATCTTTGGCGCAGCCTTTAAGCTATTGTATGTCTCTGCGTCGGAATGTGTCATTACAACACGTCTCCACTGGCCACCTTGGCTCATTTCGAATCGGGACACATCAGTGAAGATAATTCTGCTCCATTCACTGAGATTCCAATCGAAGATGTGTCTGAGGACTCCCCAGAGAGCGGTGGAATGGCAACCTGACCGTCACCCGTCACATGGTCTGACAACCGATGGTGATCGTTTGGCTGCACATTTCTTTTCTTAGCAGAACCGCTTCGGTTGTCATCCGCTGCACCCTAAAACTGCAGCGGTACGTCGACGAAATTGTACGGCCAGTTTTGTTGCCCTTCATGGCAAGTCATCCCCTGCTTATATTTCAGCAAGACAATGCCAGCCCACACAAGGCGAGAGTTTCTATTGCTTGTCGTCCTGCTTGCCTATTTGGCCAGCTAGGTCAGCGGATGTCTTACCAATTGGGAACGTTTGCAGCATTGAGGCAGGTCCCACTAACCAGTTCGGGATTACGATAACCTGACTGGCTAATTGAACAGAATTTCACAGCATATCTCTCAGGAGCACACCCAACCATCCATGTCAAGCCCAATAACTGCTTGCACAAGGGCCAGAGATGGACCAACACATTACCGACTTGCTCAATCTGTGAGGCTCTTTCTCCTGATTCTTCATCCAAGTTTTTTGCACTTGTAATCCTTTTATTGTCTGTACATGTACGTCTCATGCACCGACCGTTCCAACATGGAAGTATATGATTAGGGTTATTCTTTTTTGTTATGTATCCCCATTATCATATCTTGTGCGGAGTTTCATCTGTTGATTAAACCCCGTTACGTTTATGTTTTATACCACACATCTGTCTGTTCCTCTGTGACGGTAATAGACAGTAGTTTTCATTGTCTAAAAATTAGATGCACTGATAACGGCAACTAGGTAACTTAAAATTTGATCTTTACTGCCATTATTGTCAAAGACCATCTGCGGATCCTTGTAATTTCTACAGGTACTGCCGGCCGCGGTGGCCGTGCGGTTCTAGGCGCTTCAGTCCGGAACCGCGGGACTGCTACGGTCGCAGGTTCGAATCCCGCCTCGGGCATGGATGTGTGTGATGTCCTTAGGTTAGTTAGGTTTAAGTAGTTCTAAGTTCTAGGGGACTGATGACCTAAGATGTTAAGTCCCATAGTAATCAGAGCCATTTGAACCATTTTTTCCACAGGTACTTGCACTGTGTTATTTACAAGCCTAAAGGATCGATGCACGTATCTGTAATCGCAAAAAACCTGATGATAAAGATTATGCCTCTATTTCAGTGTTACTGATACCTTTTTCATCATAAATTCTGAACGGACCTTATTTAGTGCCACAGACATATCACAAGCACAGAAAGCACTATCCAAGTCAATGTCTTGTATAAGTGGCCCTATTGGCAAGGTTATAAGCGTTGATAATGACATAATAAAACAATAGGAAAACAGTGATGGAATACTGATCAGTGATGAAGCCCAGAATTTTACCTCTGTCTTTTTGGTACACACATTTTCCTACAGTCATTGCCTATAAAGATTTCACTTTATTCTGTCGTTTCCCCTTACCTTAACCCATTGGTCACTTGTTCTACTTCTGTTAAACAGCACCGCAAGCTTCTTCTTCGCTACAATCTTCCTCTCGATAACACTTTGTTTCGGACAATGTTGCCATAATAATTGTCCGAGAGAACACGTTTCCCTGGGTCTTATCATTTCTAAGAAATTTTGGCATGATGAAGGGTCGTCAGCGATTGAGCTTAATGTAAACAGTATCAGTCAAAACCTGTGTTATTTTAATTTTACCACTTTGTTACCGTTTTCGGTTGCATAACAATCATAATAAGACTAGAATTAGTCGCACTAACAACTGGTGACTTACTACTCGCACCAAGAAATCGTTATAAAATAAACTTAGAAAAACGAAAAATAAACTACACCAAGTCCACATAAGGAGCTAGTACGCGGAACAGCCATTTTATTACGAATTGGTATTCGTCATCGATTACTGAGCGGAACACGTAGCTGTACTGACCAGCAGAGAGAGAGGACATGCCTGCGGAAACAGGACGGACCTGACTAACGTCGCTATGACGATGGTTTGCGTTCATCTTAATATAATCTTTCCTATAGTCTAAAGGCTGTATGAGCATTCATCCTTGCCCGTTACCTAGATAAGATAAATACAGCCTGATACTTCTTTCAGAACACGACAGTGTCCTCGCTCTTAATTTAGACCTTTTAAGGAGTTATGAATGAACACAAAAGGAGATTCATCTCTTTCGTTAATAAATACTGCTTTAAATTCTGTACCAGCTATTTGTAGATTTTAAAATGTTTAATGTACAGATGACGAATGGAAGAAACGGAAATTCTCTCCCAAGCACGTTTTGGAACCACTACCAATCTATTTCTATGTTTGTCAGGAAATAACAAAGTTCTGCGATGAACTCTAGTGGTTAGGTAGTGATAGACGGACAAACCGTAAAAACAAAATCGAAAAAAGAGAGAAACATAAGTCTGTGATATATTCTAGTTGGAAATAACAGCATGGAGTCGGTCAATTTAGTCCGCGCTTTCACTATGGTTAAATGGTTCAAATGGCTCTGAGCACTATTGGACTTAACGTCTGAGGTCATCAGTCCGCTAGAACTTAGAACTACTTAAACCTAACTAACCTAAGGACATCACATACATCCATGCTCGAGGCAGGATTCGAACCTGCGACCGTAGCGGTCGCGCGGTTCCAGACTGTAGCGCCTAGAATCCCTCGGTCACCCCGGCCGGCCCAATAAGGTTAATTACTGTCAATAGTTTGTCATTGACTGTGGTTGTTAAGATCTATTTTGTGTTGCATACTTCAGCAATTAGTCTGGTGATGGCTGTTGCAGAGTCGACAACGGTAACCATCTCTGCAATTGAAATTAATACAGGTAGAGCTGCTACCTCTTATTTACATCATTTCGGTTATTCTTTCGTCTCCTATTCCACACGAGTACAGCATGGCGCACGGAAAGCCAGCCTCAAGTACAGACTACGCGAGTTTTATGCACGAATTGTTGCCCGCCACGAGCAGATACACTAACAAGTAGATAAATATGTAATACGAGGGCAGTTCAATAAGTAATGCAACACATTTTTTTTCTAAAACAGGGGTTGTTTTATTCAGCATTGAAATACACCAGGTTATTCCCCAATCTTTTAGCTACACAACACTATTTTTCAACGTAATCTCCATTCAGTGCTACGGCCTTACGCCACCTTGAAATGAGGGCCTGTATGCCTGCACGGTACCATTCCACTGGTCGATGTCGGAGCCAACGTCGTACTGCATCAATAACTTCTTCATCATCCGCGTAGTGCGTCCCACGGATTGCGTCCTTCATTGGGCCAAACATATGGAAATCCGACGGTGCGAGATCGGGGCTGTAGGGTGCATGAGGAAGAACAGTCCAATGAAGTTTTGTGAGCTCCTCTCGGGTGCGAAGACTTGTGTGAGGTCTTGCGTTGTCATGAAGAAGGAGAAGTTCGTTCAGATTTTTGTGCCTACGAACACGCTGAAGTCGTTTCTTCAATTTCTGAAGAGTAGCACAATACACTTCAGAGTTGATCGTTTGACCATGGGGAAGGACATCGAACAGAATAACCCCTTCAGCGTCCCAGAAGACTGTAACCATGACTTTACCGGATGAGGGTATGGCTTTAAACTTTTTCTTGGTAGGGGAGTGGGTGTGGCGCCACTCCATTGATTGCGGTTTTGTTTCAGGTTCGAAGTGATGAACCCATGTTTCATCGCCTGTAACAATCTTTGACAAGAAATTGTCACCCTCAGCCACATGACGAGCAAGCAATTCCGCACAGATGGTTCTCCTTTGCTCTTTATGGTGTTCGGTTAGACAACGAGGGACCCAGCGGGAACAAACCTTTGAATATCCCAACTGGTGAACAATTGTGACAGCACTACCAACAGAGATGTCAAGTTGAGCACTGAGTTGTTTGATGGTGATCCGTCGATCATCTCGAACGAGTGTGTTCGCACGCTCCGCCATTGCAGGAGACACAGCTGTGCACGGCCGGCCCGCACGCGGGAGATCAGACAGTTTTGCTTGACCTTGCGGCGATGATGACACACGCTTTGCCCAACGACTCACCGTGCTTTTGTCCACTGCCAGATCACCGTAGACATTCTGCAAGCGCCTATGAATATCTGAGATGCCCTGGTTTTCCGCCAAAAGAAACTCGATCACTGCTCGTTGTTTGCAACGCACATCCGTTAAAGACGCCATTTTAACAGCTCCGTACAGCGCTGCCACCAGTCGGAAGTCAATGAAACTATACGAGACGAAGCGGGAATGTTTGAAAATATTCCACAAGAAATTTCCGGTTTTTTCAACCAAAATTGGCCGAGAAAAAAAATGTGTTGCATTACTTATTGAACTGCCCTCGTAATTAGACAATAAACAAATAACGAACAATCTAGTTGCAAAGGTGTACATTTACTGAATTAATCCTTTCTTTACATTAGGTGCTTAAAATGACCTTCTGGTGTTTCTATGCACTTTAGCACGTGCCCTAACATTTTAAAATGCACTTTGCCCAACTCTGCAGCATGAGTTCTCAAAATTTCAGTACAAATATTGCCCTTCAAGTTATTAGGTTACTTGCGTTGAAACGTCCCCTTAGAAAAATTTATACATGACTGTCCTTAAACTGACACACAATATTTTTAGCGCAACGCAATCTGACTTTCAAAAATCCCTACAAAAGAATGGCCCTGACTAACATTAACCTATACCCTTCACAAATCACTTACCTCACAAAAATCTTCGTTACTCGAACTACTGCAATACAGCGAGCGCCACTACTGCCAGCTAAATACAAGATTCAAACTACGGAAGGCACTAACTACTGATAGGCATAGTTAGCAAACGAAAGATTTTAATAGAGAACAAATAATGTATTTACCTTAATAGTGTAGAAAATTCATAATATACATAGCAGTTCATGACATCCAGTCTTACAAATTTCAAAACTCCGCCATCTCTCTCCCCACATCCACCACTGCTGGCGGCTCACCTCCAACTGTGCAAAGCTACGCGTTGTTAACATCCAGCTGCCCAACACTTCAATGGCAGACAACAACGCAAACTAGCCACAGACTGCACACAGCACAGCCAGTGATTTTCATACAGAGCGCTACGTAACGTTGCCAATAAGAAAACATAAACAGCCCACTTACATAGCCCCCATGCCTCCCCCAATAAGGATTTGATAAAATTTTTCATAATTACAATAACAAAGATATCAAATGCACACACTTATTGATACAATATTGGTCAAAAGCTAAAATTTTCTCATAGTCCATAAAGACAGTCCTGATCATTCATCACAGTAATTGCAGTGTTTTTCTCAAACTCTGAGCAGTAAAATAAAATGCACACAGAAGTAGTGGATTTCCATGCAGTCTTGAAGAAGTAGTGTTGTCCTTCCAACGGAAAGACAGTGCTGACTCTTGACATGCAGACAGGTAATGGGCCACAACAGAGCAAACCCACAGCAGTGTCATTCGAAGTTTTGAGGAATATTGGTTATTGGTAGGTAGGTCGTCACAGAGCAGACCCACTGTAGTCCTGGTAGAGATTACGGTATTGGTGGGCCACCAGAGGTGCAGATCCACTGTAGTCCTTGTAGAAATAATGGTATTGGTGGGCCGTCAAAGATGCAGACCCACTGTAGTACTTGTAGAGACGGCCAGCAGCCATCTGTTGCAACTGTGCAGGTGCACAATCACCATCGAAGAGTCTTGCGGACAACATAGCAAGTCCATAAACCACCACTTGTGCACTCACAAAGTTTTTGGAATTGTCCTTAGAACCAGCAATGCTGTTAATCAGTCCCTTGCTGAATTATCAACACACATACAAGCACTATCAGTCCTTTTTTTCACATATTGCGCATGTACTATGACCAACAGCAATTTGTGCAGTGAAATGGAACTTACAAGTTAATAATATGATGAACTGGTGTCAATTACAATTTTATAACATAAGAATACAATTACAAAGGTACAAAATACATCATTAAAGAACATAACAATACAGATAACATTTGTAGTAATAGGGGCTTTACAAAAGAATAGAAGTAAACATATACATCAGTGTTACAGAAATTATGACATAAGTAAATACATAAAAGATCAGAATAACTTTTGAAACATCAACTTCACACATGAGCATTAAAACAAAACAGAATAAATAATGTCTAAACATCTTTACAAAGTAAATAACATATTATCAGAAAAATTATACAATGTAACTCTCATCAGATAAACACATAAAGACAGGAAGAACACAATTACCCAAGGGCACACAAACACATAGTGGGATAACACAAGGAAAGGACAGGGTTTGTTTTACTGCAGTATTTTGCAAACATAACTTTCTTTACTTCTCGGAGATCTCCCTTCATTCTTCATTATTTCCAAAAAGCCCCATCTATACCTGCTTTCTATACTTTTTTCGTATAACTTCTCAATGCATTTCTTCCAATGCATCGCAACTCATTCTCTTATATAGTTAACCCCCTCTTAAGCTAACTTAAATCTACTGAGCTCAGAAGCTAAACTAAGGGATGAGGCAATGCAGCAGCACAAAACAATTAATAAAAACAGCAATGACAAAAAATTCAAATGGCAAAGCAAGGTACAGTAAATCTAACTTACAAAGCAATGCAACATTACAACTAATATGAGCCAATGTGCAGCAACAATAAAAGTAAATCAGTAGTAAAACTAGCTTAACAGAGTAATACAAAGTGAAATTTAGTAGCACTATGCCTGGCAAACAGCAGCAGCAAATGCAATAACTTCTATCTAAACATGACCAAGCTCAATCAGAAAAAAATATTACACTAAAGACAAAAATGCAGACAAGGGAAATGTATATTTACATCGTAATGTCTATGTAATTGAAGTGGTGCACCACAAAAACTATTTCTACAAAAAATTACCAAGTACTTGACAAGAAAATTATATATGCAGTTACTGTTATTAGTCCCTTCTTATTGTTCTTTCCATTCCTAGAGCTCCTTTTTCGAAGAATGTGGATCATAAAGTAATTATTTAATAGATCTGTTGACAGATAGTGTTCACATTAGCAGCTGCATTTAATTTTATTTTATAAAACCAATGCTGCAACACAGCTGGAAAACAGATATCAAATGAAATAAGCAATTATGTACAAAGTAAAGCATAAAATAATCATTCAGTAGTCATCAGGCATTGCATAAGTTAGTAGAAATTCTCTCAATTCTCGTAGATAGACACTTGTCCTAATCAGGTGTACAGATGTAAGAATGTTTCCAAGTTATGAGTGTGTCGTATTTGCGGTGCTTTCTACAAAGGAATGTCAATAGCGAGGTTAATGGCCTCCTCTTTTTCTCCACCTGTGCCTCTGAAAGGCACACACTAATGGCTTTTTTCCAGGCAACTGTCGCGCGGCTGGGTGCTTACAGTGACCTACCTTCCTTACCAAAATATTTACAACATCAGTTTCTGCTACAGTGACAGTTTGATAGAAAAAAGAATTCACAGGTCGAAATATTTGCGCTCCAAATCTGTAGAAACAAAATCCTATAAATATAACAGTGTCCAAAAAATTTTCGCCAGCATTGTGATACATTCACGCATTTACACACATTTCATAACTCTTAAAGTACGATTCTTGGTTTCCAACATCCTTTTTCACAAGTCAGAGTCCCTAACCACTACTCATTATTCCTTACCTTATTACACATATACATATTCATCAACACATCTTCAATATTTTATCATAATAAATACATAGCATAATCAGATTCCTCATATAGAATCATCTCATTGATAATAAACATACCTCAACAACATAATACACATCGTCGTCGTAATAATAACATCATAAAACCTCAGTCAAATCTCAAAAACGTTGTAGCTTTCTGCAATAATGTCAAAACCTAAAAAAAATTCTCTGCTCATTTTAATAATGTCATCTACCTCAAACGTACTTTAAAAATCATGACCCCATATCAAACACATCAATCAAAGCTCACTTAGTATCACAATGGTTCCGAAAAAAATCAAGAGTTCCCAAAGTACAGACAAAATACAATTTCATAAGTATGAAATTATCCAACTGTGTAATTGCGTAAACATGTGTCACTGATGTAGTAAAAAAAATGTTTATCTCTCAGTTAAATGATCAGAAAGCTGTGTAATTTGTGTGTTAGAGAAGTATGGTACCGATGTGTAAAGTTGTATAAGCAAATACCATATTAGCTAGGGCTCCTTGTGCTTGCCACACACATGGTACACAAAGTAAGCGTGTACCCCCCTCAGGATTAATGTAATTATACCCTCAGGTGTTACAGATTACAGCAATGGAATGAAATGTATCACGGAAAACCTTTGTATCAGTGTACTTCAAATATCTTTAAAAATAAATGATTTAAGTGCAAAATTAATCACTCAAATACGTGTCCTGTAGTGCTAAATGTCCGTCTTGCTGTAAGATAATCTCTGTGGAAGTGTCGTAGTTATTGTCCTCTGAAAGCTAAATTCTGCAGAAGCCAATGTACTTACCTCATGATAAACAAAAGTGAAATGCTTTGCGTATAGATATCTTAGTTATTACGCTTATTGCCGTGATGAAGAAAGTACTAGGCTGTAACGTTTTGTTGTGCTACGGAAAAGGCTGTCTCATTGTAGCTATACCACAAAAGTTACTACTAAAACATGTTTTACTTTCCAGAAGAATTCAGAAAAACTGTGCAGATATAAAACAGAAACAGCGCAAAAGCAACAATGTGGATTGTGTCACACATGAGTAGTGTCGTGATATAATCGTGTAGCTGACAAACTAACCACTGTGTCATCCGGTATCTCTCAGAAAGTACTTTAAATCCAGAATGTATTTTCAAGTAAACCAAAATGTTGCATTAAAATCTCATTAGCAGTGCCAGTATATGTTCTAAGAATGTAAGCCTGATAGTCGTTATGTAATCGTGCAACTAACAAGCAAGAATGTACAAATAACAACACTGTGTCATCTGTTCACTATAACAATGCATTTGGAATTTCTATTTAAAAATGTTTCCTAGGTTCTAGGCTGGATAGTTAACTTCAAAACATTGTTGCATGTTAACAGTTTCTCAGTGTGACAAATTGTACTAGTAGCGTGAAGTAAAAAATTTTACAGCCAAGACTAAGTTAAAAGCAGATTATCTCTCAGGAAACGGTTTTACCTGTGAAATGTGGTGTAAACCTTTACTCTTCCTAGTACGCATAGTTTCAACTTGAACGCAATTATCATACGGCATACGTCGGTAAAAAATACTGGAATTTTTCTCAATGTTAGCGTCTCTGTTATTTTTCTCTGAGCCAGCTGGCGCACGTGGCTGCCTGCGGTGCGGGTCATTGTCTGCTATCTCTTTGTTGGCGTGCGTCGTTATTGGGATTAGGAGACCTAACTTCTACAAATTCACCTTGTCGAGAGTGCCCTGCCCTGTTTGAATCCCGCCAGTTCTGATGGAATTCAGGTCTGTCGTTTTGTCGGTAGTTTACATAGTTTCTTGTTTGTCGGTCATGTGGTGGACAATTTCTCCTGGAATCGTAACTGCGCGCTGAACTGCTGCGTCTGAAGTTATTCTGTCTCCCTTGATAATAATTGTTTTTGTTCCCATATTGTCTGTTTATATGGTAATCTCTGTCATATTCATTACTAAGGAAATGCGATCTTTCTCTGTAACTATTATTACTCTGCCAGTGGTTGTCATATGGGTGGTGCCTGTTTTGGTCACGATTTGCGTTGTAAGAATAGACTTGTCGTGTCCAGTTATTGTTTCTGTCATCATGGAACTGTGACGGATGTGACCTGTAGTGATTGTTTTCCTGTTTTCGCATCCGGCGACTGTCTGTGTCAATTTCTAATTCTTGTAAGAATCCCTGAAAAGCTTCAATGTCGTCTTTGCAACGTCCTGCCAAAATAATATTTCTTAAATGTTCAGGCAATTTCATTAAGCAAATGCGGATGAGCTCTGAAGGGCTGTATGGGTTTGAAAGATATTGATTCTTATGCAACATGTCTTCAAAATATTTGACAAGACTGGAAAATTCAGATTGTTCGAAATGTTTCATCATTATGATGCTATGTTTTACCCAGTCTTATGTGGCTTGAGACCAATATGCTGAGAGGAAGGCATGGTAAAATTCTCCTTCACTGTGGCAATCGTGAATGACCGATCGCATTCTTACAGCTGGTTCATTCTATAAGTAGCCACACATAAATTCTAATCTGTGCTGAAATGACCAGTTGGGAGGAAAACAATGAAAGAATTGATGGAGCCACGCTTGTGGATGAATGTCGTTGCCAGAAATCTTAAATGTTTTGAATTTACGTGTAGTAATGAACAGCTTATAGTCAAAATCATCATGTCGGCGAGTCGCATGTCGGTCATTGTTACGTCGTTTCGGCGGTTCCATCTCAAAATTCGGTGTACCTTGCCAATTTATTACATAATTTCCGAAGTGCGCTGTGTTATTATTTTGTGGCTGCTCCGTATTTCTATGTCCCTCTTTCCGTATTGGGGCACGGGTGTCCTCTGAACTACGTAATTCTTGTATTACCTGTGTCAGCTGGTCTTGTACTTCCCGGATTTCTCTTTGGTGTTGCGTATTAATTTGATTCTGATTTTGTTTGAATTTCCTAATTTGTTCGCACTCTTCTGTGTCATTAAAGACTACCGGTTTTGTGTCATTCAGATTATCATCTACCTTCGTAGATAAATTATTTAGCTGATCCGAAAGTTCAACTACTTTCTCTGATAATGAACTAATTTCCTCCATGTGTCTCTCTGAACCAATTTTCAGAGTATCTACTGTGTCCTTTAAGTTTTCCTGAGTTTTTGCAAGTTGCGTAAGCGAATCGGTAGATGCAACTGAGTCAATTTTAGCTCGCAAGGTCTCATGATTTTCATGAACAATAGTTTGCAGTTCTTTTATGGCTGCTTCGTGATTCTGTAATGCATTTTAATGACGCGAAAAAATGGGTTGGAAATGCTCACAAATTTGTGTTTTTACGTCATTACAGACTTTTTGACATTTCGATTCGATTTTATGCAACTCAGTAGTTAAATCATCACGTGTTTGTTCAAGCGTGGTGTGAAGATTTTGTTCCATTGCGTCTAACTGTTGCTGTGTTTGTCTCTGGTGTTGTTCCATTGTGTCTAACTTTTGAAGCTTTTGCTGTGTTTGTCTCTGATTTTGTTCCATTGTGTCTAACTTTTGAAGATTTTGTTCCATTGTGTCTAACTTTTGAAGATTTTGTTCCATTACGTCTAACTTTTGTAGCCTTTGTCCCATTTGTTGCATTAAGTGTAATACCAATGCACTGGTGTCTGAAACATGTTCCTCAGTGCTTTTCGGCAGTGAAGTTGCACCGGCAACATTCACATTTTGACAAGCAGAAAATGTGTCTTGACTTATTTGAGAAAACGGTGAGGACGCAAAACCTGTATCTACAATATTTGCGAGATTTTGTCCTGTCATTTCGGATTCCTGAGGCGAGCTGTTGCCGACCGATCGATAATGCTTCCCTGTTCACTAATTGTTTCACTGTCTACGCCATTATTTGCCGCCCGCTCCATTTCCCTATGCACAATTACCAAATCACTAGTCTGAACATTAGTTAATTCATTACACGGTGGCGCTAACACACTGCTTTCGTCTTCACTGTCATTTCTCAGTTTACTTTGGAGCTTAGTGTTACGTTTTTCACACGCCATTATTGTCACAATATTTCACACGATAACACAGAAAAGCACAATTTGAAGAGCAAAAATAAGAGAACACATTAACGTAGCAATGAAAATAATATCTCGTTAATTGCAAGCGCAGCTGCGAAATACTTGCTGCAAATCTACATGCATGCCACAACTGTTTTACTGTACAACAATGAAAAACTACAACTACAAAGGAAATTCTCTCTATAATTACGCGCTAGCAATAAACAAAAGCTACACTAATTACACAAACTACAAGAAAAAATCAGAAGATTCCAGTGAGGTATCCTCGGCTAAGGGTCGACAAATGAAACGTCCCCTTAGAAAAATTTATACATGACTGTCCTTAAACTGACACACAATATTTTTAGCGCAACGCAATCTGACTTTCAAAAATCCCTACAAAAGAATGGCCCTGACTAACATTAACCTATGCCTTTCACAAATCACTTACCTCACAAAAATCTTCGTTACTCGAACTACTGCAATACAGCGAGCGCCACTACTGCCAGCTAAATACAAGATTCAAACTACGGAAGGCACTAACTACTGATAGGCATAGTTAGCAAACGAAAGATTTTAATAGAGAACAAACAATGTATTTACCTTAATAGTGTTGAAAAATCATAATATACATAGCAGTTCATGACATCCAGTCTTACAAATTTCAAAACTCCGCCGTCTCTCTCCCCATATCCACCACTGCTGGCGGCTCACCTCCAACTGCGCAACGCTACGCGCTGTTAACATCCAGCTGCCCAACACTAAAATGGCAGACAACAATGCAAACTAGCCACAGACTGCACACAGCACAGCCAGTGATTTTCAAACAGAGCGCTACGTAACGTTGCCAATAAGAAAACATAAACAGCCTACTTACAGCGTGCACATTTCCCCTTAGACTGCCCCACAGATAAGTCACAAGTGGTTAGGTCCAGCGAATGCGGCTGCCGCAGTCCTTTGCTGACAATCCTTTCTTCTGCGAATCTTTCATGAATTCGTGAGGCTGACACTCGTGAAGCGTGACAGGAGGCCCCTACCCGTTGAAAAACAGCCTACGACCCGCAATCCGATTGGGTGACACGGCACATTACACAC
Organism: Schistocerca nitens; assembly: GCF_023898315.1. NCBI lineage: Eukaryota > Metazoa > Arthropoda > Insecta > Orthoptera > Acrididae > Schistocerca > Schistocerca nitens. The sequence goes on along the minus strand of NC_064617.1, from coordinate 421,849,795 downwards.
TCATTTTTTCGTCATGAAGAGGTGCCTCATTAATAGAATAAGGATTGTTTGTTGACCAGTATCTGGTGTTCTGCGAATTCACATGTCCTTTCAGACGGAACCATCACTCCTGAAATACAGTAGCGGACCCAGCATTCCACTGTCAATTGTGCAGTAATTCACACGTTTTGCCTTATCTCCCTACTTCAGTTCTTGGACACACATCATTTTTTAGGTCTTCACCCAAATGTCTTGCAAAAGACGTTGGCTAGACCTACTCGAAACCTTCACTTCTTGCAGCAATTTGCGTGTCGACTTCTTTGGACTCTGGATTATTCGTACTCGAACATCCGCGATCAAGGCAAGTGAACGAACGCCGAGAGTTCGATACTTTTTTAAGTTTGCAACTGACGCTGTAATACGTCACCTTGTCACAAATTCCTGTATAATGCTCTTTGCTGGTACACAAACGCCAGGATAGTTGTTTACAAAAATGTCCCGCGATCCCTTAAGTAAACCAGTGGATACAACTGCGATTCTTTCTTGAAGTGGATACCTCTCGCTGAGATATTCATACATCTTAAACAACTTGCAACTGCTTTCGTACGGACTATAAAAAAAGTAGTCGTAGCAGCTTTGAAGTAATAGATGACCCATTATGGCTACTTCAAACTAATCAGTTTACTCGTAAACCGAAAACGATAAGTATTGCGGCTTTTATTACTAAACGAACCAGTGAGGTGTTAGTATTTTCCTGTCGAAGGATTTAAACAACTATGTTCTGGTGAAGTACCCTGCGGTAAGAGTCGACCATTTACGTAAATATATACTAGAAAGAGGTTGAGTTAGATCTCATCAAAAATATTACAGAGAACGCATATAATTGTATTCTAGTATATTATGGTGAATTTAAATGCCAATATGAATTAAAAGCTTACTCTGGCCTTCTGTGTGAAATTTCATTTGAATAGTTGACTGGTTTCCTGAAGTCATTTCCTGTGACTTGAAATTCTCATAATTTGACACAGATCCCAAATACTATTTGTACTTTCTGTTTTTTTTTTAATGTCTTGTTATTTCTTTTGTCTCCTTTGACTTATTATACTCAATCAGAGTATCCCCCAATGTGAGCCTTATAATTCCCCATTAGGAAAATAGAATCTGAATGTGCTGTCGGCTGTAATCTACGTTAACTCAGCTTTGCATATCTAGATGCTACGTTTATCGAAGCGAATGCTTTAATTGCTACACGATATAAGTTATTTTCAGTAACACTGCGTTAAACGAAAATGTAGGTGTTTTATTAACTGTATGAGCAATTATCACTAAATCTTGCCAGCGAGAAGCATCCTCTGAAGGAATCACTGGTAAGCAAACTTAAATTTAATAAAAAATAGAGAAAAATATTTTGCTTTCATTACAATTTCTAAAACCATATATCGCGGCACGTAAGAAATTCATTCCAAGTGCTCTCGAAGTGTTATAACTATTTCCTATATTATTTTTGTTTTGATATTTACCTGTAGTTACATGATAACCAGCGTTAAATTAACCTTGAAGTGTACACTGCATAACAACTCATGCCGTCCTATTTTAAGTAACTGTAAGTAGGTTTGCCAGTACAACGTTCTCCTCAAAAATAACAAGAGCAGCTGTATGGCAGTTTTAAGCACTATAAATGTATGAATAACTAATTCAGTTACTTCTGTATAGGACAAAATTTCATAAAACAGTTCATCAGCAACATAAGAAGACTTGATTATTGATTCAGCGTTAAATTAAAGACAGTACGTGTGAAATACAGAAGCTCGCTTGTGCGTCTTTGGTGCTGAAGTGGTCGAAATTGATCCAGGCCTTTCCATTTGCTAAAGCTCCCGCTTCATTTCCATCTCTAACTACAGCGGGCTCGTCTTTCGTAAGCTCATTTCCATGCTCCGCCCAGAAACTCCATCCGACATTCCCGGCCAACGTTTCCGTAGTGATTGAATCTAATACAGAGCTACCATATCCGGCAGCGACGGCCGCTGAGGTTCTGTTTGTAGATCTGCTGCCTCCGCAGACAGTGGGGATATGAAACCAATGCGCGTCATCACGTTACAATCCGTGAAAAATTTCACGGAAAAGGATTCTATAAAGGTAGTGCAAATCGCAGGGGGTGTCACTTCGCCGCACACCCGGTGATGGATGGCCGCCAAAAACTTGGGCCATAGGCGCCACATGCATTATGGAAGAGGGCGTGTCAGCAGCCACGACATCAGCGATGGAAAGTCGGGGGCAACGGCTTCCGCAGGCGTAGTCAGTCGCATCCGCCAGCAAACGGAGGAATTCAGCGCCGCCCTTACCATTTGCGAACTGGAACCTCACGCCGTGCAATGGCTACAATAAGTTCCACGCCATTTCCGAGCAGATTCTCATGAATAAACAGCTGCTTTTGTATGATACGGTACAAAGGTCGCACACCGGCCTTAGCAGACAGCTAGGCGAAAGCGGAGCTGAACACTTGCTGTTGATCGCATCACTGATTTCTTTTTCTAGTGTATCCACGCATAAGAAGTTAATCGAACGTTGTTCTATGAAATTATTACAGATCGTCTATGACCCACGTACTGCAGAAAGGCAACATGTGCACCTCTATAAAAACGGTTCAATGAAATTTATCTCCTGACTTGTATTTCTGGTTTCTTGATCTAGGCCTAGTTGCTTATTATATACCCGTTAAAGTACGACTTAAGGGGAAAGAGGGGGACGACCTTCTCGGAGTTGGACAGGCCCTCTTTCTGTAGTCCACTGGATTTTCAAATTAAATTTAGGGTTAGATTACTTGTTTTAAAATACCATTGTACGTATAAACATCTTTTATTGTAATAACCATTGCTCATTACAGATTTCCGATCAATGTTTCAGGATTTGCATGGTTTCATTAGTCAGGTATCTTCATCTACATCACGACATGTCATTGTTGTTGGCCATAATGTGACTGAATTACGAACCTGCATCTTGTCTTGAACGTGATGGACCAAACACTTCTTGATGTCATCCATTTTGTTGTTATTTATAGACAGTAAAATATATAAGTTTTCTTCCAATAGAATTCCGCACTTCTCCTTTTCTCAGCCTGAATGTGTCCATTGTTAAGCCAGCAATTTCCAGGTTTCACGTAACGCTACGTGGATTTTCAGCTGAAAAGGTTATCACATGGTACTTTGAAATAGTGAGAACCCTTTTCAGATGTCTAGGAACAACTTTACCATAATAATCGCTCAGGCAGGTTCCTTCATAAACTGTAGGCCAACAGGAACTGTAGTTCATAAAACAGTCCTTCATTTGAACAATGGAAAACGCGTTAAAATTTTTGATAACTGCTTCACAATGAATAGAATCTTTCCTCCTTCCACTAACATATACCGGACTAGTGCCCTATCTGCAGTAAACAGAAAACTGACAGCGTTACCATACCCATGTTGTTGTAAAAACACGTTTACTTTTTGCTGTAAATAATGAATTGAACCACTCAGAACCATAATCATCAGCAAAAGAAATAACTTTCTAACTCGTTGCCTTTTTGCAGTAAGTGTTTCATTTGTGAAGCGCTAGCAGAACTAGCTATGTTTTGGAAGAATCGGAAATGGTGCGACGTGGCACACACTACTGGTGAATGGTTGCCTGGGAGTGGAAGGACTGAGCCAAATAAGGGTTGAACAACATTCGGATCAAGATTTTTATTAACACTCCTCAACAAAAGGCCAACAGGACGTTGAAATATTAAGACAAAACCGTTCAGTTGCTGATAATCAAATGGTTCAAATGGCTCTGAGCACTATGGGACTTAACTTCTAAGGTCATCAGTCCCCTAGAACTTAGAACTACTTAAACCTAACTAACCTAAGGACATCACACACATCCATGCCCGAGGCAGGATTCGAACCTGCGACCGTAGCGGCCGCGCGGTTCCAAACTGTAGCGCCTTTAACCGCTTGGCCACCACGGCCGGCTGCTGATAATCGATCAACAATGACATAATACATTTCAGTGAGACTAAATAACAAAAGGTTACAGTGTTAATTCAGATACTTGCTCTCAATTCTCCCAAAGTCATTCATGGGAACAGGAGGTATGAAAACTTAAATTTACAGCAAATATTCTCTTCCCAAAAATATAAAAATCTTGTGTCCCACTGGCTACTATTGTTGCAATATTTGCAGAAAATTTAAATATGAGATGAAAGATAATGTTTCACGAATTGAAGTTACGTAACAATATCTTCAAAAGTTGTAAGAAAACAGTCTTTAAATAGATAGCCCACAATCATCCTTCGAATGCGTTTGACTAAAATACGTGTAACGAAAAATTCAGGTTTACCTAAAAAGAAGTTTATGAAAATGGAACAAACACAATTAAAGCTGCTTGTTATGATATCACCAAGCGTCGGGCAATGTGGTACTGACGAACGGATCCGAAATTACTTATGGCAGAACAGATACGCTGCTCACAACACACCTCATTTTCTAAGCAACCAGTGGAAACACGCTCCAACACACAGACATACAATGTCAGCCTGATTAACAGAGACGTTAATTGGACTTATTTATCTTGTTTCCATAAGTACTACCACTTCTCAAAGTATTCGACACTTTTTTTGAACACCCTGTATATATTTTTACCAATTCTATCCGTATGTTTATCATATCGTTTCACATGCTTCCATTCTCAGTTCATCTCTTAAGAGCCCAGTTTTCGCGTCCCTAGAGCACTCCTGGTACGGCCGTAACCTTATAGAGCTTTAGTAGAGTATCTTTGTGGGCTTTGTTTCCCAATGTTCTGAGCAAAGTGACGTAGAAATAGTTAAATAGGTGCAACTTGTATCGTATTCATTGTTTGCCCTGTATGTAATACTGCGCACTAAATATTTAAATGTATTAACTTGCTCTATAATCTGCTTATCAATTTCAGTCTTAGCTCACATGATCTGGCGTCCTAAAAATGCCATTGATTTTGTCTTTGTGTTGGAGACCTTCAGATTGTATCCTCTGGCTATTTTACTTGAAAACAGCTTCTTGTTAGTTATTTTTATTCTGAGTAATAATTACATGGTCGACAGTAAAAAGTAGTGTACTAAAATCCACATCATTAATTTTAAAATGTTTCATTGCTTGTAACCAAATTCTGGTTACATCGACGATATACAAATTAAAACCAATGAGTGAGAGGGACACCCTCGTCTGACTCCGTAGTTTATTACAGTCACATTATGTCTGTTGTCTGCTATTTTTATTTGTATTTTGCTATTCATATATAAACCCTGTGCAGCTCTTATGAGGTGGATTCCCTCCGTTTCTTAAAATTTCCAATAGCATATCTCGATTTACTTTATCAAAGGTGGCTGGTGTACATCTGATTTTCTGGGGCCAGACAGGCGTGTTTTAAATAGTTAAATTGTGTGTGGTGTAATTCAGCTTCCATTAGTATTTCTGGCTTTTGTAATTATGTTTTTGAACTGGTCTCTTTTTAATTTTGCGCTTAATGAAACAATTTTACGGTGCACGTACCGCTTGTGGTTTGTTTGAATGGGCTGCCTGATAAGGATAATTAGCAAGATAAATTTTTGAGATAATTTTTCTACCTTCTGGGGTGTTCACGGTAGTTGCCTTTTGCTTGACACAGTAACTCGGTGTGCAGCAAGCCCTAACTATTGTTTATACTGCGAATCAGGTACGCGTGCAGCGGATGTTGGCATTTACTTCACCTGTTAAAGAACTTGATTTTTACTAAGCCATTTATCTGATGTTGCTAGAGCGCTTTTGTGCTCTTCATGTGATTGTTGCCCTTAGAAATCAGTCTGTGTCCTCCAGTTCTAGTGCGGCTGCACTGGCATTTATTTATATCATTTGGGTTCAAAATCGATTTTAAGTACTTCTTCAGATTTTCTTGTCAAGTATTATGCTTTCAGTTCTTGTTTAAGTGCATGTCAGATTTTTAAATCTCGGTCATCTTGCTGTCAAATTTTGGTGCATGTCCGTTTGTACTACTTGATTTCATTGATAATTACCCTGAGATTTGCTTCTTTCTCGCTGGTTGGAACACACACGTGCCATTAGAAATAACTTAGGAGTAAACCGCATTCAATTTAAATTTAATTGTTTTTAGAGAAATGAGCTTGGTGTGGTTAGTTGCAGTATCTGAGGAGTAAGTTTGATCATTTATTTCATACACTTTAATCTTATCTTACGTCTGTGTTTTAGAATGGGAAGGTGTCTAAATTCCTTGACCAGTCTAGCAAGTTGTGCCATGGAACTTAACTATTCAAGCTATAAATGGAAAATGAGTGCAGAGTGACATTTATTAAAACATTAATATTACGTTTATCCACTATGTTAGCAAAACCCTCATAACAAAACCTTCACGGAAAACATAATACGATACCAGAGCAGGAACGGTTTATGGGCAACAAGCCATTACAGATTGACCTTGAAGTTCGTGACGCTTCAAATTACTTATGGCATACACTGCTCACGACACTCCTCATTTTCGAAGCAACCAGTGGAAACACGCTCCAACACACCGACCTACAATGCTAGCCTGATTAAGAGAGAAGTTAATTGAATTTATTTATCTTGTTTCCATAAGTACTACCACTTCTCAAAGAATTCGTCACTTTTTTGAACACCCTGTATATATTATACCAATTCTGTCCATGTGTTTATCATATATCGTGTATCTTGAACTATGTGTGTGTCCAGTTACTTCAAGTTTGCTGCCATAATTTACGTTTAATGCGACAGTCTGGGAGGCCCTGTATACCCTCGTGGTACCACGCTACCGGTCGACGTCAGACCAGTGTCTTGCTGCATAACGAGCAAGCAGTTCCGTACACGTGATCCTTCGTTCCGCTTTACGGTCTCCTGTGAGGTGGCGAGGAACCCAGTGGGCACATATTTTTGAGTCCCCCATCTGGTGGACAAGTGTGTCAGCAGTACCAACAGAGACGAGCAGTGCGCAGCGAGATATTTGATTGTGATTTGTCGATCGTCTAGAATGAGAGTGTCCGCACGTTCCAATACTGCAGGAGTCACAGCTGTGTGTGACCGGCCGGCAGGTGGGAGATCGGATAGGTCTGTGCGGCCTTGTTGCGATGATGACAGGCATCTAGACAACAACTCAACGTGCTTCTGTTCACTGCCAAGTCTCCGCAGACATTCTGGAAGCGCCTACGAATATCTGCGATGCTCTAGTTTTTCACCAAAAGAAACTCACTGACAGCTCTCTGCTTGACACACCTCCGTTAGAGACACGATTGTGAAGGCTACGTGTAGTTCCGTCACCTATCTGAACTTCATGAAACTTTAGGAGCTGAAGCGTGAATATCCCATGAAGTCCCACAACAAATTCCGCATTTTTCAACCGATATAGGCCGACATAGAAGTGCGTTGCATCACTTCGTGAACGCCCTCATGTTTACTTGCAGACGACGACTTGAACATATGGAGAAGGTCCCCAATGGATTCAACATTCTTGGTGGATCTGGCAACTCATAACCCAACAGTCCTAACGAATCTGTAACAACAGAAATGATTTCTAACGCCACTGTTGCAGCTGAAACAGGTACCTCTACCTCCTTTGAAAAGATTCCAGCGATGCCAGTTTTGAAAAGAGCAGAAGAAAGGAGAAATAAAACTAAGTCGTTGTTGACAGACCAGGGAGTGTTATGAAATTTAAAAGCAGCGCGGCAAAAAAGCCCTCCACTCACCAAACGAGGAAGAAAAGTAAAATACACTTTTGAAGACAAAGACTGTGTTGCACGTAAATGAAAGTACTGTTAGTGGACCGCCGACCGATGTGGCCGAGCGGTTCTAGGCGCTTCAGTCCGGAACCGGGCTGCTGCTACAGTCGCAGGTTCGAATCCTGCCTCGGGCATGGATGTGTGTGACATGGATGTGTGTGATGTCCTTAGGTTAGTTATTAGGTTTAAGTAGTTCCAAGTCTAGGGGACTGATGACCTCAGATGTTATGTCCCATAGTGCTTAGAGTGATTTGAGCCATTTGTAAGTGGTTCAGTGCATTCATTGTAAGAAGTAACTTCGTACAACGTGCACAGATGAAGCAGGTATGTGTGACGACTGTCCTGTAAGACAGCAAATATCAATCGTAACGCGGTCGATAAGTGTAACCCAAACTTCTGTTTTGTATTACTTGACTGTAAAATATGCGGTAAAATTTGTGATTGTATCAAATTTACTTTGCTATCTTAACCGACGCTTAGTAGACCAACCTGTAAAAAAATTATTAAAGGATATGAACGTTATGATTTTATCATACACATCGGTTTTACGAAACTTAGGAAAATATGTGTGATAAATCTCGTATTGAAACTCTCAGAGTTCCCGTATAAATTTCATGAAGAAACAAATAGTATGGCATCTTCCACTGATGTTGTATGAGCACTGATCAGCCAGAACATTATGACCAACAGCCTGCTATCGATATAAACCCGACCAGGCGACAGCAGCGCCACCTGGCGAAAAGTGACTGCTAGTCAGTTATACGCCCGGCGCGTATATTATCGGTGAGCCTCCTGTCCGTGTGTAGAATGGAGAAGATCCGCGATCTATCTGAGTTTCGGCACGAGAGTTTCTAAATCTGTACGACTTGTTGGGTATTCGAAGAGTGTTGTGGTGAACGTCTTCAGCACGTGGCGAAACCAAGATGAAACCAAGTCCAGACGTCGTAGGGTTGGGTGGCCACCCCTCATTACTGTTTTCGGACGTCGTAGACTTGGCAGGCTGGTAAACAGGACAGGTGGAGAACTGTGGCGGAACTAACATGAGAGTTTAATGTTGAGCAGAGTACATGTGTGTCTGAACAGAGAATGCACCGAACACTCCTAACGATGGGCCTCCGCAGCCGATCACCCATGCTTGTGCCAATGTTAACACCACGACATCGGCAACTACGACTGAAACGGGCATGTGACCATTGGCACCGGACGTTGGCGCAATAGCAGAGCGCTTCACCAACGTTTCACGGTATGATGAATCTCGATACCTTCTTCATCATGTCTACGGGAGAGTGCGAAGCTGTCGCCTCCCAGAGGAGCAGTTTCTTGACACCTGTACTGCGGAATGGAGACAAGCTGGCGGCGGCTACGTTATGCACTGACGTAGTTATCCATGGGTCCAGTGGCGTACGTGCAAGGCGCAGACCAAGTGCGCTCCTTCATGGGGATCACGTTTCCCGACGTCAGTGGCATTTTTCAATAAGATAATGCACCATGTCATAAGGCCAGGAGTATGATGGAGTGGTTCGAGCAACACGGTTCCAGTTGATGTGCTCGCCCTCCAAGTCGCCAGATCTGAACGCGATTGAACACATTTGGGATGTGATTGAACGCAGCGTCAGAGCTCATCCCCGTCCCCCACCACCACCACCCCTTGTAACACCGAAAATGCAGGATGCATATACATATATTTGTAATTTAAATGCTTTCTTTTAATAAGTATGGACATTGCTTCACTGTATGTGCACATTTAGGCAGAAGTCTGTTGACGTTTCATAGTATTTATATGTGTTCTACTGTGAAACATATAAGCTCTGGGAAAAAGACAAAGGAATTGTTATTTGCATCGGCTAGCAACGATAATAGCAGTGCCTTTGCATTGTAAAATCTTTGGGTAGGGGGTTGTTGCGCAGAGCGCGCGGGGAGAGGGGGACGGGTTCCAGTGCTTGTAGTGTGCTTAAGTGTGGTGTTAACGCTCTCGCAGTAGACGGCGGCATCTTGTACGCGCACCGGCCAGATTAACAGCAGGAGGAAGGACAGTGGACTGGCGGAAGAGGCTGTATTAATTACGATTGCCCGTTCCTGTAATTAGCCGAGGCCCCACAAGGTGCTACCATCTTCAACAACAGCAGCAGTTCCAGCAACACAGATTCGTAATCGGCTCCGAGTTTCGTTGCAGGCACAGCACTGAAGAAAGACTGTTCATTGGTAGAAAGTATTAACGGCTAACCCAGCAGCACAACTCAATGCGATTTGATTAATGAACTTTATTTAAATAATAATCAGTTAAATTCAGGGCGATTGTGTCCTTACTGCCCCCAGACATTGTTACCAAGCAGGGGCCTTGTTCCTTTTTTTCCTTATATGCTAACCGAAGTTTGAGAATCTATCACTGGAAAAAATCCAAATCTAAAGAAAATGCACAAATTAAGAGTGCGTAAGTTTTCTTTATTTTACATATAGCTTGGAGCACATGGCTGTTTGGTTTGGTACGTATTCTAGTGAATTAAAAGATCCTTAAGAGCAGTCTTTTAGTTCTGTTGAAGTCAGTAAAAACAGGCTCACTTGTTCAACAATAATATGAAATCCAATTTGAAAATTAAGTAATTGCAAAGTAAAAAGAGCTTGCGTTTCTCTAAATTTCTTTGATGACGTTATGTTGAGATCTCTGAAAGTCATTGTTCACGTAACGAAGTTCAGCACTAACATACAGTTCAAGTGGGGATTTTCAAATCACTACTCGATTTCCCTTTTCAAAATTTAATGACAAACTTATCGTAAAAGTGACTTCTCAGTTTTCTTTATCATTACATACTCACATAAAATTAGTGTCAAAAACGTGACAACCTTCAGTGTTTAATAATAAATGTTTTTCTTTCCCATCATCTTGTACAGGATTTTGGATGTAAATCGCCCAAGTGCGCTGGACACCGTAATTATTGCCTTTTCGTTCATTAGTGTAATTTTTGGATTCATAATCAGTGGTACCCCTTTTCTGTCCAGTGTTGTTCGTGAGTGAATGCACAAAATAACTTTCATTTTTCCAAATTGTAGCCCTGCTCGGTTTAATTACTTTTTTTATTTTTAGTAGGCTTTTCTATCAGAAAGATCTGTTGTACACTTTCCCCCTACTTATTGGTATTACTTCCCCGGGAAAGAGACCCTTATCCAATTAGAAAAATTCCATTAGGTATACACGCGATCCACGGTCATATTTTATATCGCCAGCAGGATAGGCCGATTAGTAAGGGGGAGGTTACACCCTATTCACAGAATTTATGGCAATTAGGTGACTTGTGTGTGCAGATGTGTTGCCGAATCACTCCAATGACCTACCAAGGCCTCATTGTTTCCGTGCCCCGAGGCGTAGCCGCTGTCAACAGCGCCAAAGGTGGACATACCGGCTGTTAAGTAGGGAGTCATAACGTTCTGGCTGATTAGTGTATATGCAAATTATGATCAAGAATTTTGGTTCAAATGGCTCTGAGCACTATGGGACTCAACTGCTGAGGTTATTAGTCCCCTAGAACTTAGAACTAGTTAAACCTAACTAACCTAAGGACATCACACACATCCATGCCCGAGGCAGGATTCGAACCTGCGACCGTAGCGGTCTCGCGGTTCCAGACTGCAGCGCCAGAACCGCGCGGCCACTTCGGCCGGCCAAGAATTTTGGCATTTTAATTATAGCACCCTAGTGAATGCCCTCACTGTGTGTTGCGTGGTCTGTCAAGTACGGATACGGAGATTACCTGTTAAGTATGAAATGCCCCCCCTCCCCCCTGTGTAGGTGGAAGGCCAGTAACAGGAAACAGTGGAGACGATGGGAGACTTCCTTCGCAGACCCCGTGTTTGGTCTGCTTCTGCCTCTGTCTGGGCGAAGGATTTTTACATAGCCTGCCTCTCCATTTATCAGCTTCACATTCTTTTCTGCCAAGTATTTTTCAATATTTAATTGTGTGTGTGTGTGTGTGTGTGTGTGTGTGTGCGCGCGCGCGCGCAGTATCATCTGCTGGCGGATGCGAGCTTTTTTTCAGTCTCGTACCCAGTATAAGTATTTTTCACTACAGCCGTATTCCTCAGCCCTTGGTCCTTAGAGAAAGATACTTAAATTATTTTGGACGTCTGTGTCATATCGGAAAGTGAAATCTGGTTAGTAAATAAAGTTTTAGAAGTCTACGCTTTATCCAATGAAATGATTCTCAAACTAAATTGTAGCGGCGCCGTAAGTCCAATGTAAATTTCTTTTGTCGACACGTTTCAGTTGACAAACCTACGCATCTTCAGAATTATCGAAATACAGTTTGCTGCATAATCCTACAATGAGATAAAATCACAGATTCAACTTACAGCCTGCTAACTTACGTTACGTTGCTACCGACTAAACTTTAAATATATCTGGCTGTAGATAGCGCCCAGTTATATATAAAATGGAGTAAGATAATTGTTTACAATTAACGTAACCTTCTTTCAAATATCGGTAGGTTTTTTTTTTTTCAAGGAACTTGTACAGTGATCCGTCAGATTAATACAAGGAAAATATAACACATATACAGGGTGAGTCACCTAACATTACCGCTGGACATATTTCGTAAGCCACATCAAATACTGACGAATCGATTCCACAGACCGAACGTGAGGAGAGGGGCTAGTCTAACTGGTTAATACAAACCATAAAAAAATGCACGGAAGTATGTTTTTAACACAAACCTACGTTTTCTTAAAATGGAACCCCGTTAGTTTTGTTAGCACATCTGAACATATAAACAAAAACGTAATCAGTGCCGTTTGTTGCATTGTAAAATGTTAATTACATCCGGAGATATTGTAACCTAAAGTTGACGCTTGAGTACCACTCCTCCGCTGTTCGATCGTGTGTATCGGAGAGCACCGAATTACGTAGGGATCCAAAGGGAACGGTGATGGGCCTTAGGTACAGAAGAGACTGGAACAGCACATTACGTCCACATGCTAACACCTTTTTATTGGTATTTTTCACTGACGCACATGTACATTACCATGAGGGGTGAGGTACACGTACACACGTGGTTTCCGTTTTCAATTACGGAGTAGAATAGAGTGTGTCCCGACATGTCAGGCCAATAGATGTTCAATGTGGTGGCCATCATTTGCTTCACACAATTGCAGTCTCTGGCGTAATGAATGTCGTACACGCCGCAGTACATCTGGTGTAATGTCGCCGCAGGCTGCCACAATACGTTGTTTCATATCCTTTGGGGTTGTAGGCACATCACGGTTCACGCAGTACCTTGGTTACCTTGTCAATCCACCTAATTTTCAGTATTCTTCTGTAACGTCTGGATGGAAAGATACAGGCCGGACGAAGGATCTTTATGGTCTGGACAATGTTTTACCTACATTCCCTGGATGACCTCATCGTTTTGGTACTCACAGTGGATCAACATTAGTATGCACCTGCCCTAGGGGACCTTATCCACCCCTACATACATTTGTTTCTACCTCAGCACGATGGCATCTACCAGCAGGACAATACAATGTGTCACACAGCACCCAGTGTTAGTGCGTGGTTCGAAGAGCACCAGGATGAGTTTATCGTACACTTCTAACCACCAAACTCTCTGTATTTAAACCCAGTCGAGAATCTGTGGGACCACCTCGACTGGGGTGTTCGCGACTTGGATCCTCAACCGCGAAACCTGGCGCAGCTGGCAACGCCACTGCAGCCAGCATGGCTCCACATCCCTGTCGGTACCTTCCAGAACCTCACTGACTCTCTTCCTGAACTTCTAGCAGCGATCCGAGCTGCAAAAAGTCTTCTGACAGGTGATCCCATTAAAATGAGTGGACAGCACTTGAATGAGTGGAACTGAAAATATTTAGAAATGACGCACAGAACACAACCTCGTGTCTAACAACAACAAAACCGGTAGAAAATGGCGCAAACTCTAGCGTCCATTTCATCATGTATTTCTAAAATAGTTCACTACAATGAAACACCAACCAGGAAACACCATGTGTTCCTTGGTACACTATAATGCAGGTGCAACTCTCTCCCCTATTACTACTACTACTATTCTGATGTATTATGTGATCATATACTTCCATTTCTTGGCTCTGCTTAGGCTAATTTCTAGTTATTTGTATCATTTCACGACATTGGACATTTCGCCCTCACACTTTATACACGTCTTGCCTATTTTTACGAAACGTTCGTTTACACCAGTGTACTGCTCTTTTTAATAGCAATCCTTCACCATCAAAAAGACACCTCGGGTGACAACATATTAAAACTGTATTAATATCTCAGTATGTAAGTGGGTTAGGAACATTAGTATCGCACTGTAAAATACTCACCTCGACAACATCAGGTTAATTTTAAAGTGGATAAATAGCGAACTACAGCACTGCTTGCTTTCAGAAATAACAGACCAGTCCAACCAGATCGATACGTATCGACTTGAATAAAATAAGCAACGAAAAGCAGCGCAAGGTTGTCGAGGTTAAAGCGGACAGATTAATAGTTTCGAAGTGCTTCTGTCAGTTTCTCAAATGATACTTGTGGTATATGGTTTGCAAGTAAAAGCAGTGGCGGAGTGGTCGTCTGCGCCATTAAAACTTACGAATTACGGTCCACCCTGCCATTGTTTTTTAGCCTTCGGAATGTAACTTTTGTATTAAAGCTAGAAGAAATTCTGTAACAATAAGTGATGCATGGAAAGAAGCAAACCACGAGCAGCAGCCTGATTGGAAAGACAATTATCGGTTAAACAATTCACATTTTGGTTACATAGTTTACAATTTGATAGAACAAGTAATCATGTGATTATGGCTTCATGCTGTGGTAAGTAAACAACCATTCATCTCTTTCGAAAAACGAAAACATAGCGCTTAACAAACGGTTTATGGAAAGCTCACAACAGAGATTTACGCGTTGGTACGAATGTCCATTAGTGATTACCCAGGAAGTCTTCACTCACTTTTGAAATAAAGAGTTGCAATCCCATTACAAAATGTACACTTCTTTCATAAAAATAGCTTCTTATCAGTGTTATTTTAGACGTCAGTCTGGCATCGACTTGATGCCGTTTCCTAGCGTTCTGTTGCAAATATGAATTATCTGGTCGGTACCGTCTGAACGAGATATCATCGAAAAACTTCCCGTCGCGTCGTATCCAGCAGAAACATGTGCACAAAAATCAAGTACAGGTAAGATAAATATTTAATCATGCTAGCAGCCAATCAACGAAATAGGTTAAGGCGAAGATACTTACATTATCAACTTGATTTTGTCTTTTAATTGCTGCTGTCTTTACTCTCCATCATTCCTCTCAACACCTATGAAACCGTATTCTTTGACCTCTCCTTCCCTATAACCCATTCTGCGTTCTGAAAACAGTCCTTCCTTATCTCTCGGTCCCACGATACAAGAAACTGTGGCACACATCTAAGTAAGCAATACTTTGCAAGCATCTCACGCTTATATTTTGCATTTCTGCACTTCTATCCATTCCCAGATCCCGCACTGTTCCTGTTACCCGCCCCTTGACATCTGCATCTACATCTAAATGAATACTCTGCAATTCATAATTATGTGCTTGGCAGAGGGTTCTGTGGTCCGGTGGATTAATCTTGTATTGATGTGTAAAACGTGTAGGTTCACATCTCACGTCAGGCGTAGATATTTAACACACACAAGTAGCTCTCCATCACCCATAGGGAGTGCAAAACGCCAGTAATCTCCGTAGCTCAATATCCACAGTAAAGATAACATCCCGTAACTGCCGACTGGGGCAGAGCGGCATTAGTTTGAGCTGTGACAGATGGAGAAACCCCGGAAGGCAGAGACTCTGCCACCAGCAAGCCGTCGTCACCTAGAAAACGTATTTCATTTAATGAACCAATGGCCGTGTAAGTTCACAAGGTTCTTACTTTATTTGAAACTGAGACGTTGAAAATTGTGGTGCTGGACTGGGATTCGAATTCGATCTCACTGTGTTCCCCAAGATTGCAAACTCTTCTAGGAGTCCTCGAAAGGCACCTATCTGGTTTCGAATCCTGATCAGCACAAAATATTCATTATTTCATTTCAAGGCCTAGCACGTGCACTCCGAACTACTAGTGAAAAATAGATGGATTTTCAACGTCTCTTCGTGCGTTGTCAGCTGTAACGTGTTCGTTTCAACTCACAGCCACATTATGAGCTTTTTATCATAACATTACAAGATCAAACGTTTCCTTACATCTTTTCAAGTTCAAACATTCCTCTCCATCCTACTGGTGAAAACGGATTTGGGTTTGACGTTGTGTTCGTTGTGATCACCAACGACGATATGTTGTGGATTCAACTTCTAGCCAGCAGAGTATTTTCCATCACATCATTGAAAGTACAAACATGCCACTCCTAGCTATTATTCGAAAAGAATTTGTTAGTTAAAATGTCTTCATGACCACGTGTGCGGTGTTTGAATTCCAGTCAGCACAGAACTTTTCGTCGCCTGATGTCTACCTAAACATACGCACATCTCGCTACTGCTGAACCAACAATAGCTATTTATCGACTGTTCATGGCTAGAAAACGACGGCACTACATGCTGGATTCGAATCCCAGACAGGCAAAAACTATTCTATCGTCATTTAAGGTTCCAACATCTCGCTATTGATGAAAACATTTGATATTTAACTTCTGATTTTACGTACTTCGTTAACAATCCGATTAGGTGCTGGATTCGCATCCCTGTCACAAGCTTTACATGATGGCATTTCAATTTTAAGCATGAGCATACCTTGTTCCTTGTGAATGGCACCATATTAAACGTCGTTGGGGGTAGTTCCCTGGAAGGTAACTGTTAGGACAGGATTCCCAGTTCAGTACAAACATTTTCGTCATTTATTTTCAGGATCTGAATTGATAACTGATACTGGTGCAAACGTCTCTACTTCACGTCTCTTTATGCCCAGTGATTGGGTCTCAATAAGGCACAAACGAAGCTTAGCTTAGTTAGCAATGGCTATAGGTGCTGGGTTTGAATCCAGGTCCAGAACGACGACGTTGGTCATGTCATTTAAAGTTCAAATTTGTGTACACGTAGCTGTTGATGTGTTACGAGAACAATGATAGTACTGGTGATTCGCTGTTAATGTTGAGATTTCCGTAGAGTGCATGTTGCCGTTAATCGTGTTTTTTTACTGGTTCGTCCAATATCCAGTTTCCAGAGCCACTCGCCGTTGACCGAAGTTCAGCACGTGGATGGAAAACCTTTTCGAGAGCGAAAAACTTTTTTCCAATTGCCGTACAGCTTTGTAACTCCATATATTGTCTCAAGTATTTAATTTTGACTAAGGATTACTGTACGATATATGTATAATATATCCGTTTTCTCAGAACTTTTGGAATGTTACTTAATGTAATTAAGGTTACTTTATGAGTGTTATGAAGTGTGTCATCTCTAAGAACATGTTTTCTAATATGTTTTGTATGATGATATTAGTTGACGCAGACTGACTGCCATAAAGACCTTTGGTCTCTAGTAGTCTCTTGAGGTACCCCCACGGGGTTTTGGTGTTTAGAGGACCTGCAACACAGCTACGTTATGTAGGTTGTATTCGGTAGTGACCCACATAAGTGTACATACTTCAGGTTCACTTGTACTGCATTTAGGTCGCACCTTTCTAAAATAGGATCTCATAGCGGATAGATCTTCTGTGAGGTTTGTCTCCGCTCGTCCAAGATCCTTGGTTTACAAGCAAGAGCGGTATCGTCCACATAGCGTACGCAGTACTTTCTAGAAACCATTAAAATTTAAACAAGAACACTGCACCGCGTGAATACTTATTCGTGTCTCCTAAAGATCATATCTTTGCCCGTTTCGAGCTCAAACGCCCTCCCTATTAACAGTATCGTCGACATCAGTTAAAACCCTAATCTTCGTTACCTCGCAAAATTACACACTGCGCATCACGGTGTACGAGCAGATCCAGCTACAGATTCACTAAATTACGTTACACTGCGCTAAGATGGAACGAGGGGCATCGCCCCGGAAAATTGCGACACTTTCGCGCAAGTGCACAGCTAACGTGGGGCACATCCGTTACCGAACGCGCTGCCCGCTCTTCCAGATGGAAACCTATTAACGAACGCTCGGCCGGCGCCCGGGCGTTAATTCCTTATGACCTCGCGGAATTATCGCTTCCCGCGCCGCAGTTACAGCGTTCGCATGCCGCGCTAACCGGATTACGACCAGCTGACGGATTCCTGCGCACAGCCAGCGGGCTGCAGAGGCAGGCGGGCGGATTACGGCTGCACAGCGCCATCCTGCGACACGACGGGGTGTCCGCCTCCCTCCTGTGGCCGTCGTCCAGAGCGTGTCGACGATGCCTCCCACTGGCGACGTTGACGGCGAATGACTTCGCTAAGAAATTCATCTGCACGACGTTGTACTTTAGATTATATGTGTTTACAGCCTAGTTGTTGGGTCCATTTACGCTTACAACATATCGACAACAGGCTGAGTCTTCTTCTTCAGGTGTTACGATCAGTGGTCCACGAGGTGTAGTAATTATCATCATCATCATCATCTAAACCAAGGATTCGACTTTTGGTCAGTTCCGTCTCCTTCAAAATTGGACAAGGCATCTCTTCATTGGTCTTCCTAAAAAGCTACTGGCCATTAAAATTGCTACACCACGAAGATGACATGCTACAGCCGCGAAATTCAACCGACGGGAAGAAGATGCTGTGATATGCAAATGACTAGCTTTACAGAGCATTCACACAAGGTTGGCGCCGGTGGCGACACCTACAACGTGCTGACATGAGAAAAGTTTCCAACCGATTTCTCATACACAAACAGCAATTGACCGGCGTTGCCTGGTGAAACGTTGTTGTGATACCTCGTGTAAGTAGGAGAAATGCCTACCATCACGTCTCCGACGCTGATAAAGCTGTCGGATTGTAGCCTTTCGCGATTGCGGTTTATCGTACCGCGACATCGTATCGCGTTGGTCGAGATCCAATGACTGTTAGCAGAATATGGAATCGGTGGGTTCAGGAGGGTAATACGGAACGCCGTGCTGGATCCCAACGGCCTCGTATCACTAGCAGTCGAGATGCCAGGCATCTTATCCGCATGGCTGGAACGGATCGTGCAGCTACGTCTCGATCCCCGAGTCACCAGATGGAGACGTTTGCACGCCGAACCTGGGTGCAAGAATGGCAAAACGTCATTTTTTCGGATGAATCCAGGTTCTGTTTACAGCATCATAATGGTCCTATCCGTGTTTGGCGACATCGCGGTAAACGCACATTGGAAGCGTGTATTCGTCATCGCCATACTGGCCATACCCGTCGTGATGGTATGGGGTGCCATTGGTTACACGTCTCGATCACCTCTTGTTCGCATTGAAGGCACTTTGAACAGTGGACGTTACATTTCAGATGTGTTACGACCCGTGGTTCTACCCTTCATTCGATCCCTTCGAAACCCTACATTTCAGCAGGATAATGCACAACCGCATGTCTGCAGGTCCTCTACGGGCCTTTCTGTATACAGAAAATGTTCGACTGCCCTAGCCAGCACATTCTCCAGATCTCTCACCAATTGAAAAGTCTGGTCAATGGTGGCCGAGCAACTGGCTTGTCACAATATGCCAGTCACTTCTCTTGATGAACTATGGTATCGTGTTGAAGGTGCCTGGGCAGCTGTACCTGTACACGTCATCCAAGCTCTGTTTGACTCAGTGCCCAGGCGTATCAAGGCCGTTATTACCGCCAGATGTGGTTGTTCTGGGTACTGATTTCTCAGGATCTACGCACCCAAATTGCGTGAAAATGTAATCACATCTCAGTTCTAGTATAATATATTTGTCCAATGAATACCCGTTTATCATCTCCATTTCTTCTTGGTGTAGCAATTTTAATTGCCAGTAGTGTACATTTTAGTGATTCTTGCATCTCGAATACGGTCTATATATTCTTTGAATCTTAACTGGTATCGTTTTATTGCGCCAGTTACGTTTCTCTTATTCACTTCAGGTCGGATATCATCATTTCTCTTTGTATCCCACAAGTATATCCAGCCACATATTTAATGAAATTCATTTCAGATGCTTCCATTCTCTTTTCATCTCTCTTCTTAAGAGTCCAGTTTTCGCATCCCTACAGGAGTCCTGGTACGACCGTAACCTTATAGAGCTTTAGTAGAGTATCTTTTGTGGACTTTGTTTTCCAATGTTCTGCATAAAGCTCCGCAGAAGTAGTTAAATAGGTCTAACTTATTTTGTATTCATTGTTTGCCCTGTATGTAATACTGCACACTAAATATTTAAATGTATTAACTTGCTCTGTAATCTGCTTATTAATTTGAGTCTTAACATGCATGGTCTGGCGTCCTGAAAATGCCATTGATTTTGTCTTTGTGATGGAGAGGTTCAGATTGTATCCTCTGGCTATTTTACTTAAAAACAGTCCGCCCCCGGTAGCTGAGTGGTCAGCGCGACGGAATGTTAATCCTAAGAGCCGGGTTGGATTCCCGACTGGGTCGGAGATTTTCTCCGCTCAGGGACTGGGTGTTGTGTTGTCCTAATCATCATCGTTTCATCCCCATCGACGCGTAAGTCGCCGAAGTGGCGTCAAATCGAAAGACTTGCAGCAGGCGAACGGATCGAAAGACTTGCAGCAGGCGAACGGTCTACCCGACGGGAGGCCCTCGTCACACGACATAATTATTACTTAAAAACAGCTTCATCTTAGTTATTTTTATTCTGATTAATAATTGCATGGTTGCCAGTAAAAAGTAGTGTACTAAAATCCACATCATTAACTTTAAAATGTTTCATTGCTTGTAACCAAGTTCTCGTTACATCGCCGATATACATATTAATAACAGGAGTGAGTGGGACACCCTTGTCTAACCACGTAGGTCTGTTACAGCCATGTTATGTCTGCTGTCTGCTATTTTTATTTGTATTTTGTTATTCATATATAAACCCTGTGCAGCTCTTATGAGATGGAATCCCTCCGTTTCTTAAAATTTCCAATCGCATATTTCGATTTACTTTATCAAACGTGGCTGGTGTAGATCTGATTTTCTGGGGCCAGGCAGGCGTATTTTAAAGAGTTAAATTGTGTGTGGTGTAATTCAGCTTCCATTAGTATTTCTGGCTTTTGTAATTATGTTTTTGAACTGGTCTCTTTTTAATTTTGCGCTTAATGAAACAATTTTGCAGTGCACCTACCGCTTGTGGTTTGTTTGAATTGGCTGCCTGATAAGGATAATTTGTAAGAGAAATTTGTCAGTTAATACACTCCTGGAAATGGAAAAAAGAACACATTGACACCGGTGTGTCAGACCCACCATACTTGCTCCGGACACTGCGAGAGGGCTGTACAAGCAATGATCACACGCACGGCACAGCGGACACACCAGGAACCGCGGTGTTGGCCGTCGAATGGCGCTAGCTGCGCAGCATTTGTGCACCGCCGCCGTCAGTGTCAGCCAGTTTTCCGTGGCATACGGAGCTCCATCGCAGTCTTTAACACTGGTAGCATGCCGCGACAGCGTGGACGTGAACCGTATGTGCAGTTGACGGACTTTGAGCGAGGGCGTATAGTGGGCATGCGGGAGGCCGGGTGGACGTACCGCCGAATTGCTCAACACGTGGGGCGTGAGGTCTCCACAGTACATCGATGTTGTCGCCAGTGGTCGGCGGAAGGTGCACGTGCCCGTCGACCTGGGACCGGACCGCAGCGACGCACGGATGCACGCCAAGACCGTAGGAACCTACGCAGTGCCGTAGAGGACCGCACCGCCACTTCCCAGCAAATTAGGGACACTGTTGCTCCTGGGGTATCGGCGAGGACCATTCGCAACCGTCTCCATGAAGCTAGGCTACGGTCCCGCACACCGTTAGGCCGTCTTCCGCTCACGCCCCAACATCGTGCAGCCTGCCTCCAGTGGTGTCGCGACAGGCGTGAATGGAGGGACGAATGGAGACGTGTCGTCTTCAGCGATGAGAGTCGCTTCTGCCTTGGTGCCAATGATGGTCGTATGCGTGTTTGGCGCCGTGCAGGTGAGCGCCACAATCAGGACTGCATACGACCGAGGCACACAGGGCCAACACCCGGCATCATGGTGTGGGGAGCGATCTCCTACACTGGCCGTACACCACTGGTGATCGTCGAGGGGACACTGAATAGTGCACGGTACATCCAAACCGTCATCGAACCCATCGTTCTACCATTCCTAGACCGGCAAGGGAACTTGCTGTTCCAACAGGACAATGCACGTCCGCATGTATCCCGTGCCACCCAACGTGCTCTAGAAGGTATAAGTCAACTACCCTGGCCAGCAAGATCTCCGGATCTGTCCCCCATTGAGCATGTTTGGGACTGGATGAAGCGTCGTCTCACGCGGTCAGCACGTCCAGCTCGAACGCTGGTCCAACTGAGGCGCCAGGTGGAAATGGCATGGCAAGCCGTTCCACAGGACTGCATCCAGCATCTCTACGATCGTCTCCATGGGAGAATAGCAGCCTGCATTGCTGCGAAAGGTGGATATACACTGTACTAGTGCCGACATTGTGCATGCTCTGTTGCCTGTGTCTATGTGCCTGTGGTTCTGTCAGTGTGATCATGTGATGTATCTGACCCCAGTAATGTGTCAATAAAGTTTCCCCTTCCTGGGACAATGAATTCACGGTGTTCTTATTTCAATTTCCAGGAGTGTATTTCTACCTTCTGGGGTGTTCACGGGAGCTGCCTTTTGCTTGACACAGTAACTCGGTGTGCAGCAAGCCCTAACTATTTTTCACACTGCGAATCGGGTTCGCGTGCAGCGGATGCTGGCATTTACTTCACTTATCAAGGAACTTGATTTTTACTAAGCCATTAATCCGGTGTTGCTAGAGCTCTTGTGCGTTCTTCATTTGATTGTTGCCCTTAGAAATCAGCCTGTGTCCTCTAGTTCTAGTGTTACTGCACTGTCACTTATTTATATCATTTGGGTTCAAAATTGCTTTTAAGTACTTGTTTAAATTTTCTTGTCAAGTATTATGCTTTCATTTCTTGTTTAAATGCATGTCAGTTCGTTAAATCTCGGTCATCTTGCTGTCAAATTTTGGTGCATGTCCGTTTGTATTACTTGATTTCATCGATAATTACCCTGGTTCAAACACACACGTGCCATTAGAAATTACTTAGGAGTTAACCGCATTCAATTTAAATTTAATTGTTTTTAGAGAAAAGAGTTTCTTGTGGTTAATGGCAGTATCTAAGGTGTAAGTCTGATCATTTATTTCGCACACTTTAATCTTATCTTACGTCTGTGTTTTAGAATGGGAAGGTGTCTGCCGGGCGTAGTGGCCGAGCGGTTCTAGGCGCTACAGTCTGGAGCCGCGCGACCGCTACGGTCGCAGGTTCGAATCCTGCCTCGGGCATGGACGTGTGTGATGTCCTTAGGTTAGTTAGGTTTAAGTAGTTCTAAGTTCTAGGGGACTGATGACCTCAGAAGTTAAGTCCTATAGTGCTCAGAGCCATTTGAACGATTTGAAGGTGTCTAAAATTCCTTGACCAGTCTAGCAAGTTGTGCCATGGAACTTAACTATTCAACCTAAAAACGGAAAATGAATGAAGAGTGACATTTATTAAAACATTAATATTAAGTTTATCCAGTATGTCAGCAAAACCCTCATAACAAAACATTCACGGAAAACGTAATACGATACCAGAGCAGGAACGGTTATGGGCAACAAGCCATTACAGATTGACCTTGAAGTTCGTGATAGTTCAACTCAAATTCGAAAGCAACACCACGCGAGTTTCCAGGAATATGTTATTCCATATTTCATAGCAATTATAACATCCCCATAATACTATCAGGACATGTATGGATCCAAAACGATCCCAGCTCAGAATTATTCCAACACAGATTTTAGTGTGTACTCCCAGTCGTTCTATGCCCTCATATGTCTATATTATAGTTTTCTACAGAGGTGCCCCTGAACTCTTACGTATTTGAAAATTTTCATTTAATACAAATAACAGCATTACAAAAATCCAAAACAAAAATCTAATTCATTCATAAAAAATTTAAAAGCACTTTAATTTAGGACAAAAAGATACAAAATAAACATTTACGTAAGTTACGAACGTCGGCTAAGTTGCTCATGCGGTTGCATCTTCGGTCACTAGCGTGGTACATTTCCACTCATCTAACCGCCGTTACTTGTTTACGCCTTTACCTTTACTGTCCACACGACAACAGGTGGTTATCATAATTAAGGTTCATCTGAAACAGAAATACTGTACGATACAGGTCCCGCTGCCCTGAAAAGTACAGAAAAATTCACGTGAAGTCCGATGGCGCGGTTAGCACTCCACAGTTAAAGTGAAAATGATTTGACACCAAAAATGCACTATAAGCCAGTCCCCACGTCACCGTATTGTGAACCCTATGCTCTCTCCGCACCATACTGACTGATTCGGTATAGAAACAACCACCAGTAATGTTTGATCCGTTATGTTAGTTCTATATTGCTCAGCGGGACACAAGGCACAGACCAACTATACGTCCATGAGTTTACGGCGAAATACAGTAACTATCTGCAACGAATAATATCAGTTCAGAACAGCAAATTCTCAGAAGGCCTGCGCCGCCCACTGTGGCCAAACGGTTCTAGGCGCTTCAGTCTGGAACCGCTCGACCACTACGGTCGCAGGTTAGTTAGGTTTAAGTAGTTCTAAGTTCTAGGGGACTGAAGTCCTCAGACGTTAAGTCCTATAGTGCTCGGAGCCATTTGAACCATTTGAACTGTTGCTGTCGGTGGTGGTTTGTTGTCGATTTTGTTGAGAACAACCGTATCACTAAACCGTTCACAGTAACTCACTCTCTGTCCTACCTCCCTGTTTATAACGAATCCTACTACTGTTATACCATTTTCTGTCGTTCTTCTGTTACTACTCTATACTCATCTCACCAAAACTATGAACTATGATGTAAAAAAGATTTCCTCAGTAGGTCCATGCACATCTGAAGAAGACAAGATACAATTGTTGAAACCATAGTGGAAGGGTGTTTATACACCTTTATACCTGCAACTGGTTGGCTGATTATCACAAATCATTCATTCTTCCTCTTCCTTCGGATGAGGAAACGGTTGCGTAGCAGAAATTTGCAAAACGACGAGGTGAATTTCGAAGTGGAAGGTTTCCTCAACAGCCGAACTGCAGACTCTTACAAGCGAGGAATCCACCAGGCCACCATCGTTAGCAAAAAAGTCACACTGATGGATGAATATGTATAAAAGAGCTAACATAGTAAAGTTTTCTGGTTGCATCTTGATTTTTTTATAGCTGATAATTTAAAATGTATACCACTTATCGTAGTGTTCACTCTGCCTGATCTCCAATAAGATTATTTCTCCATAGCACATTTGGTTATTTTCTGCTAAAATTCCAGTGAACAAGGAATGCGGCAACTGCAGTTTCAATTTAAAATATTTGGTAGAAATCAGAAAAGAATTCTTCCTTATGCAAGGCAACTCATTTCTTGTTCTTGGTTCAGTGCTATAAGAGCTACCTTCAACATGTTTCATATTATAAATATTATTTACATGAGTGAAATTTGTCTTGAATAAGATGGAAATTCTCACCCATTTTTCTTTGCAAGCATTGGATTTAAGAAGAACTAAAATATGCAAAACATGATTACTAGGCGTAAATTCAATAATTCCTACATTTACCTGATAAAGGACACCTCCAGAAAACCTCTGCCGGAAACGAGATAATGGAGATTTTTAAATTTTTGCCTATGACTATAATTTTGCGGACAAAAAAAAAGAAAGAGAAAATCAGTGGGCTATGTTCTGTTTCTTTTTACTGTTAGATTAGTTCACGCGACGGATTATCTGGTAATGGAACAAAATTTCGCTCATCACCTAAAGAAAGAAAGTGATAATTCAACAAACGACAATTTTTATTTGAAATACGAAAAGATGGTAATTATTTTTAATTACAGTTATACGATTTCGTACGGCATTCAACATACATAACGCTGACGATGTTGACGGCGTAATTAGGTGGTTGTTATAAGGTATATGGCAAACATATCTTTATGATTTTGTGGCAAACTGAATGCTCTAAAATTCCACCAAGAAACAACGGAATGAATAATGTTGGGCTGGAGAGAAGGAGGATAAAGAGGAAGAAGAAGCGCAAGGATACATGGCTGTTAAGTAGGGACATTGTTAGCTGTTGCTATTTTTATGTCTATGTCTACATATTCCGCGAGCCACCATACTGTGCATGGGGGTAGGGTATGGGAGTAGGGTACCTTGTACCACTGCTAGTCAAACCCTTTCCTGTTTCCTTCGTAAGTGGAGCGAGAGAAAAACGACGATCTATATGCTTCCGTACGAGCCTTAATTTCTCTTATATTGTCTGTGCAGTCCTTATGCGTCGCAGTAGGCTCGTTCTGCAGTCTGTTGCAAATGTTGCTTCTCCAAACTTTCTCGAGGCTGTTCCGCGAAAAGAACGTCTCCTCCTCTCCAGGGATTTTAGTTTGAGTTCCCAGCCTTTCTGTAACTTTCGCGTTTTGATCGAACCTACCGGTAACAAATGTGAATTGCTTCGACGTCTTCCTTTAACAAGTTGAACGTCCTGCTGCATTCAGTTATTGGATATGTGGGACCACACTCTTAAATACCCTTTTTTCCATTTGAATCAATGACTTTTTATCATATGTGATATCTTTTGTTGTTTTGACCATTTTATTTTATATTTTCCGTATTTGTTTACGTGTTCACATGTGGTCACGTGGTCCACGGAAGTAATTTAGGATCGTGGATCCAAAAGACCAGACGTGGACGTTTTGTTTCTTAGGTTAACGCATTTACGTCGTTTCAGATTTGGAAGTAAAATAGCTGGCAGAGGTCTCTCATGTGCAGAAATCGCTGAAACGCTGGCTGATCTTTCTGAATATGATGCCACAGGCTTTCCCAATGACTGTTGAAGACCCGAATGTTTCGCTTGGCGACGGTTTCAGTTCGAGTTCTGATAAAGATGACGATGATGAAAACAATGCAGAATCAACCGATTCTGAGCCTAATGATGACGTCCCTGTTGTGAACCTTTCAAACCGGAACAAATGGGAACCTCTAGCAGGCGCGGAATTAATTTCATTTCCTCATGTCCAAAAATTTGTGTTCATACACATGTAGTCCAAAAGCTTCAGGACTACCAACTATCTTTTATTTTGAATACTTCGTAGACGATAATACTACATTGCTATTAGACCAATAGGTTTGCTGCTGAAAACATTTTTGCTAGCAGTAGCAGAACTTTAAAT
Organism: Schistocerca nitens; assembly: GCF_023898315.1. NCBI lineage: Eukaryota > Metazoa > Arthropoda > Insecta > Orthoptera > Acrididae > Schistocerca > Schistocerca nitens. The sequence goes on along the minus strand of NC_064617.1, from coordinate 421,822,723 downwards.
CAAAATGATTTGACACCAATACTGATGAAATGTGCAACTTTTAGGGATAATTCTCTGGATGGGATTTATGCAGTTTCCTTCTTTGAGGCACTGTTGGTCCACAAAAAGAAGGTACGAAAACGGGATTCAAAAAATAATTTGTTGTAACACATTTGAGCTATTGCTTCCGATGCTGCATTTATCAAATAATGAGCAAGAAAGAGATTCAGAAGACAGGGTCTTCAAAACCTCACACTTGTTAGACATTCTGGAGATGAGATTCAAGGAATTCTGCAGTCCACAAGTGGTGGTTTGTATAGACGAAAGCAACATACATTTTCGTGAACGTGTTTACTTTAGGTAATACATCCTTAACAAGACGTAAATATGGGATTAATGTTTTCAAGCTTTGTGTTAGTGGGGGCTATACTTGGTCATTAAAATTCTACACTGAGAGCAGACGATATATCTGTTGAAGAGGGTGGTAACAGAACTAATGAGAGGCTCTTAGAGGTAGAACACTGTACACCGACAACCCGTGCACTAGTGTCTCACTATGTAAAAGGTTAATCCAGCGAGAGAAACACTTAGTAGGCACGTTACACGCATATCGAAAAAATAATCCCACTGATATGGTCAAGGCAAAATTGAGAAAAGGGGACGTTGTAGGTCAACAGAATGAAGACAAAACTGTAGTCCTGAAGCAGAAGCATAAACGAGACGTACTAATGCTTAGTACGGAACATGATGACTCAATAGTCCAAGTTACCCAAAAAGGAAAAGAAAGAAGTAAGCGCGCTATGGTCACAGACAATAAAAAAGTAAAGGCCTGTACCGACCTCTCCGACGAGATGCCTCATATGTACGATACATAAGAAGAACTGCCAAACAATACAAGAGACTTGTCTTACATTTCATCACTTCTAGATCTATTGTAAATGTTCTGCGTTTCTGCAATAAAGTAAACAACTAGAAAATGCGCATGTCATTTCAAAGAAACTCTTGTCGAAGCACTCGTGTAGCCTACGTTGGATCCAAATGTGCCAAAAACTTCCAGCTGCTAGCCTAAACACTTACTGAAAGAATATCATGGGCAGAAGAGGGTTGCCTGGGAAAGGTACAGCCCATTCTACAAAAGCATAATCTAACGGGAGAATGCCGCTTATGCTCACAAAAACGCGAGAAAAATTAACACATTCTTCGAGACATGCAAGTGTCAATGTGCCTCGAATGTATCCAAAAACATCACTAAATGCAAATGTAACCGAAGTTTGTTTTACATTTCGAATGGCTTTTCTTTTCATAAAGGGAATTCCTAAAACGTAGCGTTAGTTTAATTTTTGTTTCACAATTTCACTGCATTTCGGTTAGGTAACTATTTCCTTCGTTGTTACAGAAGCAAATATCACTCCATTTCTCTTAAAGAGTTGGATAAAAAATATGTCATTAGTTGTAATAACTAGTTCACAAATTATTTTGTTTTATCAGCATTTTTTTAATCTTCCATGTAGCATTCATGAAAACAAAACAAAAGATGAAATGAAATGTCGTGTGGCTAGGGCCTCCCGTCAGGTAGAGCGTTCGCCTGATGCAGGTCTTTCGAGTTGACGCCACTTCGGCGACCTGCACGTCGATGAGGATGAAATGATGATGATTAGGACAACGCAACACCCAGTCCCTGAGCGGAGAAAATCTCCGACCCAGCCGGGAATCGAACCCGGGACCTTAGGATTGACATTCTGTCACGCTGACAACTTTTTTTTCCGTTATTGTTCGTTTCAAATGTTCGTGGCGGACGTCACCTGACGCCCATTGAAGTTCGTTTTTGATCCATTCACTCAGTTTTTTTTATTACAGAGGGCAGCTAACCCTCTGACCGAACACGCTGAGCTACCGTGCCGGCTTACCACTCAGCTACCGGGGCCGGACAAAATAAAAGATATAATCATGTAACATGTGAGAATACGTTTCACATTCTTGATCCTCAAAAAACTCAGTATCAGTATATGTACTCTGCACTGTCCGCGTATGACTTTGTTGTTCACTGGGAGAAGTAAGACACGCCAAATGACGACGGGTGAGTACACGGGCTAACAGAGATATTTCAAGATGCCCAACAGAAGGCTTATGGCGTTCAACGTGTTAACCCGACATGGTGGGGACTCCAACCACTCAAGCAGTATTCAAGAATGAGTCGCACTGGTGTTCTATAAGCCGTCTTCTTTATAGATGAGCCGCATTTTACGAAAATTCAATGTGAGGAAGTCATCGGGCTCGCTCCATTTCATATCAGTTTACAACGTTAGGCTAAGATATTTGATCGACATGACTGTGCCAAGCAGCACACCACTAAGAATGTCCTCCAACACTATAGAATAGTTTTTCCTACTCGACTGCCTTAACTTATATTTTTCTCCATTTAGAGCGAGGAGCCATTCATAGTGCCAAATATAAATTTTGTATAATTCACTTTTTGTCCTACAGCCACTCCAGGACGTCAATTTAGTGTACACTACAGCGTCATTTTCCTTCGAACCGCTCAACGATTGTTAGTGGGAGAATTTTCTCAAGTTCTCGCAATATCTTTAGCTAACTTATGACTGTGGAAGTTGTTATATGCTTCCTGCATTGTGCTTCTCACAGACGTACGACCTTCTGCTGGAACTTTGCCGTCGACATATCTTCTTTCTTTTTTGAACTGAGAACACAAGAATCTGTTCCCTCAGAGTGTTCCGAATTTGTTTATTAAGCGATTGTGAGCCTTTCCCGTCCTTAATTCACTTACTCGGCACATACTTTTCAGCATCGCAATTTTCAGTGTTTAAATTTTGCTCATAACTTCTCTACGTCGCCCATAATGGAACTAAATGACTGCCATTCATTATCTAAATAGGATGCTAAGACCTGCTTATGTTCTCCTGCCAGCATAAAACATCTCCCAGTCTTCTCGGTCAATTTATTAACGTTAGTGAACATAGTCGCTTTGATATGATGATAACTAATATCTGCCTCTGTATTGATGCTGTTGATAAGGACAAACTCGTTTGCAGCTACCAGGTCTAAAATATTTCCGCTGCATATGGGTTGCAGAAAGAGATGCTGAAGACCGTTTTCAGATAATATATTAAGAACTATTCCACAATACTGTCTGGCCGTACCACCTGCATGGAATTCAAAGACGTCCCAGTTAAAGGTGCCTCCAGCTAACTCTCCATGAACGAGGTACACTATGTGATCAAAAGTATCCGCACACTTGGCTGAAAATGATTTACAAGTTCGTGGCGCCCTCCATCGGTAATGCTGTAATTAAATACGGTGTTGGCGTACCCTTAGCCTTGATGACAGCTTCCACTCTCACAGGCATACGTTCAATCAGGTGCTGGAAGGTTTCTTGGGGAATGTCAGCCCATTCTGCAAGCAGTACTTTAATGAGGAGAGGTATCGATGTTGGTCGGTGAGGCCTGGGACAATGTCGGCGTTCCAAAACATTCCGAAGCCGTTCTATAGGATTCAGGTCAGGACTCTGTACAGGCCAGTCTATTAAGGGACGTTATTCTCGTGTAACCACTCCGCCATAGGCCGTGCATTATGAACAGGCCCCCGATCGTGTTGAAAGATGCAGTCGCCGTCCTCGAATTGCTCTTCAACAGTGGGAAGCAAGAAAGTGCTTAAAACATCCATGTAAGCCTGTGCTGTGATAGTGCCACGCAAAACAACAAGGGGTGCAAGGCCCCTCCATGGAAAACACGACCACAGCATAACACCATCGCCTCCGAATTTTACTGTTGGCACTATACACTCTGACAGATTACGTTCATCGGGCACTCGCCATACCCATACCCTGCCATCGGATCGCCGCATTGTGTACCGTGATTCGTCACTCCGCACAACATTTTCCCACCCTTCAATCGTCCAATGTTTACGCTCCTTACACCAAGCTAGGCGTCGTTTGGTATTTACCGGCGTGATGTGTGGCTTACGAGCAGCCGCTCGACTATGAAATCCAAGTTTTCTCGCCTCCCGCCTAACTGTCAATAGTACTTGCAGTGGATCCTGATGCAGCTTGGAATTCCTGTACGATGGTCTGCATAGATGTCTGCCGATTACACATTACGACCCTCTTCAACTGTTGGCGGTCTCTGTCAGTCAACAGACGAGGTCGGCCTGCACGCTTTTGTGTTGTACGTGTCCTTTCACGTTTCCACTTGACAATCACATCTGAAACAGTGGACCTAGGCAGCAGTGGGCGTGGCAGCACAATGCTCCTAATATGAAAAACGTATGTTTTTGAGGGTACCCGGTTAATTTTGATCACATAGTGTACTTCCTCGCGATTGAGCGTAGGCCTTTTTGAATTATTCTGAAACTGTCACCACGGAATTGTGTGGGCGGTAAAAACATCCGATAATTAACTTGAGCTCGCCTAGGCCGGTTGTTAAAGCCAAACAATCTTGCAGTCAGACACGATTTCAACCTCGATAGACCTATTTTTATAGACTGCACTGAACGCTCCATCTTTTATGACGTCTAATCTGTCTTGTCGATATTCGTTCCATGCTTCTTTAAATATTTCGGGGCTTCCTACTTCGGGTTTCATCTACTTCGCGGTTCCGAGTATAATTTGAGAGTAACAGTTTTCCTAGGTGGTGGTTAAGTTATGTAGTTACAAATGCTTTGGGAATTTACTGATAAAAGGTTTTACATTCGGAATGTCTTTATTTTGTACGCGATTTCATTTCTGTCTGCGAATCGACTGGCGAGCGTTCGTCATAGATCCTCAATCTATCACTTAGATATCTTTTTTCAACAAATAGTTGTTATCATATGCACCACACTCTTGACCTATCAAGGGGAATCCTACAATTCTCCATCCCACAACGCATGTAAAGAAATCTACCACCAAGTCTGTCAAAAAATCTACAGACATTCCGTTTGAGACCCTCCACTCACTTCCAAACCAAAGGTCGCCGATCAGTACTGAAAGGAAGGATGTACGTGAGGACGGATTTCATTTTTGAAGAAATTCTTGGAATTCCGGCGAGAGACTCATAGAGGTACATATAAGATGGGATTTACGCGTAAGGAAAAAACAATGCGTGAACAGGTGATTAGAGACTACTGGTGTCGTGTCCCTATTTGCAGCTGGGTTCGAGTTATGCGGTTGTTACTCCATTTGTTTTTCTGTGTCTGCTTCGTCGTTTAGTGGAACTGTTATGTCCTCGGTGTTTTGCCACTCTATCGACTAACTTGGCTGAAAGATGTTAATAACTCCTGAAACCTCGAGTTACAAGTTGAGCTAAGAAAAGAATCACGTGGAAGGGTAGGTCCACAAATCTTGCATTTGTCCTTTGAAACATCATTTATTTACAGTGCACATGATAACACAACAATCACCAAATATCTGAACATTAGAGGCACTTAAATGAAAATAAAACTTTTTAAATTTTAACCACAGTGTGACATGACTAAATTTTCAATTCTTGATAAACTAAGGAATCAGTGCCAGCAACAAATAAAAAACAGATCATAATGAGACCTCTCTTAAAACAATAAGTAAGTAAAGATGACTCTTGCACAATCTTCTTAAACAGTTACAGTTGATAAGTTAAGATCTGGTAATTCAGAACGAACACCCAAGCATAGCATATGTGAAGAATTTTCTTGCTTCCACAGAACGGATACAATGACAAATTACGCTCAAGTAAGAATAGTGAATTAGAACGGAAATTACATTAATAGTCTCCTCAACACACCAATTATATACACAAATATTTGAATAGGCAAAGGAACTACTTCAAAACTTTATCACATCATTGCCCACAAATAGGACTTCATGCAGAATATTTAGAAGTTGAAGCAAGTATATCAGAGCCTTAAGAAGAGAAAGGCGTCACTTAAAGAAAGCAAACCGCCAAGTTAAACAGTTTCAGTGTAGCAGTAGCGGACACGCCTCAAACACAGCCGGAAGGCACGTGCAGCGCCGCAGCAACAACAGACCCCCGAGGCCGGCAGCCGCCGAAACGTCCAGCTCGCGCTCTACAAAGCTCAGGGGCGATGCTAACAAACACCACATACGTGAGATGCAAGCCACAGAAATACAAATTACACGAACAGTAGTCGCCACCTACTTAAGAGATCACGGCTATAAGTCCAAAAAGTCCATCATAAAATAAGGTACTCTCACAATGTAGCCTACAGGAAATAGTAAAATCACTGGTTAGGGAGTATAAAAATATAATATTTAACGTCTCTCCAAACAAGTTATGTAAATTTTACACTAAAATTTCACGGCCACGTGCTTAATTGAATCAAGCAGTTGGAACAAATAAATGATTAGTCTTAACCCTCCAAGGGACTACTTAGCAGCCGGCCGGAGTGGCCGTGCGGTTCTGGGCGCTACAGTCTGGAACCGAGCGACCGCTACGGTCGCAGGTCCGTATCCTGCCTCGGGCATGGATGTGTGTGATGTCCTTAGGTTAGTTACGTTTAATTAGTTCTAAGTTCTAGGCGACTGATGAACTCAGACGTTAAGTCGCATAGTGCTCAGAGCCATTTGAACCATTTTTGAACTACTTAGCGAATACTCATTACAAAGAGTGTTTCCTTGAATCAGTTCTCAGGCTAAATCTAGTTTCAAAATACGCATATTAACACGGAGAATTCCTCTTAAAATAAATGAGAGGTAATGTTACAAACTTAACAAAACGTAAGACCATCTCAAATTCAGTGAACAAGAATTATGCCACACGGCTCATGACCCAGCTAATAAAACTAGGTAAGGACTTCATTAAACACTAAGGCTTGAATTCCAAATTGCCATACACGTGATACGAAAGTTAAGTTTCACTAGTGGACAACTGAATTTAAAAATGTTGTACTATTTGTGGCCTCGGCAATCCACAGCAAGTAAATGTCTCAGTCGTACATCTTATCGCAAAGGTACAACACAGTTGCTGCCAAGATTAATCACAATAAATTAAAATGTTCTAATGGCCCATAAGGCACCAGCAACAGAGGCACAGATATCAGAGCGCGAGCAGTACTGACCGTAAAATTTTCCATTAATGGTCCTTGCATACGCGAAGCCGCCCGCGCTGGCCGAACGGGTTGCAGGTTTGAATCCTGCCTCGGGCATGGATGTGCGTGGTGCCTTTAGGTTAGTTAGGTTTAAGTAGTTCTAAGTTCTAGGGGACTGATGACCTCAGATGTTAAGTCCCATAGTAGTCAGAGCCATTTGAACCATTATTGCATACGGGAAAATATGAGGGCAAAACTGCAAACGTCCAGGTCCGCACAGCATGGATTAACAGTTAAGGGAAAATCCACTGAAGGCCGTAGGAGGACACCGTCGATACAGCAGTGTGACCGCCGCTACCCAAAGAAGTGACAAGTCGATCTCGACACAAACAGAACTAACGGCCGGAAGAACCGTTGTACGCGGAAATCCACGCGTGATACCTTCTGCTGCGTCGGTCCTGCCCGTTCTCACAACCCACTGCAGGCCTTTTTCAGACTCTCTGAGCCAGCGATCATGTACGAAAATTGCAACCTAAATTCGCTCCGCCTATCGGGGCGCCAGTGAAAAAAGACACCGGTAAGAAAGAGATAAAATGAACTGGAGCCGCCAAGGATCGATTCCTTGCAATGGCTTTCCATTAAAGACAACATTAGACTCGCAGGAATGCCTGATGTGCCAATTAATAAATTATACTTTCTTTTTAGCGAAAGAATAAGCGGAAATAGACGTGCCGCACACCAACTTAATACATATTCGTCAAAATTACACGTTTTTCTCCTGCAACATTCGTGATATATAGCTCTGATGTGAACGTCTTAACACGTTTACGAAATGGCTATCTCTTCTCACTTAAAATCTGGCTCCATACTAGTCCTTTACATGACTACATTTAATTTATATTCGCAGAATACAGTCCACTTGACCTGTTTAGTTGAAATGTACACGAATACGTTTGACTTTTTTCTGTGCTGTTAAATTTCAGATTATAATTGGTTTTGTTTCAAGATAATAATAACATGGTAGAAGTCAGTCAAATATTTTTATGATCATGTGCTCCATCTCCAAGTTGGAGTGAAGGTAGGTCGAGAATAGTGGTGGCCGGTTTCGGCGCTGTGTTTATAGTCCTTAACGCTACTGTTGTTTCCAATTTTGAACGACTGTTAACGATCAAATACGCAAGAGAGTAAACGTGTTTTGAAGCGTTTGTTGCCTAGTTGCCAACAGGAGGCGTGAGGAAATACACCACATATACGGGGAATAAAAAGTGAAGAAATTTTTTGCAGTGAAAGCGCAGAATCACCCTAAAATATTATTCCACGGATTGATGAATGTGAATATGTACAGCAAAGTAACTTCATTACTATTTATTCGGAGCCAAAAACGCACATGTAGCGTAAATGTTGAAGAACGAAGGGTGTAGGAATACGTATAATACGAGATTTCCATTTAAAGCATCATGTCAGTATGCACACCTAGCAACTTTCAACATTCTGTTTCAATATATTAACTTTTTCTAATGGTCTACTGTCACTGTTACAGTTCAAATAATATCCTGCGCTTACCGAGGGGTATAAAATATTTTTCTCCAAATTAAATTATAGTTAGTTTTCGAGAAAAGTAATTAATAATTGTACAAGGCATTTCATCCAATCCTTTCTTTGATGCATCTCTGGTGAAATTCAATATGAAACTTGCCTCGGTAGAAAACACAACTGTTTCCACCCCATGGATTAGTGAGAACTAAATGTGTGTGAAATCTTATGGGACTTAACTGCTAAGGTCATCAGTCCCTAAGCTTACACACTACTTAGCCTAAATTATCCTAAGGACAAACACACACACCCATGCCAGAGGGAGCACTCGAAACTCCGCCGGGACCAGCACCAGATTCCATGAATGTAGCGCCTTAGATCGCTCGTACGAGAACTCTCTTGCATTTAAAACACCACTCGAAATAGTTTGCAGTCTCAGATATGACATTTATAGTTGTAGAAAGAGTAAGAAAACACAGCACTGTTCGTAGCTGAAATGTACATTCATATCACTGATTTCTAAAAATAAAAGTGAAACGCTACGGACATGAAATGTTAATAACAACCGCCACTGCTGTATTGAAGTTGCCTTTATGGCGTCAGTAACTACAGGTTTCAGGTGACAGAAAATTTACAAATTCTGCTCCTTTGTGATAATTTGTTACAAAGAATGTTGGTGAATTTTTGGTCGCCTGAAGATATCATTTCGAACGAAATAGGCTGTGGCGTAAAAAACGCAACTGATATACTCAATGGTGTTATTTTTATTAACATTTACATTATTCAACTGTGGAAGCACAAAAGATCGACGTTATTGCGCAATGCAGGACAAAGGGCATAAAGAAAACATTACAAAACTATCGATTCTATTCGCTGACCGTAAACAAATGTATGTTGCCACAATTGTAATCGACGTTGGTGTGGTGGTAAACACACAGGCCACCACAGTTATTCGGTTGCCGCATATCTGCCGATGGAAATCGCACGTTCTGTCCCTGCGCGCGGATAGTTGCACGAGTGGCGAAGGGATCTGATGCATAAATGACGGTATTCCACCACTCCAGCGAGCAGTGATCGCCGCTGACCGCGGCGCAACAGTAAACAACTGGCAGTGTTTTGGAACAGGGATTCTGACGACCCTCCGCCACCCTCCAATCGCGCGGGCTATTGGGCTCCGCAGCGGCTGTGCGAGCGAATGAAGAGAGCCGGAAACGGCAACGCACGGAAAAGCGCGCTCTGCGTGCGGAAACTGCAGACCGGGAGGCTAAAATATTTTTCCGATACAGCGGCTAACACAGAGCGGCCGATCAGATATCGCCGGCTGCGAGGGACGCCGCCGACCAGCGCTTATGACGGGCCGCCGTATCCGCTGTCGAAGGAAGCAGCCACCACTGACCCCACAAAGTTGGCTCACATTCTTTTTTTGTGTTGGGCGCATTCGGATGTTTCCAATGATTGCACTGCCAGAATCACAGCAAAAGAATGGACATAGCCGTTTTGTGTCCCACTTCAAAACCGAGAGGTGTTGTGTACTGGCGAGACCTTATTGAAGTGAGGTTGGTGGTAGTAGTGGGTTATTAGAGCTCATAAACGCCTTTGCTAATCTAATTAGAGACAAATGTGACTAAAAAAATGTTCAAATGTGTGTGAATCCCTAAGGTATCAAACTGCTGAGGTCATCGGTCCCTAGACTTACACACTACTTAAACTAACTTAAAGTAACTTATGTCCGCAGCTCGTGGTCGTGCGGTAGCGTTCTCGCTTCCCGCGCCCGGGTTCCCGGGTTCGATTCCCGGCGGGGTCAGGGATTTTCTCCGCCTCGTGATGACTGGGTGTTGTGTGATGTCCTTAGGTTAGTTAGGTTTAAGTAGTTCTAGGTTCTAGGGGACTGACGACCATAGATGTTAAGTCCCATAGTGCTCAGAGCCATTTTTGAAAGTAACTTATGCTAAGGACAACACACACACCCCTGCCTGAGGGAGCACTCGAACCTCCGGGGGTGGGGGGAGGCCGCACAATCCGTGACATGATGCCTCAAACCTCGCGGCCACACTGCGTGGCTGAATGTGGCTAAAATAAAATGGTGTACCGAAAGGTAAAGTATGAAATACACTCATGCTCATAAATTAAGAGTAAGTGCAGAATGTGGTGCCACACAGCGTGGCACTACAGAAAACTGGCGCTAATAGCATAGACATATAGGGAACACACACGACACAGATCTGTAAGTCCACGGTATTGGTGATAAGTTGAGAAAACCGTCCCGAAAGACATGTGCTACAAAACGCCACCGTTTCCTGCTCATGTACCCCGATATCAATATAGGATATGAGCACCATGCACACGTACACAGGCCTCACAACAGGTTGGCATACTCTGGGTCAGGTGGTCGAGCAGCTGCTGGGATATAACCTTCCATTCTTGCACCAGTGCCTGTCGGAGCTCCTGAAGTGTCGTAGGGGTTTGAAGACGTTCAGCGATACGTCGACCGAGAGCATCCCAGACGTGCTCGATGGGATTTAGGTCTGGAGAACAGGCAGGCCACTCCATTCACCTAATATCTTCTGTTTAAAGGTACTCCTCCACGATGGCAGCTCGGTGGGGCCGTGCGTTATCATCCATCAGGAGGAAGGTGGGACCCACTGCACCCCTCAAAAGGCGGACATACTGGTGCAAAATGACGTCCCGATACACCTGACTTGTTACAGTTCCTCTGTCAAAGGCATGCAGGGGTGTACATGCACCAATCACACAATGCACAATGCACACCATCAAACCACGACCTCCATACAGGTACCAGTTGAAAACCCGACGAGAATCACTGTTCAGACTATACCTGGACTCGTCCATGAACATATCCATGGACCACTGTTCCAACGACCATGTACTGTGTTCTTGACACCAGGCTTTACGGGCTCTCCTGTGACCGGAGGTCAGTGGAATGCACCTTGCAGATTTCCGGGCGAATAAACCATGTCTGTTCAGTCGTCTGTAGACTGTGTGTCTGGAGACAACTGTTCCAGTGGCTGCGGTAAGGTCCCAAGCACGGGTACCTTCAGTACTCCAAGGCCGTCTGCGGGCACTGATGGTGAGATATCGGTCTTCTTGTAGTGTTGTACACTGTGGACGTCCCGTACTGTAGTGCCTGGACACGTTTCCTGTTTGCTGGAATCGTTGCCATAATCGTGAGATCACGCTTTGTGGCACACGGTGGGCCCGTGCTGCGACATGCTGTGTTTGACCAGCGTCCAGTCGCCCTAGTATTCTACCTCTCATAATGTCATCAAAATGTGTTCTTTGAGCCATTTTCAATACACAGTCACCATTAGCACGTCTGAAAACGTCTGGACACTTACTTGCTGCACCGTACTCTGACATGCACCAATACACCTCTGCGTATGTGTGGACTGCTGCCAGCGCCACCGTGCGACGTTTGCAGATCAAACGCACCGCATGGTTATACCCCAAGGTGATTTAAACCCGCAAACCGCCCAACAGAGCGTTGTTTCACCATCCATCAGCATTATCCTTAATTTATGATCATGAGTGTATAAATCAGATTCACACTGTCAGTCAGAAGAACAATGTACACTGCCGGAAAAAAATTTTGTGCAACATTAGAGTTTCCAATACACTCAAGATTTAGTGTTGCAACAGTGCATGAAATTATTATATTTACAGATCAATAGAGCAAGCGGTTCTGAGGTAGCAGGTAAGAACCCATGCTGCAGTTCTGATACTAGTACGTGGTGTAGCCTCTACGGGCGGAAATGCAGGCGGTGACCCTGACATCGATTCGATCGTATAGATGGTGAGTACTATCCTGGGATATGTTATGCAACGTCCGCTCGACCTGTTCACGTAATTCCGTAAGTAGCGTTGGTTGACGTACTACACGAGACACTCCTCGTCCCGTCAAATCCCACTCGCACCCGGTTGCATGTAATTGCGGGGATCGTGCTGGCCAGGGAAGTTGCTGCTCGTCTTGCAGAACACGTTGAGTTTCACGGCCACTGCTTGGGCGAACATTATCCGGTTGAAATAAGGCATCACCTTCCTGTTGCAAGAACGGCAAAAGAACGCGTCTAACAACATTCTGCACGTACAGAGTAACACCAAAGGTCAACGAGAATTGTAGTTTGTCTCGCCCCATACCATAAGACATGTGGTGGAGTCAATCTCTTGGACGAATACTCTCTACGAGACAGAGCTCGCCAGATCTACGTCGTACGCTTAATCGACCATCGCTTGCGTGCAAGCATAATCTGCTTTCATGGCTGAAGACCACATCACATCATTTCATCTTCCAAAAAAATACCTCTGAGCACTATGGGACTTAACATCTGAGGTCATCAGTCCCATAGAACTTAGAACTACTTAAACCTAACTAACATAAATACATCACACACATCCATGGCCGAGGCAGGATTCGAGCCTGCGTCCAGACTGAAGTGCCTAGAACCGCTGGGCCACTCCGGTCGGCTCCATCTTCCAAATGATCCTCTGACGGCACTAGTCGAGCAGTGCACGTCAACGCTGTGGCGTGAGCGGAAGACTGGCTAGAGATACGAATGCCCGTAGTCCCACTGCTAGTACCCGGTTCGCAACAGTTCGCTTTGAAATGTCTGGGCTCACAAGCCCTCGTACCTGTCGCGTGGCAGCTGTACGATCTGCCACTGTTGCCCTTATGATACAACTATCCTGGCGGGCGTCTGTGCTACTTGGACGTCCAGGACCTGTTCTACGGGTGTGAGAATGTTCACGTGACCACCGATGCCAGTATCGTTGCATAACTGACGCACGACGTGCAACTTGGGTGGCAATTTTCCTAAGGACCATCCCGCCACTCGGAAGGCCATAGTTTTGACTTCTTTAAAACTCGCTCAGTTGGCTGCAGCAAGCACGAGTGCATCTCCGTGGCATGTGAGTGTTCCCTATTAAAGGGTAGACACAAATGCCGCTCTGATAGCTATGGCACTGCATTATCTGTTGACGGACGACGTTGAAACCTTTATCACTACATCTACTCCCCCAGATGACATATGCCGTCATCGGATCAATATCGACATCGACTTTCCAGGTGCACAATTTTTTTCCGGCAGTGTATATGATACTTTGTTAAAATACACTCACCAGAAGTGCACAATAGCTAAAATAAACTAACTCTTCTCAAACTCTATCACCCTTTCATGTCGTTCGTTTCTTAATTTGCTGTCTGGTTTCTTTACAACTTGTACAACATTTTGCTCTCTGTATTTCTTCCCTACAACGGTCAGAATTTCAATGAGTGTTCCAGCCAACATTGTAAAAAGTATTTTCTAACTGCTACGAATGCTATAAATGTAGGCATCATTTTTCGGTGTAAGGTAAGTCTTAGGGTCAGTGTTCCTTCGCATGTTGGTACAGTTCTTCATAACCCAGACCGATCATCTCTCAAGTTATCTTCTAGCAGTCATTCCATAATTCCACAAATAATTCGTGGTAATATTTTACAACCTTGGCTTATTAAACTGATAGTTCAGCAATACACTTGTAAGCGTGTGCCCTCCTCGGTATTGTAATTATTGACTTCCGCCAAGGTTCTTAATAATACTGAAGGAATGAATGCATCTTCTAAGGATGGCATGTAGGTGTTGTGGAAACAAGAGCTACAAGCAGAATACCTTTACTGGCCTAATCGTCTTAAGGTACAACATATATCTAACATCTGTTGTGAAGCTGTTAGAAAAAGTCAGCAAACTCTTCTTGTGGAATTGTGGAATCGACCGAAGCAACGTGATCATGAGTTGGTGTATATTCGCATTATTACAGGAGATAAGACCCGATGCACCTATAAGATAAGTAGACAACGTGACAGTCAGTGGCGCCGTGTTCATCGTAAGAAGCGTTTCTGAATTTTTCCAGCAGCTTTACAAACGATGTCAAAGTTCGTTGTTTCGGTAACTCTTGTTTCCTTCACTTTCCGAGATCATTCACCGCAATTTTCAGACGCGCCTTGTGTATTGCTCCCCATATCACACAGATCCTTCAATTTTATAGTGTGTAGTGTACCCAAACACCGCACATAGAAAGGGAAATGATTATCAAAAATGGTTCAAATGGCTCTGAGCACTATGGGACTCAACTGCTGAGGTCATTAGTCCCCTAGAACTTAGAACTAGTTAAACCTAACTAACCTAAGGACATCACAAACATCCATGCCCGAGGCAGGATTCGAACCTGCGACCGTAGCGGTCTTGCGGTTCCAGACTGCAGCGCCTTTAACCGCACGGCCACTTCGGCCGGCAAATGATTATCAAAAGAAAGACCCATATACCTTAATATACACGTTGAAGTAAGGATGAACCGTGCCTCTGCTAAACTCACAGACTGTATACTTCATGATGTACTTGATGATGGAAAACTTCATCTCATGGTTTCAGTTTTAATAACAGAATCTGACTTGTTATGGTCACTCATTCGTGGTTTATATCTGTTCAGAAGTTCTTTACCGGACAAAGACACACTCACTATGAATTTTACAAAAATTTCATATCAGATATAAATTTCTAATAGAAACAATAACATTAATAACGTTTTATAATCTATAATTACGTCTTCTCTCAATTTAGTATGTATTCATCCTCCTCTACACAAAGAATCAAGTGCAACGGATGTTGCTAGGTGAAACCACTGAAAGGCGATTGGGGTCTGTACAATCCAAGCCGACACGCTGTTTTCATGTCATGTGAAGGAACGAGCTGCGAAGACAGATAGGACGCCAGTTAATGTACCAACATCCTGTCAGTCTCACCTGTGACTTGATATCACACACCCACCTGTGTTGGCACAAGACTGATTCACGGATCGAGATAAATTTGTGTGGCGACAGCACCGAAAGAGTTGACAGGTCTGCACCTATACCTCGTCACACACATATGATCCAGCCCACAGCATGTCGGAGTAGATACGTGAACAATAGCTCATCCTGTGTCGGACAAATCTCTCTCGTTTCAGTAATAGCAATAAAGCCAAATCTCTCTCTCCTTACAACTGTATTTGTTACATGACTTGCCCGAATTGTCATGAAAAAAGAAAACTGGAGACGTATACGGAAGAATCATGTACTCTAGTGAACTTTTACTAGGCATTAGACTTCCATAATACACATCATTTGTACGCTACAACACAATTTCCCAGTAACTGATCATGCAGCTCTTACCGAAAAACTACTGTTTCAAGTACTCGTAACTATTTGAGGTCCATCAATTATTCTCTATTTTTAGGGTATGATTCTACGACGTGCTGCACTAACGTGGAATTATGAAAAATTTTCGTTTCTTTTCGTGTGGAACTGACTTGTGTAATAGTGACTATTAACAATCTTTTTCAGATTCCAGGTTTTGTATTACTGGGCCAGTGATTTAAGACTGAATGACTCTTTTTGTGGTACCACATTTTTCGAACCCATTCTCAACTTGTCGATCGCGTATGTAGTTTTATGTTCTGATATGCAATGCTGTTTCCGTTGTTAGGAAAGCTTGAAGTTCTTTCGACTGCAGCCTACGAAAACAAAATGGAAAAACGTAGTGGCCTTTGCAACACGTAAACAGCAGGGAAAATAACACAGTACTCAACTGCTCATCAAATTTGTAGAGAAAAAAATAAACATATTTAACCGATAAACAGTAAATATATTAAGTAGTATACATATAAAGAATGCTATATTTCCAGAATGACCACTGTAGATGTTTTGTAATTAAAAACGAAACACATCTGGAAAAAAACTCTTAGATGCAGTAAAATTAAGATGGAAGAAAACAATAATACGTGTTTATATAAGAAAGTCTGTAAATGAAAAATTAGTTGTCAGATTCCAAAATTGTTTACAAACGACAAAATGGGAAGATATTGATACTACACTACTGGCCATTAAAATTGCTACACCAAGAAGAAATGCAGAGGATAAACCGGTATTAATTGGACAAATATATTATACTAGAACTGACATATGATTACATTTTCACGCAATTTGGGTGCATAGATCCTGAGAAATCAGTACCCAGAACAACCACCTCTAGCCGTAATAACGGCCTTGATACGCCTGGGCATTGAGTCAAACAGAGCTTGGATGGCGTGTACAGGTACAGCTGTCTATGCAGCTTCAACTCGATACCACAATTCATCAAGAGTAGTGACTGGCGTATTGTGACGAGACAGTTGTTCGGCCACCATTGACCAGACGTTTTCAATTGGTGAATGATCTGCAGAATTTGCTGGCCAGGGCAGCAGTCGAATATTTTCTGTATCCAGAAATGCCCGTACAGGACCTGCAACAAGCGGTCGTCCATTATCCTGCTGAAATGTGGGGTTTCGCAGGGATCGAATGAATGGTAGAGCCACGGGTCGTAATACATCTGAAATGTAACATCCACTGTTCGTAGTGCCTTCAATGCGAAAAAGAGGTGACCGAGACGTGAAACCAATGGCACCCCATACCATCAAGCAGTATGGCGGTGACGAATACACACTTCCAATGTGCGTTCACCGCGATGTCGCCAAACACGGATGCGACCATCATGACGCTGTAAACAGAACCTGGATTCATCCGAAAAAATGACGTTTCGCCATTCGTGCACCCAGGTTTGTCGTTGAGTACACCATCGCAGGCGCTCCTGTCTGTGATGCAGCGTCAAGGGTAACCGCAGCCATGGTCTCCGAACTGATAGTCCGTGCTGCTGCAAACGTCGTCAAACTGTTCGTGCAGATGGTTGTTGTCTTGCCAACGTCCCCATCTGTTGACTCAGGGATCGAGACGTGGCTGCACGATCTGTTACAACCATGCGGATAAAATGCCTGTCATCTCGACTGCTAGTGATACGAGGCCGTTGGGATCCAGCACGGCGTTCCGTATTACCTCCCTCAACCCACCGATTCCATATTCTGCTGACAGTCATTGGATCTCTACCAACGCGAGCAGCAATGTCGCGATACGATAAACCGTAATCGCGAAAGGCTACAATCCGACCTTTATCAAAGTCGCAAACGTGATGGTACCCATTTCGCCTTCTTACACGAGGTATCACAACAACGATTCAGCAGGCAACTCCGGTCAACTGCTGTTGGTGTATGAGAAATCGGTTGGAAACTTTCCTCATGTCAGCACGTTGTAGGTGTCGCCACCGGCACCAACCTTGTGTGAATGCTTTGAAAAGCTAGTCATCTGCATATCATAGCATCTTCTTCCTGTCGGTTAAATTTCGTGCCTGTAGCATTTCATCTTTGTGGTGCAGCAATTTTAATGGCCAGTAGTGTATGATTGGTTTGAAATTTAACTCGTTCTTTAACATTGTCACAGCCGCAACAGTCAGCATCACTCCTGGCTATAAGACTCCATACTTCACAATGCAGTACCCACTTCACTCATGCAACATCTCTGCTGCTCCAGAGTGTTTTCTGATGTTGAGTAGCTTCCACTAGGTCGTCATCGAGTTGTTTTCTTACAGCTGAGAATTGAGCAAAGGACTTACTTGGTCAATGTGTCATCGATTCGCCTAGCTACATGTTCCACCCACCGGATTTTCGTTTTCTATGGCATCAAGCCTTCGACGTTTATCTTAGTTTCTTTCGAAATCGGTTTTATGTCTCTCCTTGTAGCTACCGTGGTAGCAGCTCGCCATTACTCTCTCAATAACCTTCGTTTCCCGTATCACTGGCGTTTGAATACACATGGCTTGTAAACTTTCAGTCATTCATACTTTAGTCTGCTGCTGTCGTAATGTTAATGATACGGTGCTTTAGTCTTAGGTTATTTGTTTTACAACTGTCTTTCAAGCCTATTCTGTTAAGTGTTGTTCCTTTAGTTAAGGTTTACCCGTCTAGAAAGGGAAAAAGTGTCATGTTATCTTGAGAACAGAAGGAGTTTCAGGTATGTTCCAACAACATTTTTTATTTTTTTATTTTTCTCAGTTTAAGGTTCTGAATGGCTCTTGTATGGATTCTGAGGACAGTTTTTTGAATAAACGTAGTTTGGCTGACGCCAGTGGCGTCACAGTTACTAAGAAGGCAAATGAAAGAAATTCGCAAATGGAAAAAAGACCGATTTTAAAGAAAGAGCTAATCATTTCTAACTGATAGACAAGAATTACTACGTACGATAATGATGGAAGCTGAAAAAATGAGCCGGCCAGTGTGGCAGTGCGGTTCTAGGCGCTTCAGTCTGGAACCGCGCGACCGCTACGGTCGCAGGTTCGAATCCTGCCTCGGGCATCAATGTGTGTGATGTCCTTAGGTTAGTTAGGTTTAAGTAGTTCTAAGGGACTGATGACCTCAGATTGTAAGTCCCATAGTGCTCAGAGCCATTTGAACCATTTTTTTTTGAAAAAATGAATTAAAATTTGTGCCACGGCCGGGACTTAAACCCATGTCTTCTTGTTCACTAAGCGGAATTACTATGAGTTCCATGAACATGAGACAGGTAAATCAAATCACCCAACTGAGAAATTTCCCTAAAAATAAATAACGAGATGACAACAGATAGCTCTTAATGTACATGAGCCTTTGTTCATTCTGCAGCATAAATTTACTAGAATGATTTTTCATTCGCCTGCAGATTTTTCGCTGTTTTTAAACTTACTGCCTCATTAAAACATTGTGCTAGACAGGGGCTCGAAGCTCCCTTCCCGGACAACGCTTTCTTCTTTTCCCTTTACAACCGACCTTCTCTCGCAGGCTTTGTCTTTCTTCGCTGTGGTTTCTGCGCCGTTTCATTCTTTCAGTCTTTTTTCGTATTTCTGTCTACTTTCTCTTCGCTAAAGAATACTGGTTGTGCCTCTGGAGTGCTGGGGCACATTCTCGGTCTTATCGATACTCCATATCAAGCGATCCACTCTTAGAGCACAATAAGCCTATAAACAAAACTTTACTCACCGAAATAACGGCAACGCTTAGCTATCCAGACACTCCTCACGATCAGTCCTGACAGATTTCATTCCAACAGCAACTCTTCCTCTAATTTCTAAACGCCGCCGCCGTTGCTTACTCTGCCTTTCTCTACTATTCATTCCGGGTGGTGGGGGGGGGGGGGGCGTCATAAACAGCCTGAAAAGCTTCTGTCAGGTGTTTCGGGCTAGGTTGTTTTGAGAAGCAATTGTCAAGAAAAAAAAATTGATAAGCTGTGCCATTTTCGAGTTAATTAGCATTGAAGTTAACCAATTATTTCTAAATACATTGGGCTGCTTAAATCCACCAATGGGGTTTCACTGTACAAAGCGATGTTGCAATTTCAGCTAAGTATAATACCATTTGTGTTCACGTGAGGGAAGTTTGTGCCTAGAGGCTATACAAAAACGTTTCTTTCGTTACTGACAGACTGCATTTAAGTTTTCGCTACATCAAACGTCTTCAGCTATTTTGATGTTAAAATATCAAAATTCATCTACTAATGTTAGCGTCTGGTTCCGTTATATAATTTCCTCAGCATCTCCTGATTTAATACGTCCCAACAGCGAGTAGGGATGGAAGAACCAATACATATGTAGCAGAAACCAGCATTTACTACTTGCGTGAAATTTCAGTGGCTAGTTGGGAGAGCCGGATAGTGAAATACCGCATGCCAGTAGGCGATACAAGTTTGGATTAAATATGTGATACATTGTATTTTTATTACGTTGACGATTATATTTCCTTCTGTCACACCTGCTAATCGTCGTTGAATATCATTTAAATTGTTTTTATATTTTACGGAAAGAAAGGTTCATCATCTTATTTCACATGCAAAATTACGAAACCATACAGTTCTAAATTTAATGCATACATATTTCAGTTCGGCCACAATAATAGTTTCACATCGATGACAATACAAATATGTTTATCCAATGCAATTCATTGTAGAATGCTCAAATTTACACTATAGGAGTTCCTGGAAACCATCGTAACAAAGATGGTCGTGCGTTCCACATGTAAACGTTTCAAACAATCACAACTCTTTACAGTGATTTTAAAGAGATATTTATGTATGCGTTAACAAAAATTCGAGACTTGAACGTTTGTATTTGAAAGTAAACTATCGGTACAAAATAAATGTATTTGCGTTATTTGTCTAGAATTTGATGACACATGTAGAATAAAGTGAATGTTTAGTTTATCATTATAGTTCTACCACCTACTTACTATGAGAATTATGTAACATACTTGTTGCCGTTGCCAGGCCAGTGGTGGAGTTTGTTGTTTTGTTCGAGTCAATCACAGTTAGTAATTCAATCAAGTCGCAATTCTTGTAGGAGGCTTAAGATGACTTCTGCAACAGTTTGTAGTGATTTTTTTGGCAGTTTTGAAACAGTTGTGTATGATGGCTTTTGATGAAAATACACACTGCCCAGTCACCTACCTGTTGGAGCGCGGACTAGTGCGAGCCGTACAGGAAGAGAGTCAGTGATATTCTGAAAGGTACCAACAGGGATGTGGAGCCGTGCCGAGTCCAACGACGTGCCCCGCTACTAATGGCTCATATGGCTCTAAGCACTATGGGACTTAACATCTGAGGTCATCAATCCCCTAGAACCTAGAACTACGTAAACCTAACCAACCTAAGGACATCACACACATCCATGCCCGAGGCAGGATTCGCACCTGCGACCGTAGCGGTCGCGTGGTTCCAAACTGAAGCATCTAGAACCGCTCGGCCACTCCGGCCGGCTGTCCCGCTACTTTAGGTTTCTCTGTTTAACATCCATGGCGCGAACAGTACAGTTGAGGTAGTGCCACACATCCCCTACTTGGTTAAAATCCGGGGAGTGTTGTGGCCAGGGGTGTACCACAAACTCATCCTGGTGCTCTTCGAGCCACATACGTCCACTGTGAGCTGTGTGACACGTTGCACTGTACTGCTTATAGATGCTATTGTTACCGAAAAAGCCAACAGCATGTACGGGTGGACATGGTCCCCAAGGACAGATGCATACTTCTTTCGGTGCATTGTGCTTTCCAGAATGACGAGATCACCAAAGGAATATCAATAAAACATTCGCCAGACGATAACGCTCCCTCCTTCAGCCTGTACCCTTCCGACGACCCATGTGTCCGATGGAGTATAAAACATGATTCATCCGCGCGGCTCCTCCCGTCGGAGGTTCAGAGTCCTCCCTCGGGCATGGGTGTGTGTGTTGTCCTTAGATTAAGTTAGTTTTAAGTAGGGACCGATGACCTAAGTAGTTTGGTCCCATAAGGTTTTACCACAAATTTACAAAATTTGTTACATGAGTCATCTGAAAAGTCCACCTGTCACCATTCAGTGGACATCCAGTTACTGTATTGACGTGCAAATTCCCAGTTTCGTGGAAGGTGAACAACAATCGGCTTAGGTGCATCAACCAGGCGCCTGCCGCGGAGGCCCATACACAGCAACGTTCGCTGATTGGTCGTTGCGGAGAGAATGCAGGTGGCCCCTTGGTTCATCTGAGCTGTCAGTTGCTCAACTGTTACACGGCTATTCGCCCGCACACATCACCACAGCCGTACTTCAACCCTATCAGCTATATCCGCTGATGCACCACAATTTCTTCGGTGTCTGTTTTGCATAGTGCCGTTTTGCCACGCTCAAAAATGGTTCAAATGGCTCTGAGCACTATGGGACTCAACATCTTAGGTCATAAGTCCCCTAGAACTTAGAACTACTTAAACCTAACTAACCTAAGGACATCACACACACCCATGCCCGAGGCAGCATTCGAACCTGCGACCGTAGCAGTCCCGCGGTTCCGGACTGCAGCGCCAGAACCGCTAGACCACCGCGGCCGGCTTTGCCATGCTCGGTATGTTGTAAGCACGGCAACAAGCGCGGAGTCTACAAACTTAGCTGTTTCGGAAATGTTTCCACCCTTCGACCGAAGGCCAATGATCATTCCCTCTTGGGCGCAAAGTACCGCATTACTACGATGACTGCACTTTTTCCGCGTCCCCCCCAGATAGGCTTTATATACCCTCTACTGCTGGTGCTGCAACGTTCCACCTATGAGAGATTATTGCACATTAGCATTGAACGTTTGCGCTAGTCACATCAATGTTATTGCCCCCCGTGTACGTGACACAAAATCGGCGCTTCATTCTACAATTTTATTACGTAGTAAGCTTGTTGTTGTTGTTGTTGTTGTGGTCTTCAGTCCTGAGACTGGTTTGATGCAGCTCTCCATGCTACTCTATCCTGTGCAAGCTTCTTCACCTCCCAGTACCTACTGCAACCTACATCCTTTTGAATCTGCTTAATGTAATCTTCTCTTGGTCTCCCTCTAAAATTTTTACCCTCCACGCTGTCCTCCAATACTAAATTGGTGATCCCTTGGTGCCTCAGAACATCTCCTACCAACCGATCCCTTCTTCTAGTCAAGTTGTGCCACAAACTTCTCTTCTCCCCAGTGCTATTCAATACCTCCTTATTAGTTATGTGATCTACCCATCTAATCTTCAGCATTCATCTGTAGCACCACATTTCGAAAATTTCTATTCTCTTCTTTTCCAAACTACTTATCGTCCCTGTTTCACTTCCATACATAGCTACACTCCATACAAATAGTTTCAGAAACGACTTCCTGACACTTAAATCTATATTCGATGTTGACAAATTTCTCTTCTTCAGAAACGCTTTCCTTGCCATTGCCAGTCTACATTTTGTATCCTCTCTACTTCGACCATCATCTGTTATTTTGCTCCCCAAATAACAAAACTCCTTTACTACATTAAGTGTCTCATTTCCTAACCTAATTTCCTCAGCACCACCCGACTTAATTCGACTACATTCCATTATCCTCGTTTTGCTTTTGTTGATGTTCATCTTATATCCTCCTTTCAAGACACTATCCACTCTGTTCAACTGCTCTTCCAAGTCCTTTGCTGTCTCTGACAGAATTACAATGTCATCGGCAAAACTCAAAGTTTTTATTACTTCTCCATGGATTTTAATACCTACTCCGAATTTTCTTTTGTTTCTTTCACTGCTTGCTCAATATAAAGATTGAATAACATCGGGGAAAGGCTACAACCCTGTCTCACTCCTTTCCCAACCACTGCTTCCCTTTCATGTCCCTCGACTCTTATAACTGCCATCTGGTTTCTGTACAAATTGTAAATAGCCTTTCGCTCCCTGTATTTTACCCCTGCCACCTTCAGAATCTGAAAGAGAGTATTCCAGTCAACATTGTCAAAAGATTTCTCTAAGCCTACAAATGCTAGAAACGTAGGTTTGCCTTTCCTTAATCTAGCTCCTAAGATAAGTCGTAGGGTCAGTATTCCCTCACGTGTTCCAATATTTCTACGGAATCCAAACTGATCTTCCCCGAGATCGGCTTCTATCAGTTTTTCCATTCGTCTGTAAAGAATTCGCGTTAGTATTTTGCAGCTGTGGCTTATTAAACTGATTGTTCGGTAATTTTCACATCTGTCAACGCCTGCTTTCTTTGGGATTGGAATTATTATATTCTTCTCGAAGTCTGAGGGTATTTCGCCTGGGTATGTCTTAAAATCGTTTTATTTAATTAACGGCATTACTGCAGCCATACACTCAACCGCAGCTGGGAGGCTATGCCAGGGCAGCTGGGAGGCTATGCCAGGGATGCTACCCACTGTGTGGCGAAGACGTGCACCCAGCGCTGTGGCACGGGATGCAGCCAGCGGCTGGGCCGCGCGGAGCAGCACAGTGTTTGCGCCGTAGCGCAGTGGATAATGGCAGCTGCGCGGCTTGCGGACATTAGGCCCCGTAATTAGAGGCCCGCAATTAGCGTGAAGGGGGGGGGGGAGGGAAGGCGGAGGGCCAGCGACGAGCACCATTCTCGCCGCGCAGCGCCTCGCCTTGTCGGGTCCTCGCGACGTCTCACCCCTCCCCTTTCCCCACTTCCCCCTCCCCCCCTCGGCCCCCTCGTCGCCCCCCATTCGCCCTGAGAACCGCCTCCTTTGCTCTCTCTTGAGACAGCGTGACGACGGACCTCGCTCTGCGCTGTTACAGCTTAATATCTCCGACATTTACTTCAAATTACTGTGCTGCATGCCTCCCTCAGTACTCTCGGTTGGTATCGTACTGCAGACACAGATGCGGCAGAAAGCTCTGGCAGGTGCTCGAGGAAAAATTTAGGTGTCATCTTCAAGCTTTTTGGAAAGAGAAAAAAAAATTATCTCGTTTTCCTCGTGACACTGAGAGAGACAGTCATGTCACGTAAGTTGCTCTCCATGTAACGCTGGCTCTACCTACGCCGATGTCGAGATTAGCTCTATAGTAGATCCGGCACGTTCAGACAACTCGTAGGAGAACAAAATACTAATTTTCGAAATATGGTGACTTACACTTATAGTGATTTCTAACAGCGGATATAAACTTAGGATAATATGTGACAAAATTTTTGAATTTTCTTATCGGCCTCCACGATAGACAATCTTCTACAGGAAGAATCCGTAGAAACGAAAACTTCTGCTCCTCACACTGAGAACAGACTTATGATATACCTCCTGACTTATATACATACAGGGTGAGTCAGGAGGAAAAGTACATGTTTTGATGGGTGAGAGCATTACTGAATCTGAACCAAAAAACTGGAATCTGAACAAAAAAACTTGATGTGGACATATGCCCCATTCCCAACGCTTCCCGAGATATACCACTTTAAATGTACATTTCTATCTATTTTCTGTATTATTCATTGTCATTGTTTACAACGTACCATAGTAATATAGAGGAAGTTGAGACGAACATTTTGATACGGGACGCTTGTGGTCTATCAAGTCGGAAAACTACCTCAAACTGGCCTACAAAAAGTACCTAAGCTGCAGCGCACGTACGTCGCGCGGGATTTTCAATATTCTCTCGAGCTCTCAGCGCTGTTATTCCTAGAGAAAAAATAAATAGGACCTTTCTTGTAGCCAATTTAATTTAGTTTAATTGTGTATTGAGACACGTTTTCGTTGGAGTGTGCGGTTTTCGAGTTATTAAAGAAAAACGCACAAAAGTGATATTAAATGTGTTCTATTTAGGAAACCATTCGCAGTAGGGCATATGTCCATATGAAGTTTTTTGTTCAGAATCACTAATGCTATCGCGTCGCAAAGCATGTACCTTCCCTCCTGACTCACAGGGTTAGTTTATCGCCAAAGTCATATTCTGTATGCTGCTACACACCATATAAATGCTATCAGACACAGTGGCACAGTTGCGATCGTGGTACCACAAGAACAGACGAGGAGCCGCCAGCGCGACCTACATGGGGCTCACATCTGAAGATGATTTTAACTTAAGGTTGAACAAATTGTTATGATCGGGCTCGACCTTAAGTTAAAATCATCTTCAGATGTGAGCCCCATGTAGGTCGTGCTGGCGGCTCCTCGTCTGTTCTTGTGGTAACACGATCGCAACTGTGCCACTGTGTCTGAAAGCATTTATATAGTGTGTAGCAGCATACACAATTAGACTTTGGTTATAAACTGAACGGATAGAATTCTGATGTGATGACACAGAATACTACTGAAAATCAGAGAATTGCATAGGAGAGAAAACAAATTTATGACACAACTTAAGTAGAAGAAGAAATAGGTTGATAGAACATTTCTGGAGACACAGAAGATTGTTAATTTGATAATGGGGGAAGTGTGGGGGTGCAAAGATCGTAATGGATGAGAGCCTTGAAACAGATGTAGTTCGCGGGAACTCATGAAGAGAGGAGGACGATTTAAAAAGATAGAGTAGCATAGAGCGCATCAAAACAGACGTCAACAACAACAACAACTCAGGACGATGGGTCTATGTACTCCTCTCGGATGAAGAGATTGAAGCGGCAGAGGAAACTGTGGCGGCCCTCATAAAACCAGTCTCAACATCGACCATATAAAATCAATATTTACACTTAATCCGTATATCTTGTACGAATTTCCTCCGACAGTGTTTTCTTTTTAAACTGTATCCTTCCTGAAGAGTTTCGTCGCCCACAAACTTTTACGCGCTCCCGACTTATACAGCGAGTGAAAGTCACGTACTTAATATCCTCTAGCGGAGCGAAACTACGCTCCACAACGGCGGGACGTTGGAGGACACAATTTCTCTCGCGATATATGACAACCATAACCCAGTCCGTGCTCTAGCACAGCTCGGAGCCAGAATGAGTAGACGGGACGCACGAGTGAGTACGATATAACGTATGGCTCTTAGCGACTTGAAGTATTCGGTCGCTACCAGGGATGTGTGCAATTTTTGTACGAGAAATATTGCGTTTAGAAGAAGCAGTAAGCAGTCTATTGCAGTGAACTGCTACGGGAGCTACCCTGATCCATCAGAGTGCACCCCCATCAGATTTAGTGGTAATATGGCCCAGTGGACGGCGCCTCAGAAACTGAACACAGATCAAGCATTAAAACTGGAAGAAGGTGTTCTGAACTACGAAAAGAGAAGCAGAATAGGAACTTTGCACGGTCCAAGCTCCAGATGTGCTACATAGACCAAATGTGAGTGGCCACGTCTTCGTGGTTATATAGTTGCGGTTTTGGACTACGAAGGTGGGTTGGTTCAAATGGCTCTGAGCACTATGCGACTTAACTTCTGAGGTCATCAGTCGCCTAGAACTTAGAACTAATTAAACCTAACTAACCGAAGGACATCACACACATCCATGCCCGAGGCAGGATTCGAACCTGCTACCGGAGCGGTCGCTCGGCTCCAGACTGTACGAAGGTGCGGATGCGTGATCAAACCTCCCTCGTGTCCCTATTTTTTCACAAAATTATGGACTGCTCGTCAGGTCATTGACGAGTGTATTCGCTGTATTCAGATCTGTGTCTGTGACGTGGTATAACGTCCGTCTACAACAGAGAAGTGTAGAGAAGGGATCTTCAGACATAAGTGCCTCCTATTTGTTCTACACAAGTACAACATATTATGACTCTTGAGTTCAGTTTTGGAAGTTTTCACTCTTGAATTCCTTTTTCTAACACAGTACACACCAGTTAATTTGTTGTTTTCATTTATGTGACGGATCTACGCGGCATCTCGCCTGATGTTACTTCATCACATTTACTTAAGATGGTAACATATACTTACAACATGACTCATCTTCTACAACCAATGTATGGTATGACAATTGCCAAGACTACATAAGGAGAACAGGCAAGACAATGACACGGACTGGACGGAGATTTGAACGCGAATCTCCAGCGTGGCAGTCTAACATCGTGACCATGCTACCACGACACCTTGCTCCTTTCAATTTCCTCGGTGTTGTCCATCTTAAGACTGGACAGTTCGCGGTTTCGATTTTTCTTCTATTTTCACAGTGCAGTACACACTTTTTTTGTGTTTCCATATTTGACTTGTGTTCAGTTTTTGACTGGCTATCCAAAGGGCCATCTTATCACTAAAGCTGAGAGGGGTGCGATGAGGAGTTTCCCTTGCTAGCCCTGAATGGCTAGAGCAAACCACTTCCTTTGGCAGTCATTCGTTACACTGATGAATACGGACAAAGTGATTCGTGTCTCCTTACCATACAAATCGTTTGCCTAAAATAGAATATAAAATCATATTCCCCCGTGCTTTTTGGAATATTTCTGAAAATTAATGTAGGTACTGAAAATAAGTGGATTGAAATGTCACTACAGCACCAGATGAGAGCGGAAGTACTTTGTGTAGGAGAGTTTCTCGCGAATGCTACATCTGTCGCGGGGACATCACAGTACCTAGTGACGTCAAAAATTTGTTGCTGTTTACTAGCTCATTGTAGGTACTGTCTGTAGGAAGAAATCCCCAAAAGCCAGAAATGCTACAAGAGACCAGGAATGTCGTGGTGAGACAGAAAATCTACGAAGGTGGAGAAAGAGAATCTTTAACATCTAATACACGCATAAAAAAAGTTTTGCATCACTTCGGTTCCGAGATTTCTAGAACCTATAAAGAAAAGTAGAATAGAGATCAACATAAACATCATTCCGCCCTTTTTATTGCTCATGACAACCACACATTCCATGTTGTACCACCATACAGCGAGACCTTCAGAAGTGGTGGTCCATATAGCTGTACACACAACTTCCCCTTGCGTTGATGCATGCCTGTATTCGTCCACATTTTCATCAAGGCACTGTTGGTACGGATTGTCCCACTCCTCAACCGCGATTCGGCGTAGATCCCTCAGAGTGGTTGGTGAGTCACGTTATCCATAAACAGCCCTTTTCAATCTATCCCAGGCATGTTTGATAGGATTCATGTCTGGAGAACAAGCTAGCCACTCTAGTTTAGCGATGTCGTTATCCTGAAGGAAGTCACTCACAAGATGTGCACGATGGGGGTGCGAATTGTCGTCCATGGAGACGAATGCCTCACCAATATGCTGCCGATGTGGTTGCACTATCGGTCGGCGCCTTCCATGACCACCAATCGGCCCCACATAATGCCACTGCAAACGAGCAGGGAACCTCCACCTTGCTGCACTCGCTGGATAGTGTGTCTAAGGCGTTCAGCCTGACCGGGTTACCTCCAAACACGTCTCCGACGATTGTCTGTTTGAAAGCATATGCGACACTCATCGGTGAAGAGAACGTGATCCCAATGCTGAGCGGTCCATTCGGCATGTTGTTGGGCCCATCTGTACCGCGCTGCATGCTGTCGTGATTGCAAAGATGGACCTCGCCCCGGACGTCTGGGCTGAAGTTGCACATCATGCAGCCTATTGCACGCAGTTTGAGTCGTAACACGTAAAATGTTACTCGACATGGTTATGTTGCTTTCAGGGTTCCTCCGAGCCATAATCAGTAGGTAGCGGTCATCCAACGCAGCAGTAGCCCGTGGACGGCCTGAGCGAGGTATGTCATCGACAGTTCCTGTCTCTCTGTATCTCCTCCATGTCCGCTTTGGTTCAATCTCAGACTCCTGGACGCTTCCCTTGTTGAGAGCCCTTCTTGGCACAAAGTAACAATGCGGATGCGATCGAACCACGGTACTGACCATCTGGGCATGGTTGAACTACAGACAATGCGAGCGGTGTACCTCCTTCCTGGAGGATTGACTAGAAATAATCGGCTGAGGGACTCCCTCCGTCTCATAGGCGCTGTTCTTGCATGGTTCTTTACATCTTTGGGCGAATTTAGTGACATCTCTGAACAGTCAAAGGGACTGTGTCTGTGATACAATATCCACAGTCAACGTCTATCTTCAGGAGTTCTGGGAACTGGGGTGATGCAAAATTTTTTTGATATGTGTATCTATATCTGACATTGCGTCAGTCGTTGGGGGTGCTCTGAAGGCTATACTATTCTTGGAGAGTGAAGTTTTCCAAGGTTGCTAGTAATTATCTTTATTACTATTACTGCTTTCGACAGATATTGCTGTCATCGTCGAATAATGTAATTAAGTATAAAAACTTGAATTATGTAGTGTAACACGTCAGCCTGCCATGATGTATTTACTGTTAGGTCTATCTGACCTAAACGTCAAGCTCTGTAATAAGAATAAACATCGAGCACCACCTCATTTACGTACAGAAATTTCATTCATGTATTAAGATGTTATTAAGTAAAAGACATCAGCATCTCGTTTCCGGCTGTACTTTGCGCCTACATAAACCAAAAACTAGAAGACATAAACCATGAGCACTTCAGCAAACGTAAGCTTTGAATTCCGAAATACACGTCAACTTTTTCGTGATTGGGTGCATGTTCTCTCATTTGTATCTCGGGAGCTGTAACACCAGCTTCACAATATTTTGCAGTAACTTGAAATGCGGTTACACAGGCAATTTAACCCTTAATTTTTTAATGAACTCGCTGTACTTAGCCCTTGATCACCGCACCACTTGCGCATATGACTCAGTGTAGTTCATGCGGTCCGAAGAATACAATTATGTTAACCTAACAGTACTTCCTGAAGTACTTTCTATGGTCCACATTTGTCTTGCATATAGTTACCGAGATAGTTTCTTTCTGTCAAGACTTTTGATATGGCTCTGTGTTGATGAATAATCTGTGCAACGTTTATTGCAAATTTATTTTTAAAACAGACGTTAGACTGTAGTTATTATCAGTTTACACGTGAACGAAGACAAAATATGTTTCATTGTAAATGTTCCGTTTTTTAAAAGATTACAACGTATATTTTCTAGACATAATGTTATTTTAAAACCGCGGTTTAGAATGTTATGTAAACTGTCTTAAAAATAATTTTAATGCAATTAGAGAGAAGACATAATTTCAGTGTGGCACATGTAACGAAATTTATCGATCAACGGACACTACTACGAAGACAATTGTATACACACTTATCCGTAAAAATATTATACTACGTAAGTCGTCATTGTGGTGTCAAGTGATTAGTGTGTGCCGGGATATCAGCACAACATATTATATGTTTTAATTATGTTGTATTTTATTTGTCTCCTGCTGGTGTTGGCTGCCAGTTTATATTACAATTTGACGCAACATCACTGTATGACATTCAGTGTTGTAAAACGCATACACATCTAATAGTGTTACAAGGTACGTTCTAATGGGGCAGTGGTGTACACATTGGGTATAAGAAACCGTATAATCCTACGTTTGAGCCACCTTCATTTGGAATGATTGTTTTAGTAACTTTCAGATCCGATGATGACAGTACAGTTCTGTCAAAATCGGTAACAGTAATAAACAGAATTACCAGAGATCGTGGAAAACTTGATTCTTCAAGAACAATCACCGCTCCTGTGAAACGCAACTCGCCCTTTTTTCACATGATATCTTGCGAACCATGGATGAAGGGGATCAGACGGATGCCATATTCCTTGACTTCCGGGAAGCGTTTGACTCGGTGCCCCACTGCAGACTCCTAACTAAGGTACGAGCATATGGGATTGGTTCCCAAATATGTGAGTGGCTAGAAGACTTCTTAAGTAATAGAACACAGTACGTTGTCCTCGATGGTGAGTGTTCATCGGACGTGAGGGTATCATCTGGAGTGCTCCAGAGAATTGGGGTCCGCTGTTGTTTTCTATCTATATAAATGATCTTTTGGATAGGGTGGACAGCAATATGCGGCTGTTTGCTGATGTTGCTGTGGTGTACGGGAAGGTGTCGTCGTTGAGTGACTGTAGGAGGATACAAGATGACTTGGACAGGATTTGTGACTGGTGTAAAGAATGGCAGCTAACTCTAAATATAGATAAATGTAAATTAATGCAAATGAATAGGAAAAAGAATCCCGTAATGTTTGAATACTCCATTAAGTAGTGTAGCGCTTGTCACAGTCACGTCGATTAAATATTTGGGCGTAACATTGCAGAGCGATATGAAATGGGACAAGCATGAATGGCAGTTGTGGGGATGGCGGATGATCGTCTTAGGTTCATTGATAGAATTTTGGGAAAATGTGTTTCATCTGTAAAGGAGACCGCTTATAGAACGCTGGTACGACCTATTCTTGAGTACTGCTCGAGCGTTTGGGATCTCTATCAGGTCGGATAGAGGGAGGACATAGAAGCAACCCAGAGGCGGGTTGCTAGATTTGTCACTGGTAGGTTTGATCATCACGCGAGTGTTACGGAAATGCTTCAGGAACTCGGGTGGGAGTCTCTAGAGGAAAGGAGGCGTTCCTTTCGTGAATCGCTACTGACGAAATTTAGAGAACCAGCATTTGAGGGTGACTGCAGTACAATTTTACTGCCGCCACCTTACATTTCGCGGAAAGACCACAAAGATAAGATAAGAGAGATTAGGGCTCGTACAGAGGCATATAGGCAGTTATTTTTCCCTCGTTCTGTTTGGGAGTGGAACAGGGAGAGAAGATGCTAGTTGTGGTACGAGGTCCCCTCCGCCACGCACCGTATGGTGGATTGCGGAGTATGTATGTAGATGTAGATGTAGAATAGCTAACATCTGACGTAAGCTATGCCGGCCGGAGTGGCCGTGCGGTTCTAGGCGCTACAGTCTGGAGCCGAGAGACCGCTACGGTCGCAGGTTCGAATCCTGCCTCGGGTATGGATGTTTGTGATGTCCTTAGGTTAGTTAGATTTAATTAGTTCTAAGTTCTAGTCGACTGATGGCCTCAGAAGTTAAGTCGCATAGTGCTCAGAGCCATTTTTTGACATAAACTATATTTTCTGAAGCTACTTGTCTGAAGCGTAGACTTAAACGGAAGTGAAACGAGGGTGATAACAATACGTATGACAAGAGAGTAGATGATTTTTTAATGTAGTGCTACAGACGAGTGCTGAAATTATGAGAGGAGATCGGATAGGTACTAATCGAATCGGAGAGAAAATATACACATGGCACAATTCGCGTAACAGTCAGGGGACATTTGATAGGACATGCTCTGTGGCATCAAACTATAATTAATTTGGCAATGGAGAGAAGTGTATGGGTTGGACCGCGTATGTAGCGCACTACACTTTCCAACCTCCACACTTCTTGAGTGCAACAGGCAGTACTTGTGCAGACATGAAGAGGCTTAAACAAGATAGACTAGTTGCATCAAATGCCTCTTTGGACTGAAGACCTCCACCATCACCATCACCACTGCCACCACCACAACAACAACAATGATGACAACAACACCAAGTTTTTCCGTGCGCAACAGACCATGGTCTCTCTTTCGTACTACTCGGCAAAGCGAACTGTAGACCCGGTTGTAATGGAAACTAACTTTGTGACGTGACTGGGTGTAAACACGTCTCAGTTGTTACCTCGCAGTGTACACTCGAAAAGACATCATAGAAAATGCCTTTCCGGGCTGCCGCGGTGGCATGCCGTTAACGTCACTGAATTTATGGCGGTAGGAAGAAAAAAGTAGTGACGTTGCTGTCGGATGAGACGAAACGTGCAGGTACAATGTTAAAGTTTAGTAATAAAGTAGTGTGCAAATTATATCTGGAGGAACACGCCACCGAAAGGAGAGATCTTCAAGTATGTTCTCTCACGTGAAGAAGAAGAAGAAGATGATGAGAGGGGCATGCAATCAACATCTCAGTGACGATATAAATAAATGTTATCAAACGGAAAATTCGGAGATATTACGAATAATACAACGCAATGGCAACTCTGCGGGAATTTAACAGACTATCTCACAGAATAAGGCTATCAAAGAAACCTTTAAATTGTTCTAAAGAATTATGTTTAAAAATGTCCCAGAATCAATGAGTCACGTAATATGACGACACAGTTTTAAAAAAAGGCATATTACGTTAGATTGTTAGGGAATGAGGCAACATAGGTGGAGAGACCATTATTCTATTCAGAAGAAACACCAATAACATTGTAGTGATTTTTTACACGCAGATCAATACGTATTTAGAGTGACAATATTTTAATTTTTTTTGCGTTGATGAAATGTCTTCATAGAAGAACTCAGAACCACAATGAGTTCTTGAATAGTGTGATATGTCGTCGCCTCTCAAAAACAGTGTTCGTTGAAATTAACATACTGTATTTTCGGGTGTATGATGCTGTGACAACATTCAATTCTGAGAATATTACTAATGCCAAGTCCTTGAAAAGTTGGATTTCCGAGATGGTTCCCTCACAATAAGTGCCATGTTGACTTCAGATCGGCACATACTAAGGCTCGCAGACAACATAATCAAGAAATTACTGAAAAAAGCAAGGCAAGTGCAAAGGGGTGCCAAAAGAAGACTTCAAGACGATTATGAAGTCTGTGAAGAGGGTATTAACTATGGATAAACAATTATTTAATCTTCTTTCTCTCCTTCCCGTAAATTTCCTTTTTACTTCTTCTGAGAACATTATCCCAGCTACTGTTGAACCTAGAAGTCTGAAATTTTTGTGATGTAGTCACTTGGGTTTCTTGTACATACTGAAACAACGATTTTTGAATTACTTGATTCACAAAAGATTTGGAGGTGATAATGTAGAGAAAAGTGATGGGAAAAAATACTATAAGGTAAATATAAAGCACCTTCGTAATTAATTTCTTTGACAAAAAAAGCTATTTTTCATTATTGTTACTACACGTAAATGCACGTAAAGTAAGAAATTTATCTCTCTAGCTTCAGTAGTTTGTCAGAAAATGTTTCCTACAGTAGGCATAATTTAACATTTATGGGGTAGGCGATTCCGTATCCCGTTAAAAAAACATGTTTGGTATACATTATTCTACGCAAGTGGAATTTATCTTTGCTTATAATGTTTGGTTACCTAAGAACTAGGGTCCCTTGCAGAAGTTAGTCAGTTCTTCCGTCAAGATGGCCCAATAAGCCAAAAACTAGTTATAAATGAACAAAGATTAGTAGAATAAAATAGCGTGCTTGTTATTCAACCTTAAATAATGTAAAAATTTTACAAAGTAACGGTAAAAAGCACGGATTAAAGCTACGATGTATACTACGTTGTATAGTTCACTGAAGCTTTGCACTGCAACAGAAGCAATTTGATCTCATGTATGGCACTAAAATGAGCTATAGAAATAGAAAATCACATTCAAAGAACATGTAATCATTACTGTGATCGAGATGCTTCATGCTTACAGTTGGCGTTAAACTGTGACGCTCTTCGAATAGATATTGATCGACAGTTGATGAAATCTAGATAGTAGACCCTGTTTAGAGCATGCCATTTACACTGAGTTAGCTGTTTTGGACGTCGGAACGTTGAATTCCGCTGCGTGCTGATGACGACAGATCCGCACCCCTTGTTCCGCTCAGTCTGCGGCAAGTTGGCGGGCGAGCGCCAAGTTGGCCGTGCCCCTACAGGTGCGCTGCCCCGCATAACAAGCCGCCCTCGACACGGACAGACGCTGTCGATAGCTAATTACCCCAACCGCCACCCCTGAACCACCCCTGGCCTTTCGTACCGACCGCTGCGGGCGCTCCACCGTCCGGGCCGACAGCACCGCGAAAGTGAGCCGGAAAAGGCAGATGCGTTGCATCGACGACAGAAAAAGAGTCATCGCAATTACCGAGTTTCCAAATCACAAACCTCGATACCATTCTCATCATGCTTAATAACTTTAATTTCCTGTATTAACCAACGACGACGTCGTTCATTATCTCTCACCTTAATGACGGACTGATTCTGAATATCGCGTCAAAAAAATTGAAGCCGTATTTCCGCTCTTCTAACGAGCGACCGATAATTCCAACTTCCTGCCGTGTACCGAGAATATATTCAGCCAATAATGTTCGCTGTCAGGTGGAGAGCTTAATCGGAGTTACAAAACTGTGTATTATGAAATACAAGGTGCGTCATAAAAGTTCGTTGAATGTTCTCAGAAAATAAAGGAAACAAGAGTTAAGAACGTAATACCTGTCAGCAAGCATTTCCTGTGGAATGGCTCGTAGGACCGTGGTCATTCCTTCTCGGATATTCGAATCACTAAAGGAAATGAGACCTGGTGTTTCCTACGTGATCCGGAGATCAAGCTGCAGTCAGTGCTGTGGTTTTCATCATCTGCGCCCATATCCCTCGGCTGTCCAAAGGGACAATCAACATCGTCTTGCCGGCCGGTGTGGTCGAGCAGTTCTAGGCCCTTCAGTGTGGAACCTCGGAACCGCTACGGTCGCAGGTTCGAATCCTGCCTCGGGCATGGATGTGTGTGACGTCCTTAGGTTGGTTAGGTTTTAGTTCTAAGTTCTAGGGGGCTGATGACCTCAGAAATTAAGTCCCATAGTGCACATAGCCATTTTGAACATCGTCTTAATCTTAGATTTCGGCAGCCGATTTTTTTGTTTTTTTTTTAATTGAGGAAGGCGACGAACAGACCACATCATTGACTGTAACCATGCGGATATCCTAGAATGCGTGACCATGGTGTTACGAACAATTCCACCAGAATTTCTGATTAACTTTTCCCCTTTATTAAAAGTAATATATCGTAGAGCCTGGAACAGAAACTCTCTCCAGTAGTTGCTGAAAAGCACAGATCACACATACCTACAAGAAAGACAGCAGAAGTAATCAAGAAAATTGCAGCCCAATATTACTGGCATCCGCTTCTTATTCCGGTGACCGCTGATGCGGCGACGGCTCGTGTTGAAGCGGAGCGTCAGGCGGCGTATTCTTCCATTCAGTGCTGTACCCTTGGCTCACTGGGGCGCGACGCGGACTTGTCCTTGTAAATTCGTTCGTTGCGTTATTAAAAAGCGGCTACAGCGTAGCGCAGGGTGCTCTATCCCAGAATCGAACCAGCGACCCTCAGGTTTGGCGTCTTCTGGCAGAGTTCATCAACCTCTATGTTAACAGCTGACCCATTTGGGTGAGTCTGCAGTTCCTTCGTCCTTACCAGCCACTTGGGTGGGTACCACACGAACTACTTTCTGGTAACATCTAGGATGGCATCTTCTGTATTGACCTTTTGGCGCCGTAACGACATCTTCTGTCGAACAGCATAGCGACTAAGTCGTTGCAATGAAGTATGAGGTTCAGCGGTCTTCTGTTTCCGCGGTCCAGCACGCTTCAGAACATTATTTGCTACCGTTGGTGGCATTACAGCTGTTACTCCCTTAAAAGTTTTCAACCACCTTGAGGGAACAATAGTTGTTTTTGTGGGTAACGGCAACTTGACCTTAACTGGTGATGTGATTTCGACAGCTTGGTAGAGATCTTTCCTTTAGCAACATATGGAGTAGGTAGAAAACCTGTTGTCCAATTTTGAAATATGGATAGGAAAAACTCGTTATCTTGAACAGATTGACATCTGTGGATCAAGAAGTAACTACGGGTGTATCCAGGGACGTGTGTCTGGACCCTTGTTCATGACGTGATACAAATTTTAATGGTAACCTTAAACTTGTGGTAGATGTATACCGAAGTACCATCTGAAGAAAGCTCCACAAACTTTCTTTATATGTTCAGAAAATAAAAAAAATATGCACATCACAAAAGTATAAAAAGTAGTATCTCATACTGCAGTATTAACTAGTAACAGTTGGATAACTGGCTGGATAGCAGGAAAACGCAATCATTCTACTACATGATTACAAAACACTCATGTGATCCACCCTTGAAAATTGTTTATATTTCTGTGGGAGTCTTAGCAAGTAAGACTAACAATATACGTTGAACATGTGTAGAGGTGTTCAACAAAACTGGTCACAAGTTTGTTTGATTGATAATAAGGGAGTTACGAATAAACTGCAAAATCCTATTTATCGCAGGCGTAGGAACTGCTAAGACCACTGGATTGATTATTTTCTCTACTTTGGTGTTTCTCCGTGAAGCATTTGCTATACCTATGAGATAAATGTACCATCCTGACACGTATTTGCCAGTGAGCGCAGGTTATACAGGGTGATTCAGCTGCCCGAACAGCTATCGCTTTACGCAGCCTGCAACGTTGTATGAGGCCTTCAAAAACCACAGGAGAGATATTCATATCCTCTCGTTCTCTACCCGCACACTGTTACTTTTACAAAAAAAGGAAACACATCATTTTTATAAGAAGTTAGCGTTTGTACTGGGATACGTTACCGCTGGAGGCTACAGTTCTCTAGCTACTCAAAAAAGACGTTCATAACTGACCTTAAAAAGCACCTTCTCCCTCACCAGTCAGAATTTCTAGTATGTTGTTCGCGGCATCCCTCCTACCGCCGTACAAAAATTTCCTACTACACGAACTAGTCACCAGTTACGTTTTCTAGTGCGTTGCTAGTGGCACTCCCTCCTACCAACGTACAAAAGTTTCCGACTACAGGAACTATCCGACATATTCGAATTTTGGTTTTCAGACGTTTGTGTAAAACTTACCTGGCAGGTCTGTGAATTTTAACAGCATAAAATAAACAATTACGTTGTTGTATTCGTCGGGCCTTCTGATCACGAAACTGCTGTGCTTATTAGAGTTAAGTTTGGATCGAATTGTCAATGTAATTAGGGTTTTAGCGTAACATTTATAAAAGTCCTTTTTGTTTCATTATCTTCCTCGGAACGTTTAAATGAACAATGTAAACGAAGTAGCAGGCTGTGCTGGTGGCGTAATAGTCATATATATATATATATATATATATATATATATATATATATATATATATATATATATATATTCCACTGAAAATGCTGACGAACCGAAGGCAGCAATGGAAATGTTGCAGCTATGTCAGGCAGTACCAGTTGCCTTCTGTAGCCGCTTAATCATCATGGAAAAAGTCTGTGCCAAGGCCTCAACAGTTGGGAAAAACTTTGAGGGATGTCGGCTCATATCGATTGCGAACTAGGATTGTATCCCTGGTTCGTTTACCCTCTGGTCACCTGGTGGCACTCTTACGCTGCGTCTTCCGGTTTGAAATGTTCGTGAGGCGACAAGTGATGGAACGGACAGTCATCGGGGAACGGGGAGGACGGAAGTCGATTGGAGGAAATGTGTTTTTCTCATGTCGATAGTCAATATCTTGACCATTTCGCTCTGAGAGAACCATTGCAACGGCAACTTTATCATTAGCTGATTCCGGTGCTCTGAAAGGGCACCTCTTTTTGCTGCTGTCTTGTCGTGTTGTGTGATCTAGCTTGGCGACGTTAGCGAGCTCTGCTGTTACTGCCGTGCCCTATGTCATTCTTCCCTGAGTTGTGAATTTTTTACTTTCCAGCACGTTTGGATCCGCCGTAGTGTGGCCTGTATCGATTACACAAACTATTTGAGCCCACCCACCTTTGTATTCGTTGGGCGCCCTCTGTTGCATTCCTGAAAAGTATCATAGTTGTGATCCCCGAATGCGACGAATGTGGTGACAGTTTTTTATTGTATGGTTTTGATAATGTTTCTCCTTGCCGAATAATGACTAACATTATTGCTGTCATCGTCTTTGCAAGCGGCGAGAATGCGACAGCGATCGCAGTTGCTACTGATGCTGTCATGAGCATTTATGGTTAATGTGGTCTTTTAATAATATTATGTTTTAGATTCTGATCTGGCCAGATCTATTCGCATACCGGGTACACCGCAGGAAAACTGTGAAATTTTCTGTGTTGGCTCCGTTGGGTATTGTAAGCCGACATCCCTTACCTGACTCTTGGAGCCTAATTGTGTCTGTGGGCTGTCTTGTACTCGTATCTAACCTTGTATTATTAATAGAGCCAGCATTTCGATCCGGGACGGAAGTTCAGGTAGTTATGTAGGTTGGTTAAGTTGATAGGCTTATTCTTGGTTCTTGTCAGTGTTTAAATCGTACTGTTCTTGAAGTTCTTAGTTTGATCTGTTAATCGGCGTTTGTCGGGGCTGTTGTACCTTATTCTGGATTGCTTTCTTAGCCAGCTATTTGCTGAAAATGTGTTATCGTAGTAATTGATTTGTTAGTGTTCCTAGGCATCATCTTGTCGCATAGCGCTTATTTTACGAGCGCCCTGCTGTTGCCTGATTGGTCCCTTAGTGGTTCTGCAATCTATGCGTGCAATTGCCCTAACAAGGGTGTGCGCACTGGTTGCACGGTATTACTGGACGGCATTTGGGATTCGCAGCTGATGTTACCCTGAGTGAAGCAGCTCTATGGCACGGTGACTGCTGTTTAATTTTTTTCTTCTGTGGTTCGCGTGGGGCTCAAATCTTTTCAGACTTCGCGTATTTTTGTCTTTTGGCTTGGATCCGTTCGGTGTCGTGTCCCTTCTGCACGAAATTTTCTTTAGTCAAACTGGCCATTTGCTGGCCCTTTTGTCGGTTAAATTTGTCAGCTCTCTCAAAACACTGTGATAAACTTTTGTTTGCAGTTTAAAACCATTCTCTCAACTTAGACATGTAAATCTGTTCAAACGTTTTTACCTGTTATTAAATCTTTACTAGTGGTTGCGGCATTTGACCTTCAAAAATTTTATTTTTAATTTGTCAGGACCGCTTTAAGTCTGTCTGTACCTTAAAACCATTATGTTAGCCAGGTATCATTTTGCTATTTCTAAAGGATATTTTAATAGTGTTTTACTATTACTGCCTTTTAAAAAGAAAATTATTTAATAAATGTGAACCACTTGTCAAATAATGAATGATGTCATAACCTGAGGCCTAGCCCTTCCATGAATTTCTGATAACTGGCTCGCTGGAGCACAAACATATCGCACTGCAGGAGCAACAGCTAGAGCAGAACTGCATACGTGCACTCAACCTGATGTAATCGCGGTGACGAACTGTAACTCCACCCTTCCGAGATTCTTCTTTTTACAGATACCTTACGGATGTGATGTAATAAATGATATGGTTAATGTTCGCTTAACAAATTCCAATCGTAGTCGAAGGTTTGAAACACGTCAGTGGCGTTGGAACAGTTAATCAATTAAAATATTTCTATACTCGGTGTTTCACAACTCCTATTACAGGCTTCCAGTTTTTGTAGAGGTGACGTAGAGGAAGCTTTAATACGAAACCCATGTTCAGAAATGTACGACTTGGATGCAAAGTAAGTACCGCGAAACGGAAGGTTTCAAAGTGGTGCCACCTTCACGCGTATTTCATGTCCAAACGTAACCGACATGTCTTCCTTCTCAAAACTGTGTCTACTAATTCCCGTCTACGACACCTGGAATAGAAATACATAGACAGCAAGGTACCTAAGTTCAGGGCGGCGCAAAACAGAAAGTATTTGTCTTCTGTGGTTTAATTATATGCCGTAAGTGATTT
This sequence comes from Schistocerca nitens, assembly GCF_023898315.1. Taxonomy (NCBI): domain Eukaryota; kingdom Metazoa; phylum Arthropoda; class Insecta; order Orthoptera; family Acrididae; genus Schistocerca; species Schistocerca nitens. The sequence goes on along the minus strand of NC_064617.1, from coordinate 421,781,682 downwards.
TCCTTCAGATATTATTTTATTGTAGCTCTGAAAATGCTATGGCTCACTCATGTGTCTCAGCTTATATTTGTGAATGGAAGCGCTTATATCGGAAGGTCGTTTGTTGATAGTAAACACATTTTACGGAAATTGCGGGCGTATCGTCCTGGTGAGACAGACATTCAACAGTGCATTCGGCCCACGAGCAGTACGATCGAGAATGACCCTTTCTCGGTGATATTACAGTGCAGAACTCCATTAAAATTTTGATTAAAGAGTGTGAGCATCCACTGACACAGATCTTGTGTACTGCTTTCCCTGGTTTTGTCTTTTTTTTAGCAGATTGATAAAGTGTTTTGAAATGACCGGTTTCCTATATGATCCTAGGGAGGGCCAGTCAGTACGATCAGGCTCAATTTTAGCCCTGGAGAATATGAAACGAGTGCGAACCTTATTCAGTAGTGAGCCCACTACATCAGCAAAACATGCAGCACAGCAACTCAGGGTCTCACGATGGTCTACCCAGATAGCAAAGAAAGAGAAATTTAATCGTTTCCTCTCAAAAAATTCAACGGAGCCTACCCCTGAAGGAGAGGATCGTGGAGAGGCGGTATTCTTTAGGAAATAAGATGGTTAAAGTCTCTGAAACTGGAACAGTCGATACGGATCAGATATTTATTTATTTATTTAACCTGGCAAGATTAGGGCCATCAGGCCCTCTCTTACATCTAACCAGGCATTCTACTTATTTTACATTCATATGTTTTAGTATGCATGTTAAACTACATCTAGTACAAAAAGTGAAATAAACAATTTGAAAGGTACACCTGGAAAAATACATACATATAGAGTTTATACTCTTAGATCACAAGTACTGTTATAATTAGACATTATTGAAGAGACAGATTTTAGATAGGAGTGCTGGCAGCAGGGAGTATGAGGGAGACTCATGGTGAAGGGAGGAGAAGAATAGAGAGACATGATGAAACATAATTAAGGAAATATAAAGGAAAAGAAGATTACGTGGCTCATAGAGATAGATGAAGAGGAAGGCATCTCAGGAGCAAGATAGCTTTGCTATTTGACAGGTGAGGGGATTGCCCTTGTACATTAATTTTGTGGAGAACTTTATGAGGATGATAGTAGGAAATGCTTCAACTTCTTCTTAAAAGCAGCAGGAGATTGAATTTTGCGGAAGGTAAGGGGCAGTTTGTTCCAGAGGCGGACAGCGGGAACTGAGAAGGAGTTTGCAAAAGTTTTTGTTTTGTGAGTGGGCACAGTTAGGATACCAAATAAGAGTGACCTCGTGTTTCGATTATGATGACATGACAGGTTTTTAATCTCTGAAGCAAGGTACTGGGGTGCTTGCGCTACGAGGAGTCGGTGGAGTAGACATAGAGTGTGGTAGTCACGCAATTAGTCCGGCCGCAGCCACCCTAGCTCGGAGTATGAAGCACTAACATGATCATATCGGCGAATGTTGCAGGTGTAACGCACACAGGCATTCATGGTTAGCTCTAGCCGTCTTTTGTTTTCACTACTCATGCCTTGTTGAATCACATCACAATAGTGGAGGTTCGGTAGAACGAGTGCTTGCACGAGCTGGCGTTTCAAGTCCTGTGGAAATATGTTCCGAAACTTTATGAGAGCATAGAGACAAGCAGACGTCTTTCGGCACACTGCGACTGTATTCTCCGCCCAGTTGAGATGCTCATCCAAAGTTACACCCAAGTTCTTCACTGTTTTCTGATATGGTATTGGAGTACCGTCGAGCAGAATAGGAGGTAGCCGTTCGCGGAAATCTGAACTTATTAATTTCTGATGGGCTATTAAGATTACTTGCGTCTTTTTTGCATTTAGTTTAAGCCCCAGGTTTTTCGCCCATGTCACTACTGAAGACAGATCATCATTCATCTGAGCGATTGCAGTGTTCACATCTTCAGGTCTGACGCTTAGGTAGAGCTGGAGGTCGTCGGTATAGAAATGATATTTACAGGAGGACAGAACCGACGAAATATCGTTGACATATAAAGAAAACAAAAGTGGTCCTAAGACTGATCCTTGGGGCACTCCCGAGGAAACATGTTTCCAGGAAGATTTTCCATTTACGCAGACAACACATTGCTGTCTGTCTTTTAAGTAGCTTCCAAACCATCTCATTGCACTATCAGAGAAATTAAGCTGTTGCATTTTTCTGAGCAATATGGCAAAGCTAACAGTGTCAAAAGCTTTACTGAAGTCCAGTAGCGTCAAAATTGTTGCCTTTCGATTGTCGATGGCATATTTCAGGTCATCAGTTACTTTAATTAGAGCAGTGTTTGTGCTGTGATGTTTACGGAAACCAGATTGAAATTTGTCATATAGGCTGAATTCATGCAAGTGTTCAGTGATTTGGTCATGAACAATATATTCAAGTGCTTTGGAAACAGCAGGCAGTATGCTAATTGGTCGGTAATCACTAGGCAGTTGCGGGTTTTCGATCTTAGGGATGGGTCGAATTAGGCTTCTTTTCCATGCAGTGGGATATATTCCGTTCACGAGGGAAAAATTAAATATGTCAGTTAATACAGGTACTAAGATATCGGCAACATTCTTAATCATGGTTATACCGATACTGTCGTTGCCTATTGCATCAGAAGAGATTCTCATTATTGCTTTTCTTGCCGTATTTGTTGTTACATGTTTTAGATGGAACGTATCGTTGTTAGTTATCATGTTTGGGGATTCTTGTGGACGGTAATTATCAGCTGTGCTGGTATTCAGAGGTGCAGAGAAGAATTCATTTAATTCGTTAGCTGACACATGAAAAGTAGTTTCCGATTTTCCCTTTCCGACCCCCAAACTACGGAGATTCTTCCATAGAGTCGTGGGCGTTAGATCGCTGCATACAAGGGAGCGAGCGTGCCTGATTTTAGCATTGCGAAACGCTCGGGTTTCGGATCTGCCTTGAAACGCCTGTGGGCAGCATCCCTAATAGTCATCATTTGACGTAATTCAGCTGTCAGCCATGGAGCAGGAGATTTTCTTACATGGATTGTGCGCACAGGTGCATGTTTGTCATAGAGGGCAGTGAGTTTATCACCAAGTTCATTAATTTTGCCGTCGATTGTGGGTTTTCTGATTATTTGATGCCATGAGATTTCTGAGCAATCGGCTGTTAGAGCGTCAAGGTCAATACGTTTCATGTTCCTACAAGTTATGTAACGCGATTTGATCCTTGGGGGCTGCACAGAGTAGGCCAGGAATATTACATCATGTGCTGAGAGGCCAGGGGCCGATGATTGACCAACATCTCTTACTTTGGCAGTCTGTTTCGTTGCGATTACGTCTATAAGAGTATGACTGTGCGCCGTATGGTGTGTAGGTTGTAATGGAAGAATGTTCATGATATTACAACTAAACAGTCTTCTTAGGTTTATTGCGGAGGGAGTGTCTCTTAGCAGGTCTATGTTCAAGTCACCCATTACGATGACATGTTCGTATTGACACTGAAGTGAATGTAATTCCGACTGGAAGGAACTCATTGAGCTTATTTTTGGCGGCTTGTACACGACGCCAGTCAAGAATTTCCGACTTTGTATATTTATTTCAATGAACATGAATTCAGCCTCTTTTTCTTCAGCAGGATTTGATGTACAGAAGACTTTCGCTTTGAGATCTGTTCGTATATACGCGCCGACCCCGCCACCTCGCTTTTTTGATCTGTCTGCCCTAAGAAATGTGTACCCTGGGAGATGAAAAGATGCACAGGATATGTGTGGTTTCAACCACGTTTCGGATAAGAGGATTACGTGGTAGTTTAGTTGGTTGAAGAGGAGGCTAAGTTCTTCGTAATGTGCAGGTAAAGACTGGATGTTGCAGTGAGCTGCTAAAAGCTCTGACGCGTTCCGCTGAGCAGCCTGGAGTAGGGTGGCAGACTGGTTTGTCCCTTTGTTAGGCACTACCTGCCGCGAGGGGCACTGGCCGCTGCTTCCGCCAAGTGACATAACACAGGGGTGTCCGAGATTTTGCGCGCCCTGTTTGTGACACCGCGAGTTCCGAAAGAAAGGCGACTGCTAGAGATTTCCTGAGGTTGCGGGAGTATAGAAAATGGATTAGTGGTATTCCATGCAAGGAGAATATGACCAAAATAGTGACGGCTGTGTGTCACTGTGTATCCTCTGTCGTAAGAGGAGAAATGTAATTAGCGTATTTGAAACAGCTTAGGGTGGAAATAAGGGAAAAGGGAGTGATTTAAGAGGCCGATGCTGCCAGCAGAGAGAAGTAAGCTTAATAATTAATAGATTATCGTAGGAAGCTAGAGTTAGATTGAAATTTACTAAAGTGATACTGGTAGTGATTATCGTAGGAAGCTACAATTAGATTAAAATTTGCTAAAGTGATACTGATAGTGATTTTGGTTATGAACAATTTAAACCGAAGAGATGGGTGATTAATGAACTAAAGGAGAGACTTATAATTGCAATAGAACTATTTCAGAATGGAAGAGAATAAACTGAGAAAATGAAAAAAGGATTAGCAGTAACTAAAATTAAGTAATGTTTAGAGCTACAGACACAAAAAAAGTGAAAAGTTAATACAGTTACAAAAACAATTAGTTGAAGGTACAAATATGGGTATAATTAAAAAATTAATAAAATTACAAGACTATATCTGAGTATAGGGCTGTTACAATTTGCAAATGGTGTTAAGTTTGCACTTTTGGCTCGAGTAGCTTCACTTAATACTATTCAGTTCTGTCATGTTTGTGACTGTCTTCTTTCCAGCTGCTGTCTTAATGATTACTCTGCCATCCTGAGTCCACACATTCTGAAGACCGAAATGGGATATGGCACTGTTTAAAATCTTTAGCCGTTCGTGTGTCAGATCTTCCCTTATTGTAAGCCCTGTCCTTGCTAACTTCTTCTTCTGGGTAAAGATCTCTGCCCTTTTTCGGTACGAGACAAATTTAATTATTATTGGACGAGGTTTGGTGGCACCTGGTAGTTTTCGTCCCACCCGATGGCTCCTGTCAATGTCTGCCTTGGTCACTTTAACGCCTAATTTTTCACGCGCAACCTGTATAAGCAGGTTGTCCGTGTCTTCTTCCTTATTTTCTACTACTCCAAACAGTCGTAGACTATTTCGCCTTTGGTATATGATTTAGTAATGAGACAAAATGTACATCAATGTATCAACAGACAGAAATGGCACCACTGAGTACTGAGAATCCGCTCTCTGAAGCTGCTGCTCCATCTCACCAACAAAAGGTCACTGTTTGGAGTGTAATTAGTACACAGTGCGTTATTGGGACCATTCTTATTGACAGACCAGTCATAGCAGACAAGTACTGGACATGAATTTCTAACGGTTGGGAGATACGGCCTAATGCTCCGGAACTACTGTTTCAAGGAGCATGGATCACGTCCACATCATACTACGGATGTCTTTGATTCACGAGACGTCCAGAGATCATATCATCGCTCTGGACACCTCAGAATTCACTGGACGTGGCCCCCTTGTAATCCTGATCTTAACCCGTGTGATCATTCCCAAAGGGGTTATTTGAAGGACAGACTCTTCAAAGATGCAACAGCAACACTTCAGTGTGTAGGTACTGCAGTTTACTAAGCAATTTGTGCAGTCTAAAATTATATTATCCAGAAAGTCATCACGGAAATCAAGGCTCTACACAGGCGTCATTGCTACAGAGGGAAACCACTTTGAAAACATACTGTACTGAATTTTAGGTAGCCTGCTAAGCACAAATACGATAACAAGAATCTACCACCACATGTTATGATGTAGAAGACAAAAGCTTTCGAACACCTATATTGCGCCACCCTGTACAAGTCTACTACAGTCATAGTGCGTCAAGTGAAAAGTTTTCGCAGTGTTTAGATCTACCAATAATATCATTACATTTCAATTGGGCAGAAATCAGTTTTTACTTCGAGCTCATATACTGTCTAAATTACACAGTAGCCTGGAAATACGACACTAAAGGTCTAAAACTAAAATTTATGTAATATCATGAAAAGGATAGTAGTTGCTACTCACGATACAACGGAGATGCTAAGTCGCTGAAGGGCTCGACGAAAAGACTGCCAAACAAAACTTGCGGGCTTACAAGCCTTCAACAGAACTAGACCACACACACACACATTCGTTGTTTATCACAGAGTGATATTTCTGCCGCGTAAGTACTCTCCATACTGTATTTTTTGAAGTGTGCCTTTTGCTTGCAAGTATACGCTTGCTTGTTGATGAATCTTCTCCCATATGATCCTACACCATGGTCCTCCAATTACATTGCGGCAACAGTTCTTTGCGGCTTTAATTTCTTTCAGGTACCTTTCCTCGGTGGTAAATTCATTCATGTTTGGATGACACCCGCTGGGAAAGGTTGTCTGCTTATTCGGCGTTCGGTGTATTAGATACTATTCTGCTCTACTATAAATGACTGCCAGCAAATTCTTATAAACTATAATTCCCCAGCTTTGACAACCTAGCATCAACTGCAAACCGTTGTTATGTACAGCGTTGTGAATCTTGTTTCTTAACGAAATGTCTCCAGCGCCAGTTCGGCAGGCAGTTTTTTGTCGTGAAAAACAATCTCTTCACAAAAAGTGGTGTCACATACAATTTGCACTCATGATCCCGAGCAACCTGAAATACGATACACCCTCAAGTCAGAACTCAGCACAGTCTGGCTAGTTTTGAAACTGAAGGTATTCGATACCCTCAGGCACAAATTACTTCTGTTTAGAAATTTGTCAATCGAGTAGAAAATGCCAACACCATTAATGTACAGGGGTGGAGTGAGGCTGGTAACAATAGTCAAAGTGTAGACAGATGTTAGAGAGTGTTACGTAATAAGATACATATTGTCGTGTACAAAATGGAAGTTTAGTCCTTACTCAGCTTCCACATGGGTTGGTTGGTTTTCTGGACACTAGCCGCAGGACCGCGAGACCGAGAAATGATACTTTAAAAAATTAAGTATCCAGTAGTCTATGCCAGAGAGGGGGGGGGGGGGGGGGGAGGGGGAGACTGCGGCTTGGAGGACGCTCGTCGGCGGCGGCCACCAGTCAACACATGATTCCTCTTCCACGATCCTTAATGGCTACACACCGCGGCTGCTCTGTGGGCGGTTTGCCAGTAGTTCACGTTCCGCAGGAGGAGAAAGTCTGTGCTGAGGCGACGTACGTACTTGACACGTAAGCCGCAATGAACTCCGATTGAAAGTTATAAGAAAATATATTAAAGAAAAAATTCAAAATAAATATCGGACTGGCTGGACGACCTGTACAATAAATCCTTCACATCTTTTGTTAAATTGTGCGGTAATGTTGGTCAACTTTCCAATGTTGTTGGCATGTTGTGGAGAAGGTGTTACCCTCGAATCAGAGTAAGTTGCTGAAGTCTACATGCTGGTTGTTCTTATTCCCAGTACTCAGGAGAGAAGGGCTAAAATTCCCGTCAGGGAGCACAGATTTGAGATGTCCGCGGTTTCCTCTGATCGACAAGGCCAGTTCCCGTAGGATTCCATTGAAAAGGAAGCAGCCGCTAATCCTTAATCTCCCTTCCTTCCTGTTACTGATTCTGAAACTGAGCTTTTGGGATTAAAGAAATTAATGGAAACCACTTACAACACTGCAACAGCATTTACGTAGCTTATATAATCAAATACCAAGTTTGGTTTATTACGTACTATGCCCCAACAGAACAAATAGTCCTGTCACGGAAAAGCCACGTATAACACTACTGTTCGCTACTGCTATACCATAACCTTAAAGTTGGAGGCAGGTCGTGAAATAAAACTATCTTGTTAAGGCAATTATGGTATAAAGTAACAGAGCAGTGTTACCCTCTGAGAGGAATTTTATTGTTGACCGAGTTGTACCTAACGGAGGTGGCTTATCGGAAATGAAAGTCAGAATTTCGTAGATATTTAAACAGTAATAAACAAAATTTTTGCCTATCTGCGCTGCTTAACGGATAAAGAAAACGGTTGCCAGCCTAATTGGACAAGAGAATGATTAACATTCTTGTTCAGGAAAATAGTTATGAGTAACTTCAATGGACAAACACAACCTAGACTTGAACCCACGCAAGTGCAATGAACTCTGACACATACATATGTTTACGGTAATATTGAAGCTAACAACTAAAGCAGCACAAACTATTGGCAAAAATATAACAGATACCGAAACATACTATTATTTTCACGGCTTATTCCAGCTGAATGATCTTTATAACATTACTATTAATATTCAGTGCGGGATCATAAATTGGACATAGGTTAAGTCTCTCTCAGTAAAATACTTTACTATTTAAAATGTGAGTTAATTGGAATCCACTAACAAGTTGCTTCTCACTATCTTTTGAATAAAGAAATTATGGTCTTCATAAATAGTGGTCTTCCCGTTACTTATTACCTAGCATTAGCACAATAGACAAACTTTGGATCTGGTTATACTATTAATATGCACTTCCAACACACAAGGGAGACAAACACTTAGAAATCATGAACATATAATTTTCTACTATTGCAGTTTTACCACTTTTACTACAGTGAAACACAATGTTGACAAAATTGCAGGAAACTGACTCACCTTTAAGAATTTATTACAGGTAGCAATGTGATCATTTACTAAGCAAAACTTTATAAGCCTCAGTTTTAAGAGCTTTTAATCTTTAAAAGAAACTGGAAATTGCCTATATTACCACAGTCTTCTACTGCAAGTAAATGATTAAACAGGTGACTTTGAAACTTCACAAAACTACTTTTACTACCTCATACAATTTCATTAAACCGACGATAAATCTGAATATTCCCTTCTCATCAAAGATCAAACAACATTATGTAATTAACTGTTTAACTTTGAGGCTTTCATTTTTTCCACAAAATAGGACACTCGGTAATCATAGTTCAATTGGAGAGGAACCTGAGAGGTGTTGTGATAGGGAAAAAAATCAAGGTAGGTACATACGTTCAGTTATAAGTTACCTTACATTTGTGCACACTAAATCACCCAATAAGCTGATCCTTCACTTTACAGTGATTGCGCAATGTGGTGGCAACTGCATGTTGGTAGGCGGATTTGCAGACAGAATTGCTGGACTCTGGCCCTTCTTGGTGGCGATGATGAATACCAATTCCAGAATCGTTCCAGCTATTTATCCATCCATCCGAGGCATTGGAAAGTAGCAGAAAAAGCCTCTCTCGGAACCAGCACAATATGCAACATTTACATGGCAGTGCACAGTTTGGTAGCTCATCCCCGACTGACACTTGTTCCACCTTTTCTACCCAGGCCAGCCACAATTTGCGCGCGCTACACAGTACCGTTCCCGAGGGGAACCACTACACCTTTTACATACAAACTAACTAAGAATCCTAAGAGAAGGTCAGCAATTTACATAACAGCAACCAAACGCATTAAATAACACAGAACATTTGCACATATTCACATTTCTACAAAAAATTATTCACACAGAAATTACAATTATATATAGTAAGTTTTGTTCCCTCCAAATGGGACAAAGAATTAAAATGAGAGATGTACTACATTGCATAGAATCAAATCAAGACATCAAGGTTTTTACTAAGAAAGGAGTAAACAATTTTGCGTTATCGATTCAATTAAACACATTTACAGAAGCTCAACGATGAAACATTAAATAAAACAAAAGCAAAATAAATCAGTAGAGTATTAGAGATATGGTGTTACACACTGAATGAATTTTCACTCTGCCGTGGAGTGTGCGCTGGTTTGACACTATCAGCAGTTTAAAAGTGTGGGCCGAAATAGGACTTGAGCTCGGATCCTTTGCCTTTCGCCGGTAAATAATCTACTGAGCTAAACATACAGGACACGCGCACTGCTGTCGCAGCAGTAGAGGTATATTGGCGGAAATAAATCTTTGGGGGTCGGGCACGAGTCGTACTGGGACAGCTCACTAGGTACAGTATTTCCCCGCAAAAGTTCGAGTCCCACTCCGGCACACAGTGTTAATCTAATAGAAATTGTCAACAAGTGATTGGGATACTTGATTCGCCGATTGTGTAGTACGTTTTTAAAATAACATTACGAGTAGTTCGTATAATATGGTTTCAGTATTTTAAGAGATTAAGTACTTTCTATATCACCCAAAAAAGGAAGCAAGGTTAGTCCCTGTCGATGCCGAGGTCATTAGAGCCGGAGCACATACCCTCCAGTGTTCTACAAAACTTAGGAACGAGACTGATAAAGTGCCACAAAATATTAATTACCCGTTGTAAATGAATGAAAATGCTGTCTCTCCCAGTCGTGCACAGAAAGATGGACATCACTTGGCGTGAGGCTAGAGTGAGTATAGGAACGGGAGAAGACAGTGCGTTTCAATCAGTTGTGGTGCACTGTAGTGGGGCTCTGCATTACGACATGACCCGAACACAACATATGGATCAAATGGCTCAAATGGCTCTGAGCACTATGGGACTTAACTTCTGAGGTCATTAGTCCCCTAGAACTTAGAAATACTTAAACCTAACTAACCTAAGGTGTCGTGTGCAGTTCTCGGATGAAAGCAGATTGTCTGAGTAGTGGTTCTGGACGTACCCACATATGGCGAGGGATGAGAACACGTAATGCACCCAGGAACATTGTCGATCATGATTAAGATGTTATGGTATAGGGAAGAATGTTAATGCGTGGGCGTACTGACCTTTAAATCTTTGGACACGATACATTCACCGCCAGACGTTGTGTGACTCTGTACTTTTTCCCCATGACCGTCTTCTCAAGGCTGCATTCGCACCGGATCTCATTTTTATGGATGACAATGCGTGATCGCAACGAAAAGCGCCAGTGGAGGAGCTCTTCGAGTGATAGGACATTTAGTGAATGGGCTGCCCTGCCCTTTCCCCCGGCTTAAAAACCGTCTAGTTGGTGTGGGAAGCTTTGGGGAAACATATTGTAGTACGTCCAAATGCACTAACAATCATCCAGTAGTTATCAATCTCGTTATTAGAGGAATGGACCGCTCTAAAACACGAACTCCTAACCACCCTTGTGGCCAGCATGGGATCACGTTGCAGTACATGCATTTCCATCCAAGGAGGTCACACACCTAACTAAGAACTGTGTCCCGCATTTTATAATGGCCAAGGGAACATCATAAATCGCGGTGACTTCCCTTTAATTATTGTCTTTGAATAAAAGTGTCATTTTTCTTGGTCTATCGCATATTTCTTTCGGTTACCTTCTGTGCTACACTGGAGAAGTTCGTTCTAAGAATAGTTCAAGTTTTATCGAGTTACTTGACTTGGGCGTGCACATCATACAGATATTATTTTAATCCTTAAATTTTGCACATGAGCAGACTATATTTCAGCTAGTAACAGCGAATACTCTGTTCAAGAACCACAAGACGAGATTGTATGCTTGGGAAAGGCCTGGAGATACAGGACGATTTCTCCGCGTGGAGTGGCCGCGTTGTTCGGGGCGCCATGTCACGGACTGCGCGTCCTCTCCCGCCGGAGGTTCGAGTCCTCCCTCGGGCATGGGTGTGTGTGTTGTTCTCAGCATTACTTTGAGTTAATTTTCGTATTGTGTGAGTCTAGGGACCGACGACCTCAGCAGTTTGGTCCCTCAGGAATTCACGCACATTTGAACTGGAAGATTTCAGTTAGATTATGCCATTGTCAGCAGAGTCCTCCTGCTTAGCTGTATGGTAACGTGCTTGCCTCCAATGCAAGCGGGCCCGGGTCCGATTCCCGGCCGGGTTTGGGATTTTCTCCGCTCGTGGACTGGGTGCTGTGTTGTCCTCATCATCATTTCATCCTCATCACCGGCGCCCAAGTCGCCCAATGTGGCGTCAAATGAAATAAGACTTGCACTTGGCGGCCGAATTTCCCCGACTGGGGCCTCCCGGCCAACGATGCCATAATCTCAGTTCCATTGTTAGCAGAGGTTTCGAAATCAGATATTTGATTGTAAGGCATTCCCAGGGGAAGATACAGACTCGCATCACAATTTGGTAATGATGAAGATTGAGCTGAGACCAGTCACGGAGAATCAATGCGCAAAGAAGTGGGATATGGAAGTACTAAGGAATGAAGAGATATGCTAGAAGTTCTCTGAGGCTATAGATACTGCGATAATGATTAGCTCAGTAGCCATTTCATTTCAAGAGTAATAGCAACCACAGAACTTCGAAAAAAACATAGGTACAAAGATGAAAACTGCGAAGAAATTAGGGTAACACAAGCAATACTGCAGCTGATCGATGAAAGAAGGAAATAGAAAAATGTTCTGGGATATTCAGGAATATATAAATACAGTTCTTTAGGAATGAAATAAACAGGAAGTGCAGGGGAGATAGAGTGAAATGGCTACATGAAAAATGTGAAGAAATCTAAAAGTAAACGATAGTCGGAAGGACTAACACAGCATATAGAAAAGTCAAAACAACCTTAACAATTAAAGGCTAGGGCAGTAACATTCAGAGTGCAATTGGAATCCCTCTGTTTAATGCAGAAGAGGGAGCGGAGAGGTGTAAGGAGTTCACTGAGGACCTTTGTGAGGTGGAGGAAGTTCCTGATGACGTGATAGAAGAAGAAAAAGGAGTCTATAGGGAAGAGATAGGGGATCTGGTATTAGACGTTAAACAAGCAAGGTACCATAGACGCAGTCCTCACGTTGCAGTTGATAATGGAAACAAGACTAAAGAAAAATCAAGACACTTTGTCAGGTTTTGCAAATCTGGAAAAAGCGTTCTACAATGTAAAATGGTGCACGATGTTTGAAAATCTGAGGAAAATAGGGGTAAGTATAGAGAAAGATGAGTAATATACAATATACACAAGAGCGAAGAAGGAACAATACGACTGGAAGACAAAGATCCAAGTGCTCGGATTAAAACGGATGTAAGACAGTGATGTAACCTTTCGCCTAACTGTTCAATCTCTACATCGAAGAAGCTATGATAGGAATGAAAAAATGTTTCAACAGTGGGATTACGATTCAAGGTCAAAAGAGAGAAATAATTAGATTCGCTGATGACATTGCTATCCTCGGGGAAAATGAAGAAGAATTACAGGATGTGTTGAATGGAATGAAGCCCAACGAGAACAGGCTACGGATTCAGAGCAAACGGATGAAATGAGAAAGTAATGAGGAGCAGTAGAATTGAGAACATTCAGAAACTGGACATCAGAATTGAGGATCACGAAGTAGACGAATTTTGCCACTTAGGCAGAAAAATAAGACATCATGGTCGGGGCAAGGCGGACGTGAAAAGTAGACTAGTACTGGCAAAAAGGGTATTTCTGGCCAGTAAAAGTCTAGAAGTATCAAATATAGGTCTTAATTTGAGGACGAAATTTCCGAGAATGAACGTTTGGAGCACAGAAATGTATGCCAGTGAGACATGGACTTTGGGAAAACTGGAACAGAAGAGAACAGAAGCTTTTTGAGGTGTGGTTCTACAGAAGAATGCTGAAAATTAGATGGTCTGATAAGGAAAGAGTAGGTTTCCTCAGCACAACTGGCTAGGAAAGGTATACATGGAAAACACTGAGCCGGCCGGAGTAGCCGAGCGGTTCTAGGCGCTACAGTCTGGAACCGCGCGACCGCTACGGTCGCAGGTTCGAATCCTGCCTCGGGTGTGGATGTGTGTGATGTCTTTAGGTTAGTTAGGTTTAAGTAGCTCCAAGTTCTATGGGACTGATGACCGCAGAATTTAAGCCCCATAGTGCTCAGAGCCATTTGAACCATTTTGAAAACACTGACAATAAGAAGGGATACGATGATAGACATGTGTTAAGACATCAGGGAATTACTTCCACGGTACTAGAGGGAGCTGTAGATGATAAGAACTAAAGGAAAACAGAGATTGGAAAACATCCAGCATTTAGTTGTGGACATAGGTTGCAAGTGTTATTCTGAGATGAAAATGTTGGCCGGCCGGAGTGGCCGTTCGGTTCTAGGCGCTACAGTCTGGAAGCGAGCGACCGCTACGGTCGCAGGTTCGAATCCTGCCTCGGGCATGGATGTGTGTGATGTCCTTAGGTTAGTTAGGTTCAATTAGTTGCAAGTTCTATGCGACTGATGACCTCAGAAGTTAAGTCACATAGTGCTCAGAGCCATTTCAACCATTTTTTGAAAATGTTGGCATAGGAGAGAGATTCGTAGCCGGTCGAGCGACGTGTTGAGTTATATCTGCAAGGAAGTCTTTCATCTAGTCGCAAATCTGCTCCGATACTCGGTAAGCTCGTATTTTCTTCACTGAACGGCAGTGCGGGACGGTGTCAAGTGTCTTCCCTAAGCCAAGCAACACAGCGTCAACCTGAGTCCTGTTGTCTACAGCGCTGTTAATCTAATGGAGGAACGTGGTGCGGAGATTTGGGTTCTTCAAAAAGTCATAGTTCAAAAAAATGGTTCAAATGGCTCTGAGCACTATGGGACTTAACATCTATGGTCATCAGTCCCCTAGAACTTAGAACTACTTAAACCTAACTAACCTAAGGACAGCACACAACACCCAGCCATCACGAGGCAGAGAAAATCCCTGACCCCGCCGGGAATCGAACCCGGGAACCCGGGCGTGGGAAGCGAGAACGCTACCGCACGACCACGAGATGCGGGCTAAAAAAAAAAAAGTCATAGTTCTTGAGGATTAAACATGTTCCCTAATTCCATAAATACATTGATCACTTTCAAGGTAGGTATGTTCTCGTGTGCCTATTCGTCCACAGTAACACAATTGTGTCCTAACATGTTAACTGCACATAAAATATGTATTATTCCTTAATCGTTCCTTTGTGAGTCCACTTCATCCTACCTTTATTCTGCTTCTTACATGTTATTAATAAAACGCGATGGTAGTGTCGTAGATTCATATAGAGTGTTAAAAAAACTCGTATTTTTGTTAAGGAGGTACGTTCCACACAGCAGATTTAGGGCCATCTCTACGTTCGTAATAAGAGGTGAGAAGCTTTATACGTGGAAGGTCGTAGCGGCCGGTCTTAAACTACGAAATATTGGACAGGGTGGGTGGCCCCTGGGGACGGTAACTGCTGTCGTAGCTTCTCCTGCAGAGTTTCTAAACCGCTGACGGTCGATGCCGCGCTACGGCCTGCCCCAGAGTCACCAGCCCGGGTGCTACGATATGACCTTACTCAGGTGGGAACTGATTTCTGCCGCGGTGTGCGTGCCGGAGAGGCGTTATTGCCCAGATTAGCTTCTCAGAACGGTCGATAACGTGTGATGTTAGTTCCTAACTGGGCATCGTTCGCTGACACTTACATCAACGTGGTTGGCAAAGGCTTACGCTGGTACTAGGTCGAATCTTTACTGAAGATTCCTAGACTCAGAATCGCGTAATTACTGTTGGAAGGCAAACGACGACGGTGTTACTCCAACAGTGGATTCTCTGCAGTTTTTTTCTTATATTTATTCCACAGAGTGATGTTTGAAAAACATAGTCCAAATTACACAGTACATGGTTTCATAATTATCTTACTCCTTCTCAGAATTTCATTTCCTATGCTTTCTTCTCACTTGCAATGCCTTTCGCTCCTTGTGTACGTAAGGGTATTAAATTATTGCTACATGTGTCTAAGACGCTGTATCTTCATTTTGCAATACGTTGAACATATATTTATTTTATCTGATGTAGACTGATAATCTTAACAAGTGACTTCAGAACCTGTATTTCTGACATTCTCCATTCTGAGTCTGGTTCTCACTAGGTTTATTCTGCTTCATAAAAGTACACGACTTCTTCAGATTCCTAAGTTGTAAAAAAATTAATAAAGTGAAGAAGTATACTGCATAAGAGAGTGCGAGAGACTCAACACTAGTAGCCTGATCACAGAATAAGCTGTATTAAACCTATTCAGAAATTCTTGAGATGCTGACAGAATTTAAAATGAAAAATTTTATAAGGAAAACAGTATTGAAATCAACAAAGGAGAGGTGACATAGTCACTATGAGATGAAATCGATCCGTTGTATATTTTGTAAATACCATAATTCTATATCAGTGAATAATTTTTTGTCATCTTAGAATTATGTAATCTACTGGCGTTTTTGTGGTTTGAGGGTTTGTTCAGATCACCTGCATTCCTTTGCTAGTTCTCCGGTGCTCACGCAATGTGCAGTAATTCTGGGTTTTCTTGTGGGCGAAGTGGGGTTCCTTCGTACACTTAGCAGTGTGCTCAACCACATGTCACTCAAACTATTTATCTAAATTTAATTCTTCGCTAATCATTGGATAGATCTAAATTCACAGAATAGAATACATATCTACATGCGAGAATTTTTTTCTTTATTTATGCATTGTAGAATTTAAAATATCGTTTGTGTTTGGCACTTGCTCAGGATTGATTTAGGAATTTTCTGTAGAGCATGTCGTAGGTTTTGCAGTAGGAATCGGTACTGGTAAGCTACTTTCATCCTTATTTCTTGATGCAGGAACTCATGTGACATTACGAGGTTTCTGTCCAAAATTATGTGTCCTTTCATGAACACATCTCAGCTATCCCTTATCACTGTTGAGCATTGGTATGGCGATAAATTTTTCGTTTCCATGAAGTATAGACCATTACGATGTACGTAATATATTGATGAGTGTGTTTTCGTTTAGTATATCTGGTCTGTATCTAACTTGCTTGATCAATAAATCATGTAAATCACTCATATTAAATATTTAAAAGAGAACTCCAGCTTATATATTATAAATCTTGGTGTATTGTTCAAACTGTCCAAATGTGTGTGAAATCTTATGGGACTTAACTGCTACGGTCGTCAGTCCCTAAGCTTACACACGACGTAACATAAAGTATCCTAAGGACAAACACACACACCCTTTCCCGAGGGAGGACTCGAACCTCCGCCGGGATCAGCCGCACAGTCCATGACTGCAGCGCCCTAGACCGCTCGGCTAATCCCGCGCGGCTTTGTAAAAGGGTAAAATTTCTGCAAGTAAAATTGGGTGTGGTACACTGACCCTTTGATTAAGTGACATAAATGAAATAAAACTATCCATTGATCTTTATAAGTGATATTACGTTGAAGAGCGGAAGAAACTGGTACACCTGCCTAATATCGTGTAGGCCCCCACGAGGACGCTGAAATGCCCCAGAACGACGTAGCATGGACTCCACTAAAGTCTGAAGTAATGCTGGAAGGAACTGACACCATGAATCCTGCAGGGCTGTCCATAAATTCGTAAGAGAAGAGATGGTGGAGATCTCTTTTGAACAGCACATTGCAAAGCATCCCAGATATGCTCAATAATGTTAATGTCTGGGGAGTTTGGTGACCAGCGGAAGTGTTCCAACTCAGACGAGTGTTCCTTTAGCCACTCTGTAGCAATGCTGGACGTGTGAGGTATCGCTTTGTCCTGCTGGAATTGCTAAAGTTCGTCATAATGCACAGTGGACATAAACGAATGCAGGTGATCAGACGGATGTCTACGTACGTGTTACCTGTCGGAGTCGTATCTAGATATATCAGGTGTCCCATATCACTCCAACGGCACACGTCCCACACCATTACAGAGTCTCCACCGGCTTGAACAGTCACCTGCTAACATTCAGGGTCCATGGATTCATGAGGTTGTCTCCATACCCGTACATCCGCTCGATACAATTTGAAACGACAGTCATCCGACCACCAGCATGTTCCTAGTCATCAACAGTCCAATGTAGGTGGTGAAGGGCCCAGGCTAGGCATAAAGCTTTGCGTCGTGCAAAGGGTACACGAGTGGGTCTTCGGCTCCGAAAGCCCGTATCGATGATGTTTCGTTGAATGGTTCGTACGCTGACACTTGTTGATGGCCCAGCATTGAAATCTGCAGCAATTTGCGGAAGGATTGCACTTCTGTCACGTTGAACGATTCTCTTCAGTCGTCGTTGGTCCCTTTCTTGCAGGATCTTTTTCCGGCAGCAGCGATGTCGGAGATTTGATGTTTTACCCTATCCCTGATATTCACGGTACACTCGTAAAATGGTCGTATGGGAAAATCCCCATTTCATCGCTCCCTCGGAGATGCTGTCTCCCATCGCTCGTTCACCGACTATAACATGACGTTAAGACTCACTTAAATCTTGATAACCTGCCATTGCAGCAGCAATAACGAATCTAACAGCTGCGCCAACCACTTGTGTTATATAGGCGCTGCTGACTGCAGCGCCGCCTTCTGCCTGTTTACATATCACAGTGTTTCAACACGCATGCCTATACCAATGTCTTTGGCGATTCAATTTCTGAGCTTCAGATCTTTTATGGACCATTAAATCAAATAAGTAGTTAAAGAAAGAGTTATTGAAATTAAAGTGACCATTTGTTACTTAACGAGATTGCAAAGCAGACGTGTATCGTACCGCCACTCCGGAATCTATTGACTATAGACGTTCAAAAGTGCACAATTATACATTTTTGAACCGTTTAAGCGAGTTTCCAGTCCGTTTGGATTATTACCAAGAGTTGACTCAATATATATGCACTCTGAAAAAGACAGTAATTCATTGCATCATCTTCAAAGCGTCTATGCCGGCCTTTGTGACCGAGCGGTTCTAGCCGCTTCAGTTCGGAACCGCGCTACTGCTACGGTCGCAGGTTCGAATCCTGCCTCGGACATGGATGTGTGTGATGTCCTTAGGTTAGTTAGGTCTAAGTAGTTCTAAGTCTAGGGGACTCATGACCTCAGATGTTAAGTCCCATAGTGCTCAGAGCCACTCAAAGCATCTGCTCTGTCGTTACTACACGACATGAACAACAATAGCTCCACAAAAGTTACCTGAGGCACGTCTGAAGTTATTTATAGTATTATTAATGACTCTCTGTCAAATATAACGTGTTCCACCCTCCTTATCGATAAATGTTTCAAATGGCTCTGAGCACTATGGGACATAACTGCTGAGGTCATCAGTCCCCTAGAACTTAGAACTACTAAAACCTAACTAACCTAAGGACATCACACACATCCATACCCGAGGCAGGATTCGAACCTGCGACCGTAGCGGTTGCGCGGTTCCAGACTGTAGCGCCTAGAACCGCTCGGTCACTCCAGCCGGCTACCGATAAATCATCAGTCCAGTGAGAAATTCCGTTTCATGAGCGATATGATAGCACTATTACGAAAAAGTGTTGGTGTACCGATGGATGAGTAAAATGCTTTTCGGAAGCCCAGTAATCCTGCACCCATGCCATGTCCTTGATCTATGGCCTTCAGAAATTTGAGGAAGGTGATTTTGGTTTCTAATGACCCATGTTTTTGGAATCCACAGCACAGAACTAAATTAAACAATCCTTTTTGTTGATAATGCGAAAAAGAAGACATCCTGTCAGAAAGAACTTAGGCTACGTAATAATCCATACATCTTACATGTATGGCTGGTGATTAAGAACTCGAGCTCCCAACACAGAACTATCAGTCACGACGTCTTTCTCTGTCGTCTGTGTGGGCTCGGAGCTTGATAACGCTGTAGGATATCGGCCCAGAGGGCCGCGTCAGTTACCGGTAACATCCACAGTGCTTAGGGTGACGTAAACAAGAGCCCCAGGCGTGTTTATTCCAGCCAACTGCTGCCCCAGACCCACCACCTGCTTCGCAGAGTGGTAGGACATGCTGAATACACTGCTGAAAAAATGCTTTTTATGTCGAACGCTTATAAAACATCTACTCCATACCTTCCATACACAACACTGTAAATTTTACAGGACGACTCCAAAAGATTAAACAAATGTCATTGAGTTCTCTATGACTGACCATAGAAACGTGAGGAGAATTTTAATGAATTATTTGTATTTTCTGGTCCAGTCACTTTTATTTGTTTTTATAGTGAATTTAACACACTGCAACGAGTTTAGAGCATGTGCTCATCTTCAGGTATTTATACATACGGAAAATTGTTATTTGAAAATTAAAAAACTTAATTAACATTGGACTTTTTGCACATTGCTCACTGCTGGTGTGGTTGTTTGGGACCTCGGGAGGGGGGGGAGGGGGGGGATTAGTGGCTGGCCAGAAATTGATGCCTAGTGATGCCTTCTGCTGGTGTGGATCTGTGTCCCGTTGTTTATTATGAGTGACACGACAACCTGTGTCACACGCACACAGTTTCATGTCATTTGCAACGGTACGAAAATCATATGATACACTTTTTTTTTATTTCATAATTGTTCAGTTACAGTTTTGGCGTCCCAAAGCTTCGTTCGCATCATCGGTACACTGGCGGTGCTGTTGCGGAACAATGCACTATTACACCACTTATTTTGGCACTGTTTTTCGTACTTCACCGCATAAATTTTTCTGAATACTCGTCACCACTACACACTTAATGCAATATGGCAGCATTGCAGCGTGTGAATGAATATTGACTATCGCATTTTACATCCATATTCGCGATACTGCCAGTGTGGTATTTTTTTTCGCATGGGTACATCTTAAATCTGTTACTGCAGAACTGACAGCATGACATCTTATTGAACCATTAGGTAATAGAATATTTGTTGTAGAGTTTAGTGCATAAGATTTACTTTTGCTCTTTATTTATCAGAAAGCACATTGGTGCAAGGCTACTAGCCTTGACATTCAAAGTTACGAGGGAAACTGTATTGGTTTTATGTAAAATAATTTAACGTTTATTATGTAATTGATATTATTGCTACTTTATTTAGAACATGAAAGTGGTCAGTCTTTGGTTATTTAAATACGTTAAAAAATGATGTAGAACGTGCTGTAGCCAGTCAGATGGACGACTTCAGGAAAGGGAACTGCCCTAGTCAGTTCAACGATATTCGGCGCGCGGGATACGCGGCCGGGAACAGGCAGAGGAGGTGGTGGTGCAAACGCGAAAGCGGACAGTTCGGCTTGAGACACCAAAAGGTACAGTACAGGTGGAGACGCGAAAGCGGACGGTCGGTCTCTAGGCAGCTAGGAAGTGAAACGACTTGGAAAATTTGGCGTTTTGTGTTATCGCGGGACTTAGTCTCTGAGCGATGAGCAGCCGCAGCCCAAATTCGGGCTCACAACACCACCACACAAACGGCTGATTTTGTGGTGCCTCGTCATCAGGAAGCATGGACTGTGCTGATAAACGCCGTCGCATTGTTTTCAGCTATGATCACGGTTCTGAGCTCCCTCGGATGACCATCGTCGCCGAGCATGGCTGCGACCTGTGGAGAGGTCCCATTGTTCCAATGTCCTGCAGAGGCATTGGTACGACTTCAGGGCTGATAGTGACTGAGGGAACTATGATGGCACAACAGTACCTCACGGTCATCTTGTGTCCTCACGAGTTACCTTTCGTGCGAACCTATCGAGGGATCTTTTATCTGCAGAACAATGATCGACCATAAACGTCACGTGTCTGTCTCGGTGATGCTGAAGTACTCCCATGGCAAGCAAGAACACCAGATCGATCGCCGACAGAACGTGTGTGGCAGCAGCTCATCCGTGTGCAAGTGTCGAGGATATCATGGAGCTGCCCAAACAGTCCTGAGGGAATTTGTCTCAGGACAGGGTATGACACCTTTCCCAACCGCATCAGTCAAGCTGACAATTATATTCATATTGTCAAGTTATATGTGAATTTGACTCGGTTTTGTTGCCACATAGCGGGCCGCGGTGGTCTAGCGGTTCTAGGCGCTCAGTCCGGAACTACGCGACTGCTACGGTCGCAGGTTCGAATCCTGCCTCGGGCATGGATGTGTGTGATGTCCTTAGGTTAGTTCGGTTTAAGTAGTTCTAAGTCTAGGGGACTGATGACCACAGATGTTGAGTCCCATAGTGCTCAGAGCCATTTGAACCATTTTTGTTGCCACATAAATAAAATCACGTACATTCTCAATCGGTGATGTTCCATTTCATATCCTCTTCTCTTCTGTGTACTTCATAGTTTTTGCCAGGCAATGTATATTAAATATGTTATACGCAACGCCGATTCAACTGCATCTGAAAATTTCCGATGGTCCCAACTGTACTACAAGGTAATGTAATACATTATGCAAGAAAGGTAATCTTGCTTCACAACCTGCAATGGATATTTAAAATTGTATTATCAACCAGATATTACTTCGAGCTAATATACGATAGCGTTCAGTGATGAGACCACATTCCATTTAAGTCGCATTCTGACCGACACAACATAAAAATAAGGACTGCTGCCGTTATACCACACTCCACTGTCTTAGGGTTTCATGCTTTTTGCGACGTTTGCCGAGAAAGACAAAAATAGGTACTGAAACTACGTACCTGGATGTTTTAGAGACCTCGCTTTTCCCAGAACTGTTAGAACACGCTGAAAACTTCTTTCGGACTGAGCTCCACCCTACCTGCTTGCGAGAATAGCTCTTAACAATGAGCTACCTCGAGGATAGACCGGCCGTAAGGGGTGTACGTATCTGTTCCCTCGTTGGTCTCCAGTGACTTCGGATCTCATGGTTTTGTTTTTTTTTTTGTTTCTGTGGGATTGGGTGAACTGGGACTCCGCATAATACCGGCAATCAATACTTACTCGCAAAAAGTATGGGACGAGTTTGACTTTTCGCGCGTCCAGTGGAAAGCACATTGATCATTTGTCAAACGTAATTCAAAATTGCGATCCCATAGGTGATTGTGAAAAGTGCACCAAGGTTATGTATGCATTCATGTAAATGATATACTCTTAGGAAATTGGATAGTTGTTTCGAAAATAACAGTCGATAGCCTTACGCATAAATTCCTGTGTTCAGTCACGTAGAAGCTGTACTCTTGTGAAATCGGACAATTTTTTTTAAATGCCCCGTACATTATCAACATTGGTTGGAGAGCGCCGGTACTGTTTCGGCGATAGAATAAAGGAAATAGAGAGCTGTCCTTCAGTGTAACAACTTAATACGGGCTGGTCCATTTTAGTGAGTTTCATGAATCTCTTGTTGCGTCACGTTACTGGTAACGTCACAACGTGTCTCAATAGGGGTAATTCAGTTTTTTCATTAACTAACATCGACAGGAGTGTCCTGAAGGGGAAGCATTAGCACTGCTTGTCAGGAACAAACTGAGTTAAAACTTTCACATCCTCCGGTAAAGACAATGTCAGGTTTTCATCATTCCTGAACGCATTGAGGGTGGGACTATGTCCTAAAAGTTCTTTTTTTCTTTTCAAAGCAATTTTAGTAGGTGTTTCACACTTTGGGGTTTTTACTCTTAGACGCGAGGACGATTTAACTGTATTCGAGTTACAAGTACTAGGTGAAGTACTATGACCTCAAAAATGGTTCAAATGGCTCTGAGCACTATGGGACTTAACATCTTAGGTCATCAGTCCCCTAGAACTTAGAACTACTTAAACCTAACTAACCTAAGGACATCACACATATCCATGCCCGAGGCAGGATTCGAACCTGCGACCGTAGACTGAAGCGCCTAGAACCGCTCGGCTACCCCGGCCGGCAGCTATGACCTCACAGAGAAAATATTTACATTCGACTTAATACGGATGTTGTGCTGAAGGTATTATCTATCAGTGACTCGCACCTGCTACACTACTGGCAAGATGTCATGCTGGCAAGAGACAAAATTCAAATACAACTTTTCGCCATGTCATTTGCTCCAGGTGTCCGTCAGAATTTTTTGTGTCTAAAAAGAGGAAACTTTCGTGTCTTTCTCAGTTCAGAATGGGATTCTTGAAGACAGATAAGAGCGTGGGTCCCAGTATTCCTTTATCATCCTCCCACAAGATGATGTACTTATCTAGAGATCAATGAAGCAGTCGACAAGGTAAGGAAAAACTAAACAAAGTTACAAGAAGATGAAGCCTTACAAGAACAGGAAGTGAGAACCTATGATGCTAGAGATTTTTAATGGGTGTATGTATTGAACAAACATTCATTTCTTTGTAAAATTTTAATATCAGTTTTCCTGTAAGTTTGTTTTTCTAAGTTCAGTGGCAACTTTTTTAACCTAATTATTAACAAATCTCAATGAAATTTTTGCAGGAAGTAGTCTTGAGGTATTTGCATACTGCTTTGTATTAATATTATCGGAAATGTAGTTCGTCTATTTTTTTATCACACTTACGTACTGTTAATTATAGAAAATCAAGGTTTAAATTTGGAAACATTCTGAAAACAAATTAATAGTATTTCTCATAAAATGAATGCACAGAACTGTTGAACTATGTCGTGAATGTATCTAAAAATCTGGAATGTGGAAACAGAGGTGAGCGCCAAAAGCTGGTTTTCAAGAATACCATTACAAATGACATTAAAAGTCAAAACTCAAAAGTCAGTGAACTTCTGGACTTCAAAACAAGGGTGCTGCTACATTTTTACATGACAGATATGATTTTAAAATTTGTTTCAAATCGGTAAATTTGTAGAAAAGTCAGAATTTTGGGTGGAGTGTCCCCTTTATTTATCAGATTACATTGGTGCACTCTGTCCTCCGTTGATCGTGCTGACAATTTAGTTATTGAATGCAACAAATTAACGAACACTAAACCGTCCTAACAGAAACGGTGTGCCGCGCGGGATTCATCACTCGTTGAAGCACATGTGTGGGCCAGAATACCGACCAGTGCACTCTTTCAACCGCTCGTGATTTTTCGCGATAGTGCACATCCCGCTGCAGATTGAATGTTAATTCATGTGGCATGATTGGCTGGGAGTCCCTGAAGAGGGCTGTTCAGTTGACTGTTTGCCAAGTTCTTTCAACTGGACGCCTCTTGGACAACCTGCGCGCAGTTAACCTATGCCATTATTCCCACCTGCAGTTCAACGTGAAATCCGAACCACGTGATGACCCTGGCACCTCTTCACATCACTGAGAAGTGAAGGCTCGCGTAAAGGCAGACTGAAAAATTCTGGTGTCGGACCGAGATTCGATCCCACAACAGAGTGATTCGCACTGATGACCGGCATTGATATTGTTGTTGTCCAACAATGTTATATTAATTAACTGACAGATTCTAAAGCTTCAGCTACGAACACAGATTATTCCAGAAAGGATTTCTTTAACCTGTTCATTCCCTCATTTCACTCAAGTGGAACTTCGTTCATTATCTTTCCCTTGTAAATAGGCGTACATTTCCGCTTGTAGACCGGTCATACGCGATTCTATATCTACATCTACATTATACTCCGCAAGCCACCTAATGGTGTGTGGTGGAGGGTACCTTCGGTACCACTATCTGATCCCTCTAACCCTAATCCACTCTCGAAGAGTGCGTGGGAAGAATGATTGTCAGTAAGCCTCTGTATTGACTCTAATTTCTCGAATTTTCTCCTCGTGGTCAATACGCGAGATGTATGTGGGGGCAAGTAATATGTGGTCTGACTCCTCTAGAAAAGTGCTGCCCCGAAATTTCAATAGTAAATCTCTTCGTGATGCACAAAGCCTTTGTTGTAACGTCTGCCAGTGAAGTTTGTTTAGCATCTCCGTAACGCTCTCTCGCCAGCTAAACGATCAAGTGACTAAACGCGCCGCTCTTCGTTGAATCTTCTCTATCTCCTGTATCAGTCCTACCTGACAGATATCCCAGACAGATGAACAACACTAAAGAATTGGGCCAACAAGCGCCTTATAAGCCACCTCTTTCGTGGATGAGTAGCATTTCCTTAAGATTCTTCTTATGAATCTGTGTCTGGTGTCTGCTGTTCCCACTATCTGTTTTATATGGTCATTCCACTTAAGGTCGCTCTGGATAATTACCCCTAGATATTTTACGGCAGACACTGTCTCCAGCTGTTTGTCATCAATAGTGTAGTTATAAAGTAGCGCATTTCTTTTCATATGTATGCGCAATATGTTATATTTCTTTACGTCCAGGGTCAACTGCCAGAGTCTGCACCCTTCATCAATTCTCTGCAGGTCGTTCTGCAAATTCTTACTATCTTCTGGCGTTGCTACTTTGGTATAGACAACTACACCATCTGCGAATAGCTTCAAAGAGCACCCGACGCTTTCTACTAGATCTTTTAAATATGCAAAACAGCAACGTTCATATCACACTTCCCTGTGGTACTCCGTATATTACCTTTACGTATGTCGATTTGGTTCCGTCAAGAGAGGCGTGTAGAGTTCTGTCTGCAAGAAAGTCTTGAATCCAATTGCATGTCTGCTCCAATACTCCTTAAGCTCGTATTTTTTTTTCATTAAACAGCAATGCCGTAAGGTGTCAAATGCCTTAGGAAGACGGCTTCAACCTGCGCTCCGTTGTCCACTAGTTCTTAGTTTTAAAACCAGGCCGCGGCCGTATGAAGAAAACGGTTACTTCTACAAATCGAAACAGTATGCAAATAATTATTACGCCTAAATATTAGACTGAGAATCTACGTTTTTTCCATAAAGTTTGCTAAGTATTCTCCAGTCATAATGCTTATTTGGTAGTTTCCACTTGGTCTTCCATAATGAAATACTGAAACAAATGTTTCTCTACACTCCACAACAGTGCATGAAATATTAACTGATGAGCATCTAAAAGGTCTTTTTAATGACAGCGATACGTAATTATTTGATTGGGAAGGTGATGGATTCTCGTTTCTTACTGGAGATGTCCTACCGAGCTTGGTGAAACTGACTGGTGAACAACAGCAACGTTAAGATGTCGCGCCAGAGGCTAGGAGAAGAGGACGTCCATGCGCAGTGAATTCCTCTGACAGTGAAGACGTACATGATGCAGAAAACGTGAGCAAAATGCCACAAAGAGCTGTGTTGCAACCAGTTATGGAAGTTATATTTTACAGTGTTGACCTACTGCCGAAATCTGGCTGCAATTCCAAAATAAGAGACATGTGCGTCAAATGTGGAATGTATTTATGTATTAACGAATATAACTGTTTTGCAGCTTGTTATAAAACATACCGTAAAGATTTCTTTATGGCGCTAGCAAATTATTACTCACCAGATATTATTATATAATTATCATATTCGTCCATTTATGATGTTTTAGAGCATTGGGAATAATATATTTCAAAAATATTAACATTAAGATTCCTGTTTTCTGTGTACATTATCTTATATCGTTTACTGTTCCATATATTGCTGATTAACAAGTTTTTCCCTCAAGAAAGGGAAACGCAAATGCAATGCAAAGGCTAATAAGTTTTTATGGTAAGTCATACTTGAGATCCACTGATGTGGAACTCCCTTTATGCCTTATTGAATCACCCAAAAAATATTACATATGCATTTGTGTCAACCTTGTTTATTAGTTTGCTGTAAAATACGGAAAAAAATTCCTGAGAATTTCTTTGTCATTAGTGAAGAGCTTATCAATAACGTTTGTGTGAATGTGAATATTTTTACGAAGAAACTATATCTGTCTTTATACAGTGGCGTTTTTAGTGCAGTGAGAATGTTCACGAAAATCCACACTTGAAAAATGTAATAAATACCAGGCACAACGCCAGCGAAAATTATTACATTAGAGATAAGATTAAGGGTGATAAATAAGGGGCAGCTATCCCAAATAACGGGTGGCCGTGAAGCATCTCAGACGCAATAAACATGTGATTTCGACGGTCTTTCCAACAGTATTGCAAAAGACAAATGAATATAGTGACTGAAAATGCATTCCTATTAGTTCCTTCAGGAATGGGAATGTCAGTGGTCTGCAACTAACTGCAGGAAAGATTTTGAAAATTTTCAGAGTTGATGTTTCATTTGTAAGAACTTCACTTGTGACACAACCTT
The DNA here is from genome assembly GCF_023898315.1 of Schistocerca nitens. Taxonomy (NCBI): domain Eukaryota; kingdom Metazoa; phylum Arthropoda; class Insecta; order Orthoptera; family Acrididae; genus Schistocerca; species Schistocerca nitens. The sequence continues at coordinate 421,754,049 of NC_064617.1, read as the reverse complement.
CTCAAAACCCATGAAATTTGGTGTGACAGTCTAATAGTACTGTAGCGGCCACCCACTCTCGGTCTGGAAACCTCTACTCTGTCAGGATGAAGGCCAAGGAGCCAGGATTAAGCATTACTTCATTTATTTATCTGAATACAATTCGTAGCCATGTCTTTGGAGGTGGCTGGTGACTTAAAAAGCCTTCGAGTGATCAGCTGAACCCAGTGTCTGGCTAAAGGTGGCGCATCTTGCTGCATCAACCCTGTGCTCAAGTTGGTACCTTCTAGTAAGAAGGTTGCCACACGTGGTATGGAATTCGTGGCCCGTCTGAAGCTCTGCTCAGAGATGGTAAGGACCACAGCACGTGTGTGTGTGTGTGTGTGTGTGTGTGTGTGTGTGTGTGGTCGTGTGCTGTGATTCACGCGCTCTGCTGAGAGTATTGTCCCTCTCAGGTCACTATCCGAGTTATCCCATCAGATGAAGCACAATGTAGAATGCCTTGAGGTCGTGTTGAAAGCTGAACCTTGCGTGCCGATTCGATAGGCCATCTAACACAAGTAATGCTGTAGTTTAAAGCAGTTTGTGGCCAGGCTAGAACGACGTTGACAGTCCCTTGGACTAGCCTCCCCCTACCCCAGTGGTCGCTGACACTGGAGGCTGGTTTCTTTCACCCATGGCTACAGATCGGTGGCGGAAGTACGACCATGCTGGAAAAATCTCTTACACAAGCTGTTACAATAAAATAATCAGAGAATACAGAACGAATTGCATGAGCGCCATTTATCCTACTGATTGACTCTAGCCTAGCGAGGTGGAGTATTTATGGTGTCGTAGAGAGACTCTGTTTTTTTTTTGACGTTATTAGTCATGACCAGCCAGTGGTCTTCCGTTTCGTTAAGTTTGCTTAACCAATTTGCTTCAGTGTTTTAACTGCTCTTTCAAACCCTTAATGAGTGTTGTCGCGTGTTCCTTACTGCTTCTTATGTAATGTTAGAGGAGTAAGACAGGCTGGTTGGTCTGCACTCATGTAGCTCTTTTCCACTGAGGTCGCTAGCACCCACACACAAAATTGTCGATGTCACACACTTGCTAACTGACTAACTGTGCTGTAATGTTTACGCTCGTGTTTATATTTCCGAGCGGTAGAGCAATGCGGTTTTGTTCAGATTTTAAGAAAATTTCACACTCCCGTTCCCTAACAGTGCGTAGTCGAATCCTGGTGCTGGATAGTTGTCTGCACTCTTAACTAGCTCGAGCCCACAGGCACATATCGCTTTGAAGACACGTCGGTGGGACACGGCAAGATGAACAGGGGAGCGTGCTCCTACGCCACGCTCGATAAATGCCCTGCCTGCAGCCTGGCGGCTGGCGCCTGCTGCAGTTGCGCTAATTAGCAGCGAACGCGGCTCTCGGCGCCCAGGTGTGAATGCGTTGCGGCTGGCGTGCTACGTTCACGGCCCAGCAGTTTCCTGCATCTGACTGCGTTGCTTTCCGCTATCCACGGATGAGCAGGCGCATCACACGGTACATGAGATATTTTAGTAACCCCGCTTAGCACTGTTGCATACGAACTGCTAACTTCTCGTACTGAATGGATAAAAAGACAGTATAACTTCTTTTTCTTTTTTTTTTTTTTTTCAAAATAAAAAGTTTCGGTATATTTCACTCTCCGTGAGCTCCGTGCGTTTATTCAGTGGGACCTTTTCTTTATTTTCTCAAGAAAGAAAACGGTTACCTACATACTCGTTTACAACACAGATAAATTTTCTATTCCTTAAATTCATAGCTACATTTCATTTTATTTTAACAGCTATCCGGTTCCAGCTTTACAGCTATCATCAGGAATCTAAATATGAAAATAATTTGTGAAAGACGAACATGAAAATATTATTGATAACTGGAAGAATAGCTGAGTTTTTCAGTGTACAAGACGACGACACAGAAGACGCACAGAAGTTAACTGAATTAGTTACCAATGGACATAATACTAAAAGAATGGATAAAAGTGACAGATATTGATGCCAGGGGCGCTATTGTTAGTGACAGTTTTTTAATAAGCATTTAATCAGAAAGCGTCGTCAAAAATGCCGTTCCTATATTTCTCCTTTATAAAATTTTCAGAAAAACTGTATAAGAACATATAGTGTAACGATTAACTTCTGAACATATAAAGTGAATTATACTATATATTTATAAAAATCATTGTATGTACTGATTAACGTATGAAAGTATCTACGTTTACCAGTTACTCTTAAGCTACTCGGTCGATTTCAATTACTTACCATTTGCAAGGAATCACCTACCTTCTGTAGTGGCGGGGGTGGATTGAAAAAAGGGTGACATAGAAGCACAACCCACGAACATCTGAAGCAAAGTCATCCAAAATTTATATATACATGACTCATTATTTTTTATGTTTCTATAATGATTCACATAAAAATATTGGTGGTGGTGGTGGTGGCGGTGGTGTTGGCGGCGGTGGTGGTGGTGGTGGTGGTGGTGGTGGCGGTGGCGGTGGCGGTGGTGATGGTGGTGGGGCGGCGGCGGCGGCGGTGGTGGTGGTGGTGGTCTTCGTCGTCGTGACACATAAAAACATTGGACTACGACCAGTATCAGTATAGACTATACAAGGTGGTCAGAAACAGTCTGAAACGCTTGTAAGGATGTTGCAGACCCGCTTGTGTCGACAAAAAAACTGTTAAGTACGAAATTCGATCCGTTGCGCCGTTTCCGAGTTAAAGCCATCCAGTCAGGCCGTTGCACGCGCAAATTCAAGCGCCCTGTCGTGTACAATTAGTGTCAGCTGTTCTCTTATCGTAGATGATAGCGGACGTGACTCAGTTTTGGACTCAGGTTCGGTTCTTACTACCATCCCATCCATCATTTTTGTATCGCTCGCTTGTTTCGTTTTAGGTAATCAAACGAAGCACACACTTTGCGACACCGTTCCGGCGGGTCGCTTCTATCTGCGCGCGCCACGGCCTGATTGGCTAACTTCAATGCTAAATAAGTCCGAAACGGTGCAAAGTATCGAATTTTTTTAACAATTATTTCTCAGCACAACCTACCCTGCACCACACTTAGAAGCTTTTCACACTGTTCCTACCACCCTGTATACGACTCATTATTTGTATAAAATACTGTCAGAGTAACAGACCATTGCTACCCGTAGTGTTGGGAAGTGAGAACAGGAAAGGTGAAAGTAAAAATGTTCGATAATGTCCTGTTGGTATCTATTTCCTGCATTTCACAACTCCTGGACTTTTCATTTAAACCCAGACTCATGTGATAAAAGAAATTTACAAAAAAGAAGGAATGTGAATGAATCCAAGAAATCAGATGAAATACTTACTCTATCACTATTTTTCAGACTGTTCCACTTTCATGCCTAAAAAGTTGAATTATTCTACACGACTTTTTGCATATTTCTTACAGCCAGTCGGTGTGGCCAAGCGGCTTTAGGCGCTTCAGTCTGGAACCGCGCGACCGCTACGGTCTCAGGTTGAAATCCTGCCTCGGGCATTGATGTGTGGGATGTCTTTAGGTTAGTTAGGTTCAAGCAGTTCTAAGTTCTAGGTGCTCAGAGCTATTTGAACTATCTTACAGCCAGAATTAAAAGTTTTTTCGGATTCAGATGAAACTGCAGGGTGAAATCCGCTATAGATGTAGATGAAATATGTGCTCAAACACTTCTGAAATAAAATGCTATCGATAGGTTTCCTTCACTGTTCTGACGCATACCATTATAGCATTAACAATAATGTCTGTTTATTACGCTAAATACTCCTAATGGGGTACTATACAAGCATAATGATGCGACTTAAAGAAATTAATAATTGTTGGTCCGCTGTCTCCTTGTTCTCCCCCACTACCCGAAAAGGTAAGTCTAGAGACACCATCAGACTTCAAAAATTGTAATCCACACAAACCTGAAGGTAACAAGAGCAGATAACTGCGGAAACTAGCACACAATCAGCATCCACGTTGCTGACAATATATGCTGAAGAATGGAAGAAAACTGAGAGTCTGTTAAAAATTCTCCGGAAAACACAGAGGTGTCCAGAAAAATGTAGACACTTCAGTGTTAGTGGAACAAAACGAAATAACGCTACTACTCTTGCACGGGGTAAGTTTATTTTATGTGTTGAAAGTGAGCCCCATAAGCAGCCAAACAACGTTGATGCCGCTAACTGTTGACCGAACAACGGCTGACAATGTTGTCGGTGTGATAACTGCACAGAACCTTTAGATGGTTTCTCGTACCTCGTTCAGTGAAACTGGCTCTGTCGATAAACTTCATTTTCCACATTTTCCAGGGTCCCCCATAGGTAGAAGTCAAAAGGCGTAAGGTCTGGAGACCGTGTTGGGTAATCAACAACTCCTCTTCGACCTATCCATCGTCCAGGTGGATTTTGATCCCAGTAGGCTCTGACATCTTTGTGACAGTGAGGCGTAGCGCTATCCTGTTGTAGGTAAAGTCTTTCATTTCCAACCACTTCTCGGATGGCAGGTAAAATCGATGTTTGCAGCATATGAAGATACACCACACCAGTTGGTGTACCCTCAAAGAAGAATGAGCCAACAATACCGCGCGATGACAGACTACGCCGCACATTAACACCTGATGGATTAACACATTTGTCCACGTGAACATGAGGATTTTCAGGAGCCCAGTACACGAAATTGTGACAGCTAACAGTATCGTTCAGCATTAATTGCGCGTCATGAGACCAGATAACCATCCTTGTAAACCGTTCATCCTTCCGAATCATGCCTTCAAATCACTCCCATTACTCTATCCTTCGATCCGGGTCATCCTCTTTCATAGCGTGCAGCGATCTTGGAATGTACATTTCCACTTCGCAGCCTTCAGAATTCATCGTACGCTTGATCGGCTTACCTTGCTTTCAGGTGCACCTTGCTTCACAGATTTTTGAACTGACCAAGTCAAACGTTGCAACACAGCAGCGCTGGAAGCTGGACTTGTTGATGTTTTTGATGGTCCAGATTTTTCGTATTGCACATCCTGAACAGTATCGCCGGATTTAAATTTATCGCGAACACGATAAATTTTTAAGCGGTGTTGGTGGCTTAGTTCTGTACACGTTACACCATTGCCGATGGACATCAGTCATGTTCTCATACTTCCAGTACCACTTCAACACGGCCTTGCGTTGCTCAAACGACAATCTTACTTCATTCATTGCTGCGCTGTCATCCGCCGGAAAGCGCACTACTAGATTTGTTGAAAAAACAATTGACTGTGCTCTCACGCAAGATTGCAACGCTATGTCATTTTCCCAAAGACATTAACTATTAAAGAGTGTCCACATTTTTCTGGTCCGCATTGTATCTACGATCTATTGGAAAAGACGGATGATACTTAATATGTACAAGACCGAACAGCAAACGATAAGAATGGATGGCCAAGAAAGAAGCGCTCTGATGAAAAAAATGTAAGACAGGGTCACAGGATTTCACTCTCTCTCTTCAATTTCAACATCGAAGAGGCGATGACGGAAATAAAAAAAAAGTTGAAGAACGCGATGAAAATTCACGATCAAGGGACTCGCTGATGATATTACTATCTCTGTAAAAGGGAAGAAAAATTGAAGGATTTGTTGAATGTAATTAACGGTATAAATAGTACAGGATATGGATTGACAGTAAACCGAGGAAATGAATCAAGGACTGTGGAGAGAACCAGAAAACAAGAGAATCGAAGCGTTGAAAATTAGATAGACTAACAAAAATAAGGAGGTTCTTCGCAAAAACAGGTAGAATGCTAACACATGGAAAAAATTGACAAGAAGATAGAACCGGTTTTTGTAATAAATATCAAAAAATACTTCATCTCCAATTGATTTTATATTCTACTGGTGTCTGCGATGCAATACGCATCAGACCCTCTATTCCAGAAAGTGGCTGAATTTTTCACTGACCAAACCTAGGTACCTCATATACGAAAAATAACCAGTCTTCGCGCTAACTTACGTACTCACTATTTTAGCACACAACAGCTAGAACGTAACTTACGCGAAGACTAGTTATTTTTCGTCTATGACGTACATGCATTTGTCATTGAAATATTCAGTCAATATCTAGAATAGAGACCCTGATGATTGCATACTACATCGCCGAAACCGGTAGCCGATAAAATAAATCGGAGATACAGCTGACGGTTTTTTTATTATTTATTGCTTACTTATGGGCTGCTGTCCCGATATCCAATATAGCAAGAATGGATGCACTTAAGCTATCTGAAAACTTTTTTGCCAAGCTTCATTCCTCAACTGACGCGCTCATTTATAGATTATCCAGGTGTAATCTCAATGTTCAGCACGAACGTAAACATCAAAAACAGGAACCATTACCGTGTCCGTAATCCAAACTGAGGCTTACATCCGGAATTCTGTGTCCTAAAATTAAGAGGAAGGACAGTAAACTAAGACACCAACGAAAAAGTTCCATGTCTCTTAAGAAAGGTCTTGAGCGTGAAAACAGTGGAGGAACACAAAACTGGAATATATTAAAAATATCTGAGGATACTGAGTGCAGTAAGTACTCAGAGATAAACAGATAGCACAAGAGATAAATTCTTGATGGGCCGAATCAGATCAGCCAGAATAGCGATGGCCCAATAAAAAAAAAAAAAGCTTTTCTGTAGATGGTAGGTATTTGAACCTACATAGACCCCTTCATCTGTCCCTAATTGCCACTTCTTCCACCAACAGGAGGCAGGCTTTCTTGATCGATGTGACTCCAACACCGCCTTGATGGATCACGTTCGAAAGTGAGCCGTCCGTTCCCGGATGGTTTGTTGATGATCACTTTCAGCCATTTGGCTCTACAGTGGCCAGTTGGCCTAAAAAGCGTCCGTTTCGGTGGGATTTCTTCGCTCGCTGTTCGATCAGATGTGTCGAGATCGGGAAGTGGTCACTCGACAGAAATTGTCGATCAGGGCCACCGCGCAGTGTCGGCCAGAACAGTGAAGTTAGCCGAGATCGATAGTCGTGAATCACCTCGTAGCAGTGCTTACGTGCATGATATGTCACAAACTGAGAACAGATAGAGCGTCTGATAACAATAGGCAATTGTCAGCCCGACACCTAAGGTAGAAGGTAACAGAGGTCCCTAAGACTTGACGTACTTTAAAACCCCGCGAGAAGCATTAAGCAGCGGAGCTATGCGTTGAGACTTGAAGTGCCTCATTATCTTGAGTGTCATTAGTAGGTAGGAAAAGGCTGTGTATCCTCCCCTTACACGTTATGTATTCTTTAGCGGCAGTTACTAATTAGTTGGTAGTGAGAGGCAGGGGCGAAGAGGGTTACGCATTTTTCATGACGAGGGTTACCCCACTTTTATCCCTCCCTCCAGCGATGTTGTCCTACGTCCGGGGCTGTAAGCCCTTAGCACATGGACGTCATTCCTATTGAAATGACTTTTTTTGCAGATACTGGAGTCCTACCTGTGCAAACAGTCTCATTTCGTGAACAAATGAACAAACGTTTTTTAGTTTTCTTCTCGCCTAAGATTTTGTTGTATACTCAAGCTTACAACAACTTCCTCTGCCGTCTTCATCAGGAGTTCTCTGTCGTACTAATTGTCCGTGAGGTACTTTCGTAAGTATGTGACTGAATGACATCACGGAGACATCACAAAGTCCAGAACTCGCATATGCTACCATGACTGCGTCGATGGTTGAACATTAGTAGCGATGCCGATTGTAAATAAAGCTTATTTGCCAGTAGCATTTCAGCGAGGCGCGCCCGCTACCAAACACCAATAACAGTTTAGCCCTCTTCCTGTTTAGTCGTTGCAAATTCTGATCTCAATTGCTTCTTTGTTAACAGAATCCCAGTTGGTAGATGCTTGAGATAAGATTTTTGTTTCATCGAACATGATCGTATATTTGTGTATAGGGCTGTGACCGACCACAGCAGGTTCGTCTAATCTGGGTATTTAATGAGATGTCACTGCTCTATACAGTGAACAGAAATTCCAAGAATACTGATACTAAGGCTGTCTTTTACAACTTTAATCAGGGCAGCTGCTATATTATCAGTGATACATGGAAACGGGCCGAGAAACTGAAAAATTACAGAAAAATAAGTTACCTACCCGGAGTGCAGTCCACTGTTTTCTCAACAAATCTGGGCGTGCGCTTTCCAGCAGATGACAGTGTAGCTATGAATGTAGTAATTTGTCGTTTGAGCAATGCAAAGCCGTACTGAAGTGGTACTGGAAGCATGAGAACTTGAATGATCGTCACCACTATAATTTCACCACCACACAGGTCATCATATCCTCCGGTGTCGTATGGCAGTTCTGTAATCTCGTGACGTCTCCCTATTTTAATCCGACCACCATAATGCGAAAATATCGCATGCCTATTAGTAAGACAACTGGTTACTGATGGTGACTATAGAGCAATTCGTTAAAACCGTGAGTATAAAAACAAGTCCTACGTGGTAGGAAAAAGAGTAATCTTTTAAATATACGTATTTCTGTAGTTAAACTGGCTAGGTTGCGTAAAAAGTCATACAGCAGATGAAGAATGACTTTTTGAGCACAAAGTATTCATTACACATTTCTGAATTACTTCCTTCTTCAGAAATACAAGGGCAAAGATAGCAAAAGGACAAGAACACGAGTTCACAAACTATGTGCGTTTATGTCATACCTTTATCAGGAAACTTTTTTCCTAAAATGTCGCCACGAAAAACTACGTTCTAAGTCTCCTTTCCTCTACGACCTTCGTGCGTCTATAAATAACGCCTTGTATTATGGGAGCCAATTTGTCGTTGCTGCTGTTGTATTTCTACCCCTTTCCTCCAACCCATCCGGCCGCAAATTTCTCCCACTTAATTTGAGACCAAATGACAGTTAGGGGCGAACTAAACGATTTACCGGTGCATTCATATAATTCCCAGTTCCATGACTTCTGTAGATGTGTCATCGTCACAACCATCTAGGGGGTCTATTATTTTATGTCTCTCCTCGATCACTCCGATGTTTGATTTGACGTTCCTCTCGGTGGTGACGTCGGCGGCATGCTTTGCTTTTTGTCTTCTTTAAAGATTCGTCGCTGTATTGGTAATTGTCTAGTTCATCGTAATGTTTTGTTTGAGAAGTGCAACCTTACACATCCACGTACAAGTATATAGCATGCGATGGCATTACTTACCTTTGTCGCAGTGGAATTTTCTTCAGATGTTCGAATAAATTTCGGGCTTGTAGCTGGTCGCCGTTTAATTCATGCCACGATATCTCGACTGACCTCCTCCCAGCCATCTTCAGGTGTCACACTACTCATCTGAAAGATGACATGCGTGTAGATGATTGTAGAACTTTGTAAGCCTTCCTCTTCTGACCATAGTGATACGTTTGGTTACGTTCAGCGATTGTATTTTTTTATCCACTAAAGCATAGAGAACATCTACGAATGCGTACGGCGTGGTTGTCCTACAGATTTGCGAAACACAGCGGTAATTTCCAATCCCCCATCCACGATCGGCTTTCCCACGTCTTCCGCATGCCGTCAGGCCTTTGCTCGAGAAGGCATTGAGACCAACACGTTGCCACTTGCAGCATCTCATAGGATATGGAAACCATAGTTGGACATTAAAGACGAAAGGGAGTCGTGTTCCGACATGTTCTGGGATTACAAGAAATCAAATGCTGTTATAAAGGTTGCCAGTTTATTCAGCTTACCATTCACCTTCTGTCTTCTGTAATATATTTCCTGAACTGGTTTTCATTGACTTGATGTACACCAGAACATAATATTCTCGATGCTGTGTTAGTGACTGGCGTAACCACACCCTCTCCCCCAACCCCACCCCCCCCCCACCCCCCTCGCCAACCCGATGATCACGCCACATGAGGGCACGAAACAGGGCTAAAAATTCGTAATCAGCCTTTGTGCTGCTTCGGATCACATTCAAACTCCGTCGTATGGTTATAGACATTCCCTAGTGGATCCAACCTGTACACCAGAGCAAAAATTGGGGTCTCGTTGCAGTCCAAAGGGGCTCGATCATATTCAATGGAAATCCAGCCCCATAGTGTCTGTAGAGAAGTGTGTGAGGTAACGGGCGAGTTGTGGTGCCCTGGAAATATTCTGTGTTCGGAGTTGGCGTGGCCACGCTGGGCCTCTTGGCCACGTGGTGCCGAATGTTAGACGTAGTCCATCGACCGTGTGACTGGGAATTCCATAGTGAGCTGTGTCGATGAGGGAGATACGCCCGGAGTGCCAAAAATGGCGGACTTTGTGAAACCTTAATGGCAGACATTTCACCGTTCGTATAGAAATTAATAGTAGTCAGATGAATCATGATACCTCAAAAAGAAACATGTACTTTACCATTATTTGCATGACGATTCTGATAGTGTAATCACATTTTTAATATCTTTATTAGTTTAAAGTTTAGTAATTGAGTGTAAATTATACAAGTAACACACGGCAACAGACTTCCAAAATTTAAACGGTTAATCCGATTTTGTAGATCGATATGTCTTTAGAAAGCTATTATTGTAAACCTAAATTGGTATGAATTACAGGCATGTAACTCGAAGAGCACATGAGTTATTGGAGGTCAAAGTGGCCAATTACTATCGATTTCGTCAGGCCATAAGTACTCCACAGTTACACGAAAAAACGGTAGCTGCTTGCTTATAAATATATTTATTCATCTACTCGTATGTCTTTGATTATATTCTATATATGCTATTCATGAAGAAATTAGTCAATTATTTACTGTGTTTTAGGAAGCACGGAGACGTTAGGCTACTGGCCTACTTTTTCTTGCTATTTCTTTGATATATGTCTATTTACAATGCTGGCCATCCAAATTGCTACACCAAGATGAAATGCAGATGATAAACGGATATTCATTAGACAAATATATTATACTAGAACTGACATGTGATTACATTTTCACGCAATTTGGGTGCATAGATCCTGAGAAATCAGTACCCAGAACAACCACCTCTGGCCATAATAACGGCCTTGATACGCCTGGGCATTGAGTCAAACAGAGCTTGAATGGCGTGTACAGGTACAGCTGCCCATGCAGCTTCAACACGATACCACAGTTTATCAAGAGTAGTGACTGGCGTATTGTGACAAGCCAGTTGCTCGGCCACCAGTGATCAGTTGTTTTCAATTGGTGAGAGACCTGGAGAATGTGCTGGCCAGGGCAGCAGTCGAACATTTTACGTATCCAGAAAGACCCGTACAGGATCTGCAACATGCGGTCGTGCATTATCCTGCTGAAGGGTTTCGTAGGGATCGAATGAACGGTAGAGCCATAGGTCGTAACACGTCTGAAATGTAGCGTGCACTGTTAAAAGTGCCATCAATGCTATCAAGAGGTAACCGAGGCGTGTAACCAATGGCACCCCATACCATCACACCAGGTGATACGCCAGTATGGCGATGACGAATACACGCTTCCAATGTGCGTTCACCGCAATGTCGCCAAACACGGATACGACCATCATGATGCTGTAATCAGAACCTGGATTCATCCGAAAAAATGACGTTTTGCCATTCGTGCACGCAGTTTCGTCGTTGAGTACACCATCACAGGCGCTCCTGTCTGCGATGCAGCGTCAAGGGTAACCGCAGCCATGGTCTCCGAGCTGATAGTCCATGCTGCTGCAAACGTCGTCGAACTGTTGGTGCAGATGGTTGTTGTCTTGCAAACGTCCCCATCTGCTGACTCAGGGATCGAGACGTGTCTGCACGATCCGTTACAGCCATGCGGATAAGATGCCTGTCATCTCGACTGCTAGTGATACGAGACCGTTGGGATCCAGCACGGCATTCCGTATTACCCTCCTGAACTCACCGATTCCATATTCCGCTAACAGTCATTGGATCTCAACCTTTATCAAAGTCGGAAACGTGATGGTACGCATTTCTCCTCCTTACGCGAGGCATCACAACAACTTTTCACCAGGCAACGCCGGTCATCTGCTGTTTGTATATGAGATATAGGTTGGAAACTTTCCTCATATCAGCACGTTGTAGATGTCGCCACCGGCGCCAACCTTGTGTGAATGCTCTGAAAAGCTAATCATTTGCATATCACAGCATCTTCCTATCGGTTAAATTTCGCGTCTGTCGGACGTCATCTTCGTGGTGTAGCAATTTTAATGGCCAGTAGTGTAATTTTTTATGTATTTAATAATTTGTGTTAGAATATGTTTATGGTCCAGTTGTAGGAATATTTATTCAATGATACACTGATTTCTCATTGTTACTAGTTACAACACGCTAATTGTATAACGACTACCCATTGCCTTGGTATCTGAAAGAACGTTTGCCATTATTCCGAAGAAAACGTCACTACGGGGCACGTTCTCTTTACTAAAAATAGGACTCAATAATGGCTCTGAGCACTATTGGACTTAACATCTGAGGTCACCAGTCCCCTAGAACTTAGAACTACTTAAACCTAACTAACCTAAGGACATCACACACATTCATGCCCGAGGCAGGATTCGAACCTGCGACCGTAGCAGTCTCGCGCTTCCGGACTGAAGCGCCTAGAAATCAAATGGCTCTGAGCACTATGGGACTCAACTGCTGAGGTCATTAGTCCCCTAGAACTTAGAACTAGTTAAACCTAACTAACCTAAGGACATCACACACATCCATGCCCGAGGCAGGATTCGAACCTGCGACCGTAGCGGTCTCGCGGTTCCAGACTGCAGCACCAGAACCGCGCGGCCACTTCGGCCGGTAGCGCCTAGAAACGCACGGCCACCGCGGCCAGAAAAATAGAACTGTTTGCGTATCTGATTGTACCATGCTGAAAAAGACCACTTCAGCTGTATGATAAATATTTATTTTATGATCTAACTAGTTTCGCGGTTGAAAATTTTTGTCACAATTAGACAAAGAATGTTGGGTCCTCTGTTGGTCAACGTTTTAAATAAATTATGAAATAAATGTGAATTCATAATTCTCCTATATAGTTTTGTGTATTGTTTAGTTACATGTCAACCGAAGAATTGTTTTCATACGTTTCCCTCTTGTTCATATACAGATGAATGAACGAATGAATGAATGTGGATCATTATAAGTATTTACTACACAGCTAAAGCAATCTTTTTCGTCGTGGTACAGTTCTACAGCTGTGGGTACCCACAATACAAAATTTGCTGTTAGCTGATTGTTTTAAAGTTGGCCTCATCGCCTTCTTTTCAGGATACTACGTCCACATTTTCTGATCGTGCGAAGAATATCTGCTGATTCCATTATTATGATTGTTCTAATGAATCACTAACTAATAAATGAAATAAGGTGTCTGTACGGTTTAATTTTGTATTTTACACTCTACAAATTTCAGATTGACAATTCTTAATATTTATTCGCTCCATTGAGCCACTTGTTGCGATTAAATATGTGTGTTTTCTACAGTATGGCAAACATGACTTGACTCCATTACACAGCAATTTCCTGCTAACCGCTAACAAGAACATATACAAAGATTATTTTTGAAGCAAAGAGGTTTCAAGAATTTACATCGTTGTCATAGATATTGTTTCGATCTGCTACTACATGATTTAGTAAAACGTCTTCTTGTTTTTAACTGTCGCTTGGGCCTTGGAGACCATATACGTTCTCTACATTCCTCTACCAGTGCTCTCTGTTCCTGGCTTTTGTAGACCATACTCCTCACCTGAGGCCCATTCCCACCGCGCCCTCGCGGATGTCATCCTTCCATCTGGTTCGTGGCCTCCTCGCTTCATCCTGCCCCCTATGGATCCAGAGAATGCTACTGTAGGTAGTCGTTCCTCCTCCATCCTAATTAGATATCTGGCCCATGTCAGTCTCCTCCTCTTCATCCTTTGACTAATATCAGCCTGTTGATATAGCTCCTCCAGTTCCTGGGTTTTAAGTATTCTCCACTCCTGTGTTTCTGGGTCGCTCCTGGGTCCAAAAATTTTCCTTAATATTTTCCTCTCAAAAACTAATAATTTTTGTTCATCTTCTTTTCTAAATGTGAAGCTTTCTGATCTATATAGATTTGCAGAATTACACTCTGATATAGCCTAAGTTTGAAGCTTCTGGTGACAGCTCTACTGGATAACACATCTCGTAGGCCAAAATAAGCTTTATTCGCTGCTGCTATCCTCGCTTTAATTTCAATGTCCATTTTATTCTGTTCATTGATGATGTTTCCCAGATATTTGAAGGTGTCTACCCTTTTAAAAGTAAGATCATCAACTGTCAGTGGACTACCATCATTGGGTGCCTCGCTCACGACCACGTACTCTGTTTTCTTCTCATTAATTTCTGATCCTGCTTTCCTTGCAATGTTTCTGTAGGAACTTGTCATCAGTTGTAGTTCTTCTTTGTTTCCACTTATTAGGACAATATCTTCCGCATAAGCAAGACGATGTATTTTATTCCCACGCATCTTTACTCCAACTGGGTTTACTTTTTGGTGTTCTGTATCTATCTTTTCTAAAATCAGATTGAAAAGAGTTGGAGATAAAGCTTCTCCTTGTCTTAGGCCTGTACTGACTTCAAACTCCTTTGACACTCCTGTGTCGGTCTTTACTTTGCAATAGGTTTCCTCCAAGCACATCTGTACTAGGGATATTAACTTCACAGGAAATTGAAACTCTTTGAGAACCCTGGTTATTGTGCTCCTGTGTATCTTGTCGTAAGCTTTTTTGAAGTCAACTAATACCATGTGGATGTCAACGTTATGTTCCCATGCTTTCTCGGTTATCTGTCGCAGTGTAAAGAGGTTATCACTAGTTGACCTGTCTCTCCTATAACCACACTGATAGTCACCTATAGTTTCTTCAGCTAGTGGCATCACTCTCTTGAGTAGACACTGTGATAGGATTTTGTAGGTTATATTAAGGAGTAAAATTCCTCTATTATTATCACAATCCAGAGGGTCATCCCTTTTTAAAATGGGGCAGATTTTGGCCGTTTTCCAGTCGTCAAGCATTTTCTCATATTACCACACTCTCCGTATCAATTTCGCAATTCTTTTTACCAATTCTGGCCCTCCATTCTTTATTAGTTCACCCTCCTACAATTTTATCTTCACCTGAACCTTTATTTTTTTCTAATTTTTAATTATTCCCTGCATTTCTTCTTCACTCGGTGGCTCTACTTTGATGTCTACTGTGTCTGGCACATCACATAAAAGAGGTTCAGTGGGGTCTTCGCAGTTTAGTAAATTAGCGAAGTAGTCTGCCCAACGCTGTTCTACGTCAGCATCACTTATGAGGATTTTTCCTTGGGTGTCTTTAATAAATGTTTCTCCGTTTTTATATTTTTTTGTTACTTTATTTACTTTTTGGTACATCTGTCTTGTCCTGTGATGAATACAATCGTCTTCTGCCTCTTTTATTAGTTCCTTGTGATACTTCCGTTTCTCCTGCCTTAGTATGCCATAGTAAAGTAAAACGCAGCAACAATAATCCATAGATTTTCATCTTAAAGCTTCAAAAATATTATAATTGCATAAAACATAAATAGTTACGAATGGTATAACGCATTGTAGTTAGATATAATTTTGTAAGAACTTATTTACTTATAAATGAAATTATCAGTATCCACTGGTTTCGATGTCTTCAAAACTTGTCAGGCTGGATTACATAACATAGAGACACAAGTTTTTCGGAGTTCACCGTTCAACACACACTGTTGAATAAGGGGCTCAGCAACAGCCGACCCCATGTTGACCCGACGACATCGTCAATTACGACTGCAGTGCGAACGTTATCGTAAATATTGATTCGTGGATTAATGGAAGTGTGTCGCCTCGTTGGATTAATCACGTTTCTTGTCGCACCAGGCCGGTGGTCGTGTCCGGATACGACATTCTCCAGGTGCTCCAAATAAGCACAGCGTCACGGACACAGGCGGGTGGAAGCAATATTATCCTAATGAGGATGTTCATCTGACAGCTCTTTTTTCTTAAATGATTAGTCTTCCGACTGGTTTGATGCGGTCCGCCAAGAATTCGCCTTCTGTGCCAACCCCTTCATCTCAGAGTAGCACTTGGAACCTACGTCCTCAATTATTTGCTGGATGTATTCCAGTCTCTGTCTTCCTCTACAGTTTTTACCACCTGCAGCTCCCTCTAGTACCATGGAAGTCATTCCATGATATCTTAAAACATATCCTGACATCCCGTACATTCTTCTTGTCAGTGCGTTCCATACACTCCTTTCCTTCCCGATTCTACGGAGAACCTCCACATTCCTTACCTTGTCGGTTCACTTAATCTTCAACATTCTTCTGTAGCACCACTTCCGAAATGCTTCGATTTTCTTCTTTTCCTGTTATCCTACAGTCCATGTTTCACTACCATATGACGCTGTGCTCCAAACGTATATTATCAGAAATTTCTTCCTCGAATTAAAGCTTATGTTAGATACCAGTAGACTTCAATTGGCCGGGAATTCCCATTTTGCCAGTTCTAGTCTGCTTTATATGTCCTTCTGATTCAGGCCGCCATGTGCTATTTTGCTGCCTAGGTAGCATAATTCCTTCATTTTGTCCACTTCGAGATCATCAACAGTAATGTAAAGTTTCTCGCTGTTCTCATTTCTGCTACTACTCTCTACTTTCATCTTTCTTTGATTTACTCTCAGTCCATATTCTGTGCTCATTACACTGTTCATGCGATTCAATACATCCTGCAGTCCTTCATTTAAACTGAGGATAGCAATGTAATCAGCAAATCGTATCATTAATATCCTTTCACACGGAATTTTTATTCCACTGCTGAGTGGAATTCTCAATGCACTGTTAATGTTACCATCTTTGCTTTTAATTTCACCGAATGTTGTTTTGACTTTTTTATGTGCTGAATCAGTCAGTCCGACCATCATTTTTTCGATTTCATCACGTTTCTCATGCAGCCATTTCGTCTCAGCTTCCCTGCACTTTCTGTTTATTTCACTCCTCAGCGATTTGTATTTCTGTATTCCTGAACATTTGTGTACTTCTTACTTTCATCGATCAGCTGAAGTATTTCTTCTGTATTTCTCCGCAGTTACCTTCTTTGTACATACGTTTTTCTTTCCAACTTCTGTGACTGCCCTTTTTAGAGACGTCCATTCCTCTTCAACTGAACTGGCTATTCAGCTAGTCTTTATCGTAGTCACCATAGTCTTAGAGAATTTCAAGCTTATCTCTTCATTCCTTAATATTTCCGTATCCCACTTCTTTAAGCATTCATTCGTCCTGACTAGACTCTACAATTCAAACTACCCTTCATCACTCCTAAATTGCGATCTGAATCTATATCTGCTCATGGGAACGCTTTACAATCCAGAATCTGATCTCTGAATCTCTGTCTGACCATGATGTAATCTAACAGAAATCATCCCTTATCTTCCGGCTTTTTCCAAGTATACCTCTTCCTCTTGTGAGTCTTGAACAGCGCATGCGCTATTAATAGCTCAAATTTATTTCAGAACTCAATTAGTCTTTCCCCTCTCTCATTTTTACTACCAAGCCTATATTCTCCAATAATCTTCTCTTCTATTCCTTCCTCTACAGCCGCATACCAACCCCTCATGACTATTATATATTCATCTCCCTTTAATAAATTAAAGCACCAATTTGCGTTTTCATTTATTACAATGTTGTTCTACCAATAACTGACTGAAGATTCTGTTAACTTCTCCCTTTACATACTGCATTATCCTTTTAGTGTCCTCGTGTACTTTCTCGATCTCCTCGTCTTCGTCTTGTGACATCGGCATGCATAACTGAACTATGGACTACGTGGACATCAGCCTCATGTCTTCCACGAAGATTGTGGTATCTTCCAGCAGGATTACTGTACTTGCCTCAGGGCCAGAATCGTGAAAGATTGTTGTGAGGTACATGATAGTGAACTCCCGTTGACAACTCAGCCACCAAATCCTTACGGTCTGAATCCGACGGAAATCATCCGACACGCTCTCGGGCGTCAATTCCGCGCCCACATAGCAAGGGCTCGTAATTTACTTTCACTGCGTAAACAAGGATTAGACATCTGTGCTCTGTATCACCGGAAAACTACAAAGGACTCGTCGAATTCATGGCACACAGAATGGCTGCTGTACTGCGTTCCACGAGTGGTCCAACATGCTATTGAGCAGGTGGTCATAATGTTTCCGCTCATCGGTGTAAGAAATCTCTACTCCGTTGTTAGTTTCATCATGACGCAAACCTACTAATTTTCTTTACGGTACTCATAACGCTGCATGACCCGAAGAAAACATTTTCACATATTTCTCGGAATTCAAACTGAATAGTACGATGCTGCTGTTTCTGCATTCTGCTGAGTAACTACTTCTTTACTCGTGGAGAAAACTAGCAAAAGTTGATTTTCTTGTCATCGCATAATCACAGCGTTTGAACTCTACTTACAGCTCACGAGTAAGACAGAAACTAACTATCGTATTTATGTTGGTACTGGTCAGTATCATTACAGCTTGCAAACTACCACCATAACAAAGCGGCGCCGTCTGGTGCAAAACCAGGTAGAATGCTCTATGCATAACGGCGCTAGGGCATCAGGAACTTGTTATAGTTGTTAAAACAACGAACATGAATTTGAAATTCCGATGTTTGTAAGCACGATGGGTTTCGACCGCTTCGAGCTGTTTTCAGGTTCTAGTCCTGGCCCGGTACATTGTCGGTTTCTTGCGAATAAGACCGTTTGGATTTCTTAATACACGCTTTATGTGAAGTTTCAATGTCAAATCCGCAATTAAGATTAAAGTTACAAAAGAACTGACATGCATTACCAACCGACAATGTAAATGAGATATAGGAATGATAAAGAGACACCGTGTACATGACCAGTCGATATACACTACTGGCCATTAAAATTGCTACACCAAGAAGAAATGCAGATGATAAACGGATATTCATTGGACAAATATATTATACTATAACTAACATGTGATTACATTTTCACGCAATTTGGGTGAATAGATCCTGAGAAATCAGTACCCAGAACAACGACCTCTGGCCATAATAACGGCCTTGCTACGCCTGGGCATTGAGTCAAACAGAGCTTGGATGGCGTGTACAGGTACAGCTGCCCATGCAGCTTCAACACGATACCACAGTGCATCAAGAGTAATGACTGGCGTATTGTGATGAGGCAGTTGCTCGACCAGCATCGACCAGACGTTTTCAATTGGTGAGACATGTGGAGAATCTGCTGGCCAGGGCAGCAGTCGAACATTTTCTCTATCCAGAAAGGCCCGTACAGGACCTGCAACATGCGGTCGTGCATTATGCTGCTGAAATGTAGGGTTTCGTAGGGATCGAATGAACGGTAGAGCCACGGGTCGTAACACATCTGAAATGTAACGTCCTTTGTTCAAAGTGCCGTCAGTGCGAACAAGAGGTGACAGAGACGTGTAACCATCCCGCCGGGTGATACGCCAGTATGGCGATGACGAATACACGCTTCCAATGTGCGTTCACCGCGATGTCGCCAAACACGGATGCGACCATCATGATGCTGTAAACAGAACCTGGATTCATCCGAAAAAATGACGTTTTGCCATTCGTGCATGCAGTTTCGTCGTTGAGTACACCATCGCAGGCGCTCCTGTCTGTGATGCAGCGCCAAGGGTAACCGCAGCCATGGTCTCCGAGCTGATAGTCCATGCTGCTGCAAATGTCGTCGAACTGTTCGTGCAGATAGTTGTTGTCTTGCAAACGTCCCCATCTGCTGACTCAGGGATCGAGACGTGGCTGCACGATCCGTTACAGCCATGCGGATAAGATACCTGTCATCTCGACTGCTAGTGATACGAGGTCGTTGGGATCCGGCACGGCGTTCCGTATTACCCTCCTGAACCCACTGATTCCATATTCTGCTAACAGTTATTGGATCTCGACCAACTCGAGCAGCAATGTCGCGATACGATAAACCGCAATCGTGATAGGCTACAATATGACCTTTATCAAAGTCGGAAACGTAATGGTACGGCCGGCAGCGGTGGCCGAGCGGTTCTAGGTGCTCAGTACGGTGCCGCGCGACTGCTACGGTCGCAAGTGCGTATCCTGCTTCGGGCATGGATGTGTGCGATATCCTTAGGTTAGTTAGGTTTAAGTAGTTTTAAGTTCTAGGGTACTGATGACCACAGATGTGAAGTCCCATAGTGCTCAGAGCCATTTGAACCATTTTTTTGTGATGGTACGCATTTCTCCTCCTGACGCAAGGCATCACAACAACGTTTCACCAGGCAACGCCGGTAACTGCTGTTTCTGTTTGAGAAATGGGTTGGAAACTTTCTTCATGTCAGCACGTTGTAGGTGTCGCCACCGGGCGCTAACCTTGTTTGAATACTCTGAAAAGCTAATCATTTGCATATCACAGCATCTTCTTCCTGTCGGTTAAATTTCGCGTCTGTAGCACGTCATCTTCGTGGTGTAGCAATTTTAATGGCCACTAGTGTAGGAAGCAGGATAAAATTTTTAAAATTAAATTGATTCAGTTGTAATAAAGTATTTGTGTAAACGTGGCGTTTACAGATAGTACGGCTGAATAGTTTACATGAACACTAGTAGACAGACTGCGCTGGTGGGGAATCCATAACCTTCCTTTTTCAGGTGACATGCTTCGATATTATTCAGTCTATACATTGAGGAAAAAGTGAAGGAAACCAAGGAGAAGTTTAGAAGGAGTATTGACCTTCAGGGAGATGAATTAAACTTTGAAGTTTGCTGCTGACACTGTATTTCCGGGACAAATGGCAGACGACACGGAATAGGAGCTGAATGGATTGGATAGTGTCTTCAGAAGAGATTATAAGATTAAAGTCAAAAAAATTGAAACAAGGGTGATGCAGTGCAACGAAATTGATTCAGTCGATGCCGAGGGAATTGGATTAGGAATGACAAACTAGAAGTAGTAGATTTTTTTTTCTATTTGTACAGTAAAATAACTGACTATGGGCAAAGTACAATGGCTATTGTGGTGCTTGGGAGTCTGTGCCCCTGTATATTCTTCTACCGCACTCACGGATATCCCAGGTACGATCCCTGTCTCACGTTGGATATTGTTTGTCGACAGAAGTGTGGCTGAGCAGTTTACTGCCAAGCTACCTGCAGGCACCTCAGCGTCTGGGTGACGCAAGCCGCGCCGGTACATGGTACACACAGCTGTAGTTGTAGACACGTACTTGCTTTCGCGGTCACGTGTGCACGTGACACTAGTCCTTAGTCTCCAGCGGACAGGTACTTAGGTCGCCGCGGAGCCCCTCGATGTCTAGTCACGCTCCGGGCTTCACAGCGACCACAAGAGATGGGAAAAACCGACCGGTACTATTCGGTATCTGTTTCGCCGCATTTATAACAGATGTTTATTTTTTTACTAATAACCGAGTAAATAAATGGAAATATCAGCTGTAGCAGCAGTGTTAAAATCTTTCGTTCTTAAATAATTTTTTTAAAAAATTGGAGTAATTTTTATTCGTAAACTTTTCGTTGCTTTGAAATATTGCGTTGTTATAGAATCAGTGCTGTTTTAATAACATTACAACTGAAAAAAAGCAACAAACACAGAACATAAGAATTGGTACAGCATGGCTGTGACAATAATGTCCCCGATGCCGTGTGTCGTGGCTTAAGGTACTCATGTACGTGCAGTGTGGAAGACTTGTCCCCGCCTGGTCTATACGATAGTTTTTCGCTGTCGTTTCCGGACATCCGTTGTATTACAGAAAGGCACGAATGCTAGTCTAGAAATATTTTATGAAGTGATGTAACAATGGAAGACTACAGACCTGTGTGCCATTGCTATGAAGAAACAAGAGAAAGTAAATTACGGTAATAATGATAAATTAAAAAATTAACCACAATTCACTAGTAATATACAATAAACGTAGAAAGTAGCTGATCTGCTGCCTGTGCCTACATAATATGCCTTTATCTTCTTGTAGCCCTTGAAAAGTGACGAAAAATACTGATGTTCGTAATGCCCAAATAGTGGTATGATACCCGATTACAAAATGATTTTTGGCAGTGCTTTACAAAAATTAGAATCAACAGGAAAATACTGGTGAGTTTTGGTAGTATTCAAAAATTTATCACTTTTCGAGAAAAGCAGCGAACGGTGAGCAGACTAAGTTTTCTTTTATTTGCATATTTATATTTCGATTCTTTACATCTTGCAACTAAGAGAGTCAAAATGTTTCATTTTTCGTTCAATTTCTACGTTTATTACAGGAAATAATAGGAAAAAAATCCGAAACCAGTTATTTCATACACCGATTAATTTGAGTTGTCTTAACAGTTAAATTAAAATGTAACGGGAAAGAAACTATGGAATCGAACTGGTTGTTTCAGCGATAACCATCATCCCTACCATGCTGACCACCGCCCGCTCTCGAGTGTACAACGCCTGCTGCTGCAGCTACCCGCTAGACAGTGGCGTCTAGCCCTCCCCGCGAGCCGTTCCCAGAGGCCCCTCCACTTAGCTGGACCTAGCGCCCCCCTCCCCCCCCACTCCTTCTTAGCCGGAGATACTTCTCCAATAATACAATACCAATAGCCGTTATTGTTAGGTTACCATTAACTACTTTACATTAAGTCATCTTCAGGTCTGCTTCAATCGAGTAACTTTCGGGTTACAAAACACAGCAGCGCTGTAACTGGTCTCGTGAAGATTATTTCGCAAAGGCATGTGTGCTCCTTGGACAGCTCTTCTGGGTTGCTGGCAGCTGTCCAAGGAGCCTAAAAATAAAACCTAAAAAACGGCTATTGGTATTGTATTATTGAAAATTGACCAGCCGTAGTCCCAAACTCCAGACAGAGAATGGAGTTACATTCATTGGACACACTTCTGGCCTGCACACGAGGTCCTGCCACGTGGGTCCGCATCTTACTATGGTACCTGGCTGCTCGTTGGTTGATTAGCCACGAGCCCACTGTGTTGTGGGACCGTGTCACTACTGTTCCACAGCTCCACCCTGCCACAGTGACATTCACGGACTTTGTCACACTGAGCACCATTTAGGAATCGTCAAGGACTGACACTTCAGTTTTGAGAACGAAAATACGGTCCACATAAGCTGCATTATTTTATTATTCAGTTTGAACTGTGGTTCATTTTCAGGCATATATCTTAAGCTTCCAGCTTCGTTTCACATTCTAATGCACCACTGGTACATGTGAATAGGTAAGCATCGTATTTCTGTGCGTACGTGGCACAAAAACAGTACAACAGTGAACACTAGTAGCCGGCACAAACATAATTTTATTGTTTTCGTGCCATTGAAAATGACCCACGGTTAAAATTGGCCAACTACACGGAGGACAAAGAGTATACAGCCTACTCTGACCATGTTTTCATTCTCAAAACACGTTGAGGCTGCAGACCACTACAAAAATGAGATGTTAAAATTTCAGTTGTATCCAAGTTGTATGGACATTGCTCCTTGAAAGCTGTACTGACTTAGTTCTTGGTTAATAAGCAAACATCATGCATATTTCAATCCAGTCTTTTAAACATTTTGGCAAAGAACAGAACAGATATAAAACGCAGATGCAATAGCAGGAAAAGTACACTACTGGAAATGGAAAAAAGAACACATTGACACCGGTGTGTCAGACCCACCATACTTGCTCCGGACACTGCGAGAGGGCTGTACAAGCAATGATCACACGCACGGCACAGCGGACACACCAGGAACCGCGGTGTTGGCCGTCGAATGGCGCTAGCTGCGCAGCATTTGTGCACCGCCGCCGTCAGTGTCAGCCAGTTTGCCGTGGCATACGGAGCTCCATCGCAGTCTTTAACACTGGTAGCATGCCGCGACAGCGTGGACGTGAACCGTATGTGCAGTTGACGGACTTTGAGCGAGGGCGTATAGTGGGCATGCGGGAGGCCTGGTGGACGTACCGCCGAATTGCTCAACACGTGGGGCGTGAGGTCTCCACAGTACATCGATGTTGTCGCCAGTGGTCGGCGGAAGGTGCACGTGCCCGTCGATCTGGGACCGGACCGCAGCGACGCACGGATGCACGCCAAGACCGTAGGATCCTACGCAGTGCCGTAGGGGACCGCACCGCCACTTCCCAGCAAATTAGGGACACTGTTGCTCCTGGGGTATCGGCGAGGACCATTCGCAACCGTCTCCATGAAGCTGGGCTACGGTCCCGCACACCGTTAGGCCGTCTTCCGCTCACGCCCCAGCATCGTGCAGCCCGCCTCCAGTGGTGTCGCGACAGGCGTGAATGGAGGGACGAATGGAGACGTGTCGTCTTCAGCGATGAGAGTCGCTTCTGCCTTGGTGCCAATGATGGTCGTATGCGTGTTTGGCGCCGTGCAGGTGAGCGCCACAATCAGGACTGCATACGACCGAGGCACACAGGGCCAACACCCGGCATCATGGTGTGGGGAGCGATCTCCTACACTGGCCGTACACCACTGGTGATCGTCGAGGGGACACTGAATAGTGCACGGTACATCCAAACCGTCATCGAACCCATCGTTCTACCATTCCTAGACCGGCAAGGGAACTTGCTGTTCCAACAGGACAATGCACGTCCGCATGTATCCCGTGCCACCCAACGTGCTCTAGAAGGTGTAAGTCAACTACCCTGGCCAGCAAGATCTCCGGATCTGTCCCCCATTGAGCATGTTTGGGACTGGATGAAGCGTCGTCTCACGCGGTCTGCACGTCCGGCACGAACGCTGGTCCAACTGAGGCGCCAGGTGGAAATGGCATGGCAAGCCGTTCCACAGGACTACATCCAGCATCTCTACGATCGTCTCCATGGGAGAATAGCAGCCTGCATTGCTGCGAAAGGTGGATATACACTGTACTAGTGCCGACATTGTGCATGCTCTGTTGCCTGTGTCTATGTGCCTGTGGTTCTGTCAGTGTGATCATATGATGTATCTGACCCCAGGAATGTGTCAATAAAGTTTCCCCTTCCTGGGACAATGAATTCACGGTGTTCTTATTTCAATTTCCAGGAGTGTAAGTCTGAAAGAAAGTTAGGAAGTCTTTTTCTGATATTTATGCGGAGTGAAGCCTTGTAAGGAAGTGAAATGTGGACAACAAGCAGTTCAGACAAGAAGCGAATAGAAGGTTTTTAAACGTGGTGCTATAGAACGACAGTAAAGATCAAACTGGTAGATCGAATAACAAAATGAGGTGATAGAGAACCGATTTGTGATGAAGAAGATATTTATGTCACAGCTTGCTAAGAGAGTTGATATATTGGTAGGACACATCCTGGGGCATCAAAGAAGCGATTTTGTAATAGATGCAAGTGTTTGGGGGTAGATTTGTGAGGGAGAAATGTTCAAATGTTCAAATGTGTGTGAGATCTTATGGGACTTAACTACTTACACACTATTTAAGCTAAATTATCCTAAGGACAAACACACACACACCCATTCCCGAGGGAAGACTCGAACCTCCGCCGGGATCAGCCGCACAGTCCATGACTGCAGTGCCCAGACCACTCGGCTAATACCGCACGGCTTTGTGAGGGAGACAATGGTTTGTTGTAGTGGTGGTAAGTTCCTATGGGACCAAACTGCTGAGGTCATCGGTCGCTGGGCTTACACACAATCTAAGTTAAACTGACTTACGCTAAGGCCAAAACACACATGCATGCTCGAGGGAGGATTCGAACTTCAGACGGGAGGGGGGAAGGGCGACAAAGTAGTTCTCCAGACATAAGGAGGATTGCACAGGATAGACTAGCATGGGCGACTGCATGAAACCAGTCTTCGGACTAAAGACCACAACAACAACCACGTTTTATTAAGACGAATAGTTATCACTCGGGATTAACATTGAGGGTATTTAGCAGTTCTCGCACACACCACAGACAACGCTCACTTCTCGAAGAAAGTGGACGTCTGTCAGGACATGGAGGAGGTAAGGGAGAGGGAGGAACCGGGGGGAGAAGCGCAACAGGGGAGAAGCGCAACAGGGACAGGGCGTGTCGAGCGCGACCTCCGGTACACATGGACGTTTGTGGGATTTACAGTAACAGACAACAAGTTTGGTAGCAGCAACGTTCAGATGAAAACTGAACTTCACTCCCCTTCCTCTTATAGCCATCAACAACAGTGTTTTACGTCACTTGACCCCGCCCAGTGGCCTCTCGTGGCTGAGGACCACTGTTGTAGCCCTCTAACCTCTGTAAACCCACTGACGTTGCGGTTCTCAGGAGCACGTATTGAGCTTGCTGCCCTGCTACGACTTGACGTTTTGTGGCCATCTTCTACTGCGATGCCCTACAACAGCGCCCAGATGGTGGATGAAACTTCTCCCCTGGTACAACTGCCCAGATTGTTTGCAATTCAAAATGTTCTAGTGTTACTGTTGACCTCCAGTAACTGCTACCATTTTTCCTTGCTCTCTGCCCCGTATCTTTGATTTTCTCTCTTGGAGTACCCTTGAAGGCTTCTAACAGCCTTAAGCTTAACAATTTACAAGTCATTACATCGCCAAATTATGACGAAATTGAATAGAATCCTTGCCCTGCTGTAATTAGATAAGGCTCTGGAGATGACCCGTAATAAAGATGGAAACAGAAAATTTATTTAGTTTTGTAAGTCTCAGTTCCAATTAATCATACTTTTTAACGAGTTACGAACATATTTAATGATCATCTTCAGCAGCAAAAATAATGCACTTGTGAATTTTCATAAGATGTCTCATGTGTCAATATTAGGTGCATTATTCAAATCAGTTCTTAATTTTAAATTAATTGTGTTACATCTTTTATACAATATCTGTGTTAAATTTTAATATCGCACATTATTAGTGATTTTCTTCTTCTCCACCCACCTTCTTCCCTCCCCTACCCATCATCCATGACGCATGTCTTTGGATAATGCAAAGTGTTTTTAGTAAACTGCTGGATAGCACTTAATATGGTCACAAATGTACTTCAAAGTGTTCGTATTATTTTACAGCTTATGACTGTTATTTTGTAAGAAGTTTGACTTCTCGCATGATTAATCAGGTATAATTTTAGGAATTATAAATTTTAAGTACTGTCACTCTATGTTGTCAGTTATTTAAACACAATTTTAATAATTAAAATTTTAAATCTTTTTTTCAATCTATGTTATCTACTTAACTTGTAACTTACTATCCTTTGGTTAAGCCCGCCCGGTTGGCCGTGCGGTCTAATGCACGGCTTCCCGGGCGGGAAGGAGCTCCTGGTCCCCGGCACGAATCCGCCCGGCGGATTTGTGTCGAGGTCCGGTGAACCGGCCAGTCTGTGGATGGTTTTTAGGCGATTTTCCATCTGCCTCGGTGAATGCGGGCTGGTTTCCCTTATTCCGCCTCAGTTACACTATGTCGACAATTGCTGCGCACACAAGTTCTCCACGTACGCGTACACTACCGTTACTCTACCACGCAAACATAGGGGTTACACTCGTCTGGTGTGAGACGTTCCCTGGGGGGTCCACCGGGGGCCGAACCGCACAATAACCCTGGGTTCGGTGTGGGGCGGCGGAGGGGTGAAGTGGACTGTGATAGTCGTCGTGGGGTTACGGACCACTGTGGCTGCGGCGGGGACGAAGCCTTTCCGTCGTTTCTAGGTCCCCGGTTAACATACAATACTATTCTTTTATTTTATTTATTTTACTTCTAGATCTTAAGATGATTATTAAATGTGGTGAAAAGTAGTCATCAAGCATGACTAATTGTAACTGAGAGTATAACTATAAGTATTCTAAATAATTTATATAGTTGAGTCGTCTCTCATGACAAAATGTCATGCATTATTAACAAATAAAAATGTCCCAGGTAATTTCTGTTCTTATGTACTGGGATGCAGTGATCGGGAAAAGGCAGCTTCTGGGATGGCTTCAATGCCAGGGAAACTTAAGGACATAAGAAGCCGTTGTGACCTTAAAACTTGCCATAGGTGACATCCTGAAGAAAATTAAACATTTATACGATTTGTAGAGTTCGGAAACGTTTTCAAAATGTTGACGGCAGTGCACCCTTCTAAATTCTGAATGTAGTGCAAATAAAAAACAGATAGCCAATGGTTACCTACAACTTTTACAGAAACCAGACTGCAAGCCGACAGACATTAAAGCGAAGTTAGGTTGGGTTGGGTTGGGTCGAATTAGGCTGGGTTAGGTGCCTGAGAAGGGAATAAGATGGGGTTGTAGCCTCTCCAATGTATCAGACCTAGAATAAATTAGAAACCAAGCTATATTTCAGGGAGCACAAATAAAATCATGAGGTTTCCCATGAGGAGCTCTGTAAGAGATA
Source organism: Schistocerca nitens (assembly GCF_023898315.1). Classification (NCBI taxonomy): domain Eukaryota; kingdom Metazoa; phylum Arthropoda; class Insecta; order Orthoptera; family Acrididae; genus Schistocerca; species Schistocerca nitens. The sequence goes on along the minus strand of NC_064617.1, from coordinate 421,725,798 downwards.
CGAAAGACTTGGAAGATAAATGTCTTCAAAATACGATGGACTGTTGAAAAGCAATGCCTCCAAATTGTGTATGTGAATACTCTTAATGCTTTTTAAATGAAACAAACGTTATTAACAGTCTACATCTTTATTCTTCATGCCTACAAATTTATTTCTCCACATAGTCGGCGAAGAACACATTTCTCCCAACGAGAGGCAAGTTTGTTGATACCTTTGCTGTAGAATGACTTTGTTGAAGAAGCCACAACCTCACCTCTACTTACATCGCGTCATCAATATCAAAGTGAAGCCCTCGAACGTGTTCTTTCAGTTATGGAAACAGATAAAAATTGGGTAGGACCAAGTTGAAATTGTATGAAGGAAGATCGATGACCGGGAACCGAAGATGTCTGATTGTTCCAGATGTCGCAGTGCTCGTATGTGGTCTAGCATTGTCATGCTGATGGAGAATGGAGAGAGTGTTATATGTGTAGACGAACTCCTCGAATTCAAAACTCGATTAGAGCACCCTGTTTCTCCCACACAGACATAACTACGTTGCACATAGCTATGTAACACTCTACAATTCTTACTATCAGAAAGCTGCCAATATGCAACGAAGCGTTGCAATGAAGCGTTTGTTTTATTTAAAAAGCTTGGTCATCCATAAAAATTGCATCATTCTTTGGGAACATGACGTCCATGAATGAATGAAAATGGTCTCCAAATAGCCGAACTTCCAGAGTGCCCAGTCCATGCCATGTAAACAGCCCAAACCATTATGGGGCTAGCACTAGCGCACACAGTGCCTTTGACAACATCGGCCCATGGCTTCGTGGGATATGCGCCACACTCGCAGCCTACCATCAGCTCTTACCAACTGAAATCGGGATTTATCTGACCAGGCTACTGTTTTCCATTCGTCTAGGTTCCAACTGATATGGCCACGAGCCCAGTAGAGGCGCTGCAGGCGATGTCGTGCTGCTAGCATAGGCACTCGCGTCGGTCGTCTGCTGCCAAAGACCATTAACGCCAAATTTCCCCGCAGTATCCTAACGGGTGTGTTCGTCGTACATCCAACATTGATTCCTACCGTTATTTCACCCAGCGATGCCTGTCTGTTAGCACTGACAAACCTATGCAACTGACGCCATTCTCGGTCGATTATTGCAGGCCAACGGCCACTGCGTTGTCCGTGGTGAGAGGTGATGCCTGAATTGTGGAATTCTCGTCACACTCTTGGCACTGTAAATCTCGGAATATTGAATTCCCTTGTCCCACGCGTCTAGCTCCAATTACCATTCTGCGATCGACGTCAGTCAATTCCCTTCGTGCGGCCGTAATCACGTCGGAAGACAAAATTCAAATGGCTCCAAGCACTATGGAACTTAACATCTGAGGTCATCAGTCCCCTAGACTTAGAACTACTTAAACCTAACTAACCTAAGGACATCACACACATCCATGCCCGAGGCAGGATTCGAACCTGCGACCGCAGCAGCAGCGCGGTTCCGGACTGATGCGCCTAGAACCGCTCGACCACAACGGCCGGCCGTCGGCAAACTTTTCACATAAATCACCTGAGTAGAAATGACAGCTCCGCCAATCCACTGCCCTTTTATACCTTGTGTACGCGATACTACCGCTATCTGCATATGCTAACACTACTTCCAGTAGCCCTAGTCCTGCAAGGTTCGCAGGAGAACTTCTGTGAAGTTTGGAAGGTAGGAGATGAGGTACTGGTGGAAGTAAAATAGTGAGGACAGGTCGTGAGATGTGCGTGGGTAGGTCAGTTGGTAGAGCACTAGCCCGCGAAAGGCAAAGATCAAGAGTTCGAGTCTCGGTCCGGCATACACTTTTAATCTGCCAGGAAGTTTCAAATCAGCGCACACTCCGCTGCAGTGTGAAAATTTCATTCTGGAATTTTAAACATGGCTTTCTCAGCAACTGTATATAAGTTTCAACATAGGGATCACACAGCTATCCAGTTGGAAACAACTGTTTGGCACACTGACCAAGGTTTCGTCACCTCTAAGGATTGCCTCATCAGAATGAAATGTTGAGAAACCGTAAAACTACACTGCGTGAAGGCAGTGGTCAGAAGTTAGAGCAGATATGCTCAACTCAAGAAATAAAATAAAAGGCGTTTGACATGAGCAAAATTGTTCAAATGGCTCTGAGCACTATGGGACTTAACATCTGAGGTCATCAGTCCCCTAACCTAACTAACCTAAGGACAGCACACACATCCATGCCGGAGGCGGGATTCGAACCTGCGGCCGTTGCGGTCGCGCGGTTCCAGACTGAAGCGCCTAGAACCGCTCGGCCACTGCAGCCTGCCTGACATGTGCATATCCGCTCTAATTTCTGACCATTGCCTTGTCGCAATGTAGTTTTACGGTTTCTCAAAATTTCATTCTGATGAAGGAATCCTTAGAAGTGTCGAAACCTTGGTCAATGTACCAAACAGTTGTTTGAAACCGGTTGGCTGTGTCATTGCTATGTTGTTATTTATGAGATTTATAGAAATTTCTCTGTTGTTCTTGTTGTGGTCTTCAGTCCTGACACTGGTTTGATGCAGCTCTCCATGCTACTCTATCCTGTGCAAGATTCTTCATCTCGCAGTACTTACTGCAACCTACATCCTTCTGAATCTGTTTAGTGTTTTCATCTCTTGGTCTCCCTTTACGATCTTTAATCTCCACGCTGCCCTCCAATACTAAATTGGTGATACCTTGATGCCTCAGAACATGTCCTTCCAACCGATCCCTTCTTCTAGTCAAGTTCGCCACAAATTTCTCTTCTCCGCAGTTCTATTCAATACCTCCTCATTAGTTATGTGATCTACCCATCTAATCTTCAGCATTCTTCTGTAGCACCACATTTCGGAAGCTTCTATTCTCTTCTTGTCCAAACTATTTATCGTCCATGTTTAACTTCCATGCATGGCCACACTCCATACAAATACTTTCAGAAACGACTTCCTGACACTTAAATCTATACTCGATGTTAACATTTTCTCTTCTTCAGAAACGCTTTCCTTGCCATTGCCAGTCTACATTTTATACCCTCCCTACTTCTATTATCATCAGTTACCTTGCTCCCCAAATAGCAAAACTCTTTTACTACCTTAAGAGTCTCAATTCCTAATCTAATTCCCTCAGCATCACCCGACTTAATTCGACTACATTCCATTATCCTCGTTTTGCTTTTGTTGATGTTCATCTTATATCCTGCCTTCAAGAGACTGTCCATTCTGTTCAACTGCTCTTCCAAGTCCTTTGCTATTTCTGACAGGATTACAATGTCATCGGCGAACCTCAAAGTTTTTATTTCTTCTCCATGGATTTTAATACCTACTCCGAATTTTTCTTTTGTTTCCTTTACTGCTTGCTCATTATACAGATTGAATAACATCGGGGAGAGGCTACAACCCTGTCTCACTCCCTTCCCAACCGCTGCTTCCCTTTCATGCCCCTCGACTCTTATAACTGCCATCTGGTTTCTGTGCAAATTGTAGCCTTTCGCTATCTGTATTTTACCCCTGCCACCTTTAGAATTTGAAAGAGAGTATTGCAGTCAAGATTGTCAAAAATCTGCATTCTGTGTAGTTTCTCAAAACAACCAACTTGTACCATTGCATGGTCACAGCGAGAGGTCTTCTAATGCACCATGAATCACAATTCCCATTCAACAAATTTAACTGCTTTTTGTGAAGAAGTTTTATCAGCGTTACCCATCGACCCTCGTAAGAGTGTGGGGTCTTTACAATGAAAGGCGACAGCAAATTATCCTGCTTTTTGTGAAGAAGTTTTATCAGCGTTACCCATCGACCCTCGTAAGAGTGTGGGGTCTTTACACTGAAAGGAGACAGGGGATGTCACCTCTCCTTGTCATTCCCTGCATACGTTGTCTCTCGAACCACGAGGACAGTCTGAACTTGTCCCGGCTCCTGTCAATCTCTCGTAGCTAATGCAACGTCAGGCCAAACAAACAGTGTCTCGAGCAAGAACTTGTGTCGGGCCGACATCAGGGTGGGCGCCGTGCCCCCTGTTTGTTGGGGGATTTGTCGTGGGGGCCAAGTTGGTAAGCCGGCGCCGCCGCCGCGCACCTAATAGCCGCCGCCGCCGCCGGTACGGGCAGCGGAGGCGCAGCAGCAGCGGAGCGGCGTGGCTCTGCTCTGGCCGGCTTATATCGATTGAGTGGCGGCTTACTGGCCGCGGGGGCGGCGGCGGAGGTCCGTGCCTGCCGGCCGCGCCGACGAATTATTCAGCCGCGAGCCGCCGGACCGGGCGCGCGGCACGGACGCGCCACGGGCCAACTTGCGTGGCCGGCCAGCGCGGGCCCTGACCTTCCCAGGAGGTCGCTTCCGACCTTCCGTCTGAGCAAACTCCCGTCCAGCTCAACAGCTGCAGGCATTTCAACAAGATTTCAAACTATACCCTGTTCGTGATAAGAGTACTCCAGATACAAAAGCCGCTAAATACATTATTTGTCGAATTTGAACAGAGTACCCTGCCGTATAGATTTTTTTAGCGCCTACACGATAACGAGGATAATGGAATGTAGTCGAATTAAGTTGGGTGATGCTGAGGGAATTAAAGTAGTAAAGGAATTTTGCTATTTGGGGAGCAAAATAACTGATGATGGTCGAAGTAGAGAGGATATAAAATGTAGACTGGCAGTGGCAAGGAAAGCGTTTCTGAGGAATAGAAATTTGTTAACATCGAATATAGATTTAAGTGTCAGGAAGTCATTTCTGAAAGTATTTTTATGGAGTGTGGCCATGTATGGAAGTGAAACAAGGACGATAAATAGTTTGGACAAGAAGAGAATAGAAGCTTTCGAAATGTGGTGCTACAGAAGAATGCTGAAGATTAGATGGGTAGATCACATAACTAATGAGGAGGTATTGAATAGGATTGGGGAGAAGAGAAGTTGTGGCACAACTTGACTAGAAGAAGGGATCGGTTGGTAGGACATGTTCTGAGGCATATGGGATCACCGATTTAGTATTGGAGGGCAGCGTGGGGGGTAAAAATCGTACAGGGAGATCAAGTGATGAATACACTAAGCAGATTCAGAAGGTTGTAGGTTGCAGTAGGTACTGGGAGATGAAGAAGCTTGCACAGGATAGAGTAGCATGGAGAGCTGCATCAAACCAGTCTCAGGACTGAAGACCACAACAACAACACGATGGACTAGGTTTCGGGATGCAAGACCCGCTATAAACTGTTGAAAACGGCTGTAGAAAATCGTGTGAGGACGCAAAGGTCGCTAACTGCACGTTGTTTTCGACAACAAATCCCGCTAAACGTCCAATGTTTGAATTTTTGGGATTTGAGGTGCGCCAGTTACGCAAAACACCATTTTTCTCAGTACCCAAACATGTTTCGGCACCACTGTGCCATCATCAGTTGGTTTTCGTTTTTATTTATTCTTTACATTTGGTGAGCATGAATTTTCTGGACCACTTTTGTGTTAATTATTACAGGTAGCTTGCCATGTTTTCGTGTGGCAAGCACTTCCATTCTCCGCATCATGCGCAGATGGTGTAATGCATACGTAGCTATAACAAGTATTTTCCACAAATAATGTAGTAAAACGCTTTTCACTACACCATCTCAGGATGATGCGGAGAATCGAAGTGCTTGCCACACGAAAACATGACAAGCTACCTCTAATAATTAACACAAAAGTGGTCCAGAAAATTCATGCTCACCAAATGTAAAGAATAAATAATAACGAAAACCAACTGATGATGGCACAGTGGTGCCGAAACATGTTTGGGTACTGAGAAAAACGGTGTTTCGCGTAACTGGCGGACCTCAAATACCAAAAATTTTAACTGCAAACACGGCCAATACGAGGAGCTGCAAATCTAAAGATGGATAGTCCAATGTTTGCAAAACCAGCCACCTTCAACAGACATGGCGGTCGCATGATACAAAGCACGCCAACTGACATCAGACTTACCATTCTAGATATCCAAACCTAAATTTTATTTTGTTAGAATTGGAAGGGCCAATGACCTTGCCGGCGTGCCAACACTGGTTCCCGTCAGATCATCAAAGTTCAGCGCTGTCGAGCTGGGCTAGCACTTGGATGGTCTGCTTAGCACCGTTGGCCAGCGGGGTGCACTCAGCCCTTGTGAGGCAAACTGAAGAGCTACTTGATTGAGAAGCAGCAGCTTCGGATTCCTAAAGTGACATACGGCCGGGAGGGCGCGGTGCTGACCACATGTCCCTCCATATCCGCATCCCGTAACGAATATGGGTTGAGGATGACACCGTGGCCGGTCGGTGTCTTTGGGCCTTCATGGCCTGTTCGGAAGGGGTTTAGTTTAGTTTAGGATTGGAAGGGGTAGTTTTATTATTCAGAATTAGGTTGGCTGCGTCATAGCAAACGTACGTAACAGTGACGCTCTCAATGCCGATGTATTATCAAAATTTACGCCGGTAATCGCAGTTCTGCTGATCAGCAGGGTGTGTGTTGACATATTTGAGTGAATTTTTTGAAGAAAGTGAGTGATTTTGTGGACTGTTTAAATGGTGAAGATGGTACAAACGAAGAAGAAATAGTAAGAATTATGCGATAAATCGAACCGGTAGTAATTGAAAACGACCAGAACGAGACCGAGGGCGACGGTCTCTCCCGGAAAAGGAAATGGAATCCTGATCAGTAGAAAAGAAATTTTTCCAAATTAGAAAGATAATAACATGAAAAGTATTATTAAACCAATGTTATGCAATGAAATCTGTGTTGATACTACACTAATGGCCATTAAAATTGCTACACCAAGAAGAAATGCAGATGATAAACGGGTATTCATTGGACAAATATATTATATTAGAACTCATATGTGATTACATTTTCAAGCAATTTCGGTGCATAGATCCTGAGAAATCAATACCCAGAAAAACCACCTCTGACCGTAATAACGGCCTTGATACGCCTGGGCATTGAGTCAAACAGAGCTTGGATGGCGTGTACACGTACAGCTGCCCATGCAGCTTCAACACGATACCACAGTTCATCAAGAGTAGCGACTGGCGTATTGTAACGAGCCAGTTTCTCGGCCACCATTGACCAGACGTTTTCAATTGGTGAGACATCTGGAGAATGTGCTGGCCAGGGCAGCAGTCGAACATTTTCTGTATCGAGAAAGGCCCACAGGACCTGCGACATGCGGTCGTGCATTATTCTGCTGAAATGTAGGGTTTCGCAGGGATCGAATGAAGGGTAGAGCCACGGGTCGTAACACATCTGAAATGTAACGTCCACTGTTCAAAGTGCCGTCAGTGCGAACAAGAGGTGACCGAGACATGTAACCAATGGTACTCCATACCATCACGCCGGGTGATACGCCAGTATGGCGATGAAGAATACACGCTTCCAATGTGGGTTCACCGCGATGTCGTCAAACGTGGATGCGACCATCATGATGCTGTAAACAGAGCCTTGATTCATCCGAAAAAATGACGTTTTGCCATTCGTGCACCCAGGGTCGTCGTTCAGTGCACCATCTCAGGCGCTCCTGTCTGCGATGCAGCGTCAAGTGTAACCGCAGCCATGCTCTCCGAGCTCATAGTCCATGCTGCTGCGAATGTCGTCGAACTGTTCGTGCAGATGGTTGTTGTCTTGCAAACGTCCCCATCTGCTGACTCAGAGATCCAGACGTGGCTGCACGATCCGTTACAGCCATGCGGATAAGATACCTGTCATCTCGACTGCTAGTGATACGAGGCCGTTGGAATCCAGCACGGCGTTCCGTATTACCCTCCTGAACCCACCGATTCCATGTTCTGCTAACAGTCATTGGATCTCTACCAACGCGAGCAGCAATGTCGCGATAGGATAAACCGCAATCGCGATAAGCTACAATCCAACCTTTATCAAAGTCGGAAACGTGATGGTATGTACTCGTATTTCTCCTCCTTACACGAGGCATCACAACAACGTTTCACCAGGCAACGCCGGTCAACTGCTGTTTGTGTATGAGAAATCGGTTGGAATCTTTCCTCATGTCAGAACGTTGTAGGTGTCGCCACCAACCTTGCGTGAATGCTCTGAAATGCTAATCATTTGCATATCACAGCATCTTCTTCCTGTCGGTTAAATTTCGCGTCTGTAGCACGTCGTCTTCGTGGTGAAGCAATTTTAAAGGCCAGTAGTGTACAACTAGATCCTTACTCACAAGAAGTTTTGAGCGCTATCGACAAAAGATTTGAAACTGATTCCTAACTTCTGGATTTGCAGAAGGCTTTTGATGCCTTACCCCACAAGCGGCTTGTAATCAAATTACATGATTATGGAATATCGTCTCAGTTATGTACTGGATTCGTGATTTCCTCTCAGGCCACAGTTCGTAGTAATTGACGGAAAGTCATCGAATAAGACAGAAGAGATTTCTGGCGTTTCCCAAGGTAGTGTTATGCACCCTTTGCTGTTCAAAAAATGGTTCAAATGGTTCTGAGCACTATGGGACTTAACATGTGAGGTCATGAGTCCCATAGAACATAGAACTACTTAAACCTAACTAACATAAGGACATCACACATATCCATGCCCGAGGCAGGATTCGAACCTGCGACCGTAGCGGTGGCTCGGTTCCAGACTGTAGCGCCGAGAACCGCTCGGCCACTCCGCCCGCCCTATTGCTGTTACTTATCTATATAAACGATTTAGGAGACAATCTGAGCAGCCGCCTTACGTTGTTTTCAGATGATCATCAGAAGATCAAAACAAATTGCGAAATTACGAAAATTGACAATCGACCCGAAATAATGGTAAGTGTGAGGTCATCCACATGATTTCTAAAACGAATTTGTTGAACTTCGGTTATACGATAAATCAGTCAAATCTGCAGACCGTAAATTCAACTAAATACCTAGGAATTACAATTACGAACAAGTTAAATTGAAAAGAACACATAGGAAATGTTGTGGTCAAGGTGAACCACAAACTGCGATTTATTGGCAGAAGAATTAGAAGATGCAACAGATCTACTAAAGAGATTGCGTACACTATGCTTGTCCGTCCTCTTTTGGAGTACTGCTGCCCGGTGTGAGACCCTTACCGAATAGGATTAGCGGACTACACTGAGAATGTTGAAAGAAGAGCAGCAAGTTTTGTGTTATCAAGAAACAGGAGAGAGTGTGTCACAGACGTGATACATGATTTGCGGTGGATAACATTAAAAGAAAGGCCTTCTCGTAACGATGGGTTCTTCTTCGCATTCGGGGGATACGAATGCAAATATATTTTGTTGGTGTCAACCTACATAAGGAGAAACGATCGTCATAATAAAATAAGGGAAATCAGAGCACGCACGGATCTCTGTAGGTGTTCGCTTTTTTTCCGCTCACTCTTCGGGGGTATAATAACAAAAAATTACTGTGAAAATTGTACGCTTAACCCACTGCCAGGCAGAGTAACTATGCAGATGTAGATGTAAATTTCCGCAGCAAATCATAAATATTAATAATATTCGGAGATAAACTGCATCCTATTCTTACTCCCAAATTTGTCCTGGTCTTGGATTATCCATGTCCTTCAATGAAAACAGAAATTAAATATTCTCCTTACTATTTCCTCTGTCATTTCCTGTCACCATATTTCCCAAGTACTCAAAAGATTTTACTCGTTCTGGAGTCTTCCAATCGAACAGTATTTAAACACCCTATGTATCCACATTTTTATCTGGGACTTATTGTCGCGCAGGACCCCTGATTTCTAACAACTTTTTCCGGAGGTTTCTCTCGATTGTACGGAAATGGCGCAATTAAAAGTTCCCAAATATTCTCACACACGCACTCTCACACACGCACTCCGTTCCATTATCAGCGTCTCTAGTATTTGGCTGAAAATAGATGGACTCTACAATGGATCTATTTTGGAACAGCCGACTCTACCTTTCGGAGTAGAGAATGAAACGCATTTTTTATAAAAAAATTTTAAAAATCTGGATTAGATAGTAAAGGAATGGTAGACTGCGAGCTTCACGGTTGGGTCCTGCTTCGTTTCGCCGAATAATTATAACTCACCTTTGTCTGAGGAGGAAATTGGTGATAATTACAGAAACAGGAGAACTGTCAACAGTTATCGGGAAAGCGAGCAATTTGATGGTTTTTTTTGTCTTTGCTTTGAGAGACTTCCAATTGACTGGGTATACGAATCTTTGGTAGTGGTGAAAGTATTCTTCTCTTTTCTTTGATTTTGGCCACCGATGAACCACGTGAAATACCATACGCCCGATTTTGTCTCCTTGCGTCGGTCCTTCCAGTATTTCTTCACTTTGTTGCAAATAAACGCTTGTTAATGCCATCACGGTTTCACTGTGCGCCCTAGCGTAAATCAGTCCTCTCGAGCACCATTTCTCTCGCCCATCTTGACGCATGGCCACTCTGAGTAGGCAGGGTCAAAACAATTATTTTTACTGTGTTATTTTCTTTTTCCTCAGCCCAGGCAGTAATGTGATCCCTGATCTTTATTGATTGGCGACTCCATGGAGTGCTGTGTGCACAACGACCATATATGTTAAATTAAAAGGAAGGTCTGCGTTGGCGTAATATTGATGTTTTATTGATAGCAAAATCGATTTTCAATCACATAGTGATCATCTTCAGTGCTGGAAGTTAAAAATTTCACATAGCGATCAGTGAATAAAAACAGAAAACCACAATCACACCTGAGTATAAACCAACTGTTGGAAAGAAAATACCTGTGGTGCACAAATTAAACTCAGACACTGGTATCAAGTTATCAGTAACCAAAACTGAGAAGCGATCGCCGGCCGGGGTGGCCGAGCGGTTCTAGGCGCTACAGTCTGGAACCACGCGACCGTTACGGTCGCAGGTTCGAATCCTGCCTTGAGCATGGATGTGTGTGATGTCCTTAGGTTAGTTAGGTTTAAGTATTTCTAAGTTCTAGGGGACTGATGACCTCAGAAGTTACGTCCCATTGTGCTCAGAGCCATTTGAACCAATTTTTTGAGAAGCGATCACAATAACTGAAGCCGCTGTTTACATTCACCTATGCAGCAGACCTTCCTATGACAGGGTCTTAGAACGCCCTCTATGTGGCGTGTGTCACGTGAAGACTTAACAATCCTTTATTTGCCAAGATATTACCACAAAATACCAACGCGCACTTGCAAATCATTAATTGAATATTTCAATTTTAAAATTGTACATTAAAAAACGCATAGCAAAAAAGACAGGGGGGAAATGCACATCTTGCCAATATACGCTGTCGTGTTATCAGTATTACGGCCAATGCTGATCTTCCTTTTAATTTCCCTGATCTTTTACTTCAGATTCGAACTTCTTAATCTTGTTTGGAAAAGTTGGCCTGTCTCTAGCATTTATGGTTTCGGAACGTTATTTTCTACTAAATATTTTTTTCTTTCCCTGTTCCAACTAACTTCCATTTTTGGATTTTTGTCGAAATGTTCAAATATTTTTCAATCAGTCTTTCCGGGTTCATTCATACCAGGTGACGATAAAACAAATTTTTTTTTTCCTGAGAGCATTAGATAGTTGTTCAGTTTGGGTGTAGATTTCTTCATCACGTCTTCTCATAAACTCATAAACGTACTCACATTTCCTCCTTTTTGTTGAAGTCTAAGTATTCCACTGCATGAAGGCACTCCGGTTTAATGAGCGTTGTAGGTCGAATTTTTGTTTCTCCTGAGAGTGATATTTTATTGTCAATGTCCTTCGTTAATTGATAAGCCTTTCCTATTTGCTATGTTTTGCTTTTGTTTGCTTCTTCGTATAGATCGTGTGGCCGTATTATTTCCCCTACGAGGGTTGGAACTTAAATAGTGGCAACTATTTAATCACAACCGATACATGTTTGCACCTGTTACTGTCCTTCAAAATAGTCACCAGCGTCGTGTAGAACCCGTTACCAGTGATGAGGATGGCGTAGTATACCGTTAGCACAGCTTCATCTGTTGATGGTGCAAATACGGCGGTCTAAAGTTATGGTGATTCTCGCGTACGACTGTGAAGGTGTTATCCTATAACTCATTGCGTTCCTCCACGGCAAACCGTCAATGCACAGTATTACTGTTCGTTTTTGGAACATCACCTGCGACCAGATTTGCGAAAGAAGCGGCGACACTTTCTGCACAACCCACTCACCATTTTGCACGACAATGCGCGGGCGCATACAGTGCAAGCTGTGGCTGCTTTGTTCGGTCTATGGGACTGGGAAGTACTGTACCATCCACCATAACTTGTGACTTTAATTTGATTCCGAAGATGAAGGAACCACTTCGTGGCATTCGCTTCAGAACTGTTCCAGAGATTCGACAGTCAGTAGACCGCTCCATTCGCACCATCAACAGAACAGGCTCTGCTAATGGTATACTACGCCCTCCATATCGCAAGCAACGTGTTCTACACAATGCTGGTGACTTCTTTGAAGGACATTAACAGGTACAAACATGTACCTCTTTTGTATCGGTTGTGAATAAATAATTGAAATTATTTAAGTTCCAACCCTCATACATAATTAAATTCATTCACTCTGTTAATTCTGTTGTGTCTTGTGCTTAGGAATTTCGAAGCATTTTTTAATGTTCCCAATGAATTTTGTCTTCTCTAAAGAAATTTGTAATTGGCTTTCTCTTTCAACAGGCTGTTTGCTCATTTGCTGTATCGGCGTTTTCGGAGGATGTTGCTAAATCGTCTTCAAAGCCTAAACATTTGAGTTTGCCTTTCGACTTTTTTGCATCCCGAATTAATTTTTTTCGATTTCTTTTTCTTGAAGTCTAAGAATCCATTCACTTACTAGTTTTTCTAACAGCTTTCAGGAGAGGATATAATCTTGCCTTACACCAATTTTGATTTCAAATGGTTCCGAAATTTCTCCGCAGAATCTTGTACTAGACTTTGTTTCTTTAACTATTGGCAAAGTGTTTTCGTTTATGTCGAATTGTTTTGGCATTTTGAAGAGTGTTTCTCTGTCTAGGGAGTTGTAGGCTTTCTTGAAGTGCACAAAGGATACGACAAGATTTTTGATTCTTAAACAATAATTCCTGAATATGAGTTTCACATTCATAATCTATTCCACGAAGGCCATTCCTTTCTAAAATCTCATTTCGTTTTCACTGAGCTGATGATCTAAACACACTTCCGAAAAAGTGATTCTTTTACAGTTGTTAACATTTGCCTCACTTCCTCCTTTGTGTAAAGAATCCATGAGAACATATTTCCATTCTTCTATAATTTCCCAATTGTCTAAATTTCCTCCAAAATTTTTTGAACTTTTTCAATCATGTCATCGCTAGCTTTTATCCAGATTTCCGTGAGAGTTGAATCCTCTCCAGAAGCGTTCTTATTTTTCAGTTCTTTAATTATATTCTACATTTCATTTTTATCTGGGTACATCATTGATTAATACTGATAATAACCACAATAAAAAATGAGGTCCAGAGACACAGACCCTGCTTTACGGAGAATCGGTTATTACTGACCCTCTTCTTGGACGATAAAGCCCGTACACTTCTTGCTTCTCGGATGAATGAATTTCTCGCAGGTGAAGGTACCCCCTATGCGGCTTGGACAGCGAAATCTCCATATCCGAGTACTACATGGAATACGTGTATACGTGAAATGCGTTGGGAAGCATAAAAGCAGTCTATCTCCAGACACCAAGTACTCTTACATATCTATACATAGTCTTTCCAGACGAAGGGATTCGGATATTTTCATCGATGAGGAGGATGTCAGGTCCAAATGGATTTTTAAAAACCAGGTCATGCAGTAATAGAGCTCTAACATTGCAAGATCAAATAGCTCACAAAGTAGTTCAGTACAGAGACAAAAAACTTTCTGAGCACTTGCAGAATGAGATAAAATGTCTGAAAGTTGGCGGAGCAAATTTTAAAGTTAGCCTAAAAATATTTCTCCCGCTGTTCTCAGTAACTCGACACATTTTATTCCATCTATCCAACTTATGTTTTCCGTCACCCGTCGCGTCAATACTTCGAAAGCCTCCAGCTTTCTTCCTCATTCACCACGTTTCAGTACCATACCTGAGGACAATATATGGAAAACACTATAAGTGTTTTAATTAAATCTTTGTTTATATTGCTATAAATACGTATCCTTGTCTTACACAATTCCTCTTTCACCGTTGCTTTCCTGTTTTTAATTTCTGTGTAACACTTCCGGTCGCTTTTTAATCTGCTTCCTTGTTATTTAAAGCTTTGCATATATCTTTATGTTCCTCCATTTTGTAGTATCTTTAACTTTTAAATGCATCCTAGAGCCATTACATTTGTTTTACTTCTTCTGATGTTCATAGCATAGCTGATTCCTTTACCTTCAATAAAATCCACTACTTCATTATTCATTATTCATCCGTTCTTAGAATGAGAATGTCATCAGTAGACCTAAAACAATGTTTCTTATTCTTCCAGTTTCACTCCCGTTTAATGTAGTAGGCGGTGCTCAATCATATTCTCTAAGTACAAATTGAAAAGAGCAGAAAACAGATGACGGCCATGTCTCATTACTTTTACCAGTTCAGTCCAGTTGATCCCTCTTCACTTTCATTGCCTCTTTTTTACTTAAATATAATGATCCTCAGAACATGAAACTAAATATCACATTCCTGCGCTTCTGCATGCAAACTATTTTCTTATGACCGTAAACGAAGGTACTAGGTGCCGTCTGCAGCTGCATCCGTTTGATTAATACAGCTGTTTCAGTTCGTAAAAGGCTCAACGATAGAGATTGTGCTATAGAATACAAAACAAACATAGGTACACAGAAGGCAGTTCACATGTATCTTAAAATTCAGTAAAAAGAAATAAGGGGGAATAAAAACATAAACTTCCAAACACGTTTTATGGTACCACGTCGGCAGACAAATGGGAATATCATTCAAATATTTGTGTATCTAATTTGGCAGTGGCCGAATCTAATAGGGGAATTATGAATTTCAAGCTTGGCGACCCTGTCAAGTTGCTTTTGTTGACTACATACGAATATCGTATGCCGTCGTGAACTCGCTTACTTCGAACTGTATTTTTAAGTATAAATGAAAATCGGGTTGTTATAATTTAAATAGATAGTTAGCAAATCTGCAATACCATGCACTCCGTCCTCAGGCCACGAGTTGCCTACCGGTACCATCCGACCGCCGTGTCATCCTCGGTGGAGGATGCAGATAGGAGGGGCGTGGGGTCAGCACGCCGCTCTCCCGGTCGAAAGATGGTATTCTTGACCGAAGCCGCTACTTTTCGGTCGAGTAGCTCCTCAATTGGCATCACGAGGCTGAGAGCATCCCGAAAAATGGCAACAGCGCATGACTGCCTGGATGGTCTCCCATCCAAGTGCCGACCACGGCCGACAGCGCTTAACTTCGGTGATCTCACAGGAATTGTGCAATACCATGCACTAACCAAAAGTTCAGTTTCAAAGACTACTTTCATCCAACTGGCGTTTCAGCTAATTGAAAATAAAAGATTGTGTTTCCAAAATGTTTGGGTGATCAGAAAGAGTAAGCATCAGTGTTTCTTCATAAGTAGACCAGTAATTTGACGGAATTGAAGAACCACCTGTTACAGTTCTCAACCAAGGATATAATGCTGTGGTTAAAGTACACAGAAAAAGTAAGCAGTCATCTAGATCGTATCCGGGTAAAGTCAGTTATTTATAAGACAAAGGTGTTTTTTTTTTTTTTTTGAAAAAACAAGTCAGATGAAATACGTTTATTTTAAGATCTGAGGAGTCTTTTTTAGCCAAAGAGACATTGCTCCAACTCTCTTTGTTATTTCTTGATATACGAGTTGTAGATTCAAAGACATTATTTCTAAATATGATGCAGTGATTCAATGTATTAACAAACAAACCAAATTCATCAGTATAAAATCACAATAAAGTAATAAGAGGTATAACAATTTTTATTTGGAAATCAGAATAGATAATCACTATTCGTGCAATATGTTTAGTTTTTGAACTGAATAAAACTGTTCTGAACAAGATAACTGTTTTTCATTTTTCTCTCGAATCCAAAAAAGATTTTAACATGCCCCTAATCATCCCAATTCCAATAAATAAATAAATAGTATTAACACTGCTATTTCTATTCACGCATCTCTGCGGAGTGAATGGAAGAACCAAGTTTTTGTTTTCTTACGTTATAACAGCATGAGTCGGGTCCCAAACAAATTACAACCTTCAAGTTGGGCACAAGAATTATAGTCCTATTTTCATCTCTCTTTTTAAAATTATTATTTTTCTGCTTTCAAAGTCGAAAATTGTTTGTGTTCGTTCCACTTTATGGTAAATCTTCCACTAACAAGAGTCTTTTGTTCCTGGTACTCTCGGAGCGAAACAGGAGTATACCACCAGCCCGGTCTTGTCAGTCTCATGTCCTGCGGTTCGGTTTGGTGTAGACAGCTTCCGCGTTTCGCAGTCAAACAGTGGTCGGACACAAGCCGTCGCTTGTTTTCCGGCTGCAGCGTAAAGGATCCACTTGGCGGATCGCGTATCTAATTATTTTGAAAAGCGTATGCACGGCGCGCGCGGAGGGGCGTAGGAGGGGAGAGAGAACGAAATAAACAGAACGAATGTCGGGGCACAAGCAGCGGCGCACGTTAATAAAACGGAGCGGATACCGGACCCTCGGTCTAGCCGTCTGCTTTTCCGGCTGCCGGCGGCCACCAGATGAAAGGCAGTCGCTGACCTGCGGGAGTGGGGGTGGCGGCGGCGGGGGAAGGGGCGGGGGTAAGGGTAGGGGTGGGGGACGTCTGCCAGCGCCGGCCAGCGCACAGTGTTTGCCGACCGCGGGTGCGGCCTCATTACTGCACGGACAGCCACGGAGGCTTAATTAAGTTTGCCTGCTGCATCACACCCGCCGAAAAACGCCGCAAGAGGCTAATAAATACGTAATTGAAAAGTTTCTAATCGCCAGGTTGCGAAAGCCTCTTTGCTAAAGCCGCAGCACAGAAAGGAAATTTGCATCCTTGGTGTGGCTTTGGTGGGGTCTAAAACCGGGTTAGTTTTCTAGGACCTCGGATTAGATAACGCACACAAAATCATTACCTCTTACCCGCGAATACTCTAATTCCTGAAGGTGTTTTTGACCACAGGTAATTGATGTACTCTCTGCTGTGTCCTTCGGAAGACACGGAACACAGTTATAGTCTGATCAGAAACATTACGACCACTTGCGTAATAGATTAACGAAATACATTGCTGATTCTGTGTACCAGGGACCTGACAGTTTTTTGGTAGGTTGTGGAGGTATGTCGCATTGCATGTCTATGCACAGATCATGAAACTCGCGTAAATAGCCGCGCGGAGTGGCCGAGCGGTATTCACGTCACGTACCCACAACATGGCGATCGACAGTAGTCATAATGTTTTGGCTGATCAGTGACACAGAACAGCGTCGAGCTGCCTAGTGCTCCGGTGAAACTGACGAGGAGAACACGGCAAGTGCAATAACCTGACTCCCTAGAAATTTCTCTCAATGTAAGAGGAGTCAAAATAAGTCTCATCTTATCCGTAGATACTCGACAGTATCTGAGAAAACAAAAGTCAAAATTTTCGAGGTACTTTGTATGCCATTTAGCGGTAAACAGTTCAACCGAAGCGGTGGAACAGTGCCTAGCAAAATGGTTCAAATGGCTCTGAGCACTATTGGACTCAACATCTGAGGTCATCAGTCCCCTAGAACATAGAGCTACTTAAACCTAACTAACCTAAACACATCACACACATCCATGCCCGAGACAGGATTCGAACCTGCGACCGTAGCGGTCACGCGGTTCCAGACTGAAGCGCCTAGATCCGCTCGGCCACCCCGGCCGGCTGTGCCTAGCATCGCGGCTTCGCACTTTTGCCCCCCGTGTTCGAAACCCGATTATTATTCCTTTTTTAGTTTTTCGTTTAACTACTCACGTCCGTAGATTACTACACGATTGTTTCCCGATGTATAATAGAACGACTATACTCTTATTCGTCTATTAATAGTATGTCATTTTAAAAAAATTAAATGAATGAGAAAGTCATTCGAAATTGTTTTCAGTGAAATTCCTGTAGTGTACCTTGATTCATAATCAGTTACGGGCGCCAGTTTTCGTTAAGTCATCCGTTATGTGTGATTCGCCACGATATTAATGCCAATGCATGAAACCATCAGTAACGTTAACAACGTTTCTTTCCCAAGTGTGATTCACACGAAGACATGTCAGTGTGGGAAACCTGCCTTCGCACGATGCTCGTAGTTTTTGGAATTTCCATATTTCGGAAGCTGCTAAGATCGGTATGCTCCAGGGGAATGCATCAAACTTTCCTGAAGAATGAACATAAGAACTGATATAAGAATGAAGTGTAAGGATATGAGAATTTAAAAACATGGCACCCCCTGCAAATACCATACACACATATATTATATAGAAATGTATGACACTTAATATGAAGCCCAGTTGTAATTTTACAGTGAATATAACATCCTTTTATTTCCTAACTTGATAACAATCATTCGTGAGTTAATCTTCTGCGGATATGGGTAGGTAAATGGAAATAAACAATAAAAATAATAACCGGGTTTCGAAAACAGGGAGCAAAAGTGAGATGGCTCGTTGCTGTGCTATTTTGTCGGTTGCACTTAAAGGTACATAAAATACGTAGAAAAGCTGAAGCGTCGTTTTCTGAGAAACAGTCGAGTACCTACAGGTAAACAGACACAATTTCGCCTGTTTTGACCGCTCTTTCATTAGGCGACATTTCTGGGAAATCGGGTTATGGCACTTGCCGTTTTCTCCGCGTAAGCTACGTTAAGCCTCTAAGAGATGGCGCAGCATGGTGATGCTCACTTTTTGCATCCGCCATAACACATTCAAATTGTAAATTTTTACTATTCTGCTTTGCCACTTCTCTGCTGCAGGTGTTGCCTAACGATATCTGGTTCCGTGATAAGGCCGTTTAGTTGCTGCATGCAAGCTAGCCCTCTCGTAACATAAAATACTGTCGGTTAAAAGGGCTTCTCTTCCTGTTGCCTCGTTGTGTTTAACGCCAGGCGTATCTGATAAATATAACACTAAACATAAGTTGCCTTGTAACATCAAGAAACTGACACTTATTGGCCCCGAAAAATCGTTCGACAACGTAAATTTGTTTAATATATTTTAAAGTTTGCGAACATTCGAAATAAGTTGTACCCAAAGACAGGCAATATCTAGTGGATTCAAGAACTAAGAAGGTACACTAAGAAAGTAAGACCTAGAGATAACTGCTCGGATTAATAAGCGTGTAAGCCAAGGCTGCAGTCTCTCTCCCCTGTTGCTCAACCTGTAATCCTAGTCAGATGACTTTAGAACCACCTACTACAATGGTGACTATAGTGAACTCAAATGGTCTCGCGGTTCTAGGCGCGCAGTCCGGAACCGCGCGACTGCTACGGTCGCAGGTTCGAATCCTGCCTCGGGCATGGATGTGTGTGATGTCCTTAGGTTAGATAGGTTTAACTAGTTCTAAGTTCTAGGGGACTGATGACTTAAGATGTTAAGTCCCATAGTGCTCAGAGCCATTTTTTTGAACTCAAAATACCAAAAGTGCGTAATCTGTAGACTAAGTGCAATATCACATTTATGCAATATTAAAGACAGTTTCATCGTAGAGGAGGTAGAAGATAAGCAAATGCTGTGAATCAAGATTCGGGCAACATTGTCTAGGGGCAGCAGTGGTGCAAAATAGCTTTTAACAATCAGGTATGGAATGTACAGTAGTGACTGAAACTCCATTTTCTTATAACACATTAAATTTTATTTCGACGACATGCCTTCGCAACCACATTAACAAATCGCATTTTACAGTCACAGAGCAAAAAGTCACACACTATTGTAAATGTGATCATAAAAGTGTTATATAAACGTAGCTCTTAATAGCCTAAATGTAAATGGCAGCAAATAAAATAAATAAAAACAATTAATTAATTGTATGTCTTATTTGGAAACAAACTTGTTCAATCCACTTACTACATTTGCTGTTGACAACAGCAATGCCCACTATACTCTCTCCCCGCAAGCTTGCATTCAGTACTGCAAGGCTCTGTTTCACGTTTGTTTTACCGATAGTATAATTTAACAATGGTATACAATAGCATGGGTACGATTGTTAATGAATCCGCCGGTATGCACCTCATGTTCACTGAACGCAATGGAATACTGCCACAAAGACGCTATTGCGAACAGTTTCCACAGCGACAGCAACCACTTGACAGCGGTTTTGCATCACTACATAGGCCCCATTATGCTTTTACGTATGTTACACGTTTCGGTGATTGCATAGTATAGGTTTTTCACATCTGTGAAGGTATTCTGACAGAAACAAAAGTACTTGGACTAACAATGCGAATAAAGCATAACTACACTATTTGTAATGAGCCACCCCGGATTACGAATACCTTGCCACAAAATAACTTGTAAAATATCCCTGAAAAACATCCAAAATTTTGTCGGTGGGGGGGGGGGGGGGGGGGGGTTGGAGTGTACCTCTGTTCACAGTACATCGCAGAGGACACAGAGATATACAAATGTGTTAGAAGATCGACATTGAAGGTCGAAGCACAAAAAAATATCACTTACAACAGCACTCTTATGTACACTTGTGTCTATATCTGTGCTCTGCAAGCCATATTATCGTGTGTGGCGCCGAGCAGTTACGGTAGCGCGTTCTCCCTCCCCTCCTTTTCCCTGTTCTGTTCCTCTCAGGAATGGTTTATCTACAAACTTCCTGTTTCGATTCCCGGCCGCGTTGGGGATTTTCTCTGCCCGGGGACTAGGTGTTTGTGTTGTCCTCATCATTCCATCATTCATGCAAGTGGCGACATTGGACTATGTTCAGATTGGGAACGTGTACGGGCGCTAATGACCGCGCAGTTAAGCTCCCAGCAAACCAAACACAATCATAATCATAATCATCATCATCATCATCATCAAAAAACGTCCATATGAGATCCAGTATCTCAAACTTCGTCGTTTTTGTTATATCACATATGTAGCAAGAAGCAAATGAGCTAAAACGTCATGACCACCGCCGACCATGAGAAAATGCCGACTGGTGCAGTTGCGAACACATGACACGGTAACGAAACAATAAAATCGGAGCAAAAACGAATGGGAAATATTTATAGCAGGGTCGGCAGCGGAATACTAAACATCACGCGAGCACGATATGAAGGGCGCGTGTGGGCTGAGGCTCGGTCTGTTTCGGCTTTGCTCGGAGCCCCACGGCAATACTCGGTACAGCTCGACACTTCATTTAATATTGCGGTGAGACATTTTTCGGTCGGCACAACTCTCTTCGTTTGGGCAGAATCATGGTATCAGCGCAGTTTACACTTCGCTATTTGTTTGTGATATGAAGGACTTTCTCAGGTCCAGTAACTGTTAGCACAAAAAGAGGCAGTCTAGCGACATTTCGTTACAAGCGTTTAAAACTGAGTGGGAATGATAGAACAGAGGAATGAGAACTCTCAATATCCGTTACGCAGTCACATAATCGAGAGATCCTACGGCCGGCCGGGGTGGTCGAGCGGTTCTAGGCGCTACAGTCTGGAACCGCGCGACCGCTACGGTCGCAGGTTCGAATCCTGGCTCGGGCATGGATATGTGTGATATCCTTAGGTTAGTTAGGTGTAAGTAGTTCTAAGTTCTAGGGGACTGATGACCTCGGAAGTTGAGTCCCATAGTGCTCAGAGCCATTTTGAACACATCCTACAAATTTGCTGTGAAAAATTACAATACCAAGGAGAAAGAATTTAAAGATTTAGTTGACAGTGAAAGAGCAAAAAATTACAAGGGATAGGTTTCATTGTCTTGTACATCATGAAGTGCATTGCGTTAAACTCGCAGCTTGGATCACGTGAAGAAATTGGTGGTGCGAATAGCAAAATTCCTGAAGTGCCTGGAACGACTTTTCGATTTCAAATCCCCAATTTTTAACTAATGAAGGAATGAAGGAATATTAGAACATCCGGAATGGACTGAAAGCATTACATTTGAACTGGACTTGAATGCACACAGCCAACATTAAGATATTGCAAGGATGGTAACAACTTATTTCTCATTTGATAGTGATGCATTTAAAAAGAAAATCGCATTGTAGTAGGAAATTCTCACAAAAGGCACACTCCACTTCCCTAAGCTCACTGCATTAAAGAAAAAACGAGGTTTGAAGAATTTATTGTGCCGTTAAACGTTTTGAGGACACTGTCAGTCTTACAATTGTTTTCGTGCTGTTTTCGAAATCTTTTCAGTTGAAGGTGCCCCTGCACCTGTACAGACGTATCTCAGTCCGTTTACATTAAAACTGTCCAGGACAACGCATTGTTTTCCTCAGGAAGAGTTCCCACGTATTCATAATGAGGTTACAGAAGAGCCTATGTAAGTATTTCCACTAACATATGTGTATGAAAGATCTTTTCTCGATTATGAATCTAAATAAGTCAGAATTAAGTGGCAACCTGAGTGTAAAAATCCGTGATATTGTCCAAATCTGTCCGTATACCGATACTTCGTGGTAGGTAAGAATTATGTATTCAGAGCGCCAAAAATAATTAAATATTACTGAAAACGTGTTCTTTTTTGTGGTCCATGTTGTTGAGAAATGTGAAAGACAAAACCAAGTCCCATTCACCATTCAGTCCGACCCGATTGCCATTTAAATGCACCGCTCTCCTCTCCTTCCGTGTCCTCACACTGAGGCAGATTGGCGCCGGGGGAGGGGGGAGGGGAGGGAATGTGGGAATGTGGGATGTGCAGCCAGGACGTGAGCTGTGACAGTCATGCCGAGGCAGGCTCATGAGCTGCATTCCTGGTCGCTCCTGCTTTATACCGACGACGTAGACTGCGCATGAGGAAGTCCGTTCCCATAAGCGACTCTGAGGATGAACGGATTGAAATGCCACTTCACCTGAAATGATCTTCTCAGAAACGGCGAAGCAGGGCAGCTGCTTGCCTGCTGTTGTCATGTGCGAGTGTGGGAAGCAGTTCGAGAATAGTGAAGCCACAAGTAAGCGAAAACTTGATGGAGGTCGACGTATCATCAAGGAACTTGATAGGTAACGATCTGTGGCAGATCTGTCAACAATGTTTCACAGCACGTCATTCAGCGTTTATTGTTGAACATGTCACCCCACACCAGATGACCCTTAGCGCTCCTGTGTTGACCCAACGGTAATGTCAATTAGACTGCAATTGGCACTGGATCATCAACATTGGACAGCGCTGGACACGTCGCCTGGTCGGATGAATCATGAATATAATTGACCCAGGTCGGTGGTCGTTTCCAGATACATCATCAACCAGACCAACAGCTGCTCAAAACATGTACCACGCCACGGACGCAGGACGGTGGAGGCAGTCGTCAGATATGCAGGGGCTTTCACCTGGGCTTCTGTGGGATATGTGGTAGTAGTCAAATGTACTATGACAATTGAGCACTTACTGTGTACCTACATCTACGATTTTACTTTGATACTTACATCAGAATATTTTATGATGTGATGAAGGCAGAAGCCGAAACCGCTATTTTATTTTATTTTTTTCTCATCAGTCTTCTGACTGGTTTAATGTGGCGCACCACGATTTGCTCTCCGGTGCCAACTTCCTCATCTCAGGGTAGCCTCCTGCAACCTACGTCCCCAACTGGTTCCAATTTCTGTCTTCCTCTACAGTTTTTGCCTTCAACAGCTCCATCTAATACCCTAGAGTCACCCCTGATTTCTTAACAGATGTCACATCGTCCTGTACCTTCTTCTTGTTAGTGTTTTCCACACATTCCTTTCCTCTCCGATTCTGCGGAGAACCTCCTCATTCCTTACCTTATCAATCCACCTAATTTTCGACGTTTGTCTGTAGCACCACATCTCAAATGCTTCAATTCTCTTCCGTTCTGGTTTTCCCACAGTCCATGTTTCACTAGAATACGATGCTGTACTCCAGAAGTACATTCTCAGAAATTTCTTATTCAAATTAAAGTCTGTGTTTGATATTAGTAGACTTCTCTTGGCTGGAATGCCCTTTTTGCCAGTGTTAGTCTGCTTTTGATATCCTTTTTGCTCCATCCGTCATTGGTTATTTTGTTGCCTAGGTAGCAGAATTCCTTAACTCTATCTACTTTGTGACCATCAATCCTGATGTTAAGTTCTCATTTCTGCCACTTCCGATTACTTTCGTCTTTCTTCAATTTACTCTCAATCCATGTTCTGTTTTTCCGAAAGTGAGATGGTGCGTCGCCAGACTCATACATTTTACACACCAATGTGAATAGTCGTTTTGTTGCCACTTCCCACAATGATTTTAGAAATTCTAATGGAATATTATCTATCCCTTCTGCCTTATTTGATCTTAAGTCCTCCAAAGCTCTCTCAAATTCTTATTGTAATACTTAGTCCTTTATCTCTTAGACTCCTGTCAATAGTGAAGCGTAAAAGTTTGTGCGATCAAGACGGACCTTCAAGATAAAGTGGCACAATATGCTAAGATTCGTTTTCAGACTTTGTCTTCAATTGATAAATTATAACAGTTGTAGACCGCATGAACACTATTGTGAATCATGTGCATCCCTTCAAGCTGATGTCTACCCCTGGTGTGATGCTATCTTCCTAGCAAGGACTTGTCGAAAGTATGGCACATACAATTACTGCCGTATTGCGATTTTATAGATCAACACAATGCCTTGTTGTGTCTTGAATCAAATCACAAATGTGATACGTTACTTGGTAAACTCGTAATTTTTCAGTAAACGACAATGTGGAATTGTATCGATTGCACTCTTTCACTCAAGAATGTCTTGTGCGCACCTGGTAGATGTATTACAGTTCACCGTTTTCGACTACAATATTGTAGTTCATAAACGTAATTTAAAACATAGAAAAGAAGGTAAAATTTCTGTTAAATGCAAACAGATGTAAAAAATATAAATTAAAAGCTGGAAAAAAGTAAAAATATACTTACTATCTTGTTATTACCGAAGAAAAACGGCAGGGCAAGCTGAACACGCATTGTGGTCATTTAAAAATAACTGCCAGAATGAAGCTGCATCCACACAATCTGCTCACACATTTGAAAACACACAAACTGGCTTGTAGTAACATACAATGAAAAGGAAAAATAACTGTCAGTGAACATAGCCACCGCTGATGTCCCACGTTTCATCTCTTCGTATGAGCTACAGATGCAACTCGATAATTATAGGTTACAGCCCAGAAAAAGATATGTGATATGAGTGCGCAGCCGTCCAGAGTGGCCGAGCGGCTCTAGGCGCTTCAGTCTGGAACCGTACGACCGCTACGGTCGCAGGTTCGAATCCCACCTCGGGCATGGATGTGTGTGATGTTCTTAGGTTAGTTAGGTTTAAGTAGTTCTATGTTCTAGGGTGCTGATGACCTCAGATGTTAAGTCCCATAGTGCTCAGAGCCATTTTGAGTGCGCAAAATGTGCCCAGTCAAGGATGTGTCAAAACTTCAATGCGTATATAGTATGTACATAGGAAGAGCTGTGTAAATGAAGTCCAAATGCAGACCAGTAACGTGCAAGGGCAACGATCCAAACTTCGTAAAATGTAATACATACAAACGATGACAAGACAAGGCTCATGTAGTAGCCACCAAATGGTGAAAAGAAAATGAAAGGTTAAAAAGTATTGAGCAGAAAACATAGGTGTGTTGTGAAATATAAGAACCGTACAGCAAAGAATTATAAGTAAATTAAGAGAACTGCAGCCGGAAAGTCATGTAAAACTCACTTTATAAATGCCTCATGACGGCTAGCTGGGGAGAATATGACAGGGGCAAGTAATAATATTCTGCTTCCAAGATTCGAGCAGTGTACTTACTGGTCGAGCCTAATCCCGGAACATCGTTCATTAAATACTGAAAAAAGGGTCGGGTACTCAGCAAATGTTACAGTTCATCTGGAGTTCTTGTCGTTTCGGTTCTTGTCGTCTTCTTTGCTACATCACGGTGGGTGAATTAATGGCACTCTGCTGGTGCTGTACTGACTGGAGGGGAGGTGTGAGCACCAGAGGGACGATTAGCAGCAACCCCTCCCCTGCCGGAAGCGCTCCGGCTGCCGACACCTGAAAGCACTCGGGGCCCGTCACGCTTGCCACCTCGCCGTACACAGCCATCAGCGCTTTGCTTATGCTGCGTCTTAAAACCTGGCGAGCACTTCGTGCGAGATAGCCGGCAGTAAGCATAAGTGACGAAACCTCGCTCCAGATGCTCCTTCCACCACAGCTGGTCCGTATAACTTCTGCACAGTTCTTCAGCTCTATATCCATACCCCACAAACGGCGGTAGATGAAGATGGAACCATATTGGTATCTTCCATTTGTATTTCCTCACTAGATAAATCGCGTGAAGAATGACGCTCACTGTGTATCAGTACTCTAAATACATCTGCATCCACACAATACGGTCAAAAGTATCCGTATACTTATTAGTGTTAGGATGTGATCTCCCTTTGCATTTATGGTGGCTTGAACTCTGCTGAGGACCCTTTCAGTAAGGTGTCTGAATGATGTGAAGGGATTGCAACCCATTCATTGCCATTCATCTTCAGAGCCGGAACCAGAGAACATAGTGATGTTCGACGCTAGGGTCTGGAACGAAGCAGTCGTTCTAACTTATCACAAAGTTGTTGATGTGTCGTCAGAACAAGACACAGTCAGGGCAAAAGCAATACAGGCGCAAAGATGCGAACTGGCGCCAATGCCATGTAGACTCGCCACTCGGGTTCCACCAGAGCCATGGGTGGCGCTGAAGATGAAGACATCCACTTCCCCTCGTCCAATTGGAATACTATCCACCAATGACCAGATGAAAACGGACAGAAGCCTACTCGGAAGATAGAAGAGCAACTTTCTCCCACTTGATCATAGACAATCGTTCAGGCCTGACTTAGACAGGTAAAGTTATTTACTAAACTGTTAGAAGTGAACAGACAGTTGTTGTAAATTGCATTTGCTTGTACAGTGAAGTTTACCTACTACTATTTTCACTTAGCCATTGAGGACCTTTTCTGAGTTATATTACAAGCAGTGTTACAGACTTCATTAATCAACTAGTCACAAAGATAAATGAACCTGTTTAGCTCATTTGTGTTACTTTGTTACTAATTTGTTGGAGTGTTGTAGAACCTTCGTTCTACTATTCTTTTACCTGACCGTGGGGCATAACTTTGTAATAGAGGCAGGGAGGAATTGTCTTAGCAATGTAATACATCTGAAGCTGTTTCACGAACTCAGATACTCACCTATCGTACCAGCAGTGGCAACTCGGACTCCACAGCAGTAGCGACGAAGCCTTTAGAGAACTGGCGACGAGGGTTTACAAAAGATGTTCCATTGGATTCAGTTCGGGACTATGGGCAGACCAGTCAATTTCAGAAATGTTATTGTTCACAAACGTCAAAGATGCTGCTTTATGACAGTGTGATGCAACAATCAACCCCGAAATGATCCTCTAGTATCTGCATTTAGTGTTTTCTTAACGACGATACGGGGAGCACACCATAAACACGGAAAACATAACCCTTACCCTAGCACCACTTCCTCCGTATTTCGCTATCGATGCTACACATGATAGCAGGTATTGTCCTTCCGGATTGTCATAGGGTACACCACAAGCCTGCTCAAGATTTGCAGTCAGCTCTACTCAGTGCTCCAGCTTCCCCCACCACTGCCCCATTCCGAGCAGCTTTGTGAATGAGATGGCTATATGCCAAAGGCTACACATGTGGGTAACTTAGGAAGATGCGTTTGCAACACAGTGCAATTACTTCTGAGGGGGGACAATTGCAGCATTTATTATAAGCACGATTTTATCACGTGTCTTTATTTTTAACACTTTTTAACAAAGCAATACTTTCATTACATCAGTAAAAATGCACATTAGATAGTACAAAAGCTTAAGGCTTTTGTGTCCATTTGTTGACAAACTGATTGTTGACTTCTGTGTCAGGTTCTTCGGTCGACGTTTGTTTGATGGTTTTTATGACCTTTCGCCAGCGCGAGTGGCTGGCACTGTCAAAGTTTCATGCTCGATTGTTGGTGGTGGATTGGAGTCGAGATCGCGGCCGCAGATTATATGTACCTGGCGCGCCAACGTCCAAGGACTTTCCTGTGGTCATTTCCGGTGTGGTTCTCCCGTTGCTACCTGTAACGGTCGTTCGCTGCAGCTCGGGAATCCACGAGCTGTCCACCTTGAGGTTTTCTTCTTTCTTGCTGAAGCTATTCTCTTGCTTGCGTATTTGCATAGCTCCTCTGAACAAGCAGATGTGATAGCTCTTCTCTACAGCAAGAACTTCCGTGTCGGCGAGTTTTACTGTATGGTCGGTATCACACAGCGCGTGATCTGCCACGGCCGATTTCTCCACCTGCCCCAAACTGTAATGCTGCTTATGTCCTGTGATACTGATGTTGATTCACCGTCCAGTCATTCCAGCATAAACTTTTCCACATGTAGATGGTATGCGGTTCAAAAATGGTTCAAATGGCTCTGAGCGCTATGGGACTTAACTTCTGAGGTCATCAGTCCCCTAGAACTTAGAACTACTTAAACCTAACTAACCTAAGGACATCACACACATCCATGCCACAGGCAGGATTCGAACCTACGACCGTAGCGGTCGCGCGGTTTCCGACTGTAGCGCCTAGAACCGCTCGGCCACTTCGGCCGGCAGTACGCGGTATATTGCCGACATTGTAAGTGGGCCCCTTTTCTACTTTTCCAATCTCAGATCGATCTGCGGCCGCAAGCTTCATTCCAGTTCATCACCAACAATAGAGGGTGAAGCATTGACAGTACCAGCCACTGGTTCTGGCGAAACGTCACAATAATCATCAAACAAATGTCGGCCGAAGAAACCGAGACAGATGCCAACAGGCATTTTGACGTTAGATAGTCCTAATACGGGGAGCAGAGTTACAAAAAAATTTACATACAGGCATTTAGCATGTAGTTGTGATGTTTTTACATTTATACACATTTCGATTTTAGAATGTGTTTATATCTGGTGTTATGATTCGTGATACATCAGACACATGGAGTTCCGCAGATTCAAATCTGTTAAAAACGAAAGTTCCATAAGAGTAAAAAAATACTGAATAACTTTAGTGGCTTGTCTGTCTAGTTGAGAATATTACTCTTACAGAGCGAGTGGAGTAGGATTCAGGCTTCGGGCATGTGCGGATGTGGACTCAATTTTAGTAACAATTTATTTAACATTCAGTATACCAACATACAAAATTGAAATCACTGTAAATAACAATAAACTTCTTTGTAGCCTGAATAAACATCAATATTACTCGAATAATAATACAAAATATCCTCTTTACAACAACAGTATCGAATACTGGGTACAGCAGTCATGCCCTACGACGATCAACCAATTATAATATAACACGTAACAGCATGTGGCACTCGGACCTCAGCAGCAAGTCCTTAGGCTACAAAATAACTTAATTAGGACAGAAGCTAAGTGATATGGACACTAACTACTCTTTTCTCTTTGTCCTTTTAGAGCTAACTGAGCCCATCAACAATACTTCAATTATCACCTAACGTACATCGGGAAAACAGATTAGAGGCCACAGGAGGGGGACTGTTCTTTGCAGTTGACAAAAATATTTTCTCTAGTGAGGTCGACGTTGAGTGTGACAGAGAAGTTATCTGGTCACAACAGGTGTAGGAGAAACCAAGTAAATTATTGGATGCATTTACCTGCCTCCCGATCCTTCATTGACATTTCTAGAGTCTTTCAAAGAAAGTTCAGGATCAATTGCGCTTAAATACTCATATCATGCATTACTTTGACCTACTGAGTATACAGGGTGGTCCATTGATAATGACCGGACCAAATATCTCACGAAATAAGCATAAAACGAAAAAACTACAAAGAACGAAACTTGTCTAGCTTGAAGGCGAAAACCAGATGGAGCTATAGTTGGCCACTAGATGGGGCTGCCATAGGTCAAACGGATATCAACTGCGTTTTTTAAAATAGGAACGCCCATTTTTTATTACATATTCGTGTAGTACGTAAAGAAATATGAATGTTTTATTTGGACCACTTTTTTCGTTTTGTGACAGATGGCACTGTAATAGTCAGAAACATATGGCTCACAATTTTAGTCTAACAGTTGGTAACAGGTAAGTTTTTTAAATTAAAATACAGAACGTAGATACGTTTGAACATTTTATTTCGGTTGTTCCAATGTGATGCATGTACCTTTGTGAACTTATCATTTCTGAGAGCACATGCCGTTAGAGCGTAATTACCTGTAAATACAACATTAATGCAATAAATGCTCAAAATGATGTCCGTTTGACCTATGGCAGCTCCATCTAGCGGGACAACCATAGCGCCATCTGGTTTCCCCCTTGAAGCTAGACAAGTTTCGTTCTATGTAGTTTTTGCGTTTGACGCTTATTTCGAGAGATATTTGACCCGGTCGCGATCAATGGACCACCCTGTAGACTGGGAAGTCTATGGATTTACATCAGGGGGTAGAGGCAGACAGTCATTTGAAGTCCTTTGACCTACTGAGTATACAGGGTGGTCCATTGATAATGACCGGGCCAAATATCTCACGAAATAAGCATCAAACGAAAAAACTACAAAGACGAAACTTCTCTAGCTTGAAGGGGGAGACCAGATGGAGCTATAGTTGGCCACTAGATGGCGCTGCCATAGGTCAAACGGATATCAACTGCGTTTTTTAAAATAGGAACGCCCATTTTTTATTACATATTCGTGTAGTACGTAAAGAAATATGAATGTTTTATTTGGACCACTTTTTTCGTTTTGTGACAGATGGCACTGTAATAGTCAGAAACATATGGCTCACAATTTTAGTCTAACAGTTGGTAACAGGTAAGTTTTTTAAATTAAAATACAGAACGTAGATACGTTTGAACATTTTATTTCGGTTGTTCCAATGTGATGCATGTACCTTTGTGAACTTATCATTTCTGAGAGCACATGCCGTTAGAGCGTAATTACCTGTAAATACAACATTAATGCAATAAATGCTCAAAATGATGTCCGTTTGACCTATGGCAGCTCCATCTAGCGGGACAACCATAGCGCCATCTGGTTTCCCCCTTGAAGCTAGACAAGTTTCGTTCTATGTAGTTTTTGCGTTTGACGCTTATTTCGTGAGATATTTGACCCGGTCGCGATCAATGGACCACCCTGTAGACTGGGAAGTCTATGGATTTACATCAGGGGGTAGAGGCAGACAGTCATTGGAAGTCCTTTTGAACACATTTTCTGAAAACTGTCTTGAGCAGCTAGTTCGGCATCCCACACAAAATGAAAATATTTTAGACCATGTAGCTACAAATACGCCGAACATTACCGGCAACGTCAGTATAGAAAAGGCGATTAGAGATCATGATGTCATTATAGCAATTATGGTTAAAAAGTTAATAAATCGTCAAGAAGGCTAGGAGAATGTTCCTGCTAGAAAGAGCGAATAAGCGTTGTTAGCATCTCACATAGACAGTGAACTGACATCACTTAGATCCAGTAAGATGGACATAGAGGAATTACGGGCAAAGTTTAAAGTGATTGTAATGTGCCTAGTAAGTGTCTTAAGAACGGGAAAGACCCAAGACGATTTAATGACGTGATTCGGAAACTGCTAAGAAGGCAGAGGCTGTTGCACTCTTGGTTCCAACGAGAACGAACAAACGACGACAACCAAAGGCCAGTAGAAATTAGTGCGTCTGTGAAAAGATCTATGTCCGAAGCATACAAATACTATCACCATTACACTTAGCAAATGATCTGGCAGATAACACAAGAAAATTCTGGTACTTTGTAAAATCGCTAAGGGGGTCTAAGGCGTCCATTGAGTTACTTTTTAACCAGTTTCGTGTGGTAGTAGAAGATGGCATAACGAAAGCCGAAGTTTTAAATTTCACGTTCAAGAAATCGTTAGAAGAACTGTATAAACATAACGTCGTATGATCATTGAACAGACTTCCGTATGGACGATACAGTGATAAGCATCAATGGCGTAGAGAAATTGCTGAAGAGATGAAAATAAATAAGTCACTAGGTCCGAATGGAATCCCAGTACGGCTTTTCCAAGAGAACTCTGCGGCATCGGCCCCTTACTTAGCTTGCATTCATCGCAAACTCTCGCCCAGTGCAAAGTCCCAAGCGACTCGGAAAAAGCGCAGGTGACTCCTTTGTATAAGAAGGAGAAAAGAAAACGTACGCTCAAAATTACGGACAAGTATCCATAACATAGGTTTGCTGCAGAATCCTTGAACATATTCTCAGTTCAAATGTAATAAATATTCTTGAGACCGAGAAACTTATGTCCATTAATCAGCTTGGTTTCAGAAAGCGTAGCTCGTGCAAAACTCAGTTTGCCGTTTTCTCACACGATATACTGCGAACTATGGGTGAAGGGAAGCAGGCGGATTCCATATTTCTAGATTTCCGGAATGTGGTTAACACGGTGCCCATAGTAGACTGTTAAGAAGGTACAAGCATAAAGAATAGGTTCAGAGATATGTGAGTGGTCGAAGACTTCTTAAGTTATAGAATTCAGTATGTTGTCCTTGACAGCGAAAATTCATCAGAGACAATGCTATCGGCCGGCCGCGGTGGTCTAGCGGTTCTGGCGCTGCAGTCCGGAACCGCGGGACTGCTACGGTCGCAGGTTCGAATCCTGCCTCGGGAATGGGTGTGTGTGATGTCCTTAGGTTAGTTAGGTTTAAGTAGTTCTAAGTTCTAGGTCACTGATGACGTAAGATGTTGAGTCCCATAGTGCTCAGAGCCATTTTTTGAACAAGGCTATCGTTAGGAATGCCCAGGGAATTGTGACAGGACCTCTGTTATTCTCCACACACATAAATTATTTGGTGGACAGAGTGGTTAGCAATCTGCAGTTGTTTGCTAATTATCTGGTGGACGGTAAGGTGTCGTTGTTCAGTAACGGTAGGAGGATGTAAGATGACTTAGACAAAATTTCAAGCTCGTGCGATGAATGACAGCTAGCTCTAAATGTAGAGGAGTGTAAGTTAACGCGGAAAAACAAACCTGTAATGTTCGGATACAGCATTAGTAGTGTCCTGCTTGACACAGTCAGGTCGGTTAGATCTCTTTCCAAGCATTTATCCCGACTGGCGGGGTCTGCTGTTATGGTTAACCGAATGTGGTGCGTTAATTTTAAGGGATGGCCGGATGCCCTTCCTGTCACCACCCCGTGGACGGTGTGTGTATCCCAACTGTCTGCATCAGTGTAATCCATGGAATAGTGCGAACGTGTTTCAACTGTCTGCGAGTAGTGTAACTGAGGCGGAACGTGGGGACCAGTCCGGTATTCACCTAGCAGGATGTGGAAAACCGCCTAAAAACCACATCCAGGCTGGCCAGCACACCTGCCCCCGTCGTTAGTCCGCTGGAGCGGATTCGATTCGGGGCCGGCGCGCCTACCCGAGTCCAGGAAGCAGCGCGTTAGCGCTCTCGGCTACCCTGGTGGGTACGATCAGGTCGTTTAAATATCTGGACATAACTTTGCAAAGCAATGCAAAATGGAACGAGCATGTGTGGATTGTAGTACGAATGGTTAATGGTCAACTTCGGTTTACTGGGAGAATGCTAGGAAAGTTTTGTTCATCTTCAAAGGAAACCGCATATAGGACGCTAGTGCGATCTGTTCTTGAGTACTGTTTAAATGTTTATGATCCGTACCAGATCGGATTAAAGGAATACGTAGAAGTAATTCAAAGGTGGGCTGTAAGATTTTGTTACTGGCAAGTTCAAACAAGTCGTAAGTGTTGCGGAGATGCTTCGGGAACTCAGCTGCGAATCCCTCGGATGAAGGCGACATTGTTTTCGAGGAACACTACTGAGAAAATTTAGAGAACCGGCATTTGAAACTGACTGCAGAACGATCCTACTGGCGCCAACATTTGCGAAGGGACCACGAAGGCAAGATACGAGAAATTATGGCTCATACGGAGGCATATAGGCAGTCGTTTTTTCCTCGCTCTATCTGCCAGTGGAACAGGAAAGGAACGACTAGTTGTGATACAGGATACCCACGCATCTTACGGTGGCTTGCGGGGTATGTATGTAGATGTAGAACAGTCCACGTTCGAACTCACTCTGCCTTCCTGAGAGACCCATTCTTCTGGTACTGCTCCTCTACTCACAACGCAGTGCTCCACGCCTCGTTTAAACTGGCAGGTCCGCCTCTTATGGCATCTGTTGGGCAATTGCTCATTAAATAGGGCTGTCCGGGTACTTTTCATCAGTTAGGGAATTCTGCGGTGTGTGTTGGTGGGAAATTCTCCCTGTCACTCATTTCCCCCTTCTTTCGTTCGCTAATTGTGCGTGAGGCGAACGAATTTCGGTATTCGACGTTATGAGCTCTAATGCCCCAGATTTTCTCTCCGTTTTCACTTTGTAAGATTTATGTGAGAGAAGGAAGTAATACTCGATGATATTACGGGAATACATCGGGTCATCGATTTCTGCCGCTCGGGGTATTACATTCGGGCTCGAACCACACATCTTCAGATGCCCAGAAGGGCGGAAATGCGAAACAGATATCCAGCGGGTCGCCGATAGCCGTAGAACTCGACGAACTCGTGGAGACAATTGGATTCCATGCGTTACCCAATTGAAACCCGCTGTTCCTGTTAATGGGGTTTTCTACCATGCGTATCTCTACGGACTCTTAAATAATGTAACCCCTAAAAGAATTAACAGTTGCCAAAATTGTCATTTTGTCGTATTGCGTGGTACGACCGGTGAAAACACAATGTTCCTCAGACGTAAAAAGGAATACGGCGAACTCTTGTATCGTCTGTACCTGCTCTATTAATCCTCTCAAATGAGAGCCCGATACTGATAAGCAGTAATCAATAACCGTTTAGACGTGTGTTTTGTGCGCCACTTCTTTCGTGGACGAATTAGTTTTGTTTAGTATTGTTAAAGTTAATACGCTTTTTCTATTAGAAGGTATACTAGTACACCTGCCACGCCACTTGAAGTGGCTCCAAACGGCTACTCTCAGGTAATTTGAAAGTGCTACATGTTTCCAGAAAGTGACTGTCAACAGTGTAATCGACCAGTAATGGATTTCACCAACTATATTTAATCGCAGCGTTACCAATCGTCGATCGTCTACAGGTGCCCTGCATTTTGCTACAGTCTTCTGGCTTTGCAAGATGGAGCAGAAATCTGTCCTAAATGGCAGAAGAAGTGCACTGCAAACTCCAAACTCACTAAAAATTTCCGGTGATTAAATTTTTAAAAATATGTTGTCCACCCAGTGCCTCTGACTAACCTAGTTTCCCAATGACTATTCACTCATGTTTATTTACACATATCACACGATATTTCAAGATAAAATCGTTTTTGTAATTCTCAGAGTAACCATAAATGCTACACATAGTAAATCCATACTTACAACACATGCCAGATCTATGACAGATGCTGGATTGGCCCCGGTGAATCACCCTTCACAAGGCAACGACCCTGTACTGAGTCCACTCAGGACATGGAATCCTGCACGTTCTGCCCTATGCGCTTCGGTACATCTCATATTGGCATCGTAGCCTGGTCTTGCATCGCTTTAAACTAAAGAAAGAAATAAAATTAACCTTCAGTTGTATTTGTTCCACATCACTTCTTTCTTCAAGTACTGTAAATTTCCAACTATGAAGCCCCCGTTTGGAATTGATTTCATGTCACTTCAAATAATGGAGCTTTTCCCGGAGTCCATGTTTCCCGAAAACGTAAAAACTCCTAGTGTGAATAACCCACACAGCGCAGTTAAAAAAGCAGTACACTAGGCTACGCGTTTTGCGACAGCCCAACCAACAGGAGAGACGCAAACCTGAACAGAGAGAGAATGTCTACAGTTATTATGGGTACTTAATACGTGAAACACTGCATTAATTTCATAACCATTCTTAAGAAATACGGTCTGCCTCCATAGCTGAGTGATCAGCGGGGCGGACTGCCATGCGGAGGACCAGGGTTCGATTCTCGGTACTATTACGGAATTTTTCCTTGATGAGATTTGCACTCATACTCGAGTGGCCAACTGAGTAATACCGGTTCCACGTCACGAAGATTGACAACGGTCGGGAGAGCGGTGTGCTGACACCACGCCCCTCCATATCGCATCCGATGACGGCATTGGCACAGGTGACAAGGCAGTAGGGCGGTGCCGTGGAACCCGCCAGAGCCTGTGGAAATATGGGCATTGCTTGATGTATTCCACACGATTTTTCGATTTTGCGACTGTCTCGAAAATGCGGCTTAAAATAAGCCAGACGAATATAATGGCTGCAGATTTACACCAAAAAGTGGTAAAGTATTGGCTGGATGATCACCATTTATCGATTTTAACAACTTAAATCGAATTTTGATGAGTGCCAAACGATATTATACAATCTCAACTGTGCATCCGTTGAGTTAAATACAAATTGATAAAATTAATTGTAGCTCGACATGGCTCTAGGCATATAACGTTCTCACTTTGAACAAATTACAGAAATGACAGCATCTCATCCCTTATTCGCATTGATAGATGATTCATTATTAGTACTAAAATATTTTGTGGTTTAGCTGAGGCTTTTGCATTATATGAACTGCAATATACTCCTAAAAAGCCACATCGTTTTAGAACATTCGTAGATAAATTTTATTATTTTTATTTGATCTAATTTTTTTTCCCTTGTGCACATAAATGATCCTCGGGTTATACTAACACAAGAAGAAAACTGACTCTTTTTGCAAATTTTATGGATGAGGTAATAATTAAACTCAGTTCCTGTTCTCTTAGTGCAAAACACATAGAGTGACGCAAGTGGGAACATCAGCAGATGGTTGATAGCGAATGTATAGTCATTAGTACATTCTACTTATACCAATTTCGTTTGCGACGACATATGATCGTATTTTTTAAATTAAGCGTTTGTGTGGTACTGAGTCAAATGATTTCACGAAAATACAGCGCAGGCCCTATTCATTAAATTAATGGGAACTTTTTCACAACAGTTTAATCCTCTATGAAGTTAAGGCCCCCAACATTAGTTTATGAACATCTCGGACTGCCGTAAATTAGAACAGGAAGATATTACTACACTATGTGATCAAAAGTATTCGGACACCTGGCGAAAAGTTCGTGGCGCCCTCCAACGGTAATTCTGGCATTCGATATGGTGTTGGCCCACCCTTAACCTTGATGATAGCCTCCACTCTCGCAGGCATACGTTCAATCAGGTCTGGAAACTTTCTTGGGGAACGGCAGCCCGTTCTTCAAGGAGTGCTGCACTAAAGAGATATATTGATGTCGGCCGGTGAGGTCTGGCACGAAGTCGGCGTTCCAAAATATCCCAAATGTGTTCTATAGGATTCAGGTCAGGACTCTGTTCAGGTCAGTCCATTACGGGAGTTTATTGTCGTGTAACCGATCCGCCACAAGCCATGCAATATGAATAGGTGCACGATCGTGTTGAAAGCTGCAATCGCCATCCCCGAATTGCTCTTCAGCAGTGGGAAGCAATAATGTGCTTAAAACTTCAATGCACCAATGTAGGCCTGTGCTGTGATTGTATCACGCAAACAACAAGGGGAACAAGCACCCTCCACGAAAAACGCGACCACACCGTAACACCACCGCCTCCGAATTTTACTGTTGGCACCACCCACGCTGGCAGATGACGTTGGCAGTGCGGAGTGGCCGCGCGGTTGGACGTGCCATGTCACTGACTGCGCGGCCTCTCCCGCCGGAGGTTCGAGTCCTCCCTCCGACATGGGTGTGTGTGTTGTTCTTAGCATAAGTTAGTTTAAGTAGTGTGTAAGTCTAGGGACCGACGACCTCAGCAGTTTGGTCCCTTAAGAACTCACACACACAGATGATGTTCACCGGGCATTCGCCGTACCCACACTGCCATCGGATCGCCACATCGTCTAGCGTGGTTCGTCACTAAACACAGGGCTTTTCCACTGTTGAACCGTCCAATGCCTTACACCAAGCGAGGCGTCGTTTGCATTTACCGGCGTGATGTGTGGCTTATGAGCAGCCGTTCGACCATGAAATCCAAATTTTTTCTCCTCCTGCCTAACTGCCATAGTACTTGAAGTAGAACCTGATGCAGTTTGGAATTCTTGAGTGATGTCTGCTATTACACATTAGGACCCTCTACAACTGTCAGTGGTCTCTGTCAATCAACAGTCGAGGTCGGCATGCACGCTCGTGTGCTGCACGTGTCCCTTCACGTTTCCACTTCACTATCACACAGGAAATAGTGGACCTAGGGATGTTAAGGAGTGTGGAAATCTCACGTACAGACGTATGACACCATTGACACCCAATCATCTGACCATGTTCAAAGTCCATGAGTTCCGCGGAGTGCCCCATTCTGCTCTCTCACGATGTGTAATGACTACTGAGGTCCCTGATACGGAATATCAGTCTGGAACCGCACTGCTGCTACGGTCGCAGGTTCGCATCCTGCCTCGGGCATGGATGTTTGTAATGTCCTTAGGTTAGTTAGGTTTAAGTAGTTCTAAGTCTAGGGGACAGATGAGCTCAGATGTTAAGTCTCACTGATATGGAATACCTCGCAGTAGGTGGCAGCACAATGCACGTAGTATGAAAAACGTATACTTTTGATCACGTAGTGTACTTTTAAGACCATCGCTTTAGTATTTAAATTTGTTTCTAGTTTAGTTTGTGTTGTTATATGTGACGGTAGGTCTCACTGCTTTTGAAAGCCCATAATGAAACAAAACAGATCATAGTTCTTTCCAATCTGCAGCTGTAGAACATCGAGGCAACTGTGACGAGCAAAATTCTGCACGTGGTTTCGTAATTCCGTATATCTCCACTTCACCTTAGAACAAATAATCTGGCAAAGACCCTTCTTTCAGAGGAACAATTCTAACTGTTTGTAGCGGTTATCAGTTACGTATTCATTTATGTACAGAAACTGATTGCGACGGTAGTGATACTTTTAAGATGGCCGCTTCAGTATCTTAATTTCTTTCTTAGTTTAGTCTGTGTTGCTACTTGTAACATAATGACGAACAACAAATTCGTCTTTCATAGCTCAGAAAGAAAGAGCACATATCATATGGAGACAGTTAACAATGTGTTGGCCATGCACCCGGCAGTTGCTAGTCGACTCCGAAGTATTATGCACGTGCAGTGCACGTATTTCAAGAGCAGTTGCAACTTCTCCGTGAAGAGGAAGACGTATAACGAGCGAAACACACACGTGCAGCAGCTGGCCGTTAGCGTGCACCCCAGGTAGCGCTCGCGAAGAGGCATGGCAGGGTGAGAAATACGGATCCCGCCCTTCTTCGGCCTGCCCCCAGCCGAGCCCGAGTGGTGTGTAAGTGCGCCTGACGTGCAGGCAACCCTCACAGCGCGCCAGCTCCGCGCTACGTGCGGCCCGCGCAGACCTTTTAGCGGAATGGGCCCTGCATAAAACAGCATACCGCACCAGGCGCCAGCGTCACCGGTGTGAAAGGGACTCACCATCTCCCTCTAGCCATTCACAGCACCCCAAGTTGCGGAGTGACGTGTACCACTTGCTTACTCCAGCAGCTGATCCGTCGCAAATCCACACATTTCAAAATGGAAGCAACGGCTTTTCAGTCGAGCTAGAGACTACAGTGACTGATTCTTTTGAAAATATCTTATCGTCCGACATAATCACATTAATTTCAAGAAAAATAACCCGTGACAGTTTTGCAATGTGTTTTAAATATGTATTCTTATTTTAATGATTACCTTTAAGTTTTCCGATTTTCATTTACAGAACAAAGCACACAGTTTAATGTTTTTACATGGTATAGGAAACTAATTTTACATATTTGATATACATTTGTAGCTGTTTGAACTTGTAATCATATTTGTTTCGCCTTGATAGCTATTGGCTGAAGTGCAGAATGTTGTACTGCTGGCAGTGCACTCTCCGGCCAGATCGAACTGGTGGATGAAATGAAAGTAAAGAAAAGACAATTCGGTGTCACCGCTGTTACCTTGCTTCCTGGCTATAGAATATGATTTTGAATTTAGTTCTGGTTTTTCACGTCGATACTGATCCAAGCTCAAGTTACTTGTAGTCGCAAAGGTCGCATTCGACAATGTTTCCAGCCATCGGCTTAGTGTCGACCTTAGACTCCAAACGGTGCCGTTTGGTTAACAGTTGAGTTATTAGTTATGAAATGTAACATAGTCGAAAAGGAAACTTGGATATTTGAACTTCAGAAATTCCCGAGGGCAAGGGTCGACTTAATTGTTATGCCTCTTTCTTGAAGTAAACCTTCAACAAGTTCTCATTTCTACAGATAATACAGTTTACCATCCACGATACCAGAACCACGGTCACTAGCATACACAATATGATTACGAAGTGTGCGTGCAGTAGCAAGCTCCGATGCTGACGTCAAAACCAACTATACTATTGCTCGATAGCCCACAGCAGCCACAACAAATGGTTTTGTCACTGCGGTTATGAGTGAATAGAAGGTTTCCTTACGTGAGTGTGTGCCACCCGTTGTGTTCTCCGCAAAGCCTACCATCATTATATAGTAGTCTTGAATGAACTGTAGCATGAGCCCGAACAACACGGGACTGACGTTCTAAGACACGTATTAAAACTCTGGAATACTGCATTGATAATGGCTAGTTACTAGCCGAAATCTAGATTTGCTTCATTAAAGCTTGAAAGGAAATGGCGACTGATTGCTGTGCTCCATTATTTTGAAATTCATATCACAGTCGTTGAGTGCATTCCACATTCCTGATGGATGGAATCTTGATCAAATAATTTAGTTCTAACTGGGTGCACAGCCGTGATAAATATCTTGAACGAAATTCGTTTTCTGCAAGGACTGTCATTTATTTCCATTTTATTATTTTGCGTATACGCCATTTCAGCTATCTAATCGTTCTCAAGAAAAATTTAAGCCGTTAACTGCATATGTTTTGGATTACAGTCATTTTCATTTGCAATCTGAGGTGGAAAGGCCTGAAATGGCTTAACTGCCTGTTTCTCGCTGTACTGTGCCGGATATCATGGTTAAAGCTTTCCAATCTTGTGAGCCGTCTGTGGTTGGCCGGGCGTGAAATGGCTTAACTGCCTGTTTCTGGTTGTACTGTAACGGATATCATGGCTAAACCTTTCAATCCCAGTCAACCATGTGAAAGTTTAATGTAAAACTTCTAAAGTCGTATCTGTATGTGTTGAAGTTCGTGTTTGTAAGCGTCTGGTTGGAATCTGAGAAATGTTTAAAACTTACTTTGGTATCAAAATGTGTAAATTGCAGCGCAGGGCAATAGGACAGTGTTAAAATTAAATTTTGAACGTAAGTATGTGAAGCTCACGCCACACGCTGCGAAATCCAGACTAGACAGTGCATAATTCGCCTGTGTCCGTAGCTCGTGGTCGTGCTGTAGCGTTCTCGATTCCCGCGCCCGGGTTCCTGCGTTCGATTCCCGGCGGGGTCAGGGATTTTTTTTGCCTCGTGATGACTGGGTGTTGTGTCATGTCCTTAGGTTAGTTAGGTTTAAGTAGTTCTAAGTTCTAGGGGACTGATGACCATAGATGTTAAGTCCCATAGTGCTCAGAGCCATTTTTGAACCAATTCGCCTGCGAGAAAGTAATCTGTTTTCAATGAAATTTACACGTGAGATTTGATTGTAAAAGAAAGGACTCAGGTTTAAATGTTGGCCCTGAATATTGTTTAGCTTAATTTTTATTCTTACGGACAATCATAGTACCAGAACTGTTATTCTAGCTACACAGCAAATGTGCATAAAATTTAACGCATCTGACTTTCTTATAAAACTGTTTGGAAACACACAAGATACCACCTTACTGAGATCTACTGGTATTAAGCCCCTGAACTAATATGATAATTTCGCAGATACATTCCGACGATCACTGTATCTTACAGTGGACTTGAACGTCGATGATAACTAAATTATAGGCCTACCTGTGCACACGGAACGCTCGTCAGTTCTGCAACCTGTTCCAATTCAGATAAAGATGAAACTGCCAAAAATAAGATTTGCTTTACTGTACTTGCGATGTGCAATGAAAGGCGGTATCTTATCACTTTTCATAAAATGCTTCTGCAGCACACAACTCGCGATGTGCAGTGCAAGTATAGAAACACAATCATAAAGGTGAAGAATGAAAAATGAGGAACTAAATTTACGTCTAATAAATGAGAACAAAGACTCCAGGTGTAACTATGTTTCATTAATCCATAACAACAACACATCCTTTCACAGAGTTCTGACAACTAGACAACTTAGCAAAATATTTCTTAATAACTTTCCTGTGTACAATTACTTTACTTGACACTTGCTTCAATTATAAGACAAATCCATGTGCTTCAATATCAAATTTCTATAGTAAACTTTAGCCATACAGTGTTCTAACAACATGAAACTACACAATTACGAATATAAAATTACTGGATTACCTTTAAAAAAATTCCCTTTTGTCATTCTTGCATTTATATGTTCTCATTTCCACAAAAATTTTCCTCAGAATGTGTTATTAAAAAATTCTGTTTAAATAATGCTGCCTCCACTACATGGAAGGTCAGCTTCCATCCATTTCAAACCAAGTATAGAAAGACTGTCTAACACACACTGCCTGCCACTCTCTTCGAGAACAGACTTACAAAGAATGTGGTTATATCGATACTACGGAACAGGAGTACATTTTTCAAATCCTCAACTTAAGTCCCATTTGTGACCAAAACTTCGTGAAAATCGAAATGGCTAACAAGACAGTCCCCTTTCACATGGACTACTGATGGAAATGACTGTAACGCAAAACATTTGTAGTTAAGGGGTTAGGTATTTTACTTGAGCCGGCCGAAGTGGCCGCGCGGTTCTGGCGCTGCAGTCTGGAACCGCGAGACCGCTACGGTCGCAGGTTCGAATCCTGCCTCGGGCATGGATGTGTGTGATGTCCTTAGGTTAGTTAGGTTTAACTAGTTCTAAGTTCTAGGGGACTAATGACCTCAGCAGTTGAGTCCCATAGTGCTCAGAGCCATTTGAAGCCATTTATTTTACTTGAGACTGGTTACACAGCCTAAATGGCGTGGTATGCAAAATAATAAAACGGAAATAAAAAACAGCCGTTGCATACATACATACATATATCCTTCAACATGATCATGCTTCCGTAAAATTGACATAGGCTACTGCCGACTGCTACTTAGATCAAATGATAGTTTTCATTTAGAATTAGGTTACTTTGAGACCTTTGTAAGATAATAACCTCTTATAGTTATAATTTATTTCGTTATATAATTTAATTTTTTTTCTCTTTTGTTCTCACGGGGAGCCCCAGGAGGAATTGTCAGTATTTATGGATATGACAAGGACGCTCATTTGAAAAAAGAAACTTCACATGGACATGTGCTCTATTCCTAATGGGTACGGAGATACAACACATTTAATTCAAATTTGTTTATTGGCTGGTTAGGGAAATTGCAGATGCACTCACACAAGCAACACATGCTTGACAAATCAGACCTTCACGGCTGATATCGGCGATACTGACGATAGTTGATTTCCGGGCATAGGGCCGTGTTCCAAGGCAGTATTCGCTGCCTGACCTTTCGTCTTCGACTGCTAAAGCCTTCATCAGAGGCTTTAACTTCTCAAACAAGCTCAGCAAGCCGAATTGTTTATACATATCGTCCCAACCGTCGGTTCGTGATGTCATCAGACCAATGCTTAAGATCGGAGAGTCTGGCCACGTATGTGTGGTGGAGAGGAGTTGGGGCTCTGTTTTATTTAGCATTAGGGTCCATAATCTGCCTAATCTCCAATCTTATTTTTTATGCTGAAATTATTTTTGCTTTCGAATCCTATGGCCTGTCTGAATATCCCAGCGTAGTAATTATTACAGCTTAATAAAAACAGTGTGTCAGAGAAACGAATTGGGTGGTCCTCTGGCCACATTGTGTGATTTGTTACTGCTGATTTACCGGTCTTGCCCAGAGGCCAATTGCTCTTATGCCTTTCTAAGCGGGAGTTAATGCTTCTTTTTGTAATTCGTATGAACACTTGCCCGTAAGTGGATGGGATTTTATAAACTTCTTGTGAGGAAATAGGCGGGCGTAGGACTAGGAAAGCACAAATTTGTTACTCTTCTACTGTGGTCTTAGCAAGATCTAATAATTACTACGCTAGGATGTACAGAGAGGCCATAGAAATTCAAAAGCACAAAAACAACAGAAAAGAGTAGGATTGGAGTAAGACAGTTGCAGGCGTTGATGTTAAATAAGACAAACAGCGCCAACCCTTCCGCACGACAAGCTCCTCACAGCATACGTCTGTACGACTCCGCGAGTTTCTGCAGCGTTGCGTACATAAAAAAAAGAGAGAAAAAGAGACATATCAGTTTGCTGAACTAT
Organism: Schistocerca nitens; assembly: GCF_023898315.1. Lineage (NCBI taxonomy): Eukaryota > Metazoa > Arthropoda > Insecta > Orthoptera > Acrididae > Schistocerca > Schistocerca nitens. The sequence continues at coordinate 421,681,346 of NC_064617.1, read as the reverse complement.
ACTGGGTCTGTAACAGCTTTCTGAGTCATTATAGCCTTTAATGATCTTTAGGCAGATAATTATACTTTGGACCACGGCCCAATGCCCTTAAGTCACATAGCAGCAATATCACAACATGTTCTCCCAAGAGTTCACAAATGCATTGACGTTGACCGTGGGATATTTATTTATTTATTTATTCTGAATTCTACAACAGCTGTAAAGGACATGGATAATAGTGCTTAGAGGTGAATGTGTTCTTAAAAACGCATTTTTCAGCAGACACTTTGTAAAAAAATTTTAGTAATTGTTGTACATGTGCAAACATGACATTTTATTGAATAATACATAAAATAAATAACAATGCTTTCTATCTCCAAAGCCATTCGAATCAAGGCTTACGTCCGTAAGTAGTTTTTCGGTTCAAATAGTAGTTCCTGACAGATCTTTAAATACTGACCCTTCCTCCTACGACAGCCTGTATACGGTGCTCAAAATAAATGTTGCATATTCCTTATTGTTGATACTGGACATAACACGACACAATAATGATTTTGTTATGTCAAGTACAGTCATAAGCAAACAAAACTAAAGAAGATAAACACATTTTCACTTGATAAATACAAACAAAAAACAAAAAGAAAACCTTACAAAAGATTCAACTGAAACACTGCAGTTTCTTCTCTGTCATCTTGCACAACACATTATCAATGAAAAGGCACTTTCCAGTGCGGTTAGTCATACTCCTTAGCAAACTGTTCAGAGAAGCTTGGGCAATGTTTCCCATTCCTCCACAGCGGCGGGTATACTATCCTATAATGTTTCTGGTGGAAGAGGACGACTGCAAACCGCTAGTATTAACATTGCCCAAGGATTATCACAGCACTTGATATCCGAAGAATGTGGATGCCATTCCATTCGACTAATTCTGGCTCGCAGGATTGTGTCGATGGGGGCGTGCATTGTCGTCCATCCCAATCCACTATGCTCACCAAATAGAGCCACAGTGCGTGAAAGGATGTTGATTCTTCATACGAGTCATCCTCCCATCTACTGTCGCAAGGGGTGTCCTCCAAACGAACATGATTCCATCTCAAGGCGTGACTGAATCGTCTTGCTAAGGATGGTGATCTACGGTACAGCTAAGATGTAAAGGTTGTCCTCGTTGCCTCGACAACCGAAAATCAGTATAGTCGGGATTTAGACTGATAACGTATCGGATCAGGAAAGAGAGTTGTGTCACACCGCTGCTAGCCTATAAAAAGTGTATTCGCACCTCTCCGTACATTATTTAGAGTAGCACCCTTGAGATGTCATACGGCACGTAATACCTGCTCATGGAGCCTATTTCGTATCGTTTGTGTTAGCACCCGAAGTCACGTAGCTTTTCGGAACAATTGCCATAGACGTGCAGCATTGTGTTGACTGCTTCTGTCTGCTGTTATACCCAGATATGCACATTTCTTGTTTGCGCCATGTCTCTAGAAACTTTTTCCAAATTCTAGAGACATCACACTGACTCACAGTGAAATTCGCTGCGACGTCCACCTGTCTCTTCCCCTGCTCCATTTGGAGCGCTGAGACGATCGTATGTTACTGTTGTCCGAAAGATTCTGTAGCAAACACAATTCTGTTAATGACACACGGCACCGTTAGTACAATGTTTACAGGTGACACAGTTGCTATAGACTGCACCCCTCACGCTATAAAAATGGACTGTTTCCGCTAGAATTACCTTAAAAACAAACCAACGTACTGATATTATAACGTACTTCTGAGCCATAACGTCCAATGTTAAAGTTTCGGTGATAAGAAACATTTACACTCCTGGAAATGGAAAAAAGAACACATTGACACCGGTGTGTCAGACCCACCATACTTGCTCCGGACACTGCGAGAGGCCTGTACAAGCAATGATCACACGCACGGCACAGCGGACACACCAGGAACCGCGGTGTTGGCCGTCGAATGGCGCCAGCTGCGCAGCATTTGTGCACCGCCGCCGTCAGTGTCAGCCAGTTTGCCGTAGCATACGGAGCTCCATCGCAGTCTTTAACACTGGTAGCATGCCGCGACAGCGTGGACGTGAACCGTATGTGCAGTTGACGGACTTTGAGCGAGGGCGTATAGTGGGCATGCGGGAGGCCGGGTGGACGTACCGCCGAATTGCTCAACACGTGGGGCGTGAGGTCTCCACAGTACATCGATGTTGTCGCCAGTGGTCGGCGGAAGGTGCACGTGCCCGTCGACCTGGGACCGGATCGCAGCGACGCACGGATGCACGCCAAGACCGTAGGATCCTACGCAGTGCCGTAGGGGACCGCACCGCCACTTCCCAGAAAATTAGGGACACTGTTGCTCCTGGGGTATCGGCGAGGACCATTCGCAACCGTCTCCATGAAGCTGGGCTACGGTCCCGCACACCGTTAGGCCGTCTTCCGCTCACGCCCCAACATCGTGCAGCCCGCCTCCAGTGGTGTCGCGACAGGCGTGAATGGAGGGACGAATGGAGACGTGTCGTCTTCAGCGATGAGAGTCGCTTCTGCCTTGGTGCCAATGATGGTCGTATGCGTGTTTGGCGCCGTGCAGGTGAGCGCCACAATCAGGACTGCATACGACCAAGGTACACAGGGCCAACACCCGGCATCATGGTGTGGGGAGCGATCTCCTACACTGGCCGTACACCACTGGTGATCGTCGAGGGGACACTGAATAGTGCACGGTACATCCAAACCGTCATCGAACCCATCGTTCTACCATTCCTAGACCGGCAAGGGAACTTGCTGTTCCAACAGGACAATGCACGTCCACATGTATCCCGTGCCACCCAACGTGCTCTAGAAGGTGTAAGTCAACTACCCTGGCCAGCAAGATCTCCGGATCTGTCCCCCATTGAGCATGTTTGGGACTGGATGAAGCGTCGTCTCACGCGGTCTGCACGTCCAGCACGAACGCTGGTCCAACTGAGGCGCCAGGTGGAAATGGCATGGCAAGCCGTTCCACAGGACTACATCCAGCATCTCTACGATCGTCTCCATGGGAGAATAGCAGCCTGCATTGCTGCGAAAGGTGGATATACACTGTACTAGTGCCGACATTGTGCATGCTCTGTTGCCTGTGTCTATGTGCCTGTGGTTCTGTCAGTGTGATCATGTGATGTATCTGACCCCAGGAATGTGTCAATAAAGTTTCCCCTTCCTGGGACAATGAATTCACGGTGTTCTTATTTCAATTTCCAGGAGTGTATTTTGACCGCTGTAGTAGTAACAGTGGTGTAGTTTGCTTTTGTTTCTGGGTAGCAAACCAGAGAACTGACAGCAAAGAAATAAATAATGCCAGAATGAGATTTTCACACTGCAGCGGAGTGTGCGCTGATATGAAACTTCCTGGCAGATTAAAACTGTGTGCCAGACCGAGACTCGAACTCGGGACCTTTGCCTTTTCGAGTTACAGTGTCGGTCCGGCACACAGTTTTAATCTGCCAGGAAGTTTCATATCAGCGCACACTCCGCTGCAGAGTGAAAATAGCATTCTGGAAACATCCCCCAGGCTGTGGCTAAGCCATGTCTCGGCAATATCCTTTCTTTCAGAAGTGCTAGTTCTGCATGGTTCGCAGGAGAGCTTCTGTAAACTTTGGAAGGAATGAGACGAGGTACTGGCAGAAGTAATGCTGTGAGGACGGGGCGTGAGTCGTGCTTGGGTAGCTCAGTTGGTAGAGCACTTGCCCGCGAAAGGCAAAGGTCCCGAGTTCGAGTCTCGGTCCGGCACACAGTTTTAATCTGCCAGGAAGTTTCAAATAAATAATGGATCTGCTCACTAGAGTGGTGTGCGCTGACCGCGAGCGCTCGTGCGTGTGCCCGCAGGCAACGTGTTCGTGATCGCGGCGATCCTGCTGGAGCGCCACCTGCAGAACGTGGCCAACTACCTGATCCTGTCGCTGGCCGTGGCCGACCTGCTGGTGGCCTGCCTCGTGATGCCGCTGGGCGCCGTCTACGAGGTGAGCAGCCAGTGGACGCTGGGCCCCGAGCTCTGCGACATGTGGACCGCCTCCGACGTGCTCTGCTGCACCGCCTCCATCCTGCACCTGGTCGCCATCGCGCTCGACAGGTACGTCACAGCCGCGCTGCACCGACACCGCTGGACAACAGTGTAGGCTCCCGGCAATCTATCCAGACCGGGGCAGGTTCCTTAACTGACCATTTTTATGCTGCATGTTTAAAAGAGTGTGTGCTATATTTTTACAGGAAATGGTAGTGATCAAAACCAGAAAAGTAAAATTCCTATAAGGTTTGGAAAAAATACTTGAGATACAGGCCGTTTCGCTAGTGCAGAAAACAGCCAGTACTCAATGGTGCAAGATGATTTTCTGTCCGTGATTATAGCTCATTTCTTAGTGTTTTCATTTTTTTTTCTTTCTATGCCCATATTGGGATATTATGAATTCTGTAACTTGTCTGTGTTTAATCTTGTGAACTGAAACTAGAATGATTTGGAGTACTATTCTTAGAACTCGCGCATTTGTGTTGTCATCTTGAACAACGCCAGTCGTGTAATTACAACATAAATCGCTCAGAATTGAGCTGTCGTTGTTTGTTGTTGGGGTCTTCAGTCCGAAGACTGGTTTGATACAGCTCACCACGCTGCTCTATCCTGTGCAAGCCCCTTCATCTCCGAGTAACTGCTGCAACCTACATACGAGGGTGCATCAAATGAAAACCTTAAATTTGTCATAACAAATCGAAATTTCGCGCCGTTATCCTGTAGGCTGGTAAGCGTGCTACAAATAGCGTGCAGAATGGCCTGTAGGTGGCAGCATAGTGCAAGTGCACACATACCATCACAGTATCGGTGTTTTTTCAAACACAGTATCCCACTTGCGACTTGCACCAGGGAGGAACAGCGTTCTGTTATTCGGTTTTTGCGTAGTGAAGGTGTGAAACCTATTGAAATTCAGGGACGAATGAAGGTTCAGTACGGTGCTGCATGTTTGTCACAGCAGCAAGTCTACGAATGGAGTAGGAAGTTCGCAAATGGTGTGACTTCAGTGGAAGATGCTCCTCGTCTAGGTCAGGCACAACGAGTTGTGACTCCACAGAACATTGCAGCAGTCGAAGCCATAGTGAAGAAAAACCGCCGAGTGACACTGAATGACACTGCAGCATGTTTACAGATTAGTCATTGCATTGAGTGTGGGGGAGATTATGTTGAAAAGTGATACAGCTTTGTACCACTTCTGCACAATAAATAATATTTAAAAAATATTTATGGTTTTCATTCGACTCACCCTCGTATTTCTGAATCTGCTTAGTATTCATCTCTTGGTCTACCTCTACGATTTTTACCCCTACACTTCCCTCCAGTACTAAACTGGTGATCCCTTGATGTCTCAGAAAGTGTCCTATCAACCGACCCCTTCTTCCAGTAACGCTGTGCCACAAATTTCTTTCCGCCCCAACTTTCTCAGTACCTTCTCATTAGTTATGTATCTATTCATCTAACCAACACATTTCAAAAGCTCCTATTCTCTCCTTGTCTTAACTGTTTATCACCCATGTTTCACTTCCATACATCGAAACACTCCTTATAAATACTTTCAGAAAAGATTTCCGGACTCTTACATCTATATTAAATGTTAACAAATTTCTCTTCTTAGAAATGCTTTTCTTGTCATTGCCAGTCTACATTTTACATCTTCTCTTCTTCTTGCCAGCATCAGTCATTTTGATGTCCAAATAGCAAACGTTTTCTGCTACCTTAAGTGTCTTGTATTCTAATCTGATTCCCTCAGTATCACCTGATTTAATTCGACTCCACTCCAGTATCCTTGTTTTGCTTTTGTTGAAAATCATCTTGTACCCTCCTTTCAAGACACTACCCATTCCGTTCAAGTGCCCTTCCAAGTTCTTATCCGTCTCTGATAGAATTACAATGTTATCGGCGAACCTCAAAGTTTTAATTTCTTCTATCTGGACGTTAATTCCTACTCCAAAATTTCCCTCGGTTTCTTTTACTGCTTATTCACTGTGCAGATTCAGTAACATTGCGGACAGTCGACGACCCTGTCTCAATCCCTTCACAACCACTTCTTCCCTTTCATGTACCCAACTCTTATAACGGCCGTCTGGTTTCTGTAAGAACTGTAAATAGCCATTCACTCCCTGTATTTTACCCCTGCTACCTTCAGAATTCCAAACAGAGTAATCCAGTTAACATTGTCAAAAGCTTTCTCTGAGTCTACAAATCCTATAAACGGAGGTTTGCCTCTCCTTAACAATCTTCTAAGAGACGTCGCAGGGTCGTTATTGCTTCGCGTGTTCCTACATTTCTCGGAAATTAAAACTGATCGTCCTCGAGGTCAGCTTCTACCAGTTTTTCCATTATTCTGTAAAGATTTCGTGCTAGTATTTTGCAGCCACGACTTATCAGTGATCGTTCGGTAATATTCACACCTGTCCGCACCTGCTTTCTTTGGAACTGGAATTATTAAACTGTGGAAACATATTTTTAATTAACTTTGCGAAAATGATTAGAAAACAGAATTTTACATTAAATAAGCTGTTCTGTGAAATTCTACTGTGCAGTACAAAGTGTGACGTCACACAATACGTGACTTGCAATTCCAGTTGACAAAGTTAACAGAATAAAAATACTACACAAAATTAATAATCAAATTTTGAATGAATAAATCACCAAAATGTTTCCATAAAAGTCCCCTGTGAATTTACGTACACAATGCGACTGAGTAAATCTCCAAACACAAAATGATGCACACTAGAATATAACACTATACGGTGGAAATAAAACTGTTACCATAATAAATTAAATCTGAACTGAACTTCGCTTAAACTGACCTGGTAACGAATTTTGAAAAGCAACTGTTTTAACTGCACTGTAAATGGCTCTAGCAAATTTGTGTCGCTTACCTGTGGCAACGAAAACTTAGTACTGCTCGAAGTTATGCATATAGAACATGTAGCGTAGGAGCAAGCAAGTTAGATAAAAGAAAAGTCTTTCGTAAGTTAAACATAAGAACGTGCAACTATTCTAAGGAGATCATGTCTTAGTTTTAGCCACAGTGTTCCGCAAAGTGTAATGCGGCGACACATATGATAAAAAAATATGAAATTATTTCGTCTGAAGGAAAGCTGAACTTCAAAAACCTGTATCGTCTGACTATTATAATCAGCTTTACAAAATTTATCTTTTATGACAAATTTTACACTGCCAAGTGATTAATTATTAGAGATGGTAACGGAGTAATAAAATCTATAATCTCTGAGTGCAAGCGATGTGACTGATTACTATACTTGGTCTCGTCTGAAGAATGAACTAACTCAAGGAAACCAATAAAGAAAAAATTCCACTAAAACTTACCGTTTTTCAAACACATCACAATTACGCGCAAGCGAGCAATGCAACAACAACTTTACCTCGTAGTGATCACTTGTCCAGATAATCTTTACCAAATTATATGCCAAAATTCATCATCCTCTATGTCTTTCTCTGTGTGCTCTGCAAGCTATTTCAGGCTGCTCAGTAGCATGGGCAACACTCGTCTCTCTCTCAGTAGCTTCTCTCATAACGCACACTGCAACGACAATGCTACTGATAACCAAAGACCACAGTCCTGTAGCCAGAACCTCCGTGGCATGACATCCGCCTATCGAAAACTACTGTTTGAAAAATGTTTAGCGTACAAATCCATTCACGTCCATCGTCCATTCCGACGGACGCGGGCAATTTCAGCAGGACATGCGACACCCCACACGTCCAGAATTGCTACAGAGTGGCTCGAGGAACACTCTTTTGAGTTTAAGCACTTACGCTGGTCACCAAACTCTCCAGACATGAACATTATTGAGCATGTGTGGGATGTCTTGCAACGTGTTGTTCAGAAGGGATGTGCATCCCCTCGTACTCTTACTGAGTTACAGATAGCCCTGAACGTTTCATGATGTTAATTCCCTTCATCACTAGTTCAGAGATTAGTCGAGTCCATGCCACGTCGTGTTGCGTCACTTCTGAGTAATCGCGGGGGACCTACGCCATATTAGGCAAGTGTACTAGTTTCTTTGGCTCTCCGTTATAGTAAGCCAACTATGCTGACGTTCATGTCAGCTAACAGCAGTTACTATCGCAAGTCGTGTTCATGATACGAATGAATTCTTTCCAAAATCAGGGTAAAAATTTCTCTCAATCACCTTTGAAGGGTGGATTGAAATAGAAAAAAATTTATCTTGAAGTGTCTCTAAAACTGAATTTAAAAACAATTTTTCAAGCTTACGCAACTTTCAGAGGAGTCTTACAACATTAAATAAATGTATACAATTGAAAATAGTGCGCCTGTCAAAGCAGTCCTTAAAGGGAGATAACAGGTTTTCAGACCTTAAAAAAATAGTAAGCTCGCACTGACCCACACTAAACAGTGACCAATTTATTATGTAGACCCCCCACCCCTCAGGTCCGGGACAGAAGTTACAGAATTACAATACCGACAACCAATTAACAAGTTGGAAGTTTCGTAGAACGTGAGGTGCTGGAGGGGGCTAAGAAGGAGGATACAACAAAGTCAAATCAAATAACAACTCCGTCGACATGGTGTATTAACACAGTCCACTCCGGGTAGCGAGGTTTAACAGTAACCACTAATGGTGAAACACGAAGAACAACTTCCGAACAGTAACATTCGAATAAAGCGGCTCACGGAGAAGGGTAGTGGCCGGCAGGGCACCTCGCACAGACTCAATGCTGGAAGCAATTCCGCAAGACGACACACTTTGCCCCGACGAAACCCAGTTCCGCCGTTCAGCGCGCTGCTCCCGTGAAGCGCTGCAATAGCCGCTAGCCGCTAGCCGCTCCGAAGTCACCACTGCCGTTCGGGCCACCCTAGCCCGCGACACTCCCCCTAATGGTACTTCACACACGCGGCCGTTCCACCGGCAGCCCGCGCTACCCTATCTGTGCCGCTCGCGAACAGTCTGCCCACAAGTTCCACCCGCAGACTCTCTTCACGACTCCCCGATGGCTTCCACTTCAGACGCTGGCCAAAGCGAAAAGACCGCTGCCAGATGTATACCTGCGAAGTAAACCTCCAGGAGAACGATACGGGCTTTACGAACTCGGAACGTAAGTATCACTACATGTTTTTAAAGCTATTATGTAAAGTGTGGAAATTAATTCTATATAGTCGGTCGTGCACCATACTGAACCTCGAAACGGAAGAATGACTTCTCATGAGACATTTGATATTTGTAAAAGAACTGAGTTTTTTAGTGTCTTAAAATTTTAACTGACTTTAAAATGGTTATTTCCATTAGTTTTCAATAGCCTCTTTTTCAAATTGTATTTAATTTGTATTTGTTTCTTTTACAATATTTCTTTTACAATACTTCTACTTGATTTAAATTCAAATACTGTTTATTGGTATGTAGTAGAATAATAATGTAACAGGTAGACTATTAAATATAGTAGTGACCATATTTTCTCATTTCCAACAGTTTTAAATTTCAATTGAAAATCCGTGTCCAGGTTCATGACCATTTTCAACATTGGAACATTTTTTCGCGTTTGGAGAAACCTGAATTTTCCGTATTAATTTTTGGAGCTTCAGTAAAAAAAACTGCAGTACACGCATACTGAGTGCTATTACTTACAAATCCGGGTAAGTGCAAGCAGGCCTTGTGCACTGAAGGTTCTGCACAAACTAAGGTATACATATAGATAGTTCATCCTTACCAGTAATCAAGAATATAGGCAATCTTGCCTTTTATCGATGTCGATAGTGACAAGATATCAAAATATGTGACCTAAATGACCGTAGCTTTTGATGGCATTGACGTAGAAGTTTAAATTTTTGTATCGTCAAGGAAAAGTAGACTTTAGTATGTGACACAGATTTCAACTTGATGTGTCTAACCATTCCTCAGAAAAAGGGGTCATAACAGACTGAGAGACAGGCAGGCTGATAACAAGTGACAAAATAATTTTTTTCGTGTGATATAATTACAAATTAATTGTTTTCAGATTTATTTCTTTACTTGTACCTTGTAACCTTGTTTCCGACCAAATTTAATTATTCTATGTCAACGGTAAGTACCCAATAGTATTGATGATTGAGTTTGCGAGTATCAAAATATGTGACATAAATGGCCGTATATTTCGATTTCAGTTACTTAGACGCTTCAAATTTTTACCCCGCCAAGGGAAATAGATCTGACTACGTGAAATAACTTTCAACTTAACACTTTTCACCATTTCTGAGAAAAAAGATTTTTAACAATCAGACAGAGAGACGGATGGAAAACAAAGGGATCCTATAAGAGTTCTGTTTTTGCCGATTCAAGTGCTGAACCCTAAAAGTGGGTAGCAAAGTATATCACATTTGTATCACAGACCAACTTACAGGCGCAAGTCGGAAAAGCAGATTCTGCCTTCACCGAAGTTTACAGGAGATACCTGCAACATACAACATCCAAAATATTTGGTGTTATATTCATTGCATACACATAACACCTAAGATATGTAAACAGTTTGCACTATGTACATCTTTCATTAATTATATGATTATCTTAATGATCTGAAATTTTGTTGTCATACGACTGTATCCACCAAAAATATCTATGAAGTTATCAACGAGACAAAAATAACAGAACAATTAAACGAATCCTGAAATATATAAATAAAAATATCACAATGTGCCACTCAAGAGTGGAGAGCCAGGAAATAAACTAAAAAATTTTGAGGCCTTATAAAGTGTTTTAGGAGTATTTTTGAAACTTCTGGGGCATATCCCTCACAAAAAATCAAGAGATGCTCTTCAGACAGGCAAATATCAAAAAAATAACAAATTTCAGTGTTGTAATGAAGGTTTAAAATCATTGTTTTCTAGGTAAAATTGAACAACTTCTTATAAGGGTATACATAGGAGCCTCCTAAAACATCCATAAAAGACTAAATGGAAGGACTGGATCATTGGGGAGGGAGAACATCTTCAACCTTTTATTGTACACAAACTTTTATTCACGTAAACATTAATTCAAATAAAAATAATAACGAAAAATTTTGCTAAATGAGTGGTTACCAGATATCTAAACAAGCAGAAATTTGTCCTTGAGACAATAGTTCTGAAACAGACACAAACAATAAAAGCAACAAACTAAGATTAAATAATTCTCTGAACAACTTGTTATAGTAATTACTAGTTACACATTAGACGGCTGCAGCCTATTTACACTAATGCAACTGTCATGTTGTTGTAACACCATATTTAACAGTAGAATGACAGGAATCAATTGTTGAAGACCAAACGGCAGAAGCCAATCTACGTTAAGGCAAATTTCATGGGACTATAGTAATGTGGTTACAATAAAATGCTTTCAGTGTTAAGTATCTCGAGGACAGGACTGTAGACAAACTGAACAGTGACAAAATTGACTCACATATAGTAAATTACATGGTTGGTAAATGCATTCGTAACTGAATAAACAGAACAAGCAATTTTAGACATGCAAGTCGTTCATCTGAAACACAACCTAGCTAACGCCTGAAAAGGACAAGCAATAATTACATATACAGAAATTCATTTTATGTTTGTGTATCAAGACCAGTAAAAGACATAAATATACCTGAGCTCCAGGCGCCAACCACTTACAGACACGGACGCTGTACACAACAGGCAGCGTGGACGACTGCCAGTTGTCCCGCAAGACCACCAATTATCGGCCCGAGAAATAGCGCGAGAAGCCTCACACCGACTTTGTTTGACATATACTCGCTCAAACAATATTAACTTCAAAACAGGCAACTGTTATTGGGTGTGCCTGGGGCATAAACGGAATGTTAGGATCTACTAAATAAGAATGGCCGAAGCCATAGATCAAAGCCACAACTCGGGCTCAGGGGTACAACAAAGCTTAAATTACGTTCCTATAAATCGCGCGTCCCAATACGATAACGACGACGCCACAACTTAAGCTACGTTAATAAATAATGGTATCCTACTAAACAGAAGACAGTAGACTAAGAGCAATATTAGATAAAACAACATCAAATTAATACCAAAACACGTTAAACAAATTGTCACTGCCTCCAAGCAGTAACGAAATCACACTCAAACCCCAGATATTTTAAACAAGCAATTCAAATCGCATTAACATAAGATCCCCTCAAGAAAAGGCACACATGATAAATTAGTCTTACAATAATTACACGTCCTTGATGGACCCAAACATTCAAGACATCGCAGAACGTTCTAGTGGAACTACCATACATTGGTGGGTCTGTTCAGTGATACACAATGCTTTCTGAAACAGACTAAACACTGAGATTAAGAAACAATACACAATAAGCACCAAGGTTTAAATGGTAAACCAGAATATCGATGCAGATAGACACCAACACGAATTACTAAAGTCCGAATGGTACAACAAATTTCGTAGCGGCGAATCACAAGGTAAATTGTGCACAAAGTTTCGTAATTGATAATCAATCAGTAATCTCTCTCAGGTTCATCACAGTTAAAACACGGAGGGCAGAAAATGTGTCTCCAACGAATGACGTAAATACAGTGATATCACCCTATTACGTCAGCTGAAGTGAGTACACATACAAGTTACAAGGTTAACACTCCTTAAAATTACTTGAAAATTAACAAGGTGAGATATCAGCGCCTGAAAATCCAATTACTTGGGCGTACGCATCTATCGAAATTTCCTTGCCTTCGACAAGGCCTGGTTTGCAATTTCAATTTCACCAATTCAGTTTACAACAGAGAAAGCTTGTATACTTGTACGGAATATGGCCTGGAACAATAAATTATTATCAGTTACACTGTTGACCACTCACACAATCACTCGGAAGTGCGTTAATATAAAGGTCTAATTCCACATTAACACAGACGTCGCCTTAAGATAACAAAAAAAGCAATAATTAACTCCACTCAGATGTGAAGGAGCCCACTTCCAGGATTCCAAACAGGGCTGTTATTGCATCCAATCCGTACAGGTGATCTCCCACGGGCCGTAAAATTAAAGCTTCCACAGTCGGCCCGGGACTTGCTGGCAAGATTGCACGCGGTATCCGCTGCTCTTCATGCAACTCGCCATTATCAATCCTTAATGCAGCCAGCAAAGCCGCAACAGACAGCAGGAGTCCCCCAAAACTAACAACCCGCCAGCCATGTGCCCTCCATCTAACTGTCAATACCAGGGCCCACTAAAAATCAACATCGCACCCCTTGACCAAAGACCCTAGCCGCGACATGTAATCGGGATCGATATCGGCAGCCCAAGTAGTTAGTGACGCCAGTACGGCTGAGAGGCTGCTGATAGCAGAGGGAAAAATCAGGATTAAATAAAACACATGGACCACTGACCACTTCTCGTAGGGATTGGTCCGACCAGAAAATAATAAAGTTGTCACATTAAAATGGTAAAACACCGTATCTATTTACTAGGATGTACTCTAATGAAAGATATACTCAACATCTTTCAACATTAACAGTCTTTACATAGGACCAGAATTTTTTGGGTTTTGTTAAAAATAATTGAACTCCTGGCCATTGAAGGGCTCATGGATTGCCATCTTGGCAGCGAAAGACGTTTAATACAGCATCTTGTGAGCTTCTTCCCTGTTATCCTGTGGCTGGGTATTGTTCCGACCCTGGTCTTGAAGTATGAAGTCACAAACTTTAATGGTAGGATCCTGTTCGGCCAGGTGGAGGGAAGGTCTGTAACGGTCGCACGGTAATACTAACACTTCAGATACCTTTATTAACGTTTCCGCAAAACATTCATAAAGACAGTTATTAATTTCTTTAATGCCCACGTATTTTTGCCATACGTAGAGAACTACAATATAAAGCATGCTACCTTTTTTTTGTGTCTAGGAAACCATACTACAGCAAGCTGTCTTTCAAGCTGTATACCACTGAACTTAACTTATCGCCACTAAGTCGATATAGAAAGAGTGACGTGGAAGGTCTAACCAAAGAAAAGGCGGAACTACTTGCATCTAGACTGAAAGAAAAGAATTTACTGGCTCAAGGACATCTGTTAGTTTTTATAGCGAGTTGCAGTTTACACCTTACTTTGAACAAGAAGGTGACTTGGTATTTTCCGACGTTCCTGTGTTAATGCATGAATTTGGAATAGAGTATGAAGACGAAGCTTGAGGGCTACTGATAGGCTCTAAAAGAAACTTGAAAGCTTTTCTTTTACTTTATGGGGAAAATATGCACCAATACCAATCGGTTATTGATTGCACTTAAAAGAAATTTATAAAAAAAAAAAACAACTGAACCTTACACAAGCAAAATACTCAGATCATAAGTGAAGACTTCAAGGTTATATGCATGGTACTTGGCCAGCAGGCAGTATTCAAGAAGCACCCATGTTGTCCATGTGAGTGGTACAGTGGAGACATAGATGAACACTCCATCAGAGACAAATGGGCAGTTCGCCACAATCTGGTTTCTGGAACTAAAAATGTTGTGCGATTGAGGCTTCTTGATCGTGAAAATATATTGCCCTCCCCTCTCCACATTAAGCCAAGTATAATAAAGTAATTTGTGAAAGCACTCCCTACAACTGGGAGATGTTTCAAATATTGGTGTGAATGGTTTCCTAATTTGTCAGAGGCCAGACCCAAAGACGGTGTTTTTGTTGGACCTCACGTCCTCAAATTGATGTGTGATGACGTATGACGAAAATGAGGCGTGGGTTGCACTCAAAGATATCATTTTCAAATTTTTGGCGAATACAAAGTGCGCAGATTACGAGAACATTGTCCAAAACCTGCTTCAGTCGTTTGAAAAATTCGGTTGTCTGATGAGATTGAAACTTCATTTTCTTAACTCACATTTGGATTTCTTTCCCGAAATCAGTGACGAGCAGGAGGAAGGATTTTATCAGGAGATTCGTGTCATAGAGAGATATGGGACGTTGGAATGTTTCTATGGTTGGTGACTATTTCTGGTTACTGCATAGAGAAAACACAGAATCAAAAGAGGAAGGTCAACATACAAATTTTACAGAGAATAGAAGGAGAACACATTAATATGGGAATGATGATGATGCTAAATAAATTATAGAGAGCTTGTGTGTAATTTACATTAGACAAGGTGACTCAGCTGCCCTACCATGGGTTTTACGCAATCTGACATATCTTTAGGTACCACCCTCAAGGATTTTGTATTCTGTTGCTCACTATGTGAAAACTATTAGTCCTACAGAAAAAGGAAAGTGTCCTATTTGTAGGATATTTAATGTAGTTTAATTCTGTTCTGCCTTACGTTCTCGATAGAGGCTGTACAATTTTCGACCTATTAAAGATAAATGTTCAAAAGTAACCTTGAAATGCGTCTTTGTTGAGTAACTGAAAAATGATGGCCTCCAGAGAAAATATATTTTAGTACAAAATTTAACTACATTGAATATCCTGCAGACGGTTCCTGTTCATTTTTTTCTGTAGGAATAATAGTTTAGGCATGGCGAGCGAGACAATACGAAAATTACACACAAGTTTTTGATGGCGTTGCGGGTTGCATAAAACCAACCGTAGGGGCCACTGAAACACCCCCATATATAAAATTATAATGGGAGAATTTACGTAAGGAATCTTTTACAAACTATTTAATAAGAGATTGCAAAATAACTGTATGATAGAGAATAAAGTTGGAGGCCACAAAAAAATAAAAAAAATAAAAGAAAAAAGTACACGATAGAGAAAAATGCAGAACATTTTTGGATTCAACGCACTCAATAATATAAAGATAAGCTAAATTCCCAAAAACGTTTTTCGAAACTGAAATTTGGTGGGCCTCTGATGATTGCCATTGTACTAGAGGGAGCTTTATAGTGCCAAAACTGTAGTGGAGTGTATCCAACCAACAGTTTAGGCCATGTGGTGCGAATCTACTCTGAGATGAAGAGGTTGATAAAGGAGAAGAAGTAGTGACAAGTTGAATCAAGATGTCAAAATAGGCTGACGACAAAAAAGAGAGGACTTGTCATCTGCTGCCACGGTATTCTATGTTTATTTGCCCTCTCTCTGGCGCACCGCAGCCGCACGAAGAGCCCACGCTTGGGCCATACCTTTGCAGTTCTCCGCTGTGCCCTGGCGGCCCCTTTCAGACGGAGAATCTCCTTTAAAGACGGAGCGCTTCCCGTCGGTAGCACCGCGGTCGAGTCCGGCTTCAGATGCTAGGAAAACAGCACGGGCCACGAGAAGAATAGCGAGAGCAGATTCTTGAGAGGAGGGGCGAGAGGCCAGAGGGCGGCGTCTTGTATCGACTCACCGGCAGCGGCGCTGCGTGTCTGCTATCGGCAGGGTGGGGCCGGGCCCCGCCGCCGCCGCCTCTGCCGGATGGAGTGGAAATGAAACGCCGGGCAGCTCGCCGGCTGTATCGCCGTCCCCCGTGACGAACGCCGACGAGGCCCCAGGCCGCCGCGTAATTGGCTGGCTTATCTGACGCTCCTCGCAGACTGCAAGTGGCGCGCTGTTCTTCCGCCGGCCAGCTATCGAGTTATCCGCGAGTTTTCCCTTCTCCGCCCGTGTCCGGGCCTCTACGTCTCTAGTAAAACAGCCACAGATCTCTTGCTTCTACATACACTCTAAGAAACTAACAAACGACGCACCACGAAGGAACTAGCCGAATGGGACGGAAATGGGAAAATGTTATATACCTGTACAAGCAAACACACGATTACAATTTGATTAAAAGTGGATGATTTATTGAAGAGAAAGAGCTGTACGAATTGAACAAGTCAATAACGTATTGATCCATCTCTGGTCCTTATGCACGCAATTATTCACTCAACATTGATTGTTGGTTGTTTTCCTGAGGGATATCGTGCCAAATTCTGTCCAACTAGCATCTTAGATCGTCCTCGACGTGGTTGGAGGGCCCTGCTCATAATACTCCAAACGTTCTCAATTGGGGGGGGGGGGGGGGGAGATCCGTCGTTCTGGCTGGCCAAGGTAGGGTTTGGCAAGCCAATTTCGGGCAGGGGTTGTTTTACTTAAACGTAAGCTCGGGGTGGCTTGTCATGAAGCGCAACAAAGCGGGGCATAGAATATCGTTGACGTATCGCTGTGCTGTAAGAGTGAAGACCAAAAGGGTCCTGAAATAAAATGAAATGGCACCCCACACCACCAGTCCTGACTGTCGGACGTATGGCTGGCGACAGTCAGGTTGGTATCCCACTGCTGTCCAAAACGCGTGTGCGGTCTGGAATCTCATTGACTGCAGTCGAAATGTCTTCAGTGATGAGTGTCACTTTGAAATGAGCGCAGATGACCAGAGATGACGTATCTGAATACGGCCCCGAATGCCATGCAATACCAACCTGTCACCAACCATGCTGTACTTATTGTACTTACATTGGTCTCTCTACCTTCTGCTAAAGCTTTCCAAGTTGGAATGCATGCGACCCTAAGGCGCTTTTAGGAACTTAAATTGAAGCCTTCACTGCAATTTACACTACCATTCCCTTATGCCATTCACAAATTAAGCGCTCTTGACAAAAATTTGCCGGACCGCCTCGCTAATACCGCATAACACCGCTTCTAGCGTCAATAACGCCCACAATTCGGTGAAACGGGAAGTCCGCAAGTTTGGTCAGGTAATCCATACCCAGACGATTATTGATGTTTAGATTCTCTAGAGCAGGGATGCAAGGACCACGGCCTGTGGGTTACCATTAACCTGATAGCGGGATGCCCCTCGCCATTCGTTCATGTAAATTTTTTTTTCTCATCTTTCATTTCCTTACGGAAAACAGAGAGCGGGTCCTAGTACAACGTTATTTTTTCTTTTTAATCACACCAGTCTAGCTGGGATTTTGGCAAAGAGCATCCCAATTCAGAATAAAGGTTGTCACCGCACATCATACGGCAATAAGAGCTGCACGTGGCCCTGCAGGGAACGACGTCTTTTGGTCGTCAGTGGTTCGTGAATTACACGGTAGATAGCTTGCATCAGTGAGTTTCATCTACCTACTCATTAGTGCGTTGAACATTTGCGACTAAGATAAGCAACAGTTTTATGCGTTTTGTGAACCTGTAAGCAATTACTTCACGATCATCGGCCAATATAGTTATAACTAAGTAACTATATGTAGAGCGTGTCCCAGACATGTAGCGATAAACTTCAAGGGGTTGAAGATCAGATAGAGGACAGGAACCCATGTTTGGAAACGTCATCCAGAGATACTACAGAGAGTCGAGACCTGGCGAGTCCTAGGCGGAACGTCTCGCAATGTTGCCTGTTACTCAGTGATCGCGACTGATTGCCACGATTGCCACTGGCGAAGATGCAGCTAACTCCAACGTGAAAAAGCCTTGTTTCCTTGAATGTGATGCATTGCTGCCTCGGTGAATGACGGTTCTGGACACGGATTTCCATCCACATTTCGATTTTCTTCTGGAACCTTCTAAAACCTCCAATATTTTTCTGTATGCAGGAGAAAAATAAACTGCAGGTGGAAATTCCTACCTGAAACCATCATCCGCTGCACAGCACCACATTCATAGTAAGCAAGACCTGTCTACGCACCAGCTACGCTCCAACTCCTCCACTGTCTTTCGTGGCAATCAGTCGTGGTCGCTGATAACAAACAACGCTGCAAGATGTTGTGCCTATGGTCTATCAGCATACAAAGTGACGTTTGCTTCGAAATGGGTGGCGTCCATAGCTTCGACACTCTGTAGCGTCGTTGGACGATATGTCCAGACACGAGTTCCCGTCCTCAGTTTATTCCTCGCAACATTTTTGGGACACCATATATAGGATATAAGTGCAGATATTTCTCTTAGTAAATATTTTCTTCATTCGCAGACTAGAAATTATTGCTATCTTGCGTTGTATGTTTTTAGGTTCAAAATGGTTCAAATGGCTCTGAGCACTATGGGACTTAACATCGGAGGCCATCATTCCCCCAGAACTTAGAACTACTTAAACCTAACTAACGTAAGGACATTATACACATCCATGCCCGAGGCAGGATTCGAACCAGCGACCGTGGCGGCCACGCGGTTCCAGACTGAAGCGCCTAGAACCGCTCGGCCACACCGCCCGGCTATGTTTTTAGGATTGTTAGTACCTCCCAGTACACGTAGCAATAGCAAGCTATTAATGCTTATTTTCTCCTGGGCAGTAGGTTAGATGTTGAAGTGAGCATACATGGACGCAAAGCGGTTGTTCTATATTGACAGGCATTGCCCAATTAGTTGTGCAGCTACGACTGTGCAGAAAACATCAGATAGTAAATTATGTGACACATTTGTGCAAAGAAAAGGAAGAGGAAAAACAACCAGCACACTAACATATGCAGATATTGAGGTCCCGCAAACAAAACCGTCCGTATGCACCCAGTTTGATAAGAAGAATAGTTGGAGTAACGAAGCAAGCAGTTATGGGTTAATCAAGTTGTATGTTGGTACCAGACATGGTTTTAAGTTGTAATAAGCTCTAAACTGCGTTTTGTAATGTGTTACTCCTTTACGCGACGTAAAAAGCTGAAACATACAAAAGAGGACAATATTTGTGTCAAACTGGGCATGGAAATCTATCTAATATAAACATTCATTCGTATCATAAACACGACTTGCGATAATAACTGATGTTACCTGACAGGAACGTCAGCACAGTTGGCTTACAACAATGAAGAGCCAAAGAAACTGGTACACTTGCCTAATATCGGGTAGGGCCCACGCGACAACGCAGAAGTGCCTCAACACGACGTGGCATGGACTTGACTAATGTCTGAACTAGTGGTGGAGGGAATTGACGTCATGAATTCTTCAGGGCTATCTATAACTCCGTAAGAGTACGAGGGGATGGAGATCTCTTCTGAACAGCACATTGCAAGGCATCCCAGGCATTCTCAATAATTTTCATGTCTGGGGCGTTTGGTGGCTAGTGTGAGTGCTTAAATTCAAAAGAGTGTTCCTCGAGCCACTCTGTAGCAATTCGGGATGTGTGGGGTGTCGCACGTCCTGCTGGGATTGCCCATGTCCGTCAGAATTGACGATGGACATGAATGGATGCAGGTCATCAGACGCACTTGTCACCTGTCAGAGTCGTATCTAGACGTATCAGGGATCCCACATCACTCCAACTGCACACGCCGCACACCATTACAGAGCCTCCACTGGCTTGAAAAATCCTCTGTTGACATGCAGGGTCCATGGATTCATGAGGTTGTCTTCATACCCGTACACGTCGATTCGCTCGATACAATCTGAAACTAGACTCGTCCGACCAGGTAACATGTGTCCGTGTCATCAACAGTCCAATGTCGGTGTTGACGGGCCCACGCGAGGCGTAAAGTTTTGTGTCATGCAGTCATCATGGGTACAGGAGTGCGCCTTTGGCTCCGAAAGCCCATACCGATGATGTTTTGTTGAATGGTTCTCACGCTCTTGCTTGTTGATGGCCCAGCACTGAAATCTGCCGCAATTTGAGGAAGGGTTGCACTTTTGTCACATTGAACGATTTCTTCAGTAGTCGTTCGTCACGTTCTTGCAGGATCTTTTTCTGGCCTCAGCGATGTCGAAGATTTGATGTTCTAGCGGTTTCTTGATATTCACGGTACACTCGTGAAATGGTCGTATGGGAAGATCTCCACTTCCACGCTACCTCGGAGATGCTGTGTCTCATCGCTCGTGCGCCGATTATAACACCACGTACAAACTCACTTTAATTTCGATATGGGCTTTGCGAGCCGAATGCCCACTCGTGTACTTTTGATTACTGCACGGCATAAAGCTTTACGACACAGATTCTCTGGCTCTTCAGTGTGTAACTTATCTATTGTGGATAAAATATGAGCAACTGTTTGGAGTATATTCTCCAAGGAAGTCGTAATCCGAGACGTGTGGCAATTGTCGAAATAGACAAATAGTTATCTGAGGCATATTTACGTAGTAGCAGTTGTAACCTCACTTATCGACCTTAATGACAGTGAAAAATTAAACTGCGTGCACCTAATGGAAATTTGGGAAAGGCAATCGTCACCGAAGTTAATTTGTCGGTAAAGAGGGAGGAAAGGGTTACATCTAAATGAAAGGAAAAATGCAAATGAAATTAATTTTGAAAAGGGGTAAAGTTAATAAGGAAAGTAAATGTGCGGTCGTTACGTTAACAATTAATTGGCGTTAATTAGATATTTGAGATTTGGGGAAAATTATGGTCGCCAGTCCCGTGGACAACTACTATAATAACTGAAAATGAAAGATTAATGCACATATATTTAGCACTAAAAGCGTGGCAACTGAAGGTTGACATGTGCTGTGTGAAAACTGAATGTTTGTCAGAAGTAATAAATTTCGCTACACTCTGACTTAATTTAGCAAAAGAATTAATAAAACCGGAAAATTGAATGTTAATTTAGTGACTGAAAGTAATAGTGAACTTTGTTTCTGAAGCCCTACGAAATTCAATAAAATAAGGTTAGTCTTGGGCTACCTCAACAATCATTTCAAAAGCTACTTGAATCTACGCAATTTAGATATAGGAGATTTAACTTTGAACTTGAATCAAATGATTCTGAACAATTAACAATAGTAAAATTTAGTACGTACCAAGCTAAAATATGGTAACAAAACTCGCACTCTTAATTTCTGCTTGTGTAATCTAAATATTGTAGCCAGCTATGAATACTTTAACTGAACTTTGAAATTAAAGCAGTGAAATAGAATGATATTACTTTAATGCTGGCGTTTGAATTTCAACAACACTCAGATTCATTCCGGAAAAGGAAAGGACCCTGCTTGGTAATGCAATTGGAACAATGAGCAACAAAGGAGCATGCTACGTTGCTGTAATTTAGTGAGAAAAATTTAACAGTTTGAAAAGCTGAGGTCTGCCATACAGCTCTAAAACTGTACGTGCTTCCATTCTTCCCTGTTGGTTGATTGAAGGTTTGAAGTCGTCGGTCGAGGAGGTGGCGACAATCACTCATCGTCGGCCGAAGCTGCTGCAGAAGCTGGATGTTGACGCGCCTTCTTCTCGACACGGTCTTCAGCCGAAACGGTCTCTTGATGTGTGCCAGCTAACGCTTCTTGTCCGCGACACCATGTCAGAAACTAACATAGCAAGTCGAGCGCATTTACATGCTACCAAACCCCGAAAGCGCGGCAACTCGCGGGAGTGTCACACAACACACCTGCTCCACTGCCCTACTCCAGCCAGACTCTCCTCTGCTTGCGCTCCACGCGGCAGAGTTAAAACTACCAAAGGTCGTAAACACTTTGGTTCTCCACATGACCTATCCATGTAATCGTTCGATAGCATAGTTTTCCCTAGGCAAGACCCAGCGTAAAAATACAAATAATATTTACAAAACAAACCAATTATACATCGATAAAAATGCATAAATATATATATATATGCAAACAGTAAAACAATTACAATATATAAAGAGACAGAAATGTCATATCTTCAGGTGACAAAAGAAGGAAAAAATTTATAGTAAAATAGATGGAAATAGGAGGATATGCATTTCCTGCGTTACACAGTGATCACTTCAACTGGCTGGAAAGTAGAAAATTGTTGTACCCAATATTACACCAACTTATTGCGTAAATATAACTCATCCCAGCTATGTCAATGCGTTGTGAGTGTACCTTTTCCAAAGCAAGGCAGTTTTGCCCCAATAAAAGGATCCGACGTATTTCGAGTAAAATAGGTCAAATTTTACGCGTACACGTAATACTGATTACGTTTTTCTTCTTTGGTACATACATTGTCATTCTGATTGTAGACGACTGTAATACTTAATTTAATTACAATTATGTTACAGTTCGTATAATGCACTTAGTTTCCAAAAAAACTATGAAAACATTACATGAACCTGTCTTCATTTTAAAATTTTCCCGCTTGATAAGTGATATTTAAGATTTTCTTGCAATATTTTCAATTTTTACTGAAGACGATATGTAGAACTTTAAATCTCAAAACTACTAGCCAAGTAATATAAACTTGTTACTCTCATTTCTTCGTTGTTTCAAAATAGAATCGAATCAGTTAAAATGCATTTATAGTGATCCGAATTAAAAAGGAAAGGTGCCTTCCTTCTATTTATTTCGTGAGTGAATGGTGAATCACGAAAACGCGCTAATTCATTCCAGTGCGTGAGCATTTCTAATCCGATCTGTGCGACAGTGTTACGCAGCTGTAGCTTTCAGTCAGGGTTACGTCAGCCGTTTGCACTTTACAGATTGAATCTGACAACAGCGCTGCTGTCAAGGACCAACAGCTACAGTAGGCAGGTGAGAAGATTGCGTGCACACGGACCAGGAAGAACAGCATTCCCTCCTTACGTCCCGCATCTACCAATGGTCTGTGTTATTGGCAGTTCGAATACGTTTCCCTAATGGTAGACTTTATTGTCAGTCTTGTTATCTTCCACTGTTCGTAGATTATTGTCTCCCAGTTTTATTTATTTATTTTGTGTTCAGCACAAGAGAGAAAGTCGAAAATACTACTGAAACGTATCCACATTGCAAGCAAGAAACGGAAGAGGTATTTTACCTGAATGAAACAAAACGTATTTCTTGATGGTAAAACGCTTTTCAGTAGCTGCGTAAGCAGTACAGCTGTTAACAAATCATCGATACTGTAGCTACAGACGGATACCAAATGCACACGAATGAAGAATCTCATTGATGTTATTTTGGATATAACATGGCAGCGAACTGGAGAGACGATTTAATATTCGCTGCCCGACAAACGAATGAAGCATCCAGAAAACATGGTCAGATATCAAGGTTACTTCGGGTACATACACACCATAGGTGGATCCTTGATGGTCAGAGTTGGAATCCTCTGCGACAGACAGAACGGTCACTAGAGTTCATTGTTATTGTTAGCGTTCACTGTAGTTGCCAGGTCTGGTATGTTGCACTACGTGATCATAAGTATTCGGATTCCTGGCTGAAAATCACTTACAAGTTCGTGGCGCTTTCCATCGGTAATGCTGGAATTCAGTATGCTGTTGGCCCATAATTACCCTTGATGACAGTTTCCACTCTCGTAGGAATACGTTTAATCAAGTGCTGGAAGGTTTCTTGGGGAGTGGCAGCGCATCCTTCACGGAGTGCTGCGCTGAAGAGAGGTATCCATGTCAGTCGGTGAGGCCTGGCAAGAAGTTGGCGTTCCAAACCATCCGAGAGGTGCTCTATAGGATTCAGGTCAGGATTCTGTGAGGGTCAGTCCATTACAGGGGTGTTATTGTCGTGTAACCACTCCGCCACAGGCCGTGCATTATGAACAGGTGCTCGACCGTGTTGAAAACTGCAAACCCCATCTGCAATCGCCATCCCCGAATTGTTCTTTTATTCAATATTTTCGTGTTTCCGTTTTACCCACAGTTGCCGTGACAAGAAATCTGATAATATGTTATGCGGAGGTTTGATGTTGTAAGACGGCTACGTGGAAACTTCCCGTGTCACGCTGATGCAGCGTAGAGGGTGGGGTCACAAGAGTTTACGGGCGTGGCACATCACGCACTAATTGCATCGGCATCGACCGCAACTCCAGGTGACGTTGGAAAACTCCCGAATCTTAACACGCTGTTGTCTCCTGAAAAGCGTGCGTTTAAGTCACTGCCTATATGTAACAGTATGCTCTAAACAAAAAATAAAATTTCAAACAGTATGACACACAGCAAAATTACCAAGATTTTCTATTTAACGCACAGAGGGTGGGCAAAAATACGGACACGCGGAGAGGACTGTATGCTTGAAGATAAATGCAGATGCCAGTGAAGCCTGCAGTTGCATTCTAGTATTTGGCCACGAACAACATCTGTGTAATGTTCTTAATCCGTTGAAAAGTCTGTCGTGATCAGAACAGTGTTCTTTGTCGTTGTGAGTGTACTATGCCGGAGCTCAGTGCATTCGAACATGGGCAAATTGTTGGTGGTAGTGTGGTGGTGCCTCTGAAACCAAGGCAGACGGTGTATTTGGTGTTTCAAGAGGCCTTGTATCAAAAGTCACAGGGAAAGTGGAAAAACGTCATCCACCAAATCACGAAGCGAACATAAAGTGTGTTGAGTGGTGATGACGGACGGTTACTGAATGCATTGTGACGAAAAGTAAGAAGACGACAGCTGAAAAAGTGATTGCAGAACTGAATGTCGCCAACATGTCGAGAACATGGAAACGTATTGGCAAAGCCATAGGAGGAGAACAAGGTGACGAAGCCGTGGAACCTGGACAATGGAGACATGGAAGAATGTCATTTGGTCGGATAAGTATTTTAGCACATTGTTTCCAGCTTCTGGTCGAGTTTACGTCCCAAGAGTGAAACATGGTGGAGGGGTCCGACGTTGGTTTGGGCAACCATATTGTAATACAACCATATCATGGTATCAAATTACTCCCACGGATTATGTGACCATTTTGGGTGATTAGGTGCATCCCATGCTACAACGTTTGTTCCCCAGTGATGAGACTGTGTCCCAAGACAAGAGGGCCCCTTTCCACTCGGCACGTATCATCCAGGACTGGTTTTGTGAGCACGAGAATGAATTGTCGCAATTGTCGCATCTCACCTCGGCCGTACATTCCCCAGATCCATATACTATTTAGTCTTCGTGGTCTATATTCGAGAGAAGTGTGTGTGATCGACATCCACCCCCAACATTGTCACCTGAACTTGGAAGTACTTTGCAGAAGAATGTTATAAGATTCTCTTGAAAATCATACAAGGCCTATTGGGTTGGTGCGTAAATTCGTAACGTTTTTCCGTAAGTTTAATAAAAAACAGCAGATATACATAAAAGAGGCTGTAGTCTTCGATAATATACTCTCGTTCACTATTTACAACCGTTTACTAACGCTGGGGTAGTTTTTCGATTCCGAGCCTGTACAAATCACGTGTTTTGAAGCGAAGAATTCGTCGAGACGTCTTCGGGCTGCATTTTCATACGGAATCGAATTTCCTTGAACATTGATCGATAGAGAACGGAAAAGGTGAAAATCTGAGGGCGCAAGATTAGATGAATAAGGTGGGTGTGGAATGAATTCCCAACCCAAATCCTGTATTGTGTTTTTCGTCAGCCTAGAAGAATTTAGGCGAACGGTTACCGTGGAGTAGAGTCGCTTCACACCGACTTCATGGTCGTTGCTCTTCAATTGCGGCTGCAAGACGTCTTAGTTGTTGACAATAAACGTCAACATTGTCATCGCTGTTCCACTAGATGCATAACATTTTCTTCTTCGGATGCACGCAGGCCTTTGTATGAGCAGCTGCTGCTTTGTTCGGGCTCAGTCACTTCTTTAGAGTCACCAGCAACGATAAAGCACAGGAATGGTCGGTGTTGTTCAAGAGCCAATTGATGATAAGCAAGCAGAGATACACATGCCAGCTGATTTGGAGCCTTCCCCAGTTGCAAATATCGCAAGATGGTGGAATGATCACAGTTCATTACATTTGCCAGTTACCGAGTACAGCGATACGAATCATTGTGGATTAATGCGTTTCAACGATCTACCTAAAACTCCGAAAGTCTTCTTGAAAGTGGAGAGTCGCTAATGTCAAAACGATACTCCTTAAAACGAGAAAACAATTTTCTGACTTGCGTCGTTCAGAGTAA
Source organism: Schistocerca nitens (assembly GCF_023898315.1). Lineage (NCBI taxonomy): Eukaryota > Metazoa > Arthropoda > Insecta > Orthoptera > Acrididae > Schistocerca > Schistocerca nitens. The sequence goes on along the minus strand of NC_064617.1, from coordinate 421,654,767 downwards.
TTATTCCCGTGCACGGCATCAACGTTCCAGGTTGTCTCAGCAGTGCCAACATGGAAACCAAAAACGCTACGAACTTATGCACCAATTTTATATTTCTCCATACCCGGAGGACTGGAAGCTGTTTCGAAATCCAACGGTTATCCTACGTCATTTTAGACATTTTAATGCGTTGTGTTCTAGCTGTTTCCATACTGTTGTCCGCCCGCTGTGTTTGTAAGGTGTTAAGGCTGTGCTATACAAATTCATGCTTAGATTTTGTATAATTGGGCTCATACCACGACACTGTACTGCATTTCGACTGCGTGGTATGCAGGCAACTCGTTTGCGATGTATCCATTGTGTGTGTGTGTGTGTGTGTGTGTGTGTGTGTGTGTGTGTGTGTGTGTGCGTGTGCGTGTGCGTACGTGAGTGTGTTGCAAAAGTCACAAGTAAAACAGTCACACACAAAACACACACACACACACACAGAAAGCAACGGTACATTCAAAATCCATTATCGCATCAGTTTACTGCGACAACATTAATACCGGCCTCCCTGCTTGCTGAGGATAGTAGGCACAAAGCGAAGCAGTCATTCCATTTCGATGATCGGACGGTGTATCGGGTACTGAAATTCAATATAGTATGTCAACAAATACTGATGGCCATTTAAACTGCAACACCTGCTTGGATTTTCAAACGATTGGCCTTTAAAAAACGCTATGATAAAATTTATTGAATAACCAGTTTCGTTCCACGGACCAACATCAGGTTCATAAAAGCTTATACGATACCATACTAAATCAATGGCGTCATTTAAGAAAAATCTACTTCTACATAAATACTCCGGAATCCACCTGACACTGTGTGGCAGAGAATACTTACGGTACCATTGTCTGATTCCCCCTTCCCTATTGCACTCGTGAACGGCGCGTGGGAAGAATGATTGTCGGTAAGCCTCTGTATTAGACCCAATTTCTCGAATTATCTCATCGTCATCATTTCGCGAGATGTATGTGGGAGGAACTAATGTGTTTTCAGAATGAAATTTTCACTCTGTGGCGGAGTACGCGCTGCTGTGGAAGGCAAAGGCTGAGGCGAAAGTCACGAGTTCGAGTTTCGCTCCAGCATACAGTTTTAATCTGCCAGGAAATCTAAAGCAATTTGTTGTCCGTCTCTTCCCAGAAAGTACAGTCTCCAATGGTAAACCTCTCCGTGATGAAATCATCATTGTTCTCACGTACATAGTAATATAAATTACACCGTCAGTGTTCAGTTTTGGTTCAAATGGTTCAAATGGCTCTGAGCACTACGGGACTTAACATCTATGGTCATCAGTCCCCTAGAACTTAGAACTACTTAAAGCTAACTAACCTAAGGACATCACACTACACCCAGTCATCACGGCGCAGAGAAAATCCCTGACCCCGCCGGGAATCGAATCCGGGAACTCGGGCGCGGGAAGCGAGAACGCTACCGCACGACCACGAGTTGCGGACTGTTCAGTTTTGATTGATGACATGATTTGTATTACCATGTGAGGAATGTATGTATTTTACTATCTGCCGCCACTGATTTTATTTCGCCTAGTTTGAGATACGCTTTTTCGAATCTGGCGATGGTCTACTGACCGCAAGTGTTCAAAAAAGTAATATTATCGGCAGCCCTTGACGGTAAATTAGGGCGTTCTTCAAATATTTAGGAGCTGTGGTGCACCTCCTTCTGAAAACAGATCAGCATATGAGTGCAAGTACTGTAAGAAGGTTCGGAGTACAGCCATCTCCCTTCTGCATACAAGGACACATTATGCACTAGAATTCTCGTTCAGATATTGCATCTGAATGTTGTTTGATACTGAGGTGGTAGTGCTGTACCTCTGTATCGAGGAGAAATATCTACCACAACGTGTTGGGTATTGACAGAATCTGAATCGTAGCCCGTTGCAACTGCATCCTATCATTCCGTTTTAGTTCTACTCGTGATGTTCGGGATTTCCGTGGTAGTAGTACTAGTAGTAGTTGTTGTTTTATTCATCCGTAGACTCTTTTTTACAAAAATATAGGACATGTGAAAGTATTTACACGTTTAGACACATTTAAAATTAGCTAATTCGTACACACATACATTTACAGACTTCTAGTTAGAGACAATCGTTTCACAAATAACTTATTAAATAATGTAATGCCACACTGTTCACTCATATCTTACTATCAGTGGCTGCACACACTATACACACATTGTTTCATAACACTTCACTCACTGCACACTTCCCATTTGCTATCCTAAAAAACTGAGTCAGCATCCCTCTATAATGAGTGAGATGTTGAGCTCATAAAGAGGAAAAGGTGTTAGTACTGTGCAATGCATAGCTTGGGGGTAAGTTTTTTCTAGAAAAAGAAAAGGAAGGAAAAAAACATAGTGTGAAGGTGTTATGTGGAATGTTGGATTCTGTATAATCATTATTATTATTTATTTGTATAAGTTTTCTTTATCAAACCCCTATTATGTTTTATCTAAGTAATCCTTCAGTGTATAAAATGTATTGCATAATGGGTACTTTTTAGTTGCCTTTTTAAATAAGTGTATTTTTGCAATTTCTTTTATCTCTGTTGGTAATTTATTGTACAATTTTATTCCTTGGTAGAAAACGCTGTTTTGAGTTTTATGTTTATTTTTTTCCTTGGCAAATGTAATTTGAGTCTAGCTCTTGTTCCATGGTCATGGACCGAAATGATTGTGCAGTAATTACCAATGTTATTTTTGATGTGTACAACTGACTGGTAAATGTATTCACATGGAGCAGTTAAAATCCCCAGTGTTTTTAACAGATCTTGACTAGTATTTTTGGTTATTATTCTTAAGGCTCTTTTCTGGAGTATGAAAATTGTGTTCATATTTTGTGCATTTGTTCCCCAAAAAAGATTGCAATGGCTAAGAACTAAGTGTACATATGAATAGCATGTAACTAAAAGACACTGTATGTTACACACTGATGATAGGATTCTAAGGGTACAACATGCTGATGAAATTCAGTTTGCAAGTACCTTTGTGTGTTCACACCACTTCAACTGAGAATCAATATTCATTCCTAGAAATTTTGCAGGTGCCATCTACTTTGATTTAACATTGTCATTTTCCCTCTTCAAACCCAAATCGTGGCATTAGTATTCTTTATGTTGAGTGTCACTTTATTGCTTATTGGCCAATCGTAAACTTCCTTGAGAGCTTCATTTGCTTTCCCTGCAAGGAGTTCTCTTGCTTTCTCCGTGACTATAATATTGCTGTCATCAGCGAAGAGAAGTTTTTCATCATTAGTACCACTACTGGGAAGGTCATTGATAAATATTTGGATCTATTTGATGTACATGTTATCTCTACTCTTTGTACCCTATCTGCTAGGTATGATCGAAACCAGTCATTAGCAACCACTCGTATTCCTAATGCTTCTAATTTATTTAATAGAATCTTGAGGTCAACTGCACCAAAGGCCTTGGAAAAATCCAAAAATATGCCTGTGACACAGTCATCTTTGTCAAGAGCATCAAGTATAACCTTTGTGAATTCTACTATGGCTGGCTCCGTATTTTTGCCACTTTGGAAACCAAACTGTGGTTTGCTTAAAAGATTGTATTTATTCAGCTAATTCATTAATCTGTCTTTCATAATTGCTTCTATTATTTTTGAGAATGGTGACAGCAGGGAAATGGGCCAGTAATTCTCTATGTCTTCTGCATTACCTTTCTTAAGCAAAGGTACAACTATTTCCTGTTTTAACTGCTCTGGAAATGTCCGTGATGTGAAGGATTCATTTATTATATTTGTGAAGGGACCTTGTATAATCTCTATGCATTGTTTCAGTACACACATTGGTACTTCATCTAAGCCTATTGACCTTTTATTTTTTAGTTTTTGAACAGTTTTATTGACTTCATTCCCTATGGTTGGAAGTAACATCATTGCATTTAAGCAACATTATTTACAGGTGTTATATTTGTTTTGGCCAATTTTTGCTGTAACTTCCCTGCAATACTTGAAAAATGCTCATTTATATAGTTTGCTAAGTGTTGTGGATCATTTATTATCTTACCCCCCTCCCATAGCAGTATTCTTCATTTTTTTGCCTCTCCTCATTTCCTTTTTTTATAACAACCTAGACTACTTTGCTTTTATTTTCTGCAGCAATCAGCACCTTCCTATAGATCTTTTTGTATCTATGATAGAAATTTAAGAATTCTGGATCTTTGCAACTCTTTTCCATGAAACTCAGGTATTTAAGTGTTAACATCTGCTGTTATCCATCTGTTTTTTTGCTATGTTGATACAGACATGCATACTTTTCGAAATGCTTTTTCAAAGTTCAGTTTAAATAATGTGGAGAATTTAGAGAATTTCATATTCACATTTGTTTCCTTATACACTTCATCGCAGCTTTGTTTTGCTAGTTCTTTGGAAAAATCTTTTATTTTGATTTCTGATAGATATTGTTTGTAGGCTTGTAGTTTAGGGAATGATTCTATGCCTGATTTTACTGTTGCTATTTGACAGAGATGGTCTGAGAGTCCGAGATCTTTTAGAGCTACATCACATTTCTTCCTGTCCATATTTTTGGCCACATGGTCAACTACTGATGCAGTCATTGTAGTAGCCCTTCTTCAACTATTGACCAACATGGACATGACAGAACTCTGAAGGAAATTTATAAGGGTGTTGCTGGATTCATTTATGATATTAGTGTTGATGTTAATGTCCCCACAAAGAATTATGTTGACCTTTGTACTTTATACTTTATCTAGAACTTCTGTTAATTTATTGAAAAAAAGTGTCCTCACTACCACTGGGAGATCTATAACTCATAAATATGATATCAAGCCCTGTTGATTCAATAGCTGATATTTCAAAGTGTTCCTCTTCACTTGCTGTACTGAGGTCATGTCTTGATTTGAACTGTGTTCCTTTTCTGATATAAATGCATGATCCTCCACCCCTTGAAGCAGATCTGCAGTAAAAGTTTGCCCTTTCATACGATATAACACTATGTGTCTCTCTACACTAGTGCTCAGTAACACAAACTACTGTGCAGTTCAAGGATTGTAGCTCAACTACTAATAGTTCAATATTATTTTTTATTGAATGCATGTTTTAATGGGGGACTGTTAAGTCTGTGAAATACCCCATGTTACTCTTTCCATTTGTTCGTTTTTCTTTGTGACATCTGGTATGTGTGATGTTTTGAATGTTAAAATCTATCTTGTGAGTGACTGTTTCAGTACTTTTTAAAGTGCTGGAGACATTCTTTAGACAGGAGAACCTGTTGTCTGGATTTATCCTAAAAAAAATTACTTTTCCTACCCATGACAACAGGTATTTAACCATGTGTGGCCCGCGATCCACCCCCTATACTTCCATGGATCAGCTGTACCAGTCTTCCCTTCCCAGTCCTGTTTAGGTGTAGGCCATGCCTATTGAAACCCCATCTGTTGATAGTCCCGACGGGCACCAGAGAAACATGAACAAAGTTGGCTGCCCTAAGTGACATCCCTAACCCTACATTGATTCGCCTCACAGCTCCATCAAGGTGTGGCCGATCATGATGCCTGAACAGCTCAACAAAGCGTATGCTGGTGCCATGAGCCAGGGAAACTATCTTGTCCAGATCATCACCTATGTCATGTGCCCCATCCCTGTCCAAACTGTTTACCACGCCAGCCACTGTCACTACATGGTCCTCTTTTGTAAACTCCTTACATAAAGACCCTAAGTCCTCCAACACATTACTTAGCCCTGCATTTTACTTGAAGATATTGGTGCCCTGGTACACTGACCCTAAACATGCCTGTAACCGAGGGCCCCCTAAGTCCTCCAACACATTACTTAGCCCTGCATTTTACTTGAAGATATTGGTGGCCTGGTACACTGACCCTAAACATGCCTGTAACCGAGGGCCTACATCTCGCCCATGGCTACTACCTGGCAGCAGCACTTTCTTAAACGTAACACTATGTACATTCCTAGGCTTTGTAGCCTCGGTTGAAGTGTGCTGCACATTTCCTACTCCTCGTTCTACCTGTGTACATTCAGTACACAATACGATTATCTGTGCTTTGCTTAACGGGTAATCTTAGTAGGGTGGACACCAGGCATTACCTTTCTGACACTGAAATTGAGAGCGCAACGATATCTCAGATATCTTTGGTCGGTAAAGGACTGAGTTTCTCTTTGTTCTTTGTCACAGATACTGTGTTACACCAACCATTGCACGAAATTTTAAACACTTTGCAAACGTAAGAACGCATTGCGTAACCTTTGCCCATGGTTCATTTTAGTTCATGCATTGCTGTGTATGAAATGTGGGTGAGATATAGACATTTTATTTAAAATTGAGAGCAATACGATATTCCATTTCGTTCTCGAGTTATTGGTTTTTATATCTAGTGAACGGTCGCACCCCACACGCCCATCTCCGTCTCAGCGCTTCGGCAGTCAAGTGGTCACAACAACCGTCGTATTTCATAAACAGTTCATGATATCTAAGAGAGTTTTTTTTTAGAAATGATAGCATGCAAAGACGCACGTATGTTGTATGATAAATACTCAAAACCTTTTTATTCATCGAGATATGGTACTTACTCTTTCGCGGCAGTGAGAGAGTCATGGAGAAAACGGGTTGCGTAAATGCTTCAGTAGGGATTAAGTGAAACCAGGAACCGCTTTTAAACACATCCTGATGGAGCAACATTAAACTCGTCCACAGTAGCTAAAGGGTTAGTGTCGGCAGCTGTTGCCTATGTTCGAGGTCCCGTCATGATATCTTTCAACAATATAAGGTAAGATCACATGTATCCCGTGCTGTTCTGAACTAGATCATTAAACAGTGTGTTCGATTGTTGCCCTGGTCAGCAGATCTTCAGATCTGTTATCCATTGCAAACGTGTGGTCTTAGGTTGACAAGAGACTGGCACGCCACCGTTTGCTACCACCAAGATGATCTCTGGCATAACAGTGAAGCAACATGGAATAACATACCTGTATCTGCCATCCAAGCTCGTTGCACTGGATTACAAGCCTGTTTGTTACTGACAGAGCGAGCAGTCCATTACACTAAATTTCATACCCTATATATTCCAAAATCATCTACAGCACAAATTTAATTTATTTACTTCCTACTGCACACAGTGTATGCAGATTATGTAAAGTTTCATTATTTCCCATTCGTCCTAGTACTGCAGTTTTAATAGCCATCAGTGGTAACGTGGAAACATGTCTCTGGCGTCTTGAAGTGTATAGAGGATGTTCCAGGAGGAATAGTCAACATTCAGGCATACAACAGGAATGATCATCCGAAAAACATACCTTAAGATCTACGAGCACTTCTTCATCTTCGTTAGTGTGAAACAAACCTCACCTACTGCTAACTCTTCGGTGTCATATTTTGAGAAAAATACAAGAAAAAATGTCCAGTAAACATGGACTCTGAACTCATAATTTAAGAGGTATGAATACTTGTTCATTTCGCTATTGTGAACCACATTTCTTCTACTGAACGAGATCATAGCTCTTAAGCTATGCATTTTAGGGCCCATTTTTACTTGACTTATTGTTTCGAATGATCGTTCCTGTTAAACACCTAAATACTGACCATTCCTCCTGGGGCTTCCTGTATAATGGATCGAAAGGGCTAGAAATGACCGTAAGGTCTGAATGGAGACTTTGATCGACTATCGTCTTCTTCCACTAGCGGAAAGAGTAAACAAGTAAGAGAAATGTAAAGCAGCTACTAGCCAATGATTATTTAGAGAATCCTCTGTAGCTTTTCATAATTTTGACTATCGATTTCTGCACATAGAGCTACGATACCAAATACTTTGTAAGTGCTGGATGGCACAAAAGACATCTGAAAGTAGAAGCACACACGTCATACAAATGTACCAGTGGTTATTCGACCGCTACTGTAACGATGCTAAGCATTTTTAAGGAAGTAGTAGCGGGAGTCAGTATATGGATCGTTTACTATGAACCAGAATCAAAAGACGAGAAAGAATGCGCTGGTGAAACATTCCAAATTAAGCATCCTATGGGAAGAATAATGTTTTCCGTCCTTCATGACTGTAAGATCTATCGTGGAATATTCTCCAGGAGAAGGGGCACTGATAGCGTCAACCATCAAGGTTATTGTTGAAAACAATGTAGATTTTGCATGATAATGTATGCCAATTTCACGGAAAAAAACTAACTTTGAAGTGTCGTTACACCATGCCTTCAGCTTACATTCCAAATTAAGTCTTTTCGGAACCCTCAGGGGTACTTTACGAGGTCTCTCTACAGGCAATGAAGAATGCGTGGAGCGACCTGCTGTAAAACCTCTTTTCGGACGGTATAGTTAAGCTTGCGGATCGCTAAACCGCATATACTACAAATAGTGTTTGTCTAATAGATGATTTAATGTTTAAGGGTGTATAGATAGTACCAAACTGTCAAAATGAGTTACGGCAGGGACATGGACTTGTTTATTAATCAGTGGACAGGAAAATCCAACAAAGGAACATAGATTTCTATTTGCATAAACATAGCTAAACATTCAAAGGTAAAGATGGGCAATTTAGGACGCAAGATAACTATCTGTCTGCAGAATTTAAAATTACACTCTGAACATATACTACTAGGTTAGTACTTAGTGGGTCCTCCTTTCTTTTTCGTAATTTCTTGCATTCACCTTGGCGTGGCTTTCACCAGAGATTCTGGTTTTTGCTCTGTAACTTTACGCCATTCCTCCAGAACAGCATTCTGTAGGCCATTTCTAATAGATATCTTGTGATTGCTTATTTTTTTCTAGCATATTCCACAAATTATATATTGGATTAAGGTATGTCGATTGTGGTGGTGTCGGCATCTAGAGCTACACATGCTAGATCATTATGTTGTGTGGAAATATTATTCCCAGGCAGACCCATATTATTCACATTTCTGCTTAGATGTGTTTTTAGTCTGTATATGCGAACATTGGGTCTACAATTCCATCAATAAAACACGAAGTTCCCACACCATTTGCATTCATGCTGTCCCAGACAAGTACTCAAGCTCCTCCATTTTTAACTGAGGCTGTTACATTTCTCACTTAAGTTCACAGTTCTTTTTTCTCCACACTGTTACTCGCCCATTTCGCTTAAACATCTCAAATCGACTCTCGTCATTAAATACAACCTTCTTCCAGAAATCAAATTCCTTGGACTTCTGAAAATGCAACTACAGTCCCTCTGTTGAAATTACTCATGTATTGTTTCCTACGGGCTGTTCAGCCACCATACCCAGAAAGTACATTTCTTACAGTCTGTGCTGAAACAGACTTTCCTGTAAGCATTTGCGCTGCAGTAGCAAGTTTTGGGGCGCTTACTTTTGGATTTTTCTCGAATTCTATAAGCATCTGTTGCCCGCCACGGTATCTGCGCGATCAGAACGACAGACTCTTCACCCAACGGGCTCGGGTTCGATTCCCAGCCGGGGCGCCGATTTTTATCCCCTTGGGGACTGGATGTTGCGTTGTCCTTAGATTCCTACCGTCAAAACTGACATTCCGCTGATGACATGGCTATATGGGCACATACCGAAAGTTCCAGCGCCCGGGTTCCCGGGTTCGATTCCCGGCGGGGTCTGGGTGTTGTGTGATGTCCTTAGGTTAGTTAGGTTTAAGTAGTTCTAAGTTCTAGGGGACTGATGACCATAGATGTTAAGTCCCATAGTGCTCAGAGCCATTTGAACCATTTGAACCACATACCGAAAAACAGTAAATTTAAAAAAAGGAGCTGTCGTTTTTCCATCAGATAGAACTACAGGATTACAGCAACGTGATTAGTTTTCGTGCCTTTGTTGTGACTGAACTTATATATCATAGTCTTCACTGTACTGGTAGGCCTGCCAATGCTTTCTGTTATTTTTTGAAAAATTTGGTTTTCGAAACAACCTGATGTAGATTTCTCTTCTTCTTTTGTAGTTTAGCGACGTTTTTGACCCGTATTACTTAAAGATCACGCAAAGGCTTCGAAAACGGAGGAAACTATCCACTGCAATGGATGAAATGCAACTGCATAAGGGCAGGGAGAGAAACGTGTGTCAGTGCGACACCATTCCCAGGACCTTGTCTGCTAGACGAACACTTGTTTGATGTCAGCTAGGGCTTGATTTCAATTAATATGAATTTGTTCAAAAATTAAGCAATATATGGAACCCAAGGGCGTTTAATTTTCAAATGTAACTAACCGAGATAATTAAATAGTTATTGCTCGTTTCTTACCTATTCTTTTATGATTGTATTTGTTATCTTATGACGCTATCGCCGGTAGAATATTTTTTTGTGTCATTTAAGTACATCTAAAAAGGATACCTGCATTTGTGTAAATGAATTAGTGACAGGCACTAACAAAAGTTTCAGTTTCCACCTTCAAAAAGTATTGCAACATTATAATTTTTTGCTTGTTAGCACGTGTATGCCTGCAATCGTGGTATACTTTTGCCACAGCTAGGCAAGACTAAATATAATGACGCATCTCATTGTCCAAGTAGAGTACCAAGCGGTATTTTGATTTTTTGCGTTTGATACGGAAAAATTCTGCAACAATCCATACTGAGTTGAAGGAAGGGCACGGCAACAAGGCACCGTCGTGTGACACAGTTACGTGTCGCAAACACTTCCAGTAATGTAAGAACGCTAAATTCCATGATTGCTGATCGCTAACATCCATCAAAAAGTCACAGATATCTAAACGCTGTAGTGGTGTCACGCCAAAACAAATGGTGCCTTTAACAGCCTAATCGTCTTCAATAAGAGTTGCTGTATCACTGTGACAACGAGAGAAAGATGCAAAGTAAGCAATGGAAACATGCGGATTTGCCACCGCCAATAATGAAGAAGACCCAGCCATAATAGGGAAAGATGGTACCAAGTGGGTTTTCGGAATGCTATGATGTGATGCCAACAGATTATGCTCGTAAGAGGCAAATAATCATCGGAGGATACTAGCGAAATCTCCAGTCAAGGTTACTTGTGGGAGAGTAAGTGGGTGGGGGGAGGAGGGGGAGGTAGTATACCAAGACCAGTCGTCTCGGGAAGTTGCCCAAGGGGCAGCTTTTTAGCCACGACACTGATCCAGATCATTCTTGACAGGGCACAGTCGTTCTTGAGGCTTCATCAAGCTATCGGATTTCCCCTCATCTGTCACTGCACACAATGGCATCCCACTCTTTACTCCGATGAAGAAATACTTTCGTTGCTGTCGTCTCCACAATGAAAGCGAAGTGATTTTTGAGGTGTAACGATCCGTGAAGTATCAAAATGCAGACTCCTACAACCATATCTTCAACGACAAGCCATCCATCTTGGAGAAAAAAGTCTAGCGTTGAAGGGTCATTAAGCAGAGCAGGAGTAGTACACTGACGGGAAAAAATTGCAGCACCAAGAAGGAGTTGTGACACACAAACGAAAATTTGTAGGCTTTTCTCTACATCTGAAAGACAATGTTTATCCAACTTTTGCTCCATTCGTGTATCAGTGGCGCTAGCAGCGTTATATGAGGAGGCAAATCAGGTTTGTTTTAAATATCCGCTGTAACGGTCGTGAGCGTTAGTTACCTCTGAGACTGGACTTAATGAATTGGATTTAATCAAGAATGGCTTAAAGGCTACAAAGGCCCTATTATCAACACATCACCGAGTTTCAACGAAGTCGTGTTATAGGGCTACAAGAAGCTGGAAGTACCTTCCACGATACTACAGTGAGGCTTGGGAGGAATGTAGCCAGTGTAGATGATTGCTGTCTTCGGGCGTCAAGGGAAGGCACGGTAGCAAGAAGACCGAGCTCCGGACGGCCACGTGCCAGGACCGAGAGGGAAGACTTGTGTTCGGCGTATGGCTCTGGCACATCGAACTGCATCTGCAGAAGCGAATTGAGCAGCAGTTGGCACCACAGTGACACAATGAACTGTTACGAACCGGTTACGTCAAGGATGGATCCAACCTAGATCAGTGTAGCGTGCATCCCACTGACCCCAAACCGCTGCCATCTCTGACTTCAGTGATGCCAAGAAATGACTCATTGGAGGGCAGGATGGAGGTCTGTTGTGTTTTCTGATAAAAGCTAGTTCTGCCTCGGTTGCGGTGATGGCCTAATGTTGTTTAGAAGAGGGTCAACTGAGGGCCTGCAACCAACCAGTCTGTGCGCTAGACACACTGGACCTACACCTGGAGTTATGGCCTGAGGTCCGATGCCGAATGTCAACAGTAGCACTCTCGTGGTTATTTCACTCATCCTGACTGCAGATTTCTCAGTCAGTCTGGTGATTTGATCTGTTGTGCTGCCATTCAAGAACAGCATTCGCCGGCCGGTGCGGCCATGCGGTGCTAGGCGCTTCAGTCTGGAACCGCGCGACCGCTACGGTCGCATGTGCGAATCCTGCCTCGGGCATGGATGTGTGTGATGTCCTTAGGTTAGTTAGGTTTAAGTAGTTCTAAATTCTAGGGGACTGATGACCTTAGAAGTTAAGTCCCATAGTGCTCAGAGCCATTTTGAACAGCATTCCAGGGAGTCTTCTCCAGTAGGATAAAGCTCGCCTGTACTCCGTTGTTGTAACTCAACATGCTCTGCAGAGTATCGGCATGTTGACTTGGCTTACTCGATCACCAGCTCTGACTTCATTCGAGCACATACGGGACGTCATCGACGGAAAACTCCAGTGTCATCCTCAATTAGTGTTAACCGTCCCTGAACTGACCAACTACCTGCAACAGGCATGTAACTCTATCCCACAGTCTGACACCCACCCCTTGCACAACACATTCCCTGTAAGTATGCATGCTTGCATTCAACATCCTGGAGGCTATACTGGTTATTAATGTGCCAACATTTCACATCTGCAATGGGTTACATTGAGCAGTGATCTTGCAACGATAATCACTTAAATAATCTTACGAGCTACGCGGATGTATTTACAAAGTTTCATAACTCTGCATAAATTGTTTTTTGATGTCACTAATTTTTTTCCGTCAGCGTACATCCACCAAGTTTCATTGGAGTAGCTTGCTTTTTACAAGGTTATAATTTTATCACCACCTCTCATAGATAAAAATTCTCGATAATTTAAGACTTTCATATTCATTTTATTACAATGCTTCTCAGAATATTAGGTTTTCTTCCTGTTACTGAGAATAAACTCATGATGATTTATTTCTACCGTATGTTTGTCAATCTGAAGCGCTACTGAAGTTTCTCTCACATTGGTTTCTGACGTTTGTACGAAGATGAGATACCGAGGCCTCGAGGCGAGTGGTTATAAAGTAAATATTTTTATAGCTATATGTAGAAGGGCATACACCATTTAATTCGAATCAGTCACAGGCTTTTAAAATCAGAATTCAATTTTCTGTATTTGAACCGGAAAAAAGCGGCTCGGTGCATTATTTATAAAACTGATTTCTTTACAAGCCATACAGTTATGTTGTATTTATCGTTCTATAGTATAAGTTCCGTTTCATGCTACTTGTTGTTATATTAGAGAATAATATCATAAATAAAATATCTACTTCAATAAAAATGAGCACTGCCATTATCAGTAACAAAAGTAAAGTACTGTGCATAAATAGCACCCACCCTCCAATTTAGAGATGTAAATGGGACCATCGCTCACAACAACACGGAAAACTGCTAAATACTAGCACGCTACTTTGAGAAACTCTTGAATTGTGAACCCATCCTTGAAAAATTTGAATCCATTCCAAACAACCGTGAGAAGCCGGATTCAGAACCACCGACGACTGAAGAACTACAGAAGGTCATTTCAGAACTTAAGAACAACAAGGCGTCCAGAGAAAATCAAATAGTGGCCGAACTATGGAAAAAGGCTGACAAAAATGCATTTACATCCCTAAAGTGTGTTTTCGATCAAATCTGGAAAGAAGAAGAGATCCCCGCAGAATGGAGAACAGCTCTCATCCACCCTATCCACAAGAAAGGTTTTAAGACAGACCCCCAACAATTACAGAGGAATATCACTGCTGGATATAACGTACAAGATTCTTTCTAAAGTGTTTTTGAACAGGGCAGAGCCGCAATTGGATCCGCAAATCGGGGAATACCAGGGAGGTTTTAGAAAGGGTAGATCATGTTCGGAACAAGTACTAAACCTCAAAAACATTATGGCATACCAAAAATCAAGGGCAAAGACATACGTAATCTCCTTCATTGATTTCAAAAAAGCATATGATTCGATTGATAGAGAATCTCTGTTATCAGTCCTGGAAGAAATGGGTTTGGATAAGAAAACAACTAATATTATAAAAGCGACCCTTACAAATACATTTTCGAAAGTTAAATTTATGGGCGAACTATCGGAACCCTTTGAAATAAAAACGGGAGTGCGACAGGGCGATGGGCTCTCACCGTTGCTGTTCAATTGTGCGCTTGAGAAAGTAGTCTGGGAATGGAACACAAATATTAAGAGTGGTATAAGACTGGGTTGCAAAAAGAAGAACCTTAAAGTAAATTGCATTGCTTTTGCAGATGATATGGCCCTGTTTGCTGAAACAATGGAAAAAGCACGGGAGCAAATCCTTGAACTCTGAAAAAACTAAGATATTGACAAACATCAAGCACTCATGTAAATACCTCAAAGTTCAAGAACAGAAGATTGAAATAGTAAAAGAATTCAAATATCTCGGAGAATGGATTACTTGGAATGCTGGGGAAAGCAAAGAAATGGAATCCAGAAAAAATAAACTTGAATTGGCCTTCCAACTAACAAAAAATACATACAACAAAAAAATCCCTTTCATGGGGGTCCAAAATTACACATTACAAGACAGTGATTAAGCCAGAAGCACTGTATGCAGCAGAAACACTTAACATGAATTTCAAAGGCCAAATGGAGAAACTTGAGGTAAAGGAAAGAAAAATTTTAAGAAAAATCATTGGGCCAAAATTTCAAGACAATAAGATTCTATAGATCAAAAATGAAACTCTCTACAAGAAAATTGAAAAACTTTCAGATTCTATGCGAAAAAGGAGAATAAATTTTTATGGTCATCTTCCCAGAATGAATTCCAACAGATTAACTAAACAAATCTTTGACTTCTTCCGTAACCGAAAAACGAAGCCCAACTGGTTTAAAGAAACTGAGAAAGACCAAGTGGAATTAAATATTTCAGAAAATTCACTTATTGATCGAACTGCTAAATTAATTACTAAAGATTAAAAAGATAAGGTTCCAAGACACTCCACACAAAAGTCCAAATCCTTCATCTCGGAAGAAGAGAGGAGAAGAAGATCAGAAAGAATGAAGAAATACTGGGCCCTAAGAAAAGAACAACGCACAAAGAAATGATTGATCCAGCGTACCCCAAAGAGGGTGAAACGAAAGAAGAAGAAATAGCTGCATACGTGAAGTATGGTTTGATTACACAATTGACGGTGAATCACTAGATTTATTGATTTATTGAGTCACAAATGCTCTGTCAGGTTTAATGCGGCACGCCTTGAATTATTCGTCTGCGCCAACCTCTTCGTCTCAGAGTATCATTATCCACCCAACGACGCAAATATTTGTTGGATATATTCCAGTTCCTGTCTTCCTTCATAGTTCTTGCCCCGTATAACTACAGCGAATACCGTGGAACTTATCCTGTCCATACTTCTTGTCAATGTTTTCCACATGTTCTTCTCCTCCTTCATTCTATGTAGGACCATCTAATGTATTATCTTTTCAGTACAGCTGATTTTCAACATCCCTCTATAGTACCGCTCTTCAGACACCTCGATTCATGAGCCATTATTTACTTCCACACAATGCTGTGCTCCAAAGGTATATTCTCAGACATTTTTCCTCAAATTAAGGCCGATGTTTGATATTAACAGCCATCTTTCGGTCAGGAATGCCAGTGATTATATCCCTGCCTTCTGTTGTTGTTGTTGTGTTCTTCAGTCCACAGACTGGTTTGATGCAGCTCTCCGTGCTACTATGTCCTGTGCAAGCCTCTTTATCTGCGAAAAATTACTGCAACCTTCATTCTTCTGAATCTGCTGAGTGTATTTATCTTTTGGCCTCCCCCTACGATTTTTACCCTCCACGCTTCCCTCCAGCACTAAATTGGTAATCCCTTGAGGTCTCAGAACGTGTCCTGACAACCGATCCCTTCTTCTAGTCAAGTTGTGTCACAAATTCCTCTTCTCCTCTGACAGACTGAGAATCTTGACAATAACCTTCAAATAATGCAATTCATCCATGATGAAAATAGTTTACTGCACATTCATTCGACCATTTCTTAGGTTTTTCTCTGGAATGCTAACCCGGCTAAAAGGAGAGTCAGTGAAGGTTCAAATAAGGGCTGCGATTTTTGTATCGAGAGTGAAGAATATTTAGGTATTAGAGATAGACCATCTATTCGGAAGTTTCAAGTACTGAAGATCAGTCGCACTGTACGTCTTTCTCCTGATACGAACGTTATTTTTTTATCTTTTTTTTGCTATTTTATGGCTGACGTCCGCTACTCAGCTAAAAATTGCTATGAATGCTGGGCCATCCCATTCTCTTTTCTCGATTGGAACGTGACTCGATTTTATTGCATCTTGCGATGCTGCTTAGGTTCTGCGAAACCGGTCTTGATTATAAGTAAAGAACTTAAAGCTAAAGCGGCCTTGTCGCCTCAAGACTTTGTATTTATGTTCACGGAATATCTTTTGTTGACCTGTTTCCAAGACATTGGCAGTCATCCAATTTGCTTAGAATTAATTTCAGACGCCTGTCAATCGTCGTCAATAACCATTCTTCCAGAGATGCAAGTAAATGAATCATTTCTGCTACCTAATATATCGTTTACAATCAATAAGTACAGTAATGGGTCCAAAACTGGACGCCCATTTTGTTTCTTTTTTTTCCAAGAAATAGCAAATTGTAAAAATTTGTTTTAAAAGCATTTAATAGTTACTGTAAATATTATACAGTATTTACATTTTACTCTTAGAAAACATCACTAAAACTGTTATCGAAAATAAATTATTTTCAAAAACCTTACACCTTTAGAATTTAAAATATTTTCCAAAAACAAGACAAACATCACCAAACAAAGTTAGAAAAAGGTGTTAAATTAGAAAAAACATAATCTAGTTCCAAAGTATTTATAAAATGAAATCATTCCGAAAGTTATAAAATTTCTCTCTCTTTCATTTTCTGAATCCAAGGGCCCTGCTATAGGAAGTTCCTGTAGACTTCCCTTTTCACTGTTATTTCCCTCGTCGAGTTTACGGCAATTTCTCATAAGTCATTATGAGTAATCCCAAGGACAGAACCTTCCATAGCGAGACAACATTAAACCAACTCTTCTTCAATATCTTTATCCAAAATTGTGGATGTGCCTATTTTTCTTTTGCTGCTTCTTCTGGTGTGCCGTTTTTCATATTGTACAACCTCACAAGTCTGTTTTTGAAACATTAAACTCTTTATTGGTATTCTTTCCACCCACTTTCTTTTCTTGATCTGCATCAGTAACATTTAGAAGGACTCCGATTTCTTTGATCAACCTTCCTTGCGCACCATCGTCTTCGCATCTGCAATATAGTTCCAAGACAGTAAGAGTTTGTATTAATACAGCATTCCATAAACATGAAAAGGTAAGGAGTCCTGTTAAATAATCTAAATCGATCCAGTTAAAGCAGCTATAGCATACACTCTCTTGACGAAGTAAATAATTAACCAAACAGCTAAATGAAATCGTTTCAACATCACAGTTAACCTAAACCTTACTGTTCAAGAAAATATACACGTTGAAAGCCTTACCCGCCAATATCTACGAGACAAAACGAAAGATGCAGCACATTTCCTAAACGTGTGGCGAATTAATAAGTAACAAGTAATTCGAGTGATTTCTTCATTCCGCTACAGAGTGGTAGAAATCAAAACTACTGTTCACATTGGGTTCCACTAGAGTTCAGGACAATGTACAGCCAAAAACTAGGGGAGTCCGCTTAAGCGAGAGGAGGGGGGTGGTGAAGAGGACGAGTCCAGTTTGGGGCATATTCCTCTTACATACTGAGACGACAATAGCGATATGCACATATACAAAAGGCGGCAGTATAGTGTACACATGATATAAAAGTATAATACACCGGCGGAGCCGTTTTTGTACTCAGGTGATCCACGTCAAAATGTTTCCGGCGTAGTTATGGCTGCACGGTGGGAATTAACAGGCTTTGAACGAGTAACGGTTCCTGGGACATTTCAGTTCGGCATTTGTGTAGAGTTGTCAGTGCTAACAGAAAAGCAATGTTGTTGTTGTTGTGGTCTTCAGTCCAGAGACTGGTTTCATGCAGCTCTCCATGCTACTCTATCCTGTGCAAGCTTCTTCATCACCCAGTAGCTACTGCAACCTATATCCTTGTGAATCTGTTTACTGTGTTCATCTCTTGGTCTCCCTCTACGGTTTTTACCCTCCACACTCTCCTCCAATACTAAATTAGTGATCCCTTGATGCCTCAGAATATGCCCTACCAACCGATCCCTCCTTCTAGTCAAGTTGTGCCACAAATTTCTCTTCTCTCCAATTCTATTCAATACCTCCTCATTAGTTGTGTGATGTACCCAACTAATCTTCAGCATTCTTCTGTAGCACCACATTTCGAAAGCTTCTATTCTCTTCTTGTCCAAACTATTTATCGTCCACGTTTCACTTCCATACATGGCTACACTCCATACAAATACTTTCAAAAACGACTTCCTGACACGTAAATCTATACTCGATGTTAACAAATTTCTCTTCTTCAGAAACGCTTTCCTTCCCATTGACAGTTACATTTTATATCCTCTCTACTTCGACCATCATCAGTTATTTTGTTCCCCAAATAGCAAAACTCATTTACTACTTTAAGTGTCTCATTTCCTAATCTAATTTCCTCAGCGTCACCCGATTTAATTCGACTACATTCCATTATCCTCGTTTTGCTTCTGTTGATGTCCATCTTATATCCTCCTTTCAAGACACTGTCCATTCCGTTCAGCTGCTCTCCCAAGTCCTTTGCTGTCTCTGACAGAATTACAATGTCATCGGCGAACCTCAAAGTTTTTATTTCTTCTCCATGGATTTTAATACCTACTCCGACACCATAACCCAGTACTATTAAATATTAGCCTAGTACGCCATATGCATGTCATTTGCATGCCACTCACGGAAAGGGAAATAAATGTCTTGTTTCTTACGATTTATACATAAGCCAAGCCCTAAGTCGCTGGCTTCCAGTTAGGAGTTTTACTACAGTTCTGTACTTCCTCTGCTCACTGTATTAACGGTATTGATGTAACTTTTTTGTGTAAATCACTAATTCAAATTGTGAACGGCCTGGCTAACTGGTCTTTTGCCAATACGGCTTACGAGGTTGCTTCCTCCTTCGTGTACGCTACTCCGTGCTCTGTAAGTGTCTTGACATTCAGGCATATTTCTTTACGCAGGCAGTCGTCCGTTGTATTGTCTGGTGTCGCTTTGGTACTGACTTCGGGTTTACGGTACTTACCCCATCCGCTGTTTTGTAAAATGTTATATGGTATTTCTTTTTTGTTTTCTCGCGTGCACTACTATGTGTCAAAATTATTATTACACTACTGGTCATTAAAATAGCTACACCCAGAAGAAATGCAGATGATAAACGGGTATTCATTGGACAAATACATTATACAAGAACTGACATGTAATTACATTTTCACGCAATTTGGGTGCATAGATCCTGAGAAATCAGTACCCAGAACAACCACCTCTTGACGTAATAACGGCCTTGACACGTAATAACGGCCTTGATACGGGAATTGTGTCAAACAGAGCTTGGATGGCGTGTACAGGTACAGCTGCCCATACAGCTTCAACACGATACCACAGTTCATCAAGAGTAGTGACTGGCGTATTGTGACGAGCCAGTTGCTCGGTCACCGTTTACCAGACGTTTTCAATTGGTGAGAGATCTGGAAAATTTGCTGGCCAGGGCAGCAGTCGAAAATTTTATGTACCCAGAAAGGCCCGTACAGGACCTGCAACTTGCGGCCGTACATTATCCTGCTGAAATGTAAGGTTTCGCAGGGATCGAATGAAGGGTAGAGCCACGGGTCGTAACACATCTGAAATGTAACGTCCACTGTTCAAAGTGCCGTCAATGCCTACAAGAAGTGACCGACACGTGTAACCACTGGCAGCCCATACCATCACGCCGGGTGATACGCCAGTATGGCGATGACGAATTCGTACTTCCAATGTGCGTTCACCTTGATGTCGCCAAACACGGATTCGACCATCATGATGCTGTAAACACAACCTGGATTCATCCGAAAACATGACGTTTTCAAAATGGTTCAAATGGCTCTGAGCACTATGCGACTTAACTTCTGTGGTCATCAGTCGCCTAGAACTTAGAACTAATTAAACCTAACTAACCTAAGGACGTCACACACATCAATGCCAGAGGCAGGATTCGAACCTGCGACCGGAGCGGTCGCTCGGCTCCAGACTGTAGCGCCTATAACCGCGCTGGCCACTCCGGCCGGCCATGACGTTTTGCCATTCGTGCTCCCAGGTTCGTTGTTGAGTACACCATCGCAGGCGCTCCTGTCTGTGATGCAGCGTCAAGGGTAACCGCAGCCATGATTTCAAAGCTGATAGTTCATGCTGCCGGAAATGTCATCGAACTGTTCGTGCAGATGGTTGTAGTCTTGCAAACGTCCCCATCTGTTGAGTCAAGGATCGAGACGTAGCTGCACGATCCGTTACAGCCATGTGAATAAGATGCCTGTCATCTCGACTGAGATGCCTGTCATCTCGACTGCTAGCGATGCGACGCCGTTGCGGTCCAGCATGGTGTTCCGTATTACCCTCCTGATCCCACCGATTCCATATTCTACTAACAGTCATTGGATCTCGACCAACGCGAGCAGCAATGTCGCTATACGATAAACTGCAATCGCGATAGGCTACAATCCGACCTTTATAAAAGTCGGAAACGTGATGGTACGCGTTTCTCCTCCTTACACGAGGCATCACAACGTTTCACCAGGCAACGCCGGTCAACTGCTGTTTGTGTATGAGAAATCGGTTGGAAACTTTCCTCATGTCAGCACGTTGTAAGTGTCGCCACCGGCGCCAACATTGTGTGAATGCTCTGAAAAGCTAATCATTTGTATATCACAGCAACTTCTTCCTGTCGGTTAAATTTCTCGTCTGTAGCACGTCATCTTCGTGGTGTAGCAATTTTAATGGCCAGTAGTGTGGTTTCGGTCTTTCGTTTACTTTCAGTGTCACACCTGATGATGGGCAGCCAGAAATCAGTCGTGGATTAAGCATTGAAAAATAAAGTCTTACGACGGAATCGGTATTTTCAACCTCAACTGGAATTTTTACAGATGGCAGTTCACCCTGTCACTCAATTGTTCGCGAATGGTTTGAAGAACGTTCTGGACACCAAGATTGCCCGAAATGAATCCTATCGGATATTTATGCGATCTAATGGAGAGGTTTGTTTGTGCACAAAATCCTGCACCGGCAACACTTTCGCAGTTATGGACGGTTATAAAGGCAGCAGGGCTCAATATTTCTGCAGGGGTTTCCAACGACTTGTTGAGACCATGCCACGTCGAGTTGTTCCACTACGCCGGGCAAAAGGAGGGCCGATACGATATTAGGAGTTGTCCTATGACTTTTGTTGCCTTCACCTCAGCGTATTTCGCTCTTTCCTTTTCTTCATGATACTGTTTTAAAAGTTCCTTTCTCTCTGCAAAAAGCTACAGATATTCCTTGTTAGGTTATCGAGCACCGCCGTCTTTAATTTTCTTCATAGTCGTTCCCCCGTAAGAGTGAGAGTATTTCTTCTCCATACACGGCGCAGGTCTCGAGTAACTGGTCCAGTTCATCTGGTGAGACTGCGGCAGGCTGAGCCGCAGACAATGGCGAGGCCACTCGGCGAATGGAGGCTGTTTTTGCGAGTGCGAACGTTCGGCCGCGTCAGAGTGGGACGAGAGTGGGAGTGAAAATAGGACAGTATGAAGTGGAGGGAAAAGGGGTGGGGGGCGGCGGAAAGGGTTTGGTGAGAGAATGTAGGGGGTGAGTAGCGGCAGCTGGCGCCCCTGCCTTTGTGACCTTAAATAGAAAGCGTCCGGGTCGGGGGACGTGCTGTGACGTCCAGACCGATCACATCGCGAATGTTTTCGTTTCGCGGCGCCTACTGCGCTCCAATGGCGATTGCACCTCTCTCTACCTTTCCAACTCGTGTGTGGGCTCCGCGCACGGCACAGCGGCAGGCGGGTCCGAACGCTTTTTTAAAATTGACTTCTGTTGAATGGGACTTTCATCTGTCACGTTTCCAGCAGCCTCTGCTGCCTCTTTCAACTCTTCTTCGAATTTTCGCATCGGCTTTCGTCCATTCCGCTGACTGCCTTCGAAAGACGAACGAATTCCGAAACTGCCCGTGGGGCAAACTCATCAAAAGCGACCACTGCGGTGATACTGATATTTAACGCTGCGGGCCGTAGGTGATTGTCACTTTCAGGCTACAGACACCCATACACTCACACACACACACACACACACACACACACACACAAACACAAACACAAACACCTGACATGGCGTCGACAGCTGAAGGCGATCTGAATTGTTATATTATTCTGAAATATTAGGTTACTACCTTTTATTGTAAAATTACGCAACATTACTACGTGATTTGCAAGTTTGTATAGATAAACTTCTGGTAATGTATTACAAGCTCCGACGGTGACACCACAGATCTGTTGACACCGGTAATCAGTAAAAAGATTTACAAGCGATCTTGGCGTGCCTGACATTTTAGAATAATGTAACAATACAGGGTACTTCAAAAATGCTCATTCGATTTCACGAGACTGTCTTCTCCGTGAATGAAGACAGAAATTTCAAGTAAATTTTAACTTACACATAGGACTGCAAAGTTTTTTAGTTTCCAAAGAACCGTCCAAGTGGTTTCCCTTTTACATGCCTTTACATTCAACTTCGAAATAACTCTAAGAATTATGTTTAAGCTGGACCTTTCACAAAAATTCCGTCTGTCTTCCACCGGCCCCATGACAATCATTTATAGAATACTTTAACTCGAATCGTAATGTTTGCGAAACTGTCCAAAATTACTGTATTCATGTTGTTACTGTGCGGCGTCACAGTTCACCCAAACTCGATCCTGATGATGATGATGATCGGTTTTATGGGGCGTTCAACTGCGCGGTTATCAGCGCCTGTACAAATTCCCAACCTCTGCTCAGTCCATTCTCTCCATTTTCATGAACGATGAGGAAATGATGATGACTACACAAACACCCAGTCATCTCGAAGCAGGTAAAAATCCCTGACCCCCGCCGGGAATCCAACCTGGGACCCCGCGCCGGGAAGCGACAACGCGACTGCGAGACCACGAGCTGCGGACTTTCAACCGCAGTTGTTGGAACGGAAGGCACGTCAACGAAGTCTTTCACAAACCCACGTAAAATAATCTCTCAGAAATAAGACAAAGCGAAAGGTCAGGAAAGTAGCAATGATAACAGCAAGGATCTGACTCATGTACCTATTTATATATTCTGTTCATATCTCTTCTATATCCATATAAAAACTAACAGTAAAACCATTGTGTGAGAATACGCTAGTCATAAAAACTACTAAAATAATTTTCATGGTGTTTTCATAAAAAACTTGAGTGCAGCTTGAGGAAACGGATAGGATTTATCTCATCAAAATCCAATAACTATAAACATAGTATATTGTACTTTAAAGTGTAATGTAAAACTCTCGTGTTTGCGCATTTGTGTGTTTCAACACACTAATATCCAAAAGTACTAGACGAATTTTCATGGTGCTTTCACAAATACTCGTAACTTAAGCGTACCTCGAGGCAAAGTCGGATTACTGGAAAATATAACATTGCATTTAAAACAGTCGTGTCTCTCTGTTTTTCTGTTGTGCACACTAATCTCCAAAACTATTAGACGAATTTTCATGGGCTTTTCATAGGTAATTTGAGCGTAGCTCGGGTCAACGTACAGGTTTTATGTCATCAAAATCGTAAAACGGAAAAAATTCGTAATTTAAAATTTTATCTAAAATCATCTGCTCAGCATAACAGTTCGAATGTTTAATCATCACAGCATAGTACACCATATAACCACTAGATGGTACTGTTAATTTTGTAGTACATCAACCAATCACTATATGGCTCTATCAGTTTTGTAGCGCACAAAGCAAGCAATATATGGCGCAGTTGGGTTTCTTCTTAACTCAGTTGTATTTTCGAAGGTCTATGTCAGTAACAGAATTAAACGCCGCAATTTTATCTTTGCGAATACATGCTAACAGGAAATTTACCTCGCTAGGATATACAGACTTAATGTTTTCGCTTTTTGTATGAAATACTTAAAGATTTAGCTTTTTTTATTTCTGTTCTTTTGTTTATTGCTGTTCTTTGCTAGGAAAGACGCATTTATGAAGCTTGCTTTGTGAATTGAAAACCTACTCAACACATTCTGATCTCGTTTTGTTTACGATTAAACTGCCTATAAAACGCTCGAGTCTTTTTGAATACAACAGAATAGCTAAAAGTCTGATGACTGTGAGGTCTCAAGAATCCATGGAGAGACTTCCTGCTGCTCGAGAGCATCAGATTTCAACTCACCCTTTGGAAACTCCTCCCGATGTAACTGTGATCGAGAGCATAGCACATTATCTCGCTCCTCGAAACCCTTCACTCACAAAGGCTTCAAGTTACTACTCTCCAACATAACATCATAAAAGCGGAAATTTTGACGGAATGTGGTGCAGGCAAGCAATTTTTATACCCCTAGTCCAGCTTATTCCCTACAAGTTACCGTTTGGTATAAACATGAAGAATTTCCTGCGAGTTTGTGTTATGCCACGTACATAAACAAAGAACAAAGCCAGACGCTACGTGTTGTAGGCATGGGCCTTAGTGTCAGTCGTTTTTCGCACGACCGGCTCTATGTGGCTCTCTCCCGTGTTTGTGAAGCAATGTCCCCAATCATATTACTTCAAACGTATACAAACAAGGTGTAGAAGTAAAAAATAAATTCCGTGCACATGAAGTCTCAGACACGGATATAAATAAATTCGCGGCAACGCCAGACTTCTCAGTTAAGTTACTCATGCAGTGTAGACGATGCTGTGCAACATCAGACGACAGAAATATCTAAACAAGAAAGACATCATTTAACTTCTTTAATACGCTTCGAAAATTCCAAGTAGATTATACCTGCGAAACTGTAGGTAAACAGGTAACATTATTTTATGAATAATTCATTTCGTAAAGAAATTATTCAGACATCAAAATCAGAATTCTTCTTATTGTATCATTATGTTTTTGATAGCAACAAATTACATATCGAAGCTACAACAAAATTTTACTCTTAAGATTGTTAAAAGTAAAGCTGCTGTAGTAATTGTGGGATGGTTGCGAAGGAGATAAACTAAGAAAATTTATATCCCAGTCACAGACGGGATCAGATCTAACGTTGTTTTTTAATTCTTAAATAATGTACCGGTGCATGAAATGAATACGTAAAATTTTTTTTCAGCTACCTAAATTAGTATCATACATTACTCACAAGCTGTTCACGGCCTTTAACTATGAGCTTCTTTGTATTATCAAGATTTGTCGCATCTCTGGAAGTAACTAAATTCTTCCGTAAGTCTTCAGAGGTATTACTTGGCATTATCAATTGGCTGCAAAATATTAATTTGTTACGGGCCATCGTTAATGACATGAAAAGACTAGAAGCTTCGAAATTGCTTTACCTTCTGAATTTAATAATGAAAGCATTTTATTTTCCTCCAGCATCAGAGGAGGACAGCTAGTGCTAATGAACGTGCAGCCACTTGTTCATTCTGCTCCTCTTCCCCTCCAGCAAACAGAGGTATTTTGTTTACTACCAGCAAACAGAGGAATTTCATAATCCGTAATTAAAATCAGAACGCTGCTTGGGATACCTTCTCTATTTGCTTCAAAGGCATTTTAAAGTTTTTGTTAGGAACTAAAAAATTATGAAGGGCAATCAAGAGTTCTGTGTGTGTGTGTGTGTGTGTGTGTGTGTGTGTGTGTGTGTGTGTGAGCGCGGGCTCGCGCAAGAGCACTCGCACGATGACAACTCTTGAAACTCAGAAACTGCTAATAATGAACCCACTCCTTACCAGCTTATCTCATAGTCAACCACACATTCGCACTGAAACGTTCAAGTTTTCCAATAAAGTTTTATACGTGTGCTATCGCAAAGAAACAAAAGGAGGACATATGTGCCTACTCTTGCGGCAATAAAAGCGCTTTTCTCACAGTTGCAAATCCATTCTGTTTCCAGACTTGTCGGATTTGTCACTACATTACCTTTTCATTTCATCTACATCTACATTTATACTCCGCAAGCCACCCAACGGTGTGTGGCAGAGGGCACTTTACGTGCCACTGTCATTACCTCACTTTCCTGTTCCAGTCGCGTATGGTTCGTGGGAAGAACGACTGCCGTAAAGCCTCCGTGCGCGCTCGAATCTCTCTAATTTTACATTCGTGATCTCCTCGGGAGGTATAAGTAGGGGGAAGCAATATATTCGATACCTCATTCAGAAACGCACCCTCTCGAAACCTGGACAGCAAGCTACACCGACCGCGATGCATAGCGCCTCTCTTGTAGAGTCTGCCATTTGAGTTTGCTAAACATCTCCGTAACGCTATCACGCTTACCAAATACCCCTGTAATGAAACGCGCCGCTCTTCTTTGGATCTTCTCTATCTCCTCTGTCAACCCGACCTGGTACAGATCCCACAATGATGAGCAATACTCAAGTATAGGTCGAACGAGTGTTTTGTAAGCCACCTCATGTGTTGATGGACTCTCCCAATGAATCTCAACCTGGCACCCACCTTACCAACAATTAATTTCATATGATCATTCCACTTCAAATCGTTCCGTACGCACACTCCCAGATATTTTACAGATGTAACTGCTACCAGTGTTTGTTCCGCTGTCATATAATCATACAATAAAGGATCCTTCTTTCTATGTATTCGCAATACATTACATTTGTCTATGTTAAGGGTCAGTTGACACTCCCTGCACCAAGTGCCTATCCGCTGCAGATCTTCCTGCATTTCACTGCAATTTTCTAATGCTGCAACTTCTCTGTATACTACAGCATCATCAGCGAAAAGCCATGGAACTTCCGACACTATCTACCAGGTCATTTACTGGCACGCCAGAGGTTACTTTAACGTCTGTAGACGTCTCTCCATTGAGAACAACATGCTGTGTTCTGTTTGCTAAAAACTCTTCAATCCAGCCACACAGCTGGTCTGCTATTCCGTAGGCTCTTACTTTGTTTATCAGGGGCAGTGCGGAACTGTATCGCACGCCTTCCGGAAGTCAAGGAAAATGGGGTCTACCTGGGAGCCTAATTCTAATATTTTCTGGGTCTCATGAACAAATAAAGCGAGTTGGGTCTCACACGATCGCTGTTTCCGGAATCCATGTTGATTCCTACAGAGTAGATTCTGGGTTTCCAGAAATGACATGATAAGCGACCAAAAAACATGTTCTAAAATTCTACAACAGATCGATGTCAGAGATATAGGCTTATACACTCCTGGAAATGGAAAAAAGAACACATTGACACCGGTGTGTCAGACCCACCATACTTGCTCCGGACACTGCGAGAGGGCTGTACAAGCAATGATCACACGCACGGCACAGCGGACACACCAGGAACCGCGGTGTTGGCCGTCGAATGGCGCTAGCTGCGCAGCATTTGTGCACCGCCGCCGTCAGTGTCAGCCAGTTTGCCGTGGCATACGGAGCTCCATCGCAGTCTTTAACACTGGTAGCATGCCGCGACAGCGTGGACGTGAACCGTATGTGCAGTTGACGGACTTTGAGCGAGGGCGTATAGTGGGCATGCGGGAGGCCGGGTGCACGTACCGCCGAATTGCTCAACACGTGGGGCGTGAGGTCTCCACAGTACATCGATGTTGTCGCCAGTGGTCGGCGGAAGGTGCACGTGCCCGTCGACCTGGGACCGGACCGCAGCGACGCACGGATGCACGCCAAGACCGTAGGATCCTACGCCGTGCCGTAGGGGACCGCACCGCCACTTCCCAGCAAATTAGGGACACTGTTGCTCCTGGGGTATCGGCGAGGACCATTCGCAACCGTCTCTATGAAGCTGGGCTACGGTCCCGCACACCGTTAGGCCGTCTTCCGCTCACGCCCCAACATCGTGCAGCCCGCCTCCAGTGGTGTCGCGACAGGCGTGAATGGAGGGACGAATGGAGACGTGTCGTCTTCAGCGATGAGAGTCGCTTCTGCCTTGGTGCCAATGATGGTCGTATGCGTGTTTGGCGCCGTGCAGGTGAGCGCCACAATCAGGACTGCATACGACCGAGGCACACAGGGCCAACACCCGGCATCATGGTGTGGGGAGCGATCTCGTACACTGGCCGTACACCACTGGTGATCGTCGAGGGGACACTGAATAGTGCACGGTACATCCAAACCGTCATCGAACCCATCGTTCTACCATTCCTAGACCGGCAAGGGAACTTGCTGTTCCAACAGGACAATGCACGTCCGCATGTATCCCGTGCCACCCAACGTGCTCTAGAAGGTGTAAGTCAACTACCCTGGCCAGCAAGATCTCCGGATCTGTCCCCCATTGAGCATGTTTGGGACTGGATGAAGCGTCGTCTCACGCGGTCTGCACGTCCAGCACGAACGCTGGTCCAACTGAGGCGCCAGGTGGAAATGGCATGGCAAGCCGTTCCACAGGACTACATCCAGCATCTCTACGATCGTCTCCATGGGAGAATAGCAGCCTGCATTGCTGCAAAAGGTGGATATACACTGTACTAGTGCCGACTTTGTGCATGCTCTGTTGCCTGTGTCTATGTGCCTGTGGTTCTGTCAGTGTGATCATGTGATGTATCTGACCCCAGGAATGTGTCAATAAAGTTTCCCCTTCCTGGGACAATGAATTCACGGTGTTCTTATTTCAATTTCCAGGAGTGCAGTTTTGCGCATTTGCTCGATGACCCTTCTTGAAAACTGGAACTACCTGTGCTCTTTTCCAATCATTTGGAACCTTTCGGTCCTCTAGAGACTTGCGGTACATGGCTGTTAGAAGGGGGGGGGGGGACAAATTCTTTCGCGTACTCTGTGTAGAATCGAATTGGTATCCCGTCAGGTCCAGTGGACTTTCCTCCGTTGAGTGATTTCAGTTGCTTTTCTATTCCTTGGACTCTTATTTCGATATCAGCCATTTTTTTCGTTCGTGCGAGGATTTAGGGAAGGAACTGCAATGTGGTCTTCCTCTGTGAAACAGCTTTGGAAAGAGGTGTTTAGTATTTCAGCTTTACGCGTCACATCCTCTGTTTCAATGCCGTTATCATCCCAGAGTGTCTGGATATGCTGTTTCGATCCACTTACTGATTTAGCGTAAGACCAGAACTTCCTAGGATTTTCTGTCAAGGCGGTACATAGAATTTTACTTTAGAATTCACTGAACGCTTCACGCATAGCCCTCCCTTCGCTAATTTTGACATCGTTTAGCTTCATTTTAATGAAAGTATATGAAACACGCTAATTCACGATATGTGATTTTGGGTGCTTGTGGTTCTTCTAACGATTGCTAGTAGCCCTCCGTACTAGTACTCCTTTCTGTGACTGTCCCACCTTGGTCAACAATTAACGTACGTGAGACGACGTAAACTGTCACCTGACCTCTCTTTAAACGTAAGACCCGAGAATTTTAAGTGTAAACCACTGTGTGTACTGGAGTTGGCTGATCGTATCCCTGACGCTCTTGCGCTTATTGAACTGTCTCTTCTAGTAATCCTAGCTGTTAAAAACCAAAAATGATAAACAGTGCTTAAGTTTTGTAAGTTAACTATTTCGTGGATAAAATAAACTGGTCTCCAAAATTACAGCAACAAACGAAAATTTTACAAGGTGGCGTTTATTTTGGCACAAAACGGTATAAATCGGTGATAGTAAGCAGAAAAATGTGAAGTCTCAGAC
Source organism: Schistocerca nitens (assembly GCF_023898315.1). Lineage (NCBI taxonomy): Eukaryota > Metazoa > Arthropoda > Insecta > Orthoptera > Acrididae > Schistocerca > Schistocerca nitens. Next base: position 421,624,696 of record NC_064617.1, on the reverse strand, counting down.
AGTAAACAACTGTAATGTGCAGAACGGTAGACAAAAATGTTCTTCGTGTTTTCCAACTTAACGGATTTTCACACGCATTCGAACAACTGATTAGGCCTGACAACGACGGGATATTCTGTGAACGATATCATCAATCTCATGTTGAGGCAATAACGCCAATTCTTCCTGCAGAGCTGCTCGCAAGTCTTGGAGAGTGGTTGGTGGATGCTGATGAGATGCAGTCTGCCTTCCTAGGGCATCCCAGACATGCTCCATGGGATTCAAATCAGGAGAGCGAGCAGGCCACGCCATGTGTGCATTTTCCATTTACAAGAAAACATCAACCACTCGTGCTCTATGAGATGGAGCATTGTCGCCGGCCGGGGTGGTCGAGCGGTTCTAGGCGCCACAGTCTGGAACCACGCGACCGCTACAGTCACACTTTCGAATCCTGTCTCGGGTATGGCTGTGTGTGATGTCCTTAGGTTAGTTAGGTTTAAGTAGTTCTAAGTTCTAGGGGACTGATGACCTTATATGTTAAGTCCCATAGTGCTCAGCGTCTTATGAACCACTTTTGAACCAGTACAATTTCGTGAAGAGGTGTTAGAGTGGTCAACATGATCCCTGCCCATACTATTAGGGATCCTCCTCGATGTCGTTCTCTTTCCACAATGTTACACGTTCTGAGCAAATGATAATCCCTCGAGAATTACGCTCCAGACCCAATCGGGACCCGTCTCGGAAAAGAAGATTGGTCCACTGTTCGACCGTCCGGGTGACATGTTGACGACTCCATTCTCGACGTTTCCTTATGTGCAGACGCGATGAGGTACGAATACAGCAGGTTTCCAGCAATAAAGGCTACTCCGTCGAAGCCTTCCGTACACCATTTGCCTCGATGCAACACGTCCTGTGGATGGTGCGATGCCAGTCAGATGCCAGTTGCCGTGCAGTACTAAGGCGGTAACGTAGTGCCCTTACAGCCATATAAAGGCCCTCTCTTTCTGAAGTCACACGTGGTCGGCCATGCCTTGGTCTTCGGGACACAGTTTCGGTCTCAATAAACTGTCGCCAATCCGAGAAACAACAGAACGATTCACATTAAGCCATCGGCCGACATCAGTTTGCGACCCTCCTGCTTCCAGTCTTCCTATAGCCTCCACCGCAGAGTCTGGCAGCGTCTTCTCTGTGTAACACTGCACCGTCTGTGACTGTGTACACAGCGATTGCGGATGTGGGACTATCGGGCATACACTGTCCCGCTTGTAGGTACCATGACGTCATCGTTGGCGTGGTTGTCCTTTGAACGGAATCCCATCTTCCGTACAGAACACGATCGTGCGGACATCTGTTGACAATTAGTATGGCCAGCCGGAGTGGCCGAGCGGTTCTAGGCGCTACAGTCTCGAACCGCGCGATCGCTGCGGTCGCAGGTTCGAATCCTGCCTCGGGCATGGACGTGTGTGATGTCCTTAGGTTAGTTAGGTTTAAGTAGTTCTAAGTTCTAGGGCACTGATGACCTCAGAAGTTAAGTCCCATAGTGCTCAGAGCCATTTTGAACCAATTAGTACGACTGTAACCCGAATTACACAAAGGATGGCGAAATAGCGGTTCATTGCTTCAATTTTGAACACAGAAGTACATATCCTTGGCTATTTTGCCAATGACCGAAATGGTTTAAGGATACGGTGAACCGGGAGTAGTAAGCGAGGGAGCCCACTCTCAACAGAATACTTTCACAATATTTAATTAAACAGGTTACATAAGGCACACGCTGGTAATATGGGTACATTTTTTCTTTGAGCTAATCTATTATAGGCTATTTCTAAACTGACTACAGTACATGAAAAGGTTTAAAGGCACCATTGAACGATATTATAGTGTAACACCGGAAAAAATATTTAAAAGCGTCACAAAGTAAAGCGTCACTTAAAAGCTTAGTTTATTTTAATGCCCGTATAATTAAAACATAGCATTTAACATCAAAATTATTTAAAAGAGACAATAGCTCAATCGCTGATAACAAAATAGATTACAGGCGCCAATAAGCAGAATAAGCACTTCACATGGGCAGAATTGCAATATCTGAAGTGGAATTCCAATTCATAATTTAACCAAAACATACTGCCAGAGAACTACGACAGACATCAAAGCCTCAGTCTGAAAACTTTGTCCAGAAGCTGGTATAAACACATTTACATTCAGCACAGGTCCCAATAGGACGTCGCAGCAGATTTGAGGGTACAATACAACAATCAAGTTTTAGAGCTTTAAATATAAAACACGGCACTATTACTAAGCTATAAAATGGTTTAGCTGATAATCTGAGCAGCTATGTTAGTACGTAAGTACTAAAGGGAATCCCTTAAATTTCTGTTACACTTAAACAGGAACGTTCACATTCATAATGTTGTGGGGAAGACAAACCAAAGACTGCGTTTTACTCGCAGAACTCTTAAAAGATGCAGCAAAGCTACTAATGAGGCTACTAAAGAAACTGGCTACACTACCCTTGTCCGTCCTCTGCTAGAGTATTGCTGTGCCTTATGGGATCCTTACCAGACAGCATTGACGGAGGACCTCCAAAAGTTCAAGGAAGGGCCGCTCGTTTTGTTTTATAGTGAAATATGGGATATGTTGGGGTGGCAATCGTTAAAACAAATGCGTTTTCCGTTGCGGTGGGATCTTTTCACGAAACCTCAAACGTTCTCCTACGAAAGCGAAAATATTTTGTTGACACCCACCCTACATAGGGAGAAACGATCATTGAATGAATGTAAGACAAATCCGAGCTAACGAAGAAAGATTTACGTGTTCCTTTTTCTCGCGATGTTCTAGAGTACAATGGTAGAGAAACAGGGTGAAAATGGTTCGATGAACTATCTGTAGGGCATTTAAATACGAATTGCACAGTAGTTGTGTAGATGTAGATACCACCATATCATTCCATCTTAAAACAGTTACATAAAATTGAAAAGAAATCATCAGTTCTGCACCTCTACCACACTTTGACAACATAAACGCGGTCTTAGTTAACTACGAAGGTTGTCCACAAAGTAAGTTCCGATCGGTTGCGAAATGAACACCTCAGTGAAAACCCGATGAAGCTTTACACATATGTGTTGGGTAGTGTCTCTAGTAAGACCGTCGATCGCATCAAGACGCTCTTTTCAGTTGTGAGCGCACTGTGAGCGAGTAAAGGTGCCGAGAACAACGATGTCTCCCGCCAAGTAGGAGGGCTCACTGAGAAGCTTCGCCTTAATGAAGGCAGCCCGCCTAACACAACTGCCATGCACTTCCTTCGTAAAGGCAATTCTCAGCCACACTTTGCAGGGGCAGTGAAGACGCTCCTGCAGCCTTTTCGATGGGAAGTGTTCGATTACCCACAAAACAGCCCTAATTGGCTCGTCCTGAGTAGCATCTCTGTACACATGAAACGCTGGATACAAAGACAACATTTGGGCGCAGGCTACGCGCTATAGACCAGCGTAGAGAATTATCGGAAAGCACAGGAGGCTGCTTCCTATGACGATCATGTTGGAAATTTGGTATAACGGTCAGACAAATGTCTATGTCGGAACGGCGACTATGTAGAGAAGTATCTGGAAAGTGTAGCTAACTCTTGCAAATAAAATATTTCTGATTTTCACTGTGGTTTCCATTTAGCGACGGATCGGAACTTTTCTGGGCAACCCTCGCATATTGCCCTTTGGCCGAGAGACACACATTTAAACTGAGTGTCAGCTCATGCAGCTGAACACAAAAGCCGTTTTCCGTAAGATATCCCACAGGCGGTGCAATAGTTACAGATGAATTTAAATCTCCAAAACAGCACAAGACACTGCTGGCAGTCTGTCTGGAATTTAAAGAAAAGATTAGATAAATGATGGGGCAGCTGAGTTCCCATGTGCACTGTCAAGACTGGCATACACCAGTACTATGTTCACTCGTCTTTAAGGCATCTAAGTGGTATTGTAAGTAGGCTGTTTAGGTTTTTATATTGGTAACGCCATGTAGCGCTCTGTATGAAAATCACTGGCTGTGCTGTGTGCAGTCTGTGGCTGGTTAGCATTGTTGCAATAGTCGCTATTGTAGCGTTGGGCAGTGGGCTGTTACAGCGTGTAGCGTTGCGCAGTTGGAGGTGAGCCGCCAGCAGTGGTGGATGTGGGGAGAGAGATGGCGGAGTTTTGAGAGCGGATGATCTGGACGTGTGTCCATCAGAGACAGTAAATTTGTAAGACTGGATGTCATGAACTAATATATACATATTATGACTTTTGAACACTATTAAGGTAAATACATTGTTTGTTCTTTATCAAAAACTTTCATTTGCTAACTATGCCTATCAGTAGTTAGTCCCTTCAGTAGTTAGAATCTTTTATTTAGCTGGCAGTAGTGGCTCTCGCTGTATTGCAGTAGTTCGAGTAACGAAGATTTTTGTGAGGTAAGTGATTCATGAAAAGTATAGGTTATTGTTAGTCAGGGCCATTCTTTTGTAGGGATTTTTGAAAGTCAGATTGCGTTGAGTTAAAAATATTGTGTGTCAGTTTAGTGTTGATCAGAATAAGTAAAGAGAGTAATGTCTGAGTACGTTCAGTTTTGCTCAGCTGTTTGAAAAGCAAATAATGTAAGAGGTTTATCAGCACAGTCATTCATTAATTTTTCTAAGGGGACGTTTAGTGTCACAGATTGAAGTTCACCACTAATTTCTGCTGTGTGATGGTGATAACTGCCACAATGCTGCCACAGAAGGTATACCTCAGTCAACTACTTGCTTGGCGGAATGCCGTATGGAAATGCCTCAGTCCGCCAATGGCCATGTCACGAGGTAATCGACTACATTATACGTAGCCACCCATGACACAGCCAATTCCAAACAGGAGTCAGCTTCCCAAGTTAGCACTAGCCCCTATCCTGGGCAACCTTCGCATCCTCACGGCTGCTAGCAGACTGTCTGATTCTCTGTTTATGCCGCCTTCCTTCATACCACCCTTGCACACGGACTTCAAAGGCGGCACATGCGGAAGTCGCGTCCGCTTGGGGCGTGCCAAGGAAACTCCAAGTCAAAGCACCGATGCAAGCTAATCCACAAATGACTATACGAACGCATCAATGAGACCGTTTTCCTACAACTAGGTTTATTTACATTTACCCATGTTATATGTATTCGAATGACTAAGTACCTGAAGCAGCAAAGTGGATTACTTGCACAATTAGTTTTAGGTCCTTCGAGCTGCCCACTGCCAGATATTTCATAGCTGTTACGGTTGTCAATGACGGCCTCAGCAATAATTTAATCACACAATAATTTATATGCGCAATATGTTATATCTATTTATGTTCAGAGCCAAGTGCCAGCCTTTCGACAAGCGGGTTTTCCTGCACTTTACTGTAATTTTCTAGGGTTGCCAGTTTCCTGCATACAGAGTTCCTGTCGTTAGCCACCAGACCATAATACTAAAAGTAAACAAAACTCCTCCCGCACAGGCCATGAAGGCCCAAAGATGTTGACCGGCCGCCGTGTCATCCTCAGCCCAAAGGCGTCACTGGATGCGGAAATGGAAGGCCATGTGGTCAGCACTCCGCTCTCCCGGCCGTATGTCAGTTTCCGAGACCAGAGGCGCTACCTCTCAGTCAAGTAGCTCCTCAGATTGCCTCACAAGGGCTGAGTGAACCCCGCTTGCCAATAGCGCTCGGCAGACCGGATGGTCACCCAGCCAAGTGCTAGCCCAGCCCGACACCGCTTAACTTCGGTGATCTGACGGGAACCGGTGTTACCACTGCGGCAAAGCCGTTGGCAGATCTTAATATTATGTAATCATTACAAACACTTATGTAAAGCGGAACTGACCACTAGATGTCAAGAGAGGCGCCCTGACACTACAAACTGAGGTGGAGGGCATGATGTTTTGAGTAGAGAAACAAAAACAGCAGAAAGGTTAGGTCAGCAGAGCTCGGTGACTTCCAACGTGGACTACTCATTACAAGTCACCTGAGAAACAAACACATCAGGCACATTGCAGTCCTCCTAAAGCTGCCCGAGTCGACTGTAGGCTATGAGATCGTGAAGTGAAGAACCGAAGGAGCAGCCACAGCTAAACCGAGACCTGGCACTGTCACGTACTGACGGGCAGGCACCGTGGAGCACTGCGGAAGGCGGATGTAACAAATGGCAAGAATTCGCCGGGAGAATCACTCGTGTTATCGGCAGTCCTGCTAGCACAATGACAGTCCATGTGGAGATAAAAATAACGTGTGAAACTAGCTCTTTAATGATATTTTGTTATAAAACACTAACCTACGGAATTTTCCCTGACCAAGACAACTCAAACTTAACCTAGTCATTTATTACAGACAATATACAAGCCCAACGCAATCTGACTGCTATACATTGACAATATGACTTCCAATAATTAACACAAAAGAATTGCCCTGAATTGTAAGAAATCCTAATAATAATATAAATCTTTAAAAAAATGTGAAATTAAAGAAATATGAAACTGCCTCCAACTCTGTAAATTGCCTAAACTCACTTCAGTCACGAATAACGATAGTGGAAACCTCGTTCTTTTTCATAAGTCACTTAGCTCACGGAAAATCGTCATAACACGAACTACAGCACTTACTACTAGTATAGACTCTTAACTACTAGGAGGCATATGGCTAGCAAAAGAAATATTTTGTTGAAGAGCAAACACTTTAGAAAATTTTACCTTATTCGTGCGACATCTGGTTCCAAAAATTATATATTTGTCAATAATTCTGCTGTTCAAACATTATCAACAACATTCATCATCATATATTTCCTTGTATATTTTCTTATAAACACGTCATTTCATCTCACTTCACATTGCGTGTCCTACCGACACAGAGTCTCGACTAAGAAAATCATGCCCATACTCTTACCGACCGCCGGCCGCTGTGGCCGAGCGTTCTTGGCGCTTCAGTTCGGAACCGCGCTGCTGCTACGGTCGCAGATTCGAGTCCTGCCTCGGGCATGGATGTGTGTGATGTCCTTAGGTTAGTTAGGTTTAAGTAGTTCTAAGTTCTAGGGGACTGATGACCTCATATGTTAAGTTCCATAGTGCTCAGAGCCATTTGATCCATTTGAACTTACTTATCCACTCGCTAACTGCTAGTCGGTCTAACCACAGAATGTCTTGCTGAGGGCGGAGAGCGCTGTCAGCAGTATTAACACAGTCTATGGCGCCGCCAACATATAAAGAGGCTACTTGCCCTGGTTACAGTGGCCGAGCATCTCCTCCTAAGCTGCACGTTTCTGTTGTCAGTACTAAGCGGCACGTGAGGTGGCGGAAATGGCGACACCACTGGGCAGTGGATGACTGGAACCGAGTGGTTTGGGGTGATGAGCCACACTGCACCATGTGGCAATCCGTTGGTAGCATCTGGATTTGGCGAATGGCTGGAGAACGTTACCTGCCGTAATTTGTAGCATCAACAATGAAGTACGAAGAAGGTAGTGTTACGATATGGGGGACGCTTTTCGTGGTTAGGATGTGCTTTCCTTATTGCGTTGAAGAAAACACTATATGCTGAAAGATAGGAACATATTTTACAGCAGTTTGTATGGTCTACACTAGAGGGCGAGTTTGGCGGCGATGACTGTATCAGTATGACAGTGCACCCTGTGTTCGTGAGACAGTGGTTTGTAGAGAGTTCCTGAAATGGACTGACCTACCCAGTCGTACACCTTTCGGTGAGTTAGGCCGTCGACATCGCTCCAGACCCTGGCGTCGTATGTCGTTTCCCAGCAGAGTTCAAACTACCACAAAGGCGGAGTATGGACACAGTGATCAGATAGTGTATATTTAAGGAACAGCCACCTATCTGGAGGCTTCTGTTTCTGAAGGACGAACAGTGAGAGTTCTTTGGCAAGATAAGTGCTTGCAGAAATCAGTTCCTTAACAGAAATAACATGCGGTCCTAAAACATCCTTCATAGCTCCACAGCAGATTGGTGCCAGTCAAACTCGCCCATATCCTCGTTGACCTTTCTTGGAAATACCACTTGCCCTTTTTTTCTAATCGCTTGAAACGCTTCGTTGTTCCACAGCTCCATTATAAACTGTTGCTAGACGGAGGCGCAAGATCTTGAAAACGTAACCTCTGTAGAATCATATAGTGTTAGATCAGGTCTTTTCGCCTTCCCATCTCGTGAACAATAACGTGGCCCAGAATGAAAACGTTAAGGGTTAAAAATAGTTATTTCTTATGTGTTTCCATCTGTTGAATTACAAAATCACCTTAAAAATTACAGCTTAGTTCTTGCATCGGATATAGAGTAACATTTCATTTTTATAGCCAACTTTTTCAGTTTGGGGGAAATCCTATTTTCGGAGTTGGCACACCTGCCCACTAATAAAACATAAATGCTCTTAAGCGGTTTGTAAGACATAAACATAGATACTGTTGCTGTGATTATGAGTTTCATATATCTTCTACTGTAAGTAAAGCAGAATTTCAGTTTTGATGGTTCTTTTGCATGAAAAATTCGTAAAAATGCCACGAAAATTTGTAAGTAAAGTGAATAATTTTTGTTACATTTGTGGTGAAATAACATTTTCCTCACAGACACGAAATTTGACGCCTCTTGTGAACACTTCTATCAGCATTACTTCGGTATGAAAATAGGGGACCAGGATAAGTCTTGAGCTCCACATATATGTTGCAACGCATCTTCAGTTACATTGAGAGAATGGCTGAAAAATAAGAAACGAATTATGGCTTTCCCTTTGCCTATGGTTTAGCGGGAGCCTGCAAACATAACAGATGACTGCTATTTCTGCTTGACTCCATCTACAGATGCAAGATTGTCTATGAAGAAAAGAAGAACAGTTCAGCACCTGAATCTTCGATCTGCTATTCGACCCATTCCACCCGAAAATTGTGTGTTTGAAGTGGAAAATGAAGACAGTGTGAAACAAGAAGAAGAAGAAGAAGAACCAAACAAGCCTTCCACATCCCATGACCTTGATTTTCAGGGAAAAGATGGTAAACCGCACAGACTGAATCAAGGGGAATCGAGTAATCTCATTAGAGACTTCGACCTGTCAAAGTAGAAGGCAGAAATTTTTGAGTGTCAACTACAGCAATGGAATCTTCTCGAAAGCGATTTCACAGTCTCACCGTACAGAAAGCGTCACATGGAACCGCTCCCCCATTTTAGAGAAGAAAAACCATTTTGTTATTTGCTGCGACATTAATGTCTTGATGAAATCTTTGAATCCGAATCATGATCCAACTGAATGGAGGCTCCTCCAAGCTTAGTTTGAAAGCTGTGTTACTTCCTCCAAGATTAGTTTGAAAGCTGTGTTACTTCCTCCAAGCTTAGTTTGAAAGTGTGTGTCTTCATAACCTCATCCGTCTTCCTTCTATTCCTGTTGGTGATGCAGTTCATATGAAGGACCCATATGCTAATATGATAGCCCTCTTGGACTCAATCAGATATCATGAACCCAGATGGAAACACTGCGGTGATCTAAAAGTCATTGCCATGCGCTTAGGAATGTAACTGGGGTACACAAAACATTGCTGCTTCTTGTGTATGTAGTACAGTAAGGATGGAAAACCGCATTATATTAAAGCAGACTGGCTCGCAAGTAATCTTAATCCCAGCCAGATAACTGTCGTTGCCGAGCCTTTCGTGGATCCAAAAGATGTTCTTCTTCCGTCTCTGCATATAAAGCTGGGTTTGATGAGGTATGAACCAAGAAAGACGGGTTTTTCAGTACATAAGAGAGAAATTTTCGATATTAAGTGATGATAAAGTTTCACTAAGGTGTTTTTATCCGGCCACAAATTCGAGGACTTGTAAAGGATCCTGCATTTGACCAGGTTTTGGAGGGGAAAGGAAAGGAAGCTTCTGAAGCCTTCAAGGGAGTTGTTCGTTGACTTTTAGGCAGCAAAAGACATGATCACTATACCAGTTGGCGACAGTGTTCCGCCAAGAATACCATAACCTTGGATGCAACTTGTCCCGCTCAAAAACCATTTTCTCCACTCCTACCTAGACATTTGACCTCGTAGTTGTGGAGCAGTCAGTGATGAACATGGAGAAAGATTCCATCTGGACATTTCTGCTATGAAAGAAAGATATCCGGGCCTTTGAAATGAAGCAATGTGCTTGCTTATTACTGTTGATCTTTGTGCAGAGATGCTCCGGAATTCTATTACAAAAGGCAAACCAAAAGACGACGATCTCTTACAACCACCACATGATTCTCTTCAGAACTAACGATCTGCAAGGTATTCTTCCAGCTGTTTAGAACTCTTAAAATCTAACTACAATTTGAAAATTTCAAGTATACTTCCTATGTTGTTAGCATATAAGTAAAATGTATCTTTTTCTCTTAATCTGTTAATATGAAAAACTTCAACCTTGTGTATAGCACAGAAACTAGATCTAAAAAAAATTCATTCTCACTTTCATTTTCTCGACCAAAAATTGGTAAGAATTGACTGATGCAGTGCATAAAACTTTCAAAAAAAGTTTTTCTTGGCCAGTGTTCTCTTACTATGTATGTATTGTGTGAAATTGATTTTTTAATGGATAAATATTTTTTCTATGTTTTTCGCCAAAGTTATCATTCAAAGAAACTCTTTGTCATTACAGTCCACTACAAGAGTGCCTTGTTGTGAGAACAAATAAAAATCACGAAAATTAATGTTCTTATCTTGCAGAGTAAAAAGAGAATAATATGTAACAGTGCTGAGAGAAGAAGCACCTAATATTTACCCAGAGACATTATGAGCCCGCTGTGGTTTAAGGTGGAAGGAAGAGGCGCATAGCAGCAGAGGTAGGCTTCGCATCACTTCATTTAATTAAATGTGCAAGGAACCGCAGCCCAGAGGTCGCCAACCTCACCGACCGTGGAAAACTGCTCGCCGTTATTCGAGGAAATTAAAGTCGCTCTCCCGTGGAGTGCTTCTCGAACTCCGACAAGGAGAACGCAATCTACATTACGGACGTTCTGAGCAGCGCTAATCAAGGAGAAGATATTGTGGCCGATGGCGTTATGCAATCGCTAACGAAACCTTTACAGGTGCTGCTGTCTCAACTTTCGTAGACGGATGCGGAATGCGTGATACTAAGATGTAAGATCCGAGTGTTCCACAAAGTTTTATTCGGTTCGAGATTAAGTTAAGTTTTTAAAGTAATCTGCGCATGGTTTATTCTATACCAAATAAAATCTTATGTCATAGTTTCGAAGAGAAATTTATGTGGGAGCTATTATCTTAATATTGTGTCCCGTAATGTTAAAAAAAGTCTTCTATGTCAAGCTATTATTGAACAATAATTGGTAGAGGCTTCTCCACAGCACATGGTGCACAAAGCTGTATCTGGTATGATGTGTTGAGACGTTCAAGAACTGTCGACCACATGAACAATACGCAACGTAAAGTTATCTCCCGCCATTGTACGAGTATATCCGACGTCAGGGGTGTAGCGGGTGAAGGAGGCGCTGCTGCAGACTTCACGAAGAATGGCTAACTAGTGTTGAGATTTCACGACAAATGGTTCTGAGTACACTTACCACTAGTCAGTATTCACTACATACTGAACTGATACATCTGTCTGTGAGGCAAGGCAGTACTCGTGTTTGGGTTTTGAAGCTATTTTCTGGAGTGGTAGGGAGAGAACAACAGACCCCTCCCCATTACGGACCAGAAATGAGCTCAGTAAACTCGCCAGCGGGGCCTATGACGTCATCTCCGAAATCGCCGTCTCCTTACGCTCGAAGACTCGACTTGCCAGTCTATGCTGCTGCCCGTTTTACTGAAAACTCGTCATGTGAGTCTGTTATCTGGTAGAAGTGGACTACACCAACGTATAAAGGAGAGCGAGTACACGAGCTCGCGAGTATAACTGACGATATGTGGCATTTCTGGTACATACGCAAACATTGGACATGACCATTGCTATGTATCAATACAGTGACTCATCGATTAGCAGTGAATATTGTTCTGTTTATACACACATTTATGTAGATGTATATGTACAGTACTAACCTGACTATAACAGATATTGAAAGTGACCACCATTTATCTCCTGGCACTTTTGAGCCCTAGTTCGGAATGTTTTTTGACCTATTCAAAACAGGTCCTCTCTGACGCCATTTTCAGACTAAGCGTTGCATGGCAGGCTTTTCTGGCACTCTGACACCATTAAACTTCTCAGAAAATAACTGACCACTTCGTTTCCACGACTTTGTTGTCCGAGCGGGTCTAGGCGCTTCAGTTGGGCACCGCGCTGCTGCTACGGTCGCAGGTACGGATCCTGCCTCGGGCATGGACGTGTGCACTCTCTTTAGGTTCGTTAGGGTTTAAGTAGTTCTAAATCTAGGGGACTGATGACCTCAGATGTTAAGTTCCATAGTGCTCAGAGCCATTTGAACCATTTTTGACTTTGTTGTCACGTAACTTACCAAACGAACACCCGCTGCTCTATTGTATCATGGTCCCCTTTGCACTGCTCCACTCACACTGACAGAGCCTGAGTTATGCTCTGAACCGGTGTCGATCATGTGCGTGAGTGCGCATGTATGCACGTGTGTGGGTGTGTTTGTGTACTTTACTATCAAACTTTTTTTAAGACTGTTGTAAATTTTATAAATATTAAATCTCTATTCAAACAATGTCTAATTATTACGTGGACCTTCGTACACAAATTTTCGACATGTTGCCGAGTCTGAGCCAACAACACAATAAAACAAGACACAAGGATGAAGTGTATCCTCCTAGATCAAGAGTTCCCAAATTTTTGTCTCTGCATATCACTCGGAATTTTTATAAATGCGGGCGTCGACTATAGCTGGCTCACTTTTTGACACTGACATGGACAGGGGTGGCGTGGCGGGAGGGGGTGGGGGGGGGGCCGAAGCTTGAACGACGAGTGCCGCAGGTGGAGTATCAGTACGGCCGGTGCCGATCAACTATGGTAGAAATATGACTCACACAAGTAGTAAGGTTACATGGAAGTACTGTTTTACAGAGTCGTTCATTTTCACATACGGTAATTATTTGTACCAAATTATATGATTTAAAGTAAACCGGTTCTCATACATTCATTTAGTAATGGAGGAATGGTATTTGAAATACTTATTAAACTTTTATGTCACAAATATTATAAACCAATTGCGCAAGAAAGTTTTTCGCCTATTGCACAAGTGGTTTATAATATTCGTGATGTGAAAGTTTAATAAATCTTTGCGAACTAAAAAGAGTCAACCTTCTTTTGAAAGACGATACTTTGTTATCTGCTAAGAAGACTGTTGTGCCCCGTCCTTGTAGGATCATTTTCAGTATTTGAAGCCTGTCAAAGATATCAGCTAACTAAACCAATCTCGATAACCACTAACCATCAGCGAAAAAATTTTTCACGTCATTTCTTTTGTCACAGATAAATATTTTCCTTAACATTATACAAATGCTACTTTCATCAGTCAGTTTTCTGACCATCACTTTAAAAAATAAAATAACGTAAGAAAAAAATTTTACTTATACTAGTAGGTATTTTATTTATTTGTACACGTTCCACCTGAAATGTCCTTGTGTACCAACAGTGGTACGTGTACCAATGTCTGGGGACCCTGCTCTAAATGGTGATATTAAAACAAATCTACAGCAGTCTCCGAAAAAGTTACAGAAATGATTGATAAGTTACACTACCCGCTATTAACCCACAATCGCAAGTTTACATGACTACAGGAACACATAAATAGTGCCCTTTTTGGTTGCAGGACATAAAATTGATGTTGCTCTGTGCCGTGTTTTCACTTGTCGGATCACAAATGTTTTCTCATGGTTGAATGTGGATTAAACAAGAATAAGGCCACAGTGTTGGCATTGGGCGAAATTGTATGTTTTCCGTTAGAAGCGTGAACTAAAGCACCCAACTTTTCAGTGACATGCTTTTGGAGCACATTTTCAATTGTATACACTACATTCCCTAGTTTTCGTCTTACTCCCTCCACAATCTCAAAAAAAGAAATGAAACAAGATCGTCAGAGGAGATCTGATCCCAACAATCGGTCGTTTCCTCCCTATCATGCTACCTTACAACAAAATCAGCGCGCACTCAGCTTCTGTACTAAGTCACAATTAGGTTTGCACTCCTGCATGCTTCAGTATGAGAGAACGAGTCGATGAATAGGAAGCAATCGCAGAGCCGCTACTCTCACACCCGTCATACTGATGGAGCTTGGGCGGAAAGGAAGGATGCTGGCATAACGCTGATTTCCAATGTACACAGCCTCCAATATTAAATTCGTAATAGCAGGGTTTCTGATCTCTACTCCCTGCCACTATCCCCCGTTTCGTACGGCATGTCCTACACATTTCGCATCTGCAGTTTTGTTTGGTAGTTGTGTCTCTAGTTCTGGAAATCGGTTTAACTAACGCAGTACAGAAAAACTGTGAGTGGTTATCATTCACATTGTTACTACAATTTATTTTTTGTAACATATTTAAATCATTATTACTCCTTTGTTAGCCGGTTCCCCCAAACGTTATCGGAATATCCAGGACGTTTACATAAGAACTGCATGCTGTCGGAGTGAAACTTAGTCTTCTCTTAGTTTTCCAAGGAATCCCAAAAATATATTACTTTTGGGTTAGCTTTCAAAGTCTTCTATTCGTACACCGTTTCCTCTAATCTTCCATACATCGTATTTGCCTATTTGCAATGGTGTGCATTCTATATTGTGCATACAATGAGGAAATATATTCGCCTTTCTTGAGTGTCGTTACAACTGGTTAAAACTAAACTCCATCCTACAACTGGATAAAACCAAACTCCGCCCGAACAGGCCATGGAGGCCCAACGGTACCGCCCGGCTGCTGTGTCGTCCTCACCCCACAGACGTCGCTGGATGCAGGTATGGAGGGCCATGTGGTCAGCTCACCACTCTCGCAGCCGTACGTTAGCTTACGAGACCGGAGCCGCTACTACTCAGTCAGGTAGCTCCTCAGTTTGCCTCACAAGGGCTGAGTGCACCCCGCTTGCCAACAGCGCTCGGCAGACCGGATGGTAACCCATCCAAGCGCTGGTCCAGCACGACAGCTCTTAACTTCAGTGATGTGACGGGAACCGGTGTTACCGCTGCCGCAAGGCCTTTGGCCACAACTGGTTAACCTCGTTGAAATTTTTTTACACTTACTGGCCTGCGTTTTAAGTAAAGTCTGAGTTTCTAGTTTTAAAACTATAGTGAAAGAATCACATTTATAGCGTGGTGAAAATCCGTTGCTTATCTACTTAAAAATACCCCTAAATTGAACTCATGTACTTAAAATCCTCGAAGAGACTGACCTGTCTGAAACGTTGTTTTATGGTGTGATCAATATACCGGGTGATCAAAAAGTCAGTATAAATTTGAAAACTGAATAAATCACAGAATAATGTAAATAGACAGGTACAAACTGACACACATGCTTGGAATGACATGGGGTTTTATTAGAACCAAAAAAATACAAACGTTCAGAAATTTCCCACAGATGGTGCTTCATCTGATCAGAATAGCAATAATTAGCATAACAAAGTAAGACAAAGCAAAGATGATGTTCTTTACAGGAAATGCTCAATATGTCCACCATGATTCCTCATCCATAGCTGTAGTCGAGGAATAATGTTGTGAACAACACTGTATAGCATGTCCGGAGTTATGGTGAGGTATTGGCGTCGGATGTTGTCTTTCAGCATCCCTAGAGATGTCGGTCGATCACGATATACTTGCGACTTCAGCTAACCCCAAAGCCAATAACGCACGGACTGAGGTCTGGGGACCTGGGAGGCCAAGCATGACGAAAGTGGCGGCTGAGCACACGATCATCGCCAAACGACGCGCGCAAGAGATCTTTCACGCGTCTAGCACTATGGGTTTTTTTTTTGTTCTAATAAAGCCCCATTTCATTCCAAGCATGTGTGTCAATTTTTACCTCTCTGTCTACATTATTCCGTGGTTTATTGAGTTTTCAAATTTATACTAAATTTTTGATCACCCGGTATGTATATATAATAGTTTTCAAATTCCAAGGGAGTTAAAAATTTATTCGTATGATATAATGTGATCTTTGTTCTGAGAGGGAAAAGACTAATCTACTATTTGAATACAATGCGAGTGGTCCTCCTCTTAGATTGGGTGATTTCTTAATTAATACAAGCAGTCCTCCCATAAAGTCACAATTAACCAGTAATGCTAATACTTCAATAATCGTACTGTTTGTAGGACGAAAGCAATATCATAATGACGGAAATGAATTAAATATAGTGAAATGAAATAAATAGATCGATGGTAACGAAGTCAATGTATATACAATGACGTCAGAGCAAACTGCTTACAAGGGAACCTCCCCATCGCACCCCCCTCAGATTTAGTTATAAGTTGGCACAGTGGATAGGTCTTGAAAAACTGAACACAGATCAATCGAGAAAACAGGAAGAAGTTGTGTGGAACTATGAAAAAAATAAGAACCTGCTTACGGTAATCAAGTCTTGGTCTAAAATTTTTACCAACAATATATCCCTCCACTATCAAAGAAACGATTACTTAATGCGTCTGGTTTCCGTTTTTTTTTCCTTCTTTCTTTTTTCCTCTTCATCTCAGAGTAGCACTTGTACCCTACGTCATCGGTTATTCATTGGATGTATTCCAATCTCCGTCTTCTCCTACAGTTTCTACCTTCTACAACACCTTCTATTACCATAGGAACTATTCCCTGATGATGTTTTAACGTGTATGCTATCATACTGTCTTTTCTTATTGACAGTGTTTTCCGTATGTTCCTTTCTTCACCGACCCTACAGGCCCATTCCTCACCAGTTCACCTAATTTTCTACATCCTTCTATAGCACAACGTCTCAGTTGCTCGATTCTCTTTCTCTTACGGTTTTTCCACAGTCCTTGATCCACTATCATGCAATGCTGTGTTACAAGCGTGCATTTTCAGACATTGCTTCTAGAGGTTAAGGCCGATGTTTGACACTCAGGCTACCCTTGACCAGGTTCAAAAGGGTTCAAATGGCTCTGAGCACTATGGGACTTAACATCTGTGGTCATCAGTCCCCTATTTCTCTGCCTCGTGATGACTGGGTGTTGTGTGCTGTCCTTAGGTTAGTTAGGTTTAAGTAGTTCTAAGTTCTAGGGGACTGATGACCAGACTGAAGCGCCTAGAACCGCACGGCCACACCAGGCCGGCCCTAACACCAGGAATCTAATTTTGGCCTGTGCCCTTATGCTTTTTATATCCGCCTTGCTTTGTTCGTCATGTGAGATTTTGCTTCAGAGGGAGCAGATTTGCTAAATGTCTATTTCATCTTCTTCTTTAATGTTAAATTTATCGATAACCTCATTTTGGCTACTCCTCATTACTTTCGCCTTTCTTCGGGTTACTCCCGTTCCATTATCCATTCGCATTAGACTGTTCATTCCATTCAGCACGTTCTGTAATTCTGAGGGTATCAATGTCACCAGCAAATCTTATCAAACATATCCTTTTACCCCGAATTTTAATCCCTCTCTTGAACGTTTCTCTTGTTTCCATCATTGCTTCTTCGTTGTAGAGACTGAACAATAAAGGTGAAAGACTGTATCTCTGTCATGCAACCCGGCCGCTGTGACCGAGCGGTTCTAGGTGCTTCAGTCCAGAACCGCACGACCGCTACGGTCGCAGGCTCCAATCCTGCCTCGGGCATAGATGTGTGTGATGTCTTTAGGTTAGTTAGGTTTAAGTAGTTATACGTTCTAGGGGACTGATGACCTCAGATGTTAAGTCCCATAGTGCTCAGAGCTATTTGAACCCTTTTGAACCTGTCATGCACCCTTCTTAATCCATGCACTTCATTCGTGGTCTTCCATTAGATTTGCTCCCTCTTGATTCTTCTACATATTGTGTATTATCTGTCTTTTTTTAAAGCTTACTCGTATTTTTCTCAGAATTTCGAGTAACTCGCACTATTTCAAACTGTCGAGAGAATTTGTCAGGTCGCCAAAACCTATCAAAGTGCCTGGATTTTTCTTAAGTCTTGTTTCCTTTATCAAGCCCAGCTTCAGAATTGTTTCCCTGGTCTTCTTGCCTTTTCGAAAGCGCTTCTGACGTTCATCTAAAATATTCTCACTTTTTTCTGTTATTCTGCGTATTATTCTTGTCAGTAGCTTTTAAGTATGAGCCGTTGAGCTGATTGTGCTACAGTTTTCGCACTTGTCTCCCCTTGCTAGTATCCGAATTGTGTAGATGTCTCATTGTACATCCCTAGTCTCACACAATCTACACACCAACGTTAACATTCGTTACGTTGTCACTTCCTCCAATGTTTTTACAAATTCCGATGGAATGTAATCGATACCTCCTGCCTTATTTAATCTCAAGTTTTCTAAAGCTCTTCTAAATTCTAACTCTAATATTGAACCCACTATGTCTTCCATTCCGACTCTCCTTCTATCACGTCAACAGATAATTCCTCTCCCTTGTACAGGCCTTCAGTGTAATCTTTCCACCTATCCTCTCTTTTGCGCTTAACAATGGAAATCCCTTTGTAGTTTTAATGCCGACGTCCTGGATTATAATTTTGACCAAGTTTGATTTTCTTGTATGCTGAATCACTCCTTCCGTCGACCGTTTTGGTGTCTAATTCTTCACATTTTTCCTGCAGTCATTTAGGCTTGGCCTCTCTGCACTTCCTATTCATTTCATTGCTGACATTGTTCTGTATTCCTGAACTTTCTTTATCATTTTTGCACTTCCTTCTTTCGTTGACTATTTGTCCTGTGATCCAGAGCTCCTCCGTAGCAACCTTCCTTGTGTCTATGCCTGTCTATCCAACTTCTGTGACTGCCATCTTTTTATTGATGTCCATCCCTTTTTAACTGAACTACCTTTTGTGAAAATCATTGTTGCAGTGGTCATAGCCTCAGTGTAGTCCAAACACATTTTATTAACTGATTGGGTCCTTTATTCTATTTGAGCCATAAATTTCTTTTCTCCACAGTTATATGAAAGCCTCTTCGTTAATTCCCCGCTATTCTTATCCAGTCTCCAGCATTCTTCTGTAGCAACCAACTGAAAAGCCTCTATTCTCTTCTTGTCTGTTCTGACGGTGGTCCATGTTTGACTTCCGTACAAGGCTACAGTCGAAAAAATATTTCCAAAAAACAGTTCCTAACATTTAAATTTTTATATTAGATGTTAAAGTACTCTGCTTCTTCAGAAACGATTTTCTTTCTACAGCCAGTCTACATTTTATCACCTCTCTCTCACTGCTACTTTCTCTCAAGAAACTATCCACTCCATTCAATTCAATTGCCATTTATGACAAACGTAGAATGTCATCAGCAAACCTTAATGACTGTATTGTTTCTCCCTGAATTTTAATTCCCTTTCCAATTGCCACTGCAAATTCATGATGTCGATCGTTCTACACATAAACAGCTGCTTCATAAATGATTTAGTAGGTCACTAAATGCATCACTCTATATACCACTCAGGATATCATCCCAAATCTGCAAAATAGTCTGACATCGCTATCGGCAGTATACTATTGAGGTTTATGCAAGTCCATGTCTATACAGATGGTTGCAGGACCTCGGCTGCTCAGTATAAAACGTCGAATCAAAACACCGTCAGCCGTCTAAATTTCCAGTTGTTATTTTATTTGAGCAGTCAGTTGTTGGCTTGTTGAGTGATGATCGAAGTGACTGCTGTGTAAAGAAAAAAATCTACGGATACTAGTCACTGAATGCTGGCCGCTGTTTTGACTGGACGAGTGGCGGGATTCTCCCTAATCGTTGGTCAGGGGGCCTGAAGATGGCGTAATGTAGCGCTGAAACTGGTTGCTAAAATAAAATAACAACTGGAAATTTAAAAGTCTTAAGCTGTTTTGATTCGATATTTTATGTTGTGGGTTAGTTCACAGAGTGATGATAGACAGCAATTTTTATTTTATTTATTGATGTTGAAGTCATCAGTCTTCTAACTGATTTGATCAGCCCGCCAAGAATTTCTTTCTGCACTAACCTCTTCATGTGAAGGTATCAACTTGCACATTGTGTCTTCAATTATTTGCTCATTGTATTCCAGTCTCTATCTTTCCCTACAGTTTTTACCCTCTACAGCTCCCATTAGTATCACAAAGGTTATTCCGTGGCACTAGTGCCAGAAAGCAGCTGGCCACATCGATAGGGAGTTGGCGCGCACACGCAACTTCAAGTGCGTCAGAGCTTCACACACACACATACTGCCCGCTAATACGGGATAAAGGGTTAGGCGCCTCGCGCCGTTTGACGCTAACACGTCTCCCTGTCGGCTGTAATCTCATTACGTACCTACCGGCAACGTTCCCTAGTCGATTGAGCAGTCGCCGTATGAACCGACTAGATATATTGCCTGTCACGTCCAGTTCACACCCAAGTATAAACGCTGTTGTTGAGTTCCTTAGGCAGCTACGGCCTGTTGCGGAAGAAACTGTTTATCGCTACTTCAAACAAACAGGGAATCGCCTTTATGGGACATTTCGGTGTGACTATTATTTCCGTGAACCACTGTAAATTCAGTGAAGAACAGATTGGATGCTTAAAGGTTTCTGAAAGTACTGCAGCACTTTTAGTTACTGTAAAATATTCATTTTCCCACTATTTAGATTTCAAGTACTGTAGCGACTCATCAGCGTTCACAGCAATGTACGGGTCATTGTGTGTGTGTGTGTGTGTGTGTGTGTGTGTGTGTGTGTGTGTGAGTGTGGGTAACAATAGAGAAAGATCGAAACAAATAAGCACTAAATGTGGCGAGGTATATGGAGTTATTTACATCTTAAGATCATAGGATCGCCTTTATGTCATTACTAACACTTTCTTGAGTCCATAGCATACTCCAAGTGCACAAATAATATTAGAAGCTATTGTTTATGTATGCTAGTCTGTTAATTACGCAACACTACACACACTTTGTCACATGTTACGACATCCACTTGCTTTACGGGATATAAAAAAACCAGAGACGAAGACTGATATTCGAAGATTTTGAGTTGGACAAGAGATTTTCTTTGGTCATTACTCGTGCTTTTAAAAACTGTATATTGATCTCGATATTTTTATTGTTACTGTATTAATCTACGTTGATTAGAAAGTCTATAAAACTAGGTTTCAGAATAACATTTCCTCTACATTTCTTGGTAGGTAAATTACATTTAATAGGTTCACTCTTACATATTGATGATGAATATACATCACATACGTATCATACTGATGGCTAAGAATACTGACATTTCTGAGTTCTGTGGGTGACTGGGATGGTTTGTGTGTGGCTGTGCTTAAAATAAAGGGGTAGACGAATCGAATATGCTAAGCTCATTAAAGAGGTGTTGGGTTAGAAGTGACGTGGATATAATAATATTAAAAAAATAAGAAAAAGATTCATGGTAGTTGTACGTGAATAATAAAATCTATGAGCATTAAAACTGCGATCTGGAAAGATGGAAAACTCGAAATTTTACTTTTTGTGCGTATGCAGTGTGGTAGCAAGAACGCAAGGTTCACACATGTCATATGTCTTAAGAGCGCATATCTCATGAATTTCGGATATTGATGTAACCAGATACGAAATAGGTGCCTTCTCTTACACATTCACGAGTGGTACTTGGTGTCATTCATACAACATAACTGAAGTTGACGTGGTTGGAAAGTCGAAATTGGTTACCTTCCTAGGAAGAAACCTCCAAAACTCCCAAGGTCTAACAGTGAACTATACCAAGCATGATCTGCGAAAGAGTTCACATATCCTGTATCAGTTTTTACTGAAGTAACAACAACCGAAGGAAAGATTAAGATAAGACGGCAGCCTGCAAAACCATTACTCTCTAAATCCAGTATTAAAATCTACAAACAAATCTCAAAAAAAATTAAGGCTATCTAATACATTAATAACGCCAGTGGTACTGTATTGTTGTCGAACTTGGAGGACTCGAAAGCAAGACCTCAACCGACAGCTTACATTTGATAGGTTCTTAGGAATACGGGTCAGTCTGTGGTCCAGCAACTGGAAATGAAGAAGGCGCCACAGTACAGAAACAGAAGAGTTAAACAAGAGATATAACATCAGAGTCATGAAAAGCCAGAGACTTCAATATTCCGGACATGTAACAAGAATGGCAGAAACGAGATGGCTCAAAACAGCAATGGACTGGATCTCGTCAGACAACACACCAGCGGGAATACCTAGGAAGGGATGGATGGATGGAGTAAGACTAGCCTTGATGTCACTATGCGCCTTGGACAACTGAAGACGGACAACGGAATATGGAAGCAGATGAAGAGTCTAAACTGCGACGTCGCTCGGTCCTATGGTCGTTTCTGCGTAAAGTAATTAAGGTGATTTGGTGTGCGAATTTTAGTGTACAGAACTGTCAACTCTGCCCGCATCTCGTGGTCGTGCGGTAGCGTTCTCGCTTCCCACGCCCGGGTTCCCGGGTTCGATTCCCGGCGGGGTCAGGGATTTTCTCTGCCTCGTGATGGCTGGGTGTTGTGTGCTGTCCTTAGGTTAGTTAGGTTTAAGTAGTTCTAAGTTCTAGGGGACTGATGACCATAGATGTTAAGTCCCATAGTGCTCAGAGCCATTTGAACTGTCAACTCTGAGGGCAACAATGACTTTAACTTGGCTAGGCACCCAGTCGAAGCCATCCTGCTTGACATTCCAAGCTGCTTCAACTCTATGCTAGACTCATCTGTCGTATAGTTTGGTGAATGGTGTTATGTCAGTCGCTAGTCCCATGTCAACCCTTGACTAGGTGTTTCCAGGGGGTGAGAGACCTGTAGAACGGGGTGGACTGCGTGGATAACACTCGATCTTGCATTATCTTGTTGAAACACAACGTCACAGACACCTTAATACATCAGAACTGTAACGCCTCATGTCTGAATTACCGGTTATGCGAACACCCAATGGTGCCCTTACTATCATGCCAAGTGTTTGGCCTCGATTGACGATGACGCATGAAATCTGGCAAAGCTGGTTGTCCTCGGAGCCTCCACACGTGCATACGTCCATTGTATGCTGTCCGCAGAAATGGGACTCTGAAAGGATAATGTGGTGTCACTCCTAGTCCAGTTTTGTCGCTGGGCGTACCGTTGACGTCGTGCCTCTATTTGTTGCGCAGCCAAAGAAATCTGCAACAGTGTTCGACGCACTGACACTCCGTGGTGTTCCAGATGTCGTCGCATTGTCAGTGTGAATAGTTGACCTGGTGCGAACAAGCTCATATCGTGAATATAAAATGTGTCTGTATGATCCTGGCACAGCTGAATAAACATTGAAGCTCAGCTGTTACTTATTTAACTATACTCTCCCTGCGGAGGAGACAGGTGAACTTGTTTGTATGATGACTGCGTAGGAAATACAGCCTCTTACACGGATCGCTCCATTTTCTAACAGATTTCACAGGGACTCCATCTGAACGAATCCTAACACTATACTGTACGAGTACTTCAACGAAATCGAAGATGAGGGTTGGTTATTAAATAGATCTCAATTCAGGAAGGTAATTAAATCTTCATAGACACTGAGAAATAATTAATTCTGAAGGAGAATCAGTACACATGTGATCTAATTCGGCCTCAAAGAGGCTTGATAGGAATTGGATAATTGCAGGTGAGTTATTAACAACAAGAATACCTTTTTATTTGCGTTTATCCTCGGATTAAAATTTTCCAAAAGTTCACGAATTAGCATATTATGAAGAATTTCAATCTTCCGGGTAGCGTTGCCACTGAGCACTACGTAAATAACTGGAATGACACACGGAATAGTGCATGTCTGAAGCAGTTATTTGAGACCTGGTAGAATTGTGGAATACATGGATCATATACGCACACATTCAGACTAACCATTCGTCACACAGAAGGAAGTTATCCACCAATTCAAGAGAGAACCAAAATCTAAAGTGGATCAGAAAGAAACTAGGCTCGACGGTTATTTGGATAAAATAAATTACACCGAAATTTGTAGTAAAAATATGCGAAATTACACTTAAGAAACAATGAACAGAAACTACATTCTGAGAACAGTTCTTCCCGAGTTGGGAACCATCGCAAATCACTAGTAGCGACGAGGCTATCCACTATGAAGAAACCCCGATTAACCACAAAATCACGACAATGGTAGAACACAAATCAAGCTATAAGGCACACGAATTTATTTAAAAGCGAAAATTAGTTGATTAGTGAATGCAGAAGGACGTGAGCACAGTCTCACGAACAAACAAATGGTAACGGTCATGCAAACCACGCATGATCTCACTCAAATCTCCACAAAACACAGTGCGATTTTAATAAGGCCACTAGGTTGTTAAGTACATACGCAGTGCTCATAACCAGTTATACGACTGATTCAGAAAATTAATCACTCTCATACATTCACGTGGCCCCATGCCCCTCTATCACCATGTTATAGTCCAAAAGCACAACAGTATCTGCAAGGTATTCCAAGCTAGTCTAGAATATCTGAAACCTAATAAGAGAGGAACTAGAGACTTGGTATCCTGAACTTACACATACACAAAATTATTAACAGTAAGGACTAAAACTAGATGTTACCTCTCTCAAAAATCCCAGGGTAGTTAAGCTGTTCACTGCCCCACCAGTGTCCTGCTGCAGCCCAGAAACCGACGTAGACAATATGCACGCTGTACCTGTGCCAACTTTAACACAGCGACGTACCATCGATCGCCGGTCTCTCTCTGATGACACGGAACAATTCCCATTAGCTTTACACAAAGGTTGGCTAAGCTGACACTACATTCAGAGAAACATAGCCCAAGGCTGAAGACACATTTAGATACTCGAACATACGGCAACTACAGATGGTTCAAATGGCTCTGAGCACTATGGGACTTAACATCTGAGGTCATCAGTTCCCTTAAACTTAGAACTACTTAAACCTAACTAACCTAAGGGCATCGCACACATCCATGGCCGAGGCAGGATTCGAACCTGCGACCGTAGCAGTCGCGCGGTTCCGCACTGAAACGCCTAGAACCGCTCGGCCACCGCGGCCGGTACAGCAACTACTCTTCCAAACAGACAACAAGGGGATGGTATGTGGGAAAATACACGGCGATGACACAAATACATGGTGATCGCTTTATCGTATCAGTTAAAGACTTAAACTTGAAATATTATTAAGATGTGGTAATATGGTGTTGATATATTACCGTGGCTCCCATAATTGCACCTAGCTTATCATCATCCACTCAGTTTGAAATCATAGGATCACCAGAATATAAGCGATGCTGTTAAGTAATTTGAAAGTGGGAATCGACCCCGAAAGTTAATGAAGCAACTTGTGCAGAGGTGCTTCAACATTCGTAGAGCGGCTGAAATCATGCGTAAAATAGGACTATGGCTGTCCTATACCCATCGTTCCAATGACAGGAAAGCTAAAAATTCTGAAAAGGGAAATGCTAAGGCTCAATCTATATATAGTTGGAATCAGTAAATAGAGGGAAGACAAGAATTTCTGTGTAGTGTAGTGTAATATCTACAGCGAAAAATGGTGTAAAGGAAGCAGGATGCGTTATGCATAGGAAGGTGAGAACAGTTCCATGATAGGTTTGTTCCCCTAAGAATCGACATCAAACCAAAATCGACAACAATAGCCGAGGTATACATGTCAACACTGTAAGCAGAAGATGAAGAGGTAGAGAAAGTATGTGAAGATACTGAATGGGTAATTCAGTACGTAAAGATGGATGAAAACCTAATAGCCATGGTGGATTGGAATGCGGTTGTATGTGACGGAGCCGGCCGCGGTGGCCGAGCGGTTCTAGGCGCTATAGTCCGGAACCGCTACGGTCGCAGGATCGAATCCTGCCTTGCGCATGGATGTGTGTCATGTCCTTAAGTTAGTTAGGTTTAAGTAGTTCTAAGTTCTAGGTGACTGATGACCTCAGACGTTAAGTCCTATAGTGCTCAGAGCTATTTGAACCCATTTTATGGGACGGAGATTGTCGGATGGAGACTGTGGGCTTGGAAATAGGAATGAGAGAGGAACAAGATTCACTGAGTTCTGCAATGAATTTAGGCTAGTAATAGAGAATACTCTGTTCAAGAGAAGGAGGTATACTCGGAAAAAGCCGGGTATATTTGGATAGAGGGGGTACTGGAAGCGTACACTCAGATTACATTATGGCCAAGCAGATATTGCGAAATCAGATACTGGATTGTAAGGCGAGCCTAGGAGCAGATATAGACTCAGATCACAATTTAGTAATGATGAAGAATAGGTTAAATCAATGAGCAAGTAACTGGGATACGGAAGTACTAACGAATGAAGAGAAACTCTTGAAGTTATCTGAGTCTATAGATACTGCAATAATTAATAGCTCAGTAGGCAGTTCAGTTGAAGAGAAATGGACTTCTCTAAAAAGGGAAATCACAGAAGTTGGAAAGAAAAACAAGTTACAAGGAAGGTAAATGCGAATAAATTATGTGTTACAGAACAATACTTCATTTGATTTACAAAAGAAAGGAGAATACAAATGTTCAGGGAAATTTTGGAATAAACAATTACAAGTCACTTAGGAACGAAATAAATAGGAAGTGCAGGGAAGCTAAGGCGAAATGGTAGCATGAAAAAGTGATGAAATAGAAAAAAGAAATGATTGTTGGGAGGACATACACAAAAGTCAGAAAAACCTTTCATGAAATAAAAACCAAGGGCGATAACATTACAAGTGCAATGGGAATTCCACTATTAAATGAAGAGGAGTAACCGGATAAGTGGGAAGAGTATGCTGAAGGCCTCTATGAGAGGGAAGACTTGTTGTTGACTCTGTAGAAGAAGAAATAGAAATCGAGAGGGAAGACTTAGGGAATCCAGTATTAAAATCAGAATTTAAAAGAGCTTTGGACGACTTACGATCAAATAAAGCAGAAGGGATACATAACAATCCATCGAAATTTATAAAAACGTTCGGGAAAGTAGCAACAAAGTGACTGTTCACGTTGGTGCGTAGAATGGATGAGACTGGAGATATACCACCAGACTTTCGGGGAAACACTATCCAAACGGCTAGAGCCGACAAGTGCAAGAGTTATCAGCCCATGCATCCAAACTGCTGACAAAAATAACATACAGAAGAATGGAAAAAAACTGCGAATGTGTAAGATGATGATCAGTTTGGCTTTAGGAAAGGTAAAGGCAGCAGAAACGCAGTTCTGAGTTTGCAAGCAATGCTAAAGAAAAATCAAGACACGTTCACAGGATTGTCGACCTGGAAAAAGCGTTCGACTGTGTCAAATATAATACATTCTAAACTGTAAGAAAAATAGGGGTAAGCTACAGGGAAAGACGGTTAATAGACAATATGTACAAAAACTAAGAGGGAACAATAAGAATGGAAGACCAAGAACGAAGTGCCGGATTAAAAAAGGGTGTAAAATGGGATGTATTCTTTCGCCCCTACTGTTCAATCTATACATCGAAAAAGCAATCACAGAAATAAAAGTAAAGTTGTAAGTAGGCTGTTTAGGTGTTTTTATTGGTAACGCCATCTCAGTAGGAAAATCACTGGCTGTGCTGTGTGCAGTCTGTGGCTGCTTTGCATTGTTGTAATACTCGCCATTGTAGTGTTAGGCAGCTGGCTGTGAACAGCGCGTAGCGTTGCGCAGTTGGAGGTGAGCCGCCAGCAGTGGTGGATGTGGGGAGAGAGATGGCGGAGTTTTGAAATTTGTCATGAACTGCTATATTTATATATGATGATATCAAGGTAAATGCATTGTTTGTTCTCTATTAATATCTTTCATTTGCTAACTATCCCTATCAGTAGTTAGTGCCTTCCATAGTTTGAATCTTTTATTTAGCTGGCAGTAGTGGCGCTGGCTGTATTGCAGTAGTGGGAGTAACCAAGATTTTTGTGAGGTAAGTGATTTGTGAAAAGTACAGGTTAATGTTAGTCAGGGCCATTCTCTTGTAGAGATTATTGAAAGTCAGATTGCGTTGCGCTAAAAAATATTGTGCGTCAGGTTAAGCACAGTCGTGTATAAATGTTCAAAGGGGACGTTACAAAGTTCAAGAGTGGATTAAAAGTGAAGTTGAAAGGATATCTTTGATAAGATTCGCTGATAACATTGCTATCTTAGTGAATGTGTAGAAGAATTACATGATCTGTTGAATGGAATGAATAGTCTAATGAATAGAGAGTATGGCTGGAGAGGAAATCGAGCAAATAAGAAAACAATGAGACGTAGCAGAAATGAGACGAGCGAGAAACTTAGCATCACGATTGATGGTCATAAATAGATGAAGTTACGGAATTCTGCTACCTGGGTGGCAAAATAACTCATGACAGACGGAGCGAGGATATTAAAAGCGGACTAACACTGGAAAAAAACGGTGTTCTTGTCAAGAGAATTCTACTAATATGAAATGTAAGCCTTAGTTTGCGGAAGAAATTTCTGAGAATGTACGTTTGGAGCACAGCATTGTATGGTAATGAAACTTGGACTGTGGATAACAGAAACTGAAGAGAATCGAAGCATTTGAGATGTTGTGCTACAGAAGAAAGTTGAAAATTAGGTGCACTGAAAGGTAAGGGATGAGGAGATTCTGCGCAGAATGATAGAGGAAAGGAATATATGGAAATGAAATGATCGTATGGCATTGTTGGCCGGGAGGCCCCATGCGGTGAACTTCGGCCGCCGTATTGTAAGTTCTTTTTAGTTGAGCGCGTCAATGATTATGAAATGATGATGAAGAACACACAACACCCAGTCATCACGAGGCAGAGAAAATCCCTGACCCCGCCGGGAATCGAACCCGAGACCCCGTGCGCGGGAAGCGAGAACGCTACCGCAGCACCACGAGCTGCGGACGGAATGTATGGAAAACACTGACAAGAAGAAGGGACAGAATGATAGGACGTCTGTTAAGACATCAGGGATTAAATTTTCATGCTACTAGAGGGAGCTGTAAAGGGTAAAAACTGTAGGGGAAGACAAAGATTGGAATACATTCAGCAGATAACTGATGTAGGTTGCAATTGCTACTCTGAGACGAAGAAGTCAGAACAAGAGAGCAATTTGTGGCAGGCCGCATCAAACTCGTCAGAAGACTGATGACACAAAGAAAATAAATAAAGAATAAAAAATTTAAAAAATCATTTTTTTTTAAAGACTGTAATAATGAACTTCAATGCTGCGTTAGTTATATAATCACTCACATTTACTTTGTTTAGACTTAAAAGCCACAAAATTTTCTCCCATAGTGTTCGCAGATCGGGTTGAGCTCAAATTCTACATGTGGGCCTGATGGGATACTCGTTTGTGTAAAGTCTATACTTTGTCATTGGCTGTGAAACACCCCAATGCCTTGAGATGTCTTCACAGCCAGATTTCTGAGGGATAAGCATCACGTGCACGGGCACGTCATGTGACTGAACCTCCTGCGTCGATCTTGAAATGGTTGTTTCAGGTACCGGCGTACGAGGCGTGCTAAATGGAACAGCGTTCTGTCGTACATAAATTACATCCGTTGTCTTTCTGCAAGAATAACAACGCTCTATAATAGCGTTCGCAGTTTGCCGCACATAAATTGGTGATAAACAGCACGTGTTAATTTGTCTGTTAAAATTTATCATCTCATAAAGCTGTCATACCACAATTCCTGTCCACAACGTTGATAATACAGCGAACACCATGCCTCACTTGCATAACCTTTCGACATTTTCCTCTGCCAACGCGGGATTAATATGGTAATTTCTTATTCTGCATGAATCCCGACTCATCTGTAAATGAAATGCTATTTGTGAACCGTGAAAATACAAAACACCATCTTAGAATGACCTGCCAGAACTGTTAACCAGAGTAATGACCGGAGAGCTTGCACACGATAGAAATGATAACGCATGAGCATGGTTTACGCCTCCAGTGATACCAGTTCGTCATACACTTTTTTGAAGGTGGTCTTCTACTCAATGCAACATTGGTACCTTCGCATCCTTCGTGCAATCTGTGTGAAGTTTACCGGCGGCGCTTGTCCTTGTTGTGAATGTTCCCGTGCCTGCAAGTTCAAAAATGGCTCTGAGCACTATGGGACTCAACTGCTGAGGTCATTAGTCCCCTAGAACTTAGAACTAGTTAAACCTAACTAACCTAGGGACATCACAAACATCCATGCCCGAGGCAGGATTCGAACCTGCGACCGTAGCGGTCTTGCGGTTCCAGACTGCAGCGCCTTTAACCGCACGGCCACTTCGGCCGGCATGCCTGCAAGTCGCTGGAACAATCTGCTCAACCTTTTTGCAGATGAAATGCGGCCTCGAGTGTATCGTTCTGCAGTATTACAGAAATCTGTGGATTAATACAGTTTACCAAACCGTAGCAACCTACCACGCCTACCATCTCTTTGAGGAATACTAGATGGCTCTGAGCACTATGGGACTCAACTGCTGAGGTCATAAGTCCCCTAGAACTTAGAACTACTTAAACCTAACTAACCTAAGGACAACACACACATCCATGCCCGAGGCAGGATTCGAACCTGCGACCGTAGCGGTCGCGCGGTTCCAGACTGTAGCGCCAGAACCGCTCGGCCACCAGCGGCCGGCGAGGAATACTAGGACACTTCGTACGCTGCGTACACTCCACGGAATTACTACTCTTGTTTTGACGGCAGCAGAGCCTCAAAAAGTTACGTGCGGAGAGATTTGTCTTTGCCGTTGGCAGAGGAGCAAATACAGAGGCAGACACTAGCGATAACAGATGAGCAACGAACGCTGACACGAAGACTAACTACACCACTGACTGCTGGCCCGTATTACATATCTTTATGGCATTTTTCTTTCTGTTTTTGACCACGAATATCTACGTACAATAGGTGTCATATTTGGTATGCAATGTAGAGCCTATAAGAAGTAGTATGGAAACTTTCTGTCTGGATCGCAAACCATTTTCATTATAATATGACTGGATTCAGTACCTGATGGTAGATCACAAATAGCACTTCATAAGCAAGAGACTCAATTTCGTGGAGAGTACAATAACAGACATAATTTATGGAATAGTAGTTTGATACAGTTCTTGTGTTACCAATGGACTTAGAAAAGTGGAAAGAGGGACAGATGTTGGCAGTTAGGTAAGATAAAAACTAAAAGTGATGAAGTGATAAAATAAACGAAACAATATAAAGCTATAGGCTTAGAAATTAAATTCGAAGAGAAAAGAGAGCGTTTGGTTAACTGTTTGACAGGTATAAGTGGCTACGCCCGTTAATTTGGAGAACTTAGAAGGGGATTAAGAAATAACGAAAGTAAGTGTTTCAGTATCTTTTTATATTAGGGCACTGAAATATGCAGGGTAGCTTGTTCCATAGGTGGACAACGATGATGAAGAGGAGTTTGATATTGTCTGCGTCCAACTAGGGTTCTAGATAAATGACAGGCAAATAATGAATGACGAGTATTTTGAAGATGCATTTTATATTATGTGGGTGCAACTAGGATACTAAACAAATGAGATATAAAAGGAATAACAAAAAACTGCTTTCTTGGTGCGACGCATGAAGATTTTAAAAATACACACAGTATCCACTTAACGTACTTGTAACGCAGATTGCAAAGTGAGATAATGTGTCCAAGGTAATCAGAGGAAACTATTATCTTACAGCAGGAAAATTCAGCTGCTCATGGGTGACGGCCAAATACTCCCACTGTGGTTTTAAGACGTTCGTCAACTATCGAGTTACCCACATTAGGACCTTTATCATTACTGTAGCTTCCTGACCTTCACACATGATAAAATGAAAATATATTTTTGTAGGATGAATCAGCCCGCATCTCGTGGTCGTGCGGTAGCGTTCTCGCTTCCCACGCCCGGGTTCCCGGCTTCGATTCCCGGCGGGGTCAGGGATTTTCTCTGCCTCGTGATGGCTGGGTGTTGTGTGCTGTCCTTAGGTTAGTTAGGTTTAAGTAGTTCTAAGTTCTAGGGGACTGATGACCATAGATGTTAAGTCCCATAGTGCTCAGAGCCATTTGAACCATTTAGGATGAATCAACGTATGATAGTGAAGCACGGACTGGGGGGGAAACCGGCAAAGCATAGCGTTCTACATGTGACGATACAGAGGGCTGTTAAAAATTAGATGGAATGGTAAAATGAGGAATGTGGGTGAGGCGAAGACATTGATCGGAGACAGCGTGATAGGACGTATGTTAAGACATCAAGAAGTAACGTCCATGTACTTGAGGGAGCTGTGGAGGAAACAGAGATTGGAGTATTTTCAATAAGTAATCGAGAACGTTTGTTGAAGTGCTGTTGAGGCATTGAGGTACAGGCTGGCACACGAGAGGAATCAGCGGCGGGTCACATCAAACCATCAGAAGAGCCATGACGTCCACTACCACAACTTTTAAAGAAGTATGGAGAATTGGCAAGCGAGTACCATCCAGAGCTGAGAATAAAAACTTTATATCTTCTGCTACTAAATATGTCGAAATAAATATTAATGATGCAGAACAAATTTCTTTTATTATTAAAAAAATTCAAGCATGTTATCAGACAAAATTTTTAATGCAATATTTCCTACCACTTGAGCCGAATGCCCCGTTGTTTCCATCAGAATACCTACATCGGATTTCCAGTGCAGTCCTCGCTCAATTCGAACTTGACCGTCTCTAATGACGTCGACAGATTGTTAAACCGTAATATTTCTTCCTTTCCCCCGTCATCTGAGTGCATCCATATTTTGTGTATCTAAGGAAACAACAGTTCAAAAACACCTTAATCACGAAATCTAGTTCGAATAATCGCTTACAAATTTAAGCTCCGTTATACACACAGAATGCCATCGACAGTTCTTTAAGTGGCACCTAGATTCGACACGGGTGTGACAAATAATCACTAATATGCAAGTTGCCACTCACTACGTGCAACTTTTGTTTAAAGTTTGCTAATCGTTAATAATCGCACCATCTGTCGACTTCAAGTAATATGACTTTTTACCAGCGCAAATAGCGTTAACGAGTCAATTCGGAAAGATTAGCGTGATACTACTAAATTCATTCGATCTACTAACGGCTTATGGTCCGGCCCATCAACAGCTCTGGATCTGAAAGACATTGCCTGTCAAAAAAACTGAAGCACCCAGAGGGGGAAAAGAAAACAAAATAAATCTTCATGGTTCGAGAGTGTATCTGTTGTTACTGTAGTGATTACAAAATCAAGTCAGGTTTAGAAACAACTTGGCAGTATGAAGCTGAACCCTCTGTGGCCTGTACGCCTGCACTGATTCGATTGGGAATGGTGTCGTGAAGAATTTGTAACCCCTCCTGAGGCGATCTGCCTCACAATTGTTATAACTGGTCCTTAATATCCTGGATAAGGCACTGGGATAGAGTTCATTATCCTTGTTGGTCCCACACATGTAATATTGGGAGTCAGATCTGGGGATCTTGCTGACCACAGGAGAATCCCAACATCGCTCAGACATTTCATAAAATATCACGCAGACAGTTCATAGACATATTTGCCATGTGTGGACCAGCATTGCCCTGTTGAAAAAATGCACAAGGATCATTTCGTATTACATGTAACACATGAGGACGCAGTATATCTGTGTGTTGCGCCGTCAGAGTTCCTTCAAGCGCTATCAACCGTGACCTGAAGTCATATCCGATGGCTCCTCTCACCATGACACGGGGATAACACTGTGTGCCTCTCCAACACATTAGAAGAAAGGGACTTGTGCTCATACTCGCTAAAGATGGTATTCTGGGATAATAGAGACCCGGGATTCGTCGCTAAACAGCAATTCAAGCTTCCCAGTCAGGACGGCACTACTCCAAATGCATCCGTTTGTGTGTTTTGGTGTTTAAGCCAGTCTACGCGTGGGATGGTAATTCCCTAGTTCGGTTGCTGGTAGTCTCAGACCAATAGAGAAGGATGAAACATAATGTTGTAAGTGATCCATTAATCGTTCTCCAAAGGCAGGTGCTGATATGAAAGGGTTATTGTTTTATTCCGTTCTTGCTGATGCATACAGTAGTAAATGATGATCCCCAGGTTGATGTAAAGAACACTTTATTCACGGCACAAATTCACAAAAATTTATTTCTGGTAACATCTGAAAGATAGTTAACGTGAGGCCGTGTGGAAACGGTGCGGTTTAGAGCGGAGCGTCCAGGCTGGTTTCGGTGTGAGTTCCGATTGATGAGGTACAAGGTGTAGCCGGCTCCTGGCCGGAACTGAGACAAAAATTGAATCCCCCTGCTGTACACTGGTACTGGCGAGCATTTCCTGGACTTGGTGATGGAGCAAGTATATGCCATTCTTGCATATGACACGAAGTCGGTAGTCTGAGTGATCTTGTCGGGTGAAGCGTCCGGAGGTTACATAATGATGGAAGTCCTCTTCGTGCGGCGGCGAAGAAGCAGCCTCACAACAAACCTGGTCCCCGCACCCAGTCGTGCAAGAGGCGCACAATTCTGCTGAAGCGATTAATAACGAAGAATGTGTGGAGCTGTGGCACCAGCATGGATGGCCGCGGCCTTCTGCTGGAAGGTGCATTTCACCTTAAGTATCCCGAAAGCGGAAGTAAGTCGACAATCATGTACCGTGCAGTCGGTGCTTGTTTCCTCGATAACAGCACCGCCGGCTTCCTGATGCCCAGGCTGCTCGAAAGAATGGTTGATGTCACCTGGTGGAGCATGTAACAAACGGTGTGTCAACAGACTGTTTGAACACAATATCGTATCCGTTATATTAGTCGACCACAGTATTAATGCATCTGGGAGTGAGGCGCTTCTGTCGGAGTATTGTGAGTTTTTACCGTGTTATTTCGTGAGGGCACGCTGAAGCACTTGATAGTAATGCGATAAAAAATGGTTCAAATGGTTCTGAGCACTATGGGACTTAACATCTGAGGTCATCAGTCCCCTAGACTTAGAACTACTTAAACCTAACTAACCTAAGGACATCACACACATCCATGCCCGAGGCTGGATTCGAACCTGCGACCGTAGCGGTCGCGCGGTTCCAGACTGAAGCGCCTAGAGCCGCCCGGCCACAGCGGCCGGCACAGTGCGATACTTTTCCTTAGTCACCACGGTGTAACCTCCCCCTCACTTATCGACCTTAATGACAGTGAAAAATTAAACCACGTGTACCTAATGGGAATTTTGGGAAAGCAATCGTCACCGAAGTTAATCTGTCGGTAAAGAGGGAGGAAAGGGTTACATCTAAATGAAAGGAAAAATGCAAATGAAACTGGTGGAAATTAATTTTGAAAAGGGGTAAAGTTAATAAAGAAAGTAAATGTGCGGCCGTTACGTCAACAATTAACTAGCGGTAATTAGATATTTGAGATTTGGGGGAAATCACGGTCGCCAGTCCTAAGGACAACTACTATAGTAACTGAAAAAGAAAGGTTATTACACATATAATTAGCACTAGAAGCGTGGCAACTGAAGGTTGACACGTGTAGTGTGAAAACTGAAAGTTTGTCAGAAGTAATAAATTTCGCTACACTCTGACTTAATTTAGCAAAAGAATTAATAAATCCGGAAAATCGAAAGTTAATTTAGTGACTGAAGTTAATAGTGAGCTTTCTTTCTGAAGCACATCGAAATCCAGCAGAATACGGTTAGCCTTGGACTACCTCAACAATCATTTCAAAAGCAACTTGACTCTACGCAATTTAGAAACAAGAGATTTAACTTTGAACTTGAATTAAATGATTCTGAATAATTAACAATAGTAAAATTTAGTACGTACCAAGCTGAGCTGCAGTCACAGGTAAGCTAAAATATGCTAACAACACTCGCACTCTTAATTTGTGCTTGTGTAATCTAACTATTGTAGCCAGCTATGCTTTAACTGCACTTTGAAACTAAAGTAATGAAATGCAATGATAGTACTTTAATGCTGGCGTCTGAATTTCAACGACACTCGGTTTCATTTCGGAAAAGGAAGGGACCCTGCTTGGTAATGCAATTGGGACAATGAGCAACAAAGGTTCATGCTAAGTTGCTGTAATTTTGCGAGGCAAATGGAACAATGTGAAAAGCTGAGGTCTGCCATACAGTTCTGAAACTTTACGTGCTTTTGGTCTTCCTTGTTAGTTGATTGAAGGTTTGAAGCCGTCGATCGAGGAGGTGGCGACAGTCACTCATTGTCGGCCGTCGCTGTTGCAGAAGCTGGATGTAGGCGCGCGTTCTTCTCAACACGGTCACCAGACGAAATGGGCTCTTGATGTGCGCCAGCTAATGCTTCCTGTCCGCGACAGCATGTCAGAAACTATCATCGCAAGTCGAGCGCAATTACATGCTGCTAAACCCCGAAAGCGCGGCAACTCGCGGGAGCGTCACACCACACACCTGCTCCACTCGCTACTCCAGCCAGACTCCAACTGCTCTGCCCGCGCTCCACGCGGCAGAGTTAACCCTACCAAAGATCCTACACACTTTGATTCTTCACACGACTTATCGATGTAATCGTTCGATAGCAGTTTTCCCTAGGCAAGACCCAGCGTAAAAATACAAATAATATTTACGAAACAAACCAATTATACATCGACATAAATGCATATATATATATATATATATATATATATATATATATATATATATATATATATATATATACAAATAGTAAACCAATTACAATATATAAAGGCACAGAAATGTCATATATTCAGGTAACAAATTAAGGAAAAAAAAAAGCCCGCATCTCGTGGTCGTGCGGTAGCGTTCTCGCTTCCCACGCCCGGGTTCCCGGGTTCGATTCCCGGCGGGGTCAGGGATTTTCTCTGCCTCGTGATGGCTGGGTGTTGTGTGCTGTCCTTAGGTTAGTTAGGTTTAAGTAGTTCTAAGTTCTAGGGGACTTATGACCACAGCAGTTGAGTCCCATAGTGCTCAGAGCCATTTGAACCATTTTTTTTAAGGAAAAAACTTACAGTACAATAGATGGAAATAGGAGGATATGCATTTCCGGCGTTACAACGGTACTTGTTTACTGTAGCTTCACGCCTGTTTCCAGTAACAGCCACGAGACGCTAAGTGCAACAGTATCGTAGTCGCGCTATCTGTATATAGTCTGCTGAGAAACGACGCCTGCGGGCTTAGCGTAAGCAAACCACTAGGGGAAGAAGACGTCGTGGACCCGTAATGTAGTCGGCCTTCGGCCGATATGCAACAGTTATGATGTGCTTGGTGCACAATACTGGAACCGTGACAAAGAGTATTCCTGCCCTTACATTCCCAAATAATCTGTCATCAGGCCACTCTCACATCCTAAAGCCCCACAAGTACGAGCAGCCAACCAAATGGAAACAAACTCTGTCAGGTGCTGATAACGCTGTATAGTATGACCATGTTCTTCAGACTGATCACGCTGTATGATCTCCATGTTCTTCAGACTCATCACTCATCGTCTTACGCTGTTTGTGCCCCTGTATACACTGCCACACCTGGTAAAAACACTAAACAGGAACAAGACTAGTACTCTGATGGCCATTCTGTTACAGAGAACCTCAGCTCTAGTCTTGTAATTACCTGTCAATAGTTTATATGTGTACGAAGTTACACTGGCATTCGCCCATGTCCTCTGGGTGCTCCACAGTTTTTTCAGGCGGTGTACGTAGGTCTAGTAGCTCGCGAGTTCGCGATGGGTTGTGTGTAAGTGCCTTGCCGCACAGTCTTGAGGAGGACCGCAGACAATGCAACGGAAGGTAACCTGGTTAGCAATCAGTTGTTCGCTATTTGGTGCAGCGGTCTCGAAGCAATCTCACTTCCGCAGTTGAATTTAATTTAACTTCACTAAAGTAATCGAGTATTCTCGCGTATCGTGTCTCTTCTCGTGAAATCTTAGATGGAGATGCACACATTCAAAACAAGGAAGCAACGAAGAAGAATATTTCTTAACCAAATCAACTGCACAAAAAGTAACAAACAAAAGTTCACTCGTTCTTAGAGCAACTGGGAAAAGGCACACTTTTTCATATTCGTCTCTAGATCTAACGCTCGTTAAACGTAAAATGTTGAAATAAAATATTCTTAACCGTAGATCAGAAACTTTATAAAGATAGTGCTGGTATTAAATAACGCAGACAGACATTTATAGAACACGATGCGAGTTTGTAAATCTCCAGTGTAAAGATGCGATGATCACATCCAGGTGTGTATAGGCTGTAGCGTTACAGGTTCATCAAGGCGGGTACCTCATATTACTTCCCTATGATGTCTTTCGCATAATACATGTGAAACTGAGTGGATGCCTCACTGAATATCAGTGACTGCGAAACTACTTTCGACAATCTCGTATTGCGTTAATATCATATAGCAGTAACTTTAAACAGAGTTGCTTTTTAGTTGTAAGTATATAACGCAGATGAATGTCAGTAACGAAGACACACCTTCTTAAAGTAATAAATGTAAATAATTTGAATTATGAAGAACAATGATCATAGCAACGAGAACAGTTACAAATAATTCCAATAAATACGTTATGGTCAAATAAATAATTCTGAATATTAAGACTGGCAACAAGATAGCCCTCAAAACGCTTAAGTCAATATCAATCTACAGGAAGAGTAATAATACTCTTGTGGGAAAGAGGCTATGTCTCATCTGATAATAACTTACATTTTGTTGCCTCAGTATTTCTGACAAATTTTGACAGCTTTAGGTCTCTTACCTGGAGACAAACGTAGCAAATACGGCTATAAATTTGACCGTAAAATGCTCCGTGTGTTCCCTATCGGGACTAAAGTCTCGAGATTCCCTTCAAATTAGTCTCCAAGCGATTGCTTTTCTAGTTACGCGCTTATACTTCTCCATTTTTCTCTCCTCTACGTAACGTATTTCCGTTGCCACAGAACACAGAGACGTTAAAGTTACATCACTAGTTCAGCTGGAGAGACTATTTCGTGGTCTCCGATCTTACTGCAGCTAGAATTAAAAGTCGAGATAGCAGAGTCGCCTCGTCTGCAATAGCATCCAGGTAGGTCAATCGATTTTCCAGTTTTCTGCTCATGGACGACGTACGTGATACGTGCAAGTCATACAGAGAGGTCATCACAGTTTTACAATAAAGTTTATCTTTATTACTAAAAGAAAGTAAAGTTGATGAAGTCGTCTTCTTATAATGCTCTGTAACCTACAAACCTTGAGAAAGCGTGTTCAGACCACCAAAACATTTTAGAGTGGTAGTAAGAAGTCTCTGTTTTTCTTTGTCTAGTTGAGAAACTTCTGACACGATTTCGTACACTTTTCAGCTTTAATAACGGACTGTACAATTGTGACTTATATTTAGGCTGTTTCAAACACGCATATAGGGATATTACAATGGGCTCTTGTTAATCAACTGCTTTAGGAATGACGCAAATTTTAACTTCCATGACGAGGAAAAGAAGCAATTTCACAAGAAAAATGTTCAGCACATGCTTTTGACACCATGAAGCAGAGAATATACACTGCTGGCCACCGTAAATGCAACACCCTGAAGGAAGCATCCGAATCAAGTGAAATTTACACCATGGGTTAACAGCGATGAGATATGCAACTGATTAGAATTTCAGCGCAGACGCACATCACGCGCGCCTGTGGCGCCACCTCATAGCGCCATTTAAGGCTTGGCGATTTCGACGAGTGTACGTTCGGCACGTGTGTTTACCTTGTGGTTGTTTCACAAGACGATCAGTTATGCCTCGTAGACAACAGCGAACATCTTTTTTTGATCAAGTATCCGAGTTCGACAGAGGAAGGATAGTGGCTTACCGAGATTGTGGATTATCATACAGAGAAATCGCTAGTCGTTTTGGACGAAACCAAACAACTGTAATGCGGATATGTGACCGTTGGATGCAGGAGGGTACGACGGACCGACGTGGTCGATCGCATTCACCTCGGTGCACCACTACACGTGCTGATAGGCAAATTGTGCGCATGGCAGTGACGGATCGCTCAGTGACATCCCGAACCATAGCACAGCACATTGCGTCTGTAACGCATCATCCAGTGTCTGCGCGTACCATTCGACGCCGTTTACAGCAGAGTGGTCTGTCCGCAAGACGTCCATTGCTTCGTCTACTATTGACGCAGAACCACAGACGTCTCCGTCGCCAATGGTGTGATGACAGACGGATGTGGACGGCAGAATGCAATGACGCTGTCTTTACTGACGAGGCACGCTTCTGTCTGCAGCACCACGATGGTCGGATTCGAGTGTGGAGACACCGTGGAGAGAGGATGCTGGACAGCTGCATTATGCACCGCCACACTGGTCTTGCACCGGGTATTATGATATGGGGCTGTATTGGATATTACTCTCGCACGCCTCTAGTACGCATTGCCGGTACTTTAAATAGCCGGCGCTACATATCCGAGGTGCTGGAGCCAGTTGTCCTTCCTTACCTTCAGGGCTCGGCCACAGCCATATTTCAACAGGATAATGCGCGACCACACGTGGCACGCATTGTCCAAAGGTTCTTTGTCAATAACCAGATTGAATTGCTTCCCTGGCCGGCTCGCTCTCCGGATCTTTCGCCGATAGAAAACATGTGGTCCATGGTTGCTCAACGAGTGACCCAGATTACATCCCCAGCTGCCAAACCAGATGATCTTTGGCAACGTGTGGAGGCTGCTTGGGCTGCTGTACCCCAGGAACACATCCAACGTCTCTCTGACTCAATGCCGAGACGTGTGGCAGCGGTGATCTCCAACAATGGCGGCTACTCTGGCTACTGATTCTGGCAGAAACCACATGTCACAGACGTCTGTAAACGTAATCATTTGATACTTGGTCAACATGTTATCTACAAAATAAATCTTGTTGTGCTACCTCTTGTCTTTCTTGGTGTTGCATTTACGGTGGCCAGCAGTGTATTATGTATTAATTTTTTAAATATGACATTTCTACCACCATCCGCTTTAAAGTTCTATTACAGTTTCTCAACTGGTAATGTTAACACTTAATAATGTCTGCCTCCACAGCTGAGTGGTAAGCGCGGCAGAGTGCCATTTGAGGGCACGGATTCGATTCCCAGCTGGCTCGGAAATTTTTTCCCCTTGGGGACTGGGTGTTGTGTTTTCTTCATCATCATTCCATCCTCATCGACACGCAAGTCACCGAATTGGCGTCAGCTAAAAAGACTTGCACAAGGCGACCGGCCTACCCGACGGGAGGCCCTAGCCACACGACATTTCATTTCGGTAATTAATAATTATTAGTTATTGCCATAAGTAGGAGTCGGATCTCTATTTTCATAGCCGAATTACACGATCCTTTAGATATGCATCTAAACGAAATTTTCAATTCTATGTCACAGATCTGTGTGTCGAACAACATTCATTCTTTCTTGTTCTAAACGACACGAGTTAGCTTTAAATCAAGTTAAAGACATTTAGTATTTGCGCTCCACCAGAGTAACATTATTTACAACAACCTTGATTGTGTTGGGCTTTTTAATTTCTATAGACACCATTATAAAAGTTGTGACTACGAAAGCTTTCCCGGCGTAATACTTGATAATATTCTTCTCGGGTATGCAGCCGGATCATAACGTCTTCATGACACAATATTTCCGCGGTCCAACTGGCCGCCATCTTCAGGTGAGAGCGCTGGTGCATAATCTCGCCGGTACTGACTTCCCAGCGCAAGCGGCAGCCCCTATATAGGCCGCAGAAGACCCACAACGCGTGCGCGAGAACGTGCCGTAGCTGCCCTCTAGCGCAGTAAAGATGCCGCGCCGCCAGTGGTGGAAAGAAGCGAAATCGAGACATCGCTGTCAAAAATAAAAAAAATTAAAAAAAAAATTTTATTCCGACGATTGAAACACAGACCGTTGTTTTTTAATGTCAGATAACACCGGGTCCCAAGTCTTACTTAACCCTTGTCTCTATTAATAAGATTGTCAGATAAACGAATCTTTATGGATTCTTTTAAAAAACAGTCCCAATAGCGAGATGCATGGGCAACCATTTGTATCGCATCATATAGCATTCTGTGTCCCTCGGTGAGACAGTGCTCCGCCACTGCGGATTTCTCAGGTTGAAGCAGCCATGTGTGCCGCTGATGCTCAACACATCGGTCCTGAATGGTCCGGATTGTCTGACCAATATAAGCCTTCCCACAGTGGCAAGGGATCTTGTACACACCGGGCTTCCTCAAACCAAGTCATCCTTAACAGAGCCAAGAAGCACTCTAATCTTGGCTGGCGGACGAAAAATACTTTTGATATGATATCTTTTTAGAATTCTCTCTATCTTAGAGGAAATGCTCCCAGCAAAAGGCAGAAAAGCCACCGATTTGCAGGTATCTTCTGGTGGTTCAGGCGATGGTCCAAACTGGAAAGTACGACGGATCTGTTTATCTGTATAGCCATTCTGCTTGAACACAACCTTAAGATGGTCCAATTCTTGTGTCAAGCTTTCTCCATCTGAAATGGCGTAAGCTCTTCTCGCCAACGTCCGCAGGACCCCCGTACGCTGGAACGATGGATGACAGCTAGAAGCATGCAGGTAACGGTCCGTGTGCGCAGGCTTTCGATAAACACTGTGTCCCAGTGTCCCATCGTCCTTTCTGTACACCAGAACATCCAGAAACAGAAGCTTTCCATCACTTTCCACCTCCATGGTAAACTTGATGCTAGGATGCAGGGAATTAAAATGATCTAGGAGGCGGCCAAGAGCTTCTCTCCCATGAGGCCACACCATAAACGTGTCGTCAACGTACCCCCAGAAACAGGTTGGTTTTAAGGACGCCGTCTTTAGCGCCATGTCCTCCAAATCTTCCATAAAAAGGTTGGCGACTATTGGGGACAATGGGCTCCCCATAGCCACTCCGTCTGTTCAAAATATTTGTCATTGAATAAAAAGTACGTCGACGTCAGCACGTGGCGACAAAGCCTGGTTGTTTCCTCATCCAGTTTCTCACCAATTAATTGCAAGGATTCTTCCAAAGGAACCCGGGTAAAAAGCGGCACGACATCAAAGCTCACAAGCAAATCGCAGGGACTAAGAGACAAGGACTTCAATCTCTGAATAAACACCATAGAATTGGGAATGTGATGTTCGCATTTACCGACGTGAGGGCCAAGAACAGATGCTAAATACTTGGCTAGATTGTAGGTAGGAGCACCCAAGTCACTCACGATCGGACGAAGCGGGACCCCTTTCTTATGAATCTTGGGTAGGCCGTATAGTCTCGGTGGCACGGCAGCACCAGGACGAAGTTTTTTGAGAACGTCGTCAGGTAAAGAACTCTTCTTCAACAGTGAAAGCGTCTTCCGTTTTATCCGTTCAGTTGGGTCGTCCTGCAATGTTCTGTATGCTGAGTCCTCAAGTAAGAGATCCATCTTTCCCAGATAGTCATCACGTGACAGAAGAACCGTTGCGTTGCCTTTGTCCGCTGGTAGAACTATCAGATCCTCGTCTTCTCTAATGGACCGGACGGCTGCCCTTTCGAGAGAGGAGATGTTACTCCGTGGAGGCGGCGCCCGCCGCAATGTATGTGAGACCTCTTTTCTAATCTCTTCAGCTTGGCCCTCCGAAAAGTTGGACACTGCTTGTTCGACTGCACAGATGAATTCGGTGACAGGCACATTCCTCGGTGTAGGGCCAAAATTCAGGCCTTTCTCCAACACTGACAGCGTGG
Organism: Schistocerca nitens; assembly: GCF_023898315.1. Classification (NCBI taxonomy): domain Eukaryota; kingdom Metazoa; phylum Arthropoda; class Insecta; order Orthoptera; family Acrididae; genus Schistocerca; species Schistocerca nitens. Next base: position 421,581,072 of record NC_064617.1, on the reverse strand, counting down.
CGTCGTCCAGTTCTTTACTCGTGAGGCTAATCACTGTCCGTCGACGGGTGTCGTCATCAGCTATCATAGGTTGAGAACAAAGCCGTTGAAACTTCGAAGACTGTTTCCTGACGGCGCTCCTATGCGTCCAATCTGATAGTGCCCAAGAAGAACCCATTCCCAGGATGCATCCGACAGCAGCGACGATAACTCCAAGTGCAAGAAAAGTAAATCCTTGGATATGAGATCCAGTTGTCTTCGAGTGAAGCGAATGCGCTCCTTGGCTAAGGCGAAACTGGCACGCTTCTTGATGTTGTTGGCCGTTTTCGTATCGATAAAATGCACAAATCTAGCAAACTTCGGTATTACTCTTCCATCGCGGCATCTCAGCAAAAAGGCGAGAGCACTCAGCAACTTGCCCTTCTTCTTACGAAGTTTATCAAACTTCTTCACAAGTTCCACCATCTCCTCCTCGTAGAGGCTTCTGATGTGACTACGAAGGCTTTCCCGGCGTAATAATTGATAATATCCTTCTCGGGTATGCAGCCGGATCATAACGTCTTCATGACACAATATTTCCGCGGTCCAACTGGCCGCCATCTTCAGGTGAGAGCGCTGGTGCACAATCTCGCCGGAACTGACTTCCCAGCGCAAGCGGCAGCCCCTATATAGGCCGCAGAAGACCCACAACGCGTGTGCGAGAAGGTGCCGTAGCTGCCCTCTAGCGCAGTAAACATGCCGCGCCGCCAGTGGTGAAAAGAGGCGAAATCGAGATATCACTGTCAAAAATAAAAAAATAAAAAAAAATTTTCTTAGTAAAAGCACACTTGCTTTTCATTTCGTAGCCTTTAATTCTTACTCGGATTACTTTAAGTCTCTTAAATACATTTATAAATACGTGACCTTTGATTTGTGAGTTTTTGGTATGTGGATGGAACACTACCAACAGAACAAATAAAACCATTTACCATACGTAAGGAAGGGAATGCCAGTGATTGCTCAAATTCTGTATCCTTGGCATTGCTAAGCCATGCTCCAAAAATTATTCTTAGCACTGTTGAGGAAAGACTAAACTCGAAGATTACGCAACGTTTATGAGCAGACCAATTTGGGAAAGGAAATCAATTATATTTGTCTGATGCCATGGGCAACAACAAACTGAAAATAAACACATACAAGACTAAAATAATGGTTACAGATAACTCGAATGGACAAGTGAGAGTAAAAATTTATATAGGAAGTATAATAATGGTACAAGTAAATAAATTTTGTTACTTTGGAGGTACAGTTACAGGTGACAACAGAAGTATAATAGAGACTAACAGAAAAATTTCGATGACCAAACAATCCTTCAGAAGAGCAGATAAGACTTTAACAATGAAACAAGAAAGAAATTAAACAAGGCGTTTATTTAGAGCGCTTTAAACTCAGGCTGTGAAGCAAAAAAAAAAAAAAAAGGAGAATTTGGAAGAAAATAAATGTAGGTATGAAGGAAAACCAGGAAAATACTCTAGAATGAAAGAAATCTAATAAACAAATACTAATAGACAGTAAAGAGAGAAGGACATTGATTAACAAAATACAGAGAAGAACAGCCAAATTAATTGGATTCTTAATTCGAGACAACAGCTTCATAAAAAACATCTTACAAGGAAAAACATCAAGAAAAAATACAGAGACAGGCCCAGAACATTCATTTACAAATTGTTATTAATGGAATAAACTGCAGTAACTACAAGTAAGTGGTAAAGACGTAGCGGTATAAGTTAATTATATCTGCAACCCGTTCTGCCGTTCTGTCTGGTACATCGATCCACTCCATTATTTAAATTTATGATTTATTTATTAACCAAATGAATATTTTTTTATTTTTAATATATCATTTTCTTGTGAAAGATGTCTCAAAATCTCTCTATTGCTACAAACCCATTTACAGTAAATAGACTATTAATACCAACATTCTTTTACTTCCTTTGTCTGATTGAGAGCATTTTGAACTCTGCCTCACATTATCCAACAACTTTTTGAACTGTGTGGTTAACACTACTTTAGGGACTAATAGATGCGCTTTCTTTGTACTGGCCTCGTTTACAATAAATGCGCTGCAATAAATTCTTTCCTTGTGTAGTTACCATTGCACTGTTTCGGTTGACATTCTATTTTATAGTCATATTAAGGTCGGCAGAATGTATATATAGTACTATTTATAACAGATGAAAGAATCCTCTCTAGGATCCATACCAGTTTACTTTTCTCTTTCGCTACTCTATATAGCAGACGAAATCTCCCCAGAAAATTTATATCCTTCCATGATCTAACTGAATTGCGGTGTCTCTCACATCAATTATTTGTATCACTAATGCATATTATATGTTAAGTGTTATCTTTTTCGTGGTAATATTTGACTATTTACATTATTCATCTGCGGCAGTGGGCGTTATTTGCGGATATTCTGATATATATGACATATATCGTCCAATTTGCAATATCAGAGTATCCGCAAATAACGCCCGCTGATGCACATGAATAATGAAGGTAGTCAAGTGTTGCCACGAAAATACATTTTATGCTTCGAGAGAGAGAGCAGAGTACAGATAGACATCTCTTGCATGATACATAAAATTAAGTAAAGAAAACAATAAAAGTTTAGAAATTATTTCCGACTTAGACTTCACATTTTATGTTAACAGGGACTGTGTAAGCCAGGCCTACAGAAAAATCTAAACTGCGTTAGCCAAAATGAACCTTCTCCGTCATCAGGTAATTTGAGATGTGTATCTGGTACTATTTTACAAGTAGACACGAATGATTTACTTTCACAGCACACAAGTCTAGATTTAAATATGCATCTGTACTCTAACAACCACCCAGAGTGTGTGGCTATGAGTATATATTGTATCAGATTCAGTTATATATTTCACATTCAATTTCCAGCTGGTACACAGAATTAAAGAATGTCGATATGGAAATTCGTTAATTTGGTGGTCGTAGGAATGATGAAATATGTTTACTGGAGGAGTTAATATGTTTCTAGACTATTTTGTGAAGTGGACACGCGTAATAATTGTCAATAACACTTGCTGCGATAAGCAATGCACTTCTTGCAGTGTCTCACATTTCATTCCAATGAGGCGTTCTGTGGCACACTCAAGCTGCGTAAACGAAAGCGTGACAAACCTGCAGCTCTGTCGTGCCCAATGATCAATTTATAAATGGAGCAGAGACTAATCGGGAATCATTCATGGTTTGAGGCAACGTAGTGCAATGTTAGCAATATTGTCGTGCCTTACGACGCACAGCTTTCTGTGTCGGATATTAAGGCGCTAATAGGTGAGGAATTTCGGCCAGCTAGATATAGCGACGTCAGGTACGAACTTCACATCCATGACTTCCTTCATAGAGGACTATCCCGCAGCCTGTGATGACAGGACCAGTTGCAACATTAAAGTGGGTCATAAGCGTTCCACTCGCAAACACTCTGCACTAAGGACAACGTACGACTACAAACAATATTTCAAGAAGTACGATAATCCTACACCAATGTAGTATGTTGTTGTTGTTGTGGTCTTCAGTCCTGAGACTGGTTTGATGCAGCTCTCCATGCTACTCTATCCTGTGCAAGCTTCTTCATCTCCCAGTACCTACTGCAGCCTACATCCTTCTGAATCTGCTTAGTGTATTCATCTCTTGGTCTCCCTCTACGATTTTTACCCTCCACGCTGCCCTCCAATACTAAATTGGTGATCCCTCGATGTCTCAGAACATGTCCTACCAACCGATCCCTTCTTCTAGTCAAGTTGTGCCACAAGCTCCCCTTCTCCCCAATTCTATTCAATACCTCCTCATTAGTTATGTGATCTACCCATCTAATCTTCAGCATTCTTCTATAGCACCACATTTCGAAAGCTTCTATTCTCTTCTTGTCTAAACCATTTATCGTCCACGTTTCACTTCCATACATAGCTACACTCCATACAAATACTTACAGAAACGACTTCCAGACATTTAAGTCTATACTCGATGTTAACAAATTTTTCTTCTTCAGAAACGCTTTCCTTGCCATTCCAGTCTACATTTTATATCCTCTCTACTTCGACCATCATCAGTTATTTTGCTCCCCAAACAGCAAAACTCCTTTACTACTTTAGGTGTCTCATTTCCTAATCTAATTCCCTCAGCATCACCTGACTTAATTCGACTACATTCCATTATCGTCGTTTTGCTTTTGTTGATGTTCATCTTATATCCTCCTTTCAAGACACTGTCCATTCCGTTCAACTGCTCTTCCAAGTCCTTTGCTGACTCTAACAAAATTACAATGTCATCCTCGCATTCGGGAGGACGACGGTTCAATCCCGTCTCCAGCCATCCTGATTTAGGTTTTCCGTGATTTCCCTAAATCGTTTCAGGCAAATGCCGGGATGGTTCCTTTCAAAGGGCACGGCCGATTTCCTTGCCCATCCTTCCCTAACCCGAGCTAGCGCTCCGTCTCTAATGACCTCGTTGTCGACGGGACGTTAAACAACACTAACCTAACCTAACCTAACAATGTCATCGGCGAACCTCAAAGTTTTTATTTCTTTCCCATGGATTTTAATACCTACTTCTAACTTTTACTTTTGTTTCCTTTATTGCTTGCTCAATATACAGATTGAATAACATCGGGGAGAGGCTACATCCCTGTCTCACTCCTTTCCCAACCACTGCTTCCCTTTCATGCCCCTCGACTCTTATAACTGCCATCTGCTTTCTGTACAAATTGTAAATAGCCTCTCGCTCCCTGTATTTTATACCTGCCACCTTCAGAATTTGAAAGAGAGTATTCCAATCAACATTGTCAAAAGCTTTCTCTAAGTCTACAAATGCTAGAAACGTAGGTTTGCCTTTCCTTAATCTTTCTTCTAAGATAAGTCGTAGGGTCAGTATTGCCTCACGTGTTCCAACATTTCTACGGAATCCAAACTGATCTTCCCCAAGGTCGGCTTCTATCAGTTTTTCCATTCGTCTGTAAAGAATTCGCGTTAGTATTTTGCAGCTGTGACTAAACTGATAGTTCGGTAATTTTCACACCTGCTTTCTTTGGGACTGGAATTATTATATTCTTCTTGTAGTCTGAGGGTATTTCACCTGTCTTATACATCTTGCTCACCAGTTGGTAGAGTTTTGTCAGGACTGGCTCTCCCAAGGCTGTCAGTAGTTCTAATGGAATGTTGTTTCGACTCAGGTCTTTCAGTGCTCTGTCAAGCTCTTCACTCAGTATCATATCTCCCATTTCATCTTCATCTACATCCTCTTCCATTTCCATAATATTGTCCTCAATTATATCGCCCTTGCATTGACCCTATATATACTCCTTCCACCTTTCTGCTGTCCCTTCTTTGCTTAGAACTGGGTTTCCACCGAAGCTCTTGATATTCATGCAAGTGGTTCTCCTTTCTCCAAAGGTCTCGAGAATGAGAAAGCAGTCGGACCAATGAAGACACAAATACGAAATAACAAATTATCGGAATGAAATAGCCGGCGACAACTATAAACTTTTCCAAGAAGCGAGAAGAAAGACGATCCTCCGCAAGAAGGCAACACCGTGACTAGAGTCAAAATAAAGGCGACAAGAACTCGAACCCCCAAGTTTGTCAGCTTGGGAGGAAGAAGCAGCGTACAAAGCAGCCCAATACTAAGAGTGGCTCATCTTCCATGTTTCGAGTTAAGATCCTCTTGTTTTATATCAGGTCACAAGCCAATGAAGATAGCACAAGGACTCAAAAATGTAATCAGCAGATGTCTACACGCAATATATCAAAGAGACTATATCACGTGCTGTGTGACACCGTGCAATATCATAACAAGATGTTTAAATATTTCCAAAATGCAAACCACGCATTTCACTCGTAGCACAACAGAAAAAGGTGGTAGTGAGGTCTACCACATTAGGTTAAGTAACCTTAACAAAGGCTACGGCTTCTGACACAGTTTTGACGTCAGGTAAGTACTGTATTACAAAGGTTGAATAGAAGACAATGTCCCGCGCAACGAGCCATTTCAGTGAAAAGAACTTTGGACACATATTGAAATCTGTTGTTGACTTCCAACGAGATGCACGAAATATGGAAATGAACATAACAGCATATACTGTCCAGTACCTCGAGAAGCCCCTGAAAAATGTACAAACTGCTCTCAAAGTCGTCCAGTTTTTCTACAGAGGATTTGAGCTTTTCCAAAAAGTCTCAAACACCACCAAGCCAAATACTATCGTCAGGCAGAAGACCATGCCGAAACCAAGGACTTCACCTACAGACTTACTAACAAAAGGATATCTACCTCAACATTCCTTCCTCGCCGATAATCTTCACCAGACAGAGACGAGGCACCTATAGCAACAAGAATTCAGCAACAAAGGAGGTCTTATGCAAGTGCAATAGCTAACTAGACTGATCGAGAGCCTAAGCGCGATTTGACAGATACAGGCGTCAGTGAGGTCATTAACGGAATAACGCTACATATCTGCAAGATAAAAGGGGGCAACTTATTGGACACGTTAAAAGCTACTCCCAAGAAGATGAAAGAGGCCAGAGAACCACTGACAAAATCTACATCTCGTAAAAGCACTCGTGTTTCTGGTACATCATGATACGATGCCAAACCCACACAGAAGAGACATGAAATTTATTTGCAATGCGAATAGAGTGCGAAATAGGAAAAAAATCCAACATGTCATCGCACAACAAGAAACTTATATTCTACCACTCACGGAGGCAAAACTCCGACTTACTGAAGAGTTTATCGTCGGTTACATGCCTGGCAGGAGACAACAAATTTGAGGACGAACTGCTGTCGTCCTTCACCAGACTATTAAGAACCAACTCGAACAGTTCCCTCATGAACAACAGCTGGAAGGAATAGACACAACAGCGTCTACCAGTACCTGAAAAACCACTCTTATTGTAACAGGACATTCGTCAAATAATGAATAGCTTCTATATCCATAGACATCAATATCAATGTGAAGAACTAACTATGCAACCCCAAGGGACTACAATTGGCAGCTTGGTACAACAGTTAGACAGAAATATGATGTCCTGGGGAACCTACGCACAAAGTAACGCCGATCTGCAATCTCTCGAGCCACCACGGACCTAAAGTGGTGGACGTGCAAGGAAATAAACTGGGACAAGTTTCGACGCTATCTCAGCCACATAAGCACCACACTCGCTGCCAGCATAGCAGAAGATATACACATGACAGTTGACAACCCCACCAAAAGAATCAAAAAATCGAACTGCCGTCCATTACGATATTTCACGATACAGTCAATAAAGATCCCCTGATACCGTTAATCGATGAGCTAAGAAACCTAAAATACAGTCGTAGGAGACTCTGGTAGAATACGAAGACAAGACCCCCAGATACAGTCGGAAAATCAACCGCCTCAACAGGGAGCTACGAAGACGTCCAATGGAAATAAAGACACAAACGTGTCGCAAAAGTGTTAACCATTTTATTTCGGGCGGAAGATTAAAGGTTTGTAAAAATCCAGCAGTTACACCTCAAGGCATATCCGCAGATCTCTGGTGCAACACAGCTACAACAGAAAACGTCAACGGAAATCAGCATCATTCTTCGCAAGCTGTACAGTGCGAGGGCGCCTGACCCCAATGACATCAAAAGTACACAACTCAACAATCTCTTTTAAAAACTTTCATGGGCACTTTGTAACAACAACGACGCTGTACTATTGTACATATAAGTACATTTTTTTCTGATTTTTCGATAAACTAGTGTAATTGATGTTCTGATTTCATTTGTTTTTTGTTTTATGCCATTGTGTTAAGAAAACTATAAACAAGTTTCAATGTGAATGTTAATGTTTATGTAAAATGTCAAGCAATATTGTAATAGAATTGAAATGTAACAAATGTTGAAACTGTTGTAAGATGTTTAAAATTGTAACTGTGCGTCTGGTCCATACGTAGGCAATGTGTTAGGATATGTGGAATGCAAAACATCGGGTGAATACCCTGTCTGTAAGGGAGCGGTAAAAGGTGGATGGCAGGCGAGCGCGGTGAAATGCGCACGGGCACTGCATGGCACAACGGGCTCAGCAGTAGTAGTTGGAGTTTGGCATTGCTCTGAGCAACACCTTCTGGAGCGAGGAGGCTCTCCTGGAAGACGTAGTTTCACTGAGCCTCGGGTATGCTGTTCCAACGCCCACACAGCATGGCAAAATTCCATAGGCACTAAATGGAAAAGTATTGCGACGCTAAGAAGAATTAAAGTGCCGATACGTCAAGAGCCATAGCTGTGGTTGTATGTGTGCTCTGTGCCCCGCCATCTCGCCGCTCGCCAACCGCCGCATCGATAAAAGCAGGTTGAAACTTTTAGTACTGTATTCATATGGACCATAGAGTGAACTGTTCAATAATCACCTAAATTTTACCAGAACTTTCCCCTCATTTAATTATCCTCACAACTAACCGAGACAGGATCCTTTCCAAATGCTGTGCAATCCGAGTGTCCCGAAATGAAAAATTAAATTTTGTGTTAATAATAATTACTTGCAGACCTAGTTATGTTAGAATGGTGTTTAAAGAACTGTTTTGTTAATGAACCAGTAAATGAATAACGAAGGTCTAATGAAGTTGAAAGATAACTTTAATATTGATATAGTAATGAAGTTTAATTATTTCGAGACAGATATAAAGGTATTTAAATGAGAAGTAAATAAGATAAAAAGAGTAGTAACTCATATACTGGAAATCTTGAACGCATGATAATTTCAGTAATCAATTTTTTTAATATAGTGATCATAACAGTTTCAGGGTCCCCCCCCCCCCCTTTTACTCATTTGAATTCTGAAGTGTTCCACATTGGTTTGACCAGCAAAAGTTAAAGTCAATATATAAGTAAAAATTTATCAGTGTTTTATCTTTATCAAAATAGACATTTTGTGTGTGGCTCGAAAGTGCTATTTCTAGGGTAACCTATGCCCGATTTTAATCAGATCAATAGACAGTACGAAGTTTTGTAGTATACATTACAGTGTAGTGTTATGTATTTATGGTTTTCCCATATCAGTACTGAACGTGAAACTATCAGTTCAACAGATTTCCTAGTTCTAAAACTCTGCTATATTATGCAGTGTTACTACTTGTTTTGCATGAATATCTACCAACTTGTACAGGGAAGAAACTCAGTTAATGCCTAATTAGGCTGGCGACCGTATTATTATCAAATTGGTAGCATCTTCAGTGTTGCTTTTGGTACATACTGATGTGTAATTGCATTTTGAACTTACTTAACGGATCATTGTTATTACAGAGTGGGTGTAAGTCTGATTTGCCACCATTCAAGTACACGCGGTCGATATCTATACGAAAATCCTTTCTCATAAGGTGAACCCCGCTCAATTACTATAGCACAGGTTTTAACGAGTATTGTGTGCCCCACGCGCACGTTACAACTTGAAAGAAGGCTACAGTGGTACCAGTTCCAAAGACAACCAGAGACGTCACACGAGTTAGTAACTGAAGTCCTGTCAGCTTGTCAGTCCCCCATGAAGGGAGTCATGGATGTGAAGTTCGTACCTGACATCGCTATATCTAGCTGGTCCAAATATCTCACCTATTAGCGCCTTAATATCCGACACAGCATCCCGCTCCAATCACCCTCCGTCGGGCAGTTCATGTGTGTCGCCAGCGGTCGGCGAGCACTGGCTGTCGGCGCCTCACCGGCGCTCCGTCCCCCGACTTCACTGCTGCTGCGTCCCGTCTCCAGTGCTGGTCCGTCCCGAACTCACTGCCAGACACACAACGACCCGGAAATACTATCGGTAGCTCCAGAGACGGTACGACAGTGTACTTTTCGATACGCGCTGCTGCCGCCGCTCACGGGCAAGTCAGGCAGGAAGTTAGTGACGCCAGTAAATGGAATAAGAAAACGAGGCGGCAGTACCGTAATAGAAGATTACAAACAATAAATGGGGTGAACGCGAGCTGAGCACGGCTCACACATTGATAAAGCTCTGATTATGGAGGCCCGGCATCTGAGAAGGATTTTCGGAAACGGCGACTATTATCGGCTGTTCGCATGCTGCTGTCTTGAGCATCTACGGAAAGTGCTTGAATAACGCTGAAACGCAGAAAGTGGAAGTCGGAGCTCTGTAAAGCAGGATAGGCGGCAATATATGGCAGATTTGACGGCAGAGTATAATGCCGGTGCATGTTCGGGAGCACACCATTCAGCGCACATTGTTGAACATGGAGCTCCGCAGCAGATGAGCCCCCACAAATTCCCACATCGACCCAGCGTCACCATCAATGATGACTGAAGAGGACACGTGATCATCGACATAGGATCGTGCGTCAGTAGAAAAGCGTCGGATGAACCGCGTTTCATGTTACACCAGCTGTACAATATAATTGTCTCTGGGTACACCGACAACCAGACTAACGGTTACGCTAAGAATGCTGCTGTCTTGAGAATCTACGGAAAATGGTTGAATAACGCAGGCCGGTGGGGACGGCATTACGTTATTGGAGGGCATTCGGCATTCACCTGGGCTCCCATGCGACATGTGGTACTAGTCGACATTACCATGTCTGCTGTGGACTAGGTGAACATTATTGCGAACCGCCTGCACCCTCCATGCTTGATGTATTCCCCGGCGGCGACGGAATCTTTCATAAGGATAACTGTCCATGTCACAAAGATAGAATCGTGATACAGTAGTTTAAGGTGCGTGATGGTGAACTCGCATTGCTGTCTTTGTTAAACAACAAATTCACCTTATCTGAAATTATACAAACTGCCTGACCTGGGCGTAGATATCTGGTGTCATATATCTCTAGAAACTTACCAAGGACTTGTCGAATTCCTGTCACACAGAACTGCAGCTGTTTTGAGTCTGGACCATCATTCTAACAGACAGATGGTCACAATGTTTGGGGTTATCAATGCATTCTGCGGTTTCTCAACAGGATTGTTGTTTTCTCTGTGATTAACAGTGATCAATCAGCGTTCCAAATGTTGAATTCTGGTGACTGTAATATCCGTCAGTAATCAGATTCGTGTCACATACGAAGAGTATATTATATGCAGTAGTCTTCGATGACGCTGAATAGTCGACATCTGTACATTCTGTTTTAAAATATTATTTTTGTGGGGATCCACAACCTCAAGGTTTTTTGAGAATGAAAACGTGGTCCAAGGAGGCTGTGTTCTGTTTGTTTACGTGCAACTGCCCAATTTCGACCGTGAGTCATTTTCAAGAACATATCTCAAGGCTACAGCTTCATTTTACATTGTAACACATCGGTGGTACATGTGGAAAGGTACAGATCGTATTTATATACCTTTTGGCACATTGTTTTTGTGCCACATACGCACAGAAATATGATCTATACCTTTCCAGATGTACCAGCGAAGTATTACAATATGAAATGAAGATGGAAGCTGAAGACATATGCTTCAAAATGACCCACTGTTGTAATTGGCCAATTGCATGGTTAATAAAAAGAATATATCCCACTTGGACCATGTTTTCATTCTCAATATTCATTCTGTGCTAATAACAATGACGTACGCTGTAAATCATATTTTACTCAGTAACACAATTATTTAGTGGCTATACCGGTGTCGACTGCTTAGATATTACCTATAGTATATAAATATTGCTTAGACAATAGCTGCGACAAAACAAACGAAGAGTCAGCATTTCATTGAGAGTCTTACTACTTTATAGTTAAAAGCAATGTAGCCTACATGCTGACGATTTCAACCAGTAGTATGACAAATGTGTACAAAGACGGACGCACTGCAAAACTCATTACTCGCTGGTGCGGGATATCATGCCAATCATTTTCAGTTAATTTAAAAGTCGCATGGAATCAGAATTTCAAATGAATGCTGGTAACTGTAGAATACTGAAAATTTCCGTGACACACGACATCTGCTGACTAGACTTGGTAAGACTGCATGCCTGTACAATGTGACGCTTATCATCAGGTCGAGCAACGGTAGGAACGAATGTTTGATATAATTGACTACTACAGCCTACAACCTTTGATTATAGGTAAAGTTCAGTCACAGTAACACACACAGAAGCAAAAACACGAGGGTGGCAACTGATTATGTACATATCGTACTGAATGTTGCATCTGGACGTACTGTTTACTTCAGTTGTACCTGGATGGTTGTCTCGTTCTCTCTTTTGTGAGTGTATGCTTCCAGCTTTCAACACCATGACAAAAATTCAGTGTGAAACGTTATACACAGTCAGCAGCAGTCAGTTACCGATCTTCCATGAGCAAGAAACTTAGAGGAGAAGATAGACTTTGTAAGCCCGCTCGATAGCTGAGTGGTCAGCGTGACTAATTGCCGTCCTACGGGCCAGGGTTCCATTCCCGACTGCGTCGGGGATTTTCTCCGCTCAGGGACTGGGTGTTGTGCTGTTATCATCATCATTTCATCCCCATCCGGCGCGCAGGTCGCCCAATGTGGTGTCGAATGTAACAAGACCTGCACCAAGACGACCGGACCTGCTCCGCAAGGGGCCTCCCAGCCAATGATGCCAAAAGCTCATTTCATTTCATAGTCCTTATAGACAATCAGTAACGATCTTCTGTACGTTCCTACGCAATTCACTGATGACCTGGGAGACGAGTAAAGAAAAAACTTTCCTAAAATAACAGAAACCTAATGAAGTACAGTATTTCCTCAGCTAGCAGTTTTAAGCAGGCTGAAAGACGCCATACTTATTACGTCGAGGTTACTAAGGTTAGAAACGATGTTAATTCGTTGTTGACTGAAAATCAGATGGAACTGAGGTCGTGAATTTGTCTTTGTAATTGACATTTCATTAGTCCACTGATCTCATTTGAGTTATTGTTCCGAGTTCGTCACCAACGATAACATTTTACTATTCCAAAACTTCCATCAGAAACAGGCAAGAAGTTGTAAGAGGAGAACAGGACTGCGGCTTACTCGAGATGGCGGGGAAACTTTACAATTTAACTTCCGCAGTTCTTGCAGTTACATCGCACTGAGTTCCAGCGACAGTAGAGTAACTAGACGAACGAGCGGTAGAATGATATAGCTTAGAGAATTTCGATAACGAGCTGTTCCATCTTTTTTGTTTCGGAAGATGGTGCCTCGCAGCTCCTAATTATTTTAAGACAGACATGATTCAGGCCAAGAACAGACGATAAAACTTCTGTATAAAAGAACCAGTTTCGTTCCATAAACCAACATCATGTTCATAAGTACATTTACAACACCGAACTACGCGATAAAAATCATTGGCGTCGGACAATAAAATGTGTCACACAGTTTTATCATTCATACTATATGACTTGATATAGTATGAGTAAGTGCACTGTATAGCACATTTTATGGTTGATGATGTAATTTATGCAATTTTGTCATATGATGACATTGTTGGAGACCGTGGCTGTTATTTGAAGACAAATCTTGATGGTGTTGAGACAGCAACCAGCCACAAATTTATTTTCAATTCCTTTATTCAACGGGGACCGTTACCGGTCTCGAATCGTTATGATTCATCTTCAGACGTTTCATGTTATCATTACGTTCTCCTTTTTTTTTTTTTTTTTTTTTTTTTTTTTTTTTTTTTTTTTTTTTTTACAGATTAACTATCGTGAAATGTCGGTTTGGAGTGTCTGTTTTCATTACATTAGTCCAACAGATGTGAATACATTTCCACTGCATTCTTATCGTTACACACGTAAATTTTTCTCGATGAACACTTTTGATCTGTCACAGAAAAGATTTCTAGCACACACCTGGCGGGTTTGTTAACACTGTAAACATATGGTTAATATTCCGGTTCCAAAGCTTAAAAACACAATAGTAATGTAATATATCTAAGGTTGTTATAATCGCTGTAGCTTTTTTCCGAATATCCGACCACGAAGATGTAAAATGATGGAAACCGTGAAGCATTCTTCACAGCCGAGATTGAACTGCGCCAAGTGTCCTGAAAAAGTATATCTCAAATTTTTGTTTATTTTTCGCAATTAATATTTAAGATAATCGATTAGACTTCAACAGCCTTGATAACAGGTGACTCATCAGTGCTTCATATGTAAAAAAAATGATCATTTCAGTTTGCTTGGACAATTGTGTTACAAAAAAGATTAAAGTAATTTTAGAAGTAGGTTAATATTTCGAAAGATTCTTCTCATTTTCATTAAATGTATTCTCAATTACGAATAAGGACAACCATCAGCTGTAGAATGGAATGACGACAGTGAAAATTTGCGCCGGACTGGGACTCGAATCCGCGTTTTCCACTTATCGCGAGCGGTGGCCTTATCATTCTCTTTCTTTTTCTTGGGGTTGTTATCTTGTTATTCGTTGTTCATGCGATGTCTCATGGGAAGAGGCGGGGGGTGGGGGGGGGGGGGAGTAAATCTTTCAGGGTGTGCATGCCACGGGCTTCTGTCAGAGTCAGATTGTTCAGTTGTCTCCCATTGTAAATTTGGTACCATTTGCGCAGTTAGTGCTCAGGTGATTGACCAAAAAGGCGGTGTGCTTGTTTTCGTCCACTTCCAAGGCCTGTATGCAGCGCTTTGTCCTGTCCTCAATGGTTCCTTCTAGAAAGAGTTCAGAATAATTTCCCGAACGATGAAATGCTTGATGCGTCGGGGTCTGCTCATATCTTCATCAGCATGAACAGCTGCAGAGATCCAGTTGGCATCGATGGCAGCGTCCAGCAGCTGGCTGACAACACCAGGTCTCTCATTGCGCAAAAGGGTTCAAATGGTTCAAACGGCTCTGAGCACTATGGGACTTAACTTCTGGGGTCATCAGTCGCCTATAACTTAGAACTAATTAATCCTAACTAACCTAAGGACATCACACACATCCATGCCCGAGGCAGGATTCGAACCTGCGACCGTAGCGGTCACGCGGTTCCAGACTGAAGCGCCTAGAACTGCACGGCCACACTGGCCGACTGCGCAAAAGGGCCACCAGCTGTACTAGCGGCAGGCACAGGACAATCCACGTGGCATCAGGACGCCATTCATCATCATCAGCAGCACCGGCATCAGCATCAGCACCCTCGCTGAGGTGGAACACGAACTTCTATAGGCTGGTGTAAAGACCAACTGCTGCCCATTTGGCTATCTGTGCACGACTCACAGCAGACCCATGGGTCACGACATATGGAAATTTGGGTCTAGCCGTGAGTCGTACATGGATAACCAAACAGTAAGGCGATAAGCGGGAATCCCGGGTTTGAGTCCCGGTCCGGCACAAATTTTCACTATCGTAATTCCATTCTACAGCTGATGGTTGCCCGTATTCGCAATTGCGAACACATCTAATGTATTTCATAACGGCTGTAGTCGCCGCAGTGCCTGTTGCTTTAGACATGCATTTCCAAAGGAACTTTACATCGCAATCAGAATAACACAGTCACAGCAATATCTTCACATTTAAGTTGAAAAAGAACGTAAGATAAAAATAGTTTCAGATTGAACTTCAGTCATACTTACACACATACGTCTTGAGAATTTCAGAACTAGCAATTCATTTTTGCCAACGGCCTCCCGCAGTGGTAATACCGCTTCCAGCCAGAACACCGAAGTTTAGCTCTGTCGGGTAGGCTGACACTTTGGATGGATGAGTGTCCGGGACCGTCGAGCGCTGTTGCCTAGCGGGTTGCCTAGCGACGGCAGTTGAGAGTTGAGGAGCTACTTGACTGAAAAGTAACGGATCTGGGCACGAAAACTGACAACGGCCAAAACAGCGATGTGATGAACACGTGCCTCTCCGTATCCGCATCCAGTGATGCCTATCGGCTGAGGATGACACGCGAGTCCGTTAGTACCAGTGGGCGCTAATAGGCCTGTTTCGGACAAAGAAAGGAAGTGTTCATTTACCCTGTCCATATTACTTCATCTTAAAGGTTCCGTACCTCAAGTGCTAAAAATGGAACTCTTACAGGATCACTTTGTTGTCTGTCTGTCCGTCTGTTCGTTTGTCCGACAGTCAAGACCCCTTTACCTCAGGAACAGGAAGAGATATCAAGTCAAAATTTAAGTCACATACCAAAGGATGCGTTATCTTGATGGTGTGAAAAATTTACGGTTCTAAGTAAATGCAATCAAATATCACATATTCCAATACTCGTAAACTCACTCGTCGTAACCTACACTGTGTGATCAAAAGTATCAGGACACCCCCAAAACATACGTTTTTCATATTATGTGCATTGTGCTGCCACCTACTCCCAGGCAATCAATATCAGCGGCCTCAGTAGTCATTAGACATCATGACAGAGCAGAAAGGGACGCTCCGCGGAAATCACGGACTTCGAACGTGGTCAGGTGATTGTGTATCACTTGTGTCATACGTCTGTACGCGAGATTTCCACACTCCTAAACATCCATAGATGCACTGTTTCCTATGTGATAGTGAAGTGGAAACGTGAAGAGACACGTACAGCACAAAAGCGTATTGGCCGACCTCGTCTGTTAACTGACAGAGACCGCCGACAGTTGAATATGGTCGTAATGAGTAACAGGCAGACATCTGTCCAGACCATCACACAAGAATTCCAAACTGTATCTGGATCCACTTCAAGTGCTATGACAATAGGCGGGAACTGAGACTTGGATTTCATGGACGAGCGGCTGCTCATAAACTATATATGACGTCGGTAAATGTCAAACGACGCCTCGCTTGGTGTAAGGAGCATAAACATTGGACGATTGAACAGTGTGTAGTGACGAATCACGGTCACAATGTGGCAACCCGATGGCAGGGTTTGGGTATGGCGAATGCCTGGTGAACGTCATCTGCCAGCGTGTGAAGTGCCAAGAGTAAAATTCGGAGGCGGTGGAGTTATGGTGTGTTCGTGTTTCTCATGGAGGGGGCTTGCACCCCTTGTTGATTTGCGTGGCACTATCACAGCACAGGCCGACATTGATGTTTTAAGCACCTTCTTGCTTCCCACTGTTGAAGAGCAATTCGGGGAAGGCGACTGCATCTTTCAACACGATCGAGCCCCTGTTCTTAGTGCACGGCCCGTGGAGGAGAGGTTACGCAACAATAACATCCCTGTAATGGACTGCTCTGCACAGAGTCCTGATCTGAATCCTACAAAACACCTTTGGGATGTTTTGGAACGCCAGCTTCGTGCAGGCCTCACCGACCGACATCGATACCTCTCCTCAGTGCAGCACTCCGTGAAGAATGGGCTGCTATTCCCCGAAACGTTCCAGCACCAGGTATGCCTGCAAGAGTAGAAGCTGCCATCAAGGCTAAGGATGGCCCAACACAATACTGAATTCCAGTATTACCGATGGAGGTCGCCACAAACTTGTAAGTCATTTTCAGCCAGGTGTCCGGATACTTTTGATCACATAGTGTATATGGTACTTCCCGATGACCTAAAATCATGAAAATTGGCCAGAAGCAAGATCTAACAGTATAATTAAAGGAAAAAATCCAAAATTTGTTAAGTTGTAATTGTATCACATAAAAAATACTTATTTTGCAATTTATCATCTGTCTGGTAAGACATCTTTTTTTCAGTTGAAATTTCTGTCAGGTACTAAGGCCTACGATCCCTGTGAAGAATTTAAGCTTTTAAGTTAATCCATTCAAAAGATACTGCCATTTGTGTCACATGTTTCGATATTGGCAAGCTCATTCATCAAAACCTGTAGGGTATTTATTGTTGACCTATAGACGCAAAATTTGGCAACAAGGTTTTACAGTACATGTAAAGAAAAAAAATCGGAAAACTTAATCTGTAATTATGTCACATAAAATTTTGTTTTTTGCCATTTATTGCCCGTCCAACAGACCCCTTTTTCTCAGTAACGGGCAAAGGTATCAATTTGAAATTTATCTCAAATAAAAGGCTTACGGTCCCTTGACTGTGTAAATAATTTAAGCTTCTAAGGCAATGCAATCAAAGGATACGGCCATTTATGTCAATATTTTTACAGTCGCAAACTCACTGATCAACTCATACCTAAACGTCGGGGTTGGTGGTCTAATTTTTTAAAAATAATCTTCATACACAGAAGACAAAAACAAGGTAAAGACACGCTTAAAATTGCCACATTACTTAATATTTTCCGAACAATAATTTATGTCTGTGTGTTCTGTGAGCAGAAGGTTGCTCTTTGTAGAGTTTGAAATTCCCGCCTACAAATTTCAATTTACGCTGTGTCATGTTCTGATTCTCACTTCGTTTGTTTCGTGATATTAATGATACATAGCGCTTCCATCGACAGGCGAAAACCTTCTCTCAGCATTATGTGCCGACACAGTTACATACTAATAAACAGGAATGGAAAATTTAAGCTGACTTTTAGTGCCATCTTTTACCCTTCAACAAATACATACATCAAAAAAAGTTTTGCATCATCTCGGTTCCGAGAGTTCCGGAACCTGTACAGAAAACTGGAATGGAGATCAACATAAACATCATTCCGCTCTTTTTATTACTCATGAAAACCACATATTGCATGTTATAGCACCATACAGCGAGACCTTTAGAGGTGGTGGTCCAGATTGCTGTACACACCAGTATAATACCCAATCGCACGTACTCATGCATTGATGCATGCCTGTATTCGTCGTGGCATACTATTCACTAGTTCATCAAGGTACTGTTGGTCCAGATTGTCCCACTCCTCAACGGCGACTCGGCGTAGATCTCTCAGAGTGGTTGGGGGGTCACGTCGTCCATAAACAGCCCTTTTCAATCTATCCCAGCTATGTTCGATAGGGTTCATGTCTGGAGAACAATCTGGCCACTCTAGTCGAGCGATGCCGTTATCCTGAATGAAGTTATTCACAAGATGTGCACGATGGGGGCGCAAATTTTCGTCCATGAAGACGAATGCATCGCCAATATGCTGCCGATATGGTTGCAACTATCGGTAGGAGGATGGCATTCATGTATCGCACAACCGTTACGGCGCCTTCCATGACCACCAGCGGCGTACTTCGGCCCCAAAATGCCACCCCAAAACAGCAGGGAACCTCCACCTTGCTGCACCCGCTGGACAGTGTGTCTAAAGCGTTCAGCCTGGCCGGGTTGCCTCCAAACACGTTGAAAGACGTGCACTTCATTCACATTCAGTGCTCGTATTTCATATTTATAATCCCAGCATTCTGGTACTCGGTAAAATAATAATTCAGGCAATGTTAATAATTTCTATAGATTGCCTGATTTATTTGACGATTTTACAGCTTGTCTCACACTGATCTGTGAGAGGAACTTGGCGCTAGAAATTTATTTATTTATGGGCGAGGGCAGCAGTCTTCCTAGCAGCCATTATGGCTTCCCGTTTCCCATCCTTTTTCCGATCGCCAGGGTAGCACGTGGTGTCGTTTGAACATTCAGTAGCGGCCAAAGTTTCTCCTGTTCTCAGTTCCCCAACCTGCCTTACGAACCTTTTAAACGCTATTTCTGCTCAATTTTAACGTCGCGAGGTCGCCTCCCTGTGAAATTCCGGCCCTGTGATTGGCCAGTTCAGGTGCGCGCCTGTTTTTCGCGGGCGGGCGCCAACCGCCCTCCGCGGATGGGTGGTGGACAAATGGGGCAGTAGTTCAGTTTTAGTGTGACCGTGCCGGACACCGGAGGTACCGCTTCCAGGAGATCAAGTTCGGTAAGCACGAACGCCGACTTGCATTGTAGATTCGCGTCCTGCGGCCCAGAGGGAACCTGATAGGTCATTGTGAATAGTTTCGCGTCTTGCGGGTTTTATTGCTTTAGTACGGGAGGCTACCGAGCGATTCACGCACGGAAGCATCTTCTTAGTCTTTGGCTAATTCCTGGTGGTGGTCGTTGCACGCCTGCAACCCCTTCCTTTACTAAATGTGATTCTATTTGATAATACGGCGATTGTTGCTAAAAGTCCTTTCCTCCTGCTATCGTGACGTGTTATGAACGTACGTTAGGGCAGGCTGCTTAACTCGAATCTTTCCACGAGCGAGGTGGCGCAGTGGTTCGACACTGGACTCGCATTCGGGAGGACGACGGTTCAATCCCGCGTTTGGCCATCCTGATTTAGGTTTTCCGCTCCAGGCAAATGCCGGAATGGTTCTAATGAAAGGGCACGGCCGACTTCCTTCCCCATTCTTCCCTACTCCGATGAGACCGATGACCTCGCTGTCTGGTCTCCTTACCCAAACAACCCCATCTCGAATCTTTCTTCCCCCCACCCCCATTTGGTTGTATTATTGTTCGATTCTCAACTGTTTAATAAATGAGTCCGTTAATCTTACATTCTCTCTCTTTCATTACGTTAACTCCCCTAGTGTAACAGAATATTGCAGAACTGTAACGGTTGCTGTAAGGTCGTGCAGTTCTCGCGCCACTAACGATAGTATAAAGATTCAATATCGCGCGCCTGGCACGACCATTGCACGCATGGCACCGATAACAGTAGTAATCATGTTCAACTATTCCCCATTGATAGACTGGGAAGTGTTCACGGCTCAGTGTGCGTACGTGAGCACTAAATCCACTTGATGTGGTGGAAGTAGTGGCCCCTGTTTTGCCTTGCTGGTTTAGACAAAAAGTATCAAAAATCACAGCCCATACAGCAAGGAATAGTAACTTGAAAAAAACGAGCCACCACTTTTAACGTCTCCGACGATTGTCTGGTTGAAGGCATATGCGACACTCATCGGTGAAGAGAACGTGATGCCGATCCTGAGCGGAACATTCGGCATGTCATTGAGCCCGTATGTACCGCGCTCCATGGTGATTGCAAAGATGGACCTCGCCAAGGACGTCTGGAGTGAAGTTGCGCATCTTGCAGCCTATTGCGCACTGTTTGAGTCTTAACACGACGTCCTGTGACTGCACGAAAAGCATTATTCAACATGGTGGCGTTGCTGTCAAGGTTCCTACGAGCTATAATCCATAGGTAGCGGTCATCCACTGCAGTAGTAGCCCTTGGGCGGCCTGAGCGAGGCACGTCACGTCATCGAGAGTTAATGTCTCTCTGTATCTCCTCCATGTCCGGACAATATCGCTTTAGTTCACTGTGAGACACCTGGACACTTCCCTTGTTGAGAGTCCTTCCTAGCACAAAGTAACAATGCGGACGCGATCGAACCGCGGTACTGACCGTCTAGGCATGGTTGAACTACAGACAGCACGAGCCGTGTACCTCCTTAACTGATCGGCTGTCGGACCCCCTCCATCAAACAGGCGCTGCTCATGCTTGGTTCTTTGCATCTTTGGGCTGTTTTTGTGCCATCTCTGAACACTGAAAGGGACTGTGTCTGTGTACAATATCCACAATCAACATCTATCTTCAGGAGTTCTGGGAACCGGGGTGATGCAAAAGTTTTTTGATGTGTGTATTTTTCTGCTTCCTATAAGTATCTATTTTATTATATTCCAGGACATCCATTCGTAAATCATCCCAATTCAAGACGGAGTACACTGCAGGAAGAAGATAAAATTATGTCACGTCTACTTATTAATTTCGTTATACCATGTCAGAGTAAAGTATGCCCTGACAGATTCTGCAGAATAAACTGCTGATAAATTTCACGCTGATGCAGCAGACTGTAACGCTGCTTGGATTTGTTGAAACATTCCTCAAATGGTAATTTTTCATTGTGCGAAACACGGGAACACCACTACATCCCAGAATCGATACTGCCGGCAGATCAGCGGACTGGTGAGTTCTACAGAGGTACTTGAAAACAACTGTGAAAGTAGCACCGTTGATGCCATAGTTGGCAACTGTGTGTACTAAATGTCGAACTTAGTATACGCCTACTTACCAACAAATTTAATTATGTACTCTTCCTGCTAGACTCTGTACACACAATAAGTTTTCCTTGTTTTTTGCTTCTTGTTTTCCGTAGTTGCAGATATACATGTTGTATAGGTTAATTGTCGTTTTTTGGAACTGTAACGTATGTTTTATTAAGACCAGACGCGTTTCGCTTCATTCTAAAGCGTCATCAGTAGTCACTGTAGCAGTATGGTTCTTTTTTCTGTTCCAATTCTGGTTGCTAGGATCATCAACATTTCGCATGTTACTATTATACTTACTATTATAAAAAGTGTTAATTCTACTCATCGGTTTTTGTTGTTTTACTTCATTCTTGCTGTTCTTCTACGTTTGTGTGTTTCATTTTAGCACACAGCACTTTCATTGCACTCAATATATTCATGTTTCTGTTTTGTGAAGAATAACTGTCGTGTCTAAGACACAAATGGTTCAAATGGCTCTGAGCACTATCGGACATAATATCTGAGGTCATCAGTCCCCTAGAACTTAGAACTACTTAAACCTAACTAAACTAAAGACATCACACACATCCATTCCCGAAGCAGGATTCGAACCTGCGACCGTAGCGGTCGCGCGGTTCCAGATTGAAGCGCCTAGAACCGCTCGGCCACTGCGGCCGGCAATAAAACACACGAGCGGCAAGACGACAGTTGCTCTTCACAACACAGAAAGGTGAATATATTTAGTGAACTGATAGTACTGTGAGTTAAAATGCATCACGTTCACGAGGGAGAACAATAAGAATGAGGTAAAACAACAAAAACCGTGAGTAACGATAAGAATTAGCACTGTTAATAATAGTAAGTAAAGCGTGCGAACTGTTCATGATGCTAACAAACAAAATTGCAAGAAAAGAACGATATTGTGACAGTGACCACTGAAGGTACTTTAGAATAAAGCGAAACACGTGTGGTCTCAATAACACTTACATTACAGTTGCAAAGGACGTTAATGAACCTATAGAATTTGCACAGTGAGTGTTACATTTTTAATGACCAGCAGCAGTGTGTTCCTTGCTTACTTTGTTGTTGCCGAGTTATCCGGCCGAAGGAAACGACCGGCAGATCGCCTCTAGCAGTACCGGGGCTGCGTGTCGGCAGGTACTGGGCGGTGACGAACATCGACTACATCCACCAGCGGACGGCGCGCCGCATCGGGCTGATGATCCTGGCGGTGTGGGCGGTCGCCTTCCTGGTGTGCATCGCGCCGATGCTGGGCTGGAAGGACCCCGACTGGGATGCGCGCGTCTCCAGGGACCGGCAGTGCCTGGTGAGCCAGGACCCCGGCTACCAGATCTTCGCCACCGCCTCCTCCTTCTACGTGCCGCTCGCCGTCATACTCGTGCTCTACTGGCGCATCTTCCAGGTAGGTCGGCAGCCTCCCACTCTGTGGTACGGCTACACGCCCGCACATAATGATGAGCATATGGAATTGGTGGCCGGGAGACCCCTCGCGGGGCGGTTCGGTCGCCGCTCCACAAGCTCTTTAACGCCACTATGGCGACTTGCGAGTGAATGAGGATGAAATGATGATGAAAGATACACAACACCCAGTCATCTCGCGGCAGAGAAAATCCCTGACCCCGCCGGGAATCAAACCCGGAACCCCGAGCGCGGGAAGTGAGAGCGCTACCGCAAGACCACGGGCCGCGGACATTAGGAGCCATAATCTTACCGAAGTTTTAACAAAGTAAGTCAAATATTCCAATTAGGGACTGTGTATATGTCTTGAGTCACAGTAACTCAGGACGTGGAAATCACCCGTGCTATATTCATCCAGTACTTGAGAATGAGAACACTAAGTTAATGCAGATGAGTAGAAAAAAGAATCCTGTATGTTGGAATACAGTATTAGTGGTGTTCTGCTTCACGCAGCCACATTGACTTAATTCTAGGCGTAACGTTACAAAGTGACATGGAACGAGCATGGAAGATCGGGTAGGGAAGCTGAATGGTCGACTTCGGTTTATTGGGAGAATTGTAGGATAATGTACCTCATTTATAAAGGAAACTGCGTACAGAAAACTTGCTTGACCCACTTTTGAGTATTGCTCGAGTGCTTCGGATCCCCACCAGGTCGAATCAGAGGAAAGCTTGGTTGCAATTCAGACGCGTGCTGCTAGATTTGTTACCAGCAAATTCGATCAACACGTGACTGTTACGGAAATGCTCCTTGAACTCATATGAAAATCCCTGGAAAGAAGAAGACGTTCTTTTTGCGAGTAACAGCTTTTTTCGACAGATTTCAGAACGGTATTGTTACCGCCAGTATTTCTCGGACGGACCGCGAAGCCAAGTTATGAGAAATCAGACCTCGTACGGAAGTAAATAGACATTGGTTTTCCCCGTATTCCATTTACGAATACAACAGAAAAGGGAGTGACTAGCTGTGGTGGTAGGGGTCCTCCGCCGAGCAACGTATGGTGGACAGCGGATTATGTACGTGGATACAGATGTAGATACAGATGATCCGCAAAGCACAAAGAAACTAACGGCAAAGTAGTGCAAATGAATGAAATAGGGAGCATGAGAACGGATGCTTGCAAACTGAGTGCCTGCTCGTAGGTCCTGGTCAACCAAAACATCCTCAGGCATGGCCTGTTATCAATTGGCAGAAATGCCGAAAAATATTCTAAAACCTAAGTGAGTAAAGGTGCCAAATTCGCTCACGTCCAGACAGAATGTTTTAGATTTTCTGATTATTCCATCTACGGAACAAATACGATAGGAACGCAAGTGTCACTATTTCGTCTTAACTTTTCGCAGCCAGAATAAAGCAACAGAGCTGGTCGGGAGCTAGAATCTGGGAATGGTAAGATGCTGAGCGAAAATAAAGAAGCTGCAAAAAAAAAAAAAAAAAAAAAAAAACACCATTTATTTACCACAGGGGCTCGTCTTACAAGCACAAAAACAAGTAAAACGTGCGGGTCAAGCAAACCTTTGACCATTCGTGTTGTCCTTCTCTGTATACGTTCACTATCCCATGCTGATCCTGTTTGGTATGGATCCCACAAAATTGAGCAATATTCTAGGATGGGTTGGATGAGTGATTCGTAAGCAGTCTCCTTTCTAGAGCGATAGCAGTTCCCCAGTATTCTACAAATAAACGAAGTCTGCTACCTGCTTTATCCAAGACTGGTTTTTTGCCAATCATTACACCACTTTGAAATTTTATCAAGTCTTGCCTAAATATTTGTACCACTTTGCTCAGACTGTACTTCGTTTCGGATAAGTGCATCATCTGCGAAAAGACTGAGGTTACTCTTGATACTGTCCGCAAGATCACCAACATAAAATATGAACAGCAAGGGACCTAACAAACATCCCTGGTACACACCCGAAGTTATCTGTCGATGACCCTCCATCCAATGCTGTGCTCGAAGAGTACAGTCTCATAAATATCCTGCTCAAATGAAGGTTCGTCCTTGATTCTAGCACATTTTCGTAAACGATAATTGCTGTGTGATTCTTGAGTTTCTCCCGGCGTATTTGATAATCAAAATATCCACGGGTGTGCTGCCGGTCTATAGTGTCCAACGGGCACAATATTTCCGCGATCATACATGTCGCCATCATCAGGTGAACTGACGGACTGAGCTCCTGTGAACGTGCCGGCACGGAGATCCGTACGCTATGGCTGCTCAGAGGGAACTGGGTTCGGTCGCGGCGGCGGCCGATTTAAATACCCTCCGCCCGCGGCGCGCTCCCTCCGCCGTCCGCGCCCCGCGCCAAGGTCACGCGGTGGAACAGATTGCGACGGCGTCTGAGATGACGTCGGTGTGATGGCACTTTTTTCGGCACTGTTCCTTCGATATACAAACTGAAAAGTGAGGAAGAAAGCATCTATCGTTACCTTAAGGCTCTTTGTAATTTGGGCGCTCATCTCTTGGATTTCTATTGTCATTGTTTCCTCTTGGTTCCCATATATACCGCACGTAATACAATTTTATACCTCTTTTTCTGAGAATATTAAAAATTTTGTTCCACTTTTAGGTTGTCGAATCCTATTTCTAGGTCGACAAATCATACGAAGGTGTCATGAATTTCCTTAAGTCTGGTCACCACTATCGAGCACAACAACAAAACTGCCTTACTGGTGCCTTCACTCTTACTAAAGCTACACTGACTGTCATCAAACACATCCTCATTTTTTTCCAGTCATTCGTATATTATTTGAACAACTCAGATATTGTAGGGGTCGTCTGCTGCACAGCCCCTTGTTCAGCAATGTGAGTTGAACGTTGTGCTCCGGAAACTTGTGTCTGCACCAGCAGTCCTCAAATCTGCCATAGATCGGCGTCGGCCTGCTTTAGAGTAAATAAGCTCCGTTCTCCACGTTCTGTGATAAGACGTGGATGTCCAGCGCCTTGTCGCCTGCATGTGGTTTCATCATGTAATAGTAACAGTAATATCTAAGCCTTGACGGCGTTTCATATCTTCAGTGTGGATGCACCGTAAGTCCGTAAACATGCGATATTCTGCACGCAGCGAGCAAAATGGAAACGGTTGGCGCTACGGAGGTAGTGTGCTTGTTGAAAATGTAGGCTGGCCGTGAAGCGTGCTCGGATAACCGAAGAGCTTCAGGTGAACTCTCACTTAAAGCAGAAAACAGAGTTCGAGCCCGGAACGGCACAAAGTTTCACTTGTCGCCCTTGAATAACTTCAGTTTCTTCACGCGCCTGACATCTCAAGATGAATATATCCAGGGATATCTCCATTTTTTTTTGTTTGTGATCCACATGTTCACTAGAACGATTCCCCACTACTCTCTGCGCCGCCTACACACTTTCCTTACCGCATCGTGTGCCCGCAATGCCAACAGCCAGCGTTCAATCTCGCAGTGGACAGTGGTCGTAACGTTTTAGGTCGTCATTGTATATAGCTACATACCTGCTTCCAACAATCGTGCATCCATAACGAAGGAAATGGTTATGCCGCACGTTTCATCGCGAGATACACGCCACCCGGGAAGAACGTGTCAGGTAATTTGAAAGGATAATTACTCTCATGACTTATTCATTAAAAGCGTTCTTCGCATGCAAACTTTGGAGGAGCATTCAGTGACACAGATGGCCAGGTTGCCCGTCATTGAGATAGTCATTTACACAATATAAAGTAACTTAAAACAATATCGAATAGCAATCCTTACACTAAATTGAGCAACAAAAATTTATTATAGTCACATAAATAAACCTGCTAAACTCTTAGAGAAAGAGAGAGGGAACAAAGAAAGAGAGAGAAGTAATCCATCTGGAGATATAAAATGTTCATTAGTTCAAAGATTTTAATTCAACGTAGAGAGGCAAAAGTATTCTATATATTAGTCACTAAATTACAGAATGTCGGAATCCATATAAAATATCATGACACCTTCCACCTACGCACACACTACCTCTTAATGTTGATTTCATCCGTACTCGTGTAAACAACTTCGGTTCTCTTGTGACCTATTTAACTGGAGATTGAATACAGAAAAACACGTCGCTCCAACGTCAATATTTCCGTAACTCTCTTCCTGATAGCATTCCATTATTGAACAACAAATCTGCATCACATGCAGGGCTGTTGGCACGTACGTACTTGAATACTCAAAGCTTCGTTAGTGTCAACTGTTGACACACCATACAGAGCAGTGCGCTCACGCATCATCCATATATTGTCACGAGATAAACACACAGAGTGATTCAGAGAGCCGGCCGCTGGTGGCCGAGCGGTTCTGGCGCTACAGTCTGGAACCGCGCGACCGCTACGGTCTCAGGTTCGAATCCTGCCTCGGGCATGCATGTGTGTGTTGTCCCTAGGTTAGTTAGGTTTAAGTAGTTCTAAGTTCTAGGGGACTTATGACCTCAGCAGTTCAGTCCCATAGTGCTCAGAGCCATTTGATTCAGAGAAATGGGAAATTTCGAAATTCGTGTTGGAGCCCTGGACGATTGTTAACGCTAACACACAAAAACCAACTCACTCCACTTTGCCATTTAGTTAACATAGATACTTGGAATGCTGCGCAACGTTCATTTGCCTTCAATGCTTTTTATGAAAACAGCGACAATTTGGAGGCTGTATGTAGAGAATTTCTACACCACTTCAGTTTATTTAAGACGCCATGATCACGTTCCATCAGCACATGTAGTTAAGACGTCGATTTTGAGGAATTAGGTTCAGTAATAAAAACGAAACCGACAGGCCGTGTGGGAACCGTTGGTATATCAGGCAATATCAAAGCTGTTCGAGTTGCTGTCAAAAGAAGCCCACATCGTTCACTCTGGCGTCATCCACCACCTTTACGATTGCTTACATATTTGTTCGAAGAATATTAGCACAGGACTTACATTACCATCCAAATAAGTTGCACCTCGTCCAAGAACTGAAACCCAACGATAACTTCATGACTTCATGAGATGACAATTCTGTGGACAAATGCTTGAAAAGATAAACGATGACCATGAGTTTGTGAACGACCTTACATTTTAAAAATGGATTTGTTAATAAACAAAATTTTTATTTTTGGCCACTGGAAAATCCTACTCAGATACACCAACACCCACTGCGGAGCAAGAAATTTACCGTGTGGTGTGCTGTGTCATCATACGGCATAATAATAATTTTCTGTAGACGAGAATGGCCTTGCGACGACAGTCACAACGGATCGTTACGTCACCAAGCTCGAAACTTTTGTTGTGCATAAACTACAGGCACTTCCACAAGATACTGGCAAAGGCTGGTTTTAGCGAGACTGATCAGCGTCACACACAGCACGAATGTCTATGGCTCCCTGTGTGGCAACCATATAATTTCGCGGAACGGACATTCCATGGCGTCCCACATCCATTGATCTACCAGCTAGCGATTTCTTCTTGTAGGGTTACCTTAAAAGCAAGCTGTATCGGTGTCGAAATGTTACAACAAAAGAACTGAAAGCTTGAATTCGAGAAGCAGCTGTCGAAACTCCTCTTGAAATTCTTCTTGGAACCGTGCATATTTTATCAAAGAGACTGCAGAAATATTTTTCACAAAAATGGAGCTCAAGTACAAAATGTCACCTTCAAGAAATAAATATAATTTTAGGATTCTTAAATTGCAGTTATTGCTATTAAATAACACCATCCAGCTTATTTAAATGCTTTTTTTCATAACAGTATTTAACTGTTTCAATTTTCCGCTTCTGTGAAGCAGCGTTTACTGCTCCAGTGCACTTGCGCACAGCGTTATACGTCACCTCGACAGTATTGCATTCAAACACACTTTCCAGGGTCTCTCCCGCCTTGTGAACATTTTGTGACTAATGAGTTAAACTTATTAATTACAATGCTCAACAGTTTCCTTCAGCCATGGATTAAAACTAGACGTAATATGGCATGCGCTAATCTCGAGTTCACTTCAAGAATTTTGTACAAAACCCCAAACGTTTAAACAAGACTCACTGCCAAAAATTTTACACACAATGTGAAAGTGACGGACAACAACCATCCGGTTTTCTTAATGGTAAGAGTGAACAGTCTTTTCCACGACAGACTGTGCATGTAGAGTATTTTTACAGCTCCCTACATTAATGTCAGCTTGACAATAAACAGTTGATTTTTCCACATAAAAGATTAATTACCAACTTATCTAAATTTTTAATTTCTTAGAAAGTGATCTTTCCTATGATTTGACTTTTTCTAGTGTTTGAGTGTGAAATCATTTTCTATGTCATCTTGTCTTTCTTCTTTTAAACGTGAATTCTATTGATCTTTTTTTTTCAAATGCATGTGGATCTTCATATTTTTACAAACCGCATGGGTCGCAAGACACAATAAGGAAATAATAAGACTGAGAAAAAATACAAAACACACAGTCTAAAGTAACACTAAAACTGTGAGCAAAGAGTAGAAATTGACACCAAAAGGCATCTAGAATATTACAGTCTTCTAGGAAGATACATGACTTTCTTCAAGACACGCAGAAAGAAAATAGAAAAGTTGAAAAAATGAGGTGAAGGGTAGTTGGCACAGCACAACTGTATGGTATTTAAATTTGAATGAGACGTAGGTCAAATTCGTTGGAAAATATTTTTAAGTAAGCTGTTAAATGAAATTTGTAGATTTTGACGCTTTGTATCACTACAATACCTTAAAAATGAAATCAGAAATTTGATTCTTTATCAGAACACAGTAACTCCTTCAAAATCGGCTGAGAAGCTGACGAACTGAACCTTATCAGTTAGTAAAAAAATGGTTCAAATGGCTCTGAGCACTATGGGACTCAACTGCTGAGATCATTAGTCCCCTAGAACTTAGAACTAGTTAAACCTAACTAACCTAAGGACATCACCTAAGGACATGCCCGAGGCAGGATTCGAACCTGCGACCGTAGCGGTCCTGCGGTTCCAGACTGCAGCGCCTTTAACCGCACGGCCACTTTGGCCGGCTTTATCAGTTAGTAGCTCTTCCGTGCTGCTGAAGGGTTAGGACCCCACAAAACAAGGAAAAGGTACAAGTTACCATGCTTATCAAAGAAATAAATTATAAATTTGAAATAAATCACGTATTACAAAAATAAATGACAATGTGCGAAAAGTTTTGTAGTGGTGATCTATAAAAAAAGACTGATGGTTATTCATTAAATTACTCGTAAAATCCGTAATGGACCTAGGTTAGATTGGCCGTATTGTAAATAGAGAAGCCGAACACTTCAGTTTTGTGTGTTTATGGACGACAGATTTTCCTGTCTTGTTGGTATTCCAGTGCACGATGACACTTCAGTTCATATGTACAATGAATTAATATAAGAAATTAGTATATATGTAAATCCTGACACTTTAGTGGAAGAGACAGTTTTGCCTCACTCAATGGTATTTCAATTGTTGCAGACGATTTCATTCATTCACAAATATATATTGCGCTCAGTGCGTCTCATCCTGAGGGAGAGCATTCTGGGATGAGAACTAAGTTATATATTTGTTCACAGAAAGCAAAAGAAGCCATTGCCGTATACTTCTCTGATTAAAACTTGTGCTAAACTACTCACATTTTCTATTCTCATAATTACTACAACCTTACTATCCCTTCTAAAACTTTATTAGTCAGGATATCACTTATATCAGTAGAAAATCACATACCTGGAAAGGAATCACTGCTATTTCTCTATTAGTACTCAGCCCTTTTTTAAACTGCAGGTAGTAAATTGTGTTAATATTTGTTTGACGACCGCTACCTAAAAGTTGATGGACGGGGAGCTCATATATTAACTTTATAATGAGAAGATTACACGTAAGAGAGACCGATGCAAAAATTATAGCAAGCAAGGGCTACCATGCGCGCCTGAATAATAGTTTGTCAAAGCACTTACATAATTAAAGGAGATTTTTAAGACTGCGGATTTTGGAAGACTTGGTAAATGCTTGTAAGTATCTTGCTTTCTTTTTCTTGTTAATAAACGTAGAAATCTGACAGTTCTATGCATTTCACGAGCACGTTAAATAATGCTAATGTGTAAACAAAGCAAGGAATTATTTGCATGACGTATTCTGACTATAATGGTGCACATAGAAGCAGGTGAAACAAAATTCAGTCTATTTGCAAATTTTGAGATCAGTAATCAAACTAAGTTTTCGATTGTCAGAATATTTCTCTAGCGGAGTACACATTAGAGCTTCCCCAAAGACATCAAAATTACTAAAATCATGAACTAGACGACCCAAGATTCAGCGTGAAACGTATGTTAAAAAAGGCATATTTATGAATACTGGAAGATTTTGAGAGCAAAAATATTCCGCGAAACTATGAATTACGCAGAACGTTCTAATAATGTGTGTAGAATAAAAGGAGAATTATAGATAGGGGTGAATGTTTCAAATCCCCATCTGGCCATCCACATTCAGGTTTATCGTGATTTCACTAAATCGCTTAAGAAAAATGCTGGGGATGGTTTCTTTGAAAACGGCACAATCTTTTTTCAGTCTCATCCTTCCTCAAGCCGAGATAGTACTGCCTGTGATGATCTAGTCGTCGATAGGACGATAAACTAATATTCATTTCAATTGAGAACCTACCTGAAGAGTTTAGAGAGCTATGAATGAAACAATTCGTTAGTGAAGAAGTGAAGACAATGTTTACATATCTAACAAATAAACTTCGAGTGCGTTTGTTATGATACGCATTGACTTGCACAAAGATCGATATTGTTCCGCTTTACATCAGATTTGTGGATGACCTCAGGGAAGTTGGGAAATTCATGGAACAAAAAGAAAGGGATTTCCATAAAAGGAAGTGTCGTTTCGTGATTTTACTTCAGTTCTATCTAGCTAATCAAACCAGTTATTCCTATAACTATGCTACAAGAATGAATCACAGTAATTTAGGACATGCTAAATTTCGTTCCCCTAATGGCGTGGAGGGGATGCTGGGGATGCTTGATTGCACATGAGGTGTAGCAATGGCGTTATCACATTCTAAATAACCTCTACTATTTTATTCCGATTTCAATTGCCGATTTCTTTTCCAGAAAACTAAAATAAAAAAGTAAAAAATCTTTATCTTCTGATCCTAAAACCACCGCCTCACTGATCTTTCAGTTTCACCATCACGACGATGTCCATGAAGCTAATCCGCCAGTTTATGGACATGCTGGATATCACAGGACACGCACTTTTCCTTGTGAGGTTAATGTAGTGCAGTAATGAGATTTATCTTTCTTTCTTAACTCATGCTTGATTGCACATGAGGTGTAGCAATGGCGTTATCACATTCTAAATAACAGATTCTGCCTATCACTCCCCTGATTGTACGCAATGAAGATGCAATGGAGAAACTTCCAGTTTCCAGCTAACGACGAAAGAGATGTACACAATTTGGATACTGTAAGTTATTTGCTCCCAAAAAACATCTAGAGTGCAAACACTGTATAAATACGAATTACACACTGTCAGGTTGTACCATACATGTAATTACGAGATTGACAGAACATATGTTTGACTTTCTTTAGACTGCACTTCCTTTTAATAGATAGACACAAAGTTGGCTGAAACCGATTAGCGGCGAGAAACGTAGACGTACACGCTAACTGGAACTTTCAGAAAAAGGCTCGGTGGACAAGCAAATGGAAGCCAGCACATTAACAGTGATCCCCTGTCTGCCGAACCGAAGTGCTCATATGACCTACTGAAGTACAGACAGCTGTACCAGTGATCTGCTATGCAGCTATGCAGATGATGTGCGTGCCAAACCTCTAATTCTGTGCCTACGCAGTGGACGCAGTATACCGTCCGCAAACTCCTAGGGCTGAAGTTACCTCAGTACAAGACACAACATGAGTCAACATTTCTGTTTGCTCACTAGCCAGGAACAGAAATTTGCCTCAAGTATTCTACCGTAAACAACCACTTCAACGTACATCAGACACCACAGAAAATTAACCAGTCGTCATTCGAGTAACCAGAATAAAAATTCTGTTCGGAGGGAAACGACTTCATGTGCACCTTGTGAAGAAATTAACACTTCTCTAAATCTAGCCGCCAGGTTTTCCGCTGTGGCAACGTCTCTAGGTCGATACCCGGAGGGAAGTATCTTCGATCGATCCCTTCACGAAAGTGTTCCACACCACGTGCCCGCTCCCTCCCGGACACTTGGCGTCTACGTTTGAGCTCAGGCTACGAATCCCAGCGGCCGTTACAAGACATTACCTCGCACTACATGGGCCATCAAGCTGCCAACCAATCACCTGAAGTTCATACTCCTTTCAGAAGATTTTCTGGAAGTTTCCACTTACGCTCCTACATCCTTAACACCCCGCCATTCAAACATGTGTCAAATATGTGGCTCTGCTTTTCGGTGGGAAGCGTGCCGCGAGCATTCCTTCCCACTAAGATAGCTGTTTTTCGCCTTGTTCCACCCCTGATGGTCTCCTATCATGCACGTAATTTTTTCTTTTTTTTTTTTTTTTTTTTGCCCACCAGATTGCAACCTCCCACCACATTGTGCACACTGCAGGCATTCTGTTTCCTTCAGCGTTGTAAACCTCCCCCTCGTCACTTTTCTCTCTCTCTGGGCAGTAATCACCGCCCCTGCAGAACACGAGAACTCTCTCCCCAGCCCCTCTTTAGCCCGTAGCGGCTTCTGAAGAACACACTGCCCACGTCACCCTTTCTGTCAGTGCTCAGCTCTACTTAATTTCCGGACATACAGTACTACAGAAATTCTTAGCACGTGGAGCTAGCCAGTATCAGGCAATGAAATTATTAATAATACAGTCGTGCATCGTAAATGTGATGTAATATAAGTATAAATCGGAAACAATTTACAGAATATTAAATGCATAGTGGCAAAATCTTGCCATTTTACAGAAACGCTTATTAAAGATTGAAATCATGGTACTGCAAGAGCTGTAAGCGTTTATCAGCAATGATATTTGCAAATAATGATAGGCCAGTTAGTCAAGTGATAGTAGTAGCTAGTCGATTACATCAGTTACGATAATCTTAGCAAATATGGACGAAGTATACTGTGGATAAAACATCTGGTATGAAAAGCCATGATTGATGTATATTATTAACATTTTGTCCCCATCTATGGGTACCATCTTCTAAGGTAAATTGCCTACTGAAAAAAGAAATTAGAATTTACGATACGCCCTCATACACTGAAGTGACAAAGAAACTGGAATAGGCATGCGTATTCAAATACAGAGATACGTAAACTGACAGTTTACGGCGCTGCGGTCGGCAACGCCTATATAAGAAAACAAGCGTCCGGGGCAGTTGTTAGATCGATTACTGCTGCTACAATGGCAGGTTATCAAGATTTAAGTGAGTTTGAACGTGGTGTTATAGTCGGCACCCGAGCGGTGGGGCACAGCATCTCCGAGTTAGCGATGAAGTGGGGATTTTCCCGTACGACCATTTCACGAGTGTGTCGTGAATATCAGAAATCCGGTAAAACGTCAAATCTCCGACATCGCTACGGCCGAAAAAAAGTCCTGCAAGAACGAAACCAACGACGACTGAAGAGAATCGTTCAGTGTGACAGAAGTGCAAGTCTTCCGCAAATTGCTGCAGATTTAATGCTGGGCCATCAACAAGGGTCAGCGTGCGAACCATTCAACGAAACATCATCGATATGGGATTTCGAAGCCGAAGGCCCTCTCGTGAATCCTTGATAACTGCATGACACAAAGCTTTACGCCTCGCCTGGGCCCGTAAACACTGACACTTGATTGTTGATGACCTGGTCGGACGAGTCTCGTTGCAAATTGTATCGATGGAATGGACATGTAAGGATATGGAGACAACCTCATAAATCCATGGACCCTGCATGTCAGCAGACGAGTGTTCAAGCTAGTTGAGGCTTCGTGATAGTGTGTGGCGTGAGCAGCTGGAGTGGCATGGAACCCCTGATACGTGCAGATACGACTCTGACATGTGACACGTGCATCCGTTCACGTCCACTTTGCATTCCGACGGACATGGGCAATTCCAGCAGGACAATGTGACACCCCACACCTCCAGAATTACTACAGAGTAGCTTCAGATACATTTTATGAGTTTAAACACTTCGACTGGCCACCAAACTCTCCAGACATGAACATTATTGAGTATGTCTGTGATGCTTTGCACGTGCTGTTCAGAACAGATCTCCAACCTCTCGTACTCTCACGAATGTATGGACAGCCCTGCAGGATTCATGGTGTCATTACCCTTCAGCTGTACTTCAGACATTAGTCGAGTCCATGCCGCGTCATGTTGCGGCGCTTCTGCGTACTCGCGGGGCCCTACAGGATGTTAGGCAGGTGTACCAGTTTCTTTGGCTCTTCAATTTATTTTAAATACACTACTGGCCATTAAAATTACTACACAACCAAGATGGCGTGCTACGGACGCCAAATTTAACCGACAGGAAGAAGAAGCTGTGATATGCAAATGATTAGCTTTTCAGAACATTCACACAAGGTTGGCGCCGGTGGCGACACCTACAACGTGCTGACATGAGGAAAGTTTCCAACCGATTTCTCATACACAAACAGCGTTGCTTGGTGAAACGTTGTTGTGATGCCTCGTGTAAGGAGGAGAAATGCGTACTATCACGTTTCCGACTTTGATAAAGGTCGGATTCTAGCTTATCGCGATTGCGGTTTACCGTATCGCGACATTGCTGCTCGCGTTGGTCGAGATCCAATGACTGTTAGCAGAATATGGAATCGGTGGGTTCAGGAGGGTAATACGGAACGCCGTGCTGGATCCCAACAGCCTCGTATCACTAGCAGTCGAGATGACAGGTATCTTATCCGCATGGCTGTAGCGGATCGTGCAGCCACATCTCGATCCCTGAGTCAACAGGTGGGGACGTTTGCAAAACAACAACCATCTGCACGAACAGTTCGACGACGTTTACAGCAGCATGAACCATCAGCTCGGAGACCATGGCTGCGGTTACCCTTGACGCTGCATCACAGACCGGAGCGCCTGTGATTGTGTACTCAACGAAGAACCTGGGTGCACGAATGGCAAAACGTCATTTTTTCGGATGAATCCAGGTTCTGTTTATAGCATCATGATGGCCGGATCCGTGTTTGGCGACATCGCGGTGAACGCACATTGGAAGCGTGTATTCGTCATCGCCATACTGGCGTATCACCCGGCGTGATACGTCTCCGTCACTTCTTGTTCGCATTGACGACACTTTGAACAGTGGACAATACGTTTCAGATGTGTTACGACCTGTGGCCCTACTCTTAATTCGATCCCTGCGAAACCCTACATTTCATCAGGATAATCCACGACCGCATGTTGCAGGTTCTGTACGGGCCTTTCTGGATACAGAAAATGTTCGACTGCTGCCCTGGCCACCATATTCTCCAGACCTCTCACCAATTGAAAACGTCTGGTCAATGGTGGCCGAGCAACTGGCTCGTCACAATACGCCAGTCCCTACTCTTGATGAACTGTGGTATCGTGTTGAAGCTGCATGGGCAGCTGTACCTGTACACGCCATCCAAGCTCTGTTTGACACAATTCCCGTATCAAGGCCGTTATTACGTATCAAGGCCGTTATTACGGCCAGAGGTGGTTTTTCTGGGTACTGATTTCTCAGGATCTATGCACTCAAATTGCGTGAAAATATAATCACATGTCAGTTATAGTATAATATATTTGTCCAATGAATGCCCGTTTATCATCAGCATTTCTTCTTGGTGTAGCAATTTTAATGTTCAGCAGTGTATATACTGTTTAACAAAAAAAGTGAAGCACGCAGAAGTGGAGGAAGAAACTAAATGAGAATTCACAGATTGGTAGGGTACATGATTTTATGATAGTGACTTCAAGTTCAAATCAACTTTATTAAGAACTTGAGCCCACTTATCACTACGATGTTGTTCTCCCTGTAGCCTCGATACATGTGCTGATTCGCTTGGGAAGTGTTTCTTAAAGACAATGAGACCGCTCTTGACGAAAGGTGGCCCACAACTATTGTAGCTCTAGCCCTTGATATCCCATTAACTGACAAACGCACTTGGATGGAGTTCATGTCCGAGCTGATCCTCAAACGTTCTATCGTAGAATGATTTGGGGACTTTGCTAGCCACTGGAGTACCTCAGCATCATGCACACAGTTCATAGAGACACGTGCCACACATGGACGAGCACTATCGTGTTGAGAAATGGCACACGAAACTGTCGTCTGAGAGATAACAGACTGAAGATGCAGGATGTCTACAACGCAGTTATGTCGTCATAGTTCGCAACAGTCACAATCGGCCGCGACCTTAAGTCATACCTGATGGTTTCTCACACCATTACGCCAGAAGTTACACTGTTTTGTCTCTCCAAAACATAGGAAGAATTGTACGGCTCTCGGGGTTGCTGCTCTACTCTCTCACGATGTTTTTCTGTGGTAGTGCAGAACCGCGATCAGTCACTTCCCGGTCACAATACCACTCAAAAAACAACCGTTGGTTTTGTGGTGTTAGTGTTAGCCTATGCATGAGACGGTAATTCTACATTCCGACCGCTACTAATTTGCGACCAATCGTGTAGTTTGACGCAGAATGTTGCAGGGATTTCCTTACGTGTTCTGGGAGGCACAGACGTAAAGGGGTTAATATGCTTTTGGTCCACAGCATGGTTATTGTGGTGGTCAGGAGAGGTCGATCCGAACCTTGACGTCGTATGAGCCTGCTATGAAATTCCCATGTCAACATCGTGCCACTGTCACAACCAAATTCCCAATAGATGTGGATATCGCACAATTGAACCGTACAATGAGGTCATTTTCAAACTGTGAGATGCTGATAATGTAGTCTCCAACGAGTACGCTGTATCTCCGTGTCCTTTGCAATGATCAATCAACATCTGACGCTGTTCACATCCCTTATGTAGCCTACCCGGTCTGGTAACAATACTAAACACGAAGAACATTATTGCACTCTGGTGGCCATACTACATGTTACACAGAATTGCACCTTTGATCACGGACATCATAACCGCCAGTGGAAGTTGCATGTAGGAAGTTACATTGACATGCGACATAGAAACAGGTGCTACTGTGTAGTACGGAAGGTGCCTGTAGAAATACGCAGTGAGGCGAAAAGAAATGACAGTTTTATTTTTAGAAAATAATTACTCTAAGGTCACCGCAATTTATTATGGTTCCCTGGAAACTAGGACGTGACTCTTAACAGGATGTGCGATCACCACGGATGGCAATGTTTGCTCTGTAAAGTGCTCCCATGCTCTTTGCAAGGTTGGTAGCGATTACCTGTGGTAGGGTGTTTCATTCCTCCGCGTTTGACAACTGCCGCATAGTCGTGGGTGTATGTGGACGCGTGCAACTATCTTCCCAAAGTATCCCACAGGTGCTCAATGGGATTTAAGTAGGGTATTAACCGGCAGGCCAGTCCATCCGTCGAATATGTCCTCGTTCCAAGGGCTCCTCCACCTCTACAAAAAAAAAGAGTAATTACGCATATTTTATTGCAAATTCAGAAAAAAAGGATGAAAGATCAAACAAAGCGGGTCCTCTTCAGCCAGTAAATAATAATAAGTAACTTGAGCATTAATGATCGTTATTATCGATACTTGCAATAGAGAAACTGAAAATCCTAACACTGACATTGTCTTTTATCTCTTACCGAAAAATAAAAATATTATCTTCAGGTATTCTGAGGTACTATCGCGGATACCAGCATCGGCCTTCCCTTTTATCGGTTACGGCAACATTACTGAAGTTATGCGCTGTTACGTTCGTCTCCGTAGTCAATCCGACAGACCGTCTTGCAAAGGACGCGTGTTTCATTCCCGGTAATGTCAGGATTTTTCCTTGATGGAAGGGTAGAGCGGAGTGCATTCAAGCTGATGATGAAAACTAAGGAGTAGTTGCGGCTCCAAGGTTGAAATGTCGACAACAACCAAGAGCGCAGTGTGCTGACCTCATGCTCTCCATGCCGCATTCGATGATAAATGAAGGGATGACAGGCGATCGGTCGACTGTCTTGTGCACTTCAGGACCTGATCGCGTGGTTTCCTTTTTTTTATCGTCATCTGCCAGTCTTTCTTACCCCCCGTCCCCCGCTTACCCACCCCGCTCCCCCACTACCATACCAATGGCCAGGACGATCCTACAAGTAGATGACCAGTCTCATTTCATACTCCGCCTGCAACTCACCCGGTCAGAGTGACATATCAGAGCAGAATTATCCAGACACCTGTTAGTGGGCATTAATACGGACTTACAGTCAGGCTGGGAACACTTTCAGTCAGGTACTTGGATATCTGTGAAGGAATAGAAGCCCATTCATCCTC
The DNA here is from genome assembly GCF_023898315.1 of Schistocerca nitens. Lineage (NCBI taxonomy): Eukaryota > Metazoa > Arthropoda > Insecta > Orthoptera > Acrididae > Schistocerca > Schistocerca nitens. The sequence continues at coordinate 421,541,521 of NC_064617.1, read as the reverse complement.
AAGAGCAAAAACCAGAGAAGGTAATGACGTTAAAAGCTGGGATCTGGAGTGAAAGTGTTCCTCTGGGTTCACGTCGGGATCATAGGACTTCCAGTCCATTTCAGGAATTTCATTGTCCACAAACAATTGCCTCACAGACACTGCTACACGACAGGGACTACTATCATGCTGTCCCTCTCCCAGCTGTTCCAGTACTAGACACAGTACACAGTGCTGTGAACTATGTTCGTATCCCTCCACATTTGGTGTGTCTTATGCTGAAGATAGTGAGCATACCCTAACCACGAACAACACTGTCACACTGCAACACCACCTTGTCCATACATCGCTGTTGGTCCTAACGTTCTCCAGGCATTCGTCAAATGCAAACCCTTCCATCACACTTCCCCAGGGTAAAGCGTGATTTGTAACTCCATATCACTGGTTTACAGTCATCCACTACCCAATGGCGTCGCTTTTTACTTCACCTCAAGCGCAGCTTACCGTTGACTACAGAATGTTTTTATGAGGTGCTGTTCGACCGTTGTACTCCGCTCCACACGCGCAGTCGTTGTAGTAGCTGGACCACTGACAGTACTTTAGAACACACAAACGATTCCTACAGCTGATTTCGTACGTTTTTTACAACTTCCCTCAACAAAACTCGACAGTCCCTGTCCGTCAGTATGTGAGATTTATCTGCTCTTGGTTTAGTTACAGCTGTTCCATCACGATTCCATTTCACGATCACATCACGTACAGCCGACGTGAGCAGCTTTAGAAGGACTGAAATGTCCCTGATGGATTTGTTACTCAGGTGACACACAATGATTAGTTCATGCTCGAAGTCACTGATCTCTCCCGACAGAACCATTCTGTCTTATTGCTTCTCTACTGACAGAACTCCCAGTCTCCTGTCGTGACATATAGTGGTCAATACACTTACGTAGGGGTACCCCGATACTTTTGATCAGATGGTGTACAGGGTGTTTATAAATAAATGTCGGCGTTTTAACGCTTTGTAATATTTATTATATTAAACTTACAGTGATAAATGCTATGTCAAATGAAAGAGCAACTCAAACAGTTTTATCAAGAACCTTATAAATGTTCAAAGTGAGCACCATTTGTTACACGGCACACATCAAGTCTATAGCCGAGTACTTCCCAAACGTTGATAAGTGTGTCTTCAGTGATTGTAGCAACAGCCGCTTCAATCCGGTTTCTTAATTCAGGGAGTTCTGCTGGTAGCGGAGGCACGTACACACGATCCTTGATGAAGCCCCAAAGGAAAAAATCGCAAGGCGTTTGGTCGGGTGAACGTGGAGGCCATGCAAAGCAAGCCCTGTCATTGGGCCCCTTGCGGCCTATCCAACACTTGGGTACCGTGAAGTTCAACCAATCGCGTAGTTCGCTTTGCCAGTCAACATTTATAAGGTACTTGTTAAAACTGTTTGAGCTGCTCTTTCATTTGACATATCATTTATAACTGTATGATTAATGTTATAAATATTATACAGCGTTAAAACCCCGATATTCATTTATAAACACCCTGTATTTTGGAATGGACGCTGACTTTCCGTCAGTCACGCTTTACTGTGGTCGTTTGCAGTTACAAGCAAACTGGCGCCTGCACACTTCGTTAAACCATTGAATGGAGACCCTGGAAAGAAATGCTCGTTTTGAAGTAAAGTGAATGAGAGATGCTCCCACAGCATATTGGAAACGAACACCAAAAAGTAAAATGATAAAAGAAACGAGAGACAGAGATGCTCTTGGTACAACGTCGGGTATTAGTGGACGGAAATCATAAACTCTTCCAAACCTGACAATGCTAAGGCCTTTGTCTTTCTTTGAAATGAAAGGGTAAACTAAGTTTTTATGTGAACGTGGAATATGGGATTTTAAGGACAAGCTGCGAGAAGTCGTGGACTGGAGGACTGAGGGAGACGCCCCTCTGAGCGAGGTCGCGGGCGTCATCTGTTAGAAGTCTCCAGAACACAGCGGCCACACGCCAGGGACTCATCTTGCCGAGTGCGGGTATGTGTTTGCTTAATGAGCCTCACCAGGACGAATGCCCCGGGTGGTGGCCGCCGTGGCAACAGCATTCCTCAAGCATGCCAAGAAACGTAATGCGCTCCCCTACTTCCGACCTAGTTTAAGCGACACTGATAAAATCGTGCCATTCTTATTCATTTGTGTAATTCACTAAATGTCACTGCTATTTTGTCGAAAACTCGCATCTGAGACCGTGGCTGTGTATAAAATACATGTTGATTCTTGCAAAGAAGAAAACAGTAACAAGCAACTGTTAACAATGCTATTTATTTACACAAATAGCACAGTTACTCGTTTCGAAACGCAGTTTCATCATCAGACCGCTGTCCACGTTTCGATTACATTTGACGTTTCTTACATTAGTCGTCAGCTGTTAATTCCAACTGCGGCAAAAGCTCCTTGGGCTGGTGTTCCCTACCGCAAAATAAATAAATAAATAAATAAATAAAAATAAATAAATAAATCTGAGGAACGGTCTGTTTAACTGTGACTGTACCTAACAACGAAAGAAAACCAAGTAAACAAATCTCTAAGAGAGAACTGAATTCATGAAAAGTCGTTTCAGCTCCTCACAGGTACTTTATTAAGTCCACGAGCGGCTTAGGCCTGCATCCAGAGACCATTTCCAAATGGATATTGCGCTATTAAAGAGCAACGTTGAATGATCAGCTGGATTAGTTGTAGATTGCTTACCTCGAAGTTCCTACCTCATAGCATGCACCGTTGACTGCTTTTGTTCACAGAATGGTAAAAAATATGTGGAACGCATTTTTGGTATAAAAGTATACAAGGTGGTTACAATTAAACTTTCCCTACTTGAGAGGGTCCCCATGAAAAATTAGTGATCGCAGACAATGAAACTTTGAGGAAACATTAGTAAGGACACTTGGAAGAGAAATATCGAATAGACCATTTAAAAAAAGAACTCATTTTAACTTCCACATGAGAGGGTAACATTGTTAACTGCGTGTCATGTTTATGTTCCAGGTTACAAACGTTTCTCAATGTGACGACCATTTGTATCCACGACAGCTCGAAACGCACTAGAGACACCATTTCGCAATTATTCACAGCATTTTTCGAATGGTGGGAACGGCCGGAGTGGCCGAGCGGCTCTAGGCGCTTCAGTCCGGAACCGCGCGACCGCTACGGTTGCAGGTTAGAATCCTGCCTCTGGCATGGATGTGTGTGATGTCCTTAGGTTAGTTAGGTTTAAGTAGTTCTAAGTTCTAGGGGACTGATGACGTCAGAAGTTAAGTCCCATAGTGCTCAGAGCCATTTGAACCATTTTTTTTTTCGAATGGTTGGCTATGGAATGTTCATCTGTCGCGAAACGTCTCATGCACTGCTTCAAGATTGCACATTTCGTCCAGCACTCTCAGCCACGGCGCCAGATACTTCAACAATTTGTGGCTCAATTGGCTGTCAGACTCTCTGAGGAGCAGTTCCCAAATCGCCAGTTATCCGAACTTCCGAATCGTGTTCTCCAGCCATGGTGCATAATGAGGACCTCAGGGTATTCCTTCAGTGCTTCGATACTCTCGAAGAGCGGCACCTCTGTAGCTGTTGTTTTGATAAAACAGCTTTAAGAGTGAAGCCCTACTAACCTAGTCCAACTAAACTGTCTGCAAGTGCAATGCACAGTGATGCTCGTCTCTCAGCCCTGCGGCGCCATACGAGTACCGGCTCCTAAGGGAAAGTCATGGCGCTAACACTGCTATTAACGCAAATCTTGCAGCGCTCAATCTGAACACTATTCCTATAAATTTGGGCACCACTACAGTGAATAGTTTACCGTCTACACTGGCTCAAGTGCAGAAAGTTTAATTATAACAACCGTGTACATGTAACTCACGCCTTTATGCAGTTGACAGGGTTATGTTGACGAATACGTAAGACAACCTAGAAAGAGCCGTATAGTCCTTACAACCAATGCAAAGCAATATAATTTAAACAATTCCAGAAAAAAATTAAAGTTAAGACCTCAACAAGATAGGTACGATAAAGAGAACGTCCATGAATAAAACCACAAATATAATTAAATTATGTAACTCTGTTATTCTACCTTTCTTGTTCTAAGGAACTGAAGTAGGCCTACGATTTTACCGGAAAATACTATTAAGAGAAATGAAGCAACAGAAATGGCCTACTCGACTTGCCCGGACCCATTTGACTATCTCTGAGAACTGCGCCTGGGAGAGACCGACGGCCAGTTACACACAAATTGTTGAAGAAGTTACTGACTCCATGGCTGAGAATACTGGACGCAGTGTGAGATTCTGAAGCCTTGCACGAACTGTGACACGATAGATGAACTTTCCTTTGTCCACTATTGAAAAGTGCTCCGAACATTTGTTAAATGGTATCCGTACAAATTTCTAGGGCATGTGACTGCATATAAATTGGAAAATCCCTGTACGAACAATAATAGAGTAAATGAAATGATGATCAAATAAAGATGCTAAGCTGTCGAGAGGCGTTGATATACATCAAGGGGGGCATTTGAAAATGTGTGCCCCAACCGGGACTCGAACGCAGGATCTCCTGCTTACATGGCAGACACTCTAGCTGTCTGAGCCACCGAGGACACAAAGGATAGTGCGACTGCATGGATTTATCCCTTGCACGCTCCCCGTGAGACCCACATTCCCAACTTAATGTCCAAACGCTACAGTCATAATGCCCCTGCCTATTACACTCATTACTCGCGGCAGACAATCTTACCGAGTCCCGTAAGAGTTCGGGCAACGCGTGTGCATCCAGCACAGACGAAGAAGGTCAATCACTGAAAGAACAGATACCATCTTCATACAATAAGAGAGGAGATCCATGTTGCACGAATAGTAGAAAAGATCCAACATTATAGAAAAGAACGGCATGCTATTACGATGTATGGATCAAAGCCGGACACCAAAGAAAGATTTATGACTACAGGCCAAGGATGGAAGGAGGACAGGATAGCCACGAAGAAAATGATGGGATCAGTTTTAAATTTCTTGTTTTCGGAACAGGCAAATATGTCTTACCCAAAAATCTCAGGACGATGATGATCTTCATCATCGTCATCATATCAGTGGATATTACATCAACATGTGATAACTAGTTGAAAGTTTAGATCGGTCTAACTATTTTATTAATATACAGGGTGGCTATAATTAAACTTTCGCTACTTGAGCCAGTGGACACAGAAAACTATTTTCTGCATGGTACCCAAGTTTATAGGAATGATGTTCAGACCGCGCGCTGCAGGTTTTGCGTTGACAGTAGTGTTAGTGTAGAGACTTCCGTTAGGCGCCGGTACCTGGGAGTGGCCGAGGGCCAGTTTCGCACAAATTGTTGAAGAAGGTACTGACGCCATGGCTGAGAATACTGGAAGCAGTGTAAGATTCTGAAGCCTTGCACGAGCTGAGTTACGAAAGCTAAACATTCCTTGGCCCACCGATCGAAAAGTGCTCCGAACGTTTGTGAAATGGTGTCTGTACAAACTTCACATTACTCACCAACTTCTGACACGTGACGCGTACATTCGAGTAGACTTTCCTCTTACGTTTCTCGCAAGGATTGAGCTTCACGGCATCTGGACTTGGACAATTTTGTCGAGTGATGAAGCACAGTTTACGTTCATTGGGGCAGTGAACACTCACAACTGTCGCATCTGGTGATCCTCACCAGGAAAGTTCATGAAGTTGAATGTGTCACTGTGTGGCGTGGCTTCACGGTACATTTCGTGATAGATTCACTTTACTTTGAGAAAGTCGGACCCCAAGCACCAGTGTCATGCAGCGTGAATGGCACCCTTTGCTGTGATCTCCTTCCCCATGTGATCTCTACTCTACAGGAGAGAGGTGCGTCGGCGTCAACTGTTTTGATGCTCGGTATAGCTCTACCTCACACTGCTCGTGAGGTCACTCGGTTACTCCGAAACACTTTTGAAGAAAACCGCATAATTGTCCACCAAGACCACCACATTTGGTCCCGTGTATTTTCTAGCTGTGTGATTACTTGCAGGGTTTACTAACGGGACACTAACACTCGTTGGAGGATGAAGATCAGCGTAGCGAGACAGGAAACCAACATCCCACCTGAGATGTTTCGGGGAGAGGTAGAGCAATCGCTAGTGCGATTTCAGGCTGTCGTGGATGCAGATGGTCGTCACATTGAGCAACGTTTGTAACGTAAAAAGTAAACATGGTACGCAGTTAACAAAAATTACTCTCTCTCTCTCTCTCTCTCTCTCTCTCTCTCTCTCTCTCTTATGGACATTAAAATATGTCTTTTGATGGTTTACTCTTATTTCTCGCCACCATGCACAAATGATCCCACAAAGTTCCATTGTCCTACGATCACTCGTTTCTCATGATGGCCTTCCAAAGTAGCGAAAGTTTAATTATCAGCAGCCTGAATTTCTAAGCAGGCTGTTATATTTTAGTGTAGTATTTTATGTTTGGTTGTCCTGCATGTGATTATAGTCAGTGTTATTTCTTTTACGTCTGAGATGAAATTTTCTGCATGACTTCCTCGAACCTCCTTGATCTAGCTTTAAATCTGGGTTTGGCAAAAACGCCTCCTGGAACGAGACTACAGAGTTTAAAGTATTAGGGTAATCTCAAGGTTAACATTTAACTTGTGTACAGTGTTGTGATTGGACTAATATACATGATCAGTCTAAGCCCTGAGTGATTGAAGCTATGCTCTGTTATGTGAATATTCAATGAGCCAACAATCAACTTTGAAACACTAGCTGACTACGAATTAACCAAAAGAAGTGAACACGGTAGTACACTTACAGAGATTCTGAGCAAGGGGATGTACGTGTAGCTTCTATATTTGAAGACCAAAATCTGTATAATCACTCTCAAAAGCCCCTCAACATTATACACTGAATAGGCAAAGAAAGTGGTATACCTGCCTCATATCGTGTGGAATCCCCGCTAGCACATAGAAGTGCCGCAGCTCGACATGGCATGGACTCGACTAAAGTCTGAAGTAGTGCTGGAGAGAATTGACACCATGAATCCAGCAGGGCTGTCCATAAATCCCTAAGAGTACGAGGGGATGGAGAACAGCGCGTTGCAAGGCATCCCAAATATGCTCAATAAATGTTCGTTTCTGGGGAACAGCATAAGTGTTTACATTCAGAAGAGTGTTCCTGCAGACACTCTGCAGCAATTCTCGACATGTGGGATGTCTCACTGTCCTGCTGGAATTGTCCAAGTCCGTCGGAATGCACAATGGACGTGAATGGCTGCAGGTGATCAGACAAGATGCTTACGCACATGTCACACGTCGGAGTCGTATCTATACGAATCAGGGGTCCCATATCTCTCCAAGTGCGCACGTCCCACACCATTAGACAGCCTCCACCAACTTGAACACTCCTCTCCTGACATGCAGGGACCAAGGATTCATGAGGTTGTCTCCATACATGTCCATCCGCTCGATACAATTTGAAACGAGACTCGTCCGCCCAGGCAATATGTTTCCAGTCATCAACAGTCCAATGTTGGGTCATCTACCACTTTAGCTAAGTCAAAAATTTCCTATATAGTGTGGTGTATAGTTCAACTACATGTTAACTGAACCAAGGTCTTTATACGTTTTGCTATTTTTTAAATAGAGATGTATCCCTTCAGTTGTGGCTCTAACGCCATGAAACTAGTTGGATCATAAATAAATATACACTCCTGGAAATTGAAATAAGAACACCGTGAATTCATTGTCCCAGGAAGGGGAAACTTTATTGACACATTCCTGGGGTCAGATACATCACATGATCACACTGACAGAACCACAGGCACATAGACACAGGCAACAGAGCATGCACAATGTCGGCACTAGTACAGTGTATATCCACCTTTCGCAGCAATGCAGGCTGCTATTCTCCCATGGACACGATCGTAGAGATGCTGGATGTAGTCCTGTGGAACGGCTTGCCATGCCATTTCCACCTGGCGCCTCAGTTGGACCAGCGTTCGTGCTGGACGTGCAGACCGCGTGAGACGACGCTTCATCCAGTCCCAAACATGCTCAATGGGGGACAGATCCGGAGATCTTGCTGGCCAGGGTAGTTGACTTACACCTTCTAGAGCACGTTGGGTGGCACGGGATACATGCGGACGTGCATTGTCCTGTTGGAACTGCAAGTTCCCTTGCCGGTCTAGGAATGGTAGAACGATGGGTTCGATGACGGTTTGGATGTACCGTGCACTATTCAGTGTCCCCTCGACGATCACCAGTGGTGTACGGCCAGTGTAGGAGATCGCTCCCCACACCATGATGCCGGGTGTTGGCCCTGTGTGCCTCGGTCGTATGCAGTCCTGATTGTGGCGCTCACCTGCACGGCGCCAAACACGCATACGACCATCATTGGCACCAAGGCAGAAGCGACTCTCATCGCTGAAGACGACACGTCTCCATTCGTCCCTCCATTCACGCCTGTCGCGACACCACTGGAGGCGGGCTGCACGATGTTGGGGCGTGAGCGGAAGACGGCCTAACGGTGTGCGGGACCGTAGCCCAGCTTCATGGAGACGGTTGCGAATGGTCCTCGCCGATACCCCAGGAGCAACAGTGTCCCTAATTTGCTGGGAAGTGGCGGTGCGGTCCCCTACGGCACTGCGTAGGATCCTACGGTCTTGGCGTGCATCCGTGCGTCGCTGCGGTCCGGTCCCAGGTCGACGGGCACGTGCACCTTCCGCCGACCACTGGCGACAACATCGATGTACTGTGGAGACCTCACGCCCCACGTGTTGAGCAATTCGGCGGTACGTCCACCCGGCCTCCCGCATGCCCACTATACGCCCTCGCTCAAAGTCCGTCACCTGCACATACGGTTCACGTCCACGCTGTCGCGGCATGCTACCAGTGTTAAAGACTGCGATGGAGCTCCGTATGCCACGGCAAACTGGCTGACACTGACGGCGGCGGTGCACAAATGCTGCGCAGCTAGCGCCATTCGACGGCCAACACCACGGGTCCTGGTGTGTCCGCTGTGCCGTGCGTGTGATCATTGCTTGTACAGCCCTCTCGCAGTGTCCGGAGCAAGTATGGTGGATCTGACAATGTGTTCTTTTTTCCAGTTCCAGGAGTGTATGTTATACAGCTGAAGCTATCTTTTTCGTCATAATACATCGTCGCTGTCATGGCATCATGATCATTAATGATTGTCTCTACACTAACACTGTCGTTAAGTTCAGGCCTATTCTTAGCTGCAGGGTGTAAAATATTTCCGCTACGGTTCTATCTGTTCAAGACAGTTCTCGTCTATGTTCAAAAGGACTTCAAAGGGCTACCTGTCCATACCCCCTGCAGCGAATCCATAGACATCCAAATTTATTCTCGTTAGGTTAAAGATCTACTGAGTGTAGACTTTCTTGGAATGCCTCTAAAACTGTCTCGGCGCAACTTTCAAATGTTACTGCCTTTAAATATTTTATTTATTATTTCCTTAGTATTTTATTTACTGCTAATTTAAAGACCTCTTACCTGATATTTTAAAACAGGTCGCACGTATTATGAATCAGACACAACATGCCAAAATGCACTGAAAAATTGTACATATGTGTCAAGTAATAGTTAAGGATAGCGAATGCTATGGTAAGTGTAGTGCAAAAAGTTGGGAATCAAGCAGAGAAAGAACCCACTGCTGTACATGGTTCAAATGGTTCAAATGGCTCTGAGCACTATGGGACTTAACATCTGAGGTAATCAGTCCCCTCGAACTTAGAACTACTTAAACCTAACTAACCTAAGGACATCACACACATCCCTGCCCGAGGCAGCGGTCGTGCGGTTCCAGACTGAAGCGCCGAGAACCGCTCGGCCACTCCGGCCGGATGTTGTACATGGATACGTACAGTTTGCCAGCTTATTCTGGTTTTTCTTTTTATGCAACATTTGACATAGAATAACATTTCTTTTAAATAATAATTTTGTTGCTTCAAGAACTATGTAGAAAGTTTGTAGGATGGCAGAGAGATTTATAACTGCCATCACCAACCGTGACTGGCGGTGAATACCTAGGAATGGTTTCCTCGACTGTTGACTACCAGTCACAATAAAATAATTTATTGTTAGTAGCAGAGAAATTGTATTGCAAATCCTAAGCATTGACGTTAGGTATTCATCCATGTACGACATTGGATGCTTTCTTTGCTAGATTCTCAACTTTTTGTACTACACTTACCCTAGTATTCGCTATCCTTAACTATTACTTGACTCGTATGTACAATTTTTCAGTGCATTTTGGCATGTTGTGTCTGATATACATCTACATCTACATGGTTACTCTGAAATTCACACTTAAGTGCTTGGAAGAGGGTTCATCTAACCATTTTCGTACTACCTCTCAACCATTCCATTCTCGAATGGCGCGTGGAAAAAGGTACACCTAAACCTTTCCGTTCGAGCTCTGGTTTCTCTTATTTTATTATGATGATCATTTCTCCCTACATAGGTCGGTGTCAACAAAATATTTTCGCATTCGGAAGAGAAAAATGGTGATTGAAATTTCGTAAATAGGTCTCGCCGCAAAGAAAACCTCCTTTGTTTCAGGAACTGCCACCCCAACTCGCATATCATATCAGTGACACTCTCACCCCTATTGCGCGATAACACGAAACGAGCTGCCTTCTTTGCACTTTTTCGATGTCCTACGTCAATCCTACCTGGTATGGATCCCACACCGCGCAGCAATATTCCAGTAGAGGATGGACAAGTGTAATGTAGGCTGTCTCTTTAGTGAGTTTGTCGCATGTTCTAAGTGTTCTGCGAACAAAGCGCAGTCTTTGTTTCGCCTTCCCCACAATATTATCTATGTGGTCTTTCGAATTTAAGTTGCCCGTAATTGTAATTCCTAGGTATTTAGTGGAACTGACAGCCCTTCGATTTGTGCGATTTATCGTATACCTAAAATTTATCGGATTTCTTTTAGTACCCATGTGGATGATCTCGCACGTTTCTTTGTTTAGTGCCAATTGCCATTTTTCGCACCATACAGAACTTCTGTCTATATCATTTTGTAATTAGAATTGATCGTCTGATGATTTTGATAGACGGTAAAATACAGCGTCATCTGCAAACAATCTAAGGGGGCTGCTCAGATTATCACCTAGATCATTTATGTAAATCAGGAAGAGCAGAGGGCCTACGACACTTCCTTGCGGAACGCCAGATATCACTTCTGTTCTACTCGATGATTTACCATCTATCACTACGAACTGTGACCTCTCTGAGAGGAAATCACGAATCCAGTCAAACAACGGAGACGATACTCCATATGCACGCAATTTGATTAACAGTCCCTTGTGAAGAACGGTATCAAAAGCCTTCTGGAAATCTAGGAATATGGAAGTGATCTGAGATCCCTTGTCGACGGCACTAATTACTTCATTGGAATAAAGAACTAGCTGTGTTGCACAAGAGCGATATTTTCTGAATCCATGTTGGTTATGCATCAATAAGTCATTTTCTTCAAGGTGATTCATAATGTTCGAGTACAGTATATGCTCCAAAATCCTACTGCAAATTGAGGTCAGTTATATGGGTCTGTTATTCAATGGGTTACTCCTATTTCCTTTCTTGAATAATGGTGTGACCTGTGCTACTTTCCAGTCTTTAGGAACAGATCTTTCGCCAAGTTAGCGGTTGTATATTATTGCTAAGAAAGGCGCTATTGTGTCTGCATACTCTGAAAGGAACCTGATTGGCATACCATCTGGACCGGAAGACTTGCCTTTCTTAAGTGATCTGAGTTGTTTTGTATTGTATCTAATCTTGCCCCTTCTCCTGTTCACCTTCAGTGTCAATGTTGTCGCTTTCACTGTGGGTGTTTGTCCACCCTGTGGAGATTGTTGTTGCGTTCAATATAGGCATGTCTGATATGTCGTGTCCGCAGGTACTCTTTGTATGTTGTTTTAGAAATTTCATCTGTTACTGCATTTACTTGTGCCCATTGCTCGGGGCCGGCAATGGCATAGCCGCAGTGGATACACCGGTTCCCGTTAGATCACCGAAGTTAAGCGCTGTTGGGCGTGGTCTGCACTGGGATGGGTGACCATACAGGCCGCCATGCGCCGTTGCCATTTTTCGGGGTGCACTCAGCCTCGTGATGCCAATTGAGGAGCTACTCGACCGAATAGTAGCGGCTTCGGTCAAGAATACCATCATGACGATCGCGAGAGCGGTGTGCTGACCCCACGCCCCACCTATCCGCATCTTCCACTGAGGATGACACGGCGGTCGGATGGTCCCGATAGGCCACTCGTGGCCTGAAGACTGAGTGCTTTTCATTTCCGGGGCCTCTTGTGACTATGTATATATGTATGTCAGTTTCTGTGTATTCTAAGTGTAATTTATGTCTATTTTTCGAGTACTGCCCGGAGAGGAAGACAGTATATTCTACATCTACATCTACATGATTACTCTGCAATTCACATTTAAGTGCTTGGCAGAGGGTTCATCGAACCACAATCATACTATTTCTCTACCATTCCACTCCCGAACAGCGAGCGGGAAAAACGAACACCTAAATCTTTCTGTTCGAGCTCTGATTTCTCTAATTTTATTTTGATGATCATTCCTGCTATGTAGGTTGGGCTCAACAAAATATTTTCGCATTCGGAAGACAAAGTTGGTGACTGAAATTTCGTAAATAGATCCCGCCGCGACGAAAAACGTCTTTGCTTTAATGACTTCCATCGCAACTCGCGTATCATATCTGCCACACTCTCTCCCCTATTATGTGATAATACAAAACGAGCTGCCCTTTTTTGCAGCCTTTCGATGTCCTCCGTCAATCCCACCTGGTAAAGATCCCACACCGCGCAGCAATATTCTAACAGAGGACGAACGAGTGTAGTGTAAGCTGTCTCTTTAGTGGATTTGTTGCATCTTCTAAGTGTCCTGCCAATGAAACGCAACCTTTGGCTCGCCATCCCCACAATATTATCTGTTTGGTCTTTCCAACTGAAGTGGTTCGTAATTTTAATACCCAGGTACTTAGTTGAGTTGACAGCCTTGAGAATTGTATTATTTATCGAGTAATCGAATTTCAACGGATTTCTTTTGGAACTCACGTGGATCACCTCACACTTTTCGTTATTTAACGTCCACTGCCACCTGCCACACGATACAGCAATCTTTTCTAAATCGCTTTGCAACTGATAATGGTCTTCGGATGACCTTACTAGACGGTAAATTACAGCATCATCTGCGAACAACCTAAGAGAACTGCTCAGATTGTCACCCAAGTCATTTATATAGATCAGGAACAGCAGGGGTCCCAGAACGCTTCCATGGGGAACACCTGATATCACTTCAGTTTTCCTGGATGATTTGCCGTCTATTACTACGAACTGCGACCTTCCTGACAGGAAATCACGAATCCAGTGGCACAACTGAGATGATACCCCATAGGCCCGCAGCTTGATTAGAAGTCGCTTGTGAGGAACGGTGTCAAAAGCTTTCCGGAAATCTAGAAATACGGAATCAACTTGAGATCCCCTGTCGATAGCGGCCATTACTTCGTGCGAATAAAGAGCTAGCTGCATTGTACAAGAACGATGTTTTCTGAAACCATGCTGATTACGTATCAATAGATCGTTCCCTTTGAGGTGATTCGTAATGTTTGAATACAGTATATGCTCCAAAACCCTACTGCAAACCGACGTCAATAATATAGGTCTGTAGTTGGATGGATTACTCCTACTACCCTTCTTAAACACTGGTGCGACCTGCGCAATTTTCCAATCTGTAGGTACAGATCTATCGGTGAGCGAGCGGTTGTATATGATTGCTAAGTAGGGAGCTATTGTATCAGCGTAATCTGGAAGGAACCTAATCGGTATACAATCTGGACCTGAAATCTTGCCCGTATCAAGCGATTTGAGTTCTGGGGAACCTTCTTCCCCGCACGTGCATGTTGGTATCTGGCTCAGACTGGTGCGGTCTAAGTATCCACTGCATTAGTGAGCAGCGACCGCTTAGCCTGTCCGCCTTGCCGTGTCCGCAGACGGCGCGCAAGCGCATCCGGCGGCGGGTGACGGCGTCTGCGGGCGGCGGCGCGGCGGCGCGCAACCCGGCGGCGGGCGGCGTGGTGGCGGGCGCGGCCGGCACCTCTGGCGGGCTGGCCGCCGCCGTCGTCACCGTCATCGGCCGGCCGCTGCCCACCATCTCCGAGACGACGACCGCCTTCACCACCGTCTCCTCCAACAACAGCAGCCCCGAGAAGGGCTCCGTCGCCAACGGGCTCGAGCCGGACGCGCCCACCGTCACCGACTGCGCCCTGCCGGCCGGTCAGTTGGTCACCTACGGTACTTACTTCCAAATTCTAAGCATCGTCTGTGTGGTATCTCGTCGCACTGTGGATCGTCACCAGAAAGTAATGCAGTGCACTTTCACACAGCACGAATGCCTTTCATTTACGCTCATTAGGTTGGCAATTACGGAGGGTAGGCTGAAGTTTGACGAAATCTTCAGAAGCGGTCAACATCCAATTCAATGGCATGGTGAGATACTAGGCAATGACGATGCGGGTTCGAGGCTCGGTGAGGAGTTATATCATGCGGTAGTCGGTACTATCGAATAAATAAGAAGAATCCAATACTATACAGAGCAAATGAAAAGGGTAATAGTACAAGATGGACAGACATCTATGGATAGAAGAAATAAGCACACCAGACAAAAATCAGTCACCCCTGGAAGCATCACCATAATACCGTGTAGTATGGCATGCGCTGACAAACTTCTCACTGCGTCGATGTGGTACGCCACGATTTCTCTCTCTTGCCAACCTGTTCAACTCAGAATACCACTTGCACTTACGTCCTCCATTATTTGTTGGACGTATTGCAATCTGTGGCTTCCCTTACTGTTTTCTCTAGTACCGTGGAAGCAATGTAAACATTTTAAGAGCCGGCCGGGGTGGCCGAGCGGTTCTAGGCGCTACAGTCTGGAACCGCGCTACCGCTACGGTCGCAGGTTCGAATCCTGCCTCGGGCATGGGTGTGTGTGATGTCCTTAGGTTACTTAGGTTTAAATAGTTTTAAGTTATAGGGGACTGATGACCTCAGAAGTTAAGTCCTATAGTGCTCAGAGCCCTTTGAACCATTTGAACCAAACATTTTAAGATGTCTGTTGTTGTTGTCGTGGTCTTCAGTCCAGAGACTGGTTTGATGCAGCTCTCCATGCTACTCTATCCTGTGCAAGCTTCATCATCTCCCAGTACCTACTGCAGCCTACATCCTTCTGAATCTGCTTAGTGCATTCATCTCTTGGTCTCCCTCTACGATTTTTACCCTCCACGCTGCCCTCCAATACTAAACTGGTGATCCCTCAGAACATGTCCTACCAACCGGTCCCTTCTTCTAGTCAAGTTGTGCCACAAATTTCTCTTCTCCCCAATTCTATTCAGTACCTCATTAGTTACGTGATCTACCCATCTAATCTTCAGCATCCTTCTGTAGCACCACATTTCGAAAGCTTCTATTCTCTTTTTGTCTAAACTATTTATCGTCCACGTCTCACTTCCATACATGGCTACACTGTTTTATTATTCCAGTAAGCATTACGCGTTTCCTTTTACGTCATTATCAAAGGCAAATACTTAATCTCATAATTATGAGTCAGTAGAAATTTGTGCAAATGGATACTTGGTTTTTTTAATCAATATACATTTCCATTCGCCTGTTGTTAAAGGATATTGACTAGGCAATCATGCATCCATTTAGAAAAGTGTCATAATAATGAGATTAAGTATTAGCCTTGATAATGATGAAATTCAAAACACATAATACATATTGGAATAATAAAATCATGGTCAATACATATCAAAATGTTTAAGTGCATCCAGTGGCCCTTTATCTCACAGTGCCTGTATGTAAATTGTACAGATCGTACATCTTAACTTGGCTCCTTTCTGATCGATGAAATTCGGATGAGTTTGTGCCGCTCCGTAATGTTTACGCTCATTCCCAACCTTAGCTACTTAACAATATTGTGCGCCGTAGCAGTAAACATGTATTGCGAATCTAGTGTTGATTCGAGTTCCGTATTGTTCCTAGTGACTGATAACATTATTTACAAAACTGAACGAAGAGGATCCACCTTGTCTTTCTTGTAACTCGCCGACAACTTTCGCGTCACATCTGCAATGTATTAACCCACTTTTTGTTGGTTTCTTTTGTAACCCATAATCTGTCTGCCCTGAGAAAAAGAGGTGGTGCGTATCCCATGTCTCCCAAGAGCCAACCCATTACAAGCAGATCAAAACCTTCTGTTCCCAAAGTCCTCCGCTCAGGAGCCCAGTTAAAGTGTGAAATTTGTAAATAAGAGTTAATCTCTGATATCTAAACAAAAGTCCTGTTATTTTGTCCTTTCTTCTTGTTCATGTTTTCCATATGTCACTTTCTTCGCCGATTCTGCGGAGAATCCCCGCTTTCCTTAGCAGTCTATCTCCTTTTCGACATTTTTCTGTAGCAAAGCAACATATCTCAAACGCTTCCATTCTTTTGAGTTCCGGTTTTCCCACTGTCCACTGTTCACTACCATACAATGCTGTGCTCTTAAAGTTCTTTCGCAGAAATTTCTTCCTCAGATTAAAGCCGATGTTTGATATCAACAGAGTTCCCATGGGCAGGAACGTCTTCTTTTGCTGTACTAATCCGTTTTTTAAGTTCCGCTTGCTTCGTTCGTCATGTGTTATTTTGCTGTCAAAGTGGTAGAATTCCTTAACGTCATCTACATTGTGGTCATCAGTTTTCGTATTCAGTTTATCGCTACTCTCATTTCTGCTGCACCTCATAACTTCCCTCTTTCTTCGGTTTATTCTCAATCCTTACTCTCATTAGGCCCCTCACTCAATTCAACACGTCCTGTAATTCTTTTTTACTTGCACTGAGCACAGAAATGTCTCAGCTTATCTTACCATTAATATCGTTTCACCTTGAATCTTTCCACCTTGCATCTTTCTTCAGTTTGCCATCTCCAGTTGAAGTCACTCACTCACGATCAGAACCTGTAGAACTACCAAACTGCGGGGATGTTGACTGATGCGTTCCACTCGCTGTTCCAAATACCAGCACAGCCTTTATCAGTGGTTAACATATGATGATTTACAGTGCCAATCGAGGTGCGATAGGCTAGCTGAGTGTCAGTGAAACCAGGAATGTAGGGGTCAGCCTTATGAGCAAAGCTGTTTTCAGTTTGCAAGACACGAGTGTCCGCAACATATCACCAAGTTGTAGATGAAGCGGCAACACTTAGTTACTGAGAATGTTGATGTGCACGGTAACTTGAAAACGTGTGGCCAAGTCATGGGTGACAAAACACCCCCAAACACCACAGAAACACCGCTGACCGAAATTACACTTCCCACATACCGCGTCTTTAACGGCTCATTGTATCGTCTGTGCACTCAGTGCGTTGAATCAGTTGAAAAAGGCACACTCCGAGAATTTTCCGACCACATCTGTCGCCTCGAATCAACAACCATCCAATTTTCATGTTGTTTGGGTCATTCCACCCTTACCTTCCACTGTGAGCAGTGACCTTTCGAAAGGTACCTGTTTCCAAATATGTATTGCATGCAGTTTCCTTCGCAATGTTCGCTCTGAAACTGGTTGAGAAGGACCTCCATTCAGACAGCAGCAATTCCTGTGACGCTTGAAATCGATTTGCATTAAACTACGTGAAACTCGTTTCCCGTCCCTGTCGGCTCGGACTAGTGCTTACTCCACGTTACATGGCTCCTGGTGTTACACAGTTTCTTGACACACCAACAAATACGGCAGCTTCCTTTACAGTGTCATCATGAGCACGTTTAAATGCGATAACTCATTCTTGTCATTTTTTCACCTTCCACGTCGACCCTTTTCTCCGCACTGATTCCACTAGCACATTCACATGTCGCTGTTGTGGCTTACCTTGCACGACAGCAGTGAAGCTTACTTGATAGTCCGCTACAGGGCGCGACTGTTATTTTGTCCGGTGTGCTGACTGTGAATGATGAATTGATGAAGTACGAAAATGTTTACCGTATAAAGAAATATAAGTCTCCTACGAAAGAAATCGATTGAAGATACAGGAAAGCTAAAGTGATTAGTTGCAGGAAAAATGTGAATTTGAAAATAGAATTGTCATCGGAGTGACAGATATAGCGTAGAAAAAAGTCAAAAGAACGTTCGAAGAATTTAAAAGCAAAAGTATCAACATTAAGAGCGCGAAAGCACTTCCACTGTTAGGTGTACAGGAGAGAGAGGAGAGTTGGAATGAAAACGTTGAGATGAATAAACTGTCCTTTAACGTAATCAGAGAAGAAATGTCTGTTGTTCTGGATGACAGAGGAGATCCATGATCAGGGTCAAACAAATTCAGATTGGTGCAGAAGTTTGTAACGTTTAAGTTTCACGTGTTGGGCCACGGTGTGTGATTATCGATTTTTTTTCTTGTTTCAAGGGCCAATGTTGTGCCTGAGGTTACTTATTGAATTTTTTGATACTAGAAAGAAGTGACATGTATTGGGGGGCGATAACTATAGAGTCTCAGGAGAGAAAATCGAATTAGTATGAGGTATTTCTCAGTGAGTTTAATAGTCAGTCAAAGGCTGGTAAGACCCTCGTAACATACGCGACATACATGGGGAAAGTATAATTTAACGTCGTTATTTGGATTGATAAACAATATACCCACGAATAATTACAAGGACGAAGCGGAAATTTAATCTAGGCGCATAGGGTACCGGACGCATTAATTATACATGTGACTTGATCGTATTCTACACTTGACAACCATCACTCTGCACTATTACCTTAGCGATACTGCAATTCACATGTACTGTGTCTCGATGACGTTGTAGTAAGCACAGTTAGTCTACACCAATACTTGGACACAAAATTCACAAGAAGCACAAGAAGTATCATGTGAAAAAATTAGCAATAATAGCAATAATGTTTAGTCTATCAAAACAGTTACGTAGGTACGGTACTAGCTAGTAGCGTCCATTACAGTTAGATATATATTGACAACCACATCGTTTTCTGTATTAATCAACTTTGTGAAGTAAGCCATTTTAAGTTTAACTTTGCTGATCACAGGTAACATAATTATTTTCTGAATGTGGGATGCTGATCTGCCTATGTATGTATATGAAAACAGAAAGATTATCTTTCATGTGATAATCGCATATGTGACAATTTGAGGACGTATTTGAAGTAGACTGTACAAAAGATAGAGGTACCGTTACCGATTGATGTAAATTGAATCATATTCATTTAGAAGTAATAATATTTGGCCTCCATATCCAGTACACAGTAACCAAAGCACACTTCACGTAAATAGTATGACAATTCACTTGTATACAATAGTCACGGCACAATTCATGTGAGCCATATGGCAATGCACTTCGGTACAGTAATACTTGAGAGCGTATTTAGTTGTTGGATTGTAAATAGTAATTAGAAATCGTATGTTTATTGTTGAACGTAGCTCGGGTATTGTCATTTCAGTGAACTGAAATAAGTATCTGGTTCTTTTATTCCACTCTCTGATCACAGAAAGTTTTGTCCTTATACTGTCGAGCTCAGCCAGTGGTGACCATCTTCAGATCTGTTTAAAATATATCCTAATATAATAATGAATTATTGTAGGATATTTTCAATCAGATGTGAAGATGGTCACCAGTCTCCGGAATCCACAGTCCGAGGGAAAAAACAGTGATCATAGACTGGATTAAAAGAAAAACAAATTTTAGTCTTCCTGGATAACTGTTTTCATTCACTACCATGACGCAGACTGTGAAACTGGAATAAAACAATAACAATAAGAATAAAATGGAGTAAGTTTCATTCTGGACTTTTGCTGTAGCACAGTTGTCATTGAAATTAAGAGAGTCCGCAATTAATTTTGAGACATAAAGTTACTTACTTGCTTCTTTTACAGTGGTCATTGTCGACCGTGAAGTACACACATAATTATCACGACACTAATAAAATTTAACTCGATGTTGAATGTACATGGTACATGATTTTCTTATGTGTACCTACCATGAAGACACATGCAGTTTACCTGTGCGTTGGACAATAATCTGATATAAAAACTGAACACCCAGACTGGAAGTGATTATTTGTTTATTTGGAAATCTTCTTCTGTAGCAGATCACTTGAGAACTGCTCTACATACTTTACATTCCATGTTAATATGTTCTGTCGTTCTCCAGTAGAGCTTTTGGAACTCTTGCGCTCTTAGTCACAACCACGAACACTGTTTAACAATGGCGTTTTGGTGCCGTGTGTAGGCCTCGATTGTGACAATTTTCTTTACACTTTGTACCGATAACACTTGACACAAGAAAGATGTTACCAAATACCGGAAATCTGTACACATTAATATGCTCTTTACAGTAATTGTGAACGTATCATAGTTTACAATAATATAATAATTCAATCCGGATACTTCCAGACGGATTTGTTTCAAATTTACAAACGAAGTTGAACAAATTGTGGTTAGTTCAAAATTATAATAATCAGTGTATTGCATGTGAAAAACAGCAAAAAAATGTACTGCAGTAAGAGTATAGACGCTGACTCGTCACAGACAACAAGAAAATGTTTTCTCGCCACAGTACGAGTCGTTTTGACATTCGTAAATGTTGCTAGGTGGGCATGTGTCCATCATTACTTGACTCTACACGAAATTGACCACCCTGTCCAATAACAGTGATGGTTATGAGAAATAAACCGTTACTGCCATTCTCAAAAAAAGAAATAAACGGCTGATCCGTAACAAAAAGCATCTCTCTGTACATTGGTCAGTCACCATGGACAAAAAATGAATTTATCCCTCTGCTGGGGCCAAAATGCTGCACGTTCTGCGCATCCAAATTTCCCAGAACGCTGGTGCTACATTTTACCTGTAAGACATGTTTCAAATTTCACGTCTCAAACATCTGAGAGCACGTTCATGACATGGATGCGCGACACACACACAGACCCACACACACCCATACACACACCACATTTCTTTTGTTTGTGATATTGCAGGAGACATGCTACTTCCAGGCTCCAGTTGTTGCACTTCTCCACAACTGAAAAATAAGTCACAGAAAAGTGCGTTATCGATAAAAACATAAATAATATCTTCTTAAAAAATCTTGTGCTTCCTAAATATCTGCGAACGTATACGATCTTATTCAGGAGAGCATGAAGTTAACAATCCTTAAAAGTATATAAGCTACTTTACTGTGAAGTAAAAATAAAACAATAATCAAAGCTGAGTAGTGTCTTCGATACTCCACAAAAATGAAACCAAATTTTTTTGTTGGGTGATCTTCAGTACAGTGTTGCTCCACCCCTTGCAATTGAAACATGCTTGGCTTCTTCTAGTTATTCTCTCCACACTGCGGTTGAGACGATGCTAAACCCTCCCCCACTGTTCAACAGCGGTCCTTATGAACTCATTCAGTTTGTGAAAATGGTTCCTTGACGATGCGCTCCAATTTTCATCAGTTTCCAAGAACGCTCAGCCGGGTTCATAGGAAAACACGGCAGGACATTTCATCCGGCTGATGCCTGTCTCCTGAAGGAAAGCGTTCAAGAGATGGATACGGTGTGGTACTGCAATATTGGCCTAAATTTTGACTGCAGGGTTGGATCCTGTCGTGATACTACATAGCCGTCAAAATACCCTCGATAGTGATGACATCCATCTACGTTATTTGCACTTAACATGACTGGGCTTACTCTCTGCGGAACACACGGGATTGCATGCTTGAGATGTTCATTGCTTCATGACTTCTTCTATGACGATCATCCGGTGTCAGGTAGATCCTGTACTCGATGGTGATAAGCAACCACGCCATTGATCCAAAACCCATTTCAGATTAGCTTTCCCACATTCTTTGCGCACTATGCTGATGTTCCTAACGGACTCCTAGAGGACAAATGTATTGTGCGGTGACTGTCTCGTATTGTCTGGTTCCATACATCCCTCCCGTTTGTCTCCAAACAGGCAATGCGCAGTTGTATTGCGCTCTCCTCGGGTATCTGCAAATTGTAATTTGTAGGTGTCGGTCACCAGCTGACGATGTTGACTGCAGCCGACTGCGATGGACTTTTTGTATCGCACGACGTTGGCTGAATGTACAAATAACGTGACCTTAGTGCGCGCCAATTCTGTGGACAGCTTCTGATACTGACAATCCCTCCAGATGTAATCCTAGGTCTAAGCTGGAAACCACCCTTCGAGCTAATTTGAGAGACTGAACAGTACACATAAGTCAGATTGTACAGCTCGCGATTGAAGACACTACTATCTAGTGAAATGCACTGAGAATGCAACTTCACTTTCAACTAAAGTATGTAGGTCTGTTCAACGTAAGGATTCTCTACAGTCGAAAGAGCATTGAGAAAAAGATATCTCTCTCGCAGTTCCCTTTGTCACGAAAACATCGGGTAACAATTTTTAGCCAGTGCTGTACCAGAAGTATCACCAACCTTTTTTTTTAAATTTTTTGTAGCCGTCATGTCATTGTGTCCCACTTGCAAAACACCCATAAGAATGTACACTGATCCACCTAAGAAAATCACTTATTCCTTATCTTGGTACATGTAATCACGAGCATTGATCACACTGCTGTGTCTCCGATTTGGGCACTATACTTTCCTAAAAAGTTAGTTTCAACGATATCGAAAATATTTGTTATTATCAGTTAAGTTGACTCATCCTGTACTAGTTTACAACATTGTGGCCTCTTTCAGCGAAGTTTCTTTGATTTCGAACAATGTTTACTTCTTATTGCTCATATATTCATTCTCTTGGTGTGTATGTTTCTCTTTCCCCTTCCAATATTTGACGGTGACTTGGCTTGATTACATATTCTGAAAACATCTAATTCTAATATAGTTGTAAATGTATGTGTACAATTACCACTTCTGTTTTGCGTTTAATGAATTCCCAATTGCGACCAAGGGCAACCATTAGCTTTAGAATGAAATGACGATAATGAACGTTTTTGCCGGATCGGGACTGCTGTGTACGGACGCAGGAGGAGTTGGCCACAGTTCGCGAACAGCTGAACGTGTTGATGGCCGCGGTCAGCTGTCTTCAGGCTGCTGCCACGGAGTGTAGCGGCAGTGGGGAGTCTGGTGCGTCGCATGGTACACCCCAGGTGTTACATGCTTCATCCAATGTCCCTGCTGTCGAGACATCTTCGCGGGTACCGGGCGTGGTTGGGCCACCCTCTCCCCAAGGGGAGTGACGGGTTCAGCGGCGTTCGCGGCGCACGAGGCGGAGGGTCAATGTGGAGGCTGGCCGTGTGGCATCGCCCGCTCTGCCTGTGATTGGACATGTGGCCGCTCCTTCAGCAAGGTGCGAGCAGGCACACGGGGGAAGGGGTTTATTAGTTATTGGGAGCTCCAACGTTAGGCGGGTGATGGAGCCCCTTAGGGAAATAACGGAAAGGTCGGGGAAGAAGGCCAGTGTTCACTCTGCTTGCCAGGGGGTCTCATCCGTGATGTGGAGGAGGCCCAGCCGGCGGCGATAGAGAGCACTGGGTGCACCCGACTGCAAATTGTTGCTCATGTCGGCACCAATGACTCCAGACGTCTGGGTTCAGAGGTCATCCTCAGTTCGTACAGGCGGCTGGCTGAATTGGTGAAGGCGGAAAGCCTCGCTCGCGGGGTGGAATCAGAGCTAACTATTTGTAGTATCGTTCCCAGAACCGATCGCGGTCCTCTGGTTTGGAGCCGAGTGGAAGGCTTAAACCAGAGGCTCAGACGATTCTGCGGAGGTCTGGGGTGCAAATTTCTTGATCTCCGCTATCGGATGGAGAAATGTAGGGTCCCCCTGAATAGGTCAGGTGTGCACTACACGCCGGAAACGGCTACAAGGCTAACAGGGTACGTGTGGAGTGCACATGTGGGTTTTTTAGGTTAGAGAATTCCCTCCCTAGGCCCGACAAGACGCCTCCTGAGACGCGGCAAGGTAGTAGTAGGCAAAATGCAACAGGGAATAGCAACATCAATGTGCTAATAGTAAACTGCAGGAGCGTATATAGAAAGGTCCCAGAACTGCTCTCACTAATAAACGGTCACAACGCCCGTTTAGTACTAGGGACGGAAAGTTGGCTGAAACCAGACGTAAACAGCAATGAAATCCTGAACTCAGGTTGGAATGTATACCGCAGAGACAGGCTGGACAGTGAAGGGGGAGGCGTGCTTATAGCGATAAGAAGTGCAATGGTATCGAAGGAAATTGACGGAGATCCGAAATGTGAAATAATTTGGGTGAAGGTCGCGGTTAAAGCAGGCTCAGACATGGTAATTGGATGTCTCTATAGTGCCCCTGGCTCAGTAGCTGTTGTGGCTGAGCACCTGAAGGATAATTTGGAAAATATTTCGAGTAGATTTCCCCCACCATGTTATAGTTCTGGGTGGAGATTTTAATTTGCCGGATATAGACTGGGAGACTCAAACGTTCATACCGGGTGGCAGGGACAAAGAATCCAGAGAAATTTTTTTTAAGTGCTTTATCTGAAAACTACCTTGAACAGTTAAACAGAGAACCGACTCGTGGCGATAACATATTAGACCTTCTGGTGACAAACAGACCCGAACTATTTGAAACAGTTAACGCAGAACAGGGAATCAGCGATCATAAAGCGGTTACTGCATAGATGATTTCAACCGTAAACAAAAATATTAAAAACGGTAGGAAGATTTTTCTGTTTAGCAAAAGTGACAAAAAGCAGATTACAGAGTACCTACGGCTCAACACAAAAGTTTTGTCTCAAGTACAGATAGTGTTGAGGATGAGTGGACAAAGTTCAAAACCATCGTACAATATGCGTCAGATGAGTATGTGCCAAGCAAGATCGTAAGAGATGGAAAAGAGCCACCGTGGTACAACAACCGAGTTAGGAAACTGCTGCGGAAGCAAAGGGAACTTCACAGCAAACATAAACATAGCCAAAGCCTTGCAGACAAACAAAAATTACGCGAAGCGAAATGTAGTGTGAGGAGGGCTATGCGAGAGGCGTTCAGTGAATTCGAAAGTAAAGTTATATGTACTCACTTGGCAGAAAATCCTAAGAAATTTTGGTCTTATGTCAAAGTGGTAGGTGGATCAAAACAAAATGTCCAGACACTCTGTGACCAAAATGGTACGGAAACAGAGGATGATAGACTAAAGGCCGAAATACTAAATGTCTTTTTCCAAAGCTGTTTCACAGAGGAAGACTGCACTGTAGTTCCTTCTCTAGATTGTCGCACAGATGACAAAATGGTAGATATCTAAATAGACGACAGAGGGATAGAGAAACAATTAAAATCGCTCAAAAGAGGAAAGGCCGCTAGACCTGATGGGATACCAGTTCGATTTTACACAGAGTACGCGAAGGAACTTGCCCCCCTTCTTGCAGCCGTGTACCGTAGGTCTCTAGAAGAGCGTATCGTTCCAAAGGATTGGAAAAGGGCACAGGTCATCCCCGTTTTCAAGAAGGGACGTCGAAGAGATGTGCAGAACTATAGACCTATATCTCTAACGTCGATCAGTTGTAGAATTTTGGAACACGTATTATGTTAGAGTATAATGACTTTTCTGGAGACTATAAATCTACTCTGTAGGAATCAGCATGGGTTTCGAAAAGGACGGTCGTGTGAAACCCAGCTCGCGCTATTCGTCCACGAGACTCAGAGGGCCATAGACACGGGTTCACAGGTAGATGCCGTGTTTCTTGACTTCCGCAAGGCGTTCGATACAGTTGCCCACAGTCGTTTAATGAACAAAGAAAGAGCATATGGACTATCAGACCAGTTGTGTGATTGGATTGAAGAGTTCTTAGATAAGAGAACGCAGCATGTCATTCTCAATGGAGAGAAGTCTTCCGAAGTAAGAGTGATTTCAGGTGTGCCGCAGGGGAGTGTCATAGGACCGTTGCTATTCACAATATATTGTGGATAACATCGTAAATTCACTGAGGCTTTTTGCGGTTTATGCTGCAGTATATCGAGAGGTTGTAACAATGGAAAATTGTACTGAAATGCAGGAGGATATGCAACGAATTGACGCATGGTGCAGGGAATGGCAATTGAATCTCATTGTAGACAAGTGTAATGTGCTGCGAATACACAGAAAGAAAGATCCTTTATCATTTAGCTACAAAATAGCAGGTCAGCAACTGGAAGCAGTTAATTCCATAAATTATCTGGGAGTACGCATTAGGAGTGATTTAAAATGGAATGAACATAAAAAGTTGATCGTCGGTAAAGCAGATGCCAGACTGAGATTCATTGGAAGAATCCTAAGGAAATGCAATCCGAAAACAAAGGAAGTAGGTTACAGTACGCTTTTTCGCCCATTACTTGAATACTGCTTAGCAGTGTGGGATCCGTACCATTTAGGGTTGATGGAGGAGACAGAGAAGATCCAAGGGAGAGCAGCGCGCTTCGTTACAGGATCATTTAGTAATCGCGAAAGCGTTACGGAGATGATAGATAAACTCCAGTGAAAGACTCTGCAGGAGAGACGCTCAGTAGCTCGGTACGGGCTTTTGTTAAAGTTTCGAGAACATACCTTCACCGAAGAATCAAGCAGTATATTGCTCCCTCCTACGTATATCTCGCGAAGAGACCATGAGGATAAAATCAGAGAGATTAGAGCTCACACAGAAGCATACCGACAATCCTTCTTTCCACGAACAATACGAGACTGGAATAGAAGGGAGAACCGATAGAGGTACTCAGGGTACCCTCCGCCACACACCGTCACGTGGCTTGCGGAGTATGGATGTAGATGTAGATGTAGATGTAGATGTAGAACCCGGATTTCCCGTTTATCGCGAGCGGTTGCCTTAACAGTTGGCTACCCGTGTAGGACGAAATACAGTGATGTACTAACCTACAACACACGCGGAAAAATAACCTTTATTTCCCATTGTTAAAGCTGTCAGTAGGTCAGACAGAGTTCAATATGCAGGAACAAAATTTTTTGATCTTTTGCGTAGTAGCATACAATGTCTGCCAGTTTTGAATCTAATTTAAAATCATTTCTCCTGGACAACTCCTTCGATTCCAGTAACGAATTTTTACTTGGAAACTTGTAGCTATTTTAAAAACAGTGATAATTTATTATTGGTATTGCCGTCTCAAGCTTACTGCAATTCAATTTAAGAGAATTTACACCAGATGTGTTTCACTTTTATTTATGTCGTCTGTGGTTATTCTGCAAACTGGATAGGTGTGTCTGCGCATTTTTGGGTGTTTTGGATTGAAAACAGCATTTTGTTTAGATAGATGATGTGCAATTTACTTACGGTGAATCTGCATCTTGTTTACGTATTCTCCAAACCACTGCTTCTTCCATCTTTGTTAGCCGAGGCAGATGGCTAAAGACTCCGTTTCACATATACACTCGGAAGTTTTTGCCTTTCCCCACTTTTTCTTGCGCTGCATTCACGCTATTTACACTTCACCTCGCTGTTGGAAAAATGGAATTGCAGTTACGTGTGTTTCCACACAGTAGAGTGTTACAGTTTTTATGTCTGTTCCTTGGTTCACGTGTAGCTGAGTCAGAACACACATAACTTCAATTCGATATCCAAAAGTGAGGTGAAGTGTAAATAAAGCAAATTCAGCGCCAAGAAAAATTGCAGGTAGGCAAAAATTTCTAAGTGTGTATGTGAAATGAAGTCCTTCGACATCAACCTCCGCTAACAAAGAGGAATAAAGCAGTGGTTTCGAGAACATGTAAACAAGTGGCAGATACACTGCATGCAGATTGTACATGAACTTTATAAAGCAAATGCAGCTTCCAATTAGCAGAATAGCCACAGAAGATGATTTATAAATAAAAGCGACACACGTCTGGTATAAATTCTCCTTAACTAACTCCTACAGTACAAGGAGAGCGCCGGCAAGCTCCTCCAATTCCTAGCCAGCGACGGTGGGCGTGTAGGAGCGCTTCCTCTACCCCTTCTCAATGACTTAGAAAAAGGTCTAGAAGTAGAGAGACTGAGAATAATCGCTCGATGTATGTAATCTTTATTGCTCCATTCAATGATATGTCAATTATATGATCAACAGTGATTTTTCCAAGTTCTTTAGCTAATAATTTGTTAACTGAATATAACAGTTGGGTCTCAGAATTGTTGGGTAACACCGACAAGCTGTCCGTGTGTAGTAAGACATCAGGTACTTCTGGTAACAATAGCATAAACGGCTTAAAGTCTTAAGACTAGCGTTGTGGGGGTAGGTTAAAGGAGCAGAAAGCTTAACAGTGGGCGTAAATATGAGCAAGAAGAAATGTTAAACAATAATTCACTGTTAGTTATGACAGCACGATAGGTCTGAGACATGAGCATAAACTGGTAACACAACTTTATTATCACAACGGTATGACACTTTAATATTTTATGTGTGAGGTTTTCCAGGTGTAGGATATATATTTATTTAGATTTGATTGTGAATCAATTAAATTACAATATTTGAAATATGGACTGATATTTTTTGTTAATCAAAATCCTAATTTCAGCTTCTGAAAAACTTACACGTAAAAACAGCCTTAGCGGTAATTTTTAACTCAGAAATTTGTACATTTCAACTGGACTACGTAGTTTCGATGAAGAGTGAAACAAAGTTCGACCATGCAAGCCCGCAACGCATATCAAAATCGCCCTCAGGGACGGCGAGCACGCGGACACACTCTCATTCATTGAGAAGGGGTAGGGGGAGAGTGCCGATACGCCCTCCGTTGCTGGCTAGCAGTTGAAGGAGCGTACCACCGCGCCCCTCGTACTGACTGGGACAAATTGCAGTAAGCAAAAGATGAGGAAATTATTAAAAATTTTAGCAGCTGCTGCGGAAGATGGCCATGCAAATAAACAAAAAATAAGTTTAGCTGCATAAGTCGGTCTAAAAATAATAACGTGTACATTACTGGTAACACTAACCATGTATACATATCCCGTAAACTGGCTCGTTCCACATCGTTTCGATAAAAGAATCGCTTGAATGATTTCTGCAACATGGGGGTAACTAACTAACTAACTGTGTTAATCATTATTGGTAAACTGCGTTAGTAGTAAATGAGGTATTTTTGATAGTGTAAAACTGGATGAGTTGTGTTTTCGTCGTGTAAACCAAATCTGTTTTTGTCGCACTCACAAGGGGAGGCCACGACGTTTGGATCGCCGATTTACTTCAGTCTTTGTACAGCTTTAGTAGGTCGTTAAAACAACATAGAGTGCAAGTAGTAGGGTGCACTAACGTAACAATTCCGAGAAAATCGTAAGAGAAGTTTTATGCTTCTCTTATGTAACGGATGTATCTGTGCAGCGGTGCTGGATGTTAAGAGTTCATGGTGGTCAAGTGGTGCCAGCACGGTAGCTCAGCGTGTTCAGTCGGAGGGCTGGTTGCCCTCTGTAACTAAAATCAACTTTCAGCTTAAACGGGTATCTGACGTCCGTCAGACCAAACGCAACGAAGAATATCGAAAAAATGTAGAGAAAAAAAAGAGAAAGAAAAAGAAAAAGTGGTTAGCATTTGAGCTTCGTAAGGCGAACGTGTATGAGGCGACGGTTCGACTCCCAGTCAAACTTAATTTTTAATCTATACTCATATTGTGTAATTTACATGAAATTTGAGAGGTAATCTTATTTTTAAAAAAGACCTCGTGCATTTGTATAAAGTTTTAGCGAATTTCATGTTATTTGACGACTTACTATTTATAATTAAATTTAATTACTAGAACAAGCACATTTACAACCATCGACAAGTAAATGAAGACACGCATAGAGTTTTCCTGAAAAAGAAGCAGTGTGGTAAGGTACCCGGACTACTTTGCACAGCCGTCTGGTGTGGCCGAGTGGTTCTAGGCGCTTCAGTCTGGAACCACGCGACCGCTACGGTCGCAGGTTCGAATTCTGCCTCGGTCATGAATGTGTGTGTTGTCAAAAATGGTTCAAATGGCTCTGAGCACTATGGGACTCAACTTCTGAGGTCATTAGTCCCCTAGTTAAACCTAACTAACCTAAGGACGTCACACACATCCATGCCCGAGGCAGGATTCGAACCTGCGGCCGTAGCGGTCTCGCGGTTCCAGACTGCAGCGCCTAGAACCGCACGGCCACTTCGGCCGGCGTGTGTGTTGTCCTTAGGTTAGTTAGGTTTAGGTAGTTCTAAGTTCTGGGGGACTGATGACCTCAGATGTTAAGTCCCATAGTGCTCAGAGCCATTTGAACCATTTTGAACTACTTTGCACATCGGCGCTTCAAGCTGCAGACACTGAGGCAGACCCCATTTGGAAGTTAACCTGCGTAGCGATGAGACCTTGCTAACGTAGCAAGAACGAATAGTATAGGTGCATATTCTTTTAATACCATAGAACTTGCACTTGTACTACAAAAATGAAGGTTTGAGAGGGAGTCGAACCGTCGCATCATACACGCTCGTCTTATGGCACTTGAATCTTAACCACTTGACCATCACGAACTCTAACATCTGGTACCTACACAGAGGTACATCATTATACTAAAATGTAGAGTTTCACGGACGGAAATGTCATGTCATTATGGTTATCCGAGCTGTTATGCCGTGGTCGGTTGGTGAATTTTGTCTCAATTCCCAACGTTTCGTCCCCGTCTGCTGGAGACATCTTCAAGGGGGTCTGTAGCTCGATGAAAGGTCCAACACACCCGTCCACGGCACAACAGCCCGGATAATCGTAATGGACAAGAGGTACATCAGTTACCTATTCGGACGGTAAAACCTCTTGCGGTTTTCTCCGAATGCTGGAGTAGTGCATCTTAATGCTTGTACATTATGTTGTTTTAATGCCCTACTAAAGGTGTACAGAGTTTGAAGTAAATCCGTGATCCCAACGTCGCGTCCTCCCGTTGTCGGTACGCTGTGGTAGCTGCCTGCTTCCCTCTCGATGAGAGCGCTCCCCTGTGTGTTTTCCGCAGCGTACCAGGCTCCGCTGGCGGTGGCGGGCGTCACGTCCGTTGTGCGGCGCAAGCCCAAGGACTCGGCTGACTCGAAGCGCGAGCGCAAGGCGGCCAAGACGCTGGCCATCATCACGGGCGCTTTCGTGGCCTGCTGGGCGCCCTTCTTCACGGTGGCGCTGGTGCTGCCGCTGTGCGCCGCCTGCGTCGTCTCGCCGCACCTCATGGCCGTCACCCTCTGGCTGGGCTACTTCAACTCGACGCTGAACCCCGTCATCTACACCGTGTTCAGCCCCGAGTTCCGGCACGCCTTCAAGCGGCTGCTGTGCGGCCGGCGGGCCACGGACCTGCGCCGCCGCAACCGACAGCTGGGAGTTCGCTACCTGCAGTGAGCTGGGCTCGCGCTGGCGCGACTGCTCCGCATTGCCCAACAATGAGCACTTGATGACCGCCTGCCTCTCGAGGCGCACGGTAGCTGCTACGGTGCACACGATACTTGCATGGTGACGTGGATCCTCTCCACGTTCTCAAAGTACCTGTGCACACCATCGAGTCGACGATGATCCACCGTCAGCCACGGCGAGTCCTTCGGGATCGGTGACGTAGCTGGCCAGATTTCCTTGTAGGGTGGCACGCCGTCGAGCTTGAAAGTCCCCACAGTCATGTAAGACTTGCCACCACAAACTTGGCACGTGATTGGTGTGGGAGTTCGAACGTTACCCTCGACCGGTGCTATTTGCTACAGACTTGATTCTGGCGCGAAAACATACTTTCTTTGAGAAGCCAACGACCGTCGAGAACGACTCGGAATCCTCGAAGCTCATTCTAAAGGCGGCATGGCGACTAAGCCCATAAAATTTCTGGCCAACTGTTTCTGTTGTACTGTGGGCCATCTCAGAGACAGAAATCACACATCAGGGAACAATATAAGTACACATGTTACAAATTCTAGTACTGCGTAGCCTTGACAAAACGGAATCGCATAAACGGCGCTGGAAACTTCACAGTGCGATCTAATTTCCTGTCCTGTGGTGCCTAATTTGTCTGCCTCAGTTACGACAGACAGTTTAGTTTTCATTTCATCGTCTTGCGCGTACCAAACAGCCTCACGTACGGGTCCACGAGAAAGATTTTCATCGCGAATTACGCTAAATGTAATGTGGGGCTATGTTACTGCTTACTGCAGTATATTTTCGTCAGCTCATACTAAATGACCTGCAAGATCCGAAAGGTAATGGGTGCCCCCACAAGCTCTAGGGAGGTTTTATCGCCGATAAACGAGCTACGTTGCTTGAGCGCAGTTTGGTTACAGTTAATTTAAGGTATACGTAAAGCACCACCTCAGCTGCTGTTAAGCAATATCTTCACGATCGTCGTCCAGAACCCTGTTCAGGCACTTTGCTACAGTGTACCTAAGCAACCACCAAGGTCCGATACGTTTGTTACATGAAGATGTTCAGTGAACAGATTACCTGGTACTGGAAACTAAGATATTTCTTAACAGTGGCTGATGTGATCATTACGTATAAGTTAAAGAAATAACAACGCAGAACATGCATAAATTTGTTACAGTTATGCCAATGTGTGACTGCAGTGGTCAAACTAGCTCACTAACTTATTTGGGAGAAGTCGTGTACCGTTACAATTCGTCTAGGGGTATTAAAACGTGAACTGTCTAGTATTATCGGCTATGGCATTTTGGCCTTCCGACGAACCAGAACTTCAGCCTCTGCATTAGCTGGCACTGCCCTGCAATATTGGCGGTTACGAGGTCATCACACCACTCTGGCACCCATTAGTGTTGCCTTTTAGAACTGAAGCTTCTAGTTCTCTTTCAGTAGGTTTACTGGCTTCGCAAGGCTCAGTGAAGGCTGTTTGCATCAAAGAAACAACCCTTTGCTGTGCCATGCTTCCATCCCAAACTCTAAACGTGGAATGAAGACAAACAAACAGAGCGCTCAGAACTGGAGGGTGATAACAGTTGAACTGCAAATCAGGATACGAGGTCACTGAAGAATTCTGTCAAAGTCACCCACAAAATATTGTTATTTTCAGCTGCCCCTGCCCATTGGTTTTATGCAACCCACAACACCTTCAAATATCACAGGCAAGATTTTTGTACTCTCTCACTTGCTACATGCAAACAGTTAGTCCTACAGCAGTTGTGAACAGGAGGTAGTAAATTTAATGTAGTTAAATTTTGTACTGGGATACGTTTTCGTAAGAGGCAGTAATTTTTGAATTATTCAAGAAAAATGTACAAAATTGATCTTCAGTCACGTTTTTCATGATAAATCGAAAATTTTGGCGTCCAACAAAATGTATGCTAGTACAAAATTTAACTGTATTTATGTTTCTACAAAACCGTCCTGTTCAGTTTTTCTGGAGGACTCATAGTCTGTGCATAGCGTGCGAAAAAATATGAAAATCTCGCATGTGGTTTTTGAAGGCATTGCGGGTTGCACAAAACCCATCGGTAGGTGCTGCTGAATTATCCTATATACGTGGCGTAGATGGACGTGTGTCTACTTCCAGTTCTAAATTCGTATTTTTGAAAAGTGTTGCAATTTTTAGAAAGAGGAGCCATCGAAAAGAGATTCTGTTGTAGATTATTTGTAACACATTTTTTAAAACATTTTTAATACGTCAGTCGTATGCTGCAGCTAACTCAGAGTTATGCTTTTCTTCAGCGCGCCCGTTCTACGTCTGCGACAGATGGGGAGCGAGGCCCGCGCCGACAATCTGCGCCGTGTCGTATGGATGCCCCCTTCTGCACTGTACACACACTGCACCTCTGGGGAAATTAGCTAACAGGCACACCCGGACGTAACACGGGGAATGACGAACGGCTGGTCGCACAGGGCACCACATCTGTTCACGGCTACGCAGCACGCCTAAGGCCGGAAGCGGTACGGCGGGTTCCGAAGGCCCGAATGCAGAATTATTATCTGCACTATACAAACTTCGGTACTGCGTGAACTGCAATCTCATTACGTAGTTCGTAGATCATTGTAATCGCTGAAAACTTCCTGATAATGTGTATGAATCACTGTCTCCCGTGTTGTTAGCAAGTTAGCGTAAAATAAATGTGACACACAATCATTGTACATCCCCTTCCTCGCCAAAACGACCGATTTTGACGTCGTGCTTACGGCAACCTGGATTAATTACAGAGAGTAGATCCCTTTTCTGAAGCACTATTTGTTTTTAATGAAATAATGGAAGAAGTAAACTAAAAATCCCCTAACGGAGGTGTTTCTACTTATCAGGAGTGACACTTCAGATATGTTAAAAATGAAGCATTTATTGAGTAATTTATTTTCTAAGTACATTCTGTATTCTTGCAAGACCACCTTCACTACGAAGTTGAAGAGTATATTTGCGACTCCACTCTAGGTTAATCGGTGTCATACTTATAACACTCTCGATTTGTCTTCGGTTTACCAACAGGGGATATAATTAATGACAAAATCAACAAATAACCTCACCGAAAAGGAAAACTCGCCTTTTTTGGTTTTCTTTTCTGTTACTTGTGTTTTCTTGGTGCCGTTTCCGTGCGACCGAATCCAAACGTTCAAATATTTTCCTGTCGCCGCAGAAAAATTTATTTCTTGTCACTGGAGGACGTTAGCATTCAGTGCACGTCCGCTCTTAAAAATGAGGCCCTATTTCCACTTGCCGCCAGTGGCTCCCGACAAGTCTTATGGGAAAACGGTGAGTGATATTAAAAAACTTCTCTCAGATAAAAGACCGGGCGCCAAACTTCGTTCGTTTCGGCGAGAAATGGCCACGCGCTGCTTGGAAGCGCTCCTTTTGTAATAATACGTGAAGTTCTTTTTTTTTTTTTTTTTGTTCACTTGAAATAGTATTCTTAAATGTATATGAATATATATGTATAAAAGTTGCATTATGATTTTGAATGTGCAAAACAGAATGTAAAAATATTGTTACTATGTATACACTCGTTGATGTTGGCAGAGATACGTTGTGAGACTGATATAGGAATCAATATGTACTGCATCCATATTCTAATTCGATAGTGCTGCAACCATTAAGAGGGTATTTTGTAACTGTTGGCTGATTTTTTGAAATACTGAATTGTTCTTTGTAGGTGTACCCATAAATCCCTTTTACTCCTTTATACCATGGTTATATCGAAGGCAATAATTTATAAATAAATGTACGTATGTTCCTCCACATAGTTCTAACGAAAATATTTACATTATATAAGAACGCTCCTGTGCATAGCAAAGTGTATGTGTGTATCTGTGTGTGATTTTGTGTATGTGTATGTGTAAGAGAGAGAGAGAGGTGCATATAACAGCGCCACCGAGTAGAAAGTATGCGTGCTGCAGAGTAAACACTTTTGGGTATAACGTCAGCAATCTTTTTCTTTAAGTTTTCTGCCTTTGTATATCACGTTACCGTTTCTTATTTCTCTTTTTTACGTCGTAACATGAGAGGGCATGGGCTATCCACTGCCTGTTTTTGTTGCCCCGTACCTGAGGCCATTGTCGTCAGTAAATAGCCAAGCCACGCAAATAGATAGCGGAACTGCGTTTCACCTTCCCTTCCCTTACCTTGCCCCTTCCCTCCCCAGTCAATCGCCACTTACGTAGTGCACCATTCTAGTTGTATATAGGTTGCGTGTTTCCGCCGACAGGATACTGTGGAGACGAACCTCTTATATTACATGCATTTAATTCCAGGACCTGTCTCTGAGTTTCTCACGGGTTAAGTCAACTTCGCTAAGAAGAAGTAATCCAGCAATGTTTGATACCACTTATGTTTGTTACTGATAGGCCCCATCGTGAAACCTACCAACTGGAAGCGATGTTAATCCCTCCGTGTGATACCACCGGTCTGTCGTGAACAGATTTTTGGTTTATGTATTTCATTTTGACCTGTTGATACTAGAACTTACAAAGAATCCTTGTACTCATGTGTACCGGAATGGCGAAACACAAAAAAGAGCTGGGTGCTTCCTTTGTATTCACCAACTTCAGCGAGACACTGCAGAAACTTAAGAAGTCCATATTTGTAAAACATAATTTATATTTTCCCTATAGTTGTGCAATCGGCGAGGGCTGCCGCTTTTCATGAGACCGTATATGCGATGTAACAGGTTGTTAGTACTCTGCCTTTTGCAAAGTAAAATACGTTTTATTTCGTACTGACCATCGAGAATCTCCGTTCAACTTACTTTCTATACTGCGTTTATGTTTTATTACCTGGGTTGCAGAATTCTTTCGTTCTCTTCCTTTGTAATTATCTCTCTCTGACTTCGCGTTCCATCGCTTAGATAGTTTTCTAAATATATTATCTTTCTGTTAAAACAATTTCTAGTTCTTGCATGTTGTTTAGTTCATGATGCTTCTCCATTCTGTAACCCATGTTTTAGTTAGTATCTTACACCAAAATAGGGGGCTATTTGATTGATTAATCTGTAATCACTTGTCTCATCATGGAGGAATGGTCACGATCATTCGAAGCAAGAAAGTCTAGTAAGCATGGGCTCTAAAATGCACACCTTAAGAGCCGTGAGCAGCTCTTTAGTTTCGATAGATGAAACAAATATCTTATACTGCAAGCTGTGTGCGTTTCATATTTTGAGCGGTGGTAGTATGCATCAAATCAAGACAAATGTGTCAAGTAAACATGGACTCTGTAGTTCATATCTTCTCAGCTATGAGCACTTGTTCAGTAGAAAAAAATGTGTTTGAGATTAGCGAAGATGGACAAGTGCTCATAGTTCTTCAAGTATGCACTCTAGAACACATGTTTACCGGACATTTGTTTCTTGTTTTTCTCCATACCACGACCTATAAAAATGTGGAAAGCAAAAAGCTTGCAGTAAAGAAGTATCTAACATCAAGAAGTGCTCATAGCTCTTCAGGTATGCATTTTAGAGTGTAATTTTTTTTTAAATTTTTTTTTCTTCGAATCTCGTTCCGTTCATATTCCTAAATATTGAGAAATCCTCCTCGGACACCCTCTACACGCATCATTCGTTATTTCTCTTACATTTCTTCATTCTCTTGTCTCCAATTTACAATTCATTAATAAATATTCTCATGCATATAAAAGGCTCAGCGTACCCAAATGCATTAATTTTGTATTTCCAAAGACATATTTCTCGTCACAGATGTTCTTACTTAAATACGATGTTCCTTTCGTTTGACTAATTGTTTCTTTTATATCTGTTGGCATGTATATTTCTTGTGTTTGTCAATTTAGTTGTTATATTTTCATCTATCCACATTTCTGCACTTACACCTCATTATACGAGTAAATAAATGCTTAGCGATATATATTGACAAAAATGAAAGACCTGGCGAAGATGCAGCAAAATACCACTGACATGTCATCCTCTCATGACAGCAGGGTGAAATGCACAACATGTATGCATTTTTCGAAAGACAGTGAAAGAGTAAAGGAATGAAACCATTTTACTTTCCTTATCAGCAGCTCGTGGTCTTGCGGTTAACTAGGACCTGGATACGATTCTACGCCGGGTCGACGATGTTTTCGGCTCGGGACTGGGTGTTGTGTTGTCCTCATCATTTCATTATTACTGACGAGCAAGTCGCCGAAGTGCTGTCAAGTAACAAGACTTGCACCAGGCAGCCGAACTACCTAGAAGGTGTCTCCTGGCCAAAAATGCCACACACACTTTTTAATGTTAAAAAAATCTTTTAGTTTCTCAGCGTTGCTAGTAATTTCGCTAATGACTCTTGTCGTTTTGGTGACAATTTTTCTTCCCACACTATCGATAGCATCTTTTTATTCGTGAATCCATGTATCTTGACTATTTTGGCAGCCTACGGGTGCTAACACTAACACTGTTTTGATTTGCATATCCCACCGTTTACAAAAATTCGGAAAAAACTCTCTCCCTCATAGCTACATCCAGTAGCTTTTGTTATTGTTGTACAATAGTTTGCGTCCTGCCGCACAATAGGCACACCAAGCAATAGGGTGCCTGTAGCAACGATGGCGCGTTTTCGAAATAAGCGTTGCCCCACGGCAAGTTGCAATGAACGATAGTGGCAGAGTTTATAGAACAGAAGAAAGCATGAAGGAAAAGTATGAAAGAATTCATTTTAGTGTTTTCTTACACATGTATCACTTGTCAACAAATGATTGAAATACTAGAGCAGATAAAGATTACATACAAGTTTCCTTTATTGACATGTTTCACTCGACAGGCGCTATCGTCTTCAGTAATTGAGGAGCCAAGAGTCACACGTCAAATATACCTGGCTGTGGACAGCTCCGCCGTCATACATAGGTACACACATTTTATGTACGACGGCGGCGCAATAAACAGCCAGATATATTTGACGTGATAAAGGAAAGTTGTATGCGACCTGTATCTGCTCAACAATTTTAATTTCTGACGGCAGGTTTCCCCCCTGCATGCGATATATGCGCTCTGCAAATAAATTGTTGGTTCCAGTACCGTATGTTCGAGACGAGTTGGTTTGTTATACTGACACACTTGTGTTCAATCTCTGCGAAGGATAATACAGACTGTGACAAGTTACTGTTACTCCCCATTTTGCGTTTACGCATAGAACGTTTCTCGTCCACCACGCCGCTGTGCTGACCACATCACCCAGCACACATTGTGTTTGCCCATACAATGGTGCTACCAAACAAGGCACCAACTGCAAAGATGGCTTCTGTGTAACGATTTGATCAAGAATAATTCGTTTCCCGGAAACTTTCTCTTACATCACTTCCACACATTCACAGTTATTTGACAGATACAAGCAGAATTTTGTTTTTTATTTTTTTTTCTTCAAGCTTTTTTTGATCGTAACATTGTTGAATAATACAATGCTAAAAAATCTCCAACGGTCATCTGCTTCTTTGAAAAACTGAGTTACTTGCCCCCGATGAGGATACAGAAAAGTTATGTTAGTACATTTATTCAAGCATTTGGAACAAAGCTTGTGGTCTTCATTCAGCTGCGGCATCTTACGTAGGGCCGAGGTTCACAAGTCCTCGCTTCCTTGTGACTTTATTCCATTTAAAATTCGATAAGTCTTTTTCAAACCACCCTTTCATTTCGGAAAAACAGCCACCATCATATTTTCAGTTGTTGGACTAGAGATGGATATTTAAAAACAAACTTCGGTATGAGTTTTCAAGCTATTTCCATGATCCCATTAATGTAAGAAAGCGTCTTGTCCTCAGGGAGACCTGAAGCGCCTCTAACGGACACTTTGGCAAACAATAAGCATAGCTGCAAGAAAAGCAAAAGTGCTGTGATTAAGGCGAGGCGTTCTTGAATATGAAACACGGCTCCCCTCAGTGGCTATCTAATTAATGCACTCCTTCCCTCATGGCACCGCTGTACATAATTTAGGTCGATAAGGACGGCCCTATTTAGGGGGTGAAAGCACTTGAATTAACTACGGACGCCTTAAGCTAAATTCTCAGACTCTCAACCGCAGAATGTAGAAGACGCTAGCCTTCTCGCTGTCATGTAGTCCAATGCTCAAATTACGTTCCACTATTCCGGTATTACTCTCCATTTCTGCACACTGTGTACAAAACGGTGCTTTAGTACTTCAAATAACACAGAAATGCGGGGTAACTCGACTATGTAGATATACATATACTGACAGATGTAATATACATTGCTTTTTATCGTAGTATCTGCTCACATTTCTGGATTACTTCTCCTCGATTAGAATCGGATAATGCGTTGTCCATGTAGTACAAATCGTCCCGGCAGGTATTTCACAAGTTAGTAATATAACTGCTTATAGTACGGAGAAATGAACAGTGGTCGCTCTTATGTTGCACCGCCTCAAAAAGTGGATCATTACCGTGCAATCCAGTGTACTGCATGAATTTCTAGTGGTACGTGTAACGTCTAATCTGCATTCAGTCCTCACGTTTACTGTAACATCGCTTCAATTGCAGATGTAGCTATATTGTGGATTTTGGCATTCAGCTCTCAGAGTTCTTCGAAGGAAGTGAAAAGACTAAGAACAGACGGTTAGGAAATTCAGCCACATCTTCCAGGACCAAACATTGAAAACATATAGTTCAGTGCATGTATCACTTGAAAGACCATGTTCTATGGTACACCACCCAGCTGGAAAAAGTCTTTAGCGACCAGATAACTGAAATGCCAGGTAAAGCTCCCGTACATTACGGTAGTCTTTGCCTACAACTAAGTCTACGAAAAAAGAAAGCTCAAATAATTCGATGCAGCATGTATCACGTAACACATATTGTGGAACAGGTGAATATGTAGACATTATGTCTGACTATCCTTCGAAGATGAAGGGCTGATTGACCGGAAAATTACACCTTCTTTGTAAAATATTCACACTGTCCCAATGTGGACGGATATCTTTTCCAAATTACTCGCTTTCAGCTTAACCACGTGTTATAACTGCTTTCGACACAGTAACAGCTGTACGAGTTTGCAGAATACCACTTACAGTAAACTGTCGTAAGGGGATTGGTAGATCCTGTGATAGCCTTCGGACAGATTCTGTTGTTAACGCTACAAAGCCTCATAAACGTTGACTATTTTTATCGGCATGATATTTTACTTCCACTCTTCCTGTCTCCACCGAGTTGGTATCATCACTTTTACATTGACGACTCAGAAGGAAGGTTATTTACGTATTGCTTTCTGAAGTTTCTTCCACTTTGCACATTGTAGTGTTTGTACTGATGTCATTGAACTGAACTCCAGAGACTTGCAACGAACAAAGAATTTTAATTGGTGCATTAGATGGACCACAGTTCATTATTCTGCACTTCTCTGTATTGGATGTCAAGTTAATGACATGTTCGTCCAGTAGATCTCCTAAAAAGACTCCTGCTCCCGTTAACCACATCCAAACCCCACAGAAGTTAATCGGTAGACCCTATAAGCCCTTGTCGGTACCTAATAAAAAGCCTTTTCAGCGGTTCTCCACAGTCGGCCGGTTCTGTTCGAGGTCACCAGCGCCGTTTCAGAGCCCCCGGCATGCGAAGCCTGACGGACCGACTCACTGTAGACGCGAAAGAAATACAGGACTGCCACCTACACCCTGCCCCTATCCCCAGTACCGTACCATCTACTCCCGCTGCTCGTAGGTATTTGCAACACAGTACTTTAAAATCTCTTATATAAAGTATTTGAGAAAGACATTATATAAACTCTGCAAGACCTGTCTCCGTTTCTGTAAACAATTATTACAACAGTGCTTGAAACTATTAGAAAAATACTAGTGTGGTTTTCGCGAAAGAGGGCTTCTTTTTCGGCTGTAACGACTGCTTTGTCGCCTGTCTCTTAACGAACACTTCTCTTGCAAGCTAATGTGCGATGATGAAGCGCTCCTACCCGTCAACAACCGCCACGTTTAGAAAGGATCTCATCCTTGATCTGTGTATAGTATAAAACGCATACACAAACATGGTATAGACAGGATGTGTTCCAAGTGATTTTTCCCCTGACTTACGACCGAAGCGAAAAATTGTGGATTAATGACTTGCCACTGTATCATATATCAACGGATCGATCGTTTTCTTCCTTAAGATTTCGGGGAGTTACAACACTTTTTTTTATATTCATTGAGCAGCACAGGTGATAAAGTCATTAAAAGTTGTAGGTACATAACAGGAGTCATGAACAGCTCTTCAAATGAATATGAAACACATTATTTTATACATTTTATTGTAAGGGCTTAAAGCAAGAATCTAAAACGGCTGATCCGCTCGATTTACAAGGAAGACAAAATGGAACTAAAATGACACCGGACATGATGTGTTAGAATTACATACCATTTTGACATCGTCACGACGAAGCTCTCTAAAAGGAATAAATCATTACTACTGGGTTCAGATAATTATGTTAAAGTAATATCTCAGTTAATCCAACTTTAATAATCTTATGTTATCATTCCTTCTAAGCTCAATATTAAGCCTTCGCGTGACGTACTAAATTTCTCAAGTAGTTCAGATTTGGAGACCTAGTGACCTCCAAGTATGTCATCAATTTTTTTCATGTAATTGGCATGTGCAATGTATCAAATGGTGAGTTCCACGTGCTACGTATTACATCTGTACGGAGTGTGCTGACGGTCTCGAGCCAGTCTGATGCTCATACATTTTTGGCATTATGTAGATAGTATAAAGATAAAAAAATTAAAAATGTACATGTTTAGGTGAGATGCAGTTGATTTAAGGCTTTTTAGGTGATCACTTTTTACGATATTTCCTTAGAAACTCTTTCCAGACCCTAAACAACTCTTAAAATCACTGCTTAGAGGATTCCAGCTTCACGATGACCGGTACAGAAATAAATCAGGATAACCGATCTCTGAAATTCACAAGACTAACGTAGTATGCAGGCATGTGCACTGTATCAAATGGTGAGTTCCACGCGCTACGTATTACATCTGTAAGGAGAGTGCTGACGGTCTCGAGCCAGTCTGATGCTCATACATTTTTGGCATTATGTAGATAGCATAAAGATAAAAAAATTAAAAATGTACATGTTTAGGTGAGATACAGTTGATTTAAGGCTTTTTAGATGATCACTTTTTACGATATTTCCTCAGAAACTCTTTCCAGACCGTAAACAACTCTTAAAATCACTGCTTAGAGGATTCCAGCTTCACGAAGACCTGTACAGAAATAAATCAGAATAACCAATTTCTGAAATTCACAAGACTAACGTAGTATGCAGGCGCAAGACTGGATCATATACCTTCGCCTAACATGGTCCGTAGTTCCTACAATACACAAGATAAAGAAGGCACTATTAGTAACGAAAGTATAATTTCATATCTAATTTGAACAGAATCTTTCCGCAACACAGGAAGTGGTTAAGGTACTGTACTAGTATCGAGAAGACCAAGGTTCAAACACACGTCCGGTCAATCACAGTAGAACGAATGCCAGGATGGTTCCTTTGAAAAACGGCTAGTTCTCTTCCCTATTTACGTCGTATCTGAGAATGTGTTTGTCTCTAATGACCTCGTGATCGAAAGGTCGTACATCCAGATACGTAGCAAGTTCAGTAGCTCACGCTGCTTTTAGAGCTTTGTGTGAACTTGTTCTGTCTGAACACACCAAGTTGTCAACATTTCTCGACGATCTTTATAGTCACCTGCACTCTGTTACGTTATACCAAAACAAGTAGTTGAGTTTCCATTTGCTGCTCCGACTGTAGGACGTGAACAGCACCATTCTCACCAAACAGCTTCATTCCACTCGAATATCTTCAATATGAAAAAAGTCACCAAATCGATTGAGCCACTTTTACCGCTATTAATATCAGAAACTAGAATTCTCATGAACAGAATTTTAGAAGTTGTATGTTTTATTGCGAGGGTTTCGAACATCGTTACAGAAATAAGACGCATTTTCTGGAGAAAACAATATTGTGACAATCACTAGTATTATAACTAACACTGTACTGAAGTCCTCTGTCATTTCGCCATGAAATATTTTTCATAGTATGACTTCCTGGATAGTTTCTTTTCCTAAAATAATTTTAGTGGGTGTACATAATTTTCGTACAACATACAGCTGTTGAACAAAAGTAAGTGAAAATACATTGATAGTGAAGACTGTTTGTATTCTAACAAGAATTGGGAAATACAAATCGGAATAACAACAATATCAAAAAATGAGTCCGCCTTGATGCAAAACACCTTGTTATTCGTTTATTTCTTTATTCTCCCAAACTAGTTTCGGGGACAAATAACACCATCATCAGTGGGTTTTTTTAATGTTAATTATTGTATGTTACAGCCTCTTTTTGAGAATTATTATAGCTGTTTGAGACTTATTATCTCTGCGATTTTTTCTGTTGTCATTTTTACTCAGCAAGCATCATGTCACCTGCAAGTTCGTTGGATGGTATGTAGCTAATTCTATACACAGAAAAACAAGGTAGAATCAGCTACATACCATCTAACGCACTTGGCAGGTGACATGATGTTCGCTGAGTAAAAATGGTAACAGAAAAAAATCGCACAGAAAATACGTCGCTAACAGCGACAATAATTCTCAAAAACATGCTGTAACATACAATAAATAAAATTTAAAAAACACTGATGATGGTGATATTTGTCGCCGAAACTAGTTTGGGAGAATAAAGAAATAAACGAATAACAAGGTGTTTTGCATCAAGGCGGACTCATTTTCTGATATCGTTGTTTTTCTATGCAAACACCGACCAAATGGAAGAGTTTCAAGATAAAATTATCAAATCGGAATAGGTGACCATAATTAAATTCTTATTTACTAAAAAAACTGAAGCTGATAGAGGAATAGAAGAGCCAATGTTAGAAAATCTTCCTCTTCGAAACAGGCCTCAGATATTCTATAATGTATATACTATGCATGTTACGGAAAATGCGAAACAGCATCTGTATACTAAGAAAATAAATCTGGTCAAGACCAACAATACCCTTCATCAAGGGACACCCGCAGCCAGTCATAATAAATTACTTGTAACACGACCGTGACATAGCAGTTGTTACTTACATTTATATTAATTAAATTTATATTAATCCTTTATATTAATCAGAAATTCGACACACATAGTTCATCTCTTATGGTAACAGGTACAAGACTGGGTGTCTTCCTCAATAACAATTAATTTGTTATCCCTGCCTCTAGATTTACTACCGTCTACTGTTTCTTTCTGTGGAATGGTAAGCATATCTGGATACCGTACTCTTAGTTTCACTACACATCCCTACCCATGGTAAATGCTTTCGACTCACTTCTTGCAGCACATAATCCATATAGTAGCTATTCATTTCGAAATTAAACTGTCTACATGGTTTTCAACTTCCTTTTGTACTTCCATGCATCGAAAATCTCTTATTCT
This sequence comes from Schistocerca nitens, assembly GCF_023898315.1. Taxonomy (NCBI): domain Eukaryota; kingdom Metazoa; phylum Arthropoda; class Insecta; order Orthoptera; family Acrididae; genus Schistocerca; species Schistocerca nitens. Next base: position 421,496,693 of record NC_064617.1, on the reverse strand, counting down.
CAGGCACCACACTTCACTTCTACGGAATGCTGTTCCTCATACAAACAGTTTCATGAACTTACTGCTCTGATAACGAAATCTGGCGTTTTGTTTCTCCTCTGTCTCTTATCAATTATTCTACTGTGACTTCTCCAGTTTTTGGTACTCTTCTTCACTTACACCACCCTTTGTTAACTCATAATTTAAATTCTGTCCTACTTGGGAAGTTCAATCCATTTAGTAGTTCTAAACCATCTTCATTTCCTACTGCAAGGGCTACGACCTCCATGAATTTACTTCCATTACTAACTCAATGTGAGAATATTTCCTCTCCTTACACGTCTCTTTTTTAAGCTAACAGCTGTTCGTCCACTATCGTTTGAAGTTTTATTTCTACTTCTCGGTTATTATTTTCTTCAAAAGTTACATCGCGGATCCCACCTAAACTTCTATTTGATTTACTTTTATTTAGTCAGTACATCATCGGCAAATTTGTCCTTGGTCTCATTCTTTGTTGAATTGTCAGTACCATATTTTTTGTATCCTTCTTTTTATTTATTCTTCTGAATATTACTAGATCTTCATATCTGCAGTGCTGTAGTTGGTTCCCAAATCGTTCTTTTGTAAGGCAACTATATTCCATCATGCCACTCCATATATCCCGATTTTTTTGCAGCGCATCCCCTTCTCTCGTGGCTTTTTAAATCCTCCTTATTAGTCATCCACTCTATTCATCTCATCAGCATTATCCTGTAGCACCATTTTCCATCTCTCTTCTTGTTTGTTCTGTTTATCGTCCACGTTTCACTTCCATACATGGCGACACTCCACATAAGTACCTCCAGAAAAGATTAATTAACACAAATTTATGTCAACAAATTAGTCTTTTTCGGAATTTTTTTCTAGCTATTGTCAGTCTGCATTTTAAACACTGTTGACATCGACCATCGGCACTAATTTTACTGCTCAAATAGTAAAACTCATCTCCAACTCATTTGTTTCTCTGATTATCGGCAGATACAATTAGACTACTTTTCGGTGTCATGGTTTAACTTTTCTTTTCGTTCATCTTATAATCTCTATCCAATACGTTCAGCTGCTTTTCCAGGTCTTTTGATGTCTCTTACAGAACTGCCATGTCATAAACAAACCTAAACATTTTAATTTCTGCCCCCTTAACTTTAACGCTGTTTCCAAAGTACAGCTTAATTTTCTTCACAGCTTGCTAAATGTACAGTCTGAATAAAATCTGGATAGGCTACAACAACCCTATATCACTTCCTTCTCAATTACTGCTCTGTTTTCACGTCCTTCGACTCTTATAACTCCTGTCTGGTTTTAGTATAAATTGTAAATAGCCTTTCACTCCCTGTATTTTATCCCTACTACTTTCAGAATTTCAAACAGAATATTCCAGTCAACACGATCAAAAACTTGCTCCTAATTTACAATTGCTATTAATGTAGGTTCGCGTTTATATAACCTATCTTCTAAGACAAGCCGTCGAGTCAGTACCGTCTCGCGTGTTCCTATATTTATTCGGAATGCAAACTGATCTTCCCCGAGATCGGGTTCTACAAGTTTCCCCATCTGCAAACAAATTGTTTCAAAACTTTTCACCCATGACGTACTGAATTGATTGTTCGGTAATCTTCACGTCGGTCAGCACCTGCCTTCTGTGTAATGGTAATTATTACATTAATTCCTTAGCATGTTTTTCATCGGCTTAGCCACACAGCCACGTGTCGCATGTAAACTAAATTATTAATAACACACATTCTGCTCCACGTTCCATTACTTACACTAGCTCAATCACACAAGGTGTGGGAAGTAAATCTGCTGTGGCTTATTTAAAGGAACCATCTGAAAATTCACCTGACATGATGTACAAAAATCACAGAAACTTCAAATTGTTGGCCGCATGGAAATTTGGACCAAGGTCTTCCACATTCAGCTGCGCTGGTATCGTTGATCGTTAGACAATAAGCCACTCACTATACCGCACTTAAAACGTCGGCAATAATCGTGCTGCGCTGAAGACTGTGAAGTAGCAGACGGAAGCAGGTGGGAAGCAACCAGTTTCTGGTACGCTGCCAGGCGGCATGGAGAGTTCGCACTGCTTCGCCTTTACCACCACACGTAATTGTCTACCCTCCTTTAAAAAAAAGGGTAAACGTTTTTTACTGCTTCCTTAATTACAAAGTACTTCCCCCGCTTGCCACGTCTTTATTTCGGTGGGCAGAGGTATTCAACACTGCAGCGTCTGGCGCGCACACGAACTTGGTCCACAAGGCCCGTGGAAGGATGAAAACGCAAGCCCTAGCAAACACAATTGCCGGTTTCGCTGGGAGGCGAATTTATTCCCGTCGGCTTAATAAATCTCCCTGAGTTACGACGCCAGAGTTGTGAATCAGTGTCGGCGTAACAGCTTCCTGCTGAAGAGGCACGGCAGTCACTGAGCTTCCGGGTCGCATTTCATATGCGGACTTGAAACAACCTTTAATGTTTTCATTAGGTGAGAAACAAACCCGTTAAATACTTTAGGAAATGCATTTTAACCGACAGTTATTTTATTTAAGATGTATATCATCATGATACATTAATTAAATAAAACAAGTGGCGGTTAAAGTTCATTTTATAATCAAACAGCTCTCTTGCTCGCATGCGATACGACAGGCCGTATTTATGATACCAAACAGACAAGCTAGAAAATTTGGTATCGCTTAGAGATGCACAAAACTTAACCTGGTTACATTTGCATCAGGAATCTCCGAATCCACTCGAAACACTTCTTGTCAAACGTGCGGTTGGACCTCACGGGAAAATAAGTGCACAATATTGTCAATATAAATATTTACACGAAACTTTCCAATATTAGAACCCTCCCCCTCTCTCTCTCTCTCTCTCTCTCTCTCTCTCTCTCTCTCTCGTAGCGACGAAGCAACCAACTAAGGCTGAAACTGTAGCTCTCTTTCGCGCATTACTCACGAATGAGGACGCTGTGCGTCATACTCCTGGAAACTATTTGCGAAATATATTTTCGGCAGTTGTGTCACACACATCGACGTATCTCAACTGCACAAAATATTACATCAACAGCAAATATTTACCATATTCCTTTCCTGTAACACTGAACTATGGACCTTTATTTTTGGGTTCCTGGGTATAATTCAGAGAGTTAGCGCCCCGCTAACAGCAAAATAAATTGAAAATGACGTATTTTTATTGCCAACATATCCACATTGTTACTAGAATCTCTTGTGTATCTACATAGTTACATGAAGTTATTTTTGTCTAACATTTTGGTACATTCCTGGTAGGCCTAAGATGATAATAGCATGTATAGGCCCACATGCGTAGGGCAAAATGATGTGAAGCTGAATTTGTGTACATATATTTTACCTGTTACTGTCACAAAGCTCTTAAATAAAAAGATATTCCAGAATGGTTTTTGCCTTATCTTCCTGGACTCTGTCCTACAGCTGAAGCTGTATTTATTTCTAGCATTCTCAATATTAGTAGAGCGAAATGTGATCGACTGTATACCATCTGTTCCACTGTAACACATTGTAGTCTTGAACTATTACATTTTCTTTGTAATTTTACACAGAATGCAGTAGTAGTAAAAACTTAAACAGGCCTACATCACGCTTCTTAATTCACATAAGGTAGGTAAAATTTTTATAACGTTCAGTTTCGTTTCGATAGTAAATTTTCCTACCACTTTTCTTCGGTATCAGAGACCTGCTTCATTACACAATCATAAAGCGGAAAAAGGAAACGTCAGACTCCTGAATTCACCGTGTTTGATATCCAGTAGCAACATTATGTATGGCGGACTTCCGAGTGCAACCTGCTATACTTGATGCTGAGTGAACATTAGCCAAAATGGGATGTGATTCGGTGTCTTCGAGATCTGTACAGGTGAACATTTAATACTTCCATAAAGAGATGGAAACGACTCTTTCTTTCGAAAATTAGATACGAAAGAGCATTTCTTAATTTATAGAGGTCACAAAGAAAAAGAAGTAACTGAAGTGAAGAAAAAGGGAACACATACCAAAAATCTTTTCTTTGCTGTCAAACAAAGACCATTAACTCAAGTAATATCAAGTAAGATGGCCCTTTCCATTACGTATTCAAGTCCCCTAAAAATTACTCTCAGAACAAGGATGTTCAAGTAGCGTCGAGACAATGATGCTATAGCTTTGACACATACGAAAAATTACGCAAAATGATCGAGAAACTGGTTTGCTCATTTTTCGAATAGTTTCCAGAGCATAGTATAACAATCAAATCATCTCATGTGTGTATAGCACTGTGCATTTCGTCCCCTTGCCTGTTTGAAAAGAAGTTCTTGGAATTCCAAATTCGTATCGTAACGGAAAAATCACCAAGTTCAAAATCAACAGGTAAGCTATCATGCTTTATGTTACAGCAGTAGCTGTACTAGTCTACATTCTAGAACACAGTGGGGGCTGTACAAATTTTGTGTTATACTTTCCTTCGAGTAAGTATATGCTACTCTATGATCTATACAGCTGACGAAGACATTTAAAACTTTATACTAATACTATAATGTTAGCTTACATTTTCATTCTGTATTAAGACAAACGCTAATTAAAAGGAAAATAACAGAAAAATAAATGAACAGACGCTCTACCCTCCGCTACTACAGAGCTACTACATAAGTGCTATCAGCACAATAAACACAATTTCTATCGTTTTCCGTTTCTATTATTCTGTGGTTCCCTCAAGTCTATTTCTAACCAAACAGTAAATTTTAATCGGGGAATGAGAGTAATATCCTGAATGTGATGCGTGGAGTTCTACAGAACGAAGCAATGTTTATCCGAGCGACACGTAACAGCAACATTGTCGAACACCCGTAATTATTCTGGTTCTGTACCCGAGCATCTCTACCAAACACAAGACAGTTAATAAGAATATGGCTTCCTCTAGGTGCCACATACACTTGTAGCCGACGTGTAGGTTGTTCAAATGACCTAGCTTTCGATCCCATTCCATAGAAACAACTGTGTGGAGACGCTGTCGTCAATGCTTTCCATAAGATACAGATGTGGAGACATCGTAGTTTACTTCTTTGTGTACTCCAGCACTCATCATGGACAAGCATCATAGTCCACGAAGAGTAATTCAGGAATAAGTGTCTCGAAATGACACTCACGTGCCTGGAATCCTTTACCTCTTTACCAATGAGCGGTAACGTTGGTAACGTGAGTCCTCCACACATTAACGTCGTTATGAAAAACCGTACGTCCACGCAGCATGATGTTTCTCTGGCCTGTTAACCCTCCATCTATTTAGTATGTTTCTACGGTCTTCCTTTGATTTTGTCGGTTGTTACCTTCCCTCATAACCTACACATTGGGTTACAGTAAATGAAACTTCCCACCTTAACATGTTCCGAGAATGTGGATTTTAACAAGTAATGTTTGCGACCACTTTTCCCAGCACAAGTGGAGGCATTTGCTTACCTCCGTCGGTCACGATAACGCTTGTGACATAAACAGTGCATACTAATGTGGTGAGTGGGTAGCTACAGATGCTAAGCATAATAAGAATTGTAAAATGTTAGGATTACAACTAATTTTGTTTTATTTTATTAATAGAAAAATTAGTGTAACGATTCAAGAACCATTGTATCGTTAGTACTCATAAGAAGATACCCGGCCATTAATATGTAATTCCCGAGCATCGCAAAAGTCACAAAAATGCTTCACATGAGACAGCATAAATATGTTTTCCGAGGCATCTACAGTAATTACTTCCGTCTTTAGTTGGAGCTGCACTTCAAACACTATTTCGCGTGTTGCCACCTCGAAAACCGATCGTAGGTTGCCTTGGATTAACACAACATCGCACCAGTAAGTCATCAGAGTCAATTTTTCAACAAACCGTTCTGTCTTTATGTGAGATTAGATTTCTCTCTCGGATTCATGTATTACTTGCTCTCCCATGGAGACGATCGTAGAGATGCTGGATGTAGTCCTGTGGAACGGCTTGCCATGCCATTTCCACCTGGCGCCTCAGTTGGACCAGCGTTCGTACTGGACGTGCAGACCGCGTGAGACGACGCTTCATCCAGTCCCAAACATGCTCAATGGGGGACAGATCCGGAGATCTTGCTGGCCAGGGTAGTTGACTTACACCTTCTAGAGCACGTTGGGTGGCACGGGATACATGCGGACGTGCATTGTCCTGTTGGAACAGAAAGTTCCCTTGCCGGTCTAGGAATGGTAGAACGATGGGTTCGATGACGGTTTGGATGTACCGTGCACTATTCAGTGTCCCCTCGACGATCACCAGTGGTGTACGGCCAGTGTAGGAGATCGCTCCCCACACCATGATGCCGGGTGTTGGCCCTGTGTGCCTCGGTCGTATGCAGTCCTGATTGTGGCGCTCACCTGCACGGCGCCAAACACGCATACGACCATCATTGGCACCAAGGCAGAAGCGACTCTCATCGCTGAAGACGACACGTCTCCATTCGTCCCTCCATTCACGCCTGTCGCGACACCACTGGAGGCGGGCTGCACGATGTTGGGGCGTGAGCGGAAGACGGCCTACCGGTGTGCGGGACCGTAGCCCAGCTTCATGGAGACGGTTGCGAATGGTCCTCGCCGATACCTCAGGAGCAACAGTGTCCCTAATTTGCTGGGAAGTGGCGGTGCGGTCCCCTACGGCACTGCGTAGGATCCTACGGTCTTGGCGTGCATCCGTGCGTCGCTGCGGTCCGGTCCCAGGTCGACGGGCACGTGCACCTTCCGCCGACCACTGGCGACAACATCGATGTACTGTGGAGACCTCACGCCCCACGTGTTGAGCAATTCGGCGGTACGTCCACCCGGCCTCCCGCATGCCCACTATACGCCCTCGCTCAAAGTCCGTCAACTGCACATACGGTTCACGTCCACGCTGTCGCGGCATGCTACCAGTGTTAAAGACTGCGATGGAGCTCCGTATGCCACGGCAAACTGGCTGACACTGACGGCGGCGGTGCACAAATGCTGCGCAGCTAGCGCCATTCGACGGCCAACACCGCGGGTCCTGGTGTGTCCGCTGTGCCGTGCGTGTGATCATTGCTTGTACAGCCCTCTCGCAGTGTCCGGAGCAAGTATGGTGGGTCTGACACACCGGTGTCAATGTGTTCTTTTTTCCATTTCCAGGAGTGTATATATATATATATATATATATATATATATATATATATATATATATATATATATATATATATATATATATCCTAGTCTGTGATTTGTGTAACTGCACATGAGAGGGTTTCTCTCTCTCAAAAAACTTTAAGTTCAACTCAGTCTCAGTCAAAGGCAACTCAATGTTTTGAATTACGTTACTTACCTCCAGGCTGTTGGGGTAATTCAGCAACACTGTTTTCACGTGCCCCTCCCTCTAATGGACACCTCACAGGCCAGTTCCTCCTCCTGCAACCACATGTTACCTCTCATGACTCTAATGGCCATACCTGTAACAGCATAAATGAATGAAAGGCACTGTTTCCAAATAGGTAATAATAAGGCTACGAGCACCACGCCAGCACAGTGCATAACCACAATCTGTAACCAAATTGTTGTGTAGGATTTGGTTGGAGTGGAATTTGGCTGGGAGGTGGACCAACGTGACTTTATAATGAATATCTTCTTTACTAAATAACACATTACACCATATGACTACATAAGAAAATTAACACAAATCATGAATTCAGAAAACTGCTGATAACGAAAATTAAACATTATTTTACGCAGGCAAAAAAATAATGATTCTTATCTACAATCGACAATAACAACATACATAAAAAAAATTTGCTCTAAGACACTTTCATGTATTACTTAGATATAATACTCTTGCTTGGGTCACATAAACTACACAAGTGGCCTCTAGCTAAAAATGCCAACTTTTTTAAGCTCTTGATTAACTTTACAAGCGCACACACCGAATAAATAAGACAAACAATTCACTGTGCTACCTACAATCCAGTACTATCAGATTTGATCAAATGCCAGACTAGCTCCAGAAGACAACTCCACGTAACCAACAACTACATGGGCCATAAGGAAGGCAGAACAATACACACCAGTACACAATCACAGCATTCTCTTCAGCGAAGTATAAATAATTTTGTCAGCTGCAGAAAAAAGTTTATTGTATTCACTTCACTGGTTTTAGTAGATTAATCTCTCATCCTGAGAAATTGAATACAGGCTTAAATCACAGATAAGACTATGTCAAATAAGGATCAGACGATAAAGGGGTTCTACAAAGAATCAATGAAAAATATGAAAAGCTTGTCGAAAACAGAGGTACACTGCTTAAGCAACAAAAAAGTGTATCAGATTTATTAACACAAATGTACAATAGCTGAACATCAGAACACCTACATAACTTCGTCACAGAAACAATGAGCAGTATAAAATCGTTAAAAGTACATAACATGTGCAATGAGTAGCTACCAACACACGGTCACGTCACAGATAACATATAAGATGTGCGACGAATAGCAATCACCAGACTGATAACTTGAAGTGAATTGATCACTCCTATATACAAAGTAGGAGCACTGACATCTATAGTGTGTTAGTGTTAGTATACAAAGTAGAATTGTAAAATGTTTGACATATGCATGCAAAAATAAAATTAATGACTGTCTTAAATGCTCAACAACGAGCCCAGTACCAAAATAAAATAAGATGTTAAAGGAGCTAGTAAAAGGCACGTGAAAAATTCTGTTGCATTAACAGTTGATAGTGGCGCCATAAACCGATGGAGTAGCCTCAAATTATTGAACCTTTCAGTCTACTGGAGACGAGACCAGCAGTTGGGGGTGAATCTGCGGAAACGCAAGGTAAGCCAGCTGCACGCAAGTTACGGTGGCGACCCGGTAGCCTAAACGTGCCACAGAGCTTGTTTACATGTTGACTTCGTGTGCAGAGAACTTCTCTGTAGCCCATATAAATACTGATTAAAGCCAAATATACAACTGCTTGAAACCCAGTATAGTGTTATAACATTTGCTTAATGTAGGCATTTTAGCAAATGAGCACGTGACAGCTCAACTCTTCCATGTTACATTAATAGCCACAAGCACATATTGAATTGAGGCAGTAAGGAAAGACCAGAAATAGTTATTTAAAAATATGTGCATAAGCCAGTTCTTAACGCTACCTATAATATATTAAGTCGATATAAAATACGTTAATTTACTTCATTTAAAAGAGATGGCATACTATCAAAAAACAATTCATTCTTCAGCGCGAGCTGATGGTTCCATAAATCCATATAGTTAACGGAGAATGTCCACATATTTCAAGCTCTTCTAACATATTCATTTTGCAGTCTTTCCATAGTAACGAAAGGGTGTTATACAGTTTTGAGAGGTTCTGCAGGAGTTGACTATGAATTTTCACTTCGTTTGTTGGGCAAATGCTCACAGTACTCGGTCTTGAATGCCTTCCTTATCTGTCCTTTATAAAATACCGACATCCGCTGCATTGAACTTTATACATCCCAGACGTGAAATTGCATTGAACTTGATACATCCCAGATCTGAGATATTCGGCAGTTGTAAGTCTGAGATTGCACTGAACTTTATACATCCCAGGTCTGAGATATTCGTCAGTTGTGATTGCACTGAACTTTATACATCCCAGGTCTGAGATATTCGTCAGTTGTAGGCATCTCATTATGTATAAAAAGCAGCTTACAGACGTTATTAGCGGTAAATGTTACGCTGAGAACATGTTTTCTAAACGACTTAGCAACCAAATATGAAATATCACAACGGAAAGAAATTATAAAATAAATCTTTAGAGTGATTCCATGTTTATTAATCCTACAACCTTAGATATGGGAAAATGCTACATCGTTACTAAACCATCGTAAATTTTATTACTCCATATTTTATTCAATTCAAAATTTATAGTTTATGCATTAGTTAATGATGATTAATTAATTAATTTATTTTCTTTTCAGGACTAGCCCGATATCCTTTGTTCACAGCAATATACACTCCTGGAAATGGAAAAAAGAACACATTGACACCGGTGTGTCAGACCCACCATACTTGCTCCGGACACTGCGAGAGGGCTGTACAAGCAATGATCACACGCACGGCACAGCGGACACACCAGGAACCGCGGTGTTGGCCGTCGAATGGCGCTAGCTGCGCAGCATTTGTGCACCGCCGCCGTCAGTGTCAGCCAGTTTGCCGTGGCATACGGAGCTCCATCGCAGTCTTTAACACTGGTAGCATGCCGCGACAGCGTGGACGTGAACCGTATGTGCAGTTGACGGACTTTGAGCGAGGGCGTATAGTGGGCATGCGGGAGGCCGGGTGGACGTACCGCCGAATTGCTCAACACGTGGGGCGTGAGGTCTCCACAGTACATCGATGTTGTCGCCAGTGGTCGGCGGAAGGTGCACGTGCCCGTCGACCTGGGACCGGACCGCAGCGACGCACGGATGCACGCCAAGACCGTAGGATCCTACGCAGTGCCGTAGGGGACCGCACCGCCACTTCCCAGCAAATTAGAGACACTGTTGCTCCTGGGGTATCGGCGAGGACCATTCGCAACCGTCTCCATGAAGCTGGGCTACGGTCGCGCACACCGTTAGGCCGTCTTCCGCTCACGCCCCAACATCGTGCAGCCCGCCTCCAGTGGTGTCGCGACAGGCGTGAATGGAGGGACGAATGGAGACGTGTCGTCTTCAGCGATGAGAATCGCTTCTGCCTTGGTGCCAATGATGGTCGTATGCGTGTTTGGCGCCGTGCAGGTGAGCGCCACAATCAGGACTGCATACGACCGAGGCACACAGGGCCAACACCCGGCATCATGGTGTGGGGAGCGATCTCCTACACTGGCCGTACACCACTGGTGATCGTCGAGGGGACACTGAATAGTGCACGGTACATCCAAACCGTCATCGAACCCATCGTTCTACCATTCCTAGACCGGCAAGGGAACTTGCTGTTCCAACAGGACAATGCACGTCCGCATGTATCCCGTGCCACCCAACGTGCTCTAGACGGTGTAAGTCAACTACCCTGGCCAGCAAGATCTCTGGATCTGTCCCCCATTGAGCATGTTTGGGACTGGATGAAGCGTCGTCTCACGCGGTCTGCACGTCCAGCACGAACGCTGGTCCAACTGAGGCGCCAGGTGGAAATGGCATGGCAAGCCGTTCCACAGGACTACATCCAGCATCTCTACGATCGTCTCCATGGGAGAATAGCAGCCTGCATTGCTGCGAAAGGTGGATATACACTGTACTAGTGCCGACATTGTGCATGCTCTGTTGCCTCTGTCTATGTGCCTGTGGTTCTGTCAGTGTGATCACGTGATGTATCTGACCCCAGGAATGTGTCAATAAAGTTTCCCCTTCCTGGGACAATGAATTCACGGTGTTCTTATTTCAATTTCCAGGAGTGTACTTCGGACCATTAAGTTTGTTGAAAATAGCAAATGGGGTTAGAGGAACCTTAATCGCATGATCAGTCATAGCATGAAAAAACGCCAATTTGTGCCTAAAGAGAAGGAAGGAAAAAATTATGAACAACACTATCCGTTGCGGTAGGATTCCTGTCGATGTAAAAGTTAATTTTCTTATCTACCAGACGCAAATTCAGGTCGAGAAAACTGAGCTCATGGCACTGATTTTCAGATTCATATGTAAATTTGGTTTCAGAGAATCACTAAGAGAAATGACATTGTCACACCACCTTTGAATATGATGAATGTACATCGACGTGCTGTCTATATAATGAGATGTTGTTAGGCAGAATGGGGTAATATTTAAAGAAACTGGTCTCAAAAGGTTTAATGAAAACGCCTGCTAGAAACCCAGCGACGCCTTCATTTTTCTGATGTAGTTGACCGCTGAAGATGAGTAATTACGCTTAAGAATACTTCCCAAACATGTTATAATTTAGTCAGAATTCAGTGTCTTGTACTTACTGACATCGACTTCGGTACACAGTATGGTTTCATCTACCTGAATATTAGTGTAAATATTTGTAATTTATAGGGAGAGATGGCTGATATACAATATGTACAAGAACCAGCAGGTAACAAGAAATGAGTACTTTGATTAAAAGGCGTGTAAAAACGGGATATATGACCATGAGGAAAATATGGAATAGCCATTGGTGGGTTAACATTCTTGAAATATGAAAATCGAATGTCAGAAGTCTCGAAGTAGTAGGAAAGCGAGAGTGAGAAAAGTGAAATGGAAAAATGATAAGGATTTTTAGTCAGACGGATATAGTGTAATATCATCAGTATGAAAAAATGGTAACTTGAGTAAGACTGTTGTGAACAGGAAAGTAGGGCAGAGAGTGAGATAATGTGAACAGATCAGTTCAAATGGTTCAAATGGCTCTGAGCACTATGGGACTTAACTACTGAGGTCATCAGTCCCCTAGAACTTAGAACTACTTAAACCTAACTAACCTAAGGACATCACACACATCCATGCCCGAGGCAGGATTCGAACCTGCGACCGTAGCGGTCACGCGGTTCCAAACTGACGCGCTTAGAACCGCACGGCCACATTGGCCGGCTGAAACAGATCAGTAGCACGTTGTTCTCATCAGATGCGACAGCAAACCATCGCCGACAACGATAGTTCAGACATAAATGCCGAAGTCGCCAACAGAAGATAAAGACATAGGGGAAGTATATGAGGATATTGAACGGGTAATTCAGCATCTAAAGGAAGATGAAAATGTAATAATCGTGGGTGATTGGAGTGCTGTTGTAGGAGAAGGAACAGAAGAAAGAGCTACGGGAGAATCGGGACTTACAAGAAGGAATGAGAGAAGAGAGAAACAAATTGAGATTTGCAATAAATTTCAGACGGTAAAAGTGAATATCTGTTCAAGAATAACAAGAGGAGACGGTCTAGCCGCGCGGGATTAGCCGAGCGGTCAATCGGCTCTCAGCCGTGGCAGCGTGCGGACGGCCCCGCGCGCCGGCCAGTGCTCCGCTGCAGGCGTTGTTTACTTCCGCGTCGTAGCTTTAAGGCTTGTGTCCGTCCACCGTGAACAACATGTCGAGCGGTTAACGCCGTGCGACCCTTAAAGTTTACTTCCCAGCTGAACATGCGCATGAAGTTGAAACGTTCATACGTGAAGAAGTTCGTTTAGATCCTAACCACGTTATCGGAATCCATTTTTCGATCACGAGTAGTGTCGTTCATATTAAAATGACAAACACCGAGGTGTGTGAAGATGTTATTCGACGCCATGCCAATGGACTTAAGTTCAAATACTCTGATGGTCACGTCGGAGCTGTAACACTTGAACTCGCAGAGTACGGTCAACGCACGATTAGGGTGTTTGAACTACCTTTTGAAGTGCCGAAGGGCGAAGTTGTCTCTGCGTTACAACCATACGGTAACGTCATCGGTTACGTAGAGGAAAAATGGCAAACCTTCACGACCTACCATGTCCTTAATGGTGTGCGTCAGGTCAAAATTGAACTGAAAAAACATATACCATCATACCTGACAATTGGCGGGGTGCGAGCCATTGTCATGTACGACGGCCAACCCCGAACATGTGCGGGATGTGGACAAGAAGGCCACGTCAGATCCGCCTGCATGCGACGCCGCCTGATCCAGACGCCGGTCGGCGAGGAAGCGTCCCCAGCGGTGATCACTCAGATCCCTGTCACATATGCCAAGGTTGCCCAGGAAGGTTGCACCTCTACACAGGGACTTCCTGCTCCGTTGACGTCGTCTGATCAGGTAGATGCAACCGCTCCTGAAATTCCTTCTGAGGTGCCACAGACACCAGATCCTGGCCTGCCGAATCATCGCAGCACTGTGAATGAAAATGCTACTGAGATGGACGTTGATCCGGGAGTGGTACCTACTTCTGCTTTCCTTCAGACTCGTCCGGAGTCAGACGAAAGCCACCCGCAATCGGACACTAAACGACCTGTTCGAAAACAAGGGGCGACACGAAAGCGAAAGAAACGTAGCCGTACACCCCCTGATGAATCCTTTCTACAGATGGATACCAGGGATGTAGACCCGAAGATGGACGACAAACCGCTCTTTGGTGACCAAAAGTCTGATGCGAAAGACCCGCCACAGGCGACCATTGGTAACGAACACCCCTCCTTACTGGCGCCGTCGCCCCCACAGGTCGACGTTGAAGAGAGCCTATCCGATGAGACGAAAACTACGTCTCCTCTCCACGTGGATGATGTGCACAGCCGATGCCCTACCGCAGTATCAGTCTCCTGGGCAGACGACGTGGAGATCGAAGGGACTGGGGTGGAAGCTGCTGATGATGGGGCACCCCCATCGGTTGCGCCCGCGCCCGCGACCGCAAACTCTCCACAATAGCAGCCTCTTCGGCGGACCGGCAAGATCGACGACCTGTGCCTGTGGGACTCCAACACCAGCATTATCGTGTCGCAACGATTAACCTCGCGACCATTCGTGCGCCCCACAAACTAGCGCTGATCCGCGATATGATCAATGATGCGGATATAGATATTGCGCTTTTTCAGGAAGTGCATGTCGCCGATTTTTCACCACCACATGGCTTCACGGCGCATTTTTCTCCCGCTTCTGACACCGGTAGTGGTGTTGCCATCATCTTACGCGAAGGTCTTCCTGCCGAAGATGTCCTATACCTCCCCAACGGCAGAGGTATGGCCCTTACTCTCTTTGGTGTACGCATCGTCAACATTTATGCACCGTCGGGCTCCAGCTACCGTCGTGAACGCAATGCCTTCTTCGCGAATGAAGTTACACCCCTTTTTATGGGGCCACACGATGACTGGGTCATGGGTGGAGACTTCAACTGCACCCAGCGACCTCAGGATCAATTGCCATGTCACTCACCATGCGCAGCTCTCGAAACAGTAGTCACGCGGCTACAATTTGTCGACACGTGGAGACATGTTCACGGTGATCTTTTGGGCTTTACGTACTACACTGCGCACTCCTCTAGCCGACTGGATCGCATCTACATCTCGCGATCCCTAATTCAACGCACTCGACAGGCTGAAATCTGGCCTGTTGCTTTCTCCGATCATGAGGCTTACTTCTGTGATGTTGTTCTCACAAGACAGGCAGTATGGCACGGACGTGGTTTATGGAAACTGAACACGGCACTTCTTAATTCACCTGACTGTCGACTTCTAATAGAAGACACTTGGATCACATGTAATAGACGCCGACCCACGTATCCGTCTACCATATCCTGGTGGATCCAGTGTGCAAAACCCGCACTTCGAAAAACTTTAATCCGGTATGGCAAAGATGTTGTCGCCTGGAGGAAGAGCACTATGGACTTTTACTACAGGATCCTACGAGAATGCTCCACGATGCCATCCTCCCCTGAGCGCCATACAAGGATGAACCATGCTAAGGCCCAAATCTCCAATCTCATGCGAAGGCATTTGGAAGGAGCAATAGTACGATCTCGTACTGCTGATCGCATGCCTCATGAACATCCGTCGATGTACCATATCATCCAAGAACGCCAAAATCGACGCCGAAAATTGATTCACGTCCTAACAGATCAAGAAGGGCGTCGCTACGTAACCCAATCTGCAATAGGGAATGTGCTTCACGCCCACTACCAGCAGCTATACGCCGCAATTCCACATTCCCCAGAGTTGATCGAGGAAGTCACACAGCTCAACTTCGGTGGTATCCCAGGAGATGCGGCGATTGACTTGATGTCAGAGGTGACTGATGAGGAAGTCCGCGATCCGATCCGGGCAGGAACCATCAATCGCTCCCCAGGACCCGACGGTCTTCCCCTCGAATTTTATCGCACCTTCCGTGATTTGTTAGAGTCCACCTTCACCTCCATATGTCGGGAACTGATGTCTCCGGAAGTACCTGTGCCGGACGCTTTCATGGAAGGAATTATTATTCCTGTACATAAACCGCATGGTGGCAACAATATCAGTGATTATCGGCCCCTCAACCTCCTTAACAGTGATATGAAAATCTTCACTCGCCTTTTGGCAGCACGACTTAAAAATGTTTCCCGATATGTTGTGTCGCCAGACCAAGCATCTTTGGGAGGGGATAATAATATCCGCACAGCTTTATGCCGCTACAGGGATATGATCGCCGTTACCCAGGCACAACGCCTCTCTGGGGCACTTGCGTCTTTGGACTTTAGTCAAGCTTTTGATAGGGTTGACCATTCGTTCCTTACGGCCGTTCTCCACCATATGGGTTTCCCAGTCATCGTTATCACGGTAGTGATGCGCCTTCTGTGGGGTGCCTCATCCAGGATTATGTACAATGGCAGACTCACTCCACCGATAATAATAGGTCGATCCGTACGTCAAGGTTGCCCTCTATCAGCAATTTTGTACGCCTTTTCCTTGGAATCCTTGCTATGTGGACTAAGACAACGTTTGGTAGGGTTGTCCATAGATCGCTACCGATTCTGTTGCACGGCCTATGCTGACGATGTAGTCATCTGTTTACGTAACGCCGACGAGGTTCGAGCTGTTTTGACGTGGGTAGCGACTTATGGTGAGGCGTCGGGTAACTCTTTAAACGTACGTAAGTCACAAGTTATGTTCATTGGCACGGGACTTCCCGTGGAGTGCGTTACACCTCTCACCACTGTTGATACCATTCGTTGTTTGGGAATCGATTTTTCATCTGATCTCCGGCGTTCAGCCACCATCAACTGCCGACGCCTCCTTTTAATGATCAGAGCAGGTCTTATGGACCATCGCCTTCGATCCCTAGATATTCTCCAACGAGCTCGATATGTCAATATATATATCGCATCCCGAGTTCCCCATGTGGCACAAGTTCTACCTTTCCCGCTTACTGTGGCACGTCGCATGTTGGCAGCGATGGCATCTTTCGTCAGCTCTGGGCTGTTGTTCAAATTTAACTATGCAACCCTTACTCATCCCCGTGAACGAGGTGGGATAGGTCTGTTTCACGTGCCGGATAGAGCTCGCGCCCTGTTTGTCAGCTCCCAGATGACGGTATGGACACGTTGCCCAATGAGCCTCACTGGTCTCCTCCTGTCGGCATATTCGCCGGTCTCACTGTCAGCCCCAGTGATAATCTCGGATGTACCGGCCCAGTTCCATTATATACGATACTTCTTTCTGGAACTCAGTTATCTACGCCTCACCTTACCAAGGCAGCTTTTACTCAAGACAATGGCAGTATACAATGTCCTCCAATTAGGTCGTCCACCTAACCCGATTGAACAAAAGTTCCCCCAGGTTGATTGGCGTCATGTATGGCGCGCGGTGTTCGCCTGTTACCTTGACTCGAATGTTCAATCTGTCTGGTACCTAACTGTCAATGGTAAGCAAATCAACCAATTTCGCCTTCATCGTATCCACCTCGCCCAATCACCTCTATGTTCCACGTGTGGAGTGCCAGACAACGATGAACATCGGTTTGTTTGCGGACCAGCGGCGGAGGTATGGCAATTGGTTCGACGTATTGTGGCTTTTCTAACGCGGGACATTCCGGATCGGATTACTCCCCTTCCATTATTATTTCCGGAACGTGACTATTTTCCTCGGACAAAAACCAATGCTGTGAATTGGATTCGCGGACATGCCATTCACTACTTATTTGGACAAACTGTAAACTCTGTACTCGACTTTTGGACATACCTCAATAACCGTCATTATGTCGTTGTCCGTCACCCAAAATACAGACAATTTTTCTCGAACTTCCTTGGGAGTGCTTTCCACGAGCCACCTCGCAGCTGGAATGTGTTAAGCCAAGAGAGAAGAAGGTTTCCTGTTTGAACCAATGATCATTTCTGAACAATTGAACGGAACACATCAATTTCGAGAAGACGTGACTCACCTTATTACCAGCGGGGCGCAGAAGGCCTCTGATCAATTACACAACAAAACTAAACAAAAAAATAAATAAATAAATAAAATAAAATAAAATAACATAAAAACAAAATAATATTCAGAAAAAGGAAGATTTTGTTTTGTTTGTAAGGATAGCCCTAACCTTGATTTCCCATGTTTCCCCTGGTATATAGGTAGCTCTCTGGAATAGGTTTAGTCAGGAGCCAACGCCTGAAGTGGACCAGATTTTTTTCTTATAGGATGAAAAGTGGCGGTGGCACCTTTTTTTATTAAAGGGTTTTCAAAAAACATGAAAAAAAGAAAAAATTTAAAAATACCAAAAAGGGGTAAAAAATAAAAACAAATAAAAAATAGCAAAAAAAGAAAAAAGCGGTCTGGGGCGCTGCAGTCATGGACTGTGCGGCTGGTCCTGGCAGAGGTTCGAGTCCTCCCTCCGGCATGGAGTAGACAGTCTACTTGGAATAAACCTGCGAAACGGCTCACCAGCACTTAAACAAATTTTTTTAAAGCAAATGTGGAAGGACTGGACCCCAAATTCAGCTTTATCTGCAACATCTTTGATCGTTTTCAATTTCTCAAAGTATACATGAATTATTCAAACAATCTTAAGATTTTACAACATACAAAACATACAATAAGCCGTGTTAATATAAACTAAGGACCCCATGAAACGGGCTTTCAGGTTAAATTTTCAACGAGAAGTCTTTTACGTTAATCAAAATTTATTAAATTCAGTTATATAGATTGTAGAAATGAATAATCAGCCTGAAGAACAATTAAACTGTGAGAACCAGTGGAGTGGCACTACAAATTAAATTTTTAGAAAAAAGCTCCTTACATAATTACAGACTTGTTAAATTCAATTTTGCAGAAGTTTTAAAACAACGAATAATCAGCACAAGCAATAATTAAAACCCGAGAATTGGTGGAGCGAACCCCATGTAAAATTTTTAGCAAAAAGTTCTTTAAACCATTTCAAACTTGTTAAGCTCAATTTCAGAGAAATTTTAAGATAATGAATAATCAGCCTTATTTCTATTAAATAGAAAGAATTCACAGGATGTGCATTTAATTTAACTTTCCAGCAGCAAAATTGTCCCTAAGCCAAGTAAAATGCAATCAAATCAGTTTCACAACATTTTCAACCCTGAATAATCAGGCGCAAAGGTCTTTAACCTTGAACTTAAGCAGCCTCCTGTATAAATTAGAGCCCCACCGGAACAGTTCAAAACAATTAAAATTAAACCAAGACCCATGAAACGGAACAGCTCTAAAACACATTAAAGTTTAATTACAGGACCCAAGTACCAAGCGTGTTCTGAACACAGAAAGACAAAGTAAGCTCTAAGAGGCAAGACAAAATTTATAGTATTGCATATTGGTCACTGCAACACAATATAACTTAATTTAGGTATAAATGCAACGAGCGGGAAACAGGAGTATCACGGGCAAGCTGTCACACGATGCACCACGCCCACACGGCTGCAGTGCCAGTGAGTAAATCCCACTGCCGAAATAA
Organism: Schistocerca nitens; assembly: GCF_023898315.1. NCBI lineage: Eukaryota > Metazoa > Arthropoda > Insecta > Orthoptera > Acrididae > Schistocerca > Schistocerca nitens. The sequence goes on along the minus strand of NC_064617.1, from coordinate 421,477,313 downwards.
AGGGACAAGGGGCGGTCCCGGCATTCAGACAACTCCAAACGCATTTACCACAGTGCAGACACATATAAGCGGCGGCGGCGGCGTGCCGTGGTACCGACTGCTACAGCAGCCCTTAAATACGGTTAATCACAGGAGTATGAGATACCTAATTCTGTGAGCGTGGGATTGATCTGTTCTGTCATTCTGCGCAACGGATTAATCTGAGATGTACCCATTACCCTGTGGCTCCTGCAAGATGCAATTTCCACCCCCACACTACTACAGAAGTCAGACAGACGTTCCTAACGTTCTAAAGATAAATGCCTGAATATCTTTGAGCAATAAATATCTTCTGGAGTCGTCCGCTGTAAGGAAATGACACAGAAATTCACAAAATTTCTTACGTAACTAGTGGGATACTTGAGTACTGGAGTAGTGCTAGTTAGTGTAAGAAAAACATGAAACTAACGAAAATTATTATTTATTTTGCAAAAATTCTGATAAATCACAATGGCACTTTTAGTTATGAACTGAACAAGTTATATCCTGGTTCTTTTCGGAATGTGAAGTTACCTCTCAAGGATAGGATTCGCTAATGAAATTTCTATACAAAGTTTAAGATTGTTATTGACTTAGCAGAATCGCTGAGAGCCACGACTACTCAACTTGAATAATTATCCATTAGAATGTTGCTAGGTACGGTCGAGGCTGTCACGTGTGAAATGCAGTGAAGGTTACTGTTGTGGAGGAAATACGGGGCTCGCAAGAGCTGTAGTGCACAATACCGTAAGCTGCGATGACTGTTGTCTGCGCCGCTCGCTGCTGACAAATAAGATAAATCTCGTTCTATCTGGATTGACCTTCGCCAATCAAACTCTCCCTACGCCTTGATGAAGTCAGGGACTCCTATTCGCCCCTAGTCTAACTATTGGCGTGGTACACCGGTCAGATAACCAGTCCACTGTGATGCCACTCAAAAATTCGCTCGCAGGCGTTTAACTATAACTCTGTCCGTTCACACCGCACAATAAGTGTGGCGGCCAACACAGTGAACAATGCTTAATCACAAGGACTCAATATAGAGTCGCACTTCGATTCGCTCTCGACGGAGGTGCTCTCCCAGCGAAGTACTGGGGAGAGACTTGCTCCTCACTCTTTGAGTACACATTGCATGGGGGCTTAATTAAAATATAATGCAAATAATTTTAATTTTTTGCTTTAGTAGCTGTCTGTCCGATTACGAAGTCTCGTATCCGGTTGGCCCTGACTAGTATTATTACGCAATCTGACTGCATGAAACAACAACAAGGAATGAAATGAAAATCTCCGTTAACACAATTAATTAATTAAGTCCCCAGCAACTATAAAACCTACGAAACCAAAGCACAAGTATAACTGTTCTGTGTGTGGAAGTGTGATTCAACGTATGCATCTGGCACGGTTCTTCTTCAATAACACAAGAAATTTCAAAGATCATTTATACTGAATTAATTAAAGGAAATAGAAATACCATAATTACTCAAGAAAACCAGAACTACACTCTAATACAAGAACACAAGCCAGATGCTTTGTTGTCTGAACCTGTAATGACGCATTATTTAAGACACTGAAATAATGAAAAACAAACAAAAAAAAAAACACGGAATATTTTACCTTCATATATATTGACGAAAAGCACTCTGATCACTACAATATTTCCATTCGAATAACATCTGCTGTCTAGCCCATCAAACAACTGCATAAAACATGGAACAAGCACTCCTTACTACAACATCTCGACAAGCACTGCCCACTAGCACATCTCAACACGAACTGACTACTACGAGACCCGCATTCGGGAGGACGATGGTTCAATCCCGTCTCCGGCCATCCTGATTTAGGTTTTCCGTGATTTCCCTAAATCGTTTCAGGCAAATGCCGGGATGGTTCCTTTGAAAGGGCACGGCCGCTTTCCTTCCCAATTCTTCCCTAACCCGAGCTTGCGCTCCGTCTCTAATGACCTCGTTGTCGACGGGACGTTAAACACTAACCACCACCACCACCACCACGAGACCTCGACAAGCACTGCCAACTACGACATCTCAATAATCACTGCCAGTGGAGGCGGCGGAACAATACTCTCTAGCGCGATCTCTGGCGCTGTGGCTCAGTGTAGCCACCTTTCATATGCCCTTCCTCCACGGGCTAGAATTTGATGGTATTTTTGCCAGCATTGGTGGTGAAAATACCACCAAATTCGTCAAAAAAATACAGACAAAAATAAAAGATAATATTAATGCGTAAATATCATATAACTAGATAAAATTTTGGCTTTGCACTGAGCTTTCAATAACCTAATATATAAAATACAGTAAGCAATACAAATTCTTTCATACATGTGACTTTACATAATAGTTTACACAAGTATTATGTGGTTAAACAGTTCAATCAATAGCGTCAGCAATGACGAATATGTGCAGGTAAGAGTCTCATAACTTTTCACAAACAGTAATACACAAAAAATCAGTTTATACAATATTCACATAAACGCTTTCCATAGCCCAAGAAACAAGTAGTTGACAGTTCCAGCAGTAGCACCCAGCAATGGTCAACAGGTGCAAAAACCAACAAGTGACATTTTTTCAGTAGAAACAGTCCATCAGTGGCACCCAGTAATGTTGAATAGGTGCAGACACCAACAAGTAACACCATTTCAGTATAAGCAGTTCCATTAGTGGCACCAGCAATGTTGAACAGGTGCAGATATCAACAGGTGACATCTTTTCAGTAGAAGCAATCCGTCAGTGGCACCCAGTAATGTTGAATAGGTGCAGACATCAACAGGTGACATTATTTCAGTAGAAGCAGTCCATCAGTGGCACCCAGTAATGTTGAATAGGTGCAGACACCAACAAGTAACAGCATTTCAGTATAAGCAGTTCCATTAGTGGCACCAGCAATGTTGAACAGGTGCAGACACCCACAAGTAACATCTTTTCAGTAGAAGCAGTCCACCAGTGGCACCCAGTAATGTTGAATAGGTGCAGACATCAACAGGTGACATCTTTTCAGTAGAAACAGTCCATCAGTGGCACCCAGCAATGTTGAGCAGGTGCAGACAGCAACAAGTGACATCATTTCAGTAGAAGCAGTCCACCAGTGGCACCCAGTAATGTTGAGCAGGTACAGACAGCAACAAGTCACATTATTTCAGTAAAAACAGTCCATCAGTGGCACCCAGCATTGTTGAGCAGGTGCAGACATCAACAAGTAACACCATTTTAGTATAAGCAGTTTCATCAGTGGCACCCAGCAATGTTAAACAGGTGCAGACACCAACAAGTGACATCATTTCAGTAGAAGCAGTCTATCAGTGGCACCCAGTAATGTTGACCAGGTGCTGACCGCAGTCCATAAAATTCACTTTCACTAATCACACTGTTCATCAGCAGAAATTAAACATGTCCTAGTGGCACGAATCATGTAGAAAAAGTGCAAGTAACAGTCCATAATATTCACTATCACTAATCACACAGTTCATCAGCAGAAATTAAACATGTCCTAGTGGCACCAATCATGTAGAAAAAGTGCAAGTAACAGTCCATAATATTCACTATCACTAATCAGTCAGTTACTCAAAGTTCATTAGCACAAATTAAACATTTCCAAGTGGCACCCATTATGTTGAACAAGTGCAGGTAACAGTCCATAATATTCACTATCACTAATGAGACAGTTCAGTCATGAACAATAGTTTGAGTGCACACACAATTAACAAAATTATTATCAATGCTCTTACACTAAACATACAAATCATAATAAACGCACAAATGATATCAGGTAGTTGTCATATTAACTATTACAATAAACAAATAGCAGTAAACCTATAATATTTATGGGTGTCAGTGCAAGCCACAACAACAAGTAAAATAATATTTAGGAGATAGGTTGGGATCACTTCTCTGGGATTATAAAAGGAAAACACACAAAACACCCTCACTCATCTTTCATCCACATTAATGCTACTGTGTAATTGAATAGTGTTAACTGTGTAAATGCAATTCTGTCAAAATTTTATGTTCATCGTGTGTATCAAGTAGTAGTGGCAGCAATGTATAACAGTCAATAATAGTTAGTCAACGTCATAGTCATCATGTCAAGACCAATGTTTGCCAAGCCAGATCAAAGTACGGTTGCTGAACAACTGTCAGTGTGCCAAGATATGCAAATGCTTCCTCTCTCAAAAAAAAAATATGTACTGCTTATTGATTTAACAAAGTGTGTGTAGACAATCTTCATTCCACTTTAGTGTTCTAGTCTGCTATCTTCATCCTCCTTGTTCCATATAGACCAACAAAAAAAAATATGCTCCTCACTTACTTAACCTCTTATCCACCAAAACTCCAATAATCATCATCATCACTTAATCTTAATACTTCAATAATACCTCTTACGTCTACATATAAACCTTATCATCAATATCATTTACCTTACCTCTTGTCCACGAAAACTCCAATAATCATCAACTTCACATAATCTCAATACCTCAATAATACCTCTTCAATACGTCGATACATATAAACCTCAGCACCAATATCATTTCACTTCCATAAGAACTCTTTCCTCTAGTCAGTCTCCTCGAACAAGTACAGACAAAATCCTAGTGCAAACCTCAATTCATCATCTCATGCAATCCGAAGACACAGTGTCCACACACAACCTCTGTTGTTGTAGGAATTGTGTTGCATCCACTTGTTGACATTCTGTTCTCTACTGGTATATTTACTCGCTATTGCATGTTTTGCTCACGCTCAGTGCCTGATATTTTTAAGATAAGAAAATGAACTGCAGTAATTCGATGAACGACATTAGTACAAGAAACTTCATAGAAGTCACATGAGCTGGAGGTTTTATGGAAGCTGTATAAATTTATGTTACTAGGAAGGAAGCTAACGACATGACACACCAACATTAGGTTTAGACCATTGACAGTTATTACACTGCGTTCTTCGTGAGCAATTGAAATAGGAAGTAACACTTGACACAAAAAATACTCCACATGTTTGCTTCTGCCATGATTCTTGAAGTGGTGTACACACTGTGAAATATTGTGATCATTCACACTCCGTAATCGTACTTAATTACTGAGAGTTATTCGAACTAAAGGCTGTTAGAGGTAATGTATGCATTTCTTTTATTTAATGATGAACAAGGAAACCAAAATGTATTTTATGATTCATAATGAGTAGAATATTTGGATCAGATAATCCATCTGATCCAAATATTCTACTCATTATGAATCATAAAATACATTTTGGTTTCCTTGTTCATCATTAAATAAAAGAAATGCATACATGACCTCTAACAGCCTTTAGTTCGAATAACTCTCAGTAATTAAGTACGATTACGGAGTGTGAATGATCACAATATTTCACAGTGTGTACACCACTTCAAGAATCATGGCAGAAGCAAACATGTGGAGTATTTTTTGTGTCAAGTGTCACTTCCTATTTCAATTGCTCACGAAGAATGCAGTGTAATAACTGTCAATGGTCTAAACCTAATGTTGGTGTGTCATGTCGTTAGCTTCCTTCCTAGTAACATAAATTTATACAGCTTCCATAAAACCTCCAGCTCATGTGACTTCTATGAAGTTTCTTGTACTAATGTCGTTCGTCGAATTACTGCAGTTCATTTTCTTATCTTAAAAATATCAGGCACTGAGCGTGAGCAAAACATGCAATAGCGAGTAAATATACCAGTAGAGAACAGAATGTCAACAAGTGGATGCAACACAATTCCTACAACAAGGCTCTGCCAAGCGAACAATCTATAATTAATACCATAGTGTGGCCTAAACTCCATGTACGTACACCTCATATCAGCATTTCTATATATAGCAAATTAAAGAATAGTTATGACAACAAACAAAAATGTGTAAATATGCAATCCATACGCAAAGCAGCAAATATGTATCTTACATAATAAACAGGTCATTATCATCACATCAGCATAAGCAAATAAATGTTCATACGTAATCTTAATAAGTAAACATGAAGGCGCAAGCAGATAAATCACAAAGTGTAACCTACATACATAACCACAGTCAGCACAATTAATCAGTTGACAATTACAATTTAAATAAATAAGCACAGCAGGCACATAATAAAAAAAATATAACATCAGTGAAAAAGCATAGCAGCCAAGCGATGCATAATATACGCAAGTAATAACAGTGTTCATTAATAAAACATTGTCAAGATCAGTTAATGTACGCAAGCACGTCGTTTCAGAAGTAAATTCATAGAACATAAAATTTAGCACAAAGTATAAATCACGTAATCGCGAGCAGCAAATTACATCTAAAATACGTACCTAAGTGGAAATATGTTACCTGAAAAATAAAGTCAATCAATAGTTACCCTTTTTAATTTATTACTTTTTTTTTTCTTCGAAATTACATTCTTCCTGAAATTTTCTCCATAGCAAGTTGTCTTAACGTCGGACACGCACAGAATTTACCTGAAGGTCTTAAATATTTTACACAACCGTATCCTGAAAAATACTGAACGTTAATAACATAATTTATAAAGTTACCGTAGCTTTATACAGAATTTAGTCGGAGAAATTAGACTGTGTATTTGCTTACGTCTGTCAGTGCATTCGCACTGAGCGCTTGATCAGCTGTCGACGCGTGACGTAGAAAGTGATTGTTTGCGGTCAACGACTGCCTTGTGCGGCGCGCAGACTTCACTGTTGCTTTGAGTATCTGCCGCCGCCGGAACACGGCGCGGTATCCTTGCATTCTCCGCATGTTTACGTATAACTGTTGGTTTCTCAAAAGTATGTCATTCCACAAAAATTTTAACGTTAGATATGTGATGTATTCCCTTAGAGCGTCGAGATTTAAGAGTTTCTACTTCAACAGTGTTATCATGAATAATTTTGCGAATTCTGTATGGACCGTTATAAAGCAGAAAAAATTTGCGACATAAGCCTTTTCCTTTATGAGACAAACGATGAGATTTAATTAACACCTTTTGACCAACTGACAAAATTTTTAAACGACCAGGACGTTTAGCTGATTTCTCTCTTCTTGCAGCCGCAGACGCAATATTTCGTAGAGCCAGGTTGACAACTTCAGAATGCCGCAGTTTCCGTGAAGGCGGAAAAGGAACGATTTCAGAAATGCAATTTGTTGGTACTTTATTTTTTAATATCAATAGAGGCGGTAAAGAAGTTGAGTCATTAGGAAGTTCATTCAGAATGTTTTGAAAAATATGAAGATACTGATCCCAAGTTCTGTGATTCTGATGACAATAAAGACGGCACAATTTATTGATTTCCTTCATCCATCTCTCTGAAGCATTAGATTGAGGGTGAACAAGTGAAATAAAAATTGGTTTAATCTTACGACGCCGTAGAGTACGAAGCCAAATTTTAGAGCGAAACTGTGATCCATTATCTGATATAACCTTATCAACATGACCAACTTCTTTAAGAAAATGTTTGCTGAAAGCATTGGATACTGAACGAGGTGTTGCTTTGCGTAAAGGTGTAAAACACACATATTTTGATGTCAATTCCACTGCTACGAAAATGTACGCAAAACCATTAGTAGAACGAACCACTGGACCGAACAAATCGACTGCAGCCATGTCCTTTAATTTCGCTGGAATGATAGGAAACAACGGTGCTCTGTGAGAAACAGTTGGCGGCTTAGCCTTTTGACATAATTTGCATTTGGCAAGAACAGATCGAATACGTTTTTCCATATTACTGAAGTAACAATTTTCTCGTAATTTATGAAAACATTTTCTGGGACCAAAGTGCGCATAACTAAAATGTGTGAACGAGGTGTGGCCAAATCATCCAATCTAACAAAGCGTCTAAGAAAATTACAGACACCAAGGAAACTACGAACATCATGTTTTGTGGAAGGAACAGCATAATTACGAATAGCGTCTAGTTTCTCTGGATCAGGAAGAATACCTTCTGTAGAAATAATGTGACCGAGAAATTTCACCTGTGAACGACCAAATTCAGATTTTCCCAAGTTCACTGTCATGCCAACTCGTGCAAAAATACATAATAATGAATCCAAAATTTTGTTATGCCCACTCCAAGAACGTTTAGCAATAAGAATGTCGTCAACATATGAAGTAATATTGTCACGAAGATAATCAGGTAAAATTTCATTTAAGCTACGAATGAATGCTGCTGAAGATACAATAAGTCCAAATGGTCAACATATGAAGTAATATTGTCACGAAGATAAACAGGTAAAATTTCTTTTAAACTACGAATGAATGCTGCAGAAAATATAGTAAGTCGAAACGGTAATTTCCAAAGTCACTTTCGGGTAAAACAGTCAAACCCGGTTAATCTTTACCTATTGTCTAGATAGATGGATAGTAGAAGAGTTCTTTTTATAGATGCAAAGAATAGTGAAAGAGTAGGCAGCGGTGCAGAAAACTAAAAAGGGAAATAGCACCACTACAGCTCGGGGCCCTGTGAGCGCTACGGCACGTATTCACTTAGTGTAGTGAATCCCCTGAGGACATTAATAGCTGCACATAAATTTCAGTTTGTGACTTAGCGGCAAACTTGGCGGAAGTGCGTACGTAAATTGATCTAACCACGCACATGGATGTATGTCATTCTTAGAATTGCGGAAGATCTTAAATTTCCGAACAGTCAAAAAGTGTTTATAGTCAAAGTTTTCACCTCGTGGCGACAAAGACCTACCGCGTCTGTCCCAGTCCCAATGTCGATTATTCTCAAGTTCGCACGCCTGGCGCACTCTTGTTGCATCCCGTAAATGAAACAAATTATTTTCTTCAAACCCCTCTGCTATCTGTGATTCTAAATTTCTTCTACTGTCTTTTCCTACGATTTCGCCTTCAGTTTGTTTGACTTGCATTCGTAATACCTCAACTTCCCTTTTAACGCGTTCATTAAATTTTCCCCGTTTTTCAACATGCTTATTTATGTTCTGATACTCTTCAGTTTCTGCAAATGGCAATGGAGCTGTATCATCTGAGTCTCTGTCCCCATGTAAACTAAGATTTGTCAATTTATCTGAAATCTCCTCAACTCTATCCGATAAGTCACCTATTTTTTCTTTTTGTTTATTTACGTCTTCCGTAAGTGTCGCGACTCGGGTTTCAGTATTAACACATTTAGTAGTTAACTGTTCATACTGTTGTGTTAGGTTATTTAATCTGTCATTTGATATGGATTCCTCGATTCTTTCAAGTATTTCTTCATTACCGTGTACACGTTGTAAATTCAACTCTGAAAATTTTTGTACTATCACGCGATCTTTTTCTTCCCGTTCTCTGTCCTGTTTCTCTTGTCTGATTTCTGTTGAAATTCGGCTATTATTGTGAGCCTTCAAAATCGTTTGTACTTCTTCTCTAATTTCTTTCTTTGATTCATCTTTCATGTTTTTGAAACATGTCCCTGTTCGTGAGCCTAACTGTGTTGCCATTGTTTCCATCTCGGTTTTACTTGTTCCTATCTCTGTTTTAATTTCAGATCGTAACTGTGATCACAGTGAGTCTAACCGTGTTTCCATTGTTTCCCTATTTGTTTTTAATTCAGATCGTAACTGTGATCCCAAATTTAATATTGCACTCATCAACTGCTGCATGTCTTCTGTCGTTAACAACGTATTCTGAAAATTTTTCGATTGTGAAAAATTTTGAACTGTTTCCGGACTATTTTTCCGACTTATTAAACTGTTTTCAACTCCATTATTCATCATACTGTTGTCCTGTGTTGGCGAGTTTGCCATGTCGACAATTTCGTCATTCTCACAATTCATCATTTTTGCCTTTTTCATTGATCGCGTAATCATTTACAAAACATACAAAACTCGTCACTATATGAAAATTACACACAATGACACTATATCTCCAACAATATCATTCACACGAAATGCTTCCCTCAATCACGATTATCGAACAATTGAAATCTTCCTAACTGCACAAAATTGTCAAACCCTTATACAAGACAACAAAATTAAAATTTTGAAAAATACCATTAGAAGAATGCCAATTACCAAATCTACACATGCAATATAGACTACAATTACTAAACTACAAATTACTACAACAATACTACTGTCTCCTATTTTTACAATCAGAAGAATTCCAAGGGACGATCCGAAGCAGCGGTCGCCACGTGCATGGGGGCTTAATTAAAATATAATGCAAATAATTTTAATTTTTTGCTTTAGTAGCTGTCTGTCCGATTACGAAGTCTCGTATCCGGTTGGCCCTGACTAGTATTATTACGCAATCTGACTGCATGAAACAACAACAAGGAATGAAATGAAAATCTCCGTTAACACAATTAATTAATTAAGTCCCCAGCAACTATAAAACCTACGAAACCAAAGCACAAGTATAACTGTTCTGTGTGTGGAAGTGTGATTCAACGTATGCATCTGGCACAGTTCTTCTTCAATAACACAAGAAATTTTAAAGATCATTTATACTGAATTAATTAAAGGAAATAGAAATACCATAATTACTCAAGAAAACCAGAATTACACTCTAATACAAGAACACTAACCAGATGCTTTGTTGACTGAACCTGTAATGACGCATTATTTAAGACACTGAAATAATGAAAAACAAACAAAAAAAAACACGGAATATTTTACCTTCATATATATTGACGAAAAGCACTCTGGTCACTACAATATTTCCATTCGAATAACATCTGCTGTCTAGCCCATCAAACAACTGCATAAAACATGGAACAAGCACTCCTTACTACAACATCTCGACAAGCACTGCCCACTAGCACATCTCAACACGAACTGACTACTACGAGACCTCGACAAGCACTGCCCACTACGACATCTCAATAATCACTGCCAGTGGAGGCGGCGGAACAATACTCTCTAGCGCGATCTCTGGCGCTGTGGCTCAGTGTAGCCACCTTTCAACGTACGAGAGCGCACGCTCTCATTATGTGTTCTCGCACCAAGAGCCACAACGGAAAGGCCCCTCCCCACACCAGACGTGAAGGGGTATATTTTTCGGTCTCTTCCATTACTCCTTCAGCTCAAGGCGTCAGAAATATCGTCTGCCAATCAGCATTGCTCTTCTAAAACGGGAGAATGACGTTTCGTTTAAGGCGACCAATCGGGAAACCTGTAGTATCAGCGTTTGGCGTTTGCTGTCTCCCTGTGAAAATCTCTGAAACTGCATGCTATGTGTAAAGAATGCGTAGGCTGGCCGCTCCCACACAATGTAGCGGAATTTGCTTTTAAGCCAAACACGAGGTTGTTCCTCCTTTCACTCGGGTAACCACTGTCTGCTCTATGGGCGGTCACCGGCCGACATAGATAGCTTGGTCGTCCTCTGAAGGGACCGGCCCCCTGACATGCAGTCCGCCTCTCTAGAATTAAAGGCTCCTGTGAATGTCGTGTCTGGAATGTATGTGTATACGCCAGCGTTAAGTATTTCAACCACGGTGCGCTTACTTCTTATTTGCACATCGTTTACATGAATTCATACAACATTGACTTTATCTTATCGAGTTTGCGTTCGAATGAGGCGTTTTGATGTGCGGAATATGATTGTGAGGGCGGAATATGTAAGCAATGAAAGTCAGGAGACCACGACGTCTTACAAGGAGTGTGAGATACCTAAATTTCTATTAGCAGCAATAATATTTCGAACTCTGTCAATTGACTGGCAAAGGCATTATTAATAATAACAGCTAAGATGACTAAATTGGCTTAGAAAATTACGTTCAAGTACAACAGAATTAAAATCAAACAACAAAGGATCTGCTGAGACCTAGCACACAGATCGCATAAAATTTTCATCGCTACTTACAATTTCTGATACACAACTAGATCGCAACATGCAACCAGCATGTACCACGCCCATTATGGAGGCCTACTGTAGCCTGCATACATTCACAATATACCTACATGGGAGCCAAGGTTTGATAGCAAATAAACAGTTTAAAACAACGTATTACACAAAGCACAACATCGCACCTGCAAAATTTTTCTTATTTAAATTCACGTTTGTTTAACATTAAATACTAGGTCTAAAATCTTATTTCCTAACCAAAATTTTTAAATGTCTTGCTCACATCTACATCTACATCTACATTCATACTCCGCAAGCCACCCAACGGTGTGTGGCGGAGGGCACTTTACGTGCCACTGTCATTACCTCCCTTTCCTGTTCCAGTCGCGTATGGTTCGCGGGAAGAACGACTGTCGGAAAGCCTCCGTGCGCGCTCTAATCTCTCTAATTTTACATTCGTGATCTCCTCGGGAGGTATAAGTAGGGGGAAGCAATATACTCGATACCTCATCCAGAAACGCACCCTCTCGAAACCTGGCGAGCAAGCTACACCGCGATGCAGAGCGCCTCTCTTGCAGAGTCTGCCACTTGAGTTTATTAAACATCTCCGTAACGCTATCACGATTACCAAATAACCCTGTGACGAAACGCGCCGCTCTTCTTTGGATCTTCTCTATCTCCTCCGTCAACCCGATCTGGTACGGATCCCACACTGATGAGCAATACTCAAGTATAGGTCGAACGAGTGTTTTGTAAGCCACCTCCTTTGTTGATGGACTACATTTTCTAAGCACTCTCCCAATGAATCTCAACCTGGTACCCGCCTTACCAACAATTAATTTTATATGATCATTCCACTTCAAATCGTTCCGCACGCATACTCCCAGATATTTTACAGAAGTAACTGCTACCAGTGTTTGTTCCGCTATCATATAATCATACAATAAAGGATCCTTCTTTCTATGAATTCGCAATACATTACATTTGTCTATGTTAAGGGACAGTTGCCACTCCCTGCACCAAGTGCCTATCCGCTGCAGATCTTCCTGCATTTCGCTACAATTTTCTAATGCTGCAACTTCTCTGTATACTACAGCATCATCCGCGAAAAGCCGCATGGAACTTCCGACACTATCTACTAGGTCATTTATATATATTGTGAAAAGCAATGGTCCCATAACACTTCCCTGTGGCACGCCAGAGGTTACCTTAACGTCTGTAGACGTCTCTCCATTGATAACAACATGCTGTGTTCTGTTTGCTAAAAAATCTTCAATCCAGCCACACAGCTGGTCTGATATTCCGTAGGCTCTTACTTTGTTTATCAGGCGACAGTGCGGAACTGTATCGAACGCCTTCCGGAAGTCAAGAGAAATAGCATCTACCTGGGAGCCTGTATCTAATATTTTCTGGGTCTCATGAACAAATAACGCGAGTTGGGTCTCACACGATCGCTGTTTCCGGAATCCATGTTGATTCCTACATAGTAGATTCTGGGTTTCCAAACACGACATGATACTCGAGCAAAAAACATGTTCTAAAATTCTACAACAGATCGACGTCACAGATATAGGTCTATAGTTTCGCGCATCTGCTCGACGACCCTTCTTGAAGACTGGGACTACCTGTGCTCTTTTCCAATCATTTGGAACCCTCCGTTCCTCTAGAGACTTGCGGTACACGGCTGTTAGAAGGGGGGCAAGTTCTTTCGCGTACTCTGTGTAGAATCGAATTGGTATCCCGTCAGGTCCAGTGGACTTTCCTCTGTTGAGTGATTCCAGTTGCTTTTCTATTCCTTGGACACTTATTTCGATGTCAGCCATTTTTTTCGTTTGTGCGAGGATTTAGAGAAGGGACACACCACAATGTAATTCATGTGTTAAATCTATTATTTGTTGTATCTTTAGACCATTCAGAAGAAGATCATGGCAAAGTTTCATGGCCATTTAAGGTTAGAAAACAGCAGCTTTAAGACTCATGCCCTCTGCAAAAGCAGCAAGAAGGTGAACTTTCCAGTATCAGGGAGGCCCTGCGCCACTGCTTCTTCACATCGGTCATGTTCCAGATAGACAACCGGAGGAGGAGCGGCTACCACGCCTCCCAAGTGGCCCATCACTTGCCGAGCGACTCTGCACACAAGACCTCGCCGTCGACTCAGCCCAACGCCGCTCTGCACACACCACAGTAGGGCTCTCTCGCCACTGCCGCCACATATTCACCGGTTGCGGAAAGCGGGCAGAAATCAGCTTGTCGCGGTCGCAGATCGACCGGGTCGAGGTACGACGTCTGAACCCAGAGACACGGGAAGATTCCAGCTGAACTGCATCATGGTCAGACAGCGATTCCGAAATCATGTATTGGATTGTAAGCCATAACCAAGTGCTCAGCTCCTGTTTTAGTAATTACGAAGAGCAGACCGAAGATAAGAGAATCGTCCGGAAGAATCATTGGGTAAAGAAGTGGGATACTTCAGTGCTGAGGAGTGATGAGACACGACATAACTGCGCTAACAATGTGGATGCAGCAATAAGGAATATCGCAGTAAGCAGTTCACTTGAACAGGAGAGGAAGTTTCTAAAAAAGGAAATCACAGCCGTTGGACAGACAGATTAAAGGAAGGTATCTGCGAAGAAACCTTAGAAACAGAAGAAATACTTTAATTGCTCGAAGAAAGAAGGAAGTACAAGAACGCTCGGGAAAAGACAGGAATGCTGCAACATACATGCTTTAGGAATAAAATAAATTGGAAGTGCAGAGCAGCCAAAGGGAAATGCCTGCAGCGACGATGTGAAGATATAGAAGAAGAAACGACAGTCGGAGGAGTGACTCAACACACAGAAAAGTCAAAACAATCTTCGGTGAAATTAAAAACAATCGTGGTAACATTAGGAGTACAATAGGAATTCCACTGATAAATGCAGTGGGGATTGGATACATGGAAACAGTAGACTGAAGACCTCTATGAGGGAGGAACATGTCCAGTGACATGTTAGAAATGGAAATTGGGGTCAATCGAGAAGACGTAACAATGATGGAAATAAAAGAAAGGTTGAAGAGTGGTATTAAAATGTAGGGTGAAAGATGTTAATCTTAGATTCGCTAATGACATTACTATCCAAATTGAAAGTGAAGAAGAATTACAGGATTTGTTGAGTGGAATTGAACAGTTCACTTACTACAATGTATGGATTGAGACCAACACGAAAAATTATGTTGTTGTTGTTGTGGTCTTCAGTCCTGAGACTGGTTTGATGCAGCTCTCCATGCTGCTCTATCCTGTGCAAGATTCTTCATCTCCCAGTACCTACTGCAACCTACATCCTTCTGAATCTGCTTAGTGTATTCATCTCTTGGTCTCCCTCTACGATTTTTACCCTCCACGCTGCCCTCCAATGCTAAATTTGTGATCCCTTAATGCCTCGAAACATGTCCTACCAACCGATCCCTTCTTCTAGTCAAGTTGTACCACAAACTTCTCTTCTCCCCAATCCTATTCAATACCTTCTCATTAGTTACGTGATCTACCCACCTTACCTTCAGCATTCTTCTGTAGCACCACATTTCGAAAGCTTCTATTCTCTTCTTGTCCAAACTAGTTATCGTCCATGTTTCACTTCCATACATGGCTACACTCCATACAAATACTTTCAGAAACGACTTCCTGACACTTAAATCTATACTCGACGTTAACAAATTTCTCTTCTTCAGAAACGATTTCCTTGCCATTGCAACTCTACATTTTATATCCTCTCTACTTCGACCATTGTCAGTTATTTTACTCCCTAGATAGCAAAACTCCTTTACTACTTTAAGTGTCTCATTTCCTAATCTAATTCCCTCAGCATCACCCGATTTAATTTGACTACATTCCATTATCCTCGTTTTGCTTTTGTTGATGTTCATCTTATATCCTCCTTTCAAGACACTGTCCATTCCGTTCAACTGCTCTTCCAAGTCCTTTGCTGTGTCTGACAGAATTACAATGTCATCGGCGAACCTCAAAGTTTTTACTTCTTCTCCGTGAATTTTAATACCTACTCCGAATTTTTCTTTTGTTTTCTTTACTGCTTGCTCAATATACAGATTGAATAACATCGGGGAGAGGCTACAACCCTGTCTCACTCCCTTCCCAACCACTGCTTCCCTTTCATGTCCCTCTACTCTTATAACTGCCATCTGGTTTCTGTACAAATTGTAAATAGCCTTTCGCTCCCTGTATTTTACCCCTGCCACCTTCAGAATTTGAAAGAGAGTATTCCAGTTAACATTGTCAAAAGCTTTCTCTAAGTCTACAAATGCTAGAAACGTAGGTTTGCCTTTTCTTAATCTTTCTTCTAAGATAAGTCGTAAGGTTAGTATTGCCTCACGTGTTCCAACATTTCTACGGAATCCAGACTGATCTTCCCCGAGGTCGGCTTCTACCAGTTTTTCCATTCGTCTGTAAAGAATTCGCGTTAGTATTTTGCAGCTGTGACTTATTAAACTGATAGTTCGGTAATTTTCACATCTGTCAACACCTGCTTTCTTTGGGATTGGAATTATTATATTCTTCTTGAAGTCTGAGGGTATTTCGCCTGTCTCATACATCTTGCTCACCAGATGGTAGAGTTTTGTCAGGACTGGCCCTCCCAAGGCCATCAGTAGTTCTAATGGAATGTTGTCTACTCCCAGGGCCTTGTTTCGACTCAGGTCTTTCAGTGCTCTGTCAAACTCTTCACGCAGTATCTTATCTCCCATTTCGTCTTCATAGTATCTATCTTACCCCTAGTGAGACAAGCCTCTACATCCTTACATTTGTCCTCTAGCCATCCCTGCTTAGCCATTTTGCACTTTCTGTCGATCTCATTTTTGAGACGTTTGTATTCCTTTTTGCCTGCTTCATTTACTGCATTTTTATATTTTCTCCTTTCATCAATTAAATTCAATATTTCTTCTGTTACCCAAGGATTTCTATTAGCCCTCGTCTTTTTACCTACTTGATCGTCTGCTGCCGTCACTACTTCATCCCTCAGAGCTACCCATTCTTCTTCTACTGTATTTCTTTCCCCCATTCCTGTCAATTGTTCCCTTATGCTCTCCCTGAAACTCTCTACAACCTCTGGTTCTTTCAGTTTATCCAGGTCCCATCTCCTTAAATTCCCATTTTTTGGCAGTTTCTTCAGTTTCAATCTGCAGTTCATAACCAATAGACTGTGGTCAGAATCCACATCTGCCCCTGGAAATGACTTACAATTTTTAAACCTGGTTCCTAAATCTCTGTCTTACCATTATATAATCTATCTGATACCTTTTAGTATCTCCAGGATTCTTCCAGGTATACAACCTTCTTTTATGATTCTTGAACCAAGTGTTAGCTATGATTAAGTCATGCTCTGTGCAAAATTCTACAAGGCGGCTTCCTCTTTCATTTCTTCCCCCCAATCCATATTCACCTACTATGTTTCCTTCACTCCCTTTTCCTACTGACGAATTCCAGTCACCCATGACTATTACATTTTCGTCTCCCTTCACTACCTGAATAATTTCTTTTATCTCGTCATACATTTCATCTATTTCTTCATCATCTGCAGAGCTAGTTGGCATATAAATTTGTACTACTGTAGTAGGCATGGGCTTTGTGTCTATCTTGGCCACAATAATGCGTTCACTATGCTGTTTGTAGTAGCTAACCCGCACTCCTATTTTTTTATTCATTATTGAACCTACTCCTGCATTACCCCTATTTGATTTTGTATTTATAACCCTGTAATCACCTGACCAAAAGTCTTGTTCCTCCTGCCACCGAACTTCACTAATTCCCACTATATCTAACTTTAACCTATCCATTTCCCTTTTTAAATTTTCTAACCTACCTGCCCGATTGAGGGATCTGACATTCCACGCTCCGATCCATAGAACGCCAGTTTTCTTTCTCCTGATAACGACGTCCTCTTAAGTAGTCCCCGCCCGGAGATCCGAATGGGGGACTATTTTACCTCCGGAATATTTTACCCAAGAGGACGCCATCATCATTTAATCATACAGTAAAGCTGCATTTCCTCGGGAAAAATTACGGCTGTAGTTTCCCCTTGCTTTCAGCCGTTCGCAGTACCAGCACAGCAAGGCCGTTTTGGTTAATGTTACAAGGCCAGATCAGTCAATCATCCAGACTGTTGCCCCTGCAACTACTGAAAAGGCTGCTGCCCCTCTTCAGGAACCACATGTTTGCCTGGCCTCTCAACAGATACCCCTCCGTTGTGGTTGCACCTACGGTACTGCCATCTGTATCGCCGAGGCACGCAAGCCTCCCCACCAACGGCAAGGTCCATGGTTAATGGGGGGACGAAAAATTATAAAAGTAATAAAAAAATGTCGTGTGACTAGGGCCTCCCGTCGGGTAGACCGTTCGCCTGGTGCAAGTCTTTCGATTTGACGCCACTTCGGCGACTTGCGCGTCGATGGGGATGAAACGATGATGATTAGGACAACACAACACCCAGTCCCTGAGCGGAGAGAATATCCGACACAGCCGGGAATCAAACCCGAAACTTAGAGGTGACATTCCGTCGCGGTGACCACTCAGCTATCGGGGGCGGACATAAAAGTCATGAGAAGTATTAGAAATGATAATAGCGATAAATTTAAAATCAGAATAGGTCAACACGAAGTAGACGAAATTAAGGAATTCTGCTAGACTGGAAGCAAAAGAACTATGTCGGAGGAAGCAAGAAGGATATAAAAAGCATGCTAGCACAGGAAAACAGGACACTTCAAACTAAGAGGAGTGCGGTATCAAACATACGCCTTAATCGGAGGAAGAAATTTCTGAGAAAGTACATTTGGAGAACAGCATTATATGGTAGTGGAATGACTGTGGGAAAACCGAAAGAAGAGACTCGAAATGTTTGAGATGTGGTGCTACTGAAGAATCTTGAAAATTAGGTGGATTATTAAGATGAGAAATGAGGAAGTTTCCCGCAGAATTGCTGAAGAAAGGAACATACGGAAAACACTGACAAGAAGAAAGGACGGGATGATAACGCATCTGTTAAGACATCAGAGAATAACCTCCATGGTACTAGAGGGAACTGTAGAGGGTAAAAACTGTAGGCAAAGACATAGATTGGAATACATACAGTAAATAACTGAGGATGTCGGGTGTAAATGTTCA
This sequence comes from Schistocerca nitens, assembly GCF_023898315.1. Lineage (NCBI taxonomy): Eukaryota > Metazoa > Arthropoda > Insecta > Orthoptera > Acrididae > Schistocerca > Schistocerca nitens. Next base: position 421,458,365 of record NC_064617.1, on the reverse strand, counting down.
GGAGAGGAAATCGGGGCGGGACAGCAACATCCCAGCCACAAGATGAAAAGGGGGGAGTGCGTGACACCATCTCGTCTCGCTAAGCTTGCGGTACAGTTTTCGACTATTTAGAAATTAACTTAATGTCTCAGTTCAATTTCTGATTACAGAGCCAATATACTCGTACCTTTGTTAGTTTTTCCTCTTCTTTACACATACTGTTAAGAAAGCTCAATAACGAAATGATAAGAAAATATGTGCGTTTGTGCGTTCCTACTGTTGCCGTAGTGTAGGCTGAATAATCAGTTTTCGACTGCTGTAAACTTTCTCATCATTTGTAACGAAATTAATTCATTAATAGTATACAATTTCATTTCTATTACTTGCCAAAGTGAAATAACACATTCAGTGAATTTCGATGTACGCGCCTGTTTGTCATACGTGCCACCATAAGCGATGTCTGATTTAGTGACACCTCTCCGATGCCACCAGTGTTGGAACTTTATTCCATTTGGATATGCTTTGCGGAGAGCATTACAAATCCTCAATTGTTGAGCCATAATCGGGTGAACCTAGTGAAAAACAAAGAAGAAGCCGCAGGCAAATCTGGGATCTATTCTGATACCATTTGTAGGAATATTAGGGCGTCGAATATTTTTATGGGGTGGGGGGGGGGGGAGGGGCAGGAGAGGGAGAGATCTTCATCTGACCCTTTCAGCCCCAATCTTATACTGTACAGTGTTTGCCTGCTTCAGGCAGGTTCTGTGGTTATACTTCACGAAATGAAACAAATAGAAAATTATACAAAGGATTACAAATATATCAAAAAATGGTTGAAATAGCTCTGAGCACTATGCGACTTAACTTTTGAGGTCATCAGTAGCCTAGAACTTAACTAATTAAACCTAACTAACCTAAGGACATCACACACATCCATGCCCGAGGCAGGATTCGAACCTGCGACCGTAGCGGTCGCTCGGCTCCAGACTGTAGCGCCTAGAACCGCACGGCCACTACGTCGGCACAAATATATCACCTGGACGAAAAAAAAATAGAAGAAAATGGAAGGAAAATGTAGACCGTATGGGAGGAGAAAGATCCCCTGTAAAGGCTCTCAGTTATAAATGCACTGGAAGAAGCAATGTAGGAAGACCATACAAGAAATGGAGTACCGTAACAGGCAGTATGCCTAATTCATGAAGTGAAGAAGAAGAAGAATCATTCTTGTGTCTACGACCGGATACCTGTGCCCAACGGGGCACAACATTTCGGTAAACGACTGTGTTTCCATCGTCAGACTTTGTGCGCTTGTGATGGCAACACCGCCACTTAGCGAAATACCGTATATACCAAAAAAATATTGTCTCATTATCGACGACTGGAGAAACAAAAGCAGTCGGAGACGAAACGTCAGGAGACAGTTTTATACTTCGACCACGGCCTATCAGCCCGGAAGTTTTAAGTGAAGATTGTAATCACATGTCAGTTCTAGAATAATATATTTGTCCAATGAATACCCGTTTATCATCTGCATTTCTTCTTGGTGTAGCAATTTTAATGGTCAGTAGTATATAAAGTGATACGTTTATCCACATTTAGCACAAACACGTATTGAGTCATTTACATCTCAATGCGTATATGTACTAAATTTGACGAGTTGTTCACTGTAACGACATTTCAATAATCTGAAAATAATTGCTTATTTAGTGGAAAACAGTCACATCATCTTATGTTTGTGCGATTAAGACAACTAAATTTTGCAGAGAAACAACGTAGATACCCATTCCGTACAACGAACAGCACACGATCCCGTATAAATTCCAGTTTATGCATGTCCTACATAAGGCTTGATTTGCTGTTTCTCAGTGCATTGTTTGTTTCGGGGACATGTTGTGCCCTTTTTGGCAACCATATCGGTAACGCCTCACCACTGAATGCATTTTACAACACTCCCCTACATTGGTATTCGTTTACATTCTGTTCGTGTCATTGTGCGGTTTAGTCTCGTATGGATCTTTTGAAACAAAATATTTAGCAACTGCAAACTACACTTGTGTTCCATTTTTATATTTTTTCAGTATTCCATATTCTGGAATGCTGTCATTTCTATGCAATTTGTGTAATTTCTGAACAAATACGAGCCATAATTTTTTACGCATGAATTGAAACCTTTTCAGGAAATATTAGCTTCTTATACGTAATTCATTATTATCTTTTATTTTGAGGAGAACTACTCGTTATTTTTACTGCCTTCCATTCATTAATCTATCTTCCAAAGGTAACCCTACTTAATTTATCGATTGTATTGTACTCTGGACACATAATTGCGTCGGTGTAACCTAAGAAACCTTTTCTCGTTTCTGAGAAGTCATACGATTTAAAATGAATATCTATAGTTAGTCCGTCGTTATTTTTAATCTTCCACGTAGTTCAAAGTTTATATGGAGACTTTAACTACATCCCATTACAGTTTATTTAGCCATTTGTCTCTCTACCGCATTTCTGCAGTCCCTAATACTGCTATCCTCCATGATAAATTTCACGTAGTTTGCCTTAAACATAAGTGAGGAAGAAGGAAGGGAGATTGGGTTTAACGTCCCGTCAACATTGATTCGTTAGAGACGGAACACAAGCTCGGATTTTGTCAAGGGTGAGTAAGGAAATCGGCCGTGCGCTATAAGGAACCATCCTGGCTTTTGCCTGGAGTAATTTGCGGAAATTACTCTGAATAAAACTGTTTTAATAAATGACTCTTACACTTACGGGTGGTTGTAGGTTTCAGGATTAAGTATCTTAAGTAATTAACAATTACACTGTTTGGACAGTTCTTAATCAGTTGACTGGTTAGTCTACGTGTTTGTTTTGTATATTGGTTAACCTTAGGCTTCTGTCTTCAAGAGTTAGCGATATTGCGACCATAGTTACTTTAAAAATTTCTTGCTTGCATAATATAGGAGGGCATACTGAAAAGCAGTGTCTCCAAAATTGTTATATGAAAACTCCTAAAGCTTCTTAAATAAAACAAGATTTATTAACATTCTACAGTGTTTGATGTGCAGATGTATGTGTACTTTTAAACACCAATGATGTAGCAACAACTTGAGGGAATTACGCTTTGCAGCCCTCTGCCACTAGGGGGCTCGGAATTGTAGGATGTCGGCGCCTGAAAAACAGCGTGCTGTAATTGGGTTTCGGTTACGAAGAGTCCGTCCACACATATAGCCTCTCTCCTTCAGCATGACAATGCCAGACTACTCACGAACAGTGCAGCATTTGCAACAATCTGGCGCCTTGGGTTCACTGTAATCGATCATGCACTCCATACTAGGCCTCATCCGACTTTCATCTTTTACCAAGACTTAAAGTATACCTTCGAGGACTTCACTTTGATAGTAATGAAGCGATGGAAACAGAAGTGGGATTGTGACTTCGTCAACAAAGTCCAACATTCTTCATGACGGTTTCAGCAAACAGGTCTCTCGATGGGAAAATGTTTTCGCCGCCGGGGTGATTTTGTTGAGAAACAAAAATGTAGACATGAAGAATGAAGATGTATGATGTTAATAACATTGTTTTGTTTAAAACGCTTTAAGAGCTTTCACAGAAAAGAATTAGAATCATTAATTTTCACCTTGCCCTCGTGTATGTAAATTATGCTCATAATGTTTCCTTACAAAATTTTTCCCACGTATGCGGCTTTTGGATTGCATTGGACATCCGCTTATATGAATTTTATATAGTATTCAGCAGTATTACTTGAGTTAATACATGATGCTTCGAATTTCCTCGGTCCGGTCTCTCCAGTTGGAGGTTATTGCTTTACATGGACATCCCAAAACGTCAGTTCATGATCGCACTTTCGGTTTGACAAAGAGTTTCTGTGTCTTCTTGGAATAGGTTCAGAAGGCTGACATGACCAATTTCGCTAATTTTTCAAGCAATATTTTCTCCTCACAAACGCGAATGTAATGCAACACGTCCGTTTAACAGTCCTCGTTTGTATCTGGCTGTGATTTGTGGCGGTCTATTATTGAAGTCTAAATAAGTTTCTCTTGTGTAAGGATATCCAAGCTTCTATATTACAGAGGTGTTGAAAACACGCTAATATTTAGCGCCTTCTTTGTAACTAAGCCTTGAAAGCGGTTATTCGTTTCACCTGTTTTGATATATCTATCATCCCACTCACGAGAGTTATCTTCATAAAACTTTTATTTGCAGTAGCGGATTATAAGGCTATTCTATAAAAAATTTTACATAACTGAAATTAGGATACTGTAGAGAGCCCTTGATGCTTTGTACAGCTACCACTTTCGGTGTTATAATGTTACACTCATGGCGTCTCGTTCTGGGCCTGTAACGATGAAATATTGACAGCATGCTGCGGCGGTAACACCTGATTGGTCAACCCACCATTTGCTGGGCAGATGTATGGGTACTTTTAAACACCAGTAATGTAGCAACAACTTGCGGGAATTACGTTTTTTTACGAGCTCTCAATGAAAAAGTGCATCACGTAGCGAAAAATTTAAAAGAAATGTCTTCTATCTCGGAGTGAGTCATTACCTTCTGTAGACAGTAAATAAGTCATTTGTTCGATTCACAGGTGGCAGTTTCGCTAGATCAGCGGATGAGCAACTAAAACAACCAAACTCGCAGTGCTGGACTAACTGATTTCAGGTTTACTTTGCTCTACAGAAAATACTGCCGAAAATCCTGTCTGTTAAACCGAGCAGTAACCTATGACACTAGTTTTCTCTTTCGCTACCAGGGTGATAACACTCGACATTGATTTGTTGTACTGTTTTCTATCTTTCCTCACGGAAAGAAAGTTCAGCTTGCCTGACTGTGGAGTAAAAGTCAGTTCAAAAGCGTAGAGAAAATCGATATCGGGTGCGTTTAAGTTTGCCCTTTCTTGTTATTCGCCCTTCCTGCTCCGCGCAATACTTTTTCCTATCTTTTGCGCGCCAGACGGTGTGGAAAAAAAGAGTCAGACGAAAAACAAACAAGATATCTGAGAAGCAGAGACGTGCAACCTTTAAAGGCGAGTTGCCACATTTGCCTCAGCGAGTATTAGTACTGGAGATAGTCTGCAACTGGAAACCACAAATGGGTTACTTCTCGGATGACTGTCTGCCGGGATCATATCTTTGCGCATCATCTTGGTCCGCTTCCGAAGCTGACTGGTCAGCATAAAAGTTTGCCATGTGGAAGATCCGGTTTCGATTCCCATAACTGCCAAGGACTTTTCCTTGATGGGCAGAATGGTAAGGAGTGCAATCTGCCTCATGATGCGAAGTGAGAAGCTGTTGGCCGAGTATTAGCGGCTCCACTGTCCGGAAAGCCAAAAAAACGGCCGGAAGAGCGGTGTGTTAATCACATGCCCCTCCATCCCACATCCGCGTGACGCAGGCAGGCACAGGACGACACGGCGGCAGGTAGACATCCCTTGCGCTTTCACGACCTGGCCGAGGATCTCGTTATCTAGCTTGCTAATTGTATGACATCTCTTATACAAAATAAATTAAATGACTTCTAATGTACCTTTACTAGTTATTTACACTAAAGCGCCAAAGAAAGTGGTATAGGCATGCGTATTCAAATACAGATATATGTAAACAAGTAGAAGACGACTCTGTTGTCGGCAACACCTATCTAAGACAACAAGTGTCTGGCGCAGTTGTTAGATCTGTTACTGCTGCTACAATGGCAGCTTATCAACATTCAAGTAATTTTGAACGTGGAGTTACAGTCGACGCGTGAGCGATGGGACACAGCATCTCCGAGGTAGCGATGAAGTGAGGATTTTCCCGTACGACTATTTCACGAGAGTGACGTGAATGTCAGGAATACGACAAAACATCAAATCTCCGCTATCGCTGCGGCCGAGAAAGATCCTGCAAGAATGGGATCAACGACGAGTAAAGAGAATCATTCAATGTGACAGAAGTGCAACCTTTTTGAAATTGCTGCATATTTCAGCGGTGGGCCATCAATAAGTGTCAGCGTACGAACAACTCAACGGAACATCACCGATATGGGCTTTCGGAGCTGAGGGCCCACTCATTTACCCTTGATTACTGCACGACACAAAGCTTTACGCCTCGCCTGGGCCTGTCAACACCATTGGACTGTTGACGACTGGAAACATGTTGTTGGTCGGACGAGTCTTGTCACAAATTTTATGGAGCGAATGGACGTGTACATGGTATGGAGACAACCTCATGAATCCATGGACCCTACATTTCAGCAGGGGACTGTTCAAGCTGGTGGGGGCTCTGTAATGATGTGGGGTATGTGCAGTTGGGACCCCTGACACGTCTAGATACGACTCTGATGGCTGGCACATACGTAAGCATCCTGTCACATCACCTGCACCCATTCATGTCCATTGTACATTCTGACAGATTTGGACAATTCCAGCAGGACAATGCGATACCCCACACGTCCAGAATTGCTACAGAATGGCTCCAGGAACACTCCTCTGAGTTTAAACACTTCCGCTGACCCCCAAACTCTCCAGACATGAAGATTATTGAGACTATCTGGGATGCCTGGTAACGTGCTGTGCATAAGAGATCTCAACCCCTCCTACTCTTAGGGATTTATGGACAGCCCTGCAGCATTCATGGTGTCAGTTCCCTCCAGCGCTACTTCAGACATTAGTTGAGTCCACGCCACGCCGTGTTGCGGCACTTCTGCGTGCTCGCGGGTCCCTGCACGATATTAGGCGGGTGTAGCAGTTTCTTTGGCTCTTCAATGGAGTTATTAACAGTAACGTAATAAGTGAATCTGTATTGAACAGTAGTCTAGTTGATAGATTTAGTTGTTGATACATTTAGTTATCCTTTTACTATTGAAAGTCGCGAGCTCTATCTTCTTATCTCGTGTTCTCTACTGAAAATCTCGTGCTTGTATTCTTGTTAACTTTACTATTGCAGAGATCGCCTAAAATTCTTTTTTTTTTTTATTGGTCCTATGCGCAACAAATAACTTACTTGGTCTTTCTGCTGCCACTGCTTGATCTTCTGCATTCCATTATTTAACAAAAACATAAAAAAACCTATTATTCATGCTGAGTGCAAGGGATGTTCTGTATGGCGGTGTCCGCAGCTCGTGGTCGTGCGGTAGCGTTCTCGCTTCCCGCGCCCGGGTTCCCGGGTTCGATTCCCAGCGGGGTCAGGGATTTTCTCTACCTCGTGATGACTGGGTGTTGTGTGATGTCCTTAGGTTCGTTAGGTTTAATTAGTTCTAAGTTCTAGGGGACTGATGACCACAGATGTTAAGTCCCATAGCGCTCAGAGCCATTTCTTTTTTGTATGGCGGCTCCTGCTGTTGCTGTCGCTGCTGCTGCTTACTACAACTACATATAATTCAAGAGAAAGGGTTTGGTCAAATCTAAACTCGATAAATGATAACCGAAACAAGTAATTCCTTTTTTCAAAAACTATATTCTGAAAGCGATTCTTTCTCATTCAATTAACAAAACGCTAGAAGCTCTTTGAACAATCGCTTCGTATGTAAATCTGCCTCCAGTGGCATTAAAGCAATATTACAAATTAACCAAACTCTTGAGACAGACTGAAATACTTCTCAATTAAATACATAGTGAAACAATTCCCTGGCAATTACAAAAGAAATCAATGACAAAAATCAATACTTAATCTATTCGCCTAACAACGGTTTCCCTTAAGAATTCAACTCCTATCATTATCAAAATTACCGTCTGCTGTTACACACATACACAAACCCTTTTCTCTAAATTATTAAGCGCGCTGCAAATTATAAAAAAATATCAACTCAATACCAAATCCTGTGTCGCTGCTGGCGGACACGGCAGTACGGCAGCTCGGTGACGACCCCTCGCCCAACACACGTGCGCACCACAACAGGCGGGCTCCTACACTGGCTTCCAAACTGCCATTAACTAATCCGTGCGCTGCGAAGCGCGACAATAATATCTTAGATTCCAGAGCTTGTGTATGTGCACTGTAGCCAACCTTTAAATCCTAAGAGAGTATTGCCAACTCTCACTATGTCTGATACTTATTATCCAACTTCTGAGTGTGGAAAAATGGTACCTCTTCCTAGCAGCGGCAAAAAGAACCACTCTTCATGTTGTACCATTACAATGCGACTGTTGTCTTGTGATGGAGACTTTGGTCAGTTCGAGAGTATTCCCTGTTTTTGTTAATAACGTTTGGACTTCATGTAGAATTATTATATACGTGTTCACCGATGTTTGTTATTACAGATGACAAATATGAATTCGAATGTAGGGAACTTTATTTGTAATTGTATACCCCTTCCGAAATGTTAATGTACTGAATGCATGCAATGTCAATTTTGTGATGTATATAACGAAGCACGGCATCCCATTAGGTCCTAATTTTTGCCTGTGTTCTGTAAATTATGGTGACGCCAGTTGAGACCGAAAAGATGGTGTGAGATGACGACAATACGTTAAGAGAGCAATTGTTCATGCAATTTGGAAGGAATAAATAATTTGAAGCAATGTTCAGACTGTGATTGTTGGTAGAAGAGTGACGAATTGAAACTATTTTGGAACATTTATGAGTGTAACGAAGAGGGCTGCCGGAGACTGATATGAGTAATAGCGTCGTGGTCGAAAGTGAATGTGAGCTTGTAGTTGTAAATTACGTATAAAATTATTTAAAATCGTGGAATCAGATCAAGAAAGAAAAGAAGCGAATCAGGTAATGGAAGAAGAAGCTAAGTTAATCAGAAGATTTCAAGAGTGAAGAGAAGAACTGAAGAGATCGAAAATTTTGTAATGGCGGACGGTAACTTCATCATGTTTGAAGAATGTTATTAACTGTTGCGACTATTACTGAAGGAGTGCGGGTGCCAGGAACGAGATAAGAGTGTAACGGTAATTTCGGTCACAAGTTAGCACTGATAAAACTTTATCTACCTCCGAAGTGAAAGGTGTTATTGGACCGTTTAGTGTAGGCGAACTATAATAGGTGAACGGTATTTTGTGAAAAGGTGAATGTTACGTGGAGCTTCGTATACAACGGACTATACAGAAATGTATAACTACTTACGAGGACATACTACGTGATTCATTGACGGCGAAGTTTTGAACAAGTGTGCACCCTGCCTACAAAATACTTAGGGTATAATAGTGTGGGTGTTTATTGTTGCCATGAGCAGCGCTGCTTTTCACAAAATACCTTATCTAAAGCCCATCCATAATTTTCTGGATTCAGTTTAAGACTACGTTTACTAATTACAGTGTTTTTGAGCGGTAAGCACATTTCCATGCAATACGTTCAGAATATTACAAATGTTTCCAAGAATTAAAAGTGATTCCACGCATAGTCTTAAGAGGCCGTTCGATACCCCCTTGGAATTATCTCAGACTGCACACATTTAACATCTAAATTTTCATGCGCTGCGAAATATGGCGTCAAATAGCAATTGACTGTCCCCTTAACCAGAAATTGGGAGAACTGTGTGACTCTTCACAGTATAATAACCAGTTTAGAATATTGCTGCGCGGTGTGGGATCCTTGCCAGGTGGGATTGACGGAGGACATCGAAAGGGTGCAAAAATGGGCAGCTCGTTTAGTATTATCACGTAGCAGGGGAGAGAGTGTGGCAAATATGATACGCGAATTGGGATGGAAGTCATTACAGCAAAGACGTTTTTCGTCGCGGCGAGATCTATTTACGAAATTTCAGTCACCACCTTTCTCTTCCGAATGCGAAAATATTTTGTTGAGCCCAACCTATATAGGTAGGAATGATCATCTAAATAAAATAAGAGAAATCAGAGCTCGAACAGAAAGGTTTAGGTGTTCGTTTTTCCCGCGCGCTGTTCGGGAGTGGAATGTTAGAGAGATAGTATGATTGTGGTTCGATGAACCCTCTGCCAAGCACTTAAATGTGAATTGCAGAGTAGTCATGTAGATGTAGATGTAGTATAATAAAACAGTGTAATATTGTCACTATACTATGCAACTAAAATTGTACTTCTCATTTTTTAACAGGTTCAAGCAAAATTTCATAAAGGTCATAGCTCAACACGTTCTGCTAGTACACAAGATACAAGTCGTCTTCTTTCAAACTGTTGAGAAATGTTTCTCAACGGAATATTTTCGCAAAATTGTAAACATGTGAATCAGGAAACGATATTTTTTTAAGTGATTTGGCAACATATTAAAACAATGATAATGTTTTCAGTTACTCTCAATCTTCAGACAGTTTTTAGAAATATGAAACAATTATCGCAATTATATGAGAACTTGTTTGTAGCGATACTGTTAGTTTCAAGAAAAATGATTTTCTGATCTCGTTCATTCCTTTACGCACTAAAGACAGTGAATCAATCAGTATTTCAAAGATTGTTTTGTCTACTCCATACAGATACTGAACCTTCTTCTCTAAATCTTTTATCTCCACATTGTAAATCTGAAGCTTTGTACTTTTAATTACTCTCAAGACCACAAAGTTTCTTATGCTCGAATAAAGAGCTGAGTTTAGGAAAAAAATTTTTCTATGTGACTGGAAAACCTCAAACCATTCAGCAAACATAGAGAAGATATAATTTTGGAAGAGTTTTAGTACGATAAAATGCAAGCGATAAACATAGATGTGGGTGTAGAACATCTTCGTATGAAACGTGTAAAGTATTCGTTGTGAATAATGAAGAAAGACTTAATGTTTATTCAGTTTGCTTCCCCATATTTCTTGTTCTTGTTCATTAATATGCAGTCCATTTCAGGTTATTTAAATCTCATCCTCATGCACCTTCATGTACGCTAACACAGTATGTCAGTACCTTAAAACTATTTTTAATAAAAATAATAAGAACGCACATGGTGTCGCGAATGTGAAAATATTCCGACAATTTCATTAATACAGCTTAGAAAGTAATTCTTGACCAGAGGTAGTTAAGTGCTTATTTCAGCGTCAGAGGCACATTACCACGGTTCCGTTATGATAAGTTAATATACTTAGCTTGAAAAAGTTTTTTACCTTTATCTTTAAATTTTTTTATTTTCTTTGATGATTTAAAGATTTTATTTATCTCATCTATTTAGTGAAATTTTTTAAGAAAAGTTAATAGAAGAGTTAAACTTCTAGTTTTACGTTTTCAAAACATATAGCAAACCAATATTTGAACTCGATAACGGACGCTGGCTCTCCACTCTTGAGGTCCCCGTAGCTTACAGGTTAGCAACGAGGGGACGTTCCAGAAGAGCTAAGTATGCTTGGCATCACGCACTAACCCAGCCCGGCGGAGGTTCGAGTTCTCCCTCGGCCATGGGTGTGTGTGTTTGTCTTAGGATAATTTAGGTTAAGTAGTGTGTAAGCTTAGGGACTGATGTTCTCAGCAGTTAAGTCCCATAAGATTTCAGGCACATTTGAACATTTTTTAACTAACCCAGACACGCATCGCGCATCATCATCGAACACTCCAGAAGGACACTTTGCAATAGAAGCCGTATAAATAGCGCCTTCATATCCTACAGGAGGGGAGTGCAGTACCAGTAACGAGCGCATGACGCTGTCTCCACGAAACTCGTCAGCAGGAACAGGACTCAGAATATTCCATTAGCCCGGGCCAGGGTCGGACATATAGCGGATTTAGAGAATGAAGAGTCAGGGTTGGGTTGGGTTGTTTGGGGGAAGAGACCAAACAGCGAGGTCATCGGTCTCATCGGATTAGGGAAGGACGGGGAAGGAAGTAGGCCGTACCCTTTCAAAGGAACTATCCCGGCATTTGCATGGAGCGATTTAGGGAAATCACGGAAAACCTAAACCAGGATGGCCGGACGCTGGATTGAACCGTCGTCCTCCCGAATGCGAGTCCAGTGTGCTAACCACTGCGCCACCTCGCTCGGTTATGAAGAGTCAGTCGGTCATAGGTGGGAACTTGTAAATAGGGAAGATCGCCAGGAGTACTTCTATGAAATGTATTCACAACTGTGCTTAGAAATATCCGCCACGTTTCCTAAGTATTCCTTGCGAGCTCCATACTCTACACCACTCAAAGCTTGCTTTCCAGCCGCGGTCGGTGAATCAGCATGTGGCCCGAGTAAGGTCCCCTGTCAAGCATCTCGCTGTCTTCTTACTCCCTCACAGGACACGACAACTGCAAAAATATTTCTGTATTGTATATAAAAAATGGAAAAATTGATGTAAAATTAATCCTAGAATACGTATTGTCGTAATATAAAAGAAACATAGTGTTAACGTCGACCAGAACGCGTAAATCCATAGAAGCTATTACGTACGAACTGTGCCAATGTGACGGAGTTGAAACGCGACCTTCTACTGAAAATGACGGAGTGTTCTTTCTCTTGCGCAACGGAGATTTACAAGCTGGTGGAAGTGAATACTGCGTCTTCATTCAGGCACAAATAGGAATGCTTGCAAAACGGAGTCAGCACATTATGGGCATGCTATTGTGTTACGCCACCTGTAAGACTTTAAACGCTAACACTGAAATTGCAGAGAATAACAAAGGAACTTTGGCAATAAGGATGCGATGGTCGACGCAGTGAGCGCTAGGGACGGAGAAATGGATAGCTTGGACAAAGATGGGCAAATATTGTTATTTTTAGAGTGTTTTATGGTTTCATAGAAAAGATTAGCATGTATTCTTGGTTTTCAAGTGGCGTATTGAAATGTCCATTGAAACTAAATTCGCCTTGTGTGTGTTTTGTCGTTTGTGTTTTGTCGTGTGGTTGATGTGTTGGTAAATAGCTGTGGCAGATTTCTTGTTGCCTGCTCTTGAGTCCGTTGAAAGTCACCGTGTTTATTTGCAGGTTCGTTCGACAATCTTCCCAGCGTCTCTCCAATTCCACGTCCACGAAGTGTAGCTGATACTTTCTATAATAATTAGAACAACTACAAAGTGTAATATTTAGTTCGAGTTTTACTTAACTATTTACCAGAGATGGGTACTCGTTTATTTTTTCCTTGAATACAATATGTACTCTTACTATCGAGTTGTAATACGTAACACTCACAATTGTAAGTTCCCTTCGTCTTTGTCAGAGCAACAACGAAATCGGAGATATTAATATTACACCCAACACCAGAGATAATAAAAATCAGAGATAATGTAATGATAACGTTAGTTTTTCTTATGCAAGGAGTAACGTCTTTGGTTCCTATACATAGCACAGTATCTGTCACAGTTATTTCTGTAATAAAATGGGATATTACATAATGAAATCGACCGAGTCTCATTATAAGGAACAACCATTGTAGTAACCCCCTGAAACGATTTAAGGATCTTATGGAAAATAAACCACGTTAACAATTTGAATCACTCTCTTGCAAAAGTGATCCCATTCTCTTAAATACCGTGTCTCTTCTGGTGCGTTTAAAGTAAGGATTACTTACACAAATTTTTAAATAACATGCGCAGAATTTTTCGCGTTATTAGAGATAACTGTCAAATACTAAATAACATGTGGTCAGTTACACTCGCGTCTCCTGATTTTTATTCCTCTTCGGTAGGCACATTTTGAGCGGAATCGGTTATTTTAGCCTCATTAACTCTGCTCAGCCATAAATTTCTCTCCACGAGAGGCAGTTGTTCCCACATCAGTTTAACATTTCGCACCCGTTGCCAATCTGTTCTGGATGAGTACATTAAATTTAGGACCTATATGCATATGCATGAAACCTCCATCAACTTTTAATTGGTGGTATTTTCAGGAATGTTGCCAAGTTTCTGGTAAGATAAATGCTCATAACAAAGAATTAATGCACTCCACCCGTAGACAATATATATTCCTCTTTACAGTTCTGTTATTTTCCTCACAAAATTAAAAAAAAATTGTAAGATTTATAATAGTTACAATACAAAGCAGGAGTAATAGTGAGCGATATAAGCCATTATCCAACAGTCTTTCCTCAGAGTTAGTTTTTGTGTTAAACTGAAGCATTTGAATATCAGTCCATTTAAAAAATGTACGGTGTCTATCATTTGAGTTCAGCAGGTTAAGCCGAGCAGTCTCTGTACTATAGTGGTATCTGTAAATGACCCATTTCGCCATTTACATGAACAAGAGTCAAAAATAAATACACTTTTCTTGCTAGCGATTGCTTCTCTAGTATTTAAGACCAGTTCCTTGAAAAAAAGTGTTGCATTTCTCGGAGATTATCTCTGAACATTACAGTTTGAACTCGTTACATTAATAACCACCTTTATCGTCGGAAGAATGCATTTTGTAAAATTGTGGTGGAATCTTCAAAATGGTTTTCCCTTCATTGAAGCCTGAATTACTGTTTTGCTAGTTATTGTAGACAATGTAGTTGATAAACATGTGAAACGGTTGGTTTAAACAATAAAACAGTGCGGAAACTACGTTTAGTCAAATATAGCACGTAGCGCTTCAGGATGTTTTCTCAGTCTCCAATGCTGCAGGGTGTGTATGTGTATGCATTGTGTGTGTGTGTGTGTGTGTGTGTGTGTGTGTGTGTGTGTGTGTGTGTGTGTGTGTGTGTGTGCGTGCGTGTGTGTACGTCTCTTGTCCTGCAGTACTCCTATTGTTTCAAATATTATGCCTTATTCACTCCATAGAGTACACACAAATTATCACTCAGATTTCTTTGCATTTTACGATTTTACGTAAAGAAACATGGCGACTGGTGGTTTGTGTGTGAATTTCTGCACAGTAAGAAGGTGCAATACCATGAAACCATAAAGAGAAGCAGACAACACACACGCAGACATCACATACAATACTAACGGATGTAGTACGATTTCCAAAGGAGAATAAATTCCTGAAACGCGTCATGCTACGTGTGAAAACATGTAACTGGTCCAGTGTTTTATTATTGAAATCATTAATGTTTCTTTTGGAAAAGAAATAGATTGTGACCAATTAAATTATGTTAAAATGTGACACAGTGTCCCGACTGACATACTGTAGTGCACTATTGAAATCATGTATGTATTTACTGTATGGCAGGTAGATTTTGAAAGTTTATTCATTTCCCTCTTAATAAGTAACTTAGAGAAAATTTTGATGTTATCTCGTAATTGAAATAACCGTATAACCACCTAACGAGGTATGAGTATCAACTAGGCTATCATTACAGTGTATTTCAGACCTACTACACAGGGGCTTGTACTGGAAAACAGTATGGGCGATATTTATCGTATGAAATGCGTCTTGGCCAGCCAGATACGGACGAATATAATTCTGAATCTCACATTGTCTGGGAGATGCAGGAAAGTGGAGAAAACAAACTCAACTTCAGATGAGATTTCACATAGAAACAGGGGTAAAATTGTTACCGTTGAAGAGAGCTTTCGAAGGTAAAAATTTCTTTTCTATAAAGGGTTTAGGTTTTTTGCGCCATGTGACTTTCAAACGAAGGGCGTGAGAACCAGTGATGCTTGCTAACTTGCATTTCCCCGCACTGATCTTGCGATTACTAGCGTCTAACAAGTGACGTTTCGGAGCTGTGTTCACAGACGTTACTGCTGTTCTTCGTTCACTTTTGTTACTTGCAGAGTGTAAAAGCCTTCTGCATCTGGTTTGTGAATAAAAGTCAGGACTTTACTGTTGGCCTACTGTGGACTAATGACGACACTTCCAAATCCGATTGGGGGGGGGGGGGAGGTAACTATCCACGCTGCTCACTGTTTGTCGGAGGAAAGCCCTCCTAACACCAGTTTCATAAATGATCGCGCTCCTACAGTTATAAAGGACGATGCAGTATTACGTTTTAAAAATTTGGGAGAATGTAGAGCGTTTGACGTTTTGGTATAATGTACCTATAGCCGGAAATGTGAAGTAAAGTTTCTACAGCATTGTGCACTTTCTTCGCATTCCGTGGTCTGAATGATACACCAGAATGCTGTAGTTTGGAAAACGTTTATTGTCTGCGCAGTACCGAATCTGCGGCTTCACTACTGTAGAGAAAAGGTTCACTGTGACGACCGTCAACTCCGTGACAGAATGTGCGACGACGAATCATGACTCCCTCTAAGATTCCGCGCTCCACTCTGGTGGTATCAAGCGCTGGAAAGATGCGCTCACTAAGCTCAGACACTGTTCGTACTAGCACTGAGTACACAAAGGACTTAACATAATCCCCGGGGTTTGAAGTCAGTGGAGCACAGAGACCAAGTGACTGGGCATACCCTTCCAATTACTCTCTGTCTACAGTTGTCGGTGAGATATGCCTTGGCCAGATGATGAAGTGCACCACAAACTAATGCCCAGTTGCAAGGGAACGTCCTCCGTAAGTTGACAAAATTGGCTGTCCAGAAAATTAAAATATCATGCACCGTTCAAATGATACGGTAATATGTTTGGTCCATTAAGTTGATAGCAAAGAATTCCAGCCCACATGTTCGCTGAAACTCTTACCTGGTAACTTCTCGTACTGGTAGTTCGTAGATTTTCAACGGCACAGTGATGGCTGTAGAAACTTTTATTTCTCATTTCCAGGTATAGGTTCCTCATAACACAACGTTCAAAATTTCGTCCTCTACAGTCTCCAAAATTTTAAAACTTCATTCTGTTACATCCCGTATACTTGGCGTTGCCATTAAATGTGACTGAAAATTGGTGATCGTGAGTAAACTGAAACTTTTTCAGTATTATAGATATTGGGCTTCTGGCTCACTTTGTCCTTGAATGACCTTGACGAGTGCAAGTGCTAGTCCATTGTGGCACCATATTAGGAGCAAACACATAAAATGACAACTGAAGATGATGCTGGAGGGAAAGTTAAAAGTCCAAGCAGGTGTTCGTGAAAATTAAAAAAAAAAAAAAAAATACGCATGTTGGCACTGCTGGAAAAATTTTAAAAAAATAGCATCCGTTAAAATGAAACAGCCAATAACAGAGCAATATTTCTACCAAGAAGCCCATTAAAATAAAACAGCCAAACAGTATTTAGCCCAACATACTCAAAAGTGTCTAAATGTTTTTGGCACCATGATCACCGTACTACACAATTTCCAAAGTAATGTAAGCTTCACCTGAGTTGCGTAAATTGGTGCCATATTCAAAAGTATTCCGTAATTTATCACAAATTACATAAATAGAGGGTGGACACAGAGAAACGCGAACATTTTCAAAATCCAGTAAAACTAGAAGTGATGAAGGAAAGAAATTGCATTTCTAGTAATTGAAACCTTAAGACTTTGCCAGTTACGAAGAACTGATGGCGTTTATCATTTTATAAAAAATTACGTCCTTTAGATGGCGTCCTCCTGTACGATTACATTCGTGAAATCTGCTGTTGAGATTCCTCATTGACCGCTGCAACATCTCAGTTGGGTTACTGTGAGTTGCATCCCGAATTTTCTGTTTTATCTCATCCAGGGTTCTTGGTCGAGTCGTGTAGACTTTGCTCTTGAGGCAGCCCCACAGGAAAAATCACAATCGGATGAATCTGGTGATCTAGGGGGGCAGGGAAGGTTACCGAATCGTGAGATCACACGGCTGCCAAACAATTCTCGCACATATGCCATTGATTGCCGTGCAGTGTGTGACGTCGCTTCGTCCTGTTGAAACCAGGCTTCTTGAACGTTTGAAAAGTTGCTCAATGCAGGTGTAACCGAAGTTCGTAATATCTCCACGCAACGATCGGCATTGACAGTTATTGTGTTTACCCGTTCATTTGCGAAAACATACGGTCCGATAATTCCATGTGATGAAACACCACACCACACTGTCACTTTCCTAGCGTATAAAGGGCGCTCGTGAAAGGCTTTAGAATTTGTGTTTGCCCAGTAACGGTAGTTCTGTTATTGACATAACCTGTGAGATTCAAAATGTGCCTCATCTGACATCCACAACTTGTTTAGAAATTCATCGTCATAGTTTATTTCTGTTATCATTTGTTGACAGCATCCTAATCGTAACTGGTAATCGTTGTCCTTCAATTGTTGCGTTTTGTTTGTGCGGATGAACTTTTAAATCAAGATGAAGAATTCTAGGAACACTCTCCTGGGACCTTTAGACACTGCTGCTTGCTTATGAATTGAACGCCGTGGGCTCCGTAAGACAGACTCGAGTACAAAATCAATGTTCGCTGGAGGACGCACACTTCTTGGTCGTCCTGTTGGTTTCTTCTTGAGAGCAGATCCAGTCTTTCTAAAGATCCAACATTTTATCGTGTGTTTCGACGGAATGTGTTTCGACGGAACGGCATCATGACGTCCTAAATTATAAAAACGTCGAAACTCCCTCTGCGCCGCTACCAGACTATCATTGTTTTTATAAAACATTTTTATGGCTACCGCACGCTGTTGTCCGTTCCATTGATCCATGATGATTGATATGGCGGACTGTTTACTCGCTGCCACTAACCCGCAGTGCTGCCATCTGCCCATGGCTCCCACTACTTAGTTCAAACATTCCCGTTATTCTGTGTCTCCCTGTATATGTACATGCACGCACACACACACACACACACACACACACACACACACACACACACACACACACACACACTGTGATTTTACATGTATGTTCAAAAAAATGGTTCAAATAGCTCTGAGCACTATGGGACTTAACTTCTAAGGTCATCAGTCCCCTAGAACTTAGAACTACTTAAACCTAACCAAACTAAGGACATCACACACGTCCCATGCCCAAGGCAGGATTCGAAGCTGCGACCGTAGTGGTCGCGCGGTTCCCGACTGTAGCGCCTAGAACCGCTCGGTCACCCCGTTCTGCCATGTATGTTCAGTTCTTTGAAATGAAATACTATCATCCTCTATTGCCAGGAACCAAAGAGCGCTCTTCAGTACTCAATATTTCACACATTAATTATGTGAATGTTTACAGAGCTTTATAATTGTCAGAATGCACTTTTGTGACTGTCTTTCAACTGACAAAATATTCTTATATGCAATTTCCCACTCTGTAATTAAATCTTCAATTTATTATTTTCAACAGCAATTATAAATTTTGTGGCGCAGGATTTCAGTGGTAATGAAGTTTGTCAGGGGGTTGTCAAGTGTGGACTCTTGAACAACTGTAATTTTATTTTTTTAAGGCAAATGAAATACGCAATTAAGAGAGTGCGTGCATAAGCAAAACAAATTCGAAATTCGTGCTAAATTTTTCAAATAACTTAACATCTGAAATAACAACAAACAAATTTAGGAAAATGAACTCTCTAACAACAACCATAATAAAAAGCTTAATGGGGCACAAATACACATACAGAAAGAAAATCTTAACTTCTACATATATCACCCAATGTAATCAATTCGCCTCACTGATTGAAATTTAGAAACAGTGTACTCACTATATCCTACAACAATGCACACTAGGCAACAAGGTAGCACAAGGACATCCTGCTATGACCAACACCTTAAGCAAACACAGACGGACAGACAGCGTGGACAACACACACAAAATACAGTGACAAAACAACCAAACTTATATCAGTGATCGATGTACATAGAAAGGGAACTTGAATCATTAAAACTCTATCACTAAAATACAGTATGTCACATAATTTGCTGGTCTGCAACATTCAGACCCCACATGGCTTCACCATTTCGTGTCAAAACACAGTACACTAACACAAGGCACTGCTCCTCAGATTACAGGTACAATAGTGGCCCTGCCGTGTTTCACGAGGTCAAAAGCTTGACAAAACACACGAAGCCATTATAGTCTTCCTATAGTTCTACCTGAACTCTTTCTTACACAAACATTTCTTCGTTTCTGCCTTCGTGGCTCTGGATGTACAGAGACAAACATCATCACCCATTCAAGCCAAACCATGCATCACGTTAACAGCAAGCCACATAAAATGTTGATGGTCCGCATCTCCGCTGCCTCGCTGTTTCCAAACTATCTGCCCCAACCCCAGGTGACACATTTGAGCTCTCTCCAGAATATGTCGACTTTTGCTCCTTGTTCCACGACGGCTACTTCATCCCGATCAGTGGCCATCCATACTCCATCACATGTAACAGTTCAGACACTAGCACATCCTGTGCTGGCCACACCGATATCAAACAAGCTCGGCCATCAAGTCAATGCTTGGCCCCTAGCGACACGCAGCACATTTTTCTGCCGCTTCCCAAGAAGATCCAGTGCTGGCACCCGGAAGATGTGGCTAGTTCTGCTCCAGCAACTACCTTTACTGTACCACACCACGCCAGCTAATCTCAGAGTAGTGCTGCTTCCACCAGCTCACCGGTACCTGTGTTCTCTGGTGTCAGTGGAGTGCCTGATCCGCACTGGTGGAAATTGCTAAGTCAGATGGGACTTCAAATGTGCCATGAAATGGCTTATTCATGCCACAAATTAAATCAATAACCACTGCTTCCCGTAGCTCATCTTCAATAGATATTATCTGATCATCATATGAATTATTGGCTGCCACTTTCGAAGCTAGGGAAATAAAGTAATCGCTCTGCCAATTCATTTGTGTTATTTCAGTGGATATATCCGACACGATTTAATGATTTGTTGGTCAGCGTCTTCCAATCATGAATACTAAGCTCATTTTCATTCTCTCCATGACTGAGCATTTCCATGCTCATATGTATGTCATTTCCCAATAATGATCTGTCGCTTTTATATATTTTAAGTTAAAAATATTTGTATATTTACAGCCTCTGTTGGAATTCACTGGTCTGTAGGAAAGATTATCTTATGAGCATTGTAACCCTGATAACTTCAGCTTATTTTGAAGATTTCTTTTTGCTTGGTTTAATTTTAACAATATATTATATAATCTTCTCGTTCCCAATTATCTTTTATTGTCGGTTATTAAATCATTCTCATCAGTGTCTACCAGTGAATCACTAATCTTCCTACTTCTGATATCGATTAAAATTACTGTATACAGCGTCACACATTTTGTCTTTTGGTACATTAAAGGACGATGCTGCCATTATAGCTCTTGTTTCTGCTATAATTTTCTTTCATAACGCTTCTTCATCTTTATCATCATCATTATTGTCATTGTCATCATTATCATCGTCGTCGTCGTCGTCGTCGTAACCACCACCACCAGCACCGTCAACACCAGTCCAACGTCAACATCATCATCTTCCTCACCATTTTTGTCTTTTTCCTCTTCTTTTTCTTAATATGTTAATAATAATAATAATAATGATAATAATGATGACAATGATGATTATAATGAAAATGGGCAGCTGTCCGCAGTGAAGAACCAGCTATTACCTCTTTTGCTGCTTTACTAAATGTGTCTTCTCTCATTGTGCCTCTGTTTGTCTTCGTTTTATAATTTCTCATGTTGCCTTCACAAGATAAATACATAAAGAGAAACTGCATGTGACACTGGTCAGTTTGTTATGCTGTCCCAGACCAGAATAAAATGTAATACACTGCCTATATACTGTCATGGTTACAGACAAGCATCAAACGAATTTGTAACAAATTGTCTCATATGTCACCATTTCAATAGTGTACTTGTTACAAGTTGCCCTCAAGTTATATACAGCAAAATTGTAACAAACTGTACTATGTTACACCAGTGTTGTAACCAATTACTCCTCATGTTACCGCATAATTGTAACAGATTACTCCATATTACACCAAAATTGTATCAAATTGCTCTTTACATCACCATTGTTAGATGAGACTGTAACAAATTGTTTTCCGTGTACTGGTATTATGTATTTAGTTACAGATAAACTTCAAACAAAATTGGAAAAACTGTCCCATACATCGCCATCTTAGAGGAAAGTTGTAAAAGAATGAAGATTTGGGAGGAAAACTAAATTTATAGCCGAACTTGGTTAAAATATGAAATCTGTTGATATGACACATACTAAGGTATCAAGGAACCGCCAGTCTGGTAATAATTAGAAGTAATGGAGATAAATACTGTAAACAGAGAGCAAGTATTGGACACATTAAGCAGTTTCAGATGGATGTAGGCTGCAACAGTTATGCAGAGATGAACAGATTTACACATGACAAATTAGCACAGAGAACTGCATCAAACCAGTCTCCAGACCAAAGTCCACAACGTCGAATTTGATTTCGGAATGTAACCTCTACATCTGTAGTAGTGTAGCTGTAGCGCAAATCCATCATGTTCCATTGCAGAAGCTGTCAGGTAGATGGATAGTTCTGCACATTTTGAGACGACAACAGTGAGCCCAAGACACTTCATGTGACTTCAAAGTGCATCGCATAAGTTAGTTTAAACATGTGGCCTCGACACAGTAGTCATTGCACCACTTGGAAAATCTCTGTACCCACTTCATTTGCGATGCAAAAAAACTATGTGTTGTACCAGACTTCAGAGAACATACATCTTTACGAATTGCATATTCTGCATGAGTGTTAATTTCATTGAGAGTTTTTATTTTGCTGTTATGGATCAAGTTGTATCTCCACTTGTGATGCCTTATGTTCAAATTCATCTGGATATAAATAAGAAGTATTCTGTGTTAACCTTTTGTTGTATGCTACTGATCACAGTGGCATCAGCACTGCTTTCTGTACACTGAGTGCTGGCCCAGTACATGATAGTACAATTAGAGCACTGGTTGAATAGTAACACTGTTCCTTGGGTTGTCATCGAATAAATTGGCTTGTTTAATTGTTGATTTTGACTCGTCATATAGGCTGGTAGTTTACAAGAATTAGGTACCTGACAAAAAAACTATTTATTGTCTTTGTAAAATTGACATTCAATCCAGTTATTATCCTCATTTGTTTCAGGTTCACATTCATTACTTTAAGAATTTAAATAAACGAAGGACAACTAGTAGAATTTTCATATTTTCTGTATGTACTATATTGCCGTGATAATCAAACACATTATTAAAGATGGATTTTTCAGAACCTCACAGGATGAACTTTGGACAATAACTGTACTCATAGCAGTTTTAGGCCAGCAGGCAATAAAACACTCCTCTGTATTAACCCTGCCGCTATCTTCAGGTCAAAAAATCCATATAGGAATTTGTTCTTCTGTAACTTTTTAATATTTAAGTGATATTGCTTCAAACTTGGTGACTTTGTTTTTTAAGCGTTCTAAACACTTAAACCTTGCTAAAACTTAATTTGTTACACTTACGCTCCTCAGGTCAATATGAACCGGTAGGGGACTTAGAAATTCATGGAATGTACAAATATCATGGTCAAGTTTAGTTTCTACATCCCTAAGGCATATGCATAACGGTTTTTTCATGAAAGAAAATATCTGCTTCCTTATTGCTTAAATGTGTGACGTTTTTGCAGCAATACAAGTCACTGATTGCACTCAACTTATTATGGAATGTTATTGTTAAAAGTTATATTTTAAAAACTGTTGTGTGCAGACACAGCTCTTAAATGTATCACAGTAATTTCTGTGTAGCTATCATCAAACGAATCCACTCTGATGGGCAATTGAAGCATAGTAATTGCATCTGAAAGCGAGAACAGTATTTCTGAAGAAGAAGATCACTCCAGTCATGACAACTTCATCCTTCATCTGAGTTACAAGACATTTCATATATTGATTCCTCGCATGACAATGTGAATGCTGTTCAACTCAATCAATCTAAAGGCAAAAAAAATCACGTAGAGCTTAGGAGCTTTTCTGAAAACTGGGAGAGAATCTAGTGCAAACATTATGAAGCTAACTCCTGGTCCGACAAGATACGCCATCGCCAGAGTAGGTGACATAAAATCATCTTTCCAAGTCATAATAAACGATAATATTCGGAGTATTGTGGTAGAAATGACTGATATTGAGGGTCAGAGAGTTTGTGGGGAAAGCTGGAAAGCATTACATGAAATTACACTTGAAACATATATTAGCCTTTTATTACTAGCTGATGTGTATAAATCATATGGTGAATCAGCACAGAGTCTATGGAATCCAGAAACAGACAGAGCCAACTTTCCTGCTGAATTTTTGCTGAAATTGTTGTGTTGCATCTGATGTGTCTTGTGTTTCGATGACATGTCTAATTGAAGAGCACCAAGCTGACACCTATAAAAGTTTTGTGGGATAAGTGGGTGGAAATACTTTCAAAACTGTATAATTATGGCACAAATGTAACTGTGGATGAACAGCTGGTGGCTTTATGAGGGCTTTGTCCATTCAAACAATATATACCGAGCAAACCTTCAAAATATGGAGTAAAAATATGGGCTTTGTGTGATACTGCTACTTATTACGTTCTGAAAAAAAAATCAATTCAAGAAAATAACCTGGAGAAACGTCTGAGAAACATTAAGGCGTGAGCGTTGTCATGGATCTGATACATGAGCTAAAAGGACAAAGTGTCACATGTGACAATTCCTTACATCATATGCATTAGGCCAAGGATTCCTAAAAAGACATTTTGCAATGCTGGGGACAGTGAGAAAAAGAGCCTCAACTCCCTAATAATATGTCAAGCAAAGACAATGTTCACACTTCAAAGTTCTTTTTTCTAAAGATAGCAGAGTCATATCTTACAATCCAAGGAAGAACAAACAGATGTCCTAATGAGCACAATGCACAATAATGAGGAAATAGGCAGCAGAGAAGATAAGAAACCAAAAATGATATTGGACTACAGTGCTAGTAACGGAGCAGGTGACAGATTGGATCAGAATATTGGTATCTACACTTGCAAGAGGAAAACGAATTGCTGGTCAATGATCATCTTCTACAATATTATTGATACTTCTGCCTACAACACTTTTGTGATGTAGAGAGAAGTAAATCTATGGTGGGGAAATTATTTCCTTTTGCAAAAGAAGAATATTCCTCCACGAACTGGGAAACCACCTAGTTACTCCTTACGTTCAGTTAGAAAAATGCTGCCACGAAATGGTCAGTGACCATTGTTAGAAGAAAACATACAGGAAGTCCATCAACACCAAGCTCCAGAGGTGGCAACCAAAACTGCAGACATGCCTGATGCAAATTCTTTCCATCAAATTCTGACAATAAGGCACCAATGAAGTGCTCAGATTGTAACAAACACGTTTCTAAACTTCACGCTAGATACTACTGCCCAAATTGACAGTTAATACACTAAGAAAAATTCTATTGCGCAACATCTCATTGAGCGCCAGACCTTACATCATTGTTGGAGCTACTGGTATTTAATACTGTAAAATTTATTTATATTGTAACAAATATACCCACATTTAAAACTATAGTATTTTTTGACAATTTATTATCATCATACTCTTCAAATACCATACTGGGTCATTATGATCCGAAAGAGCATATGTGTATAACTGTTCTAATAAAGGCAGGAAGGTTAAATAAATTCCTATGCCCCACTGATTAATGTACAATGTGTTACATTTTTATGTTCAGGACCAACTCGCACTCCCCACACTAATCATCGACTCAGTACATGTCTTCCTGCATTTGGCTACAGTATTTTGGTGTTACTACCTTCGTACAGGTAACGCCTTCAGTCACAGAAATCCTCAAAGAGCTTCCAACGTTATAAAATAAATAGTTGCAAAATTCAAGGACGTGTTTTCTATTTTCGTTATTGGCAAACACAGTCACAAGATATTCCTCATAAGTAACTGATCTAAGTTTAGGTATGCCCTATTGATATCAGGTCAGAGGCAGAAGTTTGCGTACTATGGTGCTTCATGCCAGTAACCAAGTTTTGTAAACGGAGATTACATCTCACATATAAACAGGAAGTACCATAGTTGAGAGTGAAAACTGACATAAATTTTAAAAAATACGATAGTAAAAGCAAAAACATTCCAGTAAACATAAGTCTGTGGACAAACTCTCTGTCAGATAACTGTAAATGCATGATTAAGAACCGCCACTGACTACATTATGAAGAATTGTTCTAAATAGTACAAGTGAAGATGAAATGCGGACTTTTCTATCAGGTTCCCATCACACTGGGCTCAAATTGTGCACCAAGGCCTATGTTTAAAGACACAGCGCTTCTTCAGCATATTCCATGTTACAATTTACTGCACACTGATACCTGTTAGAGGAAGTGTACCATGCATCACCTTGCATTTGGATAGTATATTGCACTTGTCTCTGCTGTGAGTTGCGAAAATGATAGTTCATACAGTAGATGCTGCAGAATCGTCAGTCTGCTGGATGCCATACTTGGTTTCACAGTGTGTCACACTCGTTATTTGAGCTGTATCTGCATCAGATGTCTACTGGCTTCTGTATGAAGCAAGTGACACATAACACTTGACAGCAGATGTGATCCACAAGCAGCAAACTAGTAACTAGTGGTTGCAATTGTACACTAAACAGCCAATATAAAAAACTGGCAAGTCAGTAAATTAAGCAGACCATGGGCGTATGGCATCGTTGGTCGGGAGGTCCCATCTGCAGAAGTTCGGCCGCCAAGTGAAAATCTTATTTCAGTCGACGCCGCATTGGGCGACTTGCGCTCCGGTGATGAGGATGAAATGATGATGAGGCCAACACAACACCCAGTCCAGTCCCCGAGCACAGAAAATCTCCAACCCAGCCATCAACTGAACCTGGGCCCGTTTGCATGGGAGGCGAGCACGTTACCACCCAGCTAAGCAGGCGGACAAACAGACCATGTGACGAGAACACAGTAATAAGTCAAAAATGAAGATATCAGTTGCAGCCTAAGGCAGAAAAATATGGCTTAAGGTAACTGTGGTAGCTATATGCCAATGTTGTTAACATTTAATACTTCTGAACCACAGTCAAGAAAAAAGAAAATCAAGTGCTCAAGCTCTGGAACCTGTAAAAATGTGATGCCCATACAAATGCTAGAAAGTTGTATGAAGTTCATAGAACAACTCTGATGTACGAAAATTCCTAAGGTGATGTATGCAGTAATTTGTTGCGATTTCGCTGTAACGTAGAGATGTATCGACCAATTTGTTACAATTTCGCTGTGGCACGATGATTTATGGAGACAATGTATCATGTAGTCTCCATTGTCTGACAGCATAAGTTAATATTATCAGCACAAAATGACAAATGTTTTGTGTTGGAAGATAAAGATAATGCTCTAGCATTACGACTCTTATATTTACAGGACTGCTAAGATTGCACTCACCATTGCATTACAGAAATGAAGGAAAGAAAACGTGATGCATAACATGATTCTGGAAGATTTATTCACCTTACCTTGAACAGCAGTATGTCTTCTTCATAATAATATAATTAAAAATCATAATATAAAATATGTAATTACCCCACAACAGTGATAGCTACAAGGTCAGTAGATGAAACTACTTCGTTTGTTACTCAGATCAGCGAAATGTGATACACATGCTGATCCCTTGGCAGTCAGACACCGGCAAGTCTGAACTTTGAGTGTTTTTGCTTTATGGAACACGCTACAACTTGTCCTGGCTTGTCTGTGAGAAAAAGAGCACATGCATTTTTATTGAATCAGAAAAATATCGCACACTTGGAGACTGCAGAAGTATTCACTTGCTGATTAACCATAGCTTGATGTAGCAAGTCGGCAATTGTACACCGAGCATGAAAATAGATATAAAAACGAAACAGCTACTAGCAGATAGTTAGTCCGCTGCTGCTGTTCTCAGTGCGGGGTTCATCCCATTGGAAAATATGTAACTTTAATGTGGACTGCTACTACCAATGCTGATAATAATAAAATTTGTATTTTACTTAGTATTTACTTGTTACAATTCAAGAAAACAGGGATTCTTCTAGTTCCAAGCTTCAGAATTTGAAGTATCTAGGTGACAATGGCCGTGCAATATGCTCCAAAAGGCTGTCACCATTGTAGAAGGGAGAAAGACATCTGATACTGAGCGCAAGATGTGTCAAAATGAAATTTGGAGGAACAGTTACAGTATATTTGGAGAAAAGTAAGATAAATCTGTCGTCATGATTCTCAGCTGTAGTGGTGGGGAATCTGACTTTCTCAACAAAGGCTTCATGAGCATGATTCTTTGTGTTGTTTTTCGAAAACAGTCGTACAAACTCACGTAATTTCTTCCTAGTACTAACTGCGCATAAAGGCAAATTTTGTCCGTAACGTATCATGCGGTGGGATTATGACAGATATTAATGTTCACTCACTAAAGGATGCCTGTTGTGGTTCTGTGTTTGAAAAGAGTTTAGTTATCACATACGAGATACTGGGTTTCGCTATGATCTGATGGTCTTCCCAGAAATAGACATGAAAATAACAATTCCCTCAAGAAATAGAGAATTACAGTACCTGAAAGTACTGTTAGAGTCAAAGTATGTAATAAATATGATAAGCTGTAGCTGTGACTGAAAGTTGTAATAGAGGCATGCAACTACTATAATCACAATGATGAAAAGACTTTAAAATTCCTGGTTGGTCGGAGAATGAGGTCATAACATGTCTCTGGACCCATTTATTCTTCATCAAGTCTTCAGGGCTCTGCCCGTCTACAGACGACAAATTGGTAACAGAAAAAAATTTATACAATCTTGTAAAATTACACAAGTATCTTAAAGGAGGACTTATGCTAACACATGATTGTACAACACAGCCATTTAAAGCAAAATACATGCAATTTAGTACGGACTGAATAATCAGCTTTGACAAGGATGTCACCTAACGTCGAAAGAAACATAAAGTCCACTCAGCAAATAACTTATGAGCTAACGCGCGTCCTGCTCACAGTCGAGTGATGTGCCTGAGAAGTAGTCTCACATGAGAGACTCGTTAGCGCTAGATGTCGTAAGTGTTGTGATGCTGCCATAAATGGCCGACACGTAATTACAAGCGGTAATAACATTATCTGTTACAAAATTTATATAGATTTTTCTTACGATATGTGTGTAAGAAAGTGAAAGAAAAATCTGAGAATTCAGTACATTATTTGACATAACTTTCTTTTAGTGGACTATAACAACAGAGAGAGGCGATATACAGAGGTGGAAAATTACACAATGTGTTGGTGTGTGTGTGTGTGTGTGTGTGTGGGAGAGAGAGAGAGAGAGAGAGTTTTAATAAACTGTCAAATACTTCCGAACATGACGTTTATGCAAAGCAGGTGAAGCTTATGTACTTTTCGAATTGGTGTACAATTGCGAAAACTTTCAACATAGTGAAAAAATTCAGATACTTTCCAATGTAATGGGGTACATACTGCCTGGCCGTTTCTTTTCAATGGCCTCCTCGATAAAACTACTGCACTGTGTCTGGCTATTTCATTTAAATGGATGCTAATTTTTTAAAAGTAAATTCCTGACAGTGCCATCTTGCATTTTTTTTATTTCCAGCCACCAAATTCTTGAATTTTTAAATTTCCTGTCAGTGCAATCTACGTTTTTTAAATATCCTTCCTCACCCATCTTGGATTGTGACATCATGTATTTTACCCTAGCATGTAGTCACCTCGCACTAGCACTTTCCAGCGTCACTTAAGCGCAAAGTGAGGTAGAATGCCTATAGCTATATAGCTTTTGTCTCATATGGATATTCCTCCATACACTGCTCCATAAACATGCAAAATAAAGGTCAGTGCTACATATGGCAACTAAAATACCTCTTAAACAAGAAAACAAGCAATAAGAAATAAACCTACTGAAAGAGATTGCAGTTGCCAATGATTATACTGCTTCCATGGTTGAGACAGTCCTAGACAACATGAAGAAAGAAGGAAATGCCACAAGCAGCTGTAGATCTAGTATCCCATACATTGACAATATAGCACATACGAGTGCAAATATTTTCAGAAACCACAAGGTAAGCATTCTGTTTTCTACATCTAATAAACTAGAACAAAAACTGACACATAACATAAAGTGTAATCATAATCTATACTCAGATTCTGGAATACACAAAATAACATGACATGAATGCTCCGCTTTTATACCTAGGACAAACAGCCTGAGGTTGCAATACCAGGCATACAGAGCACTTTAAAGTCTGCATGCACAACAGACACAACATTAGCAATAACCACACACATACATAATACAGGATACCCATTTGGAAAAGTAGAGCAAAATGTAGAAGTACTCCACAAACTAAATAAAGGGTATGAAATACATTTGCAGGAAGATATATTCACATACACAAAATATAAAGATAAAAAATTAAACAACAAACTTGAAAGTGAATCAATAAATTCCCTCAGAGGCTTCGGCAATATATATAAATAAAAATAGTAGCACATAGAAGTAAGTACCATTGTAAAATAGATATAAGCAGATTATGATCAGATTGTTAAGATAAATACACTCTGTACGAAAGCATATCATAGTCTATGGAAGGTCTATAACGTTGTCTCTGTCGACAATATCTAAAAATATCTTTCTATCTGTTTTTAATTCTCGGTGTATACCGTGTACAGAAAATTGTGAGTGAAGTTTAACATGTGTGAGATTCTGCACAAATGGACCATAAGAAAACAGTAAGCACAAGTTCTTCCAAATTTGTCCGCTAAATACATATAAACATCGTTAAGCGACTAAAAATTGGGCGTCTTTTGTATATTGTAGTAACGTCAACAGAACAAAGAAGAACCTCACGTAAAATGGCGTAGTATACAGAGAAAAATGCACTTGAAAATGGGAATCATTTCCCCAAAAGCATAGTGTAAAAATATACATAAAAGAAAATCAGGTCTGGTAACAGAAAATTTATTTATAAACATACAAAAAATGCGATATGCATGTATACATGAAGTACGTAAATGGATTCAGATCATGCTTAAATTTTACTCAAGAACGAATGAGTAGATATTAAAAGGCTGTGAGTAACTATTAGGCATTCCATTTACGTTACATACAATGTAATAGGGCACATAGAACACCAAATTTCTGTAGTAAGGGACTTATAAAATTATATTTGCAAGAAATTTGAAGAATATAACGTAAATGTTGTTATCATATAAAAATATTTTTATAATAAATAGAACAAGAAGTGAGAAAATAGACCATAATGGTCAGCCCGTATTTACAGGGTACTCTGAAAGTTTTACGGGTGGCGTTCAATAAAAATTGTTTATTCGAAATCCACGAAATATCTATATGGCCAAATGTCTTGTTAGTTTATTGCCTCCTTTAGAGTGCATGAAAATCAAGAGTAAGCAACTGTTGCTCTAATAGCTGAACAAGAGAATAACAATGCACTAATTTGCAATAAAGTAAGCTTGTCAGTGCAGGCACGGTGTAAGTGCAAACTACTA
Source organism: Schistocerca nitens (assembly GCF_023898315.1). Taxonomy (NCBI): domain Eukaryota; kingdom Metazoa; phylum Arthropoda; class Insecta; order Orthoptera; family Acrididae; genus Schistocerca; species Schistocerca nitens. Next base: position 421,427,313 of record NC_064617.1, on the reverse strand, counting down.
AGGCAACTACCGGTAAGGTACAGGTTCTTAAAATTAGATTAACCAAATGAATAAGAGGCGTAAATTATGGGATGTCCTGACTGTATACAAAGTTAATAGTAAAAAGAATAAACTTAAAATATGAATGAGAAAAGTTTTTTTACTATGAAGATCAGTTTATATTATCACTTTTTTTTTGCATGAGTGGGCTCGTGAGGTATCCAGTGTCCCACCGTCTATGCTAAGTTATAATTCCCTTGAGAATCAGTCAAATATTTATATTTTGCAGTAATGTTATTATATATTCGAGTCAAAAATCTTTAATCAGTGCCTGAATGAAGGAATTAACGATACAAACACGTAACAATAGGAAGGAATAAATTATTTAATTTATATATGACAGACAATTAACTTGTAAGTAATATAAAAATGACTATACTTTTTAATATTAATTATTTTATGTTCAAGCTTTACAAATATTAAGTTGCACAAATTTTGATGACATGTAACGCATACAGGTTCTGTAATCAGATGTGATAACAAGTAAACTTATAATACTCCACATAAACTTTCGTCGCGGAGTTGTCTTTTTTATTTTCATTCCACATGCAAGCAGACGCCCTTTCTTCCTCTTCTATAATAACCCCGCTGTGTCAATTATTTCTTCCGAAGGGAATTTCCTTCTTAGAAATTCCGAATCATCGGTCGGCAGTGATAAGATTTTCGATCTGTTTTTTAAGTGTTCATTTTTCAATGCAAACGCTAACTTCTTCATGAAAATACGTCAAATTTGGACGGTTCCTACTGGTTCGGAAAGTGAATGTAAAATTTGGCAGTTTCCCCCAGCTATATTTAGTATAGTATAAAATAACACCATAGGCCATCTTCTCGTAATTCTGGAAACAGAATTTGCTGCTACCATTTTTCCACAGTATCGACTCCTCCTTTCGTGAGACTGTAATCAATAATGATGGTTGGCTTTCCTGGTTCAGGGTTGATGTTATCGTATCGTGCTTTGTGGACAGGAGTATCACTGAACGACTTCTTCTTGTTGAACGTGAGACAAGAGATTTATTACCTTAAAATCAAAATTTCGAAACTCTGACAGGCTGGTTTTTAGAGGCAGAATTTTGGTCTGGATCTGCCTTTTGTTCTTGTAAAGAGTGCAGTGAAACGTCAATGTGTTCTCCCATATATCTTCTACTAATTGGCAGCTTGTTTACCAGTTATCATTGGTCATATTACTGTGTGTACCTACGATACCACTGACATGTCTTTCTACAATTTTTGCTGGGCTATTTGATACTTGAAACGGTCCATCTGACTGCTTTCCCACTTACGCTTCCGTATTACCGGTGAAAAGCTCTTTGGGTCACACATTTCAACCATTTTTATCCTGTATTATTTGGCGGGTTTGGATGGTATGTACTGGATGCAGAAGCAGCAGCCCCCAAATCCATTCAATATTTCATTGATCGTCACATATTCAGTAGGTTATGGGATCGTTACAGACTGATTGTAAAGGGACGTAAAAGCTTTCTATTAGCAGCTAATGCATTACAAATAAAAATCTTTTATAGCTCACTGTGGCCCTCAGGATCGTCTGACTCCCAGAGTTCTTTTGCAGTTTCATAGTTACCTTTCTTTACATTTATCAAAAATGAAACGCCGATCAGTGCCATAATTTCACATCTATCTGTAACTTTACAGTCTCTTTTACGTTTGTAGTTTGTTGTACGTTTGTCAATGCATTTGTCAGTGTGGGTCCCTATGCTATCACTTTCCAAAAGCTAGAAAAACGCATCCGTTTCATTGGAAATATTGTTTAAATAGCTTGTGAGACCGGGTGAAACTTTTGTAATATTTCATTTTCTTGGTTTCTTTTTTGTGGTGGTGGGGGGGCATCTTTTATTCCACTTTGATAGTTTGTCTGTTCCTTAGAAAAACTCAATTTCTGAACTTCTTTCTTTCACACTCCCACTTTCGTCTTCCTGACTAGCATTACAGTTTCATGATCATAGTTTCATGACTTTGGTCGCTAAACTCAACTCCTTCGTCGCTCAGATCACCTTCGCTTTCAGCTAACTCAACAAAATATATTGCAGGTCTCTCTGCTTCATCGAGTTGTTCAAGATATAAGTTTTATAAATCTTTGGATCTAGAAACAAATAGAAAAAAACAATAATAGTTGGCTATCGATTCTTACATTGCGAAGAATAGACAGAAAGATTACTTACATATTTTTAGATCCTTTTAATGAATACTGTCGTGAAAAGGTACTTTTACAGTTCAATCCTTTTTCTTGGATAAAGTGAAAATGACGCACACGTCAAAATTGTTAGAAGGAAATAAGTAGAACATGAGAGGGCGCGCGGGGTACGAAGTGCCCCACTACCGTTTTCCTTGGGAAACAACGCAATACTGAAGGCTCTGAGTAGAGGACGGACGGTAGAGGAAAGGAGGATGGAAGGAGGGTCAATAAAACAAATACCTAACACTGACACGTTGCAGAGCTCTGTGTTATGCTACGGTTCAAATGGCTCTGAGCACTATGGGACTTAACATAATTGTTGCTCTGAGCACTATGGGACTTAACATCTGAGGTCATCAGTCCCCTAGAAATTAGACCTACTTAAACCTAACTAACCTAAGGACATCACACACATCCATGCCCGAGGCAGGATTCGAATCTGCGACCGTAGCGGTCGCGCGGTTCCAGACTGAAGCGCCTAGAGCCGGTCGGCCACTGCGGCCGGCGTTATGCTACGGCACTACCAAATTTCGCAATGGGATACTCAGAACCCCAGTGCGCTTGCTCGAAAAATAAAGTCAGGTGTCCCCATAGTTGTCGCCTCTTATAGCTCTGGTTAATCTAATTGTAATAAACCTGTACCATATTGCTAACTGACTTTATAGACTACGCTTGCACAGTGACTGCATTGACAAGCATGCCTCATTGTCAATTCGTGAATTTTATTCTCTTGCACTACTATTAGAGCAACAGTTGCTTCCTTATGGTTTTTATGCACTCTATAGGATGCAATAAATTAAGAGGACACTTGGCCATATAGAGATTTCGTGGATTGCGAATAAAAAATATATTGTTTACGCCACCCATAAGTGCACTTTCAGAGTACTTTGTAAACACAGGCTGACCATTATGGTCTATTTTCTCTCTTCTTATGCTATTTATTATTTAAAATATTTTTACATCGATAACAGCATTTACATTACATCCCTCAGATTGCTTGTAAATATTATTTTATTTTAGAAATCCCTTACTGCAGAATTTTACCGTTCTATGTGTCCTATTACATTGTATGTAACGAAAATACAGTATCTTATAGTTCACTGGACTTTATCTGGGGCCGGCGTGTACAGCCGCAGTGTGAGGAGGCGTTCACAATCCAAAGTAAAAGGAGTTTGTTGGACGGACTTTGGGTAAACGAAGTCGTCTGCAAAATCCTGTCTTCAAGGCTATCGAATGCTCGCAGTAGGCTCTTTGGGCCTATATGTGGAGGCTACAGCGCTGCATTTTGAAAGCTGTTACATGTAAATGTTTTGTTGTCATCGCCATGACAAAACTCGTTGGAAGTGGTCAGTGTTACGCTTTAACTCTAATGACCTGTTACGAACTTGTTTCTTTATATCGATATTGCACCTTGTTGCGCTGTTTGTGCAGCGGTACTGGTTTCCCTTTTGAAAACATAAGGTAGCAGTACCAATCCGCGTGCAGCTTTATTTCTCTGTTATTAATTTAAAGCATATTCTGGCTCTTTTAATTCACAACTGTGCCTACTCGTACTTTGTTTCAGACCAGAGCGATTAGCAGTTAGTGTAGCTATTTAATCTTTTATTATCTGAGCCGTTAATTTTAATTGCTGTTCTCGTTTACTTGGTTTAAAGTCATTTATTTTACAGATACTCTTTTTAAGCTCAATATGATGATCACTGCACGTTTGAGCAAGTTGCGTGCTTCATCATCTTTAAGTGAAGTTAATTATTTATACGTTTGCTGGTTAAAAGTGTCATATAGTCCCCAGCTTGGGTGGGTTTCCTTTTGGAGGTCTTTTTATTGAAATATTTCATGTGTGGTAAGTTTTTATGTGTGTTTTATAAATTTTGTAAACCGTTATGTAAAGCTGACCTCAAGCGGCCAGTGTTGGCGTTCATTGAGGCTTGAGCAACTAGTATCATTTGTTGAATTCAGTGATTGATTTAATTTCATGACTTTCCATTTTTAATTAATTTTGTAAATGTTCTGTGTAATACATTTTTGAAATCAGCGTTCGCTATCTCTGGGTGGTCTGTTTATGCACCTTACACTACCGAGATTGAGAAATTATTTCTGTGGTCTTCTTCTGATTTGTTATGTGTATTGTATTTAAGTGTTGACTCTTTGCATTAATTAATTTTGTTGTGCTTGTGATTAATTGAACTGATACTGAAGCTTAAAGTTAATCGTGCACAGGTCAACGTAATTCAAATTTCTTGATAGTGTTATGAAGACAAAAATTTCTTGCTACAGAATTTTAGCGTTCTGTTCCCTGTTACATTGTATCTAACGTAATTGAGAACCTAACGTTTACACATAGCTTTGTAACTGCAATATGATACAGTTATCAACTTTGTCGTTCTTTCTTGACTAAGATTCATGTAGAGCCTGCGATCTGAGGTCATTTGCGTTCTTGACTATGTAACTGTATATCGCATTTGCACAAATTTCCTCTACTTATGTCATTTGTACGCAAGATTGTAACGTTTTATGCTTCTGTTTTACTTGTAAACAGTGAGTCTGCTTTTTAAATGATAACGTTACGTCTACTCAATCTTCACGATATAACAGGCAGCTTATTGTACGTATAAATATGCGTAATAGGTGAATGCCAAAAAGTAGCCCCAGTTGACGCCGCAACATCTTCGAATTACGGCAGTACTTGCCGATTCCAGCGTCGTTTCCTTGGTTACCGGTTTGTTTCTTTGCTTCTAACCGGGTTCCGCAACACCTTTCTTACCAGCTCGCATCATACCAACCACCTTTGCTACGCCTGCGTCCATCACAAGTCCCCGTAGAAAGCAGATTACGTTTAAATGAGCAAGTGTCATTGGATAATGATTTCTTCTCTGCTTTTGAAATTTATATAATGCACGTCTTTTACATAATATTTGAAATTTCATGAGCTATCCATTATATGACCTAACTTTTAGTAACTGTACATTTTTATAAATGGATTCCGAGAAATGTAGTCGTGTCTTTGTATTGTATTGTACTATACTGAACTGGGGACCTATAAACGACGGAGAGGCTTCGTCCCCGCCGTAGCCCACAGTGGTACACAACCCCACGTCAGGCTACAGCAGTCCACTCATCTCACCGCCGCCCCACACCGAACCCAGGGTTATTGTGCAGTTCGGCCCCCCAGTGGACCACCCCGGGAACGTCTCAGACCAGACGACTGTAACCGAGATGTTTGCGTGGTAGAGTAATTATGGTGTACGCGTACATGGAGAATGTGTTTGCGCAGTAATCGCCGACATAGTGTAACTGAGGCGGAATAAGGGGAACCAGCCCGCATTTGCCGAGGCAAATTGATAACCGCCCTAAAAACCATCCACAGACTGGCCGGCACACCGGATCTCGACACTAATCCGCCGGGCGGATTCATGCTTTCATGGCTTCCCGCCCGGAAAGCAGTGAATTCGACCTCACGGCTAACCGGGCGGGCAGTCTTGTCTTACAGCCATTCTAGTAACATTGTGCCGGAGGCTGTGGGCGTAGCTGACGCTGTTTAACTAAAAGCGACCGAGCCCTATGCAGCAGTGTTTTCGAGACCGGTCTGTTCCACGCCACCCTCTGCTCCTATCACCACAGGTATAACTGTAATATTTCCATATTATTTTATTTCCATGGTTGTATTCAAGTCCTTCGACCTCTAAGAAAGAGTATTATTCCTTCTCACACATTATAATCGTCTGATGATGATCCGACTATTGATCGAAACCTGTCACGTAATAAAATAAATAACTCACATGGACTAAGACTGCTCTTATTGAAGTAATTTTTTTTATACTTGCATCGATCGCTATTTTTCGGCGTAAAATATTCCAAAAAGTTCGTAGAGATAGGTGGCGGGAGGACGTCAGTAAGGAAACAAAATAAAGTAAAGCAAGAAGAAGGTAATGTACCTGCTGCAACTATTTTCTTTCGTGGGGGTTAAGTGTCCAGAGAATTCCCGGAAAATAGTTTATAGCTATTTCCTGCCATATATGCGCGTACTTTCCATGAATCTGTTAGTACATAGCTTTTTCTTGCTGTTTCCTCAACCAGATGCATTATAATCTTTGAGGAATACAATGTACGCTGAATGGTGAAAATTGCCTTACTTTACACCTATCGTAGACTTGACGTCGTCGTCAAATTATGAAGGAGGCGCTGCGTGACTTGTTTCCGGGATGTGCTTCCGTTTGGACTCATACAAGGAAATGTCACACTGAATCATCTAATTCAACTTGTGCTGTTGAAAGAATTCATTTTAAGGACGAAAAGCAAACAAACTGCGCTTTGTTCCACTAATATTTGTTTATTACAAAAACAGTTCTTTGCTTATTATGTCATCATCAGGTTTTTAGCCTATGATGGCCTCTTGAGCCGAAAACTGATTTGTAATTAAATTTTCCGCGTAGTCAGCGCGTACACAACTTTCTCACTAGAGCGCGACCCACTAAGCACAACAGCGCAGGCGCAGCGCTCGTCTGTCTCCGCACTATGAGATGGCGCTGCCATAGATACGGACCAAATTCTGCTTCCGCCGATCCGCGTATTAATATGTAACGCAGCTAATGAGATTGCTGCTAACGTAGAACCTTTTCTCCTCGCGGATCACACTCGCGCAGTGATACATGAACACGCGAGGTATTATAACGAGTGTACAGACCACCAATTTGACAGTCTGCATTTGTCTGCACCAGTCTGTACCAGTCTACATTTGTCTGTACCAGCCTATAGTCAAGCTTCGGTCTGCGCCTAATAAGATTACCATATTCCTGTACATAGCCATGAAGATAAATGTATAGATGCTTTTGTCAGGTATCCGAGATATATGTGAGATCAAGATTAACGTACCAATACCAAAGGAATACCAATACCAAAGGAACTTCAGGTTATCAATTGTAAATAGCATCCAGAACCAAGTTAAGTAATTTTTATGCTTGTTATTATTTTAATAAATGTGTGTGAAAATTAATCAAGTTTTGTTTAAAGTTGGTCACTGTCAATCTGCTACTCTAAGTGTGCAAGTGGCATTTCTATCGTCTGACCTAACGGCAGAGGATAAACACGCCACGATAAGACCACGAGACATACTGCTGACACACGCCTACTTCGTTAGAGCGACAAGTCAAATAATCTGATGGTGTGCATACTGAAGGTTGTACACTACACACACCACAGTTTCAATACACGCGTCCGTAGCTCGTGGTCGTGTGGTAGCATTCTCGCTTCCCTTGCCCGGGTCCCGGGTTCGATTCCCGGCGGGGTCAGGGATTTTCTCTACGTCGCGATGACTGGGTGTTGTGTGATGTCCTTAGGTTAGTTAGGTTTAAGTAGTTCTAAGTTCTAGGGGACTGATGACCATAGATGTTAAGTCCCATAGTGCTCAGAGCCATTCAATACACGCTGTAACGGTGGTGAGTGTTAGTAGTCCAGTCTCAAAGACTGGACGTGGTGAGTTGATGTTAGTCAACAATGCCTTTAAAACGACAAGGACGCTACTGTCAGCACCTCACTGAGTTTGAACGAGGTCGTGTTATACGGTTACGAGAAGCTGGATGTTCCTTCTGCGACACTGCAGAAAAACTTCGCAGGAATGCAGCCACCGTACATGACTGCTAGTAGCAGTGGTCATGAGAATGTATGGTCGCTAGAAGCCCGGACTCCAGACGGCTACGTGGCACTTACCGAGAGGGAAGACCATCGTGCTCGGCTTATGGTTCTGGTGCATCGTACTGTATCTGCAGCAGCAATCTGAGCAACAGTGGTCACCACAGAGACCCAACGAACTGTTAGCAATCGGTTACTTCAAAGACAGCTCCGAGCCTGCAGCGTGTATTCCACTGACCTCAAACCTCTTCCATTTGCGATTTCAGTTGTGTCAATCGAAAGCTCGTTGGAGGGCAGGATGGAGGTCTGTTGCATTATCTGATGGAAACAAGTTCTGCGTCGGTGTCAGTGACGTCTGTATGTTGGTTAGAAGGAGGCCGGCTGTGACATGAAACCAAGCTGACAGCCTGCGAGACACACTGTACCTAAACCTGGAGTTACGGTCTGGGGTGCGATTTCGTAAGACAGTTTATCCCAAGCACCCTGACTGCAAATTTGTACATCATTCTGGTGATTCAATCAGTTGTGCTAACATTCACAAACAGCGTTGCAGGGGGTGTTTTGCTGCAGGATAACTCTCGCTCTTGTACCGCCGTTATAACCCAACATGCTCTACAGAGTGTCGACATGTTGCTTTGACCTCCTCGATCACCAGATCTGTCTCCAGTCGAGAACCTATGGGCATCATCGGCCGACAACCCCAGCATCACCCACAAACTGCTTTAAGCGTCCCTGCATTGACCGACCAAGTGCAACAGGCATGGAACTTCATCGCATAAACTGACAGTCGATACTTGTGTGACAAAATCTTTGCACGTTTGCATGCCTACATTAAACTTTCTGCTGGTTACATCGATTTTTAAGGTACCAGTCTTGCACATTTGCGATGGCTTATCTAGCTCTTACATTAACCATTGATCTTGTAATGTTAATAACTTAAATATGTTGCCAATACAAAGGTATTCACTAAATTTCATTACTCTACATTAATAATCAATTGTGTTCTGATTTTTTTTTTTTTTTTTTTTTTTGCCGTTAGTATAGAAACCGAACACAGTACAGAGAATGCTAGAATTTTCTTTCCAAATGGTGAAAGGGCCCAGCCGATCTTTCGGTTGCGACGAGAAGCGGCAGACCATCCAAGCCGTCGTAAAGGTTGGCATCTTAAGAAGAATGTATCCAGGTAACCCAAAGCATTTTTGACATTGACACCAGGTGCTGTTGTATGGTCAATGCAATTTAATTTATACTATACAATCACGGGTTTTGATGTCTGGTGCTACTGCTGGTTACCCAGTTGTATACAACAGTGGTTGGGAAGATGTATATGGGCACCGTCACATTATGGTCAGCTCATTTTCTGTCTCTTTCACATCAGTGTATTTTTCAAATGAAAAAATTCTGGATTGTTCTATAGAGTTCTAGATCATTTACGAATATTCTTGAATGATAATAAATGTTTTAGAGTCCTCTAGAATATACTCAGATGTAAGAGAATGCAACTTGGAAAAGGCACATATCGCATTGATCCGCGTTCCGGTAAAATTTACTTAACCGATGAACTGTGCAACGTAGTAAAGGCAGCTTATCGAAAAAGGGTATCCAGCTGTAGTGATATACAACATTAATAAAGAATGATTGTGTAGAAGAAATATTTTGCCAACAAGGAAAAACGTAGTTTAGCAAATAAATCAGTGAATATGACACTAGGAGAAGAAGGAAATACTTAAACTCTTCCATGTTGTTGTTGTTGTTGTGGTCTTCAGTCCTGAGACTGGTTTGATGCAGCTCTCCATGCTACTCTATCCTGTGCAAGCTTCTTCATCTCCCAGTACTTACTACAACCTACTTCCTTTTAAATTTGCTTAGTGTATTCATCTCTTGGTCTCCCTCTACGATTTTTACCCTCCACACTGCCCTCCAATGCTAAATTTGTGATCCCCTGATGCCTCAGAACATGTCCTACCAACCGGTCCCTTCTTCTTGTCAAGTTATGCCACAAACTCCTCTTCTCCCCAATCCTATTCAATACCTCCTCATTAGTTATGTGATCTACCCATCTAATCTTCAGCATTCTTCTGTAGCACCACATTTCGAAAGCTTCTATTCTCTTATTATCCAAACTATTTATCGTCCATGTTTCACTTCCATACATGGCTACACTCCATACAAATACTTTCAGAAACGACTTCCTGACACTTAAATCTATACTCGATGTTAACAAATTTCTCTTCTTAAGAAACGCTTTCCTTTCTATTGCCAGTCTACATTTTATATCTTCTCTACTTCGACCATCATCTGTTATTTTGCTCCCCAAATAGCAAAACTCCTTTACTACTTTAAGTGTCTCATTTCCAAATCTAATTCCCTCAGCATCTCCCAACTTAATTCGACTACATTCACATTATCTTCGTTTAGATTTTGTTGATGTTCATCTTATATCCTCCTTTCAAGACACTGTCCATTCCGTTCAACTGCTCTTCCAAATCCTTTGCTGTCTCTGACAGAATTACAATGTCATCGGCGAATCTCAAAGTTTTTATTTCTTCTCGATGGGTTTTAATACCTACACCAAATTTATCTTTTGTTTCCTTTACTGCTTGCTCACTATACAGATTGAATAACATCGGGGAGATGCTACAACCCTGTCTCACTCCCTTCCCAACCACTGCTTCCCTTTCATGTCCCTCTACTCTTAAAACTGCCATCTGGTTTCTGTACAAATTGTAAATAGCCTTTCGTTCCCTGTATTTTACCCCTGCAACCTTCAGAATTTGAAAGAGAGTGTTCGAGTCAACATTGTCAAAAGCTTTCTCTAAATCAACAAATGCTAGAAACGTAGGTTTGCCTTTCCTTAATCTTTCTTCTAAGATAAGTCGTAAGGTCAGTATTGCCTCACGTGTTCCAAGATTTCTACGGAATCCAAACTGATCTTCCCCGAGGTCGGCTTCTACCAGTTTTTCCATTCGTCTGTTAAGAATTAGCGTTAGTATTTTGCAGCTGTGACTTATTAAACTGATAGTTCGGTAATTTTCACATCTGTCAACACCTGCTTTCTTTGGAATTGGAATTATTATATTCTTCTTGAAGTCTGAGGGTATTTCGCCTGTCTGATACATCTTGCTCACCAGATGGTAGAGTTTTGTTAGGACTGGCCCTCCTAAGGCCGTCAGTAGTTCTAATGGAATGTTGTCTACTCCCGGGGCCTTGTTTCGACTCAGGTCTTTCAGTGCTCTGTCAAACTCTTCACGCAATATCATATCTCCCATTTCATCTTCATCTACATTCTCTTCCTTTTCTATAATATTGTCCTCAAGTACATCGCCCTTGTATAGACTCTCTATATACTCCTTCCTCCTTTCTGCTTTCCCTTCTTTGCTTAGAACTGGGTTTCCATCTGAGCTCTTGATATTCATACAAGTGGCTCTCTTTTCTCCAAAGGTCTCTCTAATTTTCATGTAGGCAGTATCTATCTTTCCCCTAGTGAGATAAGCCTCTACATCCTTACATTTGTTCTCTAGCCATCCCTGCTTAGCCATTTTGCACTTCCTGTCGATGTCATTTTTGAGACGTTTGTATTCCTTTTTGCCTGTTTCATTTACTGCATTTTTATATTTTCTCCTTTCGTCAACTGAATTCAATATTTCTTCTGTTACCCAAGGATTTATACTAGCACTCGTCTTTTTACCTACTTGATCCTCTGCTGCCTTCACTACTTCATCCCTCAGAGCTACCCATTCTTCTTCTACTGTATTTCTTTCCCCCATTCCTGTCAATTGTTCCCTTATGCTCTCCCTGAAACTCTGTACAACCTCTGGTCCTTTCAGTTTATCCAGGTCCCATCTCCTCAAATTCCCACCTTTTTGCAGTTTCTTCAGTTTTAATCTACAGTTCATAACCAATAGATTGTGGTCAGAGTCCACATCTTCCCCTGGAGATGTCTTACAATTTAAAATCTGGTTCCTAAATCTCTGTCTTACCTTTATATAATCTATCTGATACCTTTTAGTATCTCCAGGATTCTTCCAGGTTTACAACCTTCTTTTATGATTCTTGAACCAAGTGTTAGCTATGATTAAGTCATGCTCTGTGCAAAATTCTACAAGGCGGCTTCCTCTTTCATTTCTTCCCCCCAATCCATATTCACCTACCATGTTTCCTTCTCTCCCTTTTCCTATTCTAGAGTTCCAGTCACCCATGACTATTAAATTTTCGTCTCCCTTCACTACCTGAATAATTTCTTTTATCCCATCATACATTTCATCAATTTTTTCATTATGTGCAGAGCTAGTTGGCATATAAACTTGTACTACTGTAGTAGACGTGGGCTTCGTGTCTATCTTGGCCACAATAATGCGTTCACTACGCTGTTTGTAGTAGCTTACCCGCACTCCTATTTTTTTATTCATTATTAAACTTACTCCTGCATTACCTATATTTGATTTTGTATTTATAACCCTGTATTCACCTGACCAAAAGTCTTGTTCCTCCTGCCACCGAACTTCACTTATTCCCACTATATCTAACTTTAACCTATCCATTTCCCTTTTTAAATTTTCTAACTTACCTGCCCGATTAAGGGATCTGACATTCCACGCTCCGATCCGTAGAACGCCAGTTTTCTTTCTCCTGATAACGACGTCCTCTTAAGTAGTCCCCGCCCGGAGATCCGAATGGGGGAGTATTTTACCTCCGGAATATTTTACCCAAGAGGACGCCATCATCATTTAACCATACAGTAAAGCTGCATGCCCTCGGGAAAAATTACGGCAGTAGTTTCCCCTTGGTTTCAGCCGTTCGCAGTACCAGCACAGCAAGGCCGTTTTTGTCAGTGTTGCAAGGACAGATCAGTCAATCATCCAGACAGTTGCCCCTGCAACTACTGGAAAGGCTGCTGCCCCTCTTCAGGAACCACACGTTTGTCTGGCCTCTCAACAGATACCCCTCCGTTGTGGTTGAGCCTACGGTATGGCCATCTGCATCGCTGAGGCACGTAAGCCTCCCCACCAACGGCAAGGTCCATGGTTCATGGTTGTTTCATACAGTGACGAAAAAAGACGAAAACGTAAATTTACCAACACAATATCGGAAATTACTCCTAGTTCTCGATATTCCCTCTCAAAGAAGCTTCCGAATAACGTCACAGTAGCAGAAATATTGACTGAAAAAAGGCAAAGCCGCATTAACACAAATTCTGCTCGTTTCTACTAACTTATCATTCAGGTTTTAAAAGGCTCCAAGCTATTAAACATGCTTGGTACAATCGTCGATATTGAGTCAAGACTCCATGCATCTGCCATCCTTCATCTGTTGCACTGTTTTTTATCCTCGTGACTTGTGACGTCATTCTATAGCGATAAAAAAACTCTACGTAGGGTTATCAGTGTATCATTACCGATGTTTTAATGAATTCATCGTTATTAGAACACCGCCTTTTAGTTAAAACTAATTATCTGAATCGACTTATTTTGACCTCGTGCATCGATTGTAATATCTCATTCTTCAAAAGGCTGTTCTACATAAGGTGTCGAAAATTAAAACGAACATTGCTCTCATATTTGGCAGTGTAGGATTGGTTCATGCAAGCTATACCCCACAATATCTCCGTGAGTAACAGGTAGTTCTCGCTTGCAATACATGTTACTAAAGTTGAGAATAATTAATACAAGAGAAATCAAATTCGAATACTGGAATCGCATGAGGAAAGCTGATAAAGTAAATACTAGTAACAAGGTTGATATGAAAGGGATGGATAATTTCAAGAAAATTTTATGTAGAGACCGAAAGTGTCTATTACGTTACATCAGAACTCGCTTTCAATGCGTAAAATTTTAGATTATAGTTTATAACGAAGTTTTCGCCTAAAGCAATCGATTAGCAATAGATCGAGTCGCTCAGCCCACCTTAGATGTATGATAAGAGCAGTGATTTCAATGAAATATATCACAGTGTGTTCGTGTGATTATCATAAATACTTTGAGTAAGTTACATGCTTTAAAAATGAGATTAATTGTGGAGTTGCTGGCAAAAAAAACCCTAGTCAGAAAATCACAATGATAGGGAAACGAAAAAAAAACGCTTATCCTCGTCCCATAAGTAGCTAATTTGTTTTTGTTTTGTCTAAAGCCGGCCGAAGTGGCCGTGCGGTTAAAGGCGCTGCAGTCTGGAACCGCAAGACCGCTACGGTCGCAGGTTCGAATCCTGCCTAGGGCATGGATGTTTGTGATGTCCTTAGGTTAGTTAGGTTTAACTAGTTCTAAGTTCTAGGGGACTAATGACCTCAGCAGTTGAGTCCCATAGTGCTCAGAGCCATTTGAACCATTTTGTCTAAATATTCTGTAGGCGTCAGGAATGTTACGAGAACTGATTGAGTGATAAGAAATTATATTCTCTGGGTGTGGAGAAAGAAAATGGATTGGAATGTGGAGTTTTTACAGAACTTTATACGTAATACAGTGAAGAGCCAAATAAACAGATACATCTGCCTAATATCGTGTAGGGAGCCCTGGAGCACGCAGAAGTGCCGCAACACGACGTGGCATGGACTCGACTAATGTCTGAAGTAGCGCTGAAGAGAATTGACACTATGAACCCTGCAGAGCTGTCCATAAATCCATAAGAGTACGAGGGAGTGGAGATCTCTTCTGAACAGCACGTTGCAAGACTTCCCAGATATTCTCGATAATGTTCAAGTCTGGGGAGTTTGGAGGCCAACGGATGTGTTTAAACTCAGAAGAGTGCTCCTGGAGCCACTCTGTAGCAATTCTGGACGTGTGTCGTGTCGCATTGTCCTGCTGGAATCGTTCAAGACCGTCGTAATGCACAATGGAGATGATTGGATGCAGGTGAACAGAAAGGATACTTACGTACGTGTCACTTGTCAGAGTCGTATCTAGACATATCAGGGGAGTCGTAAAGATTTGTGCCGTACTGTCATCAAGTATACACGAGTGGGCCTTCGGTTCCTAAAGCCCATATCGATGATGGTTCGTTGAATGATTCGCACGCTGACACTTGTTGATGGCCCAGCATTGAAATTTATAGAAATTCGTGGAAGGGTTGCACCTGTAATCTCATTCTGGAAACATCCCCCAGGCTGTGGCTAAGCCATGTCTCCGCTATATCCTTTCTTTCAGGAGTGCTAGTTCTGCTAGGTTCGCAGAAGAGCTTCTGTAAAGTTTGGAAGGTAGGAGACGAGATACTGGCAGAAGTAAAGCTGTGAGTACGGGCCGTGAGTTGTGCTTCGGTAGCTCAGATGGTAGAGCACTTGCCCACGAAAGGCAAAGGTCCCGAGTTCGAGTCTCGGTCGGGCACACAGTTTTAATTTGCCAGGAAGTTTCATATCAGCGCACACTCCGCTGCAAAGGGAAAATCTCATTCTGGAAACATTTTAAAATACTTGAAGTCATGTTGGGTCAATATCTCCCAAAAAGGGATATGGACACGTTCTGGCCTCCAGAAACCTTTCACCCCCTGTTGCGGGAAGTTTGGCGGTGGCAGAAATATGGGCCGTTTGGTATGTAGCTATGACCAAGAAAGGGGAAAGGAATGTAACTCTTTAAAATATTATGATAATGTGCACCACACAGAAGAGAAAGTAAATCATTGTTTTATTTTTGTTTTTCCCAGGGCAGCTGTCGCTTATTAAAACTGGCTCGTCCGTTAATTCTCAGTGTCGGATGCTGATTATGAAATGTAGCAAGTTGAGAAAACTTCATTGGGTCCATTCTTTCTCTCACTTTCCAAATATCTGTATATTTTGACATTTCCTGTTCCCAAATCGAGTATCCTAAAGACAAAAAATGGTTCAAATGGCACTGAACATTATGGGACTTAACATCTGAGGTCATCAGTCCCCTAGAACTTAGAACTACTTAAACCTAACTAACATAAGGACATCACACACATCCATGCCCGAGTCAGGATTCGAACCTGCGACAGTAGGAGCAGCGTGGTTCCGGACTCAAGCGCCTAGAGCCGCTCGGCCAAAACGGCCGTCTCCTAAAGACATAACAACACAACTGATACATGTAGCATGCAACACATGTTGGTAAATGAGGAAGAGGTAACTTCTGCATAAAATCAATCGAGATGCAGTTAACTTTCCCTGTCTGGTTTTCATAATAAATGCTTTGGTTTCATCCAAGAAGGCCTCCACTTTCCTGATATGAACAGTTTCCTGTGCCTCGAAAGTTTTTCTCTGCGTATCTTCTTTGCCTGCGTTTATTTATATGCTGAACCGAATCGCATTCTTGTCAGATCTGGCACTTCTGAAATGGCTGTTGAAAGTTTTGGAAATCCGCCAGCAAAGTCTGTAGGGCACATTTATTCGGTTTGTTTCAAGGAAACTGTCATGCACATCCTTGACAGTAAGGTTTCTGGCAAACAGCGCCTATTGGAATTATCTCTGAGTTATAGGATTTCAGGTCAGAGAAGTACATGACCTGGGCCTTAATAGCCAACAAGCTATTCTGGTGCTTGGCGTGGCCAGTTGGACAGTTTACCACGGCTGAGAGGTCCCACAATAAACTTAGTTATCTTACAGTCTTCCCAATCTGTCGCAGACAACTCCAGGCAAACATAAAAAAGCATTTTTGCGAGCAACAACGTATTCCCCTGTTATCAGCACTTTGTAGGTGAATGCCACGGCCGAAGGTGTCATATCGTCTTCGTTCTTGGTCGAAAATTTGCTATATCATGCATGCCTAACAAACCACTGAGATGGCTACCTTGAACATCTTTCGACAACATTTTGTTAAAGTCTTCAATGAAATTGTGCCGGGCTTCTTTCCCCATTTTCTCAAAACAGATAATCCTAGAACACCTAGCCAAAACCAGACAGAAAAGCTGATTATCTTTTAAAGATGAAATGATTTGGGCCTGCATTTTCCTTAGATAAGACAGGCGAAACCCAATCAAATAAATAATAGGAACCAACAATAACAATGATGATAATTAAAGTGGCCATTCGGACTGTTTTACCAGAACAGTATTGGTACTTTGATCACTGTCCTGGATTGTTGTGAAACAAAATCAGTACGATTGTGAAAAAAAAGTAGGAAGCATTTAAACATCAAATATACATTTTGTTTCGCAAAATTACTTTTATAATATAAATAAAAGGAGTACATTTTATAGCATTATTTTTCTTAAATGTAAAAGAAAGAAAGACAAATACAGATGTGGGGGCGTAACATCTCTGACTCGGTAAATGGAGGATGGCTGCCCCTCGAGACAGTGAGAGTTAGTACGCTCTACATGCTCGGAACGATTGCACGAGTTATGTATATTGTGCATACCAATAAATAGTGTAGAAATCATATATCTATTCTGCTATCACACCGCCTCACCTAATGATAATGTATGCAGTACATCTACATCTACGTGATTACTCCGCTATTCACAATAAAGTGCCTGGCAGAGGGTTCAACGAACCACCTTCAAGCTGTCTCCCTGCCATTCCACTCTCGAACGGCGCGCGGGAAAAACGAGCACTTAAATTTTTCTTTGCGATTCCTGATTTCTCTTACTTTCTCGTGATGATCATTTCTCCCAATGTAGGTGGGTGTCAACAGAATGTTTTCGCAGTCGGAGGAGAAAACTGGTGATTGAAATTTCATGAGAAGATCCTGTCGCAACGAAAAACGCCTTTGTTTTAATGATTGTCATTCCAGTTCAGGTATCATGTCTGTGGCACTGTCTCACCTATTTCGCGATAGTACGAAACCAGCCGCCCTTCTTTGAACTTTTTCGATGTCATCCGTCAGTCCCACCTGCTGCGGATCCCATACCGCACAGTAATATTACAGAATAGGGCGGACAAGCCTGGTGTAAGTAGTCTATTTAACAGACCTGTTATACCTTCTAAGTTTTCTGCCAATGAATCGCAGTCTTTGGTTTGCTCTACCCACAACATTATCTATATGATCGCTCCAGTTTAGGTTATTTGTAATTGATTTTACAGCCTTCAGATTTGTGTGACTTATCACGTAGTCGAAATTTAGCGGATTTCTTTTAGTACTCATGTGAATAACTTCACACTTTTCTTTATTCAGGGTCAATTGCCACTTTTTGCACCATACAGATATCTTATCTAAATCATTTTGCAATCCGTTTGGTCATCTGATAACTTTACAAGACGGTAAATGACAGCATCATCTGCAAACAATCTAATTGGGCTGCTCAGATTGTCTCCTATTTCGATAATATGCATCAGAAACAATAGAGGGCCTTTAACACTTCCTCGGGGAAACCCGGATATTACTTCTGTTTTACTCGATTACTTTCCATCTATTACTACTAACTGTGACCTTTCTGACAGGAAATCACGAATCCAGTCGCACAACTGACGCGATATTCCATAGGCACGCAGTTTGGTTAGAAGACGCTTGTGAGGAACGGTGTCGAAAACGTTTTGGAGATCTAAAAATATGGAGTCAATTTGACATCTCCTGTCGATAGCACTCATTACTTCATGAGTGTAAAGAGCTAGTTCTGTTTCGCAAGAACGGTATTTTCTGAACCTGTGCTGACTATGTGGCAATATATGTTTTTTTTTTTTTTCTCGAGATACTTCATAATGTTCGAATACAGTATATGTTCCAAAACTCTACCTCAAATCAACGTTAGTGATATGGGCCTGTAATTGTACGGATTACTCCTACTTCCCTTATTGGGTATCGGTGTGACTTGAGCACTTTTCCAGTCTTTAGGTACGAATCTTTCTGTGAGCGATCGGTTGTATATGATTGCTAAACATGGAGCTGTTGTATCAGCATACTCTGAGAGGAACCTGACTGGTATACAATTTGGACCGGAGGCCCTGGCTTTATTAAGTGATTTAAGCTGCTTTGCTACACCGAGGATATTGACTTCTATGTTTCTCATCTTGGGAGTTGTTCTTGACTGGAATTCAGCAATATTTACTTCGTCTTCTTTGGTGAAGGAGTTTCGGAAAACCGTGTTTAATAAATCTGCTTTAGTGGCATCGTCATCAGTGACTTCACCGTTGTTATCGCCCAGTGAAGGTACTGATTGCGTCTTGCCACTGGTGTGCTTTATGTATGACCAGAATCTCTTTGGGTTTTCTGCCAGGTTTCGACACAGAGTTTCGTTGTAGAAATTATTAAAACCATCTCGCATTGAAACATGCGCTATATTTCGAACTTCTGCAAACTTTGCCAGTCTTGGGGATTAGGCATTCTTTTAATTGTGTTTTTTTTTTTTTTTTTTTTTTGCTTTTTAAGCTACTTGTGCAACAGCGCTCTCACTCGTTTTATGTACCATGGGGAATCAGTACCATCACTTATTAATTTGTGTGGTATATGTCTCTCAATTGCAGTCGATACTATCTCTTTGAAATCGTTCCACAACTTTTCTACGCTTACATGATCAGATCGGAAGGAGTGAAGACTGTCTTTTAAAAGGGCTTTAAGAGCATTTTTATCAGCTTTTTTTTTAAATAGATGTACTTTGCATTCTTCTAGATGGTTGTAGGTGTTACGGTATTCAGCCTAGTAGCAACTGCCTTGTGGTCGCTAATCCCTGTGTTCGTCACGATACTCACCATTTGTCCAGGATTATTTGTTGCTAAGAGATCAAGTATGCTTTCGCAACCATTTATGCTTCTAGTGGGCTCATGAACAAACTGTTCAAAATAATTTTCTGAGAAAGCATTCAGTACAATTTCGGACGACGTTTTATGCCTGCTGCCGGATTTAAAAGTATAATTTTTCCAGCATATCGAGGGTAGATTGAAGCCACCACCGATTTTAATTGTATGAATGGGGTACCTATTTGAAATGAGACTCAAGTTTTCTCTGAACTGTAGAGCAACTGTATCTTCTGAGTCGGGGGTTCGATAAAACGATCCAAGTAATAGTTTAGTTCGATTGTCAAGTATAACCTCTACACGTACTGTTTCGCAGGAACTATCTATCAATGAACAATGGCTATGCAATAAATGCGTAATGCTGCGAACCAGCAGTCCTTTCCAGTCATGCGAGCTGGTACCAATTTCCCGACGAGAATTTTGGCACGATCAATATTATTCTGAGTTTTCGTCTTCCTTGCTCTCTTTCGCGGTCACTCTGGACATTTTGTGTCCATTGTAACGTAACATCTTGGAGAACGGGAGTATAACCTAGATGAACAAGGGTGATTGTACACGAAGTGTAGCGTACCAGTGGTTTATCGGGAGTTGAGCAAAGCGCTCTCGCGGCAAATGCCTGAAGCACCACTGACTAGTGGTTTTCTTGCTAGCAACAGTCCGGACTTGTGGGGTTTTCGCAGAATCGACCTGCTTTTAGAGGTTTATATAGTACGACTTCAGGTACTTTTGACAAAAGCGGTTGTGTAAACACTTGCGTAATGCCTCTAATTAATTTTTCGATTCTGAACTCTTCACACATCAATTTTTCGATTTTTTGACTAGTGGATTTTTTCCAACAACCCCTCAGCTGTACTATATTCCAGTTCTGAAATCAAATGGGGAAAAGGCCAAGCGAAACTGGCGGCTAGGAAATAAATAGTTGATTGTGAAGGCCATTAAGTTAAATGTTTTCAATGTCAAGCTGAATCAAACTTATCTTCTGCAGGCTTTACCGAGGACCAGCTATAAGTTAACTATGGATTACTCGGTTCTCATTTTGCTCGTTCCGGTACATGATGACTTCTCTGGAAATCATTCAGAGTACTGCCAGCAGGCGAGTCTAGCACAAGGACTGCTACCTCATGACATCTGTGCCAGAGTGATTCGTCTTTGGTGTCCTTCCTGAGTCGCCATGGCGGCTGTGGAAACGACGGCACAGACCGAAAGCGCTCTGACGTCGTGACGCCGGGACGCCAACTTCGTTACCTTGCTGACGTCACAGGAAATCGAAGACGCATCGCTCGACTTTCGGATGTATCGTAACTTAGCTGCTATACATAAACACGAACGGAACTCTAGAATCCACAACAATCGCTTTACTTAGTATCTATTGTCACTTAGAAGGAAGGTCAGCGTTGGCAGTAATTTTGATGGTTTATTGACAGCGAAACCGATTTACAACCACATAGTGATCATCTTCAGCTATGTAACAATCACAGTTATTGTGATCGTTACATAGCTTGGGTTACTGATAATAACTTGACACCAGTGCCTATGAGTTTAATTTGTACACTACAGCACTGCAGATGATCACTATGTGATTGAAAGTCGATTATGATGTCAATAAACCATCAAAATTACGGCCAACGCTGACCTTCCTTCTAATTTCACGTGTATGGTCGTTGTGCACATAGCACTCTATGGAGTCGCCAGTCAATCTATTGTTACTGGTAACCATTAACGCTTATCCTTGACTATGGAGTCGCCAATCAATCTATTGTTACTGGTAACCATTAACGCTTATCCTTGACGATGGACCAACTCTGATTACCTGATCAAGATTTCACAAGGATGGATTAGAAATTTCTAATTCATTCTTCATGGTGAACTTCTTTAATGCGCGCGGATCACCGCATTGTTATGACGAATTACTAAAGGTTCTAATGCAGTCGAATGAATTCGTGCGATTTGGAGGAAAATAATAGCAGTATAACCGACGATGGTCGACGGATGATGGATATAAGATGTAGGCTGGCAACAAGAAGGAAAGCATTCCATATAAAGAGAAATTTGTTATCGTCGAAGATATGTGCTTACAAAGCAGCCTAGCATGGAACTGAGACGTCGACTATAGACAGTTCAGACAAGAAGAGAACAGAAGCTTTCTAAATGTTGATTTCCAGGCGAATGCTGAAGATTCAGATGGGTATAACAGCTAACTAATGAAGAGGTACCAAATCAATTTGGGTAGAAGACAACGACCCACGATAACAGTACAAATTTATACATCAACTAGAACTGCAGATGATGAACAGAACTGAAGAACATCCGACGGTTGGAACTTTAGTAGTGGCAACTATTTATTTACAGCTCGTACAAAATAAATACGTGTTTCGAAGTTTTACTGACCTTCTAAGTAGTCACCAGCATTGAAACTTCCTGGCAAATCAAAACTGTGTGCCGGACAGACTCGAACTCGGGACCTTTGCCTTTCACGGGCAAGTGCTCTACCAACTGAGCCATCCAAGCACGACTCAAGCCCCGTCCTCACAGCTTTACTTCTGCCAGTACCTCGTCTCCTACCTTCCAAACTTTACAGAAGCTCTCCTGCGAAACATGCAGAACTAGCACTCCTGAAAGAAAGGATATTGCGGAGACATGGCTTAGCTACAGCCTGGGAGATGTTTCCAGAATGAGATTTTCACTCTGCAGCGGAGTGTGCGCCGATATGAAACTTCCTGGCAGATTAAAACTACATACCGGACCGAGACTCGAACTCGGGACCTTTGCCTTTCACGGGCAATTGCTCTACCAACAGAGCTACCCAAGCAGGAGAGCTTATGTAAAGTTTGGAAGGTAGGAGACGAGGTACTGGCAGAAGTAAAACTGTGAGGACGGGGCGTGAGCCGTGCTTGGGTAGCTCAGTTGGTAGAGGACTTGCCCGCAAAAGGCAAAGGTCCCGAGTTCGAGTCTCGGTCCGGTACACGCTTTTAATCTGCCAGGAAGTTTCATATAAGCGCACACTCTGCTGCAGAGTGAAAATCTCATTCTGGAAACATCCCCCAGGATGTGTCATCACTTCTGTCTCTAAGCTGGTTGTAGGTTTTGTTCCAAAAATGAACAGTACTGAGACAGAAGTGATGACACTTTCTGCAGGACCTGACCATCATTTTGCAGGACAGTGCTCAAGCACGTACAGTGCAAGCTGTTACTGATTTGTTTGACTAATGGGGCTGCTGAGTACTATACCACCTACTGCACTCCCCTGACTTAGGCCCTCGTGAGTTCAACTCGATTTATAAACTGAGGGAAACACTTCACGGCATTCGCTTCAGAACTGCTACAAATTCGTCGGGCAATAGACCGCGCCTCTCAAACTGTCAACACAACTGGTTCTGCGAAGAGTATCCTACGATTTTCCCATCGCTGGCAACGGGTTATACACAATGCTGGTGACTACTTTGAAGGTCACTAAAACTTCTAAACTCTTATCTATTTTGTACGAGCTGTAAATAAATAGTTGCCACTATTGAAGTTCCAACCCTCGTGTTATAAGATAAAAGAGACTATTCAGGTAGACAAGGAAAACGGAAATTTAATAATGATGCGGGACTAGAATTCGGCAGTAGGAAAAGGAAGAGAACGAAAAATTGTAGGATATGGACTTGGGGCAAGGAGTGAAAGAACAAGCCGTTCGTGGAATTTTGCATAGAACATAATTTACTCATCACTAACACTTCGTTCAAGAATCACGTAAGAAGTCTGTGTACATAGAAAAGACCTAGAGACCATGGAAGGCTTAAGAACGATTATATAAATATAAGACAGAGATTCCGAAATGATATAAAGATGAGATTGGAGATATGAAACTATGAGAAGAATTTGACAGGGCGGAATAAGGGACGCTACAGTACAAAAGATTTCCACAGAATTGTTGAGGTCTTGTGAGAGCCATCCACAACAAAACATTTCCAGCTGATGTACAGGACGTATTAAAAAGGTGAAACACCCTCAGACTTCAAATAATGTAACAATCCCAATTTCAAAAAAATGCAAGTAGCGATAGGTGTGGATATTGTAGAATTATTGGTTTAATAAACCACGGATGCACAATGTCGACAAGAATTATTTACGTAAGAATGGAAAAAACTGTTAGAAGTGGACCTTGGAGAAGATCAGTTTGGGTTCCGGAGAAATGCAGGAATAGAGAGAGCGATACAGACCCTACAAGTTATCTTAGAAGATAGATTGAAGAAACGCAAACCTACGTTAGTAGGATTTGTAAATTAAATAAAGCATTTAACAAAGTTGTCGGAATTATGCTCGAAATTTTAAAGGTAGCAGGTATAAAACACAGCCAACGAATGTTTATTTATAACTTGTACAGGAACCAGACTGTGTTTAAAGAGTCGAAAGAAGTGTAAGGGAAGCAGCGATCGAGAAGGGAGTGAGATAGGGTTGTAGCACCCCTGCTGTTTTCAATCTGTACAGTGAATAAGCAGCAAAGGAAACCAAGGCGGTACTTGGAAAGAGAATTAAAGTAGAGGCAGAAGAAATAAAAACTTTACGATTTGCCGATGACATTGAAGAGCAAGGACTTCGAAGAGAAGCTGAACGGAATGGATAGTGTCTTCAAAAGAGGCTAAAATATGAACATCAACGAAAGAAAAACAAGGTTAATGGAATGTAGTCGAATTAAATCAGGCGATATCGAAGAAATTATATCAGGACATGAGACGGAAAAATTAATAGATGAGTTTTGTTATTTCAGCAGCACACAGATGATGATGACAAAGAAAAACGATAAAAATGCAGATTGGCTATAGTGAGAATAGCATTTATGAGAAAAAGGACTTCATTAACACTATGTGTCAATTTAAACGTTAAGAAGTTTCTTCCGAAGGCACTGGTGTAGAGTGTTGCCTTGTACGAAAGTAAAACGTCGACCATAAACAGTTCAGATGAGCTGCACGTAAAAGTTTTTGAAATGTAGTGCTACAGAGAAATGCTGAAGATTAGATGGATAGATCGAGTATCTTATAAGGAAGTATTGCACATAACAGGGGAAAAAATTACGACACAACCTGACTAAAAAAAGGGATCGTCAGTTTGGTAATAGATAAAATTTCAGAGGCAGGCCAAGGAATGTGTACAGTAAACATGTTCTAATCGATGTATGTTACAGTGCTTACTCGGCTTTGAAGTGCCTTGAAAAGGATAGAGTAGCGTGGAGAGCTGTGACAAACCAGTCTGGACTGGGGAGGCCACAAAACATTAAGAAATATTTCATGTCCTGGAAGATTAATATCTTTTCTTCGGTGTTCTACTGAACATATGTGCCATGAGAAACGTAAATTCTCATCTATATTTATCCCAGGTAAATGTTTATGAAATTTTTCCTGTCGTTAAGCGGATGTGGTGATCTCCCTGTTTAGGCTAATGATATTCCGAAGAAATTTATGTCATCTTCAATTTAGCAATTATGAGGGTAATGTGCAAATTGAGCGTATCACCTCCAAGTCTAAGAGAGCACAGAATACACGTAACCAGCTCTCTACAGCTGTTCATATGCATAGGATACCATCCCTTCACACTCTGTGCTCTTTATATGTGTATCAGAATTGTAGGATCTTGCCCACTCGTCTAGTACAGGGTGCCTAAGAGATGTTGCGTTCTCGGAATGATATACAACAATTCAAGCAAATAACATTAGTAGCTTTATTTCTATAAAGCAGAACAACAATACTTAACTTGAAGATTTACAAGTAGTAGTCGCAAACGATGGGCGACATGCAAACAGTTATGCTCGTCGCTAAAGGCAAGTCCAGACAAGCAACAGTTAAGGATCACTACTAGCTGTTGTTGAGCACCCTCCGCGAATACGTTCCACTAATGTCCGTATTCCGAGAGGATCTGAGCGGCCGAGGCTGGTAGGAGTGGCGTTCATATTCACTTCGTGCAGGGGGCGCTCCTGTAGTGGTGCGGTCCGAATCAGCGCACCCCTGGCCGTCGTCGTTTCACCGCCTTCTCTGGTCTTCCGTTCTTCATCTTCGTTCCAACGCCTGTGGTTACTCCAGAAGAAGAATGACAGAGTGACAGTGAAGCACATATGAGAGTAGGAGGGAGCGTTGTCGGTTCAACAGTGTGTGCTCGCGCAGTATGGCTGTAGCAGTAACAGCTGTGCGGTTCGGTACCATATTCTCAAGCTGCATTTGATCGTGCAGTATTGAGTTCGCTTTACATTAATGTAATGTCATGGTCAGTTAACGAACGCGTTGCTGTGTATAAAATGGTACCGAGTTTCTAATATTTGCATATCTCAACAAAAGCAACAGGAAGTGCACTGTCTTACAATAATCAGAATGATTCACATTTAGTTGGGAGTATTCGATGTGAAAGGGGTGCTGAACTGGATTTGAATCATTCATGTAAATACAATAACCAACAACATGAAAATAGTATAAACTGCTTAAGTAGTTAACAGTGACTACAGTGTGCATGTAGCCCGTCTCATTTGCGCAGAGGGGTATTCCTTAACAAAAATATGCGATTTGTTGTCGAAATGCGATAGATACCATATTGAAAAATATGAAACACACACACACAAATAAAGACGAATTATGGCAGTTGGTAAATGCCACGTAGTTCAGAGTCACTTTCCTCCTTGACACTGTCGTTATTTGTGTAACGTTTCGTGGATGAGTTACCTGAATTGCCCAAGCATATACTTTCCATGTTACTCTCCACACTCATTTCACTTCTCCATGCTTCTGAAACAACCGTTTCTGTGTAGCGTACAACTTGACTTCTCTGGCACTAATTGTGCCAGTTCTTCCTCTACAAGTTTTTGATTTTCGGCCACGGTGAATTTTTTGTCATTTGTTGCCACTTAATGTTTTATCTGCTGCCAAATCATTTAGATTGTGTAATAGGGGCAGTGGTATGGCGGATGCGTAAGAACTCCGTGACCATATTCATAAGTCACGTTGTCAGCAACATACTGTTGAAACTCGGGCTTCTTTTTTTCACTAGTTCCATGAGCTCTACCTTGCACAAATAGTCTTGAACTTTCACTTTATGGCATTTCAACTATTCAACAACGTCGCCTTTATTCGTTCTTATTGTCAGAGTTTTATCTTTAATAACGGGAATAACTGAGTGGTATGGGGCGTTTTCCATTACAGCAAGAGATGGACTATTTAAGTTTTCCAATAGTTGCCTACTGAACCACATCAGCAAACTATCGTGGTTCATTTCCCCGTGGTAGTTAATTGTTTTCTACTGTTTGTAGACGAGTAGCCAATTCCGTACGAAAGCAGATTAAGTTCCAACATGCAACACAATAATTCTAGTACCGTTTCGCACCACAACAGCATATCTGCCACATATACTATCATCTGTCCAGTCCTTTCTGAAGGAATGGCCGTCGTTTATACGTTTTTCGTCGAGTCACACGATGTCTTCAAACGCCACATTAACATTGTCTCTTAAAAATTAACAACGTCACGCAACAATATCATCTCTATCTATCATAATTTTGCGTCCATTGATTTTTTTGTCACGAAAACCGAGCGCTCTGACAACTGTTAACAAAGAACTCTTGCAGCCAGTGAATAATTCTGCCTCGCGAGGAGTAATGCAATTTTTTTAATAGTTGAATGGCGACCAACAGCATCTTGTTGAAATAAGTCCAAGTTTCTAACTCATTGTTCTGTACTCCTCTTTTTATCTGATGTCTGTAGGGTAGACGAACCAGGCCCTTCCTGTTTTTGTACAGTATTTTTCCTCAAAAACTTTGACATTGTTTTTAAGTAAAATCAAAGCAGTCTATCTTCTTTAGAGCCAGCAGAGTCGCACCATTATCTCTCTGCTTCTCGAAATGATCCCACGTAGGTAGCAAAAACTGAAATATCTGAAACGTAAAACATGAGTAGATCGCTGAGCTTACCGTTTAGCAACCACATGTTGCTGCAGACTTCCGCTGCAAGCTTCATACATTCCGTAGCCCAAAATAAAGAAAGCACCAACGAAACGGATCACCACTGCTTAGGTTACAAGCCGCAAGCATTGTCTGCAGCTGAATAGTAGCAGTAGGAGAGAGATTTGACAGTGGTGAACGGAACCGAGCCGGCCGCGGTGGTCTAGCGGTTCTAGGCGCTCAGTCCGGAACCGCGCGACTGCTACGGTCGCAGGTTCGAATCCTGCCTCGGGCATGGATGTGTGTGATGTCCTTAGGTTAGGTTAGGTTTAAGTAGTTCTAAGTTCTAGGGGACTGATGACCTCAGCAGTTAAGTCCCATAGTGCTCAGAGCCATCTGAACGGAACCGAAGGCACGACCAAGCGAGTTCTCTGATTGGCTGTTAGTATGGTAGTAGCCCTGTAAACAGCTAGACATCAGTCACTTTGTTATCTGATCCAGGTACAGTAAGAGTGGTTGGACTGCCATATCGCGTAAGTCACATGACACAGCACATCTATCACTGAGCATCCCCACCCCCAATTATCTAAGGAATAAACATGGAACTGACGTTTTCTCTGTAGGTACATATGAATTGAGTCCCAACTTCACAATGGATTGCCTTGATCACCTTAAACTCAGATATACGCTGTTCGAGTATGGCCTGAGAATGCAAGCCAAAAGTCTCGCAGGTAAAATTTCCTAGAAACTGCCCTGATCGTAGTAAATTATGGCAAACTATTGCCTTTGAACTAAATCTACATCTTCATTATTATCACAACTACTAAGTGGCAAGCCGGTCTTGCACGCAACGTTACAAACATAAAATATTTCTAGATCCTTCAGAAACATAAGTATTAAACAACAAGTAACTGCTGGTGGTGGTCGGGTTTCCTCCGGCAGCCTCGAGCACGCCACCCAGCGACGCTACGCACTACACCACACTGCATGGCCACAAGCAGCAACCCACTGTTTCATTCCTATTGGAGGCGATTACAGAATCCTGGATCTAGATCTTGTAGATGTCCCTCTGTTTTGTGGCGCTGGCGGACTCCTCGCGTTCTAGTCGTATTCTAATATCCTCTTCCCTATGATAACGATCTCCCGTCGAATTTTCGGAAACACCAAATTTCCTTGAACCGTTCATCATAGATCTGCGCCTCTGGACTATAGTAGGGCTTCATACAAACGACGCGGACGACGGCTCTGAGCTTTTGTCTTCTAGATGAAGGATCATAATCCTCGACTGTACGTCTGACATCCTATATGCGATGAAGGATATGATTCGACCCAAAGCAGCCCCTTGAACTATCGATGAAGCTAAGCTGCCGTTCCTGGACTGGTTGGACTGTAACTACACACATGCCAGGCTGTTATAAAAAAGATGGTTCAAATGGCTCTAAGCACTATAGGACTTGATATCTGTGGTCATCAGTCCCCTAGACTTAGAACTACTTAAACGTAACTAACGTAAGGACATCACACACATCCATGCCCGAGGCAAGATTCGAACCTGCATCCGTAGCAACAGCGCGGCTCCGGGCTGAAGCACCTACAACCGCTCGGCCACAGCGGCCGGCCCAAGTGGTTATAATTGAAGTTCAGCTACCCACAGAGATCCAGTGTGGGTTGTAATTAAGGTATGGCAATGAAACTTTATAGATATTCTAACACCGCACAGGTTTACGGTATAAAAGATTAGTTCAAATTTTGGTCACCAGGTGCAAATCTGGAGCTGTGAATTCAATAAATACGTATAGAAATGTTTCCTTATGCAATGGAATTGAAAAGGGACGTGAGCAGAAAATATCAAACAAGTTAGAAATGCATAATCTTGATTTTATTATAAACTGACCCTTACACAGTTTGTTCAATATGTGCACCAGAGACGTCGACGAGCTGCTGAACAGCGCCAGATTTGCACCTGGTGCCGAAACCTGGAACTAATTTTTTCCAGTGTAAATCGGTTCCACATCAACGCATTATCATATCTACCAAGTTTCACTGCCGTACGATAATTAGCTGCGCTGAGTCCGTGAACAGCTGCTCTTTAATTACAATCACCCGGTGCTTTTAAGGATAAGTTGTTGCTGTCTGTGACAGTGATCCGAAGTACGTCTTGACCGTCTACAATGCTTATGATGTTCACTGGCATGTAGACTACTTTTCTGAGACTGAATGATCCTTGCAAAAGACAGAAGTTTCAAAATTTAACGAAGCATCTCGATTCACAAGCGGAACTCGTCTCGTTGATGGTGGCTGGATATCAACGTCTTCAATCGCAAACTATCGTCCAGAGCCACCTTTGTTCTGTATGCTTGTTGGAATAGCCATGTCGTCTGGAGCTCTGAACTTCCCTCATTCTATGACTGCTAGTGATGCCTGTAAGAAGTCCCATCCAAGAATAACATTATTACCAAAGTCTGTTAAAATGACATTGATTGTTATCCTTGGAATATGTGCTCCTGCCGGTTGGACGTATTTCCTTTCGGTGATTTATAACACAACCGCTTTCACATATCGGAATATAGTATTCTTTAGCTGACGACGATAAGCATCAGACATGGCGGAAAAGGAGGCCCCCGATACTAGCACTCAAACACGTTGAGCGTCGATGATGAGATCTACAAGATTTCCTTACATGTTGGTGAGTGTCGCCCATGGACGATTTACGTCTGTGGCTGCCTCACTTTCACAGTTTTCTTGAAGTAGGTGGCTAGGCGTGCTATATCCGCGAGTAGCCGGATAACAGTGCATACGACAGAAAAACAGGAGGGAAATGATGACGACGCAAGGCGGATTGCACTCAGACCCACGCCGGAGTCGAGCAACAGGGCTGATCGAACGACGTATCCGACACAGCAAGAGCAAGTCAATAGCAACCTGTGCAACCAACTTTCTACACAATGCTGTGAACAGGTGAAGTACAAACCACAATCTAAATCGAGACGAAAGAGAAAAACTAACAGCAAAGCGAAGTCGTCGACCAGTAGTCAGTAGTACGGTGGAGATAGTAACGAACGCCATCAGATGAAGTACACGAATGAATGAGCGGTAGAGTGCGGCCGTATTTACTCTGTTCGTGAGAAACACTATTGGCCGATGCATTCACTGGCGAGACGGTGGCGCATTCACTAGGTGATTGCAGCGCTGCGGTGACAGGGTCCTCTATCGTCCATCGAGGTCCATTTGCTCCGTCGAGCATTCAACTTAGGCGCAGCCCGATACGAGGAGGCGAGCGGCTGCTATCTCCTGAACAGGACGGGACACGGCTATGGAAAATTGGGGAGCGACCTCGTCCCAGGTCGACTGTAATCATCTCCAATTGAGTGGCGTGAATAGGACTGTTGTGAAGATTGCGTGTGGCAGCGCAATGGTAGAGGAAAACTCGATTTCTTTCTCTGCAGCAGCGTACGTGTCCAGGCTGAAAACAAACCAACGTGTTTGTTGCTATTATGTGGAGTTGGTATAGGAATTGGTTGTACCTGTGTTGCTGGTGTTCGATGTTGCCGTTTGATTGCTGCGGGTCGGCCGGTGTGGCCGAGCGGCTTTAGGCGCTTCAGTCTGGAACCGCGCATCCACTATGGTCGCAGGTTCGAATCCTGCCTCGGGCATGGATGTGTGTGATGTTCTTAGGTTAGTTAGGTTTAACTAGTTCTAAGTTCTAGGGGACTGATGACCTCAGATGTTAAGTCCCATAGTGCTCAGAGCCATTTGAACCATTTTTGATTACTGCGGTGTGAGTCCATTTTAGCCGAGTCTATTTTTGACACGTTCGGCAGGTGGCGGAGATTCGTGCTAAAGGTCGATTCACCACTTTTTTCCACATTCCCTATTATCTCCTGAGGTATCGGGTCGACATTCACGGTTGCTATCTCTTGCTTACTTGGACCGACAGCTGTGGTTGCCGTAAAAAAGGCTCTTCTCTCACTGCCATGCGTATGAGTGAGGTGAGGTTGTGGCGGTCTTCCACAACTGCCTCACGATCAAATTCTGGGGTCTGTCATATTGTTTCCGTTTGGTTCTCTTCTGTTACGCTTCATCGATGCGCTACCACCGCTTGGTGAATTCCTCGGTTGTTGTAACATCTTTTACCACAAAAGCAACTGCTTTCATCAAGTATGAGAGTTCGACAACTCCTGTCACCTAGTGGCTAGCGTTGCTGCCTCAGGATCACGGGGTCCCGGGTTCGATTACCGACAGGGTTGGGGAATTTCTCTGCTCTGGTCCTGGGCGTTTGTGTTGTCCGCATCATTTAATCATCAGTCGTGAACATGGCGAGATTGGACTGTGGGAAGATTGGAACTTTGTACGGGCGCTGATAACCGCGCAGTTGAGCGCCCCGCAAACGAAACATCATAATCAACTTCTGTCATATTTGGATTTACAATGTGGTGTAGGGCCAAAACATTCTGTACACAGTACTGTGTCATATCCCCATGACGCTGGGCCCTGTTCTGCAATAGTTCTTCCCTTAAATGGCTTTGCTGCTGCTTGTGGCCAAACGTTTCCTTCAGCTCGGCCTGAAATTTGTCCCAGCTATTGACTTTCTCTTCGTTGTTCTCGAACCACTGCTGGGCTGTGTCGTCCACTTAGAACTGAAAACACGTTTATTACAAACACCAGCGTACAGCCAAAACAGAGCGGAACGTCTGCATAGAGCGCAGCTGTTAATAAAAACATTAAATATTCCAGAATGTTGGTATTTGGACAGACATCGAATATTCGAAAATATATAGACATTACAAACATAATATAATTCAAGAACTTGGGAGAAATGTAAATACTAAGAAACAAGTAACTGGTGACAGTTGGGTTTGAACCGGGGACCCGTAGCACGCGAACCAATGACGCTAACTATTATGCCACACTGCGTGCGGAAGAGCAGGCAACAATATCACAGATGCAGTCGCAGCATCCGCCGTTGCAGCTGCATGTCGAACGTATTAAATTTTACTCTCAGTGCCTAGAGACTGTCAAAATCTGAGTATAATATCTTTGGCGAATTCATCATTAGAATAAGAACGAAGTCTGCCGAGACGGCTCTGTTGTGTAAAACATTCCTGGACTTTTTGCCGCGTCAGTTCAGTGTAAAACTCGACCTTTCCACTTCCATCGGCTTCGTCATGAGCAACTGACTGTCAAAATTGCTTCTGCGGTTGTCGTACAGGTATATCGCACATTGGTGGCTTCTGATTGGTAGGAAATTACGTAATGCTGTCGCAGATGATGTCGACATTTGCACTGCTGGCGCCATTGCTCCTGTAGTAGCGTAAACATTGCGACGAATATCTCTACCTCCTCACTGCAACGAGAGCTTGCTTCCACGCACCACTAAGATTTTATCCACTGTCACGGTTCAAGTGCTTCGGTCACATTATTATTTCTATAGCCTTTTTAATTACATATTTCAAGTAAGTAGGGGCCTGGAACAGAACTTTTGTTTCGTCGAACAATTTTTTTGTGTTTGTTTCTGAAGCCGTGCTCGTTCAGGTAAACGACATTTCACACTCCTAGTGTAGTACAAGGAAAGATGATCGTGACAGAATAATATTACGCAGTGAGTGCGCGGATGCTTCTTTTCGTACGTGCAAACATTAAACGGGAGGTGTAGAAACGAGAAAACGGCAAGATGTGACGATAAATGAGCGGCTTCACCTGCTGTGGGTGGGGCCTTTTATATTTTGGAGTCGCTGTTTCGCGGTGGCTTGACCATCAAAGAGCATCCAAACTCTCCAAGAATGAAAACAAATTACGAGATGTTTTGTGACAAATGAAATGTACTGTAATCTGGATTGTCATGCAGAGCCTTTGAGGCGTAAATCATATGTCAAGTTGTGTTCAGCTCAAATTCACGAATCACTCTAATGATCTGTACACCCATCAAGAAAATATATATTTGTAAAATGACATGTTTTTTCGTGATTTCAGTAGAGATTATCTTCTTCTACTCCAGTAACAACTGAAGAACGTGAAGAAGTCAAGACTTTTCTCGGCTGCACACCAGATCTCGGAGGTACTGATCAGCAGGACCTCTACTTCAAGAGAAACAACTACGGCGACCGGAGTACAACAAAGAGGTAAATACGTCAGAGGTTACATCGGGTGACAGATTTCATGAAACGTTCTGACTCAGCTTCAGCTACAGGGAGCGAGCCAGCAGCTACGTAAAACCCTAAACCAACAAGAAAAACACTTCAGCAACTGCAGATTTCTCCATTTCTCGATTTTTAATATGTTGTTGGTCGGAAATGATACGCCTAGACTGACCAATGTAATTGCGTCCGCACTCACAAGGAATGTTATAAATCCCAGGGATCCTGAGGCTGAGATGGTACTTAACAAAGCGTAGCATCTGCTTCATCTTCTTAGGAGGTCTTACGCCTTGTCTTCCCAGGACGCTGCCTATTTTGCTGGAAGTAGCGCAGCAGAAAAGATGGAATACAATCGACGGGCCATCACCTGAAGGTTCTACGATTTCAAGTTTCATTTTCTCGAAAAATGCTGACTACATATCACGTGAATCACAGCTATTCTTTCGGAACATGTACTTCAGATGATTAATTTTGGAATCCAAGGGACACTTGCCAGACACAGTTTTCGCTCTGTGTAAATCAGTCTCATTCTGCTTTCGGTACACTGAGGGGCCAAAACGTCCACCCAGCTTTCGTTGTACCATAACATCTATTAATGGCAGCCTTCTTTCTCTCTATGTCTCGACACTGTACTGGATTATTGGGTATATACTGTTCATATGGTCAACGATTTCTCAAGAGCTTCTAACATTGGGGCCAGACTATAAACATGTCAAAGCCACAAATATCATGTTTCTTTGAAATTCTGGGCAGATATTATGAGTGATGCTATAGCCAGTAATTCTCCATCGCTCTGTCGTCTCTTCAGCTTGTTGTGGCCTAAGCAATGCCTGTGAAACGCAGCATAGTTCCCAGTCGTATAATAAAGTAGGCAGTCATCCTTTCGAGCACCTATTAAGCACGGTATTATACTAACAGTATGTGGCTTGGCTGTATTGTGCCTGTATGGACTATAAATCTCTTCAATGATGCAAGACATGTCCATTTCTCCGTTGTCTTACTCCGGTCTGATAACGTCGTCGGTTTTAACACTGATTACGTCCGTAGCCCACAAAACACGCAGTCTTGTTAAGCAAAAGCCTTTCTATTACTTCTTTTTCCGTAAGATTTCTACTACTTCTTTTCCCCTAACCTTCCTGACTTTCTGTTCTAGCCAACGTACCCTTGTGTGTAGAAGAAGAAAATCAGAAAAGCTACAAATGTGCTCCAACGTTAATCGCACAAATTTTGCTGCTTTCAGTTTATGCAATAAGAGACGAGATATTCATCAGTATTTGCTAGTTTCATGCTATTAAGTAAGCCTCAGGTAATGACAGTCAGCTAGAGCATTCACAATTCACACGAAATTGTCTGTTACGTAACGACGAACGATTTCATTGAAGAGTTCAATGATTCACAGAGTAAAGAATCGATTTCGACCATCTTCGCTGTTCACGGCCACAACAGCAGTTCCAAATACGTACACTGGTTCCTTTCTCTGTGGCTCGCTGCCTCAAACACAATCGCAGTTCCCAATAATTCTTTTATTTGACAGTGACATATATTAATACTGTTGTAATTGACACACACTAGTAAATAAACTCATAGAGGTGAAATAGCTGAAGAGAGAACTGGTATGGGTATATATAGTATATAACTTTCAATTGCCGTCATATCAGGAGACTAACAGAAAAATTCGAGGTGATAATCCGAGAGCCGGCCGGTGTGGCCGAGCGATTCTAGGCGTTTCAGTCTGAAACCGCGCAACTGCTACGGTCGCAGGTTCGAATCCTGCCTCGGGTATGGATGCGTATGATGTCCTTAGGTTAATTAGGTTTAAGTAGTTCTAAGTTCTAGGGGACTGATGACCTCAGATGTTAAGTCCCATAGTGCTCAGAGCCATTTGAACCATAATCTGAGAAAACAACAAATAAAACTGAAAATATTAAGTGTAATAAACCACGAAGTGGCCGAACATTTTTGTTGATGGATGTTAAATTCCTCTCTGAGCTACTGACAGCCTGAGAGCTTTAGTAATCAGTAATAACGACCATTTTTCTTGTTGTGATGTAAGCACACTTACGGCTATCGATATTCTTCTCAATTTGTGATTAACTGTTTACGATCAATAGTCTCTTGAAGAGGTACCTACATGGTGACTGCACGTGATGTCACAGATTATTCTTACTGCACGCTCCTGTGTAATCAGTATTTCCTTTATAAGTGATGAGTTGCCCCAAAATATTATTCCATAAGATATTATTGAGGGAAAATATGCAAATCTGTTATGAAACTGATTCGTTTGTTTCCATGACTAGGAGCAAAAATAGCTGAACTTGATGATTTGAACAGATCAGTAATATGTTCACTCCAGTTCTAGTTTTCATCGTTATGATCATCGAAAAATCTGGAGCTTTCTACCTTGCTTACTTCCTCCTAGTCACATGATTTATCAGTCATTGCTGCGCAGAAATTTATCTTGTATCTTTTCTCAAAATTAAGGAATGAGAAACATTTTTAACAGTTTCTTCTGGTGAGTTCTCTCTGATTGGATTTATTACAACATTGGTGTCGTCCGCATAAAGTACCAATTCCGCTTGATGAATATTAAGCTGAAGGTCATTCCTATTTCTTATATATGTAAGGAGTAGGATTAGGCCCAAAACTAAACCCTGAGGGACACCCATCGTGATGTATCCTCTGCCATCAAAATGTTCTCTCCTTGCAACATTGTTTGTATTATTCGGCATAACATTTTGCGTTCTCTTTGTTGAATACCATTCAAACCAGTTGAGTTTTTCTCAGAAAGTAACAGGATCTACACAGTCAAAAGTCTTCGATATATCCCAAAAAATACTGACAAAACAAGGTGAAGCTTAATCACAATAATTTTCGCATACAAGAAAGTCCTAAATTTGTAATTTCAAATACTGTGCAGCCGAAATAATCAAAAGCTGGAGAGCATTCCTAGAACAAAATAACAGTTAACATATGACTGGGATAACGTTAAATGCAACACTTCAGTGACGTGTTGCTCTCTCCAATTCGTCTGACTAACTCCCTTAGGTGACCGCAGTAGAGAGTAACAACATGAGCGGCAAACGGAGTGAGAAAAATGAATCCACGAGGCAAAAACTGTAGGTATCCGTCTTTGCAGTGTCTGTTGAATCAGTCTGTATCTTGGTTGTTTTTGTGTCATATGTCTGAAAGACGTATATCGACAAATTTTCTGTTTTTATACCGTTGCCTGTCTTCCACTGGAACATATTTCTCTGTCCCTCACCCTCGACTATTGCTTAAAAGCTTAATATAAGGACAATGACGGTTGTTATTCGCGATGGTCAACTACTGCCGATGGTCTCTGCACATAATGGCTTATGCGCAGCTGTGAAGCCGCTAAAGCGCAGCCTGTGAAGTTTGACGGCAGAGTCAGAGCTCTCTCCTTACACGAGTCCCGTGCTGCCGGCGCCCTCGGCGGCACGGCCTGCTTCTGCCCCTTATCCGGTTTCATCCCTCCGGCTAAAAATTTATCGCTGTACTTTAATCCTTGTTAACCTAATATATCAAAGCTCTAGACAGGCAAAAGTAGAACACGTACCGCGCTCCTAATTACTCGAAGACCACAAAAAGATGTTATCCTCACGTATCGCCTTAAGCAGGCAGCTTTGTCATGTTTCACGCTCCACCGAATATCATAATCCGTTGCCTTTACGAAAACATGTGTTTCAACAATTTTGTTCTTTTGCTATAAGATGCAGCTCGTGACCGTGATTACAACTGAACAAAATTCTTTGCTCGTTAAGAGCTTGATAATTCGATGATGGTACATTTTTATTGGTATTGCCAAACTGAGAAGGGTTTTTTAACTTATTCAGAGCAGTTTTTCTTCTGTTCGCTTTTTTTCATCTTATCTTCTTGAGTCTATCTTGTATTTCGTCGTACGGGCTTCTCAGAAAATACGTATATAAAAAAAGCTACTAGTTCAAAACTTCAAAATGTGCATAGGAGGAAAAAAGAAACACTTTTTTATGTGACAAAGTTGTCACTGGTGCACCATTTCCCCACTAGGGATCAGTGAAGGTTTCGACGCTAGTGTTGTTCAGAGACGGTGTTCAAACTGTAGTGTGATGAATACTGTCTTCAAAATGTTACCAAAAATGTCACTTGTTTATATTAATGCAGTATCTGCATCTGTCTCCTAATGTTTGTATAATTCGCTCAAACCTGTCAGGTGTCCCACGATTAACGGCTGTAACTTCAACCAAACAGGCTAACAGCTCTTTGGAATCAGAATGAGATTTTCACTCTGCAGCGGAGTGTGCGCTGATATGAAACGTCCTGGCAGATTAAAACTGTGAGCCGGACCGAGACTCGAACTCGGGAAATTTGCCTTTCGCGGGCAAGTGCTCTACCAACTGAGCTACCCAAGCACGACTCACGCCCCCTCCTCACAGCTTTACTTCTGCCAGTACCTCGTCTCTTACCTTCCAAACTTAACAGAAGTTCTCCTGCGAACCTTGCAGAACTAGCACTCCTGAAAGAAAGGATATTGCGGAGACATGGCTTAGCCACAGCCTGGGGGATGTTTCCAGAATGAGAATTTCACTCTGCAGCGGAGTGTGCGCTGATATGAAACTTCCTGGCAGATTAAAACTGTGTGCCCGACCGAGACTCGAACTCGGGACCTTTCAGCTCTTTGGACACCAAACGCTTCATCTCTCTCCCACAAAAAGAAATTTATGGGAGCGAGGTCGTGAGAACATGGTGGCTACGGTACTGGCCCACTCCTTCTGATCCAACAATTGAAGAAAACATTGTCTAAATGCTCTCTGACGTCAACGGCAAAGTACGGTGGGCTCCAGTCATGCTGTACACATAATAATCGTTGCCCGACTGCTAGTGGGACATTCTCCAACACATCTAGCAGTACTTCGCGGTGGAAGATACGGTAATTTTCTAAACTGGCCGTGTTAGACACAAGATTCGGCCCATTCAAATGATCGTGAACAATACTAGTCCACAAATGCATGGTAAATCTCTATTGATGTGGAACACACAAGTTGGGTTAGTATTTTCCAGCTCCGGAAGCTGGCTATTGTGGCTGTTGAAGGTAGCCTGGCCAGTAAACAAAACGCACGTTTAAAAGTCAGCGATGTTTTTTGTATGGTGTAGATACTATTGGCAGAATTCCACGTGCAGTGGAAAGTCATCAGCTAAAAGGTCTTGTACCTACTGCTACTTGACCTGTCGCATGACTGCTTCGTGCAAGACGTTCCACACCTTGACGTTGGAGCACTCTACTAACTTGGCTATATATCGTGTGTTGGTGGTGCAGCTGTCCTAAATGGAGCTGTTCCAAACACTCTGTATCACAGCTCCTCGAAAACCGAATAGTTCACACACTGCGATGTCTCCAATTTTTTCGCCAGTCTGGTCTAAGTCTGTCTGTTTCAAGCAGATGGCCATCAGTTCTTTGAAACGTGGCATGATTTGATAACTTCCTCCATGAAAATCATTTCTGCATTAGCTGCTTCCCTGCTTGACTGTTGCTTCGTGCGTCCCCATATATGAGACGAATGTTAGCTAACTAGGTTAAACTGTAATCAGGCACCTACAGCTTGAAAACATCAGTAGAAACTGTCACTTAAATACAACTTTAAAAAAAGCAATAATTATGTGTTTGACATATCTACTTGGGAACAGTTTGACGACTGTGTACCAGTGGATGGCTGAGGATGATACTGTGCTCCGAAAACGGCAACTAGTCGGAAAAATGAATAAATTGCAACTATAGGCTAAAAGATATACTCTTTCGGTATTGGATTGGTCGCTGTTCCAACCGACAATACATCTGGAATATGTAATTGTGCTGCCGGCCGCTGTGGCCGAGCGGTTCTAGGCTCTTCAGCCCGGAACTGCGCTGCTGCTACGGTCGCAAGTTCGAATCCTGCCTCGGTCATGGATGTGTGTGATGTCCTTAGGTTACTCAGGTTTAAGTAGTTCTAAGTCTAGGGGACTGATGACCTCAGATGTTAAGTCTCATAGTGCTTAGGGCCATTTTGTAATTGTGCTATTTGTTATCCATCGCAATGGACGCTGCTACACGTAATGAAAACTGACCCTTCCTAACAATAACATGTAACTGTGTTGCAAATTAGGTCTGTTTCCATCCGAAGAAGTCAAAATAACTCTGAACGTTGGCCTAAGGAAAGTCCAGCGATAAATCCTTCAGGGAGTCCTAGCGGGGAAGAGTGTACTTGTGATATACAGACATATATAAATACGTATATATACACATATGCTGCGTCGTGATGTGGACTGTGGCTGTCGCTGTAGACTTTCTGTTTTGTGGCCACACGTGCACACGTCAATAGGTGACCTGCTGATCAGCGGAAAATAAATATTAATGGCTTGCCTATGCCACGCCAACTTGAAACTACTAACCAACCAAACAACGTACTACTTATAATAGCTATAATCATTAGACGGCAAATGAAGTAAATACTGAGGTAATGTTGTGCAATACACTGTCCTGAGTCATCATTAGAAATATCTCGATTTGCGCCAATAATAAAAAAACACCAAGAAGGAGTTTCGCGACATAAACGAAGGTTGGTAGCCGTGTTTCTACATCTGTAAGATGATGTCTCTTTAAATTTCGGGCCAGTCGAATAGGAATGGTGCTAGCGGTGCCACTATGAGGTTGCAAATCAGGTTTACTTTAAATACAAACTGTAACGGTTGTAAGCTTTGAGATTGGACGTGGTGAGTTGATGACAGTCAAGAATTCCTTTGAGGGAACATGGACGCAATTATTAGTACATCATGTAGTTTGAAGTAGGTCGTGTAAAGGGGAGCCGGCTGGAGTGGCCGTGCGGTTCTGGGCGCTACAGTCTGGAACCGAGCGACCACTACGGTCGCAGGTTCGAATCCTGCCTCGGGCATGGATGTGTGTGATGTCCTTAGGTTAGTTAGGTTTAATTAGTTCTAAGTTCTAGGCGACTGATGACCTAAGATGTTAAGTCGCATAGTGCTCAGAGCCATTTGAACCATTTTGTAAAGGGGCTACGAGAACCTGATGTTCCTTCTGCGATACTGCAGAAAGACTTGGCAGGAACGTAGCCACTTTACTTTATTGCCAGCAACGGTAGCCACGAGAATGTACGATCGCAAGATGACAGGGCTCCTGACGGCCACGTGGCACTACCGAGAGGGAAGACCAGAGTGGTCGGCCTGCACTAGTGGAGCATCGTACTGCATCTACAGCAGCAGTTTCAGAAGCAGTTGGCACCACAGCGACATAACAAGCCTTTACAAATCGGTTACTTCAAGGACAGCTCCGATCAAGACGCCCTGCAGATTTCCTTCCACTGACCCCAAAAAAATGGTTCTGAGCACTATGCGACTTAACTTCTGAGGTCATCAGTCGTCTAGAACTTAGAACTAATTAAACCTAACTAACCTAAGGACAGCACACACAGCCATGCCCGAGGCAGGATTCGAACCTGCGGCCGTAGCGGTCGCTCGGTTTGTAACGTCTTGTAATAAACAAAGACAATATATTATGTAATAATTAAAATATTAGAGGTGCCATATTGTGTCATTATGTAAAATTATGTATTATTTTCTTTATTTTTATTTTTGAGAACGTCTGTGTCGGCGAGTAATAAGACCGACACAGAAGATAAATGTTGTACAAAGATCACCAAATGAATTTGTATATAAGGCATGATGTAAAGCAATGTCTTTGTCTTCTTAATCTGAAAGCTGTGAGAGAAAGATCTCCTGTTATTGTCGTAGAGAGCGCGAAGGTAGCATTCTTTTGTCGAGATTGTGAATTGGACGCCATTGCGCGTGAATGTACACAGGTCTGTAATTATTAAGATATTTAAATGTTTAAATAGAGTTGTTTAAATGAAAACTTGTATTACTTAAATGTTAAAGTGTGCCTGCCTATTATCCCATCCTGTTAAGATATTTTTCAGCCATATAAAAATATTATCTGTGGAGCTGAGCTGTGTGGAGAAAGAAGAGCCGCTGCCGCGGCATATTTTTTAAACGACTTACAATATAGTCGAGTATACCGCAAGGAAGCGGTAAAATAATAGTAAAAAATAATATTATTTCTTTTAGCTCCCAGACTGGCAGTGAAGATCAGCAGATTTTATGATGTGTTGCAGGTTGACGCGGGCTGCTGATAGGATATAATTTTCAGTGCAAATAATTTTATGTACCTAAAGAATCTGATAGGAAACTTGCTGTGCTCCGTTCTGACCACGGCTAAATTTTATAGTGAATACGTAATTTTCTTTAATGAGAGTCTCATGTTCTTGGGCTAGCCGTGGTATGAAATAGCATTTTAGTAAGAAATAAAATCCACTGCAAACTTGTATTTGTGAACGATCGTACGAACTGTAACATCAGTGATCATAGGACATTAATTTCAACTTTGAATAATTACGAAGTAGGAAAGATATATTGATACTTAGCATGAGTTGCAGTTACTAAAAAATCGTTCTTTAAATTGTAGGCCAGATTCAGAACAATAATACTTCCATCATTTTATTTTGCTAAAAAAGGTAACGATGATAAAGCAATTAAAAGCACAGCATTGTTAAAAGAATTTCACGTCACTCTTTCCATATATGCGTTGTTACGCCAATAATAATTAAAAATAATTAAATAAACCAGAAGGAGCAAAAACAATTTTTATAAAAGCAACAATTAACGAAAGGGCAGTCGGCAACAGATATAGTTTTTTTTTTCAGAGAGACGTGAAACTGGCGCCCAAAAACGCGGGGCCCGAATTTGCAGTGGCCACAATTATAAAATTTTATGTATTTTCTTTCAGTGTCTATTGTTATGTAGGTGTATATGTATATGTATTTAGTGTTAAATGTATGTATATCATGATCTATGCTATGTATTAATGAATGTTCGAACACTCTTACATGACAAAACGTACTACTGCAAGCGAGTTTGAGAAGACGATCCTGATTGTACTGAGAAGCTCTAACGACTACGTAATCCGGGGGCAGCCGGACCCCGAGATAATAGAAACTAAAGGTAAGACTACAGTGTAGTTGTCCTGTTTGTAG
This sequence comes from Schistocerca nitens, assembly GCF_023898315.1. Lineage (NCBI taxonomy): Eukaryota > Metazoa > Arthropoda > Insecta > Orthoptera > Acrididae > Schistocerca > Schistocerca nitens. The sequence goes on along the minus strand of NC_064617.1, from coordinate 421,384,736 downwards.
AAGTTGAGCTCCAGTGAAGTAATCTCATATCGCTAGTGGTGTGCATACTGTACGTAGTTTGATGTTAGTATTTGTGACAGGACAAAGTTGATGTAGATAGTAATTTTTAGTGTGCAGTGTAGTGTATATAAAGTGATGTATTTTGTGTGCAAGGGGAAAAACTGTTAGATTTTGTGTTTTAGTAAGCAATTTAGGAATATGGTTAAGTTGCGTAGTCAACGTCCAAGCAATATGGATACTGAAGAACAACAATTAGCTAGTGAAGGAAATGTGGAACAGGGTGCCTCAAGTAGTACTAGTACTCTCTTTGAAGATATAACTGGCGAAAATGTGGGGGCAGGGCCACAGGAAGTAGTGCCACCGCCCACTAGTCATCAAGTTGATGTAGATAAAGAAATTGTACCACCACCAGAAAAGCAGGAACCAGAGAGTGGTAATCTGCCTGGTGGGTATTCAATTCAGACTATATTAGAGCGTGTGCTAGATTACCAGGCAAAATTTGCGCAACAGCAAGTTGAGCGAGATCGCCGGCAAGCTGAGCGAGATCGTAAGCTAGCAGAAAATTTACTTGCCCAGCAAGCCGAGCGAGATCGCCAGCAAGCCGAGCGGGACCAGCAACTTGTGCAATCGTTAGAAAATATGAAAAAAGAGATAGCAGATATGAAAAAGAATTACGAGTCGATACCTAAGGCCGTGCAGGAGCTGACTGAACAGGTCACCCACCTGCAAGTAGCAAACACTAACATGGTAGATGAAATAGGTGTCTTAGCCAACAGAGTAGAAAAGCTAGAAATAGATTCCACACAGCTTGTAGAGCAGAAGTGGAATGAACAGGCAAATAAAATTGAAACAGAATTTAACTCATGGCTAGAAGTGAAGGAGACTGAGATTGACACGAATATTAATTCTAAAGTAGAAGCAGCAATAGCAAATAGAGATTCAGAATCGTTCAGTACCGCCGTAAATAGTCAGGTACAGAACGATGTGCAAACCATTAAACAAATACTCAGTGAGGATATTCCGCAGTGGCAAGTGAATGTTAACAAACGGATATCCGATCTGGAGAAGGGTTTAGCACAAAGCAGGAAACAAGTGGAACAGGAACCTCTGTCGCCAACAGCCCATGGTTTTGGCAACGCACAAACTTATATGCGATACAACAATGGGGAATCTGTAGTCGATAATGCGAAGAGCTGTAGCTCCGGTTCGGAGCACACAGCATATGTCCCAGCAGCGAACCCATGTAGTTCAAAAATATTAGTGGAAGAAAGTTTAATTAAAAATAGACAATTTCAAACATTTACTACTGAAAGGAAATCAGTACACCCAGTGGTATTTATAAAAAGCTTTAAAAATATCTTACCCAGTGTATGGAACGAAACACAGAAAATACAATACGTAATGTCGTACATTCAAGGTGACGCAGCACTGTGGGCTACAGAAGTAGCAGACAGCTGCAAGACATACGAACAGTTTGAAAGGGCATTTTTATCGAAATATTGGTCGCCGTGTATACAAGAGCGACTAAGAAAAGAGGTATATAATCCCGAACCGTACTCACCCCGTCTTGGGAATTTGAGGCGGTACTTTGAAAAATATATAAACAAAACACGCTACTGGGACGAGCCTATATCACCGAGAGACATAATAAGACTACTCAAATCCCATTTACCAATTCAGATCAAGGAGAAGTTAACACATGTACCAGAAAGCGACATGGAAAACTTCCTGTCGGTCCTAGATTCCATAGATTTGATACAGGAAGATGTAAAATCGGCGTGCGACCATTTGCGGAATAATGGGTCGGGATGTAATCACGACAGAAACAGTAGTGCACAGAACCACAACCATAGAAATGGTGGGGGTGGTAGCAAGCGACAAGAACAATCGCAAAATGGTAGTAACGGTAGAGGCCAAAACGGGTATGGACAACCAAATTATAACAAAAAGCGTCGATTTGACGACAGATACGAATCCGGAATGTCAGGGACCAACCGCTGGAAAAATGCGCGAGGTCAGTGGCAGAGTAATTATAATGATAGTAATCGAAATTGGCAACAGAATCAGTGTAGAAGCCCAGAGCGACAGGCTAGTGACCGGTATGACAACAATAGACCACCACCGCAAAACGCGCCTATTGCGCAGCCGTGGCGGCCTACAAATCAGAACGTACATATAGTGGAGGTCGCGGACAATAGCCGTCCAAGTACCTCCCAAGTAACTAATCCAACAAACTAGAATCGGCCTCGATATGCTCTCCATCGACGGCCGAGGGATGGAGTGAGAGCAACTCGAGTAATAACAGTAATAGACCTGGGATACGCATGCTGCGATACAACGAAGGTGTCAGTATGGATAAAGATCTGCTGAACGAATCGCACGAATGTAAGAAGGATAATAACGAAAATGTGCAAGCTATTATTGAAGCTAGAATCAATGATGTTGCAGTAAACATAATTATCGACACAGGTGCCTCAGTAAGTGTGATGAGTATGGAGCTATTTAAAGTACTGGGAAAGGGACATAGTATTCCGACCTTCCCGGTTAATAATTGTAAGGTGTCTGGAGCCATTAGTGCACAGAGCCAATCAGTTAAGTACCAGGTGCAGGTGGAGATTTATAAGGAGGGCGAAGCCATAGTGAGCTCGTTCCTCGTGGTTAAAGGATTGAAGGTGGCCTGCATTCTGGGAGTAGATTTTCTCCGTGAGAGGGACGCATTGATCGACCTCTCCGTGGGGAAACTAAGCATAATTAATAGGGGTAGAAGGATTGAATTATCTATGATGAAATCGAAGGAGGTACTTGTGCCGTGCTGTAATCGAATCGATATCAAAGGTAGGAACCCTTGGGTACTACACATCGATGATTTTTCACATGCAACAGACCTCTATTACCCGAACTTAGAGGATCAAAATTTCGAAACAAATGTTGAGGCATTTCAGACTAAAGTGCACGAATCGGAAGGTTTAAATGATACGCAAAAGCAACAGTTGACGCAGCTGCTATCGGAATATACTATGGTATTTACCGACCGTCCAGGAATAGTCAAAGGGTACCACTATCACATAGAGGTGATACCCCATAATACATACTGTCGCGCAACCTACTCCATCCCTTGGTCGAGGAGGGAATTCGTAGCTAAAGAGATTCAGAAGACGTGAAGTTATTTATTCAGTGACACATAACATATAAAGAGTAATAGGTGTAAAAAGATTTTAATTGTGTTTTAGAATATAAGTGTGTTAGTATTTAGAAAGAAATTTGTGTGTAATGAAGTTGGGAGGAAGTGGAATCAGAAAGTGAGCAATAGCTTACACAGGACAGATTTTGTTTATAGACAATTAGTCATTAAGATATTATGTGCTTATTAAAAAATGAACAATTTTCTTGTTGTATAAAGGATTAATTTCTTGAACCATTTTCTATGTGTAGTGTGTAAGTGCAATCAATGATGCAATCTTATAGAGTAAGGGAATTGCTGTAATTGTATTAGGATAAGAAACCCTGAGAGAGAGAGTCTTTACTAGCCAGACATTGACTTTGCAATATGCAACAATGATGTAATGTGATGTTGGCTGCCAGTAGTGATTTGAGAACGACACTGGAGCAGAACCTAATTAAAAACGAGCCCGTTCCGTGGAAACTCCGTTCTGTATGTAGCAATGCTTCAATTGAAGCCTGTGTACTTGGTACACGACCTTGAATATTCATTACGCGATACGCGAGTTAAGTCAGACAATGCAGAACCTACACTGTAGTCATATAGGAAAAATCATTAAAAATAATGTTATTGCTAAACGAAGTATTTATTGAACAATATGCCCGAGTCAAGCTGTCATGCACATGGTAAAATCTGTTTGATAGATGGGTGATAATCAGGCAAGCTACACTAAAAAAAAAAAAAAAAAAAAAAAAAAATATGTATAAAAAAAAAAAAAAAAAATTCACACACGTTAAAAAAAAAATTTACAAAAGGGCCAAATACGCCTAGCAACAATATGAAGAGTATGTTGTGATAAAGTGAAAACAAATAAATGCTATGTAAATCAGAGTGACTATGCAAAGAACAGTTAAAAGGTGTTAAAAAATAAACTGTGTGCATAAACACTTAAGGACAGGACGGAATATTGTGTGTAGTAGGGACAGAAAATGACTGTTGTATCTGCACCAATATATACGTCGATAAATCTAGTGTTGAGTGATAGACTGTCCTAGTGCAGCGCTCAACGAACAATAGACAGTGTATAAAAACAGTAGTTATTGATCCGTTCGGAGACGATTTACACAAACATCGCTCAACGGAGACATGTAGTATGAGTGTAACGAACCATTTTCGCGTGTTGAAAGACGCTCTGGCAGTGCATCAACCGTGGAAGTGAGTGAAAACGTGTAGTACAATGTGCGTGTGACGAACTCTGAATACCAGTGTCACGATGCCACAAAAAACCTGTTATCACGCCAAAACATCCTGTGCATACCAGTGAAGCGACGGCTTACTGAACAATAAACGCTTTTAACAAATTGCCTCTTCTTCTACAGCTAGTAATCTGTGTCCTTAAAGACAGTACACCGTTGTGGAATGTTTGTTTCATGCGCCACGACGGGGAGCCATGCGGAGAAGCAGAGACGAGTGCCGTGCCGCTATCCAGCCGGTTGCGGTAAACCACTGCCACTCGCCGACAACAGCGAATGGTTCAGCGCGGTTCGCGACTGCTTGGGCGCCACGCTAGCACGACCTCACTGTTATTGAGAGCCGGTCGTCGAACCCAGCGGCCGTCGGTACGCGGCGTTCCAGACGACGCTACTCAACAATTGCTTCGCGCCGCCAGCTCCATACCACATTGTTGTCATTCAAATGAACTATTAACTATATGTATAATGTGCTAACATGAATGGTGTTTAATGGACACGCAATGACGTGATAAACATTTTTTTTTTGTTGTTATCCAACACGAACTCACAATATTCATGGATTTAGTGATGTATCGATCTAATATGTTTGCGTCATGTTAATGAAAGGTACTCGCACGAATGCTAGACATTTTAAACCAACTGTCGCGAGTAAGTGCAAAGACGGTTCATTATACTATTGTAAAAATGTGTAATAAGTGACTTTCATAACAATCCAGAATACAAGTAGTATATTGATAACAAAGAGACTAAAAGTGTAGCATGCTATCACAAATAGCCTTTGTTATATGTGGACATTGAATAGAGTCTAAACTTTTCGTGAGATGACCATGGCTCCGGCGCAGTTTTCCCAGGTTTTCTGATCGCACGTAGCCCGAATGGGGGAGCCAAATAAATGTAATGACCCTGGGACTAGGTTGACGGTCACCTCGCAAAGTGTAAGAACAGTATACGAAGTGTAATTAAACCTACAGTGTAAAAGAACTGAGTAGTGTAAAGTGAATGTTCCAACCAAAGTAATAAACCATAAACAAGACAGACGTTAGTGGCAGCATATTGCCGAACATTTTCATCGTTAGTCAAATGCTGCCAGGGGGCAGTGTAACGTCTTGTAATAAACAAAGACAATATATTATGTAATAATTAAAATATTAGAGGTGCCATATTGTGTCATTATGTAAAATTATGTATTATTTTCTTTATTTTTATTTTTGAGAACGTCTGTGTCGGCGAGTAATAAGACCGACACAGAAGATAAATGTTGTACAAAGATCACCAAATGAATTTGTATATAAGGCATGATGTAAAGCAATGTCTTTGTCTTCTTAATCTGAAAGCTGTGAGAGAAAGATCTCCTGTTATTGTCGTAGAGAGCGCGAAGGTAGCATTCTTTTGTCGAGATTGTGAATTGGACGCCATTGCGCGTGAATGTACACAGGTCTGTAATTATTAAGATATTTAAATGTTTAAATAGAGTTGTTTAAATGAAAACTTGTATTACTTAAATGTTAAAGTGTGCCTGCCTATTATCCCATCCTGTTAAGATATTTTTCAGCCATATAAAAATATTATCTGTGGAGCTGAGCTGTGTGGAGAAAGAAGAGCCGCTGCCGCGGCATATTTAAACGACTTACAATATAGTCGAGTATACCGCAAGGAAGCGGTAAAATAATAGTAAAAAATAATATTATTTCTTTTAGCTCCCAGACTGGCAGTGAAGATCAGCAGATTTTATGATGTGTTGCAGGTTGACGCGGGCTGCTGATAGGATATAATTTTCAGTGCAAATAATTTTATGTACCTAAAGAATCTGATAGGAAACTTGCTGTGCTCCGTTCTGACCACGGCTAAATTTTATAGTGAATACGTAATTTTCTTTAATGAGAGTCTCATGTTCTTGGGCTAGCCGTGGTATGAAATAGCATTTTAGTAAGAAATAAAATCCACTGCAAACTTGTATTTGTGAACGATCGTACGAACTGTAACATCAGTGATCATAGGACATTAATTTCAACTTTGAATAATTACGAAGTAGGAAAGATATATTGATACTTAGCATGAGTTGCAGTTACTAAAAAATCGTTCTTTAAATTGTAGGCCAGATTCAGAACAATAATACTTCCATCATTTTATTTTGCTAAAAAAGGTAACGATGATAAAGCAATTAAAAGCACAGCATTGTTAAAAGAATTTCACGTCACTCTTTCCATATATGCGTTGTTACGCCAATAATAATTAAAAATAATTAAATAAACCAGAAGGAGCAAAAACAATTTTTATAAAAGCAACAATTAACGAAAGGGCAGTCGGCAACAGATATAGTTTTTTTTTCAGAGAGACGTGAAAGGTTCCAGACTGTAGCGCCTAGAACCGCACAATTTGGACCTCAGTGGTTGCAAGCGACAGCTCGTTTGAGGGCAGGGTGGAAGTCTGTTGTGATGAAAGCTGATCCTGTCTCGGGGCCAGTGATGGCTATGTTTGCGTTGGAACAGTCATTCCCTACCTTCCTTCACTAGTGAACCCCTTCGACAACGATCTGAGTTGGGTGAACCACCGATTTTTAAATATACACTCCTGGAAATTGAAATAAGAACACCGTGAATTCATTGTCCCAGGAAGGGGAAACTTTATTGACACATTCCTGGGGTCAGATACATCACATGATCACACTGACAGAACCACAGGCACATAGACACAGGCAACAGAGCATGCACAATGTCGGCGCTAGTACAGTGTATATCCACCTTTCGCAGCAATGCAGGCTGCTATTCTCCCATGGAGACGATCGTAGAGATGCTGGATGTAGTCCTGTGGAACGGCTTGCCATGCCATTTCCACCTGGCGCCTCAGTTGGACCAGCGTTCGTGCTGGACGTGCAGACCGCGTGAGACGACGCTTCATCCAGTCCCAAACATGCTCGATGGGGGACAGATCCGGAGATCTTGCTGGCCAGGGTAGTTGACTTACACCTTCTAGAGCACGTTGGGTGGCACGGGATACATGCGGACGTGCATTGTCCTGTTGGAACAGCAAGTTGCCTTGCCGGTCTAGGAATGGTAGAACGATGGGTTCGATGACGGTTTGGATGTACCGTGCACTATTCAGTGTCCCCTCGACGATCACCAGTGGTGTACGGCCAGTGTAGGTGATCGCTCCCCACACCATGATGCCGGGTGTTGGCCCTGTGTGCCTCGGTCGTATGCAGTCCTGATTGTGGCGCTCACCTGCACGGCGCCAAACACGCATACGACCATCATTGGCACCAAGGCAGAAGCGACTCTCATCGCTGAAGACGACACGTCTCCATTCGTCCCTCCATTCACGCCTGTCGCGACACCAATGGAGGCGGGCTGCACGATGTTGGGGCGTGAGCGGAAGACGGCCTAACGGTGTGCGGGACCGTAGCCCAGCTTCATGGAGACGGTTGCGAATGGTCCTCGCCGATACCCCAGGAGCAACAGTGTCCCTAATTTGCTGGGAAGTGGCGGTGCGGTCCCCTACGGCACTGCGTAGGATCCTACGGTCTTGGCGTGCATCCGTGCGTCGCTGCGGTCCGGTCCCAGGTCGACGGGCACGTGCACCTTCCGCCGACCACTGGCGACAACATCGATGTACTGTGGAGACCTCACGCCCCACGTGTTGAGCAATTCGACGGTACGTCCACCCGGCCTCCCGCATGCCCACTATACGCCCTCGCTCAAAGTCCGTCAACTGCACATACGGTTCACGTCCACGCTGTCGCGGCATGCTACCAGTGTTAAAGACTGCGATGGAGCTCCGTATACCACGGCAAACTGGCTGACACTGACGGCGGCGGTGCACAAATGCTGCGCAGCTAGCGCCATTCGACGGCCAACACCGCGGTTCCTGGTGTGTCCGCTGTGCCGTGCGTGTGATCATTGCTTGTACAGCCCTCTCGCAGTGTCCGGAGCAAGTATGATGGGTCTGACACACCGGTGTCAATGTGTTCTTTTTTCCATTTCCAGGAGTGTACATAGAGCAGACATGCATAAAATTTAATTCCAAGAAAAAGGTTTAATGGCATTAAATTAAGTTAACTCTTAACGTTTGAAACCGAAATTTACTCTAGTTACGGCTTAAAAGTTACACAACGCGTAGTCCTATTTCCAATAATAAATAAAAGTTTTGGTTTTAATTATTGACCTTTTCCTTGGAATTTAGTGAGAAGGTTGCCCCTGCTTTCCATGGCACAGAGCTTTGAAGTCAAGAACCACAGAAGTTAGATAAAGGCTCGAATCACTTTTAGCACAAAGTCTGTTTCTGTATTTATTTTTTAAATAGGCCTGTGAAGAAAACGACTTTTCGCACAAATATGTGTATGAAAAGGTTAATAACGCAGTTATGGCTTCATTCGCTAATGGCTTCATTCGCTAACACTGGGAACTCCTTACAATTTAACCAAAACCAAACATCTCTATAACATCTCTATAACAGAAAATTAGTGGAAATTTCAAGAAGCTGCTATTTTACATTTGCGCTTAATCTGGATTTTAAAATCGTTGACTCTTCGAAGGCATAGCGAGTACAACTGTTATTACTGGAGGTTTTTCCAAGTCCATTCAAATATTCTTTAACGAAGTTCTTGATATTTTCATGCAAAGATAGATGATTTTGTACCATGAAGTTATGAATGGTATCAAAGCACTCGTTTGTATTCTACTAACACACGTTTCCCAAAAATTACGTTTTTTTTTCAGTGATTCGATACGGTCTTCCACAATATAAACGTTTATATTTTACCACTGGAGAGATACTATAAACTGTTAATTGTGGACAAAATACACTGAAACGCCAAAGAAACTGGTATAGGCATGCGTACTCAAATACAGAGATGAGTAAACAGGCAGAATACGGCGCTGCGGTCGGCAACTCCTATATTAGACAACAAGTGTCTGGCGCAGTTGTTAGATCGGTTACTGCTGCTACGACGCTAGGTTATCAAGATTTAAGTGACTTTTAATGTGGTGCTACAGTCGGCGCACGAGCGATGGGACACAGTATCTCCGAGGTAACGATGAAGTGGGGATTTTCCCGTACAACCACTTCAGGAGTGTACTGTGACTATCAGGAATCCGGTAAAACATCAAATCCGCGACATCGCTGCTGCAGGAAAAAGATCCTGCAAGAACGGGACCAACGACGACTGAAGAGACTCGTCCAACGTGACGCAAGTGCAACCCTTCCGCAAATTGCTTCAGATTTCGATGCTGAGCCATCAACAAGTGTCAGCATGCGAATCATTCATCGAAACACCATCGATACGGGCTTTGTGAGCCGAAAACTCACTCGTGTACCCTTGATGACTGCACGACACTAAGCTTTATGTCTCGCCTGGGCCCGTCAACACCTACATTGGACTGTTGATGACCGGAAACATGCTGCGTGGTCGGACGAATCTCGTTTCAAATTGCATCGAGCGGATGGACGTGTACGGATATGGAGACAATCTCATGAATCCATGGACCTTGCATGTCAGCAGAGAAGTGTTCAACAGGATAACGCTCGTCCTCTTATCGCTATTGCAACCCAAATCAAAAGAGTCGGCAGGTTGCCTTGGCCTTCTCGAGCACCAGCTCTGCTTCCAGGTGGGCTCATATGGGACGTCAACTGACGACAAGTCCAGCTTCATCCACAGACAGCATTAACCGACCGACCAAGTGCAAGAAGCATGAACTCCATCCCAAAAAACTGACCTCCAGCACCTGTACAACACAATGCATGCACGTCTGCATGCTTGCATTCGACGTTCTGGCGGTTACGCCGATTATTATTGTACCACCATTTCACATTTGAAATTGCTTATGTCGCGCTTCCATCAGCCTTTAATCTTGTAATATTAGTCACTTAAAAATGTTACCTAGACAAATGCATTCCTGAAAGTTCATTACCTTACAGTAACTATTTTTTGATGTTGCGTTTTTTTTTTTTTTTTCATCAGTGTACGTCGGGTGCCTCCATGGAACAGCCCAAAGCGCGTCAAACATAAAATTTTTCTTAGCAATAAAGGATCCGTTTTTATGTGGCCCATTGTAGCTCTGAAGCAGCATACAAGCTGCTCACTATATACGTTACAGTCGCTGGCCTCCAACGTGGCTTTGCATCGAAATCTATGTGACGTACACCACGGTCGAGCGTGATGGCAAGCAGATGTCACGTAGTCCCCTGGTCGCAATGCTGCTGAAGCATCCCGTATTTCGGTTATAACAGTGATCGCCAAACAAGTGGTCGTGCCGGTGAACTGAGGCAGGCGCGACAGCGAAATGCTTTGTGTACAATGTGCAGGGTAGCTTGTTCCAGAGGCGGAAAGCAGCAAAAAATAAGTAGTTTGGGATTTTTTTATTTATGTATGTGCATAGCTAGGACACTAAATAAATAATAGCTTGTGTTGCGATTATGATGAGACAACAAGTACTTGATTTCTGATCCTGAGATATTGGTATGCATAAACATTAACCTGCCAATAAATTAGAAGTAACGTACGGTAACTACGTAAGTTGTCAGGCCACAACATCCTAACTAGGCGTACAAGATACTCGATAGGTCAAACAGATGTTGCAGACGTAACGCACAGAAGAATACAGTTAGTGCTAACAGTCTTAGAGTTTTCACTGCACAAGTAGTGTGGATTACGTAGCAAAAATCTCTTAGAAGACGGGTTAAGGAAAAGCAAACCCATGTCCATAGCATCTATCGATGTACAGCATGCTTTCGACATTGCTAACTGGAATACTCTCTTTAAAATTCTGGAGGTAGCAAACGTAAAATACATGGAGCAAAAGACTATTTACAACTTGTACAGAAACCATGCGGCTGTTATAACAGTTGGGGGTATGTGGAAAGGTAGCAGTGGTTGAGAATGGATTGAGACAGTGTTGTAGCCGATCGCAGATGTTATTCAATGCGCACATGAGCAAGAAGTAAACGAAACCAAAGAAAATTTTTGAGTAGGAATTAAATAAAGTTCAGGGAGAAAATACGAAGGCTTTGAGATTTGTTGATGACATTGTAATTTTGAGAGAGAGAACAAAGTAGTGTCTTGAAAGGAGGATATAAGATGGACATCAAAAATGCAAAACAAAGATAAAGGAATGTAGTCGAATTAAATCAGATGATGCTGGGGGAATTAGATTAGGAAACGAGACACTTAAAGTAGTTGATGCGTTTTGTTAGTCGGGTACTAAAGTAACTGATAGTGACCAAACTAGGGAAGATATAAAATGTAAACTGGCGAATGGCAGTGAGAAGGAAAGCCTTTCTGAAGAAAAGAAATTTGTTAACATCGAATATAAATTTAAGTGTTAGGAAGTTTTTCTGAAGCTATTCGTCTGTAGTGTAGCCATGTGTGAAAGTGAAACATGGACGATAAACAGTTTAGACAAATAGAGAATAGAAACTGAAATGTGGTGCTTCAGTAGACCATTGAAGATTAGATGCGTAGAACACATAGCTTATGAGTTAATTCGGGAGAAAAGAAATTTATGCTGTAAGCTGACTAGAAGTAGACAGTGATTGAGGACGCATTCAGAGATATCAAGGGGTCACCAGTTTAGTACTAAAGGGAAGCAGTTCAGAAGGATGTAAGTTGCAATAGTTATTTGGAGATGAAGAGGCTTGCACAGGATAGAGCAGCATGGAAAGGTGCATCAAACCAGTCTTGGGACCACAACAACAACAGTGTAGTGGAGGTTGGGCAGAATGAGCGGTTGCACAAGCTACATTTCGCGTACTGCATAAATAGACTCTGAAATTTATGGAGGGCATAGAGACATGCGAAACTCGTCTTGCATGGGACAGCGGTTAGTCATGCCCAGCTGAGCTACTTATCCGAAGTTACACCCAAGTTCTTCACAATTTTTTGACACGTTATTGGAATACCATCAAGAAGAATAGGAGGCAATTGTTCACAGATGACAGTATAATTAATTTTTGGTGATATACTAAAATTACTTTGAATTCTTCAGATTTTGTTCCAGTACTACGTTTCGCGTTCATCTGACCATCTGGATGATGGCAGTATTAATATGTTCAGGTCTGACACTTGAGTAAAGCTGGAGGTCAATGGCACAGAAATTGAGCCATGTGCACATCGACTCCTCATCGACAGTGCGAGGCTACATCCATGGATGTCGCTAAGCAACCTCCTGCATGGCATCTTCGTGCGTGACCAGGACCCTATTCTGTATTGTTCATACCGATCGGTGCTATAGGCTATCCTCGGTAGTGACGTCATTTTCGGTTCTTTTCCCGAAGCTGCAGTTGTGTAAGCTTCTGAGACCTGTTACCGATCGGTCCTACCGCCGATTTTCCGACAACTGAACCGAGAGATGGTTAGGTTTCCATATGGCCACTCGTTCGATTCGGTGTGATTTGTTTACGGCTGGAATTTGTAATTTTAGAATTAATGAGTGGTTTTAGCTTCGGATTTAATGTTTATGTTTTGCTGAAAAATCACCAGGACGCATCTGAGTGGAAAGTGAGTTCATAATGGACTATTTTCCTTCGCTAGAAATATAGTTTGTATTGTTGTTACTGTGAATCAATATAACATCAAAAAACATTTTCTGTCAATATTCTCACAAAATACCTGTTATTTCTACGAAATTAAGAGGTTAAAAATCATCAAATTTCAGATGGTCTGGTCTGCTTACATATAGTGTTTGTTGAAATTACTAGTGACTTCGCGTACTTTTTCCCGCAAATGGTTTACTTATTAACGGTCAAAACGCTTTTACAACTTTTAATTGACAATGAAAAAGAATTTTGTGAAGCCTGATAGTGGAAACTTCCAAAAGTTCACGCATTTACGGCTTACGCCTGCATGCCTGCATCATATGGCAATGAAGTCAGCCCACATCTCTCTCGATAAGCATTAGCGGGAACAAAGCGTAAGCTGAAAGTCAGTTCCGGTAGCCAGCCAAAAAGGAAAAGAAAAAAATGCGGTTAATGCAACGAGACTTCGCATACCCATCCGATTGACAGAGCTGCCGAAAGACACAGAATAGGGCCCCAGCTGTGGTGACTTTAACACCACGCTGCTTGAGCTCTTGGTGAGTTCCATCTTACCACCAGCTGGAGAAGGAAGAGCAGGCACTAATGGTCGTTCCGTGGTGCTGTAACACGATGAGCAGTTTTCAGCATTGCAGTGCCTAGTGACCGAGTCTTGGACTGCTAAGCTCTCTTGTCTGAGAAACGACGCTCTCGCGTTCGAACACGGTTCGCCTTTGCTGCTTGGTCTGTGCGTGCATGGATAGAGTGGAGCAGCAGACGCTTATGGATTTCTTTGTTGAGCATCTTGTTTGGTGCTGTGGTCTACTTGTCCTCAGTGGCTAAGTGTACCCACTTCCAAGCCAACGTGAAATAGCAGCACTTGCCTTCTACCGTGTATGTGTTTAATAACTGTCTGTCACACTTGTGCAATGCAGGGCAAGCTCAGGTTTCATAGCTTGTGTTTTTTTTTTCTTTTGGATAGCCCACTTAACCGTCTGTGTTGGCCCTATTTAAGTGTACTGGTCAAGGCTAAGAGGTTTTGTTAAGCAAGGGTCACTTGAGCCTTTCTAGATTTAAGTCATTGGTATGTTTTTAATTGGTTATTTATTTGTTTAAATATTAAGTTGAAAAATCGTTTTAATGTAAATTTATTTGTCCAATAATTGCCATTTTAAAATTTTTTATGTAATGTGGACATTGTCTTGAACTTTACTATTGTTGAAAAGATATTCTTAAATACGTAGTGTGGGGTTTGTTTGAAGTGCACTATTTTGAGCACACTCATTTGTGGAATAGCTGGGGGCCCCATTTTCTTAATAGTGCTTAGTTGTATTGCATCCATTTGTTCTTATAGTCATTGGGTATGACTGCTCACTGCTTGATCTGGGACGATTCTTAAACCTTCTTGGGTGCTGCTGCTCATCAATATGTCTAACGTAATTGCAGTGAAGACAATAACTATATAAATTTCACCTTTACATACCACCTTTAATTATGTTATTGATATGTCAATGTTTTTAAATTGTTGCTTATTTGCTTAAATACTGTTTTAATAGATTCTCAATCTATCAATTTTTTAACATTCTTTGACCTATAAGAGTCATTCATTCTACTGAGATAGAAAGCGTTTTGTAATAAAAAAGCAAAATGGAATATCTGAAATCTTATGATAATCAATTTTAACTGATGTTTACAAAATGGTTCAAATGGCTCTGAGCACTATGTGACTTAACATCTGTGGTCATCAGTCCCCTAGAACTTAGAACTACTTAAACCTAACTAACCTAAGGACATCACACACATCCATGCCCGAGGCAGGATTCGAACCTGCGACCGTAGCAGTCGCGCGGTTCCGGACTGAGCGCCTAGAACCGCTAGACCACCGCGGCCGGCAACTGATGTTTACAAGTAAATGTCTCTTCTGGGGCAAATTTCGTTTTACTTCCCAGTACCTTACCGCTCCCATTTCCCCACTAGCTGCCCCCTTAAATAAATGATTCAGGAGGACAGAACAGACGAGATATCATTGGCATGCAAGCCGATCATTACTGGGCCCATGGGGTCAGTACACCATAAGAAATACTTCCAAGATGACTCTTCAGTCATAGAGTCAAAAACGTTGTTGTAGTCTGAAGACTTTTGATGCGGCTCTCTGTTCTTGTCTATTCTGTGCAAACCTCTTCATCTCCGAATAACTACTGCACCCTTCATGCGTTTGAGACTGTTTACTGTATTCATGCCGCACACTTCCCTCAGTTACCAAATTGACTTAATATTATAGGATTTGTCCCTTATTTTAGTTTTTATCAAATTTGAGCTTCAAATTTCTTTTCCCCTCAATTCGTTTCAGTATTTCCGCATCAGTTGTTCGATCTAGCCATCGTCAACATCTAATTTTCAGCATTCTTCTGTAGCATTAGGTTTAAAAGTCTTCTATTCTCCTTTTGTCTAAACTTCTTAATATCCACGTCTCACTTCTGTACAGGGCTATACTCCAGTAAATAACTTAAGAAATTCTCTTAACACTTAAATTTGTATTAGTTGTTAACGAATTCCACTGTACCACAGATGTTTTTATTGCTATTGCCTGTGTGCATTTTGTACCTTCTCTGCCCCAGCCATCACCAAACACTGTTTTGCTGCCGAAATAGCAAAACTTATCTACTATTTTTAATGTCTCATTTCCTAATCTAATTTCTTCCCTTTCTTTACTTTTGTTCGCTTATAAACTCTTTTCAAAACGCTATCAATTCCGTTCAGCTTCTCTTCCAATTCCTTTGCTGTCTCCGAAAGAGCTATAATATCATCACCAAGCCAGAGAATTTTTTTCTTCTCACTTAACTTTCCAAATTTCGTTTTGGTTTCGTTTACTGCTTGCTCAGTCCATATATTTATTAACCTCGAGGGTAAAACAAAACCCTGCCACACTCCCTTCTCAGCCACTGCTTCCCTATCGTATCGTTCGACTCTTCTAACTCCAGTCTCATTTTTGCACAGTTTGTAGATATAGACTAATACTTTCAGAATTTCAATGAGTGTGCACCAGTCAACGCTTTCTTGCATCTAAAAATACTGTTAACATAGGTTTGCTTTTCTTCAGCCTACCGTATAAGGTAGATTAGAAAATTTAAAAATGGAAATGGATAGGTTAAAGTTAGATATAGCGGGAATTAGTGAAGTTCGGTGGCAGGAGGAACAAGACTTTTGGTCAGGTGCACACAAGTTTATAAACACAAAATCAAATAGGGGTAATGCAGGAGTAGGATTAATAATGAATAAAAAAATAGGTTTGCGGGTAAGCTACTACAAACAGCATAGTGAACGCATTATTGTGGCCAAGATAGACACGAAGCCCACGCCTACTACAGTAGTACAAGTTTATATGCCAACTAGCTCTGCAGATGATGAAGAAATAGATGAAATGTATGACGATATAAAAGAAATTATTCAGGTAGTGAAGGGAGACGAAAATTTAATAGTCATGGGTGACTGGAATTCGTCAGTAGGAAAAGGGAGTGAAGGAAACATAGTAGGTGAATATGGATTGGGGGGAAGAAATGAAAGAGGAAGCCGCCTGGTAGAGTTTTGCACAGAGCATAACTTAATCATAGCTAACACTTGGTTCAAGAATCATGAAAGAAGGTTGTATACATGGAAGAACCCTGGAGATACTAGAAGGTATCAGATAGATTATATAATGGTAAGACAGAGATTTAGGAACCAGGTTTTAAATTGTAAGACATTTCCAGGGGTAGATGTGGACTCTGACCACAATCTATTGGTTATGAACTGTAGATTAAAACTGAAGAAACTGCAAAAAGGTGGGAATTTAAGGAGATGGGACCTGGATAAACTGAAAGAACCAGAGGTTGTACAGAGTTTCAGGGAGAGCATAAGGGGACAATTGACAGGAATGGGGGAAAGAAATACAGTAGAAGAAGAATGGGTAGCTCTGAGGGATGAAGTAGTGAAGGCAGCAGAGGATCAAGTAGGTAAAAAGACGAGTGCTAGTAGAACTCCTTGGGTAACAGAAGAAATATTGAATTTAATTGATGAAAGGACCTCTGTGAGTAGTTGCGCTTTAATTATAACCACCCGTTAGTTTTCGTGTTGTACATTGTATTTACGATATTTATGATATGCCGCATAGAGATCTCCAGCACACGAAGACTGTACCTGACATACTTGGAGAGTGAATGCACCACACCTTTGCCGGAGGAATCATTGGATGATAGTACTGCAGTGTTACGTGCTTAGAACACTTCTCTCCAAAGGGGCAGAGTGGACGCCACTCTAATCTTAATACCATGGTAAAATCCGTAGCAGTATCAGAAATCGACTACCAATGTCAGTAGGATTCACTGGTGGCCCAGAAGCAGGGGCGGATTTTAAATTATAAAAAAATAAAAATAAAGAAATTAACCGTACCTCACCAAAAATATATATTTTGATCCATCTCCGTGGGTTTCCGCCCCCACATAACTTCCGCTGCCAAATACAAGAGTTAAATAACAAAATAAGTCGTTGACTTCTTTCAAAGGTATGTTTTACCGCTGCGCGTTTCTGTACGTTTTACTCCAGCTGAAGGTAGTCACAAAAATATATTTCCACTTCGTTTTACGATCTTAATTGCCACCTGATTTTAATCGTGTTCATGCCAGTGCATGCCTGAGCTTAGATGCTGATAAAATGCATGAAACACGGCAACCAACATTTCTATGTTTGTGATAGCCTATCTGGTCACATTTCTTCTCCTGGAGCAATAAATACAATAAACGAAACAGCTTCAGAGCCACGCTATAGCTCAATTCGCCTCCATTTGCTTGTTGATAACGAGCACTCTTGCAGTAGCCCCAATGTTGGAGACATTAATACGCCTAACCTTGGATGTATTTATACACCCCATGATTTCATACGGCACGTCTCAGACTGAAGTAAATACGTTATGCATGAATATAGTAAGCGCAAATTCTTGAGAGTCTGCCTACTTTTACTGTAAATATTTCGGACTGTCTCTGCACCAGAGCAGATAAGGACCACTTAATTCACACCACGGCTTTCCAGTGTAGTGATTTCTGGAACGACTGCCAGCTCAGCCGGTCAGCGCTGGAATCTGTCAGAGGCAGAGGCTGCAGTGACGTAATGAAACTCGATGTGCAGGCCACGAACCACCAAATTAAAAACTGTCTGCTACTGTCAGACCCAGTCTCAAACGGCGACGCTGTCGACTCGTGAAAAGAGAAAACCGTAGGCCCCTATTACCACATCGCTGGCGTAAAAATTACGTCGTTGCTCGATTCGTCAGCAGCTTTGTGAATCCTGGACTTTTTGATTAAAACTTAAATTAATATCCTAATCGGAGTTTCTGGTAACGATACTACAGTAAACATTTTCCGACAGTGATGGCAAGTAGTAAAGATTACCCTAGTGAACTTCAATTACTTTACTCATGAAGTACACTACTGGCCATTAAAATTGCTACAGCACGAAGATGACGTGCTACAGAAGCGAAATTTAACAGACAGGAAGAAGATGCTGTGATATGCAAATGATTAGCTTTTCATAGCATTCACACAAGGTTGGCGCCGGTGACGACACCTAAAACGTGCTGACATGAGGAAAGTTTCCAACAAATTTCTCATACACAAACAGCAATTGACCGGCGTTGCCTGGTGAAACGTTGTCGTGATGCCTCGTGTAAGGAGGAGAAATGCGTACCGTCACGTTTCCGACTTTGATAAAGTTCGGATTGTAGCCTAGTGCGATTGCGGTTTATCGTATCGCGACATTGCTGTTCGCGTTGGTCGAGATCCAGTGACTGTTAGCAGAATATGGAATCGGTGGGTTCAGGAGGGTAATACGGAACGCCGTGCTGGATCCCAACGGCCTCGTACCACTAGCAGTCGAGATGACAGGCATCTTATCCGCATGGCTGTAACGGATCGTGCAGCCACGTCTCGATGCCTGAGTCAGCCGATGGGGACGTTTGCAAGAGAACAACTATCTGCACGAACAGTTCGACGACGTTTGCAGCAGCATGGACCATCAGCTCGGAGATCATGGCTGCGGTTACCCTTGACACTGCATCACAGACAGGAGCGCCTGCGATGGAGAACTCAACGACGAACCTAGGTGCACGAATGGCAAAACGTCATTTTTTCGGATGAATCCAGGTTCTGTTTACAGCATCATGATAGTCGCAACCGTGTTTGGCGACATCGCAGTGAACGCACATTGGAAGCGTGTATTCGTCATCGCCATATTGGCGTATCACCCGGCGTGATGGTATGCGGTGCCATTGGTTACACGTCTCGGTCACCTTTTTTCGCATTGACGGCACTTTGAACAGTGGACGTTACATTTCAGATGTGTTACGACCCGTGGCTCTACCCTTCATTTGATCCCTGCGAAATCCTACATTTCAGCAGGATAATGCACGACCACATGTTGCAGGTCCTGTACGGGCCTTTCTGGATACATAAAATGTTCGACTGCTGCCCTGGCCAGCTTAATCTCCAGATCTCTCACCAATTGAAAACGTCTGGTCAATGGTGGCCGAACAACTGGCTCGACACAATACGCCAGTCACTATTCTTGATGAACTGTGGTATCGTGTTGAAGCTGCATGGGCAGCTGTACCTGTACACGCCATCCAAGCTCTGTTTGACTTAATGCCCAGGCGTATCAAGGCCGTTCTTACGGCCAGAGGTGGTTGTTCTGGGTACTGATTTCTCAGGATCTATACACACAAACTACGTGAAAATGTAATCACATGTCAGTTCTAGTATAATATATTTGTCCTATGAATACCCGTTTATCATCTGCATACCTTCTCGGTGTAGCAATTTTAATGGCCAGTTGTGTACATTCTGTTAGAACGACTTCTAAAATCAGGGTAAAAGGGGCAAATACTGAGCCTACTTTTGTGTTAGCCTCCTTTAACATTCCACGTTCTTCTGTTATGGTACAGCAGTTTGTAAAGATTTTCTCATAAATACGATCTGCTCTTTGTACCTACACCGACGAAAAAAAAATCATAACACCAAGAAGTTGTTGTACGGCATAAAGGAAAGTTGGTAGCCGTGGTTCTGTTTCTGAAATATGATGGAGATTCAAATTCTGTGCCACTCGCATAAGAGTGGCGCAACTAGCGCCACTATGAGGACACAAATCACCTTCGCTTTAAATACACGCTGTAATGACCGTGAGCGATAATTACATTCGAGATCTGACGTGGAAGGTTGATGTTAGTCAATAGTGCCTTTAAGTCCACAAAGACGACATTACCAGCACTTCACTGAGTTTGAATGAGGTCGCGTAATAGAACTTCGAGAAGCTGGATGTTCCTTCTGCGATATTGCAGGAAGACTCGTCAGGAATGTAGCCACTCAACATGACTTCCTGCAGCGGTGGTCACGAGAATGTAAGGTTGCAAATGACCGGTGTCCGGACCGCCACGTGACACTATCGAGAGGGAAGAGCTTCGCGTTCGGCGTGTGGCTCTGGCGCATCGTACTGCATCTGCAGCAGCAATTTGAGCAGCAGTTGGCAGTACAGTGGCACAACGAACAGTTATAAATCCGTTGCTTCAAGGATATCTCCGAGCCAGACTTTATGTAGCTTTCATTCCACTGACCTCCCAACCACCACCATTTGTCACTTCAGTGGTGGTCAAGCGAGAGCACATTGGAGGGCAGGGTGGGGGTTGTATTTTCTGATGAAAGCTGTTTCTGCATTTTGCTATAGCAAATTAAATCACGAGTTTGTTTGTGCGGCCATCCTCCGCAGCAAGTAAGAAATATTTGTTTTTTAAATAAAAAACGCTTTCTCCTGCTGCACTATATTTTATTCTCTCAGACGCTTGTCACCTTTTTTCATTTTAAGGCATCATGATGATGCCCACTGATGATGCCTCAAAGTGAAAAAAGGCGGAAAGCGTCTAGGAGAATAAAATACAGTGCAGCAAGAGAAGGCTTTTTTTATTTACAGAGCAAATTATCCTTCGTTTTTTTTAATTTTCCCTGCTGATTTTAATTACTTCACTTTTTGTTAAGTTTGTTTCCATGCCTGCTTCTTCAATCTTTCTCTGCCAGGTGTTCTTCCAGTCGCTCTTCCAGTTTCTCTTCATTTCCTTCCTAAATCGTCACATCATCTGCGTATGTTATCATTTTCACAACATCTGCTGTTGACCCTTGGCGAACTTTCCTTGTGATGTGTCCACGATTATATTAAACAGCATTGGTGAGAGCACACTTCCTTGCTGAACACCTCTGTCATTTAATCCATTCTGATTTTTTGTCGTCTTTTGTAACAGTATTCAGGCACTTTGTACATGTTTCTGATACTCAGTTGCATTCCTTTCAACAGTTTCAGTCTATTCGCCATATCTCTTTCCTTCTAACAGTGTCTTAAGCTAATGGTTATAAAGACTCCTAATCGATTGCAAATTGAAACCGGATGTTGACCTAGGTTGCGGCGCGGATAATCACGCCTTCGGAACACACTAAAACTACTAACTGCCTAAAGAGGCAGTCCAACTTTAATACAGAACGCCCAAAAGGGCAAAAGACTCGCATAAAATGTAAAATAAACGGTA
This sequence comes from Schistocerca nitens, assembly GCF_023898315.1. Taxonomy (NCBI): domain Eukaryota; kingdom Metazoa; phylum Arthropoda; class Insecta; order Orthoptera; family Acrididae; genus Schistocerca; species Schistocerca nitens. The sequence continues at coordinate 421,363,222 of NC_064617.1, read as the reverse complement.
CGTGTGTACCATGTCAATAGCTGTACTTAGTTCAAACGTCAGAAGCGTGCTTCCTCACCCCAGCCAACGTTCGGAGGGCCGCGGGCTCTCAGGTAAACGCGCTGCAATGTTAAAATTTCTGTCATAAGAGTTTTTTATATTTCTGAATGCAAGAACGATGTCTTTCCCAAATTCTCATTTCTTTTGTACGGCCTCTCTGACTGTAAGTATGGCATCTATAGTTGATCTTCCAGCTCGAAATCCTCGTTGTTGTTCTCTTATTCCTGATTTTCTGTAAAACTGTCTTTTCATCATTCTCATGCATTGGCACGGTAGTGCTATTCCTCCGTAATTCTCACAGAGCTCCTTGCTACCCTTATTAACCCAGGTAATATAATTGTCTGTGTCCAACAATAAAGAATCTTTCCGTATGTCTACACTGTTGTTGTTGTGGTCTTCAGTCCTGAGACTGGTATGATGCAGCTCTCCATGCTACTCTATCCTGTCCAAGCTACTTCATCTCCCACTACGTACTATAGCCCACATCCTTCTGAATCTGCTTAGTCTATTCATCTCTTGGTCTCCCTCTACGATTTTTACCCTCCACGCTGTCCTCCAATATTAAATGAGTGATCCCTTAATACCTCAGAACACGTCCCACCAACCGATCCCTTCTTCTAGTCAAATTGTGCCACAAAGTCCTCTTCTCCATAATTCTGTTCAATACCTCCTCATTAGTTATGTGATCTACCCATCTAATCTTCAGAATTCTTCTGTAGCACCACATTTCGAAAGTTTCTATTCTCTTCTTGTCCGAACTATTTATCGTCCATGTTTCACTTCCATACATGGCTACACTCCATACAAATACTCTCAAAAACGACTTCCTGACACTTAAATCTATACTCGATGTTAACAAATTTCTTTTCTTCAGAAACGCTTTCCTTGCCATTGCCAGTCTACATCTTATATCCTCTACTTCGACCATCATCAGTTATTTTACTCCCCAAATAGCAAAACTCCTTCACTACTTTAAGTGTCTCATTTCCTAATCTAATCCCCTCAGCATCACCCGATTTAATTTGACTACATTCCATTATCCTCGTTTTGCTTTTGTTGATGTTCATCTTATATCCTCCTTTCAAGACACTGTTCATTCCGTTCAACTGCTCTTCCAAGTCCTTTGCTGTCTCTGACAGAATTACAATGTCAATGTCTGTACTATCCTCACTATTCCGTACAGCCACTGAATTCCGATAGATCCTGCGGCTCTGATCATTTCCATTGTGATGTCATCTACTGCAGGAGCTTTGCCATTTTTCATTTCTAATACAGCTTTCTCTACATCCAATATCTAAAAATCTTCTCTTTCTATTTTCTCTGTGATGGTGTTATGTCTGTCGTCTCTCTCTAACTCATCATATATATTTGTTCCAGCCTGTCATTCACACAATTTTTGGAAGTAGTCTGATCCGCTTGTATACTTCCTTTACCTCATCATGTGCTCACATTGCCACCAGACGGCGCTGAATCTCGCGTTGAGTGGTGATCACTGTTTTGGCCCTTGAGTGTAAATTACAACCAGTCTCTTTCATTACGATTTATGCAGGTGGTCAAATGTCGACCACTCAGTCGTCTCTTTAGTTGTACGAGGTGTATTCAAGTTCTAAGGCCTCCGATCTTTTTTTCTAATTAACTACTCACCCGAAATCGATGAAACTGGCGTTACTTCTCGACGTAATCGCCCTGCAGACGTACACATTTTTCACAACGCTGACGCCATGATTCCATGGCAGCGGCGAAGGCTTCTTTACGAGTCTGTTTTGACCACTGGAAAATCGCTGAGGCAATAGCAGCACGGCTGGAGAGTGTCTTTCATTGTTGGAAAAAGCCGAAAGTCACTAGGAGCCAGGTCAGGTGAGTAGGGAGCATGAGGAATCACTTCAAAGTATTTATCACGAAGAAACTGTTGCGTAACGTTAGCTCGATGTGCGGGTGCGTTGTCTTGGTGAAACAGCACACGCGCAGCCTTTCCCGGACGTTTTTGTTGCAGTGCAGGAAGGAATTTGTTCTTCAAAACATTTTCGTAGGATGCACCTGTTACCGCAGTGCCCTTTTGATGGGTAAGGATTACGCCCTCGCTGTCCCAGAACATGGACACCATCACTTTTTCAGCACTGGCGGTTACCCGAAATTTTTTTGGAGGCGGTGAATCTGTGTGCTTCCATTGAGCTGACTGGCGCTTTGTTTCTGGATTGAAAAATGGCATCCACGTCTCATCCATTGTCACAACCGACGAAAAGAAAGTCCCATTCATGCTGTCATTGCGCGTCAACATTGCTTGGCAACATGCCACACGGGCAGCCATGTGGTCGTCCGTCAGCATTCGTGGCACCCACCTGAATGACAATTTTCGCATTTTCAGGTCGTCATGCAGGATTGTGTGCACAGAACCCACAGAAATGGAGGCGATCTGTCCAACAGTCATTCGGCGATCCCCCAAAACAATTCTCTCTACTTTCTCGATCATGTCGTCAGACCGGCTTGTGCGAGCCCGAGGTTGTTTCGGTTTGTTGTCACACGATGTTCTGCCTTCATTAACTGTCGCACCCACGAACGCACTTTCGATACATCCATAACTCCATCACCACAAGTCTCCTTCAACTGTCGATGAATTTCAGTTGGTTTCACACCACCCAAATTCAGAAAACGAATGATTCCATGCTGTTCAAGTAAGGAAAACGTCGCCATTTTAAGTATTTAAAACAGTTCTCATTCTCGCCGCTGGCGGTAAAATTCCATCTGCCGTACGGTGCTGCCATCTCTGGGACGTATTGACAATGAACGCTGCCTCATTTTAAAACAATGCGCATGTTTCTGTCTCTTTTCAGTCCGGAGAAAAAAAATCGGAGGTCTTAGAACTTGAATGCACCTCGTATTGTGTATATTTTGTGTGAGCACATTGTGTGAACTAATATGTTTTAATTACATTTTTGTGCTATTTAACGTTTAAGATACCGAAACTCTTTTTAATTGCGGAATACACACTGTGTACTCCTGTTGCTCGCAAGCACCTATCGATATATGTAACTGAGGTTAGCGAATGTTTTTACCAACGCTATGTAAATTCAGAGGTGATTTACTACTACATGATAGCTCTACTGAGTTTAGACAACATGGCGCCTAACGGGAATTCCTTTGTGAACGGCTGCCTGGTAAAGCTGCACGCTGAACCTACACCACCGTCAGGTCCAGATGTAATGCTCAGGTGCTCCTGCTGGCCGATATAAATACCATCGGATCCAGTAACAAAATAAGAAACTTGTGTAGTTGTCTCTAGTTTCTACATTCAACTAAAAAACTTAACACCACCACAAATCAGTTCAAAAGAAATGAATCTTGCTGTAACTCCCTAAATGCGGATTATTACCAAGAAATCAAGATTATGTCAATTTACTTCACTGCTTAGAGAACGTAGTGAGCTCATTATCTTCTCTCCTTTGATTCGAAAACACACTAAATTGTGGCATACATTTGAAATGTGCCTAATTAACAACAAGTGATCACAATGACTCTGTTTCTCTTATTCTGTACATGATCGCACTGACCTAATTTCGTCGCTAACAGAACGACAAAACCCATCTCGTCGTTCAGTTCAACTGTTCCACGGATTCACTGATGCCAAGACTTTTTGTAATCACTGTCTTTACATCCATCAGTCACCATCATGTTGTGTAACTACAATACTCTTTTTCTCTAACACTGTACATAACTGTTCCGACATATTCTTGTTTCCGTGCAGTCTTTGCAAAAATCTTAGAATAAGCGCATTGTATCTTTTACACTTGAAGGTGCACTCTATAATTCATTCCTCTAAAAGTTTATTTTTTGTATTCCTAGTGTAATTAAGTGCTTTTTAATTAAATTTTTAAGCTAAGCTTGTATATACAGGGTGTAACGGGTATAAGTGCAAATATTTTTATTGGTGACTGAGGACAGTATCCTGAACAGCAGTACATCTCTATTTACGACATTTGCACACTAGTAATTACAGTTACTACGAGGAGTATGGTTTTATCTTGGTTAGTACCTCCAAGTACATGTGGCATTAATGCTTGTTTACCCCAGGCAGCAGGTCAGATAAAGTTTGGATGGATTTATTAGGTTACACTCTTGCACTTGAAGTCATTAGCTGTGATTAAAACGATTTTTGCAATCGATATGTCATAGTCGGCAGATGCCAAGAGGGATGTTTATATCTTTACTTCCTTGTCGAACGAACATGTCTGACTATGTGTACATATTTTAGTAGCTTTTATCCTAATCTGTGTCTTGTTGAACTATAGGTCACTGACGAAATTTTCAAAGAATGAAATCGGTTCGTATCTTAGTAAACACAAGCTGTGATCGTTTTATTAATATTCACATTAATCAGCCGTGTAAGTACAACATGTTCAAGATTATTAAATTTACATGCTACAATACTTCGCAATAAAGTTGTTATTTCTTCTATGTCTCCTCGCCTTTGACTGTAGAATTGCTCTACTACATGGTAGCATTTATCGTTTTCATATAATTTTTAATTACTTTCCCCTTTCTTCTCCCTATTAACTCTTCATTTTGTACTTTATCCGTATCCGCAACCTTTTACCATCCTCCAGTTTTTGATCTTCTGTCTATGAATCACTTCCACAGATACAGTGCTCTAAACGAACAGTTTCAGCATCACTATTCTCAGTAGCAGTCTACCAGCAGGGCTCTTTTATTGATATCAGCTTCCTTCACTCGCAACAATTTGCTCTTCATGTCATTGTGTGAGGTAGTGCAGTGGTCAAGGGACTCGGTTCGAATTCTTGAAGAACAGAATTCGAATCCCTTTCTGGCATTCAAGATTTAAATTTCTTGTGGAACGGCTAAATCGCCTAGGATGAATGTCATTTGCTTTAATTACACCCCGTAGTCCCTCCCCCATCCTAGGTCCACCCGATGCTCCACCTCTAATGATCTCGACGTCATCATATTCGCCAAACTCATTTGTCAGATGAACACATGTGGTTCACGGTGACTGTATCCTTCTGATGGACCCGCATCCTTCTGATGTGGTGATGGCTACTGAATCCGGCCGTCTAACTGTATTGTATTAGCAACTCTGACGGAAGATACAATAAGAAACATATCTTCCCTATTTCCACTCAGTCATTGCCTGTAAATTAACAAATTAGCTGTGAGAAAACAAACATTCATCAAGCTACAAAGACCCAGCCATGCATTGATATACACTGAAGAGTCAAAGAAACTGGTAATCCTGCCTAATATCGCGTAGGGCCCCGCGAGCACGCGGGAGTGTTGAATTCGACGTGGCGTGGACACGACTAATGTCTGAAGTGATGCTGGAGGGAATTGACACTATGAATCCTGCACGGCTGTACGTAAGAGTACGAGGGGGTGGAGATCTCTTCTGAAAAGCACGTTGCAAGGCATCCCAGATATGCGCAATAATGTTCATGTCTAGGGAATTTGGTGGCCAGCGGAAGTGATTAAACTCAGGAGAGTGTTCCTAGAGCCACTCTGTATCAGTTCTGGACGTGTGAGTGTCGCATTGTCTTGCTGGAATTGCGCAAGTCCGTCGGAATGCACAATAGACATGAATGAATGCAGGTGATCAGACAGGATGCTTACGTACGTGTCACCAGTCAGAGTTACATCTAGACGTATCAGGTGTCCCATATCACCCCAACTGCACACGCTCCACACCATTACAGAGCCTCCACCAGCGTGAACAGACCCCTGCTGACATGCAGGAGGGAGCTGCAAAAGATAAAAGCTGTAAAGGAAGAGAGAGATTGGGATACATACATCAAATAACTGAGAAATCAGGTTGCAGTTGCTAATCTGACATGAAAAGGTTGACACGGAGGGGAATTCGCGGTGGGCCCAATCGAATCCCAGTTCGATTTTACTATGAGTTCCCTACGGTATTGGCTTCTTACCTATCTTACATTTATCGTGTATGTCTCACCAAGTAGAAAGTCTCCAGCTACTGTAAAAAGGTGCAGGTGACTCCAGTATAAGTGTAAAAGAACGGACTCGCAAAATTACAAACCAGTATCTCTAACTTCTGTTTGCTGCAGGATCCTTGAGCATATTCTCAGTTCGAATATAATAAACTTTCTGAGACCGAGAAGCTTATGTCCAGGAATCAGCATGGTTTTACAAAGCATCACTAACGCGAAACTCAGCATTCCCTTTTCTCACATGATATTCTGCGAACTATGGATGAAGGGCAATAGGAAATTGCATATTTCTAGATTTCCGAAAAGCATTTGACACCGTGCCCCATTGCAGACTGTTAACGAAGGTACGGGCATATGGAGTAAATTCACAGATGTGTGAGTGGCTCGAAGAATTCTTAAATAATAGAACCCAGTATTTTGTCCTCGACGGCGAGCGTTCATCAGGGACAAGGATATCGTCCGGGGTGCCCCTGGGAAGTGTGCTAGGACCTCTGTTGTTCTCTTTATATATATAAATGATTTGTCGTATCGGGTGGGCGGCATCTCCGATTGTTTGCTCATGATACCGTGGTATATGGTAAAGTGTCGAACTTGAGTGACTGTAGGAAGATACAAGATGACTTAGACAAAAATTCCAGTTGGTGTGATGAATAACAGCTAGCTTTAAATGTGGAAAAAATGTAAGTTACTGCGGATCAATGGGAAGATCAAACCTGTAATGTTAGAATTCAATATTGCTAGTGTCCTGCTTGACACAGTCAAGTTGTTTAAATATCTGCGCGTAACGTTGCAAAGCGTTAAGAGATGGAATGAGTATGTGAGAACTGTGGGAAAGGCGATTGGTCTTCTTCGCTTTATTGGGAGAATTTTAGGGAAGAGTGGTTCACCTGTAAAGGAGACCGCATATAGGACTATGGTGCGATCTATTCTTGAATACTGCTCGAGTGTTTGGGATCCGTACTAGGTCGGATTGAAGGAAGGCATCGAAGCAGTTCAGAGGCGGGCTGTTAGATCTGTTGCCGATAGGTTCTAGCAACACGTTTAAGTGTTACGGAGAAGCTTCGGGCACTCAGATGGGAGTCCCTCGAAGGAAGGCGACGTTCTTTTCGAGAAACAATACTGAGAAAATCTAGAGAACCGGCATTTGAAGCTGACTGCCGAATGATTCTGCCGCCGTCAACATACATTGCGCGTAAGGACAACGAAGATAAGATACGAGAAAAGATGGCTCATGTGGAGGCATATAGATAGCCGTTTTCCCGTGTCTATTTGGACGATGAACAGGAAGGGAAATGACTAGTAGTGGTACGGGGTACCCTCCGCCACGCACCGTACGGTGGCTTGCGGAGTATCAATGTAGATGTAGATAGAGAACCAGTCAGAAGACTGACTTTGGTAGAGGCCCCACGAAGCCACAAACCCACTTTGTCAACAAGGCACTGTGCAAGCTGGTGGTGGCTCCATAATGGTTATGGGTTGTGCTTACAAAAAAATGTTCAAATATATGTGAAATCTTATGGAACTTAACTGCTAAGGTCATCAGCTGCCGATCATGGACGTCTTATTTCTAAACAACGATTGAAATTTTATCGATGACAATGGGCCATATCCCTGGACCACAACGGTTCGCGATTAGTTTGGAGAACATTCTGGACAATTCGACTAAGTGATTTGGCCACCCAGATAGCCGAAACCCACAGAACATTTATGAGATATAATCGGGAGGTAAGCTCGTGAACAAAATCCTGCACTGACAACACTTTCGCATATAGAGGAAGCTTGGCTCACTATTTCTGCGGGGGATTTCCAACGACTTATTCAGTCCATGCCAAGTCGAGTTGGTGTCCTACTACGGGCAAAAAGAGGCCCAACATGAGATTAGGAGGTATCCCACGACTTTTGTTACCTCAGGGTAAGTCGGTATCCAGATATTCGTTGGCTTGAATGTAATCTCTATTTTTCCACAAAGAAACAGTACGCAAAGAGAATCTGGAGGCTTTGCTGATCAACTAGTACTTCTGTCAAGCAAACAAGCCGTTCCAAAGCCTCCTGCACACCTGAAATTTTTGTTCCTTTGAAATTCTGAGTATATGGTGTTAGTAATTTATTCATAAGAGTTTTCGCGGTAATAAGAATTTTCGTGGTATAAAGTACAAAAAATATCATTTCAGTTCATGTGCCTGCACACAATCGAGCCGTCTAGTCTGTTTAATTAAACTAAAACGTTTCAGTTTCTTGTGCTTTCCGCGATCTCTCCGAAAGCTCTAGAAAACTTAAAAGTTTTGGCAGGAAAATATAACAAACGTCTCAACTGAAACCGTTCAGTGCCTGCAGCACTTAAGCAGAAGACTACTGGTATTTCTCTGTCGCAATAACCTTTCGGCTACGCCTACGCCAATAAAAATAGTTGTTAAATTATTTGCGAACACAAACAGCATCTCTCTTTATGATCTACTTTATTGTATTAGATTATATGTTTCCCAATGTTTCTAATGGCGCATCAGCGATTTGTTTTATGAAGTTTCACAAAGACGCACTATACGCTTTCTGATCAAAAGCATCCGAGCACCCATACGTAATTTCGAATCGACCACTAAATGCCATGAGAGGCGGACCCATTAGCATAAAAGAAGGCGGGGGCGGGGACGGGGGGCATATGTTGTCAGTAGAGAAACAGTAACAGCAAACTGAACTGTTCGGTCAGAACAGCTCAGTGACTTCAAATGTGGACTAGTCTTTCGACGTGACGTGAGTAACCCAAGTTGACTGTTGCTGGTGTGATTTTGAAATGGGAAGCTAATCCAAGACCAGCCAGAAGTCGTATAGCGGCGGAAAGTTATCGTCGAGTATTGCGGAGAACTGTTGCAAAAAAACGCATGAAATCAGTGAAAGCAATTACTCGCAAATTCCAAAGTGTTACCACAGTCCAGCTAGCACAATGAATGTCCACAGGGAGTCAAAGAGATTAGGGAAAATGGTCGAGCAGCTCCTCATAGGCTTCACATTTCTGTAGTCAATGCTGAACGAGAGGGATATAAAAACAATTAAAATCGCTCAAAAGAGGAAAGGCCGTTGGACCTGATGGGATACCAGTTCGATTTTACACAGAGTACGCGAAGGAACTTGCCCAACTTCTTGCAGCGGAGTACCGTAGGTCTCTAGAAGAGCGTAGCGTTCCAAAAGATTGGAAAAGGGCACAGGTCATCCCCGTTTTCAAGAAGGGACGTTGAACAGATGTGCAGAACTATACATCTACACTCCTGGAAATTGAAATAAGAACACCGTGAATGCATTGTCCCAGGAAGGGGAAACTTTATTGACACATTCCTGGGGTCAGATACATCACATGATCACACTGACAGAACCACAGGCACATAGACACAGGCAACAGAGCATGCACAATGTCGGCACTAGTACAGTGTATATCCACCTTTCGCAGCAATGCAGGCTGCTATTCTCCCATGGAGACGATCGTAGAGATGCTGGATGTAGTCCTGTGGAACGGCTTGCCATGCCATTTCCACCTGGCGCCTCAGTTGGACCAGCGTTCGTGCTGGACGTGCAGACCGCGTGAGACGACGCTTCATCCAGTCCCAAACATGCTCAATGGGGGACAGATCCGGAGATCTTGCTGGCCAGGGTAGTTGACTTACACCTTCTAGAGCACGTTGGGTGGCACGGGATACATGCGGACGTGCATTGTCCTGTTGGAACAGCAAGTACCCTTGCCGGTCTAGGAATGGTAGAACGATGGGTTCGATGACGGTTTGGATGTACCGTGCACTATTCAGTGTCCCCTCGACGATCACCAGTGGTGTACGGCCAGTGTAGGAGATCGCTCCCCACACCATGATGCCGGGTGTTGGCCCTGTGTGCCTCGGTCGTATGCAGTCCTGATTGTGGCGCTCACCTGCACGGCGCCAAACACGCATACGACCATCATTGGCACCAAGGCAGAAGCGACTCTCATCGCTGAAGACGACACGTCTCCATTCGTCCCTCCATTCACGCCTGTCGCGACACCACTGGAGGCGGGCTGCACGATGTTGGGGCGTGAGCGGAAGACGGCCTAACGGTGTGCGGGACCGTAGCCCAGCTTCATGGAGACGGTTGCGAATGGTCCTCGCCGATACCCCAGGAGCAACAGTGTCCCTAATTTGCTGGGAAGTGGCGGTGCCGTCCCCTACGGCACTGCGTAGGATTCTACGGTCTCGGCGTGCATCCGTGCGTCGCTGCGGTCCGGTCCCAGGTCGACGGGCACGTGCACCTTCCGCCGACCACTGGCGACAACATCGATGTACTGTGGAGACCTCACGCCCCACGTGTTGAGCAATTCGGCGGTACGTCCACCCGGCCTCCCGCATGCCCACTATACGCCCTCGCTCAAAGTCCGTCAACTGCACATACGGTTCACGTCCACGCTGTCGCGGCATGCTACCAGTGTTAAAGACTGCGATGGAGCTCCGTATGCCACGGCAAACTGGCTGACACTGACGGCGGCGGTGCACAAATGCTGCGCAGCTAGCGCCATTCGACGGATAACACCGCGGTTCCTGGTGTGTCCGCTGTGCCGTGCGTGTGATCATTGCTTGTACAGCCCTCTCGCAGTGTCCGGAGCAAGTATGGTGGGTCTGACACATCGGTGTCAATGTGTTCTTTTTTCCATTTCCAGGAGTGTATATCTAATGTCGATCAGGTGTAGAATTTTGGAACACGAATTATGTTCGAGTATAATGACTTTTCTCGATACGAGAAATCTACTCTGTAGGAATCAGCATGGATTTCGAAAAAGACGATCGTGTGAAACCCAACTCGCGCTATTCGTCCAAGAGACTCAGAGGGCCATAGACACGGGTTCCCAGATAGATGCCGTATTTGTTGACTTCCGCAAGGCGTTTGATACAGTTCCTCACAGTCGTTTAATGAACAAAGTAAGAGGATATGGACTATCAGACCAGTTGTGTGATTGGATTGAAGAGTTCCTAGATAACAGAACACAGCATGTCATTCTCAATGGAGAGAAGTCTTCCGAAGTAAGACTGATTTCAAGTGTGCCGCAGCGGAGTGTCGTAGGACCGTTGCTATTCACACTATATATAAATGACCTTGCGGATAACATCGGAAGTTCACTGAAGCTTTTTGGGGTTGCAGTAGTATATCGAGAGGTTGTAACAACGGATAATTGTACTGAAATGCAGGAGGATCTGCAACGAATTGACGCATGGTGCAGGAAATTGCAACTGAATCTCAATGTAGACAAGTGTAATGTGCTGCGAATACATAGAAAGAAAGATCCCTTATCATTTAGCTATAAAATAGCAGGTCAGCAACTGGAAGCAGTTAATTCCATAAATTATCTGGGAGTACGCATTAGGAGTGATTTAAAATGGAATGATCGTATAAGGCAGATCGTCGGCAAAGCAGATGCCAGACTGAGATTCATTTGAAGAATCCTAAGGAAATGCAATCCGAAAACAAAGGAAGTAGGTTACAGTACACTTGTTCGGCCACTGCTTGAATGCTGCTCACCGGAGTGGGATCCGCACCAGATAGGGTTGATAGAAGAGATAGAGAAGATCCAACGGAGAGCAGCACGCTTCGTTACAGGATCATTTAGTAATCGCGAAAGCGTTACGGAGATGATAGATAAACTCCAGTGGAAGACACTGCGAGAGAGACACTCAGTAGCTCGGTACGGGCTTTTGTTGAAGTTTCGAGAACATACCTTCACCGAGGAGTCAAGCAGTATATTGCTCCCCCCTCCGTATATCTCGCGAAGAGACCATGAGGATAAAATCAGAGAGATTAGAGCTCACACAGAGGCACACCGACAATCTTTCTTTCCACGAACAATACGAGATTGGAATAGAAGGGAGAACCGATAGAGGTACTCAAGGTACTCTCCGTCACACACCGTCAGGTGGCTTGCTGGGTATGGATGTAGATGTAGATGTAGATGCTTGAGATGGTGCAAAAGCATCGCCACTTGCCAGTGGATGACTGGAAACGAGTAATTGGGGTAATAAATAATGCTGTACCCTACGGCAATCCGATGGAAGAGTTTCGGTTTAGTGAATCTATGGACAACGTCAGTGTCAACAGTGAACTACGGAGGATGTGGAGCTACGGTATGGGAGAGTTTTTCCTGGTTCCGGCTATTGAGAAGGAATGGGTTGCCTCTCCTCCACAGACATTCAGGCAACTCACTGAAAGCACCCCCCCCCCTCCTCCTCCCCCCCGTAGATTTTAAGCCATCATAGAGGCGCAGAGCGGACACACCCCATAAAATGCCTACTAATAATAAGTGTCCGGATATTTTTGATCAGATGCGTAAAACACCGTATGTACTCGCGTCCATTGCCGGACTTCAAAGAAATCAATCCACTTGCAGTCGCTTTATTCATGGGGGATATAATCAAACAAAGTACATGTACGAAACAGATCTATTCTTTTTTGCTGAGGCTAAATTGCGTTAACATTGTAACGGGGGACGTTAACCTGGCAATGCTTCATCTTGTGATGATACAAATGACGTTGATAATCTAATTAAGTCTTCAGTTCATTGTGGGGAGTTATTATCTCTAGTCAATTTATTATACATACAAAGCAGCAGATCTATTCACGTTCTGCTGTGGCTAAAATGTATTACAGTAATGCTGTAACGAAGTCAGTTAACCTAACAGTGCGTCTCGCACTGTCGATCTTGTGATATATGAAGACGGAGTGCTGCAGTACCATCAAACACAAGCCACGCTGACAGGCCACGGCCGTAGTTAAAGTAGAAGCTCTCTATCGTCCAAATTTGTTCCTAGTGGTAATACTCAGAACTCCCATAAATCATACAGCGGTCCCACAGCAGTAAATAATGGCACTGACAGTCACAGACCTAAAGGAAAATTTGCTTAAATGAAATTAATTACCGAGATAAGGTATAATGCTGATGAAACTCAGACGTTACACGATTTTTCTTTTATTGGCTAAGATGTTTCCAGTCGTACAACCATCTTCAGTGCTGGCAAATACTTCTGTTTACTCATACACTAAACCACTTGCATTATTCCACTTACAAATGTGCATGGCAACTTTTACATCACGTACTTGAAAACCAGTGGCTAGGTCCATGACGTAGAATTACGATAATACGTACAAGCGTTAAAGCATGCAATGTAATCTAAGCTCGGCAGACAAAATTTCAGTCAGCCCTTTAAAAGAGTACGGTGGTACGGTGGAACGCTGCAGGAGGTGCAGAGCAGGTTCTAAGTAGCCATTTGACCCTCACCCTCTGACGCAAGTCATGGCAGTGAAATGTGGGTGTCAGTCGTTTGAAGGGAACCAGCACAGAAACATTAACTGTCGCGGAGACAATGGAGCTATACAGGGTGTTACAAAAAGGTAAGGTCAAACTTTCAGGAAACATTCCTCACACACAAATGAAGAAAAGATGTTATGTGGACATGTGTCCGGAAACGCTTAATTTCCATGTTAGAGCTCATTTTAGTTTCGTCAGTATGTACTGTACTTCCTCGATTCACCGCCAGTTGGCTCAATTGAAGGAAGGTAATGTTGACTTCGGTGCTTGTGTTGATATGCGACTCATTGCTCTACAGTACTAGCATCAAGCACATCAGTACGTAGCATCAACAGGTTAGTGTTCATCACGAACGTGGTTTTGCAGTCAGTGCAATGTTTGCAAATGCGTAGTTGGCAGATGCCCATTTGATGTATGGATTAGCACGGGGCAATAGTCGTGGCGCGGTACGTTTGTATCGAGACAGATTTCCAGAACGAAGGTGTCCCGACAGCAAGACGTTCGAAGCAATTGATCGGCGTCTTAGGGAGCACGGAACATTCCAGCCTATGACTCGCGACTGGGGAAGACCTAGAACGACGAGGACACCTGCAATGGACGAGGCAATTCTTCGTGCAGTTGACGATAATCCTAATGTCAGCGTCAGAGAAGTTGCTGCTGTACAAGGTAACGTTGACCACGTCACTGTATGGAGAGTGCTACGGGAGAACCAGTTGTTTCCGTACCATGTACAGCGTGTGCAGGCACTATCAGCAGCTGATTGGCCTCCACGGGTACACTTCTGCGAATGGTTCATCCAACAATGTGTCAATCCTCAATTCAGTGCAAATGATCTCTTTACGGATGAGGCTTCATTCCAACGTGATCAAATTGTAAATTTTCACAATCAACATGTGTGGGCTGACGAGAATCCGCACGCAATTGTGCAATAACGTCATCAACACGGAAAGCTCTTGTCTACGCAACCCCGGTACCAAATGTAGAGACTCTTCGTGCTCGTATTGTGGACTTCTGTGATACAATACGCCATTCTCCAGGGCTACATCAGCGCATCAGGGATTCCATGCGACGGAGTGTGGATGCATGTATCCTCGCTAACGGAGGACATTTTGAACATTTCCTGTAACAAAGTGTTTGAAGTCACGCTGGTACGTTCTGTTGCAGTGTGTTTCCATTCCATGATTAATGTGATTTGAAGAGAAGTAATAAAATGAGCTCTAACATGGAAATTAAGCGTTTCCGGACACATGTCCACAAACATATTTTCTTTCTTTGTGTGTGAGGAATGTTTCCTGAAAGTTTGGCCGTACTTTTTTGTAACACCCAGTATATTTTTTGTGCCTATAGTCGCGCACCGACGAGGTCTAGGGCTATTGCCGGCACGGTAGCTCAGCGTGTTCGGTCACAGGGCTGGCTGCCATTGTAACAACTGTTGAAAAATGACGTGCTCGTACAATAATAGAAACAATAATCACAAGTTACTTTAAGAAAATTACATTCATTTTACACCAATGACGAGCGATAATTGAATATAATCGAAGAGAAAGCATATGTAGCTTAATTGATAAATTTGTGTAAAATACCTATAATCTGCCTGGAGTAAGGACGTTATAAAAAACCATCCTTATGTGTAAGACCTTTGTAACAGCGGCTCAAAAGTAACATGCTCAAAAACAGTAAAAACTATTTCAATTTTAATTTGTGACAATTACTTGCAATCTTAGGAGCAAGTACGTAAATGTCATAATATACCATTAAATAATCGTCCATAAAGTAAGTTGTTCCTACTATATCTCTGGATATAACTTGTCCCTATGTTAAATTCATAAGTGATACTAAGGCATCCAGTGTATAACGCTTCAGTTTAATATAATTGAAAACTTCCTAAGGCCGAAATTGAAGAATCGTACATCAAATAAACAGAACGGCAGCTCAAGGCATCACGAAATCATTCGAAAAGAAGTAATTCATGCATCCATGCCGACGTCACAGGCAGAAGATAAAGAGAAAGTGTTTGAAGACATCGGATGGGTAATTCAGTACGTAAATGGAGATGAAAATCTAATAGTCATGGGAGACTGGAATGAGGTTGTAGGGGAAGGAGCAGAAGAAAGGGTTACGGGAGAATGTGGGTTTGATGGAAGGAATAGGAAAGGACAAATACTGTTTGAGCTGCAATAAATTTGGGCTAGTTATAGCCAATACTCTCTTCAAGAGTCACAAGAGCCGAGAAGGCATACTTCGAAAAGGGCGGGAGACATGGGACGATTACAGTTAGATTTCGTCGTGGATAGGAAGAGAATCTGAAATCAGATGCTGTATAGTAAGGCGTACCCAGGAACAGATATAGTCTCATATAACAAATTAGTAATGATAAAGAGTAGACTGAAGTTCAAGAGCGTTGTCAGGAAGAATCAATGCGCAAGGAAGTAGGATAAGGAAATTACTAAGGAATAAAGACAAACGCTTGGTGTGCTCTGGAGGCTACAGATACTGCGATAATGAATAGCGCAATAGGCGTCCATTTGAAGAGGAATGGACATCTCTAAAAGGGGCAATAACAGACCTTTAAGAGAATACCCTAGGTACTCGCAAGAAGAAACAATGGATAACAGATGAAATACACAAGCTGATCAACGAAAAAGGACAGTACAAAAATGTTCAGGGAAATTCAGGAATACAGAAGTGCATGTGACTTAGGAACGAAATAAATAGAAGTGCAAGGAAGCTAACGTAAAACGGTTGCATGAAAAATATGAAAATATCGAAAAAGAAATTATTCTAGGAAGGACTGAATCAGCGCATAGGGAAGTCAAACCAGCCTTCAGTGAAATTATAAACAAAGGCGCGGTAACATTAAAAGTACACTCATGTTCAGATAAAAAAAACAGAATAGCTTGAACGACTAGAGGTAGGACGTTCATGTCCAGAGGATATGTATACTATACTCATGCTCATAATAATTGCAGAATGTGGTGCCACACAACGTGGCACTACACAAAACTGGCGCTAATAGCATAGGCACATAGGGAACACACACGGCACAGATCTGTAAGTCCACGGTACTGGTGTAAGTTGAGAAAACCGCCCCGAAACACATGTGCTACAAAACGCCACTGTTTCCTGCGCATGTACCGCGACATAAATATGGGATATGATCACTATGCACACGTACACAGGCAGCACAACGGGTTGGCATACTCTGGATCAGGTGGTCGAGCAGCTGCTGGGGTATAGCCTCCCATTCTTGCACCAGTGCCTGTTGGAGGTCCTGAAGTGTCGTAGGGGTTTGAAGACGTGCAGCGATACGTCGACCGAGAGCATCCCAGACGTGCTCGATGGGTTTTAGGTCTGGAGAACGGGCAGGCCACTCCATTCGCCTGATATCTTCTGTTTCAAGGTACTCCTCCACGAAGGCAGCTCAGTGGGGCCGTGCGTTATCATCCATCAGGAGGAAGTTGGTACCCACTGTACACCTGAAAAGGCGGGCGTACTGGTGCAAAATGACGTCACGATACACCTGACCTGTCACAGTTCCTCTGTCAGAGACATGGAAGGGTGTTCGTGCACCAATCATAATCCCACCCCACACCATCAAACCACGACCTCCATACAGGTCCCTTTCAAGGACATTAAGCGGTTGGTGTCCGGTTCCTGGTTAACGTCAGATGAAAACCCGGCTAGAAACACTGTTCAGACTATACCTGGACTCGTCCGTGAACATAACCTGGGACCACTGTTCCAATGTTCATGTACTGTGTTCTTGACACCAGGCTTTACGGGCTCTCCTGTGACCAGGGGTCAGTGGAATACACCTTGCAGGTCTCCGGGCGAATAAACCATGTCTGTTCAGTCGTTTGTAGACTGTGTGTCTGGAGACAACTGTTCCAGTGCCTGCGGTAAGGTCCTGAGCTAGGCTACCTGCAGTACTCCGTGGCCGTCTGCGGGCACTGATGGTGAGATATCGGTCTTCTTGTGGTGTTGTACACTGTGGACGTCCCGTACTGTAGCGCCTGGACAAGTTTCCTGTCTGCTAGAATCTTTGCCATAATCTTGAGTACACACTTTGTGGCACACGGAGGGCCCGTGCTACGACCTGCTGCGTTTGACCATCCTCCAGTCGCCCTAGTATTCTACCCCTCACGTCATCAGTTGAGCCATTTTCATCACACAGTCACCATTAGCACGTCTGAAAACGTCTGCACACTTACTCGCTGCACCGTACTCTGACATGCACACACAATGCTCTCCGTATGTTGACTGCTGCCAGCGCCACCGTGCGTTCTTGCTCTTCCACTCTTCTTGTTCCTTCTTCGTTGTTTCCAGTCGTTTATGGTCCAACCGATATGGATACGATCCCGGGGTAGGTGCTGCAGGCGATGTCGTGCTTTGGCAAAGGCACTCACTTCGTTCGTCTGCTGCCAGAGCCTATTAACGCCGTATTTCTCCGCACTGTCTACATCTACATCTACATCTACATTTATACTCCGCAAGCCACCCAACGGTGTGTGGCGGAGGGCACTTTACGTGCCACTGTCATTACCTCCCTTTCCTGTTCCAGTCGCGTATGGTTCGCGGGAAGAACGACTGTCTGAAAGCCTCCGTGCGCGCACGAATCTCTCTAATTTTACATTCGTGATCTCCTCGGGAGGTATAAGTAGGGGGAAGCAATATATTCGATACCTCATCCAAAAACGCACCCTCTCGAAACCTGGACAGCAAGCTACACCGCGATGCAGAGCGCCTCTCTTGCAGAGTCTGCCACTTGAGTTTATTAAACATCTCCGTAACACTATCACGGTTACCAAATAACCCTGTGACGAAACGCGCCGCTCTTCTTTGGATCTTCTCTATCTCCTCCGTCAACCCGATCTGGTGCGGATCCCACACTGATGAGCAATACTCAAGTATAGGTCGAACGAGTGTTTTGTAAGCCACCTCCTTTGTTGATGGACTACATTTTCTAAGCACTCTCCCAATGAATCTCAACCTGGTACCCGCCTTACCAACAATTAATTTTATATGACCATTCCACTTCAAATCGTTCCGCACGCATACTCCCAGATATTTTACAGAAGTAACTGCTACCAGCGTTTGTTCCGCTATCATATAATCATACAATAAAGGATCCTTCTTTCTATGTATTCGCAGTACATTACATTTGTCTATGTTAAGGGACAGTTGCCACTCCCTGCACCAAGTGCCTATCCGTTGCAGATCTTCCTGCATTTCGCTACGATTTTCTAATGCTGCAACTTCTCTGTATACTACAGCATCATCAGCGAAAAGCCGCATGGAACTTCCGACACTATCTACTAGGTCTTTTATATATATTGTGAAAAGCAATGGTCCCATAACACTCCCCTGTGACACGCCAGAGGCTACTTTAACGTCTGTAGACGTCTCTCCATTGATAACAACATGCTGTGTTCTGTTTGCTAAGAACTCTTCAATCCAGCCACACAGCTGGTCTGATATTCCGTAGGCTCTTACTTTGTTTATCAGGCGACAGTGCGGAACTGTATCAAACGCCTTCCGGAAGTCAAGAAAAATAGCATCTACCTGGGAGCCTGTATCTAATATTTTCTGGGTCTCATGAACAAATAAAGCGAGTTGGGTCTCACACGACCGCTGTTTCCGGAATCCATGTTGATTCCTACATAGTAGATTCTGGGTTTCCAAAAACGTCAAGATACTCGAGCAAAAAACATGTTCTAAAATTCTACAACAGATCGACGTCAGAGATATAGGTCTATAGTTTTGCGCATCTGCTCGACGACCCTTCTTGAAGACTGGGACTACCTGTGCTCTTTTCCAATCATTTGGAACCCTCCGTTCCTCTAGAGACTTGCGGTACACGGCTGTTAGAAGGGGGGCAAGTTCTTTCGCGTACTCTGTGTAGAATCGAATTGGTATCCCGTCAGGTCCAGTGGACTTTCCTCTGTTGAGTGATTCCAGTTGCTTTTCTATTCCTTGGACACTTATTTCGATGTCCTAACGGGTACGTTCGTCGTAGCCCCACATTGATTTCTGCGATTTCTTGTCTGTTAGCACTGACAACACTAAGCAAATGCCGCTGCTCTCGATCGTTAAGTGAAAGCCCTCGGCCACTGCATTGCCCGAGGCGAGAGGTAAGGCCTGAAATCTGGTATTCTCGTCACACTCTTGGCACAGTGATCTCGGGATAGTAAATTCCCTAACGGTTTCTGAAATGAAATGTCCCATACGTATAGCACCAACTACCATTCCGCATTCAAAGTCTGTCCTGCAATGCCATTTGAATGAGGTGTCGACGTTCACAGGGGGATGGTCTGGGTGTTGCGACCTGACCTACTCGTCGTGTTCTATGGCCTTCCGCCAACCATTCTGCACATATCCGTTGCGCTGCCGAAACACTTGACAAAAGGCAGGAGTTTGCGATGTAAACATACACAGATGGCGGTAGTATCACGTACACAAGGTGTAAATGGGCAGTGCCTTGACAGATCTGTCATTCGTACTCAGGTGATTCACGTGAAAAGATTTCTGACGTGACAATGGCCGCACGACTGGAACTCACAGACTCTGAACGCGGAATGGTAGTTGAAGGTAGACGTATGCGACATTTCATTTCAGAAACCTTTAGGGAATTTACTACTCCGAGATCACTGTACCAAGAGTGTGACGAGAATACCAGATTTCAGGCCTTACCTCTCGCCTCGGGCAATGCAGTGGCCGAGGGCTTTCACTTAACGATCGAGAGCAGTAGCATTTGCTTAGTGTTTTCAGTGCTAACAGACAAGAAATCGCAGAAATCAATGTGGGACGTACGACGAACGTACCCGTTGGGACAGTGCGGCGAAATACGGCGTTAATGGGCTCTGTCAGCAGACGACCGAAGAGAGTGCCTTTGCTAAAGCACGACATCGCGAGCAGCACCTATCCCGGAATCGTGCCCATATTGGTTGGACCATAAACGACTGGAAACAACGAAGAAGGAACAGGAAGAGTGGTAGAGCAAGAACGATATTCTCCGATTAAAAATCTATACATCGAAGAAGCAATGACGGAAACAAATGAACGGTTCGAGAGTGGGATTAGAATTCAAGGCGACAGATATCAATGATAAGATTCGCTGATGACATAGTTCTCCTCAGGAAAACTGAAGTATAATTACAGGATCTGTTGAACGGAATGTAGAGTTTAATAAGTACAGAATATGGACTGAGAGTTAACTGAAGAAAGGCGAAAGTAAAGAGAAGTAGCAGAAATGAGAATACCGATAAACTTAACATCAGAATTGGAGACCACGAAGTAAATGAAGTTAAGGAAGCAAGACTGCAAAACAACCATGACAGATGGAGCAAGGGGGACTTAAAAACCAGACTAGCACCGGCAAAAAGAGCTTTCCCGGACAATAGAAGTCTATTAGTATCAAACATGTATTAGTTTGAGGAAGAAATTACTTGATAATGTACGTTTGGAGCACAGCATTTCATGATAGTGAAATAGGAGAGAAATCTGTGGCTGGTCGCATCACACCACGAATGGTTTTCCGATTTGTTAGTGTGTTATTGGGGACTGTACAATGTGTCTGCAGGGAATAGTGTAACATTCGTAGCCATGTAACCCAGCAGAATGGTCGCAAAAAGATTCTCACTGGTAGGAACTGGAGACGAGTGTCTCCTCTTGTGAAGAACAGTGAGAATAAAATCCGACAGCAAGTGCTGTCGGTCAATGAATGTCCACCTCAGCAGTTTTCAATCAAACCTAAAGGGTAAATTTATGAACGAAGCTTAGAACCACTAGTGCAGCTCCACCGTCAAAGTCGTCCAGTGATCGTCATTGGACAGCATGATCAGCAGCTTCGCAACGCCTCTATGACAACACGCAGCCAAGTGCCGACGCCCCCCCCCCCCCCCCCCCCAGCCTGCATGGGCGAACTCCAACTCTCTTAGATACCTTTGAATCCTTCTACATCACTTCCACATCGGACGACGAGCGTTTGCTGGTAGGAAATTAGCTACTTCATGTAACACAATCTTATGATCTCAGCCGGTGTGCATGGGTCGTCCAAATACTGACTTTTCTTGGTCAAGTTTTCCAAATACTTCACCGGACTACGGAACCCTGACCTCTCCAAACTCTGCTCATCATTATTTCCTGTTTGATCCTGTCCTGTGTCTCCTTGGACCAGTATTTGTTTAAAAATGCATTACGAAACTCTTCGTATGACGTGCACGTTTTTGCAACGTTCCGCATGCATTCGGCCGATGTTCCCTCGATATGTGAACATACGAAGTCCAGTTTGTACATCAGAGGCCAGTCAGGAGGTAATGATAAATCAAACTGTCCAACGAAAGTTTTTGGGTGTAAAACATTACCCTTATCTTTGTAATGCTGGAATTTTCGTACAAAGATAAAATGCTTAAAATCGAAAATTTCATTAGAATTTCTTCCCGCTCGGTCTACCACATTCTCGCTTGGCTTTAACGTTTCCGGTCTACCGTTAATTTGGGCATCCTCTCTTCTACTACTCGTCAAGTTTTCATCATTGGAAAAATTTTGCGTGGTGCTCATTATTGGGTAACAATTATGCATATGAAATATTTCATTGCTGTTCTCCGTATTCGCAATTTGCAACCCAGTGTGCCCTGTGTAGACGCGGGGGCCAAATCTCTAGCGAAATTTTGTTGCTCTGCAGATACGCTTTCATTGTGTAGTTGACGAGCAACTCTTACATTCCAGGACATTCTAATATCGTCTTGGCTTGGACACGATCGTGTTTAGCTTGAACTGGTTCTTTCGGTTTCTGTTGTTTACAAACCGCCTACTATTTCTTTTCTGAGATGTGATTTTTGACTTGATTGCGACCTGACTTCCTGCGATAACTGTTTAATTTCGCTTTCAATGCGCTGTTTAAATTGGGAGAGCTCCGCGGTCAATGCCTTATTTGGTGCACTTTTTGTCTTTTGCAGCTGCGTTATTTCTACTTGCTTCACACGCCTCTGCAACTTCGTTAATGCACCTCTACCTATCTTTGTCGTGTTTTCTGTCTTCTCTAAGTTTCAAGAGCAATCCGCTTTCCGGTCCTTGCTATTAATCACGCCTCGTTCGCGGTTCTTCTGACCTCCGCAATCTCCCGTTCTAGTTTTGTTCGGAGCGTCACTACCTCATTTTTCACTTCCCTCGTTTCATATTTTATCGATTGAATTTCCGCACTAACCTTTTGAATATTACTTCCCATTTCAGAGCTTACTTCATCATTCCCCTTTTTTATTTGCTATCCTAATTCAAATCTGACACTTTGAATTTTATTTCCCATTTCTGAGCTGACCTTCTCCATTTCAGCACTAACATTTTGAATTTTACTTGCCATTTCACTTCTCATCACTTCTATGTATGCAAGGATGCCCAACACACCTGTGTTATCCAAATCTTCTCTCCTATTTTTTTCTCTTCCTCTGCTCTTAGGTATCTTCTCCCCTTTTCCCTTTCCATTTCTTGGTATTCAAGAAAGTCATCACTGCGTGCCCCTGATATGCTGCCTCGTGACGATGTCACTGACGGCAGTCTACCACAATTCTTAGCTGTTCTGCGCACTTGGACTCCCTCCATTATAGTCCCGTATCTTTACGATTGCCTCAGTGTGTCTCTGTTCCTCATCTTCGCTATCAGATTGACCACCACGGGATTGACTGTGTCTATCATCCTCACAAAATTCCCTTGGATAAGTATTCTCCTCACCAGTGCCTTGTGTGTTCTGTTGTGCTACTAAGCGCGCTTTCGCCCTAGTTAACATGGACTGATCCCTGATAACAGTTCTCTCTTAAAGGTACACAATCTACACTACCCACATTTATTATGTAACGGGCATGTAACATAAAATATCTACAACAAAGAAGCTAAATTAATGGCAACGTCGTAAACGAGCAGTGTCGTTACAATACAAGCAAAATTCAGTGACTCACGACATAACCTAAATATCAATAAATTGCAGCCAGTGAGCTGAAGCGCAATGCCTCGAAAAAGAAATACATTAAAATACACAAATGTTATTTTTAATGTTATCACGTGAAAACACTGAAAACTGGTGATCACTACACAGCTCTACAAAATAAAATTTTTTTTTCGTTGCCAGGGAAGTTTGAACGAAAATGGGATATTGTTATGATACTCATTCCGAGTATATTTGTACTTTTTCAAATTGGCTCTGGTTTTTGAGATATAGGTTATTTGTGGAAATGAGAGTTTCATGTGGATAATATCGACTGCAGGGTCCATATATGGTGTAATGTATTTGCTACCTGTTTTTTAATTAGTGATATTGTACTATCTTTATTAAACAATTGTGCTCAGGGAGTGCATCTGTGTGGTTGAGGATTACATCATGCAAACATCACACTGTCAGCATGTGTTCAGTCCTGTTGTGCAGTGCGTGTGTTGAAGATATTGAGGGTTGTGCAGATTTGAATTCGGCGGTACTCGACATTCATTTGTTGGCCGAGGTAATCCCCGCAACAGCCGATAGGTAGCGTTCAGTGTAAACAAGAAAAATGGCGATGGTCGAAAGTCACACACATGTGCAGTGCAGCTTCAAGGAGATAGAACCTTTTCATCGTGACGTAGCAAATAAGAGGTGAGTATTCATTTCACACAAAACAATTAATGATGTTTGTTGGATGTGATTGACATGCAAATACAAGAAAGTTCTGCATTGTAGTATTTGTGCAATTTTGTTTTAGGAAAACATGAGTTCTTCACGCCGTCTTTGCGTGAACCATCCAGATGAGTTCTGCTACATTTGTGGTGAACACGTTCTTCAAAAGAACAGGAAGAATATCACTCCTTTTGTGAAGGAAGCGTATCTGGCATATTTCGGAATTAAACTTTGAGATCAAGACAAGGCGTGAGCACCCCATAAAGTTTGTAAATGCTGTGTGGAGTGCTTATGGCAGTGGACAAAACGAAAAAGGAAAAGCTTAAACTTCGGAGTGCCTATGGTATGGCGAGAGCAGAAGAACCATACAGATGATTGCTATTTTTGCATTGTTAATGTGAAAGGTTTTAATAGGTTCAAAAAACGAAAGTGGGAATATCCCGATTTGGAGTCAGCAAGAAGACCGGTGGTGCACAGCAACGATGTTCCTGTAACAACCTTCACAACATTACCCACGCTAACATCATCAGATGACGATGTGCACGGCGAGGAATGTACAAGTAGTGGTTCGGAATACGAAGGACGTGAGACGCAACCCCAGCACTTCGACCAGAAGGAGCTCAGTGACTTGATACGAGAACTCAATCTTTCAAAGCAAGCATCAGAACTCTTAGCATCCAGGCTTAAGGAAAAGAACTGTCTTCATCCAAGTGTTAAAATAACAGCTTACCGGACGAGAGAAGAAAACCTTCTTCCATACTTCAACCAAGAAGAGGTTATAGTGTATTGCAGCAATATACCTGGACTTTTACTTGAATTGGGGCTGCCGGAATATAGACCAGAGGACTGGCGTCTCTTCATAGACAGTTCCACTAGAAGTTTAAAATGTGTTCTCCTACACAATGGCAATCGTTACGCAACTATTCCAATTGCCCACTCAACAAAACTTTGTGAAGCATATGCTAACATCAAGATGGTTCTGCAGAAAATTCAGTATATGCAGCACCAGTGGTTGATTTGTGTTGATTTGAAAATGGTGAACTTCTTGCTTGGACAACAAAGTGGATACACAAAGCACCCATGTTTTATCTGCATGTGGGATAGTGGGGCAAAGCACGAACATTGGAAGCAGAAAACATGGCCTCCAAGGGAACATATGGCTGTTGGTGAAGCAAACATCATTAATGAACCTCTGGTTAGTAGGGACAAGATTGTTCTTCCACCATTACATATTAAGTTAGGACTAATGAAGCAATTCACCAAAGCTTTAGACAGAAATGGTAATTGCTTCACATACATCTGCAATACGTTCCCTGGACTCAGTAGTGAAAAACTTAAGGCAGGAATATTTGATGGTCCTCAAATTCGCAGGCTCATCAACGATACCAATTTTACAAGTGTCATGACTGTCACTGAAGCATCGGCCTGGAACAGTTTTGTCGCTGTTGTAAAATGTTTTTTGGGCAATCATAAAGCTCCCAATTACGAGGAACTGGTCAAAAACATGCTCACTAACTTTCAAAACTTAGGAGCTAACATGAGCATAAAATTGCACTTCCTTCACAGCCACTTGGATCGATTTCCTCGTAATCTAGGTGATTTCAGTGAGGAACAAGGAGAGCGGTTCCATCAAGATATGAAAGGAATAGAGGAAAGATATAAAGGAAGATGGGACAGGCATATGATGGCAGATTATTGCTGGAATCTGCAACGTGACTGTTCTGAAGAGACCTATAAAAGGAAAGCGTGCAGGAAGCGGTTCGTCATGGACGGAAAATGATATACTTATAGAGAAACTTTTCAATTATGTTTTATACGTGGACAAATGCCTATCAGGTTTTCATAGAAGCTATTTATAAAGATTATTTTCTTTTTTCATTGTAGTTTGTAGCGCTCGAGTTCAGTATTAGCAATTTTTTTCTAATTTTTTGAATAAATCATGCATTATCTCAAAAACTAGAGCCAAACTGCATAAATGGTTGCTATATTCGTCCTCAGCACCACTAACCCATCCTAAAGCCACTCAAATATCCTTGGCAAGAAAATGAGTGTTGACCAGTGAGCTATCAGTAACACCTTAACATCATAAATGGGAATTTTTTTTTATTTCTGACGTTTCAAACCACTTTATGACTATAATCAGAAGACTCTAAGTAGGATCCTGACAGGGTAAGCCATATCCAAGATGCTACTCCAGGCGGGTGTAAAATGAATGTGCGAAACGGAAAATAATGAAGCTAAAATGATGATATGGCCCTGTCTAACTACTCCCTGAAGCAGATCTTAGGATCTCTTAAGCCTCTTTAACATATAAATTACAACCTAAACATAAATGAATGATTAAGGCAACTAATACTACTAAATGATAAACGTTGTTTCTCATTATACATTTATTGTAAATTAAGAAACAACCCTTTATTACAAATGTCCATATTTCATAATTAAAAATTGCTTATCAATTGCCCAACTCTGCCCCTTTTCATGTCCACGTGATCTAACATAATTAACGTGAAATGAATGACATCATCTACGTACCAAACACTAGAAGACACTACTATCAAAGATGATCTACAGTGGTTGGAACCTCAGTGGAAATAAACTAACGTGACCACAGGTGTTCAGCTTTAGAGCCCTAATAAGCCGAGGCAGTTAGCAATATCACCGTATGTGCTACGTCTGGTGCGTCGGGGTGATGGTTCTCGTACACGTCTGCAACGAAGGAAGAACTCCAGCCACAAAATAAAAGTCTTTCAAACACTAGGACGGCAGAAGGCGGTCCTCTGACTAATATACTCTAATACTGTCTTCTCCTCTCTGTGTTCTACAGACGACAAACGCGAACTCCCAGCCACAAGGACGGAGTTCAGATAATGTCTCAACATAAGTATAAGCAGAAGAAGTGCTCTCAATCACTCAACGCTGCGTGCTCAACGATGTCTTCCAACCCGGAGGCGAAGTCCAGAATCGTATAAGTTCGCAACAGTATAGTGCCTAACCGTTCTAACTATAAACTCTCCTGAGACCAAAGACAGCAAGTCCGTCAACACCAACAAGAACCTGATACTGAGTGACCGTTACACACGGACGCTCAAACGCAGGAGGCTTCTTCTCTCCACCGCTGGCTCCCCAGCAAGGCTCGGCTCCCCACCCTCGTAACCCGGAAAGCCAATCATATTCTCGAAACCACGGAATATTCTCCCTGTCTACAGATTCTTCCGAACGCCGACCAACCATATTTGAGTCTTTTGTCGTCCAGTGCGGAAAGTTTGCGAGGAAATACCTATACTCATACAATGGTACACTTCTGAGTAAAAATCCGCGGAAACAACCCAGCCTGCGTGATTTCCGAGGTGACGCTTCCTCGTTCCTGTAAGTTGCGACCAAGATTTTCATAGTTCCCGAAGTATAATCCTTCCAGCCTAGCTACAATACCAGCCAGCCGCCGCTGTATCGTGTTCCCGCGCCCAGGTGTCCACACTGTCCGTCTTGGCACTTCCTGTGTCAAGAAGGACCAGCGCACCTGTGCAGGCTTTTCTTCCACCCAGCGCTTGAGTTACGCCTGCCGTTTCATCTCCACTGGCGTTCCAACCTCTACTAGTATAGGCAGTCATTCATTACGCCGGTTTGATAATAAAGACTCTCCGTCAGCTTTCATGCAAAAGCGTAAACAATTACTTACAATGCGTACATGACAATTTCAGTCTTCTTTAAATATTCATATATACAATGTACAGCCTATCAAATGATACCTAATTGTGGTTGTACACTCCTGGAAATTGAAATAAGAACACCGTGAATTCATTGTCCCAGGAAGGGGAAACTTTATTGACACATTCCTGGGGTCAGATACATCACATGATCACACTGACAGAACCACAGGCACATAGACACAGGCAACAGAGCATGCACAATGTCGGCACTAGTACAGTGAATATCCACCTTTCGCAGCAATGCAGGCTGCTATTCTCCCATGGAGACGATCGTAGAGATGCTGGATGTAGTCCTGTGGAACGGCTTGCCATGCCATTTCCACCTGGCGCCTCAGTTGGACCAGCGTTCGTGCTGGACGTGCAGACCGCGTGAGACGACGCTTCATCCAGTCCCAAACATGCTCAATGGGGGACAGATCCGGAGATCTTGCTGGCCAGGGTAGTTGACTTACACCTTCTAGAGCACGATGGGTGGCACGGGATACATGCGGACGTGCATTGTCCTGTTGGAACAGCAAGTTCCCTTGCCGGTCTAGGAATGGTAGAACGATGGGTTCGATGACGGTTTGGATGTACCGTGCACTATTCAGTGTCCCCTCGACGATCACCAGTGGTGTACGGCCAGTGTAGGAGATCGCTCCCCACACCATGATGCCGGGTGTTGGCCCTGTGTGCCTCGGTCGTATGCAGTCCTGATTGTGGCGCTCACCTGCACGGCGCCAAACACGCATACGACCATCATTGGCACCAAGGCAGAAGCGACTCTCATCGCTGAAGACGACACGTCTCCATTCGTCCCTCCATTCACGCCTGTCGCGACACCACTGGAGGCGGGCTGCACGATGTTGGGGCGTGAGCGGAAGACGGCCTAACGGTGTGCGGGACCGTAGCCCAGCTTCATGGAGACAGTTGCGAATGGTCCTCGCCGATACCCCAGGAGCAACAGTGTCCCTAATTTGCTGGGAAGTGGCGGTGCGGTCCCCTACGGCACTGCGTAGGATTCTACGGTCTTGGCGTGCATCCGTGCGTCGCTGCGGTCCGGTCCCAGGTCGACGGGCACGTGCACCTTCCGCCGACCACTGGCGACAACAGCGATGTACTGTGGAGACCTCACGCCCCACGTGTTGAGCAATTCGGCGGTACGTCCACCCGGCCTCCCGCATGCCCACTATACGCCCTCGCTCAAAGTCCGTCAACTGCACATACGGTTCACGTCCACGCTGTCGCGGCATGCTACCAGTGTTAAAGACTGCGATGGAGCTCCGTATGCCACGGCAAACTGGCTGACACTGACGGCGGCGGTGCACAAATGCTGCGCAGCTAGCGCCATTCGACGGCCAACACCGCGGTTCCTGGTGTGTCCGCTGTGCCGTGCGTGTGATCATTGCTTGTACAGCCCTCTCGCAGTGTCCGGAGCAAGTATGGTGGGTCTGACACACCGGTGTCAATGTGTTCTTTTTTCCATTTCCAGGAGTGTAGATCAAGGCAAAATATGTAGATGAGTGCTTGTAAGGTGCGAAATTATAGCCACCTTACAGATGAATAAATGTACTGCAAAGGTAATGTGCACATCCCGAGTTCCTTAAATAAAGGCCTGCAAGGTGATCTTGGGTGGGCTCCAGCTATTGTTCCGATTACACGCTTTTGTGCAATGAATACTTTTCCTGTTAGTGATGAATTACCCCAAAATATGTCACATTAAAGCAGTGAATAAAATTAGGCATAGTAAGCTATTTTACTGATATGTTTATCACCAAAATTTGCAGTAACCCTAATAGCATTAACAGCTGAATCTAACTGTTCCAGCAGATCGTCAGTGTGTTTCATCCAGTTCAATTTCTCATCAATGCACACACCCAGAAATTTTGAATGTTATGCCCTAGCAACAGACTTCTGCTCGAAGTCTATATTTATCAAAGGTGTTATGCCGTTTACCACAGAGAAGTGTATATACTGTGTTTTCTCAACAACAACAAAATTGCTAGAAGCGTGAAAGACCTCTTGCGCGCGTCGTCTGGTGATGATCGTGTGATCAGCCGCCACTTTCGTCATGCTTGGCCTCCCAGGTCCCCAGACCTCAGTCCGTGCGATTATTGGCTTTGGGGTTACCTGAAGTCGCAAGTGTATCGTGATCGACCGACATCTCTAGGGATGCTGAAAGACAACATCCGACGCCAATGCCTCACCATAACTCCGGACATGCTTTACAGGGCTGTTCACATCATTATTCCTCGACTACAGCTATTGTTGAGGAATGATGGTGGACATATTGAGCATTTCCTGTAAAGAACATCATCTTTGCTTTGTCTTACTTTGTTATGCTAATTATTGCTATTCTGATCGGATGAAGCGCCATCTGTCGGACATTTTTTGAACGTTTGTATTTTGTAGGTTCTAATAAAACCCCATGTCATTCCAAGCATGTGTGTCAATTTGTACCTCTCTATCTACATTATTCCGTGATTTATTCAGTTTTCAAATTTATACTGACTTTTTGATCACCCGGTACTTGTATCATCAGCAAAAAGAACAAGTTTTGCATCTTCATGAATGTAGAGTGGCATGTCATTAACATATCAAGAACAATAAGGGACCCAAGACTGAACCCTGTGGGAAACCATTCATGATACCTCCCCAGTAGAGGACTCTGCCGATTTCTGCAGACTACTTGCACTGTTCATTTCAACTTTCTGCATTCTTCCAGTTGAATATGAATTAAAACGTTTTTGTACTGACCCACTCATACCACAACACTATAGCTTATCTGAAGAATTT
Organism: Schistocerca nitens; assembly: GCF_023898315.1. Lineage (NCBI taxonomy): Eukaryota > Metazoa > Arthropoda > Insecta > Orthoptera > Acrididae > Schistocerca > Schistocerca nitens. Next base: position 421,332,796 of record NC_064617.1, on the reverse strand, counting down.
AATGATTGACACAGTCAAAAGCCTTTGAGAGGCCACCAAATATCCCAATGAGTGACGTTCGGTTATTCAAAGTATTTAATATTTAATTAGTGCAATGATATTTTCTGTTGAAAAGCCTTTTCGAAATCCAAATTGACACTTTACTACTACTCCATTTTTACATATATGTGATGGTACTCTTGAATACATTATTTTTCCATGAATTTTCGATAAAGCGTCAGAAGTGAGACTGGGCGGCAGTTATTAGCATCAGACCTATGCCCTTTTTTATGCAAAGGTTTAACAATAGCGTATTACAGTCTACCTGGAAAAATGCCCTTTTCAGCGGCTGAGAATCCTATTTATCTGTTGGGAACAAGTTTTAATACTGTGTTAAAAATGCCATCAATTCCATGTGGGCTTTTACTTTTGAGTAAACTTATTATTTTCCTAATTTCAGTAGGAGAGGTGATTTGAATTTCAATTTTATCCAATTGCATAGGTATTGTCTCTTGCATATACTAGCTTGCATTTTCTAATGAATAGCTGGATCCTATTTTCTCTACAATACTTAAAAAATTATTATTACAAATGTTTTTTACTTCTGACTTTTCGTTAACAAACTTTTCATCGAGCTGGATAGAAATAGAGTCTTCCTGTGCTCTCGGTTGCCCTGTTTCCCTTTTAACAATATTCCAAATTATTTTAATTTTGTTATCAGATGTGCTAATCTCAGACATAATGCACACATTTCTGGACTTTTTAATAACTTTTCTTAATAAAGTGAATAGTTTTTATAATGTTTCACAGTTTCCTGGTCATTACTCCTTCTAGCTATGAGATACATTTCGCTTTTCTCTTTACAAAATATTTTTATCCCTTTAGTAAGCCATGGCTTTTTAGATGGTTTCTTACAATTACATTTCACTGTTTTCTGAAGGAGACTGATTTCAAATGTCCTCATAGAGGTATCATGAAACAGGTTAAACTTTAAATTAGCATCAGGTTCCCTGTACACCTCATCCCAGTCTAAATGCTGCAAGCTTTCCCTAAAATTTTACGTTCTTAAATCGTTAATTGAAAGCACTATTTAGGAGGACTGTTTTGCATTACTGTATGGAGCTACGTCATATACTACAACTAGCTGTGCATCATGATCAGACAGACCATTCTTAACAGGAAAAGTTTTTATTTGATTAACTTGGTCTATAAAAACATTATCTGTCAGTGTGCTGCTTTCCTGTACCACCCGAGTAGGAAAATCAATAACCGACATCAAATTAAAAGAACCAACTAATACTTCAAGGTCAAGTTCTCTATCGGACTCTTTTAGAAAATCTACACGGTAATTGGCTGGGCGCCACGTTCCAGACAATTCAGCGTGACAAATTAGCACCACCATTACCGCAAAATCAATTGTGGGGAGCAGTTTTTAAGGACGAACAGCTGGGCACTTAACTGACCTAGGGTCTGTGTTATTGATGGCCATGTCGATGTCGCGGACGAGTCTATCTCCGCCAAGACACGAACCGCTGTCTGCCGCTCAAGCACCTAGGCGCCAGGGCAGCTGCGCGCTTTGTCGCCTTCCCGGCAGTGCGACATGAGGGTCCAGCTACCCCTGCCCTCTGTGGGGTATCGTCAGAAGTTCCAACCCTCTCCTGATAAGAAATTTAAAGTCGAAAGTGTCACAAGTGTGTCTCATGACAACACACTAGATATCAAATACGATGATTATCACGTCACAGATTTCAACACATACGACGAACGCCTGGAAAGACAGCCTAAACTGAAGGCTAACATCAATATTAAAAGCGTACTGTGTTATATGGAGAAGCAGCACGAAATGGCGAAATACGAAAACCTCGAGAACGCGGTTCTTACTTTCGTTATTGGCACCTACAACACTGGGTATCGTCCGTAACCAGAAATCTCGGGTGTACAGACTTTATAGCGTCATTAGGATATATTACTAATTTGAAAAAGAAAGCTTAGGATGAAATTACGCCGTATAATTATGCTCCAAGCACGAAAAGATAAGGAAGACTATGAAGAGGTGATTCAAAGTGCTCAGACATTTGTCGCTGAAGTCAATGCGGATATCACGAAAGAAAATATCCAAATGGGATCTGTACGGAATTGTGATCAGATTCTGTTCAACTATGGGCTTTCTTCCGAAAGAACGCTGTCCTTGAGAGAGGAGGGAAACACTGTCTAGACCTTGCATTAGTTAACAGCGCAACACGCAGCTACACGACCGATGTTACTATATCAATGGACGGATTATTGTCAGGCAGACTCCGTATATGCTTGCAAGCACCCAATGGGAAGTTTGGAGCCCCTGTGTCAAGGGAAATAGAAAAACTGTTACCTTCACATGTCCTCCTAGATGCAAGTATGAGCGGGAAGATGACGAAAGAACGTCTGAAGACTTTCTTATGAGAATTTTGAACCCACATTTGCCGACAAAGTCACTAGTACCTTGTGACTCCTGATCTGAACTGAAGGATGAACAAGAACTACTGGAAGACTCTAAAGATGTAGTTTTTGAATCATTCCACCTAAAACTACAAAATATGTGCAACCTATCGATGCGTATTTCTTCAGGTAATATAAAATATATGCTAAAAGAATGACAGACATTCTTAAACTACGTTCCAGGAACGAGAAGCCAAAATTACATGACAGATATTTATCACGACAATGCAGTCTGTGAATCAAATGTTCAAATGTGTGTGAAATCTTATGGGACTTAACTGCTAAGGTCATCAGTCCCTAAGCTTACACACTACTTAACCTAAATTATCCTAAGGACACACAGACACACCCATGCCCGAGGGATGACTCAAACCTCCGCCGGGACCAGAGCACAGTCCATGACTTCAGCGCCTAAGACCGCTCGGCTGATCCCGCGCGGCAGTCTGTGAATAAGTTATCTGCGTAAGCGTATAGACCAGTGCTTCGTCACGAGTGGCAGAATGCTGGCTACGGTATTGGTGAACCTGTGGATAACTTCAACACTGTCCATGACGTGGTGTTCAGCAGTGATATTATAGAAAGTGCAATTATAACATGTGATCAACTTGCTCTTCTTCATTGTGCGTTTTGTAGTCACTCATACTGCTGTGAGCATTTTATTGAAAATCGTCTTTCTTTTATAGTTGATATATTTGCACTGCGATTCGCTTCCACGATGACAACTGCTGTGACAACTAGAACACTTTTGCAGAGTCTTGCAGAAAAACGACACTCACCAGCACACTAAGAGGTACGGATTGCTCCTGTATCCAAAATTTCGTAAAGATATGTTTGTTCGAACGCAAATACTTTCCTTGTAAACCGAATGAATTAATAAAGAACTCTTATCTGATCACCACTGTGTAATGGTACGGTAGACAGTAGCTAGGTGATGGAGTGGTGAGGGCCTGTACTAACTAATAAACTCAAAATACTGCAAAACACGTTTATCACAGATGACATTTTCCATAGGATAAATAGGATCTTAATGACACCTATAACTGATCACGTCCGCAATGGACTTTAACAAGCAAGCATTGTGGAAAAAACACGATCGCAACTTCTCATTTAACCTTTAAACGCTCAATCAACTTTAAACTCCAGAAAATTATTGCGGATACAAGCCGAAGAGTTGTTATAGTGACAAAATTTACTAGTGAGCACTGTAAAATTACAAGACACTAACAAAGATAAAAAAACAGTCGAAAGCTAACACAGCGACCTATTAAATGAATTACTTTCTGAGCCACTTAAGGAATTAAATTTCACACATCAATAAGGTTGTACAGTTTAATAGTAATAACAGACGTGGGCATCACGCCCAGAACAATCGAGCTTAGCTACGGGCATCACGTGACGTAACTACACGTATCGCTAACAAGAAACCACTAAGAAATGACCTACGTAACGTCAGCCACCATTTCAAGCTCTAGGATATACAAGCACTCTTATTAACCTACCTAGAATACATGAAAGAAATATGAGCACATGCTAGCAACAAATGAGTGCACATACAGTTTAAAAGCAACCCGTTCAGATTTCCACGAACGAAGAAAATTAAACAACTTGGATTTTAGCAACTATCGTGCAAATTAAGCCTGCGACTCAAATAACTATTTTAATGTATCAACGGCTCCGGCCAGTGTACAGTTAGATAATTATTTAACCACTGTGATAGTCTCAGTCACCAAACTTGCCAGAGCTCAGCACACTTTAATTATTTCACAAGTATCAGGACAGGATTTTTCACAGACCGGATAACAACACTCAACTCGTTCCCAGGCTCTCTTTCTTTTTATTTAAAAAAATCTCACGTTGGCAGACAACGAGAGTGCGATAAGGCTGGTAGGTTTCCCCATAACAATAACAAATCCGCAAGGAAATTTATCAGAGTTCACCATTAAAGAAGGAACTCACCGCAGCAAGCGGACAAGTCAGACCGCATCCACAGGACGTACACGGTCCAGGAGAGAAGTCACCAGGTTTCTTTTCTGGGAGGGGTGGGGGGCTGTATGCCAGTATTCAATAGATGGGACACACGAATACAGCACGTTATAGAACCCCGCCCGCTGCCCTCCAAAGCGATACTAGCTTTTCATTCTGGTCCCAGTGGTTTCTTAGTAGTCCTACCAACTCGATGAATGTTTAGAAATAACTTTCAGAAGGCGGAGATGCTAATGATTTATATCTCGACTACTAGCCTTTGATAATTCTCTTAAAGCCTAGACCATGAAGAAGGATGGAGGATTAAGGTTTAACGTCCCGTCGATATCGATGTCATTAGAGACGGAGCACAAGCTCGGATTGTTTCAAGGTTCGAAATGAAAATAGGCCGTACCATTTTAAAGGACCTTTCTCGCTTTTTGCCCGGAGCGATTTAGGGAAATAACGGAAAACTTTATTCTGGATGACCAGACAGGGATTTGAACCGTCGTCCTGCCGGATGTGAGTGCAGTGCGCTAACCACTGCGTCACTTAGCTCAGTTTAATGCCTAGAAATCACACGTGATGCACGTACGTACACTTGATGTAGTTAACTTCATCTGGTGATGTGACGGCGGTACTGGCAGTGGTAGGAGCGGGTGAGCTGTGAGTGAACATATGCTTTTTACGTGATTTACTAGCCACATAAGATCTGTTTACTTAATTTCACTAAATATGGTTTAAATTTTGAATCAATGACCCGGATAGCCAGATCAGCAACAAGAATTTATTGAAAAGATAACCGTTCCTCGACTGACGCCAAATTCAAGAGAAGACAATACCAAGTAATTTAAAAGCACGGTGATGGCGCAACCCCGACAGATAAAAGCAGCAATGATCCGAATATTAAAATCAGATAATGAATTTACACTATAAAAAAAATCCAGACAGAATTTCATGGCATAAATATGTAATACTCAGTAATAATTAAAATATAAAAAGCAGAAAATAAATTTACGCTATTGCAGTGAATGCAAACGTTAGCAGCGAACCGAATAAAACTAGCCTATAAAAAACACAGGAAATTCAGTTAACAGAGCCCGCGGCCGTAACGAATTACACAATGCGCATTAATCAGAATTATCATTATGCCTGACGTACGTAGAACAGTCTATTAGTCAGACACGAATGCAACGGCAAGAGAAACACAATTTAATTCAGTGAGCACAGTTACGTACACTGAAATGACAAAAGCCATGTGTTAGCGATATGCACATATACAGATGGCGGTAGTATCGTGTACACAAGCTATAAAAGGGGACCGCACTGGCGGAGCTGTCATTAGTATTCAGTGATTCACGTGAAACGATTTCTGACGCGATTATGGCTGCACGGCGGGAGTTAACAGACTTCGAATGCGGTTGAAGCTAGGCACATGCAGGTGGCTTACAAAACACTCGTTCGACCTATACTTGAGTATTGCTCATCAGTGTGGGATCCGTACCAGGTCGTGTTGACGGAGGAGATAGAGAAGATCCAAAGAAGAGCGGCGCGTCTCGTCACAGGGTTATTTGCTAAGCGTGATAGCGTTACGGAGATGTTTAGCAAACTCCAGTGGCAGTCTCTGCAAGAGAGGCGCTCTGCATCGCGGTGTAGCTTGCTGGCCAGGTTTCTAGAGGGTGCGTTTCTGGATGAGGTATCGAATATATTGCTTCCCCCTACTTATACCTCCCGAGGAGATCACGAATGTAAAATTAGAGAGATTCGTGCGCGCACGGAGGCTTTCCGGCAGTCGTTCTTCCCGCGAACCATACGCGACTGGAACCGGAAATGGAGGAAATGACAGTGGCACGTAAAGTGCCCTCCGCCACACACCGTTGGGTGGCTTGCGGAGTATAAATGTAGGTGTAGATGTAGATGGGACATTTGATTTTGGAAATTGTTAGGGAATTCAATATTCCGAGATCCACAATGTCAGTAGTGTGCCGAGAATTCCTAATTTCAGACATTATCTCTCACCACCGACAACATATTGGCCGACGGCCTTCATTTAACGACCGAAAGCAGAAGTGTTGGCGTAGAGTTGTCAGTGCTAATAGACAAGCAACACTGCATGAAATAACAGCAGAAATCAGTGTGGGTCGTACGACAAACGCGTTAGAACAGTGTGGCGGAAGTTGGCGTCAGTTTACTAAGGCAGCACACTACAGACGCGAATGCCTTTGCTAATAGCGTGACATCGCCTGCAGCGCCTCTCCTAGGCTCGTGGCCATATTGGTTGGACCCTAGACGACTGGAAAACCGTCGTCTGGTTCGATGAGTCCTGATTTTAGACGGTAGTAGTTGATGGTAGGGTTCGAGTGTGGTGCACACCTCATGAATCCATGTACCGAAGTTGTCAAAAGCTGGTGGCTCAATAATGGTGTGTTTACATGGAATGTCCCATTGAATCTAAGACTCACGGGAAACGGCTATGTTCGGCTACTTGGAGACCACTTACAGCCATTCATGGACTTCATCTTCGCAAACAACGATGTCACGTCACTGGGCCATAATTCTCCGCGATTGATTTGAACAACATTCATTCGAGCGTATGATTTGGCCACCCAGATCGCCAAACATGGAACCCCGAGAGGTCAGTTCGTGCAGAGAATCCTGCACCGGCAACACTTTCGCAGTTATGGACGGCTGTAGCGGCAACATGGATCAATATTTCTGCAGAGGACGACTTGTTAAGTCCATGGCCATGTCCAGTTGCTGCATTACAAATAGCTAAAGGAAGTCCGACACGATAGAAGAGGCACCTCATGACTTTTGTAACCTCAATGTAAATCTACAGTCCAACTTAAAGCGTCTGCTTAAAATCACTCTCGTAACATTTAAGAGCAGTGCACATTAATACAGGCAAACTCACACAGAGCGACTGCGTACATCAGCCACACAGTTCTTCCTTCTACTTCCTGCAAATACAACACCAGCCATGCAAGAGGCAGAGTTACAACATGCGCCAGAGACTGCAGAGAGAGAGACACACAAACACAGCTCACCCTGCAGCAAATGCGCAGCACAGACTGCTTCACTGACACCACGCCAGCTTCTCCGCATTTGCTTCCATCAAACAGCGTGCTCTTCTTCCCAGCCGTCCACCAGCCAACAGCTATCAATGCTTCCTGTTTGATCGCTCTGCTCTCCCTTCTGGTGATCAACGTTCTCCTCTCTGCGGTCTCGACGTCCTGTCTCCAGCTGCAGTTGGATTCGCGCGGCCCTTCAAATTTCCGCAGGCGTGTGACGTCTAGTGACGGCACAATAGCATACATCCAAAATAGCTTCCACCTCTGTTTCACTAATACTTCAAACAGGGAGAAGAAAATATGCTGCTCTTTGCGGTCGGCGCGCAATTCCTCATCGCAGTTCAAGACAAAAGTGTATGTAGCGAGACAAAAGTGTATGTTGCAAGACAAAAAAGCCATTAGAAAACGGAGCTCTGGCGAAGCTGAAACTGCGTGCAATGTGGCCAACAACAGGCAGCATGAACTCTGCACTGTGCCGGAGCTGTGCAGTTAGCTCAGTGAGATGCAACTCATGCGATTTCAATGACGTCCTTACTTTACCCAGACGACTTTCCGTATCCGAGAATGAAGAGAGAAGCATTACACAGGGTAAAGAGTGGTACCGTGTACTACATATTAAGCACTGCGTAACATAATATTGGTAATCATAGAACGTTGATGCAAAAGTTATACAAATTTTCTACTGAAGTGTTTGAAGACTTTCTGGTGGACTACTCATGACGGACAAGAGCAAAAAAAAATCCGAATTCACCAATATCAGATAAACATCGAGAAGACGGCCAGGGTTCGGACAGTCCAGAGGTCTCGATACCTTCTGTCCCCGTGTTCTAAGGGAACAATTTATCTTGTAGGTTGGGAGAGCGCTTTTTATGCTTCTTTTGTAAAGACTCTTTTGTGCCAAAGTAAAAGAATGTCAAGATTGTCTAAATGTGCTACTTTAAATTTGCCAACAGCTATTTCAGTAACGTAAATGTAATCCTGTAAACAAACCGTTCTCTTTGAAAACAATAACAATAAATAAATAAAAAACCACACCCGAATTTTAAAAAGTGGTAAGCTTTGTGCTCTGAAAACATAAAGTTCGAGTTGGAGCCAAAAGGAAAAGAAGAAGAAGAAAGTGAGAAAAAGCAATTTGATGGGGAACGGATATGCAGATTCGACGATGTTTGAATTGTGTTCGTATTAAACTTTTCTTCAGTTAAATCATCTAATTATACCCAATTTACACCTCCACAGTGCGGTATCTTGTGTATTTCTTTCTGTTACTGTTGCCGTAATTAAGACATATTATGAACTTCTTACAGATGTTAACGACCACCTTGTTTTGTCCATAACACAAATAAAACTGACAGAAAATTATAGTGGATACAGTAACATCGTCTGTATCCAGTGAGGTATAAAATACACAATGGATAGGCTACACCATACAGCACAATTGTGCTATGCGCAATAATTATTTTTTGTACGTTTGACGCCCAAGCTTATCTTCACAGAGTCGGTACGTGTATGTGCGAGCAACGTTCACTTTAGAAAAGATGTTCAGAGCGACCACCTTGCATTTGCAAATACTTTGCCACTCTCTGGATCGTACTTTGTTGGACCCTACGGAACACGCTGTATCTACCATTGCCGAAGCAGTGTGCACACGAGCTATTAGGGTGTTTACATCCATAGGTATAGTGTTATAAAATTCTTTCTTTAAGTGCCCCCACTAACAAAAATTTAGTGTCGGGAACGTGCAGGCCAGAACATTGGACCTCTACAACGAATCCGTTACCCTGGAACCGCTTTATTTAAATAGTTATGCACGTTCATTCCAAATTCTGGCGATGTATCATTATGCTGAAACCATAGCTATCGCCGAACACGAAATGAAATATTTTACAATGCGTCAGGGAAAAAGTTACAAAGAAACGTAAGCTACAGGGCGCATTCAACGTATCTGGCAACAGGTAAAGGTTCAAATGGCTCTGAGCACTATGCGATTTAACTTCTGAGGTCATCAGTCGCCTAGAACTTAGAACTACTTAAACCTAACTAACCTAAGGACATCACACACATCCATTCCCGAGGCAGGATTCGAACCTGCGACCGTAGCGGTCGCTCGGCTCCAGACTGTAGGGCCTAGAACCGCACGGCCACTCCGGCCAGCACAGGTAAAGGCCCTAAAACATTCTTCTCATGATTCCAAACTACAGGTTTATGCCTGGAAGCCACGTTCACTGGTGACATATGGGTTGTGTTCTGACCAATAAAAGCTGTTCTGGAGGTTGAAAATACTTTTGTGAGTGAAGGTAGGTTCGTCAGTCCATGTCACTTATTTATAAAATTTTCCTTATCTTCCACTCTGTGCAAAGGCCATACACAAAGTCCAACTCGTATAAGGGTGCCTTCTGGCCGCTGGTGTTAACGTTTAGTGATACGGATACTGTTCTTCATCGTGCTACTCTTCGGCGTCCAGTTTTGAAATATCTGGAACTCCCTTCCAATATCACGTGTACTCCGCCGAGATGACTTGTGGACGGTTGCTCTAATAGCGTCCTCTGTTTGTGGACCACGTCTAATCCTTGGACGACCCCTGTCCATTACTTTTGAATGAAGATTACCGGTTTCCCAAAGGTGTTGCGCCAGGCGTCGGAAAACATTCCTATCGGGATGGCGACTTCGAGGGTACCGTGCACCATACGCATGAACAACAGCTGATGCACCCAGCACCTAAAGCATACTGACGTGTAGTGGTGAGGAATGGCGTATGGACAGCTCGCTGGATCTGTCACCGATTCCTCACTGAACATTCTTTCCGTGATGACCATCGAGTATCGATTATCTCCATCGGGAAGCCGCCCTAGGTGAATTTTACAGGACCAATGACGGATGTGTGCTGCACGGTTAGCAGACGCATTCATGCAGATTAATATATCCCACTGCCATGTGACAGGCTTTTGCCACGTGACAAAATAATGTCTTACCTGTAAACGATGAGAACTAGGGAACATACTTCTAAAAAATAAAAAAGGAACCTGACGAGGATTCGAACCATAGCTAGATAGTGGATATGGGTTTGATATCCTAGCAATCTACTACATAAAGCACGAATACTCTAACTTTTTTTCTTTTTTGTGAAGTAAGAGGTCGGAGGGCACAGTGAGTAGGGGTCCAATTTTATATATATACTGAGGAAGAACGAAGAAACAATTCTTTCCTGTAGAGTAACAATTGATATAATGTGCGAGCCCTGGAAAAAGCCCGCAGCCACAACCGAAAAAGAAAAGAAAGAAATTTAAGAACCAAGTGACACCCTTTTGGGGCGGCTGGTGGATTTTATGTTGTTATTTAAATGTAGAATGTAATGTAGAAAAGATGCATTTCCCAGCCGATTAACCATATGTGGGGCGGCGGGTGGAATTAATTGTTATATAAATGTTCCTATTATTTATGCTGTCTTTTGCCGTCCTCAACACTGGCTCTCTAACTACAATATTGGCAACCAGAAAGTGATTAGCAAAACGTGAAGCCTGTAATTAGAATTCCTAGTGCCCACTTCATCTGAGAAATACACTTATAGCTACAGCTTATAGCTCTGAGGAATTAGGAGATTGTCTGGGATTCATAATCAAAAACGATTCTGCCTAAAATGTTCACTATATTCTGAAAGTCACAGACCAAAAAAGAAACCACAAAATCCAACTATCAAGGCAGTTCAGAGTCTAATGCGCTGATGCAACTATAACTGTCCAAATTAAATGGCTAAAAACAAAAAGAAATGGCTCTGAGCACTATGGGACTTACCATCTGTGGTCATCAGTCCCCTAGAACTTAGAACTACTTAAACTTAACTAACCTAAGGACATCACACACATCCATGCCCGAGGCAGGATTCGAACCTGCGACTGTAGCAGTCGCGCGGTTCCAGACTGAGCGCCTAGAACCGCTAGACCACCGCGGCCGGCTATTAAATGTTTAAGTGAATGCTCGCCATAATTGGATGATAATGTTCATCAAACGCCACGCTAAATAATGGTAGAATGTTTGTCCCGCGGCGGCACGTGAAAATACGACATACGCAAACTGAAGATAGATCATTAAAGTCATCCCAGAATTAACACTTCACTCGAAAACGATTTCATGGTTACGCGTATCCCGAGTAACTTATTACGGCTTCCGAGGCTGTTTATAGTAATGATACCGACGCGACGCGACTCCCGACACAGGTGGTGCGCTAATCAGCGTCTGGAGAGAACTGGGGCCTTACTTCCTCACGCAGCATTCTTACATATAAAGTTGCGGTGCGGACGGCTAAGGGAACGCCTGATCAAATCGGCTCTCCCGACTAGCCGCTGGGCTAGAAATGCACCACTTTAAGTTATCGAATAAATCATTGCTTCCTTTGCTGATGGCCGATGAAGCTCTCAATTTAAATGTGCAATCAGCACACAGGTAAGTAATCATAATAAACGTCTCACGTGGGCTAAGTCAAATATTTTGGGCGAGAGAATTAATTTAATTAATTTAATTAATTAATTAATTGGAGATACGCTATCGCTATAGTTTTATAGTTATTCAATTGAAACTTCTCACATCTTTATGATTATAGCGGATCTCCCTTCTACTTAAATTTAAACATCCTAGCCTTATTTATTCGCCTACTTAATCTATCTTGCTTCCTTAATTTCTAAGACAAAACTCAGAAAATTATGAATTTCAACTAAAATTTTAATTTGTGAGATCTAGAATACTGTTTCTACTAAATTATTATGAAAAAGGAATCTAAATATAAATTTTTAAGTTTCCAGCTCTCTTCTGTTGCGCCAATGATTTTTACAGAAAAACGTCCAAATTTCGAAAATGGTTAAAGTTATTGAACTGATATTCAACACATATTGATTTAGTATTACTCCTGACATGCTAGAAACGTTTCAGGTTATTTACTTGATTTTTAAAGTATTGCGCAACATTTATGACGTCAGAGCTAGTTACAGCTGACTAGGCTGGCACACAATGGAACGACTGATGTGAATTTTATACGGCGTGAGTAGGCTGCTTCCCTACACCCTCGCTACTCCGCAGGGGGAGGGGATTGGACGGGGGAGGGGAAAGGCGGGGAATGTCCTATTCCGTGAAACTGCTCAGACCTAGGATTCCCCGCCCCTGCGGGAGTCTTGAAACATTTTGCCGAGAAGTTCGCAGAATACGAGTGACGTGGCATCTGCTCATGTTGTTCTACCAGCTATAGCCAATAACCCATGCCTGATCAGTGAAAGCACGTAGTGCGAAGAGTGTCCTGCAATCCAACGGACTGTCGACGTTTTCCGTGGCGGGAAAAAGACCGCGTTCGGGAAGAATAAAACGTCTGTCGTGATCATGGAGTTGTCGGTGCGTTGGAGGAGTGCCATGACGCGTTGCGTCAGCCGCCAAACGTCCTTCTGCTCTGCACTGCAGACAATGTTCGTCAATTTCCAGTATTACACATACAAGAGAGTGAGGGGAATCGAACATGCTAATGTCGTACACTTGTCGGTATGTGACTGTCTTGCGGTTTATAAATGTATACCAAGACGGTCTCGTGAGGAGAGGCGTATGGACAGCTCGGCAGATCTGTCGCCACCCCTCTTTGGGTATTTAAGTTCGACAACATGGCCTCCGTGATTATACCTCAAGTATCGACATATCTCACGGGTGATGGGAATCCTTGTAGAAGGTATTTGTAACGGAACATAAGTAAACTCAACAATGAATGGGGCGACTTGGAAAGAGGAAGGCGATATAGTTCCCACCGCCACCTGCGTTTCAAAGGATGGGGTAAGAAAAAGTCCACAATCGCCGAAGTGATGGCCTGTTGCCGTTGGTTACAGTCCGTACCATCACTCGCAGATATGGAGCGAGAGGTTCCGCACATTCGTGAGATTAAGTCCTCCAGTATCGTGTGGGTTAGTTAAAGTCGTGTATTTGACCTTAGACAGTATCCCTTGGGTAATATAGTATCTAAAGGCCGCTATTAACCTGTCAGCAATACCATATAGCATTGGCAGTACCTGTGCCGGGTGTGACACTCGTGAGGCAAGCTGAAGCTTAGTATATTCCACCCTCTGCAGCAGGTCGTTGGTTCAGAGAGAACTGTTGCTTATCTGCAGTCGGAGCCGCTCGCCGCAGCTGATTGCCATAGAGATCTGGTGAACAAAACCACTAAGCACTGCATAATGTCCACCGTCATAAGTGGACTGTGCAGAGCGTCCACTTCCGGTCCGATGTCCATAACCTTGGTTTCATTCATGTTGACCCTGCTACCCGCCGCCACGCCGTATGCAGTAAGAAGGGAAACCACCTCACGTACTCCGTTTTCCGATCGGACTAGCATCACCGAGTCATCTATATATGCGCAAAACTTGAAGGAACTCGCACATAACCGGACACTCGTAAGAGCCTGCGTCAGTGGTTCGAGAGCTATTGCAAAAAGCACCATCGACAAAGGACATCCTTGCCTAACTGAGCTGTAAACAGGAATCGTGCCTATCTCCCTGCCATTGACTCTCGCCATCGAAGGAACGCCGCGAAGGAGGCGCGGAGGACGGTAATGGAATCCTGGGGTAACGCCACGTGTCTCATGGTTGCGTCAAGGAAATCGTGATTGATCCTGTCAAAGGCACGATCAAAATCCTGTGATATGAACGCTGTTCGCATGTGACGTGCTTCCATCAGGGCAATGGTGTCATGGTATTCACCTAGGATAGAGTGGATGTTGCTCCGAACCCCTAGAGAAGTCTGTCTGGGGGTAGTGTCTTGGATATTGCCTCCAACATTCGCGCAAAGATTTTGTAGACAGTACTGAGCATCGTGAGAGGTCGAAATTGATGGAGGCTGACATTCCCTGCCAATTTCGGTATTGTAAAAGCTTTCTCGCCGTGGACTGCGACGGTACGTCCGTATCAGAGTGCAGTAACTCATTATACATCAACACCCATTGGAACATCACTATATCCGCAAATTCGGATTAAGGTTCGAGTGTCAAACCATCTAGCTCACGGGATTTATACATCGCCTCCTTCTTGAGTGTCGTCTTTATGAAATCATCTGGTAGGGGTTCCAGTAACACCGCTAAATCCGAACCATACATCCCCGTGTGCATCCGTCACAATATGATTTTTCTCATCCGATCGTCCGCCGGCGTTCCGGCGTAAAGGAGGCGGTAATGCGCCAGAAACCCAGCAGCAGTGCCCTGCTGTGGCTTCAATGGCCGAGCATCGGCATCATAGAACACTGTGATCAATGATTGGCGCTTACGTGCATGTCCCCTGGACATATGATGCATACGTTCTCCATCGACGTTGTCCAAACACCTAGCAAGAATCGAAAGTGTCTCCAATCGTCTTCTCGTAATCGATAAAATGCACGCCTGAATGCGATGGCCTTCTGCCCGACACTCAGGTGATGGATCTCTGAACGATAGGTCACAAAGCACCATGAAGTATTATTCAAGTGTATCGGAGCCACCCCGCTTTTTCCTTGGCGTAATTTATGACAACCCTTCCTAACGCCGGTTTTTCACATTGTAACCATCATGAAAGAACAGTACGGTGTACCGGGAGACGGTGAGTGCATGTTGCCGCGTTTCTGCCATCCACAGGATCCACCAATAAGGATCAATTAAGTTTTCACGAACTAGAGGCTCCGCCAGACTTGCTGTCGTGGGAGATTCAACGTGTGTAAATATGCAAGGAGATCGGTAAAAGCTGTGGGCCAACGTTGAGCAACCATCACGTTATCTCGTAGTCTGTCAGAAACATAAATCTGATCCATTCTGCTCACCCACTGGCTACTAAGAAACGTGTGGACATGTGTCTTCCGTTAGTATCATGTCGCAGCACATCGAGTGCAGTCCATAGCAACAGTTAAGATTCGGCATTTGATGCTTCGGCATGAGAACACAATTACAATCCCCTCCTATCAAGATTTGATCATATCTATCACGGAAGAGGGGCGCAGTTTCCTCCGAGCAGAACTGCACACCGCCCGTCGATTGTCAGATCCGGAGAGTAGATGTTGACGATAAGAGACCCGTTCACTGTCATTGCCCAACCCCGGGCCGAAAGGAGATAATCGAGGTCACGCACCGGAATCCCTTCCCGGACCAAGATCGCCGTGCCACGTCCTACATCCGGAGTCGGCGCTAGATAACTGTTATAACTATGCACGGATGGGAGGACAGCATTACAGGTTTGCTGCAAGAGCAGGATATCCATGTCTGTGGCGTGGTCATGTCCCGGAAAAGTTTCAACCGTATGGTATTAGTGTTCACTGTTCCCACCTTATATGCTTGGTCCGTCGTAGCCGTCATATTCGTTTCATGTCATTATAAACTCCAAAAGCTATAGTCCAACATTCGTGCTCAGAGAGTTGCCCATCAACGGGCTTTCCTCCGCCGTTTACTTTCTGTGGTGTGCGTCCTCTAAGTAAGTCGTCGTCAAGTGGGGGTGCACACTCCGGTAACTCATCACAGGTCCAGAAACTCCCTATTCTGCATTTCGATGTGATTGCTGGGGCGCTGACTCCTCCATTGGCAGTACCGGGTCAATCGTTGTCAATGAAAAGAGACCGTCTAAAACGCAGGACATCAGGTCACCATCCAAAGAAATCTTTTCGACGTCCTATTACGGCACGTGTTCAATGTCACATGTCTCTTCGGCGCTCGTTGATGTGTTGCTCCTGCTACCCTCTCGACCTCCACTTCCATGCCGCGTGTTGCTTGTGAGGCTGCCTAAGCTTCCTCCTTCATCTGCCGTGAAGGGGTGTAGGAGCGTAGAAGCATCCTGCGCCTAACCTCCCCGAGCCGCAAACTCGTTCCGCTCTCGTAGAGATGTCCTCTCCACGCTCCGAACCGAAATGTACTTCATCGGCAGTTACGTGAGGCTTCTCCACGTAGCAACTGCAAGATGTAACGTTACACACACTCTGACGGGATATGTCCTTCTCCATGACAGCCAGAATGTTTCCGCGGGCTGGTCATCGTACATCACAATAGCTCCACAGCCTCGAATACATAAGTATGAAGGGATATTTTTTTTAAGGACGATCTGCATCTATCGGACGCCGTTTAGCACGGAATAGGTGCTAAAACCCGTCCAGCGTTCAGGTGTATGACTGAGTACCGTGCCATATAGTCGCAGTGATTCTGGTATCTCAAATGGCAGTTCAAAGAGCCGAATAACCCTCACTCCCAAGAATGAAGGAGCCGCAGGTTCGTCGCTGATATGGCCTTCACTGTTAAATCCAGTCTAAACGTCGAATATGGGGTGTCTAGGGAACCTGCTTTCTCGGACTGCTAGACAACAATCAAAGAAAGCGTATTAATGACTTTCATTACAAAATGAACAAATACAATACTTAACTTTGTGTTACATACATGTGTCGCAAGCAAAGGGAGACAGACAAAATAAGCAAGTTTCTTCAGTATAAACAACTCCCAAAGTCTGATACATAGAGAGCTCAGGCGAAATAATGAGCTCTGACGCTTCTATGCAAATCTCAAGTTTTGAGGCTGCTCTTCGACTGGGCCGCAACCAGTCGAGCTCGGTGCTTATGTCCTCTTCGCATAGAGGCCACTGATGTCGCGTTGTCGTCCTGGAGAGAGGTCGGTCAGCGTGCAATTGACTGACCTCTTCTCACAGCCCTCTCTGTTCTATCGTTCCCGAATGGCGTGCCGGCGCTTGACTTTACGCCGTAACAATCACAGTGTCGAATTTTAAATTCGCTTTAAGCAACGGTGGTAGTTCTTTCACATCCACCTTCACCAGTTATCATGACGTAAATTGTGATGCTTACAAAGGATAGGTGTGTCAGTGAGGTCTCTAGCAGGTAAACGAACTTCATCTCTCAAAAAACGCTTTATTTTAAAAGTCCTGACTCTGGCATATGTGTTGTCAAACGTAAATTGGATCGTAGTCTTTCTGAAATTATGTGCCATGTCGATCTATTCAGACAACAACACGCGCGAGTACCATCGGCGTAAACACTTCGTTTTCCACGAGAGTTGCGGCCGGGACGACAGGTCCGAGCCGCGCCACTGCCTCTGTCTACTCAAGTGAGCTACGATGCCTGTTACGGCAGTGCGGGGTGATACTAGCTCCTCTGTACATTCCGATGCAATGCACGATGTGACAATTTTGCCAGCTCTTCGTTTTCATACATGTGTTTTCAAAATGCTCCCCATCTGACTTTGCAAGATAATTTTTTTAAGGGGCGGTTTACTATCTTTAGCTCGAAAAAAGGATGTTCTTTGAGAATTTTTTTCTCGGGATGTGTTACAGATATCAATATCAAATTTGGTACAAATGTTTATTGATATTTTCTCTATAAACTGGAATTTTTTCGATTGGAAATGTCGAAGAGCAAAGGTGGAAGTGCCGTCGGAACGAAACAAAATTTCGATGTAGACCTCCACGCACAGTATGTTACAGGTCAGCCGGCTCGCCTGAAATCAAAATTGAGTTGACGTTAGCGAAGTAAATAATATTCTTTAGGAGTTGTACCTCGATTAAGTTATGTGGACCATAGAAAACAAAATGGCGGGCATTTGAAAAAAAAAGGGTTTTTTTCATCGATTTTTCGACATCTTCGGCCAAGTAAAAATATTTATAGTTGATGGATCGGAATAAAAGTGGTACAACTCCTAGCCAATTTAGGTAGCGTCGTCGGAAACAAAGAATCATGACAATCGGTTCAGTATATTTGAAGTTACCATGCCGCGCGATAAAAAAAAGGTCATTTCGAAAAAAATGCGTTTGAAGTTTTGACTACATATAAATGCAATATTATGCAACTTACTTTCAATCTGCTATTCCGGGTCCATAAGCTAGTCCTTTCTCTTCCTCACAGAGGGCGTTCTGCTCGATCTGGGCCATCCCGCGCTGCTCCAGAGCCCCTCGTACGGCCGGTGACAAGCGGTTTTCGGCCGCTTGAATCCGGTGGTCGTCCGAATGCTTGGCGAACTGCGTCGAATAGAGTCCCAGGGTGACGTCCATCGTTGTCATGGTCTTCAGAATTGCTGACTACCCTTCGTTGAAGCTGCTCACTGCCTGGAAAGTCGCAATCTCCACAGTCTTCGCACCAGAACGCAAATGCTCGGGGGCTAGCTTCCAAACACACGCATTCAAACTTTCATTTGAACTTTGTGTTTCCTCCCAAGCACCGGTACAATAACTCGTCCTCCGAAAGAAAAAAAAAAACTGGTGCGTGGAAAAGGCCGATTTCAGGCAGGTGCATTTTTTTGTACAACCGCGAATAACAAACATTTCCGTTCCGTTTTCGGAAAAACCGTTTCAGTGGTGGATTCTAAACACTTTTATGATGCAATTTTTAAAAAATCGATTTTTTGAACCAACAGATAGTAAACTTCCCCTTAATCTGGATGAGGAATCGCATGCCGATCTCCAACTGCGGCATTTTGCCTTCACTTTCTACACATAGAGAAGAGAAAAGAAGTAGATGGCTTTACCCCTACCTGCTTTTTGCGGTTGCATATCCAAGTAGACTTCACCTCAATTGGATGTTTCTTGCCGGCTTCACGGTCTTTCGGTTTTAACGTCCAGCAGTGTAGAGTGAAAGCACTGAGGACGAACGTACGTGCATGTCGTTGGCGTAAGAACGGTAGCGATCAATGCCCGACTGTGGCGTCGAGATGTCATGTCACGTTACACCAAGGCACAGTAGCTCACCTGGGGCACGCCAAAGGCAAGGCGGCTGGCTGCGTTGCTCTGCTGACGTCACGCGCCTGGCTCTTTGTGGTACTGAATGCCGTGTTGCTGTCCTCGGAGCGAGCCTGTCACAGGCAGCTACCCAGCGGCGGGCGCCGTCCAAATGGAATGGTCATGTTCCTCTTACAGTGCTCCTCGTTCCTGGAATAGCTCGCTGCGTGTAGGTTGTGTTGAAGTAAGCTGTTGCATACTGAAGGTCAAGTACCGGACTATCTAACGCTGTATTTATTGAACCTACGAAAGTGACTCAGAGGAAAATCTTGATTATTTACTATTAAGCAAGTGAAACATAAGTAAGAAAGAAAAATTACAAATATATGGTTTGTTGGCATAGTCCAGGTAACTAACATATGCACTGCGCCAATTCGGAAGTGCATGGAAACCTCGTGACAACAATTCTTTCGTCTTGCAAAGAAATGAAAACGAAATCAGAAATGGGTTTTTTTTACTATAGTTCTACTATTGAAAGTATTACTTGTTTATTTTTGTACTTGTATCATCACAAATAAGACGTGGTGCTTCTGTATTAACGGCACTTGGAATAAAAATGTTCTTACTGCCTCAGTTTCCTGGTATGTCACTTACAACGTTCTTAATATTTTCTCATTTGGTTTTTTTTATTTTTTATTTTTTTTAGTGGTGAGGTGAGCTGCATAATTCAATGATATTAGAATAACTTGTCAATGTTTATGGTTCTATACCTCAACCGATAAAAACGGGACCTTTATCGCACAACTTTCTTGTCCACCCATCTATCTGTCCGTCTGTTTGCCCGACGGTTAAAAACCATCCTTCTCGGAAACCATTACAGGTATCAAGTTGAAATTTATATTACATATTGGGTTTACATACCCTTGGCGGTGTAAAAATTTGAAGCTTCTAAATCAATGCTGTCAAAAGATGCGGCTATTTATGTCACATATTTTGATGCATGCTCACTCATCGGAACCGGTGGTGTACCTCCTCTTGACCTATAATTAAGATATTTGGCAAGTACCAAGGCTTCGCAGTACTACTAAGAGTACAGAGTACAAAGTAACAGTACAGAGAAACTGTTAATTTGTAGTTAAATCACTCGGAAAAAATATCATTTGTTATCCGGCTGTCAGTCCGTCTGTTAAAATTGTGGAATCAAGTTGAAACTCGTGTCATATACTGAGGTGTATGGTCCCTTGTCGGTGTAAAATCTTTCAGCCTTTAATTCAATGTAATCAAAGGATACGGCCATTTAATTCACTATTTTACACTCGCAAATTCATTCATCAAAACTTTTTGAGCACTCCACCGTTGACCTAGAATCATCAACTTTTGCAAGATAAAACGTTTCACAGTAGAATCGAAAGAAAAAATCCGAAAATCGTTATTTTGTAATTATATCACAAGACAAAAATATTTTTTGTCATTTATTATCCAACTGTCTGTTCTCTTAAGACCATTTTTCTCAGGAATGGGTAGACGTGTAGCATGTTCGGAAATTTCCGTTACAAACTTCTAGGACTTGTAGAAGGGAGTGAGTACGTAATATTTTGAATAGGAAGAAATGTCCGAAAACGTACCGTTTGTATTCTACAACGGTTTTAATTCAGATATGTAAAACGTCCACGTCTGCTGAGAGAAAGAATAAAGTCTCGGAGTTGCTTGTCCTTGTGTGCAATATCCTAGTGTACAATAGGATAGACAGCATGACGTGTATTGCGCCAGACTGTCACCTGATGTCACTTAACGTCTATCTTGTAAAGTTTAATTTACGGGACTTCTGTAGAGACACAGGAAGATCTGCTGCACGAGTTCTGGCCGCTGCACTAGGAACTGAAGAGGCATCAGATGGGATGGGGAGTGTGTACCAGAACGTGCTTAGCAGGTACAATGACTGTACCAAAGTTTGCGGCCGCCATCTCAACACGCTGTTGTAATGCACCAGTACTGTTCTGAACGTACGGTATGATAGCCCTCCCGGCTAGCTGTGCCGTCTAACGCGCTGCTTCCCGAGCGGGAAGGCGTGCCGGTCCCCCACACGAATCCGCCCAGCCTGTGGATCGTTTTTAAGGTGGTTTTCCATCTGCCTCGGCGGATGCGGGCTGGTTCCCCTTATTCCGCCTCAGTTGCACTATGTCGGCGATTGCGGCGCAAACACTGTCTCTACGTACGCGTACATCATAATTACTCTACCACGCAAACATTGGGGTTACATTCGTCTGGAATGAGACGTTCCCGGGGGGGGGTCCACTGGGGGCTGAACCGCAAAATAACCCTGGGTTCGGTATGGGATGGCGGTGGGGTGAGTGGACTGCTGTAGCCTGTCGTGGGGTTGTGAACCACTGAGGGCTACGGCGGGGACGAAGCCTCTGCGTCGTTTCTAGGTACCCAGTTCGATACATACACACATACGGTATGATAGGTTCTTTTTTGTTTTGGAACAGTGTAAACGCGTAACGTATAAGTGTTAATACAAAAGAATTTGCGTAAATGATAAATGAATGTTTCGTTATGTTTCCTTTCGAATTGTTACCCAACAACAGTACTGCGTCACGTCTAATACAATACCCCAAACAGAAGTCGATGAGATAAACATTTGAACTTAAACGGTCGGAGAACGGAAACGGTACGTTTCCGGACATGGGTTTCTTTTCAAAACATTACGTACTCACTTCCCTCTACAAGTCCTGCAAGTTTGTAAAGGCAATTTCTGAAGACCAAATATATAATGTCTGTTTCGGCATCGCTAGCAGGCCAAAATCATTTAGATTCTAGGTTCCCGGGTTGGACGAACTCTCTGTATACAAAATTAAGTATGGTTCAAATGGCTCTGAGCGCTATGGGACTTAACTTCTGAGGTCATAAGTCCCCCTAACTAACCTAAGGACATCACACACATCCATGCCCGGGGCAGGATTCGAACCCGCGACCGTAGCGGTCGCGCGGTTCCAGACTGAAGCGCCTAGAACCACTCGGCCACTCCGGCCGCCAAAATTAATTATGTACGAAACCCAAGTGCGCTGGTCTTACTCGCACTTACCCGGATTTTTTGGATACAAATATACACGTAAGTTATATACAAAAAGAAACATTTTTTGTTTTGATTCTCCTGACAAATGTGAGATCTGGCACAGAAAGCTTTTGACCCACTCTTCAGTTATGTCCAGAAATCCATTACTTCCGGTCTGGAAATGGGGTAAAAGCTCCGCAGATATCTCTTAATTCACCATTCAACTGACGTGGTACCCGCCTTGCGGACACTTTATTGATTCGCAGCGCATCACGGAAAAGACTGTGTTCTTAATCAACACTAACATACAAAATAATTGGCTCTGAGCACTATGGGACTTAACATCTGTGGTCATCAGTCCCCTAGAACTTAGAACTACTTAAACCTAACTAACCTAAGGACAGCAGACACATCCATGCCCGAGGCAGGATTCGAACCTGCGACCGTAGCGGTCACGCGGTTCCAGACTGAAGCGCCTAGAACCGCACGGCCACAACGGCCGGCTACAAAATAATTGTTTACAGTGATCCGCTTCTTTTCCTTCACAAGCCCTTCCACTTCACAATGTTTTCATTCGTCACTAAGCATCGTGTGCTCGGTCTGGGGAGCAACATCTTCCACTGAAATTAGGCCTCTTTTAAGCTTTGCCGGCCTCTGTGGCCGAGCGGTTCTAGGCGCTTCAGTCCGTAACCGCGCTGCTGCTACGGTCGCAGGTTCGAATCCTGCCTCGGGCATGGATGTGTGTGATGTCCTTAGGTTAGTTACTCTTAAGTAGTTCTGATGACCTCAGATGTTAAGTCCCATAGTGCTTAGAGTCATTTGAACCATTTTTTAAGCTTTTGGCAGCACTAATACCTTTACTGCAAGGACACCCAAATAATCTTGCTGTGCTTTCGTCCAGCGATGTAATTTCCGCAGTTTTAACAGATTCGCTACTCAAAAAATGTATCACAGCTCATTGCTCCAAAGTGGTCCAAGGTGACGCCGAACCGCTCATCTTTGCACTAGCACAGATTACTTTTCTGTGATGCAGCAAAAGGCTCCCAGATAGTAGTCATTTGTTGAAACGCAGAGATAACTCTTGTCAGTTTCCAAAACGATAGCACAGTTTTGTTGCGATTTTAATGTTTACTTTTACATTGCCTTCGTAGGTTCCACAGCACTAATACTATAAAATGCAGGTAAATCCAGCAGCATATTAGGTGACAAACAATATTTTGTGCCCTAGATAAAAAAAAAGTTCGGATGGAAACCCCTAGTGAATGCTGTTTACGGACGTAAAAGTAGTTATCTGCTGTTCGCTGTATGACTGAAGTTGCTTTGACAACAACTGAACAATCGCATGCCGCTGGAAGTGGTAATGGGGGAAACATACTGAATATCTTATTTGTAATATCCAAAGGATCACAAATGCTGTCTCCTGGTATTGGTCCCTCTTCAGTTGTCCTACTAACTACCCTGCTACTCAGCTATGAAGGGCGCGTCAGCGGCAGATTTAGAATCTCTGGACTTAGGTCGCAACATCAGAGGAGAACTCGCGGTATTATTTCCACGCTCCCCACCAACAAGTTGAAAAAAAGATACCTCATACTCCAGCTAGTGTGGCAGACTTCTGTTGTTTAAAAGCCGAAGGTGCCGCTCTGCGTTACTAACAGCGAAGTGGTCGTTCCATATTAAGTACCTCCGAACGAATACTTGTAGACGTTTCAAATGTATTATTGACCTTGTGGTTAGCCGACAATGGTGTCACCGAACAACAACCTGAGTGAAAGCATTATTACCGTACTGAGACTCAAAAGGGGGAAGAATGAGTTGAGCGAGCGTGTAGGAGAGGGAGAGAAGTGAAGTAGGGTAGGTGTGGGTGAAGATCAGCTGTCACTAGATCACTCGATACGTTTTACCTGCAAAGGAGAAGATGCAATACAGTGGTGTACAGCCCGAAAAGCCGATACCACACACACCGAAGTTATACTGCTTGACAATAGCTAAGGAATAACTGAGACTTCCCGAATGAAGCAAGGACTTGCCGTCAGTTGGGTGGCTTGCGTGCCTCAGCGATATAGATAGCCGTACTGTAGGTGCAACCACAACGGAGGGGTATCTGTTGGGAGGCTGTGTGGTTGCTGAAGAGGGGCACCAGCTGCGTCGGTAGTTGCAGGGGAAACAGTCTGGATGACTGACTGAACTGATCTTGTAACATCAACCAAAACGACCATGTTGTGCTGGTTCTGCGAACAGCTGAAAGCAAGGGGAAACTACAGCAGTAATTTTTCCCGAGGGCATGCAGCTCTACTGTTTGGTTAAATGAGGATGGTGTCAGTAGTGGGGCAAGGAGGACACGGCCCCAAAGTACCATTATCCAAGATGGCGGAAGGGCGACGTCAGCTGATGATACGAGTACCGTTATCCAAAATGGCGGCTTTTGGCAGGAAGGAAGGTCAATTGGACTACCTCTACTAACCAAAGAAAATAGTGGGAAAGAAAAGGCACTTGGGCTACCTCCACTAACATAAGTCATCTCTTCCTAGGAACTGGACATAAGACTTTATTTAAACAATTAGAACCAGTACCACCATCAAGTGTGTTCGCCATTCTCTTGGAAAATGGGTGTGAATTTTGTTCTAAGAACTTATTCCTGCAGCTGAGGGACGTTAGTTAGGTTGGGTAGGGTTGTTTGGGGGAAGAGACCAACCTGCAAGGTCATCGGTCTCACTGGATTAGGGAAGGACGGGGAAGGAAGTCGGCCGTGCCCTTTCAAAGGAACCATCCCAGCATTTGCCTGGAGCGATTTAGGGAGATCACAGAAAACAAATGGTTCAAATGGCTCTGAGCACTATGGGACTCAACTGCCGAGGTCATTAGTCCCCTAGAACTTAGAACTAGTTAAACCTAACTAACCTAAGGACATCACAAACATCCATGCCCGAGGCAGGATTCGAACCTGCGACCGTAGCGGTCTTGCGGTTCCAGACTGCAGCGCCTTTAACCGCACGGCCACTTCGGCCGGCACAGAAAACCTAAATCAGGATGGCTGGAAGCGGGATTGAACTGTCGTCCTCCCGAATGCGAGTCCAGTGTGGGAAGTTAGTATTGTGTTGACTCCTCTAGACACTCCTCATTCAATCCGAATATAATTTGTTTAAATTTGTATAAATTTATTATCTATCTACAGAATTCGTTTCGTGTTACCACCACAATAGGCTGAGATATCGGTTGTCGGTGTTTTAATAACTGTATTACATTCATATAGGTATGAAAAAGCGTTTGCTACACTTTCAAATACCTAGTTCCAACTACTTTTCAAAGTCATCCAACCACATTTCCTACATACATCTAGGGACGAATGTCACCTAGTATATTTATTACGCCAATACAAAACACTCGCCCTGCCAGCGGCCTGGAGGAGGAAAATTGGTGTGAAAAAGGAACCAGCCTGTTCTGGGTTGCTGGAGAGAGAAAGGAGTTTACTTTATTTATTTTTTTGAACAATTTATGCAGCCACAGATCCCACCTAATTTATTTATTTATTACGCTGATGCAAAACACACATCCTGATGTGCTTGGAGTCACAGTATACAGTTTACAGACCGGGAAACTACTCGTAAATAATGCACTACACTGATGTGCAGAGACGGAAACAACTCGTAAATTACTCAAATAATCCAGTTCACACCATACAGACATGTAAACTATTCGTAGATCACCGAAATAATGCAGTCAAACAGGCTCACAACGCTTAAACACCCGAAAATAATTCAATGCACGAACACTCAGTGCAAGTAAAAAAAAAGGCAACTTATCAGCCACTCGAACCCTGATTCTACTGGATGGAAAGACTAAGTCCACCCCCTAACACATGGAAACTGTCCACATGCGGTAGCGGAAGCTTAAGTTAGTGTACTTTATTTATTTTGCTCGGAAAACTGACTCAATTATCAATCCTAATTACTTAATTAATCACAAAGATAGGTCCTAGTTACACAACTATGTGCATAGTGCTGCAGAATGACGGCTTAAAATCGCAAAAACTAACTATATCATACAACTCGTGTTAGCCTGCTGGGAAAAACAATTTCGCAATAACACACCAAACGTACGCAAATATCTATTCTAATTACGTACTGGTAATTAATCACAAAGATCCGCCCTAATTACACAACTATATGCATAGCACTGCACAAGAACAGCAATACTCCGCAAAAACTGACAACTAGTCTTATCCTGCTGGGAAAAAAAATTATACTACTCGAAACCAGTGACAGAAACACTCAAACTCTACCCTACACCTACAAGCTAGAGAAAAACGTTCAACTGACCAGACCCTGGTGTTGGACAGAGATGAGTTTAAAAAAGTGTATTACCTGCAAGCATGTAGCTTCTATCCCTTTTTGACATCAGAGTTCACTACACACGCCTACTAAAAAAAAATCACCCTAACCGAAGCCAACACACGCTATCACAGCTGATGGGAAAAAAGCATCACAGTACTACGGGGGGGTGGGGTTGGGGGGGGGGAGATCGTCCTCCTAAAAGACTGTATTCTCATCCATATACAATCACAAACTACTAGATGGAGCTACTACGCTGCGTGCGTCCCCAGCCAAAAGCGTCGCCTAAATGCCTTGTGACGCCAAGACGAAAGTCCCGCTCCCCCCCCCCCCCCCATAGATGCATCCCATTCGTTTGAATGTATACTGATGCAGCCGTCCCTTATGGCTATGAAGCGCCTCTGTCACAGGCCCCAACGCCTCTTCCGACCATAATATATCTCCTCTTTCCACGAAAATAGACAAAGTCCAGTTTGATTTAGTTTTATGAGCAGAATCGGTATAGTTTTTTCACGTTCAACTGAGAAACTTGTCACATCTGCAAAGACATTTATGTGGAAACCGATATTTCCACTCGCGAATACAGATGTCGGTGATTTAGCAGATGCCAAATCACCCCCTATAATTTACAAAGTCAAATAAGGTCTGTCTCATATCTAGAGGACCGGCAAACGTGTCTTCCACATGCTAGATGCAGACACCGCAATCGATCTCCTCTCAACTAAATAAAGAAGTCAAATTCGAAGAAGCAGTGAACCAAACAATTCACATGATAGGGGAATAATGGCCCGGCGCAAACACATGCCCATATTGAAACTTGTCAGATTTCCACTTGATCACAAAAGCTGTCCAGCACATACTAAGTATTAATTCGTTATTCAGTCGTCTAGAGGACTACACGGTTAAGTCA
Organism: Schistocerca nitens; assembly: GCF_023898315.1. NCBI lineage: Eukaryota > Metazoa > Arthropoda > Insecta > Orthoptera > Acrididae > Schistocerca > Schistocerca nitens. The sequence goes on along the minus strand of NC_064617.1, from coordinate 421,305,338 downwards.
ACTACAATCCCACATTGCAACAGCCCTCACCATTCGGACAGAACAATGTGAATCACCACAAGCAACGTATAGACAGAACCATCCTACGAAATAGACCACATATATATTTCATCGCTACACTTACAATTAAAATATTATGATTGCGGTTTCAGTTGAATGATATTCGACAATGGGAAAAGTATTGGAAATACACCCTGCTAACAGATGTGGCTCTGGAAATAGAAATATCTGTACCATGCTTATAACTTGATATACTCTTCCCTTTGCTATCGCAGTATTCCACATCAAATCCATACGACTGTACATAGTCATCTCCTTTGCACATGTCAGAACACAAACACATACTTTATAAACGTGTTTCTCATGGCGAACCTATCACACATCCCCCACCACCAAGTATAATACGTTGTCAACAACTGATTGCTGACGATACGAAATAATACTGACTGAAAATCAACGATTGGTGGGCAAGTCTCATAAGTTTTTCTTGCAAGTGACAGCACTGTGTCTTAGAAAAAGAGGCGTAATCTCCTTACAAACCGTCAAACGTAAAAAACACAATTATATTACAATCACAAGCGGTGTTGGCTCTACAGTTGCATACAAGTATCCATGTTAAAAGCTATACCCGCTTTATAAATCGATGTACGACATTACCTCTGAATGAGGCGGTTTTTTGCCCAGACAAATACCGTGACACTGATCACTGGAGTATACTGGGATTTGGAATCAAGTCCTCCCATTCAAGCACATACCTGCGAAGGAGCCTACGGACAAGTCCTTTGTTGATTACAGCCACTAGTGATTCATATTTCTAGAACTCTCATACCTCGAAACGAGTCGCCTTCCTCAAACCTATATGCTACAGTAAAATTCGAACCTCATTTTAGGTAAGCCCCATGCATCTTGCAACTGCCGCCATTTCTCCAGCTTTACATATGTGATCTTTACAATTTAAATCAGAACTGAGTAGGAGTCGGGGAAAATATATGTACCACCTTCTGCAACCCGTCTAGAAACAGGCTTAGCTGTGTTTTGACTATTCGATGGAAATGGGAATGCGGGAAGGACAACGATTTTTGGTACTGCACTGTCATGCGTTCCCAAACTACATACAAGTACTACAGATTCACGTCCATTCGCATCTATCTTCCCAACACGCTATCTTCGTTATTCTGTACCATCCACTAGAGAATAATTACCAACTACAAAATCTCCACTTACTTCATCCGATAGAGAACTCAAGATTCTTACCACATCTCTCTCCTCCCACATATCTCTCCTCCCATATATCGAAAACAAATACCGCATGCATGCAGACATCGAACACATGTGACGATCCTATTAAATGTACAGGTTTTGATCAACGGCATAGACCAGTTTAACGTTTCATCGCCTATGCTGTAGGAGGATGATCGTATCCCAAGGACTACACTGTAAGTCGCAAGAGACAGTCCCTGTGACACTGTCTCGTTGTTCGAAACATTGGATTTTTTTCTGCTCTAACACGCTTTGTACACCGCCAAACATTTTGTTTTTCCGCCACGACTTCGAGGTCTGTGTCTGGTTAACATGTTCTGATACATGGCCTCTTGCAGAAAACTAGACTTCTTACACTGACGCGATTGGCGTCAGCTGATGACGCGATTGACATGATTCAAGATGGCGGGAAAGTGCCATGCTCCCCTGCCAAGCCCCCCTGGCGGGAAGGTTGAGTTTTGGAGGCAAGATAGGTCAATTGAGATACCTCTAGACGTTGCACAGTGTAAATCATGTTGTTACTGCTGTTGCCATAACACATCACACACACACACACTGGATGATTTCAAATAAAAGTCAGTTACGACATAAGTAAATTGGAAGAGTTTTACGGCGTTGGCGTAGGTTTCCATACTATAGTCCGAATGTGATTCACGAGGTCTACATTTAAACCCATATGTCACAGTGACGGAATAGCTGACGGCTCTGCATTCCGTTTCAACTGATTCCTCATACTGCAGTCAGGTACACGATCACTGTTTTGGTGCTAGCCGTCTCCAGAACGTGCCACCTCTCCACAAAACTCCTTCTGCAACTCAAACAAGCGTTGTCAGTCAATCATTATGTGGTAACCAACAGCGTGCCAGTGGACAGATGGGATGGGAAAGACACAGCCGATGTACTGAAATAATAAACTTTACAGTTGATTGTGTGAACAATTTTAGCAATTTTACAGTAATTTCAGCACAGATCAATGAAGTGACAGCATGTTTCCCAATTTCAGTATCATAGTTAGACAACACCTTCTCCACTTTGCGAGTATCAATGCGAATGTAGATAGATGACTGCACAGTACGTCCACTCATTGCTAATTCTCAGCCGGCCGGGGTGGCCGAGCGGTTCTAGGCGCTCAGTCCGGAGCCGCGTGGCTGCTACGGTCGCAGGTTCGAATCCTGTCTCGGGCGTGGATGTGTGTGATATTCTTGGGTTAGTTAGGTTCAAGTAGTTCTAAGTTCTAAGGGATTGATGACCACAGATGTTAAGTCCCATAGTGCTCAGAACCATTTTGCTAATTCTCAAACACCTACTTAATCAAAGTATATAAGACAGCACGATACATATTTCTAACACCTCGAGCACAGTGCTTAATTTACGTTCTATCTCCTTATTGATGGGAGTCACAGAGCATTCTCACAGTCTTAGGGTAAAATTAGACACTGAAATACCCCCACCCCCCCCCCCCTCACACTGTCATTGACCAACCCACTCTGCAGCACCGGATATTTAATCTGCAACCACTATATTTCACGTCTCGTCAATGGATCGAGCTTGCCGAGTCCCCGCCCATCCAAGTGCACAAGATTTCTTGAGATGCGCCGTTGTCGTGGAGGTTGAAACCTTCCCTTAGGATTTGTATCTCTTGCTTAACAATAACAAATGAAATCTTCCCTTTGAAATTAATTCTCTTTCTCAATCTTCGCATACAAATTTAAATGCTGCTTATTAAAAGTTATTTTCTGATTATTTCGACGAAACATAGAATGTGTCGTCGTCGTGGCCCTCAGTCGTTACCTGCAACAACCCAAAACTGTTCGTTGCCTTTTTTACTGTTACTGGATCGCGATCTGACTACTACATCGAACTGCAACATGAATATACTTACTCTGTTTTACTATACTCTGTTAGCTGCTGGTGGGCTGTCATCATAAGTGGCTGTATTTTTTACCAAAGCTGACGTTATTCTTTAATAGCAAAGCTGACGTTATTCTTTAATTAATTTGACTGAATTTACGTAATTCACAGCTAAACTTTTTCTTGACAACAATAAAATTTTGCAAAGTTTTACGTTGATGGTTTTTGGGATGGATTATAATCAGAAATGCAATATTGCTGCCAAAAATTAATTATATTCTGAATGAAATGATTTTACAAACGTTCAAATGGGACTTACTTTTTACAATGATCTTACAACGAGCATTGTGCAGACTTACCTTCAGTAGTCTTGAGTGTCTCAAAAAAATAATTCAATAATATTAGTTCCTCTTATGATAATAGTTAGCTGATGTCTCTGTACATCCGTTTATAATCTCTTGTAAATCATAGCTGGTAGCTGGCAGGCACACCTCTCGCTTCAGACCTGCTACCGACTCGCTTCACTTCTCGCTTACTACTGACTTCCTACGAACGCTAAAGTGCGGTCTCTCCTGCCAACAATGCTTTCTGGTGCAGACAATCCTTGCTACCATTACAAAAAGTATCAATGCGCGGTCTTTCCCGCTCTTTTCTTAAAATGTATCCATACGCTGTATCTCCCACCCTTTTTAAAATTGTATCAATGTGCGGTCTCTCTTGCCAACAATACTTTGGTGCTGACATTCCCTGCTACCACAATTATTTCCAACATGACAAATATTCATTATTCCTACTTAATCCTATTAATAAAATATAAACATCTTTCATAAATTGTGGTTTGACAATAGACAATAGATATATACACGTCTTACAAGGTTAACACTCCTTATCGATGTATAGTAACAGATTTGAAAGTGTTGTCATGTAATAGCAGACTGTTAAGAAGAACAAGAAACATGTGATTTTTATGCACGATGCATCTCCAGATGGATGGAGTTCGAAGCATTTTTACGTAAATCAACCAAGCTATCTATTTTAAAGTATTATTCCAGAGTCTAGGAACAGTACCTAGGAGATATTGGTAAGAGAGAACATAAACACATACACTCATAAGGCTACAACGTTCCGCACTTAAAACTGGCTGTAATGTTAGATCGCTTGAGTTTCCGACCTATCAGTCGCCTGGAATGTAGCGCTGTTAATATTTTAATGTAATAAATTCATTTCAAGCGCATGACATACATCCTTCTCCCCGGTTTCTCTACGATAAAGTATGTTATCGAACGGTAAAACGAAAAAACTACTTTCTTAAAACATTGGCTCTGTGTGATACGAACACAATACAGCTTCCCAGAGATGTGTAGCGTCCACTGCTCACATCCGATCACGGTTCAGATATTATACTATGCTTACATCAGCCCTATATGAAATGATCGTTAGTAACAGGGAATACCTCTTACAAGGAAACAGATAAACGCATAGCAGCAGCGTCCGACACGTGAAAATTACAAGTCATTCCGCCACTAACTCTGTAAACAGTACATTTGTCAGCAAAATTTATATGCGGGGATTGCAGGGCCTCACAAGCACATGTCGCTAACTTAGTTATGAAGCTGAAGTCTCGATTTTACACCCAAGATGCGACAGGGGGGGGGGGGGGGGGGGGGATGGAGTACATCGCATAAATCATAGTTCGTTTACAGGAATGTATCACGTTTGATCACACACATGAGATGGAAGTCCTCTGATGACCGACAGGTTTACCGTTAACGGTGGCAGGCAGACAGTGCTTTAAATCATATACAGAACACTTGGCTGTATACGACTCTAACGCAGACTCTGTCACGCGACTGATGCATCCTGACAGTGGAAAAACTGACCAGCAGCAACTTCTCCCTCTCTATAACGCATCATCAGTCTATCATTAAATCGTACCTCGTTACAGCTCCATCTCAATCGATCACCCCGTTCACTCCCTGATATCCATTAACGCAGATGCATGTAAGTCTAGAGGCGGATGGTTCTCTGTCTTCCTGAAAAGCGTCAAATACAGTAGCCAACTCGCGTGTATTACTGCTACCTCAATAGACATATAGTAAAATTCTACCTTGACAGAAAAAAAATTGACTGCTTCCCTGATTCCCTTCGCTTCCATGTCGCCATTTTCTCGGATTCCTCTTGCTGCCGCATACTTGTTCCCACGTACAAATTGCTCTGCGCATTTCGGTGTATATTCGGTCAATTTACACCTATTTCCCCCCCCCCCCCCCCCCCCATCATTTTTAGCAATTCTATCTATTTTATGTCAGTTCTGTGCATGCGATCATGACATAACCTCTCGTTATGTGTTCTAAAATTGCTTGCAAATGTAGTGCAGCTGCCAACACCTAGCCCAAATACACTGACCGGGAGGCGTAGTACAGCACTGTACCCGATTGTATCCAGTCACCTCAACATTTTCAGAGCGTTTGCTCTGTTTTCTGGATGTCTGTGTATATGCATGTGTCGCGGATGGCGGGGCCAACGACGACTAAATAGAATCGTTCAGTGTGACAGAAGTGCAACTCTTCCGCAAATTGTTGCAGATTTCAGTGCTGGACCACCAATAAGTCTCAGCGTGAGAACCATTCAACAAAACATCTACATCTATCTAGATCTACATCCATACTGCACAAGCAACCTGACAGTGTGTGGCGGAGAGTACTTTGTGTACCTCTATCGCCGGCCGTGGTAGCCGCGCGGTTCTAGGCGGTTCAGTCTGGAAGCGCGCAACTGCTACGGTCGCAGGTTCGAATCCTGCCTCGGGCATGGATGTGTGTGATAGTCCTTAGGTTAGTTAGGTTTAAGTAGTTCTAAGTTCTAGGGGACTGATGACCTCAGATGTTAAGTCCCATAGTGCTCAGAGCCATTTGAACCATTTTTTGTACCTCTATCGATTCTCCCTTCTATTCCAGTCTCGTATTGTTCGTGGAAAGAAAGATTGTCGGTATGCCCTTGTATGGGCTGTAATCTCTCTGATTTTATACTCATGGTCTCTTCGCGAGATATACGTAGGAGGGAGCAATATACTGCTTGACTCCTCGGTGAAGGTATGTTCTCGAAACTTCAACAAAAGCCCATACCGAGCTACTGAGCGTCTCTCTTGCAAAGTCTTTCATTGGAGTTTATCTATCATCTCCGTAACGCTTTCGCGATTACTAAATGATCCTGTAACGAAGCGCGCTGCTCTCCGTTGGATCTTCTCTGTCTCTTCTATCAACCCTATCTGGTACGGATTCCACACTGCTGAGCAATATTCAAGCAGTGGGCGAACAAGTGTACTGTAACCTACTTCCTTTGTTTTCGGATTGCATTTCCTTAGGATTCTTCCAATGAATCTCAGTCTGGCATCTGCTTTACCGACGATCAACTTTATATGATCATTCGATTTTAAATCACTCCTAATGCCTACTCCCAGATAATTTATGGAATTAACTACTTCCAGTTGCTGACCTGCTAGATTGTAGCTAAATGATAAAGGATCTTTCTTTCTATGTATTCGCAGCACATTACACTTGTCTACATTGAGATTCTATTGCCATTCCCTGCACCATGCATCTATTCGTTGCAGATGCTCCTGCATTTCAGTACAATTTTCCATTGTTACAACCTCTCGATATACTACAGAATCATCCGCAAAAAGCCTCACTGAACTTCCGAAGTTATCCACAAGGTCATTTATGTATATTGTGAATAGCAACGGCCCTTCAACGCTCCCCTGTGGCACACCTGAAATCACTCTTACTTCGTCCATTTAGAATGACATCATCGATGTGGGCTTTCGGAGCCGAAGGCCCACTCGTGTACCCTTGATGACTGCACGACACAAAGCTTTACGCCTCACCTGGGACCGTCAACACCGACAATGGACCGTTGATGACTAGAAACACGTTGCTTGGTCGGACGGGTACAGTTTCAAGTTGTATCGAGCGGATGGACGTGTACGGGTATGGAGACAACCTCATGAATCCTTGGACCCTGCATGTCAGCAGGTAGTCACAGTGCCATCGAGGAATATCGCACCGATTATTCAGTGACTAGACATTGCACACCATAGTCACCCGGTGAGGGTGAAGATACTTCTTGACAGCGAAATGCGGATTCTCAGTTCCCCATACGCGCCACTTTGGCTTAATGACGAAAGCATCCAAATCAAAGTGGGCTTCGTCGCCAAACCAAACCATATTCACATCAAAGTGCTGTTCGCCAATTCTGTGGAAAATAGTGTTGGCGAAACACAACCGCTGCTCCTGAGCCCTGGGGCTTAGTGGCTGACGGGTTTGAATTTTGCATGATAAGAGATGCAGGTCTTCAACAATAATTTATCACAATATCTCCTGGTTGATTCCCACCTGTTGAGCAGCTCGTCTGATCGATTTCCTGGGGTTGGTTTTGAAACATGTCCCGTGTCTTCTCAATGTTTTCAGACGTTTTCACACTTTTCGGATAACCGACATTGGCAACACTGTCATCACGAACACACCCGTTCTCTCAAACTTGCGGATCACATTCTGGATTGTTAGCACACTTCGACCGGTTGTCTTCAGCTTCAACTCGGTCGCAAACTTCCTTTTAGCCGCAGATGGGATGTTATTGCTCGCGTAGAAGGCCTTCGCAAGCGCTGTACCCTCAGGCACGCTATACCGTGACATTTTCACGTGCAATTGGCCGACAAGAACAAGGCGTGTGCGCATGCGCATACTAATTCCCATCATGCACCACGGTCAACCGTGACGTTTGAACGTTCTAGCGCAAACCGTTCAGAAGTTATGACGATTTTATTTCATATAGTTCGATAACTGTCATCCTGTACATAGCCCTCACAGCAAAAAGGAACAGACACTCCTAAGCAGATCGCTCCAGACCTTGCAGTCGCTAACAGTACATGTTTGTCTGCCAGAGCCTTTCTGCGGCAGTTATATTAGACTCGATTTAGTGCTCGGGAGCCTGATAAATTCGTCTCACTTCAGCCGCGCTGTAGTTGAGAAAGAGTTCGTTGATGTAAGGGGCATTTTCGTTGTGATTAGCAACGGTGATCCAAAGTAATGTTCGCTTAGGAATCCCGCTTCATTGTGGCAAGCGATTCTGATCACCAATTAGTGCGGAGAGAGGGGGGAACACACTATAAACTACAGAATGTTCTTGAATATCATCGTATGGCCTAGGCGTAAGGTTGTGGGCAGGCATTATGCACAGTGGCCTAACATTGTTGCATAACTTTGTGCGAGGTACCATTAAAGCACAGCGGTATTGCAGGGACATTATTACGGGTGGTGTCTGTCTGTTTAGGGGTGCGGCAGGTTCCGACTTTCTATTTATGGAAGACAGTCCCCGCCCACAAAGAACTGTTGAGGTTTCCGACATACTGGAAAGTAAAGATATTGAACGAATGAGAAGGCTTGTGTATCCCTGGACCTAAATCCTGCAAAACAAGCCTTAGATCCTCTTGGAAGACGTTTTTATCGACTAACATCCCCTTCACAACCGTACAAGAACTAAAAACCACCTTGGGAGAGGAATGCGATAATAGCCCTCAACGACTCCTCAACAATTCGGTAGCCAGCATGAATAACAGGTGCAAAACGTGGACTAGTACCCGAGGAGGACATATTCGTTATCAAGAGTCCGATATCGATGTTTACACTGATGTGTCAAAGAAACTGGTATAGGCATGCGTATTCAAATACAGAGATACGTAAACAGGCAGAACACGGCGCTATGGTCGGCAACGCCTATATAAGACAACAAGTGTCTGGCGCAGTTCTTAGATCAGTTACTGCTGCTACAAGGACAGGTTATCGAGATTTAAGTGAGTTTGAACGTGGAGTTACAGTCGGCGCACGAGCGATGAGATACAGCATCTCCGAGGTAGCGATGAAGCGGAGATTTTTCCGTACGACCATTTCACGAGTGTACGGTGAATATCAGAAATTCGGTAGAACATCAAATCTCCGACATCGCTGCGGCCGGAAAAAGATCCTGTAAGAACGGGACCAACGACGACTGAAGAAAATTGTTCAGCGTGACAGAAGTGCAAGTCTTTCGCAAATTGCTGCAGATTTCAATGCTGGCCCATCAATAAGTCTCAGCGTGAGAACCATTCAACAAAACGTCATCGATGTGGGCTTTCGGAGCCGAAGTCCCACTCGTGTACCCTTGATGACCGCACGACACAAAGCTTTACGCCTCTCCTGAGCCTGTCAACACTGACACTCGACCGTTGATGACTGGAAACACGTTGCTTGGTCGGATCCCGTTTCAAATTGTACCTAGCGGATGGACGTGTACGGGTATGGAGACAACCTCATGAATCCTTGGACCCTACATGTCAGCAGGGGACTATTGAATCTGGTGAAGGCTCTGTAATGGTGTGGAGCGTGTGCAGTTGGTGTGGTATGGGACCCCTGACGCGTCTAGATACGACTCTGACAAATGACACGTACATAAGCATCCTGTCCGATCACCCGCATCCATTCATGTCCATTGTGCATTCCGACGGACTTTAGCCTTCCCAGCAGCACAATGCGACACCCCATATAGCCATAATTGCAACAAAGTGGTTCCAGGAACACTCTTCTAAGTTTAAACATTTCCGCTGGCCACCAAACCCCCCCAGACATGAACATTATTGAGCATATCTGAGATGCCTTGCAGCTATTCAGAAAAGATCTCCATTCCCTCGTACTCTTCCGGATTTATGGACGGCCCTGCAAGATTAAAGCACTGTTTCAGACATTAGTCGAATCCATGCCACGTCGTGTTGCGGCACTTCTGCGTGCTCGCGGGGCCCTACACGATATTAGGCAAATGTACTAGTTTCTTTGGCTCTTATGTGTATTTCGGGAGTCTGACCTGTGACAAATTTGAACGTCATTTATGTTTTACCCTGCTTTCCCATATGGTGAAATTTGTACCATTTTTCATTACAAATATGCTGCACCATATCTTTTAGGTATGTTCTGGTTTCCTGTCGTCTATCTTTGCCTGTTATTATTCCTGTTCAACAATGTCTCTGTCCCTTAGCACTTGTCAAGCAGAGTACTACACTATTGCTCCGCTTACTCGATTGGAGACTACATCTCCGCTGCCGCGCTCTAGCAATGAAAAACCAACGTTGCCTGAGTGAAAGAGCGGTGCCGGCAACCGAGCGCCATGTCAGTGCACTGCAGTCAGCTGACGAGTTCACACGGGGATCGCATGCCGCAGCGTCACCGGCGCGCTCCTCGTGGGAAGCAGAATTAGGGTAAACCACTCGCGTTTGCTGCCAGGCCGACGAGTCACGGGTACGTCCAGTGACCCAGTGGTAACAGACACTCCTGTCGTCTGCTGTCCACTTAACATGTGCGTTTGTTAGCTGCAGCGTTAACTGCGACTCTTGCGTTCAGTTGTTTACTGCTGAAATGAAAGAACAATACTCCAATTTACTGATGATCCAAAAAATTAAGACCACTGTCCAACCCGAGACTGAATACGGCCTGGTGGTGCTGCTGCACGTGGCGCGGTAGGGAATACATTGATGCGAAACAGATACAAATGTTATACTAAAGTTCACACTACAACGTTAAGCTGTGACATGCTGAACATAGTTCGCAGAGTCTGGATCCAAATTGCGTAAGTACACCCGCTCTTTCACACGACATGTGAGAACCAACCATGTGACAAGCACAATAACAGCAATGAGCTTGCATATAAATGAAAACCACATCCACAATTTACTGCGAAATGAATCGCTCGTGTAACCAATACGGTGTTTCGATGACAACAGCGGTAAAATGACAAGCACGTATACACACGGTGCTAGGGATTCACAGAATCGGGATGAGAAGACAGCTTGATTAACTAGAGGGGATCGAAATTGAAACACGTATGTGTTCAGTGTATTCAGTACAGCGATGGCGAGGCATGACAGAATCTCTGACCAGAGAGTTGTTTATCGTTGCTAGCCTGCGCTTGTCTGCGCGAGAGTTCAGTTGCGAGTAGAAAGTATTCAGTTGCGAGTTGGACTCGGTCGGAGTAGTGTGTGAGGAGTCAGCGGGCGTCGACATGGGTCTCTGGTCACGATTCGGGACGAGGTATATTGTTAAATAAGGTAATGAAGCAGCATTGCGCTCAGCCAATAACATCTGTTAATTGTAATTAATTTGTTCAAGAATTGCCCCAATAATAATTTTGTTTTCAAAGCAATCGTTTTTAAGAAAAGAATCATTCCAATTGAAACAATATTTCCTATGCTTTTCCTCCCAGAATCAATTTATCAGATTAATTATTGCACAGGGCCTAAGGTCAGCGCAGCTGCCCTTATAAAATTTATCAGGTTGATCTTAACGTTAATTTTGTGGGGACTTAACATTTTTGCATATTTTTATTATCATTGACTTTTATTACTGTGGGAAGCTACCTTTTGGCAGTATTTGCAATACTATTGAATTCTTTTCATTTTCATATTTTCACGGGGAGGTTACACTTGGCGACATCCGGGCCAGGATCGTATTTCTTTGAGAATCGTCTGAAAAGTAGTCAGATATATGCTCTTAGTTACTAAAATATAATTAGCATATTTAGCGCAACGCTTTTACTAATTTTTTGACTTTCTTTCCTCAGATCATCGGCAATTCGTTGCTCTTTGTTGTATTTGTGTTTGTTGCTTTTTGTATTGTCTTTGTTTCATTTGTGAATAATTGTGACTTGTGTAAAAATGCCGCGAAAGACTATTAATAGTGCATCGCGAGGTATGAGTGAAATGGTCGACTTAAACAACTTCACCGATAGTACTTGTGATACGCAGTGTAATGATGACAATCCTGCGTTTACTGACAATCAGTGCGTTCCAACCACTAATGATGATTTTTATCTTAATGATGAACAAACGAACTCAATTGTCTCCTCTGTTAATCTGACGACAATTGATGACGCGGGGCGCTCTGTTGTAATGAGCGCTGCCCAGCTCAACACAACCGGTTTGCAAAACTTAAGTAATGATCAGACAAATTTGTCTAATGAAAACGAACAGTGTAATCGGAATGCGTCGGATCTATTTAATTCCGATTTAGTGACCAACAGTACACATCCGATAAGCAAACCTTTTTGTGAATCACAGAATGACCAAATGGTCACACAAAACGTGACAATTGCAGGTACACCACTAAACAACACAGAGAATAGAAATGCTAATTTTGGCTCGGATCAAATGATGGCAATATTGCTACAAGTTCTTAAAAAACAAGACGACCTTAAAGAAGATTTTAAACAACAACTTAATGAAAATTCTAAACAACAGAATGAAAAACTAGACAACAATAATGAAAATTTCAAACAACTTAAAGAAGATATCAAACAACAGCTTAATGAAAATAACGAAAATTTCAAACAACTTAATGAACAGAAAAGACAGTTAAATGAAAAATTAGACAACAATTCCAGGCAGCTTAGTGATCAGATTAAAGCCGTTGCCACACAATGTCATGATACTAAAGAACAGTTACGCGAGGAAATTGAGGCTTGTGGTAGGAAAAGTAGCGAAGAAATTAGGTCTGTTGCTCAAGAATTAAGGGATATGCAAACAGCTACAACAGAAACACTTAGAGAGGAAATTAGTACAGTCGGTAAACAATGCTCTGAAAAAGCTACACAATTACGCGACGAGTTTAAACTAATGACAGCAGAATTTTCGCGCACACTGGATGCAAAAGTAGACGAGAAATTCGAACAACAGAACAGTCAAATTGACGAAACGTTTTAGTCAACACCTACAAAACAGTGATACGCGTTTCCGTAAATTTATACAGGAACAGAATAAAGTAAAACGACAAGTAATGGAAACAATCACAGCACAGAGACAAGAAGACAAACGTAAATTGTTCGCGAAGGCAAAAACATACGTGGACAGCAATATTGCTGCAGTGTCCGATGAAATTAATACCATCAAACAGTCGAACACAGAATTACGTGACGAAATATCTGATCTTAAATCGAAAACAGACACATACACAACAGATTTTCAAACAGTGACCGACAGACTCGAACAATTAGAACTAACACAGGATTCCGATGTCGTCAAAGTTGACGTTAAAAAACTGAACGAAACCACACGTAAAATGCAAAAACAGATTAATGCCTCTGACACTAAAACCGATGATCAGGTAAAAATACTGACTGAAAAATGTGATGAATTGGCCAGTCGTATTGATGTTATTGAAAGTAATAATGAGAACAAATCAGACGATACTGCACCGATTTCATTTAACCAAACACCTGAATTCCAAAATTTACAGCAGACAATCAATAAGATCGATTCATCTAACAATACATTACGTAGAAAATTGTCAAGTTTACAGCAAGAAATAACAGAGATGAAAAATATTTCAGTTAATAACACATCACAGCAGACGCCACTTTGCGAACATCTGTCAGATTCACGCAGCGCGTATAATTTGGATAATTTACAGAGACTATGCGACTTAAAATCCGAAAAGCTACGCGACTTAAAATCTGAAAAACTACGGGACTTAAAATCCGAAATGACACAGACAAACAGACTCTCACACAAACCTGAACGTATTCTCAAATTCGGTGACGAGAACGTTGATTATAAGCAATTTGAATTTGTTAAAAATCTTAAGAATATAATAATGACAGAGCACAGATACACGATTTGAACTGTATACGACAATTTATTTTTGTACTTTCAATAACATTTCGTGTAATGCAGAAACTACAATTAGCATGGATACAGCAATTTATTTTTGAATTTTCACCGGCATTGCCTGTAACGCAAAAGCTAAAATGTATTTGTAGCGCATAATTGACCTCAGGGGATTCATTACGCTTTAATCAATATGTGCCGTAGCGTGCATAGGGCCCCAAGCTGTAGTAGTGCTGTTTCATCTTTAGTTTTCTGCACTGCTGCCTTCTCTTCTACTATCCTTTATATCTATCAAAACAGCTCTTTAACTATTGCTCTACCTAGGATTAAGAAACGTGTTATGAAAACCTGATAAGACAAGTTATACCGAAAGTGACACTTTTTCATTAGACGCTCCAGAAATGACAACTACGAGAACTTTAATATCAGAGAAAATTTTAATCATCAGTATGTACAAAATTTTCAGTAGTCGCAACCACATTTCAGTAACAATACAGGTTTTTCACCGCAACAGCATGAAAGTCAGCCGGTTAGCATACCTAACCAACAATGTAGTCTACAAGGTCAACCAAGCTTTAAAGTTTCGCCGCGTGCACGTATAGTCCCAGCTCCAACAAATAGTAACGCACGGCAGCAAGGAAACAACTACGTACAGAAAACACAGTATTTCAATTCCTATCGCAATGCACCGTATAAAAATGACTATTACGACAGACGTAGAAATAATGAGCATAATTTTTCAGCTTACATTTAATAACAGTTTATCTTATCAGCAGCAAGAACATCCGCCACAACAAATAATCATGAATGTACCAGACAGTAGGTATCATCCAGAACGTAAGACGTCAGGAAGAAACATAGAACAGTACAAATAGTTGAAATGCCACAGCATCCTCCTGAAAATAATAACACGTCAGAAAGAATTTGATTAAATACAGTATAGGTTGTATATTCCAGTAACGTAAGTAATAATTTTGACACGCAGAATCTTGTTCACGAAAACGTTATCTGAAACATGCTTTGTTGAATGCACTACTTCTATCACACCCAGATCTTACCAAAAATTTTTCCATTGCCACCGACAGTTCTAACACCGCTTTAGGCGTACATATTCTCCAGGAAATTGAAGAAAATGGCTCAACAGTAATTAAAAACATCGCATTTGCAAGTCGCATTCTGTCACCTGCTGAACGAAATTATTCCGTTACAGAAATGGAAACATTATGTGTTGTTTGGACTTTTACGAGATTCAGGCATTTTCTTTATGGCAGACATACCACCGTCTACACAGACCACAGAGCGATACAATTTTTACTTTCAGCTAAATTTACTCACGACAGGTTAAGTAGATGGAAACTTTATTTACAGGAATTTAATTTCACAACTGTTCACATTCCCGGCACACGAAATGTTATAGCAGACGCACCATCTCGTTCTCTCAGCAACAATCAGCAAGACATCGCAACCAACTTCTGTAAAACAAATTTCAGCGTTATGTACATTCAACAAGTTGCATTTGAAAATTTTATTTCGTCGTCATTACAGGACATAGCAAAAGAGCAGAATAAAGACAACGTATGGAAAGAAATTAAACACCTTTGGCAAGATAGGAATAATGTTACGATTAGAAACCATTACACTGTACGCAATGACATTCTGTTTCGCCGCTCTCATCCTGACAGCAACAATTGGTTATTATGCATTCCTGACGAACTGGTTAACAAATTAAAATGGTATACTCATTTAAGTTATGCACATTACGGAGCTAGAAAATGTTTTCTTATACTGAGACAGAACTGTTATTTTACCAACATGGAAAAACGTATACGACGAGTTTTAGCGTCATGTAAAATCTGCCAGAAAGCTAAGTCAGACACAACTTCACATATTCCTCCATTACATCCAATTGTACCTGTTAAATTAAGACATATGGCCGCTGTAGACATTTTTGGTCCAATTCCGAGAACTAATAGAGGTTTTTGCTACATCTTTGTCGCTGTTGAACTCACTTCAAAATTTGTTACCTTCACTCCGTTCCGCAAAGCTACTGCTAAAACTGTTTCGAAAGCATTTATAAAACATTTTCTATTTCATGTAGGGCATGTGATGAAAGTAATTTCCGACAATGGACCACAATTTCGATCTGCTATATGGACACGTATGTTACGAGCTAGAAACATTTCTCCGATCTATATATCCAGGTACCATGCTTCTTCGAACCCTTGTGAACGAATAATGAAAGAAATTGGTAAACTGTGTAGAATATACTGCCATAAAAGATATATTGATTGGGACACACACATACACTCATTCCAGTATGTAATTAATTCCATACCAAATGAATCTACTATGCTATCTCCGTCTGCTATACTGAAAAATGCTGAACCACATAACAAAATTAAAGAATTAGTATCGTTTCCTACATCTCGTCGACTACGACACCATGAACTAATTGACATTGCGCTGAACAACATCAAACGTGCCGCAGAGCGCCGGAGAAGACAACAAAAACAGGTTTGTATACGCCGTGACTTTTACGTTGGACAGAAGATATTAGTACGTACACACTATTTATCCAACAAAATAAAAGGTAGGTGCAGTAAATTTGAACTTCTATACGCAGGTCCATATCGAATTCGCAGCATTCCTCACCCCAATGTTGTACACGTCGAAACTTTGAGAACCCGAAAATCGAAAGGAAACCACCACATATCTAACATTAAACCCTTTATTGAATGAACATACTTTATGATTTATCACACTGTAATGCCATTTCCTAATTTTTTATGACCACTTATACAATTATATTCATGTGAATACTTACTGATGATTGTCGTATTTTTCTTGGCAAGTGCCCGGCAAGGTAAGGTTAGCAGGTCGCTTTTCTTGTCGTTACACATCAGACCGTGCATATTTTCCAGATGAATTTACACATTTTATGACCACTTACGTATCTTATGAATAATTATGCAATTTTATCTAGTGACATATTAATTTTATTAAATTCTCTCCCCATTAAAGTCTTAAATTCTCGCCTCTATTAACTACACAACATACAAGCCGAACACAACGAACGTTACATTTTTTGTCTTTCTTAGGTATATACGATTGTGTCATGTTTTGTTTGTATGCACTATGAGATAGTTAAGATATAGCAAACACCAGTTGACTTTGACATTTTGCCTTATGATATCTCAACAACGTGACTACTTTACTGTTACATTGTGATACAGTGAGTAAATTTTTGCCTCTGAACACTATATAAGTTTTCACATATTACGTTTTCTGTCATGTTATGCTGTATGCTTAATTATGTTACCATAAGCCAATCATTATTTAGTGAGCATATGATTTAAATGCAAGACATTAATCTCTGTTCATCAATTTCAGAAAGAAATGATGCGTGAAAGAAATAAATTAAACAGAAATGAGAATTTCACCTTCGGAATGATCGAAAGAAGATGCAAACATTGTGAGGAAGAGTAAATGGATCAGGATTAACAAGCATTAACAAGAATATACTATACACATCGTTGAATAGCAGTCTTAACTAATTTTTTCTTTCAGAATACAAGGCGATTGGTGCAGGCTGTCAGACAGAACTACACATCTTAGTTTTAGTGATGGAATTTGCTAGAGATAAGGAATAGTTATGTAATGAGTAATGAAGTGATTTTTTTGCAGATGATAATGAATGCTGATGAATAATGATGAAGAATATGCTACTATGGATAATGAAGTTTTTCTTTACAGGTGATAATAATGATGGAGTTATGATAATATAGATAATGAAGTGATGGATAATGAAGTTTTTTTCTTTATAGATGAGGATAATGTGGAAGTTATGTATTCATGCTATGTAGTTATTTAAGTATTTGTTGCAGTTCGCTTTGACAGCAGGTGTTATATTGCATAATATAATGACTGAAGGTTTTGGAAAGGACAGCTATGGAACACATTTTTATACACATTTCACTGCCTGTTAATTCAAAGTTCACTACTTGTCTGCATAAAATGCGTTTCTTCTTTCAGTTTAATAATCCATTTTTTATATATTTTTTTGCAGGAGCAATTATTTATGAAATTAATGTGCTATAAGCAGTTGTTAATTTAACCCATGTCATTTATGAATGTGATCACATATACTCTACTTGTCATAATCTTGCTACAGCTGACTCATGACGAATGACGTTACACATTTTCATTTACAGCAACAACCCAAAAGCAATTTTTTTTCTCTTTCCCTTGTAATTACCCAACGCAATGCATTGCCAACAAAAAAAAAATGGTATTACCAGTCCCAAATAATGCTACTGGTTTAAGAGAGTTCTGAGTAATACTGATTAGCTCTGAATAGTATGTCACTTGAATAATGAATGCATAAATACTATGCGCATAATTTCATTACTGTGTTGAGATGACCAATGATTAATTAATAATGCTTTGTAACTGAGAAATGAATGCTAATGCTACTGATTACTGTATTTAGATGACCAATGATTAATTAATAATGCTTTGTAACTGAGAAATGAATACTAAAGCTACTAATTACTGTATTGGGATGAACAATGATTAATTAATAATGCTTTGTAACTGGGAAATGAATGCTACTGATTACTGTATTGAGATGACCAATGATTAATTAATAATGCTTTAATGAATGCTACTGATTACTGTATTGGGATGACCAATGATTAATTAATAATGCTTTGTAACTGGGAAATGAATGCTACTGATTACTATATTGGAATGACCAATGATTAATTATCAACATTATTCTGTAATACTATGTTATTGACTACCTCCTGTTTTAAGTAATGACTTCTGATGATTTGTAATTAGGGAATGAAAGCCAATGTTCTCTGTAAAATGTTCTCTGTAAAACTAATAACTTCTGATGATTTGTAATTAGGCAATGAATTTCAATGTTCTCTGTAAAACTAATGACTTCTGATGATTTGTAATTAGGCAACGAATTTCAATGTTCTCTGCAAAACGAATGATTTCTGATGATTTGTAATTAGGGAATGAATGCCAAT
Organism: Schistocerca nitens; assembly: GCF_023898315.1. NCBI lineage: Eukaryota > Metazoa > Arthropoda > Insecta > Orthoptera > Acrididae > Schistocerca > Schistocerca nitens. The sequence continues at coordinate 421,286,507 of NC_064617.1, read as the reverse complement.
GTTCTCTGTAAAACGAATGACTACTGATGATTTGTAATTAGGCAATGAATGCCAATGTTCTCTGTAAAACAATTTATGAACATTTTTCTGTAATACTACATACATGGTACAGAAATGTTCAATAACTGGGCTATGACTGCCACAAACTACTAATGTAATTCCCAATGAAGACTAGTATGTGACTTAATGTCCCTCACCTTCTGACCTAACTACCCTGAATTACTGCAATATCCATTTGTCCTGTATATCCTCTTGATCATGGAGCACTATATTTGGTTTTTGCACTAATTCTACGTTGGTGTGCCTTGTAAGAGCGTGGTGTTGACACGACATGCTGTCCACCATCGTGAGCGATGGAGACGTTATTATGGTCCCACAGTTTGGTGTACCTGATGTACTGCCAAAATGATAACATGGAATATTACTACGACATTTCAGTGTCTTGGGTGCGCTGATAAATACTTCTGGGAATAGAACTTCAGATTGTCTCACTTGGTGTTGTACTTCTGTGGAAAGATATGGACTTTCAGTGCAACTGCGTGCAACCTAAAGTGCTTCAACCATAATGCAATCCTTCCCTTTCCTATCCTAATTCTTGTAACATAGTGAAAATCAATTTTGCTAACATGATTTATATTCATGGCCTATACATTTTTTTTCGATATATTCTGAACTACAGTGCGAGTGCACTTTTGTCATTTTCTAACATGATTACTACTCATTGTATGTACATTTTGATTTGCTGATATATTCTGAACTACAGTGCATGTCCACTTATATCATTTGTTAATATGTTTTGTACTCACATTTTGTTATTGTCTAATATGTTTTGTACTCGGTGCATGTGCACCACATTTTCTTCATGTTCTACATCTGAATATTCTGTGATTGTAAAGTTAATTAGTTAAGAAAAAACTTGTTGCTCATGGCAAGTCCAAATGACTCACCATCGCTGCCCAATTTTTGCCCCCCCCCCCCCCCCAGTGGAGGGTTATGAAACACGTATGTGTTCAGTGTATTCAGTACAGCGATGGCGAGTCATGACAGAATCTCTGACCAGAGAGTTGTTTATCGTTGCTAGCCTGCGCTTGACTGCGCGAGAGTTCAGTTGCGAGTAGGAAGTATTCAGTTGCGAGTTGGACTCGGTCGGAGTAGTGTGTGAGGAGTCGGCGGGTCTCGACATGGGTCTCTGGTCACGATTCGGGACGAGGTATATTGTTAAATAAGGTAATGAAGCAGCATTGCGCTCAGCCAATAACATCTGTTAATTGTAATTAATTTGTTCAAGAATTGCCCCAATAATAATTTTATTTTCAAAGCAATCGTTTTTAAGAAAAGAATCATTCCAATTGAAACAATATTTCCTATGCTTTTCCTCCCAGAATCAATTTATCAGATTAATTATTGCACAGGGCCTAAGGTCAGCGCAGCTGCCCTTATAAAATTTATCAGGTTGATCTTAACGTTAATTTTGTGGGGACTTAACATTTTTGCACATTTTTATTATCATTGACTTTTATTACTGTGGGAAGCTACCTTTTGGCAGTATTTGCAATACTATTGAATTCTTTTCATTTTCATATTTTCACGGGGAGGTTACAAAATTCATGGTGGGTTTTGAGACAATGCAAAGCGTATCTTGAACAGACTGATCTCAAAAACAGGACATTCTTAGACCGCTTCTGGATGTATTGGATGTATCAACAAGAATTATCCGACTCGGCACGCCTATATTTCTGAAACTAATAAACATATACAAATGAATTTTTTTATGAGCATGAAATTCAAGAAGTTTTTTTTTCTTCATACCTTTTCATACGTGTTTAATATTCCCCCCTTGAGATGCACGGCGTATGTCTAGCCGGTATTCAAATTGTTCACACACTGCAGCGAGCGTGTCTTGAGTTACAACTTCCACAGCTGCTGTTATGCGATGTGTCAGTTCATTCATTGTTGTTGGTAATGGAGGCACATTCACAAAATCTTTTATAAACCCCCACAAGACGTAATCGTATTTAGTCAGGTCCGGTGGCCTTAGAGGCCAGTAATGTAAGGCTGAATTATTTGGTCTAGTGCAACCCATCCATTGTTCAGTAACCCTTTGATTTAAAACATCCCGCACTTCCAGGTGCCAGTGTTGCGGTGTCCCATCCTGTTGGTAAATGAAATCGTTCGAACCCGTCTCCAAATGTGGGGAAAAGAAAGTACTCAAGCATATCGAGATATGTGCTTCCTGTAAAAGTGTTCTCGGCAAAGAAAAATTGATCATACAGCTTTTCCCGTGAAACTGCACAAAACACATTAAATTTTGGAGAATCCCTCTCATATTGTACAACTTCATGTGGTTGTTCCATACCCCATATTCTCACGTTAGGACGGTTCACCTTTCCATTTAAATAGAATGTTGCCTCGTCCCTAAACACTAAGTGTGGAAGAAAACTGTCATCCTCCATCTTGACAAGAACAAAATTACAGAACTCCACATGTTGTTGTTTATCACCTTCACGAAGAGCTCGCAGTAACTGAATTTTGTATGCTTTCAAGTGTAAACCTCGACGCAACACACACCAGAGGAACGTCTGGGACATGTTGAGCTGTCAAGCTTCACAGCGAACGGATTTCTACGGACTCCTTGTGAAACTATGGCGGATGAGTTCGACGTCTGTGTCAGATACTCGGGGTCGGCCTGGCGACTTGCCTTTACACAGGCAATCTATTTCTCGGCATTGTTCATTATATAGTACAAAGCTGGTCAACGTATAAAATATTTGTGTAAAGAGAAACAAAGAAATTTCTTTGTTACTACACGGTATATATATATACAGTGAATAACCATAGAAATGTCAACCATCACATTATGATAACGATAATCATTATAAAGGAAGAGGAAGGATAAACATAATAGCAGGCATATTATGAAAGACATAGATACGTTATGTACAACTATGAGCCCATTGGTCACATTGTTTTGCTAATTTCAATCAAAGTTGGTACAAATACCCCTTAATGTCAGGCAAGATTCACTGTGGGCGTAAAAACCACCTACTTATCATAGTTCAGGAGATATGATGTCGTAAGCAAAACGACGCATGAAAAGCTGCAGCATAATGTGTGACATTTAAATTTATTACTTCTCTGCTACTAAACATATTTGCTATAAATTTCGCATACAGTATCCACATACGCCGCTAAATGCATGCTCGCTATCCACCTCCATCATCGTTACTTGAGGGAATAATGGTATAAGATCCCCTCGAAAACAGTGGATGTCCTCTATTTATCCACGCTTTGAATGCCAATGGTTTTCCTACACCGCATTAGACATACTAATGTGTTGTTTTCCTTTTTTTTTTTTTTTGTCAACCAGATACATAGATCTAGCGAAATGTGCATGATGGTGAAATTAGAAAGAGACTTCAGGCTTTCCAACAGCTGTTCCTCCCTCGCAGCATTCGCTACTGGTATTGTAAACGGGGACAAGTGACAGAAGTGACATAGAAGTTGTAACCTCCCCACAAAATTTAATAAATAATAATAATATTATGATTCTAATTTTTGTGTAACCTCCGAACAAAATTGGTTCCCATTTATAGTCTCCATACAGAAATTCATTCACATGAATTTGCCAAAATCCCGATTTCAAATCTAATGTGGAATAAATAGCAGTACCATGAAATTTCTGTAGAAGTTCTTCTAGTGTTTGAGGGCGATCTGTTTCATTAATAATAATGTCATTGATGTGACGCGAATCAAGTACGAGGCGAAGTGAACCATCCTTTTTCTTAACAATATGGAGTGGGTTTATGTACGGACTAAATGCCGGTTCAATAATTCCTTGGTCAAGCATAGCTTGCAATTCTTTCTTAACTTGTTCTCTGTGAATATACGGAATGGGATAGTGTTTGGCTTTAAATGTGTCGTGCTGTTTAAGTTGAAATTCATACATAAAACCGGACATAGTACCAGGCACGTTGTCAAAAACTGGAGCTTGCTGTAAAAGAATTTAGCGTAGTTGCGTGCGTTCGCCGTCTGTATTTGCACTGCTCTGTTTAACTTTTTCAGAAATCATTTGCATAACGTCATAGTCGGCTTCGTCTGGAGTATTATAGTTGTGTACGTACGTATCTGTGAACAATGTGGATTGACAGTCTATGTTACGAGATGCGGAAATGAACTCTGTACGATTAATTGTTTGTTCTACAGATAAAGAGGGCTGAAATTCTAAAGCCAGTTGTACATTTTCATCCTTTAACATTAAAAAGGAGTTTTGAAAGTCAATAATTGCGTCGTGTTGTACCAGAAAATTCGGACCTAAAATAACGTCTGTTGTCAATAAGGGAACAATCCAAAAATTTGAGTGAAACGTATGACCTGCAATACAAAATGATAAGTGTGTCTGTAATTTTACATCTACTCCTTTACCACATACTGCTCCTTTTACTTTAGTTTTGCCTAATGGTAATGTAGGATAGGTATTCTCTTTGTTACATTCGTTGAAATTTTCCTCATTTATAACTGACATAGGTGATCCAGAATCGATTACTGCTGAAAATTTGGATGATCCGATCTTTACTTCAATGACAGGGTGTGAAACGGTTTTTTGAATAACTGGTTTTTCCTGCAAAAGAGTGTCTCGGATGTCGTCAAAAGTAATAACATTTTCGTGAACAAGATTCTGTGTGTCAAAAGTATTGCTTGCGTTGCTGGAAGATGCAACCTGTACTGTATCTAGTCAAATTCTATCTGACATGCTATTATTTGCGGGAGGATGTTGTGGCATTTCGACTATCTGTACTGTTCTGTTATTTCTTCCTGACGTATTACGTTCGGGATGAAATCTACTGTCTGCTTCATTCATAATAATCTGTTGTTGCGGATGATTTTGTTGCTGGTAAGACCGACTGTTATTAAACGTACGCTGAAAATTGTGCTCATTATTTTTACGTCTGCCATGATAGTCATTTCTATATGGCGCGTTGCGATATGAGTTAAAATGGTGTGTTTTCGGTACGTAGTTATTTCCTTGTTGCTGTGCGTTACTATTTGGCGGAGCCGACGCTATACGTGTAGGCGGCGAAACATTAAAGCTTGGTTGGCCTTGCACATTACATTGTTGGTTAGGTATGCTAACCGGCTGGCTTTGATGCTGTTGCGGTGAAAAGCGTCTATTGTTACCAAAATGTGGTTCCTGTTGCTGATAATTTTGACGATACTGATAATTAAAATTTTGTCTGTTATTAAAGTTCTGGTGGTTGTCGTTCCTGAAGCGTCTATTACCTTTACTATTGAAATTGCGTGGCTGATCGTAATTGCTGTATGTTTGTTGACCTTGGTTATTATGTGAAAAATTTTTGTTTGTAAAGGAATAATCTGATTGCTGAACTTCCAAAAGCTATAACAGATCTCTGAATGCCGAAATATTTTCTTTCTGCTGACCCGTTAAAAGTGATACTCTTAATGATCGTGGTAATTTAGAAATACATAATTGGATAAGTGCAGATTCACTGTATGGCTCACTTAAGTACTGGTTTTGTTGGACCATGTGTTCAAAAAATTGCGTGACAGTGGAAAAATTTGAGTTCTCATAATTCGGTAAACTAATTAATTGATCCTTGATTCCGCGCTGTGTCGTCTTCGACCAATACGCTGACAGAAAAGCATTCTGAAATTCTTCTATCGAATAGCATTGTCTCGCGATCGGTCTCACACGAGTTGCCGGTTCGCCTTCCAAAAAACTGCAAATAAATTCAAGTTTGTGTGTTACGGGCCAAGTTGGTGGAAAAGCAAAGCTAAATTGTTGTATCCAATCCAAGGGGTGAATCTGTGTTCTGTCATTTTTAAATACTTTAAATTTTCTCACGGATAGAAAGTGCTTGTAATCAAAATTATCGTCTCTGTATGTCTGAACAGGTTCAGCATTGTATGATAATCTGTTTGTCTGTGACTGTTCGGAATCTAACTCACATACTCTCTGTAAATTACCTAAATTATACTGGCTGTGTGAGTCTGACAAATGTTCGCAAAGTGGCATATGCTGTGATGTGTTAAAGGCTGAAATATTTTTCATCTCTGTCACTTCGTGCTGTAAAGATGACAATTTTTTACGTAATGTATTATTGGACGAACCTATCTCACTGATTGTCTGCTGTAAATTTGGGAATTCGGGTGTTTGATTAAACGAAACTGGTGAAGTATCGTCTGATTTGGTGTCATTATTACTTTCGATAACGTAAATACGACTGGCCAATTCATCATATTTTTCAGTCAGTACTTTTACCTGATCATCGTTTTTATTATCACAAGCATTAATTTGTTTTTGTATTTTACGTGTGGTTTCGTTCAATTTTTTAACGTCTGCTTTGATGGCATCGGGATCCTGTATTAGTTCGAATTGTTCAAGTCTGTCGGTCACTGTCTGAAAGTCTACTGTGTGTGTGTGTGTCTGTTTTTGTTTTAAGATCAGAGATTTCATCGTGTAATTTGGTGTTCAACTGTTTGATAGTATTAATTTCGTCTGATACTGTAGCAATATTGTTGTCTACGTATGTTTTTGCTTTCGTAAACAATTTATGCTTATCTTCCTGTCTCTGTGCAGTAATTGTTTCCATGACTTGCTGCTTTACTTTATTCTGTTCCTGTATAAATGTACTGTAACGCGTTTCACTGTTGTGTAGGTGGTGATTAAAACGTTCGTCAATTTGGCTGTTCTGTTAGTCAAATTTCGCGTCTACTTTCGCATCCAGCGTGCGTGAAAGTTCTGCTGACACTAATTTAAACTCGTCGCGTAACTGTGTTGCGTTTTCAGAGCATTGTTTAGCGACTGCACTAATTTCGTCTCTAAGTATTTTAGTTGTGGCTGCATGTGTATTACTTAATTCTTGTGCCACAGATTTAATTTCTTCACTACTGTTCCTAGCACAAGCCTTAACTTCCTCACGTAATTGTTCCTTAGTATTATGACATTGCACGGCAACGGCTGTAATCTGTTCACTAAGCTGTTTGGAATTGTTATCTAGTTTTTCATTAAGTTGTTTGTAATTGTTGTCTTGCTTATCATTCGACTGTTTAAGACTTTCATTAATTTGTTTATAATTGTTGTCTTGTTTTTCATTGAATTGTAGCAATAATGCTACAACTTGATCCAAGTCACAATTACCGACTCTATTCTCTGTACTGTGTGATGGTGTATCTGCATTTGTCACGTTTTGTGAAACCATTTGGTCATTGTCTGACTCGCGAAAAGGTTTGCTAATTGGATGTGCACTGTTAGTCACTACACCGGAATCAAATAAATCTGACATATTTTGTGTATATTGTACACCTTCGTTAGAAACAATTATCTGTTCGCTACGTAAATTTTGCAAATTAGGCGTGTCAAGCTGGACAGCGTTCATTGTAACGGAACGTGCCGCGTCATCAATTGTCGTTGAATTAACAGAGGACACTATTGAATTTGTTTGCTCATCATTAGCATTAAAATCATTACTAGTGATCGGCAGGCACTGATTATCTGTAATTAAACGATTATCACTATTACACTGTGTGTCGCAATTATTATCGGTCAAATTATTTGAGTCGGCTATTTCACTCATTGCACATCGATATGTACTGTTAAGAGTTTTTCGCGGCATTTTTCACAAATCAAAATTAAGCACAAAAAATGAAACAAAGACAAAGCGAAATGGAACAAACAATTACAACAAAGAGCAATAAATTGCCGATGATCTGTGAAAGAAAGATTGACAAATTAGTAAATGCGTTGCGCCAGTTGCAAACTATATTTAAGTAAATAAGAGCAGATATATGACTACTTCTCAGAGATTCACAAAGAAATACGTTCCTGGCCGGTTGTCGCCAAGTGTAACCTCCCCGCAAAATTTAATAAATAATAATAATATTATGATTCTAATTTTTGTGTAACCTCTGAACAAAATTGGTTCCCATTTATAACCTCCGTACAGAAATTCATTCACATTTAACCTCCACACAAAATTTGTTTCCCATTTAATGTACGCACAAGATTCTTTTCTCATTTAATGTAAGCTCGAAACAGAAAAATTCCTAAACCTCGTAATAAAAAACAAATTCAGTAACCTGGTAAATTTTGGACGACAAAAGTGCTGCGTCACGGCCCTGTAAGATCATTCTGAATAAAAAAAGGAAAAATTCTTACCTCAATAAAGTCGGCAACTATCTGCTCTTACAATGGCTTTTTCCGGCACAGCTCTGTGCAATGCTGGCCTATACATTTGTCATTTACGAAAGGAAGCAACTGATTTTTCTTTTGCAACAATCGGAATGATCATGGATTGGAGAAATCAGTAAATTCTTTAAACTGAAATGAATGCTTGTTAGAAATTACTTTATATGACAAAGATTATTATTAGGACATTTTTAAAAGATTTACATGGGAGTTCACATAACATTACTAGGTATGCGCGAGGCTGCTTTTACCTTATACTATAACGCTCAGGCTCCGGCATCGCTGCACCGCGACCGGCCCAGCCAACACGATACACCAGACTGCTCGCTAGCAACAACTTACTGCTACAGCTACACAGTTCGTACTGCAGTCAATACTACTTTCTGGTCAGAGATTCTCTTATACCTTGCCTATTGCAGGCAGCGCATACCTCTTACAAAGTATGAAAAACACACACACTAAACCAGAGAAGATTTTTTTCTTATAAAATCAATGTCAAGAATACGGAAAAGTCATTGACTCCATGACAGCAAATCTGTGAATACTGTATGCGAATGTCACTGTATACGGATGGATGATTGCAATGTATGTATCACAAGTTGACCATTACCCTGAAATCCCCTGAACGGGTCTGCTCACCCACATGTGACATCGTTTGACTACACTCTCTTCCAAGTATCATGCTTCTCATCCACGCCGTTGAGTAAATATGTGCTTGGTTTCAACCCTAACCATTCCAAAGCCGATACGTGGAATATATCTATTGATGTTCGCACACACCGAGAATAACTTGCCGTAGACTAGCACAGTCGTCAGTGGGTTAGTTCGACGATATTGTGAGTTAAAGAAATTCGATCGTTTAGTCAGCGCGAGAACATTGCGGGACGGCTACAAAAAGCCTCTCTGGTAGAAGCCTCTGTGGTAGATGCTGCAGGGGAGATCGTGTATGTTCTGGGCAATGTGTTACTTCAGTCAACATACATCTCACGAAATACCTTCAGTGAGAAGTTAAATGTTCATACAGTGTAAGGTGGTCTTGTCAGTTGATATTTGTACGCCATCGATGTACACGTCAGAGAGAGAGCAAGTTACATTACTATTAAGCAATCTTTGGTCTTGTCCTGCCACAGTCTTTGCCTCTGCTCAGTCTGATACGTTCTTAGTTGAAGCGTAGTTGGCGATGGACGTTGTTTTTCATGGAGGGGTATTGCACCCCTTGTTGCTTTACGTGGAACTATCACAGCACAGGCCTACATTTATATTTTAAGCACTCTGCTTCCCACTGTTGAAGAGCAATTCGGGGATGGCGATTGCATCTTTCAACACGATAGAGCAGCTGTTCATAATGCACGGCCTATGGCGGAGTGGTTACACGACTATAACATCCCTGTAATGGGCTGGCCTGCACAGAGTCCTGACCTGAATGCTATAGAACGCCTTTGGGATGTTTTGGAACGCCGACTTCGTGCCAGGCCTCACCGACCGACATCGATACCTCTTCTTGAAGAATGGGCTCCCAGTCCCCAAGAAACCTTACAGCACCTGATTGAACGTATGCCTGAGAGAGTGGAAGCTGTCATCAAGGCCAAGGGTGGCCAACACCATATTGAATTCCAGCATTACCGATGGAGGGCGCCACGAACTTGTAAGTCATTTTCAGCCAGTTGTCCGGATATTTTTGATCACATAGTACAGATCATCGCATACAGGGAAAACTGAAGATTTTTATAGGGTAGAAAATGACGCACAACAAAATGTATCGAATGCAAGTCACGAAACCAAACGAAGTGACAATGCAGAGGAAATGGTGACAGTATCTCAGGTTGAGACCGCACAAAACCGAACAGTTGACGGATCTAGTGGTTCAGAAGCAGAATCAAAGGACGTACAACTCCAGTACGTTGAACTAAATGTTTGTAGTTCTATATCAAACGGGAAGAATGTGTGTAAGTGCGTCAGCACTATGCACAGAAGTCTGTGAGACGTCACATGAAAGACGCGAATGGCAAAGTTTAAACCAAAAGGTGACAGACGACGATGGCGAAGCGTCTGATAGTGTGTTCGTAATATTGAAGCAACTCACTGCTGTTGTCAAGCAAATAAGTGAAACGATTACAGCAGGGTTAGCAGACTTTAAAACAGAAACAAATGCAAGGTTAGCAGGCTTAAAATCAGAAACAAATGCTGCTTTAAATGGTCTCTAATTTGGAACCTACCCCGGGTTCAGAAAAGTCCGCAAGGATCAGCAAAAGATGCGAACGAAAGTTAATGAACAGTTTATTGGAATCCGGAAAGAGTTGAGAGACTCGCGCGGACTAATTCAATCGCTTATGGCCGATCAGAAAAAGATGCGTACTGACATTGACCAGGTGCAGGATGCAGTGTCTAGTATCAACCAAAGAGTTGATAATTTAACACGTAAGGAGTCTGGTAAGGCGCAACAGATCGTGAAAGAACTGATTGTCAGAAAACGTGTCACGCGAGCCGCGGTAAAAAGATTCGATACATGCATTGTAAATAACGTCTCGAAAAATAAACAGCGGTATGAATAGCTTCGTGAAGAACTGAAGCAGTGTATTGAGAACCATGCAGAAAGCAGTAGTGAGGCGACGGAATAGGTAGTATCATCTGACATAGTGGTGGAAAAAAGTCCAGATGTAACAAAATCCGTTATGCAATGTTCCGTGTCAGTTGCGGAAACACAAAAAAGTCTTGAGGTTCCACTTGTATGTGCACAAGATGTTGCGTCAGTATTTTCCGTTCCGAAACAGAAACAAAAGGTACAAGTTCAGCTGAGATAAGTGAGCGGAGGAGGTAATGTGAGTTCACAGCAGACAATGGTGCGAGAACCAACCAACAGAGCGGCAGCCGACCCTCCGAACGTACGCGAATGGCCCGATAACAGAGCAGTTTACTGCGCCACACGTACCAAATTCTCAATTTACGAGTTACAGTACAATACGCCATATACCGCAGGTCAATACAAAACAAGTACAAAAACAAAATACTGAACCAGTAACGGGAAATTTGAACTATCTTCCAGTCCGATACACAAGTAACGGTACGTTTTAAATAATTGTACACCACTGCGTAGATGTGATGGTAGGTGGGACTCAAATACGTCGTATCAGGATCCAGATGTGGTAGCACGAATGAAGGAAAACATGACACAATGGAAGGGAACAGAAGATGTTGCGAAAACACAAACGCCACATGGTGCAATAGAAAAATTTTACAATAACCATTTTTTGAAAGTCAGAAAATTCCAACATTACAAGGAAAACGGGAACGGCTTACACCCCCGCACATTTATACATCAATTCCAAATCGGTTTACCAGAACATTGGCCACTTACACATAGATTTGATGTCATTTGTGGTCATACGGAAGGCGCAATAGCGGAAACGATGCAAAGAGTCACTGCGAACTGTCAGTCGTATGAACAATTCAAGTCTGCATTCTTGTAGTGATACTGGTCCGAGGAAACCAAAAATAGGATAAATTATGCATTGTTACAGAGAACGTCATTTGAGGATTTGAAAGAAAAGAAGCCAGTTAAATTTTTTGAAGAAATGACGAAAAAGAATCAGTGTTTAGACAACCCATACAGTGATGAGGAACTGATACATATGTGCACAATGAAGTTGGCCTTGCATTATCAGCAATCGTTGGTAGACAGAGCTGGAGATAATATACAGGCATTGAAAGGGATGTTAACTTGAATTCATCTTCCGTGAAAATGATGCGAAAAAACAACGTGCAGTGAGAGAAACCGAAGAAACAACGTGCGGTGAGAGAAATCAATGGTAGGTGGTATAATAGCAACCGATTGGCCTTTAATAATGCTTACTATGGCAGTAGTAATGTTGGGGAAGGTAATCGTTTTGGGAAGAATAGTAATCGCCCATGGGATAATAGCTATGGTTTTTGCAACTCACAGTGGTCAAACAATAATTATGGTTTTGGTGAGCCGCGAAATTACAATAATGGCTTTGGTCCCAGAAATTATGGTGGTAACTATTATTCGGGATATGATCACCATGCAAACGAAGCACTAAAGTTTAGAGAATTTCCACCACAAAACCCAGATTATTCGGGTGGAACTAAAATGCCTAGAATGCAGATAGCTTGGGAGAATCAGACTTCAGCAGGACAACACACGAGATAGGAACCGGTACGGGAAGTCGAGTTGAGGCCACAAAACCCTGGTAAAAAAACAGATGTGACGAGATTAACGGTACGAAGATCAGTCACAAGAGATTCAGTCGCCAAATGAAGTTGATTTTATAATTACATGTGTAAATAGACTTAGCTTTGATCAACAAGATTCTGAAGTAGGTTTAGGGGGTGATCACATACAAATACCGGCATGCTGGAAGACAATTGACTGGGAATCGTCCGATGATGAGGAACAAGAGTTGTCAACAGTTAATTAAGCAGCTGTACAAAAACTGACGATGACCAAATTGTGGAGGATGTAGTTCATTTAAACGAAACCGAGCGAGAAATGGTATGGCAAGAAGATAATGCGCCTTTGGCAACACTAGTATTGATACACATGTCAGATGATGTATGTACAATAGGGACTTATCCAGAAAATAATTAAATTCGCACCAGTATCCAGAGTACAACATCAACATCAAGTAAAATTAGCACTGAGCAACTTGAAGGCTGCGGCGTTAAATAGAAAGAACTGGGCATACAAAACGGCGACCTCACGAATATTTTCACTAGGACAAAAATCTACCATCTCTCTAGCAAGAAAAAACATCAAAGCGATAAATTCTTTTCGGTATAATATAAATCCCCTACGGAAGTACGTAAAGTGGTTCATGGTAATACAGTCGAATTGATTAACCCTAAAACAGGAAAATCATTGGGCTTACACCATGTGAGCCACTTGAAAGTGTATAAATGGTAAAACAATAAATAATAACTCCACAAGAAAAATTAGATGTATCAAATATCCAGTTTCCAGTGAGAGTAAAAGTGTAGAAGTCAATGACTAGGGAATCTAAGAAAATGCATACATATAAAAAATTTAATTTGTACTTATCTCACCGAAATAAATTGATTAACTTTCTCAGTATATCAAAAAAGATAGTTGAGAACAAAGAACAATAAAGTAACAACTAAAATAATCATTCTACAGAGAAAATATGTTATGGGTAATGAGTAGAAAGAAAGGAGAAAGACAGAGATCAGCATGTTTATAGTTTGACGAAATAATAGTAGATTCTCTCTTAACATGAAGTGTAAAGTAGAAATAAGTTGATTTTTGTGGGCAAAAGGAAGCCAAGAAACTATGTGTAAGAAATTACGTAAGAAAGAAATATTTATTTTTAGTTTGTTCCTTCACAGACGGTGAACATTTTGTTGAGGAGCATTTATGATTTGTGGAAGTTACTACAAGTTGATATTGAAAGGAGATGTGAGGGAAATAAATATAAAAGATTGTTAGGGGATAAGAATTAAGAGAGAGAAATGAATTATTAAGGAAAGCGAGAAACATTATTTCTTGGAAGGATGTAGACAGAGGGATGTGAGTTTAACACAGGGATGATTTCAATAAGCAGGAGTAAGATAGGGGGAAAAGTAATATAAAAGTTTACTGTTTATAACAAGGAGATAGGGATAACTACAACTAATAAAAGTACAAGCTCTAGAGCAATAGAAATGGACAGTTGAGAAAGTTTTAAAAAGGAAACAAGAAAGAGAGGTACATTGTATTTTGAAGTTCTGTTACAGCATATGCCGAAAAGAGGAGATTGCAGAGAAAAAGACGATGGAGTCGGAGTCAAGGTGTGGAGTATTTATGATATGATGTACCTGTAGTTTAAAAAAAGGACACATACTAACACACTAATCTTCATCACCATCAATTTTCCTCTTACGATTCATCATGATGAAAATGAGGAAACCATTACCTTTGTACTAATAGAAAAAAGGGGAGAAAAAAATGTACTTATAGAATGGGTATAGATGTTGATCTGTTAAAACTGATGTAAAGTTATGAAGATTATGATTAGGAGAATCTTGTGCATAGTTTAAATCTGGACTTTTGTAAAGTCTCTTAGTAGTTTAGTTTTTGTAAAGCTTGTAATGAACCTTAAGGGAGAAAGGGCTGCGATAAGATAGGTGGTAATGACATGTAAATTAGAGAAATTTGTGGGTGTAAGATGGGAAAAAGTGTGCACAATGTGTTTGTTAATATACAGGTCATGTACAAAAAAGGGTTTTACAATTTTATGATGCTGATTTAATATTTACAAGGTAATTAGTATGATTAGGAATTTAATATTTTTGTAAAAGTCAATTAATAATTTATTTCTGCTTTAAAGTTATAATGCATAAGTTTAAGACTTTTGGGGGATAACTATGTTTGTAATGTTGAATGAAAACAAATTTTTTAATGGAATTCTGCTTGTAAAGTTATGAGAAGGGTGCTTATAAATGTAAGATGCATGGAGAAATTTTTGTAAGGAATAAAACTTTCTTGAATTATAATTGCCATAGAAGCTACTAACAGACATAGACATTAAGGTTGAGAATAAGACATAATTATTGGAAAAGGAGAGATTAATTTTAAATGAAGGTTTCATCAACTTCAATACATCTCCATTATGATTTATCATAAGTCTTGTTGTCAAAAAAAAATCAGTTTCAAATTTAAAAATTATGAGTGGTATACATTTATAGAGAATCTCTAATTTGTTTGAATTTAAAATTAAATATAGACAACCATAGAATAGAAAGAAAATGCTTCATATTATTTAAATAATTGCATTAAATCAGAAAACTAGTAAAAAACATGTTAAATTCTGGAAAAACATTATTTTAGTGCTCAAATCAGTAGTACATAGTAAATGAATTGCAGTGGAAAAAAAAGAGACTGAAAGAACACCTGTTGACTATGCCATAATAAAATAGTGAGTTGGTCAATATAAATATATAACAGTTGCTACATTCAGCAATTGAGAAAAATTTTGCACTGACTTCAATCAATTTCTCAACAGTTGACTAGCCTAGCGCAAAATAGAACAAGGAAGGAGGCGGATATGTAAGGTGGCAGCTTGAATAAATGTTAATTTCGCCCCTTACATGAGATTTTATATGTCGTAACAAATAGATGGATATTTCACCTTCATATTTCGGCGATAGTGAGCAGATTTGCCTATCAAAATGTGCAGTATGTAATGCAAAAATGTTCAACTGTGTGTGAAATCTTATGGGACTTAACTGCTAAGGTCATCAGTCCCTAAGCTTACACACTACTTAACCTAAATTATCCTAAGGACAAAAAAAAACACCCATGCCCGAGGGAGGACTCGAACCTCCTCCGGGACCAGCCGCACAGTCCATGACTGCAGTGCCATAGACCGCTCGGCTAATACCGCGCGGCGTGTAATGTAAAGGGCTGACACTCGATTCGACGGTATTAAGATACCAAACCCAAATCCTGCATGTCCATGAGCAAAAGGTGAGGAAAGCTGCTCGAAGACAAGCGTTATTTTGGGGGCAGACATGAGTTGCACCGTCGCGGACCACATACAACGAAAGGCTTGTAACAGGGGTTGGTGACCCGCATCGAGAGAGAAAACGAACGCACCGGGCGATACATCGAGAGGAGCAGAAGCAGGTAGCAGCCCAGCGTTGCCTGTGATGGAGAAATTCTTTAGAAAACTGCACTAGGGAATTTCCAGATGGATACAAACAAGCCAAGTGGTGTGCTCGTGATGTATGCTTGTATCATTTAGGCATCAGTAGTGGGCACAGAATGTCCAATTGGCTGAAATAAGATCTGAAGGAGTGAAAGTGGCGATATTTAGATGCAGTTTAAAAGTAGGCCCTTTGCGATTGGCAGGGGTAGTTTCCACAAGATGAAAGGAACGCTCCCATTCGTCTGAAAAAGCAGTGACATGAAGCACGCCCTGTACGATGCCAAAAGAGGAATTCTTGGGTGAACACTGTGTTCGCTTTGGATGACATTCAGCTATAAATTAGCTGAAGGGTCGTTGAGCTCCGATAGTGGAGAAACGAAACAGCCACGTAGTTAATTGTTCTTGTGACAACTAAGAGGGTGTTGAAGTATACACGCTGCTCCATCTATACATCTGTATATCGCCATATTTTCCAGACAAGAGACGAGTGCATGTTTTCTCGCCTAACGAGAAATATAGGACAGTTTCAGCTGATAAAATCAGTAAAAATTTTGATTAGCTTTTTATAGGATTTTCAGAGGGTGAGAGCAGACATGTAGCCTACAACACGCCACAGCTAAAGACAAATGTCGCTGTCAGAGGCGTAAAATTGTTGGATCACCAGCTTGTGTCCATTGTGAACATGAGCAACCTTGAGCAACCTTTTGCTCATCTTGTCACAAAAACTAACCATCTTCCATAGGTTTGATTGTCGTCCTGAATAGTACCGAACTTACAACCGGAATCGGATGATTTGTCATAATACTGACTATCTCAGACAAGGCTTCACTGTCCAGAAATACGAAAAATCTTGTAGAGAACCTTCTATTTAAATTTGATATTGTTGTGTTCAGTGTTATTTATGATAAACAGGATTAATACTTTATCTTGACAACTGTACTGAAATTTTCATGTCACTTTCTATGTAAACCCACGTGCTTCTTTTACAACAATAGAGAAATTAAACACATTTTACAGCTAAACACCGATGTGCTCTGTCATAGAATTAGGGTCCACTTCTAACCACAGTAATTTATTCTAATTACTTAACGCACTCACAGGGTGTTTTTACTGATGTCTGACGAAAGTGAAAAGGAGTGGAGTGTCAGATGCTCACGATGCGACATTGCAGTAATGTTGCAGTAATGATGCTGCAAGATTGCAACGTCACCAGAGAGCTTGTACATCGCCTCTTTTTTGGTAAGTATTAATATTTACTGTCATTTTATTGCATCATCACACGTTCAAAACCATTTCATAAATTTACTGTGCTGTGCGTGTACTTGTCTTCTAGCATTCAAAATTTTTAGCAATATGTATGAGGATGAACACATCCTTCATTAATGAGATACAGTTATAAAAACAGCGTGCCACCGCCAGAAGGTTACAGAGGGCTCTGGTGCTGCGTAGTCTCTGTAAAATTTTTTGTTAGTTCAACCAAAGATTACTGCTGATCCACACATGTTCATACTTCAAGGCATGAAGTACAGAGCTATTTTTTTCAGCATGTGCAAACTCTTGGGGTTGATCGATGAGAGGATACAGAACAAATAACTTCTAATGAACTTACGTCTGGAAATCCATGGTTTCCGTGCTAGAGACCATTTATTCAGTCATACTTTCTTACAGAGACTGCAGTCTAATACGTGCTGTACCACGCAACCACAGTCGCAGTATGCGTTGAAAATGGTTTCTATGTCCCTCAACGCATGCATGTACACCCACACATTCACATCACCCAGGTAGCATCCAAACAGTGTCAAAGGTAGCATGAATACGCTGCTCCAGTGTCTCTGTATCAGGAATAAGCTTTTCATACCCAGTACTTTTGAAATGGCCCCATAACCAGAAATCACACAGGTTGAGATCCAGTGAATGGGCAGACCATCCAACTGAACCTCCTCATTGGATCCATCGAGCAGGGAAGACACAATTGAGAGGTGTCCGGATGTTAATGGTGAAACAGGTTGGAGCACCATCATGTAGCAGCCACATAACCCTTCGATTCATCAGTGACATTTCCTCCAGCAGGAGAGGCAGAGTGACCTGCAAGAAACGCCGATAGTTCTAGCTTGTTAGGTGACATGGAAAGCAGACTGGTTCCAAAATACGCACACCAGTTATCGTGGCCCACATGTTCCGACTGCACCGATGCTGATGATCGCTGTCACCATACCATGGGTGTTCTGCATACTATCCCATAGATGAGTGTTATGAAAGTTGAAGATACCACTCCACATAAAGGTGGCCTCATCTGCGAATAGGATGGATGACACAAATTCCAGAATGTGCTTGCCTGGGAGAGAAACTAGCGACAAATCTGTTCCCAATGTGGAAAGTCTGTCGCTGTGAGTTACAAGGGTAGTAAAATTATCGTGGAGAATGTTCCACGCGGTCGTCTGGCTTACCCTAAAGACTACCAACTGCCTGGTACTGACACAGAAGTAGCCTTTTTTTTTATTTTTTATTTTTTTTGACGGACCAGACTGCTACGGTCATCGTTCGAAGTCGCCTTCCACAGTGCTAATCACATTTCGCAGCAAGTCTAGTGTCCGAACATTTCAGGTACACCCTTCATGATTTCCTGCTTCCTGAAACGACCCTGTCTCGGACAAATGGTGAAACACTGTTGCAGACATTGAATGCTGTGGTTATTGCCAGCGTGAATAGGTCTCCTGATACATCCTTGCTGCCCACTGCCCATTGCCATTTGCCTTTCCATGAGCAAACACCATCTCTGCAACCTCTAAACTCGAATATGGAACCACTGTGTACAATGCTGTATCACATCCACTAGAAGGTGAATCAGCAAAAGAAGTGAATTGGACACAACATTAGAAATAACTATGGCAGGAGAGGGCACTAAGACATGGTGTATGAGGAACAGTAGCACCATCTAGGAGGAAACCATGCATACTGTAATTGTGGCTGCATGGTACAGTGCGAATTAGACAGCTGTCTCTGTAACAAAGTGTGATTGAATAAATAGTCTCTAGCATGAAAACCATGCATTTCCACTCATAAGTTCATTAGATCTTTTGTTCCGTATCCTCTCACCGATCAATCCCTAGTGTTTGTACACAGAAGAAAAAATCACCCTGTATATTGGCAGTTGTGTATCATGTATGTTTGTTTCAAAACTTAAATTCATTAACATACACAGTTTCATTGCAACAATAACATAATAGGTTGTTCCTGGCCATTTGCCTTACAAAGTTATTATTATTGGGACATAGTTCATCATCACAACTTCAGTCCTGTTGGGGGATTAATGAAAATTGATTGCACTGTAAATATACTTGCCTTTTAGCATTGAATCTGTTAGTCATATGTATGGGGGTGCAAGCCATTCCATTGAACGATATTCTTCTTGAATGCTTGGGGGTCCAAGTACTCTCATTTCTTGATGTAGAGCGTTTTGAATACACAGTTACGGGGATTTATTGCTACTGTCATTGTATAACAGTGTGCGGAACACCTCACTGCTTGCTACACGGTAATAATAACAAAGGCATAAGTAAGACGACGTACATGCATAATAATAATAATT
Source organism: Schistocerca nitens (assembly GCF_023898315.1). Taxonomy (NCBI): domain Eukaryota; kingdom Metazoa; phylum Arthropoda; class Insecta; order Orthoptera; family Acrididae; genus Schistocerca; species Schistocerca nitens. The sequence goes on along the minus strand of NC_064617.1, from coordinate 421,267,054 downwards.
ATTAGAGATCTTAGAATACTTACCAACACGCGTTGCAGCTCATTGTCTTGGAGATCTCAAGATCAGTTTGTTATTTTAACGACAAGTGGACACATTTGCATTTCAGTCTGTTTACTTGACAGAGCTTGCAGTGTTATGACAGCACACCCCCCCCCCTCTCTCTCTCTCTCTCTCTCTCTCTCTCTCACTCACACACACACACACACACACACACACTGTAATGATGATGTGGTTTTTTTATCTCATTCTGTACTTCAGGTGCACGTTCTTTTTACAAAATAGTACCCTACAGACTGGAGAAATATGCTTTACTTTTTTATATAAATTCAATAAAGATTTTAGGGTATACCGATAGAATCATAATTCTTTACCTACGTCAGATAGTGGCGGAGAACCATCAATAGGCACAAACCTCTTCAAAATTCTTTGTAATAAAGTTCTCTGAGGTGTTCTGGCGAGTGCACACACACACTCACATCACTCTGAATGGCTGTGCTTGCACACACTAGATTTCTAAATGTGAGTGAACTTTCATTACTCCAGTTGCTATATGTCTTAAATGGTTTTCGACATATACGGTGTGGTAGCACAGGACGTGGTGAATATTGGACATATATCTGAGAAATTCTCATGCAGTAGACGCCATTCGTTGTGTGAAAGCATTACATTTTCAATGGTCACCACTATGTTGCGGATAAATCTAGAACCAAACGTTTACTACTACACGCATTTAGTACAGAATAACACCACCTTAACAGGTGAGATATTCCTTGGTAGCGGACTGACGATTGGTTATTTTGGAAACTCAATATCTGGGATGTACATCGCTGCGCTGTGGTATAGAATAGTCCGATAAATCTGTAACAAAAACGTCATTTTTATGCAATTCAGTTACTTTGACGTAAATGGCTCTCAAATTGACTGATAGCAGGGGAGTTCCAAATTAACACAAATAGTTAGTTACCTGGCTTTTAGACAGACGACAGAGCAGACCTCGAATAGTGTATATTGGACAAGACGAAACCCGGTGAAGGGGGATGAGGTTTCTTCCAATTGGTCAACCACTTAGCACAGAGCGACCTCCTGCCCGCCCCCCCCCCCCCATCTTCTCCTTCCCTCTCACTGGGGGGCGGGGACCTTGACACGTGTCGCCAGTGGCCTTGAATATGACATACGGCTACTCAATTTCATTAGTTGTAATGTAACACAGTGACCCTTTCTTATATACTGTTGGAGTGTAATGCTGGCCCATACCCACAGCGATGCCCTACTCTGGCAACTCTTACTAAGGCAAAGTAATTTTGAAAGTGTAGCAGTGCCAAGAATTGATTCAGATCAATACATCGCTAGGACCCGTGTGTGTGTGTGTGAGAGAGAGAGAGAGAGAGAGAGAGAGAGAGACTTCGTGCAACACCAAAACATAATGAAGGATGGGAGAAGGAACTTTTCACTCTGGTTTGATGTCCAGTCAGTGCAGAATATTTTCTATTTTAGCAATCTCTCTTTTCACACGTTATTACTGACGCTTCTATTCCTCTATGTTGCTTTTGGCTTGTTTTATACTGTAATTACTTCCTTGACGCTATTCTCAGTACACCTTTTATCGCTGAAGTCTTTCTTAGCTTCTCCACTTCACTCTTCAGGTTGCCTCCATCGATGATTTTGTATACTCTCGTAATGAAAGTATACATCACCGAACTCTACTAATTTGAATGATGATGAGATACGGTGTTCTGGTATCTGCCCATGCCAGTTGGTTTCCTGAATACCTGGCCTAAGTTTGTCGTCGTGTGTCATGTAGACTTTTTCATCCTGTTCTTTTCCGTTACCAGAGTGAATTCTTTCTTTCAATCTTCCATTTGGGCAAATAACGAATGTATCCTCCGCTTAACGTATGGGGTATCAAACAAAATTTGTGACTGGACTGAGGGTTTGCAATACATTATCTTGGATGGAGAGGTAGCGAAAGATGCAGTATTAACTTCACGTGTGTCGCTGAGTAATCATGGCTTTGGAGATAATATTAATAGTAACACAGACTTTTCGTTGACGATGCAGTTTCTCTAATGAAGAACTGCCTACAAAAAGGTGCACAAATATTCAATCGGAAATTGACAAGATTTTACAGTGATTCAAAGATTAGAAAAATGCTTTAAATGTTCATAAACGCAATATTGTGCACTTCACAAAACAAAAAAATTAACATTCTATGACTACAATGTCAATGAGTCACAAATGGAATAGGTCAATTCACACAAATACGTGGATGTAACAGTTTGTAGGGATATGAAATGGAACATCACAATGCCTCAGTTGTAGGTAATGCTGGTGACAGAGTTCAGTTCAGGGTAGAATAGTAGGAAAATCAATCATTCTACAAAAGAGATTGCTTATAAAACACTCGTGTGGCCCATCCTAGAATACTGCTCAACAGTGCAGGACGAAGTACGATTAACAGGGGTATTGAACACATACAGAGAAGGGCAGCACGAATAGCCGTAGACGTGATTGACCCGTGGAAGAGGTCACGGAAATGCTGAAAAAGTGAACGGTGAGACATTTGAAGAAACATGCAAACCATCCCGAGAAAGCCTACTTACAAAGTTTTAAAAAATAGCTTTAAACGATGAATCTAGGATTATACTATAACACCCGACGAATTGCTCCCATAAGGAATCGTGAGGACAAGATAAGATCAATTACAGAACAGGCAAAGGCATTTAAACGCGCTCCATAGGTGAATGGAACGGAAAGAGGTTCTAGTAATTGGTACAGTGGGAAGTACCCAGTGTCATTCTCTGCATATGGATTGCAGAAGAAGGATGTACAGCATTATTCTGTGATGATGTTCAGACTTTCAGGGATGATGTGGAAGGGTAAATGTATCAATTTGAGGTAAGGGGTCATATCTTGGAAACGAGGTATTCGGAAAGTATATGCATAAATCTACTCAAGTTCCAACTTAGCCTCTCACAGCGCTCAAACTAAAGGGCGGCCCCAACTTACGAACTCTGATCGTGATGTACAGAATTCCTGCTTAATACTCCCATTGCCCTTAGAGAATTTTCCTTGTTGGTGGACTTGTAACGGCGCACCTAACTTGATGTCAGAGAGACCGAAAATCCTAAGTCTATGATACAGTAACAATGAATTCCATTTACCTGCACAAGTTTCATAGGCTGCTATATTGACAATAGGCGTGGCATTGTCGCACAATGTTCTGTCGTACCTATCTGATAATATGGTGTCGTTTGAAAAGTGACGCAGACAGCGGGATATCCTGCCAAGAAATCCTCTCGAGTCTCGACAGGCGTCTAAAAATGGTTGAAATGGCTCTGAGCACTATGGGACTCAACTGCTGTGGTCATTAGTCCCCTAGAACTTAGAACTACTTAAACCTAACTAACCTAAGGACATCACACACATCCATGCCCGAGGCAGGATTCGAACCTGCGACCTTAGCAGTAGCACGGTTCCGGACTGCGCGCCTAGAACCGCGAGACCACCGCGGCCGGCAGGCGTCTCGTACACAAGACTTTTCGTATGGCTCCACAAGAAGAAATCAAGTGGGATGAGACTAGGTGAATGTGAAAGGTCTCTGTTGGATTCCTTTCATGTTAATTTCTTAAATCTGTTGTCATTTACGGCATAAATTCCTCTTCTAAACTTACTGTGGTATTTCTGACTATCTGGGAGGACACTGAGCAGTGAAACGTGTTACTTTTACACATAAACAAGAACGATCTGTCACACTACTACACTTTAAAACACAGTTTATATGTAATTCATGGTTGGTTGGTTCTGAGCACTATGGGACTTAACATCTATGGTCATTAGTCCCCTAGAACTTAGAACTACTTAAACCTAACTAACCTAAGGACAGCACACAACACCCAGCCATCACGAGGCAGAGAAAATCCCTGACCCCGCCGGGAATCGAACCCGGGAACCCGTGCGTGGGAAGATGTAATTCATGTCACACAGTCTCATACGCTTTCTTTTATATACGGTATATGATAAGATACTGTCATCCCCCTTCCCTTCTGTGTGAGAGGATGAATGAGCAAATGTGTTTCTAGTTGCATGCTTGAGGGTAGCAGACAAGCCTGTCTGCTAGACAACAGTAGGACCAACGTCGGAACAGGTAGCTACGCTTTCTAAAAGCAGGGAGGTTTCCATTCTTAGCATGTTTCTGTCCGTCCCTTGTCATGTTGGTATAGGAAGCTGTGTCTCTGGTCACTTCCGTTTGTATGTGGGAAGCACGCTCGGTAGGAGCGCAGGTCAGTCTGTCCGCGGCGAGCGTCTGAAGTGGTAAGATCTCCGGCTAAGCGCGTGTCTGCTAAGTCCGTAGGACAATGGATTTCTTAAGTTCAGCCTAACTGAAAATTTAATCACCTTTATTTCAGGTTTATCTCTAAAATATCTAATGTTATCTTAAATTGCAATGCAGTGTAATTCGCGTGTGAAGTTCAGAATATCTTCCAGTAGTTGCTTTGTCACTACTTTGTGAGTAAAGTGGAACCATGTGTTGATCAGTAACTCTAACTAAGATCATCAATCTTAAATGCGAATGCTTGTGTGATTATAACGTCTCGTCTTGACAATATTTTTCAATATAGCAACTTTTCTTTATGTTCAACCCACGTGGGGTGTACTTTATGAGAACAGTACCACGTGCTTATACAACTGTTTGACCCATCAGGTTAATAGTAAGACGATAGTAACCAGTTCGAGGTTTTTCTTTAGTAAATTGCGTTTCGATGTAACTTATTTTAATTATCAAAATTATTGTGGAGTTACACTCTTTGTGTAAACCAAGTTGACCACGTGAAGCATGTGGTGAAAGCATCAAAGTAGCCCTCAGCTATTCTTTTCGGGAAGATTTCACAGAGAGTTAGTATGAATTTAGTATACCAGTGTGTGGTAATTACATGACGGACAGGATTGCACTACGAACGTAACTTCTTTGGGTGAAAATTGAATCTGTTGGTTGTGGTTAATTTCCTCTTGCATATGTTTCAACGTTCTTTGTGTGTTATTTTATGAATGCAGTGTTGTATGTAGTCTCCCAATCTTGGCTCCCTATTTGATGTGTTCCATAAGATTACAAACTCAAATTTTCACAATCCTAAATAAGGCACCACCTTAGTAATGAATCAAGTTTAATATGCTGAAATTTCAATGATCAATGTTAAAATAAATTTCCAAATATAAACTGATTTATTTATTTTTATTTAAATTCTCTTATATATATATATATATATATATATATATATATATATATATATATATATATATATATATATATGTTATCAGTTGTTGTATGACTATTAAAAGATTATAATTAATGTTATTCTGGTTGGGAATTTGGTAAGCTAGACTAGATACCTGGTGAAACAGTTGTGCAGTAATGCACGGTTAACTTCCCCAGACAGCTTACAGCTTTTGAACCGCTTTTATCGTTTATCAGTACCGCTTTCATAGCAAATTAAAGCAACAACGTTACACATGGCGACCCTGTTCTGTGATTCCGCTAGACTCTGGAATCTCTGAAACGTTAGATTGCGAGCGTTGTATAATCTTAATTTTTTCCCTGCAGCGCTCAAACAACGTCTGCGTTGTTTCTGAGCAGACTTTCAAAAGATTCCCGGCGTTGTTGAGCGGCGTTGTGTTGTTTGTCCTGTTTTGTTTTCTATATTTGTGTGTTTTATATGTATGTGTTCTTTTTTTCTCGCTTGTAAATTGCACTGACTTCGATCAAAGGTATAAATTTGTTTTGCGTGTGAAAAAGTGCGGTCTAGGCTTGGTACCTTTCGTGTGACTGTCGTAATTTTTGGGGGATACATTTATTCTGATTAGTGTGTTGCGTACCGGGTATAAATTGAACTAATGCAGACACGTAACCAAGCTAAAAGTAGGCGGTCCAACAACTTAAACAACATGGACCAAGGGGATAATGTGATTTCGAATATTAACACGTCGGACAGTTCCGAAAATGCAATGGGGAATACTTCAGAGGAAATGCAAAACAGGATGAACGGGCTCACAGCAGAGCCAGAAATTAATTTGCCTCCAACTAACCAAATTGATTTGGCAGAACTCATAAAAGCCTTATTGCATCAAAATAAAGAAAACGCAGAGAAATCAGAAAAATCGTTCCGAGAACAAAAAGAATCATCCGAAAAATCGATCCGAGAGCTAGGCGAACAAATGACACAGAAATCTGAGACATCGATCCGCGAGCTAGGCGGAGAAATAGACGAAAAACTAATCCAGCAGACAAATAAAGTCGACAAGTCGATGCAGAGAGTGTCTGATGATATCTCACAGAGAATAAACAATCTGGCAAGTGAAATAAAAAGTGATATTATGAAAGAATTAAGCCGTACATTTGAACAAATCGATGATCGTCTGCAAGCCTTAGAACAGGGCAAGCAGAGTCGCGATGCGCAATCGAAAAAACGCGAAGAACAGCTACTTAGGAATTTCCAAGCGCTGAGAGCAGAATGCCAAAGCGAACACCAGCAGGTACTTTCCAGGGTCCAGGAGGCGGAAACGCATTGTCCCGCGTCCATTAGCAACACACTAGCGGACAACAGTCGAGCGATTCACGCACTCGAACAGCAAGTAGAACAATTGAAGCAGACTGGGGCGGAGGACAACAGACAAATACATGATAAGATTGCGGCATTAGCGGACATCGTAGGCAAGATGAAGGTGACGGAAAGCGAGAACAATACTACACCGGTAGCAGTCGCAGAGACCGAAGAAGTGCGTTTGCTTCTTAGATTTCAGAAGGGACAGTTCGAAGTGAACAGGCGGCACGAAGCTGTAACAGGCGAATTACAAGAACGCGTGGCGCATCTGGAAAACCGCATGGTGTGTGATTCCGAACTCGCCAATAGCACTAAAAATAGCCGTACGAACAGTACAGAGAGGGACTCCGGCCACGAGGGAGATTTTGACGACAGGGAAGAATGTATTTTGAGGGGCAGACATGAGAAAAATAGAAACATTCAAGGGCTTCGCCGGGAGGAAATGCGGGGATTTGATTTCATACATTTCCTTACGGTGAGAAAGTTTGAGATATTTCGAAATTCGCAAAAAGAAATACATCCACGAGCATGGCTCGAGCAATTTGAGTTTTGTCTTCCCCCCGACTGGGCAAGTTCACATAAGATAGAATATATGTGTGGCTATTTGGAAGGCGAACCGGCGATTCGCATTAGGTCGGCAGCGCGTCACTGCAACTCCACTCGGGAGTTTCGACAAGCCTTTCTCTCCGCCTATTGGTCGGAAGCGGCACAAGGTAGGGTCAAGCATGGCATAATTATGCTGCCAAATTTGAACCAGTCCGGTTTCGGCCGCCCAGCACGCCTATTCGACCACATGCTGCAGGCGAATCAATTTCTATACGATCCATACGGACCTGTGGAACTAATTAGGATATGCATCACCAAATTACCGATGCACTTGCACCACGTCATTCTTGCGGGACGATGCAAAGAGGACGTGGAAACGTTTAAGACACTTCTCCAAGAGTTGGATTATAACACAGCAGAATGCCCGCCTAATCAGGCACAAGTTATTACGGGGCACAGCAGCGCGATCGCAGTCGTGGCCGTCGTACAAATCAACGGCGTGACTGGTCGTCGCGACGCGAACGGAACAATAATCGGGACAGGCCGTATAGAAACTGGGGTAACAGTCGCGAACACAGGTGGAACAACGGAAATGATCGAGGACGTGGACAGGATCGTGAACGCAACAGTTACGGCAACCAGAATCGATACTACGGTGAACACGGTGGGAATAGGACTGTAGGCGGAGCACCACGTGATGTTGAAATTCGGCCGGCTAACCCTAGACATAATCCAGCAAATGGAAATGAACAAAACCGGCAATGACAAACGATTAGCGCAGAAGACGCCCAATCGGAACAAATGAGCGATATGGCAAATGAGTACATAGGGTTTATAGAGTTGTTGTTGTTGTTGTTGTGGTCTTCAGTCCTCAGACTGGTTTGATGCAGCTCTCCATGCTACTCTATCCTGTGCAAGCTTCTTCATCTCCCAGTACCTACTGCAACCTACATCCTTCTGAATCTGCTTAATGTATTGATCTCTTGGTCTCCCTCTACGATTTTTACCCTCCACGCTGCCCTCCAATGCGAAATTTGTGATCCCTTGATGCCTCAAAACATGTCCTACCAACCGATCCCTTCTTCTAGTCAAGTTGTGCCACAAACTTCTCTTCTCCCCAATCCTATTCAATACCTCCTCATTAGTTACGTGATCTACCCACCTTATCTTCAGCATTCTTCTGTAGCACCACATTTCGAAAGCTTCTATTCTCTTCTTGTCCAAACTGGTTATCGTCCATGTTTCACTTCCATACATGGCTACACTCCATACAAATACTTTCAGAAACGACTTCCTGACACTTAAATCTATACTCGATGTTAACAAATTTCTCTTCTTCAGAAATGATTTTCTTGCCATTGCCAGTCTACATTTTATATCCTCTCTACTTCGACCATCATCAGTTATTTTACTCCCCAAATAGCAAAACTCCTTTACTACTTTAAGTGTCTCATTTCCTAATCTAATCCCCTCAGCATCACCTGATTTAATTTGACTACATTCCATTATCCTCGTTTTGCTTTTGTTGACGTTCATCTTATATCCTCCTTTCAAGACACTGTCCATTCCGTTCAACTGCTCTTCCAAGTCCTTTGCTGTCTCTGACAGAATTACAATGTCATCGGCGAACCTCAAAGTTTTTACTTCTTCTCCATGAATTTTAATACCTACTCCGAATTTTTCTTTTGTTTCCTTTACTGCTTGCTCAATATACAGATTGAATAACATCGGGGAGAGGCTACAACCCTGTCTCACTCCTTTCCCAACCACTGCTTCCCTTTCATGTCCCTCGACTCTTATAACTGCCATCTGGTTTCTGTACAAATTGTAAATAGCCTTTCGCGCCCTGTATTTTACCCCCGCCACCTTCAGAATTTGAAAGAGAGTATTCCAGTTAACGTTGTCAAAAGCTTTCTCTAAGTCTACAAATGCTAGAAACGTAGGTTTGCCTTTTCTTAATCTTTCTTCTAAGATAAGTCGTAAGGTTAGTATTGCCTCACGTGTTCCAACATTTCTACGGAATCCAAACTGATCTTCCCCGAGGTCCGCTTCTACCAGTTTTTCCATTCGTCTGTAAAGAATTCGCGTTAGTATTTTGCAGCTGTGACTTATTAAACTGATAGTTCGGTAATTTTCACATCTGTCAACACCTGCTTTCTTTGGTATTGGAATTATTATATTCTTCTTGAAGTCTGTGGGTATTTCGCCTGTCTCATACATCTTGCTCACCAGATGGTAGAGTTTTGTCATGACTGGCTCTCCCAAGGCCATCAGTAGTTCTAATGGAATGTTGTCTACTCCCGGGGCCTTTTTTCGACTCAGGTCTTTCAGTGCTCTGTCAAACTCTTCACGCAGTATCTTATCTCCCATTTCATCTTTATCTACATCCTCTTCCATTTCCATAATACTGTCCTCAAGTACATCGCCCTTGTATAAACCCTCTATATACTCCTTCCACCTTTCTGCCTTCCCTTCTTTGCTTAGAACTGGGTTGCCATCTGAGCTCTTGATATTCATACAAGTGGTTCTCTTCTCTCCAAAGGTCTCTTTAATTTTCCTGTAGGCAGTATCTATCTTACCCCTAGTGAGACAAGCCTCTACTTCCTTACATTTGTCCTCTAGCCATCCTTGCTTAGCCATTTTGCACTTTCTGTCGATCTCATTTTTGAGACGTTTGTATTCCCTTTTGCCTGCTTCATTTACTGCATTTTTATATTTTCTCCTTTCATCAATTAAATTCAATATTTCTTCTGTTACCCAAGGATTTCTATTAGCCCTCGTCTTTTTACCTACTTGATCCTCTGCTGCCTTCACTACTTCATCCCTCAGAGCTACCCATTCTTCTTCTACTGTATTTCTTTCCCCCATTCCTGTCAATTGTTCCCTTATGCTCTCCCTGAAACTCTCTACAACCTCTGGTTCTTTCAGTTTAGCCAGGTCCCATCTCCTTAAATTCCCACCTTTTTGCAGTTTCTTCAGTTTCAGTCTGCAGTTCATAACCAATAGATTGTGGTCAGAATCCACATCTGCCCCTGGAAATGTCTTACAATTTAAAACCTGGTTCCTAAATCTCTGTCTTACCATTATATAATCTATCTGATACCTATTAGTATCTCCAGGATTCTTCCAGGTATACAACCTTCTTTTATGATTCTTGAACCAAGTGTTAGCTATGATTAAGTTATGCTCTGTGCAAAATTCTACAAGGCGGCTTCCTCTTTCATTTCTTCCCCCCAATCCATATTCACCTACTATGTTTCCTTCTCTCCCTTTTCCTACTGACGAATTCCAGTCACCCATGACTATTAAATTTTCATCTCCCTTCACTATCTGAATAATTTCTTTTATCTCGTCATACATTTCATCAATTTCTTCATCATCTGCAGAGCTAGTTGGCATATAAACTTGTACTACTGTAGTAGGCATGGGCTTTGTGTCTATCTTGGCCACAATAATGCGTTCACTATGCTGTTTGTAGTAGCTAACCCGCACTCCTATTTTTTTATTCATTATTAAACCTACTCCTGCATTACCCCTATTTGATTTTGTATTTATAACCCTGTAATCACCCGACCAAAAGTCTTGTTCCTCCTGCCACCGAACTTCACTAATACCCACTATATCTAACTTTAACCTACCCATTTCCCTTTTTAAATTTTCTAACCTACCTGCCCGATTAAGGGATCTGACATTCCACGCTCCGATCCGTAGAATGCCAGTTTTCTTTCTCCTGATAACGACGTCCTCTTGAGTAGTCCCCGCCCGGAGATCCGAATGGGGGACTATTTTACCTCCGGAATATTTTAGCCAAGAGGACGCCATCATCATTTAATCATACAGTAAAGCTGCATGTCCTCGGGAAAAATTACGGCTGTAGTTTCCCCTTGCTTTCAGCCGTTCGCAGTACCAGCACAGCAAGGCCGTTTTGGTTAATGTTACAAGGCCAGATCAGTCAATCATCCAGACTGTTGCCCCTGCAACTACTGAAAAGGCTGCTGCCCCTCTTCAGGAACCACATGTTTGTCTGGCCTCTCAACAGATACCCCTCCGTTGTGGTTGCACCTACGGTACGGCCATCTGTTTCGCTGAGGCACGCAAGCCTCCCCACCAACGGCAAGGTCCATGGTTCATGGGGGAAGGGTTTATAGAGAGGAGAATGAATTGATTAGTTTACATTTGTGACACATGCATTTTGAATAATATGTTGGTAAAAATAGTGATAAAGATGTTTCTATGTGATTGATTGAAGTGATGTTTGTAGTTTTTTTTCTTTCCTTGTGCAATTAGGATTTAGGTTGGTTCAAATGTGAACATAAAAGGTTTCTTTGTGAACGAGTGAAATGCTGTTTATGTATTTTGTGTGTGTGTGTGTGTAAATTGAAACGAGTCGCTCCTGAGGGAAGCAAGATCTGTGTTGAATTAATGCAAAACTCAGGGGAATATCCGATCGGTGGGTATTATGGGTCTAGCAAACCCAGGTCCCCAGCTGTTAGTAGCCTTGTTTCAGATTTTCTGCTTTCAGTGCTACTATCTATCTATTACTATTCTATATCTGTCAGTATAAATGAGGATCTCTTACTATAGTAAGCGTGCTGTATGAATATTTTAAGATAGGAGAACTCTGAGAAAGGAATGAGTAAGTTTGGAATCTTGAAAACAGGATGCGATAATATGATTGTTTAACCAATGGCTTCCCAATATACGCTAATATGTTAATGTTGATGATATATGTCTTTTTTGTTCTTTATAGCTGAGTACATAAAGGGCTGTCTGTGGATTTCGTAAGTAGATTGATTCCCTTCAAGGTGAAAGATGAATTGTGGTTTGTGTAATTTTCGTGGACCTGAAATATTATTGTGGTAGTCAAATACGAGCAGTTTTTCAGCAAATGGAGAATGGAACAGAAATATGGATCCTTTTTGTAGTCTTGACTGATGTTGAGCCAGAGCCTGAAAAATTATTCTGCGTTAATACTTGTCCTAGAAAAGCGACGTTTATGTGTTTTGCTGATGCTGTGAGCATTACAGCTTACTGTTTTCGCTGGTGCGGGATGCACTGCAGCCTATATGATTTGTACTGAGGAAATTTCCCTCTTGAAGGTAGAGGAAGATTAAATAATTTTGATCAAGGGACCGAAGGAACGCTTGGTTTAAGGTAATAAGGATGAAGCAAAACATTTGTCATTTAAACTACAGGAGGATTCGGATCTTTTGTGTCTGTTGTAAGTTCAATATGTTAAGATGAAAGTGTTTTACAGAATAGAGGAGACCACAATTTTGCCATTCATGAGAAATGAGTCCAGAATAACCACCACAGGCGAAATAACTGATTTGGAAGCGAAAGGTAACTTAAAGAAGGAACGAAATTGGAGCAAAATGGGTAAGAAAATGTAATATAACCTGTAGGATAAAAAAAAAATTACCCTTCTCAGAGTCATCTGCGTGATTAATTCTTGTGACAACGTAACTTTAGATGAAATTGTCGTACTGTTTTGTGTGTAAACATATGAGTATGATAAATGTATAATTGCGAGTCTCTTTTCAGGTGTGTGAACTGGTATAAATGTTTTGACGTGCAAATAACCATTGTTCTTTCTACTATGTATGTTTAAGGAACGTTTCTCCATATTTATCATGTGACAAGACGTACGCCATGAGCGTCAAGAAGAGGACGAATTAGAACAATGTTGTAGTGGTATAAACGCTATGTTGAAGTAGCATTGAAGTAGCTTGTTGGATTAACTAGTAGTGGATTGAAGTAGAATTTTGAGTAATACATGTTTATGGGTAGTTAGTTTGTAGTATAGACAACAGGTGTGCATGTGTGTGTGTGTGTGTGTGTGTGTGTGTGTGTGTGTGTGTGTGTAAATAACATGTGAACCCTATGCTGCCCTGACCTATACTTGCACAAGGCATAATCCTATTCATTTTAGTGAATTAATTAGTAGCATTTGATTTATTAAAACGCAGGTGAACCACATTAGTGATGTGGATTTAGGTATTATATTGTCAGTTCATTTAATTTTTATTTTTATACTGTCAATTCATTTCACTTTTATTTTTTTTATGTTGTCAAGTCATTTAACTTTTATTTTTATATTGTCGATTCATCTAACTTTTTTATTAAAAAAAATTAAGTCTCACTTTTGTTCTTAAAAATTGTGAAAGACAATACTGAGTGGTATTATGTATGACATTTTGTAATCACATAACTATGATGAACAATTTCTGTGAATGCAGTTGAGAACGCGAAAGCGAACCGGCTAAACTCTTACGAGACAGCGGGAGCAGCGAGGAGGAGGGCTAGTTGTAAACTGGCGGGTTTCCCAGCAGGACACGCTGTCAACCGGGCCACTTCGGGAGCGCGGTCGACAACAAAAGAAGGGCACGCGACAAGCACTTTCCCTTGCACCTGGAGCTATTGGGCGGCCGCCCTTAGTGCGACCCCTCGTGGAGGCGATGACCTCAGATGGGCGAGCGGTCCACCGCGCGGAAATCCAACTGCTGGCAATGCACCACACGCACGCGACCGTGACGATACGGCCGCAGTGAAACGACAAAAGACAGGGGATAAAGGGCGTGGAGCCTTTTGACAGGTACTATCCAGAGAAACTTGCAGACGTCAACGATGCCTATCGACATTTCCTGACGGATGCCTACTGCCAAGCGACAGTAAATCATGGTTCGATGTTCTCTGGTCGCTAAGGGTGGCACAAAGAAGAGCCATTAAGTGTCATCCTTGCCCAGGAATATCAAACCGGCGAGCCAATTGAGGATAACTCAAGAATGTAACAACACAAGGGGCGTGGAGCCTTTTGACACGTACTGTCCAGAGAAATTGGCAGACTTCAATGACGCCTATCAACATTTCCTGGCGGATGCCCACTGTCAAGCGACAGTAAATCATAGTTCGATGTTCTCTGGTAGCTAAGGGTGGCACAAAGAAGAGCCATTAAGTGTCATCCTTGCCCAGGAATATCAACCTGGCGTGTCAAACGAGGATACCACACGAATTTGACAACACAAACATGGAACCAAATCGATATGTACGTGACACGGGCCACCAAGAGAATCTTCATGAGAGGGCAGAGACGGCAGGATTGCACGCAACAGATGGACAAAAATCCCTACTGACAGCTGCGCCGACGAACCCCCCTCCTATATTGTGCCTTGGAACAGTGGAACTACTGAGTGTGCCAGTGAACAGTGATTATACGGTTCTTAGTCCAATGCATATACGTGTGTTTCTGTCAGAGAAACTCTGACTCGTGTGTTTTGCAGGAGTTCGATTTATTGGTGTTTATTAGACCGACACTTGTATTTTGCAGGTGTTCTATTTTTGTTTTTTTTTAGACTTTGACTCTTGTATTTTGCAGGCGTTTTGTTTATTGGTGTTTTTTGCAGACATTGACTATTGTACTTTCAGAGCTGTTTTATTTCTCAATGTTTGTTTGTGTGTGTTGTATTAGATTTTTGATATTTTGTTTCGTAAATTCATTCCTGTGGCATTGCTTCGTTTATCAGTCAGATAGCTATTCATGCTCATTGGACAGTGATCGATTAGCCTTTGCATGGGGCATATTTATAGTGAGGAACCCCTTAAGGGTAACAATCACATAATTAATTGTAGTTTCAGTATAATGACACAGTGATCATTGTTTGCTAACTAACTGAAATATAGTAGAGTGATTAAATTAGTGCCACAAAGTTATTTTAATTCTACAAATTATTAGTTTTATAAGATATAGAATTTTTTTGCGATAACCACTTTGTAAAACATGTTTTTTCTCTTATCTTTTTTTTTTTTTGCTTTTGCGGATTGTGCATTGTAATGTTCTGCTTTTTAATACTGATGTTATTTTCATGTTCTTTTTTAATTGCTGTGGCACCTTT
This sequence comes from Schistocerca nitens, assembly GCF_023898315.1. NCBI lineage: Eukaryota > Metazoa > Arthropoda > Insecta > Orthoptera > Acrididae > Schistocerca > Schistocerca nitens. The sequence goes on along the minus strand of NC_064617.1, from coordinate 421,252,020 downwards.
GCTATATTCATAAATTTTACTTGTCAATCAACAGTCATAAATTTTCCTATGATCAGTTGGCTCTTGCAATGAGCAAATACTGGTGAACTCCATAAGGGTAACAACCAGAAATTGTTTTCATATTAATGACACAGGAACCATTGTTTTTAGTTGCTGACCGAATTAGGTCTACACTATCTTTTAAAAAGGTATCACAGATTGTTTTTTTCTCTTTGAAATTGGTAGATTCTAAAGATGTGTTAAAATTATTGTGTTTTAGCAAGTAGCTGGTGACCTTTTGCCTTTTCTTTACATTTTTGGTTTAAGTAGGGTGTGAGAAGCCTGCTTGGGAATGCCCTAGCATGGCCAGAAATTCCCTGCACAGTCTTTTCCCGGAGCGTTGGGGTTATGAAAGGTCTCTGTTGGATTCCTTTCATGTTAATTTCTTAAATCTGTTGTCATTTACGGCATAAATTCCTCTTCTAAACTTACTGTGGTATTTCTGACTATCTGGGAGGACACTGAGCAGTGAAACGTGTTACTTTTACACATAAACAAGAACGATCTGTCACACTACTACACTTTAAAACACAGTTTATATGTAATTCATGTCACACAGTCTCATACGCTTTCTTTTATATACGGTATATGATAAGATACTGTCATCCCCCTTCCCTTCTGTGTGAGAGGATGAATGAGCAAATGTGTTTCTAGTTGCATGCTTGAGGGTAGCAGACAAGCCTGTCTGCTAGACAACGGTAGGACCAACGTCGGAACAGGTAGCTACGCTTTCTAAAAGCAGGGAGGTTTCCATTCTTAGCATGTTTCTGTCCGTCCCTTGTCATGTTGGTATAGGAAGCTGTGTCTCTGGTCACTTCCATTTGTATGTGGGAAGCACGCTCGGTAGGAGCGCAGGTCAGTCTGTCCGCGGCGAGCGTCTGAAGTGGTAAGATCTCCGGCTAAGCGCGTGTCTGCTAAGTCCGTAGGACAATGGATTTCTTAAGTTCAGCCTAACTGAAAATTTAATCACCTTTATTTCAGGTTTATCTCTAAAATATCTAATGTTATCTTAAATTGCAATGCAGTGTAATTCGCGTGTGAAGTTCAGAATATCTTCCGGTAGTTGCTTTGTCACTACTTTGTGAGTAAAGTGGAACCACGTGTTGATCAGTAACTCTAACTAAGATCATCAATCTTAAATGCGAATGCTTGTGTGATTATAACGTCTCGTCTTGACAATATTTTTCAATATAGCAACTTTTCTTTATGTTCAACCCACGTGGGGTGTACTTTATGAGAACAGTACCACGTGCTTATACAACTGTTTGACCCATCAGGTTAATAGTAAGACGATAGTAACCAGTTCGAGGTTTTTCTTTAGTAAATTGCGTTTCGATGTAATTTATTTTAATTATCAAAATTATTGTGGAGTTACACTCTTTGTGTAAACCAAGTTGACCACGTGAAGCATGTGGTGAAAGCATCAAAGTAGCCCTCAGCTATTCTTTTCGGGAAGATTTCACAGAGAGTTAGTATGAATTTAGTATACCAGTGTGTGGTAATTACATGACGGACAGGATTGCGCTACGAACGTAACTTCTTTGGGTGAAAATTGAATCTGTTGGTTGTGGTTAATTTCCTCTTGCATATGTTTCAACGTTCTTTGTGTGTTATTTTATGAATGCAGTGTTGTATGTAGTCTCCCAATCTTGGCTCCCTATTTGATGTGTTCCGTAAGATTACAAACTCAAATTTTCACAATCCTAAATAAGGCACCACCTTAGTAATGAATCAAGTTTAATATGCTGAAATTTCAATGATCAATGTTAAAATAAATTTACCTAACATACTGTGTAGTGCCACTACACATGGATCCTCACACCTAGCTAAGCTGGCCACTGGTGTGGACTCGACATGGTTCCACATCCCTGTCGGTACCTCCCAGAACCTCATTGAGTCTCTTCCTACACGTCCCAAAGTGGATCACTCTGCAAAGGCTTTCGACAGGTGATCACACTAATGTAACTGGAAAGTGCATTTCACTGTGAAAGGTATTAGGTCCCTTGACTTTCGGAAAGCAGTCAGTCGATACAGTTGTAAACTGTCGTTTTGTGAACAAAATGCGAGCTGACTAGGTATCAGACCAGATCTGTGATGGAACTGAAGATATCATTGCAGGCGGAGCGTAAAACGTCGTTCTCAGCACAACAAAATTGACGGATGTAAAAGTAATTTCAAAAGTATCCCAAGAAAGTGTTATAGCACCATTACTGTTTACAATTTATATGGATAACGCTGGAGACTCCATGAGGCTACTCGCGGAAGATGCTGTTGTCTATAGGGAGGTTTCAACCACAGACAACTATAGCGAGGACCACTGGTGCACAGACAGGTAGCTGACCTTCGACACAAATAGATGTAACGTATTACACATAAATATGTTAGGAGATTCCTTACAGCTCGATTATGATATTGCCAACAAATCACATCTGGAATGACCGAAAGTCGAAAGATGACACAAGACAAACAGTAGGAAAACCGACGACAGACAGAGAGTGATTGGGAGAGTGGGAGATTCTTAAGGAAAAGTAATTCATCCACAAAGGAATTCCCTTACAGAACCCTTGTTCGATCGATTCCTAAGCATTTCTCATCAGTAAGAGACCCTTACGAAGTATGATTAATGGAAGAGACAGGAAAGCTCAATGAAGAGTGGTGCGTTTCGTCACAGGATCGATTTCTAGGCGCGAGAGCTTTACAGAGATATTCAAAGACTCCAAATGTTTCAAATGGCTCTGAGCACTATGGGACTTAACATCTGAGGTCATCAGTCCCCTAGAACTTAGAACTACTTAAACCGAACTAACCTAATGGCATCACACACATCCATGACCGAGGCAGGATTCGAACCTGCGACCGTAGCGGTCGCGTGGTTCCAGACTGAAGCGCCTAGAACCACTCGACGACAGCGGCCAGCTCCAAAAACTCCACTGGTAGATGCTACAAGAGAGCCGTTGCGCATCACGGAGAGGTTTACTGTTGAAATTTCGACAGCGTACGTTCTAAGAAGAGTCGGTCTACATATTACATCGTCCCACATACGTCTCACGACGTCCTCAACGAGAACCTCAGAGAAATTAAATTAGAGCTGACCGACAACTTTAATGACAGGGAAGGGGAGAAACTGTAGTGTTATCGGAAGTAAGTCCCGCAATATGCGGTAAGGGGTTTTGCGGACCTCAGATGCAGAAGTAGATGATAAGCGGGGGCCCACATCAGTCCGAATACTGATGACTCCAAGAAGAAAAAATATATAGCCTTAGGCGGTGGCCACAGGGTCTGTTGATTTTATATAGTGTCACCTGACAAGAGTCGGGCCTATTCACAACGTGCTACACGAGGGCTCCCAATTTGATCGGCTAAAGCCGGTAGAAAAAGGTCAGCTTCGGGCCACTAGCATTTTGCGTGCGGCCGCTGCCAACATTGGTGATCTAACAATACAGTATCTATACATGCCATAGTCGTTACGAGTGATCGTTATCCGTACCGTACCAAACCAGTAAGCACTAGAGATCAGAAATGAGCTTTGTATATTGGCTTTAAACGCGACAGCAGGTCCTATGAAATCATCTCTGAACTTACTGTCTGCGGGAGCTCGGAGACTCAGCTCGCCATTCTCCGCTGCTGTACATTTACCTGAAAATTCGTAACCTGCGTTTGTTGTCATGAACAAGTGGACTACACCAGCGTAGAAAGGAGCACGAGTACAAGAACATCCAAGTGTATCCAAGGACTCTTGGCACTGCAGCTACACATGCAACCATTGGGCATGACGATTATTATACAAGGCGGTTAGAAACAGTCTGAGAAGCATAGCATAAGACGGTGTTGCAGGGTAGGCTGCGCTCAGAAATAACTGTTAAGGAATAAATTCGATAGTTTGCACAGTTCACGAGTTAATTAGCATTGGAGGTAATCAATCAAGCAGCTGTGCGCACAAATGTAAGTGCCCCCGCCCCAGAGACGGAGTCATGTCAAACATGTTCTTCATTTGGTATCCTAGAACCGAAAAAGAGTCCTATAGAAAAATAGGACACGGGACGGTGGTAAGGATCGAAAACGAGCCAAAGGCTGAGCAGTCTCGTGTGCTATCATCTACGCCAGGGCCGGGCACGGCGTGCCATACTTCACGCATGCAGCTTGTGTGAGCTGCATGCGGGCCTAGACCCGGCCTGTCTCGGCTTTGATCGGTCCTCCTCGGAAATACCCGGAACAGTGCGACATTTACCAGGTGTAGAAGTACGAAATCGTAATTTCCCTATAGGTGGTGCCGGCCGTCAGTGTAGGGCCCGTGAGACAGCGTCTGCAGTGCCATTTGCTTCTTGTAATGGCTGACGACGTATGTCAACACCCAGTAACCCAAGTTCCGTACATCGCTATCTATTACAAACCGATAAACATGTAGACTTCTGTGTTGTGAAGAAAACGGTTCCTGGCGAATTTACTACGACCTTGAATTTGTAATCAGAAAATGATTAAAGAAAAACTGCATGAAGTAAGTTAATATTTTATAAACCCCAAGAACCCGTTTCACTTCCGGAAACTTCATAAGCAAATTCCTATACGAGAAGTTTCCTAATTCTATTGAAATTCTGATAGTAAAATAGTCTGATAGTGAAAACAGTAAAACACTCTGAAGCTAATTTGATAAATAAGGACACAGTATACTGTAGATTTCCTTACCAGCAACAGTTAAACTCAAATAAATTTGCATCTAAACATAAATAAATGGAAAGATGACGTTAAGTGGAATATAAACAAATATTGCGTACTTTGACAGCTCTTAGATTCAAAGCTCCCTGTAATACGTTAACTTAAACCATCGGCGCGTAGTCTGCTTCTTTGTAATTGGTCGGAGTAAATAACATTAATGGCGGATGCCTCAACCTACACGTCTGGCCACATTTTACAGTACAACATATAAATTCTCCTGCCTAAACCGCTGTGTATACAGTTCGAAGCACACCTCACCAAAAGACACACACAACGCACGGAACGACTAGTACAAATACACTGATAAGCAAAAACAAATAAATGATGGTAATAACTACTGTTAGTGGTGGGGTCAACACTCACCGAAGGTGAACACTCTTTACAATATACTACTATACTTTTATTTGCAGAGAGAAACATTAAGATTCAAATGGCTCTGAGCACCATGGGACCTAACATCGGAGGTCATCAGTCCCCTGGAACTTAGAACTACTTAAACCTAACTAACCTACGCACATCACACACATCCATGCCCGAGGCAGGATTCGAACCTGCGACCGTAGCGGTCGCGCGGTTCCAGACTGAAGCGCCTAGAACCGCTCGGCCACTCTGGCCGGCAAACATTAAGAAATAGACTGTTTCAAAAGAGAAAGAAATTAAATTGGTTACAATTGTGACTTTCTCGAAGGAAGGAATTGTTTTGAGTCTTATCTGTTCTGGGACGACGTGATGTGGCGACGGCAGTAGAAGCAGTTTGAAGCTGCCGTTATGAATCCTTTAAGTTCATCCAGTCGTGTACTTGGCATTAATATATCCTCTTTCCTTGCATCCTGTTTCAGCTGGCGGTGGTATATCCATTTGTCGTAGGCCGGAACAAAGTAACTGCTCTTGAAGCCCGTATTAGTTCAGCTGCGACTTCAACACACGACAGTTTGGCACTGTCCATACATAGTGTTTAAATTAACATTTCACTTGCTATAAGTTGCCAATTGCGAAGTTAGACAGTCCATCTGCTGTTAATATTCATGGTTCACGATAACAAGTTCCCGTCCAAACAGTCACTTACGTAGCAACACAGTTCACAGTTTCCACATTGGCGGTTAGTGTTTTAGCATACGTCATATTTCGTTGTCAAGAAAAATGAACAATATTAAATTTACAGTTTAGGGAATGCAGTGCAATTCTAAACCGACGACAATACTGTCTGTTCACGAGTGCATTGTCACTGGCACAAGCAACATTCTCCAAAAACCAACAGCGTTCGCCTAATACAACGTTCGTGTAGAATGTCCATCATAAAGTCAAATTTCAAACCGTCTCTAACACACGAAAGTCCGGAATGAATAACGCATTAAACGCACACCATTACTACACACAATACTTGCTTCCGTACCGCCAGGCTCACGTACCATCCGCGACTACGTGACACTGTTCAACCCGACGACTATCGATATCTCTCTAGCTCCACAGTTGTTACAACACTTCTACTTATTGCATTCCGTTTCACACAATACCTTTAGTAAAATTATTTGAAAGATCATCAGAAAAAATCTAAGTCCTTACATAAGAAACTCGTATATAAAACAGGAAAGTAAACATAGTCACAATTCATGTTCTGCACTATATAACCAAATGAAAAATATTTTACGTCATCAGAAATATAACTATGAAGTACAAGGCAGTAAAAGCAAGGGAAAATATCTCGTTATTAGTCATGGCATTACAGAGCCTACGAACTACCTTTTGCGGACAGATTTGGTTTTCTGTTATCATTTGAAGAAAATTGATGCAGAATCACATCGATGCTTTGTCGAAGCTTTCGGAGAACATGCTCTTGGGAAAACACAGTGTTTCAAATGTTCAAATGTGTGTGAAATCTTATGGGATTTAACTGCTAAGGTCATCAGTCCCTAAGCTTATACACTGCTTAACCTAAATTACCCTAAGGACAAACACACACACACCCATGCCCGAGGGAGGACTCGAACCTCCGCCGGGATCAGCCGCGGAGTCCATGACTGCAGCGCCTTTGACCGCTCGGCTAATCCCGCGCGGCACAGTGTTTCGAGTCGTTCAAAAAATTCAAAACTTTTTATTTTGGCGTGAAATAAGACGAGCGCGGGAAGCCATCGAAAAAGTTCGAAGACAACGAATTGCAGGCTTTATTGGATGAAGATGATACTCAACAGGAACTCGCGAACTTTGTTCTTCGTCTGAAGTGTGGATTACGGTATCGAACTTTTTGCAGACATCATTCTTCCAATTACGGAGCACATTTACAGTTGTATACACTGTATCACTTAATTTTCGCCCTACACCCTCCACAGTCTCACAAAAAGTAGCTTTGTTAGAGACCATCTGCTCCCGAGAGTCGCTCATTTTCGCCCTGTCATTGCTCCTTTACAGCAGCGCGATCGCGCACTCAACTTCCATACTAAATTACGACTAACTGTCGACTCCTGCACTATTCAGCCAGAGAGAACAAGTCGACGAGTAGGTTGCAGTGCCAACATTCTCGGACTCGTCACACTTGTGGAACTCAAGCGGGAAGGAAGCCAGTATATGGGGCCAACGAGATATACGGGCCCTGCAACGAACTCGTGACTTCACATTAGTCGGCTTGTCTGCTCCGTGCAGGGCAACGGGAAATCCGTATTTAATTGAAAGGTATCGCGAACTTACATGACTTTAAACGCACATTCAAGAATTATTAAACTCTTCTGAAATAGACCCCCCCCCGGAGACCGTTGCTGGACCTACAGTTCCACCTGATGTGACGTCCGCCCCAATAGCTGAGTGATGCCGGCACGGTAGCTCAGCGTGTTCGGTCAGAGGGTTAGCTGCTCTCTGTAATAAAAATTCTGAGTTAATCGATCAACAACGCCGGCCGTGGTGGCCGAGCGGTTCTAGGTGCTACAGCCTGGAACCGGGCGACCGCTACGGTTGCAGGTTCGAATCCTGCCTCGGGCATGGACGTGTGTGATGTCCTTAGCTTAGTTAGGTTTAAGTAGTTCTAAGTTCTTGGGGACTGATGACCTCAGAGGTTAAGTCCCATAGTGCTCAGAGCCATTTGATCAACAACAAACTTAAAACGGGTGTCTTACGACGTCCGCCCCGAGAAGATACAACGAACGAAAGCGAACAAAATGAGTAAAAAGAAAAAGAAGGATAATGGTCAGCGTGACGGATTGCGGTCCTACGGGCCCGGGTTCGATTCCTGGCTGGGTCGGGGATTTTCTCCGCCCGGGAACTGGGTGTTGTGCTGTCTTCATCATAATTTCACCCCCATTCGGCGCGCAGGTCGCCCAATGTGGCGTCGAATGTAATAAGACCTGCACCAAGGCGGCCGGACCTGTCCCGCAAGGGGCCTCCCGGCCAATGAAGCCAAACGCTCATTTACCTGTTGTGACGTACGTGCCAAGGGCGTCGGCCAGTATAGCATTGACATAAACGCTGCATCTTGATATGTAATGTATGCAACACACAACAACACAACATTGTAGTGGTACTCGCTCCGATTCAGATTTGTAGTAAGCGTACTTGTAGTAGCAGAACTGCTTGAGAAAAGCGCTGCTTGTTCCCCCTCGCACTTCCATCAGCGCGTTGTGATTCGGTAGGCGGATCTCGCCTCCTCCGCTCCCAGCACGCCCCTGAAACTCGTCAGGAAGGCCGTGAGCCGACTACATCAGTTCCCTCCGACAGGGCTCTGACAGCCAGCAACGGCCGGCGCCCTGCCACTCTTCGCTCCGTAGACGTCACCAAACTTCCTCGTGGTCACAGCTGTGGACCCGCTAGGGGTCACGTGACCTCGGCCTAGGCGAACGGCCGTATAACCCGAGGCCCCGACTGCCCCACCACGTGTCGGCGTCGTAACCCGTTTATAGGTCGCGAGTGTGATATCCGCCCAGTAATTGCACATTCACACACTGTGCGGCGCCCTTGCCGCGATAAATTGCACCGTAACTCCTAATTTAGTTCTTATGCGCGTCACGGTCGACAGCGACGCTGAAATTAAGCGAATGACATACGGCGTCCAGCAGTAAAGCCGCCATGACGGTGACAGCGCGCGTGCTTACGGTCGGCCAGCCGAGGGCCAGAGCTCATTCCGGGAAGTTGTTGTCCCTTTCAGTTTATGGCGGACTGTGACACACACTAGTACTTTCTCTGAACAACTCGTCACTAGGCCTGGCACATAACAAAATGAACTGTCTCGTAGTTTACACAGCAGTTGCGACGCTTTTCCGTTACGTTTCAAGATCTGTCGTTTTGTAAATAAAATATGACTGTACAGACAATCGGACCAGTTTTTTGACGATTCAGGGCTTTATAGAAGACTAGACTCAATATGTTGTACTTGACGGGACGAAATCGACAGATGTAAAAGTAATTTCCGGAGTACATCAAGGGAGTTGTATAGCGCATTTACTGTTTACAGTTCATACAACTAATATGATGGATAAAGTTGGAGGCCCCATAACGCTTCTTCAAACGATGCTGTTATCTGTAGAAGAGTTACAGCGCCAGAAGAATGTAGCAAGTTGCAGGAAGATCTGCAGCGGATCGATGATTAGTGCTGTCTCTGAACGGAAATAAGTAAATGTAACATTTTGGGGCATAGCTCGTCATGTGCGGCCTACTCTCCCGCCCCCCCCCCCCTCCCCCAAGTTGTCAGAACGTACGATGCGTCGGCATGCGCAGCATTGCTACCTAATAGTGTATAAAGGAGGGCCTGTGTAGGAGCGGAAGCATCGTGCTACTGCTGTAGCTATACATTATACAATGTATACATTACATAACAAATTTAATAATTTCTAAACCTAGTTTATGTTCACAGACGTAAAAGAAAAGGATGTTCCATTCCCTACTTCACTCTCCTTCTCTTTCTTCCACTTTCTAACATAGCGTGTGTTCTTCATTCTCATTTAAGCTGTCTGCACACCAGATTTCATCGAAATCGCTTCAGCGGTTTAGTCGTAAAAACGTAACAGCGCTGTAACTGTTCGTTTTCACATTTTTGCCAAGGTTTTTGCATTTTTGGAAATACCATTTTTTACTCTGTTAAGATGATCTGAAAATGGATTCCGGCCCGAAACTACTCATTGAGTAAATAAAAACAACTGAACTTTGCAACTATGGATGGTTTCGTTGTACTGATTAACAGAGGTTGTTCACCAACAATTATTCCAGCATGCTGCAAGTTCGTAACAGATGGACTTATTTCCGCATTTCTAATATTACTATGGAGAAAATTTTAAATTACTTTACCATTTTTTTCGTGATCCGATTTTGAGGGAAGAAAGCCTACATATTGCCCCAAGCTATGTCAAGCTACCTGTGAAAATCACATGAAAATTCAAGTAGTTTCGGAGATTAGCGTTTTCAAACAGACAGACAGAAACGACGGTTTTAGATAAACCTTTATATCACGATATCTTTTTATTTCGTGATCCGTTTTGATGAAATAAAACACTGTACGTTGCCCCAAGCTAAGCCCAAGTTATCTGTGGAAACCGCATTAAGTTTCATCTTCTAGTTTTAGAGATTAGCGTGTTCAAGCACGATGGCTTTATAGTTTTATTATTCGTATAGGATTAGAGACTAATAAGTTTTATGGTAAAATTCGGTATCATACCGCATGGTTAGAGTTTAAGAAGGTTGAGAATTTTCAGCGTGCTGGTGTATTGCACGACCTGCTTTAGACACACTGGAAGACAGGTTTTATAATTGCAATAAATAAATAAAAATACTTGCTGAGCATTTTAGTGTAAGTGGGCCACGGTATCCGGCGGCTTGTTACAGAGTACTAAGTGTAGCTACGATTCATTCGTCTTGTTACCGTCATCACCTTTGCTTCTGTGAAAATATCTTCACAGCAGTGAAGACGCCTGCAATATTCAACAACGCGAAACGTACAACGAATAGAACGGACAACACGGAGTAATGCAGCAAGCCTCAGACGGAACACTGTACTGTGATGTGGCGCGGTAACAGCTCGACGTACCGTCGTTGTGCTCTTCCGCTGCTTTCAGAGAATCCATACGCGAGGTGCATATCGGCCAACTCATCATCAAAAAAGCTATCCATACAGCTGAGTTACACTGTTGACATACAACTGACACTGCCGGGAAAACAAACCCAAGGCAGAACCGAGCAGTGCTGAATGCAAGCTTGAAGGCGAAGAGTAAAATGGTTGCTACTGTTGTCAACAGCAGCTACCGTCAGCGAATGAAAACAAGACACACAGCACATATCGTCGGCGTTTCCACTGTTGTGGACTGCTTTCGGTCCAATCCAGATACAGATGTAATTGGGGCAAGAAACCAAACGAAATGCAACAACTATGTAACGAAATGCCTTATACCGTGGGCCCTTATACGAAAAATACGCAGAAGGTATAACTGAACAACCTCTGAAAGTCTGCCGGTGGAGGTCTGGAACCATCCTGTATAAGCAAAGAGATCCATAAGTGGTCAGTTACGCTAGTGATGAAAACTCACTGAAGACTGTAACATCCGTACAATGCGTAGGAGTAATTGTCCTGAGCGACCTAATGTAGATTTACTGTTGTAGGAAAATCAGGTGCCAGGCCAGATTCATTACAAGAATCATACGAAAATTACATTCATCCACGAAATAAGCGGCGTATAGAAGACTAGTAACTTCGACCCCTGAGTGCTGAGTATCATTCTGGAACTCCTACCGGGTTGGATTGCTAGAACAAATAGAGAACTTCCAGTGTAGAGTCGTAAGCTTCTTCACGGGATTGTTTATTAACCACCAGAACATTACGGAGATGCTCAACGCACTCCAGTGGCAGTCGATAAAAGAGTGGTGTTGTAATTCTGATAGAGTGCGTTGGGAGAAGAGTTGAGCTACACATTACTTCCTACCACATACAGGGGTGGTCAAAAATATGGAAACACAAAAAACACAATGATCGCCATGCCTAACACAATGTAGGAACGCCACTGTCATTCAAAACAGCTTCCAGTCATCTCGGAATGGATAAAAACAGGTCCTGTACGGTTTACAAGGAATCTTACACTCTCTTCACGCAAAACAGTACGAAAATCAAGAAACGATGATGAAGGTGGATAGTGATCACGAACCCTTCTCTCCAAAGTAGACCACAGTCTTCAATAATACTGAGATTTGGTGATTGTGGGGGGCCAGTGGAAATGCGACAATTCATCCTCGTGCTCAAACAATCAGTCCTGGACGGTGTCAGCTGCGTGGACAGATGGCCTGTCGTCTTGGAACACAGCATCACCATTGGGGAAGAAATATTATGCCACAGGATGGACCTGATCATCCAGAATGGTCACATAAACCTTGGCACTAACGCGACCTTGCAGAGTACCCATACGACCCATGGAATACCACGTTATGGGTGTCCAAAACGTCAGGTTCGTTCAAATGGTTATGAGCACTATGGGACTTAACTTCTGAGGTCAACAGTCCCCTAGAACCTAGAACTACTTAAACCTAACTAACCGAAGGACATCACACACGTCCATGCCCGAGGCAGAATTCGAACCTGCGACCGTAGAGGTCGCGTGGTTCCAGACTGTAGCGCCTAGAACCGCTCGGCCAAAACGTCAGACACCCCGACATGTTTCACTGTTGGGGCATAAACTCTGCCACAAGTTGGAAACATTGTGAAATAAGACACGTCCAATCAAACAGCATTCTTCCATTACTCAGTAGTTCAATCATACAATGAAGGCTTTCACGACTGGATGTTTGAGCTGCCGAGAATTCTTCCGGGTTTTATGGCCGTGGTCCATGAAACTCTTCTATCCCCGACGTTTCGTCCAAAGCTGCGCTGGACATCTTCAGAGGTGCTCCTGGTGTGCTGAGTCTTGCCGACTGACGAGTCGGACGTCGAAAAACGGTCTAAATACCGTGGAAAGTGAGCGTGGTCTGGATTTCACGTGATAGCAGAGATAAACCTTGTCAAGGATAAAATATAACTATCGATCATAGTACGTCAAGGATAAATACTTCTCATCGATTCTGTAGCGCCACTGTCCATATATCGCTGAGTTTCATAGCTGCTCCTTTTCTGTTCAAAATAGCCGGCCCGTGCGGCCGTGTGGTTCTAGGCGTTTCAGTCTGGAACCGCGTGACCGCTACGGTCGCAAGTTCTAATCCTGTCTCGGGCATGGGTGTGTGTGATGTCCTTCGGTTAGTTAGTTTTAAGTAGTTATAAGTTCTAGGGGACTGATGACCACAGATGCTAAGTCCCATAGTGCTCAAAGCCATTTGAACCATTTGTTAAAATTATCCACATGTTTATATATTTCAATGGCTTCTCTATATAGCCATGGATAATAGTTCGTCAGAGTACATAAAACTTCAGTTTCCGAAAATTTCACCACGCGATCACCCGACTGAGGAGCGTGTTCCGCACGGCTGATTTGTCTGTTTCCCTAGTCGGCATAGGCTTTTATGTTCCTTCAACCGTGTATTCACACTTCTCTTTGTAGTTTCAGTGTAGACCCTACCACATGTACACGGAAGGGGACGTTTATACCTAACGGCCTATTTTATTAGTTGGTCTGGAAAAACGGTCGAACGTTACGTTTCCTTAAAATCTTGAATATTTGGCTTGCCAAGTTTTATGGCTTCGACATCACGTTTTCCTATTAAGGGCAACTGCATCACTGATGTGTGGTTGTGATTCCAGGTAACCCTGAAATTCCTTGCTCATGGAGATCCCTTCGTCTTGTTTTGGTGTTGACAGCGTTCGCGAGTGCGACATTCAATTCTGCAGTGATTTTTGCAGCTGTCGTCCTCTTATTCTTTGTCACAGTTCTCTTCAACTACCGTCCGTCACGATTACTCAACGCACAGTTCCGTCCGCAATCTGACTTGTCGGATGATGTTCTTTCACTTGCCCTGTACGCAGTATTAGCCTTCGGTACGGCGCCTCTTGAAACACCAAACACGTCAGCTACGTTGATTACGGAAGTACCCACCAGCGAGTAGCAACATTTGCCCACGTTTGAATGGACTGAGCTCCGACATAATGCCCTCAGAATTACACAGAACAATGTTCTAGCCACAACCGACACTTGTGAAGTGTTGCGGTCATTGCACAGGTGCCAGTCGTGGCCAAATGCAGCAGTGCAATCTGCTATCTGCAGTTATGTTCAAGTATGCATTTCTCGCAGTGTTTCTAAATTTTTGTGCAATACTAGTACGTCTTGCGAAATGGCCGTGACGATAAAATAAAAGAAGTTAGAGCTCATACGGAATTCTACCGACACGCGTTGTCGCCGCGACCCAAACACTCATGGAAGAAGAAAGGGGGGAAATTATACTGATACCCGACGTACCCTCTGCCACATACCGTAAGGAAGCTTGTGGGTGTGCATGCAGCAGTACGTCATTGAATTCCGATCGTGATATTTGACTAGGCCGTCTAGAATGAGCGTTGGCTTGCTTTTCTTTCAGCTTTGTCTGTTCCCAAGAGATACTGGCAACGGCTTAAAGGGAATTTGTCCTTGGCGTTTCTAGCATTATCGCATCTTCTTTTATGGAGAGCTTAATACGTAGCGCTAACAGGATACGGGAGAAATCTTGCGTAGCAGAAAAAAATACTTCAATGATCCAAGAAAGAAAGAAATCCAAAAATGTACAGCAAAAAAACGGAATGCATCAAAACACTAGTACGTCACTTAGGAATGAAATACGCAGGATGTTCAGGGCAGCAAAAGCGAAATGGCCACAAGAAAAATAAGACGAAATAAGTATCGTCTTTGGCAGGACAGAGACTGTGTGTAAAAAAGTTAAAATAATTTTCGGTGAAATTAAAAGTAAAGGCGTCAACGCTTACAGTGAGAGAATAACTACACTGTTAGATGCAGAAGATAGAGCGGACTGGTGGAAAGTACTTTATAGGCTTCTACGAGGGCGAGGGAGTGACTGTTAACGTGACAAGAAGAAATGGCTTTCGATTCGGAAAACGTAGGGCTTCCAGTATGTGTTGACATTCATGAGAGAACATAGCACATCCTTGCCCAGCACTACCTTCCTTCAATGACTTGGTTCGATGCATGATTAGTGGGAATAACTCTCGATATACAAAGTGTGTAACATCTATATTAAATGCAACATAGTAAACTTGTTTCGGGTCATAATACCAAAAATTAGTAAATGTGTGATATTATAGTGTGTACTGTGTGTTGCTGTTTATTTCTGTTACACTGATTCGAGAACACCGGAGCAACGGCGGCAGACTTGCTGCAACAAGGTGCGGCGTCGTTGAAAGCTGGTCACCATTTAATCTCCGCTGCGATATGCACAGCTCCTGTAACCATGCTCATAAATCGATCCCACCGATACGTGAGTAAAGGCGCGTACATCAACGTGTATGTGGCGCTGATGATGTGGCTGTACGACATCTCTGTCAACTCAGGCCCTTTCATAAAAATAGCATTGCTATTGTGGTTTATTGACTTGTTTTTTCCCTTAATCAGTTTAAGATTGTCGTAGATTATCTGCAAAATATGGTTGAATAGTATGCTTCATCTCGGCGTTTCGATTCCATTTTCTCACACAAAAACAGTAACATCTTCAAAAAACATAGAATCAATGTATTCTTCAAGATAATTAGGTCAATACAAAATAAATTAAAAACTGTGATACACGAGAAAGATAAATACAGTAGATCATGAATATAGGAATTAAAATACTGTAGCTTCAACTTTAAATGCATTGGGCTGATTGCAAGAAATCTTAATGTTAGGAACAAATAAGGGTACTGGAGAGTGAATGCACAGAATATCTAATGAAAGAAAATTATCGCCAGTCTGGGAAAAAAGAAGGCGTGGCACGAAAGAAAGGAATTCTTACTCTGCGGGAAGAGTATTTCATACAGAGGGCCGTAAATGAAACTGAAAATATGCTCAATGACAAAAGAGCAATAACAGATAATTATTTTCAGTAATTCATAGTTTACCATGAAAAATAAAAGATACTTATAAAAGAATAACCGACAAAAACAAAGAAGAGAGATAGAGAGACAGAATAACGTCATCACTCACCCTCTTTCCTTCCATCCCCCTTCCAACAGCACACTCATCTCTCACAAACGTTTGCAGGTTCCATCATCAGTCAGTCAACCCCTCAGCAAGTGCGCTACAGGTAAAGGTGTGACGTACTATCAGCTGGAAACCTGTACTACATGTCACTACTTCCCACAGAAGAACCGATGGACACAAGAAAGGAATATGAAAACGAAAGTAAGTGATGAACCACAACCGTATGATCGTAAAACATCATTTAAATGCACTTCCAGAAAGCATCACAGGCCAATAATATAACATTTTCTTGGTATTAGAAACCACCAGCGATGTCTAGTACGAACAGGTGAAACATGTTTTGTTAGAAACAAAATGAACATAAAGAGGCAAAGGACATATTTGTTCTACATGATAAACGTAACAGAAATGCAGCTGACAGAGAAGAAATGCAAATATTTCGACATAATCTTCTTGTTTTCTCAGTTACATGAAAATCACTCAAAGAGAGAATACATGCAATTGAAGGAAGATTGCAGTGTAATGTCATGACCACATAGAATGATCGATAATTCAGCCCTCCACTGATGGGAAAGTAAATTTCCATGGCTATCCTGGAAGAGGTATGCCATTGTTCATTTCACTTGATTTAGGGTCACTGCAGGCACGACTGAGGTACACTAGACGTACATGTGAGACCAGTTGCTTCAGAATTCAAAGACGTAAGGCCAACCACGCATACGGCGCAAGAATTTTATTGCTGCATTTGGAAGGTATAGCTATACTGAATAAATATTGCCCTACAAAAAAATTGTTCAAATGGCTCTGAGCACTGTGGGACTTAACTTCTGAGGTCATCAGTCCCGTAGAACTTAGAACTGCTTAAACCTAACTAACCTAAGGACATCACACACCTACATTCCCGAGGCAGGATTCGAACCTGAGACCGTAGCCGTGGCGCGGTTCGAGACCGAAGCACCTAGAACCGCAAGGCCACACCGGCCGGCTATTACCCGACAATAGAAAATAATAATTACTGAGTCCATCAAGCTCGATGCCAAATTTTGAGATCTTTATTTCTTGTCATTGCAACATCCATCAATCTACGTTCGAGTGGTGGAAAAATTTTTGGACGCATTTTGAAACTGCTAGCTAAGTTTTGGGTAAGGGGAAGATACCAGGCAACAGAAAACTTTAATTAAAAACGTTTCAAAATTTTATTTAAGTTTTTAATTCGCTAGCAACACCAAAGATCCTTAAACTTCAATCATTCGTATGAGGTGAATCTACTTGATCAAGCTGTACCGATAACTTGAAATCAATAAGCGTAACAGGAATGACGTTAATTTAAACTCTTGCAAAATGTAGAATTCAACCATTATAAAAGACTTTCGTCATAGCAGTTCAGTCTTGGCGTCCGATCTTATGCACATCTGTTCACATGGTTAGACACAGTTCGATTATGTAACTACAACAGAGAAAAGTTTACACTGTAAAATAGTGTCGAGATACAACGTGTTACTCCAAGCGAACATTGAAGAAAAAGAATCCTGGCACAAAACTAAAAAGAGTGTGATCAGCCAAGCGTAAGATTGACTTCATTTTAATGTAGTTCCTCTAATAAACAGGTGACTACCATAAGCTTTTAAACCAACAGCTTCAAACATTAAAGTATGAAATGCATTCTAGTCTAATAGTAGAAACGTTGAATGCGCTTATAAAAAAGCTAGTAAACTGATCAGCTGATGTACATAGTTTAGCGTACAGCATTGTTTTATAAATCCTTTCTTCTTTCATTAGTACAACAGGCAGCGCAACAGGCAGCGTAGAGGCTAATGACTTTGCAGTACACTGCTTACATAAAACTGTAATTCCTTACAGCCACAAAGAACTCGTGATAATATAACTGACGATTTTTAAAAAAATGTGTGCAGTAAAATCTGGTTTATCTGAAGGATACACTATTTACACGCCGGTTCATCGGACATATATGCTACTCACCTTTATGAGGGCATCGTAAATCTGACTTTCTCACCAAGGCACTTAATGCTGCTTTGAGAGAGCTCATATACGGTTGTCAGACGGAGGGAGGATTTCCCAGATGAGCGATGAATCAGTCACTCAGGTGTGTCGGTCAGTGATCACAGCTCCAAGAGCTTCTACTTTCTCCCTTACAACCTTCTGCATCCTCTCTTCGGAAATGCAATTAAACTGGGATGTTTAGTTCGGGATGTCAATTAGAATCATTATTTAATGAAACTAACTAATCGATCATCTACTGTACTCTGTGCGCTCTAACAATCGGGAGACGTGATCAGTTCGATTCTGAGTGTGCCTACTCAGCCCTTCTACATCTGTATGACTTCAATATTAAGCACAACAGGAAATACTGTTGTGCGAAACTTTGTTGGGCCGAAAACGATTCTCCTCGTCATCCTTTCCAAATATTTAATCGCCGAAAATGAGAATTACTTTCCTTTGTTTATAAGCTAGTCACAACCAAGCCAACTGTATCTCATAAGTCAATGGGTTAGATCCAGCTGGATGGACAGAAAAGCTTTCACTATCGCGTAAATACCACACATGGGATGCTAACACGAAACCTCCATGCAAAATTAGTTATCAACACACCAACTACAAAGCAAACAGATACAAACAGTCTTGACGTCATGTCGCATACCTGTTTTGTAATGACTGATAATACCGTAAAATTTCTCCAGAGTCTCTTACAATATGCATCACAAACTACGATTTAATATTTTTGAGGCTTACATCCTTTTGAAGCCTTGACGGCTTCAAATTTTAGATAAAATTTTCCAAACAATAATTCTGTCCTTACTGCTGTAAAGCAAAATTAGCCTCTGTTGGTTAAGCCTAAGTAAATCTTGTTTCTGGCGTTGTGGTTCATCGTTAGTGAAACTAAGGAGTGCTGGAGACATTTTTTTCTGTGCTCCTGTACTTTATAAGAAATCATATTTGTAAATACTGCATCTAACGTTGTATGTTAAACTTTTAAACCAACAAAAACTAGTAACTACGCTTTTTGGGGGTTTAAACCACTCTTCAGGGGCAATGCTAGACTCCAATTCCTCGGCATAACTCCCATAAGCACAATGCTGAAAGAACCTAACTGATCAATGAGAAACACAATATTCACTATGTTCTTTGTTACTGAAGTAGACAGTTCTCTGAGACTCCCTGTGCAAAGACAACCACTTTGTTCTACTTGCTCTTAATCTGAGCTTTCCACTTCACTAGGGCCACAATCAAGTTTTCGTATAACTTCCAGCTTCTAAAGATTACAACAGGATGATTCAGAACAGTAATATTCGACATGGAGTTATAATTAAGATTCAAACTTATAAAGTACAGATAACAGCAGTGTAACCACATATTACTTTTACCAAACAACCTTTATACTTCGTGGAGTGGGATTCAAGTAAATATTAACGTTCAGTGTTATTGATTTTAAATTTCTGTTTTCACTTTTAATTAAATATACTTCCATGGAAGGGGAGGAATTCTATGAAACTGTGAAGAAAGGTTTTGTATCACAATCACAACCTGCATACTGCGTATTTGCTTTCTCTCTGTAACTGATGTCTCAATGTTATTTTACCCACAGGAACTCATTACCTGTGTATTGGAGGCGAAAGTAATCATGTGTACTTAGTGCGGAAAGACAAGGGGAATCCTCAACAGGTCGGCCTCTGACACAGCCAAAATTTCTCAGGGTGAGAGAAAGGTGGTAATATAGGGACACATATTTTGGCTTAGGTGTCGACATTCAGTACTTTTAGAGAAAATGGCAGTTACAGTGTCGACGCCACTTTATCAGTCCACTTGCAGTTCTTTCACCCCGCCTTGAAATCCAGTTGTATGTATTTCTTTCTTTGCTGTCGTAGAAGTATGTAACATCAATATTTTTTATCACATCGTTATATAAAATGGTTTAACAAATGAAATAAGCATTTCAGATCTTATTAAAACTGTATTTTACCGTCACAACTCTTATGTAAGCTTATACAAAGTGACATAGCTGCCGCTAACACTCAGTTCCATGCAACACGTAATACATTTAAGTACCACACCAAGGTGTTTCCATATATAGTAAAATTTTTTACTGGGATAAGCTTTCGCTAGAGGCTGTAGTTTTAGAATTCAAGAAAAACATACAAAAGTGAACTTCAAAAGCGTTCTTCTTGAATAACGCGAGGATTGTGACCACCAATGTAAAGTTTTCTACAAAAAGACCCTGTTGTTTTATATGCAGAATTAACGGTTTGCATGAAGCCAATCAGAGAATTTGAAAATCTTGAATGTTTTTTTAGCGCATTCTGTATTGCATAAAACATATCGCAGGGGGAGCTAAAACACCGTATACAGATAATAGTAACTCAAAATGGAAAACATATAAACTGTAGTATTTAAATGCTTGCTCTGATATTTATTTTCATATTTCAAGAGAAACAGTGTATTCCATCGTGTGATATCTATCATAAAATTATTCAAAACATAAACATTCGCTTCAGCATGAGCAACGTGCGAAGATCTCTAAGGAATAGCCACAATTTTTAGTATCAATATCGTCACGGGGCGCAAACTTTTTATGTTGCTAATTATGTCATGGTCTAGGGCATATTTAACATTTTCTCGAAAGCTGGAGCCTGCATTTGATTATGGATCAAGGAACGTATTTTAGTTGTATCGCTTCTATTTTTGATTTCCTTTTACAGTTTGATGAGAGTAGGGTACTTCTGTAACTGGTGAATGCAATACTTCATCTTTCCCTTGACGTATACGTGGAAGATTTGACACAACCGCATACACTTTGCCGGAATTCCTTTTAATAAACACGTTGGTATCTCCGACTTTATCGACAACAGCACATCGTATCTCGAGGGATTTCATTTCACGATGTCACAAAAAATACTAACGTCGTACACTTCCGGGACAATAAGAGAAGAAAAAGCTTAAGATTGGTTTGGAAAACGAAGCAAAAAAATTCGAAACTACTGTCTTAGCCGCTGAACTAGCGACACACATGATTTCATGATTTTATGCTGCGACATTCTTGTAAATAATGTTGGTTTTATTGCTACAAATCCTCAGTTGATGAGATCCACCATGTACGATTGCATGGTTAATACTAAACACAACTCTTGTTTACAGGGTTCCTGGATGTGTGGTTGCTTTTGTATTATTTGACTTTGTTATGACCTAAGGGACTTCCCATAACCACCGTTTCAGGCCATGTTTGACGACGGTTATTTAAGCCCTTGGTCCATCGTTGCGAACATTCTCATATAGTATTTTCAATACATCTTAACAAGAATTTAATGTTAAATATACACAGACGGTGAGTCATGCTTTGGGACGAGATAGTGTTAATGATTCTGGACAAAAAGCTTCATATGGACATATGTCCTAGTGCGAATGGTTTACCAGATAAACGTGTTTAATATTACTTTTGTACGTTTTTCTTTAATAACTCGAAAACCGCACACTCCAACGAAAACATGTCTCAGTACACAATTAAACTAAATAAAATTTGCACCGAAAAATTATCCTTTGTATTTTTTGTCTAGGAGTAACAGTTTGCGCGGAGATATCGCGAAAATATTAAAAATCTCGAACGACGCACGTGCGCTGTTGCTTAGGTACTTCCTGTAGGCCAGTTGCAAGACATCGTGGTCTCCTGACCTTCATTGCTTACATATTCCGCCCTCAGAATCATATTCCGCACATCAAGACGCTTCATTCGAACCCAAACTCGATAAGATAAAGTAAATGTTGTATGTATTCATGTAAACGATATGCAAATAACAAGTAAATTGCAAGTGTGCACCGAGGTTGAAATACTCGAGGCTGGCGTACACACACACATTCAAGACACAATGGTCACAAAAGCTTTTAGTTCGGGAGAGGCAAACCGCATGCCAGGGGGCTGGTCCCTTCAGAGGACGAGTCAACCTATCTTTGTCGGCCGGCGACCGCCCATAGAGCAGACAGCGTTTGCCCGAGTGAAAGGGAGAACGACCCCGTGTTTGACTTAAAAGCAAATTCCGCTACCTTGTGTGGGAGCGCCCAGCCTATGCATTCTTTACAAACATAGCACGCAGTTTCAGAGGTTTTCGCAGGGAGAGAGCAAACGCCAAACGCCGATGCTACAGATGTCCGGATTGGTCGCCTTAAACGAAACATTCTCCCGTTTTAGAAGAGCAATGCTGATTGGCAGACGATATTCCTGACGCCTTGAGCTGAACGAGTAATGGAAGAGACTGAAAGATATACCCCTTCACATCTGGTGTGGAGAGGGGCTGTTCCACTGTCGCTCTTGGAGCGAGAACATGTAATGAGAGCGTGTGCACTTGTACGTGTACCCAAAGAGCGAGGAACAAGTCTCTCCTCAGTACTTCACTGGGAGAGCACCTCTGTCGAGACCGAATTGGAGTGCGACTCTATATTGAGTCCTTGCGATTAAGCGTTGTTAACTGTGTTGGCCACCACACTTATTGTGCGGTGTGAATGGACAGAGTTATAGTTAAACGCCTGCGAGCGAATTTTTGAGTGGCATCGCGGTGGACTGGTTATCTGACTGGTGTACCATGCCAATAGTTAGACCAGGGGCGAATAGGAGTCCTTGACTCCATCAAGGTGTAGGGAGAGTTTGATTGGCGAAGGTCAATCTAGATAGAATGAGAGTTATCTTATTTGTCAGCAGCGAGCAGCGCAGACAGCAGTCATCACAGCTTACGGTATTGTGTGCTACAGCTCTTGCAAACCCCATATTTCCTCCACAACAGTACACTTCACTGCAGTTCACATGCGACAGCCTCAACTGTACCTAGCAACATTCTAAAGGATAATTATTCAAGATGAGTACGAGCAGCTCTCAGCCATTCTGCCAAGTCAATAACAATCTTAAACTTTGTATAGAAATTTCATTAGCGAATCCTATCGTTAAGAGGTAACTTCACATTCCGAAAAGAACCAGGAAATAGCTTGTTCAGTTCATAACTAAAAGTTCCATTGTGAATTCTCAGAATTTTTGCAAAAAAAATAATAATTATCGTTAGTTTCATGTTTTTCTTACACTAACTAGCACTACTTCAGTACCCAGGTATCCCACTAGTTACGTAAGAAATTTTGTGAATTTTTGTGTAACGTCCTTACAGCGGACGACTCCAGAAGATATTTATTGCTGAAAGTTTTTTAGGTATTTCTCTTTAGAACGTGAGGAGCGTCTGTCTGACTTCTGTAGTAGTGTGGGGGTGGAAATGGCACCTTGCAGGAGCCACAGGGTAAAGGGTACATCTCAGATTAATCCACTGCGCAGAATGACAGAATGGCACCC
This sequence comes from Schistocerca nitens, assembly GCF_023898315.1. Lineage (NCBI taxonomy): Eukaryota > Metazoa > Arthropoda > Insecta > Orthoptera > Acrididae > Schistocerca > Schistocerca nitens. Next base: position 421,228,884 of record NC_064617.1, on the reverse strand, counting down.
ACACGTCACTCACACAGTTTGAGGTAGTTTCCCGACTTGATAGACCGCAAGCGTCCTGTATCAAAATGCTCGTCTCAACTCCCTCTATATTACCATGGTACGTTATAAACAATGACAATTAATACAAAAAATAAATAGGAATGTACATTAAAAGCTTTCTATTTCGGAAACCATTCCGAATAGGGCATATGTCCACATCAAGTTTTTTGTTCGGAATCAGTAATGCTATCACCCGTAAAAACACGTACCTTTCCTCATGACTCATCCTGTATAAGATAGCAGAATAGCCTGGCATTTTCTCAGCTTTTCGGTAATGATGATAGTTTTCTACTAAGTCCTTTGCGTTTCTCAAAAAATAAGTGTTATGTCAGTGCAAAAGTTCAATTACGATACCATACTGTTTAAAAATCGTAAGCATATAGGGATAAGTGCATTCCTAGTTGAATACCTTGGCCTAATTTACTACACTGCTGCTACTTTTATCATCTTACTTTTATTTTGTGAAAAATTGACGTTTCTCTTGATCGCAGTATGTATTTTGGCATATAGAGAACAATACAGAATTTTCACGTAAGTTCCATCATTATCTTCTGATATGGCTCTTGGAGCTCTGTTATTAACACACAGTTTATCAAGATGGCACAACGCATCATTCTGTTTACAAAAAGGTGATATTTAATAACTCAAAATCTACGGATCTGAACATGCACACCTCCTCTCATTTTTTATTTCCTGTGGATGCGCGTGGTTACTTTATGGCTATCACGGATTTACAGAACAGTGATATATTTAGTAACCGTAGTAATACGTCGTTTCCACCATGGTGCGTAGCCCATCACAGTCCTTTCCATTGGCTGAGCGCCGCCGTGTTTTTACAGCTACCGAGCCCTACTACACGTTTACTTGCTGCACCGCTGTAGCCGTCGTATTTCTCATACTACCGTTCCCGCCAATCGTGACTGCTGACGAGGGGACAGTACGAAGTTGCCCTCAACGATTTGATCCATACTGACGGGGTGTGAAGGATACGACTAGGACTTCTTATCATACGTATTTAGAAAATCGCAAGTCTCAAGTCTTCTCAAGAAAATCGTGTTTGAAAATTTTAGATTTGCTTGTATACACTATGTGATCAAAAGTATCCGAACACGCCCAGAAACATACGTTTTTCATATTAGGTGCATTGTGCTGCCTCTTACTACCAGGTACTCCATATCAGCGACCTCAGTAGACATTAGATATCGTGAGAGAGCAGAGAGGGGCGCTCCGCGGAAATCACGGACTTACATGGTCAGCTGATTGGGTGTCACTTGTGCATACGTCGGTACGCGAGATTTCCACATTCCTAAACATTCATAGGTCCACTGTTTCCGATGTGATAGTGAAGTGCAAACGTGAAGGGACATATATAGCACAAAAACGCACAGGCCGATCTCGTATGTTGACTGTCAGAAACCTCCGACAGTTGAAGAGGATCATAATGTTTAACAGGCAGATATCGATCCAGACCATCACATAGAAATTTCATACTGCATCAGGATCCACTGCAAGTACTATGACAGTTAGGCGGGAGGGAAGAAAATTTGGATTTCATGGTCGAGCGGCTGCTCATAAGCCACACATCACGCCGCTAATGCCAAACGACGCCTCGCTTGGTGTAAGAAACGTAAGCATTGGACGATTGAACAGTGGAAAAATATTGTGTGGAGTGACGAATCACGGTACACAACGTGGCGATCTGGAGGCAGGGTGTGGGTATGGCGAATGCCGGTGAATGTCATCTGACAGCGTGTGTAGTGCCAACAGTAAAATTTGGAGGCGGTGGTGTTATGGTGCAGTTGAGTTTTTCATGGAGAGGGCTTGCACCCCTTGTTGTTGTTTTGCGTGGCACTATCAGAGGACAGGCCTACACTGATGTTTTAAGCACCGTCTTGCTTCCCACTGTTGAAAAGCAATTCGGGTATGGCGATTGCATCTTTCAACACGATCGAGCACCTGTTCATAATGCCAACCTGTGGCAGAGTAGTTACACGACAATAACATCCCTGTAATGGACTAGCCTGCACAGAGACCTGACCTGAATCCGAAAGAACACCTTTGGGATGTTTTGAAACACCGACTTCGTGCCATGCCTCACCGACCGGCGTCGATACTTCTCAGTGCAGCACTCCGTGAAGAGTCTGCTGCCATTCCCCAAGAAACCTTCCAGCACCTGACTGAACGTATGCCTGCGAGAGTGGAAGCTGTCGTCAAGACTAAGGGTAATTACTGAAACGAAGAGGGCTGGTGCGAGAACACTTTTCAACGCATGCGACTTATTATTTGGCGCCTATCTCTGTCTCTCTCTCTCTCTCTCTCTCTCTCTCTCTCTCTCGCTTGGGAGCGGACCGGAACACTGGTCTCAATCCATGACTCTACAGTAGACGTCATAACTTGCTGCTGGTTGCCCCGCAGTACGGCGGGAAAGCCGCCAGCTTGGCGCCTTCTGCCGTTTCACAACGTTTCCTTCTTCGGTGACACCTGAAAGAGATTGCAATTTCTCTTTTGTTGTAGCAATTCTCCCTGAACACATACGTCAAGTGCTGCAATTCAGACTGTAGGTGGTCATGGTCAGAAATAACTTTGGCCCAGTGTATTAACGTGTTCGGGACTGCTTTCTTGTGTACAGAATGGTGAAAACTACCGGCGTTCAAATATCGATCAGTGTGTGTCGGTTTCCTGTACACTGAATGACCAAGCCGGTCTCCTGTCTTCCGCTCAACTAAAACATCTAAGAACGGTAGCCTGCCATCCTTCTCCAACTCGATGGTAAATTTAATGTTGGGATGGACACCATTCATGTGATCCACGAACTGCTGTAGTGTATTTTCACGTGAATGACCAAGTCGGTCTCCTGTCTTCCGCTCAACTAAAACATCTAAGAACGGTAGCCTGCCATCCTTCTCCAACTCGATGGTAAATTTAATGTTGGGATGGACACCATTCATGTGATCCACGAACTGCTGTAGTGTATTTTCACGTGAATGACCAAGCCGGTCTCCTGTCTTCCGCTCAACTAAAACATCTAAGAATGGTAGCCTGCCATCCTTCTCCAACTCGATGGTAAATTTAATGTTGGGATGGACACCATTCATGTGATCCGAGAACTGCTGTAGTGTATTTTCACGTGAATGACTAAGTCGGTCTCCTGTCTTCCGCTCAACTAAAACATCTAAGAACGGTAGCCTGCCATCCTTCTCCAACTCGATGGTAAATTTAATGTTGGGATGGACACCATTCATGTGATCCACGAACTGCTGTAGTGTATTTTCACGTGAATGACCAAGCCGGTCTCCTGTCTTCCGCTCAACTAAAACATCTAAGAACGGTAGCCTGCCATCCTTCTCCAACTCGATGGTGAATATAATGTTGGGATGGGCACCATTCATGTGATCCACGAACTGCTGTAGTTTATTTTCACGTGAGGCCGTGTCAGGAAAGTGTCATCGACGTATCTAAAGAAGCAAGATGGACGCAACACCGCAGAGTTCAGAGCCTGCTCCTTAAAGTGCTCCATGAAGAAATTCGCGACTGCAGGAGACAGTGGCGAGCACACTGCTGTGCCTTCCGTCGTTTCATAATATTCGTCGCGGTACAAAAAGTAGGTAGTCGTTAGAACATCACTTAATCTGGTAAACTGGTAAACCAGATTCTGTTAGTAACTTCCCTGTCTTCCTGACTATGGCCTGCGTCGGATTGCGACTAAGCTTCCGATATGCGTCATCTTCTAATAAATGTGGCACCTTCAGACGGTAGTCTTCAGTGTGCAGAACCACGATGGCATTTCCTTTGCCGGCTGGCAAGACAACTAAGTCCTCGTTCTCACGCAGTAAGCGAAGCCACGTCGTTCCTCCTGGCTAATATTTGATTTCGATGGCTTAGCCTTCGACAGAATGTGGCTGGCGGTTAGTCTGACTTTCTCAGCTGCGTCATGCGAGAGATGCCGAATGCCCTGTTCTACTCCATTAACAATCTCCAAAATTGGCAGTCGTTGCGGGACTGGTGAAAAGTTAAGGCCTTTACTCAGCGCTGCCACAGAGCTATCGTCCAGTCCTTGTTTGGAGAGATTAACAACTGTTCTGAGAGCCTTATCATTCTCCACGTCAGTTCCTGCGTGAGTTAAGTGGTCAAACTTGTTACGTTGCATAGACGTTGTCTTGCACAAACTAGCACGCTGTTGTGCTGCCGTGGCTACCTCTACCCACTCCCAACGGAATGGGGACGAAGCTGATGATAACTACTGACAAACAAACAGGTTGCTAGCATTAAGGTCCATCTCATGTCTAGTCCGCCGTATCCGCTGTCTCACTGTGGCGTGACTTGCCCTCCTCAAAATTCTGTCCACTGCAGCAGTTCGGATGTAGTGCTTAACTACACCAAAGCGGGGAATTACGTCCTTGTCCCGGCAGCGTTTCAAAAATGCTAAAAAAGTCAGCAGATGTGATTTCTTTTTGCGCAGTTTTTGCAGCAGTCTCGCACTGCGCATTACGTCCTCAACGTAGAGGAAAGACATGTGTCCTCGGAGTCTTTCGCGGTGACATGGCTGGATAAAATCTCGGTTTTTAAGCCGCGTCAATTCGAATAAAATTCCCGAGCTTTCGACGGCTAGGTCCGCCATCGTCGTCAGTAGTAAAACTATTGACTGCCGGGTCCGGCACTATTTCCCGCTTGTATTCTTACGATTACGGCCGCTGGCATTAGCCAGAGAGGGCCGAAACGACGCAAGCACGAAAGGCGAGTTGCGCAGCTCACGGCAGCTTCGGCGCGCCCTGGGACAGAGTGACGTCAGGCGGAGCGAGGGGCCGGCGCTACGTTTGAAACTGTCGCTCCCGCCTCCTGCAAGCGTTAAGCATCCGCCGTTGCTTTCTTTCGACATACGAGAAGATTTTATCAATCTTGCCGCAGCGAAAGACTCCGAGGACACATACTAAAAAGGTTCCCAGGTAGCATCCTTTTCATGCACATACTAGGTACTTCGGAAATCATTTATAACGGGCGATGAAAATGTTTCCGTTTGCCAATCAGGCAAAATCGCCGGGTGCATCGAGGCAATCATCCCACCGACGCACCAGGTTTAAGATACCAATTTGGTAAAACACTGTGTTCCGCTGCGTGAAATAATCCGTAACTGCTTGCTGCACATCCTCTTCCCGTAGGATTCTTTGACCGTTCTGGGCCTTTTTCGAGCGACCGCAGGCGTTATAATCACATGAGGAGAGATCAGGACTTTAGGGCGCGCCCTCGAGTGCCTTCTACTTGAGTTGACGTAGGTCTATCTTCTGCGTTACGAGATTTGAGTTATGGGGACGTACGTTATGATGAATTTGGCGCACCATTCCGCAACGGTGTTTTCGACAGACATGCTACTCCATACAATTCTTCACTCTCCGATTGACGTTTACTGGTGTTAATCTTTCGGCAGCCTAAAACTTTCTAGATAACTTGGGGTACAGCACCGCCTGTCCACCCTCTGGTCCATCGGATTCAGGACTGCCTCCACTTGCTCCACTTCGGGGACGTCTCTTTGGCGTTCCTCTGCATCCCAGGACATGTTGGTATCTGTGGAAACAAGGCAGTCTCTCTTCTTCAGTCTGCTGTTCGCATGGTTGCCTTCGCCGATCTACGGAGTATATTATGCCGCCGTGTTGCTCTTTTATGGCACGCACATTGGTCGACACTTCCCAATAATAAATTGCGGGACGTGAAAGCTCTTCCCTGTGCTTGGACCTCTTCCTCCCGAACTCATCATTGGGAGGAGGTAATTTTAACAATTTTAACTAGACTCCGGATAGGGCACTGTCTTTTTGGCCATTGACATCTTTTAAGTGGCGGTCCTCCCCCGCTTTGTCCCCACTGCTCTCAACTGTGGACGGTGATACACCTTTTACGTGAGTGCCTCTATTTTACTCCGTTACGCGCCCGTCTACAGCTGTCGCCTGATATATCTTCCATTTTAGCAGATGACACGCGCTCAGCCTATCGCGTTCTCGAGTTTATTAGTATCAGTGAGATGACGTCAGTCATTAGAAGCTCTTTTTGGAGACAAACAACCCCCCTCCTATAATGGTTTTTTAAGCTTTCCTTCTGTTTTTAGTTTCCCCACTTTTTTTGAGTTTCGCTCCCATTGCTGCTGGTTTCCAGTTTGGTTTTTTACCTTCTCCTAAGTCACAGACCGGGCGCTAATGATCGTAGCAGTTTTTCGCCCTAAAACCATAACAAAAAGAGCCAAGAAAAGAATAACAGCGCGTTAGTTCTGTATGGACGGATTTGGTATTAATGTCGCCATAGTTCACGTTTCCGCATTTACCGCATGTACGTGGGAAAGACACGAATGCCACATTGATCCTTTGCCTACTAGCCGGTGCTCATATACCCATATCGAAGTTGCGCAACGTTGCATATATGCTACAGGGACGCTCTCAAAGGTAAACGTTTTGGTCATCCTTTATAGAACGTCATGTAGCCCCCACTTACCAATACGAGACGTTTTTTATAAAGTTTCAGTGTGACTTCGCAAAACAATAAAGTTACTTAACTAATTTTTGTTTGTTTGCAGGTACACGTCTGCAGTCTTGGCACACACTGAAATCCGCACCAACAGTATGAAGGATGACGCAGTGTGTGCAGACACCCCAGGTACATTTTGCTTAAAAAGCAACGATAGCGCCGAAACGTGGTAGGCGCTCCATCTACTGTCGCTTGGATTATGTTGGATTATGCAGAGGCTTTACTGAACAAAGGCCAACGCTCTTTCTGCAGTGGTAACATCGGTTCCCGTCATATCACCGAAGTTAAGCACCGTCGCGCTTGGCTAGCACTTGGACAGGTCACCGTCCGGGTCTGTCGAGCGCTGTTGACAAGCGGGGTGCACTCATCCCTTGTGAGGCCAATAGAGGAGCTACTTTACTGAGAAGTAGCGACGCCGGTTACTAAAACTCACAATAGCCAGGAGGGCGGCGTGCTGACCACGTGCCCCTCCGTATCTGCATCCAGTGACCGCTAAGGGCTGAGGATGACACGGCGACAGGACGTACCGTTGGGCCTTCAAGGCCCGTTCGGACGGTGTTCTGGTGAACAAAGAAGGCCTCCCTTATTCAAGTTCGACTCAAAATAGTTCACCTGTAAACAGAGTCGGTAGAAGACATTTTCCTAAATTGATTCCGCTACAGAAATATCAAAATGGCGTCAGAGGATGTATTTGGTTTGTGCTTCAACGAAGCAAGGCAACATCTTGGAAAGTGGCAAGAACAGGTCTACCCGGCACTGTGGTCAGGAATGTGATGTGGGACTTCAAAATTTTTCATGATAAAGCGAATGTAACTAAGTAATTATCAATAAACAAACAGTTTTTAGTATATCACGACCCAGGAAACCAAATACAAGAAAGAAATTTATTTTGTTGTAAAAAAAATTTCATATCGGTGCAAAAAAGTTATCACCGACGTAAGTCTATATGCTTTGCAATATTTCATAATAAAATACCCCTCTTTCAAATGCAATAAACTGACTAAAGTTCTGTGAAGTAGAACCTGCTACACAAAATTCAGAAGAACTGAAAAAAAGTGCAGCATCAGCCAGTTACCGACACCCTAGCTGCTCAACCCGCAAAGTGTTTTAATGCACGTCTTGACGAGCAACGAAGCGGTTCCTGGACCATCACGGTCAATGCCAGATACTGTTTCCACTCGTTGGAGAGTGAGAGGTGTATAGAGTGGATCTAGAAAAGTAATTAATGATGTCACTGCATGTTGCGACAGGGAGAACAAAACCAAATAGAAGCTCCACCCTCTCTCTTCGCTGTTGAGCCGGCCGTTTTGGCTGAGCTGTTCTAGACGCTTCAGTTTGGAACCGCGCGACCGCTACGGTCGAAGGTTCGAATCCTGCCTCGGGCATGTATGTGTGTGATGTCCTTAGGTTAGTTAGGTTTAAGTAGTTCTATATTCTAGGGGACTGATACCCTCAGATGTTAAGTCCCATAGTGCTGTAACGTCCCTTAGAAAAAGACATATTTTATAGTAATGAGAAAATATTGTGCATAGTATTCTGTTATTGTATGGAATTATGTATTTTTTTTATTATTATTTATTTTAGATAATATCTGTGTCGGCGAGTACGGAAACCGCACAGACGATAAATATCATACAAAGATGAAAAATGTCAATAGTATAAATAATACAGAATGAGCATTAATTTCTCTGTCTTCTTCTTGGAGTTACGGGAGTAAGATAGCCTGTGTCGCAGTTGTACATGCTACCGTAGTCTTCTTTTGTCATGGTTAGTCGATGTACGCCATTACGTACTCATGTTTAAAAAAGGTGTGTATTGTAGATAAGTTAACATATTTGAAGGTTTTGAATAGAGTTATTTAAATGAAACTTGCATTATTAATTGTTATAGCTTGCTTGCCTATTATCCCATCCTGTTGAGACATTTTTCAGTTATTTAAATATTATCCGTGGTGCAGAGCTGCGCTACGAACGAACAAGCCGCTGCCGCGGCGCATTCAAACTGCATTAAAAGAAATTGATCATACCGCAAAGAAGCGGGAAGGTAATAGTGAAATAAAATTATCTCTTTCAGCTTCCGGACTTGCAGAGCAGAGCAGCAGATTTTATGATGTGTTTTGCAGGTTGACGCGGGCTGCTGATAATATATTGCTAACAGTACAAAAGAGATAATTTACCTTCGTAACATAATAGGAATTTTGCTGTGCTTAGTTCTGGTCTGGCAAACCTTATAGTGAAAACGTATTTTTCTCCGACAATAGTCTCATGTTCTTGTGCTAGTCGTGGTAATTATTGGTGTTTTACGCTTAACAAAAATCCACTGCAAAATGTTGAACAATCTTTGCGAACTGTAACATCAGTATTTCATAACAAAGTAATTTCCATTTTCAATAACTATAAAGTAGGGAAGATATGATGATTTTTATAGTGAGTTACAGTAACCAAAAATGTTCCTTTAATAGAAAGCCAGATACAGAACAATAAGAACCCAATATATTCTGTTTTGTTGAAAATTAATGATTATAAAGAAATTCTTGGCACAGCACTACTAAAAGGTATTTCGCGGCTCTTTTCGTATATGCGTTATTACGCGAACAGCAATAACAAAAACAAAAACCAAAATAAATAGAGAAAAGAGCAATTTACAACTTACGACCATACGCGAAATTGTCGCCCAAAAACGCGGGGCCCGAATTTGCAGTAGCCACGAAAATAAAAATATTTTATGTACTTTCGTTCAGTGTTTATTGTTATATATATGTATGTATTTAGTGATAAATGTATGTATGTGTATCATGATTAATGCTATGTATTAATGAATGTACAAAAATTTTTCATGAAAAACCGCACCACTGCAAGCAAGTTAGAGGAAACGATCCTGATAGTACTGAGAAACTGTAACGACTACATAATCCGGGGGCAGCCGAACCCCGAGATCAGATAAATAAAAGGTAAGACTACAGTGTAGTTGTCCTGTTTGTAGAAGCTTAACTCCAGTGAAGTGATCTCATATCGCTAGTGGTGTGTAGTTTGATGTTAGTGTTTATGACAGGACAAAGTTGATTGTAGATAGCAATTTTTAGTGTGCAGTGCATTGTAGATAAACTAACATATTTTGTGTGCAGGTGAAAAAACTGTTAGGTCTTGTGTTCGAGTAGGTAATTTATGAATATGGTTAAATTGCGTAGTCAACGTCCGAGCAATATGGATACTGAGGAACAGACATTAGTTAGTGCAGGAAATGTAGAAACGGGTGCATTAAGCAGTACAAGTACTCTCTTTGAGGATATACCATGCGAAAATGTGGGGGGTGCCACCGCCCACCAGTGCTCAAGGAGAGGTAGATAAAGAAATAGCACCACCCCCAGAAAAGCAGGAACCAGAGAGTGGTAATCTGCCTGGTGGGTATTCACTTCAGGCGATATTAGAGCGCGTGCTGAATTACCAGGCAAAATTCGCGCAACAACAAGCTGAAAAAGACGAAAAAATTGAAATCTTTCTCGCACAGCAAGCTGAGCGAGATCGCAGGCTAGAGGAAAATTTACTTACCCAGCAGGCTGAGAGGGATCGCCAGCAGGCGGAGCGAGATCGCCAGCAAGCTGAGCGGGACCAGCAACTTGTGCAATCGTTAGAAAGTATGAAAAAAGAGATTGCCTGTATGAAACAGAATTATGAGTCGATACCTAAGGCCGTGCAGGAGTTGACTGTACAGGTCAACAACCTGCAAGTAGCAAACACTAACAGGGTAGACGAGATAGGTGTTTTAGCCAACCGAGTAGAAAAGCTAGAAATAGATTCTACACAGCTTGTAGAGCAGAAGTGGAACGAACAAGCAACTAAAATTGAAACCGAATTCAACTCATGGCTAGAAGCGAAGGAGAGTGAGATTGACAAAAATATTAATTCTAAGGTACAAGCAGCCATAGCAGATAGAGATTCCGAATCGTTCAGTACCGCAGTAAATAGTCAGGTACAGAACGACGTGCTAACCATCAAACAAATACTCTGTGAGGATATTCCGCAGTGGCAAGTGAATATTAACAAACGGATATCCGACCTGGAAAAGGGTTTAGCACAAAGTAGCAAACATCTTGAACACGAAACTATGTCGCCATCAGCCAATGTTTTTGGCAACGCACAAACTTATACGCGACGCAACAATAGTGAATCTTTAGGCGATAATGCGAAGAGCTGTAGCTTCTGTTCGGAGCACACAGCCTATGTCCCAGGAGCAAACCAGTATAGCCCAAAAATATTAGTTGAAGAAAGTTTAATCAAAAATAGGCAGTTTCAAACGTTTACTACTGAACGGAAGTCAGTACACCCAGTAGTATTCATAAAAAGCTTCAAAAATATCTTGCCTAGTGTGTGGAACGAAGCGCAGAAAATTCAATACGTAATGTCGTACATTCAGGGTGATGCAGCGTTGTGGGCTACAGAAGTAGCAGACAGCTGCATGACATACGAACAGTTCGAGAGGGCGTTTTTGTCGAAATACTGGTCGCCTTGTATACAAGAGCGGCTAAGAAAAGAAGTATACAATCCCGAACCGTACTCACCCCGTCTTGGGAATCTGAGACGGTATTTCGAGAAGTACATAAACAAAACGCGTTACTGGGACGAGCCTATCTCATCAAGAGACATAATAAGACTCCTAAAATCACATTTACCCATTCATATCAAAGAGAAATTAATACACGTACCAGAAAGCGACATGGAACATTTCCTGTCTGTTTTAGATTCAATAGACTTAATACAGGAAGACGCAAAAGCAGCGTGTGATCACTCGCGGAATAACGGATCAGGATGTAAACATGACAGAAATAATAGTGAACAAAACCGCAACCATGGAAATGGTGGGGGTGGTAACAAGCGGCAAGAGCATTCGCAAAATTGTAATAATGGTAGAAGTCAGAACGGGTATGGGCAGCCGTCCCATAATAAAAAGCGTCGATTTGACGACCGGTACGATTCCGGATTGCCAGGGACCAACCGCTGGAAAAATGCGCGAGGTCAGTGGCATAGCAATTACAATGACGGTAATCGTAATTGGAATCAGAATCAGCGACCAAGCCCAGAGCGGCAGGGTAATAACCGGTACGATAACAACAGACCACCACTGCAGAACGCGCCTATTGCGCAGTCGTGGCGGCCCACAAACCAAAGCGTAAACATAGTAGAGGTCGCGGACAATAACCGTCCAAGTACCTCGCAAGCAAGCCATCCAACAAACTAGAATCGGCCTCGATATGCTCTCCATCGCTGGCCGAGGGGTGGAGTGAGAGCAACACGAATGACAAGAATATTCCTGGAGTACATATGCTGCGATACAACGACGGAATCAGTATGGATAAAGATCTACTGACCGAACCACATGAATGCAAGAAAGATAGCAAAGAAAATGTGCAATCCATAATAGAAGCGAAAATCAATGATGTTGCAGTGAATATAATCATTGACACAGGTGCCTCAGTGACTGTAATGAGTATAGAGTTGTTTAAAGCGCTAGGGAAGGGACGTAGTATACCGACTTTCCCGGTTAATAATTGCAAGGTGTCTGGAGCTATAAGTGCACAGAGCCAGTTAGTTAAGTACCAGGTGCAGGTGGAGATTTGTAAGTAGGGCGAAGCCATAGTGAGCTCGTTCCTCATTGTTAAAGGGTTAAAGGTGGCCTGCATTCTGGGAGTAGATTTTCTCCATGAGAGGGACGCAGTGGTCGACCTCACCTCGGGAAAACCAGCATAGTTAATAAAGGTAGGAGGATTGAGTTGTCTGTGATGAAATCGAAGGAGGTACTTGTGCCATGTTGCAATCGAATTAATATCAAAGGTAGGAACCCCTGGGTACTACACCTTAATGATTATTCACCTGTGACGGATCTCTATTATCCGAATGTAGAAGATAGAAATTTTGAACCAAATGTTGATGAATTTCAAACCAAAGTACAGGAATCTGAAAGTTTAAGCAACATACAAAAGCAACAGTTGACGCAGCTGTTATCGGAATATACCATGGTATTTACCGACCGACCGGGAATAGTCAAAGGGTACCACTATCACATAGAGGTGATGCCTCACAAAACATACTGTCGCGCATCTTACTCCATCCCTTGGTCGAGGAGGGAGGTAGTGGCTAAAGAGATTTGAAGGATGTTGGAATGGAATAGTAAAGTTATTTATTCAGTGACATGTCTGATGTAAATAGTAGTAGTAAGAAGATTTCAATTGTGTTTTAGAGTATAAGTATGTTAGTTTTAAGAAAGAATTTATGTATAGTTACAATTTTGAGGAAGTAGAATCAGTAAACTGAGCAATAACATGCAAATGGAAGACTTTGTTTACAGACAGCTAGTGTCATTAAAATACTACATGCTCTTCAATCAATGAATAATCTTTTGTTGATAAAATAATGATTAATTTCTTGAATCATGTTGTAGTAAGTAAGTACAATTAATGATGAAATCTCATATAAATATGTAGCAGATGTAATTGTGTTAGAATTAAGGAACCCTGAGAGAGAGTCTATACTAGCCAAAAATTGACTTTGTAGTACGAAATAATTATGTGATGTAATGTTTACTGCCAATAGTGATCTGAGAACGACACTGGAGCAGAATCCAATAAAAAACAAAACCGTTCCGTGTAACCTATGCTTTGTATGTATTAATGCTTCAATTGAAGCCTGTGTACTTGGTACACGTTCTTGAATATTAATTACGCGGTACGCAAATCAAGTTACGCGGAAACTACACTGTAGTCCAGTAGGACAGAACGTCAAAAATAATACTAGTACTAAATGAAGTATTTATTGAACAATATGCCCAAGTCAAGCTGTCATGCACATGGTAAAATATGTTTGCTAGATGGGTAATAACCTGGCAAGCTACACTAAAAGAGGAAAGAAAGCTATGTACAAAAAAAAATTACACACCTTTAAATAATTACAAAAAAGCAATATATGCCTAGTAATAGTATTAAAAGTGTGTAATGAGAAGGTAACACAATGGACTCAATGTAGATGAGAGTGATTATGCTAAGAACAGTTGTTATGCATTAAAAATAAACTGTGTGCATAAACAATCTAGGAAAGGACGGAATATTGTGTGTAGTAGGGACAGAAAATGACTGTTGTATCTGCACCAATATATACGTCGGTATAAGTTAAGTGTTGAGTGACTAACTGTCATAGAGCAGTGCTCAACGAACAGTACACTATGAGTAAAAACGGTAGTTAGTGATCCGTTCGGAGACGATTCAAACAAACATCGCTCGACGGAGACATTTAGTATGTGTGTACCGAAATATTTTCGCGTGTTGAAAGACGCTCTGGCAGTGTATCAACCGTGAAAACAAGTGAAAGTGCGTAGTACAATGTGCGTGTGACGAACCCTGAATACCAGTGTCACAATGCCACAAGAAACCTGTTATCACGCCGAAACATCCTGTGCATACCAGCGAAGCGACGGCGTAATGAACAATAAACGCTTTTAACCAAAGTGCATTTTCTTCCACAGCTAATAAGTTGTATCCTTAAAGACAGTACACCGTTGTGGAATATTTGTTTCATGCGTTACGACGGGGAGCCGTGCGGAGAAGCAGAGACGGGTGCCGTGCCGCCAGCCAGCCGGTCGCAGGAAACCACTGCAACACGCCGACATTGGTGAATGGTTCGGTGCGGTTCGCGACTGCTCGGGCGCCACCGCAGCACGCCGTCGCTGTTGCCGCTAGCAGGTCGTCGACCTCAGCGGTCGCTGGCACGCCGCGCTCCAGACGACACTACGCAACAATTGCTTCGCGCCGCCCGCTCCGTACGACATTGTTGACGTTCAACCGAACATTAACAACTACGTTGTTCATGCACTAATATGAAAATGATTTATTGGACACGAAATTACGTGACAAACATTTTTTCTTCCTTTAGTTTCCTGTATATAAACTCAAAACATTTACTAGTTCAATAATATATGTGATACGTTTTTGTCATATTAGTGAAACAAACTGACACGAACGCCATACAATGGTAGAACATTTGTCGTGAGTAAGTGTAGAGACAATCCATTACATTGCTATCGAACTGTTTAATGACTGACCTTAATTGTGACACCGAACACAAATGTGAAAAAGTGTAGAAGGTACATTTTTAATAGAGAGACTAAAAGGTTTAACATTTTGACATAAATAATCATTGTTATCTGTGAACATTGGATAAAGTCCACCCTTGTTTGACGAACAAAACCGTGTGTTAAGACAAACCAGGCGAGATGACCATGGCTTCGGCGCAGTTTTCCCAGGTTTTCTGACCGCACGTAGCCCAAATGGGGGAGCCAGAAAACTGTAATGACCCTGGGACTAGGTTTACGGTCACCTCGCAAAGTGTGGAAAACTATAAAAAGTGTAATTAAAACTATAATGTAAGAAGTGAACAGTGAATATTCCAAACAAGGTGATAGTCAATGACAAAACGGACGTTAGTGGCAGCATATTGCCGAACATTCTTAACGTTAGTCAATTGCTGCCAGGGGGCATTGTAACGTCCCTTAGAAAAAGACATATTTTATAGTAATGAGAAAATATTGTGCATAGTATTCTGTTATTGTATGGAATTATGTATGTTTTTATTATTATTTATTTTAGATAATATCTGTGTCGGCGAGTACGGAAACCGCACAGACGATAAATATCATACAAAGATGAAAAATGTCAATAGTATAAATAATACAGAATGAGCATTAATTTCTCTGTCTTCTTCTTGGAGTTACGGGAGTAAGATAGCCTGTGTCGCAGTTGTACATGCTACCGTAGTCTTCTTTTGTCATGGTTAGTCAATGTACGCCATTACGTACTCATGTTTAAAAAAGGTGTGTATTGTAGATAAGTTAACATATTTGAAGGTTTTGAATAGAGTTATTTAAATGAAACTTGCATTATTAATTGTTATAGCTTGCTTGCCTATTATCCCATCCTGTTGAGACATTTTTCAGTTATTTAAATATTATCCGTGGTGCAGAGCTGCGCTACGAACGAACAAGCCGCTGCCGCGGCGCATTCAAACTGCATTAAAAGAAATTGATCATACCGCAAAGAAGCGGGAAGGTAATAGTGAAATAAAATTATCTCTTTCAGCTTCCGGACTTGCAGAGCAGAGCAGCAGATTTTATGATGTGTTTTGCAGGTTGACGCGGGCTGCTGATAATATATTGCTAACAGTACAAAAGAGATAATTTACCTTCGTAACATAATAGGAATTTTGCTGTGCTTAGTTCTGGTCTGGCAAACCTTATAGTGAAAACGTATTTTTCTCCGACAATAGTCTCATGTTCTTGTGCTAGTCGTGGTAATTATTGGTGTTTTACGCTTAACAAAAATCCACTGCAAAATGTTGAACAATCTTTGCGAACTGTAACATCAGTATTTCATAACAAAGTAATTTCCATTTTCAATAACTATAAAGTAGGGAAGATATGATGATTTTTATAGTGAGTTACAGTAACCAAAAATGTTCCTTTAATAGAAAGCCAGATACAGAACAATAAGAACCCAATATATTCTGTTTTGTTGAAAATTAATGATTATAAAGAAATTCTTGGCACAGCACTACTAAAAGGTATTTCGCGGCTCTTTTCGTATATGCGTTATTACGCGAACAGCAATAACAAAAACAAAAACCAAAATAAATAGAGAAAAGAGCAATTTACAACTTACGACCATACGCGAAAGTGCTCAGAACCATTTGAACCATTTTTTCGCTGTTGAGATAAACATTGATGCACACAAGAGCAAGCTTCACCTCTGTGGAACATATTCAGAATTTTGGTGGCAACCTACCTAAAAGGGATCCACTCCCGTGGACCCCCATTTACGTCTAATGCACCCGCAATTTTTTTTTTTTTTTTTTTTTTTTTTTTGCTAATTTTTGACTCCTTTCACGTTGAAGTCGACTCTTCGTATCTGCATCCAGTGACCGCTGGGGGGGTTGTTAAATAACTTGAGTGTGTTGAGATCTGTTTTTGCTCAGTCTCCTAAAGTCAATGACATTAGGTACAAAGAGAGAGACTTAACTCTCCATGCTCAGTGGTAAGCTGCGTGTACAGGCAGATTGTAATGCAGAGTACAGAGACGAATTGGTGTTCTGTATGCTGTATTCCAGCTCGTTTACATAAGTGAAGTGTGATCAGTGCTGGAGAGGGCATTCACTGCTTCACCGATTTGCAAGGGGGCAAGCTTTGCTCTGCTGCAAGTAAAAACGTTGAAGGTATTCGTCTCTCAGACACTGTTAAAAGCGAACAGAGCTGTGTGTTATGCGCTGTCCGGGACCAAAGTGGTTAATCTGTGAGGAACACTATCCAAGTTATCAGGTGTCACAGAATCACTGGAAGATGCTCTGGATGCCTTACACCAAGTAAACAGCTAACAGAACTGAATGTTTCACTGGTTAACTATTATTACTAAATTCAAAACTCGGCGCGACCGTGAACCGAACGCTGCACGGTTTTAGAGGGAAATTTGCGCACTGCTTGGAGTGATGGACTAAAAAACAGTAGACTTTGAAATCTCGCCTGTGCAACCAGTACCTATATCCTGTGCCCAGAAAACAAATTACGTGCAGTTTTTGTCACGGCTAACAGATCGAACTGAGGCGGATCACTGTGCTTTCCATTGCTAACTTCAAAATACTTTGCGCATACAGTCGCGTGCAGCAAAAGGTTACAGCAACTTTTGGAACGATGACTATCTCCCGAGTGCCAGTGACTTATAAACCTACATCTACAGCTACATCTATAATCTGCAAATCTCCGTGAAGGGCATGGCAAAGAACGGGTCCCATTGAACCAGTTATGAAGGTTTCTTTTCGTTCCACTCACGTATTGAGCACGGGAAGAATGATTGTTTAATGCCTCTGTGTGTACTGTATTTAATCTAATCTTGTCCTCACGATCCCTATGTGAGAGATAACGCTAACGACAAAAGTCACAGGTTTTCGTTGAATATCGTGAAGTTGGTGTTGTACCTTCTAGGACGGGCGATCAGTATGTTACTGCGTTTCTTTGCTCACCTCTGATTAGGTACAATGTTCTAACCCATGAACTCTTTTTTTCGGGAAAAGCATTGTACTTTATGCGTCTAAATCTGATCTACGTTTATGTTTCACGTCTGCTACATGTCACAACCACTGCCCATGAGAGGGTCAGACTCCTACCACCACCTAGCTGACCAACGTTCAGGTTGTTCCGTCGATCTAATGGTATATCCGTCTAGTAAGGTCATCCGAAGACTAGTATCAGTTGGAAAGCGATTCAGGAAAGATTGCTGTATCGTGTGGCAGGTGACAGTTGACGCTAAATAACGAAAAGTGTGAGGTGATCCACATGAGTTCCAAAACAAATCCGTTGGAATTCGATTACTCGATAAATAGTACGATTCTCAAGGCTGTCAATTGAACTAAGTACCTGGGTGTTAAAATTACGAACAACTTCCGTTGGAAAGACCACATAGATAATATTGTGGGGAAGGCGAGCAAAAGGTTGCGTTTCATTGGCAGGACACTTAGAGGATGCAACGAAGGCGAGCAAAAGGTTGCGTTTCATTGGCAGGACACTTAGAGGATGCAACAAGTCCACTAAAGAGACAGCTTACACTACAATCGTTCGTCCTCTGTTAGAATATTGCTGCGCGGTGTGGGATCCTTACCAGGTGGGATTGACGGAGGACATCGAAAGGGTGCAAAAAAGGGCAGCTCGTTTTGTATTATCACGTAATATTGGAGAGAGTGTGGCAGATATGATACGCGAGTTGGGATGGAAGTCATTAAAGCAAAGACGTTTTTCGTCGCGGCGAGATCTGTTTAAGAAATTTCAGTCACCAACTTTCTCTTCCGAATGCGAAAATATTTTGTTGAGCCCAACCTACATAGGTAGGAATGATCACCAAAATAAAATAAGAGAAATCAGAGCTCGAACAGAAACGTTTTTCCCGCGCGCTGCTCGGGAGTGGAATGGTAGGGAGATAATATGATTGTGATTCGATGAACCCTCTGCGAAGCACTTAAATGTGAATTGCAGAGTAATCATGTAGACGTAGATGTAGATGTAGATGTATCGCCGGACCAACATCGCCGTCAGAGTAATGTAATGAAATGGTTAGGCACGCAATGGGCTGTCTCTGGCAGTCTTGCTGGTTTCCTGTGGGCTTGGGCAAGCACCGGAACATTGCCAAACCAAGAACCAGCAGGCCTCACCAAAATTATGCAGCATTAGGGACAAAAAATATTATACCCTCCATGTCACCTAGGTTAAATACTGTAAATAAATAGGCTACTTGCTTGTGTTTCCTGAGAGCTGTATATGATTTCTAAATATTAACATTCCTATAATAACGACAGAGTGTGACATTACAGCCTTTATCACTGCGATTTTTAACATGTAAAAGTTTTTTTTCTGTATTCGCGTCAGTATGTGCGAACTTTTAACATATACCAATGAATGTTGTAACCAGATATCTTTGCCGCGCTCCTGAAAAGCGCAGAATATCACGATAGCTATAAACTGTTATACGCTCCTATCGATCAGTAAAAAAAAAACGATGCACCTATGTTTCAAAATAACAATTGCCAATTTTTACTTCTGCAGGGAGCCGCGCCGCTCTCTAGCTGTTCTTCTGTGAATGTGTTGCGAGTCGGACGCAAAAGTATTGTGCTCCATACTGATATAATCATTTTATTGTAACTTTAAGAGTTTAAGTGATTAAAAAATATATGTAGCCACAAACAAGCGAGAATGTGTATCATGAAAATTCGCTCCACCGCCACATTGGGTGGCCATGTTAATGTAAGTTTCCGTTTCATAATATAACACTTGAAGCCTTGAAGTTTATTTAATTTCAAAGAAAATCTCTCAACCTTATTTTCATTAATTATACTTGTGATAATCTTTTCTGTTTAAAAGATTTATGCAGCTTATGATCCAGCGTGTGTTCTGTCGGAACAGGAGGCTGTCGTGACGACATCGTTATGGTATTTATTCCAAGTTCTTTCAGTTCCGTTTATATGTTCGTACAAATCCAATTAGTTGGTCCCTTAGGTTTCTTTCATTTAACTTCTGTCTGTTTTCTCCGCGCGATCTTCCTCCGAAAAAAAATTCTGTTCATTTTTTAGTAATTTTCGATATCGCGAATGAGAAATGACAGCCGCCTCCTGCTCCGAACGGAACACCACGACTTTTCAAACGTCGGAGAGTACCGCACGAATTTTCCGCTAAAAGGTAATAGAATTTCTTAAAGCTGGATCAATTACACATGTTGCTGCTGTTCTCCGACAAATCTGGTGTGATTAATAGTAATTTATTCTGTCACGACAAAAAGAACCAATTTTATTTTTACCAAAGCAACAAAGCTTTCAATTAAAAAAAAAAAAAGAAAAAAAATCATACCAGATCTGGCGCCCGAACAGGGACTTGACTAAAATATTGAAAGTGTCACGGTACTAATATATGATTGTCTTATTTCATGTATCGCTCTTTGGAACCCAATGCTGCATAAAATTACGGATGAGCAATAAATATACGCAATATTGAAGGACGCGGTATTTACACAAATATCTTGGGATTTAATAAGACGCAGATTTGCAGTTTTGAAGACAACGCCGAGTACCAAATTTTTGTTTGCCATAGTTCTGTCTAAAGAGTAGCTCATTTGACCTTCAAATTCGACCTCACTCTATCCTTTCTGTAGCTTAACGTAAAAAACCACTTTTTTTTCTACGTAAATAGTTGAACATTTTCTGTAACCTTTTGCTTGACTATTTGTTTTATACTGTAGTTAGTATTCTCGTGTAAGTTCAAGATGGATGCCATTTCAGTCTTTTCTGTGTAACAGCGTTGGCAATCAATTGTTTCAACGGCGTTGACTCCATCTTGTCTTTTTGCTACAGACGTGTGTCAGTTATTACCCACGTAACATTAGACATTTGACGAACGCGCCGCGACTTGAACTTGCGCGGCAAGAATAATGGACAATCAGAATTTCAGTTGGCAGTACCCATTTTAAGTTGGCAATAGTTGAATTTCATTATGGCGGACGGACAATCGAGCGCGAACTCTGCAGACGAAAGCGACGGCACTGTTAACAAACATTGCCGACTCCGCTCACGCGGAACGACGGCCAGGACAGACGACAGACAAGAGGTAGTTAACGTGGACGACACTCAGCAGGAAACACCCACCTCCCCGATAACGGTATCAATTGACATTGTCAAAATGTTACAGGAATTGATACCAGACAGACAGGAGAGGGAACAGCGCGAACGTGATCGCGAACAACGTGAGAAAGACAGAGACAAGTTTTTTATCAGAGTTAAAAACGGATATGACAACACAGATTGACTCAGTTAGGAATGACGTAAATACCACCATTGATGCGAAAGTAGGTACCCTCACTACGCAAGTAGGCTCTCTCACAGCACAGATAGATTCGGTTAAGGGTGACGTCACGGTGCAAGTAACCACTTTGACAACACAGATAAGCACTCTGAATAACAAATTGATAACATTGGTCAGAATCTCACAACTCAAATCGAAGCGTGTCGCAAAGAAACCGATTCGGTAAAACTTGCGTATAAAACAGTTGCACGGCAGGTAGACGAGTTAGCGACAGCGGTAGCCACTGTAGAATCAAAAGTAAGTGCAATGGCGAATGACATTTCGGACCGAACTATTGAGGAAAAAGTTAACAGTAGTGTTGCTTCGCACACTAAAGCACTTACCGAACATTACAAAGAATGGATTGATGTACAATAGAAGCTTGTTGAGGAGAGGGTTACACGTGACTTGAAAGATGTTGTTAAATCCGCAACCTTAGACATATTATCTGCACCCGGCAGTTCAGGAGACACTGTTTGTACTGAACTAGGCCAAATTAGACGAGTGTTTACCCTGGATTTGCAGGAATGGCGGAAGCAAGTAACAGATGAGATATCCGACCTGAAACAGCAAATTCAAACACTACAGTATGATAACCAGAGTGACGGGAAACACTCACTACCTTCTGAGCCAGATGAACATCAATACCAGACAACACAACAACACAACACACCACAGTACATTCCGCGACCGAAAAATGAATTTAACGATTCACACAACAACAACACTGAACAATTGACACTCACAACCCTCATGAAAGAGGAGAGTGTATTGAAACACAGAGGTTTTCAACCATTCCAACCGGAAAAGCGAAATATTCATCCAGTCGTTTTCCTAAAGAACTTTTCAGGAGTCTTTCCAGCTGCCTGGAATGACAAACAGAGAATACAATTCATTACTGGATACATACAAGGAGAAAGTGCTATATGGGGAACCGAGATGGTTGATAAGTGCAAAACATTTAGCGAGTTTGAGAAGAACTTTTTAAGCAAATTTTGGAGCGCAGGTGTTCAGCAACGCCTACGCAAAGAGGTCTACAACGCCGAACCTTTCCATTCGAACAGTGGCGGACTTCGCCGGTACTTTGAAAAGTACTTGAGAAAGATACAATATTGGGACACTCCCATAACAACAAAAGATGTTATTATGATTCTTAAGTCAAAACTACCCATTTCCATACGCGAAAAATTAGTGAACGTGTCAGAGGAAGATCAGGACGCATTTTTATCCGTCCTTGATTCGCTCGATCTTATACACGAAGACGCGCGTGCGAATGCTAACCGTAAGAACAACAACGCAGGCACGTATTCGAATGGAAACAGTAGTAATGGAAATGGTTCACACGAAACACAATACGGAAACAAACAGTACAATAACCGCAATAGAGGCCGAAACAATGGTTACCCGCTACGGTCGCAGGTTCGAATCCTGCCTCGGGCATGGATGTTTGTGATGTCCTTAGGTTAGTTAGGTTTAATTAGTTCTAAGTTCTAGGGGACTAATAACCTCAGCAGTTGAGTCCCATAGTGCTCAGAGCCAATGGTTACCGTAATGGTAAACACAAAAACAAGCATTACGGCAACCAACGGTACAATCCAATATACAACACGCAACAACAGTATTACGGGGATGCCCCATACCAATCAAACAATAACGGTAGTAACTTCTACCAGAACGGGAACAAATACAAGGGTAAACGTTGCAACAATCAAAATTGCGGAGGTCAGCTACCTCCACCACAACCCTATGGACAGCCACATCAGCAACAACAGCAATACACGCCTCAGCAACAACCATTCATGCAACAACAACAGTACACGCCACCACAACAGGACTTTAGATACAATAACAATAAACCAAGAAAACTATACAATCCACCGGTATATTTTACGCAGGCAAGTAATGTACCGATTTTTCAGCCTGGTAACCAAGTGCAGTACCAACAAGGGTTTGATACAAATCAACACACACAATGGGTAAAAAACCAGCGAGAATGGTCAAGTGATGTGACAGAAGAATCAAATCAGTCGCATCACAAGAAAGCGGAAAACTAAAGGCAGCACCTTTTCGCCTCCTTGGGGATGCTGCGGGACATAATGGGGGCAAACTCGACCTTGAACGACTTAACGTAATACGTTATGATCGCGACACTGACTTGAGAGACGATTTGTTGCAGGAAAATATTGAGACAGACTTGAATGACGTATGGGAAGACGAAGTACAAGCAATGACTAAAATTTATATAGCCGATACACCAATAGATGCTATTATTGATACTGGTGCAAACGTAAATGCTTTATCACTATGTATGTTTAAGAAAGTTTCTGCAGGGATGAAAATTTTAACGTTACCAGTACAAGGTTGTTCAGTAACAGGAGCGGTAGGATCTTTATCACAGCGAGTCAATTTGCAAGCTCAGGTACCGATAAGGATTAATTCTACTTCTTTCATGTGTGTATTTCTAGTAGTTAAGAATTTGTCAGTGTCATGCTTATTAGGAATGGAGTTCCTGAGGAAGAATAAGGCAGTGATTGATATAGAAAAGGGTATCTGTACAATCCGAGTAGGTGAACAGGAGGTAACGCTGCAATTGTTGCGCGGCAAGGTCAAAAGAGTCAACACTGAGCACAAAGTTAAGGTACGCAGACTGGTACAGCGAATGTTTTTGAACCAAGCACACATGACAAGACAGGGTAACAGTTGGACGGATTTTGATACTGATGACGGACTTCCGACTAGAGAAGAGATTTTGAATAAAGTAAGCGAATCAAGTGAACTTGATTACATACAAAGGCAAGATTTCCTGCACTTACTTATGAGGTATCTTCATGTCTTTTCTTCGAAACCTGGAGTAATACGTGACTACGAATATGACATGAAGGTCGCTCCCCATTCTACTTTTTGCAAGACAACGTACTCCGTCCCGTATGCAAGGCGCGAGGCTGTGAAAAATGAAATACGTAAAATGCTTAAGTGGGAGATCATTGAACCGTCAGACTCACCTTACAGTAGTCAGTTATTGCCAGTTTTGAAGCAGGATGGTAGTGTACGTATAGTTTTGGATGCAAGAAACATAAATAAAATAATTATTTCAGTAAGAACTCGGCCTGAGGCTATGGATGAACAATTACAAAGGTTTCATGGAGTAAAATTCCTCACATCGGTAGACTTGAGATCGAGCTACTGGCAGGTCAAGATGACATCACAGTTTCGAAAATATACAGCGTTTATATTTGCAGGTAGATCATACCAATTCAAAGTAGTTCCATTTGGTTTGAATGTGAGTTCAGGCGTATTCATAGCTGCACTTGATCATGTATTAGGACCTGAACTGCTGGATCGAGTAACAGTGTATGTTGATGACTTACTGATTGCTACGAAATCTTGGGAAGAACATTTAGACATGATAAGCAAAGTTTTCCAGAGGTTTGTTGACTATGGAGTCACAGCTAATCTACATAAGTCTAAATTTGGTAAAAGCGAGATTAAAATTTTTAGGACATCTTGTATCATCACAGGGAATTACCCCAGATCCAGATAAACTAGCAGCTATTAAAAACTTTCCTTTGCCCTCTTCTAAACGCCAGTTGAAAGGCTTCCTCGGAATGACTTCCTTTTTCAGAAAGTTTATTTCGGACCAGTCGATGAACAGTCAAGCATTGCATGATCTTCTAAAGAAAAATACTCACTGGCATTGGACGCCAGAGTGTCAGGCAGATTTTGATCGCATTAAACAAGTACTTCTTAACAGCAATATTTTGTTCCATCCAGACATGGATAAAGAATTCTATATTTCGTCAGATGCTTCATTTCAGGGGCTTGGTTCTTGTTTGTTTCAAATAGAAGTAATTGATGGAAAAGAAGAGATAAGAGTTATCAGCTTTGCAAGTAGGGTTCTCACAGAATGTGAGAGGTCATACTCGGTGACAGAGTTGGAGGCTCTGGCCATTGTATGGTCTTTCAAAAGGTTCAATTACTACATCCATGGTCGGAAAATTAAGGTCTTTTCTGATCACCAAGCTCTTAGTTTCTTGCTCTCGTGTAAACTTCTTCATCCTCGTCTTACACGATGGAGTCTCTTCTTGCAAGAGTATGATTTCGAAATAGTATACATCAAGGGTAAAACAACATTATCGCGGATACTTTGTCACGCATGCCGCAAGGACTTCCCGAGACCAGTGAACTTATCGAGCAAATGTCTAACTACCGAATTCTTCTAATGAGAGACCCACTACATAGAAAGTATTTCCTTCAGCTCTGCAAGCAGATGCGTATACTCCAAGAAACAGATCCCAAATGGCGTAAGGTCAAACAACTTCTTCTAACAAAACCCGATCACCACTTGTCCAAATTTTATAAACTACACAACGATGTTTTATTCCATCGAACTTCTCTCCTCTCTGGTAGATGGTGTGTGTGTATACTACACGCATACGTTGAACACCTTATCTGGTACACACACCTTTCCTGGGGTCATTATGGACCTGAAAAATGCAAACGAAAGATTTCTGCGTATTGCTATGTACCAAACTTGCACCATCGAATCCACAAGTTGTTAAGTACATGTCTTATCTGCCAGAAGGCAAAACCCTTCAACCATTCGAACCTAATTCCTCTGAATCCAATTATTACTGAGAGACCAAATCAAGTTCTGGCGCTTGATCTCGCCGGCCCCCTGCCGCAAGGGAGGGGAGGGGTGATATACCTAGTCGCATTGATGGATCTTTTCACAAAACATGTGAGACTTTATGCAGTGAAATCATCCAGTGCACTTCCGATCATCCGTCGAATCGAACAAGACTATTTTCCTCGATTTGGCAAGCCGGAGGCCATTCTATCAGATAATGCATCGAATTTCACTGGCAGACAATGGCGCAATTTTCTTGCCAGACATGGCATCAAACAAATACTTATATCTCGTTTCAGACCGCAATCTAATCCCACCGAACGTATCTTCAAAGAGTTCAATAGATTCATTCGAACCTACATACCTAATCGACAAATCCGTTGGATTGACTTTGTATCTTCATTCGAGCAGATTGTCAACAATCTTCCACACTTCTCAACTGGATTTACACCTGCGGAATTAATGACGAGTCATCGGGAAAGAAATGAATGGTTAGATCCCATACCTAAAATTGTAGAACCAGAATTAGATTTAGATGCAAAACTTAGGCAAGCATTGGTATCCTTAGCTGTACAGGCGAATCTACGCAAGAAGTCTTATGACAAGAAAGTATCTAAGGCTCTTACATATGATATTAATGAAAAGGTGCTTTTACGGACACATTTTAAGCCATCGAAGTTGTTGAAAAGAAATCGGAAATGGAGGCTATTGTACGACGGACCATTTGTAGTAATTAGAAAACCACATACAGGATGTTATCTAATAGCGGATCCAGCATCTGGCAGAATTAAAGGATTGTATCACCACCAGGATCTCAAGAAGTATAACGAGGCAAAGTAACAAGCAAAGGAACATTAGCCTAAGGTTTAACCTGTGAAACACTTCGGTATTCAAACACACCAATACGAGTACTCACACTTTGGTGAAAAACTATGGAGGTAATTGAAGATTTGATTTATTATGGCGTACGAAAAAGAAAGCACATTCCATTTCAGAGGACAGATTCTCAGTTAGTTTTAAGTTAGTCATAGGTGTAAGCAGTCCAAGTTGGCTGTTGGCATTGAGAAATGCCGTTATTGGTGAAAGGAGATACGGAAGGAAGTAGCAGATTGCCACCTTCCAACTCCAATGAATATATATGTATGTGAAATATTAGGTTAAGCAATTTCCTTTTCAGCCCTCAAGATGGAATGTTAGTCTTTAAGTGTACAGAGTACAGCCTATTGCGTGTAAACTGTGCGTTATTGTAACACCGCCATGAACTATACCTTTTGTTAGCGCGATCTTCAGAATTGAACAGATTTGTGTAGCCAAGTGTTTGAACTGTCAAAAGCAGTAAATAACAGAGAGAGAGAGTATCACGTAGTATTTGATAGTTTTCGGGAGATTCAATCTCAGATTCAAAGTATCATCTACGAACAGTAAGCCTCATAAAGATTTAATAGCTAAGCAACAAAGCATTTCCTTTATTCTGTTTTACAACAGCTGTTAGGTCATGTAGTCGAGAGTGCCACTACATGGAAACATATACGTCGTACTGACAAGTCTGAAGTGTTCCTGATGGTAAACGTTTCTTCTTTAAACATGTAAGATGCACTAAAGTAATTAGCTATTTCACAGCCAAGCCCGACAATCGCCCAGAAGGAAGCGTGAGAAACTAGAAAGCTGTCACCAGATATGACTCACATTATAATAATAAAATTAAGATCTGATATTAGATTAAAGAATAGCCACTTGAAAGCACACGTGACGCATGTCATGCATCTAAGGTCACAAAAATATCCTAGTGTAGTTGTGCTAGAATTTGTATATGTATATAGTGTATTTATGTTCATATTTGATCCTCTCCTCTTCCACTTCCCCATTCTATCCCATTAAAAAAAAGTGAGGATTCGAATTTGACAGGCTCATCTGAGTGCTCTTTAGACGGTTGAAGTGGAAACGAAATTTGTGGGAGAGATCCGTTAGCGAAAGTTTTGTTCTAATCGCGTATCGCGAGTAGCAATGTTGAGAAATTATAATACATTCCGCGAGTAGTACTTGCAGCCAGTAACTTTATGAAGCATGAATCTTCCGGAGAGAAATGCATGAGTATGCTCGACCAGTAGAGACAGAATTTGTTCAATCTGTGCTCTACATAAACAGTGACACTAAATTTTGAACAGAAACGAAATAACAAACTGCTTAAAAGATTTGTTCAAAAAAAATTTTACCTTTGTAAAAGGGAGAGAGAATAACCGAAATAATCGTGCCTTGATGCACAAGTAGTGGTATTCAATACGCTGATCCGGCGTGGCGTGACTGAAAAGGTTAACAGAATTTTGTGACTGTAAGCAAACTTAAGAAATGTATGTATGTATGTATGTAATTTATGGACATTGTTTAATCTTGTAATGTATTTACCTGTGAGTAACTTGAACTGTGAACTTCGAAATCACAATGTGAGATGGGAGATGTGAATTTGCAGACACTCTAAGACGTTCTAAACAAAATGCGAGTGATAAACTGTACAAAATACGTGTGCAGTGACATGTGTACACGCAAGTGCAGTTAGTGACAGCGATCACAGCAAAGCATTTTGCAAACTATATGTAAAACGTTGGCTTCACTTACCTGTGTGTAAGCAGCATGGCAGGTCGCAGGGACTGTCGTGTGAAATCCTCGAAACAGACGGTGGTATTTTCTACCCAAGTTTTCGATACGCCGATCGACGATGGAGAAAGGATACTAGACGTGTGTTTTCCGCGTGTTCTCATTTTAACAGAGCGCGAGTGACACACGTTAAACTTCATACGAGCATACACGAACGCGTGTTGCACTGGACTAGTAACCGGCAACAGCGCGGAGCTGCTTGCAATTGGACTCAACAATTAACATTTGAAACACAACCGACGCGCGCGCTGTGGAGGCGTGTCATTGACCTTAGAATGTTTTCCGTCTCACAACTACGCAAGAGACATTGCTAAAGCTATCACAGTGAAACTTAATTATGAACTTTATTTATTCTGTAAAAAGAGAAGTCTTAGCTTCAAATTAATTTCCATTTAATCAGTCACGTCGGATATTTTGCGATAGATAGTTAAATAAAGACAAGGCATTACTGAGCACTGAAACGTTAACTGGAAGGGACGGTTATCAATCCTGTCCAGAATCCTATAAAACCTTTACCTGTAAGTCTACATTATAGCACGAACCTAACACAGGTTTCTTTCTGTTTATTTGCATGTAAACGACATTTCGCTTGATGCGAGACACTAGAGAGGCAACACGAGCGAACACAAAAAAAGACGCTACCCAGGGTCGTGACCTCTCGGACGACGCCGCTCACCGAACGAGAATAGACGTTGCAGACTCCGGTTAAGTGAGCGCGTGACAAATAAAAGTGTACAGTGTGGTGTCAAGTGAAACGTCCTGATTAACAACGACATTCTAAAACAATCTAATGAAACGGATAAAAAACATTACGAGACCAAACAGGTCACAGACAATTTTAGAGGACTGTTTAAGTAATTATTTCAATGGATCTGTGCATGTTTGTCTACTGACATGTTTTGTTTTCTATATAGAGTATTATTCATTTATCTTTGTGTGTGTTAGACTTAAGATTGTTTTTTGTCATATTTTGTTTCACAGTAACAGCAATTAAGATAACAGTGCAAGGACACCTTACAATGAACTGAGAGAAGTGCCAAAGTGCACAAAAGACACTGAAAGACTATTTGTTTTCATAACTGTACTGGAAGCATAAAATAACTAGATGACAAACTCATTCCAAATTTATGTTAGAACGAAAGTAAACAGATGATAAAACACAGTAATGTCTTGAAACTACATGTGAGTCCTGATGATCCTTCCGGAATCATCATGCCTCACATGGGAGGCATTGTGACATTACAGCCTTTATCACTGCGATTTTTAACATGTAAAAGTTTATTTTTCTGTATTCGCGTCAGTATGTGCGAACTTTTAACATATACCAATGAATGTTGTAACCAGATATCTTTGCCGCGCTCTTGAAAAGCGCTGAATATCACGATCAGTAAAAAAAAAAAAAAACGATGCACCTATGTTTCAAAATAACAATTGCCAATTTTTACTTCTGCAGGGAGCCGCGCCGCTCTCTAGCTGTTCTTCTGTGAATGTGTTGCGAGTCGGACGCAAAAGTATTGTGCTCCATACTGATATAATCATTTTATTGTAACTTTAAGAGTTTAAGTGATTAAAAAATATATGTAGCCACAAACAAGCGAGAATGTGTATCATGAAAATTCGCTCCACCGCCACATTGGGTGGCCATGTTAATGTAAGTTTCCGTTGCATAATATAATACTTGAAGCCTTGAAGTTTATTTAATTTCAAAGAAAATCTCTCAACCTTATTTTCATTAATTATACTTGTGATAATCTTTCCTGTTTAAAAGATTTATGCAGCTTATGATCCAGCGTGTGTTCTGTCGGAACAGGAGGCTGTCGTGACGACATCGTTATAGTATTTATTCCAAGTTCTTTCAGTTCCGTTTATATGTTCGTACAAATCCAATTAGTTGGTCCCTTAGGTTTCTTTCATGTAACTTCTGTCTGTTTTCTCCGCGCGATCTTCCTCCGAAAAAAAATTCTGTTCATTTGTTAGTAATTTTCGATAACGCGAATGAGAAAAAGACAGCCGCCTCCTGCTCCGAACGGAACACCACGACTTTTCTAACGTCGGAGAGTACCGCACGAATTTTCCGCTAAAAGGTAATAGAATTTCTTAAAGCTGGATCAATTACACATGTTGCTGCTGTTCTCCGACAAATCTGGTGTGATTAATAGTAATTTATTCTGTCACGACAAAAAGAACCAATTTTATTTTTACCAAAGCAACAAAGCTTTCAATTAAATTACTAAAAAAAATCATACAAGAAGAGGCAATTAAAGTATCACGAAGATATTTGTGTGTAGATGTACATATGCACTAACGGAAAAAATCGCTATACCAAAAACTAATTAATGTAGAGTAATGAAATTTCGGGAATACATTTGTCTAGGTAATATTTTTGAGTGATTAATATTGCAAGATCACAAGTTAATGCAAGCGCGAGATGACCATTACAAATGTGAACTGCTGATGCATTAATGACCGCCAGAATAACGATCGCAAGCATGCAGACGTGCATACATTGTGTTGTACAAGTGTCGGATGTCAGGCTGTGGGGTAGAGTTCCATGCCTGTTCTACTTGGTTCGGTCAATACAGGGACGTTTACTGCTGTCTGTGGATAACGCTGGAGTTGTTATCCGATGATCTCCTGCATGTGCTCGATTGGACGAGCGTTATCCTCTTGGAACACAGACCTTGGGAAGCTGTTCATGAATGGCAGCACAAGAGGTCGAATCACCGTCAAATTTGCAGTCAGAGTGCGTGGGATAACCACGAGAGTACTTCTGCTGTGGTACAAAATCGCACCCCAGACGATAGCTCCAGGTGTAGGTTCAGTGTGTCTAGCACGCAGACAGGTTGGTTGCAGGCCCTAAACTCGCATCCTTCTAACCAACACATAGCCATCACTGGCACCGAGACAGAACCGGCTTTCATCAGAAAAGACAACCCTGCCCTCCAACGAGCTCTCGCTTGACACTACTGAAGTTGCAGATGGTGGTGGTTTGGAGTCAGTGGAATGCACGCTACAAGACGTCTGGCTCGGAGCTGTCCATGAAGTAACCGACTTGCAACAGTTCATTGTGTCACGGTGATGCTAACTGCTGCTCAGCCTTTTGCAACAGATGCAGTACGATGCGCCAGAGTCATACGCCGAACAGGATGGTCTTGCCTCTCGGTAGTCCCACTTGGCCGTTCGGTACCTTCTTGCGACCGTACATTTTCGTGACTACCGTTGTAGCAGTCACGTACAGTGGCTACATTCCTGCCAAATCTTTCTGCAGTATCGCAGAAGGATCATCCAGCTTCTCGTAGCCCTATTATTCGACTTTGTTGAAACTCAGTGAGGTGCTGATAATGGCGTCTTTGCCGTCTTAAAGGCACTCTTTACTAAATCAACTCACCACATCCAATCTCAAAGGTAACTACCGCCCACTACCGTCACTGTGTGTATTTCAATCAAACCAGACTTACATCTTCATGGTGACGCTACTAGTGCCGCTCTTATGCGACTGGAGCGAAATTTGAATAGATATCATTTTTCAAACATAGAAAAACGACTAGCAACTTTCGTTTGTGTCACACAACTGCTTCTTGGTGTTACGATTTCTTTTTCACAGTCTATTTATGTTCATGACTTAAATTAAAAATTTTTATCATGTGTTGCAAGTATTTTGTTTGTACATGTTATGTCTATGTTCTCATGTCCTTAGCCGATCAGTTAGGTACACTCAGTGATTACACCACTTCCTACAGTGCTGTTATTTTTAACGCCTTCATTTTACTTGTAGGACAATTATGTGAAAAGCAATATTTATAGTTTCTTTTTAAATTAACACACCGCCATTTGTATTTTTGTCTATTTAATTAAGAAGCAGGGTTCGTCCTTTTCTGCCATTTTCAAGTGATTGAGTTTATGGCATAAAATGCCGAAACTTTGGTCGTAATTATATAAACAACAGTACAGTAAAATAGCGGTGTATTTACTTAAAAATTATTGTATGTCTGTTGGTCAACAACATCAAAAACTGTTAACATTTATAGTGTTAAGTATTAGTGTGTGTGTGTGTGTGTGTGTGTGTGATATTTTGCCATGTAGGTGTTCTGAGCGGCACGCTGTAGGGTACACCAAGTGCTACATTGCCGATTAGTATGTGTAGAGACTTCGTTTTGATCTGTAGGAAACGGATATAAATAAGCACTATAATTCAGTGTGAATGTGACTGACTCCAAGTACCTTATGCTATTTCATTCGTTACTTTATGACTAAGAAATTTATTTGTTGTCTCTTGACCAAGAACTATTGAGTATCGTCTAAGAACCTTTGTGTGAATAACAGTTGTGATTCATGTCGCCCTTAAGGGCACCATAATATCATAACCCAGCCACATATTATTTTCACGGAATATTGAAGTTCAGAGGGAGATAGACAGCTTAACTTATCGACACATTAACTCCGATCCTCTACAGTTTCATGAGATGTGCAGTTTTTTGGGTTCTGCCTTCAGTCTTTTCGCCATAAACGTCCGAGTGAACGACATGCAGTTAACCATACTTCTGTATTCTGGCACTGTTGAAGAAATTACAGGCCAGGAACACAGACACTAGTGAAAAAAAAAGTTATCTCTCAGTGCGCCAACCAATGGCAAGGAGTCATTAAAAAACTAAGGAAAAACAAAAAAAGGCATTTCTCACTTATAGCTAGAAACCTGAACCGTACTCATCGCTAGTAACACGCGTTTTCTATTACAAAATTATTTATACACATTCTACCGTGTCTTCCTTCGCCGTCGGCGTTGTCGTGGTTACCGTGAGACACCGTTATACCAAGAGGAAAGGCGCGTCGATCTTAGAGCATGAGATATGATGACCTTAAGCCACTGACAACACACAACGGTCACGGTAGCACCTGATTCCAGAATAGCTGCAGCACTTAAGATCTACGAACTATCCCCTGTTGACCAGGTCCCCAAAACTTAACTCGTAACGAGATCCCTTCAAAGCAAATTGTCATAACGATCGTCTATAAAGGCTTCGTACAACGAGAAGAAATGTTACAGTTTATGGAATAATAACAGGTACTACCAAACTGTCTTGTCTCTTCTGCTTTATTTAACATAACTTTGTTCACAGTTTCATTTCACATTCACCACTCATTCACCGAAACCCTTTGATGAACAGTTTTGGTTACTTGACACCAACAGTCAATGATAATGATACAGCTTTTCTCGTTTTTTGTAAATTGAAGCCCGTTCTCCGTGATATAATAATTAAAAAAAAAAAACGGTCTCAATATCGCGGCCCTCGTGAGATGCGAATATACTTATTCCGGAATTTACCGCCCTGTAGGTGTACTCAATTTAATGACCACACTTCACTGTCCGCTATTTTACGTAACTGAATGTCCATTTTTTAGTCTGGTTATACACTGTAGCTATTTAAAATTCGCCCCTATATTTTCCACAACGCACAATTAGCACATCGTTACTTGTTTTCTTTTTTTTCTTCTAAGAGTAAACGGAAAAAAAAGACGCCGTATCATCGGCTTAGTCGATATAAAGCAAAACACCTTAATATGCCCAATTTTACCTCTTCTTATAGGATCGGCTACCTTACTCATTAATTTATTACATATTTTTTCCAATAACGCTAAACAGGTATCGCCGTTATTTTTTTTAATTGTATTCAAAAGCATGTTACTACTATTATGACCGACCAAATCGTAACAAATCGCGCGGCGTGCGTTTTTAACGATAACTTTACACTATTCAAGTTCTGTTATAGCTGTCTTGACTCGTAATGTTACACGGCCCCCCAGACTGTGATGTCTTGAAGAGGGTTCCAGACAGAACAGGCTTATTTTTATTTTATTTTTTTTTTTTTTTTGTGTACTGTGACACGAGAGGGTATTTGTTTCGGCGAATACACTCACTCTCAGATTCACTCAACAAGTCAGTACATACATTCTACAATATTTAAGTTGAGTTAATGGGCCTAGACAAAATGCCCTTAACTAAATTCCACATTTGTTTATAGGTTGTCTTAGAAACACTTCGCACTAATCACTTCATATTCACACCACACTTTTTTTTTTCTTGGATGAAGCCCTCAGTTCTTCAACCGACTGTGCAAGGCAGGGATCACAGCCGGGTTCGACGATTGGCATCCCAGGCCAAAACCCTTATCAGGCCACTTGTTTAACCAGAAAGGATTTGGTCCTTTTCTTTTCCTCTTAATTCCACTTTTAAATCATCCATCCTCGCTGTTCGGTGAGAGGATAAATCGTATTTCAGCGTTGTCATTGTTGTTGATACCAAGAAGGTATCTCATGGAAATCGTCGGTACATTCTTCAATTTTCTTTGTAAGTTAGTATAAGTACGTATTTATCCATTGGTGCTTTTATTTAGTCCACTGAGTGTAGTCTTGGTATCATTCAGTGTTTCTTGAATCTATATTTTGCTCTTTATTGATAATACTTCTTCAGG
This sequence comes from Schistocerca nitens, assembly GCF_023898315.1. Classification (NCBI taxonomy): domain Eukaryota; kingdom Metazoa; phylum Arthropoda; class Insecta; order Orthoptera; family Acrididae; genus Schistocerca; species Schistocerca nitens. The sequence goes on along the minus strand of NC_064617.1, from coordinate 421,194,180 downwards.
TCTATGTGAGGGAACAAGCCTTTAATTACATCAGTATCACAATCTGCCAGGAGGTAGCTCCCTTCATGAGGTATTTTCATTATTTTATATGGACCTGTATATAAATATTGCCATTTCTTATTCAGTCTTTTCCTGGTTGATGCTTTTGGGTGATTTCTCAATAAAATTTCTTCCCCTACATCATATGTGACTACTTTCTTCACATTTTTATCAAAACGGGTCTTTCTCAATTGTGCTTGATGCTTCAGGTTTTCGTAGACCTTCTTCACCATATCTTCTTTCTTGGTAATCTTTTGTTCTATCGCAGGTAATTTCTTCATCCATTCTGGCACAATACTTTCACCAAATACTATTTGGTTAGGTGAATAACCTGTCGATAAGTGTGGCAAGTCATTATACACTTTCTCAAATTCATAAATCCTATCGATCCATTTATAATGTTGTTTGGGTATGTACGTCCGTAAAAATCGGTTCAACTCTCGGAAGATTCTTTCAACCGGATTTCCACAAGGGTAAAATCTTGAGATGTAAATGTGCTGGATTCCTTGTTCTTTCATAGTGTCTCTCCATACTTTGCTTGTATAATAAGCAGCGTTGTCTGTCAAGATCATTATAGGTTTGCCAAGCTCAGTTATATAGTTGTTGATAAATTTGCGTAACATGGGTCGAACGTGGAGATTTTTCAAAGGATATAATTTCACATATTTTGAAAAGAGATCATAGAAAGCCAATACATATTTGAACCGTCCACGTGTCACGGGACATGGCCCACAGACATCACATGACACCAACATTAAAGGTTGTTGTGGGATGATAGGATGTAATTCTATCTTCCGACAATAGTTTATGGGTTTCGCCTTCTGACATATTTTGCACTTCTTAATAATATTTGTAGCTATACGTCCCAAATTTGGATGATAGCAGTATTGTGCTATTTTGGCTGTACATTTAGCGGAACCAAAATGACCCCAATTCAAGTGAGTGTACCATACTAGTGATTCTAAATATTTATTTGGAACACAAAGTTTCCAAACATCTTCTTCATCCTTCCTCCGATACAATATTCCGGATTTTAATTGATACTGTTCTTGAGAGTGACTTAGCGTTTTGCTTTCAACAGCATGCCTAATGGATTTCCACAACTTATCATCTTCTTGCAGTTGTGGAAGACTTCGAGATAGCTGTGAAATCTGCCTCTCACAATATTGCCTTGATAAATTCATGACTTTAAAGTCAATAGTCCGTTCTTCACACTCGTTGTTATTCTTTCTTTTCGGTAGTCTTGAAAGAGCATCAGCTATGATGTTGTCTTTCCCTCTGATGTATTTGAGCGTAATATCATATTCTTGCAGTAGCAAGGCCCACCGGGTTAAACGTGAATGGAACATCCTTCCTGTTAAAATAAAAGATAAAGCTTTGTGGTCGCAGAATACAATGATCTTCTTTCCATATACAAAATAGCGAAACTTCCTAAGGGACCAGACCACGGCCAGTACTTCCAATTCAGTAGTACAATATGCACGTTCACAGCTAGAGAGTGTTCTGCTGGCAAACCCAATTATTTTGATGGTACTGATATCTTCTGGATTGTCCATCTGGAAAAGAGTGGCACCCAATCCTGTTTCAGAAGCATCCGCAGCAATATAAAAATCTTGATCAAGTCTCGGATGATGTAGCAGTGGAGCATTAGTCAAAGCATTGCGGATGTTATCAAAAGCTTGCGTGCATTCGGAATTCCACTCCCACATGACATTTTTTCTTAACAGCCGTAACAGACAGTCTTGGCTTCCTAACTGATTGGGTAAGAATCGTCGAAAAAATGAAACTAAGCCGATAAATGACTTTAATTCCGTTCTATTCTTTGGATAAGCACATCTGTTAATCGCATCCATCTTTTTAGGATTTGGTTTTATCCCTTCAGGAGTGATTATATGTCCAAGAAATTTCAATTGGTTATGAGCAAACTTGGATTTTCTCAAATTTACAGTAACTCCGTATTCCAAAAATTTCGCAAAAACTCTTCTTAATAAGTCCAAATGTTCCTCCCAAGTTTCAGAAGCAATTAGCAAATCATCCACATATAAAGTAACTTCATTCAAAAGGTCTCTGCCCAGTACAGTATCTAAGGCCGATATGAAAACACCACCGCTTATTTTCAACCCAAATGGCATGACAGTAAACTGGTAACTTCGGCCCAGAAAAACGAATGCAGTATATTTTCTAGATTCTTTAGATATTCTAGTTTGCCAATATGAACTACGCATATCCAAAGAAGTTAAGAAGCGGGCACCATAAAACTTTTGTACTAACTCTTCTAGGTTCTCCGGTCGCGTTTGTACAGGTATAATGATCTTATTGATCTCTTTGGCATCCAACACCAATCTGATGTCACCATTGGGTTTAATTACCGCCACAAGAGGGTTACAATATTCAGAATCTGAGGGCTCAATAATACCCCATTCTAACATTTTATTGATTTCCTTTCTGACTACTTCTTTCTTTGCCCATGGGATAGAATAGGAAGTACGACAAAAGGGTTTATGTGCATACGTCTTTATATGGTATTCAAAGTCTTTTATTATACTCGGACGTTTACTAAAAATTGACTGATATGCTTCCAACAAGCAGTACAGTTCATCCCTTTGGATAACAGATAAATATTCTGATTCTAACACCTTTTCCTGCAATGATATTTTATCCATCATTTCTTCAGAACATTCAATAAGGCATATATCATACACATTTTCATCATCAATACTGACATATTTTACCACTAGATTCATACACAATTGATTTGGAATTACTCGGCCCTTTCTCAGGGTGGTTGTCAAAACGTTACCATTGGAATTAAATATACATTCACCTTTCTCTAAATTAATGATTGCACCGGTCTCACATAAAAAATCCAAACCCCAGATACATGGTACTGTCATTTTAGGAACAACCAGGAATGTACTTTCTATTTGAGCCCCCTGTATTGTAACGTCAACACGTACCTGTTTCACAACTTTTTGCATTTTTGCGCTGAACGCGCCAGACACGGTACATCCTGTGATAGGAAAAGTGGGCATTTTTACCCCTCGGCTTATCTGTTTTAAACAGTCCAACGTCATGACACTAATAGTTGCTCCAGTATCAATTAATATTTCAACATCAACATTATTTATACTTGTTGGAATTATTGCCTGTAAAATTTGTCCGCATTTATTAGAAACTTCAGGTTTTTCTTCAATTAACTCATTCCTTATATCCTGATCATTATTGTACCTTAATACTCTCACTTCAAATTGATGCCTGCCTTCCTTCTCCTTTCCAGTCATCCTAGGAAGGCATTTGGTGACTGGTATTAGTTTAATCTATCTCGTTGAGTCATCGGTGGGGGTTCATGAACTTCCACAATCCGTACAGTATGATCCGAGTTATGGTATTCACCCCGTCGCACACTGGAGGCTCCTTCGCCCATTGGTATAACTCCTTGTGCTGGATGAGGACTCGAGGCATTTGTTCCATCCTGCCGATGAACATTATGCTTCGAATTATCTTCCCAAGGTCGAATGCTATTGGGTTCATCACTTGGGTACCTGTTACTCTTATTAATATCACTACTATGCACATTCGCGTCACCATATCGAGGTTTACCTCTAGCACAGTAAGTATCTCTTCTATATTTATTATAATCATTGTTTTTATTGCAACCATAGGATGAAGATTGTCCACGCTCCTGTGATGCGGGTTTGACCTGGTTTTCGGTATTATTATTATCATAAGTTAAATTATTATTATTATAATTACTCGTATTACTATGAGTGTGAGTCGACATTTGATTACTACTCATTTGTCTTGCGTCTTCCATAATCATATCTATAGAGTCAATCACCGACAAGAATTGTTCTACATCGTGGTCAGGAACTTTTCACGTATATTTATGGGCAACCTTCCCTTCAAAATTCTGATCACTTCCTTGTGAGAAATTGGATCACTCCAATAACGTGTCTTATTTATGTACTTTTCAAAATATTGCCTTAAAGTACTCCTTTTACTGTTAAAATACTCAGGTTGGTAAACCTCTTTTCTTAATTTCTCTTGTTTACTCGACGACCAGTATTTAGCCAAAAAAAGTTGTTCAAACTCAGCGCAAGTATGGCAACTTTCACTTACTTCGGCGGCCCATAATGCGGCTTCTCCGGTAATTTTGGATACTATAAATTGAAGTCGGTCGTGTTCTGACCAGCTACGCGGAAATATTCTTTTGAAATTATTGATAAAGATTTTCGGATGCAGGTTGTTCTTTTCAGTGGAGAATGTTGGGAATTGTCTACTTTTAAAAATGCTGTTCTCCACCTTTAAAGAAGACAAATATCCTCGCTGACCAAAAGAATCATCATCTTTACCAACCGAATCATCAACTTCCCAATGCAAATTTTCACCACAATTGTACTTCGTATTATCACATGTTTGGTTGTTTTTCAACCTATTCTCCGAACGTTCGTCCTCTGTCAACAAATTTTGTGATGACTTTCGTTCTAACTCCGCCAATTTATGATTGGTTTCCTTTTGCCATTTAGGTAACTCATCAACTATTTTGTCTTTTATTTTCTGAAATTCGCTAGTGAAGAGCTTAATTAATTCATCATTTCTACTTAGGTACTCATTGATATTTTCATTTGGCTGGGATCCAATAGTAGTCTTAACCTTGTCTACAATTTCATTTCCTTTTATTTCTATCCATTCAGATAGATCTTCGTCAAGTCTTTTAGTTTGATCTACTAAATACTTGTCAATCCCCTTACGAGCATCAGACTCAAATTCGACTATTTGTTTCGAAAGCTCTTCTATCTGTGCGCTAGCATTGAAACAGCTGCTTTCACACTTAACCATCCTATTGGACAGGCCATCATAACTCTTCGAAACTACCTCATATTTCTTTTCTACGTCATGAAGTTTTCCCATTAAATTATTATATTGCCTTTCTAAGGTGTTAGAAAACTCTACATCTAGTTCTCCAAATTTCGCATTTAATTGAGTCTCCCAGTCCGTCTTTAATTCTTTCTTAGTATTTTCTAGTTTATAATCAAAGGTGTTCAGTTTGCTTTCCAAAGAATCCATTTTAACTTCTAATGAGCCAAATTTGGCCTCAAATTTTTCATTTAACTTCTGATTGTCCTCTTTTAATTGCTTATTATCTCTTTCTAGTGAACCAAATCTTCCATTCATTACACCCATTTGAGTATTTATTGATACCAGCATATCAAATATTTTTTGATTAATATTTCCATTTTGAGGTTCAACTTGCTGATCTACTTCCGAAACCTCAAGATCTGTATGTTCTCCCACGCTGCTTACCTTACTTATCATTGTATTTGAATCTCCTAACGGCTCTAAATCAATAACTATATTATTATCTGTACATGTCTCCTGTCCCACATTGAGCTCATGGGATGCATCATCCCTATCCTCTTCACTTTCCTCTCCCTCTCTACTCATTACTCTACTCAACTGCACATTATCATGTATTCTTTTCGTTCGTTTTGACATGATTATAAGACATACACTTATTTTCACTTTGTATTTATATATATATATATTTATCTACCGAAATCACAAGTCTCAACTTCCTTTTTTTTTATAATTATACAGTTATTTTAATCATACCTGGTAGTATCGCTCACTTTTAGCGATTATTGAAGAATACCTCTTTCATTGGACAGACTCACTGGCTGCTACAATATTTTCCAACTCTAGGGTTCGTGAATCCGGATGACACTCGACTCGATGCAGCAATCCTCCTCGATCGAGCCGCACGTTGTGGCGCCACTTCTACCGTGTCTTCCTTCGCCGTCGGCGTTGTCGTGGTTACCGTGAGACACCGTTATACCAAGAGGAAAGGCGCGTCGATCTTAGAGCATGAGATATGATGACCTTAAGCCACTGACAACACACAACGGTCACGGTAGCACCTGATTCCAGAATAGCTGCAGCACTTAAGATCTACGAACTATCCCCTGTTGACCAGGTCCCCAAAACTTAACTCGTAACGAGATCCCTTCAAAGCAAATTGTCATAACGATCGTCTATAAAGGCTTCGTACAACGAGAAGAAATGTTACAGTTTATGGAATAATAACAGGTACTACCAAACTGTCTTGTCTCTTCTGCTTTATTTAACATAACTTTGTTCACAGTTTCATTTCACATTCACCACTCATTCACCGAAACCCTTTGATGAACAGTTTTGGTTACTTGACACCAACAGTCAATGATAATGATACAGCTTTTCTCGTTTTTTGTAAATTGAAGCCCGTTCTCCGTGATATAATAATTAAAAAAAAAAAAACGGTCTCAATATCGCGGCCCTCGTGAGATGCGAATATACTTATTCCGGAATTTACCGCCCTGTAGGTGTACTCAATTTAATGACCACACTTCACTGTCCGCTATTTTACGTAACTGAATGTCCATTTTTTAGTCTGGTTATACACTGTAGCTATTTAAAATTCGCCCCTATATTTTCCACAACGCACAATTAGCACATCGTTACTTGTTTTCTTTTTTTTCTTCTAAGAGTAAACGGAAAAAAAAGACGCCGTATCATCGGCTTAGTCGATATAAAGCAAAACACCTTAATATGCCCAATTTTACCTCTTCTTATAGGATCGGCTACCTTACTCATTAATTTATTACATATTTTTTCCAATAACGCTAAACAGGTATCGCCGTTATTTTTTTTAATTGTATTCAAAAGCATGTTACTACTATTATGACCGACCAAATCGTAACAAATCGCGCGGCGTGCGTTTTTAACGATAACTTTACACTATTCAAGTTCTGTTATAGCTGTCTTGACTCGTAATGTTACAACATGTCGCGTGGCGTTCTGTGCTTTACTCGGCACACAACTGCGAGAACTGATAGTTAAAGTTCTATATTTTAAATTCTATATCCTCGCATCCTTTATGGATTGTTATGTAACTGTAGTTGAAATAAATAGGGTTGAGGTTTGATTAAACATCATCAAAAGTAACAGAGGTGTACGGAGACTGTAATTGGAAATATCATTCTTATATACACTCCTGGAAATGGAAAAAAGAACACATTGACACCGGTGTGTCCGACCCACCATACTTGCTCCGGACACTGCGAGAGGGCTGTACAAGCAATGATCATACGCACGGCACAGCGGACACACCAGGAACCGCGGTGTTGGCCGTCGAATGGCGCTAGCTGCGCAGCATTTGTGCACCGCCGCCGTCAGTGTCAGCCAGTTTGCCGTGGCATACGGAGCTCCATCGCAGTCTTTAACACTGGTAGCATGCCGCGACAGCGTGGACGTGAACCGTATGTGCAGTTGACGGACTTTGAGCGAGGGCGTATAGTGGGCATGCGGGAGGCCGGGTGGACGTACCGCCGAATTGCTCAACACGTGGGGCGTGAGGTCTCCACAGTACATCGATGTTGTCGCCAGTGGTCGGCGGAAGGTGCACGTGCCCGTCGACCTGGGACCGGACCGCAGCGACGCACGGATGCACGCCAAGACCGTAGGATCCTACGCAGTGCCGTAGGGGACCGCACCGCCACTTCCCAGCAAATTAGGGACACTGTTGCTCCTGGGGTATCGGCGAGGACCATTCGCAACCGTTTCCATGAAGCTGGGCTACGGTCCCGCACACCGTTAGGCCGTCTTCCGCGCCGGCCGAAGTGGCCGTGCGGTTAAAGGCGCTGCAGTCTGGAACCGCAAGACCGCTACGGTCGCAGGTTCGAATCCTGCCTCGGGCATGGATGTTTGTGATGTCCTTAGGTTAGTTAGGTTTAACTAGTTCTAAGTTCTAGGGGACTAATGACCTCAGCAGTTGAGTCCCATAGTGCTCAGAGCCATTTGAACCGTCTTCCGCTCACGCCCCAACATCGTGCAGCCCGCCTCCAGTGGTGTCGCGACAGGCGTGAATGGAGGGACGAATGGAGACGTGTCGTCTTCAACGATGAGAGTCGCTTCTGCCTTGGTGTCAATGATGGTCGTATGCGTGTTTGGCGCCGTGCAGGTGAGCGCCACAATCAGGACTGCATACGACCGAGGCACACAGGGCCAACACCCGGCATCATGGTGTGGGGAGCGATCTCCTACACTGGCCGTACACCACTGGTGATCGTCGAGGGGACACTGAATAGTGCATGGTACATCCAAACCGTCATCGAACCCATCGTTCTACCATTCCTAGACCGGCAAGGGAACTTACTGTTCCAACAGGACAATGCACGTCCGCATGTATCCCGTGCCACCCAACGTGCTCTAGAAGGTGTAAGTCAACTACCCTGGCCAGCAAGATCTCCGGATCTGTCCCCCATTGAGCATGTTTGGGACTGGATGAAGCGTCGTCTCACGCGGTCTGCACGTCCAGCACGAACGCTGGTCCAACTGAGGCGCCAGGTGGAAATGGCATGGCGGTGGAACACAGGACTACATCCAGCATCTCTACGATCGTCTCCATGGGAGAATAGCAGCCTGCATTGCTGCGAAAGGTGGATATACACTGTACTAGTGCCGACATTGTGCATGCTCTGTTGCCTGTGTCTATGTGCCTGTGGTTCTGTCAGTGTGATCATGTGATGTATCTGACCCCAGGAATGTGTCAATAAAGTTTCCCCTTCCTGGGACAATGAATTCACGGTGTTCTTATTTCAATTTCCAGGAGTGTATATTTTTAACAGCGAAAACTTTTGAATCACTTTAACTTTATTACTACCATATATATATTTTTTCTGTTGTACTTCGTGTGTACCATACGTGTTGGATAGCTACAGCAGGTTAGCGACACCTAAGTCGCTGACGTGGCAATTGAAATACTTACACTCGGCCTTTGAGTCACATGCAGTTGTCACTACAATGGATAAGTGATGAGTGCATCACTGTGTTTCCAACACAAAGAAGCAAAGTAAGCAGTGGAAACGTCGATTCTTTACAGCCGAAACCAGCGACGACCCAACCATCATTGGAAAACGTGATTCTGTGGTGTAGTGCTAACAGATTATAATCGTAAGGGGCACACTGTCACCGGAGTATATTACTGAAATGCCCCGAAAAGTTTATGGGAGGGTCTCAAGAGAAAGCAACGCGGCAGGATGTTTCTGCTCCATATCAAAACACTGGCTCATTCTAAACACGCCTCACTCATACATGCTGCTTCTTTGGGCTATCAGTATTCTCCTAACATGGCAGCCAGTGCCTTCTCCCTTTTTCTTGGGCTGAAGGAACCATTGCGTGGCATCCATCTCTAGTCTGACGATGAGGTGATTTTCGAGATAAAGCATTTCCTGCGCAGCCAAAATACTTCTACATTCAATACTTCCGCTAATTTGGGAAAAATGTGTCACATAGGACAGTGAGTACGTAGAGAAGGACTGACACCATCGCACAGTGGCACAACTGGCTTCTAAACCTGGACATAATCGAAAAATGGATCTAAAGTCCTACAACACTTTGTTCTTTTTAGACTTTTTGCGTCGGAATTACAAAATTCATAATGACGTTTCTTATTTGGTGGATCAAAAATTATAAATTACTCGGACTACAGTAGTACTTCGGATATAATTATTTTAAGGCTGTTGATAATGAATTCTGTCCAGGTTTTAAAGGGAGTTGGCCCACCGTGCATCGCCAAGTTTCTCGGCTGCACTTTGAGTTCTTCGAGGAGACTATAAAACACTTTGAGAATACTCCCACCATCCCATCTCTCCACCCCCCCCCACCCCCATACACAGATAGTGAGTTCACTAACTCTCACAATTACTTGAAGAATGATACGGAATGACTAAAATAACTGAAAGCCTAAGACCTACTTTCAATATTACAAAGAAAGCTGAAGAAATGATGATGCCACGATAGTATTTTTACAATTTAATTCGAGCTTATCGTGTGATATTTCAGAGCTAATTTTCCATGGTATTTGTGTTGGCAAGACAAAAATTTACGTGACGTACAGCACCACAGACATGGTCTGTAGCACTCTTATATGGTATGACACATACAGTATATTCCTCGGTTGCAATCACCGCTGAGTTCTGTCCGAGTTGGGCAATGACTTCCCATTTTTCTCACGGAGGTAATCGTCCCACGGGTAGTGGCGGGGTTCGTTGCTGGGGATGACCGTGCCAGGGCTTCGCAGCCGGAACTCGCTCCTTTCGCGCTGCGCCTCTTCCCTCAGCTGGTCGAGCCACGTGAGACCCACGTTTCTCGGGACCGTCACTTGGACGTTCTTCTTGGCCCGCCGCTGACTGACCACTAACTCACGCTGTTCCTTGACCCAGTGCCTCACCCACTTCCGCCTTTCCTGCCGCCATATGTGGTCCCTGCGCCTCTTCTCGCTTCTTTCTGGCAAGACCTCATCATCCGGTGGCAGTCCTACCAGGACTGGTGGAGCCTCGTCCCATACCGCGTGCGCCATACTCTCCCTCTCCTCTCTCTCGTCTTCCGCTTCTTCCGCGAGGTGCTTCACCTGACCGTCCGTTGCTCCTTTTCTCCTTTTGGCCTCGTCCCATGCATACTGCACGGCGGCCTGTATGAAATTTCTCCACGTTTCGTAATTTTCTTTGTGCTGTCTCTCCGCTTCGTTCTGATCATATTCGGCGCACTTACGGAGTAGGTCTGCCACGAGTTCCGTCTGAAACAGCACGGTAAGTCAAAATAAGATGAATATTTGTGAAAGTACCAAAGAACAGACACTTTTAGCAAAATCGTATGACAAATGGAACACGTTATAAGCTACAGAAATAATATTTAATTGCTTGCGCGGCGAATTTCTAGCGTTTACTTCGTTACCATTAGATATTCAATTGTGTCACACAGCTTAAGTGCGGGTGAAGTACACTGTCCAGTCTCATTACATCTTAGTAAATTAGCTTACTACGCCTATTTTCACTCATTGCTTGCATATGGCATCATATTTTGGGGGTAATTTATCACTGAGGAATAAATTATTTATTGCACAAAAGCGTGTAATCTGAATAATAGCTGGAGTCCACCCAAGATCATCCTGCAGACATTTATTTAAGGATCTAGCGGTATTCACAGTAGCTTCTCAGTATATATACTCTCTTATGAAATTTGTTATTAACAACCAAACCCAATTCAAAAGTAATAACAGTGTGCATAACTACAATACTAGGAGAAAGGATGATCTTCACTATTCAAGATTAAATCTAACTTTGGCACAGAAAGGGGTGAATTATACTGCCACTAAAGTCTTTGGTCACTTACCAAATAGTATCATAAGTCTGACTGATAACCAACAAGTATTTAAGAAGAAATTAAAAGAGTTTCTGAATGACAACTCCTTCTACTCCATAGAGGAATTTTTAGATATAAATTAAGAAAAAAGAAAAAAACAAAAAAATTATAAAATATTTTTTTTAAAAAAGCGAAAAATAAAAAAGTTGTTATATTAACTTAATTATGGTGTTAAATTAACTTAATTATGTCATGTATTGGAAAATTTGACTCGTTCCACATCATTACGAAATATCGTATTCATGATCCATGGAACTAGTATTAATCTAATCTAATCTGACCATCTCTCAAAAGCCTGAATAATGAATGAGCTTAACAACGAGAACCGCTGCGCAGGATCCGCGGCGCGAATAGCCCGAACGAGATGCTCCCGCAGTTTCTCGATTGACTTAAATCTAGGTAGTTTGGTGGCCAGAGAAAATAAGGCTCTCTTCAAACCATGCACGTGCACTATGGGATGTTGTCCTGCTGGTAGATGCCACCGTGCTGAGGAAAATCAAACTGCATGTAGGCATCGAAGTGGACCCCAAGATCCCAAGGATAAATGCAAATTTGTGTTGATCAACTACGCCTTTCAGAATGTCGATATCACCCAGGGAATATCATGAAAACATTCTCCAGACCATAAGGCTCCCTCCTCTGGCCTGGAACCTTCCAACGATTAATGCGGAGTATTTGCTTTCAGATGTTTCAGGCCGGTGGAGCATAAAACGTAGCTCATAGGAAAGGGTCACCTGTCACCGCTCAGCGGATTTCCGGTTGCGGTATTGACGTGCAGATTCCAGTCTTCGTCACCGATGAATAGCAATCAGCATGGCCGCATGAACTACGTACCTGCTGCGGAGGCACATAGGCAGCGGATTTCCGGTTGCGGTATTGACGTGCAGATTCCAGTCTTCGTCACCGATGAATAGCAATCAGCATGGCCGCATGAACTACGTACCTGCTGCGGAGGCACATAGGCAGCAACATTCGATGAACGGTAGTTCAGGGGGTGCTGTTGGCAGCCCCTTCGTTCATCTGCTCTGTCACCTGCTCAACAGTTGCACGTCTATTCGCCCGAACACATCTTTGCAGCCATTGTTCGCCCCTGTTATCCATGGCCCGTGATGCACCACAGTTGCTTCGGCATCAGTTTAGAACAGCCCAATTTTGCCATTTATAGTATAAATTAACCACGGCGGCCCGCAAACTATTTAAAAAGTTAGACGTTTCGAAAATGCTTTCACCCTTAGCCAGAAGGCCAATGATCATGCATTTTTGGACGTCAGGTTAATCGCTTTGTTTCTATATAACCACGGAGACAGCGTTGTTTTCCGCGTCCCCATAAATATCCTACATATACCATTCACTACTAGTGGTACCACCTGCCATCTGTCAGCGGTTATTACATGATGACGTCGAACATAGGCTGTGGTCACATTAATGTGACTGGACCATTTATCATGTTTTTTCTATAAAGCGTTGTATGTTGTATAAGGTCACTGCCAATATTACAACAAATACACGGAAGTCCAAAACTAGTACTCCCTGTTTGACAATTTTGGATGACATTCTTTGACAAACGACAGAAAAAAAATAACCTACGGCTAAAATTTTTTGCACTAAGAGATACTTATGTTACGTGTTCGATGTGTTAAGGAACGTCGGTGGCATAGAACCGGATTAATGGCAGCACATGACACTAAGATATTGCCACGTAATTCATTGACTGTAGAAGTTTTTGTCGATACGCGTAATATCTGATGATATCCCAGATTTATAAGACGTCAATCAGATCAGGAGAGCGAGGCAGCTACTCAGTAGAAGCTCTTCGACCCACCCTGTGTCCTTACTGAACTATATGAAGTGAAATCGTCATAACTTCTGAATGGTTTGCGTTTGGACGTTCAAACGATACGGTTGGCCGCAGGGCATGATGTGCATTAGTATACGCATGATGCTTTGGTTTAGCGACGAACTCCACTTTCATTTGGATAGGTTCGTCAATAAGCAAAATTGGCGCATTTGGGGGACTGAGAATGCGCATTTTGCTATAGAGAAATTCTTCACCCTCAACGGATGACTTTGTGATGTGCAATGTCTAGTCACTGAATAATCGGTGCGATATTCCTTGATGGCACAGTGACTACCGAGCTGTACGTGAAGGTTTTGGAAGACGATTTCGTCCCCGATTTCCAAAGTGACCCTGATTTCGACAAGATCTGGTTCATGCGAGGCGGAGCTCGCCCCATCGAAGCAGGAGACTGCTTGTCCTGGAGGAGCAATTTGGGGACCATACTCTGGCTCTGGGGAATCCAGAGGACACTGGCAAGGGACTTGATTGGCCGGCATATTCTCCGGATTTGAACAAATGCGACTCCTTTTTGTGGGGCTATAGTAAAAAAGGAGTCGCATTTGTAGTGAAGTTTACATGTTGAATAAAGTGTGTGCACGCCGTAGTTTGTAACTAATTCACGATTTCTTTCCATATAGTTTCATAATTGCCACCCTATATAACAAGATGCACTCGAACGTTCATGGCATCCCTGAAAAGCAAGTGATCAAACAAAACATGCGATGACAGATCACATCAGGCATTAAGGCGTAATAGATTCCCTGCCTCGTCCACATGAACATGAGGATTTTGAGGTGCGCAGTACATCTACATCTACATCGACATCTACATCGATACTCCGCAAGCGTTGGTACAGGCGTGGAAGGTCGTACCCTGTACCACTAATTGTCACTTCTACTCGAAAACAGAGCGAGGAAGAAACGACTGTCTATATGCATCCGTATGAGTCGTAATTTCTCTTATCTTATCTTCGTGGTCCTTACGCGCAATGTATGTTGGCGGCAGTAGAATCGTTCGGGAGTCAGCTTCAAATGGCGGTTCTCTAAATTTTCTCGACAGTGTTTCACGAAAAGAACATCGCCTTCCCTCCAGGAATTCCCACTTGAGTTCCCAAAGCATCTCCGTAGCACTTACGTGTTGTTCGAACCTATCGGTAATAAACCTAGCAGCCCGCCTATGAATTTCTTCGATGTCTTTCTTCAATCCAAGCTGGTACGGATCCCAACACTCGAGCTGTACTCAAGAATAGAGCACACCAGAGTCCTATATGCGGTCTCCTTCACAGATGAACTACTCTTTCCTAAAATTCTCCCAATAAACCAAATGCCTACCACAGTTCTCACATGTTCGTTCCAATTCATATCGCTTTGCAACGTTACGCCCACGTATTTAAATTACTTGACTGTGTCAAGCAGGATACTAGTAATTCTTTATCCGAACATTACATTACTCGAACGCGGTACTTCACAGTACGGTTATGTTTATACAGATCAATTCGTACAATAAAGTCGTTAGAAACGCTATTTACTAACAAGGGAACCTCCCCATCGCACCCCCCTCAGATTTAGTTATAACTTGGCACAGTGGATAGGCCTTGAAAAACTGAACACAGATCAATCGAGAAAACAGGAAGAAATTGTGTGGAACTATGAAAAAAATTAGTAAAATATACAAACTGAGTAGTCCATGCTAAGATAGGCAACGTCAAGGACAGTGGAAGTCAAGGAGCGCCGTGGTCCTGTGGTTAGCGTGAGTAGCTGCGGACCGAGAGGTCCTTGGTTCAAGTCTTCCGTCGACTTATAATTTTACTTTCTTTATTTTCGCAAAGTTATGATCTGTCCGTTCGTTCATTGACGTCTCTGTTCACTGTAATAAGTTTAGTGTCTGTGTTTTGCGACCGCACCGCAAAACCGTGCGATTAGTAGACGAAAGGACGAGCCTCTCCAATGGGAACAGAAAACATTTGATCGCAAGGTCATAGGTGAACCGATTCCTCCACAGGAAAATACGTCTGATATATTCTATACGACACTGGTGACGGCATGTGCGTCACATGACAGGAATATGTTTTCGACCCACCTAACTTGTACACTTGGCGAATGGGTAAAAAGATTTTTCTACCATGCCCGATTTAGGTTTTCTTGTGGATGTGATAATCACTCCCGAAAAAGCGATGAAAACATAAGAGTCTGACACAAACTGAAAATAAAAAATTAAAATTTTCACTTGGTGGAAGATTTGAACCGAAGACCTCTCGTTCTGCAGCTGCTCACGCTAACCACGGGACCATGGAGCTACTAAACTCTAATTGGCCTTGATGTTGCTTATCTATCACGTGGACTACTCAGTTTGTATATTTTGCTTATTTTTTCGTAGTTCCACACAACTTCTTCCTGTTTTCTCGATTGATCTGTGTTCAGTTTTTCAAGGCCTTTCCACTGTGCCAACATATAACTAAATCTGAGGGGGGTGCGATGGGGAGGTTCCCTTGTAAGAACAACTAGCACCGTTACTGTTCTGGAACAGACCTGTTCACCATTAGACGGCAACATATAATTTACGCTGTACATGTCGTCGTCGCTAATTTTCGTAATAGCGTCAGTTCCTCGAAGTAGTGGTGCTCTAGAGTAAGAAACGCTCTAAGAAAAGGTACTATTTTACTGTAATTGCACCTAAGAGTGAATTAAAATAACGTGAAGAACTTTTTAATATAATAATTGAATTAGTTTCTTGTTATTTACATGGGAATGCTTCCTCCTTTTTATAGCACTGTTGACTGTTTTAAGAGGTGCATATTTCACCTGAAACATGAAGACACAGGCCGTCTAGAATGCCACACACACGCCTAAATATTTTGGCCATGAGGTTGTTTATATACAGAGATGGCGATTTACATAGAGAAACTAGTATCAAGAAATGTGTCGGTGAGAGAAGTTTCGATATCTATATAGGTGTTACGATAGAAAATTCGCAAGTTATAAACATTATAGTAAATACATTATTCATTGACTGAGAAATAACTGTACCTAATTTAAACAAACAAACAAAGATCATCTCAAAAGTACTATGGAAATAGATTTTCTGTTAAACAACACTCAGGATGTATGAATATGACTACGTCGACACGACTGTAGAATTTTTCAATAGTAATAACAAAACTGAACTAAATTCTGCATTCAGCATCTAAGTTCCAAGCCAAAATAATAAAAAAAACACCTCAGAATTCTAACTTTCTTCTGATTAAATGTGAAGCACGTGGCTGCACCACCACATCTCTATGAACTCAACTGCACCACAACTCTGGTCGCAATCTAAAACGCATAAATAAAGTAGACTCATCCTACCCACGGAAAGCCATTTATATAGATTGAATAACAAACTGATAGCTCTTCGCAATACCCATTAAAACTCTGAAATCAACTTCTGTATAAAGATCATGTATGAGCTGATCAATAAAATTAAAGCTACACACATTTCATAGACAGTCAGGTTTGTATCTCACAATATAGTAAACCTCTGGACCAGTGATTCCCCAAGAGGTCTATAAGGACTCCTTGGGCTCGACTCCAATCTGCAAGAGGTCCCTGTCAGTGAAAGTAAGTTAAGGGTGCATTATATGTAAATGAGGTTCCTCGAGAGTAGATCCCATTTAGGAAGGTCATAACCAAAATTCCGAATTCTTCTCACAGAGTTGAAGCATGTTCTTGTGTGCATCAATGGTTCGTCTCACCTAATTAGAGAAAAGGTGGAACAAGTCTTTATTTCCGCTCTCCTGCTCGCAACATTCAGCGAGATTATTAATTACTTTTCTAGCAGCACCTCGTGAAGTACTACCTCTTTTCCTTCTCAGAGGAGTGGAAAGAGTATCTGGAGTTGCCCGTGATCGGCCAGGAATCTCTTCGTCCCTCATCGAGGGATGTATTAATTAGTGACGCAAAACAACACGAAGGATAAATCATATCACAGCGACTACACATGCAAGGTTCTGTGTTACATCAATGAGGACGACAAAAGACCGACGCAAAACTAGTGGGCCTAAGGCCTAAATCGACAGACTTCTGTCGATCCAGAACTAGGGAACCATCTATTATCTCTTAGTAAGCGGATTATACAAGTTTAAGTGAATCAATGTCATGTTTGAGAGTGCCGGAGGTAAGTAAGTAAATCATTATTTTACCAAATTTTCTTTTTGTAGTTCCTTCGATTGCCAGAGACTCACTGATCCTGACTTGAGGTTGCAAAGGTTGATTTTGATTGTTTTCTCTTACATATTTACCTTAAGAGCTTAATTTTTACCCCAGACAATTGATAGTAAACATAGCCAAATCTAAAAAGAAATGTAGACAGTACAGTGTTGATTGTTTGAAGTTTGGCTTCATTTCATCGTTGTCGGGCAAACGATTACTACGTGTCGTCCATGCAAAAAAGCGTTAAGCAATGACGTTTTGAAACTATCGAAGCTGGAGTATCATCTGAAAAGGTGTCATCCTGATAAATACTTGGAAATATCTAAATAAAAAATTCAAAAGAGACCCACAGTATACAGTATGTTTGATTCGACATCACTGAGAGATTACGATGGCTTGCAGGTGTCATACGGTATCTCGCTACTTGTATCGAAATCTGAAAAAAAAACTACTATCGGGAAACAATTATTTTGCCTGCCATTGAAGTGATTTTAAAAATTATTTTACACAAAGCTGCTTGTGATATACTCAAAAGAATTATTTTGAGCAACAAGACAAAGACGTATTGGTGATACGGAGTATGGCACTGAAAGCATCTTGTTGCAAACGACCCATTTCTCCACACAAATGGACGAGTCAGTTCTACTTGGCATTGAAGCATTATTATCGTTCTGTTGTGGACCACGAAATCCAAGGAGAACTGCCCTTCCCGAGTACTGTGAAAACAGACGCTAAAGGTGAATCAGTATTTAATGTTGTGAAAGATTATTTCATGAAAATGTTATCAAATATAATATTAGCGGCAGCAGATGGAGCAATCAACATATTTGGGCGCCATCGCGGGTTTATAATCCATTAAAACGAAATGCAGCCAGGTGTTTGCAATACACTGAGTATTTTAGTTGCTAAAAATCGGAGTGGCAGATTGCATCAACCTCTTCAATTTCTCGTTAACGCAGTAAACAAAATTTGATGCAGTGCATAGAATTCTGGGTTAACTGCGCATTTATGTAAAGAAAATGACGATAATTTCGATCGATTACTCCTTTACACCGAAGTTAGCTGGCTGTCAAAATGTCTAAGTTTGAAAAGATTTTTCTCGCTTTCTAAAGCTGTTTTAGAGTTTTGGATGATAAATATCAAATTTTAAAAGAAAATGTAATCAAGCAGAAACCAGATTTCGCTTATTTGCATATTTATTTAAGAAAGTTAACGTGGTTAACTGGCAGTTACAAGATGACAGTTCTAAATTTAATAAAATCAAAGTTTATCATTTTAGCTTTTCTTGCCAGAATTGAACTAATGAAGCAAAATATTGAACGTCGCCAATTTTCTCAGTTTCCCAATTAGTCACACACAGACTGCCAAGATGATGAGATTTCAGCAAATATTTAACATTTAAATGTCATTCCCACAGACTCTGAAACTGGGTTTGACGATGTTTTAGATACAGTTTAGAAAGAGATATATGCAATTCGGGGTCAGAGAGATCTACCTGTTACTTCTCCTGTATTATGGACTATGGCGAGAGAGTTTTTGATAGCTTTTCCATCTTCATATTTCGTGCAAAAATGTTTCAGCACAGTTGTCGATCTTCTTCTTTAAAGACAGGAAACAGATTGGAAATGGTTAACTGAGGAAGTTTAAGGTCAAACATAAGGAATCGGAAGCCAGTTACTGAAAATAT
Organism: Schistocerca nitens; assembly: GCF_023898315.1. Lineage (NCBI taxonomy): Eukaryota > Metazoa > Arthropoda > Insecta > Orthoptera > Acrididae > Schistocerca > Schistocerca nitens. The sequence goes on along the minus strand of NC_064617.1, from coordinate 421,175,192 downwards.
GATAATACGGCATCAGACGCATCCCTCCCATTGAAAGCATTTATGTAGTAATTTTACTAGATTTGTATTTTGTGTCATTTAAAGAAATAAACGTTTAAAACTTAAAAAAGTTAAGTTGTTCACTCTATATTTCAACAGTTTACCTGCCAAAGTGATTAGCACTGTATCATCTGTCAAAAAACACATTTGAAGTTGATGAGTTAGCAAAACTTCAGTACATGAAAGGCATAGGGATCTACCCAAAACAGAAAAATTGGCACGTCGTCTAGGAGACAAAAACGTTTGGGGACCTCTGCTCTATACTAACATCCCTAGAGCGGAAACTACGAATATAATTAAGAATAATACAAGTGAACATAAGAAACGGAGCATTGGCAGAGCTCTGGAACTCATTGAGTTGCTTACATTGCTGCTGTTATACAGTTACCTCAGTTTTAATTGTAAAATATACACGGAGAAAGATGGCTGGGCAATGGGCAGCTTGCTGTCTGGAATATTGGCAGATATTTGCACGTACTATTTAGAACAAACACTTTTCAAAGCTAACGTTCACATTTGCAGCAAAATCGTCCACTATAAAAGTATGTGGATGATACAATAATTCTTCGTGGAAGAAGTACAGAAATTAATACTTTAACAAACAAATCTGAGCAAGATACACAAAAACATTGACTTCACCGTAAAGCTTGAGAAGAAACACTGCACCAACTCCCTGGATTTAAAAAACTTCAGAAAAGCCACAAACATTATTTACAGAAAAATGAAATCATCGTATTATTGGCGAGGGAATTCTGCCTGATGTTGTTTGGCACCTAACGCAAGACTTTCTATTTGGCGCCTTTCACGTCCTTGTGATGAAGATGAGATGAAATGATTAGGGCAGAACAAAAACCCTGTCCCCAAACGAAGAAAGTCTCTGACCTGGCTGGGAATCAAACACGGAACACCGTGATCCAAAGACAGCACTGCTAACCAATAGATGCGGAATATTTACAGATAACCAACAGCCACTGCTGTGTGCATCGGCAGCAAATTCTTTCATGTGAACCAGCACAATACGGCCTTCTTAGATCCGCATTTAACTACCTAGAAAAAAATTGTATTAGAACCTGTTGAACAATAGCTTGAAACAATGGGTACAAGCCTTTCATAAAATTAACTCAACAACAAAGGTTCACACCAGATACCCACACAGTCAGCACTTGAAACAGTAGAACACAGTAGAAAATACGTAGCCATTCATTTTTACGAAGTTTATCCTATAAACAAGCAATCAGTTTAAAAGTGAAAGTGTAAAGATAAGCTGTCATACAGACAATGATTTCCAGCCACTAGCCATCAATGTTTTAAAGAACAGTAGCCCTCTCCACAAAAGATCAGGCATTTACAAACTCAGCTGTCAGTATTGTTCCTCCTATTACATAGGTCAAACCAGAAGAAGTTTCGAGTCTCGATTCAAAGAATACGTGGGTATCACACATCTTAACAACACAGAATTACAACGCACAAATCTATTAGTAAACATGGAGTAAAAAAGCATCAAATACCGTCTCCAAATATTAGACGATGGTGAAAGAGGGAGTGCAATTAATCTCTTTGAGTATATTAAAGTATACACCCACAAAAGTGCCTCACTACATCATCTCCGCAGTAAACAGGATGAATTAGCCGAGTCAGGATTTTTAGAGAATTTTGTCCACTGACTTTTTACTTTTGCAACATAAACATTGATAATAATAAAATTCAGACATCTCGATGAACTAAAATATAGTAATATGCTAATTCATTTAGCCTATTTTTCATAAGTTAATAAATAGTTAAATTTAGGCGTTTGAAGAAGTTGTTACCATGTCACAGAGAAAGTAGCCATTTTTCTGTTTGAGAGGATGGGAGAATTGTAAAAGACCGTTCATTTGTTACAGATATTTTTAATAATTACTTTTTAAAAATAGTTGAAAAATTGGTTCAGATAGTTCAGAAGAGAAAACAAAAAACTAGACTGAAGAAGCAGTACAGAGGATATTTACTGAAAATAAATTTAGTCTATCATTCCCAACTGAAATCAATGAAGGTGATCGTCACTCTAAAAACTGATAGTTCATATGTTGTGGATAATATCACTCATATGATATTAAAAGACTGTGGTTCCATGATACACGGTGTGCTTAGTCACCTACATACTGTGTCATAAATTTATGTGTTTTCCCACCTAGACTGAAATATGAAATTGTCATGCCTCTCTGTAAGAACGGTGACTACACAGACGTCAAGAACTACCACCAAGGGTCACGCTTTATATTTTCTAAAATTTTTTGGACGGTAATGCACTCCAGGGTTGTCACTAATGAAATACGTATCCAGTCACAGGGTTGATTTCAAAAGGGCCAAGCTAGTGAGTCACCTGTTTATACGTTTACAGAGCGCATAACAAAATCTTTAAATGATAAAGTATCATCAACTTGGATACTTAATAAACTTAATAAACAGAATGCCGAAACTTACCGCAGGCTACTCTTATAATACGAAGAGGAACGTCACATCATCCACATGGGGAGAAATTGCAGTGATAGTCCGACAAGGCTCCATCAGTGGCGCACTACTGTTCTTGCTTTATGTTAAGGTTGGCTGGTTGATTTGGAGGAGGGTGCCAAACAGTAGGGTCATTAGCCCTATCAGATTAGAGAAGGATGGGGAAGGAAATCGGCCGCGCCCTCTAAAAGAAACCATCCCGACATTTACCTTAAGCGACTTTGGGAAATCACGGAAAACTTAAATCAGGATGGCCGGACGCGGATTTGAACTGTCGTCCACCCGAATACGAGTGCAGGGTGCTAAACACTGTTCCCCCTCGATCGGTTTACGTTAAGGATTTAACATGTTATTTGAATCAGTAGGCACAAGTTACAGCTGTTTGCAGATGATACAAGCATTGTTGTGAAGCCAAGCAAAGAAGCAACATTTGTAGTAAATGACGTTCGTGTGAAAGTTACTGACTGTGTTTGCGCAAGAGAGTAAGCTTTAAACTTCGAAGAAACAAGCTCATCTAGTTTTGCACAACTGTGAGTATTATCCACGTAACAAGTAACTAACATAGTGTCACCTGTCATTACAGCTATGTACATAACATACTTCTCATCATCATTTGTCTGTTATACTACATACAATGATTATAGCGAAAATAGCTAGCAAGCTGCCACAACTTTTACCTCCATACATTTGTATATGCAGGTTTTTTTGTTTTACACAAAATTTAACGGAATAATTTTTTCCATAATATTTCCACAATGGACTGGCTTTCTTTATTTATTTAGATTACGCGAAATTACTGCTCATTTAACGCATATTGTATTTGCTGTAACATTCATGCCCTGCGAATTTCCTGTAGCAATGTCAATGTAGATATTGTCCAGCACACTAATTCTTTGATACCGTTTTGTCTTTGTAAATCGCCATCTTTATATATCACTATCGGTGCCGCCAAATTACGAGGGTTGGAACTTTAATAGTGGTAACTATTTATTTACAGCTCTTACAAAATAGATATGTGTTTCAAAGTTTTACTGACCTTCAAAGTAGTGCCAGCATTGTGTATAACCCGTTGTCAGCGGTGTGTAAGTCGTAGGATACTCTTAGCAGTGCCAGTTGTGTTGACAGTTCGAGCGGCGCGGTCTATTGCTCGACGAATTTGTAGCAGTTCTGAAGCGAATGCCTGTGAAGTGTTTCTTTCAGTTTAGAAATCGAGTTCAACTCACGACGGCTTAATTCAGGGGAGTGCAGTAAGTGGTATAGCACTTAGTAGCCCCACCAGTCAAACAAATCAGTAACAGCTAGCACTGTACTTGCTTGAGCATTGTCCTGCAAAATGATGGTCAGGTCCTGCAGAAAGTGTCACCACTTCTGTCTCTAAGCTGGTTGTAGGTTGTGTTCCAAAAATAAACAGTATAGAATAGAAGTGATGACACTACCTGCAGGACCTGAACATCATTTTGCAGGACAATGCTCAAGCACGTACAGTGCTAGCTGTTACTGATTTGTTTGACTGACTGGGCTGCTAAGTGCTATACCACTTACTACACTCCCCTGACTTAAGGCCTCGTAAGTTCAGCTCGATTTCTAAACTGAAGGAACACTTCACGGCATTCGCTTCAGAACTGCTACAAATCCGTCGGGCAATAGACCGCGCTGCCGCGCTGCTCGAACTGTCAACACAACTGGCACTCCTAAGAGTATCCTACGACTTCCACATCGCTGGCAACGGGTTATACACAATGCTGGTACTACTTTGAAGGTCTGTAAAACTTTGGAACACATATCTATTTTGTACGAGCTGTAAATAAATAGTAACCACTATCAAAGTTCCAACACTCGTATTTAGGTGTGTATGCGCCTGGTGTTCTACATATCTCACTCTTCAAAATTCAGGGATATTTAACACTTGCCTGCCATTCGGTGAAACATGCCGTTCTTCAAAAGCAATTAACAGTTCTATAAAAAGATTTTCGACGTTACTAAGACAAAACTAATCCAGTTCCTTTACTTAGAAAGTTGTTTATCTTCTTTTAATAGATTTTTTGGTCCAGTTAGAATAAATTAGTCCTTTTTCTAACATAGTGTTTATTGTAGAGCACCACCAACCCAAGGAACTTCCGCCACAACGAAAATCAGCAACCAGCATATGTGCAGCTTAAGCTATAAGTAATTTATAATGTGAACAGCTGTCGAATGACGAACTCGCAGGTTCGAAACAGGTAATGGTGCTATTTTTTCTTAATAAATAGCATTTCCAACGGTGGTTTATTGATGTTTCTGGTTTATTGTAAGCATTAACCGAGATTTTCGCCCATCCAAGGTCTCATCATGTCAATTTTCGAAAAAACAACACTCGTAAGTTTGAAGTGCACCTCATCAAACCACACAGATTCCGCTGAAAATCCCTCATACTTCGAAGCCAAGTGCTCAAACCATTCACAGTATTCGATCCTTTGTACCGGGTTGCTCTCGTTCCTCAGTGTTGGTACATACACTGTCCACTTTGTACCCTGAAAACGCGTCTTACACTTGAGTGACTCACGCCACCTTCACTCGCTCCCTGGTTCACTGATTTTCGCTTTGTCGGATGAAATGTACTGTGGCTGCAGACGCTGGACTTGTGACTGTGATCTCTTGATATCGCCATCTGATAGTATTTAACGGTTCCGTTGGCTTCGACCTTACCACAAATACGGACAATTTTTCAACATTTTGGTGGTCGTTTCCCCAACTCTGTCTGGCACTGCCGTGCGTATTCTTATACTTTCAGTACAGGGTTACTCATAAGTACCTTGAAGGTTAAGGAGGCAGTTGCTCCAAAACTACAAGATGTAGAAAGAAAAAACATATAGGTGGTTAGAGAATCTTTCCATGTTTTTAACTCACATTACAGGTGTTCAGTATGGATACAGTTTGTCAAAAAGTGTGGGCGATTCATCGAAGTCGCTGCTGCTAGATGTGACAATGTGGAGCGGATGATCTGTATACATGTTATGACATGGCTGACCCCTAGTTGTGTGCCTTGCAACTACGCTATGGTGTGTATCACATACCGAAATATGAAGAGATGTTCTGTCCAAGTGTATATGTCATTTTCTTGTATGTCTTGTAGTTTTCGTGCGGTTGTCTTCTGTAACCCCGGAGATACTTGCTAGCATGTCTGTCCTACTTCAGTATTTGCGTTTTACAAATGATAACCTCACCTCAGCCACTGTCTTCCGCAGTACTGGCTAACCGTGCCACAACAGCAAACCTGCACACTCTGTGTGAATTGCCGGTGCCATCTAGCCTTGACCAATTTAACTGTTACACTTGCGGTAACTGTAAGCCATTTTGTTTCGAAAATGTTGAGTTACAAACATGACTACATTGTTTGGACCCCCCTTTCCCCCTCGTATAGTTACTGCTTTTTGCCAGTTTTATATGTCCAAGTAGGTGTGTCAAAAGCAAGCCATTAGTCCTTATTTCTCCCTGGGCAGCGGGTAAGTTAGCCTATTAGAATAAAATTTGCTGCTTACGCGTCATTGCCTGGTTACTCTCTTATCCCACTTTCATATTAGACGTGAAAGGAATGAAATCTGTGTTACTGTAGAGACAAAATTAGTTTCTCTATTGTTATCTACTATATATTTAATATGCAGAATGTAATGGTAAATGTAAATGTCGTGTGACTAGGGCCCCCCGGCAGGTAGACCGTTCGCTGGGTGCAAGTCTTTTGATTTGACGCCACTTCGGCGACTTGCGCGTCGATGGGGATAAAATGATGATGAGTAGGACAACACAACACCCAGTCCCTGAGCGGAGAAAATCTCCGATCCAACTGGGAATCGAACCCGGGCCCTTAGGACTGACAGTCTGTCGCGCTGACCACTTTCTATTTTTTTTAATCTCATTTTTTTCGTTTTCTTTCGTTGTGTCGGCTCTGGGCGGACGTCGAGAGACACCCGTTTCAGTTCGTTGTTGATCCATTAACTCAGTTTTTTTTTATTACAGAGGGCAACTAGCCCTCTACCGAACACGCTGAGCTACCGTGCCGGCATCACTCAGCTACCGGGGGCGGACAATGTAATGGTTATAAGTGCAGATATTTTCTTACGTGGTACCTTAATACTTACATACATCAGTGTATTGGTTTTTTCTCTTTGTCGAACAGCCCTTATGTAACAAACCTTACGATCTGATGTTTCCTTCACTACTGTAACTACACCACTAAGTGAGCCACCCCTGTCAGTATAGACTAAATGTTCTGCGTCCACGTGCCCATACTTGAATACCTGACCTGTTGCCCTGGGAGAAATAAGCATTAATGGCTCGCTCTTGACACATCTACCTGGAGATACTAACTGTTCAAAAAGTAAAACGTCAGCACGACGGTCAGAAACGGTAGAGCAGAGGGGGCTCTGAAGAAAACGTCTCTAGGACGACACCGAGACAGCAGCGGCCTCTAGGCGGAGAGAACATAAGCGCCGCGCCGCGTGACCGCAACCCAGTTGTCGAGAAGCCCTTCTACCAGCTCTACAGCAGCGAACTTGGGAACTGTATTGTTTTCTTGTATTAGGAGTTGTGTATACGGAAGAGATTTTCTTATTTTGTCGGTCGCTCATTGCTAGCGACACACCATTGTAAATTCTCAAAATATTGTCATTTATCTTATTGCAATAAAAATTCATTAATACTATTTGCTTTAATTGTTGTATAGCGATCCGAAAAAGCAGGTTTCCTAGGCACCCCATATTTGACCAATGTGCAGGACACAACACCAACTAACCTAAAAACATGCTACTCCTAACACCTATAATTATTAGTCTGCAAATGAAGTAAATAATGATGTAATGTTGCTCAGTGTATCGTCCTGAGTCACCAACAGAAATATCTGCACTTACACCTGTTACACCCTGTATATTTATTTAAAAGTATAAAAGAAATTATGAAGAAAAATCTTTTACAGACTCATTGTAAAATAAATCATAATACACAATATTTTTACTTGCACCTCTAGCTTCAAGAATAAATGAATTGAACATGGTGATATCACATCTACTACACATTGCTCAATAAACTGCCCCTCTGATTTATCAGTCATGATCGAGAAGTTAAGTGTAATTGGACATTATATGGGAAATCCATTAAAATGAGTGTTATCGTAGGCTTAAGACTGTTTCATCCGCTGCCTTCCTTGTTGAACTTGCTGCTTCATTTAAATTGCCTGTAATCTTCTTCATACGCACTCTTGTATCATAGCTAAGTTTTGTCGGATAGAAGACCCCTGATATAACAAATTCAGTAAAAGACAAGATGCATCCTTTTCAATTGTGAACTTGATAAAATTGTCAGGGAATGGACTTGCACACTATCATAGTGAGCTGGAATGAAGATTGGATACCAGAAATACAATCTCAATGTACTCTGCCTTGTCTTTGCACATGACCTTCTTCTATTAGCCGATGATATAGAGGAAACTATTCACTAACTGCAGAGCGTCTACATGGCAACAGCTAAGAGTGGTTTGAAGATCAGTATACAAAAAAGTTAGTACATTACTAACGTAAAGGTAGCCAAAATTTGCATTTCCACTATAAGGCAGAAGTATTCTTAAATTTCCTGCAGTCAGGTATTTTGGATAGCGGTTTTTAGCAAATGAGAGCGAGAGCGTGGCAATAGATACCAGATGTGCCAAGTTGGAGACGGTCTATCACTCCCGCCTCTAGCATTTACATATTCATGTGCATTTCCAAGAATATTAAGCCCAAACATTACAACTCAGTAGCAAGGCCTTCTGTATTATACGCCTCTGAAAGCTTCTGAAGAATGGGAAGCGTCCACTCAAGAAACGGAAAATTCTAAGGAGACTAGGGCCAATAAGAGAAGACAATAGCACCTACAGGATCAGACGTCTCAGCTGTTCCATCTCCAAGCAGATATCATCACATCTATGAGGAAAAGGCGACGTGACTTCACGGACATTTGACCTGCATGAACCCCTGGAGACTCACAAACAGAATCTCCACCAAGACAGGTAGAGGGAAAGACTTCAAGTGCAAATGGATCACCACAGTGAAAGCAGACCTGGCGGAACTTGAAATTCCAGTAGGATCCATACAGGACAGGTCCAAATTCCGGCAGATCACGCTACAGGGGGTATTCCCAAGTCCTTTACCAGCAAAAACAGCACAGGAACCAGAATACCGAAGTGGCCAGAGGAGAGGAAGCTTGCGCACAGCCAAAAATATAAGCTTTCTCGGTTAAGAAGAAGCAGAAGACCGATGTAAAGAGGCAAAATGAGACCCGTTCTGCCAAGCAGATCCACAGGAAAAGAGGAGGAAGAAGAAGGAGGAATAAAAGACTATATGGTGGCAGTAGAACCGAATCTCTGCTTCCTCAATCCTGCATGAATTCTGGAATGTTAAAATTATAATTTTTTCTCTTCACGCCACCCTTTCCACTCCCAGCCCCGTACTACCCCTTTCTATAACCATTCCTGCTTCTAGCGGTACTAGCGGTGCCTCGCTCTCACAGTATTTTTTCCGCCGTAATCATTCATGTATTGCAATGACAGTTGTTTCCTGGTACTTAATCATGCATGTAGTACGTTTAGTTGAAATTTCTCCGTGTGCTCCTGAGCTATGCATATGAGGACTTCCCCACTCCACCCCACCCTGGCGGCCAGGGGAGGGAGGGGGAGGGCCTCCTATTACAGCAGCATTTTCCCATATAGTAAGTTACATGCATACAAATTTTGATTGAAATTCCTCCAAGCGTTCCAGTGTTTTGCTTTAAATGTTACCCTTTACTACCACCACCCCCACTACTACGGGTTAAATGTTATCGAAGCCGGCCGCTGTGGCCGAGTGGTTCTAGGCGCTTCTCTCCGGAACCGCGCGACTGCTACGGTCGCAGGTTCGAATCTTGCCTCGGGCATGGATGTGTGTGATGTCCTTAGGTTAGTTAGGTTTAAGTAGTTCAAAGTTCTAGGGGACTGATGACCTCAGACGTTAATTCCCATAGTGCTTAGAGCCATTTGAACCATTTTTTACTATCGAAGTTGTCACTAATCAGCTTAGTAACACTGATAATCTCTGAATTCGACGATGGTACCGTTCGTTTTCGCTAATTTTTTTCGTGTAATACGTATCACACTCACCTTTAAGGCTCCGAGGGAAGTCTTACAATAACGCTGTATTTTTCCCAACCGTATATCATATATTTTGGCTGAAATTACTCCAAGAGTTCGAGAGATCGTTTACAAGGCATCCCGTTCCCTCCCCTACAGTCACTTACACCCTTAGGTATGCTAGGGGTATTTTATACACCAACAGTATTTTCTTCCATCTAGTAAGTCATATACATACCAAGTTTGGTGTAAATATCTGCATGCGTTGCAGTGTTATGCTTACAAGTCATCCCCTTTGTTCCGCTATTGTACTTCATCCCTTGGAGCACTTGTGGCGAGCAGCATTTTTCCACCTAATAAGCCAAAACGCACGAAAATTGATTTAACTTGCTACGAGCGTTCCATAGCTGTGCTGTAACACGCAAACACACACACACACACATTAAGTGTAAAGTCGACAACAGACCAATACACACCAATAATTTACATTTGTCAGTATAGCATATCAGCCAGCTCATCTGCCTCCGGTTCATTACAATACGCGACCGTATGTGAGACTGGGGGCTTTTACAGTACTTGACGTTCCATTAATTTACTCCAGTGTTGCGTCAACGATTGGCAACAGACCATAATTAGTTAAAACCAAGTTCCTCTTTAAGCACAAGTAAACTTTATTATCCATCTGATTAGAGAAAGATTCTGAGGTGAAATGTGATACATAAAGCGACAGATAGATGCGTGAAAGGAAATCTTCGGGAGAGACTGGAGACGAGGGAAAGGGTAATTCGAATTTAACATCTCGTATCAACTGACCCATTAGAGACAGGAGACTAGCTCAGCCGGAGGACAGGAGGAATAATGGGATCGGCTGTAATCCCTTCATTTGCCCATTTGCCAGAACTGACGTGGAGAAAAAGAAGACTCTCGGTTTGCGATTTGAAGCGCGCCCCTCCGCCTTTCTCAAAAAAATAACAAAAAAATAATAATTATTTTGTAAAGGAATATATGCAGTGGTCTATGGTTTGGGTGTATGACTACTAATCAAAACGTCCTGAGTTCCTAACCACTGCTCGTATTTTAAATAATAAGTATCAGCAATGTGAAAGGAGGCGGAAGAGCACCCACCGCCTTCCCGTCGGTGTGGGACACTGCCCCTCAAGGCGAAAGAATAGCCAGTGGGCGGCCGCATCAGAATGCAGAAGGCAATGAAAACCAGTGCACTAAAGACTCTTCTTTGAGTCATCGGTCTTTTCACTGGTTTGATGCGGCCCACCACGAATTCCTCTCCTGTGCCAACCTCTTCATCTCGGAGAAGCACATGCAACCTACGTCCTCAGTTGTGAATTTTAAAGTTTTCCCGGCGAATTGACTGTTCAAACAAATTTCGGGCTTGCAGCCGGTCGTCGTTCAATACTTCGCACGATATTTCAACTGGGCACCTGCCAGTCATCTTTAGGTGACGGCGACGGCTCACCTGAAGATGACTGGCAGGTGCCAGTTGAAATATCGTACGAAGTATTGAACGACGACCGGCTACGTCCTCAGTTATTTGCTGGATAATGCCAATTTCTATCTTACCCTCTACAGCTCTCTCTGGTACCATGGAAGTTATTTCCTGATGTCTTAATGATGTCCTTATGATCCTGTCCCTTCTTCTTGTCCGTGTTTTCCACATATTCCTTTCTTCGGCAAGCCTGCACAGAACCTCCTCAATCCGTACCCTATCAGTCCACCCAATTTTCAACATTCGTCTATAGCACCACATCTCGAATGCTTTGACTCTATTCTGTTCCGGTTTTACCACAGTCCATGTTTCACTGTCATACAACGCTGTGTTCCAAACACACATTCTCGGAAACTTGTTTCTCAAATTAAAACCTATCTTTGATACTAGTAAACTTCTCTTGGCTAATAACACCCCTTTTGCCAATGCTACTCTGCTTTTGATGTCCTCCTTGCTCCGTCCATCATGGGTTATTTTGCTGCCTAGGAAGCATCAGATAAGTCTTCTCCCTCGCAGAAGCCCCCAGTGTATTCTTTCCAACAATCCGCTCCCTCCACTGCATTTAATAGTGGGATTCCCATTGCACTCATAATGTTACGACACTTGCTTCTAATTTCACCGAAGGTTGTTTTGACTTTTCTATACGCTGAGTCAGTCCTTGCTACAGTCATTTCTTTTTCGATTTCTTCACATCTTCCCTGCAGCCATTTCGTCTTAGCTTCCCTGCACTTCCTATTATTTCATTCCTAAGTGACCTGTATGTCTGTGTTCCTGAATTTCGCTGAGCGATTTTGTACTTCGTTCTTTCGTCGATCAGTTGAGGTATTTCTTCTATTACCCATGATTTCTTCGCAGTTACCTCCCTTATACCTACGTTTCTCTCTCCAACTTCCGTGATTGCTCTTTTAAGAGATGCCCATTCCTCTTCAGCTGAACTGCCTACTGAGCTACCCATTATCACAATATCTATAGCCTCAGAGAACTTCAAGCGTGCCTCTTCATTCCTTAGTACTTCCGTATCCCACTTCTTTGCAACCTGAGTCTTCCTGACTAGCCTCTTAATCCAAGAGACATGTGGCCCGTAACTGAAAAAGTGTCACGATGATATCTCCACTGGCAAAAAATATTGGGTTGGTCCCCCATATGGATCATCTGGAGTGGATGGACAAATGGGAGGCGATCATTACGAAAAGACTGAAAAATCAGCGAAAAGGTAAAATTTTGTAAGTGAGAGAGTGGAATGGTAGATATCCGAATAGAGAAAATTTAAAAGCTGAGTCAAGATACAGTAGTTGTCAGAGAAATGAAAAGAAAAGAAAATATAGATTTCTCGTAGGATGTATATAGCGTTGTATCAACATCAGCAGAAAATCATACAACGGACGTGATATTTGTTATGAACAAGAACATGTGATAAACAGTGACTTGCTGCAAACAGTTCAGTGATAGGATTATTGTCATCAGAGTCGAAAAGCAATTTCCAGTTTGAGAACATTAGGTCGGATATACGAGTATATAACGAAGTCGAATGAAGAATTAGAGAGATTATACGAGGGAATTAAACGGGTAATTCAGTATCTAAAGAGACACGAAAATCAAATAATCGTCGTTGACTGGTATGCTATATTACAGAAAGAAACAGAAGACAGACACACTGGAGAATATAGGCTTGGAAACACGAATGACAAAGAAGTAATACTCTTCGAGTTTAGCAATAAATTTCAGCTGGCGTTAGCTACGGAAGGATGCCAGCTATATCACATAGTGAAGGGACTGAGATTCCTAAGTCAGTTAACGGATTGTAAGGCAGGAGCAGATAAAGAATACGACCACAGTTTAGTAATGATGAATAGGCTAAAATTCAAGAGAATCATCATGAAGAAGCACTGTCTAAGGAAATGCGATACTGAAGTAATTTCTATATTTAAAAGACAATGCCCTGACTGACTGAATGACTCATCACCTCCCAGGCCAAACCTCTAAGGATAGAACTTGATATCTGAAGAGGGTGTTCATGTTGAACTATAAGCATCGTTTAGTACGGGGATTGTTCGAAGTTCCGTCCCTAAGGGGGTGAAATAGCGGATAAGAGGATTTTTGACAATATGTCGCTACTAAGGAAATTTCGATGCTGTAAGTACAAAAACTAGTATTTGGTTTCTCGGTCAGTAATAAAAAATACGTGATTCAGTTCTTTCTTTCTTTCTCTCTCTTTTTTTTTTTTTTTTTTTTGTGGAAGTTCAGCCCCTAACGGGGGCAATAGGGAATGACAATTTTTATGAAAATATTTCGTTATAAACTGATGGAGAAAGAATTGCAACACCAAGAAGAACTTGTGCGACGTAAGCGAAAGTTGGTAGGCGTAATTCTACATTTGAAAATGAGTTCATGTTAGACAAAAATGCCTTTAAAGCGACAAAGACGCGATTATCAACATCTCACTATGTTTGAACGAAGTCATGTAATAGAGCTGGCTGTTCCTTTTGCAATATTGCAGAAAGACTTGGGAGGAATGTAGCCATTGTACATGACTGCTGGCAGCGGTGGTCACGAGAATGTACGGTGGTCGCTAGAAGACCGGACTCCGGACGGCCGCGTGGCACTTCCGAGAGCGAAGACCATCGTGTCGGCGTAGGTCTCTGCCGCATCTTACTGCATCTGCAGTAGTAATTTGAGCAGCATTTGGCACCACAGTGGCACATCGAACTGTTAATAATCGGTTACTCCAAGGATGACTCCGAGCCAGATGCCCTGTAGCGTGCATTCCACTGACCCAAACCACCGCCATTTGCAACGTCAGAGGTGTCAAGCGAGATTGCACTGGAGAGGGGGGGAAGTGAGGCAGGATGGAGGTGTATTGTGTTTTCTGATGAAAGCTAGTTCTGAATCAGTGCCAGTGATTGTTGTCTGTTGGTTAGAAGGAGGGCAGTTGAGGGCCTGCAACCAACCTGTTTGCGTTCTAGACACTCTGGATGGAGTTATGGTCTGATGTGCGATTTCGCATGGCAGCAGAAGCACTCTCGTGGTTATCCCACAAACTCTGACTGCAAATTTGTACGTCAGTCTCGTGTTACCATTCATGAACAGCATTCCAGGGGGTGATTTCAAACAGGATAATGCTCGTCCACATACCGCCGTTGTAACCCAACGCGCTCTACAGAGCATCGGCATGTTGTCTTTGCCTGCTCTATCATCGGATCCTCGATCACCAGATCTGTCTCCAATCGAGTACGTATGGGACATCATTGGACGACAACTCCAGTGTCATTCACAAAAAGCTTTAACCGTCCCTGTATTGATCGAACAAGTGCAACAGGCATAGAACTTCAACCCACAAATTGACATTCGGCCCCTATACAACTCAATGCATGCACGTTTACGTGTTTGCATTCAACATTCTGGCGCTTATAGCGGTTATTAATGTACCAGCATATCACTTATGCGATGGCTTACATTAACGTGCGATCTTACAATGTTAATCACTTAGATATGTTACCTAGACAAAACGTATTCCCGAAATTTCATTGGTCTACATTAATTACTTTTTGTGTTGCGTAACGCTAAATCTATGAAAATATGTATTTGACTTCTAAAGAAATTTAATGATGAATGATGATGGCATGAAATTTTCTGTGGAGTAGGATTAACAAAGACTCCTGCTGCCAGAATTGCTTTTTCGTCAGAAGTACATTCGCTAAAGACCATGCTACTATGGCCTTAATTTTCGTACCAATGTTAGAAGATGATCTAATTTCTGAGGAACATGAAAATTCTAGTAAAGGAAAACAAAAAAAGATCTGTGCAGACAATACAGTCAACACGAGTGAAGCAGCGGGCGTTAAGCTAGTGAGAAGTATGAGATAATTATGTCCGTTTGAAGTTCTACGAGGTCGTAAGTACAACTGTTATGAATACCTGTGCAGGCAGTTCAGATGAAGAGGACTGGATCTCCCTAAAAGGGTAATAACGTTGGTGAAACAAACTGAAAAATGGTTCAAATGGCTCTGAGCACTATACGACTTAACTTCTGAGGTCATCAGTCGCCTAGAACTTAGAACTAATTAAACCTAACTAACCTAAGGACATCACACACATCCATGCCCGAGGCAGGATTCGAACCTGCGACCGTAGCGATCGCTCGGCTCCAGACTGCAGCGCCTAGAACCGCACGGCCACTCCGGCCGGCCAAACAAACTGATACGAAACCTTGGGAAATAGAATAAATCACTCAACTGATCGACGAAATCAGTAAATACAAAAATATTCAAGGAAACAAAGCTATACAGCAACATACGGAGGGTGGACAGAAACATAAAAACACCGAAAACACCACATAATACCATCCCTAATAAAGTGTAGGGAACCCGTTGGCACTCAGAACAACTTCCAGTCGTCCCGAAATGGATAAATACTGGTCCGCTGTGGTTTTTAGTGAGATCTCACATCATTCTTTCTGTAAAATACTGCCACGTTGAGGTAACGATCATGGAGGAGGAAAAGCGGCCACGAATCCTTCTCTCCAAAGCAGGGTACAAACACACAATAATATTGAGATCTAGTGACTGTGGTGGTCAGGGGAGATTCGATAATTCATCGTCGTGCTCAAAAAACCCGTCCTGGGCGATGCGACCTGTGTGAACAGGGACCATGTCTGTTTAGAACAACGCATCAACATTGTGTAACAAACATCGTACTAGGGGACGAAGGTAATCATCCTAAATCATTACGTTATCTTTATCAGCAATGAGACCTTGCGGAGTAATCACGGTGAGGGCCCATGAAATATCATGATCTTGTGCTTTTTAGTCATAAATCTTCTGACAAGATCGACGCGCCCGACAGTGAATTCGTCTCCTGTGCCAACCTCCTCGTCTCACAGTAGCACTGGCATCTTAAGTCCTCAATTATTCGCAGGATGTATTCCAGTCTCTGTATTTCCCTACAGTTTTTGCCCCTTACAGCTCCTTCTAGCACCACGGTGATCATTCCCTGATGTGTTAACACATGTCCTATCATCCTGGCCCTTCTTTTTGCCTGTGTTTGCCATGCACTCATTTCTTCGCCGGTTCTATGGAGAACCTCCTCATTCTTTACCTTATCAGTCCATCTAATTTTCTGTAACATATCTCAAACACTTCGATTCCCTTCTTTTCCCATTGTCCATTATTCACAACAATACAATGGTGTGTTCCAAAAACACGTTCACACAACTTACTTGCTGAAATTAAGTCCTATATTTGACATCAATAGGCTTCTCTTGGCCAGGAATGCAATCTTCTCCTGTGCTTGTCTGCTTTTTGTGTCCTCCTTGCTTCGTCCGTCGTGAAATATCTTGCTCCGAAGGTAACAGAATTCCTTAACTTGGCCTACCTCGTGATCACCAATTTTGATATTCAGTTTCCCGCTATTCTCATTTCTGCTACTTATCACCAGTTTTGTATTTTTCCGGTTTACTCTCATCCTATATCCTTATCTCATTAGACCGTTAACTTAATTCAACAGATCTTGTAACATCTTCTTCATTGTCACAGAGGATAGCAATCTCGTCAGCGAATCTTATCGGTGATATTCTTTCCTTCTGAATTTTAATCCTACTCTTAAACCTTTCTTTTATTTCCGCCATTGCTTCTTCAACTGAACAGCAGGGCGAAAGAATGCATCCCTCTCTTACACGCTTTTTAATCCGAATACTTCGTTCTTGGTCTTCACGCTTATTATCCCCTTGGTTCCTGTACGTATTGTATATTACCCGTCTTTCCCTACAGCTTACCCTTATTATTCTTAGAATTTTTAACCTCTTACACCATTTTACACTGTCGAATGCCTTTTCTAGGTCGGCAAATGCTATGAAGATGTCTCGTTTTTTCTTCAGTCTTGCTTCCATAATCAAACGTTATGCCAGAACCGCCTCTTTGGTGCCTCTACCTTTCCGAAAGCCAAACTGATCGTCATCTAACAGATC
Source organism: Schistocerca nitens (assembly GCF_023898315.1). Taxonomy (NCBI): domain Eukaryota; kingdom Metazoa; phylum Arthropoda; class Insecta; order Orthoptera; family Acrididae; genus Schistocerca; species Schistocerca nitens. The sequence goes on along the minus strand of NC_064617.1, from coordinate 421,158,086 downwards.
CTCACCTTTTTTAATCATATTAATCTTGTTAGCAGCTTGGCTGCATGAGCTGTTAAGATGATTGGGCGACAGCTCACGCACATATCTGTCCTTTCTGTCTTCGGAATTGTGTGGATCACATATTTTCTAAAGTCAGATGGTACGTCGTCAGCCTTGTAGGGTCTTCATATCAGCTTGAATATTCGTTTGCTTGGCACTTCCCTTAATGATTTTAAATATTTCGACAGAATTTTATATATCCCTTCTGCAATATTTGATCTTCAATCTTCCAGAGCTCTTTTAAATTCTGACTGTGATACTAGATCCCCTACCTATTCCTATCGAACATAATTTCTTGAATCTCGTCATGAGATAAGTCCGCCCTCCCCCCCCCCCCTCACCCTCTAATCCTTCAATCCTTCAATGTACTCTTTCCATCCATCCGCTGTCTCCTCTGCACTTAAGGATACAGTGTACTTTCCCGGCTCAATATTATGTAAAAATCAACATCTATTTCTTTCAGGCACTGTTTACAATGTATATGTTTTACAAATTGTTTGTTGATATCAGGTAATGCAACAAACTTTCTAAACAAATTAGAAGTACTTTGAATATTTTTGAACCTGCGTAGGGTTATTAAACAATACAAAGAAATTGATGCAATTTTTTTCGAAATTGCTTCCTGCAATTGAGGTATAATTTAATCCAATGTTATACATTTGAGGGAGACCAAATTATTACCAGATATGCATGAAATGATGGCTGAGTACTAGACCTATTTAATTCCACCTATTATGTATGTTACAAGGATAAAAAATATCACGTCTTACATTTTAATTTTATAATTTTTTTCCTAATAAAATGTTATTTTCTTATTTTTTTATTGTATATGCGATTGCAGTCTTTATCGGCGTATTCCACTGATGAATTCTTCTCGGGTTATCAGCCGAGTAGTGGCGTCGTTTTGCCGCAACGTTTCAGTGAGTTTCGTACCCATCATCTTCTGGCGAAGTGTCGGGATGCTGTGTTCTGCTTGTCCTACGTCCGCTACTGTAGGCCGGCCAATCACGTTCCTCCGGGGGTGCCGCATCGGCAGTGGTGGGGAGGCCGCGGAGCGGACCGGCGTCGAGACCCGGTGGCTATGCAATCTGTCTGCGGTCGCCGCTGCCTTCAGATCGGAGCGTTCCTGGCGTATTTTGTCAATTGTGGGATTCTATGCTGGACTGAGCTGAAAACCGCTATCCCTGTTTACTAAATCGTTGTGCAGACGTATCTCCACTGCCTCTTTGAAGATCGAGTCCCAGAGACCGTTGGCGCTGCACAGCTTCCTCGTTTTTTTCGAATTCGAAGGTGTGTCCCTCGATAATGCTACGTTCTGCCACCGCGGACTTGTTTGTCTGGCCTAGTCGTATGTTCCTGATATGTTCAGTACAGCGCTGGGAGATACATCGTTGTGTCTGCCCGATATATTCCATCCCACATTCGCACTCAATACTGTAAACTCCCGACGTCTACAGCCCCAGTTGGTCTTTGGTTGAGCCAAGTATATCCTTGACTTTTTTCGGTGCGCGAAAGACGTCCTTATTTCGTGCTTCTTTAATATTCTTGCGATCTTGGATGTTGGCGGTCCAGCAAACGGCAAAAACGCCACACGTTTTGCTCCGTCTTCTTATGGTTTCTCCTCCCGCCTCTTGTCTGCACGCAAGGCGTGTCTTATTTGTGTCTCGCTGTAGCCGTTCTTACGGAAGGTTTCCCGCAGATGTGCTAACTCACGCGGCAAACTCTCGCTGTCACTGATCGACCTGGCTCTTTGTACTAAAGTGTTCAGTTCTGAGTTACGTTGTGCTGGATGGTGGCAGCTCCGAGCGTTGCAAGGCAGCGGCGTCCACAGACAAATTGGATAGCCACCGGGTCTCGACGCCGGTCCGCGCCGCGGCCCCCCCCCCTCCTCCCACCACCACCACCACCAACATCACTACCGACGCAGTACCCCCTTCCGAAGGAACGTGATTGGCCAGCCTACAGTAGCGGACGACGGCCAAGCAGCTATATAGATATGCAGAACACAGCATCCCGACACTCCACGAAGCAGTGGCGTCCAAAGGAGGATAGGAAAGAGAAACATAAAAAGAGCAGGAATCCCACCCCCCGAATCCAAATCCCCCCCCCCCATACCCCTGAGGAGCCCTCGGTTCCTGAGCCACCGACAGCACCTGTCGTCGCCCCGGAAGGGAACCAGGAAACCACTGCCCTGGAAGGGAACCATGAAACCAGGGAGGATTCGGAGGGCTTTGTGCTAGCGAGAAAAACCTTTCGCCAGCCGAGACTCCTACCTGCTCAGGGAGTGGAACCCACCCCAAACAGGTTTCAGGCTGTGGCTGATGTGTCAGACGAAACACAAGAAACAACAGCACAGAATCACACAACACACTGCCTCCTACCAATCATCGCGGAGTTTCCCCACAACTATGAGGAACTCCACAACATGATAAAAACACAACTCAGAGGGGACAACTTTACTGCAAAATCAACGGGGAGGGGGGGGGGGGGGGGACGACGAAATAAAGATCACTCTACACAACATAGAAAACTACAACACCATTAAAAAGGCCCTCACGGACAAAAATATACCCCATTACACGTTCCCCACCACCAAGACAAGGAACAAAAGCATTGTCATTAGGGACCTCCCCAGACGGCTTTCGGCCCAGGGATTTGTAGTCAAAACAATAGAGCCGATGGGTAAAAACGGGGCAGAGAATAAGTGGCCACTATTCCAGGCTACTCTGCCAGACATACCGCAGAACACGTGCGAGATAAAAGCTGTTCTGGCAGTCCCTGTCACCACGGAGCTGCTCCGCCGCAAGAACAAGGTGGTGCAGTGCTTCAGGTGTCAGGGACTGGATCACATTGCCGCCCACTGCCAGATGCACGTGCTCTGTAGAAAATGCGCCGAACCCCAAGACACTAGGACTTGCACAGTAAAACATAAGAACCCACAGGTAAGGTACGCGCTGTGTGGGAAAAACCACAAGGCAGTGTACCAAGGCTGCGAGGTCCACAAAAAACACACACAGAAGGCAAAGGATGCGAAGGCCGCCCTCACACACGAAAACAAGACACAGCTGTCCCATCAAACCACACAGACAGACAAAACAGGACAACACACACAGACAAAACTTGGGTGAAACCAAGAACTGACACTCCAAGGGCAGAAGTGGTCTCTCACCAAAGAGCCAGGAAAACGTCGAGAAATCGGCACAAGCCCTGTCACCACAACACCAGACACACATGCAAGAACAACATTGGGGAAAACACAACAACGACCAGGTCCACCAAGACAGAGGAAGATCTGGGGAACCCCTTGGATCAATTGTTAGGCGTTATGGTCCAGACCATGAACCTCGTCATGGAAATGATGAAGGAATTCAGAGAGGCCCAGAAGCAGAACACTAAGATCCTCGTTGCCCTTCAGGCAACAGTCCAGCAGTCGCTCCCCTCTGCGACTTCCTCAGTAGTCACAAAACCCCATCATGGATAGACAACCAAATATCCAAGGCCTGACAATATGCGTCTTTAATGCAGACGGCATTGTTAATCAACTCATGAAGGAGTTCTCCATCGACATATGCATGATGGGGGAAACCCACCTAAAACCGGGAATAAAAGCGACAGTACCCAACTATGTTAGCTACCGTAAAGACAGGCCAACCCAAGGCAGAGGAGTGGCCATACACATAAAAAGAGGGATCCCTCACCACTAGGTATTCATACCAGCTACCAATAAAATGGAAGAAGTGCCCATGGAAGTAACCACTGCCACTGGACCCCTAACAATCGTTGCAATCTACTGAGCCTCACAAGACGAGATAGACAATGGAAACATAGCTGCTCTATGGCAAATTGAAGGCAAACTCATAATAGGGGGCGACTTCAATGACAAACATCCCGACTGGAACTCTGGAGTAGCCTCCAGAGCAGGCGCCAAACTGCAACGACTAGCGCGCGACCACCATTTCGAAACATGGGGTCCGGTCGAGCCCACACATTTTCCAAAAAATGGAGGTAGGTCCGATGTGTTAGACATACCCTCACTCGGAGGATCGCGGGGTTTGTGGCCCCAAGGACAATCAACAGAATGTCCTCCGATCACAAACCAGTGATTCTAGAGGTCGATGTGGGAGAATGGGTAGCACGCCCATAGTACCAGAAGTCCTACAAACGTACTGACTGGGAGCGATACCGAGAAATTGTCGCCTCTGATGTCGCTCGCGCTCCGCCACCTACTGCCGAAACAGTAGAACAAGGGCTACAAGACCTAACAGGAACCATCTTGCAGGCAGCGGAAGATGCCACTCCCCCACAAAGGAATGGCCCGCCCCCGCAAGTACAACTCCCAGAACATTTACTAGCCCAAATCCGTCACAAGAACAGAGTGGCAAAAGAGTGGAAGATCACCAGAAATCAGGCCACCAGCAGGCTGCTCAATCGTCTACAGAGAGAGCTGAAGGTAGCGCTCAATGAGCACAGAAACCAGTAACGGCAATACCGCCTCACAACCCTCAAAGCAGACGATCACACACTATGGCAAGCAACCAAACAATTTACCAAAAGACGCGCTATGTTGCCGACACTGCACGGCGAGAGGGGTCTGGCCTACAGCCATGCTGAAAAGGCCATCGCCCTCGCCGACACCTTCGAGAAGCAGTTTCAAGCGGCAGAACCCCAGGATGACGAGTATGAAGAGGTAGTCCGTCGTCAACTGGCTGTCTTCCTCGACGCTGAGGAAGACCTAGAGGACGAACCCCCACTTTTCGCCCCCGAAGACGTGGCAAAAGTAATTAGGTCCCTCCCTACAAAAAAGGCGCCAGGACACGACAGTGGCCCCAACCAGCTAGTTAAAAACCTCCCGCCCTCGGCTATCGAACACCTCGCGAACGTCATCAACGAGATTACTCGTAACTGCGAGTTCCCAGCATACTGGAAACACGCGGAAGTGGTCGCGATACACAAACCAGGGAAAGACCCTTTATTCCCGCAGCACTACAGGCCGATTATCCTCTTTCCAACTCTTAGCAAGATCTATGAGCGCCTCCTGCTTATTCTCATACGAGACCACATCACCAACGGGTGACTTTTGCAGTTCAGATTCCGACAGAAGCGCTCCGCCCCACAGCAGATCATGAGACTAGTGAAAGCAGCCACAGAAGGCTTCAACCACACAGGCTACTGTGGGATAGTGCTACTTGATGTAGCCAAAGCCTTCGATTCAGTATGGCATAAAGGGCTACTATGCAAGTTATACACACAAGGGTTCCCCGGGAGCATAGTCAGGTTAATCCGAAGCTATCTCACGAATAGAAAGTTCTCTGTCAAGGTAGTAACAGCCACCTCCAACAAAAGACATATTCGTGCTGAGGTGACACAGGGATCGGTCCTGGGGCCCGTTTTGTACAGTCTGTGTACTGCGGACACTCCAACGGCCCCCTGGTGCATACCGCACAGTATGCTGACGATACTGCCTTTTACACTCGTAATGCGAATAAGGACCTGGTCATTCGGAGGTTACAAAGGGTTCTAGATAACACAGAAACCCGGGCCTGTCACTGGCGCATCACCATCAATCCTGAAAAGACACAGGCTATTTTGATCACCCAGAGACTTGGGAGACGCGGAGCCCCTCAACGCACCCCCTTCACCAGCACCTACATGGATCCCCACTCCCCTGGCGCAGATCTGCCAAGTATCTCGGCGTAACCTTGGACTCCAGACTAACGTGGAAGCCCCATATAGACGAGATCCACATGAAGGTCTGCGCCAGAATGTCCACCCTATACCCAATCCTCAACACAACCAGCTCCCTTCCCTGCTCTGTAGGACTAAACGTCTATCAAGCACTTATACAGCCAGAAATGGAGTACGCATGCCCTTTCTGGGGATATGCGAGGAAGCACCACCTGGACAAACTCCAGAGGCTGCAGAACTGCGCCTTCAGGAGGGCACTGCACCTACCCATGGGATTCCCCACTGACGATCTGCATGCTGCTGCTGAAATCCCTCTCCTCAAAGAAATATTCCAGGATCTGGCAAGGGCTTTCTATGAGAGCTCTTCCAGATCTGGAAATGACCTTATCCAATCTCTAGGTCGGTATGAGACGTCCCACGACAAGCACAAACTCCCCATGACGATCTTCGACGACTACGTCGAAGAGAAAATCCCAAAAATCCCCAAATCCTAACCCCAATCCTTAATCATTAAAACACCAAACATCTCGCCAACCTCAGGCAAGTACTAGACACTACCAGAACACCAACACAAACACAGACAGCCAAAACAGTCAAAGACAATTGCACACTCAAAATGCACACAGTGCAGTAAAATCCAATAGGCTACACACTCCTCAAAACACCTCCCCAAGGAGGGGAAAGTTAAAAGGTGAGAGAGAGAGCATCCCGAGACTTCGCTAGAAGATGATGGGTGCGAAACTCATTGAAACGTTGCGACAAAACGACGCCACCACTCGGCTGATAACCCGAGAAGAATTCATCACTATAATTTAGTTGATTCTGCAATAAAGTTTAGGTTTACTACATAAGTATGGACTCTTGAAAGTTACAGAAAAATTAGAGTAATGTTTTATAAACTTTGGGAAATATTTGTACCTGAATTCTGAAAAATACAACTTGTGGGAAATTGCGAATGAAGACATGAGTCCAATTAAACTGTGGCTTAGAACATACCTAAAGCATAGCCTTCATCCTACAGCATTTCTTCATCTTCAAGCTTTCTCTTGGCATTCCTTTTAGTACTTCTTGCTTCTATGGTAACTTGAAGTGCAAATCTTTCAGCTTCATGCACCTGTTGTCTGTCACACGCAAGCAATTGATCTTCCATATTAGAGCCCACATGTTATGCCTAAATTTCTCAGGACCTACAACCTTCCTATCACTCAATCACTGAAACATATGACTGCATCTAGTACACCAACTTTTAATGTATTTAGTCCTACAAAAACATTCTTGGGTAATCTTTCCAATATGAAACGGTTGAAACTTCCATTTGTATTCTGAGTGCCCCCATGAAGACATTTACTAAGCAAAACAGGGTCACTCAGGTCTCTAAAAATTGGTTTTATTTCATTCATAACGGGCTCAGGAAGAGAATGCTTATGATGGTATATTTGACCACTTTCATTTGCTTTTTAGTAACCACACCAAAAATTTGCTCCTTTAGGGCAAAGTCCGTAAACAGGATGCTCATCTGTGGACAGCTTATGAAAGTAGGTGGCCCATACAGCTTTTCTCTTTGCTGTAGCACCATTCAGAGCTGCAGTTCGTCTAATGGCCATTCCATAATAACTCTGAAGAAGGTCTGTTTCAGTTTCTGTGAATCAGCCTCGGCCAGACAGAGATTTTCCATCAGATAGCAACTTTCCTTTCATTTCTCTTCGTAGCTTCCTCCATCTAGCACCCATCCTCTTTTGCACACGTCCACAACACTCCAGTTTTGTTACCAAGGTATCACCATAAACATTGAACTCATTACTTTTATTGAAAGCTTTAGAATCGCCATCGCCTAGGCACTTCGTATATCTAACGTTATATACGGGCACCGATCTCTGAAATATTTTTAGACTTTCATCATACTTCCTACCTCCACTGTAACCATCATAATTCTTGGAACACTGATGTTCAATATGTCCTTCAGTGTTACCATGGCAGGTGTGGCAGTACTTGGATAAGCACTCAACATCAACAACTTTTCCACTCTCCAGAGAAGCAGCACTTACAACACCATTCAAGGAACGATGTCCTCGACGTTGCCATGTCCCATCAAGTGCAATAGCAATGTCCCTGGTTCCACTAATATTTACATTTTCTTCTACTGCACGTTTCATAGATGCTTTAGACACAACCGTCAAGGCACCTAAAAGTATTTTTATATACTTGCTGAACCTACTGGGAGGAGGAGGAAGGTTCCTCAAACCACAAAACGTTTTAGCAGCCTTTTTTTCCTTTTCCTATTGCACGCAATGCATACACTAACTTCAAATTCACAGCATATGAATTATGCACAATGTTCGAAGTCATTTTCGAGGTAAATTTATTGCAGAATCTACACAGAACAACTAATTTTGAAGCTAAACACTTCCTGCTACTTTGTCGTTCAGTTATTTCCAGACACCCTACACCATCACATTGTTTAGATTTCGCCACTTCCTTTGTCAAAGAAGATAAGATGCCCACATCAACAACAACAAATCCACTACAAACAGCGTCACTGTTAACACAAAAATTTGAATCACCAGGAGGCATGCCATGTAGGAGTTTCTACCCTGAAGAACTGATACACAGGTTACTTTCAACAGTGTGGCTTGCTTTGTTTGTGAACTGGTTACCACGGAATTTCCTTTTATTGAATTTCTTGGTGCGTGGCATAGTTCGTATTTATTGTACACTAAAGAATAAGGATATGTACTTCCACAACATTCAGTAACACGTGAACAAACTGCTTCAGCGAAACAAAAGTAAATACTAGCGAAGATAATCAATTACAGACACTAGAAACCTGCACTATTACCAAAAAATACGATGTATCACACGAATAATCGCTGGAAACAGAAAGTTCAAAGTTCTTTTCGAAATAATACTGGTTTCTGTAACAGAAATAAAGGGGGCGTGGCGATATAAATGTAAATTTAAAATTTGGTATATATATATATATATATATAGGTCATTTTTCATTTGAAACCCTATATATGTATATCAATGTAATCAGGAAAGACTATAGAATTTAATAAAGTCATTAGAATATTTCGATTTTTCCACCATTTATAAGTACCCTGTATCCTTAACAGTGGAATTCCCATTGCGATCTTAATGTTACCTCCCTTCCTTTTAATTTCATCGAAAGTTGTTTTGACTTTTTCTGTATGCTAAGTCAGTCTTTCCTAAGACCATTTCATTATCGATTCATTCACATTATTTCTGCAGCCATTTCGCCTTGGCTTCCTTGCATTTCCTGTTTATTTCATTGTTAAGATAGTACACAAAAGAATAGTCATAAAACTGAGGATATGATCACAGTTAGTCTATCTTTAGGGGCAGTAAAGACACCATAGAGGCTGTCTGACGTTACGATTGATAAGGACCAAAATCTGAAGATAAACCGACACTTGTCACAAGATTTATAGACCCACAAAAAGATTTTTTTGTAAACTCCGACCGCCTTGTCACCTGTGCCAAAGGTGTCGTTGTATGCGGTGTGGAGGGGTGTGACGTCAGCACACCGCTCTCCTGGCCGTTGTCAGTTTTCGTGACCTGGAGGCGCAACTACTCGGTCAAGCAGTTCCTCCAGAATCAAACTCCCTGGCAGATTAAGTAGATCCTCAATTGGTATCACGGGGCTGACAAGGGAATGGTCCAATCCGACATGTCGAAACCCACCCTGAAGTCTTTTTATGCAGGAAGAATACAACTAAATAAACGCACTGTCAAAATTTCAGCTGCTGAGACGTACTGCAAGTATTTTTACTTTGTAACTGTTGAAGTTACTCGTTTTTGACGTACGAAGAACCGCTAATGACAGCAGATTGTACACCCTTTCCTGCCTAGTCCACGATCGGCCATGACAAAAGAGCTTAGGGTAGCGTAGTGCTAATATCCCGAGTGGCACAAGCGAATTTGAAGCACCTAAACCATACAAAAAATTTCACGTATCATTAATATTTCGAATAAGAGGTAGTTCGTATCGATAGCTAAATTGTACCATATGTAATTGTTACAAAGGTGATTAGCAGAGGAAAACAAATCAAGTCAGTGTTTGATGTTACGTTAGATATGACTTCAGTCAGTCTTGACTTTAATTTATTGAAATGAAATATTTGTCACATATACGTCATTTTATAACAATTATTATTTGTCACATATACGTCATTTTATAACAAATACTATAGCACAGTTCTTATGACAATTTTAAAATGGAACATTTCCTTGCTTATGTTCCTTAGAAGTTACAATGAAACAAAGTGTCATTTGAATCGCGAAAACAAAAGACAGAATTGCGGAGGAGTAAGAAGTGGATACTGAGCATACTTAAAGCAATTAGTAAAACGTGCCACTGCAAACAAATAATGCACAAATGACTTACATTTAAGAATACCTTTCTCGTGATAAATTTCAAATAACACGGAGCTGTCGCAAATTATATTGTCCGACAATGTCTCTAAAAAACTTCCATCAGTCGAAAAACTTCTTTATCGAGAGTCATATTAGGTGTTCCTGGAGGAATCTGAATTATAGCAACAATGTTTTCGTCGTTCTTCCGAATGACGGAGGTATCGTTATGTCCAGCCCAAGAGTCCAACAAAGCAATGAATTAATTTGTGTAGCTCGTGTTGGATGAAACGTTAAAAATTTTTCTTTCCTACTTTTCCGGATTTGACAGGTCGATAATATGGTTTTTGCCACTAAATAGTCCTTTTTCTGTTTTTGGTCACAATATGCCTTGAGGTCCCTGAAGACAAATATCTTCAGTGGCAACAGTAATCCATTCACACCTATCACTGTCATTGTTGTATATGAATGGATCACAGCATTAACCGATTCTACAACAGATTGTCTTTTTCCGCCTCAACATGTTGAAATGCGGTTTCCTCGCAGTTCTTTCAAGAGACCTGACTAATCAGCGTTTGACACAGCAAATGTAGGAATAATAGCACGATTCATCTTCACATGAGACATGAACTAATGGCATCTCCTCTACACTTTATCTTGAAGAAAACTTCATTGTTTTACGAATTACTATACTGTATGATTTTTTGATCTGCTTAATCAGTTAGAGAAAGACTTGAAATCAGCAGTGTTCATCTCATTTATGATTCGGATAGACCAGTCTCGTAGATCTCCATCGGTAACGGTGCATTGCATCTCACGAGCAGCTCTGCATAGTCTCAAGAAAATTCCTCTAAAGTACCGTTGTCCTTGTTATTTATTCAAGTTTAGGGTTTTACGTTGTTTATTAATGGGGCTAACGGGACTTCATGGCCAGCCTGTATAGTAAATGTTTCGGATAATTTTTCTCTCATAGTTTTGCGACTTTCATTTTTGCGCGTGTTTAATACTTTATGTAAGATTTTTTGCCATTTGTAACAGTTCACGGTCAGCTTTTCTGAAGCAAAACCGAGTTTGCACACCGCTTAACGTTAAGCGTTAAACACAACGAATATTGATTCAGTGTTATCTCTATTGCTAACGCTTACACTAGTGCAAAAGCAACTCGTAATTATTACGGATATTAAATGAGTTGCAGATTTGATCGAACAGTAACTGCGGACAATTGTTTCAGAGAAACTGTGAACGAAAACAGAAATTCGCTTTACAAATTACGCTCGCGCCGAGTAGTGTCATCCGTTTACCGAAGCGCCGTCGACCAAATATATGCTCCTGCTATGATGTGCATGCGCAGTCTGCTACAACATCGGTAGGGGTGTACAATTCTCCAGCCGCCTGGTGATCTACGAATTTGGCTATTTTCAACATTTTTGAAAAAAGTACTTGTAGTGCGTTTTAGCAATTCAAATTTTGACAGCGTCTTTCTTTCGCTGTATTCTTCCTGTAGAAAAAAAAATTCTGGGCATTTTTCGACTTGTCGCAGCATTCGACCATTCCCTTATAAATGCAACCCGTTCCAGTTCTCTCACCAAGAAAGCAATCCTTAGCAACACAGGGGACTGAAACTGGGTCCTCCGCTTGATAGCCAGCAGCGCTGACCTCTAAGCTACCAAGGCTGCCTAAGAAAATTATATGGACACATTAAAGTGGAACATATTTTTGAAATCTTCAGGAAAATTGGTATATGCTTTATGGATGATGGATAATGTACAATTTGTACAAGAATCAAGGGGCAAGAATAAGAATGTAAGAGCAAGAAAGAAGAGTTTGATAATAAGGAGTTTATGGCAGGAACGCAGTCTTCCTCCCAGACTGTTCAACCAGTATGCTGAAGAAGCAATGACGGAAATAAAAAGAAAGACTCAGGCATTGAACGAAAATTCAGGAGAAAATTGTATCAGTGATAAGAGTCCCCTATGACACTGTTACCCCGAGTGACAGTGACGAATTATAAAGACCTGTTGAATGTAATGAACAACCTAATGAGTACAGAAAAAGGACAAAGAATAACGAAAGGCAGAGGAACGTAGTGAAAGGTAGCAGAAATTAGATTGACATGAAATAAATGAACACGTGGTAGACAAAGTGAAGGAATTTTGTACCCTTGCGAGCCAAAAAAAAACTCACGGCGGAAGAAGCAAGAAGGACATCAGGATTAGACTGGGTCAAGCAAAGGGGGTGTTCCTCGCTAAAGGAAGACTAGTGTCAAACCTAGGCCTGAATTTAAGGAAGAAATTTCGGAGAATGTACGTCTGGAGCTCAGCATTGTATTGAAGTTAATCATGGATTGTGGTGAAGCCAGAAAAGAAGAGAATCGAAGCGTTTGAGATACGGTGTTACATAAAGATGATGAAAATTGAGCTGGCTCGTAATAAATGAGGAGTTTCTCCGCAGGATCGAGGACGAAAGAAATATGAGGAAAACACCGGCTAGAAGAAAGGACAGGATGACGGGGCATGTGTCAAAACATGAGTAAACAAGTTCCTGACGGGGCAGCACGTCTCCTGGAGCTTGGAGAAACACCAACAGATTAGGTTGGGTGATTTTCTGCCCTCGGCAAAAATCAGAAGAAATGGTTCAAATGGCTCTGAGCACTATGGGACTCAACATCTTAGGTCATAAGTCCCCTAGAACTTAGAACTACTTAAACCTAACTAACCTAAGCACATCACACACACCCATGCCCGAGGCAGGATTCGAACCTGCGACCGTAGCAGTCCCGCGGTTCCGGACTGCAGCGCCAGAACCGCTAGATCACCGCGGCCGGCAAAAATCAGAAGAGTACAACCATCATTGGCTCTAGCAACCCGCAGTATGATGTCTTGAATTGGTTCTGTACGAAGCTGCCTGACGCATTAATGTAGTCAGCGTCTAGTTGTTGCTGCTGTATTCACAAGTAACTATCGCTGAAGCTATGGCAGAATCTGATCGCGTCACAAAAAATAAGATTTCGCCATTCATTCCCTCTAGCTACATCTTGGTTTACGCATACTGTATCTGTAACTTCCTGGAAAATTAAAACTGTGTGCTAGACCAACATAAGAGTTTTAATGTGCCAGGAAGTTTCAGTAGAGAGTAAACTTTGCTGCGAAGTGCAGGATACTTTGAGGTAAGTGTCTCTATACTGTAGCTCAATTCTTTTCAGCATTTATATTATCTGATTTATCTCAAGCGTGCAACACCCAAAATTTAAGAATAAAGACACACAAGCTGCAGCTTAGATGGAGCGCGCGGCGTAAATATGCACTGCGTACCCGCTTGACTGATACAGGCGGCGGTGGGCAAGCAGGCGTCATCGGCGGACTTTGTGGCTCCCGCCCAAGCGACTCGAGAAATGAAGACCACAGCTGCCTGTGTCGACTGCAAAGCTTCGAACTCTGATCAGAGTCTGGTCCATGTGTTCCATGAGTAGACACAGGCGTTTTTAGCGGCTTCTGTAGCGCGGATGGAGATCCTGTCGGCTTAGGTTCGTTGGTTAGTGATGAAGCCTCCATGTGTTCGGTCGTTGGATACACGTGAGGTGTGACACGTGATTTCCCTCCGCCGCTGAATGTGGAAGACCTTGGGAAATTTATTTTTGTCTCAATGTTCTCAGAGTTTCACGGACCCATGATGCGCGTGTACATAAAGGCTGTAAAAAGAGTCACAGGTTTTTCAATAGTACGCAAATATGATTTAATATAATGCTTAAAATCAGACTAAAGCTATCGAGCTACATACATGAGTATAATAAAATGCATCTTATTATGAAAGAGACAAAGCTCAAAATTTTTTATGACAGTGTGTACAAAATATTTGTCCAATAAAGGAAGGCACCTGGCAATGAGATTTGGAAAATTGAAGAGAGTAGATGCAGCAAAGGGACTTAAAAAGATTAAAAAAGCGAATGAAGGATGAGGTAGGAACAAATAAGTGGCGTGTAAGTTACTGCAGGATAGAGACTACACGAAGGCGATCTCCTGTAAAATCAAAGATAAAGCATACACAAGGACACCACAGTAGTGAAGACATAAATACTCCCTAATCCAAAATACCTGGTAGCTTCTTTGCGTTAGTGTCAAAGCTTCATTTTGATCCATGTGAATCTCTACCGCATCATTAGCGAGTTTGCGTAAATCACATGAGCTAATATAGATAAAAACGTAAGTCAACACAAATCCTCATCCATAAAACAATTTTGGACAATACTGTTCATTATCTGAATGATTTGTAGGTAGATATTTCTTATTTGAGATCAATATATGTTAATTTTTATCGTTGAAGACTCGGTCTATGTGACACTGTCACACTTTTAAAGACAATTCATCGAACTCATTCATTTTTTCGTTGTTTTGTAGAAAGATAGTTCATATTTTTTCTTATTCCATTTTGATATATGTTTAGTAAGCGTTGAAATGTGTCCGTGCCACACCTTTGTGTTCTCATAAGATACAAAGTTGCTTGACGTATTACTTCAATAACTTTAAAATTGAACTTCTCTTTGAACAAATAACTATTCCTTGATTTCCCGTTCTGTTAGAAATTTATCATTTCCAGTTTCTGAATCTATTTATCCATAATCAAATATACTGGTGTGACAGATCGTTTGTCATCTTCGTTAATTACTTCCTCTGCAGTAACTAGTTTGAAAAAGAAAACTTCCTGTCAGATTAAAACTGTGTGCCGGACCAAGACTCAAACTCGGGAGCTTTGCTTTTCACGGGCAACTGCTCTACCGATTGAGCTACCCAAGCACGACTAACGACCCGTCCTCACAGCTTTAATTCCGCCATTATCTCGTCTCCTACCTTCCAAACTTCACAGAAGCTCTCCTGCGAACCTTGCAGAACTAGCACTCCTGGAAGAAAGGATATTACGGAGACATGGCTTAGTCACAGCCTGGGTGATGCACGGTGCAGGGGGATTAATTTATTTTCACAAATAATGTGAAGATTTTTACAATTTAACGGAAAGTCTTCAGTATTGCAGAAGAGACTGAATGTTTCCATCAGAGTAAGTTGAACAAAATTGGTTTTTTATACTACAAATTTGAGACTTAATAACTACTTTGTGGTGGTGAAGCCACTGTAATCCCTTTAGGGTGGTATGACATGAATAGTTTAAATGAATTTATTCAAACAAAGAATCCAATCAGAGTTTAACTGAAAATTAACTGTGGAATATAATGATAGTAGACTAGTAATAAAATATACTTTGGCACCAAAGGAAGTATAAAAAGTCTGTTATCGTTTTCCAGCAAAAGCGACTAACGAAGTGCGGAAAATGTCCTTCAAGCAATATCTTTTAAAATAACTTTACTCCTGTTTGTGCATATTAACAAAATCGACAAGGTGAGAGCTGCCTTTCACAATAACCAATATGATCCATTTTTAAATGGTGCATTCGAGGTAGAAGTGCTCTCAAATGTGTATAAATCCAGCCTGTCAGTGCAACGGCTAACGTAATTTAAATAAAGTAAACTACTTCAAGTATTTACAACCACATTATTGTGTGTATAATACTTTATTCTTCCCCAAATGGGTACTCTTGAACAGACGATAATTGATACAAACATAGTAAAATGCATTGATTCGATATGCCAATCGTAAGCAATTATTATAGGTAGAAATTACATCCTTCTGAAATACATCACAGTGTTTCATTCTCGTTCTGTCTTCCACTTTTTACTACATGTCTATAACTTTAATGAAGCACCGACTTCCTGTATTTTCTTTGTACACTCTCACTGATGTGATTTTGTAAATCTTCAATTAGCTTCTTTTATTCTTATCCATGTGTGGAACTCATCCTGGACACGACTCTATATGGTGCCTGTGTAAGTTTTGGGACATCAGAATTAAATATACAGCTTGCAGGAATTTGGTCAAGGTCATTCGTTCGTGATTCAGTGGCGAACTATCAGTATAGCTTGTGTACTTGCAACAGTTTTATCCGACATGTGATACTCGTACAATAGGGGCCTACATCATTAATAGATTGGACCCGCAATATCGCAGTAATTTCAGTATAACGGAACGCCTATATTCGACCAGAGGCACGGAAGATGTTCTCTTACTCACTATCTGAGCCCCCCCACCCCGTCCCAACCTCAAATGCAGTATGTCTCCAATAACTGAATATTAAATCCAGAGTACCACAGAGGATGGTCTAAAAAACCATACATAGTAAATAGAAATGGATATTTAATACGATTTTCTACGCTTATATTCGCCATGACTAACCATAGATCTTAAAAAAAGAAAACAAATCAATAAATTCAACATGTCCTAGGTAGTATTCAGAAATATTTATAAAACAATCTGCTTAAATATCGAGTTCATTTACCTTGACTGGTGTAATGATGATTTCTCTAATCGCAGAGGAAATACCAAGACAATAACTGCCGCCAACCTGAACTGCAAAAAACAAATGACAAAAGGATAAACGAAAGTAATATACACCCAAAAATAGTGTAAATCTCATTCCCCTACCTGAAAAATGAAAATATCGCCCAGTATCAGCTGGCTATGTCCATCAAAGACGTGTCGATCAAGGCACAAAACAAATAAAAAAGAAATATTGACAGTGCTAAATGCATACGATCGGAAAGAGGTAGCAAGGCTACATATTCTAGGCTAACTATTCTAGTCAAGCGATATAATCTACCTTTCGGCGCCGCTCAGTGAACATTTCCATACACTTTCCACTTATAACTGTACACTAGCACTGCATTTTAAGCTATTGGAGCATTATGAATCACCTCGAAGGGAACGATCCATTGATACGTAATCAGCATGGTTTCAGAAAACATCGTTCTTGTGCAACGCAGCTAGCTCTTTATTCGTACGAAGTAATGGCCGCTATCGATAGGGGATCTCAGGTTGATTCCGTATTTCTGTATTTCCGGAAAGCTTTTGACACCGTTCCTCACAAGCGTCTTCTAATCAAGCTGCGGGCCTATGGGGTATCGTCTCAGTTGTGCGACTGGATCCGTGATTTCCTGTCAGGAAGGTCGCAGTTCGTAGTAATAGACGGCAAATCATCTAATAAAACTGAAGTGATATCAGGTGTTCCCCAGGGAAGCGTCCTGGGACCTCTGCTGTTCCTGATCTATATAAATGACCTGGGTGACAATCTGAGCAGTTCTCTCAGGTTGTTCGCAGATTATGCTGTAATTCACCGTCTAGTAAGGTCAACCGAAGACCAGTATCAGTTGCAAAGCGATTTAGAAAAGATTGCTGTATGGTGTGGCAGTTGACGCTAAATAACGAAAAGTGTGAGGTGATCCACATGAGTTCCAAAAGAAATCCGTTGGAATTCGATTACTTAATAAATAGTACAGTTCTCAAGGCTGTCAATTCAACTAAGTACCTGGGTGTTAAAATTACGAACAACTTCAGTTGGAAAGACCACATAAATAATATTGTGGGGAAGGCGCGCCTAAGGTTGCGTTTCATTGGCAGGACACCTAGAAGATGCAACAAGTCCACTAAAGAGACAGCTTACACTACAATCGTTCGTCCTCTGTTAGAATATTGCTGCGCGGTGTGGGATCATTACCAGGTGGGATTGACGGAGGACATCGAAAGGGTGCAAAAAATGGCAGCTCGTTCTGTATTATCACGTAATAGGGGAGAGAGTGTGGCAGACATGATACGCGAGTTGGGATGGAAGTCATTAAATTTACGAAATTTCAGTCACCAACTTTCTCTTCCGAATGCGAAAATGTTGTTGGGCCCAGCCTGCATAGGTAGGAATGATCACCAAAATAAAATAAGAGAAATCAGAGCTCGAACAGAAAGGTTTAGGTGTTCGTTTTTCCCGCGCGCTGTTCGGGAGTGGAATGGTAGAGAGATAGTATGATTGTGGTTCGATGAACCCTCTGCCAAGCACTTAAATGTGAATTGCAGAGTAGTCATGTAGATGTAGATGTATTTCGTTTTCTATTCTGCTTTCACAAACATAGTCACATAAAGCGCGATTTTCGCAATTCCTGGTGAACGTTGCAAAATTTAAGAGCATGAAACATTATTTCTTCGTTCTAACAGCATTTTCCAATATTTCTTGAAAACCGGAATTTAGATATGACTGTAAGTTTACATATACAGTTACTCTTTGAGTACTGATGCCCGTACCTTGCACGCAGTGGCCTAGTGCAACAACATTGCCTCTATGGGAACTGCAAGTGATCGAGAAGCGCCGGCCGCTGTGGCCGAGCGCTTCTAGGCGCTTCAGTCTGGAACCGCGCGACAGCTACGGTCGCAGGTTCGAATCCTGCCTCGGGCATGGATGTTGTGTTGTCCTTAGGTTAGTTAGGTTTAAGTAGTTCTAAGTTCTAGGGGACTGACGACCTCAAATGTTAAGTCCCATAATGCTCAGAACTATTTGAACCATTTTTGATCGAGAAGCTCGGTGGCGTCAATCGTTACGAGCGGCGCGGAAGGCAATGACTAGTGTGGAGTCGTGGCTTGATGTTAGACGTATTGGACGATACATGGCCTCGTGCCGTGAGAAGTTTGATAAACCCGTTAAATGTTGCAGTGTTCGTAGACGAGACTGAGAACTCGTTAATATTAGAAACGAGTTGTTAGCAAAGGTTGGTATAAGCAATGGTTACCTCAGAAAAGTAGTAACAAGCCGAAATAAGAGTGAACGTCAGGACGTGTGCGTAGAAACATCAGGAACGTGTACCGTGCCTTGTACTAGACACAATGAATCTTTCAGTTCCATGAAGTCAGTGCCTCCTTTCGAATCCTTTTCATATATATTGGAAATTATTGAGTGCGAAGATTTTTAATGGCAAGTGTGATGATACTGATAGGGCATGTAAAGATAGGCACATAGTCCCATTTTTAGTCTTCAGGTGCATGTTCCTTGGGAGTAAGTTGTCCACTTTAAGCTGTGCAACATAAACATTGATGTGATCGCCGTGGTTGTATCAACACAGCTCGTTTTAGACAGATGCTTGACCGTGTTAGACGCGAATAACAGGTAAGGCCTCTTACAAGACGTAGAACACCTGCGAAGACAACCGCTCCTCACAAGAATGGGACTGTCCTTATTTCCATGCCGGGAAGGATCGTAAATAATGCGAAGCTCCTTTAGACCTAAGAAGCTCTCAGTTTTTAGTTGGAGACCCACACCTGAGGCAAAGTCCAGGATTAACTTTATAGAACACCATATGAAATGACAAAAAGATATAGCAAAAATAATATGTACTCATTACTGAATCGAGGTCAAAAGTTACAAGCCATCTGGTCTTGGGGCATAATGCATCGGGACCGAGCACTCGATAGAATCCTGTATGAGTGTTCGGCGAAGACGACAACGTACTTAAAAAGTCATTGTGAAGCTAGTCACGATAAGAGCTACCTAAATGTATCCATGTGCTCCGTCGTGCTGTACTACACTGACGGTGTTGGCATCGCCGGCGGTTAATCGCAGCAGCTACTGCAGGGCCATCCCTTGGTATCAGCAATGGCGACGCCACCTCATGTCTCAATTAAGTCTCAGCCACGCTCCTGTTTACGTCTTCCTCACAGTATCTGAAACCGCTGTGAGCCGTTGGGTAGCGATAACTAGCGTGAAGTTGCAACTTGGAATTTGGATGGATTGGCGTCCTTACTGGAATTGCGAAGACGTGGGTCTCAGTTTAACGATGGATTAGTGAGCATGAAAAATTTCAGTTGACAAAACAGAAACAACTCAGAAACAATATAATTCGCTGCAGCCCGAAGAACAATTACACACAAAATATCCTTTTACAACAACTGAACAAGGTCAAATACAGAACAAATTCAATTTGGCCCTCCAATGGGCAGTCAGATAACAATATAACATTTTAAAATTTCGAGCATTGTGCTCTCATCATACATGGCAACTGCGAAGCCAGGTAATACTTTAACTTATTTAGGATGAGAGATAATGCCTTCTACTTACACCTTGCTGTAGTGTTATTCTGCTACCGGTAGGGGACAAGTAAGACACCACCTACCAACAAAACTACCAAGTTAGCCACGCTATTGTCTAAATAAATAATGCCATTGGTCAGACGGTCGGTGTGGCCGAGCGGTTCTCGGCGCTTCAGTTTGGAGCCGCGCGACCGCTACGGTGGGAGGTTCGAATCCTGCCTCGGGCATGGATGTGTGTGATGTCCTTAGGTTAGTTAGGTTTAAGCAGTTCTAAGTTTTAGGGGACTGATGACCTCAGATGTTAAGTCCCATAGTGCTCAGAGCCATTTGAACCATTTGAAGCCATTGGTCAAAGCACGGCAAGAAAATGGTTTTCTCGTTTTAAAGTGGGTAGTTTTGACATTAGTGACTCTCCACGTTCAGGGTTTAGTGTCTCTCCACGTTGGGATTTGATGAAGATCGTTTAAACGTATTGATCCACAATGATCCTCGTCAGAGTACTCGAGAACTGGCAGATGTGATGAAATGTGATCATTCCACCATTGTGTGACATTTGCATGCAGTGGGGAAGGTTCAAAAATCAGGTGTGTAGTTAACACAGGCTCTAAGCCAAAATCACAAAAATCGGTGGATGGCCATAAGTGCATCTATGCTTGCTGATCATCAGCTAGCTGGTGAAAAACACCGACCATTCCCATCCTGTATTGTTACTGGTGACGAGAAATGGTGTCGTGGTGCAAACGTAAGGAAGGATTGGCTGAGTCAAAACAAAGCAGCAACCTCCCGTACAAAGACATGCAGGCATCCAGAAAAGGTAATGTCTCACTTCTGGCGGAACAGCAACGTTGTGGTGTACTACGAATTGTTTCCCAGAGGTGTAACCACCACTGCGGACATTTATTGTCAACAGTTGAGACTCTCTTGAAGATTCAGTCCAAGAACAACGATCAGGAAGACTGCGCGAAGCTGGTAGAACAGCGACGGCGTGTTGTACTTAAAATTGCATCCCCATGGTGTAATCACCACTGCTTACATTTATTGTCAACAACTGAGGCGTCTTGTAGATGCTATACAAGAACAACGATCAGGAAGACTGCGTTAGGCTGGTGGCATAGCGACGGTATGATGTACTACGAATTGCCTGCCCGAGGTGTGACCACCATTGCTGACATTTATTGTCAACAACTGACACGTTTTGCAGACGCAATCAAAGCACAACGATCAGGAAAACTGTGTGAAGTGATGCTACCCCACGATAGCGCCAGCCCCTATTCTGTTAGACTGACAAAAAACACGATGCACTAGTCCGTTGGTAGTCATTCCGCACCCACTTTCTTCAGCTGATCTTGCGCCCTCAGATTTTCACCTTTCCCGCTCCCTGTCGAACAACCTTCAAGAAACTTCTTTCCGGATGAAAATGGGCTCCAGACACGGGTCGATGAATTCTTCGTCTAAAAAGTACGTGGTTTTTACAGTCACGAAATTGAAAAGTTGCCCCAACGTTGGCAAAGTGTTATTGATTACTAAAGATACACATGACAGGGGTCATGTGTATCTCCTTGTGTTTATTAAACTTACGTAAAGGCGCTACGAAATTATGCGCCAACCCAATACAAAAACCCTTGTGCACAAGAGTGACTCGCTACTTCAATCACAAGAAGAGCCAATTCTTAAGACCACTGAACAAACGACTGATTCACAGTCGTAGCGAAAAAAATTAACATTCATTTAATTTGCTTAATTACGCCCACGGCTTGTACTGATACAATCAGCCTGTTCTTTCGCACAAAACACACTGTTGCAAGCCCCGAGCGCGATAAACATAAACAAGCACTCCCAGATTTTCGTTCAGTAAGGTGTTTCCAAGTCGCAACACTCAGTGGACGTTCTCACATAACTCGGTGCACCTCCTCAAACACAAGGTCACCAGGATGCCACCATTAACAGTAAAAGCACTGATAAGGAACCCCTTGAGTGACAGGTCGCAAAAATGCCAATGATGTTTACTGCATTCGGCGCCCCACATATTGTCTACCGTACAACTACAGTACTGGTTGCTAACGGCAACAGGGGTCAGGATTGGAGGTATTGAATAGTGCGTACAGCATGATGCTACGGAGCGTAGTTGAACCGCTTAGTCGACGTATAACTCACAACAGTGCTCCAGTGCTAGTGGTAACAAAGCAGAACAATGGCAACGACAAAAGAAGAAGCTTTGCATTGTATCCATAACAACAGTTTGCGAAGTTCACATTTCGTCAGAAAGGAATCCAAGTAATTTCACAGAGTGAGAAAGAAATGACAGATGAAATACTAGCGTTTCTGCAAGAAAAGTCAGTGGAATGAGTGGTGTATACGCTCGACTGTGTGGACAATGTATATGAGGAGTACATGCTTAACAAGTGAAAGTGATACTGAAACAGGTGTCGAGCTACGTAATTCATCATCCTTGTCGGACAGGGAGCCACAAATCCCGTCTACAGTGAAAGGTAGTAAAGGACAATCGTTGGCCATGGAGCGAGTATTAAACATAACTACGTACACGGAAGATCATCCGCAGCATAGTAAAAAAGGGGTTCTTTGTATTGGGTTTGTGCATAAATTCGCTGCGTTTTTACGTAAGTTTAATAAACACAACAGATACACATGACAGAGACGTTTAGTCGTCAATAATATATTCTCCGTCACTATCTGCAATACTCTGCCAACGTTGGGGCAACATTTCAATTCCGTCACTGTAAAAATCACGTACTTTACAGACGAAGAACTTACTGAGTCGTGTATGGAGCGCATTTTCATCCAGAAAAAAGTTTCTTGAAAATTGTTCGACAGGGAGCGGAAAAGTTGAAAATCTGAGGGCACCAGATCAGATGAAGAATTAATAAGCAGAAATGTGACCGTATAGCGCATAAGAAAAACTGTGGATGTTCAAGGGAGGACAAGGCGCACTTCTTATAAAAACTGGTATTTGCGCGTTTCAAGCTTAGTCGATACAATTTACAGCATGTGCATTATGGTGACATATTACGTTATGTACATCAAATTTCGCGTGACATAAATTACAGTGATTTCAGGGCAAGCAGTAGATGGCCACAGAATTGGAAGGCATAAGATAAGGAAATATGAAACAAAACGTCAGCTTGAGGATGCACACCAAATTGCGCAATCGGTCCGGAAATTTGTAGATGAGATAAAGAAACTTATCGTTCAGTAAGGATTTTTTTCAACTCTGACCAATCGGGATTTGAAGAGGGAATGCATATGAAAGGAAACCTGAAAATTAGAGGTACGAAGACAGTTGTATCACGATCAGTTAACATCAATGCCATAACGCATTCGTATACAGATATGCCGACTGTTAATCTGGATGATAAATTGCCTGGAAAGTTATTTATTGTGCTGCGAGGAGTCAGAGGTACTGTGCCCCCTACAATTGCGTACCGTGTGCATGATCTTGCAAGGGTAGTAGGGAATATTTACGTCACACCAAGCAAGGGTGGAAAAATGGGCATAAAAGAACTACAATTACGGTATGAGCACTGCTTTTGGCCCATAGCTTGTCAAAGTAAGCTGTTTTTGCTAGTTTCCTGGTCTGCATATAAAAATCCTCCTCCTTTAGAGAGAGCTAACCCTCCAGAAAAGAGCGTGACATTGCAATTCCTACCACTTGGAACCACTGGACAAATTTAGCCACTGGATTTTGATTTTTCCGTGCCTATAAAACATATTATCGCACTATCTGAGCTACGCCTTAACGGAATGCCAGTTTCACGATAAACTCCACGACAGGCTGCTTCGAATTCGGCTGCATCCCATCACGTTCCATCATTTCTCATCCCAATAACATGATTCTATATGCATTCTTTAAGAGTGCATACCTAGCTGAACGTCCTTCACGGTCTGTAACTCCCAAGGAGTTCGCCTTCGATCTTGATTGTGCAAACCTTTTTAGCAATATGGCGTGCCATTTTTCATTCAGTGTTCAATGTGGAAGTTAATGGTTTGTTCTGAACATTTCTTGAACGTCTGCCATGTCCAATTTGTGAAGTGTCACAGATACATACCACGGAAACTGCACATCCTGGAAACTCATTTTCTGCCACCCTCCTGATGCACACGTTTTCCTGTCAAAATTATTGACACAACACTTTCAAATGAGTCGTAGTAAAGATTGAACTTGCGACCTCGCATCCGCGGGGTTTCTTGTCCGATTGTACACCTTGTCACCTGCCGAAACCTTCCCCTCGCTTCCACTGCAGTGCTGTGCGCCTGAACGAGAAGGGCAGCAACCACTCAGTCAGGTTGATGTCCAAATGGCAATCTGACCGGTAAAGACAGCGACCATTCATCCAGGTTGTTGTCCACACGGCAGTCCCAACCGTGCTGACGATCTTCTCATCCCGTACGCGTCCCGCATACCAGCTCGTTGAGGGTCCAAGGGACTTGGCTCCACCGAAACTGTCCTCTCCTGTTATCACTTCATGAAGCCTCTACGACATTGTCCGTCTGTCTCTAAGTCAAGCGCGAGCCGGTAGCGTCGACCGCCACGGCGCCACAGCCCTGACTGCCGATGACGCGCCGCTGCCACAGACCGCGGACATGGCGCTTGCCTCCAGGAATGTTGCTCGTTACAGAGGCTCCAAACACTCCAAACAACTGCCTATCGCTGTCCGCGCCTGTTTCCAGCTCGGCCGCGCTGGCGCTCGCGTTCATCACATGACCAGTGCTGTGGCCGCACATTTCAGACATAGTTGCGCCTACGGCATCGGCATCCCACTTGACGTCCAACTATCACTGGACGCCTGCATCACAGGGCGTATATTCGCCAGAAAAACTTTTGTCGTCTGTGTTGCCAACACAAATATTTACCGGCAGCCACAACACAACACCAGGTCTCCACCAATTGCCGACAGGAACCGCTACCCATTCGCGGAACCTGCAGAACAGCTTCACCAGAGGTCGCAGCTAGCCCAGGAACTACTTTGATACGCCAGGCATGTAATCGCAAATAGTTCCGGCAGATACATCCGCCAAACGGGCTTTATAAGGCGGCGCGCTGCGGGGAAAGGGTCCGACCAACACCCTCAAAGGACTCAAGGACCCACAGAAAGCCCAAACCCCTTTGCAAGCGAATACACAACAAAGTGAAACCATTTCTCACAATTTGCCGCCGGCCGAAGTGGCCGTGCGGTTAAAGGCGCTGCAGTCTGGAACCGCAAGACCGCTACGGTCGCAGGTTCGAATCCTGCCTCGGGCATGGATGTTTGTGATGTCCTTAGGTTAGTTAGGTTTAACTAGTTCTAAGTTCTAGGGGACTAATGACCTCAGCAGTTGAGTCCCATAGTGCTCAGAGCCATTTGAACCATTTTCACAATTTGCCACTCCAGAAGAAAAAATCGCCAAAGGCGATCACTCTTTGGACACAACATGCCAAAAAAAAAAAAAAAAGGCAAATGGCAGTTCGACACACCGTTTGGCAGTCTATAAAACTGCCGCCACAGCAGCCACGGCCAGACGCCTTTTCTAGCTGGATGATCTCTAGCGGATGGACTTGGTACAATAGACGAACCTCTTGACATTGTAGAATTGTTTTATTATCTCGCCCCGTGAAGAGTCGGGTCTTTTCTATTTTTATTTGTTATTGTATATAGGTGACGATCCGCAATTGGGGTCCAGTCTGTTGTTCTTTTGGATATTGTATTTTTGTTTCGTTTTGGTGGGTCCAATAAGTTGTTTTCGGACCTGTGTTTACCGCATTTCTGTTCTGCTAGCGCAGATACCTCAACCTGCTCCGTTTGCCTACAGCGGCACGAGTGCGACAATGACTTGACAACTCTGGAAGCGGGGAAATCGACTGTGCCGTTTCGGCACGGTACAAAGTGCTCCTACATCTGTGAGTAGTTAAAAACGTTTAAGACCCTTGTGACAGGACTGAGATGTGGCTCTCTCTACTTTGGTGCCAGCCACAGCGTTAGTCGGGCAAGTGCTTAGTTCTATGTATTGTTTCAAGAAGCCACCACTCTTCGAAGTAAATGGTTTCCGGTCAAAATTTACATTTGTTCTAATTGTACCATCGGTTGATAACCTTCCCTAACAAACGCTACTGTTCTTTCATCTTTAACTGTTTTGTGAAAAGAGCGTACTGCCTGATCGTGTTCTGAGAATTACAAGCAGTTAGGACCTGCTGGAAACCAGCCCTCCAGTCATCTTGGCACAATATAGTGTAAAGTAAGCGCATTTAAGTGGAGATCCATCAGCAGGCTATCTGGATGCCATCAAAAGAGAGTGGTTAAGTTTTTCGGCTCACTCAGCCTATTACAAAGGACGAAACGCATTATGGTACAAGGCGCATTGTCATGCTGGAAAAAAGAATCATCGTCTCCGATCTGTTCCTCTACTGTATGTAGTGTACAATGATACACAATGTGTTCGTATCCTCCTTCATGTAGTAGTTCTTAAGTGCAATAACGATACCACACCATAACCATAAGAAATACCGTCATACTGTAACAGTACCTCCTCTGCACTTCAGTGCTGGCACTACACATGATGACAGGTAAAGTTCACCAGGATTTCGCCAAGCCCAAACGCTTCCTTCGGACTACCACAGCGTGTAGCATGATTTTACCACTTCAAATCACCCCTTTCCGTTCATCCCCTGTCCAGTGGCGACTTTCCTACACCACCTCAAGTGTCGCTTAGCAGTGGCTACAGAAATGTGAGGCTTATGAGGAGCTGCACGACTGTTCCACCCAAGTCTTTTGAGCTCCCTACACACAGTCTTTGTGCTAGCTGGATTGCTGGTAGCAGTTTGGAACTCACGATTGATTCCTTCCATTGACTGCAGGCAACGTTTTTACAACCATCCCTCCGCGAGTCTCTATGGTTCCCATCAGTCAGGACGTGAGGTCTACCGGGTCTTGGTTGAGGAGTGGTTGTTTCTTCGCCAAACGCATCAGCAGCAGTTGACTTGGGCAGTTTTGAAAGAGTTCAAATGCTATTGAAGGATTAGTCACCCAATTGTGATCCCATGACTAGCCCACAAAATCACTGATCTCTCCTAACCGACACATTTTACTGTAACTGCGTCTCTACTGACAACACAATAATCTCCGCCTCTTTACACTGGCGGCTCCACCTATAGAGACATGCATTGGTCATTACTAACAACGGAAACTCTCCGTCGCACCCTCCTCAGATTTTGTGGTAAGAGGGCCCAGAAGACACGTCGTTAAAACCTAAATACAGATCAGGCATGAAAACTTGAAGAATATTTACTGAACTGTGAAAAAAAGGCAAAATAGAAACACTGAACGGTCCAAGGACAAGAAGTGCAATACAGAGCAGCGTGAAAGAGCAACGGTGTTGTGGTCAAGTTGAACCAGCACGGTAGCTCACTGTGTTCGATCATAGATGTGGCTGGTCTCTGTAATAAAAAAAATTGCGTGAAGGGGTCAACAATGAACTGCAACGGATGTCATGTGACGTCCGCTACAACCAAATACAACAAACAATAATGAACAAAATGCAAAGAAAAAGTAAAAAAGGAATAATGGTGTTGGACTGCAGAGAAGGCGAGCTGTGTTCAAATCTCCTTTGTGCAGGTTTTTTTTTTTTATTATTCACTTTATTCAAATTTGTGTCTGTGCCGTGGTGTAACGTCCGTTAGCAACAGCAAGGTGTAAGAAAACGACCTATAATGACAGTTGATTTTGCACAACTACTCTATTAGCAGCGGAAAGGAAGTGGCTTTCGAATGGGAACCGCACACTTTTGATGACAAGGCGACAAGTCAACCGAATCCTCCACAGAAAACACGTCTGATAGAATGGAATCATAATCTCTCATGTACATTTTCGAATAGAATTCCTTGAGGAGCAATGCTATGCCACCAAAAGACTTAGACGAATCCTGCACTCCGGTACTGTGGTAAATGAGGTCCGGTTTTAAGAAATGAATCACCTGATCGTGAAAGTACAAGAACTTAAAAAAAAGACGATGTGTTGGAATAGACTGTAAGATATGAACACGTGCCCAGTACAAGAAATGTAATGTGAAGTGTATGTTGATGATTTGCTGCTCGCCGCATCAAGTATTGTGTCGTTTTATTTCGTTCAGTACAAAATTCCGTAACCTTTATATATATATATGTACATTTTGCACTTAATAATGCTCAGCTGCTTAGTTAGTTACATGTTCCGTACATCATATGAACGATTCTTTTATCGAAACGATGTGTAACGAGTCAGTTTACAGGATACGTGTACAAGATTAATATTAACATTAACGAACACTTTTTTTAGTTCTATTCATGCAATTACACTTAAAAACAAGGTGTTTTTTTTCTACTTTCTACCAGTTTTTAACCAATGGGATGAGGTCAGTGTGTCCTGGACGAATGCGCGAGACAACACTCACCAAATATACGTCGTACACGCAGACGACCGTCACTTGCGTGCAGGTTTAATCTGCTTTCATGGCTGAAGGCTACAGCGTGCCAGTTCATCCTCCAACTGATCCTCCGACGGCACCAGCTGAGCCGCGCACGTCAGTGCTGTGGCGTGAGTGGAAGACGGGGCAGCGGTGTGCGTGCCCGTGGTCCCATTGCTAATAACTGGTTGGCAACAGTTCGTGTTGACACGTCTGTGCTCACAAACCCTGGTAGCTGTGGTAGCTGTACGATTTCCCACTGCCGCCCTTACGATACGACGATCCTGGTGGACGTCTGTGCTGCGTGGACGTCTACGAGTGAAAGAATGTTCACGTGACCACTGATAGCAGCATCATTACAAACCGGACGCAGCACGTCCAACTTGTGTCGCAATTCTACGAAAGCACCATCCCGTCACTCGGAAGGCCAAAATTGAGCCCTTTTCAACTCGCTCATTTGGCTGTACGAAGCACGAGTGTGTCTCTCTGCTTCACACGTCTGAACCAGACTGGGTCTTCTGGCTGTGAGCATTCGTAATTAAAAGGTAGACACAGATGGCGCTCTGATAGCTATGTCACTATGCTGTCTGCTGGCGGACGACGTTCAAACCATTATCAAAACGTCTACTATCGGTAATTTCCAGGAATGATTGCCTATCGAAGTGGCGGGATCCAAACGTTACATATCGAACGTGCGATCGTAAATCGCTCATGCGACTCTAGTGGCGGGCGTTATGAGTATGTTTACGGTGGTCGCTATAGCAACGACAAAAGAAGAGCGTTACAAAGATACTTTCAATTGCAAAGGAAACGACTTACCTTAATCGTCGCCGCTGTTGCAATCTTGCGAAAGTCCATTAGGTGGTCTGGATGGATAATTTGGAAGAGTCGAACCATGTATTCTTCCTGATACTCGTTCGTTTTCCGCACTGTCCACAATGAAATTGTAAACGGTATTTCAGCATCGAAACTGTTCTTACGAAGTTTTACACACTTCGCACCGCGACAGTCTACACAGTACCTTCTTTCCTCGTCCAGTAGTACTCCATATTTGCGACAACAAGTCGAACAATTTTCTACGCTGGATAAACATGGAATTACATTTTTCCATGTGAGAGAATCCGCCGAAGAAACGTCAAGAACACCAGACATCCCACTCACTAACCACATAAATCGTCTGGGATTCCCTAGCAACTCACAAATAATTCGAGGAGGTATGAAATTTAGAGCAACTAAGGGAACGACGGGAAACAGATAAAAATGACGATCACAAATAACTGATCACAACGCCCGCCACCAGAGTCGCATGATCGATTTACGATCGCACGTTCGATATGTATCGTTTGGACACCGCAACTTCGATAGGCAATCATTCTTGGAAATTACCCTACTATACACCAGATGTACTAATTTTTTTCCGACAGAGTGTGCACATTGAAAAGGAAATGTATTCTCTTCAACGAATATATAAAAAAAATTCAGAACAGACGGCAACTTGTTGAAAATCTTGTTTTGACCCCTTAAACAGTTACAGAACATTTTGAAATTAACAGCTGATCCTGAATAGAGAAATCACGCCGTGCTGCTGACAAAATACGGTAAAATACCAAGTGTATCATTTCGAGTGATATTCAGCACTGGCGCACGTGAACAAGTAAACGGAAATATTTGTTGAGCTCAGCGACTGACTACTGATTTCGAAATTCACTTAAAAAGGATATAAATACGTATTCTAAATAACTGAGTTGGAAATTAATTTCGAACTTACTTTTATCCAGACTCTGTCTTGAACTTTCCAGAAACTTCCGTTTCCTGGCAACAACTTATAATGCGGTTGACTACATTCGTTTGTTATCTGCTTACTTTCTAGAGATTTAAAACTATAGCCATAAACGTAAATTACTTTTTTTAAAATTGAATCGATCCCTATTTTTTCAGCTACATTATTCGGGGACAAATACAAAAACAGAGAAGTAATACTGTTTTTCAAAGGAGTCAGTCACTACGGAACTGAGTATATGTTACATTTATTCGTAGGCGGAGACTGTTGTAGCGCTTGAGGACAATGCGGTGGATTCTAATGAGTAGTTCCACAGAGTAGTATACAGAAATACTTTATACATTGTGAATTAAACATGTAAATTTACGAGATCCGGCGGAAAGGAACGAGACAGTTTGCATGTTTCAGGAACTATTTGTCGTGGCGTATTAATGGGCGGCCGTTTTCTATCTCAAACTGGGTCCAAACGCGCTGGCCAGTTTCATCAGAACTTATCAACTCAGTGGTGACGGACGACCAGCTTACTGCTGAAGTGTTCTGCACTCCGCCGAAAGACAGCACCGGTGTAGCTCCAGCACAGCCTCACCGACAACATACAGAAATAGTTTGTGCAGTCAAGGATAGAATGCAGACTCGGATTCATTCAAACTAGTCCTTCTTAGAAAGCAAATACAACTAACTGAATATATCTGATCAACTACATAGTATTCGAAAGGCTAAGTCTTTTCACTGTATACACTGCTTCGCATCTTAAAAGGATTCTTCTCTGTTTGCATCTCGTTTCCGTTTAGGAAGTGGTTTACCTTCAGACGTTTTTGTCGTCTCTTTTTCGTGTTCTTGGAGAGCTGGCTATCTTCATCTACTTCTTTTACGACCTCCAGATTTGTTTTTCTCCAGATCCATCTTGTTCTGGTGACTTTCGTCTTTATCAGCATTTCTGGTTCTTCTACCTGCTGTTTATGCTCTACACTCATTATTTATCTCTCACTTCCACAGAGGAGCACACTCTACATGTGAGATTTAGCAAACACCTCTCTCGTCTTGCTTTATCCTGAAACGCACGATCACAGAGGTCTACCTGTGCAGCTGCCCCTGTTTTCAGCATTCTGTTAATTTTTTTCTGGATTCTGCCATTAACGAAACATTAGCTGCATATCATGGGTAGTGGACTAATTCTTAATTTTTTTATCTTCAAAAAAATGCCCAACTAGGGCCACGTAACTACTTCAGTCCATCTTCTTTCTCTGTTGTTTCCAAATCTTCCAGTACCCTTTATCTTCTCCCCATGTTGTGTTTCACTTTCTTCTGTCGATGATGTTCCACATTTCTTATTTCGCCTGTGCTGAAAGGCTTCAAAATTGAGTGCTTTATTCTTAAAACCATTTCTGTTATTTCCGATTCTTTGATGTGGTTTCTTTTGAGTTCTTTTCTTATTTCTGTAATCCATACTATGGTCGATTTCTTTTTACAAGAAAACAGAAATTTTTGTTTTGTTAACGTGTCCAAAGATGATTCGTCTTCCCTTTGCCGTTACTTAGAATTTCGTCTCTATATTTTCGTACATTTTCTTTCCTTCTCATTTTCTAACCAGCTATAATCTGCATTTCATCCATTATTATTCTAGTGACCTGTCTTACAAGTGCCTCTATTGTGTGCGTATTTTCTGCAATTTGCATAAAAATGCTATGAGACGAAGCGGCCATTTGGTTGAACTTTAATAACTTTCATATATCTTGACCACACTTTTTATTATTTCAAAAATCGTCTTACGCGTTTCGACATTTCGTCACTTTCAAAGGCATGCTATGTCAATCATAGAAAATAGTTCAGTAGACACACTGTATATCGTCAACATTCTCTTGTCTCGTAGTCAAGAATGTTTACGAGATACAATGTATCTATTGAACAATTTTCTATATGTGACATAACATTGCCTTTGAAAATGGAGGAACGTCGCAACGTGGATGGCGATTTTGGAAATACTGCAAAGTGCGGTCAAGACATCTGAAAGTTATTATAGTCCATCTTTAAGTATTCAAAAGCATTTAAATATTTTGATCTTACCACTGAAGTGTTGCGTTTTAGCTTTGTTTTTCTTCATACGCATTTCTTATTGTAGATATTTTTGCCAAACCATATGCTCTTTGCATTTTATTGACTCCTAAATTTATTACAAATTTTTTAAGTACATTCGGCTGTATATTTTCCCCAATTTATTTAAATTCACTAATTCGCTATGTTTTATCTTTTTGGTGTTTCTATGTATTTTGGTGCAGTTTTTATGTTTGTCATGACTTTTGTTTTTTTCAGCTGAACTCTAATCGCTATTTTTTCCGGAAGATTTGTGTGAGTAACTGCTTCTGTCAGATTTTCTGACAGTGTCGCAAAGCCATCTGCAAAAGCCGGAACATTTATCTTATTTCCATTTCATTTCCTTCCCAGAATTAGAGGTTCAGTTTCATGATTTTTTAACTCCAAATTCCAGCTTCTTACAATTTTTTTCTAAAACGCAGCTAAAGAGAAAGGGTGATAAGCCATCCCACTATCTAACATCAGTTTTTGTTTCAAATGGCTGAGATACTTCTCCCATAAATTAGCCTTTTGAAATAGTGTTTGGTAGGGTCTCACGAATGATGTTTCCTAATTTTGCCGTAACATTCCATACCTACAGAATCAAATGCTTTCTGAAAATCAGTCAATGATTCTACACTGACGAGAAAAAAATCGCAACACCAAGAAAGAATAGTACGACATAAACGAAAGTTGGTAGGCGTGTTTCTACAGTCGCGTGAGAGTAGCGCTAGTACCTTCACTATGAGAATGCGAATCAGGTTTGCTTTAAATACACGCTGTAACGGTTACCTCCTTAGTCCTTAGTGATCGGCGGGGGGGGGGGGGGGGGGACTACGAGAAGCAGTATATTCTTCTGCGATATTGCAGAAAGACTTGGCAGAAATGCAGCCATTGTACGTTATTGCTGGGAGCGATGATCACAAGAACGTACCGTCGCAAGAAAACGAGGCTCCTGACGGCTACATGGCAGTACCGAGAGGTGCATCGTACTTATCTCCAGCAGCAATGTGAGCAGCAGCTGGCACCAGTGTGACACAACGAACGGTTACAAATCTGTTACTTCAAGGACAGCTCCGAGCCGGACGCCCTATAGCGTGTATTCTGCTGACCCAAACCGCCGCCATTTGCGACTTCAGATGTGTCAAGCGAGAGTTGAGGGCAGGATGGAGATCTATTGTGTTTTCTGATGAAAGCTGGTTCTGTCTCAGAGTCAGTGATGGCTGTGCGTTGGTTTGAAGGAGGTCAGTTGAGGGCCTGCAGACAACCGCTCTGCATACAAGACACACTGGACCTACACCTGGGGTCGTGGTTTGGGGTGCGATTTCGCACGATGCATCCTGGCTGCAAGTTTGTATGTCAATGTAGCAATTCCACCTGCTG
Source organism: Schistocerca nitens (assembly GCF_023898315.1). NCBI lineage: Eukaryota > Metazoa > Arthropoda > Insecta > Orthoptera > Acrididae > Schistocerca > Schistocerca nitens. Next base: position 421,124,381 of record NC_064617.1, on the reverse strand, counting down.
TGTTGCCATTCGTGAACAATATTCCAGGGGATGTTTTCTAACTGGATAACGCTCGCCCACATACCGCTGTTGTAACCCAACATGTTGCACAGAGAGTCGACATGTTGCCTTGGCCTGCTCGATCACCAGATCTGTCTGCAATCGAACGCATATGGGGCATCATCAGACGACAACTTTTGCGTTATCTACAAAGAACATTAACTGTCCCTGTACTGACCGAGCCAGTGCAACAGGCATGGAACTCCATCAAACAAACTTATATCTGGCACCTGTACAACACAATCCATGCTCATTTCGATGCTTGTATTCACCGTTCTGGTAGTTACACCATGTTATTCATGTACCACCATTTCACATTTGGAATGGCTTACCTCACACTTACATTCACCTGTAATCTAGCAATGTTCATCACTTAAATATGTTTGCCGGCCAGAGTGGCCGAGCGGTTCTAGGCGCTTCAGTCTGGAACCGCGCGACCGCTACGGTCGCAGGTTCGAATCCTGCCTCGGGCATGGATGTGTGTGATGTCCTTAGGTTAGTCAGGTTTAAGCAGTTCTAAGTTCTAGGGGACTGATGACCTTAGAAGTTAAGCCCCATAGTGCTCAGAGCCATTTGAACCAAATATGTTTTCTAGACAAATATATTACAGATATTTCACTACTCTCATTAATTATTCTTTTGCGTAGTGATTTTTTTCCGTGGTGCATTACATATATAGGTTTTCTAGCTAACATTCTGTGGCGAATTACTGATTTAAAGTTAAAAGTCTGTTTTTGCACGACCTTCCTTTTCGACAACATCCGGATACTCTACCAGTTGTATGCGTCAAGATTCTTCATCTGTGTTCTGGAGAATTTTTGATGCTATTTTGTTTACCACTGGTAGAAGTGACACTCTTCCGTAATTGTTGATATTTGGTTCATTTCCCAATTTATGTAGCTGGTGGATTAATGCTGCATTCCACTCTTCTGGAATATTATTACCTTTGCTTCTGACAATTTCTTCTGTAAAGGAATCTTCAGCACTTGCTTTGCTGTTTTTACGTGGAGTGTCCGTAAAATGTGGTCTCCAAGGCTCTGGAGAGGTGAGGAACGCTTTTACGCGAGATCCGGCGACACTGACTTGTAGCTTGACAAGGAACCAGAAGAAAGTGCATCAGATTTCAGAAAGTGGCTTACACGTAGCCCCAGTAACATCCTCTCGTCACCACAGGGGTCAGTCTTTTGTTAGACTCAGTCAACAAAATGGCCTCAGACGGAGTGCAAACATGCAAACAAGTCAGTGGCAGAAAGCGCAGTATAAGCATACAGAACAGTTAGAAATGGCTCTGAGCACTATGGGACTTAACATCTCAGGTCATCAGTCCCCTAGAACTTAGAACTACTTACACCTAACTAATCTAAGGACATCACACAGATCCATGCCCGAGGCAGGATTCGAACCTGCCACCGTAGCGGTTGTGCGGTTCCAGACTGAAGTGCCTAGAACCACTCGACCACCAGAACAGTTAGAACACGGCGGAATAATTACTCTTCAGGATACCATGACATTCCAGCTTTCACAGGGCATGAGTATTTCAGTATTGGGTCAAACATTAAGGTGACTGCCATCAAGTCCATACCGCTTTAACGGTCCACACAGTTTCGCCTAGGCTGCCACAGAAGGACGCCAACTTGCCTACGTAAGCCAGTGGTCGTCAAACCCCGGGAAAATGTGGCCCGAATCAAGTATTCGTGCGGCCAGCGATTCTCAGCCGTATTTTATAATAATACTAGCGACCCAAACCGGCTTTGTTGGACCAAGTATCTGCGGGCGATCAACTTGTCTGGAGTTTACGAGGCACTGCGGCGGGGCGTTAGCGCCAGTCCGCAGCAACTAGGGTTACCATGTCTAGCTGGGACCTCGTCGGGACACTCTGAGATGGGAGTGCAGAAATGAAATAAAAAATTTATTTTACATAATTACTTTTTATTTGGAACACAATTACATAGAACTTGCGGCAGAAGTAGTTGGCACACGATGTTTTTCGGAGATTTCACGTTTTTCAGCAAGTCTTTTCTCCCTTTTACGTACTTATAAAACACCATGCAAGTCAGGTTGCAGTTAAGTGGCACTGTAAGATTAATTCCACAGTCCCTGGCAGCAGTCGATTTCTTTCATCAGTCCATTGGGTCAACATCAGCAAGAAAAGTCTTTTCACTGTGCCGTTATGTGCGGGAATAGAAAACAAATACTCGCGTAATTTTAGCAGGTCGCATTTGCTTTCAGGATTTTCGGTTTTCTGAAGAAAGTAAATCCACTTTTCTTCCACGGAGCGTTTAGACTTCCGTTCTTCGGAGTCACGCTTAGTTTCTAAAGAGCTCTTCAGACACATATAGTCCTGTAAATAATTGTCGCCTGAAACCTTCGCACCATTTTTAGTCAGGTATATAATAGTGTGTTCAATGATTACCCAATCTGGGGTTTCAGATCTCTCAACTGCGGGCGTTAACGACAGTTTTGAGTGAGATAGGAGAGCCCGGTGATTGACATCAACGTATACGCAGAACTCTTCCAGCTTCTCTGTCCTTACCGTGTATACTGAAAAATAATTAAATATTTTCGTGATGATTATTTCAATGTCGACAGTTAAGATTGGTATATTATTGTCGAGAACATGGGCAGGGCATCCAGTTCCTTCTACATTTTTTCCTAGTTCTTGAAATTGGTGAACACATTCCGCTGCCTACACCTGGGGTCGTGGTCTGGGGTGCGATTTCGCACGACACACCCTGACTGCAAGTTTGTATGTCAATGTAGCAATTCCACCTGCTATGGTGCCATTCATGAACAATATTCCAGGGGATGTTTTCTAAGTGGATAACGCTCGCCCACATACTGCTGTTGTAACCCAACATGCTGCACAGAGAGTCGACAAGTTGCCTTGGCCTGCTCGATCACCAGATCCGTCTCGATTCGGCACTCAGTGGACCCCCCTCCTCCCCCCTGGAACGTCTCATACCAGACGAGTGTAACCATAAATGTTTGCGTGGCAGAGTAATTATAGTGTACGCATACGTAGAGACAGTGTTTGCGCAGCAATCGCCGACATAGCGTACATAAGGCGCAACAACGGGAACCAGCCCGCATTCGCCGAAGCAGATGGAAAACCGTGCCGGCCGCGGTGGTCTAGCGGTTCTGGCGCTGCAGTCCGGAACCGCGGGACTGCTACGGTCGCAGGTTCGAATCCTGCCTCGGGCATGGGTGTGTGTGATGTCCTTAGGTTAGTTAGGTTTAAGTAGTTCTAAGTTCTAGGGGACTTATGACCTAAGATGTTGAGTCCCATAGTGCTCAGAGCCATTTGAACCATTTTGGAAAACCGCCTTAAAAACTATCCACAGGCTGGCCGGCACACCGGACCAGGCACAAATCCGCCGGGTGGATTCGTTTCGAGAACCGGCACGCCTTCCCGCTCGGGAAGCAGCGCGTTAGACCGTGCGGCTAGCCAGGCGGGCACCTTTGGCCATGGTTTTAGTAGACGTAAACGAAACGTAAGTGAAGGCGTGAAAGTAAACAGCAGCGAGCGCGCGCGTTCAGCAGGCGGAAACAACAGCGCATCCGCACTGCACGGCTGCGAAAACCGAACTTGTCCTAGACTATGGATGTTTCTTTGCTGCATACAAGTGTGATTCTTGTCAGCCCGTGTGGCCAGAACTGTCACCAGAGCTGTATGAGGCACGATGTGAGACACCATCTGATTCAGCTGACATCATCGCCATCATCCCTTTATTAACTGTGATAACAAATGGTTCAAATGGCTCTAAGCACTATGGGACTTAACATCCGAGGTCATCAGCCCCCTAGACTTAGAACTACTTAAACCTAACTAACCTAAGGACCTCACATATACCCATGCCCGAGGCAGGATTCGAACCGGCGACCGTAGCAGCAGCGCGGTTCCCGACTGAACCGCCTACAACCGCTCGGCCACAACGGCCCGCACAACTGTGATAACAGACATCTTTAGAAATGGCCACTATTCCCCTTTGATCGCCTTTTTTCACGGTTGTATGACTAGACAGAACGGGATAGCAATTGTTGTGGGGGATTTTCCATCTATGGGGTCATGACCTTGTGATCATGATCATTTTTAGTGCCTAACCTCCATAATAAATGAGAAAACGTCTACACGCAAGACCATTCCTTCTGTGTATTTATTCTACATATTTCACTGTCGCAAAATCAGACCTCTTACTCACTTATGCTGAAGATACTTGTCTGTGACCGAAGGAGACGGTGCAGTGATTAGCACACTGGATTTTCATTCGGGAGTACGACGGTTGCAACCCGCATCCAGCCATCCAGATTCAGATTTGCCGTGATTTCTCTGAATCGCTCCAGGCAAATCCAGGAGGGTTCCTTTGAAAAGGGAAGGGAAGATTTCCTTCCCCATCCTTGAAACATGCCGAACTAAAGCTCCGTCTCTAACGACGTTGATGTCAACGAAACGTTAAACCCTAATCTTTATCCCTTTCTTCCTTCCTTGATTGTTTGTTTGTGGACACACTGTAAGACCTTCAAATAAAAAACAAGAAAGTCATAATCATGTTAACTTAATGTACTAGTTTATCAAATTGTGGTAGTAATGCACAGCACCCTTTCTACGACAGACAAGAGGAGTTTTGTGTGATAAGCAGTGCTGAAATAGTAGAAAAACTAAGTTCGATGGCTTCAGACAAATGAAAATGTCTCATGCGTGTACAAAACAAGTATTTAAGGATAACTGCAGTATCTCAATGAATCGCTATAATATGTTACAATCCGCCACAGAAGTAGTTGAATAAATTCATTTATATTCGTAAACATGTAAACGTACATTTAAATAATGTTCATGTGTTTCGCCAATGAACGGTGTCATAGTTCTGTTCTTCAAGAAAAAAGGTGATAACACAGATACAAGTTATTACAAGTGTGATGCTCGAACCAGCATGTTATCCACGTAGGCCTTACGATGGAAAAGAAACTCATTTTTTGTCTTTTTCATTCCCGATAACGAATAAATATGAGTGGAAAGGCCGATCAACGAGTTCTAAAACACGCTGTTCATACGCCCTTGTTATTAGACACTCCGTGAATTTGCCCCAGCTAGCATGGACGCCGTTAGCCGATCTAGCCTATATATTTTGACAACAAATACGCCAGCATTCCATGATAACAAGTACACAGTGCAGTAATTGCTCCGCTGTTGACATTTGTTGTTGTGTTGCATCGAATACGCACAAGCAATCAGTAAAATAAACAAATAACTTTCTAGTTACGTGAGCATCAGAAGCAACACATAACACAGGGTCGACTATCCGACGATAGAATTAGCTTCCCTTCTGCAGTAGTAACACTTTATTTCTTTTGCCGTAACCGAGTTCCATCTGTGATGTTACAATTTGCACAATTTGTCGATCGCGAATTTATAAAGACAGCAGATCGCTAAGGTGTCTATCTCTCCATTGTTCTTCTACCTACACATGTGTAGAGCAAGTAGGAAACTAGTCTACGTAAAGTAGCAAATGTGATCAATATCCTGAAATGATTTGATCGTTACAGTTTTCTTTCCGAAGAAAAAATTTTTGAAGAGATAAACCACCAAAGGTGGAAGCTCCGAATGGCAAAAGTGCCAGCAACGAAGGTGAGCTCAGATGGTCTGCAGCGCAAACACTCCATTCAGCATTCAGCACTTCGTCCTGCTACAAGCAAAGTGTTTCAGACTGATGGCGATGGAAACTGTCTTGGCTGGATTTTCCCTGTACTCAAAGTTGTTCCGTTATGTAAGTAGTGTATGTTTGAAATGCATACAAAGGATGAAAAGAATATGAGAGCATTACTGCTTGCAATCGCTCTCTGCTTACATTCACTGTAAGTAATAGTAGCTGTATCTGCAGAGTTACCATTAAAAATAGTTTGGTGGTTCCTGCAGCTCACATTCAGCTAAGACAATGGAAAATGCTGTATTGACAGCAAGTCGGAGGAGGAGCTATGGACATAACCCCACCAAAGAGAGCGCCACAGAGCGATTCAAGTCACTGTCAACCAACGACAGTTTGTGTGTGTCTAGGGCGGAGTCATTCGCTTAAAAAGACGGTGTGCCGTCAGGGTATAAACAAAATCCGCCATATTTCTCTCCACTTCTAGTTAACTATGTCCCCCTTTCCCCCCTTGTAGCATCCCACCTTCACATTGCACTTCAGTACAAGTATTATAGTCTACCATAACTGCTCCTGCAGCTCTCACCTCACTGCAGGTGTACCTAAGGCTCTGTCCTGTCCTGCTTTCTTTACATCCTTTATAAAACTGACATCCTCATACCACCATCTCTAACCCACCTCCTGGAATATTCTAACGACATCGCTTGCCTAGCTACCCACCACACTCCCCAACTCTCCCATGCACCCCTCCAATGGCACATAGATCTCCTGGTCGAGTGGTGTAATGCGTGGAAACTTCAAGAACGAGAGTGTTCAATAAGTAAAGCAACACATTTTTTAAGCAGATTGATTTCATGTAGGATTGCAATACCCACTCTTTTGTCTACAAAACCCTAATTTTAAACATAATCTCCGTTCAATGCGACGGCCTTACGCCAGTTACTGGAAGGGCTTATATGCCCACAAGATACCACTCTACTAGCCGACACCGGAGCCAACGCCTTGTTGCATCAATAACCTCCCCATCATCCCCATATGGCTTCCCGTGGAGTGCGTCTTTCATTGCGCCGAACAGATGGTCCTTCGCTGCTCTTTATGGTCTTCTGTTAGGTGGCGAGAAACCCAACGGACACACACCTTTGAGTACCCCAGCAGTCGGGCGAGTGTGTCACCACTATCGACAGAGATGTCCAATTGTACAGCGAGGTGTTTCATTGTGCTCTCTCGGGCACATCGAAGTAGAGTGGTCGCACGTTCCAACAGTGCAGGAGTCACAGCTATGTGTGGCCGGCTAGCGCTCAGGAGATCAGGCAGGCTTGTGCAATCTTGTTGCGATGATGACAGATGCCTCATGCAATGACTTACCATGCGTTTGCTCACTGCCAGATCTCCGTAGATATCCTACCAGTGCCTGTGAATACCTTACGATTCTCTGGTGTTCTGCCAAAGAAACTCAATGACAGCTCACGCATAGGAATACGCCTCCGTTACAGACACCATTTTGAAGACAACGTGTAGCACCGTCCCCTATCGGAACTGCATGAAACTATAGAGGCTGAAGCGAGAATATTTCACGATGTCCCACAAGAATTTCTGTATTTTTTCAACCGAAATTGGCCGAGATAAAAATTGTTGTATTACTTATTGAACGACACTCGTAAATTTACCAAAAAGCTAAGCCCCATCTTTGGTCGCTCCACTCAGCGTTCCGTCGTCCAGATTTCCTCCTCTCTATCAGCAGACAACCCATTCCTCTAACTAACGCAGTAAAATATTTAGGACTAACCCTAGACGGAAGACTAACGTCCAGCGCACCTCCTCCCCATTCAGCACAAAGCCCAAAATCGTCGGTCCCAGAATCCAGTATCCTATCCACCAATTAGCAGTTCAGGTACCGTGCTGTGCCACTACATCAATGTCCCACCTTCCTTGCGCCTTCATGCTTTAGCCATCATCTGCTGCCGGAATTTCAAGCAGATCCCACTACCCAACTATGAAATTCGTCCTGAGAAATATCCTTCGCGCCGACTATAGTGACAATGCTCCGCCTCAAACCATGCCTCCACCACTTTTCTCCTCCCCCCCCCCCCGCTTCCTACCCCTACATGACGCTCCCTGTGGCTCCACAATGCCACGTAGTCATACTCATAATTCTTTCGCCATTAAAAACATAATCATTTCCATGTTCCATCAGTATCACCAATGTATCATAGCTGCATTAACTTTGATGCAAACTCACCTAAAAAGTTTTAAACGTCAAAAAATTCGCCACTACAGTTATTTTAAAACCATCACTTCATTTTATCTCCTTTATTTATCTATTTTAAAACTTCTATTGTCTAAAAGCTTTCGCTGAAGAATGGTTTTATAGACTGCCAGACCGACCTTCATGGGGAGCTGAAATAACAATTTTAAAAAAATCATAAGTCGATCATCTTGTCAGAATGGCCTGCCCAAAAGGATCCGCCAGTCAGTTAAACGATTGACCAGTTTACCAAAAAAAGGACACAGGAAAGATACCGTGGTAGATTAATCAAGAGAGAAGACCAATCACCACTAACTAGCTTACTTACTTACTTATCCGGCGATCACCAGCCCTGTAAGCCTTGCGCTGCATCAACAATCAGTCTGCACCGCATTCTGTCTGTTGCTGTTTCCTCCCAACTGACTACACTCAAAGCTTCCGCACCTTTCTTTACGTCGTCTTCCCACCAGTTTCTTGGCTTACCCAGGCATATTTCTGTTGTAGTGTGGGCAACGAAAGTTTGCTTAGGAAGTCGCGACTCTGGCCTATGAATTACGTGACCAGCACGCAGGAGTCATATGCAATGGGCAAGGCACGTAATCCGTAGGCCAATGGCCAACAACAACATCCCGTCGGAACACAAAAGTGGGTTCAAATGGCTCTGAGCACTATGGGACTTAACATCTATGGTCATCAGTCCCCTAGAACTTAGAACTACTTAAACCTAACTATCCTAAGGACATCACACAACACCCAGTCATCACGAGGCAGAGAAAATCCCTGACCCCGCCGGGAATCGAACCCGGGAACCCGGGCGCGGGAAGCGAGAACGCTATCGCACGACCACGAGCTGCGGACAAATACCATCGGAACACGACAAACGTTGAAGTCACAAACGGGAGTGCTCGTTTTTTAAACGCGCATGCATGTCAGAAGTCCAGCCCAAGGAGAGGAGCTTAAGCATGTTGCCTGACTACCTGGTACATAGCAAGGTACAAGAGGTACTGAACATGTTTAATTACACTAAATAGTTTAAAAGTTACAAACGTCAAAAAATTTGCTTCGAAACAAATAAAACCAGAATACGCAATACGCCACAGAAACCGGTGCTGTGAAGTCGGCACAATGTAAGCACATCCCTTACCTGTTTCCTGTCTTTGCAGTATTAAATTTTTTAACAGTAATATTAAATTTATTTAAATTACTCACCTATAAAGGCTTTTGCCATATGAGTACCACGCGTGTACAGGGTGTCCATAATTAAAGTTCCAGTTTCGAAAAGCTGTAGAAAAAGAACAACTGCTCAGAACGACGTCGAACTGAAAGTCATATTATCGAATCAGTGGGAACCATGAAAGAACAAAACAATTAACGAAGATTTGATCAATAGATGGCGCTGTGAGCGTCAGAGTATACCCACCAAAAGACTCACGGCACGTAGCTGTTCCTCAGTTTACGACCGGACGCCCAACATCATTGTCACCATGAAGCATTGCGTGCAGCTGGTGAAGCTCTTTTACAAGAATGGTAACTATGCTCCAGAGCAGACACTCAAGGGTATGCAAAAAGAAATTGGTCTGACGTCTGCCAAGGATCTGGACAAAATGATTACAAAATTCGAAAAGGCAGGTTCTTTTGAACTGCCATGTGGCAGAGGGAGGGAAGCAATTGATCCGACGACTGTCGGAGATGTGGTTCCAGGATTGCAGGAGAGGTCGAGAGGTGGTGTGCAGACCTGTAGTGCACAGGGAATTGCCCGAACGTTGGACTTGCCTGCGAGCATGGTGCATAAAATCCTACGAAACCTACTGCATTGCCACAATACAAAATCACCCATTTTCAGCAGTTGCCTCCTGCTGACCTGTCAACAAAGATAAACGTTCGCTCTGGAATTTCTTGCTCGCATGGAAGTGGACGATGAATGACCAGGAACTTTCTGTGAACAGACGAAGCTCATTTCCATCTCCAAGGATACGTCAATTGCAGGATATGGGCAACGCAAAATCTGCACGAACATCAATCTGTACTACTTCATTCTGCAAAGGTGAGTTTGTGGTGTAGATTGACAGCATCGTTTGTCGTAGAGCAGTATTTTTTTCGAAGAGATGAGTCATGCAGGTCATGTTACCTGTACCGTCACTAGTCAACGCTGTGATAGTCTGTTGCGCACCAATGACATTCCAACGCTTCAACAACGTGGATGTGTGGGTAGGATTATTTTTAGTACAAGATGGCACTCCTCTGTATATCGCACAGCCATTTTAGCGGCTGCTGCAGAGACTTTTCGAAAATGCTAGAATTATCAGCCGTCATTTCTCTACACATGGCCGGCCAGACCACCTGATCTTAATTCGTGTGACTTCTGGCTGTGGGGTTACGTGAAAGATGATGTGCTCAGTGCTCCAATTACGAACGTAGTTGAACTTAAGGCATGCATTGTGCAGCGCATTCTGAACGTGGCCCCGAAACACTCCGATCTGTTGTAGAACATGTTGTTTCTTACTTTCAACTCGTGGCAGAAAATGGTGGACGGCATATTCAACATGTCTTGCGCCAGTCTCACGACAGCTAGGAACCTATGTCACTTTCCTTTTTATGCGCCTTTTGGCCCCAGGACAATTAAAACCGATGTCATTTTGCGTTTTTTGCTTTTTATGCGGTTTTTGGCGTCAAGACAATTTAAAACCGATTTTTTTTTCCAGCCGATGTGGTACGACCTTGCCGTGATGCGTGGTCTTATTTAACTAACAGTGCCACAGCTGTTAACTGCCGCACCTGTGCAGATATGTACATTGAACAATACGGATGGTGTAATGTGCAATTCAAACAATAGTCGTCGTACTGCGATTCATCAGTCGTTTGTTGCTGATCCCATTTACGTTAAAGACGCTTACTGCGGCATCCATTAAGAAAAATTTTCATGATTTTTTTACTCATGACGTTTGCCCACTGCGTCAATAATATGATTTTCGAATCTGACGACGTTCTGAGCAGTGGTTCTCTTTCTACAGCGTTTTGAAACTGGAACTATAATTGTGGACACCCTCACTGTAAATTCTACGGGCACTGAAAGGACACTAAAAGACGATTCGGAGTAACTGGATACGCAATTTTTAATTTTAATTTGTGGATATGTTTTCTTTGTATAAGACAATGTTGCAAAAAGGTATCAGCACGTATTTTGTCAATAACAAGGGACCCAACAGACTTACAATATACTTTATAGGCGGCAAATGACTGCAAGAAAGAGAGCTCTGTTTAAATATGTTTAGTTTTAATGTTTTGTTTGCAAAATTTGATGGTCGTAAAAATTATTTTCGTTGAACGAACATGGCAATGTGACGTCAGCGACGCTTTATAATCAACAAGCGCCATTGCCGCGGGACCTTTTCTGTCTCAGTCGCGGTCGCAGACTCGGCAGTAAGTTCGGCAATAGGCAGCTCTGGAGAGAGATTTTTATACGAAGTATCGGCCTCATCGAGTGTGAACGACTTTAAATTTTACGATATCTGTTCAACTGTATCTTATTTCATCATTTGCGGGCGATAACTTCGTACAGACTGCAAGAATTGACATTCGATGGCTCTAGAATGAAAATTTCACTCTACAGCGGAGTGTGCGCTGATATGAAACTTCCTGGCAGATTAAAACTGTGTGTCGCACCGAGACTCGAATTCGGGACCTTTGCCTTTGGCGGGCAAGTGCTCTACCAACTGAGCTACCCATGCATGGCACACGCCCCGTCCTCACAGCTTTAATTCCGCCAGTACCTCGTCTCCTACCTTCCAAACTTCACAGAAGCTCTCCGCTGTTGAGTGAAAATTTCATTCTAGAAACATCCCCCAGGCTGTGGCTAAGCCATGTCTCCGCAATATTCTTTCTTCCAGGAGTGCTAGTTCTGCAAGGTTCGCAGGAGAGCTTCTGTGAAGTTTGGAAGGTAGGAGACGAGGTGCTGGCGGAATTAAAGCTGTGAGGACGGGGCGTGAGTCGTGCTTGGGTAGCTCAGTTGGTAGAGCACTTGCCCGCTAAAGGCAAAGGTCCTGAGTTCGAGTAGCGGTCTGGCACACAGTTTTAATCTGCCAGGAAGTTTCATTCGATGGTTGTTAGACACTGCAGCGAGCTGAAGCTTAACATTTTGCAGCGTGTCGCGATGAACTGCACTGAACTAATGCCTGTTTAAATTAATTTCTCGCCAACTAGTGGCTTTACTGAGAAGCTAAATAGATATTATTGGAAGTCTTATTACCGCCATTCAGTGACTACAGAACCATTTAACTAGCTTAAAATTTCCGATTTTCATGAAGTTAAAGCACTTTTCGACTTTGAAACTAAGCGTCCACGTGTGATAGCTATTTGTTATGGAAGTCCACAGTTTTCAGATCTGAGGAACTGCTAACTTTCTTACACACATGTATGTGAAAGCTGCCGATGAATTTTCACAGCAAAACTGTTTTTATTTTATTTGTTGTATTGTGAGCCATTCATTTGCAAGTTAATTCAGTTTTATTTAATAAAGAATACTTTTTCAATTTCAGTTATAAATTCCTGTCGTCTTCAGTTACCCCTGTAATGGTCGCCTAGTCGTAGATATTCCTAATTGCTATTTCACTCCCATTTACAGAGCTTGTTAGCACTTGATGTTAGGTTGGCACAGGACAACAGGGGGAGCTGGCATAATTGCAGTATCCCAAATGGCTACAAATAGTCCATTTGTACTATCCTACCAAATTAATTGATTAACAATTTACAGAAGTCAAATAGATTGCTTAAAATGCTCATCACCATCTTACGATGATTCTTTTTCATAATAATACATATATCAAGTAATTAAATTTCTGCACCAAATAGATCATAATACTATGTACATGTATCCAAGGTCTTGTATCTACTGATGTCTGAGAACACCAGTTCCATACTGCCCCAGATTGTCAAAAGTCAAGAAAATCCTAAGATTTCCCCTCAAAATTTAGCATTTCATTAACATTTTTAGCAAAAATTCCCCCAAACCTTCAAAAAATCAGGGATAATACAAAGAAATATTAAATTAATTCAACTCGAAATTTATCGCCTTTTTAAAAATTGTTAGCACAAATTAAGCAAAATATCCAAAAAGGGAAATGGGGGGAAATGGAGGTAAATGATATAGAAAAATAGAGAAAGGAGATAGAAAAATAAAATTTATGTAGTGAATTCCAGATCATGAATTCACTATTGTTATTTTTACGTTTCTTCATTCCTTTATATTTCAATTTCATATCCCCTTCATCAAAAAATTTTATAATATCTGGCAAAATAATCTCAAACTCGTTATTGAGTTCCATACAAATTTTTTCTCCATACCTAGTTTTTAAAAATTCACATACAGTGATATTATATAAAACATTTATCTCTAGCTCACTTAGTTTTTTAATCTTTTTCCAGACACCTGCATTGTTTAGCTTCTTTACCTGTTCAGCTTCCATTTATGTATAAGAAAATTAATTAATTTTATTCATTATTTCCTAGATTCAATTGTTGTAAGTTATAAGGCCCATACAGTAAAGTAGCTATTCCATTTTCCAGAATATATCTTTTAACATCATGTAGGTTAAGTGTGTTTTCATTTACTTTGACTGAACAAATTTCATGTGTTTCACTTCAAATCAAATTCATAGTTCTATATTGTTCTCTATTATTGAATAAACAATCCTTATAATTGTCTAAACTTATTTTATTTTTAACTTTGCTTATCTTAACTCTTTTAGATTTTTCTCCACTTTGTTACCAACTTTATAAGAATATACACTTGCTATTAAACCATAAAATTCTTCCATTATTTTTCCATTGCATTTGACTTTCATTTTTCTTAAAACTTTCAGAATACCATAAATATTATCTGTTGGATAACCACTTGTAACAAAGTAATCGATCATCGATTTCATATCTTCAAACAAATCTTCAGTTTTTACATTGTAAATATATGCATTGGTGTCGTAATGTCAATATTTTCTCTACATTTTGCTTTCATAACACTATAGTGAAAATCATACATTAATTCTTTAAATAAATCAAATATACTCATACCAATATCAATTGTCTTAGTAAAAGTGATTTTAGTTTAATTCATCTGGATAGCAGTAAGATTTTCATTAAGTAAGTTTCGCTATAAGTTCATCACATTTATTTCCATCTGACACTAATACTGTATCCACCCTATTTCTAATATTCTCCACCATTATCCCAAACACTGAATTATTCATCAGTTTGTAGAATCTTTCTCAAAATAATTCTTTGCCTTTGTTCTCATCTCTGCACTTAAATCTACAGGCTGATTCAAGAAGATATGCAAATATTTTAATATGTTATTCTACATGTAAAACTAAAGAAAAAAGTCCAAATAAACGTAGGTCCGCACATGGTTAGTTGCGGAGTTAAGGCTAACAAAAGTTTTTTTTGCTTATATGAAGCCATCGCAAAACTGTACGAGGTTATAGTAAACTTTAATTTCCATTTATTTTGTTGTTATTGATCTGGTGAATCTAATAAAACATGTACCAGCCATGTATCTGCAGTTGATCATACCACACCATATCTTTATGCTAAATCGCTGCTGGAAATTGCGTTGCACTGATGCATGTGGATTTGGTGCAGAACATAGGTACCCATTATGTAAATTGTTTGAACAATCTCAAGTAAACTGTGCCTCATCAGTAAATAAAATGTATTTGTGTAACTGCCAATTAGTATTTAACCAGTTGCACAAATCCAAGCAAAGGGCACAATCTCCTGGATGTAAATGAGCACTTTTTGTTTATGGTAAGGATACAGATTATTGTACTTCAGAGTACGACATGCCTTAGATTGTGAAATGCCTAATCGTTGATAGATACATCCTGTACTGGTACCGGGGCTATGATGAACAGCATCCACAATATCCTCATAATCATCTTCACATATCAAGCGCTCAGGCTGATTATGAACACTAGGTAGAGAACCTGTCTCCTGTAACATTCGAAACACTCTACTAACGGTTCGTGCATTCGGAATCCTCCGAGTTGGATAACGTACATGACATTTGTTACCTGAAGCCATAGCATTACCATCACATTTGCAATAAATAAAGACCATATCAGCGTATTCCCTTGTCATAAATTTGAAAGGCATCCCTACTTCATAAATAATCTACAAACTACAATAGTTACTATGTGGTTTCGCTTAAACACACTGTTTTTATTATGTTCTTTCACTGAACAATACAGAAAACTTAGCTCATTTCAAGAACAACTCAATAACAGTTGCCAACAATCGCATAAACGTTTCTACATTCTTAATGGAAAGTGAACAAATTTACTTGTATAATAATCTCTGCATCTCTGGATATTCTGGAAAACTACTGCAGATACACATCTGGGACATGTTTTATTAAGGCAAATGAAAGTGTTCTTCTCAACACTTGTAAACTCACATAAAACATAATAACTAGTGGAATATAGAATTCAAACTTACCAGAATAATTCCTATTAAATGTGTGACTTCTGTCATGATACTGTCCTTTCCCCCTAGGATCAGCATCTATACCTTTCACCTGGGTTGACCCTAAGAGTACACTTCCTCCTTCCGTTTTGGTAGGTACACCCCTCTTAATTCTTACTCTCCTATGGTACAGGTCAATCACTTTCTTGGTGCCCCTGTCTGCACAGTATAAGTCAGCCTTTCTTAGGTCTGCCTTTTATATTCAATAAATGCTGGGTGCACCCCCCTTATCCTTCCCGAGTAGGCCTCATGGTTCATTGTCCTAGTATACATCTTTATGTACACTATAATTAATTATTTCCTGGAAAAAATAAAAATATACTTCACACTCACTTCCTAATACTTCATTTAATACCCTATAGTCCTCCTCTTCTTTTCAGCTTCTGTAATCTTTAGTAGATACTATGTCTACTCATATTACTCAACTCATAGTAGATACTATGTCTACACTCAATGATCATGTCCCATTACTCTACAACTCATCACTCCATCAGAGTATTTGCTACACTGACTTTACTTAATTAAGCATCATAATTAACTCCAATCTGGCTTGTGTTCTCCTTCATTACTCATGCCTCATTCGTATGTATACTCGAAAAATCATCCGAGTTTTTCTATACTTATGTATATTGTGATATGAAATCATCATAGTTCTCATCTTTATATATATTTTCCTATATCTATGTGTGATGTAGAACAATCACAATCACAATAAACAACAATGTGTGCATATTTCCCAATGTACACATACTTTCCCCCTACAACACATGACGGTTCATACCTCTCGACAGGTTTCTAGTTAGTAGTTTCATTGTTTGCGTACTCATGTATCTTTGTGTTTATGATGATGTGTGTTTGTGCAGCCTGATTCTTCAGCCTTCTTATCTGGAGATAAGTTGTAGGTTATTGAAAACCACAGAGAACATGAAGGACTTCTGTGATATAAGTAGATGAATATGGAAAGAGGGAAAAAATAGGCAGGTACTCAAAAGAGAAGTAAGAAAGGAAAAAATAGAAATAGTTGCTAAAATCAAAGAAGAGAAACAAGATAGCCCCAAAGACAGGAAACCCTTCCCACCCCCTTCCCCCGGATCCCTACTTCGCCGGTACTTGAGTGAGAAGCCAGAGGAGGTATGATGTTAAATGTCGCCTACAGAATGAACATTCTCAGCTTCGCCTTTGAAGTCCCCAAAGAAAGCCTTAGCAACCACTATGGAATGGCAAATGATGAAGAATCAGTCACACTTGTTTGCGGGGGTTGTCTGTAAGGTGTGGTGTGTGTTCTGTGTTAGCCATGATTTATTAGTTAGTGTAAATCATGCTTTAATCTATAACACCCACCCCTTCCAAAATCAACACAAACCCACCCCTTTACATCACATCTCATAAAAGGTATAATACGTTCTATAAAAACAGAAAATTATACATTACAATCAAATAGTTGTTTAGTTAAGCACTTTACCCTATATTTTATAGACACATAAAATACTCTGTTCAGTTTATGTCTTCTAGAGATCACTCGGTTTAAATAGTACCTTCATTTTATACCTTTCACTCAAATAATATTTTATTCATTTCATTTCATGTCTAGAGATCACTGTTCATCTGTGATTCTCTTAAATTGGTCCTAATCTTGTAGTCATATCCAGTTCCCTAATTACTAACATTATAGGATAGTTTAAGAAATCAAGAATAGATTACAGAATAGTTTAAGAATTGAAGGGAATTTGGTGCAGGAAAACTAAGTTCGAAGAAAGACCGAAAACAACTAGGGATCCGACAGTCATCACTCCACCCGTTAACACAGAACATTAACGTCCCTGGGGGATATATGACTCCGCTTGGGTCCCATAGATCTGATATTAACTTCACTTGAACAAGTGCAGACCAGTACTTCTCATTAAATTTTGTTTGAAAGTCTCCCCACTGCAAAACAATCACCACTTTCCTAGGTAACATAACATTAGCTGACAATACATTTTTTTCCTCTTTGTTTTGGATAAGCTTGAATTCTTTCCCTATGTCATCTATAACCTTGCTAGTATCATTAAGTTTGGAAGAAGCAATAGTCGAAATGTTTCCGGAGGTTACACTCTCAGTAACTTTTCGAACTATAATTTGTTCAAATGGTTCCTACATACTACATACATTTATATTATCAAAGTTAGATATATTCTCTTTGAAGTATTTATTGACATTATCCATTCGAGTGCTGACACTTGTAATTTGCGATTGAATTATCGGTATTAATTCCTTAGGCTAATCTACACTCTGATTTAAAGTATTCATTCCCTGTCTTACATTATTGTATTCACTATTGTACATGTCTTCCAAAGATTCTAAGTTTTCAATAGGTGCTGATTCTACATTATTACATTTGGCATTGAATTCAGCTTATAAAGCACCCATGCCTTTGCATAGATTACTAGGTTCTTTGCTTTGAGTGTCTACTTTTACATTTAACGAACCTATATTCGTCATTTGAATATGTACAGTTTCATTCTGAGCCTTTAATTGAGAATTTATTAAATCTAGTCCTTTATTTAGAATCTCACCTCAAGCCTTTAATTTACAATTTATTGAGTTTATTAAGTTTGGGTTTTATTTTTAAATTCACATCTAAAGCTGCACTCTGAGCATTGAAATGAGCACTTAAAGCTCCACTCTGGGCTTTGAAGTGAGCATCTAATTTAGCATTTAAAGTTTTGATCAGATTTACTAACTCAGACCAGTCAGGCCCTTCTTTAGCAACTCTCATAGCCATGGCTGATTCTGATTTCTCTCCAACTTGCTTCTATAGACTTTAGCTCTTGTGAGCATTTAATACTGTAGAATTCTAGCTGTGTTGGTGAGCGAAGGCGTAACCAGTGCCGGTAACAGCACTGGCGCCAGCAGCGTCGAATGTTGGTTTCAGCATCGGCATCAGTAAGCGTATGTGGAATCAGCACCGGTGATCAGCAACTGGTGCCAGCGTCGTTGGACGTAACTAGTTTCCACATCTGCGCCCCTGTAATGTGGCTTACTCCCCACACCGGATCTTCTTCGATGAATTATTCTCATCGTATTTCTTCTCAGTCTAATACGTCAGAATCTTCTCTCTTTTCTTTTACCATAATATCTTTCTTATGTCTTCTCTTTTATTGCATTTATTACTTTTCACCATTTGAACTTTTAGGCTGAATCCGATTCCATGAAACAGTTCTCTTGTCTTTTTATACCTGGTTGCTATGGCAACACATCATACCTTTTGCTTCAATTTCCTCTCAAAATTCCCATTTCTTCGAGTCCTTTCCGCTGGTCACCATGTTCTAACATTTTTCGGATGACAGAAAATAATATCTTCTTATTTCTGTAATCTATTGATCACATATAGGAACTTTAGTGCCAACGTACTCGTTGATTAACAATCTATTGGAACTGCTATGCAGAACAGAATTCTCTTCTTTGACATATAAATATCTTTGTCATCTCACTCGTATCTCGAGCTTTAGAAATATTTAAGTACATTGAGACATAACAGATGGTTCAAAAACCATATGAAAATATGAACATGCATCTTGACTTCTCCGAGCCCAAGACATGAATTACAATTAAATGTCTATAATCAATTGTTTATTTTTCTTTAACAATAATCACAGGCACTGAAACAGCAAGTAATACTACATGATTTTTGCTCTTCCAATACGGCTTCCGTGGCGTGAGCGGCAAACACTTGTCCATGCTGTTCGACTGTCACTTCTACCTTGTGCTCATGACTCCTTTCCAGTCTCCACACACAAACAAGTGTTGCACAGTATGTACGTTCTCTCACACTTATTTTTAAAATATTGTGTGTTCAAGATAGTAGAGGGACGAGTGGTTCTGGAATTTATGCGGAAATTCTCAAAGCACTACAATGTTTAGAAGAAAGGGGGACAGATTCATCGGTCCCATATCTTTAGCCTTGGCATGATCGATTTTCCTTGCCTTCAGAATAAACCCTCACTGTCCTCCAAGCATTAGGAATTTATCTTGCTGCTAAGCTGACTAATCACACTACAAAGAATCTAATTAAATACTCTCCTGTTTGTTCCAGTAAAGGTAAAGATACCATTCGAGACTGATGACTGGAATGGTTGAAATGTTCCCACCACCCACTGGATTCTTTTGAGAACAACACAGTCTCTGAAGGATTCTCAGCTTCCCCTTTGATTACATCTAAGCCAGTAGGGACTGACTCCTCATCTACATCATTTGCCAGATTGCATTGAGGGAAGTGAGAGTAGAGGAGCACATCCAGTCTCACTCACTGTTCTTATACACCCAAATACTCCTTCCTTAGAGTACATACTGGATTATTTGGTCTTTTATAAAGTCTAGTACAAGTAGCTGTTTTGTAAATTGAATAAACCACACAAGAACAACCACATGACAATCTTTTATTGTGTACATGACTGTTTTCGGAACACTTAAAGTGCCATCATTTCATGTGAAAAATAAAATCACTTAAGCATCTGATATCATCCTCAGCCCAATGCTGTCATGAACCCAAAGGTTCTGTGGCAAAAGGACAAAAGGGACATAATTCCACAAAAACTATTACCCCAAGCTATGCAACCAGAACACAAACAGGAAAACTACATACTACATGACAACACTGGAGTGAGGATAACCTCAGATGCTTAAGTGATTTTATTTTTTACAACAAATGATAGAACTTTAAGTGTTCTGAAACTGATCATGTACACAATAAAAGATTGTGGATTAAGCACCTGTTGTGCGATTTCTTCATTTTACAAAATGGACTTATACAGTTGCGGCTGCTCCATAAGAAGATCTCTCTGTACAAGTAGCTGTACCTTCGAGCTCCTCACAAAATATCTTACAGGATGATAGCTTTGTTTTCTTGATCATATGGTTTTATTTGACAAGGGCCTCCCAAATTTTGCCACTGTCCTTTCTTTCTTGTCAGGTTGAAAGTCTTCTTACATACTTCCTTTGCACTTCCAGATTGTTGTTACACAAAGGTACCTTTCACTTTGTGCACTTCCTGAGGTCTTACTCAAACACTGGAAAATCAAGGATGGAGTAATGACTATATTATGAAAAGGATATCTGCTACTCGCCATATAGCGGAGATGCTGAGTCGCAGATAGGCACAACAAAAGACTATCAAACAAAGCTTTCAACCAAACAGGCCTTCCCCCCTGCGGGTTCGGGGGTTAGAATAGGCCCGCGGTATTCCTGCCTGTCGTAAGAGGCGACTAAAAGGAGTCTCAAACGTTTCGGCCTTCTGTGATGGTCCCCTCTTGGGTTTGACCTCCTTTTTTCCAAATTTCCGTTGTTAGTGCGTGCCATTTGGGGAAGGACACCTTACGTGGTGTTTTCCTATTGGTCCATCATGCACCACCATCTTGCATGTTACCTCTTGTCGTGTGGCGGGATTTACGCCCAGCGTCTCCTGGGTTGCCTCCTTCTCGCCTTGTGCACAATACCATTCTTAGCACCCACGACAACTGTGGACCCTTTAGACACCTAAAATCCAGCACGGTAGCCAGTCCGTTGTGGTGGGGTCGTCATGTACCCTCTTGGTGGTAGCCCCCTGACCACGCAGGGATCGCACTACAGATGCCAGAGCTGTTTCCTCCCCATGCATGCCAAGGAGTATGTGCCCATCTTGTCTGGGGCACGGGGACTACTGGCAACGGGATATCGGCCAGGTACTCGTCGCTTTGGCTGGGTGGCGCCCTTGGGGAGAGCCCTCGTTCGGAGTAGGTGGCATCTGGGCGGATGTGGCGCAATGAAGCGCAATAAATCACACCACGCTGGTGGTCGCACGGCCACCAGCGTCTCTAAGCGAGGTAGAGTAGAATTTGACGCTGCGCAGTATGACCCTCAGACGTTCCCCTCGTTGGCTGCGCCATGGGAGGGCCATAGATCTAGTGCCAAGCGGGAGCCTTACGTACCGCAATACCTTGTCTGCAGCAGGACTGATGGTGACTCCTTTCTTATGACGAAGCCTCTGTTTTTTGTGGAACACCTGGAGGATAAGTTTGGGGAAGTGGCGGGGTTGTCTAAAATGAGGAATGGGTCCATCCTCCTCAAGACGTCCTCCCCAGCCCAGTCACGAGCGTTGCTCTTGTGTGATAAGCTGGGTGACGTCCCTGTAACCGTCACTCCCCACAGTAGCTTAAATATGGTCCAGGGGATTATTTACCATCGTGACCTATTGTTACAATCCAATGACGAGCTGAGAGCCGACTTAGAACGACGTGGAGTGCATTTTGTCCGTCGTGTCCATCGAGGACCCAAAACTAACAGGGTGGCCACCGGTGCCTTTATCTTGGCCTTCGAAGGTGATGTCTTGCCCGAGAAGGTCAAGGTGATGGTTTACCGTTGCGACGTCAAACCATACGTCCCTCCCCCGATGCGGTGCTTCCAGTGCTGGAAGTTTGGGCATATGTCCTCCCGTTGCCCATCCAGCGCTACATGTCGAGATTGCGGACGCCCATCTCATCCAGATTCTCCATGTGCGCCTCCGCCTGTATGTGTCAACTGTGGGGAGCACCACTCTCCATGCTCGCCGGATTGCCCCATTCTTCATAACGAGCGAAAGATCATGGAATTTAAGACCCTGGACCGGCTTACTTATCGAGAGGCAAAAGTGAAATATGAACGGTTGTATCCTGCTTCCATTCGAACTTCTTATGCTGCAGCCACGTTATCGTCGCCCACGTGAGCGACGGTTGTCGCCTCATCTGTGCCGCCTTCAGTGGGCCCTTGGGGCCGTGCATCTCTGTCTGCCCCCCTCGTGCCTGGGGGCAAGCCTTCCTCTGTTGCCCCCTTAGCCGTTGGGGGCAAACCCTCTTCTGTCGCTCCCCCCACACTTACTTCGGGAGTGACATCTCCTCCAAAACCGGGGGGCTCGATCCCTCCCCCTCCTCCTCCACCGGCGTTGCCTCTGCCGGTTCCTCTCCAGCGGAAGGGGTCCCTCGGGGCTCTGCCTTCCTCCGTTTCTTCTCCTACCCAGCCGGATGTCAGCCAGTGGCTGAAGGTTCCGCCACCTGCTGGTCGTAGGGCTTCTGCGTCGTCGTCAGCCTCTGATGCTCCCTCAGAGAAGCTCTCCCAGCCCTCTCACCCTAAGGGCCGACGTGAGAAGAAGGAACGGAATGTGTCCAAGAAGAAGGACGTTCCGGCGGTTTCAGTACCGCCTGCTGTCCATAGTCCTGGCTCCGGGGATGAGGTGGAGATCCTCGCATCTGCCGCGGATCTCGCCCTCACGGAACCCTTGGGGGCCTTTCCTATGGACACAGCTGACTCTCCCCCGGTGGCGGCAGTTGACTCTGAGGCGCCGTCTGCCTCTTAGTCGCCTTCACGCCCTCCCAGTCCCTTCCTGCTTCCATTCTCCAGTGGAACTGCGGCGGTTATTTCCGCCACCTGCCTGAGCTCCGGATGCTTCTGAGTGATTCCCCTGTTCTCTGCATTGCTCTGCAGGAAACTTGGTTTCCTGCAATGCGGACCCCCGCCCTTCGCGGTTATCGGGGATACTATAAGAACCATGTTGCCTGTCACCGAGCATCAGGTGGAGTTTGCCTCTTTGTTCACCACTCTGTCTGTAGCTCGCCAGTACCCCTTCAGACGCCTTTAGAGGCAGTCGCTGCCAGGGTTGAGCTCTCGCCGGCTATTACAGTTTGCTCTGTTTACGTTCCTCTGGATGGGGAGCTCCCCCAGCATGTCTTGGCTGCACTGCTGGCTCAACTCCCGCCACCTTTGCTGCTTCTGGGCGATTTCAATGCCCACAACCCTCTATGGGGTGGGACTGTCTCCGATGACCGCGGTCGGGCCGTGGAGCATGTGTTGGCTCAGCTCGACCTTAGCCTCCTGAACACCGGTGCTCCCACACATCTCAGTGTGGCCCACGGCTCGTTCTCGGCCATCGATCTCTCTCTTTGCAGCCCCGGCCTTGTCCCATCTCTCCACTGGAGAGTGCATCCTGACCTGTGTGGTAGTGACCATTTTCCCATCTATTTGTCACTGCCCCAGTGTCAATGTTCTGGGCGTCTGCCCCGCTGGGCTCTCCACAGGGCTGACTGGCCAGCTTTTACTTCCGCGGCAACCATTGCGTCTCCCCCACAGGGTGACGTTGACGAGGTGGTCCGTGTCTTCACCATGTCAATCATTTCGGCGGCCGAGGCTTGTATCCCCCGCTCTTCTGGACTCCCTCGGAAGAAGGCTGTACCCTGGTGGTCGCCGGAGATTGCTGAGGCTATTCGCGACCGTAGGCGGGCTCTCCAGCATCATGGGCGGCACCCGTCTCTCGAGACCCTCATCGCCTTTAAGAGGCTCCGTGCCTTCGCCCGTCGTCTTATTGCACGGCGTAAGCAGGAGTGCTGGGAGAGGTACGTCTCATCCCTGGGCTCCCATGTCTCCCCCTCGCTCGTGTGGTCCCGGATCCGGCGGATTTATGGATACCAGACCCCTATGGGTGTCCCTGGGATCTCCCTGGACGGCGCTGTCTGCACGGACGCTGCCGCCATTGCTGAACAGCTTGCAGCGCACTTTGCGAAGAGCTCGGCGACTGCATCTTATCCCCCCGCCTTTCGCTCTCTCAAGGAGCGGGCCGAGCGGACGCAGTTCTCATTTCACACGCGTCGTTCTGAAAACTACAATGCTCCTTTCAGCGAGAGGGAATTCCTCGCTGCCCTCGCCGATTGCCCTGATACAGCACCAGGACCGGACTGCATCCACGCGCAGATGCTGAAGCATCTCTCCCGGGACTGCCAGAGACACATTCTCGCGGTATTTAACCGCATTTGGTGCGAAGGCGTGTTCCTGTCACAATGGCGAGAGGGTGTTATTGTCCCCATCTTGAAGCCCGGTGCGGACCCACTGGCGGTGGACAGCTATCGTCCCATTACCCTCACCAACGTTTTGTGCAAATTGCTCGAACATATGGTGGCGCGGCGTTTGTGTTGGGTCCTTGAGTCGCGCGGTCTCCTCGCTCCATCCCAGGGTGGCTTCCGTCGGGGCCGGTCTGCCATGGACAATTTGGTGCGGCTGGAATCTGCTATCCGTACGGCCTTTGCCCGACGTCAGCATCTCGTTGCTGTATTTTTTGATCTGCGGAAGGCGTATGACACCACATGGAGGCATCACATCCTCGCCACGTTGTATGCGTGGGGTCTTCGTGGTCGGCTCCCGGCTTTTCTTCAAACCTTTTTATTGCGTCGCTCTTTCCGGGTGCAAGTCGGTGCCTCCTCTAGTTCCTCTTATACACAGGAAAATGGGGTCCCGCAGGGCTCGGTGTTGAGCGTGTCCTTATTTCTAGTGGCCATTAATGGTCTGGCGGCAGCCGTGGGGTCGTCGGTGTCTCCTTCTTTGTATGCCGACGACTTCTGCATCTCATTTAGCTCCACGACTACGGGAGTCGCCAAACGCAGGCTGCAGGTAGCCGTTCGGAAGGCAGCATCATGGGCTCTGACTCATGGTTTTCAGTTCTCTGCAGCCAAGACTCGAGTTATGCACTTCTGCAGGCGTCGGACGGTCCACCCTCATCCTGAACTTTACCTCGACGGCCACCTGCTTGAAGTGGTGGACACTTGCCGCTTCTTGGGACTCGTGTTTGATGCCCGGCTCACTTGGGTTCCTCATATTACGCAGCTGAAGCAAAAATGCTGGCGGCACCTCAACGCCCTCCGCTGCCTTAGCCACACGTCTTGGGGTGCAGATCGCTGCACGCTGCTGCGATTGTACAGAGCCCTTGTGCAGTCTCGGCTTGATTATGGGAGCCTGGCGTATGGGTCTGCATCACCCTCAGTGTTGAAGTTGTTAGACCCCATACACCACTGTGGGGTCCGGCTTGCAACTGGCACTTTTCGTACCAGCCCCGTGGATAGTCTACTGGTCGAGGCCGGGGTTCCCCCACTGCGGATTCGCCGCCATCGACTGCTCGCCGACTATGCTGTCCACATGCATTGCTCGCCAGGCCATCCCAATCGTCGCCTGCTTTTCCCTGCCATGGTCCTCCATCTGCCCGAACGGCGACCTAGGTCTGGTCTTTCCGTCGCTGTCCGCGTTCAGTCCCTGCTGTCGGACTTGGGTTCATTCCCTCTTCCGCCTCCCTTCCGGGTCCGTGTACCTACGCCTCCCTGGTGTTTGTCCCGTCCGTCCGTCCGTCTGGACTTGGCACAGGGACCCAAGGACTCGGTTCCGCCTGTGGCCCTCCGTCGCCGTTTTCTTGCGCTCCTCGCCTCATTTTCGGACTGTGAGACTGTCTACACTGATGGTTCCCTGGTTGATGGTCGCACTGCCTACGCTTTTGCTCATGCTGCCCATGTTGAGCAGCGCTCCTTGCCAGCTGGCTGCAGTATTTTTACTGCAGACCTGGTGGCCATATTGCGCGCTCTTGAGCATATGCGTTTCTGCTCAGGTAGGTCCATCGTGATCTGCAGTGACTCCCTGAGCAGCCTTCAGGCCATCGACCGCTGCTACCCCTCTTCTCCTCTGGTGTCCTCTATTCAGGAGTCTGTTTTCGCCATTACCCGCTCTGGTCGTTCGGTGGTCTTGGTTTGGACGCCAGGTCATGTTGGCATCCCGGGGAACGAACGTGTAGACAGGCTGGCCAAAGGGGCAATCGACGCCCCAGCTTTGGCGATCGGCCTCCCAGCTCGAGATCAGCAGCTGGTGTTGCGCTGTAAGGTGCTTGGGGTGTGGTCTGCTGAGTGGCGAGGCGTGACAGCCCCGAATAAACTGCGGGCTGTCAAGGAGACGACCGATGTGTGGCGTTCCTCCCTGCGGGCTTCTCGCAGGGACTCGGTGGTCCTGTGTCGGCTGCGCATCGGCCATACATACCTGACGCACGGCCATCTGTTGCGTCAGGAGGATCCCTCCGTGTCGGTGTGGGTCCCGGCTGACGGTCGGCCACATTTTGCTGGAGTGCCCTCGACTGTGCACGCTCCGGCAATCTTTTAATGTCCCGGGCACTTTGGCTTTGGTTTTATCCGACGATGCCTCCATGGCTGACACTGTTTTACATTTTATCCGTGGTAGTCCTTTTTATGGTTCGATTTAGGGAGGTCCTGCACCTTTCCCTTTCTGTGTCTTTTGTCCTTGTGTCTGTTGCTGTTCTGGTGTGCCGTCAGATGGTTGACTCTTTCCCTTTTTTGTTCTCGTGGTCAGTCAACCAGTCTCCGGCCATCTTCCTTTCTTCTGTTTCTTTCTGTCTGGTGTTCCTCTGTCCTGTTCTTGTCTGTAGTGTTTGTTGCTGCATTTGTGTTCTTTTAGCGCCTGGGGGGGACGTCTCCTCCCCCTTTGGTTTTTACCTGCTCCGTAGGTTTTCGGCTCGCCTGATTTTGGAATGGGGGACTGATGACCTTCGCTGTTTAGTCCCCCTTAAACATCCCATCAACCAACCAACCAACCAAACAGGCCTTCATCAGAATTAGACAACATGGCTGCTGCTTGCATTCTGGCCTTGACACTCAGAGACTGTGGTCTGTGTGTAGAAGTTGTGTTTGTGTGTGTGTGTGTGTGTGTGTGTGTGTGTGTGTGTGTGTGCGCGCGTGCGTGTAAAACCTTTGTTTGACAGTCTTTTTGTTGTGCCTATCTGCATCTCAGCAATATGGTTAGTAGCAGTTGTTCTTTTCAGAATACTGTCTTGAGGTCTTAATAGTGTATTTCACTGCATCTAGCATTCTCTCAAAATCTACTGGATTCTTTATTGAAGTTCTGAATCCAGATAAGGTCTTTCCTGTATGAGTCACAGTCTGTTTTTATAGGATTCCTACAGGTCATGATCTGTTTAACACTCATTTCAACCTCAAACTTAATAAACATGTGATCAAATATGGATAGTTCCATTACCACATGCCATTGTTGGACATAATTACCCATTAGAGTGGACCCAAAGTTGTGTCAGTTACTTCTTCTTCTCTTCTTCTATTCCTGGAGGTAAGTTCCCCATCCCCATTCTAGATTTCCAGATCATTCTCTAGTTGAAATTGGAGCAGGTGCTCACCTCTGCTGTTGGTGATGCTGCTCCCCAACATCAGGTTGTGGGCACTGACATTACAACCAACGAGCACTTGTTTGCTCTGCTGTGAGCAACTATCTACCATTCTACTCACTTTCTGGGAAGAAGGAGTATTGCCATCATAAGGAAGGTAAACTGAGGCCAATACAATTGCCCTTGTACTCCCTTCCTCACATTGCTTCATCCTAATAGTCACGAAGTTCCTAGAAATGAAGTCTGCCATCAGTGATTCCACCACAAGGGTTTGGCCGTCCAGTACAACATTTCGGTTGATTACCCTTTAATCCTCCATCGAGACCTGGCTATGCAGGAGTCTTTTGAGGAGTACCCTTAAGAAGGTTTCATACCCAGATTGATATGTTTGCATTCTTAAAGAACTCAGCCATTGTCTTGGCCAGCAGTTTCTCCTCCTCCCACAGTGATATCTTGAGAACCAACTCCTTATGTCAATCCACTGTACTCATCCCCTCACAAAGATAAGAGCATCTTTGTCCACATAGACCCTCCTGAATTTGAGTCATGGACTTGTGCCCCTCTCCCGATCTTCTCAAAGAGAGCCATCTGAACAACCTCCATCTGCTGCAAAGTGATATTGACCAGTGGTTGTCCCTGTTGGGTAACTGGCATCCTGAAAACTAAGACTTCAGTGCTATAGCTATGTTAATTTCCTGCCTATGGTCTTTCTGGATCTGTTTATCATGCAAGTGGTAGTATTAAACTCCTCCCTTGCTCTCTGGTTAGGCCTACCTGTCTTAGAGCTACACGGAGTCTGATTATTCCATTCACTGTGAGACAGTCTTTTTTTGGAAGTCTTAGTTTCAAGACCTTTTAGTTCCCTCAATTTATGTTTAGAAAGTCATTCTTTACCTTCCTTTTCTTTCTGTTCTTTGAGAAGTTTGCTCCTCCTGAGCCCCATGCAAGGATTTGATCTTATCCTGGTCAAATTTCTCAGAAACAGCTTCCTCTTCTTGAACTGGTCTACTGCCTGATCAAATTGCAGAAATAGTTTCCACCATTTTCAGTCCAAATTGCTTGGGTGTTTGAGGTCTCATCAAGTCCCTCAGTTTTTTTTTTTTTCTGTGTTCTCTTATTTGATCCCACAATAATTGACGATCTATTTGGTCAAGACCACAAACCCCACAGGAAGGTCGCCCAGTATCTCTGGAGCTCCATTAATGTCACACCTTGAAATTGTAGGAGGACTTTGAGAGTGGATATGGGAGAATGGGGCTTTGTGGGACAGTCTTTGTCTAGTTCATCTGCTGAGGCTTGTCTGATGTGGGAGACCATGCCAGTAGCTGCACTACAACCAGCTTAGCCCTCAGCTTCATAGAGGTACTCAACAAACTCCAGTGACAGATGCTAAAAGATACTTGTCATTCATCACAGAGAAGTTTAGTATTGAAATTCTGAGAGTGTAAATTCCAAGAAGAGTTGGGCAAAATATTAGTTCCTGGCACATACATTTTGCATACTGATCACAATGAGAAAACCTGAGAAACTGGAGCTGATACAAAGATTTGCCAACAATTATTTTTCCCACACTCCATTCATGAATGGAATTGGAAAGGAGGGGTGAGGGATACCATACATACCCTCCACCACACACCATAAGATGGCTTGAGAAGTATAAACGTTAATGTAGTAATCAACTCCCAAATAACCCCGATTGGATGCTCCTCTGCCCAACCAGCTCCCTGGGATTTGGCTGAAAATAACCAAACACTACAGTGAGTCAGATCTCCGAAAATACAATACTAGTTTGTCTGCTGCTATTAGTTAGTGTTTCACTACATAGTGTTAAGAAGAGCCAGTGGTATGCTTAGCTCTTTGTCTTCTGCAATGCTACTGGGACCGGGTACTTAATTTGTGTGGATGAACGAGTTCTAGGAGGGCACAAAATGTATTTTCCTGAATTTTAAGAAAGATTCGGTCATCATCTCAACCATGAGGATTTACAGGATGAATCATGAATGTAGTTATGAAATTAGATATATTTTTGAATGACGCGATATATGACATGACAACCTAGTGGAGCACGGATATCTTCATTTGTGGTTATTTGCAGTGGATGGAGGATGATACATGATATTTTGTATTTCCAGCATTCACTGTGATGTTGTCCACGGCTTGTGGTCTTGTGGTAGTGTTCTTGCTTCCCGTGCACAGGGTCCCAGGTTCGATTCCCGGTGGGATCAGGGATTTTCTCTGCCTCGAGATGACTGGGTATTGTGTGTCTTTCATCATCATTTCATCTTCATTCACTCGCAAGTCGCCATAGTGGCGTTAAAGAACTTGTGGAGCGGCGGCCAAACCGCCCCGCGAGGGGTCTCCCGGCCACCAATGCCATACACTCATTATTATTATTACTGTGATGTATGAAGCAATTCTCCACAATTATGAGCCATAAAGGATGGCTTGAATTATGGCTGTTCTCCAAATATTAAACCTTACCCAGATAGCTACTCTTAACCCTTACAGCAGAGCTGAAGTATTAGTGTACAATCCTCTTTACATTGTTGCATTTGTAATTTAAATGAAAATCTTCTACCAGTTCTGAGATTGGAATTTTATACTAATTAGCACCAGGGGAGGTTGGATCCACTTACTTGTATTAAAAGTAATTATGCACACCCTAGGAAATATCATGCTAATACCATGTAATACTGTCTGTCATTTTAGGAGAAAATGTGTCCACTAGTTTCTTCAGGTATTTCATACCATGCTATAGCCATTCACTGATGAGCTGCAATCTATAGAGTTACCAGGTGTCAACTGCTGTATTTTACACACTGTTCCAAATAGTCACAGACGTTTTCTAGGGATAGTAAGTAAAAAAATAGGGCAGGGCAGTTGTGATGTGACAGAAAGTCTGAGTGGCTGCCAAAGCAGGAAAATATGTGTGCAACTCCGTGAAAATGTCTGGTGTCATCTTGGGAGACAAAAATGTTCACAGCAACATAAAGATATAAAATAAAAGGCAACATTTGGTCAACAAGAATGATAAAATCCTGGTCCACTTTCATGCTTATATGAGTTACTGGGCCAAAGTCATGGTACAAAAAGAACCCCCCAACATCACAGAACCTCTGCCAACTCGCACCACACCCTCCATGAAAAGTGCATTAAATGCCTTACTGAGCCGTCAAAGAACGTGACACCTTGCATTGATTGACAAGAGGCACAATCATTACTCACCAGAAAACACTACACTCTTCCAGATACCTACTGCCCAATTTCATCCACACAATTCCAAAAATGGCAAGACCTGACAAGTGCAAGAATTATCGCACAATCAGCTTAACAGCTCATGGATCGAAGTTGCTGACAAGAATAATATACAGAAGAATGGAAAAGAAAATTGAGGATGCACTAGATGACGATCAGTTTGGCTTCAGGAAAGGTAAAGGCACGAGAGAGGCAATTTTGACATTGCAGTTAATAATGGAAGCAAGACTAAAGAAAAATCAAGACATGTTCATAGGATTTGTTTGTTGACCTGGAAGAAGCATTCGCTGTAAAATGTTGACAGAAGGAGTAGACATAGCAACATTAGGATACTGATGTTTTTTATGTGGGGTTTGGCTCAACTGAATGTGGTTAAATATTGGTCACTTTGTTACGTAATGTTTGATTGTTGCCAGTGGAGAAGGTACGGTGTTTCTCACTAACAAAGATGGAAAAACTGTTCTTTTACATGCTATGCACTTATTCACAGCTGACAACTGCCTTTTGATTGAAGGAAATGTGCGAAAGTGCTATGAGAAAATGAATAGTGACACCTTTTTAAATTGATTTAGAAAATTTATCAGTAATTATTATCAACAGTCCACACCATTCCTTTATGAAGAATAAGGTGCAAATGTTGCCCTCTCTGTGGAAGAAATTTTTGGATGACTGTGAGAAAAAACTGTCTGTGACACAACTGAAGGGGGGAAGTGTAGTTACTGGGACTTGACACTACACAAACTATAACTCCTGTTATCAGCACGGACTTTTGAAAGAGGGGTTTGCAAGAATTTGTTTGTCGAGCATCTTGCATTGCTCTTGCAGTTCTTTTTTGAGTTAAGAAGAAGACTGAACTAGGTGGTGTATTACCCCAGAATATAATTCCGTACAGTAGGATGCTGTGGAATTGGACAAAGTAGGACCAGATTAAGATACAAAAAAACTTGCAGTGCAACTACTGCAAGAACCTTTGTGGATAAAGCTAAAATTCATGTATATTTCAACAGACACCAGTAACAGTTTTGATTTCCTCCTTGCTCCATCTGTTACTTGTTATTTTACTGCCTAGGTAGCATAATTCCTCAACTTCACCTACTTCTTGACTATCTAACAAATACGTTAGACTGTTCAATCCATTCAGCAGATCGTGTAATTCTTTTCCATATTCTTGAAGCTCTGAAGAAAGACATTCATGGCCGTAAATTTGCTTTGGAAGAAGGAGGGCACGCCTGGTTACAACCATGGTTCCATAGGCAACAGCACTATTTTCCATGATGGCAATGGCCATCTTCTCTCACAGTGGGATAAATGTGTTAACAGCTGTGGTGAATACTTTTGAAATAACAAATAGTTTACTTTCTTTTTTCCATCTATCTTGATTTCATTTGACAGCCCTTGTGTAACAAATAGTAAGGGATCCAGCAAACTTCCAAAAGTTACCTCAACATCTGTTGAAGACTCCCCATCCATGATAACTTGCTGCATACTCCCTACAAAGAAATCGTAACTCCAGTCACAAATTTCGTTTGATACCCCATAAACTTGAACTTTTGATAATAAGCATAGGTGAATATATGTGGCAAGGGAAATGACAGACATTTATGTTAAATTCACATAAATTAACTTCAGTGAATTCTTCCTAGAAATAGTTGACATGAACATCCATTATCTAATTTTGCACTGATGAAAGAGTTAAAGGTTACCAGATTCTCCAGCATGAACGGTATGAAACTCAACTGTACTCTACAACCAGAATGGGAAGTATGGTTTAACAGGAAGCACTGGAGAATTTAATAAAGTGCAGTCTGTGGATGATGTGCCAAGCAACAAGCAGATAATCACATTGTGTAGGCCATACATAAAAAGGGTTGACCTAGATAACAGTAACAATAAACCAAAGTATGTACTTTAAACTAAGTAAAGCAATAGGTTCCATTAGATTTCCATGTTTATCAGCAAAATGTACTTTCTCGATACCCTGCATGTTGACTTAAAACCACAAGGTATGTACTGTCGTCCTTTCGATGGAGGCTACAACCTCTTATGATAGGAGTGTCACAAAGTTTGAACTGTGTTTCTTGCCAGTGTATGCAGTGAGAGCATTCACTGTTTGAGTTGAAAATTAACGGCCGGCCGGTGTGGCCGTGCGGTTAAAAGCGCTTCAGTCTGGAACCGCGTGACCGCTATGGTCGCAGGTTCGAATCCTGCCTCGGGCATGGATGTGTGTGATGTCCTTAGGTTAGTTAGGTTTAATTAGTTCTAAGTTCTAGGTGACTGATGACCTCAGAAGTCAAGTCGCATAGTGCTCAGAGCCATTTGAACCATTTGAAAATTAACGGGTTCTTTGCAAATGGACCTTCACTGAACTTCGATAAAACACAAAATATGCAATTATCAACTTCATAAGCCAAATTCCTTACGCCGGTAAGAATCTTAACTAGAAGTCAAGCATAATTTTAAATGTTCAAGTTCAGTAACTATGCATTAGAGCAATAGCAGATTCCAGATACGAAAATGTCAAAAAGTTGACTTATTTTACTCACTGACACCTTATGGGAGCATACTGTGAGGTAACTTCACTGAATAAAAAAGTGTTCATTAGCAAATAATTTGTAACTGCCAATCTAAAATGCCATATAGATGGTTATTTAAAGGGCTGTGCATACTGATGCAGTTAAAAAAAAAAACCTATTTCAGAAAAATAGGATGATTCATTCAAGAGAAAGAGCTTCACACATTGAGCAAGTCAATAACACATCTCAAGTATAACTCCTGGTTGTTGGGTAATATGGTGAGTGACAATCAGGTTAGTACTCCCTGCTGTGAAAGGCATCTCCAGGCATATCTTCGCTGGTTGTCGGCCCTCAGTTCAAAGCACTAATCATCACTGAAGGCAACTCTGTGCCAGTCAATGAGATTCCAGTCTGAAGACATTTCTAGAGTTGATCCAGAAAATGGTGGGATATCAAACTGTCGCCCACCATACAGCCCAGCAACCGGGAGTGATGTTTGTGGTGCCATTTCTTTTCAGAGAAGCAGCCCTTTGATTGTCAACTGCAGCACCCTTACAGCACAGCAGTATGCTACACCTCATTTTGTTGCTCTCTACAGCCAGCCATCCAGGACTTACATTTCAGCAAGATAATACCCACCGCACAAGGCGAAAGTTTCTCTTTCTTGTCTTCGTGCTTGCCAAACACTATGTTGGCTTGCAAAGTGACCAGATCTCTCCCCAACTGAGAAAGGTAGGACCGTTATGGGCAAGGGCCTTCAACCCGCACAGGATTTAGATGCTCTAACGCACCAATTTGACAGGACTTGGCAATATATCGCTCAGGAGGGCATCCAACAACTCTATCAATCAATGCCCAGCCAAACAATTGCTTGCGTATGGGCCAGAGATGAACCAACCCATTACTGCCTTGCTCAATTTGTGAACACACATTCTCTTAAATAAATCACCCAATTATTCTGAAATAGAAACCATTTGTTTGTCTGTATTTATATACATCACATTACTGATTTCCGTCCCATTCGGGTAATTTCTTCGTGGTTTGTCTTCTTGTGGATCCTATTATCACATGTAAACCTGTGTTATAAAAAAAAAGTAATCACCAGTCAGGTTGTTTACTCACCTACACAATCTGCTTCAATTTAAAATGAAATCTACTTCAAGCCGCCTGGTAATAGATTTATCTGATTTATGACAGGGGACAAATGCTGAACCTAATGTTCAGTGCATTGTACAGTGTTTTCTTTTTCATGGCATATAATTTTTAAATTAATTAAATCATTTCAATACATTCAAGACATGTACAGAAATTAAAAGTCAGTGTGAACACGGTTGTCTCCAGTTTTCTGTTAACAATATGGTATATGTTGTTTACCACTAAAACAGAATCCACACTTCTCTTTCAATATACACTCCTGGAAATTGAAATAAGAACACCATGAATTCATTGTCCCAGGAAAGGGAAACTTTATTGACACATTCCTGGGGTCAGATACATCACATGATCACACTGACAGAACCACAGGCACATAGACACAGGCAACAGAGCATGCACAATGTCGGCACTAGTACAGTGTATATCCACCTTTCGCAGCAATGCAGGCTGCTATTCTCCCATGGAGACGATCGTAGAGATGCTGGATGTAGTCCTGTGGAACGGCTTGCCACGCCATTTCCACCTGGCGCCTCAGTTGGACCAGCGTTCGTGCTGGACGTGCAGACCGCGTGAGACGACGCTTCATCCAGTCCCAAACATGCTCAATGGGGGACAGATCCGGAGATCTTGCTGGCCAGGGTAGTTGACTTACACCTTCTAGAGCACGTTGGGTGGCACGGGATACATGCGGACGTGCACTGTCCTGTTGGAACAGCAAGTTCCCTTGCCGGTCTAGGAATGGTAGAACAATGGGTTCGATGACGGTTTGGATGTACCGTGCACTATTCAGTGTCCCCTCGACGATCACCAGTGGTGTACGGCCAGTGTAGGAGATTGCTCCCCACACCATGATGCCGGGTGTTGGCCCTATGTGCCTCGGTCGTATGCAGTCCTGATTGTGGCGCTCACCTGCATGGCGCCAAACACGCATACGACCATCATTGGCACCAAGGCATAAGCGACTCTCATCGCTGAAGACGACACGTCTCCATTCGTCCCTCCATTCACGCCTGTCGCGACACCACTGGAGGCGGGCTGCACGATGTTGGGGCGTGAGCGGAAGACGGCCTAACGGTGTGCGGGACCGTAGCCCAGCTTCATGGAGACGGTTGCGAATGGTCCTCGCCGATACCCCGGGAGCAACAGTGTCCCTAATTTGCTGGGAAGTGGCGGTGCGGTCCCCTACGGCACTGCGTAGGATCCTACGGTCTTGGCGTGCATCCGTGCGTCGCTGCGGTCCGGTCCCAGGTCGACGGGCATGTGCACCTTCCGCCGACCACTGGCGACAACATCGATGTACTGTGGAGACCTCACGCCCCACGTGTTGAGCAATTCGGCGGTACGTCCATCCGGCCTCCCGCATGCCCACTATACGCCCTCGCTCAAAGTCCGTCAACTGCACATACGGTTCACGTCCACGCTGTCGCGGCATGCTACCAGTGTTAAAGACTGCGATGGAGCTCCGTATGCCACGGCAAACTGGCTGACACTGACGGCGGCGGTGCACAAATGCTGCGCAGCTAGCGCCATTCGACGGCCAACACCGCAGTTCCTGGTGTGTCCGCTGTGCCGTGCGTGTGATCATTGCTTGTACAGCCCTCTCGCAGTGTCCGGAGCAAGTATGGTGGGTCTGACACACCGGTGTCAATGTGTTCTTTTTTCCATTTCCAGGAGTGTATATTACCACCATAATGCCTGCGTGACCCATGAGCTGTGTCACCATGGTGGATAGGCTTATGTGCTTGAACAACACAGATGGCCACACCACAGGTGCATCTGGGGAGAGACTAGATTGACCTACGGAGAGGCAACAGTCTTTTCAGTAGTTGCACGGCCAGTAGTCTGAATGATCAACTGATCTGGTCTCATAACAGCAGGTAACATGGCTTGGTACTGGGGTATGCTGAAAGCCAGAGGAAAGTACAGCCACAATATTTTCTGATTACTTGCAGCTCTACTGCGTAATTTTAATGATCCTGGATAAAATATTATGGAGGAAATAGTTCCCATTCCCATCTCCGGACAGGAACAACACAGGAGGATGTTATCAGAAGCAATGAATCTAGTGTTCTGTGTGTTGAAGCCTGAAATGATAAGGTATTTTAATCATGTAGTTATCTTAGACCATTTGAAAACAAAGGTAGAATTAGTGAATGATGAAGCAGGAAAAATGGGATTTCTTCAAGTGAGTACAGGGTACTGCAGGAGACCATTTAATAATAAACAAGACAATAAAAATGCAGGTCAACTGCTACGAACAGCATAGTGGGTGGATTATCATTGCCAAGGTAAGACACAAAGCAATGACCCAACATAATAATAACAGTACACAAACCTAATGCACTATGAAACTACTTATTTCACACTTTCCACATGACACTATAGTGCACTCACATCTGCTGTCGGCAGCTAGGGGCAACATGGTTGTAGTGAATCACTTTTGAAGTTACTTATGTGTTTCCCAGAGTAACGTTGGAAATGACTGTCATGAGGTGTTCCGTGCTGATAACAGGAGTTATAGTTTGTGGAGTGTCAAGTCCCAGTAACTACACTTCCCCCCTTCAGTTGTGTCACAGACAGTTTTTTCTCATAGTCATCCAAAAATTTCTTCCACAGAGAGGGCAACATTTGCACCTTATTCTTCATAAAGGAATGGTGTGGACTGTTGATAATAATTACTGATAAATTTTCTAAACCAATTCAAAAAGGTGTCACTATTCATTTTCTCATAGTACTATTGCACATTTCCTTCAATCAAAAGGCAGTTGTCAGCTGTGAATAAGCGCATGGCATGTAAAAGAACAGTTTTTCCATCTTTGTTAGTGAGAAACACCGTACCTTCTCCACTGGCAACAATCAAACATTATGTAACAATGTGACCAATATTTAACCACATTCAGTTGATCCAAACCCCACATAAAAAACATCAGTATCCTAATGTTGCTATGTCTACTCCTTCTGTCAACATTTTACAGACAGAAAAAATCTTATATTTAAAACTGAGAATCATGACACATAACAATGACTTACCGCCCTCAAGTTTGAATTCACACACTTTAGTAACAATCTTACATAAAGTCTATGATGATTATATCTGTTTACATGATGTCAAATCATATCTTGTGGGAAACGATCTAGTTTTGGTATGCATTTCTAACCATTTCTCTTTTTACTCCGTATATCAATGGCTACCTTCTCATAATTTTCTAACACAACACAGTCATTCCGCTTCAAGCCACTGCACCTGTCACTCCCACAGTTACTTTGGGAACTAGTAAGAGGGGTCCACCACTTGCCATTTCTTTTTAGATATATTTCCATGTACTGACACAATTGACCTTTAAGTAAAAATCTTTCCTCTGTTGTTACATTTTGGTCCCAGACAATGATTACAACACTTCAGGTCAGTAGCGTGACAAGTATTTATTTGCTATAAACCACTCTATTCAACACCACACATGAAATGACAGTTTGTTGTGGCACTGTGGCAAGGGTGTACAGTTAACATGTGATGTTGGAAGCTCTGATTGGAGGAAATCAGTTCCAGGGTTGTAAGTGTCAAATAATGAGTAACTTTAATAAGTTTTTAGGTTTGCAGATGAAGAAGAGACTGATAAAAATGAATGCTGATAAATTATTCAGTACGTTCATAGGCCAAAATTTCATTGCGATGGTTGAATGGGATTCCAAAGCGAATAAAGAGAAATGAGGTAGAACTAGATTAGAACATGAACTGGGTTACAACAAAGAAAGTGGCAGCTGTCAAGTAGAATTTAGCACACAACAACCATTGTAAGCACTTAAGAATCATGAAGCAAGAATTTACTGTGGAAGATCTGGAGACACCAGAAAGTTTCAAATATATCACATAATTTTATATTCCTCAATTCAATGCAGCACTCAACCCAGCCATCTCAAATCTCTTTCAAATTTAGTGCATCCAATGACCAGAAAAGAAATGGAAAACTACCAGTTTGTAGGGGTTCATGACAATTGTGAAGAAAGTTACAAGTCTGTAAGGTTTGGAAATTGTGTGAAATTTACATGTGACTGTCTCAACAAAAATGACTACACTCTGGTTCTAATCCAGATACAGCAATGAACCCTGTAGCATTGAAAATTTAATGGTTAGAACTTTACATTGATATGCAACATGATCGGTTTCTAAGAATCTTCAAATTTAAGGGCATTGACCTTAATCTTTGATCTTTAATATCTCTGAACACCCCAACTTCAATTTTTTTTTTTTTAATAACAAAATGCTACTACAAACATTGGTAAATAAAAAGCAGTAAATGGTTATGTACCCATTTTTTCCCCTCAACAGCAGATATAGCAGTCACTATTATTCTGACTATTTGGTGAAAATTTCTTGTTTGAATAGCCAATCACAGACTCATTTCAACCATCATCATTAGCTTGTTCCAGGGCCACGGCATCTTTACTCAAACTGCACTGCACATGTACTGTGTAGTATTCAGTAGGTATTTGCAAAAACTGTGTTTTGAGTCAAAATTATACTGTTGCAATCCACTTAAAGAAGGATGTCATTAACAGTACAGAAGAATTTGAGGAACATTTGGAAATGGATGGCGAAATAGTGTCCTAATGTATTGCTAGGTGGAAAAATTTGCAGCAAATGTAGAAATCAAATATAACAAAACCCATCACTGCACAGATGTTGCCTCAGCTGTGCTAGGTATTTTCAAGAGATGTTAAGTGAAGATGAAATAGCATTGGACCTGAAACTGGTTTCTTTAAACAGTGGCCTTCAGTTTTTAGATGAATCTCCTGTAAAGAAAAATTGCCTTCAGTGTGAGAAACAGTACCCAAAGCAAAAACTGAAAAAGGTTGCCTCTGTGTTGGAGCATAGTCATGCAACAAAGCTGAAAGAAGAAGAGCGTTAAAAAATTGAGAGAGAGAAATCATACCTCAGCTGAAATGTCTGTGTGATAAAACACAATTTTTTACAGTACTTCCAAAGAGCTGGAGTATAAGGAAAACCAGTAAAGAATTTTCCATTTGTGACATTACAGCCTTTATCACTGCAATTTTTAACACGTAAAAGTTTTTTTTTCTGTATTCGCGTCAGTATGTGCGAACTTTTAACATACACCAATGAATGTTGTAACCAGACATCTTTGCCGCGCTCCTGAAAAGCGCAGAATATCACGATAGCTATAAACTGTTATACGCTGCTATCGATCAGTAAAAAAAAAAAGGATGCACCTATGTTTAAAAATAACAATTGCCAATTTTTACTTCTGCAGGGAGCCGCACCGCTCTCTAGTTGTTCTTCTGTGAATGTGTTGCAAGTCGGACGCAAAAGTATTGTGCTCCATACTGATATAATCATTTTATTGTAACTTTAAGAGTTTAAGTGATTAAAAAATATATGTAGCCACAAACAAGCGAGAATGTATATCATGAAAATTCGCTCCACCGCCACAATGTGTGGCCATGTTAATGTAAGTTTCCGTTTCATAATATAATACTTGAAGCCTTGAAGTTTATTTAATTTCAAAGAAAATCTCTCAACCTTATTTTCATTAATTATACTTGTGATAATCTTTCCTGTTTAAAAGATTTATGCAGCTTATGATCCAGCGTGTGTTCTGTCGGAACAGGAGGCTGTCGTGACGACATCGTTATAGTATTTATTCCAAGTTCTTTCAGTTCCGTTTATATGTTCGTACAAATCCAATTAGTTGGTCCCTTAGGTTTCTTTCATGTAACTTCCGTCTGTTTTCTCCGCGCGATCTTCCTCCGAAAAAATTTCTGTTCATTTTTTTTAGTAATTTTCGATATCGCGAATGAGAAAAGACAGCCGCCTCCTGCTCCGAATGGAACACCACAACTTTTCTAACGTCTGAGAGTACCGCACGAATTTTCCGCTAAAAGGTAATAGAATTTCTTAAAGCTGGATCAATTACACATGTTGCTGCTGTTCTCCGACAAATCTGGTGTGATTAATAGTGTTTTATTCTGTCACGACAAAAAGAACCAATTTTATTTTTACCAAAGCAACAAAGCTTTCAATTAAATTACTAAAAAGAAAAAAAAAATCATACCGGACATTTCAAATTACAAAATATTAAGAGCAAAACAGGTAGTAGCACACCATGGTATATTAGTGATACCAAATCCAAAGCCAGGTAAGACATGTTGTGGAAAAGCTGTTCAAAGTGTGCTTGATGTTTACTGTGATCATAATTTGAGCCATAAGATGCCAGAAAGGAAAGACACTGTTGGTGGGGTGGGGTGGGGAAGTATAAGAGCATTTAAGCAGAAGCAGCTAGGGCCGCACACTCTTGAGAAATTGTATGCATACTTAAAAGATACAAAACCAGATGCAAATATAGGAGTTGCAGCCGAAGCACTGTGTTCTTGCCCATGCCAGTGAGACCCACACTGTTTGTTTGTGTGTTTCACACTAGAATTTTAAGTTAATGGTTGAAGGGTTGACATTGAAAGAACTAACAAAGTGCGAAGAACGCATTATCTACATATATGCATTGCGTAGCAAGTGTTTCATACAATCCCGCATTTATAGCAAGTTTCTTAGGTGCACGTCCCTGTAGTACAAATTTGGCAAGACTGACTATCTGAACTGTTTGATACAAATTGGACTGACGAAATTAGATACAAGTGTTCATTAACTCCAGGCAGGTTACTTCTAAGAGACTATAGTAAGACCAAGAGATGATTTCCTTGAGGTGTTTGCATCAAGTTTACAACAGCTCCTGTCACACTCATGTATCAACCAACAGCAATCACAGATCTTTAAAATCACTAGGAAGAACACAAAGTAAATGAATATCTTCTTAGTTGTGACTGTTGAGAATTATTCCTTCACCACTCAAGATGAAGTACAAAGATTTCACTGGAATGATTCACAGGTTACAATTCACCAATCTCTGAAACCCATTGAGTGTTTGGTAGCACTGGTAGCAGCACTCTGCTGTTAATGTTAGCATTAAATGGGATCATAGTGAGTTGTTTAGTGAATTTATATTCCATTTGTTGTGAGTTGTCATTGCTGACAGTGGAGGTAAGTGATAAACTCTGCAGAAGCAAGCGAGAGACATAATTTGTAGGATAAACACTTTCTTCTAGCGGAAAGCACCCATATGCGCGTACTGGAACTGTTGTTTGGAATTGTCAATAATGCAATCCCCGTCTGTGCCTCGACATGCATGAACTGCCATTGTCTGTGGATTGGACTACAAAAAAAGAGAGAGAGAGAGAGAGAGAGAATTTTGTGAATCTGTCCTAACATCAGGAAGACTATGAACAGTACTTTTTTTGCTACAGCACATGCTGAAGGACCTTGTGTATAGCCTCAAGCAACCTCATGAAAACCATATTTTGACACCATGATAGTTGTTTCAGTGGTTAACAAAACCTATGTTCTGCTTCTTTGGTGAGCAGACAGGTGTCAGTGATTGCTATGTGGAAAGAAATGCTGTTAACAGACATACACGGATTTGTTGCCTGTATGGATGACAGTCACTGGTGGGTTGGGTATGTCTCATGAAGAAACAGATGAAGTACAGGCCAGATTCTTGCATCCACATGGACCCTATCCATCATTTGTGTTTCCTGCCGCACCAGACACTTGTGTTATCAGATGTGACATTCTTGCAAGCCTAGGTCCTGTGACACCTGCTGGAAGAACACACTTTCTCCCTGAATGGATCTAGTGAACATTTAACTGGACACTCGCAAAGCAAGATGTAACAATTTTTTATTGACTTTCATTGCAGTTACACTGTAAATGTTTCATAATAGCAATACAATAATATAAACCTTATGTGACTACGTAGGCTTTCCCGGCTTAATAAGTCTTGAAAATCTCTTCGGGTTTGCTGCCAGATCCTAAAATCAACTTGACTCGATATTTCGGCGATCCAACTGTTCGCCATCTTCAGGAAATGCTGCTTCTGCTGATGAGTCCCGCTGAGAACTGACGCAAGATTGCAATTCGACGTCCTATATAGGCCACCGTTCAGTACAAGGCGCATGCGCCGCCCATCACAGTTTCTGGCTTCCAAAACAGGGAGGTGGCGCCGCACTTAGTGAAACACTGCTGGCAACGATATATCGCAATCAAGGCCGCACCGAAGAACGTTCAGTTTTGATGCGAGATAATAGAGGATTCCACTTTTTGCCAAGAGGAAACCCATTTATAAAAAACCAGATGGAACTTTGGGACACAGTGTTCACCGAAAGCCGACACACACAGATTTGTATCTGCACCCTCAGAGTTGTCATCCACCACACCAACGTAGTGGCGTCCTTAGGACTTTGGTACGGAGAGCATATGCCATTTCCGACGCAGACAGCTTAACCCAAGAACTTGAGCATTTGATGACTGTTTTTAAGGAAAATGGATAGACCGAGAAACAGATTCGTCGGGCTATGGAATTTGGACCGTCTCCGGAGGTGTTCGAAGAGGAACATAGATCTGTGGCCTTTCTTCCTTATGCTGGAGGCTTATCGTTTAAGATTGGACGAATTTTAAGGAGTTTTAACATTAAGAGTGTGTTCCGTCCACCCTCTAAGATTAGGGCTCTGCTCGGCTCTGTGAAGGATGATTTGGGACTTAGGAAACCTGGGGTGTACAAAATCCCGTGTCAATGTGGGAAAGCTTACGTTGGCCGTTCTATTCGCACAGTGAATGACAGGTGTGTGGAACATCGCCGTCACACGAGGCTACAACAGCCGGAAAAATCGGCCGTAGCAGAACACTGCCTAAATGAGGGACACAAAATGAAATTTGAGGAAACTGTTGTAATTGCCAACATTTCCGGTTTTTGGAATAGTGTGTATAAAGAGGCGAATGAAATTAGGTTGGCTGATAATTTAATCAACAGGTACAATGGGTTTCCTCTTAGCAAAATGTGGAATCCTGTATTATCTCGCATCAAAACTGAACGTTCTTCAGTGCGGCCTTGATTGCGATATATCGTTGCCAGCAGTGTTTCACTAAGGGCGGCGCCACCTCCCTGTTTTGGAAGCCAGAAACCGTGATGGGCGGCGCATGCGCCGTGTACTGAACGGTGGCCTATATAGGAAGTCGAATTGCAATCTTGC
The DNA here is from genome assembly GCF_023898315.1 of Schistocerca nitens. NCBI lineage: Eukaryota > Metazoa > Arthropoda > Insecta > Orthoptera > Acrididae > Schistocerca > Schistocerca nitens. The sequence goes on along the minus strand of NC_064617.1, from coordinate 421,080,944 downwards.
GTCAGTTCTCAGCGGGACTCATCAGCAGAAGCAGCATTTCCTGAAGATGGCGAACAGTTGGATCGCCGAAATATCGAGTCAAGTTGATTTTAGATCCGGCAGCAAACCCGAAGAGACTTTCAAGATATAAACCTTATTTTTGACATTGCTTATGAATTTTATTTTTTAATAATTTGTGTTTCATATTTATGTTTTACATTCTGCATTTTGATAGTGTACCGATATTGACAAAATAAATGTTCGGGCATGATGACTGATGGGCCATCGTAATATTTGCCATGTTTATAGTAGCATACTGGAGAAATGCAGTGGTTTTTTTTAATTCATGCTTTGAGATATTTAAGGTCAAAGGTTCAAGTCAGTGACCTCAAATGTGAAAATTCTTAGAAACCCACCGTGTTGCATATCAGTGAGTTGTACTCATTAGCTTTTCAATTATACAAATTTCATTGCTGTATCTGGATTAGAACCTGAACTATAGTCATTTATATCAAGACATGTGCACGTAAATTTCACACAACTTACAGACCTGTCATTTTCTTCACAACTGTTATATACCTTCTGATCTGGATGACTGGATGCACAAAATGTAAAAGAAACCTGAGGAGGTCAGGTTGAAAATCTTACTTTTCTGTGTTATATTGACATGGAATTATGCATAATGCAATTACACTTCTTGGGTTTGTGGCCAAATAACACTGAAAGTCCCTCCAATTTTCCACTGAAACAACTGTTCGGTACCTTCACACAGTGGTAATCACTACTGTCACTGCTGCAAGGTGCAATTGGAGCAAATCGAGTGGTGGCAGTAAAATTCATCAGGCTAGGAGTGGGAATCATCCATGTGTGAGGAGTTGCTCACAGTGCCCTCTATCATAAACGGAAGAGAGTGGGCAGTGACTGTGCTGCCGTACACTCCAATGGTTAAAAGCTACATTAACACTCCGCAATGTGCTCAGCAGTTCATAAATAGGTTTTTGTTTCTTTTGTTTTAATGGTAGCCAGTGCTGGATTCCGAAAGAGCCTAGTTGATATTCTGCATCCCCACATGTAAGACTGTCCACCATACAGTTAAGTACAATGGCCTACTTAAAAACAAAATTCCAAAACAAGGATAAAACTGAAGTGTTCTCATAACACAGGCAACATCCCATGTTCAGGCAACATTCCACTACTGCCAATTTATCAGGTTGGTCCACGTCAATGGCATTTAACACAATGCTCTTACACAGAGCAACATGTCTGACCAATGTAAGATCTCCTACACTGGCTTGGGGTTTTATATATGTCACTGTTTCTTAGACCAGACCATCTTCCGCCAAACAACAAATTCCTCGGTTTTGCCAGTAGACGAAAGATAGTGTTAATATTGTCTCTCTTGATGATTCTATTCATGGAGACATGCCGCCAAAATAGAGTAAGGCCATTGTAGTGGACGCCTCTGCATCTTCATTTACATCCCTAAATTGAACTAACTTTGGTCAGAATGCATTATGTATCTGTTCATCAGAATAACTGTTCTGTTGGAACACTGTTCTTAGGTGTTGCAGCTCACCTCGCAAGCTCTCAGGATCTGAGACCACATGTGCTCTATGTACCAGGAAGCAAATGATGCCACCATATTGTGCAAGGTGATGACAGCTTTTATCCTGCCAATGTAACTGTGTGAGTCACTTTACAGTAGGCATTATGTCCCAGCAATTTGTCAGCTTTTCATCTAACCATGACATCCAGGAATGGTATGCTACCATCTTTTTCCACTTCCATGGTGAACTGAATATTCAGATGGATCTAGTTCAAATGCTGGAGAAACATAGGTACTGTCAACATTCCATGGCGCCACACCACAAATGTACCGTCTACATACTGCCAGGAGGAAGGTTGGACAGTTGAAGACTTCAATACTGTTTCCTCAAAGTCTTCCATTAAATAGTTTGCCACAGTGGGAAATAGGAAACTTCCCTTGGCAACACTGTCCACTTGTTCAAGACAACGGTTATTAAATAAGAAATATGCTGAAGTACACACATGTTTAAACGTCACCACACTGTCTTTTTCAGACTTGCTACAAACAAACTCCAATGGTTCTGTAGAGGCATTTTCATATATACTGATACTATGTCAACACTAACCAAAAGATCTGACAGTTGTAGTTTAAGTGTCTTCATACGTTCTATGAAGTCCTCTGAATTACAAATATGACTAACAAATTTGCTCACAAAATATCCCACCAATAAAGCAAGACGTTTAGTCATAAAATAGGTAAGCATTCTGATGTTGCTTACTACAGGACAGAAAAAGGACACAGCCTTTATCTTTTTCTATAGTCTTTGGGGAACAGCAGTCTGCTGGTGCAGGTCCTTGGTGACCTTAGTCTGAACAGAGCTCTTCTTGAGGTGGTCTAGAGTTTTGGAAGTAGGACGGTGGCATTCCCCTTGTTGGTAGGTAAAATGACAAGGTTCTTGTACGCTCTCATTGCCACACAATTTTCACCAGTCACATCTTGCAGCAAAGACAACAGCAATTACCGCCACCTGAAGATGTCTAACAGTTGTTTTGATAAAATATTGCAGGACTTGCACAGTGTTATCCGGCAGCAAACCCGAAAAGTTTATTTGCACCAGGTCCACCGGGAAGGTCTGAAAAGTTGAAGATTATATAATGGTAACTCACAAGATATAAAAACCAGGTTTTAGATTGAAAAACATTTCCAGGGGATGATGTGGCCTCCAACTGTAATTTAATGGTTACAAAATGCAGATTCAAGCTGAAGAACTATAGAATGGCATGAACTTAAAGAAAAAGAATTTGGATAAGTTGAAACAGACTGATGGGAGTTTCAAAAAGAGCATCACACTATGACTAATTGAAGAATGGAAAAAGGAATACAACAAACAGATTGCTTTGAGAGATGACATAGTGAAGACAACAGGGGAAAACTATGCCAAAGAAATGTTCCATAAGAAATCCTTGGATAACATGAGATATTACATTTTTTTTACTTAAAGGAGAAAATGTTCAAATGCAGCAAAAGAAATGGTGTTAACGAAGGTACAAGGTTATGGAATTTTTAAGGTTACGGTATTGGTTCCCACAAACGCGAATGGCTCAAATATTTCTTAGGTAATAGAAACTACATCACTGGCCTCAGTGGTGAGGTTTCGGCAGAGACAAGGGTATCATCAGAAGGGCTGCATGAAGTGCGAGATAGGACTGCTCTAGAAAAGTAAGTTAATGCAGACGAGTAAGAAAAACATCCTGTAATGCTCGAACACAGAATTAGTAGTGTGTTACCCGGCACAGTCGCGTCGATTAACCTTTTCGCTATGGTGAACTACCGTAGAAGTTGGGAGTGAATGTGCCGCCCAGCCGGTGGACAGCAGTTCTGCCTCACATAGTTTCTCTGCTTCACTACGCTCGACTTGTGTGGAAGTTTGATCTGTGCACCATCCAGCGGCTTTGTTCAAAGTCTGCAGTTAACAACAGAGTCACTTGATGGCAGTTGCATGGGGAGTCATACAGGGAATGCTGGAAAAATATAAAGTAAAAAGAGAAGATCCAGCGGAGGAAAAAGATCAGAGCGTCCCTCGAGACTGACAGCAGGGCCTCACCTACCTGACGAGTGGAGCAGCTACAGAACTTGCATTTTCTGTAGAGCGCAGAAGAAGCAAAAGAAGACTAAAACTTGTTGTAAGGAATGCAATATGACACTTTGCGCCTTTTCCTGCTTCATGATTTACCATACTCAAAAGACTTTTTGGAAATGTAACATTGTTTAATGATATTCTAGTAATGTAATCCTACTGAAATGTGATGTAAACCAATTGTAAATAAATATTATTGAACAAGTTAAAACAAAAATAGTATTTAATGTACGTTTTAAATAATAAAGCACCCACTCCACCAGAGCTGAATCCAAAACACGGATCTTGTAGAATATATGAAAAAATTATGCAAATTATCTGAAAGATCCAAGACAGCCATTTTTATTCAAAATGAATATAAAAAAATTTATTCAAAATGAATACCAAACACATGTGATTTGTATAAATATTTTCCTGAATAAATATATAGTAAAAAGTCCAATAATTGCGATAACACTACAAGCGTAAAAGCAGGACAGAGTAGTGCCTCGGGGAGTGCAAAAAATGTGCTGTACAGTGGGCACGGCCAGGTGGGACTGCCGCTCGTCCACAGCGCATGACGCAACGATCACATGAAAGGGTTAAATATCTAGGTGTAACATTGCGAAGTGATATTAAACACGGGCCTGTAAGGACTGTAGTGGGGAAGGCGAAAAGTCGACTTTGGTTTACTGGGACAATTTTATGAAAGTGTGGTTCATCTGTAAAGGAGATCACATACAGAACACTAGTTTCTTGAGTACTGCTCGAATATTTTTTGGATCCCTTCCAGGTCGGATTAAAGGAAGGCATCGAAGCAATTCAGAGGTTGGCTGCATTTTTACTTGTAGATTCAATCAACATACAAGCAGTATAGAGATGCTTCAGGAGCTCTAATGAGAATCCATGATGCGAACGCAATGTTTTTGAGGAACAGCATTGAGAAAATTTAGAGAACTAGCATTTGAAGGTAACTGGAGAACGAGTCAACTTCCACGAACATACATTTTGTGAAAGGACCTCAATGATACATATAAACAGTATTTTCCCACGCTCTATTTGCTACTTGAACAGGAAAGGAAATGACTAGTAGTGGTTCAAGGCAGCCTCTGCCACCCACAATACGGTGGCTTGCAGAGTATGTGTGTAGATGTTGATGAGTAATAGCCAAAATGGAAAACAGATGGCTAAAAAATGAGTGACAGAAAATGCTACACAGCAAAGCATTAATGGCATTAGGAGATATATAGAGCTCAAAAAACACACTTGACTGTAGGAAAGATACAAGCTAACTTACAGATGAAAAGAGAAGCAATAGCCCTATAACAAGCAACCAAGTTTGAAGGAATATACGTAAATGGCAGTACCTTAATTATGATGTTAAGGAAAGAGCTGATGAAGAGGATGAATACAATGCATTAATGTGAGAAATTTGATAAAAGCACTTAAAGACCAAAATCAAAACAAGACACCTGGAGCAGATGACATCCCTTAACAACAGTCAAGATGCATGGGAGAATGAACCATGACAAAATTATGACATTGCAATGCCTATGTTATTCCGAATTATGCATACAAGCATGCTGAAGGAATTTTGCATACTTTTGAACAACGCAGGCACTGCAATATCTTTTTTATCCACTGACACAGACAAGTGACTTTCAAGTAAAATGTCTCCCTTGTATGTAAATATACATAAGGGATGTATGAGTAAAGATCGGAATTACATCATTGGCAACATATGGAAGTTTGGGTTTGGCAGTGAGTCGAGCTATGATAGCCTAATGGTAAGGCGATCACTCACAATAAGCCAGAAATCCAGATTCAAGTCTCTGTTCAACACAAATTTTCATTGTCATTCCGTTATACAGCTGATGGTTGTCCATATTCGCAACTGTGAATAAATTTCATGACAAAACTGTTCCACTTGGTTTATAGGATATATGAGACAATCAAAATACTCTCAGACTTTAAGAAGACCATAATAAATTAAATCCAAATAAGGCAGGCGTTGACAGCAATCTAAGTCATGACCGAGAAAAATAAAACAAGTTATCTCCATGAAAATATAATAATTGGTAGAGAACATCAGTCTTGGATCCACAGAAATGTAGGAACATGCAAGCCAATACAGATTCTACATCTTACCTTAGAAGATAGATTGGAGAAAAAGGCAAACTTACACTTATAGCTTTTGTAGACTTAGAGAAAGCTTTTCAAATAATGACTGGATTACGTTCTATAAACATTCTGAATGAGTTTGAATAAAAATTGGGGAGCATAAGATTATCTACAACCTGCACAGAAACTGGACTGCAATTACAAAAATTAAAGGACATGAAAAGGCAGGAGTTGAGATAGGCTAAGACAGATCTGTAGCCTCTTCCCACTGTTATTTAAATTCTACATTGAGCAAGCACTAAAGGAAACCAAGGAGAAATTTGGAAAAGGGATTTATGCTCAGAGATAAGAAAAACAAACTTTGAGGCTTCCCAAAGCCATTGTCATTCTGTCACAAATGGCACAGGGTGTCGAAGAGCAAATGTTATAAATGGACAGTGTCTTAAAGAAAGGTTATAACATGAATATAAGTAAAACAATTTAGACGGTTCTGTGAGAATTAGATGTTATAACATGAATGTAAGTAAAACAATTTAGACGGTTCTGTGAGAATTAGATTAGGAAATGAGATGCGGTTTGCAATATAGGCAGCAAAATATTTCAAAGTATTACAGAAATAAAAAGGACACAAAATGTAACCTGCAAATAGTAAGAAAAGCTTTCCTGGGGAAAAAAATATATTAACATTTACTATAAATGTAATGTATGGTAAAGTCTCTTCAAAAGTATTTGTTTGGAATGTAGTCATATATGGGAGTCAGACATGGATGATAAACAGCAAACCAAAAGAGGACAGATGCTTTCGAACTGTGGTGCTAGAGAAGAATGTTGAAAGAGGTACTGAACTGTATTGAGGAGAAAAGCACTTCATGGCACAACCTGACTGAAAAACAAATTGATTAATAGGACACATTCAGAGGTATCTATGTTTAGTCAAATTTATACAGCATAAACAGAATAGTTATGTTCAAATGGAGGTAGGTGCAGAAGTCAAGAGGCTTGCACAAACCACTCCTCAGACAGGTGTCTGAAACATGCTAACATAATACCACAGCATAAGTGGAGGAATATGATATCTAGTGCAGTGTTAGCAATGCCAAACATCCAACAAGATCTGGTAGTTGTTATGAGAACAGTACTGTTCCAGATTTGGATAAATGTTCTCTCACCTTATGCAGATTTCACTAGTCACTCATACAGTATGTAAAAGGAAACACTATAAAGTCTCTTCTTTCTCCTCAGCAACAATGAAGTGTTTCGCTTCATTGGGTCTTAAAGCACTTTGATTTTAATTAGAAACATTTAGTGAAAAACTGCATTCTTTAACTCTTAAGCTGATTTGGTGAGTTTACAGTAGCTAATGTCTCCATCAAAGCATCTTTAAGTTCTTCAATTTGCTAAAGGAAATGTCCTCCATTCAGGGAGAATCTCCATGTGTCTTGTACAACAAAGATTCAGTACATGCTCGTTCACCTACTCGGCATGTCATTCACGCCTGAATGAAATACTTTCAAAAAGATGTCTGTATCTTTCTAACAGTGAAACAAAATCAACACCACTTCTTCCCGCAGCACACCATGTCAATTCACTAAAATGTGGAGTATGTGATGTGACGAAATGGATAGTAAGTACTTTTTCCCCATGAGCTATTTTCAATTTACCCAAATCACACTTGTCTAATTATGGACAATAATTTCAGACGATTTCTAGTACGGGTGACTGATGGCATGTTTTCGATTTTCACATGAGTTGACAATTTAATTTCTATGTGCAACCTAATCATATTATAGTACTGTAATCAGTAGTCTCCCTCGTGTGTGCTTACTGATTGGCCTCAAATTAGGAGTCAAAATATTGCCCATAAAACAGTAATAAAAACCTGATAATATACTATCAAAGGATGACAGTTGGAATAAAGAGCATGGAGATGCATAGAGGCGCTAGTAACTAACGATGAACCAGAGTTCAAGATTAAATCAGACTAGTAATGAGATGTCAAATGATAAAAAAATATTACTACATTACAATCTTACTATTTTAAAAACATTCGTGAAAGAAATCAATTCACTGTGAACATGTATCATCTATACTCAGCCAGTTGAACGAGCCAGGCCCATCCATTTAAGACCAAACAATAAACAGTGTACGCCTACTATTAGTTAGGTACTTCATAGTTCCATTATAATACGGAACAGTATCAAGATAAATAAAAGTTAAGTCACAATTCTCCATAGCAAAATTTTTATAAATGAAACTGTCACCAGAGTACCAAGTAAGTAATAAGCAAAAACCTTAAAACAGTCCTCCCAAGTACTAAAATTGACAATATAAGCATAACCTATAGTTTTAAATAATTCACTAAGTGCCAGGAGACAACAATGATGGCTGGCTGAGGGTCAGAGTAACAAATGCTGCTTTAGAATAATGTGCTTCTCAAGTGTTTCTGAGAAATTGGGCCCAAAGTTATACAAGTCTGTTGAACGCAACATATTCATGAGCTTATCACACACACATTCTACGTTATTAGAAGCAAGTACAGGCCAGTGTGATACACACGACTAAGATATTGATGATAAATGTTCATTTTATCACGATTACTTATTGTACTTCAATTAAACCATACACTGGATATACCACAATGATGATGATGATTATGATTATAACTGTTGTTTCTTCTTCTTCTTCTTCTTCTTCATAAAGCAATATGATTCACTGCAATAATACAAGTGTTTGGTGGAAGATTAGGAGAGGGGGGAAAAAGTATGACCCAGTAGTAGTAAGGGCAGACTTTTAGTCTGGTGCCTTAGCTAGTTGTTCTAATGCCACAGTTCAATAGCTGGCACTTTTGTATGTTATTCAACAGACTCATAAAACTTAAAATTGATTTCTTGAAAACAGTTGAGAAGTGCATATTATTAGAACAGCATATGTTATATCTGAGTAACTGCTACATCTACACAAAAGATGAACAAAGATTGATGGCTCATTGGGTGTATATTTCCATCATCACCCATTAAAACTCTTACTAAAAAAAAGACCAGAAGTATATATATACAGAAAAAAGCCTCATGTAAATAAAGCATATAGAGACAAGAAGTAAACACAGTCTTAATGGACAACATGAAATGAATAACTGGCAATATGGTTAAAATTTCAAAGATACAGAAAAGAATAAGTCACAGGTACACAAGCTAGAACATCAATTAGAGAGTATAGTCCAAGATTCTAAAATACCTTAACACCACTGCATTATTATCGAAGACAGAACACTACATTATAATTGAAATAATAACATATATTGCATGAAACAAATGGTTTGAGTAAATGGAGGTGAAACATGCACAGAACAACCATCAAAACTACAAAATGAAGTGTGCAAGAGCACACATAAAATTAAAGGACAAAAATAAATCATCTTCAATAAGCATCATAGCAGATGGGTGGAACACAGCCTCGTGTAAAGTAGTAATAGTAGTAGTAGTATAGTAGTAGTAGTAGAACAGCCTCAGGTTGCAGTTACAGTTTTATTTCATGATCCATTTCTCCAGTTGTCTCTTGCCCACTGGTGTAGGATCACCTTGTATGGTGTTGCAGCCATAGGGAGTGTTCACAAGACTTCAGCTGATAACCTGCTGTCATCTCTGAAATTAATATGTAACCATCAATCAGAAGTATATTATGGTGCATCTGAAGATAAGACATTAAGTCTCAAAGCTGATCATGAACTAAAAGCTTTATACATGGAGAAGAACAAAAGAGGCCAAAACCTTAATGGAGTGAGTGGTAGACAGAAAAGCCAGGTGATACATAAATGTAGTGTAAATGGAGTAGTAGATATGAAGCCAGAGCTACACAGCATATTTTCAAGTAATGTCTGGGCTGAATATATACACGCAATTTAAATGATGGGATAATTACACAGGTCCTTCTTGTGTCCTGCAGAGGAAGGCTAGTGAATGTTGGAAGGATGATTGTGTGGTCATTCAGCAGCAGCAGTCTTGCCAGTATGGAGACCTAGCAATGGCAGTATACTAGCTGACAGTGACAAATGTACTCTTAACCGACTGCTGCCATTACTTCATTTACTCCCAGTAATGGAAAAAGATTTCACGCTTTTTCACCCCCACTATATGTCTGTGTATCAGAAATCATGAAAAAAACAGATATCACACTATAAAATGATAAAAATTCTACATTTCCAAAATCTTTGGGTACTGTACAGCAAACGGCTACAGTAAAACACAGAATCTCAATGTTTCAGAATCAAAGATCCATTTCTCTAGCGAAAAAAAGAGTGTGCAACGGCAGAAAGGAGAAATTTACAAGTCAAAACTTTGGAAAAGTCATGAGGGAAGACACATCACATCAGAGACTTACAGATAATCCTTTTTATTGTCCTTAGAATTAAACAGAATAAACCTTATGTGCCATACGTTGCCTTTTTTCTTTCACTTTTTGGCCCACATGATTAATATTTGTTTTACTTGTAAATATGACAGTGAAAACAGATTATTAACAGTTTATGGGACAAAAGAGCATCAGTTATTTGACAACTGCTTAAATGGAATCAACAACCTGAGGGCTGAGCTACACTGAATGTTTAACTTTTGGATTTTGTCTTCTTTCTGTAAGGAAACAAGAATTTGGAAAAGTAATGAATATAAGTGGGTGGTCCAGGAAAACAAAGGCTGATAGAGGAAGGAGACCGCACAGGAAAAAATCACTGAAACAAACTATAACAACCAAGACCATAGTTCCAATAAGAACACTTTTTACACACACAGCTTCTCACTATTTTAGTTTGTTGTCAGAAACAAACAAATACTCCCTAAACTTATGATCACTCTCTGCAACTTTCTACACAGATTATCAGCACTGGATATGGATTATCTGCAAACACTAATTCAGACAATGAAGGACTTATATGTAGACAGTGAAATGAGTGATGAACACAAAGCTGAAATCATACTATACTTCAAATAAAACTGCAGACACTTGGTGGCCTTTCAAGTTCACCTGATAGAGAAACTTGAAAGTGTGGCATACTCTCTGACAGAAACAAGGTGATATGAGATTAAGTTGCAGCCTTTCTGGAACTCTTAATACACACAGAATACAAGGAAACAATGGAAAACTCAAAGGGGTGGCTTTAGCATAAGTGAAAATTGGATTATGATTAATGCAAGTCGAGCACACCATAATCCAATTTACTTACTCAGGCATCTCAGATCTAAAGATACATAATCTCACAGGAAAATAAAAGATAGTGTAAACTTTTCTTTCAAGTCTCAATCACCAAGAAATTGACATTTACTAAGTACATCTGTCAATACTATATGTAGTTGGGTACTTAAATGGGTAAAATCCTGCCACATCGAAAAGCAAGCTTATAGAAAATTAAATTATACTCTTTTCCACAACTATAAATAAGCAATTAAATTTCATTAAGAACTTTTATATATACACATGTCTTATTCAAATTAAGGGACAAAATGGATCATTCAAATGTGTGAGGAATTATATTCACACCTTGTGAGCACAGTGCTTATAAATGAACAACGCTTTTCACAAATATCTTAGAAGGCAACAGCTTCTAAGAAACAGTCATTTCACTAAACAGCTGCAATCAAAAAATAAAAATTTTAATCATGTAAATGATAATTAAGAACTTATTAATCAACACGACAGACATTTACATGGCTTGCAGTTCAAAGTCCAGTTTCTTTTATCACTTCAGTCTCACAATCCCTCGATGAGGCACAATGAAGGCAACAATCCCTATTTGGTAGAACTCTGATGTCTAGTCACATAATAAACTTTCACACTTCAGGATTTTTGCCAAAATTTCCCAGAACTGCTGCGAATTCCTTTGCCTTTGAAAGGTTTTTTCCCTTTGTCTCCTGTCTGGGATGCCGTTTCACGGGTATCTGTTGCCATCGCCTCATCAGTGTCTTGAGTTTGAGTCTTCAACGTTTTTTTTATATTGACAATCTGGAAAAAATGAAAGAAATTACGACACCACATGTAATAAATGCCATACGAGGCATTTGTACTACAGTTGTCAAGCACAATGCTGCAGTCTGCATTGACAGGAAGTAAGAAGAAACTACAGTAAAAACAATGGAAATCACACAAATTGTCTATTCTGTCTGGTACAATTAGGCACATAAACTGTATTTCTTCTTACAATGAAGCATTCCCTTAATGCAAATGCAGCAGAGACACAGATGCTACAGAGGGGGCACTATAAAAAATGTGGTGCCTTGTAAGACAAAGAAAGGATTGTGCACCAAGTGACCAAAGCTGATATGCTACTTTTACTGTAACTGATTTGTTGTTGAATTATGAACATTTTGTTTTTGTGTAGTTATTTTTTAGTAACTAGCAGCTATTTTTCAAATGAAACAAACACACATAAAGAAATCTGAGATTGCAAGTATAATTAGAGACAAAGATTACTGCAGAAGCAGATTCTATACTGGTTGTCTACACTGTTGGTGACAAGTCATTGGAATTAGACACTTGTCAAATATTTTAAGTGCACCATCCAAAATGACTGAAGATGTAATTGTCAACAGTATCTAGATGTCAGAAAAACAAAAGGCCCAAAATTCACAGAAGGAATCCTGAGAAAGTGTGACATCTATAAATCAGATCACTTAAAAACCCACGATCCTCGACCACTATTGACACTCTATATGTTTCCCTTAGCAAAACAAGATTAATGCAGGCATAAAAAGCTGTTCAAATAATATCCACAGAATTTTAGAAGTGTGTAGTTGCTGTCAGATGTGCTCATCATATTCCAGATATTCTAAACTGATTGAAAATATCATAAAAATCTAACAACATACTTTCAGAGTGGAGGTAACCCCCATATACATGTTGTGCGATAATCATGAAAGTAAATTTAAAACTAATTTAAGTTCATACACAGGAGGTATTAACATCTGTAACTATTCTCAAATGAAGTAAGAAGAAAGCTAATGACACAAGACATCGCTCTGTTACCTCAAGTCACCATTCGCACAGACAGCCACAGCCAACCGCAGCCAACAATGTAGCTGTTGAGATTTATTTTTCTGTTTCTGTGTACAGATTTTCTTTATTTTGTATTTTAGGCAAAGAAAACGTCATGAAGTGGTGGGAAAGAGGACTCAAGTTGTAAGGTCATTACTTCATGCAAAGCCAACTCCGTACTGCAAGCTAAAAATAAATGTGTCAATGGATTTGGTACTAAATCACAAACCTCATGCTGCCACAGACATGGTGTGCATGTGTATAATGTGGAACCAACAACATCGTCCCATTCCACACATAACTTATCACTCTGAACTAGGTATTTGTGCTATGTAATACATAAGACTCATTGTGAGATAGCATGTACAAGGACAAATATAGGTGTATATTAAATTTATGCAGACTCATGTCACCAGGAGCCCACCATTGCCCAAATTGAGCTTATAAGCTTGAAGTGTAATAAGGACACTTATTTTCTTATGAACTGCAACCTTTTCGTTTACTCGTCGACTTCACTTTTGTTCACTGACTTTGTGATATTTTATGGGAGCTCTTCTTCACATTCTCACATGCATATTAAAACATAGTCAATAAAGTATTCATACTAAAACACAACATTTTTGACAACTACTGACGCTTCAAGCTGTGACTCACCGAAGGTTAGATATGCGAAAATCTACTATTGCAAAATCTGGTGCCAACTATCAATATTCTTACGAATGCACTCGGAGCAGTGGAAGAGTCAAACCTTCACCTTCTGGCAAGAGAATACTGCTGTGTGGTTCACACAATTCCAAAGCTAGTTTGTGTTAACCCATATAATTTTGGACAAAACCAAATATAGTTATGTTGTTGCTACTCTCAATGTGGACATGGCCATACAAGTCCAAGATATTTTTGCCTTACCACCAAGTGACGACATGTACAATGCCAATAAAAAAGCTGTGACCAGTTGCTCATCTTAGTCTAAACCCCAAGGACTGGAAAAGTCACTCCGCACAGGGGATTTAGGGGATCATGCCCCTTCCCAATTGCTCTGTCTATAGGCCCTAGGTAGCAATGCTGTCAATGAAAACATTCTCTAAAACACTTACTACCTGATCCACAGAAAATACTCACTGTATGCACAGGTGACCTCAAGGTCCTAGCACAACCGTGAACCATGTTGCTGAGATGTATCTGTCCACTTGTGTCGTAATCATATTCCCATTATCAGACAGTCCTCTGGCCTCATTTCGAGTACAAATCACTGAGCTTACCACACACACTGCCACTCTTCATATACAACATTCCAGCTGCTTGTCATAGTGCCAACACTCACCAAAGAAACATCGCCATTTTCCTTCAGCTGAAAGGATGTGTTGGTGCCATAGACGGTTTGGCTCAGAAGCTCACCAATGCCATTCCCCATGGGAGATGGGTAATGGGTCCCCAAGTTGTTAATAATGGCAACTGACTTCCCAGATAGCAGCTGTCAACTGTCTCACTGAACTTTCAGCAAAATTGCATTTTCTAGTACACACACACATTACAACATATTGGTGTACCCATTTTCTCAACTACCTCTCCACTGAAGTGACGACCATTGCCTCCATGCTACCGATGGTTCTCCAATCAACACATATGGTTGTTTGACACATTATGTGGCAATTCGCTGTGGTGGACGTACTATACCCTATCCTAAGAGCAGATTTTTTTTTCTTTCTTTCTTTCTTTCTTTCTTTCTTCATTTTATGGTCTGCTACAGCATCTACCGGGCCGTCATCTTCTTGATACATCCACTAACTTATTAGTATGGGACAATTTATGCCACATAGGTAACACTGCCAAATGCATGATCACTGGAGATTCTCCAGAAGTAGAACTCATTAGATAGCTCCTGGAGATCACTCAGATGACACCCAACACTATCAGCTGTACAGCCCGGAACAGTGTACTATATTGTCATGTAGAAGAAAGTGTAATTAGATTAATGATGAACACTAACTTCACTTAATGAAGGTTTATTCAGCACTTGCGCATACAAGAGCGCAGAGCGAACTGCCTCTGGTCAGAACACATACGGTATATATACAGTTACAGAATATTCCAGTACAATGATTCTTGACATTTGTGGATACTTCTAGAATGTACTCAAACCAAATAAAGAAATTAAAATTTAACAGTTCAGGTGAGTATTGAACTAACAACCCTCCATGCAACAGCCTAGTATCATAACCACTACACCACGGTGATTGTGCTACTCAGCTTCTTCTGCGACACTGATCCCTCCTTAAGAGAACAGAGTCTCAGTCTTATGTCCTCCCAGTCCGGAAACGAGTCATCAGTCCTGCATACTCCAACTCCGGATGACTGATGTTCGCCCTGACAGTGATCATCTTAAAACTTCCTTTGCCACAACGATCTTCGAAACCTTTCCGCTGTCGCTGGAGCATCCACTCTGGACTCACCCACACCTATTAGGGGCTCTCCCCTTCGGTGCCACCCAGCCACAGCCACGGCCAGCCAACACAGTGGCCACTGCTGGGAGTTCCGATGATCCATCATGACAAGCAGTCACTCCTTGGCATACGTGGGAAGGCAAAATCTCATGTATGAGTAGTGTGATCCCTGTGTTGTCACAGACTCAGTCACATGGGTACTTCACAACCCCACCACACAGACTGGCTACACATGTTGGTGACCTAGTGGGGTTGAGGGGGGGGGGGGGGGGCCTACAGCGGGGAAGGAAGGGGCAACAGGAATCCATACTATAGACACTAGGGAGGGAAATCTTCCCCAAATGACACACTAAAACATGAAATTTAGAAGTAGGGGTAAAACTCTAATGCAGGGGACCAAAACGCCACAAAGGATGAAAGCAAACAGGCAAGATGAACAAAACTGCAAGGAATACAGAGAACCAATGGACAGCCACATCAACATAAATCAGAAGATTGAGAGAGTGGAAGGAAAGGGGGGGGGGCAGCAGAGAAGGAGCAAGGATGGGGTGGGAGGGGCACGGCGAAGGAAATGCAGCCAGGGAAGGAAGAATGAGCTGAAATTGCTTGGGATCCCATGTGCACTATACATGAACTCACACCCCGGGGGGGGGGGGGGGGGGGGAGATAGCATATGGATGTGGGGGGGGGGGGACAGCAGAAAAGGAGAGGAGCAGGGAAGGGGATAGGATGGGCGGGTGCACTAGCAGAGGGTGCCACACAATGAAGGTGAGAGACATGAAAAGGGAGGAGTGAACAGTATACAGGATACAGGTAGCAGAAACTGCCAGGTGGAGGGTGCGGGGACAGCAGGTTGAGGTCAGGATAATATCGGTAACAGATAATGTGTTGTAAGGATAACTCCCATCTGTGCAATTCAGAAAAGCTGGTGGTGGAGGGGAGGATATAGATGGCCCAGGTTGTGAAGCAGTCATTGAAATCGAGCATTTTGGGTTCAACTACATGTTGTGACACAGAATGGTCTACTCTGCTCTTATGAAACTTCCTGGCGGATTAAAACTGTGTGCCCGACCGAGACTCGAACTCGGGACCTTTGCCATTCGCGGGCAAGTGCTCTACCAACTGAGCTACCCAAGCACGACTCACGCCCGGCCCTCACAGCTTTACTTCTGCCAGTATCTCATCTCCTACCTTCCAAACTTTACAGAAGCTCTCCTGCGAACCTTGCAGAACCAGCACTCCTGAAAGAAAGGATATTGCGGAGACATGGCTTAGCCACAGCCTAGGGGATGTTTCCAGAATGAGCTTTTCACTCTGCAGCAGAGTGTGCGCTGATATGAAACTTCCTGGCAGATTAAAACTGTGTGCCCGACCGAGACTCGAACTCGGGACCTTTGCCTTTCGCGGGCAAGTGCTCTACCAACTGAGCTACCGAAGCACGTCTCACGCCCGGCCCTCACAGCTTCACTTCTGCCAGTATCTCGTCTCCTACCTTCCAAACTTTACAGATGCTCTCCTGCGAACCTTGCAGAACCAGCACTCCTGAAAGAAAGATTCGCAGGAGAGCTTCTGTAAAGTTTGGAAGGTAGGAGACGAGATACTGGCAGAAGTAAAGCTGTGAGGGCCGGGCGTGAGTCGTGCTTCGGTAGCTCAGTTGGCAGAGCACTTGCCCGCGAAAGGCAAAGGTCCCGAGTTCGAGTCTCGGTCGGGCACACAGTTTTAATCTGCCAGGAAGTTTCATATCAGCGCACACTCCGCTGCAGAGTGAAAATCTCATTCTGGATACTCTGCTCTTGGTCGAAGTCTGGCAGTTGTCATTCATCCCGGTGGACAGCTGGCTGACAGTCATCCCAATATAAAAAGTTTTACAATGTTTACAGCAGAGCTGCCATACGACATGACTGCTTTCACAGGTGATCCAGCCTTTGATGTGGTAAGATCCGATTGGATAGGTGTTGCACCTGGGTCTTCCACAGGGATACAATCCCTTTGGCGAGGGGTTGGGTTTGGGAGTGATATAGGGATGGACTAGGATGTCGCAGAGATTGTGTGGATGATGAAACATCACTTTAGGAGAGGTGGGAGGGACCTTGCCTAAGATGTCCCACATTTTAGTGCATCATGATAAACAGTCAAAGCCCTGACGAAGTATGTGGTTCAGTTGTTCCAGTCCAGGTTGATACTGGGTGACAAAGGAGGCACTCTTTTGTAGTTGGCTCTTTGGTGTGGTGGTAGGATTGAAGGTGTGTGGGGAAATGAGATGGGTAATCTTTTTGTGGACTAGGTCTGTGGGATAGTGGTTGTCTGTAAAGGAGCTGGGAAAGGGAGTTCTTGTCACTGCATGTATGTTGTCCCTGGGTGGCCAGGCAATATGGGATTAATTTTTTGATGCAGAAGGGATGGCAGCTGCTCAAATACAGCTACTGTTGGTGGCTGGAGGGTTTAATGTGGACAGAGGTGTGGATGGTGCCATCACAGAGGAGATGGTCAACATTTAACAAGGTGACACACTGCATTGAAGAGGATCAAGTGAAGTGGAAGGGAGAAATTGTGCTGTTACTGTGAAGGAACGAGAATAGGGTGTTTTGGCACTGAGTGCAGTTTATGAAGATATCATCAATGAACCTGAACCAGACCAGAGCATTTTTATGGGACTTGCAAATGACATTGAGGCCACAGTGGTGTGCGAGGATGGCAGAAACTATGGGGACTTAGCAAAGAATGACATTAATATTGGACTGTAGATTAATACCGAGAAGACTGAAATGTTAATGATAGAAATATCCAGCAAAGCCCCTAATAGCACCCCATCGCAGGTAAGAACAAGGAAAATGCCCCGAGCAGAAAATTTTAAATACCAACACCCTTGATTCAACAGGCATACAAACAAGAAATTATTCAGCACATTGTCAACAAGTCTAAAAATTATTTCAGTCTCAAGTAGATACAGTCATCAAAAAATCTGCACATTAAGACCAAACTTTAAGCCCATAATGTGGTGAGGGGAACCAGTGTTATTATTGAAGAAACTTGTCCAATAGAAACACAAAGAAAGTGATCGGAGAATGAACTGTATAAGGACCTTCAGCAGCTGGGTGTCAACAAGAACTGGACCCAAAGTGCACAAGTCACCATCCTTGGCAGAAAAATTTAAGGTTGGCACATGGTGTACAGGGTCAGTGATCATTGGTATGTATGTATTTGTCTATGGATTCTCCTCTCCATCATCAGCTTTTCTGAACTGCACAGATGAGAGTTACCCTTACAACATATTCTCCACTCCTGAAATTATCCTAGCCTCAACCTATGGTTACCTACTGTTCACACACCCTCCACCTAACAGTTTCCATTACCTCTATCCTGTCACCTCCTTCCAATTAATGCCCTTTTACCCTCAACTTTACACTGCTCTCTGCTGATGCATCCAATGTTCTTTTCCCCTTCTCTGCTCCTTTCCCTTTCCACTCTCCATCTCCCCCTCACCCCCTCTCTCCATCACAACCTCCTAATAGCAGGCCTGGCAGCCTTGTCTTGCCACCATCTAATCCCTACACATTCCGGCAGGAAGCGCTCACTTCTCTTCCTCTTCCTGTAGTCTGACAGTTACATTTAGTTTGGAGAACCCGGAGATAGATGTCAAGTGTGCTTGCCTGTGTGAATGTGTGCTTCCTTGCTGACGAAGGCTTTGGAAAAAAGCTCAACGTGTAACAGTCTTTTCTTTGTGCCTGCCTGCAACTTAACGTTTCAACCATATGGTTAGAAGCAATATATCCTTTTCATAATATCGTTGTATGTATGTATGTATGTATGTATGGATGGATCATTTATTTTCTCCATGAGTATATTTCCAGGATTATGAAAAGTTTGATGTCATATGACTTCCCTTTTCACTTGTTAACAATGTGGAAAATGAGCTACAGTTAGAACTTTTACGCACAGTCAGGCACTTGTATGGTAAGTTTCATAACAAAATTAGTTGGTTGGTTGGTTTGTGGGTATTGAAGGGACCAGACAACAAAATTAGTATTTTAGAATTTTGTAAGAATGTTCTTTAACATAAATTTACATGACTACAAGCCCATAACTATGATTATGTCCATGCTTGTATGGGTAACTTTTTCTCCACAATAATAAGAATGAAAACCACCCATGGAAACTCACTGACAGACTTTCACTTACTATCTTATTTTCGAATCCGCAGTTCTCAGAAAGCGATACCTAACATTCAGGCTTCAGTGAATAGCAAAATAATTCATATTCATTGACACCCACTATTTTATGTTTAACATTTGAATAAAATGATCTTGAAACAGAGGTTTATGCCAATTTAAATTTCATCCTAACAGGTAATCATAAGGCTGCATCAGTTGTAAGAAATATCATGTTTCATAGCTGCCCCATGTTCTTTGCTTCATCAGAATATTAAGAGAGATGTAATTTTCACTTTACTGTCATTCCTCATTAACACAACAGCCTTATAAGGCACATTTCCCATAAACGGCATTAACGAGCCACCATGAAGCCACCCACAAATCTCCATAGAACACAAAAAGACAAGAGAAAAAGAAGTCATGACTTCAACAGATGCTGTGATAAACGCCTAGCAAGTTGGCTTATGTAAAGAGATACCTCTTTTCTTGCTTTGGCATAGGCTACGTAAGTTTAAGATGACCTGTATATCCACTTACTATACAAGATTGTGTTAGTGTAAAAGAAGATGTGACTACAAAAGTTTGAAGTTCAGTTGTTAATGTCATTCCAGTAGCTTGGAGGGAAATTAATGCTCTGTCTCTGCACCCATCCACATACAAGGAGACAAAGTTCAATGAAGACTGTTGTAGTAGCGCTGTTAAATGGAACTGACTACAGGTCCATTCAGTAAACATCAAGAAAAGTGAACAAAACAAATGTTATTAAATAAAGCCACTAACGTCAAATATCGGATGGTTGCAGATCTCACAGGAAATGGAACACTGAGGCCATACCGAAAAATCATTCCGGTTCCTCTCCACTGTGAGCCAGCTCACTGAGCAGATTGGTGAACACACCTGCTATAGAAAATGATTCATTGTTAATAATAAATGCTGTTCTGCTCAGTTGTTTTCACAAAACATGTTATTAACACAAGGGCCATTGCTCAGATATTAAAGAACCACGAGGAATAGATGTTGAGACTGATACTGTTGAGTACAGCTGGTTTACTGTCTCGGCAATTCATTTTCTGGGATCTGTAGCATAACGATTCACTCTCAGAACAAAACAAATCAGTCACAATACAGTTTATCAAATGTATGCGTAGCTTCCTTAAGTTCAAAACCACAACAGACCTTCCCTTTCCTACAATGAAATTTATGTGAACATAATCAAGTGAATCATGTCCACCACACATCATCAGGGATTCATTAGCTCTTGCCGATAGTCCATTAGAGAACATAAATAGGGGGAAGAATGCAATTCATCTATAGTTTTTGCATTCTGAATTTGATAGCAGTGGGAATTTTGCAGAAAATTTAAGTTTGTATTGAAAGGATAGGCACATGGAAAATTAAGGGAGTAATTGTCGAGTAAACAAGGAACTCAAAACCACTGAGACAGAAATTGAAGATGCATGTGATATTGTTTGGGTAAGATTAGTATCAGGAGTGGGCATAAAATAACTGGATCCTTCTACCACCTGTCAGATCTGTCTCCTAATGTAACCAAAACCTTTAGAAAAAATCTCAATTTATGTGTACGTAAGTTCTCCGATCATAATGTAATCACTGGTGGAGACTAAACATCCAACAATCAATTGGGAAACATACAGTTTTGTTAATGGTAATGTGATAAAACAGCCTGTGAAACATTACTAAATGCCTTCTCTGCAAACTACCTACAACTGATAGTTTGAAACCTCACTCATGATTGAAATATATTAGAGCTAATGGCAACAAGTAGTCTTCACCTCTTTGAGAATGTCCACACTGCAACTTGCACCAGTGACCATGACATGGTTGTGGCAACAATGACTATCAAAGTTGTTGTTGTGGTCTTCAGTCCTGAGACTGGTTTGATGCAGCTCTCCATGCTACTCTATCCTGTGCAAGCTTCTTCATCTCCCAGTACCTACTGCAACCTACATCCTTCTGAATCTGCTTAGTGTATTCATCTCTTGGTCTCCCTCTACGATTTTTACCCTCCACGCTGCCCTCCAATACTAAATTGGTGATCCCTTGATGCCTCAGAACATGTCCTACCAACCAATCCTGTCTTCTGGTCAAGTTGTGCCACAAACTTCTCTTCTCCTCAATCCTATTCAGTACTTCCTCATTAGTTATGTGATCTACCCATCTAATCTTCAGCATTCTTCTGTAGCACCACATTTCGAAAGCTTCTATTCTCTTCTTGTCCAAACTATTTATCGTCCATGTTTCACTTCCATACATGGCTACACTCCATACAAATACTTTCAGAAATGACTTCCTGACACTTAAATCTATACTCGATGTTAACAAATTTCTCTTCTTCAGAAAGGCTTTCCTTGCCATTGCCAGTCTACATTTTATATCCTCTCTACTTCGACCATCATCAGTTATTTTGCTCCCCAAATAGCAAAACTCCTTTACTACTTTAAGTGCCTTATTTCCTAATCTAATTCCATCAGCATCAGCCGACTTAATTCGACTACATTCCATTATCCTCGTTTTGCTTTTGTTGATGTTCATCTTATATCCTCCTTTCAAGACACTGTCCATTCCATTCAACTGCTCTTCCAAGTCCTTTGCTGTCTCTGACAGAATTACAATGTCATCGGCAAACCTCCAAGTTTTTATTTCTTCTCCATGGATTTTAATACCTACTCCGAATTTTTCTTTTGTTTCCTTTACTGCTTGCTCAATATACAGATTGAATAACATCGGGGAGAGGCTACAACCCTGTCTTACTCCCTTCCCAACCACTGCTTCCCTTTCATGTCCCTCGACTCTTATAACTGCCATCTGGTTTCTGTACAAATTGTAAATAGCCTTTCGCTCCCTGTATTTTACCCCTGCCACCTTTAGAATTTGAAAGAGAGTATTCCAGTCAACATTGTCAAAAGCTTTCTCTAAGTCTACAAATGCTAGAAACGTAGGTTTGCCTTTCCTTAATCTTTCTTCTAAGATAAGTCGTAAGGTCAGTATTGCCTCACGTGTTCCAGTGTTTCTACGGAATCCAAACTGATCTTCCCCGAGGTTGGCTTCTATTAGTTTTTCCATTCGTCTGTAAACAATTCGTGTTAGTATTTTGCAGCTGTGACTTATTAAACTGATGGTTCGGTAATTTTCACATCTGTCAACACCTGCTTTCTTTGGGATTGGAATTATTATATTCTTCTTGAAGTCTGAGGGTATTTCGCCTGTTTCATACATCCTGCTCACCAGATGGTAGAGTTTTGTCAGGACTGGCTCTCCCAAGGCTGTCAGTAGTTCTAATGGAATGTTGTCTACTCCGGGGGCCTTGTTTCGACTCAAGTCTTTCAGTGCTCTGTCAAACTCTTCACGCAGTATCGTATCTCTCATTTCATCTTCATCTACATCCTCTTCCATTTCCATAATATTGTCCTCAAGTACATCGCCCTTGTATAGACCCTCTATATACTCCTTCCACCTTTCTGCTTTCCCTTCCTTGCTTAGAACTGGGTTTCCATCTGAGCTCTTGATATTCATACAAGTCGTTCTCTTCTCTCCAAAGGTCTCTTTATTTTCCTGTAGGCAGTATCTATCTTACCCCTAGTGAGATAAGCCTCTACATCCTTACATTTGTCCTCTAGCCATCCCTGCTTAGCCATTTTGCACTTCCTGTCGATCTCATTTTTGAGACGTTTGTATTCCTTTTTGCCTGCTTCATTTACTGCATTTTTATATTTTCTCCTTTCATCAATTAAATTCAATATTTCTTCTGTTACCCAAGTATTTCTACTAGACCTCGTCTTTTTACCTACTTGATCCTCTGCTGCCTTCACTACTTCGTCCCTCAAAGCTACCCATTCTTCTTCTACTGTATTTCTTTCCCCCATTCCTGTCAATTGTTCCCTTATGCTCTCCCTGAAACTCTGTACAACATCTGGTTTAGTCAATTTATCTAGGTCCCATCACCTTAAATTCCCACCTTTTCCAGTTTCTTCAGTTTTAATCTACAGTTCATAACCAATAGATTGTGGTCAGAGTCCACATCTGCCCCTGGAAATGTCTTACAATTTAAAACCTGGTTCCTAAATCTCTGTCTTACCATTATATAATCTATCTGATACCTTTTAGTATCTCCAGGGTTCTTCCATGTATACAACCTTCTTTCATGATTCTTAAACAAAGTGTTAGCTATGATTAAATTATGCTCTGTGCAAAATTCTACCAGGCGGCTTCCTCTTTCATTTCTTAGCCCCAATCCATATTCACCTACTATGTTTCCTTCTCTCCCTTTTCCTACACTCGAATTCCAGTCACCCATGACTTAAATTTTCGTCTCCCTTCACTATCTGAATAATTTCTTTTATTTCATCATACATTTCTTCAATTTCTTCGTCATCTGCAGAGCTAGTTGGCATATAAACTTGTACTACTGTAGTAGGTGTGGGCTTCGTATCTATCTTGGCCACAATAATGCGTTGACTATGCTGTTTGTAGTAGCTTACCCGCATTCCTATGTTCCTATTCATTATTAAACCTACTCCTGCATTACCCCTATTTGATTTTGTGTTTATAACCCTATCAAAGTACAAAGGACAATTAAAACAAGGTAAACTAAATAAAGCTTCAGTTGTATCATATCTCAATGAGGAACCTGTGACTTTCAGCACAGGGCAGGAGCATGTCGACAAACGGAACTGTGGCTCAAGTTTAAAAGAACAGTTGACCATGCATTGTACTGATATGTACCCAGTAGAACGGTTCATAATGCAAGGAATGTCCATGGTATACAGTCACTGTACAGAAACTTCTAAGGGAACAGAGATTACTGCATAATAGGTGTAAAACATAGCGTAGGGTTATGGACAGGTGCTGAATGAAACATGTTTGGCTGTCAAGAAATCAATGCCTTCAATAACTACCGTAGCAGAATGTTGTCAAATGATCTTTCACAAAACCCAAAGAAATTCTGGTTGTATGTGAAAGCTGTTAGTGTCGCCAAAGTTAAGCGTCCAGTCCCTAGCAGATGAGACAGGACATGAAACTGAGCATAGCAAGGCAAAAGTTGAAATGCTTAACTCTGTCATCAAATGTTCCTCTATGAAAGAAAACCCAGAACTGCCCCAATTCAATATTCATACCACTGAAAAGTATTAATTTCAGCGGTGTTGAGAAACACTTGAAATCATGAAAACTGAACAAAGCTCCAGGTCCTGATGGAACCCGTCAGATTCTATATTGAATTTGCAACTGAGTTAGCTCCTTTCTAACTATGACCTGTCTTAGAAACCTCGAACAAAAAATCATGCCCAGTTCTTGGAAAAAAGCACAGGTCACATGTGTCTACAAGAAGGGTGGCAGAAGTGGTCCACAAAACTACCATCCAATGTCCCCAACATAAATTTGTTGTAGAATCTTAGAACGTATTCTGAGCTCAAACATACAAAAGTATCTTGAACAGAATGACCTCCTCCATGCACTAAAAATAAAATAAAAAATATATTAAAATTGCAGTATTTTTTGATTTTTGAACAGCATTTCACTCGGTACCACATCTACCCTACTGTCAAAAGTTCGATCTTATGGGGTAGCAAGTGATATTTGAGTACAGATTGAAGACTTTTAGGTAGGGACAATGCAGGATGGAGAGTCACAGATGTAGAAGTAACTTCGGGTGTGCTCCAGGGAAGTTTATTGGGACCCTTGCTGTTCATGTTGTACATTAATGACAGTGCAGACAATATTAACAGTAGCCTCAGACTTCTCGCAGATGATGCAGTTACCTATAATGAAGTACCGTCTGAAAGAAGCTCCATGAATATTCAATCAGATCTTGATAAGATTTGGAAGTGGTGCGGAGACTGGCAACTTGTTTTAAATGTTCAAAAATGTAAAACTGTGCTCTTCACAAAATGAAAAAAAAACATAGTATCCTATGACTATAGCCTTAACGAGTAACTGTTGTAATCAGCCAACTCATACAAATACTTGGTTGTAACATTTTGTGCAGATACGAAATGGAATTATCACACAGCCTTAGTCGTTGGTAAAACTGGTGGCAGACTTTGGTTTATTGGTGGAATACTGTGAAAGTGCCACACTCTCAGAAGCTGTGGCCAGTGCACTCTTTGGATTTTAATGCTGAACATCTCAATCAAAACTATTTGTATGCTGATCTTACCAAAGCCCATCCAAAACATATTTAAAGCAGCCACATCAAGTACACACCATATTCAAAGATAGTAATCATGGATTTCTAACCATCCCACTAATGTAAAAAAACCTCATTGCCTTCAGTTACGCACATTGCACATACATTAGTATATCACAGTGATCTAGAAGTGTAACCCCATGTACAATATAAAATGTATACAAACGACTGATATCTTTATTACTATTACTATTATTATTACTACTATTCTTGTGGTACTCTATACTTCCTCCAGTGCAGTGGATTCTAAACGTTTATACATTGTGTACTAGCATTTATGCAAAATAATATAAAAATTATCATGAATAAACAAGGGCAAAAGAGAATGGTCTTAATTCTGAGGACTACAAAAACAGAAAAAATTAAGAAACATTAAATGACTGTGTTTTGTCCACTTATACAGCCCAATGTACACTAGAAAGTGGTTTCCGATACAATTGGAATGACAACAACCTGCCTTCCTAACCAGTTCCTATAATGTATATTAGTTGGACACAGGTGAGAGCCAGGAAACACAGGAACTACACTCAATACCACTGGCAGGAGTGACCATCTAGGTTCTGTTCGAAGAACGCAGGATATCTCTCAGCATTCACATTCCACATTCTGCTTATCTTTGGTGTGATTTATGAAAACTGAACAAAACCAAAAGCAAGTACATTGACATTAAGTCGTCTTATTTTAAATCTACTGAAACAAAATGGCACAATAGTATAAATTACACAAGCAAACAAACCTCTTGCTCAACAGCTTCCTTATGTTTCAGCCGACGATTCTTCTCTGAATTTGCACGATTGATTTGCATCTCTACACATGATAGCACAGTTTCACAAGAGTCGCACCATTCTTGTAGAGTTGAGACGATTGATCCGAGATCAGCAGGTTGGATGTCTCTACCAATTGCATAGTCTACTTCTAGTTGGCTATTTTTCAGATCAAGTTTCCCATGAATAATATCTGTATGGTGGAATAACAGAAGTATTATTTATATCACAACAAAATCATTCTAATTTACATATGGTTGGTCAAGTATGTGAAAATTTTAATAAGGATCATTTCTTCAGAGAAGATGTAGTAAAAATTATTTGACAGATCACTGTTTAAAATGACTGCGTCAGCCATACAAAAAGTTCACCACAACTTTGGGGACAGCTGAAACATTAAAAATATACTACATGCATTCAACAACGATTAAGTAATACTGTGGTGCTCCATATAACTCTTTTAAAAAGTCAAATTGTTATGCCTGGACAAGTAATTATCTATCCTGTTTCATTATGTTGTTACACCTTGAAGTGAAAGATGAGTGGAGAGCATATATTTTATTGACTGGGCTACATGGTTAGTGCAAGCCAATGCTCACGGGTTAAGAGAACTTTAACCCATTAGCGCCTGTTGTCCTCGAGTGATAATAATCCATTTTCCCGTCATTATTACAATATTTGTTACTCCATTCCAACAATGGGTTTTTGTTGTTGTAAAGTAAGCTTTCCATCAACATTTGGTACCATTGTTATGTATCTGCTACAGTTATTCAGCTGAAGACTGTTAACAAAAGGGGAGCATTTTTGCAGAGCCTGCTGATCATTTCTATATTTATTTTTGTGGCTACATCTAAGACCAGTATCACTTCCATTTTCTGGCTGATGTGTAATTTACTAGTGTGATACTGTTTGGTACTTATGAAGGTGAAAATAGATTATTATATTTTCTGTCCCAGTGCATGAAAACTTGCTGTCCTTGTTTGAGGGCACTCGGCATTTCCACGGTAAATGTTATGCTTTTCGGGCTTATCAGATTTCTTAGCCATGGCTCACAATGTTTTTAAAACTGCTGAAGAGGCACTAGAATACTTATTTTCTGAAGAAATAGAAGCAGACCTGGTAACTCTACCTCCAGATGTAGATGAGCAGATCAATGACAAAATACTGAAGATGACATGTTAGGAAATCCATATGTAAGCCTAATTAAAGGTAATACTGAATTATCATGTGAGAGAGAGAATGAAGACATTCCTAAAAGGTCCCAAAATAGGAAATTAAATGGTGTAATCAGGTTCCAAAATATTCATTTCCTGGCTTAGGGATGAAAACTTCTTGTCTGTCTGGTGAACTGAAAGGAAAGTTGCACAGTCTCACTCCTATGTAGGTTTTTCAACTCTTTTCTGAAGAAGTTGTAAGCATGATTGTTGTGGAAACTGAAAAATACACTAGCGAGTGTAAAAACAAAATAAATTATTCGGTTTTACCCGATGAAATTCGTGTACTTGTTGGGTTCTTTATCTTTACATGCTATCATAAATTGTCTACTGAAAGAGGTTACTGGTCTGAGGATGATGGTCTAGGTGTTAAAATAGTGAATGGTACAATGTAAAAGGTATCTTGAACTGAAAACTGCAATATATTTCAATAACAACACAAAAAGCCACTGAAAACAAGGATGAAAAATCTTCCAAAATAAAATTATTAGCAGAGGCTCTGGTTTCAGAAAAATATGGCATTGGTGAATTGATTGTGAGGTACTATGGACATCACCCCATAAAGCAGTTTATCAGATTGATGCCCATATGCTTTGGATATACACTTTGGGCCATATGTGCTACTGATGGCTACTGTTACAATTTCTTACTGTATTGCAGGAAGGACCATATAATGATGACAACGCAAATCTACCATTGGTTTCCAAAGTAGTTTTGAAAATGTTGCCCATTATTGATGAGCCGAACACTTACAAAGTATGTTATGGTAATTACTTTACTAGTCATGACCTGCTCATCTAACTGAAGGAACTGGAATTCCGTGCAAGTGGAACTATAAAAAAGGGCATGCTCCTATCAACAGATAATGTTTTGAAAAAGAAAGGAAAGGGATATTTTGAGTTCAGATTTGACAAAGAAGGTAGTTTTGGTCAAAAATTGAATGACAATAACTGCGTTACACTAGCAACTAATTTCGACACTGTGCTTCCTACCATCTAAGTCCAGTGTTGGAGTTCATCCCAAACCGAAAAGGCCACAGTTCCCACGATCACATGCATTGAGTACATACAAGAATTTCATGGAAAATGTTGATCTTCATGACCGGCTAACAGAGAAACATACCACTGCAGTGCATGGTAAAAAGTGATACTCATGCCTTTTTATGAGTATGGTAAATATGACTTGGGAATGTATATTTGGCTTCCAAGAGATGAACTAATTCAGAAGGCAGATTATGAGAACATACCAGGCTAGTTGAAATCAGGTCAGTTAAGGAAAAGCCACCAAAACTCATCTACCTTCCAGGAGTAATGTACCAGTAATATTGTATGAACAGAAGCTGCACGTCATCCAGAAGCATAAAAAGCAAAGACAATGCCAGTATGAGAACTGCAAAGCAAAGCTGAAAACACTGTGGGAAGTTTAATGTTATGTTCTGTACGGAAAGCTCTCCCAAATGTCGTATCAAGCCTTCACGAAATTTCAGTTTTGGAGAATTTTTAGGTTAAAACTTTTGTAAATGTTACTTACTGAAATAAAATAATTATTTTGAGTTTATTAATACCAATTTCCTTATGCCTTGTCATTTTTCCTAGTAAGCAGTAAATGACAAAACAACTGCCAAGAGCCCAGCATCCTCAAATGAAGACTGTCAAAATTTCACATTTAGGCAACAAATGAAAAAATGTCTTCGTATTTCCCTAAACTGGGTTGCCAGGACACAGTTTTCAAAAAATACAAAATATATGTTAACTAAAAAGAAACTGGGGGCTAATGGGCTAATATACTAACAACTGGAGACTTAATCTTAAATTATTGTAGGAAGAATGTCAAGTACTCTCACTCTCCTTATAATGATGCACCTCTTCAAGACAATAAGAAACATAAAGAACTTGGTCATAATTTTTCCCATGGGCACAAGGTGCTATAACTGTAGTAAGTAAGGTCACATTGCAAAAAACTGTCAGAACAAAACCAATGGAAGTGGCAATTCGCCGATATACAAAACATTCTTCCCTGCATCAGTATCAGATAATGCCATAAGTAATGGCTAATAGATTGACTCTGGTGCATCAGCACTTATGCTAAGCATTCATAAATTGGTTTTAGCTACACAGGTGGCTGTGGCTAATGAGAATTTTCCCATTAAAGAAACTGGTAACACACACACTGATGCAGTGGTTGGAACAGATAAAAAATACTTATTAAAATAATCGACATTATTTACATGCCACAGTGAAATACAAATTTTCTTCCTGTAAGTAAGACAGTGAAAAAGGGACACTTCATCATCTACGATAAATGAGGCTGTCACATTTAGGATACAGACAAGAGTCTATTTTGCAGCAGCATCACTTGATAATGGCCATAGACAAAGTGGATGAACCAAATAATTCTGTTAAAGGCAAGTCAGTATTACTATCAAATGATGTGAACTTTTCACTTGAAAGCTTAGGACACTTCAGCCCTCTCAGAATGAAACTCTTGTAAAAGGGCCAATGGCATTATGTAAATATACATGTCTTGCATGCCTAGAAGGTAGACAGACAAAATTACCCTTGCAGCATTCTAAGTTGAAAACAATTCTTGAATTAATACATTCAAGCTTGTGTGGACTGAAGGTACCAAGGTAAATTGGGATCTGAGAAAGATATATTTCTACACACTTAGCAAAAAAGTACTTCACAAATTTGAAAAAAAAAAAAAAACTAGTGGAAAAATGGACAGGAAATAAAATACATATTTTGCAGCACACAGACAATGCTAAGGAATATGCGAACCAGGATACAGTAATCTCATTAAGGATTAAGATACCAAATAACAGTATCTTGCACATCTGAACAAAACGAGTAACACAAAAGTACAACCGAACATCAGTCGTAAAAAGTACATACATTTACTATTTGATGTAGGATTATCAAAAAGATATTGTCCAGGGGAAGCTGAATATTTTATTAACAGATAACCTACAAAAGCCTTAAAATGCACCATACCAGAAAGAAACCAGACCTTGGGCATCTAAGAATACTTAAAGACAAATTAATAAAGGCAAGACGTGATATTTAAAGCAAATAGGGCTTAGCTGACAAATCAAATACAAACAGTCCTTGAAAAGTCTCCTGAATCACGCAGAGAGAGATGGAAAATTCAACATAACAACTCACAATGAGTTGAGTCTGAACTTGTTATTTATGAGTACTGTGACATCTCAACAGATTTTTAATCCAATAAAAACAACTCAGAACGGTCAAACTCACCTAGGAGAAATAAAAATTCTTAACCTCATAGAAAATTCAAACAATTATTTAACACATGTAATTTAGATTAATTATCACTGGAAGAAGGTTTGTAAAGTGAACAACCAAACGAATGGCTTCCAGTGATTAAAGAAGAATTGCAGTAATACCAAAAATGTGACATGAAAAACATCTGTTCTACAGTAGATAAAATGCCAAACGACACAAAGTGTATTTTCAAAAGTAAGAAGGATCTTTGAGGACACAGTTTAATACAAAGTACAATTAAAGGGTGCAACTATGAAGACTTCAGCTATACACTACTTGGACCTTTCGCATTCCTACAAGGCGATTTCTAAGAGCAGATTTGTGTCAGAATCTCAGAAATCTATTTTGTCACTGGAACTACTAAAAACATGTGCATCTAGAGACTTCAAACAGTTTGTGAGTTAAACTATGTTGTCATAACTGGAATATGAAACGGAAGAAAGTGCTCCTAAAAGCTGCACTTTACAGCATATCTACAAGTTTATAAGACGAATAATGGAAGTAAAGTTACATAAAGTTATCAATGTTGATTTTTTTAGTAATAATCCACAAGAGAAGAGCAGCTTAAAAAGAACTCAAAGAGCAATTTAAGCTGAGAGAACTATGAGAAGTGAATTGTTTGACATCAGAATCACAAGACATTGCAAAAGGTGATTTTTACGAATGGATCCATTCCATTATGCACAACAAATTCTAGAAAAATACAACATGAAGGACTGCAATGAAGTATTGACCACTTAACAATCAAATACTCACAAATGATGGGCACACCAAAACAAACAGAGAAGAGCTGTGAGAAATATTCCCTATAGAGAAGCTGTGAGCAGTTTAATGTATGCACAAAAGGAAACAAGAGCTGACCAGTATACTCAACTGCTGTTGTAATTTGCTTCAGCAAAAATGTAGGCATGGCTCACTGGTAACCAATTATAAAAGAATTCCACAACACTTGAAAGGAGCTAAAGACTTTAAAATTAATTTTTTAACAAATAGAATCACAACATAACTGGGTACAGTGATGCCGACTGGCCATGAAAAAGAAACAGCCAACAGTAGCTCTATCAATAACTGAAGCTGATTACATGGCCCTTACTTCAGCTTGTCAAGAGGCTCTCTGGCAGCGAAGGATAGCTATTGAAGTTTCTCCATTCCCTGAAAATGGCCTAATTAAACTTCTCAGTGACAAGAAAGGTGCCAAAAACAAGTGTTTACAATGGCAGAACCAAACACATTGATGTAAGACATGTATACTATGGCGAAATGTGATTCATCTCCAATTATAGAAAAACAAGTTCGACAGAGCATATGCTTGGTATGCTGACAAAGTTGATGTTGAAAACACTACAACGTCAAATTATTAAGCTGTATGGACTGACAGCATGAAGATTGAAGAGGTGGTGTTGCAAATGAAAATCTATGCTTCCACTAGTTTATGTATTCTTTGTCAACACACACATTAAAAACTGAAAAACTGCACTACTGTATTCTATTGATATGAAATGACTGAACTGGTTATCTTAATTGAAGAGAGATAAATGACATTAGGAAGTAAGTACAACATACTTAGCATTTGACATGCTGCCCCATAGCAGGCTAGGCTGTTACAGTAAGTTCACAGGTAAGTGGCTCGATGACTTCTAAGTAACAGAACCCAATAACTTGACCTTGACAGCGAATGTTCTTCAGAGACAAGGTTATCATCAGGAGTGCACCAGGGAAGTGTGATAGGACTGCTGATGTTCTCTATATACATGAATGATTTGGCACACATGGTGGGCAGCAATCTGTGGTGGACAGTAAGGTGTTGAAACTGGATGACTGTAGGAAGACGCAAGACACCTTAGATGAAATTTCTTGTTGGTGTCATATGGCGGCTAACTCTAAATGTGGAAGAATGTAAGTTAATGAGGATGAGTAGGAAGAACAAACCTGTAATGTTCGGCTACAGTATTACTAGCGTCCTGATCAACACAGTCAAGTCCTTTAAATATCTGCGCATAACACACACAGCAAAGTGATATGAAATGGGATGAGCATGCGAGACCTGTGGTAGGGAAGGCAAATCGTCAACTTCAGTTTATTGGGAGAACTGCAGGTAAGAGTGGTTTACCTGTAGAGGAGGCTGCATATAGGACACTGGTGCAATATATTCTTGAGTACTGCTCAAGTGTTTGGGATCTTTGCCAGGTCAAATTGAAGGAAGACAAAGCAATTCAGAGGTGAGCTGCTAGATTTGCTACTCGTAGGTTCGAACAACATGTAGGGGTTACAGAGATGTTTCGAGAATGCAAATGGGACTCCTGGAGGAAAGGCAACGTTCCTTTCAAGAAACACTGTTGAGAAAATTTAGAGAACCGGCATTTGAAGCTGGCTGCCAAATGATTCTACTGCCACCAACATATATTGCACGTAAGTACCATGAAGATAAGATTCGAGAAATTAGAGTTCGTAAGGAGGTACACAGACAGTCCTTTTTCCCTATCTCTATTTGAGACTGGAACAGGAAAGGAAATGACAAGTAATGGTACAGGGTACCCCCTCGCCACGCACCATACGGTGGCTTGCAGAGTATCTATGTAGATGTGTGAGAATGATTGTGATAAATGAAGAGGCCTTTGACAGCAGTGGGTGAAAAATTCCTGCTGCTGCAGCAGATGATGATGATGATAAATATATGTTTCAGTATGAAGAAGACATTTCAGATTTCCACAAATGGTTTGCAACATCAAAGATAACATCAATCAAGTGCTTAATACTGCAAAACCACAAGGAAATGTTTGAAGTTGGCATTATACATCAACTGATGTGATACGCCTCCTCCGTTGGCTTTTAATATTAGATAAAAACATTAACTTTTAATGACAAAGGGAAAATGTTTGTGATTCCTTAAACAATTAGATATTATACATTATTCACTTTTTTTAGTAACACACAACAACCATTGCAGTATTTCCAAACAGGAAACTTACCAGCATAAATGGCTTCAATGATGAGATCTTCCAAATCTCTCACGTTCTTCATATCCAGTTCTTGCAGTAATACTGAATAGGGAATACACTAAAAACAAAGTAAAAATTAATATATCTAAAATTTAACAGAAAATGTAATTCCAACTACATTCCAATTACCTTTGACTTTGTGGCAAGCGTAACTATTGTTAGATGTTGCAATTTCTTTTTCTGCAAAGGTGTCAATTCCAGGAGCTGAGCTTTATTTTCTAGATATTGTCTGTAAGTTCCATATGCAAATAAATGCAATGCTCGGTAATAGGGTGCATGAGGGCCACTTTCTAACTGTAAATAGTAAATCAGTAATAAGAAACATTAATGTTTCAAAGTTCTTCACAGAATATTTTATTACAAAACTTACCAATATTGCAGTCTATGAAATGCATGGCTTTTAAAATAGGCAAGAAAGTTAAAAAAAAAACACATCTGAGTGTTAAGACAAAACAAACCTCAAAATATCTTGACAGTGCCCAAGATAAACAGATGGGCGGTGACGAGAGACAGACATGAAATATTGTGTGTGTGTGGGGGGGGGGGGGGGGGGTTGTCAGAGAGAGAGAGAGAGAGAGAGAGAGAGAGAGAGAGAGAGAGAGAGAGCAAACTTCAGTGTGCCTGTGAGAATTTGTTACTTGTGTGAAGCACAATAAAACTAAAAATGGAATGTTAAAGTTATCAAATATATGCATGTAAATGTCTAGAGTTAAAATATAATTTAGATAAATTAGGAATACTAGAAAGCTGAGAAGATTGACAATTACATAGTAAAGATGAAATTTATCATAACATAGATAACATATTGCAAGTAATGAGAAAAAGAAGACCAGTATTTTTTGGACATTTATATCGAATACAAGATAGTGGATTAACTATAAAGATCTTCAAGTATCTGTGGGATAAGAAGTCAACAAGGTGGATCCATAAAGTAACAAAGGGTTTAGAAAAAAAAATAATACAAAGAGTTAAAGAAACAACTGATAGAAGGGTTTAGGGAAGGTATTGGTGAGAGAGTAAAAAAAAAATTGGTGGTCTGAAGTGGTCAGAAGGCAGGAAGAACGCACAGTGGAAAAAAAAAGAGTGAAAAAGGAATTGAAACTGGCTCATAGTCCTGAGCTGAATCATCTGAGGAGGGGGAGGAATGAAATTTGACTGCTACTAGAGTGCAAAATGGGTACAAATTCTTATAGGGAAATTTTTGTTAAGTTAAATAAGAAGTTACTGGTATAATATGAACAGTATGCTCAGAAACACCAAAGCACAGAGACTTCTATTCATTGGTAGGATACAGGAAAATGCAATCCTCCTACAAAGGTGAATTCTTACAAAAAACTAATGCAACTCATCCTAGAATACTGCTTTTATGTTTGAGACAGTGGGCACTGAATGTACAGAAATAAGGGCAGCACATATGGTCACTGTGTGTGTGTGTGTGTGTGTGTGTGTGTGTGTGTGTGTGTGTGTGTGCCACAGATGCTGAAAAACTTTACATGGCAGGCCGTTTAATATAAGATGCCACATATCTCACAAAAGCCTACATAACAAGTATCAAGGACCACTACTGCATGAAGAATCTCATTACACTACAATATTCTATACATTCCTCCTGTAGGGAACACAAAGGCAAAAGCAGACTAACTACGGTTCAGACACACAGATTTAAGCAACTGTTCTTCCCATGGCTCCATGGAAGTGGTACACTGGGGAGTGCCATGTTCTGCTCTGTTTGTGGAGTATGTACATACATGTGGGATATATAATCATAACTGAAATGAAGTTAGAGTTTTACTTTAACCTTTAGCTTTGACAAAATCACAGGCACAAAGCACTATCTCATAATAAACTTACAAAAAAGGTTAGAAACATTTGATTCTACACTTTTATTAACCTAAAAATGTAGAAAGCTTAGCAATAAGCAGTAGTCTTCTCATCGCACGAAATTAGCATTTCAAAATATAGAAATTGATACATAATCCAATAAATTGCAAAACCTGTACCCTAGTCCCTTTATTTATCTGCAGTAAGAGTAGCAAGCATCAACTAGGAGTGAGTGAAACTGAAGAAGTAAGTTACTAAGAGAGAAGGAAATTGGCAACTTGCAGTCGATAGTACTGAACTAAAGGAGTAAATTACTCCAGGAGAAAATTTTTCATTTACTTCCGAAGTAAATTTATTTACTCCATTACTGGTGGAGAGCATCACTAAAGAGTATGCTACTATGTTAGTAACTTTCGGAGGAAATAAGGCCAAAATTTCTTCCTAGGCAGTAGCAGCAGTAAAGTGCTCTTTGAGTTCTGTGCTGTAAGTGTCGAATTCTATGGATTACCTGGACTACACGGAATATATGGAGATGGAGGTAGAGAGGAACACCCCAAGAATGAGGGTTGTAATGGAGAGAAGAGACCCATTTGTGATGTACAGTGATAGTGATTTCAAAGAGAAGTTTGGGTTTTGTATGGAACTTTTTAGTTGCTGCTTGGTATGCTGGAGTCGTTACTGTAGCATAATTCTGACAGGAACGACTTCTTCGTACACTGGGAATCTTCCGCACAGGTACTTATCAAATCATAGGAGGGGAGCTCATTAACATCCATTGTACTACTGCTGGAAGAGCTTTTAACAGTGTGATAAAACAGTTTAATTGCCTTAAAGCCACTGTATGTATCCATGCCACAGAGCCAAGAAAATATATCAATGAACACAACAGAATTATATCGAACTGGTGGTTTCCCAAATGTCATAGAGGCCTTAAGATTGTGTAAATATAACCATGTCCTCCTGGAGCACAAGCAGAACTATACAAAAACCTCAATAATTTCTTTTCTATCAATACACAAATCATCTGAGATGCCTATATGAAGATACTGAATGTGGTAACCCACTGTCAGGGGTCCATGCATGATGCATGCATTTCGGCCAACAGAAGAATCGCTGCCGAATTTGATAATGGACAATACGATGGATTGCTTGTTGAAGATAATGGATATGTTCTCTCCAAACATCTTATGACGCCTGTGTTCTGAGCCAACACAGGAGCTACGATAGAGCCCATATTGCTACCAGATGTGCAAAAGAGTGAGCGTTCGGTGATTGGAAGAAACATTTCCAAATTCTCATTAAAACAATGCCATTTAAATCAACTAAGCGTGGTAATGTTGTTGTGGCTGCTGCAGTTCTACACAACTTTGGAATAGAAGTTAGAAATGTGTTTCACCCTGAGGCTGTGGAGGTGAATGACATCAAACAATATTAATTTCAGCTAGAAGCAGATGCTGCAGGCCAAGCTGTCACAAGGTCTATTATAATTAAGTACTTAAATTAAAATTGTATCTAGTTTGCTAGTAAAATTAGAAGTTAGCGTAAAGACTTTTCCTTCTTAAATGAATAAATAAGCCACTGGATTGTCACTACTGCAGTGGCAAGTGACTCATTTTACTTACGTGTATTTATTTATTTATTTGTTTATTTTGCTAGGAGATTAACATTATTTCATTTCTTAATTAAGGGTACAAAGTCATATAAGGTTTCGATTATTTTTGAAAAAAGACATATTTTATAGTATTGCGAAGTCAGATAAATATTAGAATGTGATATTAACAAAAATTAGTACCGATGCTGAAATGATGAACACAAATATTATGCCATACAACAAACAAGAACATATTAACCATTTGAAAAAATATGAAGGAAATAAAAGACGAATATTTTCTTATTCTTTCACAAAAACCCAAATTTCTCGAGCACACTGGCTGAAGAACTGGAACCTGGAGTTTGCTCCATTACGTTCTTGAACTTAAGTCATAATTTCCATTTTAAGGTTAGGCTCTTCTTCCATGATCTCTCTTTGTCTTTCTATTAATAACATTTTTGCATTGTATTCCTCTCATATTAAACACATTTTTAAGGAATGAAGCTCATCTGCTGTTTTCAACAGCTCTCGGTTCTTCATTACAATCACATGTTCTCTCTCTCTCTCTCTCTCTCTCTCTCTCTCTCTCTCTCGCTGGGCGCATCTTCTGATAAGCTCACACCACAGAATGCAGGACAAGATTAATGACTATGGGATGAAGCTCCACCTTCAGCAGTTTCATTGCTACCTTCAGAGCAGTTATCATCTTCGAAGTTGCTTGAAAGTATCACATTATCATCAAATGTGTCACTGTCGTCAACTCCAGGTATACCCTGTGAAACTTTTGGGTTCATGTCAACAACCATTTGGCTTATATTGTCGATCTTCGTCTCATCTACTCCACTGCCAGTTTGAAATTGTTCTTGATTACAGTTAGCTTTCATTTGCTTCGCTTTGGCTTTCAAGCCTTCCAAATTACTTTAAACTGTTCATGATCTTTGTGTAAGAGCTTCTGCATTGCATTCAATGTGTATATTTTCCCAAGCATTCTTTTTCCTGTTTAGCAAGTTGACCTTGTGCTTTTTATATTCAATAGTAGTTCTGTGCTTTTTTCATTATTTCAGCAAACTGCTCTTTTTCATTTCCTGGCATGTTTTTTGAACGTTTCTTGTCTACCGCCATGTTGCTGCTAGCTCCTATCTCAAAATGGTGCTTAAATTAATACGTGTCATGAACAAGCAATGGACATTGGTAGCTGTAGACGGCAGAGTTAACAAAAGAGTCATCCATTAACAGCATGTTTCTGCTTCATAATACACAGATCTTACCAATAATTAGTATACTAGCATTTAGATTTTCCAATTTTAATAATTCAATTTAATAATCCTTTTTAGGTTATCAAATTATAGCGATAAACATAAATTACGCAAAAAGCAATGCAATAAAGTCCCAGCAATCAATATTTTCCAAGGGGGGGGATGTAATGCTCTTGCCAGCCAGCAGTGTGCAAAACTGGCTTACTTCTATAGTAAAAAGGCGTTACAACTAAAGCAGTAAATAGAAATTGAGCTCTACAACAGTTACTAAAGAAGTATATTACTACAGAAATCATTTACTAAAGTAGTCCACACTAATCAAGTAAGAGTTACTACAAAAGTAATTTACACTAGTTTGGTGCTCACCACCCTAAACGTAAATGGTGAAAAACCTGTTCACCAATAGCTACGTACTTAGTTTGCTATAATTACAGAACATATTATACACAACATACAACAGATGGTAAAGGTTAGGAAAATTGGACAGATGGCCTCTCAACAATTTATCAATTAACATGTTACTTTGGGATAGTAAGTTGTGAAATCAACAACTATTGTACCTGTGACAATCCACACTGCAGCAACTGATCAATAGTCAGTGCACATCAGGCCACAAACACACTATTGAGATAAGATACTTGAAATCTGTAGGCCACACATACCTTGAAAACCCAACCACAGAACTTACAAAATTTTTAAATAAACATGAGAGGCAGAACAATTTAAGATTTGAAGCATTATGTCAAACATTATTCTGTGTTTCTTACTAGCATTTCTTCTAGATCTATGACAGGACTTGCATACTATTCCCAATATAATGGTTACTGAATATCTGTAATGCATTGTATCAACTACATTGTCTGATCACAATCCCAGTGGATTAAATAATTTTACCTCCATATAAAATTATTTGATTACAGAAGCAAAGAACTGAGTTAATGATAATTATTGGGCAGTTTTCCTATCAATTGTTGTTAATATTAGCTGTTTCATAAACTGCTTTTCACAGGAAAACTATCTTGTAACTACCATCAGCTCATTTATTTGATTCTATAACAAAATACTTTGAGAGGAAGTTAAAATTATTTAATGAATTTGGATTGTGGCAAATCAGCATAACTGGTACAAGAACGTAATGCAAATATTCAGTGACCATCTCTAAATCTACATCCGTACTTTGCAAACTACGGAAGTGCATCACGGACGCTACTTCCCACTGTACCAGTTATTACGGCTTCTTCCTATCTCGTTTGTTTATGGTGCAGAGGAAGAATGACTACATTAAAATGCCTCTATGTGCATTGTAAATAATCTGATGTCTTAATGACATCTACAGGTGCTATTCCATTATATGAGAATAGTACTCACGTTCTATCACAAAAGCTAGTGGCACAGCAATCAAAACTACTGACTGAGGTAAACAAAATAATTTCTTTGTCTCCAACACGCAAAAAAAAGTTACAAAGCATTCAGCTGAGCACTGACATTAAAGTGGCCAATTTAAATCGATGCAATAAGCACTGGCTGGTAGTTTATAGACAGTAATGGCAACCTCATTCGCTTGTACCACAAATACCAAAGGTAAGTACACCATAGTTACAACATAACATTCAATCTGAAGTCTGTTCTACTTCATCTTTTCGTAAACTTCAGTTACTCTGTACTTTATGATGGACCAACCCGTAATAACATGTAAACAGTGTGCAAATTACAGATGATACACATGTTTGTAGCTTTAAGATCATTTAGATCATATGTAATACAGATAAACTCTCATTATTAGGAACAAAATCAGAGATTTAGTTTGTATCTTTAATCCAGAACACTTGCTTCATATTTCTGATTTATACAGGCGTAGCGATAATCACTTTCAATACATTTACTTCATACGTAACAGGTATGCGAGGAACATTTTGGATATCTGTAAAACTAACACATAGGCTATCACACGAGATCCTGATGTGGGGCACAGCCTGACTCACTTTCCACATTA
This sequence comes from Schistocerca nitens, assembly GCF_023898315.1. NCBI lineage: Eukaryota > Metazoa > Arthropoda > Insecta > Orthoptera > Acrididae > Schistocerca > Schistocerca nitens. The sequence continues at coordinate 421,040,461 of NC_064617.1, read as the reverse complement.
AGTACCTAATAAAATGTGTTCAAATGTGTGTGAATTCCTAAGGGACGAAACTGCTCTAAGGGCCCAAATGTTGAGGTCATCAGTCCCTTAAGTACCTAACAGATGGAGTGCCAATGAAGTACTTTGTACTGGTACGTACCTGGAGACATCACATGGCTGCTGGAAATCATACAAATCACTAACAACTGTACGACGTCTTCAATAAGTAACGCTGTGCTTCATCTTAAACAAGTAACAACACACCTGTTTTTTCTCCCTCCACATTTAGCTAAGGGTTAAGAGGGGCGATTTCTCTGTGGCCCAGTAAACAACCTGGAGTAAACACTAGTTCACAGCACATGCAAGAATATTACAATGATATTTCAATCACTTTCCTCTCTTCATAAAAGCAATGGAGAAAGATGAATATGCACTCGATCAGTTCCATTTATCTTCTGCATGCAATTTCATGGTTGGCTGTACCACACAATCCAAAGTGTTCCATGCTAAATTCAACATATGCCACAATCCAGAGAGAAGAAATCGAGACTATAAGAAAACGAATAAGCACAACAGAACGCAAATCTATGTTGTATTGAATGTTCACATTTACTAAGAAATACCGAAGATGACGAGACTGTGTACATCCGAGGTAAAGCAGCATAAAACTTACTTCAATTACATTCGGCATATCTAACAGTTCGCCAAACACATGGACACCCGGAGCTTCTAAAACTTGTTTGACAAGTTCCACTGCTGCAGCTCCTTTTGCAGATTTGGCCAACAAAACAAACTGTTCTAAAGGGTTGTTACTCGTCGCAGTTCCCTTGTCGGTTGTCATGTTGACTCTCTCCCAATCTGCAACTATAAGGCACTGTATGTGACAGGCCGTCAAACCAGCCCAAACAACAACAATAAAATTTAAATCACAATACTTAAGACCCCACAACGAGGAGATTATCAGTTATAAAAGACTGAAGTTCCACTGCATTTGGAAGATATAAGCGAAATTAATTTAAAATTGAGGAACGAAGTGTGATAAATGATCTTACTTCACTTAAGAAAAAAATTTATTTTCTCGGCACATCCACTCTTGCTGCACTCTACTGACAATTCAAACTCCTAGCAAAACTCTTCCTTTCACAGACATTCCAACGATTTGTTCTCTCTCCAACGCAAAGATAGAGAATACAATGCTTTACATCTTTGCTCCGTCCCGTGTAAGTTCTCTGGCACCACAGAAATACATTTATGTCCGTGCCAGTGATTTCTATAGAGATCTGTGGTCTGCACTACAACCTAGGCCATTCATATAAAGACACACCCATACAGGAAAACATATTTCGTCTATTCTCATGTCTACATCATCGATTTTGTATTTGGTGTAGAGTACGAGTATGAGATCCACTAATTCAATACTAGCAGGACGTTTTACTGAAGACAATTTTAAGCTGAATAAAGACAATCTCTATTTATCGGAGTGCTTGTAAGTTGCAATCTAGCAGTAGGCTGGCAGAGCGGAACGGAGTGTCGCGTCACGTCAAAACGTTCCACAGTGCATATCACCAGCATGGAATGTCATGTCACATCACGTAACGCCACATTAAGTTCGAGGAAGAAAGTTTTGTCGTTGAAGTTGGTGGAGGGGAAACTGTGTCGTAATCTGCTAATATAACACGTAAATCTACTTTCGTCGCGCTCACTCACGTCGCTGTACTGGGCATCGTGCTTCTGTTTCTTCTGGTTAACGTGCAGTTTCGGGGTCGGTGGTTTCTGCATCATGCTTGGATGCTGGGAACAGTTCGACGATGAGACGGACAATCATGAGTCAGATAGAGATAGCATATGAGAATGTTTTTCTCCATTTTTTTCTTTTCGTAAATGAAGTTAACTTACGATATTTAATTTTTGTTGTGATGACAGACATTTTTTGTTGTTAGCTTTCAAAATAAAGTTGGCTTATAGCTTTTTTTGCCTCGTAGGAACTTAGAATTGACACTATGTGCAATTAGTGGTACGATGTTAGGTTTCATAATTGCAATTTTTTTTTTAGATGTTTATATATTCTGTGATTTATTCTAATGTTGTGGTAGTCTGCAGTAGCTGAATACAATTTCTTTTTTTCAGAGCGGAAGAATGTAACTTATTAGAATTTAGTTTGATGTCTGTCGACATACAAGGTTTCCACATAACGTAATGAAATTGCTTATTATGGATTATATGGTCAGCTAGTTATTTACATATATGTCAGAGTGTTATTTATTTGTGAGCCTATTTTAGAAATTATTGTAAGTGATGGCGACTGACATTGAGTCAGTTTGATTTGCAGGGTGCAGCCGTAAAGTGATGTTTCTATCAGGTGCTGCTGGGTACAAAAAGAAAACGCAAAAAATGTTTTTCTGAAATGCTTCTCGTTAATGCCTGCCCACACAGAAGGATCTCACTGCACAGATGTATGCGGACATCACATCTGCACAGATAAATCTTTACTTGAATGAGATTTTCACTCTGCAGCGGAGTGTGCGCTTATATGAAACCTCCTGGCAGATTAAAACTGTGTGCCCAACCGAGACTCGAACTCGGGACCTTTGCCTTTCGCGGGCAAGTGCTCTACCATCTGAGCTACCGAAGCACGACTCACGTCCGGTACTCACAGCTCTACTTCTGCACAGTTTTCTGTTGCACAGTTCCGCTTTAGGAAGGGCAGATCTACTGTTCATGCTACTGACTCTTTGAATAAAAAGGTGCTTAGTGCTTATGACGAGAAAACATTGCTTAGGTTAGTTTTTGTGACCTTAGCAAGGCCTTTGACTGTGTTGAGCATGATTCACTTCTCATCAAATTAGTTTATAATGGAATTATTAATAACCAAGTTGGTAACAGTTTTGAATCATTTCTTAATAACTGGAAACATATTGTGTGTATTGAAAAGGAGAGATAGTGGCAAATAAGTGTGGTGTGCCACAAGGTTCATTTTTGGGACCTGCATTATTTATTCCAATGATAAATGATGTGCCATTTTATATAAATACCCACTCCATTCTCTACGTTACCTCTTTTTTCCTTGTCAGTTCCGGCTTTGATACCATCTTAGTATATATATAGTTAAGGCTCACCAGCCACACGACCACCTTCTTCTTCTGTGCGAATGCACAAACAGTGCCCAAACTCTTACAGGAATCGGCAACACGAGTAATGAGTATAATGGGCGGGGCACTATGAATGTAGTGCAGGACAATACATTGAGAATGTGAGTTTCGCAGGAGTGTGCCAGGGATAAATCCCTGCAGTCGCGCTATCCTCTGTGTTCTCAGTGGCTCAGATGGATAGAGCGTCTGCCATGTAAGCAGGAGATCCCGGGTTCGAGTCCCGGTTGGGGCACACATTTTCATCTGTCCCCGTTGACATATGTCAACGCCTGTAAGCAGCTAAGGGTGTTCATTTCATTGTAATTTCATTCTAACGAGCTGCATGGTCACGGACATGTCCGAAAGAACTGATACCATCTTAGTATATATAACCTTGTTGTGCCTGCCACACAGCTGAGGATGGGGTAGGTGATGCAGTGCAACCACACTCTCCCCACCCAGTCCTTTCCCATTGTCAGCACACCCAGCGCCCCCACAGCCAATGGCCCTGGACACACCTCACTCAACACTGGTTAATATGGCGCACTCCACTTCGCCAAGCAATGCATTAAATGTAGGTGCCCCTTCCATAGCAAATTTCCTGCAGTCTAAGACGGTGCTGTGCGCGATCGCAAACGGTGTGGTGCATCGAATTCCAACGACCCTCAGCCACCAGTTTATACAAAGTGCATCGTCTAGCCCCAGCTATCCTGTGCAGCAAAAAGGTGGCTATCGACGAATTGTTGAACGCAGCAATAGGCTGCGCTTTGGACAGCTGATGAAACTCAGGCAGAAGAAAGATGGGACTGTCAGACTCTGTGGGGAGGATAGAGCTCTCAGCTCTCGCACAATGTATCATAGCTACTCCATACATAATATCCAGGACTTCACCCACACACTCGCAGGTGCTACCCAGACTATGTTGCAGAAACTGTGATAATCACATCATTTGACCCCTTCATGTTATACGGTCTGAAGAACGAAGTCCAAACATAGCAGCACTTCATAGATGGTATACTTTTTAAGTTCGAGTTCTGCTATGCCTACTTAGATGATATCTTCATTTTTTCCAGCCACACCTCAGCAACAATACCAGCGCCTCCAACAGGTTCCACTGTAATACAGGAAGAGGACTTGGTCATGAGTGAAGAGAAGCCTCAGCTGTGGAACACTGAAGTAACAGTCCATTAGACGCTGCAGGAATCAAACCTACAGCTGATCAAACTGATCTCATCACACAACCCCACCTTCCTGTGAATTACCACGAGCTTCAGCACTTCTTAGGGATTTCGATCGGCGTCACCTACCGCAAGCAGTTGCGATAAGAGCACCCCTCACTGATGCCCTCGTTAGGCTGAAAAATGAGTGCAAAAGACAGGGAGTTGGACTCGATAAAATGAATGATGCATTTGACCTTGCTAAGCACAGTCTAACATGAAAATCTACAATGGCTCATCCTATTCTGGATGTACAGCTTCCATCACCACAGACTCCAGTGACACCATGACTACGGATGTACTGCAACAAGTCGTGGGAGCTGAGACTCAGCCCCTATGCTTCACAGTCAAAGTATCTGCCTTCGACTGTGAACCACTGGCCATCTATGAAATAATGAGGGTAGTTTAGGGAAGATATTGAGGAGACACACTTCATCGTATTTAGCAATCACAAGCCGCTCACCAATGCAATCTGTGATCTCTCCAAGTATGTCAGCTACGACCACAATCGACAACTTGACTCCATCACACAGTACACTACCGATGTTCCCCAGCTACAAGGGACAATACAGTTCCAGATTACCTATCATGTGCCAACGTCATTTCTCTTCACATCGATTATAACGAGTTGCTAGCTGGACAGGGCAACAATATAACAATTACAAACTTGTTAAACAAGTCTATACAGGACTGTGTATTGTTTGGGGAATGCTACCCAGATCCAAAGCACTGATACTTTCTGACATATCCCACAATAGAATCCAACCTCTGATGCCAAAGGAATGTGGAGCACACTCTTTGGACAGTTTCATAATTTGTCTCATTCAGGCATCTGGTAGACAGTTGGCCTCATTACACAGTGATTAGTGTGACCAAACATCAAATGAGACTGCCACAGCTTGGCACAAGCATGCATAGAATGCCAACATAGCGAAGTCACAAGCTACACACAATTTCTGCTAGGACAATTCGACATACCATGTGCATGCTTCCACCATTGAAAGGTGTGTGTGTAAATTTTGGTCGGAATTTTTCTTATTCTGGAGGTCTGGAATCACGATCGTAAGATCTGAATTGCTTAGATACGAGCTCACAGTTTCGGCAAAGTAGCTGCACTGCACAGAAATGAGTTATAGGTGACCTTTACTCTGTGAAGATGCACACTGGATTTATCTATTGCTCACAAGGAGAAAAGAGAAGACAGACAGTTGAAGTTTGGTGTTAGATATGAGCAGTCGAATTTTGGTTTAGTATTAGTAAACAGCAAGCAATGGAGATTTTTGTGATTTATGCTATGTATTAGTGGAAGAGAGAAATAACTGATTTTTACATTGATACAATTACACTCTTTGTGAAGAACAGATTACAGGTATTGATTAAGTTTGTTTTATTTGCGGCAGTGATTTGATAATGCAGCATTCTTGGTTTTTCAGACATCCAGATTTGGAATCTTTTTGCTTCTCATTATTTTGGTTAGGATTTATCGATCATTGTGAGAGGAACGGATTTAAAAACTAGATTTTGGAATCTTTTTTAAGGAAATGCGATGTCTAATTTTTGTAACTCTTGGGTTATACTTATGTGGTTTCATAGAAAGCTTAAGTATTATTGATGTATCATTAAATTCTATTAAGTCAAATGATATGAGATTGCTGTTGAGTTCATTTAACCCAGATTCATTGTCCACATCCCAGGAGTCAATTAATTTTCGATCTATTTTAAACCATTATTAAAAATTATGAACTAAGAATGATAGCAATGATTTGACAGAATACATTGCACTTTTGTGTAACTCAGTAGTTAAATTCTGGAGGTCTATTATCGACATGCGCTGTAGCAGTGAGAGCATTTTGCATGGCATTATCCAGTGCAGACCAGGTATGATAAACAGTGTAGAAACCAGGTTCTTTCTTTAATTAAAATTCGCAGTGACCAACCTTAGTTTCAAAGTAATCAGCTTTTCATCAAAAGTGAAGTGCGTAGCTACAACACTAGAAGAAAGGATGATCTTCACTATTCTGGATTAAATCTCACTTTGGCACAGAAAGGGATGAACTATGTTGCCACAAAAATATTTGGTTATTTGCCAAAAAGTATTAAAAGTCTAACACATAGCCAACCAACATTTAAAAGTAAATTAAAAGACTTTCTGAATGACAACTCCTTCTACTCAACAGATGAATTCTTAGATATGAAGTAGTAACTGTAAAAAAAATTATCAATAATTTTGTGTAAAGAAAACTTCTATTAAAGTGATACGTTCCACATCATTATATCGTATTCACGCTCTATGGAACAAGGGTTAATATATGTATGTCAGATTTTGTGATAACAATAAGTTTCAGACAGAATTCTCACAATTAGATGTCTCTAAGCATTCTCACAGTTGAATATTGCCACGAAAAGTAAGAATTACACAGACTATCAGCTTTAAGGTCTGGTATGGGCATAATCCAAAACAGGAAGCCCAAAATTTAGTACCTACCAGACAATACAAAATTAAAAACACAATCCAGGTCCATTTTCACTAATATAAATTTAAATAGATGAGATCATGTACACCTCGACCTGATTGGTCCCCTCTTTCAATCGGTAATACTTATTGTCAGTAATCAACAACAGAGCATCCTAATGGGTCAAAGTGATACCACTGGAGGATATCACTGCAGAATCAACAGCTTGTGCATTCATAAGTAATTGGATAGGCTGATTTGACTCACCCAAGCCAAGGACAACAAGTAATCAGGGTCGACAGTCTGGATCTGTGCTATTGGAAGCCTATGCGACGTTAAGTGTAATCATGTGACAGCATACCTGCACCACATTCAATCCTTAAGATGTTCATGCACAAAGCGTTATATTCCTGTGATCATGTAATGCTGCATGATGACATCGTTAGATCGGCTCTACAGTCACTCTGCACAGGAACATCCAAAGTTCTCTGAAATAATACACACAAATTCGACATCATGGTCAATGGCAAAGTGATGACTGTCTCAATTAACCACATAAAGCCCACATAGGTCCTATAGGATGATGATCCACCGAATGCTGATCACAACACAGTGATGGATGACGACAGTGACGATTGACTGCCATCCAGTATGCAGTCAGCCTCATTGGACTCAGAAGAACTTGTCATTATCAATATAGACAGTAAAGACGTCGACCCAGAGAATGTAAGTATCACAATCATCAATAATACCTTCATGATGGATGCCCATAGGACCACTGCACCACACAATTTCGATTGTGCATGTTTATCAACATACCGTGCCCTCACAATTGCCTACCCGAGGCTTCCAGTGCCACAGACGCTACTCAAGAGTCCACACATCGATGCAGATGCACCTGTTACCACAAGGTCTCCTCTGCTGCAGCCCACAGCCCTTCCCCCTCTCCTGTCCAAATCCCTGTACAGCTGCAACAGAGAACTTCCACACCACCTGCTGCTTTACCATCTGTATGGTATCAGCGCTATAAGTGACACCTTTCTGAGAAACAGTCTGCTCACATCTAGCTTACGTGTCTCCCACAGCATGACCTATCAGGTACACCTGTGCAATGCTTCTCGAAGAAATAGGTTGTGCCTCAAACACATATCTGACATGGCATGACCAGTCAGACACACCTGCAAAACAGTTCTAGAAAAAATGTCCACCCATGCCCAGTCCTCACTTCAGTCACACACAGCTCATCATGTACATCTGTACACCCCACACCAAATAGTCGTTGACACCCAAACAGAGCTTCCCACAGTCCTTACTACTACTCAGAGGGGAGGTGGGATGGAGTGGGGTGGCTTTCTGGGGTTATCGACATCGACGCGTCGCTCAGAGAGAATCATCACGGGGCAGGGACAGAAGGGATGCCGTACAGAATATCTATCCAATAAACAAAGACTTACGTGTGCTGTGAGACATGTGACTGAGCAGAGACGCTTTTGGATCATTTAGTCGCAATGAAGTATTTCCTGCTCACAAACATCTCGTCTCCATTATGGGAACTTTCCTTACACCTGGGGGAAATCTTCTATACTTTTAATTCTTTCAAGTCCATAATGAATTCTTCAAACTGTATGTTTTTTTAATGCCAGTGGCAATATGCAATGGGACTGTGTTTTTCCGAATTTGTTCCTACTACAATGCTATTTTCTTTTTAAATGCATCCCCTTCACAAAAGAAATAATAAATCAGAAATAATAAATCTCTGACAAGATCATACTTGAGTGATAGGAAACAAATTGTGCAATTTAACAATATAAGATCAAATGTCTTGGATATCATACAGTGTGTGACACAGTATTCAGTGTTAGGACCTTTACTCTTCACAACATGTAAATGACTAGCCTCATATTATGTTGTGTAAATCCACAATCTAAACAGATGATACAACTGGGTACAAGCATTAAAGCAGGAAAGCAAGCTATCATCTTGGAGTAGATGGTGATTCCAAATTAACGAATTGCTTATTAATCAGAAAAACTGTAAGTATTGTGTTCTCTTCAGCTTAATAAATAAGCTGAAGGCACTAAACTTCTTAGGATCCATCTTCACGAGAAATTAACATGTGTAAAGTCAAACTGATTATATCTGTACTAAGTCAGCAAGTGTTACACATTTGTTAGATAAAATAAGGTATTCTGTTAGTGATAAGTTATTGCTCACTGCATACTGTGCGTTTTCCCACATCCACTTGACATATCATTTTTGTTGTGGAGGAATATCTCTGGAACAAAAAGTGATCTCACTTGGCAAAAGAAGACAACCAGGAGCATCTGTGGAGTCAGAAATATATTTCTTGTAGGGTAGGCCTACATTTCAAAAAACTAAAAAAACAACGGTCATATCCCTTTTTATATTAAGTTGTTTATTATATAAAAAAGAAACCAACACAGTCCAAACTATGACAGTCTGTTCATCAACATAACACACCTAAAATAGTAGATCGACATCACTATTACCAGGCTTAAGAAAACTCAAGATTGTTTCATATATATGGGGGGAAAACCATTTAACGTGTTACCAACATATTACCAGTATAGGTACATAATATATTGCTGAGCATGATTAAAAATGCCTTAAAGAAAACACATTTCATGCAACAGAAGTGTTCAAAATGAGTGCTAAAGATGATCGTAAGTACATATATAGTTCATTTAGATTAAACGTGTGTGTGACTATTTTGAACATATAATATGCTATATGGTGGACAAATTTTGGACAGTTTTCTATACTGATAGGCAATAATTAACTGAAAATATCTTTTACAGCGAGTACACTTTTTAAGTATTTTTATAGGCCTATGAAGTGTATACATACAGAAAAGATAACATCAATTGCATTTTTATTGCTTAAAGATGGACAGTAAGAAAATAAATAAACAGAGGTTCGTTAAGCAAGGGCCCTTTTCATATTTTAATTTAGTCCATACTTACTAATTGCATGTCAATCCTGGTAGTTTGCAAAATTGTTTGCAAATGAACACAGAGATGCTCTCGACTGTTCACAGTACAATATATTTGCGTGAGGAAAGTGGTTTCATAACACGAGTGGCTGACAGTAACACTGTGGTGATTATCAACTGTAACAAGTTATAAATATTTAAGGTTTTCGACAGCAGTGTCCTAGAAAGCAGTGCACGAAAGAAAACCTCAGAGGCTATATACACTCCTCTGAAAAAGAGTAACATGAAGATAAGTAAAGTACATCAATTATGTAATATATTAATTGTAACAAGTTACAGATAACTTTATTTTACTTTTTTGAGATGTATTTGGATCTCCACATTAATAAATTATGGGACTGGCTAACAAGAGTATCTTTTACTTTGTTCCAAGTCTTTATTTTTCCTTGCCTTTATTGTGCATCTTCACAGCATCAGCATGTTAATTCTTGGATTTGGCATTATTAGTGGTAGAGGTTGGCTGGATGTCCTCCTGTTGCCATCCCTTCCCCTCCCCTCCTCTACCCATCATCGCCAGGACAGAATTAGTATACCCCAGTTGTCTGCATCTAGTTTGTCATATTTATCTCACATGAAAGTGTGTAAACATTTTACAGAAGTTTGTGAATCATAAACAGATGCAGGATGTGTTTACCAGCCTTGTATTCACCTAGTCACATATGTGGAATCATCTAAAAGCCACATACAGGCTGCCTGGCACACCAGCCCTCATCATTACCCTTCCAGGCAGATTCGATCAGGGGCTGACACACCTCCCCGAATGAAGTGAGATGATAAGATGCATGATGGTCTGGTTGGGCCAGTTTGTTTCTGAGTATCTGGGGAGATTGCATTCCTTGCCTGAAGACTACCAACCACTTGCAAAAGACTTTCAGAATTATATGCACTTATCCCAGTCACCATATTCCTTGCTCTTTAAACTAAATAAACATGCATTTTACATTTCAATAAATTCAGTGATGCACTGTATAGGGTGCTGATGTTTATCATCCTTTTTTAAAAGCAGTATGGACACAAAGGCAAAAAACAGTAGAATGAGTGAAAATTTTACTCAGATACTTGTTGCACGCCGTATTTGTAGCGATTTCCTGTCCACACACTGCAGTCTATCTGCAGACTCGTATTGCGCCCTGACATTTGTACACACAGATTTTTATTTGTGGATAAGATTTTAATGAACTGTGTTTACTTAGGTCAAATGGAATTTCTTGCATCCAGCCTAAGTTTTAATTTGTATATTCATGCCCAGAAGTAATCATATGTTGTCTCTGTGGTCAATGGCTATTAATTTACAATGTTTTATACTATGTAAATGTGGAATAGATCGATATTTATGTAGTTGTATTCCATGTTGTAATTTTCTATTTGCTACATGGACATGTTAGGGCACAAAATCCGTGCAATTCACTTTATCAAATAATGAGTAAAGAAACTAAAATTCTCATTCAAAATGATTTATAGCGAACTCAGAAATGAAAAGAATAATCTAAATATCTCTAGCATGTAGGTATGCAGAACTTCAAAGGTACCCTATGCAAGAAAAACAAGAAAAAATTTGTGTAATAGATGACACTCCCAGACCTACTGCAGAGGTGATGGAGAAATACAGATTAATGGCGCTTGGTTTGGAAAATCAGGAGTTATATTATATGCAATAACAAACCTAACAAAATATACTGAAGTAGGAACTTCGAAAAATGACGATTTTGTCATACTGTTTGGCGGATTAAAAGCCATTTACAGGTATACATGACTCTGACACAAACAACAGGAATGCTTAAGCCATCTGATTCATACTGATTTAATCACTGCAAAATTCTGCATCATTGTGATTTATCTTCTTCGTCCTGAGTAAAATGTGAAATCTAGGCTTATATTAGTAATGTAAACAAAATAAATGAAGAAATAAGTGTTCATTTCTAGAACATAAAAGCTATCACCAGGAACTGCTTCAAGCGAATATCCCAACCTTCCACACCTGACATTTGCCTCTATACTTTACAAACCACTAGCAAGTGCATGGTAGAAGGTACTTCCCGATGTACTGCATATTAGGTCTTCTTCCCACTGCTTTTGCATACAGCTCAAGGGAATAATCATTGCTTAAATACCTCTGTGCACATTATAATTAGTCTAATCTTGTCTTCATGAACTGTGTGAGAGCAATACTTAGAGGGCTGTAGTGTACTCCTAGATTTTCCATTTAATACTGGTTATTGAAACTATGCATGTAGGCATTTGAAGGATAATCTGGCAGTTTGGTTTTTCAAAATCTCCAAGGTACTTCCATTTCAAGCTACTCCCATAGGTCACAAGAACCTATGTATTTATAATCAGTGTCCATTGATGGTGCTAACTGGTAGGGAATCCATACAATATACTTGAGCAATGTTCTAAGAAGGTGTTATATCTACACATCACAGAGGCGATGTAACTCAATAAACAAAACTTCACCATAAGATAGTTAATAAAGCTTAAAACGATTTATAATATGCCTATAACGATCAAGCCAGATGCTGAAATTCATATGTTCAGTCTAATGTGATACATCCAAGACTTAATCATGTTTACCATATGTTTTCAGTAATAAACAAGGACATTTCTATTATTTAATCAGAGCTGCATAGACATGAAAGTAAATTATGCTCAAATTATGGTTAATGATACGAAATTGTTTTGGACATCAATGACTGTGAACAAAACAAAGCAAACTTGGTGAGTTCAGTATTTAAATATACTCCTGAAATATGCAAGTAAAACCTCTCTAAACTAAACCGATGTATTTCTTCTTATTCTTTTTCCTTTCTTCCCAGGCTGAAGCCTGTTTCTTTCAGTACCCCTCAGTACCCTGAGGTTGTCGCTCCATCTTTTTCTTTGATGGCCAATATTTCTTTTACCAGCTGATGATTCATTTCTTACGTTTTTAAAATCTTCTGTTCATCCATTCTTTCTATGTGTTCCTTCCATCAATGCTTTCTCTTACGTAGATACTCATAATGGAGTCAACTTTTAAAGTTTTCACTCGTCTCTCTGTCTCGCTGTATGTTCCCTGTGTCATCCTTCGCAAAATTTTCATTTCTGTGGTTTCCAAAAGTCTTTCTATTTTTGATTTTTGCGATCTTGTCTAAGCTGTGTATGCCATAATTTGTCTCACTATTGTTTTATACATTCTGGCCTTTGCATCATTTCCTATAAGCTTATTTTTCCAAACAGTAAATATAAACATCCTGCAATTTTCTCTGCTTTTGCTGCTTGTTCTCTAACTTCCCTTTCGACATTTCCACTGATGGGCAGTGCAAAACCAAAATATTTAAATGTCATTACCTGTTTCTGACATATAACAGCAGCAATTTCGCCATTGTGGCATGTTACTTGCATTCCCAGTAAACAAGACGACAGAAAGGAATGAAACAATAGATCATATGAATGTCTGGTCAGAAATCTCCTCTGTTGTCCAGTATTCTACCAGTGAGTCAAAGTTTGCCATCTGATTTACCTACAACTGAGTCAGTGTCACCATTACATTTCATATCACAGAAACTGTGTCACCCAAGTATTTGTATGAGATTATAATCATAGTAGCAGAAAAAATCTGGCCCCATTAGTACACTTTGGTGCTTAATTCTTCCAAATTTGCCCTTAACCCTAAGTGATAGGTACTAAACAGTGATTTTGTGATGGTGTTACAAACTTTTGTGGATCATGAAAAAGAGTAACTGTATCAGTCTGAGGTAAGGGACCCTGGTCTGGAAATGATTGAGTTGGAGGCCATAAGCGAAAATCGTTATGCTACTTCTGACAGTGGACCACTTCTACCACAAGCTCTTTGCTTTCCGTATTTTGGAGGATGTGTTATCAGACCAAAACAAGAAAAAAATTTCTAGTAAACATGGGTTCTAAAGTGCTTAAAAGCTATGAGCACTTGATTAGTAGAAGAGATACGTTTCACAGCAGCAAATTTTGTTAGTTAGTTAGTTACACATTCCATTGATCACAGGAAAGATTCTTTTATCAAACTGATGTTTGCATGACATGTATAAGTGACTAGTGTTAATATTTATGAACAACTTATTGTTTTGCCCTATTCATGAAGCTGCATCTGAAAACAAGGTTTTTTTCTGTTTTTACTGGCTAACAGTTTTTAAATACAAAATTCACCTATGGAATGGAAAGAGCTGCCCAGGAGAAATGATTTTATTTTAGATACAATATTTTCTTTGCTACCTGTCAGACATTTTATGTTACTGGGCAAATGTCCAAAGATTTTTGTTGCTGCATATTGCACTCCTCTCTGAGAAACTGACAACTTTAATAACAGGCAATAAAGGTCATTTTCCCCTCAAGTGTTGTAGTTATGGACCTCAACATTCTTCTTAAACTGTGAAGAATTATTTATGATAAGTTTCATGAGTGAACATACCTGTTGTAACACTGCAATTATACTGCTTATGTCCTTAAAGGCATCCATGGGTGAACACCACATATTATTTTTCCTGGTCACTTTTGTGCAATCAATGCTTACTTTCTAAGTGCTGAGTTATCCAAGAAAATTATTCCATAGGAAATTATTGAGTGGAAATATGCAAAATATGTCAGAGGATTAATTCGTTTGTTTCTGTTTAATTGAAGAGCAAAAATAGCTGTACTTAATCAGTTAAGAAGCTCAGTAATATGAACAAATATATAGCTGATAGGAGTCCATGTTTACTGGGTTTCTTTTTCTTGTTTTCGTCCACACTACTTCCTCCCAAAATTTGGAATTTGCCACTTGAATGTGGAGCTTTCAGTAGAAGACATATGCTTACTTTCTAAGTGCTGAGTTATCCAAGAAAATTATTCCATAGGAAATTATTGAGTGGAAATATGCAAAATATGTCAGAGGATTAATTCGTTTGCTTCTGTTTAATTGAAGAGCAAAAATAGCTGTACTTAATCAGTTAAGAAGCTCAGTAATATGAACAAATATATAGCTGATAGGAGTCCATGTTTACTGGGTTTCTTTTTCTTGTTTTCGTCCACACTACTTCCTCCCAAAATTTGGAATTTGCCACTTGAATGTGGAGCTTTCAGTAGAAGACATATGCTTACTTTCTAAGTGCTGAGTTATCCAAGAAAATTATTCCATAGGAAATTATTGAGTGGAAATATGCAAAATATGTCAGAGGATTAATTCGTTTGTTTCTGTTTAATTGAAGAGCAAAAATAGCTGTACTTAATCAGTTAAGAAGCTCAGTAATATGAACAAATATATAGCTGATAGGAGTCCATGCTGTCCATGCTGTCCATGCTGTCAGAGATATCAGACTGATTTTAGCTTATAATTTTCGTCTCAGCCATTTCTGGACTAAGGTTTCTTACCTCAAATTGATACATTTACCCTCCTGCATCATCCCTGAAAGTTTGTAACATTAGTGTAGGATCACCTTTTACATAAGTTTTTTGCTAAACCCAATTTTTCCACTTTTTCGTTTTAGTAGTTACAGGCTAAATTTAAGGTAAAGTAACCTGAATTTATAGGCTTCACACACTCAAATCAAAATGTAAATTTAAAAACTTTATAGGCCACAATAGCATATTAAGATAATTCAGTTTCATGCATACCATTCTCTATATCTTCTTGCCTTCATAAGTTGTTGAAACAGATTTATTAATTACCATTTTCAAAGCAATTTTTTCTATTTTCTTAACATATTTATTGGGTAAGCTAATTTTACAACTGTCATTACAAATACAGTTAACTTTCTACTATCATAAGTCTTATATTTCTTATTGGTATCAGCCACATATTTTTTACTAAACTGAAATGTGTTGTTCAACTTTGTGAGCAGCTGGTCCATTTATATCACATAAAAAATTAGAATGACTTTATGAATATAAAATAGAATGGTTTATTTTCTAAAAGTGATTATTAGTTGTCAGTTTTTAGCAAATGAATTTACAAATTTTTTACTAAGATGTCATACTTTTTTTATTTTTTTCCAAATTCCTCTATGATCTTTGTTTTCTTTAAATTTAATACAAGGTTTTCTTTTATTTTGTATTACACATATTTTGCCTTCAGCTTATATCTGTCCTTGGTATCTTGATTTATGCAATCCTTACAAGCAGATCTTAGTTTTCATAATTTTTTTTACCAAACTCCTCTTCACCTTTTGTTTTATTGCATTTAAAGCAAGTTTCGATATTGTTGATCTATGTAAAAATTATTTCTATATTCTTACAGAAATAAATTTACAAAAAAAACATTAAGAAATAGTTATTTTACCTTAAAATCGATTAATCTAATCTAATATATAAACATGAATATTTGTTTGTTCTTTTTCTGTGCATTCCTTTATCATCTATCCAATTAGTACAATGGCAGTTCGATGAGTTGTTGTGCTTGTCCCAGTGAATGTTTCTGCAGGGCTAAGAACCACCTACCATCCAAAGGGGTGGTCGTGAGAAACGGGTGACATAGAAGCTCATCTCAGGAACGTCTGGAGCAATTTCAATAAAATTTTGTGTGTACTTGACTCGTTATTTGTATAGTATTTTGTATAAACAAAATGTAAGGATGATCAACCCAAGTACTCCTAAGTTTGGGGTCTGGAATGAGAAGACGTCACATGCACAAATATTTTTCAATGACGGATATTACACCGTGCAACACACTTAATTATGAGTAAGTTTGAAATTTGTCTCAAAGGTTTCTACAACATTCCTCTGTAATGGGGTAAAAGCATAGCGCTCTGCAACGTAACCCTCGGGCTCGGCGGCGCTTCAAACAGCAAGGTGTCGACGCATGCGAAGAAAGGTCAGAGTTCAGCAGTTCACGTCAGGTGTACGTTGGGATTATGATGTCACAATGGCTCCAAATTTCGCCACAATTCTGCCCAATGTCATCAAGGACGTGTCACACGATGGAATGGTTGTCACACTCCATCTCGCCCACATTTCACCCCTTTTTTTAACGCCCAGCGTTTAAGTCACGCAGTTTTCTTGAGGGGCTGAGGAAAACATTCGAGACACACCGCCGCTCAGAATCGACAGAAAAAGTCCTCAGGAGGTAGCATAAAAGGCGTCAATGAAACCACCCCCTCCCTTGGAGCATTAATTCCCAAACATTCTGCGGTTGAAAACGACAGTTCACACTGTGATGAGCAAAAGGACAACGTTCTAGACAATGTTCAACACTGCTGACACCCCTCGGACTTTTCAACGGTTGTGTAAGGACGTCGTGGGGCTGCAACTCCATTCTGCTGGTTTATATAGTGGAACCACTAGGGACCATTCAAAACCATTCGACGAAATTCGAACGTAAACTGAAGCAGAAAAGGGCGTCTATGCTTTTCAGTCCTTCTATTGTGTGGTCTTCCGTGGCATGATCGTGCAGTGAGGGGTTGCAACATTGACAAGTGCGCGAATAAAACGTCAGGGGGTTCCCAGAAGACCCTCCGTTCAGCAACACCCTCTTTGCAACCAGGGTGATGTGTCAGGTCAGAGGGGTGTTCTGAACACAATTTCGACACAAATCAGCTCAATAGGCTGTGGAGTGGAAGGGGTAGGCTAGCAATAGAACAGTGCATTACCATTGACTAGACACTCATTTATTGAACACATAAGTCAGGTATTACCCAAAAGGAACAATCAGTACAAATAACAAAATAATATTCTTTTCCTTTAAGTCACTCAAACGTTTAAACAGGGAAATAGCAATCATTTAACTGAAAGCCTTTTAAGAAAGCAAGATTAGAAAATTTGAATGATGAGTTAAAATCATATTTAAATAGGCTCTGACCGAGCACATATTTTAAAACGAAAAACTTCCTTTAAGGAACCAGCGATCAAAATTAATTACATAATCCTCAACAACCATATTACATCCAAGACATTTAAGATTAAACAGTAATATATAACATCAGAGAGCTGCAGTCCCAAGTTTTAAGCAGCACGTTTCAGATGGACTGCACTGCAACAGTACAATACAAGTCCCTCAGAGGATCTCCCCACACAGGAAGTTATTGACGCAATCGACAAAATATCAACATCATTCCATGTACCGACCAATTCTCTTCTCCGAAAGCAGCCACCGCAACCCTCGGGAACCACTGGGACATCCAATGCAAAAATCGTTACTTCTTCACACAAATTACGGGACGCCCACTTCTCGCTGCTTGCTACGGCGCCTTCTGTTCAGAGCCAACTTGTATATCTCCATGTGATAGGTCCGGTCCCACACTCGCTGCGTCAACCCGACAACCGTCTTCCACCATGTCCCGGAGCATCCCCCCCCCCACCCCCCCGGGACCGTTACTACTCGCGTAGGCCCCAGAGGGCGCTGTTTACCGCTCTGACCGTGGCAGGAAAGATAAACCACCAGAGTGGCACTATTGATATGAGCCGCCACGGCTCACAGGACACGTTTGTTGATCGCATTAAAAATGTACCTGTACAGAGACTTCGACACTCATTCAGCTAAGAGGTGCTCCGCTATTGCTCTAGCGTCTGAGCACAAGCAACCCCTTCGACAAACCGTATATACCAGATGCCAGCAAAAAGGCGCTACAGCAGTGGAGCAGCAGCGTAGCACCAGTTACCTGAATGTGTGTCAAAGTCTTTGCTCAGGTACGTTTTTTATGTGGGCAACAAACGTGCACGGGTTGCAACGAGGGTGTTGGTGAAATGGGTACTCTTAGAGGGACCTTCGTCGTTTTATTCACGTGTGTGTCAAAGCCACACCTCCCAGTGATCAGGCCACATGAGGGCGCGATGCGGAAGGGCTTAAAACGCATTACACACCCTTTGCTGCTTCGGATTGCACTCAGATTTTGTCGAATAGTTTTGAACGGTCCCCAGTGGCTGCACTCTGTACACCAGAGCGAAAATCCTGATGCGCTACGCTACAAAGAGGTCAGATCGCTTTCACTGGGGTTGCAGCCCTTAAAGAAGTGTTGAATCATCCAGTAGGGGGGAGGGGAGGGTTAAGCTGTGTCGAAATATGTCAAGAACGTCGTCATGTTGCTCGTCACATCGCGAACTGACGTTTTCGGCAGCAAAATGTGTGGGAATCATCGCTCGATGGAAAGGGCTGGTTTCATTGACGCCCGTTGTGTCACCCCCTGAGGCATTCTCTCCTTGATTCTGAGCGGCGTCGTGTTTGAAATGTTATTTTCGGCCACCCATAAGAACACCGCGTGATTATGCCTTGGACGTCGTGGGTCTGACTGACTTCCACTGCGAGGCGTCACGGGAAGGAGTAAAATGGTATGAAGGAGTGCGATGACCTCAGCACCGAGTGAAACGTCCACGATGGCGTTGGGCAGGATTTTAGTGGAACTTGGTGACACATCATTAACCCAGCTTACACCTGACATAAGCTTCTGAGCTCTGGCCTATTCTTGGTGTGTAACGACACCTTGCTGTTTAGAAGCAGAGGGTGACGTCACAAGTCGCCATGATTTAGTGTCATTACAGTGAAATGTTATAGGCATATTTGAGCCAAATTTCAAAGTGATAGCGCGGTATGGATGACAATTACGAGGGAGGCTTATTGGTGAGTCTCGATGACGTTTCACCCTAAAGGTGGGAGAAGGGACGGGGCTGCAAATAGTGTCGTATCGGCATATCTCTGTAACTCCTGAAGGAATTGCTACACGTATCACACCCCGACTGGAAAAATTTACTGTGATAATAATACACTCGGCACTCCTATAGCTGAGCGTGCGGTGTAAAATGGTTGAGGCAATTTTCTTTTATCCTTCAGGATCTTACTACGCTCCAGATAATCTCTTTTGTGAACTAGCTGGCCCAGATGAACCTAGGGGTGCCGCGTTCAAGTTTAGGACGAGGGAGGTACCACACGAATGTGAGGACTGTTTGATTATCCCCATAATTATTTACCGTGCCGCGTGGGATTAGCCGAGCGGTCTTGGGCCCTACAGTCATGGACTTTGCGGCTGGTCCCGACGGAGGTTCGAGTCCTTCCTCGGGCATGGGTGTGTGTGTTTGTCCTTAGGATAATTTAGGTTAAGTAGTGTGTAAGCTTAGGGACTGATGAACTTAGCAGTTAAGTCCCATAAGATTTCACACACAATTGAACATTTTTTGATTTACCGTCTCACGATAGTAACCCAGTCCTGAATTAATATTATGTCTGAGTGCTCGGAAAGTGTCGAGAACGAACTTGAATTCTGTGAATCTTGAGTAAGACCACAACTTCCTTGGAGGAACTAATTTGTACAGAATAAGTAAGCCGCCATTTGCTAAAATATATTGTCAATCCTCCATTCATCGCTAATCAGTCGAACAGCCCAAATCAGTAACACTATCGTTCAGGAGAGTAAACCTTTCAGAGCAACGCTACAAAAATAGTTCCAGCAGAAATTAAATTTCACACCACTGTACCTGTTTTTACATAATATGTTCAGTTAGAGCCACTCAAAATTATTAACTATCTTTTACAATCAATCATTACATTTAAAAGATCAGAATCTATCATGCTGAGCGCATTACAACTCATTAACAACGCACAAAAGATACGAACAGAACAGAACTTAAGCAGTTTTATTTTTTTTCCGCTGGCGATTATTTGGCGGCATCCTTATCCTCCCACAGCTGTCGGCTGCCCGCTGCTCGAAACCAGCTACTCAGTTCATCGATCACGTACTAGCAGCAGCGCCCCAAAATTTGCTTAAGCCTTCAGAAACGATTTTCATTTAATATTTCCCCTCTCAGTGATTGCCTCTCCCAGCTCTCTATGCAGTTTCCCATTCTTACCCGCTTCCCCATTGCGATCTCTGGATTTAATAATTTAAAGCGGCCTATATGAACGGGCCGCCGATGGCCTTGCCGCAGTGGTAACACCGGTTCCCGTCAAATGATCGAAGTTAAGCACTGTCGGGCTTGGCTAGCGCTTGGATGGGTGACCGTCCGGGTCTGCCGAGTGCTGTTGGCAAATAGGTGTTCTACGTCCCGTGACGGGGTTTTGCTCGGATTTCTGACTACTGGAGGGAAAGGGAGTGGCCATGGCCCTTTTACGGAACCATCCTGGCAATTGCCATGGAGTGACAAGCGTGATCGCAGGAAACGGATATCTGGATGGCCAACCCGAGAACGGAACAAGGGTCCCACGAATGCGAGTTGAGGGCATTAGCCACTATACCACTTCGCTCAGTCCCTGTGGAGATGATGTTAAATTACTATTCACTGGGAGACTTGATGTGGGTTTCGACCAACTATCTTTCCTTTTTGGGAATAGATTGAATGTAGATATCAGTTTAATGCTAAAATCAACTAGTTTTAATGCAGATATTGTGTCTCTCGTGGGTGACAATCAATGTCAAAAGACCCATAGAGTTCTTTTTAACATTGACGACTCGATTCAGAGTTTTCCTCTAGTTCTAACAGCTAAGTGAATATAGCGATTTTTTTTTAAATGTAAATATTTTATTTTGCAATCCTTGTTGTGTAGTATGTTTTGCTAGTTAGGTCTATTCACACACACACACACGTATATATATATATATATATATATATATATATATATATATATATATATATATATTGTGCGAAATTTTAAAACATAAACAAATACTATTTTCAAAACTTTTTGTGTATTTTTAAATGGAGACCTCCTATTATTTCGTATACAATCAATAGCATGAAAAATCACAAAAATAATGGAGTTGGTTGAATCGCAATACGTCATTTACATCCCGAGAAATTGCGAAGCGAAGTTGACGCTTGAAATAAATGAAGCGCACAGCTAGCGCACGTCCTGAGTCTCAAGACGGACAGGTTCTTCAGTAATTCTGTAATGATGCCGTCTTTACTAGATGTCCTGTGTTTTTTTAGTTTAATTACGTGTTTGTTGGTCAGGGCAGTTAAGAAAATCGGAGAAATAACGTGGCAGTTCTTCACAATGCTCTTGGTTAGTTAGCGCTAGTTTTCCATCTGGTTTCCTGAAGCACAAATTTTGAGGCGTGTTCCCACAGATCTTCCTTGAGAAGATTCTGTAGAATTCTCTCGTGTTGTGGTTGCGGAAGTTTACCTCAATAGCATCCAGTTGCTCTTTAGTGTAATTTCGCTTCGTTTGCCTAACAAGTTTTGCAGCCAGTTTTCTCGATTCTTGGAAGCAACACAGACTTTCTGAGAATTTTTTACTACTGAAGTTCTGAAAAGAATGTTTGCATATTTTTAGTGCCTTTTCACACTCTTGAGTCCCACCAAGGGTGTTTAGCGTTCTTTTTCCGTGGTATTGGTTCTTTTGCTTTTAGTATGATCTTTCTATGGAATTCTTCCCATGTGTTTGCTGGTTGTTTTTCCGATTCCTGTTTTTACATTGGATTCCATGCTCTATTTTGTGTCAAACTTTTCTGTGTGCGTTGCTTCCTAATGGGTTTTCTTCGGTGTAAATTTTATCTTGATTCGAGCTAGATAGTGGTCTGAATCAATATTGGCATCTCTGCGTACTTAGAACGGCATGGATTCCTGGACTGGGTAGAAATCGCTACATCGTTTATTTGGAGTTCTCCCATCTCTTGTATAGGCGACCTCCATGTTTTCTGTTTTCGTTGGGATTTCCTGAGGGATGTTGACATACTCTGTAGGTTATTCTGCTGGCATAGTTCGATGAGTCTCATGCCATTTTTGTTTGTACATTTGTGCGCCGGAAACTTTCCCATAGTTCTTTGATGAAGTTCTTCTCTGTCGATTTGTGCGTTAAAATCACCTAACGAAATTTCTATATCGCCTTTGGGGATCTTGGCCATCAGTCTCCAGTGTTGCCCAGAATTTCTCCGTTGATATGGGGTCTTTTCTTTTTACTCCTGTTTGTGGAGGCTTGTACATTGATCATGGTGTATTTCTTGTTTGCACACTGTAAGCGCATATATATATATATATATATATATATATATATATATATATATATATATATATATATATATATACTAGTGCCCATTTGTGTGTGTTTATATTTTTTGTTGTATATATAGCTACTGGTCCTCTAAGCTTATTTTACAATATATGTGGTCCACATAGCTAAAAAGTTTGGGAAACGCTGAGTTAAAAGGTTGTGAATAAAATATAATAGTAGGATGAGGAAAAATAGTTTATTCTGACACAGTTCAAGATATTTATACAGTTACAGAAGAAGAACAAATGAGAACGAAAGAGGAAGAATAAATGAGTGTGAAAGAAGAAGACTAAAAGGAATTCTGTCGCTCTACCATTTATTGTTGTTAATATGGAAGAAGAATGGTAAATTAAGGAGAACAGTTATAGAATGTATTTCCATTTTTACACCAGTGTTTTTTAAACTGCGTTCTGAAAACTCTGAAGTTCCATGGCGACCACCCACAGGTTCTGTGAAACTTAAGTGCATTTTTCTTAGCATTCAAAAATGCAACTTAAAAACAAAAGGAATTAAATTTACATAAATGGAATAAAAACTAACCCTTACTTCCACTTATTGATTTGGGTATCTCGTATGTGACACCGACAGCAAATAAGTATGTTTCCAGAATGAGATTTTCACTCTGCAGCGGAGTGTGCGCTGATATGAAACTTCCTGACAGATTAAAACTGTGTGCTGGACAGAGACTCGAACTCGGGACCTTTGCCTTTCGCGGGCAAGTGCTCTACCAACTGAGCTACCGAAGCACGACTCACGGTCTGTCCTCACAGCTTTACTTCTACCAGTACCTCGTCTCCTACCTTCCAAACTTCACAGAAGCTCTCCTGCATACCTTGCAGAACTAGCACTCCCGAAAGAAAGGATATTGCCGAGACATGGCTTAGCCACAGCCTCAGAAATGTTTCTAGAATGAGATTTTCACTCTGCAGCGGAGTGTGCGCTGATATGAAACTTCCTGGCAGATTAAAACTGTGTGCCGGACAGAGACTCGAACTCGGGACCTTTGCCTTTCGCGGGCAAGTGCTCTACCAAGGCAAAGGTCCCGAGTTCGAGTCTCGGTCCGGCACACAGTTTTAATCTGCCAGGTAGTTTCAAATAAGTATGTATTTACCAGACACAAGATTGCAACCTTGTAGACGGCAAACGCAACAATGAGGGAACAACTGCACAAGGCATGGCTATAGCAGGCTATTCAGACTGCCACCACCGTCCAACTCACATTGCACGTGCACCTACAATAATCAACATCAGCAACCTTGCTCTATTTACATAAGGAATAGGGTTGGTATTTTTGTTTGAAATAGAAATGTACAGTTTCATTCATAGCTTGAGAAAATTTTGCACACTTGACCAAAAAATAAAGTTCATTGACTACAATTTTGGTTCGCAATTTTATCATAATCTATGTAGTCCAGTGAGCGTAATCAGTCACTTCTTAATAGAGGTTTCAAAAATTTGCATTATATTGTGAACAAAATAACAGTAGCATAATGGAAAACACTTGTCATCTTTAAAGGCCTTCCAATTATCACTGCACATTCACTTTTACCTTCATTAAAAAAATATTCACTTCGAAAGAAGTCTGTCTCAAGCTGGAAGGAAAGAGAGCCACGATGTAGGCAGATGAGCGAAATCGGTGAATTCTGTAAGCTTCGTAGTTCGCTTCGCAAATGCGGAAAATTCGCCATAGACTTTCAATACCGACGATTCCATATCTAACTGTAGTTCTTTAATGCATTTTTGTTACAATTGTGTAAAATGAGGCACAATTTGCCTTAAAATATTAGGATTTTGTGTTTTTAGCTTTTGAAAAAGTGATTTCTTCTCTGCTCCGATTCTCTTAGTGCCTTACAATCACTGCAGAACCTGTACCCGACTGAGGAGATGGTCCGGCTGATATATGACCAACTGTACTTGCTCCAACGGCGGGGTAAAGAGGTATCCTTCTGCTGGGTGCCTGGTCATGTCGGCATATGGGACAATGAACAGGCCGATCGGGCTGCCAAGGAGGCCTGCAGAGAGCAGGATGTGGTCCAGTGTCCCATCCCCTTGCAGTCTGTCATCTCTGCACTCCACATGAAGTGCATGGAGTTGTGGGAGGTAAAGCCAACCACTCGGCCGTGGCGTTCCTCCTGCCGGTTGCTCAGGCGGGAAGAGGTGGCCCTCACACGTCTTCGGATCGGGCACTGTCCTCTCACACACAGCTTTTTATAACAGCGGGAGGATCCTCCGTTTTGTGATTCTTGTGGTGTGCACATCTCTGTCCGCCACATTTTAACAGACTGCATTTTATACCGTGATGCAAGGGCAGAAGCACAAGTTGATGAGGATCTGCCTTGTGTTTTAGCTAACGATGAGACGTGTGTGTCTAGGGTTTTTAAGTTTTGCGATGTGTCTGGACTATGGCCTAAACTCTTAGGCTGGAGGTTTTAGTGTATTGCAGAGTGGCTGACTCGTCCCTTTTTTCCTTGCGGTCAGCCAGCCACTTCCATCTGCTCCATTGTTTTAGCTCCCTCTATCATTTTCTTTCTGTGTTGTCCATGTTTTACTGCTGACGCCCTGCTTCATCCCACGCTTCGGTGTGGGTGAGCACATATTTTTCAATGATTGTTCCCCGTGTTTTATGTACCGTTTTATATAACTGTACTGAGTTTTTTCCTTGACACCCGTCTCACTATGTTACTGAACGGGCGCTGAAGACCTTGCTGTCGTGCGCCCAAAAAAAACCCTCTACTACTACTACTTTGAAAAAGTGAGTTGTGAATCCCACAATTGACTGAAGCATTATCTGCAAATAGCGAAGGTCGTGATGCCCAGGATAAGCTGCGTTTTGATAGCTTCACTAGTTTCAGCAGGGTCTTGATAAAACTCATGAAAACATTGTTTCAGATCATGTGTAATTGGAAACACTTTTAAATTTCCTTGTTAGAAGAATCTGAGCCAACTGAGAACTATATGGAATCAAGCAATTCGAATAGCAGTATTTCCTGCGACAGTGGGGCTACAACATTTTCACAAATAGTTGTAAGTGTAGATCGGCCGCACACTTTTCTTTTCAGCCTCTGAATCTGGAAATCACGTACGAAACAAGGTATTGTTACGGCGTTGACTTCTGTAGCCGTGGTGATGTTTAACTCCGTGATATACAGACTAACTTCTGTGGCAATAATTAATCTTCTTCTCCTTAATGCATTGTTTTACAAGAACACACAGAAACTGATGGCATCGTCATCGTCATCGAGACACAACATATGTTTTTTAGCTTCCGGGTATACAATCAGAGCTCTTTTGCTTTCGTCTTTCACTGTAAATGCGGTTCTGTCTTCACTACATTTAGAGGGGAAATCATCTCGTTTCTTAATCGAAGCATGGGAGAGAGGACTGCTCACACACTTTCTTGACTTTTCTCGTTTTCGTCGGTGCTTGCATTGGGCTTCCCGAAACGGACATAATGCATTACTCAGAATATAATGCCAACAATACAAATACAAAATGTGGCCAGCTCTGGTCACTAACTAATTAGACAATCAAGTCGCGGGAGAATGCTGTAGCACTTCTCTTCGCTGTCAGAACTGCTAACCGACAAGCTCGTGCGTTTACCACGTACCAAATAGCAGCAGTAGTATAAATTACACACCGAAGTATGGACGTTGGCGGCAATGTGCAGTTTTCCAAATGATTCCAACATGCCACGAGGGATCTTCGGGATCAGCGGACAGGATAAATTTCGTGAACTGTAGGTATTTTTTGACTTACGCGTGGCGGAGGGCTACGCGACGAAAAAGTTCGGAAGATTATAGCTGCGCTCCTGGAGCAGATAGATTTTTGAAAAAGCAATCGCCAGTTCTGGGAGAATCCCGTAAATCCGGGAGGGTTCGTACCGATAGGAACACTGCGTTTTCGTCACGCAGGGCTGACACTCTAACTGAACTTAATGGTTTGGCGTGGCACGGCTCGACAATAACCTCGTACACTCGGGTACTGTGTTGTTAGGTCACCAATGTTGGCAGCGGGCGGCCATAAAACAAAAACATTAGCAAGTGGAACTCAACTGATTTCTATCGTTTCATAATTAGGGAGCCTTGTTCATTGTTCAGGACATTTAGAAAAAAAAAACAATAGACTAAGGAATAGGATACTTTAAGTAGTGGGCAAGTTCTGTTGTCTGAGCAGCAAAAGTGACGGTCGAAGTATACAGATTTTAAAATATAGCCTGACAATAGCACGAAAAGCTTTCCTGAAGAATAGTAATTTGTTAACATCGAATATAAATTTAAGGGTTAGGAAGTCTTTCCTGAAGATATTTATATAGGGTGTAGCCCTGTACGGAAGTGAAACGTGGATGATAACGAGTTCAAACAAGTAGAGACCAGAAGTTTTTAAAATGAGGTGCTACAGATGAACGCTGAAAATTAGGGGAGGTAGATCGGGTAACTGGCGATGAGGTACTGATCAGAAACGGGGAAAAATAAATTTGTAGCACAACTTGACTAAAAGAAGGGAGCGGTTGGTTGGGACGCTTCCGGAGGCATGATCAGAATCGGGGAAAAATGAACTTGTAGAACAACTTGACTAATAGAAGGGAGCGGTTGACGGGACAGTTCCGGAGGCATCAAGAAATTGTCAGTATGGTAATGGAAGAAAGTATGTGTGTTGGGGAAGGGATAATTGTAGAATACTTGAATAGGGTTGCAACGGATATGCAGACATGAAGAGGCTTGTACAGAATCGATCAGTATGGAGTCATGCATAAAAGACGTCTTTGGACTGAAGACTATAACGACATTAATGATGACTAACGTAGCCTTACTACTGTGTTCTTCTGCCTCCCCTTTGCTATGATGGGTCTCTTAGACCCAATTTCCTTTTCTCTCTTATTTTTAATGATTGGGAATAAAAAGGGATTGACTTTGAATTATGTTGTATATATGAAGTAAGCAAAAATGTTTTGCTTGGGATTTGAATAAATTTTTTGTTTGTTTTCGTACTAATACAATTTAGAAAAAAATTGTAAATTTACGTTCATGAACAAAAATGATTACGAAGGATGAATTTACATGAAAAATGTAGAAATCGAATAAACATTATTTTATTGTCCACAGTATTGTGGAACGGCAAATTAAGTAGATCAAATGATATTTAAGAAAAATCACCATCAGTTATGGAGAGTTAACATGACATGTTAAGGGAAACATAACATGGAACCCAAGTAATGGTCTGTTAGTTTACTCCCAGCAGCTTCGTTACCACTCCTCACAATTTAAAAAATCTCTATTCCCGAAACCCTATCACGAAGAGCATGTAGAGAAGCAATTCAGAACTTCCCTTCAAAATGACGGTATTACTCGGATTACAACAAGATAAAAATACATGTTTGTAATTCGCCGAGTAAGCCTGCATTCTCAAAAAAAATGGCTCTGAGCACTATGGGACTTAACAGCTATGGTCATCAGTCCCCTAGAACTTAGAACTACTGAAACCTAACTAACCTAAGGACAGCACACAACACCCAGCCATCACGAGGCAGAGAAAATCCCTGACCCCGCCGGGAATCGAACCCGGGAACCCGGGCGTGGGAACCTGCATTCTCAAACAGAGCGTATATTTATCTGACGTTTTCCCTACATGCTGCAACTTCTTAATGTTGTGATTACGCTTGTAAAACACCCTGTGCCGCGAGATATGAGCGATCTGTGATGGTTAACGTTCTGCTGATCGAAAAAGAAAGAAAAAAAACGGAACTGGGCTAATCACAAGAATGCTTACTTTCGACAACTGGTATCAGTACTATAATCAAACTGCGCAATTTAACGATATCTTTCTGAACCATTTTCAAAAAATGAAAGAAATTCAGTTGCAACGTTGTCACGACTTCCTTCATCATTTTCGAAAAATTGTTAAGACTTCGCGTAACTTACTCAAAGCGAAGAAGAGATTGCTAGTTTGGACTGACAGTTTTGCGTAACAATATGAGAAGCACGAATATTCCGTTCTTTCCATTGTTGAGGTTATTCAGTATTTGGATAGCAGACGACGATTCTGCTGTAACCGACGCGCGCTTGTTTACTTGTGATCGTGGAGACCTGCTGGGGTCTTTCTCAGGTAGGAAGCACAGTAATCTTGGTTTTTCATTGTTTATGTTCTACTTCTTGGACTGTCTAAATGCAAACGGGTACGGTTTCTTATTTTACTGCGTTACTTTGTGCTGGCGAAAGAGAGTAGTGGGAAAAATATATTGTACGAGAGTGAGTGTAATATGCCCGCGGTTCTCAACCTTTTACTTTGGGGCACACCAAAGTACATGTTAAACTTTCGCTACAATCCTTACGTGTGACATTTTTCTTAAATGCAAAAAAGTAAACACTTAAAAGCACATTTTATTATGGAACGACTACTAGATACAAATTTGATCTAGAATAGAAACATATGAGAATAGATATAAGACACGCAATTAAAAAAAAAAGAAGTATCACTCTTAAGCAGGAACATAAAAATCTTGCTATGAATATAGGTGTCGGGCAAAACAAGTAATTGATTGGTGGAATAATGGAGTGACCAATAGTCTTCGTAAAGCATTATATTTGTATTGGCTCCCAGGTGTCGGTAAGTCAACGTCGACTGAAAATATTATTAGGTATGATGAAAATCTAAGTTGTCGCGAACTGCAGTTGAGAAACGCTGTACGCATATGTTTGTATCTTGACCACAATTAATCTACAGTTATCGCACAAAATGATGCTGTTGTTCCGTCGATATATCTGTAAGGTTTTCCAGTCGCGTTTCTTTTTATTCATAACAAAGTACTGTAGTTCAACTATATACGTCGCGTTTCAGATAGACGCCAAAAAGCGGTTTCTCATGTAAAACGTACTTGCGACGGTATTTTTGACTCTCGTTGGTATTTGAATATCAATTAACCCTCAACTGCAGCCGCGAAAAGTAGTAACTTTTCTGTAGTCATGGATCCACTGGACCAAGCTATTTTAAACGATAATAAAAACTAAAGTATTTTTATTTTCAAATTTTTTATGAAACATTGAACTTAAACATTAACAAACGTGGTATTTAACAAAATCAACGTTATTAACATTTTACTCTAATTTGCACGTACACAAATCAGGCTAAACTATGAACATGCCACCGACAAAAAAATATGTAAAAAGTACTAAACAAGGATCAAAAGACAAACTAAATGTGCTACCGAAAAGCGTCAAAATGAAAACTTAAAATCTCCTACTATAACAATTCTCACAGTGGTCAAAGTGAGCAAGTTACATGCACGAATTGCGCAGTGGTTTCGAACAAGTCATGCAAATGCACTTAGCGCACAAGTGTCTCTGTGCTGTTATTAGCCCTAGAGAATGAGCAATGTAAGGGTGCTTTGATGGTTTTCTGGTGCTGCTACTTGAAGTTCAGCGCCGTGGCAATGCTCGTCCTGAGTTGTCTGAATCTCTTTCGTGTATGGTCACCCTTGTCAACTTCTTTCGTGACTAATGGCTGATAAGCATTCGGTGCACTCATGTGCAGTAACCTATATAAAACAGTCATCGGCTACGACACATTTTGCGAGAGCTTGAATATATTTACCACATTTGGTTGACAGAATCAACTCCGCCTTTTGTGCTACTCAAATGAAGAATCATCTCAGTTTTACTAGTTGTCTCATCTACGGCGTTGTCGTAATGGTTACACCCAAACCTCCATACTATAGACACTTAGATCGGTACCAACCGTTATATGTCGATAGAGTACCAACCAAAACACCCATTTAGTTCGCGCTATGCTGTCGTCCAGCAGAACATGCGTGAACGGCAATTAAAAGTAACACCAGAACGACGGAGGGCAGGAAAAGCGAATCATTCAAATATCGCTTTGTAGACCTCGCGCGGGTGAGTTGGTAGAGCGTGAGGTCGTACCTCAGGTCCTGCGTTTAAACCCCACTGATGACAATTTGTTTAATTGTTGACGCGTGAAAATGTTACATGGAAGAACTTTTTCTTGATATGTAAAATGACTTTTCGGAGTTTCTGGCAGTGTTTTTTTGGCAGTCTGCTTTCGCTTCACTAGTTGAAAGTATCAAACCTATAGAGCACATTTGTATAGAAAGCTCCGATGTTCTGTCGGGCATCTGCGACAGAGCGGACAACACCCGAGACGAAGCAGCTAGTGCATATGTAGTTTCACAGAATAAACATAAACTATTGGAACAGTAGAATAAACACTTGCATTACAAGTGCGGAAGTATTATTAGCCCCATGTAACACTTTGACACATAAAACATTAAAAAAATATATTTATTGTCATCATTGGGGTTTGATACCGGCCGAACGCACTACCGACTTCCTCAAGGAAGCTTTGCGATTTAGTCATCACGGTTATGGTATTCCTGTGTTCCGCGCCTCTGGTGCTACTTTTAATTTAAGTTTACTCCCCTTCTGCTGGACGACAGCACATAGTTTAAATCGGAATTTTGGTTGATACGCTGTCGATATAACAACGTTTGGTACCAATCTGAGTGACACCTGGAGGTTTGTTCTCCTGTTCTGGGATACTAAGTTTTTTGTGTCACCTACAATACAGGATGTCCGGGAACACTTTCAACTATTTATTGCACAAGAACCAAGCATTGTACATATATTATACATATGTCATTTTGAAGAGAAACCCTGAATGTTTTTTTTTTTTTCAGTTAGTTCAGCGTAGTTTGGTAACTTGCCAATAGTCAGCGCTAGTCGCAAACTAGGCGAGTTTAGGTGCGGAGCGAGCTTTCGACAAAAACAAGTGTGCTACAGCTGTTCAACGGATGTTTAGAACCAAGCACCGTAAGAAGCCACCAACAAGGAAAGCCATTTACCACTGGCACAACAGATTCGTTGCGATGAGTTGCTTGTGCCCGGCAAAGAGAAGCGGACGTCCCAATCTGTGTGAAGTGAATGTGGAGCGAGTACGAATGAGTAGTGCTATCGGCAAATTACCAAACTACGCTGTGGCGGTATACATGAAAAAAGAAAGCTTTCAGGGTTTCTCTTCAAAATGATAACTGTACAACGTTTGGTTCTTGTGCAATAAATCATTGAAAGTGTTCCCTGACTTTATGTACACATCGTATTTAGTTCTTGTGGCACGACTCTCGAAACTGACAGCCTCATTTAAATAAAAATTTTAGTGACTTGCCCTCCTACCACTGCGGATGCCAATGTCCAGAAGTATCCACCTGTTAGTCGCAGGTGCCATTTTTTTAAACTTCCAGTGTGCATCGGCAATTGAAATTTTGGCTTGCGTATTTCAAACGGCGTTAACTGTAAGTGGTAAAAAGAATCACGGTATATTTCTACATGACAAGTGTGCTCATTCCCTTGTCAGTATTCTTTCCCAGCATGCTGTCTTCGTTCTAAAGTCAGGAGCTGGAATCCTTTGAATGTGTCTTCAAGATTTGTTTGGGAGCTAGCATTCCTAACCTCTTAGAACCATTCGTCTGAAATTTCTTTTCTGTTGCCAGTATTTCGTAAAAATATTTATTTTATTAGTTGTGCTGTAGTGGTGTGTTATACTGTAATGACTTTTAACAATATGGTTAGCGTCGCTAATCAAATAATGCGACACAGCAAAATTCCAGCGATATTTTCACACTTTTTGTGGCAGCCTTGAGAGTCAATCTTAATCAGGATTCTTTTAAGCGCCCTCAACTTTGCGTCGCTGTTAAGTCTTGTTGCCTTTCGGCATGCCTTTCCGGCTGCAAGTATTTATATTTGAACGGCTAATCCAGGGACCGGTTCTAGTTGCACTTTACCCATTTGACAGTTCCCAGTGGCGAGAAAAATGTGATTTTCGATACTTTATTCAGTTATTGACCAAACTGCCTGGCGGTAGCACTCATCACAGAGCGCAAATTACCCATACTGTATTCATCCAGTATCTCAGAATGACACAGAGACTTTGCACATGATTTCAATAGGAAAATTTTTCTCGCTGACATTCTTCCCCAAAAAGAAAAAAAAAGAAGTTTATTGCTTACTACATTTCCGCTGTTCATGTAGTAAAACAGCAGCATCTGGCATGGCGTTTTAATTTCTTACTTCTTTATTACTAACTCTATTTGCAACGTGTTTTGCAGACCTATCCACATGTACTACTGAATACACATGCAAAATTTTGTCATAGTAGGACATATATTTCGGGAAACATAATGTTTTGTAAATGGGTATATTATTCTTTAAAGAATCGGGGATGGGGCACTGGTCTTTTATAAGCAGGTAGGTGATTGCTCTTCAGACTTTCACGTTTTGTGTCGTACACAATTGTTCTGGCGCTTTCCTTTGTAAATAACATACCGTGACTTAATCGGTGAAAGTAACAATTA
The DNA here is from genome assembly GCF_023898315.1 of Schistocerca nitens. Lineage (NCBI taxonomy): Eukaryota > Metazoa > Arthropoda > Insecta > Orthoptera > Acrididae > Schistocerca > Schistocerca nitens. The sequence goes on along the minus strand of NC_064617.1, from coordinate 421,007,413 downwards.
AATTTTGAACTATATGTCCTCAGTACAGTAGAGTTAGTTATCCATAAAAAATTATAAAACGATAACCAATTGGTACAGCCAACAAGCGTGTCGTAACGTTTCATTGTGTAGCGAAATTTTGTTCCATCTAGAACAGGGGTGTCTGAACTTGTAGCTTACCTGGGCCACGACGGAAGCAGACTAGCATTTTTGGTCTGTGGGGTAAAGGTCTGAGACATATAGTTAACACGTTTAAGTAATTTAGAATTTGTTAATTTATGATTCTGCATTCTAAATAGCAACATGGGATTAGTTTGGCATTTGATATATATGATTTAATTAGTAATTTTATATATAATGATTGCAAATCATAGTAATAATGCGACATCTGCCTTTGAATTTGGGAAACTAATGTATCAACATGAGGTTCGATAGAAATGGTTACAATTCTTTGGATGTTCCCAAGATGTTTCAGCTCATCACAACTTTACATAAACGGAATTTTACAGATTTTTTTTAACCCGTTGTGTGACAGATGCACTTCTTGGGCTGCACTGATATTTGTTTTGGGTCGCACGTGGCACTCAGGTTTGACACCCCTGATCTGGAGATCTAAACGCTATGTTTACAATATGGCAGGTTCTTCTTTTCAACATGAGCTGTAAGAATATTTAATCAATTTCGAAACAGTCTGTAGTTAGCGTCTATGCCGGTGGGCAACTGTCAGTTCTGCATATCGATCATCTTGAGTTAACCCTTTCCGGCCCAGTGGTTTCAGTCTGAGATCATATGTTTACCTCGCTTGCTTATCCAGCCCACTGGTTTTATCTTGACACTGCGTGCTGACTGCTAGTGTCACCTAGCGTGTGCGCCAACAACTAGTTGGAGCAGCGACGTGATTTTAGAGGTTGACCGCGTTTTCAGTGTAGTGTTGCGCTGAATACAGTCGCGTGCCATTTATACACATCTTTTGTGACGTTTCAGCAGTAGAGTTTTGGAATACCATGTAATGATTCGTTCTCATACTTAATTTATGGAATTTTGGAAGATGTTTTTATTAATAATTATAATAAGCAGTTTCGTTATTCCAAAAGTACGGGTGGTTTCATTCTGAAACCATCGGGATATAACGACCTTCATAAGTAAATCTAAGGGAAGCTTTTATTTTTTTTGGATCGTCAGTATGGATAGTAGACCACCGTCAAGAAGCAACCGGCAATTTAGAGCCTGTGGCCTCAGCATAGCGTAATGCACATACTATCAGAAATCCCAAGTGATCCAGAGTCGACTCTTGACTGCTTCAGACATTGAAAGTGAATCAGTTGAACTTGATCAACAACCACAACTTACTGTACCTGATGAGAACAAACGTGCAGGCAATGTGGGTGAAAGCGTTTCTGTAAGAGTGACTGTTTGCATTAGCGACGTCAGCGACAATGATGTTTGTGATGATAATGTAGAACTAATAGAGGATATACAGTGGGTGCAAGACATACTTGCAAAAGAAACTATTGAATTTTCACATAAATATGGTTTAAATATTGTGTCTGACAAAACAAGATCCATTGAAATATTTGGCTGCTTATTTGGTAATGATTTACTGGAGCATTCTATGTTTCATACAAATTTATATGCGACTCAGAAACTTGGAGGTTCCACCACTTTCAAACCAACTGATGCTGAGGAAATGAAGAAATTTATTGCCATCCATTTATTAATGGGGATTAAAAAATGTCCTTCGTATAGGGATTATTGATCTTCTGATCTAGCTCTCCGTGATTCGTACATTTCAGCTCTCAATCCTCGGATTAGATTTTCGTGGTTGCTAGGCCATATACACGTGAATGATGATAATCAGCCGCCAAAAAAGGGGAGAAAAAGTTTATGATAAACTGTTCAAGATACGGCGACTGTTGGACTATCTAAACAAGACCTACTCTGAAAATTATCTGCCAACAGAACACCTTGCTGTGGATGAATCTGTGATTCTATTCAAAGGTACGTCAAGCCTAAAGCAGCATATGCCGCGGAAACCTATAAAACATAGATAAAAAATTTTAGTACTGTCACATGAAAGTGGCTACGTTTCCAAATTTTAGATCTATATTGGGAAACTTTAACAGGAGACAGAAAAGTGCTTAGGTTCAAGAGTTGTAAAACACCTTAGCTCAGAACTTGTACGAAAATATCACAAGTTTTATTTTGATAATTATTTTACTTCTGTGCCCCTCATGCTTGATTTGAGGAAACGGAGAACATATGCCTGTGGAACAATGAGAAAAGGGAGGGTAGGGTTCTCTAAAGACTTTGAAAACGAAAAACACATGTCCTGGGGAGAACTCCAGTTACAATGCAGCTGCCAAGGAATCACGGCAGTAATTTGGAAAGATAGCAATCCAATACAGCTTCTTTCAAATTTTCACAATATTGAAAATATATGCACAGCTTTTCGAAAATGTAAAGATGGTACCCCTGTAGAAGTTTCATGCCCAGGTATTGTAAAGGATTACAATGCCTATATGGGGCTTGTGGACAAATCCGACATGCTAAAATCTGTTTATGAGATTGATTGAAAGAGCAAAAAGTTGTGGCACAGAAATTTGTGGCACTTTCTTGATGTCACTGTTGCAAATTCCTGCATCATTTGTAATGAGCATTGCAATAAGGAGCAAATATGACACCATGATGACAACCAGCCGATATTAAAAACAAGATAACTGCAAATCGTTTCAAGTTATCCCATTTTATGGTACTGTCTTTTACGTCATATTCAAAAGAAGGAAGAACCCATCATACGATTTGATCCTATTATAAGATCTAAAGTCATCTGTGAATTATGTGTACACTTAACACACATAACGTCATTGGTCGTGTATGTACACAGATGCAATTTTTACAGCAAAGATGCAGAGCACATCCTGTGATTCTTGTTTTAATTCATACAGAAAATTCAAACACTCATCAATAGGTATAATATGCAGCAATATACTAGTTTTACAGATTTTGTTAAAACTGACTGCGAGAAACAAAGGAAGATATCACACTTTTCATAATTTTACAATTTTCGTTTATTAAACGATTTTTTTTCAAGGTCACCATATCATATGTAGCCTACGTAATACGGAGTGTTTTTGAGCACAAAAACGGTTTAGTTTCCCCTTGATTATTTCTGAATTATTAAATATGGCGGAGGACGCGTACGGAATGGAAATATCCATGTGACGCATTTGCCACTCGAGTAGCCATGGTTAAACATCGCTAGCGCGAAGTAAGTGCTTCGACAGACATGGCGCGTAGTACGACAAGAACGGAAAATGTACGCATAATGAAACAAAGGAAAACCCAGCAGAATTGCACAGATTTAATCCTTGTGCCACTGGAAAGATAGTGATGTAAATCAGTGGTGTTGAGCAACAGCTGAAATTTTTAAAATTTAACAAAGTTCCAGTTCCCGGTGGAATCCCTACCACATTCTATACTGAATTTGCAGCTTAGTTCCTGTTCTAACTATCGTATCGTAGGTCCCCCGAATAAAAAACCGTGACCAGTTCTTTGAAAAAAACTCAGACCCCATATATCTACAAGAACGGTAGTATAAGTGATCCACAAAACTACCGTCCAGTATCCTTGACATCGATTTGTTGTACAATCATAGAACATATTCTGAGCTCAAACATAAAGAGGTATCTTGAACAGAATGACTTCCTCAATACCAACCAACATGAATTGCGAAAACATCGATCATGTGAAACCAAATCCACACTTTCCTCACACGACATACTGAAAGTTTTCGATCAAGGCAGTCAGGTAGATGCAGTATTTCTTGATTTCCGAAAAGCATTTCACTCAGTACCATACCTACACTTATTGTCAAAAGTTCTATCGTATGGGGTATCAAGTGAAATTTATTACAGGACGGAGGACTTTTTGCTAGGGGGACGCAGCGTGTTGTCTTGGATGTCAGATGTAGAAGTTTCTGACGTGTGTCCCAGGGATGTGTGTTGGGACGCTTGCTGTTCATGTTGTACATTAATGATCTTGCAGACTTTTTGCAGATGACGCAGTTATCTATAATGAAGTACTCTCTGAATAAAGCTACGATAATAGTCAGTCAGATCTTCATAATATTACAAAGTTATGCAGATTGGCAACTTGCTTTAAATGTTCAAAAATGTAAAATTGTGCACTTCACAAAACGAAAAAATATAGTGCCCCTTGACTGTAATATTAATAAGTCACTTTTATAATCAGCCAATTCGTACAAACGCATGGATGTTACACTTTGAAGGAATATGAAATGGAATTATCACATGGGTTCAGTCTTGGGTAAAGCTGGCGGCAGACTTCGGTTTATGGGTAGGATACTGGGGAAGTGCAAGAAGTCTACAAACGAGAATGCTCACAAATCACTCATGCAACCGCTTTCAGATTGTTGCTCAAGTGTGTGGGACACGTACCAAATAGGACTAACAGGGGATACTGAACGCATACAGAGAAGGACAGCATGAATGGTGACAGGTTTGTTTGATTCTTGGAAGGGTGCCGCAGAGATACTGAAGGAATTGAACTGGAAAAGTCTTGAAGATACACGTAAACTATCGCGAGAATGTCTGTTAGCAAACTTACAAGAACAGGCTTTAAATGATGGCTCTAGGAATACACTACAATCATATTCGTACCACCCAAACACGAATCGTGAGGCTAAGATTTGAATAATTACTGCACGCGCAGAGGCATTCAATCATTCTTCCCGCGCTCCATACCTGAATGGCACAGGAGTAAATCCTAATAACTGGTACAGTGGGACGTTCTCTTCGTCGTGCACCTCACTCTGATTAGCTGAGTTTAGATGTGGATGTAGAGATAGATTCGTTATTCCGAATCGCCCCCAACTCGGATCGCTGAGAGTAACAAGCTAAGCGCTTCAAAAAGTGCGCCGGCGGAAGTGGCCGAGCGGTTCTAGGCGCTACAGTCTGGAACCGCTCGACCGCTACGTCGCAGGTTCGAATCCTGCCTCGGTCAAGGATGTGTGTGATATCCTTAGGTTAGTTAGGTTTAAGTAGTTCTAAGTTCTAGGGGACTGATGAGCTTAGACGTTAAGTCCCATAATGCTCAGAGCCATTTGAACCATTTTTTCAAAAAGTGCGAGTAGCAAATCTGACCTTCGACTTCCCTGGAATGTTCATTATACACAAGAGCATATTCTCTACTTGCATATCGAAACCATTGGTACATCAGTTATCTTTGCAAGAATTGTGTAAGCACAGTTTTAGCTTCCAATACAAAATGAAAATTAAAAAAAAAAAAAAAAAAAAGAATCGCTTGATGTTCATACATAATCGCTCGTGCTATGTGACCCTTGTGCATACTTATTACTGTTGCTATCGGTTTGAAAAACGAATTGAATCCGTTGAAAATAGAATATTGCCAATTTTACACGGACGAATTATGCTTGTATTACAAATATCACAAACACTGCACTTTACAGCGAAATGAGTCACAAACAAATTGGAATAGAGTAGGGAATAATATCCGTAAGTTTGATAAATATCACGGACGTTTAATTAGATTTTAAGTGGCGATGTACTTGAAACTGAAACTAAAGATCGTTGGCACGATAGTAGTCTTGAAACTGCAGTGATATATCTATAAGCATTTTCCCGGGCGATTATCGAAGGCAACAATAAAGTCTAGGTAAAAATAAATCATTCTGACTGAACACGGATGCTGTGCACTATGAATATATACGTGCAAACTAATATGAACTCCATGGCAGAGGATACGTCCTGTTTTACCATTTACGCGGGAAGAATTATAAAATTCCTCCACACGCACTGTAATTGGTCTAATATTGTCTCTACGTAAGTGATACGTAAAGGGCTGTAGTATATGCCTATATTCCTCACTTAATACTAGGTTTCGAAATGTTGTAAGTATGCTGACACAGGATAGTTGCCATTTTCAAGCCTCTGGCAGCGCAGGTTTCTCCGCATTTCTGCGACGCTCTCTTATAGGTTTCCCTGTGACCAGTTGTGCTCTCCTTCTACACTGAAGAGTCAAAGAAACTGGTACACCTGCCTAATATCGTGAAGGGTCCCCGCGAGCAACGCAGACGTGCCGCAACACGACGTGACATGGACTCGACTAACGTCTGAAGTAGTGCTGGAGGGAATTGACACCATGAATCCTGCAGGGCTGCCCACAAATCCGTAACAGTACGAGGGAGTGGAGATCTGTTCTGAACATCACGTTGCAAGGCATCCCAGATATCCTCAATAATGTTCATGTCTGGGAAGTTTGGTGGCCAGTGTTTACACTCAGAAGAGTGTTCCTGGAGTCACTCTGTAGCAATTCTGGACTTGTGGGGAGGCATCGTCCTTCTGGAATTGCCCAAGACAGTCGAAATGCACAATGGACACGAATGGACAGGATCGCTACGTAGTGTCACTTGTCAGAGTCGTTTCTAGACGTAACAGGGATCCCATATCACTTCAACTGTACACGCCTCACAACATTACAGAGCCTCCACCAGCTTGCACAGCCCTCTGCTGACATGCGGGGTCCATGGATTCATGAGGTTGTCTCCATACTCGTACACGTTCATCCGCTCGATTCAATTAGAAACGAGTCTCGTCTGACCAGGCAACATGTTTCCAGTTATCAACAGTCCAACGTCGGTGTTGACGGACCCAGGCAAGGCGTATAGCTTTGTGTCGTGGAGTCATCAAAGGTACACGAGTAGACCTTCGACTTCTAAAGCCCATGTCGATGATGTTTCGTTGAATGATTCGCACGCTGACACATGTTGATGGCCTAGCTTTGAAATCTGCTGCAATTTGCGGAAGGATAACACTTCTGACACGTTGGACGATTCTCTTCGCTCGTTGTTGGTCTCGTTCTTGCAGGATCCTTTTCCTGCCGCAGCGATGTCGGAGGTTTGACGTTTTACCGGATTCCTGATATTCACGGTTGTCTCATGAAATGGTTGTACGGGAAAATCGCCACTTCATCGCTAACTCGGAGATGCTGTGTCCCATCGGTCGTGCGCCGACTGTAACAAAACGTCCAAACGCAGTTAAATCTTGATAACCTGCCATTGTAGCAGCAGTAATCGATCTAACAGCTGCTCCAGACACTTGTGGTCTTATATAGGCGTTGCCGACCGCAGCGCCGTATTCTGCTTGTTTACTCTCTCCGTATTTGAGTAAGCACGCCAGTTTCCTTAGCGCTTCAGTCTGAATATACACTCCTGGAAATGGAAAAAAGAACACATTGACACCGGTGTGTCAGACCCACCATACTTGCTCCGGACACTGAGAGGGCTGTACAAGCAATGATCACACGCACGGCACAGCGGACACACCAGGAACCGCGGTGTTGGCCGTCGAATGGCGCTAGCTGCGCAGCATTTGTGCACCGCCGCCGTCAGTGTCAGCCAGTTTGCCGTGGCATACGGAGCTCCATCGCAGTCTTTAACACTGGTAGCATGCCGCGACAGCGTGGACGTGAACCGTATGTGCAGTTGACGGACTTTGAGCGAGGGCGTATAGTGGGCATGCGGGAGGCCGGGTGGACGTACCGCCGAATTGCTCAACACGTGGGGCGTGAGGTCTCCACAGTACATCGATGTTGTCGCCAGTGGTCGGCGGAAGGTGCAGGTGCCCGTCGACCTGGGACCGGACCGCAGCGACGCACGGATGCACGCCAAGACCGTAGGATCCTACGCAGTGCCGTAGGGGACCGCACCGCCACTTCCCAGCAAATTAGGGACACTGTTGCTCCTGGGGTATCGGCGAGGACCATTCGCAACCGTCTCCATGAAGCTGGGCTACGGTCCCGCACACCGTTAGGCCGTCTTCCGCTCACGCCCCAACATCGTGCAGCCCGCCTCCAGTGGTGTCGCGACAGGCGTGAATGGAGGGACGAATGGAGACGTGTCGTCTTCAGCGATGAGAGTCGCTTCTGCCTTGGTGCCAATGATGGTCGTATGCGTGTTTGGCGCCGTGCAGGTGAGCGCCACAATCAGGACTGCATACGACCGAGGCACACAGGGCCAACACCCGGCATCATGGTGTGGGGAGCGATCTCCTACACTGGCCGTACACCACTGGTGATCGTCGAGGGGACACTGAATAGTGCACGGTACATCCAAACCGTCATCGAACCCATCGTTCTACCATTCCTAGACCGGCAAGGGAACTTGCTGTTCCAACAGGACAATGCACGTCCGCATGTATCCCGTGCCACCCAACGTGCTCTAGAAGGTGTAAGTCAACTACCCTGGCCAGCAAGATCTCCGGATCTGTCCCCCATTGAGCATGTTTGGGACTGGATGAAGCGTCGTCTCACGCGGTCTGCACGTCCAGCACGAACGCTGGTCTAACTGAGGCGTCAGGTGGAAATGGCATGGCAAGCCGTTCCACAGGACTACATCCAGCATCTCTACGATCGTCTCCATGGGAGAATAGCAGCCTGCATTGCTGCGAAAGGTGGATATACACTGTACTAGTGCCGACATTGTGCATGCTCTGTTGCCTGTGTCTATGTGCCTGTGGTTCTGTCAGTGTGATCATGTGATGTATCTGACCCCAGGAATGTGTCAATAAAGTTTCCCCTTCCTGGGACAATGAATTCACGGTGTTCTTATTTCAATTTCCAGGAGTGTACTTTCTATACGTTTTCTCAGTCCTATTTGGTGCTGATTCCACACACGTTAACAATACGCTACGATGCTTCGCACGAGTGTTTTATAAGCAATCTCCTTAGAAGACTAGTGGTATTTTCTAGTATTCTACCAATGAACCTAAGACTTTACCGACGACTGGGAATATGTGATCTTTTCATTTCAAATTCCCACAATTTGTTACACGAAAATATGTGTTTCATTTATATGATTCCAGCTGTAACTCACTTATACAGCAGATAAAGGACAGTATTAACTTGCATTTTGTGAAGGGCACAGCTTTACACTTGTGAACATTCAAAGTAAACTACCAGTCTTTGCACAACTTTGAAATCTTATCAGAATCTAGTTGTTTTGTGGATTTTTTTGTGACAGTGTTTAATTACAGACAATAGAATCATATGCAAGAAAGTCTGGGGTTTCCATTAATATTGTCTGCTAGGTAATAACAGGAGCGTGCTGAAATGTAATGCCTCCGATTTTTTATCCTGTTCTTAATATCTGCTGAAGTATTGCACGTCGTGCATATCACTCGGTTGATCTTGGCCCGTTTTGCTGACGCGTGTCGCAACCTTCTGCCGCTAGAGAGCTCAGAATTGTAGTGTATAGCGTGGCAGTGTGTAACGCAACTATATCGGTGCGTGAAAGTACGAATTCGAAGAGTTCGTCCACACGTGGAGCACCATCTCCATCCGCTAGAGGATTCTGAATTGTAGCGTGTTACGTGACGGTGTGTAACGTAACTACGTCGCTGCATGAAAGACCCTCAGAAATCTGAAAGCACGAATTCCAAGGGTTTGTCCACATATGGAGCACCCTCTGCTCCAGCACGACAGTACCAGAACACACACGAGCGCTGCGACATCTGCAACAAGTTGACGTCTTGAGTTCACTGTCACCGATCATCCTCCATGCAGTCCCGACTGGACCCCATCCGATTTTCATCTGTTTCAAGAACATAAAGAACACCTTCGAGGACTAAGCTTTGATATTGATGAAGCGGTTCAGGTAGAGGTGAGGTTGTGACTCCTTCAACAAAATCAAACACTCTATAGTGACGGTATCAATAAACTGGTCTCTCATTGGGAGATGTGTGTTCTTCGCCAGGGTGACTATCTTGGGAAATAAATATGTAGATATGAAAGTTAAAGATGTAGAATGTTAATAAAGGTTGTTTAATTTAAAAAGCTTTTAGAGTTTTCACGAAAAAAATTCAGAGGCATTACTGTGAAACACGCCCTTGTAATAAAAAATGTAAACAATAATGGTCCCAACTATCTTCATCGGGCACGAGGTTACTTCTACATTTCCAATCCATGTTAACTTACTGAGTGCTCTTTATGAAGCAGTCCTAACTCCAGTCAGAAATTTCTTTTTGATACTTCATATGATCGTACTAGAGTTAACAAGTGTTGGTGTAGGACTGAGTCAAACACAATTGGGAAAGTCACGCCTCTGAAAGTCGAGGCTCTAGACCTGGAGACAAGCCGTTTCGAATCCTTGTGGTGGATGAAATTTTCACTGCCAGTATTTGACCAGTAGGGGGGGGGGGGGGGGAGAGGTGATGGTGTTAAGTTCCTGATAACCAGCCTTTGCGCCAATGCCTTGGATAAAATTTTAGTGCTTCGTAATGTGAGGGCATGTGACGCCGTTGATGGCGATCCGTCCATCTAATGGGGACGTTAAGCTCGACAGCCCCCCTTGGTGCTATTCGAGAGGAGTTGTCTATGCGTCAACACTTGGTTTCGCGCTCTCCCTTCTCTCATCATCATCATCATCATACAACACAAACATAACACAATAGTATTCGTGCATCCATTACACTCACCTCTCTCTCTCTCTCTCTATATATATATATATATATATATATATATATATATATATATATATATATATGACACAACTCTCACATATTTGCAAGGAAAGGGGACAATATGTGAAATTCCCTTACATGAGATGGGAAAGGAAAAGGACACATGGAATGGCGGACCCACGATAATTGAATCATTTTTCCTTTGACAGTTCACATTTATTTACAGACACATTACACTAATAAACGGAATATAATATTAACCATGTGAAACGGAGCAACAGATATAACTAATAATCGTTTTAAGCCGCTGGTCAAAGGCCACAAACCACAAGCAAGAAATCGGTAATAAATACAAATTTGTAAGATAATAATGTAAAGCACTCCGTCTTCAGGCCCCAAGTGGCCCATCGGGACCATCAGACCGCCGTGTCATCCTCAGGTGAGGATGCGGATAGGAGGGGCGTGTGGTGAGCACACCGCTCTCCCGGTCGTTATGATGGTTTTCTTTGACCGGAGCCGCTACTATTCGGTCGAGTAGCTCCTCAATTGTCATCACGAGCCTGAGTGCACCCCGAAAAATATATATGAGACAGGCGAAATACCCACAGACTTCAAGAAGAATATAATAATTCCAATCCCAAAGAAAGCAGGTGTTGACAGATGTGAAAATTACCGAACTATCAGTTTAATAAGTCACAGCTGCAAAATACTAACGCGAATTCTTTACAGACGAATGGAAAAACTGGTAGAAGCGGACCTCGGGGAAGATCAGTTTGGATTCCGTAGAAATGTTGGAACACGTGAGGCAATACTAACCTTACGACTTATCTTAGAAGAAAGATTAAGAAAAGGCAAACCTACGTTTCTAGCATTTGTAGACTTAGAGAAAGCTTTTGACAACGTTAACTGGAATACTCTCTTTCAAATTCTGAAGGTGGCAGGGGTAAAATACAGGGAGCGAAAGGCTATTTACAATTTGTACAGAAACCAGATGGCAGTTATAAGAGTCGAGGGGCATGAAAGGGAAGCAGTGGTTGGGAAAGGAGTGAGACAGGGTTGGAGCCTCTCCCCGATGTTATTCAATCTGTATATTGTTCAAGCAGTAAAGGAAACAAAAGAAAAATTCGGAGTAGGTATTAAAATTCATGGAGAAGAAGTAAAAACTTTGAGGTTCGCCGATGACATTGTAATTCTGTCAGAGACAGCAAAGGACTTGGAAGAGCAGTTGAACGGAATGGACAGTGTCTTGAAAGGAGGGTATAAGATGAACATCAACAAAAGCAAAACGAGGATAATGGAATGTAGTCAAATTAAATCGGGTGATGCTGAGGGGATTAGATTAGGAAATGAGACACTTAAAGTAGTAAAGGAGTTTTGCTATTTAGGGAGCAAAATAACTGATGATGGTCGAAGTAGAGAGGATACAAAATGTAGACTGGCAATGGCAAGGAAATCGTTTCTGAAGAAGAGAAATTTGTTAACATCGAGTATAGATTTAAGTGTCAGGAAGTCGTTTCTGAAAGTATTTGTATGGAGTGTAGCCATGTATGGAAGTGAAACATGGACGATAACCGGTTTGGACAAGAAGAGAATAGAAGCTTTCGAAATGTGGTGCTACAGAAGAATGCTGAAGATAAGGTGGGTAGATCACATAACTAATGAGGAAGTATTGAATAGGATTGGGGAGAAGAGAAGTTTGTGGCACAACTTGACTAGAAGAAGGGATCGGTTGGTAGGACATGTTTTGAGGCATCAAGGGATCACAAATTTAGCATTGGAGGGCAGCGTGGAGGGTAAAAATCGTAGAGGGAGACCAAGAGATGAATACACTAAGCAGATTCAGAAGGATGTAGGTTGCAGTAGGTACTGGGAGATGAAGAAGCTTGCACAGGATAGAGTGGCATGGAGAGCTGCATCAAACCAGTCTCAGGACTGAAGACCACAACAACAACAACAACAAGTCCAAACACTCAGTCTTCAGGACAGACCAACCATGAAAGTGAAGTGCCAACAGTTACGATCCAGCAAGAGTTTCTTTTTCATGCATGGAATGCATAAAATACGGGAGTGATGGCAAAATAATTAGAAAAACATCTCAAACATTAACCTTAGAGAAAGTAAGCTCGAAGTTCCCAAATGTTAGTTCAATAAGTACAGGCTGAAACAGCCTGATTTAAAAATTCTGAAGGTTAATCATAACTCGGATAATATTACCCATTTCAGGAGAACCGTAAAATAGTTAGTGGAACATATTAACATAAGAGCTTGTAAAAAAGAGCGTAGGCCAAAAAAACTTAGGATATATGCTGTTTGCGCAAACAGCTCCACCAAGGTAATGCCACAAAAAACCCCGAAAAACATCATGCCAGCGCTAACAGTAACAGAGTAACAGGTCCCGGTGGCCAAGCGCCGCACCAAACAGCGTATCCGCAGCTCGTAAAACTGTTAACAAACACCATTCAGGTGAAAAATAAGCTAAAAGAAACAAGTTAAGAAAATGTAATTCGCCCACGCATTAACAAGTTAATGGCATAAAACCTTCAAATCTGCCATAATAATCTAACAGTAAAATTACTCAAAATTGCACGCCGGCCGCGGTGGTCTAGCGGTTCTAGCCGCTCAGTCCGGAGCCGCGCGACTGCTACGGTCGCAGGTTCGAATCCTGCCTCGGGCATGGATGTGTGTGATGTCCTTAGGTTAGTTAGGTTTAAGTAGTTCTAAGTTCTAGGGGACTGATGACCACAGATGTTAAGTCCCATAGTGCTCAGAGCCATTTGAACCAACCATCAAAATTGCACAGAGCAGCACCGCTTAATACCGTAAAACGGTAAAATGTTGGCGTAATAAACGTCTCCCAGAAGACAACTGAATAGGGGGAAATCACTAATCTCAGAAAGTTTCTTGAAAAAGGAAACCAGTGAATAACTCACCTCCAGAAGGTGGTACTTAGTTGCTAGCGTTTACAAGTAAGGCTCTCTTCCACGCCATTTCGATTTCAGAACGATCTCTCCCTCCGTCGGAGGTTCGAGTCCTCCCTCGGGCCTGCGTGTGTGTGTTGTCCTTAGCGTAAGTTTGTTTTAAGTTAGAATAAGTAGTGCATAAGCTTATGGACCGATGACCTCAGCAGTTTGGTCCCATAAGACCTTACCACAAAGATACAAATTTCCAGAACGATCTAAAACACAGTTGGATAGCATACGATTAGTTCAACAAATTTCCGTACAATAATTAAAAGATTAAACAATATATCCAAGAAAATATCCCAAGGTGATAAAAACAACCGCTTAATAAATCAGATTTACCACAGAGCTTATGAACAATTTAAAGGCGCTAAATACCTAATTTCATTAAACACTAGAGTAAGGACAAATACCCTGACGGCTCACAGGAAAATAGCATTGATTTGAAAGCCGCCATATTTAAGGTACCAGACAGCTTGTTGCATTAACAAGTAACTGTAAGGCAAAACTTCAAGTAGCACTTATAATGGCAAGCAGCCACCGTTACACGTGTGGAACAAGCGTTAACCATTAAAGGGATCAAACTCAAACAGATCAATTGTGGTTAGCAGTAAACACAACGGGTGAAAATTTTTGAAGAACACCCCTTATGACAGGCGGCTGAACCCACTCGTTGAGATATCCCAACCAACAATTGTATACAACATTTAAATTTACATTTTTTATTTTTGGTAACACTGGATGTGCCTGTATGTGCCTAATGGTCCTGATTCGTGGCTCCGAGGCCACGTGAGGGATGCGCTTGCACCTATATCGTTATCAATATGTGAAGTCACGTCACGTAATATAACATAACTGAGACGAAGTTATTTTTGTCTGGTTGTAGAAAACAGTTTAGAAAGTCGTACTTATTTCCCATCGCGTTTTAGATCATTCTGAAGTTTCGTCTTCCCGAGAATGCAGCTATCCTTCAACAAGTTCAATACAGAAATTGGTTAGAATTGTACTGGCTTGTTTTTTATGATCTTCGTTCAACCAGTACATCACTCTTTTCGATGATTCAGTTGATCCACACCTGCGTATGATTTATTTAAACGTTCACGTTGAAATAACACCGTTTCGTACGAACTTTTTCTATTGAAGGATGTAGCTGTTGTCCGTTATAGAACCATGAAGAAAGCAGAAAAGCATTCACGCCACGACGGTAATTAACGGTGTGATGATTTTTTTGAGTTAATTATGCTGGCCCAGTATATCTTCCATTATCCAGGACCACAGAATTTCATTACGTTGCCATGAAACGTTTTCTCTACAAATGAGTGCAGTTTAAGAGGAGCCTAAATAGTTTGGTGATTAATTCTGTCTAATCCATTGGCGAATTTCTTAGTATAACCAGTTAATGTACAAATATAAAATCTGAATTCTGCATATCTTCAGTACAGTAATTCGGTCTGTGTCAGTAAGTGTTGTGGATTTATCTTACGCACTTTAGTGAATATGCATGTACATGACTTATGATTGCCGTAAAAACTTTCTTTGTCCACACCTCCCACCAAATAAACTTCATGTTTTGGTGAAGTGGGGTTGCCCCGAAAAATCTATATTTATTTAACTGATAGTGTGGAGGAGATTCAATAATCCAGCATAATTTATGTGAGACAGTGGTGCAGAGGTGTTGTTTACTGGTATATCCACTGCGTGTTTTTAAAGAAAATATTTATTGATATTTGTAGTTCTATAAATTGAAATAACTAAAACGATACATTTCTAGTTTTACAAGGGCGCGCTGAAAAGTAATGAGTACGAATTTTTTATGTGAAAACTCATACAGGTTATTAAATAAAACAAACGTTATTACAATTCTACCTCTTTATTCTTCATGTCTATGTATTTATTTCTTAACAGTCACCCTGGCGACGAGCACCTTTCATCCAGCAGAGGCCAATTTGATGATACCGTCACTATAGAACGTTTGACTATGTTGACGAAGCTACAGCCTCAGAAGGATAGGATGCTCCATGTGTGGACGAATTGTTCGAATTCGAAGTTCGATTACAGCACGTTGTTTCTCACGCACCGACGTAGTTACGTTACAAGCCATGTTACACACGAAGAATAAAGATGTATAATTTAATAACATTTTAGTAGCCGTTATTCAAAATCCGCTGTATGAACAAGAACATTTTCGGTATTGAAGAAAAACCTCCACAAACTATAGGAAACCTGATAGAGAGCTGATTTGTTTTTATAAAAATTCAGAAAAAATAGCTTAAGAAATCTATATAGTAGCCCATAATCGAATGAACATGGGTAATCGGCTATTAAAATATTTCTTGAACACATAGCGGGTTTTGCACTTCATTAATCATTTAGCAGGTTTTGCAAACAATGGATAGCCATTTTCTGTCTCCATCAGCTTGCAAAACATGCTAATTTTATGACAAAGATTTGGAAAGGGTGGAGGTGAGCTGATAATGATACCAAACTTCCTTAAAATATTGTTATTATTATTTTAGCGAAATGTTCCTGCTAGCTTAACATCTTTCTATAGGTAAACTACTAGGAATTCACAAGTACTAGTTAAAAAATTAAACAATACTGTAACATCAAAATATGATGAAGTCAAATCTGATGACTTCAAAAGGAGTTTATCGAACATTCACTTTGTAGAAACTCATCAGTAAAGTAAAGTAATCTTGTACATTATAGAAGAAGTAGGAAAAACTTAAATTTCTCGTGTTGGCCAATAACACTGACCAGTCTGAGGAAGTGAAGTGGGCATGCAGTAAATCCTCGGTTACGTGAAATTCACTTCATCCTATTCCGTTCAAAATCGCTGCGACAGTCATTTTTCTGCATCGTCATCCATACAGTCTTCTTTCATAGCAATTTTAGCAGCTTTGAGCGTTTTGTAGAATTGCAAATTTTCGGTTGCATCCCAGTTTTACCAAAGTGGAAACATAAAAGACACCTCATACCCTTCAGTTTTGGTGCCATCATTTGAACTCCTTTTTCAGTGTCTTCAACGTAACTGTTCTGCCTAAAATGATTTCCCTTTTTACGTACGCTTTTAAGTTCAGTTGTGTCTTGTTGTAAAATGCATCACCTTGAACTATAGTCACCTTCTTGTTCTTGCTACGCCTAATAGTAACTTTTTTTGGCTTCTGGAATTTAAAATGCCATTGGCCTGGCTGTTTGAGGATACCGTCAGCGTAGTATCTCCAGTTCTTGACTGCACAGCTTTGTTCCAAGTGTATTACCGTAGCGTGCCTTTCTATCAGATTTGTGTACTTCTCTGGGCTCTCAATCAGATCTCCGTGGCTAAACTCTCTTTCCAGTTTACCGAACATTCTGTTTGATAGAATGAATAAGTGCCCGATAGCAGGAAACCACGTCTCAACAGTTTTAACATGTTGAGGAGCTTCGAAAAGTACCCAGTTACACAATATTCCCAATACTAATTTATTCGTGTTCTCGCCTCGACAGCCCAACCACCAGAAAATAAATGTAGTGTTGAAAGATCCTTTAAAGCTGAGTTACATAGTCTGTGATGCAGTGCTGAAGCAATTTGACTGCAGTCTTTGGGGTACTCATTTTTTTCTTGTAACATTAGTAAAAGTTCTTCTGCTTCCATCAAGTCGCTTTCCATTATATCACTCGACATATCTCAAGAAAATAAAATCACATACAAGGATCTATCAACAGAAGAGCAGAACACCTGAGTTTTCAGGAGCTTGTATTGGCAGGCTCTGCAGAAAAAAATGAGAACCTGAAAAACGGTTTCCTTCACAGTGTGAAGGAAAATATTATCTTCGCTCGCTGCTTACTTCTCTTGTTGACTGCAGCACAAAGATTATGTTAAAATGGCTCTAAGCACTACGGGATTTAACATCTGAGTTCATCTGTCCCCTAGACTTAGAACTACTTAAACCTAACTAACTTAAGGACATCACACACATCATGCCCGAGGCAGGATTCGAACCTGCGACCGTAGAAGCAGCGCGGTTCCGGACTGAAACGCCTAGAACCGCGCGGTCACAGTGGCCGGCACACAAAGATTAATAATTTTTATTAGCAGAGAGAAGAGATCACTACAGTAACAGGAAAATTTAGTTGATTTTGCATCTGTAAACACAGTGACAATGCGGTGGCCATAGCAGCTGCGGTGACTAACGGCGTTTTCTCCTCCACAAGAGCTGGCTATGTTAGTATATATTCGATGCACATAGCGCACTTTGCCACTGAACTCAGTTTTCCTTTCTCGTTTTAGGCTTGTTACGGGTTTTGAAACTCAGATAAAAGCGACATCTGTTGGTCATAAAGTAAAGAAGGCTCGGGGATGAAAACCCCGAAATGGGGGTTTTGGGAATGAGTTATTAGTTTGTATTCTCTAAAAATCTTTAAGAGTTCTTACATAAAAATTTCGGAGTCATTATTCAGCATGCGCTGGTACATTAATGGAAGTTCTCATACTAATATTACGGTCAGTTCCTAACATTATGTTGTAAGACCATTTGGGAATCTGGTACACAGGTGTGATTATTATCCATCTAGATCGACATAATTAAGAATGTTTGTTTAGGAGTCGCTACTGACATCAGTATGAAATATTGTCCTAATTAGCAAAACTATTTGAAATATAAGTTTTTCGTTTAAGTCCCCATCTAATTAGCTCAAATTTCACGCAAAGCTTACCTTAACAAGAATTGCATCACCAATTCAGTACGTTCCGTTTTACAATTCTCTGCACGCTCGTATCTGTTAAACGAGGTGTTCCACGTTTCTTCTTAGTATTTGGATGCAATACTACACTCGTCTCTGTGTTCTTCCAAACGTCCCCGACCATTACATAAGGCTTGAGAAGACTGTACAGTTCACTACTCCAGTTCTTCAGCTCTATCAACGGAAGTGCTGCACAATTCATTTTTTAAATGCTCCCAGACAGAGAAAACCAGAGGGCTGAGGTCAGTGATCTTAGAGACCAAGGTGCAGGCCTTGCACGACCTATCCATCGTGGACCACACTGGTAAAATGTGTCGGTGCCCATGAGCATGCATGCGTCACATTCCCTGTCTTCGAGCTAGGGGAAAATCCTCAGGCAGCAGTTAGTAGTAGTTGTTGTAGTAATTTTATCCATCTGTAGAATTCTTTTACAAGGATGTTGGACATGTTTTGGTATTACAATTTTACAATAAAGAAAATAAAGTAATTCACACATACAGACACTTGCAGACGTACAGGTGTAGTATGACAAGAATGGGACAAGTAGTCAGCCGTGGCCTTATTGTAGGAACCATCCAGGCAGTGGCCAGAAATAATTTAGGGAACACACAGAACCTAAACCAGGATGACTGGATGAAGATAGGAACGTCTACGGTCCCAAATACAGGGCCACTCGGTTTAAAACAGTGCTACCTCATTCTGTTTACCCCTAATGCACAATACTGTTTTACAGATCAGTCATTTGATAATGAAAGAGGCTAATGCTACACTCCCAGACGCTATAAACACATTGGTTCATAACACTGCACACGCTACTACTTGGTGACAGAATCATTTTGTGCACCGCAACTTCCTACTTGCTAGCCTGAAAAACGAGTCAGCATCCCTCTAAAAGCTTACATATCAAATACATTTGTTTGAAATAGGACAATACAGAGTGTCCATAACGTCCTGCAGTCATTAAAAAAATATGTTATCTGGAAACTATTAGAGATAGAGTGTCGTGGTTTGTTGTAAAAAGTTGGCGTGACATCTGGAGAGCACGGAAGTCATGCGATGAGACCATTACGACACATCCACGTCTTTGGAAATGCGTCATTCACATCCCGCACGTCCAGGCATATGACGAGATAATGTAAAAAACGAGCAAGTCACGTATTGTACATTTCTCAGGAGAGAAAATTTTAACTTTCAGTATTACAAAAATAAAATACATAAAACACTCTTGTCGAATGTAAACAATACAATTATAATACCAAATTTAATGACTTAGAGAATGTATATTAGAAAAAAATACAACTGAAATTATATGATAAAAAACACAACATGAAAAGAAACTATATTTTTTACCACGAAAAGAACATATGGAGTCCATTACTTTTTGATAAACGTAAGTCCATTCTTAGCGTTCTTTAGCATTCGAAGTTTCTTTTTGTTGATCTTGGATTTTAGTTCGTTACGTGGTAGACTTGAATATAAATTTCTTGCGTCTTCACCACAAATATGTTTAAGTTCTTGAATATCTGCATAATTTTCGTAAGATATAGGCAGGATCTCTGAAAATATTGTGCTAGGATTAGTTATTTGAAAACAATCGTGATTTACCTTTCAAAAACGTAAATTTTACAAAACATTTACCATTATACTCGTATGTTCGATGAGGCCATAAGAATTTGTCAGGTCCCTGCGGGTAATACTCATGCTTGACGACTACTTGTAAACTACAAGAATGTTCTAAATGTACTGGCGTCCAGGGTCCATTGTATTTAATCCTGAACAGTTTATCTTCCCCCACAACCAGAGATTCTCTGAGTGGTCGTGCTTGAAAGAACGCTTTGGCTTGTAACATGCTTGTAGAAAGCTCATCCATCTCATAATTTACTTGATGAAGACGAATGATTTTATAAGGCCTTGGATTCACTCTTGCGGTTTCAAAAGCATTAACCCCGGTCTTTCCGTAACTCTGCAATAGCTTCCTTTTTAATCAAATCAAAGTTTTTACAATATTCCATGTAAGAGTTTCCTCTTATTTGAAATACTATTTTGACACCATCTGATCTCTTAATGGTGTAAATGAAGTAGTGACGTTTTATGAAAACTGCATGGTTCTTATTCTGTCCTGAGCGCGAATCACGGAATATTACAAGAACCCTTACTTTTGGACCAAGGACTTCAGTCACATAATTGTGCAAAAAGTTAATAACTTCATTCGCTCTTTTATTCCTTACATCTTCTGTGTAGGAACAAAATATTACATGACTGTTGGACCTTTGATGAATATTGAAACAGTAAACTCCAATTACATGCAAAGCAATGAAGACTTTTTGGCAAACGTGAATTTCTTTTATGGTTTCATTTCGTTTGACTCTTACAATGTATGTTAAAGAGCAATCTGACATTGGAATCGTCATGTCTAGGCTTTCTAGGAGCAATTAATGTCACAGGAAGTAAGCTGGTTAGCCGGCCGCGGTGGCCGAACGGTTCTAGGCAGTTCAGTCCGGAACCGCGCTGCTGCTACAGTCGCAGGTTCGAATCCAGCCTCGGGCATGGACGTGTGTGATGTCCTTATTAGTTAGATTTAAGTAGTTCTAAGTCTAGGGGACTGATGACCTCTGATGTTAAGTCCCATAGCGCTTAGAGGCATTTGAATTTGAATTAAGCTGGTTAAATAGGAAGATTTGTCATTTTACTCACCTAACAAATTAAAATTTTGATAAGCTGTTCTCTTCGTGGGGCTTGATTTGCCTGAAACATTCAAACAATGTGCATTTGCCGTCGCTGCCGAACTCATTACTCATTCTGCTATAACTTTCTCTCTTTTTTTGCTGACTGATTAACAGATGGCTTTCAGCTTCGTCTTGTGGTGATCCACACATTTCAGAGATCCTAAGAGGAACACATTTCTATCACATTTCAAACTAAACACTATTGCAGAAGGAAAAAACACAGAGTAAGAAACTCAACCGATCAAATTTGCAGACCTCACAGTTGAATTGCAAACAGTTGAAGTAAACCTAGGACTTTCCGCATTCCTTCCGTGAGAAGACTGACTTAAAACGTTCTTTGTATCTCGGTGACGCGCCACGTTATTTAAGTCTTTTTAACTACCTTGTAGTATCGACGTAGGCCATACGAATTTGCCATAAACTCGTTTCCTAATTAAATGGAATTACCCTATTTTCTCTGTGGTGTCTTCATATGCGTTGGGGGATGATGCATGACTGCAGCTCTCGGATCTATGGCAGCAGAAACATGCCTAGTTGAACAGCATCCGTTATTGTTTTCTCTGAGAAGAAAAATAGGCCAGTAACCTTGTTGTGCATTGGGGCATACCAAACATTAAGTTTCGGATAATCACGGATTTGTTCACATGTCCTGTGTGGGTTTTCTAAGCCACAGATCCTAACGTTCTGTGCAATTCGCACGAACAGAAATGTGGACACAGGTAGTCATTGTCAGCATCTATGGAGGCCAGCATGGAAAACGCGAATGAATACCGCAGTGGACGATCGTTTGGCTGTAATGCTTGGACCAGTTGCCCTTTGGAACATGGGAAGCAAAAAGGCGTAACAGAGTATGCAAGACTTTACGGAGTCCTGATCTTGCTTTTTGCAATTCGCGCAATACACAACGAATTGACTTCTGGGACTGGCGTTGAAATGCATCTTGCACTCTGTCGAGACGTGTTTGCACCAGAGAGGGATGTCCACTTCCGGTTCTGGGCGCTACATTCTGGAACCGCGAGACCGCTACGGTCGCAGGTTCGAATCCTGCCTCGGGCATGGATGTGTGTGATGTCCTTAGGTTAGTTAGGTTTAAGTAGTTCTAAGTTCTAGGGGACTGATGACCTCAGAAGTGCTCAGAGCCATTTGAACCATTTTTTTAATGTCCACTTCGAGGAAAGTCCTTGACCCTTCCTGTCTAGCTGAGAAGTTTTTGAACCATCACATTATGCTTGTTTGTGTCGGTGGTGTTCTCCTATTTTACCTGTACTAATTCCGCGGTACCATTATCACTGATTTGAATTCTGCGTACCAGATGACATCTTGCGCCTTCTCTTGGTCTGTCGCCATTTTGGTGAACTCCATGTCAAAATTGCAACAAAGGATAAAGGGGGGGGGGGACCTTAAGAAATGCTAAATGGTTTGCAACAAACCTCGATTCTCAATCTCTAAGAGTTTCCATACTGAAATGAAATGGCAGCTCGTAATCACACATTCTTAATTAGCTCGGAAACGTCTCATTAATAGGGCTATGTTTACTAGAATGTTTTTGCTTCTTTTATCCAACTGTGATGCGACCTGTAGAATTAAGTAGACGCCCCATAATTGACCAATTTAGAGCTGGCTAAATGGGATGTCGCCATGCGCGGCGGCCATTCAAAGTGCAAGTGAGAGTGTGTATATACCTCCAGCAATTCGTTGACATTTCCAGGATAAGAGACCTTGCCGCCTTGTGTAAGGTCGTTATTCTCTCGGCGCTCGTTTGTTAGCATAACAACTATAAATCCCGAGTCCATTTGTACCCATCAAGCAATTACGTAAACACTGACTATTCTTATTGCGCGTAAGTTCCACCGACTACGTAAATCACGGGCGCAGATAGCTTCCCGGTAAATATTTTCCCGTGCCGTCATCCACTGGAGGCGGTGACTCAAATGATCCTGCACAGCAGTTCAGAGGCCGCTTGGGTTTTAGTTTAGTGCACACTTTCCTCCAGATAGCACTCAACTAACTATACCTTTAAAGACTGCGCGGAAACACTCAGTGATTGGTTTAATCATACACGTTATCTTTAAGACTCATATCGACCGCTAGGCTAAGCATCATTCTTCTACATTGAAACATAGAATTAAACATACCGTTTGCACCAGAGCAATTTAAAAATTAGCTTCCTCTTGGTTATTAAGAAAATTCTAACTCTTTCTAAGGCGTAATTATAGTGCAAATCATTTAATAAGAAATTGAGGAGACCGAAATATATTTCTCGTGATAAACGATGCATGCGAAAAAAGAAAACAATACATAAAATTAAACTTACAGTTTGTACGAGGACAATTTGGAAACTAGCTTCCGTCTGGTTATTGAGAAAATTTCAGCACTTTCTAGTACATCCAGTGAAAAACATTTCACTTGAAACTGAGGAGCCTGAAATCCTTTTTGTAAAACTATGTATGCGAAAAAAGAAAAGAATTGTTAAACTTAACGGTTGTACGACGGTAATTTGGAAACTAGCTTCCATTTGGTTACTAAGAAAATTGTAACACTTACTGGGACATCCAGTGAAAAACATTTGACCGAAATGTTGTTCCGTGACAAGCTATGCACACGAAAAAAGAGAAAACAATACTGTACTTTCTAAACCGTAGCGTCTTTTATAGTACAGTAACTCATGTTTCTGCTAAAATATGTAGTAGCTAAAATATATAGCTATATACTGTACACTGAAAGTCTAAATAAAGTACTTTTTGGCGGGGGGGGGGACTGTTATTGTTTTCTTGCAATGCCTTCTTCAGCATCAAATTTTTGACAAATTGTTCTACACCGTCCGTGTACACCGTCCGTGCATTTCACGATGTTTCGCATTTCTGAGGTAGAGTGCACAGGAACTGCAGTGTTGGCCCCTTTGTCAAACGCAGTCGCCTACAGCGATGCAACGCTTTGAGGTCCGGTGTCATCCGTCGTAATCGTCGCTGTACACACATTTTCATCGACTGCGACACTTTCATCCAGTAATGCTGTGAGAGAATATAATAATTAAATGTTATTTAATTAAATGTCACCTCAGTTTCAAATTCCATGCAGAATGCAACATAGCACCAGTGAGTGCAAAGCTCGCCTGATCTCATGGTAGGTGACTTTTTTTAGGTGGAGCTGCGTGAAAGATTCCGTCTACGTGCCTCATCTTTCAACAATTTTGTATGAACTACGGCGCTGCATAGCAAAAACAGGGAATGCAGTGACTTCAGATATGCTTGCAAAACTGTGGGACTAAACGGCGTACCTCAGAGTCGAGCATCGAGAGCCGGTGGAGGCCAGACTGAACGTTTGTGAACATCTACATCTACTTTGCAAGTCACCCTACGTTGTGAAGAGGAGGATACTTTGTGTACCAGTATCACTCCCCCCTTTTCTAGTCGCGTATGGTTCGCGGTAACAGTGATTGCTGTTAAGCCTCCATGTGGATCGAATCTTAGTAATTTTATTTTCATGGTCTTTTTCACGAGATATTTGTACAATGAACCAATATATTGGTTGACTCTTCTAGGAATGTACGTTCTCGGAACTTAACCGTAGACCTTAACGTAATGCAGAAGCCTCTCTTGCAGCGTCTGCGCTGGAGTTGCCGTAGAATCTCCATGAGGCTTTCGCGTTTACTAAATGAACCTGTAACGAAACGTGTGCACTTCTTTCGATCCTTTCTATTTCCTCTATCAGTCCTATCTGGTACAGATCTTATACTGAGGAGCAATATTCAAATATTGGTCGAGCGAGTGTTTTGCAAGCTCCGTACGCATACTCCTAGATATTTCATGGAAGCAACTACTTCCAGGCCGGCCGAAGTGGCTGTGCGGTTAAAGGCGCTGCAGTCTGGAACCGCAAGACCGCTACGGTCGCAGGTTCGAATCCTGCCTCGGGCATGGATGTTTGTGATGTCCTTAGGTTAGTTAGGTTTAACTAGTTCTAAGTTCTAGGGGACTAATGACCTCAGCAGTTGAGTCCCATAGTGCTCAGAGCCATTTGAACCATTTGAACTACTTCCAGTGACTGTTCTTCAATTCTGTACTCATACTGCAATACGTTACATTTGTTTATGTTGTGGATATGTTGCCACTCCTTGGACCAAGTGACGATCCTCTTCAGGTCTTCCTGCGTTTCACTATAATTTTCTACCGCCGCGACTTTTCTGTACGTATACAAAGTCTATTCAAAAAATTCCGGATCTTTGTCCAGAAAATTTTTCTGCGCTTTCCTTTTACTTACTGTGCATGGTCTCCTTCGAATACTCTCCTTCACAGTTGATACATCGCTCTCAACGCCGTTTCCACTTCCGGAAGCAGTCTTGGTGTGTCTTTTGCTGCATCGCGCTAAACGCCGTCTGCTACACTACTGGCCATTAAAATTGCTACACAGAGAAGAAATGCAGATGATAAATGGGTATTTATTGGACAAATATATTATACTAGAACTGACATGTGATTACATTTTCACGCAATTTGGGTGCGTAGTTCCTGAGAAATCAGTACCCAGAACAACCACCTCTGGCCATAATAACGGCCTTGATACGCCTGGGCATTGAGTCATTGGATGGCGTGTACAGGTACAGCTGCCCATGCAGCTTCAACACGATACCACTGTTCATCAAGAGTAGTGACTGGCGTATTATGACGAGCCAGTTGCTCGGCCACCATTGACCAGACGTTTGGTGAGAGATCTGGAGAATGTGCTGGCCAGGGCAGCAGTCGAACATTTTCTGTATCCAGAAAGGCCCGTACAGGACCTGCAACATGCGGTCGTGCATTACCCTGTTGAAATGTAGGGTTTCGCAGGGATCGAATGAAGTATATAGCCACGTGTCGTAACACATCTGAAATGTATCGTCCACTGTTCAAAGTGCCGTCAATGCGAACAAGAGGTGAGCGAGACTTGTAACCAATGGCACCGCATACCATCACGCCGGGTGATACGCCAGTATGGCGATGACGAATACACGCTTCCAATGTGCGTTCACCGCGATGTCGCCAAACACGGATGCGACTATCATGATGCTGTAAACAGAACCTGGATTCATCCGAAAAAATGTTGTTTTGCCATTCGTGCACCCAGGTTCGTCGTTAAGTACACCATCGCAGGCGCTCCTGTCTGTGATGCAGCGTCAAGGGTAACCGCAGGAATGGTCTCCGAGCTGATAGTCCATGCTGCTGGAAACGTCGTCGAACTGTTCGTGCAGATGGTTGTTGTCTTGCAAACGTCCCCATCTGTTGGCTCAGGGATCGAGACGTGGCTGCACGATCCGTTACAGCCATGCGGATAAGATGCCTGTCATCTCGACTGTTAGTGATACGAGGCCTTTGGGATCCAGCACGGCGTTCCATATTACCCTCCTGAACCCACCGATTCCATATTCTGCTAACAGTCATTGGATCTCGACCAACGCGAGCAGCAGTGTCGCGATACGATAAACCGCAATCTCGATAGGTCGGAAACGTGATGGTAGGCATTTCTTCTCCTTACACGAGCATCACAACAACTTTTCGCCAGGCAACGCCGGTCAACTGCTGTTTGTGTATGAGAAATCGGTTGAAAACGTTCCTCATGTCAGCACGTTGTAGGTGTCGCCACCGGCGGTCAACCTTGCTTGTGTGAATGCTCCGAAAAGCTAATCATTTGCATATCACGTCATCTTCGTGGTGTAGCAATTTTAATGGCCAGTAGTGTAATTTTCTTTTATCTCTTCTATCGTTGCAAATCTTCGTCCTTTCAACGGGGTTTCGACTTTTGAAATAAAAAGAATCCGCAGGGGTCAAGTCTAGAGAGTACGGAGGATGATGCACCACAGTGATATCTTTTTTTGTGCAGTTGTTACACACCAACAGGGATGCATTTGCGGGTGCGTTATCGTGATGCAAGAGGCATGAATTGTCTCGTCACATTTCGTGCCGTTTCCTTCACACATTTTCTCGCAGGCATCGCAACCCGTCCCGATGGTACCATGGATTAACCGTTTGTCCCAGTGGCACGAATTCATGATGAATTAATCCTTCAAAGTCAAAGAAAACTATCAGCATGGCTTTGACATGTAAGCTGACCTGACGGACTTTTTTTGGTCTTGGAGAACCTTTCCCGATCCATTGTGAAAACAGAACATCATAACCATTGAGCCACGTCTCATCACTAGTTATGATTCTCTTAAGGAACATCTCGTTCTCATTTGTGCGATCCAAAAGTTCTTCACAGATTACGAGGCGAAGCTTCTTCTGGTCTTGACTCAGAGCCATGGGACGACCGTGGCGGCAACACGATACATTCCAAGGTGCTGTGTCAGTATTTCATGACATGATCCAACTGAGACGTTGCATTCTTCTGCAATGTCTTGGACAGTCAGTCTTTGATTGGCATGCAGAACTTCGTTAGTGTTTCTGAGATGAACGTCGACGTTAGACGTCGAAGGGCGTTCTGAACGAGGATCATCTGTAACTTCTAATCCGTGTGAATCATTCGTAACACCGAGTACGGCTTAAGCACTCATCACCGTGGCTTTTTGCATCATTTGGTGTGTCTCCGTAGAAGTTTTCTTGAGTTTCACGCAAAATTTAATGCAGATGCGTTGCTCCACTAGCTCTGCTAACTCTAAATTCGCAAACTGTGCGACACGACGCTCAAATCAATACAGCACTGTACAACAACTAATAGTTCCACAAAACACAGGCGTATGCAGGGATGCCAACCGCGTTTCGTTCCAACTCCCCAATGGCGCGAAATTACGAATGTTCCGGAATTTTTTGAACAGACTTCGTAAAACATCATCATCCGCGAATAGCCTGATGGAACTTTCGACGTTATCTACTAGGTCATTTATACAGTGAGGTGACAAAAGGTATGGGATACCTCATAATATCATGTCGGAGTTCTTTTGCGGGCTGTCCGCCTGCTTAGTTGCTGGCACGGTAGCCCAGCTTTTTCGGCCAGAGAGCTGGTTGGCCTCTGTAATAAAAAAAAAAACTGAGTGGAATGATCAACAAACCCACTTGACCGGATGTCATGTGACGTCCGCAACGACCAAACAACGATCAACAACGGAAAAAAAAGCTGGGTGGTAACGTGCTGGCCTCTCATGCAAAAGGGCCCGGGTTCTATTCCTGGCCTGACTGGAGATTTTCTGCGCTCGTGGACTGGTTGTTGTGTTGTCCTCATCATCATTTCATCCTCATCAATGTGACGTCGAATGAAATAAGACTTGCACTTGGCGGCCAAACTTCCCCGAATGGGGCCTCCTAGCAAACGATGCCATACGTTCATTTCCTTCTTATTTCCTTCTTTTCTTTTTTTGGGGGGGGGGCGTAGTGTAGCAACTCGGCATGGACTCGACAAGTCATTGGAAGTCCCCTGCAAAAATATTGAGGCATGATGCCTCTATCGCTGTCCATAACTGCAGAAATGTTGCCAATGCAGGATTTTGTCAACAAACTGACCTCTCGAATATGCCCCATAAATGTCCGATGAGATTCATGTCGGGTGATTCGGGTGGCCAAATCATTCGCTCGAATTCTCCAGAATGTCTGAAATGGCGCTCTGTCATCCACAAAAATTCCATCGTTCTTTGGGAACATGAAGTCCATGAATGGCTGCAAAAATCCCAAAATCCCCAAATAGCCTAACATAACCATTTCCAGTCAATGACCTGTTCAGTGGGACCAGAGGACCCAGCCTATTCCATGTAAATACTTGCAAATTGCTTTGTTGACAACTTGGGATTCGTGGGGTCTGCGACACACATGACTCTACCATCAGCTCTTACCAACGGAAATCGGTATTCACCTGACCAGGCTACGGTTTTCCATTCATCTGGAGTCCAACCGATATGGTCAGGAGTCCAGGAGAAGCGCTGCAGGCGATGTCGTGCAGTTAACAAAGGCTCTTGCGTCTTCTGCTGCCATAGTCCATTAACACCAAATTTCCTTGCACTGTCCTAACGGATACTTTCATCGTACGACTCACGTTGAATTCTGCGGTTATTTCAAGCAGTGCTGCTTGTCTGTTAGCACTGACAACTCTACGCAAATGCCGTTGCTCTCGGTTGCTCAGTTGAAGGCCGTCGGCCACTGCGTTGTCCGCGGTAAGAGGTCACGCATGAAATATGGCATTCTTTTCACATTCTTGAGCATTTTTATCTCGGAATACTGAATTCCCCAATGGTTACCGGCATTGAGTATCCCATGAGTTTAGCTCCTGCCATTCCACGTTCGTGAGGCCGTAATCACGTCTGGTATCATCCCCCGTATCATCTGAGTGCAAATGACAGCTCCGCTAATGCAGTGCCCCTTTATATCTTGTGTACGAGATACTACCGCCATCTGTATATTTTCATAACGCTGTCCCATGACTTTATCATCTCTGCGTATAGGTTAATTGCGAAAAGTAATGATCTTGTAACACTCCCCTGGGGCATGTCTGAAGTTACTTCTACGCCTGAAGACTTGTCTCCGTTCAGAATGTCATTCTACATTCTGTTTCCTAGAAATTCTTCAATATAGTTATTATGATTTGTTTAAATTTTATTTTACACGTCTACTTACGTAGGACCAAATTCAGGAGCAAATCTCCGTGGTCATGGAACTTGCCACTACATGAAATTACAAAAAAAATTACTAAAAAATAAAATTAAATATTTATGAATACTAAAAAGACGACAAGGTGTATGTTTATATAAACGCAATCAGCAGTTTAACACAGGAATCAGCTTAATTATTTAAAGAATTCCTTGACGGAATAGAAGGAGTGCCCATTAGGAAACACTTCAGTTTAGATTTGAAAGCGCGTGAATTACTGCTAAGATTTTTGAATTCTTGTGGTAGCTTATTTAAAATGGATGCAGCAGAATACAGCACGCCTTCTTGCACAAGTGTCAAGCATGTGGGATCCAAATGCAGACTGGATTTCTGCTTAGTATTAACTGAGTGAAAGATACCAATTCTGGCAATAAGCTGATAATATTAACAAGAAACGACATTAAAGCATATATATATTGAAAGGTTAATGTAAAAATACCCAAACAATGAACAAGGGTCGACAAGAGGTTGGCGAACAGTTGCCACTTATTGCCCAAACCGCCCGCTTCTGAGCCAAAAATACCCAATGAGAATGGGAAGAGTTACCCCAAAATATTATACCATACATCATAAACGGATGAAAATAAGCAAAGCAGGCTAAATTTCCTGTCAAACTATCACTTCAGACACAGTTCGAATAAGAAAAAAGGCAGTGTTAAGTATTTGAACAAGACCCTGAACATGGGGTATCCACGACAATTTCAATATTTATCTGAACACCTAGAAATCTGGACTGTTCGGTTTCACTAATCATATGGCCATTCTGTGTTATTAAAAGTCAGGTTTTGTTGAATTGTGTGTAAGAAACTGTAAAAACTGAGTCTTACTGTGATTTAGCGTTAGTTTATTTTCTACAACCAATTAACTTATGTCTTGAACTGCACTATTTGAAACAGTGCCGACGTTGCAGACAACATCCTTTACTACCAAGCTAGTGTCATCAGCAAAGAGATCGCTGATCCCTAGGGCACCTCCCATCATACTGTGCCTCACTCGATCCCTACATCACAGTCATTCTCAGTACTGTGGATAATGAATGACCTTTTGCTCTCTGTTATTAAAGTAAGAGATGAACCAATTGTGAGCTATTCCCTGTATTCCATAATAGTCCAACTTCTGGAGCAATATTTTGTGATCAACACAATTAAACGCATTAGTTAAATCAAAAAAGATGCCTAGCATTCTAAACGTTTTGTTTAATCCGTCCAATGCCTCACAGAGAAGAGAGAAATAGCCTTTTCAGTTGTTAAACCACATTTGAAACCAAACTCTACATCTGACGGCAAGTTATGTGAAATGAAATGATCAATTATCCTTAGATATACAACCTTTTCAATAACTTTAGCAAACACTGATGACATAGAAATAGGTGTAAAATTGTCTACGTTATCGCTTCCTCCCTTTTTATAAAACGGCTTTACTACTGAGTATTTAAATAGTTCAGGTAACTTACCATTCCTAAAGGAAAAATTCCAAATATGGCTAACTACAGGGCTAACGTGTGCAGCACAGTACTTAAGTATTTTGCTAGATACTCTATCACTTCCATGAGAGTCCTTAGTCTTCATTTATTTAATTACGGACTCAGTCTCTCCCTTTTCAGTATCACGGAGGAGTATCTCAGATATCAGTCTCGAACGCCATTTCCCAATGTAGTTACATAGTTCCCTGTAGAAACTAAGTTTTTATTTAATTCACCAGCTGTTTTAAGGAAGTCAAATACTGTATTTATGTAAGTATGTAACGTAAGTTACACACAAGTGGAGGTTTTCATACGTGTGTAAACAATCACATTGATTTTATTACTTCACACTGTATTTTCTGTCCGTTTTCCAGAACTCCGAGTAGTAACCCACAATATAAGGCTACAACAGACACGTTTCTATAACTCTCTGCAAGTGAAATTTCGAAAATCAAAGCCAATAATGGTTTGTCGTTAGCCATAGATTTATAACATATGTGTCACTGTTTGTTGATTTTTTTCTTTAGTTAATTTTTGTATGTGTTGTATTCATCCAAGTTTCGCAACATGTTTGTTTGTGAAATTTAATTCACTAGTTAAATAAACTGGTATAGTTGATTAATTTTCGTATGCTTTCGTAATAAACTACTGTCCTCCTGTGTGGAATGAACAGTGTATACTGCTCTATAATATATATATACCACAACTGCCATGAAGTGCCGATAAAACAAGCTTTATCAGCGACTTTCTTCGATCATTTGATCGTCTTCAAGTATCATATAATTATTTACAACAGTACGTATTGCAACGTTCTTACTGTGGCGCCAAATTAATTAAAAACCATCTTGCTTCACTGCCGTCAATGGTAAAATTCACTAAATATACATACAATAATTTGTTATGACGCCACAGTATGAACTTTGCCATACAGGTATCTAATTTTTGATACCTGAAGATGATAACATTATCGAAACTGGTAGTTAATAAAGACTTCTTATCAACAGATCTTGGCGCTTCTGATATATGTGTTTAT
Organism: Schistocerca nitens; assembly: GCF_023898315.1. NCBI lineage: Eukaryota > Metazoa > Arthropoda > Insecta > Orthoptera > Acrididae > Schistocerca > Schistocerca nitens. The sequence continues at coordinate 420,975,432 of NC_064617.1, read as the reverse complement.
TCAAATACTTCCGAGCTGTGGGGCAACACAGCATAAAATATTTTTTAGTTACAGTTCTCGTAGTGATGATGCCACAAACCGAATTTCTCCCTTAATTCATGCTTTCTTCGCTCAACTTTTAGCAGTCAACAGACTTTGTTGTTGTTGTGGTCTTCAGTCCTGAGACTGATTTGATGCAGCACTCCGTGCTACTCTATCCTGTGCAAGCTTCTTCATCTCCCAGTACCTACTGCAGCCTACATCCTTCTGAATCTGCTTAGTGTATTCATCTCTTGATCTTCCTCTACGATTTTTACCCTCCACGCTGCCCTCCAATACGAAATTGGTGATCCCTCGATGTCTCAGAACATGTCCTACCAACCGATCCCTTCTTCTAGTCAAGTTGTGCCACAAGCTCTCCTCTTCTTCCCAATTCTATTCAATACCTCCTCATTAGTTATGTGATCTACCCATCTAATCTTCAGCATTCTTCTGTAGCACCACATTTCGAAAGCTTCTATTCTCCTCTTGTCTAAACTATTTATCGTCCACCTTTCACTTCCATACATGGCTACACTCCATGCAAATACTTTCAGAAACGATTTCCTGACATTGAAATCTATACTCGATGTTAACAAATTTCTCTTCTTCACAAACGCTTCCCTAACCATTGCCAGTCTACATTTTATATCCTCTCTACTTCGACCATCATCAGTTATTTTGCTCCCCAAATAGCAAAACTCCTTTACTACTTTAAGTGTCTCATTTCCTAATCTAATTCCCTCAGCATCACCAGACTTAATTCGACTACATTCCATTATCCTCGTTTTGCTTTTGTTGATGTTCATCTTATACCCTCCTTTCAAGGCACTGTCCATTCCGTTCAACAGGGCTTTAGCTTTGTTTAATTCGGCGATGAAGTTCTCTATGGTGGCGCAGTGGTTAGACACTGGACTCGCATTCGGGAGGACGACGGTTCAATCCCGCGTCCGGCCATCCTGATTTAGGTTTTCCGTGATTTCGCTAAATCACTCCAGGCAAATGCCGGGATGGTTCCTCTGAAAGGGCACGGCCGACTTCCTTCCCCATCCTTCCCTAATCCGATGAGACCGATGACCACGCTGTCTGGTCTCCTTCCCCAAAACCAACCAACCAACCAAGTTCTCTATGCTTACGCAGAAACTTCTTCCGAGGAGCGGGAGGTAACACTTTTTTTCTGAAATCAGTTTGGTTTCATTCAGGATTCCAATATATCATATTTATCCCACTCTTTTGGCTACAAAACCCTATTTCTCAACACACTCTTCATTCAGTGCGACTGCCTAGACGTCACTTTACTGGGGTGACCTGTATTTCCGTCTGGTTCCACTCTAACGGTCGACATTGGAGCCAACGTATTGCTGCATCAATAATCTCCGCATCATTCATACACTGCTTCCTGCGGTGTGCATCCTTTATTGGGCCAAACTGATGGAAGTTGGAAGGTGCGAGATCAGGGCTGTAGGGTGGTTGAGGAAGAACAGTTCCCTGAAGGTTTGTGAGCTCCACTCACGTGCGCCGATTTGTGCGAGTTGTCGTGGAGAAGGTGCAGCTCGTTTGAATTTTTGTGGCGACGAACATACTGAAGTTGTTTCTTCAATTTCCAGAGGGTAACACAACTGTGTGTGGCCGGCAGGCACCGAAAGACCGGACAGATTTGCGCGGCCTTGTTGCGTTGATGACAGATGCCTCACGCAACGACTCACCGTGCTTTCGTTCACTCCCAGGTCTCCGTAGATATTCTGCAAGGGCCTATGGATATCTGCGATACTCAGGTTTTCCGCCAAAAGAACCTCAATGACAGCCGTCTGTTTTGAACCCACTGCCGTTGCAGGCGCCATTTTGAAGGCGCAATCACCTATCGAATTCATGAAACTAAAAGGGCTGAAGAGGGAATATTTCACGATGCACCACAAGAAATTCCGCAATTTTTCAACCGAAATCAGCCGAGAAAAAAAGAGTTGCGTTACTTACTGAACACCCCTTGCAATATGGCCGTAGTTTCAATTGTAGCGCTATATTTTGCACTCTATTTCTATGGTGCAATAAAATGCTTTCAAATGACTTTTCTGCGTGAACATTCTTCCGATCATGTTGGTACGTATGTCTGCTCTGCAGTGCTGCAGTAACTGAATGGTGGCAGTAGTACTTAATTTTCCTTTTGTGGAGAAACACGTGTCACATTTACGTAATTTCCTCTCGGAGAACACGCTTTTGTGACTAGCGGAGTTTACTCTGCAAGTGCGGGCAGCAGGATGTTGGATTCAGATTGGAAATGTCGCGCTGCTTACTTTCCTGTGTGGCCCGGTTGACATGACGTGTAAACACGAGATAACGACGTTATCTCCCTACCTGGAGAAGGAGTAGCAGAGACAGCGTAGCGTACGGGACAGATTAGTACAACGGATTATACTCATGAAAGACGGAACAATAATCTCAGTTGTCGGAACCAGTGCAAACACGGCTATCTCGCCTAGCTGCTGCAGAGCAGCTCACCGGAGGATGTCAGTTCGTCATTGGCATTCCGTGTACCTTCACCTGTGAGGCAGTCTCGGCACGCACCGTGGCTGCTGAGTGTCGCACCACGGCTGCATGGGTAATGCCGACCCAAGCGGAGGACAAATTGCACTCCCGACAGCTCCTTCATAGTAATGGAAACTCGCAGATCGACAGAAACAGTCAAGGCCAAACCCAATACTACATTGTTAGACAGACAGACAAGCTCTTCGTTCTTGCCGGCCGCGGTGGTCTAGCGGTTCTGGCGCTGCTGTCCGGAACCGCGGGACTGCTACGGTCGCAGGTTCGAATCCTGCCTCGGGCATGGGTGTGTGTGATGTCCTTAGGTTACTTAGGTTTAAGTAGTTCTAAGTTCTAGGGGACTTATGACCTAAGATGTTGAGTCCCATAGTGCTCAGAGCCATTTGAACCATCTTCGTTCTATAGACCCAGAGTGAGAAGATTCTCAGGGCTGAAAACAAGTATAAAACGGAAAAGAATAATGGATGCTTACAGTACAAGAGATATGCTAATGTCAAATCTTGTACATGGCTGGCCGGCCGCGGTGGTCTAGTGGTTCAAGGCGCGCAGTCTGGAACCGCGTGACTGCTACGGTCGCAGGTTCGAATCCTGCCTCGGGCATGGATGTGTGTGATGTCCTTTGGTTAGTTAGGTTTAAGTAGTTCTAAGTTCTAGGGGACTGATGGCCACAGAAGTTAAGTTCCATAGTGCTCAGAGCCATTTGAACCATTTTTTGTACATGGCTGCACCTTCAGAGACCATGATTAGTTACAATTGAAAGAATATCAGCCCTCGGCCACTATTTTTAACAAACTAACCTGGTTTCGACACTGCTAGGAGTGTCTTCCTCAGAATTTAAAACAAAGAATGGTCTATATTCTATAATATGGTCACATAATTATGACTAAAAATGTATGATAGAGTATAAGTATGTCATTTACAAAATAACAAGTATGCCAAAAGGGCATCAGCCACAAAGATATTTAAGATAAAGAAAACTGTGATGGCGAGCCACTAAGGGCTGCTCGTTACTTGCGTGGTGCAGGTTGCGAAGCGGGCTGAGGTGCCCGCGTTGACAAAATGCGGCCAGGTGAACATGGCACTGCAACGAGCGCCCCATCTAGTAGCCGTAGATACAATTAGACTACTTCACATTGAAATGTAGGCAGAAATGATTATAAATAAACGGTATTTGGTACATAATAGAGAGCAATGTTTGTTTGGTAGTAGCATAGGACATAACATTTTGTCTACATCAAAGCTTATAACAGTAAGATAAAACATGAAAACATCATTATGAAAATGTAGACAGGACTGAATGATAACTTGTAGAAAGCAATATTGACGTGAAATGCAGACAAGAAACATTTGATAATTGAAAAACATAGGACTACCTTAGAAGGAAAAGAACATTTCGGCAATCTGCACAACGAGACCCGAAGTCAGATATCAAGCAACGGCTTTATACCGTTGAAACACTTTTTGTTACGTAGCTGTAGCTGTTACGTCAAAGATGAGGCTATCCTTCCGAGCAAAATGCTTGAAAATCTCTAATTCTTCTAGAACGTCTAGTCTACGCCCTTTCTTTTCGGTGTGCAAAATGTTGCTATCGCAGATGGCTTTAGGTGAATGACCTGTAATTAGAAGATGGTCGGCAAAAGACGAATTTTGGGGACTTCTGCCGACCATCTTCTAATTATAGGTCATTCATCTGAAGCCATCTGCGATAGCAACATTTTGCACACCGAAAAGAAAGGGCGTAGACTAGACGTTCTAGAAGAATTAGAGATTTTCAAGCATTTTGCTCGGAAGGATAGCCTCATCTTTGACGTAACAGCTACAGCTACGTAACAAAAAGTGTTTCAACGGTATAAAGCCGTTGCTTGATATCTGACTTCGGGTCTCGTTGTGCAGATTGCCGAAATGTTCTTTTCCTTCTAAGGTAGTCCTATGTTTTTCAATTATCAAATGTTTCTTGTCTGCATTTCACGTCAATATTGCTTTCTACAAGTTATCATTCAGTCCTGTCTACATTTTCATAATGATGTTTTCATGTTTTATCTTACTGTTATAAGCTTTGATGTAGACAAAATGTTATGTCCTATGCTACTACCAAACAAACATTGCTCTCTATTATGTACCAAATACCGTTTATTTATAATCATTTCTGCCTACATTTCAATGTGAAGTAGTCTAATTGTATCTACGGCTACTAGATGGGGCGCTCGTTGCAGTGCCATGTTCACCTGGCCGCATTTTGTCAACGCGGGCACCTCAGACCGTTTCGCAACCTGGTTGGTTGGTTGGTTTGGGGAAGGAGACCAGACAGCGTGGTCATCGGTCTCATCGGATTAGGGAAGGATGGGGAAGGAAGTCGGCCGTGCCCTTTCAGAGGAACCATCCCGGCATTTGCCTGGAGTGATTTAGGGAAATCACGGAAAACCTAAATCAGGATGGCCGGACGCGGGATTGAACCGTCGTCCTCCCGAATGCGAGTCCAGTGTCTAACCACTGCGCCACCTCGCTCGGTTTCGCAACCTGCACCACGCAAGTAACGAGCAGCCCTTAGTGGCTCGCCATCACAGTTTTCTTTATCTTAAATATCTTTGTGGCTGATGCCCTTTTGGCATACTTGTTATTTTATAAATTACATACTTATACTCTATCATACATTTTTAGTCATAATTCTGTGACCATGTTATAGAATATAGACCATTCTTTGTTTTAATTTCTGAGGAAGACACTCCTAGCAGTGTCGAAACCAGGTTAATTTGTTAAAAATATTGACCGACGGCTGATTTTCTTTCAATTATATGCTAATGTTCCGTTCACAAACCTTAAGTGAGATGATCGTCAGAAAAGTGGAACAAGTCAAAATTTTAAAAGTAAGCTTGACACACACACACACACACACACACCATTTATCTTCTTCTCCTTTAAGCCTTTGGCACAAGGGACGATTTAACTAAAGTCGACGTGGCACTCTACGCGTTTTGTTATGTCACGCCGGCCGCTGTGGGCGAGCAGTTCTAGGCGCTCCAGTCCGGAACTGCGCTGCTGCTACGGTCGCAGGTTCGAAGCCTGCCTCGGGCATGGACGTGTGTGACGTCCTTAGGTTAGTTAGGTTTAAGTAGTTCTAGTCTAGGGGACTGATGACCTCAGATGTTGAGTCCCTTAGTGCTTAGAGCCATTTGAACCATTTGTTACGTCACTTCCTGCTATTTCACATTGAGAAGCCATTTCGTCACTTGCAACACGAAATAAGTTCTGTATTTGTTGTGTTCTGTAGAAGCCCATATTCGGTGGGTTTTATATGTTACACCCTATGAATGTAAGCTGTTTCTAAGCAACAGCACATTGAATGTCTCGAGAACGAATTATTATTGGTACGATTTGTAGTAATAAAATGACGGGGAACGTCATATTGATGATCTAACAGCTTTCGTATTTAGTTAGTTGCGCGTTATAGCTCGAATGTCATGTGAGTAAGCCGTTTTAAGGAAACCGTTTTATGGCGACGACCCATTGAAGATTCATGAAAGCGTGTCATTCTTGTTAGGAGTTGTTATAATGAAATGTCAGTTAATAAATTTTCGTTGTTAAAAACGTTTAAAAGACAGTAACATGAAATACGAGGTATCTAGTAACGAAGTTTCAGTATAATGTAATTGGTTGAGGCGGCGTGTAACTGAACCAAGGGTAGACCGGTGGAGGGTTCGCGACCTGCTGTATGCATACTTTTTTCCCTTTCACATTTTCTAAAAGGTTGTGGGACTTCCTTAAGAAATTAATAGAAATAATTTCTGTTACATTTTATGTTATATAAATATAAGTACGCGCCCTGTTAGGAGTGAATTTGCTCGGTTTGGTGAACTTTTATAAGCTAACATCCTTACCGAGTGGACATGTGTCTTTCAATTTCTTATCACACGTTCACGGATATTGAAGTTTTTATTCATATGTACCACAGAGAGAATAACATGACATGGTCAAGAGAGGAAATGTTCGTTTTAATAGAGATAACGTAGAATTCATACGCGCGTCTAGTTTCGTGAACAAACTGTATGGTTTACGAGCCAAGCAAACCCGACAACTGCCGCCGAACAGCGCAAAATCATGTTAAGCGCGTTAACCATCTCGAGCCGCGCTGTCTCTCATGACTTTGGCTATCCCGTCTGAATGCACGTCAACCTAAGCTGCCTCGTCCCGTGTGACGACAGCTTTGGCATTTATCCCGCACGCTGACGGGGTCCGTTTGTTTGGCTCTCTGTTGCCATTTTATCTGGTCTTATGCTTGAAGAGGCTGCAGCCCTGAGATCTTGAGAATGTGTGGGTGTCAAGTCATCGCTACTTAGGTCGTGCTATTGGCCGTTTACTATTTACAGTAGACTTTGCTATCCAGCCTAACGTGGAGGTAGAAAATAACAAAAAAGCCAGGTATGCCGGAGTTCTATAAATTCTGCCTTCTGAACCCATACCATTCAAAACACCCTTTTTATACCAAAACCAGAGTTTATTAAGATTACATACTATGTGTTTGTTACACATATACTGCACCTTTCAAAAATTATTACAGGGAACCTAAATCGATCTGCAGTGCAAAGTACGAATGTATGTTTACACACATGTGAAAGCCAAGTCTAAGAAGAAAGATGAAACTTTCAGGTTTGAGATTTTAAAAAGTTTTTGATACATGACTCTCTCTCTCCTTTCGCAGTTTTCTGTGCTGCAATATCCCTCCACTTAACGCAGACAGATGTTTTCAGCTGGCATTACTTCCTCCTGCTCACTAATGTACCGCAGCGCCGCCTCAGTCGTCTTGAACCCTTCCGATTATGGGATGAGATTTCTCCTGTAATCTAAGTTCGCCTCCTCCTCTTGTGTTACTTCCCCTGCGTCGCCCTTCCCATAGAATTGCTGTCAGTTCATAAATTTAATCATTTGCCACCCCTTCTGTGGCGTCTTCTGCATTGATATCCTCACAACGCGGTACACTTTTGAGCACAAATGGCACAGCCCCGTTTACAGCGGATAAGGCCTCTCCAATAAAGATTATCCTGCGAATACCGAATCATTTTCTCCAGCGATCGAACCATCCAGCTCTGGCAGTGAATTTTAAATTTTCTCCTTCTATTTGCCGTTGAAATTGCATTGCTTTTTCTCTCAATATCGGCCCAGTAATGGGCGAAACTGTTTCTCTCAAATGTTTATTCTACAGAAATAAATCCTCAACTTCTTTATGCTTACCTTTCAACACTGTTTTCCTTAATTGTATTCCACTTCCACTAACTTCGGAAGCACATCGCCTTCAATTTCTTCTCGATTTTTCTTCCAATCTCCAACAGTACTTTTTTCTACCTCTGCCTCTAAAGCAATAGTTTAGGCTGCTACCCCGAAATCCAACCCTATTACAGAACGTAGTTTTTGATCCATAGTGACTACAGATTTTTTCACCCGTTTCATATTTTTTAATTAATACCCAGAGGACCGTACATAACAAAAATTTAACAACGCAAGCACTTCGGACGTCCGATATGCAACTGAAGAAGCAAAGAACACAGGGTTGCCAACACAGATGCTCTCCACTTGCGTTTATTATTGTTTGTGAGCGCTGGAAGAAGGCTTCTAATTATTATTTCTTGAAGAGTGGTTCCCGTAATTTACTCAATATTAACAATACACTATGTACCTTACATATGGTCCAGTCACATTAATATGACTGCCATCTGTGTTCGACGCCAATGTGAAATAACCATTCAGAAACGGGGGTGGCGGCACTAACAGTTGGAGAGTATATAAAGCTTGTCAGCGGGAGGGGGGGGGGGGACGGAAAAACAGTGTAGTCGTTGTCATAATGTGGAAACCGAGCTATTTATGTAATGTCCAAATCGGCATGATCATTAGCTTTCGGGAAACGGGTGGAAGCATTTCCGAAATATCTACGTTTGTAAACTGTTCGTGAATCGCCTTGACTGAAGCATACAGTGCATGACAAAGTAGCGCGCTATTCAAAACCGGCGCCGAGCCAACTGTGGTGCACCACGGGTCATAGATGACAGGGGTGAACGACGGCTGCAGAGGTGTGTGCGGACGAATAGACTTGCAGCTGTTGAGCAGCTGACCGTACAGACGAGCCAAGAGCTACCAACAGTGTCACCTCAATGACCGTTCAGCGAACTTTGAGGCATATGGGTCTCTGCAGCGAAGGCATGCTAACTGCTGTTGATCAGCGATGAAGGCTGTCATCTGCGCCCCAATACCGCAACTGGACGTCAGCTGCATGGCGACAGGTGGCCTTTGCAGATGAACCCTGTTGTATGCTGCAGTGGATAGATGGCCTTTGGCGTTTACGGGGTGAAACGTCTGAAATCAAACAACCTGCAACAATCGTCTGGGGAATGTTTTCGTTGCGTTCCCTGAGTGATTTTGTCATTCTGGAAGGCACAGTAGATCGACACAAGTATGCCTCTATCTTTGGGGACCATGTACACCCTTAAATGAAGTCTGTTTTTCCTTGGCACGATAGCATCTACCTGCAGGACAATGCAACTTGTCACACGGCTCGCATTGTACGTGCGTCGTTCGAAGAGCAACAGGGTTTTCCCTGGCAACTAAACTCCCTCGATTTGAGCCCAATCGAGAATCTGTGGGACAACCTCTATCGGGTTGTTTGCGCCGTGGATTCTCAACCGAAAAAATTAGTACAGCTATCCACGGCACTGGAGTCGACATGGTTCCACATTCCTTTCGCTACCTTTCAGAGCCTCACTGACTTCCTGCACGCCTCGCAGCAGAAAGTAATTATTTAGGCTTCTGACAGGTGGTCACTTTCGTGTTGAACAGTGCAATAGTGGCTCCAGATGCGCTAGAAGCACAAAAGACGAATAAAATGTTTTGAAAGGCCATAGCATTGTAGCCGGCGCCAGCTTGCAAAGGTTTAGAAAAAAAGTACTGTACGTACAATAAATTAATCCTCGTTTTATCGTGAAGTGTTATCATGGTATTATGGAGGCCAGATAGTCACAAGCCGGATAATCGAGAGTCTACTGTACTCTCAGACTAAATCTAGTCTTCGGCACTGTTGTACCATCTTAGACGGCTTTATCTCATCTTGTGTACTATTAGTGCTACTCCATACAACCTAGGAATTCATCATGTGTGTCATGTTAATCCAGATGTCCATCTAAGTGCCTTTTCTACCATAACTGAAAGTCATTGTCCCACTTCATTTATTGAAAGCCAGCACTCAGCACCGTACAGTGCGAGTGAACGGATTACAGGTATGTTTACTTTCGACCTGACCCTACATCTGCATCTACATTTATACTCCGCAAGCCACCCAACGGTGTGTGGCGGAGGGCACTTTACGTGCCACTGTCATTACCTCCCTTTTCTGTTCCATTCGCGTATGGTTCGCGGGAAGAACGACTATCTGAAAGCCTCAGTGCGCGCTCGAATCTCTCTAATTTTACATTCGTGATCTCCTCGGGAGGTATAAGTAGGGGGAAGCAATATATTCGATATCTCATCCAGAAACGCATCCTCTCGAAACCTGGCGAGCAAGCTACACCGCGATGCAGAGCGCCTCTCTTGCAGAGTCTGCCACTTGAGTTTGCTAAACATCTCCGTAACGCTATCACGGTTACCAAATAACCCTGTGACGAAACGCGCCGCTCTTCTTTGGATCTTCTCTATCTCCTCCGTCAACCCGACCTGGTACGGATCCCACACTGATGAGCAATACTCAAGTATAGGTCGAACGAGTGTTTTGTAAGCCACCTCCTTTGTTGATGGACTACATTTTCTAAGGACTCTCCCAATGAATCTCAACCTGGTACCCGCCTTACCAACAATTGATTTTATATGGTCATCCCACTTCAAATCATCCCGCACGCATACTCCCAGATATTTTACAGAAGTAACTGCTACCAGTGTTTGTTCCGCTATCATACAATCATACAATAAAGGATTCTTCTTTCTATGTATTCGCAATACATTACATTTGTCTACGTTAAGGGTCAGTTGCCACTCCCTGCACCAAGTGCCTATCCGCTGCAGGTCTTCCTGCATTTCGCTACAATTTTCTAATGCTGCAACTTCTCTGTATACTACAGCATCATCTGCGAAAAAACTATCTACTAGGTCATTTATATATATTGTGAAAAGCAATGGTCCCATAACACTCCCCTGTGGCATGCCAGAGGTTACTTTAACGTCTGTAGACGCTCTCCATTGATAACAACATGCTGTGTTCTGTTTGCTAAAAACTCTTCAATCCAGCCACACAGCTGGTCTGATATTCCGTAGGCTCTTACTTTGTTTATCATGCGACAGTGCGGAACTGTATCGAACGCCTTCCGGAAGTCAAGGAAAATAGCATCTACCTGGGAGCCTGTATCTAATATTTTCTGGGTCTCATGAACAAATAAAGCGAGTTGGGTCTCACACGATCGCTGTTTGCGGAATCCATGTTGATTCCTACAGAGTAGATTCTGGGTTTCCAAAAACGACATGATACTCGAGCAAAAAACATGTTCTAAAATTCTACAACAGATTGACATCAGAGCACAGGTAGTCCCAGTCTTCAAGAAGGGTCGTCGAGCAAATGCGCAAAACTATAGACCTATATGGTCTATAGTTTTGCGCGTTTGCTCGACGACCCTTCTTGAAGACTGGGACTACCTGTGCTCTTTTCCAATCATTTGGAACCTTCCGTTCCTCTAGAGACTTGCGGTACACGGCTATTAGAAGGGGGGCAAGTTCTTTCGCGTACTCTGTGTAGAATCGAATTGGTACCCCGTCAGGTCCAGTGGACTTTCCTCTGTTCAGTGATTCCAGTTGCTTTTCTATTCCTTGGACACTTATTTCGATGTCAGCCATTTTTTCGTTTGTGCGAGGATTTAGAGAAGGAACTGCAGTGCGGTCTTCCTCTGTGAAACAGCTTTGGAAAAAGGTGTTTAGTATTTCAGCTTTACGCGTGTCATCCTCTGTTTCAATGCCATCATCATCCCGGAGTGTCTGGATATGCTGTTTCGAGCCACTTACTGATTTAACGTAAGACCAGAACTTCCTAGGATTTTCTGTCAAGTCGGTACATAGAATTTTAGTTTCGAATTCACTGAACGGTTCACGCATAGCCCTCCTTACGCTAACTTTGACATCGTTTAGCTTCTGTTTGTCTGAGAGGTTTTGGCTGCGTTTAAACTTGGAGTGAATCTCTCTTTGCTTTCGCAGTAGTTTCCTAACTTTGTTGTTGAACAACGGTGGGTTTTTCCCGTCCCTCACAGTTTTACTCGGCACGTACCTGTCTAAAACGCATTTTACAATTGCCTTAAACTTTTTCCATAAACACTCAACATTGTCGGTGTCGGAACAGAAATTTTCGTTTTGATCTGTTAGGTAGTCTGAAATCTGCCTTCTATTACTCTTGCTAAACAGATAAACCTTCCACCCTTTTTTTTATATTCCTATTAACTTCCATATTCAGGGATGCTGCGACGGCCTTATGATCACAGATTCCCTGTTCTGCACTTACAGAGTCGAAAAGTTCGGGTCTGTTTGTTATCAGTAGGTCCAAGATGTTATCTCCACGAGTCGGTTCTCTGTTTAATTGCTTGAGGTTATTTTCGGATAGTGCACTCAGTATAATGTCACTCGATGCTCTGTCCCTGCCACCCGTCCTAAACATCTGAGTTTCCCAGTCTATATCTGGTAAATTGAAATCTCCACCTAAGACTATAATATGCTGAGAAAATTGATGTGAAATGTATTCCAAATTTTCTCTCAGTTCTGCCACTAATGCTGCTGAGTCGGGAGGTCGGTAAAAGGAGCCAATTATTAACCTAGCTCGGTTGTTGAGTGTAACCTCCACCCATAATATTTCACAGGAACTATCCACTTCTACTTCACTACAGGATAAACTACTGCTAACAGCGACAAACACGCCACCACCGGTTGCATGCAATCTATCCTTTCTAAACACCGTCTGTTCCTTTGTAAAAATGTCGGCTTCAGCCAGCTTTCTGTACCTATAACGATTTCAGCTTCGGTGCTTTCTATCAGCGCTTGAAGTTCCGGTACTTTACCAATGCAGCTTCGACATTTTACAATTACAATACCGATTGCTGCTTGGTCCCCGCATGTCCTGACTTTGCCCCGCACCCTTTGAGGCTGTTGCCCTTTCTGTACTTGCCCGAGGCCATCTAACCTAAAAAATCGCCCAGTCCACGCCACACAACCCCTGCTACCCGTGTAGCCACTTGCTGCGTGTAGTGGACTCCTGACCTATCCAGCGGAACCCGAAACCCCACCACCCTATGGCGCAAGTCGAGGAATCTGCAGCCCACACGGTCGCAGAACCGTCTCAGCCTCTGATTCAGACCCTCCACTCGGCTCTGTACCAAAGGTCCGCAGTCAGTCCTGTCGACGATGCTGCAGATGGTGAGCTCTGCTTTCATCCCGCTAGCGAGACTGACAGTCTTCACCAAATCAGATAGCCGCCGAAAGCCAGAGAGGATTTCCTCCGATCCATAGCGACACACATCATTGGTGCCGACATGAGCGACCACCTGCAGATGGGTGCACCCTGTACCCTTCATGGCATCCGGAAGGACCCTTTCCACATCTGGAATGACTCCCCCCGGTATGCACACGGAGTGCACATTGGCTTTCTTCCCCTCTCTTGCTGCCATATCCCTAAGGGTCCCCATTACGCGCCTGACGTTGGAGCTCCCAACTACCAGTAAACCCACCCTCTGCGACTGCCCGGATCTTGCAGACACAGGTGAGGGATCAGCCTCAATGTGGGCAGTATCCCGGGCAGCCACAGTCGTAGTCTGATCGGGGGATGCGTGGGACGAGCTGGCCGTCCCCGACAAACCCCCATCCGGATCCCCACAGTGATGCCCATTGGCAACAGCCTCAAGCTGTGTGACCGAAGCCAACACTGCCTGAAGCTAGGAGCGAAGGGATGCCAACTCAGCCTGCATCCGAACACAGCAGTTGCAGTCCCTATCCATGCCAAAAACTGTTGTGCAAAGAACGTCTGAATTAATCTACAGAGAGCACAAACAAATCGACACAAAATTTAAACGGTTATTAAAATACAAGATTGCCTAGTAAATGCAGTAATGCTGCTACTTGCGCACTGCTGACACACTGCTTGGCGGCGGAAGGAGACTACGCGATTTTACACTATTCAGGTACTAAAACGCGATGCTACAACTCTCAAATACTATAATACGCCCGAAATTTATGAATTAAACAATGCAAGTACCAAAAACACGCAAAGAAATTAAGAATTAAACTATGTAACAAATAAGTGAGCTAGGAGTATACGACTTTCTGCTGGCAGCTGCTTATCCAACGGCGGCAGGGAGCACACTGACTGGGACCAACCGACACTGGCCGTTCAAAACAAAAACAGAAGACAGACGACTACGTGAATTTAACCCTGTTTGGAATCTTCCGATCACAGAGTTTTCCATTTACCTTGACCCTCGTAACTAACTTTTTGTTTTGGAGCAAGACAAAAATGTATGAAGTATACGTCGCTTACCAGTAGAACATTAACCAGTACGTGAAATTTAAAACTTTCATTGCATATAGATTGTTCCATGATATTTCGGGCGGACTAAAAGGTGTCTGTAACTCCCTGAAACGTACCACAGTGTATCATTCAAATAAACGTGACTTCGTTTAGAACGTAACACAAAACTGACTTCGACTCTCCTTTACCTGCATACAGTGCAGATGCCCTGTTAATGTAACTTGTGGACTTGCTGCAGTGGACAATAAAGAAATAGAGACATCAGAAAATTCATACGAGTCATTCAATCAGCTGTCTTCAATTGCAGGTTCGTGTGGGTACAACAAAGAGAACTTACTTTCTTTTGTGTGTGTGTGTGTGTGTGTGTGTGTGTGTGTTAAGTGATCAGCCCTCTGACTGGTTTGATGAGGCCTGCCACGAATTTCTCTCCTCTACTAACCTCATATTATCCTCTTCATCTCTCAGCCATTATTTGCTGGATGTATTCCAACCTCTGTCTTCCTCTATATTTTTTACCCTCTACAGTTCTCTCTAGTATCATGGACGTTATTCCCTGATGTTTTAACAGATGTCCTATCATCCTGTCCTTTTCTATTGTTAGGGTTTTCCGTATATTCCTTTTTCTCTCCAATTCTGCGAAGGACCTCCGGGTTCCTTGTCTTATCGGTTCACTTACTTTTCAACGTTCGTCTTACTACCGCATCTCAAATGCATCGATTATCTTCTGTTCCGGTTTTTTCACAGTCCTTGTTCAAATAGCATACAATGCTGTGCTCCAAACGAACACGCCCAGAAATTTCTTCCTCCGTCCGTCATGAGTTATTTTCTGCCTAGGTAGCAGAATTCTATAACGTCATCTACTTTGTGATCAACAATCCCGATGTTAAGTTTCTCACTGTTCTCATTACTATGGTCTTTCTTCGATTTACTCTCAATCCGTATTCTGTATTCATTTGAATGTTCATTTCATTCAGCAGATTCTGTAATTCTTCTTCACTTTCACTCAGGGTAGCAATGTCATCAGCGAATCTGAGCATTTATATTCTTTAACTTGAACTTTAATCCTACTCTTGAACATTTCTTTCATTTTCATCATTGCCTCTTCGCTGTGTAGACTGAACAGTAGAGGCGGAAGTCACATGCCTGCCTTACCCTTTTTTTTAATCCAAGCACTTCGTTCTTGGTCTTCCACTCTTCTTATTCGCTCTTGACACTTGTGCTTGCTGTATATTACCCGTCTGTCCCTACAGCTTAACCGTATTTTCCCCAGAATTTCGAACTCCTTGCACCAGTTGACATTTTCGAACGCTTTCTCCAGGTCGACAAATCCTATGAACGGGTCTTGATTTGTCTTTAGTCTTGCTTCCATTATCATCCGCAACGACTGAAATGCCTCACTTGTGCTGTTACTTTTCCTAGAGCGAAACAGATCGTTATCTAACACATCCTCAATTTTCTTTTCCGTCCTTTAGTATATTGTTCTTGTCAGCAACTGGGGTTCATGAGCTGTTAAGTTACTTGCGATAATTCTCGCACTTGCCAACTCTTGTAGTCTTCGGAGTTGTGTGGATGATATTTTTCCGTAAGTCAGATCGTAAAACGCCAGACTCTTATATTCCACGCACCAACGTGAACAGTCGTTCTGTTCGCACTTAACCCTATGATCTTAGAAATTCTGATGGAATGTTATCAATCCCTACTGCCTTATTTGACCTTAAGTCTCCTAAAGCTCTTTTAAATCATGATTCTTGTACTGGATCTCCTATCTCCTCTAAACCCACTCCTGTTTCTTCATCTATCACATTAGACAAATCTTCTCCTTCATAGAGGCTTTCAATTTACTCTTTCCACCTATCCGCTCTCTCCTCTTCATTTAATAGTGGAATTCCCGTTGCACTGTTTATGTTACTACCCTTGCTTTTAATTTCATCGAAGGTTGTTTTGACTTTCCTATATGCTGAGTCAGTCCTCCCAGCTATCATTTGCCGGCCGCGGTGGTCTAGCGGTTCTAGGCGCTAAGTCCGGAACCGCGCGACTGCTACGGTCGCAGGTTCGAATCCTGCCTCGGGCATGGATGTGTGTGATGTCCTTAGGTTAGTCAGGTTTAAGTAGTTCTTAGTTCTAGGGGACTGGTGACCACAGATGTTAAGTTCCAAAGTGCTCAGAACCATTTGAACCATCCAGGTACTGGCAGAAGTGAAGCTGTGAGTGCCGGTCGTGAGTCGTGCTTCGGTAGCTCAGTTGGTAGAGCACTTGCCCGCGAAAGGCAAAGGTCCCGAGTTCGAGTCTCGGTCGGGCACGCAGTTTTAATCTGCCAGGAAGTTTCATATCAGCGCACACTCCGCTGCAGAGTGAAAATCTCATTCTGGCAACCAGCTATAATTTGTTTTTCGAGTTCTTTTCATTTTTCATGCAGCCATTTCGTCTTAGCTTTCCTGCACTTCCTATTTATTTCATTCCTCAGCGACTGGTAATTCTGTATTCCTGAAATTCCCTGAACATTTTTGCACTTCCTTCTTTCAACGATCAACTGCGGTATTTCTTCTGTTACCCAAGGTTTCCTCGCAGTTACCTTCTTTGTGCCCATGTTTTTCTTTCCAACTTCTGTTATTGCTCTTTTTAGAGATGCCCATTGCTCTACTAGAGATCAGATCCCGCCAGCGGGTATAATGATGCCATCTCAGGACACCCCATCTGCGTATGCACGGTGACTCGACTAACCAGTCACCGCCATTGCCCATTTAGCCGAAAACACATAACCTGAGTCTGTTGGCGGGCATAAGTTGGACTGTATCAGCGTAGAAAGGAGAGCGAATACACAGATTCGCACGTATAACCGAGGAATCGTGCCATTGGCGCTACATGTGCAAGTGCTGGGTATGACTATTATTGTATATCAACAAAATTATTGGTTAGCATTGAATGTCAACCGTCTTCAGTTTAAGGTTTGTGTGAGTACAATGTTTTTATTTATTTATTTATTTATTTATTGTTCCGTGGGACCACATTTAGGAGAAGTCTCCATGGTCATGGAACGAGTCAATACATGAAATTATAACACGATTGTAGAAACAGAATGAAATGAAACATAAGAAACATATTCAGGCGACAAGTCGTTAGTTTAAATAAAGAAAATCAAGAATGTAACACTGGAATTTGCTTAATTTTTTAGCTCTTCCAGGAGCTCCTCGACAGAATAGAAGGAGTGAGCCATGAGGAAACTCTTCAGTTTAGACTTAAAAGTGTTTGGGCTACTGCTAAGGTTTTTGAGTTCTTGTGGTAGCTTATTGAAAATGGATGCAGCAGAATACTGCACTCCTTTCTGCACAAGAGTCAAGGAAGTGCATTCCACATGCAGACTTGATTTCTGCCTAGTATTAACTGAGTGAAAGCTGCTAACTCTTGGGAATAAGCTAATATTACTAACAACAAACGACATTAAAGAAAATACATACTGTGAGGGCAATGTCAAAATTCCCAGACTATTGAATAGGGGTCGACAAGAGGTTTTCGAACTTACACCATACATAGCTCGAACATCCCGTTTTTGAGCCAAAAATACCCTTTTTGAATCAGAAGAATTACCCCAAAAATAATACCATATGACATAAGCGTATGAAAATATGCGAAGTATACTACTTTTCGTGTTGAAATGTCACTTATTTCAGATACTGTTCTAATGGTAAATAAAGCGGCATTTAGTTTCTGAACAAGATCCTGAAGATGGGCTTTCCACAACAACTTACTATCTATCCATACGCCTAGGAACTTGAACTGTTCCGTCTCGCTTATAACATGCCCATTCTGTCTGAATAAAATGTCAGTTCTTGTTGAATTGTGAGTTAGAAACTGTAAAAACTGAGTTTTACTGTGATTTAGCATCAAATTATTTTCCAAAGCCACGAACTTATATCATGAACTACATTATTTGATAATGTTTCAATATTACACACAAGATCCTTCACTACCAAGGTGGTGTCATCAGCAAACAGAAATATTTTTGAATCACCTGTAATACTAGAAGGCATATCATTTATATAAATAAGAAACAGCAGTGGCCCCAGCACCGACCCTTGGGTAACGCCCCATTTAACAGTGCCCCATTGGGACTGAACATCATTACCACTCTCAATATTGCGGAGGATTACCTTCTGCTTTCTGTTCTTAAAGTAGGAGGCGAACCAATTGTAAGCTACTCCCCTTACTCCATAGTGTTCCAACTTCTGCAGTAATATTTTGTGGTCAACACAGTCAAAAGCCTTCGTTAAATCAAAGAAAACACCTAGCGTTCGCAACCTTTTATTTAATCCGTCCAAAACCTCACAGAGAAAAGAGACTATAGCATTTTCAGTTGTTAAGCCATTTCTAAAACCAAACTGTACATTTGACAGCAAATTATGTGAATTTAAATGCTGCAGTAACCTTGTATATACAACCTCCTCGATAACTTTAGCAAACACCGATGGCATAGAAATAGGTCTATAATTGTCAACATTATCCCTGTCTCCATTTTTATAAAGTGGCTTCACTACCGAGTACTTTAATCGGTCAGGAAACCGACCACTCCTAAAGGAAAAGTTACAGATATGGCTAAGTACTGAGCTAACATACGTGGAACAATACTTCAGTATTGTGCTAGATACCCCGTCATATCCATGAGAGTTCTTGGTCTTTAGTGATTTAATTATTAACTCAATCTCCCTCTTGTCAGTATCATGGAGGAGCATTTCAGGTAACAGTCTCGGAACACTTTTTTCTAAGAGCGCTATATGATTCCCTGTTGGGACTAGGTTTCCATTTAGATCACCTGCTATATTCAGAAAGTGATTATTAAGTACTGTACATATATGCGACTTATCAGTAACACGGACATCCCCACTACGCACTGATTCTATATTCTCGACCGTCTCTGCAGACCAGCCACTTCCTTTACGACTGACCATATGGTTTTAATTTTATCCTGAGACTTAGCTATTCTATCTGCATACCACATACTTTTTGCCTTCCTAATAACTTTTTTAAGCACCTTACAATACTGTTTGTAATGGGCTGCTGCATTTAGATTGTGACTGTTTCTAACGTTTTGATATAATTGCCACTTTGTTCTACAAGATATTCTTATCCCTTTAGTCAGCCACCCAGGCTGCCTGTTTGTGCTAGTACCCTGTTTTGAACGTTCTAACGGAAAGCAACTTTCAAAGAGCACGAGAAAAGTCTTGAGGAAAGCATTATATTTATCGTCTGCTGTATCAGCACTATAAACATCTTGCCACTCCTGTTCCTTGATAAGGTTTACAAAAGTCTGTACAGTAACTGGATCAGCTTTCCTAAAAAGTTGGTAACTATATTTAACATGTGTTGCAGGGCAAAAATCTTTTAGCCTGGCTTTCATCAGAAAACATAACAGACCTCCACTCAGTCCTCCAATGAGCTCTCGCTTGACACCACTGAACAGTGAAGTGATAACGAGACAAATGGAAAAAAGTAAATAAATGGTTTACTATTTCAAAAGGAATCGAGATAACTCTGCACATGGTATATATGTCCTATGCGACTGGCGCGAAACAATACGTATGTAGATTGTATACATACACATAGCCACATACACTGATGGAAAAAAATCGCAGTACACAGAAATAATTAATGTAGAGTAATAAAATTTCTGGAATACATTTTTCTAGGTAACATATTTAAATGATTAACATTGCAAGATCACATGTTAATATAACTGTGACGTAACCCATCTCAAATCTGAAATGCTGGTACAACCGCCAGAACGTTAAACGTAAGCATGCAAACGTGCATGCATGTTATTGTACAGGTGCCGGATGTCAGTTTGTGGGATGGCGTTTCATGCCTCTTGTGCTCATGCCTCAATACAGGGACGGTCAATGCTGTTTGCGATGATCCTGGAGTTGTCATCTGACGATGTCCCATATGTGCTCGATTAGAGAGATCTGCTGATCGAGCAGGCCAAGGAACATATCGACACTCTGTAGAGCATCTTGGGTTACAACAGCGGTATATGGGCGAGCGTTATCCTGTTGGAAAGCATCACCTGGAACTAGCTTTCATCAGAAAACATAACAGACCTCCACTCAGTCCTCCAATGAGCTCTCGCTTGACACCACTGAAGTAGCAAATGGCTGTGGTTAGGGGTTGATGGAATGTACATTACAGGACGTCTGGCTCGGAGCTGTGCTGGAAGTAACCGATTTGTAATACTCTTTCATGTCACTGTGCTGCCAACTGCCGCTGAAATTGCAGTTGTAGATGCATTTAGATGCACCAGAGCCATATGCCGAACATGATTATCTTCCCTGTTGGTAGTGCCACGCGGTCGCCTGGAGCTGGGTCTTCTTGCGACCGTACATTATCGTGACCATAGCTACCAGCAATCATACACAGTGACCAAATTCGTGCCAAGTCTTTCTGCAGTATCATAAAAGGATCATCCAGTATCTCGTAGCCCTGTAACATGACCTTGTTCAAACTTAATGAAATGTTGATAATGGTGTCTTTTCCGTCTTTAATACATTCTTGAACAACATTAACGCAGAAAGTCCACTCTCTCTGTTAACTAACGCTCACGAGTGTTACAGCGGAAATTTATAGTAAACTTGATTCGCATCCTTATAGTGGCACTATTAGCGCCACTCATATGCGACTGGCGCGAAACAATACGTATGTAGATTGTGGACAGTTGGGAATGTGGGTCTCACGGGAAGCGTGCAAGGGATAAGTCCCTGCAGTCGCGGTATTCATCTGTATCCTCGGTGGCTCAAATGGATAGAGCGTCTCCCATGTAATCAGGAGATCCAGGGTTCGAGTCCCGGTCGGGTCACACATTTTCAGCTCTCCCCATCGAGGTATATCAGCAACACCTATCGGCAGCTGAGGGTTTCAATTAATTATCATGTATTCTACAGAATCTGCACGGTCATCAATAGTATCTGTTCTTTCGAGAACATTTACTATCTTCATATACATCCTCAGATCTTTCTTCCTCACATAAATCCTATGTTTCATACCAGGAGACTTCTCTTGGGCAGAAATGCCCTATTTGCTTGTGCTAGTCCGCTTTCTCTGTCCTCCTTGTTTCGTTCGTAATTTTGCGCCCAAGACAGCCGAATTCCTTAACTTCATTTACTACGTAACCTCAATTCTGATGTTAATTTACTCGCTATTCTTATTTCTGCTGCATTTCATGACTTTGCCTTTTTCCGGCGTTCTCTTAATCCATATTCTGTACTTATCAAAGTGTTCACTCCATTCAACAGATCCTGTAATTTTTCTTCGCACTGCCGGCCGGAGTGGTCGAGCGGTTCTAGGCGCTTCAGTCTGGAACCGCGCGACCGCTACGGTCGCAGGTTCGAATCCTGCCTCTGGCATGGATGTGTGTGATGTCCTTAGGTTAGTTAGGTTTAAGTAGTTCTAAGTTCTAGGGGACTGATGACCTCAGCTGTTAAGTCTCATAGTGCTCAGAGCCATTTTTTTTTCTTCGCACTCTCTGAGTACAGCAATGTCATCAGCGAAACACGGTACTTTTTCACCATGAATTTAACCCAGCTCTTGAATCTTGCTTTTATTTCCGTCATTGCTTGTTCCATGTATAGATTGAACAGTCGGGCGAAAGAGTGTATCCCTGTCTTAACCCTTTTTAATCTGAACGTTTCGTCCTTGGCCTTCTACCCTCACTATCCCCTCTTGGTTCTTGTACATATTACATTTTACCGGTCTTTGCACACAGCTTACTTTCGTTTTCCTCAGAATTTCGAAGATCTTGCACCAATTTACATCGTCAAACGCGTTTTCCTAGCTCGATGAATCCTATTAGTGTGCCTTGATTTCTCTTCAGCCTTGCTTCCATTATCAAGTGCAACTTCAGAACTGCCTCTCTTTGCCTTTACCTTTCCTAAAGCCAAACTGATTACCATGTAACAGATCTTCAGTTTTTTTTCCCTTTCCTTTGTACATTATCCTTGTCGGCAACTTGGATGCATGCGCAGTTAAGCTGATTGTGCCATAGTTATCGCACGTATCTGACCTTGCTATATTCGGATTTGTAGGGATTACATTTTTCCACGAGTCTGATGCTACGCCGCTACTCTTATGGATTCTGTACACCAACTTCATAGACGTTTGATTGTCGCTTCCCTCACTGATTTTAGAAATTCCGATGGAATGTTATCTATGTCTTCTGCCTTATTTGATCTCGGCTCTTCCAAAGCTCTTTTAAATTCTGCCTCTAGCACTGGATTCCCCATGACATCCGTATCAACTCCAGTTTTTTCTTCTGTCACTTCATCAGACGAGTCTTGCCCCTCAGAGGGGTCTTCAGTATACTCTTTCCACCTATCCGCTCTGTGTTTTGCTTTTAACGATGGAATTGCCATTGCACTCTTGCTGTTATCACCCTTCCTTTGAATTTCACCGAAGGTTGTTTTGAGTTTGCTATATGCTTACTCAATCCTTCCGACGATCATTTGTATTTCGGTTTCTCCTCATCTTTCCTACAGACATTTCACCTTGGCTGCCCTACGCTTGCTGTTTATTTCATTCCTAATGGATTTATATTGCTGTATTTCTGTCTTTTCCTGAACATTTTTGTACGTCCTTCTTTCGTCGACCAGTTTAAGCATTTCACCTGTTACCCGGGATTACTTCGCAATTACCTTATACCTACGTTTCTCTTTCCAGTGTCTGTCATTAACCTTTTACGTCTACTCCTCTTCAACTGAACTGCCTATTGTGGTCTTCCTTATCTCAGTTTCGACATCCTTCATGAATTTCAAACGCGTCTCGTCATTCCTCAATACTTCAGTATCCCACGTCCTTCCACAACGATTTTTTTGTATGGTTCTCATAAACTTCAGTCCGCAGCTCGTGGTCTAGAGGCTAGCGTTGCTGCCCTTCGAGCACGGGGTTCCGGGTTCGATTCCCGGCCGGGTTGGGGATTTTCTGTGCCCCTGGACTGGATGTTTTTGTTGTCCTCATCATTTCATCATCATCATCATTTGTGACTAGATTGTGTTGTGAAAAGAAAATGAGCTGTGTAAAAATTGGGATTTTGTACGGGCGCTGATGACCGTGCAGTTGATCGCCCCATAAACCAAACATCATCATCATCATAAACTTCAGTGTACTCTTCACCATTACTAAATTGTGAACTGAATCTACATCTGCTCGTGTGTACACTTTACAATCAATATTTGATTTTGGAATCTCTGTCTGACCATGATGTAATCTAGGTGGAACCTTCCAACGTGTCCGATAATAAAACAGCGTACCAGTGCATGAGCAGGATTATCTAGTTAATGAAGTACATTATATAAACTGAGAACAAGAAAACACTAAGGTTATGTGCACAACATAAGAAAAACGAAGTAAATATGTAAGGCAATCGCTATGCTAATTAAGCGCTTTTTTGGCTTCTGTTTTTTTCGCTTTATAAATTTCAAGCTCTTCTAACAAATTAAGAGCACGGCCTTTTTTCACCCTTAGGAGAATACACATACTACTCTCAATATTGCCTATAGCATGACCAGCTTCAGATAAATGCTGTCCCACGTTGTGCACATAACTCTAGTGTTTTTTGTTCCTTCTCTATTTATATAATATACTTCAGTAAGTAGATAATCTTGCTCATGCACTTGTACGGGATTTTATAATTCTTTTCTTGGTATGGCGTGCCGCAGGCACGAGGGCCCCTCTGGTGGTCACGTTTCCTCTAACCATCTCCGACTATGCGGCCTTCTGGCGTTAGCGCCAGCAGAGGGCGCTCATTATGTGCGGCAGTCTTGTTTTCATTCATTGGACTTCTTTAGCTTTTTGTTTTGTAATTTGTGTATTATTCTTTGTACTGAGAAAAGCTGTTTATTATTTATGTCATTATCTATAATATCGCCACTTGAGTGTATGTAAATTACTGTCTCGTAACTTTGTCCTTTCTAACAATCTAACAATGTTTTATTTAATAGCTTTTTATTACTGTAATGCCTCTTACACCTTATAAATCCATTACAGACCGTACTGATTGTACTTGACCTTTTTGCCGCATGGTGTAACCAGTGGCTCCTGAAAATCAATCCTTCCAAGACCCAGGCAATCATCGTAGGTCGTACCACTCGCTCCTTCCGGCGCCTCGATTTCTCCCTTACCATCTGCACCCGTCCTGTCTGCCTCACCCCACCCTCACCTACATTGGCCTCACCATTGACCGTCACCTCACCTGGATACCTCATCTCCGCTCCATCCAATCCAAAGCCCACAACTGACTCCGACTCGTGAAACTCCTCTCTGGCCGGACATGGGGGTTGCACCCCTCTACCATTCTCCACACCTACAAATCCTTAATCCGTCCCATCCTCTGTTATGCCAGTCCCGCCTGGATATCTGCCCCCTCCCCCCCAAATTCTATAAGTCCCTCCAGATCCTTGAGCGTCAGGCACTCCGCCTCGCCTTCCGTATACGCCTCCCGTCCCCCACGCAGATCCTCTATGACCTCATTCCTTTCCCCCATCTGCTCCTATTCCACGAACGTATCCGCATACTCTACACCTTCCGCTGCCTTGATCCCCCTCACCTCCTGGTTGCTCCTCTCCTCTCCCATCCCCACCCCCTTCCCCATCTTCACTGTTGTGTCCCCCCTACCCTCCATCTCTACACCCTTCATCTCCTTTCCCAAGGTGGCTTCCATCAACTCCCTCTCCCGGATGATGCTCTCTCTCCCTCAATTTATCCCTCCTATCAATTCTGATCCTCACACCTCCTCCTTTCCTCCATCCTTTCCCTGGGCTCCCTCTTCCCCCCTTTCATCCCGTGTTTCTCCCCGCCTAACCTCTCCCTACCTCCCTTCTCCCCCCCTGAGTCCCTTTGTATTTCCCGTCCTCTGCCTTCCTCACTCCCTGTCGCGTCTGCCCAGCACCCCTCAGCCCTCTTATGGGTCCTCATCGTCCATTGGCTCCTTCCCCCCCCCCCTTTCGCTTTTCCTCACCTTCCCCCCTTTTTTATCTTCCCCTCATCTGTCCAGTTTGCCCCCCACGTGCTCTCGGCTGTGGTATGTCATATTTTAGCGCAGTGTTCCAGTGAATGTTCAGTGTTGTTTCATCTTTTCCCATGTTGCGAACAGAAACCATGCTATCGCTGGGTGTGAATTTTATGTCCTTTGCGAACAGAAACCAGACTGTCGCCGTGTTTTTTTAATTGTCTGTCTATTATTTTACCTGTCTGCTTCGTATGTATTTTTATTAGCAGCATCATCCCTTTGTTCTATGTTTTAAGTTCCACGAATTTTTTTTTTCGCTATGTTACCTACCCTTTAAGTCTTCGATTTGATCGACTGTTTATTTATTATATATTATCTTCCTTTTTAAAACAAAGTCTGTAGGCTGAAGAGCGGCATACTAAGCTCCTGCCAGCCCGCCCCCTTCGGGGGGAATTGAAATTCAATAAAGAAAAAAAAAATACTGATTGTATCCCCCCTTTACTTTACGTTGTACAATTGTCATAGAAGAATATGTGTACGCCTACAGTAACGACATCTAGCGAACTTAAAACACAAACATTTTGTGGCTACTGTAAGGCAGTTTGTTTTGAACAGTAGTGCTGCTGACAAGATGACTCTTGTGTATTCTATTATTTATATATGTTTGACGATGCTGATTTTATGTTTAGCATTTGACGATGCCACTATGGCGCCAGCAGATTAGGACATGTTTTTATAAAATGGGTGTTCCTCATCATACTTAAAGTGCTCAAATGCACATGTATCTCAGAAATACTTTTCATTATGATCTACTTTACTGTTTTAAGATATAGACAATTTGCTAGTTGTATTTGTGTTTTTCCCATATTTTGCTGCAGATCTGAAGATGGTCAGTACAGAACGAAACCGGTAGTCTGATGACATAAAATTTATGACAGTAAAGGAAATTTATTCTATTTTCCGATCACTGTTCAATTCGTGACCATGTCGCAGCTTGTGAACTTTACACCAATTCTTATCAAGATCTGACTGAATATTTATGTTGCTTCTTTGACAGTATTATAGATGCTGTTTCACTGCCATGACTTAACACCAGTGCTGGAGGGTCACATGGCTGCGTGCAACCATTTTTGTGCCAATTCCACTTCCACTCCTCAACACACGTTCAAAAACGTATCGCAGTGGCCGGTTAAAGTAAACATGGCGTTATTAAAAAAACTTAAGATAGAATTTAACTTTGACTGTGCTGTACTAGCACACAGCGTAGGTACCTGGGGAAACGTAACTCGGTCTCTTGCTGGCGTTGACAGTAAACATGTATGATTACAGTTCTTATTTTGGATTAATTCTGATTTTCGCTGCGTACACAATTGTTATATTTTATGTCCCTGGTGGGCGGCGGGATATGGAACGTCACACCTCAGTTATTGTGGACACTGCAGCCTTCTATTTGACGAAGAATAAGTGAAGAAAATTATCACGGCGTGAAGCACTAGATATAGCCTTGTCGAGGTTCAGAATTTTGTAAGTCTTTAATATCTGGTCAGTTGGTAGTAGGGATGGCGGTTATCACTGAAAGAACCAGTTTTCGGTTGCACCTGTTCTTTCCGTCTCCAGTTTAACATGACTGTTACAATTGCTGAAAATAAAAACCTGTTTCTGAAATAACCAATTTTCAGTTTTTTCATACTATTACATTCGGTAATAACAAAGACTGAAAACTTCTAATACAGGTAAAGGAGCATGAGCGAATGGTCACAAGTTGATGAACTTTGTCATCACTTTAGGATGGTATTATCCCTAGTTTATAGAACATTGTGTATTGAACTGAGGGCCTAGAGGGAGAGGCTTCGTCCCACCGTAGCTCACAGTGGTTCACAACCGCACAACAGGCCACAGCAGTCCACCCACCCCACCGCCGCCCCACAGCGAACCCAGGGTTATTGTGCAACTGTGGCCTGGTGACATGGCGCATTGTCATCCATAAAATCTCCATTTTTGTTTGGGAACATAAGGTCCCCGAACATCCGGAGGACCCAGTCCATTCCATGTAAACACAGCCCATACCATTATGCAGCCACCACCAGCTTGCACAGTGCTTCAGGAGAGGCGCTGCAGGCCATGTGCTGTTAAAAATGGCACTCGCGTCGGTAATCTGATGCTGTAGCCCCGTAACTCCCAATTTAGGCGCTCTGTCCTAACGGATACTTTCGTTATACGACCCACATTGATTTCTGCAGTTATTTCACGTAATGTGCTTGCCTGTTAGCACTGACAACTTTACCCCAACGCCGCTGTTCTAAGTCGTTAAGTGAAGGTCGTCGGCCACTGCCACAGTGGTGAGGTGTGACGCCTGAAGTTGGGTATTCTTATCACGCTCTTGACCCTGAGGATTTCGGAATATTGAATTTCCTAACGATTTCGAAAATGGAATGTCTCATGCCTCTAGCTCCAACTGTCATCCCGTGTTCTGAGTCCGTTGATTCCCGTCGTGGGGCCGTAATCACATGGGAAACGTTTTTACATGAGTCACATGAGTAAAAATGGCAACCGCGACATTGCACTTTTTTTTAGCATAATCCCTATCACTTCAGACATGGGGGTTACCTTCATAGTTTCGGATGTTGGATTTAGCATTTGTTAAAATTCAGAAGTAAGTAAGAAACACGTATTTTTCTTTGTTTTCTCCAAAAAAATTTCGTCTCCGAGATACAGCCCACCAAAGATGGTTCTGCGCATACTATTTTGAAGATGTTAATTTTGGAAAAAATTTTAAAATGCTGTATCTCTGGAACAGTTCTAGATATTTTGTCGGCGTTCTTTTTATTTGGAAGATAATTGCTTTCTCATTACAAAGAAATCCTCCATTTGGACTTACCTGTCACAGTCCTTTTACTAAATCATTCTGAACTATTTTTATAATTAACAGAAAAATTATTTTTTCAAAAATGTCAATCCATAAAATTTTGATTTTTTTCAGTTGATTAGTACCATATAGTTCTACATTCCACTTCTAAGTTGGACAGGTTTTATTTTTAAAAAACCATTTTTTATACTTTCAAGAGCAATGTATGTCTTCACTGAAGTTGTTACTTACTAATTTCTTTGTTACAATGTTTATTTCTACAGTCTTTTTTGCTGTTATTACTTATCACTTTCTTTGTTACAGTTATTACTTTTCACTTTATTTGTTGCAGATATATCTTATACTTTGTTGCAGTTTCTTGTGAGCTTTTTGGCGTGGTTGTTCATTGCAGGTTTCTGTATTATAGTTGTTCAGTGCTAATTTGTTTACTAAAGAGGCTTCTAAGAAATCTGAGACCATCCAATGAGTTCTGTGTTTTCGTAAGGAATTTGCCAGTTGACACAGTTGCAGTGTGTTTTGTGATAAGGACTATCTGAAATGTTTTCTGGCTGGGGCCACAGGAGAGTGAAGTGTGCTGACTACTTGCGTATCCATAAAAGAGTGATACATAAAACAAACATAAAAACAGACTTTGTTCAGGATAGGAATAAGTATTCTCATTTGAAGACTCTGTTTCAAAGTGAAGATGTTTCCAGTGACGACGTTTTGTGTTCTAAATGTTTCGACAGAATAACAACAAAAACAGAATAACAACAATAACAACAACAATGATAGTATCTGAGCAAGGTGAAGTCGCCCATGGTGCAGATTTTGCATCAATAGAGCAAGAATTAAATACCCTGCATCAGCCAACTACAGGGGTAGGTGTTGGTGTTAGTTCTGTTAAGAAACCGTGGTCAGTGAAGTCGAGTCATATGCTCTATGCATCAAGAAAGCGCAGAGAAATTACTAAAGCTATGGATGAATACACTACAGTAAAACTGAGCACACTCTTCAAAGTATAAATTCCATCTTCAGAAGAAAATGAACCAAAGCGTTCTTGCACCTCTTCCCAGGAAATTTTCACAAATATCAATTCAGCTGTTGAATATTGTGCACGCTACAGTGAAAAGGTGAAAGTTTTAACTACTATTACAGAGACATTTTCAAAGAAAACAATTTTGAACCATGTTCCATCGGTATCAAAGTACATGGTAGACAAATCAAGAAATGTGAGGTCTGGAAAAGGAGTCTTTGGAAGACCAGATCCCTATTATGGTCACCCTGTAGAAGCAGCTCAAGTTCAAGTAGTGCAGTCATTTTATATGGAAGAGAAATGGGACTGTTCTCGCCAGAGTGCCAACAAAAACGACACTGTAACTGTAACAATTGAAGGTCAAAAAGTTGTGCAAGTGAAGAGGTACATGACTCACAGTATTAAAGAAACTTTTGCAACTTATAAGACCAACTATACAACTTCACATACTGGAAGATCAACGTTTTATGCACTACGACCTAAGTGGATAGTTCCAAACCCACCAGATGTCTGTTTATGTGTGTAGTGCGCGAATTTTGAACTTTGTGTGGTAACTTTGAAAAACTTACTGGAGCACGTGACATATGACACCTTGGTTGGGCGTGTGAAGTCATTAGTAGCCTATGACGTAAAGCGAGAGACTTGTTTGTTTCAAGAATGTGGTGACTGCCTGGAAATGGAGGACTGTCTTTACAGACACTTGGCCTGGAAGACGTAGCAGATAACTCTGCAGAAATTACATATGCGACATGGGAGGAAAATAAACTAATTAAGAAAACTTTTGCCTTTGACCGTTTCATTGATGAACTTGGTAAATGGTCAGTGAAAGCAGTAACATACCAGCATCTGAAGAAATTGCAACAACAACACATTGCAGAAGTGAAAGGGTGTGTACAAGCTGAAGAACTGTGTTTAGTGCTTCACTGTGATTTTGCTGAGAACTGGTCTGTAATTCTCCCACAAGGACATGACTCAGCACATGCTTTGCTAGCAATGCGCAAAATTCTTCAACTGCAAACAGAAGGGCGGCAGGGTTGGCCGAGCGGTTCTAGACGCTATAGTCTGGAACCCCGCGACCGCTACGGTCGCAGGTTCGAATCCTGCCGCGGGCATGGATGTGTGTGATGACCTTAGGTTAGTTAGGAATAAGTAGTTCTAAGTTCTAGGGGACTGATGACCTCAGCAGTTAAGTCCCGTATTGCTCAGAGCCATTTGAACCATTTTTTTTTGCAAACAGGAACAGAGAAGATCATGATTATTTCTTATGGTGCTCCTAGTCATTTTAAAAATCTTTACCAGATGTTTGAATTCAGTAAGTCGCCTGTGCCAAATGGCTGGTTATACAGTGCTACTGGTCACGGGAAGAGGCTTTGCGATGGTGTAGGAGGTCTGCTGAAGCACGATGCCACAAAACAATCTTTCCAGATCAAATACAGCTGCGATTCAGAATGCTGAGAGAGTCTAAAGAGGAAATCGAAGAACTGCGTGAGCAGAAAGAAGAAGAATGTGCCAAACAAACTAATCCTGTGAAAGGATTTCATTAGACACATTTTTGGACTCAGAGTGATGGTCGAACTCATATTGCACGCACTTCAAAGAGCAAGAAAGAAGAAATTTCGTTTGTTCGGCCAACACCTCATAAACAGCAGGATAATGTTCATACCCAGAACCTGAGAAGGTGGATGGTGGTGGCGTGTGTGTATGACTGTGACTGGTGGATTGCAGAGATTATAGACACCAGTTATGGGTTAAACGAAATTGTAGTGAACTATATGCTACCACATGGCCTGCTACTAAATATAGGTTTCCAGCTGAAGGACAGCAACAACGCCTTCAGTTCTCACTTCCTGTCCACAATTTTTTGAAGACCGTAAGTGCTCCAGTTCCTATTGGTTCAACAGGAAGGCATTACTCTATATCAAAGGGAGATACTGAAGCAGTGGAACATATTTTTTGTTCATTGACTAGATAATTTCAGTACAAAACAGAGTGCAAAGAAGTTGTATAAAATGAAACCATTAAGTCTTTGGACCTTTAACATACATTTTGGAGCAATTTAAAATGCTTGAAAAATGAGTGTCTTACTCATTTTTAAAAACGAAAATTATGTTAAATAAGGCTAGGTTTACTCCCCCCATGAACCATGGACCTTGCCGTTGGTGGGGCGGCTTGCGTGCCTCAGGAATACAGATAGCCGTACCGTAGGTGCAACAATAACGGAGGGGTATCTGTTGAAAGGCCAGACAAACGTGTGGTTCCTGAAGAGGGGCAGCAGCCTTATCAGTAGTCGCAGGGGCAACAGTCTAGATGATTGACTGATCTGGCCTTGTAACACTAACCAAAACGGCCTTGCTGTGCTGGTACTGCGAACGGCTGAAAGCAAGAGGAAACTACTGCCGAAATTTTTCTCGAGGGCATGCAGCTTTACTGTATGGTTAAATGATGATGGCGTCCTTTTGGGTAAAATATTCCGGAGGTAAAATAGTCCCCCATTCGGATCTCCGGGAGGGGACTGCTCAAGAGGACGTCGATATCAGGAGAAAGAAAACTGGCGTTCTACGGATCGGAGCGTGGAATGTCAGATCCTTTAATCGGGCAGGTAGGTTAGAAAATTTAAAAAGGGAAATGGATACGTTAAAATTAGATATAGTGGGAATTAGTGAAGTTCGGTGGCAGGAGGAACAAGACTTTTGGTCACGTGAAAACAGTGTTACAAATACAAAATCAAATAGGGGTAATGCAGGAGTAGGTTTAATAATGAATAAAAACAATTGGAGTGCGGGTAAGCTACTGCAAACAGGATAGTGAACGCATTATTGTGGCCAAGATAGATACGAAGCCCACGCCTACCACAATAGTACAAGTTTATATGCCAACTAGATCTGCAGATGACGAAGAAATTGATGAAATGTATGATGAGATAAAAAAATTATTCAGATAGTGAAAGGAGACGAAAATTTAATAGTCATGGAGGACTGGAATTCGATAGTAGGGAAAGGAAGAGAAGGAAACGTAGATGGTGAATATGGATTGGGGGTAAGAAATCAAAGAGGAAGCCGCCTGGTAGAATTTTGCACAGAGCATAACTTAATCATAGCTAACACTTGGTTCAAGAATCATAAAAGAAGGTTGTATACATGGAAGAAGCCTGTAGATACTAGAAGGTATCAGATAGATTATATAATGGTAAGACAGAGATTTAAGAACCAGGTTTTAAATTGTAAGACATTTCCAGGGGCAGATGTGGACTCGGACCACAATCTATTGGTTATGAACTGTAGATTAAAACTGAAGAAACTGAAGGAAAAGTGGGAATTTAAGGAGATGGGATCATAATAAACTGACTAAACCAGAGGTTGTACAGAATTTCAGGTAGAGCAAAAGGGAACAATTGACGGGAATGGGGGAAGGAAATACAGAAGAAGAAGAATGGGTAGCTCTGAGGGATGAAGTAGTGAAGGCAGCAGAGGATCTGTAGTGTCGGCAGACTTGCCAACACTACGTACACTAATTGAAAGAGGCGGTCAAGATGCACGCGCTAACTCACGAAGGATGGAGTGAGGTCTGAAATAGGATACGTAATGAATGTTATAAAGAAAAGTACGTAGCTCCTTGAATACTTAACTTTTAATCCCTCATTGTATACAGCATTCTTGATGAGACATCTAGAGATTGTGACGATACAAGTGAGGCTCTTTAGATACATGCAATGTTACAAATGGCGCCTTGCTAGGTCGTAGCCATGTACTTAGCTGAAGGCTATTCTAACTGTCTCTCGGCAAATGAGAGAAAGGCTTCGTACGTGTAGTCGCTAGCAATGTCGTCCGTACAACTGGGGCGAGTGCTAGTACGTCTCTCGAGACCTGCCTTGTGGTGGCGCTCGGTCTGCGATCCTGACAGTGGCGACACGCGGGTCCGACATGTACTAATGGACCGCGGCCGATTTAAGCTACCACCTAGCAAGTGTGGTGTCTGGCGGTGACACCACATTCCTCCCCCGCAAATCGGCGAACGGTCGTGTGATAAGGCTTCCGCCCGCCGTGGGGAGGACCCCATGTTGACGTATGTGATGGGGTGGGGAGCCTAACAACAGGCGAGGCCGTGCCACCCGCACCCTGCCATTCGGACCGAGGGGAGCTAGGAAACGCCTGAAAACCTAGTCCAGGGTGCACGTCAACATGCGGTGTATGCGCCCGTAATGAGACAGGGGGGGCCGAAGGGTCGACCTCCATTGCGTCGGGGGATCCGACGCGCGATGACGACATCTGGGCCGGAGCGGGCAAGAGTTCCATGGCGGAGGACAGCTGGTCACTGGAAGCGGTCGGCGGCGCGTGACCCAGGGAGGCGCTGGGCGGCTGCAGCGAAGCGTCCACTGCGGGCGGCGCCGGCGGGAGAACAGGCGGCGGCGGCGGCGGCGGCGGCGGCGGCATGTCGCCATGAGGCAATAGGGAAGGCAGCGTCGGTAACACCTGGGGATGAGGCGAGCCAGTAGATGGGTCCCCAGGGCGCTGACCGGACGGCACCATCGCTGAAAGCAGACGGGGAGCGGCAGAACCCAGGCGACGACAGAGGCGCAGCTGATTGAGATGCCGACGCACCTCACCAGAGGCCCCCAAAACCAAATACATCGCGCGGCCGAGGCAGCGAAGAATGCGCCCTGCGAGCCAACGCCGTGAACCTCGATAGTTGCGATAGAAGACAACGTCGCCAGGAGCAAAAGAAGGAGTCTGCCGCTGCACAGGAACCTGATGCGGCGGATGCAGCAAAGACATCAGGGTTCGATGAGGACGACCGTGGAGCAACTCAGCCGGCGAGCGACCATCGCGGGGCTGAGAGCGATACGAGGACAAAAAGAGCAAAAAAGCGGCCTCCCGAGAATGCGACTCTTTCAACTTCAACATCTGTGACTTGAAAGTCCGGACCAAACGTTCAGCGGCAGCGTTTGACTGAGGCAAAAACGGCGCGGATGTCAGATGTTTAATACCATTGGCCGTGCAGAATGACTGAAATTCTGCAGACATGAATTGTGGACCATTGTCGGAAACAATAGTCTGTGGAAGACCTTCAATGCAAAAAATAGCAGATAACGCTTGGATGGTGGCAGATGACGTCGTGGAAGACATCCGGACAACAAAAGGAAAATTACTGAAAGAATCGACCACAACCAACCATCGAGCATTCCAGAATGGGCCAGCAAAATCTATGTGCAAGCGTTGCCAAGGGGAAGTGGCTTTCGGCCATGCAAAGAAATTCCGCGGGGGCGCGGATTGTTGTTCGGCACACGCCATGCAAGAAGAGCACATATTCGTAATCGCAGCATCGATTCCGAACCAAGTACAGTGCTGACGAGCAAGTTGTTTCGTCCGCACTATACCCCAATGTCCTTGGTGAAGAAGCCGTAAGACAGAGGACTGTAACGAACGTGGGACCACGACTCTGGACTGATCATTACCAGAACGCAACAACAAAACACCACGTCGTACAAAAAGTCTCTCCTTGTGAGCAAAAAATCGGCGAACCAGCGGATCCTCGATCCGCGACTTTGACAAGGGCCATTGCGTAGCAACAAAACGCAAAACGGTAGCAAGGACAGGGTCAGCAGCTGTGGCTGTAGCTACACGACGAAAATCAATCGGAAACGATTCGACCACATCATCGGTTTCCGAATCAATGAACATACAAGCAAGTTCGGAAGAATCGAATGCTTTATCCTCAGCAACAGGCAAACGGGACAACGCATCAGCGTTGCCGTGCTTAGCAGTGGACCGATACAAGATATCGTAGCGGTACTGAGAGAGGAAAAGCGACCAGCGAATGAATTTCTGCGCTGTACGTGGAGGAACCGGCTTGTTCGGATGAAAAAGCGATGTCAAAGGTTTGTGGTCCGTGATGATGGTAAAATGACGACCATACAAGAAATCATGGAACTCAGTAACACCAAAGACGAGAGCCAATGCTTCTTTCTCTATCTGTGAATAATTTCTTTGCGCAGACGAGAGCAATTTGGACGCAAAGGCGATAGGGCGATCATGCGATCCATCTTTGGGCGCAAGCACAGCACCGATCCCGAAATCCGACGCATCTACCATCAACAAAAGGGGTTTCTGGGGATCGAATGGTGTAAGGCAAGTATTTGAAAGCAACGCCGATTTCAACTGGCGAAAGGCGCGTTCGCATTCCGTCGACCAGACGAACGGAACACCTTTACGGCGTAAGCGATGAAGCGGAGCTGAAATGGAAGAGGCATTGCGCAGAAAGCGATGATAATAGTTGATTTTTCCCAGCACACTCTGTAGCTGCTTCAAAGTCTGCGGCGAAGGTAAGTCCTGTATGGCACGGAGGTGCTCGGGACTCGGATGTATGCCTTGGGCATTGAAGACATGTCCCAAATATGGTAAGTCACGAGCAAAAAACACACATTTGTCCTTCCGCAAGCGAAGACCATTCTGTCGCAAGACCCGAAATAAGGTGCGTAGATTTTCTAAATGTTCGTCTGCTGTCCTTCCGGAGATCACAATATCGTCCAGATAGTTCGCAGCAGTAGGGACCGACGCACAAACAGTTTGTAAATATTGCTGAAACAATGCAGGGGCAGATGCACACCCAAATGGCAGTCTTTTGAATCGGTACAAACCAAGATGCGTGTTAACCACCAAGACGCGCTGGGATTCTTCGTCCACAGGTATTTGCAAGTACGCATCTGCTAGGTCCAACTTCGAAAAGTATTTACTCGGGCACAGTTTGTCAAAAAGATCTTCCGGGCGGGGCAAAGGAAAAGTTGCAGACACAAGTTGTGGATTCACAGTGGCCTTGAAGTCCACACAAAGTCTCAGTTTCCCGGAAGGTTTTGGCAAAATTACTAAGGGTGAGGCCCAGAGAGAAGCCTGCACACGTTCAATTACACCTTGTGATTCGAAATCGTTTAATGTTCTGGTGACCTCATCACGCATTGCGTGGGGAACATTGCGCGCTCTGAAAAATTTCGGTTGCGCGTTCACTTTCAGTTCCAAATGTGCTTCATAGTTCTTAGCGCAACCAAGGCCCGGTGCAAAAATGTCTGCAAATTCTTCACATAGACTAGAAACACTGGCTGAAGGCACAGTCTGATTCACTGATAGGACCCGATTGACGATAGACAAGTTAAACAACTGAAATAAATCTAAACCAAACAAGTTCACTGCCGAAGAAGAACGAAGAACGTAAAAAGACACAAGTTTTGTTTGTCCCTTGTATGTTGCAAGATGGCTGCACTGTCCTAACACAGGGATATTCTGTCCTGCATAACTCGTGAGCTGAACATTTGCGGCACGCAACGGAGGTGCGCCCAGTTGTTTGTACGTGGCGTGATTGAGCAATGAAACTGCAGCTCCGGTATCGAGCTGGAACGGTACTACTTGTCCGGCAAAGTCCAAATGTACAAAAAGTTTATTGTCCTGCTGACGACAAGAGCGACTGTTTTGTGCAACGTGAACAGACACTGGTACAGACTCACGTGTGACATGACGGGATTTGCGTCGACGTCGACGCACACTTTTTGTGGGACGAACACAGTCACTGTTAGCGAGAGGAACACTGGGCGGAGTGGCACTAACTACATGAATGTCCATGGGCGAAGGTTCCCGAGCCTGTGTGTCCTTGATTCGATTCCGGCGCGAAGCAAAGGGCCTGGAATGGTTGTGAGTGTCCGATCTAAGCTTTTTCTGGCAAACACTTTGAACATGTCCTTTCTTATTACAGAAAAAGCAAATAGCCTGGCGTGACGGGCAATTCTCACGCGAATGTCTAGTTGCACACCGCGGGCATGATTTCACTGCATTTGCTTGCTTTCGCGGGACACGTGGCGGTGCGGACGTGCGCGAGGGCAGGTTAGCGTTCCGTGCAGCGGGCGCGGCGGGCCGGTTAATGTGACACACGGCTGGCGAAGTTGCAAATGATTCCTGAGCAAAGTCAAGTGTGTCTTGCCTATCCAATATGTCTATCACTTGTTGAAGGGAGGGATTAACTAGTTTCAAAATCTGTTCCGTATGCGAACATCAGAAACGTTCTGTGCTATTGCATCACGCACCATAGTATCTGAATAAGGGAGTCCACATTCACACTCAAAAGCACAATCCCTTGTAAGGCCTTGCAATGTTGCAACCCACTCCCTATTAGTCTGACCGGCCGTACGCTTTGTACGAAAGAACGTATACCTTTTTGCAACTACATTAACTGTTTCTTTGAAATAGGCATCTAACGCCGACAAAATTTCTTCGTAGGACAGAGTTGCTACGTCGCGTCGGGGAAACAATTGCACTATCACACGGTAGGTGGACACACCTACACACGAAAGCAAAAACGGCTGCCGCTAATTACCTTGAATTCTGTAGGCGGCGAGATGGAATCCAAATTGGCGTGACCACTCCGTCCACGTTTCAACGGCTGCATCAAAGCTACGAAACGGGGATGCAACTGCATGTTGTGGCTGCGGTAGCGGTGAAGCGGCGGCGGCCGCATCGGTTTGCAGTGCACGTTGACCCTGGACGAGCTGTCCAAGGGCATCCAATAACGCCTGCGTCTGCTGATTCTGCAAGCGATAAAATTCGGACAGTACATCCAGAGAAGCCATGACAAGTAAATGTAAGCAAGTAGAAAGAACAAGACCCTTTTTACTCTCGTCGCCAAAATTGTAGTGTCGGCAGACTTGCCAACACTACGTACACTAATTGAAAGAGGCGGTCAAGATGCACGCGCTAACTCACGAAGGATGTAGTGAGGTCTGAAACAGGATACGTAATGAATGTTATAAAGAAAAGTACGTAGCTCCTTGAATACTTAACTTTTAATCCCTCATTGTATACAGCATTCTTGATGAGACATCTAGAGATTGTGGCGATACAAGTGAGGCTCTTTAGATACATGCAATGTTACAAATGGCGCCTTGCTAGGTCGTAGCCATGTACTTAGCTGAAGGCTATTCTAACTGTCTCTCGGCAAATGAGAGAAAGGCTTCGTACGTGTAGTCGCTAGCAATGTCGTCCGTACAACTGGGGCGAGTGCTAGTACGTCTCTCGAGACCTGCCTTGTGGTGGCGCTCGGTCTGCGATCCTGACAGTGGCGACACGCGGGTCCGACATGTACTAATGGACCGCGGCCGATTTAAGCTACCACCTAGCAAGTGTGGTGTCTGGCGGTGACACCACAGGATCAAGTAGGTAAAAAGACGAGGGCTAGTAGAAATCCTTGGGTAATAGAAGAAATATTGAATTTAATTGATGAAAGGAGAAGATATAGAAATGTAGTAAATGAAGCAGGCAAAAAGGAATACAAACGTCTCAAAAATGATATCGACAGGAAGTGCAAAATGGCTAAGCAGGGATGTCTAGAGGACAATTATAGGATGTAGAAGTTTGTCTCACTAGGGGTAAGATAGATACTGCCTACAGGAAAATTAAAGAGACCTTTGGAGATAAGAGAACCACTTGTATGAACATCAAGAGCTCAGATGGAAACCCAGTTCTAAGCAAAGAAGGAAAAGCATAAAGGTGGAAGGAGTATATAGAGGGTCTATACAAGGACGATGTACTTGAGGACAATATTATAGAAATGGAAGAGGATGTAGATGAAGACGAAATGGGAGATACGATACTGCGTGAAGAGTTTGACACAGCACTGAAAGACCTAAGGTGAAACAAGGCCCCGAGAGTAGACAACATTCCGTTAGAACTACTGACAGCCTTGGGAGAGTCAGTCCTGACAAAACTCTACCATCTGGTGAGCAAGATGTATGAGACAGGCGAAATACCCTCAGACTTCAAGAAAAATATAATAATTCCAATCCCAAAGAAAGCAATTGTTGACAGTTGTGAAAATTACCGAACTATCAGTTTAATAAGACACTGCTGCAAAATACTAACACGAATTCCTTACAGACGAATGGAAAAACAGGTCGAAGCCGATCTCAGGGAAGATCAGTTTGGATTCCGTAGAAATGTTGGAACACATGAGGCAATACTGACCCTACGACTTATCTTAGAAGATAGATTAAGGAAAGGCAAACCTACGTTTCTAGCATTTGTAGACTTAGAGAAAACTTTGACAATGTTGACTGGAATACTCTCTTTCAAATTCTGAAGGTGGGAGGGTTAAAACACAGGGAGCGAAAGGCTATATACAATTTGTACAGAAACCAGATGGCAGTTATAAGAATGGAGGGACATGAAAGAGAAGCAGTGGTTGGTAAGGGAGTGAGACAGGATTGTAACCTCTCCCCAGTGTTATTCAATCTGTATATTGAGCAAGCAGTGAAGGAAACAAAAGAAAAATTTGGAGTCGGAATTAAAATCCATGGAGAAGAAATAAAAAATTTGAGGTTTGCCGATGACATTGTAACTCTGCCAGAGACAGCAAAGGACTTGGAAGAGCAGTTGAATAGAATGGACAGTGTCTTGAAAGGAGGATATAAGATGAACATCAACAAAAGCAAAACGAGGGTAATGGAATGTAGTCGAATTAAGACTGGTGATGCTGAAGGAATTAGATTAGGAAAGGAGACACTAAAAGTAGTAAGGGAGTTTTGCTATTTGGGTAGCAAAATAAGTGATGATGATCGAAGTAGAGAAGATATAAAATGTAGACTGGCAATGGGAAGGAAATCGTTTCTGAAGAAGAGAAATTTGTTAACATCGAGTATAGATTTAAGTGTCAGGAAGTCGTTTCTAAAAGTATTTGTATGGAGTGTAGCCATGTATGGAAGTGAAACATGGACGATAACTAGTTTGGACAAGAAGAGAATAGAAGCTTTCGAAATGTGGTGCTACAGAAGAATGCTGAAGATTATATGGGTAGATCACATAACTAATGAGGAGGTACTGAATAGAACTGGGGAGAAGAGGAGATTGTGGCACAACTTGATTAGAAGAAGGGATCGGTTGGCAGGACATTTTCTGAGGCATCAAGAGATCACCAATTTCGTATCGGAGGGCACTGTGGAGGGTAAAAATCGTAGAGGAAGACCGAGAGATGAATACACTAAGCAGATTCAGAAAGGTGTAGGTTGCAGTAGGTACTGGGAGATGAATAAGCTTGCACAGGATAGAGTAGCATGGAGAGCTGCATCAAACCAGTCTCAGGACTAAAGACCACAACAACAACAAGGCTAGGTTTTGATTTTTATGAGCCTGTTATGTGATAATATGGTAATAAAACAGGTTTATGTATGGCAAAAATTTCAGTTGTTTATAAAACCTTTTCAACCTAAAACTGGAAGATCTCTTTCTCAGGGAATGTAGAACTATATGGTACTAATCAACAGAAAAAAATCAAAATTTTATGGATTGACATTATTGTATGCTATAGTAAAAGAACTTTGACAGATAAGTCCAAATGGAGGATTTCTTTGTAATCATAAAGCAATTATCTTTCAAATAAAAAAAACAACTAAACAACTAGACCTGTTCCACAGATACAGCATTTT
Organism: Schistocerca nitens; assembly: GCF_023898315.1. NCBI lineage: Eukaryota > Metazoa > Arthropoda > Insecta > Orthoptera > Acrididae > Schistocerca > Schistocerca nitens. Next base: position 420,935,026 of record NC_064617.1, on the reverse strand, counting down.
AATTTTTTTTCCCAAACACGCATCTTCAGGATGGTGTGTGCAGTGTCATCTTTGGAGGGCTGTATCTCAGAGCAGAAAGTTTTTTGAGAAAACAAAAAAAAAATACGTGTTCCTTACTAAGTCCTTCATTTTAGCATATGGTAAATTCAATAACATCCGAGACTATGAAGGTAAGATCTTTTCCTAGCTTGCCCAAATTGATATGGACTATGCCATTACCATTTTATACCTTGTGTACGCGATACTGCCGCCATCTGTATGTGTGCATGTTCCTGTCCCATGACTTTTGTCACCTCAATGTATCGTGCGGTTATATGGCATATTCTCTTGTCTCTTCGTCTCCAGACAAGAACTCTAGCAACGGTTGAACAATGTTCATGTTGGGACATACGAATAAACTTACAAAAAGGTATGACAACAATTATGTTATCGTACAATACAATGTGTAGCTATACCGAACAATATCTATATACGAACCTTGAACAAGACGGAATAAAAAGTGACAACTTAGTTTGTCTTACATACACTATATGATCGAAAATATCCAGACAGCTAACAGTGGACATTAATATGGGCTGTGCCCACCTTCTGCTTTATGAAGGCATGCAATTGCTGGAGACACTTTTAGTGAGCTGTCTCAATGTCTGTGGAAGAATGGCTGCGCATTAATCCTCAAGAGCCGAAATAAGGGAAGGTAGGGATGTTGGTGTGGGGACTCAAGCGAAGTCGACTTTCTGACTCACCACAAAAAGTATTCCATTGGGTTCAGGTCGGTACTCTGCGTAGGTAAGTTCGTTTCATGAATGTTATTGTCCACAAACCATTGCCTCACAGATACTGCTTTACGACAGGTTGCATTGTCATGCTGATTTAAATAACCATAGTCTCCGAACTGCTCCTCTACTGTACACAGTACACAATGCTGTGAAATGTGTTCGTATCCTTCCACATTTAGCGCTTTCTTAAGCACAATAAGGCGACCACATTCTAAACTCGAAAAACATCCCTACACCGTAACACCATCTCCACTGTACTTCACTTTTTGTGCTACACATGATAGCAGGTAACGTTCTCCAGACAGCCGCCTGGTAACCACTCGAAATCACTTGTTTACGGTTATCCACTGTCCAGTGGCGTCGCTGTTTGGACCACCACAATCGTCTCATAGCAATGCCTACAGAAATGGGTACCTTATAAGGAGATTGTCAACTATTCCTGCTCAACCGTTTACACAAGTTCAGGCATCGCTTGGCTCTCTGACTACAGAAATGTTTGGTTTATGAAGAGTGGCTAGTCTCTTGTGACATCTGTTGGTCAATTCCGCATTACATAGGAATGTCCGGATACTTCTGATCATATAGTGTACTTAAGAATTTAAATTGATATTCTACATCTGCATGGATACTCTGCAAATCACATTTAAGTGCCTGGCAGAGGGTTCAGCGAACCACCTTCACAATTCTCTATTATTCCAATCTCTTATAGCGCGCGGAAAGAATGAACACCTATATCTTTCCGTACGCGCTCTGATTTCCCTTATTATTTCGTGGTGATCGTTCCGCCCTATGTAGGTCGGTATCAAGAAAATATTTTCGCATTCGGAGGAGAAAGTTGGTGATTGGAATTTCGTGAGAAGATTCCGTCGCAACGAAAAACGCTTTTCTTTTAATGATTTCCAGCCCAAATCCTGTGTCATTTCTGTGACACTCTCTCCCATATTTCGCGATAATACAAAACGTGCTGCCTTTCTTTGAACTTTTTCGATGTACTCCGTCAGTCCTACCTGGTAAGGATTCCACACCGCGCAGCACATAGGTATCAACAGTAAATGTCAAAACTATAATCGGCTGATGGATAAATGTTTGACGTTGCATCGCAATTTCACGCGCAGCTGGCAAGGGTAGTAAACAGCGGACGTGTCGATACCAAGGCATAAAATCTTCGCAAATTTCATTCCGTGTCCTTAGTTGGACAGTAACTATGCCTCGCAGACAGGCGGGTGAACAGTATACGCAGATGCCAGCATTTGAGAGAGGGGGTGTAGTTGGGTTGAGAGAAGCCTGTTGGAGTAGTTGGCGAATCGCACGACATTTGAATAGGAGCGACGCCACTATTCGACGATGTTGGCAGGAATGGACGAACCATGGTCAAACACAGCGTCAAGAAGGATGAGAGACGAGAGGACCGTGCAATCGTCAGTCACTCAGAGCCCTCGATATCTATTATCATCCATACGATGTGTAACTGGTAATTCAGTTACTTCTGTGACTACAGGGGTCATTAATAGGCGGGTCGCAGAAAGGGGGCCGAGTTCACGGCGCCTCTTGCGCCGAGTACCATTGATCTCTGTACAAAATGGTTCAAATGGCTCTGAGCATTATGGGATTTAACTTCTGAGGTCATCAGTCCCCTAGAACTTAGAACTTTTTAAACCTAATTAACCTAAGGATATCCACACATCCATGCCCAAGGCAGGATTCGAACCTGCAACCGTAGCGGTCGCACGGTTCCAGACTGAAGCGCCTAGAACCGCTCGGCCACTTCGGCCGGCACCTCTGTACAGCAACAAATATGTTTGCAGTGGTGTCGGGCAGATTCGGATTGGACTTTCATTGGAGTAAAATTGTGGTCAGTGATGAGGCCCACTTCGGAATGCGCCCAGATGACCAGCGAAGATGTGTCTGGAAGTGTCCCGGACTGTGATGTGACGCCAACCTCATCGTCGGCCATGCAGCCCGACAACCAGGAGTAACGGCCTGGCATGGCATTTCTTTTCATAGTAGGACCCGTTTGGTTGTCACCTATGGCACCTTTTCAGCACAGCGGTACGTCGACGATATACTTAACCCCGTTTTGCTGCCCTTCATCTCAAGCTATCCCGGGCTTACATTTCAGCAAAATAATACCCGCACGCATATGGTGAGAGTTTCTACTGTTTGTCTTCGTGCTTGCCAAACCCTGCTTTGGCCAGTAACGACCCGGATTGAGAACGTTTGGAGCATTGTGGATAGGACCTCCCAACTATCTAACGCGCCATTTGGACAGAATTTGGCATGATATCCCTCACAAGGACATCCATCAACTCCATCAATCAGTGCCAAGCCAAACAATTGTTCGCATATGGTTCAGAGGTGGACCAATGGGTTATTGACTTGCTCAACTTGTGAAACAATTCCACTTGAATAAATTATTCATTTTTTTGGAATTGTGATCATTTGTTAGCCTCTACATGTACATCAGATCTACCAGTTTCCGTCCCATACGGATAATTATTCACGTTGCGTAGTTTTTTTTTTTTTTAATCTTAGAGAGTATCTGGTCCGCTCTGGCTCGTGTAGTTGACGACCATACCCCTGAATTCGTGACCCAGATTGCACATCCTCGTCCCATCGTGAATAACATACATTAATCGAGTCATTCGTTTACAAACATAGAACACGTTCCTAGTAAACAGATACAATGGTAGTCGGAGAAACATGAATGAACTCTGTAAGAATACTTACGGACTGGTGTTTTTGTACTACTTGTCACATTAGGTTTCATTTAGTGGCAGTTTCACCGTGGTGATGTGCGTAACAGGCTCGTTCTTCTTGGCGCCGAGGTTAAATATTTGAGGTCGTGTCCCAAACACGGCGCTTATCGCGCCAGAGCAAACACTCCGCTGAGACCGGTGGCGCTGGGCCAACAGGGCAACTACACGGAGAAGGCAGAAAAAAAAAAAAAAGAAAACAGCTGGCAGCAAATAAAAGCGAGTGAAAAGGCGTGCTCGCAACGGAGCGTGTGACACGTACTCAGAAGAGGGGACAAACACAGCTGTCAGCCATCATCTTGTCAAGTTAGCACTTAACGATGATTGGCCAGACACGAAGGCAAATGTGACAGTCTACCTCGCAACGAAAAGCGCGCTTCACTACTTCGTTCACTCTTTCGAGCACAATATACGCGTCCCTCTGACATTGTTTGAGGTCAGTAATTTGAAGCGGGTGATCAGCCTGAAACTATTGCTACGTATGTTTCTAGTAAAATCTGTAATTGGTGTTTTGTTTTCATAGGGCTAAGTACACAAAGTGGTGCAAAAAGGTAACAAGTACAATGATTCTAATGATGTAGAAAATATATTTTTAGAACGACATAAACATTTCTTAAAGACGATAATGCTCCAGTTTTAAACTACTAAACCGATAGCACAAGGTAATTATAAATGATTGAAGCGATTTCGTAGATTTGCCGCAGCTATATTATCAGACGTATTGTCACACAGCTTTGCACACACATAGAAAAATTCAATGTGTTTTGTTTTCGCATAACCCCGCACAGAAAATCACGTTGGGAGACGTCGGTGAGGTTGGAGACCACGACATGAATTTCTGGTCATCAACTCCATCCCGATCGATTCATAGGTTTCTCAATTTCCTGTTTAGGATTTCGCGAACATCATGATGAAAGATGGTTGGAGCACCAGCGTGTTGGTAGATGAAACCAACACTGTTGGTTCCCCGTTGTGGCATGACCCAGTTTTCCAGCATGCCCAGACACAATTTTCCTGTAGCGGTTGTTTTATGATCAGCTCTCTCCGTCGACTTTGTGGACTGCCTGCGAAACTCGCCTGCACGCGATCAAGCGGTCCATCGTTTCTTCACTCACTGCATGCCGACCAGTTGATTTCCCCTTGCGGGGTCATCCTGAAGCTTAAACTTCGAATATCATCGCCGAATGGAGTTGGTATATGGTAGATCCTTCTTGAACATTGAAGTGTCGTTCCACTGTTATGGCACACTGATGTGAGTGCATTTCAAGCACAACATACGCTTTCTCAGTGCCTGTCGCCATCTTGCCTAACTGCTCACTGCTACGCTCTCATGGCAGACATCTGCAGTGTGGCTGCACCAGTACAAAACTTTTTGAATTTTTCTAAATTAGTGTTGAGTTTTGTGAGAGTATATCAGTTAATGTAGCTACAGTGAATTTTTGAAATGAGATGTGATAACCTTGTATAGGTGATTCTAGTCACAAAATATGTTGTCGCTGGTATCTAGTGCATATCTTTCATGAGATACTAGATACTGTTGAATTTAATACTCCTCATTCTTGCTCACGGAAACCTTTGTGAGTAGACCCAAGTTATGGTAAGGAAAGCAGCTGCAAAAAGACAGAACCATCTCCGGCTTGAACTGCACCCTTCGTTCATTGTGGTCAAATGCGTTATTGGGCTGTTAGTCCATTCGACAACTTGCTCCATTTGAAACGAGACAAAAATCATTACACGTCGGACGAAACTAGTCACTTCAAATAAACTGTCAGCAGTCTGAGTTTGGCCTATTGAAGACATGTAGCTTTATTTGCCGCTGTGAGCAATGGACTTTTGCTAGGTACTCGTGAGACCAAAAACTATGAATGTAAAATACACAAAACCATCAAAATCCACAGAAACTTATTTCCCCTAAAGCAAGAGATACCATATAAGGAAGAAAAGGAAAATATGTACAAAACGTAAAAAGCAAAGCAAGTAAATCAGTTACTAAACTTAACACGGAAAGAGAAACCAGATGTCTTTTTTCCCTTTTTTTTCTTCTTCAAAAGAAGACCTTAATCTGCACATACGTTTTCGTCATAATCGTCCCCTAGACCCACACGGTTCAGGATCAGCATTGTGTGTGGTTGGGGATATGACGTGAACTTGTGCAGACTATGATTTTGTGCGAGTATTCCTAGCTGGGGATGTTTCACGTACAGGAATGGAGTGTATTTGCTCTTCCTGAGGTCATTTTAACTTCAGCAATTGGTTTATCGGAGACTGAAGAGGGTGTCAGGGCTTCTGGGGAAATTGCATCTCTGTTAAAAAGGTACATCTAAGCATTAAACTCATCATGGCATAATAAAGTTTATTTGACAATATTTTTCGCCATTTTAGCACCATAATAATTAATGAAAAATATATATTTACTTGTCTATACACTTCAAAGTATGCATTAGTAACTCTCTTTTCAGGCAGATCAAGGGAAGATATTTATATAGAGCTGCAAAGTTGAGGGAATGGAGTGGTGATCAGTTGTAGAGTATATCTCGGTTAAAGTTAAATAGGATGCTAGAGCATATGTGATGTACCCTGAGAAATTTCAGAATACTTAATCTTTCCAGGCCTGCAGAAAGGGCTATTGGAACGGTGTAGGAGAAAAAAAACCTCTGTCATCACGAACAGCTCAGTAGTATAACTCAAAGACAAGGAGAATCCTTGGAAAGTTTTGTTGTTCGTAATAGGAAGTTAAATATTGATGTTTTCGAGCTGACGGATAATAAAAACGCCACCAAGGGAATTCTTCAAGAGGCAAAGCAGAGGATACTAGATGCATTCTCTTGGGGTTTGCCAGCTAAAATTTTCCATAAAGTGTAAGCAGAATTTTCAGTTTTTAAACAAAGCTGTGGCGACTGCAACAACTTTGGCAGAAACAGATGCTGGGACCATAATAAGAGAAATGATTTTCGGTGAAGAGATCATGTGCTGCCGATGTAGTCAGCCTGGTCACATTCGACGAAATTTTAGGAAACCTAAGTGAGGGAGGTATAAGTGAATCAGACACTCAGAACGGGAATGTGAGTGCAACTTTCCACAGACACAGGGGAGGTTGTAGCGGGCTAGGGCTCAGAGCCCAGCATAAAGTGTGTCCATTATTCACCGTTCCCCAGAAATGTGGGCACAGGTTACCCATTTGTTGAATGAGTGCCAGATCATTGTTTAATCAGCTGTGTTGGAGAAAGGAAGCGTGAACTCTTACTGTAAACGGGAATGTCGAGATCTGTAGCAATACAAAGTGTACTTGGTGCGAAAAAGTTGAACTCGTCTCATGGTAGATTAAGTGTTGTAGGTGCGGGAAGAAAATGTTTAAAGGCTTGCGTGGAATTACTTCCTCGAGTTGACAATAGCTACAATGTCACACTTGGACTGGGTTTTCTGACTGAACATCACACCACAGTCGATATGGAATGGCGTGTTATAGAGCTTGACAGGGCGTTCTGGTTTGGGTTTTACTGCAGAAAAACCTAAATCCCACAACGCATGCCCCACACGTCAGGAAGCTACTTAAACTGCATCCACATGCACAACAAAATACTGCATGGCACAGGAAGCCAGTCTGGGTAGACATAGAGGCAGATTTGCCACGTAATGCTTGTGTGTCGTTCAAAGCTTTAGCAGAAAATGGGGAACTGGACAAGGCACAGTGTTTTGTATGCTGCAGTTTTCATACGTCCAAGATGTTGATAGAGGCCAGTTAGTGCCTATCAGCTTGGATAATTTTTATTCAATGGAAGTGGAGCTATAAGGAGGTGGTGTTCGATAGAGATTTCAATATAAAATGCTCTAAGGCAGGACAGTATACCGATTTAGCAACATTGCAGGAAAAAGTGACACTTTTGCAAGAAAATGATGAGGAGTTGGAAAAGCTGTTAGTCGAATATACCAAATTGTTTAACCCTCCCAGACCATTGTCAGCTGTACCGATAATGCAGCATAAGATTCCCACTAGGAATGAACTGCCAGTGTACAGGAAACTCCACCAAGTTCCACATCACTTCCAACCAGTGATGGAATCATTTATAAACCAACAACTCCGTGAAAAGATAATAGAAAAGAGTACCAGGTTATGGGGATACCAGCAGTAACAGTAGAAGGAAAAAAAACAAATGCGGGTAAGGAGTAGACACTATTAGATTGTACTATGACTATCGGTATTTAAATCAATCTACGGTCACACATGCATACGCACTCCCAAACATCAAAGAAACTATAGAATACTTGGGGCTATATTGATATTTTATGACTGTAGATAAGGAAAATAGGTACCATCAGTTGGAGCTAGCGCCGGACGATCGACCCGAGACCACATTTACAGTTCCATTCACTCACTACCAATACTGCTGAATGCCATTTGGACTGAAAAATGTAACAGCAACATTCTAGTGCTCATTAGACTCAGTAGTACGAAGCCTGAAACTGAAGCAGTGTATGGTACACTTAGATGACATTGTAGAATTTTTAGGAGATCCAAGAGTACTTCGTATGTTTACAGGATGCCTTAGGTCGATTACACGTGGCGCAACTGAGAGTTTGGAAAAGTATTAAGGAAATTCACTGTTTGGGCCATGTTAGTTGCTAGGGTGGTGTGAACTGACCCTGGCTTGTTCAGACCGTTTAGGAATTTCCTACTCCTAGTCAAATGAAGGAGCTGGAGTAATTGTTAGGTAAGACTACTTATTACAGGAAGTTTGTGCATCTGCAACCGAATGGGAGGAGAGAGTGAGTAGGTAGAAGTACAGGGAAACTTTTATTACGTGAATTGTCACCACAGTGGCTCAGATGCTTCAAAATCATATGTAATAGTAGCTAATAACTCGAACATCCATCAGAGTACAAGGTTATCAATGTATGAGGTTGCTTATGGGCAGAAGAGACCTTCCTCTTTTCAACATTGTAAACACCCCCACTAACGTGAAGCTGTGTCAGCTGTACGTAATTTTGCGAAAAGATTGAGGGACATATGGTACCAGGTTCAGAAATTAAATACAAACTATGGAGTGGTAAGATGGCGCACAAAAAGTGAAGGCCAAGCCGCTCATGTACCATGTCTGACAGAGGGTAATGTTGACCAACTCCTAGCTCCGAAAAGGAAGACAAAGACATTCATTGCACAATACTAGGTGGCTAGTTTAAAAGGGCGGAGAGGGGCTATAGAGAAGGAAGATAAGACCTAGAGAAATGAACGACTTACCCATTCACTTACTCAAATTTACCTGCATGCCCTAAGATCACGAGATAGGTCATTTACAGTATGTACAGTGATGGTAGTATAAACTTCCCGTTTGTAATTTCGTGTAGTAGGAAACATCAGTATTATGTAGTGCAATATGTTGACTCTTCTGTGAAGTATGTACCTGTCATAGCAACAGTGGTTTTTGTAGAAGTACTTTCCTATCCAGGACAGTCTTTTAAAGGAAAGTAGGTTACATTGAAGTGCCTGGCTGTATCTGTAGATTAACACTTACAAGCAAAGGGGCAGCAGAGACTGCCTGAGAAAGGAGTCTGAAGAAGTTTTCACAATTGAGGGTACATGGTGTACCATTAGTTGCGCCAGACAGAAAGACCCATACACGACTTTCCACCTTGGAATTGCTTCAATAGCTGAACCAAGCGTGTCGCAGTATGTACTATAAAACTGATACATGCAGTGCCAGGCTCGTGCGAGCCCAGCCTGTTCCATTTGGAGAAACCCACGTATGAGTGTCCCAGGAAGTGCTTATGAGTATATCTGAATTCTTCCAAAGGATAGGCTCACCTTGACTCTTCTCCGTGGCATACCTTATAATTATCATCTGCATATACTGTGAATAGGGACATTTAACTCGCAAGGTTAGAGCTTCAAGGAGAAGGTCTGGTAATCAGTGGCGTCCATTGTGACATATCTGGCCCCTCTCTTCGGCTACCTGCCGCTATTCTATAACCACATTAGTAAATAACACCTATTCAGTATCCAACCTACCTGACTTTCTTTGGAAATTTTCCTTAGATGAAACCTGATGTACCCAAACACTACCCAGGGCTCAACACCTCTTGCCTCTCTGGGCCAAATTCTTGCTGCCCAGAATGAGAGGATTTCTATGGAACAACTATTTAGGCATAGACGGCAGTACAACGACGAACATCAGCACAGAATCGTCGTTTTAGAACTCTTAATCTTGTTGAAAATGGGGTCCATCCACTGTTACCCCCTCAAGTGCAGAGTCGCATAGATCCTATCCCTACCGACTTTTAGCCTGCGGGCCTATACTGTAGTGTTGGTCCCCATAGTTCAAGTGTTGAAAGTTGCAAGTGAACTCCTGTAAATAGTGTGAGCCAAAGAACTCTGTAGAATATGTCAGAAAAGCAGCTGACTAGTTACAGGTTCAACCATAGCAGAGCATTGGGAGGACCAAATTCTTCTAAGAGGGAAAGAGTATAACAATCTGAGGCAAGGCAAGGGCTCTTTGCTATAATGATACAGCATTACTCTACATGGCCTTCCTAGGACCTGCAGCAGTAAAAAAGCAGTACAGTTTGGTCAAAGACCAACGAAGCTACCATAACATTGGATGTGTCAGCAGTATTCTGGCAAGTGGGGCACATGACACCTGAAGTGACCAATCAACAAGAAGTCTGCTCTGGTGCATATAAATACTAGCTGCCCTCTGGGCTGTGCATCTAATTGGTGAGTTTTCGAATCCTCATCCTGCGTAACGTGGGCTTCTGACATGGGGCTGTCATTACACACCCATCATCCTGACAGGACTCTCGAGCCACAGCACCAGTGGGTCAATGATCGAACTGAGGTTCTCCCAGACAGCAAGCTACTGGGCATCTGCCAACACTAGATGAAGTCAATCGGATGTCGATAGCAGAGTTCACACTCCAGATATCTATTCTTTCGTCACCCACCACAACTGGGCAGGTCCTCCAGTCACTTTGCCACCAGAGTAGCCAGGTGATTGCTGTGCCAGCATCTGACACAGTGCAGACACGACTGCCCTGGAATGCACCTAATGTGCAAATGAAACTACGGTAGCAAACTATTTGGACATAAAGGATGCACCATTTGTCTAAGGGCGGTGTCTTTCACTAGATCAAAGCGTGTTCGGTACCTGGTTCGAACCTTACCAATGCTTAACTATTGAACATAAATAATGAGAAATGGTGGCCGAAGACTTCCGGCATAAGGAGTCACCCTCATTCTGCAACGACCATGTCAAAGAGGGCGGAGGAGTCGGCAGAGGTTCAGGGCAATCGCTTGCCCTCGGGGTGGGAAACTGTCCCTAAAAGGCGGAAGAATCAGCAATGAGCAACCGTATGAGGGTGCAGAAGGCAGTGGAAACCACTCCACAAAAGACATGTAAAGTGTATCCACAGGACACGTGGCCTATAATTGAAAAAGTGTCATGATGAACTCTCTATTGACTAAAGCTTCCGGACTAGCCCTCTATTCAGATCTCTGGGAAAGGACTGCAAAGGAGGGGGTGTTTATGAGAAAAAGATCGAATAACGGAAGGAAAGCGTTCTACGAGTTGGGGGCGAGGATTGTCAGAAGTTTAAACGCGGTAGGGAAGCTAGAAGTGAAGTGGGGGTCAGTGAAGTGAAATGGAAAGAAGACACGGATTTCTGGTCAAATGAGTATAGGGTAATATCAACAGCAGCAAAAAATGGTATAATGGGAGTAGAATTCGTTATGAATAGGAAGGTACGGCAGAGAATGAGTTTTGAGAACAGTTCAGTAATAGCATTTTTCTCGTCAGAATCGACAGCAAGCCAACACCGACAACAATAGTTCAGATACACATGTCGACGCCACAAACTGAAGATGAAGGGACAGAGAAAGTACATCAGGATGCTGAATGAGTAATTCAGTACACAAAGATAGTGAAAACCTAATAGTCCTGGGACATTGTAGTGCGGTTGTATGAGTAGAAGAACGGGTTAGGGGAGAATATGGACTTGGTAGTAGGTATGAGAGAGGGGGAAGACTAATTGAGTTCTGCAATGGATTTAAGATAATAATAGCGACTACTACGTTCGAGAATCACAAGAGGAGGAGGTAGGAAGGCCGGGAGATACAGTAAGATTTCAGTTAGTTTTCGTCATGATCAGGCATAGAGCAGGTATACACTCAGATCGCAATTCAGTAATTATGAAGAGTAGGCTGAAGTTCAAGAGAGGAAAAACAATGTACAAAGAAGTGGGGTACGGAAATACTGAGGAACGAAGAGATATGCTTGAAGTTCTCTGAGGCTACAGATGTGTGATAACGAATAGCTCAGTGGGCGTTTCAGTTGAAGAGGAATGAACGTCTCTAAAAAGGGCAATCACTGAAGCTAAAAAGAAAAGCATAGGTACAAGGAAGGTAACTGCGAAGAACCATGCATAACAGATAAAAATACTTCAGCTCATTGATGAAAAAAAGAAGTACAGAAATCATCCCATGTAGGCTTTCACGGCCGGCGTCTTCATCAGTAAACACTTCCGGGCTAAATTGCCGTGGTCGATCTGTAGAACTTCTTCTCCCTGACGTTTCGTTCTCAACTATGGAGAACATCTTCCGAGGTGAGTCGACGACTGGCTGCTAGGAGCTGGGGCCGCCGCTTACATGGAGATCGTACAGGGCGCCACCGCACGTCACGTGGCGTCGAAGTATAGCTATCTCTGGCTATCGTCTGTTCTCTCGATTGCAGGCAATCGATTGTTACGTGATTGATGCAACGTCGAGGCAATTGAAATCCACAAACATCAATACAATTTTAATCGTAAAGAAGAAGGATTAAAATTGGACAAGATATGGCGGTCGACGTTGCATCAACCACGTGACAATCGATTGCCTGCAATCGAGAGAACAGACGATAGCCTGAGATAGCTATACATCGACGCCACGTGACGTGCGGTGGCGCCCTATACGATCTCCATATAAGCGGCGGCCCCAGCTCCTAGCAGCCAGTCGTCGACTCACCTCGGAAGATGTTCTCCATAGTTGAGAACGAAACGTCAGGGAGAAGAAGCTCTACAGATCGACCACGGCAATTTAACCCGGAAGTGTTTACTGAAGAAGTACAGAAATGTTCAGGGAAGCTAAGGCGAAATGGTCTCTTGAAAAATGTGAAGAAATAAAAAAAGAAATGATTGTCAGAAGGACTGACTCAGGATATCGGAACGTCAAAAACAACCTTCGGTGAAATTAAAAGCAAGGGCTCAAACATTAAGAAATTTCACTGTTAAATGCAGTGCAGAGGAGGGAGCGGATAGTTGGAAAGAGTACATTGAAGGTTTCTATGACGGGTAGGGCTTAGCTGATGAGGTGATAGAAGAAACAGGAGTCGAAAGGGAAGAGATAGATGATCCAGTGATCCAGTATTAGAGTCAGAATTTAAAAGAGCTTGGCGTACTTAAAATCAAATAAAGCAGAATGAGTAGCTAACATTCCATCTGAATTTCTAGAATAATTGGGGGAAATGGCAACAAAACGACTGTTCATGTAAATGTGTTGAATGTTGGGACTGATGACATACCGTCTGAATTTCGGAAAAACTACATCCACACGATTCCAAAGAAAGCAAGAGCCAGCAAGTGCGAGAATTATCGCTCAATCAGCTTAACAGGGCATGCATTAAAGATACTGACAAGAATAATACACTCCTGGAAATGGAAAAAAGAACACATTGACACCGGTGTGTCAGACCCACCATACTTGCTCCGGACACTGCGAGAGGGCTGTACAAGCAATGATCACACGCAAGGCACAGCGGACACACCAGGAACCGCGGTGTTGGCCGTCGAATGGCGCTAGCTGCGCAGCATTTGTGCACCGCCGCCGTCAGTGTCAGCCAGTTTGCCGTGGCATACGGAGCTCCATCGCAGTCTTTAACACTGGTAGCATGCCGCGACAGCGTGGACGTGAACCGTATGTGCAGTTGACGGACTTTGAGCTAGGGCGTATAATGGGCATGCGGGAGGCCGGGTGGACGTACCGCCGAATTGCTCAACACGTGGGGCGTGAGATCTCCACAGTACATCGATGTTGTCGCCAGTGGTCGGCGGAAGGTGCACGTGCCCGTCGACCTGGGACCGGACCGCAGCGACGCACGGATGCACGCCAAGACCGTAGGATCCTACCGCCACTTCCCAGCAAATTAGGGACACTGTTGCTCCTGGGGTATCGGCGAGGACCATTCGCAACCGTCTCCATGAAGCTGGGCTACGGTCCCGCACACCGTTAGGCCGTCTTCCGGTCACGCCCCAACATCGTGCAGCCTGCCTCCAGTGGTGTCGCGACAGGCGTGAATGGAGGGACGAATGGAGACGTGTCGTCTTCAGCGATGAGAGTCGCTTCTGCCTTGGTGCCAATGATGGTCGTATGCGTGTTTGGCGCCGTGCAGGTGAGCGCCACAATCACGACTGCATACGACCGAGGCACACAGGGCCAACACCCGGCATCATGGTGTGGGGAGCGATCTCCTACACTGGCCGTACACCACTGGTGATCGTCGAGGGGACACTGAATAGTGCACGGTACATCCAAACCGTCATCGAACCCATCGTTCTACCATTCCTAGACCGGCAAGGGAACTTGCTGTTCCAACAGGACAATGCACGTCCGCATGTATCCCGTGCCACCCAACGTGCTCTAGAAGGTGTAAGTCAACTACCCTGGCCAGCAAGATCTCCCGATCTGTCCCCCATTGAGCATGTTTGGGACTGGATGAAGCGTCGTCTCACGCGGTCTGCACGTCCAGCACGAACGCTGGTCCAACTGAGGCGCCAGGTGGAAATGGCATGGCAAGCCGTTCCACAGGACTACATCCAGCATCTCTACGATCGTCTCCATGGGAGAATATCAGCCTGCATTGCTGCGATAGGTGGATATACACTGTACTAGTGCCGACATTGTGCATGCTCTGTTGCCTGTGTCTATGTGCCTGTGGTTCTGTCAGTGTGATCATGTGATGTATCTGACCCCAGGAATGTGTCAATAAAGTTTCCCCTTCCTGGGACAATGAATTCACTGTGTTCTTATTTCAATTTCCAGGAGTGTATAAAGAAGAATGGAAAATATAATTGAGGATATGTTAGATGACGATCAGTTTGGCTTTAGGAAAGATAAAGGCATCAGAGAGACAGTTCTGACGTTGCCGTGATAAGGGAAGCAAGACTAAAGAAAAATCAAGACACGTTCATAGGATGACCTGGAAAAAGCTTACGGCAATGTAAAACAGTGCAAAATGTTCTAAATTCTGAAAAAATAGAGGTTAACTATAGGGGAAGACAGGTAATATATAATACGTACAAGAACAAACAGGCATCAACAAGACTAGAAGACCAAGAACGAAGTGCTCGGATTAAAAAGAATGTAATATAAGCATGTAGTCTTTCGCCCCTACTGTTCAATCGATACATCGAAGAAGCGATGACGGAAAGAAAGAAAGTTTCAAGAGTGTAATTAAAATTCAGTGTGAAAGGATATCAGTGATAGGATACGCTGATGACATTGCTATTCTCAGTGAAAGTGAAGAAGAATTAGAGGATATATTGAATGGAATGAACAGTCTAATCAGTACAGAATATGGATTTAGAGTAAATTGAAGAAAGAGGAAAGCAATGGGGAGTAGCAGAAATGAGAACAGCGAGAAACTTAACGTCAGAATTGGATATCACGAAGTCAGCGTATTCTGATAGCTAGGCACGCAAAATAACTCATGACGGACGGAGCAAGGAGGACATAAAAATTAGACTAGCACAAGGAAAAAAGCATTTACGGCCAAGAGAAGTCTATTAGTATTAAACTTTGGCCTTAATTTGAGGATCAAATTTCTGAGACTATACGTTTGGAGCACATCCTTTTATGGTAGTGAAACATGGACTGTTGGAAAACCGGAACAGAGGAGAATCGAAGCGTTTGAGATGTGGCACTACAAGTTTGAAAGGAAGGCGAACTCATAAGATAAGGATATTCTTCGCAGAATAGCCGAAGGAAGGAACATCTGGAAAACAATGACAAAAAGGCGGGACAGGATGATACGACATGTGTTAACACGTCAGGGAATAACTTTTCTGGTACTAGAGGCAGCTGTGAAGGGTAAAAACTGTGGAGGAACCTAGAGATTGAGATTGGAATACATCCAACAAATAACTGAGGACGTATGTTGCAAGTGCTGCTCTGAGATGAAAAGGTTGGCACGGGAGAGGAATTCGAGAGGGACCCCGTCAGACCAGTCAGAAGACTGATATCTTTAAACAAATCAACTGTTTTCGAGCTACCTGTGACTTATCCTGCCCATACAACTCCACCAGAGTACACCCATACAAAGGGAGTGGTATAGCAATCAGTAACTTACTTTGTGCAAAGGACTAAGAAAATGCATATACCAGTTTCCTAGTTATATCCCCAGTATCCTTTCATCAAAAAATGGAAACAATTTATTCTTGCAAATATTGCTATCTGCCCATAAGAGTATTTGTTTCCATGATGGAATCCTGTGTCATAACTTGGACTGTGTGTCATGTGTTAGACACAAATCTTTGTGCCAGTGAACCTTTCTGAAGGATTTTCACAAACAGGATCAGGAGATCATAGTATGTGCACTTGCGGAACAGCCTCATTAAAGACAGATATTGTACCATTAGGTGTGAACTGGATGGGATAGGTGTATCAGTTTCACAAATAAGTGTGAATTTTGTGGAGGTACTACAGCACCAAGACCAGCCCCACATTAACATTGCTTTGAGGTGTAAGAACAAGGTGTGAGATGGCTGTTGCTGATTGAGATGAAAATCGTATTGTGGATCCCCCGTTGCAATAGTTGGAAGATGGAGATTTACTGGACACGCTCTACAATTGAGTAAGAGAGCGACAGATAGACTGGCTGAGTTTCTTGCCGTAAATGTACAGAACACCACCATCTCACAAAACAAGAACCTTGTGATCACTTGTGTCAGAGGGATACCTTTTTTGATTAGATTCAAGATTCAGGCGCCCTGTTGTGAAACAAGTTAAAATAACACAAAAGTCCCAAAAATGCTTAACAGAGCACAGAAAAGTAGGATTACTTTATTTGAACCGAACGTTATATGTCTGGGTATTATGGTAGGAGAATTTCTTATCTGTCAAGAAAATTTAGATGCCTCAGAAAAGGGTAGACATCCTACAACTGTCTAAGGACAGTATTATCACAGAGATAGAAAAGTTAAATGTAAAAGATTACGTCTAGCATCGTACTCTTGTAGAAGTAATATGCCAAAAGGAGGAGTTCTTACATGTATTAACACAGAACACAGGTTTAAAAACATTGACGCAAGAATATTTTGTAGTGATCAGCACACAAAGGTGTGTGCTTGTGAATTAATAGTGGAAAATAGTTCACTTTTAATTTTAGCTGTACATAGATCCTCAGTGAGAAATTTTGGGCTGTTTATGAGACACAGGAATTCCTTGCTACGCTATCAGACAGCGGCAAGCACATAATAAACTGTAGTGATTTCAGAGTAAATTTTCTATAGGATTCTGACAGGAAAAGTAAGATGGAAATCTTATTTGGATCCTACAATTTTATCTCAGTTATCGATAGTTCAACAAGGGTAAATAAAGACGGTAGGTCTCTAAATGATAATCTTTTGTTTGATGAAGCTCAAAGAAAAACTCAAAGAAAAGCTCTTCAGTGAAAATCAGTTAAAATAATTAGTTATTCCAGGATAAACCTTTTATGAATAGTTTACAGGATAGAACCTGGGATAAAATTTATAATGAACTAAATGGTGACGTAAAACTGAATCTATCCCATGATAGATTCAAATCATTATTTGAAAGCATTTTCACTCGTAAACAAATCAGAAACGATATTACACAGCCATTTAACAACCACGGGTTACTAACGCTGGTGCCTCTTCTGATGTTAAACCTGTTACTTTAAAATCATTCTTAACCGAATCCAGGTACCTTCTCCTTGGTCTGCCCCGACTCCTCCTACCCTCTACTGCTGAACCCATGAGTCTCTTGGGTAACCTTGCTTCTCCCATGCGTGTAACAAGACCCCACCATCTAAGCCTGTTCGCCCTGACTGCTACATCTATACAGTTCATTCCCAGTTTTTCTTTGATTTCCTCATTGTGGACACCCTCCTGCCATTGTTCCCATCTACTAGTACCTGCAATCATCCTAGCTACTTTCATATCCGTAACCTCAACCTTGTTGATAAGGTAACCTGAATCCACCCAGCTTTCGCTCCCATACAACAAAGTTGGTCGAAAGATTGAACAGTGCACAGACAGCTTAGTCTTGGTACTGACTTCCTTCTTGCAGAAGAGAGTAGATCGTAGCTGAGCGCTCACTGCATTAGCTTTGCTACACCTCGCTTCCAGTTCTTTCACTATGTTGCCATCCTGTGAGAATATGCATCCTAAGTACTTGAAACCGTCCACCTGTTCTAACTTTGTTCCTCCTATTTGGCACTCAATCCGTTTATATTTCTTTCCCACTGACATTACTTTCGTTTTGGAGATGCTAATCTTCATACCATAGTCCTTACATTTCTGATCTAGCTCTGAAATATTACTTTGCAAACTTTCAATCGAATCTGCCATCACAACTAAGTCATCCGCATATGCAAGACTGCTTATTTTGTGTTCACATATCTTAATCTCACCCAGCCAGTCTATTGTTTTCAACATATGATCCATAAATAATATGAACAACAGTGGAGACAGGTTGCAGCCTTGACTTACCCCTGAAATTACTCTGAACCATGAACTCAATTTACCGTCAACTCTAACTGCTGCCTGACTATCCATGTAAAGACCTTTAATTGCTTGCAAAAGTTTGCCTCCTATTCCATAATCTCGTAGAACAGACAATAACTTCCTCCTAGGAACCCGGTCATATGTCTTTTCTAGATCTATAAGGTATAGATACAATTCACTGTTCCACTCATAACACTTCTCCATTATTTGCCGCAAGCTAAAGATCTGGTCCTGACAACCTCTAAGAGGCCTAAACCCACACTGATTTTCATCCAATTGGTCCTCAACTAATACTCGCACTTTCCTTTCAACAATACCTGAGAAGATTTTACCCACAACGCTGATTAAAGAGATACCTCTGTCGTTGTTACAATCTTTTCTGTTTCCATGTTTAAAGATTGGTGTGATTACTGCTTTTGTCCAGTCTGATGGAACCTGTCTCGACTCCCAGGCCATTTCAATTATCCTGTGTAGCCATTTAAGACCTGACATTCCACTGTATTTGATGAGTTCCGACTTAATTTCATCCACCCCAGCTGCTTTATTGCACTGCAATCTATTGACCATTTTCTCCACTTCCTCAAATGTGATCCTATTTCCATCATAATTCCTATCCCATTCTACCTTGAAATCTGAAACATTACTGATCGTATTTTCACCTACATTGAGCAACTCTTCAAAATATTCCCTCCATCTGCCCAAGGCATCCACAGGATTCACCAGCAGTTTTCCTGACTTTCGAAGACTGCTAATTACACTCCAGAATGGTTTTCCAGCAGCTTGACCCATAGTCTCCAACCTGTTTCCAAAGTCTTCCCAAGATTTCTTCTTGGAAGCTGCAATTATCTGTTTGGCTTTGTTTCTTTCTTCAACATAACTTTCTCTGTCTACCCGAGTTCTAGTATGTAGCCATTTTTGATACGCCTTCTTTTTCCTTTTACAGGCTGCCTTGACTGTGTCATTTCACCAAGCTGTTTGCTTCATCCTACTTTTACACACTTCTGTTCCAAGACATTCTTTAGCCACTTCTAGTACTGCGTCCCTGTACCTTGTCCATTCCTTTTCCAATGACTGTAATTGACTACATTCAACTAACTGGTACCTTTCGGAGATCGCTGTTACGTACTTGCGCCTGATTTCCTTATCCTGAAGTTTCTCCACTCTTATCCTCCTACATATGGACCTGACCTCCTGCACTTTCGGCCTCACGATACCAATTTCACTGCAGATTAAATAGTGATCAGTGTCATCAAAGAATCCCCTGAATACACGTGTGTCCCTCACAGCCTTCCTGAATTCCTGATCTGTTATTATATAGTCAATGACAGATCTGGTTCCCCTGCCTTCCCAAGTATACCGGTGAATGTGTAAGTAGGCTGTTTAGGTTTTTTTTATTGGTAACGCCACCTCTGTATGAAAATCACTGGCTGTGCTGTGTGCAGTCTGTGGCTGCTTTGCATTGTTGTAATACTCGCCATTGTAGTGTTAGGCAGCTGGCTGTGAACAGCGCGTTGCGTTGCGCAGTTGGAGGTGAGCCGCCAGCAGTGGTGGATGTATTTAAATTTAAATAATAAAGAAAAATTTTTATACGACTGTGCTTAAACTGACACACAATATTTTTGTTAGCTCAACGCAATCTGACTTTCAATAATCCCTACAAAAGAATGGGCCCTGACTAACATTAACCTATACCTTTCACAAATCACTTCACAAAAATCTTCGCTACTCAAGCTACTGCAATACAGCGAGCGCCACTACTGCCAGCTAAATAAAAGATTCAAAGTACTGAAGGCACTAACTACTGATAGGCATAGTTAGCAAATGAAAGATTTTGATAGAGAACAACCAATGTATTTACCTCAATAGTCATAATATATATAGCAGTTCATGACAAATTTCAAAACTCCGCCATCTCTCTCCCCACATCCACCACTGCTGGCGGCTCACCTCCAACTGCGCAACGCTACGCGCTGTTCACAGCCAGCTGCCTAACACTACAATGGCGAGTATTACAACAATGCAAAGCAGCCACAGACTGCACACAGCACAGCCAGTGATTTTCATACAGAGGTGGCGTTACCAATAAAAAAACCTAAACAGCCTACTTACAAATGTTCTTATGTTTAAAAAAGGAGGTTGTGATTACTAAGCCCATACTAGCACAGAAATCAAAGAGTTGTTTCCCGTTCCTGTTGGCCTCCATATCCTCTCCAAATTTACCCATAACCTTTTCATACCCTTCTGTTCGATTTCCAATCCTGGCATTAAAATCACCCATGAGCAGAATACTGTCCTTGTCCTTTACTCTAACAACTACATCACTGAGTGCGTCATAAAAGCTATCCATCTTATCTTGATCTGTCCCTTCACAATGCGAATATACTGACACAATCCTAATTTTCTTGCTAGACACTGTCAAATCTATCAACATCAGTCGTTCGTTTACATACCTTATTGCAACTACGCTGGGTTCCATTTCTTTCCTGATGTAAAGCCCTACACCCCATTGTGCTATTCCTGCTTTGACTCCTGGCAGGTAGACCTTGTATTCTCCCACTTCCTCTTCTTTCTCACCCCTTATCCGAATGTCACTAACAGCTAAAACGTCCAGCCCCATCTTACTTGCAGCCTCTGCCAGCTCTACCTTCTTCCCAGAGTAACCCCCATTGATATTGAAAGCTCCCCATCTCATTACCATTTGTTTGCCAAGTCGTATCTTAGGAGTCCCTGGTTTGTCAGTTAGAGGTGGGACTCCGTCACCTCCAAAGGTCCGAGGCATTTTGCTCTGATTGTTGCCAGCATCATATTTAAAGTACCAGGGAAGCAGGTTGCTAGCCATACTTGCCCCGAGTCCCATTGAGTTTTACCCCTAACGGTTGAGGGACTAACTGGTGGATTTGGTAGTCTTTGCCGTATGAGCACAAAGGTGACCACGACTCAGAATATGTCCGAGATGCCCAGCCTTATTCCAAAGTAACTGGTATCCCGACTGTCGGGACCGCTTACTTGGCCACTCATACGTTGCCCGTGGTTCATGAACTAGGACATGACTACAGGAACCCACACCATGAACCACTGAGTGTCTGTATTTATGAAAATTTAAATTAAATAAAAACGTGCTTTGGAACTCCTAAAACAACTTCGTTCATCCACATTTGGACTTTGAATCATTGCAACACGTGCAGAAAGACAAATCAGTAAGTTAATATATTTTGCTTATTTTCATATGTCTTTTGGAATAATGTTTTGGGTTAACTCATCATTAAGAAAGAAAGTCTTCAGTGCTCAGAAACATGATGTAAGAATGAGATGTGGTGCTCACCCATGATATTATGGTAGACATGTGTTCAAGAAGTTAGGCATTGTGGTTAGTGATTCATAGTATATACGCTCATGGAGTTTGTTATAAATAACGCACTGCAGTTCAGTAGGAACTACCAGAAGAAAAAAGCTGTTACAAGTATCGCTGATACCAACAGCTATTTCCCTTCAAAAAAATTTCCCACTCTTTCGTAAAAATCAACCTCCCCCCCCCCCCCTCACTCGAAAGAAAGGTACAGAATAGAAATTTTCATTCGTTTCTACTGACTCTTCCTTTTAATGCAACTCCTAAGAGTTACAACTCCTGTTAAAAAGCTGTATTAAACGCTGTCAGTTAGTGTCTGCCAAAAGGTAAAATAGTAGAAACGTGACAGCTATCAGGAGAACTGACTCACTCATGGTAGAAACTATTGATTAAATTGAATCATATTATTAACTCAGAAATACAGTTTCATTTCAGATACTGATAATAATTCCCCAGCTTATCACGTAAGTGTATTTTTAGTTTCGTCTTATCAGTATTAATGTGTTATTGTCAAAAATGTCTTTCACAGTTTAGGTAACGGTAGTGTAACAAAAAAGGGGTTTCTGTTAGCAACTGTACTTTACGGTTTTCTCAGGCTGTACTCCTGTCATGGACGCAAACAAAAATTTATAAGAAGCTATATATTCAACTGGAAAGCCTTACTGACCTCATTGGAACGCATTTAACACTAGAAGGACCGTACTGGTCAATCGGACAGATCAGCGTTGTCCAACAGTCTGCGTTTTAATTTATAGGCCATACATTTCACAACTTTTAATGTACTTTGGTGGTTTATAATTTCTGTAAAAGACTGGAGCCTATTACAAACTCTGAACATATTATAAACAGTTTTACCTTAAAGGACTGCAGCCGGTCATTCTGACCAGTGAGATATTTTTTATGTTTCATGTCTAAAGTGCAACAATGGATTTTTTCATCCGCTTATCTTCATTTATTTTATTGTTGTGATCTCAGAGTAGACATACTTTAGTATGTTTTTGTTCGGATGAAGAATTACTGAATTATGTGAACAGTGCACCAGAGGAAGGTTCTGTAGGAGTAGGTATTTTTGAATGTGATGAGCTGGATGATAAAGATGACAAAAATTATGAAGGTGACACGGGATATCAGCACCATGAAACAGAACAAGGCGAATCACCAGAGTCAGAAGATGAATATTCAGAACAGGTACAACGACATGCCAATGACCCAGTTCTTACATATTCGATTCCAGTGGCACCACAAATTTCTACTCGCAGACGAGAGGGGAAAAAAAACACGGAAAAAATTGCATCCATCTTGGATGTGCAGAGACTCAGTCGACGGAACAGTGCACCAGGGCAAGCACCTGGAAGATCAGGGCGTCATATCGTGTTGGCAGAAACTTCTGTACCAATGTGTAACGCTAAGAAACTTATAGTCGCAGGCAGTTGCTTGAGTGTATGGCGAGTATTGATAGACAATAATATTCTACAGAACAAATTAAAGAGCCCGAGAACTTCTCCAGGATGACGTATGGGTACTTGATATTGCCCAATTAGAAGCTGCCATAGCTATAATGCATGCACGTGGAGTGTATGGAGGAAAGAATTTCCCTCTGAAATTTCTGTGATCTCGAGTGTGGGAACCGGCACTATGGGAATAAACAATTACGTAGAAATGATGCTATTTTTAAGATTTGATGACAACCACACTCGTGACGGAATACTCAAGACCGATAGCTTCGAAGCCACACCTGTAGTGACCCACGGTTGGCGGGAAAGAACTAACGATCAAGTATGAACACACTTTATTTAACTATAACGCCTTCTTGGGGTACACTAATTTCCAAACGCAAGAACAACAAGAAGCACAACAATTCTTGTGGCGGTAAAAGCCAGATAAGAGTACAAGATAATGAAAATAAATAAGAACCAAAATACTACTCTACACAATTACAAAGTGGCGTTATGCCCGATAAAATACAACTTTCTACTGAAGGCTACTAGACTTGAGCCAGCGTAGGTACTGGCCGGATCTGTCCTAGCTATAGGTACACACTGCCGGTCTGACAGACTCTGCTGGCGTCCTGATAACACCGATTCGGCGGAGTGCTACACGTAGTCACATTATTTCCAATTGGTGGATCTCTGTCACATGGCTTTTCACGAAGTAGTGCCGTGTTTATTCGGAAAGCCTGATGATGTTTACATCCTCTGGCGATGTTTTGATCTGAGCTCTTGAAGGGAGGTCGGTAGCCCACCGTGCTTGTCTGTTGTATGGGCCCTCTAACTGATAAGGGCTGCTATGGCAACACCAGTCTGGAATTATTTGTATCTAATTGTATCCAGAACTGTAAGCCAGGTGCATCTATAACTATACATGAGCAGCTCTATACAAGTAAAGCTCGGTGCTGCTTTATACAATACATGAGTAATAAATAGACAAATTTGGCTCAAAGTTCTGGCTTGCAGCAGATGCCAGTAGTAAATATATGGGTAATCGATTTCCTTACTTGGGTAAACGAAGTGAAAGACCCACTAACATACCTGTTGTAGAGCATGTTGTTACATGTCTCATGCAACCTTACACTTCAAAAGGAAGAAATGCAACATGTGACGATTTCTTCACAGCCAAACATCTTGCAGAGCAGCTGGAGTGGGAGAACACAACCATTGTGGGTACACTCAAGAAAACCCAAAGAGAAATTCGTCCATCAGCGAAGTCTACTGCTGGATCTTTGTATGCAACATGTGACGATTTCTTCACAGCCAAACATCTTGCAGAGCAGCTGGAGTGGGAGAACACAACCATTGTGGGTACACTCAAGAAAACCCAAAGAGAAATTCGTCCATCAGCGAAGTCTACTGCTGGATCTTTGTATGATACTATTTTATACAAATCTGGTATCACACTTTCTATCAGAAGGAGACCAAGAAAAATGTTCTTCTGCTGAGCACAATGCACTAGTCAGTTGCAGTGGACAAACACACACAGAAGAAACCACCTGAAACTGTGAGCTTTTACAATTCCACCAAATTTGGATTTGATGTTCTGGACCAGATGTCTCGTCTGTAAACTGCCAAGTTTGGTTACCACAGATGGCCCGTGAACGTGTTTTTCAATGTCCTAGACCTTTCTGGAATCAACGACTGGATCCTTTACAGAGAGACAACAGGAGAGAAGTTATCTGGCGAATGTTTCATTTTAGATTAACAGAAGAACTCTCCTCTGCATATGATGGAAAAGGAAAGAACCTGTTCATACATTCACTGCGACCACAGAAATGCGTACGATACAGATAAGGAAAACGTGCCAGATAGTATGTGAAAGTTCCAATAAAACCAAAAACCTGTGTGTACAAGATATTCATGTGTGGTACATGTGCCGGAAGTGTTCAGTACGTGGGTGCAAAATTTTTTGACAAATGTAGTAGCTTTGATTGAAAAGATGTCATAGAGAGAGAAAAAAAATTATTTAATCTTTATTCCTACAGCAATTTGTGTCCCTTGTTCTTTATTTTTCGTACTAAGTATGTGTTATGACCTGTTTGGGGTTTTGACTGAGTACAAGTCAAACAGATAAAACATATTATTGTTTAACTATATGTTTATTTTCATTTGTAAATATAGTTTAAATTGATTTTGTATTTACAGTGCCTTCTTTGCTTCGACCTTTTTTATTTGGTGAAATATACTTTCTATTGAAATTTTTGAGCATACCGCATTTGTACGATAATCATAATGCACTACTGACCTATAAAGACACCGTACTGAAGTAACTTAAGAAGTAAAACTGCAAACAAAGAAGAAAAACTTCACAGGTCAAAATGATCGGTAGCGGTCTTTCTAGGTAGTTCGCTAATGACGGTCGTCCTAAGGTTAAGCAAACTGGAACTGATACTGATTGTGCTATATTCACCGTCTGTGCCGAATATCCTTAGAAACTTTAACAAGGTACTAGTCTGAAAAGAACAAAATGGTTGCGAACGAACAGACAGACAGCTACTTTTGTTGTTCTGTTTTACTTTTATCTTTCTTGCGCTGGCATCAAATATCCTGTTTCAGTGGAAGCTACAGAGCGATTTGATTTCTGTGAATTCTTGCTGTCCTTGACTTGCACTCGCCTGCGTTGTAGGTGTTTAAACAGAAGACTGAGCGCCACTCACACGAGGATAAACAGCTCACTGACGAACAATTTGCTCTTCTGTCGCCGTCGGTACCGGTCTTGGCACCGTAATCGAGGTTCTTCTCTGTCTGCCACGGGAATTTATGTCGGCAGAGTCAGCGTTACGCTTCGTTATAATTTTAAGTATTTCCGATATTTATTCTTGCGCTTATAAAAGACACATTTACTGTGCACTATAATTCATAATTTTAGTTTAGAATTGTGAGCAAGTGGCATTGCCAGGCAATCCACACAACTTTTCCATTGTTGCGCTCTTCAGCACTGCAGTTTTTCGTTAGAAGAATCATTGTAGTGAATAACTAAACTGCGTGGCACAGCAGCCAGTGTACTTCAAGTGTTTATCTGAAACTATTTTGATCAGAATATAACATCTGTTGATAACTGCACTATCCGATCAAATGTATCCGAACTCGCTGTGTAATAATCATCTTGTGTTGCAATTCTACTTACGTTGGTGCACGGAATTCCGCCTTATGGAAACACCTTTTCGGATTTGTGTTAGCCAGACATGTTTCAGCACTGTTTGTGCTATCTTCAGTGGGTTATTTTATTTTCTTACTTACATGAAACTATTGGGTATTTACGTTGGTAGCTAATCTGCTACACTGTCTACAACTCGTCATGGCTTTGATGTTGTAGTGTTTTCCCATATGTTTTGGCGAGATGAATGAATTGATTTCTGTGACATATGGTCGTCTGACAACGCACTTTCTACGAATGTTCAAACATGGGCAGAGTTGTTGAATGGCAGCGAAAACTCTCCCCATGTTTGAACATTCGTAGAAAGCGCATTGTCAGACGACCATAAGTTACAGAAATCAGTTTATTCACCTCGCCAAAACATATGAGAAAACACTACAACATCAAAACCATAACAAGTTGTAGACAGTGTAATAGATTAGCTACCAACATAAATACCCAATAGCTTCATGTAAGTAAGAAAATAAAGGAACCCACTGAAGATAGCACAACAAGTGCTGAAACATGTCTGGGTAAAACGAAACTAAAAACGTGTCTTGCGTAAGGTGGAATTCTGCGTCCTACCCTGTGTAATGCGGAATTGACGACAAGGTGTCACGAGATGTGGACCTACCAGTATAAAAGGAGGCTGGAAGTATAGTGTTGTGGGCAGAGAAGCAGTAACAGCAGAATTGTTCGGTTAGGAGAACTCATTGACTTCGAACATAGATTAGTTATTAGCTGCCACCTGAGTAACAGATACTTCAAGGATAATTCAACCCGTCTAAAGCTGCACAATCTAATACATTATTTTACTGGTTAGTCAGTTAAAAATATTCCTTATTTATTATTATTATTATTATTAATACATATTCTTTATGTGTGCTTTTATTTTAATTATTGGTTTTAGTTTGTTTAGCTTAGTTCCTCATTTCCTATTATCTTTACTCTCCTGAAAACCTGGGAAATATAAATGTTTCGTTTTAAATACCATAGGAGACCAAGAGTGTGTTCCCTAGCGCCGATCTCTAGGAAATTCCTCGTCGTTATCCGTTCTACCTGAAATCTCTAAAACATTTTCTCGCTACGCAGAACGTTCGGCACAACTATGTGCTATGTTGTTTGGTGAGTTTGGATGATAGGTTCAACAATTTAGCAATTTAAAATTTATTAATTCGGAGATAATCTCACGACGAATTCTGACCGTGGAAAATGCAGGTTAGCACTATAGTTCCAACTTCATCCCCGATCGATCTGCGTCTCGTAATATCTGTACCGTGATAATTAACTAATTTCGGTATGGAGATATACAAACCTTGAATACTTGAAGTTAGTTATTGGATTTTATTTTGTGCAAAAAACCATTTGAACATTTACTATATACCGTAATGGTGTCTCACAACATTACAATCTCTCTCCTCCTCTCGCACGTCCGACCTCTCCATTTCCTTCACAAAGAGTCTATAAAACAAATTTTTGGTTCGGTAAGACACAGAGATGCGTTCGTAGCACGGAACGTCCGATTCTCGCAATCGGTAATTGCCGTTCACCACAATATCAATTAGAATTATATATTAATACCTTCAGCTGCTGACGGGAGTTTATATATATCAACGGGGACAGATGAAAATGTGTGCCCGACTGGGACTCGAACCCGGGATTTCCTGCTTACATGGCAGACGCTCTATCCATCTGAGCCACCGAGGGCACAGAGGATAGTGTAACTGGAGGGACTATCTCGCACACGCCTCTCGCGAGACCCACATCCTCACCTTGTATGTCCACACACTACAGTCGTAGTGTCCCTACCCAACAAACTCATTACTCGTGGAAGACATTCTTACCAAGTCCCGTAAGAGTTCTGGTAATATGTGCGCATCCGCACAGAAGAAGAAGGTCATGGCCGGTATTGCCAGAATTATGTACTTATATGGATATGGTGTCTGTTCTTTCGGACATGTAAGTATACAATATCAATTCGTCGCACTCCAAGTAGAGTTTTGCATACATTGTTACATCATAAGAAGTCGTCTGTTGGTGATGTGGCTGGGAATCACGCTAGTTCCAAAGTGCTACCAGCCGTCCAGTTAACACTGTGAGCGTGCGTACGTGTGTAGGGAGTTAAGAAAAAGGGTGTACAATGCCGAGCAGCGACCCACATTTTTCTGTAGTCACAGCTAAGCGACACTTGCGATGATGTAAAGAGCGACGCCACTGGACAGTGCATAATTGTAAACGAGTGATTTGGGGTGATGAGTCATGCTATACATCTGGTAATCCGACGGAAAGGTTTGGGCTCGGATAAGGCTTGGAGAACCTTACCTGCCATCATGTGTAGTCCTAATAGTAAACTACGGAGGACGTGGTGTTACAGTATGGGGCTCGCTTTTTTTGTGTGTGGTCTCCCTATTGCGCTTAAGAAAACGTTAAATACGAAGGAAATGAACATATTTTACAGCGTTATGCACTGCTTACAGTAGAGGAACAGTTCGGAGACGATGACTGAATCAGCATGACAGTACACCCTCTCAAAGCAGCATTCGCGAGGCAGTGGTTTGTGGACAATAACATTCCTGAAATGGACTGCCCTGTCCAGAGTCCCGACCTGAACCCAATGGAACATCTTTGGAATGAGTTAGAACGTCGAATTCGGTCCAGACCGCAGGGTCCAACATCACTATCTTCTCTGGTTTCAGCTCCACAGATATGCATACACCTCACTGAAAGTGGCCCCACAGATTTCATGCCGTCAGAAAGGCGAGGGGTGGAAACGCCCGTTATTAATGTCCCCTAACAGGTGTTCGGATATTTTTGGTCAGATAGTGTATATCCCAGCGCACACGTCGTTTATACATTATGAACCACCTGAAGCTTGCATCCCGAACACTTTTGAAATCGGAGGCGCCATTTGCACAGAAATTAAGTGAATAATCATGCGGAGATATACTGAGTCCTAAAGCACCGGAGGAGGCACGAAGGCAGCACAGGAGAAAGTGTCTGATTCGGTCAGTACCCTACAAGTGTTACAAGAAATGCTTCCAGCCCTACAGCAGGTCCAAAACCAAGGCAAGGAGGGATTTTTTGCTCCATGCCTTGACACGACGGGACAAGGGGGAATGACGCAGTGAGACAACGAATGATTGGAAGTGACAAACATAAACTGTGGTCAATGAAATCGACAACCTAGACATGGCAGACATCGTGCCAACCATACTGATGGGTGACAGACATAAACTGTGGTCAATGAAATCGACAACCTAGACATGGCAGACATCATGCCACCCATACTGATGGAATAAGGTGATGATCACCAGGAGGTATACTGTCCATTAACATACGGGTTCCTTTCCTGGCGACCAATATGTGAAGCTTATAGATAGTGGATATGCACGTCACTCGACCAACAGCGGCTTACTGCAGACAGACACTTAAGAGACACCAAATACAAATCAACATCGAGAGAGAAGCCCTGTCATATGGCACTCGCGGTGTACTAAATGTAAGTAATACGTCTTCTGTAGTGGGCGTCGCTCTATTGCAGTGTCACACATGACGAATAAATAGGAAAACAGTAGAACGTCTGTGCAGGGCCATGTTTTTACCTACACTGTCACTTGGCTGATCGTGTATAAGGCTCCGTGGCATCATTCAAACGCAGCCAAATTGTCACACTAGCGGTGTATCTCTAACAAAGTCGACGTATGTCCTCACCTCGGTGGCGATTAAAACGATTTCGCCCTCGGGTGGGCTCGAACCACCAACCTTTCGGTCAACAGCCGAACGCGCTAGCCGATTGCGCCACGGAGGCATTGACTTTTATTCACTTCTGCTCTCATTATCAATGCAACTCGTATACCTTCTGCACGCATCTCGCAGAATGATAGCATCTGCTTACGCCTCTTCACATGGATAACGTGCATGCACAATGCAGCGAGGCTCATAAACGAATCGCATCGCCAAATATGACATTATACTACAAAATGCGTACAAAATAGTGGTATAAAACAGTGTTCCGCCTACACATTTAGTAAACCTCTGAGGCAAGTAGAATACTCTTCATAGGTTGTAGTACTTCCCTGTCATTCAGTGTACTGCCATGTGTTAGATGCTGCTCGAGCTAGCTCTGCTCTCAGCACGGAAGTTAAAAAAAAATGAATGCCTTCTGTGAGGGTCGAACTCACGACCCCTGGTTTACGAGACCAGTGCTCTACCACTTTTTTTTGTATTATAGATTTATTTTTGTTTCATTACAAAGAAAGATCCTACAACTGCCGTAGCCGAGCGTCAGAGTCGTCTTCTCGTCTGTTGGGAGGGGTTCCCCCCTATTCCGTCCGTAGAGGATCAATATGCTCCAGGATTCTTCTTCATTTTCAGCGTCTCGTACCCGGAACGCCCCAGTGAGCAGGAGGATCCGCAAATAATGAACCTAAATAATTTGCGAAACGAGTTCTGTACTTCGGGTGGCGGCTGAAAGCTGCATGTGTCGTCATCAATAGGGACCAAAAGTCGAGTGTGCCTTTGGGAGCATCGCAAAATATGTAGTAAACGGCCATGCCTTTTAGCCAGTTAACGGCGTTCGTTCTGGTTGATGGAAAGTATACGCCGTCGGGGCGCAATACGTCAGCAGGAGAGATAGACTCCGGCAATCGCCGCAAGAGTAATGCCAGCATGCGCTGCGTCAGTAGCCAGCACTCGCTGGTCGCGGCACACGTCAGACGGTGTGCATCCGAGTCAGCGACTGAGCATGTCGGACACAAGGGGTCGTCCGTCAGATGTATGGAATGTAACCTCTGACGAGTAGCGAACTTCCCATTCACAACCACGTACCACAATGAACGCACCGTCGTAGGTAGAAAAGGCGTGTGTACCGGTCGCCACACAGTGTTCCAGGCAACTTCAGGATGTCTGTGGGTGACCGTATTTACAGGTTGCCGCTGTTGATAGAGGCGATAATAGTCTTTTGTGCTGGGCTTCCGTGTCGTCGGAAGTTCTGACCATAAGTAGCTGAAGTCAATAAAGAAGTCTCTGATGTGGGTGAGTGCCGGTGAAATGTGTCCTACAGAAACCGGGGGATGCAGAGAGTGTGGTGCCACTTCCGCTATCAGGGTGCCCGTCAGAGTGGCATGGGCAGAGGTCCACGCACGACGCATAGTGTTGAGATAAAGCGATCGCGCACGGTTATATACGTGAATTAAACCGATACCGCCCGCCCGCTGCGGCAGTGTCAGGGTGGCGTATCGGACTTTAAAAACCAGACCGGTGCTTACGAAATGTCCATACGCTGCTTGAAATCTGTCGGCCATCGTAGCTGTCAAGGGAAGGATATGCGCAAAATAGTTCAGTTTTGAGACAAGATAGGTGTTGACATAACGTGTTCTGAGAAGCATATCCAAGCGACGCAGTTTGTTGTCCTGCAGCAGAGCACGTGTCTGGTGTAGGACCCGGCGGTACGTAGCCGCCGCCGTGCGGCGGACATTGCTATAGAATTGCACTCCTAAACACTTGAGTACGGGCACCTTGTCAAAGGGCACCGCCGTTGTGTGGGAAATCCCCCCTCCGACATCCATGTATTTTGTCTTCTTCACGTTGATGACGCTCCCAGCGACCGCCCCGTACTGGCGTAGCCACTGTAGCGCCATATGCATTTCATCCTCTGATCTGGCCAGGAACACCACGTCATCGGCGAATGCACCACAACAAAAGGTCACGTCCCGCAAGGAGATACCAGTTAATCGCTGCCGTAGACCATGTAAAGCTGGTTCAAGCGCTGCAGCAAATAATATGCCCGACAGGGGGCACCCTTGTCGCACTGACCGTCCAACAACAATGTGACCAGACTGATAACCGTTGACCATCATGCGGGAGCGCGCTCCGTGGACCAGTCGAAGGACCACCTGTGCAGACTCCGGAGAGAGAACCATGTGTTGCAAAACTGCGCGTAAGAAGCCGTGATCGACGCGGTCGAATGCGTGGTCAAAATCTACGGCGACAAGGGCGCCTCGTATTTTGCAGGCCGCCGTCAAAGAAATTACGTCGCGGTATGAGGGCTGCTAGAAATTCTTGGGTAACAGAAGAAATATTGAATTTAATTGATGAAAGGAGAAAATATAAAAATGCAGTAAATGAAGCAGGCAAAAAGGAATACAAACGTCTCAAAAATGAGATCGACAGGAAGTGCAAAATGGCTAAGCAGGGATGGATAGAGGACAAATGTAAGGATGTAGAGGCTTATCTCACTAGGGGTAAGATAGATACTGCCTACAGGAAAATTAAAGAGACCTTTAGAGAAGAGAACCACTTGTATGAATATCAAGAGCTCAGATGGAAACCCAGTTCTAAGCAAAGAAGGGAAGGCAGAAAGGTGGAAGGAGTACATAGAGGGTCTATACAAGGGCGATGTACTTGAGGACAATATTATGGAAATGGAAGAGGATGTAGATGAAGATGAAATGGGAGATACGATACTGCGTGATGAGTTTGACAGAGCACGGAACGACCTGAGTCGAAACAAGGCCCCGGGAGTAGACAACATTCCATTAGAACTACTGACAGGCTTGGGAGAGCCAGCCCTGACAAAACTTTACCATCTGGTGAGAAAGATGTATGAGACAGGCGAAATACCCTCAGACTTCAAGAAGAATATAATAATTCCAATCCCAAAGAAAGCAGGTGTTGACAGATGTGAAAATTACCGAACTATCAGTTTAATAAGCCACAGCTGCAAAATACTAACGCGGACTCTTTACAGACGAATGGAAAAACTGGTAGAAGCGGACCTCGGGGAAGATCAGTTTGGATTCCGTAGAAATGTTGGAACACGTGAGGCAATACTAACCTTACGACGTATCTTAGAAGAAAGATTAAGAAAAGGCAAACCTACGTTTCTAGCATTTGTAGACTTAGAGAAAGCTTTTGACAATGTTGACTGGAATACTCTCTTTCACATTCTAAAGGTGGCAGGGGTAAAATACAGGGAGCGAAAGGCTATTTACAATTTGCACAGAAAGCAGATGGCAGTTATAAGGGTCGAGGGGCATGAAAGGGAAGCAGTGGTTGGGAAAGGAGTGAGACAGGGTTGTAGCCTCTCCCCGATGTTATCCAATCTGTATATTGAGCAAGCAGTAAAGGAAACAAAAGAAAAATTCGGAGTAGGTATTAAAATTCATGGAGAAGAAGTAAAAACTTTGAGGTTCGCCGATGACATTGTAATTATGTCAGAGACAGCAAAGGACTTGGAAGAGCAGTTGAACGGAATGGACAGGGTCTTGAAAGGAGGATATAAGATGAACATCAACAAAAGCAAAACGAGGATAATGGAATGTAGACAAATTAAATCGGGTGATGCTGAGGGAATTAGATTAGGAAATGAGACACTTAAAGTAGTAAAGGAGTTTTGCTATTTAGGGAGTAAAATAACTGATGATGGTCGAAGTAGAGAGGATATAAAATGTAGACTGGCAATGGGAAGGAAATCGTTTCTGAAGAAGAGAAATTTGTTAACATCGAGTATAGATTTAAGTGTCAGGAAGTCGTTTCTGAAAGTATTTGTATGGAGTGTAGCCATGTATGGAAGTGAAACATGGACGATAACTAATATGGACAAGAAGAGAATAGAAGCTTTCGAAATGTGGTGCTACAGAAGAATGTTGAAGATAAGGTGGGTAGATCACGTAACTAATGAGGAGGTATTGAATAGGATTGGGGAGAAGAGAAGTTTGTGGCACAACTTGACTAGAAGAAGGGATCGGTTGGTAGGACATGTTTTGAGGCATCGAGGGATCACAAATTTAGCATTGGAGGGCAGCGTGGAGGGTAAAAATCGTAGAGGGAGACAAAAAATGGCTCTGAGCACTATGGGACTCAACTGCTGTGGTCATAAGTCCCCTAGAACTTAGAACTACTTAAACCTAACTAACCTAAGGACAGCACACAACACCCAGCCATCACGAGGCAGAGAAAATCCCTGACCCCGCCGGGAATCGAACCCGGGAACCCGGGTGTGGGAAGCGAGAACGCTACCGCACGACCACGAGATGCGGGCTAGAGGGAGACCAAGAGATGAATACACTAAGCAGATTCAGAAGGATGTAGGTTGCAGTAGGTACTGGGAGATGAAGAAGCTTGCACAGGATAGAGTAGCATGGATAGCTGCATCAAACCAGTCTCAGGACTGAAGACCACAACACACAATGCTCCTAACGCCGTATGTTGCTGACACCACCTAAACATGTCTGATCGGTGTGGATGGCTTTCCCGATAGCGGTGTGGAGACGCGCGCAGAGGATAGGGGCGAAGATCTTGTAGTCGTTGTTGAGGAGTGTGAGTGGGCGAAAATCCTGCCACCTACAACCAACATTCGGTTTCGGAACTGGGATCAAGATGCCTTCTGTGAATTCTGTGGGGACAGTGAAATCAGGGCGGATCAGGTCTTGAAACATTTGGAGCCATTTGTCACCCATAAGGTGGTAAAAAGTGCGGTAGAATTCCAGGAGTAAACCGTCCGGTCCAGGCGACTTGTTCGGTGCTCCACGTGCCAAGGCCGATGTCAGCTCGTCGGGTGTAATGGGCAACAGCAGACTATCATCGGGTGCCACGTCCCGAGGGGCGGGAAAATCGTGCAACAGCTCGTCATAATCACGTACATTTCGCGGATTTCCATCTACAAGGTCCCATAGTGTCTGGCGAACGTGTGCGCGATGTCCGTTTGTGTCACTGCGCGCCCGCCGTCCTCCGTGTGTACCGCCGTAATGAGCTGACGTTTGCGGTGGCGCCTCTCGCGCACTATGTGATACACTGACGCTGTTTCGTTGGGGATACAGTCTTGCACTCGCGCACGGATGCGGACACCGTCTAGCTGCTCTGTCCTGATGCGGAGTAGACGAGCTTTGATGCGTTGTACGGACATCTGACGTTCGGGAGACGGCGGTTGCGTCGCCAGCTCACGTAACGCTGTATAGTAAAATTCCGATGCTGCCCTTTGCCAGTTCGATCTGTCACGCCCGTAGGCCATCAAGGTCTTTCGGTGGGCAGGTTTGACACATCCCAGCCACCACAGCAACGTGGAAGCATACATAGGCAGGCGCCTGATACATCGACGCCACGTGTCAGTGACTGCTCGCCGACACGCTTCCTCGCGAAGGAGGGAGACGTTCAGCGTCCACGGGCCCCTGCTGCGTATTGTGAGTTGTCGGGGCAAGGTGACAGTGCAGATGTACGCGAGATGGTCCGTGAAGGCCGTCGGCCAGAGTTCTGCATCACGGGTTGCTGTGCGGAGGGCACGCGAGACGTATATCCGGTCCAGACGGCTGGCAGAATGGCTGGTAAAGTGCGTATCTCCACTCTGGGTCCCATGATGTAAGAGCCATGTGTCGTGGAGCGCGAGGTCACGTATCAATGCTTGTAGAGCCGGGCATGGGACGTAATGCGGTATCTGGTCCTCGGGCCGCAGAACACTGTTAAAATCGCCGCCCACTATGTAATGGTCCATATTTCCTTGCAAAAGTGGGGCTACTTCCTCCGAATAGAAGACATGCCTGTCACCACGGTGCGAATTACCGGAGGGAGCGTAGACGTTAATGAGGCGCACTGCGCCAAGTGTGAGTGCGATGCCTCGCCCGTTCGGCAAGTACGTCTCGTCCGTCGCGACTATGCCATCTCGGAGAAGGATGGCCGTTCCTCCTGCGCCATCACCTACGGGTAGGCTGTACGTGGTGTAGCCATATAGGTCTAAACACAGCTCGGGACGGACCTCCTGGAGAAGGGCAATGTCCAAGTCTGCCGCTGTGATCATGTCGTGTAACATGCGG
Organism: Schistocerca nitens; assembly: GCF_023898315.1. Taxonomy (NCBI): domain Eukaryota; kingdom Metazoa; phylum Arthropoda; class Insecta; order Orthoptera; family Acrididae; genus Schistocerca; species Schistocerca nitens. The sequence continues at coordinate 420,898,950 of NC_064617.1, read as the reverse complement.
GTCTTGACAGTGGAGTGGACACCATTTACATTGACAGTTCCCACACGGTATGACTGAGACATATCAAGTGGCGGAGGCAGTGTTCCGGTGCAATCCCACAGTGATCTCACACACCACACACCACACAGCCATCCATCTGCATGCTGTGCATTACTGTGCCGTAGGAGTCCCTGACTGGCAGAGCCCTCCGGGCTCAATGTCAGCCATGGGCTCTGGTGGAGATATCGATGTTTGCTGTGCATCATCTGCCTCCATATCGTCTGCCCAATCACCAAGAGACGATTGTGCTGTCATTGGGGGCTGGTCGCTTTCACAGGAGCCCACATTTTGGGAGTCGACGCAGTGCGCCTCGTTTTCTAGGCCACCAGATTTAGGAGAGTGTTCCTTGTCTTCAGGCACCTTCTGGTGAATGATGCCACTGGAGTCCGTTGCAATTGTGGGCGAGTCAACAAATTCGGTGTCTTCCGCCGGCTTCACATCCCTGTCCTGTTCTTCAGCTGACAATCGCCTCTTCTTGTGTCGCTTGGGTGATTTTTGCTTTCGGGTCCGAGATTCGACATCCACTGGAGGGCGGGGCTCGACACAGTCTCGGTTGCTAGGAACCCCTGTGTCTGATCCCGACAGTGACGGTGGCTGGGTGCCCACGACGCTGCGGTGGGCAGATGCTGTAGGAACCTCTGCACCGTTGCGCTGCGGCGTCGTCGACGGCGCTGACTCTCGAACGGAGCTGGCAGCGGCTTGAGAAGGTAGCAGGTTTTGATCATCCATCACATCATGTCGTGCCGCCTCCACATACACTCCTGGAAATTGAAATAAGAACACCGTGAATTCATTGTCCCAGGAAGGGGAAACTTTATTGACACATTCCTGGGGTCAGATACATCACATGATCACACTAACAGAACCACAGGCACATAGACACAGGCAACAGAGCATGCACAATGTCGGCACTAGTACAGTGTATATCCACCTTTCGCAGCAATGCAGGTTGCTATTCTCCCATGGAGACGATCGTAGAGATGCTGGATGTAGTCCTGTGGAACGGCTTGCCATGCCATTTCCACCTGGCGCCTCAGTTGGACCAGCGTTCGTGCTGGACGTGCAGACCGCGTGAGACGACGCTTCATCCAGTCCCAAACATGCTCAATGGGGGACAGATCCGGAGATCTTGCTGGCCAGGGTAGTTGACTTACACCTTCTAGAGCACGTTGGGTGGCACGGGATACATGCGGACGTGCATTGTCCTGTTGGAACAGCAAGTTCCCTTGCCGGTCTAGGAATGGTAGAACGATGGGTTCGATGACGGTTTGGATGTACCGTGCACTATTCAGTGTCCCCTCGACGATCACCAGTGGTGTACGGCCAGTGTAGGAGATCGCTCCCCACACCATGATGCCGGGTGTTGGCCCTGTGTGCCTCGGTCGTATGCAGTCCTGATTGTGGCGCTCACCTGCACGGCGCCAAACACGCATACGACCATCATTGGCACCAAGGCAGAAGCGACTCTCATCGCTGAAGACGACACGTCTCCATTCGTCCCTCCATTCACGCCTGTCGCGACACCACTGGAGGCGGGCTGCACGATGTTGGGGCGTGAGCGGAAGACGGCCTAACGGTGTGCGGGACCGTAGCCCAGCTTCATGGAGACGGTTGCGAATGGTCCTCGCCGATACCCCAGGAGCAACAGTGTCCCTAATTTGCTGGGAAGTGGCGGTGCGGTCCCCTACGGCACTGCGTAGGATCCTACGGTCTTGGCGTGCATCCGTGCGTCGCTGCGGTCCGGTCCCAGGTCGACGGGCACGTGCACCTTCCGCCGACCACTGGCGACAACATCGATGTACTGTGGAGACCTCACGCCCCACGTGTTGAGCAATTCGGCGGTACGTCCACCCGGCCTCCCGCATGCCCACTATACGCCCTCGCTCAAAGGCCGTCAACTGCACATACGGTTCACGTCCACGCTGTCGCGGCATGCTACCAGTGTTAAAGACTGCGATGGAGCTCCGTATGCCACGGCAAACTGGCTGACACTGACGGCGTCGGTGCACAAATGCTGCGCAGCTAGCGCCATTCGACGGCCAACACCGCGGTTCCTGGTGTGTCCGCTGTGCCGTGCGTGTGATCATTGCTTGTACAGCCCTCTCGCAGTGTCCGGAGCAAGTATGGTGGGTCTGACACACCGGTGTCAATGTGTTCTTTTTTCCATTTCCAGGAGTGTATGTTAGCGGGAGAGAGGTCATAGTGGATCGTTGGGGAAGTTCATAGCGCGGCACCTGAACGAGGCGGCGCTGCAGACACTCAGTTCTAACATGGCCCTCCGGGCCGCAGCCCGAGCAGGTCCTCGGTTGTCCATCATATATAACAATTGCGCGGCAGCCACCAACGAAAACATATGATGGAACGTGCTTCTTAAGTTCTATGCGCACTTGTCGTACCCCGTTAAGGACAGGGTACGTTTCGAACGTTCTCCTCTGTGTGGCACAGAACTGTGCCGTATGGCCGCAGCGCATCAACGACTAGGTTGGCAGGAACTTCGAACGGTAGTTCAAAGATGCGCACGGTACGCACACCCAGACCAGCATGGTCAACTACTACCACGCTCACGTTACCGTCTGCGTGACAGAAGCGAAAGCCGTTTGCAGATCGTTGGAGTAATCTGTCGCAGGCCGCTTCGTCGATCAGTTTGAGGTACACTGTGCTGGTTACAATAGACAGATGAATTCCTATCAGTTCTTGTGGTTCGATGTGCATGATGTCTCGTAGAAACCGTTCAATTTCATGGGCCTTCGGTCTCATGTACGATGCGTTGAACGTTAGTTTGAGTGTAGCTTTTCGATATGAGAACGCCATGTCGGGTCGGTACAGGTACTATACGGCAAGACAACGACGCGACCGCGCGCTAGCGGGTAAACAACAACACCTGCGGAGCACTGCCCGGCGCGCCGAGCCCGTCCGCACGATAACACGGCTGAAAGCCGACTGTGCCACTGAGCTAAGAAGACGGCCACTTTGCATTTGTGAGTTATCTCCGAATTGTCACGTCATCATACTGAATCTTACAGCCCTCGACCAGATATCGGATTTGGCACACAGCTGCTACCACTTTCAGTTCAGCATATTTTAATTACATGAGTTTTATGTGGTGACAGAGCAACCATCAGTTTGGCTGGAGGCTGTCCACTATTCTCACCCGACAATATGAAATGACAGGCCTTGTCCCTAAAGTGTTGCGGAGAGCAGGCCAGTGGGTTCTGGATGAACAGCTCGAGCAGGCAGTTTAGCATTTTTATATACAAATTTTAAAAGTCAGGTTAGTGTATCAGAAGGGCGGTTTTTTTACACTTGGTGGGTGGATTTCAATACTTTACAAAAAGCTTAGCTTGTGGAGGTGGACTATGTAACCCCTCCCCCCTCCATGACATTTGCGTGGAATGATCCAGAAAATATGTTAGTCACTGTGCTTTTGAGCGCCCCAAATCCAACATCATCGTCATCAGAAATGAAGTGTATGCAGTGGTCTACAGTTACAGCATACATACACAATTTAATAATCACTAGTACGGGTTTTTATTTTAGAAAGTCACATTTTCGTAATGGTGAAATCGCTACTGAAATCGTCCGCAGCTCGTGGTCGTGCGGTAGCGTTCTCGCTTCCCACGCCCGGGTTCCCGGGTTCGATTCCCGGCGGGGTCAGGGATTTTCTCTGCCTCGTGATGACTGGGTGTTCTGTGATGTCCTTAGGTTAGTTAGGTTTAAGTAGTTCTAAGTTCTAGGGGACTGATGACCATAGATGTTAAGTCCCATAGTGCTCAGAGCCATTTGAACCATTTTTTTAGCTACTGAAATCAACAAAATGAAACTGGAGTAAATTAGAATTTCAATAGTGTTTTCTTTTATTTTTGTAGTACAAATAGTCCACAAGCAATGTTGTTGTTGTTGTTGTTGTTGTTGTTGTTGTGGTCTTCAGTCCTGAGACTGGTTTGATACAGCTCTCCATGCTACTCTATCCTGTGCAAGCTGCTTCATCTCCCAGTAACTACTGCAACCGAAATCCTTCTGAATCTGCTTAGTGTATTCATCTCTTGGTCTTCCTCTACGATTTTTACCCTCCACGCTGCCCTCCAATACTAAATTGGTGATCCCTTGATGCCTCAGAACATGTCCTACCAACCGATCCCTTCTACTAGTCAAGTTATGCCACAAATTTCTCTTCTCCCCAATCCTATTCAATACCTCCACATTAGTTATGTGATCTACGCATCTAATCTTCAGCATTATTCTGTAGCACCACATTTTAAAAGCTTCTATTCTCTTCTTGTCCAAACAATTATCGTGCATGTTTCACTTCCATACATGGCTACACTCCATACAAATACTTTCAGAAAAGACTTCCTGACATTTAAATCTATACTCGATGTTAACAAATTTCTCTTCTTCAGAAACGCTTTCCTTCCCATTGCCAGTCTACATTTTATATCCTCTCTACTTCGAACATCATCAGTTATTTTGCTCCCCAAATAGCAAAACTCCTTTACTACTTTAAGTGTCTCATTTCCTAATCTAATTCCCTCAGCATCACCCGACTTATTTCGACTACATTCCATTATCCTCGTTTTACTTTTGTTGATGTTCATCTTATATCCTCCTTTCAAGACACTATCCATTCCGTTCAACTGCTCTTCCAAGTCCTTTGATGTCTCTGACAGAATTACAATGTCATCGGCAAACCTCAAAGTTTTTATTTCTTCTCCATGGATTTTAATACCTACTCCGAATTTTTCTTTTGTTTCCTTCACTGCTTGCTCAATATACAGATTGAATAACATCGGGGAGAGGCTACAACCCTGTCTCACTCCCTTCCCAACCACTGCTTCCCTTTCATGTCCCTCGACTCTTATAACTGCCATCTGGTTTCTGTACAAGTTGTAAATAGCCTTTCGCTCCCTGTATTTTACCCCTGCCACCTTCAGAATTTGAAAGAGAATATTACAGTCAACATTGTCAAAAGCTTTCTCTAAGTCTACAAATGCTAGAAACGTAGGTTTGCCTTTCCTTAATCTAGCTTCTAAGATAAGTCGTAGGGTCAATATTGCCTCACGTGTTCCTATATTTCTACGGAATCCAAACTGATCTTCTCCGAGGTCGGCTTCTATTAGTTTTTCCATTCGTCTGTAAAGAATTCGTGTTAGTATTTTGCAGCCGTGACTTATTAAACTGATAGTTCGGTAATTTTCACATCTGTCAACACCTGCTTTCTTTGGGATTGGAATTATTATATTCTTCTTGAAGTCTGAGGGTATTTCGCCTGTCTCATACATCTTTCTCACCAGATGGTAAAGTTTTGTCAGGGCTGGCTCTCCCAAGCCTGTCAGTAGTTCTAATGGAATGTTGTCTACTCCCGGGGCCTTGTTTCGACTCAGGTCGTTCCGTGCTCTGTCAAACTCATCACGCAGTATCGTATCTCCCATTTCATCTTCATCTACATCCTCTTCCATTTCCATAATATTGTCCTCAAGTACATCGCCCTTGTATAGACCCTCTATGTACTCCTTCCACCTTTCTGCCTTCCCTTCTTTGCTTAGAACTGGGTTTCCATCTGAGCTCTTGATATTCATACAACTGGTTCTCTTTTCTCCAAAGGTCTCTTTAATTTTCCTGTAGGCAGTATCTATCTTACCCCTGGTGAGACAAACCTCTACATCCTTACATTTGCCCTCTATCCATCCCTGCTTAGCCATTTTGCACTTCCTGTCGATCTCATTTTTGAGACGTTTGTATTCCTTTTTGCCTGCTTCATTTACCGCATTTTTATATTTTCTCCTCTGATCAATTAAGTTCAATATTTCGTCTGTTACCCAAGGATTTCTATTAGCCCTCGTCTTTTTACCTAATTTATCCTCTGCTGCCTTCACTACTTCATCCCTCAAAGCTACCCATTCTTCTTCTACTGTATTTCTTTCCCCCATTCCTGTCAATTGTGCCCTTATGCTCTCCTTGAAACTCTGTACAACCTCTGGTTCTTTCAGTTTATCCAGGTCCCATCTCCTTAAATTCCCACCTTTTTGCAGTTTCTTCAGTTTTAATCTACAGTTCATAACCAATAGATTGTGGTCAGAGTCCACATCTGCCCCTGGAAACATCTTACAATTTAAAACCTGGTTCCTAAATCTCTGCCATACCATTATATAATCTATCTGAAACCTGTCAGTATCTCCAGGCTTCTTCCATGTATACAACCTTCTTTTATGATTCTTGAACCAGGTGTTAGCTATCATTAAGTTGTGCTCTGTGCAAAATTCTACCAGACGGCTTCCTCTTCATTTCTTAGCCACAATCCATATTCACCAACTACGTTTCCTTCTCTTCCTTTTCCTACTATCGAATTCCAGTCACCCATGGCCACATCTGCCCCTGGAAACATCTTACAATTTAAAACCTGGTTCCTAAATCTCTGCCATACCATTATATAATCTATCTGAAACCTGTCAGTATCTCCAGGCTTCTTCCATGTATACAACCTTCTTTTATGATTCGTGAACCAGGTGTTAGCTATCATTAAGTTGTGCTCTGTGCAAAATTCTACCAGACGGCTTCCTCTTCATTTCTTAGCCGCAATCCATATTCACCAACTACGTTTCCTTCTCTTCCTTTTCCTACTATCGAATTCCAGTCACCCATGGCTATTAAATTTTCGTCTCCCTCCACTATCTGAATAATTTCTTTGATTTCATCATAAATTTCTTCAATTTCTTTGTCATCTGCAGAGCTAGTTGGCATATAAACTTGTACTACTGCGGTAGGCGTGGGCTTTGTGTCTATCTTGGCCACAATAATGCTTTCACTATGATGTTTGTAGTAGCTTACCCGCACTCCTATTTTTTTTATTCATTATTAAACCTACTCCTGCATTCCCCCGTTTTGATTTTGTATTTATAACACTGTATTCGCCTGACCAAAAGTCTTGTTCCTCCTGCCACCGAACTTCACTAATTCCCACTATATCTAACTTTAACCTATCCATTTCCCTTTTTAAATTTTCTAACCTACCTGCCCGATTAAGGGATCTGACATTCCACGCTCCGATCCGTAGAACGCCAGTTTTCTTTCTCCTGATAACGACGTCCTCTTGAGTAGTCCCCGCCCGGAGATCCGAATGGGGGACTATTTTACCTCCGGAATATTTTACCCAAGAGGACGCCATCATCATTTAACCATACAGTAAAGCTGCATGCCCTCGGGGAAAATTACGGCTGTAGTTTCCCCTTGCTTTCAGCCGTTCGCAGTACCAGCACAGCAAGGCCGTTTTGGTTAGTGTTACAAGGCCAGATCAGTCAATCATCCAGACTGTTGTCCCTGCAACTACTGAAAAGGCTGCTGCCCCTCTTCAGGAACCACACGTTTGTCTGGCCTCTCAACAGATACCCCTCCGTTGTGGTTGCACCTACGATACGGCTATCTGTATCGCTGAGGCACGCAAGCCTCCCCACCAACGGCAAGGTCCATGGTTCATGGGGGCCACAAGCAATAGTAATTTGAAAATTGTAAATAGCGGCAGTTGTCTGCTCCATGTGTCAGCACTAAATTAAGGGAAAAAGTGAAGTAACAAATGTTTTAGAATACAGAACGAAGGAGAATTGTTTTCTAAGGTGGTGTTCAAATTGCTGACGGCCAGTGCTCATCACAAACTTGCAGTCTGCCATGCAGGTATTGATGCACACTTTCTAGCACTGCATCAGAAGTATCCCACTTACAACTAGCTTCCGATTGTGAGTTCTCCATAATGATCCTTCTTTTGTATAAAGGTATCAATTACCAAAAACGATAGCTCATCATCATCATACCATCACTGAAACGCATCAACTCTTTGTTTTATCGTTGTCATCATAATCTTCTGCATGGTTTATGCTTTGCCTGTTACGTCTACCTATAGTGGATGTCCTTCCACCTGGTTTTGGATCACCCTGTGTTTCTTCATAGGGGTGCTATGGCGATGGGAATATGGAGCCTCTCACACTCAAATGTCAAGGACAACTGCCAGTGGTGTACGCCGCGTAGCTAACCACTCTCTGACCGAACACTGGTTGTAAAACTATAACTTTAGGTGCAGATTAAACGCTGTACACCCCTCAATGCAATCATAGGTCCAAGGTTTGGTTCTATGAAAGCTCACAGTTTGCCACACACTCTCCTTGCCCCAAATACAATTTCCTTTGGCCCTCACTTGCCACAGATACCCATGTTTTTAATAATAGTAACAATAAAATATATAATATATTTTGCCGGCCGCTGGTGGCCGAGCGGTTCTGGCGCTACAGTCTGGAACCGCGCGACCGCTACGGTCGCAGGTTCGAATCCTGCCTCGGGCATGGATGTGTGTGTTGTCCTTAGGTTAGTTAGGTTTAAGTAGTTCTAAGTTCTAGGGGACTTATGACCTCAGCAGTTGAGTCCCATAGTGCTCAGAGCCATTTTTTTAAAAATATTTTAATATTGTTACTACCGCGAGTAGCGTTAAGTATCTGCGGCCAGACGACCTGACTTTTTTGTGGGCCACGAATAAAATGCACGCGATATAAGCGGCGTACGGCAGAAATGTTGTGTAGAGACGTGCATGTTGTGTGTTCCCTACGGAAATGGTGTTTGGAGTGACATTTCTTGATAATGATGGGAGAGCATCGTGATGTAAGTAGTACTTTTACTAACAATGTAAACATTGGACGCTAGTCATGGGCGTATGTGTGAGCGTGAGTGAGTGATTCAATATGTATCGGAGACTGACTGAAGTGGTGCAAATAAAAGTAAACACACATCATGCTCTCTCTTATTTAGGTCGTGCTACAGCAAATATCTTGAGATGATTAGTATGCACTTCATGCATTGTTGAGAGACTCATTGCGGCAATCCTTTGTCGTGGGCTCTTTATGGAAGACTTCTTCATCACGCCACGTAAAGAGTCGTATCCACACCTACGAGATTTTTTCATTGTGCACTTGCTCTCAGACGATTACAGGGAAACTATGATACTGCCCATTAGTCTAAGACTTTGCGATGAATTAAAAGTGCGAAATGTGATTGCTAATGTGAGGAAAGCAGACACTGCCATTCGAAACTGAGAGTTGATTCATATGATGCACTGCTGTAAAACTTTCTTTGTATAAACGAAGCAAAGCTGCAGCGCAGGCTGCATTTTACTTTATGTAAAAATATTGAAAACCCCAGGTTTTTGAATGCATGTTTTTTTTCCCTCTGTGCAGTTCTGAAACGGTTGCGATCACTTGGATGTCGCTTAGGCGACTTGCATGTCCCTAGGCAGTTATCCGGCCGGGAAAAGGAGAGCTACAGTGCAACGTGGAATCCGAGCTGCATTTCGTTAATGGCGAATCACCATATCATTGAGAGGTGCATCCTAGGTAAAAAGGCAGAGTGGAAAGAAATGACCCAGTCATGATTCGATTCTACAACCTTTCGTTTCCTAGCCCGACACTTTAACTTTTTTTTTCATTTCCTCAAATGGTTCAAATAGCTTTGAGCACTATGGGACTTAACATCTGAGGTCATCAGTCCCCTAGAACTTAGAACTACTTAAACCTAACTAACCTAAGGACGTCACACACATCCATGCCCGAGGCAGGATTCGAACCTGCGACCGTAGCGGTCGCGCGGTTCCAGACTGAAGTGCCTAGAACCGCTCGGCCACACCGCCCGGCTTCATTTCCTCCTCTGATGGAGAAGGGCGGGCTGTTCGAGGGCTTGTTGTATCTCATTTTTCAGCTGTTGTGTTTTACATTTTATTTTTAATTACATTTATTTTGCATGCAATTCAGTGCACATTTCATTTTGAAATACAACTGAGTCTTTCATTTTGATATTACAATTTGTATTATTCATTCTGATGTTGTTATATTGAGATTGTTCTTTTTAACAATCTATGCGTTTACTATAATCATAGTAATATAATATTGCTTACAGATCGTGTTGATTCTAATTCAAATATAATAATGTCACATAATACATAAAATGGTAGTGTGAAGACAAGGGAGAGCGATAGAAGCGGAGTAGGTTGGGGTTAACTTATGCCTAGTTGATGGTGAGTGATAAAGATTGAAGTGTAGAGTATTAATTACAATCCACAATTTCTATTTACAATGTGCGGTTTCTTAGAGCTAGTTATAGCTCCTTGAGAGGTTCACGGTCTTGTGTTGGTTATGGTGGTGTGTGTGTGTGTGTTTTTCAATTATCTGCTCTCTCGTCTGGATGAGGTGGGGTTGTGGAGTTAGCTGTGGGTGGTAGCTCCTTGAGAGGTTCACGGTCGTGTGTTGGTTATGGTGGTGTGTGTGTGTGTGTGTGTGTGTGTGTGTGTGTGTGTGTGTGTATCAATTATCTGCTCTCTCGTCTTGATGAGGTGGGGTTGTGGAGTTAGCTGTGGGTGGTTCCTAGGTCTGGGTAAATTTTGGCAGTGTTCTGGGCTGTTGTACTGGAATGGGCGATGTATTTGAATTTTGGTTTTCGTTGAGTTCTATGGCTGGTGGAGCTTTAATTCTAGACCACCACACTAAATGCTATTTTCAGTACACTTTCTGCATTCTCATGATACTGCATGCACTGTTCGCTAGAGTGCAGTGGTGTCATTTTCACATCTTTAATTCATCATAATTCAGATAGTTTGTTTCAAATATATGTAAATTATATACAGAAACGTTCCTCAAGAATCTGTGTCTATTAGTCAAAACCGGAACAAAATTCCTACAGCAGGTCTTGAAATTAGCCTGCACATACAGGCGGAAGGGAGGAGTCAACTTCACTTTATATACAGAGAGAGATGATCATTTGTGTTGACCAGTGCTTAGTACTTCGCTTTAACGTAAGAAATATATATATATATATATATATATATATATATATATATATATATATATATATATATGTATGTATCTTACATACGCCATATAGCTATGTGGAACTAACAGGTGACACAAAATTGTTAAGGCTTTCGTGGCCACTTGTTGACAAACTGCCTATTGGCTTCTGTCTCGGGTTCTTCGGCCGACGTTCATCTAATGATTTTTCTGACGTTTCGCCAGCACGAGTGGCTGGCATTGTCAAAGCTTCACCCTCCATTGCCGGTGGTAAACTGGAGGCGAGCTCGCGGCCGCAGACTATATGTACCTGGCGCGCCAACGTCCGAGGGCTTCTCCGCGGTCATTTCCGGTGCGGTTCTCCTCTTGCTACCTGCGACGGTCGTTCGCTGCAGTACGGGAAGCCTTAAGGTAAACGGATCCTGGCTCCCCGTACTGCAGCGAACGACCGTCGCAGGTAGCAAGAGGAGAACCGCACCGGAAATGACCGCGGAGAAGCCCTCGGACGTTGGCGCGCCAGGTACATATAGTCTGCGGCCGCGAGCTCGCCTCCAGTTTACCACCGGCAATGGAGGGTGAAGCTTTGACAATGCCAGCCACTCGTGCTGGCGAAACGTCAGAAAAATCATTAGATGAACGTCGGCCGAAGAACCCGAGACAGAAGCCAATAGGCAGTTTGTTAACAGGTGACAGCTGGCAGCCCCACCACCAAACTTACCTGCAATGGTTCAAATGGCTCTGAGCACTATGGGACTTAACATCTGTGGTCATCAGTCCCCTATAACTTAGAACTACTTAAACCTAACTAACCTAAGGACATCACACACATCCATGCCCGAAGCAGGATTCGAACCTGCGACCGTAGCGGTCGCGCGGTTCCGGACTGAGCGCCTAGAACCGCTCGGCCAAAACGGCCGGCCGGCTTACCTGCAATGGGATGGTCCCCCATTCAGGTATATGTCAAGTTTGATAGTACAATAATACTATGTAATACTATGTAATTATGATTCGCAGTCAAAACCATCCCTGTATTTGAATGGCCGGTACGGTGGCTCAGCGTGTTCGGTCAAAGGGTTGTCTGTCGTCTGTAGTAAGAAAGCTCAGTGATCAACGATGAACTTGAAGGGGTGTCACGTGACGTCCGCCCAGACCAAACACCGAGAACATTGACGATCAAAATTAAATAAAAATAAAATAAAATAAATGATAAGCGTCGCTGCCTGCATGTGGAGGAGGTCTGGAACTGGATCCGCTAAGCCCGTGAAGTCAAATGAGAAACCGTTTGAATGAAGACGCAGTATTATCAGTAGAATTCATCCAGTGGCAACAAAGGCTGGAGAGATTTCCTGTTGCAGTCGGCTCGTCGGATCCGGCCAAAAGCCTCATCCGTGTGACATTTACGTTTCACTTTGACGTAATCCCGTCAATGGAACAGGACAAGAGTATTTCACACTTCTGGGGAAGTAGCAACTGAAATCTCTCTCATCTACGCTCATACCTGCAGACAGAGGCGCCGAGAGATATTCGCTCTGTCACATGGAGCAAGCAATGCGCGCAGAGGTCATCCGACGTAGCTGCTCTTCCTCGCGGCGAGTTCTGATCCGGCCTGCTGGTTTACCTCTGGCGGGTAACGGCGACATATGTAGACATCCGTAAATACACAGGGTTTGTTGGCGCCCTAAAGCCGTTCGCGCGTCCTAAATCTGTCCGCAACGGCATAAATACACCTAACTGGAAATCAAATTAAACATGCGAACCCGGCCGATAACTTTCCGGCGCGCGATCTGTCTGTTTCCCCGGCGCGCCGCGGGGCTCTGTGAACTACTCGCAGACAACACCCTCGCGCCGGCCGCAGCTGCGGAGCCCAGGTCACTACACACACACACACAAACACACACACAAACCACAGGCTTTTGTCGTCTGCACGCGATGATTCGCTTGGCTGGCGTAAGACAAACTGCACACGGATCTACTCGATTACGAATCCGTTAAGCAGCCAGTGAAAGTGGAGTGCAGCATCTGTTGAATGGGATGAACAAAAAATGGTTCAAATGGCTCTGAGCACTATGGGACTCAACTGCTGTGGTCATAAGTCCCCTAGAACTTAGAACTACTTAAACCTAACTAACCTAAGGACATCACACAACACCCAGTCATCACGAGGCAGAGAAAATCCCTGACCCCGCCGGGAATCGAACCCGGGCGCAGGAAGCGCGAACGCTACCGCACGACCACGAGTTGCGGACGATGGGATGAACAGTCTGATGAGGACGCACTATCGATTTAGAGAAAATGTCAACTGATGAAAAATCTCGGAAATCCTGAGAAAAACAGGCGTGAGCTTTATCTAAAGACAGGTAATAAACAGGAAGTGACGGGTGTAAGCGTAGAAGTTTCTGTAGGTGAGAGAGGAACGCAGTGTAATTAACAACAGTACCTCAGTATTTATGTCATTTGTAGATTAATAGTTATAGCTACTACAAGTCGTATGTTTTTAGTTTGGCCAGTACTTCCAAGTATATGTGGCAGGAGTAAGGCATTACTGTTTAGTTTGCACTGGGTAGCAGGTCATGTACTGAAATGCAGACGCAAGGACGCAAAACGGTTAGTCTATTCTGACACGTGCAGTCCGTTCAGTGATGAATTTCCGACAGTGTAGAAAACATCAGGTGGTAAATTATGTGACGTTTTTGCGGGAAGACTGTTAGAAGCAGAGAAGAAACAACCAACATACTGATGTGTGTACATATTAAGGTACCGCGTATAGAAATATTTACTCTTATACCCGTTACACCGTGTACTATTATGTATGAAAATGAAGAGGAATAACAATAGCAACGGAAGATCAAATCCGACGTGCTCGGACTGAAAACGCTGTAAGATACGGGTGTACTGTTGAGTAGTATGTACATTGGAGAAGTAATGGCGCAAATAAAATAAAGGTTGAAGGATGTGATTAAAATTCAGGGTGGAAGAATATCAGTGATATGATATCCTGATGACATTGTTATCTGGGGTGAAATGAAATGAGTGCACAGTCGCATTGAGAGTAAATCGAAGAAAAAAGAAAGTAATAAGGAGTACCAGAAATGAGACTAGCAGTAAATTACACATCAAAATTTATGACCGACCACGAAGTAGACGTAGTTAAGCAATTCTGCTAGCTTGGAAGCTGTGGTATCAATAGCTACGATGCCACGGCGTAGGTGCAAGTTCTTAGGTTGGCACTACGACTACGACACCGACGACAGCGCCCTCTAGCCGGCGCTGTGCAGCTCTACGAGCGCCGCTCCAGATTCAGCCCATTTGATTCCGAGCCGACGACCAAGCAACTTAGCTTCTACTTCATAAGGGCTAGCCATTACAGACTTTGTTACTTCAGTGATAGTTTGTCAAACTACTAGTAGCTGTTAGCGTTGATACCTGTACGGCTTTGCATCTACGTGTTAATCCCAGCCAAAGATGCCGGTTTTAGCTTAAATTTTGCGTGGAATCCAGCTCTCTCCGTTGTCAAAAAGAGAGAGACAGAATTAATATGCCTCACCCTTCAGTAATTTTCACCATCGATAACTTGACGTCGGCACCTTTGGTTGTATTGGCGCTAGTGTTTACTCTGTGTGTGTGTGTGTGTGTGTGTGTGTGTGTGTGTGATCTTTCCAGGATTGTTCTGAAAACAGACGTCGTAAATTCCTTTGCACCGCGCTTTCTTGTTGCAGTTTTGACTTGCGACTGACAAGGCGGTCACCTGTCGAAAAATCGGCGGTTGTCGACGACGTTACCCGTCTACATTCTCGCAAGTTATTTGAAAATTTAACTGGGTTGAAATCATTTATGTGACTCGTTGTGCCTCTCGCCAGTAAATAAGGCTGTTGCATATCTTTAGGTATCCGGTACTGTGTAACGAGCATTCCACGAGACTCAAGGTAACGTTTCGTTACTGCCGGAGACATCTCGTTACTCACGTTTTGTTCCCCGCCCGTCTCGGACCAAGACGGTAACTTTGATATTCCTCCAATTCGTTACCCTCTGCTGACTCGGAGTAACGGAAACGTTTCATTACTCTCGCGTGCCTTTTTTCCCCGCAAGTCTACACTAGGTACTTTTCGTATTCCTTCAATTTCTTATTCGTGCCGAGTAAGTCATAACTGAAAAGGAGTACCGAATGAATTTTGTCACGTGCCACGTTTTCTTTCCCGCATTTAGTTCGTGTCCGACTCGACCGAAGCCGGCATTGTACATAATCCTCCAATTACTTCGTTCCACGAGCTACGTCTTGCGCCGTCCGGCAAATCACTTGCTCTTTCGACAACCCCCGGCGTTACACGGGGTTGTTAACAGGGCCACGACAAGTGGTTCCAAAACAGCTGCTGCCGCCACGCAACAGGAGGTCGCCTTACTGCAGAATATTGCCTGGTCTGACTACGTACATCTACATCCATACTCCGCAAGCCACCTGATGGTGTGTGGCGGAGAGTACTTTGAGTACCTCTGTCGGTTCTCCCTTCTATTCCAATCTCGTATTGTTCGTGGAAAGAAAGACTGTCGGTATGCCTCTGTGTGGGCTCTAATCTCTCTGATTTTATCCTCATGGTCTCTTCGCGAGATATACGTAGGAGGGAGCAATATACTGCTTGACTCCTCGGTGAAGGTATGTTCTCGAAACTTCAACAAAAGCCCGCACCGAGCTACTGAACGTCTCTCCTGCAGAGTCTTCCACTGGAGGAAGATTACTTTCAAATGGCTCTGAGCACTATGTTACTTATCTTCTGAGGTCATCAGTCGCCTAGAACTTAGAACTAATTAAACCTAACTAACCTAAGGACATCACACACATCCATGCCCGAGGCAGGATTCGAACCTGCGACCGTAGCGGTCGCTCGGCTCCAGACTGCAGCGCCTAGAACTGCACGGCCACTCCGGCCGGCTTCGCGATTACTAAATGATCATGTAACGAAGCGCGCCGCTCTGTGTTGGATCTTCTCTATCTCTTCCATGAACTCTTATCTGGTAGGGATTCCACCCTGGTGAGCAATATTCAAGCAGTGGGCGAACAAGTGTACTGTAACCTACTTCCTTTGTTTTCGGATTGCATTTCCTTAGGATTCTTCCACTGAATCTCAGTCTGGCATCTGCTTAATCAACTTCATATGATCATTCCATTTTAAATCACTCCTAATGCCCACTACCAGATAATTTATGGAATTAACTGCTTCCAGTTGCTGACCTGCTATATTGTAGCTAAATGTTAAGGATCTTTCTTACTATGTATTCGCAGCACATTACACTTGTCTACATTGAGATTCAATTGCCATTCCCTGCACCATGCGTCAATTCGTTGCAGATCCGCCTGCATTTCAGTACAATTTTCCATTGTTACAACCTCTCGATATACCACAGCATCATCCTCAAAAAGCCTTTGTGAACTTCCGATGTTATCCACAAGGTCATTTATGTATATTGTGAATAGCAACGGTCCTACGACACTCCCCCCCTGCGGTACACCTGACATCACTCTTACTTCGGAAGACTTCTCTCCATTGAGAATGACATGCTGCGTTCTGTTATCTAGGAACTCTTCAATCGTGATGACTGGGTGTTGTGTGATGTCCTTAGGTTAGTTAGGTTTAAGTAGTTCTAAGTTCTAGGGGACTGATGACCATAGATGTTAAGTCCCATAGTTCTCAGAGCCATTTTGAACTCTTCAATCCAATCACACAATTGGTCTGATAGTCTATATGCTCTTACTTTGTTTATTAAACGACTGTGGGCAACTGTATCGAACGCCTTGCGGAAGTCAAGAAACACGGCATCTACCTGGGAACCGGTGCCTATGGCCCTCTGAGTCTCGTGGACGAATAGCGCGAGCAGGGTTTCACACGATCGTCTTTTTCGAAACCCAAGCTGATTCTTACAGAGTAGATTTTTAGTCTCCAGGAAAGTCATTATAGTCGAACATAATACGTGTTCCAAAATTCTACAACTGATCGACGTTAGAGATATAGGTCTATAGTTGTGCACATCTGTTCGACGTCCCTTCTTGAAAACGGGGATGACCTGTGCCCTTTTCCAATCCTTTGGAACGATACGCTCTTCTAGAGACCTACGGTACACCGCTGCAAGAATGGGGGCAACTTCCTTCGCGTACTCTGTGTAAAATCGAAGTGGTATCCCATCACGTCCAGCGGCCTTTCCTCTTTTGAGCGGTTTTAATTGTTTTTCTATCCCTCTGTCATCTATTTCGATATCTACCATTTTGTCATCTGTGCGACAATCTAGAGAAGGAACTCCAGTGCAGTCTTCCTCTGTGAAACAGGTTTGGAAAAAGACATTTAGTATTTCGGCCTTTAGTCTGTCATCCTCCGTTTCAGTACCATTGTGGTCACAGAGTGTCTGGACATTTTGTTTTGATCCACCTACCGCTTTGACATAAGACCAAAATTTCTCATGATTTTCTGCCAAGTCAGTACATAGAACTTTACTTTCGAATTCAACGTAAGGCAACGGAATGGCGATTCAGTTGGGAATTGTTTTGATATGACGAGTTCAACTTTTGCGTCTTCATCTGTTACCAATAACGAATTTTCATTTTTATATCAAAGAGAAAAATACGTTCAGAAAAAGAAATCCAATTCAAATGACACTTTGAGGAGCAAAGTTGTACCCACAACTACAAAAAAGTATTTACGCGTAATAGCTACGTTAAGAATGACATGAAACGGCGGCAACAGTAATGACAACGTTAATGACAATGCTAATGTCATGACGGGTGATGTGATCACATGACAGCAAGGTCTTAGGTATTCGTACTATGGTTTTCAGACGAGTGTGTATATAATTCACATTGTATTGAAACTTGAACTACAAATAAAAAGGTAAATAAGCCAATAAAATATGCACACACACACACACACACACACACACACAGAGAGACACACAATATCATTTTCGTAGAAAAAGTTGCAGTAAAAAGGGAAAAAGCAGGGGAAAGAACTGTAATAATATGGCAGATAGCTGCAGCTGGCCGATCGCTGCAGTAAAAGGGATGATCCAGCCACTGTGCAATATGTACACTAAAATATCCACCTTAAAGCTTTGGTCGGATTCCAGACACTTCACTGAAGTGTGAAAACACTACCGCACTCGTCTTCTCATCACCTAAAGTAAAAGGGCAGACCTCAACCCATATTTGCTTCTGCAAGTTTGACCATAAATTCTAGCCAAGGCTGCATGCTGCGCTGTTGTAATTGATCAAGAACGGCAACTGTGCAATGTCGTCAGTACGTTGCAAGTGTCAATTGTAGTGAGGACAGTGTTATGTGAACTGAGTTCATTATCTCGGGACTAAGTGGATTCGAACTGGGTAAACTGTTGGTGCTCGTATGGTGGATGCTTCAGCAACTAAGGTAGCCGAAGTGTTTGGTGTTTCAATAGGCACCGTATCGAAGGCTTATAACGTCTACAGGAAAAGGGAAAAACATTGTCCAAGTAACAACGCGGACGATAGTTTGTGTTGAGTGCTCGTGACAGACGGTAGTTGAAGAGGATTGATGAGAGAAATAAATGGGCGACAGCTGAAAAGTCACTCCTAACGCGGCTGGTCCCGGCGGAGGTTCGAGTCCTCCCTCGGGCATGGGTGTGTGTGTTTGTTCTTAGGATAATTTAGGTTAAATAGTGTGTAAGCTTAGGGACTGATGACCTTAGCAGTTAAGTCCCATAAGATTTCACACTCATTTGAACATTTTTGAACACTCCTAACGGTTTCAGCACCAAAACAGCACGAAGGAAGCTCAACAAGTAGGGAAACGCAGAGAGACCTGGAATTCCAAAACCACTCATCACTCACCAAATACTCGTAACTGTGAAAAGTGCTGCCAAAAGAAAGTTATTTTGTCAGATGAGCCTTTTTTCACACTACCTGCAACTACTGGCTGAGTTTACGTCCCAAGAGTGAAACATGGCTGGGATTCGGTAACGATTTGGGTAGCCATATCGTGGTATCCCATGGTTACTGTGCAAGATCGCATTACTGCTAAAGGATTCTGTGACCATTTTAGCTGATCAGGTCCATCCCATAATATATAGTTTGTTCCCAACGGTGATACAGTGTTTCAAGACGAAATGGCCCTGTTCACAGAACTTGTATCCTCCAGGACTCGTTTTGTGAACACCATAATGAATTGCCGCATCTCTCCTGATCGCCACAGTCATGAGATCTAAATATTACTGTGCCTTAGTGATCTGCTTTGGAGAGAAGAGTGACTGACCGCTATCCACCTCCATCATTGTTACCTGAACTTGCTACTATTTTGCAAGAAGAATGGTTTAAGATTCTCTTGAAAACCATACAGGATCTGTATTAATCTACTCCAAGACAACTGTAAATTGTTTTGAATCCCAAACGTTAAAAAAAAAAAAAAGTTCAAATGGCTCTGGGCACTATGGGACTTAACTTCTGAGGTCATCAGTCCCCTAGAACTCAGAACTACTTAAACCTACCTAACCTAAGGACATCACCAACATCTATGCCCGAGGCAGGATTCGAACCTGCGACCGTAGCGGTCGCGCGGTTCCAGACTGTAGCGCCTAGAACCGCTCGGCGACTTCGGCCGGCCCCAACCGTTTTCCTAGACCCGTAATAGGCATGATAATGTCCTGTGTTTTAGATGTTAACATATTTTTCTCCACCTCCTGTATGTTATGTTTGCTAATTTTGCACTGTCTTAAAATATATGAACAAGAATGAAAACCTACGACGCGCAGTATACTGTGATGTCGTTTATCACATTTGTTTATAATCTTTTATTCGTATCGTGCATACTGAATTGTATTACCAGGCGGTTATAATTAAACTTTGGTTCTTGAGCCAGTGCAGACGGAAAACTATTTATCGTATGGGTACCCAACTTTATAGGAATGATGTTCAGACTGTGCGCTGCGAGATTTGCGTTGTTTAGTAGTGTGTCATGACTTGCCGTTGGGCGCCGGTTCTGGTGCGGCGACATAGGGTTGAAACACAACCATCAACGCACATTATAGTTGCACACACAGTCAATAGGAGTACGAACAAGGTGAGCAGGGCTTCACTCGTAAAGCTGCTATGAGCAGTGCTGCTGCTCTTCGCGAGTATCGAGGCTTTAAAGGAATACAGAGGTTCTCTTTTCGCACAACGGTTGAAGAACATGATTCTTAATTTCTAATTAACTCGCGATCTTGGAATTGCTTCTGGGAGAGGCCGACGGCCAGTTTCGTCAAAAAGAAGTTACTCTTGCCATGGTCGAGAATGCTGGACACAATGTGCGATCTTCCAGCCGTGCCCGAGCTACCTCCCGTCAGCCGAACATTCCGTGGTCCACCTGAGACGTTTTGGGCAGTAGTGGAGCACTCTTTAGTGTAGTCCCAGGCTGTCGTGGATACAGATGATCGTCACATTGAGCAATGTCTGTAACTTGGAACGTAAACTTGGTACATAATTAACAAATGTTGCCCACTCTTGTGGAAATTAGTGGTTTATTCATTATTTCTCTACCGCTCGTTCCTACAAATATTGACATAACGTTTCACCGGCCTACGATCACTCGTTTTTCATGGGACCCTCACAGATAGCGTAAGTTTAATTATAAACATCCGGTACATTAACGAGTCTTTTAATTCCTGATTTTTTATTCAGTAGTTTTATTTTAATTTATGCTGGAGGAACCTCTTTTACACTGTTTTAATGTAATAGCCTATGAATATGCAGATGTCACGTGACAACACGAAATTTTTCCCCAACCACATCCTTATGTTTTACGTTAGTTTCACTCCACTGTTGACAAATTGCACTTCGCGGCGCCTTGTTTGAGCGAGTTCATAACATGTTGTCTTCAAGCGTAGCGTTCGTAATGTCACACTTTTGTAATTTTTTTAGTGTTGTTGCTTTTTTCCCGTTTCTGAAGTTGATCTGCAGCATTGAGTTTAGGTAATTGCATTTACACTACATCTTACGTGCTGAGCAGTTTCAGTAGTCGATACAATTTTGCTGCTGTGCGCGACCTTCAGAAGGGCTGGAATGGCGGCCATTTTTGTGCCCCTTACAGTATTCAGCAAGATTGTCTTGAGGAGTCCCAAATGCAGACACTTAAGACGTCCGTGTTACGGCGCAGATCGGGCTCCACGTTGTTTCTCTCTCTTTCCAAAGGCTAAGGAAGCCATCTGTAGGCCCTGTCCGAAGACACCGGAAGCAGCTGCCATTGCCTACGAAGCGTTCCTGAACAGTCTCGGTTAGGAAGCAAATCGTCATATCTTTAGTAAGGATGCACTGTTACATACAAAGCGAAGGAGGGTAACTCGGAAAAGATGCGACGGTGTGTTTTAGAAATAATTACTTTCACATAAGTGCCCTGCAGGCGGCTGTTCAAAGAATTACGCATACTAACTTCTACTTCTCAGTATATTTATTCTTTAATGGATTTGTTTTTATATAATACACATCTTATTCGAAACACTAAAAAACTGGCCAAGTGCGAGTACGATTCGCGTACTGGGGGTTCCGCACAAAGTACGAGGGTTGACTGAAAAGTAATCTCTGCCTTCGCAACTCTTCAACAGTTGGCAGCATCGGTATGCCGCAGGTACTGGCTTATTCCGTTGCCTCTTCTTTACTAGTGTTACTTAAACATCAATAAACCATCGATTAATCGATAGCATCTGCACTATCGTCACTATCGGTTGTCTGGTTTAACTATCGGTAGTTATATCGTATATGACGTAATTCTTCTTTAATAGACGTGAAAAATTGTCCGTGGCGTGTGGAGTGCAGAGGGAAAATAGATTGCATGGTGGTATTTAGTCAACGTAGAATATTGTGACGCCTCAGCCAGTCTATGCTGTTTGTAAACGTATGTAGTTAACAGACTGGCCTCTGTGTGGGAGGGGATGTGTGAGAGTGAATTTTCTTATTTGTCTTCCAGTGATGACAAACCATGATGACAAACCACTGTCGTGCACATTTCGTACCGGTCAGATGCTTATGGTAAAAATTACACAAGTAAATAACGGGATTCAAGAATGTGCATTATGCAGATGGTCACCTTTAAATGTGTGAACATACTTTCTTGTAGCAAGGCATAAAAATGTAAATAAGACTGTTGTAATACAACGGAGTTAGTAGAGGGAAAAATGACATTTTGAGGATTTGTTAAGGGTTTGTGATTGTACTGCATAATTCATTTTAAAATAAATATGATTATTATCGTTATTAAGTAAACGCACCCGCTATTGTCCTCTTCTGTCGACTTCTTCCGAGACGGCTTCAAAAAACTTGTTCGTCGTTGGCAGAAATGTACCCAACCGGCTGGTGATTATGTGCAAAAGTGAATACTGGTAATTAAAGATCACATTCTAAGGATTATTTCTGTGTTTGATTTATCAAAATATTCCCATCCAAACTCAATTAACGAAGATGGAGGCATTACTTTTCATTTAGCCCTCCTATATACACAATTCATCCTTTCCGGGAAACGGAAATCTCGACCATCGTTGCCTGTTATTGAAAGAAACGTGTAGGTGTACAAAGAATTAAGATCCAATGCCAAAAGAATTTGCAAGAAAAAGCAATGGCTGTATCAAAGCTTAAAGAGATAGAAGAAATTATATCATGCCATGGGAAAGATGAGAAAAAGTTTTCAACTCAAACAAAATGCATGCAAAAACGGAAACAGCGAGATAATAAGAGATAAACAAGAAACATTGCAGAGGTAAGCAGTATACTTTGAAGATATGCTCAACAAAAACTCAAATCAGGCTCCGAGAGGTATACAGGAACAGGAAGAGAACACAGAGGCAAGAGAAACTGAAAGGGATGATGCACAAAATCCAACAATGCTGAAAGTGGAAACAGTTTCAGTAAACTAAAAAATAACCGTGCACCTCGTGAAGATGGGATCGCGTCAGAGCTTATAAAATCAGGAGGGGCAACCTGCAAGAATGAAATATTTAAACTAATAAAGAACATATGGGTAAGTGAAAGCAAGCCGGAAGAGTAGATTACTGGAAGAATATGCCTCAGATTTAAGATAGGAGAAAAACTCAACTGTGAAAACTGTATAGGCATAACCCTACTAAATACAGTATATAAGACGTTCTCTGGAGTGCTGAACGAAAGAATAAAGAAGTGCGCGTGGAAGGTACTCCGAGAATACCAATGTGGATTCCGGCCAAACAGAGGTACATCTGACCAATTTGTTGATAGACAAATAATGGAACAATTTTATGAATATGATATAGATCTCCATTTCCTGTTCGTTGACTTTAAACAAGTTTTCGATAGTATTTATAGACCAGCATTGTGTTGGACATCTGTGATAAACTGAGAACGTTAATCGAGCTAACAATGAAGGGTACAAAAGTAAAAGTGAATAACAGAATGATCAGGCAGTTTGACTTTGAGGATCGAGTGAAACAGCGTGATGGCCTATATGCGGTCCTGTTTAACTTAGCACTGTATAGTATCATACAAAAAGTAGTTAAGAGCAACAATTATGAAGTCCAGCTAGATATGTGCATTTGCAGATGATATTGCCATCGTGACAAGGCTTAAAGAAATGTATGGACAAATGAATACAGAAGCAACAAGAATTAGATTTTCTGTAAATGAAAGCAAGACAGAATATATGGTTATGCCCCATTCTGAAGCTAGAACAACACCGCAGGACCTGAAGATCTTTGATAAATGCTTCAAAGCTGTTTGATGCTTACAGTATTATGTGTCCTCCTAACCAATGATAATGGTACGAGACAGTGTATCAGAGGAAGGATACAAGCAGGAAACCAAGCCTGTTATGTAAACCTAAAGATACTCAAGAATTCTCTAATTACAAGAGCAACTAAATCGAGAGTATACTGTTCCCTTGTGCGACCTGTTGCTACGTATGGATCAGAAACGTGGACAGTGACAGAAGCAGACAATAATAGCCTGAGGGAATTTGAAAGGAAAATCTAACGAAAAATCTAAGCGCCCGTGAGAGGGGCAGAAGGTTGGAGAGTGAGATACAACCATGAAATACAAGAACTTATACAAGAGAAAGATACAGTGAAATTTATCAAATCTCAAAGAATACGTTGGTTAGGACATATAGAGAGTATGACGGAAGACAGGATGCCCAAACGAATAATGAATGCCAGACTGTATTCCACCAGAAGAAAGGGCAGACCAAGAGCTAGATGGATGGACAATGTGCTGGCTGACCATGCCAAGATGGGGATCCGTGGATGGAAGAAAAAAGCTGAGAACAGGGAGAAATGGAGGAAGATGTTGAGGAGGCCAGGGCCCACCAAGGGCTGTAATGTCGAATAAGAAGTTCTACTTCTCAATATATTTATTCTTTAATAAAATTGTTTTTAAATAATATGCCCCTTATTCGAAAGACTGAAAAAACTGTCCACCTGCGAGTAAGACTCGCGTACTGAGAGTTCCGTACAAAGTATATACACAATTCATCGATTCCGGGAATCGGGAATCTCGACCATCGTTGCCTGTTCTCGAAACTGATACTGGCAAGGTATCAGACCGCGGGATTTCAAGATTTTCGACGATGTTTTGATTTCAATAACATAAATATGACAAAGTCATGCAGGAGGTAGGCGACCATTCTTACAATAACCAGTAGTTCTCCGTTCAGGCTGACTAGGTCACAATGGTAAAAGCCAAAAGCAGGCAAGAAATTACACGATTGCTCATATGACGTGTTTCGGAATTTGTCCACCGTGATAAGTACGGGAGCGATTACTGCACGTAAATATGGCGTTTCAAGTTGTATGTGAAACAAACTTTCGCAGACTATCGTTCCTGGATATATGATGATGGATAAATTCCGAAATGCGTCATATGAGCAATAAAGTCGATCCTTGCCTGAATTTTGACTTTTACCATTACGACCCAGTGAACCTGAGAACTGGACTTTGATTGTTTTAATTACAAGTTTGACATCGGATAACAAATGATGTGATACAAATACAAATTAACAATTTTAGGATTTTATTCCTTTACTTGTACTCTGAAATCTTCCTTCTCGGCAAATTTCATAATTCTAAGTCAGTGGGAAATACCCTATATGTTTTGATGAGTGAGTTTGCGAGTATAAAAATATGTGACATAAATGGCCCTACCTTTTGATTGCATTGACTTAGAAGCTAACGTTTATTATATCGCCAAGGGGTCTTAGACCTTAGTATGTGACTTAAATTTCCACTTAAGGGGAGCCGGAGGTGCCTATGCTGCCCATGTTAAAATCACTAAGTTTGAGAAACATTTATGAATAAACTACCAAATAGAAAAATTTGAATTTTTTTTACATATAGAGTGGTTTAGTATTGCAGTTATGACAGAGGGATTTTGGAGTATCTTTTCTACTTTTCTTCCAATTATTTTTTTTATTAATGACCCAAATTTTTTTACAAATAATTGCTTTATAATTAAACTGAAATGAAACTACTGAACATATTGCCAAATGGCTGTGTTACAATGTAAGTTTGACCACTAGGAGTGCTGAATAAAAATTTCATCTCTCTAGCTTGAGTGGATTTTGAGAAAATGTTCCTTATATTCGAAAAATTCTAATTTACGGGAAATGGCTATCAAAGTTTCTCAATACATTCCTGCACTACAGGATGGATTATCAGGGTCTTCTTCTTCATCCTCCAAAAGCTTCCTCTTCTGTCTTCTTTTCTGACCTGTTGTTACATCATACTTCATATGCCTTTCTCTTCTTTCTGCTCCTCTTATCCTTTCTCTGTCAATATTTCTTAGTGCTCGTACAGTGTTCACCCCAGCTGTAAATCCTAATGCCTTCAGAACTTCACACTTCACACTGTTCCCTTGGTTGTAGGTTGCTATTGCATCATAAATGCCAAAGTGCAGTGTTTTTATGCTTACAAACACCCTTTTAAGAATCACTTTCCAAATCAAATTGTTTACGCTCTCATTAGGATTTAGCGTCTTTCCGTGCAGACATTTGTGTAACAATTCTGGCTGTGCTAAGTCATGAAAAATTGATTTTATTGTTCCCTCCTGATTCTTGTACATACTGCATATTACCCGCTTTACACAAGAAGTATAATACTACCAACAACAGGCGCAACACTGAACTAATTCGAAACGGTAAAGAACAAAGAGAAGATGTTCCGCGCTCTTATTCATTGTACATTGTAGTATCGCAACTTGGTATTAGTGTTAATTTTCTTTTCCATACGTTCTTCCTCGTCTTATATACACGGTTACTAAAACGTGGCATCGTAACCAGAACAATAGTGTACGACAATATTAAATGGAGCAAGATGTTCGAAATTCTGAGGAAAATGGAGTAAGCTGTAAGGAAATACGGGTAATATTTGTCACAGAAAACAATGTAGCCAACCCTTGCACACTCGCTGTATGCGTTTAACATAAGGCGCTGTATGCGTAACAGGCCGAGAAAATCCCAAGCAGTTCGCCAGGAAGTCACGAGAGGGTGTTAGATGCATTCAGCGGCCGCCCATTTCCTCTGCAGGCGTGGGGAAAAATGGTAATAACTCCACTTCTAGGGCGAGTAGAACAATAATTCAAAGTTTACATTAAAGAGGAATGTTCCAATTAATTTTCGGTAGCAAAAAAATAATCGTAATTTTTTGGATTTGACCACCTCCGGCTCCCCTTAAGTCTACCCTTTCCTGAGAAAAAGGGATCTAACAGACGGACGGACGGACAGACAAACAGTCTGATAACAATTGTCAATTTTTTTTCGTTTGATATAATTACAAATTTACAGTTTTCGGATTTTCTCTTTGCACTGTGAAACTTTGCTTCTTGAAAAATTTCACGATTTTAGGCCAACGGGAAGTACCCCACAGGTTTTAATGAGTGAGTTTGCGAGTATCAAAATACGTTACCTAAACGGCCGTATCTTTTGTCTGCATTGAGATAGAAGCTTACAGTTATTACACCGCCAAGGGCCTAGAGACCTTAGTGGATGAGGTAAATTTTAACCTGATACGTGTACCCATTTAGTGGTCAGTGCGAAAAAACTTTTTGAGCATCGTACCTGAGGACAAGAAACCTCTGGTGACTCCAAAGGGGTTGATGGCACAGATACAGCCGTGAAAAGTATACTGCTTTCGATATCGGAAAAAGTTTGTCAGAACATTTTCAGATCTAATGCTATTGAATTATTCTGATGTCAGTCTCCATCTGAGAAACAATACCGCTAAGCTGCAGTTACTAATGCATTATCAGTTCTCTTCGCCAAGGCTTACCATTATACTGAAATATGCCTAATGCCCAATCAAGATATTTAGAGAATCGCCCGTGACAATTTGATATCCTGCTGAATTTTGTTTCATATTGTCTTATCCTTCGTGTTTATTACGTGAAGGAATTTCGTTTATTTATGTGCATAATGTAAAAAAAAGTTTTGTTCCAAACATTTCTTTACAGATTGTTACTGAAATTATTTTATATTATAATAATGAGTTCTATAAACAAAACGCACGTATGTGAAAATGTAAGCTAAAACACAAAAGATTATGAATATAAGCATAAAATAACTAAAACATAAAACAAATATAAGTAAAATAAATAATTAGAATAGTAATGAATGCTTAGATAGGTATGTTGGAAATACTCAGACGGCACATTGTGTACCGCTGATTTTTTACCAATGGTATTTGAGGATCCGGCTTTATTACACAGGGATATATGTGGCTTGAAAGCTTCTTTAATATATATTTTAACAAATGTTTTCATTTTTCACAATTAATTAATGTGGCAAATTATTTGGAAAAATTTCAAATTATTGATTACACAGTTTTTCAAGATCATTAATTACAAATCAACTTTTATAGAAAAAAACATTTTTTACAGATCATCGTTTCGAAGATATTTCCTCTAAACTTCAAATACCATATTACCTTTCGGGGTGTCTTTTACCCATTAAAAGTGTTTCAGGGCACAAACGAAAAGATACGTAGTACACTGGCACCGTAGGCTTTCCCGGCGTCATAAGCCTTGAAAGTCTCTTCGGGTTTGCTGCCGAATACTAAAATCAACTCGATTCATATACTTCGGCGATCCAATTGTTCGCCATCTTTAGAACAACGCTGCTTCTGCTGCTGAGACCCGCTGAGAACTGATGTCAAGGCTGCAAATCGATGTCCTAAATTGGCCTCTGCATTGTAAACGGCGCATGCCCGCCCATCACAGTTGCTGCCCTCCAAGACTGGCCAGGTGGCGCCACCCTTAGTAGAAAACCGGCAGCAACGATGTGTCGCACTCGCAGGCGATTTTCGAACACTCGGACTGGCCGCCACGAAGAACGTTCTGTTTTGATGCGGGATAGTACAGGGTTGGTTGCACGTCCTGCTGAGAGGAAACCCATTGTCTCTATTAATGACGTTATCCGCCAACCCAGTTTCAATTGTCTCTTTATAAACACTGTTCCAAAAACCAGAAGCGTTGGCAACTATCACAATTTCGTCAAATTTCACACCGTGTCCCTCGTTTAAGCAATGTTCTGCTACCGCCGACTTTTCCGGCTGTTGTAGCCTCGTATGACGGCGATATTCCGCGCACCTGTCACGAACTGTGCGAATCAAAAGGCCGATGTAAGTCTTCCCACATTGACACGGAATTTTGTATATACCAGGCTACCTAAGACCCAAATCGTCTTTCACAGAGCCGAGTAGTGTAGTCGTTTTGGGTCACTATGAAACAAAACATCTGTTGTGTCCTGCATACTCGTCTAATATACAGGGTGTTACAAAAAGGTACGGCCAAACTTTCAGGAAACATTCCTCACACACAAATAAAGAAAATATGTTATGTGGATATGTGTTCGGAAACGCTTAATTTCCATGTTAGAGCTCATTTTAGTTTCGTCAGTATGTACTGTACTTCCTCGATTCACCGCCAGTTGGCCCAATTGAAGGAAGGTAATGTTGACTTCGGTGCTTGTGTTGACATGCGACTCATTACTCTCCAGTACTAGCATCAAGCACGTCAGTACGTAGCATCAACAGATTAGTGTTCATCACGAACGTGGTTTTGCAGCCAGTGCAATGTTTACAAATGCGGAGTTGGCAGATGCCCATTTGATGTATGGATTAGCACGGGTCAATAGCCGTGGCGCGGTACGTTTATATCGAGACAGATTTCCAGAACGAAGGTGTCCCAACAGGAAGACGTTCGAGCAATTGATCGGCGTCTTAGGGAGCACGGAACATTCCAGCCTGTGACTCGCGACTGGGGAAGACCTAGAACGACGAGGACACCTGCAATGGACGAGGCAATTCTTCGTGCAGTTGACGATAACCCTAATGTCAGCGTCAGAGAAGTTGCTGCTGTACAAGGTAACGTTGACCACGTCACTGTATGGAGAGTGCTACGGGAGAATCAGTTGTTTCCGTACCATGTACAGCGTGTGCAGGCACTATCAGCAGCTGATTGGCCTCCACGGGTACACTTCTGCGAATGGTTCATCCAACAATGTGTCAATCCTCGTTTCAGTGCAAATGTTCTCTTTACGGATGAGGCTTCATTCCAACGTGATCAAATTGTAAATTTTCACAATCAACATTTTGTGGGCTGACGAGAATCCGCACGCAATTATGCAATCACGTCATCAACACAGATTTTCTGTGAACGTTTCGGCAGGCATTGTTGGTGATGTCTTGATTGGGCCCCATGTTCTTCCACCTACGCTCAATGGAGCACGTTATCATGATTTCATACGGGATACTCTACCTGTGCTGCTAGAACATGTGTCTTTACAAGTACGACACAACATGTGGTTCATGCACTATGGAGCTCCTGCACATTTCAGTCGAAGTGTTCGTACGCTTCTGAATAACAGA
Organism: Schistocerca nitens; assembly: GCF_023898315.1. NCBI lineage: Eukaryota > Metazoa > Arthropoda > Insecta > Orthoptera > Acrididae > Schistocerca > Schistocerca nitens. The sequence continues at coordinate 420,869,236 of NC_064617.1, read as the reverse complement.
TTCGGTGACCGATGGATTGGTAGAGGCGGACCAATTCCATGGCCTCCACGCTCTCCTGACCTCAACCCTCTTGACTTTCATTTATGGGGGCATTTGAAAGCTCTTGTCTACGCAACCCCGGTACCAAATGTAGAGACTCTTCTTGCTCGTATTGTGGACGGCTGTGATGCAATACGCCATTCTCCAGGGCTGCATCAGCGCATCAGGGTTTTCATGCGACGGAGGGTGGATGCATGTATCCTCGCTAACGGAGGACATTTTGAACATTTCCTGTAACAAAGTGTTTGAAGTCACGCTGGTACGTTCTGTTGCTGTGTGTTTCCATTCCATGATTAATGTGATTTGAAGAGAAGTAATAAAATGAGCTCTAACATGGAAAGTAAGCGTTTCTGGACACATGTCCACATAACATATTTTCTTTCTTTGTGTGTGAGGAAAGTTTCCTGAAAGTTTGGCCGTACCTTTTTGTAACACCCCGTATATTAGACGAGTATGCAGGACACAACAGATGTTTTGTTTCATAGTGACTCAAAACGACTACACTACTCGGCTCTGTGAAAGACGATTTGGGTCTTAGGAAACCTGGTATATACAAAATTCCGTGTCAACGTGGGAAGGCTTACATTGGCCTTTTGATTCGCACAGTTCGTGACAGGTGCGTGGAATATCGCCGTCATACGAGGCTACAACAGCCGGAAAAGTCGGCGGTAGCAGAACATTGCTTAAACGAGGGACACGGTATGAAATTTGACGAAATTGTGATAGTTGCCAATGCTTCCGGTGTTTGGAACAGTGTTTATAAAGAGAGAATTGAAATTGGGTTGGCGGATAACGTCATTAATAGAGACAATGCTAAACGGCGCATGCGCCGCCCATCACAGTTGCTGCCCTCCAAGACTGGCCAGGTGGCGCCACCCTTAGTAGAAAACCGGCGGCAACGATGTATCGCACTCACAGGCGATTTTAGAACACTCGGACTGGCCGCCACGAACGTTCTGTTTTGATGCGGGATAGTACAGGGTTGCACGTCCTGCTGAGAGGAAACCCATTGTCTCTATTAATCACGTTATCCGCCAACCCAGTTTCAATTGTCTCTTTATAAACACTGTTCCAAAAACCGGAAGTGTTGGCAACTATCACAGTTTCGTCAAATTTCATACCGTGTCTCTCTTTTAAGGAATGTTCTGCTACTGCCGACTTTTCCGGCTGTTGTAGCCTCGTATGACGGCGATGTTCCGCGCACCTGTCACGAACTGTGCGAATCAAAAGGCTGTCACGGAATTTTGTATATACCAGGCTACCTAAGCCCCAAATCGTCTTTCACAGAGCCGAGTAGTGTAGTCGTTGTATCTGTTGTGTCCTGCATACTCGTCTATGCGATAGTCAAATAAGAAGTCTCTTCAGTGTATACAACTAATACAAGTGAAACAGTATAGTTCATAAGTCGCTACTGTAGAGCTCGTAGATCGGCTAGACTTCAATTGGGCTGCGGCCAGGCGGAGCGCGCTTATGTTCTCTACGCCTAGAGGCCGCTGCTGACTCGGTGTCGTCCTAGAGGAGTGGGTCAGCATACTATTGACTGACGTCGTCTCACAGCCCTCTCTGCTCTAACCTCCTTGAACGACGTTCCGGCACTTAACATTACGCCAGAAATCTATCAACATATTCAGTTTTTTGGAAAGCCACGTCCTGATAAGTATGAATCCATGAAACAAAGTAGAAACCCAAAGAAATCCCTCACGAGAAAGTTTCCTGTAAATGCATATATCACTAGCACAAGTTGCAAAACACATGATGACGGAACGACTAAAACTGTTTACCGATGGTAACTTCAAAGAATGTACTGGGAGGTTATAATAGAATTTTTTCTATTTAACACATTATGACACAGAAACTAATTACCGTTTGAGTACCAAACTTGTTGGCATTAATGTCCGGAGTATAGGGTGCATTATTTCCATGCGTCACAGCGGCACCATCGATTTACAACTATGGCCAGCAGGTGTGATCAGTCATCGTGATTAATAGTCTCACACACCTGACCAGTCGCAGTGCACTTGCTGACGTGTCAACATGAGCTTGGACAAAAGGAGCAGGGCATTATTGGTGAAGCTCTATTACCAAAACAGTAATGCTGCAGCTTCACTTCGAGAATATCACCGGCTGAAAGGATTACGGTAGGGTCCTCTTTCTCCACCTGTTGTGTGGAGCATGGTGGAGTTCGAATCAACTGGTGAACTGGGCGTCGCTTCGGGAAGAGGCCAGCGACCGGTTACACCACAGATGGATGATGAAATCGCTGTTACTATGGCAGACAAAGCTGTGCGCAATTTCCTATCGTCAGGCAGTGCGCGTGCTGTGTCACGACAATTGAACATTCCGTGGTCTACTATCCCGAACATGCTTCGAACCAGTCTCAAATGGTATCCGTACAAGACCCATTACGTACAGCAGCTTGCACCACAGGACGTGTTGACTTCGCTCCCCACTTTCTCACAAGGATGACCCTAGACCTTCCACTTGACAGACCAAGCTCATTTTTCTCTGACGGATGAGGTGAACACACAGAATTGGCGAGTGAGGGGGTCTTCAGCTCGAGTCAGTGTGCATGCAGTTCCTCTGTAAGGTGTGGCTTCACGGCAACATTCATCATTTGCCCATTCTTTTTTGAGCGGGCTGGCGCTCAGGGACTAAAGACGTGCAATGTGACTGGCCACCGTTACTGCGATATGCTTCGTCAGCATGTCACACCCGCCCTACAGTAGAGAAACGCATTGAATTCAATGGTTTTCATGGAAGATGGAGCCCCACTGCACCTATCTCGTGTTCACCCGCTTCCCCGAAACACATTTGGAAACGATCGAATTAGCCGCTGATCGTTTTCAAATGTTTGGTCGGCACGATTACTTGACCTCTCTCTGTGTGATTTCTACTCGCAGGGCTACCTGAAGGACGGTGTTTACCAGGGGAACATTCACACATGTGCTGATGTGAAGTGCAGCATATCAAGAGAGGTAGCCAGCATGCCTACGGGCATGTTTCGTTCTGCTGTGTAGAATGCAATCCTGCGCTTTCAGAATCTTCTGGACTTTGCAGGGCACCATATTGAGTCCTTTTTGTAGCAGTAATAGTACCGGTATGTAATGGTATGATGTACATAGCAGAACATTAAAAGTGTTTTAACTAAATTCAAAATGGCTCTGAGCAATATGGGACTTAACATCTGAGGTCATCAGTCCCCTAGAACTTAGAACTTTAAGTAGTTCTAAGTTCTAGGGGACTGATGACCTCAGATGTTAAGTCTGACTTAACATCTGAGGTCATCAGTCCCCTAGAACTTAGAACTTTAAGTAGTTCTAAGTTCTAGGGGACTGATGACCTCAGATGTTAAGTCCCATATTGCTCAGAGCCATTTTGAATTTAGTTAAAACACTTTTAATGTTCTGCATCACACACATCCATGCCCGAGGCAGGATTCGAACCTGCGACCGTAGCGATCGCGCAGTTCCTGACTGAATTGCCTAGAACCTTAACTGAATTGATTCTGTATTATTTCTCTTCCCCATGTCCTTGACATTAATGCTACTATGTTTAGTACTCGTACGGTAGTTAGTTTCCATGTAATAACGTGTTAAATAGGGAAAGTTTAATTACGACCACCCGGTATGATAGAAGCTGAAAATTACTTGTGTCCTAAGAAAGCCGATTTGCTTGGAAGGTATCAGACTTTCGTAAAGTTCAGCTGTGTGGAAAGTAGAATACAGTGGTATGATCGTAGTGTTACAGATACGCGAGAAAGCTACAAAGTTTTTCGGTGTTCTCTGGCGCTGAATGAGTCTATTGGTCTCTGGAGTACGTCACAAATTCTCGTGTTGATTCGTGATGTCAGCTTAGACTTTCAGATAGCGGAAGAATTGGTAACCGTTTGCATGAAACAGAAACTAGAAGTGACACTTTCATGGAAGTGCAAAAAATTTTACGATACTATAACCTCCAATGGAATCAGCTCCGAGATGTCACAGTTTGTGGAGGAAGAAACGGCTGGAGTGAGGAACTGTCTGGTGAGTCAGGTCAGGTTTGAGTCGCAAGATTTGCATATTTCGGATGCTCCCTTGAAACATTGTATCATACGTCAGCAAGCACCTTGCGGGAAAGACTCAGATATTACTTGTGTATTCGAAGGTTCGCACTCAGTCACCGTCAGCTCTAAGCTTTTCTTGAAGAAATTGATTCTGAGTTCTGTGACTTGCCTTATCACTTAGCAGTAAAATTGCTTAGCTGCGATAAAGACGAGTTTGACTCTTACAAGCTCTAAAACGAAATAGATATTTTTCTCACGAAAAAAGATAGAACTGATCCACAGCTGTCATGACTTTCTTCGATGTCAAAGATGTCATTTTTGTCGACATCACATCCAACATGAATGAACTGACCTTGAAACTTCAGGAAGAGGATAACCTCGTCTGTTATCTCTACAGAATGATCAAAGGATTTCGATGAAAGCTGTCATTGTTTGAAGCACAATTGGAAGGAGAAAACTTCTCATTTTCGCTATTTCAAAGAGTTTTTGTGCTACAATACCTGAAGATGTTAATCTTGATTTTCCGAAAAAAATATTCATGACTTAAAGAAGCATTTTTTGGAGAGAATTTCAAATGTTGACGGAATTGAGAGTGATGTTCTTCTGTTACAGAATCTATTTAATTGTAACGTTGATGATGTGCCAATTCGGCTCTTAGATCTCACTTAGAGAGGGAAGTGCAGAGAAGGAGAACTTCTCGAATTTTACCGCTGCTTTTCTGACAATGAGTTTCCGAAACTGAAGAAATTTGCCACTGGTATGGCATCAATGTTACGCCTGTGAGAAAAAATTCTCAAAAATTAAGTACGTGAAGCCAGCAATTTGAGCGAGATTGACTGACGAACATTTGAAAGTAATTCTCTTGATTTGATGCAGCAATGAAAAGTCAAACATTGATGATATCTTGAAAGGCAACGCCAGTTTCACAAATCTCATTAATGCCTCTTGCAGCTTAGTTTGTCAGATTAGGACACGTGGCTATTTTAAGCTAACGTCGCATTCTTTAAAGGCTTCTTTAGTAAATAAATGTACTTGTTGTCATTTTTTTGCATTGCATACCACTCACCCATGAGTAACACGGATTTTTGAGCCTAGTTTTTCATATTTTTCCCAGAACTTTGGATCTGCCTTGCAAGTATTGAACGGAATGATGATATGACCCGTGCTCATTAGTTTGTCAGTTATTCGGCCCGCTGTGAAAAAAGTTTGCTGACCTTTATGCTAAGACATGGAATAACTTTCATAGCACTCGGCGGAGTTGGAGAAGGTGAAAACTGGATATATCCAACGAGTATTTCAGATGTTGAGTGCAAGGCCTACTCTGACAAGGGAACCTCCCCATCGCACCCCCCTCAGATTTAGTTATAATTTGGCACAGTGGATAGACCTTGAAAAACTGAATACAGATCAATCGAGAAAACAGGAAGAAGTTGTGTGGAACTATGAAAAAATAAGCATAATGTACAAACTGAGTAGTCTATGAGTAAGATAGGCAACATCAAGGACGGTGTGAACACAGAAGCGCCGTGGTCCCGTGGTTAGCGTGAACAGCTGCGGAACAAGACGTTCTTGGTTCAAGTCTTCCCTCCAGCAAAAATTTTACATTTTTAATTTCAGACAATTATCAGAGTTCAGGCACTCACACATAATCAATTTCGCTCTCCAAAATTTCAGGACATGTTCAGATTTGCTTGGACATATGCAGGATTTGACGGTCTACACACGGAAAAATTTGAAAACGTTAAAAACATGTTTTGACAGAGCACAGAGAAAACTGTGCGACTGTGAAATTGTTGCATTCATTTGTTGCAGTTTATGTGACACACTCTTATGTTTTCATCACTTTTTTGGGAGTGATTATCACATCCACAAGAAAACCTAAATCGGGAAAGGTAGAAGAATCTTTTTACCCATTCGACAAGTGTGTAAGTTAGGTGGAGCGACAACATATTCCTGTCATGTGACGCACATGCCGCCACCAGTGTCGTATAGACGTGTTTTCCTGAATCAAATGTTTTCGGCCCCCATTGGAGAGGCACGTCCTTTCGTCTACTAATCGCACGGTTTTGCGGTGCGGTCGCAAAACACAGACACTAAACTTATTACAGTGAACAGAGACTTCAATGAACGAACGGTTAGATCATAACTTTGCAAAAATAAAGTATGTATACTTTTCGCACTAGGGTAGAATTGAACCAAGGACCTCTCACTCCGCAGGTGCTCACGCTAACCAGAGGACCACAGCGTTCCTGTGCTCACCTTACCCTTGATGTTGCCTATGTTGCCTATGGACTACTCAGTTTGTATATTTTCCTTATTTTTTCATAGTTCCACACAACTCTTCCTGTTTTCTCGATTGATCTGTATTCAGTTTTTCAAGGCCTATCCACTGTGCCAAATTATAACTAAATCTGAGGGGGGTGCGATGGGGAGGTTCCCTTGTGAGATGAGGTTTGCACAGGAGAGGAATTTGCTGCGTGCCGCATCAAACCAATCATTAGACTGATGACAGAAAAATTACAGTCATCCGACTCTTACTAGTTAATTCGTGTTAAATATTGAGGATATTAAAGAGCATCAGATACTGATGACGGCACCATGTGCTGCATCACCTACTAAAGATCTCTCAGACTCGGCCGCACACCTGTCGATTCTATATAAATAAATGAAAATGTGACATGAACACACGGGTGTACCTGAACAGCCAAAGAATGACAATTTTTTCTGCTTGAAACAACATTTACTCAAATAATAGGATTGCAAGATATACTGCAACACGCGCATTCTTAGTTTTTCAGGATCATGCACCTTGCCGCAGGGGGTGGCTTGCGTGCCTCATCGATAGTTGCAACCGCAACAGAGGATTGTCTGTGGGGATAGCTGACTAAAATATGGGTCCTCAAGAGCGCAGCTGCCTATGGAGTAGTTACAGGCGCCACAGTCTTGACGACTGACTGTTCTGCTAGCTAAACACGTGACCTCGCTAGGTCGGTACTTCGAACGTCTGAAAGCAAGTGGTAACCACGACCATTGTATTTGCCGAGTACATGCAGCTCTGCTGTATGACTTAATGGTGATGGCATCCTTTTGGGCAAAATATTTGGAAGGTAAAATAGTGCTCCTTTCGGATCTTTGAGCGGGAATTGATCAGAAGGAGTCATTATCAGGAGAAACAAATTTGACGGTGTAAGCTTCGGAACGTGGAATGTTAGATCCCTTAGTCAGATAGTTCTGTAACAGACTGCTTAGCTACAGTGTCTATACAAGCAGCATACGCCACATGTAGGCGCAACATTCGGGCATCACACGCTGCACGTCTTCGAGCGGGACAATCCTTCCCCTCACTTTGGACCAATCAGTTTACAACTCGTACTGAACGATGATAGGCGTATCGTAAACATGGCAGTAAATAGCAAGTTAACCAACTCTGAACATCGGATGATAGTCGGCGCAAGACACATGAGTCACAGTATATCGAAGATTGCACAAGAATAATGGTTTCCGAGGTCAGCAGTGTCTAGTGTGGGTACTGAATATTGCAGAGACAATGTTTCCACAAGCAAACGTTAACTCCACTTGTTACGCCTGCTTTCGTATATAAAACCAGACGACGCGATAAACTCTTTGCTGTCTTCTAACAAAAACAGGTTAGCCTGGCAGCGAGAGGAAAGAAACCAGTGTAAATCTTAGTCCTTCGATTTGAATCGATTCAGCTGAGCTATCTTAAAATTGTCTCATGGTAAACGCTCATTTCGGTAGTGGAAGGTACCAAGCGCACATGCTCAGAAATAAACATGTACAATTTTTCATAATTTTATTTTATCAAATAACTCCAAGGAAAACGGCCAAGTCGAAAATATTATTAACAATAAATGTCTTAAAATAGAATAAGCAGTTAAAACATTTTACACTCTAAAATAAAGGAACACTTTGCAAAAAGACATTGAAACATTTTCGGGGAGCTGTAACAGATCTTATTTCAGAGGGCTCTCATTCGACAAAAATTTCAAATTAAATAAACAAAATTTTACCGCACCTAGCCCAAATGCGAGAGGTAAAAAGAAAAAAAAACCTCAAAAGCACCTAGAGTGAAATGAATCACAGGTTTGCCAAAATCTCTCTAAAAAGCCACTGCTAATCTAACCAGGAGCAAAACTAACAAATATTTTACCTTTTTAAAACAAAATATTTTTAAGGAATTAGCAAGAATAAAGGGTCCTGATACATAAAATTTTAAAAACCCTTCACCAATAACAATCAAAACGCGCAATCAAAATGCTTAGCGGTACTCAGCCAAAATCAAGTACTGAAGAGATCGGTGAACTGTGACAACATACGGATCTCTAACGTTCCGTAACACAATCAAAGTATTAAACAAAGTTAATGAGTGGGGTACATTAATAGCGGAAGCAGTCGAGTTTTGCATAGTAAACTGTAAAGTTCGCCGTTTATTGGCTTGCTTTCTTCCTTTTTTTCACACTACGAAAATCCGCAAGCAATACGGCCGGATTCGGCCAATTTAGCAAATGACGCATGCGTTACTTGGTGCGCCTGTTGACCTTCAGATAATCCAGACAGCACACTCAACAGTGCGTAAACAGCTCGTTATCTCGACGGAAAACTAACTGGCCCACCAAGCGTAAAACTTTTACAGCAATGCCCGATTTAGACACAAGACGTAACTTAAAACTCCACTATACTTCCGAGTGACACCGCCAACATACAGTGTAAATGATGTCATCGAGCTTCCTTCCAAGTTAACACAGTGCCTACAATGTGGCATCAAGTCCGCAGCTCGTGGTCGTGCGGTAGCTTGGTGGTGGTGGTGGTGGTTAGTGTTTAACGTCCCGTCGACAACGAGGTCATTAGAGATGGAGCTCATGCTCGGGTTAGGGAAGGATTGGGAAGGAAATCGGCCGTGCCCTTTCAAAGGAATCATCCCGGCATTTGCCTGAAGCGATTTAGGGAAATCACGGAAAACCTAAATCAGGATGGCTGGAGATGGGATTGAACCGTCGTCCTCCCGAATGCGACTGGGTGTTCTGTAATGTCCTTAGGTTTAAGTAGTTCTACGTTCTAGGGGACTGATGACCATAGATGTTGAGTCCCATAGTGCTCAGAGCCATTTGAACCATTTTTTTGTGGCATCAACTCCACATGCGAACAGCTCGCCCGCTGTCCCACAAGACACTAACACTTTCATTCGCTGGGGGTGACAAGACCATGAGCTGGTCAGCGTACGGCGCTTAGTAGCTTCATAGCACGCATGACTCCGCTGCCGCCTAGCGAGATGCCGAAGTAAGCGTTGGCTAGGATATCGTTTAAATATCTGTGCGTAACGTTGCAAAGCGATATGAAATGGACTGATCATGTGAGGATTGTGGTGGGGAAGAGAAATGGTCGACTCCGTTTTATTGGGAGAATTTTGAGAAAGTGTGATTCATCTATAAAGGAGACCGCGTAAGACGCTAGTGCGACCTATTCTTGTGAGAAAATATAGAGATCCGGCATCTGAAGCTGACTGCAGAACGATTCTACTGCCACCAACTTACATTTTGCGTAAGAACGATAGGTATAAGATACAAGAAATTAGCGCTCATACGGAGGCCTATGGATAGTTCTTTTTCCGTGACCTTTCTGATGCTGAGAAATTAGAAGGAGCGATCTGTCTTACTTGGTAAAAACTTTCTAATGCCAATATCGCACAAATATTTCTTTATTTACAAACAACTTGTTTCGACAGAATTTGCTGTCATCTTCAGGTCTGGAACATAGTGCATATACAGTACATGGAATATATCTCATATCAAGAACATGACGTAATATTTGAAATAAAAGTTTTAGTTAGGCATTACAAGGAACGGAAATTTAATTGTACATTTACACACCTTCAAAAGTTTATGTTATAAAATTTATTCATTTTGAGTTGGGCCTAACGCGAAGTTGTCATGTAGATAAAATATAGTACAACATAAATATTGGTGATAAATAAAAAAATTAAAATCAAGAAGCACCTTGTGCACATGGCCATGTCCGGGTGCCTGCATGTCTGTCGCGTTTGTGGCATGCACCCTTCAGAAAAACACCGAAGTAAACTGTACCAGATTAAATACCTAAACTTACCTATACGCAAGCAGTAATGACAAAGTGTGAAGGGGATTGTGAGAATTAAGAAAATGTTTCAGTTACATGCATAGTACAGTTTTCTAATTATTACTATAGTTAAAATCCTCTCGCAAAAGAAAGTAATTTTAAATCAAAAGAGGGATAATTTACCCTCTGATCTACTGGTCAGGATTTAAGAGCCATTTAGTGGCTGTAACACGTTGCATACGTGTTAGCTTTGGAATACTACCTTCCAGTCGTACCACATACGCCGTCTAAGATGGATCTCCTGTGATTAGAACAAGTTCAGCTGACGTTAATAGATGTAGTATGTGTATTTCATTTTATACTGTGTTTTTGTGACTTAAGAAATAGCTGTGAGAACCACGTATATGGGCATGAGCATGTACACAAGGTGCTGCTTGATTTTAAATGTTTTATTTATAACAAACCTTTACATTACCGTGCTACATTTTATCTACATGAGAACTTGGCGTAAAGTCCAACTCAAAATGAAGACATTTTATAACATCAATTTTTAAAGGTATATACATGTACAGTTCCATTTCCGTTTCTCGTAATGCCTAACAAAAATTTTTGTTTCAAATTTAACGTCAAAATCATGATATGAGATATATCCCAAATATACGTGCTATGTTACAGAACTGAATATGACGGCAAAGTCTGTCGAAACCGGATGTTTGTAAATAAAGAAATATTGATGCGATCTTTGCCTTAGAAAGTTTTTACCAGGTCACTTTTTCCTCGATCTGTTTGCATGTGGAACAGGAAAGGATATGACAAATAGTGCTACAGGGCGCTCTCCGCCACGCACCGTACAGTGGCGTGTAGAGTAGATAGCAGACCAGCTCACAGCTACCCCCATCAGCCACAGTGCAGATTATCTTCCTGTATCGCGAAAGTGTTACATTATGAAGTACCAGTCCAATATTTACGAAACTTGAAGATATTCATCACACAATGGATATTAAATTTCATTCCATTTGGAAGTGATCACCACCACCACCAGTACGACGCGTGACCCCACAGGTATTAATATACTCTTGTATTCGTTGTGAGATGGAAGCAAACAACCTCTGATTATCATCTTCATGAATTTCTTGGCATGCCTGAAACACATGTTGGGTCAGTTCATGAAGACTATTGCCTGGAGGCTAATATGAAAGTATACGTCTTCCCATCTCTTCCCAGATTTCTTATAACTGCCGTCTCGTTTCTACACAAGTTGTTAATAGCCTTTCGCGCCCTGAATTTAACCTTGCTACCTTAAGAATTCCAGTCACAGGTAGATGCCGTGTTTCTTGACTTCCGCAAGGCGTTCGATACAGTTCCCCACAGTCGTTTAATGAACAAAGTAAGAGCATATGGACAATCAGACCAATTGTGTGATTGGATTGAAGAGTTCCTAGACAACAGAACGCAGCATGTCATTTTCAATGGAGAGAAGTCTTCCGAAGTAAGAGTGATTTCAGGTGTGACGCAGGGGGGGGGGGGGGGGTAGTGTCGTAGGACCGTTGCTATTCACAATATACATAAATGACATTGTGGATAACATCGGAAGTTCCCTGAGGCTTTTTGCGGATGATGGTGGTGTATCGAGAGGTTGTAACATTGGAAAATTGTACTGAAATGCAGGAGGATCTGCAACGAATTGACGCATGGTGCAGGGAATGGCAATTGAATCTCAATGTAGACAAGTGTAATGTGCTGCGAACACATAGAAAAATAGATCCCTTATCATTTAGCTACATTATAGCAGGTCAGCAACTGGAAGCAGTTACTTCCATAAATTATCTGGGAGTACGGATTAGGAGTGATTTAAAATGGAATGATCATATAAAGTTAATCGTTGGTACAGCAGATGCCAGACTGAGATTCGCTGGAAGAATCCTAAGGAAATGCAATCCGAAAACAAAGGAAGTAGGTTACAGTACGCTTGTTCGCCCACTGCTTGAATGCTGCTCAGCAGTGTGGGATTCGTACCAGATAGGGTTGATAGAAGAGATAGAGAAGATCCAACGGAGAGCAGCGCGCTTCGTTACAGGATCATGTAGTAATCGCGAAAGCGTTACGGAGATGACAGATAAACTCCAGTGGAAGACTTGGCAGGAGAGACGCTCAGTAGCTCGGTACGGGCTTTTGTTGAAGTTTCGAGAACATACCTTCACCGAAGAGTCGAGCAGTATATTGCTCCCTCCTACGTATATCTCGCGAAGAGACCATGAGGATAAAATCAGAGAGATTAGAGCCCACACAGAGGCATACCGACAGTCTTTCTTTCCGCGAACAATACGAGACTGAAATAGAAGGGAGAACCGATAGAGGTACTCAAGGTACCCTCCGCCACACACCGTCAGGTGGCTTGCGGAGTATGGATGTAGATGTAGATGTCATAGTATTCCAGTCCACATTCTCAAAATCAGGGGACCGGGCAGACCACTGAAGGTTCCACTCATTTCTCAAGAAGTCTTTTAGTGTGAACCGCAGTCTAGGGTCTTGTATTATTCTGCTGGAATATGCCACTTAGTACTCTGATCATGAAGCAACAGGGTATTCCATTCCTCCCAAATACAGGTTGGTTAAAATTAAAGATACAGTTTCACAATAATCATAACCACTGTTCGGAATAACGTCAGTTTGGACACAATATTATCGAAGAAGAGGGAAACGTTATGGAAACAAAAAAATTAACGAAAATTTTACCACTAGATGGCGTTGCAAGCGGGAGGATATGCAAAATAAAAGACACGGCCGCTCCTCACTTTGCGTCTCAGTTTCCGTTGGCGTGAGTGACTCAATCCAGAATCGCGCGCTCCTGATAAAGCTACACTGAAGCGTCAAATAAACTGGTATAGGCATGCTTATTCTAATACAAAGATATGTGAACAAGCAGAATATGGCGCTGCGGTCGGCAACGCCTATGTAAGACAATAAGTGTCTGGAGTAGCTGTTAGATCCGTTACTGCTGCTACAATGGCAGGTTACCAAGATTTAGATGAGTTTGGACTGGTGTTATAGTCGGTGCGCGAGCGATGCGACACAGCATATCCGATTTTCCCGTACGACCATTTCAAGAGTGTTCAGTGAAAATCAAAATCAGGACTCCGGTAAAACACCAAATCTCCAACATCACTGAGGCCGGAAAAAGATCCTGCAAGAACGGGATCAACGACGACCGAAGAGAATCATTCAGCGTGGCAGAAGTGTTGCCCTCCCACAGATTACTACAGATTTCTGTGCTGGGCCACAACAAGTGTTAAAATGCGAACTATTCAACGTAACATCACCGTTATGGGCTTTTGGAGCCGAAGGGCCACTGGCGTACCCTTGATGCTTTACGCTTCGCCTCGGCCCGTCAACACAGACATTGGACTGTTGATGACTGGAAACATGTTGCCTGGTCGGACGGGTCTCGTTTCAAATTGTATCGATTGGATTGGCGTGTATGGGTATGGAGACAACCTCATGAATCCACGGACCATGGATGTCAGCAGGGAACTGTTCAAGCTGGTGGAGGCTCTGTAATGGTGTAGGGCGTGTGCAGTTGGAGTTATACGGAATCCCTGATACGTCTAGAGACGACTCTGACGGGTGACACGCACGTAAGCATCCGGTCTGATCACCTGCATACATTCGTGTCCATTGTGCATTTAGACGGTCTTGGGCAATTCGAACAAGACAACGTGACACCCCACATGCCCAAAATTGCTACACAGTGGCTCCAGGAAGACTCTTCTGAGTTTAAACACTTCCGCTGGCTACCAGGCTCCCCAGAAATGAACATTATTGACCATATCCGTGATGCCTTTCAACGTGTTTTTCAGAATAGATCTCCACCTCCTCGTACTCGTTACGGATTTGTGGACAGCCTGCAGGATTTATGTTGTCAGTTCCCTCCAGAGCTATTTCAGATATTAGTCGAATTCATTCCACGTCGAGTTGCGGCACTTCTGCATGCTCGCGGGGGCCCTACACGATATTAGTCAGGTGTACCAGTTTCTTTGGCTCTTCAGTGTATTTTCAATAACGATGACTGTGCTCCAGTAGCCCTGCAGAAGTTCCGAACATTCAAGGGTATGAAATAAAGCGTTGGTCCGATGTATCGTAGCGTCAGAGAAAACGGTTATGAAATTCGAAAAGACGGTTTCTATTGAAGCACAATGTGGCAGAGGGAGGAAAACAGCTAATCCGACATCAGGGGAATGTGTAGCCACAGGACTGCAGGAGTGGTCGAGCAAACACATAGTGCACGAGGAGTTCCTCGAATTTGAAGTGCCTGTCGCATGGTGCATAAAATTCTACGGAACACCCTACATCGCCATCCATACAAAATCAACCACGTTCAGCAGCTGCTTCTTGCTGACCTGCCATCAAGGCAGACGTACTCTCTGGAATTTCTTGTTCGCATGGAAGTTGACGGACGAAGCTCATTTACATTTCTAAGGATTTATCAATAATCAGAATTGCAGAATATGGGCAATGGAAAATCCGCAGCACATCAACCTGTAACACTTCATTCTGCAAAGATAACTGGTGTGAGTTCTGCGAAATTTTTATACGAACCGTCACTGGTAAACACTATGTCTTTGGACACCAACGTCATTCCAACTCTTCAACAGCGTGGATGTGTGGGTAGGATCATTATTATGCAAGATCATGGTCCTCCACAGGTTGTACAGCCAGTGCAGCGCCTACTGCAGTCATTTCGGAAATGGCTAGAATTACAAGTCGGCATTTCTCTGCAGTCTCGCCGTTCAGATTACCTGATCTTAATCCGTGTGGCGAACGTAGCTGAATTAAAGGCACGCATTGAGGAACGCATCCTGAAAGTGACCCCTGAGACGCTACAATCTCTTGTGGAACATGCTGTTTCTCGTTTTTAACTCGTGGTAGAAAAAGGTGCAGAGCACATTGAACATGTCTTGCTCCAGTCACACAACAGAAACCGATGTTATTTTGCTTTTTATGCGGGTTTTCGTCCCAGGACTAAGACCGACGGCTTTTTGCCTTTTACACGGAAAATTAAAAATCAATGTCGTTTTGCTTTTTATGCGGTTTTTGGTCTCAGGATAATAAAAAACCGCTTTTTGCTCGGAGATGTGGTACGGCCTTGCTCTGGTACGACCTAACTAAAAGGGCCACAGCTGTTGAATGCCAAACTTGTGCGGACATGCACATTGCACAGTGCTGTTGGTTTAATCAACAACCACACCATAGCCGTCAGTTGCGATTTATCTGTCATTTGTAGCAGAAAATATTTACGTTATGACTCTTACAGCGCCTTTTAGTGGCATAATTTCTGTAACTCTTTTGGTTTACATAAGATTTCCCCCTTCTTCGACAATATTCTGTTCAAATTTGACGTAATTCTGAGCAGCGGTTTTGTTTTTACAGCGTTTTGAAACTTGACCTTTAAACGCTCGTGAGTTCGGGGTGAGTCTAATTAGACTTCCATCAGTAAGACCTGTTGTCACATCCAACAGCTTCTATCGCCATGATTCCAGAACTTAGAAGGTATGGATCTCAAGAATTGAGGCTCTATGCTAAACACCACAGAATGTCAATCAGTGTTGCGGATGATTCTAGCCCGATTCAGTACAGGTCTCTGTCTTCTGTGATATGGTGTCAGTAGTATTCTATAGATGAGGACTCGCGATCCCAGCACAGGTTCCAATAGTGTGTTCCCGACAGTTCGTGGAGACACTCCGCCTTTAACTGTCCATATGTCAGGTATTATCACCCGTCTGTTCGTCAGAGCCTCTCGATCAGTCCTACGATCTTCCGGTGCTTGTCCACCTCGAAGCACCCGTGCCTACTCTTCATGCCACACACTGTTTTGTGAGTCCATCTCGCTGCCAGTTCTGCAGTCATAGCACTGCATACAACTGTGCGATATGTCGGTATGGCCGGCCGCTGTGGCCGTGCGGTTCTAGGCGCTTCAGTCTGGAACCGCGTGACCGCTATGGTCGCAGGCTCGAATCCTACCTCGGGCATGGATGTGTGTGATGTCCTTAGGTTAGTTAGGTTTAAGTAGTTCTAAGTTCTATGGGACTGATGACCACAGATGTTAAGTCCCATAGTGCTCAAAACCATTTGAACCATTTTTTTTGTCGGTATGATCTTCCATGCCGTTACTTCGACCTTTCTCAGTGTCCAAAAGATAGCGATAAGCAGGACATGCAGATCGTGTGAGCATGCTGTGCTGATACCTTCACCTGAAAAGTGACACTGAGACACACCTATGACTTAACACTTTCCGTTTCCATCACTGCACAAGGGTCGATCAAAAAGTTACCGTTCGGAGACAATGCACTCCAAAATTGTCATACCAGTCAGGCAAAATGCCGTGTGAAATGAGTCAATCAACCCACTGAGGCACCAGGTTGAAGATACCCATTTGACAAAACACCGTGTCTTTCCGCGTGAAGAAGTCCGTACTACTTGCTGCATATCCTAGTCTGACAGGATTCGTCGATCCTTCAAGGTCTTTAAGGGACCGAATGCATGAGAATTACATACACTATGTGAACAAAAGTATCCGAAAACATGCGTTTTTCATATTAGGTGCATTGTGCTGCCACCTACTGCCATGCACCCCATGAGACCTCAGAAGTCAGACATCATTAGAGAGCAGAATGGGGCGCTCCGCGGAACTCACGGACGTCGGACGTGGTCAGGTGATTAGGTGTCACTTGTGTCATACGGCTGTACGCGAGATTTCCACTCTCCTAAACATATCTAGGTCCACTGTTTCCGATGTGATAGTCAAGTCGAAACGTGATGGGACACGTACAGCACAAAAGCGCACAGGCCGACCTTGTCTGTTGACTGACAGACGGCAGACAGTTGAAAAGGGTCGTAAAGTGTAAAAGGCAGACATCTATCGAGACCATGACACAGGAATTCCAAACTGCATCAGGATCCACTGCAAGTACTTTGATCGGCGGGAGGTGAGAAAACGTGGCTTTCATGGTCGAGCGGCTGCTAATAAGCCACACATCACGCCGGTAAATGCCAAACGATGCCGCGTTTGGTGTAAGCAGCGTAAACATTGGACGAATGAACAGTGGAAAAAAGTTGTGTGGAGTGACGAATCACGGTACACAAAGTGGCAACCCGATGGCAGGATGTGGATATGGCGAATGCCCGGTGAATGTCGTCTGCCAGCGTGTGTATTGTCAACAGTAAAATTCGGAGGCGGTGCTGTTGTGGTGTAGTCGTGTTTTTCATGGAGGGGGCTTGCAGTCTTTGTTGTTTTACTTGGCACTATCACAGCACAGGCCTACATTGATGTTTAAAGCACCGTCTTGCTTCCCGCTGTGTAAGAGCAATTCGGGGATGGCGATTGCATCTTTCAACACGATCGAGCACCTGTTCATAATGCACGGCCTGTGGCGGTTACACGGCAATAACATCCCTGTAATAGACTGGCCTGCACAGAGTCCTGACCTGAATCCTACAGAACATGTCTCCTCAGTGCAGCACTCCGTGAAGAATGGGCTGCCGTTCCCCAATAAACCTTCCAGCACCTGATTGAGCGTATGCCTGAAAGAGTGGAAGCTCTCGCCAAGGCTAAGGGTAGGCCAACACCATATTGAATTCCAGCATTTTCAGCTAGGTGTCCAGATAATTTTGATCACATAGTGTAGGAAGGCGGGAGTGGGGGAAATCAGGACTATAGGGCGGGTACTCGAGTGTCTCGCACTCGATAATTTATTTTGTTTATGTTATTTACAGTCTTGGACAATATTTTGAATGATGCTGCCGCCATTTGGTTGTAATAACTTTTATTGTTATACAATCCAGATTTCGCCCTTATGCCATTTTCAAGTACAAAAACTTATTCATGTGTCAAAAGATATCAGGCTGCTATAAAATGTAAGTCCTTGTCAGAAAAAACATATCTGGTCTTATAGTACAGATCCACATGATTAAAAGTGAAAACATCTCTAAAATTCCTAAATAAGTTACAGGCTTTAATTTCTGCACCCTACAGCACAGCTGTTACATGAAACGGCTAACCAATATGTAGGTATGGGCCACACTATTGTTCCGAGCCGGGTAGTTCAATGGTTAGCGCATTGGACTCACATTCGGGAGTACAACGGTTCAAACTGGCGTCCGGCCATCATGACTTTGGTATTCCGTGATTTTCCAAAATCTTTAAAGGCAAATACCGGAATACACTAATTCCCCCCCACCCTGACACACACTACAATGTCTGGATAACAGCGCAGCTGTTATGTGAAACTGCTAACCAATAAACAATTATGCAACACATTATTGTGTCTGAACAACAGATACGATAGTGTGGCGCATACCTGTTTATTGGTTAGCAGTGATTGATAACAGCTGTGCTGTAGGGTGCAGAAATGAAGGTCTACAACTTATTTTAGATCTGGTTTATGAACAAATATGCTTTTCTGACAAGGATTTATGTTTTATATCAGTTTGATGTCTTTTGACATATTTAAGTATTTGTACTTTAAAATGGCCTAAAGCCAAAATCTGGGTTGTATAACAATAAAATAAATATTATTAGAGTCAGATGATGGCAGCATCATTCAAAAAAATCTACCACTTGAGTTCTGTAACGGAATGGACAAGCTTTCCTATACACACTTCATTCTCCGATGGATGGCTACCAGTGTTTGTCCTTCGGCAGCCAAGGAAATAAAAGCAACACGTTGGTTCCGTTTGAACGCATTTAGAAATAACGTTGACATAGTTCACGTTTCCGCATTTACCGTACATACGTCGGAAAGACACGAATGCCACACTAATCCCTTACCTACATGTCGGTGCTTATATACCGACATGAGAGTCGCACTACTTTGCATATACGTTGCAGCAACGCACTCAAACGGAAACTTTTGCCTCGTCCCTTATATTTTCTTTTGTGCCCTTGTATTCTCTGCAGCTTATTGTTCCTTAATTACTAACAGAAAAAACTTAAATCTACAGAAAATCGCCCTTTACGTATATTTATTTATTTATTTCATTAACAGTACATAGTAACCCACCGCCTCGAAATGTAAGGTGGGTCGGATGCTTCTGAATCTAACAGCAAAGACTTCTCATTGTTACAATCTTATTGATATACAGTTGTTAATGCTTTTTTAAAATAATATAAAGAACATAATATATATAAGTATAACCAGAGAATTCTGAAAGTGAAAGATTTTTTGCTGTTTGTCAGTAATGGCACATCTCACTAATAAATATTAGAATTTTACGTGCGACGTACGGCGATGCAATGGAAATTATTTAGTCGTGTTGGTAGAGAAATGATAAAAAGATTACAAAACCAGGAGTGCCATCAAAAATTGAGGGAGAAATTAGCTGTAAGTAAAACGAGTGCAGTAATTCCGAAAAAGCAACAACGTAGCGTTAGATAGTTACAGGATTTACTAGCTCTAAGACAACGTTAGTGGCGTTACTACCGTAGCTGAGCGGCCGGTGTAGATGGCTGACATGTGGAGGACCCGGGATCGATTCCCGCTACTGCCAATGATGTTTTCCCTTGGTTGGGAGTGCACGCAGCATCGTGATGCCAACTGAGGAGCTACTTGACCGAGTAGTAGCGGTCTCACGGCCTGTAAAATATGCAAAACGGCCGGGAGAGTGGTGTGCTGACCACTTGAACCATTTTTGCATAGTATAGGATCTCTCAACATCTACATCTGTACCTTACAAACCAATGTTAAGAGCAAGCCAAAGGGTACTTTCCACTGTACCAAGTAATAGGTTCAAAGAAAACTTAACTCTTATATCAAACACGTACCAGACTCAAACAATGGTAGCTGGTGGTGACTTCAATTTACCTTCGATATATTGACGTAAATGCATGTTTAACAATGGAGGTACACATTAAACATCATCCAAAATTGTGTTACACGCATTCTCTGACCATTGTTTGGAGCAATTAGTTCATGAGCCCACTCGAATAGCAAACGGTTGTGAAAACACACTTAACCTCTTAGCAATAAATAATACTGAGCTAATAACGGGCATCCAAATGGATAAATGGATTAGTGAACACAGGTTTGTCTTAGCGATACTGAATATCGTAACTTCAAAATCCTCCAAAAATAAACGAAAAATATATTTAGCAGATAAAAATTCGCTTGACGTCATCCTAAAGGACAATCTCCACTCCGTCCAAATCGACAATGTAAATGTAGACGGACGTGGATTGAATTCAAACAAATTGATAGATTTATACTACGACGGAGCTGATCCTCCATGGTACACGAAAAAGCTCAGAACACTGTTGCAGAAGCAACGAAAAAAAGCAAACCAAATTTAAATGACCGCAATATCCCCAAGACTGGACATCTTTTACAGAAGCTCGAAATTTAACGCGAACTTCAATGCGAGATGCCTATAATAGTTTCCATAACGAAACTTTGTCTCGAAACTTGGCAGAAAATCCAAAGAGATTATGTCGTATGTAAAGTATGCTAGCGGCAAGACACAACGCCGTCTCTGCGCTATAGCAACGGAAATACTATCGATGACAGTGCTGAGAAAGCCTTCCGAAATTCCTTCACCAAAGAAGACTAAATGAATATTTCAGAATTATAATCAAGAAGAGCTACCAGCATGAGTTAGCATTGAAATAGATATCTTCGTAGTAGTGAAGCAACTTAATTCACTTAATAAAAGCGAGTCTTCCGGTCCAGACTGTAACGAGTTAGGTTCCTTCCAGAGTATGCTGATGCGGTACCTCTACACTTATCAAATACGACTGCTCGCTCGACGAATGACCCGTATCCAAAGACTCCAAAGTCACGTAGCTCACACCAATATCCAGGAAATGCAATAGGAGTAATCCACTAAATTACAGGGCCATAGCATTAACGCCGATATGCAACAGAGTTTTGAAAGATATAGTGTGTTCGAACATTATGCATTACCTCGAAGAGAACGGACTATTGACACGTAGTCAACACGAATTTAGAAAACATCGTTCTTGTGAAACACAACTAGCTCTTTGAACGCTATCGACAATGGATTTCAGATTGATTCTGAATTTCCAGAAGGCTTTCGACACCGTTCCTCACAAATGGTTTGTTATGTAATCAAATTGCGTGCTTATGGGATATGACCTCAGATATGCAACTAGATTCGTGATTTCCTGTCAGAGACGTCACAGTTCGTAGTAATTGACGGAAAGTCATCGATTAAAACAGAAACGATTTCTGGCGTACCCCAAGGCAGTTTTGTTCCTTATCTGCATAAACGATTTAGGAGACAATCTGAGCAGCCGTCTTAGGCTGTCTGCAGGTGATGATGTCGTTGACCGTCTAGTACAGTCATTTAGAAGATCAAAGCCAATTGCAAAACGATTTACATAAGATATCTGTATCGTGCGAAAATTGGCAATTGGCCCTAAATAATGAAAAACGTGACTCATACACATGACTGCTAAGAGGAATCCTTTAAATTTCGGTTGCACAATAAAGTAATCAAATCTCAAGGCCGTAACTTCAACTAAATACCTAGGAATTACGATAATGATGAACTTAAATTGGAAAGAACACATAGAAAATGTTGTGGGGGGAAGGTGAACCAAAGACTGTGTTTTATTGGCAGAACGCTTAGAAGATGCAACAGATATACTAGACTGCATTCACTACGCTTGTCCGTGTTCTTTGGGAGTACTGCTGCGCAGTGTGGTAACCTTGCCATATTGGATTCACTGGGTACATCGAGAAAGTTCAAAGAAGGGCATCACGTTTTGTGTTATCGAGAAATAGGGGAGAGAGTATCACGGACATGATACAGGATTTTGGGTGGACAAAAACGGCGTTTCTCGTTGCGGCGGGATCTTCCCATGAAATTTCTATCACCAACTTGCTCCTTCAAATGCGGAAATATTTCGTTGACGCCGACCTACGGAGGGAGAAACGATCATCATAATAAAAACAAGAGAAATCAGAGCCCGCTCGGAAACATTTAAGTGTTCGTTTTTTCTAACAGAATTATTATGAAGAGGGTTTTGTGAATCCCTCTTCCAGGCATTTAATTTGTGAATTGCAGAGCAGCCATGTAGACGTAGGGTATCTTCTCGTTCCATTCACATATGGGTACCTCTATGCACGCTGGGATTAGTTTAATCCTGTCTTCGATGTATCTACAGGAGCCAAACGCAGGAGACTAGTATATCCGTAGATTCCTCACTTTATACTTTTTTTTTAAGTTTGCAGAATAGTTCGCTTCTAGCTTCGAACAGCTGCCAGTTCAGTTTTTCTTGAATTTATTTTACGCATTCCCGCGGATCAAACCATCATGTGACATTTCGTGCTGCTCTTCTTTTGTATACCCTCTGCATCCTAGTGAGTCCTATTTGATACGGGTCAGACGTACTTGAGTAATATTCTGGCACGAGTCGCACGTGTATTCTGCAAGTAATCTTTGTAGACTAACTTCATTTTCCCATTATCCTGCCAATGAAACTAAGTCTGCCGTTTGATTTATCTACGTTTGAGCTTTTTTAATCGTTACATTTAATACCAGTACAAATTGTTACGTCGACGTAGTTTTTTGCGTTGACGGAATACAGTTGTAACTCATTGACTTTGTAATTACAGGTCTCATTGCAATTGCGTTGTGTGATGCACACAATTTTACATTTCTGAAGAATTAAAGCAAGTTGCAAATCTTTCTATCACTTTGAAATCTTATCAAGATCTGACTTGGTATTTGCGCAGCTTTTCTTTTTCAAAAAGTGCTGCATTATAGGTAACTGAATCATGTGCCAGATATCTTAGGTTACTATTAATATTGTTTGTCAGGTCATTAATATACAACATGAACAACTTAGGTCCCAACACAGCTCTGTGGGAAAGTACTTCTAGCTCGGTTGATGACTCCATCCAAGATAACATGATGGGTACTCCCTACCAACAAATCCGTTCACAAATTTTGGTGCAGTACTCAACCAAATGTTTTTTCTGGTGTCAAAAAAATGGAGCATCCACACCGTTGTCGTGGTCCATACCTTTCAGAAGGTCACTCGAGGTAAGAACGAGTTGAGTTTCGGATGACCGACATTTTCGTAATTCATGTCGCTGGCCTTTTATTTCGAGATACTCCATTAAATTTGGGCTCATAATGAGAACAGACGGATGACACTGATATTAGACGGCAATTTTGAGGATCAGTTCTCTCACCATTCTTGCAGACGGATGTAAGCTGTGCTTTCTTCCAACTAATGCGCACATTTTCGTTCTAGGGAACTGTGGTATTTATGCTAAAACTGAGCCGCAAATTCTGTATAGCATCTGACATATTACAGCGTGCCCTGGTCAGTGTTCAGTTTTACCGATTTCAGTTATTTCTCGATGCCGCTGAACCAATATTTGTATCACTCGTCTTTGCAGTGATGCGAAAATTGAAACGGGGAAGTAATCCCGAGGGCAAACAAGGGTGAGACGATGTATCTACGTGTATTTTCGGGGTCGCGGTCGTAAAGATAACACAGTAGGTGGTGACACTGATGGAGTCAGTACGCAGCTGCTTTGTCAGTTTCGCTCGTCAGTACGGAGCGCGCTTCGCAATTATCACAACATGGAAACGAATAGCGTATGCCCGTGAATCTGCCAAATGGCGACAGATCTCATTACATCGTTAGTAAGAATTGCAATACAAACTTCTAATTCCACAGCATGGACTTTCAGTTAGAATCTATTTGGATTGTGGCAATGATGTGGACGTGTTACATGCTTTACTCTTAAGATGTTTAGGCGTCAATAGAAACTAGCAACTCAGCGGTAAGAAATTTTGGACCACGTTATGTTGATAGCAGTTCGTAATTATTATTTTCCATTCACTGCGCATGAACACTGGAACACTTGTCTAGAACAGGCCACAGTCTAAGATCGCCCTAGATTGGACACGAGGTTTAAAAACAATGAAGTTAGCGTTGGATGACATCATTAGGTGGGAGAATCTGAGGGATGCATTTAGATGTCCTCGATAAAACATACTACTTTACTTGTGAACATTGTCATATCTCACGCAGTACGGCTGTTGTACGTTCGGAGCAGATATTACATTCAGATGACTGTGCTGTGATCAGTTCTTGTAGATAGCTATGCTTTGTTTATGTTGTTGATAATGAAGAGAGAATGGATCATGGGAGCCTGGTGCCACCTCTTAGCTGACACCTATTGTATAAGAGGACTAATGTATAGATCCCTTAGGCTGAATGTCTGGAAACCTTGCGACAACCAACCAGCGTAAACAGTACTTTAGAGCAATTTTCAGATTAAATATCTACTCGTATAATGCAGCGTTTAGTGTTTATTATTTATTTGTATACCATTTTACTATACAATGTGTTGCTTACTGAAAGGGCGTGATTTAAAACAACGAAACAAATTAAGATCATTAAGGTACTCTATCAGACACGATTTATGACCTTTATATATATATATATATATATATATATATATATATATATATATATATATATATATATAAAAAGAGGAAGTTGAGACTGATGTTAATCCAAAAGAGTTTTTCTATTTTGAAATATCGTATAGTTAACTATGAACAAACATTTTTTATGCAAATGAAATGTAAGAATAGGAACGTATAAAGAAGTACCTGACGCAGTTGTTAGATCAGTTGCTACTGCTAAAATGGCAGGTTATCAAGATTTAAGTGAGTTTGAACGTGCTGTTACAGTCGGCGCACGAGCGATGTGACACAGCGTAGCGATGAAGTGGGGATTTTCCCGCACGACCATTTCACGAGTGTATCGTGAATATCAGGAATTCGGTAAAACAAGAAATCTCCGACATCGCTGCGGCCGGAAAAAGATCCCGCAAGAACGGGACCAAAGACGACTGAAGAGAATCGTTCAACGTGACATAAGTGCAACCCTTCCTCAAATTGCTGCAGATTTCAATGCTGGGCCATCAAGTGTCAGCATGTGAACCATTCTACCAAACATCATAAATGTGGGCTTTCAGAGCCAAAGGCCCACTTGTTTACCCTTGATGACTACACGACAACGCTTTACGCCTCGCGTGGGCTCGTCAACACTGACATTGGACTGTTGATGACTGTAAACATGTTGCCTGGTCGGACGAGTCTCGTTTTAAATTCTATCGAGCGGATGGACGTGTACGGGTATGGAGACAATATCATGAATTCATGGACCCTGCATGTCAGCAGGGGACGACTGTTTAAGCTGGTGGAGGCTCTGTAATTGTGTGGGGCATGCGGAGGTGGAGTGATGTGGGACCCCTGATACATGTAGATACGACTCTGACAGGTGACACGTACGTAAGCATTCTGTCTGATCACCTGCCTTCATTCATGTCCATTGTGCATCCGTACAGACTTAGGCAATTCCAGCAGAACCATGCGTCACTCCACACGTCCAGAATTGCTACAGAGCGGCTCCAGGAACACTATGCTGAGTAAACACTTCCATTGGCCACCAAACTCCCCCGACATGAACGTTATTGAGCGTATGTATTATGCTTTGCATCATGCTGTTCAGGATAGATCTCCACTCCCTCATACCCTTACGGATTTATGGACAGCCCTGTAGGATTCATGGTGTCAAGTTCCTCCAGCACTACAGACAGTTGAATCCATTCCACGACGTGCTGCGGCGCTTCTGCGTGCTCGCGGGGGCCTACACGAAATTAGGCAGGTGTACTAGTTTCTTTAGCCCTTGAGTGTACAGTGCTTTTCCAAAACACCAAAGTGAAAAAAATAAATACTCGTGTTGGGTAACAGGTCTGCTGCTATATGTCATACTAATAAAGTTATTCACATCAGTTTCGTAACTTGTCTGAGTATCAAATTAAATACTGAGCGAAGCCAAAACATTGAGCCTCTAACGTGTAGGTTCGAAGCCTATTTTTGATCAAGTTCGGTTTTTAAGATGTCCTTTTTCAACAGCTGTCTGTTATAAAATGACAGGTATATTCTTGGAGCGATCTCGATATTAGGCAAGCACGGTTGACAATTTATGGGTCCTGTTTTGCATAAAATGAGGTATCGAAGAAGCCAATTTTTCAAGAAATAAAACTCTCGTCAAATTGCCAACGCCCGCATCTTGTGGTCGTGCGGTAGCGTTCTCGCTTCCCACGCACGGGTTCCCGGGTTCGATTCCCGGCGGGGTCAGGGATTTTCTCTGCCTCGTGATGGCTGGGTGTTGTGTGCTGTCCTTAGGTTAGTTAGGTTTAAGTAGTTCTAAGTTCTAGGGGACTTATGACCACAGCAGTTGAGTCCCATAGTGCTCAGAGCCATTTGATTTGAACCAAATTGCCAACATTCCGTTAAACATTCTTTTAAAAGTCTATGTGGTTTTTCCAACTAAAGTGCCGTGCATTGGACCTGGTACCACTGGGTTGAAGCGAACGAGCACACGGTACGTTTACGTCTGGCACCTCTAAGACTGCGCTTAGAAGCGGCCCTGTCAGATAGCAATAAGGCAACAGCTGAGCTTAATAACCCATCCGAGGTACGCCAGTGAAATAAAGAAGTTCTCCGTTTCGAATGACTATGCTACTATTACTGCCAATTCAAGAAACTATTCAATTCTGTCTCGGCACAACTCTGTACACCTCGGCTTCGCTCGGCCCTTCTCGGAAATACCTGGTAGAGCACGACATTTCATTTAGCACTGGAGTGCAGCATTTTTCCGCCGTCACGACTTCCTTCAGTTCGACAGATTCATATTGTCGGCGCTGTTTATCCTTCGTTATTTGTCCATGTTATAAAGGAAGTTCACAGGTCCAGTGGCTGTTTGCACGGAAAGCAGTCTAGCGATCTTACTTGACAAGCCTTTGAAACTGAATGGCAGTCACAGAAGAGAAGGATGAGAATTCTTAATATCTGTTATGCAGTCGCATAATAGACGGGTAACACAAATTCGCTCAGGAGAGATATTGCATAATCATGCAGGAAGTATTTTAAGATATAGTTTACGTTGAAAGAGCAAAAGATTAGAAAGGCTGACAAATGAAATGTCAGTGGACGACCCGGGATAAGGAAAGAACTAAACGGGCGTGGGAAAGGTGCAGGCCATTTATCCAAGTTATTTGCTACTTCATAAAAGTCCAACAATCTTTTTTTGTACAAATACCAAATACACTAATAAAATACAAATGATTCAGGCACTTACTCCAAAATTTCTTCAAATGAACCAATAGATGATTAGATAATTGAAACGAATAAAATACACCAAATTAGGAAGGACTAGGAAGCAAGTAGCACAATCAAATAGAACTCAAACATGCAGTTATTGCTGGGAAAACAATGACAGCAATGATGCTAAAGACACAGTTCTAACATTTGGCTGGCCAAAGGGGGTGCTTCAATTTAATGAATATAACTTACAAGAAGTGTGGTAACACAAAATTACACCAGTTTGGTATCAACACAAATATCCAATATTTAACAAATCAGAGAGGCCACTTAGGCATAATCAAGATACTGACGTGGGAAAGTAATAAAATGCCATTTTACAAATCGAGCATTTCACCAATATTAAAACTACTAAGTTAAAACCAAACTTCAAACAGGGAAAACATGGAAGGGGCAGGTACGGCAGGCCAGGTCTGGATAAGATGGTCTAGAATAACTGGCACTATTGAATAAATTAACGCCCGACTACTACGAGACAAAATCAACTTTCGAGGGATGTCGTAGCAAACCAAGAAGAGGCTACGGTGAGACGTGAAGCAGCGCGCCGCCCGCGCGCACATACCCAACCGACATGGACAGACTACGTCCGACGAAAAGGAGGGTAACATAACACCCGTGGACAGTTCGGAAAGCCGAGAGCAGACAAGCAAACATATAATTCATGAAGAATAATCGTAGAAAATGGTCAGACCAAGACAAGAAATTCATTGTGAGCGTGACCCCGAGCCCCAACCAGAACTTACGTATTACAACAAGAAAATTACGATAAGAATTACTAAAAGTATTACCCAGTTAATCTCGTAATAGAATATAACAAGTTAAAGTAACAACCAAGAATTAAGAGAGTGTTCAAACACATTGATTTAAGTGACTTAAAAGGTAACAAGCAAATTTTGAAGGCTAACAAACAACGGCAATAGTAATTATATGCAAAAACAATGAATATTAATTTTCTTGAAAGAGGCAAAATCTCACCACATTTTCCAAATGAGCCAAGATTCAGTGGGCTGCTAGCGTTTGCTTACCACGACCGTCGGCAGTTTTATAGTCGCTACATCAGTCAGTAGAAATGAGATTCAGTCTTGACCTCAGTATTCACTAACGCACGTGGCAGCCTAGAACATATGATCATTAATTTGAGGCTCGAATGGCACGATAAGCAGAAACTGGACAAATTGCAATGAAAAGAAAAACACCCAAATATGCCACTCATTATTTCAAACAGAGGCACCAAAAGGGAAATTTAACACTTGAGAAAGAGTGATGGAGAACCACAAGCAATCCAGCGTAGCGGGAGCAACTTTAACACTGGATCACATGTGTCAATCAAGTAAAAGAGTACCTTACGCCCAAAGGGCAGCACAGACAGCACCAGAAAATGAACAGCACTCCAACACCCACATCGAGTACTATGCCTTCTTAATGCAGAGTAAACCGGCTACGTCGAAATTAGGCCCAACACAACTCTACCGGCCACGGGACGCTTAAACAATCGTGCGCCCCTAAGCTCCGTGAACAGCTCACCATATATATATTTTTTTCCTTTATTGAGTTTCGATTCCTCCCGAGGGGGGGGGGGGGGGGCTGAGCGGGCTGGCAGCAGGTAGTACGCCGCTCTTCAGCCTACAAAATTTTTAAACATAAGAAGAAGATAATAAATAATAAAAGCAGGCAATAAAAATGGTGACTTAAAAGGTAAGTGGTCGAGCAGTTCTAGGCGCTTCAGTCTGGGACCGCGCGACCGCTACGTGTCGCAGGTTCGAATCCTGCCTCGGGCATGGATGTGTGTGATGTCCTTAGGTTAGTTAGGTTTAAGTAATTCTAAGTTCTAGGGGACTGATGCCCTCAGATGTTAAGTCCCATAGTGCTCAGAGCCATTTGAACCATTTTTTTAAATGGTAAAATGGCGGAAAATTGTGAAAGTTAAAACAGAAAACAAAGGATTGGCGATGCTAATAAAATACACAGGAAGCAGTCAGGTGAAATAGTAGACAGACAATTAAAAAAACACGGCGACAGTCCGGTTTCTGTTCGCAAGAGATATTAAAATCACACCCAGCAACAGTATTATCTCCGTTTGCAACACTTCGGAAAAGATGCACAACACTTAACACTCACTTGAAACACTACACTAAAAAGTTGGCACGAAGATGACACACCACAGCCAAGGGCAGATGGGGGGGGACCTGGACAGATGAGGGGAAAAAAGGGAGGAGGAGAGGAAAAACGAAGCGGTGGGGGGAACCGATGGAGGGAGGGGACTCATGGGGGGGGGGCGCACGCGAGAGGGAGTGGGGAAAGTCAGAGGAGGGGAATGCAAAATGGGCAGAGAGAGGGTTGGCGGGGAAAAAACAGGATGGAAGGGGGAAGGAGACGGAGCCCGGGAAAAGGACAGAGGAAGGGAGAGGGAGGTGAGTATCAGAGTTGATAGGACGGATGAATGGAGGGAGAG
Organism: Schistocerca nitens; assembly: GCF_023898315.1. NCBI lineage: Eukaryota > Metazoa > Arthropoda > Insecta > Orthoptera > Acrididae > Schistocerca > Schistocerca nitens. The sequence continues at coordinate 420,839,399 of NC_064617.1, read as the reverse complement.
AGGGCATTATCCGGGAGGGGGAGTGGACGGAAGCCACCTTGGGAATGAAGATGAAGGGTATAGAGGTGGTGGGTAGGGAGGAAACAACAGTGAAGGCGCGGTAGAGGGTGGGGGTTGGAGAGGAGAGAAGCAACCAGGGGATGAGGGGATCAAGGCGGCGGGTAGTGTAGAGGACGCGGATATGTTCGAGGAATAGGAGCAGATGGATGAAAGGAATCAGGTGGTAGAGGCTCCGTGAGGGGGACAGGAGGCGTATAAGGTAAGTGAGGCAGAGTGCATGGCACTCGAGGATCTGGAGGGAATTATAGAATTTCGAGGGGGCAGATATCCAGGCGGGACTGGCATAACAGAGGATGGGATGGATTAAGCTCACCATACGTCACATGTGCTTCTTATTATGACTGCGACCGACTGCCTGTCTATGTGGTCAACAAGCCATTCCAAGGAACTACAACCAAAGAAAGACTCAACATGCGACAGAAGCACCAGCTAGTGACTAGACAGAAACAGATCGCGCCAGTAGGCAAAGATATAAAATATGAAATGAGCCGACATGGCTCAACAATTCGTGCAGGATTCATTATTCTGTATGTCATGAGACATTTTGTGCTAAATTTCCAGGCATGTAGTACGTGATGAAATTGATGGGACATATAGTAAATTTTCTGATCTGGTACACATTATTAAATTGTCAGGTTCAACATTTTCTGCTGTACTACTAAGTACATTGCTTAAGTCAAAAGGGGTGCGTGCAACTATTTTTCGATTTAAAACCCGCTATTGTTGATATTATGAAGGAAAAAGAATAACAAAAACGAAAATTAGAACATCCCGAGCGGACTGCAAACCATGTACTGCCTACAGTAAGTCGTTGCAAGGTGACAACTTGTTTTCCAGTTGATAGGGACGCATTTCAAAAGACAATCGTGTTGTTGAAGGGACAAATACCGACAAAGAACAATGACAATTTCCCTAAGCTCACTGGCGTTAAAGAAAGGACGAATTCTGAAAAGAATTCATTGTGGCATTAAAAGAATTGTTTGAATAATTTTCTAAACGTTTTGCGAACACCGTCAGTACTACATCTGTTTCGAGACTATTGGCCGTTTCAGTTGAAAACACCCCTGTGCGTATGCACATTGGAAAGGTCGATCCGCCGTGTAATTCTCGTTTTAAAGGCATATCCTTCTGTGTTAAAACTGTCCAGAAGTTCCACGTTGATTTTCTCGGGAAAAGTTTCCTCTTCTGCAGAAGGAGATCGCAGTATCTCGATGTGCATAAGTGCATGAAAGGCTTTTTTCGATTACGAAACTAAATGAATCACAGTTACGTGGAGAGACGAAAATCTACGAAATTACCTGCATCTGTCGGTATGCCAACATTTTGTACCAGACAAAAATTTTATTATGTCTTCAGCACGCCAAAATTAATTACACTATAACCAGACAAATATTTTGTGATCTGTGTTGATGAGAAATATGAAATCAAGCTGCATGCAAACCATTCAATTTTCCTTGCTTGAGTGCCTTGCCACATATACAAAGTAGTCAGAAATAGTCTAAATGGTTCAAATGGCTCTGAGCACTATGGGACTTAACATCTGAGGTCATCAGTTCCCTAGAACTTCGAACTACCTAAACCTAACTAACCTAAGGACATCACACACATCCATGCCCGAGGCAGGATTCTAACCTGCGACCGTAGCGGTGACGCGATTCCAGACTGAAGCGCCTAGAACCGCACGGCCACACCGGCCGGCTAGAAATAGTCTGAAAAGCTTGTAAGGGTGTTGGAGGGTAGTTTTTGCTGAGAAGTAACTGTACAGAAAAAATTCGATACGTTGCACTGCTTCCGAGGTAATTAGCACTAAAGCTAGCCAAACAGAGACCGTGTCGCCAAACACCTTCTTCGTTTGGTTCACTGAAACTGAATAAGAGAGCAGCACAAACATAGGACGTGGGACGCTACTAAGGATCGAACCCGAACCAGAGTCTGAGCAGCCTCGTGCGCTATCATTTACGCTATGAGATCCACTGACACTAATAGTATCTGGCAGACCGCTTGAATTTGCACGTGCAAAAGCCTGATTCGCCAACTTCAATGCTAATGAACTCGGAAACGGCACAACCTACCTTGAAACACCCTTACAAGCTTTTCAGATTGTTTCTCAAGACCCTGTATAAATGCGGACCGTTGGGTTTCTCTCTCTACCCGAAACAGACAACGTAGTGTGGTAATACGGGAAATGTGCAGCTAGGTAATACGGGAAATGTGCAGCTAGGCGATAGATCTCAGCACACGTCAAGAGAGCTGTACGCATGTTGGACTCTTGGCCGTCCTTGATTTAAAATGTACCGAACGGTAAGTTACTCAATATCACATTTTTTTCAATGAAAGATTTCTATGTCAAGTGAACGTGCCTGACAAATGGCTAAGGAGATAAAATATCTTATGCAATAAAATGAGATTTTTTTAAACCGAATACTAACTTCTAAATCGATTGAGAAATGTTACGGAACTAAAGGGGAACCATACGAAATTAAAAAGTTGACGCTTTAGTTTTTCGGTAGGGAATTCAAAATGGGAAAAGTGCCGCCCCCCCCCCCCCATTCCTCTCTACTATAGTGCCGCGCATCTCTGCACAGCGCACAGTGTGAATACTGTGGACGGAGGATGGAGCTGATGACCCAGCATATTCCATCCCGGCGCGACCCAAACGCACAATGTGAACTCAGTAAACAGTGCGTGGAATCTGAGCGTGGACACAAGTGGGGCTTCGCGCAAAGCCACAGCAACTTCGAGACGAGACATAGGGACGTTTCAGCCCTCACAAGTGTTGCACTGCGCCAGCGCCGACTTAATACTGTGTATGCAGCTGTATAATCTTTCACGGCCATGCAAACAATATGACATTCATCACGTGCGTTGGTCACAGTGCGTTGTCCACCAGCAAGTCACCGCTATGTTCAACGATCATCTGTCCATTAGTTTCGAACACTTCTTGCAACCAAGCACCGAAATGCCTTGGACTGATTATTCTGCTCCGTTCTAGTGGTGAGTACAACCGGATGAAAACAATAGATCCATTCAGTTCTTGGAGAATAATCGACTCATTTGGTTATAGATTTAAGTATTGGCTGAATTATTATTCGTTATTTTGAGTGAAACCCGTCTGTGGGAGCAACCGATTGAAAACAGTCGACGCGGTCCGGCGCAATCAGTACTGAGCGGAAAAATTCGATCGTTTTGCCATTGTTGGATTATTATTGTTGTCGGTTCTCTATTATCGCCTGCCACCAGTGTTATTGTCGTTCCGGTATCTACTTTCTGGTGAGTGGAAATAAGTAGCTTTTAATTCAGTTTTTCGCCCACGTTTATGCGTAGGCGATTACTTAATACTAGTGAACTTTCTATCTGCATCAAAATGCCGAAACACTGAGTGACGTAGGAATGGAAGATTACTTCGGGAGCCTGCCTTGGTGGCCGAGCGGTTCTAGGTGCCACAGTCTGGAACCGCGCGACCGCTACGGTCGCAGGTTCGAATCCTGCCTCGGGCATGGTTGTGTGTGATGCCCTTAGGTTTAAGTAGTTCTAAGTTCTAGGGGAGTGATGACCACAGAAGTTAAGTCCCATAGTGCTGAGAGCCATTTGAACCATTATATCCGGAAGGTGACAGTATGTTCTTAAAAAGTAAGTGATTATATCGCCACACAGTTAAAAAAATATCTTATATGCTTTTTTCACGTCATTTATCGAAATAAAATTATTGGTGATAGGTGTAAACCAGCGGGAAGAGTAATTGATCATTCATTTCAATGAAAATTTATGATGTAGCTCTAGCTATCAACCTTTTAAAACCAATCAAAATCCATATTTACCGCCAGAAGTGCAGAAAATTCGTATTTAAGTTAATAAATGTATGAATTTTAAAAATACGTACTCCATTATTAGAAATATAGTTTTTATTCACATCTCTTTATTTGCATCGAAAAAACTTGGCAACTGTAGTCATGGTTCATGAACAAACGAAAAGGCTGAGAAATTGGGTAAATGATGTCATTTAAACACGGAGACCGACTGAAAACATACATATAACTGCCGTAACGGTCAGACCTGTGTCGTCGGTTGCCTCACATTGAGTGAAGCCACTCAGACCAAGAGAGTGAGTCAAAATGCCACACTATAGCTGACGTGGCCTCAGACTGCTTTCATTCGGTTGTTTCGTTAGAACGAAAAAACGCGATGGAACGAGAAAACAATCGACTGATCAAACGGTTAGCCGCTCACAAGCTGACATTTCAGTTTTTCGCGACAACGAGGTAAACCGCCGCTTGATTTCGCGTTTCCATTTCATTTAGTGGCCTTTTCTGACTGAATTGGAGTTTACACTGAGCTTTCAGTTCACATGATGGAAGACGTTTTAGGGCCCCCGTGTACAACATCTCTCTCATGTCGTAATCACTTACTGTTGATACTCATAATGCAAATAGCTACTCATTTTGGCTATTCATTGTTGGTGATTCGACTTTCACAAACATTTGCATCTTGGAACCAATTACTGTGTATAGCCTTTCGTTCAGAATTTGGTTTTAGAGGTTGTAATAGTAGAACTAATCGCATTATTTTGTCTAAAGAGTAGACACGAACTACATCAGTGGTTCCCAATCTTTCTGAGACCATTACCCTTAAATGTAACCAAATTTTACGTAGCGCCTTACTAAATTTTAGAATTAAAAAGAAATTTCTATTAATACTTTTTTTAAATTACAAAAGATAAATGATATTTTGTTTTTGTGTTTTATTATCCAGCTAACTAATGAGTCAATTGGTACTGGTTGTTTCTAAAAACGTCTCTGTGTAGAATAATGAATCAATTTCTCAGTGCATCGTGAGTGATACCTGCAACTCCTTATTAGAAAAGAGAGCTAACTATCGACGTTGAGAATAGAAACCCTTTACAAAACATGCCTCCTCTGTAACACTCCTCTCCTAGGGACTCTTACTTCATCCATATCCTGTGGATCCTCATTTAATATCAACTAAGTGAAAATGTGTGCACTATACTTATTGTTTGTAAATGACTTGAGTGTTGGACTCTCTGCTTCTTAGCTGGCAGAAATTGTAAGACTTCAGGATGCCAATGGTTTATGTCTGACCACTGCAAATAATAATTGTTGTAATAGTAATGTGTAGCCCCTAAAGCTGTATAGTAGCCATTACAGTATTACTGTTGTGCTGTAAATTAGTTCGTTTATCTGTTGAGACGTGAATAATTAAATATTTTATGGTTCAATGTGGGAACTACCTACAAATCGGGAAAGTCAGTTTCATGAGATATTTAAACAAAAAGTATCTCCCACTTCCGTGTGGATTGCTTGTGTCAAATTCCAAACTGTAATCCCATCTCCTGACGAGTTACGGCTTCACGATCCTTAAATTTTCAACAACAACCATGTAACAGGTGTTACGGCAACTAATAAAGTGTCAGTCTTGATTCGACCACTCGGTACTTGTGACCACCATACGATCACCAATAACAGTACCTATGTAGTTGTGTTACCTATTGCCCGCTACCTTGAACTTCCACCGTCGGAGGGTGGTATGGGACTTCAAGTCCCTTCGCCACCGGTGACGCTGTACCTCAACCTACAAAAAAAAAGTGTAGCAGCAGACGTCCTGACCACCATTGTAACAGTACGTGTCTGGTACTCGTCGGAGAACAGCGTTGGAGCAGCGAGGCGACATAAGATTTTATGAGTTCTCTGTCGTTCGTCGTCGTCAAATTCAACCCCAATACCGAGAGGTAGGTTCGTGGTTTCCCCTCCATGACGACGCCTCAGGCCACAAAACGAAGATCGTGCGCGAGCTTTTGGCCCCAGCAAACATCCGCGGTGGATCAGCCGCCGTATTCGCCGGATTTGGCTCCAGTCGACTTCTGGTTGTTCGTCAAATTGAAGTTGGCAATGAAAGCTCACCATCACAACACAGTTAAGGACATCCAAGAAAATTGTACTGCAGTATTAAATGCAATTTCAAAAAAGGGACTGCAGTGACCGTTTCAAAACATCTTTAAAACCATTTCAACTGTGTTTCGGGGGAGAACGTTTTGAATAAGTACAGTGATTTTGTGAACGTAATCCATGCCTTTTATTTTCTATAGCCACAGTCCTAACGGAACTGTGGCTCACTGTGTGTGTGACGTTTATGTCTCAATTTACTCTGATAGGTACACTGCACAAATTACGAAGCACGTGTATAGTGGGTTGCCCATGTGAGGAAGACGATGTCCTTACGTTTGTTTCACAAGCTTTAATCTCCACCAAATTGTGTCAAGCTTTAATGCTAGTATTTGGAAAAAAAAAATGTAGTTAATGGTAACTTACGTAGTCAGTATAGCTGTTTCATGAAATAGTGAAAGTAGTAATGATCTTTTAAAAATAATTTAGTTTTGTGACGGAAAAGCAATCGAACCCTTTTCTTTTTACTCCTCAGAAAAGTTTCGTCCCCCTTAGGTTGGGAACAATTGAACTAGATGGTATTAATGATGGAAGCTGAAGAAATGAATTAAAATTTGTGCCACATCTATAAAGGGTGTTACTTCATACACTGTATTCCCATTCTGTGTCAGGAAGTTTTCCTTTTGGTGAAATGTTTGGTTCTCTGAACATTCGAGTGTGTCTACGAGGGAATGTTGATAAGTCCCTGGTTTTCCTATTTAAAACTGAAGTAGATTGATTCTGGTGTTTTGGCTTTAAACCTTGTTCGTTACGTTATATGTGACAGCAATTGCGTAGCAGTAACATTGGTTTTTATTTATCCGTGCAAGTGTGAACATGTCACAAGAAAATGGAGAATTCACAGTGAAAGAGGCACGCTGTGATTAAGTATTTTTTTAAAAAGGAAACATGACCAAACATTTTTGTGATGATATATCCGGTACATTTGTTCGTAACTACCTTTCCTGCTGCACCATCAAGAATTGGGTTGCTGCGTGGATGCAGACCATTCCATGATCCTAGATTTTCGGAGAATAAATGCTAAAAAGATGTGGAGACCGATGGCATATATCCAGATTATTTGTGGGGCATGATATTCATGATAGTTTGGACAAGAGCCAAATAGGTTACCAAATATCTCAACGCAGGCCAAAAGCGTTAGACCCCTTTGGTCGTTCTTGCAAAAGGAAGGTGATGTATTGCTCCAACATGATAATGCTCGCCCACACACTGCCCTTGAAACTCAACGTGCTTTGAAAGACGTGCGGCAGCTTCCCTGACCAGAACGATCTCCGGACTTGGCTCCAGTCGAGCACGTGTGGTATATGATGAGCATGTGTGGGATATGATGGGACGAGAAGGGACTCGTGCGACTCGTCAATTATCAACTCTTACAGAACTTCGTGAACAGGTCGAGCAGGCTTACACGAATCAGAGTGCTTGCTATGTCCTGGGGTGGTGCCCCAGGAGAATTCAAACACTGACTGTATACCTGTCAGTTGTTTGTGGGGTACTGTCTCGTTTTCAAAGGACTATTTCTGAAACATAGCTGTTCATCAGGGTTATTTTTAGCCATTCATCGATACATATCGTAGTTTCTGTTTTTCCATTTTCTCTATTTATTTTAATTTTTCCTCGTTTTCCTTTCTTTTGGGTATCCCAGACTACTTACGTCCCTGCTAAAGATAACAGCAGAGTTTAAGGGGCGAAATGCGATTTCCCAGAAAGGTGAAAGGAATCCCACTGAAAGACCACGTGATGAATGAAAGAGTCATTGCCCCGAAAGCGTATAACAGAAGGCATTTCAAGAAAATTCGTCGTATTTGTGTTCCTGGTGGTTCCTCTCCTAATGCTAACAGTTCGGCTTGCTTAATTTGTTTAAGTTTGAAAATACTAAGGGCGTCTTTATATACTCTGATTATGTCTCTAGCATCAGATGACTAAACGTTACACACAGGCGTATGCCTTAGACCACAGCTTAGTATTCATGTAACAAAAATCACTCAGGATTTAAATGCCGGCAATGAAAGTTTGCAAGAAAACGCAGTAGCGGCACATATAGTCTCTGGCACGGAACACTTTTCGATGCAAACGTTTATTGTCACAAGATGAACAGATAACCAGTAATTTAAAATTTTTTAGACCGAAGATAGATGTAAACCACTCTTAGACTATCGCAATTATGATCTTGTGCAGAAAATAAATACTGGTATCTTCAATATAAGGATAACCTCCACAGCTTCTAACACTGAAACTAAAGAACGTTATCCGCCATCACGTGCAGTGCCAGCAGAGAAAGTGGTGTTACGATATGGGGGTGCTTCTCGTGATTAGTGTGTCGTCTCCTTTATTGCGCTTAAACAACGCTAAATGCGGAAGGATTTAAACACATTTTACAGCTGCTTGATAGGTTCCCGGAAATTACGCCGGATAATATTGTAAGAACCGCACAATATTTCACGTAATTCCCTGGAACCTATCAAGCAGATGCAGCGCCGGGAAAGCCTCAAACAGCACACATTTTACAGCATTATGTAGTGCGTTCAGTAGAGTAACATTTCGGAGACTATCATTATATCAACGTAACAGAACAGTGACCACTGTCATAAAACAGCATCTGAAAGGCAATAGTTTGTGGACAATAATATCCTTGAAATGAACGCAATGGAACACCTTTGAGATGAGTTGTAGCCTTGGCTTCGGTCCAGACCCCAGCGTTCTCCGGTTTCGGATCTTCTGGAATAATGGGCATCAATTCGTCCACATGTATCCGGACACCTCGTTGAAAGTGTCCCCAACAGAAGTCAAGTCGCCATAGAGGCAGAAGTTGGACACATCTCCTATTAATGTACAGTAAAGGATGTCCAAACACTTTTGAACAGATGCAGGGTGGTCAGAAACAGTCTGGAACGCTTGTAGGGGTGATGCAGGACAGATTGTGCTCAGAAATAGTTGTTTAGAGGAAAATTCGATACGTTGCGCTATTTCCGAGTTAATTAGCATTGAATTTAGCCAATTAGGCAGTTGCGCTCACAGATTCGAGTGACCCGCCAGAGACGGTGACGCCAATTAGTGTTCATTTGGTTTGCTAAAACAGAACAAGAGAGCGATACAAAAATTGGACGTGAGACGGTAATAAAGCTGAGCAGTTTCGTGCAGCAATCATGTACGGTTCGAGAACAACTGACACTGTATGTGGCGGGCCGCTTGAAACTGCGCGCGCAGCTGCCTGATTGGCTAACTTCAGTGGTAATTTACTCGAAAACTACACAACATATCGAATTTTTTTCCTAACGATTTTCCTCAGCACAGCCTTCCTTGTAACATCCTTGAAAGCTATTTAGACTGTTTCTGACCACCCCGTATATACGAAGGGAGCGCGGTACTGTCAGTCTTTTCGCCTCGTTCCGAATACGGCTGAACGTTTCACAGCCGAAATATTAGCAGTAAACAAATTTTAGTTTTGGCTGTAATCCCATAACTTTGTGGATCAAATAATACGCCGTGTGGCTCAAAGATTCACGTCAAAACTGGATTTAACTAGCTACTGCAAAATAAAGCTTCGATGCGTTCTTGGTGTGAGCCTTCCCTTGCGGTATCAGAAACCGTTACAACAGCAGTCGACAGACTGAAGAGGATAACGTCCGAGAGACTGAGGAGCAGCGACGTCCGCTTAACGACTCCCGTGGCCTTGTCACTTTAGAACTCTGCTTTTCGGCGACTCAAAGCTATCGTCGTATCTGCCGAGGCGCCACGTTCCCCAGAACTGCCCACTCTCTGTCTGATATCACGACACACACAGGGCGAGACACTGCGAAAAGCAGCGGCTCAACGTTATGTCTACACGTCTGCTTTTCGGCGATGCATACGGACAGGCAAAGGCACGTTTCGGAGCACGCACTACACGACACGATACTCAGAGAAGATAACAGAATGTTTCTTCACCATTTTTACCTTATCTATAGAGGCAATTCTTGACAGGTAGACAACTCACCACATAAAAGCTTTATAGCTGCAGCTTTGATCCTGCGTCCACTATGCCACTGTAATGTTAGTAGGAAAACCAAATAACGACTTAATACAGCGACAGTGGTATCCTTAAGGAGTCTGTCGCCATAGACTTGGTAGGGTGGCGCGTGTGCAAAACAGGGGATAGGAACCCACAATGAATGCGAGTGAAGTGGGAGTGTAAGGTAGTGAGAGTGACCAGTGATGTTAGAATGCGTATAGCGCTCTCATCTTCATGCATATATTCGGCATTACTCGCACTTAAACGCAGTCGAACGAGAAAAAGCTGTACTGTTACCGTATCGGGTGTAGAACAACACTTACGTTTGCGTAAGGATATAATTGTGCTATACTTAAGTAACAGTAGCTATAGATATTATCTGTGCAAAACGGAGTTCTAACTGTACAGTGCAGTATAGTTTTCCACAGGGACGGCTAAGGGAAATTATTTTACACTCCGATTTAAAAAAGTATGATATTAAAAATTTATCCTGCTTTAAACATTTATTCCATTGCAGAAGCTGGACGCCATACGGCAGAAACGCAGTGTCTGCCTGTAGTACCTTTCTGAAAGACAGAAGGAAGATTATGGATTGACGTCCCGTCGACAATGTGGTCATTACAGATGGAGCGCAAGCTCGGATTAGAGAAGACTCGAGAAGTAACTCAGCACTGTCATTTTCAACGGAACCATTATGGTTCTTGCCTTAACCGATTTAGGCAACACGGAAAACCAAAATTTGGATAACCGGAAGGACATTTTAAACGTCGTTCTCCGAAACACAAGTAGCGTGTGGAGATCAGAAATGAATTCAGCATGCTCTCTATAAACTATCCAGTGGGTCCTATAACGTAATCTCCGAACTCGCCGTCTCCATACGTTCGGAGACCCGACTCACGATTCTCCGTCGCTGCCCATTTAAGTGAAAACTTGTCTCTTGAATATGTTACCGAGTGCAGGTGGATCATAACAGCGTAGAAAGGACAGTGGGTTCACTAGTCCAACCGAGGTCTCGCAGCATTAGCCATTACATATGCAACCCTTGGGCATGATGGTACGCCAATACAGTGACTGATCGGTTAGCAGTGAATATTGTTGATGCATACATTTATATATATGTATATGAATGTATGTGTGTTCACACACACACACACACACACACACACACACACACACACACACACACACACACACACACACCATCATCACCACAGCTTCAGCTTTAAAAAATTCTTAATATAACAAAATATTTTCTTAAAAATTTCACTCCCTATTTTAGCACCTAAAACGTTGAATTTCCAAAAAAAAAGTGAAACACGTACTTCCTAATTTCTATCAGAGAAGCCAGATACACATTTTTATAGATGTAGCTTTGAAAAGGTTTTCATAATTAAATAATTTCATTACATTTTTCATCTCCTCTTTCACTCATTAAGACAGCTGAATTTCCGAAAACATTGAAACACGTATTTTTGATTTCTAACCGAGAACTCAAATGCCAAATTTCATACACGTAGTTTAAAAAATTATGTAGTGCTTAATTAATAATGAATTATTTCCAGAAAACGTTCATCCACTATTTACCCATTTAAATGGTTGAATTTCCAAAAATGCTGAAACACGTATTTTTTATTGCTGACTGAAAAACCAAATACCAATTTTCGCAGTTTTCTGTTCAAAACTGCGTTAATAGTGACATATTTTCAAAAATCCTTTCATCTCTATTTCACCCCCTTCTTAAACGATGCCAGCAATATAAGATCCACACCCTCTACAAATTGCAAGTTTCTATCTTTAGCCGTTTCGGCTGGGCGATGATGAGTCAGTGAATCATTATGCCCCTATTTTACATCCTTAGGGGATGAATTCCCGAAAACAGTGAAACACGTACTTCTTTCGTTTCTAACCGATAAGACAAATACCAATGTTCATAAATATAGCTTTTAAAATGCTTTCACAAAGGAATAGTTTCATAAAACATTTCGCCCCATTAGGGGCTGAATATCCAGAATCAGTGATTCACACTTTTTTTCTAACAAAGAATCCAAATACTAATTTTCAATGATTTAGTTTCAAAACTGCTTCCATAAAGATATATTTCGAGAAAAGTTTCCGTCCCCTATTTTGCCCTAATAAGGATTCATATTCCAGAAACAGTGACATACATAATAATAAATGAAAAGCACCAGTTTGCAGCTGGTGCTTTTCATTTATTATTACAATGTTGTTCTACCAAGAACCGACGGAAGATTCTCTTGATGTGACATACATATTTTTAACCGAGAAGCCAGAGGCAAATGTTCATCGATTTAGCTTTGAAAATGAGTTCATAATGAAATATTCCATAAAATATTTCATCTCCTCGTTCACCACCTTCGGGTTCAATTTCCAGACACACCGAAACACATATGTTTTATTTGTAACCAGGAAGTCAAATACCAATTTTCAAAGCTGCAGATTTAAAAATACTTTAGTAGTTCCTGAATAATGATTTATTTAAAAGAAAACTTTCACCCACTACTTCAACCCCATTTCACAAAATTCTGAAACAGTATTTCTTGATTTCTGACCAAGAAACCAAATATCAATTTTCGTAGGTCTGACTTCAGAATTGCCTTAATAGCTACATATTTTCAAATAAACGTCTCATCCCCTATTTCACCCATCCTAGGGTGTCGCATTGTCTGGCTGAAATTTCCCCAAGTCCCCCGGAATACACAATGGACGTGAATGGATGCAGGTGATCAGACAGGATGGTTACGTACGTGTCACCTGTCAGAGCCGTATCTAGACGAATCAGGGGTCTCACGTCACTCCAACTTCACACATCCCACACCATTACAGAGTCTCCACCAGCTTCAACAGTCTCCTACTGACATGCAGGGTCCATGCATTCATGAGGTTGTCTCTACACCCGTACACGTTCATCCAATCGATACAGTTTGAAACGGGACTCGTCCGACCTGGCAACATGTTTCCAGTCATCAACAGTCCAACTTCGTTGTTTACGGGCCCAGGCGAACCGAGGCGTAAAGCTTTGTGTCGTGCAGTCATCAAGGGTAATCGAGCGGACCTTCGGCTCCGAAAGCCCATATCGATGATGTTTCGTAGAATGGTTCGCAAGCTGACAGCTGTTGATGGCCAAGCATTGGAATCTGCAGCAATTTGCGCCAAGGTTGCGCTTATGTCCCGTTGAACGATTCTCTTCAGTCCTCGTTGGTCCCGTTCTTGCAGTATCTTTTACTGATAGCAGCGACGTCGGAGATCTGATGTTTTACTGGATTCCTGGTGTTCACGATACACTCGTGAAACGGTCGTACGGGAAAATCACTTCATCGCTCGTGCGCCGACTATTACACAACGTTCAAACTCACTTAAATCTTGATAACCTGTCATTGTAGCCGATCTAACAAGTGGCCCAGACACTTTCTGTCGAATATAGGCGTTGCCGATCGCGGCGCCGTGTTCTACCTGTTAACATATCTCTATATTTGAATACGCATGCCTATACCATTTTCTTTGGCGCTTCAGTGTATAACCTTCGAAATTGTGTCTGTATTGGGGTCCGTTCCAAAGAGAGAGCTGTCATTGAGTTTCTTTTGGCGGAAAAATAAAGCATTGTGCATATTCATAGGCGCCTGCAGAATGCCTACGGAGACCTGGCAGTAAGCCGGCCGGGGTGGCCGAGCGGTTCTAGGCACTACAGTCTGGATCCGCGCGAATCCTGCCTCGGGCATGGATGTGTGTGATGTCCTTAGGATAGTTAGGTTTAAGTACTTCTAAGTTCCAGGGGACTGATGACGTCAGAAGTTAAGTCCCATAGTGCTCAGAGCCATTTGAACCACTTTTTAGACCTGACAGTAAACAAAAGCATAGTGAGTCGGGCGAGGCATCTGTCATCATCGGAACAATGTCGCACAAACCTGTCCGATCTCCCACATACCGGCCAGCTGCACACAGCTGTGGCTCCTGCAATGTGGGAATGTGCAGACACACTCATTCGAGGTGATCAACGGATAACAGTTGAACACCACGCTGTACAACTGTGTATGATGAGATAATTGATGCAGTAAGACGTTGTCTCAGAAGTCAACCATTAGAGTGGAACCATGTGGACATACAAGCCTTCCCAATAAGCTGGACTAAGGCCGACCCATTGAGCGGAGATTATGTTGAAAAATAGGGTTTTGTAACTGAAAGAATGGGGAATAATATGGTGCAACGGAATCCGGTTTAAAACTTACCTGTTTTCACAAAAAGCAGTGGTAACGTCGGTTTCCGTCAGACCACCGGATGGGTGACGAACCGGGTCCGCCGAGCGCTGTTGGCTAGCGTGGTGTACGCAGCCCTTGTGAGATCAATAAAGGGGCTACTTGATTGAAAGGTTACCGCGAAAACTGACAACGGCCGGGAGGGCGGTGTGCTGACCAAGTGTCCCTCCATATCCGTATCCGGTGATGCATATCACCTGAGGATATCATGACTGTCGGTCGATACTGCTGGGCCTTCAGAGCCTGCGCGTACGGAGTTTCCCACAAACGTGTTGCATTACTTATTGAACGCCCTTCGCACGTTAATGATCTAGTGGATAACATCGGAAACACTATGACCCTCTTCGCCAACAGTGTTGTTGCCAGTAGAGTGCACCGAAATGCGGAAAGATCGGCGGAGGATCGATGAACGGTGCAGGAATTAGTCGTTGACCCTGAACATAAAAAATGTAAATCTCTCTCTCTCTCTCTCTCTCTCTCGTCATCGGTCTTCTGACTGCTTTGAAGCGGCCCACCAAGAAATCCTCTTTCGTGTAAACCTCACTATTTCTGAGCAGAATTTGCACCTTACGTCCTCAATTATTTGTTGGGCATATTGCCCTACAGCTTTTATTCTCTTCAGCTTCCTCCGATACCAGAGCAGTTATTCCCTGATGTCTTGACACTTCTCGTAGCATGGTGTGTCTGCTACTTGTCAGTATTTTTCGTCTATTTCATTCTGCGGAGAACCTCCTCATTTCTTGTCTACCAGGCCATATGATTTTCAAAATTCTTCGGTAGCACCACATGCCATTTCTTTTTCCATCTCTCCACAGTTTTCCTGCAGCCATTTCGCCTTGACTTCCATGCACTTCGATTCTCTTCTGTTCCATTTATATATACACTCCTGGAAATGGAAAAAAGAACACATTGACACCGGTGTGTCAGACCCACTATACTTGCTCCGGACACTGCGAGAGGGCTGTACAAGCAATGATCACAAGCACGGCACAGCGGACACACCAGGAACCGCGGTGTTGGCCGTCGAATGGCGCTAGCTGCGCAGCATTTGTGCACCGCCGCCGTCAGTGTCAGCCAGTTTGCCGTGGCATACGGAGCTCCATCGCAGTCTTTAACACTGGTAGCATGCCGCGACAGCGTGGACGTGAACCGTATGTGCAGTTGACGGACTTTGAGCGAGGGCGTATAGTGGGCATGCGGGAGGCCGGGTGGACGTACCGCCGAATTGCTCAACACGTGGGGCGTGAGGTCTCCACAGTACATCGATGTTGTCGCCAGTGGTCGGCGAAAGGTGCACGTGCCCGTCGACCTGGGACCGGACCGCAGCGACGCACGGATGCACGCCAAGACCGTAGGATCCTACGCAGTGCCGTAGGGGACCGCACCGCCACTTCCCAGCAAATTAGGGACACTGTTGCTCCTGGGGTATCGGCGAGGACCGTTCGCAACCGTCTCCATGAAGCTGGGCTACGGTCCCGCACACCGTTAGGCCGTCTTCCGCTCACGCCCCAACATCGTGCAGCCCGCCTCCAGTGGTGTCGCGACAGGCGTGAATGGAGGGACGAATGGAGACGTGTCGTCTTCAGCGATGAGAGTCGCTTCTGCCTTGGTGCCAATGATGGTCGTATGCGTGTTTGGCGCCGTGCAGGTGAGCGCCACAATCAGGACTGCATACGACCGAGGCACACAGGGCCAACACCCGGCATCATGGTGTGGGGAGCGATCTCCTACACTGGCCGTACACCACTGGCGATCGTCGAGCGGACACTGAATAGTGCACGGTACATCCAAACCGTCATCGAACCCATCGTTCTACCATTCCTAGACCGGCAAGGGAACTTGCTGTTCCAACAGGACAATGCACGTCCGCATGTATCCCGTGCCACCCAACGTGCTCTAGAAGGTGTAAGTCAACTACCCTGGCCAGCAAGATCTCCGGATCTGTCCCCCATTGAGCTTGTTTGGGACTGGATGAAGCGTCGTCTCACGCGGTCTGCACGTCCAGCACGAACGCTGGTCCAACTGAGGCGCCAGGTGGAAATGGCATGGCAAGCCGTTCCACAGGACTACATCCAGCATCTCTACGATCGTCTCCATGGGAGAATAGCAGCCTGCATTGCTGCGAAAGGTGGATATACACTGTACTAGTGCCGACATTGTGCATGCTCTGTTGCCTGTGTCTATGTGCCTGTGGTTCTGTCAGTGTGATCATGTGATGTATCTGACCCCAGGAATGTGTCAATAAAGTTTCCCCTTCCTGGGACAATGAATTCACGGTGTTCTTATTTCAATTTCCAGGAGTGTATAATCAATGGTTCGCTACCGTAGTGTCCTGATCTCCAAACGTACATTCTCAGAAAATTATCCTCAAATTAAGAGCACCGTTTGATGTTAGTAGACTTCTTGTTACTAGGAATGCCCTCTTTGTCTGTGTATTAGTCTGTTTTTATGTCTTCTTTGCTTCGTTCGCCACCTGATATTTTCCTTCAAAGCTAGTTGAATTCCACAACTTGGTCTACTTCGTGATTACGAATTCTTATAATTTTATCGCTAATCCCGTTCCTGTTACTCTTCATTACTTTCGTCTTGCTTCGGTTTATTCTCAATCCATACTCTGAACCCATGACACTGTTCATTCCGTTCAGCAGGTCGTGTAATTCTTCTACGTCCACAGTCAGGACACCAGTGTTATCTGCGAATTTTGTCATCGATATCCTTTCATCCTGAATTTTAATTACACTCGTGAATCCTTCTTTTATTTCCATCATTGCTTCTTCGTTGTATAGATTCAAAATTAGGGCCGAGGGATTGCATTCTTTTTAATCGGAGCACTTCTCTTTGTGCTCCATTCTTATTGTTCGTCCTTTGTTCTTGTACATATTGTGTATCATCCGTCTTTCCGTATAGCTTAGTCTTATTTTTCTCAGAAGTTTGAGCATCTTTCTCCACTTTACGTTGTCGGGCGTTTTTTTCTAAGTCGACAGGTAATATGAACGTGTCTAAATTTTTCTTAATTGTTTCAGTCATTCTGAAATGCACATATTTCTTTTTAGAAACGAATGCATGAGCTGTTAACCCGATTGTGTGGTAGTTCTGCACTTACCTGCCCTTCGAGATTGTGTGTGTAATATTTTTCCGAAATTCTGATGGTATGTCACCTGTCTCATAAATTTGAATAGTTCTTAGTTTCTCCCTTACCACAATTATTTTAGAAATTCCTAAAGATGTTGTCTGTCCCTTCTGCCTTGTCAGTTCGTAAGTCTTCCAAATCTCTATTAAACTAAGACTCTAATAATGGATCACCGTGTCTTCCGTATCGACTCCCATTGCTTCTTCTAACACATCATCAGGGCAGTTCCTCCCCCTTCCGCCGAACTGACCTGTCCTCTGCGTTCATTAGTGGAATTTCCATTACGCTTGTAATGTTGACGCCATTGCTTTTAATGTCATAGAAGGCTATTTTGACCTTTCTGTACGATTTCTTTTTCGATCTCTTCACAGTTTTCCTGCAGCCATTTCGTGTTGACTTCCATGCGCTTCCCTTTCATTTTAAGTGACTTATATTTCTGTGTTTCCGACTTTCTCTGAGCATTTCGTACTTCTTTGTTTCTTCGGTCAGTTTACGTATTAGTCTGTTACCCAAGATTTCTTCGCTGTTTACGATTACGCTATTGGTGATAAATAACTGAAAACAGTAATAACAGCACAATGCTGAAGAGTGACCTCTTCAAGTGACTTGAAGTGGGATGATCACGTAAAAGTAACCGTAGAAAAATCAGATGGCGGACTGAGATTCTTTGGAAAAATATAAAAGAGATGCAATGTGTCCAGGAAAGAATTGGCTTACAAGACACTTACGAGACCAATTCTTGAGTATAGTTGATGACCAAGGCGCTTACCAGCTTGGAAGAAGAAAACAGAGAAGATCCAATGAAGAAAGACACGTTTCGTCATGGGATAGTTTAGTCGCTGCAAGGGCATTATGGACATGTTTAACGCCATTAGCAGACGACACAAGAGAGGCACTGTGCAGTATGGGGCTATTTGCTAATGAAAGTCCGAATGAGTATGGGGAATACATTACATCCTCTCACATACGTCTCGCGAAATGACCTCAGCGAGAAAATGGGAGAGGTTTACCGACCATCATTCTTCCCAAGCGCCATTCACGAATGGATCAGAGAAGGGGGTAAGATGATGATGATGATTGGTTTGTGGGGCGCTAAACTGCGCGTTTATCAGCCCCCGTACAAATTCCCATCCTTTGCTCAGTCCAATCTCGGCACTTTCATGAATGTTGATAAAATGAGGAGGACAACACAAACACCTAGTCATCTCGAGGCAGGTGAAAATCCCTGACCCCGCCGGGAAGCGAGAACACGACGGCGAGACCACGAGCTGCGGACAAGGGGGTAAGAGACGATGGTACGAGAAGTACCTTCCGTTACACGTAGTAAGGCGTCTTGCGAGGTACAGACGTAGATGTAGGTGTAGAGCAGCAAGATGGCGATTAGTATACGCCAGCAGACACTACACTGAAGAGTAGCTGCTCGCGCACCGTTGCAAACAGTAAATATTCAGTACAGCTCGAATCTCAGAGCAGAGAGAAGCCCAGCAGCGGCCGCAGCTTACCTTTAGTACACGGATTGTGTACGTAATTTAATTTACTGGTATTCTTGCGCGCTTATGAGTAGCGGTGAACAGTAGCTGTTTATTTAGCTGTTTTTAGTAGTGCTATTTATCTTACTGTAAGAGTTTGCGTATTTCTCGATCGCTTGTGCTGAGTGAATTCAACTTCTTAGGTTGGTATTACATTACCTTTGGTTCAGAGAAAAATTAATTAAAGATGGATAGGGGCTGCCTGTCCGAAGTAGATAGGATATAAAATGTAGACCTGCAATGACAAGAAAAGCATTGCTGAAGAAGAGAGATTTGTTAACATCGAATATAAATTTAAGTGTTTGGAAGTCTTTTCTGAAGGTATTCATCTGGAGTGTAGCCATGTATGAAAGTGAAACAGGGACGATAAACAGTTTAGACAAAAAGAGAATAGAAGCTTTAGAAATGTGTTGCTACAGAAGAGTGTTGAAGATTAGATGGGTAGATCACGTAACTAATGAGGAGGTACTGAATAGAATTGAAGATACAAGAAATTTAAGGCGCAACTTGACCAAAAGAAGAGTCAATTGATAGGACACATTCTGAGGCATCAAGGTATCACCCACTTTACAGTTTTGAACATGGCCGTTCAAAATGGTTCAAATGGCTCTGAGCACTATGGGACTCAACTGCTGAGGTCATTAGTCCCCTAGAACTTAGAACTAGTTAAACCTAACTAACCTAAGGACATCACAAACATCCATGCCCGAGGCAGGATTCGAACCTGCGACCGTAGCGGTCTTGCGGTTCCAGACTGCAGCGCCTTTAACCGCACGGCCACTTCGGCCGGCAAACATGGCCGTCTTTCAGCAACCGTACATAAGTTTTAACGGAGAAATGATACAGCCAACCGGTTACAAATAATTTTTTAATACGTTGACGTAGATTTCGACATCTCTAAGGATGTCTTAATCAGAATGAAATTTTAACAACCCTATAAAATAATACATAGAGAAATAAGTTTGACAGAAACATTAACAAAGATGAAAAATGTCGTAACATAGAAAGGTTACTTACGTAAAGTTACAATGCGAGAAGGCAATAAGTCAAAGTCACAAATTAAATTATATAATAATTTTCCCGCCTTTGCCCTGCAATGAACAACTTCAGACTGCGAAAACAGGATACAAGTTTATTATATAAAAAAAAAATTCAAAGGACGGCAGCTAAATGTATTTTTGAAATCATAAAGTGCCCAAGTAAATGAAGTACAACTAAGAGCCATCTTTTAGGCTTTACACAAATGCCCATTACGTAAAGAACAGAATATTGTAGAATATTTACACAAAGAGCTGCAAAGTCTAAAATGTGTATGAAGGGAACTTTAGTAGTATATATCTATATGAGATTTGAAGAGAAAGATGTGTCGGAACTAGAGGCAGGAAAACATAGTAAAAAATAAAGGAATCAAAATTCCGCGTGTAGTGGAATGAAGTCATTGAAAAAATTTTTGTTACGCAATTGTAACTGTTTTTTGAGGATGAGGCTATCTTTCTTAGAATTTAGTATTGCAGGGGACTGTGTGGGGTAAAAAAACGTGGAGATGAATACAGTGAGCAGATTTAAAAGAATGAAGGTTGCAGTAACTGCTCGGAAATGAACAGGCTCGCACAGTATAGAGTAGTATGGAAAGCTGCAGCAAGCCAGGCTTCGGACTGAAGATCACAACAACAGCAGGGACTGCATCTGCTGTGTAGGGAGCCAGGAGGAACATTCCACTGTCTGTGAACAACTGGAAACTGTGTTGGCCATGGTCGACAGGTTTCAGGCTGTTACCCTGGGCTGCGTTGGCGTCGGGGCATCTGAGACAATTGTTTTGGCACCTCTGGAGCCTAAATCGTCGCCTGAGACCCCTGATGCCGCTGTTCCTTCCGATTTGCACGTCCTGGCCAGTCAACTGGGCAGAAGACGAAATTGTGTACCCGTCACACGGCTGTCTCCTCGCGTCTTAGAAACAGATCTGAGGTATTGCCTATTGCTGAAAATACATCAGAGCCTGCATGAGGTGCCTGGCCTGTTGGAACAGTGGCCGATTTTCCTGAGAGGTCCGGACATGTGCAGAGAGTAGGTTTACTTGACACTGGGAGCACCAGTGTTACGCGAAATGATGGAGTCCCTCAGGGAAATAGTGGGCAGGTGGGGAAAGAAGGCCAGTGCCTACTCTGTGTGATTGGGGGAGGGGGGGGGGGTCTCGTCGGGCCTGTGGAGTAGGCTCTGCTGTCAGTGACTGAGCGCAGTGAGCGCTCCCGACTGCAAATCATGGCTCACGCAGGCACGAACGACGCCTGCCACCTGGGTTCAGAGGCCACCCTTGGTTGCTATAGGTGTTTGATTTGGTGGAGACAGCGCCATCTCTCCTGGGGTGGAAGCTATTGTGTAGCGCCATTCCCAGAACCGATCATGCTCCTCTGATATAGAGCCGAGTGGAAAGCTTGAACCAAGGGCTCATGCGACTCTGCGACGATCTCGGATGTGGATTTCTCGACTTTCGCTATCAATTAGAGAATTGTACGAACCCCCCCCCCTCCCTTCCTTAATAAGTCAGGAGCGCCTTGGTAAGATCCTGGAATTAGTCTTGCTTATAAACGGTACCGATGCGGACATAGGACCGGGGACAGAAAGCTTGCTAAACTGTGTCAACAGCAACGAAATTCTAAATTCTGACTGGAATGTATATCACAAATATAGGTTGGACGCTGGTGGTCGAGACGTCTTTATAGCCATAATAGATACGATAATAGCCGGCCTGAGTGGCCGTGCGGTTCTAGGCGCTACAGTCTGGAGCCGAGCGACCGCTACGGTCGCAGGTTCGAATCCTGCCTCGGGCATGGATGTGTGTGATGTCCTTAGGTTAGTTAGGTTTAATTAGTTCTAAGTTCTAGGCGACTGATGACCTCAGAAGTTAAGTCGCATAGTGCTCAGAGCCATTTGAACCATTTAGATACGATAATATCTAATGAGATTAATACAGATTCCGAATTAGGGATGGGAAAAAGCGATACCGGTATTTTAGACCTAATGGGTATTTTTCGGTATTTATTTCATCACGGTTGTAACAGTTCTTTAATTTTCTACTGATAACCGAGTAACCCCTCCAATGAACCATGGACCTTGCCGTTGGTGGGGAGGCTTGCGTGCCCTAGCCATACAGATAGCCGTACCGTAGGTGCAACCACAACGGAGGGGTATCTGTTGAGAGGCCAGACAAACATGTGGTTCCTGAAGAGGGGCAGCAGCCTTTTCAGTAGTTGCAGGGGCAACAGTCTGGCTTATACACTGATCTGGCCTTGTAACACTAACCAAAACGGCCTTGCTATGCTGGTACTGCGAACGGCTGAAAGCAAGGGGAAACTACAGCCGTAATTTTTCCCGATGGCATGCAGCTTTACTGTATGGTTAAATGATGATGGCGTCCTCTTGGGTAAAATATTCCGGAGGTAAAATAGTCCCCCATTCGGATCTCTGGGCGGGGACTACTCAAGAGGACGTCGTTATCAGGAGGAAGAAAACTGGCGTTCTACGCATCGGAGTGTGGAATGTCAGATCCCTTAATCGGGCAGGTAGGTTAGAAAATTTAAAAAGGGAAATGGATAGGTTAAAGTTAGATATAGTGGGAATTAGTGAAGTTCGGTGGCAGGAGGAACAAGACTTCTGGTCAGGTGACTACAGGGTTGTCAACACAAAGTCAAATAGGGGTAATGCGGGAGTAGGTTTAATAATGAATAGGAAAATAGGAATGCGGGTAAGCTACTACAAACAGCATAGTGAACGCATTATTGTGGCCAAGATAGATACGAAGCCCACACCTACTACAGTAGTACAAGTTTATATGCCAACTAGCTCTGCAGATGACGAAGAAATTGAAGAAATGTATGATGAAATAAAAGAAATTATTCAGATAGTGAAGGGAGACGAAAATTTAATTGTCATGGGTGACTGGAATTCGAGTGTAGGAAAAGGGAGAGAAGGAAACGTAGGAGGTGAATATGGATTGGGGCTAAGAAATGAAAGAGGAAGCCGCCTGGTAGAATTTTGCACAGAGCACAACTTAATCATAGCTAACACTTGGTTTAAGAATCATGATAGAAGGTTGTATACATGGAAGAACCCTGGAGATACTAAAAGGAATCAGATAGATTATATAATGGTAAGACAGAGATTTAGGAACCAGGTTTTAAATTGTAAGACATTTCCAGGGGCAGATGTGGACTCTGACCACAATCTATTGGTTATGAACTGTAGATTAAAAATGAAGAAACTACAAAAAGGTGGGAATTTAAGGAGATGGGACCTGGATAAACTGACAGAACCAGAGGTTGTACAGAGTTTCAGGGAGAGCATAAGGGAACGATTGACAGGAATGGGGGAAAGAAAAACAGTAGATGGTTCAAATGGCTCTGAGCACTATGCGATTTAGCTTCTGAGGTCACCGGTCGCCTAGAACTTAGAACTAATTAAACCTAACTAACCTAAGGACATCACACACATCCATGCCCGAGGCAGGATTCGAACCTGCGACCGGCGTGGTCGCTCGGATCCAGACTGTAGCGCCTAGAACCGCACGGCCACTCCGGCCGGCGAAAAACAGTAGAAAAAGGATGGGTAGGTTTGAGGGATGAAATAGTGGATGAAATAGTGAAGGCAGAAGAGGCTCAAGTAGGTAAAAAGATGAGAGCTTGTAGAAATCCTTGGGTAACAGAATAAATATTGAATTTAATTGATGAAAGGAGAAAATATAAAAATGCAGTAAATGAAGCAGGCAAAAAGGAATACAAACGTCTCAAAACCGAGATCGACAGGAAGTGCAAAATGGCCAAGCAGGGATGGCTGGAGGACAAATGTAAGGATGTAGAGTAATACCTCACTAGGGGTAAGATAGATACTACTTACAGGAAAATTAGAGAGACCTTTGGAGAAAAGAGATGCACTTGTATGAATATCAAGAGCTCAGATGGAAACCCAGTTCTAAGCAAAGAAGGGAAAGCAGAAAGGTGGAAGGAGTATATAGAGTGTCTATACCAGGGCGACGAACTTGGGGACAGTATTATGGAAGTGGAAGAGGATGTAGATGAAGATGAAACTTGAGATATGAGACGGCGTGAAGAGTTTGACAGAGCACTGAAAGACCTAAGTCGAAACAAGGCCCCGGGAGTAGACAACATTCCATTAGGGCTACTGACAGCCTTGGGAGAGCCAGCCCTAACAAAACTTTACCATCTGGTGAGAAAGATGTATGAGACAGGCGTAATACCTTCAGACTTCAAGAAGAATATAATAATTCCAATCCCAAAGAAAGCAGGTGTTGACAGATGTGAAAATTACCAAACTATCAGTTTAATAGGTCACAGTTGCAAAATACTAACACGAATTCTTTACAGACGAATGGAAAAACCGGGGATCTAAGGCGCTCGAGTCATGGCCTGTGTGGCTGGTCCCGGCGGAGGTTCGAGTCCTCCCTCGGGCATGGTTGTGTGTGTTCGTCGTTAGGATAATTTAGGTTAAGTAGTGTGTAAGCTTAAGGACTGGTGAAAGTCCCATAAGATTTCACACACATTTGAGCATTCTGAACTCGGGGAAGATTGGTTTGGATTCCGTAGAGATGCTGCAACACGTGAGGCAATACTGCCCATACGACTTATCTTCGAAAATAGATGAAGGAAAGGCAAACCTACGTTTCTTTCATTTGCAGACTTAGAGAAAGCTTTTGACAATGTTGACTGGGATACTCTCTTTCAAATGCTGAATGTGGCAGGGATAAAATACAGGGAGCGAAAGGCTATTTGCAATTTGTGCAGAAACCAGATTGCGGTTGTAAGAGTCGAGGGACATGAAACGGAAGCAGTGGTTGGGAAGGGAGTGTCACAGGGCTCTAGCCTATCCCCGATGTTATTCAATTTGTATATTGAGCAAGTAAAGGAAACAAAGAAAAATTCGGAGTAGGTATTAAAATCCATGGAGAAGAAATAAAAACTTTGAGGTTCGCCGATGACATTGTAATTCTGTCAGAGACAGCAAAGGACTTGGAAGAGCAGCTGAACGGAATGGACAGTGTCTTGAAAGGAGGATATAAGATGAACATAACAAAAGCAAAACGAGGATAATGGAATGTAGTCGAATTAAGTCGGGTGATGCTAAGGGAATTACATTAGGAAATGAGACAATAGATGAGTTTTGCTATTTGGAGAGCAAAATAAATGATGATGGTCGAAGTAGAGAGGATATAAAATGTAGACTGCCAATGGTAAGGAAAGCGTTTCTGAAGAAGAGAAATTTGTTAATATCGAGTATAATTTTAAGTGTCAGGAAGTCATTTCTGAAAGTATTTGTATGGAGTGTAGCCATGTATGGAAGTGAAACATGGACGATAAATAGTTTGGACAAGAAGAGAATAGAAACTTTCGCAATTTGGTGCTATAGAAGAATGCTGAAGATTAGATGGGTAGATCACATAACTAATGAGGAAATATTGAACAGAATTGGGGAGAAGAGAAATTTGTTGCACAACTTGACTAGAAGAAGGAACCGGTTGGTAGGACACGTTCTGAGGCATCAAGGGATCACCAATTTAGTACTGGAGGGCAGCGTGGAGGGTAAAAATCGTAGAGGGAGACCAAGAGATGAGTACACTAAGCAGATTTAGAAGGATGTAGGTTGCAGTAGGTACTGGGAGATGAAGAAGCTTGTACAGGGTAGAGTAGCATGGAGAGCTGTATCAAACCAGTCTCTGGACTGAAGACTACAACAACAACCGAGTGAAACACAGACACATTTTGTGGTAAGCTTACATGGCTCCAAACTGCTGAGATCATCGGTGCCAAGGCTTACACACTACTTAATCTAAGTTAAACTAACAAGCACTTAGGACAACACACACACACACCCGTGCCCGAGGGAGGACTCGAACCTCCGACATGGGTAGCCGCACGAAGAGTGGCAAGGCGCCTCAGACCGATACGTCAATTAGTCATTGCAGCCGTGCTAAAATTATTAATTTTTAAATAAATCTTCTTCTAAAAAAGGAGTAATTTTTACTCATAACATTTGTATTGGTATGAAATACTGCGTTATTATAGAAAATAGAAAAAGTGATAGTGTAATTTTAATAACAATGCCGACAGGAAAGAGTCGAGCCCTTAAGCTACGCGTGTACGTGCAGTGTGCAAGTCTTGTTCCCTCCTGGAGCACACGGTAGTTTCGGTTATGGTGACACTTCTGGAGACCGAAAATCGCCTCTGTAGCAACCAACATGCGTTTCGAAAACAACGGTCGTGTTCGTCCACGAGACATGGAAGGCGGAAGATACCGGCACCCAGTAGATGCAGTTTCCATGACTTCCGTAAGGCATTCGATACAGTTCCGCTCTGCACTGCCACCCAATGAACCATTGTGTCACTGGGTTGAAGAGTTTCTAGCAGACAGAATACAGCATATCATGCTCATCAGAAAAGTAAAAGTGACCTCTTACTACGTACCCGAAGGGAGTGTTATAGGTCCATTACTTTTCACAATATGTATGAATGACAAAGGAGACAACATCGGAAGTTCCATGAGGCATTTTGCGGGTGAGGCTGTTACATACAGAGAAGTCTCAACGCTACGAAATTGTAACGAAATACAGGAAGAACTGCGGAGGATCGATCCTTGGTGCAGTGAGTGGCAATTGACCCTCGACATAAACTAATGTAACGTATTGTGAATACATAGGCAGAACAATCACAGGAAACATTTACTTCCATAAAATAACGAAGTGTGTGTGTGTGTGTGTGTGTGTGTGTGTGTGTGTGTGTGTGTGTGTGTGTGTGTGTGTGTGCGTGTGTGTACGGAGGTTTGAAGTAACACGACCACATAAAACTAATAGTAGGATAGGCAGATACCAGACCGAGATTCATTGGAGAATCCCCAGGAAAAGTAGTGTACAACAAAGTATTGCTTGTTAGTATGGGGTCCACACCAGGTAAGATTGATAGAAAAAATAGATAAGATCGGAAGGAGAGTAGCGTGTTTCGTTAAGGCTAATTTAGTAAGCACGAAAGCATCACAGACATGGTCAACAAACTCAAATGGCAGACACTGTAAGAGAGGCGATTTGCATCACGGTTTGGTTTACTGTTCAAGTATCGAGAGCGTATGTTCCTAGAAGAGTCAACACATATATTTCCTCCTACGTATATCTCGAGAAAACACCATAAAGATAAAATTAGAGAGATTACAGCCCACATGGAGGTTTACCGGCAATCGTTCTTCCCGCGAACCACTGACGACTGGTACAGGAAAGAGGGGAAGTTAAAGTGGTACACAAAATACCTGCCGCCATACACCGCAAGGCAGCGTGCGGAATATATAAGTAAATGTTGCATAAAAACCAAGCTAAATAATATTTTAGTGTGAGATCAAAGATTTGTTTCTCAAAATGATTGATATTAAGTTGAGTCAGTTTTTAAGGCGGAATTCTAAAAATTTCTTTTTTAATTCGCCATAACAGAAATAATTTTTATCATGTATTTCATTCTCACGTCACGAATTTTGTATTATTAGAGGTTTCGACTTATCGCCAAGTCATCATCAGGTGATTCCATTTGTCTGACCTGAGACCGAAATACGAGTACAATTTTTTTTTTACAAGCCGGTCATTATGTGTTCCTCAGCAGGCATTATCCTAGTCTGTGCAAGTAATTATAGATCTCTCTGTAATGCCAAATCGGAAGTGAAAAGGACGGGAAAATATTACACTTTCTTTTGCCATCCCAGCGGATGATGTGCGCTCGCACCATATTACTCAGGTCTATGCGCACTTTTGTGTTCTAATTTTCGTAATTTCTGCGTCTAGTCACTGTGTCACGGACAAAGAAAGCCATATAATGTGTTGCTATTTGACCGTTTTGCAAACAATAATAACGATACTCACTGCCAAAACGCTTACATCGTTTTCAGATGTATCTCCTTCATAGTCAGCTCCTGGTTTAAGTGTAGTTTTGTTCCTTCTACCTTATAATGGTACCACCAATCGTTCACAGTTACTTAACGACGCCGGAAGAGCTTCAGATTACGCTTCAGCTATTCCAAACACGATTTTGAAACGTAGCCCTTCAAATGTGTTTAGTATGGAATCAATAAATGCAACAGCTTCGCACATCCGGCTTCTTCATATGCGCTGCTTCATTCGGGATGCTATATTGTCATTAGTATGATATGCCTCTCATCTCAATGGTCTGTGGAACCTTAACGCGACGGTCTCCTATCGCAATGATATAAATTTTACCGACAACTTCTTGAAATGAAACTTCAGTCGGGAGTCCGGAATGTACCAAATATAAAGTCTTTGTATGTCCGTGTTGAAATCACTTATCCAATAATAAACGAACTCCCGTGGACGTGTGAAGTATGCATGCACTTTCCTGAACTCTGTGTTTGAGCCGAAGTGTATTACACTCCTGGAAATTGAAATAAGAACACCGTGAATTCATTGTCCCAGGAAGGGGAAACTTTATTGACACATTCCTGGGGTCAGATACATCACATGATCACACTGACAGAACCACAGGCACATAGACACAGGCAACAGAGCATGCACAATGTCGGCACTAGTACAGTGTATATCCACCTTTCGCAGCAATGCAGGCTGCTATTCTCCCATGGAGACGATCGTAGAGATGCTGGATGTAGTCCTGTGGAACGGCTTGCCATGCCATTTCCACCTGGCGCCTCAGTTGGACCAGCGTTCGTGCTGGACGTGCAGACCGCGTGAGACGACGCTTCATCCAGTCCCAAACATGCTCAATGGGGGACAGATCCGGAGATCTTGCTGGCCAGGGTAGTTGACTTACACCTTCTAGAGCACGTTGGGTGGCACGGGATACATGCGGACGTGCATTGTGCTGTTGGAACAGCAAGTTCCCTTGCCGGTCTAGGAATGGTAGAACGATGGGTTCGATGTGACGGTTTGGATGTACCGTGCACTATTCAGTGTCCCCTCGACGATCACCAGTGGTGTACGGCCAGTGTAGGAGATCGCTCCCCACACCATGATGCCGGGTGTTGGCCCTGTGTGCCTCGGTCGTATGCAGTCCTGATTGTGGCGCTCACCTGCACGGCGCCAAACACGCATACGACCATCATTGGCACCAAGGCAGAAGCGACTCTCATCGCTGAAGACGACACGTCTCCATTCGTCCCTCCATTCACGCCTGTCGCGACACCACTGGAGGCGGGCTGCACGATGTTGGGGCGTGAGCGGAAGACGGCCTAAGGTGTGCGGGACCGTAGCCCAGCTTGATGGAGACGGTTGCGAATGGTCCTCGCCGATACCCCAGGAGCAACAGTGTCCCTAATTTGCTGGGAAGTGGCGGTGCGGTCCCCTACGGCACTGCGTAGGATCCTACGGTCTTGGCGTGCATCCGTGCGTCGCTGCGGTCCGGTCCCAGGTCGACGGGCACGTGCACCTTCCGCCGACCACTGGCGACAACATCGATGTACTGTGGAGACCTCACGCCCCACGTGTTGAGCAATTCGGCGGTACGTCCACCCGGCCTCCCGCATGCCCACTATACGCCCTCGCTCAAAGTCCGTCAACTGCACATACGGTTCACGTCCACGCTGTCGCGGCATGCTACCAGTGTTAAAGACTGCGATGGAGCTCCGTATGCCACGGCAAACTGGCTGACACTGACGGCGGCGGTGCACAAATG
This sequence comes from Schistocerca nitens, assembly GCF_023898315.1. Classification (NCBI taxonomy): domain Eukaryota; kingdom Metazoa; phylum Arthropoda; class Insecta; order Orthoptera; family Acrididae; genus Schistocerca; species Schistocerca nitens. Next base: position 420,809,779 of record NC_064617.1, on the reverse strand, counting down.
CTGCGCAGCTAGCGCCATTCGACGGCCAACACCGCGGTTCCTGGTGTGTCCGCTGTGCTGTGCGTGTGATCATTGCTTGTACAGCCCTCTCGCAGTATCCGGAGCAAGTATGGTGGGTCTGAGACACCGGTGTCAATGTGTTCTTTTTTCCATTTCTAGGAGTGTATTTATGTTTGTCACGAAATACGGGACAGCCACACTGCCAGCAGACAACTGTAGATAGCATCACTTTGAAAGTCTGAACAAACTATTTATATGAATCTTCTTTAGACAACCGCATCGTATACGAACAACCTCATGGATTTTCCGGAGTTATACACTAAAACAGTTATATGCAAAGTGAACCAGAACATCGTCAACAAAATTTCACAGATTCTTCAGAATCCCTTCTGAGTATTTTGGTGTAAGGGACCCACCATCTCCGGCGGCTTGTTTCAGAGTAATAATCTATGATTTATTCGGTTTCGGTTTGTTACCGCAGCCCACCTTTTTTTGTGAAAATACCTTCACGACAGTGAAAAAACCTCTATGCTATAATCAAAGCACAAAAAACACATCAAGAGTTAAAGCAACAACCCTCAGACGAAACAGGCAAACTTTTGTGTCAGTGTCTTATGTCGGTATACAGTACAGCATGTAATAACTGCAGAGCTGTTCCATTACAAGTGTTGTTCAAAATGTCGACCATCATGATCAGTGCAGGACGCATCATCGACTGTCTTACATGCTCAAAAATTCCAGGAGAATGGCGTACTACCTCCGCGTCTGTGATAAACCAACAACTAGATCCTTGCGAGTATCAACTGTAGTGCCGTAAACTAGACTTTCACTTGCCCCAAGAAGAACAAGTTCATTAGTGTCATGTCTGCTGGCTCGAGCTGGCCATGGAACAGGATCTCCAAGACCAATCCATTGGCGTCCAAACTGTACTTCAGTGTGGTTCCTGACATCGATTGCAGCTCTTGTCAACAGCAGGTACCGTGAGCGAATGGAAAAAAACAGTCGACACCTGCAGTATTGTACACTCCAGTGCAATATAAACACACAGCTAACTGAAGCAATAAATAAGACGAAATGCAGTAACTCTGTAATGAGCCGCTGGAGACCGTGGGTCCCTCATACCAAAATACTCGATGGTATTCCTTTATAACCTCTGAAAGTTTGTCGATGGAGTTCTAGTTCGCCCTGTATATTATAAACAGTGTGAATCGAATAACACTTCCTTGCGATTCTCCAGAAATCACCTTTACATCTGTAGATTTTGTTCCGTTTGCCTCGTCTTTCGCTTTCCTGCAAACATACTGTAGTTGTACATCTACATCAGTACTCCGCAAGCCACCTGGCGGTGTGTGAAGGGTACTTCTGGTGCCAATAACTGATCCTCCCTTCCTTGTTCCATTCGCGAATGACGCGTGGGGAGAATGACTGTCGGGAAACCTATGTATTAGCTCTAATTTCTCGAATTTTCTCGTGTTGTCATTTCGCGAGACGTTTGTTGGACGAAGTAAATATGTTGTTCGACTCTCGAAATCCCAATAGTACCTGTCCGTGCTGCATAACGTCTCTTTTGTAGCATCTGCAACTGGAGCTTGTTGAGCATCTCTGTAACGCACTCGCGTCGACTAAACGATCCCGTGTCGAAACGCGCCGCACTTCGTTGGATTTTCTCGCTCTCTCTACTGTCAGTCCTAACTGGTAAAGGCCCCAGATTGATAAAACGTATTCAAGAATCAATCGAACAAGTGCCTTGTCACTTCTTTAGTGGATGAATTACATTTCCTTAAGATTCTTCCTCTGAATCTCAGTTTGGCATCTACTTTTTCTACTATTTACTGTATCTGGTCACCCACTTAAGGTCGTCCCGATACATATTCCTAGATATTTTAGAGTGTTTACTGTTTCCAGCAATTTACTGTCAATAGTTTAGTTGCAAAGTAGTAAATTATTTTTCCTATGTACTCATACACGCAGTACATTTATTTACGTTCAGAGTCAACTATTAGTCTGTGCACAATTCATTAATCCTCCAGAGGTCCTTCTTTAAATCGTTTTTTCTAGCGTTGCTAGCTTCGTACAGACAAGCGCATCATCTGCGAGCAGCATTAAAAAGGTGGCGACGCATTCTAATAGGTCACTTACATACTAATAGGTCACTTACATACACTGCAAACAGTAACATTCCTATCACACTTCCTAGGGGTACCTCCGAAATTACCTTTTGTTCCATTAAGGCCGACGCATTAAGTTCATGTTCAAAAATGGCTCTGAGCACTATGCGACTTAACTGCTGAGGTCATCAGTCACCTAGAACTTAGAACTACTTAATCCTAACTAACCTAAGGACATTACACACATCCATGCCCGAGGCAGGATTCGAACCTGCGACCGTAGCGGTCGCTCGGTTCCAGACTGTAGCGCCTAGAACCGCACGGCCACTCCGGCCGGCAGTTCATGTTCCAAGGAGCTCTTGAATCCAGTCGTTAACGTGGTCCGATACTCGGTAAGCTCGTATTTTTGTCACTAAATGCAGCGCGGAACAGTGTCAGATGCCTTCGTGAGGTCGAGGAAGACGCTATCAACAAGAGCGTCGTTGAGTGCAGCGCTGTGGATCTCGTGGAGGAGGAGACCGGGCTGAGTTTCACAAGACCTTTGTTTGCGGAATCCATGTTGATTTCTATAGACTTTCATTATCCAAAACGTCATAATTCATTTGGATGAAACCCACAATTCTACAACAGATCGACATCAACGATATACGCCTATAACTATGTGCATCTGGCCTGCGGCCTTTCTTAAAAACGGGAATGACCTGTGCTTTTCTCCAGTCGCTAGGTACCGTTCGTTGCTCCAGAGTAGTACGATAAACTGGTGCTGAAAGGATAGGGAGAAAGTTATTTCGCGTAATATTTGTAAACAGTTGTAGGTATGCAAAAACAGACATAATGTCTGATGGAAAACCGCAATCAGTGGTTATACAATGTTAATTGTAATCCGTCTTGATTGCAAAAATGTTTATTCACGTGACCGGTTTCAGTTCCTCTAGAACCATCTTCAGATCTGCAGTTTCGGTTACAGGAGTAACCCGTCCACACACAACAACCTTCACATTATGTGACGCAGCATGTGAAGGTTGTTGTGTGTGGACGGGTTACTCCTGTAACCGAAACTGCAGATCTGAAGATGCTTCTAGAGGAACTGAAACCGGTCATGTGAATAAACATTTTTGCAATCAAGACGGAATATAATTAACATGGTTGTAGGTATCTAATTTGGTCCTGGTGCCTTTCCACTACTAAAAGACTGTAGCTGATTTTCTATTTCGCGATCGTTTATCTCAGTTCTTGTCATTTCGAAGTTCGTACGATGATTGAAAGGACCGTGAAAGGGCTATGTTACGATCTTCCGCGGTGAAACAGCTTCAGAAGGCCGAGTTCAGTATTTCAGCCTTATCTCTATTTTCCGGTTCGGTGCCGTTATGGTCACTGACTTACTGACTTTACGTAAGAAGAAAATCTCTTAGGATTTTAGTCAGATCGGCTGACAAAATTCGCTTTTAAAGCCATCGAACGCGCCTCTCATTTCTCACGTCACCCCTTTCCTTTCACGGTCGGTGTTTACTTCAGCTGAGACTGAGACATATCCTTTCCATCCTCCATCCATGGAGTTTCATTTCGTTTCGTATTTCGATTCTGGGTGCTTCACGTTTTTTGTCAGGCAATGAATGTGTGTTGACATGCCTATTTGAAGGTTTAACCACTTGAACAACCTGTGGAAGAAGAAGCAGTCACCAATATCTGATATTATTTATTATAGGTAGGCTTCTGAATGATTCTTTTGCTTTGCAGCGTAGTGTGTACTTTTTTTTAAAGTTTTCAGGCAGATTAAAATTGTGTACTGAACAAGAATTCTCACCGGGAACGTCACCTGCCGCGCGTAATGCCTTTACCTACTGAGCTATTCAGGCAAGATTCCGGCGCGCCCTCACAGTTTCAATTCTGCTAGTATCTATTTCCTGCTTTCTAAACGTCTCCTGTATATCTTACTGACGAAAGGCCGTGATTCCTAGCTGGATAGCTCAGCGATTACTTTTTTTTATAGCATTGCCTGCGAAACACAAGGTAACTGTTTTAAGGCCCCCTCAGACACAAAGCTTTAATCTGTCAGTAAGTTTCCGATTGTTCTATTGCAAAGACGTGACATTTCTGCATGACATAATCCTAATACTTATATTTTATTTAATAAAATTTCAGCCAAATAGCCATATATAGTTACATTGCTTAACATTTTACATTTACATTTTACATTTTTGCATATTCATTTATAGATTTCACTCTTTTACTGCACAGTTCTATGCGATATCGTTCGCAGGCTTCTTTACACAATTCACACACATATGCTGTGGTTGGGTCGTGATAATTTTTGTTTTTGCAAATTAGATGATGAAAGCCGTGAATAGATAATCTAGTTACGACATGTCGCAGTTCGAAGTTTGGTGCTGTCCATGAGCGTGTCGTCATTGTTTCGGTGCCATAGAACTCCGGTCATACTTTTTCTCGTTTATCCTGCACGATCTTCAGTTGATTTCTGGAAGCCTTGGTGTGTGTTTATCGCAGTTTGAAGTCTTCAATTAGGAATGTCTCTCTCGATACCAGGTACACTAGTCTAGATCTTGTTGTCTTTGAGAGACCTAGTGCTCTTTTTAGATAAGTCGTATTTACCTTTTCTAGTGTTTCCAGATTTTTTTCTCTCAGGTGGTCCCATATAACCTCCATCCCGTAGGCCAGGATTGGCGAGATTTTTGCGTTGAATAATTTCACGGCCGTTTCTAGACTGAGTAGGCGGATGTTTTTGATGTTCTGTATTGCTATATTGCTTGGGCTGCACGTTCTATTGTATGTTTTGTGAAGCATTTGGCTGTTGGTTGCAATGTCACCCCTAGGTATTTAGTCTGATGAGATTTTTATTTTTTGGCCTCTGATGTTGATTTCCGCATTCTTGGGTGTTTTGCATCCTTTTCTGAAAATCACCATTTCGGTCTTTGTTATGTTTATGTGTAGTTTGTGTTCACTGCACCATTTATCTATTTTTCTAAGATTTACTGCAGCTTCTGTATATCTGTTGATCCTATGTTGTCAGCGTATGTATATATGTATACATCTTCATTTTCTCCAATTCGCAGTACTTCTTCATTGGCAAGAATGTACATCAAAGGGCTCATTGGGTCACCCTGCAAGACTCCGTTCGATTGCAAAATGAAGTTCGAAAAAGAGAGGTTGTCTGATATTGTGATCTAGGCGTATTCGAGGATATTTGTTGATTATTCTTGCCCATACGCTATTTTCTCCAATTGTGTTTTCCAGTTTTCGGACTATGAGATCTCTTTCCAGTAGGTCAAAGGCTTTGGTAAAGTCTATGAACACTGTGTAGCGTTGATCTTCCAGATCTGAAGCCCATTTGTGGTTCTTGGAGGTGACTATCCACACAGGCTTTGACTTTTTGTGTAATTATCTTTGAAAATATCTTGAACTGAGTATTTTCTAGGGCTATGCCTCCGAGTTCCAGACAGTTGGTGAATAGTTTGATCCATTCGTGCTGGACAGCCTCTTTCGCATCTTGTATATGTTCATTATATATATTATCGGGTCCTGGTGCTTTTTTGTTCTTCATTGTTTTTGTTACTTCTTTCACACCTTCTTCGTTTAGAGGTTCCCATACGTTGTCTTTTTCCTTTGTTTGATGTTGTTTCTCTTTATTTGGGGGTGTTTGGATTCCTCGTTTGTTCAGTATCTTACTGAAGTGGTCTTCCCATTCCTTCATGTCTATATTTGGTGTATGAGCCAGTCTTCTTGGTCTTGCTGCTATGTATGGGTCTTTCGCTGCTTCATCCGCTTCTCTTTTTGCCTCTCTTTCTGTATATTCTTTTTTCTTCTCTTCTATTAGTTCTTTGTAGATTTTCCTCTCTTCTGCGTATAGTTTGCATGTTTCCTCGTCGTGCTGGTTTCTTAATCTGTGGAGCGTTCTTAGAACAGTCTTCCTTTTGCTATAGCCTTCAGCATCGAACCATCTTTTCGCCGTCCTTGTTTTTGGGTTTGTTTGTATCACTGAATTTTTAGGTCTTCTATTTTGTCTGTTGCTTTTTCAAGGTCTCCTTCCTCTATTAAAGTTTCTGTTTGTGTTATTTGTTCTTGCTGGTTTGTTATAAGTATAGAATAGATAATCCACATACTTATAACAACATATCAAGAAAAGAACAGAGCCTTGGTCAGCGAGAGTTCAACAAAGATGGCAGTATTCGAACTGTACAGCCGTCTTCAGTATGCAAATTAATGAACTGTTGGCGTAATAGCAGTTCCTGTAGTTGCTTGGTTTTTGTTGAATTAGTGATCTTATTTTCCGAGCTGCAGAAGCTGGAGAAGCAAACTGTGCCCGTACAAATAAAAAATTGCATTGTCATTGATTGCTTTGTGAGAACTTCTGATAACCAAATCTGACCGTTCAGAGCGGAATTGGAACGCTTATCTACTGATATGAGTCAAATACATTAGCGGTGTTTTGAGTACGAAGCATTGAAGGCGTGTGCTCATTTCGAAAACTGTAGTTTGTGAAGGGTGTCCACCGTTGGACAGATGTTTACTTCGCGACCAATGCTCTCGGAGAAATCTTGACGTCATTGGCGACTGTTTATCAGTTTGACCAGAATCTGTTTACCGACGCAACTGCCAGACGTTAAGTAACCGATTGACAGAAAAACAATCCTTTCCGAAACAGATACGCTCGCTAGCTCTTCATCAAAAGTCGAAGTGTGAACAAACAATAGTTTCATCCCACTGGAACGTAACGGCGCCCGCCCCACATCTTCGGCCTGCAATGACTTCTGACGTGCAAACGTTGCAGCATATCACATCTAAAAAAAAACTAGGAAGGAGCTATGTTGTGCCTTCTCATTATGTTGTATTGTAATAAGTATAGCAAGTTTGCTGTTTAAGACTTTTATGACGTGCTAAATTTTGCTGATTTTCCCTGGCGAGACTTCGGGTGGTATCACAGAAATTTCAAAAACTTACGATCTATCTCCTGATAGTACTCTTCGGCCGAGGATTGAGAGCTGGTACAAACTGCCTGGAGGATAAATGTTCTAGGCATCACAATAGGCTAACGGAAACCGAAATAGGTGGTGATATCCAGGAACACCATAGGAAATTTAAATAACGGCCACATTGCAAAATCCGAAAATTAGGACGGAAAAAATGGTTCCTTTGAATGCCTTTCCTGAATCGAATGAAAGATACGTCCACTGCAGTTTTCCTGTGATCCACTGTTAGACAGCGCTATGCATAATTTGCAAAGGTTAAGTGCTAATAACAGTTTTCTTTTGTACAGTTGCTAAGGAAGAGAGAAGAAAGAGTCGAAACAGTGAATTCTAAGCTAGAGTGATCACACAGGGAAGAACTTCGATGAGATGGAAAAAACATAGTGAGAAGACGTTGCCTCGTATGACGTAGTCATGTACTGATGTTGCTGATAATTTAAGCACACAGTGTGAAGAGAGTATATCCGTTGCGTCACGTTTTCCACTACTGTGATGCCCCGGTATACTGACTGAAGCCTTATGTCCTTTCGCAACATGTGCGTTAAAGTCATTGCTAACTAATGTGTAATAATCAAATCGGGTACAAAATTTGTCTCTTCCCGGAGCCATCACGTTTATACTGTCCAACACCGGCAGCATAGCAACGTATGCATGCACCCTCGTGAAGGCCGTTGCTGTCATTTTAGAAGACGGAACTGGTCACAGCACTCGTCGTGGGGATGTAGAAATAAGGGCAACACTTGGACATCGATTATGTTTGAATAGACATCGTGGTTCATGTTCACAGTAACTTGAATGAGCATGCCTAATTTACGGTGCGCGAAAAGAAAAGACAAAACTTCACAGAACCACTTCCAGCCTGAACTACACTCTCCACAAATTGCAAATGAAACGCCTCATTGGACCATCGGTGCACCAGAGGCCTTGCTCGTTTGAAAAGAGACAAATATACGCCTTGACGGATCGCATTATAAGTTTCCAGTCTGTGGTTTTTCTGTTGTTTGGCCCAGCGAAGACGTGCAGCTTTATGCGTCACTGTGGTCTTTTCCGAGGTACCCAACTCTTTAACTGTCCATTCATGTAGTTCCTTTCGGAATGTCGGCTAAGAAACTGGTTGAGATGGATCTGCATTCACCAAGAGCAGCAATTCCTAACTGGTTGGAAAACGATTGTCATTGGCATGCCATAACTCTCTCGTCTCTGGTCCCTGTGCGATAAGTCATTTTTACGACATCTGTTTTTAGGTTGTGTCACTTGGCTGCGAGTGATACACAATTCTTTGTACACATGTTGCACCACCCGTCTTTGTACAGGTATAAATTGCAAGCCAGAAAGGCAACGCACCGCCATGGAATTATCGGAATGGGACGGATATTGGTAGATGTGATGTACATGAACAGACAAACAAATTATAACAGTTTCAAAAAAATTGGATGATTTATTCAAGAGAAAGTGCTTCACAAACTGAGCAAGTCAATGACGCACGGGTAAACCTCTGGCCCTTAAGGAAGCTGTTGTTCGACTTGGCACTGATTAACAGAGTTGGATGTCCTCCTGAGATATATCGTGCCATATTCCTTCCAATTGGCGCGTTAGATCGTCCAAATCCCGATATGGTTTGAGGGCGCTGCCCATAATCTTCCAAACGGTGTCAATTGGCGACAGATCCGGTGACATTGCTGACCAAGGCAGGGTTTGGCTAGCCCTAAGACAAGCAACAGAAACTCTCACGGTGTCCGGACGGAAATTAGCTTGCTGATATGCAAGGCAAGAAAATGGGGCGCAGAACATCGTCTACGTACTGCTGTGCTGTAAGGGTATCGCGGATGAAAACCAAAGGAGTCCTGCTATCAAAGCAAATGGTAGCCCAGACCATCACTCGTGGTTGTCAGACCGTATCAAGGCGACACTGAGGACGTCTCCGGACATATCTTCGCTGGTTATCCGTGCTCACTTCGGAGCGGGACTCATCCCTGATGACAATTCTACTCCAGTTACTGAGATTCCAGGCCGAAGATGTGCCTGGAGACCCCTCGGACGGTGGATGAATGCCAACCTGATTGTCGCCCGCCATATGGACCGACAACCAGGAGCGATGGTCTCTGGTGCCATTACTTTTCATAGCAGAACCCCTTTGGTTCAAAATGGTTCAAATGGCTCTGAGCACTATGGGACTTAACTGCTGAGGTCATCAGTCCTCTAGAACTTAGAACTACTTAAACCTAAATAACCTAAGGACATCACACACAACCATGCCCGAGGCAGGATTCGAACCTACGACCGTAGCGGCCACGCGGTTCCAGACTGTAGCGCCTAGAACCGGTCGGCCACTCCGGCCGGCACCCCTTTGGTTGTCACCCGCATGACCCTTATAGCACCGCGGTACGTCGAAGATGTTCTGCGCCCCGTTCTGTTGCCCTTCGTGGCAGGACATCCAGGACTTACATTTCAGAAAAATAACGGCCACCTATACTCGGGGAGAGTTTCTATCGCTTGTCCTCGTGGTAGCCAAACTCTGCCTTGGTCAGCAAGGTCGCCGGACGTCTCCCCAACTGTAACAGTTTTGAGCATTATGGGCAGGGCCCTCCAACCATATCAGTATTTTGATGGTCTAACGCGCCATAAGGAAGGAGTGTGGCACGGTTTACCTCAGGAGGACATCCAACCCTGTCAGTCAGTGCCAAGCCGAATAACAGCTTCCATAACGGCCCTAGGTGGACGTATGCGTCACTGCTTGCTCAGTTTGTGAAGCACTTTCTGTTGAATGAATGATCCAATTTCTATAAAATTTTAATCATTTCTTTGTCTGTTCACGTACATCACATCTACAGATTTAAGTCGCATTCGGATAATTCCTTCGTAGTGTCTCTCTTTGTTTTAGAGTGTAACAACAAATTGTACAATTTCATTCACAGTGATACGATAGCTCCTTTGTGCCATTCCGTCATGTCTCCACGTCGAACCATCTTACTGCGCTGATACCATAGAACCGACTGGTACAGTACACACCACCTTACTATCAAGACTCAAGTCAGCGGTGGAGGGTCACATGACCTCCTGGTACCAGTTCTACACTATCTACAGCACTTCTAAGTGATCAGTGTGCTTTTCAGGGGGTGAGGTGACGTCAGTGCGAATGTAATGTACACTAGCGTGAAGAGTTGCATCGAATCAGTCTTCAAACTATAGACCGCAACAACAACAGGTAGAAGAAGAAATGGTTTTGTCCTTAGCAATACCTTTGGAGCCTGTGGAACGCAGTAATAAGAAACTACCTGCCTGTCAGAACGTATTTCTGTATTACAGCTTTTTTCTGCACGTAAAATGATGGTCCTGGGCGTTACCAGTAGTTCTGCATCAGTTGTAATAGCGTCTTCCAGATTAGGCTTCGCTTTTACAGTCCCTCCAGAAGAGCGACACGAGCGTCATGTCTGTCGGACCTTATCATCGTCAGCATCATCATTTTACTCTTCTTCGTCATCATGATACGACATCGCAAGAACCGTGTTACATGGGTCCGTCGCAGAGGAGTCTCTGCGATATCAGAAGAAGTCATGTTAACTTATGTAATTTCTGTAACGTATCCCATGCAAAATCAAGGAAGAATTGTGATTGAACAGAAATTAATGCACTTAATTCCTCCGAAAAGAAACTGTTTAGAGTCGGGATGCATCACGTTGACCACAACAGGACATGACAAAGAAAAATATGTCATAAGACATTTAATTTTAATTAAATCCACCAACTGTTGGCCAAAATAAGACCCGTCCCTTACATGATTTCTTGGTGGTTTGTTTCAGACTCTTTGTTGGGGAGCAGATACGCTTGGTGACGGCGGACTGTGATAATATGAAGTATACTGACACACAACATTTTTTATTACACAAAAAAGTTGATCGGACATCGTGACAAGGAATTTATACTAAAAGGTTCGACTTTTAGATAATGCAAATCTGCTTATTGTAATGGCTCATGGATGGTGCCTAAATCGACACGCCAGCAAAGCAGTCTCTTCCCAACGCAATTACAAATTGAAACAGAGATAAAGTCTGGATATGTCATTAGTAACACGATATCTGTTGGACTGCTATAAAATAACCACTTAAGTGCATGTGAATACTATTATTATTATTTGTACTAGCTTATGTAATAAGAAAAGGTGTCCTTACATGAAGGAGGACAGAAGGAGAAAAACTGAACTTTTTAAACTGAATAAAAGAAAATACATCAGGGAGTCTGAATAAACAGTGATACATGATACAATTGGATCTTTCACTTAGCACATCAAATTAATTTATTGCTGTGCTATGTAATTGGATGACAAAGTGATGAAATGTTGTAATACTGCAATGCTCATGTGAGATTAGTATAATAAAATACACTAGTTTTAACAATTCTTGTGAAGAAAAAAATGCCTCTGAGCACTATGGGACTTAACATCTGAGGTCATCAGTCCCCTAGAACTTAGAACTACTTAAACCTAACTAACCTAAGTACATCACACACATCCATGCCCGAGGCAGGATTCGAACCTGCGACCGTAGCAGCAGCGCGGTTCCGGACTAAAGCGCCTAGAACCGCTCGACCACAGCGGCCGGCATTCTTGTGAAGATATTCTTAGTGATTGGAACATTGGTGTAGGAGATGAAGACAAAAAATTCTGCACCTTACTCTTTTTAACTTGAGATGTAGTGATGGGTTTAGTTAGGTCCCACGTTGGTCGTCAATGAAATGTAATGATTTTAGTTACTTAGGCTCCACGCTGGGCGCCAATGGAATGGGCTCCCTGAAAATGGATCACTAAGCATACATGTTGTGAACTTCTAAACAACTGCTAATTACGTTCTAATTAAGTGAGCTAATTACGTTATAATTAAGTGATTTGAGTCAAATAAGTTGCTACAGGATCAGTAACTTCATCGTCCCTGAAACGAAAACGCATGCTGACAATTCGCTGGCTCGTGTTCGGTACCCACTGCTGACATAATTTTATTTCATTTTATTCTATTCCTCGCAATATTAAGCGATGAATTACAAAATTTTAATGCATTTAAACAGTTCAGTTTATATATGTAAAATTAATATATTCAGTTTAATTAAGATTACTACTACCCTTGTAAGTCAAAAGGCGTTAGGCCACCAAATTGGCAAAATTTTGCACGAGCTGAAGAATCTCAAGGAAATGTAATTCATCCACAAGAAAAGTGGCTTACAAAACACTTGTTCTACCGACTCTTGAGTGTTGCTCGTCTGCGACCCTTACTAGGTTGGATTTATAGAAAGAACAGACAAGATCCAATGAAGAAGGGCGCGGTTCGTCAAGGGATCGCCTAGTTGGCGCGCGATCGCTACGTAGCTGTTCAAGAAATTCCAGTGGAAAACACTACAAGAGAGGCATTGTGCCTCATGGAGTACCTTCCGTCACATGCCGTCAGGTGGCTTGCGAAGATATAAAAATGACAGAATAAGTGCTCTGCGGGTGATACGGCTAAAGCGCATATTACTGGGGTCAGAGAAAAGAATTAACTGGGCCGCTACCGCTATGCTTGTTTAGCGCATTCTTCCTCGTCCGTCGGCTTGTTTGCATCTCTCTCAGCGCCCCGGATACACACCGTTCCGTCTTTCCGCGCTGTCCGCGGCTCTTAATGTAGTCAGTCGCAGGTCACAATTTCCATTCTTCACTTCCACATCCTGCAAAGGGGTGCCGAAATCTTCTCTCGTCATGCCACGTCGTCACTTCGTCCCCATCTCTCGTCAGGTGTCTTGCAACTAAAGGCCACCATCCGGATTTCCTCTTCCGATTGGCGAAGCGACATTTCACGTCGTCAAGGAGTGATTCCGTATCTTGTTACTCTCTATTACATTGCTGGCATTTGGCTGCAGCTTCTGTCTGTGGTGGAATCGATAGCGGTTCCCGTTGCTTTTGAGCCGTTTTCCACCAGCGCACAGATTTCCAACAGTCCCTTCTGCCTTCTAGGAAACGCGACTCGAATCTCGCTACGATGCCGAATCTACAGCTTGAACAATGTAAAACGTATGGGCTCTTCGGAGAACGCATTCCTGGTGACCCTGCCGCCACTGGGTGGAGCGAAGTGATGGCTTCGTAAGGGAGCTCCCGTTGGTCGGTGAGTCATCGTGTTATGAAAAGCTTGAGCATGTATACTGATTCAGTCTCGGCCTCACACTTGTACACTTCCTAGGTGATCTCTACAAACTCTATCATATTTTCCATAAAATGCGTATATAGACCTGATGATTGTGGAATAACTGAATACCCATGTGTACGACAAGTTTCTGTACTAACGTTAATATTTGAAGTCTATGTGAAGATGGTTCTGCTATGGTTTTTCTTTAGTAACATTAGTATCTTAAAACTACGTTAACAAGTATAGACTGACAAAGCTGTCAATGGAACAATCTTTTGTTAAAGAGGTGTCTGCTGAACGTACTGCGTCTGGCATGAGGCTTAATACTTACAAGTAACTTCTTTATTCTCAATACGTTTCCAGTGTAAGTACACTTCCCCACAAAAATGATTCCATATACAAAAGGAAACATGCAGAATAAACCAGTTTCTTGATTATAAATCTTTCACAGGTGAATAAATAACTTCATTAAATATACAGAAAGATGCATGTTGTAATCTGTACCAGTGCAAAAAACTAAACATATTCTTTATTTGGACATATTATGGCTCTAAATTTTGGCGCGTTCTGTAAGAAGTTCTGCATTTTATTTATTGACTTGACAAAATTCAACAACATGACTGTGCCTCATAGCTAGCACTTGGTTTAATAATCATGAAAGAAGGTTGTATACATGGAAGAACCCTGGAGATACTAAAAGGTATCAGATAGATTATATAATGGTAAGACAGAGATTTAGGAACCAGGTTTTGAATTGTAAGACATTTTCAGGGGCAGATGTGGACTCTGACCACGATCTATTGGTTATGAACTGTAGATTAAAACTGAAGAAACTGCAAAAAGGTAGGAATTTAAGGACATGGGACCTGGATAAACTGAAAGAACCAGAGGTTGTACAGAGTTTCAGGGAGAGCATAAGGGAACAATTGACAGGAATGGGGGAAAGAAATACAGTAGAAGAAGAATGGGTAGCTTTGAGGGATGAAATAGTGAAGGCAGCAGAGGATCAAGTAGGTAAAAAGACGAGGGCTAATAGAAATCCTTGAGTAACAGAAGAAATATTGCATTTAATTGACGAAAGGAGAAAATATAAAAATGCAGTATATGAAGCAGGCAAAAAGGAATACAAACGTCTCAAAAATGAGATCGACAGGAAGTGCAAAATGGCTAAGCAGGGATGGCTAGAGGGCAAATGTAAGGATGTAGAGGCTTATCTCACTAGGGTTAAGATAGATACTGCCTACAGGAAAATTAAAGAGATCTTTGGAGATAAGAGAACCACTTGTATGAACATCAAGAGCTCAGATGGAAACCCAGTTCTAAGCAAAGAAGGGAAAGCAGAAGGGTGGAAGGAGTATATAGAGGGTCTATACAACGGCGATGTACTTGAGAACAATATTATGGAAATGGAAGAGGATGTAGATGAAGATGAAATGGGAGATATGACACTGCGTGATGAGTTTCACAGAGCACTGAAAACCTGAGTCGAAACAAGGCCCCCGGAGTAGACAACATTCCATTGGAACTACTGACGGCCTTGGGAGAGCCAATCCTGACAAAACTCTACCATCTAGTGAGCAAGATGTATGAAACAGGCGAAATACCCTCAGACTTCAAGAAGAATATAATAATTCCAATCCCAAAGAAAGCAGGTGTTGACAGATGTGAAAATAACCGAACAATCAGTTTAATGAGCCACAGCTGCAAAATACTAACACGAATTCTTTACAGACGAATGGAAAAACTAGTAGAAGCCGTCCTCGGGGAAGATCAGTTTGGATTCCGTAGAAATACTGGAACACTTGAGGCAATACTGACCTTACGACTTATCTTAGAAGAAAGATTAAGGAAAGGCAAACCTACGTTTCTAGCATTTGTAGACTTAGAGAAAGCTTTTGACAATGTTGACTGGAATACTCTCTTTCAAATTCTGAAGGTGGCAGGGGTAAAATACAGGGAGCGAAAGGCTATTTACAATTTGTACAGAAACCAGATGGCAGTTATAAGAGTCGAGGGACATGAAAGGGAAGCAGTGGTTGGGAAGGGAGTAAGACATGGTTGTAGCCTCTCCCTGATGTTATTCAATCTGTATATTGAGCAAGCAGTAAAGGAAACAAAAGAAAAATTTGGAGTAGGTATTAAAATCCATGGAGAAGAAATAAAAACTTTGAAGTTCGCCGATGACATTGTAATTCTGTCAGAGACAGCAAAGGACTTGGAAGAGCAGTTGAATGGAATGGACAATGTCTTGTAAGGAGGATATAAGATGAACATCAACAAAAGCAAAACGAGGATAATGGAATGTAGTCGAATTAAGAGAGGAAATAAAATGTAGGCTGGCAATGGCAAGGAAAGCGTTTCTGAAGAAGAGAAATTTGTTAACATCGAGTATAGATTTAAGTGTCAGGAAGTCATTTCTGAAAGTATTTGTATGGAGTGTAGCCATGTATGGAAGTGAAACATGGACGATAAATAGTTTGGACAAGAAGAGAATAGAAGCTTTCGAAATGTGCTGCTACAGAAGAATGCTGAAGATTAGATGGGTAGATCACATAACTAATGAGGAAGTATTGAATAGGATTGGGGAGAAGAGAAGGTTGTGGCACAACTTGACCAGAAGAAGGGATAGGTTGGTAGGACATGTTCTGAGGCATCAAGGGATCACCAATTTAGTGTTGGAGGGCAGCGTGGAGGGTAAAAATCGTAGAGGGAGACCAAGAGATGAATACACTAAGCAGATTCAGAAGGATGTAGGTTGCAGTAGGTACTGGGAGATGAAGAAGCTTGCACAGGATAGAGTAGCATGGAGAGCTGCATCAAACCAGGCTCAGGACTGAAGACCACAACAACAACAACAACAACAACTACTACTACTGTGCCTCAAACCACTTGCAGATATTTTCAGATATTGCCCCTTTCTGTAAGACAACTCTTATACAGGGTTATTACAAATGATTGAAGCGATTTCACAGCTCTACAATAACTTTATTATTTGAGATATTTTCACAATGCTTTGCACACACATACAAAAACTCAAAAAGTTATTTTAGGCATTCACAAATGTTCGATATGTGCCCCTTTAGTGATTCGGCAGACATCAAGCCGATAATCAAGTTCCTGCCACACTCGGCGCAGCATGTCCCCATCAATGAGTTCGGAAGCATCGTTGATGCGAGCTCGCAGTTCTGGCCCGTTTCTTGGTAGAGGAGGTTTAAACACTGAATCTTTCACATAACCCCACAGAAAGAAATCGCATGGGGTTAAGTCGGGAGAGCGTGGAGGCCTTGACATGAATTGCTGATCATGATTTCCACGACGACCGATCCATCGGCTTTCCAATCTCCTGTTTAAGAAATGCCGAACATCATGATGGAAGTGCGGTGGAGCACCATCCTGTTGAAAGATGAAGTCGGCGCTGTCGGTCTCCAGTTGTGCGCTGAGCCAATTTTCCAGCATGTCCAGATACACGTGTCCTGTAACGTTTTTTTTTCGCAGAAGAAAAAGGGGCCGTATACTTTAAACCGTGAGATTGCACAAAACACGTTAACTTTTGGTGAATTGCGAATTTGTTGCACGAATGCGTGAGGATTCTCTAATGCCCAGATTCGCACATTGTGTCTGTTCACTTCACCATTAAGAAAAAATGTTGCTTCATCACTGAAAACAAGTTTCGCACTGAACGCATCCTCTTCCATGAGCTGTTGCAACCGCGCCGAAAATTCAAAGCGTTTGACTTTGTCATCGGGTGTCAGGGCTTGTAGCAATTGTAAACGGTAAGGCTTCTGCTTTAGCCTTTTCCGTAAGATTTTCCAAACCGTCGGCTGTGGTACGTTTAGCTCCCTGCTTGCTTTATTCGTCGACTTCCGCGGGCTACGCGTGAAACTTGCCCGCACGCGTTCAACCGTTTCTTCGCTCACAGCAGGCCGACCCGTTGATTTCCCCTTACAGAGGCATCCAGAAGCTTTAAACTGCGCATACCATCGCCGAATGGAGTTAGCAGTTGGTGGATCTTTGTTGAAGTGTCGTTGCACTGTTATGACTGACTGATGTGAGTGCATTTCAAGCACGACATACGCTTTCTCGGCTCCTGTCGCCATTTTGTCTCACTGCGCTCTCGAGCGCTCTGGCGGCAGAAACCTGAAGTGCGGCTTCAGCTGAACAAAACTTTATGAGTTTTTCTACGTATCTGTAGTGTGTCGTGACCATATGTCAATGAATGGAGCTACAGTGAATTTATGAAATCGCTTCAATAATTTGTAATAGCCCTGTATTTGTGCGTTCTGCTAAAAGGGCAAATAGGTGAGGGTGGTATACCATCGACGTATATTAGCAGTAATAATTGACCTAGAATTGAACTCTGTAGTTCACCATACCTGATTACTTAAAATTGCAAATTTGGGCTCTCGCCAAGAATATTCGTAGGTCAGATTGATCTGTAGTATCAGTTTGCTAACTTCGTGTAGGCCGTTGTTCACGTGTCTCGGAAGTCTCTGTACACATATTCTATCAAGGGATTTGATGTTGACAATACTGACTCATTGAGAAGAAACTGCATCATTCATTCAGTGAACGATAGATGGAAAACAGATATGCTCTTGGACAATACTTCCATAAGCACTGTTCAGAAATGTGTGCAGTATTCGGCAGGTTTTATTTTCAGCAGGCTTCCTGTAGAACTGATAAATCCGAAGTATTCATATCCAAATTGAAAAGTTTCCTTAAGGCACACACCTTTTATTATATGTAGGATATCCTCGCAGTAGTCTATAACTCTTCTCTGTAATGTATTATTCATTCGTATAGTCTCTCACAATTATTTTCGTGTTTTATTAACTCTAATTCTTTGTTTTATAAATTTTCTGATCATTTTGTAAACTGTGTACTGCCTCTTTCCACAAGCAAGTAGCTCTGGCTCGGATGGTCTCACGGAATCTGATAAATAAATAAATATGAATGCCTATCACTAAGATTAGTAGTCGTCTTCAGTCCGAAGAGTGGTTTGCATAACTACGGCAACCTATATTCAATTTATCCTGCTTACTGTATTCACGCCTTGGTCTCCCTCTACAATTTTTACCCCATACACTTCCTTCCTTTACCACAATGACGATACCTTTGTGCCTCAGGATTTGTCCTATCAATCGATTCCGTCTTTTAGTCAAGTTACGTCATAAATTTCTTTTTTTCCCGATTCGATTCAGTGCCTCCTCATCTGCTATTCGATGTACCCATCTATTCTTCAATATTCTCCTATAGCACCACATTTCACCTTTCGCTTATCGTCCACGTTTCACTTTAATACACGTCTTAACTCCACACAAATGCCTTCAGAAAAGGCTTCCCAGCAGTTAATTCTATATGCGATGTTAACAAATTTATCTTTTCCAGAAATGCTTCTCTTGCTATCGCCGGTCTGCGTTTTATATCCTCCCTATTTCGGCGTCATCAGTTACTTTGCTGCCCTAAAAAGAAACTCATCTACTACTTAGTATCTTATTTCCTAATCTAATTTCCTCAGCACCGCCTGATTTACTTCTACTACCCGGACCTTTTTTTTTACTTTTCAGGTGTTTGTCTTACAATTTTTTGTCGAGATACTGTCCATTTCATTCAATTGCTCTTCTCTGTCCTCAGCCGCCTCTGTCAATATTTCACCGTCATCGGCAAACTGCAAAGTTTGTATTTCTTCTACAAGAACTTTAGTTCCCTTTGCAAATTTCGTCTTGGTTTCTTTCCCAGTTTGCTCAATATAGACTTTGAATAACTCTGCGATAGGCTACAACACTGTCTCATTTCCTCTTCAGCTATGGCTTCCCATGAATGCTCTTCGACTATTACGCGACTGGGTCACATCAATGTGACCGGCGCCTATGTTCGCCGTCAACATGCAATAACCAATCACACACGGCAAGTGGCAGTACCGGCAGCGGAGGGTATACAGGCTGATCCGTTGATAGTGACCGGGACAAATTTCTCACGAAATAAGCATCAAACGAAAAAACTACAAAGAACGAAACTCGTCTAGCTTGAAGGGGGAAACCAGATGGCGCTATGGTTGGCCCACTAGATGGCGCTGCCATAGGTCAAACTGATATCAACTGCGGTTTTTTTTATGTAAGTACCCCCATTTTTTATTACATTTTCGTGTAGTACGGAAAGAAATATGAATGTTTTAGTTGGACCACTTTTTTCGCTTTTTGATAGATGACGCTGTAATAGTCACAAACATATAAGTATGTGGTATCACGTAACATTCCGCCAGTGCGGACGGTATTTCCTTCCTGATACTTTACCCGTGTTAAAATGGACCGTTTGCCAATTGCGGAAAAGATCGATATCGTGTTGATGTATGGCTATTGTGATCAAAATGCCCAACGGGCGTGTGCTATGTATGCTGCTCGGTATCCTGGACGACATCATCCAAATGTCTGGACCGTTCGCCGGATAGTTATGCTATTTAAGGAAACAAGAAGTGTTCATCCACAACCTACCTGTTACCAACTGTTCGTCTAAAATTGTGAGCCATATGTTTGTGACTATTACAGCGCCATCTATCACAATGCGCAAAAAGTGGTCCAACTAAGACATTCATGTTTCTTTACGTACTACACGAATATGTAAAAAAAATGGGGGTTCATATTTTTAAAAAAACGCAGTTGATATCAGTTTGAGCTATGGCAGCGCCATCTAGCGGCCAACCATAGCGCCATCTGGTTTCCCCCTTCAAGCTAGACAAGTTTCGTTCTTATTAGTTTTTTCGTTTGACGCGTATTTCGTGAGGTATTTGGCCCGGTCACGATCAGTGGACCACCCTGTATAAAGTCTGGTTCATCACCTATGGTGACTGCTGTTCATCAGCGACGAGGGCTGGAATTTGAACGTCAGTACCCCAAATGGACGTTCACTGAGTGATGACATCTGGCCTTTTCAGATGAATCACGTTTTATGCCCCATCGGACACTTAATCGATCCCTGGCGTATACGGCGTTCGAGGCCCGAAAACAGACACCCTGCAGCAATCGTCGAAAGGGTCCAGGCCGGAGGAGGGAGGATTATGGTCTGGTGGAAAGATTTCATGGCCTTCCCTGGGTGATCTCGTCATTCTGGAAGGCACAAAGGATCGACAAAAGTATGCATGTATCCTTGGGGACCATGTCCGCTGCTACATACAGTTTGTTTTTCCTGGGAATGACGTCATCTACCAGCAAGACAACGCAAGTTGCCACACAGCTCGCACTCTACATGCGTGTTCCGAAGAGCACCAGGATGAATTTACCGTATTCCTGTGGCACCAAACACCCCGGTTTTAAACTCAACTGAGAATCTGTGGGACCACCTCGATCGGGCCTTTAGCGACATAAATACTCAACCGAGAAACCTTGCGCAGCTGGCCATGGCACTGGAGTCGGCATGACTCCACGTCCCAGTCGGTACCTTCCAGAGCCTTACTGGCACTCTTCCTGCACGTCTAGCAGCGGTGCGCACTGCAAAAGATGGTTATTCAGGCTTTTGACAGGTGGTCACGCTAATGTGACTGGACACTGTGTAACTTAAGGGCTTTCAAACAAGTCGAAAATGGTGAGTGGTGGTGTGTGGTGGCCCTCAACTACGTACCCACAGACTCAGTGTTGAAACATTAAAAGTTTTGGCTGGTTTCGTTGTCTAGGGGCTGGGATACGTAGTTGCCGCATTACAAGCCAAATACTGCTGAGTCTACAGTATACGATATGAATATAAACATGAATCGAATGGTCAAAGGTTCCTATCACTCGGCAATTGCGAGTGTAACGTAGAAATTTATAAATGAAAGAATGCAATTAAATAAAATCTGCAGGTACTATCTTAACAACTTTAAATGATGAGTATGATAGTAGAAGTACTTTTGAGAATGCGGTATATTTCTGCAAACACTTAATTGGTGTCGATGGTCCAGCAATTAAATAAAATATAAGTTGAATAACAGGAAAACAATAGATTCCTACTTCACGTATTTAGTTATGAACAACAACATAGCTCGCGATATATTCACTTCTGAACGCATACTACGACTTCACTTGCAGAAGCCACAGAAATCATACAAGGGCACAGGTCGGCACTCCCGAAATATTTCCATCCTCCGCGACGGCTCTCAAACTGCTCCACTGTCCAAGTCCTTCCGCCGACTCCGCGTCCGTCGCGCCGACGTGTCCAGCACTGCCCGTGTCCTGTGCCGTACTGTACAGAACTACCGCCCTGCTTATCTAACATTCGGCACCACGTGTTTGCTGCTGGCCCCGGCCGGCTGAGCGGTCCGTGCGGCCACGCCAACTCTGAACTTACAATATTTTCAGGTTGTCACAATTCGCCCGTTACCTCACAAAACACAGTCTGGTTTTTGTACAAGATGTAATAACTCTTCGGTCCCTGTATTTTTATCCCTGTTTCCTTCAAAATTTCAAAGAGTGTGATCGAGTACCTGATTCTAGCAGGAATTTTCTTCCCAGTTAGAACTTGGTTAAATGAGGCAAAGTAAATGTGCTGGAAGCAGCAATCGTAACAGCGAATACAGGGTGTCGCAGGAGGAGTTGTCGGTATTCAGGGATATGAAAGGCACCAAAATTCGAACCAAAAAAGTCTAGTGATCATGAGTTCTAAAATGCATCCCCTAAGGGTCCACTCTCGTCAGCTATTTTTAAGATTTTTTCCCCTTGAAAAATTAATGAAGAAATGAACGTAAATCTGTTAATAGATTATTTAATGATTGTAAGACAACATTTTCTGATTGGTTAAAGAAATTCAGTCAACATGAAGCCTTCGCTTACGATGAGTTAAATTTGCTCTGTCCAAAGGTGGTATGTCCATGACGGAAATTCTTAAGTCTGCAAATCTTATCTGAAATCAAAAGAACAAACAATTTTCTTAATACATAGGATATTGCGCACGGAGTAGCGGAATTTTTTTCAAATTTGACAAAATAATAAAATGGCGAACGTTTGAAATAAACATGTAGTTTTATCGAGTGTTTCTAGTCACGTTTTTTGCAATAACTAATGAATAAACTAAAATTAAAAGATAGCCTATTACTCCTTGTGAAGATGCCCGAGTAGTAGTTCAGCCATATTTCACAAATTATCTCTATTAATGTGTCGCAATCCATTCTGTCAGCTTGAAACACACTGTATCTAGTCTGGTCTAGTAAAATGGGCTCTAGATTGCAGACCTTCAGAGCTGTGAGCGCTTTTTCACAAGGAGAGATGTATTTCACATTAGCAAAAATGAACAAGTGCTCATAGCTCTCAAGGCATGCATTTTAGTTTACTAGTCTTTTTTGCTTCGGATGATCGTTCCTGCCGTATTCTTCAGACTTCATTGCAATGTGGTCTGCAGCTGCGATGAATCTTTTGAGTGATTACATGATGCCTTCAGCGACTATTCTTTTTATTTGATGTGCTATTGTTCAATTTCGGCCTTTGGCCAATTTCAAGTATCTAGAATGGAAGCATTATACACCATCTGTACAATGTTTGGTTCTTGTGCACTAAATCATTGAAAGTGCTCCCAGGCTTTATGTACACCCTGTATATTAAGAAAATTGTTGTCTGATTTCAGACAAGATTTGCAGCCTGTAGTGCTCGCGTCATGGACACACTTCATTTTGGGCAAAGCAGATTTAACTTCACGAACGGTTGGGGGGAGGTCCTTAATGATCGAATTTCTTTAAAAAAATCGGAAAATATTGTCCAAGAATCAATAAATATTGTACAAAAAGATTTGTGTCGACTGCTTAATTAGGATCTGTAAAAAAAATCGTAAAAATGGCTTATTTTATAGGCTGTCAGAGGAAGCTGAACTCTTAAAGGTATGCATTTCAGAGCACACGATTACTAGACTGTTTTGCTTCGAATGTTCGTTCCTGTCATATCCCTGAATGTTGACCGTTCCTCCTCGGAAACCTGTATAAAATAGGTGCGCTGCCGCCAGCGTCGAAGTTACACTCGAACGCCATCCACTGTTATTCGGGGATCTTTCTGGGAACGCCCGCCGTATCTTTGTTTCTGTTGCAGAGCTGAAGGCTGATCGGCAGCGACATCCGGCCCCACGTGCGAGCGCGCGGGTGCTTTATCTGTCAGCGCCGCGCATCGGTTTCGAGAAGTGCGTATCAGCCGAAGGAGCCGGCCGCGGCGGGCGCGCGAGATAAGGTTTCGCCCAGTGCGCAGGCGCGATAAGCGCGGTGGCCCGGCGCGGCACGCGGCGGCCGCAGTCGAGTCCAGCCGCCTGCCGGGGGAAGCTCGGCTCAGCTCAGAGGGCGCTCCGCACAGCGTCGCGCCGCGCAGGATGCGCCTGCTGCCGGCGCCCGTCCTCGCGCTCGCGGCCGCGACCGCCTGCCTCTGCTGCTGCGTCTCCTCGCCTTCCGCCGCTCTCCCAGGTGGGTCTCCGCCGAGGGCACTTCCTTGAGCCCTCAGTTGCAACACAGGACGACACGATGCTGTGTGAAGACACCGGACTGTTTTCTTCAGCAAACGGGATTCAGATCCTTACCCGATGATTAGAACGGAGCACGAAGTACGAAAATACACTCGGCTTACAAAAGCAACGAAATACCTCCTAATATCGTGTCGGACCTCGTTTTGCCTGGCGTAGTGCAGCACCTCGACTTCGCATGGACTCAACAATTCGTTGGAAGTCCGCTGCAGAAATATTGAACCATGCTGTCTCTATAGCCGTCCGTAATTGCGAAAGTGTCGAGGGTGCAGGATTTTGTGCACGAACTGAGCTGTCGATTATGGCCCATAAATGTTCGATGGGATTCATGTTGGGTGATCTGGGTGGCCAATTCATTTTCTCGAATTGTCCAGAATGTTCTTTAAACCAATCGTAAACAATTCCGATTCGTGAATGATATCGTTGCTTTGGGAACATGAAGTCCATGAATGTCTGCAAATGGTCTTCAAGCAGCATTCATTCCAGCGAATAATTGGTTCAGTTGAACCAGAGAAGTCAGTCCATTCCATGTCAACCCAGCTCACAACATGATGGAGCCACAACCTGCAGCGGAGTGTGCGCTGATATTAAACTTCCTGGCAGATTAAAACTGTGTGCCGGACCGAGACTCGAACTCGGGACTTTTGCTTTCGCGGACAAGTGCTCTACCAAATGAGCTACCCAAGCACGACTCACAGCTTTACTTCTGCCAGTATCTCGTCTCCTACCTTCCAAACTTTACAGAAGCTCTCCTGCGAATCTAGCAGAACTAGCACTCCTGAAAGAAAGGATATGGCGGAGACATGGCTTAGCCACAGCCTGAAGGATGTTTCCAGAATGAGATTTTCACTCTGCAGCGGAGTGTACGCTGATATGAAACTTCCTGGCAGATTAAAACTGTGTGCCGGACCGAGACTCGAACTCGGGACCTTTGCCTTTCGCGGGCAAGTGCTCTACCAACTGAGCTATACAAGCACGACTCACGCCCCGTCCTCACAGCTTTACTTCTGCCAGTATCTCGTCTCGTACCTTCCAAACTTCACAGAAGCTCTCCTACGAATCTTGGGTAGCTCAGTTGGTAGAGCACTTGCGCGCGAAAGGCAAAGGTCCCGAGTTCGAGTCTCGGTCCGGCACACAGTTTTAATCTGCCAGGAAGTTTCTTTTCGAGCCACAGCTGGCTTGTACAGTACCTTGTTGACACCCTGCGTCCAAGGCTCCGTGGGGTCAGCGCCATACTCGAACCCTTCCATTAGTTCTTATCAACTGAAATCGGTACTCACCTGGTCAGGCCATGGTTTTCCAGTCGTCTAGGACGCAAACGATGTGGTCACAAGCCCAGAAGAGGCTCTGGAAGCAGTGCTGTTTTTCTGGGGCAACGCTGGGGGATGCGTTTCCCTAAACTTTTTCGTCGACAAAGTAATTTTTTTACGATGTTGAGAACTTGAAAGAGTGCCAAAGATTTATTTCACGGACGTAACTTTTTTATTTCAGTTTTCCGTGTTGATAATTGCAATACGAACGATACCAGTGCAGTTTCTGGTGGGAAAATCGACGTCATTGTTTCAAGCATTTCGAAGCTGCGGCAACCGTTCTCGACGTATATTGTGCCCTCGCCGGTTAATAGTGGGCGATGGTAGTGCTAAACGGATATGCGTACGCTCAAATCTCAAATAGCATGCTTCATTTGAGGTGATGTAAACTGAAGTATTCGATACCACATTCTCTTGTATGTACACATGTATCGCCTGCTTCATTTGAGCTGTAGTAAAGTCAACAGTCAACTGAAGAGTCTTTTTTAGTTCGACATGTTGATGACGTAATGGCTACTAAAAGCAGATGACGGGTGGTATCCCATGCTTCAGTTATAACTAATGTTCGCTGCATTATATCCCATGTCGGAGTACTCTCAAACTGTTTCTTAGAAAAAAAGCACTGCCTGGAAGCGATGTCGTACTGTTAGCAAATGCACTCGAGTCGGTCCTCTGCTTCCACAGCCCATTAACGCAAAATTTCACTCCCCCCCCCTGCCCTAAAGGATACATTCGTCGTACGACCCAGATTGATTTCTGCTGTTATCTCCCGCAGTGTTGCTTGTCTGTTAGCACTGACAACTCTCATCAGACGCCACTGCCCACGGTCATTAAGTGAAGGCCGCTGGCCACTGCGTTGACTGTGGTGAGAGGTAATGACTGAATTTTGGTATTCTCACCACTCTCTTGACACTGTGGATCTCGGAATACTGAATTCTCTGACGATTTCCGAAGTGGAATGTCCTCCCCCTCCTGCATCTAGCTCCAACTACTGTTCCGCTTCAAAATCCGTCGCGCAGCCATAACCACGTTGGAAATCTTTTCACGTGAGTCACCTGAATGCAAATGACAGCTCCGTCAATGCACCGCCATTTTATACTTTGTGTACGCGATACTACCGCCATTTGTATATGTGCACACAGGTATCCCCTGAAATTTGTCATCTGAGTGTTTACCCCATCACCGTGCAGCAAGGGATATTTGTCTCTGGGGAGGTATAATTTGTAAAAGGCCAACAGACATACACGATCAAATTTTAGTTGGATGGCAGACTGCAACTCTATGCATTACACCTGAAGATCTTTTTGTAAAGCTATCGCGTAAATACAAAAATTTTGATTATTTTGTCGAAAATTCAGAAATCGATTTTAAAATTCTTGCGACAGATCTATGGCTGCGTATTTAATCCCGTCCTTAGGACTGTGCTTCACTTTATCACAACTTTACATAATCGAAATGTGGTGGATTTTTTTTTTTTTTTTGTGGGATAAATGTTCACTGGGCCGCACTGATTCTTGTTTTGCGTTGCGGGTTGGGCAACTCTGGTCTATGCAGTGACCTTATCCATGGAGCGGACGTTTGTCATTATTCCGAATAGAGTTTCGCAGAAGTTATATTCACTTCAATAAAACACAAGTTTTTTACTTAGCTGATAGTCCTGAAGTTGGCTTCTTAGACAGGCTTGATAACATCTGCAATTATATTTCGTAAGAAGAACATCCACTGGTCCTATCACTTTGAAACTGTGATGAACCACAAACTAAAAATTAAATATATAGCGGCACTTTTACATATTTGTATTTTAACTCTTCAAACATCGGAATAACAAAATATGACTTCATTCGCATCCCTGAGCTATCAGTTCCAACTGCAATGTCTACTTTCTAGCGCATTACAAACAGAACTTGCCTCCATCACTCCACAACACACTGCCAAGTGTGTACAGGCAAAGTACAAAGATAACATTTGAAGCAGACAGGTTACATCATTGTCAAAGAGATGAACTGATAAACATTTAGCAAGGCTTGATAGCCTTAAATTCACATACTCTTAACTAAACTTTAAAAATTCTCGTTATATATAAATAATTACTAACGAAACAATAAATCTGAGTGTGTATAGTTTTCTACAAACCTTGCATTCATATAATTAATAAGTTTCGCATTTGATTACATCACAACCTACACAGATGAATACTGTTTCTAGATCCAGTTTTCGGAATGCCAGGGCTTAGCGACTGGTGGTTTAAAAAAGTCGGCGGGACAAGGACCTAAAAGGCGGGACATAAAATAAAAGTGCATATTTCCAGTCAGTGTATAAGCATCTCCTTACAATGGATTGTGAACAACGTTGGTACCCGGTACAACTGTATTCAAAGGTACTGTTATGTTCATCAAACGTTCCAACATTATGCTAGTAATAAAGAATTTCCGTTACGCTTCAGCAAAACTCAGTAAGGTATTTAAATATTAATAATCATCTTTTAACATGCATAATCAACAGTAGGCTAAGCGCGCATGGCGCATGGGAGTTTTCCTCGCTGCCTAACATCGCTCTTTTACGGTGACTTTGAACACACGCGCAATAGAATAACAGCTGCTGTTTCTGTTTGCTTTGTTTCGAAATAGATAATATTCTACAAATTACTTACCAGTCGTACTTTCACTGACTTAATGGCAGAGAACGTTGTGGTGCGTTGTGTACACTGCTAAAAGTCACCTACGTCCAGTGCTTTGTTTCTCACTACAGGAGAGTGGAATAGAGATTCAGTAGCCTACCAGTTGGAACGCAAAGAGAAGTCCAGGCCAGCCATAGACGAGAGCACTGGAAAATTTGAAACACTATTCAGAAAACAGCGGCGTAACGGTAATGGTATAACAGTGGGAGCCAAGGGGCTGAGTCTTTTCGAAACGTACCTATCCAGCAAGCGCTGTAGCGTCCGTTCAGTTCACTGGAAAGCTTAAGCGTGGCGAGTCGTGACACCCCTAAAAATCGAGTCATCCCACGGAAAGCGGGGCACGTGACAAATTCCCGAGGAATCATTTTCGGGCAACAGTATCGCCTTGATATTTTTCACAAATTTCTGGCCCGTGATTCTCAAACGTAACAGGGACATGTTGGATGTGGAACTTGCTGAATGATTATCGTATAGCATTGTTGACTGAGGGGCTCAGAGAGGTAGGTTCAGCCGCATAATTGAGAAACAATATTTTTCTTTGTGCAGAATGGCACAAGTACGTTGCGAAATGTTAGAGTTGTGTGTATCTGATGAGTTGGTGACAGTAATTGGTGTGTGTAGTGTGGTGCCATGTTTCTGTTGTGCGATGATGAGAGGAGGGAGAGGATGAAACACGACGTTGGCCCATGGCCTGCTTCTCTCGAATAGCATCAAAAGTGCCGACAGGATTAACGTCACCGTTCGACGGATATATCACCATGTACAGCCCTCACTTCATAACGTAGACATGACACGAAATCTGTTAATCAGGAAATTTACGTCACCTCTCCCCTCCCCCAACCCTGTCAGGACTACTTTCGAGTCGAGCGCCACTGCTCAGGTGCAAGTTAGCAACCTCACCTGCTGAGGCGGATTGTGGGACACGTTGACACGTTGCGTCAAGACTAGACATTTACTGGCTGATTGTGACGAGTAGAAAAGTTTGTCGAAATATTTCACCAAGACGATATTGTTGCTCGGCAGCACTGACGTTACCAAAAGAATGCAGTTGCTCGGCTGCATAGACGTCCGCAAAAGTGCACAACTAGGGGACACTTGGCTCCACGTGGAATCTAAGATTTATGTCTTACAGAATTCTCACACATTTCTAGATGTGGTTGTACTAAACCGCTGATCTAGCATTGCTGACTGGGACGGGAAATATTGTGGCTTTGACAATCACTGTGTAAATTAGGTTCATTTGGTTGTCAGGCTGTTCACGGAAAATTGTGCCTTCTGGTCGCGGGAGCGGTTTCGACACTCTCCTGTAATGAAGGAGGGTGTGGAAATTTACAGAACACTGCCAAAATAAGAGTCCATCTGATCCATCGTATCGCAGTCAGTGCTGACCCGACAAAAATGGTTTTTAACTCGAATTGCCCTGTCCCCTCTACATACTCAAAGAAGGCGTTCCTCTTAGGCATACTGACAGTAAATATTTGTCATCCGAAACCTCGCTGTCCGTTGATTTCACTACTATATTGGGGTGTACGTCATATTAAGAACTCCACGGATACTTACGTCGTTTAGACGGACTGCATTTGAATGATTGATATTTCAGTATTGATGTGGTCTCTCTTATCATTCGCTTTCCCCTGATTCGCACTGTTTATTGAGCATAGTTTGGTGCTAAATTAACTAACCTAATTCTACATGGGTTGCCCCCACATACTTCTTATTCAGTGATCAGTGCTGCGAACAGACGGATGGAGTTGCTATAGGGAGCTCTTTGTCATCAACTGCCAATCTGATTATAGAAGACTCTTCACTTAAAACTTCCTGTCTGATAGGCCGTGATCGATGTATAAAACTCTCCCCTGACGTTTCGTCTCCGTCAGGGGAGAGTTCTATACATCGACCACGGCCTATCAACCCGGAAGTTTTAAGTGAAGACAATACCGGCCGTGAAAAACTACATTATAGAGGACTACCTGAGTATTTATTCCAGTCTTCCATTAGTCTATCTCCTCATGTCCCTCTCTCTGTCCACTGCCGCCTCACCCCTCTCTGTCTCTGTTATCTCCCCCCCCCCTCTCCCAAATCACTCCATGCATCTCCTCCCCCCCCCCCTAATTCTGTCCATCTCCTCCTCTCACCTCTGTCTGTCCAGCTCTTCCTCTCTGTTCTCCTCCCTGCTCTCTGTCATTCTTCTCCTTTCCCTCTCTGTTCATCTCCTCCTCCCCCCTCCCCCTCACACACACATACACTTTTATATAGATCCCCACCCCAATAGGAGGTTGGTGGTTCTTACCCTACAATATATCCTTCCAGACAGTAAGTAATATGGGGAGCATATTTGGTTGGAATCTATCCAGGAGTTTCGTAGGAAGTTTTTACTCTCGGGTGCACCGACGTCCGCACATGCCACATGAATTTCATGTATATTTAACATATTTCTCACGTGTACACATATTTCACCTGTATTTCTAGCGAATTTCGCCCTGCAGTTTTGTTTTCACGCAGCTAAGTGTTTAGGACGTCACAAATGCTGAACTATGTGTCGTGCAATGATATTATTTTGCCGATACATTCAGTTGTATATATGGATACTTTCTGCGAAATGTTTCGAGTAGACTAAGTAGGGAATGAAGTAATAAATTAAAACGTCACGCCCGATGCGGCAATTTTACTGCACGAACACCGAAAATGTAACAAGCGATAAACATTTTCCTTTCATCATTTTGTGGACTGTCAACCAAAAATAGTTTAACAAGGGTTTGAAATGAAGTGTTAAGTCCCTGACTGCTCTCATTCGCAACTACTGGGTTAATACATTCACGGTACTGGCGCGTCGTGAGCTACGTTTCTTTTTTCCTCCCAACTCAAACCTTATGGGAGGTAGTTGGTTCTTACTCTCACAGTGGTTCTTTCCAGGCAGTAAGTAATGTGTGTACCATGTGCAGCAGAAATCGATGCAGTGGTTTAGGAGGCGAGTTGGAACATACATTCACAGGGGAGACAGGGATACTTTTGCGCTCGGGGCACGTCTGCGGATAACACTATTTTCTCGGGAAACGTTCTACCGAGAATGGAAGATCAGTACAGCCATCTGCTGGCTCTCACAAACTTCACGGCACTAGTTGAGTGAACCGTGAAGAGCGTATTGGTGTTTTCGTGCAAGATAAATAGGGAAGCTCCTAGGGAACACCTGTTTTAGAACTGAAAATAGATAAACACATGTTCCTTTGCAGGCGATTATCCTACTTTACAAGGTACATTTGTATAATTTGAAACCTTGAAAGTTACTACTGTGCTTTCGAAACTAATTCAAACATGGCGACGGGGCACATATACGCACGTGTTGTGACACATTTACGCACTGTCTTGCGTTGGCGTCCTAACTGATACACCCCCCACCCCCCCATCGAGGAAACCGTAAGGCAACAGCAGTTGGTAACGCAGTCAGAAATGAAGGCACAGCAGAATGAAAGGTAGAAATACATAAGAAAGTTATTTGAAGGTAATGAATCTCAAAGAGAAAGAACGATGCTTTGAGAACAAGAACTGATAAGGACAACATATACCCTATGTGATCAAAAGTATACAGACACCCCCAACGTCATATGTTTTTCATATTAGGTGCATTGTGCTGCCACTTACTGCCAGGTACTCCATATCAGA
The DNA here is from genome assembly GCF_023898315.1 of Schistocerca nitens. Lineage (NCBI taxonomy): Eukaryota > Metazoa > Arthropoda > Insecta > Orthoptera > Acrididae > Schistocerca > Schistocerca nitens. The sequence continues at coordinate 420,778,435 of NC_064617.1, read as the reverse complement.
GACCTCATTAGACATTGTGAGAGCGCAGAATGGGGCGCTCCGCGGAACTCACGGACTTCGAACGTGGTCAGGTGATTGGGTGTCACTTGTATCATACGTCTGTACCCGAGATTTCCACACTCCTAAACATCCCTAGGTCCACTGTTTCCGATGTGATAGTGAAGTGGAAAGTTGAAGGGACACGCGTACAGGCCGACCTCGTCTGTTGACTGACAGACACCGCCGACAGCTGAAGAAGTTTGTAATGTTTAATAGGCAGATATCTATCCAGACCATCACACAGGAATTCCAAACTGCATCAGGATCCACTGCAAGTACTATGACACTTAGGCGGAAGGTGAGAAAACTTGGATTTCATGGTCGAGCGGCTGCTCATAAGCCACACATCACGCCGTTAAATGCCAAACGACGTCTCGCTTGGTGTAAGGAGAGTAAACATTGGACGACTGAACAGTGGAAAAACGTTGTGTTGAGTGACGAATAACGATACACAATGTGACGATTTGATGGCAGGGTGTGGGTATGGCGAATGCCCGGTGAACGTCATCTGGAGGCGGTAGTGTTAAGGCCTACATTGATGTTTTAAGCACCTCCTTGATTCCCACTATTGAAGAGCAATTCGGCGACGTCGCTAGCATCTTTCAACACGATCGAGCACCTGTTAATAATGCACGGCCTGTGGCGGAGTGATTACACGGCAATAACATCTCTGTAATGAACTGGATTGCACAGAGTCCTGACCTGAATCCTATGGAACACCTTCCGGATGTTTTGGAACGCCGACTTTGTGCCAGGCTGACATAGATACCTCTCCTCAGTGCAGCATTCCGTGAAGAATGGGCTGCCATTCCCCAAGAAACGTTTGAGCACCTGATTGAACGCATGCCTGCGAGAGTGGAAGCTATCATCCTGCGAGAGTGGAAGCTGTCATCAAGGCTAAGGGTGGGCCAACACTATGTTGAATTCAGCATTACCGATGGAGAGCGCCACGAACTTTTAAGTCATCTTCACTCAGGTGTCCGGATACTTTTGATCACGTAGTGTATCGGTGTTTCATATCAGTGTTCTGCCAGAAGGCAGATTTTTCTGCCAAACTCTTCAGGTCCGCGCAATTTCCGATTTACCCTATGTCATCTTGTATCTTTTCCTTCCTTTCAATCTCCTCTCACATACTGGTCTTTCCAAAGCATCTATTAGGAAGCACTCACGTCTCAACGAATGTTCTTCCCAATTCTTGTTCCTTTCTCTTACAACCAGCAGCAGTCTTGTGAAGAGAATGGAAAGTGTCTTCTTATTTACTGCTTGAAGCTATGCAACCAGTCTAAAAGAAACAGAAAATTGGTCCTGTGCCTTTGGTGTAAAAGGTGGCCTAACAACGATTGTGCCACAGGAAACATATTTATTGTGGCCTTAAGTTACAACACGGACAGTGAAGATGAATAATTCTTCCATAACATTCAGATTCCTATACAGGTCATACACACATCAAAAAAATTTTTGCGTCACCCCGGTTCCCAGAACTCCTGAAGACAGACGTTGCCTGTGGATATTGTATCACAAAAAATGGTTCAAATGGCTCTGAGCACTATGGGACTTAACATCTATGGTCATCAGTCCCCTAGAACTTAGAACTACTTAAACCTAACTAACCTAAGGACATCACACAACACCCAGTCATCACGAGGCAGAGAAAATCCCTGACCCCGCCGGGAATCGAACCCGGGAACCCGGGCGTGGGAAGCGAGAACGCTACCGCACGACCACGAGCTGCGGACTATTGTATCACAGACAAAATCCCTTTGACTGTTCAGAGATGTCACTAAACCCACCCAAAGATGTAAATAACCATGCATGAGCAGCGCCTATTAGACGGAGGGCATCCAACAGCCGATCAGTTCCAGTCATTCCACCAGGAAGGTGGTACACGGCGCGTGTTGGCTGTAGTTCAACCATGCCTAGATGGTCAATACCGCTGTTCGATCGTGTCCGCATTGTTACTTTGTGCCAGGAAGGGCTCTCAACAAGGGAAGTGTACAGGCATCTCTGAGTGAACCAAAGCGATGTTGTTCGGACAATGCCTTTCTCAGGCCGTCCAATGGCTACTGCTGCAGTGGATGACCTCTACCTAGGGATTATGGCCCGAACGAACCCTGACAGCAACACCACCATGTTGAATATGCTTTTCGTGCAGCCACAGGACATCGTGTTACGACTCCAGCTATACGCAATAGGCTGTATGATGTGCAACTTCACTCCCGACGTCCATGGCGAGGTCCATCTTTACAATCACATCATGCAGTGCCGTACAGATGGGCCCAACAACATGCCGAGACGACCGCTCAGGATTGGCATCACGTTCTTTTCACCGATGTGTGTCGCATATGCGTTCAACCAGACAATCGTCGGAGACGTGTTTGGAGGCAACCCGGTCAGGCTGAACGCCTTAGACACACTGTCCAGCGAGTGCAGCAAGGTGGAGGTTCCATGCTGTTTTGGGGTGGCACTGTGTGGGGCCGGCGTACGCCTTTGGTAGTCATGGAAGGCGCCGTAACGGCTGTACGATACGTGAATGCCATCCTCCGACCGATAGTGCAACTATATCGGCAGCATATTGCCCAGGCATTCGTCTTCGTGGACGACAATTCGTGCCCCCATCGTGCACATCTTGTGAATGACTTCCTTCAGGATAACGACATCGCTCAACTAGAGTGGCCAGCATGTTCTGCAGACATGAACCCTACCGACATGCCTGGGATAGATTGAAAAAGGCTGTTTATGGACGACGTGGTCCACCAACCGCTCTGAGGGATCTACGCCGAATCGCCGTTGAGGAGTGGGACAAGCTGGACCAACAGTGCCTTGATGAACTTGTGGGTAGTATGCCACGACGAATATAGGCATGCATCAATGCAAGAGACCGTGCTACTGGGCACTAGAGGTACCGGTGTTTGCAGCAATCTGGACCAGCGCCTCTGAAGGCCTCGCTTTATGGTGGTGCAACATGCAATGTGTGGTTTTCATGAGCAATAAAAAGGGCGGAAATGATGTTTATGTTGATCTCTATTCCAAGTTTCTATACAGGTTCCGGAACTCTCGGAACCGAGGTGATGCAAAACATTTTCTGATGTGTAGGTGGAAGCTCGGAAGAAAAAAAAAGTTTACTGCCTCTAAAACATTTGTATTTTACCATGCTAATTGGTGTAAGTAAGTCTGCAATTTTATTTACTCCCAATAAAACATATTTTCAAAATTTTAGTAGTGTGTTCTGTTTACTCATTTTTGTGTTCTATGATATGCATAAACGAGACCCCATAAGCGCGTAAACTTCCCCCATACACAGGCTACATTTAGACCCTCGATTTGTGCCTATATAAACTTATTTTGCGCTTTTAAATGTAATGTTGACTTAAAAGTACGTATAGCAAGTTATCCTTCAGTAATCACATTACAGGACTAAATAATTTTAAATAGGATGATTCTAACGAAAATAATTTAAAAATACCGAAATGGAACCAGTGTCAGTGTGCCTCGGTTTCCCCTATATTTTTATAATACGGAGTTCGCGAAACGTGTCCTAGAGATGACGACGTTGAAAGTTGCATGCGTTTTTAAATTTTCTTGTGGAGATTTGCTTCGATACGGCTCGTCACGGATTCCTCTCATGTGCCAACCTCTTCGTCATCTAACAAATACTCAATTTTTTTCTTTTTCATTCTTCTGTGTATTATTCTTGTCAGCAACTTGTATGCATGAGCCGTTCATCGACGAAAGATGGAGATACAAAAAGTTTAGGAAAATATTGAAAGCCACTTAGGATGAAATAAATAGAAAGTAAGGGAATCCGTGGCGGAAAGGTTGCAGGATAAATGTGAGGAAATCGAAAAAGATATGGTCGTCGGAAGGGCTGATGTAGCATATAGCAGACTCAAAACAACTTTCGATGAAATTAAAAGCAAAGGTATCAGCATTAAGAATGCTTTAGGAATCCCGCTGTTAAGTGCAGACGAGAGACGGGATTGATGGAAACAGTACATTGAGGGGAGAGGTCTTGTCTGTCTTGTTGATCGTGCGGTAGTTCTCGCACTTAACCTGCTGTTGCTATATTCAGGATTGTGTGGATGATACTGTTCTGAAATTTATGTTATGTCTTTAATCTAGGCTCACAGATTACACATATAACTTGATAGTCGCTTGATTGCCGCGTCCTCCAAAGATTTTACAAATTCCAAGGGAATGTTATCTATCTCTTCTGCCTTATTTGATCTAAGTCTGCCTAAGCTCTTTCAAATTCTGACTCTAATACTGATCCCTTCTCTCTTCAGTTGCGACTCCAATTTGTTCTATCATCAGACAATTACCTTCCCCTCGCAAAAGCCTTCAGTGTACTCTTTCCATCTACCCGTTCTCTTCTCTGGGTATAACAGCGGAATGCCCATCGCACTACCAATGTTGATATTTTCGCTTTTAATTTCATCGAAAATTGTTTTAATTTTTCTGTATGCTGAATCAGTCCTTTTTCGATTTCTTCACATTTTTCCTGCAGCATTTTTTCGCCGTAACTTCCCTAACTTCCTATTTATTTCATCCGAAGTGACTTATATGTCTACCCTCTATATTCCTAAAGATTTTTGTACTTCCTCTTTTCGTCGATCATTTACAGTACTGTTTTATTACCCAAGGTTTCTTCGTAGTTAGCTCCTTTATACCTATGTTTGTCTGTTCGACATCTAGGATTGCCCTGTTTAGAAATGTCCATTCCTCTTCAACTACTGCGGTATTCATTATGGCAGCATCTACATCTTCAGAGAACTTCGAGGGTATCTCTTCATTCCTCAGAACCTTTCATCTTGATCCTTCCGGAGGAGTGTCTTAAACTTCAGCCTGCCCTTTATCAAAAAAAATTGTTATCCGAGTCTATATCTGCTCCTAGGAATGCCTTACAATCCAATATCTGAATGCGCAATCTCTGTCTGACCATGATGTTAGTTTAGCTGGAATTTTCCCGTATCTGTGAGCCTTTTCCAAATATACCTCTCTCTCTTGTGGTTTTTCAACAATGAATTAACTGTTAATAGCCGACATTCGTTGCAAAACACAACTGGTATTTCTACTCTCTCATTCCTACGAATGATCCTGTATCCTCCCGTACCTGTGCCTTCCATTCCTTCCCCCTCCACCGCTTTCCAGCCCCCCCCCCCCCCGATGTTTATTACACTACTGGCCATTAATATTGCTACACGACGAAGAAGACGTGCTACAGACGCGAATTTAACCGACAGGAAGAAGATGCTGTAATTTGCAAACACCTACAACGTACTGACATGGGGAAAGTTTCCACCTGATTTCTCATACACAAACAGCAGTTGACCGGCGTTGCCTGGTGAAACGTTGTTGTGATGCTTCGTGTAAGGAGGAAAAATGCGTACCATCACGTTTCCGACTTTGATAAAGGTCGGATTGTAGCCTATCGCGATTGCGGTTTATCGAATCGCAACATTGCTGCTCCTGTTGGTCGAGATCCAATGACTGTTACGAGAATATGGAATCGGTGGGTTCAGGAGGGTAATACGGAATGCCGTGCTGGATCCCAACGTCCTCGCATCACTAGCAGTCGAGATGACAGGCATCTTATCCGCATGGCTGTAACGGATCATGCAGCTACCGCTCGATCCATGAGTCAACAGATGGGGACGTTTACAAGACAACAACCATCTGCACGAACAGCTAGACGACGTTTGCAGCAGCATGGACTATCAGCTCGGAGACCATGGCTGCGGTTACCCTTGACGCTGCATCACAGACAGGAGCGCCTACGATGGTATACTCAACCACGAACCTGGGTGCACGAATTGCAAAACGCCATTTTTTCGGATTAAACCAGGTTCTGTTTACAGCATCATGATGGTCGCATCCGTGTTTGGCGACATCGCGGTGAACGCACATTGGAAGCGTGTATTCGTCATCGCCATACTGGCGTATCACCCGGCGTGATGGTATGGCGTGCCATTGGTTACACGTCTCTGTCACCTCTAGTTCGCATTGACGGCACTTTGAAGAGTGGACGTAACATTTCAGATTTGTTACGACCCGTGGCTTTACCCTTCATTCGATCCCTCTGAAACCCTACATTTCAGCAGGATAATGCACGACCGCATGTTACAGGTCCTGTACGGGCCTTTCTGGATACAGAAAATGTTCGACTGCTGCCCTGGCCAGCACGTTCTCCAGATCTCTCACCAATTGAAAACGTCTGCTCAATGGTGGCCGAGCAACTGGCTCGTCTCAATACGCCAGTCACTACTCTTGATAAACTGTGGTATCGTGTTGAAGCTGCATGGGCAGCTGTACCTGTACACGCCATCCAAGCTCTGTTTGACTCAATGCCCAGGCGTATCAAGGCCGTTATCCGTTATTACGGACAGAGGTGGTTGTTCTGGGTACTGATTTCTTAGGATCTATGCACCCAAATTGCGTGAAAATGTAATCACATGTCAGTTCTAGTATAATATATTTTTCCAATGAATACCCGTTTATCGTCTGCATTTCTTCTTGGTGTAGCAATTTTATTTGCCAGTAGTGTACATTGTCATCTTCTTTTACACACTGAATTATCCGTAATCTCTTCATATATTTCCTCTCTCTCTCTCTCTCTCTGTCCATCTTCTGCTTCTGACATCGGCATGTATATCTGAACAACCTTGTCGACTGTCGACTTTGGTTTGCTGTCGGTTCTAATGAGAGCAAGCGTATCGCTGTACTGTCCTAAGTAACTCCTCTGTCCTACCTCCCTACTGATGACGAATCCAACTACCATTACATCTGCTGTTGATCTTACCTTATATTCATCTGATGAGAATTATTTGTGTTTTTTTCCACTTCACTTCAGTGACTCTCACAATATCTAGATGGAGCGTTTGCATTTCCCTTTTCAGATTTCCTATTTCCCCCACCATACTCAAACTTCTCACATTCCACGCCCCGACTCGTAGAACTCTATCCTTTAGCTGGCTATTCACTCTTTTTGTCATGATCACCTGCCGTTGACAGACGCCTCCCGGAGATCTGAATAGGAAACAAATCCGGAATCAAGAATGAGATTTTCACTCTGCAGCGGAGTGTTCGCTGATATGAAACTTCGTGGCAGATTAAAACTGTGTGCCGGACCGAGACTCAAACTCGGGACCTTTGCATTTCGCGGGAAAGTGTTCTACCATCAAAGCTACCCAAGCACGACTCACGCCCCGTCCTCACAGCTGTACTTCTGCCAGAACCTCGTTTCCTACCTTCCAAAGTTTACAGAAGCTCTCCTACGAACCTTGCAGAACTGGAGCATTGGAACGGCTCAACGAATCGGACTTTTTTCTTAACAATTATTTATCAGCGCAGCCCAACCTGCAACACACACAAACTTTTCAAGCTGGTTCTCACCACCCTGTAGATCTGTGGCTTAATGCAAAGACAACTAAGGTCAGTTTTCACGAAAGTGAGATACATTGTGCAGTCGGCTAAGAAATTTACAAAGTTTTATATATAAGAATAACCAAAGTCTAGCTTTAAAGTCAACGAAAGAACATGGCTTCCCGAAAACCAATGTTGTATCATAAAAAACTTGTTCACACAACAATAACCAGTGCGTACACTGATGAAGAACCTTCATGGTTTTTACTGCCAGAACAGCCAGCGTCAACTTTGGCTAATGTAACTGTAGATTGTTGTTGTTGTGGTCTTCAGTCCTGAGACTGGTTTGATGCAGCTCTCCATGTTACTCTATCCTGTGCAAGCTTCTTCATCTCCCAGTACCTACTGCAACCTACATCCTTCTGAATCTGCTTAGTGTATTGATCTCTTGGTCTCCCTCTACGATTTTTACCCTCCACGCTGCCCTCCAATGCTAAATTTGTGATCCCTTGATGCCTTAAAACATGTCCTACCAACCGATCCCTTCTTCTAGTCAAGTTGTGCCACAAACTTCTCTTCTCCCCAATCCTATTCAATACCTCCTCATTAGTTATGTGATCTACCCACCTTATCTTCAGCATTCTTCTGTAGCACCACATTTCGAAAGCTTCTATTCTCTTCTTGTCCAAACTGGTTATCGTCCATGTTTCACTTCCATACATGGCTACACTCCATACAAATATTTTTAGAAACGACTTCCTGACACTTAAATCTATACTCGATGTTAACAAATTTCTCTTCTTCAGAAACGATTTCCTTGCCATTGCCAGTCTACATTTTATATCCTCTCTACTTCGACCATCATCAGTTATTTTACTCCCTAAATAGCAAAACTCCTTTACTACTTTAAGTGTCTCATTTCCTAATCTAATCCCCTCAGCATCACCCGATTTAATTTGACTACATTCCATTATCCTCGTTTTGCTTTTGTTGATATTCATCTTATATCCTCCTTTCAAGACACTGTCCATTCCGTTCAACTGCTCTTCCAAGTCCTTTGCTGTCTCTGACAGAATTACAATGTCATCGGCGAACCTCAAAGTTTTTACTTCTTCTCCATGAATTTTAATACCTACTCCGAATTTTTCTTTTGTTTCCTTTACTGCTTGCTCAATATACAGATTGAATAACATCGGGATACGATATGAAAAATAAATTACACTTGAAACAAAAAATAACTTAACCAATAAACATCCCCTTATCAGAACGGAGCTTCCTTTTATTCAATGCAACAGCTTTCCATAAACTGTCGCCGTAAACGCTCTGTTTAACTGTGTTATCTGTACCCAACAAGCACAAATCCGCTCAGTGCTTTATTTGGAATGAAGCTATTGCTGGCCACGGAGAGTATGAAGTAGCTTCATGTATTCGCAAGCACATGCTATCATTATCTGAAGAAGTCGTTGAGGTCAATACGTTTAGCGACTCCTGCAGTGGCCAGAACAGGAATATTAATTTCTCTGTCATGCTTATGAATATATTTCATGAAGAAAAACACTGTAGTAATAAGGTGGATGCTATTAATCATAACTCTCTTGAACCTTGAGGCTGATTCCATTCACACAGCTATCGAAAAAGTAAAAAATAAAATAAAATAAAGTAAAAATTAATACAACTGCAAAAATTGATACGCCTTGAGACAGGGCTAATTTGATCAGGTTAGTTGCTAGGAAACTCGAGCAAAACGGTTTTGTTAATTTCAGTGAACTTATTCATCGAAGTTATGCTCACAGAAACATTTTGAGAGTAAACTGTAGATAAAATGGTTGCAACATGGGCGCAAATCACTTGGGAACGTATACTATAAATTTTCCTTCAGTCCGCAAGAGGAGATCAGGATGTTAAATCTAACAATAAGAGGCAAGCATCCCGTGAATCATGACTTGCAACCCATTTACACGACACCTAAACGATTATCTGCACAAAAGGTCAAAGCCCTACAGTTATTTATTCACTTTGTTCGTCCGCAGAGTAGATCTATTAATAGACCGCCCTGGAGACAATAGAGAACTTACGAAAGTTATGCTGAATAATGGTACATCGGGAAAATTAAGTTTCATTTGAGTTTTAAAGAGTTGTTTTGGCTTTCCCTCGTATCGAATGACACACACAGTGACGATTTCATACGGAAAATATCTTCAATTACTATAACATGTAGCATTCCTTAACATTGTTTCTCTTTGAACCAACGTACAGGATAAGAATAAAGTGCAGAACATGCACAAATTTTAAAGATACAAGTATCTGATTCTGTTGTATAGCCTAAATCAGCATAAGTAGGCATATTTCATGATTAAGAAATGTCATAAAATTTTTAGAACTTTTACACATCTCAAATAATAGCATTTATAACCATGCTAATAATAGCATAAAATATTAAACTGCAGAATAAAAGTATTAACAGTACCAATGGCTTTGAAACTTGTCTCTAAATTTTAGTTCTCAAGTCCCACATCCATATACACGGCGACCCAAAAGTCCCTTAACATTTAAAAATGCACTAACTTACGGAATGATGTAGGTAGAGAGGTTGTATTCAAACAAAAAACGAGTGCAAAAGCTGGCCCACAGGGGCAGTAACACGTCAGTGACGCCGCACGGGAATCATGTATAGAATGAGCTGCAGTGAGAAAGGGAGTCAGATCGACCCTAGCTTCTATGCAGGATGGCGCTCCATCTCGTATTGCTACACGTGTGAAATATTTCTTGCACACATCTTTTCGTGAGGATCGCATGCTGAGCCGCCACGTCCGTCTTGCTTGGCCTTTCGGGTTCCCAGACCCAAATTGATGTGATTATTGGCTGTGGCACTACTTGAAGTCGCAAGTCTACCACGATCGTCCGGGAATGCTAAAGTCAACACCCGACGGCAATATTTTTCACTATACCTACCTCGACGTGCTGTATAGTGCTGCTGTTCACAACTTGTCCCTCGACTACAGGTATTTTTTATGACTGACGACCGACATGTTGAGCATTTGTTCTGAAGAACACCGTCTTTACTAGAAATAAGTTGTTACGCTATTATTGCTTTTGTATTCACATGAAGCGCCATCTTTTGATCGTATCGCGCACTTTGTTTCAATAAAATCCCATGTCATGTCAAACGTATGTGTCAATTTTTATCTCTCTATCTACATTATTCCGTGAAATACGAACAGTTTGATGTAGGACACTTTGGTCTATCAAGTTGGGTGATGTAGGACACTTTGGTCTATCAAGTCGGAAAACTACCTCAAACTGGCCCACAAAAACCATCCCGTCTTTGCACAGACTATTAGTCCTAGAGAAAAAATTAATACTACCTTTTCTTGTAGGAAATTTGATGTACTCTAATTTTGTTTTGGAATAAGTTCTCGCTACAGGAAACGTACAAAACTGACCTTCCCTTGCTCCACCACCGCCACACTCATACCCCACCGGTCAGGATTTTTAGTATGTTGTTACGTATTAAAATTTTCATCTTCGCGAATTACTTCCCGTATTCGACCTTTTTTGGTCTTCACTGACTGGGCTAACACACCACCGGGTAAGTTGTGCAATTAAAAACTGTAAAATTGACGTTTATGCAAATTTTTCTTCACAGCATTGTTATTTTAACTGCACCAAGTTAACAACTAAACCGTTTTATTTGTCTGGGTCTTCCTACTACGAAACTACAGTGCTTGTAAAGATTAAATATAGATCGAATTGTAATTGTAATTAGTTTTTTCATAACGTTTACAAAAGTCTTCTTTCTCTCATTAACCTCACTCTTGTAGCTCTACTGTATAGCCGAATGACGATGGCACCTCTTGGGTAAAATATCCCGGAGGTAAAATAGTCTCCGATTAGGATCTTTGGGCGGGGCCTTGTCAGGAAAATGTCGTAATCAGGAGAAACAAAGCTGACATTCTACGGGTCAGAGCGTGTAGCGTTAGAACCCTTAATAGCAATTAGCGAATTCGGTGGCAGGAACAAGACCTCACATCAGGTGAGTACAGAGTTATAAATACGAAATTTAATAGGGGTGATGCAGGAGTAGGCCTAACAATGAACAAGAAAATAGGAATGCACAGAATAGTGAATCCATTATCGTACTCAAGATAAACACGAAGCCAACACGCAACACTGCAGTACAAGATAATATGCAAATTAGCTCCACAAGTGATGGACAAATTGAACAAATGTGTCACAATGTAAAAAAATTATTCGCTTAGTTAAAAGAGATGAAAATTTAATAGTAATGGGGCTGAAATCCGATAACAGGAAAAATGAGAGAAGGGAAAAAAGTATGTGAATATCGATTGGGGAAAGGAATGACAGAGGATCACGCCTGGTAGAATTTTGCAGAGAGGGTAATTTAATCAACTCTAACACTTCGGTGAAGAATCATGAAGGAAGGTTGAATGCGTGGAAGAGACCTGGAGACATCGGAAGATTACAGATTGATTTTACAGGGTGTCCCAGAAATATTATTTCTCTGATTACAAACATGGGTAAGGCAGGGTTTTGCGCGCGCGCACTCACACACACACACACACACACACACACACATTAAATAAACTTCGTTGTTCGAAGGATATCACAGACATCATCTGAACATGGTCCTTGACATAAACCCAAAGGAAGAATTCCAGTGGTGTTATGTCCGGTGACCGCGAAGTAGTACTAACACTACGACTTCTTAGAAGACAGGTTAAGGGAAGGCAGACCTACGTTTATAGCAATTGTAGATTTAGAAAAAGCTTTTGACAATGTTGACTGGAAGACACTCTTTGAAATTCTGAAAGTAGCAGCGGTAAAATGCAGGGAGCGGGAGGCTGTTTACAACTTGTACAGAAACCAGACGGCAGTTATAAGAATAGTAGGGAAGTAGTGCATTAGAAGGTTCAAATGGCTCTGAGCACTATGGGACTTAACTTCTGAGGTCATCAGTCGCCTAGAACTTAGAACTACTTAAACCTAACTAACCTAAGGACATCGCACACATCCATGCCCGAGGCAGGATTCGAACCTGCGACCGTAGCAGTCACTCGGTTCCAGACTGTAGCGCCTAGAACCGCAAGGCCACTCTGTCCGGCTGCATTAGAAGGAAGTGAGTCGGATAGTAGTCTATCCTCGGTGTTATTCAATCAGTCCATTGAGCAAGCAGTAAAGAAAATCAAAGAAAAATTTGGAGAAGGAATTAAAGTTCATTGTTAATTCTGTCCGAGAAAACAAAGGACTTTAAAGAACAGTTGGAATGAAATAAACAGTGTCTTGAAACAAGAATATAAGATGGACATCACCGAAAGCAAAACAAGAGTAATGGAACGTAGTCGAATTAATCAGGTTCAAAAACGGCTCTGAGCACTATGCGACTTAACTTCTATGGTCATCAGTCGCCTAGAACTTAGAACTACTTAAACCTAACTAACCTAAGGACATCGCACACATCAATACCCGAGGCAGGATTCGAAACTGCGACCGTAGCGGTCACTCGGTTCCAGGCTATGCTGAGGGAATTAGATTAGGAAACGTGGCACTAAAAGTAACAGATGGGTTTTGACATTTGGGCTGTAAAATAACTGATAATGGCCGAAGTAGAGGATGTGAAATATAGACTGAACATGGCAAGAAAATCGTTTTTGAAGAGGAGAAAATTTTTTTAACATCGAATATAGATTTCAGTATGAAGAAGTATTTTCTGAAAATATTTGCCTGGAGTGTAGCCTAGCATGGGAAGGGAGTGAAATGTGTACGATAAACAGTTCAGACAAGAAGAGAATAGAAGCTTTGAAATGTGATGCTATATAAGAATGCAGGAGATTATATCGGTAGATTGCGTAACTAATGAGGAAATACTGAATAGAAATGGGGAAAAAAAGAAATTTGTGGCACAGGTTGACTATAGGAAGGGATCGGCTGCGGCATTAAGGGATCACAAATTTAGTGTTGGAGGGAAGTGTGAGGGGTAATCATGTAGAAGGAGACCAAGAGATTAATACAGTAAGAAGGTTCAAAACGATGTAGGTGCCAGTATTTACTCGGAGAGAAAGAGGCTTGCACAGGATAGAGAAGCATGGGGCACTGCATCAGTGTTCGGACTGAGGACCACGACAGCAACGAAATTTCCAACTAAGGGGTGGTAAATACCCTTGTTAATGAAGGCCAAAATTATCGAATATCGGAAATAATTTGTGCTGTCATATGCCTTTGTATGGCGTTAGTGCCATGAACAACATACTGAAAATTCTGAACGGTGGAAAGTGAGAGTTAGGATGAGGGTTAGTTTGTTTTTCTTGAATAATTCAAAAACCGCGGCCTATAGCTAAAACTTGTCTCAGTATAAAATTAAACTACATTAAATATCATACAAGAATCGTCCTATTCATTTTTTCTCGGAGACTAATAATTTGCGTGAAGAGAGCGATAGATTATTGTAAATCTCACGCGATTCGCATGCGTTGTAGCTTAACTGGTTTTTGTAGTCCAGATTGAGGTAATTTCTCGACTTGATAAATGACAGGTGTCCCGTATTAAATTTTTCGTCTCGACTTCCTCTACGCCACTGTGATATGTTCTTGACAGTTATTGTTTACAACATGTATATTAAAGAGGAGGTGAAATGGCTATGCTCCTGTAAATACTTGATGTATTTGTGGCATTTTACTTGAGCTGGTTCCTGTTTTGATTTGTATTATATTACCTTATTTTACAAACTTTGAATAATTCTTAAGAAATTAAACGAGCAACAAAACAAATAGAACCATTAGTTAGCGTTAGCGTACTTGTTCCTCCTGTATTCTCAAAATTTCTTCATTCTACCCCTAAGTGTATACAGCTTTTCTAATGTCTATGTATTTAAATTTCATTGTCTTTTCTGTCAATGTTGTTTGGGTTTGAGCCAGTGATAAGTGCAAACAACGCGAAAGCAAGCAAAGAAAGCGGTTAGTAAAAGCCAAAGAATCACGACAGGTGAAAGTCCAAGCAGGATTTTTTTTCTTTTTTTTTTTCAACTTCCACTAACATCTAGCACTGGATTCAGAACAAATAAACAAGAGGAGAAAACGCTGTAACTCAGTTGTATGCTAAGTTTATAAGGAAGAACTGTTTTTCAGCTATCGATAGTAAAATGTAGAAACATTATGCTTACCGCATTTCCAGATTGATCTCCAAAGGTGCTTTGTAAATAAAAGCGAAATGCGTCTGGTGAAAAATATTCTTAAATGGTAGTAAGCTTTACAATAATAATTAACACTAGGAAATTACATTACAAATGAAACTAACTTTTATACACAGCTACACATCTTTGAATACGCTGAGTAATAGCATAGCAAGTCTTCAAAATAACAACCCTTGAGAGAAACTCGCAATTTAACCATATCTTCATCCTAATTGTTTGAATACAACTACGTAAAAGTGTAAGGCTGGTAACTCTTAAACTGCAAATATAAAATTAAAAATATACAACATATAACTGTTTGTAAAAGAAAACCACCTGAAAGTGAGAACTATTTAAAACTAACTTAGCTACTTTTGTAGATTAGCTAGACGTTCTCTAGAAGCGACACACACGACGGCCCTCTCTATGGACACGTACTGAGATAATTTTGGTTAAGCTGCTGACTTGTTAAGTCTTGTTGTGGGTAAGTTTATTGCCATCGTGTAACAGACGGATGATGTAGTGGCGGTATATGCGCAAAGCAGGAGCCTAGAAATGTTATGACACTTTGTTTGATTGCAACGAAAACCTGAATAATGGGACCAGATAGCTCCCTCTAATGATGTCAAGGAGAAGAGAATGATTCGTATTCGCGCGATCGAGGTACAATATAATTCTTAAGAAATGTATAGTTCTTCCTGCTTTTGTTCAGACGGAGATACTGTAATTTTAAACTCTTGATACTAAGCTTGCTTTTGCTATGGACAGCATTTGCTTCTCAACAGAAGAAAGATACATATTTTAGATAACTGTAACAGTACGGTGGCCTGCTCGTTTCATCCTCCAGTGATTCTCATCCAGTCATTGTTACTTAAAAGCGAAGGTGACTCTTTGACAGTCTGTACCGGAACCTTTATTAATTAACATTCTACAGACGTCAAGGTCGCCAATTTTGTAGAACACCTCATCGCCTTTATTCGAATTCAGCATTAGTATTCACAGACACGTGTTACGCAGGTGCTAGGAAACTACAATGACCACTAGACGCTGTACAGCATACGAGGAAAGCGTTCTGATACGCGCGAATAACTTTACTTGGAAGCAGCTGAGATGGGCGCAGCTAAGCAGTAGGCAGACGTATTAGTATTTCGTTCCAATAAAATGTATGCGCAAAGGAGTCTGGGATCAGTGGTTCACCCGATCATTTCAGGATCATTTTTCAAAGCGGATGTAAATTTGATATTGTCAAGACACAACAAAAGACACAGCCGGCCACACTATTCCCCGCGCTGTACGCTGTAACAACGAAGACTTCATCACGACAGTCTTAAAAACACTTCCTAATGTGTGACCGAGATATGTTGGCCACGTGGAGTAGACTCTTTGCATCGGTTATTGTACCATTTTAATTGTCTTCATCCGAACATCAAATTCACGATGGAAATTGAAAAGGAGGGAAAGTTACCTCATTTGGAGTACTAGTTTATAGAAAAGAAGACGGAAATCTTGGACACAGTGTTTACAGGAAACGAACATATGCTGTCTCGGATGCAAAGAATTCAGCACAGGAGCTGTTCACAGGAGGTGTTCAGTAATAACGGCTATACGGACCGATAAATTCGACGTGCTTTTGAGTTTGAACCTCTACCAGAACCTTCTAAAGACACCTTTAGGTCGGTGGCTTTTCTTCCGTATGCTGGGAAAGTGTCCGCCAAGATAGGTAGATTTTTGAAGAAATATGAGATCAGATGTGTTTTTCGTCCGCCAGCTAAGATTCGATCACTTCTTGGCTCTTGAGGAAGTCTGGCGTTTACAAAATACCGTGTGAGTGCGGGAAAATTTACATTGGCCAAATTATTCGTACCGTCAACGACAGGTGTATTTAACATCATCGCCATACGCAATTATTACAACCACATAAATCTGTTGTGTCTGAGCATTGCCTTACAGAGGGACACAGGATGCTATACAATGAGACGCAAGTAGTTGCCTATGCTTCGCGGTACTGGGATTGTGTTTTAAAAGAATCTGTCGAAACCAGACTAGCAGACAATATCATTAATCGTGATAATGGATACCCGCTAAGTAAAACGTGGAATCCTGTTTTATCAGATATGAAGAAACAACGGAATCTCAATCGGCCGTCTATTTGTAACGATATATCGTTTTCAACAGTATTCGTCACCGGAGGTGCTGCATCTGTTTTTGTGCCAGGGGGCAGCAGGAATGATTGAGCGCGTGCGCGCTGTATCTAGCGCATGCGCTGTTGTACTTCCGATGCATATAAAGGTGCTGTCAATTGCGAGTGGAATCAGTTATGGGTGAGAGCAGCGGAGCTTTTCTCACCTGATGATGGCGGCCAGGCGGACCGCTGAAATATTGTGCTCAGATCACAGTTTGATCCGGCTGGAAACCCGACAAGAATTTGACTTCCTAATGTGTTTGTCTTCTTTCTTAATACACTCTTAAGACAAAAAAAAGATGCACCATAAAGGAATTATCCGACTGGAACGGAAATCAGTAGACGGGATCTACATGTACAAACAAATGATTAGAATTTCAGAAAAACTGAATGATGTATTCAAGAGAAAGAGCTCCACAAAGTGAGCAAATCAATAACGCGTTGTCTTACCTCTGGTCCATATGCAAACAGTTATTCGGCTTGGCATTGATTGTTAGGCTGTAGGATGTCCTCCTGAGGGAAATCGTGCCAAATTCTGCCCAAATGGCGCGTTAGATAGTCAAAATCAGTTCGAGTGCCCTGCCCACAATGCTCCAAACGTTCTCAATTGTGGAGAGATCCAGCGACTATATTGGCCTAGGTAGGGTTAGTCAAGCACGAAGAAAAGCATTAGAAACACTCGCCGTGTGCACGCGGGCATAATCTCGCCAAATGTACGCCCAGGATGGCTTGCCATGTAGGGAAACAAAACGAGGCATAGAATTTCGTCGACGTACAGCTATTCTGTTAGGATTCCGCGGATGACAACGAAAGGGGTCCTGCTCTGAAAACAAATGGCATCCCGAACATTATTCCTGGCTGTCGGGCCCATCACTGTCTGGAGGCGTCTCCAGACACGTCTTCGGTCTGGGATCCCGTAGACTAGAATTGTCTTCAGTGATGAGTCTCGTTCCATGTTGCTACTCCAGGCGGGTGTATACTCCAGGCGGGTCTAAAATGAATGTGCGCAACGGAGAACAATAAACGCTAAAAAGAAGATTTGGCCCTGTCTGACTACTCCCTGAAGCAGATCTTAGGAGCTCTTAATTCTATAAATTACAATCTAAACATAAATGAATAATGAAGGCAACTAATCCTACGAAATGATAAACGTTGTTCCTGCTTATATATTTATTGTAGATTAAAAAGACCCTTATATTATAGAGTTAACATTCCCTAAGTAAAATTACTAATCAGTTGCCCGACTCTTCCCTTAATTATGTCTGCGCGATATAATATCAATAACGCGAAATGACTGACATCATCAACGTACCAAACACTAGAAGACACTACTTTCAAACATGATCTACGGTGGTGTGGAACCTCAGTGGAAATAGACTAACGTGATCAGAGCTGTTTAGTTTTTATAGCCCTAATAAGCCGAAGCAATTTGCGATATCACATTATGTACAGTGTCCGGTGCGTCGAAGTGATGATTCTCGCACTCGTCTGCGACGACGGAAGAACTCCAGCCACAAATAAAAACTCTGTCAAAGACTAGGACGGCAGAAGGCGGTCCTCTGACTAATATGTTCTAATACTGTCTTCTCCTCTCTGTGTTCTATATACGAGAAACGCGAACTTCCAACCACAAGGACGGAGTTCAGATAACGTCTCAACGTAAGTATAGGCAGAAGAAGTGCTCTCAATCACTGAACGCTGCGTACTCAACGACGACTTCCAGCCGGCCGTTGTGGCCGAGCGGTTCTAGGCGCTACAGTTTGGAACCGCGCGACCGCTACGGTCGCAGGTTGGAATCCTGCCTCGGGCATGGATGAGTGTGATGTCCTTAGCTTAGTTAGGTTTAAGTAGTTCTAAGTTCTAGGAAATGATGACCTCAGATATTAAGTCCCATAGTGCTCAGAGCCAATTTTTTTTTTTTTTTTTGACGACTTCCAACCCGGAGGGGAAGTCCAGAATCGTATAAGTTCACAGCAGTACAGTGCCTAACCGTTCTAACTATAAAATCTCGTGAGAGGAAAGACAGCAAGTCTGTCCGTACCAACAAGAAGCTGACACTGAGCAAGCGTCACACACGGGAGCTCAAAACGGAAGACCCCTTCTCCCCAGCGCTGGCTTCCCAGCAAGGCTTGGCTCTCCACTCTCATAATTCCGAAAACGAATCATATTCCCGAAACCACGGAATATTCTCCCTCTCTACAGATTCTTCCGAACACCGACCAACCATATTTTAGTCTTTTGTCGTCCAGCGCGAAAAGTTTGCGAGGAAAACCCTACACTCGTACAATGGTACGCTTCTGAGTAAAAATCCTTAGAAATAACCCAGTCTGCGTGGTTTCCGAGGTGCCGCTTCTTCGTTCCTCTCACCTGCGTCCAAGATTTTCAGTGTTTCCGAAGTATAATCCTTCATGTTCGTCTACAACACCGGCCGGTCGCGACTCTATTGTGCTCCAGCGTTTAGGTGCTACGACGTCCGTCTTGCTATTTCCTGTATTTAAGCAGGATCAACACACCTATGTGGGCCTTCCACCCAGGACTTCAGCTCCGCCAGCCGTTTCATTTCCACTGGCGTCCCAACCTCTACAGTATAGGCAATCATTCATTATGCCGTTTTTATAATAAAGTCACTCCGTCACCTTTCATGCAATAAGCGTTAACAATTATTTACAAGACATATGTGACAATGTCAGTCTCCTTATATATTCATGTATACGATGTACAACCTATCACATGATACCTAATTGTGTTTGTAGATCACAGCAAAGTATGTGGATGAGTGCTTGTAAATTGCGAAGTTATAGCCACCTTACATCGTTTTGCACTGAGCTCCGATGACCAGTGAAGACATGTCTGGAGTTGCCCTGGACAGCGGTGTGTTACCAATCTGACTGTCGCCTCCCATATGGCCCGACAAACAAAAGTGATTGTCTGGGGTGCTATTGCTTTTTACAGCAGGACACTCTTTGAGTGTCACCTGCGGCGCCCTTCCAGCACAGCGGTACGTCGACGATATTCTATGCCCGTTTGGTTGCCTTTCATGGCAAGCTATCCTGGGCTTACATTTCCGCAATACAATGCCCACCTACAAACGGCGAGAGTTTCTACTGCTTCTTGTGGTGCTTGACAAACCCACCTTGGCCTGGCGTGCAAGGTCGCCAGATCTCTCCCCAGATGAGAACGTTTGGAACATTGTGGGCAGGGTCCTCCAACCAGCTCGGGTTTCTGACGCTCTAACAAACCAATTGGACAGAATTTGGCATGATGTCCCTCAGCAGGACATCCGACAACTCTGTCAATAAATGCCATGCCGAATAACTGCTTGCATATGGACCAGAGGTGGACTACACCGTTATTGAATTGTTCAATTTGTGAAGCTGTTTCTCTTGAATAAGCTATCCACTTTTTTCTAAAACTAATAATTTGTTTGTCTCTACATGTACATCACATCTACCCATTTATTTCCATTTCTGATAATTGCTTCGTGGTGCGTTGTTTTCTTTGTCTTGGAGTGTATTATCAGCAGTCGCGCGGTTCCAGACCGAAGCGCCTAGAACCGCTCGGCCACCCCGGCCGGCACCGACGGAGAATTCAGTTATTGGTATATATGTGTGTTAAATGACTATTTCAGTTGTACATGATTATCCAAAAAGATGGAGCAGTTCAAACATTTCTCTCAAATTGCAAAGGTTAGAAACACAACTCTTACTTTCCTGGATAGGGTCAAACAGTAGTTCATTTCTTGCCTCGCATGAATCAACTAGTCTCTAGTTTTCGATCTCACAGCTTCAACAATTTGATGCCATAGATCTTGAAGAGTAACATGCATAGTTGGAACAAAAACACGGTCTTTTATGTACGCTATAGGTATACGTCGTAGGGGGTAAGGGCCGGGACGCAGCCCACGACGAAACTGATCTTCTGCCACTCGCCTTGCAATACATATTGAAACAGTGGTACAAGAATAACTTAGGACTTGGTTGGTGTAGTGAGGCGTCCGCTGTCTTGCATGAAGATGAAGTTATATAAATCGCTTCGAAATTGGGGAAAATAGTCAGTCTCTAGCATCTCTAGATAAGATAATCCTGTGGCAATGTTTCAATGAAAGATAAGGGACCATGAATTTTGTTTCCATAAATGGCACAGAACTAGAACATTTGGTGAGTCCCCTTTACATTGAAAAACCTGCATAGAAATTTCAATCAGCCAAAATATAATATTATGGTGATTAATTTTAGCAGAAACGTGAGAAGTGGAATCATCCGAAAAGAAATATTTGTTAAGAAAAATTTTCATCATCTATGTCCTCTAGAATTGCTGTGCGAAATGCCTATGTTTTGGTGTGATCATACGAACTCAATGCTTGCAATAACTGCAGTTAGTATGGATACTGATGGACGTATGGATACTGATGTAGACTGTGTTTCAGAACTCCCGTACCTTTGATTAAAGGATTTTAAGTTCACTGGTTGGTCGAGTTGTGGATTTCCTTGGGCTCCTTTCGTAAGTTGCACGGATACTCTCGACATTTACATTCGATGTGCCTGGACGACCGCTGCTCTTCCATTTTCAGATACAGCCACTCTCCACGAATTTTCAAAGCGACTCACAAATATGCTTTCGACGAGGTGGCTCTTTGTAGGATTGCCGAAATGCACATTGCGCATTAACAAATGGCCACTCTGGCCGGCCGCGCATTAACAAGGGACGCACCAACAAAATGATCGTTCTTGCAGTGTCGCCATTTTTTCTACAAATAAGCATTGCGGCTTTGAATTGAAAGTCTATGCGGACTGTTGAAAAGCTTCAACTACTCTCAGTCCAGTAGTGTTGGAACTCTGTTTCTACCTTTTGTGTTTTTTTGAGAGGCAAATTCTTGAAATCTACCCAAGTCAGGTTACTCTTTCTGTATACTGGAGCAGAGATCTTGGTTCTTTCACTCTTTCAATCACTTAACCATTCCTTACTCTATGAACCCGTGTAGTTATCTCATTTCTTCTCCAGTCAGATTTAAAGGTTTCTGTCCAAATTTCTCAATCATAAATGACCACACGCTGAATGAAATATTTTGTGAACCTCTTTCTCATACCCTTTTTTATGAAGATTTGCTTTATACACGTTATCCTCTTCGGTTGCATATCTTCATTTTCTTTTAAAATCTCTTGATTTTTTTGAAATTTTAGTAACTTTCTCTCTCTCACACCAGTTGAGTCCCATAGTGCTCAGAACCAACCATCTCTCTCACACCCTACCTATATTCTGCCAGTAGTGTTCAAAGTATCTTTCAAAAGTGTGTCACGATAGATATAAAAACAGAGCGGAGCTATCTAACAATTTGTATTACACCTCTTTTAGCAATTAACAGCAATTTATCTGTTTCTTTCTCATACTGTTTCGCCACTATTCTCCGTCATAGTTGCTAGATGTAGTTCCTCATTAGTTCCAGTCCTTCCAGTCTATTTTTGTTTCTTTCAGTACATTTTTGGATTTTTCAGTAGCCTATCTTATTCGAGCAGAGCGTTTTCCAAACCATGAAACATACATCTTCCTATTGACTTCCATCGGTAATCTCACACATCCAATGGCGTCTCATCTTCCTGTCTTCTCCTGAATCCAAACTTATCCTCTGACATGTGTTGTCTATTTCCCCCAATGTTATACGATCAGTGGTTGGTAGTGTGAGATGTAAGGCTAATAGTTTTGGAGTCTTTTGTTCTACTCTGCCTTTTGTTACTCTCGTGTGGGGCCATGAATATTCCAAGTGAATCCTCTCGACGTTCCTCCTATGCTGTATATTTTGTTTACAGTAATTTTAGTCTCTGAACTACACCTTCTCAAACTACCTTCAACACCTCATTTGGGATCCTGTCACTGTTCATAGTCGCCGCGAGGTTTGAGGCGCCATGTCACGAATTGCGCGGCTCCCCACGCTGGAGGTTCGAGTCCTCCCTCGGGCATGGGTGTGTGTGTTGTCCCTACCGTAAGTTAGTTTAAATAGTGTGTAAGTCTAGGGACCGATGACCTCAGCAGTTTAGTACCTTAGGATTTCACACACACACGCACACACGCATTGTTCATAGTCTTTCCTTTCCTGATAGTTGCTGTGGTTTCCTAGAGTTCTCCCTTGAATTCACTGCACTGATTAAAATAATTTTGAAAGTCTTATAGTTGAAACTGCCTGCCAAATTAAAACTGTGTGCCGGACCTTGACTCTAACCTGGGACTTGAGCCTTTCGCGGGCAAGTGTTCTGCCAACTGCGCAATCCGAGCGCGATTCACGACCCGCCCTCACAACTCTACTCCCACCAGCACCTCATCTCCTAACTTCGAACTTTCATCGAAGTTCTCCTGCATACGATACAGGAAGGGGGGTAGGAGATGAGATACTGGCGGAAGTAAAGCACTGAGGACGGGTTGTAAGTCGTGCTTGCATAGTTCAGTCGGGAGGCAACTTGCCCATGAAAGGCAAAGTTCCCAGGTTCGAGCTTTCATCGCCTAGGTAGTTTCTAATCAGCGCACGTTCTGATGCAGAGAGAAAATTCATTTTGGAGTCATATAGTTCTTTAGTATAATAAGCCTTTTCATAGCTTACCTATCTGAAGTCTCTATATAATTGATTTACTTCTATTTTCTCTTTGGCAAATTTCTGTCCTCCGTACAGATTTTTTTAATCTCCGCCTATGCTTCCTATTACTCTATGTTTACATTTTGCTTCTATCTAGTATTCACGCTCTTTATTATCCTTCTCATTTCATTGTTCAGTTTATTCTATTGTTTCCCTCCAGTATTTGCATTGAGATTCTTACATTTCTTCCTATGATTCTTTGTTTTCAGTTATGCCTTGTCTGATCCATTTCGTCCCATGGCAAAATTTTCCACTCTTCTTAATATCTTCTCTATGTCTAGCATGAATCCTGTAACTGGTGAACTAAATTTCCTTCTGATTCTTCCATTGACTCTCAGCCTGGCATCTGGTTTTGCTACAGCTAATTTCACCTGGACAGTCCACTTCAGGTAGCTCCACACGGTGTATCCTCAATTATTTTGCGGTTGTTTCTGAACTTTGAAAAATTCTTTAAGAAAAAACTTATGCATGTCAAATGTCAAGATGGAGAAAATATGTATGGAGGAAAAATCAATTATGCAGACACGCAAGGTAGCCATTGAAGGGTAATTACAGACCCAGAAACTATAAAAAAATGTCTGATTATGTAGAAGAGCTAGATGGCATTATTGTAATACAAACAGCACGGTCAAGTAATCCTAGAGCTTTGCAGTGGGGCTCGCTGATATTTTCGTACTGCTGTACTCTTTTAATCTGAATCCACTACGGCATAAAACTAATACACCAAGTGTTGAGTGACTACGCCCGATATAACCCAGTGGTACTTGAAGCTATCACAGATTAAGAAACGGCCTTCGTTCGTAATTTAGAATGCTGCACGCATTTTATGCTTCAATATCATTTATCCCGATAATTGTATGAAAATAAAGGAACGAAATTAGAATTAAGTCCCCGTTAACGACGGGGTCATTGCAGTTGGAGCATTAGCTCGGTCTTTAAAGGACGGGGAAAGAAATCGGTCGCGTCTTTTGAAAGAAACTAAGCCGGCATTGGCCGCAAGTAATTAGTCAAACCATGAAAACTGTCAGGATGACATTTGAACCCCGCTCCTTTCGCGTACAGTCCCAGTGGGTTAACTACTGCACGACCTCACTGCGACGACGCTTCCCGGTAGCATTTCATCTTGAGGTACCTTATTATCTCTTACTGTTGAGGAGCCCACGTCATGGAGACACGCACGCCAACACTTCATTGAAGCCTTATGTTTCTACACTATGGACCAGTCATGTTATATTGCGAGTTGTTGCCTTCCCCGATAGGAAAAACGTAATATAATGTCGACATCCATTGCCTTTTTTATCTTTTGTACCGTGAGAAAAGTTTGTTTATCTGGAACAACGAAGACGGACTGGCAGGTGCAGCAGTCAACGAGACCTCGTAACTTTCCTACTGTGGTATAAAGTTTCGTCCCTCCATTCTGATGCGGATCTACATCTACATACATACTCCATAAGCCACTGCAGTGTGCGTGGCGGAGGATACGTTTTGTCTTTACTGGTCATTTCGTTTCTAGTTCCGGTCGTAAATGAAGCAAGGAAAAAATTACTTTCTATATACCTCCGCACGAGCCATAACTTCTTTTATCATCGTGGTCCATACGAAAATTTACGTTGCCTACGTTGGTGGCAGTAGATTCGTTCTACAGCCACCTTCAAAGGCCAGGTCTCTAAATTTTCGCAATTGTGTTCCTCAAAAAGAGCGCAGCCTTCCTCCCAGGAATTCTCATTTGAATTCCTGAAGCATACTCCACAATACTTGCATGTTGTTCGAACCGGTAACAAATGTAGCAGTCCGTCTTGAATTGCTTCGATGTCTTCCTTTAACCTGATCTGATGGGGACCACAAATACTCGAGCAGTACTCAAGAACGAGTCGCACTAGAGTTCTATACGCGGTCTCCTTTAAGGTAAGTACACACTTGTATACAAAACGAGCGATTGTCTACAGACATTGTAGAGGGACTGTCTACAAAGATGTAGCTAGAAAATGTTATAGGCAGTGTAGATATTTTGTGTCGTGTACGCACTTGACTGCCTTTTTCCTCGAAATTTGCCAATATAGCGAACCTTCTTGGAATTAGTAGCTTGTGCAGTGATAACAATGGACAAAAAGCAGACGGTGGTTGAAACGGGAACTGTTTGTGGAGCGGGCCTCGTTTCGGCTATAATTTACTTTCGGCGTTGAAAGTAGAAGACAGCATTTTTTTTTCACCGTCACTCACTGATACATAATATTTTTTGGCCAGCTCTTCGATAACCAAGTTATTCTTGCGATGTTTGTCTTCTGAACGAGCTCTATGGCCTGCACACATTTCATTTGTTTCTCTTTAATGGAATTTTTATGTTGTTCACAACTGGCAACATCTAAAAATTTGACGCTAATTAAGGCCTTAGAAGCATGGTCTTTTCCGAATGCACTTCTGACCGAAAAGCGATTCTGTTAGATGGAGTTTCACACCTTAACACATTTCTTTAGAAGACAAGCACCGATTTTCATAGATACAGCCTTAAATCTGCTTTAATATAACAAAGTATTTTCAAAAATTTTCATCCCCTCTTCCCCTTAAGGGGTTGAATTTCCAAAAAAAACGCTGAAACAAGATTTTTTTTCATTTCTAACAGACAATCCATATACAGATTTTCAGATGTTTTCCAGACCGCTTTCGTAATGAAACTTTCATCTCCTATTTTACTCCCTTAGACGATGAATTTCCAGAAACAGTAAAACACGAATTTTTTATTTTGTACCGAGGGTCAAATATCAAATTTCATAGTGTAACTTTAAAAATGTTTCAGTAATTTTTAATAACTTACTTCAACTATTTCACCCCCCCCCTCCAGAAGGGGTTTAATTTCCAAAACGCTGGAACACGTATGTCTTAATTTCTGACCAAGACAGCAAATATCAGTTTTTGTTGTTTTAGCTTCAAAATTTCCTTAATAGCAACATATTTTCAAAAAACCTTTCATCTGTTATATCACCCTCTTAGGGATGGAATTAAAAAAAAAAAAAACCTTCATAATCGACATCTACAGTGTAATATCAACACGCTTTCCAAATTGGTAGTTTCTGTCAGTAGTCGTCCGGGTTGAGCGGTGGAGTTACTCAGTGAGGACGTTTTCCTTTGTATTTGTAGTGATTACTAACTTCCCACTAGCACGATGCCACATGAAAATCTTGTCAGGTACAACACTTTCTCTATTGTACATATCGTGATACGTGGTGTTTAACAATAAGAAAGTAAATAAATAAAACGTTGCAAAGCGTTTTCCACGGCGCAGTGACAGTAAATGGAGGCCATGGCTACCAACATGTCCACACTACGAAGTGTGGCGCAACATTGTCTAGGAATTGTCGAATGTCTCCCAGTTCAGATGGGACTCAAAAGTCCAGCGCTTTTGTTGCAAAAGCGTGTCTACAGACAAGAAATTTCTCTCAATTGCCGTGCACAATCGACTGTCTATAGGCACTGTCTAGACATAAAAATCGCTCGCCTTAGGATACTAGTGTGTACAAGGCCTTACAGATGAACGACACTTTCCTAAAATTCTCCCAATAAACCGAAGTCGACCATTCACCTTCCCTGCTACAATCCTTACATGTTAGTTCCATTTCATTTCACTTTGCAGCGATACGCCTCGATGTTTAATCGATGCGACTGTGTCAAGCAGCACACCCTACTAATGCTGTATGTATAACATTACGGGATTGTTTTCCTACTCATCGGCATTAACTCATATTTTTCTACATTTAGAGCTAGCTGCCATTTATCACACCAAGTAGAAATTTTGTCTGTCAGCTTGTATCCTACTACAGTCACTCGACGAGACACTTTCCCTTACACCACAGCATCATAAACAAACAGCCGCAGATTGTTGCTCACCCTGTCCGCTGGATCATTTATGTATTTGGAGAATAATAGGAATCCTATCACACTTCCCTGGGGCATTCCTGACGATATCCTCGTCTCTGATGAACATTCGTCGTCGAGGACAACGTACTGGGTTCTGTTGTACTTAAGAAGTCTTTCAGTCACTCACATATCTTTGAACGTATTCCGTATGCTCTTATCTTCGTTAACAGTCTGCAACGGGGCACCGTGTCAGACACTTTTCGGGAATCAAGTATTGCTTCCTCTAAACATACGTCTCGAACATTGCTCACGACGGCAAAAATTAGAGAAATTCAGATATAAACCACTGCTTGTGAAAATTGCAGCACCCAGAAGGAACGGTCTGAATCACTCCAAAGTCAGCAGACGTGTAGAGCCATGCAACCATAATAGATGATTAAGACTGCAGAGAGGTGGTGTACACGTAGGCCCACAGGGTCCTCTATTGTATTACTGGACAGGTCGATATTGCACCACGTCGAGTCGGTGCTGAGCCCTCAAATTAAGTGGAAACCTGCAAGACAGTACCGGTATGTCTTGTCGATGTCAAAAGACGCAATATCAGGCTGAAATTGAGTTCGAACAGAAAGTAGTGATAGAACTCCAGAGAACTGGTTTGTCTTACCGCGACATTGCGGATCGTGCGTAACACGCTGCTACGACAGTGATGCGTGTGTGAAACCAATGGATAAAAGAGCGTCGTCAACAGCGACGAGCAGCTACTGGAGCACACAATGTGATCGCAGTGCGGGATGACCGCCATCTTGTTTGCATGGCCGGAACCTACAGAACAGCTTCGCCCACAGTGTTAGCTCGACGGTGCAGCACTGCAACGTGTATAAGCGTGTCTACGTCGACGGTTCGATGCTGCCTGCTGTCGGCTGGGCTGGTGACACACGCACCGTTCCGTCTGCTTAAAACCCACCAACGCCTCACGCTAAATGGGCACATGAACGCTGTGAATGGAATGTGAGTAGCAAAATCTTGTGTTTTCGGATGAGTACCGCTTCAACTTGTCCCACACTGATGGCCGTGCCCGTGTTAGACGCTACCGTGGTGAAAGCAGCCGGGCATACAGCACTGTTGAGGATCGTGTAGCTGACAAACGCCAGGTGTGAAGGTACTGTGTCCCATTGCCTATAACATGTGATCTCGTCTTGTGCGTGTAGAGGGAAATCTGAACAGCAACTGCTCCATCAGGCAGGTTTTAGAGGCCTGGGCAATAACACAATGACCTGCTTCATGTGGTGACGAATGTGCTACCCTGACTCGAAGAACAGAGGGTACCACCAGTTCCCTGCCCTGCACGTTCGACTGACATGCTGCCCAACGAACATGTCTGCGGTGAGGCCAGTCGGCAGCATGCTCATTCTGGTCCTCCTGCAACCGTCGTCGATGCTTTACGGACGCACCTTCAAACCGCATAGCAATCTGTTCCCCAGCAGCTTGTGGGGATCCTGTTTGATTCCCTGTTGCGACGTGTAGAGATTCTCACTGCTTTACGGAGGACTTCAGGCCGTACCGAATTATCACGATCAAAGTGCGTGTACAGTTTCTGTAATTCTGACCATTTATGTGGACGGAATTTTGTTATAATCACGTCTTATTCTTGTGGTCGCGATTTTCGCAAACAGTATTGTAGATACCGACATTCAAAAAAATGTTCAAATGTCTATGAAATCTTATGGGACTTAATTGCTAAGGTCATCAGTCCCTAAGCTTACACACTACTTAACCTAAATTATCCTAAGGACAAGCACACACACACACACACACACACACACACACACACACACACACGCCCGAGGGAGGACTCGAACCTCCGCCGTACAGACATTCGTTCTTCCTGAGTACCGTCCGCGAAAGAAACAAGAAATGAGGGAATATGCTCTGGCACACACACTGCATGATTACTTGCGAACTAGGAATACAGGGGAAGAGGCCGTAGTGGCCGTGGTTAGCATTCGTCACGGTTTTCAATGTATCAGGCTGATGCCATGCTTTGCAAAGCCACTGGGTATCAGCCATAACCTTGGCTGGTGCAGATGACGGCAGTCCCTCACTATCTTAAGGAAGTTGATGTCATGGTCGCAGTATACCCTAGATTTCATAATGCGACAGGAGTATGATCCAGCGAGATGCTGCAACGAATATACAAGCTTTCTACGGAATTCATCATATACGAGATGTGTTCAAAAAATAACGGAATTTTTATTTTTATCTATTTACTTATTTTTTGAAAGAATTTTATTTGTCTAGGTCGATATTTTCCTCTCCGAAATAGTCCCAATTAGGTATTACATGCTTATACCAAAGCTTTGTCCCATTCAGGGAACACTTCTGAATCTCGCTTGTTTGGGATAGATTTTAGATCTTCTTGCGATCCATTTTTAATCTGATTTGTGCTTGTAAAACGACTGTTGTTGTTTAATTTGTGGGGGGGAAGGGACTAAACAGCGAGGTCATCGGTTAGGGAAGGAAGAGGAAAGAAGTCGGCTGTGCCCTTTCAAAGGTACCATCCCGGCATTTGCCTGAAGCGATTTAGGGAAATCATGGAAAACCCTAATCAGGATGGCCGTACGCGGAATTTAACCGTTTTCCTCCCGAATGCGAGTCCAGCGTGCTCGGTATAACGACTGCCCTTTAACGTTTTCTTTATTCTTGGGAACAGACTAAAGTCAGATGGAAAAGCATCTGGCAAATTTGATGACTGGGCCATCATTATGGTTCTTGGCCAAAAATTCAGTACTAATGAAGTGTGAGCAAGTGCAATATCGCGATGCATTGACGATAGATTGTTTCGGATAATACCGGGCAGCTTTCTTTTCTTCAGACTGCTTCAAGCAATCAGCATTTAACTTGTAACCAATACTGTTTATTGATCGACGTTGCGACAAGAACTAATGGTCCAGTATCAAGTTAAAATCGAAGAGAACAGTGAGTATAAACTTCACATTTGATCGCACTTATCGAGATTTTCAGCCTTAACGATCCAGAGTGCTTCCATTGCGGACGACGTAGCCGTAATTTCGACGGTTTATCAGGAAACCCATGCTTCATAATCTGTTATAGCACGCTGCAGTAGTTCTGCGTCGTTGTTCACTTCATCTAAAGACTGCCGAGCAACTTGATTTTTGCGCTGTTTTTGTTCGAAATTTAACAGTTGTGAAATTACATTTGTTGTCGAGTATTTCATGCCCAAACCATCCGAAAAAATTACAAAGTACGAACCAATTAATGTCACATTATCATCAGTGACTTTTCTGATTGTTAACCACCGATCGTTTAGAATCATTTCCTTCACTATTTTCATGCTTGTGTTTCCCACCAAAAGGAATATTAAAATTTCTAAAACTTTCTGCGATTTGTAACCATTTGGAAGTTTTATGCCTTTACTCAGATGCAACTTTCCAGCTTTATAAGTGCGACATTTCTAAAGAGACTGGTATTCAGTGTGAGTGTTATGTTTTTTAACTTCTTATCTGTATAACTTTTGAAAAGACGCTTTTAACTTGGATTTCAAAGAAACCTCTAGACTTTAATGTGACTGTATACGTAATATAGTTTTACTCTCACTAGTCGCAATGTGTAACCATTACTTGGATTGCATATAAAACTACTGTGTTCTAAGTAGCAACGTGCGTTATTACGTACCCTGTAGGCAATCCTCTTGGACAAAACGCATCTTAGCCATCACATGTGAATAATCTCAATATTTTGATCTCTAACAAAACACATTTAAACAGCTACTGAACTAAATAACATCAGAATGTGAATATAATCTAAATAAACGATGTTCGGTTCTTTCCCTAATAAACAATTTGGGTTCCTTGTGAGCAAATGGACAAACTGGTTGTCTTGCAGCTGCCTACCAGTAATAAATCACGCTGCTTGCTATTACTTAATTAATCTTGCCATGTGATATGCAAGATCTTGCACCACGTGAAGTTAACAATTGGATCTCGCAGGCTCCAATGCGGTGTTCTGGATAGCAAGTGGGATGTGGATAATTAATGTCAAATAATTTGCAAGCCAAGTGCACTTTAGATTTATGTTCTAATCATCGAAATTACAAGGTATCAACAAGACTAAATTACTGGTCATTGCTACTATAATTTGAACATCCAAAATAAAATTCTTCTAATTAATACTTTGGGATAAACTTCAAACATACACAGAATTTAACTCTTCAAACAATGGAAAAAATGGAAATGAACGTATGGCATTGTTGGCCGGGAGGCCCCATTCGGGGGAGTTCGGCCGCCGTATTGCAAGTCCTTTTAGGTAACGCCACATCGGCGACTTGTGTGTCAATGATGATGGACACACAACATCCCGTCCCCTGCCGGGAATCGAACCCGGGCCCCCTGCGTTGTAGGCGGTAACGCTACTGCTACGCTACGGAGGCGGACTCTTCAAACAATATTTACATCCAACATTAGAAAATGAAATGTGGTAAAGAGTGATGTGTTCCTTTCCTGAGTTCATGCATTTCCAAGAAAATGAAACATTAATAATAATGTCGTGTGACGAGGGCTTCCCGTCGGGTAGATCGCTCGCCTGGAGCAAGTCTTTCGATGTGACGCCACTTCGGCGACTAGCGTGTCGATGGAGATGAAATGATGATGATTAGGATAACACAACACCCAGTCCCTGAGCGGAGAATCGAACCCGGGCCCTTAGGATTGACAGTCTGTCGCGCTGACCACTCAGCTACCGGGGGCAGACAATGAAACATAAGTACTATAATAATCAAACAGTGTGAGGTACGAAAATTTACGAACCCATACTGAAAATGCTCCCCATACGCAACGTCCAACTATCTACTAAGCTAGCGCCCACAGCAAATTACCTTCTTAACATCTTCCAAATTTCAGCAACAGGCCGCCTTATCAATACACACGTCTGCTTCCAACGAAACTCAAAAACCGAGTCTCTTTCTCACACACACACACACACACACACACACACACACACACACACACACACACACACTGAATACTTGACCACAGCCTAAACTTTGGAATCCAGAGAACCTCTTTCATACATGTATTCAGGAAATATGTTCTCTGTGAACAATGTCGCATACAAAACTGCCGCCTCTCATACAGTATATTTACATGGGGCTCCAAAAAACGGATTTCCTAACACGATTCAACAGTACCGGTACTGTTTCTAGTTGGTTCTGCAAACACTCCAAAATCGAATCTGCAAAGCCATTTCTAGCCACCAGTTTTCCACTTCCACAATCAATTTTCGCTCTCATGTAAACGCACAATCGTCTTTGTAACGTGCTTCGATTGTCATGTTACATGTTGTTTTCAAAATTTTCGAGTAGTGTGGCCGCAGTGACCCACTGTGCAGTGAAGGAGAAGCAGAAATATTAGTCTGAGCGTGAAACTGTTTACCTTTATTTAAATGAAGAAAAATAGCGATTGTGTTGACTAAATTAGAAACTGGAACTGCTGTTTTCGAGACGCTGTATTTAACTGAGCTAGCAAATCCGATTCAGACCGTAACATCTAAACACGACACCGAAAAACGGTTTCCGAAATTCGGTTTTCGTCATTCGGAAGGTGTGTCGCATGTAGACATACTGATTCTTTCTATAACAGCTTTTCACATTAACTGAATTTTCCATCGGTACTTGGCAGAACAGGGTAATATTAAGTAGGAAACACTCGAAATGTTCTGCAAAATTATATTTGTATCGTCATGAACCGGCTTTCGGTTTTCTAACCCGTCTTCGTGTGACAACACCACCACTCGAAGAAGGCGTAGGAAGACGAAACCTTATTCGTGCCGATACAAATATAATTTTGCCAAACATTAGGGAGGACTGTGTTAGGACTGTGCTCTGGTAGCCAGATTTAATACAAATTGCCTGTTACAGTTTTACACAAAACTAGTGACCAGCCCAGGCTCCGTATGGATAACACTAAGTATCTATGCCGGAACGACTTGTCTAGCATACTGATAATTTTCTTTACGGATCACTGCGCGGAGTTGTGATTAAAATTCAAAGAACAACGTTAGGTAATAGAGCGTGACTTTCGTATCATTTAAACGATCTAAGCCGCGCAAGCCAGGAAAGTTCTCAGGAGGCGCGAATGTTATCTGTTCCATATTTATTTTGCGTTTGGACTAATATCCCGTGGCAATGACGGGATCTACGATATACCGCACCACGCGATTCGCACGAGTTCAGCGTAGGTTCAATCACTTCCAGGTCGTCCGACTAAGCAACAGAAAAGTACGCCCTCCCGACCACAACGGAGTGTTTTTGCATTTTGTTCGATATTGTTCGTTGTTTTTGGTCGTAGCGGACGTCACATGACATCCGTGATGTCACATGACATCCGTTAAAGTTCGTTGTTGACCCCTTCACTAAGTTTTTTTTTTTTTTTATAACAGAGACCAGCCCGCTCTCTGACCGAACACGCTGAGCTACCGTGCCGGTACGGAGTTCAGCACGAGGTACGGCCTTTCGCCAGCTACCTGATTACAACATCAGTCCAGCGCGAGCTATATTTCCTGTGTGACCTCTTCCAGAATTACTCTTCACATCCCTTAAACTTTAATTCAGTACCAAAGAATCTGTTCTTGTCAGCTTCGTATCTGGTACCTGCTGCATCGCGAGGTCAGCGGTATCCCGCGCTAGGCTCCCGGTAGCACTAGCTCGCGCCGGCATGACGCTGCAGTCGGACGGCCTTACTCCTATATCGTGGATGATTCCAAGGAGTCCTACAATTAACCACTGTATGGCAATGTCAGTGTTTTCACAGTGGTGGTGCACTTTAAATCATCATAGTTCAGCCAATTTGCACGAAATATTACACGGTCTAGTCACATTAATGTGACAACCGCCTATGATCGACATCGACATTAATAAACAGCTGCAGGCAACACTAGCAGTGGAGGATATATTAAGCGTGTCGGGGAGCACTCGGACAAGAGTTCAATCATGGTCGTAATGCTGAAACGGAGCGATTTATTTGGCGTCCAAAAGGCATGGCCAGTGGCTTTCGGGCCAAGGGTGGATGCATTCCAAACGGAGAAATTTGTGAACTGATCGCGTGCCACCCTGTTAAGCTAAACGCAAGCGCTAAAGAAACTGGTATATGCATGCGTGTTCAAATACAGAGATTGTAACCATGCAGAATACGGCGCTGTCGTCGGTAATGCCTCTATAAGACAACAACTGTCTGGCGAAGTTGTTAGCTCGATTACTGCGGCTACAATGGCAGGTTATCAAGATTTAAGTGAGATTGAGCGTGGTGTTATAGTCGGCGAGCGAGCTTTGGGACAGAGCATCTCCGAGGTAGCGATGAAGGGATTTTCCCATACGACCATTTCAAGAGGGTACTGTGAATATCAGGAATCTGGTAAAACATCAAATCTCCGGTGTCGCTGCGCCGGAAAAAGATCCTGCAAGTTCCTGACCAACGAAGACTGAGGAGAATCTTTCAACGTGACACAATTGCAACACTTCTGCAAATTGCTACAGATTTCCTTGCTGGGCCATCAAGTGTCAGCGCGCGAACCATTCAACGAAACTCCATCGATATGGGCTTTCGGAGCCGAAGACCCGCTCATTTACCTTGATGACTGCACGACACAAAGCTTTATGCTTCGCCTGGGCCCGTCAACACCGACACTGGACTGTTGATGACTGGAAACATGTTCCGTGGTCGGACGAGTCACCTTTCAAATTGTATCGAGCGGATGGACAGTATGGTTATGGAGACAGCCTCATGAATCCATGGACCCTACATGTCAGCAGGGTACTGTTCAAGGTGATGGAGGCTCTATAATGGTGTGTGGTGTGCAGTTAGAGTGATATGGGATCCCTGACACGTCTAGATACGACTGTGACAAGTGACACGTAAGCATCGCGTCTGATCACCTGCCTCCATTCATGTCCATTGTGCATTACGACGGACTTGGGCAATTTCAGCAGGACAAAGCGACAAACCAAACGTCCAGAATTGCTATAGAGTGGCCCCAGGAACACTTTTCTGAGTGTAAACATTTCCTCTGGCCACCAAACCCCCCAGACATGAACATTATTGAGCATATCTGGGATGCCTTCGCCGTCCACGGTGGCCGAGCGGTTCTAGGCGCTTCAGTCCGGAACCACACAACTGCTACGGTCGCAGGTTCGAATCCTGCCTTGGGCATGGATGTGTGTGATGTCCTTAGGTTAGTTCGGTTTAAGTAGTTCTAAGTTCTAGGGGACTGATGACCTCAGATGTTGAGTCCCATAGTGCTCAGAGCCATTTGAACCTTTTTTTTTTTTAATGCCTTGCAACGTGCTGTTCAGAAGAGATCTCCACCTCGTCTTATTCTTGCGGATTTATGGACAGCCCCGCGGGATTCATGATGTCAGTTCTCTCCAGCACGACCTCAGACATTAGGCGAGTCAATGACACGCTGTATTACGGCACTTCAGCGTGGTCTCGGTGACCCTACACGATATTAGGCAGGTGTACCAGTTTATTTGGCTCTTCAGTGTATACCACCCATGGCAAAACGGTGCCATCTGAAACCACTGCCATGGTAACTGCGGTGCACTATGAGCCGTAGATGACAGGGATGAACAACGGTTGTGGAGACGTATACTGGCGAACAGATGTAAAATTGTCAGTAACAAACCGCCCAGGTGAACCAAGGGGATACGTACAGTGTCTCCTCAACGAGTCTTCAGTGAAAGTAATTGCGTTTGAGATTCCGCGGCAGGCAACTGGCTCATACACCGGTGCCGACTGCTGTTGACCCTGCGAAGGAAGGCTGGAATTTGCACGGCAGTACCTCAACTGGACGTCCACTCAGTGACAACAGGCGGTCTTTTAAAGCGAATCACGTTTCTAGCTCCATCTGACGCTCCATCTCTCATATAGCCGTTGGCGTGTACGGCGCGAAATGTATGAAAGCAAACACCCTGCACCAATCGCTGGAAGGGCTCAGGCCGAAGGAGGGAGGTCTGGGGAATGTTTTCCTGGTGTCTCCCTGCGTGATATCGTCATTCTGGAAGGCGCAGTGGATCAACACAAGTATTCATCTGTCCTTAGGGACCCACCATATATGCAGTTTGTTCTTTCCTCGGCAACTACCAGCAGGACAATACAAACGAGCCACACAGCTCGCAGTTACGTGCTTGTTTCGAAGAGCACCAGGATACGTTTACAGTATTCCCTGGCCACCAAACGCCTAGGATTAAAACCCAGTCGAGAATCTGTGGGACCATCTCGATGAGTCTGTTCGCGCCACGGAACTTTTGAACCGAGAAACTTAAGAGCTGCTGGCCACAGCACTGGAGTCGGCATGGCTCCACACCCCTGTCGATACCTTCCAGAGCTTCATCGACTCTCTACCTTCACATATCGCAGCGGCCAGTGCTGCAGAAGGTGGTTCTTTAAGCTCCCAACAGGTGTTCAGATTAATGTTACTGGACAGTATATAAAATACCTATCTGGTAGTGAAAACCATATCAAAATCTGTACAATAGTTCCTGCGTTTAGCGTGACCATAAAAACAGGATGTGCAGACAAGGAGATAAACAGTCGCCGATGCTACCAAAACACATGTAACTTTTTTGACAGCTGACGACAGACTCAATATCCAATGTGGCTAACACTGTACAGATGCCTTTCAGACATGTTAACCAACATAACAACAAAAAATCGCGTGAATTGGACCTATACGACACGAGGGATTTCAAAATTCTCGTTGCTTTTTGAACACACCTTGTAGAGTTTCCTCCACGACCTTCCTTTTGACGAGGCATTTCGCTACACGAATATTTATGAGATATTGTCGCATGTCGCCTGGGCTCCTAAGAGCATGCACCGAGCAGTCGTTACGACAGTGGATTCACATTCCTGCTTCATCTGTCAAGACTTAGTTTTTCCGTTGTTTATCTAAATCAAGTAAGGCAAAGATTATTACTTTGAAAGGGACACCGCCATTTCCTTCCCCACTGTCAGCTTGCGCTCATTCTCTAGTGTCATTAACGTCGAAACTGCATTAACCCCTATTGTTCTTTTTGTGCTTCGGAGCCCACAACAACGACTAATCGATGAGAAGCATTGGTTATTCTCCATAATGGTCGCGCGGGATGGCGGTGTGAGGCGGGTTGGGACGGTCCGCGCGGCTACCTCCGTCGGTGGTTCGAGTCCTCCCTCGGGAATGGGTGTGTCTGTTTATCAAAATGGTTCAAATGGCTCTGAGCACCATGGGACTTAACATCTGAGGTCATCAGTCCCCTAGAACTTAGAACTACTTGAACCTAACTAATCTAAGGACATCACACACATCCATGCCCGAGGCAGGATTCGAACCTGCGATCTTAGCAGTCTCGCGGTTCCAGACTGTAGCGCCTAGAACCGCTCGGCCACGGCGGCCGGCTGTGTGTGTTGTCCTTAGCGTAAGTTAGTTTAAGTCGGATTAAGTAGTGCGTAAACTTAGGGACCGATGAACTCGGCAGTTTGGTCCCATAAGACCTTAACACAAATTTCTCCATAAGGTTGTGTTGATTGTTTGGCTTTCGGTCTGCACACCTTAGAGCCATCTCTCAGTATTTTGGTGTATTATTTTGATGAAAGAGAATTTTAGTGGTTAGTTGTTAATGACATCTGAGTAACTGTTTTCTGTATACATCCAACATGCGAAGAAAATGATGGAAACTTAGAATTGCACAAAGCTTAACTTAATGTCGAAGAAAACACGGTTTATGTCTCTTAATGTTACTCCATCACATTTACAGTAAGGATTATTTTGTACATTTATTCTGTGAAGTTGGCTGGAGAATGATCCGTGATTAAATCTCATGCCCCCAGAATGAGATTTTCACTCTGCAGCGGAGTATGCGCTCTTATGAAACCTCCTGGCAGATTAAAACTGTGTGCCGGACTGAGACTCGAACTCGGGATCTTTGCCTTTCGCGGGCAAGTGCTCTGCCATCAGAGCTACCCAAGCACGTCTTACGCCCGTTCTCACAGCTTTACTTCTGCCAGTACCTCGTCTCCTACCTTCCAAACTTTACAGAAACTCTCCTGCGAACCTTGCAGAACTAGCACTCCTGAAAGAAAGGATATTGCGGAGAAATGGCTTAGCCACAGACGTTTCCAGAATGAGATTTTCACTCTGCAGCGGAGTGTGTGCTGATATGAAACTTTCTGGCAGATTTTTCAAATCTCATGTGGATTACAGAAATTAAAAATTTTTACTCGCTTTAGTCTCTGGAACCAGGGCATCCAGTGAATTTTCCATTGTATTTGTCCATAATTTGTTCCTTTACTGCATTTCGATAATTGATATTCGTTTTCCCATTAGCGTCTTTGTTATCTTCAGATATGATGACGGTAGTTCGATGTTTTTAAATGAGCCGATTAAAGTGACGGTTCTCTCCAAAACGTCGACATTTACGTAATATGTAATGTTGGTGTTCCTTGATCCACACAAATTTAACCTTCTTCCCGAGACTTCCGATTGCCTTGGTAGCTTCGATGACGCCCATTACCAGTGGGTTCTTTTCCTGAGAATGTCTGGGATCTGTGTGTTTGGACTAGGGTAGCGGTTATTGCTGAAACACCAGTTTTTCGTCACACCGGTTCTTTTCGTCTCCGGTTTAACCTGACTGTTAAAACCACTCAAAATAACCAGTTTCTGA
Source organism: Schistocerca nitens (assembly GCF_023898315.1). Taxonomy (NCBI): domain Eukaryota; kingdom Metazoa; phylum Arthropoda; class Insecta; order Orthoptera; family Acrididae; genus Schistocerca; species Schistocerca nitens. Next base: position 420,739,485 of record NC_064617.1, on the reverse strand, counting down.
AATACCGATTTTCGATTCTTTTCTTGCTGTTACTTCCAGCAATAACAGTTGACTTGGAACGAAGATTGAAAAATTCTGATGCAGGTAAGGAGTATGGGATCACTATCGATATGGAGTTGAGGCTGCGGCAGAAATCGGTCTCATTTTCTCCAGTAAAGATGAAAGAGATGGGCGGGGGGACAGTGAGAACGATGGGTCACAAGTTGATGACTTGCATCATCACTTTTGAATGGCATCCGTTTTTCACCCTGCGGAAACCACAAAATTAATGGTCCGGTTACTGTCCCTAGTTTGTAGCACGTTCATAAAATTATAGGTACAGCAATAAAATTTATCTTCTCTTCTTACAAGCCCGCATCTCGTGGTCGTGCGGTAGCGTTCTCGCTTCCCACGCCCGGGTTCGATTCCCGGCGGGGTCAGGGATTTTCTCTGCCTCGTGATGGCTGGGTGCTGTGTGCTGTCCTTAGGTTAGTTAGGTTTAAGTAGTTCTAAGTTCTAGGGGACTGATGACCATAGATGTTAAGTCCCATAGTGCTCAGAGCCATTTGAACCATTTTTTCTTCTTACAAGGGAACCTCCCCATCGCACCCCCCTCAGATTTAGTTATAAATTGACACAGTGGATAGGCCTTGAAAAACTGAACACAGATCAATCGAGAAAACAGGAAGAAGTTGTGTGGAACTATGAAAAAATAAGCAAAATATACAAACTGAGTAGTCCATGAGCAAGATAGGCAACATTATGGACAATGTGAGCTGAGTAGCGCCGTGGACCCGTGGTTAGAATGAGCAGCTGTGGAACGAGAGGTCCTTGGTTCGAGTCTTCCCTCGAGCGAAAATTTTAACTTCTTTCTTTTCGCAAAGTTACGATCTGTCCGTTCATTCATTGACGTCTCTGTTCACTGTAATAAGTTTAGTGTCTGTGTTTTGCGACCGCACCGCAAAACCGTGCGATTAGTAGACGAAAGGACGTGCCTCTCCAATAGGAACCGAAAACATTTGATCGCAAGGTCATAGGTCAACCGATTCCTCCACAGGAAAACACGTCTGATATGTTCTATACGACACTGGTGACGGCATGTGCGTCACATGACAGAAATATGTTGTCGACCCACCTAACTTGCACACTTGGCGAATGGGTAAAAAGATTCTTCTACCTTGCCCGATTTAGGTTTTCTTGTGGATGTGACAATCACTCACAAAAAAGTAATGAAAACATAAGAGTTTGTTACATAAACTGCAACAAATGAATGCAACAGTTTCAAAGTCGCACAGTTTTCCCTGTGCCCTGTCAAAACATATGTTTTTTACGTTTTTCAAATGTTTCAATGTGTAGACCGTCAAATCCTGCATATGTCCAAGCAAATCTGAATATGTCCTGGAATTTTGGATAGCGAAGTTGATTATGTGTGAGTACCTGAACTTTGATAATTGTCTAAAAATAAAAAATTAAACTTTTCACTCGAGAGAAGAGTTGAACCAAGGACCTCTCGTTCCGCAGCTGCTCATGCTAACCACGGGACCACGGCGCTCGTAAGCTCACAGTCTCCTTGATGTTGCCTACCTTGCGCATGGACTACTCAGTTTGTATATTTTGCTTATTTTTTTCATAGTTCCACACAACTTCTTCCTGTTTTCTCGATGGATCTGTGTTCAGTTTTTCAAGGCCTATCCCTGTGCCAACTTATAACAAAATCTGAGGGGGGTGCGATGGGGAGGTTCCCTTGTTAGTAATGTGTGAATGTTTCCTCCTTAATATTATGTCCCAAGTTTGTTGTGTTTCCTTCCGTTTTTAATCTTCTAAGGAAGTGGAACATTGTGCTCCATTGCTACACCACTGTGTAAAATACTTCCAAATAAGAAATGGTAACATTCTGCAATACAACTGATGTCCAAGGATGACAACGAGTAACTACCTGTAGACCAGGTGGAGACAGATCTTGGATATTGCAAGTAAATGCCTACCTTCTAATAGCCCACGCCAGACGGCAAAAGGTACATTATCGTATCTGAAATGCTGTACTGATTCTTATATCAATTTTGTTTGCCTGTTTCTTACTGTAGGCGTTGTTATTAAGATAGTACTGACAGCCCATCCCAGTTTCTAGAACAGCCCAGTATTTCAAAGCAATGAAAATTTTACAAATAAGAGTTACTCGTTTTTAAAAACTGTTTTATTTAAAATCCAAAAATTTGTGCGGTGCTGCTATGACAAATTGTTATGCCAGTTTTTTACGCGGTTACTAGTATAAAATAGAAAAAAAACTGTTGCAATCGAGACCAAACAGATACCGAAATACACCGGTTATTCTGAATTAAAATACCGGTTTCAGTTTTAACCGCAGTTTTTCCCATCTTTAATTTGGAGCTAGCTCCTACATTCCGTCAAATCAAAATCCAATATTTTTTTGGGTGGGAGGTTCCGCATGTAACGAAAAAGCTGTAAGTGCAGTTGTGGCGTCGGTAGAAAATCTAGAACTCTCACTAGCAAGCGAAATCAGTTATTTGCAACCCGTACTTGGACACAGGAACGTTTAACCCACTCTGCCATTACCTGTGGTTTTGGCCCACTCAGTACTGCATACATCTGGAATTACTCCGACAGATTATCAGCAATGCTGTTTTTGCTAATTGCTATGCTCCGACGAATGTTTTTGTTGCAAAGTAGAACTTCGGCTACTGTAGTTATTTCGTGGTAATGATAATCGGATGTGGGGATATGGTTACGAAGCCTCTCGCGACAGTCATTTAAAGCTCTCGGTTGACTTTTTTTTGTCGCGGATTGGGAGAAAATCACAAGCTTTCGATAAGTGCCTCCATCATCGTCGTTAGGGCATGGACTGGGTCTGACTGTCGTGCAACTCCCAAGGCTCCCAGTTGTATGCTCTTCAAGTGACATCACGGAGATGAATTCTGAGGCGGCGTCCTCTTCGTCCATAGATTACGCTTGCAGCGCCACTACTCGCACCAGTTGGTAAACTATTATGAAGTCTTCTACGATTTTTGTGTCAAGCGCACAATTCTAGGCATTGTCCATTGTATTTCTTGTGTCCGTATTGAAGTTGCACACTTCTATGGCTTCCCTAATCACGACCTCTCAGAAGTTTGAAACGTGTGCCAGAATTCTCGTCTGTTAAAACACAGTCTTGGGTTTATTCAGTAGACTGTGCTCTACCACTGCTGATGTTCGGAAATTTATGTACTTAAGGTGACGTTTTCAACAAAGCGATCGCCAAGTGTGTTTATAAATTTCCCCACGTAACTGTTGCCACACGAGCAATGAATATTATAAATCTCTGGTGCTCTCATGCCGAAATAACATTTAACAAGCCGCAACATTTCTTTCATTATCCTATGTGGCTAGAAAAGAGGTCTGATTCCTGTCTGTTTAATAGTCTACCTATAATAATTGTTGTTGCGCAGAAAAATGGCAGCCGCGGTATGTGTTTGTTCTCCTCCCTTGGTTGAGCGGCATCGCGTCTTCCTTCCCTCGACAGAGATGACCTAATATCACAGGCTAAATACCCGTTCCTTCTTAGGCCGGTATTACACTATCAAATTTCTTTGTCAAATATCTTTGTCCAATATCTTTGTCAAAGATATTTGATGGTGTAATAGGGAACTTCGTCAAATGTCGTTCAATATTTGATTAAATCTAGGGCCTCGCTGTAGATTTGATCAAAGAAGTCGCTTGTCTTCTGTTCACTGCAATGTGACATGTTACCACATGGAGCGCTAGCATCGCTGCATTCGGTCATCTGTAGTGTTTTTATAAACATTGCCGGTAAATACAATTGGTGTGTGCCGACATGCAGATGTAGCAGTTCTTAAGTGAATATTGTGCTTTGTGATATGAGGATACACTTCATTGAGCGCATACATAAATGTATGCTCATCCATTCTTAAGTAATTGATGTACGACTTGACGTCCTCCACTATAAGCTCACGTAACAAGTTTTGTTGAATGCTTCTATCGTGTCGTCGTAAAACCCACGGCTTCACCGGGTGTGTTTCCTTTTTTCCCCCGCTTCTCTTCCACATGTGCACACAGTGCAATTGTGGTACATGAAACTGCTGCGGTTAACAGTTGCATACCAATGCTGTATGTTGCACTGGCCAACGCCAATGGGAGGGGTCAGCAACTGACCCCACAACCATCACGCATTCTCTGTCTAGGATCACATTACTTATGTATTTCCATAATTGTGGCGGATTACAAGATTAAAATGTTGATTATTATTACTGGGAAAGGGTTTCTGGGACATTTTTAGCAAAAAATAAATAGTTTTTTTTACATTTATTTGTGTTAATTTCACAATTGCAAGGATTACTCAGGTTCACATTCAGAACACTTTACAGTACGAATTACTTCTTCTTTCTTGGTGTGTGCAGGGCAGATATACTTCCCGCAAGAAGTGCAAGCCTTCATGTACTTCCGGTCTTTGCTTCTGGCGCATAAGTAACAGCGTCCTTCCTGTGGCAGATTATCCAGAGCTGCACGTGTTACTTTCCGTCGCGGCTCCGTAACATTATTTCCTCTGCTCACAGCACCTTGATTTTGATTACACTCATACCCAAAAGTTGATAACGCTGTAGTGTATTTTGAGTGTAGGCCTACAGCATTTTGAGCGCGTCTTTTCATGTTGAGGTCACAAAGTTCACGAGCAAGATCTTTCAGGTACTTCTTTCTTCCAGAACTCTTTGTCGGGTAATTCTTTGTCCATTCCTTGTGTGTATCTTGAAATACAACATATGAATTGTATGCTGCAATGTCAATCAAGTTCAAAAACACCGCCATGGGCCATCGACGCGTTGCTCGACGGCAGCTGTACGTTCTTACACACTTATCGAATGTATCCACTCCTGACTTTGTACAGTTGTAGAATAGAATGATGTCTGGCTTCTCTTCCGTCACATTCATATCATGATGTTGGGTTGACAATACTGTAACAACCTTTCCTTTCTTAGGCACGTAACTGACTAAAGTGGCATCATCACTAAAGGCAAATTGGATTGTTCCTGGTGTAGCTTTTTTTTTAGAGAAACAGGACTATAGTTATTTTCTCTTTCAAAAAATCAGATTCGAGTGTAACGGTAGTGAACTTTCTGTCCATGGTAACATTTCTTCCAGATTGTTTCAAGTTAGACATTTCAATCAATCTTCTAACTATTTCAGGGCCACTGTTATGGTTCTTCTCATTAGCGTGCTTTCTAGCGTAGGGATCCGCAGCGAAGCAGTATTTTGTATCTGAATCACATAACAGGTTCACCTCTATTCCATATTTTCCTGGTTTTGTTGGAATATATAGCCCGAATGGGCATCGCCCATGGAAGGTCACAAGTTCTTCATCCACTGTAACTGACTCACTAGTATTATAAAACTCAGGAAATTTACTAACTATCATGTTCCATATATCCCTGATAGGAGCAAATTGTCGGTCTGTTTTCTGGCTGGTCGAGTTAAAGCATCATCAAAACGCAAGCACTTCAGTATGAACCTCAGTCTATGCTCCGAAAACGAAGCTCGGTACATCGGAAAGTTTTCTTTACTAAATATATCACGTAAACTGCCCTTGTTCTGTCTATGGACTCCACAGTTCAACAGAATTCCGATTGCTGACAATTTCTTCCCTTTCAAATGCTTTCGAATTTTTTATGAAAATATCTTCAGATGATTCCCTAAGATTTCCAAGCTTTTGATTGGTTCACATCAAAATGTTATCCAGGATGTTATCATCAAAGTACATGAGAAAAGCTTTACCTGGTGTATCAGATTTTATCCCTGGCTTAGTTCCTTTCGGGGTTCTCATTACGTTAGCAACAGACCTCCTCCTTTGATTTACGTAAGGGCTTCTCTTCCACATCATACTTGACAGGGCCACCATGTCTTTTTCAAGTTGATCAATTTGTGCTTTCGGCCTGGGTCGTCTTCTTGTTGGCTGAATATCTATAAAAATATGAAAACAGAACCGAACACTAGCAAACCAAGCACTCTACCGAGACACACATCTTAATAGACTCCCAAATATCTGCAAAAAGTAATAAAAATCAATACTTACCCTGTTCACATTCGTCCAACTCGCTGCTGTCAGAAACTACTTGATCTGGAATTTCCATGACTACATCTTCAGTTTCACTGCTTGAGCTTTCGGATAGTTCACCACTAAATTCATTGTCTGAACTCTCAAGCAAATTTCTAATTTGGTCATCTGTCAATTTCAGCTTCTTGTACATTCTGTCACCTGCCACAAAGATATTATCTTCCATTCACCACACTGTTTACCGGTTGACTGCGAGTGGTGATTGTTGACCAGCTACACCTTCAGTTGTAACAATCGCTATAACTCAACAATGAATGTAAACCAAAAGCTGTTCTTATTGTCGATTGTAGTAATTATAATTACGATAAATGTCATGTATTTATTATATAAACTACTGAACACGACAGGAGTTTTAGCCTAAAAACTTCGTTGGGGTCAGTTACTAACCCCCCCCCCCCCCAATTGGTATGCAACTGTTAATAACAAGTTGTTGTTGTCAGCCATCTTGAGCTTTGACGAAAAATATGATGACAGTATAATACCCCTTCTAGCGCTACGTCAAAGATCTTTGTCAAATATATTTGACGGAATATTTGATCACATCTTTGACAAAGAAATTTGATAGTTTAATACCGGCCTAACACTGTGATCAGGTGATTAACTTCGGAGTTGAAATAGGCTTTGTCTAAAATAGTCCTTGTTCTCTGCATTAGGGCGTTAGCTCTCTTGAGTTTTACGATGAAATCTACACCCAGTGAGATATAGGCCCGTATGCGACGGTGTCCTATACAAAGAGCGGCCGAGTTGACTATCTAATTTTCATTCGGCCACCACATCCAAGAAAGGCAACTTCCATTCCGCGATCATCGGATACTACGTAAATTTCCGTTAAATCTACGAAGCTGTTGCATAATTCTGATTTTCACGCAGAGTATATTCTGCACCCGTAAGACAATCCTTCGAGTTTCTGTTTTAGAATGGTTTGTTTTTATTCTTGACCTCGTTACGCCGGGTGCGTGGCCGAGGTTGCTAACGAACGCTAGTGCGGTGATGTGATACCACTAATCAGCGAACTGTGCCGCAGAATCGTGCGTTAAATTACAAACCTCTTCTTAATGTCCCATGGAGTGACGAACGAGGTGCTGTTTGGGCAATCTGCTTTGTGTAATTCTAAGAGAATAGACTATGTAGCCGGCCGATGTGACCGAGCGGTTCTAGGCGCTTCAGTCTGGAACTGCGCGACCGCTACGGTCGCAGGTTCGAATCCTGCCTCTGGCATGGATGTGTGTGATGTCCTTAGGTTAGTTAGGTTTAAGTAGTTCTAAGTTCTAGGGGACTGATGACCTCAGATGTTAAGTCCCCTAGTGCTCAGAGCCATTTTTTTTAATAGACTATGTAACAAGATCAGGTTTCACACCCTCTATTTCCTTAACTCCATATGCCTAGCCCCTTTTAAAAATAAGAATTGTAGACCAAGAACGAAGTAGTTGGATTATAAAAGATGTAAGACAGGGATGTAGTCTTGCGCCCCTTACTGGTGAATTGATACATCGAAGAAGCAAGGACGGCAGGGTTCGTAAGTGCGATTAAAATTCTGAGTAAAGAATATCAATTTAAGATTCACTGATGAGACTGCTATCGTCAGTGGAAGTGAAAAAGAATTGCAGGATCTATTGAATGGAATGAACAATCTAATGACTGGACAATATAGATTGCGAATAAACCGGAAAAGACAAAAGTAATGAGAGGTGGCAGAAATGAGAACAGCGAGAAATTTAACATCAACATTGGTGATTACGAAGTAGACGAAGGAAAGGAATTCTGCTACCTATCAAACAAAATTATGGATGTCGATGTATGGAGACTATAAAAAGTCGACTGTCACAGGCAAACAGAGCATTCTTCGCCAAAAGAAGTCTACTTGTATCAAACACAGCTCTTCGCCTGAGGAAGAATTGTATGGAAGTGGATCATGGATTGTGGGAGAATCACAAAAGAAGAGTAACGAAGTATTGAATATGTGGTGCTATGGAAGGATGTGTGGAGTTACAAGGCAACAAATGTGGGGATTCTCGTCAGAATCTGTGAGCTAGTTAATTAGTTTCATGTTCAATGGGTCATTTGTACGATTAATCGTAATGATATGGTACGAGCCACTTTACATTCACATTACAAATTCATATGTAAGTATAGGTACATGTTGATCATTTACAAGCATTTTTTAAATACAGATTTATATTAGTAATTTCTGTCCGCCAGCTTTTACTCATTAGAAAACTAGAAATTCTCGTACGAAATAAAAGACGTTGTGAAGGAGAAACTTTTTCACTTTTGTTTTCAAACTTATCTTTGCAGTGTGTCAGACTTTTATGCAATTGATCAAAAATTTTAAAATGGCTCTGAGCACTATGGGACTCAACTGCTGAGGTCATTAGTCCCCTAGAACTTAGAACTAGTTAAACCTAACTAACCTAAGGACATCACAAACATCCATGCCCGAGGCAGGATTCGAACCTGCGACCGTAGCGGTCTTGCGTTTCCAGACTGCAGCGCCTTTAACCGCACGACCACTTCGGCCGGCTAAAAATTTTTTTTAATAACGGCCCTGTGTACCACTCTCTTTCCTAAAGTCATCCTTAATGTGGAGCACTGACTGTCATTTTTTCTTACTGTATTACACGAGGGCGTGCTGAAAGGTAATGCCCCCGAATTTTTTATGGGCAAACTCTTAAAGCTTTTTAAGTAAAACACACGTTATTATCACGCTATATATTTTTTATGTCTACATATTTGTAGCCCTCTCCCTTTAGAAGGCTCCGAATTCTAGCGTGTAACATTGCGGTATGTAAAGTAAATGTGTCGGTGCGTGATAATGTAGGAACACACGCGAATGTTGCGACTTCTGCAACAACCCGACACTTTGGCTACACGACCATGGACCATCCTCCATATTTGGCCCCATCTAATTTTCATCTGTTTCTAAAACTTAACGAACACCTTCGATGTGCAAGCGGTGCATGCAGAGATGCGGTTGTGGCTCCGTCATCGAAGTCAAACATTCTACAGTCACGCAACCAAGAAACTGGTTTCTCGTCAAGTGAAATGTGTTCGTCGCCAGGATGATTATGTTGTTGTTGTGGTCTTCAGTCGTGAGACTGGTTTGATGCAGCTCTCCATGCTACTCTATCCTGTGCAAGCTTCTTCATCTCCCAGTACCTACAGCAACCTACATCCTTCTGTATCTGTTTAGTGTATTCATCTCTTGGTCTCCCTCTACGATTTTTACCCTCCACGCTGCCCTCCAATACCAAATTGGTGATCCCTTGATGCCTCAGAACATGTCCTACCAACCAACCCCTGTTCTAGTCAAGTTGTGCCACAAACTTCTCTTCTCCCCAATCCTATTCAATACCTCCTCATTAGTTATATGATCTACCCATCTAATCTTCCGCATTATTCTGTAGCACCACATTTCGAAAGCTTCTATTCTCTTCTTGTCCATGTTTCACTTCCATACATGGCTACACTCCATACAAATACTTTCAAAAACGACTTCCTGACACTTAAATCTATACTCGATGTTAACAAATTTCTCTTCTTCAAGAACGCTTTCCTTGCCATTGCCAGTCTACATTTTTATATCCTCTCTACTTCAACCATCATCAGTTATTTTGCTCCCCAAGTAGCAAAACTCCTTTACTACTGTAAGAGTCTCATTTCCTAATGTAATCCCTTCAGCATCACCCGACTTAATTCGACTACATTCCATTATCCTCGTTTTGCTTTTGTTGATGTTCATCTTATATCCTCCTTTCAAGATTGAGAAACAAATGTGTAAACATGAAGAATAAAGATGTAGAATGTCTATAACGTTGTTTCGTTCAAAATGCTTAAAGAATTTTTAATATAAAAAATTCGAATCATTAGTTATCGGCATCCCCTCGTAATTATAAACCTCATAGTTCCCTTTGAACTTAATGAGTAAGTAAATAGACTGCGAAACAGTAGTCAAAATGCCCCTTGAACAGATATCTACAAGATGATCGTGGATGAGCACCACATATTATCCTTGCACCAAGTTTTTGAGTAATGAAGAGTTCCGTTCTGAACGATCAGTTAACTTAGAACATTATTCCACATGACATTTTGGAATGAAAATACGCAAAATATGTTACTTTTTGATTTGTCTCTCCCCAGATTTGTAGTGATTCGAAGTGCAAGTGTGGCCAAACTAAGTTGTTTTGGGAGTTCCAAAAAGTGTTTTTCCAAGCTTAAATTCTCATCAGCCTTGACACCTAAAAATTTTGCGGTTTCCAACCTAGTCATTGTTTCTTTACCATGTGTTACACTTATAATGGTGTAGAATCTCCAGATGTACAGAACTGAATTTTTTTTTTTAAATTAAGAGAGACCATTTGCAGAACACCACACAATAATATTTCTGAGAACATTATTTGAAATTTGTCCTGTTGCTGTATGGATGCTTTTATTTATTACAATACTAGTGTCATCCGTAAAAAGAAATGATTCTGTTTGTTGTACATTAGACGGAAGGTAGTTTACGTATACTCATATACAGATGGCGCTAGTATTGCGTACACAAGGTATAAAAGGGCAGTGCGTTGGCGGAACTGACATTTGCACTCAGGTAATTCATCTGAAAATGTTTCCGACCTGACTGTGGCCGCACGAAGGGAATTAACAGACGCTGAGCGGGGAATGGTAGTTCGAGCTAGACGCATGGACCTTCCATTTCGGAAATCGTTGGGGAATTCAATATTCCGAGATCCACAGTGTCAAGAGTGTGATGAGAATAATAAATTTCAGGCATTACCTCTCACCACGGACAACGCAGTGACCGAAGGCCTTCACTTAACGACCGAGAGTAGCAATGTCTGCGTAAGGTTGCCAGTGCTAAGAGACAAGCAACACTGCGTGAAATAACAGCAGAAATCAATAAGGGACGTACGACGAATGTATCCGTTAGGACAGTGCGGCGAAATCTGCCGTTAATGGGCTATGGTAACAGTCGACTGCAGCGCCTATCCTGGGCTCGTAACCATATCGGTTAGACCATCGTCGACTGGAAAACAGTGATCTGGTCAGATGAACCCCGATTTCACTGCTAAGAGTTGATGGTCGAGTTCGAATTTGATGCAGTCCGCACTTACCCATGGAGACAATTTTTCAACAAGGCACCCCGTGATTGTGTGCACTGTGTTTACATGGAATGGACTGAATCCTCTGTTCCAACTGAACCGATCATTGACCGGATATGGTTATGTTCGGCTACTTGGAGATCATTTGCATCCATTCATGGACTTAAAACGATTTGGCCACCCAGATCATCCAAAATGAATCCCATAGAATAGTTACATAATCGAGAGGGCAGGTGATGCTCAAAATCCTGCACCGGCGACACTTTCGCAATTGTGGACTGTTATAGAGACAGTATGGCTCTTTATTTCTGCAGGGGACTACCAACGACTTGAGTCCATGCCACTTCGAGTTGCTGTACAACGTAGGGGAAAGGATGTCCCACACGATATTACGAGGTATTCCACTACTTTCTTCACCTTCGTGTATGAGGAGAGTAACATGTGTGAAACACTGACGAGAAGAAAGAAAGGGGTGATAAGCCATGTGTTACGACATAAAGGAGTAACTTCCACGGTACTTGAAGGTGCTGTAGAGGATTAAAACTGTGGAGGAAGAGAGATTAGAATTTGTTCAATTAAGGTTATAGGGTGCGAATGTTACTCTGAGATGAAGAGGTTATCACATGAGAATAATTCACTTACTTTGTCTTTTTAACTTTGGTTTCGGCAAATCATTTAAAGCGAATGCCAGGACTGTTCCTTCAGTAAGGTTTCGGTTGTTTCCTCCCTTTTTTGAACTGAGATACGGGTTCACTTTCACTGACGCAGACGTCGATGAGACGTTGAAAACTATCCTTCCTTCACTCCTTCACGGTGCGTGTGAGAAAAACTCTCCAGGACCCATAGCTGCCACTATATCAGACACTCTTGTTCTAATTCGTGCTCGAATAAGGAATCTTGAGACTGAGTTAATGGTGTGACTGTTAGTCTGATACTAAAGTGTTTAATTTCTTGTCAAGTGGGCCGAATAATGTAATGCTTTCAGTCACTGCAGCACCGCTGATTATCAAGATGTGGAAAGGGGAAATTATCTGCCGTACAGCCACGACCATTGCAGAGTTCATGTTTCTTTTTCTGTCACATCCATGCCAACTGACGACTGAGCTACGGGAGGAAAAAAAAAAAAGCACTCGAAACTATTATGGATGAGTAAATCACCTCCCTTGGAGTTAACTGTATGCTACCACCTTACCAACCAACAATTTTAGTTAGAGGACACCTAAAAATATTGCTGTTGTCGCATTTATGACATTTCAATGAAACTTAAAACGTTGAGACCAAGCACCAGCTAACTGTAGCAAATCGTCCATGTCAGTTCCAGCGACAGACGAACGTGAGATAACAGGGTTCCAGTATGCTGCGTCATCAGTCGAACAGTTCCAGAATGATATTTTCACTCTGCAGCGGAGTGTGCGCTGATATGAAACTTCCTGGCAGATTAAAACTGTGTGCCCGACCGAGACTCGAACTCGGGACCTTTGCCTTTCGCGGGCAAGTGCTCTACCAACACCGGGCGTGAGTCGTGCTTCGGTAGCTCAGTTGGTGGAGCACTTGCCCACGAAAGGCAAAGGTCCCGAGTTCGAGTCTCGGTCGGGCACACAGTTTTAATCTGCCAGGAAGTTTCATATCAGCGCACACTCCGCTGCAGAGTGAAAATATCATTCTGGAAACATCCCCCAGGCTGTGGCTAAGCCATGTCTCCGCTATATCCTTTCTTTCAGGAGTGCTAGTTCTGCAAGGTTCGCAGGAGAGCTTCTGTAAAGTTTGGAAGGTAGGAGACGAGATACTGGCAGAAGTAAAGCTGTGACTACCGGGCGTGAGTCGTGCTTCGGTAGCTCAGTTGGTAGAGCACTTGCCCGCGAAAGGCAAAGGTCCCGAGTTCGAGTCTCGGTCGGGCACACAGTTTTAATCTGCCAGGAAGTTTCATATCAGCGCACACTCCGCTGCAGAGTGAAAATATCATTCTGGAAACATCCCCCAGGCTGTGGCTAAGCCATGTCTCCGCTATATCCTTTCTTTCAGGAGTGCTAGTTCTGCAAGGTTCGCAGGAGAGCTTCTGTAAAGTTTGGAAGGTAGGAGACGAGATACTGGCAGAAGTAAAGCTGTGAGTACCGGGCGTGAGTCGTGCTTCGGTAGCTCAGTTGGTAGATCACTTGCCCGCGAAAGGCAAAGGTCCCGAGTTCGAGTCTCGGTCGGGCACACAGTTTTAATCTGCCAGGAAGTTTCAGTCGAACAGTTAGTTTACAACCTCGTCGCTACCGTGCAAGATAGCAACTCTGCATCTTAGCAGCCCTTTATCGGCGCTGTTACGCCGTAGCTTCTATGGGATCTGTCCGCGCTCACAGCTGCTCGAGTTCTGAAGTGGTGTTATCGGAATGCTCTTAGTCTCCGATGAGTGCTTCTTGTATGCGAGCTCGCAGTTCCGACGACTGTCTGTTGATACGCCAGCGGGCATCGACCGTTCGGGGAAGCTGATGTACCAGAGTATTCGGGCGACGATAAAACCCAGTAGAAAAACTACGCGACGAACGTCTGCAAGCAAAAACAAGATGCGGATCATGTGACCAGCTGTCTGAACACCAGGCGCCACGGCCTTTAGTTCCCGGAGCCGGGGATGAAGTACACTCATTGGGCCCTCGATGGTAACATCTGGAGAAAGACGCACGCTGCCCGCTGGGATCTCATTAGCGCTGATAGGCGACATTCTGAAGTAAATTCAGCGCCACAAACAGATTACTCTACTAAATCTGGATTGCAACTATCATCGCGTGAATTAGAGGCTAGGGTGAAAAGTTCTCGGCCTGGCGGTGAAAGTGTGTCTTTAGTAAAAATAATTTCTGTACCTTCTGTACTGTATTTTATGGGACCCAAGGCCCTCCCAAGAGAAAAACTGGTCAAGTGCGAGTAGGACTGCGCTCTGAGGGTTCCATACAAAATTAATTATGTGTTTAGACAATTGATCCATACCAGCAATCGCGCGGTGTAGGCGCAAGGTCCAAGGCGCCTTGCCACGGTTCGCGCGGCTCCCTCCATCGGAGGTTCGAGTCGTCCCTCAGGCGTGTGTGTGTGTGTGTGTGTGTTTTGTCCTTTGCGTAAGTTAGTTTAAGTAGTGTGTGAGCCTAGGAACCGATGACCTAAGCAATTTGGTCCCATAGGAACTTACCACCACCATCCCAGGAATCGAGAATCACGGCCTCTACTCGATATCGATAAGGGCAAGATATTGGTCACCGGGAATACCAAGACTTTTTTGAGAATGTTTTAATTTGAACATTGGTATTTTTGTATAATTTCGAATTTTCTATTGTCATTTATTTTATTAATTTTGAGGTTATAATAACATGTCACTGTTGCAATTAGCAACACCAATTATTTCCTCCTTTACTTGTACTGTAAAACCCTGCCAAATTTCCTGATTCTTGGTCGATGGGCAGCACTCTATAGTTTGTGCTGAGTGTTTTTGCGAGTATCAAAATATGTGACATAAACGGCCGTGTCTTTTGGTTGCATTAATTTAGAAGCTTAACTTTCTTTATACCACCAAAGGACCATACCCCTTAGCATGTGACATAACTTTCAGTTAGATACATCTGTCCATTCCTGACAGAATGGGTTCTTAACAGTCGGACGGACAGACAGACAAACGGACAACAAAATGATCCTTTAAGGCTTCCATTTTTCCGATTGAGATATGTAAGCCTAAAAATCCACTTCTTTCGACATAGCGACTTTTTACAGTCATTCCAGGTAATGGATTAAAACCCTGAAGTGATTCAGGAAGGTCTGTAAAATGCTCCTTCACGGTCTGTGAAATGCCCCTTCACGGCTGTTGTAATCGATTTATTGACATCAAAACGTTGCTTTCGATGTTGAAACAGGTGCAAATCAGAGGATGTCAAATCTTTTGAATATGGTGGATGTTGCAGCAGTTCGTATATCAAATCCTCGAGTTTTTACGATGTGAAAGCACTTTTGTGAACACGTACCTCATCTTGGTATTTTTTCTTATAGACTCGAAGTCTCTTATCACCCGTGTTGTCTACAACTACATCCAGTCTCCGCAAGCCACATTAAAGGTTTTCACTGGTGGCAAAAATAAGTACAGAGTGATTATAAGTGAAAACTTTCGCCACTTTAGAGGGTTCTCATGAAAAACTGTTGGTTGTAGAACAGTGAAACTTTGTGGAGATATTTGTGAGGACATGCGGAAGAGAACTATCGAACAAGCCATTGAAAGAAACACATTTTAATTTCCACGTGAGAAGGTAACAGTTATTAATTGCGTACGATGCTTACGTTCCAAGTTACAAACGCTGCTCAGTGTGACAACCATCTGCATCCACGACAGCCTGGAATCGCACTAGAGATTGCTCTACTGCTGCTCCAAACAACGGTGGACAGTGGAATCTTCAGTTGTCGTGCCACAGCTCGTGCACTGCTTGAAGATCGCACATCTCAGTAGTGGCAGCAGTAATAGTATGTGGTGCAGTTAGCCGTCGTCCTCTTCCAGGAGCAATTCCCGATTCGCCAGTTAATTCGGACTTCCGAATCGCGTTTTTCAACCTCGTGCGGAAAGAGAACCTCTCACATTGTCCAGACCCTTGTTAAGTGTCCATAACTGTAATGCACACTAATTCCATTGTTTCAAACCTATGTCGCCGTACCAATACCGGCGCCTAACGACAAGTCATGACACAAACACCACTAACAAGGCAAACCCTGCAGCGCACAATCCGAACACTTTCCTTTAAAGTTGGGCAGCCATAGGGTAAATAGTTTTCCGTATACACTGACCTAAGTAGCGAAAGTTTAATTAAACCCCCTGTAAAACTAGTGTTGTGTAAACTGTTAATTGACGCACTAACTCGCCGCTTGGAATACTCTGCAGCGCCACGTTACCAGTTGAGAGGTTTAACCTTACTTTCTTGTGTAGATAAAAATTCACTTGGTCTGCAAAATTATGATGTAATTATAATAAAGTTTTTTAGGGACACGGCTTTGAAACAAAATGTGTTCTTTTCTGCTTTACGATGAACACTATTGTGACAGACATGATGATTCGTTAATTGGTTTTCAAATGATCATCCCGTCATCATCCGCATCTATGTCTTCATCTAGATGAAAACGCGTGCTACACTACTGGCCATTAAAATTGCTACACCACGAAGATAACGTGCTACAGACGCGAAATTTAACCGACAGGAAGAAGATGCTGTGATATGCAAATGATTAGCTTTTTAGTGCATTCACACAAGGCTGGCGGCGGTGGCGATACCTACAACGTGCTGACATGAGGAAAGTTTCCAACTGATTTATCATACACAAACAGCAGTTGACCAACGTTGCCTGGTGAAACGTTGTTATGATGCCTCGTGTAAGGAGGAGAAATGCGTACCATCACGTTTCCGACTTTGATAAAGGTTGGATTGTAGCCTATCGCGATTGCGGTTCATCGTATCGCGACATTGCTGCTCGAGTTGGTCGACACCCAATGACTGTTAGCAGAATATGGAATCGGTGGGTTCAGGAGGGTAATACTGAACGCCGTGCAGGATCCCAACGGCCTCGTATCACTAGCAGTCGAGATGAAAGGCATCTTAAAGCATGGCTGTAACGGATCGCGCAGCCACGTCTCGTCCCTGAGTCAACAGATGGGGACGTTTACAAGACAACAACCATCTGCACGAACAGTTCGAAGACGTTTGCAGCAGCATGGACTATCAGCTTGGAGACCATGGCTGCGGTTACCCTTGACGCTACTTCACAGATAGGAGCGCCAGCCATGGTGTATTCAACGACGAACCTGGGTGCACGAATGGCAATACGTCATTTTTTCGGATGAATCTAGGTTCTGTTTACAGCATCATGATGGTCGCATCCGTGTTTGGCGACATAGTGGTGAACGCACATTGGAAGCGTGTATTCGTCATACTGGCGTATCACCCGGCGTGATGGTATGGGGTGCCATTGGTTACACGTCTCGGTCACTTCTTGTTCGCATTGACGGCACTTTGAACAGTGGACGCTACATTTCAGATGTGGTACGACCCGTGGCTCTACCCTTCATTCGATCCCTGCGAAATCCTACATTTCAGCCGGATAATGCACGACCGCATGTTGCAGGTCCTGTACGGGCCTTTCTGGATACAGAAAATGTTCGACTGCTGCCCTGGGCAGCACATTCTCCAGACCTCTCACCAATTGAAAACGTCTGGTCAATGGTGGTCGAGCAACTGGTTCGTCACAATACGCCAGTCACTACTCTTGATGAACTGTGGTATCGTGTTGAAGCTGCATGGGCAGCTGTACCTGTACACGCCATCCAAGCTCTGTTTGACTCAATGCCCAGGCATATCAAGGTCGTTATTACGGCCAGAGGTGGTTGTTCTGGGTACTGATTCCTCTGGATCTAAGTACCCAAATTGCGTGAAAATGTAGTGACATGTCAGTTCTAGTATAATACATTTGTCCAATGAAAACCCGTTTATCATCTGCATTTCATCTTGGTGTAGTAATTTTAATGGCCAGTAGTGTATTAAATGTCAACTTGAAGCAGGAAGACTGCTTCCGTAACAGTGAGAGGGCTACAAACGCCAGAGCTATTCTACTTTCCTCCTTCCTACTCTCGGACGTGTCAACAATATTTTTATGTTTCGGTTGAACAAAAGCAGCATTCCCACGACTTCTTGCTTTCTTTTAGCAGTAGAGCCTTCATGAAATCACTTTTCCAGTTTTCAATACTTTGTTGCTCCTTTCTCAGTAACCGCTCTTCATTCATCGTTCCACTACCCCTCTGTCTCATTTCCGCTGACCAATTTACGACACTTTTTTTTTTTTGCACTTTTAAATGCTTTATTTCTAGAAACGTCCCCTTGTGTCACATATTGCTATTCTCTACGTCATTTCGTATCTTTCTTCACTCTTGAGTCTTAGTTGTTCGCAATATTTTTTCCTAAATAAAGCATGTAGTCCATCCTAGTGTAAATGCCGTGTGACTAGGGCCTCCCGTCGACCGTTCGCCGGGTGCAAGTCTTTCGATTTGACGCCACTTCGGCGATTTGGGCGTCGATGGGGATGAAATGATGATGATTAGGACAACAAAACACCCAGTCCCTGAGTGGAGAAAATCTCCGACCCAGCTGGGAATCGAACCCGGGTGCTTAGTATTGACATTCTCTCGCGCTGACCACTCAGCTACCGGGAGCGGACTATTCTTCTAGTGAACATTGTGGGATAATTTTACGCTAGTTACTGCTGTGTAACATTATTGCTTTTCGTCACATGTAGTGCAACCCGTTCCTAGTGCTGCTTTACTTGTCACCAAATTTACTGATAATTACCGATTACACGCGTTTCTAGCCGTGATCGCCGACACATGCTAGTGCAACGGCGCTCAATTTAGCGGTAGTCTATTCGAATATTGAAGGTGAAGGAAATTTTCGTAACCAGGTGTGAACAGCATGGTGAGGGGAAGTGGTGGTGGTGGTTAGTGTTTAACGTCCCATCGACAACGAGGTCATTAGATTAGAGACGGAGCGCAAGCTCGGCTTAGGGAAAGATTGGGAAGGAAATCGGCCGTGCCCTTTCAAAGGAACTATCCCGGCATTTGCCTGAAACGATTTAGGGAAATCACGGAAAACCTAAATCAGGATGGCTGGAGACGGGATTGAACCGTCGTCCTCCCGAATGCGAGTCCAGTGTGCTAACCACTGCGCCACCTCGCTCGGTGTGAGGGGAAGTGGCAGCGTACAATTTTCCATCTCCAAATCATTCACCAATGTCCTGTATTAAATACCAAATATCTCCTCAGAGCTTCATAGGATGAGGGCATACGACACAATTGGTGCTGATCCGTCTGCAGGACCGAGACCTGAGTTTGGCGCTGCTCCTCTCCCCCAATTACTATTATTCGAGAGCCATAGGCTCTGTACAGAAACACTTCCCCGCTCTTTTCTCTCCTTAACAATCCATATAAATAGAAACATAATTACAAACTTTTTTTTGTGGAGGAGGGCGGAAACACTTCTGTTTTTTGTCTTGTTTGATGAGGCCAACTTCTTCAAATCAGAACAGAACTTACCTCCAACGTCCTCAATAACTGTTAGATATATCCCTGTCTCTGTCTTGCCCTGCAGTTTTTACAGCTCCCTCTAGTGCAATGGAACTTATTCCATGGTGTTTTAACGTACACCGTCCGTCCAAAAATATCCGAGATTAATTTTATTCCTGGCTTATAAGCGACGTCAGTGCAGTAACTACGGTCGCAGGTTCGAATCCTGCCTCGGGCATGGATGTGTGTAATGTCCTTAGGTTAGTTAGGTTTAAGTAGTTGTAAAATCTAGGCGACTGATGACCTCAGATGTTGAGTCCCATAGTGCTCAGAGCCATTTGAACCATTTTGCAGTAACTATCGTGACAGCTTGAACTAATCGTTATTTATAAAAGGCAATGTCTGACTGACTGACTGACTCTACATCATCGTCCAGTCCAAACCGCTAAGGATAGAAACTTGAAATCTGGGGAAAGTGTGGATCTTATTACTGTAGGCGTCGTTTAAGAAGGGATTTTTCGAAATTCCAACCCTAAGGGGATGAATGTTTTTCTTTTTTTTAAAAAAAAAAAGAATGTCGCTATTAAGGCAATTTTGGAGCTAGAACTACGAAAAGTGGCATTTGGTTTCTCAGTCAGAAGATAAAAAATACATCTTTCAGCATGTATGCAAATTCAACCACTACGGGGAAAGCAGTGGGTGAAAATTTTTTTTAAATAACTACTAAAGATGTAATAAAATATTTTAAGGCTACATTTATGACATTTGGTATTTGACTTCTCGGTTAGAAATGAAAACCTACGTGCTTTAGTGTTTCTGAAAATTCAACACCTAAGGGAGAGCAATAGGGGACGAAAATTTTTAAGAAAATATTTTATTGCATTACAAATTTTTTAAAGTTAAATTTATGAAAACTGGTATTTCACTTCTCGATTCGATATAAGTAAATTTGATACAAAGAAATATTTGTTACGGGATAAAAGCTGCTGTGGAAATATCTCCAAAAGAACGCAAAAGGCATGATTAACAAAAACTTTGGACTCTAGCTACCAGAATCGCTTTTTGGTCAGAAGCACATTCGGAAAAGACCATGCTTATGTGGCCTTAAGTAGCCTAAAAAGCTTAGAAGATATTGTAATTTGTGAACATAAAAATTCGATTAAATATTAAAAAAAATCTCTGCAGGCCATACAGTCTATGCGAGCGATGCAGCGGGCGCTAAGCTGGTTACTGATAAACAACGGATGTTCTTTCGACCAGTCAGTTGGGAGCAGGCAATGTTGAATGGGAACGTGCGGTCGCAGTGTCACCGTTATTGTGTAGCGGTGCTGCCTCTAGATCACGTGGTCCCGGATTCGATTCCCGGCTGGGTTGGGAATTTTCTTTGCCCGGGGTTTGGGTCTTTGTGTTGTCTTCATCATTTCATAATCATCATCATGATCATTCGTGACAGTGGCTAGATTGGATTGTGTTAAACTTGGACTGTGTAAAAATTGGTACTTTGTACGGGCGCTGATGACCGCGTAGTTGAGCGCCCCACAAACCAAACGTCATCATCATCATCATCATCATCATCATCATCATCACCGTTATTGTGTCACAAATTACAACGGAGCAACTTCTCTAAATCAACTGTTCAAGACATTCTCCCAAATATTTTGAAGAAGAGAAAAGTGTTTGCGAACTTTGTCCCGCACATCTTGACATCCGAACAAAAACAACGATACATGAACGCCTGCCGCGACTTGATTGAAGTGGAAAACGCGAGCACGTCTTTTCTGGAAAAAAAATCCTTCAGAAATCACGGGACTTAGTGTCATCAGTACGAACCTACTACAAAATGACAAAGTTTTTGTACTTTCAACATTGCAGCCCAGTCAGCAATCGTGATAATGTAATACATAAGAAACTGTCAGCCTAAAAAAAAAAAAAAAAGTTCAAATGGCTCTGAGCACTATGGGACTTAACATCTATGGTCATCAGTCCCCTAGAACTTAGAACTACTTAAACTTAGCTAACCTAAGGACAGCACACAACACCCAGCCATCACGAGGCAGAGAAAATCCCTGACCCCGCCGGGAATCGAACGCGGGAACCCGGGCGTGGGAAGCGAGAACGCTACCGCACGACCACGAGATGCGGGCGAAACTGTCAGCCTCGATTGCGGTAATGAAACCAACCTTTACATAGGTTTCAGCTCAAATAATTGATCCTTCTTCAGAAGATACATCTGAATCTATAATTTGTCTAAGCCGGCCGGTGTGGCCGAGCGGTTTTAGGCGCTTCAGTCTGGAACCGCGCGACCGCTACGGTCGCAGGCTCGAATCCTGCCTCGGGAATGGATGTGTGTGATGTCCTTAGGTTAGTTAGGTTTAAGTAGTTGTAAAATCTAGGGGCTGATGACCTCAAATGTTAAGTCCCATAGTGCTCTGAGCCATTTGAACCATATAATTTATCTAAGAGGGCATGGTCTAGAAATAAAACTAAAACAGCCTGAATGGGTAGTCACATTTTAAAAATGCGGTACATACGTACTAAGTCAACACCAAGACTTGACTTAAGCTCTGGCGTGCGCCTCGTCTCCATGGGTGCCGTGCGGTGGGCCTCGGGAGCTCACGTGAAACTAAGCAGACCTAGATGACGCGCTGCATATCAACATGGTGGGGAACATTGCGCATGTCTGAGACCATGACTGCCAAAGATAAAAGACCGACGCAGTTATATCTTAAAACAAATAACTTACAGAAAGGTTGAGACTCTTAAACATAAAGCCTCTGCATCAGGTTATGGCTGAAATGTTACAAACTATGCATGGATTTATGTAAGTTCGAACACACTACGCCGACTTACACTATTAGAATATATCGGCCCTTTCACAACGAATGCTGCATAACGCACCCATCGTTATTAATGAAAGATGCCATAGGACATAAATCAGCGAAACTGTAGTATGTAAACGCAATAATGCAATAATTTCGGTTAACCTGTATACAGATGGTCGAGTAGGTATTTTTATCAGTTGATGTACATATACTTCTTATTGCTGACACGCACTGAATGAAGAATATTATCAAGATTAATTTTTATCTTATTACTAAAAATAACGCGTGAGTGAACGAGCGCCACTTCATCGCCATGTAATAGCAGATGACCAGCATAGGTCAAATTATGTTTTACGTGTAAAAAATATGGTAATTGCGTCAACGGACGTGCAACGCCCTTTCATCGCCCTTATACCCTATCGACCGACAGAGGTCAATTTCACTACGCGCTACAAAAGAGAATTATCGCCTCTTATATTAAAGGCTATTGTTAAATAGATATGATATGATAAAACCTGCTTGACCCGAAAAGACACATAGGAAAATTTTATGGACACTTGACATGGGAAAAGGGCATGTTCTTCACAGGGAAGAATTAAAAAGAAATAAAAGATAGCTACTAATATGCCCATGTGCATGCCATAAATGGACAAGGATGAAGTCGTCTCTGGATTGCAACTACAAATAAATGTAAAGGGAATTAAATCCCAAAAGGCCGAGACGGACCATCCAAACTTCATCTTGTCACCTGAGGCTCCATTTCACCGCTCGTGGGCTCGTAACCACTTCTATGAATATGACTATTGTCTATGGGATAGATGCTGGCATCTTAATTATTTAAAAACCGTGTGTGCCACATTATGTAAGCACCGTATGTGGAAAGACCACCTGATGGGAATCATATACCAAAATGTCACGTGCTCAAATGCATGCACGCTAGCCACTATCTTAAAGGGATGTCTAAAATAAAGTACATCAAACACCGACCATCTGTGTCACACCGCTACCGAAATACTGCTCCGCTCCTGCCAACCAATCATTAATTGGTCACGATATTCTAAATAATGGCATAAAACATTAAAAACAGTCTTGTTTTTTAACTGAAGTTGATCATTAAGGAGGTTATCCTTATTAAATTGTAAAAGAAAGCACTCCGTCTTCAGGCCACGAGTGGCCTACCGGGACCATCCGACCGCCGTGTCATCCTCAGTGGAGGATGCGGATAGGAGGGTTGTGGGGTCAGCACACCGCTCTCCCGGTCCGTATGACGGTATTCTTGACCTAAGCCGCTACTATTCGGTCGAGTAGCTCCTCAGTTGGCATCACGAAGCTGAGTGCACCCCAAAAAATGGCAACAGCGCAAGGCGACCTGGCAACAGCGCAAGGCGACCTGGATGGTCACCCATCCAAGTGCCGACCACGCCCGACAGCGCTTAACTTAGGTGATCTGACAGGAACCGGTGTATCCACTGCAGCAAGGCAGTTGCCACTTATCAAATTGTAAATGTTTAAAAATCTCCATTTCCTCTAGGATGTCTAATCTAGTACCTTTAATCTCATGATGAAGTAGCTCCGTTCTGGTTAGGGGATTAGGCGCATGTGCCATTTGGAGCAGGTGTTCGGCGAAGGAGGAACCTCGTGTGCTGTCACCATTTTTTTGTTGGAATGTCGCCCGCATCTCGTGGTCGTGCGGTAGCGTTCTCGCTTCCCACGCCCGGGTTCCCGGGTTCGATTCCCGGCGGGGTCAGGGATTTTCTCTGCCTCGTGATGGCTGGGTGTTGTGTGCTGTCCTTAGGTTAGTTAGGTTTAAGTAGTTCTAAGTTCTAGGGGACTTACGACCACAGCAGTTGAGTCCCATAGCGCTCAGAGCCATTTGAACCATTTTTTGTTGGAATGTGCTCCTTATATCTAGTAGCAATGGCTCTGCTTGTTTGGTCTATATAATAGTTCGGACCATCCTCACAGTTGGTTTGATAAACCCCTGAGCGAAATAGTTTGTCACTTGATGCTTGCAGTGTATGGCCCAAAGTTTTTTTTTCAGATTATTATTGGTTGAAAATGCTACCTTAAACCCATGGTTCTTAAGCATTCGGCCTAATCTGTAAGAAACCCTGCATATGAAGGGAATAGATAAAATGGCAGCAGGTTCACTTTCTCCCACCTCATTTAATGTGGATGACGTGTTATTTCTTTTGTTTAGTTTCTTGTTGTACATTTGCCTCAACAAGTCAGCCTTGTAACCATTATTTCTAGCAGTTTCCTCAAGCGTTACTAATTCAGATTCTAAAGCATCTGGAGACGGGGGAATTGTCAGGGCATGATGTATACTGGAATGAAAGAAAGCTAACTTATGAGCTTGTGGGGGGGGGGGGGGGGGCGGAATCGTCCGGTATGATATTATCAGAGTATGTACTTTTACGAAAAATGCTGAACGCAATGTGGCAATCTCCTATAGTGAGTGTAAGATCTAAATAATTTAAAGATCTGTTAGAGGATTCATATTCAGGTGTAAAATTAATCTTCTCATAAAGCTCGTTAAATATTAGGAAAACTTTGTCTATGTCGTTTTGGTTATCGTCAATAATAAGAAGTATATCGTCTACGTATCTTGCGTAAAAGGTTATATTATCCATGATGTCTACATTACTGGCGAAAAAAACCACATTCTAAGTAATTTAGAAAAATTTCAGACAGAATGCCAGCCAGCGGGCTTCCCATTGCTAGTCCACACGGTTGAGAAAACATTTTTCCGTTAAATATGAAATAATTATGTGTCAACACAATACGCAGAAGATTCATTTACTCATCTATTTCATTTTCCGACATTTTCTTATACTGATGCAAGTTACCTTCTAAAATCCAGAGGGTTTGGTCCACCGGAACATTGGTGTATAGACTTGTTATATCAAAAGTCACGAACTTGGAGTTTTCAGAGCACGTTATGCATTCCAAACGATTGGAACTCCGTAGAATTTTTAACGGCGTAATTCTTTGTAAACACAAAATTATCTTTTACTTTCTGATGCAGAACTCTAACTTGTGGGAGGCAGTCCCGGTACTATCTACAATCGGGCGGATCGGATGATTACATGTGAATCTTAAACTGACTTCTCATCTTAGGTGGTTTGGGATTCATATTGATAGGCTCACGTGAGCTCCCGAGGCCCACCGCACGGCGCAGAGGTTGCATAGGCTCGGTCAGTCGTGGCCGAGCGGTTTTAGGCGCTTCAGTCCGGAACCGCGCTGCTGCTACGATCGTAGGTTCGAATCCTGCCTCGGGCATGGATGTATGTGATGTTAGGTTTAAGTAGTTCTAAGTCTAGGGGACTGCTGACCTCAGATGTAAGTCCCATAGTGATTAGAGCCATTTGAACCAATTTAGACTCGGTCAAACAGGGAGTGGCGAGTATGCACGGGCAGAGCCCGTAGCTCCTCGCGGCCACAGCGTCAGACATGGCATTTTAATTTATTACTACTTTACTGTCGACTCTACTCGCAACGCAGTTCGCAGACAGTATACACATATACTTGTGAATGTACCTGCAAAATTATGTCATTGTACTGGTATGGCACATAGCTGAGGAGATACGTCACAGACATTTAGATGTGTAGAAAATTAGCTTTGACAGTTATACATTGTCTATTTGTCTTGCGGCAAATGCCCAGAGAATATTCGTCTAAAACCATTTTTGAGAACGAGAGCACTTAGTGACTTTCAACAGATGTTACATGTAATTTAAAACGTTTGCGAAACTTTTTCTTGCTGACACCACTCACAAAATGATGAAAGGAGAAAGAGTTTATCGCCAACTACATTTTCGCTCTTTATCATTCAGACTTCAGCATTAGGCATTACATTTTAATTTTTTAGTTCCTTACTACCGACTCTATTCCCAACAGCCGCGTGGTCACAGGCGCCTTGTCACGGTCCGTGCGGCTGCCCCCTTTTGGTGAAAGAGATGTTTTACGAAAGCTCTTCGTTACTTTTGGCGGGAGGGGGTGGGGTGACTTGACAATTAATGTTAAAATAGCATAATTAACTTTTATTAGTAAAACAGAATAATAAAAACACAATTCATACAATATTTTTAGTTATTGTACAGAATGAAACTTTTTTTCAACCAGACAGATTTTGTTTCTTATTCTCCTAGATGAAAAACAGGTTTCTACATGTCCTTATTCACACTAGGACTTGATATTTATAAAAATATTGGGATTCCGATGAATAGATATTATAAAAATATCATTACCCGCTCTTGATATATCGAAAAAAGTATCGATATTTTTCTTTTAAAGTCTTCGTCTTCTTCTGAAGAAGCACTTACTACTTCTATCAAACCCACAAATTCTGAAAACACAACCCTAATTTTCAGTCGGTCAAAACACAAATCAGATTGTAGTATACCTTAAAATTGAACTTTTGGTTGATGAAATGGGCCTGTAGATTTGCTTAACATGTACTTAAATTAAAACAACGTTATTTAGATTGATAATTACAAATAAGGCTTGAAGTAAGTAAATCCAGTGCCACAACTGATGTTTATCATTAAGGAACAAAAAGCCAACTGACATTGTCACTAACTTTGAAAGTCACAATTTCCCTGTTTGACTGGTTTGTACTAATCTAGCCAAACAAATCTTCAAATGATTTTTCTCATTTGTCGTCCACCCAGTAGTGTAGAACTTTTTTTGAAGTTCTTCCTCTATGCATCGAATATTTTATGGTATACTGTGTCATACATAGATTGTAATGACTAGAATTTTGTGACTTTTCAAAGTTCTTATGTTTTCATGCTGTTTTAACATTGGAATCATTACTTAAGTAACTTTCTTACTTGAAATTTCGAGGGAGATTAAAACTATATGCCAGACTGAGACTCAAACTGGTGACCATTGCCTTGTGGGCAAATGTCCTACCGACTGGGCTACCCAAGCAGGATTCATGACCTGTGCTCACTGTAAGTCTAGAATTTTGTGACATTTTTTAAAATTCTTAGTTTTCATTCTGCTTCATTCTCTATAATTTAGGTTTGAAATTTAGAAATTGATACAGGTAAAAATCTAAGTCCGTCTACTTCTTATCTATGTTCCCCACTCCTCCCACCTCACCCTCTGCCCCCACTTGAACCTGAGCCTGCTGACAGGTTGTATATTTCTATAGTGCAGACCAGGGTGCGATTTGTGCTTTTACCAGTGTGGGGGATGTCTTAGGGGGTTAGTAGAATTATATATGCTACTAGCTTGGACCGTGGCGTTACGCATGTTTAAACAGCTATTTATAAATAGATGCTAATGCCGAAACTCACTATTCATGCGTATGCACTATCAGAAAAGCGCTCCCTTGTTATATCTTTAAAAGTACATT
Organism: Schistocerca nitens; assembly: GCF_023898315.1. Classification (NCBI taxonomy): domain Eukaryota; kingdom Metazoa; phylum Arthropoda; class Insecta; order Orthoptera; family Acrididae; genus Schistocerca; species Schistocerca nitens. The sequence goes on along the minus strand of NC_064617.1, from coordinate 420,712,049 downwards.
ATAGGTAAAGCTTATTTACAAAATCATCTACATACAGGTATACGAGAGGAATTCAAAAAGTAGAGGCACATTTGTGAAAATCTGTACTTATTCTGATGTTAGAAAACGGAAACACATTAATAGTAAGACTTACTAAAAACTTTCAGTATTCGGCTCCACAAATTTAAATTATGTGTAAAGTTTTACAACAGTGTGTGGGAAATAAACATCCCTGGTTGGGATGCATAAACTAAAACCAGAGGAGGGGATGGTCTGATGCAGAGGGGGGGGGGGGGGAACCCCCCCTCTGCAAATCGCACACTGATGCAGACAAATAGATGAACCAAAGGATTAGTTGATTTGGGGTGTGCAAAATTAATGTGTCTTGTATAATGTACACACGATACAAAAAAAAGAGAAAGTACTGGGAAAGGTGGCAATGTGGAAGGAAATAGGCACAAGTCTGAATAAAACACAGATTAATTTATTCCATATGCTTATAAGCAAATATATACTTGAGAATGAGATTTTCACTCTGCAGCGGAGTGTGCGCTGATGTGAAACTATATACTTGATTAATATCTACAAGCACATCTATATTGTGTAAAGCATAGTTCAATTGATATATAAATACTTGCACAAACTTCCAGAGCTGACAGTTCTATAGCAGTTATTCCTTTCAGAGACTAGTCAGTGTATTAGTAATTATTTGGTATCATTCTGGCAGATTGTTTATTAAACTTATCAGATTTCACTTTTAACCTTTTCTATGTTTTGGCTAGACAATTAGTGGTGCACAACAACAGTTAGTCAATATTTTCACTGAAATTGGCTTTTATAATGTTCCAAATGTGGCAATACACATAAAAATAACTGAAGAAATAATCTTCACAGCACCACAGTTCATCTAAAGATGGTGTAATTCACTATAGTCTTCTTGTTTACTATTAACATGAATTATGCACTCTCTTTGATTCCAACAATTTACCATGGCCAGTACTGATGCTGTAATGGTCTTAACCATTGAAAAAAAGTGTTAAACTCCAATATACAATGCTTACAAAATTTGTAGCAGTGGTAGATTCATTTACATGGTACCTTATTTTAGCCTTTCTTGGGAGAGCTGACTCATGTAGTGCGATATGCTTCTGAACTAATGTTATTGTGATTATCCATAATCTTGAAGAAAACTAGAGAGAGGTAAGGCACAGGAATACAGGCAGAAAAATATGGACTGTGCAGAAAGTCTTAGCAGCACTGTTGTCATCACATAATTGGGCTGCACCTGAAAAGAAGCATGCAGAAACACATTTTACAAAGTGTTCCATGTGAATACATGCACTGTTTAGCACTTACATTAGTTGGTAGTACACTTCCCATAAATATAAAGTAGTTGACTGTTGTAAATACTTAATAAGTTTCTGGTAGTATACAGTGTACAAAGAAATTTGCTTTATTAGATCCAAATGGCAGTTTATTAAATTGGAAGACAATAAAATAAATACAATGAGACTAAGCAATTTATACAGTAGACAGTATTTTTAGCAGAACACGGGGAAGTAACTGTTATCAGCATGTGATGCATTTGAAAACACAACAGACTCATTTTTACTAAACTGAAAGGTGAATGCACAGCTGTCCATGTACCTCATAGTGCAACACAATGCCTCGGAAAAGGCTTTCCATTGCTGACCGTATCAAAATCAACACACTGATGGGACAAAACACGAGACAAAGTGATGTTGTGAATATTGTTCATGTAAATCAAAGTGTCATCTCCAGACTGTGGGAAAAGTTCCAGGAAATGCATTCAGTAGCTGATTGACATTGCAAAGGCTGTCCATGCAAAACTACGGCAACTCAGGACCTGGTATGTAATGATATCTGCATGGTGACACTCTACAAAGACAGCAAATACTCTGTGCCACAAGCTTCGAGAAGCCAAAGTGGTTATTGTGAGTACCCAAACTGTGCACAACAGTCTTCAGGGGTTTGTACAGCTGAAGACCTCTCAAGACCCCAACTCTCTGTCAACATCACAAGATCGGCTAGAGCACATGAACATTGGACACAAGACCTTGGGACCAAAATGCTGTTCACAAACAAAGCGTGAATAGGCTTGCACTATGATGACAATGCTGTACACATATGGAACCAAACAGGGGAATGCAATCATCCCTCAATGACTGTGGAACATCACCAACAATCCAGTGACTTAATCATATTCTGCGCACGTATCATATATGGCCACTGCACACCACTCAGTCCAATTAAAGGGAACATGACTGCTGCAATCTATGCAAACAACATTCTCTGAGCCATAGGGAATGGTTTTGCAGAGAATGTAGGGGAAGGGTTCACTCTATAGAATAACACCTGACCTCATAGTGCAAGCACAATGTGTTGGTGTCTGATAGGACATGAGATCTGAAGAATTGATTGGTCAGCGTGCTCAGCAGGTATGAATTGTGCAGAAAAAGCTTGGAGCTTTCTCAAAAGAGCAATTTCTAGTCATCAACATTGTGCATTAATGATTGAAACTCTCCGGAATCCTCCATTGAGAAGTGGGACAAAATTGTTCAAGATTCCTGCAATGAGTTGCTAATGAGCAAGCCCCATTACATTCAAAGAGTTCCTGAGAGTTTGTGGAGGACCTAAACATTATTGAACAGTGCTTTGAACAAATCATTTTATGTTTTTTGATGTTGTCGGACATTGAAACATTTTTATTTTTTCAAATAAAATGTTGTGAGACAGTGAAATGTTTTTATTTTTTCAAATAATGTTGTTGATGTCATAATTGGTTCATAGAGAACATATAGTGTAGTTTTCTTTTGTGTAATATTCTGTATTATCAAAAAATACGGTAGAAGATGTCTATCTCATTTCATGATATGAGAACCAATTACACACTTAACTTTTTTTATGTGTGTAATTATCAGTTAAAAAGCTTAGACTTCACTTGGCCTCATTTGCCATAGTCTTCTGCAGCCTTTTTTGCTCTTGCTTTTCTTAGTGACAAAAATTGTCAAAATGGGTCAAATGGCTCTGAGCACTATGGGACTTAACATCTATGGTCACCAGTCCCCTAGAACTTAGAATTACTTAAACCTAACTAACCTAAGGACATCACACAACACCCAGTCATCATGAGGCAGAGAAAATCCCTGACCCCGCCGGGAATCAAACCCGGGAACTTGGGCGTGGGAAGCATGAACGCTACCGCACGACCACGAGCTGTGGACGCAAACATTGTCCTGACTTTCAGTATAGCAAGTAATGAATGTCAAGTGATATCACTATTTCATAAGTACCTGAAAGAAAAATTGTACAATGTCTTAGAGACACTGTTGTTTCTGAAATAAAACTAGGAGTGAATAACAGATACAGAAATTCTAACACCTTTATATAATGTGAAAAACAGTATTCCTCTACAATTTTTGATCCAGTGGTAATATGATTATTTATTCTTTAATGTATAGAGTCGCAGATGCATCCTAAATTTGAGCGGAAGATGGCGAAAGTGGGTGATACCGTAGAGCTGAAATGCCATCCACATTGGAAAAATGGTCTTAGTAGTGGATTCAAGAAGCACAAAGCTACGTGGATATTCCAGGTAAATGGGCAAAAGTTATGTTGACTATATAAATATAAAACTTGATTTCTTTAGATCTGCTAATAACTGAAATCAATGCATGGAAAGAATTAAGCAACAACTCATACATCAAGTAGCAGATAGGCATGTAAAAAAGTAACTGAACATAGTATCTTGGCTTTTGACCATGTGTATTTGTCTGTGTGCACATACGTCTGAAATGCATGTTAGTATCTTCTCTTGCAGATCTTCTCCTGCATTAATTACTTATGTGGATGTGTTATGTAATGGTTGGCTGAGACGTCCCTTTTAGGCTCAGCTACCAAAATTATAATGGTTCTATGCTAGACTGTCTTATCATCACCTACATAGATGGGTGTTGTAGACAGCTTTCAAGCTGCATGAAGCATCATCCACAGCTATATAGACATAATGATAATAACTCCATATGGCTCAATGGCCTGGTGCAGATCTTTTGATTGGACACTATTTAGTCAACTTGCATGTCCCTAAGGTACCTCAGCAATCCTACTGTGGAAAGGAGATATACCGTTGAACATTACTATTGCTACATGATTTTTTATAGTATGGCTTAGCAGTATTTTTTATTTATACACATTAGGAATGTACCACCTAGCTATTTTTTAATATTCTTTATACACTGCTGGCCATTAAAATTGCTACACCATGAAGATGACATGCTAAAGATGCAAAATTTAACCGACATGAAGAAGATGCTGTGATATGCAAATGATTAGCTTTTTAGTGCATTCACACAAGGATGGCACTGGTGGCAACACCTACAACGTGCTGACATGAGGAAAGTTTCCAACCAATTTCTCATACACAAACAGCAGTTGACCAGCGTTGCCTGGTGAAACATTGTTGTGATACCTCATGTAAGGAGGAGAAATGCGTACCATCACGTTTCCGACTTTGCTAAAGGTTGGATTGTAGCCTATTGCGATTGCGGTTTATCGTATCATGACATTGCTGCTCATGTTGGTTGAGATCCAATGACTGTTAGCAGAATATGGAATCGGTGGTTTTCAGGAGAGTAATACAGAACACCGTGCTGGATTCCAATGGCCTCGTATCACTAACAGTTGAGCTAACAGGCATCTTATCCGCATGGCTGTAACAGATCGTGGAGCCACGTCTCGATCCCTGAGTCAACAGATGGGGACATTTACAAGACAACAACCATCTGCACAAACAGTTCGATGACATTTGCAGCAGCACAGACTATCAGCTCGGAGGCCATGGCTGCGGTTACCCTTGACGCTGCATCACAGATAGGAGCACCTGTGATGGTGTACTCAACAACGAACCTGGGTGCACGAATGGCAAAACGTTATTTTTTCGGATGAATCCAGGTTCTGTTTACAGCATCATGATGGTATGGGGTGCCATTTGTTACATGTCTCGGTCGCATCTTGTTTGCATTGACGGCACTTTGAACAGTGGACGTTACATTTCAGATGTGTTACGACCCGTGGCTCTGCCCTTCGTTCGATCCCTGCGAAACCCTACATTTCAGCCGGATAATGCATGACCGCATGTTGCAGGTCTTGTACGGGCCTTTCTGAATACAGGAAATGTTCGACTGCTGCCCAGCACAACAAAAAGACTGTCAGAAAGTTAGCTTTTGCCCAACAAGAATTTCATCAAAAATAGACAAAAGGCACACACACTAACACACTCTCTGGCAGCTGGAGCCAGACTGCGAGCAGCGGTGCATTATGGAAGAGGCAACTGGGTGAGAGTAAGGAGGAGGCTGAGTTGGGGAGGTGGAATGATAGTAGCTTAGGGGTGGGGGATGGTGAGGTGCTGCTGGGAGCATGCAGGGACGAGGTGGAGAGTAGTGCAGCTAGATGCATTTGGGAGATAACACCGAGGGCAGGCAAAAGAAGAAGGGGGTAGCAGAAAAGGAGAGAAGTAAAAGGCCTCAGTGTATTGGGGGAATACAGGACTGTGTAGTGCTCTAGTGGGAACAGGGAAGGGGCTAGATGGGTAAGGACAATGACTATCTGAGGTTGAGGCCGGGAGGTTTACAAAAAAATGGCTCTGAGCACTATGGGACTTAGCATCTGAGGTCATCAGTCCCATAGAACTTAGAACTACTTAAACCTAACTAACCTAAGGACATCACACACATCCATGCCCGAGGCAGGATTCGAACCTGCGACCGTAGCGGTCGGGCAGTTCCAGACTGAAGCGCCTAGAACCGCTCGGCCACACCGGCCGGCCGGAGGTTTACAGCAACATAGGATATATTGCAGGGAGAGTTCCCACCTGCACAATTCAGAAAAGCTGGTGTTGGTGGGAAGGATCCAGATGGCACAGGCTGTGACAGAGAGTGTTTTGGGGGAGTTGGGTAACTGGAAAGATAAGGCATGGGAGATCTGTTTTGTGATGGCCACAGGTGGCTAGGCAGTGTGGAAGAGATTATTGATATGGAATGGCTGTTGGCTGTCGAAGTGGAGGTATTACTAGTGGTTGGTAGGTTTGATATGGGCAGAGGTATTGATATAGCCATCTTTGAGGTGGAAGTTAACATGGGGAAGGTTGCTTGATGGGCTGAGTAGGACCATGTGAAACGAATGGGGAAGAAGGTGTTGAGGTTCTGGAAGAATGCGGATAGGGTATCCTCACCCTCGATCAAGATCACGAAGACGTCATCAATGAATCTGAAACAGAAGATGGGTTTGGGATTCTGGGTTTTCAGGAAGGATTCTTCTAGATGGTCCATGAATAGATGAGCATAGTATGGTGCTATGGAGGAGCCCATAGCTGTACCCCAGGACAATGTTGGTGAGGGCTAAGGATTGGTGGAATCTGAACAGATAGAAGTCACTGTGGAAGGAAGGGCGGCAGCCAGAGATGGGTAAGGTCATTTGGGGGGATTCCATGAGCCGAGCAACAACGCAAGAACAATATGTGGGACTGGATTATGGCTAGGGCTCTTAATATTCTATTCATCTCACATTTAAGTACTGTAATAGGATTAACAGATCATTCATGCACTCCTTAAAGCATTTTTTGGGTGAACAGTATATAGACATTTCAATCACTTTGCAAACAGGGAACTGGATAGGAGAAGCATCAGATTTCTATCTACATTTAAATGTTTACTATCTGTCACTCTGGTTTTAAGGGGCATTCTCCTTTAACTAATATAGCTACACTACCACCTTTCTTCATGTGAGACCTATAGCAACCAGTTTTGGGTGTACAGCCAGTCATCTGAGGTATATAAGATGCAGTCCTCTTTCTTAAGCCAGTGTTCATTCGGACACAGTATTTCACATTGTATTTTGTCCAACAATATTACAATTTGGAGAGTTTTTCTTACAGCCTGTAAGTGAAAACAATGAAAAATTTGGGATAGATCAATTACGGTTTGATGAGATAGATCACAGCTCACCACAAAGAGGAGGCATTGAGTACATACAGGCACAATGAAAAAGAGTGCTAGATGTTATTCAACTATCAGTCTATGTCCTTCATCAGTTGTAGACAGCAAAACTCACTCACATTCACACAAGCATGACTCACACACACATGACCATTATCGACTCTGGGTACTAAGGCGTGACTGTGATTGTGTCTGAGATTTTTCTAGGGTGGGTAAGGAGGTGTGTGATAGTAGGGGGTGGGATACCAATGGTAGGGGAAGATGTGGTACTGGCTGTGAGAATACTCAGGGATGTCTAGGGGCAGGATAGTGGGCTGCTAGGTGCAGCATCTGGAGGGTAGATAGGGAGGGGGGCAGGGGTAAGGTTAGGAATCAAGAGAGAGCGCACTCAGCCTTAACACTTAATCTGACAAATATTGGCAGTTACATTATTAACAACAGTTTAATATTATTGTTCATTAATTTAATTATTGCAGTTTATTTGCTGTTTCACTAGGCACTTCATTTTTTACTATTTGTTTTGCAGACTTTAAGATACAAACTATGGATTGCATGACTACTATTATTTTTGAAAAGTTTAATTATTTTCTCATACTCTTCGTTCACTGCACCAATTTCTTGCTTCATGTGAGACTGTTTCAATAAATCATAGTGATGAAGGGCTGTTTAGTGGAACAACAGTATGGTGCGTCAAGTGCCTCAAACTAACGTTTTGTTTTTGATAACATCATTTGAATGATCAACTGGCATACAAAGTACTTACAAAATTCTATTTCCAAAATAGAAGTTGCAACATTGTTGTACATTCTTCTTTTATTTGTCATTAAAGTGTAATTGTCAAGTTTCAGTGAAATGGTTAAAACGTGTTGGAATGGAATAGTATGCACATTTGAAAAGGGCAACATATGGAAATGCTACATCAGTTTTGATGTATCTACACTGCAGAAGTCCAGTATAAAAAGTCACAGTCATCACATTATCACGCATTCGGGAGGACGACGGTTCAATCCCGCGTCCGACCATCCTGATTTAGGTTTTCCGTGATTTCCCTAAATCACTCCAGGCAAATGCCAGGATGGTTCCTCTGAAATGGCACAGCCGACTTCCTTCCCCATCCTTCCCTAATCCGATGAGACTGATGACCACACTGTCTGGTCTCCTTCCCCAAAACCAACCATCACATTATCAAAGGATGCAACATGAACATCAACTTTGTAACCAGACCTTTGCAAAGCATGGGTTAACATAGATCTGTATGTCAATGCAGAAAAATGGTTATAGGTCACAGAGTGAAGCTGGATGATGAAATGCAGTCATGTAACATTACCTGTACTTTGTCAGTTAACAAGTACACAAAATCAACAAAACATCAGGAATAGAGTTTGTACCATCTAAAAACAAATGTACTTCAAGAGACTGGCAGTATTTGATTGTCTTCAGTGGCACTGTCTTTAACATGGTACCTTGTTTGGAAAAAGTCTTTGTAAGTCTTTGTTGTGAAAAAAAAAAAAATGATCATATGGCATATGGCAGGCCCCAAGCGTGATTACTTTTCTTCAATAAGATTGTGGTCTTTGTGTCCTGACCAAGAATGCAAAGTAATAGACATCTGTCACCAACATTTTCGCCAACAGCTGAATATAAAAAAGCTTTTTCATATGCTCTCTAGTAATTTTTCATTTTTACTCACTTCAATATGAACATTCTGTGGAGGCACTGCTGCCAGTTTCATTGTAACCTGTGGAACAATGTCCCGTATGTTTCCTGAAAACAAGTGTAAAGCTTAAATTAAAAAATTGTCTTGATCACAAAGGTTTTTGAACAATATCACCAATTTTGGCTATGCAATACCCATCTTCCGAAGCTGTATTTGGCTGCATTGCAACAAGTTATCATTATGAGAAATAACACAAGTTTGTGATTTGTTGCAATGGAGCAGAATGAGAGATTCTGAAGATGGCTACTGCATAGCCAAAATCGGTAATCATGTTAAAAAAATTGTGATTAAGACAATTACATTAAAAATTATGTAATGCATATGATTACCCATGAGATGATTATTTTATGTAAAATTTTGCTAAGTGTAATGTTTGTTTGCTAATACACCATTCCTAGGCACAGTCATGTTTGTTTGCGACCCTATGAACAGACTGTACACTAGCAGCTGTTGGTTTTCCCTCAGTGTGACAGTGTTGAAGAAGACCATAGTTCATAGAAAAATTGGCTCTGATCATTAGCCCACACACCTTATGTTTTTGTTTTTAATGCACATGTCCGCATCTGCCACAAATGTTTCTGCTGCCTGTGTAATAATATGGTCTTTTTCAATCTCTTTGCAAGCCATGACCACAGTGTTATGCCTGGATGAAATGTTCTAGTCTTCTTTGAATGCACAAAATGCAAAGAAGCTTTAGAACTGTCCAGAGAAACTGTGCTAACAAACTCCAGAATCCATACTGGAATATGTCAACACCAGATTATGGATGCATTGTTCTTAGGGACTCTTTTTAAAACTTTCATTTTCAGATTTTGTGTCCCTTGAAGTAATCTTGTCTTTTATGCATCTCACAATCTGAAATTACCTTGAATTGAGTTTTTGAAAGAATGCAGCTGTACTGATTTATTAGTTTCTTATAATAATTGTAACCACAGTTATAGTAACCCGCATAAATATTGTCCAGTGTTCTTATCAGTACTCCGTACCGCATTAGTTCGTTTTATTTTTGGGGGTGAAGGTATATTTTCACCCTGACTGGTAGTTCCTTCAGTTGCTGGATATATTTCAGGTTTGTTGAAACTCCCATACTCATGTGCTGGTTACTTTGTCAGACTCACTCAAACAGCCCATCATTCACACTAATCACACCCAGGGAGTAAACTTGATGTACCTTTTCACATAGGAGCTCAAAGACGTGCACAGGATTAGTTTGCTTTTGCCTACTTATATCTGAAATTTTTATGTACACCTCTTTACCAAGGCTAGTATCTGCACACATAGTTTTATTGATGAATGGAATTGGTAATTATTGTAACAACACTCATAATTAATAAAATATTCTGGGCTGTTATGCCATGGTCTATGGGATTTAACTTCAAAACCCAACATTTTGTCCCCATCTGCGGAAGACATTTTCAACAAGGATTGCAGCTTTATTGAATGTTCAACTCACACTCTGGCTTGCTACTGAACACAGCAAAATTCTGCTTTCGCAAGCTTCCACGCAGTGGCGTGACGTCACGTTTAGAATATGCAAGTGCAACTGGTTGTTGTCAAATGCCATTGTCCGCTGTTACTATGGAAGACTGGTACACATCTTCTTCAGTACCAGAATCCAAATTTCATTCAATTTCCCGCCTTCCTCCTTCCTATTAAAATTCCTAGGGTGTTTCACAATCTCTATGGCCACTCTGTACAGCCTTTTGTGGTATCCTTGTGGCTACCAGTACTTGAGTCCTGTCAAAATGAATGTGGTGGTCTCCTGACTGCAAAGCATGTTCCAAAACAGCTGATCTGTCAGTCAGTCTCCCCTCTTCTGAAATTGCCCTTATGCTCTTCAAGTCATTTTTTGACAGTTGTTTTTGTAGTACCCACGTACACCTGCCCACAGCTACACAAAATCCTATAAATTCCAGCTTTTTCCAACAGTTGGCGAGCATCCTTGGCTGATTTTAAATGATCTTGTATCTTCCATATGGGTGTGTAAATTACTGTGATGTTCTGCTTTCTCAATATTTTTCCTATGAGTCAGTCACATCCTTAATGAATAGCAGGAAAACTTTTGATTTCACTGGCACTTGAGCATCACTATGATTTCTATGCAGTGGTCTTAATGCTCTTTTCACCTCAGTGAACAAATAACCACTCTTGAGCAATGCAGTGGTGAGATGTTTTATTTCTGCATCAAGCAGTTCTTGTTCACAGATTTTCCTTGCTCTGTCTGTCAACGTTTTTATGATACCTCGCTTTTGTTAAGGGTGGTGCATCGAATCCCGGTGTGGGTTTTTGGTAAACTGTGTGGCACAAGCTACCATCTTTTTTCTTGAAAACTAGTACATCAAGACGATTTAATCTTTGGATTGATCCTGTTCAGATGTTTGTGAAAACAATCCAGTTCCTCCCTGCCATGCCGCCACAATGAATATGTCATCTGCAGATAAGGATGAAATGTTGGCTTTTGAAATGGAATCCTTTAGATCACAGCATAATAGCCCGGAATATTTTATTAATTGTGATGATTCCAGCTGTGAAAGTTTACATTTTACGGGTAAAGTACTGTATTTTAAGTGTGTTTCTAGTTGGCTTTAATGATTTGAGCTTGTGCATTTCCGTTTATTGTCCTGTTTGTGGACTATTCATTTTCCTATGCTCATAATGATGCATTAAATTTTATAGTTCAGCCCAGAATCTACATCTACATCCATACGCCGCAAGCCACATGATGGTGTGTGGCTCAGAGTATCTTGAGTACCTCTATCAGTTCTCCCTTCTATTCCAGTCTCGTATTGTTCATGGAAAGGAAGATTGTTGGTATACCTCTGTGTGGACTCTAATCTCTCTGATTTTATCCTCATGGTCTCTTCGTGAGATATATGTAGGAGGTAGCAATATACTGCTACACTCCTTGGTGAAGGTATGTTCTCGAAACTTCAACAAAAGCTCTTACTGAGCTACTGTGCATCTCTCTTGCAGAGTCTTCCTCAGGAGTTTATCTATCATCTCCGTAACACTTTTGTAATTACTAAATGATCCTGTAACGAAGTGCGCTGCTCTCCATTTGATCTTCTCTACCTCTTCTATCAACCCTATCTGGTACGGATCCCACACCGCTGAGCAGTATTCAAGCAGTGGGCGAACAAGTGTACTGTAACCTACTTCCTTTGTTTTTGGACTGTATTTCCTTAGGATTATTCCAATGAATCTCAGTCTGCTTTACCGACGATTAATTTTATATGGTCATTCCATTTTAAATCACTCCTAATGCATACTCCCAGATAATTTATGGAATTAACTGCTTCCAGTTGCTGACCTGCTATATTATAGCTAAATGATAAAGGATCTTTCTTTCTATGTATTCGCAACACATTACACTTGTCTACATTGAGATTCAATTGCCATTCCCTGCACCATGTGTCAATTAGTTGCAGATCCTCCTGCATTTCAGTACTATTTTCCATTGTTAAACCTCTCGGTATACTCCAGCATCACCCGCAAAAAGCCTCAGTGAACTTCCGATGTTATCCACAAGGTCATTTATATATATTTTGAATAGCAACGGTCCTACGACCCTCCCCTGTGGCACACCTGAAATCACTCTTACTTCGGAAGACTTCTCTCCATTGAGAATGACATGCTGTGTTCTGTTATCTAGGAACTCTTCAATCCAATCACACAATTGGTCTGATAGTCCATATGCTCTTACTTTGTTCATTAAATGACTGTGGGGAACTGTATAAAACGCCTTGCAGAAGTCAAGAAACACAGCATCTACCTGGGAACCCGTGTCTATGGCCCTCTGAGTCTCGTGGACCAATAGCACGAGCTGGGTTTCACATGATTGCCTTTTTCGAAACCCATGCTGATTCCTACAGAGTAGATTTCTAGTCTCCAGAAAAGTCATTATACTCGAACATAATACGAGTTCCAAAATTCTACAACTGATCGACGTTAGGTCTATGGTTCTGCACATCTGTTCGTCCATTCTTGAAAAGGGGGATGATGGTATCCCATCAGGTCCAGCGGCCTTTCCTCTTTTGAGTGATTTTAATTGTTGTTCTATCCCTATATCATCTATTTCGATATCTACCATTTTGTCATCTGTGCGACAATCTAGAGAAGGAACTACAGTGCAGTGTTCTGTGAAACAGCTTTGGAAAGAGAATAAGTAAGTTTGTAGACTGCATTCATTTTCTAATTTAGGTAATTTGGCATTAAGTATATCTTGTGGATTTCTTGGCTAAGTAATCCTAAAATTCCTTATACATACCAAATTATGGCATTTCACTACAGAATTGAACAATGGTAGTCATACTGATAATTGCTTAAATACAGGTTTGTTTTTCTAATACAGGAAGAGAAATTTTACTCAAAAGTGTCCACAGGTGGAACATGTAGAAATGTAAAACTGCTGCTTACAAACTGAGAACACCAGTTTTGTTTCTCCTGATAACTTCCTCCTGAGTAGTCCCCCTCCAGAGAGTGGAATGGGGGCTATTTTATCTCAAGAATATTTTATTCAAGAAGATGCCATTATCATTAACCATACAGCAGAGCTGCATGTTCTTAGGAAATATAACAGCTGTCATTTCCTCTTGTGTTCAGCTGTTTATAATATCAACATAGAAGGGTCATGTTGACAAATGTTGCGAGGCCAGATCAATAAGCCATCTGGGATGTTACGTCTGCAACCACTGAAAACGCTGCTGCCCCTTTTCAGGAATTATGGCTATCTGTACTGTAGAAGCATGCAAGGTGCTTCATCTCTGTAAGGCCGTGATTTGTATGTTTGTATGTGTATGGGAGGGGGGATGGTATTGTATGATAAAACAGACACCAACTAGAGAGTGCTAGGCAACATGATACTGTGTTTTGGAAGTGTATACACTCTTGTGTACATCCATCTGTTGTTATTAGCCAATCTGAAGTTTGTCATACCAACACAAAAGGTTTGGTAGTGTTGCACAAAAACTGGTACATGACATGTTGTTTTTTAGGTTCCAATCTCTTTGATTAAATAGTTATTGCCATTAATAGAGCAAGTGTTGGTAACAATAGGAGGCTGTCTGTTAAGTTTTTGAGCGTTGGAACTCAAAGGTAACCAGTAGTTACGGGAAATGCTGTTGGAGCAAACTTGGGTTCTGACCAGGTTGTTATGGAAACTGGCAGCAGAGGGAGCTGGACGGAAATATATTAGATAGTGTGGCATTATTTCAAAGAAATCATAGCTCTTAGAAAAGTTAGTTAACACATGGACTCTTTTGTCATTTTCTTTCCAAAGCTAGCTGGGGGTGCGTGTGGTGTCTGTCTGTGAACTAGCCTGGTGAGATAACTACAGGCCATGAAAGAAGAGATTAGACAGGTAGTTTATTCTTACAAGAAGTCAGCATCTAAGCAGATACATTGCAACAAGTGGCAAGGGTGTGGGGGAGGAACATATACAAGGAAAGCATGGTAATTGTCAAAGTCTATATGTGCTGTTTCTTGTTTTGCTTTAAATGTGCTACGGCTATGCAGTAGGACTCCAGTGAGAAGTTTATAATGTGATACACAGTGATGAGCCACAGGATCAGTCTGACCCCTTTTTCTTGCCTGTGGCAATAATGTGAAAGTGTGCTGTTTTATTTATTTATTGTATGATGACAGAAGAAATACTAGAAAACTATTACAACAAGTAAATACATTTCTACATAGATATGCTCAATCTCAAGTTCGTAATGGGTTCTGCCACTTCACATTTCACATATTTCTTGACTATTTTTGAAAGAAGTGTGGCTACATAAATGAACAAGTGTGTTATTACTATCATTATTTTCGAACTCTTTCTGATACCTCTCATTTAAAAAATGATATTCTTCCATTAAAGAAAACCATACTTCCTTCAATTACTTTGTAGGTAAAAAGATCAAAGAACACTAATCTCACAGTGACATACTTGCCCCTTTGTGTGGTACCATGTGTTGAAATTTTCTTTTGCCACCTCCACCTAGTTGAAGAAAGAAAATTAAGAATGTCCACATCATGTGGGCACACTTTGTAGGGATATGAAATGGAATGATCACATAGTCTCAAGTTGGTATTATACTGGGAAAGTGCAATCACTCTACAAAAGAGATTGCTTACAAATCACTCATGGGACCCATACCAAATAGGACTATCAGGGGATATTGAACATACACAGAGGAGGACAGCATGAATGGTCACAGGTTTGTTTAATTTGTGGGAGAGTGTCACAGAGATACTGAAGGAACTGAACTACTCCTGATGACAGATGTAAACTATACTGAGAAAATCTATTAACAAAGTTTCAAGAACCAGCTTTAAATGATTACTGTAGGAGTAGTCTATGACCCCCTATCTATCGCTCGCATGGGGATCATGAGGATAAGATCAGCATAATTACTGCATGCACAGAGACATTTAAACAAGCATTCTTCCCATGCTCCGTATGTGAATGGAACAGGAAGAAACCCTGATGACTGGTATGAGACAAAACCTGTGCCATGCACCTTAGGGTGGTTTTTCAAAGTGTAGATATAGATGTGGATATAGACATGTAGTACATTATGTGTACTGAAAGTAAAACTTTACCATGATATTTTCTTAAGGCACAACAAATGTTAGCCTCTGTTTCTAAAGCACACATTCAGAATACTGTCTTGGACTGTGCATGTTAAAAGTTTGTGAAACTAGTCATGTACCTTGAAGGGGATGGGTGTATTCTGCATACCCTTAACGTCACTGAGAGTTGACAGTATTGAATAAACATCTTCTCAAAATCCAGGAGGATGTATCTGTTCTTTTCCATGTGTTCATGGTCCACAGTTAGCAGTTTTTTCCCCATGGGTAAACTTCAATGTTTCACAGACTGTCTCTTATAGACTAATGAGTGTTCATGTATGGCTCTCAGAGTTTCATTTAACCTGCAGGATTGTGAGATCTTTCTTCATGTATTCTGTCACTCAAGCATTAATTTCTGACCTAAGGCAGATGTGGTAACTGTGTTACCACATCTGATACAATGGTGCCTCAGTGGGAGTTAACATAAGAAGATGTGAGATGCTGGCTCATGTTGTTATGGTCCAACTTGTGCTTGCCAACACCTGGCAGTGCAGGAAGCAACCCCATTAATCTTGTTGAACTTTGGCTGCAGAGTCGCAAGGTTTAAGTCGCAAGTGTGTTTCATTACTACTCAATCTAAGGAGTCTTATGCAGACACAATGGTTTGGGGTGCTATTATTATGTCAGTGCTGATAAAGAAATCTGCCAATGGGCACTGCAATTTGAAGACCCCCCCCCTTAGAAGTAGTACTTAAGATAACACAATTATATGAAGTTTACCAGGCCACATGTTGTCAGTTAGACACCTGGGCTGATGTGGTCACTGTCAACTTAGAGGACAGTAGGCATACACATTCCAGCACTAGAGGCAAAAGTCACATTGGTACAGCACACACAGCCGCTGCATGGTGGACAAACTTTCACAAGCCCCTGCCTTTCTCAGCAGTTGGTTTTATTCAGCATGACCAACCAACCAGCCTGGGCTTCTTGCCATCAATGTTGAAAGAAAAATCATATAGCAGTAGTGTGCAGCTCTAGGTTGGCTCCAACTGTGAGTCTGAACCTTTAAGCTAAGGACATTACTTACACCAGGGGCTCGCAGTACTTTCGTGAGTTTGTGCCTGGTGCACACAGGGCCCCAAGCTATTGGAGTCCATTCTTCCTCCCCGGGCTGCATTTACTTCATCATGCCCCTCCCTCCCCATCTTGGCTCCTTGCCTGCTGCCCCCTCCTCTGTCTCTCTGTTTTTTTTATTTATGTCAACCTGGCTATCTGCCTGGTTCCCTGTATACCTTGTGATTTTGTTCCTCTTGCCTGTTCTTTCATCCTTTTTGGCATTTTTGGTCCCCCCTTGGTGTCTGAACTCCATTTCTAAATTTTCTGTCTTTAGTATGAGCGATTTGGGGAAACTCCCTCCCTAGCATCTTGGCATAGATTCCTCCAGCACCTTCTTTCACTGCTGTGGCTCCCCCTTTGCCCTGCTAGGTCACCAGCACATGTAGGCAGTCTGTGTTGTGGGGCTGCTATGTACCCAACTAGCTGAGCTCCCTGACAACACAGGGATCAACTACTGATACCTGAGCTGTTCCCTCCTCATGTATGTCAAGGAGTGGTTGCTTGTCCTCCTAGAACTCCCAGCAATAGCTGCCATGCCAGATGGCCACGCTGTGCCTCGATGGCACTCGTGGGGAAAGCCCATGATCAGAGTGGGTGGTGTCAGTTGGATGCTAGGCACACAATATGTATCAAACTGCAAAAATCTCGGCAGTCTCAACCAGCCATCTCTTCGAGTAGTAGCAGATCACTGAATGCTGATTTGTATGACCCTGCAGCCTTCCCTTCCCGGGCTACACCGTGGGAGGACAGCCAGGCTTGCCATCTTGAGATGAAACACTTTCCCCACTACCTGGGCTGTGCTAGGATGACACATTCACCACCGCAAAGCAGTCATTTTTTGTGGATAATATTGAAGACAACTTTGGTGAAATGGAGTCTCTCAGTATGATATGGTTGAGCTCCCTGTTTATCAAAGCTTCTTCTGTCGCCCAATCTGTAGCCTTGAATGCTTGTGATCACCTTGATGTTGTCTGGTGTCTATTACTCCTCACCAGTTTCTCAATATAGTTCCTCATCCTATAAACTGATAAGGAACTCCAGGTGATTAGCCTGGCAATGTGGCATTCATTTTGTTTGCCATGTGCAGAAGGGTCGTAAAGACAACTGTAACGGCACCGGTGCTTTTTTTCTTCCTTTCAAGGGGAATACTTTCCCAGAGCAGGTTGAGGTTATGTGTTACTGATGTGATATAAAGCTCTATGTCCTATCATCCACAACATACTTTCAGTGCTTGCATTTTGGACCTATGTCCACTGTATGGCAGACCTTCTGTGTGGTGACTGTGGTGACCAACTCCATGAGGGAAGCCCCTGTGTTCCGCCACCTGTGTGTATCAACTGTCATGACTACCACTCTCCACACTCACCATATTGCCCAGTTTACAAGAAAGAAAAGAAGATCCAAGAGTACAAGTCACTGGATCATCTATCTTATGCTTAGGCTCACCAAAAATATGACCTAGTCCAACCAGCAATGATTTTTTCTACTTCTGCCTCTGGTACATCATTTTCCTTTCCTACCTCTTCCTTACCCCAGCCCCATCCACCTCCCATCTCCCCATCTCCTGTGGTTCCTACACCCTCCCCTCCATGTGCTGCTCCCCCTCCCTGGCCAAAGAAGTGCTGTTTCAACCCCTACCAAACTGAATCCTGTAATGAACCCTTCACTGAATGGGAATTCTTGCAGGCTCGTACCTCTTTACATGACACAGCTCAGGCCCAGATTCCATCCACAACCAGATGATCCAACACTTGAACGTTATTCAGAGGCAGCATCTCCTCAGGGTCTTCAATCACATGTGGCTCATAGATGCCTTCCACTCGCAATGGTGAGACAGCATAGTCATCCCTGTCCTTAATCCCGGAAAAAACCCAATATCTCTCGACAGCTACCACCTGATTAGCCTTACCAGCATACTTTGTAAACCATTCAAGAGGATGATTAGCTTATAATTACACTCCTGGAAATGGAAAAAAGAACACATTGACACCGGTGTGTCAGACCCACCATACTTGCTCCGGACACTGCGAGAGGGCTGTACAAGCAATGATCACACGCACGGCACAGCGGACACACCAGGAACCGCGGTGTTGGCCGTCGAATGGCGCTAGCTGCGCAGCATTTGTGCACCGCCGCCGTCAGTGTCAGCCAGTTTGCCGTGGCATACGGAGCTCCATCGCAGTCTTTAACACTGGTAGCATGCCGCGACAGCGTGGACGTGAACCGTATGTGCAGTTGACGGACTTTGAGCGAGGGCGTATAGTGGGCATGCGGGAGGCCGGGTGGACGTACCGCCGAATTGCTCAACACGTGGGGCGTGAGGTCTCCACAGTACATCGATGTTGTCGCCAGTGGTCGGCGGAAGGTGCACGTGCCCGTCGACCTGGGACCGGACCGCAGCGACGCACGGATGCACGCCAAGACCGTAGGATCCTACGCAGTGCCGTACGGGACCGCACCGCCACTTCCCAGCAAATTAGGGATACTGTTGCTCCTGGGGTATCGGAGAGGACCATTCGCAAACGTCTCCATGAAGCTGGGCTACGGTCCCGCACACCGTTAGGCCGTCTTCCGCTCACGCCCCAACATCGTGCAGCCCGCCTCCAGTGGTGTCGCGACAGGCGTGAATGGAGGGACGAATGGAGACGTGTCGTCTTCAGCGATGAGAGTCGCTTCTGCCTTGGTGCCAATGATGGTCGTATGCGTGTTTGGCGCCGTGCAGGTGAGCGCCACAATCAGGACTGCATACAACCGAGGCACACAGGGCCAACACCCGGCATCATGGTGTGGGGAGCGATCTCCTACACTGGCCGTACACCACTGGTGATCGTCGAGGGGACACTGAATAGTGCACGGTACATCCAAACCGTCATCGAACCCATCGTTCTACCATTCCTAGACCGGCAAGGGAACTTGCTGTTCCAACAGGACAATGCACGTCCGCATGTATCCCGTGCCACCCAACGTGCTCTAGAAGGTGTAAGTCAACTACCCTGGCCAGCAAGATCTCCGGATCTGTCCCCCATTGAGCATGTTTGGGACTGGATGAAGCGTCGTCTCACGCGGTCTGCACGTCCAGCACGAACGCTGGTCCAACTGAGGCGCCAGGTGGAAATGGCATGGCAAGCCGTTCCACAGGACTACATCCAGCATCTCTACGATCGTCTCCATGGGAGAATAGCAGCCTGCATTGCTGCGAAAGGTGGATATACACTGTACTAGTGCCGACATTGTGCATGCTCTGTTGCCTGTGTCTATGTGCCTGTGGTTCTGTCAGTGTGATCATGTGATGTATCTGACCCCAGGAATGTGTCAATAAAGTTTCCCCTTCCTGGGACAATGAATTCACGGTGTTCTTATTTCAATTTCCAGGAGTGTATATTGGGTACTTGAATCTTAGGGCCTTTTGTCCCCATATCAGCATGACTTCCAGGAAGGGTGATCTACAACTGACCATTTACTCAGATTGAATACAGCAGTCCAACAGGCTTTTTCTAACTGCCAGCACCTTTTTGTGGCCTTCTTTGACCTACATAAGGCATATGACATGGCTTGGTGCCATCACATTTTAGTTATAGCCATGACTGGGCTTTCATGGCCCCCTTCCAATTTTTATCCATGAGTTTTTACCCCACCCACTCTTCCAGGCTCAAGTTGGCACCTCTCTCAGCATTCCTTGGATCCAGGAGAATTGTATCCCACAGGGTACTGTGTTAGTGTCACACTTTTCCTCATTGCTGGCAATGGGCTTGTCACCTCTGTTGGGCCTCTGGTTACTGCGGCATGATATGTCGACAATATTTGCATCTGGTGCAGCTCTCACTCAGTAGCATCTGCTGAATGCCAACTCCAAGGCATCATCTGATGGACCTCTGCATGGGTCCTCTTCCATGGTTTCCAGTTTTCTCCCTCCAAAATGTGGCTTATGCATTTTTGCCATCGACCCATTGTACACCCTGATCCAGAACTTCATTTAGTCAACCAGCGCCTAGATGTTGTAGCACAGTCCCATTTCTTGGACCTTATTTTGATAAAAAGCTGATGTGGCTGTCTTATATTCGCTACCTGAAGACCACCTGCATATGGAAACTTAATGCTCTCTGTCTCATGGCCCACAGACTGTGCTACTCTTCTCCATATTTACTGTGCACTGTATGCTGTCAGGTTTATGGCTCGGCAGCCCCTTTCTCTCTCAAACTACTTCATCCTGTTCATCAATCTGGGGTGTGTCTGGCTATCAGTGTCTTCTGCACTAGTCCTGTCGACAGCCTTCTCGCAGAAGCTGAGATTCCCCCTCTACAAATATGATGGAGCCAACTCTTGGTTTCTTATGTGATCAGCATTTAATGATTCCCTGACCATCCCACGTGACCTGTTGTTTGTGCAAACGAGGGATGTCTCCCTCCTGATACCCGACCTCAGGGTGGGATTGCCAGTTGGAATGCATATTACCCCTCCACTCACTGGAAACCCACTTATTTCCTCCCACACCCCCTCCTCCTTTGATAGTGCCTTGACCACAGATTAGGACTGATCTATTTCACAGTCCTAAGGTCTCTGTCACCCCTGTGATATTCTGGCATCTTGTATGTTTCATTCTTGAAGAGTTCACTGATTGTTCTAAAACAATAGATAAGGTGGGACACACTTTTACATCTCCTACTCACATGGAACACCATTTACTGCTGGGATCATGTAGTGTGTTCATAACAGAGCTGCTAGCCATTAACAGGGCACTCCATTTTTTTACTGAGGCCTCCCTCTGCAGTGTTTCAGTATGTACTGACTCAGTGAGCAACTTGCAGGCTGTAGACCAATGCTACTCTCTCAACCCTTGGCCATGCCGCCTGCTCTGTTGCCTTCCTCTGGGTCCCAAGTCATGTGGGCACCACAGGGAATGAACTGTCAGACCGGTGGCATCCCTTGTATTGGTGGACTATCCTCTTCTTTTGGCCCTTCAAACTGAGTGTAGCCTTCCAGATTCCTTGTCTTTAATATTAGCAGATGATTAATGGATGGTTGAACTGGTCCTCAGTTTCCTAAATGAAAGTAGTTTTTATTTTCAGTTATAAGATTTTGCTTTACTTCTGGAGCAGGGGCAGGGTGGTTGTGGTTGGGGCATCTCTTCACGTTTTCTATGTCTGGGACCCATGACTACTCTTTTATCCCTCTGTTTTCCAGTTTATAGATTTTGCCTACTCTTTTATGCCTTCTACTGAGTGTGTTTTAACTTCCTCCTTTTATAGTTTGACCCTTCTGACAGGATCTGCCCACTTTTAGTGGACCCTCTACCACAATGCAATTAACTTTTGAATCCTGCGACTGATGATGTCATGTTCAGCTCTTGACAACCCTTCTGCCTTCCCTCAATCAGTCAAGGATATTACTGCCATTAGCCTTGTGTGCGGCAGTCTTGCAACTCTTTATAACTAATTGTTTATCAGTGTGTGTGTGTCAACGACACCTTCCTTCAATTGCAAGTGGATACAAGTGCGGCAAAAACACTTCTGAACTCTTAACACTTATGTGCACCTCAGTTTGCCTTGACTGTCTGCTGCTTCATGCTATTTTGTCAGTTATAACTGGCAACAAATTCCTATTATTGGACAGTTTATGGCAGACATTGGACGATAACTAGTTTGGACAAGAAGAGAATAGAAGCTTTCGAAATGTGGTGCTACAGAAGAATGCTGAAGATAAGGTGGGTAGATCACGTAACTAATGAGGAGGTATTGAATAGGATTGGGGAGAAGAGAAGTTTGTGGCACAACTTGACTAGAAGAAGGGATCGGTTGGTAGGACATGTTTTGAGGCATCAAGGGATCACAAATTTAGCATTGGAGGGCAGTGCGGAGGGTAAAAATCGTAGAGGTAGACCAAGAGATGAATACACTAAGCAGATTCAGAAGGATGTAGGCTGTAGTAGGTACTGGGAGATGAAGAAGATTGCACAGGATAGAGTAGCATGGAGAGCTGCATCAAACCAGTCTCAGGACTGAAGACCACAACAACAACAACAACATATGGCAGACATGACATAAAAGGTGGTGGTGCACCTATTGATGGTCCTTTTGGTGGATGGTGCCTGCTTGGAAAATTTGTCTGCTTTCACAGCATTTGTATTCATGTTCACTGATTTGATAATTTAATGGCTGACTTCATACTTTATCAAGAACTGGATGACCTCTGCAGGAGATGTTCTGTGATTTTTGCACAGTGGCTAGACAGGGCCACAGATTACACATACTGTATCACCCTCAAACTCACAGTGTGATCTTGTTTCTTTTGTGTTGTGCCTGTGCTGCTGGCATTTTGTGATCAAGTGAAAGAAGAACAAGATAGGCTGATAGCATTAGTTGTCATTGAATCCTTATCATCCAGCCAATGACCTGTAGTTGTTTCTGTTTCAGACATTGCAGGTGATGGTCTCAAGTGCAATTTGGGTAAGTTGTATTTCTTTCAGCCTTCTGTTAAATACCTGGGGCATGTCATTTCCCATCAAGGGGTACAGCTGAGCAATGGCCATACTGTGGCTATTGAGGTACACTCTTGTCCTGTTAATGTGAAGGAGCTCTAGACTTCTTAGGCAAAGTTATGTATTATCGTAAGTTCCTCTTGCATGCAGCTACAGTAGCACATCCTCTCAACCAATGCACAAGAAAGGCACATTGTTTTTCTGGATGCCTGCCTGTCAAAAAGTGTTCTGAAAATTGAAAGATGATATGAATTCCACCATGTTCCTGGCTAGATACAAACCTCGTTACCAGCTTGTAATGACTCTGGATGCATCTCAATATGGCATGAAGGGTCCATGCTGTCTCAGTGTAACACAGATGGTTCAGAACATCTCATTGCTTTTCCTCAAAAATGCTTAATGTAGTACAAAAGAGCTATTCTCAACTACAGGAGGAGACCTTTGCTATTACTTATTCTCTCAGGAAGCTTCACATGTTTCTATATAGTGTCAAGTTTCACATACTTACTGATCATACACTATTAGTTTCTCTCTGTAATACCATGGCACAACTGTCACATAAGATGGGCCCTGTTCGTCAGTCGTTGTCATTCCAAGATTCACTTCTGCCACACAGCTTGGCCCTCTAATGCCAACGCTTTCTCACATATTCTGATTAGACCTGACCCTGGCTTCCATCAGGATGAAGTACTTTGTTTCTAGCTTGATGAGGAAGCTAGAAAGACATTGGATTTGTTCCCCATTATGAGTCCTGCAGTGCCCATGCTGTCAATTCCAGTCCTGGTTTCCTTCAGTATATTCAGTAGGGTTGGCCAGATCAGCTTTCAGCTACAGCTTTGTGTCCCACCCACAATTATTTTGTATTGTGCCATAGGTTAACTCTTGTTGGTGGCTTCATTTTGCTGTCTACTGAATGCACTGTGACAACAGTGGTCATTCCAGCATCTATCCAGTGAGACACTCTTCGCCTCCTGCAATGCGGCAATTGGGTGGGTGTTAAGAATGAAGATGCTGGCTCACCAACTTGTTTACTGCCCCAAGATTGATTGTGAGAATCAACATTTAATTGTTCTGGTTCTAAGTGTGCAGGAAACCAGGCCACTCCACAGCAATATTACTCTCCATGACCAGAGTGTTCACAGCCGTCAGAGCATGACTACTCAGATTTTGTGGGCCCTTCTTGGACACTTATTGGTTGGTAGTCATAGAAGCCTATTGTCAGTTTCCATACATTGTAAACTGCTGCCCTATGACAGCAGAATCTATGATGTGGGTCCTCCCCTGTATTTTTGCCATTAAGGCTTCTCTACATCCTAGAGATGGACAACAACACATTGTTTACCTCATAGACTTTTCAAGATTTTTGTGCATAACATGGTATCCATTATGTCAGGGTGCTTTCCTTTCACCCCCAGTCAAATGGGCAAGCAATACACCTCATAAAGACTTTCAAGATACAAATAAGGAAGTATATCAGCACCGCTCCAGTGGAAGAACAATTCCAACACATTCTCAGCTCTTACAGGTCCACAGCAGTCAATGAGAGGCAGAACTGCTGCACAGGCACCAGACACATACAGTCCTGAACCTCCTGGTCCCTGCCCTGCACCTTCCTTGGGCTCCTCTGTCACCGAGATGCATGCCAGGTACCCCCATCTAGATTTTCACTTTTAGTCACAGCGAGTGCTGCACCAGGCAGTCATTCACAGCCAGCATGGCTGGTGACACAGTACTGAAACCAAGTCCACCCACGGGTGAGAAACCAGCCTCTGCAATCCCTGCACTAAACTCCCAGGCCTTCCTCCCTCCAGCGGTCCAGGTCCAACCCTTGTCTCCATTCTTGGAGACCTCTTCTCTGTTTCTGTCTCCACCTCCTCCACCAGGCACAATCTTGCCTACTTCACCTCCTCCAACATTTTTTCAAGCCCTCTGCACCAGCATCATGGGCTGGGTGCAGACGAGCTTCAGCAACAACCAGTGGCATTGAATGGTCCGCAGGTGCTGTACCAACCAGCACCATGCTGGCAGTGAATATAACAAGATCCAAGGTGCTGGCTGTCACGTTATGATTCAACCTGCCCATGCCTGCACTTGGTGGCATGAGCCCAGCCTTCAGGCAGCAGCACAATAAAATAGCAACAGCAGCATAACATCTAGCTCTGCACACGCAGCCAAGAGACTGCACCACTTCACGATTCAGACGATCAACGTATCTATTATAATTACAAAGCAGAGGGTTCTCTTCTTCATTCCGTTATGGTTTATCTGTGTGCTAACTTGACTCTACTTTTGTTGTACTTGTTAATTGTTTGGTATCAGCATAGCCATGTACATTGATTTCATATTGAAAATATAAACTTTGAACTGGTTATTCTAGACATAATTATTTGTGTTTTTTACTACAGCAGGCACTTTGCAGATCCATATAAACTGGGCCAGTCTCTTCTCTACAGTACATGTCAACAAATGTGCAGCTAAGAGCATCACCAAACTAATCAAACATTTGGAGATTAATCTTGGCCTAAGTCCAAAGAACCCTGTAAATTCTGAGAGTGTTGTAACCCTGAGACCTAATGAATGTTGCTAGCTAGACTTTTTTACCGCTTCCGCAAATCTTCAGAAAGAAGTTAGGATTGTTTCGGATACCATGTAGTGGACACTGTTGCTGCTGATATGAGTAGTGGCCCACAGCTCACTCCATCCTATGTTCTCGATTACTCTTAAGAACTGATCACTCGCCCAAAAAATTACTCCTTCTAGAATACATACTGAGAACACACTGAATAACCTTTACTATCATAATATTATTTTCCTAAGAAGTTCAATCATCCACTGAACAATTGAGCTATAGTATTTATAAATAACAATTAACTTCCTTGCCCTCTTTAGCTGTCTGATTCTCAGTGATGACAGAGTTACAGTTTGAATAAGAGAGCAGCATGTCTCACTGGCATAAATTTATTTTAAATATGGACCTATCTGACTGACTTGTAAAGGTAGCAATTGTTTCTGAAGAAGAACCTCATGAAATTAAATTCCATAACGCATTTTCAACAAACTGACGCTTACCTGAGTCTCTGACACTGACAAAGTATGTAGGAGTGAATTCTCAATGCAACATGACATATAACTTTTGACAGAAGTAAAACAATGACAATAGCTCCTTCCCATGTCTAAGATTTAAATGACAGGGATCTATCTTTATTTAGTTCTGTTAAAAGAAGACAGTACTTACCTTTATGTATCACAATTCCAAGTACCATACTTCTGATAAGGCACATTTAAAGTAGAAAAACTATTTAGCTTTATACAGTTGTAAGTAATATGTTAAGAGGGTTTTCTGTGACTATCTGCTGAAGACATTCAGTAACCTTGAGGATTAATTTCTGCTTTTCATTTGTGTCTGCTCCAGCAATATCCATCCTTGTGATATGTCCATAGAAAGCGAGACGTCTCTCCCTGGCTACATCTGTGATTTTCCCGGTGTGATTGTATAGTGCCTGATTTGATTGTCTTCTGTACTCACCATCTATTTTGACCAGACCCAGAATTTTTCTCAGGATCTTCCTCTCCTGAATCTCTAGTTTATCTGTCAAGCCTTTCCTGTTCAGATTCAAGCATTCTGAGGCATATAGGACTTCAGGGCAGATAACTGTTTGGTAGTGTTTTAGTTTGGAATTGCGAAATAGGCATTTCTTCTTATAGATGTTCTTGGTTAATCGATATGCTAATTGTAACTTATTAATCTGATAGATTAGGTTCCAACCATTCTCCTAGATACTTGAATCTGTCAGCTTTCTCAATTTGACCTTGTTTCTACTGTAATTCACTGGGAGTATCACTGATGTTGGTGAGGTATTTTGTCTTTTCTAATGACAATTGAAGTCGTACCTTGGCAGCCTGGAGTTTGAGTATGTTGAGCTGCTTTACTGCTACTTTCACTGAGATTGCTGTACGTGCCAGATCATCTGCGAAAGCTAAACAGTCTACTACTAGTCCCTTCCATTTGTATCCCAGATAAATACTGCTCGATATATTTTGTACTTCCATTTCTTTTCGCCACTCTCTGATCACCTTGTCCAATGCACAGTTGAAGAGAAGAGGTGAAAGACCATCTCCCTGTCTATCTCCTTTCTTTATCTCAAAGCTTTCTGAAAGTGTTCCTTTACTCATGATCTAGTGTTAGTCAGGGTGTTTTGGATAAGGCTGTGGATTTTCTGGTCCAGACCCATTTCCTGCGAAATTCTCGTAAGTGTATGTCTGTCGATTGACTCGTATGCTTTCTTGAAGTCAACAAAAGTAACTACATATTGTTTATTCGCTAGTTTAATTTGACTTAATACTGACTTCAAGTTAAGGATCTGTTCAGCAAAAGAACATCCTTTTCTAAAATCACCCTGATAATCTCCAAGTTTTGGGTCCAATTGAGGTTCGGCTCTGTTCAGTAATGCCTTAGATAATATCTTATAGGTGACTGGTATCAATGAGATCCCTCTATAATTGTTGATGTCAGACAGATCACCCTTATTGTGTAAGGGGTGGATCAGAGCAGCTGTCTGGTCATCTGGTAACTTCTCAGTATCCCAAATGTTCTTTAGGATGTCAGTCAACTAGCTGATTGCTTTGTCTCCGGCCTGCTTCCACAGCTCTGCAACTATAGCGTCTTCTCCTGGTGCTATGTTATTCTTCAGGGACTGAATGATGTTTTATACTTCTTCTTCTGTTGGAAGGTGAGAGTTTGGTTGTCTGGGACTGTCTTGATAGATAAAGGAGGTTTTAGGGGACTCACAGTTAAGGAGATTCTCAAAATATTTGGCCAATATGTGGCAGTTGTCTTTGTCATTATAGGCTATGCTTCCATTTGGTCCTCTGAAGTGTAAGCTGTGTGGCACATAGCTTCTAAGATTTCACTTGAAAGTTTGTAAAAGTTTCTAGTAGTATTCTTCTTGAAATCTTCATCTAATTGAGTCAATTTGTCCTGAGTGTACTGACGTTTAACCTGCCTGAGCCAAGCTGCCTGTCTTTTTGCGATTGCTTGGTCACAGGTACTTGTCCACCACTCATGTTTCCTCTGTTTCCTTAGTGGGGCGACTTCTGTTGCGGCTTTTACTAATTTGTCCCTTAGCTGGTCCCAGTTGTTGCATTCATGATCTAGCATTTGCATTCTCTCTGTAAGCATATTGCAGGTTTTCAGTTTTTCCAAGTCAGACTTGCTAAGTTTGGGAATTTGAGGTTTTCTTGTTTTCCTAGGTAGAAATCGGAACTTTATTTTTTAGAGGTAGTGGTATGAGTCCAAGCTCGCCCATCTTAACACTCTCACATTCTGGATTTAGCTACAGGACTTTCTTGAAATGGCCACATGATCTATTTGAAACTCTCCTGGGAGTTATTGGATGAAGTCCCTGCCTTCTGTTTTCTTGGTAGATGCTTAAAGGCCGTTGATTTCAGAGATTTATAATTTTTTTCTTTAGTATTTTGAAATATTCTATTGACTAAGATAAGAATTATCGTTTATGTCTTTATGTCTAAATTTAAGCTTCCTTTTCTTTCCAGGAGTGTGGTGAGAGATATGGCCAGTACCCATGCCCGCAGCATATTGAGGAAGGGGACATTAATAAACCTCTACACCTTTGTGGAAAGAAATTGTGCCGTGGCAATCTGTTAATGAATAATGTCTCAGTAGCAAACAGTGGGATGTACCAGTGTGTTTATCCTTATGGAAACAAAACTGCTGACGGAAAAACAATTGTTTCATATATTTTGGAAGTTGTTGGTATGTATTGGATCGGAAAGTATTTACAAAGTTAATATATAGAAACATGAACATGTATAAAAGCACTTTAACTAATGTGAAATCCAGTTTTTTTATTCTATACTTACAATAAATGATGAATAACAATAAACTCACTCTTTAATCTGCAAAGTGAACAATACTAGAGCAATATTTAAAGCAAACAGATATGTATTTGTCGCATATTCATGTGGTTACATTCCTTTTTCAAAATATGGAGAGAGAAGAGAACACTTACTCACAATTTTATTAAATTTATTCCCTTCCATGTCATGCTTGAGAAACAGAAACAGAGAAAAATATGGGAGTCATAGCAAAAACTGGTGTGGGGGTGGGGTTAGGGTGTGCAGGAGTATACACACACCATAGGCAATTGGTGAGTTCTAGAAGAGTAGCTTCAAGCACTGAGATAAAATAAAACAAAAATTAGGACAGTTAATTTGTCACTGAACCCTCTGTCAGGCACTTTATTGTGAATAGCAGAGTAATCACCTAGATGTATCTGTAGAGCTCCTGTGCAGAGATATTTGTTTAATAAGAGCACACACAATACGTAAGATACATCATTGTACTTCAAATAACAATGCAAAAAGATGGCATGGACAGTGAATAGTGACTAGATGTGTACATTAGGAAAATAGTGAAATTGTATTTGACTCACTGAAACAAGTAGGTAACTGTTACAGTAGCTGTGGAATTAGAGAAGTGAATGCTTTTCTAACAAGGAAATGATAACCAAAGCCACAGAGACATAGCCAATAATAATATCTGAGTGGAAGGACCCTTTCCATGCAATAAGTCTGATGTACTCTAATTCATAAGAATGGTACTTTCATTGTGTGTAACAAGCACAGATAAGGTGATTATCGTCATTAGAATGGCCTCAAAATCTCATTACAAATATTTTGTTATGCCTTTGAGATCCACAAATGTCATAAAATGTCATACCTGACTCAAAATGTGTTTAATGTTCTTATAAAATAATATGAATAGGTAAAAAGTTTACTCACCAAGTGGCAGCACGAGAAAACACATATAAAAGATACGAAAATGCACAATCTTTCATAATCAGTGAGTGGCTCCTACTTCTGGCAGAAGGGTTGAAGGGAAAGGAAGACAGATGAGGGAAAAGGACTGGTAAGATTTAGGAAATGGGGAGAGCTGCAGAAAAGTCACCCAGAATCCCAGATCAGGAGAGATATATTGAATGGGATGAGAAGAAACTACCAATATACATATCTTGATGACAATCATATTTTATTGTCTATCAAATCCCTAAGCTGAGAGAATTTTGCTGTATGTTTTCTTACTATTATTATTTGTGTACTGTTTCATCACTTATTTCGTCATATGAATTACATGTTACAAAATGTGTCCTAAGTGCTAGGAGAGAGAAAATATATGAATTTGAGAAAACACAGTACCAGATACTCTAGACATACATTCACACTTTATTACAATGAGTTATGAAATTTAGCCTATACATACTACTTAGTTTTATCATAATTGTGCCACTGTATTTACCACAACCATAAACAAAATGACAAACATATTCCAAATGGTGTTGGCCTTTTGAGGTAGGGTAGTGATGTTAGTGAAGTTCACTGAAGCCTTGCTGGTTATCTTCCCCCTGTCAACAAACAGTGAGTCAGTACTTCCTCACCACATTGTTAAAATGACAGAGCATTGAACTAAGAAATGTAGATCAAGGAAATTAGTAGGGGCTCTGCTGGACATGTGAAATAAAACATCAGTTTTTATGAAGTAATAAATACTAAATCTCAAAGTCACTAGTACAGGTAAAAACTGATGGAGAAAGGTTACCAAACAGTGACTAATTATTGGACTAGCAGAACAGCAAGAAAGAAATGATGCTGAATGATTGCTAGTACTTGCTAATGACCTGCCCTTAGCAAGAAAATTGTTCAGATGGCTCTGAGCACTGTGGGACTCGACTACTGTGGTCATTGGTCCCCTAGAACTTAGAACTACTTAAACCTAACTAACCTAAGGACATCACACACATCCATGCCCGAGGCAGGATTCGAACCTGCGACCGTAACAGCTGCATAGTTCCGGACTGAAGCGCCTAGAACCGCTCGGCCACTGTGGCCAGCTGAACTCCCTTAGCTGCAAGTAAAGGTGGATACAACATTGTTCTTAGCTCACTGGACAAATTATGCAAAACAACACAATAATTTGACAACTATGTTGAACTGTATCTCTTGAATGTGCATAAACTATACAGTTACAAAATCGGAAACATAACTGAGCTTACTGTTATAACAACTGCTATTATTTTATATCTTGAGGTGTTAATCCCTGAATGGTAGTGTACCAAACTCTATGTGAATGAAATAGGAGGAGAAACAAATTACCCCTGGGAAACAAGCACTTGCCTACTGCTATGTCTATAAAAACATCAAACAGCTCTGTTACAGAATCAGTAATGGCTCACCATATAAATTACAGTGATGTCACTGTCTTCTTTGCATTTGACAGATTTATGAACCACACCAAAAGAAGTGATGCCAGTAGTTATATCAATTATCTTCTGGGTCTGAGACTGAGGAAGCAAAAAATTATATTTGAATAGAACAAAAACATGTTTTAAAAACAGAGATAAAACAGAATTTCAGTTAAAGTTGTGTTAGGATGAACTATAACATTATGCTTAACAGTGTTTTTTTCCACTTTTAGAGCACAATACAGCAGCAATTCTATATAGCAAGGATTTGACGAACCCTCAGTAGTTTGTTGGAGATGTGGCACCAGGTGTCTATACACAGTTCATACAATTCCTGTAAATTGTGGGCCACTGGTTTGTGGTCTAGGAGTTGGTACCCAATGACATCCAAATGTATTCTATCAGCTTCAGATAAGACAAATTTGGTGTCCAAGACATCAATTTGTGTTCACTATCATTCTCCTCAAAGCACTGTAGCATGATTATGACCTCCTGGAAGATGACATCACTGTCGGTAGAGACATCAGTCATGAAGAGACTTAGGTGGTCTGCAATAATATTCCAGTAGATCACAGCTGTCATGGAGCCTTTGATTACTATCACAGGTACCACAGAAGCCCAGGTGAATGTTTCCAATAGCACAATGTTGCCCCCATTGGCTTGTAATGATGAGGAGCACATTTAAAGCAGCTGTTTGCCTGGATAAGAGCATATACGGGCATGATCACTGTAGTATAACAAAATGGTGGTTCACCCGACCAGGTGACATATTTCTATTGACCCATGGTCCAATCTCAGTGATCATGTGCCAACTGCAGCTGTTACTTATGATGTTGGGTCAAAATGGGAACACACATAGGGTCATTTGCTGTGCAGCTCCATGTTCAACAGTGTGTTCTGAACGGTGTGCTCTGAAACACTTGCACCTGAACTAGATTGTACTCTGTCATTAGATATACCATCAATTGCTACCTTTATTACTTTACAGAACATGCATGCTTCTGACATCCACCTCCTGTGAATAGGCATAGGTGACCCTTACTTGCAGTTTCCCTGTTTTACAGCCACTTTCCATAAATTCCCATGACAGTAGCATGAAACCAGCCAACCTGCTTCTCTATTTCCAAAATGCTCATTCCCAGGATGTGGGCCATAATGTTGCTTATGCCAGTGGATATCCTGATTTGTGGCCCATCTTATCTCTAGAATGCTTTCCAATTTGTCTCCCCTCTGCTTACATACTTTTTGTAACTATTTCATGAGCTGTTAACACTGCCAGGTAGCATTCATTCTCGTGGTAGACAGGTCATAATGTCTGACTCATCAATATACACTGCAATTTTGGCAACGTCATTAGCTCATAATAAAGGTAGGTTGACCATTGTAAAAGTTCTTTACAAACATTAGATAAAGACAGCAAATAAAGAGGCTCAGTCTTTACACATATGACACAACTACAAGAAGATAAACTGCTCATAAAGGATCATACATGACAATGTTTCTTGAACCGCATCAGAGAACAGCGTTACGTATAGCACCCATTAAGAAAATACATTGAAATAATGAGTGAAAACATGACAGAAACAGGCACTTCAGGAGTCCTGTTGTGATTTATCTGCTGTACAAGTGCTTAATAGGATTATGGATGTAATATTCAGAAAAATCAAAGAGACACACAAGTGGGATTATAGCACCTGAGTCAACAAGGAATTTGAAACTGGTTTCAGCAACTACCAGAGACAGCTGATATTGCTGCAACATCAATAGACTTGACTGATGTTCAACAGGAGTGTTGGGTGAGATCTAGTACAGACCAAGAATAAAAAAGAATGGAATACATTCCTTGCATGAGATAGGATATTAGATTTGCACACCTCAAAAATGTTCAAACGTGTTTGAAATCTTATGGGACTTAACTGCTAAGGTCATCAGTCCCTAAGCTTATACACTACTTAACCTGAATTATCCTAAGGACAAACACACACACCCATGCCCGAGGGAGGATTCGAACCTCAGCCGGGCCCAGCCACACAGTCCATGACTGCAGCGCCTCAGACCGCTCGGCTAATCCCGTGCGGCGTTTGTACAGCTAACATAGTAAAAATGTAAATGTTAAGGGGCATCATTGGCTGGATATCCAACATGGTGTGATCATCTGCTGTCAGAAAGGATGTTCTTCCTCCACAAAAATGGCCCTTTTGTTGTGGATGTGTAGGAAATGTGTTGTAGGTGGAGTGTTGATGAGTGTAATAGGTGCATGTATAGCGTAGTGTTGTGTTTGTGTTGTTTGCTTTTGATGATGATGATGATAGAAGGGAGAGGGAGAAACGTGGTGCCAACACATAGCCTCTCGAATAGCACCAAGGGGACTGCTGACCTTAGTGTTCTGATCCAGTGGATGGCTCCAACAGTGTCATTTGCCGTCTCTTCATGAGAATTGGCGGAGAGGCTTGGAATTAAATCCAGAACGCTGATGGAAAGACTGGTGATCAGGTACTTTACATCACCAC
Organism: Schistocerca nitens; assembly: GCF_023898315.1. NCBI lineage: Eukaryota > Metazoa > Arthropoda > Insecta > Orthoptera > Acrididae > Schistocerca > Schistocerca nitens. The sequence goes on along the minus strand of NC_064617.1, from coordinate 420,678,423 downwards.
CTGTCCCCCTACCCCACCCCCACCCCCCTTGCTAGCCAAATACTTGCACTGAAAATTTCATCCACAACCTGTTTTGAAACTAGATTACCTCAGAGTTGAGTGCTACCACACAGAAGCATGTTAACAATTGCAGCCTATGGATGCAGGTAGCTAATATAGAAGTAACTAGTAACATATTGGAAGTTACTGATGTAACTCAAGAAATAGTAATTAACATTATTGCTTTTTTATTTTTCCCCTTTCTCCAACAATTCTTCCTCTGATAGTGGAAAGAAATTAGAAACTCTTAAAAGAATGTGAGTGTAACGAAGTAATCGGCAATTACTGTAAAAGTATTTGGGGAATTGTTTTTATGTATATTTTATATGTTGAAAGGGAGGGAGGGGCGTATCTTTCTTGTGTTCATGTATATTTATAGGTCAGGCATGGAAGGGGAAGGGATGTGGACAAATTCAAGACTGGAAGAATAAGAGTAATTGAAGGAGAAATTTTGATGGTTATTCAAGCTTTCCACAATGAAAATTTTTCTTTCTCTGCAATGTATCTGGAGACAAAAAGAAGGAAAGAGTGCTCAGAACACTAGGTGCAAAATAAAGTGTAGGTAGTAATAGAATGAAAGAGATGCAGTTGGAAATCAAACAACGGAAAATCCAGGATGGACTGTAACAATATTATGAAAAGGCAAGTTGCCACTCACCAAATAGTAGAGATGCTAAGTCACAGATAGGCACAATGAAAAGACTGTCACAAATTAGCTTTCAGCCAGTATGACCTTCATCAAAAATAGATGACCGTCACAGGCACGCGTGTATGCCAACACACACACACACACACACACACACACACACACACACACACACACAGATGACTGTAGTGTGGCTTCGGTTGTCAGAGACTGCAGTCGTGAGTTGCATTTGTGTGTGTGTGTGTGTGGGGGGGGGGGGGGATTTATTTTTGACAAAGGCCATACTGGCCAAATGCTAATATGTGACAGTCTTTTTGCTGTGCCTATCTGCGACTCAACATCTCCATTGTATGGAGAGATGCAGTTAGGCTATTTTTATTCTATCAATTAGTATTCTTAAATATAGTCATCAGTAAAATACTCACTTTTGCTAGGCCATGGGTGATCCCTTATCTTCTTAAACTGAGGTGGGTGTTATGTTTATATTTATTTGCATGTTGACAGGATACAATTTCCCATAAGGAAAGAAGGTATGAAGACAGTTTAAAGTGATGGAAACTGCTTATGGTCTTGTACAATCCATTTTTCCTGGTTACTAATTTTCCAGGTTCTTCTGGAATACACTGCATTTACATTTTTATATGTGTATTTAACATTTATCTCACAAACTAATTAGTATAGGATTTATTACTTGTATTTAATGAAAAATATAAGTAAAATTATCCAACTTTGAGGCAATATTGTACATTAATGAGCAATTAGAGTAATAATAACAATGAGAAATATAGTAACCGAAGTTTATTAGTTTATTTCACCATGCTTCATCACTTCCACATACTACATATTTATCACAAAAAATAACCATAACACACTACAACATATTGCAAAAATATAATCTCTGATCAGACCACAGTGTGGCGTAGTTGTATGATTTACTTTAGTTGAAGTGTTGAGTTTCTCTTTGTGGACTCCTTTATAGAAACAATCAATGAAAATTTTTCTATAATGTTATGCAACAATGTCAGTGAAAATTTCGGTTATTATTTCAGAAACTGCAGAATGCCCACAAATTTTGGAGGTGTTTCCAGAGAATGTAACAGTTCTGGAAGGCTCACAAATTATTTTCAGTTGCAAAGCACTAAGTAATGTTTTTGCACAGTTCCATTGGGTCCGGAAATATGACAGCAGCTCAGCTTCACAAACTATACGCTATGGAGACAATATATATGAAGTACGTATTTCCAGCATTAATTATGTCATTTTTGTTGATGCCCATTTTGTGTGTATACTACATGGAAAATATTGAATCTGAATGAGTTTTATTTACAGGCTTTATGTGACATTTCAGCAAAAAGCACTGCCTGCTGAAAGGTCAAATTAAAAGTGCCTCTTCTTTCATGCCCTTCCAAAAACTAAAAATAAACTAGTATCGTTCATCATTAACCGTGCCTCCTGTAAACTAGCAGAAGTTCCTAGTTAAGCACATGCCTTTGGTTTACTCTAACAGTAACAGGGCAACCTAGTACAGTGGTTAGACAGTAGATTTATATTTCACAGGGACTCAAATGTGCGAATTGTACAAGTTTAGGTCTCCGTTGTTTTGCTAGATAACATACTGTAAGGCAAATACAAGGAGGGTTGCTCTGGACAGGCCATAACATGTTTTCTGTCACTTTTCTTGACCAATCTGAACTTTTGCTGAATATTTGGATTGTTATTATTTGTCACTCTGAAGGGAAGTGTTACTCAAACATTGAGGAGAACCAGTCATGCGATTCATTGTTCGAGTTTCTCAGTACAGAGAAAGAAAGTTCAAGAGCAAGAGGAAATATCCATAGAGGATTTATCTTTATTGAGGCTATATTGATTGAAATTGTCACAAAGGTATCATCCTTCATTATAGTGACTGACAGAGATTGACTAATTTTTTCCAGATTTTTGTGGCACTTAACCACAATTTTTTAGAAGGCATTAGGTAATGCATTAATTTAAGAAATTGTAGTGATACCCTGTTTTCTGTAATACATTTAAATGGCCAAGGGTAATATCAGCAGTAGTGTCACTATGATTTTTTTGGTCTAAAGAAGGCTGTTCCAATGCTGCCTCGTGGGGTGCGGGCACTGGTACCTCATCAACTCGCTCATGAGCAGGCAAAGTTTAGGTAGACTTAACTGCCAGGTGGTCCTGTTACATGTGTTCTGCACATGTTCTAGCCCTCCTGTCTGTGAGCTCCTAGCATAGAACAATCGTGTACCCTATGACTTGGTTGCCTGACTGCACATGCACCAACTTACTACTCACGTGCACACCTGGCTGCCCACTGGTGGGTATGCTAGCTGGAATAGACTAGTCTAAAAGAAAAATTGGAATATGAGACTGATGTTTATAACTGTTCAAGCTGCAAATGAATAAATAATTACCTGCTGCATATACACGCCTTGTCTCATATGAATGCGATGCGCCAGTGCCATGGTGGCTGGCAGCATCATTCATGGGCTTCTGTCACAGAGTATGGCTCCTGAAACCCTCTATACAATTTCCAATGTTTGTGGTATAGTATACAAGACAAATAAAGACAGGGTCAAAATCACAAAGGCAAATGTTGATTTATGCAGCAGCCATTGCCATCTACTCTGCTGAAGCATGCGACGATCAGTCACATTACATGAATAATGGCTGACATTCTGAGAGGACAGGAACCTTTTTTTACCTTTTAGTTTTTCAACTAGTATCATACTGTTTTTTTATATAGACTATGTTGTTTCATATGTATAATTTCTGATGATTTTCAGGTTCTGTGACAGTTTGTGTGCTGGGCTGTTTATAGAATTTACCATGTGAAATATTGGATTACCTTACATGTGTGAATCCAAAGGCACCACACCTAAGAGCACAGCAAAAGATACACAAAGAAGGTAATCCGATACATCCCTTGATAAACTATATAAACAGCCTGGCATAGAACTTGTCACAGAAACTGAATAAAATGGAAAAATTATACATATAAAACAACATAGTCTATAAAAAACAGCATGATACTAGCTGAAGAACTAAAAGGTAAAAGTCTCCCAAACTGGTAAGCTCTTATCACTTGACATTACCAACCTTTACTCAAACTCAACCATACAAGAAGCTGTAGCACTGATCCAAAAGAACGTTATGAAACCTAAGAAACTTGCACACACAGAGATTATTGAATTTATGGAACTTCCCCAGCTAACTCTTAAGTTACAAATACTTCACCCTTAATGGCAACATTTACAACCAACCAGATGGCCTAGCATTGGGATCATATATATCAGCTACCAAAGCTGAGATACACATAAATCACTTGGAACAAAAGCTATTTAGCAGCCAAGAACCCAGACTAAAGAAAATTGAGTTTTATATGAGATATCTAGAGGACACACTACTATTAGTGGAAGGGATGCCAAAGACAGATATTCTACACTACTGGCCATTAAAATTGCTACACCAAGAAGAAATGCAGATGATAAACGGGTATTCATTGGACAAATATATTATACTAGAACTGACATGTGATTGTATTTCCATGCAATTTTTGGTGCATAGATCCTGAGAAGTCAGTATGAAGAACAACCGCCTCTGCCCATAATAACAGCCTTGATATGCTTGGGCATTGAGTCAAACAGAGCTTGGATGGTGTGTAAAGGTACAGCTGCCCATGCAGCTTCAACATAATACCACAGTTCATCAAGAGTAGTGACTGGTGTATCGTGACGAGCCAGTTGCTCAGCCGCAATTGACCAGACATTTTCAGTTGGGGAGAGATCTGGAGAATGTGCTGGCCAGGGCAGCAGTCAAACATTTTCTGTATCCAGAAAGGCCCGTACAGGACCTGCAACATGCGGTCTTGCATTATCCTGCTGAAATGTAGGTTTTCCCAGGGATTGAATGAAGGGTAGAGCCACGGGTCGTAACACATCTGTAATGTAACATCCACTGTTCAAAGTGCCGTCAATGGGAACCAGAGGGGACTGAGACGTGTAACCAATAGCACCCCATACCATCACGCCGGGTGATACGCCAGTATGGCGATGACGAATACACGCTTCCAATGTGCGTTCACCGCGATGTCGCCAAACATGGATGCGACCATCATGATGTTGTAAACAGAACCTGGATTCATCCGAAAAAATGATGATTTGCCATTCGTGCACCAGGTTCATCACTGAGTACACCATCGCAGGCACTCCTGTCTGTGATGCAGCGTCAAGGGTAACCGCAGCCGTGGTCTCCGAGCTGATAGTCCATGCTGCTGCAAACATCGTTGAACTCTTCGTGCAGATGGTTGTTCTCTTGCAAAAACATCCCCATCTGTTGACTCAGGGATCAAGACGTGGCTGCACGATCCATTACGGCTATGCAGATAAGATGCCTGTCATCTCGACTGCTAGTGATACGAGGCCGTTGGGATCCTGCACGGCGTTCCGTATTACCCTCCTGAACCCACCGATTTCATATTCTGCTAACAGTCATTGGATCTTGACCAACGCGAGCAGCACTGTCGCGATACAATAAACCGCAATTGCGATAGGCTGCAATCTGAACTTTATCAAAGTCGGAAACGTGGTGGTACGCATTTCTCCTCCTTACACGAGGCATCACAACAACGTTTCACCAGGCAATGCCGGTCAACTGCTGTTTGGATCTTGACCAACGCGAGCAGCACTGTCGCAATACAATAAACCGCACTATCAAAGTCGGAAACGTGGTGGTACGCATTTCTCCTCCTTACACGAGGCATCACAACAACGTTTCACCAGGCAATGCCGGTCAACTGCTGTTTGTGTATGAGAAATCGGTTGGAAACTTTCTTCATGTCAGCACATTGTAGGTGTCGACACCGGCTCCAACCTTGTGTGAATGCTCTGAAAAGCTGAAAAGCTAATCATTTGCATATCACAGCATCTTCTTCCTGTCAGTTAAATTTAATGTCTTTAGCATGTCATCTTCATGGTGTAGCAATTTTAATGGCCAGTAGTGTAAATTGCTTCAGTAATCTATATGTGACAATGACATTTACAGTGGAACATGAACAAGACAAACGTATCAAATACATGGCTTAAATATTAAAGAAACAACACACATTCAAAATTTATGAGGAAAATACAATGACCAACACCACAATCCCTGCAACTTCATGTCAACCCGGACATCCATAAACAGGCAACTAAAATACCTTTGAACCAAGAAGAAATGCAACAAGAAATAAACATAGTGAATCAGATTGCAGTTGCCAATGATTATACTGCTCCCATGGTTGACACAGTCCTAGACAAAGTAAAGAAAGACCCAAACAGAAAGTGCACCACAGTGAAAAAAGACAAAAACAAATGTGTATCTATCATCCCATACATTTGCAGTATGTTACAGAAGCTCGCAAATATTTTCAAAACACAAAGTTGGGTTTTCTACATCAAATAAACTACAACAAAACTAATAAGTAATGTAAAGTGTAATCATGACTGAAACCAGACTCTGGAATATCCAAAGTAACATGCCAGGAATGTTGTATGTTCTGCCTAGGACGAACAGGCCAAAATTTCAGCGCCAGGTACACAGAGCACTTTAAAGCCTACACAGAATATCAGCAACAGCCACACACATGCATAATACAGGGCACCCATTTGAAAAACAAGAATAAAATTTTAAAGTATTCCACTGATTAAATAATGTGCATGAAATGGATTTGTTAGAGGAACCAGAAATACCTTCACATTACAGAAAATATGAAGACAAAATCTTTAATGAAAAGTCTGAACGTGATCAGTGATTTTCTTCAGATGCTTTGAGAATATGCTTAAATAAAAACAGACAATGGAAACTCCAGGTAGGAATATCAGCAATGTAGGAAAAGATAGATTGCTACTTACTGGCAAGAAGATACGTTAAGATGCAAACAGGCAATGGTGAGTGTTTCTCATTTGTTGATGAAGGCTGTGGTCGAAAGTTATGTAAGAGACTTTTAATTACACCTGTCTGCAGCTTAACATGTCTTCTTTATGGTAAGTAGCAATCTGTCTTTTCCTACACTGCTGCTTAAATAAAAACAGCAACTTATAGAAATAAGCACCATTGTAAAACAGATATATGCAAGTTATATGTATATCGATATGATAAATACCTTTTGTACAAAAGCATATCATGCTCTGTGGAAGACTTGTAACATTATATGTGTCAACTGCATCTAAAACATCTTTGTAACTGTTTGCTTATGTAAGGTATTCTCGATATATACTGCGCACTGAAAGTTGCGTGTGATGTTTAACATAAGTGAAACTGCACAAACGGATCATGAGAAAACTGTAAGTACTAAAAATTGTGTACTTTTTATATGTTTCAGTAAAGTCAACAAAACAAAGTAGAACCTCACACATCGAAAACATTATGTAAAAATGGCATATTAAAAAGAGAAAACATACCTGAAAATGAGAATCATTTCCTGATACGTGTGGTGTAACATGTGAATAAAAGAAATTCTTGATTGGTAGCAGAAACTTTATAAATAAACAAACCCATGTTTTCAGTGGCAGACCTTCACAAAACCATTTATAATAGACATAATCAGATTACTAGGTCTTCTGCTGACTCCACCAGGGATTTGTACAGCACATTCTTCAGATATCCCCATAGGAATAAGTTGAATGGTTTGAGGTCAGGTGACAGAAGCAGCCATGTTACAGGGCCACCTCGACCAACCCAGCAGTCCCAAAATATTGGTCCGATCTGGGTTCTGGAAGCTTGACTGAACTATGTGGATGCCCTATTGTGCTGGAAAAACATATATTGATGGACTCCAGTAATTCCGGCCTCACTTCCCGGATGAATGTTGTATAGCTGTCATCTGTGACTTGAGGGGGAAGGATGTAGGGGCCAATCAGGTAATCGTGGCCCATGATAGCCCATACATTGATGTTGAACTTTTCCTGATAACCTTAGTTGTAGGTGGCATGGGGGTTCGCCTCCACCCACACATGGCCATTGTGAGTGTTGAATGGACCCTCATTGGTGAAGGAAGTCTCATTCATGAACAACACGTACTCAATGTAATACAGCTATCTGGTGCAACACTGCTAGAACCACTGCCTGAATTCGACATGCAGAGAAAAATTATGGGCCATCAGTACCTGCGTCTTCTGAAGATGAAATGAATGCCTTCTGTTCTCATGCAGCATTTGCCAAACTGCTGAATGGGAGCTTTATGTTGCATGTGCCACAGTGTGGGTGTTAGAGGATGGGTCTGCGTTGAACCTCTCTAGTATGTCCTCTGCAAATTGTAGCATGCGTATGCTTCACATGTGGTCTCTGTCATGTTGAAGCCCTGTGAAACTGCCCATTCATCCACATGCTGAAGGACGGGTGCAAATGTGGAGTGCAGCAGGAGACACCTATTGTGATATTGTTGGGTAATGCTGCCTGCCCATTATCTTTCACCATGTCGTATGTGAAATGTACCACACTCCTCAACGGGGGTAAATGTCTCTATGTTGAGGCACACCAGCATGTGTCAAACTACAACTGAGCGCTATATTTTTATTGGATGTGTTTGTCATTCCACTATGTCACTACCACTGTTAGTGGTCTCTGTGATGTTGGTTTGTCAGGCCATGTTCTGTGCCATCTGCTGTCCAGACTGCTGCCAAGTACATTGTTAGATGTTCTGTGAACAGACTCATGCCTGCTGCTTGAGGGAAGGCCTTGTGGTAGGCACTGGCTCTTATAACTTCAATACTCTGTAGCATCATTGGATGACATTTCTGGACATGGCTTCCTATCCACATTTTGTTCCTGAAGACATCTACTACATCACATCAAAGTTGGTCAGTGTAATTCTGAAACATCCTATACATGCCTCAAAATCAAAATGAAAAACCTAAGGAACTGAAAATTTATGATGAAACTAGGTGAATGATTTTTTATTTACAATTTAATCATGTGACTTGCAATGAAGTATTCATATTTCTTCAGGTATGTCACATAGTATCAGCTTTAAAATTCAGAGAAATCAACAGTGATGTTAATAATTAACTAGCACTACACTGCTTATGTGATGACACCCTCATTCCTTTCATTCATTTAGTTTACTTTTCTGAATTGTGACATAAAAATATTCGAAGCAGAGAGATGTCTGGCACCAGCTACAGATTACAAACTATGCCCTTTGATACAATAAACTAAGTATGTTACAATGGCAAAACAGTGTAATGTGGCCCTCATTTTCCACAGAGGAACTCTCCTGCCCTAATTAACACATTATGTTTTACTGTGCATTTGTTTTGGCAGTTTCCTGTGACATATAACACAGCCTGATTTTGTAGTCCACACTTGTAAAGTGTAGATTAATCAGTGACAGTTTTCCATTGCCTGTTAAAGCAAAAGAACAAAGAGTACAATCAGTGATGGTGAGCAAGCATATTAATCATTTATTTACACATTGTGTTCCATATATCCTATTGTGAAGGACAACCTAAAGGTTGTGATAAAAGACAACATTACATTAACATTTAGAAGGACCCATTACAGATTATTTTTGTAAAGCATACTTATAACCAGTGATAATCTACTCACATTGTTGATTATGGGGATTACTTCTACATTACTATATGTAATGCCTTAGAAATTAAGTTATTACATACATTAGTAGCAAAGCAGGAACCAGTACTGTGAGGAAGAAGAAGAAGAAGAAGAAGAAGAAGAAGAAGAAGAAAAGAAAACCCTGCTGTTTTTATCTACTACTTCATGTAGTACTTGACATCAGTGAAACTGTTTAACATGGGAAATTAGTTTTAATTTAAATTTACATCCCCAACACAAATATTCTTATATAAATCAATGAAAATAATCAGTTTTTTACTTCTCATCCCGACCAGTAAGCCTCCCTTACTCTGGATTCTGGGTGACTTTTCTGAACTCTACTCCTTTTCCTATATCTCACCATTTCCTTTACATCGCCCTCTCCCTTCCACTTCAACTCTTCTACCAGAATGAGCCACTGGGTCCGAAAGCTTAGAAACTCTAATATTTTTTCTAGGTGTGTTCTCCTGCCACCTCTTAGTGAGTAAATATTCTTATATGTTATGTGCTAATAAGACACTCTTTCACTTACATCTGGGGATTTCTGATATCCTGCCTAATGTCTGCTAGTAAACTACATTTGTGAAACTCACTTTTCAATCTAAATTCACTCTTACTGTCAACCAAAAATACACTACCTGGCAAAGCACTCACAAGATATGCTCAAATGTCAAGTAACTTTATACATATACAAATACCAATGCAACTTCATATATGTTCACATAATCAGTGGGTATGTAAATGATCGGCGGACCACCACAGTTCTTTAGTGTTGTTCATGTTTAGTATCGTTACTTGGCCTGGTAGGATATATAGTGGGGGGAAACAGTGTCAGATGTTAAATGATCACTGTGAAGGACATGAAGATGCTGCGTATTTGTGTCAGACAGCGTTAATCACATCTGACAGAATTTGAAAGGGGCCTCATTGTGGGTCTCCATTTGTCCAGCTCTTGAAATCGTGCAATATCCAGATCTGTGGGGCATTTGGATGTACCACACACCTGCTGTTGCAGTGTATGGGAATGTGAGGGCAGGCATACTCATCGTAACGTTTCCAGTTGACTACATCTGACCACGACAAGGGAGGATCACCATATTGTGCACCAAGTGCATTGTAACCCCTTCACATGTGTTCCACCTGAGAACAAGTAACCAGCAGCCAAACTTGGGAATTGCTGTCCCATGCATAAACTGCCATTAACACCACAACACAAATAACTGCATGTGGACTGGTGTTATTACAGTGACTATGGATTGCTGATGAATTATGTCAGATTGTTTTCGGCAATGAATCGTGGTTTGCACTACTTTGTATAACAATCAGTGGTGGGTGATGGTGACCTGTGGAGAGGACCCATTCTTTCAAATGTTTTGGAGAGGCACAGCCATGTTACCCTTGGCATCATGATGCAGGGAACTATGAGCTATGACTACAGGTCATGGCTGGTAGTGATTGAGGGAACTCTGATAGCACTATGGCACATCACAGACATCCCATGTCCTTATGTTTTATTCCTCATGTGATAGTACATGGTGTCATTTTTCTAAGAGCAGTGCTCATCCACACATAGCACATGTCTCTATGAACAATCTGTGTGATATTGAAACATTCCTGTGGCCAGTCAAGTCACCAGATCTGTCCCCAATAGAACAAGTTTCGGATTAGTTTCGATGTCAACTCCATTCTAGTGGCAGTACCTGGGATATCAAGGACAGTTACAACAATTGTGGACCAGCTAGCCTCAAGAGAGGAAACAATGGCCTTATGACAACTCTCCCAACCAAATTAGTGTGTGCATACAGGCCAGAGGAGGTGTGTTGTCATACTGATAATACGTGGCCTTTATCAACAAAGGCATTAAAATATACAACAGCCTGCCATCAGAAATGAATGTCTGCTGCTCCGCGTGCGTGGAAAGAAACATGAAACAAATTGCAGCAAAGAATTTTGTAAAGAGTAAAACATTAATGCAAGTATGTGCAAAAAACTTGCATCTATATCATCTGCTACTAAGCAAATTAAGTGCAGAAAGAATATCCAACCAGGTACTGTTGTGTATATGTGTGAGAGGAATACAGCACTAAAATACAAATGTATAACTGAGTATGTAATTTGTGTGTTCATAACTTCTCAGAAAATATGTATGTAAACTCATGTTTGTGTAAACTTTTGGCATATTACTTCATGCCAGCAAATTATCATAATGTCCAACATCAAATGTATGTTCGTGCATCACCATGTGCATGTCATGTACAGTATTGATTCAGAGGACAATAAATACATAAATAACATCACATACCCTCTAAACCCATGAAGTTTTGTTTCATTCCCTCCTCCCCTGCTGGGTGCTTCACTTCTTGTGTCAGGTAGTGAACTATAAGAGTGTAACTGTACTGTTGTTGTTTGTTGTTGTGGTCTTCAGTCCTGAGGCTGGTTTGATGCAGCTCTCCATGCTACTCTATCCTAAAAAAAATGGCTCTGAGCACTATGGAACTTAACATCTTAGGTCATCAGTCCCCTAGAACTTAGAACTACTTAAACCTAACTAACCTAAGGACATCACACACATCCATGCCCGAGGCAGGATTCGAACCTGCGACCGTAGCAGTCCCGCGGTTCCGGACTGCAGCGCTAGAACCGCACGACCACCGCGACCGGCTACTCTATCCTGTGCAAGCTTCTTCATCTCCCAGTATCTACTGCAACCTACATCCTTCTGAATCTGCTTAGTGTATTGATCTCTTGGTCTCCCTCTACGATTTTTACCCTCCACGCTGCCCTCCAATGCTAAATTTGTGATCCCTTGATGCCTCAAAACATGTCCTACCAACCGATCCCTTCTTCTAGTCAAGTTGTGCCACAAACTTCTCTTCTCCCCAATCCTATTCAATACCTCCTCATTAGTTACGTGATCTACCCACCTTATCTTCAGCATTCTTCTGTAGCACCACATTTCGAAAGCTTCTATTCTCTTCTTGTCCAAACTGGTTATCGTCCATGTTTCACTTCCATACATGGCTACACTCCATACAAATACTTTCAGAAACGACTTCCTGACACTTAAATCTATACTAGATGTTAACAAATTTCTCTTCTTCAGAAACGATTTCCTTGCCATTGCCAGTCTACATTTTATATCCTCTCTACTTCAACCATCATCAGTTATTTTACTCCCTAAATAGCAAAACTCCTATACTACTTTAAGTGTCTCATTTTCTAATCTAATCCCCTCAGCATCACCCGATTTAATTTGACTACATTCCATTATCCTCGTTTTGCTTTTGTTGATGTTCATCTTATATCCTCCTTTCAAGAAATTGTCCATTCCGTTCAACTGCTCTTCCAAGTCCTTTGCTGTCTCTGACAGAATTACAATGCCATCAGTGAACCTCAAAGTTTTTACTTCTTCTCCATGAATTTTAATACCTACTCCGAATTTTTCTTTTGTTTCCTTTACTGCTTGCTCAATATACAGATTGAATAACATCGGGGAGAGGCTCCAACCCTGTCTCACTCCTTTCCCAACCACTGCTTCCCTTTCATGCCCCTCGACCCTTATAACTGCCATCTGCTTTCTGTACAAATTGTAAATAGCCTTTCGCTCCTTGTATTTTACCCCTGCCACCTTCAGAATTTGAAAGAGAGTATTCCAGTTAACGTTGTCAAAAGCTTTCTCTAAGTCTACAAATGCTAGAAACGTAGGTTTGTCTTTTCTTAATCTTTCTTCTAAGATAAGTCGTAAGGTTAGTATTGCCTCACGTGTTCCAACATTTCTACGGAATCCAAACTGATCTTCCCCGAGATCCGCTTCTACCAGTTTTTCCATTCGTCTGTAAAGAATTCGCTTTAGTATTTTGCAGCTGTGACTTATTAAACTGATAGTTCGGTAATTTTCACATCTGTCAACACCTGCTTTCTTTGGGATTGGAATTATTATATTCTTCTTGAAGTCTGTGGGTATTTCGCCTGTCTCATACATCTTGCTCGCCAGATGGTAGAGTTTTGTCATGACTGGCTCTCCCAAGGCCATCAGTAGTTCTAATGGAATGTTGTCTACTCCCGGGGCCTTGTTTCGACTCAAGTCTTTCAGTGCTCTGTCAAACTCTTCACGCAGTATCTTATCTCCCATTTCATCTTCATCTACATCCTCTTCCATTTCCATAATATTGTCCTCAAGTACATCGCCCTTGTATAAACCCTCTATATACTCCTTCCACCTTTCTGCCTTCCCTTCTTTGCTTAGAACTGGGTTGCCATCTGACCTCTTGATATTCATACAAGTGGTTCTCTTCTCTCCAAAGGTCTCTTTAATTTTCCTGTAGGCAGTATCTATCTTACCCCTAGTGAGACAAGCTTCTACATCCTTACATTTGTCCTCTAGCCATCGCTGCTTAGCCATTTTGCACTTCCTGTCGATATCATTTTTGAGACGTTTGTATTCCTTTTTGCCTCCTTCATTTACTGCATTTTTATATTTTCTCCTTTCATCAATTAAATGCAATATTTCTTCTGTTACCCAAGGATATCTATTAGCCCTCGTCTTTTTATCTACTTGATCCTCTGCTGCCTTCACTACTTCATCCCTCAGAGCTACCCATTCTTCTTCTACTTTATTTCTTTCCCCCATTCCTGTCAATTGTTCCCTTATGCTCTCCCTGAAACTCTCTACAACCTCTGGTTCTTTCAGTTTATCCAGGTCCCATCTCCTTAAATTCCCACCTTTTTGCAGTTTCTTCAGTTTCAATCTGCAGTTCATAACCAATAGATTGTGGTCAGAATCCACATCTGCCCCTGGAAATGTCTTACAATTTAAAACCTGGTTCCTAAATCTCTGTCTTACCATTATATAATCTATCTGATACCTTTTAGTATCTCCAGGATTCTTCCAGGTATACAACCTTCGTTTATGATTCTAAAACCAAGTGTTAGTTATCACATAAGAATACCAATGTCCCTGAAGAGGTTTCTGCATCAGTTATCAACTTCACATAATATTCTTACTGCATATTTCTGTAAAATGAATTCCTATTTTGGCCTTAACTGTATTGTCCTAAAAGATAATGTCAGACAATACTATCAGATGAAAGTAGCATGTTAGGTCAGGGCTTCACAACATACGTGCTCGCAGAGCAAGCTGTGAGCAGCAAGGCGCGAGCACGGAGCAGCGCGAGCACGCTACCCCCTCTACCGGACCAGAACAGAGAGTGGGGAGAGTGACGTGGGCCACACAACAGCTGCCACCAGTCAATGTAAATCTGCGGCCACCTGCAGGGATATCACTCACGAATTATTGCTGTGACAATTGAAACAAATAAAGGAGAATGTACACGTGCCACATAATTTTATTAGCTTAGTGTATGCCTCTACATTCGTATTAATTTGTGAACTGTTACACAGTTTGTGCAATCGAGGAAATCTATCCTGAGGGAAGTGTCTGTAGAATACGAAAATGTTTTTCTTGTTCTGAAATTTGTCTCTGTCACACTGAAGGTCAATAATTTCTAGTTGCGGCTCAGGACGAATCTCTTCAATATTCGCTGAATATGGAGAGGAGAACAGATCAAAATCACTGTCTAGTGCTGTCAGATCTTGAAAGCGTTGATCAAATTCTTCTTTAAGGGCAACTAAACTATGTGAATAACATTCACAGTCTTTGTGAACACCTTGCATGGATGATAATTTAGGAAAATGAGCTACATTTCCTGTTTCCAGCTGACTCACCGAAAGTGTCAATTTCATTTTAAAAGCTCTTATTCGATCTATGAAACGAGTAATTAGCAGATCTTTACCTTGTAGTGAAATGTTCAAAGCATTCAGATGACTAGTTAAATCTGCTAAGAATGTGAGATCACATTTCCATGAAGGCTCTTTCAATTCAGGAACACACATGTTATTTATTTCCGTGAACATATTTATCTCATCTAATAGGCAAAAAAATCGATTTAATAATTCGCCACGACTAAGCCAGCGGACCTCGCTGTAATAAGGCAGGCTACCACACTGGCTTTCTACATCCTCAAGAAAGCTTTTAAATTTCCTGTGTTGTAGCCCATGCTTCCTTATATAATTGGTTGTATGAGCAACAATACTCATTACATTTTTTAGAGTGATACTCTTTGCACATAAGTTTTCCTGGTGGATCACACAGTAAACGCCCCATATTTCATTCGGCACGGTCAGTTTTTGCATTTTCTCCTTCAACAGCGCAACGACACCTGATTTTTTTCCCTCTCATCGCTGGTGCACCGTCTGTAGACACTGAAACTAAAGAATTCCATGACAGTCCTATATTTTCAACACTTTCTTCAATACTACTTAAAATATCACCTCCAGTTGTAGTGTTCTTCATGGCTACTACATCGAGGAGCTCCTCCCTCACCTGAAGATCTCTTTTAACACCTCTAATAAATATGGCAAGCTGCGCTGTTCCAGTGATATCAACACTTTCATCCAGAGCTAGAGAATAAGTCATAAAATCTTTACAGATATTTGCAAGCTGGCTCTGGACGTCGTCTGCCATGTCCTGTATGCGAGGCATAATGGTCATGTTAGATAATGGCACAATCCGAAACTGTTCAACTTGAGATGGACACAAATGTTCCGCTGCAACTACCAAACATTCTTTTATTAAATCGCCATCAGAGAAGGGGTGCAGGGATTTTGCTAAAACCAAAGCAAAACAAAGCAAAAGCAAAGCAATCTGAGAGCTGCCTCAGTTGATTTTTCTTCGTCGTGCAGATCTTCTTCGGATAGCTTTCTTTTAAGTTTAATAACTTCGTGTGCACGATCTGGTCCATCACATTTTCCACTTCTGTAGTCTTTCACGTGGTACGACATATAATGTCGCTGCAAATTAAATTTCCTAAAAGAATTCAGCGTTTTGTGACATACTAAACATTTTGCAATACCATCTTTTTCTGTAAACAGATACAATTCCTCCCAACTGCGAAAGCATGGTTGGGGTTACACAACGGCGACTTGACATGATTCTTAGCCAGCGAAGTGACTGTTAGAGCTGATCGAAGTACTTTAAACGTTACACAGTCGCGCCATTTCAATAGGCAAGCTGCGGCCCTATTCAAACGTGCGCGCGCATTTCCCCTCCCTCCCTACTCTGCGACCTTACACCTGCTCGCAAGCACGTGCCTGAGCAGACGCGAGTACTCGCGCTCAAAACCGGCCAGTTGTTAAGCCCTGATGTAGTTTAACACAGTGAGAAATATTTCTCAGAACAAAGTAGAAAATTACTGAGATTTTTAGTTAATGTATTGATATGCTGGTTCTTCCTCTGTCAGTTATCTGTCTGGAGATCTAGGGATTTCACAAAGGGGGTTTTATTTAGTGTACTGCAGCTACCTGTAACCCGTTTTTGTTTTTTTTGGAACTGCGTTGGAGCCCAAAGTCAATTTAACTGTGCACTGTCAGTACAATGGGTGTAACATATTGATAGCAGATAGTTCAATTCTCAACAGCAGTTCATTTTACATATTTTCAAACAGAAAACAATGACTTACAGGTAGCATAAATATACATTAATGGCTACATTCTAACTGAAACCATATGTATAATATTTCTTGGTGTTCACATAAATATTTAGTAGTAATGCAGCTTATCAAAGGATTTATTCTGGAAGTAGTGAAGTTTTATTCTCTTTTGCATGTGCCACTTGACAGCTGAAGACCTCTGCTGTTCCACAGAGGGTCTCCTTTACTCCTAAATATTTACATTTTGCCAGAATTTTGAAATACATTTCTTATCAGTCCTTAAGTTCAGCACACTTTGTGCTCACAATTCGAAGTATTTCCTCTCACTGCCTTGATCTACAGAAAAAATTAATATTTGGCACACTTCCACTCTCCATTTTTCCATATGGCTGTTGTCAGGTGTTGTATTAACATTTCTATACATAATAATCATAATGTTTTTTTGGGTAATATAACTGAACATCTTGAGGTTTTTTTGTTTGTTTTTGTTTAAGGATGCAAAAACAACTGAGGTCTTATGTAACTACATCGTAACCTTAGAACATCAAGAAGTAAACGAAGTCAAAAATTACTATACATTAAGGGATGGATGGTGTACAGCAAGGGCACTGAGAGAATTATAGTGTATGACACAATTAAAAAGCCTATGTCACTGGATATACTGACTGTCCTGATAGAGGGCAAAGAGCTCTGCTGTAAAAATCAAGCAGTGTTCTGGGAGTCAATACTGAAAAAGTTGGTGCCAATGACAAAGGCCCACCCAACACCATGGTCAGTCATAGATCCAGCAATGCACATGAAGGTGCTATTGCTAAGCTGTGTGCGAAGGTCGAGAAACTTACAGTGATAGATCAAATCTGGAGTAGTGTCCTTGAGAAGTGAATGAAGTCCAAGATGAACATGGGCTGCCACATGAAGGCAGTGGAAGGTTCACATCCATCAGGAATGTGGCAGGTAATGTGAAGTTAAGCTGCCGGAGCAGTAGCTGAAAAGGAACTCTGGGAGGTAATAGAGAAGGCTGTGCTCCACACTGATGATCAAGGTGGTCACTGAAAAAGAGGGCATAGGAGGGGTGGCCAGGCATGGCACACAAACAGCATCTGCCGAGGAGAATATCACAGCAATGTGACAGTGGTAGTTCGACAGCTTCTGCGTAGACTCTCTCAACCAGCCTAATGTAAAAGGCACCAGTGGCCAAATGTATTCCACTATGGTGGATTGTGTTTAGATGACCTAAGATGGATAGACATGCAGCAGAATAAATGAAACATCCATAGTCCAGTTTCAAACGGACAAGAAATTAGTACAAATGGAGGAGGGTGGTCTGATCTGCTCCCCGGGAAGTACCATTTAAGACACATAGGACACTGAGGGACCAGGTACAGTGCATAGCCATGTCTGAGATGTGGAAGGATCAATAAAGTTTCCTATCAAACTTGAGCCTCAGGAATTTCATAGTTTCAGCAAGTGGAAGAACAACAGGACCAAGATGTAAAAATGGTGGAAAAAACCAATTGCACCACCAGAAATTTGTAGGGTGGAAAAGTGAAATCCATTCGTGATGCTGCATGAGTAAAGATGATAGACACATCACAGAATATGCTTTTCAAGGAAATAAGTCCATGGAGAACTGAAATAGATCACAAAGTTGTCGACAAAAACGGAGGTGGCAATGCCTGTCAGGGGACAGTCCCTAATAGGGTTAATGGCTATAGCAAAGAGGATGACACTCTGGACAGTGCCTTGAGGCAACCTGTTCTCTTGGATAAAGGTGTCCAACAAGGCTGAACCCATACGTATTGTGGAAACTGTGGCTTAAAAATTCCTGAAGGAGATGGAACAGGTGGCCTCGGAAGCTCCATATGTGTAGAGTATGGAGGATACAAGTCCTCCCATAGGTGTCATAGACTTTCTATAAATCAAGAAAACACAGCTGAAAACCATTCATGACATGGGTTGACAAAGTGACAAGATAGTCAGCTGCAGATTGGCATGCTCAAAATCCACATTGTGCAATGGTTGGTAGACTGCGAGACTTGAGTGACCATACTAGCAGGCCATGAATCATAAATTTTGTCACCTTGCAAACACAGCTGGTTAGAGAAATGGGAAGTGAGGTGTTTGTCCTTACCGGGCTTAGGTAAGTGTCTTCATGCCAGCGTCTGGAAACATGCCATCTGCCCAAATGCAGTTGAACGTATGAAGGAGAAAGTGCTTGCCTTCAAGAGAAAGGTGCTGCAACATTTGAATATGAACATTGTGCGACTTTGGGGTGGAAAATCGAGATGAAGTGAGAGCATGGTTGAGCTCTTTCATAGTAAAAGTGACACTGTAGCATTCACAATTCTGAGAGGAGAAGAATATCGCCCGAGCCTCCTCCACTCATTACTGTGGAAGGAAGGAAGGGTGATAGCGGGTAGAGCTTGAAATCTCTGCAAAATAGCAGCCCAAGGTGTTGGAGATAGCAATAGGGTCCACATTCACATCATCTGCTACTATCAGGCCGGAAATTGGGGGATGGACATTGGTCCCAGAGAATCGATGGAGGTTACGCCACATGACGGAGGTCACTCCACACAATGGAAGAAGGAGTGAAACTGTTAAAAGAATTAGTAAATGAAACCCAACTAGCTTCTTTGCTAACCTGAAAATGTGATGACACTGCACACACAACTGTTTATAACAAATACCGTTCATGATTGTAGAATGACAATTAAAAATGTGGAGAGCGTGTTTCTACATGCAAATCACATTGTGGCAGCACCGTAAAGAAGAAGTGCAAGGTATGGAATGCTCTGCAGTGGTAAGGATAATGTCCATAAGATACTCTACCTGGTCATCACAACTGGGGAAGACCATCGAAGGTTGCCAGAAAGGATTAAAGTCTCCAACCAGCCTTAGAAAGCTGCCAATTAGGTTTACACTCAGATGGAGTAGGAGCCAGCAAATGGACATTGTACAGGAAGTGGTTGCTCGAGTACTTTCAGAGACAACAGACCACTCAAGACTCTGGGCAGGCTGGGCAGTGCAGAATGAAAGGTCCAAATGGGAATAGGTGTGCGTGGATTGTGAAAGGAAAGTGGGTGTTCCAATGTTAAGACAGATGAGATTGAGTTGATTCAAGGAGGTCAGCCAAGAGGGAACACCTCGGATAGGTTCTCGAAGAGCCCCAAAGGGGATGATGGGTTTTAAAGTCACTGAGCAGCAAAAAAGGTGAGGGAGCTGACCAATAAGCTGGAGTAAGTCTGCCCTGGTGACAGCAAACTACAGAGGCATGTAGACATTACAGAGAGAAAAGGTGAAATGAGGAAGGCAAATGCGGACTGCAACAGTTTGGAGGTGGATATTCAGTGCGATGGTTTGGCTGTGGATGTCATTCCACATGAGCAGCATGACTGCCCCATGTGATGGAATAGTGTCCTCAGGGGGAAGGTCAAAGCAGCCGGAAGGAAATGTGAGAGGTGAAAGCAGTCATGAGCACAAAAGTTTGTTTCTTGGAGGCAGAAAGCAACCAGACACTGTGATTCCAAGAAAGTCACTTCAGTGGCTGCCGAGTGCCAGCCTTCAAAGACTCACTGCTACAGGGCACAGAGGCTGGAGAATCCTGTTCCATGAAATCTACAGAAGCATTGGCATTCCTCTGGGTCAGCCTATGGACTCCTGGGCAGAAAAATCATAGGCATTATAGGCATTGCGCCCCGGCATAATGGAGGTTGGCTGGGTGATGGTATCATGATGCGACACCACTGAAGAGGATCTCCGAGTTGAGGAAGGAAAGGCTGTTTTCCTTTGTTTGATTTCTTAGAGCCTTTAATGTTGGGAGACAAAGACTGACATTTGCTAGCTGGAGGGACATAAAAATACTTCACAGGAGTGTTCCTTTTGTCCTTTTTGGACTGCCGGTTGTGTAGCAGGTGATTTTGCCATGGGTAACAAAGATTTCGTGGCTTGTTGTGCAGCTGTAAGAGAGTAGTTAGGGATGCTACCAAGATACTGTGTGATTTTACAATTGCAGTTCTGGAGATGCGAGTCTGTGTGGCCATGACCTTTATGGGGCGACGCATAGTAAGAACAGTACTGTAAGTCTGTATAGTAAAATGAAGGGCTTTCAACTGGTCAACAATTATTGATTGACAGGGTAGGGTACTTTTTCCATCACCTGGATCTGCTGGATGGCCTGCTCTTCAAGATACAGGACACTCACGGGATGAGGCTGCTTGGTCCTCATTACAACTGATACAGTGGGGAGTACCTGCTGGGTGTCATACAGATGGACATTACATGAAATGAAATCCAGGAGCACACAGGGAGGAAGAAGAAACAGAGAGACCTCAAACGCCAAAGCCTTCATGAGCATCTCTACCACAAGTAACAAATTTGGCCATTTTTTGACATGACATGTGAGTGTAGTTATAACGTTAACACTGGTAAAAATGCATCATGTTTTGAATGTACAGTCAGACAGTGATGACTTCATAGCCTGCCTTTATCTCTGATGGAAGCACTACTTGATCAAATGTGAGGAAAAAAAGTGCCTATAGCCACCAAGTTTGCATTAATCTTTTTCATTACCTGATGGAGTGCAGTGACACCCCGATCAGAGAAATAATTTTGAATTTCTCCATTGGGCAGACCATCAAGCAGTTGAGTGTAAACAACATCATGCAAAGAATTTAGCATATGATGGGCCTTGTCATTAACAGATTAGCCATGAAGGAGAAAAGTTGTAAGCAGTTGTTGGGCTTGAAAATCACAATTGATCTCCTGAAGCAAAGTCCTATTATGTAAGCAAGAGCAGGATTTCACACGGCCTGCAACTGCATCAACACCTTTCTGAATAATAAACAGATTAATCATAGTGAAGGACTAACCTTCTTCATTAGTACATGATACCATGAAAAACCAAGGTGCAGCTGGGAGGGTCTTGGAATCTTTAATGTCATTTACGTTTAGTAGATTTAAACTGAAATGGTGACTGGCTCACTGTGAAAAAATCCCCCTGATTGCAGTGTCTACAGTAGCATGTTCCTTCCAACTGGCCCCACTCAGAGGAGGGCTCACCCACCTTACATGATTGTTCATTTTCAGATCACACCTTCTGAACTCCTAACAGAGGGGCCAATTGGCTGTCGGGAAAGTAACAGCTCAGGCCCCTCCCTGTGCCTGGACTGTCCCAGGGGGTATGTACAAACCCTGCCTGTTGACCTGGGGCTGGGAATCAGGTGTTACCCAGTCACAGCTATGTGTCAAGCACATGGACTGGCCTTCAGGAGTGCACAGGGAGAAGGAAGAAACAGAGAGAGACCTTCAATGTCAAAGTGGGGCAAAAGGAGATGGAGAATGTAGTAAGAAGGAAAAAGGAGACAAAGGACTGTTATGATGCTGGGTTACTGACATTTCAGAACTCATTCCCAAGGATACCCAAAACATGTTCCCCGAGGGAGGGGAAAAATAGCAGGAGGATAGACACGCAGCACAGAAAAAAAAGAGGTGCTGCAAAGGCTGCAGCCCTGTGGCAGCCAAGCACTAACTCACCCCCCCTCCCCCGGGACACCTCTTCAAAGATCATGAAATGTCTACACTCACTTTCAAGTACATTTACAGTTAAATGGTATTTGAGGTAATTATGAACAGCAACTTCAGCTTAACTGTGATATACGCAACAGTACAAATTATAAAAATAATTTCAATCATGTATACTCTGGATTCTTGCCTAAGATTCAGAAGGGCGATGTGTTTCATGGAGCAAATATCTCTGACAAACTGTTTAATCACAGCTGATTGAAAATATAGATTAAAAACATACTAGCTTATCTGACTATTTGGATTGAAGGATAGCATTTTTAAATGAATAGACAATTGGTAATACAGCTTATTGCAGATTGGCCATCAATATTACTTTATGTGGATAATTGTTGCCTCTTAATAAATACTGATTTTACTTGTGTAAATATTGTGCAAGCAGTGGTGGCATATAAACAGTATGGTAAAACCGGAAAAGGGACTGCGTTTATTGAAGTAGTGAGGTTTTACACTACTTATATACAATAATCATTGTAGGACTTTTCAGGAACAAATATAATAGAGAAGATTATCATTGTTATTAAAAACTTTCGGATGTTAGTAGCTTCCTGTGAAGACATATCAGCCACAGAGTCTTCTGTCTATCCTCAGACATACACAGTATACACTTGAAGATGGGCATAAAACTCGGCACTGAAGTATCATGTAGGAAGTTACTGACATCTATTAGTCCTCCTGAAATGTTGTAAAATTATCTGTAGAAGTTACTGACATCCATTATTCTCCTGAAATGTTGTAGAATTGTCTGTATACTGGGGAAGTATTAAATATCATAATGAGATTATCATTGGTGGTTGTTAATTTTTAATTCTGAAGTGGCTTTAAGAAGTAGTTACTGAGAGCAATCTCTCTTTGCTAATCTACATATTTCTGATGGAAACTATGGAACATGGTTTTTGAGTGAGAATGAAATCCCCCCTGAATGTACTATAGCTCTCCATTTTGATATTCTGTCTGCCATTCAGTGTAGAACATCTTGTGTATTTGTGGTCTGTATTTACTTTTTCTGCACAGTGATGAGCTACTTCAAAGAGAGTAACTTTAGATTCTTGGGTTATTCAGTTCTGCAGTCCTCAGTTGTTGTAAAGTGGACCAAGCTTCTGACTGCTGTGGGTGAAGTTTAGATTTTCTGTCATTTCCTTCCTCTAACTTTCCACAGCCTTTTATTGCCTGCTGTCTGTGTTTTCCTATGCCTACATTGTCTTTTCCTTGATATTCATTGCTAAGATTTTCTGTCTCTTGATTCCAACAAGAAGTATATGTCTCTCAACATCCAGTTACGATACTTAGTAGGCGATTTTAATATTCTGCTGTTGGTGCTATCCATTGTAAATCTGTGTCAAATTCATGCTGGATGACACCAACAGTAGACAGTCTTGATCAGTTCACATTTTTAAAGTCCTGTTAAGCAAGAACAAGTACATATCGACAAAGAACTAAAGGCAGATTACAACTTCAGCCATCCCTTCACTGAAAATGTGATTTACACAGCAATGAAAAAAGCCAAACTGAGGAAAGCTGCAGAAAATATTAGACTCTATCCTATGTTTACCAAAAATCAGAGTCTGCAAGCTAGAAGATGGCTAACACAGTTTTAAACTCTTAGTGTCAGTGCTGGAAGAATCCTATGACAGTTTAAAGTTACTCAAACACTAGCATTTCTAAAACAAGAGAAAGCTAGCAGTAGTCCACCAAGTTACTATTTCATCACCTTGCTTAGTATATTCAGGAAGTTATTAGAAACATTAATTTATAATGGAATATATACAATTTTTGACACTGGATTAGGCTACACTCAGTCCAGATCAAATCAATTGTTGTGAACAGGTCTTAGCTCTAACTTTATTTGTTGAAAAAGTATTCCAGAGAGGTCAGAAAACATCTGTCACTTCTGTTCATTTAATTGCAGTGTATGAAACTCTGTGGCTAGATAGACAATTGCTTTTGCTGAAATTTTGAATACATTGCACATAGCTCTCTCGGCTATTGGAGACTGTGCTCGAAAATTGTTCTTCCGAACTGACTGCAGGAGAAGATGTGAATAAATTATTATAAGGTTGAAAAACTGGACTGCTCCAAGGATGACATCTAGAGTTACTGAGACAGCTCTTCTGATAAATTTGAAGAGCAAGTGTTACATTGAACATGTGTATGGAGAACTTCAGGAGTCATTTAACGGAGTGAAGCAATCACACATATGTCTGATTGATATGTAACCAGGACTGGTTTAAGGTCCAACAACACAATCCGCCCTTTGGGGCACCAAGCTAAGAGGGGTGCCAGAGGTGCCCCACCTGTAAGATTTTAATACAAGATGTATCACAATTAGTAGAAATCATTTGGGCTCCAAGCTGAGTGCAAGGCCTGTATATGGTGTGTATCACAATTAGTAGCAAAAACTGACATGAGTGAAAATGTACGAGGGGAGAAGGAGGGACAGGAAGTGCCAAATGATAAGTTGCTTGCGGAAAAATGTTCTCGGACCGGCCATAGTGATAACACTAAATCTTTGTGGCAAAAGGTTACTTGCATGATTGATTTCCATTTACATGTGTTAACTACCCAATCCCTTAGATTTTCAATAAATTCATGACGTCTTTTTATAGTACATGGGCTTCTCAATCAAAACAAGGAATTAAACAAGGAAGATGAGCCTTTCATACCATTAGACAACTTGAAACACTTAAGGAAATGTCTACAGGTATGCTATGCATAACAGATAGTCATTTGGAAATTACACAGACTGGACAGATACACCTAGATGCATACAAGATAATGTCACATAAGTGAAGGCACAGGGAGTGACAACATACACACAAAGTAGGATAGAGTTCTAGGTCATAAGACTTCAGTGAATCCTGCAAGAAACAGCTCTTTGAGTGTTGTATTTCAGTAATAGACATGGAGACATACAATGCAGCAGTTCTGAAAGTCAATTGGCCCCAAAATGAAATGTTTTCAACTTCATTAAGCATTTAGAGATGGATAAGCTTATTGGAATAACTGGTAAGTAATTGCATCAGTGTTGATCTTGCATGGTTCTGAGTAAGGGCACCTAGAATTACTGATGGCCAGCTTTGGTTTCATGTCCACAATAGCCAAATGGCAGCAATCTGCATTAAGTAATGTTTTATCTTCCTAGTACAAGATTTTTTGATCCTGGCTTATTCTTTCCCATCAGAGGCAGGGTCACACCGGAAAGCCACCATGTCACATACAAATTCTGCTGCAGTTTCTGCACAGCATTTTATGTGGAGATGACCACAAAGCAGCTGTCTACCAGAATGAGTGGCTACTGCCAAACAGTGGCCAAGAAGAGAGTAGACCACATCCTAATGAGCACAACATGCTTGAGTTCAATGGCTGCTTCAAAACCCATTCCATCTGGATCCTTTCCTACATTACTAGCTTTTCTGCATTACACAGATGGGAGCTATCTGTGCAACACATCCTTCACTCTTATAATCCTCCTGGCCTTAATCTATGCTAACCCATTGCACCCTCTACCAAACAATCCCCACTTCCTCTGTCTAGTCACCCCCTCCTAATCCATGCCTCCATGTCACTCGTTGCGTGCTGCATCAACTCATCAGCCCTGATGCCCATTTGTTGCATTCCTAGCCCTAGAAACTGCTACCTTTCCCTCCGCATACTATCCTTCTCATCTGCTTCCCCCCTCCATGTCCCATGCCACCAGCTACCCCTTCCCAACCCTCCCCCCCCCCCTTTCTCACCTCTTTCCCTCTCTACCCAACCTACCTGACACAATCCCTCACCCCAGTTCACAAACTGCATTCTCAGCATTGTGTGTTCAGCCAGCACAATGTAGCTGTGCAGGAGAGAGAGAGAGAGAGAGAGAGAGAGAGAGAGAGAGAGAGAGAGAGAGAGAATGTGTGTGTGTGTGTGTGTGTGTTGAGTGGTCTCCATTTCTCTTAAGGTACTAATCCCCAATATTTATCACCCTTCCTCTGAGCTTCCATTGTAATTGTAAAAGAAAACTGGTTTTGTATCATTGCAAGAAGATTTTTGGGGAGTAACTAAATTTCTCATGTATTGTATTTCCTGTGTAATCTTGTTCTCAGTTTTCATTCTGTAAAATGTATCGGAACAGTGTCACTGAGTCAGCACTTATAATTCTGTGAAATTTTAATTTTCTCTCTTGAGCTGAAAATGATTAATGAGTATATGTTTTATTGTTGTCATGGTATATGGTCAGATAACCCATTCATTATGGATCTCACATGTATGTCATGAAAAAAAGTTGGATTTAGAAATAAATTATCAGCTGTTGTTGCACTACATCCTGTTTTTACTGGGAATGTTACTGTGGGCATCAAACCAAAGCTGGACATCAGTAATTCAAGGCACCCTCAGTCAGAACTACCTGAGATGAAATCAATACTGAAATCTCTACATACAGTTACTTTCAGTTACTTATGCTAATTGTTATTAGTACCCTGTCTGATTGCTTTACAAAGTTCAAAACATTTATTTTCCAAACTAGTGCTTGATCATAACTGCAGTCTCATACGTTTACAAGTCTGTTACTGAATTACAGGATTCTTTGGACTGTTCAGCATAATTTTAATTATGCCTGTAGCCTGGGAATTTATTCTTTTTTTGTGGTTTTAGAGGATTTGGTTCATATGGGTATACCACATTTTTAGGGAATCCAAAAGCAAAATCATGTTGAAGGTCTACGAAACTACATCATCTTCTTCAGTTTCACTTGCTTCCACATTCATCTCATTCCTGTTTCTTTTCAGTTATTTCACAGTTCTGTGAATGAAGGTGACAGCTTTTCAAATGTCTCTTTTTCTCTATTCTAGTTGAAAATGTGTTCTGACAATTCTAGATTTTCCTTTATTTTGGTCTGTCTGATTTATGCTGACATCTGTTTAAAAGAACTGAATTCTTGTGTTCTTTTATTGGGTTCAACTGCCTCACATGGATGACCAAGCCTGTTGCAATTACATTTATGACTGCTTGAAGTTGATTCTTTTTCTCTTACATTTCTACAACCTTTGTGAGCCAATAATTTAAGACAAGATTCCCCTCTATTTGTAATGCTAGATGTTCCATCATCATGTTTCAGAGTTCTGCTATGCAATGTACACACTTTATAGATACTATAGGGCAACCCACGGAGAGGGACATCAACTTCTCAAACTTTAACCCTCCAGAACTGTCTGAGATCTCAAAGGTGCTTGCCGTTAGCACACCCAGAATCACATGGACCTTAAGCGATGTTTGGAACATAGTGTTCTTTCCTCTGAATGTGTTGTAATAGAGAAATCATTGGAAGATATTATTCTTGCCTGCATAGATGTATTCTTTATTGATATTAAGCTTCAAAAGTTTCTTGCAATTGTAAATGTTCACAAAAATCTTATCTTTCTATCACTTTCAGGCACTTAACTCCAGTGGGCAATTAGCTATATCAGAAGATACTTACATTGGTAAACTTAATCTTCCTGCTGCTCAACAAAAGGATTCTCGTGATTATGCTTGTGTGGTAACTAACTCAAGAGGTTTTGTCTATAGAGAAGTTCATTTGACAGTGCTTCCAAGGACTTCTAATAGTATGTTATATTTTATATCTATAAAAAATTTATTTTTACAATAACTTTATCTAGTGAATAAAATTCTAACATCTACTATGATGACATTCATCTCACGATAGCTTTACTCTGTTGCAGATACAAAGTAAACTCACATAATCTGAAATATTGTATTTAGTAATAATGGGACCCACTGGCATGTCATGGCCTGCTCCACATTTGGAAAAAACAGCAATTACTGTATGTGGCTAAACAGAACAATTAATTCACTAAGTTTATAGTTTAGATACTGTTTCCAAAGACCTGCCCTGTTTCCAAAGACCTGCCTGCACACGCTTCCAGCTCACAGGGAGGCATGCTGGCTCCAGATCAGCCCAGCCTCAATGATTAATGATAGGAACTGGTGTGCCAGCTAGTCTGTGGGTGGTTTTCAGACAGTTTTCCACATTCACTTCAGTAAATACAGGCTGGTTCCCAGGTTCTGCCTCAGTTACATCATGTGCAAACTGAAAAACAATGTCATATTTCACTACCTACTTACCACAAGATGCTGAAAGAAGTGGTACACAGATCCCTCTTGAGAAGGGGTTGGGGGTGGGGGGTGCTGGCAATGGATTTGCCATTGGGAATGGTGACCCCAGCATAATAATAATCTGTATACAGATTTTGTTCTCTGTGAAACGGGAGCATACTATCATTGACTGGATATAGGGCACTGGAATGGATGGATGGATAAATGGATGGACTGCTTTCCAAGGAAGCCAGGTGAATGTTTGTCTGGATAGAACATTATCATACTAGTGATGGTAAGCCCGTAACACAGACTGTTCTGTAAACTGAGTATGCCAGCCAATTACTGAAAGGCTATAAGTTTAATCTGAAATGCAAATCATGGTATAATTTATATTTTTCATTTGAACTAATCATTGAAACAGACTGAAATTGCTCGAAGTGACTAAAATATAAGGGAGTGAATTGGGGCTTGAATCATAAATTTTGATTTAGAAATATCATGATTAATCAAATGAATCACAAGGTACAATTACAAGGTACAATGACATAAATGACAGACAACGTAAGAGTATATTCTGTTAGCATAGTAATGTTGAAGTATATTTGAATAAACTTCATTTCATGCACAATGATTTCTGCATCTAAATATTCTGGTAGAAAGGTGGATTACTTCATCTGTCAGGTGAATGGTGACATTCGTTTTCTGCACATCTAATGATCACGTAAAATATGTTGTATTAGTATTAGAGGCAAACAAACATTGACAAGAAATTAATGTTGTATGTATCTTGTCTACTAACAGAAGTGTAAATTATTTTCA
Source organism: Schistocerca nitens (assembly GCF_023898315.1). NCBI lineage: Eukaryota > Metazoa > Arthropoda > Insecta > Orthoptera > Acrididae > Schistocerca > Schistocerca nitens. Next base: position 420,649,176 of record NC_064617.1, on the reverse strand, counting down.
TCTATATCTAAGTCTGTACTCCACAAGCCACCTTAACAGTGTGTGGCAGAGTGTACTTGTGGCAACACTACATCCTTCTCCCCCCCCCCCCCCCCCTTCCATCCCCCAAGAATCCCTGTTCCACTTGTGAATGATTTCTGTGAAGAATTATTGTCAGTAAACCTTTGTATGAACTCTAATTTCTCTTATTGTGGTAATTTAATGAAATATACGTCTGAGAAAGCAATATGTTAAACCAACTTGTTTCGAATGACCTGTCTCTACAGTTTGTATCTTGTTGTTCTTGCTAAGAAAATTGTTTTCTTAATATTCTTGTATACATTTAGTCATCAATGCCATAACAGGCTCATGATTAATAATATCCTCCTCCATGTTAATTGTTCAGAAAGCTTTAGTTGTGACGAGGTCTAACAATAAGACACCATCAAAGTTGGTTCTGCAACTATCAGCTCAAAGTAATTTCTGACATTACGTTCAGAACAATCTCTCCTAAATCCCATTATATGGACCCAGTTTTAATAACATTACTCTCTCATTCTATAATGGGCAAGTTTTATTTTTCTTCCATTACAATAGCATCAACAAAAAACTTATTCTCAATATTGTATGAGTTTTCTATGAAGTGTTCTGTAACTGCAACTCTTGAGACAGAGGTTTATAAAAGCATCTTTGGTGCTTAAATTCATTCATATTTCAGACTTGGAATCTGTAATGGCCTAACTAGATACTATAGAATTTTTTGCAGAAATAAACACACTTCCACCATACAAGGAAAGTTGATACAGTGGATTTCTCACTTTGAAATCACATTTTGGTATTGGTTGTTTGGGAGAAGAATATATTATACCTTGCGTAAGAAGAAGAAATGTGTACCAACACATTTCAGAATTTGACAGCAGCAGAATTGCAGCCTATGTAGACTGTGGTTTATCAATTTGCAGTGTTGCTGCTCAGTTTCATGAGGATCCCAAGACTTGTGCTAGGGGTCCAGTGAGCCATAAGCTACACAGTGCAGGATTCAGTGGCACTGCACAACTAGTGCCCACAAGGACATACTTATTGTTCACTAGGTCATGTGGGATCTTAGAGCCACGTCACATACCTTGAGGCAAGAAATGTGCTTGTTTCCAGCAAGACAAGTATCCATATGGACAGGGAGACTATGTCTGTATTGCCAGCATAGTGATCATTGTTGTAGCTTCCCTTGAAATAGCAGCAAAGAGGGGTGCACAGCCTCTAGATCATGTGATGAATGGCTGCTAGCTCTAAATGTAGAAACATGTAAATTAATGCAGATGAGTAGGAAAAACAGACTCATAATATTCAAATACAGCATTAATAGTGTGCTGCTTGACACAGTCAAATCATTTAAATATCTGGGCTTAACGTTCCAAGTGATATGAAATGAAATGCGTAAGGATGCTAGTAGGGAAGCAAATGGTTGACTTTGGTTCAGTGTGGTTCATCTGTAAAGGAGGCTGCATGTAGGATACTAGTGCAGTCTGTTCTTGAGTATTGCTTGAGTGTTCAGGATCAGCACCAGGTTAGTTAAAGGAAGACATTAAATAAATTAAGAGATGAGCTGCTAGAATTGTTAGTGGTAGATTCTAAGAACATGCAAGTATTACAGAGATGCTTTGGGAACTCAAATGAGAATCCCTGGAGGGAATCCGACATAATTTTTGAAGAATGCTATTGGGAAAATTTAGAGAACTGGCATTTGAAGGTGACTGGAGAACAATTCTACTGTAATCAATGTATGTTTTGTGCAAGGACCATGAAGATAAGGTAAGATAGGGCTCATATGAAGGCATATAGGCAATCATTTCTCCCTTGCTCTAATTGCAAGTGGAACAGGAAAAGAAATGATGGGTAGTAATTCAGGGTTCCCTCCACCACACGTGTTACAATGGCTTGTGGAGTATGTAGATGTAGTGTAGATGTTGACAGTGGTGCACTCAGTGCCAACATTGAACAGAGAAGTGGCATCACCTCATCTTTTCAGAGGAATCCCAGTTCTGCACACAGAATCATGATGGACTTTCCTGTGTTTGGTAGCTCTGATGCAAACAAACAATACTTGATTGTATTTCTTATTGTCATAAGGTCTGAGAACCTTGTTTGATGATATGGGGTCTCATTGCGTACACTACATGGTTCCCATGGCTGGTATTTTGGACAGTAGCCATTATATGTTAAGGCCAGTGGTAGTACTCTATCTTCAAGGTCTCCTTGACATTATCTTTAAACAAGACAGCATAAAGCTGCATGTTGTACAGTCCTGCCGTCTGCTCTCTAACGGTGTTAGATGGATAGCCGGCCGAAGTGGCCGTGCGGTTAAAGGCGCTGCAGTCTGGAACCGCAAGACCGCTACGGTCGCAGGTTCGAATCCTGCCTCGGGCATGGATGTTTGTGATGTCCTTAGGTTAGTTAGGTTTAACTAGTTCTAAGTTCTAGGGGACTAATGACCTCAGCAGTTGAGTCCCATAGTGCTCAGAGCCATTTGAACCATTTTTTTGTTAGATGGATACCCTGGCCAGTATGTTCTCCAGATCTCTCGTACAGTGAAAATATCAGGTTGTGGGTTGTCAAGAGACTGGTATTTCACCACTCACGAGTCACTATGACTGATCATCTGTAGCATAGAGTTGAAGCAGCAGTGGCTTACCCACATCTATCACCCAAGATCAATTTGATGCAATATCCAGCTGGATTAAAGCCATAGTTGCTGGCAGAAATGGTAATTGTATGTACTACATTTTGCACCCTTTATAGCCCAAAATCCCTTGTAAATTTAATCAAGTACTCTTCCGTCCATGCCATATACACACATGAAGTAAAATTTTGTTATTTGGTAACATTTCTGGTGCTGCAATTTTAGTGGTTAGCAGTATATAATCCAGTCCAAATTTAGGTTATCATTATTGTTAACTTTTGGTTTCAGTTAACTTTGTTCCTAATAATACGTGGACAGTATTACCTTGAACAAGCAATACTAACCATGGGATCTCAACAGGGACTTCCTGCAGTTTACTGATATCACCTTACAATTTTCTCTTTATGGTTTATAAAGATGAATATTCTCCTCTGAGGGGAATGTGGCTGATCCATCTTCAAACTTGGCAACCGATTCATCTTTGACTATACACAAGAATTCCTCTGACCTAAAGAAAGTCCCCATGTGCACACCACACATACTCTGCTATGCAAGTAGTAACTTCCTTGGTGTTGTCCACACCTGATCTGTTGAGGGGGACTCTAATATTCTCCATCCAGTAGCAAAGGTCAAGAAATTAGTATCACAGAATTGTCTGAACCAAGCTTCTGGTTTAGAACTTCCATTAAGTTCAAAAACTGAGTAATGTGCAATGTTAGTTTCCTTCAACAGCCTAGCCAACTGTCTAAAGGAACCTTCCAGCAGGCAGTTCTCAACAATCATAAATAATTAAAAAAGAGACGTATTAAAATACCCAAAAGCTGTTACATTAATAGTTTGTATTATGTTTCAATAATTTTGATCTTCACTCATCATATGGTCAACACACATTATCAAAATAACAGCGGAGGACAGTTTGTTGTAAACAGAAGAGTAGCCAGCACACAAGAGCACACTTATCAAGCATGATGGTTCCATAATGCAATTCAGTTTGCTGACATCAGATGAGTGATTGTCCATTGAACAGCAGAAAATTGGCTTTGGAAGAGTGATGGAAATCCATGAAATAATTAAACACCATAAAGCCATAACCATCTTGTCATAGCTACAGAGGGTCCAAGTCTATTTATGAGTTCATTCCAGTCTTCAGCCAGGTGAGCCAAGTGAAGATAACATCACGGACCCACACGATGTCTACATATGTGGTTGGACTGTGAAGAGTTGCTTTGTGTGGTTTCTGACTGTTTATTCTGCAGTGGCCTTGAAAATGAGCCAAAGTGCAACACTGACCCATAGGACTACACAAATAATATATGTTTACTAAACAACCTGCTGGAAATGATTTCTTTCTTTGAATTTAGCAAGGCTGTGGTGCCCACCCAGAAGAAATCAGTTTATCGTATTGTTGCTCATTTATCCAGTACTACAATCCATGACAATCAACAATGACCCTTGTCAGCAACAATTGTTTCCCGCAGTAGTTGACTCTGGCAGTGGCAGTCTTCCCTGAGTTAAGGTACTCACAGTAGTTCCTTGACATAGTAGCACATGAGAAACACAGTGCCTGTATGAGACAGTGGGTCCCATGTGTCTGGCACCAATAAGCTGGTCACAATCAAATGCTTCAGTGATATATATTGCCTTTGTAAACACACAGGTATGCAATGGTATATAATAAAGCTTGAGCCACATCAGCTGATGATGAAATGTCACAGCTGCAGTTCATGCTGACCAACATACTCCCAACACTTATGGATGTTATCAATTATGCACTTTCGCACTGGAATACACCCCCAACAAGCATAAATGAAAATTGAAACTTAAAATGAGCTACAGAATTGGGCTTTTAAAAGTAATAAAACACATTCTCACTTCAATTGAAAATTAACCATATGTCCATTTTAAAACCGGAAGTACCCTCCAAACAGCAAACAGTTTTTGCAGTGTAAGTTGAGATTCTGACACTTCAAGAAACCCACAGTTTTGAAGGAAAGGTTTTACACATAAGAGAGTTCCATAACTTTTATGACTGTCATTTGATCCAATTGTGTATATCACATAGACATTACTATAGCTTGATATAAAAGATATCCTTCATATTATAAATGTCTATACTAATCAAACAGTGGAATAAAGATGAAGACCTGAAATGTAACACTAGATAAACAACTTCTTGTAAACTGAAAATAAGAGTGAAAATTTGTTTGAATTGATTGTAGATGATTTTTGGAGGGTTTTGACCTCCTGATTACACAGTTAATGCCAACATGACCAATGGACAAAATGACAGGACTGCAGCACTGAACAGAATGTGAATAGTCATAGTAATCAGTATATGAAGACCTCATAAATAAGCTTTTCACATAAAGTTGTTAGGAAAAATAGGACTTGTCAAATGTAAACCTTAAGGTTGAGCAGTTATTGTATGACTAACTTTATTAAATACTGATGTTTCTTTCAGATCCTGTTCTTGGGCAAGGAGTTGATGGGTCTGTCCATCTTCTCTTTCTGATTCCTGTAATCATGGTTCTTGTGCCAACAGCTGCATGGTTCATGTGCATATATTGGAGGCGAAGGAAAAAAAATGAAATAAGTGAACAAATAGCAACAAATTCAGTGGCAGTGCAACAAAACTGCAAACATAACAACAACAGGAGCACTATTAAATATCATATAGTTAATCCTCCTGTGGATTTTGAAGGCAATAAGAGCATTACCAACAAAGCTATAAAATAGCTTCAGCATTTCACCAGCATAATTTTGCATGAAAAAAGGCAGATTCCTTGTGATAATATTCCTAAGTGTCACTGTATATCCAGAAGCTGCCTAAAACTTTTACTTTATATAGTGACATTGGACTTATGCTTGTTGTGTTCATTATTTATGTAAAGAGTGAATTTTGTAAATATTTTGAAAACTTCTTTGAGAAGTTTGTCTGAGCTGTGATCCCATTAATCTAGTATTTAATAAATTATTTTACTACAGAATGTTATTGTTTTCTTTTATGTATAGGTGTTACAGAGTTTCAAACAATGGAAAATCTAAGATTGAATAACACCAGTAGAGAAAGTTAAGCTGCTACTCACCACATAGAATAAGTGTTGGATGGCAGACAGGCACACTGAAAAATACTGTTAGATATATTCAGCTGTTGGACTTAGCCTTTTGCTAGACAAAGACATTCACACAATTTCACACATGCACAGCTCACACACATGGCCACTGTCATGTCCAGGCACTAAGGCCTGACTGCGACTACATCTGAGGTGGATTTTGCTGGGATGGGTAGTAGGGGCTAGAGATGAGGCACAGGATGGAGAGGGTGAAGGATAGGAGGGTATGGATGGAGGAGGATGCTAGTACTGCCTGTAGGCATGTGCAGTGATCTGGTGGGGTTGGTGCAGCAATGCGAGGTTTTGCTGTAATGGCAAAAGGGGGAGAAGAGAGAAGCAGAGAAGGGGAAGGACTATGCAGGTTCACTCGGAGTATAGAAAGCATATGTGAGGATTGAGCAGGAGTAGGAAAGACACTAGAGGGGAGATGGAGGACATGGACTAGCAAAGGTTGAGGCCAAAGGTATTACATGACCAAAATATATGTTGCGGGGGGATTTATCACCTGTGCACTTGAGAAAAGGTGGTACTGGTGGGAATAATCCTCATAGCACAGGCTGTAAAGCAGTTATTGAATTTAAGAACATCATGTTGGGTGGCATGCTCAGCTCAGAGATGATGGTGGCCGTGGATGTGTGTGAGTTTCTATATCTGATAGCTGAACGTACCTAATAGTCTTTTTAATTGTGCCTGCCTTCCACTCAACACCTCTTCTATGTGAAAAGTAGCAATCTAACCATTTCTATTGTTTTATAAAGTAAATAATTTAAGAATACATTTTATTTTAATAGAAGAAAGCTGAAATAAGTGTCACACCAACAATTCGTTTTCCTTCACTTTTCAGCAAAAATTCTAGTTTTCTGAGTGATGTCTGATAGGAACAATATTCCTGATGCCCATTTTATCACAGAGTGCATACTTTACCAATTTATATCCAGCAAAATAAGACATTGCACTGTTACTAATAGTGCTGGTACCAGTAATCTTCAGTCATTGAATCTATACAATGAAATAATTTGTAGGTGGTGTGTCAAATAAAGTATCAGTATTCTTAATTTTTTTCAATTTATTAGGATTTTTAACTTCTTGCTTTACTTTAGATGGGTGCCAGTCAAACACCTTTGCACCAAAATACAGAACTTCACTCTGAATTTTAAATTAGGAAGCTAGGTCAGCATGAAATTTACTTGTTTGTCTTGTCTTGTGGTGCATAGATCACAGTTCAGGGGAAACTGAATTTTATCATTAAAAACAAGTACCATTAAAGAAGAAGTGCACTGAGGTAGGAAATAAGAGAGAGAAATTCAGGGAGTTTGAAGATGCCTCTCCAAAGCTGTTGCTATCCACTTAATAAAGTGTTCTTATTGCAGGCATCTGATAAATGAATACCAGGACCATTAAAAAACTGATTTTAATGGAAACTACAGCAGATTCACCAGTACAGTAACACAGTTAAAAGTAGTAGTATTTCAACTACATCCCACTGTTTTCCCACATATTCACCACCATCTTTGCTAATGGTGAATAATAGCCAGCACGCTGAACTCATAAAGACTTGAGCCAACTGAGGCTAGCCACTGTCTTACAGCTTTGGCAATAGCTTATGAGCTTGGAAAATATTTGTCACCTGAAGGTGCTACATCAGGTTCTGTTCTGTATGGTGGATATGGTGGGACAGTCCAGCCAAAATCTGGCAGTGAGTTCCATATCTTGACTATGGAAGTTTAGGCTTTCAGCCTAGTTAGAGTTGTCTTCCACCATTCTGAACTGACTGTTGCTTTAAGCTCCAAGACATTTAAAAGAATCACCAAAGACCATGAAGCGTGTTTCTCAGCCAGTAGCAGTCACCCAGTCACAACCTGCCACCCCAGCACTGAAGGTAGCTGCCACAGCTGCTGCTGTCCCAAGACAGAACGCAAATGAGCTCAAATCACTCTTGCAGTCACTGAACCAACTTATGCATCAACTTACAATCCTTGTCGACATACACATGGCAGTGCCCTAGGGCAGTGCTGCAAGAAACTAGATGCACCATGAGTAACAGCTATGTACGTGTTTAACAATCTATACATTTAATCTCTGGCCACAGCAAGGAAAATTTTGTAAGCTCCTACAGTAAAGGAAACCTTCCTTAAACCCAGGGTCAATGTAATTCCTACTTAACTGACAGGTTAACAACAAGAGGCAGCACATCAGTCTACATCAAAACCACACTGTGGCACCATCAACTCATACTGTCAGTGCTTGCCACACTGGAAGCCACAGGGTGGCTGCCAACACTACCACTGAAGAGATTTTCTTCATCACATTCTGTCGACAGTCAAAGGGACTGCTCCAGTAAGTGGGCTTCAACTCTCTGCTGTGTATGGGGGCGACTTTTCATTGGCAGTGATTTTAGTGCAAAGAACATGGAATGGAATTCACCCCTTACCAGTAACAATGGGCTCAGCACACTGGAATGGTCCTGTAACCCTGTATCCTTTTGAATGCTCCATATCTTTCCAGACAACAGAGGCCTGTCATCAGATGTGTTCAACACCCCCCCCCCCTTTCCTGAAGGGCATTGGGAAATTCACTACTGCTATGACAAGAAACATCCTGTTATCTGACCTTGCCCCTGTGATCTTCCACATGGATGTGACTAGAGCTATGCTACCTGCCAGCCATCCAAGTTGCCGAAGCATGAACAGTGAGTGCTACCAAACAGAAGTGATAGACCTACTGGACAATGCACCTGACCCAGGGGAAGTGGAGGCTGACATAGTGCTAGACTTCTCCAACTGCAGAATAGTTAAAGATACAGCCACTCTGAGGTCACCACAATGACCATGAGACTTCCACACCAACTGCTGCCCCTCATACTAGTGACAACCACTGAGAAGAAATGGCTGTTCCATAAATGACACCTCACTCGCCAACCAGACATGAAACACTGGGTTTACTGCATGAGGCAGGAGAATAAGACAGCGGAAGAGGAGCACGGGAACCAAGTTTGGGCAGACCCTGTGTCCACCCCAAACTCTGGCAATGGCAGTACCTGGAGAGTCACAAAAAGCTTCCTGTGCCACAGTGCATTCCATTGCTGCAGGTCAGCCATGACTTCATCTGTGAACCAGATGCTAAGACAAGTGTACTACTAGCTGATGCATTCATAGAAAACTTCATGATGGTGGCCGATGTCATCAATGAGAAACACAGCTGCCAGACTGAAGAGTAGCTGTCCTCCTTTCTGACTGCCAGGGTAGAAGAATATGACATACAGCAAAATCACAAAGGAAGAAGTTGCATCTCAACTTTGTTCTCTGAATGCCAGGAGAGCAGGTGGCAGCGGCAGCATCAACAATCACCTGCTGAAGAACCTTCCACTGTGGTTCCATCAGCCATTAGCTGATGCTTTCAATCAGATACTTTGGTCGGATGTTACCCCTCTGCATGGAAACATGCGGAAGTGGTAACTATCCTGAAATCTGACAAGGAACCACACCAGGTAGCCAGGTACTGGCCTGTCGGCCTACTCCTGTCCCTCTCAGGGTTTCAAGAGACTGTACACTAGGAAGCTGATGCTACATGTCATGCAAGAGAGTATCATACGAGACAAATAGTCTGGGTTTTGGAGAGACCTCTCCACCTTGTAACGCTGGAAATGCATATCCTCCTATTTCCATCTATTGTACTATAATTTTTTTCCTTGTTTTGTTACCTCAAGACATGACATTTCTGTGTCTTTATATATTGTAATTGTTTTACTATTTGTATATATATATATATATATATATATATATATATATATATATATATTTATGCATTTGTGTCGATGTATAATTGGTTTGTTTTGTAAATATTATTTGTATTTTACGCTGGGTCTTGCCTAGGGAAAACTATTGCTATCGAACGAATACATCGATAGGTCGTGTGAAGAACGAAAGTGTTTAGGATCTTTGGTAGTGTTAGCTCTGTCGCGTGGAGCGCGGGCAGAGAGGAGTCTGGCTGGAGTAGTGCAGTGGTGCAGGTGTGTTGTGTGACGCTCCCACGAGTTGCCGCGCGTTCGGGGTTGGGCAGCATGCAATTGCGCTCGATTGGCTATAATAGTTTCTAGCACAGTGTCGCAGACAGGAAGCATTAGCTGGCACACATCAAGAGCCTGTTTCGCCTGGTGACCTTGTCGAGAAGAAGGCGCGCCAGCATCCAGCTTCTGCAACAGCGACGGCTGACAATGAGTGACTGTCGCCACCTCCTCGATCGATGACTTCAAACCTTCAATCAACCAACAAGGAAGACTAAAAGCACGTAAAGTTTCAGAACTGTATGGCAGACCTCAGCTTTTAAAATTGTTGCATCACAAAATTACAGCAACTTAGCATGAAACTTTGTTGCTCATTGTCCCAATTGCATTGCCAAGCAGGGTCCCTTCCTTTTCCGAAATGAACCCGAGTGTCATTGAAATTCAAACGCCAGCATTAAAATAATATAATTCGATTTCACTGCTTTAATTTCAAAGTTCAGTTAAAGTATTCATAGCTGGCTACAATATTTAGATTACACGAGCACAAATTAAGAGTGCGAGTTTTGTTAGCATATTTTATGCTTACCTGTGACTGCAGCTCAGCTTGGTACGTACTAAATTTTACTATTGTTAATTGTTCAGAATCATTTAATTCAAGTTCGAAGTTAAATATCTTATTTCTAAATTGCGTAGATTCAAGTAGCTTTTGAAATGATTGTTGAGGTAGCCCAAGACTAACTGTATTTTACTGAATTTCGATATGCTTCAGAAACAAAGTTCACTATTAATTTCAGTCACTAAATTAACTTTCAATTTTCCTGGATTTATTAATTCTTTTGCTGAATTAAGTCAGAGTGTAGCGAAATTTATTACTTCTGACAAACTTTCAGTTTTCACACTACACGTGTCAACCTTCAGTTGCCATGCTTCTAGTGCTAATTATATGTGTAATAACCTTTCTTTTTCAGTTACTATAGTAATTGTCCTTAGGACTGGTGACCGTGATTTCCCCCAAATCTCAAATATCTAATTACCGCTAGTTAATTGTTGATGTAATGGCCACACATTTACTTTCTTTATTAACTTTACCCCTTTTCAAAATTAATTTCCACCAGTTTCATTTGCATTTTTCCTTTCATTTAGATGTAACCCTTTCCTCCCTCTTTACCGACAGATTATCTTCGGTGACGATTGCTTTTCCCAAATTTCCATTAGGTACACGCGGTTTAATTTTTCACTGTCATTAAGGTCGATAAGTGAGGGGGAGGTTACAACCTCTCACTAGCGGTTGTGACTGGTGGAACCAGTGATGAGGGCACTGGTAACAAGGAAGTACCTTGGGGGTAGTGCTGCTCGATGTATCCAGGGCTTTTGATCTTGTATGGCATAATGGCCTCACATACAAACTCTTGCACAGGATACTGACATCACACATGGTCCTCCTTCAGTCCTGCCTTGCTGAGAGGACCTTCCATGTGAGGGCAAATGATGGGTCATCCACTCAATACTGGATACATGAGTGGGTATCGCATGGGTTGATGCTTAGCACTTTGCTGTACTCCCTGTACTCTGCTGTTTCACCACAGTTGGTGCATGTAGAGTAGGCCCTTTATGATGATTATACATTGCTGTTCACTTGCAGCATAAATGTGTAGACAATGAGATGCCACCTGCAAGTCAGGTATGATGCAATTGGAGAAGAAGCGATGAAGTGGCAACTAAGTTCAATGCAGCCAAGAGCCAGGCAATAGCCTTCACCTGAAGGAATCTGCCACCAGATCTGACACTAGTCAACATCGTGGGAGGCTTCATTCCATGAACAAAGACTGCAAAATACTTCAGGGAGATCCTTGACGGAATGCTCACCTGGACCCCATATATATATATATATATATATATATATATATATATATATATATATATATATATATATATATATATATATATATATATAACAGAGGGAAACATTCCACGTGATGTCTGCTTGTGTCTGTATGTGTGGATGGATATGTGTGTGTGTGCGAGTGTATACCTGTCCTTTTTTCCCCCTAAGGTAAGTCTTTCCGCTCCCGGAATTGGAATGACTCCTTACCCTCTCCCTTAAAACCCACATCCTTTCGTCTTTCCCTCTCCTTCCCTCTTTCCTGATGAGGCAACAGTTTGTTGCGAAAGCTTGAATTTTGTGTGTATATTTGTGTTTGTTTGTGTGTCTATCGACCTGCCAGCGCTTTTGTTTGGTAAGTCTCATCATCTTTCTTTTTAGATATATATATATATAACATCAGAAGCAGAGCACTGGGCATCTCCACATCCTGTATCCCCTTCTTAATCCACAGCTGTTGCTGCCTCTGTGCCATGGCATTATGCTCTATCTAGCACTGGTCAGACCAGTGCTATAGCACTGAGGGAGGTGGTGCAGTGGTCAGCACACTGTACTCGCATTCAGGAGGATGACAGTTCAATCCCACGTCCAGCCATCCTGATTTAGATTTTCTGTGATTTCCCTAAATTGCCTCAGGCAAATGCGGGATGGTTCCTTTGAAAGGGCATGGCCGACTTCCTTCCCCATCCTTCCATAATCCTATGAGACCAATGACCTTGCACTTTGGTTTCCTCCTCCCCCAAATCAACCCAAACCCAGTGCTATAGTATGCAGCTGTGGTTTGAGAAAGAATGCTGATTCACACATCTCGACACTGCAGAGGGTGCAGAATTGAATGCTGAAAGTTATTCTGTGCCTCCTGATGCTGTATTTAGCTTGGCTGCTGCAAAAAGACATTGAAATTCTGCTTTTGTGTGACAGAATCTGGCAGCTTGCAACTTCCTTCTACACAAAGTAGGGTCAATCCTACAATCACCTTGTCACAGACCTGGGCCACCAACCATACTACAGGGCGACAACATGTTGGCCTGAAATGCGGCAAGAATAATTATCTCCACAGCAACCTCCACATCACCAGAGGTCAATCGTTCTGGGAGAATAATTTCTCTGTGGCAGCTTGACAAGCATCTCCACATTACCTGAGGCCAATCCAAGAAGTCAGGTAAACATAACACCACACCGAGAGGTTCAGTAGGAATAATAGTGTAATATTTTAACTGGACATTTGCTAAGCAAGGAATGCTCGCCAGATAAGTGACTAGGTGGCTAATATAGAGAAACAGTTATTTGTTGATAGCCACCCATGATACCGAGCCTTGCCCAGATAATCTCACATAGAGCTTGAATATCTATCTCAGTGGATTTGACTTCATTGTCTGCTAGGAAAAACACACCACTTCCATTTCCTAGTATGACATCCCTTCAATATACCCTCAGATTTATGCAAAAATCTCACTGCTGTTAATTTCAGATTTTAACCAGCCTTTTGTACCTAGTATTATGTAAGCTCCACTTTATTTTTGGAGCATGTCCAACTTTGGGACTTTTTTAAAAATGCTTCAGCAGTAAATCATTAGGTTTTTAATAATCTTATCTATGAGGTGTCATTTCTTTGGGTCTTACACTAACCGCCACTGTCAGATAAACCATTTACTATTTTCCTTTACTTTGTGGAAATCACATAAAGTTAGTTGTAAATAAGAACAAGTTTCCTATATCTATGACCTTCAATCACCAGTGGACCTTACTGTGGGAAACAATCCAAAGCTGGAAATTGAAAACTCTAAAGTGTCCATGCACAGTATGATCAGATAGAAGCCTGCACAAATAATGAATCTTCAGAACTTTCTCCAGCTGCCCAATGACACTGAAGATAATCCCTGCTGCTACCTTCTAAAGTCCCAGTATTACCACAATCTTGTGTTTTCAGATCCAGCACTATGGCATAGCATCCAAGGACGCAATATACGTTAAACTATAGATTGTAGGGCCTTTAGAAAATTTTCATACACATAGCTACTCGCCATTTTCTTGCTTCTGTTTGCACTAGTATGATATTATCGCTATAGAGGAATCTTGCCAATTTCAGTGATTTCCATGTGATGTTCTGATAAACATAGTGTGTCTACTGATATTCCACTTGTCCTTCCAATTTCCTTTACTGATGTTTAGAATTTCATCCTTTCTTCAATATACAAGTTTCCTTATTCATGATGGAATATATTGCATGATTTTTGTTTTAAGTCTACAGATTTGTATGTGTTACAGTATTTTGTTGTGCAAGCTATTGTTTCAACTACACTGGTGTGCAAAACTTAAGGATGAAAGTAACTTTCATGATATGTGTCATCGCCAACTGATATAGCTTGATGAAACTTGGATTATATACAGAAAGAACTGATACAGTATAGTACAGAAGGTGACTGAAAAAAATATACAGTGAGATGAACATAAATTATATTTTTATTCAAAGACAATAATTAATTGAAGTCACCAAGATTCATGATGGTCCCCTGGACATCACAAAGGTAGGACATGTGATTACCAAGGATAACAGCTATGTGATGTGCTCCCATGCTCGTCAAGAGGTTGGTAAGGAGTTCTTGTGTAGGGTTTCCATTCCACCACAAGCGCATCTGACAGCTGTTGGATGATCATTGGTGCATGTGGACATGTTGGGTACAATATGTCTTGCCAATGCATCTCAGACATGCTTGATTTGATTTAAGTCAGGGAAATGGAAACTGGTTGATTCACCAAATATCCACTCATTCCAAAAGCTCCTCCATCTGCACTGTTCAATGCTGCTGTACATTGACGTGCATAAAAATGCACTCCTGAAAATACACACACAGGGAAGGAGAATAGTGTCACAATAAGACTGACTAGTGAGTGTACCTTATTCAAAATTTTGGAGACCAGTACATCCCTGCAGCATTATACCTTCCGCACCATAACAGCTGGACCACCAAAATGATCATGTTTGACAATGTTCCTGGGAGCATTACATGTTCTCACTTACGACTTTATGAGGGTACATCCAGCATTGTTGAACACCTTACCAATCTTGAGGCCAGCATGGCGTAATAGGACACACTCCTTTAAGGGGAGTTGGAATGCCGGAAAATGGAAAAAATTCACATTTTCAGTTTTTAACCTTATAACTTAATTTGAAATTTTCTGCTTAAAATGGTGCAAAATTTGTTAAGAAATTCCAATTGGAAGTATTTTTATTTAATTTTTCAAAATTACATGTGCGCCCAGCAAAGTTACCCATCTTGTGATTTGTACACATTTAAATCTTCGCATTTCCGAAAACATTACATATAGAAGGCTGTGGATTTCACTCTTCAGTTGTAGAATCTTTGATCCTTCCATAGGTACCATTGTTTTTACGACTAGCTGTGTTTATTGTTCAGTTTTTGATCTGTGAGTGTTTGTTTTGAGCCTCGAGTTTAGTTTGTCGCTCATTTGGAGTTTGTTATCTGTCTTGTTTTGACTTTCAGTGGTGAGTGCGTAGTTTCTACGATGCCTAGGAGTGCATCATTATTTAAAAAGCGAAAGTTTCGCGGTAATAGATTTACAAATAACGTTTGTTCAAGTGATTCTGCTTCAGCACCTGTTGATGCTGGTGAAAGTTCTGACGTTTGTACAGCTGAGATGTGTGAAGGAGACACGCCCACCAGTGCATCAAAAAAGAAGTTATCAAACTGTGCAAGTGAAATTACAGATGAAGCTTCTAATGAACAATATGTTTTAGTCGACTTTCCTGTTTTTATTGAGTTTATGAAGAAATGTTTGTGTTGTAATCTTTGTGGAGGTTCTTTTGATATGAACATAACAAAATCTATAGGACTTTCCTGCAAAATTGCTATAGTTTGTGCCAGTTGTGAAAATGAGACCTGTTTTTGGAGCTCTAAAACATGCAGTAGCAATTTGTTTGAGAGTAATATCAGGCTAATGTATGCAATGAGAGCAATTGGTAAAGGACATACTGCTGCTCAAACATTTTGTGCCATAATGAATCTTCCACCTCCACCTGCTAAAATTGACAATTACACTGAAGTGATAGGAGATGCTGTTCAGTCTGTAGCAGATTTATCAATGAAAGCTGCTGCCAGTGAAGCAAAATATATAAATGAAGGAAACCCAGATATCCCTGTTGCTTTTGATGGAACCTGGCAGAAAAGGGGTCACACATCCAAAAATGCTGTTGCTACTGTTACTAGTGTGGACAGCGGTAAAGTTTTGGACTATGAAGTGCTCACTAAACATTGTTACCATTGTGCATCTGGTAAGATAGAAGCAGCTCACATATGTAGCAAGAATTATGAAGGTACGAGTGGAGGCATGGAGGCTGCCGCTGCTGTGAAAATGTTTAGCAGATCAGAAAAAGAACGGGGAGTATTTTACACAAAATTCCTTGGAGATGGGGACTCCAAGGCATACAAAAGTGTTACAGAATCCATGCCATATGTCAATAAGACAATAACTAAACTAGAATGTGTCGGTCATGTTCAGAAACGAATGGGCACTCGTCTAAGGAAACTGAAACAGAATCTGAAGGACAAAATTTTGTCAGATGGTAAAACCATTAGAGGTCGCCTGTCAGATAAAATTATAAATGAATTACAACAATACTATGGTATGGCAATAAGAAATAATGCAAATAATTTGCAGGAAATGAGACAAGCTGTATGGGCCACATATTTACATCGATCATCAACTGATGATAATCCTCAACATTTTGCTTGTCCAGATGGTCCTCAGTCATGGTGCAATTATAGAAAATCTCAAGCTACTGGGGATCCTTATCACCATAAAAATTATATTCCATTGGCTGTTATGGAAGTAATTAAACCAATATATAGAGACTTGGGGCATCCTGATCTTCTGCGAAAATGTCTTCATGGTTGTACCCAGAATCAAAACGAGTCGTTCAACAACCTCATTTGGACTCGTGTACCTAAGAATGTATTTGTTGGGATAAAAACATTGAAATGGGGAGTCAGTGATGCTGTTATTTCATTCAATGATGGTCATATGGGTAGGCTAAAGGTCATGGCAAGGCTCGGCATTGCTCCTGGTATCAACACCATCAGAGGTCTTCAGCTTCTGGACAGCGTGCGAGTAAGGAAGGCTCAGTATGCAGCTGAATTTAATACAAAAAAAGCAAGGGCAGCAAGGAGAAGAAAGCTTCTAGGTGAAGAAGAAGAACTAGAAGATGACCCTGATTACTCTGCTGGACACTTTTGATAATAGAATAAAAGGTATTTGTGAATTTTCATAATAAATTACTTTAATCGCATTTTCTGGCATTTGACATTTTTAGTGTTACATGTACCTTTATCTCATAAACCACTCAACCAACAACATTCAAATTTTCAGAAATGCTGCAAAACAGTTCAAAGAGGCCACTGAACTAGAATCATGACAAGAACTGGCTTATTCTCTGAACTAGGGAAGTTTATGTTATACTTTTTCCAATAAAAAATGGCTTAATGGTAAAAAATTCATAAATACTATACCAACAAAAAGAAAACATTGGTTCTAGTTCAGTGGGCTCACAATATATGCTGAAAACCTCTGCCAGAATTTCAAAGTTCTGAAGATAATAGTTCCAAAGAAAAAGGTACACAAAGTTAGCAAATTTAACATTGGCGAGATAGGGCATTCCAACTCCCCTTAACATTACCTTTTTTATAGAAATAACCGATACCATGTGTACTATTGATTCTTGTATAGGTGAACAACATATCAGCTGTTTAACTGAATGAACTTCTTATGTTTTTGTATACAATGTGTTATGTTTTGGACTAAAATATGTAAAAAGAAATCAGTTTGTTAGTACTCTGTGCGTACAGTTAAAATCACTCTTCTTTTAAAAATATTTGAAATTACAAAATATCTGGCATAGGCTACTTACACTACTGGCCATTAAAATTGCTATACCAAGAAGAAATGCAGATGATAAACGGGTATTCATTGGACAAATATATTATAATAGAACTGACATGTGATTACATTTTCACGCGATTTAGCTGCGTAGATCCTGAGAAACCAGTACCCAGAACCACCACCTCTGGAAGTAATAATGGCCTTGATATGCCTGGGCATTGAGTCAAACAGAGCTTGGATGGCGTGTACAGGTACTGCTGCCCATGCAGCTTCAACACGATACCACAGTTCATCAAGAGTAGTGACTGGCGCATTGTGACAAGCCAGTTGCTCGGCCACCATTGGCCAGATATTTTCAATTGGTGAGAGATCTGGAGAATGTACTGGCCAGGGCAGCAGTCGTATAGGACCTGCAACATACGGTTGTGCATTATCCTGCTGAAATGTAGGGTTCCGCAGGAACTGAATGAAGGGTAGAGCCACGGATCGTAACACTTTTGAAATGTAACGTCCACTGTTCAAAGTGCCATCAATGCGAACAAGAGTTGACCGAGATGTGTAACCAGTGGCACCCCATACCATCACGCCGGGTTATACGCCAGTATGGCGATGACGAATACACGCTTCCGATGTGCGTTCACCGCGATGTCGGCAAACAGATGTGACCATCATGATGCTGTAAACAGAACCTGGATTCATCCGAAAAAATGACGTTTTGCCATTCGTGCACCCAGGTTCGTCGTTGAGTACACCATTGCAGGCGCTCCTGCCTGTGATGCAGCATCAAGGGTAACCGCAGCCATGATCTCCGAGCTGATAGTCAATGCTGCTGCAAATGTCGAACTGTTCATGCAGATGGTTGTTGTCTTGCAAGCGTCCCCATCTGTTGACTCAGGGATCGAGACATGGCTGCACGATCCGTTACAGCCATGCGGATAAGATGCCTGTCATCTTGACTGCTAGTGATACGAGGCCGTTGAGATCCATCACGGCGTTCTGTATTACCCTCCTGAACCCAACGATTCCATATTCTGCTAACAGTCTTTGGATCTCGACCAATGCGAGCAGCAATGTCGCGATGCAATAAACCGCAATCGCGATAGGCTACAATCCGACCTTCATCAAAGTCTGAAATGTGATGGTACGCATTTCTCCTCCTTACATGAGGCATCACAACAACGTTTGTGTATGAGAAATTGGTTGGAAACTTTCCTCATGTCAGCTCGTTGTAGGTGTTGCCACCGGCGCCAACCTTGTGTGAATGCTCTGAAAAGCTAATCATTTGCATATCACAGCATCTTCTTCCTGTCGGTTAAATTTCGCATCTGTAGCACATCATCTTTGTGGTGTAGCAAATTTAATGGCCAGTAGTGTACAATTCCTATTATTAATTTCACAATCAGGCAATAATTATAAAATTTATTTCTGGACTCATTGACAAAATACTGTTATATTTTAGCAAATATTCTTCTTTTGACAAGAAAGTTTGTAAACTCTTTTGCTTTGTAAACTCTTTGGAAAATTGTGAGTACCTCAGAATGTTAGGAGTAGTGGGTATGGCTCTGATGGAGACAAACATATTTTTTTAATGATCGACACTAACAAAGTAATTTGGAATATTAAGTGGAAATTGTAAAAACAGTGTGATGTTTAATAATGTGACAAAGAATAAAATTCAAGAAATATATAGGCTAATCTTCATCAGTTATTAAGTCATCAGGAACCCACAACATTAAATAAAATTTTCAGCCACAAGAATGTACCCCTAGATGCAAGCCTTGGAGCCAACAACAAGAGTAAATGAAGGTAAGTAAAAAGTTTTTCTTTTGTACATCTTACACCTCAGAAACCTTTCAAAACTCATACAGAGGCAGTGAAATTTAATGGTGATGTGTGGGAGAGTAAGATTACAATGGGAGCACATTGTAGAGCATGCATCACCATCCATGGTGATCACACATCTCATTAAGAACCATATCTCATCTTTTGTAACGTCCAGGGATCATCATGAATCATGGTGACTTCATAGTGATTATGGTCTTTAAATAAAAATGTCACTTCCATTTGTTTCATTGTGTATTTCCTTTAGTTACATTCTGTCTATGTATGGTACATGTTTCATCAAGCTGTATTACGTGGCAGAAGGTTACTTTTGTCGTTTTGCACACCGATGTATAATTATATATACGTTGTACTCTGTCTTTCGCAATAAATTACGCGAACAATGAGTTACTGAAAACAATAAAAATCACAGGCATAGGATTAATTCTATCTAGGCCAGATGGGATGTTACTGACAGTATGACTATGGAAGTGCTCCCTTGCCTTAATCCAATCCCTTTTTTCTGAGTTGGCATAGTGATGTTTAGGTTTATACTACAGAAAATTTCTTATCATGGCATACTCCACTCCAAAGTGAAACTTTATTTTTAGAATTTACACCTCATTGGAGCTCTACAGTTTTCAACCATATCCTTTCTTTTGATGCTGTAAGTCTGTAGAGGAATGCAGGGGAGCCCCTGTGGAGTCAGGAAAAGCAGGAAAGATATACTAACAAAGTCAGGCTTCCGGTGAGGCTGCAGACATGTTCAAACAACTAAGAAAATGTTTGAGTGACTGACGATCTATGAATAATGTTGAATCTTACAGAGTTTAGGAACGGGCTCTGTAAAGAGGAATTTTAATACATGGAAGTATTGTAACTGATGTGGTAACTGCCATCTACATGCATTGTACGTTGTGTAATATGGACTTATGCAGGATGGTCAAAAACAGTCTGAAAAGCTTGTAAGGATGATGCAGGGTAGGTTGTGCTAAGAAATAACTGTTAAGAAAAAATTCAATATGTTGCAACATTGAAGTTAGACAATCAGGCTTTTGCATGTGCAGATTCAAACAGCCACCCATGGTACAATTAGTGTCAATTGTTCTTATAGCACAGATGATAGCACATGAAACTGCTCTGCCTTGGGCTCAGGTTTGATCCTTACTACTGTCCAAAGTCCAATTTTTGTGTTGTTCTCTTGTTCAGCTTCAGAAAAACAAACAAAGAACACATTTGGTAACACTGTCTCTGGTGGTCCACTTGAATTTGTGTGTGCAATGGCCTGACTGACTAAATTCAATGCTAATTAATTCAGAAATGGTGCAACATATCAAATGTTTTCTTAGCAATTATTTCCCAACAAAAGCTATCCTGCAGCACCTTAACAAGCTTTCAGACTGTTTCTGATCCCCCTGTATATGAAATTTCTAAATTACTTACCTCCATTATGACAGTAGAACATCATGATCCAAGATTATAGTCAAAGAAGCGGAAACTGCTACATATTGTATTGAGAACCATTGCTGTAACTGAAGTTAGTTATTTACATTTTTCACAGACCAAATCCGTGACAAACTTATAATGTGGACTGTCTCAGCAGAAAAAGTACAGAACATTTATATACATATAAGTAAAAAATAATACTTATATGGATACGTACAGCCATTTTACAGTTTTTTGATGACTAATTATCTCTACTCAGTAATTTCTCTGTTGTATAGAAGGAGTTGTTAATGAGAAAGCTCTTTAATGTACATTTGGAAACCCTTTTGTTATCCATCAGGCATTTTATTTCCATGGGTGGACTGGCAAAGAGTTTTATAACTGCATATTTCAGCTCTTTCTGTGCCAAAGTTAGATACATTTAAGGTTAAAGCATATCATTTATCCTTCAAATATTGTACTTGTGAATGTCCCTGTTACTCTCAAATTTAGATGGAGGGTTAATGATAAATTTCATAAGTGAAAAAATGTACTGTCGAGTTGGAGTTAATATTCCTATTTGCTTAAAGAGATACCTGTGAGATCTATGTAACTGACATCCACACATAATTCTAATTACTGAGTATCAGCCTTTTACTGCACAGCTGTATTAGCAGTTTCACACACTCAAAAACTGCTACGACCATCTGCTAAGGCAGTGAGTTTCAGTCCACACACAGTACTTCCATTCATGGCTGTTGATCTTACTGTGAAACAGAACACTTCACCACTACGGTCGCTGATTACCAATGCAGAACAATTGCTGACCCTAGTGAGGCTTCCACCAACCAAGTTTCAGCAGTTTTTGTCCAGTCCTCATTGCGTCCACTTTTGTTGCTGCTCTGCTCCCACACTGTGAGGAACTGGCCATGTGCTGATGCACCTGAGGCTGGTACTTCTACGATGCTGCAAGACACCCATGCTGCACCGTCTTTATGCCTGACATGCAGTTGCTGAGGATATTGTGTATTGGTATCACACTCCTGTGCAGACTACAAATTTTGCTTTGTATGTCTTAGTGTGGGTATCGTAAGTGCAGGTATTATGCAGTGAACAGTGGGACAAGGCAACAATTTTTCTGACTCTGCCATTTCTACCATGCTGCTCCCAGCAAGTACATTCACATCTTGAGTGAGAGACTGATTTACAGTTTGAACCTGAGGCCATTTGCATTACTCCTCCCACATGCCAATCTGACCTTTATGTGTTTGCAATGTTGCACGTTACTTAGTTCAATAAAGTAAGAGACATTCCTATGCTGGTGACACGGTGATGAACTCACTCAACTTAATATTCTATTTTGGCACATTACTGGCTGGCTTGCCCCATTAGGCGCATGCTCTGACTCCTGCATGTGTGCATCCAGCAACTTCTGTTTTCATGTATGGATACTAGTGCATTTCACACCAACAACTCACTCCTTTATGTGTATTTTGCCACCTCTTGTGCAACTTTGCGACTAATGGTTACTGCTATATGTCCAACTGATGCCCCACTACATTTAGCTCTCTTGCCAGTGCTGCACAACAGTATTGCCGGCCTGACCATGTACCTCATGGAAATGGAACACCACTTGTGGCAACACCAGTGTCCCAGCCCCTGATGCTGGACTTCACATCACATCACTGCCCACACCCGCTCCTGGCCTCAAAGCACCACTGTCCAATCTACCGCATGATGCAACCACTCCATCCAGCTGTGCCATGGCTCATCTGCTGCCCTTCAACCTGCAGGACCTGTGACTACAGTTTTCTTTGGTGGATGCTATCTTTGCTGGCTTTGGCATCAGCCAAGAGGTCGCCTCCAGCCTCCATCTTCAACATATGCTGGCTCCGACAGCAGTATCTGGTGCTGTGTGTCCATTGGCTCACCATGCCTCTTCCTAAGTGCTGTCAACCGCAAGGCCACATTCAGTCAATTACACAACCTGGTGCACCCCAGTGTGCACATATCTGCCACTCTAGCAATGCAGTGCTTTGTGTGACCAGGTATTAGGAAGGAACTGCAGGACCTCGGTACACATGTGCCTCGCCTCTCACAGCGCCAAGGTCAGTCACCACATACATGCCTCCGTCACAGCTTTCCCAGACATCATATATCACTTTCTCCCATGTTCATGTGGACATTGTTGGCCCCCTACCTTCATCTTATAGCTGCCACTACCTTCTTACAATGGTGGACAGGTTCACGCGCTGGCCTGAGACAATGTCAATACCCGATGCTGTTGCCGCCATGGTAGCAGCCATCTTCATCTCCACAGGGATTTCCCTTCTCTGCTGCCCATACCACATCACTAAGGATTGCAGGTGCCCATTTACATTGGCCTTTTTCATGCACTGACAGATCTGTGTGGAGCTGACTTGTACTTGACATTGAGCTATCACCAAACCACCAATGGCATGGTGGAACAGTTACAACATACCTTGAATGCCACCCTCACCTGACACAACAACAGGTGGACCACTGCCCTGTTGCTGGTACTTCTCAGTCTCCATATTACTCACAAGGCCGACCTTGAGGCATCAGCCACTGATCTTGTTTACAGCCAGCTGCTGGCTGTCCCAGGCGACTATCTGGAGTTTGCAGGACTCCATGGCCTCTGTGACCTACCCTTCCCAGCACAACAATGAATGCAGAACTTTCATTCACAATGAACCTGTGTTTGTGCACCCACGTTATGCTGTGCATCAATGCTCGCTGCCCCCTCTGCAACTGCAATACTCTGACCCCCACCGGGTCATGAAACAGGACTCCATCTGCATGGCACACCGACCAGCATATCAATTGAGAGGCAGAAGCCCGCCTATATGCAGCCTGACCACAAACTGCCAAGCTTGACTACAATCTCCACCAACAACCTGCAGATGAAATCTGCTGCTGGTGATACCAGGCCCTCCGATAATTCCAAAATGTGGACAATGGTGACAATTCCAATGCCACCAATGAAACCGTGTCAACCACCCCCACCACCGAAAGCCATGAGATACCTGCCCACAGCACTACAGCCAAAAGCACTGCAGAAAACTCAACATAATATGCTGGCATTGCACCCAACCCACCAGCTGTCACCAAGACAGATGCACAGGATACTCATGTCCCTGCTTCTCTACCTCTCCTGCAGCCTACAACCGTCCCAGTAATTTCTCTTCTGCTGTCGTCAACTGCCAGTTACATCCCCAACACTGCATACCAGCCTCAAATGCCTTCACAGCAGCGTTATTTTAAAGGCTCTCAGCACTGCAATCCCAACATGACACAGCAGGCACTGGTGGTTCATCTAACACTGCCCAGTGTGAGCGCTTTCAAGTGTAAAATGCGGCCACCTGTCAACACTATCTTGCAGCCACCCAGCAAGGCTGCTGCACCCTTGCCTTCTCAGTCCTGCCCTGGCAACTGCTCCCAGCACCTGCTCACACCTGTGTGTGCAGCACTGAACACAGGTTCAGACCATACTTGCATGGCACCCCCATCCTGCAGGCTACCGCGCATTGTCACGCAATGGACCGGCACCACTGACATCCGGCTGCTGTGCCCTTTGTGTGCCTGACATCTTGATGTGCTGCACTCACTCCCACCACAGAGCTGACACATACATGATCAATGCCTTATGACTGTTCCACTGTCATAACACAACCTGACACCAGTATCAGCCTTCGCCATTGTCATCTCATTGAACACCACTTCTCCATTCTCATGGCAAGGATGGGGGGTGGGGGGTGGAGCTGTGTGGTGACCTTTCATCGCACAGCTGTCTTAGCGGTTCCGTACACTCATAACACTTTATGGCTGTCTGCTAAGGTAGCAAGTTTCACCCCTCAAGCAGTATTTCCATTCACGGCTGTCAACCTTGCTGTGTGACAGGACACTTCACAGCTATGGTTACTGACTACTGGTGTGGAACAATAGCTGCCCCTAGCGAGGCTTCTGCCAACCGAGTTTTACCAGTCTTTGTCCATCCTTCATAGCATCCACTTTTGTTGCTGCTCAATGCCCACACCATGAGGAACTAGCCCTGTGGTGACACACCTGACGGTAGTGTTTTCATGATGCTGCAAGATGCCTGCACTGTCTATAGGTCTGGCATGCAGTTGCCAAGGATATTGTGTTTCTGCATCACACTCTTGTGCAGACTAAATTTTGCTTTACAAGTCTTACAGCGGGTATTGTATGTGAGGATATCATGTGATGAACACTGGGAGAGGCAACAATTTCTGTGACTCCGCCCCTTTTACCACACCATGCCTGGCTACTGCATACATATCTCGAGTGAGTGCCTGATTTACATTTTGAACCTGAGTCCATTTAGAACTTGAGTCCGTTTATGTTTATCCAACCATGTGCAGACCTGATCTGTAAGTGTTTGTAACTTTGCGTGTTAAAGTAAGGAACATTCCTACAACTTTCTTTCTTGCAATGAATACAGTTTGCCTCAGCAAGGAGTTACCCCATAGTATTACCCCCATAAGACACTAATGAATGAAAATATGCAAAGTATGTTAATTTACTGCATCCTCAAAGCTGGCAGTTATTTTTGCGGTAAAAAATATCCAAACCTAAACATTTTAGCATGTCTACTATATGGTTTTTTCCACTTTAAGTTTTCATCAATATGCACACCTAAGAGCTTACAATTTCCTTTTTTTTTAAATTATATCTTGTTAGTATACTAGGTTAATAGAAGGAGGAATATTATTGACAGCATGAAACTGGGTGAACTGTGTTGTTTTCAAAATTTAAAGCTAGCCCATTTGTACAAAACTATGCAGTAACTTTTACAAAAACATAATTTACTACTTTCTCAGCTTCACAATAATGCTTGCATCATCTGCAAACAGGAATAATTCTGTCTGCTGGTTCAGATAGAGTGGCAGATTATTAACATAAAGCAAGAACTGTAGTTGGCCCATAATCAATCTCCTTGGGACTCCAATTGTAATTTCTCCCCATGCAGATGATATGGCCTTCCTCTTTGTATTACTCAAACAGCTTAAGGTAACTTTCTGCATTCTGTTTCTTAAATAAGAACAAACCAGACATTTGCTGAACTATGTATTTCACAAAAACTTAACTTATCTAATATAACATCATGACTGACACTGTTGAATGCCTTTAATAAGCCACAGAAGATCACAATTGGTGATGTTTTTTCATTACTGTTTTTATCATTGAGATTTTATCGTGTTAACATTTCATACTACTCATTTCAGTGTGCAAAGCAACCTTTACTTAATAAAGTACAGGCAAAAGAAATAATGTTCACATGATCGATACGCCTTTTGAAATACACATGTGTGAAATACACTTGTAAGCAGTAAGCTAGCCTTGTACATTACTAGATCTAGTAGAAGGCAGCTGTTGTAAATATACAAAGCTTAGTCACATTACATATTTCAGTGAGCATTACATTGCAAAGTTTTTTACATGTATGCCACAAAAATGGTTATATAAAGACAAAAGCAGAGCATTGTGTGGGAAAACTGGACAAGAAGAAAATTGATGCATTTGAGATGTGATGCTATAGAAGGAAGTCGAAAATAAAGTTGACTGACAAGGAATGAAAATATTGTCCACAGGATTGTTGAAGAAGAGCACACATGCTTTAGGACCATGGTTGATAAGATGTGTGTTAAGACATTAGCGGATAACATCCTTGGTACAAGAGGGTAAAGTATGAAGAGGAAGACAGAGATTGGGATACATCCAACAAATAACTGAGGAAGTATTGTGCAAGTGCTACTCTGAGACAAAAAGGTTGACGCAGAAAAGGAGTTCATTGCAAGCTGTATCAAACCAGTCAAAAGACTGATGACTCAAAAAGAAGGCAGCACGAATAAAAACTATTAGATACAGTATTAGTGAGACTTTATCCATTAGCTGGAGGGTTATTGCGCACAGAAATAATCACGAAGAGCTGATCATGCATATGGAATGATTGGTGTCTGCCTGTGTATTATTCTCCACAATGACACACCAGTAAACACTAAAATGTGTAAAGAAGACAGCCATCAAAAAACTTCACATATATAAACGAAAGGATATGGGTTTTAAGGGAGAGGGTAAGGAGTCATTCCAATCCCGGGAGTGGAAAGCCTTACCTTAGGGGGAAAAAGGGGCAGGTATACACTCGCACACACACACATATCCATCCGAACATATACAGACACAAGCAGACAGATGTAAAGGCAAAGAGTTTGGGCAGAGATGTCAGTCGAGGCGGAAATACAGAGGTAAAGATGTTGTTGAATGACAGGTGAGGTATGAGCAGCAGCAACTTGAAATTAGCGGAGGTTGAGGCCTGGTGGGTAACGGGAAGAGAGGATATATTGAAGGGCAAGTTCCCATCTCCGGAGTTCCGATAGGTTGGTGTTAGTGGGAAGTATCCAGATAACCTGGATGGTGTAACACTGTGCCAAGATGTGCTGGCCGTGCACCAAGGCATGTTTAGCCACACGGTGATTCTTATTACCAACAAACACTGTCTGCCTGTGTCCGTTCATGCGAATGGACAGTTTGTTGCTGGTCATTCCCACATAGAAAGCTTCACAGTGTAGGCAGGTCAGTTGGTAAATCATGTGGGTGCTTTCACACATGGCTCTGCCTTTGATCGTGTACACCTTCCGGGTTACAGGACTGGAGTAGGTGGTGGTGGGAGGGTGCATGGGACAGGTTTTACACTGGGGGCGGTTACAAGGGTAGGAGCCAGAGGGTAGGGAAGGTGGTTTGGGGATTTCATAGGGATGAACCAAGAGGTTACAAAGGTTAGGTGGATGGCAGAAAGACACTCTTGGTGGAGCGGGGAGGATTTCATGAAGGATGGATCTCATTTCAGGGCAGGATTTGAGGAAGTCGTATCCCTGCTGTAGAGCCACATTCAGAGTCTGATCCAGTCCCGGAAAGTATCCTGTCACAAGTGGGGCACTTTTGGAGTTCTTCTGTGGGAGGTTCTGGGTTTGAGGGGATGAGGAAGTGGCTCTGGTTATTTGTTTCTGTACCAGGTCGGGAGGGTAGTTGCGGGATGCGAAAGCTGTTTTCAGGTTGTTGGTGTAATGGTTCAGGGATTCATGACTGGAGCAGATTCGTTTGCCACAAAGACCTAGGCTGTAGGGAAGGGACCGTATGATATGGAATGGGTGGCAGCTGTCATCATGTACTTGTTGGTGGGTTTGATGTTGACAGATGGAGGTCAATGTCAAGGAAAGTGGCATGGGATTTGGAGTAGGACCATGTGAATCTGATGGAATCAAAGGAGTTGAGGTTGGAGAGGAAATTCTGGAGTTCTTCTTCACTGTGAGTCCAGATCATGAAGATGTCATCAATAAATCTGTACCAAACTTTGGGTTGGCAGGCCTGGGTAACCAAGAAGGCTTCCTCTAAGCAACCCATAAATGGGTTGGCATATGAGGGGGCCATCCTGGTACCAATGGCTGTTCCCTTTAATTGTTGGTATGTCTGGCCTTCGAAAGTGAAGAAGTTGTGAGTCAGGATGAAGCTGGCTAAGGTAATGAGGAAAGAGCTTTTAGGTAGGGTGGCAGGTGATCGGCGTGAAAGGAAGTGCTCCATCGCAGTGAGGCCCTGGACATGCGGAATATTTGTGTATAAGGAAGTGGCATCAATGGTTACAAGGATGGTTTCCGGGGGTAACAGATTGGGTAAGGATTCCAGGTGTTCGAGAAAGTGGTGGTGTCTTTGATGAAGAATGGGAGTCTGCATGTAATGGGTTGAAGGTGTTGATCTATGTAGTCAGAGATACGTTCTGTGGGGGCTTGGTAACCAGCTACAATGGGGCGGCCGGGATGATTGGGTTTGTGAATTTTAGGAAGTAGGTAGAAGGTAGGGGTGCGGGGTGTTGGTGGGGTCAGGAGGTTGATAGAGTCAGGTGAAAGGTTGTGTAGGGGGCCTAAGGTTCTGAGGATTCATTGAAGCTCCGCCTGGATATCAGGAATGGGATTACCTTGGCAAACCTACTCCAGTACTGTAACCTGGAAGGTGTACACGATCAAAGAGAGAGCCACGTGTGAAAGCACCCACGTGATTTACCAACTGACCTGCCTACACTGTGAAGCTTTCTATGTGGGAATGACCAGCAACAAACTGTCCATTCGCATGAATGGACACAGGCAGACAGTGTTTGTTGGTAATGAGGATCACCGTGTGGTGCACGGCCAGCACATCTTGGCACAGTGTCACACCATCCGGATTATCTGGATACTTCCCACTAACACCAACCTATTGGAACTCCGGAGATGGGAACTTGCCCTTCAATATATCCTCTCTTCCTGTTACCCACCAGGCCTCAACCTCCACTAATTTCAACTTGCCAACGCTCATAGCTCCCCTGTCATTCAACATCTTTGCCTCTGTACATCCGCCTCGACTGACATCTCTGCCCAAACTCTTTGCATTTATATATGTCTGCTTGTGTCTGTATATGTGCGGATGGATATGTGTGTGTGTGCGCGCGAGTGTATACCTGTCCCTTTTTGCCCCTAATGTCTTTCTGATATATATATATATATATATATATATATATATATATATATATAGTGATGAGACTTACCAAACAAAAGCGCTGGCAGGTCGATAGACACACAAACAAACACACACACATATATATATATATATATATATATATATATATATATAAAGATGATGTGACTTACCGAACGAAAGTGCTGGCAGGTCGATAGACACACAAACAAACACAAACTCGCACACAAAATTCAAGCTTTCGCAACAAACTGTTGCAAAAGCTTGAATTTTGTGTGTGTGTTTGTGTTTGTTTGTGTGTCTATCGACCTGCCAGCGCTTTCGTTCGGTAAGTCACATCATCTTTGTTTTTACATATATTTTTCCCACGTGGAATGTTTCCCTCTATATATATATATATATATATATATATATATATATATATATATATATATATATATATATATATATAAGAAAGAAAGTGATGAGACTTACCAAACAAAAGCGCTGGCAGGTCGATAGACACACAAACAAACACAAACATACACACATTGTGTTTGTTTGTGTGTCTATCGACCTGCCAGCGCTTTTGTTTGGTAAGTCTCATCACTTTCTTTCTTTTTAGATATATTTTTTCCACGTGGAATGTTTCCCTCTGTTTTATATATATATATGATGTGACTTACCAAATATATATATATATATAAGTATTTGTAGTGTCAAATGACAGTAATTAACATTCTGGCTAATTAGTCTCACTTAACACAGGAAATATATTACACATCAAAATAGAAAACATGAGTGAGGAGTGAGTTAGGTTATTAAGTAACAGTTTGTAGAGGGGATCATTGACAAAAGTTTCTGTAACAACTGATCCTCAATCCTATTGCTATGTCCCTTCCATTTATTTATTTTCATTCATCCAAGAATCTTCTCACAATAATATAGGAATTGTCATGGTAATGCAATAAAAATCAATAACCCAAAATATAGGCATCAACAGAAAACATAAGCATGTTCTTTAATGATAGGGCAGGTGTGTTAGCCATGGCCTTGATGAAGGAATCATCCCAGCTTATGGCTGAAGTTGTTTAGGAAAACCAAACTCAGGGTGGCTGAACAGAATGGACTCCAGCCTTGTGAACATGAGATCATTATTTTAATACCTGCACTGCCTAATTCAATTGGCCCTTAGTATACGTCACTCTTTGATTTCCACACAATTTGTTTCTGATAGCTTATAAAATATAGTTTTGCTCTTCATCACTGTGTACACTAAGGACACCTGTGGATGAATTGTGGGCCATGAATATGCTGCTAAGCCTCTTGCACTAACTCCAGTCTGTTTGGAAAACTGACACCAGGGCCATAAACATTCTGCTATGCTCCCTGTTTATTTTGCTGTCCTTCCCTGCATTCACCTAAAAACTGAGTCAACGTTCCATGACAATGAGTGAGATGTTGAACTCAGGAGAATGACAAGACAATACTACCATGCATTTTAGATCTTGGACACATGACTTGATCGTAAAAGCAGTAAACCATGACTGTGTATTGAAACACAAGTTGTTGTACTTTTCCCATTTTATTATCGCCAACTACTCTGAGTCCTCCAAGTAATCATTAATTGTATAGTATGCATTATAGTACTTATGATGAGGCTTTACCTGGCTTTTTGAAGAGATGTGTTTTAGTAATTTCCTTAATTTCCTTGGATAATTTAGTATACAGTTTTATACCATGTAAAAAAAATTCTGTTTGGTATTTTCTGTTTGTTGTTTCCTACATAAACTTGAGTCCAAACTGGATCTTGTATCATGACTATGTATAGAACTATTAGCGAAACACCTAGTAATGTTTTTCTGATAATGCACCATGGGTTGGTAGACATACTCACTTTGTGCAGCAGCGATACCCAATTTTTTATATATTACAATGAGCGTGACTACTACTTCTAGTTATTATTCTGATGGCCCTTTTCTGCAGTTTAAAAACTGTTTCTATGTTTTGTGCCTCTTATCTCTAGAAAATAATACCATGCCTAAGAATGTACACAGGAATAATATGTCACCACAAGACATTGGCTATTACAAAATGATGACGAAACCCTAAGAACATAACATACTAATGACATTCTTTTTGCCAGTATCTTTGTGTATTTACTCCATTCCATGCAAGATATTCCATTCCGCCACCAGCACAGCTGACAACTGCTGGATGGTTATTCACTTCACATCCCACATGTGCTCAATTGGATTGAAATGGGGGAGAGGAGGGGGGGGGGGGAATGGGCAGGCAGTCCACTTGGCAGATTTCTCCAGTTCCAAGAGCACCTCCTCCTCTTCCTGCAATGTTCAGTATAGCTGTGGATTCTCTTCCATAAAAACGAAGTTAGGCCTATTACACCTCTGGAAGAACACACACAGGAAAAGAGCACAGTGTCACAATAACACTGACCTGTGAATGCAGTGCATTCAAAGATTTGGAGGGCAGTGTGCCCATGCAACATTATGCATCTTCACAAAATGTCACATAGGCCACCAAAACATTTGCTGAGCATGATTGTTTTGGTGGTCCAGGTGTTGAGTGGAGTTGGAGTGAGGAGGCATAATGTTGCATCGGCATGCTGCCCTTCAAGTTTTTGAGCATGGCACACTCATCGGGCAATGTCACTGTGACACTGTCTCTTACCCCATGTCTGCAGCTTGTGGTCTTGTGGTAGCGTTCTCGCTTCCGGTGCACGGGGTCCCGGGTTCGATTCCTGGTGGGGTCAGGGATTTTCTCTGCCTCGTGATGACTGGGTGTTGTGTGTCTTTCATCATCATTTCATCATCATTGACTTGCAAGTCGCTGAAGTGGCGTCAGCTGAAAAGGAGTTGCAAATTCGGCGGCCGAACACCCCGCATGGGGTCTCCCGGCCAACAATGCTGTACGATCATTTCATTTCATTCGTACCCCATGTGCATCTTTTCAGTGGTGCATTCAGCCTAACTTCATTTTTAAGGATGACAATGCATGACTGAATCAAACAGCACAGGTGGAGGAGTTCTTGGAATTGAGACATTTGGCGAATGAACTGGCCTGCCCATTCCCTGACATAAATGCCATTAAGCACATGTGTGATGCATTGGGAAGACATTACAGCATGTTCACATGTACTAATGACCATCCATCAGTTGTCATCTGCACCGGTGGAGGAATGGGCTGCCCTACGACAAGATCTCATACTGACATTGTGGCCAGCTTGGGAGCACATTGTACAGCATGCATTGCCATCCATGATAATCACACACACTATTACGAACCAAGTTCAAGCTTTTGTAATGTCCAGGGGACTATCATAAATCACAGTAAAGTCAGTGTAATTGCTGTCTAGAAATAAAAATCTCTCTCTCTATCCATTCCATTGTGTGTTTGTTTCAGTTACCTTCTGTACTATACGGTAGTGATTATTTCTACGTATGATTTAAGTTTCATCAGCTTGTGTTAGCTGGCAGTGACACATCATGCAAAAGTTACTCTTGTCCTACAGTTTTGCAAACCAGTGTGTCAAGAACAGAACTGAACCCAACAGACTACCCTGAGGAACACCCGTGTTTATATATATCTTGTCTGACAATTTTTTACTAAAAAATTATGAACAGTGGATGTGTGAAATATCTTTAGCATTTGCACCCTGTTTTCGAGGTAACAGTGGAACCACTTGTTTGATTTTCCTCTTATACTTGTAGCTTGTTTAGCAGTATTTTACAGCCAACAGTGTCACAAATCTTGACAATTCTAAGGATATACTTATAGCTTATTCATCCTTGTCAAGAAAATCAAATGCCACTTTTGTAAGCTTTGTAATGGCTGATATTACACTTCTCTCACTTTGGAAATGAAACTATGCTTCATTCAAAATGTTGTATTTATTCATGTAACTAATTAGGCTGCCTTCATTATATATTCAATTATTTTTGAGAGTGAAGACAGTAGTGAAACAGGCCTGAAGTTTTCAGTACTTTCTGCATTGACTTTCTTTAGTAAGGGCATCACTAGCGCATGTTTTAGGTACCCTGGGAAAATAGCTGATTTAAATGGCTTATTTATTGTGTCTGTCAATATGGCTTGTATGCTGCCTGTACACTCCTTCTGAATAGATTGGAGCCTATCTACAGGGTGAGGCATAAAGGATGTATGGTTTTCAAATGAACAATATATTATTACAGAATATATTATTACAGAATAACAATCAAATAATGTTGCCATTTAACAAAATTAATGGTTGAAAACAACATCTCCCAGGTGACGGTCGTTTTCAGTGATGCACTTCTCAACGCAC
The DNA here is from genome assembly GCF_023898315.1 of Schistocerca nitens. NCBI lineage: Eukaryota > Metazoa > Arthropoda > Insecta > Orthoptera > Acrididae > Schistocerca > Schistocerca nitens. The sequence continues at coordinate 420,615,528 of NC_064617.1, read as the reverse complement.
TCTTATAAGTTGGTTCAACTCTCTGCAACATGCCTCTGTCTATTTGGACGATTTCCACAGGAACAGCTTCCTTCAGTTCTTCAAGTGTTCATGGTTTATGCATGTACACATGTGATTTGAGGTAACACCACAAAAAGTAGTCACACATAGATAGGTCAGGGGAATGAGGAGGCCAATGAATGTCCCAGAACTGGGAAATAACTCTACCACGACAAACAGTCTTAATTGCTTCCATAGTCAATCTTGCAGTGTGAGTTGTAGCTCCATCCTGCTGAAACCACACTTGCCAGATAGGTATACATTTTTTTTCTTAATTCAGGTAGGATGAATTCAGTGATGATCTCTCTGTATCATTCAGAGATTATGGTTACGGTGTGCCCATTCTTGTTTTGGAAAAAGTATGGACCAATAACATCTGTACCTGTCACAGCACACCAAACAGTCATCTTGGGACTATGTAATGTTTTCTCATCCAGTAGTTTTGGGTTTTCACTGGCCCAATAATGACAGTTCTGCTGATTTACCATTCCATTCAAATGGAAATAAGCTTCATCATCATAAGCAAAATAATGTTGTCATTTTGTTCAAATATGGCCTCTATTTCTTGGGCAAAATTTAGCCACTGTTCATAATCTCTTGGGTTTAATTTTTGCACAATGGCGGTTGTGTAGGGACGAAATTTTAGGTTAGTGTGCAAAATACACCTTACTGAGCGATTACTGATGTGCAGCTCAGCTGAGTGTCTTCTAGCAGATCAGCCAGACTACGGAGTATGGCTTGCCGAAATCTTTCCACATTTTCTTGTGTCCGAACTGAGCGAGGAGCACCTGGTGGTTTTTTGTTCATAACTGTTCCTCATGTTTGAAATGATTCTACCAATCATAAAATGGTGTTATGACTGGGAACACTATCATGTCTAGTTAGATTGAAATGGCGACGAAACTCAAGCTGCACTGCAATGATAGACTCACTATTGCACACAGAACTATCGTAGCTAAACACACAATGTTGCACAGTCCATGGCTCCATGACCTTGACTAAACAAAATGGCAGGAGCTACCAATCATGTTACCACATTCCCTCCCCCCCCCCCTCCTCCCACTCCGACCACCTGAGCCCGAATACTAGCTGTTCTAAAAATGCCCGTCCTTTCTGCCTCACCCTGTATATTTGCTGATTTTATCAGTCTCTGTTAGAAACAACATCATTGCACTTGCTTCATAAGTCATTGTGGATGCTACACATGTTTTGGAAACACTTTTCTACAGCTCCACAATACCAGAGAAATAGTCATTTACAAAACTTGCCAATTTTTGAGGATTTTCTGTTGCTGTACCCTCACCTTTGAATTGCATGTTGTTATACCCGTGTCTTCCTTTTGCAGTTCCTTGTTTTATGGCATCCCACAATTCTTTGCTTTTATTTTCTGCATCAAATAGTACTTTGTCTTTGAATGGCTTTTTCTGTGGCAAGCACTACCCTCCTGTATATTTTTTTAACACCTGTGATAGTAATTTAGGAACTGTGGATTAGTGTAGTACTTTTGCAAAGAACTGAAATTTTTGTGCCTGGAAAAACTTTATAATACCCACAGTAACCATTTACTTTCCTTATCTGTTTCAGTAGAAGCGATTACTTTTGGAAATGTATCTTCAAAAATTAACTTAAACCATATGTATAATCTAATTATGTTCTTGACACACTGGTGTGCAAAACTTTAGGGCACAAGTAATTTTTTAATGATATTTCACTGCCAAGCAACATAAAGTGATGAAACTTAAATTGTACATAACAAGAATCATTACAGTACAGTATAGTGCAGCAGGTAAGTGAAAGAAATATGCAATGAGATAAACAGAAATAACATTTCTATTCCAAGACAATAATCCTATATACACTTCATCATAGGTTTGATTTGCATAGAAAGGACACTAAACTGAGCACTGGTTTGAATTTGGGAATTGCCCTTCCAGCATAACTTCTATTCTTGTAAACACTCAGACTTAAACTTCCATTAGTTCTCAATCTCAGCATCCCTACTCCACCCACCTGCTGTCACTCTTTTCTCTCTTATCATTTTCCTCCGCATTTGTCCTGTCCTGATTTCATACTCTCACTATCCCCACATTTCTCCCTCTCTCTCCTGCTGCAGCCTCTCAGTTTGGTGTTTATTGTGATTGTTAATCATTATTTTACCATTGTTGCTCAAAGCCACTTATGTGGTGTTTATAGGGAGGAGGGGGGGGGGGGGTGAGGGCACACACAAGTGCACAATTATCTGATGTGTTGTATGTTTCAGAATGCCATCCATCTATCGGATGCACAAAATTGGTTGCCTTTCCTCATTTCTGTTTTTTGTCTCCATCTTGGTATCCCCATTGCTACAAAAATATTCAATGATTACAGTATTTACATAATATGATACAACAATTTGATTTTACTAATGGTGTCAAAATTGACCAAATAGTGAGACATTTCCTTTCAATCACTTAATTTTGTTGTATGAACCACAAAATATCTTAAGTTAAGTGTTACCATTCATCTCACAAGTTTTCACTTTTCATTGAATAACAATTGTACATAACTGATTGCTCCACAATATGCTTGTAATGGAATTCTTCAGTATTCGATTCTTTGCTCTTTTAGTTACACACATACACTATCTGATCAAAAGTACCTGGACACTCATATATATTACAGAACTGACCAATAGATGCCATGAGAGGCAGATCTGCCAGACCTCATGCACTGATGGACAGGAATTGTCGAGCATTGTGTAAAAAATCACATGAAATCAACAGAAGGAATCACTTGTCAGTTCCAAAATGCCACCAGCAGTCCGGCTAGCTCAATACTGTGTGTAGGAAGTTAAAACATATGGGGTACAGTGGTTGAGCAGCTCCTTACAAGCCACATGTTTCTATTTTCAATGCTAAGAAATGCTTGATATGATGTAAAGAGCAAGCCATGGAACAGTGGATGACTGGAAATGAATGATTTGAAGTGATGAATCTGGCAAATTCCTGAAGAAAGTTACCTGCTGTAATGTGTAATATCATCAGTGAAATACGTAGAAGGTGGTATTCTGTATGGGAGTGTTTCTCATGGTTTGGGTGTGGTTCCCTTATCACACTAGCAAAACACATTTTATAGCTTTGTGTACTGCATACAGTGGGGAAACAATTCGGAGACAAACATGCAATGGTTTGTGGACAATAACATTCATGAAATAGATGTCCAGAGTCCTGTCATGAACCCAATGAAATACTGTGGGGAAGAATTAGAACATCAATTTTACTTCAGAGCACAAGGTCCAACTTCATTGTATTTTCAGTTTAGTGATGAGGTTGAAGAGTATCTGCAAGGGCTGAATAGGATATTATTCACTTAGGACAAATTAAGCTTCATGTGTACTCCAATGAAGCAAATGTGAAGTGAGTATTGTGGTGTAGCAACCCGAATGACAGCCATGACAGGTAACTAGAAGAACTGTCACGAAACTCAACCTACAGACATTTAATACACATTGCAATCTGTGAACCTACAAAGGGAGGATCAGAGCAATGTCAAACAAAGATGGCACTGTAGCAAATATGGCAGTGATGTGGTGTATGACAAACTGGAAGGTTAAGGGTGCAATGACATCAAATGATCACAAAATTACACACTGTATCACCACTAGAAGGGAAACCCAAGACACCAGAGAAGACATGTGCACATGTCCCAAATAGAGTGTCAAGAAGGCTAACTGAGAAGTGTGTTTTGGTGTTGGGCAAGTCCATCGGGGAGTGATGATATAGACATTAAAATGCAAGAACTAATAGTGGCCATACCTGGAGCAATGGAAGCATTGATACCTATCAGGAGAGGTCCTTCTAGAGGAGTTCCTTGCATCTGGACCAAGATGTTGTTAGAATTAAGATGTGAAACATTAAGAGGCTGGAAGCTATACCAGAGCAGCATGACGCAAGACAAAAGAATCTGATGGCTGCAAGTATAAACATGTTAAGCAAAGTTTTAAGGAACAGTTATGGAAAACAAAAACTGAATGATGGAAACAGTTTGTGAATATTATCTTAGAAACCAGTCTCAGGGAAATACCAAACAAAATAGACTGTGCAAAAGTAGTGACCATCAGCCTTTGCCCTTGTTCAAAAGAAATGATGAAATGGTAATAGAAAGTTGTCCTGGTAATTAAAACAGTGCTTCTTGATGACAAAGAAGAAGAGATAGAAGATCAGCATAGGTTAAATATTCTTACAGGAAGACTACAGAAATAAAAAGCTACTTCACACAAGAAGAAATCAGACAAATAGTTTTAAGAATGAAAAGAAAAAAAAATCTCCAAAACCAGAAGGGATCCCTGTCAAAATAGTACTAGCCTTATATGACAATTAGATAGCCTCTTGTGTAAACTGTTCAGTGAGTGTCTCATGCAAGGAAGGATCCCTGCACTATGGAAGAATGCTGAGGTCTGTTGACCAGGATAATATGAGGGCATGCCCAATAGGAGAAACAACCCTCTACATTTTAGAATCACCCTACTAAAATGAACAGAAACAGAACAGAATCAGTAGTACTGACACTAATATTAGTAGCTGGATAACTGGTTAAGAGGTTTCATTATAGTTTTGTAGTGGTAATGTAAGTATTTAAAAATATATACTAGGAATAAATAATTAATATGTACATGTATTATTATCCACAAAAAGGTGAGTGCATGGCCTGTTTTAGCTTCACAAATAATAGGCCATAATTGTGTCGGATAAATAAATAATTCACTACCTTTTGTGGTTTCAGCTCTTGAGGGAGGATGGGCTGCCATTACCCCATAGACAATCAATCACTTCATTGAAAGTGTCCCCAACAGAGTTCAAGCCACCATAAAAATGAAGGGTGGGCACACCCCATTATTAATGTCCATTAATAGGTGTCTAGAACCATGGACCTTGCTGTTGGTGGGGAGGCTTGCGTGCCTCAGCGATACAGATGGCCGTACCGTAGGTGCAACCACAACGGAGGGGTATCTGTTGAGAGGCCAGACAAACATGTGGTTCCTGAAGAGGGGCAGCAGCCTTTTCAGTAGTTGCAGGGGCAACAGTCTGGATGATTGACTGATCTGGCCTTGTAACATTAACCAAAACGGCCTTGCTGTGCTGGAACTGCAAACGGCTGAAAGACAGGGGAAACTACAGCCGTAATTTTTCCCCGAGGACATGCAGCTTTACTGTATGATTAAATGATGATGGCATCCTCTTGGGTAAAATATTCCGGAGGTAAAATAGTCCCCCATTCAGATCTCCGGGCGGGGACTACTCAAGAGGACGTCGTTATCAGGAGAAAGAAAACTGGCGTTCTACGGATCGGAGCGTGGAATGTCAGATCCCTTAATCGGGCAGGTAGGTTAGAAAATTTAAAAAGGGAAATGGATAGGTTAAAGTTAGATATAGTGGGAATTAGTGAAGTTCGGTGGCAGGAGGAACAAGACTTTTGGTCATGTGATTACAGGGTTATAAATACAAAATCAAATAGAGGTAATGCAGGAGTAGGTTTAATAATGAATAAAAAAAATAGGAGTGCAGGTTAGCTACTACAAACAGCATGGTGAACGCATTATTGTGGCCAAGATAGACACAAAGCCCATGCCTACTACAGTAGTACAAGTTTATATGCCAACTAGCTCTGCAGATGATGAAGAAATTGATGAAATGTGTGCCGAGATAAAAGAAATTATTCAGGTAGTGAAGGGAGATGAAAATTTAATAGTCATGGGTGACTGGAATTCGACAGTAGGAAAAGGGAGAGAAGGAAACATAGTAGGTGAATATGGATTGGGGGGAAGAAATGAAAGAGGAAGCCGCCTTGTAGAATTTTGCACAGAGCATAACCTAATCATAGCTAACACTTGGTTCAAGAATCATAAAAGAAGGTTGTATACCTGGAAGAATCCTGGAGATACTAAAAGGTATCAGTTAGATTATATAATGGTAAGACAGAGATTTAGGAACCAGGTTTTAAATTGTAAGACATTTCCAGGGGCAGATGTGGATACTGACCACAATCTATTGGTTATGATCTGCAGATTGAAACTGAAGAAACTGCAAAAAGGTGGGAATTTAAGGATATGGGACCTGGATAAACTGAAAGAACGAGAGGTTGTAGAGAGTTTCACGGAGAGCATAAGGGAACAATTGACAGGAATGGGGGAAAGAAATACAGTAGAAGAAGAATGGGTAGCTCTGAGGGATGAAGTAGTGAAGGCAGCAGAGGATCAAGTAGGTAAAAAGACGAGGGCTAATAGAACTCCTTGGGTAACAGAAGAAATATTGAATTTAATTGATGAAAGGAGAAAATATAAAAATGTAGTAAATGAAGCAGGCAAAAAGGAATACAAATGTCTCAAAAATGAAATCGACAGGAAGTGCAAAATGGCTAAGCAGGGATGGCTAGAGGACAAATGTAAGGATGTAGAGGCTTGTCTCACTAGGGGTAAGATAGATACTGCCTACAGGAAAATTAAAGAGACCTTTGGAGAGAAGAGAACTACTTGTATGAATATCAAGAGCTCAGATGGCAACCCAGTTCTAAGCAAAGAAGGGAAGGCAGAAAGGTGGAAGGAGTATATAGAGGGTTTATACAAGGGCGAAGTACTTGAGGACATTATTATGGAAATGGAAGACGATGTAGATGAAGACGAAATGGGAGATAAGATACTGCGTGAAGAATTTGACAGAGCACTGAAAGACCTGAGTGGAAACAAGGCCCCGAGAGTAGACAACATTCCATTAGAACTACTGATGGCCTTGGGAGAGCCAGTCATGACAAAACTCTACCATCTGGTGAGCAAGATGTATGAGACAGGCGAAATACCCACAGACTTCAAGAAGAATATAATAATTCCAATCCCAAAGAAAGCAGGTGTTGACAGATGTGAAAATTACCGAACTATCAGTTTGATAAGTCACAGCTGCAAAATACTAACGCGAATTCTTTACCGACGAATGGGAAAATCTGGTAGAAGCGGACCTCGGGGAAGATCAGTTTGGATTCCGTAGAAATGTTGGAACACGTGAGGCAATACTAACCTTACGACTTATCTTAGAAGAAAGATTAAGAAAAGGCAAACCTACGTTTCTAGCATTTGTAGACTTAGAGAAAGCTTTTGACAATGTTAACTGGAATACTCTCTTTCAAATTCTGAAGGTGGCAGGGGTTCTTTCAAATTCTGAAGGTGGCAGGGGTAAAATACAGGGAGCGAAAGGCTATTTACAATTTGTACAGAAACCAGATGGCAGTTGTAAGAGTCGAGGGGCATGAAATGGAAGCAGTGATTGGGAAAGGAGTGAGACAGGGTTGTAGCCTATCCCTGATGTTATTCAATCTGTATATTGAGCAAGCAGTAAAGGAAACAAAAGAAAAATTCGGAGTAGGCATTAAAATTCATGGAGAAGAAGTAAAAACTTTGAGGTTCGCCGATGACATTGTAATTCTGTCAGAGACAGCAAAAGACTTGGAAGAGCAGTTGAATGGAATGGACAGTGTCTTGAAAGGAAGATATAAGATGAACATCAACAAAAGCAAAACGAGGATAATGGAATGTAGTCAAATTAAATTGGGTGATGCTGAGGGAATTAGATTAGGAAATGAGACACTTAAAGTAGTAAAGGAGTTTTGCTATTTAGGGAGTAAAATAACTGATGATGGTTGAAGTAGAGAGGATATAAAATGTAGACTGGCAATGGCAAGGAAATCGTTTCTGAAGAAGAGAAATTTGTTAACATTGAGTATAGATTTAAGTGCCAGGAAGTCGTTTCTGAAAGTATTTGTATGGAGTGTAGCCATGTATGGAAGTGAAACATGGATGATAACTAGTGTGGACAAGAATAGAATAGAAGCTTTCGAAATGTGGTGCTACAGAAGAATGCTGAAGATAAGGTGGGTAGATCACGTAACTAATGAGGAGGTATTGAATAGGATTGGGGAGAAGAGAAGTTTGTGGCACAACTTGACTAGAAGAAGGGATCGGTTGGTAGGACATGTTCTGAGGCATCAAGGGATCACAAATTTAGCATTGGAGGGCAGCGTGGAGGGTAAAAATCGTAGAGGGAGACCAAGAGATCAATACACTAAGCAGATTCAGAAGGATGTAGGTTGCAGTAGATACTGGGAGATGAAGAAGCTTGCACAGGATAGAGTAGCATGGAGAGCTGCATCAAACCAGTCTCAGGACTGAAGACCACAACAACAACAACAACAACAACAGAAACTTTTTCTCAGATGGGGTATGATCTACTGCACATCTAAAGTAGTCTGTTGAGATTGAAATGTTCACACTACAGTAGTGCTTCTCCATTTATAACAACACTCTACAAAGCATTATGAAGTGTACAGAAGAGGGTACTTAGCAATGTACAATGTAGATTTCTTTCCATTCTAATGATATATGGAACATGGGAAAAAGAACTACATAAATGCTGTGTGTGCACTATAACTGGTCTAATCTTGTCTTCACAGTCCCAACAGGAGCAATATGAGGGAAGCTGAAGTATATCTCTGGAGTCTCCCCTTAAGGATACAGGGTACTTATAAATGGTGGAAAAATCGAAATTTTTTTGTGACTTTACGAAATTCTATATTCTTTCGTGATTACATTGATATATACGTTATAGGTTTCAAATGAAAAATGACCTATATATACCAAATTTTAAAGTTATATCTAAAAACAAAGATGATGTGACTTACCAAACGAAAGTGCTGGCAGGTCGATAGACACACAAACAAACACAAACATACACACAAAATTCAAGCTTTCGCAACCAACGGTTGCTTCATCAGGATAGAGGGAAGGAGAGGGAAAGACGAAAGGATGTGGGTTTTAATGTTTCCCTCTGTCCTGATGAAGCAACTGTTGGTTGTGAAAGCTTGAATTTTGTGTGTATGTTTGTGTTTGTTTGTGTGTCTATCGATCTGCCAGCACTTTCGTTTGGTAAGTCACATCATCTTTGTTTTTAGATATATTTTTCCCACGTGGAATGTTTCCCTCTATTATATTCATATCATAAATTTTAAAGTTACAATCATATATGCTGCCATGCCCCCTTTTTTTCTGTTACAGAAATCAGTATTATTTCAAAAAGAACTGTGAACTTTCTGTTTCCTGCGATTATATGTATGATACATTGTATATGTTGGTAACAGTGCAGGTTTCTAGTGACTGTAAATGATTATTTTTGCTAGTATTTACTTTTGTTTTGCTGAAGCAGTTTGTTCACGTGTTACTGAATGTTTGTTGCCCAAGTGCTACATATATTTGTGGAAGTACAAATCCTTTAGTGTACAATAAATACAAACTATGCCACACATCAAGAAATTCAATAAAAGGAAATTCCATGGTATCCAGTTCACAAACAAAGCAAGCCACACTGTTGAAAGTAGCTTACGTATCAGTTCTTCGTGGAAGAAACTCCCACATGGCACGCCTTCTGGTGATTCAAATTTTTGTGTTAACAATGACACTGTTTTTAGTGGATTTGTTGTTGTTGATATGGGCATCTTAAGTTTTTTGATAAAGGAAGTGGCAAAATATAAACAATGTGATGGTGTAGCCTTTCTGGAAATAACTGAACAAATTAGCAGGAAGGGTTTAACGTCAAAATTAGTAGTTCTGTGTAGATCCTGCAATAAACTGACATCAAAAATTACTTTGAACATTGTGTATAATTAATATGATGTGAACTTGAAATTAGTGTATCCAGTGCATGCAATAGGAAAAGGGAGAAAGGCTGCTCAAACATTTTGTGGTTTGATGGACCTTCCTCCTCCTCCCAGTAGGTTCAGGAAGTACATAAAACTACTTTTAGGCACCTTGATGGTTGTGTCTAAAGCATCTATGAAACATGCAGTAGAAGAAACTGTAAATATTAATGGAACCAGGGACATTGCTGTTGCACTTGATGGGACATGGCTATATCGAGGACATCGTTCCTTGAATGGTGTTGTAAGTGCCACTTCTCTGGAGAATGGAAAAGTTTTTGACGTTGAGCGCTTATCTAACTACTGCCATACCTGCCATGATAACACTGAAGGACATATTGAACATCAGTGTTCTAAGAATTATGATGGTTACAGTGGAGGTATGGAGTGTGATGGAGCTCTAAAAATTTTTCAGAGGTCGGTGTCCGTTTATAATGTTAGATATACAAAGCACCTTGGTGATGGGGACTCTAAAGCTTTCAATAAAATTAATGAGTTCAAAATTTTTGGTGATACCTTCGTAAAAAAAACTGGAGTGTTGTGGACATGTGCAAAAGACGATGGGTGCTAGATTGAGCAAGCTACGAAGAGAAATGAAAGGAAAGTTGCTATCTGATGGAAGATCTCTGTGTGGCCAAGGCAGATTGACAGAAACTGAAATAGACCTCCTTCAGAGTTATTATGGACTGCCCATTAGATGAACTGCACCTCTGAATGATGTTACAGCAATGAGAAAAGCTGTATGGGCCACCTACTTTCATAAGTTGTCCACAGATGACCACCCTGTTCGTGGACTTTGCCCTAAAGAAGCAGATTCTTGGTGTGGTTCCCAAAAAGCAAACGAAAGTGGTCAAATATACCATCATAAGCATTCTCTTCCTGAGCTTGCTGTGAATGAAACAAAACCAATTTTTAGAGACCTGAGTGACCCTGTTTTGCCTAGAAAATGTCTTCATGGGGGCACTCAGAATACAAATAAAAGTTTCAACCATTGCATATGGGAAAGATTACCCAAGAATGTTTTTGTAGGACTAAATACATTAAGATTTGGTGTACTAGATGCAGTGATATGTTTCAATGATGGATTGATAGGAAGGTTGGAAGTCCTGAGAAATTTAGTCATAAAATGTGGCTCTAATGCGGAAGATCAACTGCTTGCATGTGACAGACAATGGGTGCATGAAGCTGAAAGATTCTCTCATCACGTTATGAAAGAAGCAAGAAGTGCTAAAAGGAATGCCAAGAGGAAGCCTGAAGATAAAGATATGCTGCAAGATGAAGACTATGCTTCAGGAGTGTTGTGAGGCACAGTTTAATTGGACTCATATCTTAATTCGTAATTTCCCACAAGTTGTATTTTTCAGATGTCAGGTACAAATATTTCCTAAAGTTTATAAAGCATTGCGCTTATTTTTTTTCTGTAACTTGCAATAGTCCATACTTATGTAGTAGACCTAAGCTTTATTGCATAATCAACTAAATTATAGAACAAGTAACATTTTTACTAGGAAAAAAAAATATAAAAATTAAAATGTAAGATGTGATATATTTTTTATCCTTGTAATATACATAGCTCTATAATTGAATAGGTATAGTACCTCAGCCATCATGTCATGTATATCTGGTAAAAATTTGGTTTCTTTCAAATGTATAACACTGGATTGAATGGTACTTCAATTTGAGGAAGCATTTTGGAAAAAAAACTTGCATCAATTTCTTTGCAATTTTTTAATAACCCTAAGCAGGTTCAAAAATATTCAAAACACTTCTAATTTGTTTAGAAAGTGGGCTGCCTTACCTGGTATCAACAAAAAATCTGAAATACATATACATTATATACAGTGCCTGAAAGAAATAGGTGTTGATATTTACATAATATTGAGCCGGAAAGTACCCTGGTTTTTGAACCTTTGTAAATAGGTTTTTACCAGGTAACTGGTGTCTATCTTCAAGCATCTGCCAATTCATTTTTCAGAATTTCCATGTTGCTCTCTCATGAGTCAAACAAACCAGTGATCACTTGTACTGCCCTACTTTGTATACATTTAGTGTCCTCTGTTAATCTTATTTGCTATGGGTCCCAAATACATGACCAATGTTCTAAGGTGGGACAGACGTCTCTTATAAGCAGTCTCCTTTGTAGGTTGACTGCATTTTCCCAGTGTCTTGCTTATGAACCAAAGCCTGCCACCTGCTTTACCCATGTTTGAGCTTCCATTTTCTATCCATACAAACTGATACATGCACATATATGTCTGAGTTGACTGTTTTGAATTGTGAGTCACATATACTGTAATCATATTTTTTCCAGTTAATACTTCATTATAAATAACTCCACCATCCTAAAAAATCTCATGTCACTATTAATATATTGTCTGATAAGTCATCAATGTTAAACAGGAACAGTAAGGGTCCCAATACACTTCTCTGGGGCACATCTAAAATTACTTTTGTATTTGCAGAAGGCTCACCATCCAAGATGACATGCTGCAGACTTCCTGCCATGACATTCTCAGTCCAGTCACAAATTTTGCTTGATACCCCATACAATCGCAGTTTTGTTAATAAATGTTGGTGTGGTACTGTATCAGAAGCTTTTCAGAAGTTGAGAAATACTGCATTCACATGACTGTTTTGATTCCATGGCCTTCAGGATGTTTTGTGTAACAGATGTTTTCAGAATCTATATTGGCTGGCATGGAGGGTGTAATTCTGTTTATGTTTATGTTTGAGCTCAGAATCTGCTCTAGGCTTCTACAACAGATGGATTCCAATGAGTTGGATCCCTTCTGCTACCACTCTCGTATGTGGGCACGGCCTATGCTTTCTTCCAGCTACTGGACACAAGTTCTCATCTGAGTGATCTGAAGTATCTTGAGGTTAAAACTGGAGCTGACTCATCTGAAAATTCTGTATAGAATCTAACAGGGATTACACCAGATCCTCAAACCTTGTTTCATTCTTAGAATTTCAACTGTTTCTCATGGCTATTGATGGCAGTATCTGTATCATTCATCTTTGCAAAGGTGAGGGAATTAAACTTGGGCAGTAGTTAAGTATTTTCCATCATAAAAGAACATTGAAAACAGAATTCAATATTTACGTTTTTGGTTTGCAACCCTCAATTTTGGTTACTGCATCATCCTTGAGTGTTTGGACACTAACTTTGGTGCCACAGACAGCTTTTCCACATGACCAGCATTTGTTTGGGGTTTATGAGAGATCTTTCAATAAGATTCTGCTGTGGTAGTCACTGAAGACTTCATGCAGTCTCTTTGCAGCCAAAGTTTCATTCAGCATCTCTCTGTCTATAGCTGTTTGTTTGACCACAAATAATTCTGTAGTCTGAGCATACACAGCTGTGGTGGTACATTTTGTGGCTAGTTTCATACCTTGTAGCCACATCATCAGGTGAATATAAACAATAAAATGTGGTACAGAACATGACAGACAATGTAAAAGGGCCTACCTCCTCAGTTATAACCATAATGTTCACAGGGTGGATAGCTAATGAATAAAAAGCTGGACGGTGAAAACCTCTGCATATAAACATGCTTGCCCAACTTTTTATTCGACTATCTGTTGTAAGAACATTATGGTTTTAACTAAGAAGATTGACCCTTCTACATTTTTTGCCATGTTCTGTACATATTTTAATGTTTATATGCACATGATGACATAGCTACAAGCCATGAAACTAGTAGTGCCTTAATAAAATTGGTTTAAATACAGCTGTTTGGAGAGTTCTGGCCACATAATGTTTGTTTCGTTTCACACCTATTACACAGTAGTAACTTTTTCTTCAGAAGTTTCTTTACTGTGACTGTAAAATAGAAAGTCCCTCCCATCATGGACATAGATGCATAATATCCAGTGGCTTTGTCAACTGTTCCTTTAAATGTGAACCACAGTTCCCCTACGTGCTCCTTGCCAGGGCTAAATGTTCTGGGTTCCTGTCTGACATGTGATATGACTGCCTGGCTTACAGAACATTACAGTCTGCTACTAGTTTTTTTGTCCTTTGTTCATTGGTGTACAATGGCATCATAGTCACTGATATCAGTTTAGATATGGATGTCCTTGAAGAGGTCAGGTCTGTTGCTACAAGACCTAATATATACGATGGCCTCTGAACTATTTGGTCCAAATGGTTTTCAGAGAAAGCATTTAGTATTATTTCACAGGATGTCTTGTCATGCCCACCACTTAGAAAATTGCACTTGTTCCAATTGATTGCTGCATGATTAAATTCTTCTCCAAAAGTGACAGCCTGTTTGATGAACATATGCTTTACTGTGTTGAAGGTTTTGGTTATATCTTGGGGGGGGGGGGGGGGGAAGTCTGCTTTTTGCTGCTACAAAGTAACCTGGCAGATTAAAACTGTTCTCTTAATTGTAACTTAAACAGAGATTTTTGTCATTCATGACAGTAGAATGCCACCCATGAAAGGCAAAGATGTAGTTTGATATTTTTTTATCAGGTAAATATTTTGGCTGAGGACTTTCATCATATAGAGCTAAATATATTTTAGATAAATAATAATGGCTTACTGATGCAGAAATTATGCATTCTCATACTCAGTGAATCTCCAGGTATGTGTGTCCAATCACATAAGAAGTGGAGAATATAATAATAACATTGATTACCTGTATGATAAACTAAGTTGACTTCATTAGGATTCTGAGGGTACATCTCATTCTAGTTAATTTCCCCTAAATATATCAGCAGATTTAGAGTTTCTTTGGTACTATTGTCATTCAAGATAATTTTCTTCCTTAATGCAGCTGAAGTATGTGTGATTGCGTGTGTGAAAGAGCTACCCTGGCACGAAAAGTACAAAAACAGTGTTATTGTACTTACTTTCAGTATATGAAATTATTAACTATGAAACATGCATATTTGTACTTAGGATTTTCTTTCACAGTTGCAAAATCAATAGCACATGTGTGACATTAGATGATGATTTAACAGTATTCCTGTGTCTGTGCAAAATTACAGATGGTCTGTGCAGTGGGAACAATAATGAAACTCATAACTGTGGTTGTTTTTGCATGTATTATCTGTTATTTAGCTGGGATACAGCAGCCTTTAACACAGTCTTGGTTATTAAATTATCTTACTCATCTTGAAAACTAGCAGATAACATAAACTCAAAATAAGGATAAAAGTAAAATAAAACATTTTATTTGAAATACTTGCAGTTAACAGTGCTGTGAACAATAAAACGAAGGTTTAAAAATATATATAAAGCATAAGTGTGTTCCAAGACTTGCATTACTATGAAATAGGGTAGCATATCTGTGATGAGGTAAACATTAAAAAGCAAGAACCACTCAAGATAACTTCCAACACTTCATAAATAAAAAGCCAAAACACCTGTTGTTACATAGTATTTCCAAGTATTGCATCATGGACAAGGTATTTTTATGCCAAAAAGAGAATATTTTAATAATTGCTATGAAAAAGTGGGTAGTCAGACGAAGTGTCTCTAACTTACAATGAAATTATGTCAAGTTAAGACATGTCCTTGGAATATTTTGTTGTGGCATGTCTGAATAATGTCTTCTCAGATTTCAAGCCACGTCAGTTCGATGGCTATCTCCACTATACTCATCAGGACTAAAAACCACAGACTACTGGGGCTGGTACGGTTTTCTGTTTATACAGGCACAATTGCAACCTTTGGCACTAATCAGCCAAGGCCAAAACGACATGTGCATGGGAGGTGAGATGGGCAGCTTGTAGCAACTTCGGCCCGCCTTGTGACCTGGTGATGACAGGTGACATGAGGGGCTGGCACCTTGTTTGAAACTGCCACTCCCATCTCCCTACTAGCATCAAGCATCCATCTTTGCTTTCTTTCAAATTGATTATTTACACTTGTAGGGAGGTGGCAGTTGCAGTTTCGTCCATCTTTGCTTTTTTTCAAACAGGTGTTTGACACTTGTAGGGAAGCAGAAGTGGCAGTTTCAGATGCATTGCTCCCATTCAAGGCACATGATGTCATTTGGGCCGGGGCTGCTATGAGCTACCCAAGTTGCCTTCCATACAAGCTTCGTTTCAGCCCTCCCTGACTGGTGCCAGAGCCAGCAATTGTGTCAGTGTACGCAGAAAACTATATACTAGGCCCGGCAGTCTGTGGCTTTTACACCTGACAGTGATGGTGGAAATAGTCACTAAAAGCTCGTGTGTTTTATTCAAATTGATGTGGCTTGAATACTGAGAAGATTTTATTCACGTTAAGTTATATTGTCCTCATACAGGAAAGGTATGATGGATGTTATAATTTGAAAGGAAATTAATTTTGACATACTATACTATAACATACTTTACTATAACAGACCTACTAAAGTGTTAATGCAACTACCTTTTTAATCGTAGAACTATTTGATTTTTCAACAGACCAAGAAGTGAAGTCATTTGCAACTTTAAACAACAACCAGTGTTTCTTCTCCTGTTATTACACATCCAAGTTTTACTTCAGTCAAATGATGAGGGTAGAGTGAGGTATCCTAAATTTTTAATCTCTGTGTAATCAGTAGAAGAATTCATCAAACACTGCCCATAGAGGTTTTCACATTTCCTCTTTCTCTGGTGTCGGGTGAATCATTAATAAATCTCTATATTTATGCCTGGCTTCTATCTTTTGGCACTATCCGCTGCTCTGATTATCAAATATGACAGGCTAGTAAAATTTTATCACAACTCGCCACTATGTAGTAATTTGCACCGCTGTTACAATAAAGAGCAATGTTTTTTTGCCAATTATATTGATTCGTAAGCTTAAATATATCAAGGAGTCACTTTATCCCAAATTTTAACTAACTTTAGAGGTTTGGTTGCTGCTTAGTCTCATTTTTGAAGTGAACATTATTATTTCAATTGGATCTGCACATTCTAGGAAGTGATCCTGTTATACAATTTAAAAGCTGTGTGGCTTTAAATGCAACTTTTTCTCTGGCATATAGTGCAAATATTTCTGACTGGCAATTTCAGCATACCATTTATACAGACTTGTTTAGCTAAGTGTAGAGATCAGATAGTGCTACACTCTAGGCAGAGTGGACACTGTTAGAGTTTATACAGCAATCTTTTTCTGCAACTATGTGAGTCTTCAGTTCACGACACATTTAAGAAACTTTACAGAATGCTCAGGAATGAAATGGAGCAATCAGTGTGAGGAATGAAAAGCTTTTGTTAAATTAGGTAGGGCTATGTACTGGGCAGTTTTCTAGGTTTTACAGATATGTGATGAGGATGGGAATTGCTTATAAATAATAGTGGATGAATTTGGATGTTTCAGTTATGATACTTAAATTGCATCATGTGCTGGTGGTTTATTATTATTTGCACTTCTAATGGATGCAAATACCAAGGGCTCAAAAACATATTAAATTTTGAACCTGACATAACATACCCTCACTGCAACACAGTTCTGCCTTTCAGTGTTGTTGTTACTGAAGATTAGATTTCACAACTATAATCCAAATAACTTCACAGTGTTTCATTTTGAGAAAGTTAAGACTTAAGTTTTTCTTTCCATATTTTTTTCCCTAGGCATCAAACAGATAAAATTATTATATAGAAGTAAAAGTAATTTTCTGTGTAATAGTGTATATATAACCATTTCATAACTCCCTCACAAAAGTGGATGTATACAATCTATCATGATCTAACTCATAACTCAATTAATCTCAATGTTCTGAACCTGTCCTCCACTTTGGATCTGACCTCATACAATATCAACCATAATGTGTTTATATATTGTTAGTTTTGAAGGTTTTTGTTTGTTAAAAACCTGAATAGCATAGTTACGTGTATTCAGTAGAGTCAGATTTTCAAATAGTTTCTGATACTGATAGTTTGGAAACATAGTCAGTTCTCCAATTTATTCCATCTTGCATCCTTAGTGGCTAGAGGGAATGAGGTACAAAGCATTGCCACATGGCCCTGCTGACATCATACTATGGTTATTTTTATCTTCGATTAGCACTTTCTTAACCAGTTGTGTAGTGTGGCTGATATGGAAGCTTCTGGTGATTAAAGAACACAAATACCTGCAGAAAACCTACCTTTTTTTTAATTACACATACCTGTTAATGAAGCCACAAGAAGACTATCATCTTGGCCACTGGAGCAAAAGGCAAAAGGCTATGAAATAAGACACACTAGGATAAATAATTGGTTTTAGTTATTTATTTTATAATTAATATGGTCTTTTATTTACTTACCAATGTTTTTATGTTTTAATTAACATCTTTTTCTTTGTAAACAACAATTGGGCAGTGAAGATTCAAGTGAGCTTTTCATTTGCAAAGTAGATTAGTCTTTGTCTGTTTCTTCTGGTAGTTTTCATTTACAAATCACACCAGAAAAAAAGGTGATCACAACCCCAGAACTTATGAAGTTGATTTCTGTCTTAGATGATTTTACACTATAGTTTATGTTTATGTCCATGACAAGAGCATTGGATGCCAATGCCTGGAAAAGCCACTCACTGCCATCACTATTTCCACAACTGGTGACATACAAAATTAGAAGTAAATAAGAATTCTAATTTCACAAAACAGAATATGTGAAATCAATTTCACTGAAGCTTCCTCTTTGCATTGTACCTTCTTCCAGCACAGTGGGTGTTTCACTTTATTATACCAGTACCTATGGAACTAATTAACTATGAGATTCTTTTGTAAGAGCATTTGCATGAAACAATACGAAATCTGACATCTTTTGAATACAAAATGTTACATTTTGTAGAAAATGATCCAGTATTACATTGGAAATTGCTCATAAAAAACACAATATGGACTTGAAATGGAAATAAATTGAATAACAAGCATTTCTATATTACCAGTTTCATACATACTACAAAGACATGTCATTTGGCATTGTGTGGTATGCTGATGTTTGGAAGTGCCAAACCATTGGTTATATATGAACAGCCATGAGTGCTGAACTTACATTCAGTGTTTATATTTTCTGTTTTGTTTACCTGTAATAAATTACAATGCCAAATGCAGTAAGTTTATTTATTTAAGCTAAGCAAATTCAGTTCACTTCAGTACTGCTATCTATCCCTTTCACCCAAATGACATCTCCCCCTTCAGTTTCTTACCAGCTGTCTTTATAAAATTTCATTTATTTCAACATGTCAGACATTAGAGGTCATTAATCATGACCCATAACTATCATTTTCTATCTACAGTACAGTATGTTTGCTCCAAAACCTAATTACTGAATAATAATTACGTATTGATTAGCAAGGCTGCCGCCAATTTCTGAATATTTGAGAAGAAAAAAGCTGATTTGGAATCTTCTCATAACTAGCTGACTAGCTGTTTAGACCCAGTAGTCACATACATTATGCAACAGTTAGGGAGCTATAGTAATATGCTGTACAAAATGAGCTCAGAAGAAAATTATTAATATGAAGAAATTTCCTTGTATAAAATATACTTGCAAATTACAAGCTGGTTGATAATTTTAAGTAAACAGTAAATGTGTTTACACAATAAAAATGAAAGAAAATACATTAAATATTAAAACTGCTCAATCTTGTGAAATAATTTCATGTTTGCCCATCCATAAATTCCCAACCAAAATGTGTGCTCAGTGTGATTCATGTACTGAAAAGTAGACTGCAAGGAGGAAACTTAATTCAACCTTTACAATGATTCAGTTTTTTGCACTGCAATACCATCAGTTATCTGTCTAACAGATAAAAGAATAAAATGAATTGAATGAGTTGGTACAATCAGTGTATTTTTCTCATTCAGAAATTTTTAAAGTTGGGTACTGAGATGTAAGAGAGAACTGATCTGCAGTAAAGAAAATACAACAATATTATTGTTGTGTGCAGAATGATATGGCTTACAGAAGTTGAAAATGCAGGTACTGGCTAATGAATGTCATTAATGATGTCTAGAACAAAGGTGACATATGAGGGAAAACAGAAATAGAAAAGGCCCATTATGGTAAAAGGCCTATTATGGTACAAATCTCAGTGTTCATACATGTGCTATGCAACAGTTCTTCAAAGGACTGTGAACTTATCAATAGTTTACTCTAATGTTGCTCACCACAGAAACTCCAAGAAGTACCTGCAGCTTTGTTGCATTTCTTTACCAAATAAATCTCTGTGCATGTAATGAAATCCATTTTTGTGTTAAGTAAGAAGCTACATGCCATACAAATGTGTTGAAAAGGTATTGTTATATTTTTGCCAGAAATTGAAGAACTTTTGCTATGGCTTTATTTTAATAAGTAAGCCTGAAATAAATCTCATCTTTTAAAGACAGCTTCAGACATAAATTGCTCACAGTGATACAAATAAGTGTCACCAATTTAAGATGGATAGCAAAGTTTCAACCTCTTATGTAATAATAATAACAATAATAATAATAGTAATAATAATAATCCAGCAAACATGGCCAAGTGTAAAATTCATATAACTGGAAACAGTGTCTTTCTTTATTACTGTCTAGCAGTTATTACTGTGAACTCTATTCTAATACTTCATTTTCCTTACAGTATTTTTCCCACACAGTCAGTCAAACTAACAACAATCCAAATTATCTTCATAACATACCCCACTAACCTATAGTACACTTAAAGGATGATTTTTAGTGCAGCAGATTGCAACAATAAGCATCAGATTTTTCCTGATTGTCAGTTATAACAAGAACAGATGCTATTCATATCTCTCAGTCTACAATCCACACATAGAATATTTTCAACATGTAGTAATACCAGTCTCTGCATTTTTTAATCCTACATATAATACACAGGAACATGTACAAGTGCACATGACAGAGAATGCACACATAAATACACAAGCACACACACAGTCTTAGAGATCAATCACTTCAGTCACACAGTCTCCAAGCAGCTTCTACGATTCTTGCCTACCAGCCTGTTGTAAGTGGCAGTTTCCTACTCTGTCAGTTTTGTAGCCTAGGTATCAAGTTGATCTACTAAAACACAGACAACATTATTTAATAATTGTAAAATTGCTAATGGTATCTTGACATCTGAATTTTGTAAGAGGATCTTGCTGTACTTAAGTACATGGTGAGTATTAAGGCTGCCCAGTGAACAATTAGATATGTTTTGCCAACCTGTGCAACAGCTGCTGAGTGATTCTATTGTACTTTCATATGGTTAAGAAACTTTTAAAATTGTTGAAAGGTTATGGCTGAGGTAATATTTTTTGATAATAGTGTTTCAAACAAGTCAGTGAAATGAACTAGCATTTTAAAAAAATGGCTTGTAGGGAAACTGCTGTGTATCTGATGATAGGTTTCTGTCTTAAACAAGAACTTCTACAAGTAAAATATTTTTGTCTTATCTCAGTTACAGAACTGGCACTCCTGTTAATGGATCAATGTATTTCATGCAGTTTTTGGCATTTCAGCATACAAAGGTGCTGCATGAAGGTCAGAGGTTTCTAAGCTACATTGTTATTAAAACATAGCTATATAAAGGAACAGTGTGAATGCTTTTGCTATTAATCGCTCAGCTTTTTTGCAAAGGTGCTGTGAATACATGAGCTGTAAAACAAATATATTTATTTCAGTGTGATCTGTGCCACATGTGAATACATCAATAAAGTAAACTGTGATTCAGTGTTAATATTTACTTCTCAAAGAGAACTCAAAAGTGTTCAGCAACAGAAAAGCATAGAGATAGGCAGAAAAAGAAATAAGTGTTGCCTCAACAATAATTCCATGCAGGCTTCTATGTATCTTCTCTTCTTTAAAAAAATATATTGTTTTATGAATCTGTTAGTATTCATAGTATACACAACATATGTTCTTCATTTCTGACATTTATTGTATTGCCATAAGACATTCCATTTGAGTGAAGTAGCGCATTGTACTTCTGTTCTGAGAAAGATGTATGTGAGTGTTTTGTGTATGGAAATGTAGTATGAAACAAAACTTGTAGCACTTTGCTACGAGGTAAGATTTTTTCAGGAAAGAATGAAATGATATTATTATTGAAAAATCCAAGGAGTTGTCACCTCTAGCAAAGAAACTGGTTCACAGTATTTCTGCAGTAACCATGAACTTAAGTCTCTTAGTGCCACACAGCTACTGTATAATTATAACAGAGAGATTTTCAGCTCAAGAACATGTTTTATTGTTGTCAAAACCAATTGTCTTGTCAGCACCAAATTTTCTGCCAAAATTGGCTTCTTTTAACATACAGTAGCATATGTTCAGAATAATTTTGTGTAGCAGTATGATAAGAAATGAATTTGTTTGATATATAACACATACTGTCAAAATAGAAAATGTTTATCAAACTTGCTCTGTAGTGAACTCTTAGTGAATATAAATATCTGATTTAAAGAAGGTACATTGACTTCCTAGCAGTACATCGGAGTACTGAACAAGATGTCATACATTTAAGTAAGTTTTATGTAAATGAAATCTCAGATATTTTATTCACGTTTTTATGCAGTACAATCCTACAACTTTATCATATTGCTTTGTTGCCCTTTTATACTGTTTAAAGAGGTCATTTTTGAAAATTGTGAACTATGTGTGGATAGTCTTTTCACTGTAATACACAGATTCACCAGCTTTTGTTGTATTTGTGATTTTGTTGCAAATGTTACAAGCTTTATTGTGGTGTAAGAGCAGTGTATGTATGTTTGTCAACACACTTACTTCATTTTTATGGATGAGTTCACTCAGGCATTTCTGAAGAAGCCTGTATCACAGTCTTCCACCAAGTACTGTAATCTAGCACCAGGATGTTTCTGTAAAGAGTTGATAAGCTTAGCTACAAGATAAATGTTGCTATTATAGAATATTAGTGTTTCAACATCAATTTTTTGTGAATGGTACTGGAATCTAATTGCTGTTACTCTAAGAACCTGCTTTCCATTGTAGCTAGAGACAGTCATCTACCATTTTTGTTTTGAAGTATGAGAGAGAGGGGGACAGCCAGACAGAGGAAAACTTGTAATGGTATACTTATTTATGTAGTCAGTAGGCTATTATAGGGAACAGCCACTTACAACAGATGAAATGGTGAGTAATTGTTGCTGAAAAAAGAGGAACAACAATAATAAACACTTTTGACATACTAAAGCTATCAAAACTGAATACCCTGACAGTATGAATTTAAATTAAAATGTATTCATATTTATTTCAGGTTTTTTCACCAGAACCTTGTAGCACTGATGAACAAAGGTCATAAAAGCAGATCTTTTTTTACATGTAGAAATAATTGGGGAAAGTTTTTGTATCTGAGTTATGGAAGCTAAGAAATACTTCTTATTGTACATATACTTCGAGTGATGCACCTTGTTACACACTGCTGCAGTATTTCTGTAGGTATTATTAGGTACCTGTGATTGATTGAGCTCTGTGTGTGCACATTCATTTTAAACCTTTTTGCTAACAGAATTTAATTTTGCAAATTATAATTCTGAAATGTTGTTGCTAATTTCAAATATCATTAACGCAGTATGCACCGAACAAAAATATTATACTATAACTGACACTTTGTACCCAAAATCATATGGAATGGAAACAAACCATGCTAAAGTAACAGCACAATAAATTACTATATTAAATATGGACATAGTAGGTATTTTAACATTACTGATCAGTGAATCAGTTTTGTGTTGCAGAGACCATTACTTCAGCACAAATATGAGGCACATACTTCCTATTTCATCAGCAAAAATTTCTAACACCATTTCACATCAGATCAGACTTCCCATGCTTACTTGAAATTGGCACTCAATTAGGAAATTACAGCAAAATTTTAGGTTGTTTAAAAAAGCAGTCTATAAATGCCCCATGAACTAAGTGTATCCTTTGTGCGTGTATATTCATTATTCTCTGGACATTCTCATCTTCATTGTAGTTCTACCTTTAAAATCAGTTCCATTTCATTTTAATATGGTGATTTTGCTTTGGCTAGGTTATGAGCTTGTTGAGAAATTGACCATAAGTGGTGTGATGGGTACTTTAGGTAATGGGTGTAGGGAATCAAACACAAATATTTTTCTTGAGAAGCAATAAGTTAGACACATCAACTTACAATGAATGAGATATTTCATAACAGCAGACACTGAAGCATGTTATGAAGCTTTTGGGAGCATACTACTTGAAGATACTTCTTCATGTATAGTGCATGTGCTAATTTTGAACTTCAGATTCAGATGGGCACCAAATAATCACCAGAATATTCATAACATAAGAATTTCCAGTAACTAAATCTGAATGTATAATAATGCAAAATAAATTTCAATGAACAGATTAGAATAGCAGAATTGTAATTCATCAAATACTCATAACTGTCCCCTGATGAACTATTTCATGCATTTGCAGTGATGACACAGACTAAATTAGTATGCAAGCACTTACAATATGATAGTCTCCGAGGTAGTTTGGTTGTACAAAGGGCAGTGTCAAAAGCTATTTCTCATTAAAATTATATTGAAATTTAAGTACTGTACTATACTTTTTGTAATCAATTTAATCCCTTATCAGTGGCAACAACGTGTACTGGCTGTCTTCAAAATACTGAAAGCTTGAAAAAAATCATGTCATATACATAATATGTTTATCTCAATTAAGAAACGTGATAGCCACTGTTCAGTGAAAGAAAATTAAAAAAAGGAGATATTCCTTTTCTCTTGACCAGTAATATCATGGTTGTTACACAAAGATTTCCTGTTATGTTCTAGATGTTTGGTTCTTAAAAAACCCGCAACACTATTATTTTGCACAAGCAGCTGAGTAGTCTGGCCAATGTCATGTATGAAATGGCACTATGGCATTGCTACATGGTTATTATTAATGAAAAATAAGAAAATTATAAAGATCGTAATCATATGAGTTAAACTACAAAAATAAAAACTAATTATATGCGTGAGTGGAATGCACTGCTAAGAACTTTTTAAAGCAACATTTAATTAGTGATCACTGTAAGACACTGCTAATGAAACAGTAGAAGCTTAAGATCCTTTGTAACTTTTAAAATCTGTAAGTCACCATTCACAAAGTCTATGCATATGTAGTATGAAGACTCTGATTTCCTGAGCTCTTGATCATAATTACAATACCTGTGAATTTACTGTAGATGGATCTAACACAGGGCACTGCTGCAAGTAAAATGCCATTTCTGTTATTCAAAAGCCAAATTAGTTCTATCATCTTCAGTATTGTAGTGCAATGAAATAAAATAATTTGAAGTGATAAAATAACGACAAACTGTATGAGTTATAGCAAGTTTTAATAAGGCCCCTTTTCTATGTATTTCCTTTTGCGGAAGTATTATGATGAATAGTAAAAAAATGTTAATTTTAGGGATTCCTTTTAGTAATTCTTCAGCACTTTTATGATTATTTTTACGCAGAGAGAGAGAGAATAATGAAGAAATATGAGTTGGATGAAAGATAGTTTCCATTTGCAGGGGGGGAAAAAAAAAACATTCTGCTGACTTATCATTTATGCTAGCACATGTGTTCAGAAGTGTTGTTTCAGAACTGCTGCTGTAGGATATTTTAAAATAATCATTTCTGAAAGAAAAAAAAAAACTAATTAGATCTTGCTCTAACATTTCCTTTGTGTCCAACATTATGTCTGAGGGGATTTTTTTTTCAGTTTGTATTCTTCATTTTTGTTATAACTGTCTATTGCTCATAGAGAAACAAAGTATGGAAGCTGTATAATTACATCTACTTCAGGTGAATTTCTGTATTGCTAGTATCTCTTTATTTCAGAGTTCATGGCTTCAACAGTAGCAGACACTACTTACATAGTGAAAATAACACGGGAAATAGTGGATGCTCCAATTAAATTATATTCTTAAAGAATATAATTAAGGAACAGAGGAAAAGAAAACTCTGGGCTATAGCTCAACAAAATTTTATGGTTAAAGCTGGATATCTTGATTGTAATAATTACTGGGTTTGATTATGCTGGGTTGCTGAATTTGTCAGTAATGAAGCTGCACTGGTCCTTCATTATCTCTACATACTCTGTCAATAGAGTGACAATGAAGCTCTCTTTAAAATGAAACTTCATGGAAACAAATTAGTCTTCAACTCAGTAATAGTAATAGATATGGAGAATGTCTGTGAACAGAGTTATTTCACATAAGAAGTAAGAAAGAAAATAAAAAAGTAAATACCAAACTGAGAAGCACAAAGGCTCATGAAAATATAATTATATACTCAGATTCTGCACTAGAACTTAATAAGGAAAACATTTATTAAAATTTCAATGAAGAAAGCCTCAGAAAAAACAGATAATTCTGTGGAATATTACCAACCATATAACAAACAGAAGCAACAGCCATTTAAGTTAGGTTGCCTTTATTTCATTTTCTTAGATGTATGTGAATAATCTCAAGCCATTGTCCACTACAATATATTCAGAGTCGACTGCTTCATAATCTCCAGAATGGTCACAATGTGCTGTGTGGATAGATGGCAGTTCAAGTCCTTGAATGTAATACAAACATCCATATAAACAGTAATTAGTCACTTGTCTCAGGGATGAAGTTAAAAGGCATACGGTACTGTTGCTTTATCTGTTATATTAACAAACAAATCCTTTCTGTTTGGAATGTCTGGGAGGAAACAGAGCAAATGTATGAACTATTTTTTAAGAGTAAACCACTGGATCTCACCATGTTTGAAAGATCAGTACCAGTAACAGGTTGAAATAATTATGTATCTTGACTATTTTCTGTTTCATCCATAACGAATTATTTCACCAATAACAGATGTTGCTGTTGTGGGCTTGTACCTATGGTGATGACTACAAATTGAAACACTTAACAATAGCTTGTCAAGATAATTTATAAAATGAAGCCATGTAATCATGTGAAGATTTTATAAGGTTGTACACATGCATATGCACGTGTGTGTGTGTGTGTGTGTGTGTGTGTGTACTTTTAGATCAGTTTATGTAACACTGAAAAAAATTAAAATACCAACAAGTGAAATTTCTAATCTAGCAATGCTTTTTATGAAACCTTTTAGAAAGCACCATACAATGGATTATTTACTATCTTGCAGAAAAAACGAAATGGGTATGAGTTACTCAACAAAAAGATAGTATGCAGACCATAGTGTAAGAAAAATAATGACTGCCCAAAAACAGGAGAAATCTGAGAGCTTTATGACCACAAATTGGTGGGTGAACAGTTAGCTTAATTTTGATACCAAAGATTCATTGATTTACCTTGGTCTTTCAAAGAGATTCTCGTGATGGCTCTGCACTAATTCACAAAAAAGGGGAATTCGTGAATATAAAATAACTGAGAATTAAGGGCCTACTTTCTGACTGCTGCAGACCATATCTGAATCATACGGAAAGATAATGCGAACCGAATGGAAGCTGAGACTTGTGTTGGCGTTCTTGAAGATAGCTGCAGAGAAGCAGTTGGCTGTTGCGGCGTCTTGGGTGGCCGCTGGAAGGGCGTGGCTACTCCGCCCACGGTTTGTGTGCGCCCTTTGACCTTCCCGCCTTCGCGGACTGTCCTCAGTATTTATGTGTAAAAACCATCACATCTTGCGAGTAGCGCCGCTCAAATTAACTGTTTTGCGCGGACCCGTTTTTCGGTGTTCAACTTCCATTGTTGGGTAAGCGGCACGGCGAAGATGATAGTATCTCACTGCAGCAGTACAATCGACAACATTAGCCAGTAAAATGCGCATCTTTATGCATAAAAAACGGTGTAGATAGTTAATGCTTGTCAGGTATATTATTAAAAGATTCCTTCTTCTCCATTAAAAAGCCCAAGACACCAAATACAGACACATTTTCGCCCAGCTTAAGCAGTACACTCACTATTTTTGTGAAATCGAGACAGAAATATTCATCGCCTTTCTGCTTTCAAATGTCCAAATAGCCAACATAACACGCTTGACAGCGCTAAGTAACAGAAAGCTAATAAATTAGGGGAAGAACGTAATGCATAAATCAGGATGGCTGGACCCAAACTGACAAAGCGTATTTTTTTGCACGGTAAATATACAACGTTAACCACATGATAAGGTTACCAGAGGAAAATAGTAGACAGAATGTTACAGAAAAACGGTAAACTGCACTATATGATCCTTTTCGTTAGAATTATTGTACGTGCTGGGTGATATAAGTAGGAAGCAAGAAGCTAACTTCTGTGAATGTGAAAGTTGGAATTTTTGTTTCCTTTTTCCACTGTTGTACTACTACTCCGACGATTTCTTTTTTCTTTTTTTTTTCTGGGAGAAAGTTTTCACTGCCCAGACAGCAAATAATTTGCACGGAAAATCTCACCGCAATTTATAAATAAGGTCACACATTTGGTATTGCAAGTAATAACTGAGTCAAACGTTATAAACGTAATGCAGATTGAACTGCTGCAGTGATGGACAGTGGATAGCGAACACAAAAAATGAAACTGATATTCACGGGTTCGTACTGATGACAATGCCTGTGATATGGGTTGTAAACCAACAATAGACTTGGTCGCCTTAATTTCACGAGGTTCAGCGATAAAATATTTGTTTGATCACACGTTTATTTGGAGCACGTATGTGGCAATGAATACTACACAGTGAGAAAGTGGGAAAGATAAGTAATGGAAATGCGGATCTAGAGAAGACTCGCCGAGACATCTTCGATGGATTTTTAAAAAATGGCAAGGAGGTGCTTGAAAAAATCTGGTAAGTTGAACAGATGGGGAAAAGGATTTTTGTGGACCATGGCCTAGGGGATAATCGCTCTTTAGAAAACATAATTGAGGGGGCGTTCTAGCAAAGGTAAAGGGATAGATGGAAACAAATTTCGTGGATGTTATTAAGAGCATCACAACTGCCAGTCTCATATTTGAACGACTAGCCGCATGACGAATCTAATTTTTTTGCGCAGTATTTCGAAGAGTGAGTCAGTTGTCTTGGTAAGGTTTATAAATTATGGGCTTTTAGACTGTGTTATGCCCTGAACTAACGCATGGGCGATGGTGTACTCTGGATAATGTGGATAATGGTAGTATAGTGGGCGTTTAAACTGATCAGGAGATATGTGAGAATCATTTAAAGAGCCTGCGTGAATATTGGCCAGCTGAGGTGGCAGATATATTCTGTTGGTACGCCCATTCTCCGTATTGACGAAGACGACGATGTTAGTGGTCGAAATATGAAATATTGTGTAGAACCGTGGGATCGTCAACCTGATTTGTCACCCGGCAATACTTAACGACAATATGTATTTTGTGTAGTAAAGAGAGATCTACTCCCGTTCCCAGCAAGATTTCCTCAAGAATAATCTAAATGGAGTGTAACACTATAAAAAAAAAAATAGAGAAAGCAAGCTGGATCGGAGTCAACCGATCTTGGCTCGGACTATATCGCCACACTCAAGATTTTAGTGAAATGATCAGTACAAGCCGGTGACCGCTGGAAGTGCGATCTGAATATTCCGAGGTAGCTTCTGACAGTTTCAAACGAAGCTAACTCTGGACCGGGTTGGAAGCTCGAGGATTTCCGTAAAAATTAAGTATCAAGATCGCAAATCCACACTGAAGAACGAATCAAGTTTTCAGAATGTTTTCAAACAAATGCAGGAGTGAACCATAGCTATATGCTGTCCTTGTTGATTGTTCTTCGAGGCTTGATGGCAAGGCTCCAAAACAAGGGAAGCACAGTCAACTGATTTACAGACACCCAGGGAGACAGTAGAAATGAGAAAATACAACACACACGAGGAGACGTGACGAAAGACAACACAGACAGTCCAATCTTTTCTGTTGTCTTGGAATCGCTATCTGAGTGGATGGAAGTGCCAACAAACATGTCGAACACAGAAAGTCAAAGCATGAGAAATTTTGCAGAACTATGACCGATTTGGAAAATGTCCAGCACACGGCTGTCCACCTGATCTTAAGTCAAATGAAGCCCTTCGGAAAATCCCTTAGGACAGATCCATGGACATCAGAGTGAGGGTGAGTCTAAATGGCGCTAGGCTAGGTACATTCTGAGAAACACGGAAGACAACATCTCCGAACGCGTGTTCGACTGGAATCTTGAAAGCGAGAGGACGAGGAAATAGGAGCAGATCAATCGGAAAAGATTGAGGAGTGGCATCTTCAGACCACTGAAAGCTGCTATATCTATATATTTTTTTTAAGATTTGAGATCAATCACATGTATCATCATCAGAGCGACATAGTATTATAAATATAGTACGGAAAGGCATTTCGTTGACATCGGGCATACAAGTGAAGTGTAAGAGTGCACAGCATAGAACAGGGGTGGGCATAATGTGGTTCACGGGCCGCTTGTGGCTCTTGTTAACTTGGCAATGCTGTAAATTCGCAGTCTTCATGTCGCCTAACGCTGTACACCGCAGTCATATTCAATCACACTTGTTGCGAGTAACGTGATCGCAGTTTCCAAATAATTTATGTAGAAAGCAGGAAAACCTTTCACAGAATTTGTTGAACCACAGTGGTTGTTATTACTCGATAAGGCGAACCGTAGATCCTACCGCAGCTAACTTAGACATGTGACAAATTGCAAGGCAAGATTCTACTTAAAAGTAATCCCCATTATTACCTCGCAAGGGAAGTAAGGAAAGAAGTAGTGGAAAATACGTTCGTGGACAGCCGCTTCTTGTTGTTAATGTGACTCAATTTATTAAAGACGATAAGATGAAAAGAGTGAGAAAGCTGGTAGAAAAGTTGATGGATAGTGCAAGCAAAATGTTAAGTTGGTCGATGGCGTGTAAATTTTGGAAGGAAGGACAAGATGTCGAACGAAATGGGTGTCAAATATCTTCACTAGAGAGCCAGCAGCAAAGTGCAAAAATAAATATATCCCATGGGCAATAAGGATAAATTTCATTTTATGCAAAAGTTTCTGCGATGTTATGGACAATACAAAGAAATATAACAACTTTGCGAAGGCTTCATAGTGTCATGCAACTGGACTGCAAGGTTACACTGAATAATAATAATAATAATAATAATAATAATAATAATAATTCAGTCTATGGGATTTGCCTTCAAAAAGTGAGAGAAAACGAATCATCAGGTGTGCCGAGGTAACAGTATGAAGAAAGGTGTACAGCATTAGATTCTTACGACGAAAATGAAAAATCAAGATTAAAGTGGCCATTAGTTTAATCAGACGAAACGTGTTTTCATACACATTCCACTGTCAATATCCATTGTCGCAGTGATAATGTGTGAGGAATGTGGTAAAACTAAATTATAGGTCGATCCTCAGCTGCTATGCTCTACTGGGCACTGGCTATACACCTGCAACTTGTTACAGCGCCCCGTCCGTAAGAGAGCTGGGGTGTGCACTGTTCATCCACTCCGAGAAGTATTAATTTGTCATTGTTTTTCTGATTATTTTAGTTGGAATGCGACAGGATTTTCTCAGTCCTGATTTGTTTTCTATTTCACATTTTTAACTTTTGGTGAAAACATAACATTATTGGAAAATGAATAATTTTTTTTCTAGTGAGTAAGTTCGGATTTATGGGGATACACACTCTGCTGGCATACGTTTCTGATGAAAAGCTCTAGGGTTTCCATCAGGGGCTGCAGTGTTGAGATACTGCGAAGTAGCGACAAGTATCATACTTCCGCTCCTCTGGTCAGCAGATGATGAGTTCTTACACTTTTCGAAACTTTCCAGTATATCAACACCCCCGCCGTACTGGAAACACGAAAACTTTTCATCAGTGCTCCAAATTTGATTACCATAAGAGTGCTATTTTACTTGTAATTAGCATAAACTAATGAAATATGCTTACCATTTCGGTATTAAAAAAAAAAGACATAGCGTTGTTCCCTGCCAGTCGTTTGGCATACAACGAGTTTTGTGCTGTTTTTGTCAAATTTAGTTTTTAGCTTACGACACGTTCTCGAACCCACTGAAACAATTATGTACAAAAATGGCAATTTCAGATTCTTTCCACCTCTCGAAAAAATTTCCGCGCAACACGAATGTCGACCCATGATTACGCATGATTGAAACTAGTCATTAATAATCGAGAAATACTATTAAAGCAGCTTTTGGCAGTTTGAAAATATCACTAATGATAGCTGTGAACCACTGCCTACAACAAGTATTTGGAACGGAGAAAGAAATGAAGGATAGTAGCAAAACCTGGACGGAAGTCACACGTTTGCCCTTGCGCAAGACCGAGATGGATGGGAAAAGACTTGTAACTGCCTTATGTTGCATCGGTTGATAAATGACATGTCGATGGGATGGTAATAAAGGATGGAACCTGGGTCAGAGTAAAAGGGTCGGCAGTTTGAAAGCAATGGCTGAAACATCGCTGCTCTACATTAACGTTGATTCGTGTAAAGAGAGGCCGTGACATTCACGGTGAGCAGAGTGCGTGGACGGCGGCACGCACGCTGGCGAGTGAAGGTGAAACCTAGTGCGGCCGTTAATTGGAGGAGGGGGAGGATCGGGAGATCGCGCGTGGGCGGTGTGCGCCCCGTGGGCGTGTGCTGGACCAGTTCGTCCGGGCCCGGGCCGCAGCCCGCGCTTCCGACTACTGCCGAGGACTGCCGAGCTGTGCCGAGATTCCCCGCCGACGCCGACTGAGGGCTACGGTGGAGGGACAGACTGACGGGGTGGGGCACGGAGGGGCGTGCGGCAGCGCACGCGTGGGCAGCCCGTAGCAGGCAGCAGGCGGCGGGCAGCGGGCGAGGCCGCGGTGCCCCGTGGCCCAGGCGGGCTCGCACGTGCGCGGGACTCTGCCACGTGTTGGAGGGCACCGGCACCGCTCACCGCTCCTCACACGCCACTCGCTGAATTAAATTTCGCGCCGGCTCGTTAAGAGAGGAACGTGTCCCGAAACGTTTGCCCAAGGCTTTCCTTCCTTCCTTCTTCTTCCTCTTCTCTCCCTTTGGACTCTTTTTTCTTTCTTTCTTTTTTGCCTGACACACCGTCCACTCGCTCGATTCAGACGTCCGTAGCTGCTATTGGTCCACCACTTGCTGCGAACCAGTTTACGACAACTTACTCCACCAGCTTTCATCGACAGAGTTACTTCCTGTTCAAGATATCCGCAGAGTTCCAGCCTGTTCACACGTGAATTATCGTGCAGTATTTCTTCTCGAAAGTAAAGCTGGCTCGCGCTGCTGACTAGTTTTTTCGCCCCCCCCCCCCCACCCGCCCCGCCTTTCCCCCTTGAAGGGAGGAGAAGAAACTGACAGTAATCAGAATGCTAAAACTAGTAAAATAAACTAATAAGAAATGAGGAGTGCCCCGTAGAATCGGCGAGGAAAGAACTATGTCGGAATTATTGGCGAGAAGTAGGGACAGGACGGTAGTGCATATGTCAAGACATGGTACTTGAACGAGCCGCAGAAAAAGAAATTTGTAGGGGAAGACACAGACTGGAATATATCCAAGTGTGAACGTTTGGTGTAAGTGCAACAATGAGATGAAGAATGAAGAGGTTAGCAATGGAAAGGAAGTCGTTTCAGACCGATAACACCAACCAGACTGGTGGGGGAAAACAACGAGGAACAATAAAATAAGCAGTAATTCAAATCAATATTATTTCGCTATAACCCAGACGACGTTGGATGTGCTGGCGTTGCGGTTTAGTTGACGATACTGCTTCTGGACTTCGTACACACGGTGATTAGCTCTAGTACAGATTGTCAGCGGAGGAAGAGGTTGGAGTGGTTGATGCCTGGTTGGGTGACGCGGAAGAGTGGGCGTTCAGAACTGTGGATTGAGGGGTTGGGGGGGAGGAGGGAAGGTGGGACCAGATATGGTAAAAAAGAAACACGCACACATTGCTATGTGATATTAGTTGGTTGGGTAGGGGACGGGGGGGGGGGGGGGTAGTGCTGCAGTGTCGATCTGTAAAGAAGATGTAGCTGGTAAGAAAGTGTTGGGAAGGACGAGTCTGTTAAATGTGTCGGTGTACCATGTGAGTTGAAGAAATGCGGTGGCAGGGATGCGGTTTTGTCGGTACAGATGCGGCCGCGGTCCAGTACTGGAAATGATGAGGAGACAGTGGTCTCTCAATTTTAAAAGGGCTGCTCTAACTACAAAAGAGTCCTCCTATTGCTAGCCGATTACGCCACCAGTCAGTGATAAGAGCGATAGCTAAAATTAAAAGAGGTTTGCAGAGCAGCTACAGTAAACGGCTATAAATTAGTCGAGTGTTGACTTAACAGGTTAGAAAGCTAGAGGATCAAATCTGACTGCTTATACTACTGTTGCTGCACACCTCCGCAAGTACTCTCTAGTCCTGATACTGTTGGCCAATAATACCAGCATGTTATCGATCAATGACAGCAGAGATAACATTTACCTAACGAGAACTGAACTGCAGCAGGAGTAGCAGACACGTCCTGGGCACATCACAACCTCTCAGTAATTGCGATGAAATTTAAATTGGGTCTCGAACTTCGAGTGACACCTAGAATACAAATGAAACACAAGGAGATCAATAGCGATCAATAAACAAAATGGGTGGTGACTGTATCGACAAAAATGGCAGAAGATTTTATTGCTAGTGTGGCGGATAATGTGGACAATTACCTAGAAAATTAGTGCACAAAAATGGAATAAGAACACCAGCTACAAATGAGTAAACCATCAACGAAAATCAATAAAATGGAGAACCTTAAAAATAATCATAATAACGTAAAAGCAGCAACACCACCAACATTGGAAAAATCCATCTAAAATCTGGGCAAAAAAGGAAGTTTTCCTGTTAATATAGGCCTATCACGCGTTGCGAAAAGCTGTAATATTTAGTGTTACTCCTGACGAGCGAGGGAATTTACGAATTGTTGGGCGATACTTCAACTGAAACGATTATAAGGTCAACACTTCTCTTTCTGTAAAGGATCTTAACTCGAAAGAAAATGGCAACGACTAGATCATTAGAGGGGGAGCTCTAGGTCAGATGGACAGTAGATAAATTAGTAACATTTCAAAATAAACAAGCTACTAATCACTTCCATAATTATTTACTTTCAGACAGTTGCGTAGGATATATTCTTCGCCTTGATTGACGGTATCCGATATTTTACATCTGGTGGAAAATCCTGTTTCTGTGTGCAAACGTCTTGCCTGTTTCTGTGTGCAGACTTCTGGACTTTGCGGAAAAGAAAGGAAGGTTAGGGACTGACGTTCAGCAGCAGATGTAAAGGACAAAAAGAAGCAGTACTAAAAAGAGCAGATGCAGAAAAAACTCTATGGAAGACATGCATCAAAAAGAGGGACATCATTCGTAATAATTAACCTGTCACTGGAAGTGGGCAGAAATTGTAGGGCCAGAAAAAGGCTAAAATAGCAAAACAGACCGTAGGAGATGTAGGGTGCAATAGTTACATAGAGATGAAAAGATCACCACAAGACAGAAAAAGATGGAAGATCTCGGTGAATCCAGTTGGCTGACTGCTTCATGGCAATATGTAGACCGACCACCCTTCCATTGTGCATGCCACTGCGCCACCTTACTAAGTTTTATTTTGGGAGTCACAGTTACTGTAACCTGACGATACAATATTGCTGTTTACAGTAGGGGCAAATTCCAGAATAAAGCAGTTAAGTTCGTACAGGAGGGCGCCTTGTTCGAAGAGATGTAAAATACAGGCAGATGCGGATTTAAGTCATGGAAAGGTGACTAGAAGTAAATAATTATAAAAATGACCAGTAGATTGTTCACTTTGAAGTAGTCCGTAGATCGTTCTTAGCGCTCTCTGTTGGGAAATGCAAGAAGCATCGTCTGCAATACACTACGCATACCTTGTCGAGTAGCCTATTTATTACATCTACAAGAGCTGCAGGGAAGCATTAAACACTTAAGAATTAAAACAATGGGGGCAAAAAGTAATAACACAGTCTGCTAGGTACGTGAGCGCAGTTAGGGCCTATAATGCAGAAAAGAAACAGGTGTGGGAGATAAAACACTCGAAGTCATCACATTTGGGAAGCTTTGTGGGTAAATGACCGGTGAACGTTCTTCAGTAACACCTTTCTGGGTATGTGACCACATCGTCATGTTTTCTTTATAAAACCAACGTTTCGGCCACTGTTGAAAATGGCTTTCATCAAGATGATATAGTTAATGTAAATACAACATACTGGCAAAGGTCAGTTGCAAGAGCATCTCCGACACTTTGGTTTGTAAACAATAGGACCTCACAGTCATATACTGGGAAATGTTTTACTGAAGAAGTATTGACATTTTTTTATTTACTCATGATGCTTCTCTAACGTGTAAGATCACTTTATAGTGACTTGCTGAGAGTGGATGTAGATGTAGATATTACACAAAGAATGAACAACTGTCGAATCACAGTCGGAGACCACACTATACCTGGCGTGTGAACTGACTAGTAGGTACGAAGAAACCACTGTAAGGCCTGGCTGTTGGCCAGTTGATACGTCAAGTGCAGTACCTCATTGGAGGTTTACATTTCTCTTCGCCCATTAGTGCATCGTACTGGTCTCATTCTGTCCAGCATGTCATCAGAGAAGGACATCACTGTGCCGCCAGGAGATGTAAATGACCACAACCTGTAGGTAGTCGTAGTGACGGAAGTTCGACAGAGAGAGTGGGGACTCACCTACTCGCTCTTCACATTACAGGCAGACTGCACTGACATTAGCAGATGATTGATGCAGCAGCTATTAATACGGTGCTCACATAAATGGAGAATTGTACTAGTATTATCCGAGAGGAAAAATAAGGATGCTTTCATATGATTTGTCGACATATAAAAAGCGTTGAACAACGTGAAATAGTGCAAGATGTCCAAATTTTCAGGAAAATAGATGTAAACTGTAGGGAAAGACGGGCAATATATAACATGTACAAGAACCAAGAGGGGGAAAATAAGAATGAAGGACCAACAACGAAGTTCTCCGGTTGAAAAGAGTGTAAGACAGCGATGCAGTCTTGGGCCCTCTTTGGTCCACCTATCACATCTAAAAAGCAATGAGGACAGAAAAAAAAGGTTTAGGATTGGGATTAAATTTCAGGGCGAAAGGGCATCAATGATATACTTGGATGCTGCTGCTATCCTCAGTGAAAGTCAGGAAGATTTGTAGGACCTGTTAAATGGAATGGAGAAGCTAATGAGCAGATACTATGGATTTATTGTAAACCGAACGGATACTAAAGCAATTAGGAGTAGCACAAATGAGATTTACGTTAAATTGACGTCAAAATTGGTAACTTCAAACGTACTAGAGGGAGCTGTAGATGGTAAAAACTGTAGAGGAAGACAGAGGTTGGAATACACCCAGGAAATAAGTGAGGACAGTTACAGTGAGGTAACTGTATTCGTGGAAATGATTTTCGTATGGCGCATACAATTATTTTATGCCAGGTATAGACGAGAGGTGTAGGGCAAGTCGAGACGAGCAATTTGATACGAGAGACTTGTGGTCCATCAAGCCTGAAAATAACCTCAAACTCGCCCACAAAATCCACCTAAATAATGGACATGCGCACCGCGCACAATAAGCCTTTAGGGTAATGAAAGGAAAAACGTTCGCAAATCTCAAAAGCTTATTAACTTTACAGTTTGATCTCAACTCAACCCTTACCGGCACAGCAGTTTCATAGTAAGAAGGCCAGAGAAACAAAACGATTTAATTGTGACTTTTACACTGTTAAAATTCACGAAACTTGGAAAGCAAGGAATGAAGATTAGGGTCTATCACCCCGTGGATATCAGAGCCCTTAGAGACGGAACACAAGCTCGGAATGTTTCGAGGATGGGGAAGGAATTCGACCGTGCTCTTTCGAAGGGGCCACCCTGGCATTTGCCTGGAGCGATTCAGTGGCTTCACAGAAAACGAAAATCTGGATGGCCGCACGTAGATCTAAGCCGTTTGTCCTGCCGAATGCGAGACCAGAGTGCCAACTATCGTGCAACCTCGCTCGGCCACAAAGCTGTGAAGTAACATTTACACAAACATCATTTTACAATAAAAAGCGTTGAACAACGCAAAATAGTGCAAGATGTCCAAAATTCTCAGGAAAATACGTGTAAACTGTAGGGAAAGACGGCAATATATAACATGTACAAGAACCAAGAAGGGAAAGATAAGAATGAAGGACCAAGAACGAAGTTCTCCGGTAGAAAAGGGTGTAAGACAGCGATGCAGTCTTGAGGCCCCTTTGGTCAATCTATTACATCTAAAACGCAATGAGGACAGTAAAAGAAAGGTTTAGGATTGGTCACAAAACTGTGAAGTAACATTTACACAAAGGTCATTTTACAATTTGTAAGTGCACAGCTAAGCCGGTGAGGTAAGAGGATGTGAGGATATAAAAAAAATCTGACGTGGCTTTTGTAGACTGAGGTTGTTTCCCAGGTTGATAGATTATAAGTGTCGTATAAAAAATTGTTTGTCTCGACTTCTCCCACATCACCGTGATGCGTTGTAAACAGTTTACACCTAGCAGAGCACGCTACAGTGGTCACCCAACCCGCTGTCGTATTCTTGATGCGCGCCTCGGCAGCGGACAGTGTAGTCCCCGGTCGCTGTCTAGGACTACGCGACCGTTGATCATTCAGGTATAACACGGGCTTGATGTGGAGGTGTGAAAAGACTCGTTGCGGGTGGTCGGTCAGAGATGACTAGTACGGAGCCGGCAAAAGGGGAGCGTGTACACAAGGACAGTAGCGGACAGTGTAGTCATCGGTTGCTATCTAGGTCTAGGCGACTGTCGATCAGTCGCGTATGATATGGGCTGGACATAGAGGTGTGAAGAGACATGTCGCGAGTGGCTCGTCAGAGATGATTAGTAAGGGAGCTAACGGGAGGAGAGTGTGTACACAAGGAGAATTAGGGGGAGCGCCGCGGCGCCGGCGTGCTGCGGCGGCTCCTGCGGATTGCGGTAGGGCGGACGGCCAGCGCCGGCTGGAGGAGCGACGGGCGGCCGTTGTTTGCAGCAGCGCCGCGCCGCGCCGCGGGTCAACGGCCGCAGTATCGACCGGCGGCGGCGGCGGCGGCGGCAGGTAGAGGGAGGCGGTGGCGGCGGCGGCGGCGGGAGGCCGTCTTGGCGGCTCCGCCTCACTGCTTGCATGACCCCCTGACCCGCTTCCCGCGGCCACACTTCCGCCACCCGTGCCGCTGCCACCGTTGCTGCTGCCGCTGCAGATCGGTCCTCGGCGCTGCGCCCTGGACCGCATCGCCTCGCTTATGTCCTCTGCAGCCCCGCCCGGGTCGCCGGCAGCTCCGGACCAGACCGGACGGGACGGCACTCCTGCTCTCTAGGAGACCAGACGCCGGAGCGGCTACTGCAGCGCTGCCGGGATGCGCCCCAGCTCGGGCTAGAGAGGCGCTTCGCAAAACCACTGGTCACTCGTGGTACCCCACGAACACTTTCCGGTGCTGTACTGATCTCGG
The DNA here is from genome assembly GCF_023898315.1 of Schistocerca nitens. Taxonomy (NCBI): domain Eukaryota; kingdom Metazoa; phylum Arthropoda; class Insecta; order Orthoptera; family Acrididae; genus Schistocerca; species Schistocerca nitens. Next base: position 420,576,395 of record NC_064617.1, on the reverse strand, counting down.
GACAGTCTCGGTCCTTGAGCCTAGTCGATCGCGTGGCGGACTTCTAAACTAAAGACGTACTATTTAGTATCACCCATATTAAGGAAGCGTGGGGTCAGTTATTACTGAGAGTGATTCCTTGACGGCGTTACAAACTTTCATAGATGATGGAGAAGGGCGAACGTATCAATTCGAGATAAGGGACCCTGGTTCGGAAACGAACGAACCGTAAGTCATAAGCGAAAATCGTTCTGATATCTATGACACTGGAAACGAACGAACAGAAAGTTATAAGCGATAATCGTTCTGATACCTCTGACAGTGGAGTACATATAACGGCACTGTTGCTGCTAAGATTGTAGGGTAGGCAACTTTCAGAGGTGGTAGTATGAACTAAAACAAGAAAATAATGTCCAGTAAACATCAGTTCGAAAACGCAAACATTAAGAACTATAGGCACTTAAGAATTTAAAATACGTTACTGGAAAAAGCAGCGATATGCTTGGACAATTTGAAATAATAATCAGTCTTGATTGCAAATTTTTTTTATTAAAAATTAAAAATCAGGTGTCAATGTTAAACGGTTTCGATTATAGCTATATCATCGTCAGATCTGTCTCATTAGGTGGTGAGTAGAGGTGGCGAGCGAAACACTGACGAGTGCCGGAACACACCTCCGGCGACAGTTCTGCCTATGGCGGACGTGTCTTCCGGCATTTGTCAGCGTTCCGCCTGCTGTATACATAACAATCGAAGGAGGTGTCCTCCGACAATTGTCAGTGCTCCGCTCCCCGTCTCTGCTCACTACCTAATGAGGCATGGTCTGATGATCATATAGGTATGACCGAAACCGGTTAGCACGGAAACGTGAGTTTTAATTTTTAATAAAAAATTTGCGACCAAGACTGATTATTATTACAAACTACTGGGCACTTGTTCAGTAAAAGAGATCTGTTTCACAGTATCGAAGGGGAACAAGTGCACACAGCTCTTACGGTACGCACTTTAGAGCCCATGTTTACTGGACATTTTTCTTGTTTGGCCGAAACAACCACAGTTGCCTGACAGTTGCCTACGTTTCCGGACCAGGGTCCCTTACCTCAAATCGACATACTTACTCGTCTCGATTATGCCTTAAAGTTTGTAACATCATAACGGAATTGCTCTGTATTTTAACTGTAATAAATGGTAGCATTCAATCGCTTTACACCCTACTCACAACTCAACAGCGCATTCAGAGTGACAACGCTCCCATCATCAGGTTGTTGAACTCATCTCGTGAGGTTAGAGCACCAAAACGACTAGCAACACATTTGCCGCGTTCATAAAATAGAGTAGAAAGACATTGGACTGTGGGTCCTCGTCGTACACTAAAATCGTCGTCTTCTGTCCTTAGCCGTCCCATCTCACACAGCACCGTGCACCTGATCAGCTGTCAGCTCCAAGAGTGTTAATATGACGCTTTTTAAACCTCCTGATGCTATCAAAATAGCGTTTCGCGCAAGTAATCTAGAACCCTATAAACTGAAACATGATGTCGGTAAGGGGTATATGAGTTCAAAAGATCAAGAGTTTCTAAAATACACTTCGAGTCCTGTGATGCAAAGTACGGTACGAATAGGAAGAATATTTTCGACCTCATCCAAACAACATAAAGATGCCTTCGGACTAACTTACTACGATAAATCAGCTTTTGCGATCCATGCGTAAGAAACACGCGATCCCCTTAAGGGAATAGAAGATGACTTAGAAAAAAAAGAAGAGACGTGAACGCCATTCGGTAGAAGAATTGGAGAGTGCCATTCATGAAAGCAATATGACAATATTCTTAAAGCAGAAGAGCAAGAAAACGGAACTAGTTTTCTTAACGGGTTTATAGAATTATTTTAAAGCAGTTGCATATTTATAAATCTGCAGTACTTTTTTGACGAGAAACGATCGTAGACGACAACACGCAGGTAGCATCTTTGAAATGAGGAAAGATGGGTGACGAATAGAACAGCGATACGGTTGACTCAAAAGCCGCTCTTACACAGTAGTTCCTCGGACATCTCAGTTCACAACTCCTAAACGGCTGGAGAACCGTCTTGATATTCTTGGAGCCCACACCTGAGTAGGAGGACGCATTATGGTTGGTGGTGCTGTGTGATATGGGACGGCTATGGATAGGAGTCGGCGATTTTATTGTAAGACGAGGACCCACATTCCAATGTCTTTGTATCCTTGGTAACCTCACGAGCTGACTTTGACAAATTGACAACCTGACGATGGGAGCATTGATTCTCGGAACGCGTTGTTGAGTTGTGTGTAGGACACAAAATGATCGAATGCTACCAGTTATTACTGTTTAAGTGGTGCCTTTTTTTTTAAATAATTGGACCGGTAGGATGAACAGTCTCTAGACACGTCTGACGATGTGTGATCACCACCGACCAGTAGCAATAAAGAACAGCACACGCTGCCGTGTAGAGTAGAAGAAAAATAAAACCTAACCTACATTTGAGATTTCGCCATCTGAGGACTAGACGTCCGATGTATTGCTGACCGGGGAAGGGGGGTGGGGTGGGGGGGGGGAGAGGAGATTGTCCGAAGGGACAACGGGCCTCGCCAACCATTCGCATCAATCAGACCGTCCAATTAGTCCGCCGGCTGCAACTGATCTTAGTAGTAATAAACAAAGCTAATTCCCTAAACGAACTGACGATCATTATGATTTCTTTGCGAGAAAACCTACTAGATTACTAAATACATTCTCACTTATTATAACATTTCGGCTTCTCCCAACATCAGATCAGAAATTACGAGTCGTAGAAGTTTAGTGTCAATCGCATGTGTCGCCCACCTCTGGCGTATAATTTTTTTGTAATTGACACGAACTTAGTTTTACTAGTTCTAAGTTTTGATATGATGATAACAGTAGCCGAAACGTCATGATAAATGTTAACAGATTAAGCGATCTAGACGGCTAAATTAGTAAAAAGTCGTAACAGGTGTCGTAGCCATCAGCTCGTCATTGTAGGAAAACTCAACTTGCTGGTCTATGGAACGTCAGTCTGTACTCTCAACCTGCCCAATTCACGGCCCAGTAAAGGTACTCTTTCAGTGGGAGAATCGATGTCATGCACTGTGCGATGTGGTTCGAACAGACACTTCCACCTGCGTGTGGCTGATCGTTCTGCAAGCAGTACCATCCGTTGGGTCGGTCGTTGTTGGCCAGACATTCCAAGATCAGCACGGCGTTCTTAGTAACCCGCAGTAGACAAGAATAGGGTTTGCTCCATTTGTAGGAAGGAGGCTCGATTCGCCGGCGCAGACAGAGGGGGTACACAAATTCCGTCTCGAGGGGCGGAGTGAGGGGGTGATAAGGAAGAGCATGAAGCCACCCTCTACCACCGGCATTATCAAATATAGATTATCGTGCCAACTTTACGAAGACAAGGAAAACGACGAAAGAAGTAGATGGGTGATTTTAGAAGGAAGCAGCTTTCACTGCCTGCCGGCAAACTCTGGTAAACTTAAGAAATGAATGACAGCATCTTCCCGTTTCTGACTGGTGGACGGCCCGAAAGAAAGAAGCAAGACAATCAGAGATATCTGGAAGGAGTGTTGGAGCAAGGCAAACGAAGAAAACATGAAGAAGGAAGACTAGAGTTTAGTGTTCCGTCGACGACGACGCCATTAGACACGGAGCACAAGCTGTGATTGACATAAGATAGGAAAGAAAATCGGCAGTGCCTTTTTCAAAGGAACCATCCCGGCATTTGTCTTAAGCGATCTAGGGTAACAAAGAAAAAATGAATGGCCAGAGGGGGAGGGGGGGGGGTTTGAAGCGCCGTCAGCCGTCTTACAATATAAAGAGAAACTAAACCCAAGAAAAAAATATTTACGTGAGACCTTCGGAAATACAACCAGCCGATATAAGTAATGCAATGCATAGGAAGCACTATAAACCTATATTGAGAACTACGATGGCAATCTCTGAAAAGTACGACACCGAGAAATACGTTTAGCAAGAAGAATTCCGTAGATGTGGTAGTCCTCTGTCATTTTTTATTAACTAAACGTCCATCAAGTAACGGAGGTAAAACGTTTTACTGTCTTGTATATAATAGCAATACGAAAGAGCTGTGTGGGTCTGATACAATACGTATAGCAAACAAGTTGAATTTTTTGCATAAGAATTGAAAATGTGACCACTGACACGAATTAAAAAAAAAACATATGGAGGAATATAATTAATGTCTCGATACAATTTCTGTGGCCGGAATTGGCAAAAAAAAAAAAAAAAGCGCTATATGAAGCACAAGACGAACGACTGTCCTTGGCAGTTTAAGGGACTGCGTATGCTGACATTTTCTCAGATTTTATGAACTGGTAAAAAATAAAATTAATTGGATGAATATTTGTGAAAGCAATTTATCGCCAACTGTACTGGAAGAGGAATCACGCTGCTGAATCTCTAGTTTCTGTAATGTTTAATTTTGTACTTATGTGGCAATCTTAAGATTGACAGAGAACTCCTAAAACCTGTGCAGATGAATTTGAATAACAGCTTACACCACTGAATCGTCTATTATTCCCGGGTGGGTTTCAGCTTCCTTTCTTACACAGTGATTTTACTTGTACCGTTTTCTATTCATTTGAAACTTGCTCCTGACACCAGTATTCATTTACGACATTACGACATTACGACAGACAGCATTCATAAAATTAATTCATAATATTTTCTATATAAATGAAATGTTCCAATCATTGTTGATGTCGTCTCTTACAAGAGCAAGACTGTTCTGGTAAAGGTAACTCTTGTGACAGCAATATCGCAGCAAACACGCTGTACTTTGAAGAAATAAGAGAAAAAATCCAAATATTTATAAGGGGGTTTATAGACCGTCGTATGACCGTACATCGAAAAAACAGAAATACTTCATAGGAAACTAGGGAAGGTATACTTAAGTATACAAATTATAATAAAATAGCAATTAAAAGACAAGCCCAGGAAAAACGAAGGTGTAAGATTAGTCTAGCTTATATATAAAATTAACCGTGCAATGGGATTAATTCCATCAAAAAATATTGCATGAATACATTTTTGTTTACAGACAATCAAATGGTAGTACCAAAAAAATGGTGATAACTAACAACGGCCAGCAAACTGCTTAAGACACGTAATTGACAGCAAAAGATGAAAAATTTAAGAAAACAAGACGAAAAGTATGAAATTTTCCAGACCGCTCGAAAGCAGGTGTCAATGAATAACTTCTAGAACAGGTGCTATGTGTTACCTAGTTAGATCGTAATATCAACCATGAATACCGATAACAGTATACATAAATGACACTGATGTATACCGCTACAATAATAAGTCGTTGATGACATTACTAATATCAGAAACTACAAGGAAGAATTACCGGTGCTGTTGAATACAGTAGCATAAGTGAGATTGGCTAGACATAACATCAAAATTGGCGGCCACATAGTACACGCAGTGAAAGAATTCTGCTACGTTCTAATCAACGTAACCCATGACGGAAGAAACAAGTAGGATCTACGAAGCACACTAGCACAGACGAAAGAGGGTTTCCTAGCTACTGGTATCAAACAAGTGCCTTTATCTGAGGAAGACATTTCTAAGAATGTACGTTGGAGCACAGCACTGCATGGTGGCGAATCATGGACAGTGGAAAAATCGGAACAGAAAAGAATCGAAGCACCTGTGATGTGAGATTACAGAATAAGAAGACTGATTGAGATACGAAATGAGACTACTCGCAGAATCACAGAGAAAAGAAATATGTGGAAAACAATGGCTAGAAGAAGATGCAGAATGATAGGACATGTGCTAAGACGACAAGGAATAACTTCTATGGTACTTGAGAGAGCTGTAAAGGGGACATAGAGTAGGGGAAGATACAGATTGGAATATGGCCAACAAGTGACTGAGAACGTTGGGTTTAAGTACTACGAAAAGAAGAAGTTGACACAAGAGAGGAAGTCGTGACGACCCACATCAAAAATGCCAAATGATGCAAGAACCAAACGAAAAATATGCTCCACATGTGGAAATTCCAGAAACAACGAACTGAAAGGATGAGTGACTACCGGTTGGGCAAAATAAGTAATAAACCTCAGACAATATGAGAAAGGAAGCTTCTCAAGGCTTTTATCCTAACGTCTAATATGAAAGAAATAGTACGATCATACACGAAAAATTCAGTAAAATATTTTTCGGTGTGAGGTTGCGTCAAAATGAAACAATAAAACTATAAAGGCGACGTTTCTACCGTATCTGCAGCGGTTCTCTTCAGGGCGATTCATCTGTTTAACATCGGTGAAACTTCAGTCGAAGTTGTGTGGGCGTTTCCTTATTACGTGGATCAACACAGGTTCTTTTGTTGATAATTCTTCCGGGTTATATGGCCGTGGTCCATGGAATACTTCTATTCCTAACGTTTCGTCCAATACTACGTTGGACATCCTCAGAAGTATGGCTGGTCCTGTGGAGTCCTGCCGACTCAACAGGACCAGCCATACCTCTGAGGATGTCCAACGTAGTATTGGACGAAACGTTAGGAATAGAAGCATTCCATGGACCACGGCCATATAACCCGGAAGAATTATCAACAACAGTACCATCCAGTCGTGAAAGTCTTAATTGTATGATTAGAACAGGTTCTCTCTGAATTTTAGCGGTTAAGTCTTCTCTGATGGTTAGTCGACTAACAGTGTTTTCTTGATGCAACATTTCCATCAATTTTCCTGTAGGTGCCTAAAATGATGAGCAGGCTACTTCTCGAAACGTTACTTCAGAACGAAGCAGCTGATCGACTGAAAATCCGAGAAGAATCCAAGGAAACATGAACAAGCTTGCGGGTAGAGCTTGCGGCGCGTTTAGACAATCGGATCTGAAGAGACTGTTTACTGTAGTGACGGAGAAATACGACAATAATGGAAATTCCGGGGAACAGTGAATGGATTGTGAGCGGCAGGCAGCACGGCAGAGGAGCGAGTTGGCCGGCGGCTGCTAGTTAATATGGAGGCACTGCCCTCCTCCGCTCCGCCACGCCCATCGCAAATGGCTTCGCCGATATTCGATCTCGAGGCCCCGTAGCCGTCCGCGGCCCTCGGAGGTGGCCTCTTCCCTGCTGTGTTATTAATTTGACGCACGGTTCTAATTAACAGTTGGCGGAGCGGTAAACATATACTATGCGGGCATCGGGGGACCGTGTCGCTGCTTGTGTGGCACTGAGCGGTCGCACCTCGCAGCGCCGGGTTGCATCTGGCGCGTCAGTAGCTCCCGGAAGGAGTTCGCCGTCACTGAGGCATCGCCGTCACTGAGGACTCGCGAGAGAGTAATTGTTGCCAATTACTGAAGTAACGAAGGAAGATGAGGGTGTGACGTCCGGTCGACGGTGAGGTCGTTAGAAAGGAGCACATGCTCGGGTTGGTGAAGTCTGGGGAAAGAAATCGGGCGTGCCCTTTCAAAGGAACCATCCCGGAATTCGGCATAAGTGATTTACAGAAGTCTCACCTAAATGTGGGCCTCTCTGACACGACACCAGTTTGTGTCTTGACCGCTGTGCCACCTCGGTCGGTCAATTACTGAAGGAGCACATTCACGTGAAACCTAAACGAAGTGGAAGATGACAAGTTACGCCTTCCACTGTACGAGTAGAGTAGTAGTCACACAGTTTTTAATCATCACCCCGTAGAAATGCAACATTGTCGCTCCTGCCGAACTCATTGCCACGTGATATTCCATTTACTAACGGGCTGAGACTTTTTTTTTTTTTGTTATTTTGTTTTGGCTCCTACGCGCTACGGTACTGTGGCGCAGAAATGTCGATGTGTGCCAGAACTGCACACACGAACATGTAAAAAGAACGAAACTTAATGTTTTTGTGTAATAGTTGAGTCTTCCAGCTTACTCCTTATAATTATTATTCATTTCCCACTATTCGCCAAATTCGGCTGTTATGCCATTTTCAAACGCTAGACGACGTGCATGAGAGCAGGCTATCAAGCTGTCTAGCCACCAGCATATTGAAGGTAAATATAAAACTTACAACCTGTCATGCGTACGTTCGTTATACTATTAGTCGCAAGCTTTGTTTGCCCGTCGTATGCTTTTGGCTCAATAGCTTGGAAGAGTGCGCACATGTACATAAAATACCGCATGAGAAAGGAGTAACGGCCGAAATTTTCCAGTAATGGAAAAAAATAATTACAGGTGGAGACAGAAAATGTCATTTAAGGAACTTTGAACGACTATGGCACCTGCTCGAAGGTAAGTAATATGTTGGATTTAGTGCTATTTCATTCTCAAAAAAGAGGTCTGCTATGGGTGCTATGAATATATTTATTCACTTACTCAATGAAGAATGACAAATTTGGCGAAGCATCTACGTTTTTCTCCTCAAATATTTTTCGATACTTTAAAGATAGTGATATCATATTTTCACCTTGACGCGTGGCACTTCTGCGCAATATTTAGGTGACACACATCTTCGTTAGTTGCTGCGACAGATGATTTTGAACGTCATGGACTACTGTAAACAAATAAATTTGTACTGCTCAGGACAAAGCAGAGGTGCAAAGGCGAGGAATAGTAATTTTATGGCATCAAAGGACATTTAGCGTCTGATAATCTGCGAGGCAGGTGAAGAATAATTACTGTATGGAACAAAGAGGATGGCACATGAACAAAGGAAGAAGTAACTGGCAGCAGTTGCGTAGCGGAATACTGGATTCCTTGGTGTCAAAGCTGCGAATAGTACACCAAAGGCTTCGAAGCACATTATCGACACAGAAAGCAGGAAGGTCTATGCAGTACGACACAAAGCAGGTGTAGAAAAATCACAGTTAAGTGCACGTTACAAAATGTCCGTCCAAGAATCCGATACTAATAAAGTAAAAAACACAGGTATGAAAGCGGAGATAATATTTATGATGCTACGGATTGATAAGAGCTTGAGAAGCCGGTAATTTCCGCCAGGAGGTCAAATATTAAAAAGCAATGGAGAAATATGAAAGAAAGACAGCTCCGCAAAGATGCAGTAGATGCAGGATTGCCGCACGGTATTAATTAATAGAAAGTTCCAGTTGAAGACTGAAATATCATCAGGATGTGCAACACAAATTATTGAAAACAGCGGAAAAATAAATGCACAAAGCCAGCATCTCGTTAGGTGACAAGATCAAACTCTAATGACAACTGATGGTCTTGAAGAAACTAATAAAATCGATCAATTAACAAAAAAAAATCTCACAAATTTACGACAGTTTGGATTCATTAGCTGACACACGATTATTGGTTTATTTTCATCTAATAAGAAATGGTCTTTGAATCATTTCGTCAGCGAAGCTGCCACTGACGAAATATTAGTGCCACTTCACCTCCAATATATTAGTGTTCCGTCAGCTCTATTTTCACTTAATAAGAGCGTTATAAAATGGAGGAGGGTTGGTGGTCCTAAATCAGTAGCAACTTTTCACTCGAATTGTTATTGGACGGTGGCAGCTTATTCGACATTATTCAGTCATGTATATTAAAATTTAAAAAATGTTGTTAATAAAGACCGTTAACTCTCCGTATCCAAATAACGAGTTTTGCAACAGGTAATGCGAGGAAGGTAAAACTTGGGCGAATCAGAGTTGATACAGCACCGATCCAGTAGCATTAATACAACCAACGGAATGTTACTTGCTCCAGTAGCCGAAACATAGGTTCATACTTTCACATACAGTGATCACACAGGAAGGAGAACTACAACGATAGTGCAGTAATTGATATCTTTTCGTTATCTTGGACACAGTATGAGGGTTTTCACTTTTTTGTGCTCCACTTGGACACAGGTTGAAGTTGCACCTTCTGTCTGCTTTCAACGTGAATATGCCATAAAATTATACAGACGACCTGCCACGGTATGGTCGCATGGAGAATGGAAAAGGCAGGCGTCAGGCCATGCCAAAATAAATCTGACTTTAAGTACAATTTTTGGTAATGTAAGAATCAAGCCGTTAACTGTTTTGCATCTATAATTACATTGTGTGAAACGAAAACTCTTGCACTTGATTAAAAGAAGGGCTCGGTTGATAGTACACATCCTGAGGCATGAGAGATTCGTGACTTTGGTAATAGAGGGAAATGTGTGTGCGGGGGAGGGGGGATGGGAGTGGGGGGAGGGAATTGTAGAGGGAGACCAAGGCCTGACTGCAATCAGGATCAAATAGATATAGGTTGCAAAATTAAGGCAGAGGTATAGAAGCTTGCACAGGATAGAGTAGTGCAGTGTACGGACTGAAGATCATAATGACAACAAAAATAAAAACACGATGTAGATGGTTGGTACACTAAGAAACTTCTAATACAAACATAATTAAAGAACATATTTCGCAAATGCTGGGTTCAATCATTCGCAAAAAATCCAGCGTTCCTGCGTTACGACATTTCATTATGAAGGTCTTTGAGAAGTCAAGAGGAGAAGGTAGTGAAGCAATAATAGCCTGAGTTACCTTAAACCTGGGAAGTCAACAGAAAAAGAAGAAGTAGGTGGTGACGATAGGTAAAGAGCGGGACAGCGTAGAAGTAAGAGTAAGACTGACGACTTTTTTAATGACGAAAATGAATAATGAGTGAAAATGGTTATAGCTGAATATAAAGTCCGGGGACAGAGTGACTACTTTTAATAGGTTAAAAAAACGAAAACCATCGGAGTCACTTTTACATTGATTCAGGTTACCAGTTTTTCGACTGTTGCTAGAGGTCATCTTCAGATCCAAATCCAATTACTGCGAATCGTAGGTTGTCAGCAGGGTGAGGCATTAGGTTTAGTCTTGCCAGACGTTATCTTCTGACTGCAATATCTCTTTATTTTACGTTCTCCTATCAACCAATCAGAAATTTTGAAATAAATACTTTTATTAAGACTGAGTAATAGCAGCCTTCGATTGCTTAGGCCACAGGTAATAATAATAATAATAATAATAATAATAATTCATCTGTGGATTCCTTACTTTTGTCTCCTTTCCGAAGACGGAGACGGTGAATAACGCCAAACAGGTAAGGTCCATTCGTCTACTCATCGGGCTTTAGCAGTAATTTAAAGAATGGGACGAACAATCCTCCGTTACGTGCAGGCTTATGGATACGTTGGCATGTGCAGACAATAATATTTAGAAAAATTACTCTCAACATTCAGTCGCGTACCTGCGAGGATGCATACATAGTAAACAATCTATTCACTGTTTTCTGTACATTATTAATCGACATTGAGAGGCCTGTCCTTTATGTGCGAGAGATTTGCTTTGCTACAAAATTTACATCTGTGATGGACATCGATTTACATCGTATCTAAAATATTGGACTGCCTTTTGTTTCGAGTTATAGATCAGTGGTAAGTATTTTATCAACATTCTCAGTACATTTTTTTTAATTTCTAATTTCTGTTTGTTCCTTTAAAACATTATTTGGATTTTTTGTCAAATGCGTGTAGATTTCTGCTTCCTCTAAGGGGCCCATGTCGCTTACTTTTCCGCTCTATGAAGAATGGAAAGATTAGTGACTATATCTACAGTAGAGTGTCGATTTTCTGGAAGATACATACTAAACCATATCTCTGACACATAAGTCACTATTGTAATAGCCAAGCACATATATGACAAAAAAGTATATCATAACTGAAAAATGACATTGAATTATAAGTATAAATTATACATACAACCGATAATTATACAACACACACACACACACACACACACACATGTGCGCTACAAAATGGATGGTTCAGTGCGTCTACCTACGGACTTTATACAGTCTGCAATGCCTTCAAATACCAAGCACAAAATTTTTATGTTCTGTTGCTCACCATGGCTAACTAAAAAAGGCCTCTTCGTGAGAAATATAATGTAGTTAAATGTTGTACTGGAAAATGTTTACACTTGGGGCTGTAGCTTTTGAATTTTTCAAGAAAACCTACAAAAGTGAATTTCAAATGCCTTTTTCTTGGATAACTCGAAAACCATGGCCTCCAGCGAAAACGTATCCTGTTACAAAATACATTAAATTTCCTGTTCATTTTTTTTTCTATAGGTCTAATAGTTTCCCCATAGCAAGCGAGAGAATAAGAGTATTTCGCATGTGGTTTCTGAATGTGTTGCGAGTTGCATAAAACCCACAGGTAAAGGTAGCTGAATCAATGAATCAAGTTATTGATTGTATCTAGGTAGGCAGTAAATAAACTATAAAAAGCAGTTCTGGAGGCTTATTATTATTCATACAAAAAAAGAAAGGCTATGTAAAAAATAGCTTTTAAGGGACAGAATTAAAAGAACCGTATAATAACGCGCAAAGAAAGTTGTAAGATCCAAATCTAATTGTTGCGAAACGGAGGTGGTCATCAAGCGGGGCCTTTATTTTTAACTGAGGCCTCGTCCTGGTGAGCTGCGATTCTCACTAATCAGATATGGATCTGTAGGTGACCTCTAGCAAGAGCCGAACCGGTAACTCGGATTAATATAGAAAGTGACCAATACGGTGTTCGTCTTATCCGCTATAGTGAAAATTATTTCGCGTTGGTGCTTTGCGAGCTGTAAGGTGGCCGAGAAGCAACTTCTCCACCGGCGAGCTGATATGTGGCGTGACTCACGGGACGAGAAGGCCAGCGCGGCAGCCCGAACCTCAGTGCCCGCAGGCCGGCAGAGCCGTCGCCGATGGCCGCTGGGCGGCGGCAGCGGCGGCGCCCGTTTGAAGGTGGCGGGAGGTGGGGAGCGGATGTAGGTCAGCACGTGTGCCGCGCAGAGGAGGAGGCGGCGGTGGCAGCCGCCGCCCACGATCAATGGCGGGCCGCGCCAAGCCGCGCCGCGCGCGAGATCAATAGCGCCCGCTCCGGGACACCCCTGTCCGGCCGGCAGGGACTGCGACTCCCGCTACGCCACCCACGCGGACACCCCTGGCCCCCACGTGCTGGCCCGACGTTTGCCGAACGCGACCGAGCGCGCCCGACGGGCAGCAGTTCCGCGCGTGCAGACAGCCTGGCTAGTGGCTGCGCGACAGCGGAGCAGCCCAGCTCGTGTAGTGATCCGCGAACGGGCTTGCATACACCAAATTAAAGAAATCTGCACGGGTTCAATACGAACGTACCAAGTAATACGCTACCTTCATACAGATCACTTAAGAAGAGCCTGAAACGCATCTTACGAACAAAGGTCCTAAATGTGGCTGGCTATTGTTTTCCTCCAAGTTGTTTATAGTCCGATTTAAACTAGTTGGCATTGGACAGCTGGCGGCTGGAATGCTGACGCTACCAAAACATCATATTCGGCTCCCACTACATTGCGCGAACCACTGTATATGCCAGTTCTAGCAGAATGAGTTTGGGGTAATGTTTAGTTTCGGAAGCCTTACAATATGCTACGAAAGTAGTCGAAAAATGTCCATAGGGGTGACACTATAGGTATCTGTATCATAAATGAAAATAAGAATTTTTACAGAATTTTTGTAGCTTGTCTAACTTATTACTTTCTACGAATTAAAGAGTGACACCTAAAAAAAAAAAACTCCGTTTCCGAAAACTTATATAGACAAGCGCAATGCACTAATTAACTTTTGACAGATTTTTAGTACAAAAATCCGCTTTAGTTGGTAGTAATTATCTCAGTTTATTCCACGACCGGTTTCGAAGCTTAAAGCTTCATCTTGAGCTGCCACCAAATAATTACGAGAACATAAATGTGTGCCGGTCGGGCAGTCAGTCATGGAGTATGAAATCCATATCAAACAAACGCATGGACGTGTGGGATCAGAAACCACAGCGCCCACCTGAACAGCACGACACGGAATAACTACTTGGTGGCACCTCAAGATGACGCTTTAAGCGTCGAAACCGATCGTGGAATAAACTGAGATAATTACTGGCAACTGAAGCAGATTTTTATTTTATAAATATGTCCCTCATTTGCGGATGTCCCCTTGATCAAATATTTTGTTTGGAAAGATTTTCTCGAGAGTGGTATTTCGCTACCTCCAGTAATTTTTTAGATGTGACGTTATAAGGGTGAAAATGTTTCCCAGACTGGAAATTTCAACCATATCAAAAAATTATAGGCATAAATCTGACCCTACTCAAAATTAAGAACAGATTCTGGAAATGATTACTGATACTATGAACATCTTTTATTACACCCGAATTTCAGATTTGTACTTAAACGCCGCACGCCAGCTAATTTAAATCAGAGTATATTCTACAAACCTAACATAGGGATCTATATTATAAATGAAAACCATAATTTTTACGAGATTTTTGTTGAAGTTTGTGCAACTAATTACTTTCCTGCGGCTGAAAAAATTAGAAACTATATAAAAACACCGTTATCCAAAGCTCATACATACAAATCTAATGCACCAATCAACTCTGTAAAGATGCCCCCGAGAGAGGTATTTTAGTAATAAACAAAAGGTATTTAATACCGTCAATAGTTTTTAAGACGTGACGTTATTTTCAAGGTTGAAGCTGTTTCCCAGACTGGAAAATTACAATCCTTTCAAAAGAAATTAGCATAGCTCTGGCTCTAACAGAAAGTAAAAACAGAGTCTGGACATGATTACCGACACTATAAACATCTATATAATACGCGACATTCAGGTTTATTTACATATTTTTTAGGAGACATTAAGTACTTGTCGAAATAATTCGAAGAAACTTTGCCCCGTAAACGCCAGATGCCAATTTAAATCAGATCGTAATTCAAAAACAGAACATGTACTTCATCCAGCGGTTTCGTCGATAAAACAGTGTTATGCATTTTGAAGGTTTATTTCAAAGTCAGATACTCACAGATTATTCTATATTTAAATATTTATTCTTCTTGCTCTTGTGCCTTCTTTTATCAAACTAATTGTGTGCTAACTAATCATGGTAGAACAAGCTTATAGATGTACTAATAGCAGGAAATGGAAATTCCGCAACTGTAGCAGCAGACATTAGCTCCGCAGACTCGAACAAGTTGTTACAGCATGTCCAGTCAGTGAACCCTGTGGTGGTGTCTAAGACACGCATGAAACAATCGCTTTAACTACGGAATGACTAAGAAAGTAGGACATCTAACTGTAGCTTCTATTGCGGATAGCATATTGTCGTCCTATTAGCAATACACACATCCAATATCACACTGAAAATGGTTTGGCTATTTCTTTAGAAAAAACCATTCTCGTCATCTACGCCTAACCTTCATTTTTCATCTTATATTAAATAGACATCAGTAAATTATTTAAGGTAGTAATGTGTTGGAGCTTTTAAATATTTTTGAAAGATCTTATTTCATAGCCACAGCTACGCCTCATTGAAGCTAGTAGATCCGGTCCAACAACAAACAATCCTCAGGTATAAAAAACTTGACGCCTTTTTCGTACTTGACGTTGGTCTGTTGTTTGACAGAAACTGGAAGTGTCAATACAGTGACCTTCAGCTATTGGGTCAAATCAGGATTTTTCAAAAACTTAAACAAATCCCTCGTGTCTTACCCACCACGCCACAGTTTTGTAGTCACTCTGTGTATTTGGAAGTTACTAACTCACATTTAAGCAGAACTATTAATTCATGGTGAACCGTATTAACCCCTTTCAATCATCCTCCTGCTTCAGGTATGCACAGTTCTCCTTAGAAAACTTTGTACTACATGGGAGCAGAATGCTAGGTATAAACTTTGAAAGTATAATTTGTCCATTAGCTATCTGGCTGAAGAAAACGTAGTAATAACAATTGGAACAGGAGGATAATCAAAATACACCCCGGTCCTTCAGAATGGAATAACAACTCAGTACGATATCGGAAACTGTGTAGAACATAATGACTGAGACGTGATGTTGTGCTCTAATGTAACTGTCATTCCACAACAAGCAAAACTATATTTCTTATGACGTGTTTTCCAGTTCTAAGCACCGGTACCTGAAAATATCACATGCCATTCAATTTGAACGTAAAAGAATACTCTGTCAGACTTGATGTATGCAAGCAAATATGAACGAAGAGCAGATAATTTATATAATACTGATGTCACTACAATGAGCCGTGTATAGGCGTAATTATTTGCGCTTAACAATAACTAATTTACTAATCACTAGGAGACACTGGCATACTTTTGTATGACAGTGAAGGCATTAGAAGCTCATGTTAAGATGAAAGTATGGCAGCCAAAATGAACGATGATGATAACAGTATTGTGCAGATCACCTGGTCACGCCACACACAAATTGCACTTCACAAAAAAACAGAACCACTGTGCCTATTATCGTATCGCAACGCCTTTATAGACTCGAAGTCAGTTTCTGTAAACCGTTATGGCTGTCACTTTGTTGCAAGCGTAATACTGTCACGTCGTAAAATGTAATACACAATATTTATTAAGGCACTTTATTTCATTTGCAACTTATACTGCCCGTCGCTTGCAACGTCTTGTAATGTAGTAATAGCTACAACACATGGAATAGTTGATTCCATTTAATAGACCATGCTCTTCATTAAACTGAACAGTCAAAAACAGTTACTTCTCATCTAACGTTGCGAAGGACAATCACGTAGTAGTATACATCCTGACGGAAGGAAAATAGCACACTGAAGAGGCTAATTATAAATGGAAATACGGTAAAAATCGACAACGAATATATTCTGCTGAAAAGGAAGGACAAGAAAGTTACAAGTAAAAATATACGAAAGGAAAGACTAGAAGTATAAATTAAAAGTATTAATGAGATTTCTGTCTTTTTGTGAAGGGCACAACTCTGACAAAATAAGTCTGTTGTTAAATTTTCATCTGTGACGCTCTGCAGCAATGTCTTATCTACTTCTTACAAAAGAAGGAGCAATAGAAGCAAATAAGAATTAAAATTTTAAACACTGAAATTTTATATTCCCGTCTCCAGCACTAGGAAAATCGGCACGTTTCTTTTTTTAGTGAGCTTCGGTGCTTTTGAAGGAATGCCTCGTTTAGAGGCTGCTGCATTACCTGCTTCGTACAATGAAAACTCAGGGAAAGACTTTTCCGTAAATTCCATCGCCTTGTATTCAAGAATACTCATTACCTGCCAACATCGCAGCAAGAACCTGTCTGAATTCAAGGCTTTTGAATTCCACTTCCGTGTGCAGAATTAATAGATTAAAAGACTAGATAAAAACTGACTTCTGCAACAAAATATTTTAAAGCCCCGACATTACCTACAACAGAGGACATGTTACTGCATACATAACTGTAAATGAGCATTGATCAACACTGGAGAAGTTACTGATTTCACAGACTGCGTGATACGTTGTTCGTGATGGCAGTGGTTAGTTACGAGCAGTGCCTGACGCTGAAATTATGATTTCGTGATTTATAAACAGAATGCAGTTACTGGGTGCTTGATTAACATGATAATGATTCCTGAATATATCTTTTATACTAAAATAAACGTAATATTTCTGAAAGTATTTTGGAAGATTCCTTGTGGTGATGACTTTGCTAATTATTTTGCTTTCATTACGACGTTTGTTTTAAGTTGCGGTTTACACTGAACTAAGCAAAAAACTATTACTATACAATAAAAAGTAAATTTCCAGACTGTTTGCAAACTGCCCATGACATTGGCGTGTATTTGTGTCTCCACTCAAAATATAACGTTCTTGTAAGGTTCTTACTATAAAAAAAAAAGAAATAACTGAAGTGTTTTTCATTGAATCAATAGAGCTGTTAAGCGAGCCATTCATGATAAACAGAAATTTCAAAGCGACAATTTGTCGATATGTCTTCTTTTTCTAAAAGTCTTATTCCCTACGGCTTTTCCACTTCATGCAACACGTGTGACAAAGTGCATACCAACAAATTTATAGTAATGTACAAAATCATGCTGGCTCACCAAACTTGCTCAGCGGATGCGTAACATATAACGTGCTTAGAATATACTTCGTGAAAAAACAAGCGTTTTGCTAATCTAGTAGATGAAGGATACAGGAACGAAGGCATAGGGAATGAGAGGAAAAATTGAAGAAAGGATTACTCCACCACTGGACAATATTCAACGTTCATATTTTGTCTTCATTGGCAGTGACAATTAGCATCTTTGGCAAAACATACATTCAAATAAAAACATGTGAAAAACGAACCTGAAAAATTCACCAAAACGTTGCTACGTTTCTTCCATGCTTGTAAGTTTAGAACTTCTTTTAATGATTGAGTCATTCATTTTAGACATACTTTAAATATATATTTCTATATCATAATTTATCTAATATAGGCCTACAAATTTTCTCGTTTCCCATAACAATGCACTCCATGACGTAAATATACTTTTGGATTTCACAATACCGCTGACTGCTTTGCTTGGATATTTTTCACAACCGAATCTCACTGTGCTAACATAACGAGAAAAATTGAAACATTGAGAAAGAAATATTAAATTATTTTACAGAATTTCAACAGCTTCTACTATGTTTTCATTATTCTTCCTGCACCCTTAACAACTTTACAGCAATATATTGTTTTCATTTTCAGCATGTAGATTAACACGCTTTTCTATATTATATATGAAGTACGTTTCTCTACCCAATTTTATCCAACGAACTATGGAACAAGAACACTCGAATAATCTAGAATATTGTGCGATTCTTCTGATTGATAAAAAGTAAAAAATAAAACAACGATTATTGAGAAAGATGAAATTAAATTTTAAACCTACCTAATAGGTCATGTACCGATATATCCAAAAGCACAAAAGAAAACACGACAGCTTCTGTGTACAATTCCTGGAAGTGACTTTTGAGGGAACAAAGCAAAATTGGTCGTTGCAAAAACTGATTACCGAATAACAGTCTGATTATCGAATAACAGCATTTACTTTTTGGAAGTAAAGGAAGACATTTGGATATATCTGCACATGCAAGAGTTCGTTTCTCTCTTAGCCTTTATTATCTGAACTGTACACATTTTCATCTAATAGTGAGTTAAACTTCATACTTCGCTCGACTTCCTGCAGATATCAATTAACCTCCCACAAAAAACGTGTCCAATTTTTAATTATCCTAATACTCTCGTGGATTTTAAATGTTGATGGCTGCGGCATGAACTGTAGTCTTTTTTTAATTTAATCACTCTCAACATTCTCTCATTAACATCTTCAACAGATTTGTTCCGAGCCATCAAGGCGCAGTATTAAAATGACAACACGATACGGGCGGGGATCGAAACGAGTCACATGACATATGGCATTTATAACGACACGACACATGTACATGAACACACTCGTAGAAAACCCACCACACTGGGCAGCGTTCGTGCTTTAGTAATAATGTTGATAATAATAATTATTGATTGTTTTCACAGACATAAACATCAGTCGCCCTACTCTCAACAACAGAGTTGCAACAACGGGTCAAAAGAATCCACGACTGTAGTCGAAGTTTAACCGCTTTTCAACCGCGCGCCCTCGATGGAGCACGAGAGGCGGAAGTGGAGGGAAGGTAGGAAGGAGTTGTGGGTACGGGGAAGGGGGAGGGGGGAGGGTTTCCGGAATGAGGAGAGAGGTTAGCCAGAATGTGGCCCAACAGGCACCGTGTGCACGAGTGGCGCGCGGAGGAAACTATTGCTCCTGTCGAACTAAAAACGGAAGAAATTCTTTTTGGAGGGGTCAGCACCATCAACGTTAACGACGACGAACGTCATTGTTGTGTAAAAACAAAAAACGAATTAAACAACTCGGGAATGTCAACAGTTTCTTTTTTTTAAGTTTTTTGTTTTCTTTTTAAATTTCATTCCTACAAGTTTTTTTTTGTCGAGTAGTTAAACATAACTGATCGTCAACTGCTATCGTACTACAGTGAGTTCAGCTACGGTTAAAGCCTATCCTCCTCCTCCTCTTCCTCTTCCTCGGGATCCTCGCGGTTCTCCTCGGACTCCTCCTTGTAGCCGGGGTGCTCCGAGATGGCGTAGTAGTTGCCGTTGTAGATGACGCCCAACTCGCGCAGCACGTCGCCCCGGATGGTGGCCTTGATGGTCCAGTTGTAGCAGTCGTCGCTCTCCGACTCGCGGTCCAGCCGCTCGACGTCCAGGATCTTGGAGCTGAGCCTCTCGAGGATGATGCCGATGTCCTTGATGGTGAGGTGGCGCTTCTGGTCGACGGACAGCTGGTCTATGAGCAGCAGGAACTTCTCTGAGGTGACGGCCTCGTCCTCCATGACGGTGTTCTCGGTCTCGGACTCGGAGCTCTCGTCGGCGGGCCCGCGCGCGCCCGCCACCCCCGCCGCCGCCGCCGCCGCCCCCTCCACGTCCAGGAAGCGCACGTGCTGCTGCTTGGGCTGCGCCCTCGCCGAGCCGGCGCCGGCCAGCGACGACGGCTGCGGGGACGTCTGCTGCTGCGCGTCCTGGATGGGCGACGTGGCCACCGACTTGTGCACGGCGATCTTGCGGCCCTCCTCGTGCAGTGCGCAGCAGTGGAAGTCGCACTCGGCCACGTCGCCGGGGCCATTGCCGTCGCCGGGGCTGGCGGCGCGGCCCGCGTGGTTCACGCACTCGGGCGTGTGCACGTGCACGGTGGCGGCGTCGAACGAGCCGGGCTGCTTGGGCAGCCGGTGCGCCGGGTGGTGGTGCAGGTGGTGCGGGTGGAACGTAACGGCCGCGCCGCCCTTGCTCACCTCGTCGTGGTTGATGACGGTGATCTGCGGGCTCGAGTTGAAGCGCGGCGACGGCGCGTACACGTCGTTGATGAGCGTCTCCTTCTTGCCGGCCTGCGGCTGCGGCTGCACCTGCGCCCCGTGGATGCCCAGCTTCTCGAGGCTCGTCTGGATCACCAGCGACGGCCGCACCTGCTGCTCGACCTTCTTGCTGGGCGAGAACTTGGGGGCGCCGCCGGCTGCGCCCGCCCCCGCCGCCGCCGCCGCCGCCCCCGGCTCGGCCCCCGGCTGCTTGTGCGTCTGCTGCTGCTGCTGCCTCTGGTCCCAGTGGAGGACCACCGTGATGCGCCCCTTGTTGTCCATGATCTTCCACGACGGGGTCTCATCGTGCAACTCCAACGCGTGGATTGTCTCGCATACGATCTTCGGGATGGCGGTGATAGCTGTCGGAGACGGACGGAGAATGCGTGAGTGGGCGGACGCCACACGGGGCGGGCCCGGGCGAGCGCACACCGAGGGCGTGGCGGCAGCACGCACGCGCTGCCCGCAGCCGCGGCCGCGCGCCCCGAGGCGCCAGATATCGACAACTCGCCGCGCGCACTTTTCGCGCTCCCAGTCACGCTTTACGCCGGCCACTACCCTACATCTCGGTGTCCTACTCCTTCCTATTCAATGGGCAAGCTTTTAACACTGCTGCAGCTCGCTAAACAGCACGAATCCACTTACCTCAAATAAAACTTTTACTTACGCGTTTCGGACGCAGCTCATCATCAGAAGACCAAAAACATTAAGGGGGCTAGGACGTCAAACGGGCCGTCTTGGAGCAGGAGAGACACCACAGGACATTTTAATTTCCACTGTCTATACTTTTACGAATAAATGCATAAACCTTTATCAGCATGACCTGGAAGGATTCAGGATTCACACTCATTCAGTGGAAGTTCAAAAGCATAACAAAATTAATTTTGTTTTACATGTGAAAGTTCATCATTTTTTCACTTACTATAGGCTGCGTTTGTTGGCGTAGGTACACGTTTCAAAATGGTTCAAATGGCTCTAAGCACTAAGCGACTTAACTTCTGAGGTCATCAGTCGCCTAGAACTTAGAACTAATTAAACCTAACTAACCTAAGGACATCACACACATCCATGCCCGAGGCAGGATTCGAACCTGCGACCGCAGCGGTCACTCGGTTCCAGACTGTAGCCCCTAGAACCGCACGGCCACTCCGGTCGGCGGTACACGTTTCTTCATAGGTAAGAGAGATTCTTCGATGAATTTTGCACAGCATACAAACCATACTTACAGGTGTATGAAACTCTAGAAATTATTTAATTTATGAAAAAATGAACGTGCTGTTACATTTTAAAGTTCATGTTTAGAAAAAATTCAAATTTTATAGTTAATTATCTCAATTTTGACCACAGTTTTTAATAGACTTGGAAAATTCTAGAGTTTCATACACTTGTAAGTATGGTTTGTAAGCTGTGCAAAATTCATCGAAGAATCTCCCTTACTTATGAAAAAGTGTACCTATAGCAACAAATGCAGCCAATGGTAAGTGAACAAAAGATGAAATACAAATGTAAAAAAATAAATTATTTTCTTATATTTTTGAACTTCCACCACTATAAGTGTAAATCCTGAATCCTTCCTGGTCATTCTGACAACGTTTTCTGAATTTATTTTTAAAAGTATAGACAGTGGAAATTAAAAATTCCTGTGGTGTCTCTCCTGCTCCAAGTCGTCCGTTTGACCTCCTACCCCCCTTAATACAAAGTATCGCATCAAATGTAACTCTACCGCCACCTGACATTACTGTATCAGTTACACAGAATGTTACGGGAAGAATAGTCAGTATTCTGGGATGTGACAGCAGCAATTATTTGAAGCAAAAAATTCTAGTAAACATGGACTCTAAAATACGTATCGTGAGACCTATGAGCACTACGTCATTTTCTATAGTGTGAAACAAATCTCTTCTGCAAACTCTTTGCTTTCTGTATGTTTGGAAGAGGCAGTGTGGAACGAAACAAGAAAAAATGTCTTGTAAACATGAGTTTTAAAATGGTATTTTAAGAGGTATGGCCACTTATTTCGTAGAAGAGATGTGTTTCACAGCATCGTAGAAGGACAAGTGCTCGTAGATTAACTTCTCATGGTCGGGGTCAACAGAGATGTAAAACTTCTTAAAAGATAACGTATTCGCCGTTGAATGTAGATATTATTTATTTCATAATTGCAGTTTCGGCCGTTGGGCCATTTCCAAGTATTACAGCAAATGATTTTGCTTCAGCACATGTGAGACTTCAAAAATCCTCCGACGTGTATACACGCTATCCTCAAAAATAAGAATTTTCATTGTAAAATACGCTAACACCAAACAAGCGCGAAGTTCTGTGCATTGGGGAAATGATGTAAATTACGTGAACCGTTACCGATGCTAACATCCTTCATATAAATCGCTACAAATCAATGTTCTAACATAACTGTTTACATGCGAACTAAGGCGTTGGCTCTCAGATGCTTTCGTAAGTCAGACTGTCTGTACACAGGAACGAAACGTTGTTCAGCAGGCTGTGACAATTATGACTCTTTCAGAAGTTTTCATTTTACAGCTTATGGCTCGTCTCTCTCTCTGCACAGACTATCTGACTTCCGAATTTATTTACGCGCCAACGGCATTAGTTCTCATGTAAACAGTATGTTAGAACATTGACTTGTTGCGATTTATGTGAAGGATGTTAACATTGGTAAGAGTTTACGTAATTTATACCATCTCATGATGTACAGAGCTTTGCACTCGTTTGATGTTACAGTATTTCTACAGTGCAAAGGTTTATTTTTGATGATGACATGTATACATGTCGGAGGACTTCAAAGTCTGACATGTGCTGAAGCAAAACCTTTTGCAGTACCACTTGGAAATGGTAAAATAAATAATTTTTACCGTCAACAGCGAATATGATGCCGTTTACAAAAAGATTCATGGCTCTTAAGGTACACACTTTAAATCCCACTTAACTGGACTTTTTTCCTTGGTTTGGTCCATAGTACCACCTCTCAAAATATGGAGAGCAAAGCGCTTGCATCAGAAGTGATTTGTTTCAAAGTATCTAATATGATGAGTACTCGTAGCTCTTAAGGTATGCATTTTAGAGCCCACGTTTACTAGACTATTCTGCTTCGAATGGTTATTTCTGTCATATCCCTGAATATTTATTACTCTCCTGGAAAATCCTATATAAAGTGCAGTGAAAAAGAACTGAGTCAGAGGCTGTAAAATTAAAACCTCTGAAAGGATCGTAAAGTCATAGCCTGCGGAACAACGTTTCGCTCCCTAATGACGGCTGAGGTCCCAAATTCGTAGCTATTGGGATACGGATGCACATCAACATGACAACAGCGAGAACGTTCTTGCGTCGACCCATCACAGTACTCAGTCGTGTTGGGAATAGAGGAATAGAGAAATAGAGGCTTCAAAAGAAGAGAAGATGGTTGTAGTGAGTGCATCTCTTGACAACGGAAGGGGTGCGAGGAACGGAAATTCATCAAAGAATACTACAAGTGTACGGAGGGCACTGCATGTTCGTTGCAATTCCGACACTCAGTCCGATCTCTGCGACAATATCGATGCTACCGTAACTCGCCTTGAGTCTTGCAACGGACATGCAATGCTCTCTGTACACTCACGCCATTTCTCGACGAATTTCTGGTCCTCGCTCTTCTTCCAACGCCAGGAAACGCACGACAACGATTTGCACTTCTTTTGAAACCGCCATTTCACTGCTTTCAGTAATACTGAATTCGGTGGACGGGCGAGGCGTCCGTGTGCTAGGTATGCCATTACGTGGGTGTGCGCCCGTGTGCCCCCGGAGACGAGTTAGGGACCTCTGCACGCCTAGATCGCAGTTGTTTCGCAGGTAGTAACGTTAAGATCCTCTCAGTGGTTGTCATTTTTCAGCCTCCAGGTCGTTTCTTTTTTAATGTACCTGATATTTGTTTTGGGATTACAGTCCCGTTGAATTTTTAAATGACATGAGGTCCCTCATCGATTGCAGTAGTTTTACCATTTCCACAATTGCAGTTCCGACAATTAAGCCATTTTCAAGTGATTAAGGTGATGAAAGCAAAGCAGTTGTTAACGTTAATGAAACAAGTAAAAGGGATGTGAACGTTGTGTGACAAATGCTGAATGAACTATTTAGATTCACATTTTCTTTATTTGTTTTACTAATGTTTATAAGTGCTGTGTTTTCAGCACTTTAATTACTGGAAAATAACTTGAAAGTATGAATTGGAATTGTGGAATTCATAGCAAATAGTACAGACGATAGAGCCCTGTGTCATTTAAAAAAAACTTTGTATATAATTTGTTTCTCGTATTCTGAGACTGGCCATGTACAGGGGCACACTGACCACAAAAGAGTCAAAGTGACGGTGTGTGATTACACTACACTCTAGGTTCACGTTTTCAAGATCCGTTGAGGAATTTCTAAGACAAAGGCATCGGGAATGTGTCATGTACATTGACTTCGGACCACCAAACATGACCGCGATACAAGTCAAATACGGTGCGACATTATTATCCATGGCCAGTTCCCAGTCAGTGGTGAGACCATGTGAACTTCTACTTTCGAGCTTCATCCAAATAGACCATGTGGATCCTTGTTGTGGGTGCTCTCACTAATATCCCAAATGTTGCTCGTGTGTCATCAACAACATCAGCAGCTGCAATCCATACACTGGTGACGATATTCTTGATATAGGGAACATAACACACTGATGTACCCGAAAATGGACCACAGATCACATCACGCACGTCTCGTTCATTTTTGGCACAGAAACGGCATAACATAATTATCTGACTGCTGTTCCATTTCAACCTGTATTAAGCTCTGAAGCAGAAAGGTTGCTCAGTACGTTCCAGGCCGAAATGATGTGATGCATTTGTGGCGTGGTCCATCATCAGAATATCAGAATCGAACTTGATACAAGGTATTGTCTTAGTAGTGTTACCACTTGACACCATACTTTGTTATCAAGTTCTTTCTGTTATTCTTACGATGAGCTAATCCCGAGACGCGTCAGTATAATTTTTATAAGGGGCAGTCAAATGAAACCGAGACAAATGGAAAAAAATAAGTAGACTGTTTATTATTTCAAAAGTAACCACTGTAACTGCAAGTACATTTATCTCACTGAGAGACAAAACGGTCAGCGCCTGCATGGAAAAACGTTTTCGGTTGCCTATGGAAACTTGAATGTATCAAGGCGTGCACTTCTTCGTCCGAAGCAAATCGACGGCCAAGAGGTGTCTTTCTTCGGGGCTCCAAAAATATGGAAATCGCATGGGGAGAGATCGGCTCTGTATGAAGAATGTGTAAGGGCTTCCCAGCGAAACTGCTGCAGCGTAGTCGAAGAAACCTTGGTCACGTGTGGGCGCGCGTTATCCTGCAACAGTGTGGTGCCTTCCATTAACATTCCTAGGTGTTTGGACTCACCTACTGCTGTGCGATAATTGTGGCGCTATGTTCCAGAAAATGAACGAGCAGCGGGTTGACGGACGGCGTCATTCTATTACGGGATAATGCCTGTCAACATGTAGACAAGGCTGTTTACACTACGCTGCAGACATTTCACTGAGAAGCCCTTATGCATCCGCCACGCAGTCTCGGTGTCTCACCACGCGATTTGCTTCGCACGAAGAGGTGTATGTCGGGTACATCATGGTTTCATAGGCAACCACAAACATTTTTCCATAAAGGCAGTGGCCGTATTGTCTCTCATTGGAGTAAATGTTTTACAGTTAAGGTGATTAATTTTGAAAGAATAAAATGTTTCCATCTGTCTCGTTTGCATTTGACTGTTCCTCACACGGTACATCAAGTTAATTCTTGTTATTTAGCAACTTGTAGCAGTGTTAGGGCTTCTTAGTGAATCGTATAACGGTTGTAGGTCACCTGAGCGACCTCATGTCGTTAGTTTAACTAAAAAAAAAAGTCATACGGATCTTCCGTTATCTACATCTGCGTTTCAAAAAACCACAATAAGCAAGCTTCCGAAACTACGAAACACGTAAGAGACGTCTGTATATCTGCAGTAGACATGTTTCGTATTACACGGAAGAATCGTATACCTGCCCTGGAACCTATCATTGGTTGCTGAATCATTTAGTAACCTCCTATGGTTAGTGCCAGTCTCTCCATTATCCACCTTGCTAAATATTCACCACTCAGAGATTTGGCTCATCTTTCGCACGATTGCAAAACATACTTAGCTGTAACAAACTCTGCTCTAGTACTATGCTCTTCTCAGGCGTTTTGAAGAAAACAGGTTCAAAATTTTACGAGCCTACTGAACACCTTACGGATAGGGCTGTCCACTAAGCAGTGGTGTTAACGTAATCGACTAAGAAAGCATATCGTCCTTTATCTTTCTGATCTTCCATTAATCATCGCTACAACGAATTATGTTTTTTCCGCAAGGAACAATAATAATAATTAGAATTGTTGTGGTAGACTCGCGGGAAGGTATACTGGAGGTGTAATAAGGAATCACGATGAAATGTACTTTCATTTATCGATACATTCATGCGCGTATCGCAAATACAATCTACGTCATTCAAAACAGGTACAGCCCGGTATGCATTCACTGTGATACTCGTATGAATGTAAACGCTTTAATAAATAAATGGTCATTTAACCATGATTCCTAGTTATATCTTGAATGTACTTGACACAAATGTACCATAATGATTATCAACATTAAAAAAAAAAAATTTGTTTGAGACGAAGAACCACATCAAGGTAATTAGACTATATATTTCTCTTATCCTTCATCCTTCTCCAAAACTCTCTCATTTCCTCAGATTTCCCTCTTTTCCTCCAATCTGATCAGTAGCTATACTTGTTTTTCTGTTTGTTTTATTTCCCAGAAAACCTTCGAATTTCATGACTTCTAGTCTGAATTTGCCTCTGTTGAGGAGGGTCTCCTTTTCTACCTACATTTCTTCTAAGTTCTTCTTTGTCTTGTCTCCCTAGCCATTTTGTTTGTTTTCCTGTTTTGGAACAAAGTGTAGATCCCTCTTGTTAATCTGTCTTCCTTCATTCTGTCTACATGCCCACAGAGTGTAACCCCCTTCTTTTCCTGATCTCATATCTTATTTTAGAGCAGAATGAGTATATTTACTTATTTTGTCTTAAAACTTTGTTCTCGATTGGACCTAATACTTTTTATAAGAGCCTTCTTTCTTTATTTTACAAACCTTGTAATGCTATTTTGGATTCATGTAAAAGAAGTACTTCCTACCAATAGAGGACTTCTGGTTTTACGACCGTATCATAATGTCTTAATTTAACTTTTATTTTTTATTGTACAGATTTCTCATTTTCGCATATGCTCTTTTTATCTTTTCAGTTATGATTTTAAATGCTTCTTTTTCACTTTTTGTGTTCATATTTTCAAGCAGATATTTAAGGTTGTCTGTTTTCTTGATGTTATCATACTTGGATTTTAAAATTCTTGGTGAGTTACTTTTTTTCTTCGTGTAGTCTGTTTCTTTCAAAAGATATTTGTAGACCAGCCTTTTCAGCTGTCTCCTTCAGAGCTTCTAGTGCTTTCTTGCATTCTCTAAGAATGTTAAGGATCTATTTATTATTCATTTTTAGCTACAGAAATGTCTCCTGCTAGATTAGAAAGTACAGCAAAAGAAACCGACACGATTCGAAAACAACACGGGTAGTCTTCCAGTTATTTGTGTACGCCGCAGCTAGCGCTCTCGCATGGTATTCAAGAGGCTCATTAACCTCTGAAGCTCGATTTCTCGAATTCGCTCGAGATGCGCATCGTACTAGGACAGCATTTGTTGCCTCAAAGCACGTAACACAATCTTGCGAAAGATGAGCAAAATCTCCAACCCGTTGGGTGTTTGATATCCTTATTAAAGAAAAAATGGCACTAAATTGAGTCAGGGCCTTATCAAAGGAACCGTCCCCGGCGTTCGCTCGGTGTCAGTGTGGGAATCGCATGAAAGCTGACTAGGCAATGTTGAAGGCAAATCAGAGCTCCGTTCTTGCAGGCTATCTAGCTTCCTAATTGTCCAATTGTCCTCTAATAACCTGGACGTCAAATGGACGCTTCCTTTCTTCTATTCGTACAGTTCTAGCGTTGTCTTCCGGTTGGTCAAGTCAAAAAGTAAGTTACAAATTGATAAAGGCATTAAATAAATAAAAGAAATGATCTGATGAATACTTTAATTACTACGCTATATTTCCCAGTGCGTTGAAGCACTTGTTACACTGTATTACTCGCCACTGAAGAGCAACAGACATTCTTTGTTTTGTCGTGGGAACCAGACAGCAATCTCCCTCTGCATATTTGCATCGACAGGAAATTATACGTTCGAAACACATGTTCCATCGTGTTACACCCCACGGAAGAGTAACGTGTGATCTTTGGATCGTGCTAAAACCAGACGGCAATCTTCCTTTGCATATTTGTATCGTCAGGTAGTCTACACTCAAAAAATTATTATCGAAGTGACTGAACAATTTAAATCACTTTGGGCAAGATTGTGTCACAACGAAGGATGATTGAGGGCTTCACACTCTGAATTGTTGTTGCTACTCACAGGACGCGTTTGCCCTTCAGAGGCAAACCGCATTTGGTAATGACTCCATCCGTTCGCTTCCGTTCAGTCGTCTCACGAAGCAGTTATTTGCAGTTTGCGCTAGAGGGTGGAACTGCTTTAACCTGTATGAGATAATTATTCACGAAGACTGCGAGCACCGCTTTCACGGAGGGTGGTGACACCATGATTTCTTTTTCGTGGGCGGCCTAGGATGCTCGCTGTACATTGACCCGCAGTTGGCCTTGGCTTGTTAACAGTTCATCGCCGATGCCAATTGAGGTAAGCATATATTCATTACAAAGCTCGAGATTTCATAAAGCAATACTCATTCTTTACATTTTGTGATGTGCAGTCAACATGGGCGGCACACACAAAGTGCAAATACTTGGAGACAACCCGACATGACGTATGTTAAGAGGTGGGCCATGTCACGGCATGACAGCGGCGTTAGTTACCTTTTGCAAGCCTAGATTACCTCTGTACCCTATCACAGATTCGCCTATGTGTTCTGCAGAAGTGATGCTCATTTTCGACGTGCGTCTGCTCTTCAAATCCCTATTACCCTCTATTTCATGACGCATTAACTCACGTGCGTTTCCAGCTGTTGATGTGAATCATATAATGCCCACGATAATAAAAACTGGAGCGGACAAGAGGCTACCATCCTTCCACTTCTCTTTTGTTACAATGAATATCAGTTATCTCGTATAGAATTTCGCTATTTGTTACCTAGAGGGTCACATAGTAACGATAGCTTCGGTTCAGGCTTTCAGACAGATGGTACATCATATCAAGTTGTAACTTACTCGTTAACTGACCTTTTACTCTGTTTGATGATACTGAACCGATACATGTCATTATGAATTATGGTGATTATGACCCTAGGAACAAGCAACAATATAGACTAAATTTCGACGCTAGGCGGCAACACGATGAGTGGCTGCAAAGCTTAATGATAAAACACTTGGAGCTTTGGTGACACGGGAAAGTACACTAGTGGAAAATGAAGAATGGACAGTTTAACCGACACCAAGTGGAAATGCTACATTTACACGAGTCAATGGAAAAGGGCAGTGAAAGAAATAGTTCAAAGATCCGTGCTGTGGACGGTGTAGAGATTACGAAGAAGAGTAGCGTTGTCCTCGTCTCGAAGGTTCGTTTGAACACAGTAATGCTGTCCTATTGGATTTAGGATGCCCGTGCCTATCTCCGATCTTTGAACTGACGTATCATACCAGTTATAAGGGGATCCATAGCTAAATGTGGACGCAGATCTACTGTGCAACTTGATGTTTTTCGCACTGAGAAATCGTTCCCAGAGATGAACGAAGCGACAAGCGAGAGTAAAAAATTTTAGGACCAAGCAGACCTCTGGATTCGTAGTCTGACACTTAACTATTCAACCACTGAGAGACTACAGGACATAAAACACAGAGCCCATAACAGTAGTATTTGATTTGCAGAAGCAGTAGTCTTTGTTTCGATCATCATACCGTGTTTGTAAGCTTTGTAGACATCCCGGGACAGCATCGATGAGTACACTTCGTGCCATTAACTGCATGCCAAGGCTGACGTACTGTGAACCAGTCAGAAGCTGTATGGTCCTTGGCCACTAAGCTGGACGTCAGGTGGCAGAAGTGTATCAGTGTTGACGCCAGCAGTCCAAAGAAGGTAGATTTGCCCATCGTTATGGCTCCGCGCGGTTTGCTTTACATATTAACGCATGGATTGCCACACGAGGCGACCACTTATTGCTCACTGCACGTCTAACGCAACACAAATTAGGTCCTACGTTGTTCCTAGAGTGTCACTCAGCTAGGACCATCGGGAACTGTCTGCCGACACCCGAGCTACAACTAGGAGTATAGGTGCCGGCCGACAGACTTCCTATAACGTCGCAATGCCGTGTAGTCTGCTTACGTTTGTGTCGCGAAAGAGACAACTGGAGGATTCTATGGCGCTTACTTGCTTGTAGTGATAACGGCCGTTTCTGACTTTGCGTCACTGGTGGTCGTTTGCAAATGCCCTGCCGATCAAGAGATCGCACCTCAGGCGTATTATGCAACGACGTAAGGGCAAACACGGGATTGAGTAGAGTGTGGCGTCGTACGTAGCAATGACCGTTCGTTTCTGGATGGGCCGTGCACTGTTTCTTGGAAAACACCAGATCATCATCCACCATGTACTGTCCATTACAACGTCAGGGAGATGTACTTTTCCAGGACAAGAACGGCCGCACACAAACCTAGTGTTACCTAATGTGGTCAATCGAGGTGTTTAACAACTGCCCCGTCCGGGACAGCTAACAGATTTTCCCCCTCGAGTATGATGACTAGACCGGATAGCATCCGAATCAGACTTAGCCTTCATTCCCAGCAACAGTCCTTGAACCATTGTGACAAGCGGAAGTAGCGGCAAACATAGTGTTACATGTACACCTTCATGAGCGTCTCTGTGCGTGATACCAATATCGCGTTTTTGCTTCAGCAGTCTAGCCAAGATTCTAAAGTAAAAGCAGTTAGTCCACAGGTGATGCTCTTGTGGTGTTGATCAAATACAGTGCAAAACCTGCACAATATGTGAATAACATTTAATTTATGCAACGTCTTTCTTTATTATCCATGTACCATTATTGGAGTACAGTAAACTTTTGTACCTCAGTTCCGACTGTCGCGTCCTGTCATATAAACTAAAATAAATATTTATCACTCGAACTGTTTCCTACTTGTCATATAATGTACTAAACCGTGCTGGTTGTTTTAATGCAGCTTGTGCTGATTACTAGGCGATTATGGTTGCGGGCAATTACTAGTGAGATAAATTCAACAATTTTTAGTTCTGACAAGAAATCTAAGGATACAGTAAAACAGATTGTTTCTTGAATAAAAAGTTCCCAACGAGACGTGTCACGCATTAATGGTGTGCGCCCGCCCTTCATCAGATAAACAGAAAATATACATATAATTTTTAGACATTAAATCAGTTTCATACAGCAGTATGGGTAACGCTATCAGGAACTCTAGTTTCTGGTCATGCCAATTTATTTGAAATTCAAATACAAAATTACAAACATGTACATAATTTTTTGCATTTCCATTACAATTGGGGCTACTCTTACATTTAATCACTACAGAACAGTTACTCGACTTAACCAAGCAATGTGCAACAGAATAAAATCGCTGCACGTTTCATTTTATAGTAGGTAACGTCATGCATCTTTATGAGGAAAAAAAATGTTTTAACGTGCATAGTCACTTACATAGCGACAATTCATGCATAAATTTTCCTAAGTTTCAAAGTTTAACAGCGCTCTCGTTTCACAACGATGAACTTCTTTTGTAGTTTTGCAAAGAAGGTTGTCACTATTACACAATGGACATAGACAAGAAATTGATTCTGCTATACTGCTACCGAGCATTTTGAACTTCACTAAATATCCGTTATCTGTTTCTGTATATTTCTATACTGTCAGATGAAAATAACATCGCAATTTTGGCGAATGAATATTGAACTTGATTAATTCATGCAGTTTTAAATTTGAAGAAAAAATGCATAAATGGAACAAGGAACAGGAGGCAAAATGCACCCGACAAACTAATGCACCTCACTTAAAGACCAAGAGGATAGTCGGTCAAGTGGCTAAAACCACGGGCCGGACTACGCACAAGCCGAGCAGCAAAGCGTACGCACAAGGTGGCCAAAACAAAACAGGTCCGCCGGCCGCGGTGGTCTAGCGGTTCTAGGCGCGCAGTCCGGAACCGCGCGACTGCTACGGTCGCAGGTTCGAATCCTGCCTCGGGCATGGATGTGTGTGATGTCCTTAGGTTAGTTAGGTTTAAGTAGTTCTAAGTTCTAGGGGACTGATGACCACAGATGTTAAGTCCATAGTGCTCAGAACCAACCAAAACAGGTCCGGAAAATATTAACGAGGATTTTCTGATGCTTAATGCCTCTTCTTTTCTGAGTTTACTTATCCCGAAAGATTCTAAAAGGTCTCATCCAAAGAAATGAAGAACTTGTGATAAAAATGTCCCAGTGCTTCACTCTTTGCTCTTTAGATTACGTTGTCACAAAACGATGAAAACTTTTTTGGCTAAGTTTTATTTTAACCAGTCTGTACAACAGTCCCTGCATGCAAGAAAAATACACTCAGTCTCTTAAATCTACCAACAAGCTTTCCAAGGTTGATCAGCGATGGTGTTTTTCGAGTGTTTTATGTATGGGGAATCAATGGCCTCCGCTCGTTCCAGAGTGATTCGTTCCGCTCATTACCCCAATCACCTATAAGAATACTTGTATGGCAGTGCGAATGCGTTTCTCTACAGAAGCTGTTCGAAATGTCGACCACCATAGTCACGATGTCAATTGTAAAATTCGCTGTGTTTATCACATTTTAGTTTATATGAACAGTGAACCGATTACAGAGGGCACGCATGGTCATAAACTGAAGCAATGGAACTTGCAGTGATTTTTAGGCGAGAAGAGCTTGCGGACATAACTGATGTGACGAATTTACCCACTTCAGGTTTTAGCAGTATATTCAAATATTCTGTTTCAGTACCAAAGTATTTTTTACTACATAAGATCGGTTTCAATGCCTTGTGTAATATCATCAAATATAAAATGCTTGGCTATAAATAGCAAGTAGCAGTATATTCAAATATTCTGTTTCAATAGCAAAGTATTTTTTATTAACATAAGATCGGTTTCAATGCCATGTGCAATATTATCAAATACAAAATGCTTTGCTACAAATAGCAAGTCATGTGAACTGTCACACTGATTTGCTGTTTGTAGCCTAGTGTTTGCTTGTGAATATTGATCTGTGCTGGCTTCGCATGGATAGCGCTAAGTATCTCATAGCCAGCGGTTAATGTGAAAAGTAGAGGGAGCCAAGTCCGGGCTGTATGGTCGGCAATCAAACACTGCCCATCGAAAACGCTGCAGGAGTGTCTTCGTTGCCTTTGCGGGGTGTGGATGAAGATTGTCACGAAGAATTAAACGTGCAGCAGTTATGTTATGTGGGTTGCATGAAATCAGGCGAAACCTCTCAGCAAGCACCTCACACTTGGCGCGAGACACAATCTTCTAAGCATACTTAGATGATCATTGTGCGCTCAATACTGAAAAGTGAGACGTGACGTGATAGACGGGAAAACTAGAGGCACTGTGCAACACATATGTGCGAAGCGTCACTGGATTTTCACTACGGTTTTAATTTCACAACTGATAGGAAGTTGAAAAAAAATCCAGTCCAATAAATATATATAAACAAATCTTCATCATGAATCAGTCTACTTATCAATCAATACAGGGGACTTTAATTTGAATGGTACAGACAACAAAAATCGCAACACCAAGAAGGAGTCGTGCGACATAAATGAAAGCTGTTAGGCGTGTTTCTACATCTGAAACAAGATGTTTATTCAAATTTCGCTCCAGTCGCGTAAGAGTGGCGCTAGTAGCTCCACTGTGAGGCATACAAGGTTTTCTTTAAACAGACGCTGTAACGGTCATGAGCGTTAGTTGCTTTCGAGATTGGACGTGGTGAGTTGAAGTTGGTCAAAAACACCTTTGAGGCTACAAAGACGCCATTATCAACAACAGCTCACTGAGTTTGAACAACATCATGCAATAGGACTGGATGTTCTTGCTGCGATATTGCATATTGATGGCTGGAATGTAGCCACTATACATGACTGCTGGCAGCGGTGGTCACCAGACTGTACGGTCGTGATAAGACCAGGTTCCGAACGGCCACGTGGCACCACCGAGAGGGAAGACAATCATGTTCGGCGTATGTCTCTGGCGCATCGTACTGCATCTGCAGCAGCAATCTGAGCAGCAGTTGACACCACAGTGTCACAACGGAATGTCATGAATCGGTTACTTCAAGGACAGCCCGGATCCACTCATCTTGAACGTGCATTCCATGTTCTGCCTTGGTATCAGTGATGGCCGTGTGTTGGTTAGGAGGAGGTCAATTGAGGGTCTGCGACCTATCTGTCTGTGTGGCAGGCATAATGGACCTACACCTGGAGTTGCGATTTCGTCTGACATCAGGAGCTCTCTCGTGCTTATCCTACGGAGCCTGACTGCATTTGTACGTCAGTCTGATGATTCGACCTGTTTTTCTGCCATTCAGGAACAGCATTCCAGGGTGTTTTCCAACTAGATAACGCTCGCCTACATACCGCTGTTGTAACTCTAAATGCTCTACAGAGTGTCGACATATTGGCTTGGCCTGCTCGATCACCAGATCTGTCTCTAATAGAGCTCATATGGGACATCATCGGAAGACAACTCCAACGTTATCTACAACCAGCATTCCTATATTGACAGACCAAGTCCAACAGGCAACCTACAAACTGACATCCGGCACCTATACAACACAATGCATGCACGTTTGTATACTTGCATTCAATATTCTGGCGGTTACACCGGTTATTAAAGTACCATCATTTCACATTTGCAATGGCTTGTCTCACGCTTACATTAACCTACAATCTTACAATGTTAATCAGTTAAATATGTTACCTAGACAAATGTATTCCAGAAATTTGATTTTTCTACATTAATTATTTTTGGCGTTGCAATTTTTTTCCGTCAGTATGTACAGATGATGGCTCACAATTCCACATTGTATGCAAAATGCATCAGACAGGCAAAATACTGTCAGACTGCAGGAAGAGTGTATTCCTATCCGTCAGTTTAATGGGTCACGACTGCAAAATATGAATTTCTTATAGAAGGTTCAAAAAAGTAGTAGAAGTCGACCTCAGGGAAGACCATTTTGGGTTCCAGAGGAGTGTGGGAAAACATGAGAGCATACTGGTCGTATGAATCACCTTAGAAAATACACTGAAGAAAGGCGTAGCTAGTTTATAACATTTGTAGATTTAGAGAAGGCTTTTGACATTTTTGACGGAACACACAGTTTGAACTTCTGAAGATAGAGGACTGCAGTTGTAACAGTCAAAGGATACGAATAAAAGTAGTTGTGAAGCGACTGAATTACGGTTGTCGTTTCTCCCAGAACAAACTCCAACTTCAAACCGCCCAAATAAGAAGGTATCCGCTGTTGAACCTAAACCGGATATCTGTTCAAAATTAAATGTAGCCAAGACTGCGAATACTGCAATTGATTTGTGTATTAACGTTAACGGTCTACTCCAAATGTCAAAGCGATGTCGTATCATAGTTATCACTATAGACTGGACGGCCCCGCCCCATGAACTAACACTCTTACACAACCAAAAACCCTAGAAGTTTGTAAATGTAAGGAAGGGAGACTGAGATTTAACACTCAAACTTCAGGACATTCGAATACAGCTTCATCGGTTAAGACAATCCTAGTAAAAAGGCAGCTGTACACTTTAGGCAGTACTATCCTGAGGAGCAGCGTATCATTATTAATTTAAGAGTAATTTGATAAGTCTTCAGATTTTAAGATTAATTTCCTGTGTCGTTCCTAATGAAATGAGAGGCGAGAAAGGTACCTAATTTTCGGCACAATTAGAACTGAGACATCACTCCTAGTAAGGAATTTAATAACATCATTAAAACAAGGGGCGAATGAATTCCCTTTATGAATTGTCTTGCCGGCCGCGTAACTGCTTCGTTCATTTAAGTTCAGTTCTAATGTAAACCATCATCCGCTCAACAGCATTACTCGTAGGTTGCAGTATTTCTGCAACACCCGTTGTGGCGACACTGGAAGTGTGCCCTACTTAATGCATCAGTTATTCATTCTTCTAGGGTGAATGACGAGCAAAATCATTGAAAATCTTCACCGCTTCTGCCAATCTCTATGCTAAATGTATAACTTATACACACTGGTGTAAACACAAAAAAAAAAAAAAAAAAAACAACCTACTATTTCCCCGTCATGTGTCTAATTCACGATATGATCATAGAAACTGTGAACAGTTGTAAAATCTAAATGTCGTGTGACAAGGGCCTCCCGTCGGGTATGCCGTTCGCCGAGAGCAAGTCTTTAGATTTGATGCCACTTTGGCAACTTGCGCGTCGATGGGAATGAAATGATGATGATTAGGACAACATAACACCCAGTCTCCGACCCAGCCGGGAATCGAACCCGTGCACTTAGGAATGACATTCTGCTGACCACTCAGCTACCACGGCGGACGACAGTTGTCATTACGATCCTGTTCTGGACGGAAGATCGCATTCCGATCAACGGACAACCACGCCAGCAATGACGTCATGGCTCCTATCAAGTGGGGTAGTGCTTTCAGGGTATTCTCACACCCACAGTCACTGTGTACCCAGTCACAGACGGTGCAGTATGGCACAGAGAAGACGCCACAGACTCTCTGCTGTGGGGGGCCATAGGAAGAATGGAAGCAGGAGAATCGCAAAGTGATGTGGCCCGACGGCTTAATGTGAATCATTCTGTTGTTTCTCGGATGAGGCAACAGTTTATAGAGACCGAAATTGTATCCCGAACACGTGTGACGTCAGAAAGTGTGGACCGCTATTTGGCTGTAAGGGCATGACGGTATCGCCTTACTAATGCACTGCAAATGGCATCTGTCCTCGCAGTATGCCTTAGAAGTGTTGTACCGAGACAAACGGTGCACAGAAGGCTTCAGCAGAGTGGCCTTTAGTGTTGGAGACCCCTGCTTTCTGTTTACCTCTGGCGTGTCTTTGCAGAAGGGAACGTCTCGAGTGAGCCGTCAACATGCCTCCTGGACGCTCGAACGGTGGCCCAATGTTTCTTTCACAGATGAGTCCCGATTTGGTATGGAGAATGATTCTCGACGGATTCGAATTTGGAGGGTACGTGGAACACTATTTCGGGATCAAAACATTGTGAAAAGAGACCGATTTCTAGGAGGGATTATGTTGACCACTCTAACACCTCTATATGAAATTGTACGGATGAATCAACAAGATTTAACTACTGTCAGCTACCGTGAGGAGATCTTGGGATCTCATGCGCGGTTGTTGCGAGGTGCTGTAGGCCTAGACTTCGTACTGATGGACGATAATGCTCACCCTCATAGAGCACGGATGGTTGATGTTTTTTTGGAAACGGAAGATATTGCACGCATGGGGTGGCCTGCTCGCTCTCCGGATTTGTATCCCATAGAGTATATCTGGGATTCACGAGGGAGACGGGTTGCATCACGTCAGCATCCAACGACCACGCTCTTGAGTAGCTCTGCAGGAAGAATGGGCGTTGTTCCCTCAACATGAGATTGATGATATCATTCACAGCAAGTTCCGTCGTTATCAGGTCTGTATTGGTGCCGTAGGTGGTCACACCCCATACTGAGCACATTAACCAGTTGTCAGAATGTGCGTGCAGATTTGATGTTGGAAAAAAAAAAAAACACGAAGAACGTTTTTGTCTAGCATTGTGCATGTTGCAGTTGACTACGTTCTGTATTCTTTACATTGTTTCTACTTTACTATCACCTGTTATACCGTGTTGTGGAAAAATAAACACAAGCTTGCAATATTTCCGTTTGTTGCTTTAATTTTGGACATAAGTGTAGTTGTTGTTACAGATTTCATCGGATAGTCGTTCTCTCTTTAAAGACAGGCGAGCTTATTTTGTCTTGAAATACAGGCGTGGAGAACCGGTAAAAACGGCGAAAAACAGATTTTGGTTAATGCTTTAGAAAAGGTTTCAGAAAAAAAATATGTCGTTACCGATTGTAGAATTCAGAAATAGCATCTGAATGGGATAATTTTTTCATAATGTGGGGCCACAGTCATAATATATTTCTCTAAAGTCAGTACCTCCATTCGATTGCTTTTTTATTTGCAGTGTTACATTTACACGATCATGATTTCGGCTTTAAAGTGCCATTGTCAAGTGTTTTAATGTTATACAATGCCTAAGATGGCATACTGTCGTGTCTAATTGTGTATTTTAAATACGACAGTATGCCATCTTAGGCACTGTATAACATCAAAACACTTGATAATGGCACTTAAAAGCCGAAATCATGATCGTGTAAATGTAACACTGCAAATAAAAAACAATCGAATGGCGGTACTGACATTAAAGAAATCTGAATTGGAGTTTTTGTGATGAGTGTGTTAGGCGCGCGGAAAGAAAAAGCAGAACACAGGTACGAAACTTCCTGCCAGTTCCGAACTGCGTGCCAAACCGGTTTTGGAACAAGGCATCTTTGCCAAACGTCAAAGGTTTAAGTACCGTTTCGCCACGCAGTTTTAATCTGCGTGGAAGTTTCAAATCTGCGCTCACTCCATGCACAGTGAAATTTCATTCTGGGATCAGTCCCCTAGAGCAATGGTTCCCAGCCTTTCTTAGGCCCTGAGTGAGACCAGATATTGGGTAATACCCTCACCCATCCTCCCACCATCATCGACATTAGCGCCTAACTAAGCTTTAGAATGAAGAAGAATTTTCTTTGAAGGCTTTTATTTTCAAAATGACAAAAGATAAATGATATTTAGTTTTTGTAGGCGTTTTACTGAACTGATGATTCAATGTGACAAATTGTGCTGCTTTCTTCTAACAATATTTTTTTATAGAACGATGAAGAAATTCTTAGTGCCTCGTGAGTGCTATCTACAACTCGTTCTCGGAAAGGAAAGTTCGTTGTTCTCATTGAGGATAGGCACCTGTGGCAAAACATGCTTCCTCTGCACCACTTCTCTCCCTAGCGACACTTTCTCCACCCACACCCTGCAATCCCACTAAATACCAACTTTTTAGGCCTACTGTTTGTAAATCACTTGATTACTGTACTCCATATTTCTGAACTGCCAGAAATCAGAAGACCTCAGGCAGCCAGTCCTTTGTGTCTGACCATTGTTGCTGACAATAACAACCGCCTGTAGGCCCTACAGCAGTTTAATAACCATTACATAGTTACTGTTGTTTTGTGCTGTCAGTTAATGCGTTTATCTGTTTCGAAGTGAATAATAAAGGAATTACTGGTCAATTGCGGGAAATATCTACGACAGGCGTTCAGTAAGTAATACAACACTTTTTTCTTAAGGCACGTTTGTTTTATTCAGGATTCCAATACACCATGTTATTCCCTACTCTTTTGGGTACAAAGCTGCATCAATAACCTTCCTACCATCCGCCTATTGCTTCCCGAGGAGTGCATCCTTCATGGGCGAAACAGATGGAAGTCGGAAAGTGCGAGGTTCAGGCTGTAGGGTGGATGAGGAAGAACAGTCAAGTGAAGTTCTGTGAACTCCTCTCGGGTGCGCAGACTTGTGTGAAACCTTGCGTTGTCGTGGATAAGCAGACATCTGTTTGCATTTTCGAGGCGACGTACAATCTAAAGTAATTTCTTCAATTTCCTGAGGGTAGCACAAAACACTTCAATGTTGATAGTTGGACTACGAGGGATGACATCAAACAGAATAACCAATTCAGAGTTCCCAAGACATTTGCCATGACTTTACCAGTTGATTGTGCTTCTTTGAACTTTTTCTTCGAAGGAGAGGTGGTGTGGCGCCAGTCCATGAATTGCCGTACTGTTTCCGGTTCAAAACGATGAACCCATGTTTCATCACCTGTAACGATCAGCCTCGCAACGCGCAATCAATACCGCACAGATGGTCCTTCGTTGGTCATTATGGTATTCTGTTAGGCGGCGAGGAACTCAGCGGACATACATCTTTGAGTACCCAAACTGATGGACGAATGTGTGAGCACCGCCAAAAGAAACATCCAGTTTTGCAGCGATTGTGATCCGTCGATCAACTCGCAAAGGAGTGTTAACACGTTCCAACACTGTAGGAGTCAGAACTGTGTACGGCCGGCCGACACGCTGGAGGTCGGACACGTTTGCGCACATAGTTCGATGATGACAGACGGCTAACCCAAAGACTCGCCGTGGTTTTGTTCACCGCCAAGCCTCCATAACACTCTGCAAGCTCCTATGAATACCTGAGACACTCTGGTTTTCCGCAAAAGATACTCAGTGACAGCTCTCTGTTTGGAACGCACCTCCGTTACAGACACCTTTTTGAAGGATACGTATAGCGCGGCCACATGTCGGGACTCCGTGAAGCCATAGGGGCCGAGGCTGGAATATGCTACTGCGCCCCAGAGCAAATTCCGAATTTTTTCAACCGAAATTAGCCAAGAAAAAAAAAGTTGTATTACTTGTTGAAAGTCCTTCGAACAACTCTGAGGAGGCATTTTCATGAAATATATGTCTCAATTCAACTGTCACAGGTACATGGAACACATTGTACCACATGTTAATGCTAGTTTTCTTCAGTTACTGCCATTAAGGTGTAACACATTATGGTGGAATTCACAGATTGTGAAGCGAATATATGACCAACTCCTACAAACTGTCTAATGTGACTACTGGCAACTTATGTAATCAGTATTACAGATAATTATCCCCAAGCTGGATACCATTGCAGTGGCTAAGCCATTTGTCCGCAGTAGCATTAGTTCCTGGAGTCCTTTACCTGGAAGTTATCCAGGAGAACTTCGGAAGCTAGTAGAGGAGGCACTGCGGAAGTAAAGCTGTGAGGACGAGTAAAGAGTCGTGCTTAGATTGCTCAATCAGTAGAGCAGTTGCCCGCAAAAGGCGATGGTTCCAGTTTCAAGTCCCGGTCTGGCTCACAATTTTAATGTGAAGAGTGAAAATTCATTATAAATACACTACTGGCCATTAAAATTGCTACACCAAGAAGAAATGCAGTTGATAAACGGGTATTCATTGGATAAATATATTATACTAGAACTGACATGTGATTACATTTTCACGCAATTTGGGTGCATAGATCCTGAGAAATCAGTACCCAGAACAACCACCTCTGGCCGTAATAACGGCCTTGATACGCCTGTGCATTGAGTCAAACAGAGCTTGGATGGCGTGTACAGGTACAAGTGCCCATGCAGCTTCAACACGATACCACAGTTCATCAAGATTAGTGACTGGCGTATTGTGACGAGCCAGTTGCTCGGCCACCATTGACCAGACATTTTAACTTGGTGAGAGGTCTGGAGAATGTGCTGCCCAGGGCAGCAGTCGAACATTTTCTGTATGCAGAAAGGCCCGTACAGGACCTGCAACATGCGGTCGTGCATTATCCTGCTGAAATGTAGGGTTTCGCAGGGATCGAATGAAGGGTAGAGCCACGGGTCGTAACACATCTGAAATGTAACGTCCACTGTTCAAAGTGCCGTCATTGTGAACAACAGGTGACCGAGACGTGTAACCAATGGCACCCCATACCATCACGCCGGGTGATACGCCAGTACGGCAATGAGAAATACACGCTGCCGATGTGCGTTCACCGCGATGACGCCAAACACGGATGCGACCATCATGATGCTGTAAACAGAACCTGCAATCATCCGAAAAAATGACGTTTTGCCATTCGTGCACCCAGGTTCGTCGTTGAGTACACCATCGCAGGCGCTCCTGCCTGTGATGCAGCGTCAAGGGTAACCGCAGCCATGGTCTCCTAACTGACAGTCCATGCTGCTGCAAACTTCGGTGGCCATGCGGTTCTAGGCGCTTCAGTCCGGAACCGCGCGACTGCTACGGTCGCAGGTTCGAATCCTGCCTCGGGCATGGATGTGTGTGGTGTCTTTAGGTTAGTTAGGTTTAAGTAGTTCTAAGTTCTAGGCGACTGATGACCTCAGATGTTAAGTCCCATAGTGCTCAGAGCCATTTGAACCATTTTTTTTTTTTTTTTTTTTTTTTTTTTTTTGCAAACGTCGTCGAACTATTCGTGCAGATGGTTGTTGTCTTGCAAACGTCTCCATCTGTTGACTCAGGGATCGAGACGTGGCTGCACGATCCGTTATAGCCATGCGGATAAGATGCCTGTCATCTCGACTGCTAGTGATACGAGGCCGTTGGGATCCAGCACAGCGTTCCGTATTACCGTCCTGAACCCACCGATTCCATATTCTGCTAACAATCATTGGATCTCGACCAACGCGAGCAGCAATGTCGCGATACGATAAACCGCAATCGCGATAGGCTACAATCCGACCTTTATCAAAGTCGGAAACATGATGGTACGCATTTCTCCTCCTTACACGAGGCATCACAACAATGTTTCATCAGGCAACGCCGGTCAACTACTGTTTGTGTATGAGAAATCGGTTGGAAACTTCCCTCATGTCAGCACGTTGTAGGTGTGGCCATCGGCACCAACCTTGTGTGAATGCTCTGAAAAGCTATTCATTTGCATACCACAGCATATTCTTCATGTCAGTTAAATTTCGCGTCTGTAGCACGTCATTTTCGTGGTGTTGCAATTTTAATGGCCAGTAAACTATCTTCTCCTCGCAAGACGAGAAGACGACAGTTATTTGTGTTAGATAAATGACACGATTTCGCGAACAGTACTCCGAGGCTGCAGCACGAAACTATCGTAATAATCGTATGCGACTGTGCTCGATGGGGAGTAACTGAAGTGCCGCACGAAGGAGACTCCAATGAGGTAACAACAAACGCGGATGAATACGTAGCGCAATGTTTACTTCCGCGTTAAACTTGCGACGAATAGAATATAGTCTCGGAGCACCGTGAGAGCGCCTCTGCAAGAATGGGACGAATGGGAAGGAGCCCACGACAAGTTGACGCTGTGAGATGTCGGATGGTATAATCGACATGGCGCTAACCGCGCAAGGCAGGAATCCGCGATCGAATCCTCGTACAATCATTCTTCGATACTCTTATTTTCTTCCGCTACATATAAGCATTCACTGGGCAAAGTTTTTTTTTTAATAACTAAGCTACTAGTTCCGTCAAAACACAATCCCATTTATTTTTGATTGGAATAATAATGTCGCCCTATGTTTCAAAGCCCATTCACGCTGCGCATAGCCTGAGAATCCCTTATAATTAAAACTTAAGGAACGTCGTCGTCATCACGATAAGCTGCTAGTTGAGTAAAAAGCTTTCATCGACTACCAGTTTTCATCACTCAGATGATAATCAGTTCCCTGCACAACAATAGAAAAGCATTAACAATATTTCACTAATTTTGTGCCTGAAAATATACAGGGCAATTCAAAATGAATATAGCGATTACAAAGGGTTATAACTACGACGGCGTGCTGAAAGGTAATGCTTCCGATTTTTTTACGTGCAAGCTCTTACAACTTTTTAAATAAAACAAACGCTATTAACATTCTGCATCTCTATTCTTCATGTCTACATTTG
Source organism: Schistocerca nitens (assembly GCF_023898315.1). Lineage (NCBI taxonomy): Eukaryota > Metazoa > Arthropoda > Insecta > Orthoptera > Acrididae > Schistocerca > Schistocerca nitens. The sequence continues at coordinate 420,531,986 of NC_064617.1, read as the reverse complement.
CAGCCATCTCTCTTAGAGAGCTTGAGAATTGTAGCGAGGCCGGCCGGAGTGGCCGAGCGGTTCTAGGCGCTACAGTCTGGACCCGCGCGACCGCTACGGTCGCAAGTTCGAATCCTGCCTCGGGCATGGATGTATGTGATGTCCTTAGGTTACATCGGTTAGATAAAGAAATGCGAACTTTTGCATTCTTTATAATTCTTATCGGTGTATCGCTATGCATTAAATCATTGCCGTCCTTTGTAACAACTATACTCATTTTGAACTGTCCTGTACTAATTGTAAGGACAATATACCCATAATACAAAACACTGACATACTATGCTTAAAAATCTAGCCAGAGTACTTAACACAGGTGATGTTCTGACGGCAATAATGAAATGTAATCCAAGTGGTCCTTTTATGATCATGCCCGTTGCTAAAAAGCAAGAAAAACAGTTCATGCTAATGATACAGGGCTTTATCACAGCACCCCTACAATATATGTGCGTCATAAACAGCTCTAATTTCTTGCTTTTGGATTTCATTATGATCAAATGTGTGTGAAATCCTATGGGACTTAACAGCTAAGGTCATAAGTCCATAAGCTGACACACTACTTAACCTAAATTATCTTAAGGACAACCAAACACACCCATGCCCGAGGGAGGACTCGAACCTCCGCCGGGACCAGCCGCACAGTCCATGACTGCAGCGCCTTAAACCGCTCGGCTAATCCCGCGCGGCGGATTTGATTATGGAAGACATCATCATGTTAACTACGTTGAGTAAACTGGTTTTATTCTTTATGTATGTCGTCTTCTAAGATAGTAGTGCTTCACATATCTCGTATTATTGACGACAAAATGAGCCAAATATTTTCACGTCTTTTAGTAATCATACAGGGACCTGATGATGATCAGTGGATCGAAAATTGTAGATAGTGAAAAGTTTCTATTCAAGCAGCAGCTTACCTAGGAGTTCATATTCTTCTTCAAATATTTACGAACCTTGGGGCACCACCTAAATAAAATTCAGTTCAAATGATGTTTAATGACGGCTAGCGATTCGGAAAGGAAGTTTCCGGCAAGTGAAAAGATACTAAACTAAACTTCGCCCGAACGGGCCATGAAAGCCCGACGGTACCGATCGGGGGCCATGTCATCCTCAGCCTACAGGCATCACTAAATGCGGATATGGGGGGGCATGTGGTCAGCACAACGCTCTCTCGGCCGTATGTCAGTTTAAGAGACCGGAGCCGCTGCTACTCAATCAAGGAGCTCCTCAGTTTGCCTCACAAGGGCAGAGTGCACCGCGCTTGCCAACAGGACTCGGAAGGCCGGATGGTCACCCATCCAAATGCTAGCCCAACCCGACAGCGCTTAACTTCGGTGATCTGACGGGAACCGGTGTGACCACTGCGGCAAGGCTATTAAAAAAACCATTCCGTCTTCAGGCCACAAGTGGCCCATCGGGACCTTCCGACTGCCGTGTCAACCTCAGACGAGGATGCGGATAGGGTAGCTCCTCAATTGGCATCACGAGGCTGAGTGCACCCAGAAAAATGGCAACAGCGCATGGTAGCCTGGATGGTCACCCATCCAAGTGCCGACCACGCTCGACAGCGCTTAACTTCGGTGATCTCACGGGAACCGGCGAATCCACTGCGGCAAGGCTGTTGCCGCGGCAAGGCTATTGGCAAATGAAAGTATACTGCCTGGTAAAAACAAAAAAAGGAAGCACAGAAGGGGAAGAGGAAACGAAACGAATCCTCGGGTTGAGAGGATATGTGATGTTATGACAGTAATTACAATGTAGAGTCAAATTTACAAAGAACTTGGCAGTATGAGCCCACATATCGATGTGACGTTACACACCCTCTGGCTTGGATGCATGCACAGATTCAGTTGGGAAAGGTGTCTTTGTGGTATCATAACCAGCGTCCGACAGTGGCAATGACAGCGACTGCCGCCGTCCAACCCCTTGCAGCGCGAGCGTCACGCCCCATAATTTGAGTAGCCACGGGCGCCGTGCGTCACAGTGATAAAGCGACCGTCCGACTGCAGCTCAGCCAGTTCACCTCAGCCCAATTCGTGGGAGTTGTTACCCAGCTCTTACGGAGCTCTTGTCGAGCTGTTGTGTGGCTCAGGTGCGGAGTAGTCTTGTATCGTCTTAGTGCAGAAGTAACTTTCTACACGGAACTCGCACCTATGAACTGGCCTCCAGACTATTGTGAAGAGAGTGTTTAACTTGTATCAGCATTTTTAAAGGACTTGTATTTGCAATTCAAAGAGGAGTCACTTTACAAAAATTCAGTGTATTAATAATTCTACTCTGTTCTATTGTGTTCATTTGATTTATACCTCAGTACCCAGGCATCGTCTGACGGGACATTTTACGTCTGGCGACGAGATTTTCTTGACCATTTAAGTCATAAATCCTTTTTATCCTTTCCTGAGGCAAGCTAGGCCACAAATGTTGTACCACGTCGTTGATATCCTGCACTGGGCTGGAGTTGACGTCAGAGCATGCATGTTCTATCGGGGCTCCTGCTGGCCACGGGAATGCCTCGTCACACTGAAACTTCATAGAGATTCTTGTCACGAATGTGCGAGCATTGTCCTGATGAAAAATGGCACGACGATTTTGTCACATGAGAAGAGTAGCACAAGAGAAAGCAGTATATACGTGACGTACCGCTGTACCACCAGAGCGCTCTCAGTCACTACCAGCCGTGACTTGACGTCATACCCGATGGCTCCCCACACCATACCGCTGTGTCTCTCCAAAACACTGGAATAATGGGACTTCTCTCCAGGTCGCCGCAATACTCGCCGAGCATGGTCAGCCTGGGTAGCGCAGAACCGCGATTCATCGCTAAACGCAATGCGACATCATGTGTAAGGAATACATGGTTCCCGGTTACGGCACCATTCCAAACTCATCCGTTTGTGTTGTGGTGCTAATGGCAGCCTACGCACGGGAGGTAATTCCCTAGTCCGTCTGCGCTAGTCGCCGATGAACAGTGCGGTATGATACAAAACATTGAGGCGATTTTATTAGCTGTTACTGGATGGGAGGCACAGATATGAAAAGGGTTACGATGTGCTTAGTGCACAATACGGCAATCCTCCACCCTCCATCAGGGTGGTCAGACGTGACCGACCGGAACCTTGATGACGAGTATTCCTGCTCTCACATTCCCATGCGGCCAAACATCGGGCCACTGTCACGTCCGAATGAACCACAAATCTGTATACTGCACGATTCGACCAGCCGACCAAATGGGGACCAACAGTGAGGCTGCTGTCAGGAGCCGATAGACCTGCATCACATGAATATGTGGTACCTCCGTGTCCTTCACTAAGATCACTTAACATCTGATGCTGTTCATGCCCCTTACGTAGCCTGTCAGGTCTAGTAACAACGCTAAACACGAAAAATACTAATGCAATTAGGTGATCTTTCTGCCTATCACAAACAATGGTGTTCCTGTACAAAGTTACATTGACATCCGACATGTCCTTGGGTTCTTCACTTTTTGTCAGGCAGTCTATATAAATGGGGAATATTTTACTGTATATTTAAGTCTGCTCACATTTTTATCTCGCAAAATGTTGATGGAAAATCACAAATTTTTAATATTAAATATTTCCTTTTTAACAACATTTTATAGCTCTGGGAAAGAGGGAGGTAATAAAGTGACGTGACCACGTTTCACGGGGCAAGACGTATCAAGTCTTTACGATTTGCTCAGAATTACACTTGGATGAACGGGACACTACTATTTTCCATGAAGAGCAACTCGATAGGTAGACGTTTACACGCGGAATCTATAAGTTCGTTATCTACAAACCGGTGATATAACTGGAAGTTGGGCTGCAAAGTAATATGAAGTTGATCCCTACTTACCGCTGGCACGGTACGCTAATTACGGGAAGTAGTCAGGATGAATCCGAACACTTATAACATCTCGAAGGTTGTTCACGGATACGTTCAGAATACTTTGGTACAAAAGACACGTGGCTCATTATATACACTATGTGATCAAAAGTATCCGGACACCTGGCTGAAAATGACTTACAAGTTCGTGGCGCCCTCCATCGGTAATGCTGGAATTCAAAATGATGCTGATCCACCCTTAGCCTTCATGACAGCTTCCACTCTCGCAGGCAAACGTTCAATCAGGTTTCTTGGGGAATGGCAGTCCATTCTTCACGGAGTGCTGCGCTTGGGAGAGGTATCGATGTCGGTCGGTGAGGCCTGGCACGAAGTCGGCGTTCCAAAACATCCTACCGGTGTTCTATAGAATCCAGTTCAGGAGTCTGTCCAGGTCAGTCCATTACAGGGATGTTATTGTCGTGTAACCATTCCGCCACAGGCCCTGCATTATGAACAGGTGCTGGATCGTGTTGAAAGATGCAATCGCCATCCCCAAATTGCTCTTCAACAGTGGGAAGCAAGAAGGTGCTTAGAACTTCAATGTAGGCCTGTGCTGTAATAGTACCACGCCAAACAACAGGGGGTGGAAGCCCCCTCCATGAAAAACACGACCAGAACATAACACCACCGCCTCCAAATTTTACTGTTGGCACTACACACGCTGGCAGATGACGTTCAACGGGCATACGGCATATCCACACCCTGCCATCGGATCGCCATACTGTACAGTGATTCATCACCCCATACAATGTTTTTCCACCGTTCAGTCTTCCAATGTTTACGCTCCTTACACCAAGCGAGGCGTCGTTTGGCATTTACCGGCGTGATGTGTGGCTTACGAGCAGCCGCTCGACCATGAAATCCAAGTTTTCTCGCCTTTCACCCAACTCTCATAGTACTTGCAGTAGATCCTGATGCACTTTGGAATTCCTGTGTGATGGTCTGGATAGATGTATGCGTATTACGCATTATGACCCTCTTCTACTGTCGTCGGTCTCTGTCAGTCAACAGACGAGGTCGGCCTGTACGCTTTTGTGCTGTACGTGTCCCTGTACCTTCTCGTTTTCACTTCAGTATCACATCGGATACAGTGGACCTAGGGATGTTTAGGTGTGTGGGAATCTCGCGTACCGACGTATGACACAAGTGACACCTAGCCACCTGACCCAAGTTCGAAGTCCGTGAGTTCCGCGGAGCGCCCCATTCTGCTCTCTCACGATGTCTAATGACCACTGAGGTCGCTTTTATGGAGTACCTGGTAGTAGGCGGCAGGACAATGCACTTAATATGAAAAACGTATATTTTTGGGGGTGTCCGGATACTTTTGATCTCATAGTGTAGTAATAATATAATTACGATTGATTCGATTTGTTACTCCAGTTACTTCGGTTTCTGCGAAAACGCCTTCACAACAGTGAAAAAGCCTTTCATATGTAATCACCAAGACGTAGAATACAGAACAGAGAGTAATACAACAAGCCTTCGACAAAATACGTACACTTTTATCACAGTGCGTCAGCGCGGGAACAGCATAGCGTCTCTGTGTTGCTTTAGCATTGCTTTGAGTGAACCCATATCGGTCACTTCTCCATCAGTACACCTACCCATACCACTGTGTATCACTAACACTGCCCGAGGAACAAAAAAAAAAACCAGTACTAAATGCAAGCTTGAAGGCGAAGAGTAAAGGGGCTATTGGTGTTGTCTGCAGCAAGTGATGTGAGTCAATGCAACAAGTCTCTTTCCAAACGTGACAAAAAACCCATGTAGTTGTCGTTGTTGAAGTCTTCCGTCCGAAGACTCGTTTGGCGCAGCTCTTCACGGTAGTCCACCTTCTGCAAGCCTCTTCATCTCCGAATAACTTCCGTAACCAATATCCATTTGAACCTGTTCACTGTGTTCATACCTTGGTCCTCATCTGCCATTTTCAGCCCCCCACACTTCCCTCCATTATACTAGATTGACAATTCCTTGATGTCTCAAGATATGTGCCATCAATAAAGATCCCTTCTTTCAGTTAAGTTGTGCCATAAATTTCTTTTTTACCCATTTCGATTCTGTATCTCCTCATTAATTAGTCGATCTAACCGCCTTATTTTCAGCACTTTTCTGTACCAAATGGTTCAAATGGCTCTGAGCACTATGAGACTTACATATGAGGTCATCAGTCCCCTAGACTTAGAACTACTTAAACCTAACTAACATAAGGACATCATAAACATCCATGTCCGAGGTAGGATTCGAACCTGCGACCGTAGCAGCAGCGCGGTTCCGGACTGAAGCGCCTAGAACCGCTCGGCCACAACGGCCGGCTTTTCTGTATCACCACATTTCAAAAGCTTCTGTTCTCTTCTTGTCTCAAGTGCTTATCGTACACCTTTGACTTCCCTTCCGTACCAGTCTACACTACACAAAAATAAATTCAGAAAACTCTTCTCAACACTTAAATTTATTTTAGATATTAAGAAATCCCCATTTTTCACAAATTTTTTCTTGCTGTCGTCAGCCGGTGCTTTACATCCTCTCTGCATTGCCCCTTATCAGTTATTCTGCTGTCCCAACAGCAAACCTCGTCTACTACTTTTAGTGTATCATTTCCTACCGTAATTCCCTCGGCATCGCTCCGAATGTAGTCCGAGTACACCTCATTATTCTTATCTATTTTTAACGTTCAGTATATTACGTCTTACCAAGGCACTTTTCATTCCATTCAACTGCTCTTGTCACACTTTTGCCGTCACTGACAGAATTAAAATATCATCGGTAGAGCTCAATCTTTTTATTTCTTCTCTTCAAAATTTCTCATTGGTTGCCTTTACTTCTTTCTCATTGCCTGACTTTCTTCCAACCACTGCTTCCTTTTTATGTCTTTCGACTATTATAACTGCCGTCTAGTCTCTGCACTAGTTGTAAATAACCTTTCGCTCCCCCTTTTATCGTTGCTGCCTCATAATTTGAAAGAGTATATTCCAGTCAACATTGCCAAAAGATTTCTCTGCATGTACAATGGTTACAAACGTACGTTTCAATTTCTTTAACCTGTATTTCACCATAAGTTGTAGGGTCAGTATTGCCTACATTTATCTGGAAGCTAATGCGATCTTCTTCAAGATTGGCTTCTACTAATGTCGCCATTCTTCTGTAAATAAATCGTGTCAGTATTTTGCAACCACGAGTTATTATGCCGATGATTCGGTAACGTTCTCAGCTGTCAGCACCTGCCTTCATTGGGATAGGAATTATTACATTCTTTTGGATTATCTGACAAATTAACAGTTTCCAGCTACATACTGTATGAACCCTTACTAATAGGAACACAATTAGTTTCGCGATATCAAATCACATCCTCAGATGTACGTGGGTTGGATAAAAAGTGGTGGCAACACGGTTGTAATTCATACCGGACTTCATTGACACATGTTCACCGTATTACATGCCTTCAATATAATGGACCCGCATCTCCATCATCTTCTGCTGCAGAGAAGGAAGTCGTCGTACACCGTCAGCGCATCCATCTCTGTCGACGTCCCGCAAGGGCCGCCCTATGGCACGTATGATGTCTTCTCTTGTGTTGTAGCGCATGCCACAAAGAGATTCCTTTATTTTGGCGAACAGGTCGTAATCGTACGGACCCATAATATCGGGTGAATATCGTGGACGCTCCAGAATCTGCCACCCCCATATACAGAAGCTCATGCACGGGGTTCGCCGTGTGCCATCGTGCATTGGCATGAAGGATGATAGGATGCAGTGCCACAACACTGTTGTGCGCTCCGACTGCGTGCCACTTGAGTCTTGATCCACGCACGTCGTTCGTGTTTTCTAATCATACTGTTAGGGTGCTTGAAGTGGCCTGCACTCTCAGGCAGTACACACCGCAACTGACTCAGAGACAGCCATCGCCGTTCACTGCACTGCCTCAGCTGACCGTCTGCTATCAGCTATAGACTGCGGGCGTGCCATGCTACCCATGATGCGACACTGTTGCCACTATTTTTTATCCAACCCGTGTAGATAAGTCAGTAAAGCATTAATCCCATGATATGGAAAGTAAGGGGACTCAAGCTTCTCAAAATATAATGCTGTTACCTGCAACACGCAGGGTGCCCCAAATCAAATTATTTTTGTTGGCTCTCGCCTCCCACGCCCGGGTTCCCGGGTTCGATTCCCGGCGGGGTCAGCGATTTTCTCTGCCTCGTGATGGCTGGGTGTTGTGTGCTGTCCTTAGGTTAGTTAGGTTTAAGTAGTTCTAAGTTCTAGGGGACTGATGACCATAGATGTTGTCCCATAGTGCTCAGAGCCATTTGAACCATTTTTGTTGGCTCTGAGCACTATGGGACTTAACATCTGAGGTCATCAGTCCCCTAGAACTTAGAACTACTTAAACCTGACAAACCTAAAGACATCACACACATCCATGCCCGAGGCAGGATTCGAACCTGCGACCGTAGCGGTGGCGCGGTACCACACTGTAGCGCCTAGAACCGCTCGGCCACCCCGGCCGGCCAAATTATTGTAAGAAGGTTGAGTCCCCCTCCTTCCAATATTATGGGCTTAATGTTTTACTGACGTATCTACACCTGAGGATGTGATTTGATATCACGAAACCGGTCGTTTTCCTGTAAATAATGTTTCATGTACAGCTGGAAGCAGTTTATTTGTCAAATATGGATTACTTCAGCTGCGGTTGCTCACATCATAAAATTGTTCGCCTCGAAGTCTGAGGGTGTGTGTCGATGAAATCTTATGGGACTTAACTGCTAAGGTCATAAGTCCCTAAGCTTACAAACTGCTTAACCTAAATTATCCTAAGGACAGACACACACACACCCATGCCCAAGGGAGGACTCGAACCTCCGCCCGGACCAACCGCACAGTCCATGACTGCAGCGCTCCAAACCGCTCGGCTAATCCCGCGCGGCGAAGTCTGAGGGTATTTCGCCTGTGTGACGTACTGTACCTTGCATACAACGTGGAACAGTTTTATCGTGGGTGGCTCTCCAAAGATTCTCAGTAATTCTGAGAGTACGTCGTCCGTACTGTCATATAATGGCAGTTCAAAAAGAAACCAGCCGGAGGCAATAGAATGTTAGAAGTATTGACACTGGCTGTTGAGACACTTGTCCCACTGTGACAAGGCGGTGAATGGCTGTCTCATAAAATTCCCGGGGCTGCGATGTTAACCATTTCCGCAGGTACAGCTGGATGTCGTCGTTCGAGGTGAATCGTTTGCCCCTCAGAGCCTTTTTAAGGGGTCCAAAAATAGGGAGAGAGGTCCCGAGTGCATGGAGGGTGGCCGAGGACCTCTCATTTGAATTTCTGCAGGAGTGCCGCGACTTTGTTGGCCGTCTGAGGCTTTGCATTGTCGTGGAGCAGAATGACCCCCGGGTGAGATTGGCAGGTCGTATTGATTTGATCTCTTGGCGAAGGGTAGTTAAGCTTTACGAGTAACGTTGGGCATTCACTGTTGTCCCGTACTGCAGGAGGTGAATCAGAAGCGGGCCATCTTGTTCAAAGAAGAACGTCAGCATAGGGGTAAACCAGGTCACTGTGCGCCACGTTTTACTGGATTGCGTTTTATTTTCTGACCAGCGGGCCGCGGCTGACTTGCCAGCGGACCTGCCAACTCTTTTAGGCAACACTCGGACGAATGTGGTTAAAGTTTTACAGTTCTGTGCCATGTCAAATGTTTTTACAAAGATTTTAGGGAGAGGATTTTAATTTGCTCACTGTGTGACAAGCTCGCCCATATTTTATGTAAGTGGCCAGCCAATGACAATTTCCTGTGTCATTCTTGTTGCTATGTTTTCCCTTTCCTTAGGTTTTACATTCTTCTGTAGTATTTTCCCTCCTTTTCTGCTTTCTTTGAGTGTGTTTTTTCAGTTTTATTAGGTCTCTCCACATTCGTTAATTTTCATGTGTGTCAGGGCGCTGATGACCTCGATGTTGAGCGCCCATAAACCCCAACACACACACACACACACACATAGGGGTAAACGATTCACCTCGGACGACGACGTCCAGCTGTACGTGCAGAACTGGTTAACACCGCAGCTCCGGGAATTTTATGAGACAGCCATTCACCGCCTTGTGTCACAGTGGGACAAGTGTCTCAACAGCCAGGGTCAATACTTCTAGCATACAGGTACTGATTTCTGTAATTATGCCTCCGGCTCGTTCCTTTTTGAAATCCCCTTATATGTTGCATCTCGTCTTCTTTTTCTCTTTCCCTAATACTGGTTTCCCATTTCTTTCCTTTGTATAACCCTTTCACGTATTCCTTCCACCTTTCCCTTCTCTGTTTAGCAATGGCTTGCCACTTGAGTTCTTTATATTCATACAGCTGCTTCTATTCTTCTCAAAGTTCTCTTTAATTTTCCTATAGGTAACGTCTACATTTGTTCTAGCTACGCAAGCATCTACTCCCTTGCCTTTGACCTCTAGCCAGTCCTCTTTAGTCAGTTTAAACGTCCTGTCAGTCTCATATTTTGAACTGTTTTCCTTTACCTTGTTCCATAGTTTTACACAGTTTTACCGTCGACATTTGCACTGCTTGTAGATATTTTCAGCGCAGTACAGATGCAAAGATATACGGGGTAAGTAGTCAAGGGAACTGCAGTTACTCTGTAACGAGCGCTGGAGACCAGGAATCTAATGCTCCAAAATACGAAAGCTGGTCAATAGAGACTGACACTGCTTTTTCCTGTAGCTTCTGTAACAGTTTCCTTTCTGTACAATGAAAGTAGAAAGGAGGGGGGTTTTATGTGTAATATCCATACGCGGGAGCACTCACGTATTGGTAGGTTGGTAGTAATGCTTTGTTTCGTAGACGCTCTTTGCATTTCGCATACCAAATACTGGAGGTGACGCGTGAGGAGCAGTACGGCGCAATAAAATTCCGTGTTCGTTTGAACCATAGAGCCACTGAAACTTGCGAAAAAATGCACCAAGCGTACAGTAAAGATGCATTATATAGTGCACCAGTGTTTAAGTGTTTCAAGGACTTCAAAGAAGGCCGACTTGTCTGTATTAAGGAAGGTGGGCGCCTGGTGTTTCGACTTCTGCTGCGCGTGAAGTCAACATCAACACAGCTGCTGTGATTGCCCGTGAGGATTGGCAGATAGCATTATGCAACCTCAGTCAAGTGTTGAGAATTTCAAGTGACAGTGTCTTTGCGATTGCGCACTATCATCTCCACATGACCCCTGTTCGTGACCGCTGGGTGCCACGTATGTTGACTGCCGAACTAAAACCTGTGCGAATGGAGACAAGCCGTGAGGATTGCGTCTCTTTGCTGACGAAGGGGATGCGTTTCTGGAATCTATTATCACCAGTGGTAAGTCATGCAGGCGTCATTGTGACCCTGAAGGAAAACGAGCGGTCACAGTGCGAAAATCGCCGAGTTTTCCAACATCAAAAAAGGCGGGAGTTATTCCATTTGGAGGGAAAGTGTTGGTGATCATATTTTCTGTCATGGAGTGATTTATCAGTACGCAGTCCCCTTTCACACTGCTGTAACAGCGGTACAGTAAACGTCAGTATTGGCTAATCTGAGGAAAACTTTACAAGGAAACGCTTAGAACTTGTATTGTATGTTAACCGGGGACCTAGAAACAACGGAGAGGCTCCGTCCCCGCCGCAGCCGCAGCGGTCCACAACCACACGACGACTACCGCAGTCCACTTCACCCCTCCGCCGCCGCACCGAACGCAGGTGGATCCCCCAGGGAACGTCTCACACCAGACGAGTTAACCCCCTCTGTTTGCGTGGTAGAGTAATGGTGGTGTACGCATACGTGGAGAACTTGTTGGCGCAGCAATCGCCGACGTAGTGTGTAGCTGAGGCGGAATAAGGGGAACCAGCCCGCATTCGCCGAGGCAGATGGAAAACCGCCTGAAAACCATCCACAGACTGGCCGGTTCACCGGACCTCGACACAAATCCGCCGGGCGGATTCGTGCCTGGGACCAGGAGGTCCTGCCCGCCCGGAAAGCCGTGCGTTAGACCGCACGACCAACCGGGCGGGCTAACACTTAGAACTTACTCGGATTGTGACGACTTCATCATGACAGTGTGCAGCTAACGTCGCAAATCAAGTCATGCAGTTTCCGGCTCAGTTCAACATTAGTTGTGTACTGCATCCACCTTATAGCCCAGACCTTGCACCCAGTGACCTTTTTCTTTCTTTTTTTGTTACCATCTTCAAAGGCAAAGCTTCTCGGCATTCGATAGAGAACTCTGAAGCAGTGCCCAAGAAAAGTGAGGCGATTCTCAAGGAACTGACAAAGAACGGACTACGTCATGTGTTCGAGGACTGGGAGAGACGCTGCAAAAAGTGCGTTCAAGTATGAGCGGAGTGCTTCGAAAAAGATCGTGTGAACATTGAAATGGAGTAATAAACTTGCGTAAAAATACCATTCTCAGACTGCGTTGATCAGCCCTCGTACTCATAAGATATGCCTGATGTAATCCTCCGAAATTTTGTCGGTAGTTTCGGTGCATCCTGCATTTATGTTTGGTAGATCCACTATCAGCTAGCACTGGCAGTTCGTACGCCCGGTCCGCAATAACGCAGCCCTCCAGTGCTTAGGGCTCGGTAGCTGGCTGGACAGTAAGTGGTGGGTTGGGGGCAGTGTGGTGCATTACTTTGCGGTGGCAGAGCGCGTCGCGCAGTTGTGGAGGGTGCCATTCTTCTGGTGGAGTGCGGTGGCAGTGACAGCTAGCGGCGGAGCGCGCGTCCTCACCAGCACGGATGACGTCGACCCCGCTGGGGTACCAGCGCTCGCCCTGCCGGAGCAGCAGCAGCACCGTGTTGTTGGGTAGCGTGCGGAAGTACTCGCCGTCCTCCACCTGCGTCCCGTCTGCTTCAAGCACGAGGCGTACCGGCTCACCTACCGGCAGGCCGAGCTTCTCCCTTCCTGGGGACAATACCGCAACCTGTTACGCCGCACCAGCGCCCACCCACATCACACTTGCTATCTATCACAGGCACAGGACGACTGCAAAGTCATCACCGAAACCAAGTAAATGTAAACTACATACATGCATGCATAAAGACATAACGTGTCTAAAAAGTTCCGTAAATTATTCATTATTTGGTTCTGGAGCTCTTGCAGTAGACATGTTGGTAGGCAAAATTACTGGATTTCAAATCTGCCTGTTATACAAAAAACTGGTGTGTATATAAACCAAATATGTTTCAGCACCTTTGCATCATCGTCAGTGAGTAATCCTTTTTCAGTTTTGCGAAATGTAAACATGTAAGTAAAAATTATTATAGCGAAATTAGGCCTAAAAACAGTTTTTCTCTGTTGCTATTGCCTCAGTTTTTTCAACTTTGGTGGGTTATATAGAACCCTTTATACATTACCGGTACTATAAAGGTTCAAAAATGGCTCTAAGCTCTAAGGGACTTAACATCCGCCGGCCGCGGTGGCCGTGCGGTTCTAGGCGCTTCAATCTGGAACCTCGCGACTGCTACGGTCGCAGGTTTGAATTCTGCCTCGGGCATGGATGTGTGCGATGTCCTTAGGTTAGTTAAACAGTAGTTCTAAGTTCTAGGGGACGGATGACCTTAGAAGTTAAGTCCCATAATGCTCAGAGCCATTTGAACCATTTGAACTTAACATCTGAGGTCACCAGTCCCCAGACTTAGAACTACTTGAACCTAACTAATCTAAGGACATCACACACATCCATGCCCGAGGCAGGATTCGAACCTGCGACCATAGCAGCAGCGCGGTTCCGGACTGAAGCGTCTAGAACCGCTCGGTCGCAGCGGCCGGCATACTATACAGGTTGTTAGGGATGTAGGTACGGATTTTGTGATCATTGGTACATTAATATGTACCCATTTCTTCTGTTCCCATTTTTTCTGAGTGTCTAACAGTCTTCCCAGAAAACACATGACATAATTTACAACCGGATGCTTTCTGCATGGTCGTAGCTGCGCCGTGAATTGGACTAAGCCTTTCAGTACAGACTATCCGTTTAGCGTCCACACGTCCACACTTCTATATCTGATATGCTGCCCAGGGGAAAATAAATATTAATCGCCTACTCGTGCCATGCATAATTGGAGGTACTAGACAACCTAAGAACATACTACTCGTAAAATCTGTAATTATTATTCTGCAAATGAAGTAAATACTTATATGTAATGTTGTTTAGGAGAATGTCCTCAGTTATCAAATACACCCTGTATACTGGTAGCTTGTTTTCTGAAATTAACTGATGTTACTGCGAGATATGGGAACGAGCGAACATGAACACGGATTGGACACAAAGCACAAACATAAACACCGGTTAAGTGAAAACGTGTTGTATTGTATTGTATTGTATGTTAACCGGGGGCCTAGAAACGATGGAGAGTCTCCGTCCCCGCCGTAGCCGCCGCAGTGGTCCACAACCCCACGACGACTACCGCAGTCCACTTCACCCCTCCGCCGCCCCACACCGAACCACTTTTTCAGGGTTATTGTGCGGTTCGGCCCCCGGTGGACCCCCCCTCCCCGGCGAACGTCTCACACCAGACGAGTGTAGCCCCTATGCTCGAGTGGTAGAGTAATGGTGGTGTACGCGTACGTGGAGAACTTGTTTCAATCGTCGACATAGTGTAACTGAGGCGGAATAAGGGGAACCAGCCCGCATTCACCGAGGCAGATGGAAAACCGCCTAAAAACCATCCACAGCCTGGCCGGCTCACCGGACCTCGACACAAGTCCACCGGCCGAGGTGGCCGAGCGGTTCTAGGCGCTACAGTCTGGAATCGCGCGACCACTACGGTCGCAGCTTCGAATTCTGCCTCGGGTATGGATGTGTGTGCTGTTCTTAGGTTAGTTCGGTTTAAGTAGTTCTAAGTTCCAGGGGACTGATGACCTTAGAAGTTAAGTCCCATAATGCTCAGAGCCATTTGACACAAGTCCGCCGGGCAGATTCGTGCCGGGGACCAGGCGCTCCTTCCCAATTCGGATAGCCGTGCATTAGACCGCACGGCTAACCGGGCGGGCGAAAAAGTGTTACTTGCCACTGAAAAAAAGTGCTATGCTAGTGTGTGCATTTCAACAACAGCTGAAAATGTAGATGAGAAACGAAATGTAAATAACCGAGAAATATAGCCGCGAAATATTTTCGCACAACAAAATTACATTTATAGACAAAGTTACTTATTAACTTGTCAACATCATTTAATAGCAGACGAGAAGCTACCAATGTACAATAATATACAGACGGCCGTACGTAACCCACCAACGTAGAAAAAAGTAAAGTAATGACAACAATAGACAAAAATATTTTAGGCCCAATTTCATCAGAATAATTATTACTTAAACGTGTTTACGAATAAAGAGTACCCACTGACAATGTTACAAAGGTGCTGGAGCATGTTTGGGTTTCTACAAAAAAACAGTTCTATGTGCAACAAACAGGTGGACCTGAAATTCAGTATTTAAGTTCCATAAATGGCATCACAAAACAGAGGAAACAGAAGATGAAAACAAACCACCGTAACTGATTTTCTAATGTCTGGGTTTGCAGTTACCAGTTTTATTCCACGATAAAATTGACGACTCCTCTAGATGTCTTTGCCAGATGTCGAGCGCAGATTTTGTTACTCGCTGTTTCGACACCAGCAAGTCTGGTACTGCTCTCGTGGCAGGCTCCTTCCTTATATGTAGCAAGAAGACAGGCCTGCGCAATTGAGATAGAACAGCTTCCAGTCGTTCCTGTATGGTCTTCAAGGGATTGTTATACCATTCTTACAGCAAAATACTGTGAACTTCATGTAATAAAGATGAAGGTTGACAGCGATCAAGCGCTCTTCTCTCCAAAGTAGGCCACAAAGGCTCATACGTAATATGAGAGCTGGAGACTGTGGTGGCTAGGGTAGATGCGACAGTTAGTTCTCGTGCTCGAAAAACCAGTCCTGGACGATGCGAGCTGTGTGAACAGCGGCTCTGTAATCTTGGAACATAGCATCAGCATTGGGCAATAAACGTTCTACCATGGGATGGACCTCATCAGCCAAAAGAGCCACGTAATCCATGCCGTAACGTGACCTTGCAGAGTAGCCATGAGGCCGACAGAATTCCAAGATGTAGGTGCCCAGTTCATCACAGAACCACCCTGTTTCACTCTTGGGACGTAAATTTGGCCCGAAGTTGGAAACGTCGTGAAAGAAGATTCCTCCGACCAAACGGCTTGCTGGTATTGTTCCCCAGTCCAGGTTTTATGGCTTCGGGACCACGCTTTCCTGTTACGGGCATTTGCATCACTGATTAGAGGTTTCGGAATTCTAGCACGCCCTGCAGTTCCCTGCTGATGGAGTTCCCTTCGGGTCTTTTTGGTGTTGACACGTGTGCGACATTCAGATCTGCAACGCCTTTCGCACCTGTAGTCCCCTTCTTTTTCGTCAAAATCCTCTTCAATGACCGCCTGTCATGATCACTCAACACAAAAGTTCTTCCGCGTTGGGATTCGGATGACGTTTCTTCGCTTTCCCTGAGTGCGTTAATAATGTTAGATACGGTGTGTCTTCAAACACCAAACACTTCCACTACATTGGTTACGGAAGCACACGCCATACGAACAGGAACAGTTCGCCCTCGTTCGAATTCACTTAGTTCCGACGTAATGCACACACAACTACACAGAACACTGTTCTGACCGCGACTGATAGTTGCAACGTATTGTGGACATTGCACAGGAGCAGTACGTGATCAAATAAATCAGCGCAACCTGTATTTACGTTCGAGCAAGCATTTGTAGCGGTGTTTCCATATTTTTGTGCAACGGCTGTATACGCTACCTCCTAGCGCTTAGGGAAACCATTTCAAATGCTTGTACATGTTCAAGGAAAATGGAAATGAGCGTTTGGCGTCATTGGCCGGGAGGCCCCTTACGGGGCAGGTCCGGCCGCCTTGCTGCAGCGGAATTCGACGCCACATTGGGCGACCTGCGCGCCGGATGGTGATGAAATGATGATGAAGACAACACAACACCCAGTCCCTGAGTGGAGATAATCCCCAACCCAGCCGGGAATCGAACCCGGACCCGTAGGACGGCAATCCGTCACGGTGACCACTCAGCTATCGGGGCGAACCCCATGTTCAAGAGAACAACTATTATCGAAAGGCTTGATACAACAACGGAGACTGAAATGAGAGTCTCGCTTGGCGGTATTTACACAGCAGTATCCGATTCCGATCGCGTTTTCAGTTTTGGCTCATGTCTCGGATAAATTGTTGATGCCATCATTAATAAGAGTTACATCACTGTGTTCTTATTTTTAAGAGCTGTAGGACGTTGTTAAGAAGTATATCAACCATACAAAACAAGCACAGTTGCAGTTACATTTAGATTATTACAAGAGTCAAGAGGATTACACATACAAAAAAATTACATGCCTCTCTGCATACTATAATTTGCTGAAGTTCTCGTTTCCATATTTTGAACGCTTCACGAAATAAAATGGATGTTACGTCCAAGACATACAGATAAGATACAGACATCAGTATTTAGAGGATCTCTCGAAGTACTTAACTCACGGTACAAGTGCTGAATATGGTCGCAGCTTGTGACACGGGAAACGTCAATAAGTGCACGCAGTTCATTGAGGTAGTTGACACAAATTGTTCGTGAAGGCGCAGCACCAACCTGCTTTGGAAATCTGTTCGCTGGGTGACCTGTCTGCATGCGCGAATTAATTCGATGCGACAATACGGAGTAGACGATTTGTCTGCGTATTCCGACACGCCCTGTTGCAAATGTGCCACGGCGCGTATTACGAATCGAAACTTAGAGGGAGATGCTCTACCCGCCGATGTGTGTCATTCTTTTTGCAGTCATCGTGCAGTCGTATTCTGAAAACCCCAAGGTACTCAGTCATGTCTTCTTGAAACTTGATCAACATTTTTTTAAAATGGAATTGTGCCTTTTTGCTGTCAAAACAGCAGATATCGACGAGTTCAGTGATATAACTCTTTTGTAGATTTGAAAGGAATTACCTAGAAAAAATACAGTAAATGTAAGGATTTTGGCACTGTTGTTGCGGCCGTTGAACGTCCAGCCACCCCGAAGTATGTGCCACCCTCCAAGGGAACTTGCACCGTCGAGCTAACAGATACGTGATGTTTCCGCAACTCTCGACGGAAACTTGTTTCGTGGAGACAAGATATTTCGTCATTCGTGTGCTGCTCTTCGGAGGAATTAACTGAAGTACAGTCTACGTAGGCCTAGATCAGATTTATTGTGAGGAATACAGCAGTTCTTTAACAGTGTCTTGTTCGGGGTAAAAAATTCACATAGTCGAATCGGTAGTAACTGTATAAGCCATTTCATGAGTACAGTGCCATTTACTAATGAACAATTAATCGACACGCTCTTAATATATGGGAAATATCACCAAAGTGCATCAACAGCAGCAGAGCTGCATGCAGAGCGTTTCCCAGGATGAGGTAATGGGCGAGTTGTGGCGCACTAAAAATATTCTAAGTTCTGAGTTGGAGTGGCCGCACGGCAAGCCGGGGCTCGTCAGCAACCATGTGGTGCCGAGCCGTTAGCCGGAGCAAGAAGGGTAGCCCCAGCGTGTGGTCCAGGAGAACCGCGTGGCTGGGAATTCCATGTTGACGCTGTGTCGAGGACTGTGCTTTGTGTCGATTAAGGACATTTGTATGCCGGGAGTGCCAAAGATGGCGAACTTTGCGAAACCATAAAGGCTGAGATTTCACGGTTTATGTAGAAATTAATAATAGCCAGAGGAATCATGATACCTCAAAAAGAAACATGTGAATTACCATTATTTGCATGATGATTCTGATGGTGTAATCAGATTTTCAATATCTTTATTAGTTTAAAGTTTAGTATCTGACCGTAAATTATACAAGTAACACCCAGCAACGAATTTCCAAAATCTAAATGGTTAATCCGATTTTGTCGATCGACATGTCTTTAGAAAGCTATTAGTGTTAACCTAAATTGGTATGAATTACAGGCACGAAACTTGAGTAGTACATGAATTATTGGAAGTCCAAGTGGTCGATTACTATTGATCGCGTCAAGCTATAAGTACTCCACAGTTACACGAAAAAACGATAACAGCATGCTTATAAATATATTTATTCATCTGTCTTTTTTATATCCAATATATACTATTCATGAAGAAATTGGTCAAATATTTACTGTGATTTAGAAAGCCGAGATGCATTAGGTAGGTACTGGCCTACTTTTGTTTATATTCCTTTGGTATATTTTTATGTAATCTGTTTATGTATTTAATAATGTGTGTTAGACCGTGTTTATGGTCCAACCGTAGGAATATTTATAGAATTTCAAGTTATTTAAATGTAAATCCTGTATTTCGTATGTGTTTCAATATGTTTGTGAGTATGCGTTGGCTTGGAGACATGGCGGGAGCAGTCTAGCCAATTACAGCGCTCGTTACTACGGTAGGAGACTACTGAAGTCAATGGGGAGACTGTATGGAAGTGGGGGAGGAGCATCGGGTAGCAGGGGTCATGGGGGAGTGCTGGACAGGAAGGCGCGTGGACGGTCGCAGGAAGTACTTGGAGAGTGTTGAGCAGTTTGCGCGTGGTCGCGGGAGATAGAAATATTTCGTAGTGCCGAGTTGTGCACTTGAGATTTCCGTGGCTACTGTAGTGAAGACGTAGTATGCCTTTAGAATGGAATATCTTGCGAGCTATGTTGTTGTTCATAACTAATTACGTGAAGTAGGAATCTATTGTTTCCATGTTATTCAACTTATATTTTATTTGGTTGCTGGACCATCGACACCAATAAGTGTTTTGCAGTAATAAATGGCATTACTAAAGGTTCTTCTGCTATCATACTCATCATTTAAAGTCGTTAAAATAGTATCTGCAGATTTTATTTAATTGCAATCTTTCATTTATAAATTTCTATGTTACATTTAAAATTCGCAATTGTCGAATGATAGGAACCTTCGACCATTCGATTCATCCGTTAATTCATATTGTATACTGTAGACTCAGAAGTATTTGTCTTGTAATGCGGCAACTACGTATCCCAGCCCCTAGACAACGAAACCAGCCAAAACCTCTAATATTTCAACTCTGAGGGTACGTAGTCGAGGGCCACCACTAATTTTTTTGAAAGCCCACACCAGGTAGACGCTGTCCAACTCGTCCCATCTACGTTAATACAATGAAAAGCTCCGCAAAACTGGAAGTTTTGCCCCAAGAAAATGTATATGAGGGAAGACTGTTACTAACGATGCTCCAAAAGCAGACGCTCTTGTAGCTGATGCAATAAATTCGCGTGCCCAATTCTCGTCAAGTACAATGAGTGAGGTTGGTACCTGCCAGAAAACCGTTCTACATATTCTTCGTAGACATTAGCAGCGCCTGTACAACATTTCTCTACATCAAGAGCTACAGGTGTACGACAAAAAATATGGAATGACCACGAGAAATACATTCTTGAACGTAAATGCTGATGGCAGCCAAGCATGCAGGTGGTGCTGCTGTATTTGACCAGGAATGGTGCGTGTGCAATGTTGTCAATACGTTGCAAGGATCAGTTGTGGTCAGAACACTGTTCTGTGTAGTTGCGCGTGTGTTATGTCGGAGCAGAGTGAATTCCAACGCGGGCAAATTGTTGGTACTCGTGTGACAGATGCTTCCGTAACCCAAGTAGCTGAAGTGTTTGGTGCTACAAGACGCAGGTATCTAAGATTTATACCGCATAAAGGGAAAGCGGAAAAACATCACCTGCTAAGGCAAAACGGGGGCGAAAATGTGTCTCGGTTGAGCATGTCGGACGGTTTTTGTAGAGGACTGTGACGAAAAGTAAGACGACGACATCTGCAAAAGTCATTGAAGAACTACATGTTGTACTCGCGAACTCTGTAAGTACCAAAACAACACTGAGGAATCTCTATAAGCAGAGTGAGCTGCAATTCCAAAAACACTCAACACTGATGGAAATGTGGTGCCAAAGCCATGAAACTTGGACTGTGGAGCAAAGGAAGAAATCATTTGGTCGAATGAATCTTGTTTCACACTGTTTCCAGCTTCTGGTCTAGTTTACGTTTTATACACACCGTTCCAAGCCTATGATGCCGACTGCTTGCAGCCAAGGGTGGAACAGGTCGGGGGTCAGTGATGATTTTGGCAGCCATATCGTGGTATTCCATAGATCTCATGTTTATTCCGCGAACTCGCATTACTGCCAAGGATTATGTGACCGTTTTGGCTGATCACTTCCATCTTACGGTACAACATTTGTTCCGCAACGGTGATGCTATGTTACAAGACGAGAGGGCCACTCACTTTGCATTGTCCTGGACTGGTTTTGTGAGAACACGTATGGATTGTCGCGTCTCCGTTGACTTCCATAGCTACCAGATCTCAAAATGGTTGAACCTTTGTGTTCACTTTGGCGAGAACGGTGCGTGATCACTATCCACCCTTACTACCTTTACTATGCGTCTTTACCTGAACTTGCCACTATTATGCTGGAAGAGTGGAGTAAGTTTCCTTTGATAACCATTCAGCATCAGTTATTTAGCAGTTCCGAGGCGACTGGAAGCGGTTCCGAATTACAATGGTTACGATTTTGGTGTTTCCATATTTTCGTTTCCTGCTCCACCTCTGAACATGGCAGTGACTTAAAAAAAAGCCACAATCACAAGTCAGGGGAATGTAAATTTGAAAAACATGCACTACTGGTCAATGGAGAAACTGCATTGGCTTCGTCAGGCTTTCAAGCGACAGTGGATTCTGAACGTGTGGTGTGGCTTAACCGGACAGCGCTACCTTGAACGAGGTAACGTACACAGACCTTTCGATGATATTTTATCCTTCTCATTAGGAAATACGCCCTTGTTTACTTGTCAAATGATGTGGTTCCAGCGTGATGGATATCCCAGCTACTATTCTTCGGTAGCAAGAGGTCAATTAAACCACTTATTTCCGAACTACTGGAAGGGAAGAGGCAGTTCTATTCAGGGATATCCAGCAAAATCGACCGGCTTGTCATCTTTAGATTTCCTCCTCTAGACTCGTGTAAAGCAAGTGCTCTACAAGAAGGTTTCAAAGACTCTGGAGAACAGGAGAGAGCGAATTAGTGCTGCGTGTGAAGTGATTACTCCAGACTTATTGGCAGCAGTCAGTTCATTGGTGACGCAGCGCGAACTTTGAATAAATCCTTTAAAAAATTCACCAATGGATATGAAACATAATGATAATGTTTAAACTGATTTCTTTGTCTACAATATTTGGTTCTATTTATTTCACGCGATTTTTATCCGTATGCAAATGAAACAGCATACGTAAAACAGACGGAAGTAATAATGCGGTTTTCCTTTAAGACATCAATTGTATCCTGCAAATTCTAATAATACTATCACTAATAAATATTGCTTTGCAAGCATCAGACGTTCTCATAGATATATAAACATTTATTGGACATAGTGGGAAGTAAAAAATGTTAATTGTCTCGTCTTAATGCCGGCTGAATCACTTCTCAGCGATATAATGTTTTCTTTGGTGCAAAACATGTTTAAATTTTTATGGACTCTGGAACACAACTATGACATTATGTCTTATACCAGAGGCCGTAGAAAGTGCAGTAAACTTTTAGGTGGCGGGCCATTCAACAGCATCCTTCCGTCTTACATCATAATCGGGGGGTGCGGTGTATAGAGGTAGATGGAGTTATGCGGATGAAAGAAAAATTCCACAGTTCCCCTTTGTGTTGTCTTGTGCTCGGCAGTCAATTTACGAGCCACAAGTCGATAAATACTGTAGCTTACGCTTACCAAAAATTTTGTAAATGCATTATTACAGTCTATGCGAGTCTCCTTGTCCTCCATTATATTTCTCGGAGACAGTTACCGATTTAGAGCCAGCGTATGTTGCACTCTACCGATGTTGTTTGTCATTGGACTTCTAACTACTGGATCGAAAATTGAGAGTCAAGAAGAGTTTTGTTTCCATTGACAAAGCATTTAAACCGATCCCAAAACAGCTTCCTTCTAACTGGCCACGTTTCGTGTAAACTAGCATTATCGTCCCTTGCGTCTCCGTCTCCGCTTTCCGAAATCTGTTATGGAAGTTGGTGTTTATACATTGCTTAGGTGGTTCTAGGACAAGAGGCTTCGTACTCTCTATGCTTTATTCGCCACAACTGAGGAATCCGTTTCATGTTAGGATGTTCGACGTTTCACTCGAGGCAAAGTATGTCATTTATAAACTAGCCGATTTACAGAATTTTTAGATGTACCCCGTGCATACAAACACAAAATACTTATTACCATTATCACATCATTACATTTAGCCTTCAAATAGCTGTTAGCGGCCACAATCAAGCATTATAACGCAAACGTGTAAGAAGTTTCCTAATAATAACACTGCAAATGCATGCGTTGAGAAAATCATGCAACATATATGTAGAGGGAAAGACAGTGCCAAGAAGTCTTCGAGGAATTATTTCTTCAACAGCTCAGTTTTAGGAAAATCATTGTGCATTCTCTTCACTATGTGAGGTCTCTTTGAGGAAAACCTATGCACTTAACACTTTCAGATCTGAATTTTTTCTGGAAGAAGGATTTTTTTGTGGGGTAATGCTCTTAGGTGATTTTTAATGATTTTGGATGCAAGATTTACACAAAAATATGTTCCCGTTTTCAAAACATACTTTGTACACTTGCCTTCACTTTATGTCTCTATTGTAATAAATAGTAAAATGGTCATTCAGTAATTACCATGCAATATAACAACAACAGTATTCAATGAGACACATCCGTGTGTTTTGGTGGTCACGAGCTGCTGCGCACAGCTGCACTGAGTTGCTGATATTTTCATAGTAATGCCCAACAGAAGGCGGCATTTGCGCGTGATGGAAATGTTGAAAATTCACAAATGTGTACCTCAGATTTCAACTGGGAAAAAATATTTCCGTTGCAGCTAAGACACAGTAAAAGTTAGTGTACACAATTGTAGCCAGAGGGTCTGAAAGTGTTAAGCTATGAGTCGTCATATTCATCGTATTTACTTGGATATTCACTTTATCTGGCAAGATTACGGCTAGAGGCCTCGTCTTAAATATAACCAGCTATCCTTCAAAAATACAGTATTTCTAAAACGAAATATAATGCTGGGTATTAGCTAACACAAACAATAAAAGTGAGAATGAGACTAAATGCAGTCATAAGACTGTTAATAGCTATATCAAAAAAAACATAGCAATAGCAGTGTACAGGAGATTTAAGGAAACAACAGGACCAGTAATAATAATAATAATAATAATAATAATAATAATAATTCCCGTGGAGGCCCGGGAAAAGAATAGGCCTCCGGTATGTTCTGCCAGTCGTAAAAGGCGACGAAAAGAACAAACCACTAATAGGGCTAACCCCCCTTTTAGTGTGATTACTTGGTTCAGGACAGAACTAAAGAAGCCTCGGACAAGCGCCGTCATGGTCGGGGACGACGCTTGAACCCTATGCCCGCCCACAATGGTAACGACACTGCTAGCCAACTAGAAAATGATTCAAATCCAAATAGAGGTGTTTTGCAGGATATGCTTCCTGCAACCACCCTAGAAGGAAAACAAAGACAGAGGATGAGATGGTCAGATGAAGTTAATCGACACCTCATGTTCTATTATTACCAAGCAACAAACCTAGGAACCAACACAACTGGATACAGATCACAAGTATACACAACATTTATTACCAGATACCCAGAATTAAAATTTTTAACAGAACAACGACTAGCTGATCAGATCCGTGTAATAATCAAAAATAACAGGATACCCCAGTCAGAATTAGAAAACATCAAACAACAAGTACAACAAATACTAGAACAAAATAATGTGCAATCAGAAGAAGAAGAAAATACAGTAATGGACTCAAACATCCCAGAGCAAACAAACAAAGAACAACACACATCAATTAAACAATCAGAGGAAAACGACATCTTAAGACAGCCACCAGAACAAGCACAAATAGAACACGAAGTGACACACATGTTAGATATAGAAGAGAAATTTCAGCTGACATATATAGAATACAAAGACACAAATACAGACATTAGACCATTCTTGCATAGACCACCAAATAACCCACAAGTCGAAACAACAGTAACAACTATCAACACAATCATACACAACAAAATAAATGAAAATACAACAATGGAAGAGTTACAACTACTGGTTTATGTAGGAGCACTCACTACAGTAAATATACACACTAGGCAGAGATCAGAACCAACCAACACACAGAAGAAACACACAAAACCAGCATGGCAACACAGGCTACAGATCAGAATAGAAAAACTGAGAAAAGACATCGGACAGCTAACACAATTTATAAGAAATGAAATATCAGACAAAAAACGAAAACGGTTAGGTAAAATCTCACAACAAGAAGCAATAGAGCAATTAGATGAAAAGAAGCAGAAATTACAAGCTTTGGCCAAACGATTTAGAAGATACAAAAAAAGTGAAAATAGAAGGAAACAAAACCAAACATTCAACACAAACCAAAAGAAATTTTACCAGACAATAGAAAACACACACATTAAAATAGGCAATCCACCAAACATAACAGACATGGAACACTTCTGGAGCAACATATGGTCAAACCCGGTACAACATAACAGGCATGCACGGTGGATACAAGCAGAAACAGACTCATACAAGATGATACCACAAATGCCTGACGTGATAATTTTGCAACATGAAGTCACCCGAGCAATTAATTCTACGCACAATTGGAAAGCCCCTGGAAATGATAAAATAGCAAATTTCTGGCTAAAGAAGTTCACCTCAACACATTCACATCTAACTAAATTATTTAACAGTTACATTGCAGACCCATACACATTCCCTGATACACTTACACATGGAATAACCTATCTGAAACCTAAAGATCAAGCAGACACAGCAAACCCAGCTAAATATCGTCCCATAACATGCCTACCAACAATCTATAAAATATTAACTTCAGTCATTACACAGAAATTAATGACACATACAACACAGAACAAAATTATAAATGAAGAACAAAAAGGCTGTTGCAAAGGAGCACGAGGATGTAAAGAGCAACTGATAATAGATACAGAGGTGACATATCAAGCTAAAACCAAACAAAGGTCACTACACTACGCATACATTGATTACCAAAAAGCTTTTGATAGTGTACCCCACTCATGGTTACTACAGATACTGGAAATATACAAAGTAGATCCTAATTGAAAAATACATCCAACTGTCTGAGGAAGTCAAGGACATGTGGCATCAAGATATAGTTGACATTATTCCAATTATACTTTCAACTACAGGAGTCATACCACACGATATCCACCAGTACATCAATGCAATACAGCTACATCCAAACTTATATATATAACTACAGAAATCCGTAATTATTGATACATGTTCAATTACCCGAAAGTTCCTAAATGCAATATAACACATACCGTACAGTTAATAGGAAGTGACGCTTGATCAAGGTCCGCGTCACTTTCCATTCTCAACCAGACTTAACGTCTGAGAAAGTAAAGAAATAATAATAATAATAACACAAGTTTTTCAGTTATATGCTGACCACACAGTTCAACCGACTTATCTGTCGAATAAAACAGTCAAATAGCATTGTCGCGAACGAAAACGATATGGAAAGCTACTCTCTTCACTGGCGTAGCTGTCCTGCTTACCAGAAACAGGCAAAGAACATACAGTGATAAAAATTAGGAATTAGAGAAAGGTGATATAACAAACAAAGCATCTTTGAAAGCTTGTCAATTTTGGAATCTTCTCAGTCATTATATTTGACATAAGAGTCGTTCACAGAGGACTTCCAGGAAAATCTCTCTGCAACTGGACTCAAGGAGAGTCTGACAGTGTTAATCTCATGGCCTGTGAAGCTGATTATCTGTCAGATCGCCCGCAAACGTTTGCTTGCAAAGCAGCTGTACAATACGGTAATAGCACTGCTTCCAATGGACTTCAGTAATGCCCCTGTAATTGTCATTAACAAAGTCCCTATCTCGTTTCAAACCACCATATTAGTCTGTACCTGTCAGAGTAATTTTGCATGTCTTTTCCAAAACACAATTTTACTCTATATTCTAGCATACAGTAAACTCTATGCTGTAACTCAAGCAATTATAGAAATACAAGTATAGTTATAATAACGGTCAGAAGAACGCAAGAACCAATACAGTTCAGTCAGTAAAGTGTTATGGGAAGGCAGTAAGGCAAAAACAGCCATACCCACTAATAAGCTTAAACACACACTTGAGTGGTCAAAATCGAATAAGTATATAATAATAACATAAGCATTGATTTGAACTGTGTACTGGTCTAGTAGTGGACATAAATGGAGTAGAAGGAACAGGTGAAATACGAAGATATAAAAATAAAAGGGACAAAGCATCAATCTGGAAAATGGGAAGAAAAAGTTTGGAAGAGAAAGACAAAAATGTAAGGAAGAGGTGAAATATGAAATAAAAAAATTAATGAATGGGGAAGCTATGATTTCTTTCGTTGATGAACTGCGTGAAATGCCCCTTTCGGAAACATTGTGGTGAAGTAAGTAAGTTTACTAATTTGCAGAGTCGTGCTGGAACACAGGTTCACTATCGGGAAGGTAGTTCCAGAGGCTTTAGTGCTAATGGTGAATGAGTTGGGAAACATTATTGTTTTATGCCAGTTATGATGATATGATTGGCATTTGATGCGTGATACAAGGCACTGAATCTTCCAGTGTTAGTTAATTGTCTGTGTGTGCCTCTCCTCTAAGGTGTGTCCGAAGAAATAAAATGACCAGCGCGAGACAAACTGCGTGAACGCAAGCGTCATAAACGTTTGAAATGTTTACAGCTGCTGAGAACTCGAGCAAGAACTACATCGATTCATTCCCAAAACTGTACTTGTTCTAATAAGGTCCTAGGCCGACGTGGAACAATGATGAATGCATTGGGTTCTTCTTTGTCCACAAGACAAAGCGAATCCAGCGATGGTCCCTCAGAGAAGCCCATGCCCGATTCCTTTCATTATTGTCCAGTCCTAGCTTATAGTCAGTCTAATGGCCTCGAGTTCATTCCGTATCAGTTAAACTTACGTAACTTTCTTTTCATTTGAAATGAATCACCCACAAGATGAGATCCTATTTGTAACTTAACCGCGATGATATCGTGCGACCAAACCAACATATAATAATCATCGTCATTATGAATCACGGCCCAGAAAATGGTTAATTAGTCTCGTTATCGCTGAATTTCAGTTCCGTATCTGTGAGGAAACTAATCTACGACTCGTTTGTATGAATGACCGGCGAAATGCGGTTCAACACAGAAATGTTACTGTTTCGGAAAAAGAAACGGTATGTCTACCGGGCAAGAGGAGGATAGTTTTTGAGCAGTACTCGTGACCTTTATACAACAACAGGCAATGTGCACGGCATTAGTATGCCTAAAATCTAACGTGAACAGACTCTAACACTATTAAGTTGGAAATAAAAGTTTGCGTGCAAGTCTTTGCCCCGCCCCAGGTACTGTACACAGGTCAAGGTCTCTTTAAAATAACATAGAATTACTAATTGTTTAACACCAGACAAAAACTGTTTATAACAATAACAGAATACATTTCTACAACTAAAAAATTATTCTACAGGCCCTAAGTAATTGCCAACACACAACAACGTGAAGTAATTATCGCCATCGTACTTTTGCCCCGAACTTTTGCATTTGTGTGTGGTTGACAAGGAAGCACTTAAAAAAAGGGATACGCAGACACACATATGACACAAATAGCGAAGGCAGTGGTACTCACCTAAGACAGAAAAGAGGTGTAGGAGCGTCCGTCTGGTACTTCTGCCAGGGGAAAGACTGATAACACAGATCTCAGAGAGTGACGGCTATGTACGGTATTCTCCGGAACCACAGACAGTGGGGACGCAGCCGTCGTCGGGTGCAGTGCTTAGGACTCGGAAGATAAAACCTACGCGAATAAAAAAGGAATCGTCAGAGCTCACTTGTAATCTCGTCTATTTCATAATCTGGACCATACCGAATTCATTCGGCGGATAGGAAGTAGGTAGTCCGCAGATATTAAGTTGGAATCATAAATCAATTAAAAATGCAACTCTATTCTAGGCTTTAAGTCCCAGTGGGAAATGTTGAAATGGTGTGTAAAGCTAAGTAACATGAATATAGATGCTGTTACGGCACTTGTCCACGACAAGACAATCTGCCGGAACGGCACTTTCACTGGTCTCTAGGCAAGTCGGTCTAATGTCAGTGAAGATACACGTTCTCATCTCCTACCAGGGCACCCCTGAATCTTCAAAGAAATAGTTCGATGAATAGGATTGCACAGCATAATAATTTCATCTACTTTGTTCCTAAGTTAGCTGCAAACTCGACAGAATTAAGAAAAATTTTGCCTGCTATTTCAGTGGAGTAAAAAGATTTCTAAGCTGCACATTTCATATTGTAGCCTATAAATCGAGGGTTTTCCATCGATATGAAAACGACTCAACAGGTTTCCTCGCTGTCATAGTGAAGGTATTTTTTAAAATTTAATACATAAACAAAAAGAGCTCATATGCTGTGGTCTTGCTAATACACTATCTGATCAAAAATATTCGGACACCCTTATATAATGCGCAACTGACCACAGGATGACCGAGAGGGCCCCCCCCCATCCCCCCCCCCCCCGTATAAAACACTGAAGAGCCAAAAATACTGGTACACGTGCCTAATATCGTGTAGGGCCCCCACGAGCACGCAGAAGTGCCGCACCACGACGTGGAATGGAGTCGACTAATGTCTGAACTATGATGGAGGGAACTCTCACCATGAATCCTGCAGGGCTGTCCATAAATCCGTAAGAATACGACGGGGTAGAAATCTCTTCTGAACAGTACGTTGCAAGGCTTCCCAGCTATGCTCAATAATGTACAGTCTCGAAAGTTTGGTGACAGCGTAGTGCTTAAACTCATAAGAGTGTCCCTGGAGCCATTCTGTAGCAATTTGGACGTGTTGGGTGTCGCATTGTCCTGCTGGAATTGCCTAAGTCCGTCGGAATGCACAATGGAGAAGAACCGATGCAGGTGATCAGACAGGATGCTTACGTACTTGTCACCTGTCAGAGTCGTATCTAGACGTATCAGGGGTCCCATATCACTCCAACTGCACACGCCGCACACCATTTCAGCGCCTGCACCAGCTTGAACGGTCCACTGCTGA
The DNA here is from genome assembly GCF_023898315.1 of Schistocerca nitens. NCBI lineage: Eukaryota > Metazoa > Arthropoda > Insecta > Orthoptera > Acrididae > Schistocerca > Schistocerca nitens. Next base: position 420,501,835 of record NC_064617.1, on the reverse strand, counting down.
CATGCAGGGTCAATGGATTCATGAGGCTGTCTCCGTACTCGTACACGTCCATCCGCTCGATATAATTTGAAACAAGACACGTCCGACGAGGCACATGTTTCCAGTCATCGACAGTCTAATGTCGGTGTTGACCGGCCAGGCGGGGCGTAAAGCTTTGTGTCGTGCAGTCATCGAGCGTGCACGAGTGGGCCTTCGGCTGCGAAAGACCATATAGATGATATTTCGTTGAATGGTTCGCACGCTGACACTTGTTGATAGCCAAACATTGAAATCTACAGCAATTTGCGGAAGGATTGCACTTCTGTCACGTTGAACGATTCTCTTCAGTCGTCGTTGGTCCTGTTCTTGCAGGATCCTTTTCCAGCCGCAGCTACATCGGAGATCTGATGTTTTACCTGATTTTCATGGTACACTCATGAAATGGTCGTACGGAAAAATCTCCACTTGATCGCTACCTCGGAGATGCTGTGTCCCATCGCTCATGCGCCAATTGTAACACCACGTTCGGGCTCCCTTAAATCTTGATAACCTGCCATTGGAGCAGCAGTAACCGATCTAACAACTGCGCCAGACACTTGTTGTCTTACATAGGCGTTGCCGACCGCAGCGCCGTATTCCGCCTGTTTACATATCTCTGTATTTGAATGCGCCTGCTTACAGCAGTTTCTGTGGCGCTGCAGTATAGGAGGCGGGGAGGACTGCATTGTCAGTAGAGAAGCAGTAATAGCAGAATGTGTTGGTCAGCAGAGGTCAGTGACTTCGAAAGTGGAGTAGTTGTTGGATGTCAACTGAGTAACAAATCGATCTGGGACATTTCAACCATTTTAAAGTAGCGCAAGGCCACTGTCGGTGACGTCACTGAATTGGAAAAGCGAAGGAACATCCACAGCTAAACCATGACCTGGCAGACATCATGTACTAACGGACAGGTGATGATGATATTCGGTTTGTGGGGCGATCAACTGCGTGGTTATCAGCGCCCGTACAAAATCCCAATCTTTTCACTGTCCAGTCTCGCCACTTTCCCTAATGATGTAAATCCCCGCCCCAGTTGGGAATCGAACCCGGGACCCCGTTATATAGAGGCAGCAACACTAGCCACTTTTTTTCCTCCCTCGGTGGGATCAGGTCACGGGCTGGCGGAGGCAGGGCGGGCAGGAGTCGCAACTCGAGGCCTAGCCACCATGTCCCCACCCTCCCTTTTCTGGGAATGTGGATCAAGGCATGAAGGGGATTAATCTGAGGTGTTTTATTGTTTTCTTAGGTGCTAAACACAATATACAGAAACTAAAGGTGCCATTCAACACATCCAAACCTAAAAAAACGGCTCCTAACGCCATCAAGATTTATAGAGTTCACTAGAAAAAGAAAAAAAAAGGATACAGGTCCCTGCAACAGTCCTGTTGACGTGTATCCAGGTCGGCTTCTCGTTAACTTAAAAACTATGTATAGTCCCCTGAGTACATCAGGCATGAACGTTAGTTCCTGAATGTTGCGATATCTCCTCGCTACACTTCTCATACCCGGAACACCCCAACTAGCCGGAGGGCCCGTGAATAACGAACCCAAGTAAGTGGAAAAAAACATTTGCTATATTACACGTGTCGCCGCAAGATATCATGTTGCTCTTGCAGTACGTACCAGAAGTCTATGACGTTCTGGTCATCGGTGCGATACAAATAATACACGACTGGCCATTAAAATTGCTACACCTAGAAGAAATGCAGATGATAAACGGGTATTCATTGGACAAATATATTATACTAGAACTGGCATGTGATTACATTTTCACGCTATTTGGGTGCATAGATCCTGGCCGTAATAACGGCCTTGATACACCTGGGCATTGAGTCCAACAGAGCTTGGATGGCGTGTACAGGTACAGCTGCCCATGCAGCTTCAACACGATACCACAGTTCATCAAGAGTAGTGACTGGCGTATTGTGACGAGCCAGTTGCTCGGCCACCATTGACCAGAAGTTTTCAGTTGGTGAGAGATCTGGAGAATGTGCTGTCCAGGGCAGCAGTCGAACATTTTCTGTATCCACAAAGGCCCGTACAGGATCTGCAACATGCGGTCGTGCATTATCCTGCTGAAATGTAGGGTTTCGCAGGGATCGAATGAAGGGTAGAGCCAAGGGTCGTAACACAACTGAAATGTAACGTCCACTGTTCAAAGTGCCGTCAATGCGAACAAGAGGTGACACAGACCTGTAACCAATGGCATCCCATACCATCACGTCGGGTGATACGCCAGTATGGCGATGACGAATACACGCTTCCAATGTGCGTTCACCGCGATGTCGCCAAACACGGATGCGACCATCATGATGCTGTAAACAGAACCTGGATTCATCCGAAAAAATGACGTTTTGCCATTCGTGCAACCAGGTTCGTCGTTGAGTACACCACCGCAGGCGCTCCTGTCTGTGATGCAGCGTCAAGGGTAACCGCAGCCATGGTCTCCGAGCTAATAGTCCATGCTGCAGCAAACGTCGTCTAACTGTTCGTGCAGATGGTTGTTGTCTTGCAAACGTCCCCATCTGTTGACTCAGGGATCGAGACGTAGCTGCACGATCCGTTACATCTATGCGGATAAGATGCCTGTCATCTCGACTGCTAGTGTGAATGCTCTGAAAAGCTAATCATTTGCATATCACAGCATCTTCTTCCTGTCGATTAATTTTCGCGTCTGTAGCACATCATCTTTGTGGTGTAGCAATTTTAATGGCTAGTAGTGTACGTCACCATCCACTTTATCCAGTTTACGGCGTTTGTCCTGGCGGTGGGAAAGTATAATTTGTCCAGGAACAGTAGGTCGCCAGCTTTGATCGCCTTGTGCGCCGTACGCAGTAAAAGAGAGAGCATTTTCCTCGTTAGAAGCCAACAGTCGCTTGCCGTGCAAGAAGTCAAACGGTGCTCGTCGGAGTCGACGACCGCGCATATCGGCGTGTCGACCAGATGAGTAGAGTGCAGTCGTTGACGGTTTGGGAATTTGCCGTTCACCACTACATACCACAATGCGCTTACCTTTGTAGGGAAAGAGGGAAGATGGACCGCTCTCCGTATTCTCTGCATCGCCGGCTTCTGTTCGGCCACATTGCGAAATTGTTGCTGAAGGAAGCTTCGATATATGTCTTTCGTTGTGGGCAGCCTGGTCTCCGGCAAACTGTTCTGAACGTAACTGTAATCGACGAAGAAATCCCGAAGGTGTGTGAGCGGTGCCGTGATATGGCCTACATTGAATGGTGGACAGAGTGAATGCGGAGCCACTTCGTTGATCACAGCGCCCATTAAGGTGACGTGCTCGGTTTTCCAATAGCGTTGCAGCGTACTAAGAAATATCGCACGCTCCCCGTTCTTCATGTTTACGAGTCCGATGCCTCCTGCTCTCGTATCGTAGTGGATTTTGAAGAGGAGGTCGGCACTTACTGAATGTCCGAAGGCCGACTGTAGTCTTGACGCGATCGTGGTGGGCAACGGCAGTATGTGTGCCAAGTGACTTATTTTCGGCGCCAAGTAGACGTTGACATAATGTGCGCGCTGGAACACGTCCATCGCGCGCAGTGCATGTTGACGTACCAATCCGCGAATCTGTCGCAGTAGCCGTCTATAATTATCCCACGTCGTATATTTCCATGGAATATCACTCCCAAACACTTGAGTGTGGGGACCTTGGTGATGGGCATTGCTGTCCCTGGTGGCAGTCCTCTGCCCACTTCCATACATCGGGTCTTTCGTAGGTTGATGACACTACCCGCTACCGCTCCATACTGCTGGAGCCATTCCAGCACCGCCTGGATTTCGTCTTCTGGCTTGACCAAAAGAACGACGTCATTGGCGTCTGCGCCGCATTGGAAGGATGCGGTCCGTAGTTGGAAACCTTCAAGTCGTCGTCGGACGCCGTGTAGTGCAGGTTCAAGAGCGACCGCAAATAAGATGGCCGAAAGCGGGCAGCCTTGCTGCACTGAGCGCTGGATGGTGAAACGTTCGGAGCTAACACCGTTCACCAAGACTCTCGAGTTTGTTCCATTCATCAACCTCATGATCCGTTCCATGAGCCCGCGGAGGAACACATGCTCCACTCGGTCGAAAGCGTGATCGAAATCCACTGCCACGAGGGCTCCTCGTAATCGACATGCCGACATCAGTACTATGACATCCCTGTATGCCCCTAGCGCTGTGTGTATGTTGCTCTTCCCACCTAGACACGTTTGTTCTAAATGTGTTTTGTCCTTTATCGCCGCTTGAAGCTGAGCGCGGAGAATACGTGCAAAGATTGTGTAGTCTCCATTCAATAATGTCAAAGGCCGGTAGTCCTGTGGTCTACGACCACCACTTGGTTTTGGAACGGGTATCATGATATCTTCTGTGAACTCGGTAGGGACACGTAAGGTAGGTGTTAAGAGTTCATTGTGCATCTGTACCCACGTCGGTCCCAACAGAAGAGCAAAGGTGCGGTAGAACTCAAGAGGGAGCCCATCCGGTCTAGGGGATTTGTTTAACGCACCACACTTTGGGGCAGCGTCTAGATCATCTACGGTGATTTCAGCCTTTAGGCCGCCCACTTCAGTGCTCGTCCGCTGGCATTTCGCGAAGCACGTCTGTCAGTCCTGCTCCGTCCAGCTGGTCTTCCGCGTAGAAACTGCGGCAGTGGTGAGCAAAAGCACGTGCAATATCCTTCTGTAGCGTGGCCCGCGATCCATCGGCCATTTCGTCATCCCGTACAAGTGTACGTCGCCGCTGCCTTCTTTCTCTCAGTATGTAGTGGAATGACGTCCGTTCGTTGCGTATTCGGTCGAGCATCCTCGCACGAATGTTAACTCCTTGCATCTTCACTGCCGTTAGACGCAGCAGTTGTGCTTTGATACGTTGGATAGCCTGCTGACGGTCGGCAGACGGTGGTTGTTTCACCAACTCACGTAGGGCTGTGAAATAAAATTCGGGAGTCGCCCGTTGCCAATGTGACTTATCTCGACCATATCGTGTGAACGATCTGCGTAAAGCCGGTTTGACGCAGCAGAGCCACAATTTAAGCGTTGAATCGTACGAACGTTGACGCCGTTGACATTGTCGCCATGTGACTTCAACCTCCTGTAAACAGTTTTCATCCTGCAGGTGGGTAACGTTGAGCTTCCATGAGCCCGTACTGCACCATGTCTTTTTTCGTGGCAGAGCGATGGTGCAGATGTAAGCCTGGTGGTCTGTAAAGGCCGTAGGCCACACCTCGGCGTCAATCGTCGCCTTGCGTAGCCCACGTGACACATGCAATGAAAGAAGTGTGGTCGTTGGTTCTCGAGCCGCAGAGCACAGTTGAAGTCGCCGCCGACAACATAATTCACCTGACGTCCTCGAAATAGCGACGACACTTCCTCTGTGTAAAAGGTTGTGTGCTCGTGTCTCTTGGTCGAACCTGACGGTGCGTAAACATTCACCAAACGTACATCCCCTACAGTCAGGTCAACACCACGGGTCGATGGCAAGTATTCCACATCTTCCGCCACTATTCCTTCTCGTAAGAGCCACCGCTACCGTCGTAACCTGTTAAACGATGGACGTCATAACCGTAAAACTCAATTGGGGCATCGTTTTGTACCTCTTGCAGAAAAACTATGTCGACATCCGCTGACCGCAGCATATCTTGCAGCATTTGTATCTTTACTGAGGTGCTAATACCACTGATGTTAACTGTGCTAATACGGTAGACGTATGACATCTTATCGGTTGTGCACTGCTGGGAGTTCACGCATCTACTGATCGGCCGTCGACGGAGCGTTCTTCCTGGACCGGGACCACACGACACGGCCTCATTGACCGCCATGGGCAAGGTTCCCTCCTGACTCGTTGTCGGTGTGAGACAACGATTGAACGTCGTCCTCTTGCATCTCATCAGTTTGTTCCATTTCTTGTGCCCAATCTCCTAATGCACTGGTGAGGACTCTCGCTGTCGACGGCCGTTCATCTGCAGGTGGGAACTCATCCTGTTGCGTATCTGTATCCATCGCGTCTCGTTGATGTGGCGGCTTCTCCGCGGTTTGTAGCACCGACGCTGTGGATGTGATGTCGTCCTGGCCTGGCGGTGGAAACGAATCTCGATCGTTCCCATTGTCTTGTTCGTCGCCTCGGTTGCATTGCTCGTCTTCTGTGGAAAGCCGTCTCTTCTTTCGTTTCTTCGAACGCTGTTTTCATGGTGGAGCTTCCACGTCTGCTGACGGATGCTGTTCGGTACGATCCTCTTGCGGATCCGCTTCCATATCTGATGATGTGTTCGACTGGAGCGAGGTAGGGCCATGGCTCCGCAGCTGTTCTGGAGCGTCTGGTTGTTGGTGTGACAAGGCCATTTGCGCCGTCAGTGACGTGGGATCGGGGACGATACTCGCAGAGTCTACGGGCAACGGCTTGTCATGCGTGTCGCCCACGTCGTTCCGTAACGCTTGCACGTACGTAATAGGCAGCGACGTCATCTGCTGTGGCGGTTGCTGGGTGTCCCAACGTAGCTGTACTACTGCAGACAGTCAGTTCGGACATGGCCTTCCTGCCCGCAGCCAGAACAGGTTTTCGGTTGACCATCTTATATAACGATGGCCCGGCAACCAACCTATTGTCACATAAGACGGTATGTGCTTCTGGAGTTCAATTCTTATTTGGCGCACTCAGTTGAGTACGGGATACATCTCGAAGCTGGTCCATTTCTCCGCAGTATGATTAAGGACCGTGCCGTAAGGGCGAAGAGCTGCGATAACGATGTCCGCATGAACTTCCAACGGAAGTTCGAATACGCGTACCGTTCTCACTCCGAGACCGGCATGATCAACAGAAACCACACCCAAGTTCCCGTCGGCGTGGTAAAAGCGGTAACCTTCGGTGGATCAACGGATAAGTCTGTTGCACGCTGCCTCGTCTGTGGGTTTTACATATATGATGCTGGCCACTAGTGATAGGTGAATTCCTATCAGCTCCCGGGGATCTAGTTTTACCACTTCGCGCATGAAGCGTTCGATTTCGTGTGCTTTTGGTCTTGTGTATTGTGCGTCGAACGTGAACTTGATAGTCACCTTCCGGTAAGAAAGAGTCATCGTGATCTGTAGTAATCAATACACCGCTATGCGAAGCCTTACGGAAGTCACTAAGTGCAACCAGTAGTCCAGTTAGCACAATGATTGTGCATGGAGAGTTGAAGAGAATGGGGTTCAATGATCGAGCAGCTCCTAATAAGCCATCTTTCTCTTGTCAGTCCTAAGCGAGAGTCAGGTGACTTAACGAGCGACACCAACGGACAATGGATGACCGGAAACAAGCGATATGGAGCGACGAATCACGCCATACACTTCGACAATCCGTTGGATGGATTTAGGTTTGGCGAATGCCAAATGAACGCTACACCCCATCGCGTCTAGTGCCATCAGTGAAGTATGGAGCATGTGATGCTGTAGTACGGGGTGTTTTTCAAGGTTTGGCTGTGCTCCCCTTATTGCACTTAAGAAAAACACTAACTGCGGAATGATGGAATTATATGACTACATTTTACAACACTGTGTAGTGCGTACAGTAGAGGATCAGTTCGAGACGACGATTAGGGTGGACACAGCCCATAATAATGTCCACTAACAGGTGTACGGATACATTTGATCAGATAGAATAATGTCGACTCAGAAAACAGCAGTTTGTCACTGAGGCGACGCAATTGTCTACAGACTGGATTCACTCAGCTCAAATCCCTCTCTCGCTAATCAGATTTCCATTTTCCGTGATTTCTCGAAATCCGTTAAGGAGAATATCGAAATGTTTCCTTCGAGACACAATTCCTTCACTATCGTTGCCCTGTCTGAGTCGGTGTGCGTCCAGTGAACAAGTTGTGTCTTAATGGTTCGTGGACAAGCTCATACGAAATAATCTATCTGTTTGTACCAGAATGATGGACTTGGAAAATTCTTGTCGTGGACAAGTCTGACGCGAAAAAGGTACGTCACACAAGCGAATAAAACTGGCCTTCAGTCTTCAAAACTGGCGATACGAAGAAAAAGTCGAAAGGGAATCAAGAAAGTGACAATAACGGCGCAGCAGTTTTATTTTTTATTTTTTTTTTATTTTTAGAATTTGTTTTTTGTTCTTTATCTAGACACAGAGAGAGGCTCCTCATCTCTCCACCTCCATCTTCGAAAGATCGTGGAATGACAGCCACTGTTGTTGCTTTATATTGTAGGGACGACACTTTCAGCTGTATTTAGAAGTTTCACTTTGTTTGCTGTCGATTTTGGTGTTACATTACACCACTTTCAGGATCCTGGATACGATAAACATATATTTTTCATAATTGTACAGAATGCAGTATCAAACTATCTACGGCTGCTTTTAAACTAATTATGCGTTAACTCCAATAAATTAAAACAATTCAGATGCCGCCTCATGTAAGTGACACGTTAGCGTCACTCCATCTAAACTGTTTTGTATCAGTGTCGCAAGAGGACTACAACGCTCCTCCTAAGGCTGATGTAGCCCAATATAGTTCTTTACCCATTATAGTTCATTAAAACATTTTGTGTGCCTTCATGGTTCTTACCTTTTAAAACATCTGTGTCGTAGACTGTCTGTTTTTAGTGTAATAACTATACATGTATGCAGTACAGACACTGTCCATAATTCTTGTCTGTTGGAAAGGTTATAACACTTTGCTCGACATATGAACAAATAAAAACTGGAGCTGTTTTGATTTAATGAAGTTAATATATGATCCCCATTTTAAAAGTAACTAGTTTGATACTGCATTTTTTGCAGTGATGGCAAAAGATGTGTTTACACCGAAATCGACTGTAGATAAAATAAGACCTGTAAGAAGAAGTCATCCCTACTGCATAAAGATACTTATAATGCTTTCAGGAGATATATACATCGTTTTTTGAGGTATTATTCAGATTAACTAGTTGCGCCAAGACTCTCTTCAGATCCTGGTTCGTTTCGAAATTTTCTAATGTTTACTCTACATTTTTTATTTTATTTTTTGAAAATGTATAATTACTCTTAAAGTACGTCTTTACTCACTCCCTGATTATGACGCTTCTCATTTAATTGTTAAAATGGAAAAATTTCGTTGAAAAAATATGATGCATAAGTATCTGTAGTAGTAAAGAAAAACTGTGCACGAAATTACTTCTGAAAATTATTTTTTAAGCAGTTTTAATTATTTTATTCTTTGTATGTGCACGTGTATTTTCTGTTATGGACAATGCGGTTTTTTAGATGTTATTGCTAAGCGGATGCCCAATTTCATATTACAGTTTACGTCTTTTACGCACATGCTACAGTGGAGATGTTCATAGTTTAATGCGGAGTAGGCTAACTTGGCGGTTGAGATGCGAACCATACTTGGATCGAATCCGTCGCGTATGCCATCCTGAACTGATTATCAAGTAATGGTTACTTTGCTCGTTTGCAGAGGCTTGTACCGTAAAACTTACTTACATTTTACGCTATCCATCACTAGTTCGTCTAGATCTTTTCCGTACACTTACTCGAGGCTGAGGGAAAGTGGCTAGAATTCGGTTATTTGCGGTCGACTGACGGGCACAATCTATGCGACCCAGAATCAGCAGGGCTTCCACGTCGAGCGCGTCGTTAATATGTTAAACGACTTCTGTTATTGCCAGAAAATCGCCGCTGGCCACCCTGCGACAAAGTTTTCCTTAGACGTAGTAAACACTGTTCTGCTAGAGCAGGGGACTCCAAACTACGGTTCGTGGATTGCATCAGGCCCGCGACGTCAGTTTATTCAGTCAGCCGATGGCTCTTGAATTTCCTTGACAAAACCTGTAGACCACGAGACGTACGTCCTCTACTGCTGGAATTACTAGCACTACATGCAGCCGTTAAGCCTGACATCGGAGCTTCTGCAGCAGACTTCGTGTATGGGGAACCATTCAGGTACTCTTCGGAATTTTTCGAGCAACAACATGGCCATCCGTCACGAAAACGTTCGTTCTTACTGCAGCAAGTCAAGAGCTCCATCTCAGAATTTCGACCGCCGCCGGCGTCCCAACATACGGACCCAAATATCTTCGTACATAAGGATCTACCGACGTGGTCTCATATCATGTTGCGTAAAGACTGCCAAATGACTATCACAAATAGTATAGGGCATTATCCCGTATGAACTTCATTCGGGGACATGCACTCAGTCACCGTCAGTCCCAGGATTTTCGTGAAGAAATAGATTCTGAATTCTGAGAGTGGCTTATCATTGAGCAGTTGCGGTAAAGTCCTATTTCGTCTTTACAGTCTCCGTTTCTCTCACTGAGAAGATAGAGCCGATCCATAGCTGTCAGAACTTACCTGGCTGTACAAGCTGTAATTTTTAGTCGACATCACATCTTACGTCAACGAACTGCACTTGAAATTTCAGACAAAGGATAAGCTCGTTTTTGATCTCTATAAAATCATCAAAGGATTTCGGATAATGCTGTAATTGTTTGAAACAAAACTGGAGGAGAAAACTTTTTTTCTTTTCACTGTTTCAAAGAGTTTTGTGCTATAAGCCCCGATGGTGTCAACTTTCATTTTAGGAAAAAATTTTGGAGAGATTTTCAGATCTTGACAGAATTTAGAGTGGCGTGCTTCTGTTCCAGAATCAGTTTGAATATAACCTTGATAATACGCCAGTTCAAGTGCAGTGAGAGCTAAGTTATTTGGAAGAAAAGACCTTGTTGTAAGAGGAGCAGAGTGAGGAATATTTGTTGAATTTTACCGCTGCTTAGCTGTGTTAAGTTCCCAATGTGGAAAAATTTGCCGTTGTTATGGCATCAGTGTTGCGAACAACCTAAAGGTGTGAGCAAACGTTTTGGAAAATGAGGTATGTGAAGACAGTATATCGAACGAAATTGACTTATGTACAGTTTAAACCAGTTGTCTTGACTGGACGCAGCAATACCAAACCAAACACTGATAATATCTAGAAATCCAAACGTCAGTTTCACAAATCTCACCTACGTTTTTTGCTGCTTAGTTTGTGAGATTCGGATATGTGGACCCTACGTCTGAAATAATTATCTTTTTGCTAACGTCGCGTCTTTGATAACATTTTTAATAATCAATGATGTTGGTTCTGCCTGTTTTTTACGCATTGTATGCCACTATCCCATGACTATCTCTCAATGCTGAACTTAGTTTTTCGTCTTTTTTCCCAGAGCTTTCGTACTGATTCGCGAGTATGTTGATATGGTCCACGCTCGTAATTTTGTAAGTTAATCGATGGTGACCATTAAGCTAGAACTTTATGGTCACTGACCACCCCCCCCCCCCCCCCCCCTCCCGTAAAAAGACACTTGTGAAGGGTACGAGATGAACCCCTGACGCATATTTAACACTTCTTCGGTGGATGGGCAGGGCTGCAGGTCTAACAGACTTGTAAAAATGGCAGACTGGGATGGGCCATAGGCAAGAATCAACTATCGTGGAGGCACGAGGCGCAGGCTGTCATCATTCCGGCTGGAACTGGAATAATGGCGGTAGTGCCGTCTAAAAAGGTGAACATGCAAGGCTTATCTGTTTCATAGAACAGAACGGGCAGCATTCTGTAATGTAGATTTCAGAGTTCATAATATTTCTAATATCGTTGCTACAAATGACCTTCCACATCGGACGAAAGAGCATGTTCCATTGTTGACCGAACGACTACGTCAGTAATGATTGCAGGGAGCACGAGAACTTTATTATAGGACAATGGGATAATGTAAACAAATTTTGTCCTCAGAGAAATCATGTAGAGTCTACAGCAGTTTAATGCCCCAAATATGTCACAGTCTTTTAGAGACAGCGCACTATTTCATTTTTAAACAGTTTTTTCAGGTCTCTGACACCTGTGCTAAACAACTCGATCGTTGAATAAGTCATTAAATTATTGACAGACTGATGATAATTTTGAAACAAAAATCCTAGGATAGTGAAGTAGAGCACGGAAGCCTTTCAACTTAAGTTTGAAAATATGGGGGCAGTAACTCTGATTTATCAGTTATATTGAAAGTCTATAGAAACTAGAACCTGCAGAATACAATACTTTCCGGACCATATTTAAAGAAGTGTAATACAAGCACAAATCATTTTACTGTCGAATGTTCACTGTTCGAATGTTGCATTTTCTCTTGAAAGCGTCCATATAATTAATGAAAAATGCCATAAAGGAGTATACGTAGAGGTATGCCGGAGTTAGAATTCCGATACAGATGAGCAATGGCTTTCATGAAGTTCTCAAACTGACACATCTCGTGTTCTAAACGGGAGCTCGTTTGAGTGAGTATATACAGTAGAGTACAGCAGAGCAGAGCAGAGCAGAGCAGAGTTACCATAGAAGGTAAGTAAAGTCAACAAGCTTTCGCGTTTAGTAACTGCGACAGTGACAGTTATTCTTAATGTCACGATAAGAGCCCTTAGTTTCTGCATAATATCCTGAAGATGATACTTCGATGAAAGTTATTCAACTTTCCTTAGTTAAAACTTACTTCATTTGGAAAAAAGGAAATTTTGTGGTTCATTTTTCGTTGTTAGTGATAGAGCACTCATATGTATTAAGAAAATTGTAGACCTAGAACGGAACCCTGGGGAACCTCTCAGTGGTTTTTTTTTTTTTTTTTTTTTTTTTTTTTTTTTTTTTTGCAGGACCCATGTCGGATTCAAATCTATTTTATAGCTTCTTACTCTGGAGGTCTACCTTCTGTTTCCTATTTAGTGGTAGTTATGTTTATAATTGTCGAGTGTTTTCCCTAATTCCGAGAGAGTCCAAGTTATTGAAAAGTATAGTATAGTTCAAACAGGCGAATGTTTTTCCCTTAAATAAAGAAGATAGTTACTGTGAGAGGTGGCATGAGCCCCCTCTCATATTTCTATCTTACTCTGAGTAGTTCGATTTTCCTCTTTAATTGCATGCGGTGAAAAGTTGCTATTCCTTCACATGCGGACTTCCCACGCAGCGTCTCTCGTCACCCGGGTGGTCCGGTGACAGGCGAGTTCTGCTGATCTTGAAAGGCTTAAGCCGACGGGTGTGAGGTGTGAGGGAGTCGAGTGGATGCTTTCCAAACGCTGACATTGTCATAAGAGCGGGAGCGACACGCCCAGAGGGGCCAGAAGGAGCGGCTGGGCTAGAGATTCTGTTACTTCGCAGAAACTTAGTGAAAACACTTTCTGGCGGGTTACCAGCGAGGCGTGGGAATGACTTGTGTTCCCAGGCAGTCTTGGTGGGCAAATTCCCGCATTTTATGAAAAATCGTAACTGTGATTGGCTTGCTCAGGGCATAGCTCCGTGACGTAGCAAAATCGGCGCAGAAATTGGCGCCAAGAATCTCCATTGGTGGAATGGTAGTGCTTCGGCAATAGGGTGGAATTTTCCGCCGGTTTTGGAGTTGCTGATTGGAACGTTTAACCACGGCCACTGTCGTGGGGGCGCGAATGTTCTGTGTTCGGTTTGTACGGGTGCTCTGGAGAGAGTCGGCTCTCGCCTTTCGGTTGGAGTAGGTTACAAGACTGAGCTCTCGCTGCTCTGGACAGCCTGCCTTCCGTTGGCTGTCTAATATACTTTTATTTAATTGTAACTGTTTGACGAAGTTGCTGAAGTTTCGACTTCAACGTAACTTTCCGAGTACAGTTGGAAATTGAGTGGTCTGCATACAAGCGGCCTATGTTGTCTGTCTTGAGCAGTTTTGGCTAAAGTTAACTGTATCAGAGTTACTGTGTGACTTTGCTTGTTAAAATCAATCACTGTACCGTCAGTGATTGTGTGGCGAGCCTTCTTCGTCTCCCTCAGAGGCGCATTTGTATTGCTGGGAAGTCTTTAGTCTGGAACAACCAGACCAGGATAATTTGTTTCGGACTATACTCGCGACATTATTATCACCACGACCAGCCATCGCCTCCAGTACGCCAGATCGTGTCCTTGCAGTTAAGAAGAAGACAGCCTGGTAATGTATGTCTGCAGCACCGGCAGATTAGAAAATTTTTCTACGTGATAATCAGAGCTCAGCAGAGCGTGTGCCTGTTCTTCTTTTCTAACTTTGTTCTGTCTTGGGTGTTCATTGTCTGAGTTCTCACTACTGTAGCAGCAATGAATGTTGGGTTGGCTGTGTTTTTCTCTTAAGATTTGAGTTGCAAGAAATTGGCTCACATACCACTTCGTCATAAATGTCACAATCTAGTTTATGGACAACTTCACCTTCACAGCATTTATTTGAGTATCCAATTTGATGTATTGTAAATGTTTCATGTGTTTTGTTTATTATTTTGAGTTTAGTCATAATAAATCAAATTGTTATTTTGGACAGAACTTTCATTCTGTTAATCGGTAGAGCAACCCATTCATTTCTCACTACGTTAATGAAACTTTCCTTTATTTAATTAATTTATATCAAATTAAATTATTGCACGTGCCAAACTCTTTTCTACTCCACTTGCAGGGTCGATTACAGTCAGTTCGCGTTTCTTCTTAATCCATGTGCAACAGCAAAAGTCGGAGTTAGAATAGGGGGGGCTTAGAGCATCATTTACATATGAAGATTCTAGAAGAATTTAGTGTTAAATACACTGCTCGCCCCGGCACCTCGCAACTGTCTTCGGCGTATCATTTGACTCTAAAAGTGCCTCACATAAAGTAAATAATAAACTCGATTTTCACTTGATGGTACTTTCCTGAAGCCAAATTGCGAATCTTAAAAAAAATTACGTGTACTGTAATATTTTAATATTCGCTTATTAATTGTCTTTGCGATAAATCTACGAAACACTGCTAGCAGAATTTTGTCTATCTATTTCTCCTTTTATATAAAGTGGTTTACTAGCGAGCGACCGTGCCTACTCGCCATCACCCATTTCGTCCAAGTTCATGGAATATGCAGGACCTAACCAGAAATGAAAGTGACTGAAGTGGGAGCTCCTGACGGCCAAGGATTTAGAAAAAAGCAGCATTTTTGGCGCAGGTCGAACGAGACACAAGCCATATGTTTTACCGTAATACCGAGGCAGCGGTAGGCGCAGCGGAGAGTTTAGAGAACCGAAATCCGAGGGTCGTGGGGTCGAGTCCGTTTGCTGACTTTTTTAAAATTTTTAATTTCTACGTTATTTACACTGCAAATAAACTGAAATAATGCTCAATGTGTTCTTTTTATTAATATCTTCATAAAAGGCATGAAAAGTAAAGGCAAAAGGAAATTTGGGATTGTACATAACTACCAAGAAAGGATTGTACATACAGGGTCCATGATAACTAGGCAAATAATTTTCCAAGAAGACAGTGGAATAATAGCAAACAGAATTTCGTATTCCGTTAGATTATTTTGACCTTCGAGCAGCCCTCAGCAGCTGCATGCCAATAATGGGTTCCCTTGTTATTACGATGAATATCACTACAGCGCGTGTAAATCACCAACTGTAAAATAATAGAAGAGTAATTTTATACACGCGGTGTACACCTTACAATGCCTTTCTGGAAATTTAATTGCCATCCAAATTTTTCCTTGATTTTCCATTTCCTGCCATTAATGAAAACGCTACTAAATACAAGATACAGAGAATTATTTCGGTTTATTTGTATTATATGTCACTTAAACATTGAAAATGTTGTTGTTGTTGTTGTGGTCTTCAGTCCTGAGACTGGTTAGATGCAGCTCTCCATGCTACTCTATCCTGTGCAAGCTTCTTCATCTCCCAGTACCTACTGCAACCTACATCCTTCTGAATCTGCTTAGTGTATTGATCTCTTGGTCTCCCTCTACGATTTTTACCCTCCACGCTGCCCTCCAATGCTAAATTTGTGATCCCTTGATGCCTCAAAACATGTCCTACCAACCGATCCCTTCTTCTAGTCAAGTTGTGCCACAAACTTCTCTTCTCCCCAATCCTATTCAATACCTCCTCATTAGTTACGTGATCTACCCACCTTATCTTCAGCATTCTTCTGTAGCACCACATTTCAAAAGCTTCTATTCTCTTCTTGTCCAAACTGGTTATCGTCCATGTTTCACTTCCATACATGGCAACACTCCATACAAATACTTTCAGAAACGACTTCCTGACACTTAAATCTATACTCGATGTTAACAAATTTCTCTTCTTCAGAAACGATTTCCTTGCCATTGCCAGTCTACATTTTATATCCTCTCTACTTCGACCATCATCAGTTATTTTACTCCCCAAATAGCAAATCTCCTTTACTACTTTAAGTGTCTCATTTCCTAATCTAATCCCCTCAGCATCACCCGATTTAATTTGACTACATTCCATTATCCTCGTTTTGCTTTTGTTGATGTTCATCTTATATCCTCCTTTCAAGACACTGTCCATTCCGTTCAACTGCTCTCCCAAGTCCTTTGCTGTCTCTGACAGAATTACAATGTCATCGGCGAACCTCAAAGTTTTTGCTTCTTCTCCATGAATTTTAATACCTACTCCGAATTTTTCTTTTGTTTCCTTTACTGCTTGCTCAATATACAGATTGAATAACATCGGGGAGAGGCTACAACCCTGTCTCACTCCTTTCCCAACCACTGCTTCCCTTTCATGCCCCTCGACTCTTATAACTGCCACCTGGTTTCTGTACAAATTGTAAATAGCCTTTCGCTCCCTGTATTCTACCCCTGTCACCTTCAGAATTTGAAAGAGAGTATTCCAGTTAACGTTGTCAAAAGCTTTCTCTAAGTCTACAAATGCTAGAAACGTAGGTTTGCCTTTCCTTAATCTTTCTTCTAAGATAAGTCGTAAGGTTAGTATTGCCTCACGTGTTCCAACATTTCTACGGAATCCAAACTGATCTTCCCCGAGGTCCGCTTCTACCAGTTTTTCCATTCGTCTGTAAAGAATTCTTGTTAGTATTTTGCAGCCGTGACTTATTAAACTGATAGTTCGGTAATTTTGACATCTGTCAACACCTGCTTTCTTTGGGATTGGAGTTATTATATTCTTCTTGAAGTCTGTGGGTATTTCGCCTGTCTCATACATCTTGCTCACCAGATGGTAGAGTTTTGTCATGACTGGCTCTCCCAAGGCCATCAGTAGTTCTAATGGAATGTTGTCTACTCCCGGGGCCTTGTTTCGACTCAGGTCTTTCAGTGCTCTGTCAAACTCTTCACGCAGTATCTTATCTCCCATTTCATCTTCATCTACATCCTCTTCCATTTCCATAATATTGTCCTCAAGTACATCGCCCTTGTATAAACCCTCTATATACTCCTTCCACCTTTCTGCCTTCCCTTCTTTGCTTAGAACTGGGTTGCCATCTGAGCTCTTGATATTCATATAAGTGGTTCTCTTCTCTCCAAAGGTCTCTTTAATTTTCCTGTAGGCAGTATCTATCTTACCCCTAGTGAGACAAGCCTCTACATCCTTACATTTGTCCTCTAGCCATCCCTGCTTAGCCATTTTGCACTTTCTGTCGATCTCATTTTTGAGACGTTTGTATTCCCTTTTGCCTGCTTCATTCACTGCATTTTTATATTTTCTCCTTTCATCAATTAAATTCAATATTTCTTCTGTTACCCAAGGATTTCTATTAGCCCTCGTCTTTTTACCTACTTGATCCTCTGCTGCCTTCACTACTTCATCCCTCAGAGCTACCCATTCTTCTTCTACTGTATTTCTTTCCCCCATTCCTGTCAATTGTTCCCTTATGCTCTCCCTGAAATTCTCTACAACCTCTGGTTCTTTCAGTTTATCCAGGTCCCATCTCCTTAAATTCCCACCTTTTTGCAGTTTCTTCAGTTTCAATCTGCAGTTCATAACCAATAGATTGTGGTCAGTATCCACATCTGCCCCTGGAAATGTCTTACAATTTAAAACCTGGTTCCTAAATCTCTGTCTTACCATTATATAATCTATCTGAAACCTGTCAGTATCTCCTGGCTTCTTCCATGTATACAGCCTCCTTTCATGATTCTTGAACCAAGTGTTAGCTATGATTAAGTTATGCTCTGTGCAAAATTCTACAAGGCGGCTTCCTCTTTCATTTCTTCCCCCCAATCCATATTCACCTACTATGTTTCCTTCTCTCCCTTTTCCTACTGACGAATTCCAGTCACCCATGACTATTAAATTTTCGTCTCCCTTCACTACCTGGATAATTTCTTTTATCTCGTCATACATTTCATCAATTTCTTCATCATCTGCAGAGCTAGTTGGCATATAAACTTGTACTACTGTAGTAGGCATGGGCTTTGTGTCTATCTTAGCCACAATAATGCGTTCACTATGCTGTTTGTAGTAGCTAACCCGGACTCCTATTTTTTTATTCATTATTAAACCTACTCCTGCATTACCCCTATTTGATTTTGTATTTATAACCCTGTAATCACCTGACCAAAAGTCTTGTTCCTCCTGCCACCGAACTTCACTAATTCCCACTATATCTAACTTTAACCTATCCATTTCCCTTTTTAAATTTTCTAACCTACCTGCCCGATTAAGGGATCTGACATTCCACGCTCCGATCCGTAGAATGCCAGTTTTCTTTCTCCTGATAACGACGTCCTCTTGAGTAGTCCCCGCCCGGAGATCCGAATGGGGGACTATTTTACCTCCGGAATATTTTACCCAAGAGGACGCCATCATCATTTAATCATACAGTAAAGCTGCATGTCCTCGGGAAAAATTACGGCTGTAGTTTCCCCTTGCTTTCAGCCGTTCGCAGTACCAGCACAGCAAGGCCGTTTTGGTTAATGTTACAAGGCCAAATCAGTCAATCATCCAGACTGTTGCCCCTGCAACTACTGAAAAGGCTGCTGCCCCTCTTCAGGAACCACATGTTTGTCTGGCCTCTCAACAGATACCCCTCCGTTGTGGTTGCACCTACGGTACGGCCATCTGTATCGCTGAGGCACGCAAGCCTCCCCACCAACGGCAAGGTCCATGGTTCATGGGGGAAGACATTGAAAATAGAAAATCAAAAATATTCTCTGCGTGGTGACTCATTGTTACGACCGTCAGATCACAGTTCTGCCTGGAATCTACGCTAACGTAAATGGCTCATGCGTTACCTGACAGTGACAAAAATGCTTTTTTCTTTCGAAACGGTTGGCATCTGGAGCTCTCACTTCTGTCACTTTCATTTCTGGCCAATCCCTGTGTGTACCATAAATCTCGTCGAAGTAGGTGATGACGGGTAGGCGCGGTCACCTTGTAACTGGCATTTTAATCTATATAGAAACGAATAGCGCGGAAAGGATACACTTCACAGTGTCTTGGCGCAGCATTAATGTATGGCGTGCTGATCTTCTCAAGCCTACTTGATGTTTAAGCAAGTCCATGTAAATCTCACGTCATTTACGAATTGGTTTAGTTTCTTACTTGCCTGTGTCATATAGAGGGTGTACCAAAAATAATTAACCAACTTGGCATGTCTATATTTCTGAAACTAATAAACATATGCAATGAATTTCGTTTTTTGATGAACGAGAAACTCAGAAAGCTTTTTTACACCTTTTCATAGGTGTTCAATATGCCCCCTTGTGATGCACGGAATATATATTTGGTATTCAAATTGTTCCCACAATGCAGCGTGCATGTCTTGAGTTACAGTCTTCACAGCTGCTATTATGCGATGTCTTAGTTCATTCATTGTTGTTGCTAACGCTGGCACATAAACAGAGTTTTTTTTATAAACCCCCCATAAGAAATAATCACATAAAGTCAGGTCCGGTGACCCTGGAGGCCAGTAATGTAAGGCTCAATCATTTGCTCCAGTACGACGCATCCATTGTTCTGCAGTCCTTTGATTTAAAAAATCCAGCACTTCCAGATTCCAGTCTGGCGGTTCCCCATCCTGTTGGTAAATGAAATCATTCGAATGAGTCTTCGACTGTGGGAAAACAAAGTTCTCAAGCATATCGAGATATGTGCTTCCTGTAACAGTGTTCTCGTCAAAGAAAACGGAGCATACACCTTTTCCGCGAAACTGCACAAAAGACATTAAGTTTTGGAGAGTCCCTCTCTCATGTTGTACAACTTCATGTGGTTGTTCCGTAACCCATATTCTTACATTATGACGGTTCACCTTTCCATTTAAATGGAATGTTGCCTCGTCACTAAACACTAAGCGTGGAAGAAAACTGTCATCCTCCGTCTTGCCAAGAACGAAATTACAGAACTCCACATGTTGTTGTTTGCAACCTACACGAAGAGCTTGCAGTAGCTGAATTTTGTATTGTTTCATGTGTAAACGTCGACGCAACACACGCCAGACGGACATCGGGCGCATGTTGAGCTGTCAAGCTGCACGGCGAACGGATTTCTACGGACTCCTTATGAAACTATGGCGGATGCGTTGGAAGTCTTTATCAGGCACTCGGGGACGGCCCAGCGATTTACTTTTCACATACAACCGTTTCTCGGAATTGTTAATGTCATCGTCTAATGCACTATGCTTTAGGAGGATCCACACCATGCCTAGGACGAAAGTCACGCCTAACAGTTGTTAATGACCCGCACTGCGCAAAACGTAGAACACAAACCGCTTGCTGTTGTTCCGATATCATTTTTACTAGGACTGAAGTGGGCGCACACTGCTGCTACCTAGCGGGAACCATGTGAAACTCGAGAGTTTCTTCTTTCCAATAGTACGTTATTCACGCACATATCCCCAATAACGTAATAGTTATGATATTTTTTTTTAAATCGGATGATTCTTTTGATACACCTTGTATTTACAAGGGACATTATTTTCTTGGAAAACCATCCTCCAAACGTTCGACATATTTGGAAGTACCAAATTACGCTTATTGAAGCCTTTGTGGGTTGTTGACCTATTTTGTGGAGCTTCTTATCTGCAAGCGGGCCATCATGAAAATGTTATATGACACTGTACTAAATTGAAACTGAACTTGAACAACGCCCGCTTGATTATTTAAAATTTTTCAAGCACCTATCAGTTAAACCTCTGGACAGAAAAGGCACATTTGTATCCTATGTCGCAAGGTAGAATCCTCGAACGTTTCAAAACGGGAAGGACACAGACTGGAGTCCGCTGCACACCTTTCCACTATAGAAAAAACTTACGTGGTCTCTGGACATTGAACCAGGGACGTCCGCTTCGGTAGCCAAAAATTCTAACAACTAATCCAAGGGGGGCGCCTAACAGCATCCAGTATGCCGTAAAGTTCCATTTCAAGGCTGCACAACGCTTCAGACCCATGGGAAGGAGTTGTTTCAAAAAATGGTTCAAATGGCTCTGAGCACTATGGGACTCAACTGCTGTGGTCATAAGTCCCCTAGAACTTAGAACTACTGAAACCTAACTAACCTAAGGACAGCACACAACACCCAGCCATCACGAGGCAGAGAAAATCCCTGACCCCGCCGGGAATCAAACCCGGGAACCCGGGAGTGGGAAGCGAGAACGCTACCGCACGACCACGAGATGCGGGCAAGGAGTTGTTTGTGCAGATCTTAGTGTCTACTCTCGTTTTTATGCAGATTATGTGCTGATCTTACACATTTTACTATGTGCAAATCTTAGTGTCTACTTTCAGTTTTATGCCAATTGTTAATCAAACCTTATTATGCATTTTCTAGTGTGACAGAATTATCGATATTAATTTTAGTGGTTACATAATTAATCTTCCATTTCCAAAGATGTTAATGTTTTGTCAATTGTTTGTTCTTTGGAGGAGATGTGTTTGGAGGAGATGTGTTTTGGAGGGAAGTTGGAACAGCAGTTGAATGCAAGTGGCTGGCGTGGATGGAACGGTTGGACAATGAAAATGTTTTGTATTTTTCGTGAATAAACGACGATGACTCAAAATTCTGCAGATTATTATTGCAACATACACATATAGAAAGACCGGCTGCATTAAGACCAAGGATTCTCTTTCCTAGAGGAGCAGCCTATATCCAAAGGAATTTAGGTTAAGTATTCCTCAACCAGCAACAAAAAAACTGTGTGCTTCATTCGTTAAGTGCCGATATTACTATTCGGTGCAATCCTTAGCATCGATAGTAATTGGAATGCTTCCCAAGGTAGCGGGAACATTTCACTAGCAAGATTCAAGCCTTCTCTTAAATCTTATAATAAAAATTAAAAAATGAAATAATAATAGTAATAATAGCCGGTGTCTCTCCCTAGAGCCGTAAGGCGCATCTTCTCTGGTGTTTCGGGAGATATTTGTAACTTCATTTTCGCATTGGTAGCTGGAGTCAGTGCAAACTACACTCCAGGAAATTGAAATAAGAACACCGTGAATTCATTGTCCCAGGAAGGGGAAACTTTATTGACACATTTCTGGGGTCAGATACATCACATGATCACACTGACAGAACCACAGGCACATAGACACAGGCAACAGAGCATGCACAATGTCGGCACTAGTACAGTGTATATCCACCTTTCGCAGCAATGCAGGCTGCTATTCTCCCATGAAGACGATCGTAGAGATGCTGGATGTAGTCCTGTGGAACGGCTTGCCATGCCATTTCCACCTGGCGCCTCAGTTGGACCAGCGTTCGTGCTGGACGTGCAGACCGCGTGAGACGACGCTTCATCCAGTCCCAAACATGCTCAATGGGGGACAGATCCGGAGATCTTGCTGGCCAGGGTAATTGACTTACACCTTCTAGAGCACGTTGGGTGGCACGGGATACATGCGGACGTGCATTGTCCTGTTGGAACAGCAAGTTCCCTTGCCGGTCTAGGAATGGTAGAACGATGGGTTCGATGACGGTTTGGATGTACCGTGCACTATTCAGTGTCCCCTCGACGATCACCAGTGGTGTACGGCCAGTGTAGGAGATCGCTCCCCACACCATGATGCCGGGTGTTGGCCCTGTGTGCCTCGGTCGTATGCAGTCCTGATTGTGGCGCTCACCTGCACGGCGCCAAACACGCATACGACCATCATTGGCACCAAGGCAGAAGCGACTCTCATCGCTGAAGACGACACGTCTCTATTCGTCCCTCCATTCACGCCTGTCGCGACACCACTGGAGGCGGGCTGCACGATGTTGGGGCGTGAGCGGAAGACGGCCTAACGGTGTGCGGGACCGTAGCCCAGCTTCATTGAGACGGTTGCGAATGGTCCTCGCCGATACCCCAGGAGCAACAGTGTCCCTAATTTGCTGGGAAGTGGCGGTGCGGTCCCCTACGGCACTGCGTAGGATCCTACGGTCTTGGCGTGCATCCGTGCGTCGCTGCGGTCCGGTCCCAGGTCGACGGGCACGTGTACCTTCCGCCGACCACTGGCGACAACATCGATGTACTGTGGAGACCTCACGCCCCACGTGTTGAGCAATTCGGCGGTACGTCCACCCGGCCTCCCGCATGCCCACTATACGCCCTCGCTCAAAGTCCGTCAACTGCACATACGGTTCACGTCCACGCTGTCGCGGCATGCTACCAGTGTTAAAGACTGCGATGGAGCTCCGTATGCCACGGCAAACTGGCTGACACTGACGGCGGCGGTGCACAAATGCTGCGCAGCTAGCGCCATTCGACGGCCAACACCGCGGTTCCTGGTGTGTCCGCTGTGCCGTGCGTGTGATCATTGCTTGTACAGCCCTCTCGCAGTGTCCGGAGCAAGTATGGTGGGTCTGACACACCGGTGTCAATGTGTTCTTTTTCCCATTTCCAGGAGTGTATTATTGTTTGGCACGTCTTTCTTGCGACATCCAGTGTCAACAGGAAGCGTCGGTTACAAACAAAACTATTTTTAATCGGAATTTTATGTGCCCATTCTACAAAGCGCTCACAAGTTAGTTTAGTTCGATATTCGTTTTGTCGATATGTATTAACAGTGACAGTAAAACACGAAGAATAAATAGCAATCCAGCAGCGACTCAGCAGCGCTGCACGCTTGGCGATAGCAGTCAGCCCGGACTAAGGCACTGCTGTCGCTGTTGGAGTAATGATTATTTTTCGTGTTTTACTGTCCCTCTTAACGCATGTCTATAAAACAGATATTGCGTTAGAGTAAAATGGGACCGATCTATTGAATGGGTACGTAAAATTACGCATTAAAAATCATGTTCTTTGTACTGGAAAACAAACCGACGCTTTCTGTCGATACTGGGCACCGCATGAAAGCCATGATGAGCACTGCCTGTTTGGGCTGACTCCAGCTACACAATGGAAAAACGAAATTGTAAATATCTGCCGAAACCCTGAAGAAAATGCAACAGACGACTTTTAGGAGAGATGATCGGTACAGAGTATTTAGTATATGGAATTTAAGAAATCCCAATCTTATCAAAATCGTATTAAGCAATTGTCTCATTATGTTATTGTCAAATGTGACTAATAAAACGTAACAGAAACGTGTGGCAACAGTGAAGAAGGAATCAAGATTGTCTGATCGGAGGAAGAGCGACAATTAACTGAGCAAGATTAGAAGATGAGGTGGAAGGAAGAAAACAGAAAAGAAAGGAATTGGAAAAGCACAGGTAGTTTACAGAGTGACGCAGATTTAAGTTTCTTGTTGGCTCAAATGGCTCTGAGCACTATGGGACTTAACTGCTCAGGTCATCAGTCCCATAGAACGTAGAACTTCTTAAACCTAACTAACCTAAGGACATTACACACATCCATGCCCGAGGCAGGATTCGAACCTGCGACCGTAGCGGTCGCGCAGTTCCAAACTGAAGCGCCTAGAACCACTCGACCACACCGGCCGGCAGTTCCTTGTTTAATAGAAAGAAAACATCTGGGATATGTTCGCTGGAGTCTAGTATAAAACAGACAAAAAAAAACAGCCGTTTCGCAGCAGAACCAGTATCTGGCCCTTTGTGCATGACGGAGTGCAATGATATCTGCAAGGCAGTTATCTGCACACGTATACATTCTTTCATGATTCTTAAATCCAAGTGGGAGATTTAATTATGTTTCGTGAATATTCTGCCAGGTACATTACCCTTTCAGTCCTTTCGCCATTCTATGTCCTCCTACTATATTCCTTTCTGTTGCCTTTCTTATTTTGGGATTCCAATCCATCGCAATTAAATTTTCGTTTTTCTTATACTGTCCACCCAATGACTACTATTAGCGTAGCCTTTTTATGGATATCCACTTCTTCCCAACCGAATTACTCATTATCGCATACCTACAAGCATACCTCCGAACAAATATCAACGTTATTCAGCATTCAGTATTTCACTTCCTCAATCGTCGATTCTCCCAGCTGACTCTTTAATTTCAGCCCACTCTTCATCATTTTTAATCCATGATTAGCAACACGTGTCAATTCGTTTTCCGAGCTGTTATATCATTGCTTACTGGCGCAATCCGTCTTCCTGTCACGCCACCGGGTGGCATTTCGGTCTTCTTGTAGTTGGCTCTTCCATTAGAGGGGATTGGAGGCAGATTGTTGACGGACGGTGGGGTAGTGAGAGAGAGGAATGTGTGACGAACGGTGAGCATGCCATTACAGGGCCTGATCGGCGGTCGCACGAAGAAGTGAGCGGCTACTTGT
Organism: Schistocerca nitens; assembly: GCF_023898315.1. NCBI lineage: Eukaryota > Metazoa > Arthropoda > Insecta > Orthoptera > Acrididae > Schistocerca > Schistocerca nitens. The sequence continues at coordinate 420,476,420 of NC_064617.1, read as the reverse complement.
ACGGGGCCGTTTTGGTGTGGGGTTGCCACCGATTGAGTATCTGGATTTTCGAGGCTGGTTTATCCGCTGTTCTCCGTCACTCCGTACTCAAGCATTGTTGCTTTGGGTGTGAAATTACTGAGTTTGTAGTATGTTCTACGGTAACACATACACTCAGGCTCATACTCAATAATTATGAATAATTGCAGAATGTGGTGCCACACAACGTGGCACTACACAAAACTGGCGCTAGTAGCATAGGCACATAGGGAACACACACGACACAGATCTGTAAGTCCACGGGATTGGTGATAAGTTTAGAAAGCCGTCCCGAAACATATGTGCTACAAAAGAGCACTGTTTCCTGCGCATGTACCCCGACATCAGTATGGGATATTATCACTATGCACATGTACACAGGCCGCACCTCGGGTTGGCATACTCTGGATCAGGTGGTCGAGCAGCTGCTGGGGTATAGTCCCATTCTTGCACCAGTGCCTGTCGGAACTCCTGAAGTGTCGTAGGGGTTTGAAGACGTGCAGCGATACGTTGGCCGACAGCATCCCAGATGTGCTCGATGGAGTTTAGGTCTGGAGAACAGGCAGGCCACTCCATTCGCCTAATATCTTCGGTTTCAAGGTACTCCTCCACGATGACAGCTCGGTGGGACCGTGCGTTATCATCCATCAGGAGGAAGGTGGGACCCACTGCACCCCTGAAAATGCGGACATAATGGTGGAAAATGACGTCCCGATACACCTGAACTGTTACAGTTCCTCTGTCAAAGACATGCAGGGGTGTACATGCACCAACTATAATCCCACCCCACACCATCAAACCACGACATTCATACAGGCCCCTTTCAAGGACATTAAGGGGTTGGTATCTGGTTCCTGGTTCACGCCATATGAAAACACGGCGAGAATCACTGTTCATACTATACATGGACTCGTCCGTGAACATAACCTGGGACCACTGTTCCAATGACCATGTACTGTGTTCTTGACACCAGGCTTTACGGGCTCTCCTGTGACCAGGGGTCAGTGGAATGCACCTTGCTGGTCTCCGTGCCAATAAACCCGAATGAACCATGTCTGTTCAGTCTTCTGTAGACTGTGGGTCTGGCGACAACTGTTCCAGTGGCTGCGATAAGGTCCCGAGGAAGGCTATCCGTAGTACTCCGTGGCCGCCTGCGGGCACTGATGGTGAGACATCGGTCTTCCTGTGGTGTTGTACACTGTGGACGTGCCGTACTGTAGCACCTGGACACGATTCCTGTCTGCTGTAATCGTTGCCATAATTGTGAGATCACACTTTGCGGCACAAGGAGGGCCCATGCTACGACCTGCTGTGTCTGACCAGCCTCCAGTCGCCCTAGTATTCTACCCCTCATAACGTCATCAGTATGTGTTCTTTGAGCCATTATCAATACAAAGTCACCATTAACACGTCGGAAAACGTCTGCACACTCATTCGCTGCACCGTACTCTGACATGTACCAAATCACCTCTGAGTATGTGGACTGCTGCCAGCGCCACCGCGCGACGACCGCAGATCAAATGCACCGCATGGTCATACCCCGAGGTGATTTAAACCCGCAAACCAGAGCGTTGTTTCACCATGTATCAGCATTATCCTTAATTTATGAGCATGAGTGTACATTAGTGACCACTGAGGTCGAATATCGAGCCTGACGTTCAAGATGGCAAGTTCTAGCTTGCCCGACTTCTGCATGATTCGCAACATCGGGCATGGTCATGATAAGCTAACGCCAGCGGCCCTGTGAATGTTGGCTCGTTTTCTGCACTCTCGTTGGAAGGTCTTGGTGTGATTCAGTACTTCTCTTAAAAGAAGGGATTTACTGTTTCACTACTGTATATTTATTACCACTGTGGTCGGCTTCACGAGTTGTTCGTAGCGTTGGAGCAGTTGGCCCCGGCGTGTTCTCCACTACCCGCCGATTCACCGGGCGTGGCTAGTCCACGTCGGCTGTGTACGTGTGTGTGGTATGGTGTTCTGCCTCCTGTCTTGCGGTAGCTACTGAGGTGGCGCGGCCTCCTCGCTTGCTACGATATCTCTCTATAAGTTAAGTTCCTGAACTTGTAATTTTTTTCAAAATAAGGGTCACCTTCCTTGTTTGAAGTTTGCTATCTAATGAGTGGTTCTCAATGAAAGTGTCCGCCAAGCTAAGCCTTGCCTCAGCCAGCCCGGCCTTGTTTTGTTATTGCCGCCTTAACGTTTGCTTGATTTGAAGATCTTTCAATCCTTAATTGTGGATTGCTGTAAATTTTAAAATCGTTACTACCTTTGCCCCAAAACTGTTACTGCCCAAAGGGCTCCCCAAATCTTTTATCGTAATCCTGGATCTGTAAAATTTAAAGCATTTTCAAATATTGAACTTGCAAATTTTTGAATATTTTTACCTTCCTGTTTGAAAACTTGCTAATGCCAAAGAGCCCCTCCATTCTGTGAAACGTTGAACCTGTAAATTTTTTAAAAAGGGGTTGTCCTTCGGTTTCTAAACTGCTAACGCTAAAAGCGCCCTCCAATTATCTTAATCATAATCCTGAACTTGTAAATTTTTTCAAAATAAGGGTCACCTTCCTTGTTTGAAGTTTGCTATCTAATGTTCTCAAATTGTTATGGTAATGCTCTTTCTGTAATTATAGAGAAGCCACATTTGCCTGGTTGAAATTTTACGGATGCCTAAAGGTCTCTCGAGTTGTATTTTTTATGAATGTTTAACTTATTTTAAAGAGGCATTACTTGTCAAGAAAAAGAAATATTTGTCAGTTTGGTCTTTCTGGTTTGTCGGCCTGAAATCAATATGTTACTGTTAATTTATATGTTACTGACGTTTTAAGTATATCTTATTAAATAAAGGATTACCAACTACTGTGAAACAACCAAGCGCTTTCCAATACTCAGCTTGCACCCTCCTCCCGCCCGTTTAGTTATTGTCGTATCCTGGAGCGTCCACTGAAAGCTCAATTAGAGTTCATCTTTTCTCCTGGATGTGCTCTACAATTCACTACCTGAATTTGTAACTTGTTTGCCGATCTTCTCTAAGTTTCTCTTATAATTTTTGAATAGTGTACACGCTAAGTTGATAACATATGCATTTAGAGCTTTCTCTTATCTACAGATGGCAGTTAAACTGTGTACAGGGCATTTCAACTAAGCTGTTAACCTCAGGTTTTTCCTGAACCGTTTAAAATATCGTACTTCCGTTTTGTGTCAACTGAATTGTGTGAAGTCCTCTTTAAAGGACGAATATTCATTTTTGCAAACCTATTGGTATGAACTGCATCTTTTCAAATATAACTACAGTAATAATTTCTGCTGCTAGTATCGTAGATGGTATGGCGTTCCACTGTTCAAAATCTGATTAGTAATTTGGGGGAGACTACAACATCCTAACCAGCCCCGAAAATATTGGAGCTGAACTGACTTAGCTGAATCACTTTGTGTGAGAGGAATAGGTGTCGTCATTTTGCCCTTTCTTTTGTCTTTCACTTTAGAAGTGTTAATTTTAGATATTGTTAAAGAGAGTACTTGTAATTGTTCGTAATGGACCTATATTTTGAAACTGTGTTAATAGTATGTTGCGAACATTAACTTCTAGACTACAGGCGCCAAAAGTAAGGGTGTATATCTGCAGCTGGCTGAATGAAGATACATGTTTCTTTTTTTTTCTTTTTGCTTGCATTTTGATAGCCACAGTTGTCTTGTGCGAAATAACACCTTCTTAGCTGCTCTGTAGTTAGAGTCGTAGCAACGTAAAAATTTTAGGGTTGCTGCACTTCACTTCCGTGATGCAATCAGTAGTTATTTCTTTCACTTTAACGCTCATGCTAGGACTTTGGTACACACTGTTTAAAAAACTGTTTACAGGCGAACGCCCCGTCGATGATGTCATGAAGGGTAAGAAAATTGGCTGTATCCTTCTCCGGAGAACCACCCAAGCATTCGCCTTAATCGAGTCAGCGAAACTACGGAAAACCTAAATCCGATGACCAGATGGCCGTAATTGGGGTAGACGTTTTATCTAAATGTTTGATGACTGCGTTCCATCAGTAATTTTTGGGTTTGGTAGATCCTGTTTGGTCATAGATGTCACTTGCTGATCTTTATCTGTGAGAGTAACTTGCAGTTTCTTCGACGAAATTCAGCAGTTTCCGTTTGGTACCTATGTTTAATCCAGAAGGTGATATGTATCTCAATGCAGTATGCCACGTCTGTCGCTCAGATTGTATCGTCACACTGTATTCGGAGCAGTATTGGAGATGCAACAGTAAGACACGTTCCAGTACGGCCCCAAAAGAAAGAAGAAAAGCGTGAGACGATGGTGCCTTCACCATGCACACTTCACAGCCCAGCTGTGCACTGTGGAGGAAGCTTTTGCAGCTCTTACGTATCCACACGCAGCCGAATCCACTATTTATGAATTTCTCCCATGTGTCGTCTCATCATTTACTTCTGTTGCTCCACGACTCTGTCGAGTGCGATAAACTGATCCTGCGACGCTCAGCAAAACGACGTCATACAGAGGGAAGCGAGGGCCAGCCTGAAGCCCCGACGCTGTTTCACGAGAAGGCGTACTCAGAAAGAAAGACTGCTAATTCAGAGAGCAGACGAAGCGGAAGAAGAGCTAGCCAGTGCCTCTGAAGGGTGCAGTTCGCGATACTACAGCTCCGGCTAGGCACTTGCAGGAGCTTGCTACACCAGAAACGCTGAAAGAGTTAAGGCATCCCACCCAATGGTGATAGCCGGCTGATACAGCATGTAGTCTCTTCTCGGGTGGGAGTTGTTGCTATTGGAGAAATACTGGGCAGCACTCTCTCTTAAATACCCTCCCGCCCCAACCCCAAAACAGACCCTCATTCTCACATGTTCTTAGATGCTTGCCGATGTTCTCGGTACACGATCCTATCGAGGTATTTACGTCATGTGGAACACCACTGTCTTCATTAGCTGTTAATTTCGAGGCGAAGACCACAGCAGTAAGAGATGAAGCATCCAGTCGCCTTCTGAGGACCTCGTCTCCGGCAGCAGTTGGGGGCTGTATGAAGACGACTTGAAACCTTGACACTCAACTGGGTCACTTCCTGCGTGACCATCTTCTGCTGAATATCTTGCTTAGGCGAATGTTAAAAGCCTCTACAAATTAAAAAAAAGGCATAACACTGTGCTGTCTGTAATAATTTCATTTTGCTAGCAGTTTCGGTTCAGAGTCACCAACGGCAGCTGTACAGCAAACAAAAGTGGACAATGTGACAATGCCAAACGAAACAATAGCACAGTGTTATGCATTTTTTAAAGTAGCTTCTGCTGGTGACAAATTTCCTAGTGGGTCGCGTGTTCGAACCTGGGCTACGAGCTGCCTGGTCTTTCTGCTGCAGCACACCGGTTCTTGAGGGTCTTCATAGTCGTTGGTCACCGTCCAGTGCTGAAACATACATTCGACTTCGGCCATGTTGGATGTTACACTTTAAGCACCATATATCATGGTTTGGCACGCGGCTACCACGTGTTAGGTTACGAAGAGCTACGCCTGGGCCTCGCGGTTAGAGGCGCCATGTCACTGCATGCGCGTCTCCTCCCGCCGGAGGTTCGAGTCCTCCCTCGGGCATGGGTGTGTGTGTTGTTCTTAGTATAAGTTAGTTTAAGTAGTGTGTAAGTCAAGGTTCAAATGGCTCTGAGCACTATGGGACTTAACATCTGAGGTCATCAGTCCCTGGAACTTAGAACTATTTAAACCTAACTAACCTAAGGACATCACACACATCCATGCCCGAGGCAGGATTCGAACCTGCGACCGTAGCGGTCGCGCGGTTCCAGACTGTAGCGCCTAGGAGCGCTCGGCCACTCCGGCTCACCGTGCCTTTGTTCACTGCCAGATCTCTGTAGGCAATCTGCAAGGGCCTATGAATATCTGCGATGCCCTGGTTTTCCGTCAAAAGAAACTCAATGACAGCACTCTGCTTGGGACCATGGGGTATAAATATCTATGGAGTGAGCATTCGGGTGTGCAGAACGAGAACTGTCCGCATCTCCTGAAGCTCATGTCACGTGACTGTGAGACTGCGTAATTTAGCCCGTTTGGCGCTTAGCGTATTTTGAGTGTTATTACTTCGCTGCTGCAGACAGATCATCTTCAGAAGTACTGTGAAACTTTGTATGCGCGTTTTACGGACGTATTAAAAATCTGACACTGGGAAATGGAGTAGGCTTACAGATGCGAAGAGCAATGGTATTGTGCATTTTCGCCACCGTATCATAGCTCAGACTGACTTTATATGTTTTCTCGGTAACGGGATAAGAGGTGACAGCCAACAATATTTAAGTTTTCTATTGCACGTATATTGTCCAATCTCTGTACTAATTGATTACCTGACAATGACACTGTATAGGAAACTGTCTCGTGCAGAAATACTTACACACAGGTACTTGAGAACTTTCATAAATTGGAGAAAGTTACTACCATGTATATATTTTATCTGCATGTGAACGTAGCATCAATATGTACACACTGACTGGCAGTTTACTCAAACTTGCATATTTATCTATCACTTAGCTGTTACTAAAGCTCAAACGAACAAGAACGAAATCAAAACAGAGCGATTACGTGTAATATGCAAGTTTCGCTAATACCACACGTTGTAGACAAGCAGTGTCGTCACAATATTATGGGACCAGACCGGTTTGATGTTGAGAATATGCGCAGTAGACTAAGCTCACTTCATAGATATACATACTCTATTCTTTAATACATCTCCGTTACAGCCTCAATTTTGAAGGATACGTATATCGCCGCCCACTTGTCGGAACTTCATGAATCTATAGGGGCTGAAGCGGAAACATTCTACGATCCCCACAAAAGAATTGTACACATATGATGATATTAAATGAACAAAATGAAAAATATATATACGCAGACTGAAGTGATGAATGAAAATTTGTACCAAGGGCGGGAATGAAACCGGGTTTTGGAAAGGTCTGTGGAACCACATAGTTCCATTTCATTAAAACACCTGTGCCTAGGTTTCAGGCAGGATACCCCATTTCGTTCGATTCTGAGGTGCTGTTCCTCGGAGAGCCTCTGCAATGCTGGTAGAGTTTAAGTGGAATACCAAGTGGACTGAGGCATGAATGGGAATTTTGACTGAGCAAATATCCATGCTAGGGGAGTCCGTGTAGTTGTGCAAAGCCTCTGTGGCAGAGTGGCGTAGTGTTTCACGCATCTGTTTAGCTTACAGGATAACTGGGTTCGAATCCTGGCCTAGGTACAAATTTTTATTTGTCGCTTCAGTCTGCATATATACGTCATAGCTCTTTGAGACTTGAAAAGAGTCTCTGAAGCTATTAGTTTCATTTCATTAAAACTAAAAGCTATCAAACTACACTAAATAAAATTTTTGAGTTATACCATAACTGTTTCTTGACCAGTGGCTGCGACAAAGATTGCTAAGACTAACATTTCATTGAGTCTCCTGCTAGAGACCCGCTGTCTGAGATTAGCCCTTGTAAGTCCTTATGTAGGCAGATGTGTATGTGGAAGCTATTACTCTGTGCAGTAAGTGTCCCGCTCATCCATATACCAATAGTGTGGGGAACCATACGTGCGGATGTACGATGTAGAAAAGACTACTCGGATGTCAATGTACTGTCGGCAAAACAAAACTGTTTGCATATCTTGATAAACCCGGAGTCCTTCGGTTGAGCAAAGCTCGCACCAGTGGTATAACACACAATGATGGCAACACAACATGTGACATACTTTTAGCAGTGTATTTATTCCCTTCCTATTGTAACGATGTTACTTGTAGACCATCTGGGTTTTCCGTGAAGGCGTATAATCATCACATTTTTTTTTGTATACAGAGTGTTACAAAATAAGACCAAGAAACGTCGAGGGGTTGTAGAGCATTTCTTGAGAAACAAATTGAGGATAGGAACACATGTCCGACACGTCATCCAGCGATGCTACACAGCATCGACGTTACAGGCGCCGGCGCCTGGCGATAGGCCATCCCTTCGGCAGCAAATGTGACTTTGTACGCTGACAGATGAAAGGTGGCTACACTGAGCCACAGCGCCAGAGATCGCGCTAGAGAGTATTGTTCCGCCGCCTCCACTGGCAGTGATTATTGAGATGTCGTAGGGGGCAGTGCTTGTCGAGGACTCGTAGTAGTCAGTGTGTGTTGAGATGTGCTAGTGGGCAGTGTTTGTCGAGATGTTGTAGTAAGGAGTGCTTGTTCCATGTTTTATGCAGTTGTTTGATGGGCTAGACAGCAGATATTGTTGGAATGGAAAATTGTAATGATCAGAGTGCTTTGCGTCAATATATATGAAGGTAAAATATTCTGTGTTTTTTTCATTATTTCAGTGTCTTAAATAATGCGTCATTACAGGTTCAGTCAACAAAGCATCTGGCTTGTGTTCTTGGATTAGAGTGTAATTCTAGTTTTCTTGAGTGATTATGGTATTTCTATTTTCTTTAATTAATTCAGTATAAATAATATTTAAAAATTCTTGTGTTATTGATGAAGAACCGTGCCAGATGCGTACGTTGAGTCATACTTCCACACACAGAACAGTTACACTTGTGCTTTGGTTTCGTAGGTTTTATAGTTGCTGGGGACTTAATTACTTGTGTTAATGGAAATTTCATTTCATTCTTTCTTGTTGTTTCATGCAGTCAGATGGCGTAATAATACTAGTCAGGGCCAACCGTTTACGAGACTTCGTAATCGGACATACAGACAGCTACTAAAGCAGAAAATTAAAATTATTTGCATTTCATTCAATTAAGCCCCCATGCACGTGGCGACCGCTGCTTCGGATCGTCCCTTGGAATTCTTCTGATTGTAGAAATAGTAGACAGTAGGATTGTTGTAGTAATTTGTAGTTTAGTAATTGTAGTCTATATTGCACGCGTAGATTTGGTAATTGTCATTCTTCTAATGGTATTTTTTTTTTTTTTGCAAAATTTCATTTCTGTTGTCTTGTCTACGGGTTTGACAATTAGTGCAATTATTCGATTAATCGTGTTTGAGGGAAACATTTCGTGTGAATGGTATTGTTGGAGATAAAGTGTCATTGTGTGTAATTTTCATATAGTGACGAGTTTTGTATGTTTTGTAAATGATTACGCGATCGATGAAAAAGGCAAAAATGATGGATAGTGAGAATGACGAAATTGTTAACATGGCGAACTCGCCAACAGAGGAAAACAGTATCATGAATAATGAAGTGGAAAACAATTTAATAAGTCGGGAAAATAGTCCGGAACCATTTCAAAATTTTTCTTAATCAGAAAATTCACAGAATACGAGATTAACGATAGAAGATTCTGAAATAGTATCGAACACAGATAGCTTTACAGTCATGACGAAAGAAGTTGGTTTCGCGGGAAATGTTAGGGGCGAAAAGAATTTCGAACAAGTTAATATGGAGCAGTTGATGAGTGCAATATTAAATTTTCGATCTGAATTTAAAACAGAGATAGGAACAATTAAAACTGAGATGGGAACAATGGGATCACAGTTACGATCTGAATTTAAAACAGAGATGGGAACTTTGGCAACGCGGTTAGACTCAGAAATAGGAACAATTACAACAGATAGGGGAACAATGGAAACACGGTTAGACTCACTGGGATCACAGTTGGGATCTGAATTAAAAACAGTGGGATCACAAATAGGAACAATTAAAACAGAGATGGAAACAATGGAAACACGGTTAGACTCACGAATAGGGACATGTTTCAAAAATATGAAAGATGAGTTAAGGAAAGAAATCAGAGAAGAAGTACAACCGATTTTGAATTCTCACAATAATAGATTAATTGCAGTAGAGATTAGACAAAGGGAACAAGATTGAGAACAGGAAGAAAGAGATCGCGTGATAGTACAAAAATTTTCAGAGTTAAATTTACAACGTGCACACGATAAAGAAGAAATATTTGAGAGAATCGAGGAATCCGTACCAAATGACAGATTAAATAACCTAACACAACAATATGAACAGTTAACTACCAAATGTGTCAATACTGAAACCCGAGTCGCGACACTTACGGAAGACGTAAGTAAATAGAAAGAAAAAATAGGTGACTTATCGGAAAGAGTTGAGGAGATTTCAGATAAATTGACAAGTCTTAGTTTAAATGGGGATAGAGATTCAGATGATACAGCTCCATTACCATTTGCAGAAACCGAAGAGTACCAGAACATAAATAAGCATGTTGAAAATCAGGGAAAATTTAATGAACGCGTTAAAAGGGAAGTTGAAGCATTACGAAAGCAAGTCAAACAAATTGAAGGCGAAATCGTAGGAAAAGACAGCAGAAGAAATTTAGAATCACAGATAGCAGAGGGGTTTGAAGAAAGTAATTTGTCTCATTTACGGGATACAACAAGAGAGCGCCAGGCGCGCGAACTTGACAATAATCGACATTGGGACTGGGACAGACGCGGTAGGTCTTTGTCGCCACGAGGCGAAAACTTTGACTATAAACACTTTTTGACTGTTCGGAAATTTAAGATCTTCCGCAATTCTAAGAATGACATACATCCATGTTCATGGTTAGATCAATTTATGTACGCACTCCCACCAAATTGGCCACTAAGTCACAAACTGGAATTTATGTGTGGATATTTAGAAAACGAACCGGCGACGCGGATGCGTGCACTCATTAGAGATTGTAATAATCTGAATGATTTTTATCATGCATTTCTATCGGCATATTGGTCCGAAAACACACAAGACAGAGTCAAACATAGTCTGATTATGCAGCGTAATTTTAAACAGTCTGAGTTCCGCACGCCGGCAGAATACTTTGAAGACATGATTCGAAAGAATCAGTTCCTGTCCAACCCTTATAGCCCGACTGAATTAATTCGCATTTGTTTAACTAAGCTGCCACAATCCATAAGACAAATTGCTTTAGCTGGAAGATGTAAAGACGACATTGAGACTTTTAAGACTTTGTTACAAGAACTTGAGTATAAATGGTATTTGAAATTGAAGAAGAACCGTGCCAGATGTGTACGTTGAGTCATACTTCCACACACAGAACAGTGACACTTGTGTTTTGGTTTCGTAGGTTTTATAGTTGCTGGGGACTTAATTAATTAATTGTGTTAACCAAAATTTTCATTTCATTCATTGTTGTTGTTCTATGCAGTCAGATAGCTAATAATACTAGTCAGGGCCAACCGTTTACGAGACTTCGTAATCGGACAGACAGCTACTAAAACAAAAAATTAAAATTATTTGCATTTTATTTTAATTAAGCCCCCATGCACAGACTGTAGGCGAAACGTCTCGCAGTGTTTGTTATTCAGCGATCGCGTACTGAATGTCACGATCATCACTGGAGAAGATGACGACGATGATTGATTTGTGGGGCGCTCAACTACGCGGACATCAGCACCCGTACAAAGTCCCAATTTTTACACAGTCCAGTCTTTTCCCAATCCAATCTAGCCACTGTCACGAATGATGATGATGATGATGATGATGATGATGATGATGAAATGACGAGGACAACAAAAGCACCCAGTCCCCGAGCAGAGAAAATCCCCAGTGTGGTGTCACCGCTAGACACCACACTTGCTAGGTGGTAACTTAAATCGGCCGCGGTCCTGTAGTACATGTCGGACCCGCGTGTCGCCACTGTGTAATCGCAAACCTAGCGCCACCACATGGCAGGTCACAAGACACGGACATGACCTCGTCCCAGTTGTACGGACGACATAGCTTGCGACAAGACGTATCACGTCTTCCTCTCATTTGCCGAGAGACAGATTAAATAGCCTTCAGCTAGTCCATCGCTACTACCTAGCAAGGCGCCAGTTGTATCAGAGCTAATCGCTTACTACTATGCAAGAGATGTATTTCAACAAGAACAAGACTACATTAAAGTTAAGTATATTAAAATCTCTCTTCTTTTCTTTATAGTTTTCATCCAGTCTCCTGTTTCAGAATTTACGCCCGTCTGCGTTAGTTTCGCGTGCACCTAGCCACTCATTGTGTCGAGACCTTAGGGAATCGACACAACAATATTTTGGCGACGAGGTGTGGTGCCGCGCCCACGTTGCAGTTCTTGTATTCTATTTGCTCTAATTTGCTTGTGTCATGGCTTCGCCGCATTCTCCAGATGTACTGTCCGAATTTTTTCGCTTGCAGAATCAGCAGACGCAGGCGTTATTGGAAGCCCTTGGACAGCTCGTCCAGGGTCAACGTGCGCTGCAAACCGATGCGGCGGCAGCCGCTTCTTCGCTACCGCAGCCACACAACGCTGTCGCACCGCCATTTAGGCCCTTTGAGGCCACAACCGAAAGCTGGACTGAGTGGGCCGATCAGTTCAACTTCCACCTCACTGCTTATGGAATTCAAGGTAAAGAGCGGCAGCCGTTTTTGCTTTCTTGTGTCGGTGTGTCTACCTACCGTGTGATAGTGAAATTGTTTCCCCGACGCGACGTAGCAACTCTGTCCTACGAAGAAATTTTGTCGGCTTTAGATGCCTATTTCAAAGAAACAGTAAATGTAGTTGCAAAACGGTATACGTTTTTTCGTACAAAACGTACGGCCGGTCAGACTAATAGGGAGTGGGTTGCAACTTTGCAAGGACTTACTAGAGACTGTGCGTTTGCCTGTGAATGTGGCCTCCCATATTCAGATACTATGGTGCGTGATGCAATTGCACAGAACGTTTCTGATGTTCGCATAAGGGAACAGATTTTGAAGCTAGTTAATCCCTCCCTGCAACAAGTGATAGACATATTGGACAGGCAAGACACACTAGACTTTGCTCAGGAATCATTTGAAACTTCGCCAGCAGTGTGTCACGTTAATCGGCCCGCCCGGCCCGCTGCACGGGACGCTGAGCGGCCCTCGCGCCCGACTTCGCAGCGGCCGCCTAGCTTGCAACCACGTGCGCCGCGTAAGCAAGCAAATGCAGTGAAATCTTGCCCGCGGTGTGCAATTAGACATTCGCGTGAAAATTGCCCGTCACGCCAAGCTATTTGCTTTTACTGTCAAAAGAAAGGACATGTACAAAGTGTTTGCCAGAAAAAGCTTAGGTCAGACAATCACACAAATTCCAGGCCCTTTGCTTCGCGCCGGAATCGCACCCAGGACAATCAGGCTCGTGGACCTTCGCCCATGGACATTCATGTCGTTCATTCCCACCCGTCCAGTGACACTTTAGCTAACAGTGACTGTGTTCGTCCCACCCAAAGTGTGCGTCGACGTCGCCGGAAATCCCGTAAAGTTGCAAGTGCTTCTGGACCTGTATCAGTTCAAATTGCACGAGACAGTCGCTCTTGTCGTCAACAAGACAATAAACTTTTTGTGGACTTAGACTTTGCAGGAAAAGTGATACCATTCCAGCTCGATACCGGAGCTGCAGTTTCCTTGCTCAATCACGACACGTACAAACAACTGGGCGCCCCGCCATTGCGTGCCGCAAATGTTACGTTAACTAGTTACTCAGGACAGCACATACCTGTGTTAGGACAGTGCAGCCTTATTGCAACATACAAGGGACAGACAAAACTTGTGTCATTTTATGTTCTTCGTTCCTCTAGTGCCGTGAACTTGTTTGGTTTAGATTTGTTTCAATTGTTTAATTTGTCTATAGTGAATCAGGTCCTATCAGTGAATCAGACTGTGCCTTCCGCCAGTGTTTCTAGTCTTTGTGAAGAATTTGCAGACATTTTTGCACCGGGCCTTGGTTGCGCTAAGAACTATGAAGCGCATTTGGAACTGAAAGACAACGCGCAACCGAAATTTTTCAGAGCGCGCAATGTTCCCCACGCATTGCGTGATGAGGTCGCACGAACATTAGCCGAATTAGAATCTCAAGGTGTCATTGAACGAGTGCAGGCTTCTCTCTGGGCCTCACCCTTAGTAATTTTGCCCAAACCTTCCGGAAAATTGAGACTTTGCGTGGACTTCAAGGCAACTGTGAATCCACAACTTGTGACTGCTACTTTTCCTTTGCCCCGCCCGGAAGATCTTTTTGACAAACTGTGCCCGGGAAAATATTTTTCAAAATTGGACCTAGCAGATGCGTACTTGCAAATACCTGTGGACGAAGACTCCCAGCGCGTCTTAGTGGTTAACACGCATCTTGGCTTGTATCGCTTCAAAAGACTGCCATTCGGGTGTGCATCCGCCCCTGCTTTATTTCAGCAATATTTACAAACTATTTGTGCGTCGGTCCCTACGGCTGCGAACTATCTGGACGATATTGTGCTCTCAGGAAAGACAGAAGCCGAACATTTGCAGAATCTCCGGACATTATTTCAGGTCTTGCGTCAGAATGGTCTTCGCTTGAGGAAGGACAAATGTGTGTTTTTTGCTCGTGACTTACCGTACCTGGGCCATGTCCTTAACGCCCAAGGTATACATCCGAGTCCAGAGCACCTTCGTGCCATTCAGGACTTGCCGTCACCGCAGAACTTAAAACAGCTACAGAGTGTGCTGGGTAAGGTAAATTATTATCATAGGTTTGTGCGCAATGCTTCTTCCATTTCAGCTCCGCTTCATCGCTTACGCCGTAAAGGTGTTCCGTTCGTCTGGACGACGGAATGCGAACGCGCCTTTCGCCAGTTGAAATCGGCGTTACTTTCAAATACTTGCCTTACGCCATTCGATCCCCGAAAACCCCTTTTGTTGATGGTCGATGCATCGGATTTCGGGATCGGTGCTGTGCTTGCGCACAAGGATGGCTCGCATGATCGCCCTATTGCCTTTGCGTCAAAATTGCTCTCATCTGCGCAAAGAAATTATTCACAAATAGAGAAAGAAGCTTTGGCTCTTGTGTTTGGTGTAACAAAGTTTCACGATTTCTTGTATGGTCGTCACTTTACCATCATCACGGACCACAAGCCTTTGACATCGCTTTTTCATCCGAACAAGCCTGTACCTCCACGTACAGCGCAGAAATTCATTCGCTGGTCACTTTTTCTCTCGCAGTACCGCTACGATATCTTGTATCGGTCCACTGCTAAGCACGGAAACGCTGATGCGTTGTCCCGTTTGCCTGTTGCTGCGGATAAAGCATTCGATTCTTCCGAACTTGCTTGCATGTTCATTGATTCGGAAACCGATGACGTGGTCGAATCGTTTCCGATTGATTTTCGTCGTGTAGCTACTGCCACAGCTGCTGACCCTGTCCTTGCTTCCGTTTTGCGTTTTGTTGCTACGCAATGGCCCTTGTCAAAGTCACGGATCGAGGATCCTTTGGTTCGCCGTTTTTTTGCTCACAAGGAGAGACTTTTTGTCCGACGTGGTGTTTTGTTGTTGCGTTCTGATAATGATCAATCCAGAGTCGTGGTCCCACGTTCGTTACAGTCCTCTGTCTTAAAGCTTCTTCACCAAGGACATTGGGGTATAGTGCGAACGAAACAACTTGCTCGACAGCACTGTACTTGGTTCGGAATCGATGCTGCGATTACGACTATGTGCTCCTCTTGCGTGGCGTGTGCCGAACAACAATCCGCCCCGCCGCGGACATTCTTTGCATGGCCGAAAGCCACTTCCCCTTGGCAACGCTTGCACATCGATTTTGCTGGTCCATTCTGGAATGCTCGATGGTTGGTTGTGGTCGATGCTTTCAGTAATTTTCCTTTTGTTGTCCGGATGTCTTCCACGACGTCTTCTGCCACCATCCAAGCCTTGTCTGCTATCTTTTGCATTGAAGGTCTTCCGCAGACTATTGTTTCCGACAATGGCCCACAATTCATGTCCGCAGAATTTCAGTCGTTCTGCAAGGCCAATGGTATTCAACATCTGACATCCGCGCCGTTTTCGCCTCAGTCAAACGGTGCCGCTGAACGATTGGTCCGGACTTTCCAGTCGCAGATGTTGAAGTTGAAAGAGTCGCATTCTCGGGAGGACGCTTTGTTGCTCTTTTTGTCTTCATATCGCTCTCAGCCTCGCGATGGTCGCTCGCCGGCTGAATTGCTCCATGGTCGTCCTCATCGAACTCTGATGTCTTTGCTGCATCCGCCACATCAGGTTCCTGTGCAGCGGCAGACTCCTGCTTTTGCTCCTGGCGACGTTGTCTATTATCGCAACTATCGCGGTTCACAGCGTTGGCTCGCAGGGCGCATTCTTCGCTGCCTCGGCCGCGCGATGTATTTGGTTTTGGGGGCCTCTGGTGAGGTGCGTCGGCATCTCAATCAGCTGCGCCTCTGTCGTCGCCTGGGTTCTGCCGCTCCCCGTCTGCTTTCAGCGACGGAGCCGTCAGGTCAGCGCCCTGGGGACCCATCTACTGGCTCGCCTCATCCCCAGGTGTTACCGACGATGCCTTCCATTTTGCCTCATGGCGTCGCGCCGCCGCAGCCGCCGCCGGCGCCGCCAGCAGCGGACGCTTCGCTGCAGCCGCCACGCGCCTCTCTGGGTCACGCGCCGCCGCTTGCTTCCCGTGACCAGCCGTCCTCCGCCATGGACCTCTTGCCCGCTCCGGACCAGATGTCGTCTTCGCCCGTCGGGTGCTCCGACCACATGGAGGTCGACCCTTCTGTCTCATTACGTGCGCATACACCTCATGTTGACGTGCACCCTGGACTAGGTTTGCAGGCGTTTCCTAGCTCCCCTCGGACCGAATGGCCGGGTGCGGGTGGCACAGCCTCGCCTGTTGTTAGGCTCCCCACCTCATCGCATACGTCAACATGGGGTCCTCCCCACGGCGGGCGGAAGCCTTATCTCACGACCGTTCGCCGATTTGCGGGGGAGGAATGTGGTGTCACCGCTAGACACCACACTTGCTAGGTGGTAACTTAAATCGGCCGCGGTCCTGTAGTACATGTCGGACCCGCGTGTCGCCACTGTGTAATCGCAAACCTAGCGCCACCACATGGCAGGTCACAAGACACGGACATGACCTCGTCCCAGTTGTACGGACGACATAGCTTGCGACAAGACGTATCACGTCTTCCTCTCATTTGCCGAGAGACAGATTAAATAGCCTTCAGCTAGTCCATCGCTACTACCTAGCAAGGCGCCAGTTGTATCAGAGCTAATCGCTTACTACTATGCAAGAGATGTATTTCAACAAGAACAAGACTACATTAAAGTTAAGTATATTAAAATCTCTCTTCTTTTCTTTATAGTTTTCATCCAGTCTCCTGTTTCAGAATTTACGCCCGTCTGCGTTAGTTTCGCGTGCACCTAGCCACTCATTGTGTCGAGACCTTAGGGAATCGACACAACACCCAGTCCACTGGAGAATATGTAGCAAGCTGCTCCAAGTATAGGCCTTGTCTTCTAAGAACGCCATGCTCTGTTGCTTCATCGGAAGATGGTTTCGGACATGGGTTTTCATCTGAAGTTTATTTTTCCACTGTATACCAAAAACAATGGAGATTTTAGAGGGTTCTTTGAGACAAATTGCGGATAGAAACCAGTGTACGAAACCGTCATTCACCGAGACAACAGAGCATTGCAATCATAGGAGATAATGCCTGTCTACGAAGCAGCTAGTTCCATCTTCTCCACTGGCGGATGGCGATCAGTCGCCATCACTGAATAACGAACAACACTGCGAAACATTCCGCCCACTGTCTGTCAGTGTACAAGGACACATTTGCGCCTGAAGGGGTGGCCTTGCGGCAGGCGCCGGCGCCTGTAGCTTCTACGCTCTGTAGCGTCGTTGGACGATGTTTCCGGACACGTGCATATCCTTCCCCATCCTCAATTTTTCCCCCAAGACACCCTCTACGCCCCTCGAGATTTGTCAGTATCGTTTTGTAACACCCTAAATGCATATAACACTTAATTTTATCTGTATGACATACAATGATGCTTTTGCGTCGAATAAACAAAAAAGAGCACAATTTTACAGTTATGTGATAACCGCGTGGCAGCATTTCACGATCCGGAATTACACTGAAGTAATTAGCGTTCACTTCCCATGAATATATACAGGGTGGTCCATTGATAGTGACCAGGCCAAATATCTCACGAAATAAGCATCAAACGAAAAAACTACAAAGAACGAAACTCGTCTAGCTGGAAGGGGAAACCAATCGGCGCTATGGTTGGCCAGCTACCATAGGTCAAACGGATATCAACTGCGTTTTTTAAAATAGGAACCCCCATTTTTTATTACATGTCCGTGTAGTAAGTAAAGAAATATGAATGTTTTAGTTGGACCACTTTTTTCGCTTTATGATAGGTGGCGCTGACCCCATTTTATAGATGGCAATCTAAATGGTGCAATGTATGCTGATTTCCTACGTAATGTTCTACCGATGTTACTACAAGATATTTCACTGCATGACAGAATGGCGATGTACTTCCAAAATGATGGATGTCCGGCACGTAGCTCGCGTTCGGTTGTAGCGGTATTGAATAGCATATTTCATGACAGGTGGATTGGTCATCGAAGCACCATACCATGGCCCGCACGTTCACCGGATCTGACGTCCCCGGATTTCTTTCTGTGGGGAAAGTTGAAGGATGTTTGCTATCGTGATCCACGGACAACGCCTGACAACATGCGTCAGCGCATTTTCAATGCATGTGCGAACGTTACGGAAGGCGAACTACTCGCTGTTGAGAGGAATGTCGTTACAAGTATTGCCAAATGGATTGAAGTTGACGGACATCATTTTGAGCATTTATTGCATTAATGTGGTATTTACAGGTAATCACGCTGTAACAGCATGCGTTCTCAGAAACGATAAGTTCACAAAGGTACATGTATCGCATTGGAACAACCGAAATAAAATGTTAAAACGTACCTACGTTCTGTATTTTAATTTAAAAAACCTACCTGTTACCAACTGTTCGTCTAAAATTCCGAGCCATATGTTTGTGACTATTACAGCGCCATCTATCACAAAGCGAAAAAAATGGTCCAACTAAAATATTCATATTTCTTTACGTACTACACGAATATGTAATAAAAATGGGGGTTCCTGCTTAAAAAAACGTAGTTGATATCCGTTTGACCTATGGCAGCGCTATCTAACGGGCCAACGATAGCGCCATCTGGTTTCCTCCTTCAAGCTAGACAAGTTTCGTTCTTTGCAAGTTTTTCGTTTGAAGCTTATTTCGTGAGATATTTGGCCCGGTCACGATCAATGGACCACCCTGAATATGGAAATGGAAATGAAGTCCCACGTGTCTTGACCGAGGGGAAGGGAGACCCGCACCGCCGTACTAGGCAAGGTCCTAGTGGAGGTGGTTTGCCGTTGCCTTCCTCAGACCGAAATGGGGAAGACACATAACAACACCCAGTCATCTCGTGGCAGGTAAAAATCCCTGACCCGCCGGGAATCGAACCCGGGACCTTGAATGTTGCAAGCAGAGATCTGCCGAACACTGCACCACAGACGGGGGTATATGACAGATGTATGAAAATAGGTATGCCACGAGCGACAGTTTCCTGGCACTCACCCAGTACGGTGATTTCGGTGAAGCGGCAGCCAGGAGCGGCGTTCGACCTCGCTGTGCCCGAATGTCTATAAAGCGGAGGGGCGACACAGCGGTACCTGGCTGGATTCAAGGGTCGGGCTTACGAGAGGTGTCGACACCTCAGCAAGACAACGTGTTAGTTGACAGCTGTATGGAGTGTCCGTTTTTAAGCGCCATCCATGGCAAGAATGAGATAAATTTTCCTGGATGCTCGCAAACCGTTCGCAACCGCTTACGGGAATATTAAAGAGGACCTCTCTGAAGATCACAAACTTTATAGGCTTATTATAGGATACAGGTTCCGTCTTTCATGCAAAAATAGTTTTTTCCCTTCAGGTTACCTTCCATTCAGAACGCTGTTGCACGCAGCGACAGTTATATTGACTTGTAAATAATAGATTTCAGCTATCAGTCGTCCTTTTTAAATTTTATTGGCAGAACTAGGTTTCAGCTAGGAACTAGCCATTCCCAATGCACTATCATTTTTGATCAATGATTTTGATGAACTGTGGATGAAGCCCGACCAACAGGCATTACATGCACTGATCAAAAATGATAGTGCATTGAGAATGGCTAGTTTCTAGCTGAAATCTAGATCTGCCAATAAAATTTAAAAAGGACGACTGACAGCTGAAATCTATTATTTACAAGTTTTTTATCTTGTTACCCAAACATGTTTCGGCACGTTTCATAAAATTTCGGGCGTGCAGACGCATAAATTCGACTTTGTCTTCTAATATTTCAGCTGAATACCTTCCAGCCGTCTTCAGAGTGATCCGAGGCGTCTGACGCTCCAGCACTTGCTCCGTCATTTTAAACACACGGAACGAACCACTGCGCATGCGGTCACAGATACACGAGGCGCCAGAGAAGTTGATCGGCGGCAAAGAGATATGACATATGCATGGAATTAGATCTATGGCTGCGCGGTCGATCCACATGGTGATATCAATGTATCACTGCGAGCTGCAATGTCGCGACGTCTTCGTGACTTTATTACAAAAATTGCCGGATTCAAAGATCTGTCCAAGCTGAAGCCGCTATCTCCATTAATTAAATCACTCGCCAACCGAATTTCAATTGCTTCTTTCACTACTAAGACGGGACAGAGCAAGTGCTGGGGCATCAGTCATCTCAGGTCACTTTGAAGATGGCTGGACGGTATTCAGCCGAAATACTACAAGAAGTCGAATTTATGCGACTACACGCCCGAAATTTTATGGAACAATCTTTGCACCGCGAAAATATGAAGATGCACGTGTTTCAGCACCTCTGTGCTATCATCAGTGCTTTTTTTAAAAGTGAAAACGTGATTTTGCGTTGTATGGTTATGCACGACCATATAATGTAAAATCACGTTTTGAATAAGTAAAACCCACTGATGACACAGAGCTGCTGAAACATGTTTGGGTAACAAGAGAAAAAAGTGTTTTTGCATGAAAAGCGGAACCTGCGTCCAATAATTATAACTGCAAACACGGAAAAAAATACAAGAGCTGAAAATCCAAAAGATGAATATTTATAGGCTTACTATCACTGAATTAAATGTAGACCGTGACTGGCACCATGTCATCTTTTCAGACGAGTCAATATTTAGCTAAATGAATGAGGGTCGGGTGATGATCTACAGGCAAGTATGTGGAGCAACATTTACGTGTTGGCCACATAAGTCTCGTGCTGAACGTGGATGTCATAAGATGGGGCAGGGATACTTCATTGAATTCGTGGTCATCTCGACGGCAGATCAGTATCTGCACATCATGAAACATACTATGGTGCCGAGCGTGAGGATGCGGTAGCCCAATGGAGTGATCCTGTTCCAGCAGGACCACTCACCGCTTCACGCGAGTCGAATCGTTTAGCAATGGTTTTCGCAACAGGATGAAAACGAGCGTCGGACTTTGTCGTTCTGAAAATTTGTGGACGCAAATGAAGCGTCACGTGAACTTTCTGACAGACATCGGCCCACACACACCTAACTGTGGCACCTAGTGTTGGACGCATGAGAAAATGTCGCGGATAATGAGACATATTTCCAGAGGCTGACCGCCTCCACGCCTCGTCGCACGAGGCAGGTAACTGATAATGGTGGATGGACCTCATACTAGCCTCATCCATGAAGTGAAACTTTACCCGTCTCATATTGCTTCTCTCGATATTACGTCATTTTGTATAATTGCATGTTTAACTGGAAATCTCCGTGAAATCATTGTACTTTACATTTTTTGTTGATCCATTTCACTTAACACATGCAAATTTGAAAAAAAGCACAAATACCTAAATTTCAATAGAAATAGAAATGGAGTAAAATGAGACAGTCAGAGGGAACACTTAATACCGACCAGTATGTGAACCAATATACGGACAGTTTCATCCTAAAATATCTTCATTACCGCCTCTCCAAAGTTTCCTGTGTTTATTGCGCAAAATAAGTGCAGTCAGGGCAAACAAAATCTCTTTTTCAAGTTAACATTCTTCGGGGACCCATTTCTCAATGTTGGTGTTCAGAAAAAGACCACTCAATATACATTCGGTGTCTTCTTCTTGTTCTTGTTCTTCTTCAGATTGTATGTCTGATGCACTGTCCTCAAATTTGTATTGGACTCCGAATAACTGGAAGATTGTTTCCGTGTTATCCTCTTTTTCTTTTTCAAAAACAAAACTTTCGCTTCTGCCCACTTTGATTCCACTATAGCTCTCGGAATTGTTTCAAACATTCCCTGTATGGAAATGATATTAGCTGCTTAACATATTCAGAAAGTGCTGATTTGACTAGAGCTGGTGGCTCTTGATGTGGCTTGCCGATTTTGTGAGCTGGCCGAATAGCATTTTGACTCACATTTGTTCCGTTGTTTCCCTCTTGTATGCCAAATTCCTGGCGTATTGCAAAGTCATTGTCTCTAAGCTTATGCCTGAGTCATGGGAAAAGTCCTGTCTTCCAGAGGCAGTTTATAGTATTTACCATTGTTGCTGTTATCACGCAGGCCGCTCCAAATAACCTCGTAATAAAAAGTGTTACTGCATGACTCGGTTATTTGCCCACTAGGTCTCTGTTCCTTGGAGACAACGCGTTTTAAACGGTCTCTTGACAACCATACAACAGTGTGCATATTATGCGTAAAATATGGTGATACACAGATGATGTGGACACAGTTTTCTCTAACTTTGAATACCACAAAAATGTGATGTGATACCCATTAAATATTAGCACAACAGTTTAACCGGATGGCTTCAATAGCTTCCAAAGTTGTCAAATCACTTAGTAAAAATATTAGTCTGGCTCCAGCTATTAGTATGGCAAGATAAAGTTATCCTAATGAGACAAAAAAAAAAAGTTCAAATGTGTGTGAAATCTTATGGGACTTAACTGCTAAGGTCATCAGTCCCTAAGCTTACACACTACTTAACCTAAATTATCCTAAGGACAAACACACACACACACACACACACACACACACACACACACCCATGCCCGAGGGAGGACTCAAACCTCCGCCGGGATGAGCGGCACAGTCCACGACTGCAGCGCCTGAGACCGTTCGGCTAATCCCGCGCGGTCTAATGAGACAGCGTGTCCTAATAATCTACACTGTCGCACATTAGGATATCCATGGTGTCGCATATTCCGAATAAGCCATATTGCGCTAGAAGCCTAGTCACACTGTTACGCTGCAGGATTTGAAGGACCATTCATTACACTGAATGAAAGCGCTTTGCTAAGAACATAATCATATGAATATTGTTGCAACGGGTACTCACCTTCAGATATTAAAGCCCTACAAGAACAAACACTCAAAAAATTTGAATTACAACACCATTAAAATCAATGATTCTAGACAGTGTCAAAGTCCGTAATGGTCTTGTTGTCACTGCTCTATGCCTTAGGCGCTGTGAGATCTAAGATGTTATACTTCTTAACAGAACAGACAAGACAAAGACAAATTCCCGTGCGGAAGTAGGTAGGAACCCTCACTAGCAATAATAATCTCAGAAACCGGTATAGTACGGTAAGCTAAGATTTCCCGACTTTCAAAGGATTACAAACCAGCTCTCCCTGCATTGTTGCAAGCAACGAAAGCTACAGTTAACCATCCGTTACCCAAACTGGATGAAGAAGAAACTTTCATTATAGAAAAGTTTAACCTCGCACCACAAAATAGAGTAGGTCCATGAATAAGAACAAATTGAGAAGTTTTACCAACTCCTCTTACTTCGTTCTTTTTACCCTTTGCAGAAGATGTCGAAGCACCAAGAGTGCCGTCCACATTGACAAGTGATTTGTAAATCAGCATTCGCCGAGCACAGTCTCTGATTGGCTGTTGTGTTTTTGGCGCGCGATTCAAATTGCGTTGGAGCAACACGGTCTCTAGTATTACTTAGACCTGTGTTGCTGGAAAACTCACTTCCGGTGCGATAGCGGGAGCTGATAAGAGTCCACATCCGCTGCGTGCGCCAGGACTGATGCTATAAATAGCACACTGTTCTGTCTAGCGCATTCACTCGGTTTGAGTGAATAGCCACTGAGGCACTGCTTCTTACAATGATGCGTAAACGTCGTTTTCGTCGTCGCCGGCGAATGCTGATTTACAAATCACTTGTCAATGTGGACGGCACTCTTGGTGCTTCGACATCTTCTGCAAAGGGTAAAAAGAACGAAGTAAGAGGAGTTGGTAAAACTTCTCAATTTGTTCTTATTCATGGACCTACTCTATTTTGTGGTGCGAGTTAAACTTTTCTATAATGAAAGTTTCTTCTTCATCCAGTTTGGGTAACGGATGGTTAACTGTAGCTTTCGTTGCTTGCAACAATGCAGGGAGAGCTGGTTTGGAATCCTTTGAAAGTCGGGAAATCTTAGCTTACCGTACTATACCGGTTTCTGAGATTATTATTGCTAATGAGGGTTCCTACCTACTTCCGCACGGGAAGTCATAATCCAGCTGTCTCACAAAAGTAGCTTTCCTCTATGTATAAAATACTCTTCAGTAATAATAGTATGTATTGGGTAAATTCAAAACAATATCAAAGCAAACACAAAAAGTAATTTTCCCACATTAAATTCTAATTGGAATAAGGCAAAGCGTAGTGCATTCCGTCATCTGGCGTCTGTAGTTTCACTTCCGCAGACCAGCGAAGTTAGGGAGTTCAATTTTTCTTGAAAATTAGGGAGAAATGAACTATAATTTCCATTGTAAAACCATATTCCACTCGTCCTCTCAATTGGAATGTCGTGCAATTTCGAATTTGCTTATCTCTTTCGGATCATTACACACGTGCAACACGATTTTAATAAATATTGTCTGACAGAATTTGCAGCTCTTATTCAGACACATTACACTAAATATAGGCTATATACAATATGCACCAGTGTTGTACTCATGAAAACTAAGAGCAGCTACCACAGAAAGCCGTTGCTACCTACCAAGGCGGAAAAAAGAATTGGCCAGATGGCGGAACCGAACTCTGATTCAACGAGTCACTACTGGTCACTTCAACAGTCAACCTTACAACGAGCTCACACCTCCTTCGGACAGCATGTAGCGTTGTCGGTCAAATCCGAAAGACGTCAATTTTGATCCGCTTACGGCATACGCCACCTTGGGGGACAGTAGATGTACGTACAATGGTTTCGGCGTCATATGGCAACAGGTAGCGTAATGGCATAGCTACCAGAGCCCTATTTGTCCACGCTTTAATACGGAATCCACGAAGCCAGAAGGTTCAGTGTGGTGCAGATGCGTGAAGCAAGAAGGCAACCATACCACGGAGATGCACTCGTACTTTCGATAGCCAACTGAGCGAGTTTGAGAGGGGCCAAACTGTGGCTTTCCGAGTGGCGGAATGGTCTTTTCCGAGAATTGCCACACAAGTTGGACGTGCTGCGCCAGGTGTGCAGCGATGCTGATATCAGTGGCGCCGCGAAGATTCTCACACCCGTAGACGAGGTTCTGGACGTCCACTCTGCACAGACACCCGCCGAGATCTACCAGCAGTGGTAGATCGTACAGCTACCACAGTAGCCCAGACTCATCAACACGAACTCTTGCGAACCGGTTATCACCAGTGGGTCTACGGGCGCGCACACCTCCAGCCCATTTCCTACTCACGCCACAGCTTCGACATCCGCGGCTCGATTGTACTGTCAGAGGATCGCTTGAAAGATGGAGTGGTGCCCCGTGGTCTTCAGCGACGAAAGCAGATTCTGTCTGCACGCCAGTGATCGCGGTTTACGCGTACGACGTAGATCTGGTGAGCGCTGAGTGAATTCGTCCAAGACACACAGGCTCCACCCAGGTCTTATGGTCTGCGGTGCGATCCAGGACAGTATTCGCCATCTGTACAATCGACTGGATGCCAGAGTCAACGTCTGTTTTACACCCCGTGGAGGCTACACCTCGTACTAAAGTGAGTGTTTCAGCACCTGGTACCTCAATACCGCTTGTTATATTGATCTGTACATTTAATCATTTCATGTACTCCGTATGCACTGTTGCAACAATAAATCTTCAGTAAATTGGAAACTGCTACAAGAGTGTACTATTTTTTCTACAGTGCATGCTATTTCTACAGTGACATGCCATTTAGGCATATCGGACATTTTGTGGCACGTTGGTAATTTTCTTAAGTATGCAATGACTTTTTGTTCCTCATATTGTGCCCTGCACTATAGGATCGTTTTAATCATTTTAACTTGAACCTGACAATGGCTATAAAGTCGAAACCATGATTGAGTGAATAGTAATTTAGAGTCAAATGACTCAAATTTCTTTCAAAAAGTTCTACATAACTGTGGTCCATCAGGCAGGGAAAAAAAATCAGTTTTTCACACTTACTTTTTTCTTTAAGGTCTGCTGTGTTTGGTAAGCCTGAAGTGTCAATTACAACATATTATCCCCATCGACGAGACGGCACAGATGACCATTTAGTGTGCTGAAGATTCTTCTACCAGTATAGTGAATAGGTAGTTTTGTCGCGTGTACACACACTACGCGATTGTAAATAACCTCACAACACTATCTGTTTCGGATAACTGCAAACCTGTGTAAACTACATGAAGGAGGGCTTCGTGTTTCGACTCGACAGACTCAGAATATCCTCCTGAGGTTGCAACAGCCTAAGTAAGTCAATTCGAAGGGCTACACGTCAACCTAAAATAGCTGTTCATTATGTTCTCAACAGTGGCTGAGGCTGTATCCGCACAAAGCAGATAAGCTACAGTTACCGGTTTCTGATATGTGACACGCTGAATTATACTACCAGAATCAGTGATTTTATGGAAAAAATGTTATTCTCGGAAGCTTTCAGATTTGTATTCCAAAAACAGTAAATAAGAATAAACTCCAAAAATTTGCTTCATAACATCAGCGTGATGATCGAGAATGTGTGTAACAATAGTTTTGAAGACTGACATTACTTTTCGTGTAGATTTTCGCTGTTCCGGAAATGCGGACAATGTGCTACACAGATCAGACCATCACAACGTCAACGTACAATAGGCAGAACGAAACTCTTCGCACGGAGAACGGCAAAGTCCCACATCAGGCATTCTTGGTGTGTACAGCCACGTCACAAATTGTGGCAACTCTTTCGTCCCGTTAATGGCCTCCTTGTGTTGCAGCGGCAATATATACTGCCGGAAAAATAGTAGTATACCCTTTCAGAGGTTTCCAATACACTCAAGATTTATTGTTGCGACAGTGCGTATGGAGTACATGGGATGATTACATTTACAGATAAACACCACAAGCAGTTCTGAGGTGCCAACAGTCGGCCCATGGTGAAACTCCAATACAGATGGCGAATACTGTCCTGGGATACCTCATGCCATGCCTACTCACGTAGTTCTGTAAGAGTTGTTGGTAGACGAGTCGCACGTGTCACTTCTCTTCCCATCATGTCCCACAAGTCCTCGATTGGAGACAAGTTCGGAGGTCGTGCTGGCCAGGGAAGTCGCTGCACATCTTGCAGAGTACGTTGAGTTTCACGGGCAGTGTATGGGCGAGCATTATCCTGTTGGAACAACACACCACCTTTCTGTTGCAATAACAACAAGAGAAGTGCACTAACAACAATCTGCACATACCGAGCAATGGTTAGCGTCTCCTCAAAGGTGAACGAGAGTTGTAGCTTACCGCACACCAGACCATAAGGCCTGGACTAATGAAATATACGAGACAGAGCTCACCAGGTCTACGTCGTATGCGCCAACGACCAGCACTTCTGTGCAGGCAAAATCTGCTTTCATCGCTGAAGACCGCGGAATGACATTCCATATTCCAAGTGATCCTCTGACGGCACCAGTCGAGTCGTACGCATAAATGCAACAGCGTGACGGGGTAGAGGTGTGCGTGCCCGTATTCCGACTGATAATAACTACACTACTGACCATTAAAATTGCTGCACCACGAAGATGACGTGCTACGGACACGAAATTTAACCGGCAGGAAGAAGATGCTGTGGTATGTAAATGCTTAGTTTTTCAGAGCATTCACACAAGGTTGGCGCCGGTGGCGACACCTACAACGTGCTGACATGAGGGAAGTTTCCAATCGATTTCTCACACACAAACAGCAGTTGACCGGCGTTGCCTGGTGAAAAGTCGTTGTGATGCCTCTTGTAAGGAGGAGAATTGCGTACCATCACGTTTCCGATTTTGACAAAGGTCGGATTGTAGCCTGTTGCGATTGCGGTTTATCGTATCGCGACATTGCTGCTTCCGTTGGTCGAGATCCAATGAATGTTAGCAGAATATGGATTCGGTGGGTTCAGGAGGGTAATACGGAACGCCGCGCTGGATCCCAACGGCCTCGTATCACTAGCAGTCGAGATGACAGGCATCTTATCCGCATGGCTGTAAGGGATCGTGCCGCCACGTCTCGATCCCTGAGTCAACAGATGGGGACGTTTGCAAGACAACAACCATCTGCACGAACAGATCGACGTCGTTTGCCGCAGCATGGGCTATCAGCTCGGAGACCATGGCTGCAGTTACCCTTGACGCTGCATCACAGACTGGGGCGCCTGCGATGGTGTACTCAGTGACGAACCTGGCTGCACGAATGGCAAAACGTCATTTTTCCGGATGAATCCAGGTTCTGTTTACAGCATCATGATGGTCGCATCCGTGTTTGGCGACATCGCGGTGAACGCACATTGGAAGTGTGTATTCGTCATCGCCATGCTGGCGTATCACCCGACGTGATGGTATGTTGCGCCATTGGTTACACGTCTCGGTCACCTCTTGTTCGCATTGACGGCACTTTGAACAGTGGACGTAACATTTCAGATGTGCTACGACGCGTGGCTCTACCCTTCATTCGATCCCTGCGAAACCTTACATTTCAGCAGGATAATGCACAACCGCATGTTGCAGGTCCTGTATGGGCCTTTCTGGATACATAAAATGTTCGACTGCTGCCCTGGCCAGCACATTCTCCAGATCTCTCACCAATTAAAAACGTCTGGTCAATGGTGGCCGAGCAACTGGCTCGTCACAATACGCCAGTCACTACTCTTGATGAACTGTGGTATCGTGTTGAAGCTGCATGGGCAGCTGTACCTGTACACGCCATCCAGGCTCTGTCCGAATCAATGCCCAGGCGTATCAAGGCCGTTATTACGACGAGAGGTGGTTGTTCTGGGCACTGATTTCTCAGGATATATGCACCCAAATTGCGTGAAAATGTAATCACATGTCAGTTCTAGTATAATATATTTGTCCAATGAATACCCGTTTATCATCTGCATTTCTTACTGATATAGCAATTTTAATGCCCAGTAGTGAAGCTCGCAACATTTCGTGTTGACACGTCTGGGCTCACAAGCCCTCTTATCTGTGCTGTGGTAATTGTACATTCTGCCATTGCTGCCCTTAGAATACGAAGATCCTGACTGTCGTCTGTGCTGCGCCTAAGGGTGTGAGAATGTTCACGTGACCACTGATACCAGCATCGTTGCACAACTGACGCAGCACGTCCGACTAATGTGACGATTCTCCAAAAGGGCAATCCCGCCACTCGGAAAGCGTCAGTTCGGCCCCTTTCAAACTCGCTCATTTGGCTGTAGGAAGCACAAGTGCGCCTCCACGGCATGGCTACTTTCTTGCTTCACGCATGTGCACCACACTGAGGCATCTGGCTGTGGGCATTCCCTATGAAAGGGTAGACAAAAATGGAACTGTAGTAGCTATGGCGCTGTGATATATATTGGCGGACGACATTTGAAACCATTATCAGTACATCTACTATCCCCGAGGAGGCGTATGTTGTCATCGGATCAGAATCGCGGTCATCTACCAAGAGTACTAATTTTTTTCCAGCCGTGTATACACGATCTTATAAGCCAATCGTCGTACGAGGCATGTTCGATTTATTTAGAAAAAAGTGAATTTGAAAAAAATCTGAATATTATTATTTATACAACTGTTGATCATTTTTCTATACAATCGCCATCCTGTTCATTGCATGTGGTGAGCCGTGGCGCAAGTTTTTGTATGCCTTCCTCGAAGAATTCTCCCACCAGCTCCTTCTCCCATTTGTGAACATCTTTCTTCGGCTGAGCGTAAGTTGGAAATTTTATTCCACTCAACTGTGCTTTATGGAGGTGAAGAGATAATTTGAAGGCGCCAAGACAGGGGAATACGAAGTGGTTCAAAAATCTCAACCCAATGAGTCCAAGAGCGCCATGGTGGCTAAGGATGTATGAGGATGGACGTTGTCGTGTAACAAGCACGCTGCTATCGTAAGCATTCTCATCCGTTTGTTATGAACACTCCTTTTGAGTTTCTTAGGGTCTCACAATACCGTTGTACATTTATTGCTTACCTCTGAGGCAAAAATTCGACAAAAATGCCATTTAGTATCCAGAGCACTGAGACGTCTTTTTCGCCCGAAATTGTGGTTTTGAAATTGTTGGGCAGATGAGGATTTGGTGTGATGTCACTGTGACGGCTGCCTTTTTGCCTCAGGCGTGCAATGAACCACCCACGTGTCATCTAAAGTCACAACAGAGCTCAGAAAAACCTAACCTTCCAATTAAAGTCGATCAAGAAACTCGCAGGCGCTACTGACCTGAGTTTACTTTTGCTGCTCTGTCAGCTATTTTTGGACCGACCTTGCGCACAGTTTCCGGTATCATAGTGTTTTGTGAGTATCTCGTATAAGAGTGTTCTGGAAAGTTGTGGAGTAGTCGCTGAAATTCCATCCACTGTCAATCGGCGATTTTCACGAACAGTTTCCTTAATTTTCTTGCACCAACACATGAGTCAAAATGGAAGGTGTTCCACTCCTCTCTTCTGCCTGCACTGAACTCCCTACATCACTTAAACATACACATTCTGTTCATAAAACTTCCGCCGTAAACCATTTTGGTTGGTTGATTTGGGGAATGGAACCAAACAACAAGGTCATCTGTCCCATCGGATTAGGAAAGGATGGGGAAGGAAGTCGGCAGCGACCTTTCAAAAGAACCATCCTGGACTTTTGCCGTAAGCGATTTAGGGAAATTACTGAAAATCCAGAATGGCCGGATGCGGGTTTGAACCGTCGTCCTCCCGAACGCTAACCACTGCGCTCCCTCGCTCGGTAAACCATTTTGAACGCGCAAAATATTCAGTAGGTGTTTTCCTTTCGCTAGTAGGAAGCGGATCACAGAACGTGGCTCGCATTTGAAGGGATTTTTTTTCACGCAACTGGGCATTAGAGCATGAGTTTACGTACTAACGTGTTCCTGCTATGCTCGCTCTGGTCAGGTGATCCTCCTCTACCACACAGTGTTACCAGCTCTCAGAAAACAGAAAACCACAGCCCGCTATGGTGACTGTACATTTACTTTCTCAACAAGCCTCGTATTATAGAATATGAGCTCATATGAGAGATAAGTAATATGGCTGACAATGTGCACAGCGAATAAACATTAACGAAATGTAATGTTATTCGCTGTGCACAATGTCAGCCACATTATGTATCTTTGATATGTACTTACACCCTGTAATACGAAGACTGGTTTATAAGACCAGATGTATGTTATTTCGACGATAACATGTCATTTAGACACGTCGGACATTTTGTGACATGTTAGTAATGTTCGTAAACATGTAAAGACTTTTTGTTCCTCGTATTATGGCCTGCACTGCATAATCTGTATATTTTAATAATTTTTAATTTCAGCTTGAACTTGTGAATGGCAATATCAAGCCGAAATCATGATTGTGTGAAGTCAATGAATAGTAATGTACAGTGAAGTGGTGGAAGTGGCTTCCAAAAAATGTGAAGCAAATGTTAGACCTCTAAGGTCGTTCAGAGATTCGAAGGGAGCAATAGGCAATGATTGACTCAAAATGGGGAAAAGAATACAATAGAAGACTGGACAACTTTGAGAGGTGAAATAGTGTA
This sequence comes from Schistocerca nitens, assembly GCF_023898315.1. Lineage (NCBI taxonomy): Eukaryota > Metazoa > Arthropoda > Insecta > Orthoptera > Acrididae > Schistocerca > Schistocerca nitens. The sequence goes on along the minus strand of NC_064617.1, from coordinate 420,444,615 downwards.
GACAGCAGAGTATCAAATAGGCAAAAAAGCAACTTCTAGTAGAAATATTTAGATAGCACAAGAGGTATTTAATTTAACTGATGAAAGGAGAAAATATAAAAATGCAACAAATGATGCATGTGAAACGGAATACAAACGTCTGAACGATGATGGTGACAGGAAGTGCAAAATTACAAAGAAGGAATGGCTTTGAAGGAAATGCAGAGCCTTAATGGAAGGGATGGTTGTGGGAAAGGTAGATGTCACCTATAGAAATAAGGAAAACTTTGTAGAAAAGAGAAGCAACTGCGTGAGGATCAAGAACCAACTGGCAAGGCAGATTTAAACAAATAAGGTCTTTCAAAAAGGAAAGAAACGTGAAGCTGATATTAAGGAAACAGAAGAGAAAATACGAAGATGAGATGGGGCCATGATACTGCGAAAATAAGTTGTCTGAGGATTGGTGGACGCAAGTCAAGGCACCTGGAGTAATTGACATGCCATCAGAATTCTATAGATCCTTGGAAGAATCAACCATGAAAAAATTATTCACCCACGTTTGCAGGATATATGAGAAAGATGAAATAGTCTGCTTTCAAGGAGAATGAATAATCTCAATTGAAAAGGATGGTAGTGTTCACACGCCTGAACATTCTCGTATCTTTAGTTTAGTAAGTCATGATTGAGAATACTAACACAAATTGTTCATAGAATATTGGAAGGAATGATAATACGGATCTCGGGAAATATCAGTCTGGATTTAGGAGAAAATTTAGGAAAATGCCAGGCTACACTGATTCAATGACTCACCTCAGTAGAATGAAGAAAGGCAAGCCACCGTTCGTATCATTTGAAGAGTTACAGAGAGCCTTTGACAATGTTGTCTGGAGTCTTCTTCTTTCTCTACGTTCTGCCGTGTCTCAAAGGGCTCTTCATGCTATGATACTGTGGGTGCTACGGTATCCTTCCGGAATCCTGGCGACACCATTTCCTCCCGGAACGCATTTGTGTACCCCAACAGTTTGCCTCTAGTGTTCTCACGTTAAAGCGTGAGAACGTTTTCGAAATGATTGCGTAGCGTGTCTTCGAGGCGGAACATGGGTGCTACGTACCAACCCGGTATTTACCTGATCTTGAAGGTAGCAGGGATAAGATACAGGTAGCGAAAGGTTATACACAACTCATGTGGAACAACATTGCAGTTGAAACGCTTGAAAGGGAGTAGTTGAGACAGGGTTGTAGCCTATCCCAGAAGTTATTTAGTATTTACGTTGAATTAGCAGTGAAGAAAGCTAAAGAATTTTTGGGAAGGGAATTAAAATATGGAGAAAGAAAAATTAAAATCTAATGTTTGCCGATGACACTGCACTCTCAGAGACTGCAAAGCACTTGAATGGTCAGGGAAACGAAATTGCTGTTATCTTAAAAGAGCATATCAGATGAACGACAACAAAAGTAAAACAAAGGGAACGGAGTCAAATCAGACGAACAATAAAGTAAAGAAAGGGTCAGAAACCAAAGCAATGTCGACAAAGGTAAGAATAGGTCAGATACGGCATTTGTAGGTGTGAATGAAGTGGAAGGACGGAAGTAAACCGTCTGTTCATCATTTTACCAGTTTGCATCTTTGGTCTATCTTCGTATTTTTATCGGATACTAATAATTGACGTTTCTTCGGTGATACGTCAGCTTTACACTTAACAGGGAAAGTGAGCACCAACAGCGATCAGATTTTGTCCAAAGCCATACCACCTTTAAAACTTGATTCTTTTGTACCTAAACCAAGAGCAAATTCTACGCTCCTCTTATTTTTTAATAGACAAAAATCGATGAGTTGTGCAGCTCATAAATAATGTAAACTTCGTTAGTTCTAGTCTGACGAGGATGACCGAGAACACCATACACAATAAGCTGAACAGCCACATTTCCTTCCTTTCCCTGACCGTTTGTAATCTTCGAGCTCACATCAAGCACCCTCTAATGTTACATTTTAATTAACTCCTTATATTATCTAAGATAATCATTTTATGATTAAGTTCACAGAAGTTCTTTCTATTACAATTTGTATAAATCTATGATTTACTCCGCAAATTTCTGAGCATTGATCAAAAATTAAATGGACCTCGGATACCTTCAATCACTGTGTGATTGACAACGGCAAAAAATGGAAAAAAAAGATCAGTAATTCGAAAGGTATTGTCACCAACAAAATGCGATTTTCACGTAAATGTACTGAAAGATACGGAGTAGTTTTAATAATGAAATGCATTAGTGCCAAAATACAGTAGTTACGTTTTTCACCGACAAGTCCCACTTCATTCAATAGTTCTCATAGTGGCGAAATACAGTTCACACATGCGTTCATATACACTTCCATCAAGTGAAAAGTGTGTCTCGTCTGTCCACGGAACGTCCCACAGTTTGTCTGCATCATTTTCCATTTTCACCAGCTGGCAAATTTGTTTGAATGATGGCGCACAGTGGATACAGGACAGCAACAGCGGCACCTGTTGGTGAAAAACAAATCTATTCTAGCTGCTGTTCTTTTAATCATTTTTAAACAATTGTGTGTTTAAACTTCCTGGCAGATTAAAACTGTGTGCCAGACCGAGACTCGAACTCGAGACCTTTGCATTTCGCGGGCAAGTGCTCTACCAACTGAGCTACCCAAGCACGATTCACGACCCGCCCTCACAGTTTCACTTCTACCAGTACCTCGTCACCTACTTTCCACACTTCACAGAAGCTCTCCTGTGAACCTTGCAGAACTAGCAGTCTTGGAAGAAGGGATATTGCGGAGACATGAGGAGACATGACTCAGCCACAGCCTCGGGGTGTTTCCAGAATGAGAATTTATTTTTCCATTTTTCTTTTAATTTTGAATGATATGGTACATTCAGATGTTAATAACCATAATTTTGAGAACCATAACTCAGAGTTCCATGTTCATCGTATCTGCAGTATTTTCGACAAGATTTAATGCTAAGGTGAAGTGTCATTCGATATCGTACATATCGTTGTATGATATAAAACTTAATGTTGAAAATGCACAAGTTCAGTGAGAATTGTTTTGCGAATTAAAATCAGTCAGAAGCTAGGTAGACACCGCCCTGTGATCCAATGTATTGAACACCAAAGTAATATCTGTTAATCATTTGTTTTCGGCATCACAAGCATAAAATACGCACGCTTCCACTCTCAAAAGTCAGTCGCCGATAGACCATGACAATGGATGGAAAATATTGGAATAAATAATTTGCAGTGTACTGGATCCATGTCCGAAAAAGTATGGAATATGCAATCCGCCGAGAACGCGTCGGTAATCAGACAACTGTAAATGATAGACAAGATTTCCATACAAAACAGAAAGACGCTATTTAGGAAGAGGGATGTTGTTTAAACACAACCATTGCATTAGACTCAAAAGCCTTTGCCGTGTCTGCACATTCGTCGTGAACAGATCATAGATTCTTGAAGTGGCCGGTGTAGTGCTGCAAAATGCCATTTGGATTTTGTTTCATACACCAGAATCTCGGATATCATGGAAAAAATTAGAAATCGGCTCGGAAATGTTTTTATTAATTGCCATCTGAAAAGCTGCTCTCATTTATGTCTAAGGCAGAGCGTACATTGAATAGAGTGAATATCCTGTGCTTCATTGTATTTATTTAAATTGTCTGTTCTAATTACGTAGTACTAAAGACAGCAGTTTATACGATAGTAGCTTACTCGGCCACGCGGTGTTATGGTTCAATCTTGTTAAATGGAAAATTGCTAAATATGGATGGCAAGTAGATGTATGTCCTAATCCCCTTCTCCCCCTGTCTTTACCCATCACTATCTCCCTCCTCTCATCTTCTCCTCCCTTCTCCTGCTTCTCCCCCCTCTCTCTGTCCATCTTCTCCTCTAACTTCTCGCTCCATCACTCCCGGCCCCTCTCTTGTCCATCTCCTCATTTCCGCTCTGTATTTCCACTTCCTCCCGCCCTCTCTCCATCTCCTATTCCCCCCTCGCTTTGACCCTAGCATTGTTTATTCTTTTTGTAAATTTAGGGTCTGTAGTAGTATTTAAGTCATAAGGTGATAAGCCATAAATGTAACTTTTCTGTTTGCTAACGTTTCATTATTATGTATTTTTATATACATATGTTAAAATTTTTAGTCTGTATGTGTCCAAACCTTTGTTACAGTGACGTTAATATTTTGAAGTATATGGGTTAAGCATATATATATATATATATATATATATATATATATATATATAACTTATGTCCGTCTGAATGTTCATTAAAGAACCGAGTAAAGATTCGAAGGATTCGAAGTAAATCGCTCAACAAGTATTAGAAATTTTTGATAATAACATTTCCTCTTTCTATATTGCATATTTATCTATGTATTACTTATATTTTAAAAAAAAGGAATTATATTTTTAAAAAGGTGTGTAAAAACACGCGCATATTTGAATGCAATGTCGTCAAAATTTCAAAGCAATCAGCCGACTGCTTTTCGAGTTTAACGAGCGAAAACATATGCAGTCTGAATTTTTATATATTAAGATGATAACTTAACAATTCATGTATGAAAATCCTAGTTAATTCGAATGAACCGAAATGAAAATAACGAATGAAACTACGTTTCAATATAATTTATAAAAATGTTTATCGGCGTGGAATTCTATTAGTGGCCTTCGATATGTAACACCATCAATATCTCTCTTAAGTTTTAGGTGCACCAAATGAGAAAACCTTCTACACTTACAACCAAATTCGCACTTCGTAAAAAATATTATCCATAAACAACACTGTTTGTATCATTCTAGAATACGGAACCCGCTGGTTAGTGCATGGCCCGATGAGACTCAAGTCAGTACAACTCTGTACGGGTTTGATACAAAATGTTTGATATTACTTATCTATGTCGGCGTGCTGAAACGAACTGCCCCCAAATTTATTGTGTGAAAACTACTGTATAACAACTTTTAAAACAAAACACACTTTACTAACAGTCTATATCTTTACTCTCCAATTCTACATACACTACTGGCCACTAAAACTGCTACACCAAGAAGAAATGCAGATGATAAACGAGTATTTATTGGACAAATATATTATACTAGAACTGACATGTGATTACATTTTCACGCAATTTGAGTGCATAGATCCTGAGAAATCAGTACCCAGAACAACCACCTCTCGTCGTAATAACGGCCTTGATACGCCTGGGCATTGAGTCGAACAGAGTCTGGACGGCGTGTACAGGTACAGCTGCCCATGCAGCTTCAACACGATACCACAGTTCATCAAGAGTAGTGACTGGCGCATTGTGACAAGCCAGTTGCTCGGCCACCATTGACCAGACGTTTTGAATTGGTGAGAGATCTGGAGAATGTGCTGACCAGGGCAAGAGTCGAACATTTTCTGTATCCAGAAAGGCCCATACAGGACCTGCAACATGCGGTCGTCCATTATCATGCTGAAATGTAGGGTTTCGCAGGGATCGAATGAAGGGTAGAGCCACGCGTCGTAGCACATCTGAAATGTAACGTCCACTGTTCAAAGTGCCGTCAATGCGAACAAGAGGTGACCGAGACGTGTAACCAATGGCACACCATACCATCACGTCGGGTGATACGCCAGCATGGCGATGACGAGTACACACTTCCAATGTGCGTTCACCGCCAAACACGGATGCGACCATCATGATGCTGTAAACAGAACCTGGATTCATCCGGAAAAATGACGTTTTGCCATTCGTGCAGCCAGGTTCGTCACTGAGTACACCATCGCAGGCGCCCCTGTCTGTGATGCAGCGTCAAGGGTAACTGCAGCCATGGTCTCCGAGCTGATAGTCCATGCTTCTGCAAACGTCGTCGAACTGTTCGTGCAGATGTTTGTTGCCTTGCAAACGTCCCCATCTGTCGACTCAAGGATCGAGACGTGGCTGCATGATCCATTACAACCATGCGGATAAGATGCCTGTCATCTCGACTGCTAGTGATACGAGGCCGTTGGGATCCAGCATGGCGTTCCGTATTCCCCCCTGAACCCACCGATTCCATATTCTGCTAACACTCGTTGGATCTCGACCAAAGGAAACAGGAATGTCGCGATACGATAAACCGCAATCGCGATAGGCTACAATCCGACCTTTATCAAAGTCAGAAACGTGATTGTACGCATTTCTCCCCCTTACACGAGGCATCACAACAACGTTTCACCAGGCAACTGCTGTTTGCGTATGAGAAATCGGTTGGAGACTTTCCTCATGTCTGCACGTTGTAGGTGTCGCTAGCGGCGCTAACCTTATGTGAATGCTCTGAATAGCTAATCATTTGCATATCACAGCATCTTCTTCCTGCCGGTTGAATTTCGCGTCTGTAGCAAATCATCTTCGTGGTGTAGCAGTTTTGTTGGCCAGTAGTGTATTTATTTCTCAATGTAGTCACCCTGGCGACGAACACATTCTCCCGACAAGAGACCAGTTTGTTGATACCGTCACTGCAGAATATTTGATTTTGTTGACGGAGCCAAACCTCACCTGTGCTTGTACCGTTTCAGCACTATCAAAGTGAACACGTGGAAGGCTTTCTTTAAGTTTTGGAAACAGGTGAAGATTGGATGTGGTCAAATCGGGACTGTGTGGAGGATGAGCGTTGATAGCTAACACAAACGTTGGATTGTTGCACATGGCACAGCGCTCGTGTGTGCACCTCTGGCATTGTCATGCAGGATAGGCTGCTCCATGTGTGGACGAAAACATCGAGTTCGTTTTATCAAGTTTTCTGAGGGTCTGTTGCTCACGCACCGGTATAGTTACGTATAGTTACCGGTATAGTTACCGAAATGTTATACGCCAAAGTTCGGAACCCTCTATAATCAGGAGGTTGCACTTTGCGTCAGCGTTGTGGGAAAGATCGACCGAGTTACATGCATGAGTTACAATATTTCGACCGCTCTAGTATTGTAATCATAAAATTTACTTCAAAAATGGGTGTGAGTACTATGGGACTTAACATCTGAGGTCATCAGTGCCCTAAAACTCAGAACTACTTAAACCTAACTAACCTAACGGCATCACACACATCCATGCCCTAGGCAGGATTCGAACCTGCGACCGTAGCGGTCGCGTGGTTCCAGACTGAAGCCACTAGAACCGCTCGGCCACACCAGCCGGCTAAAATTTACTGTACAGTTCTTGTGTAAGTCAGCAGAATTTCCAGAAATCACATTTTTTTCGAAATAAGCATACCGTCCAATTACTAGTTAGTAATGTGTATATGTTATAGTAAATAACAACTACACATTCCACTATCTAGATTTATCTGATACTAATGAATAACGTAAAGTACAAGGTAAGATGGGAAAATAACGCATAGTAATTTTATTGCCAAAGAGTTTAACAGGTAACAAAACAAAAAAATCACAAATGAACTTTCATCTTTTTTCTAATTTTCTACATAGTCACCAATGTTGTCAACACATTTCTCCCACTGTGATACCCGTTTCAGATGATGATGATGTTGATGTTTGGATTGTGGGGCGCTCAACTGCGCGGTTATCAGCGCCCGTACAAATTCCCAACCTTTTCTCAGTCCAATCTTCCACTAGCATGAATGATGATGAAATGATGAGGACAACACAAACACCCAGTCATCTCGAGGCAGGTGAAAAGCTCTGACCCCTGTGCTCGGGAAGCGAGAACGCGACCACGAGCTGCGGACACCGGTTTCAGTATGTCCTGTTCGTAGAACTCCGTTTAGCTGGGGCATAGCCATCTGCGGACTGCTGATTTCACTCCTGCATCTATCAAAAAGCGTTGGCTGGCCAGATGTTTCTTGGAACCAAACTGATGACAGTTAGACAGCGCAAGGTTCCGACTGTATGGTGGATGTCGGAGCGCTTCACTTTCCAATTTTGTTATTTTCTCGCGAACAGGAACAGCAACATGAGGGAGAGCATTGTCATGAAGAAGTCTGACACAGTCAGCATTAATGTTGTGACGTTTGTCACGGAAGGCCCGACGAAATTTAACCAAAGTTTTATTGTTGGCTGCAGCATTCACAGCGGTCCCGTGTTCAGGGCACGTGGCACTACCGAGAGGAAAGACTGTAGTATCCAGCGTACCGTTCTGGCGCATTATACTGCACCTGCAGCAGCAATTTCAGCAGCAGTCACAGTGACTCAACGAACTGTGAAAAGTCGGTTACTTAAAGGACAGCTCCGAGCCAGACGCCCTGTCGCGTGCGATCCGCTGACCGCAAACCACCACTATTTGCGACTTCAATGATGTCAAGCAATTGCTTATTGGGCAGCAGGTTGGAAGTAAGTTGTGTTTTCTGATGACAGCTAGTTCTCCCTTGATGACAGCGATGGCCGTGTGTTTAGAGGGAGGTCATTTAAGGGCCTGCAACCAACCTGTCTGCGTTCTAGACACACTGAACCTACACCTGGATTTTGTCTGGAGTGCGATTTTGTATGACAGCAGGACCTCTCTCGTCATCTTCCTACGCATCCCAACTGCGAATCTGTATGTCAGTCTGGTGATTCGACCTGTTTTTCTGCCATTCATGAACAGCATTCCAGGGGGCATTTCCCAACAGGATAATGCTCGTCCACATACCGCTGTTGTAATTCAAAATGCTCTACAGAATGTCGACATGTTGCCTTGGGCTGTCCGATCACCAGATCTATTCCCAATCTAGCGCATATGAGACATCTCCGGACGGAAACTCCAGCGTCATTCACAAATAGCATTATCCGTCCCTGTACTGACCGACCAAGTGCAACAGGCATAGACTCTATCCCACAAAGTGACATCCAGCGATTACACTACACAATCCATGCACAACATTCTGGCGGTTACACCGGTTATTAATGTACCAGCATTACACATTTCGCCGACCGTTGTGGCCGAGCGGTTCAAGGCGCTTCATTCTGGAACCGCGCTGTTGCTACGGTCGCAGGTTCGAATCCTGCCTCGGGCATGGATGAGTGCGATGTCCTTAGGTTAGTTAGGTTTAAGTATTCTAAGTTCTAGCGGACTAATGACCTCCGATGTTCTCATAGTGCTTCGAGCTATTTGAACCATTCATCTACATCTACATCTACATGGATACTCTGCAAATCACATTTAAGTGCCTGGCAGAGGGTTCATCGAACCACCTTCACAATTATCTATTATTCCAATCTCGTATAGCGCGCGGAAAGAAGGAACACCTATATCTTTCCGTATGAGCTCCGATTTCCCTTGTTTTATCGTGGTGATCGTTTCTCCCTACGTAGGTCGGTGTCAAGAAAATATTTTCGCATTCGGAGGAGAAAGTTGGTGATTGGAATTTCGTGAGAAGATTCCATCGCAACGAAAAACGCCTTTCTTTTAATGATGTCCAGCCCAAATCCTGTATCATTTCTGTGACATTCTCCCCCATATTTTGCGATAATACAAAACGTGCTGCCTTTCTCTGAACTTTTTTGATGTACTCCGCAGTCCTATCTGGTAAGGATGCCACACCGCGCAGCAGTATTCTAAAAGAGGACGGACAAGCGTAGTGCAGGCAGTGTCCTTAGGACATTTTCTAAGTGTCCTGCCAATAAAACGCAGTCTTTGGTTGGCCTTCCTCACAACATTTTCTATGTGTTCCTTCCATTTTAAGTTGTTATAATTGTAATACCTAGGTATTTAGTTGAATTTACGGCTTTTAGATTAGACTGATTTATCGTGTAACCGAAGTTTGAGTTCCTTTTAGCACTCGTGTGGATGACCTCACACTTTTCGTTATTCTGGGTCAAATACCACTTTTCGCACCATTCAGATATTTTTTCTACGTCGTTTTGCAGTTTGATCTTCTGATGACTTTATTAGTCGATAAACGACAGCGTCATCTGCAAACAACCGAAGACGGCTGCTCAGATTGTCTCCCAAATCGTTTATATAGATAAGGAACAGCAAAGGGCCTATAACACTACCTTGGGGAACGCCAGATATCACTTCTGTTTACTCGATGACTTTCCGTCAATTACTACGAACTGTGACTTTTCTGACAGGAAATCACTAATCCAGTCACACAACTGAGACGATATTCCATAAGCACGCAATTTCACTACGAGCCGATTGTGTGGTACAGTGTCAAAAGCGTTACGGAAATCCAGAAATACAGAATCGATCTGAAATCCCTTGCCAATAGCACTCAACACTTCATGTGAATAAACAGCTAGTTTTGTTTCACAGGAACGATGTTTTCTAAACTCATGTTGACTGTGTGTCAATAGACCGTTTTCTTCGAGGTAATTCATAATGTTCGAAAACAATATATGTTCTAAAATCCTGCTACATATCGACGTTAACGATATGGGCCTGTTATTTAGTGGCTTACTTCTACTACCTTTCTTGAACATTGGTGTGATCTGTGCAACTTTCCAGTATTTGGGTACGAATCTTTCGTCGGGCGAACGGTTGTATATGATTGTGAAGTATGGAGCTAATGCATCAGCATACTCCAAAAGGAACCTAATTGGTATACAGTCTGGGCCAGAAGACTTGTTTTTATTAAGTGATTTAAGTTCCTTCACTACTCCAGGGCTATTTACTTCTACGTTACTCAGGTTGGCAGCTATTCTTGATTCGAATTCTGGAATATTTACTTCGTCTTCTTTTGTGAAGGCATTTCGGAAGACCGTGTTTAGTAACTCTGCTTTGGCAGCACTGTCTTCGATAGTATCTCCATTGCTATTGCACAGAGAAGGCATTGACTGTTTCTTGCCGCTAATATACCTCACATACGATCAGAATCTCTTTGGATTTTCTGCCAGGTTTCGAGACAAAGTTTCGCTGTGAAAACTGTTATAGGCATCTTGCATTGAAGTCCGCGCTAAATTTCGAGCTTCTGTAAAAGATCACCAATCTTGGGGATTTTGATTCTGTTTAGATTTGGCATGTTTGTTTCGTTGTTTCTGCAACAGTGTTCTAACCCATTTTGTGTACCAAGGAGGATAAGCTCCGTCGTTTGTTAATTTATTTGGTATAAATCTGTCAATTGCTACCGATACTATTTCTTTGAATCTAAGCCACATCTGGTCTACACTTATATTATTAATTTGGGATGAGTGGAGATTGTCTCTCAGGAAGGCGTCAAGTGAATTAAACCATTACACATTTTCAGTGGCTTATCTCGCACTTACACTAACCTATGATCTTTGAGTGTTAATGACTTAAATTATTTAAGTGTGTTATCTAGACGAATACATTTTCGAAAGTTCATTACTCTATTTTTTAGTGTTGCGATTTTTTTCCGTCAGTGTATACACGAACTTCAGATAAAACAAAACCTCATGTCTCACAACAACTAAGACAGTAGAAAATGCTGGAGGATGCGTATGGAACTCTCCAGTGCACATTCCTTTAACTGATTTCAAACCGGTCACTAGACTGAAACACCGGCCAGGAACGAGGATTTATTCTTAGAAACACTACCCTCCAGGTACAATTCTCTTCCCTACTGAGTCGACGTCACGAATGTGGAATTTTATGTCCCTACAATTTTATGTTGTCAGGAGTGCCTAAGTTGAAGAAGGTTAAGAAATACATTTCTGGGTTTGTGGCAGTGTAAATGCTAAGCTGAAAAAAACAACTTTAGTTGTAAACAGCTCTCACTGAAAAGCAGATATAGTGCAAAGAAGACCGTGACAGATTCGTGACCACACAGGTAGGCAGTTTAGCTTGGTTTCCCTCCACGAACCTAGTAATAAATAATTCTGAAAAACTATTTGATGTAAAGAACGAACTACTGTCTAGGTTATCTATTACTTAGTTGACCATTACAACAATTATTACTTTTGTATGTAGGTAGTCATATGCACACAGAAGTACTACCGACTTTAACGTTTTCGCTGCTGGAAAACCGAACAGTCAACAACCACTGTTATAATGAGCACCATCAGATGTCATTTGCTGTGAGTAAGCAGTCTAGACGAGACAAACAAACGGTGACATTTCAGAGGCCAGAAACCACAACGTTAGTGCAGTGAAGCAAGGTAAAACAAATTTTTCTTTATTTTATATATGTGTGTGTGATTCTATTGGTGGGTAAAACTGAATTAACTGGAGAACTGAATTTTGTTAGTGAGAATCATTACTTAGCGTGGGTGCCTTGAACTCAGGTAACTTTGCGTATGGTACGTCCTGCAATTGACAATCGTGCTCTCCATCTCGGAACCTACCCTGAAATTATACACACAGGAAGAATACACGATAGGAAATGCACTATCAAAATTTTAGCTGGTAATGCGCACTACAACTTTTTTAAATATGTTAGTTACTCACTTTTTCCGCACGTAGAATCGCTTATAACAGCGGTTTGTACAGCCTTTCCTGCCTAACGCGGGGAATTTGCGAATAAGTAGACTCGGCCGTGACAAGCGAATGTAGCGTGAAGTCCTAAGCATTTAAACCACACCAAAGATGTCCCAGATCATTCATTTTTTGAATAACTTGTAGTTCATGTGAACAACTAAGATGCTGCAGATACAGTTGTTGCACACAAGTGACTCGCAGAAGAAAGAAAATCAGTTCACTGTATGATGTTACATTACAGACGACATCCATCAATCGGGGCTTAAACATTTTTGACATTAAATATTTTATGGACATTCCTATAGGAAAGTTCTTATGTTAATTTTTGAGTAATACATATTTTACAACAATGAAACAGTTCCTTGTTTATCCCTGTAATCGTCACAAAAAATGCGAAGTGTCTATTGCATGATGAAAACAAACATATTCCTTACACGAAGCACATTATTAAAGGAAAAATTAATGCACTGAGGCACTTCACTAATTTCGTTTAGACAGAACTGGAATGGAGTCAGAAATGGTCGTGACCGTACACTGAAAATTATGCTCTCCCATTTTGTTATGTCGATTACAACCATTAATTTAAATTTTTGATTCTAAATTTTCCTTGAGATTTCTGAAGACCACTGTTACTTATCGCTGGAGTAGTTGTATACGAACGTGGCATAGCATTCATCGACTACAAAAGCGGCTGTCTGTTTTCTTTTTTTTATTTTTTTTTCTCGAAGTGACAATAAGATTTGTACGTAGTTTTGGCACGAAAAACCTGACTGATTTGCTTTATACGCAGCTTTTTATGGGGCCACGAGAAGCTTCGTCTTCATATCAGCTACGAATTTCTCGATAGTATTACCTATTAATGACATCTACTCCAAACGTTTACCTGACGTAAAGTGGTAATTTTGCGACTTCCTTTTCCGTATACTTTCTTCCTGGCTCTTGTTAACCAGGTCAAAGGAGCCTGGAAATCAGTAATGTTTATCTCTCTTGCAATTCGGGGGATCCACTTTCGTAGATCTCGTTCAGTAACGGTAAACTGACTGTTATCAACTGTTCGAAATCTTTTATCGAGCAAGGTCGCGCAGTGGTTAGCACATGGGACCCGCTTATGGGAGGACGACGGTTCGAACTCGCGTCCCGCTATCGACTTTCAGGTTTTCCGTGATTTCCCTAAATCGACCCAGGCAAATGCCGTAATGGTTCCTTCGAAAGGGCACGGCCGATTTCCTTTCCCACCCTTGACACAATCCCAGTTTGTGCTCCGCCTCTAATGCCCTCGATGTCGACGGGACGCTAACCTCACTCTTCCTTCCTTCCTTCCTTCCAAATCGAATAGTTTTAGTTTCACACTTCGTGAGTTTCATTTTGTCACATATTTTGTACTTCCTGTAAATATTTCTTCCATGCTTACAGTTCATGTTCATATTTTTACAAAATGAAAGCGGTTTTGCATACTGCTTAAGTTTGAAGTGTTTTCTCCCTCCTTCGATTAGCTAAAAAAATAATACAGCCTCTTCTTTATCACTGAAAACTTTTACTGCGCGTTTTCTTTGCGCTTGGAAGGGACACTATTTTTGTTCAAGACTTTAATTAGCATAATAATCGTGATATGAACCAAAATTTAGGGAATTTGTTTTAATGCTTTCACGATTTCTAACAAAATGTCAACATTCAAGTGGCCGTCCGAGAAATTAACTAATAAATAACACACATGTTGGGCTTTAGAAGAAGTGATTTCTATTGCATACCACGTTCTGCCCATTTCTTCTTTGGAAGGTTGAAAATATTAACTGCATGCGAGATTACTGTGAAACTCTGGGACCTGCACAAAGACAGATGTTACTAGTAAGCATATTCGAAAAATCACATAGAAAGTTAATTCAGTTTCATCTCCATTCTTAATCGCGATACCGCAAAGGTATTATTATCAATATTAAATAAGTTATATATTCGAGAGAACAGTAACCGTGAAATATTGTGTCAAACTATGAACGGAAACAGAAATTCGCTTCACAAATTACAACTGCGCCGTGCCGTGTTATCTGTTTACCAAGGTGCTTTCAATCAAGGATATATGCCAGCAGAGTTGCACAATGCACTATCTGCTACAGCTACGGCAGGAATGAAGATTTTTCCATGTGCCTGGCGGACTATAAATTTGGGAATTTTCAACGTCTTTGTCAAAAATACTTGCAGTGCGCCTCAGCGGCTATAATTTTGACAGCACATTTCTTTTGCTGCATTCTTCTTGCGTGAAAAAGTTCAGGGTAGGATTCTATACGTCGGACTGAACCATTCCCTTGTGAGTTCAGTAGGTGTAACTACCTTGTCAGGAAAGAGAAACGGCGTGATCTAAAAAATATAACCATAATCGGCAGCGAGGCAGTAAGATACTTGCGTTTAGTCTGTACAAAGAAAAAAGTAACAGAGTAACATTAAACTTCTTCTTCTATTTTGAACGAACTAAAGTAAAAGATCCATAACTAAAGACATCACTTACACAATTTGAATTTGTAAGTTGTGATTTCACTGATACACATACAAAAATGAGTACCGTAGAGAACCAACGGTCTTGCCTCGTTGAATACACTCGTTCGGTCAGATTAAGCGAAATTTAGAGATGCCGGTTGTGGCCGATACTTAGAGGGGTAACTGCCCAGGTATGTCACGCGCTGGTGGCAATTTTTTTCTTTGCCTTTCCAGCAAAGGGGACGAGGGCTGGTGACATAAAGTTGCTGATCACCGGATTTTGCGCCAATGTCCTGGATTACAATTCAGACCTCTCCGTCGTGTCTTACGGAGTGAGGGTGTGGCGGTAATCAGACAGTCCGATGGAGAAGTTAAGCATGGCGGCCCCGATGGTGGTATCAGAGAGGAATAGCCCAAGTGTCGGCACTGGAATTCACCCTCTCATTTCTATCATCATCATCATCATCATCATCATCATCATCCGCACACATGCCACCAGAAAACACACACACACACACACACACACACACACACACACACACACACACAAATTACAGTCATCTACATCTACATTTATACTCCGCAAGCCACCCAACGGTGTGTGGCGGAGGGCACTTTACGTGCCACTGTCATTACCTCCCTTTCCTGTTCCAGCGCGTATGGTTCGCGGGAAGAACGACTGCCGGAAAGCCTCCGCGCACGCTCGAATCTCTCTAATTTTACATTCGTGATCTCCTCGGGAGGTATAAGTAGGGGGAAGCGATATATTCGATACCTCATCCAGAAACGCACCCTCTCGAAACCCGGACAGCAAGCTACACCGCGATGCAGAGCGCCTCTCTTGCAGAGTCTGCCACTTGAGTTTGCTAAACATCTCCGTAACGCTGTCACGCTTACCAAATAACCCTGTGACGAAACGCGCCGCTCTTCTTTGGATCTTCTGTATCTCCTCCGTCAACCCGATCTGGTACGGATCCCACACTCATGAGCAATATTCAAGTATTGGTCGAACGAGTGTTTTATAAGCCACCTCCTTTGTTGATGGACTACATTTTCTAAGGACTCTCCCAATGAATCTCAACCTGGCACCCGCCTTACCAACAATTAATTTTATATGATCATTCCACTTCAATTCGTTCCGTACGCATACTCCCAAATTTTACAGAAGTAATTGCTACCAGTGTTTGTTCCGCTATCATATAATCATACAATAAAGGATCCTTCTTTCTATGTATTCGCAAAACATTACATTTGTCCATGTTAAGGGACAGTTGCCACTCCATGCACCAAGTGCCTATCCGCTGCAGATCTTCCTGCATTTCGCTGCAATTTTCTAATGCTGCAACTTCTCTGTATACTACAGCATCATCCGCGAAAGGCCGCTTGGAACTTCCGACACTATCTACTAGGTCATTTATATATATTGTGAAAACCAATGGTCCCATAACACTCCTCTATGGCACGCCAGAGGTTACTTTAACGTCTGTAGACGTCTCTCCATTGAGAACTACGTACTGTGTTCTGTTTGCTAAAAACTCCTCAATCCAGCCACATAGCTGGTCTGATATTCCGTAGGCTCTTACTTTGTTTATCAGGCAACAGTGCGGAACTGTATAGAACGCCTTCCGGAAGTCAAGTAAAATGGCATCTACCTGGGAGCCTGTATCTAATATTTTCTGGGTCTCATGAACAAATAAAGCGAGTTGGCTCTCACACGATCGCTGTTTCCGGAATCCATGTTGATTCCTACAGAGTAGATTTTGGGTTTCCAGAAATGACATGATACGCAAGCAAACAACATGTTCTAAAATCCTACAACAGATCTATGTCAGAGATATAGGCCTATAGTTTTGCGCATCTGCTCGACAACCCTTCTTGAAAACTGGGGCTACCTGTGCTCTTTTCCAATCATTTGGAACCTTCCGTTCCTCTAGAGACTTGTGGTACACGGCTGTTAGAAGGGTGGGGGGGCAAGCTCTTTCGCGTACTCTGTGTAGAATCAAATTGGTATCCCGTCAGGTCCTCTGTTGAGTGATTCCAGTTGCTTTTCCATTCCTTGGACACTTATTTCGATGCCAGCCATTTTTGCGTTCGTGCGAGGATTTAGAGAAGGAACAGCAGTGCGGGCTTCCTCTGTGAAATAGCTTTGGGAAAAGGTGTTTAGGATATCAGCTTTATGCGTCTCATCCTCTGTTTCAATGCCATCATCATCCCAGAGTGTCTGGATATGCTGTTTCGAGCCACTTACTGATTTAACGTAAGACCAGAACTTCTAGGATTTTCTGTCAAGTCGGTACATAGAATTTTACTTTCGAATTCACTGAACGCTTCACGCATAGCCCTCCTTGCGCTAACTTTGACATCGTTTAGCTTCTGTTTGTCTGAGAGGTTTTGGCTGCGTTTAAACTTGCAGTGAAGCTCTCTTTGCTTTCGCAGTGGTTTCCCAACTTTGTTGTTGAACCACGGTGGGTTTTTCCCGTCCCTCACAGTTTTACTCGCCACGTACCTGTCTAAAACGCATTTTACGATTGCCTTGAACTTTTTCCATAAACATTCAACATCGTCAGTGTCGGAACTGAAATTTTCGTTTTGATCTGTTAGGTAGTCTGAAATCTGCCTCCCACTACTCTTGATAAACAGATAAACTTTCCTCCCTTTTTTCATAGCCCTATTTACTTCCATATTCACGGATGCTGCAACAGCCTTATGATCACTGATTCCCTGTTCTGCGCTTACGGAGTCGAAAAGTTCGGGTCTATTTGTTATCAGTAGGTCCAAGATGTTATCTCCACGAGTCGGTTCTCTGTTTAATTGCTCGAGGTAATTTTCGGATAGTGCACTCAGTATAATGTCACTCGATGCTCTGTCCCTACCACCCGTCCTAAATATCTGAGTGTCCCAGTCTATATCTGGTAAATTCAGTCAGATACACTTGCCACACAAATCTCGTACTTAGCGACGTAAACGTCCCATTAGGCGCGGCGGTTAGGAAAAACCTTTCCAATCAGGCGGCTGACCCTGTCCTTTGGGGTCTCCCAGCCAACCAAGCCATACTAGCCATACTACTTTACTTTACTACTGTAGTAGGAGGTTAACGATCTTTTGAAGTCCCGATTATGGCAAATGGATGAAAAAGAACGCAAGGAACTGGAACGTTTAACTAAAAAGGAATGGAAAAGAGGAATATTCAATTGAACATAAACGTAGAAGGATGATGAATGAAACATTAGATTTAAATGATCACTGGATAGCAGAGAAGACCGAAATATAGTTGATCAGGTGGGTTTTGAAACCTCCTATACGCCAATGCGAGTCCAGTCCTTGAACTCCTGCGCCTCCTCGATCGATTCATCGATGCACTAGCCTGAAACTTCGACCTACATCACGACAGAACCACCTCCCTGTAGCACAGCTGCAAGAGAGCATTCCGGGCTCATTGTTCTTTGACGGTTCTCTGATGAACTCGAGTTTTTGCTCTTTAGTCAATGCTGCACGCTCTCTGCACCTTTTTTAGGTCGCACCAGCGCGTGCTTGTTATCGCCCAGAAGGTTAAACACTGCCACTCGACTGTGGATCTTCTAACTGTGCAGTAGACGCTCGATTATGAAAGCTACTTATGTCGAATTACATGGTTAAGAAAATTTAGGTGTACGAATTTATCTGAAGATTAGTTCGTTAATGTTGCACATCTAACTGCAAGTGCTCCATTTCATTTCATAGTCCATTTTCTACCAATCTACAAAAGGGGGGCTGAAAAGTAACACTTCTGAATTTCTTGCGTGGAAACTCTGAACACTTTATAAATAAAACACGTTATTAACATTCTACACCTTTATTCGTCATGTCTACATATTTGCAACCCTCTGCCGATAGAGGACTCGGAATTGTAACGTGTAAGATGGCGGTGTGTTACGTAACTGTGCCGGTGTGGTGAGAAACAATGTGCTGAAATCGACTTTCGAATTCGGAGAGTTCGTTCACGCTTGAAGTATCCTCTCTCAGCGTGAGAGTGCCACACCACACATGAGCGCTGTGACATCTGCGACAGTTCGACGCCTTGGTTCAGTGTCATCGACCATCATAGACACAATCCCGACGTGGTCCCATCAGATTCACATCTGTTTGGACAATATGGTTGTGGAGTGACAGCGATTGATGTAAAATTAACATAGTTTTAAGAAAACACTCTTAGTCGCGTCTCCTGCCACACCTTGGTAGACGTGACGCCACCAGCAGCCGACCAGCGGCATGTTCGCCCTGAAGATGGCCCCTGCGATGGGCTGAAACCGGTCGGCACTAAATAACTAAAAAGATGCGATTAAGACTGTTAAGATTTACATCTGTTACCAAAACTAGAAGAATACCTTCGTGGATTGCACTTTTATAGTGATGAAGCGGTGCAAGCAGAGGTGAGACTGTGGCTCCGTCAACAAAGTCAAACATTCTACAGTGACGGTATCAACAAACCTTCCTTTTATTTCTTTTTTCTTCGATGAACAGATTGAACAGGAGTGGTGATAGAATTAATCCTTATCTTATATCTATTCTTACCCGAGAATTTCGTTCTTAGTCTTCCAGTCCTAATTTTCCTTCTTGGTTTTTGTACATACTTTATACTACCCGTCTTTCCCTACAGCTTACATGTATTTTCCTGAGTATTTCGAACATCTTGCACAATTTTGCATTGTCGAAAGCTTTTTTAGGCAGTCAAGACCTATGAAGGCGTTTTGATCTACCTTTAGTCCTGATTCCTTTTATATCAAGCGCAACCTCAGAATTGCCTTTACCTTTCCTGAAATCAAACTGGTGTTCATCTTATAGAACCTCAGTGCAAGGACAAAGGAATGTAGTAATCTTACAAGAGATAATGCTACGGACTGTGATACTTGACTGCTAGTGGAGCTAGTTATCTTGTTAGGCAGTAGACAACCTGGCAAATTCTGCTGTAGCTTGTCAGCCGGATTTCGTGCGTTATTAAGGGTGCAGCCGATGTACCTAGCTAGAGCCGTTTGTTGTTGCATAATCTGTTCTCAATGACTTACTTGACAGCAAAATCCCCGGACATCAATTCAAACGTATTTCTATGCTTGGTTGTGAGACAGTGCTAGGCAACTGATGGTTTGTCGAAATGTCTGTATTTAATATGGCGTCAGTGACTTGTATAGCGTTCTGATATTGTGCATTTGGGCTGACCGATGGAACAGCTGCAGCACTCGCAATGAAGTTAGAGATTCCACGGACCCTGAGGCAGAACCTGTCAACGGATGCAGCGTATGCTTTGTATTCTTGTGTGGTTGTAAAGTAGACTGAAACGCCTGATCTGTCCTGAACTCTGCCTGTTTTACTGGATGTGGTCAAACACTTGTCAGGCAACAAAGAGCTTAGCGCCATCGGTGGTTCTACTAGCAGCTGTCCATCACAGACCTCAACATCATTTCTGGCGGCATGTTTACATTTTTGGTCTTTGCTGTAAGCCAATAGGACGTAATTTTGTAGACTGCTATTTGTCAAACACCAGAAACGCATTAGTAAAATACACGCGCAGATTCAGTTACGATAGTCGTTTCATGAAGATGACAACTGTGGAGATACCAGAGAGTTTAAGATATCGCTTGTATCTAAGGCGACAGGAAAGCCGAGACAGTTTTTCCTACGAATGTCGTCGCGAGAAACTACGTTCTCACCCAACCTGTCATTTGTCACACCACTTGAACACAAGCTGCTTATCTGGGGTTCTGCATGATGTTTCACCAAGCTTCAGGTTTTTATCCATTTTTGGGGACTGATGATGGTCTCCTTCACTGCAGCTTGTGCAGTGGAACATCGCTCAAGAATAACAAAAATGGTTCTGGATAACAACTGTCTACACATTGTGTATTGGCTCGTCATAGATATGGTTACAACTACGTCGCTAAAATCTCCATATCTCTCAAGCCTGTAACATTGCATGTTTGAGATTGCTCCAGTGCAGTCTAAGGCCACGCATGTGACCTGTTTCAGCGTCACACAACATGAAAAATATTTTTTTATCCGGATGAACAGCTTGAAATTTGTCTCTCGAATAACAGAAGAATTTCGCAAATACATAAATTTTCATAACACTGGCTGCGCTGAGACAAAGAATGTCGAAAACGATCAACAACAGGGCTCATTATAAACAACAAATGTGCTGCATTTCCTTGTCCTGAAATTGCTTTTTTCTGGAGATTAACGTCCTTCACAAGAGGTGCCTGTTATGCTATTTGTGACGGAATAACCGGTAATTATTGACAATTAGCTCATTTTCCATTGAACATTGTTAGCATGAGCGAGATTGTTTGTTCAAGATAACGAGATTCCTAATATGCGATAGTATGGCGATCTAAATTCGCGATAATGGTGCATATTATGATACCTATGGCATATTAGGCGAACTGGTTTCCTCACAATTTGTTATATAGGCCTATACATTAGACAATAATATCATACAAGAACAATATTTTATCATTCATTGTAGTAAAATAATATTTGCATTTACTTTTATTTTATTAAATTACCATAAGCAGGGATTCCTTTTAATAATTCTGTGAGAGGAAACCGCGTGGTTGGTAGGGGCTCATCTTGGAAGAAGAGCTGGTGAAACACCGCCTTGCAGTGTAAGAACGAGCGCATGCTCTTGAATGTGAGGAGATAAGAAACATGGACTTCCAGTTCGATGTCAGAAATAGGCTGAAGGACCTCTTCAATTCAGAAAAGGCTTCAGTAGAAAAGAAATGGCTCCGAGTTTCCCATAGAAGTCACACCACTTTACCCCTGAGAACTCTTCGGGGTCTCGCAGCTGCAAGAGTGAAAGCTTTTACTCTAGCAAATGTAGCGACATTTTCTGGTATTTACGAATATTTACTACCTAAAGTCAACCATAACGCACACCGAATCTTCAGTGTCCACGAAGCAGCGGTGACGTCTGTGTAGCACGAACGTAGCAAGGCTATTGCTATGAATGGGAAGAGACAAGTTGCTGCCTTCATTTCAACAGAAAGGGAAAATGTCACAGTTGTGACTTGTAAGAACGCAGCTGGCACTTATGTTGCGCCATTAACCATCTCCACGAAGAAAAATATGAAGTAGGAATTAATGGACGGTGCACCTACAGGATCAGTATCAGCTTGTCACCCATTGACTGGATACAAGCTGACATTTTTACCCAGTAGTCTGATCATTTTGTGATCCGTATAAAGCCATCATCAGATGAATCTGTCATTCGGATCCCTGATGAACACTATTCTCAAACGAAGAGTCTCGATGTGTTAGATAATGCACAGGATAACAATGGTCATATCGTATGATTGCCACCTCACCCAACGGATTAAATGCACACGGAGCGCTTGAAAGCCTGCTTTGCGTGAGAGAGAAAAATGGCTGAAGAGTACCCACGTTGTTTTCCCAGCCCATTTTAAAAGTGACGTTATTTGGAGCAGCTTAAACCGAGCAGTAAAAAAGAAGAGTCTGTGATTGCATTGAAAAAAAAGTCTCATCCTGTGCAATAGAAACATCTTTAAAGACTATGATTTTTCAATTCATCAACATGCTGACCGTTTTCAAGAAAGTGATGTCGAAAACGAAGAAGAATCTAGTCAGAGATGTTGGTCATATTGTCAGCCCTTCAAACGTTAGACCTCTTCCACAGGCAGCAAAGCCATCTGGAGATACGGCAGTTAAAGCAACATCGCGTTCGCGATCGCAAAAATCTAAACAGAAGAAATCAACAGGTGAAATTAAAAATAAAGCAGCCAAAACGTTATTCGCGAAGAAAAGTGTATAATCTTCAAAACTTAAAGCAGTAGAATCATCTAGTGATACTGCATCCGATGGCCATCTTGATGAGAGTTGTGATTCAGACAACAGCGTTTTCGATGACGCGGGCTGCCTACTGTGTACAGGGTGCTTTTCTGACGACAGACACAGGGAAAATGGACACAGTGCACGAAATGTTATCGCTGGGCCCGTCAAGATTGCTGTGTCGAAGGAAACAATTTTGTTTGCCTGAAACGTTGTAAAAATGAAAAATAGAGTGAAATATGTGCTCACATGTTATATTATTCAATTATAAAAAATATGTTTACTAACTCATATTGGGAAACGTTTGCTACATTTCTGTGAAGGGCCTTATTAGTGTAGATTTGATAATTATATTTAATTTTATTTACAGTAATAATAAAACTGACAATATGACAAGTGTATGGTGAAATTAAATAATGCAACATATTATTACCACGGCGAAAAATATAATTACACGTACATAGGTCTTTAACATGGGTTTCGAAAAGTGTACGCCCCTTCCCTCTATTTCAGAAGACTAGAAAGCTAACCAGCCTTGCTCATATAGCACAGTAGTGGCGCCTTTGCGTACTACCACTTGTTAAAGATTTTGTATCGATATCTTCAAATGTTTGAGTTATGAAATGTTTGAGTTATGAAATTTTTGAATATTAAAGGGGCGCCTCTATGTTATTTTTAATAAGCTATTCTTCATTGTCTTCTGTATTCGTACTCCTAAAACGTAACCGTTTAATACATACCTTTTTTTTCTGAACAAGAATAACGACGACTATGAAAAGCTTTAGGTGATGATCCATTCTAGTTTTTTGCGCTGAGTACCCAACTCTCTCTCTCTCTCTCTCTCTCTCTCTCTCCCTATCATCTTTACTCTTTTACGCACATATACACATTCCAAAGTACAACACTGTTGCTTTCACTTTCTTGCCGGTTTTTGGCAGATTCAAATGACTCTGAGCACTATGGTACTTAACTTCTAAGGTCATCAGTGCCCTACAACTTAGAACTACTTAAAGCTAACTAACCTAAGGACATCACACACATCCATGCCCGAGGCAGGAGTCGAACCTGCAACCGTAACGGTCGCGCGGTTCCAGACTGTAGCGCCTAGAACCGCTCGGTCACCCCGGTCGGCTTTTAAACAGGAAGACGAAAAGTAATCTATGCACCACTATCATGTCGCACATTACTAGCTTTGCAAAATGATCCATGTGAACTAACTCTGTTTTCAGTTGTAACCAAACCTCAGAAATCGCGCTTCATGCAGTGGTAGCCTACAAAGATTTACTTTGTGAATGCACGACCGTGAACACCAAAGTCTGACTATGAATGTACCAAAAAAAAATGGCTCTGAGCACTATGGGACTTAACTTCTAAGGTCATCAGTCCCCTAGAACTTAGAACTACTTAAACCGAACTAACCTTAGGACATCACACACATCCATGCCCGAGGCAGGATTTGAACCTGCGACCGTATTGGTCACGTGATTCCAGACTGTAGCGCATAGAACCGCTCGGCCACCCCGGCCGGCAATGAATGTACCAACAGAATGTTTCAAGTGTCAAAAAATAAAGCACACATATGCATCTGCTTGGGGTAGTGTTATGGGCATTTGGGGCCAGAAGAGCGCATGCTGCATGATCTTGTTTTAGAATCAACGATTTTCTTGATATATGCAAGTTCTCTTCCACTTAAGAAAACACATGATTCAAATAATTTCCCTTTTGCATATCACAGCTCATATTGTGGATGGTGTCAAATGCAATGTAAAAGCCGCGCGGGATTAGCTGAGCTGCAGTCATGGACTGTGCGGCTGGTCCCGGCGGAGGTTCGAGTCCTCTCTCGGGCATGTGTGTGTGTGTGTGTGTGTGTGTGTGTGTGTGTGTGTGTGTGTGTGTGTGTGTGTTTTTCTGTCCTTAGGATAATTTAGGTTAAGTAGTGTGTAAGCTTAGGGACTGATGACCTTAGCAGTTAAGTCCCATAAGATTTCACACACATTCGAACATTTTTTTTAAATGTAAAAGGTTTTGCACAAAGAACGGGGCATAACATTAGCTCTTGGCTTACTGAAAACAGATTGTCACTTAGCTAGAATAATGCACAGTGGATTACATTTCTGACGTACAATACCGTAGAAGTGACGTTTTATTTTCACAAGCTACCCAAACAATCAACGAAGAAGAATCAATTAAATTTTTAGGGTTGAGTATAGAAAAATAAAAGCTTACTTCGAACTTCCACATTCATGATCTGCTGCTGGGTACTGCTGTCAGCACTATGCAAATAATCCATACTGCTCGAGACATTAAAAGTCCGAAGCTCGTTTACTCTTCTTGTACTGCTGACCGTTAAAATTGCAACTCGACGCAACAAACGTCAAACTTTCGCGAAGTCAACGACATACATAGGCATCCAAATGGTGAGCAAGTCAGGGCAACCCCTATCTACATTCTGCATACAAGGAAAGATTACAGAACATGCCACTCATTAAGAAAGCGCATTAAATTCTTATTTATTAGTGAGCATGTCGTGTTGTTCCTTGCGTAAGACGTTTGGCAGCACATATCGGTGGTCAGCAGTTGCACGATAGTGGCCTATTGAGAGCGTGATTCACTGTTCCGCGATATTGTTATTCGCTTTGATCGGTATCCCACAACTGTCATGCAAGTATGGAATCAGTAGGTTCAGGAGGGCCACATTCAACGCAGTGCAGGACCTCAGTGGCGCTGCACGACTATCGCCCGAGAGGAAAGCGATCCTTTCATATTAACTTAACCGTCGCCTATGTTTGAAGTCAACGAACACTAACCACTTACAGATGGCAGATGGCAGCACTAGCAGTGGTGGGTATATAAACCGCGTGGGGCTGGACGCGGAAAACACTGCAGTCCTTATCGTAATGCGGAAACAGAGCGATTTATCTAGCGTTCAAGAGGTCATGATCATTGGCTTTCAGACCAAGGGTGGAAGTATTTCCGAAATATCGAAATTTCTAAACTGTTCGCCTACGCTATGATTAAAGTATGTAATACCGCGCATGGCAGAATAACGCTGTCGAAAACTGGTGCCGAAACAACTATGGTGCACCAAGGGCCAAAGATGACCGGGGTGGACGACGGCTACGGAGATATGTACAGGCGAATAGATGTACAAGTGTTCAGCAACCGACCACCCACATGAACCAATGGCCTGCCAATAGTGTCTCTCAAAGATCGTTCAGCGAACGTAGGTGTGTATGGGCCTCCGCAGCACGCACCTGGTTCATGCATCCATGCTGATGCAGCTGGACGTCTACTGGGTGCCTTTGCCCTCCGTCGGACAGATCGTCATTGCTGTGTACAGCATGACATGTTCGAAAGCAAGCACCCGGCAAAGATCGTCGGAGGGTCCAGGCCAGAGGAGGAAGCGTTGTGGCCTGGGTAATGTTTTCGTGGTATTCCCTGAGTGAACTCGTCATTCTGGAAGACTCAATTCATTAGCTTAATCAAGTATGGACTTGTCCTTGCGGATCGTGTCCACCACTACAGTCAGTTTGTTTTTCCTAAGCGCGATGGCACCACAGACTGGCTGCCTTGACACAGCGGCAGAGAGATGTACGCAAATAGTGTTACACCTCACGAGAGCGCAGGACACACGAGCGGTATTGAGGCCTAGATGTACAGCATCTAGATGGACGTGCCCATTTATCTAGGTTTAGAGGAGAACGAACGTTGCCTGCCTACGTTCGTCATAGTTCTACACTCCTGGAAATTGAAATAAGAACACCGTGAATTCATTGTCCCAGGAAGGGGAAACTTTATTGACACATTCCTGGGGTCAGATACATCACATGATCACACTGACAGAACCACAGGCACATAGACACAGGCAACAGAGCATGCACAATGTCGGCACTAGTACAGTGTATATCCACCTTTCGCAGCAATGCAGGCTGCTATTCTCCCATGGAGACGATCGTAGAGATGCTGGATGTAGTCCTGTGGAACGGCTTGCCATGCCATTTCCACCTGGCGCCTCAGTTGGACCAGCGTTCGTGCTGGACGTGCAGACCGCGTGAGACGACGCTTCATCCAGTCCCAAACATGCTCAATGGGGGACAGATCCGGAGATCTTGCTGGCCAGGGTAGTTGACTTACACCTTCTAGAGCACGTTGGGTGGCACGGGATACATGCGGACGTGCATTGTCCTGTTGGAACAGCAAGTTCCCTTGCCGGTCTAGGAATGGTAGAACGATGGGTTCGATGACGGTTTGGATGTACCGTGCACTATTCAGTGTCCCCTCGACGATCACCAGTGGTGTACGGCCAGTGTAGGAGATCGCTCCCCACACCATGATGCCGGGTGTTGGCCCTGTGTGCCTCGGTCGTATGCAGTCCTGATTGTGGCGCTCACCTGCACGGCGCCAAACACGCATACGACCATCATTGGCACCAAGGCAGAAGCGACTCTCATCGCTGAAGACGACACGTCTCCATTCGTCCCTCCATTCACGCCTGTCGCGACACCACTGGAGGCGGGCTGCACGATGTTGGGGCGTGAGCGGAAGACGGCCTAACGGTGTGCGGGACCGTAGCCCAGCTTCATGGAGACGGTTGCGAATGGTCCTCGCCGATACCCCAGGAGCAACAGTGTCCCTAATTTGCTGGGAAGTGGCGGTGCGGTCCCCTACGGCACTGCGTAGGATCCTACGGTCTTGGCGTGCATCCGTGCGTCGCTGCGGTCCGGTCCCAGGTCGACGGGCACGTGCACCTTCCGCCGACCACTGGCGACAACATCGATGTACTGTGGAGACCTCACGCCCCACGTGTTGAGCAATTCGGCGGTACGTCCACCCGGCCTCCCGCATGCCCACTATACGCCCTCGCTCAAAGTCCGTCAACTGCACATACGGTTCACGTCCACGCTGTCGCGGCATGCTACCAGTGTTAAAGACTGCGATGGAGCTCCGTATGCCACGGCAAACTGGCTGACACTGACGGCGGCGGTGCACAAATGCTGCGCAGCTAGCGCCATTCGACGGCCAACACCGCGGTTCCTGGTGTGTCCGCTGTGCCGTGCGTGTGATCATTGCTTGTACAGCCCTCTCGCAGTGTCCGGAGCAAGTATGGTGGGTCTGACACACCGGTGTCAATGTGTTCTTTTTTCCATTTCCAGGAGTATATAAGCCAAGCACCGGGCTGAGTACACATGATCACTTGTCGTTCGCCAAGCTGGTAAGTAGACAGCATGCGTGTCTGTCTTCTACATTTATATGTGCACAAATACTCCTCAAGCCACCCTGGCGGGGAGCACCACATACCACTAATAGTCATCTTCTTTACTGTTCCACTCGCGGATAGAGCAATGGAAAAGCGACATTCTGTAAGTCTCCGTACTAGTGTAATTCCTCCCATCTTCGTGGTCCTTGAGGGAAATGTACGTTGGTGACAATGGAACCGATCTGCAGTTGGTACCAAATGTCGGTACACGCCTGGCGAAAAGTGTGTCGTCTTTCCTCCAGGGATTCTCATTTGATGAAAGGAATGTATTTGCAGATGCGAACACGTTTGGACTTCATTTACACAACTGATTAGTGACAATGAAAATTTGTGGCGGACCGGGACTCGAACCCGGATTTCCCGCTTACCGTGAGCGGTCGGCATAACCACATTGGCTACCCAAACTCGCCTCCAAGACAGACCCAAACTTCCATATGTCACTGTTTGTCTACATGCTGCCCTTGCACAATTGCTGTGATTCCCGCACAGGGAGAGACTTTCGTTATTACTATCGTGGCCTTCTCTAGGTATGGAATACTATTTGCAATGTCTGTGTTTGTGATGTAATATTGTAAGTAGGCTGTTTAGGTTTATATGTTCGTAAAGCCACGTAGCGCTCTGTATGAAAATCACTGGCTGTGCTGTGTGCAATCCGAGGCTAGTCGGCATTGTTGCAATATTCGCTATTGTATAGTGTTGGGCAGTTGGATGTGAACAGCGCGTAGCGTTGCGCAGTTGGAGGTGAGGTGCCAGCAGTGGTGGATGTGGGGAGAGAGATGGCGGAGTTTTGAGAGCGGATGATCTGGACGTGTGCCCATCAGAGACAGTAAATTTGTAAGACTGGATGTCATGAACTGATATATAATGACTTTTGAACACTATTAAGGTAAATACATTGTTTGTTCTCTATCAAAATCTTTCATTTGCTAACTATGCCTGTCAGTAGTTAGTGCCTTCAGTAGTTAGAATCTTTTATTTAGCTGGCAGTATTGGCGCTCGCTGTATTGCAGTAGTTCGAGTAACGAAGATTTTTGTGAGGTAAGTGATTCATGAAAGGTATAGGTTATTGTTAGTAAGGGCCATTCTTTTGTAGGGATTATTAAAAGTCAGATTGCGTTGCGCTAAAAATATTGTGTGTCAGTTTAGTGATGATCAGAATAAGTAAAGAGATTAATGTCTGAGTACGTTCAGTTTTACTCAGCTGTTTGAAAAGCAAATAACGTAATCGGTTTTCCAGCACAGTAATTCATAAATTTTTTAAGGGGACGTTTCATATGTCGACCCTTAGCCGAGGATACCTCACTGGAATCATCTGATTTTTTCTTGTATGTGTGATTAGTGTAGCTATTGTTTATTGCTAGAGCGTAATTGTAGAGAGAATTTCCTTTGTAGTTGTAGTTTTTCATTGTTGTACAGTAAAACAGTTGTGGCATGCATGTAGATTTGCACCAAGTATTTCGCAAATGCTCTTGCAATTAACTAGATATTATTTTAAGTGCTATGTTAATGTGTTTTCTTGTTTTTGCTCTTCAAATTGTACTTTTCTTGTTATTGTGTGAAATGCGTGATAATTATGGCGTGTGAAAAACGTAACACTAGGCTCCAAAGTAAATTGAGAAATGATAATGACGACGATTGTAGCTTATCAGCAGCACCGTGTAATGAAATGACAGACATTCAACGTAGTAATCTGGTAATTGTGCATAGGGAAATGGAGCAGGAGGGAAATAATGGTGTAGACAGTAAACAATTAGTGAACAGGGAAGCATTATCGATCGATCGGTCGGGAACAGCTCGCCTCAGGAATCCCAAATGACAGGACACAATCTTGCAAATACTGTAGATTCAGGTTTTGGGTCCTCATCGTTTTCTCAAATAAGTCAAGGCACATGTTCTACTTGTCAAAATGTGAATGTGGCCGGTGCAAATGCACTACCCAAAAGCATAGAGGAACAGATTCCAGACATTAATACATTATTATTGCAATTAATGCAACAAATGAAACAAAATCAGAGACAAACACAGCAACAGTTAGACACAATGGAACAAAATATTCAAAAACAGTCACAGCAACAAATGGAACAAAATCAGAAACAAATTAAAGAAACACTTCAACAAACACGTGAAGATTTAACTACTGAGTTGCATAACATTGAATCGAAATGTCAAAAAGTCTGTAATTACGTAAAACACAAATTTTTGAGCATTTTCAACCTATTTTTTCGCGGCATGAAAATGCATTGCAGAATCAAGAAGCAGCCATAAAAGAACTGCAAACTATTGTTCATGAAAATCACGAGACCTTGAGGGCTAAAATTGACTCAGTTGCATCTACCGATTCGGTTACACAACTTGCAAAAAGTCAGGAAAACTTAAAGGACACAATAGATACTCTGAAAATTGGTTCAGAAAGACACATGAAGGAAATTAGTTCATTGTCAGAGAAAGTAGTCGAACTTTCGGATCAGCTAAATAATTTATGTACGAAGGTAGATGATACTCTGAATGACACAAGACCGGTAGTTTTTAATGACACAGAAGAGTATGAACAAATTAGAAAATTCAAACAAAATCAGAACCTAATCAATACACAGTACAAAAGAGAAATCCGGGAAGTACAAGATCAGTTGACACAGCTAATACAAGAATTACATATTTCAGAGGACACTCGCGCTCCAATACGGGAAGAGGGACGTAGAAATACGGAACAGACACAAAATAATAACACAGGTCACTTCGGAAATTATGAAATAAATTGGCAAGGTACACTGAATTTTGAGATGGAACCGCCGAAACGACGTAACAATGACCGACATGCGACTCGCCGACATTATGATTTTGACTATAAGCTGTTTATTACTACATGTAAATTCAAAACATTTAAGAATTCCGGCAACGACATTCATCCACAAGCATGGCTTCATCAATTCTCTCATTGTTTTCCTCCCAACTGGTCATTAGAGCACAGATTAGAATTTATCTGTGGCTATTTAGAGAATGAACCAGCTGTAAGAATGCAATCGGTCATTCACGATTGTCACAGTGAAGGAGAATTTATCATGCCTTCCTCTCAGCATATTGGTCTCAAGCTACACAAGACAGAGTAAAACATAGCATCATAATGATGAAACATTTCGAACAATCTGGATTTTCCAGTCTTGTGAAATATTTTGAAGATATGTTGCACAAGAATCAGTACCTGTCAAACCCATACAGCCCCTCAGAACTCATCCGCATTTGCTTAATCAAATTGCCTGAACATTTACGACATATTATGTTGGCAGGACGTTGCAAAGACGACATTGAAGCTTTTCAGGGACTGTTACAAGCATTGTAAATTGGCACTGACAATCGCGGGTCGTGAAAACAAGAACACAACAATTACAGCTCACATCCGTCACAATTCCACGATGAAAGAAATAATAACTGGACACGACAAGGCTATTCTTACGACGTAAATCGTGACCAAAACAGACACAACCCATATGACAACCATTGGCAAAGTAGTAATAATTACGGGAAAAGATCGCACTTCCGTAGTAATGAATATGACAGAGATAACCATAGAAACAGACAATATGGGAACCAAAACAATTATTATCAGGGGAGACAGAATAACTTCAGACGCAACAGTTCAGTGCGCAGTTACGATTCAGGGAGAAATTCTCCACCACATGACCGACAAGAAAGAAATTATGGAATCTACCGACATGAAGACAGACGATATAATCGTAACAACAGACCTGAATTGCATCAGAACTGGCGTGATTCAAACAGGGCAGGGCCCTCTCGACGAGGTGAATATGTATATAAATTAGGTCTCCTAATCCCAATAACGACGCGCGAAAACAAAGAGACAGACAATGACTCACACCGCAGGCAGCCACGTGCGCCGGCTGGCTCAGAGAAAAATAACATAGACGCTAACCTTGAGGAAAAATTTAGCAGTCCTTACCGACGTATACAACATGATAATTACTTTGAAGTTGGAACTCTGCACACTAGAAAGGGTAAAGGATTGCACCACATTTCACATGTAAAACCGTTTATTGAAAGATAATCTGCTTTTTAACTTAGTCTTTGCTATAAAATTTTTCACTTCACATTACTAGTACTCTTTGTCACACTTAGAAACTGTTAACATGTAACAATGTTTGGAAGTTAACTATCCAGTCTAGAACCTAGGGAACATACTTAGACAGTAACTACGAATACATTGTTATGGTGAACAGACGACACAGTGTTATTGTGTGTGTACATTCTTGCTTATTAGTTGCACCATCACGTAACGACTATAAGGCTCACATACTTAGAACATTTACCGCTACTGCTAATGAGGTTTTAGTGCAACATTTCGGTTTACTTGAAAATACATTATGGATTTAAAGTGCTTTTTGAGAGATATCAGATGACTCAGTGGTTAGTTTATTTGACAGCTTCACGATTATATCACAACGCTACTAATGTGTGACACAATTTACATTGTTGCTTTTGCGGTGTATCTTTTTATATCTGCACAGTTTTTCTGAATTCTTCTGGAAAGTAAAACATGTTTTAGTGGTAACTTTTGTGGTATAGCTACAATGAGACAGCCTTTTTCGTAGCACAACAATACGTTACAGTATAGTACTTTCTTGATCACAGTACTATACGTAATAACTACGATATCTATACGCAAAGCATTTCACTTTTGTTTATTACGAGGTAAGTACATTGACTTCTACAGAACTTTGCTTACGGACGACGATAATTACGACACTTGCTACATTTTTACACTTAAGTAATGACAGAGTTTATCTTAGAACAAGACGCACAGTTTAGCAATACAGTACACGTATTTGAGTGATTAATTTTGTACTTAAGACATTTATTTATAAAGATTTTTGAATTACAAGGATACAAAGGTTTTCTGTGATACATTTCATTCCATTGCTGTAATCGGTAACACCTGAGGGTATAATTACATTAATCCTCATGGGGTACATGCCTGCTTTGTGTACCAAGTGTTTGGCAAGCACAAGGAGCCCTAGCGAATATGGTATTCGCTTATACAACTTTACACATCGGTACCATGTTTCTCTAACACATAAATTACACAGCTATCTGATCATTTAACTGAGAAAGACAAACTTTTTTTTTTACTATGTCAGTGACACAAGTTTACGCAATTACACAGTTGGATAACTTCACACTTATGAAATTGTATTTTGTCTGTACTTTGTGAACTGTTCATATTTTTTTCGGAACCATTGTGATACTATGAGAGCTTTGAATGATGTATTTGGTATGAGATCATGATTTTTGAAGTACGTTTGAGGTAGATGACTTTATTGAAGGTTTTGAAATTATTGGAGGAAGCTACTACGATTTTGAAATTTGGCTGAGGTTTTATGATGTTATTATTACGATGACGATGTGTGTTATGCTGTTGAGGTATGTTTATGATCAATAAGCTGATGCTATATGAGGAATTTATGACGAAATATTGAAGAAGTGTCGACGAATATGTATATGTGTAATAAGGTAAGGAATAATGAGTAGTGGTTAGGGACTCAGATTTGTGAAAACGGATGTTGGAAACCAAGAATCGTACTTTAAGAGTTATGAAATGTGTGTACATGTGTGAATGTTTCACAATGCCGGCGAAAATTTTTTGGACACTGTTATATTTATTGGATTTTGTTTCTACACATTTGTAACACAAATTCTCGACCTGTGAAATTTTTATATGACACTGTCACTGTAGTGCAAACTGCTGTCGTAAATATTTCGGTAAGAAAGGCAAGTGACCTTGACGTAATGCATCGTGGGCGGCGAGCTGTGCCACCTGCCTGGAGAAGAAGCCATTAGGTGGAGAAAAAAAGAGGCCATTAATCTCGCTATTGACATTCCTTTGTAGAAAGCATCGCAAATACGACATGCTCATTACTTGGAAACATATCGTACTTTGTGCTACTTACTGAAATGCTTATGAATTGATGGGAAATATTCTTACATCTGCACACATGATTATGACAAGTGTCTTTCTACGAGAGTTGAGAGAATTTCTACTGATTTATGAAATGCCACATGGCTATTGAATGATGTTTTTATGGTTTGCTTTGCATAGTTGCTTATTTCATTTGATATCTGGTTTCCAGCTGTGTTGCAGCATTGGTTATATAAAATAAAATTAAATGCATTTGCTAATGTGAACACTTTCTGTCAACAGATCTAGTAAATAATAATTTTATGATCCACATTCTTCGAAAAAGGAGCACTTGGAAAGGAAAGAACAATAAGAAGGGACTAATAACAGTAACTGCATACATAATTTTCTTTTCAAGTACTTGGTAATTTTTTGTAGAATAAGTTTTTGTGGTGCACCACTTTAATTACATAGACATACAGATGTGAATAGACATTTCCCTTATATGCATTGTTGTCTTTAGTGTACTATTTCTTCTTCTTGAGCTTTGTCATATTTAGGTATAAGTTATAGCATTTGCTGCTGCTGTTTGCCAGGCATAGTGCTACTGAATGTCACTTTGTATTACTCTGTTAAGCTAGTTTTACTACTGATTTATTTTTCTTGTTGCTGCACATTGCCTTATATTAGTTGTAATATTGCATTTGCTTTGCTAATTTAGATACACTGCTGCTTGCTTTGCCAATTTGCATTTTTTTGGCTGTTTGTGTTAATTTGTTGTGTGTTGCTGCATTGCCTCGTCCCTTAGTATATATATCTGAGCTCAGTAGATTTAAGTTAGCTTAAGAGGGGGGGATACTATATAAGAAACTAACTATGAAGAATAGGGAAAGAATGCATTGAAAAAGATTTGGGCAAAAATGAGTCTTGTACAATGAGAAATATTTATTTTAAAAGAGCATACATACAAAACAGTAGGGTTTAGGGACAACATGGTTAGATAGGATTTTTTTTGCAAGAGCAATTGTTGAAATAAGAGGGAAGATTTATGGAATGAAGTTTTGGGTTGGACTGCAGTACCAAATGTTACACTGAAAACAAACCCTGTCCTTTCCTTTTGTGTTATCCCACTATGTGTTTGTGTACCCTTGTGTATTTGTGTTTTTCCTGTCTTTATGTGTTTAGCTAATAAGATTTATGTTGTAGAATTTTTCTAATACTTAGCTACATTCATTATGATGAGGAATACTGTTATCCTCAAATATAATTTGCATTAATAATATGTTATTTACTTTGTAAAGATGTTTAGACATTATTTTCGAAAGCTATTCTGATCTTTTATGTATTCACTTATGTCATAACTCCTGTAACACTGATGTATATGTTTATTTCTATTCTTTTGTAAAGCCTGTATTACTACAAATGTTATCTGTACTATTATGTTCTTTAATGATGTTTTCTGTACCTTTGTAATTATATTCTCATGTTATAAAATTGTAATGGACACCAGTTCATCAAATTAAGTAACTTGTAAGCATTCGTTTCACAGCACACATTCTGGTTCTAAAGACAATTCAAAAAACTTTGTGAGTGCACAAGTGCTGGTTTATGAACTTGCTGTATTGTCCGCAAGACTCTTCGATGGTGATTGTGCACCTGCACAGTCGCAACAGATAGCTGCTGGCCGTCTCTACAAGGACTGCAGTGGGTCTGCACCTCTGGTGACCCACCAATACCATAATCTCTACTAGGACTACAGTGGGTCTGCTCTGTAATGACCTACTACCAATATTCTTCGAAACGTCGACTGACTGTGCTGTGGGTTTGCTCGGTTGTGGCCCATTACCTGTCTGCATGTCAAGAGACAGCACTGTCCCGTTGGAAGGACAATACTACTTCTTCCAGACTGCATGGAAATCCACTACTTCCGTGTGCATTTCTTTTACTGCTCAGACCTTGAGAAAAACAATGCAATTTTACTGTGATGAGCGATCAGGACTGTCTTTATGGACTGTGAGAAAATCTTTAATTTTGACCAACAGTATATCAATAAGTGTGTGCATTTGATTTCTTTGTTATTGTAATTATGAACAATTTTTTAAAATCTGTATTGTCCACTGCCCAAAACAATTTGTAAAATTTTTTGTGGGGAGCATGGGGGCTATGTAAGTAGGCTGTTTAGATTTTTATGTTGGTAACGCCATGTAGCGCTCTGTATGAAAATCACTGGCTGTGCTATGTGCAGTCTGAGGCAGGTCGGCATTGTTGCAATAATCGCTATTGTAGTGTTGGGCAGTTGGATGTGAACAGCGTGTAGCGTTACGCAGTTGGAGGTGAGCTGCCAGCAGTGGTGGAGGTCGGGAGAGAGATGTCGGAGTTTTCAGAGCAGATGATCTGGACGTGTGCCCATCACGGACAGTAAATTTGTAAGACTGGATGTCATGAACTGATGTATACATTATGACTTTTGAACACTATTAAGGTAAATACATTGTTTGTTCTCTATCAAAATCTTTCATTTGCTAACTATGCCTGTCAGTAGTTAGTGCCTTCAGTAGTTAGAATCTTTTATTTAGCTGGCAGTATTGGCGCTCGCTGTATTGCAGTAGTTCGAGTAATGAAGATTTTTGTGAGGTAAGTGATTCATGAAAGGTATAGGTTATTGTTAGTAAGGGTCATTCTTTTGTAGGGATTATTAAAAGTCAGATTGCGTTGCGCTAAAAATGTTGTGTGTCAGTTTAGTGATGATCAGAATAAGTAAAGAGATTAATGTCTGAGTACGTTCAGTTTTGCTCAGCTGTTTGAAAAGCAAATAACGTAATCGGTTTTCCAGCACAGTAATTCATAAATTTTTCTAAGGGGACGTTTCAGTATACAGTGTCATCCATACACGTGTGCATGTCCGAAGGACAATGCATAACACACACTTAAGTAACATGTGAGAAAACGGGCAAGGTGAGTTACACACCAGCGGTGATTTCTAAATCCGTGCTGATTTGTGAACAGAAGGTTTTCTGTCTCAAGAAAATTATTTTATTTTGACTCTTTCCACGGCTGACAAATTTTGGCTCGGGTGAATAAGTAATCAAAATAAAGTAAAAGAGGCTTTAGAGTAAATACAAAAAGATGAAAAATTCTGAGAGGTTGTTCCTGAATATTTGATGAGTAAAATGATCTCAGGAACAAATTGTCTGTAAAGGCTCATTTACTGACAGATTAGATATCTCTATGTTATGGATCCCCCCCCATGAACCATGGACCTTGCCGTTGGTGGGGAGGCTTGCGTGCCTCAGCGATACAGGTGGCCGTACCGTAGGTGCAACCACAACGGAGGGGTATCTGTTGAGAGACCAGACAAACATGTGGTTCCTGAAGAGGGGCAGCAGCCTTTTCAGTAGTTGCAGGGACAACAGTCTGGATGATTGACTGATCTGGCCTTGTAACATTAACCAAAACGGCCTTGCCGTGCTGGTACTGCGAACGGCTGAAAGCAAGGGGAAACTACAGCCGCAATTTTTCCCGAGGGCATGCAGCTTTACTGTATGATTAAATGATGATGGCGTCCTCTTGGGTAAAATATTTCGGAGGTAAAATAGTCCCCCATTCGGATCTCCGGGCGGGGACTACACAAGAGGACGTCGTTATCAGGAGAAAGAAAACTGGCGTTCTACGGATCGGAGCGTGGAATTTCAGATCCCTTAATCGGGCAGGTAGGTTAGAAAATTTAAAAAGGGAAATGGATAGGTTAAAGTTAGATATAGTGGGAATTAGTGAAGTTCGGTGGCAGGAGGAACAAGACTTTTGGTCAGGTGATTACAGGGTTATAAATACAAAATTAAAGAGGGGTAATGCAGGAGTAGGTTTCATAATGAATAAAAAAATAGGAGTGCGGGTCAGCTACTACAAACAGCATAGTGAATGCGTTATTGTGGCCAAGATAGACACGAAGCCCATGCCTACTACAGTAGTAGAAGTTTATATGCCAACTAGCTCTGCAGATGATGAAGAAATTAATGAAATGTATGACGAGATAAAAGAAATTATTCAGGTAGTGAAGGGAGACGAAAATTTAATAGTCATGGGTGGCTGGAATTCGTCAGTAGGAAAAGGGAGAGAAGGAAACATAGTAGGTGAATATGAATTGGGGCTAAGAAATGAAAGAGGAAGCCGCCTTGTAGAATTTTGCACAGAGCATAACTTAATCATAGCTAACACTTGGTTCAAGAATCATAAAGGAAGGTTGTATACCTGGAAGAATCCTGGAGATACTAAAAGGTATCAGATAGATTATATAACGGTAAGACAGAGATTTAGGAACCAGGTTTTAAATTGTAAGACATTTCCAGGGGCAGATGTGGATTCTGACCACAATATATTGGTTATGAACTGCAGATTGAAACTGAAGAAACTGCAAAAAGTTGGGAATTTAAGGAGATGGGACCTGGATAAACTGAAAAACCAGAGGTTGTACAGAGTTTCAGGGAGAGCATAACGGAACAATTCACAGTAATTGGGGAAAGAAATACAGTAGAAGAAGAATGGGTAGCTCTGAGGGATGAAGTAGTGAAGGCAGCAGAGGATCAAGTAGGTAAAAAGACGAGGGCTAATAGAACTCCTTGGGTAACAGAAGAAATATTGAATTTAATTGATGAAAGGAGAAAATATAAAAATGCAGTAAATGAAGCAGGCAAAAAGGAATACAAACGTCTCAAAAATGATATCGACAGGAAGTGCAAAATGGCTAAGCAGGGATGGCTAGAGGACAAATGTAAGGATGTAGAGGCTGTCTCACTAGGGGTAAGATAGGTACAGCCTACAGGAAAATTAAAGAGACCTTTGGAGAGAAGAGAACCACTTGTATGAATATCAAGAGCTCAGATGGCAACCCAGTTCTAAGCAAAGAAGGGAAGGCAGAAAGGTGGAAGGAGTATATAGAGGGTTTATACAAGGGCGATGTACTTGAGGACAATATTATGGAAATGGAAGAGGATGTAGATGAAGATGAAATGGGAGATAAGATACTGCGTGAAGAGTTTGACAGAGCACTGAAAGACCTGAGTCGAAACAAGGCCCCGGGAGTAGACAACATTCCATTAGAACTACTGATGGCCTTGGGAGAGCCAGTCCTGACAAAACTCTACCATCTGGTGAGCAAGATGTATGAGACAGGCGAAATACCCACAGACTTCAAGAACAATATAATAATTCCAATCCCAAAGAAAGCAGGTGTTGACAGATGTGAAAATTACCGAACTATCAGTTTAATAAGTCACAGCTGCAAAATACTAACGCGAAATCTTTACAGACGAATGGAAAAACTGGTAGAAGCAGACCTCGGGGAAGATCAGTTTGGATTCCGTAGAAATGTTGGAACACGTGAGGCAATACTAACCTTACGACTTATCTCAGAAGAAAGATTAAGAAAAGGCAAACCTACGTTTCTAGCATTTGTAGACTTAGAGAAAGATTTCGACAACGTTAACTGGAATATCCTCTTTCAAATTCTGAAGGTGGCAGGGGTAAAATACAGGGAGCGAAAGGCTATTTACAATTTGTACAGAAACCAGATGGCAGTTATAAGAGTCGAGGGACACGAAAGGGAAGCAGTGGTTGGGAAAGGAGTGAGACAGGGTTGGAGCCTCTCCCCGATGTTATTCAATCTGTATATTGAGCAAGCAGTAAAGGAAACAAAAGAAAAATTCGGAGTAGGTATTAAAATTCATGGAGAAGAAGTAAAAACTTTGAGGTTCGCCGATGACATTGTAAATCTGTCAGAGACAGCCAAGGACTTGGAAGAGCAGTTGAACGGAATGGACAGTGTCTTGAAAGGAGGATATAAGATGAACATCAACAAAAGCAAAACGAGGATAATGGAATGTAGCCAAATTAAATCGGGTGATGCTGAGGGGATTAGATTAGGGAATGAGACACTTAAAGTAGTAAAGGAGTTTTGCTATTTAGGGAGTAAAATAACTGATGATGGTCGAAGTAGAGAGGATATAAAATGTAGACTGGCAATGGCAAGGAAATCGTTTCTGAAGAAGAGAAATTTGTTAACATCGAGTAAAGATTTAAGTGTCAGGAAGTCGTTTCTGAAAGTATTTGTATGGAGTGCAGCCATGTATGGAAGTGAAACATGGACGATAACCAGTTTGGACAAGAAGAGAATAGAAGCTTTCGAAATGTGGTGCTACAGAAGAATGCTGAAGATAAGGTGGGTAGATCACATAACTAATGAGGAGGTACTGAATAGGATTGGGGAGAAGAGAAGTTTGTGGCACAACTTGACTAGAAGAAGGGATAGGTTGGTAGGACATGTTTTGAGGCATCAAGGGATCACAAATTTAGCATTGGAGGGCAGCGTGGAGGGTAAAAATCGTAGAGGGAGACCAAGAGATGAATACACTAAGCAGATTCAGAAGGATGTAGGTTGCAGTAGGTACTGGGATAGAGTAGCATGGAGAGCTGCATCAAACCAGTCTCAGGACTGAAGACCACAACAACAACAACATGTTAGGGATGTTACCTCCGTATTGCGATGATACATATAAATTAAAAATGTATCGGCTAGACACTCATTAAGAAATGCTATAAACGATTCATCGTCTAGTAGCACTGCTGTTCAGTATTAACGCCTGCAAAAGCCCTAGGAGCCAGATGTGACAGGTGACAAGGTATGTGTCCACCGCGTGTACTTGACTCCATCAGCCTGCTAAACAGCGTGTTCCCACAAGAGCGTGCATAACTTAAACGGTACATCGAGGACGCTCCACTGGACAATTTGAACCTGGGGTCGGAGAAGGCAGCTTAAGGAGATAACGGGAATGAAATAACATTACTGTGAACTGTTTTATTTACATTAGTTACAGTTAACTGCAAATACAATCATTAACACAATGAATGTAGCACTTACACTGTATCTTACAAAACGTGCTGATTGACGGCCATCAGCCTCAATGTAAGCATGACATGGGCGAACAAGATTCTGATGCACCCCTACAAATATACCTGGTGTGTTTCGAACCACATCGCATAACAGGCAGCTACAATTCTGGCAACTAATTCGACCTCTGTATCCACTAGGGTCTCATACACAAGTAACTTTAGATATCTCAATGGAAAATAACCAAGGGGATTCAGGTCAGTCGACCTCGCCAGCCATGGAATAGGACCTCCCCTTCCAATCCAGCGACCAGGAAATGCAGCATTGAGACGGTTTCGGACATTCACACTGAATTGAGGCGGTTCCCCGTCTTGTATCCACATCCTCTCACGAACAGCCAAGAGTACGATCTCCAACAACTTAGGTACAACTCTTTGCTCGGAACTGAAGTACAGGTGGCCATTCAGACAGCCAGGTAGAAGATATGGTTCAATGAGATTGTCGCCTACAATGACGGTCTAGATATTCGCAACAAAACGTACTTGACGGTGTGACTCTACTATAGCGTGAGGGTTTTCCTCATCCCACACATGGCTATTCCTGCTGTTCGAAATACCATCACGATCAAATGGGGCCTCATTAGTAAACAGCACGACTTGGAGGAAACCTGGTAGATCCATCCATTGTTGGAGCAACCAGTAAAACAATGAGACCCTTGGTGAAAAGTCAGTCACAAGCATTGCATGGTCTCGTTGTGGGTGATATGGGTGTAATTGTTGTTCGTGGATTACTCGCCTCACGCTAGTACGTACAGCGCTCATTTCACGTGCTATACGGAGAGTACTTGTAATGAGGTCCGTTGCCAGGTCCCTCGTTTCTTCTTTCCAATGAACCAGACTCCGGTTCGTCGACGGAGAGAAACAAACACTCGTCGTGACCGATGATGTCTGTTAGGAAACTGTTCCCTGTATCGCTTTTCAGCAGCGACAGCATTGCAATGTACTTCCACATACACAAGGTGCATATCAGTGAGTTCTGCGAAACTGTACCGAAACTCATCCGTCGTATTGTACTGTGCGTCTTTGAATAGCACTGAGTAATGAATGGGTCTGTCGTTGATTCATAGCACGTTCTTTCATTGGACAATGTAAGAACAATTTACTATCATCGAATTCGAAACGCTCAAGACATCATGGGTAGTTTAACCTTATTGTACCGATAATGTTCATTTTACAGCTTAGTAATTACGGCCGATGAGCTATTTTCAACAAAATTTGAATAAATGTTTAAGATGTAAAGAGTGTGTAGATTCCTTTATTTTCAATCAGATATTGAAGATTATAACTGGTACGTAGATTAGATGATGAATGAATTCAAATTAATTTTGTTTGTCTGACTGCTTTCCATACGACTTTTTCAGAAGCCAAAGCCCATTCTAGCACACGTAGAAATTTCAGCTCTAGGTTTCCAAGTATCTAACAAGTTCAATAGCAGTTATTTATTTTCCTGCATTTCTTAATATTATCTGCAAAGTCCAGTGTCTTTGTTGTGTCTACACCAGAAATGTAACAGAAATCGCTGACATGGTACGAGTCTAGAATTAATATTAATAATAGCGCAGGCCAACGATGAGAACATTTTTTTAATGAAATGGTTTATTATTGTGATTTTTCATTTGCTGAATCCATAGACGATAGTAAAAAAGGTAACACCGACCTTTTACAACTAAAATTCATTACCTGAGAAAAACGTGAAGCATCCAGACGGCGTTGAGGAAACGAATGTCACTTCGCGGAATATGAGTATCTGATGCTACGAGGGCTGTCCAGAAAGTAAGTTACGATTGATCGCGAAATGAAAATCACAGTGAAAATCAGAAACGTTTCATTTGTAACAGTTAGCTACACCTTTCAGCTACTTCTCTACGTAGTCGCCGTTCTGACTCAGACATCCGTCGTAGCGTTGTACCAACTTTCCAATACCCTCATCATAGAAGGCAGCCGCCAGTGCTTTCCGCCAATTCTCTACGCTGGCCTAAAGCTCGTTGTCTCTGCCAAAACGTTGTCTTCATAGCCAGCGGTTCGTTTGAGCAGAGATGAAACTCAGTGGGAGACAATTACGGGCTGTATTGTGGGTAACCAAACATTTCCACTTGAAACGATGCAGGAACATCTCCACTGCCCCTGCAGAATGAGGCTGAGAATTGTCTTAAAGAAGAAACCGCACGACAGTTATGTAATGTTGGTTGCATAGCTTCAGGGGAAAATTCTCACCAGGCCCTCGTACTTGGCGGAAGACACTATTTTCTATAACATCTTTAAGCGCTCACTAAGAGCTCAGGAATGAAAAGAGCGACATAATTCTACCTAGAGTCATACTAGAGACACTGCCCAACACACCTTTGCAAAGCTTTATCGGATTTTCATAGTCGTTTCCATTTCGCGACCGATCGTAACTTACTTTCTGGACAGCCCTCGTATTTCAGTGAATGGAGTCAAACTTTCGAAAAACTTAGTGTTATGGGACCACTTATCGTTACGGCTTTGCAATCCCTCTGGCCAGGATGTGTGCACTGATTCAGCTGGGAGGTGTGTCATAAAGCAGTTGTATGCTCTACTGAGGCAAGCTGGCCCACAACTGTCGTAGACGGTGCTTGAGGCGTGTGTGTGTGTGTGTGTGTGTGTGTGTGTGTGTGTGTTGGGGTTTATGGGCGCTCAACATCGAGGTCATCAGCGCCCTGACACACAGTAAAAGGAACGAATGTGGAGAGACCTAATAAAACTGAAAAACACACTCAGTCAACTGAGGTCATTAGTCCCCTAGAACTTAGAACTAGTTACACCTAACTAACCTAAGGACATCACAAACATCCATGCCCGAGGCAGGATTCGAACCTGCGACCGTAGCAGTCTTGCGGTTCCAGGCTGCAGCGCCTTTAACCGCACGGCCACTTCGGCCGGCACAACACACTCAGTGCTTGAGGCCATGGACACTAGCAGTGGGACGAAGTTGTCGTCCGAACTGGTCCCCAAACCTTCCAGCGGGGACAGATCAGGGACTCTTGCTGGCCTGAACATCACCAGACAGTCCATAGACACATGTGACACTTGTGGACGAGCACGGTCGTTCTGAAAAATGGTACCATGATACCATCGCAGGACGGAGAACGTCCGCGACGTTCCGCAGTGCGTTAGTGACCGCAGTCACTACCAGTCGTGACCTGAAGTCGTACCTGATCA
Source organism: Schistocerca nitens (assembly GCF_023898315.1). Taxonomy (NCBI): domain Eukaryota; kingdom Metazoa; phylum Arthropoda; class Insecta; order Orthoptera; family Acrididae; genus Schistocerca; species Schistocerca nitens. Next base: position 420,400,715 of record NC_064617.1, on the reverse strand, counting down.
CTACCTGCACCATGAAGCCACGAGTAACATCGCTGTCCCTCTCCGAAACACTGTAAGAATGGGCTCTCTCTCCAGATCGATGCCATACTCGCTGACGACGCTATTCGCCAGCAGCCATGTTTACTGGTCACTGCACCAGTCCAAACGCAGCCACTGATGTGGTGTTAACGGCAGCCGGCGCATTTTCTAATCCGGAAGCTGCTAGTCTCTGACGAATGGTGCGAGATAACACAGAATGTTAATACACTACTGGCCATTAAAATTGCTACACCACGAAGATGATTTGCTACAGACGCGAAATTTAACCGACATGAAGAAGATGCTGTGATATGCAAGTGATTAGCTTTTCAGAGTATTCACACAAGGTTGGCGCTGGTGGATACACCTACAACGTGCTGACATGAGGAAAGTTTCCAATTGATTTCTCATACACAAACAGCAATTGACCGGCGTTGTCTGGTAAAAACGTTGTTGTGATGACTCGTGGAAGAAGGAGAAATGCATACAATCACGTTTCCGACTTTTATCAAAGTCGGATTGTAGCCTCTCGCGATTGCGGTTTATCGTATCGCGACATTGCTACTCGCGTTGGTCGATATCCAATGACTGTTAGCAGAATATGGAATCGGTGGGTTCAGGAGGGTAATACGGAACGCCGTGCTGGATCCCAACGGCGTCGTTTAACTAGCAGTCGAGATGAAAGGCGTCTTATCCGCATGGCTGTAACGGATCGTGCAGCCACGTCTCGATCCCTGAGTCAACAGATGGGGACTTTTGAAAGACAACAACCATCTGCACCAGCAGTTCGACGACGTTGGCAGCAGCATGGACTATCAGCTAGGAGACTATGGCTGTGGTTACCCTTGACGCTGCATCACAGACAGGAGCACCTGCGATGGTGTACTCAACGACGAACCCGGGTGCACGAATGGCAAAATGTCATTGTTTCGGATGATTCCAAGTTATGTTTACAGCATCATGATGGTCGCATCCGTGTTTGGCGTCATCGCGGTGAACGCACATTGGAAGCGTGTATTCGTCATCGCCATACTGACGTATCACACGGCGTGATGGTATGGGGTGCCATTGGTTACACGTCTCGGTCAACTCTTGTTCGCATTGACGGCACTTTGAACAGTGGACGTTATATTTCAGATGTGTTACGACTCGTGGCTCTACCCTTCATTCGATCCCTGCAAATTCCTTCATATCAGCAGGATAATGCACGACCGCATGTTGCAGGTCCTGTATGGGCCCTTCTGGATACAGAAAATGTTCGACTGCTGCCCTGGCCAGCACATTCTCCAGATCTCTCACCAATTGAAAACGTCTGGTCAATGGTGGCCGAGCAACTGGCTCGTCACTATACGCCAGTCAGTACTCTTGATGAACTGTGGTATCGTATTGAAGCTGCATGGGCAGCTGTACCTGTACACGCCATCCAAGCTCTGTTTGACTCAATGCCCAGGCATATCAAGGCCGTTATTACGGCCAGAGGTGGTTGTTCTGGGTACTGATTTCTCAGGATATATGCATCCAAATTGCGTGAAAATGTAATCAGATGTCAGTTCTAGTATAATATATTTATCCAATGAATACCCGTTTATCATCTGCATTTCTTCTTGGTGTAGCAATTTTAATGGCCAGTAGTGTAGAAATTCATTACTTGTTCTAGAATGGCAGGTACAGATAGGAATGGGTTAAGAGGTGTTTGGCGCACAATAATGCGATCCTCCCTTGTGGTAGTGAGACGTGATCTACAGGTACGTTGACGACCATTATGTCTACCCTCACGTCCCCGTGCAGTCCAACACCGGGCCACTGTCACATGCGAAAGCCGCGAGCTTAAGTTCATGATGAAGCTGGATTTTGAACGGATAGGATTGGAGGGTACGCCGTAGTTATCTCCAAATACTTGTGCGTGGAATGCACGTGCGAAGTGAGACTTCACGAGCGTTGACTTCACCATGCAGAGATGAGCCCGCTTATGTCTCCTTATCTCCTGAACTGTCCGAGCAGCTATAGCACTTGTGACTGGTCGCCCATTACGGTGACTAACGTCTAAACAACTAGTGGCTTCGAAATTCGTGATTATTTTCATCACAGCGACACTTGTCACAGGACCTTTACACGGTCTCCATTCTGACAGTAAAGATTCACTAACAGTGCGTTTTCTGGTTAGGCCAATACGCCGCGGCTGCTGGCGCATCTGACTCCCTCGCTCTCCACTGCGGCGTCACTGACTTGTTACGGTACAGCGCCTACTGTTAGCCGGTTTCTGGACTCGTTTTTGGTTTCAAACAAAACCCTTGTCATTTCAGGTATGTGCGTCAAGTTTTACCTCTCTACCTACACTGCTCTTTGAATCAGTGCATTTTCACATGTTACTGGACTTTTGGGTCACTCTGTAGACAAGTGACTATCTCCTTGATAAGAGTACGTTTCACCATCAGTTTCTAAACGTCCGAAATACCACGGGAAGTTAAGTTATATTATACTCAGAATGTTAATTTTACAAGTTAGCAATGGGACCTGAAAAATTGAATAAGACACATATTTAAAAGATTTATTATCTGCTTTGTGAAATGCATTTCGATTCGTTTATTTTCAACTCGGATTCGAGATTATACCTGGTGCGCAGAGTTGTTGATGAATGAACTGAAATTACTTTTTTGTCTATTTTTACTGCTAATCATCGTGACTTTCCAAGAATCATTCTTCACTCATGTCACACGGAAAACAGCCGGCTATATGCCCTATTTCGGCGTGTCTAGCATTTTCAATAGCAATTATTTATATTCGTGCATTGCTTAATGTTATTCCAGAAACCTCTTGTGTGCCTGTTTCAAAAGTGGCGCAGAAACCACTGAGGTAGTACGAAACTGCAATTCATACGGTACAACTCGAGCCAACGATGAGAATGCTTTTTAAAAAATGAAAATGAGTTATTCTGTTGAATTTTGGCGTGCTCAATCCTATTATGATGATAAAAAAAGCCCTTGCGACTTTTATTTTGCTACTAAAATTCAATACCATAGAATTTTTAGTGGTTCTTACGCTATACATTTCATATACAATTTAAATCAATAATCTGAATTGTGAATGGAGAAGCAGTGCCTGGGATCAACTTCAGAATACATTGCCCTGCAAGAAAATCTTTGAATCCTAGAGAGAAGTATATTTTCACAAGAACCTCATGGGTGCATAAATTTTTTTATTACCATCTCTACACATAACGCCGGGTCTCACCAAATGGTTTTCTTCCGTATATTTTGCTGAGAAATAGGTTGTCTCCTTTCGCTGGGTACTTCAGAGACACCTGGCCCTATGGGTTGACTAGGTCATCTAATCTTTTGTCTGTTAAGGGAAGAATTAATAAATTTAGCGTTTTCTCTAATAGTCGTTCGGACAGAGTAGATCTAAATCGAGCTTCTCAACCCGAGCGATATGGAATAGCCTATACAATTTTGGCGGACGTCAGGTAGGGGCTTCTGGCACTCTCCAGGCGTAAAAGCATGGGAAGTTTTAAATTTCCGCAGAGCTTAGTCGATTTTGTAAGCATAGATTCTATTTTTTCTTTTTTGCAGATAAATAGTTTACTTAAGACACTAACGAAAATATAAGTAAGTAATTTATCTCTCACACAAATTGTATGATTCCAGGATATGGAGAGACATTGTTTTGCTCCTTAGATTGCCTTGCTTTGGCATTGAATGCAATACGGCAGTGTCTGTATATCAGAGTGTCTGTACAGTTCGATGCCAAGTTCCATCGGACATACGAGGTGTGGCTAGAAAAAAACCGGACTAGTACTGGTGAAACAATAAAACGAATGCAATAAGGCTGAAAGTCGCGTGGCCTGTCACGTGACTGTCGCTCCGCCTACTGCTCGAGTTTCATCTGCCTTCTGCACTCAGTCTGCCCGTGGCGTCTGTTTTAAGTAGTTGACGTTTTGTCTGTGCGTCGGAAAATGTTGAGTGTACAGAAAGAACAGCGTGTTAACATCAAATTTTGTTTCAAACTAGGAAAATCTGCAAGTGAAACGTTTGTAATGTTACAACAAGTGTACGGCGATGATTGTTTATCGCGAACACAAGTGTTTGAGTGGTTTAAACGATTTAAAGATGGCCGCGAAGACACCAGTGATGACACTCGCACTGGCAGACCATTGTCAGCAAAAACTGATGCAAACATTGAAAAAATCGGTAAACTTGTTCGACAAGATCGCCGTTTAACAATCAGAGCAGTGTCTGAGTTAACAGGAGTTGACAAGGAAAGTGTTAGGCAGATTCTTCATGAAAGTTTCAACATGAACAAAGTGTGTTCAAAAATGGTTCCAAAGTGTCTCACAATTGAACAGAAGGAACGCCGAAGAATGATTTGTTCTGACATCCTGGAAAACATTGAAAGTGATCCCACCTTCTTACAAAATGTTATTACTTGCGATGAATCGTGGTTTTTTACTTACGATCCCGAAACTAAACGCCAATCGATGCATTGGAAAACTCCTGGTTCTCCACGACAAAAAAAAGCACGAATGTCAAAATCGAAATTCAAGGCAGTGATGATTTTTTTTTTTTGACATCAAAGGGATTATGCACATTGATTGGGTACCAGAGGGACAAACAGTGAATCAGCATTACTACATTAGCGTCCTGGCTACCCTACGTGAGCGAGTACGGAGAAAACGGAACGATTTGTGGAGAAAAAAGTCATGGATCCTTCACCAAGACAATGCCCCAGCTCACAGTGCGTTGTCAGTGAAGACGTTTTTGGCAAAACACAACATTCCCATCTTAGATCATCCACCCTACTCACCTGATTTGGCCCCCTGTGACTTTTTTCTTTTCCCTAAAGTCAAGTCAGCTTTTAAAGGAACTAGATTTGAGACTGTTGAAGCAGTAAAAGAAAAAGCGACGGAAGTAATGTATGGACTTACCGAAAATGATCTGCAGCATTGCTATGAACAGTGGAAAATTCGTATGGAGCGGTGTAGAGACCGAGGAGGAGAGTACATTGAAGGAGATAACACGAAATTGTAAATAATTGTAAATAAATGTTTTTTCCAGCATCAGTCCGGTTTTTTTCTAGCCGCACCTCGTACATGTCACCCTTACTTTCCACCATTACCAAATTCACTAGTGCGTGATGCACCAGCATCCGTCCAGACAACCGATTCCTCCTTGTAGTTAGTGAATGCGCCGTAAATTTATTTTCCCCCTAACTCAATTCAGTATCTCTTCATTAGTTATTCGATCTATTCCGTCTAATCTTCAGCATTGTTCCGTAGCAACACGTTTCAGAAGCTTCTTTTGTCTTCTTTTCTGTACTGCTTATCGTCCACGTTTCACTGCCATTCCGGGTTGCAGGCCAAACAAATAGCTTCATAAAAGAATTCCTGACACCTAAATTTATATCCGATATCAAAATACTTCTCTTTTTCAGGAACGCTTTTCTTGCTATTGCCAGCCTGCGTGTTATACTCTATCTATCTCGGCCATTGTTCCTCTCTAATCCGCCCACTGTCTTATTTTTCTACCCAAATAGCGAACCTTGTCTACTACTTTCCAGAATATCGTTAGAGTTAATTAGACTACATTCCACTACCGTTGCTTTACTTCTGCTGATATTCATCTTACAGTCTATTTTCAAGAAGCTATTCATTCTATTCAACTGCTCTTGGACTCGCATTCGGGAGGGACGACGGATCAGATCCGCGTCCGACCATCCAGATTTAGGTTTTCTGTGATTTCTCTGAATCACTCTATACAAATGGCGGGATGGTTATTCTGAAAGGGTACGGCCGATTTCCTTCTCCACCTTTGGCACAATCCGAGATTGTGCTCCGTCTCTAATGACCATATTGTCGACCGAATCTTAAACACTAATCTTCCTTCCGTTTACATACTACAAATTATTTTCACCACGCTCATTGTGTTACATTTTCTTTCTTTATTTTTCTTTGACGTTTGCATTATATAAATTATATTCTCATCAACTAGGTAGTAACAAATTATACGGAACCATTTTAACAACTGTGAAACATTCAATTCCCTGTAACCTCAGAGAAATCTTTATATATTACGTTCTTTATATTATTAAAAAATCATTAACAATTGTATACTAATAAGATCGTAACAATGAGAAGTCTTTGCTATTAGATTCAGAAGCATCTGACCCACCTTACATTTCAAGGCGGTGGGTTACTCTGTACTGTTAATGAAATAAATAAATAAAAACAAACTTCCTTCCTTTCAACCGCTCCTCAATTCCTTTGCCGTCTACGACAGAATGGCAAAATCATCAAACGACAAATTGTTTGTTTCCTCTTCCTGAACTTCAATTTACTTTACGAATTTGTCTTTGGATTCCTTTACAGCCAGTTCAAAGTACAGTAACTGAAGGAGCGAAAAGTTGTCTAAAACTAGTACAGAAACCAGACAGCAGTCAATAATGTTGAAAGACGTGAAAGAGAAGCAGTAGTTGAGATGGAAGTGAAACATTCTTATAGTTTACTCCCGGTATTATTCAGGCTAAAGGTGGAAGCAAACCTTATACGCTCCAGTACCAAGTACGTACGAGAGCTGATCGGGAATCCTTCATGTTGATGAAGCCTCTGTTTTTTGTGGAGTATTTAGAGGACAAGTTTTGGGAGGTGGAGGGATTGTTCAAAATGGGTCAGTCCTGGTAAAAAACAGCATCCCCTGCACAGTCACAGGCATTACTGGCCTATGACAAGCTGGGGGATGTTTCTGTTTCCATGACGCCCCATAAGAGCTCAAATATGGTCCAGGGGATTATATTCTACAGGGATATTCCTTTGCAGTCAGATGACGAGCTGTGCGTCAACTTACAGCGACAAGGTGTTCGTTTCGCCTGGCGTGTCCACAGGGGTCCGAAGGATAATCAGGTGGTCACCAATGCCTTCATCTTGGCCTTTGAGTGTGATACATTCCCCGAGAACTTCAGGGTGATGGTACACCAATGTAAAGCCATATATTCCTCCCCCGATGTGGTGTATTAAGCGCTGGAAGTTCGGGCATATGTATTCCAGCTGTACTACCAGCGTCAAACGTCGCGATTGTGGACGGCCATCACATCCCAATACTGCATTTTCCGCGCCTTCCGTCTGTTCAGCTGTGGCGAGCAACATTCCCATTGCTCGCCGGACTACAGGATTCTACAGAAAAAAAGGAAAATCATGGAATACAAGACCCTAAACTGACTGATTGACCTACACTGAGGCTAAGAGAAAATTTGAAAGGCTACATCCTGTGTGCATGACAGCCCCATGAGTTCCACCATTTATAGTTAGCCCTCAGGCCTGCAAGACTGTTTCTACCTCCTCGATGGTGGGGGCACTCCTATCCCTGTTGCTCCCACTCCACCTACTTTCGGAGCAATGCCCCCCCCCCCCCTCCCCAACCATCGGGGACATAATTCCCCACTTCTCAGCTAGAGAAGCATCAGTCTTCTGCAGCTGCTCTCACTAGGACGGGATCCCTTGGGTCACTCCCTTCCCAGGTCCTTGCCAGTGGGAAATAGGACACCCACCAGTGTCTGAAGCACCCACAGGGAGCTGGTTGTAGGGCTTCGAGATCCTCCTCAGTCTTTGAGACTGAATCAATGAAGCCCTCCCAGCCAGAGAAACCCAAGGAGCAGCGAGAGAAATCTAAGAAGAAGAAGAAGAAGAAGAAGACCACCCCCAAGAACAAAGGAACTGTGATGGCACCCATACAGACACTATACAACTATACAACATCTGCATCTGAGAATGAGGAGGAGATTCTGGTATCCCCTCAGGACCTAGATCTCGATGAACCCTCATATATGATGGATCTAGATCGCACAGGTACTCAATTCGTGGCAGTAGATGACCCTGAGGTGTAAACTGCCTCCTTGATCGCTTCATGCCTCCCCAGCCTCAAGAAAATGTTATCCTCCAGTGGAACTGCTGCGTTTTTTCCACCACCTAGCTGAGCTGTGACAACTGTTAAGCTTTACACCTGCTTTCTGCATTGCCCTTCAGGAAACCTGGTTCCTGGCAATGCGGACCACTGCCCTTTGCGGCTGTAGGCGATGTTACAAAAACTGTGGCAGCTACAATAGTATCACGTGGAATATGCGTCTATGTCCTGAACCTGGTATGTAGTGAACCTGTGCCCCTTCAAAATCCTCCCAAAACTGTCAGGATAAGGACAATGTAAGAAATAACGGTCTGCAATGTATATCTGCCTCCAGATGATGCAGTACCCCTGAACACACTGGCTGCACTGATTACTCAACTCCCAAAGCTTTCCTACTTTTGGGAGATTTTAACGCCTATAACTGATTGTGGGGTGGCACGATGATTACTGGCCGAGGTAGAGATGTCTCAACTCGACAACTGATTCTTAAATACTGGGGCTCCCACACACTTAAGTGTAACTCATGGTATTTGCTCGGCCATTGATTTATCACTTTGCAGCCCAGGACTTCTCCCATCTGTCCACTAGAGAGCCCACGACGACTTCCCCCAACTTCCTATCACTCCCCCAACGTCATTCCCCAGGACATCTACCCAGATGGGCATTAAATAAGGCAGACTAGGAAGCTTTTGCCTCTGCCGTCACCGCTGCATCTCCCCCACACAATAACATCGATGTGGTGGTCGAGCGAGTGACCACAACGATCGTCGCGGCGGTGGAAAACGCGATCTCTTGTTCCTCATGGCTCTCCCGGTACACTGGACTCGCATTCGGGAGGACGACGGTTCAATCCCGTCACCGGCCATCCTGATTTAGGTTTTCCGTGATTTCCCTAAATCGTTTCAGGCAAATGCCGGGATGGTTCCTATGAAAGGGCACGGCCGATTTCCTTCCCAATCCTTCCCTAACCCGAGCTTGCGCTCCGTCTCTAATGACCTCGTTGTCGACGGGACGTTAAACGCTAACCACCACCACCACCACCACCACCACCACCACCACCCCCGGTGAAAGACAGTACCTTGGTGGTCACCGGAAATCGCTGAGGCCATTAAAGAGCGTAGGCAGGCCCTACAGCCACATAAGCGGTACCCATCACAGGAGCACCAAATACACTCCTGGAAATTGAAATAAGAACACCGTGAATTCATTGTCCCAGGAAGGGGAAACTTTATTGACACATTCCTGGGGTCAGATATATCACATGATCACACTGACAGAACCACAGGCACATAGACACAGGCAACAGAGCATGCACAATGTCGGCACTAGTACAGTGTATATCCACCTTTCGCAGCAATGCAGGCTGCTATTCTCCCATGGAGACGATCGTAGAGATGCTGGATGTAGTCCTGTGGAACGGCTTGCCATGCCATTTCCACCTGGCGCCTCAGTTGGACCAGCGTTCGTGCTGGACGTGCAGACCGCGTGAGACGACGCTTCATCCAGTCCCAAACATGCTCAATGGGGGACAGATCCGGAGATCTTGCTGGCCAGGGTAGTTGACTTACACCCTCTAGAGCACGTTGGGTGGCACGGGATACATGCGGACGTGCATTGTCCTGTTGGAACAGCAAGTTCCCTTGCCGGTCTAGGAATGGTAGAACGATGGGTTCGATGACGGTTTGGATGTACCGTGCACTATTCAGTGTCCCCTCGACGATCACCAGTGGTGTACGGCCAGTGTAGGAGATCGCTCCCCACACCATGATGCCGGGTGTTGGCCCTGTGTGCCTCGGTCGTATGCAGTCCTGATTGTGGCGCTCACCTGCACGGTGCCAAACACGCATACGACCATCATTGGCACCAAGGCAGAAGCGACTCTCATCGCTGAAGACGACACGTCTCCATTCGTCCCTCCATTCACGCCTGTCGCGACACCACTGGAGGCGGGCTGCACGATGTTGGGGCGTGAGCGGAAGACGGCCTAACGGTGTGCGGGACCGTAGCCCAGCTTCATGGAGACGGTTGCGAATGGTCCTCGCCGATACCCCAGGAGCAACAGTGTCCCTAATTTGCTGGGAAGTGGCGGTGCGGTCCCCTACGGCACTGCGTAGGATCCTACGGTCTTGGCGTGCATCCGTGCGTCGCTGCGGTCCGGTCCCAGGTCGACGGGCACGTGCACCTTCCGCCGACCACTGGCGACAACATCGATGTACTGTGGAGACCTCACGCCCCACGTGTTGAGCAATTCGGCGGTACGTCCACCCGGCCTCCCGCATGCCCACTATACGCCCTCGCTCAAAGTCCGTCAACTGCACATACGGTTCACGTCCACGCTGTCGCGGCATGCTACCAGTGTTAAAGACTGCGATGGAGCTCCGTATGCCACGGCAAACTGGCTGACACTGACGGCGGCGGTGCACAAATGCTGCGCAGCTAGCGCCATTCGACGGCCAACACCGCGGGTCCTGGTGTGTCCACTGTGCCGTGCGTGTGATCATGCTTGTACAGCCCTCTCGCAGTGTCCGGAGCAAGTATGGTGGGTCTGACACACCGGTGTCAATGTGTTCTTTTTTCCATTTCCAGGAGTGTAGCTTTTAAACGGCACCGTGCTCGTGTTCACCAGCTCATAAAAAGACGGAAACAGGAATTTTGGGAGGGGTACGTCACAACCATTGGGTAGCATACGCAGCCTTCACAAGTGCGGATGATGATCAGATGCGTCCTTGGGTACCAGACCCCAACAAGTGTTCCTGGAATTAATAGCAATGGAGTGTTATCTACCGATCCATATGCACTTTGCTGAGCACTATGCTCAGGTCTCTGCATCGGAGAAAAACCCTTCCCCCTCCCCACCTTACGTACCCTCAAATGGCGAATGGAGGGGAAACTCCTCCTATTCACTACGCGCCACAGTGAACCGTATAATGCTCCAATGACTGAGTGGGAACTCCTCCTCGCGGTGCACATTGTCCCAACATAGCCCCTGGACCAGATCTCATCCAAGCTCAGATGATTAAACATCTCTCATCGGACTACCAGCGAAATCTCCTCGTCATTTTCAACCGCATCTGGAGTGATGTCGTATTCGGGGCGCAGTGGTGGGAGAGCACTATCGTTCCAGTGCTCAAACCTGGTAAAAATCCTCTTGATGTGGACAGCTATCGGACCATCAGCCTCATCAACTTCTTTGTAAGCTACTAGAATGGATGGTGAGTCGGCGATTGTGTTGGCTCCTGGACTCCTGGGGCCTACTGGCTCCGTTCCAGAGCAGTTGCCTCCAGGATGGCTCTACAGCCGATAACCTAGTGTCCCTTGAGTCTGCCATCCGAACAGCCTTTTCCCGACGTCAACACCTGGTAGCCGTCTTTTTGATTTAAGAAAAGCCTACGACACGACCTGACGACACCACAAACTAGCCACATTACATGAGTGGGGTCTCTGGGGCCCACTCCAGATTTTTATCCAAAACTTCCTGTCGCTCCGTAGTTTCCAAGTTAGTGCCTCCCATAGTTCCCCCCATAACGAAGAGAATGGGGTCCCGTAGGACTCCATATTGAGTGTCCCCTCTAGTTTTAGTGGTCACTAACGGTCTTGCAGCAGCTGTGGGACTGTCTGTCTCACCTTTTCTGGATGCAGACAACTTTTGCATTTCCGACTGCTCCTCCAGTACTGGTGTAGGAACAAGCAAGGTATTACTGACCCTACGACTTATCTTAGAAGATAGGTTAAGGAGAGGTAAACCTACGTTTTTGGCATTTGTAAACGTACAGAAAGCTTTTGACAATGTTTACTAGAACACTGTCTTTAAAATTCTGAAGGTGGCAGGTGAAAATACAGGGAGAAAAAGGCTATTTACAGCTTTACAGTCGAGGGGCATAAAATGGAATCGGTGGTTGTTAAAGGGAGTGACACAAGGTTGTAGCCTACCCCCGATGTTATTCAATCTGTACAGTGAGCAAGCAGTACAGGAAACAAAGCCGGCTGGGGTGGCCGAGCAGTTCTAGGCGCTACAGTCTGGAACCGAGAGACCGCTGCGGTCGCAGGTTCGAATCCTGCCTCGGGTATGGATGTGTGTGACGTCCTTAGGTTAGTTAGGTTTACGTAGGTCCAAGCTCTAGGGGACTGATGACCTCAGAAGTTAAGTCCCATAGTGCTCAGAGCCATCTGAACAGGAAACAAAGAAAAATTTGTAGCAGGAATTAAAAATCAGAGGGAAGAAATAAACACTTTGAGGTTTGCCAGTGGCACTGTAATTCTGTGGGAGACAGCAAAGGGCTTGGAAGAGCAGTTGAATGGAATGGACGTTGTCTCGGAAAGAGGATAGAGCAACAGAAGCAAAACAAAGTAATGGAATGTAGTCGAATTAAATCAGTTGCTGCTGAGGGACATAGTGGACAAGAGTTGCTATTTGAGCAGATAAATAACTGGTTATGGCGGTACTAGGGAGGATATAAAATACAAGCTGCCAATAGCACGAAAAGCGTTTCTGAAAAAAGAGAGTTAGGAAATCTTTTCTGAAGGTATTTGTCAAGAGAGTAGCCATGTAGGGAAGTGAAACGTGAACGATAAGCAGTTTAGAGAAGAAGAAAATAGAAAGCTATTGAAGTGTGGTACTACAGATGATTGCAGAAGTTTAGTTGGATGGATCACTGACTAGTTAGGAGTAACTGAACAGAACTGAGGAGAAAATAAATTTGTGGCACAACTTGATTGAAATGGATCGTTGGATATGACATGTCTTGAGACATCAAGCAATCACCAGTTTGGTACTGGAGGGAAGTGTGGGGGGAAAAGTTGTAAAGGGAGACTGAGAAATATAATAAGCAGGTTCCATTGGATGTTGGTTGTAGTAGCCACTCAGAGATGAAGACGCTTGCATGTAACAGACTAGCGTGGAAAGCTGCGTCAAAGCAGTCTTCGGACTGAAGACGACCAACAACAGCTCAAACACAACCACCATAACTGACAACAGCAGCAGAAGCAGCAGCAGCAACAACAACAACAACTTAATCTACGGGAAATTATCAATCGGAACAGTTTGATGCGGATGGTGTTTTTCGTCCACTAAAAGGAAGACTGGACCAATTGTACATACGAAAAGTCGTTGAAGAGACCTCATCTCTGTAACTCTGAGCTGTAACAGTATTCTTCCCGTCACCAAAGAAGATATCAATAAGTGAATGTCTTCATAGTTGCTCCCCAATACTCAAGGGCCCACCGCTTCCGTCCTTGGCTTTTTCCACGATGTTCTACATATATCCCACAAGCCACACGGGATGTGTGCCGGATGGCACTTTGGACCGTACTGTCATGCCTTCTTTCCTGTTCTCTCCTTTTGCTGAATATCGGGAAGCCTCAGAATGAGGTCGAGTTTCCCTAATTTTTCGTGCCATGGTCATTTTATTATCCAACAGTGATTTCGATTACCCGCTCAGTCCGAGTATCGATATAAAAGATGCCGCAGCTCGCTTCCGTGGATGGCACTGACGCAGCGGACCTCCTGTGCCGCTCTACTGGCGCGACAGTTTCCGCATATACCGCCGCCCCGCACTTGCCCGCCAGTTCTCGCTGTTTTCTGAAGCGTAATTTTTTTCTGTTTTCCGTCGTTCCTTAGTTGCTTCAAAATCCATGGAGGTATGTTCCGCCTATGCAACTATGAAAGGCTGGTTGCTGGCACACGCGTTTCGCTTCTTTTATTTTTAAAGCAACTTTCTTTTATACGTACGATAATGTATTATGTATTAGTAACAGTATGTTACTATGATACATTTTGTCATGTTTTTCCCTTGTTTTTCAGATTAGAATCAACTTCTGTTGCACAAATCCCGTGAGGTGAAATTAATATTGGGTGTTACGACTTATAGCGCTGTTAGCCTGTATGTGTGGTACTGGAGATGTGTTCATTAGTCTCCATGCTCGAGCTGGCCGATTTTCGGCGTTCCTTCACCCACATCTGTTACGAAAACGCACTTTACATTTTTTAATCAACATGTATGTGTTTACGATGTGTAGTGTTGCCAACTGTCACTGTGTGTTTATCTTTCGCCTTTGTGTGTGTGTGTTGATATTTTTCATTTCTTTTGTGCCTGTTTGTGTGTTTTATTGGGCGTTAATACGTCGCTCCTTGTGAGAGCGTGTTTTTTTTTTAATAGATGTTTGTGTGTGTGTGTGTATGTGAGTGAATGAGTGAGTGAGCGCGAATGAAGATATGGTGAAATAGGAAGAGGTTCAAATGGCTCTGAGCACTATGGGATTTAACATCTGAGGTCATCAGTCCCCTAGAACTTAGAACTACTTAGACCTAACTAACCTAAGGACATCACACACATCCATGCCCGAGGCAGGATTCGAACCTGCGACCATAGTGGTAGCGCGGTTCGAGACTGAAGCTCCTAGAACCACTCGGCCACAGCGGCCGGCAAAATCGGTAGAGGAATTGTAGTAAGCGATAAACTCTCTTAAATTCATTTCTTTTTGGGGATGGGGAGGGTGTTAACGTCTTAATCAGGAGGGGCGGGGGGGACAGCGGTACAATTCTCCGCTCTTCAGCCAGGGGTATTCCAAAAATTTACAGTGTGAAATACAAACAATACAAAAAATCAAAGACGAACAGTTAAAAACAAAGAAAATTTGAATATTTTAAAACACGTCGCAGGAAGGTGAAATTCTTCCGATAAAATCACTGAAGCACTACACATTCACGTAAAATCTGAAGGAGCTGCACAAGGGTGAGAAGTATTGTTGGAGTAGAGTGTATATTCCATAGGGTTGAGGGGTGTGGGTAGGAAGACAGGCGTATGTTAAATGGGAATGCTATGGAGTTGAGATGTAGGAGGTGAGGTCGATAGTGGGAAATACAGTCGGTGGGAAAGACAAAGGGTAAGGAGTAGTGCGACGTGTGGGTAGGGCAGTGGTTGCGAGAGGAATAGGATGGGGTTGGATGGAGAGAGAAAGGAGATAAGAGCCCTAATGTGGTGGGAGAGGTGGAGAAGAATTGAAGTTGGTAGGAAGGATAAATATCGAGACGGATCTCATTGTCTGGGAGAGGGGATAGGTTGATGTTTCATTGGGACAGGATTTGATGGGTGTGGAGGTTTAGGGACAGAGAGATGGGTTTGTAAAGGTGCGACTGCATACCAGGGTTGGTGATCAGAGGGGAGACAATGAGGTTATTGGAAACCAGCTTGCGGACAGTATAGGAGATGCGTAAGTGTTCGACGTAGGTGAAGAGGGATGGGAATTTGATGAGATCGTAGAGGATCCAGTTGGCGGAAGATAGACGCATGAGGAATGCGAGACGGAGTGCAAGGCGTTCGAGGATTTGGAGGGATTTATAGAACTTTGGTGGCGTGTAAATTAATCAAAAGATTATGAGAGCATCTTTAAAAAATGTTCAAATGTATGTGAATTCCTAAGGGATAAAACTGCTGACGTCATCGGTCCCTAGTCTTACACACTACTTAAATTAACTTATGCTAAGAATAACACACACACCCATGCTCGCGGGAGGACTCGAACCTCCGGCGGGAGGGGCCGCGCAATCCGTGACATGGCACCTCAAAACCCGCGGCCACTCCACACGGCGAGAGCATTTTTAAATTCGGTCATGAAAGATTGAAAACCAAATTTTTGTTGGCTTTGGAAGCAGTTACATAAGCAGCCTGTAATTGTGATTCGGTGATCGTGCATCGGTATAGTCATTTAGTAACATAATGGATAACTCACAAGTCCGTTAACATTTGAAAATCCAATACTGTACGGATTAGTGTATGCAGAGAGATAAAAATTGACACACACGCCTGAAACGACATGGTGTTTTATTGAAACCGAAAACGAGTGCAAAACCTAGCCAACAGATGGCGCTGGACAGCAACACATGAATGACGTCGCATGAGTATCCAGTATAATATGAGCCATACTGAGAGAGGGAGTCAGTGGGATCAATAGCTCGTGAGAGTTGGCAATGGGTCCAGACACCTTGGGCGATTACCGAAGTCGCACACCAACTGTACACCACACCTTTCACCTACAGGTTACAAGGGCCAAAGAAACAAAAAGCCCAATGCCATTATGGATATTACAATAAAGACAAAGTTACGCCTTGGCCATCCACAAAAGAAGTCTATCCACTAAGTTGGTAGCACATCGTCACAACCATCCGCGCGCGCGCGCACACACACACACACACACACACACACACACACACACACACATATATATATATATATATATATATATATATATATATATATACGCACAGGCACACACACAAAAAGAGGATCATTCCTAGGCTGGATGATAAACACCTGCAGGATGGCGCTCCACTTCATATTCCTACACATCTGAAAGATCTCTTGGGCACATCGTTTGGCGAGGATCGCTTGCTGAGCCTCCACATCCATCATGCTCGGCCTCGCAGGTTCCCAGACCTCAGTGTTATTATTGGTTGTGGGGCCACCTGGAGTCGGTCTGTCGCGATCGTCCGACTTCCTTAGGATGCTAAAAGACAACATCCGACGGCGATTTCTCACCACACCTACTGATATGGTGTACAGTGCTGTTCACATCATTGTCCCTCAACCACAGGAATTGTTGATGGATGACGGCGATAAGCTAAGCATTTGTTATAAAGGACATAGTCTTCGCTAACATTCAATTGGTATGCCAGTTATTGCTTTTGTATCATCTGTTGCTCATTTTGAGGATCTGTTTTTGGTTTCAATAAAGCCCCATGTCATTCCGAGCGTGTGTGTCAGTTTTTACATCTCTACCTACATTATTCCGTGGAGTGTTACTTATCAAATTTTTACTGACTTTTTCATCATCCGGTAGGTAGCTCCCAGCAGATTCTCTGTCGGGAGGCTACTGTCGCAGGTTCTAATTCTGCCTCGGGCATGGATGTGTGTGATATCCTTAGGTTAGTTAGGTTTAAGTAGTTTTAAGTTCTATGAGACTGAGGACCTCAGAAATTAAGTCCCATAGTGCTCAGAGCCATTTGAACCATGGAGGAAAGAAAGAAGGCAGGATAGAGGGTGAGGGGCATTAGAAAAATACAGGTAAATCGTCTTCTCTACGTCTGGGAGTGGCGAGGATAATGTTGGGCTGGTTAGCGGGATGTCAAGTGAAGACCAGAGCAGGAAGGAGCATGTATGGGTCAGGAGGCTGGGAGAAGCAAGGGAAGGAAATGTATAATAGGGCTGTCGCTGGTAGCATTGGTAGACGTGAGGGATGATTTCTGGTCACGAGGAGGGAAGATGTTGAAATTACCGATGGAATGGATACACGGATTATGGACATGCAGGGAGGGTGAGACGCGTTGGTACGGGCGCTGAAAGCAGCCCGGGATTGGAGAGGATTGGGTAGATCATCGGGTTTGATCTTCGAATTTGCGGGTATATAGGATATATGAGCATGTTAGAGGAATTTAAGAATAGCGGGCATTTTTGTTACCTGGTGGAGATTACGTGCAGCAGGGGAGGGTGAAATGCATGCCATGACATGATGGGATGTGCAGATTCATGCTGCGTTGGCGAAGTTGAGGGTGAGTAGCATAACGCTTTTGTAATAATCCACATCAACAGCCTGCAAGGAGTTTTAGTAATTTTTATCTGTTGTAGGACTTTTGTCGGATAAGTTTTAGATGAGGGGGGGGGAGAGGGAGGGAGGGCATTTTAGATTGCAGTCGAGAGATTTTCTAACGTATTTAAAGATTGGAACGGAGGCTTTTAACGGCGGAATGACGCCACTAGACACACCCAGCACAGGTGGTGTGGCCTATTCCTGTTGTGACAATCGGTGTGCTGCGACCCCCTGAGACATGTCCATCTTTCGCGAAATATTAATATCAGTACGCGACACCATAGTATTCTTTGCTTCGATCATCTAATAATGTTCCTGCATCAATACCAATTTTTGTGTCTAGGTGACCAGGTGGACTAACAAGCCTCTTCCTGTCTGCGCAGTATTTCTTAGCCATTCTTGAGCCATTATCCGTCCTGAATTTACAGCTAATGGATTGCGTGTTATACGCACACTAATATCCACATAGTCGGGCAGTAGGTTCATTTATCGTTCACTGCTAACACAATATGGCACACGTTGGAATGCATAATGGACATTAATTGATGCAGACGATCAGACAGTATGCTTACGAACGTGTCACCAGCCAGAGTCGTATCTAGTTGTATCAGGGGTCCCATATCACTCCAATTGCACACGCTTCACCTCACACAATTACAGAGCCTCCACCAGCTTGAACAGTCCCTTGCTGAATTGTATTAAGTGGAGCCGGCCAGGGTGGCCGAACGGTTCTAGGCGCTTCAGTCCGGAACCGCGCTGCTGCAACGGTCGCAGGTTCGAATCCTGCCTCGGGCATGGATGTGTGTGATGTCCTTAGGTTAGTTAGGTTTACGTAGTTCTAAGTCTAGGAGACTGATGACCTCCGATGTTAAGTCCCATAGTGCTTAGAGCCATTTGCACCATTTTTGCTGACGTGCAGGGTCCATGGATTCATGAGGTTGTCTCCATATCCGCACACGTCAATCCATTCGATACAATTTGAAACGACACTTGCCTGTCCAGGCAACAGGTTTCCAGTCATCAGCAGACCAATGTCTGTGTTGACGGGTCCAGGCGAGGCGTAAAGCCTTGCTTCGTGCAGTCATGAGGGGTACATGAGTGGGCCTTCAGTTCCGAAAGCCCACATAGACAATTTTTCCTTGAATGGTTCGTATGCTGACCCTTTTTTGATGGCCCAGCATTGAAATCTACAGCAATTTGCGGAAGGATTGCACTTCTGTGACGTTGAACAATTTCCTTCAGCTGTCGTTGGTCCCGTTCTTGCAGGATCTTTTTTCGGCCGCAGCGATGTCGGAGATTTGATGTTTTACCGGATTCCTGATATTCACAGTACACTCGTGAACAGGAAAATCCCCACTTTATCGCTACCTCGGAGATGTTGTGTCCCATCGCTCGTGCGCCGACTGTAATACCACGTTAAAAGTCACGTAAATCTTGATAACCTGCCATTGTGGCAGCATCAGCCGAGCTAACTGCGACAGACACTTGTCTTATATAGGCGCTGCCGACTGCAACACCGTGTTCTACCTGTTTACATATATCTGTATTGGAATACGCATGCCTATACCAGTTTCTTCAGTGTACAAGAACCAAAAGCGAAAAATAAGAAAAGAAGACCAGAAAGTGCTCCGATTAGAAAGGTAACAAGACAAGGGAAAGAAAAAGACAGATTACGGTATACACAACAAATAATAGTTGTCCCGTTACAGGTGAAGCATCGTCTCCTGGAATATCCTTCCGAGCTCCAAGGGACTACCCATCATTACAGCTGGATGATGAAAGCTGTTTTTTGCTTAGAACCGCAAACGTACTGTGATGATTTTAAATTACCATTACAGCAAGAATATGCAGTTTGTGATGTTCATATTTTCCTTGACATTATTGAGGACAAAGTTCTTTGATCGTTCAAGAGCCCAAGCAATGTATTTGAATTTCATATATCTTTCAATACTTTATAAATCTAAGCTTGTTGCTAATTTTCTCTCTTGTGATTTTACAAAAATAGGAGAATCATTTGTAGTACCGGTTTCCTGACGCTGTCATTTTGGCGCGGTTTGGTCTCAGTTTGTCATTTGAATAAAAAATGATGAAAACGGTCAGTGCGGTAAGGGAGACCCAGAAGGAGAAAACACAGAAAAAGTTCATACAGAAATTAACAGTAATGGGATTAAACATGTTGTGCCTCGGGTTTGGCCCGACCGATGAGATCTTCAAGACAAATCTTGCGTAGTTAAATGAAAAGGAAGATGTTGTCAGCGTTCTACACATATTAACTGAAAATTATACATGATACACCTGAGAGAGGTATCAAACTCACGGAGGACTACAATAAATTATTTAAAAAACCGAGAACAGAAGTAGTATGTGCTTCACGTTATATAAGAATGACTTTCAGAAGATACAGTGGAGACGAGATCAATAAATAACGACTTTTAAAAGATAATGCATAGTAATGTTATAGATTCTGTTATTACGTTAATACAATGAAGATAAAAGCAGTAAAGTCAGTGGTTAATCAGGTACTTCCGCGCAATAACTCTGAAAAACAGAAATTCATACATATTAAATAGGTGTGTGTCTGTTCGTTCCACATCTCCTAACCACTGGACCATTTTGAATCAAACTTGGTATATACAGAGTGAGCGTTAATAAAACCGAAAACCGCAGTAGCGGATTCCTGACTGGAAATCGAGGGGAAAGGGTCCTGTGAATATGTGTCCGGAAATGCATCTTTGCCACGGTAGATGGCACTGACGAATGAACGCTTCTCTTACCACGTGCCGTGTGTCCCTTATGTGTTGCAGGCCGCCGAGCGGTCTAAGGCGCTGCAGTCATGGACTGTGCGGCTGGTCCCGGCGGAGGTTCGAGTCCTCTCTCGGGCATGCGTGTGTGTGTTTGTCCTTAGGATAATTTAGGTTAAGTAAGTAGTGTGTAAGCTTAGGGACTGATGACCTTAGCAGTTAAGTCCCATAAGATTTCACACACTTGTATTTTGGCAGGCCGTGTGATTGACGAAGCGTACTGGAAGCAGGAAAATGGTACAGCATTCATATCGGGAAGAAGCAGAGTTGGTGTTTGTGTACAGCCAAGCAGATGGTAACGGTCGAGAGGCAGCACATTTCTACCAAAACAAGTATCCTCACAAACACTAACCGCATCACCCTACGTTTCTAGCCCTCTTTGGGAGTTTGTGTGACCTTGAGTCCTTTTCATACAGAAGAACGTGCAGGGGGGCGGTGGGCTGTGCGTACACCAGATTTGGAGGACCCGGTTCTACGGGATACTGAGACGAAACCTAGTACAAACCACAGGCAAGTGGCCCACCAACGTGGTTTAAGCCAAAGTACGATTATGTGTTTCCTACATGACAAAAATGGCTCTAAGCACCATGGGACTTAACATCTGAGGTCATCAGTCCCCTAGACTTAGAACTACTTAAACATAACTAACCTAAGGACATCACACACATCAGTGCCCGAGGCAGGATTCGAACCTGTCACCGTAGCAGCAGCGCGGTTCCGGACTGAAGCGCCTAGAACCGCTCGACCACAGCGGCCGGCGCTCCTGCATGACAACCACATCCCATGAAGGTCACTTTGAATTCGAACACTGTTGTGGAGTGGATGCGATGCAGCTCTATACTGTGTTCCGGGACGATTTGTTGTCGTTGCACGCACACCATCCATTCCCGAATACATGTTCATAGGACCTTTTTCCATTTGCAATCAGGAATCCGTCCCTGCAGCTTGTCGGTTTTATTAACATTCACCTTGAACATCCCTTACTGTCAGCGATTTGTGGATGCGTAGCTGGCTTCCGATAGAGTACCAGGTGCGTTCCTTCGAATTTAAATCAAGCAAACTGTGTGGCCAAGACATCAACTGGGGTTCACTAACATGCTCCTCAAACTACTGCCCCACGAATCTCGTCTCGTGACAGGGACAACTATCCTGCGGGAAGACGCCACCGCTGTGGGGGAAGACATCAAGTGTGAGGAACGCAGGCAGGCCGCAGTAATCTTCACGTAGTACGCACCTATCACGGTGCCTTAGATTACTGCCACAGGTCCCATGGCAGCCAAGCTGAATGCCCTCTACAGCATAATACTGCTCTATCGGCCAGCGTCCAGGGCGCGGTGCCTGTTTCGAGCAGGCGTTCGACAGACGACACGTGTCTGGACTATCGTCGACCTGGGGTTACAAGAGATTCGACCAGGCAACATGTTTCCACTTGGAAACATTATCAGTAGCCATGATGGCATATACTAGTCTTCATTGTTGACTACGGGTTTCGACAGCTGTAACTGTCATCTTCCAGTCATCAAAAATTTTTTGTTGTAAAACGCGTTCAACTGTGAGTTAGTATCTCATGACATGTTGTCATTATGGTTAGTAAAATACAGCACATTACACATACCTACGTGCACAAGGTGTTTTTTTAAACTATAAATGGTTTTATTGTCGACATTATCCATCACCGAGTGCCACACACTGAAGCAAGAAGGGGAGAGCATGGTGGAATAACGCGTTAACATTACAAGAAAAACACCTTATTACTGAAATGGTCTATTCAGCCATAGGTATGGGGCGAGCTTGACAGTTCATTGCAAAAGATCTAACTAACGGTTGTGCGACATGAGGAACTGCAACAGAAAATGCTAAGCTAAAGAGAGGGACACGCCTGAGATGTTGTTGTTGTTGTGGTCTTCAGTCCTGAGACTGGTTTGATGCAGCTCTCCATGCTACTCTATCCTGTGCAAGCTTCTTCATCTCCCAGTACCTACTGCAACCTACATCCTTCTGAATCTGCTTAGTGTATTCATCTCTTGGTCTCCCTCTACGATTTTTACCCTCCACGCTGCCCTCCAATACTAAATTGGTGATCCCTTGATGCCTCAGAACATGTCCTACCAACCGATCCCTTCTTCTGGTCAAGTTGTGCCACAAACTCCTCTTCTCCCCAATCCTGTTCAGTACCTCCTCATTAGTTACGTGATCTACCCATCTAATCTTCAGCATTCTTCTGTAGCACCACATTTCGAAAGCTTCTTGTCCAAACTATTTACCGTCCATGTTTCACTTCCATACATGGCTACACTCCATACAAATACTTTCAGAAATGACTTCCTGACACTTAAATCTATACTCGATGTTAACAAATTTCTCTTCTTCAGAAACGCTTTCCTTGCCATTGCCAGTCTACATTTTATATCCTCTCTACTTCGACCATCATCAGTTATTTTGCTCCCCAAATAGCAAAACTCCTTTACTACTTTAAGTGTCTCATTTCCTAGTCTGTCTCATCAGTACACACACAAGGAACGAAATGGCGAGGCCTTTTGACTTACAAAAGCGCAGGTCCAACTAGATCGTCCGCTTACACTAATAGGAGACCCAGACAATAAAGATGAGACTGAACCATGGCGTAATCCAATACATATAATAACACCTGCAAAAAAATTTATGCTATAATGATACCCCTTATTACGCAATAACGATGGGTAATACTGAAATGAAAGATGCCATATTCAGGCAATAAAATACCGTGACGGAGTGGTGAGGTCGTATGATGTATAATAGACTTATCTGTAGTGCTCTCAAGAACAACAAACTGTAACAAAGATCAACTTACAACAAAGAGTGGCAAAAACGGAAGACAGTTCTCTATTAACAAGCATGTGAAGCATGTACCCATGCGGGGTAAAAGCTGGTGTGAGCTTGAAGTACATAGTCAAAAGTAGAACCGGTATCAAACAAACAACATCGAAATATATGTACTTAACGTAAAATCGCAGTGGGTACGATATAAACGTGTGCAGTTAAAACTAGGGTAAAGTACGGTGCCGATAATCAGATACAAACCAAAATATAGAAATTCAAACATTCCAAAGATTTAACATACACAGTGTGTTTGTTTTTAACTTGAGACAACTAAATATATATAGCAAATGACGCATCGCACGAAAAAAATGGCTAGGTGAAAAGCTAATATTAGTGAAGGGGACATTTGTCTGTGCTAGAACTGCCCACCTCCTAACCATCCCTCCTACACGGGTCAGCAATGTATTTGCAAATGGTAACCCCAATTTTGTCGCATATTCGGCTTCTACGCCAGAAAATGCCTCATTCAAACCACGGTTTTCTATTTATAGTAACGTCGTAACAAAGTGCGACTGTTTTGGCAATTAAGAACCGACGCACTTGATCCCGCATTCCATTTCGATGTAAATGTAAACCCTTGTGTCCTATCGGTTGATATGTTCGAAACTTACTTTAGTGTTGAAACACCATTGTAAGGTACAGTGTAGTTATTGGCTTCAGTGTCTCATTAGAAACTACGTTTAGCATGAACCAGGAACGACGACGTAGTTATAATAATTGTCTGTTCTCGCTGGGATGGTTGGTACAGGTGAGTCCCTTGCTCCTACCATTGGGTTGCTTGATTTCGGGAGCCCTCTTGCCTCTATCTCTGGGGTGCTTGATTTCGACGAATATCCATGGCAGGTGCGCCTGTCATAATCACTTCATGGATATTTTACGTCATTACAACTGTTGTGGTGTGTATTCTGCCGGTAGCCGCGTAGCGGTCAGCGCAAGAGTTACAGCGGTTGAACGGAGAAACACATCTAAATCAGTCAACCTGGTAGCGGGATTCATGGCAGGCCACCAAAATCAAGCACCCTTATGTCTAGCCACGTCATTTCTGCTGTATAATCGAATTTGCAACACTCAAGTAATGTTTAAACTTCAGTAGCAACTGTTAGAACCAAAAGGTTTATATTTACATCGTAAATGAAATGTGGAATCAAATGCGTCGTTTCTTAATTGCAAAAACAGGCACCGTTGATATTAGTGGATTATAGCGCCGTCTATCAAGAGTGGGAAACTGTAGTGTTGGCAGAAGAGCCAACACCGTGTTGGTAGAGGAGGCCGAAATGCACGCGTTTAATTACACGCAGACTGGCGTGAGGTCTGGAACAGGACAAGGTCTTGAGAATTGCAAATAAAGTACGTAGATGATGTAATACTTAACTTTAATCCATAATTGGTGTACATCGCTCTTGACGGTACAGGTTTTATAATAAGCTCAATATAACTGGTAATGGCACCTTGCTAGGTCGCAGCAAATGACGCAGCTGAAGGCCATGCTAACTATCGTCTCGGCAAATGAGAGCGTGATTGTCAGTGAACCATTCCTATGAACGTCGGCTGTACAACTGGGACGAGTGCTAGTAAGTGTCTCTAGACCTGCCGTGTGGCGGCGCTCGGTCTGCGATCACTGACAGTGGCGACACGCGGGTCCGACGTATACTACCGGACCGCGGCCGATTTAAAGACTACCACCTAGCAAGTGTGGTGTCTGGCGGTGACACCACAGAAACAATGGTTTGCGTAAAGCGTACGCTTTGTTTGCTTAGACTCCGAAGATGCAATAAAATTTGGGGGGTTAGAAAATACGAAGATGACGCCGCACACACAGGAGGGGTTCTTAGGAGGTGCCCATTTGTATCACCCATTGCTGGTATCAACTTTTCACCAGGAACATTTTCTTTGTACGACGCGTCGTTTTCGAGATATGTAGTTGTGACACTCAGAAACAAAAATACGTCGTATGCTTTTTTATACTACCGTACAGGTGCTAAGTCCCTCTTTTATACAGGGTGATTATAATTAAAGTTAAACTTTCGAAACGCTGTAGAAATAACACCACTGTCAGAATGACGTCAAATTGCAACGGAATATTATTGGAGAAGGGGGAAAACGTATGGCAGAAGAAAAAAAAACAGCGTGAAAATTGACCAATAGATGGCGCTGTATGTGTCAGAATACGTAAATTAAAACACCTGTCACGCGCGTGACCCATTGAAGTTGGTATTAACACGCCGGGCACACGGCTTTTCCTCCTTTCGCGTCTGCGACGTTCGCCATGACTGTCTCAATGCAGGATCGCGCTCTGCTTGTAAAGCTGTATTAGAAGAATGATGACTGTGCACACGTCGCTCTGCAGAAGTTCCTGATACTGAAGAGTTTGAAACAAGGCATTGGTCAGATGACTCCCGTAGTCTGGAGAAAAAGATTTGGAAATTCGAAAAAACACAAAATTGTCGAATATGGGCAACGGAAAATCCACACGCAAATCAACCAATAACACTTCATCCTGAAAAGGTCACTGTGCAAACTCGTAGAGGGAGGGGACGAACTGATTCTACGTCAGCGGAAACAATAGCCACAGCAATGCAGGAGGAGACGAGGGATGCTTTGCAAACGTGTAGTGCACGCAGAATTGTCCGAACATTGGACATACCCGTGAGCACGGTGCGTAAAATCCTTCTTTGCTGTCCATTCAAAATTAGCCCTGTGCACGAGCTGCAAGTCCTGTTGACCTGCCAGCAAGGTTAGAATTTCTTGCTCTCATGGAAGTGGACAATGATTGGCCGTGGAAGATTTTGTGGACACACGACGCCCACTTCCATCGGACAGTATATGCCAATACACATCCTGAAAAGGTCACTGTGTGGTGCCGATTTGCGGCATCATTTATCACAGGGCCACAGTTTTTCGAAGAGACGGGTGCTTCCGATCCTGTTACTGTACCGTCGCTGGTAAGCGCTATGAGAGTCTTTTGCGCAGCCACGTCACTTTTGCGCAACCACGTCATTCCAGCTCTCCAGAAGCGTAGATGTGTGGATGGGACCATTTTTATGCAAGATGGCGCACCTCCGCACATTGCAAATCCAGTTAAGCAGCTGCTGAAGCGCCATTTCGGAAATGCTAGAATTATCAGCCGCCATTTCCCTACAGCCTGGCCATCCCTATCACCTGATCTTAATGTGTGTCACTTGTGGCTGTGGGGCTATCTGAAAGATGTTATATTCAGTGTTCCGTTTGCAAACTTAGCTGCATTGAAGGAACTCATTGCGCAACACATTCTGAACGTGACCCCGGAAACACTTAGATCAGTTGTGGAACATACTGTTTCCGATTTCAACTCATTGCAGAAAACGGTGGACAGCATACTGAACATGTTTTGATTCAGCCACACGGAAATTAATAATCCGATTTCATTTTGACTGATGTTGTTTATGAAGTTTTTGGCCTCAGGACAATTAAAAACCGATGTGATTGATGCTTTTTATACGGTTTTTGACCTCAGGACAATTAAAAACCGATTTTTTCCCATCCTATGTGATATGAGTTTGTGGTGGTGGATGCGCTTACATAACTAACAGTATCACACCTGTACACCCACGCACACTGAGTAGTACAGTTTGTTTAACGTCAAACGTACACTTTAGGCATTGTTGTATGATTCATTTGTCATCTGTAGTCGACCACTATTAAATTATGATGCTTACAGCCGGCCGGGGTGGCCGAGCGGTTCTAGGCGCTACAGTCTGGAACCGCGCGACCGCTTACAGCCCCATCTATTGCAGCATTTAACTATTTATTTTTCTTCTGCCATACGTTTTGCCCCTTCTCCGATAGTATTCCGTTGCAATTTGACATCATGCTGTTTGAAAGTTTAGCTTTAATTATATTCACCCTGCACATCAATAATTGATTACTTTAGTCGTTTCTAGATATTTAACTGCTACTCGTACCCGCACTTTTTCGCACTTACTATGTGCATAGTAGTATGCCTTTTCGCGTCCTAAATTTTCCTCTGCTCATGGGAAATCGGTGTGACGTCAGTTCATTCTTTGCATTTGTGAAACATTTTCTAATGACAGTTAGCTTGGTGTTCCATGGTTGTTTTATTATGGACGTGAATTTACCTTTATTTGTGGCTTATAGCTACAAAAATGGCACTGAGCACTATGGGACTTAACTTCTGAGGTCATCAATCCCCTAGAAATTAGAACTACTTAAACCTAATTTGCATTATTGCAACTGATTTGGCTGATTTTTCACTTCCTCCTAACGAAGATACATTACAGTTGCTGCCCCCAGCCATTAACAACATTTTAAAACACCAATAATAACCATGAACATCACAAGTCACTGTTGATATAAGCGTTTTTGCACAATAGATGTACCATCGTCATATTGTAGTGTGTGTACTGTACATCTGGTTGTCGAAGCCTGAGAGACATGGGCATAGGGTCAGGAATGCTCTGATTTAGGAGGCCGTAATTATCAAGAACGGACCTGTGTTTCCACGTGCAGTCTGGGCAGTGATTAAGATTGCAGAGGACTTCTTTTTCTTCTAGAAGAGCAAGGGTTCGTCGTTTGAGTTGAAGGTGTAGGACGTAAAATTATAAACAGAGAGCGAATGGTTGAACGCCTTAGGATGACTAGTTAGGGCCGATTTAGAACTATCTACTCTCTAGTTCTCCTTGAATCTGGTGGAAAAAGCATGTCCTGTTTCACTGACTTGTCGAAAGTCACAGTCATCGTACGTGATTTCATATTGTAAATACCCGATCGTGCCTACAGTTGTTTGCTGCGAGTTTCATGGTGTATGAATTAAAAGATGACCTGATAGGGCATGTGGAAAGCTGGTACAATGCCAGCCGTCTTCAGCCATTCACCTAACTGTTCGGATATGGTTCCCAGATAAGGACTTTATAATAGTTTTGGGAGTTACACTGAGCAGCAGATGTAGAGTAATTTCCATTAATATTCATGCAGTTCTTATGTTTCAGTTGCCAGTTGGGACACTTGACGACCTGTACAGGAAAACCATTAGTGCGCAAAATAAATACAAGTATTACACAGGAAGATAGGAAGGTCTAACTATGTTAGCTGCAGGTTATTGTGGTTCTGTACTGTGAACGGTATTTCAGGATATACACTATGCAGATCCTATTAACAATGGATAGCCTGTCATCTTGTGCCACTGTATTAGAGAAAAACACCATCCGCATCATGACAGTAACATACGATATTGTCCTTATGGGTGGGGTGGGTGTTAAAATATTGACTCTTTACATTTTCGATGAAAATATTAGTAATTGTGCTGACTAATGGTGATCACATAGCAAGGCTACCTCGTCGTACGTAAACAATTCACATTATTATTGAGAATGAGCTTGAGGAGCATTAGAAAATTATTGATGACCTGAACATCCAGGTGCTATATTGTTTAAGGTTACTTTTTATAATCCTTAATCAGGATGTTCGTATACATGATGACCACATCCCATCTCACATATAACATTTATTACCAACTGGAATGTCCTTAAGGTAAGAAATTAACTATTGTTGGTTTCTGATGGTATATGAAACCGGATGATAATAATAGTGTTTGTTACGAAAGAAATTGAGTTCTTTAGCGAGCCACTAGCAAGGAGTATTTACGGCACTGATTATCGATCCAAGAGGAACACCAAGTTTATAGATTTTTAGTGTGCTTCCTAATGAGGGCGTTTTACGGTTCATACGTAATAAGACTCTTTATTAAATGAGGGTCAGGTATTTACGTACGATTTTGAATGCACTTTTTGTTTAACTGGTAAATTTGGAAGTCAAGTCAAAGTGGCATACTTCAGTGTTGGTGTTATTAGTAAAATCATGTGTTTTCTGAACTTTTGTGGCTTTATATATATTAACCGAAGTATGTCCTTTGCAGCACGTATGACAAGAACTCTGTTGTCTCCCATTTTTCGGTAACACTGCAGACTAACAGCTGATCCTTACCTCAAATACTACACCTTGTAGCGTCGCAAGTTTGCTCCGAGCGAACATTTGTTTTAGGATAGCTAGCTGCGTGTAACTTCGGGGGCTGACAACTGCCGGCCTAACCGGGAGACACACGCACATCTGTCTCTACCTGCCGTGGGAAAGCTATCCAATGTCTCTTACAGGACGCGTACATTCACCCCCTATAAGAACCTAAATAAATGATATGAAATATTATTCAATCATTTTCAAAATTGGTACACTACATTCAGGAGAAGATTGTGTCCAAATTTCAGCTTTATAGCTATCATAGTTTCAGAGATAAAGAAAAAAATTGCTAAAAAGTCAAAAACCGACACTTAGAAAACTAAATTCAGTTAGGAAAAATAATAGTTTATCCTTTGGTATTATCTAAAAACATAAACAGAACTCGCAGGTTGCAGAATTAATTAATTGAGATTTTCATTTTAAAACTTTAATTATTTTTCGTTTACATAATATAAAAATCAGACAAAATTATTATTGATGTCTAAGATTGTTGTGGGAGTATATGTGAGTGGGACATTCTTCAAATTTTAATGTTGCTTTATGTACCGTCATAAGTAACCTGCAAGAGTTAGGCAAACCTGTCGTGGGAAAATGTTCATAGGGAATTTACCCGCTTCGCTGATGACGTATGTCTAGGTGTGATTGCTATTGTAACACAGCAGCCAGAAAGTCAGCTAGAGTATTATCGATATCTAAAGGATATTTCCCGATTTATTGCCTTTTCGTTTTCGTTTATTAAACATATTTGTATATCAGAATGACGTAGACGCGTCTCTATGTAAGGATTGGTGCAGACCAGTTTTGGCGCGAGTATGATCATGAGCGAGCATTCTGATCGGCAGTGAGTATGGTTAGCCAATCAGAATTGAGACGGTTCCCGCTAGTTACCTGATATTTATACTGGGAGGAGTCTCTCACTAGCTTTGAATGCGGACGGTCATGTTACTAGTGCCAGTCAAGATAATGTGTAAAATGAGGAAATAATTGGCTTCTCGCGTCCAGATTGTGTGGCTGTAATAGCAGTTGCATTTACGGACAGTTTTGTGAGGTTTCCAAGTTTTGGAATTGTTTTGTTGGAAAGATATTCGCGTGTGAAAATTTGGTCTTCATAGTATCCGTGTGGCATGTTTCAGTATTCAACTACTGAGCATTTTTGGCAAGCAATTTATTTTTTGAAATCCACAAGAAGGACCGAATGTAATAACTCATATTAGTGGTGGAATTAATGACTGTGAAAACGTGGTTTAATTCGGATTGTGTTTGGACAGATTTCTGGCTGCTGTGCATGTGAAATGAGTGTATGAATTGTTAACTTGAACAAAATAGGCAATAGTTTAAATGTGGATAAATAGTACCGTTTCTTTGGCTATAAAGACAAAAATGAACATTTTTGTGTGAAAATTTCGGACGTTATTTTCCAGAAGCCAATCCATTTTCTTACCGCCCGATAAATTTTTAATGACAGTTTATCTACAGAACTTTATTTGATAACTAGAGTTGCGCGGCCTCAGTAATTGTAGATATTAGATGGTGTTTTTTACATCATCGTGTAAGTATCTACGTTGCAGAGTGAAGGGACATCGAGCAGACGCCCGTCTGAGGTAGGTGAATTTTAATTAGCAGCCTGCACACGAAAGTCGAACCCCGCCCCGCCGCAACCTCTGCGCTTCTGGCTCAGACAGTACTTCTTTTAGTAGCTGGTCTATCTCGTGGCTGATTGATTTATTTATTTTTACAGCACTGCTGCTTTTATTAGTTCGTTGCTACTTTATGGTCGAAGTTAGGGTATGTTTTACAAGAAATGCTGTATTTAATAATTCACTCTCCTCTTTATTACAGCAAACGTTGGTGCAATTATCAACTTTTCTGTGAAAGTGAAAGGACCATTTAGGTGCCTTTTCGGCCGTGTGAGCGGAAGATCATAAGCCAAGTCTCTCAAGCATTTGTTCGTGAGTGATTGAAATTTCATCCCCTAGAAATTTAGTAGTGTGCGTAATAAGCTTGCAAGCGCGGTCAGAAGTGGACCCGTCAAGCTCCTTAGCCAACAGAAGGTGGTCTAAGTAAGTTTCCCCATTAAAGTGATCTTTCTTAGTACAATGCACAAATTTCTTTCCTAACAGCTATTTACATTAGCTGAAGTATACATACAGGGGGTCTGAGCAATGGTCTTACTAAAATAATACCTATTATAATTTCGGGGGGATTTCATATGTTGAACACGTTTTGTTGAATTTAATAACGGTGTCTCTCTTTAAGATCTTTTTGTCCATGTCAAGTAATTTATAACGTGTCCTGGTAGCCCAGCACGGCACTGTGGCACACAATGTCTGTCCAGGACAGCGTTAACATTACAAAAATGGCAGGTAAAGCCTCGGATAACATCTACCTGTTAATTCATGGGTGTGGGATGGGTGCAAAAGATCTCAAGCGGCTTTGCAACATTAGGAACTGCAACATAAATTTCTACTCTAAAAGGAGGGACATTCATTAGATCAAAAGCAAAGATATGAACATGCTTAATTACGTGCCGGAGTACCGAGGGGAATGCCTACCTCGCCAGTACACAAATGGCTAGGCCAGTTGGATTACCAACAAAGTGTGTTGATACAGACGACCAGTATATGAATTAAAGTGAATGGAGGTGTAAAGAAAACTGTGGGAATTATAAAAATGCAGGACTAGCTAAACAGCTCGCTTACGTTAATATAAGACCCAGACAATAAAAATGAAACTGAACCATGGTGTAATGCAATGAATATAATGAAACAGAATGATACCCCAGATTGGGAAATACGATCATGTAATATATACAAAAAGCACCAGTTCCTACTACATTTAGACCTTGTTGTCTCTAAAACTGATACTTCTACCATGCGTGGTATCTGCAGGAAGGAGTCAGTCAGAACTGACTGTATATATAATTCATCTAATCACCCTTACACTTAGATGGCTGTATTGCACACAGTGTTACACAGACTATGCTTTTTAGCACCAACATTTGCTTTAATAAAGAGGAGAGTGAATTATTAAATAAAGTCCTTTCTTGTAACACATATCCTAACCTCAGTCATACAGTAGCAACAAACTTGCCACAACCTGTACAACAGCACGAGGATGATACATCTAACAGAGCACAAACTTGTACAACAAAACGTCGTATCTTGTTCATTGTTCACTACTGTTGTACCAGTGTTTCACATGATCATACGCGATGTATATGTTAAATCTATTTCTTTATATCTGACTATAGACAACTAAGCTTACTCCACTTTCTATGCGTGCGTTTTTAACTCACAGCCATGCAGTTTTACGGTTATGTATGTACAGGGTGGCGAGAAATAGTCTGAAAAGCTTGAAAGGTTGTTGAAGGTTAGATTCTGCTGAGAAGTAATTATTCAGAAAACAATTCGATACTTTGCAGCATTTTCGATTTAATTAGCATTGAAATTAACCAATCATTTAGTTGGGTGTCCAAATTCGAGCCGCCCGCCAGAGACGGTGTCGCCAAAAGTGTTCTTCGTTTGGTTCCCTAAACGCGAACAAGGGAGGTAAAAGAAATGGGACGTGGGACTGTAGTAAGGATCGAAACCGAACCAAAGGCTGAGAAATCTCGTGCGCTGTCATCTACGCTATTACAACAACTGAAACTAATTGTATCAGGCGGGTCGCTTGAATTTACGCGTGCAACGGGCTGACTGGCTTTTTTCAGTACTCATTAACTCGGAAGCGGCGTAACGTATCGAATATTTTTCTTAACAATTACTTCTCAGCACAACTTACCCTGCACCATCCTTATAAGCTTTTCAGACTGTTTCTGACCGCCCTGTGTAGGCCTATACCGATCTTATACGTTTGGTATCAGTTTTATTTTTGACTTCATTTATTTTAGGTCACGCAATATTTTACAACCCATGGACGCATGATTCAAATGATAACATAGAACTGGCTTCTATTTTTGCCGGTCTGGGTTGCTAGTAGGTGTTTGATACACTTTGTTGCCTTGAGAATACTACACACAAATCTATCATACATTGTACGAGCTCATCCCTCCCTCACGCTGTTTCATTGCCTAAATATGGGAGTTTATCATTTCAGCATTACTCGTCCATATTGCCTAATACGGGGTATCATTCTAGCATGAATTTCTTTTACATGTATTATCGTTATATGTATTACATTACGCCGTGGTTCAGTCTCATTTTTACTGTCTGGGTCTTCTATTAGTGTAAGCGGACGGTCTAGTTAGACCTGCACTTTTATAACCCCCGTGTTTTTCTTTCCATCTCCAGCCACACTTGTTCACATGCCAGACACCTGCGCCGCCACTCCCAGATGGTAAGTCAACAGGCCTCGTCATTTAGTTCCTTGTGTATGCACTGGTGAGACAGGCGCTGAGTCTGGTATGCGATGTCTCGAAATAACATCTTTTGAAAATACGCCTAACGGCAACTGCACATGAAACTTTACGTTTTTCTTGTATTGCTCCCCGTATGAGCCTTCCTAAGCACATTTTATCTGACGATGACGTCACAAAATGCGTTATAAATAAAGTTTTTAGCGATCAAGATGTTTCCAAGGAATTACTGTGTGCCAATAAAAGTAATATTCCGCTCAACCGTCAACCAGTCAATAAAGGCCAGCCCTCCACTCCCCAACCTCGTTACACGGAATGTTGTAAAACGTTAGATGTCCAGTGCAGCCGGCCGGAGTGGCCGAGCGGTTAAAGGCGCTACAGTCTGGAACCGCACGACCACTACGGTCGCAGGTTCGAATCCTGCCTCGGGCATGGATGTGTGTGATGTCGTTAGGTTAGTTAGGTTTAAGTAGTTCTAAGTTCTAGGGGACTTATGACCACAGCAGTTGAGTCCCATAGTGCTCAGAGCCATTTGAACCATTTTTTGTTCAGTGCATAATTTAGTTAAAGTTAAAAGCAGTGGTAAAACAGATAAGAACTTATGCTTGATCTGATACATTTTTAGCTGTTTCATCAACAAAACATCTACGATGGGAGATATTGTCAGTTTAGAGAAGGTGCTGCTACTAATATGGTAACTTACCACAGTACACCGCATATTTTCAAACGTGATACACACATGACATAAGTTTATAATATCTGTTTAACAGCATGCTAACGGGTGAAATAGATACCTGTTTAATCAGTGCTTTAAATCTAAAATGATGTACCGATACTGAAAATTTAATGTTCATTTATAAGAAAACTTTTTAGCACGACCCCTTGAAAATCATGAGAGATTGAAGTTATACGATAGTACGAAGAAACCCTAAAAATTAAGTTTTAGGCAGCTTTGAGTCAGTCGAACAGTTCGTAACAACTATGGACCCAGATTCAAAGAAAACTTTCATATCGTCTCAATAAGTCCGAGGGTCCGATTTACGTCGTGCCCAAGCTACACAATGTACGAGACACACAATGTCTCTCAACATGTGGTTGCAATATGGCATTTAGAAGCCTTAGCGTTGTTTACAACATCGTCGACGGCTACTAGGCATCGTCCAGCGACGTATGCAGCTTGCCTCCGCGCTTGCTGTCAACGTTGTATGGCCGTTGCTCCCAGATCAGTTACAAACTTTCTCGCTTCTTCACTAGCCGTTATGTTTGTCGCCAAGTGCAACCACTATAAGATCGCTACACCCACTTCGAAAAAATTTCCTTAGAAAGCCGCCGAGAAAACGTAAAACTCTGGCCTCTTTCTTCTTAACAAGTCACGCAACCCGTTTGAAATCACACCCAAATCTGTCGGTGTACCAGACCATCGGCCATTAGTGCGGTACGCGGATTCGATTTCGGTCAGGTTAAACTCCCCATCTCGCCAACCATCGCTCTCCGAATTATGCTCCACAACAACGCTGATAGGAAGCATGGAGATCACGAATCGTCAGATAAAGTTGTCTTTACCGCAGTCCATAAAATATTATACTCCAAGTACGGTTAAAAGTATTACAAATAAGACTCGAATATAGGCCTACTGGAAACGTTACAGGCTAGGAATTTGAAACAGATGATGAAAAAATTTGAAAAGCACATCACATTCGTATCATAGTAGTTTAGAACAGTAGCGTGGGTCCAAGCTAAGTATTCCTTGGGGAAGTATCGAAATGTAAGTCACGATATTGACCACTGGGGGCGAGGGGGTGGGGGGGTGTCATTATGCGACTTTACGAGAAGCCGGCTCGTGGAGCGAGAGGCAAGGATGAATGTTTTCACAGCTCGGGGCGACTAGCGAACAGGGCAAGGAATGTGAGGAATGGAGGTGACTGAATGCTGAATCTAGAGTTTTCCTGAGGCTGGAGAGTGACCTATTAGCTGAAGGGTGGAGACAACACAAGGGAACGAAATGAAAAGTGAATATCACGTTCTGAACTAAACTACCTTAGATCGAACAAACACGATATGGGAAAGCCAAGTACATTAGAAGAATTGTGGTAGTGAGACGAGTTCATTAAGATTGGCTCTGAGCACTATGGGACTCAACTGCTGAGGTCATTAGTCCCCTAGAACTTAGAACTAGTTAAACCTAACTAACCTAAGGACATCACAAACATCCATGCCCGAGGCAGGATTCGAACCTGCGACCGTAGCGGTCTTGCGGTTCCAGACTGCAGCGCCTTTAACCGCACGGCCACTTCGGCCGGCTCGAGTTCATTAAGACTTCCACAATGAATCTAGGGTAACATTTAACAATGGTACTATTGTGTACGAAGTGTAAAATGAAAGTTCATGAAGTCAGTAAACACAACAAGCAACTTGTCGAATTGTGCAGTTGTTTAAAGGATTACACACAACTATATTAATAGTGGATATGTAAATACCGCAGTATTATAAATCCGCCTTCCTTACACACAGTTAAACGCTGCATGAGTTTCCCAAATTCTTAGCTAATATTCCTAGTGGATGAGTAAACACAGTTTACTGTCAGATGTGTACTTATAGTTTTAGATAAAGGTTATCACTTCATATAATCGGATACAAGATTGCTTGGTGAAATTTGTTTGCTTAACAGTATGTTGTTATTTTAATAACAGGTCACAAAATGACAACTAAAATTTTCACTGTTTTGTGGTAGCTTACATTTAAGTGTAATTAGATTTAAATTTGAATGGTGGTCATTATTTAAGTTTATAACTTGGATCCATTAGTGTGTGGCATCACAGTAAGTGTTTAAAGGTGAGCGTTAAAGCTTATGTGGTCTTTTGTCGCCAGTGTGGAGATAGGTCATTGTTGATGAGTATGCAAGTGGCTATGAGCTTTTGGTGATTGATTTTAAGCTGCTTTAACAACTCGTTGTTTACGGGATCTGAAGCAGCTGTGGACTGTAATGATTTGATGTTGTAGATATTTAAATATGTGTGATGAACTTGTTGAATGTTTTTCCCAGTTGCCACAGAATAATAAACTTCATTTTATGTCGCACCTGATAATGGGAAACTGTCCTATCGGACTTTGAGTGTTTTCTGTTCATTTTCGTGGATTAATGTGCAGTTAAATTATTTTTATGCACTTGTTTCTACATTCGAGGCTCCGCTCGCACCTAATACTTATTTTTTCATTATTTTTTATTTCGTTTCAATCCGCAGGTTATGTGGGGTCACTATTCACATATGGGTGAACATTTAATTAATATTTATTTGGTTTAAACTGTAACCATCTGTTTTCGTTAACATCATTAATAATACAGGATTTATTCAATAATTTCACATATTTCTGTATTATTTTGTAACTTGTCTACCTAATAAAAAGGGTTTACAGATTAATTCTATGTTAGATGTATGAGATTTTAAGCAACGTTGTAGGACCGACAGTCTGATGAAAAGGAACCAAGCGAACAAATTAGGTCGTGCATTGCCCACTCCGATTAACGGCCTAAGAAACTACCAGTGCGCTCGTAATTAGAAAATTCTTGCGAAATACAAATCGTTGCAGAGCGTAGGATGAACTGCAGATGATCAATGCTTCTTGTACATATTGCCTACAACCCAAAGCATAAAGATGTGATACACCAGTAAATGAACAAAAAATCGATATTTGTACACCACTGTCAAGCAATCATTGGGACACATCACTGAAATATGTATAAATTATATCCAGAGTAGTTTGAGATGGGGAAGGAATCACTGAATCTTTCGAGAGGCACACATTCACTGGAAGAATGCTGAGTGAAGTATTAGAGGAACACGGTTTCACTGGAATGAAATATTTGTTGGTGCGGCTAGATGATCAACTACGGAATTATTAATAATTTTAATTAAAGGGTGTCTGCCGAATGAAGAATTAGAGGCACACAGGTTCACTGGAAGTCTGCTGAGTGAAGAATTGGATTCGTCCATGAGAGGTAAAACAATAGTACACTACTGGCCATTAAAATTGTTACACCAAGAAGAAATGCAGATGATAAACGGGTATTCATTGGACAAATATATTATACTAGAACTGACATGTGATTACATTTTCACCCAATTTGGGTGCATAGATCCTCAGAAATCAGTACCCAGAACAACCACCTCTGGCCGTAATAACGGCCTTGATACGCCTGGGCATTGAGTCGAACAGAGCATGGATGACGTGTACAGGTACAGCTGCCCATGCAGCTTCAACACGATACCACAGTTCATCAAGAGTAGTGACTGGCGTATTGTGACAAGCCAGTTGCTCGGCCACCATTGACCAGACGTTTTGAATTGGTGAGAGATCTGGAGAATGTGCTGGCCAGGGCAGCAGTCGAACATTTTCTGTATCCAGGAAGGCCCGTACAGGACCTGCAACAGGACGTAACACATCTAAAATGTAACGTCCACTGTCCAAAGTGCCGTCAATCCGAACAAGAGGTGACCGAGATGTGTAACCAATGGCACCCCATACCATCACGTCAGGTGATATGCCAGTATGACGATGACGAATACACGCTTCCAATGTGCGTTCACCGCGATGTCGTCAAACACGGATGCGACCATCATGATGCTGTAAAAATAACCTGGATTCATCCGAAAAAATGACGTTTTGCCGTTCGTGCACCCAGGTTCGTCGTTGGGTGCACCATCGCAGGCGCTCCTGTCTGTGATGCAGCGTCAAGGGTAACTGCAGCCATGGTCTCCGAGCTGATAGTCCATGCTGCTGCAAACGTCGTCGAACTGTTCGTGCAGATGGTTGTTGTCCTCCAAACGTCCCCATCTGTTGACTCAGGGATCGAGACGTGGCTGCACGATCTGTTACAGCCATGCGGATAAGATGCCTGTCATCTCGACTGCTAATGATACGAGGATCCAGCACGGCGTTCCGTATTACCCTCCTGAACCCACCGATTCCATATTCTGCTAGCAGTCATTGGTTCTCAACCAACGCAAGCAGCGGTGTCGCGATACGATAAACCGCAATCGCGATAGGCTACAATCCGACCTTTATCAAAGTCGGAAACGTGATGGTACGCATTTCTCCTCCTTACACGAAGCATCACAAAAACGTTTCACCAGGCAACGGCCGTCAACTGGCTGTTTGTGTATGAGAAATCGGTTGGAAACTTTCCTCACGTCAGCACGTTGTAGGTGTCGTCACCGACGTCAACCTCGTGTGAATGCTCTGGAAAGCTAATCATTTGCATATCAGAGCATCTTCTTCCTGTCGGTTAAATTTCGCGTCTGTAGCACTTCATCTTCTTGGTGTAGCAATTTTAATGGCCAGTAGTGTATGTTCCCTTACGCTGTTGGATTATCTGAATGGAGGAAGAACATTCAAACATGCACAGAATATCGTTTGTATATTAGTCAGCGCGAGAATGTCGCAGAGAAGTGGGTCAAACACCAGTAGGAAATGCTACAAGAAATATATTGATACCCACGAAGCGCTTACTGGTCAAAATCTGAAAGTATACATTCCATATGAGTCATGAAACTTGTTACTTTCTTTCACAACAATTTATGATCTCGATGGTGAAACGGCTTAAGGACTACTGTTATGGCGTTGAGTGACACTGGAGTTAGCCTACAATTTAGTTGTAAATTAAATTTCAAATAGTTTACTATCTACTGACTACTGACAGTTTCACAGTTTGGTTCTTACCGATTCGTCAACAGGATGCTCTTAAGATATCTGATAAAAAGTAACCTAAGATTCTTTTATCGTTTCTTCACTAGGAAAGACAGAAGATCCAAATTATTTATGAAATCGGATTTCTGCTATTACGTAAGCGGCCAGCGGAGAATATTGTACGCTAGGTACTTTCTTTACCTCCTCAAGGGGAAAAAGAATGCTACCTAAAGGCGACAAAAAAGAGGGTACTGAAAGTGACTCAACCTTAAGGAAGGATGTTACTTTTTTCATTCAGGCATGGTCTCTGTTTAACTGTGCAAAAATGGTTTACATATTCAAGACGATATTGTTGCAACAGTGGCTTTCCCAATTGACGTCCAAATCTGCAGCCAGAAGAGCAGGCAGGAAGCTTACCCAATTCCGCTGCTTGCGTTGAAAAAAGAAAAAAAAAGAAAAAAAACTGGAGCCGGCATGGCGAAAGCTTCTAGTCTGGCTCTTTGGCACAGGTTATTTACACTGGGCCCAGTCGCCTATTGCTGGGCCTCAGACATGACTGGAAGCTGCACTTTTTCGTAACAGATAAAAGGCACGTCAATATCAATGCTGACCTCCCAGACCAGTGGTACGTCATCAACCACTGCCGACATCAAGAAGTACTGAACACTAGCTGTCGATCTCACGTTGGTCATCCAGTCTCATCTACAACCAGCTGCTCGTTTACGAACCACAACTGATCGCGATGACGCTGGGAGCTGAACTGGTGCCTCCCTGCTGGGAGCCTACGGCTGGCTGGCAGCAACCAACTGCAGGCCGTCTTCCGAGGGTCCTTGGTTCGCAGTCCACGCTTGGGCGCCTCGTGCATTTGACTTGCAGCGACCAGCCAGCAGCTCACAGTATCTACGCCTATCGGCATAGTCAGCCCACATCTCAAGATGCTGCCGCTGTAGTCTCATAAGGGTAAACACTCATCGAGTTGTTGACACTATTCCTTTGCTGCAGCACCTTCCCCAGCCTGGTGTCCTTGTGCCAGCGGCCATCTCCTACTGTTGTGTGTTTAGTTGGGTCAGCATCTCCACCCCGTTGTTCATCACACAACACCAGGACGCTGTCCACAGACGATAGCCAAAGACCCAGTATCAACTGCTCAGTCAACCATTCCCCATCGTCATCATAGCCTCTTACGAGGTAAATAACACGTGGATCCTCCTAACCGGTAATAACAATTGTTTTCACTCAGTACATTACATGCTCCAATTATACCAAACCGCGGAAGGCCTTCACAGGAGACTATGGTATGAATGCACCACTCGTACGACAAGTTCCAGACGTCAAATGGTAGATTCAGTTCTAAGTGGTCCATAGAAAGTACTGACATTGGCCCAAAACACGAACACTGCCCATTGCGAGTCTGCTGCCTGGTTGTGTAACAGCAGATGCGGCCAGTTATACGTGATTCCAGCTCTGCAAGAACGCAACTGTGTCTACCCCACTATTTTCATGCAAGACGGGGCAACACGCTTGTCTGGTGAAAGATGTGCCTCGAGAAACCTTCGCTAACGACCACATCATCTCTAGACAATTTCAAGATGTCTGGCCTTCCAGATTCCCTGACCTAAATCCATGTAACTTCTTGTTGTGGGGATATCTGAA
Organism: Schistocerca nitens; assembly: GCF_023898315.1. Lineage (NCBI taxonomy): Eukaryota > Metazoa > Arthropoda > Insecta > Orthoptera > Acrididae > Schistocerca > Schistocerca nitens. The sequence goes on along the minus strand of NC_064617.1, from coordinate 420,359,865 downwards.
AGATCCTGTCTATTAGGGATGAACCCGGACTCGTTTGTTCTGAAGGATATCATAGGACGACATATCGCTCTGATTACACCGGCTATGCTGCGAGCAACATTCGACCATGCCGTGTTACAGACACAGCATTTTGTCGACTCGATAGACCATATTGAACACATGTTGTAACTTGTGACCATATCCTAGTAAATGTGTCTGAACCACCTTTATTATGTGTTTTATCGTTCCTCCACTTTTCCTGCACCCACACCACAATTTGAATACTGACAGTGCCATATTTTCAGCTGGTGGTACAAAGTGAGACTATTTTTTTTCAGCATAAACTCCGAGCGTACCGATTAATGAACATAACTGCGATGTTTCAGCATCCTGAGATGTATACAGCTCACACTGCAGCACTCGGAACACCGTCAGTTTAATTAAGCCCAAAACTCATCCCGAACAGGCGTCAAAGGCCCAACGGTACGGACCGACTGCCGTATCATCCTCAGCTCATAGGTGTCACTGGATGTGGTTATGGAAGGACATACCGCTCTCCCAGCCGTTGTCAGTTTTCGTGACCGGAGTCGCTGCTTATCAAGTAACTGAGTACACCCTGCTTACCAAAAGCACTTTGCAGACACACACGGTCACCCATCAAAGTGCTAGCGAAGCCCGAAAATGTGCAAATGTGTGTGAAATCTTATGGGACTTAACTGCTAAGGTTATCAGTCCCTAAGCTTACACACTACTCAACCCAAATTATCCTAAGGACAAACACACACGCCCATGCCCGAGGGACGACTCGAACCTCCGCCGAGACCAGTCGCACAGTCCATGACTGCAGCGCCTCAGACCCGGCTAAAACCACGCGCGAAGCCCGACAGCGCTGACGTGAACTGGGTTTCGACTGAACGCCGTTTCTGATTGCTGTTCAACGGATCCATTTCACTAAATAGCTAATACGAAGCACTGTCACCCAGTTCCAGTCGCAGGTAGCCTAGCAGCCTCTAGGAGCAACAGAAACTACATTTTCAATATTTCATATAATTAGACCGAATTTAAAAATTTAAAATGCTGTCATCTAATATGAAAGGGGTATAATCTAGTGTTAAAGGTTTAATACAGTACGGCAGGTATTACAGGCAGAAACTCTGTACGTAACTAAAAAAGTCTCTGAGCACTATTGGACTTAACATCTGGAGGTCCATCAGTCCCCTACAACTTAGAACTACTTAAACCTAACTAACCTAAGGACGACACACGCATCCATGCCCGAGGCAGAATTCGAACCTGGGACCGTAGCTGTCGCGCGGTTCCAGACTGAAGCGCCTAGAACCGCACGGCCACCACGGCTGGCCGGTAACTCACAGTACACAAAAATATGCAGACTGTATTCATCAAGTATTTGAGAATGAATGCATCTGGTGACTTTCAGCGAACTTGACACATAATTGCAAACATTTACGCAACTTTTTCTCGCTGACTCCCACTGCAAAATGATGAAAGGAAAATTTTTGATCGCTGTTCATGCAGTAAAATTTCAGCATCAGTCATGGTGTATTAATTTATTACTTCTTTACTACCAGCTACTACGATTGAATGTACCAGCAAAATTACACCATTGTAAGCCACATATTTAAGGAGATATCACGTCATAACCATTGACATGCGTAATAAGACTAGCTTTTGCTTAAAACTGAGTGCAAATTACCCACTTTGTCGTCATCCAGTATCTGATAACACCGCTTAACAACTTGAAACAAACTTTAAACATAATTTCAAACCTTTTGTAAAATTGTTTTCTGATTTACATACACTCCGTCTTCAGGCCACGAGTGGCCTACCGGGACCATCCGACCGCCGTGTCATCCTCAAAGTAGGATGCGGTTAGCACACCGCTCTCCCGGTCGTTATGATGGTATTCTTGACCGGAGCCGCTACTCGTCGGTCGAGTAGCTCCTCAGTTGGCATCACGAGGCTGAGTGCACCCCGAAAAATGGCAACAGCGCATGGCGGCTGGATGGTCACCCATCCAAGTGCCGGCCACGCCCGACAGCGCTTAACTTCGGTGATCTCACGGGAACCGGTGTATCCACTGTGGCAAGGCCGTTACCTTTTCTGGTTTACATGCTTAGCATTAAATATAAGGCTTTAACCCATCTGTAAGGCAATCAGACGTCTGAAGCTGTTTTCTAGCTGGGAGCTAGATTCTTTAAAGAATAGGGTGTCTACTGGTCACACTGATTGGCTTGACCACAGGCTATCTGCATTATTCTCTTGGTGTGTTCTAACATTTACGCCAACCTGGTGCGGACTGGAATTGTGAATTATCACGCGACTGCAGTACATCCACATTTTCTGTGTAATTAAGAGGGTATTTATATCTGGCCCGCTAGTGAGCTGCGATCATTTTCAGCCGATTACCAGGAAGGCTGGAAGTGGAGCACATGGGTTTCCAATTGGGAACAAATAAATAGGAGATGCTTGCCAGTTTCGGAATTTTTCTGACAGTGAAGGGAAATCTTCAGGGAAGCTTTGTCGTACTGGGTCGTTGAAACTATTTTATTCCCGTGACAGTGTTAACCATTGCTCCAGACAAACATTTCAATTTCTTATATGGATAAGTGTTTTTGTATACATGTGTTTCCGTGTGTATTACGTGCTGTGATGTGGAACTGCAACGTAAGAAACAAAAAGAAACACTGTGAATCGTGGATAGCCTTACTCACAAAACTTATAGACCCCACACTCACAAACAAAGTTAGCAACATAATTATTGAAGTAGACAGTTTAGAAGAATGCATGCGAGGGGTAAGCCAGGTTGCGGGCAAACAGTCTCCTTCCTCGCTACCTACCTCGCCTCAGCTGCCTATGGCTACCCGAAAAATGCTGCCCGACTAACAGACTTCGCCGTAGGTTCCGTGCGACTATGCGAGCCTAAGCTCCTTGAATATGGAATGAGTCAGTTTACAGAACGGTGCTTCGAAAAATTACAAACAAAAGAACTAAATCATTAATAAAACACAAAAATACTGTTAGTGTGTACGAATGGAGGGTACGAGAGGACTTCGAAAAGTAAGTTGCGTATTGTTATAGCAGGCCAAATAACTTTTTTGCTGAATGCTGCACTACGCGTCAACGTGCCACAGATATATGAAACTATTTTTCAGCATCGCTACCAAGTCTCTCCAACCAGCAGATGGGACGTTCTACTAATCGTTCTAATCCTCGCCGACAGAAATCCACTTCTTGGTCATGGAGCCATTTGAGGAACGCTGTGTGAACCTACTCATCGCTGGGAAATCTCTTGCCTCGCAGATGACTGTAATCCGGCCTGGCGAAAAGATGGAAATCGCATGGTGCAAGGTGAAGAATTTCCGTAACTCACGTTCGTGCGGCCATGGTCAAATTGTTGGTACCATTGCACAAGGTTGGACACGGCATTGCAATTGGTATATATCGCCAGAATTTCACGGTGGATTTAGACGTTTAGCTAACAAGAATCGCGATGTCCAGCGTACTTCAGCCTTGGTGACTTGTCTTGTGACAGCCAGAGCGAGTGCACCAGCAGCAGCGAGTACTGTTTGTATAAAGCGTTTATTTTGCATTTTGTTTACGACCTTCCACTAAGGAAGGGATTCTATTTGTGTCTATCTGCTCTGCATAGAAACTAACAGTTCTTGATCGTTAGGAGAGAAATTTATTTTGTACTTATTTGCTGCGCTTAGCTTTTAAATAGTTTTTCTGGGAAAACCTAGCGTAGTTTTCGTGTCTCGTATTTCAGTGAGTGTTTCTTGATTATCAGAGTAGCTCATCAGAAGATTATCTTGGGAATTTGTCACCGTATAGAGTAGGGTAAACATAGTCATGTGTAGGGACTGTGGTTGTTGTGAGCGGACGCAAGGAGAATTGGCCACTCTTCGGGGGCAGGTGGAGGCTTTGTCTGTTAGGCTCATCGAGCTCGAGGCGCAGGCGTCGGCTCGTAGTGGCGTTGGGGCAACTGTGGTGAGACCTATGCCTACTTCGGTGGCCTTGGAATCACATGGAACCCCTGATGTCGCTGCGTCTTTCGGCAGTGAGCATCTTACCGGTCAGCCATCACTCCAGGGTGAATGGCGGACAGTGGTGGGCTCGCGCGTGCCTGGCCGAAAGGCGAAGGTGGGATCTGGCCGCGTGGCAGCTGCCTTACCCCTTTCCAACAGGTACGGGGTGCTTCCTAGTGGTGATGACATCGTTTCCGAGCCACCACAGGATGCCTCGCCTGTTGGGCCAGTGGCCGATTCTCCGGCAAGGTCCCGACAGTCACAGAGGGCGGGCCTATTAGTTATAGGGAGCTCCAACGTTAGGCGGGTTATGGAGCCCCTCAGGAAAATAGCGGGTAGGTCGGGGAAGAATGCCAGTGTGCACTCGGTGTGCTTGCCAGGGGGTCTCGTCCGTAATGTGGAGGAGGCCCTTCCGGCAGCTATTGAACGCACTGGGTGTGACCGGCTGCAGATAGTAGCACATGTCGGAACGAATGACGCCTGCCGCTTGGGTTCTGAGGCCATCCTTGGTTCCTTCCGGCGGCTGGCTGATTTGGTGAAGACAACCAGCATCGCACGCGGAGTGCAAGCTGAGCTTAATATCTGCAGCATAGTGCCCAGAGTCGATCGCGGTCCTCTGGTTTGGAGCCGTGTGGAGGGTCTAAACCAGAGGCTCAGACGACTCTGCGATTATAATGGTTGCAAATTCATCGACCTCCGTTATTGGGTGGAGAACTGTAGGGCCCCCCTAGACAGGTCAGGCGTGCACTACACACCGGAAGCAGCTACTAGGGTAGCAGAGTACGTGTGGCGTGCACACGGGGGTTTTTTAGGTTAGAGGGACCCCCCCTTGGGCGAAACGATAAAATACCTGACGGCTTACCAGAGAGAACATCAGCATCGTTGATAAAGAACGTCCGTCCTCAGAGACCAAAAACAGGAAAAGTTAACGTAATATTGGTAAACTGCAGGAGTATCCAGGGCAAGGTTCCTGAATTAGTATCGCTTATTGAAGGAAATAGTGCGCATATAGTATTAGGAACGGAAAGTTGGTTAAAACCGGAAGTGAACAGTAACGAAATCCTAGACACAGAATGGAATATATACCGCAAGGATAGGATAAACGCCAATGGTGGAGGAGTATTTATAGCAGTAAAGAATTCAATAATATCCAGTGAAGTTATTAGCGAATGCGAATGTGAAATAATCTGGGTTAAGTATCAAAGGTGGGTCAGATATGATAGTCGGATGCTTCTATAGACCACCTGCATCAGCAACCGTAGTAGTTGAGCGCCTCAGAGAGAACCTGCAGAACGTCGTGAAGAAGTTTCGTGATCATACTATTGTAATAGGGGGAGACTTCAATCTACCAGGTATAGAATGGGATAGTCACACAATCAGAACTGGAGCCAGGGACAGAGACTCTTGTGACATTATCCTGACTGCCTTGTCCGAGAATTACTTCGAGCAGATAGTTAGAGAACCAACTCGTGAAGCTAACGTTTTAGACCTCATAGCAACAAATAGACCGGAACTTTTCGACTCCGTGAATGTAGAAGAGGGTATCAGTGATCATAAGTCAGTGGTTGCATCAATGACTACAAGTGTAATAAGAAATGCCAAGAAAGGAAGGAAAATATATTTGCTTAACAAGAGTGATAGGGCACAAATCGCGGAATATCTGAGTGACCACCATCAAACGTTCATTTCTGAGGAAGAGGATGTGGAACAAAAATGGAAAAAATTCAGAAACATCGTCCAGTACGCCTTAGATAAGTTCGTACCGACTAAGGTCCAAAGCGAGGGGAAAGATCCACCGTGGTATAACAATCATGTACGAAAGGTACTACGGAAACAAAGAAAGCTTCATCATAGGTTTAAGAGTAGTCGAATCATAGCTGATAAGGAAAAGCTGAACGAAGCGAAAAAGAGCGTAAAGAGAGCAATGAGAGAAGCATTCAACGAATTTGAACATAAAACATTGGCAAACAATCTAAACAAGAACCCTAAAAAGTTTTGGTCATATGTAAAATCGGTAAGCGGATCTAAATCCCCTATTCAGTCACTCGTTGACTACGATGGCACCGAAACAGAGGACGACCGAAGAAAGGCAGAAATACTGAATTCAGTGTTCCGAAACTGTTTCACTGCGGAAAATCGTAACACGGTCCCTGACTTCAGCCGTCGCACGGACGCCAAAATGGAAAATACTGAAATAAACGATATCGGAATTGAAAAACAACTGCTATCACTTAGTAGCGGAAAAGCATCCGGACCAGACGAGATACCCGTAAGATTCTACAGTGATTATGCTAAAGAACTTGCCCCCTTTCTATCAGCAATTTATCGTAGATCTCTGGAAGAACGTAAAGTACCTAGCGACTGGAAGAAAGCGCAGGTCGTTCCCATTTTCAAGAAGGGTCATAAATCAGATGCGAATAATTATAGGCCTATTTCGCTTACGTCAATCTGTTGTAGAATAATGGAACATGTTTTATGTTCTCGTATTATGACGTTCTTAGATAATACAAATCTCCTTCATCATAACCAACATGGATTCCGCAAACAGAGATCATGTGAAACTCAGCTCGCCCTATTTGTCCAAGAAATTCACAGTGCCGTAGACACTGGCGAGCAGATTGATGCCGTATTCCTGGACTTCAGGAAGGCATTTGATACGGTTCCGCACTTACGTTTAGTGAAAAAAATACGAGCTTACGGAATATCGGACCAGGTTTGTGATTGGATTCAGGATTTCCTAGAAGAAAGAACACAACATGTCATTCTTAACGGTTCAAAATCTGCAGATGTAGAGGTAATTTCGGGAGTACCGCAAGGAAGCGTGATAGGACCTTTATTGTTTACAATATACATAAATGACTTAGTTGACAACATCGGTAGCTCCGTGAGGCTATTTGCAGATGACACGGTTGTCTACAAGAAAGTAGCAACATCAGAAGACTCGTACGTACTCCAGGAAGACCTGCAGAGGATTAATGAATGGTGCGACAGCTGGCAGCTTTCCCTAAACGTAGATAAATGTAATATAATGCGCATACATAGGGGCAGAAATCCATTCCAGTACGATTATGCCATAGGTGGTAAATCATTGGAAGCGGTAACGACCGTAAAATACTTAGGAGTTACTATCCGGAGCGATCTGAAGTGGAATGATCACATAAAACAAATAGTGGGAAAAGCAGGCGCCAGGTTGAGATTCATAGGAAGAATTCTAAGAAAATGTGACTCATCGACGAAAGAAGTAGCTTACAAAACGCTTGTTCGTCCGATTCTTGAGTATTGCTCATCAGTATGGGACCCTTACCAGGTTGGATTAATAGAAGAGATAGACATGATCCAGCGAAAAGCAGCGCGATTCGTCATGGGGACATTTAGTCAGCGCGAGAGCGTTACGGAGATGCTGAACAAGCTCCAGTGGCGGACACTTCAAGAAAGGCGTTACGCAATACGGAGAGGTTTATTATCGAAATTACGAGAGAGCACATTCCGGGAAGAGATGGGCAACATATTACTACCGCCCACATATATCTCGCGTAATGATCACAACGAAAAGATCCGAGAAATTAGAGCAAATACGGAGACTTACAAGCAGTCGTTCTTCCCACGCACAATTCGTGAATGGAACAGGGAAGGGGGGATCAGATAGTGGTACAATAAGTACCCTCCGTCACACACCGTAAGGTGGCTCGCGGAGTATAGATGTAGATGTAGATGGAGGTTGCCGCGCCGTTTCACTCGCACGCTGCACAACTGCGCGGGAAACTCGTAGCACGCGCTTTCTTCTGACAATATGCCACACTTGTTCCGCAATGGTCGCTTCAGGTTGGGACGACATGTGTAACAAGTGCAGAAAATATATCATTACCACTGCAGTGTTAGCTGCTGTACAACATTACTCATTCTCTTCAAACCCTAGTTGATTCATTTAGTCAAATAATTCACGTGTACCTTCAGCAGCATATAAAGATACCGACAATAAACGATTTAACAAACAAAAATTAATGGCGTGTCACAAACTATTGCTTTCATTGTCTTCTTCAAAAAAATCGCTCTGAGCACTATGGGACTCAACATCTGTGGTCATCAGTCCCCTAGAACTTAGAACTACTTAAACCTAACTAACCTAAGGACATCACACACATCCATGCCCGAGGCAGGATTCGAACCTGCGACCGTAGCGGTCACGCGCTTCCAGACTGACGCGCCTAGAACCGCACGGCCACACCGGCCGGCCATTGTCTTCTTCCTCCAAAGATTTCAAGCTACGCTTTGATTCAGAAAAATATCGTACGGCAGAACACATAGTGAGTTTCTTTACGCTGAAAGTACAGGTATACTGTAAATGTGACGAGAATGATTAAGCTGAACACAATTTCGAGATGAATACAGTTCCAAAACTCACACTACAACGCATCTTCATTTCAAGAGAACTGCCGACTAACTGTTTCAATCAAATATTATGCCCAGGCCGCGTATTTCTCGAGCGACAATTTGTAAAACATTGTCTATAGGAAAACAATATCTTCACTGCTGAATACAACTTAACTAGCTGTTGCCCCCTGACTATCATAGTCAATATGCAGTCAAACTAAAAAATATATAAACAAATAACTGATGTGAAAATTTTAATTACGGTATTTGTTTGGGATTCTAAAAGTGTATTTCTTCGTCACTACAGACGTCGTAGTTTCTTCATTTAGAAGTTATCATTGGAGGCGTTCTGCCTTCTGTGTCTCACTGATGAAGGGATATGTTGCATGCTTACACAATACACACGAATTTTACCTTCAACACAGGTTTTATAACCGGCTTTTTGTTTACGCAACAGAGAAAATTCGTATGAAACATCCATGCAGACATGAAATCCTTATTGTCAGAAAGAAATAGACGAGAACGCTTCCCCAACCGCCCGCCCTCCTCTCAGTACCCTATGTGATTACGATATTTTAACTAAATAAGACAAAAGTTTATCGTGCCCAAAAAACGGGTTTCAGCAGTTGCATGTAGAGCATCAGAATTAATAAACTTTATCTTACACCCCACAAATACTTATACCCATGGCCACATATATCAAGCATTTGACCACTACTATTCCAGGAATATCAGTGCATCCTAAAGGTGCAATGATTTAATATATTTATGGCGCTAACGATAATGTTTTTACAATGGCCTCAAGACTATATCACTATGGAAAACCGACTAACTTCCGCATAATTATCGCGCGAATTCTTCTCAGCAGTAGATAGTAGATCTACTTTGCTCCAGATACATATCGCGGAACGACCATGAAAGTGAATCAGAGAAACCAAGCTCGTACGGAAGCTTACCAAAGTTTGCTCTTCCCGTTTACCTTCACGAATGATAACGAAACGGTTGGTATGCTATTAGTAAAGGAGGTACGTTTTGCTACACACTGTTGAGTGTCTTACGAATTGTAGACGTAGCCGATTTTCCCACATATACTGGATTTAAGAGCTGGAAGCGAGTGTACATCAGAAAAAAGGGGAGTTAGCGCCCATCGTAGTATTAGCATTATGTGATACAGACGATTACGAAAGCAAAAGGAATAAAGAGTGATACCTTGTGTCTAAACATAACCACCTCCTTTCAAAGGGCACCAAGGCACCTGCCAAATGTAAAGTTCCTATCCTCCACAAACGGAACACCGTCGATAGCACCGCATGCCCCCAAATGCACAGCAAATATCGGCCAGAATTGAGAGTAACCGACAACTTCGTCTGACGAGCAAAACGTGCACCAAACCCCGCCCCCTCCCCGGCTCGCCTTGCACACTAACTTCTGGTGACGGCATTTCTTTATTCCCGGTAATTCCGCATCTAGCTGTCGGGAACTTGCCTACATTAGTTATCTTGCCTACGACGGCAAATTATTAGTACAAACAGCGTGGACGCTGTCGACAACATTTCAGAAGCTGGCATAGTATATTCTTTGCGGGACACCCACAACTGTTGCTAAAATTTTTGGCTGGTTGATTGATTTTTTTTTTGGGGGGGTGGGGGTGGGGGTGGGGGGAAGGCACCAAACAGCGAGGTCATCGATCCCATTGAATTAGGGAAGGAGGTCGGCCGTGCCCTTTCAAAGTAACCATCCCGGTATTGGCCTAAAGCGATTTAGGGAAATCACGGAAAACCTAAATCAGGATAGCCGGACACTAGTTTGAACCGTTGTTCTCCCAAATGCCAAACACTACGACACCTCACTCAGTTTAAAATTTTTCTTGATGAATAAATCTGCTCCAGTTGCACTTCAATCCTTTATTTGAATAAAATCATACAAACGACCCAGGGGAAAAAAGAAAAAAAAAAGAGAGAGAGAGAGAGAAAGAAACTAGGAGGGATACTTCATAAAATAAATTACATTAAAAGGGCCCATACAAATATGATCATCAGGTAAAACCTTGATTGGGTACGACAAAGCCCTACCAGGTTCTCCCAGGCAACCAGTACCACACTGAGTAAACGGAGCCTAACCGAAAAAAAAAAAACATGAGTTTAACAGCTAATAACTATACATTGCCAACTTAATGTAACCTATGAACCAGCTCCGAACGACTATACATATAGCATGATGAAGGTATAAAAACCGAAGAATGTCAGTTCATGACCCTCAGAAGTAGCTTGCCATGTAAGTGTATAGCACGCCGAATATCGTGGAAGCCAAGAAAAACTGGTCAACAGACTGCCGCGCGAACCGCAGTGAAACTCCTGTGCACACTTATACGTCAGTGGCCACCACCGGATCCATGTATAATGTTTTCAAAACTTGGCTGAAGTTCTCTTTCAATGGGTTGTACGTTATATATTCTTCCTCAGCCTAGTACATAAGCTGTAACTCTGCAGCTATATATTGGAGTTTACTAGTCACAATGGCTTCTCCGATCCTGGAGATTTTACGCGTCCTGATTATGTAGGTTGCACTATACGTTGTGTCGAACTACCTGCATGTATAGCATTACATTCTTAATATGACGTAGGCCTACTCTGTATGTCTCCCACTATTACGTTTAATGTACGGTACGTCGATTTGACTCCTTTCATATTTCATACTACGGTTTTATTATTTATATTTTGCTCTAAATTTTTATTAATTTTATTTCTTGACAATTTCATTATACATTTTTGTAATTTTTATTTCTTGACAACTGCGTTATACATTGCATGTCGTGCTTTTATTGTTTGCTCTGTACTAAGTGTATCTGAGCTACTGCCATGCATAAGAAAAGGGTTTTAGCGCTATTAGGAGCGGGTCCCATTTGGGAGGAAACGCGCGGGTGGTTGCCGCGTTTTCAGTTATTGTTTCTTCAATTGTCCTTCCCGCCCTCAATATTAGTTCTGGCGGCGTTCATTCTATCATGTTTGCGTGTACTCAGGTGTATCATCGCGATTTGCGCAGCATTCTGTTGACCGGACTTGCTGGACGTCCACGATATGCGGCGGGCTGAGCACTTATATGGTAAGCTCCTTTTGAGGATCACAAATCGGCATTCTAAGGCTTATATGGCTTCATTTTAATTTCTTAAGCCCACGTCACATATCTAGTCGTTCGCAGTTGGTACATAGATTACATTAGGCTGGCAATATGTGCTTCAGTGCTATTACATTCACGTTTTCCAGTTAGGCCACGTTTACAGGGTGGAGTACTGGTGGACTCAGAGAACCTTTCCATGCCTCACCCGCACATTATCTCTCATGCTACTCGATAAATTTGCTGTATTGTTTACATGACTGGTACGGCTTTGTCGTACTCTATCAAGTTATGAACCGATGTTCACACTTGTGTGGACCTCTTTAATCTTAATTTTATGAAGAATCCCTCTTAGTTTTCCTTGGGATTTAGATCCTGAAATGAAAGATTTGTGAAGTACAACTGGACCGGATTTATTCATCATCAAAAATTTCAAAAGCTGTTCTAGGATCTTTTTTGGGCTGTTTGATCTAGAAGGAATCATAGAATCCAGTAAGAGAGTACCAACTAATTTCACTTCCCGAAAGATTGAACAGAGATGTCTACAATACGTACCTCGACACCTCCTCCGATGCTACTGTTGTTCTAACCGTTCAGTACAAGTTTAGTCACTTCAACTCGTAGATACCCGGCTAACAGTACAAATGGTTTCGACGAGAAGCGACGTTATGGATATTCTTGATCTGCAATTAACTGTAACTATTTTTCCTCCACGATCAGCTAAGTGACCCACCGTACTTGATGCAGATGAACTACTACTTCTGGGGAGTACGGAAGTCCTAGTTTACGAGGTTCCATTCGATACTAGAAATTTCGTTTCCGAAATTGTGCGCCAGTCTCCTGGAATGCTGGTGAATATAAGACAGAGCATCATGCATCGTTGTACAATTTCCCCAATCTCTGTATAATCCTGCCTAGTGCTCCATCAGTAATAAACGCGTATCAGAGAAGACATTAAACCCCTAATTTTCACTTTTTTTAAACACTCACGTAATTCACCTCATATGCTTTCGTTGTCTGTTCCTGGAAACAGATCACTACAAACCTCAGAACGTAATGAAGAGTTTGTTTATTTTTAATAGCACAATTATTTTGTCTCAGAGACATCAATTATCCAACATATTAACATCAACTTGCTCTTATATCAAATGAAACGCAAACACTCTACAAAAAGTCGTAGAATGTACTCAATATAGCATATATTCCACCATGTTCAAGCGATCTGTTAGAGAGAGAGAGAGAGAGAGAGACAGATGGCGAAAGAAATACCGGTAGAGTGTTTGATATGAATGGTACTAGAGGCATGAAGTACCGTCGATTGTCAGTTATAAAAACATCGAAAATTTCCAGTTTGTACAATGAAAGGCAGCGCAATGGATTAAAGGTCATTTGAGGCCTGAATTTCACAGCACCTGCAAAGACGTAAGCAATAAAAAAAGCTACGGACAGAGCACCAGCTGTCAGATAAGAGTATTGAAGACGAGGGGAAGGAACAATTGCGTAAATAAATGTGATGAGTGCTATAAAATGGTACATTATCAGCGGAATTCAAGAAAAACAAATCAGGCCTTGTACCTAAGAAAGTAAATGCTAAAGACTGCTCAAACTACAGAACGTTGGTATTAATATCAAATGCATAAAAAAATCTTACTAAAATCATTGTAGAAGGAATAAACACTAATACCAAACAATATTTGAAGACCAACTTGGCTTCAGGAAAGCAAGGAAACAGTAGCAAATATAATAGCACTGCCAGAATTTTACGAAGAATAGAATCAGCTGCAGGAAACAAGCTTAAATTTTCCAGAACTTTTATGAGGAATATTGAGCACTTTTAGAACATTTTATCAGGCTCAAAGGAGAACTAAGAAAATTATCAAGCACGCTACTTCAGTTACAAGCTCCCAGTTTAGTCATTAACACACTATTACAGTGATTGAGAATTTGAAAGAAAGTCGTCAAAAGGTAAGTCTACACTCTTCTCATGATACGCTGCAGGTTGAATCGGTATATCAGACAGGGACTACCAAACATTGCTTCTGCCCGCATACTATGTTTACCAAGATGAGAAACAGACGAGAAACGAGTGTTTAAGGGGGAAACAGAGCAGTTTTCCCTAGACCCTCTGCGTATGGACCTGAGACTACAGCAAGTAATAAATATACGAATTATCTTCCATCGTGTGTTCCAAAGAGTTTCACGGAAAGTACACTCAGCTGAAAGGCTGACACTGGAGAAATAGCACGCAAGCATGGGGAACTGTGTTGATTTTATTATTAAACAGTGCTCTATCGGTAGCTATGGCACACACACTAATACTTAAAACAGTCCGCTGACTTGACAGGTTATTCTGAAACTATGTTCTCAGCGTAACGTTCGTCTAACATTTGTCGTATTCATCATTTATGCTATAGATAATTAGAAGCCTGTTCCAAAACCTCATGCGACTGCTTCATTTGAGAGTCAATATTTCATTCAATAATATACTTTGTTGCTATAGCGAACCCTTTATAGTGCAAAAAAGTCACTAAAAGTTGTGCTATGCATTAGCCAGTTGGTAGGATTTTTCTTTGTATTTCGACAACTAACCAACAGTTGCCAGTCTCTTGTTGCATGTCACTCAAACCTTACCGAGAAGTGACGTGTCCTCCATAAAACTCGAAGCAACAACGAAAGTGAAATAGTAGTCGACAAAGAATTTTGGAGACACCGTATTAGATTTCGTCGTCTACTTATGCACTATGGATATATGTTGTCACAAATACGTCGCTTTTGGTACGATTTGTTATAACTAGATGCCATTTGTCGATGATAAAAAGCCTTCAGGACATCGTAAGATGGAATTGCAGGATGAAATCCTAAAACAAATATCAGAAGTTGTATGAGTTCACTGTATTGTAGCGGATAGAGGCATGGAATTACTAAGTCAAAAGGAGAAGGATCGCGTCCTGCTATATTCTAATTTATTTATACATCTTCGCGTTAGTAAAAGATTCTGGGACTTTCTCATTACTTCAGTAGAAATTTCTTCTGTAATATTCGATGTTATATACAAATAAGGGGTCGGTGTTGGTGTGTCTCTCTCTCTCTCTCTCTCTCTCTCTCTCTATCTATCTCTTCCCCCACCTCCCCTCACCCCCACCCCTCTCTCCTTCTCTCTCAGGAGTGAGTTTGACATGCTGCTGCAAGAAGCTTCATAATATTCACTACAATTATATAAAGGGTGTCCCTCCTAAGAGTCGTCAGCGGTGTTTTCACTTACGTTTCGGTAGATGTTTGTGAGTTAGTTTTTGCATTGTGCAGCTGGAGTCAGTCCAAATAAATACTGCTCATCATGTCTTTCATGCAACGATCAGTGTCGACGGAAAGCGTCAGTTTGTCTCCCATCACAAACAGAATCCTTTTTAAAGCGTAATTTTACGTACCCGTTCGATAGAGCGATCCAGAATTATTCTAATGTGATATTCATTTTATCCACATATGTTAACAGCGGCTGTAAAACACGAAAAATATCCATTATTCCAGAAGCGACTGAGCAGCGATGCTGCATGGCGTTAGTAGCCAGTGCGAGCCAGGGTAGTCCTCAGTCGCTACTGAAGTACTGGCTATTCTTCGTGTTTTACTGCCTCTGTTAGCAGATATCTATAAAACTGAATATCGCATCACAATAATTTGAGATCGCTCTATCGAATGGGCACGCAAATTTTCGCTTTAAAAATAATTATGATCGTAACGAGACACATACCGACGCTTTCCTCAAGCCTGGTCGTCGCATGGAAAACGTGACGAACAGTATTCGTTTCGGCTGACTCCAGTTACACATTACAAAGAAGAAATTGCAACTATCTGCCGAAACATCAGAAAAATGCGCTTGACGACTGTTAGCTGGAAAAAAAATGGTTCAAATGGCACTAAGCACTATGGGACTTAACAGCTGAGGTCATCAGTCCCCTAGAACTTAGAACTACTTAAACCTAACTAACCTAAGGACATCACACACATCCATGCCCGAGGCAGGATTCGAATCTGCGACCGTAGCAGCAGCGCGGTTCCGGACTGAAGCGCCTAGAACCGCTCGGTCACAAAGGCCGGCTCGTTAGCTGGACTATGCGGTATAATGTTCCGGGTGGTTATAATTAAAGTGCAGCTACTCACGGAGATCAAGTGCGTAGGCTATCATTATCGATGGCAATTAGATAGATACTCTAATGCGTTAATGCTGAACCGATTTACACCGGAAAAAAATTACTTCCAATTTGGCCACTAGGTGCAGATCTGGCGCTGTGAACGCAAGAAAGACGTACAGAAATGTTTCCAATATGTAATGGATTAGGAATGGGTCATGGGCAGAAAAGTGAGACGGTTGATTTTATTAGTAACCGGGACTTACACAGTTTGTGCAGTATGACCACCGGAGACGTCGACGACATGCTGTGTCTGTAAAACCACGTGATATACAGTGGGTAAAAGGACGTCATCAACAGTGACTCACAGCAGAGCCGTTGGAATCTGAACACTGTGTTCCTGTGTGCTGACATTTGTTTACGTAGAACGAACGTGTCCTGGTGAACGTGTTCTTTTAGATATCCCTAGAGCCAAAAGTCACATGGATTCAGATCAGGCGATTCACATGCAGACCATGCATTCGAAAAACCTCTCGAGATAACACGTTCGTGTAAGTTTGCATTAAGCAGATTTTTGCTGGGCGAGCGACATGAGGAGTTGCCGTATCTTGCATGAAAACAGTGGTTTCCACGCGGTTGCGCTCTTCCAAATCAGGACTCACATGCTGCACAAGGAGGTCTCGATAATGTGCAGACGTCACGGTACACCTGACAGGCTTTCTGTTGTGTATTCTCTTCAAAGAAGGACGGACTGAGAGTAAAGGTGATTGTGAATCCACCACCAAACAATCACAAAGGTTGAGTGCAATGGTTCTTCGTGCAAAACATGCGGCTTAACAGTACCCCAAATTCGACGGTTCTTTGTGTTCACTCCATACTGTAGCGTAAACCTCGTCACTCGATAAAATATTGCTCGACCGCAAGCAGAAACCGAAGAGCAAAGTCAGAACGTTGCTGCGGATCACGAAGTTTCAGTTGCTGCACCATGTGGATCTTGTACGGGAACCAATGTAATGTAGACTGCAAAATTTTCCGTACTCTTGACCATGGGATGGGCAGTTTTCGTGACACTAACGATCTCTAGCACTACCTGGGGTATCTGCTACATGGTCAGTTACAACAACAGCAACCTCGTCGATAAACTCGAGCGGATAGGACGCCTTCCTGTTCCAGGTGCCACACCAAGCTCACTCGTGTTTTCGAATTTCATTATCGTGACATCAGGCCTCTTCTCGGACCTTTTAGTCGGCTACACCATTTCAGTGCACAGTGTAACTGCATACCGTCATATAGTACACAGCGCCAAATTTGCACCTGTGGCCAAAATTGCAACTAATTTTTTTCCAAAGGAAATTGATTCCGCATTAACGCTTTAGCATGTCTACCAAGTTTCGATGCCATATGATGATTACAGTCATTTAGGTATGGCGCACGTAATTTTCTGTAAACATGCATGGAAGGCATTTACAGAACGAATTTTGTACCACGAATGAATCAACAGATACAGCACTCGATAGCAGTCGACGAATGTGTTGAACGTGTAGGTGTCGTTTTTACGTCACTTCCTAGTAAGCTTCGACTGACACTAGCTTACTCCTAGAAAAGGAAGCTGTAGCAGTCCAAACGTCGCCTCCTCACCGAGCTGGAGCAGCAATGTGTGATACGTTTTCTGGCTGGCGAAGTTATTATATCTGTGGAAATGAATCACAGGACGAAAGCAAGCTGCGGTGGTTTGGGTGTATACCTGCAGAAAGTATACAAGGAGTGCTGAAAGTTTAAAAAAGACGTTAACTTCTGTGAAAGCGGCTCCGCTTATGGCCACGCACATCGCCTAGTGTCGAACGAAATATTGCCGCAGTGAGAGATTGTGAATGAAAACTGGCGTATTACTGTCAACGAAATGACCGCTATGCCCGGTATTAGTGTTGGTTCAACACACAATATTATCCATGACGTACTGAGATTCAATAATGTGACCGCAAGATGTGTGCGATTTCAGCTGATTGCTGAATTGAAAGTTCACATGAGAGCATTGCCATCAGCCTGAAACTAAAAGATCGAGCAAGGATTGGCGCCATACCTCTTCCCAAATATATACACTGAAGAACCAAAGAAACTGATTCACCTGCCTAATATCGTGTAGGACCCCGCAATCAAGCAGAAGTGTCCTAACACGACGTGGCATGGATTCGACTAATGTCTGATGTAGTGTTGGAGGGAACTGACACCATGAGTCTTGCAGGACTGTCCATAAATCCGTAAGAGTACGAGGGGTGGAAATCTCTTTTGAACAGCACGTTGCAATGCATCCCAGATATGCTCAAAATGTTCGTGTTTGGGGAGTCTGGTGGCCAGCGGAAGTGTTTAAACTCAGAAGAGTGCTCCTGTAGTAATTCTGGATGTGTGGGGTGTCATATTGTCTGCTGGAATTTCCCAAGTCGTCGGAATGCACAATGGACATGGACATGGATGCAGATGACCAGACAGGATGCTTACGTACTTGTCACCTGTCAAAGTCCTATCTACACGTATCAGGAGTCCCATATCACTCCAACTGCAGACACCCCACAGCATTACAGAGTCTCCACCAGCTTGAGCAATCCCCTGCTGACATGCAGGGTCCATGGATTCATGAGGTTGTCTCCATACCCGTAAACGTCCATCCGCTCCGACCAGCCAACATATTTCCAGTCATCAACAGTCCAATGTCTGTGTTGACGGGCCCAGGCGAGGCGTAAAGCTTTGTGTCGTGCAGTCATCAAGGATACGCGAGAGGGCCTTCTGCTCCGAAAGCCCATATCGATGATGTTTCGTTGAATGGTTCGCACGCTGGCATATGTCCATGTCCCTGCATTGAAATATGCAGCAGTTTGCGGAAGGGTTGCACTTCTATAACGTTGAACGATTCTCTTCAGTCGTCGTTGGTGCCGTTGATCTTTTTCAGGCCGCAGCGATGTCGGAGATTTGATGTTTTACGGGGTTCCTGATATTCACGGTACACTCGTGAACTGGTCGTTCGGGAAAATCTCCACTTCATTGCTTCCTCGGAGATGCTGTCTCCCATCTCTCGTGCGCCGACTATAACACCACGTTCAGATTCACTTTTTTGTAGCAGCAGTAATCGATGTAACAACTACGCCAAGCACTTGTTGTCTATTATAGGCGTTGCCGACCGCAGCGCCGCATTCTGCCTGTTTACATATCTCTGTATTTGAATACGCATGCCTATAAGAGTTTTTTGGGCTCTTCAGTTTATAATTCATAGTCAAATCTGCAGCCAGGACCTCTGACTACCAGCGTTTTATTGCAACGTGACAATGCTCGTTCTCAAACTGACCGTTCAATCACCCACCTTACGCGCCACACATCTCTAAGTTTTCCCATGTGTTCCGGAATAAGCGACAGAGGCAAGCATTTCAGAAGCGATGAAGCCCGTAGGACCGAGTGGTTATATTGATAACCGAAATAATTTTTTTCAAGAGGTATCCATAGGCCTACGTCAAAATTATATATCTGTAATTTGATATATTATCTCATTTTCATAATAATAAATAATTAGTTTTCATTGGAAACAACTGCTTAATACTGGGACTAAATACAACCTCGAAGAAGGTTTCGACAGCTTAACGTCTGTACACAAAGGAAACACACACACACACACACACACACACACACACACACAGAGACACACACACACACACAGAGACACACACACACACACACACACACACACACACACACGCGCGCGCGCGCGCGCGCACAAACAAACAAACTGAGAGAGAGAGATAGATAGAGAGAGAGAGAGAGAGAGAGAGAGAGATATTGTATTCGCCAACTTGCCAGAGTATGCCAAAATGTTACGGTTACTGTGGAGTTGCGTTAGACTGGGTTAAAGAACTTTCTGCACGGCAACTCCTCCTGCTGATCTGAGGAGTATCTTCAAAGGAATATATCAAATTGTTCAACTCAGCCGGCCGGTGTGGCCGAGCGGTTCTAGGCGCTATAGTCTGGAACCGCCCGACCGCTACGGTCGCAGGTTCGAATCCTGCCTCGGGCATGGACGTGTGTGATGTCCTTAGGTTAGTTAGGTTTAAGTAGTTCTAAGTTCTAGGGGACTGGTGACCTCAGACGTTAAGTCCCATAGTGCTCAGAGCCATTTGAACCATTTTTGTTCAACTCATTTCATCATTAGCATTAGTACTGTAATATCACGATATTACACAACGGTAACTGAATTAACTGTATTGCCCTTAAATAAAATGTACATCCTTATTCTCACACTTAAGGGACCACTCTCCTTGGAATCTTGGAATATGAATTAATGTAATATACCGTCTTTCTGACATTGAGGGTAATGCAGACGGAATACGGCCATCGATGGAAAAGGAAGGAAATCAACCGGAGCCTTGTTGTTAAAACTTTCAGAGAATCTGACTGAAACGGTTAAAGGAACATAGGAAAATCTAATTCTGGATGGCCGGGTGGAGATTTTAAGCTTCCCAGTTACAGAGAACTGATCCATTTTCTCAAGCACTGTATCAGAAATTGCCCGTGATAATTCTGGTCCCTCGCTTGGATGTAGTTTGGAAGTGGATTACGACGACTAGAAACATGCAGCATCACACTCTCTGTATATTAAGAAAATGCAGTACACCCCTGCAACAATTACCATTGACATTGTAATTTACCCTACTTTTTGTTTGTGAATGTCAATAAGCGTTGTTCCATTTAAGAAAGTGTTTATTTGCACAAAAAATACGCTTTCAAAGTATTATTACAATCTGTGTATTGGCCAAAAGCACAAGCCCTTGACTACCAACTCCTTCTGTGAAAACCACACATCAATAGCATTTTCAATTTCCGCAATATTTGCAGTACAAGTTTTAGGTGATTCACTGATAAGCCAAGACTTTGTGACCACTGCCCACCGCGACTTTGAATGACACCTGGTGGGTCCGCACGCACGTGATGAGGTAACAAAAGTGTGTAAGCGGTGCAGATACCCTAATGAAGATATGGGCTGCAAATGGAGAAATCCATTGAGATAAGCGACTTTGACAAAAGGCAGCTTATTATTACGCAGAACCTGTGGACTAGCATCTCAATGTTCACGTGCTACTGTCATCAGCATCTACGGAAAGAGGTAGGACAGTGAAACGATCACTATGCGCTAAATGGTTGGACGTCCACGACTCTTCACAGAACGTAGGGTTCTGAGGCTTGTCTGCTTTGTTAAGTAGAACAGATGGTGATCTGGTATCTCCGCCGAAAGAGCAGAATGCTGGTACACGCACAAGTGTTTCGCACCCCACTGTTCATCGTACAAAGTTGAACGCGGAGCTGTAGCAGACCATCCCTATGTGTTCAAATGTTGACCCAACTACATCGTCAGTTAAGATTGCAATGGGCATGGGACCATCGGGATTCGACCGTCAGTCAATGGAAACGTGTCGGCTCTACAGGGGAATCACATTTTTGCTACACTAGTGCGATGGTCGACTCCACAAACGCCGTCATCGAGGTGAAGAGCGGCCCGAAACGTGCGGCGCGCCACGGACGCAGTGTGGTAAAAGCAGCATTAGGCTGTGGGAGACCTTCTCCTGCGCTAGCAAGGGACCTTTGGTAGTAATCGAAAGCACGGTGCCAGCTGCGAACTACTTGCAGCCCTTCATACTTGATGCCTTCCCCGACGGCAATGCCATCTTTCAGTAGTATAATTGTCCTTGTCTCGGAGCCAGAACCGCGCTACAGAGATTTGAGGAGCATTATACTGAACTCACGTTGATGTCTCGGCGACCAAAATCGCCTGATGTAAATCCTATTGAACCCATCTGGGTCGCTATCGGGAGCCATCAGCGCATACGCAAATCAGCGGCGATTATCACGTAAGCTGTGCGTAGGCATCTAATGCCACATAACACCACAAACCTACCAACAAATTTTCGGGTTCCTGATACGCAGAGTCAGGGATATATTCGTTCCAGAGTCGGATAAAGAAACTATTAAGCAGGTGGTCATAATGTTTTGGCTCATCAGTATATACGAAAGTTTCAACTTTAATAGTGTTAACTACTTATTTACAGCTCGTACAAAATAGATACGTGTTTCAAAGTTTTACTGACCTTCAAAGTAGTTACCAGCATTGTGAATAACCCGTTTCCAGCGATGTGGAAGTCGTAGGATACTCTTATCAGTGCCAGTTGTGTTGACAGTTCGAGCGGCGCTGTCTATTGTCCGACGAATTTGTAGCAGTTTTGAAGGGAATGCCGTGAAGTGTTTCCTTCAGTTTAGAAACCGACTTGAACTTACGAGGGCTTAAGTCAGGGGAGTGCAGTAAGTGGTATAACACTTAGCAGCCCCATCAGTCAAACAAATCAGTAACAGCTTGCACTGTACGTGCTTGAGCATTGTCCTGCAAATGATGGTCAGGTCCTGCAGAAAGTGTCATCACTTCTATCACTAAACTGATCGTAGGTTGTGCTCCAAAAATAAACAGCATAGAGACAGAAGTGATGACACTTTCTGCAGGATCCGACCATCATTTGCAGGAAAATGCTCAAGCACGTACAGTGCAAACTGTTACTGATCTGTTTGACTGATGGGGCTGCTAAGTGTTATACCACTTAATGCACACCCCTGACTTAAGCCCTCGTAAGTTCAACGCGGTTTCAAAACTGAAGGAAACACTTCACGGCATTCGCTTCAAAACTGCTACAAATTCGTCTGGCAATAGACCGGGCCGCTCGAACTGGCTTCAAATGGCTCTGAGCACTAAGGGACTTAACTTCTGAGGCCATCAGTCCCCTAGAACTTAGAACTAATTAAACCTAACTAACCTAAGGACATAACACACATCCATGCCCGAGGCAGGATTCGGACCTGCGACCGTAGCGGTCGCGCGGTTCCAGACTGAAGCGCCTAGAACCGCTCGGCCACACGGCCGCTCAAACTGCCAACACAACTGGCACTGCTAAGAGTATTCCACGTCGCTGGCAATCGGTTATACACAATGCTGGTGACTACTTTGAAACACGTATCTATTTTGTACGAGCTGTAAATAAATAGCTGCCACTATTAAAGTTCCAACCCTCGTATATCCAAACTTTTGTTACAATAACGTGAAAAATTTGAAGTAAATCATGAAGTATGTTTTGAGATTTTCCCCTTAACATATATTACATATATATATTTGTATACCGTATACATTAAAATATATACCCTACCTCCGAATTTTCGTTAGAGTATTGTGCAAAAATTTGAAGTAAATCGATCAGTATCATTCCGAGATTTTTGGTAAACACGTGCGCATTCGTATATAACGTTGTCTCAAAAGTTTGAAGCAAACGGTGAACAGTTTTCGGAGGTTCTGAGGAAACGAACATTTACATTTTTATATAAATTTCCCCTGTATTTATTACATACATATTTATACATGCGAGCTCCACTAGGTACATAAACACACCCGAATTCAACTTCGTGTCAAAATTTACATTTCTATTTATACAGATCATATGCCTCCGTCAGGTGGGTACGGAGTGAATAAGCCCTACCTTTGTATTTATTTTTATGAAGATAGAGAACTGCAATATGTATTAAAGTAAACAAAATGTGAATATGTGTAAATAATTTTGATTAAATTTTAAAATATGAGAAAAACCTGGCTGTTCTCGTTTCTTAGATTCATGATAGCTTTAATTACATGACTGATGTACCACTTCCGCTAGAGATTTTTTAATGACAAATTAAAATGATTTACTCAGAATCACGCTATCTGCCCTGTAACAAACTCTACAGGGTGAACCAGAATTTTGTAAACTAACTTTCACAGGTTGTTTACGGATACCTTCAGAGTATTTTGGTAGAAGGGATTCACGGTCTCCGTCCGCTCGTTACAGAATTGTCGCATTTCGTTAGGTTTCTTGTCCCTGTTAGTTTTGAGTCTGTATCGGACTGAAAGTAGTGCAAATCAGTGTAAATACCGATGGTATGTGCTATGTGCTTTGTTTCCGTTCGTCTGCAGTAATTGCTACTGTGAACAGCAATGCCCCCTTTAACTCGTTGTCCTGAAGTTTGCAATCGGTACTGCCTGGTTATATCTTGAATTTTGTTTTGTGGCAGTGTTAGTTGTGCGTTAACAGTGATACACAGCAGTGCTATGGATTGATTTACAGACGAAGAGTCGGCCCATCTGCACCTCGTGTTTGGGCTCACTGAATGCAATAGAACAGCGGCACAACGCCGCTTGCTTAGTGGTTCCGGCAGCGACGGCAGCCATATCACAGTATGGTGTTTCGGCTGAAAGTTGTTGCGTTGCTGTCTGCTGTGTGTTGCGTGGACTACGGTTTGGTTATTGCATATTACAGGTTTCTTCACTGTTGTGATGTTATTTTCACAGAAAGAAGGGTGGATGGGGTAGCAAAAAAATCCTTGGAGTGCTTCGAATATGTCGTTGCAGACATTAGAAACTATATGAGACACTGCACCTATTGAAATACGAAATAATCACTAACGTACATGTTGCAGTTGCTGATTCGGAAATTAGTTGGTAATTAGTGTTCTGCTTTTAAATTTCCTCCTCACTTGTAATGAGAACCTATCGAAAAGTATCAACCGACATATCTGAGAAGTTTTGGAATAATTCTTAGGAAAACGGTGGCTGCCATTCAGAGTTAAATGAGCTACAGCCACGCATTTCTCCCTTTCATACAAATTCACCAAAAATTTTTTCTTACGTAATTTTGCTTATTTCGTCAAGAACAGCGCGCTGCCATACAAAACAATGCTCTCTATCAGAATTTTGTAGCAAGCCTCTGTCTACATGGTAGTGTAGCCTGCATGCTGATTGTTAGCGCAAAGAAACAAAAGTAGTGTTCACGTGTTACGCTCTATATCTCGTGTAGGCTTCTGGTCCATCTAGAGGTATGGTTGTCAAACTTCTTTGCTCAAGAGTCAATATGGGCATTGTGGGGAGGCACCGATCGTATTATTAACTGGTAACCTACACAAATTAACATGTCAAGAGCCTCCAATGGTCTTGCTGCAGTAAGAGCTTGGTAAGTTGGCCGCCGACCCTAAAGTTCTGCTCGTCAAAAGTTAGAACTGATCGGAAAATTTTGTGTTGATTATTCTCTATTTCAGATTGCTGCCATCCTCAGCGATCCCAAAATTGTTACACTGTAACTGCCTAGCGAAGAGTTGTTGTGTTGTCTATGCGACCGGCTGATTAATTGAGTAAAAATGGCAAGTTGTACTTACGTTTAAATGAATTACGCAGTATTCGTTGAATGTCATTTTTCTTCTACTCATTGTATTGAATTACAACAACCGTAATTTAATTTCATATTCCTAGCTACAAATATGTACATCATCTGGAGATGACCGCCTGTATAATGTGCATTTGCGAATCCATGTAACTTCCGTTCGAAATTCAGTCCACAGCAGCTGATCATTACGAGTCACGCACTCCGTGAGTGGTCTGCACTGGAATACAAACAATGAAACGTTCCTCCCCATACGTCTTCTAAGCCAGTAGTGGCCAGCGCTACTTAGCCCTCTGCCCCTGAGGTAAGCGGCCGAATTCACTCACGACAGTTACAGTTAAGCGCATCTCAAAATATTACTGTATCTGTAAGTCTGATTGTTTGTTACTAAGAACGAAAACTGCACTCTTAAGAAGCTCATAAAATTAGTTGGCGTTTATGGAGTCGGCCATTCGTAGCTACATGCATAGTATTATAAAATACGGTTGAGAATCGCGGGTCGCACATATTTTAGATTGGGGCCGCAAGCGACCCGCGCGTCCCAGTTTTAGGACCACTGGTTCAGAGTAAACGCTTGGTCACAGATGAATCGGACAGTTGCGGGCGCTGGCGAACTGTCTGCTAGTGCTAGTTCGCTCGTGTTCGCTTCCATACCCTCCAATGCAAACTAGGCTTCAGAAGTGTTCTGTCATTAAAATGTAACAAGAGTTGGATCCTTGCAATGCTAATGAAGAATTCCAGATTCGCTTATGCTTTATAATCGAAAATTAATTTCATTCGTTAGGCTTCTTGGGATGGTGTCACCGACAGTACTTTCATGGAACGAGTCACTACATAATACACACAAAGCGAACGAGAAAATTTAGGAGCAAAGCAAAGACGAGTACATAAATAATAAGAAGCACAAAAAATTACTGCCGTATTTACAGTAAATAATACGTTGCAGTGCAAATTCTGTTAACTACTGGGAGGAAGAACACTGTATCAATATATCCCAGAAAGTCGCCAGCGAAAATGCGATTTTTCAGGGGGCCATATCTCAGGTTCCACACAGCACAGAGATAAACGATCAAGTCTTTTCGGTAATCTTTGGCCTAGCGACCAATTGTATAACTATCGGAAGAACGGGTATTCTTTAGCTATCCTACAGCACAGGGCCAAAATTTAAACATTTCACACTTCCTGCAGACCAGGAAAAGTGAGCTAATCGGTTGATTGTTTTGCATTAGATGTGGTCTAATGTGGACCTTAGTTCAAATGGCTCTGAGCACTATGGGACTCAACTTCTGAGGTCATTAGTCCCCTAGAACTTAAAACTAGTTAAACCTAACTAACCTAAGGACATCACACACATCCATGCCCGAGGCAGGATTCGAACCTGCGACCGTAGCGGTATCGCGGTTCCAGACTGCAGCGCCTAGAACCGCACGGCCACTTCGCCTGGCATGTGGACCTTGGGCGGCTAGAGAAGCACCATTTTTTCATGGGTGGCTCCTGAGCAAAATCCGAAAAAACCATGATTTTTGGCTTCGAAAAGAACCAGTTGTAGGGATAGCCCCTTCTATAATTTCTATTCTTGGCTAATTGTTGACATTTTTATCATACATTCTTAATATGATTATCTCGAGGTTCAAAGTTGCCGTACTTAGGCACGTAAAATATGCACGTAATGTCCGGTCTGAGGCATAAACGTAGTTTTAATTGACGTAGTGAACACAAGACAAAAGTTCTAGGAATTCCTGACTGTGTTTTTAGTCAGAAAGATTTTAACCAATGACACTTTATGACTCTGTGTCTCTCTGTAATGTGCACTTCAGGCCTATGCAAGTATGCAAAAGTTGTACTGCAGTGACAAGAAAATGAGATAAAAGGGGTCTCAATATGCCTCGAAACAACTTAATATGACATTCAAAAAATATGTAAGACTGGAAAGACCGTGAATTCATTAAAATATTTCTGTTACCTTTTTTATTCTTTTAAGGTACAAATCATAAGATGAATGTTCTCAATTATTTACTATCAATGAGCAAAGTACCGATAAAAAAAATGTAAATCAAACGGCCTTGTGTTAATCTTACATTATACGTACTTATTTGTTGTTTATGTGTGTTAAAGTACATAAATGTATCGAAGTACATACATAAACTTTGAAACCTTTTCTGACATACAGCGTTCGTTTTACATAAGCAGCACACCCTGATGTAGTAGGGAAAAGAAGCGAACCATCGGAAAAATGTTTCTATCGAAACACGAAAAAGGCGAATAGGTTCCTCTTTAAGAGACTGACACAAAAGTGGCGAAGCAGCTGTCTCAATTCTCTTTCCGCCTTCCTGACCAAAAATTTTGGCATGCCAACAAAAAAAGTGGTTCAAATGGCTCTGAGCACTATGGGACTTGATATCTGAGGTCATTAGTCCCCTAGAACTTAGAACTACTTAAACCTAACTAACCTAAGGACATCACACACGTCCATGCCCGAGGCAGGATTCGAACCGGCGACCGT
Source organism: Schistocerca nitens (assembly GCF_023898315.1). Classification (NCBI taxonomy): domain Eukaryota; kingdom Metazoa; phylum Arthropoda; class Insecta; order Orthoptera; family Acrididae; genus Schistocerca; species Schistocerca nitens. The sequence continues at coordinate 420,332,468 of NC_064617.1, read as the reverse complement.
AGCAGTGGCGCGGTTACGGACTGAAGCGCCTAGAACCGCTCGGTCACAGAGGCCGGGCATGCGAACATATTCGCCGTTTTTTGTGAGAGTAGTAAAGAGACATTGACGGTGTAAGAGAGGTGAACGACGGGAGAGAAAGTGGCAATGAAACAGAAAGAGAAATGGATGGAAACCATAGCAGTGGGAGTCAAAGAGAGAGAAGGTAATGATGGTCAGTGACAGACAGTAGCACTAAAGGAGAAAGAAAGATGGACGGAGATAGAAGCAGCGGGAACAAAAGAGAGAGGAGACAGTTGAAATGAAAATTACGTATGAGTGGAGACAACACATAAGGTTGGGAGGGTCTAGACCCTCCCACACCGGCGAACTTTAACACGTAGGTAGAGGGGCGGGCGCATTTGGGACTCAAATTTTAAGCACGTAGGTGCAGGGGAAAAATAATTTGGACACCCAGAGTTTTTGAGCTGCTGAAGTGTGGTGGGGACAGTGGCAGTGTGAAAGAAAGACCAAAGGAGATAGTGTAAGTTAGAGACGAGACACAGGCAGTGCAGTGGGATATACTGTAAGTTAAGGGGGGAAAAAGGACACAATGGGAGAGACACACAGACAGACAGTAACAGTGTGGCGGGGGGGGGGGGGTGTCGGGGAGGGCTATGAGTATGAAGGTTTTACTACAGAGAGACTGGGTAAAAGAATGTAGAATGTTCGTTGTTAAAAGAGTGCGAATATGTTCGCGTGCTAAACTTTTCCTTGCGGAAAGCGGAATGAGGTTTGGGGCAACAGGTTCCCCTTTTTCTGTCAGAGTCTTTTAAAGAGAAACATAATCGCCTCTTTTGAGTTCCGACAGAAGCATTTTTCCGACGTAAAATAAAGCGACTGAATTAAAAGAGCATACTTCGAGGAAGAGCTTCAACTTAAAATCTGAAAATTTTGAATTTCTTTTCAGTTTTTGCTCTTTCTGTGTAATGTTTAAACCAGTGTTATAAATACGTGGCGATCAAAAACTTTCCGTTCGAAGGCTGTACAGGTACAGTCCAGAACCTGTATGCCAATCAGGAAAAATCGCTGGGAGCACTGAGGCAATCTTACCATTGACGCGCCAGGGTGAAGATAACCATTTAGTGAAACACCGTATCCTGCTGTGCGAGGAAGTCCGTAAGTGTCTGCTGCACATTCTCGTCCGACATTAACCATCGATACTCGGCCTTTTTAAAGGGACACAAGACGTGATAATGACGTGGGTAGAGACCACGGCTATAGGGCTGGTGTTCAAGTGTCTCCCACTTGAGTTGTAGTAACTTCTGCGTTACGATATTTGCGATACGGGGACGTAAATTGCCATGAACTTGGCGCGCTGTTAGACAAGGGTGTTTTTCGACAGACATGCTACCGCACACAACATTCTTTATTCTCATATGGATGTCTACAGGTGTTTGACCTTCGGCAGCCAAGAAAAAAAAATAACAGCACATTTGTCCTGTTTGGATGCATTTGGTAATGACGTCGCCATAGTTCGTTTCCGCATTTACCACACGCACGTCGGAAAGACACGAATGCCACACTAATCCCTGGATTATATGCCAATTATTATATACACACATCGGAGTCACGGAAAACTGCATATATGTTGCAGCAATACCCTCAAACGGACACATTTTCATCGCCGGTTACATAAGACGGGAGGCGTTCGCGGAGCTGTCGATGATGTAAAGGTCCCGGTGGAGGTCAGAGTCCTCCGTCGGGCATGGGCGTGTGTGTTTGTCAAATGGCTCTGAGCACTATGCAACTTAACTGCTGAGGTCATCAGTCGCCTAGAACTTAGAACTAATTAAACCTAACTAACCTAAGGACATCACACACATCCATGCCCGTGGCAGGATTCGAACCTGCGACCGTAGCGGTCGCTCGATTCCAGACTGTAGCGCCTAGAGCCGCACGGCCACTCCGGCCGGCTGTGTGTTTGTCCTTAGGATAATTTAGGTTAAGTAGTGTGTAACCTTAGGGACTGATGACCTTAGCAGTTAAGTCCCATAAGATTTCACACACATTTGAACATTTGATGATGTAAATGGTTGTTGCTTATAGAATCTGCGTCATTACTGTAGAATTTTTGACTCAACTTTCCCACCTTCTAGCTCAGATCTCCTTCCGGAAACAGGCTGAACACAGCTGTATTGTCAATCTTGGGCTAGTTTAAGGACAGTATTATCCTCGATCATCGTCATAGATGTCAATCATCTGCCACTGAACCACTTTGCCATGATAGGTGGAAGCATTCACAGGTGCACTAATGAGTGCAGTGTGGGGCGTGAATGGCACCTTGTTTGCTTTTGTGTTTGCTGTTAACCACTAATCCCTTAAGGGAGTGTGTTAACTGGGATGCTAGAGTTAGAATTCGTAGACGCTTGCGCAGTGCCTTGCATGAATTCCAAGAATTAACGCCCAAAAGCCTTGTTCTGGGCTACGGGTATTCATTGTAAAGACGAAGAGTTGACCGAAAATGTGGTGCCATATTATATAACACACTGAAAACATGCAGCTTAAACCACCTTTCACGTTTCAGCGTGGCAAAGAATGAAGATTGTTCTTTTAGTAAAGCAGCAATTGGTTTCTTTATACGATCCTGAAAGTCATACTTCCACGTCAACTCTTCATTTACCTTCAGTACTGCGAATTTAAAATGTTCAGCTATAGTAATCACATGTAACAACAAAATGTTGCCTCTAAAATAGTTCCGTATTACAGACTGAATACACTGTGTTTTAGTTAGCAGTTAAGTTCAAATTGCTTGCGCTAAACCACGAGATAATATCACCCTTGTCCATATTTGCTGAATCATTGACGCTCCACCTCTTTTACAAAGACGCTTCTGTCATCTTCAAAATATATTTCTTCATTACTTGCCATGTTTTCGTGAGCTTCAAAGGTACTGTACTTACGCCTGCCCCTTACACTTCTTAGTTCTTTTCTATTTTACGTAAAATTTAACAAAACAACGGAAACTTCATAATACACATATATATGTACCAAAACAAAAACTCAAATAAAAAATTATGTGAAGATTTTGGAGTGCAGCGCAGATTTGGATTTGGCAGTGCTGAGTGGAGAGGGCAGGAATAGGCCACGGAGGCGAAGTTAGCAGGAGTATTTTTCATCCTTCGATTAACGACTGATTTTTCAGTGAGCCTGCAGAAATATCTAACACTATTTTACAGTTAGAAATAAAATTAGCAGTTAACAAAATGGCTCAAATGGCTCTGAGCACTATGGGACTTAACATCTGAGGTCATCAGTCCCATAGAACTTAGAACTACTTAAACCTGACTAACCTAAGGACATCACACACATCCATGCCCGAAGAAGGATTCGACCGTAGCGGTCGCGCGGTTCTAGACTGAAGTGCCTAGAACCTCTCAGCCACACCGGCCGGCAGCAGTTAACAACAGTTACAGATATTCGTGTGCTGTTATGCTGGATACAGTAATTTCTTTGTTAGTTTTAAGCCTTATTCCACGTAGGAGTAAAGTTTTTGTTTGAGCGATGACACAGAAGTGATGTATACTGAATAGTAACATAAGATAAGCCCGCCCGGTTAGCCGTGCGGTCTAACGCTCGACTTTCCGGGCGGGAAGGAGCGCCTGGTGCCCGGCACAAATCCGCTCGGAGGACTTATGTCGAGGTCCGGTGAGCCGGCCAGTCTGTGGGTGGTTTTTAGGCGGTTTTCCATCTGCCTCGCTGAATGCAGGCTGGTTCCCCTTATTCCGCCTTAGCTACATCATGTTGGCGATTGCTGCGCAAAGAAGTTCTCCACGTATGCGTACACCACCATTACTCTACCACGCAAACATAGGGGTTACACTCGTCTTGTCTGAGACGTCCCCCTGGGGAGGGTGGAGGGGGGTCCACCGGGGGCCGAACCGCACAATAACCCCGAAAGAGTGGTTCGGTGTGGGGTGGCGGAGGGGCGGTAGTCAAAAAATGGTTCAAATGGTTCTGAGCACTATGCGACTTAACTTCTGAGGTCATCAGTCGCCTAGAACTTAGAACTAATTAAACCTAACTAACCTAAGAACATCACACACATCCATGCCCGAGGCAGGATTCCAACCTGCGACCGTAGCGGTCACGCGGTTCCAGACTGAAGCGTCTAAACCGCACGGCCACACCAGCCGGCGGGGCGGTAGTCGTCGTGGTGTTGTGCACCACTGCGACTGCGGCGGAGACGGAGCCTCTCCGTCGTTTCTAGGACCCCGGTTAACATAAAATACAATACAACATAAGACGGAATTCGAAACGGATGACATCATTCTCAAAGCTGTTTTAAATTACGAGAATAGATCGACAACTGCGGCACACAAAATATTTCCAATACATCCAGGACGAAAACAGCAAATATGAGTATATAGGAGGGCGTACTGAAAGGTGACGACTGTGAATTTTTATTTTTTTCTCAACATCGGTTGAGAGATTACAAGTCACGCTTATTACTCTGTCGATTTTCTCGCTTCGCTAACGCAAATTTCAACCCTCTGCCGTTAGAGGACTCCGAATTATAGCGTGTAACACAAGAGATGTGTAAGGTAACTATGTCGCTGCATCATGAAACTGAAAGCATAAATTCCAAGAGTTCGTCTACACACGGAGCACCCTCTCTTTTGGCATGACCATGCCAGACCACACGCTAGTGCTGCGACATCAGCATCAATCTGACACCTTGGGATCGCTGTCATCGGTCATCTTCCACACATTCCCGACTTGGCCCCATCCGATTTTCATCTGTTTGCAAAGCTTAAAGAACACCTTCGACGACTTCACTTTGATAGTGATGAAGCAGTGCAAGCAGAGGTGAGGTTGTGACTCCAGAAACATACTCAAACATTCTACAGTGACGCCACCAACAAACTGGTCTCTTGTTGGCAGAAGTGTGTTCTTCGCCAGGGTGACTATGTCGAGAAAGAATTATGTAGATATGAAGCATAAAAATGCAGAGCGTTAATGAAGTTTCTTTCATTTAAAAAGCTTTAAGAGTTTTCACATAAAAATTAGGGATTTACTTTTCAGCACGTCCTCATACGTTTGTGTTCATTATTTTCCCACTTATGCACGAAGCCAGTTCGTAATGCTTCGATGACACATCTCGGTTGGCTTTGTCTGTAATCTGCGCACGAGCAATGTGATATGACCGTCGTGTTGCCAAGGTTCAGTAATAGTCACAGACCCTTCCAAAACGTCATCGCAGGCTGCCATGTGTACGTAGTCGAGACATGCCAAAGTTCTCTGGACCTAATGGTCGGGTGGTTCCGTACGTGACAGAACACAAGCATCTGCTAACAAGGAGACCTTACGCACCGCCCACCTTCAGTTTTCTTCACACTTGTAGGATACGTAGATCAGTGCCCAAATATCCATTTTCTACAGCAAAAACACACAACAACCAATAAAACTCGAAAAGAACGACTTTGAATATTTAATATTTTCCGAGGGTAGTTAACTACAAAATATTTCAAGAGGTAGTACAGGTATGCCGTTAGTCAAGAGCACAGAGCATAACTATTGGAATTGCGAAGTCGTTGAATCTAGTCTCAATTTTTTCTACTCCTGTTTTAACTATATATTTATCAAACAGAAATGCTCATTAACAGATACTAAATCACAATATTTTAATACAAATAACATTTTATTTTTGTAATTAATTGCATGAAATGAGAGTATTCACAATAAATCTAAATTGGTAAAAAAATTAGGATAAAATGACATACTTTGTCATTTCTAGAGACTCAACAGTGTTATTCACATAAATTATTTTTTCATTTAACTAAACAACTTTTCGCATTTCTGTATCGAATTTTAATTATTTTCATGCGGTTAACAATTATAAATAAAAGTATACTTCATAATAATATATATCAATTTTTGTTTTTTTATTTTATTTTATTTTTAGTTACTAATTGCATGTAAAGCGGTTATTCACAATGAATTAAAATTTGATATAAAAATTCGAAACATCAAATCTATACTAATAATAAGTCTGTAAAAATATCGTGTCTGTCTGTCTTTTGAACACGCTAATCTATTTGATGGGGTTTCATGGGTAACTTGAGCATATTTTGGGGCACCGTACAGGCTTTATTTCATCAAAATTAGATCGCGGAAAGAAAACTGCAATTGAAAGTTTATCCTAACTAATATTATAAATGTTAAAGTAACACTATCACGTTTTCACGAGTAAGCCGCTGAACCGATTTCGGTGAAATTTGATATGGAGATAGCTCGAACCCTGAGGAAGAACACAGGCTGCTTTTGAAGAATATTACGCGAATTAGTGAAAAATATTTGGTCTTTGGAAAAGCTATTTGCTCTTTCACTTTTGATATCCATCACAGTTGTGAAATTGCTTTTGTTGGTTGATATGCGCTACATGAAACGATTCAGTCTAATGACTATAATTCTTATACAATCTTAAGTTTGTTTAATCCATATCTCCATACTATCTGTTGCTTAACGTACACGTTCTAGAATGTGCAGCTACTCCAGTAACATGATACATAGATATACACACGTTCCCATGCCCCTCTGTGCGCACTGCTCGGCAGCGAAGCTGCGCATGTCTACGCATCGTGCGTTGGGAGAGCTTGGGAGCTGGGACAGGGTGGCGTACGTCATGAACTGTGCTCTCCCGAACAGGCATACACGTGGGGGCAACTGATGTTACTGCACGTATAGCAGCTTACTTACTCGCTATCACCCATCATAAAAAAAAAACTGCTCATATCGAGTGCAGCTGTGAGTAACAGCTGATACAAAATAAAATACTTTGCTGTTTCTAGATACTGAACACTGTTATGAACATAGACAATTTTTACGTTTAATAATCAAACTTCTCGCATGTCTGTGTCAAATTTTAATTACTTTCATCCAATTACCAATTAAAATAGTCATATTTTACAAAAAATATGGTTTAATATTTATTTGTTGATTGGCTTCCACTTCATCATTACTAGAAAATTTAAGTAAAAGGATGAAAACTAGCGACTAACAAGATTTCAACCAGAGACGTCCCGATTACGAGATTTACATGATACACACTCAGTTTCCTTTTAGGGTTTTGTGCCTCGGTAAAAACGAAACCCTTATAGGATCACTTGTTGTCCCTCTATCTGTCTGTCTCTGTCTGACTGTCCGAATTTTAAAAACCCTTTCTCTCAGGGACAGCTAGACATATCAAATTGAAATGTATGTCACACACTAAGGTATAAGGTCTCTTGTCAGTGTAATAAACGTAGGCTTCGGAGTCAGTGAAATCAAAAGATCATACTGGAACTTACCTGAAGTTTCTTTTTTAAATCAAAATCTTTTACTGTACTGAAACGACAACGGCCTTGCCGCAGTGATAACACCGGTTCCCATGAGATCACCGAAGTTAAGCGCTGTCGGACGTGGTCGGCACTTGGATGGGTGACCATCCAGGCCGCCATGCGCTGTTGCCAGTTTTCGGGGTGCACTCCGCCTCGTGATGCCAATTGAGGAGCTACTCGACCGAATAGTAGCGGCTACGGTCAAGAATACCATCTTACGACCGGGAGAGCGTTGTGCTGACCCCACGCCCCTCCTATCCGCATCCTCCACCGAGGATGACACGGCGGTCGGATGGTCCCGGTAGGCCACTCGTGGCCTGAAGACGGAGTGCTATACTGTACTGAAATTCTGTGAATGATACCAGTTTATAAATGCTTATGGAAAGATTAACCATTATCTGTTGCTCTGTTAAAATGTCTGAAATGTTTTGTACTTAACGGCGCTCGGAATTCTTCCCATACTCTACCTCATCAAAAGTATCCGGACACACGTATGTAATCGGTCTCTAGATGTCACGAGAGGTGGACCCGGCATTGTCAAAACAAGCGGGGAGTCTGTACTGAAATGCTGTGAATGATACCAGTTTATACATGCTTATGGAAAGATTAACCATTATCTGTTGCTCTGTTAAAATGTCTGAAATGTTTTGTACTTAACGGCGCTCGGAATTCTTCCCATACTCTACCTCATCAAAAGTATCCGGACACACGTATGTAATCGGTCTCTAGATGTCACGAGAGGTGGACCCGGCATTGTCAAAACAGGCGGGGAGTATTGTAGCATGAGCAGAAGGGAGGTGCGGAAGGTTAGTATTTAACGTCCTATTGACATTGAGATCATTAGAGACTAAGCACAAGCTCTATTAGGGAAGGATGTGTAAGGAAAAATAAAAACCGAATGCCAAGACGGGGTTTGAACCGTCGTCCTCTCGAATGCGAGATCCGTGTGCTAAGCACTACGCCTTGGTTCGGTTGTTGTCAGTAGAGAAGCGGTAGCAGCAAGAACAGGAGAGGTCAGTCACTCCGAATGTGACTAATGGTGGGATGTCACATGAGTAGGCAACCCATCAGAGACATTTCAGTCCCTCTAAAGCTGCTCAAGTGGAGGGCGATGTGAATGTGAAGTGGAAACGGGAAGGAACAGTCACAGCTAAACCAAAGCGAGGAGACATATACTAACAGGTTCCGCAGAGATTTGCGCAGTGCAAAAAAAGGCATGAAATCAGTGGAAGGAATTGCTAGTGAGTTCCAAAATGCTACCGTCAGTGTAGTACACACATGAATTTGCTTAGGCAGTTAAAAAGAATGGTGTACAATGGTCGAACAGCTTCTCATGAACTACACATTTCTGTACTGATTGCTAAGCGACGCCTCTGGACAGTTGATGACTGGAAACGAGTGATGAATCACGTTATACCCTGTGCCAATCCAATGGATGGGTGAGAGTTTGGCGAATGCCTGGAGAACGTTACCTGCCATCATCTATAGTGGCAACAGTGAAATACAGAGGAGTTGGTGCTACGATATGGCGGTGTTTCTCGTGGTTAGGATGTGGCCCTCTTATTGTGCTTAAGGAAACGCTTCAAGCGGAAGGGTATAAACGCATTTAACAGCTTTTCGGACTGCGTAAAATATAGGAACAGTCAGGAAACGGCGACTGTTTGTATCAGCATGACAATGCGCCTTGTCATAAAGCAGCGTCTGTGAGGCAGTGGTCTGTGGACAGTATCATTCCGGAAACGGATTGGTCTGCCCAGCGTCCAGATCGAACCCAGTGGAACATCCTTGAAATGAGTTCGAACGTAGCCTTCGCTCCAAATCGCTGGGTCCCATCAGTAGGCCGGCCGCGGTGGTCTAGCGGTTCTAGGCGCTCAGTCCGGAACCGCGCGACTGCTACGGTCGCAGGTTCGAATTCTGCCTCAGGCATGGATGTGTGTGATGTCCTTAGGTTAGTTAGGTTTAATTAGTTCTAAGTTCTAGGGGACTGATGACCACAGCAGTTAAGTCCCATAGTGCTCAGACCCATTTTTGGTCCCATCAGTACCTTTTTTGGTTTCGGCTGTCGAGGAAGAGTAGGAAGTCATTTCACCGCAGACATTCAGGCAACTCAAGGAAAGTGTGTCCAGCACAGTTCAAGGCTTCATAAAGGCGAAGGGTGGAGACAGCCCATTTTAATCTCGATTACTAGGTGTCCGGCTAGTTCTGCTCAAATAATGTGTGCCTGGGATTGTGGGAGTATCCGAACTTAACCATGCTCGGTCTCATGTTGCAAAATTCCTGAAGGCTTCACGTTTGGACCCAGTGCTCGTGTGTGTGTTTTGGTTCGTCGATTACCCGTCAGTGAAATTCGTTCTTCAGCAAGCAGAGATGAAATTTGCACTCCGATGTTAGCTATCACTAATGTAAATTCTTCCGGGACATATTCAAAGTGCACCTGAATCAATACCACGGTGTTGTAATTATCACAGCCTCAGATATTTCGAAAATAAAATTGAAAGCACAGTAAGTTTTTCACTTTTGGATTAAAATATATCATACCTGGAGCATGTTTTATTCATTGTTGATGGTAATATCTTGGTAATGTAATTTTCGTAAGTAGTTATTTCTGTAATTGACGCGACACATCGAGAACAGAATATACGCAATAACGTGCTTAAGGCGTGGCTTCTTCAGAATTATACAAAAGTTAAACGATCCTAAAAAAAGGAACTAATGGTTGTAAATGAATATTTCAGGAGACATAAGGCCTTTAGTCAGCAATACGTATGAGATCCTTGTTTATAACTAACTATCGTCTGTGAGCCCACCAGGTAGTCGCGCGGTCTAACGCGCTGATTCCCGAGCGGGAAGGCGTGCCGGTCCCCGGCACGAATCAACACGGCAGAATATTGTCGGTCCCCGGCACGAATCAACACGGCAGAATATTGTCGAGGTCCGATGTGCCGGCCCGCCTGTGGATGGTTTTTAGGCGGTTTTTCATTTACCTCGGCGAATGCGGGCTAACTCCCCTTATTCCGCCTCAAACTATGTCGGCGATTGCTGCGCAAACACTGTCTCCACGTACGCGGCCGGCCGCTGTGGCCGAGCGGTTCTAGGCGCTTCAGTCCGAAACTACGCTGCTGCTACGGTCGCAGGTTGGAATCCTGCCTCAGGCATGGATGTGTGTGATGTCCTTATGTTAGTTAGGTTTAAGTAGTTGTAAGTCTAGGGCACTGACGACCTCAGATGTTAAGTCCCATAGTGCTTAGAGCTATTTGAATCATTCCACGTACGCGTGCGCAATAATTACTCTACCAAGCAAACATTTGGGGTTACACTCGTCTGATATGAGATGTTCCCGGGGAGGGGGGGGGGGGGGGGTTCACTGGGGGCCGAACCGCAGAATAACCCTGGGTTCGGTGTGGGGTGGTGGTGGAGTAGGTAGACTGCTGTAGGCTGTTGGTGGGCTGTGAACCACTGAGGGATATGGCGGGACGAAGCCTCTTCGTCGTTTCTAGGTCCCCGGTCTAAACACACAATACAGTCGTCAGTGATGTCTCCACAGTGAAGTTGACTAGTGTTTGCAGTCCATGTCAGGGATGGAGTATTAGTCGTTAAAGGAACTTGCGAACATGCGTTTGATGTTGCTGAACAGATCGTTGGAAATACGTGACTCATTACTATACGGGTTTGTGCCTTGCAATCATTGCAGTGTGATTCTTGTTATTCATAATAAGTGACAAATTGTTTTTAATAATTTAGGAAACTGTGTGAATACATCCCTTAAAATATTTGCAATAGGTTCAAAGGGGTAAGAAAGTTTTATTCAGATGATTAATTCTCCTCCGTCAAATGCTGTCTGATAGACAATAATAAAAAAACTTAGATAATAGAGGGATAAGTCAGTAGCATATCAGGGTATTAGCGTAGTATATACTCAAAATTTACATGGTATGTGGCATGTACACGTGGAAACATCTGTGTTGGAATGTTTGGGTGATCTGTCAACACCAGGATCTCTGAAGATAAACGGCATTGCGGGTTGAGATGATAGAGAGATTCCCCGTGACAGAGCATAAACTAGTGATAAAATTCGCCGGAAGCTTGTTCTAGCTGTGGAGAAAAACTACAACGCCAAGGTGTTCAGGGAAGTCATCGGAATACACAAATACGACGATAGTGTCAAGAAGAGAAACGAAAGTCTGAACATAAACGGAGTCTGGATACCCCCTCTGTAGCGAACGGGCGCTGTAAATAAAAAGCTGAAAAGAACAGGGGTAAATCACGTGGAAAGACCCTTAGATGTCGGTGCGCCAAGCAAATGACCTCCGACCGCAGATTCGAATCCAGTCCGCCACCACCAATGGAGGGAGAATCTTTGACAACTCGTTCTGGCGAAACCTTAGAAGAACCATTAAACGACCATCTTCCGAAGGTTAAACGTTTTGTAGCGTTTTTATAAATAAGCGGTTGTGTACGATGGTGTGTTTGTATGTATGCAAACAACGTTGTTGAATCACAGTGTTTATAAGCATTATTTATGTGTCTTGTACACACGACGGAGTCCTACTGTTGTAAGAGAAAATGCTGGAGGAGACGCGCAATAGGGCATTCCACAATGAAGTCTACTTCGAGGAAGTCTGTAGAAACGGTCTTCTTAAAAATATGACGCGCATTTGCAATGAGTTGATGCATTTATGGGCGTAATGCAGTCACAAAGGGCCGGCCGGGGTGGCCGAGCGGTTCTAGGCGCTACAGTCTGGAACCGCGCCACCGCTACGGTCGCAGGTTCGAATCCTGCCTCAGGCATGGATGTGTGTGATGTCCTTAGGTTAGTTAGGTTTAAATAGTTCTAAGTTCTAATGGACTGATAACCTTAGAAGTTAAGTCCCATAGTGCTCAGAGCCATTTGAACCATTTTTGAACCAGTCAAAAAGCTACACGAAAAAACATAGCGAACGAATCACTATGTAATGAACTGTCGGTGGCTAAGCGGTTCTCATATCAAAACACTCATCAACCATTATGATCAGTGCCTGAAATTTTGTTGGTAGAGTTCAAAAATGCGCTGTGTAAAAACAGCAGCTGTTCCTCAACTAATTCACTGAATAGCAACTGTAATCGGTTCAATGATGATTGATTGATTAATTTAAAGAGCTCTGCTACAGTTGTATTAATGATTTATTCAAATCACGACCGGTTTCGGGATGTTAAAATGCCACTTAGTGTGCATAAAATTTTTGTATTTAGACATGCATAACATGCGGTTGCACCAGTCAGTAAAACGGCTCCAAATCACAGCATCTTGGGTGGAAACTGTCCGCCGTCCGGTTCTGTGCACACGGCACAGCGCCTCCAGACCCCGGCGTCACCCTCCACTCAGCCGTGATAGTTCATAGTGTACGGCTGCCTACCCGACGGCGGGCGGTTTCCGCCTAAGAAGCAGGGATTTGGAGCCCTCTCACTGACTGACCCGACCGCATGTTACGCATGTCTAAACACATCTAAATACGAGGGCAGTTCAATAAGTAATGCAACACATTTTTTTTCTGAAACAGGGGTTGTTTTATTCAGCATTGAAATACACCAGGTTATTCCCCAATCTTTTAGCTACACAACACTATTTTTCAATGTAATCTCCATTCAATGCTACGGCCTTACGCCACCTTGAAATGAGGGCCTGTATGCCTGCACGGTACCATTCCACTGGTCGATGTCGGAGCCAACGTCGTACTGCATCAATAACTTCTTCATCATCCGCGTAGTGCGTCCCACGGAGTGCGTCCTTCATTGGGCCAAACATATGGAAATCCGACGGTGCGAGGTCGGGGCTGTAGGGTGCATGAGGAAGAACAGTCCACTGAAGTTTTGTGAGCTCCTCTCGGGTGCGAAGACTTGTGTGAGGTCTTGCGTTGTCATGAAGAAGGAGAAGTTCGTTCTGATTTTTGTGCCTACGAACACGCTGAAGTCGTTTCTTCAATTTCTGAACAGTAGCACAATACACTTCAGAGTTGATCGTTTGACCATGGGGAAGGACATCGAACAGAATAACCCCTTCAGCGTCCCGGAAGACTGTAACCATGACTTTACCGGCTGAGGGTATGGCTTTAAACTTTTTCTTGGTAGGGGAGTGGGTGTGGCGCCACTCCATTGATTGCCGTTTTGTTTCAGGTTCGAAGTGATGAACCCATGTTTCATCGCCTGTAACAATCTCTGACAAGAAATTGTCACCCTCAGCCACATGACGAGCAAGCAATTCCGCACAGATGGTTCTCCTTTGCTCTTTATGGTGTTCGGTTAGACAACGAGGGACCCAGCGGGAACAAACCTTTGAATATCCCAACTGGTGAACAATTGTGACAGCACTACCAACAGAGTTGAGCACTGAGTTGTTTGATGGTGATCTGTCGATCATCTCGAACGAGTGTGTTCGCACGCTCCGCCATTGCAGGAGTCACAGCTGTGCACGGCCGGCCCGCACGCGGGAGATCAGACAGTCTTGCTTGACCTTGCGGCGATGATGACACACGCTTTGCCCAACGACTCACCGTGCTTTTGTCCAGTGCCAGATCACCGTAGACATTCTGCAAGCGCCTATGAATATCTGAGATGGCCTGGTTTTCCGCCAAAAGAAACTCGATCACTGCTCGTTGTTTGCAACGCACATCCGTTACAGACGCCATTTTAACAGCTCCGTACAGCGCTGCCACCTGTCGGAAGTCAATGAAACTATACGAGACGAAGCGGGAATGTTTGAAAATATTCCACAAGAAATTTCCGGTTTTTTCAACCAAAATTGGCCGAGGAAAAAAATGTGTTGCATTACTTATTGAACTGCCCTCGTACAAAAACTTTAAACACTTGAAGATGGGATTTTAACTTTCCGAAACCGGTCGTGCTTTGAATAAATTAATACAAATGAACTCTTTAAATTAATTAATCATCTATCTCAGTTTGGATGTCCTACAGAACAAATCTAGTGTTATTGAACCATATTATTAGTCGAAAACTGCTAAAGTAGGGTCCTCTGTTAGATAACAGAAAGAAATCACAGGGTGCAAAGATCTTTCTTCACAATCCTTGCAGAAGCCAGATATTATTTCTGTCTCTGTCTATGAAGTGTCCAAAGTTCTGCTTCATAATTTTCATTATAATCCACAGAGATGCATTTTTTATGATGGATGAAATTTCCGTAGCAGATTTTCATAAAAGCGAGATATCCAGGAGATTAGTGCATGCGAATCGTGTGGCTGACTATTAGACTGCCCAGTCACATTGTGACCACCTCTGAAAAGCCGTAATAACAACCTTTCGCAGCGCAGACCTCTGCGATACGTCCAGGAAGAGGGTCAATGGGGCTCTGGAATGTATCGACAGGGATGTGGAGCCGTGGCGCTTCCACTGCTGTGGACCAGCTGCGCTAGCTTTCTCGGTTGAGGAAAAAAAAATGGCTCTTAGCACTATGGAACTTAACATCAAAGGTCATCAGTCCCCTAGAACTTAGAACTACTTTAACCTAACTAACCTAAGCGCCTAGAACCGCTCGGCCACAGAGGCCGGCTTCGGTTGAGGATCTATGGCGCGAAAGGCCCAATCGAGGTGGTGCGACAGATTCTCGACTAGGTTTAAAGCACGGGTGTCCCTTGGCCACGGGAAATTAGTACATTCATCATGGTGCTCTCCGGAACACACAAGTACAAAAAAATGGTTCAAATGGCTCTGAGCACTATGGGACTTAACTTCTGAGGTCATCAGTCCCCTAGAACTTAGAACTACTTAAACCTAACTAACCTAAGGACATCACACACATCCATGCCCGAGGCAGGATTCGAACCTGCGACCGTAGCGGTCGCGCGGTTCCAGACTGTAGTGCCTAGAACCGCTCGGCCACTCCGGCCGGCACACAAGTACACTGCGAGCTGTGTGACATGTTGTGTTGTCCTGCTGGTAGATGCCATCGTGCCGAGGAAAAACAAAGTGCATCTATGAGTGGACGAGGTCCCCAAGGACAGATGCAAACTTGTGCTGATCCGTTGCATCTTCTAGAATGACGAGATCACCCAGGGAATGCCCTCCGACCTGTACCCTTCCGACGACCGTTGCAAGGTGTTTGGTTTCAGACCTTTGACACTGTACACGCCAAAGGCTATCTGTCCTATGAAGCATGAAACGTGTTTCATCTGAAAAGAGCACCTGTCGCGACTCAGTGGTCGTCCAGCTGCGTTATTGGCGTGCAAATTCCAGACTTTGTTGTCGATGAACAGCAGGCAGCATGAGTGCATGAACCAGTGGCCAGCTGCCCACATGCAGCAACGTTTGCTGAAGGGTCGTTGGGGAGACATTGGATCCTTTCCTCAGGGCGACCAGTTACTCAACATTTGCGCGCCTGTTCGCTCGTACACATCGCAACGGTCAGCACTGTCAGAGCCACCACATTTATTATTATTATGGTTTTAACTAACTGCCCATTTTTTTATATTGGACACCTAGTATGGTATAAGACTATTTTTAAAAAATAGACATAAGGAATTGGTTATCAAATGGACAGCACCCTCCACTCTTCAAACCTTGTACACGTCATCCAGCCTCTGGCGACTGTCGCGCCACTGCGTGTGCGCTTTCCGGGTTTCGGCCAATCAGTCAGGCCGTGTCCTCTGCCGTGTGGCTCCTCTCAACTTGCACGGTATGTTCTGATATGTTTACATGGCCCTAATTCCAATGTCTGTTCATGCTAATGTTCTGCTCTTCGTCGTTCGTGTTTAGGGAAGTTTTGTCAACATTGTATTTTATTTTTATTTTCTAGGCATTGCCGCTCCCATCATTTTAAAAAAAAATTTTAAAAAAGATTTTCAAATTTTAACTACCGCTTTCACTAGATGGGAGTGGTTACAGGGCAATGTTCAACGTTACTATGTTATAAATAGCGTATGTGAGTACTTTCTTGTTTCATTCAAAAACTGGCTATTTAAAAGTTTAATATACACCTCAAAATTGGGGGATCGATTAGTTTATATGAGCTGTTATTATATTATTTTTTTGTACAGATTGCCTGAGGATACACCGATAGGTGGTGCGAAACCGATCGCAGATTTAATAACAATCATTCATACAGCCAGTGCGGAATTTACTTTGAAAAAAAACTGTCATTTATGTCCTGTGGTGTATCGAATTTGCATGGCGCCGGTTCTGGATAATGCCATTATGTCACTCACGGCATACTCGTACTTAAACCATGGCGGTACGCGAACAGTTTATAATGTTAATCGTTTCGGAAATGCTTCTACCCTTGGCCCGAAAGCGAATTATCATGCCTTTTTGGACGTCAAATAAATTGCTCCGTTTCCGCATTACAACAACGACTGCCCTGTCTTACGAATCCCCCCCTCCGACACACTTTGTGTGACCTCCACTGATAGTGATGGCCCCAGTCGCTTGTGAGTGGTTACTGCATGTTTACGTCGAACGTAGATGATGGTCACATTAATGTGACTAGACCGCGTACAAAATAATCAGTTTTGTGCAACAGGAAACATCATGACATTTCCTGACATATTAAAACTGTGTGCCTGGCCGGGAATCGAATCTGGAATATTGTCTTTTGCGGGCTCTAGAGATACGACTTACGATCCATCTTCACGACTTCAGTTTCCCACTATCTATCTCCCACGTTCCAAGCTCCGCAAAGCTCTATTGCATGCTTAGATAGACTAGCATCCTTGTTAGAAAGAGTATCGCAAAGAAAAGACTCAGCCTCAACCCAGGGATTGTTTCCAGAGTTGTTCATTATGTAGCGGAGCGCTCGCTGTAAGCTCGTCGCAGATAAAATCATCATATTCAAGTCTAGAATGCGCTTCAGAAAACAACGCACTAGCCGGCCGCGGTGGCCGAGCGGTTCTAGGCGCTTCAGTCCGGAACCGCGCCACTGATACAGATTCGAATCCTGCCTCGGGCATGGATGTGTGTGATGTCCTTAGGTTAGTTAGGTTTAAGTAGTTCTAAGTTCTAGGGGACTGATGACGGCAGATGTTAAGCCCCATTTGAACCATTCTTGAACAACGCCCTCAATTCCAGAAATTATTCACAGCGTCTACATAGGATGAAAATATTTCTGTACACCTTCTCACATTGGGTCCCGGAACACACAGATAACTCGTACGGTACACGATCAAAAGTATACGGACACGTATTAATGGACGTTAGTACGGGGAGTGTCCATTCTTCGCCTTTATGACCGCTGGGGCACTGCTAGGGATACGATCAGTGAATTGTCTGCAGATAAACAGTAACCCACTCTTCATAAAGAGCCGGAACCAGAGACTTTAGTGACGTTGGACGCTGGGGTCTAGAGCGTTCATCCCTAAAGTGTTCTACTGGGTGTAGCTCGGGACTCTGGGTAGACCAGTACATCTCTGGAATGTTACTGACCACAAAACATTGTCTCACAGATGCAGGTTACGGGGTCATGTTGATACAGTCATCCTCTCTGAACTGCTCCGGCACCGAAAGCATTACTAATACTGCTGTAAACTGTGTCATATCCTTTAACATTTAGCGTTCCCTTAAGCGCAATAAGAGAGCCACACCCTAGCCACAAAAAGCACCCCTTTACCGTAAGATCACCTCCTCCGTACTTCGCTGTTGGAACTATAGACGATGGCAGGTAAAAGTTCTTCAGGCAGTCGTTAAACACAAACCCTTCCATCGGACTGCCACAGGGTGTAGCGTGACTCGCCATTTTATGTGACTTGTCTCCAATCACTGACTGTGCAGCGGTGTCGCTGTTTACTTCGCCTCAAGCTGCTCGATCATTGTACGCCATTCTTTTTCAGCTCCCTGCGCACAGTTACTGATCAGCTGGCTTGCTGGTAGCACTTAGCTTCCGCTGAGTTCAGGCGATCTTTTAAAAACAACTCCACAATGTTCGACGGCCCCTGTTGGTCAGAAATGACGTCTGCCTGGTCTTACTTTAGCTGTAGTTGTTCCTTCACGTTTCCACTCCGTCGTCAGATCACCAGCTGTCGATGTGACGGCGGAGTGGAAACGTGAAGGAACAACCATAGTTCGGATATCGATGATGGAAATAGATATCAATCACGAACTCTTCTCTACAAAGTAGACCACAAAGGCCCAATAATATTGATATTTGTTGACTTTGGGGGCCAAGGGAAATGCGATAGTTCATCCTCATCGACATAAAACCAGTCCTGGACGATTCGAGCTGTGTGAACAGGGACCCTTTAGTCTTGGAACACAGCATCACCATAGTGGAACAAGTACATGGAATGGACCTGATAGCCAAAATGATCACAAACTTCGGCAGTGATGTGATCTGACAGAGTGACTATGGGGCCCCTGGATTACTTCAATTTGGCTGCCCAAATCAGCAGCGCCGAATCCCGCTATATTTCACTCTTGACAGTCTGCTTTAGAACGGTCGACGTGCCCATGACATCTTTAACAGGGTTGAAATGACCCTGACCGATTTGTTACTCATGTGACGTCCAATGTGTAATCCACGTTCGAATGACGATTCTGGTGTTACTGCTACTCTACTGACACTGTATCAGCCGCCTACTTTTATTCTGGCAAGTCCGCGTCTCGTGACACCTAGAGCTCAATCCCAAATTATGTAGCGGTGTCCCGATACTTCTGACAAAGTGGTGTTCATATAAAGGGTGAAGTCAGACTGGCGAAAAGAAAGCGACAAAATATGAGTTATCACTGCAAGCGATAGTGAAAATTTCTCCGTAAACGGACATGTGCTGTTTTTATAGGAAAAGAAACAGTGTATTGGAGCAAAATCTGTATTTATGCTTTGAATAGTGTGTAGTGTCATGGTGAAATTTTACGCCACGTCAGTAAGACTTCGTATGGACGATTTTTGCAGAGCACATTCACAGGTGTCGAAGTAGCTCAGACGCTGATGCAATGGTGAATAGGTTCAGAGATTTGCTAACATCAGAGTGAGGTCGGCGATGAGTAACAGCTGCAATTTCGCGTTCAGAAGCATTTACAAGTGTGAGCAACAGAACAGATCCCGTCGGCTATTCTGAGCGTATTAAGAAACATGAACTTGTAATACTCAGAAACACAATCACATTTCATATGTGTGATAGGACCGTTGCTGTTCACAAAATATATAAATGATCAAGTAGAAAGCGTCGGATGCTCTTGAAGGCTATTCGCAGATGATGCAGTTGTTTATACCAAAGTAGCAACGCCAGAAGATAGTAAGAATTTGCAGAACGATCTGCAAAGAATTGATGAATGGTGCAGATTCTGGCAGTTGACCCTGAACGTAAATAATGTAACACATCGCGTATTCATAGGAAAAGAAATGCACTACCGCCCAGCTGGAGACAGCGTCTGCCGTAAGATATCTAGGCGTAACTATCCAGAGCGACCTTAACTTCAATGACCATATAAAACAGATAGTGGGAAAAGTAGTCACAACACTCAGATTTATCGGAAGAATCTTAAGGAAATGTAACTCATCCACGAAGGAAGTGGCTTATAAGGCGCTTGTTCACCCGATTCTTGAGTATTGCTCATCTGTCTGAGATCCGTATCAGGTAGGACTGATAGAGGAGATTGAGAAGATCCAACGAAGAGTGGTGCGTTTCGTCACGGGATCGTTTAACTGGCGAGAGAGCGTTACGGAGATTCTAAACTAACTCCACTGGCAGTCGTTACAAGAGACATGTTGTGCATCACGGAGAGATTTACTATTGAAATTTCGGGACAGCGCTTTTCAGGAGGACTCAAACAACATATTACGTCCCCCCACATACACCTCGCTTATTGACCACAAAGAGAAAATTCGAGAAATTAGAGCCAATACAGAGCTTACCGACAATCATTCTTACCACGCACTATTCTCGAGTGCAACAGGGGTGGAGGGATCAGATAGTGGTACCGAAAGTACCCTCCGCCACACACCATTAGGTGGCTTGCGGAGTTGTAGATGTAGATGCAGATATGTAAAACAATGTTGTTTCCATTTTTCTGCAATTAAATTTTATAAATGACTATTTATTTTAAATACTGTAATGTTTACTCAAAGTTCTGACAACATAGTTTTTTGTATCAAGCTAGGATATACAAGGTGGCCAGAAACAGGCTGAAAATCTTGTAAAGGTGTTGCTTGGTAGGTTTTTCTGAGAAACAATTGTCAAGAAAGAAATTCGATACGTTACGCCGTTTCAGAGTTAATTAGCATTGAAGATAGCGAATCAGGCCGTTGCGAGCGGCAGCTTCAAGCGGTCCGCAAGAGATGGTGTCGCCAAATTGTTCTTCGCTTGGTTTCCCAACACCGAACAAGAGAGAGATATAAAAAATGAACGTGGGAAGGTACGATGTATCGAACGCGAGTCAATGGCGGGGCAGTACAGTGCGCTATGAGAACAACTACATGTGATAGGCAGCTTGAATTCGCGTGCGCAAAGGCTTGATTGGCTAACTTCAATGCTAATTAATTCGGAAATGGCGCAACATATCCAATTTTTTTCTTAACAATTATTTCTCAGCGAAACCTAACTTGTAACAGCCTTACAAGCTTTTCAGACTGTTCTGACCACCCTGTAGATGAGTCATCAATGTGCAGGGTATCTAGGCCGGCCGAAGTGGCCGAGCGGTTCTAGGCGCTACAGTCTGGAACCGCGTGACCGCTACGGTCGCGGGTTCGAATCTTGCCTCGGGCATGCATGTGTGTGATGTCCTTAGGCTAGGTAGGTTTAAGTAGTTCTAAGTTCTAGGGGGCTGATGACCTCAGAAGTTAAGTCCCATAGTGCTCAGACATTTTTTTGCATGGTGTAGCTTAATTAATAGCGTAAACGCATACAGTTGAAAGTACACGATACTAAAAGCAAAAAAGTCTCAGTAAACATAGGGTCGTAAATGCGTACCTTAAGAGCTACGAGCAATTTTTCATCTTCGATACTGTGAAACAAATCTGTTCTACTGCAAGCTCTTTGCTTTCCATATTTTGGAAAGTGGCAGTATGGACCAAAACAAGGAAAAGTGCCCAGTAAACATGTGCTCTAAAATACATAATTTAAGAGCTATGAGCACTTTTTCCATCTTCGCTACTTTGAAACATAACTCTTCTGATGATCAAATGCTCGTAACTTTTAAGGTCTGCATTTTAGAGTACATGTTTACTGGACATTTTTTCTTGTTTTGCTCCATACTGCCAATTCGCAAAATATGGAAAGCAAAGAACGTACTGTAGAAGACATTTGTTTCACAGTATCTAAGATGAAAAATTTATCGTAGCTCTTAAGGTATGCATTTTCGACCCTATGCTTACTGAAACTTTTTTTGCTTTTAGTATCGTGTACTTTCAACTGTATGCGTTTACCCCATTAATTATGATACATCCTGTACAGATACAGTCAAAATGAAATCTGATGAAACCGTGAGTGGGTAAAGTACGGATCAAGGATTCGGTAGCAGGAGACGTGAATGTGCGAAAGGGAAAGGCGGAAGTTGCGGGCTGTGTGCATATCAACTCGGATTGAGGCTAGTGTACGGTTTGCTGTTCGCAGAGTGACTATGGGGCCCCTGGATTACTACAATTTGGCTGCCCATATCAGCGCCGACTCCCGCTATATTTCACTCTTGACAGTCTGCATCGTAGGCTTCATGTAGCATACACCAGACGTAAACTCGCCCAGAAGTCGGGAATGGGAACATTGTGAAACAAAACTTGTCTGACCAAATGAATTTCTTCCATTGTTCCACTGTGCAGGTTTTACAGCTATGGCACCACGTTTCCCCATTACGGACATCTTAATGACTGATGTGTGGTTTTGGAATTCCATCTCACACTGCATATCACTGCTTTTGGAGTTCCCTTCATTTGTTTTGTTGTTGATAGGGTGCACGTGTGCGACATTCAATTCTGCAGTTACTTTTGCAGCTTTCGTTCGCTTATTGTTCATCACAACCCTCTTCAATGTACGTTCGTCACCGTTATGCACCACACCTTGCCTCCAAGTTGTGACTCAGCGGATGATTGTGCTTTCTCTGTATGCGATGTAAATCTTCGTTACGGTGTAACACCAAACACTTCGGATACCCTGGTTATGGAAGAACCCAGCATACGGGGACCAACAATTTCCTACGTTCAAATTCACTTAGCTCCGACATAACGGAATCACAGCTACACAGAACACTCTTTTGATCATGATTGACATTTACAAGTTATTAAGTGCATTACACAGGTGCCGCTCGTGGTCAGTTATAAAAACTCCACTTGTGGTCTTGGCTAGTGTATGCATTTACATTGAAGCATAGGATTCTTGCGTTGTTTCCATATTTTTATCCAACCCCTGCAACAGCCAAATGATGGCAAGAAGTGCTAATGTGGGCCTTCGTTGATGAAAGGCTACCTGGACATCACGAACAGAGCCACACGACTCGTCACGGCATTTCATCGTCTTCAGGTATAGTACATTTCGTTGTTGCAGATAGAATATATTGTGGGTGATATTTAAAAAAATTGTATGTGAAGAAGATGATTGTCGTATTTCATGCTTCCTTGGAGAGGTTCCTTATCATATGCTGATTTAGCTCATTTGGGCGTAGTATAAACGAAATTGTTCTTAAAATGCTAAGGAGTGTCCAAAAGCAATTCTTGCTTAGTGATTCTTGAGAAATTACAGTGCAAGTTTTTTGGATTCTACTTTTTAAGTTAGGAAATGTAATAGATTTTAAAATTATTTTACTTTGAAAAATAAATTTAATTCTAACTACAATGAGGATCCAAATAAACTGGTACATCTGCCCAATATCGTGTATGACCCCCACGAGAACGCATTAACGCCGCAACACGACGTGGCACGGACTCGACTAATATCTGAAATAGTGCTCGAGAGAAATGACACCATCAATCCTGTAGGGCTGCTCATAAATCCATATGAGTACGAGAGGGTGGGTTGGTTCAAATGGCTCTGAGCACTATGGGACTCAACATCTTAGGTCATAAGTCCCCTAGAACTTAGAACTACTTAAACCTAACTAACCTAAGGACATCACACACACACCCATGCCCGAGGCAGGATTCGAACCTGCGACCGTAGCAGTCCCGCGGTTCCGGACTGCAGCGCCAGAACCGCTAGACCACCGCGGCCGGCCGAGAGGGTGGGGATCTCTTCTGAGCAGCACGTTGCATTCCAGATATGCTCAATAATGTTCATGCCTAGGGAGTTTGGTAACCAGCGGAAGCGTTTTAAGTCAGAAGAGTGTTACTGGAGCCACTCTGTAGCAGTTCTGGGCGTGTGAGGTGTTGCATTGTCCTGCTGGAATCGTCCAAGTTCGTCGGAATGCACAGTGGATGATTAGACGTACGTGTCACCTGTCAGAGTAGTATCTAGACGTACCAGTGGTCCCATATCACTCCAACTGCACACGCCCTACACCTTTACAGAGCCTCCACCAGCTTGAACAGTTTCCTGCTGAAATTCAGGGTCCATGGATTCATGAGGTTGTCTCCATACCCGTACACCTCCATCCGCTCGATACAATTTGAAACGAGACTCGTCCGAACAGTCAACATGTTTCCAGTCGTCAACAGTCCAATGTCAGTGTTGATGGGCCCAGGCAAGGCGTAGAGCTTTGTGTCGTGCAGTCATCAGGAGTACGCGAGTGGGAATTTGGCTTCAGAAGCCAATATCGATTGTGTTTCGTTGAATTGTTCGCACGTTGACAATTGTTGATGGCCCAGCACTGAAATCTGCAGCAGTTTGCGGAAGGGCTGGACTTCTGTCACGTTGAACGATTCTCTCCAGTAGTCGTTGGTCCTGTTCTTGCAGAATTTTTTTCGGTCGCAGCGATGTCGGAGATTCGATGTTTTGCCGGATTCCTGATATTCACGGTACACTCGTAAAATGGTCGAATAGGAAAATCCCGAGTTCATCTTTACCTCGGAGATGCTGTGTCCTACCGCTGGTGCGCCGACTGTAACACCACGTTCAAACTCAAATCTTAATATCCTGGCATCGTAGCAGCAGTAACCGAACTAACAACGGCATCAGACACTGTCTTATATAGGCGTTGACGACCGCAGCGCAGGATTCTGCCTTTTTTTCATATATCTGTATTTGAATACGCATGCCTATACCAGTTTATTTGGTGCTTAAGTGTAGAACCTCAAGTCTTCTGGAAATTTAAAGTAGCGTTTTAGACATTTTTTGACTAATTCATACACTGCTTGACAATAACTGAAGCACCTTGAAGATATTGTTGGATGTCAATGTAGCTTCGCACACCTACACATCATCGACATATGTGTACATTAAAAGAGGTGAAATTCTGTGTGAGGGTTAAAACGGCCACGAGAGTGGGTTAGTGCTGTTCGTATTTAATGCTGTTACCAGGCCCGGTAGATTATATAAGAGGCGTTAACAGCGTCAGATGTTAAATGACCATTATGAAGAACACGGAGATGCTACGTACTGTTGTGAGACCGCATTATCACCACCTGTCAGTTTGAGAGGTGCCCCATCGAGGAGGATTTGGACGTGACAGTGTCCCGATGTTGGACTGCACGGGAACGGGAGGATACGCATACTCGTCCTCAAGTTTGCAGTCGACCACGTCTGATGGTCACAAGGGAGGCTCGTCTTATTCTACATGATGCAAATCGTAATCCCTTGACATTTGCGTCTGCCATCCGAGAACTGGCTAAGGTGTAGTATCGAGTATCCCTCTTGCGGCCCCATTGCCAATATCTATGAGGAAGAGTTGGTATCTGTCGGTTGTGCCCTTAGAAGGTTCTTACTTGCCGATATATGTACGAGGTTCGCTGGCCTGAGAGAGGGAGGCACGAAGTTTGGGGATTGGCGGTAGCGTCGCTACAAAAGATGGTCACGAGGTCCGAGCAGCCGAAGCCACGAGCTGCGCAAGGAGGGCCTGCGCAGAGCGAAGGTACCGGAGTACTTCACCTTGGTCAGCGTTGACTACAAGCAGGAGGCAGACATTCCGTAGGTTGTTTGGCAACATTCGTGTCGGACGACCGCTCGTGGCCTGGTTGCTCTCTTCTACCTGGCTTTCATCGGCACCTCTCAGTAACCGCTGTGACGAAACGTGGATCCATGGAACTGCTTGCAGATAAAGGGGAGTAACATTCTATAATCCTCGTGGTGATTTGTGTCATTGTCTACCTGCCCTCCTTACTGCTTTCTGTTTTGTACCCGACCCTCAGAGTTTTACTCGGTCGGCTCTTTGATCATAAATATAGGCCGTAGTATTGTACTAAGAGACTAGTTGTCATTTGAAGCCGGCCGCTGTGACCGAGCGGTTCTAGGCGCTTCAGTCTGGAACCGCGCGACCGCTACGGTTTCAGGTTCGAATCCTGCCTCGGGCATGGATGTGTGTGATGTTCTTAGGTTAGTTAGGTTTAAGTAGTTCTAAGTTCTAGGGGACTGATGATCTCAGCTGTTACGTTCCATAGTGCTCAGAGCGATTTGAACCATTTGTCGTTTGAAAATTTGTCCCCCTATTATATTGCTTTTCCTTCCTGGTTTGTACCCGATCATTAATGTTCTAATGAATCAGCTCTTGGTCGTAAATACAGCCAGAGCAATTGGACTATGGCACAGGTTGCCGTTAAACAAAAGAGGGACCTTGTGGTTAGATTCAGATGTTAACCGGTTCAATTCTTTGATTGTAATTGCATTTCTCAGTCATTAGTTATAATCTGGACAACTGTTATGCTAAGCTGTTTATTGCTATGTTTGGAAGACTGGGTCATTATTGGTGTATTTTAGCTGGATCTTGTGGTTCTGCCGAGTGAGTTCTCTTGTAATAAGTGTTCACAAGTAATGTTTTAAGACGTACCTTCAGAACGGTCTTAATAAGTGACAATCAGTTTAACTTTGAAAATATTAACAGCCAACTGTCACCAGGGCTTTAGTCAAAATAAAATTGTCAGAAGGGACGGATTGGGATCCATTCGCACTTTAGTTGTCAATTGAAATTAAGAATTTGGTTGCTTTGAAGTAAGCATTATCATTCTCATATTGTTTGCTAATCTGTTTAACCTTTAAGCACAGGTACGCATCTTAACCCCGAACCTTTCGACATACAGCTTACAAATTAAAAGTTACGTGATCTGTTTTGAGTAAATTAATCACTCTTGTCATCAATGGTGCCTATACAGTTTTCATGTGTCCAGCACGGTAGTAAACACCGCTGTTTCACCAAATAACGGGCGAGCTGCAGGTCCGGCCGTCTTGTAATTACTGTCGCATTGTTTGCTGTTTTGTAATACAGAACTTCAGATTTCTTCTGCAAAAGCTTATTCAACTTAAGGGCTAAGGTTAAAAGAATCTTGTAAATTTGTTCATTTTGTTAAAGAAAATTTTATGGTTATACACTCCTGGAAATGGAAAAAAGAACACATTGACACCGGTGTGTCAGACCCACCATACTTGCTCCGGACACTGCGAGAGGGCTGTACAAGCAATGATCACACGCACGGCACAGCGGACACACCAGGACCCGCGGTGTTGGCCGTCGAATGGCGCTAGCTGCGCAGCATTTGTGCACCGCCGCCATCAGTGTCAGCCAGTTTGCCGTGGCATACGGAGCTCCATCGCAGTCTTTAACACTGGTAGCATGCCGCGACAGCGTGGACGTGAACCGTATGTGCAGTGGGCATGCGGGAGGCCGGGTGGACGTACCGCCGAATTGCTCAACACGTGGGGCGTGAGGTCTCCACAGTACATCGATGTTGTCGCCAGTGGTCGGCGGAAGGTGCACGTGCCCGTCGACCTGGGACCGGACCGCAGCGACGCACGGATGCACGCCAAGACCGTAGGATCCTACGCAGTGCCGTAGGGGACCGCACCGCCACTTCCCAGCAAATTAGGGACACTGTTGCTCCTGGGGTATCGGCGAGGACCATTCGCAACCGTCTCCATGAAGCTGGGCTACGGTCCCGCACACCGTTAGGCCGTCTTCCGCTCACGCCCCAACATCGTGCAGCCCGCCTCCAGTGGTGTCGCGACAGGCGTGAATGGAGGGACGAATGGAGACGTGTCGTCTTCAGCGATGAGAGTCGCTTCTGCCTTGGTGCCAATGATGGTCGTATGCGTGTTTGGCGCCGTGCAGGTGAGCGCCACAATCAGGACTGCATACGACCGAGGCACACAGGGCCAACACCCGGCATCATGGTGTGGGGAGCGATCTCCTACACTGGCCGTACACCACTGGTGATCGTCGAGGGGACACTGAATAGTGCACGGTACATCCAAACCGTCATCGAACCCATCGTTCTACCATTCCTAGACCGGCAAGGGAACTTGCTGTTCCAACAGGACAATGCACGTCCGCATGTATCCCGTGCCACCCAATGTGCTCTAGAAGGTGTAAGTCAACTACCCTGGCCAGCAAGATCTCCGGATCTGTCCCCCATTGAGCATGTTTGGGACTGGATGAAGCGTCGTCTCACGCGGTCTGCACGTCCAGCACGAACGCTGGTCCAACTGAGGCGCCAGGTGGAAATGGCATGGCAAGCCGTTCCACAGGACTACATCCAGCATCTCTACGATCGTCTCCATGGGAGAATAGCAGCCTGCATTGCTGCGAAAGGTGGATATTCACTGTACTAGTGCCGACATTGTGCATGCTCTGTTGCCTGTGTCTATGTGCCTGTGGTTCTGTCAGTGTGATCATGTGATGTATCTGACCCCAGGAATGTGTCAATAAAGTTTCCCCTTCCTGGGACAATGAATTGACGGTGTTCTTATTTCAATTTCCAGGAGTGTATTTTCATAAATGAACAGGTTGTGTGAAAAGAAAGTTATATTGGTGGGTCCTCTCTTCCTCGTTTTCCTTAATTACAGTAAGAACCACGTATCAAGCCGGACACTAGCAGGAGCCGGACCAGGGAATTACTGTCCCATGCGTAGGCTGCTGTTGACACCACGGCATAAACGGCTATGTTTGGATTGGTACTGTGACCGGACAGCATGTACTGCAGATGTTTAAATGTGTGTCAATTCCTAAGGGACCAAACCGCTGAGGTCATCGATCCCTAGACTTACACACTACTTAAACTAACTTATGCTAAGAACAACATACACACCCATTCCCGAGGGCGGACTCGAACCTCCGGCGGGAGGAGCCGCGCAGTCCGTGACATGACGCCCTAGACCGCGCGTCCACCCCGCCGGCTACTGCTGATGAATGACGTCACATTGATAATCGTCGTTCTGTAGTACCCGGGATGGGGACGACCTGGGAGGAGGTCCCATTCTTCCAACGTTTTGGAGCGCCACAGCCGTGTTACTCCTGGCTTCATGGTAGTGATTGAGGGAACTATGACGGCGCAATGGTATTTCCCGGACATCCTGCGCCTCATGTCTTACCTCTCATGTGACGGTATCGTGGTGCCATCTCTTACCAGGACAATACCCTGCTGGAAGCGTGTCTGTAAAGTAAGATACTGTTTTTTCTTTACAATCGCACTGTTCAGTAGTGGAAAGAGTAGTCAGGGTCATGTCTGGCGTTTGTGCTTTTAGAGAAATGCGGAATAACCGAATGGCTTATGTAAGAGTTTGTCCGACAACCAAATGGTTTATGTAAGCGTGTGCCCGATTTGGAATGACGACCATTTATTATGACTGCCGCAAATTATTTGAAGAAAGACGAGTTTCACTGTATTTGGCAATTTTATTGCAATATGATTTTTTTTAATTAGACTGTGACACTAGAAGGCTCTATATGGTACTTAACAACATCATTTGTAAAAAGAGAGACGTTTCATGCCTTATCTATAGTTTTACATAAACAGTCAAAGTAAAAATTTGTAAAACTCAGCGAAATTGGCAGGTAAATGTCAACTGTTTCGTACAGCAGGTTTATCAGTATACGTGTCTCCTTCGTGCTGAGATAAAACGATCCGCAGTATTACAAAGCATTGCAGTGCAAGTTCGCTCTCTGTGTCAAAGGACAAAGTGAGCAGACAGCACATTGGGATACAGCGTTCTGTAGATTAAGTACCGAATGAAGTGGATTTTGTATTAGAATTTACGTGGTGCGAATGTGTGCTGTTTCAGAGCAGAGGCGGAGTAAGGGCATACGAAAAAAACGTCCTGTATTAGAGGCGTTAAAATAAAATGTCAGGAAATGGCCGGTCGATGTTTAAACGTGCTACCATACTTCTACGTGCAAAGGCGTGAATGGGAATATAAACCTCTCTAGAAGATTTACACAGCAAATGTCTGTGTCATCTCCCTTGATCATGCATAAATGGAAACTTTGAGATTTCAGGTGGTACGGAGTTAAACATACAGATAATTTGATGACATCCATGATACAAAATCAAATAGAGTATCTGGCAGTGTGTCGCTTTCGAAAATGCGTTTCCCGACTGGCCACAATATTTTAACGTCTCATTTGTGTTCTAAATTTCGTTACAACTGTAAACAAGAGATGTGCATTTGACCGGTCAGTTGCATTTTCTGGCAAAAATCATCATCCAAGACACAGAAGGGCTGTCTGAGATCCAACCCAGTAAAGAGTCACGATTATGTTGAGCCATACGTCCCAGGAGGCTGCGAGTGGGAAAAAAGGTGTCCCAGTTGGGGATAATTGGGACAATCTCAGTTTGGTATTACCACGGGAAACCTCACGAAAACCTTGGCCGGAACAGGAGGGTTGTGTCTATTATATTTCTGGGATAATGATAGCAATGATTCCAGACAAAAATTAATATTCTGTGTGTGTGTGTGTGTGTGTGTGTGATGTGGGAGGGGGGAGGGGGATGCGCAACACCGGGACTGAACAGAGGAATGTGCTGTTCACAGATGGTCGCCTACCAAATTTGCAGAACGAAGCTCGCTAACGCACATTTTTCTAGAAGAAACAAGAGAGTTGGCATAGTCACGGACACTTCGTGGAAAGAGACCAATTTGATGGTGGTGTGGTTCTCGTGTGTGAAAGCGTCACGGTTCAATGGGACTAGACATCTTCGTTTCTGATAGCGCCCAGAGGTACAGAGAAGAGGTTCTGCAACCACCTGTGCGCCTGTCGGAGGTAAGTTGTTTCTGCCGGCCTCTTCATAGGCTTTACGAACCGTTTGCATGCATCTTCACTGGTGGAAGAATTTCTCGTATGAGAAGGTATTCGTTCCTTGGACTGACTAGCCAGGTCTCAGAATTTTAATACTATGGAACTCGTCTGGTATTCAAGGCAAGGAAACTGATGGTAGTCAGCCTCCACCAAAGACTATTACAAGCATCTGCACAACTCTTCTTAGTAGAGGACCGACGTTAAATACAGTTCTTGAGCCATAAAACGGAAGGCATGCCACTTAGCTACGAGGGAGTGCTCAGAAGTAATGCTCCGAATTTTATGTGAAAAGTCTTAAAGCTTTTTAAATAAAACAAACGTTACTAACATTCTACACCGTTATTCTACATGTCCACATATCTACAGCTTTCTGCCGCTAGAAGGCTTCGAACTGCAGCGTGTAACATAACGGTGCATAATGTAACTATGTCGCTGCGTGAGAAAGTGTGCAGTAATCGTGTTTAGAATTCGAAGAATTCATCCACACATGGAGCACCCTCTCAATTAACATGACAATGTCAGACCACACACTAGCTGCTGAATCTGCGACAATCTTAACGCCGTGGGTCCACTGTCATCGATCATTCTCTACACAGCCTCGACTTGGCCCCGTCCGACTTTAATTGTTTCCAAAATTTAAAGAACGCCTTCTAGGACTTTACTTCGATAGTGACGAAGCCGTGCAAGCACAGGTGAGGTTGTGGCTCCATCAACAAAGTCAAACATTCTACACTGACTGTGTTAACAAAATGGTCACTTACTGGAGAAATATGTCCGTCGCAAAGGTGATTGTTAAGAAATAAATATGTAGCCATAAAGAATAAAGATGTAGCCTGTTAATAACGTTTTATTTCAAAAGTGTTTTCACATAAAAAAAATCGGAGGCATTACTTTTCAACACACCCACTTTCTATTACGATGTCGCGACCGTGAGTCGCGGGTCGCATCTCCACTGCAAGCTAGCCTTCCCTCCAGCAACTCGTGTTGCACGGGGCAGCCTAACCACCAGGTGGAGTAAGCTCGTGAGCAATTCGAGTGGCCTACAACAGTGGTCGTCAGTGGACGTTAGCAGTCACCTGCAACAAGTAGTGCGCAGTTTCACATCACTGCGCAAACCAGGATATAAGCCGCGATCCGTGGGCTAATGGGCAATTTCTAGTTCCCACGATATCAGAAAAAAAAAAAAAAAAAAAATGTTCAAATGTGTGTGAAATCTTATGGGACTTAACTGCTAAGATCATTAGTCCCTAAACTTACACACTACTTAACCTAAATTATACTGGACAAACACACACAACCATGCCCGAGGGAGGACTCCAACCTCCGCTGGGAGCAGCCGCACAGTCCATGACTGCTGCGCACAGACCGCTCGGCTAATACCGCGCGGCCGACCTCAGCCGAGGAGTAGCCGAAATATCGGCGGTAGCTGTAAGTATTACCTGGCTGAATTCCCGTAAGTTGTTTGAAAATTTTTCATCCAGACCTATTCCAAGACACCTAGCTTCGGTTGTTCTGCATGTAGGTGAATGAAACCTGATAGTCAAGGAAAGGCAGGATTGGGTTACGACTGTGCACGGGGCCGTAATCCGTTACTATTGGTTGCCTTTTACAGTTACACACAATTTATTTTAAACTAGTAATTCCAGACTCAACAATAAATAAAATACCACACGTTATTAATGAAGGAATAAACAACTGTAAATAATAGTGTTTTCAGTGAGCTACAATTTAGCAAATCACCATTAAATACAGATACAACAGATAATGTTTAAAAAAAAAAGCCACTGTGATCTGGGCAGAAGGCCTTACACGCCAGGAATGGCAATAAATTAAGAATTGTTTAAAACTCACTGCAACTTACAAGTTACAAGTATTGAAATATTAAAGACAAGTAGCCACAAACACAGCAGAAGGCATCAGACGCCAGGAATGGCAGTAAATAAGATTTTAAAGGCTTTCTGCTAAAATGCAAATACCAAATTAGAATTTTAAGGCAAATGACCACAATCACAGCTGAAGGCCTTACACGCCAGGAACGGTAATAATATAAAAATTTTAGAAACCTGCTGTAAAACAGCAAATACAATAGAAAAGGGTAATTAAAAAAACAAGCAACTGATCACCAAACGGATGAAATAAGATGATGGTAACTTTGTAACACATGGGGCCACAGAAGGTGCTCCAGGAATAGACCTCGGAGAAAGTCCGGCAACAAACACCTTCGCGTGCGATGAGATAGGCAGCTAAGAGTTGCATTCACTTCACAAGATGGTAACTCAGACCAGTGGCAGTCCGACGAATGACTAATGATAATCTTGCTGAAGCTACCTGACGTCCGATAAACCAAATGCATTGATGGAACAATACGCCAAAGTCGGAACCGGCGGTCTGCACTACGTCCCCAGAATACTGTGTTTCGAGCGTCCAGAACGAGAAAGGAACCACTTAACCAGAGTAGAAAGCACTCCACTCGCTGCTATTCACCTCGGCGACACTACGAGCAGCAACACGAACCCAAGTCACTGGAGAATTGCGAGATATCACAGTGGTGGAGGTTTCTCTACTTGGATTGAAATACACTCATCTTAAGGCTTGCTGGATCTGGTTTACGACGAGGTCGTGCACCCTCGTGAGCACAGCCCTTCCATCCCGCAGTCCACGTGTGCCGGCAGCGGTCCCAGCGTGTTTCCGCACTGCAAGGACCTCGCTCCTCCTGAGTCCCCAACCGAACTGCCGACTCACACGACCCGGAAAAACAAAAATATATCGGCCCAAAGATAGGGCAACAGTACTACATATCGATAAACTGCCGCTGCTGCCACTAGCGGACAGGCAACGCCTGCGAAACTGAGTGGCGCCAGTCAACACAAGAAGAAGACAAACAACCGCAACCATGCCAACTAAACGATATCGTCTGGGCTGCAACAGAGGGCGGAAACCTACAAACAGCACCAACGCAAACTGCAGCACAGCTCAGTGAATGTTGTATCCTCACGATTATCTAAAACGCACGGTGGAAAAATTTGAAATATTACAAAAACTGTGAACCACATTAGTGAGATCATGTGCTGTACCATGCCTCCCCTTTATCCCCAGCTAGCGAAATTTTCCTCGTGAAAAGACGTTCAACCAACGGCAGGATTCGATAAGTCTGCGTTCAGATAGGACACTAAGAAGTTAGTGCTATATAGGAACAACAATGCATTTACATCTGTCTGGCGCATGATGAAATTCCTGAAAATTTCCATATATTTCTGGATGATTAATAAAAGTACAGCTCTGTGTCTCTGGTCATCATTTTACTGTGAGTGATGTAATAAGTTACCACCTGTGTTAGTAGCTGCACAAAAGTTATTAACATACCTATTTTAGTTTCTGATATCCAACAGGGTGAAAAATTCAAAATGAATAATTGACATTACAGATAAAAGTCAGTACCGACTTAGTGCTGTGAAGGTTATATCAGAACTAAAAGGACACACGAAGTCACTACTGTGGAAGAGGTGAGGTGACAACAGTGAGGAGATAATACAAGAGAACGGATCCACAAGATTTTATGGAAGTTGTGCCGAAATTGTGTACCATGATTTGTGGTCGGTAACCGAGCCTTGGTCCCAACGAAACCCTCCCGGATAGCTGCGCGTGTTAGAGCGACCGCTTCCAGGATGGAGAAGTATACCGGCCCATGATCGAATCCGCCCGGCGGATTAACGATGAGGCGTCAGTGTGCCGGCCAGCCTAGATTTGGTTTTTAGGCGGTTTTCCCACATCTCATTAGGTGAATACTGGGCGCGTTCCCATGTTGTGCCTCATATATACGCTACGCAAAAGTTTAGTGCACCTTATCGTGCTTGCATCAGAATTTTCTCTATTCGCAGTCAAATTGGATATACTGCCTCTGTACTAGAGGAGTCTAATGGTCTTAGCTGTTTGGTCCCATTAAGTACTTAATCAGCATCAGCAGCGCCGATGGAGAAACGCATTCTGGAAAAGAATCCCTGGTCTACGCCCAGCTACTCCATTCACAATTCAGATTATTGATTTAAATTGTATATGAAATGTATAGCTTAAGAACCTCTAAAAAACTTTCATAGTATTGAATTTTAGTATTGAAATAAAAGTCGGAAAGGCTTTTTATCATCATAATAGGATTGAGCACGCCAAAATTCAAGCGGGCGTGTTGAGATCAGGCGAACTTGTTGATCAAGACATCAACGTGAGTTTACTACCATACTTTTCAAGCACTGCAGCAAAAGTCTCCACCCACATGAATGTCCTTCATAACATAGTATCTGCCCCACCAGACTGCGCCCGAGGAGTGGTGCATGTTTCGAGCAGCCATTCGCCTTGATAATTGTGCATTCGGACGCAAAAACCGACCTGGTGTAATAAGAAATGTGATTCATCTAATCATGCGGCACATTTCCATTGATCCACTGTTCAACCTCAACGATTCCGTGCCAAATGCTCTCGAAATTGACGATGTGTTACATAAACTGAAGAACGCCACAATCGTGCAACAGTTTGATACAGAGTGATTTACATATAATTCTACATTCGACCGTTGGTGCGTATGTCAGGAATAGAGTCTGCATCCGTAACACAAAACAGGAGAGGTTGGACACGAACAGAAGTGGCAAATGAGGAAAGGATAACTATGATAGGGGGGGGGGGCAGCAGAAGAAATTTTATGTGAGCAAATGAGACCCAAGAGGAAACAGCTCAGCAAAAAATTTGAGAAAGCTGTGAAAGATAGCAGAAAGGCGAATCGATGTACAAGATAGTGCGAGAGTAAACTGAAATCATTAATGGATGAAAAACTGCAGATAAGATTCCACGTACTGACAATAAGACGAAGAAGTTCCTAATTTCTGTATCAGCGCTGCTACTAACCCGAGTAGCAAATTTGTTAGACACACACCGTGTGGTATAGTTAAACAGCGAATACTATATCTAGTTAACACTTGGTTATCGTAGATTAGGAAAACATCCGGAATATTCATAAGTCAAATCAAAACAAGAGACAAAACTAAGTCCGTTGTAGAGCATAAGAAGAGCCATGCATATTCCAAGTCCGTAGTATCACTATGTTATTAAGTCAGCGTTATCGGTAAACTTCTCGAGAACAGAACACTTACTGAGGGTGCTGTGGTTGATAGAAATGGCGACATTTTAGTAGAGACTGTAAATAAAATGACTAATTTTGAATCGAATGTATCGGGTATTATCGAGGCACATACCCATTAGAGAGTGCATCGTAGTCATTACAAATCAATACTGGTTTTGTTAATCTATCATGTTGTGGGTATAACTGTGCTGTTAAAAATAGGAATTGGACAGTTACGAATACTGCTGTCTTCGCTCGAACAGGGCACCAATGGCGAGCGGGGTAGAAAACACGTAACGAAACGTTTCGGACAGTAACGAAACAGTACTTTGAATATCATGGAAGACTTGTAACTCAGTAACGAATACGTACGGTGCGCAACAGCCATGGGTACAGATACTGCTTCATTCTTGCGGCTTCTGGTGCTGTTATCGATTGATGCGGGTGCGTTATGAAGACGATCATGGCGCAACGGTGGGATAGCAGCAAGGGTACTAACAGTTCCAAATGAAGTGAGATGAAGTTAGTGAGTGGCAGTAAATGTGCCTTAATAGCAGTGCAGGAAGAAAGGAAGTCGAAGAATACGAAGCTTTAGTGCTGAATGACGCTATAGATGTGGGTCGAGCGTCGAGGAAAACATAATGGAAGATTAGCATTTCTTTGTGCTTGACAGGAAATGACACTTATTTGAACCATTTGTTGCGCATACGTTAAGGTCAAAAAATGGAACTGACAGCGAGAGAAAAAATACGTCTTGTACGGTGGGTTGCGGACACACGGAATTTCCCAGAGCGGCGAGATTATGAACCAGACGTAGGTGGACTTAAGTCCTGTGTTAAGTGTGTCTGTGGTTTTGATTTGTAATTGTGGAAATACGTAACATGTGGTCGGCCGCAGGTGTTGCATAAGTGAGGCAAATGAATATCAGGGCATTGTTTATAGTAGTAAGGGCACGCGGGTGTTTTATGGTAATTTTGGGGCAACGGTAGGTTTCAGAAAAACCATTGGACGGTTCAACTTTATATGTTCTTAGGTTTGTGGAATAGGAGATGATCAGCTGTAAATGAGAATTCTGAAAATTATCAGAGGTAGTAGGTTGGATCGGAATTTGCGAAGGGTTACAAGGCCATCATAAGACTAAATGACTATCGTAGTCAAAGAAGTTACGCTATTTGTAAACAACATTGGAAAAGATGTTACTCATCTAGAGCGAGGTAGGCGACCTACAGCTGGTCCCGGTTCAAGGTGAAAATTTGTGGTAAGGTCTTATGGGACCAAACTGCGGAGGTCATCGATCCCTAAGCTTACGCACTTCTTAATCTAACTTAAACTAACTAACGCTAAGGACAACACACACACCCATGCCCGAGGGAGAACCTCCGAAGGGGAAAGGGGGGGGGGGGGGGTGCAGCCGCGCGGACCCTGACAAGACGCCTTTGACCGCTCGGTTACCCAGCGCGGCGTTCCCGGTGAGTCCCTTAGTATAGATGACCTAGGTGTAGCGCATAAGGATTCGCTTTAGATTCTGTTTCTTGTCTATAGGAAGGTTATAACGCCAGAAAACAGTAGCGTAATGCAGGAAGACCTCGATAGAATCAACGATTGGTGCAGGAATCAATAGTAGAACTTGAACATCTTAAAAAATAAAATAAAAAATAAATAAAAAAAGGAAGAAAAGGCACACCACGAAGCAATTATCCGTATGAGACGGGACCGGTGTATGATTACAATTTCAGAAAAATTATATGAATTAGTCAAGAGAAAGAGCTTCACAAACTGAGTAAGTCAATAAGGCCTCTGGATCTTATGCAAGCTGCTTCTCGGCTTCGTATTGATTGATCTGTTGTTGGATGTCCTGCTGAATATATCGACAATTTCCGTCCAACCGGCGCGTTAGAGCGTCAAAATATAGAGCTGGCTGGAGGGCCTACCCAAAGTGTTCGAAAGGTTCTCAGTTGGCGAGAGATTCGGCCTAGGCAGGGTTTGGAAAGCACGAAGACAAACAGTGGAAACTCTAGTCATATGTGGGTGGACATTATCTTGCTGAAATGTAGACCAAGATGGCTTGCCATGGAGGACAACGAGAATATCGTCGACTTGGCGATGTGCTATTAGGGTGTCGCGGATGACAACCAAAGAGATGCTAATATGAAATGAAAGGGCACCCCAGGCCGCCACTCCTCGACGTTGTGACTTCTAACGGGAGACAGTCAGGTTGGTATCCAACCGCTGCCCACGGCGCCTCCAGACTGAGTCTTCGGCTTGGAATCTCATTGACTGCAGTAGAATTGTCTTCATTAATGAGTCCCGCTTCGAAATGAGCCCAGATGACCAGCGAAGACTTGCCTGGATATGCCTCGGACAGTGGTGGGATATCAACCTGACTACCGGCCGCCATACGACCAGACAACCAGGAGTGATGGTTTGCGTGTCATTTCTTTCCATAGAAGGGGCCCTTTTGTTGTCATCCGCGGCACTGTTACGGCACATCGGTAGGTCAAGGTATTCTACGCCACGTTTTGTTGCTCTTCATGGCTAATCATCCTGGGCTTACATTTCAGCAAGATAATGCCCGCCCGCACATGGCGAGAGTTTCTACTGCATGTCTTTGTGCTTGTCCAACCCTACCTTGGCCAACAACATCGCCGGATCTCTCCCCAGTTGAGAACACTTGGAGCCCTATGGGCAGGGCCTCCAACCAGCTCAAAGTTTTGACAGTCTAACCTGGCAGTTGGACGATATCCCTCAGCAGTACATCCAACAACTCTATCAATCGATTCCAAGCCGAATAACTGCTTACATGAGGGCCAGAGGTGGACCAACGCGTTATTGACTTGCTCAATTTATGTTGCTCTCTCTCTCTCTCTCTCTCTCTCTCTCTCTCTCTCTCTCTTGAACAAATCATCCAGTTTTTTGAAATTGCTATCATTTGTTCGTCTTTATATGTACATCACATCTACCGATTTCCGTTCCATTCGGATAATTCCTTCGCAGTGCATCTTTTTCTGTCTTAGAGCGTAAGTACGGAATAGATAAAAATTCGTATATTACATACTCATCATTAACATATACAGGGTGAGGCAGCTCACAACACCCCTTGTATCTCCCCAGCCGTAATAGATACAAAGATGCCGTTTGGACAGTGAATTGCAGGGACTGGGGCTACTTGAATACATCACATTTCATGTCTGTGCTATTTTTTATTACAGAGATATGAGGGCATCTTTGGTTTTTTTTAAATGGAACCCTATGTTAAATTTTAGCATAACGTGATGGGCTTAAAAAGACGGTTTCAAATATGTGTATATCATAATATTTAAGTGAATAGTTTTTGAGACAGATATGTTCTCGTATCGTGTTCGTCCTTCGAAGCGACGTCGTCCAATGCGATCTTTCCTGTTGACCACTGAGGAACTTAACAGGGAAGGCGTTGTTTTCTCGATAACGCCGCAAGGTGGCTGGAGAGAATGGTATAAATGTGCAGCTGGAGTAATGAGACATCGCATTTCCATCACAGTTTCGTGGAGCAGACATGTACACCAACGAAGAAAAGTTAAATATGCTTCTAGTGTATGGTGAAAGCAGAAGAAATGCTGTTAGAGCAATAAAGGGATATGGAGAGCTGTATCCTAATCGTGAGCGTCCTACGCGCCAGCTTCTTGCACGTATTTGCAAGGAAGTACTTGAATCTGGATCATTGAACGCCATACTGAGGACAAGGCAGAAAACTGCAACTGGCGAGGTACATGAAGAGGGCGTTCTAGCGTTGGCGCGTAACGACCCTACTGTTTCGTCACGAAGTATCGCGTCAGAATGTGGTATAAGTCAGAGAAGTGTTCTATGCATATTGCACCGGCATAGATTTCACCCGTTTCACCTCTCATTACATCAAGCACTCTCCGGCGTGGATTTCGAACGGCGCCAGGCTCTAAGCACTATGGGATTTAAAATCTGACGTCATCAGTCCCCTTGACTTAGAACTACTTAAACCTAACTAACCTAAGAACATCACACACATCCAGGCCCGAGGAAGGATTCGAACCTGCGACCGTAGCAGCAGCGCGGTTCCGGACTGAAGCGCCTAGAACCGCTCGGTCACTCCGGCCGGCGAACGGCGCTAGGAATTTTGCCGGTTTGCTCTACAGGGCCTACAAGATGATCCAACGTTTTTTTCAGCGGTTTCTTTTTACTGATGAAGCGACTTTCACCAACCACGGTAATGCGAATTTGCATAAATGCATTACTGGTCAATTGTGAACCCTCATTGGCTTCCACAGGTCCAGCATGAGCAACCGTTGAGTGTTAACGTGTGGCGCGGCAACGTCGGAAATGCCATCGTGGGGCCGTACGTCATTCCGGGTATACTAAATGGCAATAACTATGCACAGTTCCTGCTAAACGTTGTGCCCATTTTGCTGGAAAAGGTACCTCTGACTGCGCGTCATGCATGTGGTTCTAACATGACGGCTGTCCTGCTCACTCTTCCCGTGTGGCTACAGAGCTGTTAAATGAAAAGTTCCCGGATTGTTGGATAGGACGACGTGCTGAAGTGAAGTGGCCAGCACGGTCTCCTGATTTGACCCATCTTTATTTTTTTCTATGGGGAGCAATCAAACATAAAGTGTCTGCTCAAATACCAACTACGCCAGACGATATGAAGCAACGTATCATCGAAACGTGCGCTGGTATCTCACGTGACACCCTCGCAGCCGTTCACAAATCACTCGAAAAGCGACTACAAATCTGCATCGCAGTAGAGGGTAAGAATTTTGAGCACATGCTTCAGTAAAGTTTTTTATCATGTACAGTATGTATTTTGCATCTTTGTGTGTATTTTCTTCCTATTGTGATCAATAGTAAATATTGTCAAATAAAAAACAAATTCGTACGAAATAACTGACCAATAAGGGCCTCCTCATTTACATTTGTTTTTCTATTACTTAAAATGTATTAACATCTTGTAGTATTTTAATACTGAATGTTGTCTACTATTTTGATATCACAGTTGTCAAATAACTGAATAATATTTGTGCGACATCATCAGTTAATTTTTGCGCAAAATATCGCAGTAGGTATTACTATTGTCTGGTAAACGGGCGTGTTTGTGTAAGGACGGACACGCGACGTTTACCATGTACTCTACACAACAGCAAAGATCGCATTGGACAACGCCGCTTCGATGGACGAACACGATACGAGAACATATCTGTCTCTCAAAAACTATTCGCCTAAATATTGTGATAAACACATATTTGAAACAGCCTTTTTAACCCCATCATGTTACGCTAAAATTTAACATAGGGTTCCATTTAAAAAACCAAAGATGGCCTCATATCTCTGTAATAAAAAATAACACAAACATGAAATGTGAAGTATTCAAGTAGCCCCAGTCCCTGCAATTCACTGTCCAAACGGCATCTTTGTATCTATTCCGGTTCGGGAGATACAAGGGGGCTTATCACTTAGCTGCGTCACCCTGTAGAGGG
The DNA here is from genome assembly GCF_023898315.1 of Schistocerca nitens. NCBI lineage: Eukaryota > Metazoa > Arthropoda > Insecta > Orthoptera > Acrididae > Schistocerca > Schistocerca nitens. Next base: position 420,291,462 of record NC_064617.1, on the reverse strand, counting down.
TGATTAAACATTTTCCATCTGATGACGTTGCTGCAGCGTACAAGCAAACCAGTGCGACTCCTATGCGAGTATATAAGCACCGACATGTATACGATGGATCACTGTCGTGTTTGCGGCTTTCGGACGTGCCTGCGGTAAATGAGGAAAACTATGACGACTTTATTACCAAATGCGTCCAAACGGGACCATCGTGCTGTTACTCTTCTCTTGCCTGCCGAAAGACAAACAATGGTAGACATCCATCGGAGAAAGAAGAGTGTATATGGGGCACGCGAAAACCACCGTTGTGCAATGGTGCGTCAAGTTACGTTCGACATAAAACGCCAGTCGATGTGGGAGTCCAGCCTTACCCATTACAGGTGGGAGACACTCGAGCAGTCGCTCTATAGTCCTGATCTCTCCCCACGCTATTATCAGTACTTCGGTTCGTTAACAAAGGCCCTGAAGGGTCGAAGATTCTTGTCAGACGAGGAAGTGCAGCAGACACTAACTTGTGCGTGGAGCAGGACACTATGTTTCACCAAGCGGGTATCTTCAACCTAGCGAATCGGTGGGATGATTACCTCAATGCTCATTGCGAATTTGCCTGAATGGCATACCGATTCTGAAATGTATGGACTTCGAACGGAAACTTTTATACACACAAACCTTCCTCGTGAACCTGTCTCTCTGTTAGTGAAAACCATATGAAAATCACTACAGTAGTTCGCAATATTAACCTTCATATGGAGACAGAAAAATCCAGCGGGGGACTTTATAATCTTTACAAAAACAGTAACGAGCCTATCATACTATTTTGCAGTACTCGGGATATTACGCTTACTTCTGTTGATTATGTTGCGTTAAGAACGACGAGCCGAGTTCTACCTGCAAGGAACTTCTGAATCCAGTCTCGGCCCTGCGTCGCAGAGGTGAGGTTCATGTCACACGCTGCTTGCGGCCCCTGTGATGCTGTCATGTGATGCCCGGTTGATCCTCGAGGTCGTACCTCGCCTGGTGGTTCACTCTTTTAGTGGAGATCGTGGTTCAGTTCTCCGTCTGGCCATCGAGTTTTATTTTTTTCGGGGATTCCCTGAATTGATAAGGCAAATGCTATTATAGCTCCTTTGAATGGCACAGGGATGAATTCATTCCCCATGCCTTTTCAATTCGATCTCGTGATCTGCTTGTAGTAACTCGTCGCGGATGGGATGATAAACATAAAACGTGCATCAGCTCCTCTTTCGCGTTATATAATGCCTACCAGTTTTCAACTAGACCTTGTAACCAAAATAATAAGACACATAAATTTATTTAATTGTGGCCCAATAAACCGTAATCGATTTAAGATGAAAAATTGGTGCTCATAATGTACGTTTGCCTGCCAAGCAACTGCTGCATTAAATAAAATTACATAATCCAATACCAGAACGCGCGAGCAGCTAAGACTGCTGCTTGATATTCCAGGAAATCGAAATGAGGAAGTACATACATTATACGTTGCTGTGAACTGCTATTACAGTACAGATAACACAAAGAAGCCCACCAAATAATTAATCAGTATGAAAAAGAATAAAAAACGAACGTTTTGACGGAAGGAAGAGTCTCTCATAGTTAAGGAACACCTCAGACCGTGGAAGCATGAATGCACGACATACAAACAAGAAAAGAAACAAACCAAAAGTACAAAATAGGTTAAAGCAACACTGAATCACAATGCAAATGACGAGAAATTGCTTGAAAGGACTGTACAGAAGAAATATCAAACAGCGAACTTTTGGCAATAACTAGAACCTGAAAGGAACAGAAGAAACACGCACATGAAACACTCAAGATTCATTGGGTGAGGTGTGTAGTGACATGTGAGAAGAGAACAAAGACAGAGAACGTGGGATACGAAATGCAGAAATGGAGACTACATATGATGAAGAAGAAAACAATATAGGTGTAGAAGAGCCGAAACAGAATGTAGAATAATAAAATACAGGAGATCTGTTTCCTCTGAGGAAAAGATACATCATCACAGTGACAAAACCGGTTGTTTATACTTAGCTGAATGTATGTATTCAGGTCAACTGAAGAGAATTCAAGAGAAATTTAATGTGTGTAAACACGAAAAAAGGTTTCCACGTCCAAATGTCTGCAATAAATTGCAATAATTTGAAAGAAGAAGAATGCAAGATAATAAAATTCTATACTGAATTGACTCGAAAGAAGGTTTTAGAAATGCATATCCAGGGGAAACCAAACTGGAGAATGTGTATAGAAGAACAGTTATGACACAGGAACGCTGAAGACACCTCCGGAGAAAAGAGGAGCAGTTGTGTGAAAATCAAGAGCTCAGGCGACAAGCCACCACCCAGAAATTAAGAGAAAGCTGAAAGGAGAGGTGGAAGGAATATCCAAAAGGGCTGTAGAAGGGAAATGAACTTTACATTGTTATAGAAAGGTAAGAGGAAGTAAATAAAAATGAAATCGATGGTATCATATTGCGAAACAATGACAAAGCACTGAAAGACATAAGCCGAAACAATGCTTGGGAGAGTCAGCCTTGACGGAAGAATTGCAACCAATGTGCATGATATGAGATAGAATACATACACTCAGACTTGAGGAAGAATGTAGTAACCTTAATTCCACAGAAAAGTGAGTGCTGAGAAGTATGAATATTACAAGCTACAAATGTCATGGATGAACTGTACTCACACGAGTTATTTATAGAAGAATGGAAAAAATTAGTAGAGGCCGACATCGAAGAAGATCAGTTTGCATTCCGGAGAAATGTGTGAACACGTGAGGCAGTACTGACCTTACAATTTATCTTTGAAAAAAGACTGAACAAAGGAAAAAGTACGTTTATAGCACTTATTTATATCACCGAGCGGGATGGTGCAGTGGTTAGCACACTGGACTCGCATTCGGGAGGACGAAGATTCAAATCCTCGTCCTGCCACCCTGATTTAGATTTTCCGTGACTTCCCTAAATCGTTTCAGGCAAATGCCGGGTGGGTCCCTTTGAAAGGGCACGGCCGACTTCCTTCTCGATTCTTTCCTAATCCGACGGAACCGATGACCTCGCTGTTTGCTCCCTTCCCACAAATCAACCAAATAACTTACAGGCTTCAGGAAATGTTGACTGGAATACACTCTTCAAGATTTTGAAGGTATCACGGATAAATTAAAGGAAACGAAAAGTTTTTAGCAAAATGTACAGAAATCAGATAGCAGCTACGACAGTCGAAGGATACGGAAGAGAAGCAGTAGCTGAGAAGGGAGTGAGTCAGGGTTGTAGTCTGTCCCCAGTGCAGTAAATCAAACCAAGGAGGAGTTTGGTAAAAGAATTAAAGTTCAGGGAGGAGAAAAAATTGAGGTTTCGTGATGACAATGTAACTCCTTCAGTGGCAGGGGGTACTAGGGAGAACAGTTGAACGGAATGGGTAGTGTATTGGAAAGAGGTTATAAGATAAACACCAACATAAGTGAAACTAGAATAATGAAATGTGCTCAAATTAAATCAGATGATGCTGATGGCACTAGATTAGGAAATGAGACAAAGAAAGTAGTAGACAGGTTTCGGTATTTGGCCAGCCAAATACGACGATGGCTGCAGTAGAGACGATATACAAAGCACGCTGGAAATAGTAAGGAAAGCGTTTCTGAAAAAGAGAAATTTGTTAAAATCGAACATACGACTAAATTTAAGTGTTAGAAAGTTTTTTCTGAAGGTACTTGTGAAGGGTGTAGCCTTGTACGGAAGTAAAACGCGGACATAAACTGATCAGACAAGAAGAGAATAGAATATTTTGAAATTTGATGCTGCAGAAGGTTGCTGAAGATTACAGGGATAGATCGGATAACTAACGACGAAGTAAAAAAGAAATTTATGAGTAAAAGATGTGCTCGGTTGATATGACATATCCTGGGGAATCAAGGAATCGTCACTTTGGTTATGGGGCGAATTTTGTTTGTTTGTGTGTGTGTGTGTGTGTGTGTGTGTGTGTGTGTGTGTGTGTGAGGAGGGGGAATACAAATTGTACAAATTAACCCATTAAGTCCCAAATTAATTTTTTTTAAATTGAATTTTTTATTCCTTAATTATAATGTACATAGTGTATGAACCACAATAAGTACAAAATCAGCCAAAGAATATTTATACATGCTGATATAATTTCCGTCCTCAAAATAGGACGCTGGGATCTAACAGTAACGTATAGCATACTAAACTGTATTCAAGTCTTAACTATTTATTTCTTATGAAATAGTACAAAACACTTCACACACAGTGTTACACGGCATTTAACACAATGTTTTGTCTCTCTGCCTCGTGATGACTGGGTGTTGTGTGATGTCCTTAGGTTAGGTAAGTTTAAGTAGTTCTAAGTTCTAGGGGACTGATGACCATAGATGTTAAGTCCCATAGTGCTCAGAGCCATTTGAACCATTTGAACAATGTTTTGGTTTCCCGTTGCATTTAGTTCTTACACATCTTCTTTGCGTGCTGCTTTTGTCAATCATATGACCAATTCCATAAAAACTGATGTCTGGTATCACTCTCAACTGACTTGATGGGTATTCCATTGGACGTCCAATATTCAGTCTTCCAGTGTCCAACTTCAGGTATGTAACTGTAACAGCACGTCTGAAATCCAGTAAATCCAGTGCATTTTTCCCATGTACTAGTCTGTAGAAGAGCCAGGCATTTACGAGGGCCATTTGCAGCATCGTGTAAAAAGGACCCAGTACCACTTTTTTCCCTCTAATTACCGTTGCATATTTTCCAACTTACCAGTCATGATGGTCAACACCTCCCATGTACGCGTTATACGACTTCAAAATGCCAGGTTGTTGCAATTGTGTCTTCTTACTTGCTTGTCTACTGTACCGCGTAGTTGCTCCCAAAGGTTCAACTTTGTCAAAATTTATACCAATTGTAACGCATCTGTTGTCGTGCCATCGAACAAATAAGACTTCAACATTCCTGTCGAACTGGTAGTCATAGTTTCCTCGAACTGTCTTTTTCAGTTCGTTGTTGCTCAGTAGTGGACAGTCACCAACTCGATTCTCTGACAGTCCCAGTTGCTTGAAAACCCAAATTTCTCAGCTGAATCAGAAGATCTCTACTAGTTAATAAATTGTCAAAGTACACACAATGACTCTCCGGTTTTTCAATGCAGTCCAGCATGTTTAGGACTACTCTTGATCCCAATAGTAGGTCATCCATTGCAGTATCTTCTGGATCCTTTCCACAGTATGAATCAAATTTGAAACAGTTACCACTTGCTCCACAAAGAGACCACAACTTATAGCCAAATCAAATAGGCTTGCCTCGGATAAACTGTTTCAGCCCACTTCGTCCATAGTATTTGACTATCATTTCGTCAATTGACAAATTTTCCTCAAATGTTCCAAATTTCTTCTATTTCTTCGTTAGTGAGGTATCTATCTCGTCTGAAGGCCATTATAATCTACACTCCTGGAAATGGAAAAAAGAACACATTGACACCGGTGTGTCAGACCCACCATACTTGCTCCGGACACTGCGAGAGGGCTGTACAAGCAATGATCACACGCACGGCACAGCGGACACACCAGGAACCGCGGTGTTGGCTGTCGAATGGCGCTAGCTGCGCAGCATTTGTGCACCGCCGCCGTCAGTGTCAGCCAGTTTGCCGTGGCATACGGAGCTCCATCGCAGTCTTTAACACTGGTAGCATGCCGCGACAGCGTGGACGTGAACCGTATGTGCAGTTGACGGACTTTGAGCGAGGGCGTATAGTGGGCATGCGGGAGGCCGGGTGGACGTACCGCCAAATTGCTCAACACGTGGGGCGTGAGGTCTCCACAGTACATCGATGTTGTTGCCAGTGGTCGGCGGAAGGTGCACGTGCCCGTCGACCTGGGTCCGGACCGCAGCGACGCACGGATGCACGCCAAGACCGTAGGATCCTACGCAGTGCCGTAGGGGACCGCACCGCCACTTCGCAGCAAATTAGGGACACTGTTGCTCCTGGGGTATCGGCGAGGACCATTCGCAACCGTCTCCATGAAGCTGGGCTACGGTCCCGCACACCGTTAGGCCGTCTTCCGCTCACGCCCCAACATCGTGCAGCCCGCCTCCAGTGGTGTCGCGACAGGCGTGAATGGAGGGACGAATGGAGACGTGTCGTCTTCAGCGATGAGAGTCGCTTCTGCCTTGGTGCCAATGATGGTCGTATGCGTGTTTGGCGCCGTGCAGGTGAGCGCCACAATCAGGACTGCATACGACCGAGGCACACAGGGCCAACACCCGGAATCATGGTGTGGGGAGCGATCTCCTACACTGGCCGTACACCACTGGTGATCGTCGAGGGGACACTGAATAGTGCACGGTACATCCAAACCGTCATCGAACCCATCGTTCTACCATTCCTAGACCGGCAAGGGAACTTGCTGTTCCAACAGGACAATGCACGTCCGCATGTATCCCGTGCCACCCAACGTGCTCTAGAAGGTGTAAGTCAACTACCCTGGCCAGCAAGATCTCCGGATCTGTCCCCCATTGAGCATGTTTGGGACTGGATGAAGCGTCGTCTCACGCGGTCTGCACGTCCAGCACGAACGCTGGTCCAACTGAGGCGCCAGGTGGAAATGGCATGGCAAGCCGTTCCACAGGACTACATCCAGCATCTCTACGATCGTCTCCATGGGAGAATAGCAGCCTGCATTGCTGCGAAAGGTGGATATACACTGTACTAGTGCCGACATTGTGTATGCTCTGTTGCCTGTGTCTATGTGCCTGTGGTTCTGTCAGTGTGATCATGTGATGTACCTGACCCCAGGAATGTGTCAATAAAGTTTCACCTTCCTGGGACAATGAATTCACGGTGTTCTTATTTCAATTTCCAGGAGTGTATATAAAATGAAATGAAATAAAATGTAATAAAATAAAGTGAAATGAAAGAATAATACATTAGCACAAACTACAGAAAAGGGAATGTGTAAATACCTCTGTCCATCTGGAACTGTATTATTTACTAATGGGTAACATATTCAGAAATATACTTACATAATATGCTGTAAATTTCAAAGTAACATCATATCCTGTAGTATATATATGTAAAAGAGTGGTCGTTACTTACCTCAGCAACAAAATCTGGTAAAATTACCACGTTCTAAAAAGAAAATAAATCAGCAGTAGCTGAGTTTCATATTCGAACATGCAGCAATACAAATAACTGAAATGATAAACCCAAGTCCCAGTGTCCTATTTCGAGTACACCAAATTTTATAACAATGGAAAACAATGAATATAACTCCAATCGAGCTAACAATGCAAGTAGTTTAAAAGAAATATTGTTGACTATAAATAATCACAAAAAGATCTTTGCCACATATTTCATATATTACTAAATCGTCTATAAAGTAAATACCTGTAATAACGAAAAGTGTGCCTTAGTATTCAATAATTAATTAATGGTAGGATTTATTGCTTTTAATTTCCTGTAAGCATACATTTGTAATTAAAAATCATCAACAAATGACGTAGAAAAGTAATAGTTGCAAATTAATAATTTATTGTGTATTTATAAATAAATATATGCTCTCTCCTCAAAATAGGACACTGGTACTTAATGGGTTAATGAGGGAGACCAAAGCCCGAGTCCAATAAACAGGTTCAACTAGAAGTAGAGAGCAGTAGTTATACAGAGATAAAACGACTTACGCAGGGTAGGCTTGCGCGGAGAGCTGCATGAGACCAACCTTCGGACTGAAGAGCACAACAACAATAGATTCGATAGTGAGGAACTGAAATAAATGCTAATCAAAATATGGAACAAAAGCAGGAGACAGTGTGACATGTATAGGACGGAACAGATCAGTGGATAAATTGAGTGAACAATCATATTAGGTAGACATTTATGCAGTGCAAAGTAAAACACAGAATATTTGCAGCGTCAGTACTGTGTTGTGTAGGGAAGTGTATTGTAGATCTCTTTTTAGAGACGATGGGATTCCTGCTTTCTCTTTCCAGTAAATTTACTCCTTAACGGTTTCTCCTGTGTCAATAACTATCAATTTCAGCTGAGCTATGATAAACACAATTACAATGCTGGGTGCAACAGTAATTTTCATTTAAACCTTGACTTCTCGTCTCAGGTTCCAAGTGGAGTTGTGTACTCAGTTGCAAAGGAATTTAACAGGTTCCCATCTAACACAAAGCAAGACATTGCGAATTCCAATCAGTTAAAGACAGAGATACGTCAGTATTCTTCACATTCGTCTGAATGTCTAGACTGATGGATTAGAAAGTTCTGTTCGCGATATGACAAGTAGCTGTGTTTGTAGAAAAACTGCATGGCAAGCAGTAATGTGTTGTGAACAGGACTAAACAACAGCATTCAACATGAAGATGGTGGTCAGTTGGACTTAGAAATACTGTGATGTTGATTTACTGTGATGTTGCTTTTAGAAACCGCTGGCAAATACGGCAAAATTTTTGTATACTATGACTACCGGAAAGCATACACAGTTGTATACGGATTGGCTGGAAACGATTCCTTCTGCTATTCGCGTGGCAATTTTAGATGATGCAGAATTTATCCCACAGTAAAATTCTGTTCCACTTTACGACCTTCGAAACTTGATGGCGTTTATGGGAATAACACTATCTTACTACTATTACCTTGAAGAGTAAAGCCGTAAATCACTGGTTTGGAAATCCGTGACCCATTTGCGGCTTGCAGAACCATCTTTATTTTCGTCATGACAAATGGAACAAAACTACCTGAGATTCTAATAGTTCTTCGTACACGAAAATATATTTAATACAACACATCGATACTATCTGCTGGAGGAAATACAACCACAATAATTGTTTACTGAGGCAATTATATACCTATTTTGTACATTTATAAAGTCACAAATGACAGTATTTGCTACGTCAGATTTGTGTTCGCTTCTTGTAAGCGGCGTGCGATGAAACTGTTAATTTCGAAAATTTTCTTAGTGGTATTTTAATATTTGTTGACAAGGAAATCCTCGTTTTTGCAAGGTTTTGACGCAGCTTATTATGGTGTCTAACGTATTTATAACATTGCAGTATGTCGTTTATATGGGAAATTCCTATACAGGTGCACAGAGAATCAGGCGTGTCCCAAACTTTTCAAATAACTGATGTCACATATCGCCTCAGAAGAGTCTTCTAGCTAATCTACACCGAGTTGACAGAAGTCATGGGAAAGCGATATGCACATATACGGATGGCGGTAGTACTTCAGACACCAAGGTATAAAAGGGCAGTGCATTAGTGGAGTTACGTATCATTTGTAGTCAGGTGATACATGCGAAAGGGTTTCCGAGGTGATTATAGCCGCACGAAGGGCATCAAAAGACTTTGAACACGGAGTGGCAGTTGGAGATAGACGCTTGGGACATTCCATTTCAGAAGTCCTTAGGGAATTGAGTATTTCAAGATCCACAATGTCAACAGTGTGCGAGATTACCAATTTCCAGGTATTACCTTTCACCACGGACAACGCAGTGGCCGTCGGCCTACACTTAACGACTAACAGCAGCGGCGTTTGCGTAGATTTGTCTGTGCTAACAGACAAGCAAGGCGTTAATGGTCTTTGGCAGCAGACGACCGATGCGAGTGCCACTGCTAACAGCACAACATCGCCTGCAGCGCCTATCCCGGGCTCGTGACCACATCGGTTGGACACTAGACGACTGTAATACCGTGGCCTTGTCAGATGAGTCCTGATTTCAGCTGGTAAGAGCTGACAGTAGGGTTCGAGTGTGGTGCGGACCCCACGAAGCCATGGACTCAACAAGGCATTGTGAAAGCTGGTGGCGGCTCCATAATGGTGTGGGCTGTGTATACATGGAACGGACTGGGTCCTCGGGTGTAACTGAACCGATGATTCGCTGGCAATGGTTATGTTCGGCTGCTTGGAGACCATTTCCAGCCATTCATGGACTTAATAACGTCAACCACTTGTTCACGACTGCTTTGAAGAGCATTCCTATTAATTCTAGCGAATGATTTGGCCCTCCAGATCACCCGTTATGAGTCCCATCGAACATTTAAGAGTCGAAGTCGAGAGATCAGTTCGTGCACAAAATCCTGCACTGGCAACAGTTTCGCAATTGTGGATGTTTATAGAGGCAGAAGGCTCAATATGTCTGCAGGGGACATTCAACGACTTATTGAGTCCATGCCACGTCGAGTTTCTGCACTATGGCTGTCAAAAGGAGGTCCGGAAATTTGGAGAAAACCCATGCCTTCCGTCACCTCAGGTTTTTTTCTTTTTAGTGGTGCACTGGTCTGAAGCGAACACGAACAACCCTTTCCCTGCCGCGATATTTGCCTCTGCTGTTCCCATTTTGGTGCGCCTCTCTTCTAGAAACGTGGTAACTATTTAAGTAGCGGATTTCACTTTTTGTTGCGGGATTTTATCACACCATCTACTACCTCGTAGTGCCAGATAGTTGAGTGCTCCTTTAACCACATTAGGTAAATGATTTTATACTCTCTCTCTCTCGTTTTATTATTAATTCCTCAGTATCAGAAGCACGGCTTTTAGCAGGCTTCCACTTCTGATAATATAATTGCTCCAAAGCTTAGTAAGTACGTTAGAATTAATGTTTTGCTCAATTTTTTTGTTCTAATCATAAATGCCTCTGTAATTATCGTTACGTCCTCGGTATAAACAGAACTAAATTGTTATAGCACAAATTTTTTCTGCAGCGCATAGCAGTAGTTTACGCAACCAACGCGCTCACCATCTTGTGTCAGTCATCTTCCTTTCCGTTACCAGTATGATTACTGAGGGTCTAAATAGATGATTTTGCTCGATCTACTGACTTAATTTAACACAAAGTTCCTTAATAATTGCCGTTAGATCTGGCGACAAATTTTACTTTCTGCTTCACTCGACTCTTCTAGCATTGCTCTCCTGACATTACTTTTTGATTCATTAAGTTTTTGTTTGTAAATAAGGTTTTCATATAGCTTACATCTGTGATGAACTTGTCATTGGTTTCGTAAGAAATTTTCCAGCTCCACTATTGAACCACGGCGAATCTTTCTCAACCCTCACAGTACACGTACAAAGCAAGTTGTAAAATACTTTTGGAGTGTATCCACTGATACGCTACATCTTTGATCTGTATGGGTACAATGTTGACCAGGCTGTCAAGTTCTTGAGTGGCCGAATGGTTCTAGACGCTACAGTCTGGAACCGCGCGACCGCTACGGTCGCGGGTTCGAATCCTGCCTCGGGCAAGGATGTGTGTGATGTCCTTAGGTTAGTTAGGTTTAAGTAGTTCTAAGTTCTACGGGACTGATGACCTCAGAAGTTACGTCCCATAGTGCTTAGAGCCATTTGTCAAGTTCTTTGGGAGTCATTTGAGAGCTAAACACGGAGCCGAAGATAAGAGTTCGGATGGGTGGTGCGATGGGAAGTTGCAAAAATCTTAAAGGGAACGAGCTATATTGAATACTAGAAAGCGTCCGCGTTTACTTAGTAATTACTACAAAGGTAATTTTATAAACATGCTTAATCCTACTGAGCAATTTATTAAAGATCCGTTTATTTTTCTATGCAATTCTGACAAAGCCAATTTGTCTTAGTGACTGTTAAATAGCTTTCTTTGTTGTAGTTCACAAATTGTAACACCTTCTAAACATTTCACTGAAATTAAGGCCATTGATGCATGGTCTTTTCCCAATGTATTTCTGATCAGAAAGCTATTCTAGAGTCGGAGGTTTTTGTTCATCCTGCCTTTTGAGTTTCGCTAGTGTTATTTCCACAGAAACTTTCATCCTACAATCTTTAGCACATATTTCTTTACTTCCAATAAGTTTTCATAGATTTAGCTTTAAAATGTTTTATTATAACTAAATATTTTCATAAAATATTGCATCCCTCTTTTCATCCCCTTAGGGGTTGAATTCCTAAAACACTAAAACACGTAACTTTTTCATTTTTAACCGAGAAGCCAAATACAAATTTTTCATAGATGTATCTTTAACAGTGTTTAGTAGTTCTTTTATAATGATTTATTTAAAAAGAACATTCGCCCACTATTTCACCCTCTTTGAGGGCTGAATTTACAAAAATGCCGAAATGTGTATTTTTTTTTTATTTCTGATCGAGAAACCAAATATCAATTTTCGTAGTTATACCTTCAAAATTACCTTAACAGCAACATCTTTTCGAAAAGCCTTTCATCTCCTATTTCACACCTTTAGGGGTGCAATATCGAAAAATCCCTTCTTACACGATGCCTACAGCATAAGGTCAACAACCTCTCACATTTTAATTTTCTGTCCTTAGCGGTTTGGGGAGGACGATGATGAGTTAGTGAATCAGTCAGGGCATATCCTGATTTCCGAAGTGATAAAAAATTTAAATCCTGTCTTTACTGACCAGTTTCATCAGTGGTGCAAAAATATCGACGGATGGTAAATAATTGAAGTACAGTAAAAGAAAACATATTAATTAACGAATTGAGTGTGTGAAAACATTGCTGATTCTTAGTGGTATTACTTTTTTTTCTCTTTTTTCATCCCTGCAATACACATATTTTGGCCGAGCGGTTCTAGGCGCTTCAGTCTGGAACCGCGTGACCGCTACAGTCGCAGGTTCGAATCCTGCCTCGGGCATGGATGTGTGTGATGTCCTTAGGTTAGTTAGGTTTAAGTAGTTCTAAGTTCTAGGGGACTCATGACCTGAGATGTTAAGTACCATAGTGCTCAGAGCCAATACACATATTTTTCCTGGTTAATGTATTTTGTTCTACAGTACGAGAGATAACTGTAAATGTGAACATCCACAGGCCTTGACGGGCCCATAGGTACCGACTGACTGCCGTATCACCATCTGCCAGTAGCGTCATTGTGTTCGGTATGGTGGTGGCGGTGGGGGGCGGGGAGCTTTGGGTCAGCACGCAGCTCCCCGGACCCGAGCGTTGTCAGTTTTCGTGACCTGGAGCCGTCACTACTCGGACAAGTGTCTCCTCAATTGGTATCAAGAGGCTCAGTGAACTCTGTTCTAGTACTCCTACGAAGGAAAACCGCTGTCAGGAACGGGAATCGAACCTGAGTCCGCCGCTGGTTACACTACTACAGAGGCGGCCGAGATGGCCTAAACTCTGAATTACTTTTATTAGGTTACGCTTCGTATTTATTATTAATGTGTTTAATTTTGGGTGAGCAATATTTCTTCTTCATGTAATATTTTCTTGTAATAACTATAGTAAACGCAACTGTTATACGAAAGGAAGAGCGCGAGTGAAACATCGATAGTGAAGGAGTCGAACAGTGAGTGGGTGAGTGAGAAATTTTGCTTGAACGCGGAGGGATTAACAGTTCGGCGTCATGTCAAATACTGCCGAACGCTAACATTGCGAATACGGTGGACAAGGAATACGGTGGACAACGTTCAAGTTACTTCGACAGTTTTCTTGAACATCACCCAGATTGAGGAGTTCCAGAAAGCTTATGACGCGTGTCAATCGCGCTGGCGAAAATGTATTGATGCAGAAGGGCATACATTGGAGAATTTTAAGTTGTTGAATCTATCCGATCGGTTAGAAAAAAAAGCGAAACGCAACGCATTACCTTCCGCAGAAAAGCTGTAGACTTAATATTGCACTGACAACAGTTTGCAAAAACCGTCAGACTAGTTCAAATAGTGCGATCCTCGTGAAATGCTGACACATTCCATCGAAAATGCATACACGAGTAAGCCGTTACTATTTCTTAGCTAGAGTGAATTGGATACTGTGGCTTGAGTTGCAGGAACTGATGTGTTTTATATCTTTTCATTTGCAACCTAATACGAGTTCACGCGCGTTAAGGTAATAAAATCGGTTATAAAAACAGCTAAACAGTTTTCTCTTTGTGAATATTATCTACTAGATTGTGAGTTCACAGGTGTGGTTTGTATGGCAAAAACAGACGAATTTTATACTCCGCGAGTTGGCAGGATTTTGCATGCTTTAAAAACTGTGAACTGTATTACGAGGCAGAAATGTTACCGTCGTGCGTGTTCGAACGTCAGTGAACAAGGTTCAAATGACTCTGAGCACTATGCGACTTAACTTCTGAGGTCATCAGTCGCCTAGAACTTAGAACTAATTAAACCTAACTAACCTAAGGACATCACAAACATCCATGCCCGAGGCAGGATTCGAACCTGCGACCGTAGCGGTCGCCCGGTTCCAGATTGTAGCCCCTAGAACCGCACGGCCACTCCGGCCGGCTCAGTGAACAAGAATTCTAGTTGTTTCCTACCAGAACACAAGGGAGTCGACAGAGGAATATTGTCATCGACACACGGATTATGCAAACGTCAAGAGGATTGTAATATTTGCGAACCTGCTACAGTTTCGCCGCGGCCACCATCTGATCGATGAAAATAAACGCACGACGTGATCTATCGCGCACAGATGAACAATTTCAGGATTTTGCATCGCCATGAAGTTCTCCATCCGTTAAGATTCAGAAAGCAGCCAAAATAATTTCTAATGTAATTTTACTGACTTCATACAATATGTATTTCTTTGAATAAATGTAGTTTTATAGTGCCTAGATTTAAAAAAAAAAATCTGTTTTCATTGTCTGCTACGTCATTTCCCTATCACCATTCTTTGCCAACTTTTCCTCCTTTTGCTTTTGTTTGTTGTTATATTTAACATTACCTGTCTCTTGGAGGATGTGCTTGAGCATGTATGTATTCAGTGATCTTGTTAATAATTTTACGTATTTAAATGTTGTATTTGGTAAGACGTGCGCGAGCTAGCGTCCGTCATTAAGTTTCCAGCTCGGGCCAGTCAGAATAAAGTAGCTTATTTTTCACGGACGCACAGTATAAACATAGTGGGAATTTTAAATCTGACATCTGTATGACGACAGGAATTTGTGTTCACGTTCTGGAACTCGGCGTATTGTAGCAATCCTAAATCGTAAGTGAGATTGCTTACTTTTATAACTACCTTTGGGCAGTATTACAATTTGTTTGGCTTACCTTTACCTAATCGTTCATGGGATGTCTATAATTTACGTTTTTGAGGTTTTGTTTACTACTTGCGGGTAAGGATTTTATAGTAACTTTGGTGTAAAAACAAGGTTTTCAGCTTGTAACTGATTAAATGTTATATCATAATCATTGTAAATTAGATATTCAAATCCGTTCAAGTCAACATTCGATAATTTAAATCTCTTCAGAGCCGGTTCCATTATAAGTGGACAGTAATGTCATAAGGAGCCCGGAAACTGGTGTCACGAATGTTCATGATTAACATTCACGCGCAGATGATGATAAATTATGAAAAATAAATAATTGCAAAAAGATACCTAACGCCAATCCATCGATGTATGATGGGAGATGGCGATACAGACTTACGCTGTCAATCTTGCATTGCTTTGAAGCCGGCGCCGTCATACTGAATGTTACGAAACGTTAGCAGACTACTGTTTATCATTGCTCTTTTTTCATTTCCTTCAAGTGCACGCAACAGTTGTTTTAAATAGTAAATGTTACAGTGCTTTCGTGAGTAAAAGAATCACAGGAAGGAATTTTCAGACCTTTCTCTGGTCTCAAATGCATATTTGATCCAGTAATACGTCGCATGTAACTTTGTTTTTGTTGTAAATTTCGAATAAACAAGAAGATAAGTATGTAATGCGACAAGGCTGCTCTCGTAAACCAGAATTTTCCTACATCGTAACGAAACTGATATTTGATCTATGTTCTCTTACCGAAAACACTGAAAACATATTTTCCTGTGTTTTGTCGGCTTACAGTCTTTCTCTCTCTCATAGTGTCCATCCAGAGAGCTTTTAGAGTTGGATTGATTAATGAATACATGTGCTGAAGACGCATATTCAATTTTAATCAATTTACTGCGCCTCTATTACATACTTTTTCTCGCATGTATCATGCTACCATCACTGTACCTTTTTCTCTTGCTCGTATATGAGTATCTTGATATATATTTGGTTTTACATAATTTGTATAACTTCTTAGGTTTTGCACATATGCATTCTAGTCTATTTGTTTTTGATAGTTTTATATTCATGCACGCGCCTTATGGCTAGTTTTCCGTGCCATCTGATCCTTGCCACACTAGCACAGCGTGTGCTTTCTTGTCTGTCATAGACACACTTGTGTGACAGCTAAGAGGACGTATTGTGCCGTGCACAGCTGTTACCGAGTTTCTACTTTTGTAAGCGTGGTGCTACGCAGTGTTGCTATGGTGGTTCAAATGGCTCTGAGCACTATGGGACTCAACTTCTGAGGTCATTAGTCCCCTAGAACTTAGAACTAGTTAAACATAACTAACCTAAGGACATCACACACATCCATGCCCGAGGCAGGATTCGAACCTGCGACCGTAGCAGTCGCGCGGTTCCGGACTGAGCGCCTAGAACCGCTAGACCACCGCGGCCGGCTGCTATGGTGGTTTCTGCTGGTATGCTTAAGGTAACATAGGGGTTTTTTAAACTTTTTTGGAATTATTCCGTCTCCTTCATACATACTGTCGCAATTTTTCTTATAAACATGACCAAATATCACTGTTTATAACTGTATGACGGATGGTTTTTATATCCAATTACTTTTGCGTAAGCCTTAATACATGTTGTAAATTATTTACTCGCGTAGCCGTACATGATAGGACCGTGTCCGTCCCTCTATTATGTTCTTAATTACTGGTTTTCTTGTTTTGTAGACGATCCCATAAAGCCTCAAAACGCTGAAACGAGTTATTGAAATTAAATAAGGCTGAAACCCAGACTATTTTTCAATTTGAAAGAAATAAGACCACTATAGTAAAAGTAATCAGCGCAACCAAAATTCGTGTATTTGTTTGTAAAGGGATACATCGCTTGAACGAGCGCAGTTACGAATGAAATGGGAGTCCTTTACACTTAAAACTATATTCAGAACAGTTAGTGCACAGGTAAATATCGCAAGCTAGTATTTTTTTAAATATCAAAACACTTCCATCAGACGCTAATGTTTGGGGCAACTGACAGGGCTGACGTCAGCTTCAAATTCGTCACGTCATGACAACTCCCCGTGTTATACCTCCACCGTGCAAACATTAAAAATACAAGAGGCACAGAGGCTTCGCCGCCAACAAGTTACAGAACAAAAGCTACGTAATACAAAACTGAAAATATAACGAACACTGTAACAATCCTTGAAGAAACCAGGCCTAATACTGTACATATGATTGTTTCACATATGAACGTTGCCGGCCGAAGTGGCCGTGCGGTTAAAGGCGCTGCAGTCTGGAACCGCAAGACCGCTACGGTCGCAGGTTCGAATCCTGCCTCGGGCATGGATGTTTGTGATGTCCTTAGGTTAGTTAGGTTTAACTAGTTCTAAGTTCTAGGGGACTAATGACCTCAGCAGTTGAGTCCCATAGTGCTCAGAGCCATATGAACGTTGTGTTGTTTTGCCAAAGGACATCCGAGTAGATTGCTAGCAAAACAGCGGCCACAGCAAATATACAGTGGCATGAGCAAATATTGAATGCTGCTGCCACGTTCGTCAGTCACATAGACGCAAATAACAACGAGAAGCATTGAAATGTAAAATAACGCGTCAATATAATTCTCACTTAAGACTTCTAAATCTACATACATGGTATGCAGACCTTAATGAAGTGAAGTGCAGAGGGCGCTTACCGTTTTTCCCGTTCCATTCGTGTGTGGAGAGCGGGAAGAACGACTACTTAAATACCCCAGTACGTCTCATTTTGTCTTCACGATCCGTACGGGAACAGTACTGGGGGGCTAAAGAATATCTCCAGATTTTTCACGTAATACTGTTGCTCGAAACTTAGCAGGCTAACTAGGCTTTCGGGAGATAATTTGCGTGCGCCTTCAGGAGTCTGCCAATTCAGCTTTGTTAATATTTCCGTGATGCTCTACCGTGAATCAAACATTTTTGATGTGCTTCTTTGTATACGTTAACTATCCCTTGAAAATGATGCAGTCAAAGGTAATACAGAATCTAAAATATAGAGTGCTATAGATGAATGGCTAAACGGGAAATGGATTCGACTCGATTGATTTGGGGGAAGAGACCAAACTGCGAGGACATCGGTCTCATTTGATTAAGGAAGGATGGGGAAGGAAGTCGGCCGTGCCCTGTCAAAGGAACCATCCCGGTGTTTGCCTGAAGCGGTTTAGGGAAATCACGGAAAACCTAAATCGGATGGCCGGACGGGGGATTGAACCGTCGTCCTGCCGAGTGGACGGGAAATGCAACGATTGGAAACCACAGTGAAAACCAGAAATGTTTCATTTGTCACAGCTGCACCTTATAACTACTTTTCTACACAGTCGCGGCTCCGTCTGTGACATCTGTCGTAGCGTTGTACCAACTCTCCTATACCCTCGTCAAAAAAGGCAGCGGCTGTGCTTTCCGACCATTTTATATGATGGACTGCACCTCGTTACCTTCGTAGCCGGCAGTTCATTTGAGCACAGATAAAAATCAGAGGGGCCAAGTGTGGGCTGTATGGTGGGTGATCAGAAATTTCCCATTGAAAATGCTGCAGGAGCGTCCTCGTTGTCCCTGCAGTGTCTGGCCGAGAGCTGTCACGAAGAAGGAGCTGCATGGCGATTACGTTATGTGAGACTGCCTGAAATCAGGCGAAATCTCTCGGCAGGCACTCATACTTGGCGGGAGGCACAACTTTGTAAGCCTCTTTCGCACTCACTGTGGGCTCAGAACTGAGAAGGACGACGTGACGCTGCCTACAGGGACACTAGAGATACTGTTCAACACATCTGTGCAAAGCTTCATTGGATTTTCACTGTAGTTTCCTGTTTACGAACGATTGTTCCTTACTTTTCGAACAGTCCTCATGTGTAACTGCGTGAGAAACACTGTGCTTTAATCAAGTTTCTAACCACAGAAAACTGAAACCACGAATTAGAAGAGTTCGTCCACACATGGAGCACCCTCATGTTCTGCATGGCAATAACAGACCACACACGAACGCTGCGATATCTGTAACAGTCCGACGCCTTCCGTTCACTGCCGTCGATCATTGTCCATACTTGGCCCCATCCGATTTTCATCTGTTTTCAAAACTCAAAGCACATCTTAGAAGACTTCAATTTAACAGTGATGGAACGGTGGAAGCAGAGGTGAGGTTGTGGCTCCGTCAACAATGTAAACATTCCACAGTGACGATATCGAGAAACTAATGCCTGTTGGAAGAAATGTGTTCGTCGTCAGGGTGACCATTTCGAAAAAATAAATATGTAGACATGATGAGTAAGGATGTAGAACGTTAATAAAGTTTCTGTTATTTAAAAATATTTAAGAATTTTTGCATAAAAACTTCGGAGGCATTACTTTTCAGCATGCCTTCATAATAATTCCTGTATCAAAGGACGCAGTTGCTGACAGATTTGAATACTACCGAACTATAAGTTTGATCAGTCATGGCTGTAAAATGCTGACACGAATTACTTAAAGAAGAACAGCAAAACTGGTAGAGGTTAATCTGAGGGAAGATCCGTTCGGGTCCCGGGAAATACTTAACCTTCGACTTATCTTAGAAGAAAGGATGAAGAAAGGTAAAAGTAAGTTTGTAGATTCAGAGAAAATTCCCTTACATAGAATCACATGCAGGGAGATGAAGGACTACCGCGGTATTGTCTACAAGAGTGAAGTCCAAAAACTATGCGAGCATTGATAGTCTGTTTTAGATAATGTGGGAAATATACGCGATTGCAGTCTTTCTCGGAATATTCCAATGATGAATTCTTCTCGGGTTATCAGCCGAGTGGTGGCGTCATCTTGTCGCAACGTTTCGATGAGTTTCGTACCCATCATCTCCTTCGCCAGAAGATGATGGGTACGAAAATCATCGAAACGTTGCGACAAGACGACGTCACCATCTTCTTCGCCAGAAGATGATGGGTACGAAACTCATCGAAACGTTGCGACAAGACGACGTCACAACTCGGATAATAACCCGAGAAGAATTCATCAGTGTGGGAGATTATACCGCTGTTGATAAATTTCTCTTATGTATGACTGTTGCGTTCAATAAGCTATCGAAACAACGCTGTTTAATATGCGCTGCACTAATACAAAATGAATTTCAACTTACGATGATGAAGTTACGAAAAAAGTCTTTATTTATAAAACCATCCCAAATTAGCATGAATTAGAGGGATAAAACGCACTTTCGGCTTCGCAACTGTGTTTCTACGTCCAGCCCACAGTCACACTGCAGTAGCATCATAAAAAGGATTACCACGAAGCTGTGAAAATGTAGGAATACAAGTCGATACACAACGCAATCCATTTATCAGATCATTCAGTGCCACAGTTAAGTCAATGCAAATAACAGAAACAGAGAAAACGGATTAACATACGTGAGAGTCTACAAGTTTTTCACTTTAGATCTGCAGGGTACACAGTTAACTGAGCGATATAACTTATGGAGATAAGTTGTCTTAAGATTCCTGCTATGAGCTGATGTAAATATGGAATCGTTTCTGTGCATTATTGTCTCGTAAGAAGGGTAAAGCCATCCCTCCCTCCTTACACGATGCCGTGGTTGACGATGTAATCGGAATAATTGGAAATTTGTGGTACGGACTATGGGACGAAACAGCTGAGGTCATCGGTCTCTAGGCTTACACACTACTTAATCTAACTTAAACTAACAGGTAGTAGCGGATGCGAACGAGGAGGCAAATTGGTAAACCAGAGTGGCAAAAGTGCTGCTATCTATTGACGGAGAGAAGAACACGGGCCACTAGCACGGCTCACAATTTGAATTTGGTGGTTTACATTTAAAATGAAGGAAAAACAAAAAATTACATAAAAATATACGATATAAGTTAAAAGTGCATTATGTGTAGTAAAGGAGCGTATTTTTGCCTTCTCGTTCGCATCCGCTACTCCCTGTTCTGCGCTCATATGCAGCACACCGCGTCTGGTACACGCGGCGCTCGGGGACCACAGCACAGCGTGTGTTGTGATATCATTTGTTTACATTTCCTACCCAGGGACTCGTCCGTAGTACTGTCTGGTGCCACTTGCGCACTGACACTGGTTTCACAGCACCTAGCCCGACCGGCGGTATCGAAATGTTTTTTAAAAGTTTTAAAAACTTTTTAGAAAATATTTGTTTTTGTCTTTTATGTGTGTTGCGGCGTGTGAAAATTATCTCCCGCCTTTTGCTATTTCCAGTACGAAACCTGAGGGTGGGCTTATAACAGTCCGAAACCGGTCGTGTGAAAATAAAGTAAATTACAACTGAAGCGGTATTTTCAACCTCTGCTTCTTTCGCCACGCTGAGTTTCGATTGTCACAGTTCTCTTTCTCAGCTGCACTTTCCGGTGAAACGGCAGGGTGACATCTGAGCGTCATTTGGACACTGGAAGTCAAGCCTGTTTCCGGTACGGTAGTATGAATCTGCAGCTTATCTGAAGGTAACCCAACTGCTACAGAGATGACAGCGGCATAGAAATGATGACTTGTTTATCCTCGCTTCGCGGGTCAAGGTCGGATTGGTGAGCCTTATCTAAACTGTTTTGTTAGTACCAAGGCGAAAGGAATTGATCCGGCCCAGACTACAAATTTTTCCGATAATGATATCATTGCGTCACATAGTGAGACCGCATGCTGCATAGCACCGGGACTTTGATGAGGATAGCATCGGGTGGTGGACACTCCCTGTCGCGACCTCGAGTTACCAAAGTAAGTCTCTAAAACGACTCGAAGACATCTTCCAAGACACGATTAGGCGTGTGTTAACTATGTATGAGCGATTTAAAAACGGGAGTACATACGGAAACAATGATGCAGGTCTGATCTGGAAAGGTTTAATTTCTTTTGTCAAGCTCATTTCATCTACATTCAACTTTTTCAGGTTATTTAACGGTGATGCAAAGACTGAGACCTCTGTCCGCCCCCGGTAGCTGAGTGGTCAGCGCGATAGAATGTCAATCCTAGGGCCCGGATTCGATTCCCGGCTGGGTCGGAGATTTTCTCCTCTCAGGGACTGGGCGTTGTGTTGTCCTAATCACAATCATTTCATCCCCACCGACGCGCAAGTCGCCGAAGTGGAGTCAAATCGAAAGACTTGCACCCGGCGAACGGTCTACCCGACGGGTGGCCCAAGTCACACGAAATTTTTTACAGTTCCCTGGTCTCCATGTTTATTTGTCCTTCTGGTTTTGCCCTGTTTATGTGACCCTCAACTTCTTAGTTGAGCAAGAGCCCCTGACCAACTATATCAGGAGAGAGGTTGATGTTCGCAGGTATTAAGCCCTTCCAATAATCTCCAGGATGACATGAAATGACAGTCAGCGGTTTCCACTGCGTCAGATTTGGCAGCAAGATCAGTAATACCATGGCTACATTTTTTGTTTTCGACCTTCGATCACTCGAGAAATGGAAACCACTGTAAAAATCAAAAATGTTTTAGGTGCAGTTTTAGCTACACCTTCAGCTGCTTCGCTGCATAGTCGCCGCTCTGATTTAGACATTTGTCGTAGCGTGGTACCAACTTATCAATACCCTCGTCACAGAAGGATGCCGTCTGTGATTGCAGCGAACTGCCTATGCTCGTCTGTGCAAAATTGCTGTCCTCATAGCTAACGGTTCATGTGAGGGAACAGATGAAAATGAAAGGGAGCCAAGTCCTGGCTGTATGGTGGGTGATCAAACACTTCCCATCAGAACCGCTGCAGCAGAGTGTTCCTTGCCCCTGCAATGTGCGACTGAGAATTTCATGAAGAAGGAAATGTTTGACAGTTACGTTATCTGGCTGCATGAAACCATGCTTAAACCATCAGCAGGGCTTCACATTTGGCGGGAGAGAGTACTTTCTATGCATCTCGACATGCTCACCGTGTGCTTATAAGGGAACATTCCCAAGAGTCAGTACACAATCTTGATGAAACTTGGGGGGTGCGTAGAAGGGGAAAAATAGCGCAATACGTATTTTTTTTGTTTGTGTCCAATTTCACTTTTAAGGAATAAAACACACCTCGAAAGGTTTAGAGGGAATATCTACGAAACGAAGGTATACAGAAAATATTTCTCATGTAAGAGTTGGTATGTAATTAACGAGATTCAAATAATTTGTGCGTTTGTGTCTGGCCGCGAGTCGTGCTTGGATAGCGTAATGGTAAGGCGGCCGCTCGCGATATGCGGGAAATCTAGGTTCGAGTCCCAGCCCGGCACAAATTTTGTATATCCACATTCCATTATGCAGCTGATGGCTATCAACTTCCGCAAATGCGAATACATTTCATGTATTTCAAGACGGTTGTAGTCGCCGCAGTCACTGTTCCTCAGGACACGCATGCATATCCAAAGGAACATTGCAACGTAATTCGCAATAACACAGGCACCTCAATATCGTATTCATCCGTCGACACCCGGCAAGCGACTTTCAAGTAAAATGTCTCGCCTGTAAGGGAATATACATAATGGATGTACGAGTACATGTTTTGGACGCATGGTTGACGACATATAGAAGTTTGGATCTGGCTGTGAGTCGTGCAAGGATAGCCAAATGATAAGGCGAACGCTCGGGATAAGCGGGAAATCCGGGTTCGAGCCCGAGCCCGGCACAAATTTTCATTGTCGTCATTTCATTATACAGCTACTGGTTTTCCATATTCGCAATTGCGAATACATTTATGTATTTCTGCTGAAGGTGGTTGCTTATGAGTCTGATAGCTGGGCTGCCATCTGTTAGCAACGACAAGTAACAAGGTCATAATTATTGGGTGGCTCACCGTTCGTCAGCAGCATAAATCAACAATTGGTTTCATTGCGTAAGTGGATGTTACTTTTTAACAATTTATAGCTAGTATGTTTCATACTCGTTCTCATATTGCATAGGAAATGCTGTAAACTGGCCAGTACTTTACTGTCGGACATCAAAGCAACAACTCATAGGTTCATTTATGTCGACCTGCTTCGAAATTATACGTTTTGTAGTGATCTACAGCTGTCATGCCCATTTGAACTTTTCCATAATTGGCATAATATTTGCTGACCTAGAACCACTTTGATTGATCCAATTCCAAAAAATGGGTGTAGTTTAAGAATGGGACCATATTATAACAATGTGGGACGAGAGGTGAAAAAGGGGGAGGGGGCAGACATGATTACCTCACGCATTATGGAGCGCGGGAAGAATAACTGTTTAAATAGCTCTCTCTGCGCTGTAATTAATCTAACCCTGTTCTCACGGCCCCTGCGGGAGAAATAGGGGGAAGGGGGGCGGGGGGGGGGGGGGAGGGGAGTAGTATACTCCCATATAGATTCATCTCTGAAACCGGGTGCTTCCAGATAATGGAAAGATTATTGATTGAACGCTTCTCAAAGCACTTTTACAAAAAATGGTTCAAATGGCTCTGAGCACTATGGAACTTAATATCTGTGGTCATCAGTCCCCTAGAACTTAGAACTACTTAAACCTAACTAACCTAAGGACATCACACACATCCATGCCCTAGGCAGGATTCGAACCTGCGACCGTAGCGGTCACGTGGTTCCAGACTAAAGCGCCTAGAACCGCACGGCCAAACCGGCCGGCCCGCACTTTGCCGGTTGCAGGCATTATAAGAAGGATTTTGTTTATAAGCTCTCTAAAAATCACGATGGTTTTAGTGTTGAGATGAAAGAGGAAGGTGTGTTAAAAGTGTCAGATAAGTTTCAAACATAGAACAGTGTATACATTAATTATTTTGGGGAGGGAGATTAAAAATGCTTTACGAAAGTAAAAGAATCAAATGTGTATGGAGACTCAGATATTTCGAAATTTGAATGTTGTGAACATGTGCAGAAAAGTATGGGTGCAAGGATGCGAAAAATAAAGAACAGGAGAAGAAATAAACTGCCTGATGGTAATCCAGACTCAGGACATCGTCTTGCCGGCCGTGGTGGCCAAGCGGCTCTAGGCACTTCAGTCCGGAACCGCGCGACTGCTACGGTCGCACGTTCGAACCCTGCCTCGGGCGTGGATGTATGTGATGTCCTTAGGTTAGTTAGGTTTAAGTAGTCCTAAGTTCTAGTGGGGAAACATTACACGCAACCTCTTATAGCCCGAAGCTGCAACGATACTATAAATCCTAATTTTAGGAGGCTTCAGTGATATAAATCTTTTGGCAAAATGATGTCACATGCATATGCAAACAAATTACAAGAATTTTGTATGCAGAGGCGGCTTCTTGCTGAATAGACGGTGGAATGCATGTTGCACTTAAACAGTAGATTGACATCGCGTAAATTCCAACACACAAAATGATTTCTCTTGTGGTGTAGTTGCCATGTTGCCACAAACAAACAACAGCGCAGCTGCATCAAAACTTTGCATGTATCAGTGGAAAGTTTCAATTTGTTTCTATGTTTTATAGTTTGTCTGCAGTAAGCAACTGAAATCTGTTTTTCATTTTGAATCATCCGCCATATAATAACACATGAGAAAAGCAATTTCTGAAATTGTTTACATGCCAACCTATCGTAACAGAAATAGACTACGACAAAGAAACCGAAATTGCACATTTTCATAGCAGAGCACAGCATTTCCTTTCTCGCGATTTTAACTGAAAACCTTTACATTGTTTAAATGTCCCAATGTTCGTTAGACTACCGTGCAAAAATTTGAAGGAAATCAATTACACGTTTTCGAGATTTTTGTTAACAACTTTCCATGCAAATTTCCGTCAGAATGTTCATTAGATTAACGTGTAAAAATTTGAAGTAAATTGGCGAAGAACGTTTCGAGATGTAAGATTCTGAACAAACGAATATTGACATTTTAATGTATTTAGATTACGTTGGGCAAAAATCATGGCACGTAACAAAACGGATAGCGAATTATTGCTAATGGTACATATTTGCTATGTTATCGGCAGAGAGCATTATTAAGTACATTAGTTTTTACTATAAAGTTTAATAAATCAGTGTTCACATATTACAATGGCTGTAACGGTAGCGACGAGCCATTGTCGATATACCAATAAAAAACATAAAGAACAATATACAAATATACATATAACGACTTAACACATCAAATAAATATTATAGCTGATATTTTTTTATGGTCGTAAGGTCGTGGTCCTAACGTTTCGTCTTCCAGAGCTGGAGACGTCATCAGATGGTTTAACAACTCAAAAAACAGTTGCATCCTGAAACAAGCTCATCAGGAAGAACTATTTATACGTATCCCCGCAGCAGTCGGTTCGTGACGTCATCAAACCGCTGAGGTCACGAACCGCCCTTTTCGTGGATACATATAAAAAGTTCGGCCTGCTGAGCTTGTTTGAGACTGCAACTACTTTCTGAATCGTTAAAGCCTCTGATGTCTCCAGCACTGGAAGATAAAGCGTTGCCGGCCGAAGTGGCCGTGCGGTTAAAGGCGCTGCAGTCTGGAACCGCAAGACCGCTACGGTCGCAGGTTCGAATCCTGCCTCGGGCATGGTTGTTTGTGATGTCCTTAGGTTAGTTAGGTTTAACTAGTTCTAAGTTCTAGGGGACTAATGACCTCAGCAGTTGAGTCCCATAGTGCTCAGAGCCATTTGAACCATTTTTGATAAAGCGTTAGACAATGAATTATGATCTCGACCACGGCCCTATGCCCACAAAAGAAATATAAGCAATAACGCAAATACTGGCCGTAAAAGACTGCACTCAATGATTAAATAAATGCCAGCTACAAAACTTGAAATTTATAATTGATGTCCTAAATACTGCTTGTCTGATGGCAGTATCAAGGCTTGCTCAGAATCAACATTTTCCTATTATTGAACTGATTGTGGCGAGCCAATGTAAGTCAACTGCAGCGAGAAGGGATTGTGGAAACCATTACAGTTTGGTTTGTAGAAAGGATTTAAAATGAATTTAAAATAAAATGATAAAAAGCAGTATATCACAATAACGTATACCTGTCAATAATTATTCGATAACGGTTAAAAAGTGTTTTAAAGGGAGTGTAGAGTGTTATCACATGAATAGTGGTCGGAACGAATTACGAGTAATCTTCATCAGCGATCTGATCATACGATACAACAACTATTCACCTGTTTTATGTTTGGTGCTGTGTCAACTGATTACTCGTCTACATTCGTGTACGAGAACAACGCCAGGCACCGGCCAACAATTATAAATAAATCATCATGAAGTAATTTGGCGGAGTCATTTTGTTCAAATGGCTCTAAGCACTATGGGACTTAACATCTGAGGTCATCACTCCCCTAGGCTTAGAACTACTTGAACCTAACTAGCCTAAGGACATCACACACATCCAAGCCCGAGGCAGGATTCGAACCTGCGACCGCAGCAGCAGCGCGGCTCCGGACTGAAGCGCCTAGAACCTCTCGGCTACACTGGCCGGCTGGCGCAGTCATTCATCAAGCTACTTGCCAAGAGAAAGTAATGGGACGAAGAGCACAGCACAAGGTAGCTATTATAGTGTGGTTATCAATGCGTAATACTTAGGAATCGTATTCCAAAAGAAAATAACAAGAATATCAACAGGTGCCCTAAATGCAATGTTTTCAAAGACTGATACGACCAGTTGTAATCACTGTCGCTTTTGCGTTTCTGTTTCAGTTGCGTCTTCAAAGTTTATGATTTGTTGTAACACTGTCTTATTACTTGTATGACATACAACGAACATTACGTCGGAAGGCTCATTCAAAACACGGCAACGCTCTAGCAAATTTAAATGTACTAGCCTGAGCCTACCTTAATGCTCAATACATTAAGCAGTGGTTAGTTATAAAGCGATTGGCTTTCTTTCTGTGGAGTTGTTCCTTTTAAAATTATGCTATGCTTAACTGTGACAGAGAATCTCTTTTTGTGGAGAACTACGGAAGCATTTGAGGCAATGCAGATTTTTTCACGTATGTACAACAGGGTTACGAACTTGTTGCAACTTCTGTCTGAAGCATAGTTAAAGAATGCTTTGGGTTACAAGTAACCGCTACTTAATTTTTTCTTCTTTCTTTAAGTATATTTCATCACGAATGGGAATGATTTACGAACAGATGTCTTCGATCGAGCATTATAAATAATATATTGAAGTGGAAGCAACATAAACTTAATTAAGAGTGAGTGGGGGAGGACGAGAAATCAGTTAACATTTACCTTTTCCGTTTATTTGTACGAGGTGCGGCTAGAAAAAAACCGGACTGATGCTGGAAAAAACATTTATTTACAATTATTTACAATTTCATGTTATCTCCTTCAATGTACTCTCCTCCTCGGTCTCTACACGGCTCCATACGAATTTTCCACTGTTCATAGCAATGCTGCAGATCATTTTCGGTAAGTCCATACATTACTTCCGTCGCTTTTTCTTTTACTGCTTCAACAGTCTCAAATCTAGTTCCTTTCAAAGCTGACTTGACTTTAGGGAAAAGAAAAAAGTCACAGGGGGCCAAATCAGGTGAGTAGGGTGGATGATCTAAGATGGGAATGTTGTGTTTTGCCAAAAACGTCTTCACTGACAACGCACTGTGAGCTGGGGCATTGTCTTGGTGAAGGATCCATGACTTTTTTCTCCACAAATCGTTCCGTTTTCTCCGTACTCGCTCACGTAGGGTAGCCAGGACGCTAATGTAGTAATGCTGATTCACTGTTTGTCCCTCTGGTACCCAATCAATGTGCACAATCCCTTTGATGTCAAAAAAAAAAAAACAATCATCATTGCCTTGAATTTCGATTTTGACATTCGTGCTTTTTTTGTCGTGGAGAACCAGGAGTTTTCCAATGCATCGATTGGCGTTTAGTTTCGGGATCGTAAGTAAAAAACCACGATTCATCGCAAGTAATAACATTTTGTAAGAAGGTGGGATCACTTTCAATGTTTTCCAGGATGTCAGAACAAATCATTCTTCGGCGTTCCTTTTGTTCAATTGTGAGACACTTTGGAACCATTTTTGAACACACTTTGTTCATGTTGAAACTTTCATGAAGAATCTGCCTAACACTTTCCGTGTCAACTCCTGTTAACTCAGACACTGCTCTGATTGTTAAACGGCGATCTTGTCGAACAAGTTTACCGATTTTTTCAATGTTTGCATCAGTTTTTGCTGACAATGGTCTGCCAGTGCGAGTGTCATCACTGGTGTTTCGTGGCCATCTTTAAATCGTTTAAACCACTCAAACACTTGTGTTCGCGATAAACAATCATCGCCGTACACTTGTTGTAACATTACAAACGTTTCACTTGCAGATTTTCCTAGTTTGAAACAAAATTTGATGTTAACACGCTGTTCTTTCTGTACACTCAACATTTTCCGACGCACAGACAAAACGTCAACTACTTAAAACAGACGCCACGGGCAGACTGAGTGCAGGAGGCAGATGAAACTCGAGCAGTAGGCGGAGCGAGAGTCACGTGACAGGCCACGCGACTTTCAGCCTTATTGCATTCGTTTTATTGTTTCACCAGTACTAGTCCGGTTTTTTTCTAGCCACACCTCGTATAGCGCTGAGTGCCGAGAGAAGATGTTCAAAACAGCCATTTCCGTAACAAAACTACAGAAATTTTTTCCTCAGTGTATTTTCTACAAAATACACTAGCCAGTTACGATTTTATGACCAGTCGGCGCTAGAGGGCACTGAAAAGCAGCGGTTTTGGACCCTTCCGCGAAAACATCAAAACGCCCGTTCCCACCCCGCACAACTCGTGATTATACACTCCTGGAAATGGAAAAAAGAACACATTGACACCGGTGTGTCAGACCCACCATACTTGCTCCGGACACTGCGAGAGGGCTGTACAAGCAATGATCACACGCACGGCACAGCGGACACACCAGGAACCGCGGTGTTGGCCGTCGAATGGCGCTAGCTGCGCAGCATTTGTGCACCGCCGCCGTCAGTGTCAGCCAGTTTGCCGTGGCATACGGAGCTCCATCGCAGTCTTTAACACTGGTAGCATGCCGCGACAGCGTGGACGTGAACCGTATGTGCAGTTGACGGACTTTGAGCGAGGGCGTATAGTGGGCATGCGGGAGGCCGGGTGGACGTACCGCCGAATTGCTCAACACGTGGGGCGTGAGGTCTCCACAGTACATCGATGTTGTCGCCAGTGGTCGGCGGAAGGTGCACGTGCCCGTCGACCTGGGACCGGACCGCAGCAACGCACGGATGCATGCCAAGACCGTAGGATCCTACGCAGTGCCGTAGGGGACCGCACCGCCACTTCCCAGCAAATTAGGGACACTGTTGCTCCTGGGGTATCGGCGAGGACCATTCGCAACCGTCTCCATGAAGCTGGGCTACGGTCCCGCACACCGTTAGGCCGTCTTCCGCTCACGCCCCAACATCGTGCAGCCCGCCTCCAGTGGTGTCGCGACAGGCGTGAATGGAGGGACGAATGGAGACGTGTCGTCTTCAGCGATGAGAGTCGCTTCTGCCTTGGTGCCAATGATGGTCGTATGCGTGTTTGGTGCCGTGCAGGTGAGCGCCACAATCAGGACTGCATACGACCGAGGCACACAGGGCCAACACCCGGCATCATGGTGTGGGGAGCGATCTCCTACACTGGCCGTACACCACTGGTATCGTCGAGGGGACACTGAATAGTGCACGGTACATCCAAACCGTCATCGAACCCATCGTTCTACCATTCCTAGACCGGCAAGGGAACTTGCTGTTCCAACAGGACAATGCACGTCCGCATGTATCCCGTGCCACCCAACGTGCTCTAGAAGGTGTAAGTCAACTACCCTGGCCAGCAAGATCTCCGGATCTGTCCCCCATTGAGCATGTTTGGGACTGGATGAAGCGTCGTCTCACGCGGTCTGCACGTCCAGCACGAACGCTGGTCCAACTGAGGTGCCAGGTGGAAATGGCATGGCAAGCCGTTCCACAGGACTACATCCAGCATCTCAACGATCGTCTCCATGGGAGAATAGCAGCCTGCATTGCTGCGAAAGGTGGATATACACTGTACTAGTGCCGACATTGTGCATGCTCTGTTGCCTGTGTCTATGTGCCTGTGGTTCTGTCAGTGTGATCATGTGATGTATCTGACCCCAGGAATGTGTCAATAAAGTTTCCCCTTCCTGGGACAATGAATTCACGGTGTTCTTATTTCAATTTCCAGGAGTGTATATATCAACCAAACCTCTAGACGACGTGGAAATACATTAAATTTCCTATAATATTGGTTTGAAACATTCAGTTTTCTCGTACGGGGGAGTTAGAAAAGCGCAGGCTACAAAAAAAAAAAAAAAAAAAAGGTGAGCTGGCCTTTGCGGCCGAGCGGTTCTAGGCGCTTCAGTGTGCCCTGGATATGGATGTGTGTGATGTCCTTAGGTTCGTTAGGTTTAAGTAGTTCTAGGTTCTAGGGGACTGATGACCTCAGATGTTAAGTCCCATAGTGCTCAGAGCCATTTGAACCATTTTGAACGAAAAATGTCTTGTGCGCCCTACAGTCAAATCCATCTCTCAGCAGCCCTGTAAGTTCGGTATATTACGATTAAAAGAGGTTGTTTTGAATGAACTGATTAAAAAATCATGTTTAATGATAACATTAGCAAATTATATCTACAGTATATAGGTATTTCTTACTGAGTAGGAACATGAATGCGGAATTGTAAGTAGTAATATACCGGGTGATCAAAAAGTCAGTATAAATTTGAAAACTTAACAAACCACGGAATAATGTAGATAGAGGGGTAAAAATTGACACACATGCTTGGAATGACATGGGGTTTTATTAGAACCAAAAAAATTTCTAGATGCGTGAAAGATCTCTTACGCGTGTCGTTTGGTGATGATCGTGTGCTCAGCCGCCACTTTCGTTATGCTTGGCTTCCCAGGTCCGTGCGATTATTGGCTTTGGGGTTACCTGAAGCCGCAAGTGTATCGTGATCGACTGACATCTCTAGGGATGCTGAAAGACAACATCCGACGCCAATGCCTCACCATAACTCCGCCCATGCTTTACAGTGCTGTTCACATTATTCCTCGACTACAGCTATTGTTGAGGAATGATGGTGGACATATTGAGCATTTCCTGTAAAGATCATCATCTTTGCTTTGCCTTACTATGTTATGCTAATTATTGCTATTCTGGTCAGATGAAGCGCCATCTGTCGGACATTTTGTGAACTTTTGTATTTTTGTGGTTCTAATAAAACCCCATGTCATTCCAAGCATGTGTGTCAATTTGTACCTCTCCATCTACTTTATTCCGTGTTTTATTCAGTTTTCAAATTTATACTGACTTTTTGATCACCCGGTACATGTATTATGAAATCGGAGGGTGTTGAGCCCAGGATTGGGTCATCACTTCGAGTAAGTTCTTCATCTGGAAAATAATGAAGGTATTTTGTGTTAGAACATGGTGACAAAAGACATAAGTTGTATAGTGAACTATGGATGCATAAAGAAATACCTGCACTGGTGTCATGTACGCAATTTTTCACTCGTCTCCGTTTGGCCATTCGTGGACGAGGCAAAGTTCCTCGGGTGCTAGAAGGTCAACGCAAAGCGTCAGACGCTGTGGACGGTCCAGTCTGAAGAGTGAGTTCTTGTTGTTCTTCAACCGAAAAAAATGTAATTCAATGATTATTATGACAGTCATAATAGCATACAAGTCATCAGCAGACAGGGCTTCCAAACCTACCATTGAATCTGCAGCTCAACACCACCCGCTCAGAGCTTTCCATCAGATCCTGCAGTAGATCGGTAACCACTTAGATAGAGAACAGTGGTGGTGGAAGTCGACGAAGAATGGGTTGGCTCCCATTACCACGGAAAACTGTCATTGTCGAGAAACACACAGTGTTCAAGTTACAAGCGAAAAACCTGAAAAAGTGTGAAAATTGATGTTTTTCACGTTTTTCGTTGCGAAGCCGACCTTCTACAAGCCAGAAAATATGAAATTCGTATTCAGCACCTCAATAAACATACACAATTGTTGAGAAAAAAACTTCAGTAATTTGTTTACGGGAAAAGGACTATTTGACTTGGATATTTTACCGATCAGTGGAGTCGCGCTCTTTGAGTAGTATCATGAAACAAACGAAGGCAACATCATTGTGGAAAGTACGAACAGGGAGCAACATCTGCGACAGCGAAAATTCTAAGTGGAAACCTGAAAATCTTCACAGGGATATCTACTACTCACGGTAGATATACTGAAAGGAGTGTTAGTGAGTGAATGAATGCATGGTAATCGTAATTCATAGTAGTTTTCCGTATTTTCTCTGGTTTCTTCCTTGGCTTCTGTGCGACATCTTGAAAGCATTTTGTATATGGACAGAAAAAATGAATCGACAATTTTAGGATAGAGAGGAATTCTATGTGTCGGTAAGACTTAACTTTAATTTGAAACAGAGAAGTTATGGGTCTTAGGTTTTCCCTTTAGTTAAATGAGAATGATATATCGTTCTGTCTTTCGAATTATTGAAGAAAACACAAAGTCGCTTTAATCTTGGTTTAAATCGGTTGTGCAAACGATCTGAAATTTTTATGCTTATTTACATCTGGAAGTAGTGATGCGTGCTCAATTAATCAAGACAGGTCATGTCCTCTGCAGTCCTGTTAGTATTCATTATGAAAATTACTGAGAATTTGAGATTTTTTCAGTCCTACGCAAGACGGTACAGCTTGTGGCTCTAAATACTATTTCACGAATTCAGTCACATTCCACATTAGTGGTTGAACGTACAACGCAAAGCTGCAGTGAATATTGATGGATTTACAGCTTACCTAATATGGTACTGACAACTTCAGTCGCAGTCAGCAGTCGTTTTATGGAATGTCTCATAGGGGAAACTTTATTTCATCTTGATCACCAAGGCAGCAGAAACTATAGATAACACAAGCGCTAATAGTGTTGACTTGGTTTTGTATGTAGCGACGAATATGTTCTATTAACACTGTTTTCCTTGGCAGTCATGGTCAGATGCACTAGTTCACTTTTCATATTACAGTTGAGACGCGATAGCGTGTGGTCAGATGGATGTGTGAACTTTTGATATTTTCTGTTTAGATCAAAGAGGTGTTCCAAGCGGCTTTTACAAAAAATCAGGTCATTTCCATTTCCAAGAACAGTTTTAGGACAGCTACACAAAATTATAGGCACACGTAGTTTATGAAACTCGGGTGTAGGATTCTGGAAAACGTTTTATGCTATATCTACAGAGCAAGAACCAACTCATTTTGCCACTTTCTCTTTTATTAAGGAAACTAAAATAAACCACGAACAGTAACACACTCTTCAAAACCAAAAACCAATTTGGATCCCTTCTTGCGGATCAAGCAAGTAACAACTAATTCCTATAATCAGAGTTCCCTTCGACTCAATACCCTCGCAACTGTTCCACGTCGACATCGGCTGTTAGCAGGTGGTAGCTAGCCTAACACAACGGAAGCGACGTATCATAATCGTTGCGGAAGAGAGGAGGCTCGAGGTGGCACACCTCCGGACCGGCCGATCTTCTCCGCACTAGGCGAGTCGAGAACAGCCCACTGAACGGCCAGGCGCCGGCTTATCTAGCCCCAGGCGGAAGAATATTTCTGGGACTATTTGCACACACGTGATCGCCAGGAAATAGTTCGTTGATCGTCGCGCACCCTTCCTTTGCTTGCTGCTCCTGGTGGACGTTGGCCGCACCTATGTGCTTGTTGTCAACTGTGGTACTTGCTTGTAAACACACTTGCGTTGACCAGACTTCGCAGCGGAGTCTGCAACCCGCATCGCTGGTCTGTCTGCGGTGTTGCCGCTGAAGTAGGCGTCTGTGGTGACTGCACCATTTTAAACATGTAACACGTCAGCCTCAGTTGCAATTAGAAACCAGTCTTTACCTAGGTTTCAGCCAAAATGATTTGGCCTTCTTCCCAAGCTATTGACACTAAACTAGTGCATGCCAAAGTTTGGCCATGTCAAGTATGAAACTGTAGCACCGTAGTAACCAGTCATAAATCTACATTACTTAGCTGAAGAGAAACAGCAGGCCCCACTGCGCTGACGAAGTCGGTGGGCCGCGAGAGCTGCGCCGGAACTAATCGCAGAGAGCAGATATCTACCAGGCACTGCTGATGGTCATGCGCATGTTCACGTGCAAATATAGATGCATAAACAATAGCTACCTTTACGTTAGGAACTGGATTAATATAACCATTGAAACTGTTAATGGCGTAATCTGTAACCGAACTTACTTCTGAGGAGAACGAGAACCCTATAAACGGATTCGGAGCCCATAAGAAAGATTAGCTATTACTCGGCAAAATTATTCCTCAATTTTGAATACATTACTATTTGACTAAAGAAAGTGGAGTCAAGCGTCGGCGACTACAAAGGCACCGTAACAAAATGGTTCAAATGGCTCTGAGCACTATGGGATTTAACATCTGAGGTCATCAGTCCCCTAGACTTAGAACTACTTAAACCTAACTAACCTAAGGACATCACACATATCCATGCCCGAGACAGGATTCGAATCTGCGACCGTAGCAGTCGCGCGGTTCCGGACTGAAGCGCCTAGAACCGCTCGGCCACCGCAGCCGGCAATATTTTTCAAAGTTTATGTATGTACTTCGATACATTTATGTACTTTAACACACATAAACAACAACAACAAATAATAAGCCGGCTGGCACCATAACATCAGGGCCGGTGAAGCAACGGTTGAAAACCTTTGAAAAAGTTCTTATTTCTCAATTGTCATTATGTAGGTTTACTTTATCAAGCAACAGGTGTTTAATGATTTACAACTCCTCAAGGATGTCAAGCCTAGTGCCTTTAACATCGCAATTTAATAGCTCTGTGTTATTTGGTGGGTATTTGTTCTTTATATCTAGCTGAGAGGGCTCTCCCTGTCTGGCAGATGTAATAACTAGGGCAATCACTACAGGTGATTTTGTACACCCCAGAACGAGATAATTTGTCATTAGTATTCTTTAACGAGTTCTTTTAGAGGCTGTTATTCGTAGAATATGCAATCTTGAAGCCGTGTCTCTTTAAGAGACGTCCTATTTTATAAGATGCTTTGCCTATGAAGGGAATAGAAATGAAGCTAGTGGAGTTATACTCTGGTGCGACGCCTAGTGTAGATGAAGTCGCACTTTTTCTACCTGTTTTTTTGTTAAAGAGCTGTCTCACAATTTCAGGTTTATATCCATTATTATAGGCGATAATATTTAGGATTTGTAACTCGTTCTCCAATGCGTCTGCTGAAAGAGAAATGGCGAGCGCTCGGTGTATGCAAGAATGGAAGAAGGCCATTTTGTGGGCTTGGGGGTGTTTATACTTAACATGGCCAAACTTTGGCATGCAATACTTCAGTGGCAATAGCTTCTGAAGGAGGCCAAACTATTTTGGTTGAAACCCAGCTAAAGATTGGTTTCTATTTTCAACTGAGGCTGATGTGTTATATGTTTAAGTATCACAGTTGCAGACGGGCTGCACGTTGTTAGAAGTTCTTACAGCATTTTAACCTGTAGCATTCTGATTTTTTTTTTCGGAGACTGAAAATCTCTTCCTTAGGATCCACAAACAGTGATCACGAAAAAACTCAGTTAATTCAGGTCGTCCACGAAAACCAGAGTGTAGCAAAGAGCAGTTACATGGTTAATGCCATATTCCTTCAGTTCTGACACGTGTTCTACACTGATCCACACTGTCCCTAGTGAACTACATACGAGGTTACAGAA
This sequence comes from Schistocerca nitens, assembly GCF_023898315.1. NCBI lineage: Eukaryota > Metazoa > Arthropoda > Insecta > Orthoptera > Acrididae > Schistocerca > Schistocerca nitens. The sequence continues at coordinate 420,254,809 of NC_064617.1, read as the reverse complement.
TAACAGACAACGTCGTGTCTAGATTGGAGATTTTCTTGTAAATACAACTTAATGGGAAGAAATCGTTAGCTGTGAAAGTTGAGAAACATCTATTATTGTTCGCAATAGATAAATGGCGATCAAAAAGTTTCCATTTGAGGGTGTTGCTGCAGCGTACATGCAATGCGACTCCGATGCGAGTATATAAGCACCAACATTCAGGCAATGATTAGTGAGGCATTCATGTCTCTCCGAAGTGCACATCTTAAATGCAGACACATGAACTATGGCAACGTTATTAACAAATCGGCCCAAACAGGACCAAAGTGCTGTTATTCTTTTCTTAACTGCCAAAGGACTAAAACCGGTAGACACCCATCGGAGAATGAAGAATGTGTACGGGGTAGCATGTCTGCCGGAAACCGAGGTCCGGGAAGACTGCGACAAGGGTTGCTGTTTCTTCATGATAATGCACGTCCCCATATCGCTGATGTCGTAACGCAGAAGTTACGACAACTCAAGTGGGAGACATTCGAGCACCCGCCATACAGTCCTGATCTCTCCCCATGCGAATATAACGCTTTCTGTCCCTTAAAGGCCTTGAAGGGAGACACGAAGATGTGCAGCAGGCAGTTACGGACTTCATTACGCAACAAGACAGGGCGTTCTACCAAACGGTTATCTTCAATCTGGTGCATCAGTGGGACGGTTGCCTCGGAGCTCACGGCGATTTGGTCTGATTCTCGACTGTACGACCTTCGAAAGGAACCTTTTTGAACGCCCCTTGTATGTTGAATTCATCAGAAATAATTTTACAGATTTTGGGGAGGGATTTCTCTAATGAAAATCCTTCACTTCTGGATTACTAATGAAACTTTACATCCAACGCATTTTAAGGTAAAATCCAACAATGATCAACAAATCGCGTTAATTTCTTGGGTAAGAAAGTGATAATATAGATACGTCTGCTGGTGCACTAATTCAATTCTTGATGGCGTCGTATTTCTATGGATATATGTTTAAATTTGAGATTTGTGTTCGTTAGTCAGTCTGAAAGTTTCTCGTGTGTACTAGCAGTCAGTTACCTGGTAAATGAAAAGTTTTGTTTAACCACGATTGGAAAGTCACTCCGTGCCGACGCAAGGCTGCACGGCTGTATCAAAACGCATTTCCGAAGAAGACAAGTAGCACAAAATTTGCTGTTGCTTACGTGGCATTGCTCACACATGAGATATGATCCATGGTACTACAAACGATAGTTTGAAGCAGATCAGGTTGCATTCGTACTCTTAACCAGCAAGAATGCTTTCTGTACACTGTCGAAGTAGATCCACGAATCAGCCACGATTATGTCGCTGTAACATCTGATACAACAAGTGGTAATTCGCGAGTAGTTCGTACATCCGTATTATCTTCAACACGTACAGGTTCTTTCACAATCTGACCGCCGACCGAGGGAAAATGTATACTTTTTGATTGTTGCACAAACCTGCAATCTGTCGCTCGTATCTTCAGCCTCACTTGCAGATGAGGCAACATTCAGAAGCAGAGTGAAGTGTATCCTTATACTACCTAGGCAGATACTGCTGCTAATGACTTGGCGTATGGAACCAAGATGAAAGTCAAATCGGTAGCCGAAAGCACAAAAGGAAGTGAGCGTCAAGACTGCAAGTACCACGAGCCTAAATCATTCCTGATGAACGAAAGCAAGAATCGCCTTATACGACAATACACGATCCAACAACATTCCAAAATAAAACCGAGATCTAGAAAGCAAGGCAACAGTTGCACTAGCAAGTCGGAGTAACTATGACTTCAGTAACGAAGTTCGAACAGTTTGATTCGGCTGCCATACCTGATATTTATTTTCGACAGAGAGCTGACGGTCATTGTCACGTGATGTGTTTGTTGCAATTCATTGGCCTGCGGTAATTGCGGTTGCGGAAGTATGAACCGCAAAAATGATGTTGCCAAAACACCCTGAGTGACGGGATATTAGAGGACGGAAAAGCAAATTTTCACATCCAATATTGGCGGGTGGATGATAATCGTCCTGGCAAAATTCAGTCAAGATACCGGCTTCAGGTTATTTTTAATGCTTTGGCTGTAATTGTATGTGACTGACTGGTGTCAGGTATACAGGCTGTAAGGCGCATTTTGTCTGGTGTTTCGGGAGATATTTGCAGTTTCGTTTCCGCAATGTGCAGATGAAGTCGGCCAAACAAAAACTGCTCATCACGTGCACCACGCAACGCCGAGTGTTGACGGAAAGCGTCGGTTTGTTTCCCGTTACAAACAGGATGATAATTAAAGCGAAATTTTGCGTGCCTATTGGACGGCGTGGTCCCGAATTAGAATCGTGCTGTTTTCGGCAGATATCAACAGGGACATTAAACCACACTGAATGACCTATACTTCAGCAGTGATTCAGGTGCCGCCCTGAACCACGCTGTTACTAACGCCATGCAGCAGCGCTACTCAGTCGCTGCTGGAGTTCTCGTTTATTCTTGCTGTTTTACTGTCCCTGTTAATACATACCGCTAAACCGAATACCGTACTATAATTTGGGACCACTCTATGGACTGGGCCCTAAAATTCCGCTTTAAAAATAATGTTGTTTGTAATGAGAAACAAACCGACGCTTTCCGTTGACACTGGTCGTTTGCATGAAACATGTGATGTGCAGTACTCATTGGCCTATTCCACCTACACATTGCATGAACGATATTGCAGATGCCAGCAGAAATAGCAGAGAAACTGCGCCTAACGACTTTTAGGAGAGACACCCTGTTTATGAAACTTCCTGGCAGATTAAAACTGTGTACCGGACCGAGATTCGAATTCGGGACCTCTGCCTTTCGCGGGCAAGTGCTCTACCATCTGAGCTACCCAAGCACGACTCACGACCCTTCTTCACAGCTTCAATTCTGCCAGTATTTCGCCGCCTACCTTCCAAACTTTACAGAAGCTCTTCTTCGAACCATGCGAGGTGGCGCAGTGGTTAGCACACTGGACTCGCATTCGGGAGGACGACGGTTCAATCCCGTCTCCGGCCATCCTGATTTAGGTTTTCCGTGATTTCCCTAAATCGCTTCAGACACATGCCGGGATGGTTCCTTTGAAGGGGCACGGCCGATTTCCTTCCCCATCCTTCCCTCACCCGTGCTTGTGCTCTGTCTCTAATGACCTCGTTGTCGACGGGACGTTAAACACTAATCTCCTCCTCCTCCTCCTCCTTCGAACCTTGCAGAACTAGCACTCCTGGAAAAAAGGATATTGCGGAGACATGGTTTAGCCACAGCCTGGGAGATGTTTCCAGAATGAAATTTTCACTCTGCAGGGGAGTGTGCGCTGATATGAAACTTCCTGGCAGATTAAAACTGTATGCCGGACCGAGACTCGAACTAGGGACGTTTGCCTTTCGCGGGCAAGTGCTGTTTATGTTCGTGCAACACATCTTACACATTCTACTGACACGAAGCTTATTCAGAACACTTTTTGAGACCAAATACTTGATAGGGCTGTAGCACTTTTCAGACCGTATTGTACATGACAGATAAATAGGCCATGGACCACAACTTACGTGAAGTGGACATGCCACTGACCACTTTCCTTTGGATTACTACTTGCAGGCCACGTAAAATAATTAGAGTATGTAGCAGACAGTCAGATTGCAAAAAAGACAGACTTTAACAAGGTGTCGTCATGGCGACCTACAAAAGTATTCAGTATGGTACGGTCTGTATGAAGGGTTGCAACAGTCTATAATACGACGGGTGGAAGCAAGTCTAGAATAAATTGGAGAACATTTTGAACGTTTGTTGTTAGTTTAGGTCTTGAGAACGTGGTACGTTTTCTTTCATTAACAACTAAAAAAGTGGTTCAAATGGCTCTAAGTACTAAGGTACTTAACATCTGAGGTCATCAGTCACCTAGACTTAGAACTCCGCGTGGTACCGGACTGAAGCGCCTAGAACCGCTCTACCACAGCAGCCGGCAACAACCAAAAAAAAAAAAAATGCTTTGCAGACATATGTTTGTTTAGAGTCATTTCCTTAATTCAGTGTGACGAAATAGCCACATTAGTATTTCTGACACGTCCTGTATAAATGATTGTTAGAAAACATCGGAAGCTACGTAAGGCTGTTCGTGGACGAAGCTTTCGTATATATGGAAAAAAGCAGTGCAGTCGAATTGCAGCCATTTACGGGAAAGACTCACAGTTCAGTGACTGGCAGCTGAGATTCACCATAAGCAGATGGAAAGACCCATTACTGCCTTATTACACTGCTGATGATCAATAGCAGAAACTGTCATAATTGTAAAATTACTAGAAGAAGCGGACGGAGCGATGTGAAATGGAACGAGCATGTGAAGTTAGTTGTATGAAAGACATATGTCAAATAAATTCACTGGAAGAATCTTAGAGAAATATAGTACTCAAACAAAACCAACATTCCGCCGATTCCTGAGCGTTGCATGTCAGTGGAATGTCCTTGCCACGGAGGATTAATAGAGAAGACTAAGACAGTCAAAAACAATCTAAGACAAAAAGGAAAAATAGGGGCGCTCTACAGAATTAAGCTAATTGGATACAGATTGATATTCACACAGGTATCGAAAGAAAATACAAAATTGTAAACTTTGGCGGCCGATGGATGAATGTGTGAGGCAGCAGCGCAGTTTCACCGCGTAGCTGGAAAGGATAGTAAATTGGAGACACGATACCAGGGCATAAAGTCCTTGCGAATTTCATCCAGTGTACTCAGTTGGACAGTAATAATGCCTCGCAGACAGGCGTGTGGGCAATATCCGCAAACGTCGGTATCTGAGAGAGGATGTGCAGTTGGATTCAAAGGAGCCGGTTGGAGTAGTCGGCGAATAGCTCGACATTTGAGTACGAGCCATGCCACTATTCGACGATAATGGCAGGAATGGGTGAACCGTGGCCGAACACACCGTCAAGAGGGAAGCGGAGAGAGACGACAGACCGTGAGGACCGAGCAATCGTCAGGGAGGCTCTCAGAGCCCCGAATTCATCATCGTCATCGATCCGACGTGCAACTAGAGCTTCACTGACCACAAGAACCATTAATAGGCGGCTCTCAGAAAGGGGGCTGAGGTCACGGCTCCCCTTGCGCTGACTACCATTGACCTCTGTACACCAACAACCCTGCTGCAATGCTGCCGGACACATTCGACCTGGAATCTCGTTGACTGGAGTAGAATTGTCTTCAGTTATTAGTCCCGATTCGAACTGACCTCCGATGACCACCGTAGATGTGTCTGGAGATGCCACAGACAGCGCTGGGATACTAAACTGACTGACGCCCGCCATGCTGCCCGACAACCAGAAGTAATGGTTTTGAGAGCCATTTCTTTTCGTAGTAGGAGGCTTTGATCGTCATCCGAGACACCCTTACAGCACAGCTGTACGTCGACGATATTCTGCGCCCCGTTTTGTTGCCCCTCATAGCAAGCCATCCTGGGCTCACCAAATAAGATCAGTACTAGACTAAGGATGCCTTCTTTACTGAAATGCTTCACAAAGAGCTCTGTCTGAACTTGACAGTCTTCAGTATCGCTGTCTCAAGATATATATTCGAGGAATGCGATCCACAACCATACATGCTTTGTTGGTTGAAGCAGTGGAACCGCGACGAGATTTTGTACTGATTGTCTTCGCACTTGCCAAACCCTACCGTCGCCAGCAGGGCTGGGTCTTCCAACCAGCTCGGGTTTTTGACGGCCTAACCCGCCAATTGGGCAGAATTTGACACGATATCCCTTGGGAGGACATCCAACAACTATATCAGTCAATGTAAAGCCCAATAACTGCTTGAGTGAGAGCCAGAGTTGGGCCAATGCGCTGTTGTGAAGCCCTTTCTCTTGAATAAATCATCCAATTTTTTTCAAATTATCATTTGTTTGTCTGTACATGTACATCATATCTACCGATATCCGACCCATCGGATAATTTCTTCGTAGTGCGACGGTTTCTTTTCTTTTTCTTCTTCTTCGTCTTACAATGCATAAACAGCACATTTCGTCACGTGTACGTCTAGTTAGCGCTGGAGTGAGTCCCGGAAATCCTCATCCGATGGCAGTGGCATATGTTACAGGAATAGACTTTTGCATCATGGTGTTGTTTGACGTAGAAATTCAGAGTTCGTCCAAAGAATAGTCGAACAACGTTACTTCCTCCTACATATGTTTCACAGAATGACTGACGGTAAAATTAGTGAAATCGGAATTCACATAGCGGCTTGCTGGTTGTCATTTTCTCTGAGCACAGCTATAGGAAAATAAATAGAGCCAACTGGTTCCCGTGTGCCAATAGACAACGTTCTTAAAATAAGGTATACTTCAGAAAAGGACTGGAAACTGAACATGCTGGAGGAAATGGAAACATTCATCCACGGCCAGAAGTGGAAAAACGATATCCAAAATGATATGACGGAGTTTAAGGACTCACATTTCTTACCATTCTCAATAATTACGAAAGAAAACTGTAACTTACGGACCGTATCAAGAATATGACAGGCTATAATGTATTAACGTGTGCTAAAGATCACCCAATAAGTTCTTAATCACTGGAGTGAAATTACGAGGTCCGACTTCAACCGAAAATATTAGATTCATAGGCAGACTACCGCGACTCTGAATAATACTAATGCATTCCATACGTTTTTTATTGAGGAAGTTTTATCTTTATAATCTGCCTCCGCCGCGCAGGTCACAACTGCACATTTGTGCGGTATCACTCTACCTATTAGTATCCCGATTCTTATCCACTGTTGAACCAATAAGTGGAGGATTGGTAGTTGCTTTAAGTTCTTGACCATCAGATTCAGTTCCAGAGCTTTTGGTTAAATTCTAAATCTCGCCCTAGTATCCCCTGCTGTAGCACCAAGTCACACTGCTTCTGGTGACTCATCCGAAGGATAGGGGCGCTACACTCTCTCACATCTCGTTACTCTTGCTAGTCGAGATGGGTGGGCTGTTAAGTGGGCGGTAGATCCCACTGTTCACCTCAAACAACGAAGGCAAGCACATCAAAAGACTTTACGTGCAAATATCACAGACATGAAAACTAACAATTCGTACACAATCCGTCGAAATGGCTCCCAGTCTAATTTCGAGGTGGCGAAGTGGTCATCACACTGGAGTTGCTTTCGGAAGGTGTGTGGTTCAAATCCCCTCCTGTCTTCACCATCCACATTTTGATTACTCGTGGACTTCCCAGCTCTTTTCATATGAATGCTGAGATGGTTCCTTTGAATAAACCACGGTCTACTCCCTGGCTCATCCTTTTCCACTCTGAGCTTATGCTCGGTCTCTAACGACCGTCTCGTTGAAGGAACGCTAAATCCTAATCAGAGTTACCACGAGTTTCCCCAAGTGAAATTCCCTGATATTTCCCCGATGTCCAGACAAGTGTTAGCATTTTTCCCTGACAAATTTTGAGATCTCAAAAATATGTGAGGACTTCCGTATTTCTCCCCAGTGTGAGCAAAAATTAAAAGTACTATCATAACCATCTCCTGTAATTAACTGTTTTTAGATGGAGAAAGCAAGCCAAATGGTACATGTGTTTCATTAAGACCACTCTCGTTATTTTACTTCAATAAAACGAAACCTATTTGGTGACAAAAATAGGCATTTCCTTGGAGTCGCAGGAAAGATTTAAAATACCTTCACTGTTTTCAGAAATAACCTCAGAAAAAAGTAGGCCTCTTGAGAGAAGTGTATAAGGCAGGGAAGAGTTGTGTAAACCAACACTATAGGTAACCGCCAATAAAATGTTGGTTATACTGTGTTCGTTATTGTCAGTTATTATCCACTGTATTATGTCTATTTTTTACAGGTATTGTGTAATTTTTCTTTAGAGAAATATATGAGTATATAGCGTACAAACCGCCAGCGACTGTCACAATTCTCTTTTTCTTATCGTCCATACTTTCTAATACATAAGCTACTTTCGAAACGCTAAAATGTACTACAAACAACAAAATGTCTATAAAATGTGAGACAGTCACAATTCCTTAAATCCATCCCCGTGGGCTCTGGCCTGCCCGGGAGCACCGCAGTCCTCGGTCCACGGATAAACCACGAAAACTGCCGCATTACGTCACACACAAGACAGACCCGACCTCCGGACAGATCGGTGAGACTAGATTCAATTGGCAGGGCCTGCACATTAGTGTAAAACGACGTGTTTCAGATCGGCAGTCCCGATCCGTTAGAGATACCCGCAGAAACGGACTGCGGGTTTGGCCCATTGCGGAAATCCATTATTGTGGCCAGCTATTCACGTGTCACAGGCACCATGTTGATGAAATGAGACCGGGGTGATCAATCCATGCAACAGATAACATGCGCAAATACTCTGAGAATCAATACTAATGAGGATAGGTAGCAACTCACTGTACAGATAATCGATGAGCAGCAAACAGGCATGTAGAAAAAATCACACTCTCACAACTATATTTTCGGCCATAGCCTTTGTCAGAAAACGAGAGCTCACACGTATTCGTACAATCACTCAGACACAACTCATGGACACATGGCGGCCGTCTCCGGCCACTGTGTCAAGAATCTCTGAGAATCAGGTCCAAACAAACCACACCTCACGCCTCCCTGCCTCTCGCCGACAGCTGCTAGGCTAGTAGCAAGCACTGACTGCAAGTTGAGGGGAGGGGAGTGGTAGGAAGGGGAGGAGCAGCAAGAATCAGGGAGTAGGGAAGCGGTGCACATGCTCAGCTGCGCCCAACCAGTCACGATGCATGACATCTCAGTAAACAAAGCATTTCATCTACTGAGACAAAAACGAGATTTTTTCCAGTGTTTTTCCAAATTTCCCTGACATGTTTGAAATTCCCCGAGATCCCTTAATTTCTCTGATTTCCAGAACTTGCGGCACCCCTGCTAATGCTTACACAAACATTAGGCTACGAAATACCATGGCTTTTCTTAAAGCAATTTTTTAATAATTTTCGCATCCATTCATGAGCTAGATCAGGATCACTATCCACTTTACGAGATTCATAAAGTTCTTGGCATTCGTGGCTCCGCAGTGGAATATATTCCTTCTCTGTCTGCATAAGAACTATTCCAATTATACTAGCTTCCAGCACTCAATCACAGAGCCCTTTCTCTGTTTCGGAGAGAATAAGCCCACCTTGAAAGAATATTCCAAAATAATGATTGACAACAAAGCGAATTCGCTCCAGAAATCTACACCTGCGGTTGACACAATAGATTGTTCATAAGAACTTCATCATTGATAGCAAATGACGTGAAACGCGTACTACGTGTCATTCATCTGAAGTACGACATTTTTTTACCCTTGGGATTTGAACTCTCACGGCTTCATTGGATGAATATAAATCGCATCGGAACAGGACAGAGTGTCAACTTAATCAGGTGTTTCTTACAGTAGATAATGATTCTTCCGGAAAGAACAGGAAGAATTATACCGTAGTAAGCCTATGAGCAACACAACAGAAAAAAAGGAAGAAAGTACTGAGAAATACACATAAGCAATAAAACACAAGTAAAGGTTAATATATCTCTTTCCTATCATATAAACAACGAAATTAATACTGTAAAATATATGGCTGTATGACGAGACAGGGGCAAACTCAGCGGTTACCGGCCTCCGTAGTCTCAGGGTAAAGCTGTGGCCCAGTTATGTGGTCAAGGGTTTTAGACCTGTCTCAAGTATGGGAGTAAATTTAAATATGTCGTTTTTGTGTTCTGTATAGATCAAGGCCTATATGATAGACTTGTTTATATGTCTAGCGCATGCATATTATTCGAAAAGTATTCCTCTAAATACCGTAAAATCTAGATTGTAAAATACATTGGATGCGTATTTGAAGTGCTGGAATCTGGTTAACTGAATAACGTACGAAAAGAAATATCTGAACACTTACTGGACTAATTACGTACTAAACAAAGAAGAAGGCGTCAAGCTGCTTGGAATTAAGGACTGAGAATCATCGATTCTCATTAAGTAAACAACCAGGTGACCCAAGATTTCATCATGTAGCTATTTACGAAATCCTTCTTGGTAGCTCCTTCAGTCGGAAAGGAGAAAACCTTTCTCATATCTCGCCAGATGGGGGGTCGTAAACGACAATGGATAATTGCTCGTAACCAATCAAAAGCTACTGGCTAGGGAGGTAAAGTGGGCGTTTCTGATAAGTGGAGTAGTAAAACGTTTTGACTCAGTGGAGCCGCATGCTGGACGGAAATATGACAAATCGGTCTAGCTAGCAAACCATCTTTCACTCTGCAGCGAAGTGTGCTCTGTTTTGAAACTTCCTCAAAAATTGCAGCTGTGTACTGAACTGGGACTCCAGTCTACAACACTACTTTTTGTGAGCAATTATCTTACCGAGTGAGCTATCCTGGTACGATCTACCACCACAGCTTCACATACACCAGTAACGTTTTCTTATCTTCCGGAGACAGAAGCACTTCCACGTAGACTGCGTAGTTCTCACTCTTTAAAAAATGATATCTGGGTTAGAACAGCCATCCGAAACTCATTTTTACTTTGCCATAAAGTACCCAGTTTTGCAAAATTTATTCAGAGAACAGTCCCTTATGCAGTAGACAGGTCGTTTTTATTCTAGCACTGCTAGTCTATCAAGATGTGCAGCAGAACTTCAATGAAGTTTCTAAATTAAAAAGTGAGGAACAGCCAGACAAAGCTGTGAAAACCTCGACAAGGTTGCAGAATCTAGGTTCGGTTCGCAGCCTACATCTTTCGAAACATGTTAATTTTAATGAAACGTCTCTGAAAAAAACATATGGGGGAATGCGAAAGCCACACTTTGCTTTTCATATTGAGGTCACCTGACTCGACTTTTTCCAACAGACATTTGTGTTGGACGGATTGTGCTCGCAAGTTAGTCAGTCCTAACCAGACTGACAGCATGAGGAAGTTTCCTGGTGAATGACACGGAGAGGAAGATTCGTAGACTCTTATGGATACTTTACAACTCTGTTCAAGATGAATAGGTTGACTTCGTATACTGTGAGCGGACACATTCACTGATATCTCGCCACGAAACTCATCGCCTCAGCTGTTCAGAGTAATGAGTTCTCCAGCAATTATGGAAACAGCTGACCATTAAAATTGCAACACCATCACGGCGACATTAAACATACGTAAAGGCATGAAGAAAACTTACATTCTTCGATAAGCAAATGACCAGCATATCATTGAAACAGCACGAATTACGTACGAGTTACATTCTGTACGTGGGGGAAGATTACGCAGAGGGTTTCTTATTCAGAAATAATTTTTGGCTGTTGGTTATTTGTGAGAAGATTGCGTTATCGTTCCGCGACATTGTTGCTCGCCTTAGTCAGGAAACCAAAACTATAGTGAGAATAGGGAATCTACAGGTTCGAGGAGGCCACACCAAGCGCGACGCAGGATTAAAATTGCCCTGTGTGATTGTGTCCGAGAGGACAGATATGTTGTTCGCTCGGCTGTGCAGGATCGTACAGCCAGGTCCTGTACCTTGAGTCAGGAAATGAACTTGCTGACAGCAAAATAAGTAGACGTCAGAAGACGTCTGAAACACCACGAGCTGTCAGAACAGTGGACATTGTTGTGGCTTCTCTTGACGCGACAGCTGAGTGAGGTGCGTCGACTTTGGTGTGCCTAAACACTAAAATGGACACGAGTGGTACTACATCATCGTTTAAAATGCGTGTCGGTTTTCTGTGCGGTGTCCCAATGGACGAGTCCATGTGTGCCGGCTCCGAGGAGAACAGACGTTGCTCATTACATTTATCACCGTTATACAGATCAAGCACCTGGCTTATGGTGAGTCTTTGGATAAACAGCGCAATCACCACTGATTCGCATATTCTTTAATTTGGACAGCAGGCATTACATTTCTGTTGTATTAAGGATGATTGTTGTACTTTAGGTTCGAGATGTCCGTGATGTTATCTTTCAACAAGGTAACACAAGACAGCATTTTGTCGATACCTTTTTCGATACATAACGTGTTCGACTGTTCACATGGTCAGCACGTCCTCCAGATCTCTCATCCACTGAAAACATCTCATCCAGCGGTCATCAATCCGAAGATTGTTTTGAACACCGCAGTACTTTACTAGGCATGGGCCTGCTGGAGGTAGTATGCCATCACCTTCCGAGCTTTGAACTGACTCACCCAGCCATTTATAGAAGGTACCTACAGTTTGGATTTCTAACGACGGTCCACCTCGAAAATTTTCACATCAATGAACATTTTCGGAGGTGAAAGAAGTGGTGACTGACAGATAAAAATCCTAGAACTCACCGGATATAGAACGAGGGGCTTTTGGATTTGCAGTCTTGTACTTCATCACTCTTTTTTGTTTTTCGATATGTTTTCTCGTCGTTTGGCGTAACTGCTTCTTCGTAGAAATCGCATGAACTACCTTCCCGGCATCCAGTGAGCCACTGATTTAATACTTACTGCTGCTGCCGAAACAATTATTTCGCCACAGAGATTTTACACAGAGTTTACAAAAGTTTAAAGCGTAAACCTGTATTTAAAATTACACCAACATGAAATTTAGAGTAAAAACAGCATATAAGTACAGCGTCGCATGAAATGAATGGTTTGCTGTTGTAGACGAAAAGTACAGTGATTTAACAAAGTGTTTAAGTATATAGTACAGGTTTCTGCAGGTACGAAGACGGCAAATGAAAATAATATATCTCTAGCGGAATGTGGCAGCTGCTAATGAGAAAACGAATGTTTTGGCCGAACGAATATAGCAACATGATAGAGTATGTCAAATTAAAAGAAAATACTAAAAGAGGTCGTCGTGACGATGTCGGAGGATACCATGAAACATACCAGAATCAATTGGAACCAATAACAGTATTAACTTAGAACTACTGGATGGATAACACATTTCAACACAGATGGCAGATAGCACAACAGGGAGAACGTTATACCATCTTCTGAACTCTTCTTCTGATCAACTGAAGTACTGAAATGTAATGATTGGATCTTTAGGGATGAAATCAATAAACTGCAACGACATGAAAAGATTACCGTCAAAAATGTTAAATCTGTAGTGTAATGAGAATATAGCTATCAATGAAAATTTAAAATTTGTACCTGATCAGGACTACAAATTATATTTCCAGGCTTTCACGATCAGTCTCCATAACTATTAGGCTACCTCAGCAAGCCTTCAGGCCTGACTTTCATTGTAATGATATTTCCACCTACGTTTTTCGAAGACTGTCGGTTTTATTTACTGAAAACTAGCAAACGCGATAATGCTTCGCAATTGCTAAATATGTACGGAAATTGTATACACATCCTAAATTCCGTACCCTCTCTCTCTGCTCATATTATCTTCTCCCCTCTCTCTCTCCGTACATCTCCTGTTCCCCACATCTCTCTGTGCATAACCTCCTCCCCTCTATGTCCATCCACAGGCAATTTTTTTTATTTTCATTTTCATAGCAAGATTACCATTACCATCCACAATTACGAACACACACACACACACACACACACACACACACACACACACACACACACAAAATAATCGTCCAAATCGATCGAGCCGTTCTCAAGAGAAAATCTTTCATAACTGATTTTAATTTCCGAAATTTTGGAATTTTCTAAAAATTTGATTTCGTGAAGACCTTGTCCTGACAATTACGAGCACACCAAAGACAAAAACCAATCAATTCTATGAAGCCATTCTTAATTGATGATGTTTCATACATACAGCAACTGATGTTAATTTCCAACTTTCCCGTTGGAGTTTCCAAAAAATTTCTTTCATCCAAATCTTGTCTTTACAGTAACGAACATAACAATAAAAATCAACCAAATTGATCATGCCGTTTGCAGCTGATTATCTTTCTTACACGTGGCATCTGATTTTTATTTATACAGATATTTTAAAGTCGTCTTGGCAATTACAAGAAACTGGCCTAATCCGTGACTGATGTTTGCGCTTTATTACTTATTTATTCAATGTGTAAGTGAAATGAAAGTGTAGTGGTGGAGTTCAAGATGTAAGTGGTAACTGGGTGGGGAGGGAGGGAGGGAGCAAAGATGAGTGAATAGTGAAACAAGGTATTGGAATGGAGACTGAGTTGGTAATAAGATGAGATGGAGGAAATTAGCTGAGCAGAAATTGAAGAGGAGAGAGAGAGAGAGAGTGAATGTATGTGTGTGTGTGTGTGTGTGTGTGTGTGTGTGTATGTGAGAGAGAGAGAGAGAGAGAGAGAGAGAGAGAGAGAGAGAGAGAGCGTTTTTTCCCATTACATAATTTCTTCAGTTATTTCATAAATACATAACATAGCGTAAGTAACGTCAACACTTTCTTATCTATTTAGAAAGCAAACCACACTCTAAATATGTTTCATTACGTATGACTGATGTTTTATTTCAATAAAATAAACGCGTTTAGTGATAAAATACGCGTTTTCCTATAGTTGCAAAGATGGATTTAAAATATTTTCAATAATTATAAAGCAACTCTGCGATATGGCCACACAAAGATTTTAGTGATGGTATTTTCCTTGAATCACAACGGCGATGTCTCGCTATAATGTGCAACCAGTCAGTTCATTTGAAGTTATACTACATTTTCTCAGCAACAACTATGGCAACATGTTTAACACTTACACGATTATTTTTGAAATATAGTGATTTATACTTAAGTTCGTTTAATATAACACACACACACACACACACACATAGTTTTAAGAGTTGTCTATCAGTTTGTATTTTAGTTTTTTCAACGATATCATTTTACCCTCATCACAATTCTTTTTGTTATCAGTTTTCTGACTCGTTTGATGAAGCTCGCCACGAATTCCTGTCCCGTGCCAACCTCTTCTCTCAGAGTAGACTTGTAGCCTACGCCCTCAATTATTTGTTGGGTGTCTTCCTATCTCTATCTTCCCCTTTTTGCCCTCTACAACTGCCTCCAGTACCATTGAAGTTATTCCCTGACGTCTTAACAGGTGACCCTTTCACCCTGTCCCTTTTTCTTGTCAGTGTTTCCCATAAATTCCGTTTCCTCGCCAATTCTGCGGAGGACCACCTCATTCCTTACCTTATAAGTCTACCCAAGTTCCAACATTCTTCTATAGCACAACATTTCAATTTCTTCGATTCTCTTCCGTTCCGGTTTTCCACAGTCTAGGTTTCAGTATCATACAGTACAGTGTTGTGCTTCAAACGTAAATTCTCAGAAGTTATTTGTTCATATTAATGCCTTTGTTTGATACTAGAAGACTTCTATTGGCCAGGATGCCCTTTTTCTCACTGCTAGTCTCCTTTTAATGTCCAGCTTGCTCTGCCCAGCATGGGTTACTTTGCTGACTAAGTAGTAGAATTCCTTTACTTCATCTGCTTCGTGATCCCCAGTTGTGACGTTAAGTTTCTCGCTGTTCTCATTTCTGATACTTCTCGCTACTTTCGTCTTTCTCCATTTACCGTCAATCCATGTTCTGTACTCATTGGACTGTTCATTCCATTCAACACATCCTGTAATTCCTCTTCACTTTCATCGAGGATAACAATTTCATCAGCGAATAATATTACTGATACCCTTTCATCTCGAACTTTATACCCTCTCTTGAACTTTTCTTGTATTTTCTTCTTTCCTTCTTCGCTGTATATATTGAATAGTAGGGGTGAAAGACTGCATCCCTGTCTTACACCATTTTCTTTACGAGCACTTCAGTCTTGGCTTTCCAGTGTTATAGTTCCCTCTTGATTCTTGTACAGACTGTATATCAATCCGCCTTTCATGATAGCTTACCCGTATTATTCTCAGAATTTTGAACATCTTGGACCATTTTACACTGTCTAACGCTTTTTCCAGGTCGACAAATCCTATGAACGTGAATTCAATTTTCTTTAGCATTCCCTCCATTGTCAACCTCAGTGTTAAAACTGCCTCTCTGGTTCCTTTACCTTTCATGAAACCAAACTGATCGTAATCTGACAGATATTCAGTTTTCTTTTCCATTCTTCTGTACATTTTTTTGTCAGCAACTTAGATGAATGAGTTGTCCGGCTGGTTGTGCGATAAGTCTCTCACTTGTCGGATCTTGCTATCTTCGGAATTATGCGGATGATGTTATTCCAAAAGTCAGATGGTATATCGCCAGGGCCTTATACGAGGTGCGGCTAGAAAAAAACCGGACTGATGCTGGAAAAAACATTTATTTACAATTATTTACAATTTCATGTTATCTCCTTCAATGTACTCTCCTCCTCGGTCTCTACACCGCTCCATACGAATTTTCCACTGTTCATAGCAATGCTGCAGATCATTTTCGGTAAGTCCATACATTACTTCCGTCGCTTTTTCTTTTACTGCTTCAACAGTCTCAAATCTAGTTCCTTTCAAAGCTGACTTGACTTTAGGGAAAAGAAAAAAAGTCACAGGGGGCCAAATCAGGTGAGTAGGGTGGATGATCTAAGATGGGAATGTTGTGTTTTGCCAAAAACGTCTTCACTGACAACGCACTGTGAGCTGGGGCATTGTCTTGGTGAAGGATCCATGACTTTTTTCTCCACAAATCGTTCCGTTTTCTCCGTACTCGCTCACGTAGGGTAGCCAGGACGCTAATGTAGTAATGCTGATTCACTGTTTGTCCCTCTGGTACCCAATCAATGTGCACAATCCCTTTGATGTCAAAAAAAAAACAATCATCATTGCCTTGAATTTCGATTTTGACATTCGTGCTTTTTTTTGTCGTGGAGAACCAGGAGTTTTCCAATGCATCGATTGGCGTTTAGTTTCGGGATCGTAAGTAAAACACCACGATTCATCGCAAGTAATAACATTTTGTAAGAAGGTGGGATCACTTTCAATGTTTTCCAGGATGTCAGAACAAATCATTCTTCGGCGTTCCTTCTGTTCAATTGTGAGACACTTTGGAACCATTTTTGAACACACTTTGTTCATGTTGAAACTTTCATGAAGAATCTGCCTAACACTTTCCTTGTCAACTCCTGTTAAGTAAGACACTGCTCTGATTGTTAAACGGCGATCTTGTCGAACAGGTTTACCGATTTTTTCAATGTTTGCATCAGTTTTTGCTGACAATGGTCTGCCAGTGCGAGTGTCATCACTGGTGTCTTCGCGGCCATCTTTCAATCGTTTAAATCACTCAAACACTTGTGTTCGCGATAAACAATCATCGCCGTACAAACGTTTCACTTGCAGATTTTCCTAGTTTGAAACAAAATTTGATGTTAACACGCTGTTCTTTCTGTACACTCAACATTTTCCGACGCACAGACAAAACGTCAACTACTTAAAACAGACGCCACGAGCAGACTGAGTGCAGGAGGCAGATGAAACTCGAGCAGTAGGCGGAGCGAGAGTCACGTGACAGGCCACGCGACTTTCAGCCTTATTTCATTCGTTTTATTGTTTCACCAGTACTAGTCCGGTTTTTTTCTAGCCACACCTCGTATTCTAGACAACAACGTGAATAGCCGTTTCTTTGCTACTTACCCCAATGATTTCTGAAATTTCAACAGAATGTTATCTGCCTCATTGGATCTTAACTGGTCCAAAGCTCCTTTAATATCTGACTAACACTGGCTCCTCTATCTCTTTCCTGTCGACTCCTATTTCTGCTATCACGTCATCAGACAAGTCGTCCCCCTCACAGAGGCCTTAGATGTACTCTCACCATCTCTTCACTCTCTCCTCTGCACTTAGCAGTGAAATTCCCATTTCACACTTAATGTTACCGTCCTTACTTTTAATGTCACAATAGCTTGTCTTGATTTTTCTATATGCTGATTCAGTCCTTCCGATAATCATTTTTTTTTTTTTTTGACTTCTTCACATTTTACATTTTTCCTTAGCTTCCTTGCACTTCCGATTTATTTCACTCCAAAGTGACATGTACAGTGTCCGGCAGTAAAACCTCCTTCATTTTAATAGGTTGTCACAGAAAAACTAACCGTGGTAGAGAAAAATTACTTTTATTTATAAAAAATACATACTTTGCCGTTTTGGATTATTTGGTTACAAAAATATCTGCTAAATGACGTCCTCCGTTGTTGACACATTGACGAAGTCTATCCTGAAGGTTCTCTATATTTCTTCGTGTCACTTCTCTTGGAATGGCTGCCACTTCTTGGGTAATGGCCTCTTAAAGTGCTTGCAGTATTATGGGACGATGTTTGTACACTAGAGCTTTTAAGTGTACCCAAATAAAAAACTCACAAGGCAATAAATCAGGTGAACTAGAGGGCCGAGCAATGTATCCTCGCAAAGAGACTAGATGATCAGGAACCAACTCCTGCGACATTTCCATAGAACACCGAGAGGAACCACACTTCTTGATCTTCATGATCTGCAATAAACTGATTTAGACCAGACTGAATGAAGGTCTCTAGCATCTGACAATAACCGTTTGAATTAACCGTTACCGTGTGGCCCCCTTCTTCGAAAAAATACGGTCCCCACATAAAACATTCAGCAACGGCGCACCAAACTGTCACATGAGAGGGCTGTGTAATGGTCGCTGATGAATTTCACGATGGTTTTCTGCAGCCCAGTTCCTGATAAGTGGAAATCGGCCTCATCCTAAGAAATAAAGAAAACGTCAGGTGGAATGTTTTGAAGAACTTCCTCACACGCATCTATGCGAGTTTAAAAATCTCTTTCACTTAATTCCTGAATAACCACCATTTTGAAGGGGTGCATATGAAGTGCTTCATGAAGAGTTGTTCTTACACTCTTATCAGATAATCCCAGGGCAGCTGCATGTTTAAGTGTTGAACACATTAGTGATTGTTGCACAGAAACACCTCACACACGCCACATTTTCCGGCTTTGTTGCAGACCGAGGACGGCCGGTAGGTTTTCTTTTCAGTGCTGAACCCTTATTTCTGAAGTTTGACACCCATAGCTGAATAGTTTTTCTGTACGGAATACGATCATGTCGGCCAAGTTAGAACCGTCTCCGAAGCGCTTGGTGAGTACTGATCACAGGGCCAACGTTTCGAATAAATTCCTCCACAACAGACGCACGACGCTCACCAAGCCACACCGTGGCGCCCACAGAATATGGCACGTACACCGCTTTCAAACAAAACACACTCCACATCAGTATCCTCACTACAACTCGCACGTCGGCTACGTCAAATGCGGGAGGTTTGATTGCCGGACGCTGTATTTCTATATTCCTGAATTTCCCTGAATATTTTAGTACTTCCCTCTTTTGACGATCAACTAAAGTGCTATTTCTGTTAGCCATGGTCACTTCACGGTTACCTTCCTCGTACCTATGTGCTCATAGTGTGATGAGCACGATATGTAACACATGACATAGCAAATGTGCTTGAGGCTCACTGCCGAAACTAGCTAATAGTGCAATACAGCCTACAATGGACAATGTATTGTTTTATGAAAAGGAATCTAATCGTTAAGTTTTCACCCTCCAGAAAACTTTATTTTACCCCTGAGGGGGTAATTAGCCCCAGGATGGGAACCACTGATCTAAGTAGTTCTGTTTGCAATTTTCACAACACGATAACTCGTAAACTACTTGCATTAGCTTCCTGCAACAAACACATTCTCTCTACTGACATTCAAACGGACATGGCTATATATTTTTTTAAACAACAGTATACAGATTTTTAGTTAAAACTGACTGCGAGATAGAAAGTGGTCTGCTGTGAAATTTGTGGTTTCGTGTTCGTTCTCGCAGTCAGTTTTAACTTACACATCAGTGCATTTAAACCATTGACCAAATTGATTCCTCCACATATATTCTTCCTCCTTGCATACAATTGTAAACAAAAACTGTATACACAGTAGTGTGCCGTTTTGTTTTCTTCGTTGCAATCAGTTTTAAGAGGTACGAGGTATGTTGTATTTATGGATATTGGAAATTTGTGGTAAGTACTATGGGACCAAACTGCTGAGGTCATCGGTCCCTAAGCATACACACTACTTAATCTAACTTAACTTACACTAAGGACACACACCCATGTCCGAGGGAGGACTCGAACCTCCGACGGGGGTAGCCACGCGAACCGTGCAAGGCTCTCAAGACCACGCTGCTACCCCGCGCGGCTGTTGTATTTATGGGTTATCGATTTACCATTCGAGTACTACTGTACAATAGAATCTGAATCATTCGAAACTTTGCAGTAATATCCGTTCACAGATTAAGACTTTGATAAATACTGTCATTGAAGCTACTATCTTCACAGTACAGAGTTCGAGAGGTCTCTTCTCTACGCCTTATATTAATGATATCAATCGATTTGCCAATTCATCTTAAGTGAATTCATTTCACAATGAAAGTTTCGTTTGCAGTAACAATAAACAAGGCTCAAGGTGAAACTTCCTGGCAGATTAAAACTGTGTACCGGACTGAGACTCGAACTCGGGACCTTTGCCTTTCGCGGGCAAGTGCTCTACCAACCGAGCTACCAAAGCACGACTCACGGCCCCATCCCTACAGCTTCACTTCTGCCAGTATCTCGACTCCTACCTTCCAAATCTCAAGGCTCAAGGTCAGAGAGAGAGTGGGGAAGAGGAGACGGATACGGAGGGGGTGCAGGAGAAAACGGACAGAGAGAGGGGTAACGAGGGGATGTACAGAGAGAGAGATGAGAAGGCAAAGGGGAGTGACATTGGGGGGGGGGGGGACGAAGAGAGGGGACAGGAGGAGATGGACAAAGAGAGGGAGGAAGAGGAGTGAACAGAAAGAGAGGGGGAGGAGGAAATGACAGAGAGAGAGGGGAGGAGGAGAGTTTTTACAATTCCAATACAAATTTAGCAAACACAAAGCTTTGATGGTTTCGCTACTATAAAATAAAATAAGAGTGTCTCATAACTTACCATATAAAAATAACTGTGGGAAGTTTGAACTCCATAATATATCATGCCGTCACAGCGAAGAAAAGCTGTATCGGCCAGACAGACAGGTCCTTTGACTTGCGATTTAAGAACGAAGGAAGAAGGGAAAATTTGAGGTTACATCCTGTCGAAAGCACGGTCATTAGAGACGGTGCACAGGCTCGGAATATTTCAAGGATGGGGAAGGAAATCGATCGGCCCTTTCGAAGGAACCATCCCGGTTTGCCTGGAGCGATTTAAGAAACCACGGAAAACTTGAATTTCAATAGCCAGACAGGGATTTGAACAGTCTTTCTCCCGGATGCAAATCCAGTGAGAGACTTAAAGAGATTACCTACGCCAGTAATAAAACAGCATTAACTTTACATATGCCAAAGGAGGGAAATAATATTACACAGACAAAAAAATTGCGTCATCCTGATTCCCAGAACAGAAGACAGACGTTGATTGTGGATATTGTATCACAGACACAGACCCTTTGATGTTCAGAGATGTCACCAAACCCGCCCAAAGATGTAAATAACCATACACGAGAAGCGTCTATTACACGGAGGACGTCCGACAGCCGATCACTTCCAGTCATTCCACCAGGAAGGAGGTTGTCTGTAGTTCAACCATGCCTAGTCGGTTAATACCGCGGTCGATCGCGTCCGCATTGTTACTTTGTGCCAGGAAGGGCTCTCAACAAGGGAAGTGTCCAGGCGTCTCGGAGTGTACTAAAGCGGTGTTGTTCGGACATGGAGGAGATACAGAGAGACAGGAACTGTCGATGACATGCCTCGCGCAGGCCGCCAAAGGGCTACTACTACAGTGGATGACCGCTACCTACGAATTATTGCTCGGAGGAACCCAGACAGCAACGCCACCATGTTGAATAATACTTTTCGTGCAACCACAGAACGTCGTGTTACGACTCAAACTGTGCGCAATAGGTTGCATGATGTGCAACTTCACTCCCGACATCCATGGCGAGGTCGATATTTGCAACCACGACAGCATGCACCGCGGTTCAGATCGGCCCAACAATATGCCGAATCGACCGCTCAGGATTGGCATCACGTTCTCTTTACCGCTGAGAGTCGCATATGCCTTCAACCAAACAATCGGAGACGTGATTGGAGGCAAACCGGTCAGGCTGAACGCCTTAGACACACTGTCCAGCGAGTGGAGCAAGGTGGAGGTCCCCTGCTGTTTTGGGGTGGAATTAGAGTGGAGCCGAGGGACGCCGCTGGTGGTCATGGAAGGCGCCGTAATGGCTGTACGGTATGTAAATGCCATCCTCCGACCGATAGTGCAACCATATTGGCGAGGCATGCGTCTTCATGGACGA
Source organism: Schistocerca nitens (assembly GCF_023898315.1). Lineage (NCBI taxonomy): Eukaryota > Metazoa > Arthropoda > Insecta > Orthoptera > Acrididae > Schistocerca > Schistocerca nitens. The sequence continues at coordinate 420,232,596 of NC_064617.1, read as the reverse complement.
CAATTCGCGCCCCCAATCGTGTGAATGACTTCCTTCAGGATAACGAAATCGCTCGACTAAAGTGGCCAGCATGTTCTCCAGACATGAACCCTATCGAACACGCCTGGGATGAATTGAAAAAGGCTGTCTGTGGACGAAGTGACCCACCAACCACTCTGAGGGATCTTCGCCGAATCGTCGTTCAGGAGTGGGACAATCTGGACCAACAGTGCCTTGATGAACTTGTGGATATTATGCCTTGATGAATACAGGCATGCATCAGTGCAAGAGAACGTGCTACTGGGTATTAGGGGTACCAATATGTACAGAAATCTGGACCACTACCTCTGAAGGTCTCACTGTATGGTGATACAATATGCAATGTTTGGTTATAATGAGCAATAAAAAGAGCAGAAATGACGTTTATGTTGATCTCTATTCCAATTTTCTGTACAGGTTCCGGATCTCTCCGAACCGAGGTGATGCAAAACTGTTTTTAATGTGTGTAATTCCTTGTTTTTTTTGGTACTGCGTTTAGTTAACGCATGAACGTGTATTCACCAAGGTGTGATCCAAATATAATGTCACATCGCTTAACTTACAAGTCGATATATTAAAAATATTTTTACTTGTTTTAAGATTATAGCATAAGCTTTTTTTCCGTACTGTATCATCTCAAGATGGCCTTTGTGGGCTGAAAACGGTTATGATTGTGTCACGAATCAACGGAACTTCATAATGAGTCAATCACCGTTATCCTTAAACGGAATGTACCTTTTTTCACTTTACAGCCGTCCCATACAGCCTTGGTTCATGTGAAGGCTGGCTTCAGCAGATCTGCTCATCAACGCCCGTACACGTTCAAAAATACCTGACATGTTCCGAGTGGACTGACAACCATGTGCTTTGTTCCTGTAGTTCATCGACCCTACCGACAGTGCTGGAATATACCAACGCTTTTAAATATCCCCCTCACCTAAAGGCCAATGGGTTTTAAGTTGGGGTGCCTAAGAAGACCTGACACTGGCGAACGTACTGGAGAACGCTACTTATCAGCACTGTACTCAGGCACCCGGAATGATGATAAAGTCAAAGGACAGCAGCTATCACTTTGTAATTTACACCTCACTATTCGTGTTTCGAAATGAAAATAACCTTAGACATTAAAAGTATTGTAACACTAATATGACTACACTTGTGCTTACGTCTTATCTTAAAAACCGTTGGTTTCTGGACCCATTGATATTAGTATTATTTATTTGTTTCCATGTTCTCTACTCGATCCTTTCCTTTGCACCTATAATAATACCCTGTATCCATCGTCTGAAATAAAAAATAAAAGATTTTTAAATGTGCTAAAGGTCTGAGGCGTCTTGTCACGGCCCGGTCGGCTTCCCCAGTCAGTGGTTCGAGTCCTCCCTCGTGCATGGGTGTGTGTGTGTGTGTGTGTTGTCCTTAGATTAAGTTAGATTAAGTAGTGCGTAAGCTTAGGGACCGATGACCTCAGCAGTTTGGTCCCGTAAGACCTTACCACAAATTTCCAATTTGCAAACGAGCTAAACAAAATGGTTCAAATGGATCTGAGCACTATGGGACTTAACATCTGAGATAAGCAGTCCCCTAGAACTTAGAATTACTTAAACCTAACTAACCTAAGGACATCACACACATGCATGCCCGGGGCAGGATTCGAACCTGCGACCGTAGCGGTCGCGCGGTTCCAGACTGTAACACCTAGAACCGCTCGGCCAATCCGGCCGGCCAGAGCTAAACAAATGTCAAAACATGAATAATGTGTAAGAGGAGTGAGGACTTGCATTACCCAGAGCCAAACTATCTGGCTAGAAGAGTAAACTAGGTTTTGGAGAGGATAACGTATCTACCGTTAGCCAAGTACTCGAGAAATACCTGTAGTATCAAACAGAAATTCCCCTTATATTTACACACACTAGTGAAGTATTTTGTAAGGTTAATCTATAAACAATTTGCATAATGTGGAACAAAGAGGTCTGCTGATACATCTGAGAGAAGTACATAGAAACATGCAGAAAAACTCAGAAATAGCCATTGCATGAGTTGAAGTTTTAAACAAAGAATTAGTCAGATGTACGGCAAGGGTGCAGCACGTCCTCAATACTTTTTAATTTGTATGTGGATGACTTGTTAGGCGATGAATGCAAAAAATTAGCAATTACACGCAAAAATCACCTTATGAGAATTTTGTAATGACTTTTTTCATCGCTGGCCGATCAGGTAATAGCTGGTGATAGGCTTACAAAGAGCCACTCACGAATTACACCAAATAACTGAAATACATAATCTTAGTATCTCAATGAACAACTCTAAAGTCATGGCATATAACCGCACAGAACTTATTAGCTATAAAATAGTAATTGATAAGAAATCAATGTAAAGGTAAAATCACTTAATTTCTTAGGATGTATTCCATATTTTCACCAAGTAACAGATGTTAATCAGTACATTGCGAGGGTATAATTATGTCAAATCATATTTTGCAAAAAATAAAAATAAAAAAATTAAGTGAGAAGAGAGATTACGGGAAATTCTATAAAACTGTGGCTATTCCCATTTTGTTGTATGACAATGAAGCGTGGACTGTAACCAACGAAAAAGCACAAAGGATGAGATATTTAAGAAGAATTGGAAGTTATTTAAGAACACAAAGGAAAATTAATACAAAATAAGGGCCGACTTACAAATGAGAAAAAGAAGATGTTGGTACTATACATTGAAAAACTTTAGCATAAGGTCAGAAAAGAGAAATGACAGGTGTATTACTATTAATTATTTGTCTCAAATGAAACTAAATAGTTCCAGACACCTTTTCAGGCGTCAGACATCTATGATGTACACATGCAGACAGAATCGACGAATGAGAATTTGTACAACGGCTGAAATTCGAACCCGGGTCTCCTGCTGACTAGGTAGATGCGCTAACCACTACGCCACCCTGCACAGTGGCTTTGCACAACTGCACCGACTACCATAGCACGGCTCGCTCCTTAATGCGAATTCCCACTGATAGCCCACTTGGTATTCTAATTATTTGTCCTCCACTTTAGGCCAAACGCCTACTCTGTGATATGTAAGTAATCCTACACTGCATAGAACGTATGGTTTAACAAATTTTAAACAAGTTTGTTTTAGGCATCTCTTTAATATTTTGGGTTATTTACTGTGCAGTATTTATGCCTTGGTGGAAAATATTGCTTTGCAAATTGTGTTTACTGCTTGATGGTAAATTAAATTCAGCCCAGACGTTGTTCCTTGGAAGAAATAAGGTCAGCTTTACGACGCTGAATTTATGAGGACTGAGCATAGGCACAGCTTGTAAAAGGACAGTGGGAGGAAGTTATCGTGCTCTTCTGAAAGAGACCACACACGCCTGCCCCATCAAGAGATTTAGAATCTCACGGAAAACCTTAATAGTGACTTATGGACATCTACTTAAACGCTGTTCCTTTCGAAAAGGACTCCACTGTCATATCTGCGCTACCATAATCAGTGGTTGGTAGTTATGGAAATGAAATAATGTTGTGCTTGTTATGCATTGAGCTGCCACAGCAGTTAATAATTTTATGATGTATGTAGAACACTACTTCAGTTGCTGTTAAGAAACGCTTAGCTTTCCGCTTCCGGTTATGCTTGTCGAACATCCTCAGATGACAGCTACCTAGGACTTTCATGTGTACCGAAGCACTCGGCATGGCCCAAGGCACGTATTACCAGCGGCCCTTCAGTGAATGCAACCGGCAGTGGAAAGTAAACCGTTTCTCAACAGCATCCGAGGTGGTGCTTTATATACAATGTAAGAAAACATGTAATAACGTACGGAGCACTATTTGAGTCGCTCAAGTATGAGGGAGGGAATCTTTCATGGCCACGCAGAAGGAACCATCCCAACAATACTCTGACGAAATTTGGAGAAACGTAAGACAAAAGGACGGGATGGGGATCTGAATGCAGCTCCTCCCTAAACAGGAATCAGAGAGCCCCAATCTGTGCGCCACGTACCTCGGTTAATGTTTAGGAACACGGTAGAAATTTATGAACAATTAATCGCTGGGGTGGAAACAGCTAATGCCAGCAACAAAAGACGGCTCTGAGCACTATGGGACTTAACATCTGTGGTCATCAGTCCCCTAGAACTTAGAACTACTTAAACCTAACTAACCTAAGGACATCACACACATCCATGCCCGAGGCAGGATTCGAACCTGCGACCGTAGCAGCCGCGCGGCTCCGGACTGAGCGCCTAGAACCGCTAGACCACCGCAGCAACAAAAGAGAAAGTGAATCTGATCCTGAGCGACGCTCTCCAGACAAATTGGTATGGGAATCGTCTCTCTGCTATCTTATTCCTAACTCGGAGTAAGATCATTACATCCTAAACATTTCATGCTGACTAACAACAGCAGATTTTATTTTTTGCTTCTCCTCAAACAAGTTTTTGCCAAAATAAAGTTGGTATTTACTTACACGGATATAGAAAAACCATAAAGTACACACGTCAGACCTTACACCGATAAAATGCGGTGGGGCAGTGCTTAGCGAATTAGACTTGCATTCGTAAAAAATACGGTTCACATTCCCGTCTGACCATTCAGGTTTAGTTTTGTGGTTTTCTTAAATCAGTTAGAGCGATTGCCACGATTGTTCCTTTGGGGAAGGATGTTATCCTTACCTAATCCGAGCTTGTGCTCCGTCCCGGATAACCTAACTATAAACGAGAATTAAGATATAATATTCCTTCCTTTTGCCGAACACCAATTTCGATCGGCAACTCCAAAGCACACATATCTCTCGTTCTAAATGTACGCTTTATGCCACTTCGTGTATTAGACAGTGTTTTCAATAAAATTATACGTTTCGTTCATTTCTGCAATGGAAGGATGGCCTTTGGCAGAGTCCGCAGCGATATTTGCTCCAGTTGAAACCAGTGTCGAAAGGGTATTTACAGTTCCGGGATTTATCTTACACATTATGGTTCAAATGGCTCTGAGCACTATGCGACTTAACTTCTGAGGTCATCAGTCACCTAGAACTTAGAACTAATTAAACCTAAGTAAACTAAAGACATCACACACATCCATGCCCGAGGCAGGATTCGAATCTGCGACCGTAGCGGTCACTCGGTTCCAGACTGTAGCGCCTAGAACCGCACGGCCACTCCGGCCGGCTACACATTATGGAAACTTCCTATTTAATATGGTACGAACAACAGGATGAGGCTGCGTTTCATCTTATGCTAGGACCGTTTATAAGCAGAGTAAATGTGTCCGTGTCCGCTTGTCTTGAAGGAGAGCAGAGCTGACGACTTGTTCGACGTCTAACTGAAGAGTACTTACCCGCCGTACTAGATGCTAAATTAATGAGCGCCCAAGGTGGTAGAAGTGAGTGACTGCTACGTGGCACGTTCAGAAAGTAAGTCTTCTAGATTGTTACTAATATATTTTTTGAAACAATGCTTATTTGAAGAAAAAATTATTGTTGATACAGTTGTTGACTATTTCTCCAAATAATTGCCATCCCATTCAATGCAGTGTGAACCATAGCAAAAGCTTCTTTTTGACCTCCTCTAAGAACACTCCCTTCAACTCCTTGCCCCACTTCGGAAAGTCTTTCTGTCCCCAGCTCGTTTGTTGAAAATTTAATTCTACACATTTGTGCCTTCAGGGAGGAGAAAAGACTATAGTCTGAAGGCGCCAAGTCAGCGAAATACGAGGTATAAAATGAACCAAAATGATGCCTTTCGGGTCCAAAAACAATGAGGCCATGATTTTTTTGCAAGAAATTGTGTATTTGAACTATTTGGTAGATGGTGCATTGGCGTGACGGCTCTGTGACTACTGCCTTTTTGTGTCAGGAGTGTAACGAGCCACCCACATTTCATTTACAGTCACAATGTTGTTGTTGTTGTGGTCTTCAGTCCTGAGACTGGTTTGATGCAGCTCTCCATGCTACTCTATCCTGTGCAAGCTTCTTCATCTCCCAATACGTACTGCAGCTTACATCCTTCTGAATCTGCTTAGTGTATTCATCTCTTGGTCTCCCTCTACGATTTTTAGCCTCCACGCTGCCCTCCAATACTAAATTGGTGATCCCTTGATGCCTCAGAACATGTCCTACCAACCGATCCCTTCTTCTTGTCAAGTTGTGCCACAAACTCCTCTTCTCCCCAATCCGATTCAATACTTCCTCATTAGTTACGTGATCTACCCATCTAATCTTCAGCATTCTTCTGTAGCACCACATTTCAAAGGCTTCTATTCTCTTCTTGTCCAAACTATTTATCGTCCATGTTTCACTTCAATACATGGCTACACTCCATACAAATACTTTCAGAAACGACTTCCTGACATTTAAATCTATACTCGATGTTAACAAATTTCTCTTCTTCAGAAACGGTTTCCTTGCCACTGCCAGTCTACATTTTATATCCTCTCTACTTCGTCCATCAACAGTTACTTTGCTCCCCAAATAGCAAAACTCCTTTACTACTTTAAGTGTATGATTTCCTAATCTAATTCCCTCAGTATCGCCCGACTTAATTCGACTACATTCCATTATCCTCGTTTTGCTTTTGTTGATGTTCATCTTATATCCTCCTTTAAAGACACTGTCCATTCCGTTCAACTGCTCTTCCAAGTCCTTTGCTGTCTCTGACAGAATTACAATGTCATCGGCGAACCTTAAAGTTTTTATTTCTTCTCCATGGATTTTAATACCTACTCCGAATTTTTCTTTTTTTTCCCTTTACTGCTTGCTCAATATACAGATTACTTTCCAATCCACGTCGCTCAAGATACTCTTGGGCGCTACTGATTAGATTTTTCTTGTGCTGCTCGGTCAGCTGTTTTTGGACTCATCTTGCGCACAACTTCCAGTACCCCAGCGTTTCTGTGAGTGTCTCCTATAAGAGAGCTCTGGAGAGCTGAGGTAGCACCACAGAAATTTCATTCACTGGCAATAAACGTTCTTAATGAAAGTTTCTTCTGTTTTTTGCACAAACTGATGAGTCAAAATGGAACGTATCCCACTCCTCCGTTCGTTATGAACATTTGTTCAGGCCCAACTGAACTCCATACGCCACTTAAACAGCGTTCAGTTCATAACATCTTCGCAGTAAACTGTTTTGATTCGCGAAAAAAATTCTGTAAGTGTTATTCCTACCACGAGTAGGAAGCAGGTACTTGGCGGGATTTCTTACCGACATCTTTCACGCAGTTGGACACTATAAGTGAGTTCACGCACTACAAGATTGTAGATCGGGCTGCTTCTAGGCGTCCTGTTAGGTGTTGCTCGCTCTGGTTAGGGGATCCCCCTCTCTCTACTACTGAGTGTTGCCATCCCCCCCCCCCTCCCAAAAAACACCCTATTAAGGATACATTACACACACTTTTTGGACATGTCTCGTACAACAGCTCTTTGCTGGTTGTTGTGTCGTTTCTGGGGTACGCTGTTAGGCAAGTTATTTCAGCAGTTCAGCAATCCTACAAATGTCTTTCCGCGTACACAGGGTAGTTAGAATAAAACTGGCCCGTAAGATCATGGACCTTAAGGTAGGCAAACCTACTTTCATCATCCACCCCAGGTGGAGTGATGTAAATTTGGTTTCCTGTCTTAAGTTGCATGAAATAAATTACGCAGTTTTATTTTGGCCGCGCTGTATAAAAATCAGTATGAGTTAGATTATCGAAAAGGAAAAACAATATTCAAAAGATGAAAGATCAAATTGTGGACTTCTGTAGAACAGGAGCTCGAGATGGCACAAGGCACCCGCGATGACCTGGTTTAAAAAGGAAAGAAAATAATCAAGAGAAGTGGGTCAAAGGCTAAAGAACAGAGACCTCTTATTTTGGACGAGACAATAAAATTTCCTGAACAGTTATCTTGATTTTTGCCTAGCTTTCCAAACCACTTCAAGGATACGCCAATTGATTTCCTCCGATTCCTTCAACATTCCTCATCCAACACCTGGAAGGACACCGAAAAAGAGCGGGTGTTACGGTATAACCAAGCTCCTTCCTTTCGTCCTAGAACGGACAAAAGATGTAGAAGACGATTATCACCTGTGAACAGTAGTATGGTCTCGTTAACCACATTTTTTCGGAACTGGTTAATTTACATATCTAGTTGAAGACGCCTCTGATTCAGAATGATCGAGCCCTCTGACCCTATGCTGGGTGTGAGCTTGTAAGTTTTGTCTACCAGGATCTTGAAAGTGTCATCTACAGCCAATATCCACAACAACTCCTTCCTCCAAAGTGTGTGCTCCGAGTGCAGCCATGTGACGCAATAGTCTCCCGGTAAAATGCTAAACCTCTATCAATGTTCCAAATTTCCCTCAGACACCTGTAGAACTAACATCCAGTCAAAGAGAACCTGATACCACAAATTGGTTAATACTTGTATTAAAAATTATTTTGATACGGGCAAATTTCAGGTTCTTTAAATATATTAAAAGTGAAAAAATCGCGAATTGGGCTCCTTATATTTTATTTGATTACTGAATCGCTTCATGAAAACCAATGAACGATGCAGTTTTATATAGTTATTTTATTTGTGCGAGTAGTCTCGGCTAAGACTATAATCTGGCAGAAGAAATTATAACCTAAAGTAATAATTTTTCATTGTTTTTTTATGTCATTCAATACATTTTGAAAGTAGAGTAATGAATACTGTGGTGTTCCGAAATGGGTAACAAAGATACAATTCAGCCGTGAACAAAATCAATGTTACATACGTAAAAAGTTAGGTAGATTGTCTCTGTATCCCACTTTTGCTGATCAACATCAGACATTTTTATACATACTATTACTACTGTCACACTCACTTCAGTATATTTTATTATTTATTAAGCGATATTCAGTTTGAACAAGCCTGGTTTCCCCGAATAATCAGACGACCTGACCAACGAAACATGCATACTGCTCTATCTGACGTAAGGAATCTACGAAAAGTGCCTAGGGCAGTGACATTTGTGAATGCGATGAAGCTTTGTACAGGAGTGATTTAGAAATGTACCATATTAATTTACGTGTATCATGTAATGGACAATGGATACTTAATTACAGTCGGAATCCCATAAATACGAGGGGCGTTGAATAAGTAATGCAACACTTTTTTCAAAAAGCAGGATGGTTTTTTTCAGGAATCTAATACACCATACTATTCCCCACTCTTTTGGCTACAAAACCCTATTTTCCAAAATATTCTTCGTTCAGTGCGACGGCATTACACCACCTGGCTGGGAGAGTCTCTATGCCCATATGGTACTGCTCTACTGGTCGACGTCGGAGGCAATGTCTTACTGCATCAATAACAACCGCACCAACATCCACGTACCACTTTTCGCGGAGTGCATTCTTCATTGGGCCAAACAGATGGTCCGTCGTTGCTCTTTATGGTCTTCTGTTGGACGGCGAGGAATCCAGCGGGTACACACCTCTGAGTATCCCAACTGGTGGACGAGTGTGTCAGCAATACGGACAGAGACGTACAGTTGAGCAACGAGGTGTTCGATTGTGACCCCGAGTAAGTGTGTTCGCACGTTCCAACACTGCAGGAGTCACAGCTATGTACGACCGGCCGACATGCGTGAGATCGGACAGTTTAGCGCGATTTTGTTGTGATGACGACAGACGCCTCGCTCAATGACTCAGCGTGCTTTTGTCTACTGCCATGTCTCCGTAGACATTCTGATATGTTCTGGTTTCCGGCCAAAGGAAACTTAATGACAGCTCTCTGGTTGGAAAGCACCTCCATTAGAGACGTTACTAAGAAGGCTACGTGTAGCACCGCCACCTATTGGAACTTCATGGAATGATAGGGGCTGAAGTGGGAATATTCCACGATGTTCAGCAACAAATTCCACATTTTTTTCAGTCAAAATTGGTCGAGGAAAGAAGTGTTCCATTACTTACTGAGCGCTGCTTGTATCAAAACAATTTAAATTCAACTAATTCTATTTTACGTAACATTATAATAATTAACCTGACACACAGTTATCTATAGTGCAGAATCCACAGAACGTTTGTTTCTTCTCTACGTATCGTGTTATAAGAAAACAGACTAATATCATGAAACGCTGATGGTAGAGTGCAATTTGTAATCGCGGTTGTTCAAGAAGCATAAAACGTAAGGGTTCTAATTAAAATGGTGTTCTAGGACAGAAAGGTCTAAGGTAACATTTGTCATAATGATTATTAAATTTACTTGGCTCCAGTCAAAACTGTATTTTATTATAATTGTTATATCAATAAAAACAGAGGTCGTAGGCTGTCTAGTATGGCGTAATGTAACGCTTGGCACAGTGATTTATTTATGTTTATATGCCTCTAGACAAAATTGCATTTTACTATAATTTCTATGTGAATGTTCCGTATTTTTATGTACAAAAAGATTCGCTTAACCCTTTCTTTCAGATAGGGGCACAAAAACTAGAGGGCGTTAGCTATTCAGTATGACGTAATGTAACACTTGTTACAGTGATATTTTGAAATGTGTGCCGCCAGACAAAATGGCTGGCTCTGAGCACTATGGGACTCAACTGCTGAGGTCATTAGTCCCCTAGAACTTAGAACTAGTTAAACCTAACTAACCTAAGGACATCACAAACATCCATGCCCGAGGCAGGATTCGAACCTGCGACCGTAGCGGTCTTGCGGTTCCAGACTGCAGCGCCTTTAACCGCACGGCCACTTCGGCCGGCTCCGCCAGACAAAACTGTACTTTATTTTAATTACTATTCGAATTCCCCGTGTTTTTATGTACAACATTTTTTTGGCTTAATACATTATTTTACATAAGGGCAATAAACAGAGAGCGTTGGCTATGCAGTATGACGTAAACCGTGGTTATCTGTATAGATTTGTGAACAGCGACCTCGCCAGGACAAATGCTTGTACATAGCTGCGTTAGATTGGAATATGTATCGTTATAATCAGGTTCGGTCTACATGTTTACTTATAAAGGTATGTAATTGTCGAATTGTAATTATGTACAATTGTGACTTGGCGTTTGATTAATGTGCTGTTTCTATGATTATTGCATTATTTGTGTTTATAACACTGATAATAGCTGCACTGTCAGTTGAAATCTAGATTTGCATTGCAGTTAAAAAGTCAGATGACATTCGACTGATGCTGACTTACTTTCTGCCCTGGATTACACCACGGTCGTGTGGAAAAATCATTCCCATGGGATTAAAGATGATAAAATTTTGTTTTCATTTGGAACATATTTTACAGACAACAAAATCAGTTTCCTACAAAGACGCGGATGGCATATGAAAAGAAGTTTCGAATCAGTAATCACTTAGTTTGTTATCCGAAGACAATATATTGTTTCGTCGAAAACTTATACCTTCATACTTTGCACTTTGAGATAATTATTCTCGTAAAGAAAAGTTCGGAACATTTTCGCGAGCCGTTCTCAAGTACAAAGTATACTATAACGTTCAGTTGGCTCTTTCCTGAACACCGAAGGAGGACGATTTTTTACTATCGTGATTTCAGGGACCAGCCCTGGCGTCTCGTAAGCCTACCAGGCCTGGAAATAATATCTTGTCGGAGGATCGCTTTTGAATGCGAGCCACCGAAGTGCTTGGCTCAGCTATGCGCGATCCCTGCGGTTTGCTCAGGCGGGCACTGACCTCTGACGATGAGCTCCTCGAAGCTGCTGACCACCAGTCCTTTCCGGATGTTTCTCCAGCTGTCCCATATCTTGAAGGGCCTCTTGCCTCGTGCTTCCTGCAACAAAATCGACATACTGTATATCACTAGTTTCGTACTGAAATTGGGGCCGACTGTGCACTTTGATTTACAATTGATATGAAAAAAATGAAAAAGACAGAGTAGCAAAAAGAGAGAGGACAATACACAAGGGGAGGAAAGTACAGGGTGAGGAAATAGTGTGTGTGTGTGTGTGTGTGTGTGTGTGACAGAGAGAGAGAGAGAGAGAGAGAGAGAGAGAGAGAGATGGAGATCCTGAGGTTTAGACGAATGATAGATTGCAACGGAAAATTTTTCGACAAACGTTGCAGATATAGTACTGTAAGGAAGTGCAATTAAAAGCGTTCCTTGGTGAAGCCTTTATCAGGCAGGAGGCGGCGGTCTAATATGGTTTATTAAATAAAAATTTCTTTAAAGTAAAGAAACTTTAACTGCCTAGACTGCAGTTTTTCTATCACAACTAATGTACGATTATTGGTTTCGGTTGCTACCTGAAACCATCATCAGATCGTTCAAAATGTGATAAAACGGTGAATACGCATTGCAAAATATATTGTCTGTAGTCATGTAATAACATGCATTGTAAATACCAAGAAAATAGCAGTACGTAGTTTAAAAACATTACAAGACAGGTGGTAGATCGTAATCTCGTAGTATGGCGCCAATATAGGAAAATTTCCAGCTGTTAATTTTGACCTATCTCGTCAGGTTTGTGGGCTTGCAGCATTTTCATATTATTCTTCAACTTCTCCACATTTTATGAAGATGACAACTTCGTAGTCATGCAGGATCATTCTTTGGTAATCCAGGCTACGGAACAGCTGACAATTTTTGGAACCAGTGGATATACTGTTCACACGATAATACCTGCTATACTATTGCAAATATTGAACTTTTGATGCAGCTTTTAACCAAGCAACTGGACATTTCCCTGTGTTGTTGTCATCCTGCAACTGGACATTTTCCTATGTCATTGTCACCCTGCAAGATTAGGTAAAGATGGAAGTGCGATTCTTCACTTCCAATGAATCACTGAACGTGCACACTTATTTCGAGCATGAACAGAGAACGTAGTATTGGCATCACTGAGACAACGAGAAATAAATACGATTCCCTGTATTTCATTCCAAGAAAATTGGACATGGCTGACAGGTCCTTCTTTTTTTCGGTGTTTAATTTGACAATCGAAAGCGAGGAAAATTTCCTAGGATAAGATCATTGCAGTTTGAATCCATTCTTCAACACAATGAATTTAGTGTTCACGAGGATATGTATATGTATTATCGAAACAATACAGGCTTATTTAATTTCGTCTCATTTCGTATTTTATGATTCTTACCTCTATAGTGTTTAGTGCAGTAAGTGTCAGAAAATTATTCGAGAATAATGAATACTGTACCAGCTAATCGGTTTACTAAAAGGATACGATTGTAACATAAATTATTATTTGATAATTAACTGGCAATGTTATCGCGATGTAGGAGGTTTCTTTGTTGTATTTACATAAACTGGCAGAAAGAGAATTCCGTGACAAGTATGGTTTAACGTGAAAGTAAATGACGTATGGGCGAAGGCTATTATTGCAGCTTTAATGGTTCAGATAGCTCTGAGAACTATGGGACTTAACATCGGAGGTCAACAGTCCCCTAGAACTTAGAGCTACTTAAACCTAACTAACCTAAGGACATCACACTCATCCATGCCCGAGGCAGGATTCGAACCTGCGGTCACGCGGTTCCAGACTGAAGCGCCTAGAACCGATCGGCCACACCGGCCGGCGCAGCTTTAATCTCGCGAAGTATAAGTGAAGTGTGTTTTAAGAAGATTTATCCGAAATTACAACACTATACGGTCTACATGATGTAGATAGAAACTTGGGGTGAAATATAGCTTACAAACTAAAATTACATTGACGCCAGTTATAAGTCGCTGGTTCATGTGATTGCCGGTAAGTGTGTCCCAGGTGCAGCTAGATCGCTTGCTACTACTACCTATTCATCCGTAGATCACTTTTACAAGAATATTGGAGATGTTTTGTTATTACAATTTAAGGACAAAAAAAATGTAATTCGCATATACAGATATTTAGATAGTCACAGGTCTGGTTTGATAAGGATGGAACATGTAGTCGGCCGTGACCTCCTAGTGAGAACATTCACGGTATTTATCTGTAGTAATTTAGGGAAACCATGTAAACCTACATCAGAATAGCTGGATGAATACTGGAGCTTCCACCCTCCAAAGTACAAACCGAGTCTGTTTAAAACAGTCCAACACTACCTCATTCGATTTATTCCTACCGTATAATATTGTTTTACGAGGAAATTATTTGATAATGAAAAAAACTGGTGCTACACTGTTCAGTCATTTTTCTCTCCCAGTGGATGCATACAGTATAAACAAATTTCAAAATTAAAATTAAAACAGTGAGGAACGCAATAGAACATGGACAAAAATGGCAGTCGGTTTCGGTCAAATAGCACCCACTTTCAAACTACACTGAAATGTAAGTATAATATAGGTTTGAGGAAAATCCAGTAATTACAGTTGGTGTAAGGTGCCTAAAATACAATGATCAGTCAGAACATTATGACCACAGCGTCACCTGGTTAGGAATGACTGCTAGTTAGATGCACGTACGGTGCATGTAGTATCAGTGAGCGTGCTGTCCGTCTACAGAATGGGTAACGCGCGCACCGAATCTGAGTTTGACCGAGAGCTGATTGTGATGGCCCTGAGTCTCGGTACGAGCATTTCGGAAACATCACAACTTGACCGATGCTCGAGGAGTGCTGTGGTTGCACTTATTCAACATATGGCCACCCCAAGGAGAAAACCACGTCCAGACATCGAAGGGTTGGGCGGCCACCCATCATTACAGATGTCGGACGTCGTAGGCTGGGCCGACTGGTAAAACGGGACAAGTAGCGAACTGTGTCGGAACTAACATTAGAGTACAAGTGTGTCTGAACACTAACAATGGGACTCCGCAGCCGACGATCCATGCATGTTGTTGTTGTGCTCTTCAGTCCTGAGACTGGTTTGATGCAGCTCTCCATGCTAATCTATCCTGTGCAAGCCTCTTCATCTCCCAGTACCTACTGCAGCCTAAATCCTTCTGAATCTGCTTAGTGTATTCATCTCTTGGTCTCCCTCTACGATTTTCACCCTCCACGCTGCCCTCCAGTACTAAATTGGTGATCCTTTGATGCCTCAGAACATGTCCTACTAACCGATCCCTTCTTCTGGTCAAGTTGTGCCACAAACTTCTCTTCTCCCCAATCCTATTCAATACTTCCTCATTAGTTATGTGATCTACCCATCTAATCTTCAGCATTCTTCTGTAGCACCAAATTTCGAAAGCTTCTATTCTCTTCTTGTCCAAACTATTTATCGTCCATGTCTCACTTCCATACATGGCTACACTCCATACAAATACTTTCAGAAACGAATTCCTGGCATTTAAATCTATACTCGATGTTAACAAATTTCTCTTCTTCAGAAACGCTTTCCTTGCCATTGCCAGTCTACATTTTATATCCTCTCTACTTCGACCATCATCAGTTATTTTGCTCCCAAAATAGCAAAACTCCTTTACTACTTTAAGTGTCTCATTTCCTAATCTAATTCCCGCAACATGACCCGACTTAATTCGACTACATTCCATGAATATGCCAATGAAAACTCCGCAACATCGGCAACATGGGCACAGGGCCATTGTCACTGGACGTTGGCCCAGTTGCATGGTCTGTTGATTGAAATGGCTCTGAGCACTATGGGACTTAACATCTGAGGTCATCAGTCCCCTAGGCTTAGAACTACTTAAACCTAACTAACCTAAGCACATCACACACATCCATGCCCGAGGCAGGATTCGAACCTGCGACCGCAGCGGTCGCGCGGTTCCCAACTGAAGCGCCAGAACCGCTCGGCCACTCCGGCGGGCCCATGGTCTGATGAATCCCGATACATGCTTCACCGTGTTGATGAGAGGGCGCAAATTCGTTGTCTTCCAGGGGAACAGATCCTTGACACCTGTATTGCGGGACGAAGACGACCTGGCGGCAGCTCCAATATACCCGGTGGAACATTCTCTTGGGCATCCATGGGTGCAGTGGAGCTCATTCGCGGCCAATAAGTATCGTACACTGGTTGCAGGCCACGTACATCCCTTCATGATAATCATGTTTCCCGACAGCAGAAGCATTTTTCGACAAGATAATTCTCCAGGTCACAAGGCTAGGAGTGTGTGATGGAATGGTTCGAGGAACACAGTGGTGAGTTTCAATTGATGTGCTGCCACCCCCCCCCCTCCCCCTCCCTTCCTAATCGCCAGATCTGAACCCAGACTAACACATCTGGGATGTGACTGAACGTGGCGTCAGCGCTCATCGCCTCCCTCCGCGGAATCTACGGGAACTAAGTGACTTATATGTGCAAATGTGGTGCCAGCTCCCTCAGGCGACCAACCAAGGCCTCATTGCTTCCATGCCACGACGCGTCGCCCCTGTTATCCGTGCGAGAGGTGGACACGTCGATGTTCTGGTTGATCAGTGTATGACCAATATTAAAATAAATTATACCCATGATGGTCGCTGGTGGCAGTGAACGCAACAGGTATCGTGACGATGCACGAATGTCAACTGCTGATTAGGATGGAGGGGCTACAGGATAAGTACTGGATGCTCCACCGACAGCTTATCTCATTACTTCAATAACAGCTAATCGGGCGTTCAATACGTAAAAAGCGTTATTAAAATATTGTACAAAATTGTACAAGAGTTAATAAAAAAGTTATATGACATCACATAAATGGTTGCTATCTTTCTTTCATTTACTTGTGCCGTTTTTCCCTCGGATAAGCAGGGTCGGCATGGTTAATCGGATGTGGCAATGTTAGTTGAAGGGGTGGCCAGATGCCCTTCCTGCCGCCACCCCGTACCCACCCGCGAAGGAATTAGTGTACCCCAACTGTCTGCGAATAGTGTAATCCATGGACTAGTGCGAAAGTGTTCAGATGTCTGCGAGCCGTGTAACTGAGGCGGAACGTGGGAACAATCCCGGTATTCACCTAGGGGGATGTGGAAAACCGCCTAAAAACCACATCCGGGCTGGCTCGCACCCCGGCCCTCGTCGTTAATCCGCCGGGCGGATTCGATCCGGGGCCGGAGCGCCTACCCGAGTCCAGGAAGCAGCGCGTTAGCGCGCTCGGCTAACCTGGTGGGTGCATAAATAGTTGCTATATAAAGCAGTTAATCGAAATACATTTACCGACCGAGGTGGCGCAGCGGTAAGCACACTGGACTCACATTCGGGAGGACGACGGTTCAAACCCGCGCCCAGCCATCCTGATTTAGGTTTTCCGTGATTTCCCTAAATCTCTTCTCCGACCGCTGTGGCCGAGCGGTTCTAGGAGCTTCAGTCCGAAACCGCGCTGCTGCTACGGTCGCAGGTTCGAATCATGCCTCGGGCATGGATGTGTGTGATGTCCTTATCTTGGTTAGGTTTAAGTAGTTCTAAGTCTAG
Organism: Schistocerca nitens; assembly: GCF_023898315.1. Classification (NCBI taxonomy): domain Eukaryota; kingdom Metazoa; phylum Arthropoda; class Insecta; order Orthoptera; family Acrididae; genus Schistocerca; species Schistocerca nitens. The sequence continues at coordinate 420,215,335 of NC_064617.1, read as the reverse complement.
GTGACTGATGACCTCAGCTGTGAAGCCCCATCGTGCTTAGACCCATTTCAACCATTTTTAAATCGCTTCAGGCAAATTCTAGGACGGTGCTTTTGAAAGGGCACGGCCTACTTCCTTCCTCATCCTTCCCTAATCCGATGGGACCGATGACCTCGCTGTTTGGTTCCCTCCCCCAAATCAACCAACCATCAAAATACATTTAAATAAACACAGGAGGATGTACAGGAGAAGAATCAATTGTATTGGGTGTGAATACCTAGATTTCCCTTTATGAGCATTTGAAGGTAACTCGTAGAGCGTAATCACAACAAACACAGAGCTATGTGAAGCCGTAGGTTTCCATGGAGATGGCGTGAAGGTATCGAAATGCACCACCCAGGGCTGGCGGAAGACCATGTCAGAGATGCGACAACAGTTGGCGGCCATAGTGTCAAGGAACTGTTCCTCTGGATGACGACTGCTTTGCGCCCTCCCATCGGCATGATGAAGAAGGTGTCGGGATCCATCAGACCGTCCAACGCTCTGCCACTGCGACAACGTCCTGTGGTGGCGGTCACGTGCCCATTTCAGTCGGAGTTGCCGATGTCGTGCAGACAACAGAAACTGTTGATGTACAAAAGACCTCTGAAGAACGCTATGAAGTAACTATCATGGTGACTGGGGACAGAAGAGTATAATATTAGGTATGAAGCAGTATATTACGTAGAAATTAGAAATGCTATGATGGCTGGAGACAGAAGTGGTTGTAATATTAGGTATAAGCAGTATATTACGTGGAAATTAGCAGTGTAGATCGGTAGATTGCCGTAAAAGCACCAGGGAGACGTAAAAATAGCCGAAATGTCACAAGTACTAAAATAACAGGTCCAAATATTAAAATAATACGAAGTGTCATTTACGTCTTCCGTCAGCATTGGATGGTGCAAACCATTACCATCACCTCATCTCCGTAGAAACCAACGGCGTCTCATAGCTCTATCTTTGCTATAATTATGTTCTCCGAGTTCTTCAAATGCCCATAGAGGACAATCTACGTACTCATAGCCTATTACAATTAATTACCGTCCTGTACATTCGTCTGTATTTATTTAAATGTATTTCAACTAACTGCTTTATATAGCAACTATTTATGTGATATTATAAAACATTTTTGTTGATGTCTGTACAATTATTCTGTGTGTACATTATTTCAATAACGCTTTTTATGTACTGTGTGCACGGCTGGCTGTTATTGACGGAATGCCATAAGTGGTGGGCGGAGTGTCCAGTATTTAACCCATAGCCCCTCTACGCTGATCAGCAGTTGTCGTTCGTGCATTCACGATACCTGTCCCGTTCACCACCACCACATGCCATCATCGGTATAACTTACTTAATTTTTAATCAAAAAAATGGTTCAAATGGCTCTGAGCACTATGGGACTTAACATCTTAGGTCATCAGTCCCCTAGAACTTAGAACTACTTAAACCTAACCAACCTAAGGACATCACACACATCCATGCCCGAGGCAGGATTCGAACCTGCGACCGTAGCGATCGCGCGGCCCCAGACTGTAGCGCCTAGAACGGCTCGCCCACCCAGCCGGCTAAATTTTAATCAAATTTGATCTACCTTACATCAACTGTTATTCCTTTAATCTATACTGCACTTACATTTCAGTGCTTATGGTCTGAAGGTGGTCGCTATTTGACCGCAACATGTTGCCATTTTTAATAAATGTTCTACTGAGATCTAGAATGTTTTAATTTTAATTTTAAAATATTCAGTTAAGATCACTGTTTTCTTCTGCACGAAAATACTTTCAAAAATATACACACATTGTTACTTAACAATGCACACATTATCAGCTGATGTCACAACCAAAGCGATGTTGCCCGCTTTCCAATTTACGCACAGCGACTTCTTATTTTCTAGGCTCAAAAACTGAGTCAGCTTTCTTCTCTAACGAGTGAGATGTTGAGCCTATAAAGGGGACATTGTGTTAGTACTATACATTTCCTAGCGTTGGGAACAATGTCTTTCAGAAAATAAAAAGAAGGAAAAAAAAACATAATTGAAAGTGTTATGTGAAATGATTACAGAAGAATGCTGAAGATTAGATGGGTAGATCACATAACTAATGGGGAAGTATTGAATAGGACTGGGGAGAAGAGAAGTTTGTGGCACAACTTGACTAGAAGGGATCGGTTGGTTGGACATGTTCTGAGGCATCAAGGGATCACCAGTTTAGTATTGGAGGGCAGCGTGGAGGGTAAATATCATAGAGGGAGACCAAGAGATGAATACACTAAGGAGATTCTGAAGGATGTAGGTTGCAGTAGGCACTGGGAGATGAAGAAGCTTGCACACGATAGAGTAGCATGCAGAGTTGCAGCAAACCAGTCTCAGGACTGAAGACCACAACAACAACAACAACAACAACAACAACAACATGTGAAATGATGTGTTTTATTATTATTATTGTTATTTATCTGTTTATGTGCTCGTTCATAGTGCAATTGCGAGAAAATGCAGAAAATTTAATTTTTGAATAGGATTCAGGTACAACGCACTGGAACGTAGATGAATTACCTCAACGATGGATCGGCAGTGAGGCGCGTACGGTTCTGTCATTACACCAAGTCGCCTGTCACAGTCCGGTTTGAGGTTAGGATCTGTAAGAGGTGACAGCTGTGTGTCTCACCTTCCAACTTGCGGCGAACTGGGATGCCGCAAAGAACCAGCAGTGAATGCTGTAGCTTCAGACATGCTCGAACTAGTATAAGCGCCTGGATGCTTGTCGTGAAGGGAACATTGGGCACTAGTGAATGGTAAATGAATGTTTTGATCCTAAACGTAACTCTAAGAAAAACCTAAGCTTGTATGTGCTTGTTTGTAGAAGACAGGTCCTTGTAAAACCTGACGGTCATTATGGAATAAAAAACTCTTATACTAAATGCGTAACTAAAAATTCACTTAAAGTTTCTCGTTCAGTGAAGACTCACGCAGAGACGTGCATTCTTTCTTAAATTGAACTGACTTTTAGTGCGTCTGTGAGATAAATGAACATTCTCTCTAGGCGAAGTACGAACGTTTGAACAGACATCCCACACCATGTGTTGCTTGTGCACGCACACAAAGAAGCTTTATTGGGCGAATGATGTACACAGGGTGTTAAACAATATAAAGTTTCAATAAGGTGCGAGGTAGTAGTATGGATCAAAACAAGGAAAAACTGTACAGTAAACATGGGCTCCAAAATGCATACCTAAAAAGCTGTGAGCACGTCTTCACCTTCGCTACTGTGAAACACATATCTTCTGCTGTAAGCTCTTTGCTATCAGGAGACGAACTGGTCAACGTGCTGGACCTCCCAGAGCAATCCGTTAAATGTGTGTGCATGAGGTGTTATCGAACATCACGGAGAAAATGGACTAGTGCTCCATCATTCATGAACCACACCTGCAACAGTTGTTGGAATGGTGCATCCTCTAGCAGGACAGGCAACTCGTTTGATAGGAATGTAAGGCTCAATTAGTCTGGATATTTTTCAATATGCAGGGGATGGCTTCGACTGTAGCTTCCTTTTGCCAGGACATAACAGAAGGTCATGTCCGTCATTTCCCGTGTGGAATAATAGGCTTCCATTATGCTCGTAAACGCCAAGATAAAACTACAATGTAAAAACACTTTACAAACTTATCAAACCTAAGCTAGTTCCATTGCAACTAACGTACGTGCCGCACTTACCCATACCTGTGAACATGATTTACAGTAACAATTTAAATAGTTGTTTACTGCACGCTGAATCTATGAGCAATAAAAGCGGAATCTGTCTTTATTTGTTCACTATATTCCATGGGTCGTTCAAAATAGCAAAGAGATTGCAGTACAAGCAAGGTGTTTCATAGCGGCAAAAATGACGAAGTACTTACATCTCTTGAGGTATGAATTTAAAGCCCATGTTTATTGGACCATTGTCTTATTTTAGTCTATACTACCACCTTTCAAAATATCAAATACTTTTTGTTAACACCGTGTATGCAATGTATATAATAAATATGGAAGATAAAGATATGAAATAACAAATTATTGTGCTGTATAGAATGTCTAACAGCAGGTTTACCTAATATTAATTTTAGCTCCGCACTAATTCATCGTCCACAAAGCAGCACCGCAATCAATCAAGCCACTTACGTCGTCATCAACATCATCATCACTGTCATTCTCATCTTCAGCTAATGAATAAAGATCTTCTCGAGACTTTTCCGAGGATTACGGTGCTCGGACGTAAGCATCCATGCTGGCCCTCAGTGTTTTCTGCCGTCTGACCTCATCCTATTAGTTCATCACATCCGTCATACTTATCTCTCGCAATTCAGCAAAGAACTTCGTTGGTCCGTATAACATCTGTTCGCCCGCCAACATGACCTTTTCCATATCATTTTCAATGTATTCACAATTACTTGTTTCTCCCCAGTCTGTTCCCTGATCGAGTCGTTTGTCCTTCAGTCTCTCCTAGCAACTCCCGAAATGCATCTCTCCACTGCTGGCTGAGGAATCCAATTTTTTAAACAATTTATGCATTGAAAGTAAATATCTGTCTGCATTATGTCAAAGCTGATAAAACACTGACTGTAAACTTGCCATTTCAGACAAGTTAAAATCTTCACTTTCCAAACTCAATTTAATTTACCAGGTACATAGCAGGTTATTATTACTGTTGTGTTTAGTTCCTTTGTTGCTGATCCATTTCCAAATCCATCAAGTAGCTCTAGAACTTTTGTCTTAACAAACTGAGTCCTTGAGCCCAGCATGCGTTCCAACGCTTCTCTTTATTTCTAAGTAGGTACACAATAAAAGAAAGAAATGTTTTTTCTGCATTACATTACACTTTAAAAAGTCTGCTCAAGCGCATTGGAATATACAGTATTTTTGGTCTTTCCGACTTCTGGAAAAATGAATAAATTTTTCCCACTCGTGAGCAAGCAACATACAATTGACCATGTGAAAAAACACGGATTTTCCACATTTAATTGACATATTCCAAGTTTTTTGCCCGCAACTTCCTTCGCCTATGCGTATGTCATACACACACACACACACACACACACAAACAAACACATTTGTACAAATATTTCATCCGTATCTCTAGCGAATTTCGACCTGCAGTTTCATCTGATTTCTGAGGATATTTGTAATTGTGCCAGTAACTGATTGTCGTTTTGAGAAAAATGATTGTCAATGTCATCTGAATCTCCGCTGTTGACTCTAGAGAGAACACTGAAAGTATCTATGGTATTGAGCCGTGTGGCGTGATCTTAGGCTCCGAAACACGATGGCGAAATGTGATTGATACTTTGAACAAGCCAAATATGACAGGTGGAGCGTCTCACTTTTAAAGTATTACAGTCAATTTATGCAGGAAGAAAATACAAAAATTTTTATATAAATAATGGGTCAGGTGTACACCAAATTTGGTCGGAATTGTTCGAGGCATTCCTGAGTTATGCTTTCACGTCACCCTTTTCCATCACAGGATTTCTAACCCTTTCTTGCTGTCACAGTGGATTTTTGCAGATAGCAAGTGATATTTTCGGAGAAGTTCCTTCAAAAGTTAAAGAGATACTGCTGATACGTCAGTGCCTTTGACCCCTCTCCCCTCTCCCCCCTCCCCCCCCCCCCCCGCTACCTTCAATTCTAGAGGAGAAACGTCATTGTGACTGTCACCGATAAATCTAGCGAGCGAGAAAACCATCGATATGATACTATATCGGTCGTTATAAAATATTTTTACATGTTGCGTTTCTCACCCCTAGGGGTGGTTGGAGTATCACTCCCACCACTCTTTTTTGCAAATAATATTCGCATAACGAGTCATGTATGTACAGAATCCGACTGAAAGTGCACCAGATGTTTCTGAGTCAACCTTCATATCACCGCCTTTTTACGCCCCTCCCTGTGGGTGTGACGTGCTTGTTAAACTCCACAGAAACCTTCGCAGGCATTCGCCAAGCAACTCAATAAAATTTCATTTCAGTCGAATGAATAGCATAGGAATGTATAAAAAACGAGGAAACACTCATTTTTATATATTATATTTGTAATATTTTGTTTTAATTGTACTTTCTTACTTAGGATATACTCAGTTTGATCGTTTTTCGGCTTTTTTCTTTTATATGTCAAAAGTACAACCCGGTTTCACAGCTTGGGACCAAGTCGACATCAACATAATTATCTTCTATTGATGAAAGTATCTTAAAACATGATCCAGCAACAGTTTATAATATTTTACTAAAACGCGAAGCCACAAAAAAGTCACAAACCAAAGAGTATTTACCGTAATTAATATCCCTGCAAGAAACTGGTTCGTTCACAGTAGCTTGTCAGTCGTTACTCAGTAGCTCCCGTGGTCGTTAGCGTGACTGCCCAGTCCTTCCTACTGAGGTTGTTTTTTCTTTTTACGACAAGGCCGTTGCTAGCCGGCCCTCAGGAGAGACAATGCGCATGCGTGTTCGCGTAAGTATAAGCGAGTGCAGAGCACAGAAGTGGCTCGCGCCGGCCAGCAGTCGTGGGCCAGAAGTGCAGTGAAGTGGCGGTCGTATATTTAGTACATGTTACACACACCGAGTCTGTTGTTGCGTCACGATCCACAACTGACGGAGAACATCCGGATGCGTATCTTTTGCAGTGGCGACGTCTGCTTGAGCAAACCAACTCCAGGTATGTCCTACATATGTTTGGCGTCACAGCTTTCACACACAAACTCGCGTTTCCTCGTGCCAATATCCGCTGCAGTGAATTACCCCCGATGACAACGAAGAAGCATCAAGACACGTTCATCATTGACACATGTCAGTAGGAAGACCAGCAAACTTCACGCGTAGACCTGTTGTTATGCATCATTAATATCTGATCATTGATAAGTGATTCATTCGTTTCCAAAGCTCTACATTTTTCCAAAGTATTACATTGTGCAAATATGATTTATAATTGAATAGAACGGTAAACTCGCCAAGTTTGCATTTCGCATCCTACCAATGTTCTACATCTACATCTATATTTATACTCTTCAAGCCACTCAACGGTGTGTGGCGGAGGGCACTTCACGTGCCACTGTCATTACCTCCCTTTCCTGTTCCAGTCGCGTATGGTTCGCGGAAAGAACGACTGCCAGAAAGTCTCCGTGCGCGCTCGAATCTCTCCAATTTTACATTCGTGATCTCCTCGGGAGTTATAAGTAGGGGGAAGCAATATATTCGATACCTCATCCAGAAACGCACCCTCTCGAATCCTGGACAGCAAGCTACACCGCGATGCAGAGCGCCTCTCTTGCAGAGTCTGCCACTTGAGTTTGCTAAACATCTCTGTAACGCTATCACGCTTACCAAATAACCCTGTGACGAAACGCGCCGCTCTTCTTTGCATCTTCTCTATCTCCTGCGTCAACCCGACCTGGTATGGATCCCACACTGATGAGCAGCACTCAAGTATAGGTTGAAGGAGTGTTTTGTAAGCCACCTCCTTTGTTGATGGACTACATTTTCTAAGGACTCTACCAATGAATCTCAATCTGGCACCCGCCTTACCAACAATTAATTTTATATGATCTTTCCACTTCAAATCGTTCCGTACGCATACTCACAGATATTTTACAGAAGTAACTGCTACCAGTGTCTGTTACGCTATCATATAATCATACAATAAAGGATCCTTCTTTCTATGTATTCGCAATACATTACATTTGTCTATGTTATCTATGAGTGTCCCCTACGTTCGCAGGAGTGACATACACGTAGGAGTGAAATTCGTTCCATACCTTCTGTAGAAACATCCCGTCAGTGGTCATCAGAACAGCTTTGATGCCTTATCTGAGATATTCCAGTGTTCTTGGCGGCGGGGTACATGAACACAGTCCTTAATGCACTTTCAAAGTAAAGAAGTCAAAAAAGATGTTAGGTCAAGAGACCTGCGGGTGAGGGGGGGGCCGGAAGGAAGCAAATCCACATCAACTTCACCACTACTACCAATCAAAAGATGCGGAAGTTCTTTCTTTAGATAGCAATGAACATCGATGCCCCAATTCGGAGGAGTGAACTGTCTCTTTGGAATATAAAATTCTCGGAATCAGCAATCAGTTGTGGCAACAGCTTCGACTGCAACATAATTATCTTCTTATAGAAGAATAACGACTCACACAGCTTCGTCTGTACACTGCACGGAAAACAGTAACCTTCGGCGAATCTCGTTCATGAGCCACAGTTTCATAAGTACATATTTTCAATGCCTTACACTCTTACATTGTGGTGATTAACCGTTCCAAATAAACAAAAGGTTGTTTCGTCTCTGAATATCAACTTGGAGGCGAAACGTTCTTCCTCAAGTGCTTCCTGCATTGTGAGGCAAAAATTGGAGGCGCCGGGCATAATCTTCAATTTTTAATTGTTGCACGAGTTGCCGATGGTATGGTTTGAAATGTAACTGCCGTCGCAAAATCTTCAACATTGTCTGCTGCAGTACTCCAAGTTCGTGGCTTGCGTGGACCGTTGATTATTTTTGGACTGCGTACGAAGCTTTCCCTCGCCATCTCCACGGTTACACCTGACACACTTACGCGACAGGTGCTTTTGTGTTTATAGGGAAAAGCAGTGTCCCTATTATTGTCGATATCAACGCACATTTCTGCGTTTACATGGCGATTCTTTTCCATAATTCGTTCTGAATGCACGCTGCGCTGCGCTGTTATAACGAATAAACATCTCGCATATTCCAACACACAAAAACTCTCTCCTTGCTTTGTCGCAATTTCGTCAAGACACTGCACTCGTAATGCAATGAAATCTCCGTGAGAATACTGTTCTATTAGAAAACGAATGAATCTTTTGTCGTAGTACTGAATTATACATTCCAATACGACGGTGTGATCATCTCCTTTGCAATCTTCTCAACATCTTACACAGGCTACGCATACTGCATTATGGAAACACAGTCATTACACTGTAATTTTTTTATTATTTATTTCGGCCCCAGGATACGTAAGTAGCATCACTACCATTTCTGCTTATTACCATGGAGTCATAAGATGATTTAAATACGTCATATAGCCGGCCAGTGTGGCCGAACGGTTCGTCAAGGACTGAACATTGGCCAGACAGGGACGGTTTGTAGGAATTAGCAAAACTACTTTCAGGTACAAATCCGGCCTCCGCCTTAACGCAAGCGGTACGAGTTCACGTTCCTGACCTTCTTTCTTGCGTCTTTCGCTATGAGACACGCTTTAATCATTAAAAATATGTACTTCACATGTCTTCTCTATCAGTGTTTCTGGAACATTTTATTCGATTCACCTCTTCATTTAACTGCGAAGTACGGGAACGTCTTTGACACTATAAGGAGCGAGTATGCAGCCAACGACCTGACACTGAAATGACACTGATATCAACGAACATTTATTAAAAGGCTGGTGTACGTTGCACAGTTACATAAGTCCAGTGTCAACTTTATCTACGTGACTGTAGTGTTTATACGACTTTTTAAAGCACTCGTCTAGAGCGTATTTAGGCTCTGAGGGCATTCTCGGTTCCTTTTGGCTGATAGCTGACTTGGTGAAGACAAGTAGCATCGCACTGTGGGTGCAGCCTAAACTCACTATTGTAGCAGAGTGGAAGGTCTAAGCCAGACGCTAAGACGATGTTGCGACGCTATCGTATGCAAGTTTCTCGACTTCCGCTACGAGAAGGGAGACGAATTGCCTGCCGAAATCGAATGTTCCCAGAGAATGATCGTCCCTTCAGATCGGAAATACAGAAGGCTGATATCATATTAGTAAACTGCAGCAGCGTCCGTGGTAAGGTCCCGGAATTAGTATCGCTTATTGAAGTTGTAACGCTCAGACAGTATTGGGATATGGATAGCAACGAAATCCTAAATTCAGATGGAATATTTATCGTACTGATAGTTTAGACGCCAATGGTGACGTCATATTTATTGTCAAACTATTAGATAATATCTAGCGAGGTTATCATTTGATTCCGAATGTGAATTAATCTGGGTGAAGATAAGCATCGAAGTTGGGTCAAAAATGGTGCAAATGATTCAAATGGCTCTGAGCACTATGGGACTTAACTTCTGAGGTCATCAGTCCCCTAAAACTTAGAACTACTTAAACCTAACTAACCTAAGGACAGCACACACATCCATGCCCGAGGCAGGATTCGAACCTGCGACCGTAGCGGTCGCGCGGTTCCAGACTGTAGCGCCTAGAACCGCTCGGCCATCAAAAATGGTAATGGGATGCTTTGATAACCTACCTGCGTCAGGATCTGTAGTGGTAGAGCGCTTAGATGGAACTTGCAGAATATCGTTAATAAATTTCCTGATCATGCTGTTGTAAGGTGGGGTGGGAGGGGGGTGGGGGGGGGGGGGAAGTTGACTTCAACTTCCCAGGTATAGAGTGGGAGAGTCATGTTGTCAAAACTGGTTCCATAGACAGGGATCCGTGTGGCATTATTCTCGATGTCTCGTACGAAAATTATTTGTAACAAACAGAGAACCAACTCGAGAAATTAAGACCTTACACCTCATAGCGACAAACAGATCTAAACTTGTCGAATCAGTTAACTTAGAGAGGGTATCAGTGACCATAAGGGTGTATTAGTATCTATGACTACGGGTATTAGAAGGAAGGACAATATTTTTGTTTAGAAATAGTGACATGATACAGATTGCAGAGTATCTGCGTAATCGACGTCAAACATTCAGTGCTGGGAACAAAGATATGGGGGCACAAATGGAAAAAATTCAAAAGCATCGTTCATTATGCCTTAGAAAAGTATGTTCCAACCAATATTTTAAGGGATGGGAAGACCTACGTGGTTTAATAGTAGCGTTGAAAGTGCTTCGTAAAAATAAAGAGAGCTTCATCATAGATTCGAGAGAAATCAAAACTTGACTGATAAACAAAAGTTGAACGAAGCGAAAATGAGCATGAGGAGTAAAGACAGCAATGAGAGAGGCATTCAATGACTTTCAAAGTAAGATGCTGTCAACCGATCTGACTAAAAGTCTTAATAGGTTTTGGTATTACGTAAAATCACTAAGAGGGTCGAAATCATCTATTCAGTCACTCAGTGATCATAAAAGCATCGAAACGCAAAATCACAGACAGAAGACGGAAATACTGAATTCGGTCTTCCGAAACTGTTTCACCGCGAAGGACCATAATACGGTGCCGCATTTCAATCACTGCACAATTCTAAATGACAGTTATTGATATAACTGATCGCAGAAGAGAAAAACAATTACAGTCGCTCTGTAATGGAAAGGCATCAGGACCAGATGTAAATAGGAAATGTCGTGTGACTAGGGCCTCCCGTCGGGTAGACCGTTCTCCGGGTGCAAGTTTTTCGATTTGATGCCACTTCGGCGACTTGCGCGTCGATGGGGATGAAATGATGATTAGGACAACACAACACCTAGTCCCAGAGCGGAGAAAATCTCCGACCCAGCCGGGAATCGAGCCCGGGCCCTTAGGATTGACATTCTGTCGCGCTGACCACTCAGGACCAGATGAGATACCTGTAATATTCTACAGAGACTATGTGGAAGAACTTGGTACCCTTCAAGCAGCAATTTGCAATTCATTCTCGTTTTCAAGAAGGGTCGTAGGACAGATGCACATAATTATTTTTATTTTATTTTATTGATTTATTTAACCTGGCAAGATTAGGGCCATCAGGCCCTCTCTTACATCTAATCAGGCATTCTACTTATTTTACATTCATATGTTTTGGTAGGCATGTTAAAGTACATCTAGTACAGAAAGTGAAATAAACAACTACAAAGGCGCAATTGGAAAAATACATATATATAGAGAGTTTATATTCGTAGATGATAAGTACTGTTATAATTAGACATTATGAAAGAGACAGATTTTAGATAGGAGTGCTAGCAGCAGGGAGTATGAGGGAGACTCATGGTGAAGGGAGGAGAAGAAATGAGAGACGTGATGTAACATAATTAAGGAAATATAAAGGAAAAGAAGATTGCGTGGTTATAGACCTATATCGTTGACGTCAGTCTATTGAATTATGTTTTATACTCAAGAACATGTTTTACACTCAAGAATTATGAAGTTTTTGGAGGACAAAAATCTCCTCCGTAAAAACCACATGGATTCCGGAAATAGACATCTTGCGAAACTCAGCTTGCTCTGTTCCTCCATGAGATCCACAGCGCTGTAGATTTCCAGGTTGATGCTGTGTTCTTTGACTTCAGGAAAGCCTTTGACACTGTCCTGCACTGCCGTTTAGTGAGAAAAATACGATCTTAACGAGTATCGGAAGAGATTTACGTCTGGATTCAAAATCGAAAGATGTGATGGTAATTTCTGGGGGTACCCCAAGGAAGTGTGGTAGGATTGTTACTGGTATGTATGTAAATGATCTAGTAGAATCCGTCGGAAGCTCTTTAAGGCTATTCGCAGAGGATGAGGTTGTCTGTAAGACGCTAGCAACGCCAGAAGATAGTAAAGATTTGAAGAAGGATCTACTGAGGATTGATGAATGGTACACGGACTGGCAGTTGGCTTTGAACGTAAATAAATGTAACATACTGTGCATGCATAGGAAATCAGCTACTGCACACTATTGACTATTACTTGGAATAGTGTGTACTGCAAAATATCTCGGAGCATCTATCCGGAGAGACCTTAAGTGGAATGGCCATATAAAACAAATAATAGGAAAAGCAGAGGCAAAACTGAGATTAATAGGAAGGATCTTAAGGCTACGTAATTCTCGTAGTAAGGAAATGGTTTGCAAGGCACTAGTTCGATGGATTCTTAAACATGTTTTATCAGTCTGGGACCCTTACCAGGTAGGACTGATGGAAGAGATAGAGAAGATCCAACGGTGCGAGAGCGTTACGGAGATGCTCAACAAATTGCATTGGCAGACGTTACAAGAGAGATGTTGTGCATCATGGAGAGGTTTGCTTTTGGAATTTCGAAAGAGTACTTTCCGGGAAGAGTCAGATAACACATTACTTTCTCCCACATACATCTCGCGGAATGACCACAACGAGAAGATTCGCGAAATTAGAGCTAATGCAGAGGCTTCCAGTCATTCTACACATTCGCGAATGGAACAGGGAAAGGAGAATCAGTACAGGAGGTGCCCTCCGCCATTCACCTTCAGGTGGATTGCGGAGTACTGGCGTAGATGTTTAAATTTTTGAACTGCAGCACTGCATAAATCTCTCTAGTTTGGGCGGTTTCACAGTAAAGGAAGGTAATCCAGAGTCGGCGAAGAATCAAACGAAGCCTGCGCACTCATTTTCATCACTTACAAAACGGGCATCTGTATTAAAAGGGGACTTGTCGTGTTTAAGATGGTGCACGTGATGGACGTCTCGAAACTGCAACTATCTACAAAAACACCGTGAAAATACGAGATATGCCGTGGACGATCGAAATCAAATGTGCATGACAAACACTCATGCTCATAAATTGAGGGTAATTGCAGAATGTGGTGCCACACAACGTGGCACTACACAAAACTGGCGCTAATAGCGTAGGCACATAGGGAACACACACGACACAGATCTGTAAGGCCACGGTATTGGTGATAAGTTGAGAAAACCATCCCGAAACACATGTGCTACAAAACGCCACTGTTTCCTGCGCGTGTATCCCGACATCAATGTGGGATATGATCACCACGCACACGTACACAGGCCGCACAACGAGTTGGCATACTCTGGATCAGGTGGTCGATCAGCTGCTGGGGTATAGCCTCCCCTTCTTGCACCAGTGCCTGTTGGAGCTCCTGAAGTGTCGTAGGGGTTTGAAGAGGTGCAGAGATACGTCGACCGAGAGCATCCAAGGCGTGATCGATGGGGTTTAGGTGAGGAGAACAGGCAGGCCACTCCATTCGCCTGATATCTTCTGTTTCAAGGTACTCCTCCACTATGGCAGCTCGGTGGGGCCGTGCGTTATCATCCATCAGGAGGAAGGTGGGACCCATAGCGCCCCTGAAAAGGCAGACATACTGGTGCAAAATGACGTCCCGATACACCTGACCTGTTACAGTTCCTCTGTCAAAGACATGCAGGGGCGTACGTGCACCAATCATAATCCCACCCCATACTATCAAACCACGACCTCCATACAGGTCCCTTTGAAGGACATTAAGGGGTTGGTATCTGGTTAACGCCAAATGAAATCCCAGCGAGAATCACTGTTCAGACTATACCTGGACTCGTCCGTGAACATAACATGGGACCACTGTTCCAATGACCTTGTACTGTGTTCTTGACACCAGGCTTTAAGGGCTCTCCTGTGACCAGGGGTCAGTGGAATGCACCTTGCAGGTCTCCGGGCAAATAAACCATGTCTGTTCAGTCGTCTGTAGACTGTGTGTCTGGAGACAAATGTACCAGTGGCTGCCATAAGGTCCCGACCAAGGCTACCTGCAGTACTCCGTGGCCATCCTGCGGGCACTTATGGTGAGATATCGGTGTTACTGTGGTGTTGTACACTGTGGGCATCCCGTACTGTAGGGCCTGGACACGTTTCCTGTCTGCTGGAATCGTTGCCATAATCTTGAGATCACACTTTGTGGCACATGGAGGGCCCGTGCTACGACCTGCTGTGTTTGACCAGCCTCCAGTCGCCCTAGTATTCTACCCCTCATAACAGCATGAATATGTGTTCTTTGAGCCTTTTTCAACACACGGTCACCATAAGCACGTCTGAAAACGTCTGCACACTTACTCGCTGCACCGTACTCTGCCATGCACCAACACACATCTGCGTATGTGCGACGGCCGCAGGTCAAATTCACCTCATGGTCATACCTCAAGGTGATTTAAACCCGCCAACCGCCCGCCAGAGCGTTGTTTCACACTATATCAGCATTATTCTTAATTTATGAGGATGAGTGTAGATGATATCACAGGAATGGCAGTAGTGAGAATAAGGCGCATTTCACAGGGAAAAGATAACTAAGAAATCTACGTGCAATGATGTTGCATTTTTGACTGGCTGTTTTTATTTTACCTTATGTGGATTTCAGAGATATTTTCAATAATCTGCATACTCAATAAGTCTGAAGGAATATATTAAAGCGGTAAATGATAGAGACATAGTTAAAGTACCTTAACAACTGATATATACGAGTAAATATAGAAAATACGCCTACAGTCCAATTCCATTATTATAGTTACTGCTTTATATCCCACAAATTTGCCTTCTTTTGCTTTCGCTCCTGCTAAGAAGGTATACAATTTCTATGTGCTGCAATGGATTTTGAACTGACTTGCCTAGCAAGGCGCTTTTCACACTGAAGGGGCTTACGTCGGTAGCTGATATTTCTGGTAGCTCACGATTGTCAGTAAGGTTGTGGAGCCAGCTTCCGAACTGTGTGACGGGTGTTCATAAAAACATGTACGAAACAACACTGTGCAACTGAAGTCTTTATTCAAAAGCAATCACCAGAGGCCTGAACACAAATATCTCATTGTTTCACGACCCGAAGGATTCTCTGATCCCAGAACTCCTGTGGCTGTGACAAGAAATAGGCCTTCATTCTGTTCACCTATATTAAACCTTAAATACATGGGAGGTCATCCGCAGAATAGTAAAAACAAGAGTAACGAACAGATTTTGACGAAGTCCACAGCAATATAACCGTGTAGTGCACAATAAAAACTACGACGTTTCAATGGCGGACAAGGCCCACTTGTTACAAAAACTGTATGACATTGAAATTCATACCACCTTGAACCATTGAACATATTCAGCCTCTGGTTGTTCGTTTTGTCCGTCTCTATAGAACATATTATCGCACTATCTGCAGCCAGCCAGTTTCACGATAAGCTCCACAGCAGACTGTTTCGCAATCGGTTGCATGCGATCATATTCCGTGAGTTCTCATCACCCTGTTATACCAATATGATTCTATATGCATTACTTAAGAGTACGTACCTAATTGAATGTCCTGCACCGTTTGTAACTCCGAAAGAGTTCGCCTTCGACTTTGATGGCGCGAACCTTTGAGATCACTGTGGTGCGCAATTTTTCATTCGGTGTTCGTGGTGCAAATTAATGTTTGTTTTGAACATATCTTGAATGTTGGCGACGTCCATTTTGTGAACGTATGTAATACATACGTCCGACATAAGGTTGATCTCTGCGGCCCCCCGGAAAATCATTTTCTGTCTCCCTCGTGACGCAAATTCTGAGTCATTGGTAGCTAATGTTTTTCCTGTCGTAATCTTTAACACAAAGCTTTCAAATTAGCCTTATTGAAGATTAACTTTCGATCTCGCCCTCGATTGGTTCCTTGTAAGATGTCAGCTATTTCAGTGCCTTACATACTGGTAAGCGATTTTATTAGACATTGTCAGAGGACACATAGCTGTCACTATCAAATAGGCTATTGGGTGACTATTGGATTTTTAAACAAGGTAATACATATTTTGAATCTAAAAGTACGATGAGCCGGCCCTCTTAATATAAGGGCGCAAAATTTAGTAGCTTCTAACAAGGGAACCTCCCCATCGCACCCCCCCTCAGATTTAATTATACGTTGGCACAGTGGATAGGCCTTGAAAAACTGAACACAGATCAATAGAAAAAACAGGAAGAAGTTGTATGGAACTATGAAAAAAATAAGCAAAATATACAAACTGAGTAGTCCATGCGCAGGATGTGCGACATCAAGGATAATATGATCTCAGGAGCGCCGTGGTCCTGTGGTTAGCGTGAGCAGCTGCGGAGCAAGAGGTCCTTGGTTCAAGTCTTCCCTCGAGTGAAAAGTTTAATTTTTTATTTTCAGGCAATTATTATCTGTCCGTCCGTTCGCTATATTTGCTGGATTCATATTGCCCACGGAATATATCTCACGTATAAATGCACTCTCGTCCAAAGTAGCGAACAGTCAGCTGCCAGCCAGGGAGCCTCGTTAGCAGAAATACTCTCTCTTCCGTGCGTTGTAGTCGACTGACGTCGTGTGTTTCGATGTTTGTTTAGGTGTAGCGTCCCTATACTACGGCGCAGTTACCTCGCATCGGATGGACGGACGGACAGATAATAATTGTCTGAAAATAAAAAATCAAAATTTTTACTCGTGGGAGAGTTGAACCAAAGACCTTTCGTTCCGCAGCTGCTCACGCTAACTACGGGACCCCGGCGCTCCTGAGCTCATACTATCCTTGATGTTCCCTATCTTGCGCATGAACTACTCAGTTTGTATATTTTGCTTATTTTTTTCATAGTTCCACACAACTTCTTCCTGTTTTCTAGATTGAGCTGTGTTCAGTTTTTCAAGGCCTATCCACTGTGCCAACTTATAAGTACATCTGAGGGGGGTGCGATAGGGAGGGTTCCCTTGTAAGATGGCCGTAAGTTGTGCTGTCGTGTTGGAGGCATCATTATTGAAGTTATATCTGGCTTCATACCGTTGCGTCATTCTTTGACGTATTCCCATACACTGGTGAAACAAAACATTATGATCATTGCGCACCGCGCGACTGAATGCTACTTCGTGGCGTTTCTGGGACGTGACGTGGTAAGGACATTATAAAGGGTGGTCAAAACAGTCTGAGAAGCTTTTAAGGGTGTTGAATGGGAGGTTGTGCTGAGAAATAATTTTTAAGAGAAATTTAGATACGTTTCATCGTTTCCGAGATATTTAGCACTGAACTTAGCCAATCAGATCGTCGCTCGCCCTAATTCAAGCAGCCTGCCAGAGGCAGTGTGGCGAATAGTATTCTTCCTTTGGTTTCCTAAAACCGAACAAGAGAGCGATACACAAATTGGGCATTAGACGGTGGTAAGAATCGAATCCGAACTAACGACTGAGCACGATATCATCTACGCTATGAAAACAAATTACACCAACTGTACCTGGCAGGCTGCTTGAATTTGCACGCGCGGCGAACTGATTGGCTAACGTATCGAATTTTTTCTTAATAATTATTTCTCAGTAGGATCTACCTGTTCAAAACCCTTCCAGGCTTTGCAGACTGTTTCTGATCAGCCAGTAAAACCGGAGCAGAGGCGAATGGAGCATAATTCCAGAGACGACAGGGCTGCAAATGGGGAAATCCACAGACACAAGCGGTTCTGACAAAGGTTATGGTAGAGCGCTTGGGAACGAGTACCTCGGAAACCGCGAAGCTGATCTACTGTTTATGTGCTGCTGTCGTGAGCACCTACGCAAAGTAGTTAAAGGGCGGTGTTGTACATGCACGACTCATTCTACATCTACACGTATACTCCGCTAGCCACCAAGCTAAACACCTGAACCACTGAAGAGTGGAAATACATACCGTACACCACATTTGTAAAACACATAATACGACAGAATTACCACCCTGCCGGCATAAAATGCCAGTAAGCAGTAAATAATAATTTGGAGACAGCTGATGCCGACCTACCATACCCCCAAAAAATCCACTAGAGTAACATAAGCATTTCGAGGTCATAATTTACATCAAAATATCCAATAAAGATTTTCCTTAATTATGGTTTCCAATTAACGTCTGATATTAGTCCATAGAGTCTGAACTATATGCCGATTACGATATTTCCATCCTCAGGATGCCACAAACTCTTCTTTTTTGGAATAAACTTATCAGTTGCTCATACTCCAAATTTTGTTTGTAAGAACGTTGGTCGATTTGACGGGAGAAAATAAACTGATCTGAATTTCACCGACTGTCCTCCGAAGTGTGTACGCTCGAGCGATGACATCGGCTACAGAGTCACCGTGCACGTAATGGCGTACTTATTAGAAAAGATCGGTCGTCTTCGGCCGATGTCGATCGTCGGCGAAATCCACCGACATAGGTGCCATTGTGATCTCAGTCACATGTACGTGTCCGGGCTGGACGGCGCAGGGATAGCACACTGGACTCGCATTCGGGAGGACGACGGTTCAAATCCACGTCTGGTCGTCCAGATTTAGGTTTTCCGAGATTTACCTAAATCGCCCGAGGAAAACGCCGGGATGGTTCCTTCGAAAAGGGAAAGCCCGATTTCTTTCCCCATCCATTAGAAAATTCAAGTTTGTGCTCCGTTTCTAATGACTTCGCTGTCGACGAGATGTTAAAACTCTAATCCTCCTTCCATTTTTTCCCCACGCATACGATGTCACGCACTACGGAAATTACCGAGTAGGTAACTCTCCAGCTCAAGTTGCTATATACTTACATGACGATCAAGCATGTAGCTTAGTATCTCGACGGGCACAGAACGAGCACGGTCACGTCTCCCTCATAATAGTGGCGTCATCGTGTCATTAAACGAGTTTGTCTTGATGAGAAAATGTGTCACGCACGGCATTCCTCCTGCTGTCGAAGCTTCGAGCCAGACACACGGAATTTTAGCGACGCTAGAATACGCGGCGAGAAACAAAGCTTGAATAAGCTTTCGTGCCGGCGAGACATTATTGCCATCGCCGATACAGGTCGCTGTTAACTTCTCGCGGCGAAAGAATGGTACTATCATGTATGTGTACCCGGATCCAACTCAGGAACATTAAAAATCTTCGTAAACCGGGGCCAAGTGCAACTGTAACAAAGTACGGGTGTGAACATCAGCCAGCGCTGAAGTACTAGGACTGTCATTAAGTGTTAACTAGTTCTAGCAAGAACAATCGGCACTGGTGTGTTGGAAGTGGCCCCTTTTAAATGGGACTGCAGTTTTAAAGCGTTTTATCAAACTAAGATCCAACGTTATTCATATATACTGCATCATCAGTCAATATGAATTACGAATATACTTGTAATACACCACACACTCTCACTATCTTAAGACACATCATAGTAAAAGACAGAGCAAGACAAATGGGAAATATTATTCTGTGCTTTTCTCAACAAGGCTACATACAAAATATTCTTTAAGTTGTTTTCCACAGCTATCATAAAAAATTTTTGATGCAGGGTCAGTCAGGAGGAAAGGTACGTGCCTTGGGGGGTGATGGTGACTCTGAACAAAAAATTTCAAATGGACGTGCGCCCTATTCCGAATGGTTTTCGAGGTATAACACATTTAGTGAACAATGTTATTTATTTCCTGTATTATTCATTTTTTACATGTACCTCAGTAGAGCAGAAAGAGCTCAGATGAAGAGTTTGATACGGGACACTTCTAGTATATAAAGTCGGGAAACTACCGAAAATTGGCCTACAAAAACTACCTAAGCTACAGTGCTTGCGCGTCGCGCGAGATTTTCAGCATTCTTACTCTCTCTTCGTGCAAACTATTAGTCCTAGAGAAAAAAATGAATAGGACCTTTTTGCATAAAATTTAATGTAGTGTAATTCTGTGTTGTGACACGTTTTCGCTGGAAGGTGTGGTTTCCGAGTTATTGAAAAAAAAAAACGTACAAATGTGATTAAACGTTTTTTTGCCTAGATAACCGTCCGTAATAGGTCATACGTCCATAAGCAGTTTTTCGTTCAAGATCATAATACTATCAGCCCTCAGAGTATGGTATCTTTCCTCCTGACTCACTCTGTATGTTACCACCACAAAGCTGACAAAATTTCTTTGGTCTTCAACAGTGTCGACAGTACGCCATCTTCTAGAGGACTTCAAAATTTTTGAATTGGTCTGTACCATATGATTACAGTTTTAACTAGTCAAGGAACCCTGATATGGTCCTTAATGATCAAATGCAGTCCCGTTTCTCTCCCTTACTAACGTAGCAGGTGCTAGATATTATTTCTGTCACCATTAGATAATAAGCTTGTTAGAACTGTTCCACACCCATGTTCCATACACTTCTTTTCCCTTCCGCTATTTTTTGACCTGTTCATCGCATTCATCACTTTGTCCATTTGACATAGTAGTGGTAGTACTCCTTATACAAGCATATTTGGCCGCGCGACTGCTACGGTCGCAGGTTCGAATCCTGGCTCGGGCATGGATGTGTGTGATGTCCTTAGGTTAGTTAGGTTTAAGTAGTTCTAACTTCTAGGGGACTGATGACCTCAGATGTTAAGTCCCATAGTGCTCAGAGCCATTTGAACCATATTTGGCTTCTACATTCATCTGGTTTTAATATCTGAATATACTGTAGTACAAAAGTTATTTGATAAGAGTCTTTTTAGGTTTTGTATCGATGCTGTGTCAGGTATCTTTGTACAACCATTTATGTGCAACTAAGAATCCTAGCTGGAGTTGTGTAGACTATCTGTTTAGTATCAAATTATATACGATGGCCTAAGAAGCCGAAAGTCGTTTGATAACAAGCTATTAAATAAATATTACTGTGGAACATTAATATTGTGTATTGAAGTTTTAAATTATCTTATAAATCTACTTATCGCTATAACAATAGGTAGCCCTAGAATACGTCATGACATCATATATCCCAGGAAACATCTCCGACAGACTTGTTACACGGTACTCTTAACACAAAATTGTGCATGTGGTGTACACCATTTTCAAAACTGTAAGCCTAGCAGACGATGATATACTGTCGAAACTAGATCCAGAACAAAGATTTTTGCGGATTTGGCGTCGTTATTCTGAAATGAGCGTACCCTCACCCAGTTCCATAATTTTAAGTTTTCATGGACTGCTAACGTCATAAGTTTCTGTTGCCTCTACTGTCCAGTTGAGGTTGTACGGCAGTTGGGAGAAGGATACAATAGAGCGGTATTGCTTTATTTTATTAGAGATGAACAACCCCTTTCCTTGTCCCTTACCACGCCTGGAATGTCTGTCTGTACCATATGGATGAGTGGTTGAATGTTTTTCAGATGTAGTAATACCAATCTAAATATTTCCGTTACGTAGATGTCCTCTAATGCAAAATGCTGCAAATCCGAGGTCTCACCGCTTTTTCGCGTCACTCTATATGCTAGTTGAACGGCGCCATTCCCTTCCTTACAGAGAACCATTTTCCATTTTCAACGGACGGCTGGAGACCGGTTTTTGAGTCAACCACAGTGACCAACGTCCTGGTGTGGGTATGCCTGTTCCTCTGGCACGCGACATAGTGTAAGACAGATTGCTTTGTGCAGGTTAGGATGACGGTAGATCTGAGTAAATCAACGCTTTAATGCCCTGCTACTAATTATTTGTTTTCAGTCAAATTGATTTTGCAATTTACGTGCGATCATACAAATGTGCATTGTTCTTCGTTCGTCACCGACCCCGTGGGTTTATTATGTTAGTTGTTACTAAGTTTAATATTTCGTGTTTCGGTATGATTGTTCAACGCCAGTGACTTTTCAGAGTGTTAATTGGTTGTGACGTGCAACCTGAACGAATTTGCTCGGTTGAAGCCGGTATTTTTTTGTGTGTGCATCGTACTATCGCCTTCTGATCCAAATTTCCGATTATTATTCTTTCAGCTAATCGCCTTCAGCGAGATTTCCACATTATATGCAAGCGCGGTCCTTTTGGTTTACTTTTTCCATACTATACAACGGATAGCTTGAACCCATGCTTTGTGTGGTGCTGTTCACCACATGACTTCGAGTCGGGGTTTTACAGTTAAAGATCATTTCTATAAGAGAGCGCAGAACTCACTGAATGTAACGAATACGTGCTTACTTTTTTCAGCTAACCGGGCTCTGTCCTTCCCTGTCCATCCGTAGGAGCCCTCTTTCGTTGTATGGTACTAATTACACTGAGTCTAACGAATCCACACATGCATAATTTTATTTAAATACTCGGATTTTGCTAGGTTTGATGAACTTAGTACTTCTCGAATCTTTGTGCGATTTATTATTCGGGTTGAATCGAACCTATTCCTTTTATTAACTTCCAAAGCATAAATATGCACAATTCTTGCTGATAAATTAATTAATTTGATAAATAATACCTTCTGAAAGGGACCTTTAGTCGTGATGTAGGTAAATTCATGTAAGTATTCGTTATACTTAGTGTAATTAGTACGATGCAATAAAAGAGGGAGCTTACGGATATACAAGGGAAGGACAGAGCCACTCCGCAAAGTAAAACACATTAATTCTAATAAAGCTGATTCACTGAGAATCGTAAGCATGTATACAAGGATTCGTTACATTCAGTGTGATAGAAATGATCTTTAACTGTAACAAACACTTTGTGGACAGCACCACACAAAGGGTGGATTCAAATTACCGGACGTATAATGTGAAAACAATACACTAAAAGGACCGTGCTTGAATATAACGTGGGAAGCTCGATGAAAAATTAATAAGCGGAAATTTGGATCACAGGGGGACGGTCTGGTTAGCCATCACTCATGATGTGGAGAGGAAAAGTAACAAATGCTCAATTGTGGATACTGGTTCCTGGTTGATTCACGCTTTTCACTTTCTTTGCTACTATTAATAATGCCATGTGTGTTAAATGATTACGGAATTACATTCGCAAGAGATCTCTCTGACTGTAATATCCAAGTAATACACACTATGTGATCAAAAGTATCCGGACACCTGGCTAAAAACGACTTGCAAGTTCGTAACGCACTCAATCGGTAATGCTGGAATTCAATATGGTGTTGCCCCAACCTTAGCCTTGATGGCAGCTTCCACTCTCGCAGGCATACGTTCAAGCAGGTGCTGTAAGGTTTCTTGGGGAATGGCAGCCCATTCTTCACGGAGTGCTGCACTGAGGAGAGGTATCAATGTCGGTTGGTGAGGCCTGGCCCGAAGTCGGCGTTCCAAAACATCCGAAAGATGTTCTATAGGATTCAGGTCAGGAACCTGTGCAGGCCAGTCCATTACAGGGATGTTATTGCCGCGTAACCACTCCGCCACAGGCCGTGCATTATGAACAAGTGCTCGATTGTGTTGAAAGATGTAATCGCCATCCGCGAATTGCTCTTCAACTGTGGGAAGCAAGAAGGTGCTTAAAACATCAATGTATGTCTGTGCTGTGATAGTGCCACGCAAAACAACAAGGGATGGAAGCCCTCTCCATTAAAATCACGACCACACTATAACACCACCACCTCACAATTTTACTGTTGGCACTACACACGCTGGCAGATGACGTTCACGGGGATTTGTCACACCCACATCCTGCCATCGGATCGCCACATTGTGTACCGTGATTCGTCACTCCAAACAACGTTTTTCCACTATTCAGTCGTCCAATGTTTACGCTCCTTACACCAAACGACGCGTCGTTTGGCATTTACCGGCGTGATGTGTGCCTTACGAGCAGCCGCTCGACCGTGAAATCTAAGTTTTCACACCTCCCGCCTAACTGCCATAGTACATGCAGTGAATCCTGATGCAGTTTGGAATTGCTGTGTGATGGTCTGGATAGATGTCTGCCTATTACACATTAAGACCTTCTTCAATGTCGGCGGTCTCTCTCAGTCAACAGACGAGGTCGGCCTGTACGCTTTTGTGCTGTACGTGTCCCTTCGCGTTTGCACTTCACTATCACATCTGAAACAGTGACTCTAGGGAAGTTTAGGAGTGTGGAAATCTCGCGTACAGATGTATGACACAAGTGACACCCAATCACCTGACCATGTTCGAAGTCCGTGAGTTCCGCGGAGCGCCCCATTCTGCTCTCTCACGATGTCTAATGACTACTGAGGTGGCAGCACAACGTACTTACTATAAAAAACTTATGTTTTTGGGGGTGTCCGGATAATTTTGATCACATAGCTTATTGGATCTTTGTACGAGAAATTAATCCATAGAGAAATGGTTGCTACAAGATGGACGTAGAGAATCCCAAGCGTTCTACGGATTGCGTAACTAATTGTCTTTATTACCAAATGAACTAGGGCTTAGTATGTCATTTAATGGCGGTTAGGTACGACCCTTGTACGTTCGGTGTGCTACGATATCGTTTCTAGACTATAAGAGCAACAGAAGTAAAGCATTTTATCAAGATTGTCTAACTAACATCGTTCATCTAACAAAATCCATTCAATATGG
This sequence comes from Schistocerca nitens, assembly GCF_023898315.1. Taxonomy (NCBI): domain Eukaryota; kingdom Metazoa; phylum Arthropoda; class Insecta; order Orthoptera; family Acrididae; genus Schistocerca; species Schistocerca nitens. Next base: position 420,190,449 of record NC_064617.1, on the reverse strand, counting down.
TGAAAGGGGTACCTCCTTCAGCACGGCAATTGAATGTTTCGAAGAGTAAAAGCCAATCTTTGCGATCCAAATGTTACGTTTAATATAGTACTTCTTCTTCACAACCATTAACAGACATCGGCTTCGAAAACTAACTGACCTCTTTTAATGCATCAAATGACATTCAGTCCTGTCTTCAAGAAAAAATTAAGTTGCCATAGTATTTCCTACCATATTCACAAGTGAATCAAAATTTACTTACAATTAGAGGTAAACCTGAGTTCTCATGCCGAACAAAAATTGAAGGACAACGAGTAGATTCTCTGACGGATTTGGCTGGTTTGGATCACTGTCTCTCACAATTCACTGACTTAATGCACCACATGAAATAAATCTTCAGAGTAGTCAGGGACGATGCAGTCAGTACATATTGTCTTAACTGAAATTCCCTTGCAAAAAATCTCATGCCGATGGAAGGATGAAATACGTCCGCGTTAAACGTACACTCATATAAGTACTAAGTACTTGCTTTTTGGCTGGTATTAAACATAAAATAATAACAGGAATAAATAAGTAGGAAACTAGAACAAAGTAGTTAATAGGATATATTATTAGCCCCTCCACGTAGTTTCCACACCTCCGTAGTAATGATGTGCTGTGTTCTCATTAACCTGAGCCATAAGGGCTATTCGCTGTCAATTCCATTTCTGAGTAAATATATGTGGAAGTCTGGAAGATGCCTTGGTATCCATGACGGGCTGCAGCACATCTCCCCAATGCTGCACACTATTCAGATCTGGTGACAGTAACCAGTCATTGGGGTGAACGCCCCATCTTCAACAAATTCGTTCTTCAGGACAGCTGTGATGACACTGGTCACATTGGCTCCCAACACGAAGTAGGTACCAAATGTTCCTTTGAGAACTGACATGTGGCTGCAGTACCTCATCTCTGCCCATGACCACTGACAGTACTACTCTGATCATCAACGGAGTAGCGAAGCTTTGCAGACATGTCTTACATAAAACAGCCTCGAAGCAATTCCTCGCTGCCGCCAAACTAGACCTGCTTCGCCATATTCCTGCGAGTGTGTCAGTTATCACCCACGCCCAGAATTGATGTAGAACTGTGTAGCAGAAGTGTGAGCCTTCGTTCACTGGTCTACTCTGTTATCGCAGTTGTAAACACGCCTGACTCAGACTTCCTTTCGTACTCCGAGCGCAGATATCTGCAAAAAAAAAAAAAAAAAAAAAGTCTGCGATAAATCGGAGTTAATAACGCAGCTAATTCAGCCGCAGTTTGTAAGAAAACCTGACAGAGGATCTTTTAAATCTTAGTCTCTTGTTTCATGCTACTACTTCTCAATACTTTTTAACTGGTACCGGTACAATGTTCTTCTTGAAGGGCAAATATATCTTTAAGTTTAAAAAATCTGTCTTTTTCGTAATAAGTCTCGTCTGCAGCCAATAAGCAACTGACAAATGGTTTAATACGATACATTACCTTCAACAACTCGCTAAAAATAAATTTTAGATGATCCCTCACAGAACTGGACTCGAGACCGCAGGTGATCATAAATTTCTTGAGGAAAGGAATACCAACAGCAGGATTTTTTGGAAAATACATTAATTACGCCACCAGTTTCAACACTACATAAGTGTCATCTTTAGGTCGCTATGCAAACTGAATAGCAGCATTCAACCATCGGTGCATAATCATCATGTACACTCCTGGAAATTGAAATAAGAACACCGTGAATTCATTGTCCCAGGAAGGGGAAACTTTATTGACACATTCCTGGGGTCAGATACATCACATGATCACACTGACAGAACCACAGGCACATAGACACAGGCAACAGAGCATGCACAATGTCGGCACTAGTACAGTGTATATCCACCTTTCGCAGCAATGCAGGCTGCTATTCTCCCATGGAGACGATCGTAGAGATGCTGGATGTAGTCCTGTGGAACGGCTTGCCATGCCATTTCCACCTGGCGCCTCAGTTGGACCAGCGTTCGTGCTGGACGTGCAGACCGCGTGAGACGACGCTTCATCCAGTCCCAAACATGCTCAATGGGGGACAGATCCGGAGATCTTGCTGGCCAGGGTAGTTGACTTACACCTTCTAGAGCACGTTGGGTGGCACAGGATACATGCGGACGTGCATTGTCCTGTTGGAACAGCAAGTTCCCTTGCCGGTCTAGGAATGGTAGAACGATGGGTTCGATGACGGTTTGGATGTACCGTGCACTATTCAGTGTCCCCTCGACGATCACCAGTGGTGTACGGCCAGTGTAGGAGATCGCTCCCCACACCATGATGCCGGGTGTTGGCCCTGTGTGCCTCGGTCGTATGCAGTCCTGATTGTGGCGCTCACCTGCACGGCGCCAAACACGCATACGACCATCATTGGCACCAAGGCAGAAGCGACTCTCATCGCTGAAGACGACACGTCTCCATTCGTCCCTCCATTCACGCCTGTCGCGACACCACTGGAGGCGGGCTGCACGATGTTGGGGCGTGAGCGGAAGACGGCCTAACGGTGTGCGGGACCGTAGCCCAGCTTCATGGAGACGGTTGCGAATGGTCCTCGCCGATATCCCAGGAGCAACAGTGTCCCTAATTTGCTGGGAAGTGGCGGTGCGGTCCCCTACGGCACTGCGTAGGATCCTACGGTCTTGGCGTGCATCCGTGCGTCGCTGCGGTCCGGTCCCAGGTCGACGGGCACGTGCACCTTCCGCCGACCACTGGCGACAACATCGATGTACTGTGGAGACCTCACGCCCCACGTGTTGAGCAATTCGGCGGTACGTCCACCCGGCCTCCCGCATGCCCACTATACGCCCTCGCTCAAAGTCCGTCAACTGCACATACGGTTCACGTCCACGCTGTCGCGGCATGCTACCAGTGTTAAAGACTGCGATGGAGCTCCGTATGCCACGGCAAACTGGCTGACACTGACGGCGGCGGTGCACAAATGCTGCGCAGCTAGCGCCATTCGACGGCCAACACCGCGGTTCCTGGTGTGTCCGCTGTGCCGTGCGTGTGATCATTGCTTGTACAGCCCTCTCGCAGTGTCCGGAGCAAGTATGGTGGGTCTGACACACCGGTGTCAATGTGTTCTTTTTTCCATTTCCAGGAGTGTATATTCACTGGCCTCATGAACTTTTGGCTACACGGTATGGGCTTTTCAGCTATCTTCAACTGCCAATTTGCAGTAGTTGTTAGTTGCACAATCACAAATGAGGACGGTGTGTATGGAGATGCGAATCTGTATGGGACTAGGAGAAATTATTTTATGTGTCATAGTCCGACATAGATACGTGGTAAATTAAAAATTCGTTTTTATTTTAGTAATTATTTTCTGCTTTTTAGTTTTACGTGTGTGTGAAATTTTTCAATCTATTTCAAGTACTTTGATGAGATTACAACAGGGACATGTGGTAAATTTCAGGTTTACTCCAGTTCACTTGACTCACTGTGTAAGTAGGCTGTTTAGGTTTTTATGCTGGTAACGCCATGTAGCGCTCTGTATGAAAATCACTGGCTGTGCTGTGTGCAGTCTGAGGCTGGTCGGCATTGTTGCAATATTCGCCAAAGCCCGTATTACTACAAATGTTATATGTATTGTTATGTTCTTTAATGATGTATTTTTTACCTTTGTAATTGTATTCTCATGTCGTAAATTTATAATTGTATAGACACCAGTTCTGCAAATTAAATTACATTTCACTGCACACATTTCTGTTGGTCATAGTATATGCACAATATATATATATATATATATATATATATATATATATATATATATATATAAAGGGACTGTTAGTGTTTGCACGTGTGTTAATAATTCAGGAAGGGGCTGGTTAACAGCATTGCTGGTTCTAGGGACACACCAGAACGTTTGTGAGTGCACAAGTGGTGGTTTGTGGACTTGCTATATTGTCTGCAAGACTTCTAAGGACATACCAAGGAGTTTGTGAGTGCACGAGTGGTGGTTTATGGACTTGCTACGTAGTGCAGACTCTTCGATGGTGATTGTGCACCTGCACAGTCGCAACAGATGGCTGCTGTCCATCTCTACAAGGACTGAAGTGGGTGCACCTTTGATGATCCACCAATACCATTATTTCTACCAGAACTACAGTGGGTCTGCTCTGTGATGACCTACCTACCAATATTCTTCAAAACTTCGACTGACTCTGCTGTGGGTTTGCTCTGTTTTGGCCCATTACCTGTCTGCATGTCAAGAGTCAGCACTGTCTTTCCGTTGGAAGGACAACAGTACTTCTTCAAGACAGCATGGAACTCCACTACTTCCGTGTGCATTTTCTTTTACTGCTCAAACTTTGAGAAAAACACTGCAATTTTACTTAGATGAACGATCAGGACTGTCTTTATGGACTGTGAGAAAATTTTAGCTTTTGACCAACATTGCATCAATAAGTGTGTGCATTTGGTTTCTTTGTTAGTGTAATTATGAAAAATTTTTTCAAATCTGTATTGTCCACTGCCCAAAACAATTTGTAAATTTTTTTGTGGGGAGCATGAGGGCTATGTAAGTAGGCTGTTTAGGTTTTTATGCTGGTAACTCCATGTAGCGCTCTGTATGAAAATCACTGACTGTGCTGTGTGCAGTCTGAGGCTGGTCGGCATTGTTGCAATATTCGCCATGGTAGTGTTGGGCAGTGGGCTGGTAACAGCGCGTAGCGTTGCGCAGTTGGAGGTGAGCCGCCAGCAGTTGTGGATGTGGGGAGAGAGATGGCGGAATTTTGAGAGCGAACGATCTGGACGTCTGTCCATCAGAAAGAGTAAATTTGTAATACTGGATATCATGAACTTGTATATATATTATGACTTTTGAACACTATTAAGGTAAATACATTGTTTGTTCTCTATCAAAATCTTTCATTTGCTGACTATGCCTATCACTAGTTAGTGACTTCAGTAGTTTGAATCCTTAATTTAGCTGGCAGTAGTGACGCTCGCTGTATTGCAGTAGTTGGAGTAACGAAGATTTTTGTGAGGTAAGTGATTCATGAAAGGTATAGGTTATTGTCAGTCAGGGCCATTCTTTTGTAGGGATTATTGAAAGTCAGATTGTGTTGCACTAAAAGTAGTGTGTGTCAGTTTAAGCACTGTCATGTATAATTTTTCTAAGGGGACGTTTCAACTGCATTGCTTCCTCCTAAGTACAACTCGAGAAAATACCGTGAAGAAAAAAAATTAGAGATATTTGAGCTGACACATAGGCTTACCAGTAGTAATTCTTCCTGCGAAACACTGAGTACTGGAACAGAAAAAGGGAGAAATGGCTGTGGCACACAAAGCACCCTCCGCCCCTCATCAGATAAGAGCGCGAATTAACAGTGTCCTCCAGTTATGAGATACGTGTAAAATATGAAGTATCTAGCTAACCATCATTTCCAAAATTTGTACTGATCAGACAAGAAAGTAATATCAATCTCATCTTCCACAACACCCCTACCCCCACGCTCCTCCCTCCCCACCACTCTCTCTCTACTCCCCCCTCCCCATTTCAGCCTGCTACCATCTCATACTGCCTGGAACGCATTTCGATACTACCCACACAATATGCTGGTCCTACAGAGCAGGTAAGATGTCAGTGCAGGGGATGTGGCACTATGGCAAAAAGAACCGTAGTTAATGTAATAAATATGATTAAATGCAATACATGAAGCATAAAATATCATCAGCAGACCGTCTGTCTGAGAAGCTTAACCAATTAACCAGCCACGTTACTACAAAGATAAAAAAAAAGAAAAAGTTATGCAATAACAGAAATCGAGAAGCGAGAAGTTAATTAAGCTATTGAGCCTACATGTGCATTCAAGTGCAAATGGATTGCAGCTGAAGGACTCAAAGTATTAAAAACCCTTATTAGATTAAAACCACATTTAAGACACTCACCAATGGCAAACTAGTCGGTACCGAGAATCAACATATCAGATAGTAGGAGACAACATTCATAATGACAAACTTAGGCAACCAGAAGAACAGATTAATAAAGCGGTTAACATAATTTGAATGTTCAAATATGCCAATACTCAAAATTTATATACCCTGTAATCAGTTGAAGGTAAAGCACTGGAGGCGGTTAGTTGTTTACAAAACTGGCGGGGATCGCCATATGTCCGGAGGCTAATGAACGAAGGAAGACCACAACACGTGATAGGTGCGGCAGGATTTTGAACTCCAACTCCCCAACGTTTGGAGTCCTAAATCCCGCGCCATCTATCATGTGTATTGTATTCCTTTGGCCGCTTTTTCCTCCAAAACTGCTTGATCCAAGTCTCTAGCCGCTGACAGTAAGAGAGACTTGCCTATGGTCTGAGGTTTTCCTTCCTTTGTAATTCTAAAACTAGACGAGTATGAGTTGGGTTCTTTGGGGAAGGAGACCAGACAGCGATGTCATCGGTCTCATCGGATTAGGGAAGGACAGGGAAGGAAGTCGGCTGTGCCCTTTCAAAGGAACCATCCCGGCATTTGCCTGGAGCGATTTAGAGAAATCACGGAAAACCTAAATCAGGATGGCCGGACGCGGGATTGAACCGTCGTCCTCCCGAATGCGAGTCCAGTGTGTGACCACTGCGCCACCTCGCTCGGTAGACGAGTATGAGGCTTTCATCAAGTTAGTATCAGTGTTAGTTAAATTTTCTATGCCTTTGGGTTCCTTTTTACAAAACGCAGATTTCCTTTGAAAAAAGCCAACAGGTTTACCAACTAACTGAAGTGCTTAGAACTTTGATAATTTTTTTAATAAGGAAGGCTTCATGGTTTGATCTGAAAGTTTTCTAAGCATATAGCGCTTCGAGGGATTTGGTTATCACTGATTTCCGTACCGGTCTTTACTGTAAAGCCAGATTGTAAGCAGCTTTCACCATACTTGCGCTTAGGTAATGGTTAAGATTTTTTTAACTATATCAAATGGCTCTGAGCACTATGGGACTTAACATCTATGGTCATCAGTCCCCTAGAACTTAGAACTACTTAAACCTAACTAACCTAAGGACATCACACAACACCCAGCCATCACGAGGCAGAGAAAATCCCTGGCCCCGCCGGGAATCGAACCCGGGAACCCGGGCGTGGGAAGCGAGAACGCTACCGCACGACCACAAGATGCGGGCTTTTAACTATATCCTTAGAGGTAGGAGCTTCCTAAGTTAAAAATCATTTCATGTTTAAATTAAAACACCATCACTTGTAAGTCACACAGTCGCGTTAAAATTCACATCAAAATTGTAGTAGTCGAGAATCAGCTCGTTGTAATACGCGCACTCCGGTTCCAAACGCAAGATTTCCTCGTATCACGATATCACTTAACGCTACGCCCAACAAAGCGACAATAACAACAATAAGCAGTTCACTGCGTAATGACCACTGCAGCGCAAGACGTTGGTACACCGCTAAGTTGTCATCACTTGCAAAGCAGCACGAAAACTTTCAAATAACCACCGACAAGACACGTTCAAAATGCAGCCAACGTCAAAACAAGGCGAATCATTCCCTGCGTGTTAGCGACGACTATAGAATGGAGCGTTGGGAAAGTTATTTTATCAGTCAGTTTTCTCACTATCATTTTCCTTTAAAAATAAAGAACATAAGAGAATAATTTTCATTATTTCGGTCTGTTTCTCGTTTACTTGTACACATACTACTTACAGTGTCCTTGCTTACCATCATTGGTACACTAACGCCTGGGAACCCCTGCATTAAGGAATCATTAGCTGATGGCTGTACGCCAACAAATCACCTTTTGTTAAATGGTGTTTTGGTCTGATGATTATTTGGTGTGGACATAAGCTGCGATTTGTTCCCATTTTACTCTACTAGTGAGCCTGTACGGAACCATCACGTAAGAAAAAGTGGTTTCTGGCTGTGCGTTTTCATAGGTATGAATCATGTGCAGAATATTTCGTTACCAGGCACTAACTAATAAGTAAATTCCTGAATATGAGATTTATTATACAGATTTGTTGCCCTAAAGGTATTTTTATTCGAGTTCTATGTAGTTTATTTATCAAAACGGGACCATTAATTTGAACTTTGTTCAGTGATATTATTCACTTAAGGGAAGACTGTCTAGTGTCCAATACACAGGGTGATTGTTATTGACGTTTAAAAACCCCCGCAGTGACGTAGATAAAGTAGTTTAATACACATGGGCCGCAAATGTCGGAAAATATCCCGAAAGGGGATGATAAATGTTGAACATGTGACGTCACCAGATGACGGACCTCGACACACGTGTAGCTATTGGGTTTCTCGATCCCACCCTCTCTCCGCTAGGCTACTCTTTTTTTGAACACCTTTTATAAACGTTACAAAAGTTAGAAACATACTGTCCTCGCTGTTAATGTATTTCTCTCCTTTTGTCACTCCTTTTTCTGTTTACGTACTTTATTTAGTGAAGAAAACGTAAGTCGCTTTCTGGTAGTGACGCAGTTCGGACCCTTGTACTCATTTACTTGTTACGCAAAACGCTAGGTTTTTGTTCTCCTGTACTTTGCAATTAACCAGTGGAGATCGCGAGACCGGTAAATAAAATACCAAATTTTGCCTCATTGTAAACAGGTAATTGTCTAACGCAATGCGAAAAAATACTGCCTGCCACACGCATGGCTCGAATCCTGAGCCCCACGCCCTAAAGCCATGGACGTTCGCCCAGAGCCACACAGACGTGAATATATGACTTGGGTTGGGATGATCAGGTGCGACAGACCGATAAGGCTCAGCCGCTGGATGTGCAGCGTGCTACGTCATGTGGTGACGTCACATGTTCAATACCTGTCATCCAATTTTGATGTATTTCCCCAAATCTGCCACCCTATGTGTCACATATTAAATTACTTGACTCAGCCTCACCTACGTCGCTTTAGTTTCTTTTTTAACATTAATAAGAATCACCTTGTATACAGTAACACAAGGACAGTCAACCTATTCTACCTACCGCCCACTTTTATATCTCTGCTAGTACTAAAATTTTCTAACGACCCTCCAGTTCCACAGTAATGGTGATTTATTAAGTAGGGAAGTTACTTTACTTTATAAAAATTATAAAGCAGATATACATTTTTATGAAAACCTAACGAAAATGCTTTTAAGACCCCTGTCGTCTACCGCCCCCTATGAAAGATAGGACGCCCACTATTGGGCGGTAGGGACCACTTTGGCTACCACTGCTGTATCATGTAATGGGGAATAGGCGATAGTCAGCCGCCAACGCCTGAGGATGATGAGCTTTGTTTGCGTATTTAAATGTTAGGGTGAAATTGATGGTGGCAATAGCTATTTTTGATGCCGGTCTGATGTTCTGGTGGTTTGGGTTACATTAGCATTCGCTCATAAAGGCGGTTGTATGCATTAAAAACTCTGAATAAACCTGCCCTTCGTAACAAGAAAAAATTTAAGGTATGTATTTCGTATTCTGCCTAGACTCATTTAATCCCAATGCCTTATGATAAGCAATAAAAGAAAGTGCCACAAGAGCGTCAAAAGAAAAGAAATATATCTAAAGATATATTTTTTATTTTTTTTCTTCAAATATTATTACCTACTAGCTGTTACCTGCGGCTGTGCTCGCATATCAGTAGTTTTGTTATTATGAGTGGCGATGAGTTGCACTTGCAAATGCACGCGACGCTGCACGCACAAAGCGTTGCTGTAGCGTGGTGGGTACCGACTGGCGTGGCCAGGAGCGCTCAGCTCCACATCGTGGTATTGAAGCAGCCAATACATCATACAAAGCGCTCATTACGCAACAAATTTGATAATTTGTTAACATGGTTTATGTTCACAGATGTAAAAAACGTGTGTCCCAGTCCATACTTCACAATTTTAGGTGTCGACTTTTTTTCCCCAATAAAGAATTCTGTGTCGCAGCTGTCTTCTTTATTCAAATCAAGGCTAGTGCAACCCATTCCTGACTATTGTTAATGTGTATGGGGTCGCACCAGGTCGGATTAAAGGAAGAGATCAAAGCAGTTCAGAAGCGAGCTGCTAGATTTGTTACCGGTAGGTATTATCAACACGCAGGTATTACAGAGACACTTTGGGACCTCAAATGGGATCCCCTAGAGGAAAGATGACGCTGTTTTTAAAGGGCACTATTGTGGAAATTTAGAGAATCAGCATTTGAAGCCAACTATAGAACTAGTTTACTGCCGCCAACGGACATTCGGGGTAAGGGCCAGGAATGTAAGATAAGAGCAATTAAGGCTCGTATGGACGCTTTTAGACAGTCGTTTTCCCCGCACTCTATTTGGGAGCAGAACAGGAAAGGAAATTACTAGTAGTTGTAGTATGCACCCTCTCCCAATCACCGTACGGTGGTATGCGGAGTACGTACGTAGACGTAGACATAATATATGTTTTTCATATTAGGTGCATTCTGCTGCCACCTACTGCCAGGTACCCCATAGAGCGACCTCAGTAGACATTGTGAGAGAGCAGAATAGGGTGCTCCGCGGAACTCACGGACTTCGAACGTGGTCAGGTGATTGGGTGTCACTTGTGTCATACTCCTGTACGCGAGATTTCCACAGTCCTAAACATTCCTAGACTCACTGTTTCCGATGTGACAGTGAAGTGGAAACGTGAAGGTACACGTACAGCACAGAAGCGTACAGGCCGACCTCGTCTGTTGACTGACAGAAGACCGCCGACAGTTGAAGAGGGTCGTAATGTGTAATAGGCAGACATCTATCCAGACCATTACACAGGAATTCCAAACTGCATCAGGATCCACTGCAAGTACTATGACAGTTAGGCGGGAGGTGAGAAAACTTGGATTTCATGGTCGAGGGGCTGCTCATGAGCCACGCATCAAGCCGGTAAATGCAAAACGACGCCTTGCCAGCGTGTGTAGTGCCAACAGTAAAATTCGGAGGCGGTGGCTTTATGGTGTGGTCGTGTTTTTCATGGAGGGAGCTTGCACCCCTTATTGTTTTGAGTGGCGGTATCACAGCACAGGTGTACATTGATGTTTTAAGCACCTTCTTGTTTCCCACTGTTGAAGAGCAATTCGGGGATGGCGATTGCATCTTTCAATACGATCGAGCACCTGTTCACAATGCACGGCCTGTATCGGAGTGGTTACGCGGCAATAACATCCTTGTAATGGACTTGCCTGCACAGAGTCCTGACCTGAATCCTATAGACGCCTTTGGTGTGTTTTGGAACGCCGACTTCGTGCCAGGCCTCACCGACCGACAGCGATACCTCTCCTCAATGAAACACTCCGTGAAGAATGGGCTGACATTCCCCAAGAAAGTTTCCAGCGCCTGCGAAAGTCGAAGCTGTCTTCAAGGCTAAGGGTGGAGCAACACCCTATTGGATTCCAGCATTACCGATGGAGGGCGCCACGAACTTTTAAGTCATTTTCAGCCAGGTGTTCGGATACTTTTGATTACATAGTGTATGTGCAAAAGTAACTCTGTTACATTTTCACAACTGAACCGCTGATCCAATTTCGATGAAATTTGGTATGGAGACAGAGTGAACCCTGAAGAAGAACATAAATACTTTAGAAAGTAAGGCTATTAGTCTGTAATTAAGCGGACCGCTTCTTCCACCTTTCCTGTATTCAAAAGTCAACTGCGCTTTTTTTCCAATCACTTGACACTTTGCACTGGTCGAGAGATTCGCGATAAATGGAAACTAAGTAAGGGGCCAATGACGTGGAGAACTGTTTGTAAAACCGAAATGGGATTCGATCTAGATCGGGTGACTTATTTATTTTCAGCTCTTTGCTTCTTTACGTCAACTATAGAACTAGTTTCAGTTGCTTCTTTACGTCAAGGATGCCCATTTCTATCAGTCAAAGGATGGTATGTATGTAGGATCCTGGGAGAATGATTTTTTAACCGCGAAATTTAAAAGTTCGGCTATACTTTTGCTGTCTTCTACTGGCACTAGAGACTGGTCGACAAGTGACTGGATAGAAACATTCGACTCGTCTGCTTGTCTTACGAATGACCAGAGTTTCCTCGGGTTCGGCACGACGCACAGGCTGTGCTGAGCTGCAGACCGCCCTCCTTGTTGCTGGCGTTTTCAGGTATTTTTCTTTTTGCCGCTTCTTTTATGACGTTATCCCAAAATCCCTTCCTCCTCGCAATGACAAATGTTTCGTCGAATACAATTCGGTCTCGAGTTTCGAAAGCGTGTTCTGTCACGGCTGACTTTTCAGGATAGCGTAGGCGTTAGCAACTCTCGTTTTCCGTCCGGTTTTTATTTACAGTGTGTACTGTTGGACCGACTTAGAACGCCTTGAGTGTACGAAATACCACGTCAGTGTGGCTGCTGTTGAGTCCTAGATCGTCCTTCACAAGCCTCTTTAGTTGTATTTTCACTGGGGGTCTGAACGATTATGAGCTGTTGTGTCTCTGTAGGGGACGGCTAATCTTCCCCAACATTGAGCCACAGAAAGGCAAATGCTCAAGTTTCTGGTTCTTTTCTCGGAGTTTTTTTTTTTTTTTTTTTTTTTTTTTGCGTGTCTCACCAGAAACAGCTTGTGTAACCTGGTGGTGACTGTAACCGTTTTCCCGGAAGACCTTTCGGAGGTTGGTTAGTTTTAGCCACAGATTTTCAGCGTGTGAGACGACTTTAGAACGGTGGGTGAGGTTGTTCTGAACGCCACGTTTTTGTGCAGGAGTGTGGTGGCTAAGAGCGTGCGGACACCGATCCGTGTGTAGGTTTCCTGAGGAATGCATTGGTTTTCCGGTAAACGAGGACGTCAAGGAAGGGCAGTCCACCGTCTTTCTCTATATCCATTGTAAAAATAATATGGTCGCGAATGCCGTTCATATTTTCTAAGAATTCTCCCAGTTTTTCATGTCCATGAGGACAGATGACAAAAGTGACGTCGACGTCACGATGAAGGCAACTTTATTTATTTGGAGCCATATCCAAAGAGATGTCTTCAAATTTCTTTATAAAAAAAGGTGGCTATGGATGGAGCTAACGCACTTCCCATCACCATGCCTTCCAAATGGACGAAATACTGCCGTCGTATTGGAAATACGAAGATGTCAACGTGTGCTTAAACAATCGCACAACTGTATTATCGATAACTGGGAGAGGAGATCTAAGCAGTCATTGAGAGGAACAATAGTAAATGGGGAGACTAAATCATAGATGACCATTGTATCACTTTCCCCAATACGCAGATGTGTATTCGGTTGGTAAAATCGTCGGTGTTCTTGATGTGACGTACACAAGAGACCGAAATCACCCCTAAGGGGGCTGGCCAGACGTTTTGCCAGTCTGTAAGATGGTAAGATCCACAAAACAGGTTTTCCGCTTCGCCCCATTGTGAACACTATTGGGTCACCAATACCAGCGATTTCAATCAAATGGTTCAAATAGCTCTGAGCACTATGGGACTTGACATCTGTGGTCATCAGTCCCCTAGAACTTAGAACTACTTAAACCTAACTAACCTAAGGACATCACACACATCCATGCCCGAGGCAGGATTCGAACCAGCGACCGTATCGGTCACGCGGTTCCAGACTGAAGCGCCTAGAACCGCACGGCCACACCGGCCGGCCGATTTCAATCAACCGAATTGAACATCTGTCATAATGAGGGCGAAGGGAGTTTGGGATCGCGTTCATAATAGAAGAGGTAGAAATAAAAATATCTGAAAACACCGTCAACAAGGACAGCGGTTAGAAGCCCAGCACAGCCTGCGACCAAGCCATCGTGAGGTTGAAGCAGGCGCGACGGTAGTGAGACTTAAAGATTATCTCATTTGGCGAGGAAGAGGGCACCAGTGACGTCACAGCCAGCAACACGGTTGTATAACGGCTGAGGCCACAGCAGTCATGTACCATCTGACAAAAACCAAGGAGAGCTCGCCCGAAAGCTTGTGGTATCTTAACCAGCTGACACGACTGGAATCCCGGGAAAACTTTATTAATTCATATCACCACGAGACAATGCATTGATACTCTCCTGGCATCTTGACGGATTTATATTAGTAACCATCGTCGCTATGACCACATCGTGATCATTAATTCCTGTCTCTATACTCACACTGTCGATAAGGTCACACCTGTTTGTAGCTACAAGGTCTAAAGTATTTCCATTTCATGTGGACTGGCTAACAAGTTGTTCAAGGCATTGATATGCTTTTGTAGAAAAATTCAGCAGCTTATATCGACACTGTCTGCTAAGGCGACAATTTTACTGCGTGAACAGCGAGAATGTAGTAAGCAATAATTTTTTGCAGCATTTCGTGGGGGTTCTCAGAGAGAAAAGGTATCAAAAAGATTTGAAATTATGAGTAAAGTGTGTTGCAAGTCACTGAGTTCTCACGTTCTCGTAATGGATAGTGCGCATAGTAGCTATAGATTATACAACGGGTACATTATGCAACAAATAGTGTGGAAGTATGGATAAAGATTTTATAAGCTTTGTATTCATTACTTTTAATCTTATCACATATCAACCGACAAAAGCATTTCCAAAAAAATAAAATTCAAAAGTCAAAGCGTAAATAGCTTTTTCAAAGAGAAAATATTTTTCCAAAATTTGTGTAATATTCTCCAAATGAATAAATATCTTATACTAGACGCTTTCTAAAGTAGTCTGTGTTCTTTCTCAGCGTTCAGGCTATGTCCTTACCAAATTTTCATCAAAATCGGTTTAGCGGCTTAGTCGTCAACAGGTAACAGTCAGGCACACTTCCGCATTTATAAAACTTTAAATTATGATACCTTTTTTTCGTGACTGCATTTTGATGAAGCAAAGCCTAGTAGTTACTCCAAGCCTCGCTCAAGTTATCCCTGAAAACCCCATGAAAATTCTTGCAACAATTTTGGTGATTAGCGTGTCCAAACAGACAAACAGGCACACACAGACGGTTTTACAGTTTCATTGTTAGTACTGAAATTGTTTAAAGTGGAAGATATTACAAATTTCCATAGTTTGAGTGAAGAGTATTTCAAAGACTTTACCGTCAATTAGCATGTATCTTATACAGTGGTAATTTAGAATAATATTAAAGAAAGAAAAAGTATTGCATAGGCTGAGTTTTACCTGTTAAAAGAAAAATAAATATAACGTTAAGTGGGGGCTTTCAAGAGAATGAAATAAAAAGCAAAAAATACACTTATAGTAGACTTAATAATATTAAATAAGTGCAGATGTTACATCTCCGACTTTGCGAATGGGCAGATCTTTTGTTTTCTTGTTAGAAGAAGCGTCAAAAAAAGGGCAGACAGTGATAGAATTTTACGCGTAATTCACGTAAAAGGGGATAAGTAGGTGCTGAGGTAATTTAACGATACCCGAATATTATATTAATACCTTTTACTGATAACTGTTATAATAACTTTAACGCTGATGATATTTCAATTTAGTTTAGAAGTAGAGTCAGAGATAAGAATATTGCATCGTTTATGAGTAAGGGTCACAATTTTGCTGACGTTATGAACTATAATTAATTACAGGAGTACGCAGCTATGCATATTACAAGGGATACTCAGCTTTTGCAACTTTCTGAAGGCTACATACTAGTGGTTATATATTAATTGCTTCATCGGTAGCAAGTGTGTGCAGGAGCTAGGTAATTTTTGTACTCACTTATTATCTAGTTGTGCGCAGTTTATAGGTTCTTCACTTACCATCCGATTAATTTTTATATTAGTGGTCTTGTATGCATGAATATTCGTACAGGAAATCTTCTAAAAGAAGTTGGATATTCTGAATATACATACACACTAATCAGACAGAACATTATGATAACCGACCTACTTATATATATGACGATGGTATCTGTTCTTTCGGACATGTCCGAAAGAACAGATACCATCATATACACTCCTGGAAATTGAAATAAGAACACCGTGAATTCATTGTCCCAGGAAGGGGAAACTTTATTGACACATTCCTGGGGTCAGATACATCACATGATCACACTGACAGAACCACAGGCACATAGACACAGGCAACAGAGCATGCACAATGTCGGCACTAGTACAGTGTATATCCACCTTTCGCAGCAATGCAGGCTGCTATTCTCCCATGGAGACGATCGTAGAGATGCTGGATGTAGTCCTGTGGAACGGCTTGCCATGCCTACATCTACATCTACATCTATACTCCGCGAGCCACCTTACGGTGTGTGGCGGAGGGTACTTATTGTACCACTATCTGATCCCCCCTTCCCTGTTCCATTCACGAATTGTGCGTGGGAAGAACGACTGCTTGTAAGTCTCCGTATTTGCTCTAATTTCTCGGATCTTTTCGTTGTGATCATTACGCGAGATATATGTGGGCGGTAGTAATATGTTGCCCATCTCTTCCCGGAATGTGCTCTCTCGTAATTTCGATAATAAACCTCTCCGTATTGCGTAACGCCTTTCTTGAAGTGTCCGCCACTGGAGCTTGTTCAGCATCTCCGTAACGCTCTCGCGCTGACTAAATGTCCCCATGACGAATCGCGCTGCTTTTCGCTGGATCATGTCTATCTCTTCTATTAATCCAACCTGGTAAGGGTCCCATACTGATGAGCAATACTCAAGAATCGGACGAACAAGCGTTTTGTAAGCTACTTCTTTCGTCGATGAGTCACATTTTCTTAGAATTCTTCCTATGAATCTCAACCTGGCGCCTGCTTTTCCCACTATTTGTTTTATGTGATCATTCCACTTCAGATCGCTCCGGATAGTAACTCCTAAGTATTTTACGGTCGTTACCGCTTCCAATGATTTACCACCTATGGCATAATCGTACTGGAATGGATTTCTGCCCCTATGTATGCGCATTATATTACATTTATCTACGTTTAGGGAAAGCTGCCAGCTGTCGCACCATTCATTAATCCTCTGCAGGTCTTCCTGGAGTACGTACGAGTCTTCTGATGTTGCTACTTTCTTGTAGACAACCGTGTCATCTGCAAATAGCCTCACGGAGCTACCGATGTTGTCAACTAAGTCATTTATGTATATTGTAAACAATAAAGGTCCTATCACGCTTCCTTGCGGTACTCCCGAAATTACCTCTACATCTGCAGATTTTGAACCGTTAAGAATGACATGTTGTGTTCTTTCTTCTAGGAAATCCTGAATCCAATCACAAACCTGGTCCGATATTCCGTAAGCACGTATTTTTTTCACTAAACGTAAGTGCGGAACCGTATCAAATGCCTTCCTGAAGTCCAGGAATACGGCATCAATCTGCTCGCCAGTGTCTACGGCACTGTGAATTTCTTGGGCAAATAGGGCGAGCTGGGTTTCACATGATCTCTGTTTGCGGAATCCATGTTGGTTATGATGAAGGAGATTTGTATTATCTAAGAACGTCATAATACGAGAACACAAAACATGTTCCATTATTCTACAACAGATTGACGTAAGTGAAATAGGCCTATAATTATTCGCATCTGATTTATGACCCTTCTTGAAAATGGGAACGACCTGTGCTTTCTTCCAGTCGCTAGGTACTTTACGTTCTTCCAGAGATCTACGATAAATTGCTGATAGAAAGGGGGCAAGTTCTTTAGCATAATCACTGTAGAATCTTACGGGTATCTCGTCTGGTCCGGATGCTTTTCCGCTACTAAGTGATAGTAGTTGTTTTTCAATTCCGATATCGTTTATTTCAATATTTTCCATTTTGGCGTCCGTGCGACGGCTGAAGTCAGGGACCGTGTTACGATTTTCCGCAGTGAAACAGTTTCGGAACACTGAATTCAGTATTTCTGCCTTTCTTCGGTCGTCCTCTGTTTCGCTGCCATCGTGGTCAACGAGTGACTGAATAGGGGATTTAGATCCGCTTACCGATTTTACATATGACCAAAACTTTTTAGGGTTCTTGTTTAGATTGTTTGCCAATGTTTTATGTTCGAATTCGTTGAATGCTTCTCTCATTGCTCTCTTTACGCTCTTTTTCGCTTCGTTCAGCTTTTCCTTATCAGCTATGATTCGACTACTCTTAAACCTATGATGAAGCTTTCTTTGTTTCCGTAGTACCTTTCGTACATGATTGTTATACCACGGTGGATCTTTCCCCTCGCTTTGGACCTTAGTCGGTACGAACTTATCTAAGGCGTACTGGACGATGTTTCTGAATTTTTTCCATTTTTGTTCCACATCCTCTTCCTCAGAAATGAACGTTTGATGGTGGTCACTCAGATATTCTGCGATTTGTGCCCTATCACTCTTGTTAAGCAAATAGATTTTCCTTCCTTTCTTGGCATTTCTTATTACACTTGTAGTCATTGATGCAACCACTGACTTATGATCACTGATACCCTCTTCTACATTCACGGAGTCGAAAAGTTCCGGTCTATTTGTTGCTATGAGGTCTAAAACGTTAGCTTCACGAGTTGGTTCTCTAACTATCTGCTCGAAGTAATTCTCGGACAAGGCAGTCAGGATAATGTCACAAGAGTCTCTGTCCCTGGCTCCAGTTCTGATTGTGTGACTATCCCATTCTATACCTGGTAGATTGAAGTCTCCCCCTATTACAATAGTATGATCACGAAACTTCTTCACGACGTTATGCAGGTTCTCTCTGAGGCGCTCAACTACTACGGTTGCTGATGCAGGTGGCCTATAGAAGCATCCGACTATCATATCTGACCCACCTTTGATACTTAACTTAACCCAGATTATTTCACATTCGCATTCGCTAATAACTTCACTGGATATTATTGAATTCTTTACTGCTATAAATACTCCTCCACCATTGGCGTTTATCCTATCCTTGCGGTATATATTCCATTCTGTGTCTAGGATTTCGTTACTGTTCACTTCCGGTTTTAACCAACTTTCCGTTCCTAATACTATATGCGCACTATTTCCTTCAATAAGAGATACTAATTCAGGAACCTTGCCCTGGATACTCCTGCAGTTTACCAATATTACGTTAACTTTTCCTGTTTTTGGTCTCTGAGGACGGACGTTCTTTATCAACGATGATAATGTTCTCTCTGGTAAGCCGTCAGGTATTTTATCGTTTCGCCCAAGGGGGGGTCCCTCTAACCTAAAAAACCCCCGTGTGCACGCCACACGTACTCTGCTACCCTAGTAGCTGCTTCCGGTGTGTAGTGCACGCCTGACCTGTCTAGGGGGGCCCTACAGTTCTCCACCCAATAACGGAGGTCGATGAATTTGCAACCATTATAGTCGCAGAGTCGTCTGAGCCTCTGGTTTAGACCCTCCACACGGCTCCAAACCAGAGGACCGCGATCGACTCTGGGCACTATGCTGCAGATATTAAGCTCAGCTTGCACTCCGCGTGCGATGCTGGTTGTCTTCACCAAATCAGCCAGCCGCCGGAAGGATCCAAGGATGGCCTCAGAACCCAAGCGGCAGGCGTCATTCGTTCCGACATGTGCTACTATCTGCAGCCGGTCACACCCAGTGCGTTCAATAGCTGCCGGAAGGGCCTCCTCCACATTACGGACGAGACCCCCCGGCAAGCACACCGAGTGCACACTGGCATTCTTCCCCGACCTACCCGCTATTTTCCTGAGGGGCTCCATAACCCGCCTAACGTTGGAGCTCCCTATAACTAATAGGCCCGCCCTCTGTGACTGTCGGGACCTTGCCGGAGAATCGGCCACTGGCCCAACAGGCGAGGCATCCTGTGGTGGCTCGGAAACGATGTCATCACCACTAGGAAGCACCCCGTACCTGTTGGAAAGGGGTAAGGCAGCCGCCACGCGGCCAGATCCCACCTTCGCCTTTCGGCCAGGCACGCGCGAGCCCACCACTGTCCGCCATTCACCCTGGAGTGATGGCTGACCGGTAAGATGCTCACTGCCGGAAGACGCAGCGACATCAGGGGTTCCATGTGATTCCAAGGCCACCGAAGTAGGCATAGGTCTCACCACAGTTGCCCCAACGCCACTACGAGCCGACGCCTGCGCCTCGAGCTCGATGAGCCTAACAGACAAAGCCTCCACCTGTCCCCGAAGAGTGGCCAATTCTCCTTGCGTCCGCTCACAACAACCACAGTCCCTACACATGACTATGTTTACCCTACTCTATACGGTGACAAATTCCCAAGATGCCATTTCCACCTGGCGCCTCAGTTGGACCAGCGTTCGTGCTGGACGTGCAGACCGCGTGAGACGACGCTTCATCCAGTCCCAAACATGCTCAATGGGGGACAGATCCGGAGATCTTGCTGGCCAGGGTAGTTGACTTACACCTTCTAGAGCACGTTGGGTGGCACGGGATACATGCGGACGTGCATTGTCCCGTTGGAACAGCAAGTTCCCTTGCCGGTCTAGGAATGGTAGAACGATGGGTTCGTTGACGGTTTGGATGTACCGTGCACTATTCAGTGTCCCCTCGACGATCACCAGTGGTGTACGGCCAGTGTAGGAGATCGCTCCCCACACCATGATGCCGGGTGTTGGCCCTGTGTGCCTCGGTCGTATGCAGTCCTGATTGTGGGGCTCACCTGAACGGCGCCAAACACGCATACGACCATCATTGGCACCAAGACAGAAGCGACTCTCATCGCTGAAGACGACACGTCTCCATTCGTCCCTCCATTCACGCCTGTCGCGACACCACTGGAGGCGGGCTACACGATGTTGGGGCGTGAGCGGAAGACGGCCTAACGGTGTGCGGGACCGTAGCCCAGCTTCATGGAGACGGTTGCGAATGGTCCTCGCCGATACCCCAGGAGCAACAGTGTCCCTAATTTGCTGGGAAGTGGCGGTGCGGTCCCCTACGGCACTGCGTAGGATCCTACGGTCTTGGCGTGCATCCGTGCGTCGCTGCGGTCCGGTCCCAGGTCGACGGGCACGTGCACCTTCCGCCGACCACTGGCGACAACATCGATGTACTGTGGAGACCTCACGCCCCACGTGTTGAGCAATTCGGCGGTACGTCCACCCGGCCTCCCGCATGCCCACTATACGCCCTCGCTCGAAGTCCGTCAACTGCACATACGGTTCACGTCCACGCTGTCGCGGCATGCTACCAGTGTTAAAGACTGCGATGGAGCTCCGTATGCCACGGCAAACTGGCTGACACTGACGGCGGCGGTGCACAAATGCTGCGCAGCTAGCGCCATTCGACGGCCAACACCGCGGTTCCTGGTGTGTCCGCTGTGCCGTGCGTGTGATCATTGCTTGTACAGCCCTCTCGCAGTGTCCGGAGCAAGTATGGTAGGTCTGACACACCGGTGTCAATGTGTTCTTTTTTCCATTTCCAGGAGTGTAGATATACTTCGTGTTTCTTTTTGGTGGTTGTCGGAGTAACGCTATTCAGCCTAGCAGCAACTGCCTTGTGGTCGCTAATCCCTGTATTCGTCACAATACTCACTATTTGTCCAGGATTATTTGTTGCTAAGAGGTCAAGTAGGCTTTCGCAACCATTTACGCTTTGAGTGGGCTCTTGAACTAATTATCAAAATTAATTTCTTAGAAAGCATTCAGTACAATTTCGGATGACATTTTATGCCTGCCGCCGGCTTTAAACGTATAATTTTTTCACCGCATCGAGGGTAGATTGAAGTCACCTCTGACTATAATTGTATGGGTGGGGTACCTATTTGAAATGAGACTCAAGTTTTCTTTGAACTGTTCAGCAACTAAATCTTCTGAGTCGGGGGGGGGGGGGGGGTCGGAAAAACGATCCAATTGATAGTTTAGTCCGACTGTGAAGTATAGCCTCTACGCATACTTCGTCGCAGGAACTATCTACTTCAATTTCACTAAAGGGCAAACTACTTCTGACAGCAATAAATACTCCACCACAAACTGTATTTGCATCATCAGCAAACAGCCGCAAACTGCGATGAGAGTCGCTTCTGTCTTGGTGCCAATGATGGTCGTATGCGTGTTTGGCGCCGTGCAGGTGAGCCCCACAATCAGGACTGCATACGACCGAGGCACACAGGGCCAACACCCGGCATCATGGTGTGGGGAGCGATCTCCTACACTGACCGTACACCACTGGTGATCGTCGAGGGGACACTGAATAGTGCACGGTACATCCAAACCGTCATCGAACCCATCGTTCTACCATTCCTAGACCGGCAAGGGAACTTGCTGTTCCAACAGGACAATGCACGTCCGCATGTATCCCGTGCCACCCAACGTGCTCTAGAAGGTGTAAGTCAACTACCCTGGCCAGCAAGATCTCCGGATCTGTCCCCCATTGAGCATGTTTGGGACTGGATGAAGCGTCGTCTCACGCGGTCTGCACGTCCAGCACGAACGCTGGTCCAACTGAGGCGCCAGGTGGAAATGGCATGGCAAGCCGTTCCACAGGACTACATCCAGCATCTCTACGATCGTCTCCATGGGAGAATAGCAGCCTGCATTGCTGCGAAAGGTGGATATACACTGTACTAGTGCCGACATTGTGCATGCTCTGTTGCCTGTGTCTA
This sequence comes from Schistocerca nitens, assembly GCF_023898315.1. Lineage (NCBI taxonomy): Eukaryota > Metazoa > Arthropoda > Insecta > Orthoptera > Acrididae > Schistocerca > Schistocerca nitens. The sequence continues at coordinate 420,168,081 of NC_064617.1, read as the reverse complement.
TGTGCCTGTGGTTCTGTCAGTGTGATCATGTGATGTATCTGACCCCAGGAATGTGTCAATAAAGTTTCCCCTTCCTGGGACAATGGATTCACGGTGTTCTTATTTCAATTTCCAGGAGTGTATTTAAAAAAGCTGATAAAAATGCTCTTTACGCCTTTTTAAAAGACAGTCTTCACTCCTTCCGATCTGGTCATATAAGCGTAGAGAAGTCGTGGAATGATTTCGAAGAGATAGTATCTACAGCAATTGAGAGACATATACCACATAAATTAATACGTGACGGTATCGATCCCCCATGGTACTCAAAACGGGTCAGATCAGTGTTGCAGAAGCAGCGTAAAAAGCAAGCCAAATTTAAAAGAACGCAAATTCCCCAAGACTGGCAAAGTTTTGCAGAAGTTCGAAATATAGCACATATTTCAATGCGAAATGCTTTTAACAATTTCCACAACGAATCTCTGTGTCGAAACCTGGCAGAAAACCCAAAGAGATTCTGGTCATACATAAAGCACACGAGTGGCAAAACGCAATCAATACCTTCACTGCGCGATAACAACGGTGAAGTCACTGATGAAAATGCCACTAAAGCAGATTTATTAAACACGGTTTTCAGAAATTCCTTCACCAAAGAAGACGAAGTAAATATTCCTGAATGCTAATCAAGAACAACTGCCAAGATGTGAAACATAGAAGTAGATATCCTCGGTGTAGCAAAGCAGCTTAAAACACTTAATAAAACCAAGGCCTCCGGTCCAGATTTATAGCAGTCAGGTTCCTCTCAGAGTATGCTGATACAACAGCTCCATATTTATCAATAATATACAACCGCTCGCTCACAGCAAGATCCGTACCTAAAGACTGGAAAATTGCTCAAGTCACACTAATACCCAAAAAGGGAAGTAGGAGTAATCCGCTGAATTACAGGCCCATATAACTAACGTCGATTTGCAGTAGGGTTTTGGAACATATACTGTATTCGAACATTATCAAGAACCTCGAAGAAAACGATTTATTGACACATGGTCCTCACAGATTCAGAAAATATGGTTCTTGTGAAACACAACTAGCTCTTTATACTCATGAAGTAATGAGTGCTATCGACAGGGGATGTCAAATTGATTCCATATTTTTTAGATTTCCTAAATGCTTCCGTCACCGTTCGTCACAAGCTTCTTCTAACCAAACTGCATGCCTATGGAATATCGCCTCAGTTGTGCGGCTGGATTCGTGATTTCCTGTTAGAAAGGTCACAGTTCGTAATAATAGACGGAAAGTCATTGAGTAAAACAGAAATAATATCCGGCGTTCCCCAAGTGTTATAGGCCCTCTATTGTTCATGATCTATATTAACGACATAGGAGACAATCTGAGTAGCCGTCTTAGATTGTTTGCAGATGATGCTGTCATTTACCGTCTTGTAAAGTCATCAGATGACCAAAACGAATTGCAAAATGATTTAGATACGGTATCTGTATAGTGCGAAAAGTGGCAATTGACCCTGAATAAAGAAAAGTGGAAGTTATTCACATGAACACTAAAATAAATCCGTTAAATTTCGATTACACGATAAGTCACACAAATCCGAAGGCTGTAAACTCAACTAAATACTTGGGGACTACAATTACAAATAACATAAATTGGAACGAGCACATAGATAATGTTGTGGGTAGAGCAAATCAAAGACTGCGAGTCATTGGCAGAACACTTAGACGGTGCAACAGGTCTACTAAAGAGACTGCTTACACCACGCTTGTCCGCCCTATTCTAGAGTACTGCTGTGCGGTGTGGGATCCGCATCAAGTGGGACTGACGGGTGACATCGAAAAAGTACAAAGAAGGGCAGCTCGTTTTGCATTATCTCGAAGTAGGGGAGATAGTGCCACAGACATGATACGTGAATTGGAGTGGCTATCATTAAAAAAAGGCGTTTTTCGTTGCGACGGGATCTTCTCATGAAATTTCAATCACCAGTTCTCTCCTCCGAGTTCGAAAACATTCTGTTGGCACCCACCTACTTAGGGAGAAATGATCATCACGATAAAATAAGAGAAATCAGTGCTCACACAGAAAAATGTAAGTGATCTGTTTTCCCGTCCGTCGTTCGAGAGTGGAACGGTAAAGAGACAGCTTGAAGGTGGTTCATTGAACCATCCGTCAGGCACTTTACTGTGAATAGCTGAGTAATCACGTAGACGTAGACGATGCTGTGGTGTATGACAAGATGTTGTCGTTGAGTGACTTTAGTCATATGCAAGATGACTTAGAGGAAATTTCTAGCTCTAAACGTATAAAAATATACGTTAATGCAGGTGAGTAGCAGAAACAAACCCATAATGTTCCAAGCACACTTGACACAGTCACGTTGATTAAATAGCTAGGCGTAGCGTTGCAAATCACTATTAAATGAAACGAGCATGTAAGGACTGTGGTAAGGGAGGCGAATGGGCGACTTCTGTTCATTGAGAGAATTTTAGGAATGTGTAGTTCATCTCTAAATAAAACCGCATTTTCGAGACTTGTGCGACCCACAGTTGAGTACTGCTTGAGTGTTGGGAAATTAAAGCAATTCAGAGAGCGGCTGCTAGATTTGTTACCAGCAGATTCGAAGAATACGCAAATATTAAGGATATGCTTCAGGAATCACCGGAAGGAAGGAGACGTTCTTTTCAAGAAGCACTAATGAGAAAATTTAGAGAGCCAACATTTGAAGGTGGCTGCAGAACAATTCTACTGCCGCTAATGCACATTTCGCGGAGGGACCGTGAAGATAAGATTTTTTTTCTATCGTATTTGTAAGTGAACAGAAAATCAAATGGCTAGTAATGGCTCAGGGACCCTCCGCCATACAGTGGCTTGCGGAGTATGTATGTAGATGTAGATGTGTCCTCCACAACGATAAGGTAGCTTGCGGAGTATAAATTTTGTTGCAGAATGTCGGGATAAATCCTCAAGAGCGCCCTCTGCTATTTTCCCCTCCCAGCATTCCCCGGCCGAGCTGGACTTCTGCATGAACTCTACGTCGACGGGATGTTAAATGCTCTTCTTTTAGCAGCCAGATCTAAGAATAGACTAGATGTTCTGCCACTCAGTTCGACTCTGAAGTCAAAATCTGCATCGTAGGCAGCGCACAGTTAAGTTGTCCCACAACAGATTCAGCTGTTCCGCAAAATTTCCTTCTTGGCGTGTCACTCATAGCTAAAAAGAATTGTGCCCACATATGCAATGTCAAACATTCACTACACGCTTTTCTCCGGGAGTCGCATTAAATTACCCCAAAACAGTATCGGAAAAAGCTTGACTTCAACAAGCCATTACTCAGTCTAGTGGAATGTAGCCTCAATCGCTAACGTCTGGATCAAAATGAAAACATCACTCTTAAATTCTAGTACATCCCGAAATTCGTCAAAACTCATTTATGAAAATAGGTCGCTTGTGAAAACAGAGCATCATACAGGTCTAGGAGAGGCGCCTTTGACTAGTAATCAGGACGTCCTGGAACCGCGATCCGAACCTTGATCATGAAAGCGAAACTTAAGAAAAATCAACAGATATACATAGGATTTGCCGAGGTAGAAAAACCATTTGACAGTGTAAAATGGTACAAGATGTTCGTAATTGTCAGAAAAATTAATGTAAGCTGTAGGAAAATGCGGGTAAAATACGATATGTATAAGAACCAAGAAGGAAATATAAGAATGGAAGACAAAGAATGAAGCTCCAGCATTAAACAGGATGTACAAAAGGGATGCAGTTTTTCTCCTCTATTTTTCAATCTATACATCGTAGAAGCAATGATAGATATAAGAGTAAGATTAGCGACTGAGATTATGATTCAGAGTGGAATAATGATTCACAGATGACACTGCTATTCGCAGGAACCCATGTTGAGACACTGTTGAGTGGAATGAACAGTTTAATTGGTACAGAATATGGATTCAGAGTAAATCGAAGAAAGACGAAAGTATTGAAAGTAGTGAGGAACAGAAGAAACCAGATTAGCGATGAACTTAACATAAAAAATGCCGACCACGAAGTAGACAAAGTGAAAGAATTCTGCCACCTTGTAAGAAAGTAATACAGAACGGATGAAGCAAGGATGATATAAAAAGCACACGAGTACAGGCAAAGAAGGCATTTCTGGCCAAAAGAGGCCAACTAATATCAAACATCGACTTTTATTTGAAGGAGAAATGTCTAAGGGTGTACGTCTGGTCACAGAAGAATGTGGAAATGAATAATGGACTGTGCGAAAACCGAAGAACCTGAGAATCGAAGCGCTTGAGGTGTGGTGCTACAGAAAGATATTGAAAATTAGGTGGACTAACAAAATAAGAAATAAAGTTGTTCGTTCGCCCCACAGGAAAGATGAAGGAAGAAAAATATATGCTGTCTTCCCCCCTCCTCTTCTTGTTAGTGCTTTCCGTGTGTTAAGCCCCCACGGAATAAACGCAGTATGGCTCAAATGGCTCTGAGCACTATGGGACTCAACATCTTAGGTCATAAGTCCCCTAGAACTTAGAACTACTTAAACCTAACTAACCTAAGGACATCACACACACCCATGCCCGAGGCAGGATTCGAACCTGCGACCGTAGCAGTCCCGCGGTTCCGGACTGCAGCGCCAGAACCGCTAGACCACCGCGGCCGGCAATAAAGGCAGTAATTCCGTGGAACTAGAACAGTGATTCCCAACCTGGGGGTAATTACTCCCTGATGGATAAAATGGCATTTTCTGAGGGGGAAAACTAACGATTCAATTCTGTTTCATAAAAGAATACATCGTCCATTGTAGGCTGTGTTGTGCTTCATTAAACTTGAGCTATTAGCTAATTTCGGCAGTGAGACATTATCAAGCACATTTGCTACGTCATGTAAACAAATGATAAATGGCTCTGAGCACTATGGGACTCAACAGCTGTGGTCATAAGTCCCCTAGAACTTAGAACTACTTAAACCTAACTAACCTAAGGACATCACACACATCCATGCCCGAGGCAGGATTCGAACCTGCGACCGTAACAGTCGCGCGGTTCCTGACTGAGCGCCTAGAACCGCTAGAGCTACGTCATGTATTACATATCGTGCTCATTGATTTTAATGAAGAACAATACAGCCTACAATGAACGATGTATTCTTTTATGAAACACTTAGAGGGTGTGCATCCCCACGGAAGCAAAAACATTCTTTTTCAGTCACAAAACTAAATTATTTTCAAAAGATCACTACTATTATCACAATTTTGTAAGATTCTAACACTGACTGCATAAATTGTCGATAATTACTTTTTCTCAGTTAGTAGCATTAATGTGGTGGATGTTACAGGTCCCTCACATACTCTACCCACTACACACATACATTGAAGCGCCAAAGAAACTGGTATAGGCATGCGTATTCAAATACAGAGATACGTAAACAAGCAGAATACGGCGCAGCGGTCGACAACGCCTATATAATAACACAATAAGTGTCTGGCGCAGTTGTTAGATCGGTTACTGCTGCTACAATGGCAGGTTATCACAATTTAAGTGAGTTTGAACGTGATGTTATAGTCGGCGCACGAGCGATGGGACACAGCATCTCCGAGTTAGCGATGAAGTGGGGACTTCCCAGTACGCCAATTTCACGAGTGTACCGTGAATATCAGGTAAAACATCAAATCCCCGACTTCGCTGCAGATTTCAATGCTGGGCTAGCAACAAGTGTCAACGTGCGAACCATGCAACGAAACATCATCGATATGGGTTTTCGGAGCCGATGACCCTCTCGTTACCCTTGATGATTGCACGACACAAAGCTTTACGCCTCGCCTGGGCCCGTCAACACCGACATTGAAATGTTGACGACTGGAAACACGTTACCACGTCGGACGAGTCCTGTTTCAGTTGTATCGAGTGGATGGACGTGTACGCGTATGGAGACAACCTTGTGAATCCGTGGACCCCGCTGGTCAGAAGCGGACTGTCAAAGCTGGTGGAGGCTCTGTAATGGTGTGGGGAGTGTGCAGTTGGAGGGACAACGGACCCATGATACGTCTAGATACGACTCTGACAGGTTACACGTACGTAAGCACCCTGTCTAATCACCTGCATCCATTCATGCTCATTGTTCATTCCGACGGACTTGGGCAATTCCAGCAGGACAATGTGACACTCCTCACGTCCAGAATTGCTACAGAGTGGCTCCAGGAATACTCTTGTGAGTTTAAAAACTTCCGCTGCCCACCAAAGTCTCCAGACATGAACATTATTGATCATATCTGGCATGCCTTGCAACATGCTGTTGAGAAGAGCTCTCTGACCGTTCGTACCCTTAATGATTTATGGACAGACCTGCAGGATTCATGGTGTCAGTTCCCTCCAACACTACTTCAAACATTAGTTGAGTCCATGTCACGTCGTTTTGTGGAACTTCTGCGTGCTCGCGGGGGCCCTACACGATATTACGCAGGTGTACCAGTTTCTTTGGCTGTTCGGTGTACGCTGTGCTTTGTCTCGTACATCGCTCACGATAAAAGTGAGACATATACGTAACAAATTCTAAATATCCCAAGAAAATGTCTTATCCAAATTTAGGTAGTAACTGCAGTAGTCCAGCAATTGCTTCATTACTCACTTCGAGACAGATAAATGAGTTAATTGACAGCACGGCACAGCAGTAACTACATAAGGGCTACTATAGCACTGTACACAGTATTATTATTATTATTACTATTATTACTATTATTATTATTATTAGTGAGTGTGGTCAGACACAAAGCATTAACAGCAGTTCACCCCCCCCCCCCCCCCCCCAGTAAGGAAAACAGCAATCAAGTGATTTATGCATAATAACTATAGCGTATATAAAAATCTCTCGGTGTACATGCCGCGTCAATTCAGGATAAAACTCCAAGCTTTCGACCACTACCTCCATGGTCGTCGTCAGGGCTAAAACTGACTGTCGTGAACTAGCGAGGTTCCCACTTTTATATGCAATGCTACAGATTACCACAAGAAAGTTGGATTATTACTGGAGGATAGCACATACCGGATTCTCAGACGGGATCCCACATCGGCGCTCAGCAGGAAGACAAGGGAGCTACTAAAAAACTCTGGCCTCTCCGACGAACTAGTGAAGAACTTACGGCCGAGAGCACCTAGGCCACCAAGACTGTACGGTTTGCCAAAGGTTCATAAGGAGAACGTCCCGTTGAGACCGATTGTTAGCGCTATTGGCTCTCCTACGTACAGGCTTGCAAAACACTTAATTAAATTGTTGGCACCTATAGTTGGTCACTGCCCACATCATATTAAGAATTCAAAAATGTTTGTTGATATCATAAAACAGATGAAGATAGGCCCAAGTGATATCATGGTCAGCCTCGACGTGGTTTCTCTGTTCACCAAAGTACCTGTGGATGACACATTACAACTGCTGGCTGCTCATTTTTCCTCAGAAATTTTGAAGTTGTTCCGGCATATCTTGACGACCACTTACTTCTTATACAGTGGAAATTATTATGAAATGACGGATGGAACAGCCATGGGTTCGCCACTGTCACCAGCAATAGCGAATTTTTTCATGGAGGACTTTGAAGAACGAGCGTTGAGCAGTGCTCACCTCCGCCCATCATGCTTCTACAGATACGTCAACGATACTTTTTTAATCTGGCCACACGGCAGCGACACGCTGCAGCAGTTCGTCGAACATTTAAATGGTGTACATCCAAACATAAAATTTACATTGGAGGTAGAGAAGGAAGGGAAGTTACCTTTTTTAGATGTGTTGGTGGAGCGAAAGCCGGATGGACGACTGGGCCATTCTGTGTACAGGAAGCCAACCCATACAGACTTATATCTGCATAGCCATAGCTTCCATCATCCGTCTCAGAAAAGAGCTATGCTGAATACTTTAGTACACAGAGCCAGGACAATTTCCGACAAGGACTACCTCGGTCCCGAGATTAACCATTTGACGACTGTTTTCAAGAGGAATGGTTATTCTGCCGGTGAAATTAAATCAGTATTGTCCAAGAAAGTAAGACGCGATGCCAGCCATATACAAGAAGACGACCAATACATAGCGCGGCTTCCTTTTTGCGGTGCTACAACGAGCAAGATAGCCAGAGTCCTGAAGAGGCAAGGAATTAAACCAGTTTTCCGACCACCTAGGAAAATTAAGGAAATGTTGAGACCAGTCAAAGATAGTCTCGGCTTAAGAGCGCCGGGAATTTATACTATTCCTTGCGAATGCGGCAAGAATTACGTGGGCCAGTCTGTAAGAACCGTTGCCAACCGCTGCATCGAGCACCAGCGCCACCTGAAATACAGGTATTTGGAAAAATCAGCGGTGGCTGAACATAGCCTGCTTAACAAGCATAAGATTTTATTTGAAGAAACCAGAGTAACAGCCCATGCATCGAATTACTGGGACTCTGTGATCCGGGAAGCAGTCGAAATTAGAGTTAGCGATAATAAGTTTAACAGAGACAACGGCTATGCACTTAGCAACACTTGGAAGAGTGCACTGGATAAAGAAAAATCGCAGACTAAAACTTCCCGCACTTTACCTCCTGATTCAAGGGATGGCGCTGCAAGCAACGCGGGGTAGAAACTACATCTATGGAAGTAGAGGGCACCACTTCACTACGCGCCATATCGCTGTTGCTATGACGTATTCCAGCCAATCAGAAGCCGTCCTTTGCATTTAAAGTGGGAACCTCGCTAGTTCACGACAGTCAGTTTTAGCCCTGACGACGACCATGGAGGTAGTGGTCGAAAGCTTGGAGTTTAATCCTGAATTGACGCGGCATGTACACCGAGAGATTTTTATTCAAGAAATACGTCGCGAAAGACTTCGTAGCCATATAGTGTATATAGTTTCAATTTGTTTGTTTTTAGTTTGGGCAGCAATGTGTGGGTCAAGCAATTGCATCAGTGGAGGCCAGTTATGGACGGAAAGTATGTTTTGTAACAAGTGTCTACCCTCACTGCAGATAGTTAGCTTCGTTATCTGAGAAAGGAGTTGTGAATGGCACTTGCGCTGCACCACGAATTCCTTCGTCATTCATTCTTACACACACACACACACACACACACACACACACACACACACACACACACACACACACACACGAGCGCGCGCACACTCAAACTAAAGATCATTCATCTTTCATCATTTTAAAAATTAAAGTGTTCCAAGAAAAGTCATTCTGCTGTTTAGTTACGAGTTAAAGTTCATGATAAGGTGGGGAAGCGAGGGGTCAATAGATGAGAAGGAAAGGGGAGGGAGAGGGCGGGGTATTAGCTACTGACTATTTACGCTCAGGAATAATGATCTCAGAAACCTTGGGAACCATTGTGCTAGAGAGAGCTGTAGAAAGTAAAAACTGTAGGGGAAGAAAGCGATTGGAATATATCCAAGGAATACCTAAGGACGCAAGGTGGAAGCTCTGTACTCCGAGCGGTTCTAGGCGCTACGGTCTGGAACCGCGCTGCTGCTACGGTCGCAGGTTCGAATCCTGCCTCGGGCATGGATGTGTGTGATGTACTTACGTTAGTTAGGTTTAAGTAGTGCTAAGTCTAGGGGACTGATGAACTCAGATGTTAAGTCCCATAGTGCTCAAGGCCATTTGAACCATTTTTTGGAAGCTCTGCTCTGAGATGAAGAGGTTGGCACAGGAGAGCGTCGCGAGCTGCATCAAACCAGTTGTATACTGCCTGTGTCTTCACGCCACTAAACGTGGGAATTACTGGAAACATCTTCTAACGCTATATAATTTCCATTATGTTTAACCAGACAGTTAGGCAGTACTGTACCGCGATGATCAGCACTTTATGGCATGCTTTCATTTCCTGCTAAATGGACAGGGAGGAGGGTAGGTCGCTGCTTTTTTTTTTTTTTTTTTTTTAGTTACAACCAAACTCCTAAAATCTGTCCGATCCTTTGAGCCAAACACCAGTTGAAATCTTGTACTCAGTTTGCGATATCCGAGCTTTTCGTGAAAATCGAGTAAATAGTGATGCGTGAAACATCAGGTGACGGTTTTTGTCCTGATGTTCACTGTGTCATCGGTCTGCATTCTGGGCCTGCCACTTCGCTCTTCATTAGGCTAAACTGTAGAGACACTTTCATAGTCTCGACATCCTTGTGTAACCATTCTTTCCCTCATTCTGTACGCCCTTAAAATAAACCCAACTCTGGATGAATATGGGCAGCTTTAAAATCTTTTGCACAAAAACACAGTCACAGTACGCACATGCCAACTGGCTGTGTCAACGAATTTCGGTCAAGTAGGTATTTGAAACTTCCTGGCAGATTAAAACTGTGTGCCGGACGAAGACTCGAACTTGGGAAATTTGCCTTTCGCGGGCAAGTGCTCTACCGACTGAGCTTCCCAAGCACGACTCACGTCCCTTCCTCACAGCTTTAATTCCGCCAGTACCTCGTCTCCTACCTTCCAAACTTCACAGGAGTGCCAGTTCTGCAAGGTTCGCAGGAGAGCTTCTGTGAAGGAAGGTAGGAGACGAGGTACTGGCGGAATTAAAGCTGTGAATACGGGGCGTGAGTCGTGTTTGGGAAGCTCAGTCGGTAGAGCACTTGCCCTCGAAAGGCAAAGGTCTCGAGTTCGAGTTTCGGTCCGGCACACAGTTTTAATCTGCCAGGAAGTTTCATATCAGCGCACACTCCGCTGTACAGTGAAAATTTCAGTCTAGGAACTAGGTATTTGCTTCCGCTCCTCCTCCTCGCTCTTCCCTACAGTCACACGACTACTGAACCAAACTAGATATTTTGTTGGCTTCGTAAACAATTAATAGATGACAGTAATCGTGGAACATTTTTCTGAGCTGCCAACGTTTTTACCAAGCAAATGAACGTTCCTTTTGTAAGACACGTTGCTCAAAGTGATTCAAATGGCTCTGAGCACTATGGGACTTAACTTATGAGGTCATCAGTACCGTAGAACTTAGAACTACTTAAACCTAAGTAACCTAAGGACATCACACACATCCATGACCGAGGCAGGATTCGAACCTGCGACTGTAGCGGTCATGCGGTTCCAGACTGTAGCGCCTAGAACCTCTCGGCCACCAAGGGCAGCCACGTTACTCACTCAGATCTATGATACAGTGAGCTTAACTGCTCTGAAAACGATTACGGGTCGCAACATAGATGTAAAAATAGCAAAATGACTAGTATGGTTTAATTCTGACGTTTTACATTTTTACATCAGTACTCAAATGCAGATGACTTATTTTCAGTATATCAGTATTCAAATGCAGATCAGATGCTTATCTATTGGTATTAAATACCGAAGCTTAACCACGATTCTTTCATTCGTCTTTGTGTGGCTTTCCGTGCTAAACGCATAGCGACAGCCCCTATATCGTGTGGGAGGCTGCATCCGATTCAGGCGAGAGTCCCGAAGCAGTGCAGAAACAGTAGCAACTGAGTCATGCTTCTGCTCTCTTCTGTTCTGCTCTGTTCGCCGTCAGGGTCAGCGGAAGGCGGCGGCCGGGTCATGTTTGTGCTCGCGTTGAGGCGGGGTCGGCCGGCGCCTTGAGCAAACGCCCCCGGCAGCTGCGCGTCCCCAGCCGCGCTGCAATTTGAGAACCACTGCCAAGTCGCGAGGAGGCGCCACCACTCGTTAGTCGTCTTTATACCAGCAGTTTGTCACTGCACCACACTCTCCTATCTGTGCGTTATCTCACTTGCCGACTGTCTCCGTCACTGCCCTATCATAAGCTCACCAGAATCAATAGCGTATGCAGGGATTGTGACTTGAACTATCACAGGCCTACCAGATCCGGACAATAAGGGACTGTTGACTAAATGTTAATGTCACGAATAGTGCATTTACACTACTGGCCATTAAAATTGCTACACCAAGAAGAAATGCAGATGATAAACGGGTATTCGTTGGACAAATATATTATACTAGAACTGACATGTGATTACATTTTCACGCAGTTTGGATGCATAGATCCTGAGAAATCAGTACCCAGAACAACCACCCCTGGCATGGACTCAAACAGAGCTTGGATGACGAGTACAGGTACAGCTGCCCATGCAGCTTTAACACGATACCACAGTTCATCAAGAGTAGTGACTGGCGTATTGTGACGAGCCAGTTGCTCGGCCACCATTGACCAGACGTTTTGAATTGGTGAGAGATCTGGAGAATGTGCTGGCCAGGGCAGCAGTCGAACATTTTCTGTACCCAGAAAGGCCCGTACAGGACCTGCAACATGCGGTCGTGCATTATCCTGCCGAAATGTAGGGTTTCGCAGGGATCGATTGAAGGATAGAGCCACGGGTCGTAACACATCTGAAATGTAACGTCCACTGTTCAAAGTGCCGTCAATGCGAACAAGAGGTGACCGAGACGTGTAACCAATGGCACCCCATACCATCACGCCGGGTGATACGCCAGTATGGCAATGACGAATACACGCTTCCAATGTGCGTTCACCGCGATGTCGCCAAACACGGATGCGATCATCATGATGCTGTAAACAGAACCTGGATTCATCCGAAAAAATGACGTTTTTCCATTCATGCACCCAGGTTCGTCGTTGAGTACACCATCGCAGGCGCTCCTGTCTGTGATGCACTGTAAAGGGTAACCGCAGCCGTGGTCTCCGAGCTAATAGTCCATGCTGCTGCAAACGTCGTCGAACCGTTCGTGCAGATGGTTGTTGTCTTCCAAACATCCCCATCTGTTCACTCAGGGATCGAGACGTGGCTGCACGATCCGTTGCAGCCATGCGGATAGGATGCCTGTCATCTCGAATGCTAGTGATACATTACCCTCCTGAACCCACCGATTCCATATTCTGCTAACAGTCATTGGATCTCGACCAACGCGAGCAGCAATGTCGCGATACGATAAACCGCAATCGCGATAGGCTACAATCCGACCTTTATCAAAGTCGGAAACGTGATGGTACGCATTTCTCTTCCTTACACGAGGCATCACAACAACGTTTTAAAAAAAAGAAATGCGTGAAATCTTATGGGACTTCGCTCCTAAGGTTATCAGTCCCTAAGCTTACACACTACTTAACCCAAATTATCCTAAGGACAAACACACACACTCATGCCCGAGGGAGGACTCGAACCTCCGCTGGGACCAACCGCGCTGTCCATGACTGCAGCGCCTTTGACCGCTCGGCTAATCCCGCGCGGCAACGTTTCACCAGGCAACGCCGGTCAACTGCTGTTTGTGTATGAGAAATCGGTTGGAAACTTTCCTCATGCCAGCACGTTGTAGGTGTCGCCACCGGCGCCAGCCTTGTGTGAATCCTCTGAAAAGCTAACCATTTGCATATCACAGCATCTTCTTCCTGTCATCTTCCTGTCTTCGCGTCATATTCGTGGTATACCAATTTTAATGACCAGTTGTGTAAATCAATTTTTCCTCTAACAAATACACTGTAAGTTAAATAACGATTATAAAAAAAGGAAAAAAAATTTTCTTTACGGCTAAACTGCGTTGTCACACTGTCGAAAAACAATTCCTCGTTCTGTCTTTTCGAAAAGACAAGTGCATCTTTCTCCACCGATAGAAGAGTGAAGCTGCTCACACCCCCATTTGTCCTTATGTTAGCCGTAAATAACACACTGAGATCACAAGAGACATGGGATACCTCCTACTGTCGTGTCGGACCACCTTCTGCCCGGCGTACGGCAGCAACTCGACGTAGCTTGGTCTCAACAAGTCGTTGGAAGTCCCCTGCAGAAATACTGAGTCATACTGCCTCTATTGCTGTCCATACTCGAGAAAGTGTTCCGATGCAGGACTTCCTGCAGCAACTGATCTCTCGATTATGTCCCATAAATGTTAGGTGGTATTCATGTTGGGCCATTTGGATGGGTAAATCATTTGCTCGAATTGTCCAGAATGTTCTTCAAACCAATCGCGAACAACTGTGGCCTGATGACATGGCGCAATGTCATCCATAAAAATTCCAACCTAGAATGACTGCAATGATCTCCAAGTAGACGAGCATAACCATTTTCAGTCTATTATTGGTTCAGTCGAACCAGAGGACCCAGTCCATTCCATACGAACATAGCCCCCACACCATTATGGAGTCACCACCAGCTTGTTGACAACTTGGGCCCATGGGCTTCCTGGAGTCTGCGCCACACTCGAATCCTACCATCAGCTTTTACCAACTGACATCGGGAGTCACCTGAACAGGCCACGGTTTTTCAGTCGTCTATGGTCCAACCGATATGGTCACGAGAACAGGAGAAACTCTGCAGACTATGTGGCACTGTTAGCAAAGCACTCGCGTCGACAGTCTGCTGCCATAGCCCACTGACGCTAACTTTTGCCACCCTGTTCGTTGAATGGCTCACGTTGATTTTTGCTGTTATTTCACTTAATGCTGCTTGTCTATTAACGCTGACAACTGTACGCACACGACGCTGCTTTCGGTCGTTAAGTGGCTGCCGTCCACCATTGAGTTGTCCGTGGTGAGAGGTAAGGCCCGAAATGTGCTATTCTCGGCACCCTCATGACACTGTGGATCTCGGAATACTGAATCCATTAACGATTACCGAAATGGAATGTCCCATGCATCCATCTCTAACTACCATTCCGCGTTCAAAGTCTTAATTTCCATCGTGCGACCGCAATCACATCGGAAGCCATTTCACCTGAATCAACTGAGTACATATGGCAACTCCGCCAAAGTACTGCACTTTTATACCTTGCGTGCTCTATACTACCGCTATCTGTTTTTGTGCATACCGCCATCCCATGATATTTATCACCTCAGTGTACGTTACCCGTCTTTCCCTACAACGTACCCCTGCTTTCCTCAAATTTTCAAACATCTTGCACCATTTTAAACTGTTGAACGCTTTTTCCAGGTCGATACACCCTATGAACGTTTCTTCATCTTTGTTTAGTCTTGCCTCCATTAACAACAGCAGCGTGTCTTTATCTTTCCTAAAGCCAAACTGATCGTCATCTAACAGATCCTTGATTTCTTTTTCATTCTTCTGTATTTTATTCCTATCAGTAACTTGGATGCCTGAGCTGTTAAGCTGGTAGTGCGATAATTACTGCACTTGTCGGCTCTCGCAGTTTTCAGAATGTTACATCGCCAGTTTCACACATTCTACACACCAAAGTGAGTAGCCTGTTTGTTGCCACTTCTCGTAATGATGTTAGAAATTCTTATGGAATGTTCTCTCTCCCTTCTGCTTTATTTTATCCTAAGTCTCCTAAAGCTCTTTTAAATTCTGACTCTAATAATGGATCTCACGTCTTTTCTCTATCGATCTCTGTTTTTTCTTCAATCACCTCATCAGACAAGTCCTCCCGCTCATAGAGGCCTTCGCTGTGCTCTTTCCTCCTATTCGCTCTCTCCTCTGCATTGAACAGCGGAATTCCTATTGCACTCTTAGTGATACCACCCTAGCTTTTAATTTCACCGACCGTTTTTTTACTTTACTGTATGCTAAGTCAGTTCTTCCAACAATGATTTCTTTTTCGATTTCTTCACATTTTTCATGCAACCATTTCGACTTAGCTTCCCTGCACTTCCTATTTATTTCATCACTAAGTGACCTGTATTTGTGTGTCCAAAATATCCCTGAACAATTTTGCACTTCTAACGTTCATTAATCATCTGAAGTATTTCTTCTGTTACCCATGGGTTTCTCACAGTTACCTTCCTCGTACCTATATTTTTGTATCCAACTCTGTGATAGCCCTTTTTAGAGATGTCCATTCCTCTTCAACTGAACTGCCTATTGAGCTGTTCATGATCGCTGTATCTATAGCCTCAAAGATCTTCAAGCGTATCTCTTCATACTTCAGTATTTCCGTATCCCACTTCTTTACACATTGATTCTTCGTGACTTGTCTCTTAAACTTCAGCCTATTCTTAATTATTACTAAATCGTGATGTGAGTCCGTATCTGTCTCTGGGTACACCTTACAGTGCACTATATGATTTCGGAATCTCTGCCTGACCATGATGTAATCTAAATGAAATCATATCGTATTTCCTGGACTTTTCCAAGTATACCTCCTCATCTTTTGATTTTTCAACAGAGTATTCACTATTACTAGTTGAAATTTATTGCATAACTGAATTAGTCTTTCTTCTCTCTCATTCCTGTTACCAAGCACATATTCTCCTGTAACCCAATCTTCTGTTCCTTCTCCTACAATCGCATTCCAATCCCTCATGAGTATTAGGTTTAATCTCTCTTTACGCACTAAATTACTCGCACAATATCTTCATATTCTTTCTCTATTTCTTCATCTCTTGCTTGTGACTTCGGCATGTATACCTGAACTTTGTTATCGGAGTTGGTTTGCTGTCGTTTCTGATGAGAACAACACTATCACTGAAGTATTCACAGTAGCTCACTCTCTGCCCTACCTTCCTATTCATAACGAATCCTACTCTCATTATGTCATTTTCGGCTGCTGTTGATATTACGCCCCCACTATACCTAGATTGAGCGATATAAACTTCACTACAATGTATTACTGAGGCACTGCCAATGAAAATGCAAGAGATGTGATAAAATTAAAGTATACATGATTGGTCCATTTCACCTACAGTTGTGTGGGTGAGGTGAGATAGACCAGTGTATTGGGAGAGACTGAACATGTAAAAATTGCTATACATGAAAAGAAAAGTCATTAAAATTACATGTCTTATTTGGTATATGTTGTAATGAATAGAGAATTATACTATTAAATTATTTTAGTCCAAAACAATATTATGAGTTTATTAAAAATCTTGATTGAACACTTGATTTCTAATGAGATGTTGGTTTTGTTGAAGCATTATCCTATCCTTTTCTCACCAAAGTAATTACTCTTATCACCAAAAACTGAACAACATTCGTGTGATCATCGTGAATGGGAAACACACTGAATCTAATAGTCATTTTTATTAGTTTTTTTTATAGATTTCAAAACATCCAGCACGTTCCCATTCTGAAAAGCTATTTTATAATGTTCTATAATGTCTACATCTGATGAAGACAGTGAGCTAGTTGCAGTAATTTTCGTTGTTAGTTTCATCAGTCTGTTTTTCTCTTCACCAGTATTTGCTTTTGGTGATCTTTTTGTACCTTATCCTGTTTCCTTTCTTTTGTTATCCCTCTTTTTCTTTGCAGGTTCTATATTTTCAGCAGAGTTTAGCCATTTGGGTAAAGTAGCTGCCTTCCTCTTAAAATTCACGATATTATCAATAAAAGGAGCAGGTGATATTTCTTCCAAAAGTTTTGTCTATGCCGCTCTAGGAACAGTCAGTTTTGAAGTGGTAATCTTGAAAGTTTTGCGTTTGATAAGAGATGTTTCAGTGAGGCAATTTGCCTTGTGCAGATAACTCTGCTAATTTGACGTGCCTGAAGTCACTAGGTCTTTTGATGAGCTTTGAAGTAGCTAGTTGGTCTGTGTGTGAGATTCTGCTCTTCGAACTGTTGGAACAGACGTATCTTCCGACAGACAAGCATACTCTGGGACTGCGGATATCTTCAGTGGATTTATTCCACATCCTTAAAGCTAAATTTAATTGAACTCCATCTCTCTCAATTTTCTGGAAGAGATAGACAAACACGACTTCCTATCTGCAGGTAGCGGACTCTGTGGCCATTTCCGGTTAGTTTCAAGCCTAAAAATTTGTCAAGCTCGCATTAAAAAAAGCTGCATCAATATTGTGCAAACTAAGCCTAAATACTAAAAACATGTAACTGCACAATAAAACTTTTCGGTTTACCAGAATAGAGAATGCGATTTCTCACCAGAACTAACACGAAAGCAACAGCAACACTTTTGTATCACATTTGTTCACAAAACAGCTTCTTCAGAAGTAGGAGTGGCTACTCTCTAGCGGCGCATTTGTGAAATACGCCGCTGATCCCTCTCACCCAGTGGTCCAACTCTTCCGACTTGGTGAACATAGCAGTACGTAAAAGAAGACGTGTACAGATAGTGCTGAAAGGAGTAGAAAGTGCTGTGCCATTCTTCACACAAATTTGTATTTACGAAACCATCACTACTTCCTGTAGCTCACAAATGACACGCCGGAAGTACATAAAAGTAATTCATACGTAACGTGAACACGTTATTAAGATTTCATGGAGCTCCTTCATCTAAACGAGACACGTTAACCGCAAAATACACGAAAAGTTGCTGCAGTGAACCAAGCGAAAGAGGGTCTTAACTTTGGAAACATGTTACTTCCTCCGATTTTGCTTAGTAGCGCTTCTTAGCGCATGTGGAATAATTTTCCTTATAATATTCGGCAAAGAGAACTTAAGTCCCGCCCAGGGTGGCAGCACCATCGTGCACGCCCGAGAAAGAAGTGTGGGAGGCACTATCCGCGCCGCGCGGGATTAGCCGAGCGGTCTGAGGCGCTGCAGTCATGGACTGTGCGGCTGGTCCCGGCGGAGATTCGAGTCCGCCCTCGGGCATGGGTGTGTGTGTGTGTGTGTGTGTGTGTGTGTGTGTGTGTGTGTGTGTGTGTTTGTCCTTAGGATAATTTAGGTTAAGTAGTGTGTAAGCTTAGGGACTGATGACCTTAGCAGTTAAGTCCCATAATAAGACTTCACACACTATCCGCGTTCTCCCCAGTACTGTTACAAGTGGAGCCCTATCACACGCTATACGTACCACTAAGCAACTGTCCGTTTAGATGGAGGACTTACCGCAGTTATGCGATGCAGTACGCTTATCTGGATGAATACGTACAACTGCCTACCACCGTAATTTCCATATCTTTCGCAAGCTCTCTGACGATTTATCGTCTTCCTTTTCAGTCACGTACGTTAACGAGAAATCTCAATTTAAATCCATATTAACTGATATTATTACGTTTTCATTTTCGACAAACATCGAAACGTCTGTCACCAGTAGAAGGAAACACGCTCTTTTAACGCGACCTACCGATTTTCTCCTATCTTCTAAAGGCACACCAGCAAAAGCATTAACCTTTCTTCAGCTCCGAGAGGGAGGTACTTCACATATTACAACTACGGATCTTATTGTCAGCAGGATTCCAGATCAGTTCTACAGAATTTAGGTCTGGATAGTATGAGCTATGAACTACCTACGATCAGATAAGACAGAAGGTATACATAACATTCTTTCGGAATTTCTTAAATCATCGGGCGAAGTGGCAATCAAGGTACAACTCAACTTTCTGGGTAAAGCCTGCGACTCTGTACATATATATCATCTGACTTTAGGAGAAATATCATCCAGCACTCCCGAAGATAGCAAGGGCAGATAAGTGCGAGAAGTGTCGCACAACAGGATTAATGCCCCTGCTTCGAAGTTGTTCAAAAGAATAATACATAGTAGATTGAATAAAAGAAAACTGAGGATCTGTTAGACGACAATCAATTTAGCTTTCGGCACGGTAAAAGCACCGAAGAGACCATTCTGACATTGCAGTTGATTGTGGAAGCAAGATTCAAGAAAAATCAAAGACACTTACATAGGATTTGTCTACGCGGAAAAAGCATTCTATAATGTAAGATGGTGCAAATTCTGAGTAAAATAAGTGTAAGGTTTACGGCAAGACGGATAGTAAACAATACGTACAAGAGGGAACAATAAAAATGCAAGACAAAAAGGAAGTACTCTGATTAAACAGAGCGTGAGGCATGGATATAATATTTCGGGCCTGCATTTCAACCTACATATCAAAGAGGCAATGGTGGAAATAAATTCAGAGTGGAAGGATATCATTGATAAGATCTGCTGATGACATTGCTGTCCCCAGTGAAAGTGAAGAAGTAATATAGGAGACGTGTTGAATGGAGTGAACACTCTAATGAGTACAGAATACGGACTGCGAGAAAAGCGAAGAAGGACGAATAAAATGAGGAGTAGGAAGAAAAGAGATTGGTGGTAAACATCGAAATTGGGAATCACGAAGTAAAGAAATTTCGCAATGTTGGAAGCAAGGAGGACATAAAAGAAGAGCAAGGAGGGCATAAAAAGCAGACTAGCACAGGAAAAGAAGGCATTTCTGGCCAAGTCTGCTAGCATCAAACATCAGCCTTAACCTGAGGCAGAAATTTATGAGACTGTGTTTTGGACCACAGCATTGTATGTTAGTGAATATGGATTGTGGGAAAAACAGAAAAGAAGAGAATCGTAAATTTGAGATCTTGTGCTTTAGAAGGATGTCGAAAATTAAGCGCACTTATAAGAAATGGGGTGGTTCTCCGCAGAATGGGCGAAGAAAGAAACATGCAAAACGCTGACAAGATGATAAGACATGTATTTATCAGAGGTGTTGATGAAATATTGATATATCATTGTATCGTTTTTGTTCCTAAAGATGCCGATATACATACCGGCGACATCATTATCCCCGATATATCGTTATCGAGTGCCGATATTTTTATTTTATATTATATTTTTTCGCAATTTCCGGTAAATATTTGTAACTGTTCTTTTGAAATCGTAGTAAAACTTCTTTTTACGTTCACTGTGTGAAGCAGTCTCACTACTCTTTGAGCTTTCATTACGTGCAGTCTTTCTCTCAGATTGTGCGAAGCAAGTATAGGAGGCACAAAGAAGAAGTCCGATTGCACTGGGGGTGCCGGTGTGAATGCAATAACAAGCCGGCCGCGGTGGTCTAGCGGTTCTAGGCGCGCAGTCCGGAACCGCGCGACTGCTACGGTCGCAGGTTCGAATCCTGCCTCGGGCATGGATGTGTGTGATGTCCCTAGGTTAGTTAGGTTTTAGTAGTTCTAAGTTCTAGGGGACTGATGACCTCAGATGTTAAGTCCCATAGTGCTCAGAGCCATTTGAACCATTTGCAATAACAAGATTTACGATGTTAAGAAATAGCCCACCAGTAGCGACAAACTTTTTTTTAACGAAACTAGTGTGCTATTTCTTCTCGTCGGCATTCTTCAAAAACAGTTGCTGAAAATGATGAACTAAAATCTAACTGATGTGATTGGTCTTTGCGGTGTGCTAGACAGGTGTGAGGGAATGCCGACATATTCGACGCTCGCCGCTACCGGCGGTAACTGTAGCGTTTAACTTCTCCACGCAATTTTGACACTACAACTGCTAGGTCGCTGGTGTTTGTTCAAATGGCTCTAAGCACTATGGGACTTAACATCTGAGGTCATCACTCCCCTAGACTTAGAACGACTTAAGCCTAACTAACCTAAGGACATCACTCACATCCATGCCCGAGTCAGGATTCGAACCTGCGACCGTAGTAGCAGCGCGGTTCCAGACTGAAGCGCCTAAAACCGCTCCGCCACCGCGGCCGGCGCTGGCGTTTGTAGAAATCAAGAAGTGGTTAGCCGATATGAAGTGTTCCGGATAAATCCGATATGTGACGAAACCGAACGATGGACCCATCGAAACCTTTTACTGTGCCACATCCATGCAGTTACCATTGTTACCAAAGTGGTTATCACCGAGCGTGGGCGTGTATCGTTTTCCTTTCAGTTCTTGCTCTAAGGGGGATAAATACGCAGCTAGGTTGTACGGAATACCTAATAACAAATTAGTATTTAATATACACCTGTAAAACCGACAGTATATTTACAATGTGTAGCCGATACTTTTGGCCGGCCGGGGTGGCCGAGCGGTTCTAGGCGCTACAGTCTGGAACCGCGCGACCGCTACGGTCGCAGGTTCGAACCCTGCCTCGGGCATGGATGTGTGTGACGTCCTTAGGTTAGTTAGGTTTAAGTAGTTCTAAGTTCTAGGGGACTGATGACCTCAGAAGTTAAGTCCCATAGTGCTCAGAGCCATTTTTTCGATACTTTTATAGGTTGGTACGTCGAATGTTTTCCCGGCGATTTATCGATATATCGACACTTTTCTCTATAAATCGACGACCGGTAACGATATTCTTTTAAATATCG
This sequence comes from Schistocerca nitens, assembly GCF_023898315.1. Lineage (NCBI taxonomy): Eukaryota > Metazoa > Arthropoda > Insecta > Orthoptera > Acrididae > Schistocerca > Schistocerca nitens. The sequence continues at coordinate 420,146,214 of NC_064617.1, read as the reverse complement.
TTATATCGGGTTCCCGATCATTTTGAAAATATCAACAGTCCTAGTGTTAGTACATCAGGAAATAACCTCCGTGGTAGTTGAGGTCGCTGTAGAGTGTATAAACTGTGGGCGAAGACGGAGATTGGAATACATCCAACAAGTAATTGAGAATGAAGGGTGCAAGTGTTAGCCTGAAATAAAGAGGTTAGCGCAAGAGCAAGAATTCGTGGCTGGCTGCGTCGAAATAGCCAGAAGATTGATGACTCAAAAAGGGATGGCACCCGACGGAAATGAACGAAGCCATTTTCTTACTAAATCAATCTAATAAGAAGGAGAAGGCTGCGCCTCGAAACCAATGTCAAAATTTAGGTTTTCCCTACATGTGGTTTACAGTGTCTGCCATTACTGGCCAGCCAGGACTATATTTAACTCTTGGAAAAAGACTAGAAGTGTCATTTTAAAGGTCCATCAGCCCATCTTCAGGATTCTCCACACTGCCGTGTAGGACCATAACCATAAATCAGTTGCAGGTTAGTTTACGAAAATGTTAGCTGCAATTTTTTCGTGATGCCAATACATCATTAAATTTTAAGAACGTAAAACCGACATTGATAGTAGTTTGTGAATGTGACATGTAGTCCTGAAAGCAGAATGCGTTTCAGTTTTAAACCAAACAGTTGTGAAGAAATATGGGTCACACCCTTCATCTGTGTGATTGCGGAACGAACGCAGTATTCACGACAATGAAGAAAATTATGAATTTCGTGAACTTGTGCCACGCTATATTCGTCCTTATTGTATTTGCTTCATTTATGGCCCCTAAATGCAGATGGGTAGTTTGCGGTCACCTGAATGATGATTTCTGGCTATGCGCATGTTTTCACGTTAACGCATTACTGGTGATAAAAATTTAATTGACTGAAACTAGCAAAATAACAACAAAATGACATAATCCTAGCCCATGAACTAATTCATTCAGAAGACGTAGTGGGAAGACAATCCAACTCTAAACAAGTACACACTATCGGTATAAGTGTGCATTATAAGAGTTTCAATCCTCTGTGAAAAGTAAAATGACCACGAGAGTACAGTAGTGTCGTTCGTCTTTAGCGTTTTTCCAGCCCTGGTAGAGTATACCGAGTGAGTCACTAACTAGTGCCACCAAGAATAACTGCAAAAGTACGATAGGAACTGAAGTTGCATGGAACAACGGGGGCCATAATAAGAAGTTGGTTTTTTGTTGCTATTTGGGGTCATGTCAGACATATGAAGGTCAACTTTCTTTTTAAATGGGAGGCTATGGTTTGGTACTTATTTTCTGATAGCGGCTATCGAGACGAATCCAATGATGTGTAACAGTAAGGTCGTTGAAGGTCAACGAAGGTCACAAAGGTGGCATGAACGTCCATTTATAGAAGGTGTTCGAAGTGATGACCATTGGTATCAATGCAGTGTTGAAATTTTCTTACCATGGATTGAGAGGTACTCCTTATACATCGGCACTTATCGAAGGACATGCTCTGACAATTCTCTCTCGCATATCTTCAGGTGTAGTTGAAACGTCTGTATAAACAATGTCTTTTACGAATCCCCACAAGAAAAAATCCAGAGGCGTCAAGTATGGCGAACGAGACGCCCACGACACATCTCTTCCGCGTCCAATCAAACGATTTGGGAATTGTCTCTCCAACTTATTTCGAGCCATCAGCGAAAAGTGTGCCGGACACCCATCGTGTTGATACCACATACTATTTCTTGTTCCTAAAGGTATTTCTTCCGATAACAGACCTAATGTTTCTTATACTATTTCTTGTTCCTAAAGGTATTTCTTCTGATAACAGACCTAATGTTTCTTGCAGGAATCTGGTGTACTTCCTACGATTAAGATTTCCTTCGATGAATTAGTGGCTATAATTCTGTCCTCCAGACTCGCACACCATACATTCACTGACCACGGTATTTGGTGTGCAACTTGCCACAGCCATCATGGATTGTCAGTTGCCCAATAATGCATGTTATGCAAATTAACATTTCCATGGTTCGTGAATGTAGCCTCGACAGTAAATAAAATAAAATTAAGAACCTTCAACATCGCAGCGCGTCAGCAATCGTTGGTTAATATATTAAAAAACTAGAAACCCGCCTCGATTGAGAAAAAAGCACCTAGTGTTAACTTAGGTTTCGGCGTAGATAACTACACCTTCTTCAGAACAATAAAACCCACAAGTGCCGAAGAAGACCTTTGTCAATGATTAAAAGAACACCATAGCTATACATTTATAAACGAAAAAAGGAAAACACAAACAGTACATGTGTACGAAGTCTAAACCTTTACTTAACTTAATGGTGTAACCCAACCTCACACCGGCCTATGTTCGATGGGCCATGACCCGCCATAAACTGCAGCTACAAATGGTCGCTCACTTACACAAGGATCTCGAACCACAGTGGCAATAGTACCAATTTCCGTTTCCTCGTTAGCAACTTTACTTTGCCGGTTATGTTTCCGATGAGTTAAAGATCCAGTTGTTCTCAATTTATCATACACATATTTAAATGTACGGTGTGTAGGGTGAGTACGTTGAGGATACCTTACAAGTCTGTAGCTCTCACTGAATTTCGTTGGCATTCTCCGTAAATGAGAAGCATATCGACTTGTTCTTCGTAGGAATACATCACTCACATTCTCTTCATTCGACGATACTAGCCTTACCGTTCTTATTCGTATTGTATTGCGAAATCGTCGAATGGTATTTATATGCCAATGGCTCGTTAGATTGATACGCCATATTCGGTGAATATTTATTATTTGCACGATATACTAGAGAGAATTGTCAGAGCGTGTACTTCGATAAGAGCTGATGTGATAAGGAATACCACTCAATCCATGGTAAGAAGATTGCAGCACTGCATTGATACCAATGGTCATCATTTCGAACATCTTCTGTAAACTGACGTTCATGCCACCTTTTTGACCTTCGTTGACCTTCAAAGACCTTACTGTTACACATCTTTGGATTCGTCTCGATAGCCTCTGTCAGAAAATAAGAACCAAACTATAACATCCCACTAAAAAGTTTACCTTCATATCTCTGACGCGACCCCACCTAACAACAGAAAACCAACGTCATATTATGCCCCTCGTTGTCCCATGAAACATTTGTCCCACAAACTTTTCAGCTACTATCATACTTTCGGAGTTATTCTAGGTGGCAATAGTTGGTGACTCAACCTGTGTACGGAGTGTAAACAGCATCAGGCGTTAGGTGCTCACTGCGCAGGACATGGAGATGCTGCATGGCAAGTGAGACAGCATTCTCAGCAACTGACCAAGATGGATCTCGTTGAGGGCCTCCATTTGGCCGGCTTGTCGTATTGTGCAAAATCCAGATTTGAGTGGCAAACTGATATAACAGTGGCTCGAAGTTGCACTGTGTGGCAGGGCAGGGACACTCATCAAGACTCCAGTCGGCCAAGTCTGATCATCACACGGGAGGATCGCCTTACTTTGTGCAAAACTCGTCGTAATCCGTTCACATCTTCCCCTGCCATCCGAGAACAAATAATGGACTCCTTGCAGCGTTCTGAGTTATCTCGCACAATTGATCAAAGACTAGCAGAAACCGGTCTACGGAATTACCGTCCCATGCGTATGCTGCCGTCAACACCACATCACTAATGGCTACTTTTGCAGCAGTAACTTGTCTGAGAATCATAGACTGCTATTGAATGGCACGCATTGTGTTCGGCGACGAACTGTAGTTTTGCAGCACTACCCCGGATGACCATCGTTGCCTAGTATGGTGACTCCTGCGTAGAGGCCCCATTCTTTGGAGCAGTACTGTGATGTTAATACTGACGCTATAACGTGAGAAGCCATAGGGTATAATCTGAAGTCACGGCTTGTAGTGTTGCGAGAACTCGTTCGACAAAACCATACAGCACGGGCAACCTGCAACCTCCGTGTTGCTGTTGATGCGACAATTTCGTTATGCCATTTTTCAACAGGACAACGCTCGTCCACGCACAGCACGTGCCCCTATGAAGTCTGTGTGATGCTGAGGGACTCCAGTGCCCGGCAAGATCCCGAGATCTGCCCCCAACAGAACAAGTGTAGGTTGAACTCTGACATAAGCTCTATGCTAGTGGTAGTATCCAGGAGATAAAGGACCATTTAGAACAGATGGGCTGGCTCTGAGCACTATGGGACTCAACTGCTGTGGTCATAAGTCCCCTAGAACTTAGAACTACTTAAACCTAACTAGCCTAAGGACATCACACACATCCATGCCCGAGGCAGGATTCGAACCTGCGACCGTAGCAGTCGCACGGTTCCGGACTGCGCGCCTAGAACCGCGAGACCACCGCGGCCGGCAGGACAGATGTAGGTCTACTTGCTTGAGGAGAGGCGACAGCGGCTGTATGACACCCTTCACAACTGAATCAACGCATGCATCCAGAACAAAGAGGGTGCAACGTAGTACTGATAAATGGGCTCTACTGCCAAGTCTTTGTAATCAGTGAAACAACGTCATATACCCCCTTAACCCATAAACTTTCACTTCGTCTCCTCCTCCACTTTTTGTCAGGTGGTGTATGTAGGTCTGCAAACAATGTAATTTTTGAAGTAAAATCGAATGCAAAGCAATAGTAATATTAATAAATGTGGGGAAAACCAGCACATAGCATTTTTCTCTGTTGTCACCACCGACATATCTCTAAGTAGGGGAAAAGATCAGCTGAATCAAGACAGTGTTGTATAGCTCATTAGGTAATGTCAACAGAAAACTGAAATTGTTAAAAATATTGATTTATTGCGATAAGCTTTAACCAAAACACACTGCAAAATAATCAAGAAAATAAATGGAAATGTACAGAGGGGAAAGTGAAACATTCTATCTAACAGAAAAGTCTCAAAAGCAGGTACATAGCTTAGATACAATCCGAATATAAATCAATAGAGTTTGTTTTTTTCCATCATGACGGAGAGAGAAATAAGATTTCAAACAAATGGCAAATTAAGCAAGTAGCGGAACGAATACATGGTTTTGGTAAGCGGTAAGCGTATTTTCGTTCTTTGATAATTTGAGGTTATGCGCCCATATTAGTGTAATGCAGCTGTACGCTGTCAGCGAGTTTTTAGGTTTGGCGCCTAGAAGTCTGACGCAGTTTGTGTCGTCGTATATGCCGTGTGACGACGAACAAGCACAACAGCGTTGTTATGTTCCAAGTAATATTTTAATCTGATGCTGACATTATAAGAACGTGTGACTTACTTCAGAAAAGCGTAGTTCAGTAAGACCTAGTACACAGAAATTATCTGATTGTAGCAGAAATGTATCCGTGTTCGTGTGATGCAGCCAGATCAAAAATAGCAAAAACTTTGAAATATTCGTAATATGATCGGACAACACTGGACACTGAAATGGTACCTTGTCGTCTTTTTAGAAGAGTCCTGGTTCTGCATGCAGCATCAGGATGGATGCATGCGTCTGTGCATGGTCCGAGGAGAACGAACATTGTGTGACGGTATTCCCCAACGTCATACTAGTCCAGCCCTCGGCATGATGGCATGGGGTGTGCAGTGCCACTGGATATACGACACGACCATATCTGATTCGCACAGTCAGTAATTTGCACACCATGCGTTACTTCTCCAACATGTTGAGGTCTGTGGCTGTTCCCATCTACGAGGCTTCCGTGATGGTATCTTTCAACAAGATAACCCAAGACCGCATGTTATACTGTATTGATCTACCTCAAACGGAGGGTATTCGACTGTTTCCCTGCCTGGCACGTTCCCCAGATTTGGTCACGGATGGCTGACAGACTGACACGTACGACTCGCCGGCCAATACAGTTGATGAACTCGCTTACATCTGAAGCAGCAGGGAATGACATATCGTTACGTGTCATCCAAGCTCAGTTCGAGTCCATGTACAGCCGAGTTGGATACGTTGTTATTGAGACAGATGGTGGACCTGTGTACAAAATTTCGCACCCTGTACACCACTAAATCACCTACAATGTTAGCAATATCATCTTACTACTGTATTGTATACGAATAAAATTTCGCTTTTGTTATCTTTTGTCACAATTTTAACAACGAGCAGTGTAAATCTATACTAATATACAAAGATAAGCTGCAGTTTAATGCTGTGGCCAAAAAACTGGAGAACTACTTCACCAATTGACTTCAGATTCTTACACTATACTCTAATTAACGTTCGGACAGACATAGCCTACGAATTTTAACATACATAAGGTTACATAAATGGGGAATGTTGTTAGTAAAAATGTCGGAAAATTCATGACTCATTTAATTCAAATGTTTACATGATACTCTATTAACATTGGGACGAACAAAGGCTATATTTTTTTTAAACGCGAATTTGCAGATTTTCTGTTAAAACTGACTGCGAGAAGTAAGGTGCTGTGCTGTGAAGATGTGTGGTTTCATTTTCCACCTCGCAGACAGTTTTAACGCAGAGTTAAGGGTATTTAAAACATCACACATATTTCAAATAACACATGGGAACGCAGCTCGGTGATGTTGTCAACAACCGCCGATATTTCGACAGGAGCAAAACTACAGAAAGTAAGAGCTGAGCTAGCGAATTTAAACCCTGAGTTTCCGCAGAAACTACGTAAAGATAACACACACACACACACACACACACACACACACACACACACACACACTGTAAACAATTAGCGCCATCACAAACCAAAGATGACCGACGTCAGAAGTTATATACAGTATAATGAAATTAATAGTCAACGGATGAGGTAGCAAAAACTCTGTTTCTCTGTTTTTTGACAAGTGCGAGAGCAATATTCCACGCAGAATTTTTGAAAAAAGACTTATAAATAGAGATGGTGGTTTTTGTTTAAATTCTGCATGGAACTCTGCCCCCTCACTTGTCAACAAACGGAGCGACAGAGTTAATGGTATCTCATCCGATGATTTTGATTTCTTTATGAAATATTCTGTCGGTTCTTGGAGGAACATAGACATATTAATAATTTGAAAACAAAGTCTTAATGTTCCACAACAATATTTATTAGTTCTTTATGAACCGGCTGTCCGCTTCTTAGGCTATCGTCAGATAACTTAATGAAAAAGAGATAGTCCACACGACTTCAGCGAGAGTGTATAAAACAGATACGTTCTACAAGTGAATAACGGCACAAGCTGCTACCATGTTATATGGACAAACTAGTTATTGTGACGAACAGACCGAATAAACGGAGGGGAAGAAAGACGTCTATGGAATTTGTTTTATACACTCAAATTGAATATACTGTAATATAAGATTTATTTGTTCAGTATCTCTTAGGTATTACATCATGCTCGTGTCTTGTGTCGATACAGTCATAAAATTTCACAATTTTTGTGCAGTTATGAATGCTCGTTGAAGTTATGTGGACTATCTGTTTAGCAGTAAGTTATCCGACTATGACCTAAGAAGCCGAAAGCTGGTTAATAACGAACTAGTAAATATTATTGGGAACATTAATACTTTGTATTCAAGTTATTAATATGTCTATGTACCTCCACGAACCGACGGAATATTGGAGAAATATTATTAAATGTGCTAATGTACCTCAGTTATCCCTCATATACAATAGGTTCAGTTATCCCTCATATACAATAGGTTAGTGAAACAGAAGTCCATGCGCACGCAATATATCTGGTTCAATCGCGAGTGCTTACAGCTAAATATAACACCGAAAAACGCGATGCCGAAGTCAAGAAGTACTACACAAGCAGCCAAGAAAGCTGTCCGTACGGCCGAGAGGACGTGGGTGAATGAAGAAATGAAAAGCTGATATTTGGTGCGTGATAATGTGTGTCTACATTTGAAAACTGTTCACGTGACAATTACTTTACTGCTACGCCCTTGTGAATTCGATGTAATTGATAAATCAGTCGGAAAAGAATCGCTTGCCATAAAAAACGTGACGTACCTCCGCCGGAAAGCTAAAATCGAAGTTACCTCAACTGAAACGAGCCCCTATAAACGCTAATCGTCAACACTATGCAGAACGTGTCATTAACCTATCAAATCTAAATTTGTTTTCCGAAGAATTCCAAATTTTAAATAAGGGAATTAAATATGCTCCGAAATCCAGTATTTCCGAAAAACAACCAGACATACTGAAAGTGGATCTTTAATATTCTTTGTCAGGCGATGGGTCTACCAAACATTTGACAGCTCATGAACTAAAAACAGTAAATACAGATACGTTCAAGACTAGTTGTAGGAAACAAAAAGTGTTGTACACATTAAAGAAAAAACTGTATTCTCAAGATTGATTGCCGCCAACAGTGACAAGGGAAACAGTTTAGTGTTACTTAACAAGTCAAAATATATTGAAAAAGTGTTTACATTCCTCATCCCTGTATGGTTCGCTGAGTTATCTAACGATCTCACAATCAAATATGCTATGGAAGCGAGGAATAATATTAAAACCTGCAAATCCATATATACGGATAGTGATGCCTAATACCTAACAAATATGAAACGAAAAGCCCCAGGTTGTGTTGGTTACATAAGCTTCACAAAGAAAGTGGTCGAATTAGACCTGTGGTGTCTTCAGTTTTAGCAACTTGTTATAAATTAACAAAGAAGTTAGATTCACTATTTAAAAAAACTAAATTTCAACCAAAATTTGGAATACTTAATTCACTTGCATTAGTGAAAAAACTAGAAGATGTACCCATTCTACCTAGTGGAAAACTAGTGTCATTTGATGTTAGCAGCCGGTTTTCTAATATTCCTGTTACAGCGGCAATGGAAATTTCAACAGAATGGTCACATAAAAGCCAGAACAAATCCAGTGGAGATAGAAGATATAAGAATAGCAACAGAAGCACGCTTAAAGCAAAATTATTTCCAATTCCAACAGTCTCTGTACAGTCAGTCAGAATGGTAGAAATGGGGTTCCCCCTGAGTCCCTTATTAGCTGGAATGTTTGTGGATAATTCTGAGCAAACATTTTAGCTTTTAAGTTCTAAAATACAATATTAAACTAGGTATGTGGATGATGTACTGTGCTTGCGGACAGGTATCAGCAGACAATTAAATAATTTTTTTCAATATCTGAATTTGCACCACAATAAAATCAAGTTTACAATGGAGTTGAGAGGAGACAATCAACATTTTGAACCTCACCATTGACATCAGTAACAAACAGCATTTATTTAAGATATACAGGAAAGTAACCTCAACGGACACAGTAATACCAGCCAGCTCCCAGCATCCCATAACACACAAACTTGCAGCCTTCCGCTCCATTGTGCACCGTCTACTATCTGTAACCCAGACCAGACCAAACCAAACCAAACCAGATTTTGAAAATGAATTGAAAATAATTAAAGAAATAGCATACAGTAATGGTTATAGTCCTACACTGATTGACAATATACTCGCCGGCCGAAGTGGCCGTGCGGTTAAAGGCGCTGCAGTCTGGAACCGCAAGACCGCTACGGTCGCAGGTTCGAATCCTGCCTCGGGCATGGATATTTGTGATGTCCTTAGGTTAGTTAGGTTTAACTAGTTCTAAGTTCTAGGGGACTAATGACCTCAGCAGTTGAGTCCCATAGTGCTCAGAGCCATTTGAACCATTTGAACAATATACTCAGCAAAAAAAATGAGCGAGACGTTAACAGCTCTCCTTTATCCACCTCAGACAGCACAAAAACTCACTGACAACAAACGGGCCCCCTTGCTATATGTGGGTAGGACTTCACAGGTTCTTGACAGGAAACTAAAATCCAGGAAATATACTCCAGTTTTTTACACTAGTAATACTGTTGCCCACCTTCTGTTCAAGAGTAAAGATAAGATTACACCTTTAGAACAGAATGGAATTTACAGAACTTCCTGAAATTTGTGTGGAAAATTATATGTGGGTCAATCAGGCAGCGGTATAACTACTAGACTGACTGAACATGGAAGGAGTTGTATACTGAGGAAGAAAGATTCCACCTTCTGCTGAACATGCTCTGAATGAATGTCATTAAAATGTGAAGTGTAATGTTCTCGTAAAGGAACTAAAGAGGGAAAACTAACATTACTTGAAACTCTGGCCATTAATAAATAGCTGTCAAAGAATCCCGACCTGACCCTTAATGACCAAGCACAATTCCATTACTCGCCCATATTAAAGCAGCAGCCAGTTATTATTCTTTTCACCATTAGCTACCAAGCTTGTTTTAACTGTTCCACACCCACATTCCATAGACGTCTTTCTTCCTCACCCTTTATTCGGTCTGTTCGCCACATTCACCAGTTTGTCCATATGACATAGTAGTCTGCGCCGTTACTCACTTGTAGAACATTTCTGTTTTGTACAGTCACATAGTTTTAATATTTGAATATGTTGTTATATAAAATATATTTGTTCAGTGTCTCTTTAGGTATTATATCATGCTGGTGTCTTGTATCGATATGGTCATAAAATGTGACATCTTTACACAGTTATAAACTCTTGCTGAAGTTGTCTGGACAATCTGTTTAGCGTTAAGTTATTCGGCGATGGCCTAAGAAGCCGAAAGCCAGTCCATAAAGAACTAATAAATATTATTGTGCAAAAATGGTACTTTGTTTTCAAGTTATTAATTTCAATATCGATAATTGCGTGTGTGTGATCTTTACGGAGTTTTTGTAGAAACTGAGATTTCAAATTCGCGTGCACATCGCTTACTTGCAACTTCGCCTCGAAAATGGCAGTTATACGCCGGGAGAAACTAAGATCTGACATTACATAAATTGTTTCCAAAATTTTATTCTTTCTGCTTATGTATAATTTCAAACAAAACTGTGTACACAACAATGTGCTGTTTTTTCTTCATTGCAGTTAGCTTTAAGAGGAAAGAGGAATGTTGTTTTCATGACTGACTGACTTATGATTAAAATACTGCTGTAATCTGGAATCAGAATCATCCGAAACTTTGCAATCCGATCCGTTCACAGATTACAACTATGAGAAATACTGTCATTGAAGCCACTATCCTCAGAGACCCAGCTGATGGAGATGTCTCTCCCGTGCCCCTTATATTAATGATCCTTTTCGATTTACCCATTCATTTTAAGTGACTTAAGTTTCATTTCGAATAAAAATAAACAAGCCTCAAGGCCAGAGTGAAATGAGAAGAGGAGATGGACAAATAGAGGGGGAACGGAATAAACAGAGAGAGGGAGAAGGAGAAGATAGAGATAGGGGTGAGGAGGAGAAGGAGAGAGTTCTACATCTACATTTATACTCCGCAAGCCACCCAACGGTGTGTGGCGGAGGGCACCCTACGTGCCACTGTCATTACCTCCCTTTCCTGTTCCAGTCGCGTATGGTTCGCGGGAAGAACGACTGTCTGAAAGCCTCCGTGCGCGCTCTAATCTCTCTAATTTTACATTCGTGATCTCCACGGGAGGTATAAGTAGGGGGAAGCAATATATTCGATACCTCATCCAGAAACGCACCCTCTCGAAACCTGGCGAGCAAGCTACACCGCGATGCAGAGCGCCTCTCTTGCAGAGTCTGCCACTTGAGTGTATTAAACATCTCCGTAACGCTATCACGGTTACCAAATAACACTGTGACGAAACGCGCCGCTCTTCTTTGGATCTTCTCTATCTCCTCCGTCAACCCGATCTGGTACGGATCCCACACTGATGAGCAATACTCAAGTATAGGTCGAACGAGTGTTTTGTAAGCCACCTCCTTTGTTGATGGACTACATTTTCTAAGCACTCTCCACTCATAAAATGTGACATATCTTTACACAGTTGTAAAATCATGCTGAAGTTGTCTGGACAATCTGTTTAGCGTGTTAAGCGGGAGGAGTAGATGGACAGTGAGAGGGGGAGGGTGAGACAGGGAGGATGAGAAGATTAGAACTTACATACAACTCCTATACATATTTAGCAATTGCGAGGCGTTGACAGGTTCCCTGGTACCAGAGTACTGTGATGTTGACTTGCTAACAGGAAGATTACATAGTTAAAAAAATTTAATTCGCAGTTTTTGCCAAAGAGGAGGCTGTAGGGTAATGTAACGGTCCATTTTGCTTTTGAAAACAACTGATTATTTTTTTGTCAGTTTGTGTCAGATGACGTATTGTTGTGATCGGAAAGTCCCGTGCAGATCAAAATCTCCAACACAACAGTATTAGTAGCTGTTACTTTTTATGGCATCTAAGGTATCCGCTTCTCACAAGGGAGGCACACCACAGGTACAAAACCTTCGTCATACTGATCTGAACGTTTTCGTTCAACTCTCTCCTTACAGAAGTAAACAGAAGTGAGATAATGTAACATTAATGAATGTCCATATTACAAGGTTTTTCGTCAGTGTTACCTCTAATAACACATTCCTTCTGAAATAACAGATTCCAGTAGTTTCCCGTTGGCTGTCTGTGATGATGGTGGGGTACCTCAGATGACGTCTCTAGATCGTTTACAAATTACTACCGAAAGTGTTAAGGGAAACATGTGGGATATAAAAGCCAAGACAGTTTCAATCTAACATCTGAAACCATTGCAACAACTAACAGCATTATTAAAACTGAACCAAACATGTTAGTTTCATATCAGAGTTACAAGCACTCACAATGTGACTGCTTATTTTATGGCCCATCATCTCGCTACGGTCGCAGGTTAGAATCCTGCCTCGGGAATGGATGTGTGTGATGTCCTTAGATTAGTTAGGTTTAAGTAGTTCTAAGTTCTAGGGGACTGATGACCTCAGAAGTCAAGTCCCATAGTGCTCAGAGCCATTTGAACCAAGCCCATCATCTCAGATATTGAAAACAAAGACCCAGAGATAACTACTCAATTACTCTGTAACTGCTTATCAGTGATCAACAACGTAAGTTACAGGGTCAGAAACAAGAGTACCGAACACTAGTGCATATGTGTATTCGCTAGGACCGATAATTGCTGCAAACCCGCCAGAAGTATCTGGCTGTAGGAGGAGGGTGACCATACTGCTGTACACACACAAGGTCTTTCAAACCCTTTGCATCAAACGATTAGGGGTGATAGATCATTTCGAGGGGAATAACATCTTCAAGAAACAAGATGGTTACACCGCAGAAATGTATTATTGGCAAATGTAAAGTTTTCTCAAAGTCCTCTTGAGCAGACTACCAAGCCAAGGCAAGCTATGCCAACACCCCGTGTGGCGATCAGAATGTCGAACAGGCAGAAGGCTAACATAGCGAATAGCAGAGCAGATATTGCCTCAAGCCCGACGCTTCACGTCGTGCGAACGAGAGTCTTGTATCGTGAACTAAGCAATATGAAATACTGACAACACGGCCTGCTTTCGCAAGAGATAGTGAAAGTTTTAGAAGAACTATCAGCCTGCCAGTATGGCGGAAAGTCAAGAGGCTGAAGCCCTGAAAGCCGTTCTTGTGGAATTGAGAGGTGGTGAAGACAGCTGATGGGCCCGAAAAAGCTGGCCACATTCGGCCAGGTGTAACATCATTGCCTCAAACGAATAGCAATAATACTCGGGCTTCAGCGTTAACATGATTATGTTGCAGTGTACCAGCTACGAGGCCGAACCAGTGATTCGCTACTACCGTTCGCCAAAATGACTCCTGCCTTCGAGACTGCTACCTACTTGATAGTTGTGGGTTGCCGACCGGTCAATCACTGATAAGGCCAGGAGACTTATACCGCCGGCTTTCAGAGCCAAACTGATGGTTTTTGGTGCACCGTCAATCTGTAGCAGTATTCGAGAAGCAAGCTAACCAGTGCTCCCCCCGACTAGTACCTGTAAGACGTCGTCGACATCCCCGTACTTCCTTAGTGGAAGGGTTACGCTGTTGTCCATCTCCACACCGTGCAGAGCTACTGAGATATTACCCGAGCCCACCCCATCGATGTCCACGAGAGTGCTCTGGTAAAATGCAGTCGCTATCCTGCGCAGCAATGCCAGCGAGACCTGCCATCCGCTCGACAGCATGTTTACAAGAACTGGCGGCCACTGGGACGACGTCCTCCAAAGACTGCTCCAGGCCAAAGAGATATACCGGCCCTGCAACTAACTTGTGACGTCACACTAGTCAGATTGTCCGCTACACTTCACGAACGCTCGGTTCCGTGCAGGGCACATAGGAAATCAATCCGTCATTGAAAACGTACCCACTGAAAGTCTTAAATTTCTAGTGTACCGTCGACAGCTTAGGTGCATTAAAAGGAGCAGGCGAAATGAGGAATTATTAAACTCGTCGGAAATAGTGACTCGCGCCCCGCCGGAGACGGTCGCTGGCAACCGTAAGACCTGCAGTGTCACGTGTGTGACTTACGCGCCACGGGCTGCCTTTCTCGTGGGCAGACGTCAGATTGCTGAAACAGCGTCAGCACGTTCCGAGACCATGCACAGCCCTCCGCTGGCCTGCGCATCGCCACAGAGAAGAATACATATTTGTAAACTCTAATGTAATACGTTCTTGTTCTGGTGATGTTGTGTCATTAAGGACCCAAGCGCCAACCGACCTGCTCAATCGTACTCGCTTTGGGGAAGGCTAACCAAAGACAGCGTTTTATTGGCAGGACGCTTAGAAAATGTAACAGACCTACTAAGGAGACTGCCTACACTACGCTTGTCCGTTCCCTTTAAGAATACTGCTGCGCGGTGTGCGATCCTTACCAGATAGGTCTGACGGAGTACATCGAAAAATTACAAAGAAGGGCAGCACGTTTTATATTATCGCGAAATATGGGAGAGAGTGTCACAGAAATGATACAGGATTTGAGCTGGAAATCGTTAAAAGAAAGGCGTTTTTCATTGCGACGGAATCTTCTCACGAAATTCCAATCACCAACTTTCTCCTCCAAATACGAAAATATTTTGTTGACACCGACCTACATCTGGAGGAACGATCAACACGATCAAATAAGGGAAATCAGAGCCCGTACGGAAAGATATAGGTGTTCATTTTTTCCGCGCGCTATACGAAATTGGAATAATAGAGAATTGTGAAGGTGGTTCGATGAACCCTCTGCCAGGCACTTAAATGTGATTTGCAGAGTATCCATGTAGATGTAGATGTAGATGTAGATGTACATGCTCCGTCATCCCACCAACAGTAGGGATCTCAAACCAGGCATCTACAAATTGCTCTTTGACATTTCTAGGCGACACTGGACGTCCTTTTGCATCGGTTATGCCTCTGAGAGGTGGCAGGTCGTAGGCTAAATGCATGTGCCTTGTGTATTCTCTATAATCCGATCATCTGCTCTGTATGAAGGGAGGGGGGTTGGTCCAGCAAAATTTGGTCCTGATACTAAAGTATCTTTCTTCGCTTAGCGACATTCACTTCTGCTTTTTTAGTTGAAAATTACTAACGATATTGCAGTTGGTAGAATGCAGTACACATGGTTAGCAGATTCTCTTAATTCGGTCAAATCTCGTCGTTTCAAGGCCGGCTTTTTGTTACCATGACGTGACTTATCACCCCTAGACAATTCATGGAAAGACTTTGAAACGCCATGTATTTATATTAGGTAGGAAGTGAAGGAGATGGGAACTCGTAAGTTGAAAGAACCACAGGCTGTTGAGAGTTTATAGTTTCTTTTGTTTCCTATTAATATTAATTTATTATTTACTAAATTTCAAAAAGATTAAACACCTAATCTACTATTTATGTCAAATGACCGTCACTCGCATTGTCACACAATTGGTTGTTGATATTTATGCTGCCGAGATTAGCGGTGCCTTGTTCGTCTTTTGTTTGACGGTTGGCATGTAATTCTTCGCTAACATACCTGCGATGGGGCAGTGCGTCTGACGTGGGAGAGCTACATGGTGTCGACAAAAATACGGAAACCCTAAAGACACATTACATGACCATGTCCATTACGGTAGAGGAAGTACAATGGCGTTCAAAACAACTTCCAGTCGTCTCGGGATGGGTAAATACCGCTCCTGTATTTGGAACGAATTTTCTCTCAGCAGCCGGCCGCGGTGGTCTAGCGGTTCTGGCGCTGCAGTCCGGAACCGCGGGACTGCTACGGTCGCAGGTTCGAATCCTGCCTCGGGCATGGGTGTGTGTGATGTCCTTAGGTTAGTTAGGTTTAAGTAGTTCTAAGTTCTAGGGGACTTATGACCTAAGATGTTGAGTCCCATAGTGCTCAGAGCCATTTGAACCATTTTTTTTCTCTCAGCAGCGGTGTGTGGATTGATAAAAAACTTTCTGATATATTAAAACTGCGTGAAAGATCGGAATTCCAACCAGGGACATTTGCGAAACGTCCCAGGTTTGAGTCTGGGTCCGGCACACAATTTTAATCTGCCAAGAAGCTTCAGGCACTGTTTGATTTTCAAAGGAATCTTATAAAGCAGACCTCGGAAGCTCTATAATATTGAGATCTGGTGACTTTCGTGGCTAGGGGAGCTGGGACGGATCATCCTCGTGCTCACAAAACGAGTCCTGCATAACGTGAACTGTGCGAACACGCTCCCTGTCGTCCTGCGAATACCATCATAATCGGGAACAAACGTTTACCATAGAACGGGATCTGAAGAGCCAAAATGGTCACATAACCCTCAGCAGTAACGCGGCCTTGCAGAGTAAGCCAAGGGCCCGTGGTTCAAAAATGGCTATGAGCACTATGGGATTTAGCATCTGAGGTCATCAGTTCCCTAGACTTAGAACTACTTAAACCTAACTACCTTAAGGGCATCACATACATCCATGCCCGAGGCAGGATTCGAACCTGCGACCGCAGCAGCAGCAGCGCAGTTCCGGACTGAAGCTCCTAGAACAGCTAGGCCACAGTGGCCGGCGGGTAACAGATGAAATTCTTCAGTCGATCAACGAAAGAAAGAAGTACAGGAACGTTCAGGGAAATTCAGAAATACAGAAGTACAGGTCACTTAGGGTTAAAATAAATAGGAAGTGCAGGGAAGCAAAGGCGAAATGGCTGCATGAAAAAATGTGCAGAAATCGAAAAAGATACTGTACCGAAGAAGTACTGAATGAGCATACAGGAAAGTCAATAAACCTCGGTGAAATTAAAAGCAAGGGTGGTAATATTACGAGTGCAGTTGGAATTCCACTGTTAAATGCACAGGAGACAGGGGATAGGTGAAAAGAGTACATTGAAGACCTCTATGAGGGGGTGGGGGGTGGGTGGGTGGGGGGTTTGTCTGACGACGTGATAGAAGAAGAAACAAGAGTGTATAGGGAAGAGATATTGGATCAGAGTCAACATTTAAAAGAGCTTGGGAGGATTTACGATCAAATAAAGCAGAATGGAAAGATAAAATTCCATCAGAATTTTTAAAATCATTAGGGGAAGTGGCAACAAAACGACTATTCACTTTGGTGTGTAGAATGTATGAGTCTGGCGACATACCATCTGATTTTCGGAAAAATATCATACACACAATTGCGAATACTGCAAGAGCTGACAAGTGCGAGAATTATCGCACTATCAGCTTATCAGCTCATACATCCAACTTGCTGGCGATAATATTAAACATAAGATTGTTCAAATGTGTGTGAATTCCTAAGGGATCAAACTGCTCAGGCCATCGGTCCCTAGACTTACACACTACTAAACTAACTAAGAACAAAACACACACACACCGATGCCCGAGGGATGGCTCGAAACTCCGGCGGGAGGGACCGCACAATCCTACCGCGCGGCACAGAAGATTAGAAAAAAAAAAATTGAGGACGTGTTCGATGACGATCAGTTTGCTTTAGGTACGGTAAACGCAGCGCAGGGGCTGTTCTGAAGTTGAGGTTGTTAATGGAAGCAAGACTCAAAAAAAATCAAGACACATTCATAGGATTTGTCGACCTGGAAAAAGCATTCGACAATGTAAAATGTTACAAGATGTTCGTAGTTTTGGGAAAAATAGGGGTAAGCTACAGGAAAAGACGGGGAATATATTATATATACAAGAATCAAAATGGAACAATAAGAATAGTATACCAAGAACAATCTATACATCGATGATTGATTGGTTGGTTGATTCGGAGAAGGGGACCAAACAGCGAGATCATCGGTCCCATAGGGTAAAGGATGGATGGGGAAGCAAGGGGACCGTGCCCTTTCAAAAGAACCATCCCGGCATTTGGCTGAAGTGATTTAGGGAAATCACGAATAACGCACATCAGGATGGCCTGATGCGGGTTTGAACCGTCATTATACATCGAAGAAGCAATGAGGTAAAATTCTAGGTAAAAGACATCAGTTAAAAGTTTTGCTGATGATATTGCTATACCCAGTGAAAGTGAATACAAATTAAAAGATTTGTTGAATGGAACGAACAGTCCAATAAGTACAGAATATGTATTGAGAGTGATTCGGATAAAGACGAAAATAATGAGAAGTTACAGAAATGTGAATTCTGAGAAACCTTTAAAAATTGTTTATCACGAATTAGATGTAATTAAGGAATTCTGCTACCGAGGCAGCAAAATCACCCATGATGGACGGAGCAAGGAGGACATAAAGAGCAGACTATCACTGGGAAAAAAGGTATTCGTTAAAATTAAAATTTAAAAAAAGTCTTGATCGCAATTTTTTTATTTATTGAAGTGAGTGACCGGTTTCGACTCTTTCATAAGATGACGCTATGAAAGACTCGAAACCGGTCACTCACTCCAATAAATAAAATAAAAATTGCGATCAAGACTGTTTTAAATTTTAATTTTAACCAATTTTAAGATCGCTGAGTATGTTTTAAGATCGCTGAGTATGTTTTCAAAAAATTTCAAAACTTTTAAAATGGTATTCCTAAAGAAGAAAAGTATCCTAGTTACAAATATAAGCCTTAACTTGACGAAAAAAATTCCGAAAATGTATACGATGATGATGCGCGGTTATCAGCGCCCGTACAAATTCCGAACCTTTGCTCAGTCCAATCTCGTCACTTTCATGAATGATGACAACACAACACAACACAACACAACACAAACACCCAGTCATCTCGAGGCAGGTGAAAATATCTGCCCCCGCCGGGAAACGAACCCGGAACCCCGTGCTGGGGAAGCGAGAACGCGACCGCGAGACTACGAGCTGCGGACCCAAAATGTATGTCTGGAGCACAGCATTGTATGGTACTGAAACATGGACTGTGGAAAAACCGGTACAGTAGAGAACTGAAGCACTCGAGATGCTACAGATGAGTGTTGAGTATTAGGTGGACTGATAAGATAAGGAATGAGGAGAAAGGGAACTTATAGAAAACACGAAGAAGGAGAAGGGACAGGATGGTAGGACATCTGGTAATACTTCGCGGAATAACTTCAATGGTAGTAGAGGGAGCCGAAGAGGCTAAAGCTATAGATGAAGACAAAGACTGGAATACATCCAGCAACTAATTGATGTCGTAGGCTGCATGTGCTATTCTTCGATGTCGAAATTGGCGCAGGAAAGGCATCCGTGGTGGCCTACGTCAGACCAGTCAGAAGACATATGGCTCAAAAATAAATAAATAAATAAATAAAAGGGGAACGTAAACTTGGCTACAAGTTGGAAACAGTGTGAAACAAAACTCTTCCGACAAAATGACATTCCGCTATTTCTCTATAGTCCACCTATTCCTGTTGTGGGCATTTACATAACTGATGAGTCGTTTCGGAATTCCAGCTCTTTTGGTTCTGATAAGGTTCGTGACTCCGAATTTCAGTTCTTCAGTGACTTTTGTAGCTGTCTTCCTCAACTTTTTCGCCACAGTTCTCTTCAGTGACCTTTCGCCACGATCACTCAACACTTATTTTCGTCCACCTTGTGACTTTGATGATGTTTGTCCACATTCGCTGTACAACTACTCAGAAAACAGTTAGGACCACGACTATCACTTGCAATGTCTGGCCGGTGTGGCCGAGCGGTTCTAGGCGCTTCAGTCCTGAACCACGCTGCTGCTACGGTAGCAGGTTCGAATCCTGCCTCTGGCATGGATGTGTGTGGTGTCCTTAGGTTAGTTAGGTTTAAGTAGTTGTAAGTTCTAGGGGACTGATGACCTCAGCTATTAAGTCCCATAGTGCTCAGAGCCATTTGAACAATTTGAACTTGCAATGTGTTTAGGCCATTGCACAGTCCCTCTCGTGGTCAAATACAACAGCGGAACCTGCAGGCTTGGCTAGCATCTGCATTTATGTTCAAGCATGGATTTCTCGAGGTGTTTCCATATGTTTATCCAACCACTGTACCATGTCCGGTGTCGTGATGCAGCGGAGTGGGGCGGGGTGGCGGGAGGTGGGGGAGGGGGGAACGGGGGGTGAGAGCAAAGTTAGAATTTAACGTTCCATCGGCAACGAGGTCACTAGGGATGGGGCACAGGCTCGGTTTAGGGAAGGAAATCGGCTGTGTCTTTTTGCAAAGGAATCGTCCCTGTATTTGCCTTACCGACTGAAGGAAATCACGGTCCACCTAAATCTGGATGGCCAGACTGGGGCAGCGGGCAGAGACTGCGTCAGGTCTACGGCGAAGCCTTGCTCGATTACAGAGCCTGCCTGGGTCATCGCTCCACGAGTGGATTGGTGCTGCTGTGGCGTCACTTCCGCTTGCGATCCGGTGCGCTCGCACGTGGCGCTAAAGGTTCGTCCGTAGAGCCGGGAACAGTATACTGCAGAATGGTGAGCTGGAATGAGTCTTGACGCTTTCCTTCAGTGACTGGTGGCTATGCCGGACGGAGTGGCCGAGCGGTTCTAGGCGCTACAGCCTGGAGCCGCGCGACCGCTACGGTCGCAGGTTCGAATCCTGCCTCGGGCATGGATGTGTGTGTTGTGCTTAGGTTAGTTAGGTTTAAGTAGCTCTAAGTTCTAGGGGACTGATGATCTCAGCAGTTAAGTCCCATAGTGCCCAGAGCCATTTGAACCATTTTGAACTGGTGGCTATGTCGCTTTACTAACGTGAAATGGGGACTTCCTGCACATACGCTAATTTCGCCTGCCGAAGTGCCACGTTCCAGCATCAGGTCATCACATGATCAAAAAATTACAGTACATAATTAAAATCTGTAAGATAGCAAACTCACTGTGTAGAGCGCAACATTTCGCACTCCCCCCTCTCCTCTCTCACTCCTCCATGAGAAAATATTATGATATGCTTTAGTCTAATATGACCCAGTGTTAACTAGGTTTTAAATCATTGACTTAAGATTCACTTTAACATAAGAGCCGAAACATGATGATGTTCTAAAGCAATGGCAGTCAACCTGGTCCATGTCACCAACTAATGTGCGCTCCAGCTTCCATTGGGTTTTCATAAAATTTTGTCAGAGTATTTGGTAAGTAATTATATTATATGTTTTATGTTTTATCGTATTGTAAATCTGACTGATAATCATCCTTATTCTGGAAGTGCTGGCCAGTTAGAAAAATCTGCTACTAGCAGAGATACATAAGTGTGTGTGATGGGTAAAAATGATTGACTACCACACTTCTAATCGAACTCGACTTACTGCTTTAAGATGCAAATGCACAAGGGAGCTATGGACGTGAAGTGTTCTCAACATTTAGAGCCATACAGCACCACCAGGATTGGTGCATAAGTACTTGATTTAAATGCCACAGCAGGGTAATATTCACATCACGAAACGGTTTCATGAATTAGTGTTGCGTTTTTGTGGTCTTCTAAAATCGTGGCCCAATGATGCAGCCTCTAGAGACTACGCGTTACATACGAGGCGTAGTTATCACGGCCTTGGCGTGTTGACGAACTGCGACATGGCGTGAAGGAAGCGCGATGTGGCACTACCGAGAACTCCGTCATACACGTGGTCACTATTGGGATACGAAACCACCAAAGAACATCAACTGACATAGCCACGCTACACCACAAATCCATCTGGATGCTTGATGTCTTTTCAGTACAAATAATTTTGGTTTTTTAGTGTATAATACTATTATTAGGAACAACACCTACCTTATTTCAAGATTCGTCGTCAGATCGATACTTTGTAGTGATATACAACGTTTAGAAATGGTGAATGGAAACTTATCAACCAAGATTTTTCATTTTACTTTTAATGTTTTATTATAGTAGGGACTGTTTTATTCATTGCTGTATTGTTTATCTCCTTACATTTCATATTTTATGTTTTTTTAAATATATTTTACATTGTGAATCTTTTTAAAAAGAAACTGTGAATGTGGGGGCACTCTTATCATTGCTGGCCGTAATTAGCATCTATTTAAAGCTTAGCACTGATCTTTGATCTTACAGCCAAAACTCCAGATGTCAGACACTCAGATTGGTACCAAATGTTGTATGTCGATAAGAGTATCAACCAAAACTCAGATTTAGTTCGTAGTATGAGCTGGCGTCCAGCAGAATGGGTGTAAACATTAATTAAATGTAACAGCAGAACTATGGAGCAAAAGGGTGCTGGGGTCAAACCCCAATGATGAAATTTTTTACTGTGTTATGCGTGAAGGTTTTTTATGGGACTATTAACACTTCCATAAGTATGATGCAATTGTTTCTTTATTCTACTGTTCCGATTGTTTATGTTTATTCTGTGAAACTACAGACTCACTAGCCGCGTAACAGATCAGGTAAGAAATTGAGGAGATGAGACCTGGATGAATTGATAGAACTAGAGACTGTTGAGAGATTAAAAGGTAGCTTTAGGGAATAACTGACTCACACAAATGTACAGAATACAACAGAAGAATGAGTAACTTTGAGAAATGAAATAGAGAAGGCAGCAGAAGGTCAAATAGGTAGGAAACCAGGGCCCAGTTGAAATCTTTACAAAACGCACGATATATTGAATCTAAGTGCTGAAAGGTGAAAAAATAAAAATTCTGCGAATTAAGCTCGCAAAAGGGAGCAGAGAAGTCAAAAAAATGCTAGTGACAGGAAGCGCAAAATGGCAGAGCAGGATTGTCTATACGAGAAATAAAAACCTACAGAAACATGCATGACCAAGGGAGAGATAGTTGCCGCTTACAGGAAAAATAAAGTGGTCTCGCAGAAAGGAGAAACACCTGAACGAATATTAAGATGCCAGATGTCAAGTCCGCAATGCGGGAATGATAAACGGAAAAAAGTTAGATTGAATATATGAAGGGTTTTTACAACGGGAACAAACTGTAAGACAATATTATAAAACCAGTAGAGGAAGTAGATGGAGCTGAGATGTCAAATAGGATACTGAGAGAAGAATTTGACAGAGAACACAGGACATTACGTCAAAATTATTGAGATCCTTGGGAGAGGCACCCGCGTCAAAACTATTCCACTTGGTGAACAAGTTATACGAGACATGTGAAATATCTATAGATTTCAAAAAGAATTCATTAATTCCTTTTACAAAGGGAGCACAACTGACAGTAGTGATGATTACCAAACCAAGAGTTAGTAAGACATGGTTGCAAATACTAACAGGAACCATTTACAAAAAGAACGAAAAAACTGGTAGAAGCTGACTTCAGACAAAATTAGTTTGGGTTCCGGAGAAATGTAGACATAGGAAAGGCAATACTCAACTCTATATAATATATTGTAGAAAGACAAACCTGATTTCATAATATTTTCAGATTTAGAAAAATATTTGAAAATAGTGATTGGAATACTCTTCGAAATTCTGTTGGTAACAGTGATAAAATATGGGGAGCGAAAGGATTTTTACAACTTGTACAGAAACCTGACCGCAATTCCAAGAGTCGAAGGACGTCAAAGGAAGGCATTAGTTTACAAAGGAGTGAGATAGGATTACCGCCTATCACCGATGTTATTTAAACTCTACAGTGAGGAAGCCATTTTTTACGGAATTATAGCTCAAGGAGAAGAAATAAAGTGTGAGGTTTGTTGACGATGTTGTATGTGATCCGGGGACCTAGAAACGACGGAGAGGCCCCCTCCCCGCCGCAGCCGCAGTGGTCCACAACCCCACGACGACTACCGCAGTCCACTTCACCCCTCCGCCGCCCCACGCCGAACCCAGGGTTATTGTGCGGTTCGGCCCCCGGTGGACCCCCTAGGGAACGTCTCACACCAGACGAGTGTAATTCCTGTGTTTGCGTGGTAGAGTAATGGTGGTGTACGCGTACGTGAAGAGCTTGTTTGCGCAGCAATAGCCGACATAGTGTAGCTGAGGCAGAATAAGGGGAACCAGCCCGCATTCACCGAGGCAGATGGAAAACCGCCTAAAAACCATCCACAGACTGGCCGGCTCACCGGACCTCAACACAAGTCCGCCGGTTGGATTCGTGCCGGGGACCAGGCGCTCCTTCACGCTCCGGAAAGCCGTGCTTAGACCGTGCGGGCTTGTTGACGATAAGCTCAATCTATTTGAAGCGGCGAGGAACTTGGAAGAGCCGTTGAATGAAATAAATAATGTCTTAAAAAGAGACTACTAGACAAACATCGCAAAAGTTAACTCAGAGTAATGGAAAGTTGTCGAATTAAATTAGGCCATGTTAACAGAACTAGATTAGGAAATGAGGTGTCAAAAGTAGTGAACAGTGAACTGAACAGAAAACTGCATGACGACGGGCGTAATAGAAATGCTGTGAAATGCAGACGGGCGATAGCAAGAAAAGCGTTTCCATAAAACAAATTTATTAGCATCGATTAAAAAATTAAATGTTAGAAAATGTGTTTTTCAGGCATTTGCCTAGGGTTTAGCCGTGTACGAAAGTGAAACAACACTAACACGAAGACAACAGAAACATCAGAAATATGCTCCTATAAAGGAATGGTGAAAGTTAGATGAAAAGATCGATTCGTTAATAAAAAGGTAGTGAATCAAATGCAGGAAAAAGAACTTTATGACAAAGCACGACTAAAATAAGGGACCGGTTGATTGAGCATATCCTGAGGCTTCAAGGAACAGGCAGTTTGGTTATGGGAGGAACTGTGGAGGAGACCATTGCTTGAGCACTGGGCACAGTAAGCAGGTTCAAACTGTTGTTGCAGTAGTTATTCGGAGATGAAAGAGGCTGGCATAGGATGGACTAGGTTGGGTAGTTGAGTCAAACCAGTCCGAATACTACAACAGCAACAATAACAACAACAAAGAAAGAGTTTTGTTACGAATTAAGAGGTCAGAGTTCTTGCCAGCATCTGAACGACTTCCACAGGATAAAGAGTTCCATCTGGTAGACATCAGAGTGTTTATTTATACACTGGAATGGAAATGCATTGATCACTTTAAGCTGCACACTTACTACTTTAGTACCGTATAGTAGCGGATGTCTTTGTGCAGCCGAAAACCGTTATCGTAGATACCAGACGCTTTGCCAACCGGATGTCTCCCTGCATTTAAGTGTTGCAAGTTCAAGAATGGCAGAATTGGACAAGGATCGTATTGTAGCCCACCTTTATGTGCCCTTTGAGAGCATCTGTACACGCAACCGTCTCTTACTCTTAGTAACGTGATCAGCTGAGAAAATTATTTAGCCAGGTAAGGCTCAAGACTCAGTTGATATTCCTTCATGCGTTTATTGTTCTTCACGTCTTAGGTCCACTTTGAAGCTCTTCCATCCTGCCTTAGCATCCTTCCATCTATAACACCTATTATATTTTTATTATTAAGCTATTATTATTATTATCTGCATTACTAGTAGTAGCTGTAGCAGCCGTATTAGTATTATTGTACTATTTACTTGATGCTATTACGTGTTAACGGTCGTGTGACGAGGTCTGGTGATTCCTTAGGCTAAACAAATATACTGATGTGAAAAACTTAAGGAACAAAGTAACTTTCGCATCACGTGTCACCGCCAAGTAACAAAACTCGATTAAACTTGGACCATACACAGAGAAAACTCATACAGACTAGTGCAGAAGTTAACTGAAAGAAATACAAAATGAGAAGAGGAAAAATAACACTTTTATTCAAAGACAATAAAGACGCTGAAGTCACCGCGTTTATGATGGTCCCCCGGATGTTGCAAAAGGCGGGATATGGTTCTTAATAGTGTGTGTGATCATAACATATGGCAGTGCATGCTTTGCAACGTACTACCGTGCCGACCACAAGGTTGGTAAGAATTTCTTGTGGTAGGGAGTTCCATTCCTTCAGAAGCGCTGTTGACAACTGCTGGATTATCTTTGGTGCATGTGGACCTGCTGCAATATATCTTCTCAATGCATCCCACACGTGTTCGTCAGGGGAACGGGCAGTCTAGTCCATTCCCCGAATATCCCCTCGTTTCAAGAGCTCTTCCACTTGCGCTGTTTCAGTCTGTCGTGCATAGTCAACCATAAAAATTAAGTCAGAATCGAATGCACCTCTGAAACGATGCACATCGGGAACTAGTACAGTGTCACAATAACGTTGATCGGTAAGTGCATCGTGTTAAAATGTTTGAAGGTCAGTACGCCAATGCCACATTATGCCTCCCCACAGCATAACACTTGGAGCCCGAAAACTAACATGACAGTGTTCTTGGATGCATTAATTATTCCCACCTCTCGCCATTTGAGTGTATGCCCAGCATATTCCTCATTTGTGGCAGCTGTGTTCGCAGTATTTTTCAGTTTTCGTTTATCAACTTAGATCTCTCGCATTTTCGGTTTCCTTTTTCATTCTCTTAGCACATTAACTGCTCTAAAGGAAGTAATTTCTCTGAAAGGGTATATTTAAATTTGTTCAGTACATTGGGTCTTTTTCTTAAGACCTATGGAAGAACATTGTGGTGTCACCGCCAGACACCACACTTGCTAGGTGGTAGCCTTTAAATCGGCCGCGGTCCGTTAGTATACGTCGGACCCGCGTGTCGCCACTGTTAGTGATTGCAGACCGAGCGCCGCCACACGGCAGGTCTAGAGAGACGTCCTAGCACTCGCCCAGTTGTACAACCGACTTTGCTAGCAATGGTTCACTGACAAATTACGCTCTCATTTGCCGAGACGATAGTTAGCATAGCCTTCAGCTACGTCATTTGCTACGACCTAGCAAGGCGCCATTATCATTTGATATTTATCTTGTGATGCATGTACAGTCAGACCGATGTTCACCAATTATGGATTAAAGTTAAGTATTCCAGCAGCTACTTACTTTTCTTGATAGTATAATTATTTTACCTGTTCCAGGCCTCACGCCAGCCTGCGTGAGCTTAAACGCGTGCCTTTCGGCTTCCTCCAAACCCCGTGAATTGGCTCCTGCCAATTCACAACAAACATTATTTGTCGGCATCAACTCTAATTCGCCAGTATCTATATTTAATGGTACTGTGGAGAACAGCGCCCTAGATTGAGAAGAATATCTTTCTCCAGGCTTACCATAAAGCTTATGTATATTGCTTACATTGATTTGGACCTCAATTAACAACCTCTACATAGTTTACTGGCAAATAATTAAAATTTAAGGGAAACAAAACATAGCCCATAATCTTTTCTTGGCTAAGATGCTCTGGAAGGTTTACTTGCACGCCAGTCAACTTTTAGATATCGTTATTGTCCCAACAGACGTACTGCAGAACACTTAATACCACACAGCATTTGTTGTTCAAGTTATTCGTTAGGTGACACTGCGTGGAAACGAATGGCGCAGCATAGAGGGGAGCACATTATACACACATCAAAAAAAGTTTTGCATCACCCCAGTTCCCAGAACTCCTGAAGATAGACGTTGACTGTGGATATTGTATCACAGACACAGTCCCTTTGAATGTTCAGAGATGTCACTAGATCCCCTCAAAGATGTAAACAACCATGCATGAGCAACGCCAATTAGACGGAGGGGGTCCGATAGCCGATCATTTCCAATCATTCCACCAGGAAGGAGGTACACGGCTCGTGTTGTCTGTAGTTCAGCCATGCCTTGACGGTCAATACCGCGGTTCGATCGCGTCCGCATTGTTACTTTGTGCTAGGAAGGGCTCTCAACAAGGGAAGTATCCAGGCGTCTCGGAGTGAACCAAAGCGATGTTGTTCGGATATGGAAATGTCTGTGACATACCTCGCTCAGGCCGCCCAAGGGCTACTACTGCAGTAGATAACCGCTACCTACGGATTATGGCTCAGAGGAACCCTGACAGCAACGCCAATATGTTGAATAATGTTTTTAGTGCAGCCACAGGACGTTGTGTTACGACTCAAACTGTGCGCAATAGGCTGCATGATACGCAACTTCACTCCCGGCGTCCATGGCGAGGTGAATCTTTGCAATCAAGACACCATCCAGCGAGTGCAGCAAGGTGGAGGTTCTCTGATGTTTTTGGGGTGGCATTTATGAGGGGCCGACGTATGCCGCTGCTGGTGGTCATGGAAGGCACCGTAACGTCTGTGCGATACGTGAATACCATTCTTCGACCGGTAGTGCAACCATATCGGCAGCATATTGGCGAGGCATTCGACTTCATGGATGACAATTCGCGCCCCCATTGTGCACATCTTGTGAATGACTTCCTTCAGGATAACGACATCGGTCGACTAGAATGGCCAGCATGTTCTCCAGGACATGAACCCTATCGAACACGCCTGGGGTAGATTGAAAAGGGCTGTTTATGGACGGCGTGACCCACCAACCACTCTGAGGGATCTAAGCCGAATCGCCTTTGAGTAGTGAGACAATATGGACAAACAGTGCCTTGATGAACTTGTGAATAGTATGCCACGACGAATACAAGCATGCATCAATGCTAGAAGACGTGCTACTGGGTATTAGAGGTATCGGTATATACAGCAATCTGGACTACCACCTCTGAGGGTCTCGCTGTATGGTGGTACAACATGTAATGTGTGGTTTTCATGAGCAATGAAAAAGGGCGGAAATGATGTTTATGTTGATCTCTATTCCAGTTTTCTGTACAGGTTCCGGAACTCTCGGAATCGAGGTGATGCAATACTTTTTTGATGTGTGTGTATATATTGTTTGTTGTCGTTCAGTACCCTTTGAGTCTTCCACATAGTCGAACACACCGCCCATTCTGTAGTTATGAATGGTGGCTCAGAATCTGCTATTACAAGGTTCTTTAGCCGAGAAAGACTTAAATGTTTCGCGTAGGCGCATATCAGGACATTTCCCAAAAACTAATAAAGTGATTACCAAAAACTTCGGTCACTCTGGGGTTTGTCATTTGACGTACAAATTTATTATATATCTTTGCATTTGGAGGTCATCCACGTTAAAGAGACCATCCCTACTGTCTTACCGTCGTTTACGATCACATTGCTGTTTCCCTGGTAGTCTCCTAGTCATGCTTTGATGTTAGGCAGTTGCATATCTCCAATTTGCTAAAAATATCAGCGAAATCTTGCATTATATGCAGGTTGATAAGAATGTTGTCGAGTCCATTTTCGAAAGATCTACAATCTTGTAATCACCCTCCACTAGCATTTACAGTGAATACAGATATCTTGTACCCTCCATTGGTGTACAAAATTTTCCATATACTCCGTGTAAGGCGAGCCTTTCTTACACATCAGCAACAGCCTGTTATTGTTCGAATACCATTTTATAACTGTCCTTCTCGGTAAAGTTTTCCAAATTAACTGCACTTACTCACGTAATTTCTTTAATAGGGTTCCGCCTTAGTCTATTCGATACACTGCTTTTCCTTCGCAAAGATGTGTGGAATAACAATATGCGCACTGTCCAGTCCACCTGATACAATTTTACCATCCACTATTTAAGCAGATTAAATTGGGGTGTGGGTTTATAAACAGATCTTTCATATATTCCGTAAACATCTTTTTCCTGCAAGTACCGTAATGTGTAAATACTTTACATAAATACACACAGTAAATTTAAATGTCTTGTTTCCCTTTCGTATCCAGATTGTTCCCATATTCTATATGTAAATGTATGTGATAATAAATACACCTTTTGTACAAGAATATTATCTTCCTTACTGGATACCCTACCAGGAGTGCGTTGCTTTCTTTTCCATCAGTTTCTGCCATAGATTCCCCATCCAGCCAGAGCAACTATAAAATGTGTATTTCTTCCTCTTCTTCCAAATGCCCACCCCGAAAACTACCATTACCACAAATTCCTACCTGTCAAAGCCAATCCTTAAATACACTAAACCATAAGGACTGTGCTGAAGATGGAGTGAATTACAACGTTGACTATCTTAAACAAACCTTACGCTTACTGATTCTTACAAAATATAGTTCCATTACCACCTAACAATGGTGACACTCACTTATACTTTCTCCTATGTTGACAACACAGAATCTTGTCCAATTGAGGCTGTCAAAGCTTCGTTTCTACCCAAAAGATCCAGGCTGGAAATAATTTCCAAGAAACTGACTTTATCCAGTTGTAAGCAACTAGCCCAGTTGGGCTTCTGTCTGTGTGTGTTTGTGTGTGTGTGTGTGTGTGTGTGTCTTGATTTGTCGCTGTAACTTGTAACATAAGAGAAAGACAAGTGTTGTGGGTCATTCAGCATTCATCTACACAGCAGATCCTACAAGTTCGTCTCTGCAAAACATGGCATCAAGACGAAGCTAGTATTTCTCCTACAGGAGAACAACAACGCAGTAGCACGAGAAATATTTGAAAAATTGGCGAGGAATCACTGGAAACGTTTTGCAGCAATATAAAATTCCTGTGGCAGTACTTATAAATTTAAATTGGTTGATTCTGAAATGGCTGTGCTAGAGGAAGTTCTGCAGCACCTTCGTGTAGATGGCTATTGTCTTATGGACCTACATGTAACAAAAGATTTTGCTGGGACTTTTAAAAAAATGACGATGTGTGTCTACCTAAAAGCAAAGCACGACTACTGTGCGCAAGGAGACTACCGGGGAAACAGCGATGTGATCGTAAACGACGATACGACAGTTGGGGCTGATTAACGTGGATCAGGTCCAGTTGTTAATATATAATAAACTTGTATGTCAACTCACAAGCTCCAGAGTGAACAAAGTTCTAGATAACCACTTTACTGCTTTTTGGAGAGTATCTTGATATGCATCTATGATAAACTTCTATGTCTTTCTTGACTAAAGAAAGTGGCACTTCCAGACTTCAAGCCACTGTAATCTGCTTTCTTGTTTTACTCTCTTCTAACCGTTTCTAGCATCTCTCTGTTTTCTTGTCATCCTTTGTTCCTTTTAGTGTTTGTTACCTTTCCTTCGTACTTGTGGTTTTTACTTTCTTTCCGTTTTGTGTTGTACGTCTCGTTTGTTTTATTCTCCCCCTTGTGGCATTGTTTTATTCGGAACAAGGAACCGATGAGCAAGCAGTTTGGTCGTTTCCCCCTCTTTTAAACCAACCAACCGACCATTATTGTTCGCGACTGGTTTGAAGAACATTCCGGACAGTCCGATCGAATAATCTGGCCACCCACATATTCCGACATGGGCGGCTATAGAGGCAGCAGAGCTCAATTCTTCGGCAGGATATTTCAAACGACTTGTTGAGTCCATGCCGGCCGCGGTGGCCGTGCGGTTCTGGCGCTGCAGTCCGGAACCGCGGGACTGCTACGGTCGCAGGTTCGAATCCTGCCTCGGGCATGGGTGTGTATGATGTCCTTAGGTTAGTTAGGTTTAAGTAGTTCTAAGTTCTAGGGGACTTATGACCTAAGATGTTGAGTCCCATAGTGCTCAGAGCCATTTGAACCATTTGTTGAGTCCATGCCACGTCGAGTTGTTGCACTACGCCGGGAAAAAGGAGGAGCGGCACGATATTAGGAAGTGACCCATGACTTTTGGCACCTCACTGTCTACTTTCAACTGGTCAATTTCATCGCATAAAAATGTGCAATCATCGTATCTCACCCAGTTTGAAAAGGTATTAATGAAATGGGGGAATTCTACTTTTTAGTGAAAGTATCTTACTGACTGAGCTACAATGACAGCATATCTTTACCTACTATTGATGGTTTATTTGAAATGAAACACAGTTAAAAAAAGAAAAAGATTCATCTATTTTCTTTTTTAAATTTCAGATCACATTTTAGGATATATGAACTTGTTCAAATATGCGCTTATTCCTTTAGCAACATTGGCTAGTGGTGATGCATCGCCGGCCGCAGTGGCCGAGCGGTTCTAGGCGCTTCAGTCTGGAACCGCGCGAACGCTACGGTCGCAGGTTCGAATCCTGCCTCGGGCATGGATGTGTGTGATGTCCTTCGGTTGGTTAGGTTTAAGTAGTTCTAAGTTCTAGGGGACTGATGACCTCAGATGTTAAGTCCCATAGTGCTCAGAGCTATTTGAACCATTTGGTGATGCATCAGACATACTACGTACAGAAGCACAACACTTACCGAAATTACAGTAGCAGTGAAAACATCCTCTCAAGTGTTTCCATTGATGAGCTTTTAACCATGGACGGTATATTCCCGAAAAATCCATACACATAGTCCAACCACCCGGGACATTGGATGCAAGAACTAGCTGAACGTTGATTCCTATAACTGAGTGCCCTCTGCAGTATACCCGTTGTTCTCGAATAATCTCCAACATACATTGTATGTCTTCGGCCGCTATTATTATTATTATTATTATTATTATTATTAAACTTTTTTGCTCTTAAGTCAGTGCTTGACTTTTCCCTTCAAGCACGACGATGAAGTGATGAGAAGAAAGAACACGCTGGTTGTTGGTTGGAGAAACTAGAATAATTGTGGACTGACTATGAAATTAAATGTTCTCAAGTACTAGGTATTCAGTAATCAAATCCATGTATGAACATAAAAAAGGTAACCATGAAAAACAAAGTACTAACACGAAAATCTAGTGTAACTTCCCTTTTAGCAGGGTATGAAGAATAAGGAATATGTTTCTGGGGCGTGGCATAGTGGCAGTCTGTTATGAAAAACATAACAGAAAGAGAAATCGGCAAAACACGGGTTTCATATTTGTTATTTCAAATACGTTATTGAAACAAGACATTTAACCCACCTACTTAATTGCCTTTAGAACTCAATAAAGTAACATTTCATGTGGAACGGATTCAAAAAGTCCTTAGTTTTCCAGAGGTTTGTGGCCCAAGATGTCTAAGCATAGGTCATACAATTCCTGTAAATTGCAGTCCAGTTATTCGTGGACGTGGAGCAGACGCCCAGTAACGTCCCAAGCGAGTTCCATCAAGTCGAGATAAGACGACGTAGACCACCAACATCTCAACTTGATTCACTATCATGCTCCTCAAAACCCCGTAACACGATTCTATTATTTTGACATAGACAGTTTCCTTGCTGTAATATGGCATCGCCGTTGGTGAATGGCGAGTGGTGACGCATTCGCATCGGGTGGGCCAATGCGCCCTGTGAGTGAACAGGTGAACTTCCTTCAACAGGGTTCGAAAAGGCACAGGGGGGCAGAGGTTTGCTAGTTACCGGGAGCTCCAACGTTAGGCTCGTTATATAGCCCCTTAGGTAAACAGCGTTGAGGGCCGGAAAGAAAGCCAATGTGCATTCGGTACGTCTGCCAGGGGACCCTCACCATGCGCCTATCGAGAGTGCAGGCTGCAATTGTTTGCGAGTTGTGGCACACGTGAGCACCAACAACGCCTGTCACTTTTTTTTAGGCCATCCTCAGTTCATACGGACGGCTGGTGGAAGTGGTGAAGACTGCTGGCCTCACGCGTGGGATGCAAGCAGAGCTCGCAGTTTTCAGCACTGTTCCCAGAGTTGATCGGAGTCATCTGGTTTGCAGTCGAGTGGAGGATTTCAACCAAAAAAATACTTTGCCTACTCTACGAAAGTCTTGTCTGTAGATTTCTGGACCTGCATAAGAGTGTGGGAATTGTAGGACTCCGCTTGATAAGTCAGGGGTGCACTACGCAAAGGAAGCAGCTACTCGGGTAGCACTTGCAGGTTTTTTAGGCTACGCGGTAGTACTCCTATGAACACTCGCCAGACGATATGCAGATAACGAAGTAAGACCACGTTCAGAGTAAAGGCACTTCCACTGTCAAAATTTTACTTCTAAATTGTCGAAGTATCCGTAACAAAGTTCACGAATTTACTGCCCTCCAGGAACTTCCTCACGCTCAAGTTATGTCGTGACCGAGAGATGGCTGAACTCTAAGCAGAAAGCTCTGAGATATTCAGTGAGTCATGGAACGTGTATTGGAAAGACTGCTTAGACGGCTTAGGAGACGAAATGTTCAGATAATTGTCTCTACTGAAGTCGAATTTGATTGTGGCAGTTAAATTATCTGCTCATTTATAACGGATCTACGTAAAATGAAGTCAGTTATTAGACTTTTTTCGGCCCACTCGTTTCCGCTATAACAGTTTTAAAGTCGTTCAAACAAAGTCTACGATAAGCAGTGCGGAAATACCCGTATTGTGCAATAGTAATTGAAGGTGACGTTAACCTACCGACTACAGACTGGGACGGCTATGGATTCACTGCAGGGGGTACACGCAGATAGTCTTGGGAAATACTTTTGAACACATCAGTATAAAGACAAAGATTAGAGATCGTGATGTCATCATAGCGGCTATGGTTACTTAATAAATCAATCAACAAGGCTAATATAGTATTTCTACTGTAGAGGGCAGATAAGCAGTTCTTAGCATCCCACTCTGACAATTATTTGGCATCGTTTAGTTCCAGACGAAGGACGTTGACGAATTGTGGACATAGTTCAAAAGGAATTTAATTCGTGCTCTGGAGAAATCTGTGCCGAGAAAGTGGATTAAGGACGGAAAAGGCCCACCGTGGTTTAACTACGAAATTCGGAAGATGCTGTGAAAGAAGAGGCTGTTGCAGTCTCGGTTCAAAAGATAACGCGCAAATGACGACAGGCAAATATTAGTAGAGATTCGCACGTCTGTCCAAAAAAACGATGCTTGAAGCTTACAACAACTACCAATGTCATGCTTCAGAAAAACATCTTACAGAGAACCCGAGAAAATTCTGGTCCTAAGCAAAATCGCTAAACATCAAAGGCTTCTATACAGTCACTCGTTGACCAGTCTGGTGCGGCAGAAGCAGATAGCAAAAGGCCAGCCGAAGTTTTACATTTCGCGTTTAAACAATCGTTCACGCAGGAGAATCGTGCAAACATACCGTCGTCTGACCATCGCACAGACTCCCGTATGCAGACAAAGTAATAGGCATCTCTGGCGTAGAGAAACAACTGAAAGAGTTGAAAACAAATAAGTCGCCAGGTGCGAATGGAATCCCAGTTTGGTTTTATAAAAAGTACTTTGCGGCATTAACCTCTTACTTAGCTTGCCTTTATTGCAAATCTCTTTCCCAGCACAAAGTCCCGAGCAACTGGAAAAAGTGGAGGTGACTCCTGTATATGACAAGGATAGAAGAACGTACCCGCAAAGTTACAGACCAATATCCTTAACATCGGTTTACTGCAAATTTCTTCAATATATTCTCAGTTCAAATATAATAAATTGCTTCAGAGGGATAGCTTCTGTCCACGAATAAGCACGGTTTTAGAAAGCATCGCCCGTGCGAAACTGAGCTTGCCCTTTTATTACATGATATCCCGCAAACTGTGGGTGAAGGGCAACAGGCAAATTCCACAGACTTAGGTTTTCGATAAGCTTTTGACACGGTGCCTCACTCGAGATTGTCAATGAAGGTACAAGCATACGAAATATGATGCCTGTATGTGTCAGTGGCTCGAAGACTTCTTAAGTAACAGATCCCAGTATGGTACCCTCAACGGCGAGTGTACATAACAGATAAGGGTAGCGTCAAGAGTGCCCCAGGGAAGTGTGATAGGATCGCTATTACACTCCTGGAAATTGAAATAAGAACACCGTGAATCCATTGTCCCAGGAAGGGGAAACTTTATTGACACATTCCTGGGGTCAGATACATCACATGATCACACTGACAGAACCACAGGCACATAGACACAGGCAACAGAGCATGCACAATGTCGGCACTAGTACAGTGTATATCCACCTTTCGCAGCAATGCAGGCTGCTATTCTCCCATGGAGACGATCGTAGAGATGCTGGATGTAGTCCTGTGGAACGGCTTGCCATGCCATTTCCACCTGGCGCCTCAGTTGGACCAGCGTTCGTGCTGGACGTGCAGACCGCGTGAGACGACGCTTCATCCAGTCCCAAACATGCTCAATGGGGGACAGATCCGGAGATCTTGCTGGCCAGGGTAGTTGACTTACACCTTCTAGAGCACGTTGGGTGGCACGGGATACATGCGGACGTGCATTGTCCTGTTGGAACAGCAAGTTCCCTTGCCTGTCTAGGAATGGTAGAACGATGGGTTCGATGACGGTTTGGATGTACCGTGCACTATTCAGTGTCCCCTCGACGATCACCAGTGGTGTACGGCCAGTGTAGGAGATCGCTCCCCACACCATGATGCCGGGTGTTGGCCCTGTGTGCCTCGGTCGTATGCAGTCCTGATTGTGGCGCTTACCTGCACGGCGCCAAACACGCATACGACCATCATTGGCACCAAGGCAGAAGCGACTCTCATCGCTGAAGACGACACGTCTCCATTCGTCCCTCCATTCACGCCTGTCGCGACACCACTGGAGACGGGCTGCACGATGTTGGGGCGTGAGCGGAAGACGGCCTAACGGTGTGCGGGACCGTAGCCCAGCTTCATGGAGACGGTTGCGAATGGTCCTCGCCGATACCCCAGGAGCAACAGTGTCCCTAATTTGCTGGGAAGTGGCGGTGCGGTCCCCTACGGCACTGCGTAGGATCCTACGGTCTTGGCGTGCATCCGTGCGTCGCTGCGGTCCGGTCCCAGGTCGACGGGCACGTGCACCTTCCGCCGACCACTGGCGACAACATCGATGTACTGTGGAGACCTCACGCCCCACGTGTTGAGCAATTCGGCGGTACGTCCACCCGGCCTCCCGCATGCCCACTATACGCCCTCGCTCAAAGTCCGTCAACTGCACATACGGTTCACGTCCACGCTGTCACGGCATGCTACCAGTGTTAAAGACTGCGATGGAGCTCCGTATGCCACGGCAAACTGGCTGACACTGACGGCGGCGGTGCACAAATGCTGCGCAGCTAGCGCCATTCGACGGCCAACACCGCGGTTCCTGGTGTGTCCGCTGTGCCGTGCGTGTGATCATTGCTTGTACAGCCCTCTCGCAGTGTCCGGAGCAAGTATGGTGGGTCTGACACACCGGTGTCAATGTGTTCTTTTTTCCATTTCCAGGAGTGTATTTTCTATACGCATAAATGATCTGACGCACAGGGTAAGCCGCAATCTGTGCCTGTTTGCTGATAATGTGGCGTACGGGAAGGTGTCGTCGTTGAGTGACTGTAGGAGGATACGGGATGACTTAGACAAAATTTATAGCTGGTGTGATGAATGGTAGGTATCTCTAAATGTGCAAAATTGTAAGTTAATGCAAAACCGAAATGTTCGTATACAGCATTAGTAGTGTGGCACTTGACACTCTCGTCGATTAAATATGTAGGCATAAGGTTGCAATGCGATATGAAATGGAACGAGCATGTTTTAGTAGGTATTGTAGTAAGGAAGTCGAATAGTCGATTTCCGTTTGTCGGGAGAATGTTGGAAATTTGTGATTCATCTGTAAAGAAGACCGCATGGACGCTAGTGCGACCTATTCTTGAGTACTGCTTGAGCGTCTGGGATCCGCGCCGGGTCGGATTGAAGGACGACATGGAAGCAATTGAGAGTCGGACTGTCAGATTTGTTACCGGTAGGTTCGGAGAACACGCAAGTATTACGGAGATGACTCGGGAACTCACATGAGAATCCCTGGGAGGGAGGGGAGAGAAGCGACGTTCTTTTTGAGAAACACTATTGAGAAACTTCAAAGAACCGGCATTTGAAGCTGGCTGCAGAACAAATCTGCTGCCACCAACGTCCATTTCTCGAGGACCACACGATAAGATAAATTAGGGCTCGCAAATAGCTACAGAGACAGTCGATTTTCCCTGGCTCTATTTGCAAGTGAAATAGGGAAGGAACTGAGTGTTTGAGGCGCAGGCTACGCGCCGTCACGCAGCGTACGGTAGCTCGCTGAGTATATATGTAGCTGTAGATGTAGACGTAAAAGAGATGCAGGTGGTCAGCAATAACGTTCACGTAGTGCAGGGCTGTCATGGTCCCATCAATTACCACCACAGATTCCATGAAAAGCCAGCGTATGGCTCCAATAACATAATACTTCCCCCACCGGCCTGCGTTCATGTTTCGAGCACCCGTTCGTCTGGATTATGGAGTATCCAGACACGAACATCGATCTACTGTAACAAGAAACATGATTCATTCGACCGGGAGACGCATTTCCATTATCCACGATCTGATCTCGATGATCCGTGCCCACTGCAACCGTCACTGTTGATGCCATTGGATCAACATGGGAAAACGTGAGGTTCTTCTGTTACAGAACCCTACGTTCAGCAATGTGCGCTAAAAGATGAACTCCGAGTCACCTGTGTCTGCGTCAGGATTGCACTCTGTTGTCAGATCTGCCACAGATCACCACCCATCCTCCTCTAGAGACGGTCCAAGCCTCCGACTTTTACATTTTGTAATAAGGCTTAGGCGTCCAACAACTGTTGGCCTACCCCTTTCCATAGATTCTCACGAGAGCAGTACGTGAACAGATGATAGGCTCCGTCATTACCGAGATGCTGGTTCCCAGCCGCCTGGCCATAACAATGTGTCCATTGTGGAGGCCGCTTACATCAGTGGATTTCCCTGTTTGCGGCCTGTATCGTCTCAAGAACGATTTCCCATTTTTTTTTTACTTTATTATTATTTCAAGTCCCCACGAAGCGTCATACTGGTAGCGAAAAAAATCCGCTGGTCAGCTAAAACTTACACATGTTTATAGAAGTTCTGAGATCCATAAATTACGTTTTAAAAAAATAGTTTGTGGGCGATTTTTATGTTTTTATGAGGTTGATGATTTTTAGACCGTTTTAAACTGCTGTTAAAGTATAATAAATGGTGATAATGTTAGAGGTGCTATGGTAGACGGTCCAATCACGCTAATGTGACCATCGGCTATGTTCGACTTCAACATGCAATTACCATTCACAGACGGCAGGTCACAGTGCTCTCAGTGGAGGGTTAGTAAAATGTATCGAGGGGGACGCGGAAAACAGTGTAGTCGTTGTCGTAGTGTGCAAACGGAGTGATTCGTCTGACGTCGAAAAGGAAAACATTCATTGGTTGTTGCGCCAAGGCTGGAGGCCATTCCGAAAGGGCTAAGACTGAAAACTGTTCGCGTGCCGCCGTGGTTGAGGTACACCGTGGATGGCAGAACGCCATTATCCAAAACCGGCGCCGAACGTTGTTGCACATGGGCATCCGCAGCAGGCGCCTGGTTCACGCACCCACGATGGCTGTTGTTTATTGACGACGAAGACAGGGACTCGCGCGCCAATACCACTGCTGGACATCCACTGAGTGGCGATAGGTGGCCTTTTCAGATGAACCACGTTTTATGCTCCATCAACTTGAAACGTCTGAAAACAAACACCTAAACAATTGTCGAAAGGGTCCAGGCCAGAGTAGAGAGCGTTAGGATCAAGAGATTGTTTTCGTGGAATTCCCTGGGCGATCACTTCATTCTTGTAGACACAGTGCATCAACACAATAATGCATCTATCCTTGAGGACCATGTCAACGACTACATACAGTCTGTTTTTCCTCAGCACGATGACATTTACCAGCAGGACAATGCAACGTGTCACACAGTTCGCAGTGTACATGCGAGGTTCGAATAGCACCACGATCTGTCTACCATAAACCCTTGGCCACCAAACTCCTCGGGTTTAAACCCACTCGAGAATGTGAGGAACCGTCCCGATCGGGTTGTTGGCGCCACGGAGCCTCAACCGAGAAATCCAGCGCAGTCGGCCACCGCACTGGAGTGGGTATGGTTCCACATCCCTGTCGGTACCTTCCAGGACCTCACCGACTCTCTTCCTGCACGTCTTCCAACGGTCTGCAAAAAGTGCTTATTCAGGCTTTCGACAATTTATTGATAACATTTTTAAAAGTAAACAAATATCAAATTTACACTATAGAACACGCTGACAATTTCGTTTTAAGGAATAACGTAGCATTCAAATGAAGATTTCAGTTTTACATTACAGGAAATGTTATTTTTTATTTTTTTTATTTTTTATTTTTGTTTACAAAATAACGTATCGTCCAAATGAAACATACAATGCCAGGAGGCGACGACATAGCGCGCCCTCCTGTATACAGCCCCGTAGTTTTGTAGCAGGATGCAGTACCAAGCATTGTATTGTATGGAATTGGGGACCTAGAAACGACGGGGAGGCACCGTCCCCGCCGTAGTGGTTCACAACCCCATAACAGGCTACAGCAATCCACTCATCCCACCGCCGCCCCACACTGAACTCAGGGTTATTGTGGGGTTCGGCCCTCAGTGGACGAACCCCCCCCCCCCCCCCCCCCCCCCCCCCAGGGAACGTCTCACACGAGCCGAGTGGAACCCCAATGTTTGCGTGGTAGGGCAATTGCAATTATGGTGTACGCGTACTTGGAGACACTGTTTGCGCAGCAATTGCCGACATAGCGTAACTGAGGCGGAATAAGGGGAACCAGCCCGCATTCGCCGAGGCTGATGGAAAACCGCCTTAAAACCACCCGCAGACTGAAATTATAATGAAACCTAGACCTTTACCTGTCTACAGGCGTTGATAAATATCAAAGGGGACAACTGAAAAATGTGCGCCCCGACCGGGACTCGAAGCTGGGACCTCCTGCTTACATGGCAGACCCTCTATCCGACTGAGCCACCGAGGACACAGAGGATAGTGAGAGCGCAGAGAATTATCTCTGGCACGCTACCCTGAGACCCACACTTTACAACTTTGTGTCCACTCACTACGTTTGTAGTGTCCCTGCCCACCATACTCATTGCTCACGGCTGTCAATCTACCGATTCCCGTACGAGTTCGGGCAATTTGAGTGCATCCACACTGAAGACAATCATGTAGTGTGTTGACAGAAAGATGGAAAGTGTGGGTCTCACGGGGAGCGTGCCCAGAGATACGTACCTGCAGTCTCACTATCGTCTGTGTCCTCGGTGGCTCAGGCTCAGTCGGATAGGGGGTCTGCCATGTAAGCAGGACGTCCAGGATTCGAGTCCTGGTCGTGGCACACATTTTTCAACTGTCCCCGTTGATATTTATTAACGCCTGTAAGCAGCTAAAGGTCTAAATTTCATTATAATGTCATTCTTCTAGAGCTACAAGATCACCAATGATATCTATACAGATACCAGCTTCATTTCGACAGACTGGCAGGGACACCGTACCTCGACACTAATCCGCCGGGCAGATTCGTGCCGAGGACCGGCACGCCTTCCCGCCTGGAAAGCAGTTAGTTAAAGCGCACGGCTAACTGGGCGGGCGTACCAAGCATTAATACCTTGCATAAAGAGAGTCAATGTTAAAACCTAAAATATGTTGTTCGTAATTGTATGTTAGCTGCATACTGTCTAAAATAAAATAAGGCGAAAGACAAAACAGTTACAGTTTTACAATTTGCACTATTATTGTAACCATTGGTACCAAACGAAATAAAAATTTATCCAATTTCCCCAGTAATGAACAGTTGCGGACCTACCATCCCGTGGCAGCATGCCTCGAATAATACGAGTTATGTTCAAAAAGAAACTGAACTTTTGAAATATCCCACCAACTGGCAGAGGGAGCTGACTGCGACTACTGAGCGTACGTAGCGGCATGTTTAGGCAACAAACTGCCGTTTGTCGCGTTTCGCTCTGACCATTTGTAAGTGAGCTACCGTCGCAGAAGTGAGCACTCGGAATAGTGCCAAAATGACAATGAAGAAGCTTGAAGAACAACGTGTGTGTATGTGCGTGTGTGTTTGTGAAATTTTGCTACAAACACTGCCAAACTTCCACAGAGACATTTCAGCTGCTTAGCCAAGCATACAGGGCGGACTATATAATTCGAAGGCAGTGCTGTGGGTTGTTTACGCGTTGTCAACAGGGCAGAATGTCTGTCAGTGATAACACCAAGCCTAGACGACCTCCACATCAACGAAAGACGAGCATATCTAAAGTGTATGCGCTCTGAATTGCGGAAATCGTCATTTAACTGTTCGAGAAGTTGCTAGTGAGTTCTAGCGCGCATGTGGGATGCTGTGCGCAGGGATAGGCCTGAATTGTGGTAAAACGAGACTTGGATGTTGCATCGTGATAAGGCGTCTGCTCAAGCGTGCCTCCATGTCCACAGATATCAAGTAAAACATCACATTCCCGTTTTGCCCAATCCACCGTATTCTCCGGACCTAACCCCAAGAGACTTTTCCTGTTTTCCAAACTTAAAACCACCATGAAAGGACGTCGTTTTGTGCATTGCCACTAGAAGGGACTACACTCCTGGAAATTGAAATAAGAACACCGTGAATTCATTGTCCCAGGAAGGGGAAACTTTATTGACACATTCCTGGGGTCAGATACATCACATGATCACACTGACAGAACCACAGGCACATAGACACAGGCAACAGAGCATGCACAATGTCGGCACTAGTACAGTGTATATCCACCTTTCACAGCAATGCAGGCTGCTATTCTCCCATGGAGACGATCGTAGAGATGCTGGATGTAGTCCTGTGGAACGGCTTGCCATGCCATTTCCACCTGGCGCCTCAGTTGGACCAGCGTTCGTGCTGGACGTGCAGACCGCGTGAGACGACGCTTCATCCAGTCCCAAACATGCTCAATGGGGGACAGATCCAGAGATCTTGCTGGCCAGGGTAGTTGACTTACACCTTCTAGAGCACGTTGGGTGGCACGCGATACATGCGGACGTGCATTGTCCTGTTGGAACAGAAAGTTCCCTTGCCGGTCTAGGAATGGTAGAACGATGGGTTCGATGACGGTTTGGATGTACCGTGCACTATTCAGTGTCCCCTCGACGATCACCAGTGGTGTACGGCCAGTGTAGGAGATCGCTCCGCACACCATGATGCCGGGTATTGGCCCTGTGTGCCTCGGTCGTATGCAGTCCTGATTGTGGCGCTCACCTGCACGGCGCCAAACACGCATACGACCATCATTGGCACCAAGGCAGAAGCGACTCTCATCGCTGAAGACGACACGTCTCCATTCGTCCCTCCATTCACGCCTGTCGCGACACCACTGGAGGCGGGCTGCACGATGTTGGGGCGTGAGCGGAAGACGGCCTAACGGTGTGCGGGACCGTAGCCCAGCTTCATGGAGACGGTTGCGAATGGTCCTCGCCGATACCCCAGGAGCAACAGTGTCCCTAATTTGCTGGGAAGTGGCGGTGCGGTCCCCTACGGCACTGCGTAGGATCCTACGGTCTTGGCGTGCATCCGTGCGTCGCTGCGGTCCGGTCCCAGGTCGACGGGCACGTGCACCTTCCGCCGACCACTGGCGACAACATCGATGTACTGTGGAGACCTCACGCCCCACGTGTTGAGCAATTCGGCGGTATGTCCACCCGGCCTCCCGCATACCCACTATACGCCCTCGCTCAAAGTCCGTCAACTGCACATACGGTTCACGTCCACGCTGTCGCGGCATGCTACCAGTGTTAAAGACTGCGATGGAGCTCCGTATGCCACGGCAAACTGGCTGACACTGACGGCGGCGGTGCACAAATGCTGCGCAGCTAGCGCCATTCGACGGCCAACACCGCGGTTCCTGGTGTGTCTGCAGTGCCGTGCGTGTGATCATTGCTTGTACAGCCCTCTCGCAGTGTCCGGAGCAAGTATGGTGGGTCTGACACACCGGTGTCAATGTGTTCTTTTTTCCATTTCCAGGAGTGTATTTTGAGGGGCATAGGGCCTTAAATGTTGTACAACAAGCAATAAAGCATAATAAAGTTTCATTTTGGAGACACCTCATATTATCCGTACATGACCTTCCTTTTATAAAACCGCTTTACTCTTCTGTAATTCTGTGAATTTACTTGAAGTACTACGCCACTCGACTAAGAGATTCAACTGGCGTAGGGGGATATGGGAGAGTTGGAGAGTGTGGTGGGTAGCTTCGCGTCCGC
Organism: Schistocerca nitens; assembly: GCF_023898315.1. Taxonomy (NCBI): domain Eukaryota; kingdom Metazoa; phylum Arthropoda; class Insecta; order Orthoptera; family Acrididae; genus Schistocerca; species Schistocerca nitens. The sequence continues at coordinate 420,102,362 of NC_064617.1, read as the reverse complement.
GAAGCAAGAAAGTCGATCTGATAATATGCATAACACTTAATACCTCAACTCAACCTATATTGAGAACAAAATAATAAGTCCTCGTAAATTTTAAGAATTTTTACTAGATATTGCTGGTGTCATCTACTCTGTCAACTTCTCCGTAGCTAAGCATCACTATGTTTACTGGCGTTGTGTACGACCCTGCGCACTCTCTTTTGTTGGACAACCACCTAATTCCAAAGAGCTTTGCAAATCAAGGGCAATGACAGTGCTGTTTCAGTATTGTGCCGCTGAGTGCCCACAAGTCTTTCGGAGGTAGCACAACAGTTATGTAGTGTGACGTAAACGTCACATCAGACGTAGGTAGGCGTCGTTTTAAAACAACCCGTGACAGAGTTTTTCCGAATACTTCTACAACTGAGAGAGGTCTCCCTCTGAAAAGACTTGGATAACGGTGGGATGCTAATCTTAATCTTTCTTCCTTTCCTGTCTTTCGTCCTTTGAACAAAGATCCGGAGGAAAATAGCACACTCCGAGATGTCTCAGTTGTACAGATTTCAACATACGGCCATCTAGTTACACTCGATTAATTATTATGAGTTATCATGAAGAGTTTACTGCAATAGTTTCCGATAGTTGACGAACAAATGCTTGCCAATTTTCTAATAAATCAAAACAAATGAATCAGTCGAACGGAATACAAAGGTTTAAACAATGAACAAAGTGCATAATGGCTAAGGAAGAATGGCTAGAGGACAAATGTAAGGATTTAGAAGCATATTTCACTAGCGTAAATACAGATCTCACCTACAGAAAAATTAAACAGGCCTTTGGAGAAAAGAGAAGGAGCTGTATGGATATCGAGAATTCAGAAGGCAGATGATTTCAAGACAATTTTATAGAAAAGGAGGAGGACGCAGATAGGATGGGAGGTATGATACTGCGACAGTAGTTTGACAGAGCACTATGACAACTACGTCGAAGAAAAGACACTGGAGTAGAATGCATTCCTTCAGAATTACTGATAGCCTTGGGAGACCGAGCCACGACAAAGCTATTCCATCTGGTATGCAATATGCATCAGATACGCGAAATACTCACAATTCCAAAGAAAACAGTAGCTCGCAGGTTTGAATATTAGCGAACGATCTGTTTGATAGGGAATGGTTGCAAAATACTAACAAGGGTTCTTTGCAGAAGAAGAATGGAAAAACTAGTAGAGGACGACCTCGGGGAAGATCAGTTTGGATTCCGGATAAATGTAGGAATACGCGAGACAATGTTCACCGTATGACGTGTCTTAGAAGATAGATTAAGGACTTGATTAAAGGAGGGATCGGTTGACAGGACATATTCTGAAACATCAAGAAAACATCAGTTTAGTGTTGGAGGGAAATTTGGGGGAGTAAAAAACGTCGGGGGAGACCAAGATATGAATACAGTAAGCAGATTCAGAAGATGTAGGTTCCAGTAGTTACTCGGAGATGAAGAAGCTAGCTCAGGATGGAGTAGCGTGGAGTGCTGCATCAAACCAGTCTTGGGACTGAAGACCACAACAACATCAAAGGCGTATTAGATTTACCGCTTTGCTGTATGCACTTCTAATTCCACCTTATTTCTCTTCCTCAACAACATTCAATTTCTTTTTGTTCTTTACGGTTCCTTATAGTTTTGGTAAACATCTTTTAACTTACAATAGTTGTAAATTTCTGCCGGCCGCGGTGGTCTAGCGATTCTAGGAGCTCAGTCCGGAACCGCGCGACCGCTACGGTCGCAGGTTCGAATCCTGCTTCGGGCATGGATGTGTGTGATGTCCTTAGGTTAGTTAGGTTTAAGTAGTTCTAAGTTCTAGGGGACTGATGACCACAGATGTTAAGTCCCATAGTGCTCGAGCCATTTGAACCATTTTTGTAAATTTCTCCTTTCTTGCAACTATAGATTGGTTTCAGTATTGTAAAAGAGTTGAGGAGTTGTATTTCTCAGCTAATATTCCGTAAATGTACTTTTGCAAGTGATGAACGAAACGATGAAATGGGTCAGTGAGTATGAATTGTCACTTTATTTGTGTTTCATAGGTCTGAGAAGGCTTTTTACTCGGTTTCAACTACATCTGTATTAACAGCAATTGAGAAACCAGCCAGCGCTTCAACATACGTTTGATTGAGTAAACTTCAGCAGAATAGTGGGAAAGTCAGCTGAATGAGTAATCAACCGAGAAGGTTCCTTACCGTCAAAACTGTTCTTAGCAGTGCTACAGAAAATTTTCAGATCCTAAAAGAGGGAAAACGAAGGTCTATTTGTCAATCGGACAAATCTGAACCATCTTAATTTCATTGATAAATTTGTATTGTTTGCATCTAGTAGCGGTAAACTTCAACTCAGAATGGTAAAATTGCCTCTATTAAGTTTGAAAGTAGGTTAGAAAACGAATTACCTTCTCTTCTTTTCGTTATAGTTTCCCCTCTTCGATACGGGCTCCGATGTACTCCAGTTTTGGCAGTTTTATTTTTATTCAACTTTGCAGCCGGACGCCTTTCCTGTCACCGTAGCAGTCAGTTACGTGAAGAAGTGAAGCCGCGTGCTCCACTTGTATGCGATTGCAGAAATTTATTCTGTGTGCAATCGTGTTTTAACTGTGTGTGTAGCGTGTTGTCTGAGGCGGAAAGTGAGAACCATTCCAGGCTTTGACTAAACTAGCGTGAGAAACCGCCAAAAAACCACACCCATGCTGGCCGGTGCACCAGCCTCCGTCGTAGATCCGCACGATCAATACCACCTGGACTCCTAGAAGGTTTTGGTATGGTTCACCATCCTGTTCCGCTACATAGTGCGCTGTGCATTGCGCTGTACGGGCAGCTATCGAAAATCAGTTATAAAAAGACTAAAGTAGATTATAATGAACACACAGAAAATTAAATAGTGCTAGTTATTCTAATACGGTCCATCTTAAGGACCAGAGATAGCGGTTATTAACGTAATCGTTATAAATATTTTAGCATGCGAACACTAATATTGGGAACATAATCCACAGCAACACGTTTCGGGACTCATGCTCCCATCATATGGTTGTCTATGTTAATCGTATATAAAATGCATTTCAAAAGCACTAAAAGTAAAAAATAATATTAATTATCGGACATTTAGTCTTCGTCTTGCTTTAAAAATGGCAACACCAGGTTCCCTGTTTCGCTTATCCATTTTACCATACGCTCTTCAAAACGCTCCTTTCGAAAGGCGGTAAACTCAGGTCGTATCAGCTGCTTTTCCGTGCATCACTAATTCGTAAACATTTATACAGGTTTGACAGACTGTACAGAGACATCTGCCGTTCTATAACATGCCAAATACGTTACGAAGGGCATAGAGAGACACCATACTAATGGTTATCTGAGCCAGATCATTAACATTTATCACACTAACGTTCACAAATGGCTCTGAGCACTATGGGACTGAACATCTATGGTCATCAGTCCCCTAGAACTTAGAACTACTTAAACCTAACTAACCTAAAGACATCACACAACACCCAGTCATCACGAGGCAGAGAAAATCCCTGACCCCGCCGGGAACCCGGGCGTGGGAAGCGAGAACGCTGCCGCACGACCACGAGCTGCGGACTATATCACACTAACGTCACCCTTAAAAAAGATCTAAAAAAAAACACCATTCTCGTCAGTTTGCATATTAAGTACCTTATAAAACTCAACCCGGTGCATTGCCACTTCTAGTTTATCAAGCGGTTCGAGTTTCTTCCCTTTCTTTATCTTGTTTAAGGTTGACACTAGTGCGATAAATGTGAAATATTTGACACATAATCATTCGTATGGTGTCTCTCCATTCCCTTTGTAAAATCTTTGGACTATTAAGGAACGGCTGATGGCTTAGTGCAGTCTGTCAGAGTTGTAACAGTTGTACACAAGTTTACGAACTAGCGGCACACAGAGAGGCAGCTGACATGACCGGATGAAACGATTTGCAGGATGTGCAGAGAAGGGAATCTGGCGTTGCCCTTTTTCAAGTAAGTAAGATGGAAACTTCATATCCGAATAACTTTGCTTTTATATTTGGACCTTGAATATCTTTGAAGTGAATTTTATGCAGCACTGAGTTAGACTGCCAGATGGTGTCAGTCTGACTACTAACAGCGTGTCTGTGGACTATGTTCCAAATATTAGTGGTTGTATGCTAAAATATTTGTAACGACAGTGCTAGCTAGCTGTCAAGTCTTAGCCCCAGTTAAATTATTGTATTTAAGACAGAAAAATATACAAACAGAAATGTAACGATTGCCTCAAGGGCTATTGGTAAACTGAATCGAATTTTAAAATCGAAGATTTCGATATGTATGAACAGAAAAGTTTCCAATCAGTGTGTACAAGTAGTTGTGGCATATGGCAGGGAGTAAGTGATTTTTAATCCGAAATCAATCAAACACTGAGGTTTACTCAATGAGATTTACTCAACGATCATCTGAGTGACGCATGTTGGGAATTACTAAAACAGGCATGAAAACAAATACATGGGCCAGGGAACAAACTGGAGTAAAAGATGTAATAGCCACTATAATGAAAATGAAGTACTAGTGCGCGCGGCATTACAGTAACAGAATGGAAGGTAGATGGACCAGTGAAGGTGCTTGCTGGATTCCAAAAGGCAAGAAGATACCGAAGCGACTTAATGGAAGGTGGGTAGGTAACATCAGAAAACATGGCGAGAGCATCGGTAATATGTATAGCTGAAAACTGTAGTTGGTGGAAAAGTCTGGCTGTGATTCTTATACAACTGTAGATATCAAATTGCGGATGATGATCATTATAACTATTAATTTCTCACTATGATTTTTAGGAACAACATCTACAAGATAAATATGTGGACTGCAAACAAGGTGTTACGTAGCGACCAGAGAACAAAGCAACTAAAACAGACAAAAATAGTGGAACCAATGTGCCACCATCATCATCACCATCATCATTGTGCACAATGACATTCGATTAATAATCTTCTCTGGTAACAAAAGGTCAACGACCTTGCTTACTAGTTGCATACAGTATCTTTACTTCCCTATGCAGGTACCTTAGATTTTAGCAGCTGGTCACTATGCTTCTTCTTCTTCTACTCCTACTTCTCCTTCGGTCTGCAACCATTAGGTAAGGAAGCAGCTGTTCGCTATGCTCTTCTGTCTTCAGCCTTCCTCCTGAGAACGGTATAGGTGGTGCAGCTTGTATCATCCACGCTCTGGGTGATGTATTCCAGTCTCGGTCTCCCTCTTGTGTTCTGCCTTTCTACTATCCCTTGAATGATGCTTTTAATGACGGCATCGTGTCTCAGTAGACTGCCGACACAAGTGTCCCTTGGATAAGCTTTAAGAGCCACGGCTTCTCTTTCACCAATCTACACAGTTCCTCTTCATATGATACCTTAACTAGGCAGGCAATCCGTAGCATTCTGCGGTAATTCTACGTCTAGAACGCTATCTTTTTTTTATTCCTACTTCCCTAAGTCTCCACGTTTCACTTCCATACAGCAGCATACTCAAACAAATTTTATGAGGTCTTTTCTGCGAGGTCTGTCTGTGTAGCTGGATATGAAAATGTTTCCTCTGTTGTAAAAGCAGGTTTTTCTTGGCGGATACGGCTTGTAATATCATTCTTTGATCTTAATATAATTTTACACCCCAGGCAGATGAAATATTTGACGGTTTCCAGTCGCTCATTTTATGTGAGAACTTTTTTTTGTTTACTCACCTCTAAGGGTTTTGCCTTAGCTTTTTTAATTTCATGTTAAAGCAGGAAATCTCTGAGTTTCCGATACAGAGGCCGCTAACACGAACTCTTGAGTTGACGTTCGTTCCGAAGGTATTCGGCTGAGTCCTGGTACTAGAAATCTTTGGACCAATGTGGGGGACTAGAAGTTTGGCGTATGGTTCGTGACCAGTAGAATATGCACCAATAACCTCAGTTACAACGCAGACCACTCACTAATACCTCATGGAAGGAATGCAGTTTACAGTACAAAGGACAATCGACATCATGTGCTCATCAGATACGTGCACAACGTGATACTTGATGACGATGGGTAAGGAAATCGTCTCTGGCCTGTTCAAAGAAATCACACCCGGAACTGGCTTGAAGTGATTTTGGGGAAAACACAAAGCATTCGAATCAAGAATGCTGGACCAAGATTTGAGATCCGCTCCTTAACAGCCCAGCGGCAAAAAGTGATTCGATAGTCCGATGGTCGCGGTCACTCTCTTCGATCGTCATCGGCGCTATTCGTATGAAGGACTATGTGCTGGCACTCTCTCGTCAATAATCCAGACAATGCACTCTCTCTCTCTCTCTCTCTCTCTCTCCCCGCGTCCACTATCACATACACTCAATAGTTGACTAGTTGACCCACAACAGTCGTACTCCGCAAGAGGGGGACAAATATACGTGAAGAAAGAAGGAAGCGACAACTAATCTTTTTTTTCATCAGTCTTTCGACTGGTTTGATGCGGACCGCCACGAATTCCTCTCCTGTGCTAACCTCTTCATCTCAGAGTAGCACTTGTAGCCTATGTCCTCAATTATTTGCTGGATGTATTCCATCTCTGTCTTCCTCTACAGTTTTTGCCCTCTACAGCTCCCTCTAGTACCATGGAAGTCATTCCCTCATGTCTTAGCAGATGTCCTATCATCCTGTCCCTTCTCCTTATCAGCGTTTTCCACATATTCCTTTCCTCTCCGATTCTGCGCAGAACCTCCTCATTCCTTACCTTATCAGTCCACCTAATTTTTAACATTCGTCTGTAGCACCACATCTCAAATGCTTCGATTCTCTTCTGTTCCGGTTTTTTCACAGTCCATGTTTTACTACGATACAATGCTATACTCCAGACATACATTCTCAGAAATTTCTTCCTCAAATTATGGCCAAAATTTGATTTTAGTAGACTTCTCTTGGCCAGGAATTCCCTTTTTGCCGTTGCTAGTCTGGTTTTGATGTCGTCCTTGCTCCGTCTGTCGTTGGTTATTTTACTGCCTAGGTAGCAGAATTGCTTAACTTCATCTGCTTCATGACCATCAATCCTGATGTTAAATTTCTCGCTTTTCTCATTTCTGCGACTTCTCATTATCTTCGCCTTTCTTCGATTTACTCTCAATCCATAGTCTGTACTCATTAGACTGTTCATTCCGTTCAACAGATCATGTAATTCTTCTTCACTTTCACTCAGAATAGAAATGTCAGCAGCGAATCTTATCATTGATATCCTTTCACCTTGAATTTTATTTCCACGCCTGAACCTTTCTTTTATTTCCATCATTTCTTCCTCGACGTACAGATTAAACAGTAGGGCGAAAGGTTACATCTTTGTCTTACACCCTTTTAAATGCGAGCACTTGCCGGCCGCGGTGGCCGTGCGGTTCTAGGCGCTGCAGTCCGCAACCGCGGGCCTGCTACGATCGCAGGTTCGAATCCTGCCTCGGGCATCGATGTGTGTGATGTCCTTAGGTTAGTTAGGTTTAAGTAGTTCTAAGTTCTAAGGGAATGATGACCTAAGATGTTAAGTCCCATAGTGCTCAGAGCCATTTGAACCATTCGAATACGAGCACTTCGGTCTTGGTCGTCCACTCTTATCATTCCCTCTTGGCTTACCCCCACTTTTTACAGAATTTCGAACATCTTGCACCATTTTACATTGTCGAGCGATTTTTTCCAGGTCGACGAATCCTATGAACGTGTCTTGATTATTCTTTAGTCTTGCTTCCATTATTAACCGCAACGTCAGGATTGCCTCTCTCGTGCCTTTATCTTTCCTAAAGCCATACTGATCGTCATCTAGCGTATCCCCAATTTTCTTTTCCATTCTTCTATATATTATTCTTGTAAGCAACTTGGATGCATGAACTGTTAAGGTGATTGTGCGATAATTCTCGCACTTATCAGCTCTTGCCGTCTTCGGAATTGCTTTTCCGAAAGTCAGATGGTATGTCGTCAGACTCATACATTCTACACACCAACGTGAATAGTCGTTTTATTGCCACTTCCTCCAATGATTTCAGAAATTCTGATGGAATGTTGTATATCCCTTCTGCCTTATTTGATCGTAAATTCTCCAAAGCTCTTTTAAAGTTTTACTCTGATTCTGATCCAATATCTCTTTCCTATCGACTCTTGTTACTTCTTCTATCACGTCATCAGACAAATCTTCCCCCCCCCCCTCACAGAGGCCATCAATGTACTCTTTTCACCGATACCCTCTCCTCCAAAGCTCTTTTACATTCTGATTCTAATACTGGATCCCCTACCTCCTCTAAATCGACTCCTGTTTCTTCTTCTATCTCATCAGACAATTCTTACCCCTCATAGAGACTTTCAAATGTATTCTTTCTACGTATCCGCTCTCTCCCCTGCATTTAACAATGGAATACCTGTTGCACTCTTAATGTTATCACCCTTGCTTTTAAAATCACCGAAGGTTACTTTGACTTTCCTGTATGCTGAATCTGTCCTTCCGACAATCATTTCTTTTTCCATGTCTTCACAGTTTTCCTGCAGCCATTTCGTCTTAGGGTCCCTGCACTTCCTATTTATTTCATTCCTCAGCGACTTGTATTTCTGTGTTCCTGAGTTTCTCGGAACATTTTTTGTACTTCCTCATTTCATCAATCAACTCAAGTATTTCTTCTGTTGCCCATGGTTTCTTCGCAGTTACCTTCTTTGTACCTATGTTTTCCTTCCCAACTTCTGTGATGGCCCTTTTTAGAGATGTCCATTCCTCTTCAACTGTACTTCCTACTGAGCTATTCGTTATTGCTGTATCTATAACCTTAGAGAACTTCAAACGTATCTCGTCATTCCTTAGTACTTCCATATCCCACTTCTTTGAGTATTGATTGTTCCTGACTAATGTCTTAAGCTTCAGCCTACTCTTCATCACTACTATATTGTGATCTGAGTCTATATCTGCTCCTGGGTACGCCTTACAATCCAGTATCTGATTTCGGAATCGCTGTCTGACCATGATGTAATCTAACTGAAATCTTCCCGTATCACCAGGCCTTTTCCAAGTATACCTCCTCCTCTTGTGATTCTTGAACGGAGTACTCGCTATTACTAGATGAACTTTGTTACAGAACTCAATTTGTCTTTCTTCTCTCTCATTCCTTGTCCCAAACCCATATTCACCTGTAACCTTCTCTTCTACTCCTTCGCCTACAACTGCATTCCAGTCCCCCATGACTATTAGATTTTCATCCCCCTTTACATACTGTATTACCCTTTCAGTATCCTCATACACTTTCTCTGTTTCTTCATCTTCAGCTTGGGACGTGGGCATGTATACCTGAACTATCGTTGTCGGTGTTTGATAAGAACAACCCTGTCACTAAACTGTTCACAGTAACACACTCTCTGCCCTAACTTTCTATTCCTAACGAATCCTACAGCAGTTATACCATTTTCTAGTGCTGTTGATATTTCTCTATACTCATCTGACCAGAAATCCTTCGTCTTCTTTCCACTTCACTTCACTGACCCCTACTATATCTAGATTGAGCCTTTGCATTTCCCTTTTCAGCTTTTCTAGTTTCCTTTCCACGTTCAAGCTTCTGACCTTTTACGCCCCGACTCGTAGAACGTTATCCTTCCGTTGATTACTCAATCTTTTTCTCATGGTAACCTCCCCCTTGGCAATCCCCTCCCGGAGACTCGAATGGGGGACTGTTTCGGAATCTTTTGCCAATGGAGAGATCATCATGACACTTCTTCAATTACAGGCCACATGTCCTGTGTATACACGTTACTTGTCTTTAATGCAGTGGTTTCCATTGCGTTCTGCATCCTCATGCCGTTGATCATTGCTGATTCTTCTACCTTTAGGGGCAGTTTCCCACCCGTAGGACAAGAGACTACCCTGAACATCTGTCCTCTCCTCCGCCCTCTCTGACAAGGCTATTGGTAGAATGAGAGTCTTCGGCCACCAATACTGGTTATTAATCAAAATTTAAGCAGCGGCGGGATTCGAACCCGGGACCGAAAACGTTTTGATTATGAATCAAAGACGCTACCCCCTTTTTTGTCTCATTTTTTTCTACATTGTTCGTAGAATTTGTTCGGGGCGGACGTCCGATGACACCCGTTTAGGTTCTTCGTTGATCCATTCACTTAGTTTTTTATTACAGAGGGTAGCTAATCCTCTGACCAAACACGCTGAGCTACCGTGCTGCCTCTAGACCACGGTGGGAACTACTGGGAATTTAAAAGCCAAAAAGCCATATGATTGTTCGTCACGCACTAAAAAAGCTGCTAACTCACTGAGAATGTGTAATAGAAATCTCGAAAGATGTTGTCGATATCGAGATTAAGCTTTTATGTCAGACTGTTTATCCCAAGCAATATCAGTTACACAGTAGTGGAGTAATTCTTTTTTTTACGAAAGTCACTATACTCCTTTAACCAACAAATGGACCGTGAATTGTATATTTGCCTTCTAATCTGCAGTGTGGAGAATTCCGTACACAAAAAATTACTCTATGAAACCACAATCTGCTACCACATATATCCCACTTACGCTACACCAAACAGGCTCTGGTCTGCTCTGCTGTGCAAGGAGTATTCTTTACGAAAAATAGTACCTATGATATAGTTCGGTACCGATCAAACTAAGACTGACTGGGGGTTTATAAAATCATATGCTACATTGGACAGACGGGGAAGTCAATCTGTACCAGACTTAAGGAACACTACAAAAGCTGGAGATTGAGGAAGCCTGATTCAGCCCTTGCAGAACATTTCCTGGACAATAATCACAAATACACAACAGATGTAAAAGTCCTACACACAGAGGAAAAGGGGCCCAAACTCGACCAATTAGAAATTTGAGATATTAAAAAACAGATGTTATATCCCCACACCTATTATTAAACGAGCAAACCCAATTCAATTATTCACCTCTTTTAGATGAGATCACAACCCCAGGATAGAATCAAAATTTTGGTCACAGTTCATCGTTGTTAAAAATATCTTAGCTGATGCACAACTTTCGTCCGGTCATTGAAGTATAATTGGTGAACGTGTAATAATGGATGTAAATTGTTAAAAATGGTCATTGATGTAAGTGTACATTACATTATGGATCGATACCTAAGAAGTTGAGATTATCTTTGCCTTGTAATCATATTTATCTATGTATTATCGTCTTTTGGAATCAGTAATGTACTTGAAAATGGGCTTATAACCCGAAACCTAAGTTGTGCTATAACATTAATAGCAAACTGTGAAACAAGGCTAAAAACAGTGTTTGTTTAGTTAATTTACAATGTTTCACCAAGAACCCACAGTTGATTCAATTAAAATTATGTGCAATTATAATACCTCAAAGAACCTGAATATAACGAATACTGTCTTGAAAATAATATTAAAAATAACAAAGGGGTAACGGGATGTAGTTGAATTAAATGAACCTATGCTGAGGGAATTAGATAGGAAAAGTGAACTGGAATTATTAGATGTGTTTTGTCATTTGGAATACAAAATAACTTACGATGACCAATGTATTGAGGATATAAAACGCAGACTCTTAGTAACGAGAAAAGCTTTTCTGAATAAGAGAAATGTGTTAACACCAAATATAAATAAAAGTATAGGAAGTCTTTTCTGAAGACATTTGGCTGCCTGGGTTCGACTCGCGGTCGGAATGAAGATTTCCTTCGCTCGTGGACTGGGTGTTGCGTTGTCCTTATCTTCGTATCGTCATAACTGACCCTAAAATCGCCTTGATGGCGTCATACGACAAGACTAAGTCTATGTAACTTCGTACCAGTGTACGGATTAACCCTACTGAATACTCTGAACTGTCGAAACTCGTCGTTGTATCATTTTTCCATTGTTGAGATGGCTGTATGGAAACGTAATGTAAGCCAATTAAAAAAAAAAAAGAAAAATAATAAATAAATCGCCGCGGGCTGTTACGACGTAAGCATTTCAGGGGTGTGAGAATTAAAACTTTCCCTGGGTACAGTTTGTTCCATAAAAACTGCCGGATGTCTGCAAATTGCTGCCACGATATTTCGACGCGGAGTCTTCTGGCCATCTTCAGGTGAATACTGACACGAAAGGACTGAGCTCACGTATTTAAGACCCCACCGACCCTTGCTTGGTGTGTCCAGTTGGCGTTGCGCAGGCGCTTTTTGTCTGCAAATGTGTGTCCTGCGCTGTCCGCCCCCGGTAACTGAGTGGTCAGTGTGACGCATGTCAATCCTAAGGGCCCGGGTTCGATTCCCGGCTGGGTCAGAGATTGGGTGTTGTGTTGCCCTAATCATCATCATTTCACCCCCATCGACGCGCAAGTCGCCGAAGTGGCGTCAAATCGAAAGACTTGCACCCGGCGAACGGTCTACCCGACGGGAGGCCCTAGTCACACGACATCATGCCCTGCGCTGCGCGTCCTCCGTGGAGAAAGCTGGCTTCATCAGAGGTATCAGATCGATTGACTTCGTGTGATAAACGACGCCGGCTACCCAGTGCATGAAGTTTTTCTATGACGGGATTCCATGCAAAATTTAACTCGAAACCGCCGTCTCCACTAATAAGAGGCTCAGCGTTATTTCCAATGGCTCACTGATAATGGAGCTCCAAAGGTTTGACGTATGGGCCACAATCTACGTTTTGTTGTATTTCATCGAGTGACCAGTGGAAATACAATGTTCGGCGATAGCGGACTTACTGGCTTGGAGAAGGCGAGCCCGCCACTGATGTTCTACAATGCGTTCCTGCGCTGTGCGCTTCGTTTGCCCTATGTGAGATCTGCCGCATTCACACGGAATACTATAAACACCTGCCTTCCGATACTCTAATTCGTCTTTGACAGATCCCTGTGGCGCCGAGAGTTTAGGAGGAAGACCGAAAACTGCTTTCACTTTATGTGTTCTTAATGTGGCTAAAATATTTCCAATAGCAAATAAGCAGACGTTTTGAAGACCACATCCTCTTCCAGAATGAGATTTTCACTCTGCAGCGGAGTGTGCGCTGATATGAAACTTCCTGGTAGATTAAAACTGTGTGCCCGACCGAGACTCGAACTCGGGATCTTTACCTTTCGCGGGAAAGTGCTCTACCATCTGAGCTACCGAAGCACGACTCACGCCCGGTACTCACAACTTTACTTCTGCCAGTATCTCGTCTCCTACCTTCCAAACTTTACAGAAGCTCTCCTGCGAACCTTGCAGAACTAGCACTCCTGAAAAAAAGGATACTGCGGAGACATGGCTTAGCCACAGCCTGGGGGATGTTTCCAGAATGAGATTTTCACTCTGCAGCGGAGTGTGCGCTGATATGAAACTTCCTGGTAGATTAAAACTGTTCGCAGGAGGGCTTCTGTAAAGTTTGGAAGGTAGGAGACGAGATACTGGCAGAAGTAAAGCTGTGAGTACCGGGCGTGAGTCATGCCTCGGTAGCTCAGATGGTAGAGCACTTGCCCGCGAAAGGCAAAGATCCCGAGTTCGAGTCTCGGTCGGGCACAAGGTTTTAATCGACCAGGAAGTTCCACATCCTCTTGTTTGTCCTGTCCGTTTCTACGTCTGTAGCGCTCTCTGTAGTTGCTGGAAGCAATATCCATTATTCTGGAACACAGTTTGCAGGTGGTCCAATTCCATTTGCAGATTATCGGCATCCGAGATGGTATGAGGCCAGTAGATTAAAGTTTTAGAATGTCCGTGGTTTGTGCCGGATGTTGGCAACTAGTAGCTTGCAAATACATGTCTGTATGAGTGGATCGAAACACCGAATGCCCAAGTGTCCCATCGCTCTTACATCGCCCCAAGACGTCTAAACACGGCGATTAACAATCTTTATCCCTCTTCATAGTAAATTTTATGTTTTCATGTACGAAGTCCAGATGTTGAAAGAACTCTCGGAGACTGTCCAAACCATGAGGCCAGACTTTCAACGTTTCACCAACATACTACCAGGATAAAGTTGGTTTTAAAGTAGCTGAGGCGAGTGATCGCTCCTCAAAATCTTCCATAAAAAAGATGATCCACCAAGATAGACAAAGGACGTCTCCGTCAGATTGTTCAAAAAACTCATTGTCAAATAAAAAGTAAGTCGAAAAGAGTATGCTTGAACAAGTCTGTAATGTCAGTCCCAAACCCATTGCCGATGAGATGCACTGAGTCCACCAGAGGCACATTTGTAAAAAGAAAAACGACGTCGAAACTGACCAACCAGTCGTTGCTTTCGTGTTTAAGTGACTGAAGTGTGCTGATAAAAACACTAGAATTTCTTGTATGATGTGGACACTTGCCTACAATGGGTTTCAGTAAAGTTGTCAAGTATTTGACTAAATCATCGGTGGCTGCTCCAATATTGATTACAGTGTTTTGCAGGTGCTTTGATGACACTGTGCGGCTGATCCGGCGGAGGTTCGAGCCCTCCCTCGGGAATGGGTGTGTGTGTGTTCGTCCTTACGATAATTTAGGTTAAGTAGTGTGTAAGCTTAGGGACTGATAACCTTAGCAGTGAAGTCCCATAAGATTTCACACACATTTGAACATTTTTTGATGACACTGTAATAGTTTGGCGTCATGGTTTGGACACTGTCCGAGAGTTCCTTCAACATCTGAACTCCGTACATGGAAACATAAGATTTACTGCGGAGGTGGAGGAAGATGGTTACTTGCCGTTTTTAGACATCTTGATGCGACGTAAGAACGATAGCACACTTGAGAATTCCGTGTATCGAAAGGCGAATCCTAAGACCTGGATCTGCAAGCTACTAGTTGCCAACATCCGGCACAAACCATGAGTGTTCTAAAGATTTTAACCGACTGACCTCATACCATCTCGGATGCTGATAATCTGCAAATGGAACTGGACCACCTGCAAACTGTGTTCCAGAATAATGGATATTGTTCCCAGCAAGTACAGAGAGCGCTACAGACGTAGAAACGGCCAGGACAAACAAGAGGAGGTGGCCTTCAAAACGTCTGCTTATGTATCATACATATTGGAAATATTTCAGTGAAAATAGGTAGAATATTAAAAAGGCATAAAGTTCAAGCACTTTTCTGTCCTCCTCCTGAAATCTCGACCTTACTGGGATCTGTCAGACGACGACTTAGAGTTGCGGGAGGCAGTTATTTACAGAATTCCGAGTGAATGCGGCTAATCTTACATAGGGCAAACGAAGCGCACAGTGCAGGAACGCATCGTAGAAAATTAGCGGCATACTCGCCTCCTCCAAGCCAATAAGTCCGCTATTGCCGGACGAACATTGTGACCCATACGTCAAACTTTTAGAGCTCTATCATCAATGAATCAGTGGAGATACGATTTTCTGAGTCCGTTATTAATCAAGACGGCGATTTAGAGTTAAATTCTGCATGGAGTCCCGTCATGGAAAAACTTCCTGCGGTGGGTACCGGCGTCGTTTATCATACGAAGACAATCGATCTGATATCGATGAAGTGAGCTTTCACTAGTGAGGGCGCACAGCGCAGGGCGCAAATGTGCAGACAAACAGCGCATGCGCAACGCCAACTGGACACAGCACGCAAAGGCCGGTGGGGTCTTAAATACGTCAGCTCACACCCTTTGTATGTGTCCACCTGCAGATGGCCAGAAGACTCCGCGCCGAAATATCGTGTCAGCAATTTGTAGACATCCGGCAGTTCTCCAGAAACTTTATTGAACTATTTCACGGATGTCTGACGGAGATATTGAGGCATGCATCGTCTTCCGCTGTTAAAACGCGAATCACATGCATAACAGAATATTCTAAACGTAAACAATATTTCTAATTATAAAAGAATACTTCACGGCTGGATTTTTCAAAAATTTCCAATCCGATGGAAATATCGGTTAATTGTTAGATAGAACAAAGAAACTGGTATACCTGCCTAAAATCGTGTAGGACACCCGCGTGCACGCAGACGTGCCGCAACAAGACGTAGCATTGACTCGACTAATTTCTGAAGTAGTGCTGGAGGAAACTGACACCATGAATCCTGCAGGGCTGTCCATAAATTAGTAAGAGTACGAGGGGGTGGAGATCTCTTCTGAACAGCACGTTGCAAGGCGTCCCAGATATGCTCAGTAATGTTCATGTCTGGGAGTTTAGTGGCCAGAAAAGTGTTCGTGGAGCCACTCTGTAGCAAATTCTGGATGTGTGGTGTGTCGCATTATCTCGTTGGAATTGCACAAGTCTGTCGGAATGCACAATTGACATGAATGGATGCAGGTCATCAGACAGGATGCTTATGTATGTGACTCCTGTCAGAGTCGTATCTAGAGGCATCAGGGGTCCCACATCACTCCAACTGCACACGCCCCACACCATTACAGAGCCTCCACCAGCTTGAACAGTGCTCCGCTGACACGCAGGGTCAATGTATTCATGAGGTTATCTCAATACCCGTACACGTCCATCTGCTCGATACAATTTGAAACGAAACTCGTCCGAACAGGCAAAATGTTTCCAATCAACAGTCCAGTGTCGGTTCTGAAGGGCCCAGGCGGGACGTAAAGCTTTGTGTCGTGCAGTCATCAAGGGTACACGAGTGGGCCTC
Organism: Schistocerca nitens; assembly: GCF_023898315.1. Classification (NCBI taxonomy): domain Eukaryota; kingdom Metazoa; phylum Arthropoda; class Insecta; order Orthoptera; family Acrididae; genus Schistocerca; species Schistocerca nitens. The sequence continues at coordinate 420,085,830 of NC_064617.1, read as the reverse complement.
CGGATCCGAAAGCCAGTATCGACGATGTTTCGTTGAATGGTTTGCAGGATGACACTTGTTGGTGGCCCGGCACTGAAATCTGCAACAATTTGCGGACGAGTTGCACTTCTGTCGTACTGTACGATTCTCTTCGGACGTCGTTGATCCCATTCTTGTAGTATATTTTTCCGGCCGCAGCGAGGTCGGAGATTTGATGTTGCCGAATTCCCGATATTCATGGTTCACTTGTGAAATTGTCGTACGGGAAAATCCCCAATTCATCGCTACTTCGTAGATACCGTGTCATCGCTCGTGCGCCGACTGTAACACCACGCTCAAGCTCACTAAAATCTTAGGAACCTGCCTTTGTAGCAGCTGTAACCGATTTAACAACTGCACCAGACACTTGTTGTCTTATATAGGCGTTGCCGACCGCGGCGCCGTGTTCTGCCTGTTTACATATCTCTATATTTGAATACGCATGCCTATACCAGTTCCTTCCGCGCTGCAGTGTATTTTTTTTAATTTACGGCCTAGTGCAAACGATGTCGTTGCTGAAACGAAACACAGGTTGTTTCAGGGGAGTAGCAAAAACGTAGTCTAGTCTAATTCGAATAAATTATTACACGTAACACGTGTAAAATTTTGATTGGTTACAGAGATGCAACTGTTATAACGCTATGCAAAACACTCACAAAAAGTGGTAAGTGAAGGCGAATGATTAACTTCAATTCTGACGTTCATGAATTCCACCTACAGCGTCAATGCACTTTCGAATTCTATCGACAACATCACATGTAACTTTCTGATGTCGTCTTGATGTTCTTTTATAGAGCCGCAGTATTTATAAGCCAAACGATCTTCTGTCTCTTGCGTTTGGCTCTTTTTTACAGACTTCGCCTTTTCAACCATCCCCACAGGCAAAAAGCCGATGGTGTGTATATTAGAGGCCGTTAGTGTGCATTTCTTCCGATTCATCTTACGGGTGCGTGTTAGGTTAGTGAAAAAACGAATAAACACTCGTGAATCTGGTTCTCTCCGGTAAGTAAATCGTCTACTGTATTCCCTACAAACAGTAACAGCGTTTCCATTAGAAAACCCGTACCCAAAGATACCGGCACACTCAGCATTTATAAATACGTTCGGCATTGTTAAACGATGCAGCAGAAGTTTGAAACATACCATAGTAACTGTTGACAAACTGATTTATATAAACTCATAAACAACTTCTTAGCTTTAACATCAAAAGAAAAATGCCAACCTATGTACAGGTTCACAGCAACTGGAGCACCAACATACGAAATCAAAAATTTATCTCTGTAATCACCTATATCTCTGTAACCAATGCAAATTAGAATATTTAACTCGAATTAGTCTGTTGTTATCCTAAATTATTTACTACCAGTGAACCCCGAATCTCCTGATTCTTTAAAAAATGAAACTCCTTGTATGAAACATCTTCAAAGCTCTGATTATTTACAAATGAGTTCAATATTTGACATTTAGCACTGAAGCGAGAACATTTTGGAAAAGTTTGAGAATATGTTTAAATTTTGCTGAGTGGATGAGCGTAGTCCGGGTAATTTGCTCTTAGTTTGTGGGAAAAGGTAGTTTTTCATGCATCTCAATGATTGTGACGTCATATGAACTCAAAAACGCACACATTCTATTGAACAACTACTGACTGATGACCACAGCAGTTGAGTCCCATAGTGCTCAGAGCCATTTTTTTTTTTTTTGAACAACTACTCATCTCTCTTTAGGTATGCATTCTACAGTCCACATTTACTAGACACTTTTTTCTTATTTTGTATACTATCTCCTCCCGAAATATGGAAAACTAGCAGTAAAGAGAGTTGTTTCACATCCTGCTGTCATTTACCGTCTTGTAAAGTTAGCAGGTGATAAAAACCAATAGCCAAATGATTTAGACGAGATATCTGTATTGTGCGAAATGTGGTAATTGACTAAGTAATGAACAGTGTGAAGTCAACCACATGCGTACTAAAAGCTATAAATCACTCAGATCTAAAGGCTGTGATTCAACTAAATACTTAGGGATTACAATTACGAATAACTTAAAATAGAAGAATCACAGAGGTAATGTTATGGGGAAAAGCGAACCAAAGACTGTGATTTATTGGCAGAACACTCAGAAAATGCAACAGGTCTACTAAAGAGACTGCCTACACTACGCTTGTCCGTCCTATTATGGAGTATTACTGCGTGGTACAGGATCCGCATCAGATAGAATTGATGGTGGACATCGAAAAAGTTCAAAGAAAGGCAGCTCGTTTTGTATTATCACGAAATAGGGGAGAGAGTGCCATGGACACGATACGCGAAATGGGGTAGCAATCATTAAAACAAAGCCGTTCTTCGTTACGGCAGGACCTTCTCATGAAATTTCAATCGCCAATTTTCCAATCCGAATGCGAAAATATTTAATTGGCGCCCACCTACATAGGGAGGAATGATCATCACAATAAAATAAATCAGAGCTTGCACGAAAAGATGCAAGCTTTCGTTTTTCCAGAGCGTTTTTCGAGAGTGGAACGGTAGATAAACAGAGTGAAGGTGATTCGATGAACCCTCTGTCAGGCACAGGATTGTAAACTGTAAGAGTAATCACGTGGATGTAGAAGTGCTCATATTACTTCAGGCATGCATTTTAGAGATCAAGTTTGCAAGGCAGTTTTTCTCGTTTTGGTCAATACTACGTATTCCCAAAATATGGAAAGCAGAGAGATTGGTCAGTAGAAGAGAAATGTTTCACAGTACTGTTCGTAGTTCTTAAAGGATGCATTCAAGACTCCATCTTTATTACAATTTTTTGCTTCGAAAAATTGTGTCTGCCCATATCCCTGAGTATTGACCATTCCTCCTAGGATCACCTGTATGCTGATACTGTCTGAAAAATGTGTAGAGATTAAAAGTACTAATAACGATGTAATAAATTAAAACGTCAAGCCTTACGCTGAAAGTTAACTGCCTGAACAGCGAAAATGTACTAAGCAATAAACTTTTCTCCTTTCATCATTTTGCGAGAAAAAGTTTCACAAGTGTTTGAAGTTTATATTAAGTTTGATGGTGGTCTTTAGGTCTCCTCATTCTCAAATACCGAACGAATATAGTCTGACAAGTACGTGCGTCGTGAGTTACGATGCCTTACTCTGCACAGTTTCTAACTGTGGTACATGTCTTGCTGTATTAAACCTTTAATATAAGATTATACCTCTCAATGAGTATATTATGGCAGTACTTTAAATTTTTAAATTCGGTCATTTACACGAAACTGGCGGGAAAATACTCCTATCGGAGTACAAAGAAGGAAAATATACTCCTGTTTAACTCTGAGTGAAAACTGGCGTACCTGCTGCCTCATTATATCCTCCTCAGCACCTTTAAAAATGTTTCCAAAAGTTTTGGGATGCGAACATATTGCGCTCATTTCAACAAGCAACTCACCTCTCACTCCCACAAACGCCCCTAATTGTAACTCGTTCACACCCATTAGTCCATCGGTGTAGGTCGCTCATAACCATTCACTCCCACTTACCCATTCTCAATCACTCACTCAGTCTAATTCACTGTTATTATCTCTTTGTCTCTCTCTAACTGTCACTGTCTCACAACCGCAATCTCCTTCGCCTCGATATGTTCGCACGCCAAAATTTTTGGATAATTCTTAAAGGCGGTGAGAAACGTAGAACGAGGCAACTTGTAGTCTACCATTCAGTCAGTCTTTTAAAAGGTGCATATTCGCCTTTTTATGCCCCTATAGGAGCATTTTTTCCGCTGTTTCCCTTCTTTTCCCTGCTACAGCACGGAATATTTCTCATATGAAAAGAACTTTATCGGTCAGTAAAATTTTCATAGTTTACTTGCGCGTAATTGAAATAACGTAAAACTAATTTTACACGTCATAGCGAGTTTTACGTGCACAAAAATGTTGCATATGCTTCAATACTACAACATTCCCAGAACCATTCTGGTGATAACGGAGACACTCTTATGGATATTTGTCCATGCTACGTAACTTTATAAACTATGTTTTCACCACACACCGGATTATCCTTGGGTATTTTACGTGTACATGATGTGTAACATCGAACCTCTGTATCTCGGAATCGGGTAAAGATAGCATGAAAATTTTGAAGGATGTTGTAGCTCGGTATCCTTGGAACATACAGTAGAAATTTCAGTCATTTTCTGTGTCTGGCTGTCTTTGAAACCGCGGCTCGGTTTTGGTACATAAACACCATGTTTTTTGGGGTGTTTCTCGATAACGGATGAAAATGTTTGGAAACGAGAAGATTACAGTTCTAGATAAATGCCTATAGAATATACCGTTAAAAATGGTTCAAATGGCTCTGAGCACTATGGGACTTAACTTTTGAGGTCATCAGTCCCGTGGAACTTAGAACTACTTAAACCTAACTAACCCAAGGACATCACACACGTTTATGCCCGAGGTAGGATTCGAACCTACGGTCGTAGCAGCAGCGCGGTTCCGGACTGGAGCGCTTAGAACCGCTCGGCCACAGCGGCCGGCCCTTATTATGCGTTGCGTTTTGGAACATAGTGGTATACTGAAAATAAAATTTTTGTTGCCTCTGGAAGCCGTTAGAAAGGCGACATGCAACTGGGACTGTGTAGAGGACTACATCTACATTCATACTCCGTAAACCACCCAACGGTGTGTGGCGGAGGGCACTTTACGTGCCACTGTCATTACCTCCCTTTCCTGTTCCAGTCGCGTACGGTTCGCGGGAAGAACGACTGCCGGAAAGCCTCCGTGCGCGCTCCAATCTCTCCAATTTTACATGCGTGATCTCCTCGGGAGGTATAAGTAGGGGGAAGCAATATATTCGATACCTTATCCAGAAACGCACCCTCTCGAAACCTGGACAGCAAGCTACACCGCGTTGCAGAGCGCCTCTCTTGCACAGTCTGCCAGTTGAGTTTGCTAAACATCTCCGTAACGCCATCACGCTTACCAAATAACCCTGTGACGAAACGCGCGGCTCTTCTTTGGATCTTCTCCATCTCCTTTGTCAACCCGACCTGGTACGAATCCCACACTGACGAGCAATACTAAGCCATGCTAAGGACTCTCCCAATGAATCTCAACCTGGCACCCACCTTACCAACAATTAATTTTATGTGATCATTCCACTTCAAATCGTTCCGTACGCATACTCCCAGATATTTTACAGAAGTAACTGCTACCAGTGTTTGTTCCGGTATCATATAATCATACAATAAATGATCCTTCTTTCTATGTATTCGCAATACATTACATTTGTCTATGTTAAGGATCAGTTGCCACTCCCTGCACCAAGTGCCTATCCGCCGCAGATCTTCCTGCATTTCGCGGTAATCCTCTAATGCTACAACTTCTCTGTATACTACAGCATCATCCGAGAAAAGCCGCATGGAACTTCCGACACTATCTACGAGGGCATTTATATATATATTGTGAAAAGCAATCTCTTAAGATGAGTTGTAGGGTTAGTATTGCCTTGAGTGTTCCTACATTTCTACGGAATCTAAACTGATCTTCCATGAGGTCGTCTTCTGGCAGTTCTTCAATTCGTCTATAAAGAATTCGAGTTAGTATTTTGCAGCCGTGACTTATTAAACTGATAGTTGGGTAATTTTCGTACCTTCCACTTAACTATAACCAATGTAAATAAAAAAAGTACCCAGTAATGTGATTTTATTCATATTATCTCCTTAAGCTGGCTTCTCTGACCACAGGTTTCTTATCTCAAATTGTTTAGTGGAGCATCCTGTATGTCATGTTAAATTTTTGCACTCTCTTACGGCAACAGCCTTCATAACGGCCTTGTTATCACTAATTTCCCACTGTACGGTAACTGAATAGAATATTTAGGACCTTTTTGTAAGAAGGTACACTACTGGCCATTAAAATTGCTACACCACAAAGATGACGTGCTACAGACGCGAAATTTAACCGACAGGAAGAAGATGCTGCGATATGAAAATGACTAGCTTTTCAGAGCATTCACACAAGGTAGGCGCCGGTGAGGACACCTACAACGTGATGACATGAGGAAAGTTTCGAACCGATTTCTCATACACAAACAGTAGCTGACCGGTGGTGTTGCCTGGTGAAACGTTGTTGTGATGCCTTGCGTAAGGAGGAGAAATGCGTACCATCACGTTTCCGACTTTGATAAAGGTCGGATTGTAGCCTATCGCGATTGCGGTTTATCGTATCGTACTTTGCAAACCACCCAACGGTGTGTGGCGGAAGCCACTTTACGTGCCACTGTCATTACCTCCCTTTCCTGTTCCTGTCGCGTATGGTTCGCGGGAAGGAAAACTGCCGGAAAGCCTCCGTGCGCGCTCGAATCTCTCTGATTTTACATTCGTGATCTCCTCGGGAGGAATAAGTAGGGGGAAGCAATATATTCGATACCTCATCCAGAAACGCACCCTCTCGAAACCTGGACAGCAAGCTACACCGCGATGCAGAGCTCCTCTCTTGCAGAGTCTGCCACTTGAGTTTGCTAAACATCTCCGTAACGCTATCACGCTTACCAAATAACCCTGTGACGAAACGCGCCGCTCTCCTTTGGATCTTCTCTATCTCCTGCGTCAACCCGACCTGGTACGGATCCCACACTGATGAGCAATACTCAAGTATAGGTCGAACGAGTGTTCTGTTAGCCACGTCCCTTGTTGATGGACTACATTTTCTAAGGACTCTCGCAATGAATCTCAACCAGGCATCCGCCTTACCAACAATTAGATGTTTACCTGCCTTGTTGATGGACTACATTTTCTAAGGACTCTCGCAAGGAATCTCAACCTGGCACCCGCCCTACCAACAATTAGCTGTTTAGTAAGAGAGATTCCTCCTGAAACGTTCAGTATATTTTTTGTAGTCTGCAAACCGAAATAGGAAATCAGTGACGAGATTAGAATTGCGGAGTGTGACAGTGCGCGCGACCAGACGGTGAACAATCATGTGACGGTGTTGGCTGCAGATTTCTAGACTTGCGTTATTGGGTGGGTAATTGTAGGACGCCCCTAGAGAGGTCAGGAGTGCACTACGCAAAGGAAGCGGCTACTCGGGTAGCAGAGCACTTGTGGCGTGCACATGGGTGTCTTTGGGCTACGCAGTAGTGCGAGGTATCCTGATGACTCACCAGTCGACGTGCAGGCAGGGAAATCAGGACGCGCCCAGTATAAAGACACTTCAGCTATCAAGATATTAGCAGTAAATTTTCAGAGTGTTCGGAATAAAGTTCCTGAATTTGCTGCCCTCCAGAAAGCGTGTAGCGCCGGCCGGTGTGGCCGAGCGGTTCTAGGCGCTTCAGTCTGAAGCATAGCGACCGCTACGGTCGCAGGTTCGAATCCTGCCTCGGGCATGGATGTGTGTGATGTCCTTAGGTTAGTTAGGTTTAAGTAGTTCTAAGTTCTAGCCGACTGATGAACTCAGATGTTAAGTCGCATAGTGCTCAGAGCCATTTGAACAATCATCGCAAAGAGCTGGGAAGGCAGCGACGACGGGGAGCGGCCGACTGACCTTAATCTCGGAGGGTGGCTAGCCGCGGCTGCGGCCTGCGGGAGCTCCGTGGCGAGACTAGAGCGCGGCACGGGCAGCGAGCTGAGCTGAGCTGAGGTGAGGCGCCGGCGCCACGTGCGGGCCGGGGCCGCCTTCCAGTCGGGCGCGCGGCCGGCCGCGAGCCAGCGATCAAAGGGCGCGTTTTACGGCACGCTTCAGCCCAGCGCGTACGCCGCGCCGCGCCGCGCACCTGGGGGGAGGCGCCGCAGCGCGGCACGCCCCAGTTTTTAAAATACCCTCGCGCTGCCTGCCTGCCTGCTTCACAAGTCGCTAGCCGACGCGGCCAGGCGTTCCACGCAACCCAGCCCCGCGGCGGGGAATACCCGCAGGCATGCAGGCACCCACATTCCTCCTGCTGCAGACGACGCCCCTAACTGACGTATCAACACCTGTCCTCTTCCGTGGACCGACTCAAGAAAGTAGCATCGTAAATTACACTACCGGCCATTAAAATTGCTAGACCAAGAAGAAATGCAGATGATAAACGGGTATTCATTGGACAAATATATTACACTAGAACTGACATGTGATTATATTTTCACGCAATTTGAGCGCATAGATCCTGAGAAATCAGTACCCAGAACAATACCTCTGGCCGTAATAACGGCCTTGATACACCTGCGAATTGAGTCAAATAGAGCTTGGATGGAGTGTACAGGTACAGCTGCCCATGCAGCTTCAACACGATACCACAGTTCATCAAGACTACTGACTGGGGTATTGTGACGAGCCAGTTGCTCGGCCACCATTGACCAGACGTTTTCAATTGGTGAGAGATCTCTAGAATGTGCTGGCCACGGCAGCAGTCGAACATTTTCTGTATCCAGAAAGGCCCGTACGGGACCTGCAACATGCGGTCGTGCGTTATCCTGCTGAAATGTAGGGTTTCGCAGGGATCGAATGAAGGGTAGAGCCACGGGTCGTAACACATCTGAAATGTAACGTCCACTCTTCAAAGTGCCGTCAGTGCGAACAAGAGGTGACCGAGACGTGTAACCAATGGCACCACATACGATCACGCCAGGTGATACGCCAGTATGGCGATGACGAATACACGCTTCCAATGTGCGTTCACCGCGATGTCGCCAAACACGGATTCGACCATTATGATGCTGTAAACAGAACCTGGATTCATCCGAAAAAATGACGTTTTGTCATACGTGCACCCAGGTTCATCGTTGAGTAAACCATCGCAGGCGCTCATGTCTGTGATGCAGCGTCAAGGGTAACCGCAGACATGGTCTCCGAGCTGATAGTCCATGCTGCTGCAAACGTCGTCGAACTGTTGTTGTCTTGCAAACGTTCCCATCTGCTGACTCAGGGATCGAGACGTGGTTGCACTATCCGTTACGGCCATGCGGACAAGATGCCTGTCATCTCGACTGCTAATGATACGAGGATCCAGCACGGCGTTCCGTATTACCCTCCTGAACCCACCGATTCCATATTCTGCCAACAGTCATTGGCTCTCGACCAAAGCGAGCAGCAATGTCGCGATACGATAAACCGCAATCGCGACAGGCTACAATCTGACCTTTATCAAAGTGGGAAACGTGATGCTACGCATTTCTCCTCCTTACACGAGGCATCACATCAACGTTTCACCAGGCAACGCCGGTCAACTGCTGTTTGTGTATGAGAAATCGGTTCGAAACTTTCCTCTTATCAGCACGTTGTAGGTGTTGCCACCGGCGCCAACCTTGTGTGAATGCTCTGAAAAGCTAATCATTTGCATATCACAGCATCTTCTTCCTGTCGGTTAAATTTCGCGTCTGTAGCACGTCATCTTCGTGGTGTAGCAATTTTAATGGCCAGTAGTGTACCTTCTTACAAAAAGGTCCTAAATATTCTATTCAGTTACCGTACAATAGGAACTTAGTGATAATACGGCCATTATAAAGGGTTTTTCCGTAAGAGCGTGCAAAAATTTAACATGACATACAGGATGCTCCACTAAACAATTTGAGGTAGGGAACCTTAGGTCAGAGAAGCCTGCTTAAGGAGATAATATGAATAAAATCACATTACTGTGTACTTTTTTATTTTAATTAGTTACAGTTAACTGACGGGTTCAATGGTTCAAATGGCTCTGAGCACTATGGGACTCAACATCTTAGGTCATAAGTCCCCTAGAACTTAGAACTACTTAAACCTAACTAACCTAAGGACATCACACACACCCATGCCCGAGGCAGGATTCGAACCTGCGACCGTAGCAGTCTCGCGGTTCCGGACTGCAGCGCCAGAACCGCTAGACCACCGCGGCCGGCTAACTGACGGGTGCTGGCAGGTGTGAAAATAACCGAACTATCAGTTTAATAAGTTACGGCTGCAAAATACTAACTCGAATTCTTTATAGACGAATAGAAGAACTGCTAGAAGACTACCTCATGGAAGATCAGTTTGGATTCCGTAGAAATGAAGGAACACTCAAGGCAATACTAACCCTACGACTTATCTTAACATATAGGTTAAGAAAAGAAAAACCTACGTTTCTAGCGTTTGTAGACTTAGAGAAAGCTTTTCATAATGTTGATTGGAACACTCCCTTTCAGATTCTGAAGGTGGCAGGGATAAAATACAGGGAGCGAAAGGCTATTTACAATTGGTACGGAAACCAGATAAGGCTGTATTCAATCTGTGTATTGAGCAAGCAGTAAAGGAAAAAAAAAAAAAGAAAAATTCGGAGTAGGAATTAAAGTCCAGGGAGAAGAAATAAAAACTTTGAGGTTTGTCAATGACATTGTAATACTGTCAGGACAGCAAAGGAATTGGAAGAACAGTTGAAGGGAATGGACAGTATCTTGAAAGTAGGATACAAGATGAAAATTAACAAAAGTAAAACTAGAATAATGGAATGTAGTCGAATTAAATCAGGTGATGCTGAGGGAATTGGATTAGGAAATGCGACACTTAAAGTAGTAAATTAGTTTTTGCTATTTGGGCAGCAAAATAACTGATGATGGTCGACGTAGAGAGGATATAAAATGCAGACTGGCGATGGCAAGGAAAGCGTTTCTGAAGAAGAGATATTTGTTAACATCTAGCACAGATTTAAGTGCCAGGAAGTCTTTTCTGAAAGTATTTGTATGGAGTGTAGCCACGCATGGAAGTGAAACATGGACGATAAACACTTTAGACAAGAAGGGAATAGAAGCTTTTGAAATGTGGTGCTACAGAAGAATACTGAACGTTAGATGGGGAGATCACGTAACTAATGAGGAGGTACTAAAACGAACTGGGGAGAGGAGAAATTTGTGACACAACTTGACTAGAAGAAGGGATCGGTTGGTAGGACACGTTATGAGCCATCAGGGGAGACCAATTTAGTATTGGAGGGAAGCGTAGAGGGAGGCCAAGAGATGATTACACGAAGCGGGTTAGAGTAGTGACTCATTGATGAAGAGGCTTGCACAGGATAGAGTAGCATGGAAAGCTGCATTAAACCAGTCTTTGGACTGAAGACCATAACAACAACAACAACAGTTAACTACAAATACCATCACTGAGACAATGAACATACCGTTTGTATTGTATCTTACAAAATGTGCTGAAACTGACGGCCATCGAACTCAAAGCAAGCATGACATCGACGAACAAGATTCTGACGCACCCTGACAAATATCCCCGGTATGTTTCGAATCACATCACAAGCAGCTACAATTCTGGCAACTAATTCCATCTCCGTATTGACTGGGGTCTCATACACAAGTGACTTTAGATATCCCCATAGGAAATAATCAAGGAGATTCAGGTCAGGTGACCCCACAGGCCATCGAATAGGACCTCCTCTTCAAATCCAGCGAACAGCAAATACAGCATTGAGATGGTTGCGGACACCCACACTGAAGTGAGGCGGTGCACCGTCAGTTTGTATCCACATCCTCTCACGGACAGCCAAAGGTACGCTCTCCAAAAACTCAGGCAGAACTCTTTGCACGAAGCTAAATTATAGCTGGCGTTTCAGACGGCCACGTAGAAAAGATGGCCCAAAGAGATTGTCGCCCATAATGGCGCCCCAGATATTCACAGCAAAACGAACTTGATGGTCTGACTCTACTACAGCGTGAGGGTTACCCTCGTCCCATACAAGGCTATTCCTGCTCTTCAGTTGAAACTTCCGGCCTGAGAGGCTGTGGTCGATGTATAAAATTGTCACCTAACGTTTCGTCTCCATCTGCGGGAGACATCTTCTGAGGTCGTCCGGCTACTGCCACTGAGGCACCAGGTACTCTCGCTTTTATAGAGAAAAAAGAGGGCATCACCATTCGTCACGTGATGCCGACGGTATGCCTATCTTTGGAAGGCGTCATCATTCTCGATTAAGAGTAATCGATTGTCATTCTGCTGGCTCAACATCGACATCCATATTTTGTCCAACTTTAAAACTTCCTCTTTTCTATTAAAATTACTATGGTGTTTGTGAATCTCTGTTGCTTCTCTATACATGGGCGCATGATAATGGGATGTTTGTGTAAAACGCTTGTGTCATTAAATTTAATTTCGTGGTTCCCATCTCGAAAAACATGCTCAGCTACGGCCGATTTTTCGATGTGTACTAAGCGACAGTTTCTTTTATGTTCGGCTAAGCGGTTGCTCACTCTTCTTTTCGTTGTTCCAATATATACTTGTCCACAACTTCATGGAATTTTGTATGCCCCAGGTGTTGCTAGGGGGTGTCGGGCGTCTTTATCAGTTCTTAAATATTCCTTAATCTTCTTGGTGGGTCTGAAGATTGTTTCGATCCCATCTTTGTCCAGAACTTTCCCGATACGGTCCGTGACTTCATTAATCAACGGTAGGAAAACTTTTCCAGTAGGTGACCGTTGTTGCTCTGGACTTCTGGTTTCTTCTCTTCTTTGATGGAGGGCTCGATCAATTTCCTTGCTGGTATATCCGTTTTTAATGAAGGCTGACCGTAAGTGATTTAGTTCATGTCGCAAGTAAGCCGGCTCTGTCCACCAAGGTTTTCATGACATCTCTTTTTTGCCTAGGATGATGGTAGGTGGAAATTTTATACATCGACCACGGCCTCTCAGCCCGGAACTTGCAACTGAAGACAACACCGGCCGTGAAAGTCTACATTGTATGGCTATTCCTGTCGCGATTCTAGTCGCACAGTCCGGAACCGCGCGACTGCTACGGTCGCAGGTTCGAATCCTGCCTCGGGTATGGATGTGTGTGATGTCCTTAGGTTAGTTAGGTTTAAGTAGTTCTAAGTTCTAGGGGACTGATGACCAAATATGTTAAGTCCCATAGTGCTCAGAGCCATTTGAACCATTTTTTTGGCTATTCCTGCTATTCAAAATACAATCACGATCAATTGAGGCCTCGTCAGTAGACATTTGGAGGAAGTCTGGAGGATCATTCCATTGATGGAGCAACCGCAGACACAATGCGACCCTTGGTGCAAAGTCAGTAACAAGCATTGCGTGGACTCCTTGCGGGTGATATGGATGCAATTGCTATTCGTGGAGTGCTCGCTAAACGCTAGTATGTGCAGTGCCCATTTCACGTGCAATACGACGAGTACTTGTCGTGGGGTCCACTGCAAATGTTCCAGCAACTCCTCTTCAAAATCGGATGTGCGAGTGGTTCTCATATTGCCAGGTCCCTCGTTTCTTTTTTCCAATGTATCTATTTCCCGTTCGTCGACCAAGAGAAATAAAAACTCGTCGTGACCGATGATACCTGTTAGGAAATCATCCATGTACAGCCTTTCAACGCAGCGAGAGCATTTACCCACACACAAGGCGCATGTCAGTGAGTTCTGCGAAACTGTACCGGTACTGCTCCATCATATTGTACTGCATGTCTCTGAATACCACTGAGTAATTAATGGGTCTGTCGTTGATTCACAGCACGTTCTGTCATGGGACATTGTAAATACTATAAAACAGAACCATCTTATCGACAAGTAAAGTAAACAAAACCTGCATCATAACTTCCAAGTAATCATGCTCATCCTCCTTGCTTCCTTGCAGGAAATAAAGAATGCACATGTAAACAAAAAGCACAGTACGTGTAAAATTGTACGCACGTTAGTTGTAAATAAGCTGGAAAATAATGCTAGACAAAGTTGTAGACAAGTTTACTTCCATACCTCCCTAAGCTGGTTGCTCCAACCCCAGGTTCCCCACCTTAAATTGTTCACTGGAGCATTCTCTATGTCCTGTTACATTTTTGCTTGCTCTTACGGAAACATCCTGTAGAATCACCGAATACGGCTAGCAATAGAAACGCACAGACAAAAAAAAAGGGGGGGAAACATCCAGAAGACATGGTCGGAAGTCGACCATCCCTGACTTTCTTCCAGTACACATCATCGGTGGGGGTATGAATGATTAGTTTTGCGATTCTCTGTGAGAGGTAAAAAGGCCATTAGTCTACACTAGTGTTGTTCCTTTTAATGCTGTTACCACGCCTGAAGAGTATATAAGAAGTTTGGATAGCATGAGATGTTGACGGAACACTGAAGCACACGGAGATGCTGCGTAGCTTATGAGACAGCATTATCAGCACCTGACAGTGTTTTAAAGGGTTTCGTTGTGGGTCTCCATGCGACTGGTTTCCTTACAGCGCAGTATCCAAATCTGTGGGGCAAACCTATGTGACAGTGTTCCGACGTTGTACCGCAGTCCCAACCAAATCCGCGCATACACCCAGGCCACAGAGGGTCAATGTCATACTGATAAGTGGACTCAAAGTGCCAAGTTCTATGTAAATTTGAATCGATTTTGTAATCAATGAAATGACATCACATACCTGCCCAATTACTAAAGTTTCCATTTAGTTTTCTCGCATCCTTCCGGATGTTTCACGTGTTTTTGTCACGCATTTTATTTCTGCTTAAAAAGTGCAAAAAGCCGATTCAGATGAAACGATCTCCAAGGAAACTGTAAATGTTCAGTATAAATGGACAAAGTTGAAGAGTATTGGACAATACGCTTGAGGCAGTTACATGTTGATTAAAGTTGTGAGGGTTGGGGAAGACCGCTCGTTTTTCGACAATCTGGTTTCAAAGCTCCTTCGAAAGCATAGAAAGCTTCTGTACAGATTTAAAAGTAATCTGAGCCTCATAGACATACAAAAACTGAAATAAGACAAAATTAGTGTAAGGAGAGCCGAGCGTGAAGCGTCCGAAGAATTCGAAAGCAAAATTCTATCTCCCATTGTGACTAAAAACTCGAAGGAGATTCGGTCTTATATCAAATCAGTAAACCTATCAAAACAATCTGTCCAGACAGTCTGTAACCAAAACGACATCGAATAGGGGGATCAAAGAGAGAAGGCTGAAATGGTAAATTCCTGTTTCCAAAATGTCTCACTAAGGAAGATCGCATTTCTGTTTCTCATTTAAACAGAGGATCGAGCGTAAATTTTTTCGTGAATAAAACAGTCTAGATTGTTTAACATATGTCTTTATTTATAGCGTCGTTTCCCCTACTACCTTCAGCGGATGTTTAATCAAGATTAAAGGAACGAAAAAAGGAGAGGCGTTTGTTATACATTATTAATCTATAGAAGATGAAAAATAAGAAGTTAAAAAGTTTTAAAAACTCACCCCACCGAACTTTTTTAAATTTGACTTTTTAATTTATCACTTTTCATAACTTGATAATATTAACAAACAACTTTGTTACTTAATCATCATTCCAGATCCGATGGTGGCGTAGCCAGAATGACGTTACGAATAGACTTAAAGGTGTGACATGAAGTCCTACGCAATGCCTGTGACAATGACGTAAACTTGATGGGATTTGTGCCAGTGCCGAACAGAGCAATAGGCACAAGCGTAATTAACGAAACTCAACAAGAGTAAATATGTAAAAGGTATTACGAATAATATAACCCTGGCGGAACGCTCTCGCGCCTGAAAGTAGGCAAACCTCACCTAGGGATGTCGAAAGCGTTGCCTAGCCCTCAGGCGCTAAAGAAGCCGCCATGCTGATTTTGAGTCGAAATTTCTGACACGCACATTTGTAACGTGCTTAATAAAGTTGCGTGGGTGGCACAGATGGTGTTGCCGAACTGGGGGGGGGGGGGGTGTCTTACGAGAGTGATCATTTGCCGTTTTATTTACACATATGTTATTGTTGCACTCCTTGTGATCATGCCATAGGAGGGCGGAAAAGCCGGCCGGAGTGGCCGTGCGGTTGTAGGCGCTGCAGTCTGGAGCCGAGCGACCGCTACGGTCGCAGGTTCGAATCCTGCCTCGGGCATGGATGTGTGTGATGTCCTTAGGTTAGTTAGGATTAATTAGTTCTAAGTTCTAGGCGACTGATGACCTCAGAAGTTAAGTCGCATAGTGCTCAGAGCCATTTGAACCATTTGATGGTGGAAAACAGGAGGGCTGGAAAAGCATAAGTACCCTTTACCACTTTGGACCACGTTCAAGTTTAGTTTGATTGTTTTGACTGGACCCTAGTGGTTCCAACCTGTACCCCAGGACAAAAATTGCGTTCACGCTGCACTCAAAAGGGATACGATCACACTCAACGGGGATGCAGCACTGCACTTAAGAACATCATCGTGACGCTCATCGCTCTGCGAATTGTCGACAGCGAAAGCGTGGCAATCAGCGCACCCGAGAAAGGGGTCGTTTCACCGCTGGCATTTAGGACACCCCCCTGTGGTCTTTTCGAGTCGATTCTGGGCGGCGGTGAGTCTGAAATGTTTTCCGGGGCCACCCATACCATGAGAAAACCGCGTGATTTCATCAGTGGACGTCGCGTTTCTGACCTCCATCGCAGAGGCTTCAAGAGAAGGGGTAAATGTGGGTAAGACGGGTTGTGACGAAATTCTCATTGTGCGACACGTCCACTGTGTCGGTGGGAAAAAATTTGTGAAATATGCTGCCAATGTGACATCATTAACCCGACTTACAACTCACATGAACTTCTGAGCTGTGGCCTATTTTCGAATGTATCAACACCTTGCTGTTGAAGCGTCGCCGTGCCAGAGGGCGACGTCGTAGAGCGGCACGCTTTTGCAGCATTACGGAGAAAGGTTGTAGGCACTTTTGAGCAAAATTTCAAAATTATCGCCCCCAATGATCCTTTAATTCCGTAGCGCAGTGTGTTTTGCGAACATAGAACGGACGACCAGCACATCCACGAATGAGGCAGAAAAAACAGGGGCAGCCCAGTAAGCAGAAAAAGGAGAAGAGAACGGATGTGCGTCGGGAACTGCGAAGTGTAACTTCCCCGTTAACGGTAACAGCTGAGGTTTCCATGCCACAGTTTCACCGGGAAATTGGTCCTGGCTGGAGCAAGCTAGATAGTCGGGTGTAGAGAATCGAATATCCAATGAGCGCATGTCAGTACGTTGTTTATGAAACAACCAGTCAGAAGATGGACGAGGCCAGGCGCGTGCGCCGGGATACGGGAGCGGAAAAAGCGGCGATAGCTGTGAGCGTTACTCGGAGATTGGCCTCCCAAGGGTGGCCAAGAGTGCGACGAGAGTTTTTAAATCAACAGGGGCTACGGTAGACGAAGAAAGTGGCAGCGAGTTCTGCATGGAGTGGCGGATAGCGGGGAGACACCGTCAACGTAAATCAAGGTACAATGCTGAAGGGGACACGTGATCTTTTCGGTGAAGGACTGGAGAACCTGTAGTTTTCTGTACCTGCAGCTAGTTTCCAGGAAAACCTACGAGTTTCTTAGGGCATGAATGAGACTAACAAAGTTTTGATAACTCCTTAAGTTAAGCCAGGAATTACTGGGCGCTCCCCTACTAGAGCTACTTTGAACTTAAATTTAATAAAAGAATTTCACTCTCACTTTACATACACTTGTCCTTATTGGTATGAGGGCATACTGAAAAGTAATGTCTCCGAATTCTTTTATCTGAAAACTCTTGAAGCTTTTCAAATAAAACAAATGTTGTTAACATTCTACACTTTTATTCTTTATGTCTACATATTTATTTCTCAACATAGACATCTTACCGACGAACACATTTCTCCCAACGAGAGACCAGTTTTTTGGTACCAAAGAGAAGACTCCGAAAGTGTTCTGTAAGTTCTGATAACAGATGAAAATCGGATGGGGCCAAGTCAGGATTGTATGAAGGATGATCGATGACAGTGAACGCAAGGCGTCGGATTGTTGCAGATGTAACAGTGCCCGTGTGTGGTCTGGCATTGTCATGCTGAAGGATATGGTGCTCCTTGTGTGGACGAACTCTTCGAATTCGAAACTCGATTACAGCAAGCCGTTTCTCAAACACCGCCATAGTTACGTTACACAACGCCACGTTACACGCTAAAATTTGGAGCCCTGAAGCGACAAAGGGTTTCTATTTGGGTCAGTGAAGCGGAAAGTCTACCGAGTAATATGCATGAGATGTAATACCTCAACAGATATTGAGAACACAATCCAAAATTCGCAGGCATTACCTTTCAGCACGCCCAGTAGTTTGTTTGTTTGTTCACGTATTTTGTGTTGTCACTGCATCCCTGTGTGTTGTGTTACATTTGAGTGTGGCGGAATGAAAAGAAGAGATGTCAATTAATTCCATTCATTGTTATTTCCAGCGTTGATATCCCTAGGATTCGCCGAACCTTTCAATTGTATTTGTCTTCGGGAAATGAGTTTTCAGAAGGGCCCATTGCATCCCGGTAAATTACCGTTGTGTTACAGTGTCAACATTATACAGTGAGGCTGGAGACCCAGTTATTTAGTTATCGGTGCCGCGACCGGTAATATTACAGGCAGTCAAAAGTAATTGACTTCATTTAGTTAACTAAGTAAAGGAGTGGAACGTCATGTAAGTCGCAATGAGAGAAATCTCGTATGCACAAGTAACATGGTTTCCTAGTGTAACGTGGTCAGACCAGACCTGACCTAGGCTACAGATGCTGTATATCTTTAGCAGTACCGTCATCGGTTGTTTTCCCGTGGGCGCTGCTAGGCGGTTTTATTACTGCGAGCCGTTCAATAAAGAGCTGTTCGTTTCTAGGGTGGCTATTCCCTACAGTGGCACTGCGATCGTCTTATAGTACGTCGAAGAAGTGATAGCCGTAATGGAAAATTTAGGGTGAGCAATAAAAGTGCAAGGGGACAGAAACTAATGACAACTTTCGCAAATGACAGTCTTCTCGCCGTAAGTCAGCAGCCTCATGTTCGTCTTCAGAATCGTGAAAAACCCCATTCGCTGTCTAGTTGGATCTCCCTGTTCTGTGAGGTCTAATTTTCCTTTCTTACTGTCCTGAAATTTTTTCTAAGAATAAACTGAAAAATAAATTCTCGAACCTGAAAATTTTTCCGCATTCGTGCACCCAGTATTTCATTCATTCACACTTCGTGTTCCGCCAGTCCCATGAGAAAGGAGAGTATCCAGGAGGTGGAACGAGTGAAGTTTACATTAATAGGTAGGAGCAAACCTTGCTGCGTACTTTTGTATAGCAGTATACTGTTCTGTCCCACGCTATTACCACCACCAGGTAGGTCACTAGGAAACTCGTCGAAACACTGCTAGAAAACGACGACACGACTCGATTGAAACACGCTAGCATTTCATCGATGAAATATGTCGAGAAAGACTGCATTCCCATACCGTATGAGCATTATCGTGTGAGTGGGTGCATCGCTAGGCCATTGAAGCGCTTTCTGCAAGATGTATGGTGATTAACTTTAAACAATATTCTTATTGCACGCTTCTACAGAATAAAACTTTTTCACCTGAGCTGAAATACCGTAGAAGGTTATGGCATAGAGCAGAATTGAGTGGAAACATGCAACGTATACTAGTAACCCTCTAAATTAATTAATCAGTATGATTACTTTTATAATTGCCTAGTACAAAAATATCTACCCAAATGACATCAGTTTTTGTTAATTATTTTAAAGGACATCAAAGAGTACACGGACTAATAGGGGCGGGAGAGGAGCCATGTCGCTGGCGCTACCATCAACACTCCCATGCAAGAGCGATTTACAGGTATAGGCAGTGTGCAGAAGCTAGCCTAAGGCAGCAGATGTATTTATATTTCAAGTGAATCTGTAATCAGTGAATTAAATATTCTGCCGTGGAGTCAGGAAACATTTTTTGTAAAAATATGAGTAGTTAGAGATAGATATCCTCGGTGTTGCAAAACAGATTGTATACCAGAGTATGCTGATACAATAACTGCATACTTACCGCTAGCAATTAAACAGGGTGTTTCTTGCCATCGTGTACAAACTCTAGAAATTGATCGATGAGAGGATACGAAACAAAACAGGTCTAATGAACTTATGTCCGGAAATGTATGGTTCCCATGCTATAGACCATTTATTCAATCATACTTTGTTACAGAGACTGCCGTCTAATATGCGCTGTACCATGCAGCCACAGTTACAATAAGCATGGTTTTCTCCTAGACGGTGGTACAGTTACTCATACGTCATGCCCTAGCACCATTTCCTGCCATAGTAACTAATAATGTTGTGTCTGATTCAAGTCTTCTGCGCCGGCCGCGGTAGCCGAGCGGTTCTAGGCGCTCAGTCCGGAACCGCGCGACTGCTACGGGCATGGATGTGTGTGATTTCCTTAGGTTAGTTAGGTTTAAGTAGTTCTAAGTTCTAGGCGACTGATGACCTCAGATGTTAAGTCCCATAGTGTTCAGAGCCATTTGAACCATTTTTAGCCAAGTCTTCTGCTGACTCACCTTATAAGTGGATGCTATGCAGCGTTGTACACAATGGTTCCGTATTCGAATCGAGAGCTTGCTGACACGGTGCTTATTTACAGAAAGGCAAATGACAACGGCGGCGGACAGCAAGGTTGAATCAGGAGACCTATCCGGGCCGACAAGAACCACAGCACTCAATGTTCGCAAGAACGTTTCTCCGTTTGTCTGAGACAGGGTCGTTTCAGGAAATAGGAAATCATGAAAGACGTAGCCGTAAGTTTGACACCAGACTTGGAGGAAAATGTGATTAACATTGTGGAAGGCAACCGCCGTGTCAGTACCAGGCAGTTGGGCCCCAGAACAGGGGAAAGCAGGCGACCGTGTGGAACATTCTCCACGACAACTGTTACTACCCTTATCACTTACAGCCGTGTGCAGCGACAGGCTTTCCACATCGGGAGCAGTTTTGTCAGTGGTTTCCATCCTATTCACAGATGAGGCCACCTTTCATGGAGTGGTGACTTCAACTTTCATGACTGTCATCTGTGGTATAGTATGCAGTACCCCATGGTATGGTGATAGCCGGAATATGAGAGTCGGGATAATTGGCGACCGTATTTCGGGACCAGTCTTCTTTCCACGTCGCCTAACATATCGGAACTACCGACATTTCTTGTGGGTGACGCTGCTTCCCCAACTGGGAGAAGTGCCACTGATGATTCGAAGGGTTATGTGACTGCTACATGATGGTGTTCCATCCCTCTTCGCCGTTAACGTCCGGACTCATCTCAATCGTGTTATCCTTGGTCGGTGGATCGGACGAGGGGATCCTGTTGCATGGCCTGTTCGTTCACCGGATCTCAACCAGTGCGATTTCTGTTTATGGGGCCGTCTCAAAAGTATTTTGTATGCAAAGCTCATTCCAGATGTGGAGACATTGGAGCAGCGTATTCATGCTGCCTTAGACACTGTTCTGATGCAGCCTTGCCGATGTGTACACGCCTGCGTTGAGGAACATGGAACCAATTTCGACACATCCTGTAACTGTGGCTGTATGGTACAGCGCGTATTAGACCGCAGTCTCTATAACAATGTATGATTGAATGAATGGTCTTTAGCATGGAAAGCAAGCATTTCCGCACATAAATTCATTAGACCTTTTTTCTTCTGTATGCTTTTAATCGATCAATCCCTAAAGATGTCCGCCCCCGGTAGCTGAGTGGTCAGCGCGACAGACTGTCAATCCTAAGGGCCCGGGTTCGATTCCCGGCAGGGTCAGAGATTTTCTCTGCTCAGGGACTGGGTGTTGTGTTGTCCTAATCATCATCATTTCATCCCCAACGACGCGCAAGTCGCCGAAGTGGCGTCAAATCGAAAGACTTGCACCAGGCGAGCAGTCTACCCGACGACAGGCCCTCGTCACACGACGTTTCAATCCCTAAAGATTGTACACATGGAAAAAATCTCCCTGAATACAACAGACATTAATCGAAAGATCTGTACTTTAAAACTCGAAAGTTGCGCAAGTCACACCAATACTCAACAAAGAAAATGGGAGTAATCCGCTGAATTACAGACTCATGTCAGTAGCGTCGGCTTGCAGCAGAATTTTGGAAGATATACTGTGTTCGAAAACATGATCTATCGGCAAACAGCCAAAACGGACTGAGAAAATATTGTTCTTGTGAAACGCAACTAGCTCTTTATTCTCACGAAGTAATGAGTGTTATCCAAAGGGAATGTCAAACTGATTCCATTTTTTTAGGTTTCAGAAGCCTTTTAACACAGTTCCTCACAATCGACTTCTAATCAAATTGACTATCTACGGAGTATCGCCGCAACTGTGTGACTGGATTCGTGACTTCCTGTCAAAAACGTCGCAGTTCGAAGCAACTGACGGGAAGTCGTCGAGTAAAACAGTAGTAATATCTGGCGTTCGCCAAGGAAGTGGTACAGGCCCTCTTCTGTCCCTGATCTACATAAACGACATGGGAGTCAATCTGAGCAAGCCTCTTAGATTGTTTACACAAGATGCTGTCATTTACCGCCTAGTAAAGTCATCAGAAGATCAAAACCAATTGCACAATGATTTGCTCAAGATAACTGTATTGTGCGAAAACTAGCAATTGACCTCAAATAATGGGAAGTGTGAGATCAACCACATGAGTACTACAAGGAATACGTCAAATTTTGGATTCACGATAAATCACACACATCTAAATGCTGTCAATTCAGCTAAATACATAGGAATTACAATTACGAACAACTCAAACTCGAACTATCACATAGATAATGTTGTGCAGAAGGCATACCAAAGACAACAGTTCATTAAGAGAACCTTTGGAAATGCAACAGGTTTACTAAAAAGAATGCCTACACTACGCTCGCCCGTCTTCTTGCGTATCAGAAAGTATTGACGGAGGACATCGAAAAAGTTAAAAAAAAAGGGCAGTTAGCTTTTATTATTGTGAAATAGGGAACGCCACGGATATGATACGAGAATCCAGGTGGCAGTCAGTAAAACAAAGATGATTTTCGTTGCGGCAGGATCTTCTCATGAAATTTCAATCACCAATCTTTTCCTCCGAATGGGAAATTATTATTTTGGCACCCACATGCTCATCATATTGATCATGAGGAATGGTCTTCATAATAAAATAAGAGAAATCAGATATCGCACAGAAAGATTTAAGTGTTCGTTTTTCCCGCGCTCTATTCGACAGTGGAAGGGTAGAGAAGTAGCTAGGAGGTGGCCAGGCATCTAATTGTGAATTGCAGATTAATCATGCAGATGCATATGTAAACATGAGAGCAAGCCTTGCCTTCAGCAGAGAAAGAGCAAAGAGAGAAATGAAAATGGGTGACAGATATACAAAACTGTTAAGAAAACTGATGTAAAAGGAGATAATTGTCGCAAAACGTTGAGTTTTTAACAACGTTAATAATATTGGAACTCCTAAACATGATACAATTATCTGAAAACGATACTGATTTTAACACCACAATACTTATCTATATGTGGTCCTACTGAGCATGTTCCTGACATCCACTGACCTCGCCGGCCGCGGTGGTCTAGCGGTTCTAGGCGCGCAGTCCGGAACCGCGCGACTGCTACTGTCGCAGGTTCGAATCCTGCCTCGGGCATGGATGTGTGTGATGTCCTTAGGTTAGTTAGGATTAAGTAGTTCTAAGTTCTAGGGGACTGATAACCTCATAAGTTAAGTCCCATAGTGCTCAGAGCCATTTGAACCATTCCACTGACCTCTGCACTGAACTGCCGTTCCGCTGAGGTAGACCTACAGTTTTAACGTTGGCTCCAACGCACGGGGCAACTAGGAATTGTCTACATACTATGCCAAACGTAAAACAAGCATTAAGTGAAAGAAAAATATCCCAAGACATACTGCGGATTGAAACCAGGAACCGGGGACCTACAGCCTTATCCACCAAAACATATTCAAAGAGTCAACAGGGAAAAAAAGAAAAGAATGAAAAAATTATGCATTTATTGAAGTCAGAAGTGTTTGCTGACAGTACGTATCCACAGAAGTTTCCATACTTTAAACTGAATCCTAAGACAAGGCAACATCACTTTGCAGGTACCAATTTACTTTCTAATTCATAATGATCAATCCGGTAACATCTGCCAAAACTATGAAACACCACTCATACTATCTCACCAAATGAAAATAGTGTTCTACATTGATCTAGAAAGCCTTAAAGCACAAGTATTGCCGCGGATACCGCAGAAACACACTGGCCTTATGCCAGGAAGGGAAGGAACTGACCAACGAGCCCTGAACATCTGCCAAATTACTGAAAACTGCAGAGAACCACCGTTGCAGCATACACGTGTTTCAGTGATCGCAAGAAAATCGTTTAGTTTCGCACGGTAATGTATTCCACGGACAATGCCATATCGCAGACAACAGGTTACTTCATTTATTTACTCATAGTGATGTCAGACATGGGACTAAAAAGCATTGGAGGCATTAGCGTATTAAGAAAGGAAAAGGCACCGAAGAGACCACTCTGCCGTTGCACTTGCTAATGGAAGTAAGGAGTAACAGAGGATTTGTCGACCTAGAGAAAGCGTTCGACGTTCTCAGAAAAAAAGGTGCAACAACGAAGATGGAACAAAAAGAATGGAATGTCAAGAATGAAGTGTAAGACAGGATCTTCGATAGGGATGCAGTTTTTCTCCCAGGCTGTTAAATCTCCTTGTCGAAGAAGCGGTGAAGGAAATAAAAGAAAGGTTCGAATGCGGCATTAAAATTCAGGGTGAAATATGAAAATTACGAGCCACGACGTAGACGAAGCGAAGGAATACTATTACCTTAGAAGCAAAGTATACATGACAGAGGAAGAAAGACGGACATAAAAAGCAGACTAATGCAGGCAAAGAGGGATTCCTGGCCAAGAAATACATAAATGACCTTGTGGATAACATCGGAAGTTCACTGAGGCTTTTTGCAGACGATGCTGTGGTGTATCGAGAGGTTGTAACAATGGAAAATTGTACTGAAATGCAGGAGGATCTGCAGCGAATTGACGCATGGTGCAGGGAATGGCAATTGAATCTCAATGTAGACAAGTGTAATGTGCTGCGAATACACAGAAAACAAAGGAAGTAGGTTACAGTACGCTTGTTCGCCCACTGCTTGAATACTGCTCAGCAGTGTGGGATCCGTACCAGATAGGGTTGATAGAAGAGATAAAGATCCAACGGAGAGCAGCGCGTTTCGTTACAGGATCATTTACTAATCGCGAAAGCCTTACGGAGATGATAGATAAACTCCAGTGGAAGACTCTGCAGGAGAGACGCTCAGTAGCTCGGTACGCGCTTTTGTTAAAGTTTCGAGAACATACCTTCACCGAAGAGTCAAGCAGTATATTGCTCCCTCCTACGCATATCTAGCGAAGAGACCATGAGGATAAAATCAGAGAGATTAGAGCCAACACAGAAGCATACCGACAATCCTTCTTTCCACGATCAATACGAGATTGGAATAGAAGGGAGAACCGATAGAGGTACTCATGGTACCCTCCGCCACGCACCGTCAGGTGGCTTGCGGAGTATGGATGTAGATGTAGAAAAGTCTGTCAGCATCAAACATCGCCCTTAATTAGAGGAAGAAATTTCATAGGCTGTACGTTTGGAGCACAAAATTTTGTGGAAGTGAATCATGGACTGTGGAAAAACCAAAGAAGAAAAGAATCGAACCGTTTGAGATGTAGTGCTACAGAATAATGCCGAAAATTAGGTGGACTGATAAGGAATAAGGAGATTATCCGCCGAGTTGGCGAGGAAAATATTATCTGGAAAACAAAGACGAGATAGTACAGGTTGGTAGGACAAGTATTAAGACACCAGGGAATAACTTTCGTGATACTAGACGGAGCTGTAGAGGGTGAAAACTGTAGGAGAAGACAGAGATTGAACTACATACAACTAATAATTGAGGACGTAAGGCGTAAGAGCTACTCCGAGCTGAAGAGGTTGGAACAGAACAAGAAGTCGTGGCGAAGGGGTGGTCAAAAAGTTTTAGTTTGAGGGCGTTGCAGCAGCGTATATACTCTACTGGCCATTAAAATTGCTACACAACGAAGATGACGTGCTACAGACGCGAAATTTAACCGATAGGAAGAAGATGTTGTGATATGCAAATGATTAGCTTTTCAGAGCATTCACACAAGGTTCGCGCCGGTGGCGACACCTACAACGTGCTGATGTGAGGAAAGTTTCCAACTGATTTCTCATACACACACAGCAGTTGACCGGCGTTGCCTGGTGAAACGTTGTTGTGATGCCTCGTGTAAGGGGGAGAAATGCGTACCATCACGTTTCCGACTATGATAAAGGTCGGATTGTAGCCAATGACTGTTAGCAGAGTATGGAATCGGTGGGTTCAGGAGGGTAATACGGAACGCCGTGCTGGATCCCAACGGCCTCGTATCAATAGCAGTCGATATGACAGACATCTTATCCGCATGGCTGTAACGGATCGTGCAGCCACGTCTCGATCCCCGAGCAAGAGATGGGGACGCTTGCAAGACAACAACCATCTGCACGAACAGTTCGACGGCAGTTGCAGCAGCATGGACTATCAGCTCGGAGACCATACCACCACAGACAGGAGCGCCTGCGATGATGTACTCAACGACGAACGTGGGTGCACGAATGGCAAAACGTCTTTTTTTCGGATGAATCCAGATTCTGTTTACAGCATCATGATGGTCGCATCCGTGTTTGGCGACATCGCGATGAACACACACTGGAAGAGTGTATTCGTCATCGCCATACTGGCGTATCACCCGGCGTGATGGTATGGGGTGCCATTGGTTACACGTCTCGGTCACCTCTTGTTCGCATTGACGGCACTTTGAACAGTGGACGTTACATTTCAGATGTGTTACGTCCTGTTGCTCTACGCTTCATTCGATCCCTGCGAAACCATACATTTCAGCAGGATAATGCACGAATGCATGTTGCAGGTCCTGTACGGGCCTTTCTGGATACAGAAAATGTTCGACTGCTGACCTGAGCAGCACTTTCTCCAGATCTCTCACCAATTGGAAACGTCTGGTCAATGGTGGCCGAGCAACTGGCTCGTCACAATACGCCAGTCACTACTCTTGATGAACTGTGGTATCGTGTTGAAGCTGCATGGGCAGCTGTACTTGTACACGCCATCCAAGCTCTGTTTGACTCAATGCCCAGGCGTATCAATGCCGTTATTACGGCCAGAGGTGGTTGTTCTGGGTACAGATTTCTTAGGATCTATGCACTCAAATCGCGTGAAAATGTCATCACATGTCTCTGATAATATATTTGTCCAATGAATACCCGTTCATCATCTGCATTTCTTCTTTGTGTAGCAATTTTAATGGCCAGTAGTGTATAATGTAGTGCGACTCCGATTGGGATATATAAGCAACGACAGGCAGGCAAGGGATTAGTGTGGCATTCGTGTCTTTTCAACGTTGTGCGGTAAATGCGGAAATGTGAACTATGGTGACGTTATTACTAAATGCGTGTAAAAGGACCAACGTGCTGTTACTCTTTTCTTGGGTGCTGAAGCACGAACACTGTAGACATCCATCGGTGAGTGAAGAACGTTCATTGGGCAGCACTTCTGTCGGTATCCAGTGTTGCGGAATCGTGCGCCAAGTTCCGTGCTGGTCGCAGTTCGACACAAGACACTTCCCTCATATCGCAAACGTCGTAACACAGAAGTTACGGCATTCAAGAGGAAGAAACTCCAGCATCCGCCCTATAGTGCCGATCTCACTGCATGCGAATATCAAGCATTCCGTCTCTTTAAAAAGGCCTTCAAGGGTCGATGATTTCTGTCGGACGAGGATGTGCAGCAGGCAGTTAGCACTTCTTCCCGCCGTGGGACACGGCATTGATTGTCTCAATGCTCACGGCGATTTCGCCTTACCAGCACACCGATTCTGGACTGTATGGCCTCTAACGGAAACTTTCTGATCCCCCCTTGTACATCTGGATTGAGTGTACTCGCTTGTACAAATAATGGCTTTCCCGGAAACGGGGTAGCTGCGCGGTCTCAAGCGCCTTGCCACGGTTCTCGCGGCTTCCCCCGTCGGAGGTGCGAGGTCTCCCTCGGGCATGGATGTGAGTATTGTTTTTAGCGTAAGTTAGTTTAAGTTAGATTAAGTAGTGTGTAAGCCTAGGGACCGATGACCTCAGTAGTTTGGTCCCATAGGAACTTACTACAAATTTCCAAAATTTTCCCGAAAGACTATGGAGAGAAGCTAATGAACAAATTAGCACAATGACAAGATACACTGCCGGCCGCGGTGGTCTCGCGGTTCTAGGCGCGCAGTCCGGAACCGTGCGACTGCTACGGTCGCAGGTTCGAATCCTGCCTCGGGCATGGATGTGTGTGATGTCCTTAGGTTAGTTAGGTTTAAGTAGTTCTAAGTTCTAGGGGACTAATGACCTCAGCAGTTGAGTCCCATAGTGCTCAGAGCCATTTGAACAATTTTTGAACAAGATACACTCTAAGTAGCAGTAAGTAGTAAGTGCTAACCGTGCATGTCAATGAGCTCCGTTGACTGCTCCTAATGAATAAGAAGTATGACTGTACTACCAACAGTCAGTAACTCCAGTGACTGAACTTCTTCATGACATGGATGAGTAAGTGTAGGAAAAAAAAACACTAAAAATCACATACTCAGTAAAAGGAAGAGGAGTATTTGTTTACTTAAATTTGTCTATGCTGAGAAGCAGGTCCTGTGAAAATTAAAATTAAACTACGGATCTTCCATGACAAATAAAGCCAATATATAGTCAAAACATTGTACAACCATTTTGAACACTGAATAAATTTCCAGCTGCCAAGGTCACTAAAATCATTATTCATATGTATTATTTCTGCGATTCTCTGATGCCATCTTCAGATCTATGGTTACATCATTATACGCAATTAAACACAGACTCGAAGGTGGCAACAGAGAACTGCTGAAACCGGTAATCTACATGAATAAATTATTTTAGAAATCTTGGCAGTTGAAAACTTATTCAGTGTTCATAGTCCTACAGATCAGCCCCAGGCTCACGATTTCAGAAGTTTTTAAGCATTTGAATGCAAGGACATCACAATATTTCCAACAACTATAATGATATTTAGAGGATTTTACAGATTGAGGTGAAACGTGCTGGACCTCAGCTACGATCCTCATTTACACAAGTAAAAGAAATCCGCCATGTAGTTACTGTACGTACTTCTTTTGCAAACCGATTTCAAAACATAAAAAACTTAATTTTCAATAAAAACAACTTTTGTGATTATAAATGTGTGTAAACACGCCGAGTCGGAGCTATGTCCAACCGAAAACCTAACGCTTGTATTCTTTCGTGTTTGTCGACATTACAAAGCCCTGACTAGGTGTGTTTAGGCTCACCGAACAATCACAGATGATTTTTTCCGCGTTAACAATGAAGCTGCTATACTTTAACGTCGTTTTTCGAAACAAATAAATCTATTTACTACCTGGTGGAATTTCTTTTCTTTTTACAAATATTGATCTTAGTTCAACAAATTCCTGGCCCGAGTTTTGTGAGTCCTGAAGACTCATGATGTTTAGTGTGTTGGAAACGTAAAAAAACCGGATCTGTATGACTAGGATTCGCGCTCTGAGCGTTCTGTGCACAGTTAATTATGTATATATATAACAATAAAAATTTCCTGTGGCTCAATAGCCGGGTGCAAGTCTTTTTATTGGACGCCACTTCGACGACTTGCCTCATCATACCATTGAAACGGGACCTAGAGTTTAATGTGGGTTCCGAACCACGTGTTGTTTCTGGAGACTCATCCCACCGTGGAGAGGTGAAGGCTAGGCTAAAACGAAGATTGAAATAACGGTGGTCTGACCGAGACTCGATACCGAGACCTCTCCGTTCCCAGCATCCGCTTTACCGCTGGGCCACCAGGCCCAAAACATATGTCGATAATTCATCTACAGATTTTGATGAGTGAGTTTGCGAGTATCGAAATATGGGACATATTTCTTTTGACTGTTGTCTTACAAGCTTAATTATTTTACACGGCCAAGGAGACGTAGGTCTTAGAATGTGACAAAAAATTTCAACCTGATACATCTACCTGCTCCTGATAAAAAGATGTCTTAAATAGTCTGACAGACAGACAGCTAAGGAACGGAATCCTAAAAAGTCGCTATATGAGAATGTTTCATGTTCTTAGTAGCACAATAAACAGTCACTCGACAATTGCTCAGTTTTGAGTAGGCAACAACCGAAATCGTCCTTGTTCGTACTAAACGAAACGCGTTGGCATTCACTTGGAGTGATAATACCTGTCTTACAGGCAACCAAGAATGTCTGTTACTCTTGATTATCAGACTCCTTTAAAGCAGTTTCAAGAATTCTGCTCAAACTGCAACACTTAGATCATTACTCTGAGTCTACAACTACACTCTGCAAACCACTGTGAAGTACATGTCAGAGGGCCTTCAAATTGTAGCACTTACTAATGTTTCTTCCCGTACCATTCCCGTGTGAAACGCGAGAAAAACGACCGCATAAAGGCCTCTGGGCACGCTCTAATCAGTCATGTATTGTATTGTAGTATATTTCTAAATTATTCACTTCAGGCTTCCTCAAACTTTGCAGGTAAGCCCTCGCTTATATCCGAGCGCCTGGCAGTTCAGGTTTTTCGGCATCTCGTTAACGTTCTCCTGCAAGTATGGAAATGCCGTGTGGCTAGGACCTCCCGTCGGGTAGACCGTTCGCCTGGTGCAAGTCTTTCCAGCTGACGCCACTTCGGCGACTTGCATGTCGATGGGGATGAAATGATGATGATGATGATGATAAAGACAAAACAACACCCAGTCCCTGAGCGGAGAAAATCTCCGACCCAGCCGGGAATCGAACCCGGGCCATTAGATGAGACAATCAGTCGCGCTGACCAGTCAGCTACCAGGGGCGGACCTCCTGCAAGTCAAACAAACCTTTGCCCATTCCTACTGTTATTCTTTGTATACTTTCACTATTCAGTGTTAATCTTACTTCGTGTGAGTCCCACACGATTGTTCAATATCCCGTCATTCTTATAATATGAAGAACAGAGTTATCTGATTACAAGCAGGGCATTTGTTTTACAATGGAGTGTATCGCTGTAGGAAGCTGTATTCGGATTTACACGTTACCACTGGAGAGTACCGCTTAACAAACACGGCACATGATCTGTTGCATAATAAGTGGTTCTGTGTTGTCCTGAAAAGCGAACAGATCTCGTGTAAGACGACTAAAATGTCATATCTGAGGTAAAATGCTTCACCTATATAGATGACACAGCACTCGCTGTCACAGACCAAATATTTGAGGAAGTGAGAAAGAAGTTGTGAAGAGTAAGGGACATCCGTGCAAAGTTGCCTGGCAGCTATAAGGTGCTGGCAAGGCGCCGGGAATGCTTTATTCTTCCTGGAGGCCTCATTATGCCATGAAGTCTAACCTGTTTGCTGAGCCGCTCCTCAGAGTTACAATAATTTGTGAATTTTATTTACCTTGATGTAAAGTAATTCGTCAGTCTGTGTACTTGTCGTGGAGAGAGAATATAAATTATGACTTTTTAATGAAATTGTGTTGAAAGGGCCATATGTTGATTCCGTAATCCTACTTTAGCTATTGAAGTTTAGGTCTTACTATTAGACGGTATACAGCTTTTGCGTAATGGCGTCAAAAAAGATATGCCGGAAAAGTGGCGTTCTTGGCGGTGGCTTCTACCCATTTTGTAAGGATACTTGAAAGCAGCGGCCGAAAGAAGGGCTCAGCGGCGATACTTACAGCAAGTGCTTATAATAATGATCTAGAAGCGGCTGATAAGAAAAGCGGAGAAAAAGAAAGTTAATAGAAGGAAAAACTGAAAGCATCGAAGAGAAGAAAGGCAGTAAAAACAGGAGATCGAAGAGCGGGAAACCCAGCCCTAGAACAACTCTTTTCGATGGCAACGATGTTGCACCCAGAGTGCATGTACTGCGAAGAAAAATTTTCAAATTCATGGCCAAAGTAGTGGATTAAGTATCAATTGTGCTCTCTCTGGGGTCACTAGCTCTGTTCAGGAGCTGAGGAACACAACTTAATTTCTATTTGTGAGAAGTGTAAATAATTTAATTCGGATCATGTTTTACAATAAAATATATTAAATGATTTGATAAAACAGTTTTTATCCGTTATTTTTGAGTTGCAAACTAAGTGGTCATTTTGCCACATTGTGAAAATTGGATGTCTCAAGTGCTAATTAAACTATTCGATATTATACTTCAATAGATGCAGACTGTAATCACTGATTTCTATGCATTTTTGTCTATTGATACTCAGCTTAAAAAATAGGAATACCTTACCCTGGCCACTTTGCCCAGCTCTCCCCTACTTGAATGTGTGGCACATTTCACACATCAAAAAAGTTTTGCATCACCCCGGCTCCCAAAAGATAGACGTTGACTGTGGATACTGTATGACAGACAAAGTCCCTTTGACTGTTCAGAGATGTCACAAAACCTTCCCAAAGATGTAAACAACCATGCATGAGCAATGCCCATTAGACGGAGGGGGTCCGAAAGTCGATCAGTTCCAGTCATTCCACCAGGAAGGAAGTACACGGCTCATGTTGTCTGTAGTTCAACCATGTCTAGGCGGTCAATACCATGGTTCGATCGCGTCCGCATTCTTACTTTGTGCCAGAAAAGGCTCTCAACAAGGAAAGTGTCCAGGCGTCTCGCAGTGAACCAAAGCGATGTTGTTCGGACATGGAGGAGATACAGAGAGACAGGAACTGTCGATGACATGTCTCACTCAGGTCGCCCAAGGGCTACTATTGCAGTGAATGACCGCTACCTACGGATTATGGCTCGGAGGAACCCTGACAGCAACGCACCAAGTTGAATAATGCTTTTCGTGCAGCCACAGGACTCAAACTGTCCGCAATAGGCTGCATGATGTGCAGCTTCACTCCCGACGTCCATATTTGAAACCACGACACCGTGAAGCACGGTACAGATGGGCCCAACAACATGAAGAATGAACCGCTCAGGACTGGCATCACGTTCCCTTAACCGATGAATGTCGCATATGACTTCAACCAGACAAACGTCGGAGACGTGTCTGGAGGCAACCCGGTCAGGCTGAACGTCTTAGACACACTGTCCAGCACAACTTGTGAATGACTTTCTTCAGGGTAACGACATCGCTCGACTAGAGTGGCCAGCACCCTATCGAACATGCCTGAGATTGATTGGAAAGGGCTGTTTATGGACGACGTGACACACCAACCACTCTGAGGGATCTACGCCGAATTTCCGTTTAGGAATGGAACAATCTGGACCAACAGTGCCTTGATGAACTTTTTGATAGTATGCCACGACCAATATAGATGTGCATCAATGCAAGGGACGTGCTACTGGGTATTAGAGGTACCGGTATGTACAGAAAACTGGAGCACCACCTCTGAAGGTCTCACTACAGGGTGGCACAACATGCAATGTGTCTTTTTCATGAGCAGTAAAAAGTACGGAAATGATGTTTATGGCCGGCCGGTGTGGCCGTGCGGTTCTAGGCGCTTCAGTTTGGAGGCGCGTGACCACTACGGTCGCAGGTTCGAATCCTGCCTCGGGCATGGATGTGTATGATGTCCTTAGGTTAGTTAGGTTTAAGTAGTTCTAAGTTCTAGGGGACTGATGACCACAGATGTTAAGTCCCATAGTACTCAGAGCCATTTGAACCATTTTTTTATGTTTATGTTGATCTCTAATCAAATTTTCAGTTCAGGTTCCGGAACTCTCGGAACCGAGGTGATGTAAAACTTTTTTTGGTGTATGTTTTGCGATGCAAACCACTTAAAACTGAACCGTGGCAGAATAATCAGATAAATGCAACTTGGGTAAACCTGTACCAGTACTGTGGAGTACAACTTTGTTTGTTTGTTTGTTTCTTTTAGGACGCGAAAACAACTAAGTTCATAAGCGCTCATGTCATAACCTTAGATCAAGAAATAAAAGAACTTATACACGACTATACGTCAAGCTCAATTGACGGAAGGAAAGCGAGCTAAGAACAAGGAGACTTCCTAGTGGAGAAAGGTCCACAGAATACGCTGGAGAGATAGCGGAGGTCCCGAACCAAATATTAAATGTTATTCGCTGTATTGCTACGAAGGATAAAAAGTAAAACATGGTCGACAGGACGCGCATCGTTCGCACAAACAGCCGATAACTCAGATGGCAAACATATATAAGAACGTAAGTGGTTAAGAAAAGGGAAATAGCGAACCGAAAAAAGTTGACGACAATGAGCACAAAGTGGTGGGGGATCATCACTTAACAAATGGCGATGGCTAAAACGACGATGCCCAATACGCTACCTATCTAAAATGATATCCTCGCGACGAGAGGGCCGAAATGAAGTCGGCTAAGCCGCTGATAAAGATTTGATTCCGCGGAGCTAATTCCCTTGAAGAGATGACTTCTGGTGATGTCTAACTGACACCTCCTGCCGACAGACAGAAACACGGAGGTCATCCTACAGGATGGAAGAGTTAGCGGACCGAGGTAGGAGGACTGCAGCCTTGGCAGCAATATCAGCAGCCTCATTTCCCGTAAGACCGACGTGACCACGAAGCCACGTGAACATCACAGCGGCTCCCTCAACAGCGACCAAATGGAAGCGTTCTTGGACCCTCTGTACTAAAGGATGGACTGTGTACAGCACAGAGGCTTTGAAGGGCACTGAGAGAGTCGGAGCAGATGACGCAATTGAAAAGCCTGTGTCACCGTATGTACTGGGTGACCTGATAAAAGGCGATGAGCTCCGCTGTAAATATTGAGCAGTGTTCTGGAAGCCGACACCGAAAATGGTCGGTGCCAATGAAGAACGGACACCCGACACCACTTGTCTCAGAGCCGTCGGTGTACACGAAGGTACTATCCCGTGCGAATGTCGAGAAACTTACAGCGACAGATCGAATCCAGAGTAGTGCCTTAGGAAGCGAATGAAGTCCAAGATGAACACGTACCGCCGCACGAAGCCAAAGTGATCATCGGAAACGTGGCAGGTAGCGTGAAGTTAAGTTGCTGGAGCAGCAGCCGAAAGAGATATCTGGGAGGTTACAGAGAAGACGAGTGCTCCCGCCCTATACTGATGGTCAAGGGACTCACTGAAAAAGAGGGCATAGGAGGGGTGGCCAGGCATGGCAGACGGACGGCGTGCGTAGCTGCTGATGAGGACATCACGCCGGTATGACAAAGGGAGTTCGGCAGCTTCTGCATAGAGACTCTCAGCCTGCCTAGTGTAAAAGGCGCTAGTGGCCAAACTGATTCCACAATGATGGATTGTATTAAGACGGCGTAAGATCGACGGACGTGCATATACATAAATGAAGCACCCATAGTCTAGTTTAGAACGGACAAGGGGTCGGCACAAACGGAGGAGGGTAGCCCGTTCCGCTCTCCTGGAAGTACAGCTTAGAACACGTAGGACATTGAGAGACCGGGTACAGCGTACGGCCAGGTAAGACACGTGAGAAGATAAACAAAGTTTCCTATCAAGCTTGAGCTCTAGGAATTTCGTAGTTTTATAGAATGGAAGAACAAGAGACCCTAGATGTAAAGACAGAGAGCGAAACCGATTGCGCCGCCAGAAATTCATACAAACTATTTTATCAGTGGAAAAGCGAAAGCCACTGCCGATACTTCACGAGTAAAGACGATCGTGACATCGCTGAAGACTCCTCTCTAGGAGACAAGTCCGCGGAGAACTGCAATAGATCGCAAAGTCGCCGACGAAAAGAGAGCCGGAGATGCCTGGCGGGAGACGGGTCATAATACAGTTTATGATTTTAGCAAGGAAGATGATGCTCATGGCGGAGCCTTGAGGTACCCAGGTCTCCTGGATCAAGGTGTCCGACAAGGCCGAACCAACAGGTATCTTGAAAACACGGTCTTTTGAAATTTCTGAAGGAAACGGGGCAGGCGGCCTCAAAAGCCCCATGTATACAGGGTGTTACAAAAAGGTACGGCCAAACTTTCAGGAAACATTCCTCACACACAAAGAAAGAAAATATGTTATGTGGACATGTGTCCGGAAACGCTTACTTTCCATGTTAGAGCTCATTTTATTACTTCTCTTCAAATCACATTAATCATGGAATGGAAACACAGAGCAATGGAACGTACCAGCGTGACTTCAAACACTTTGTTACAGGAAATGTTCAAAATGTCCTCCGTTAGCGAGGATACATGCATCCACCCTCCGTCGCATGGAATCCTTGATGCGCTGATGCAGCCCTGGAGAATGGCGTATTGTATCACAGCCGTCCACAATACGAGCACGAAGAGTCTCTACATTTGGTACCGGGGTTGCGTAGACAAGAGCTTTCAAATGCCCCCATAAATTAAAGTCAAGAGGGTTGAGGTCAGGAGAGCGCGGAGGCCATGGAATTGGTCCTCCTCTACAAATCCATCGGTCACCGAATCTGTTGTTGAGAAGCGTACGAACACTTCGACTGAAATGTGCAGGGGCTCCATCGTGCATGAACCACATGTTGTGTCGTACTTGTAAAGGCACATGTTCTAGCAGCACAGGTAGAGTATCCCGTATAAAATCATGATAACGTGCTCCATTGAGCGTAGGTGGAAGGTTGTACAGCACATACTGACGAAACTAAAATGAGGTCTAACATGGAAATTAAGCGTTTAGAGTACGGAGCATACCAGTACTCCAGCAGGTGTCGTAGGCTTTCTCCAAATCAAAAAACACGGTCGTAGTCAGAAAACCGTCCGTGACATGGGTTGACAAAGTGACGGGATGGTCAACTGGAGCACGACGCGCTCGACATCCACATTGTGCAATGTTTAATCGATAGCGAGATTCGAGCCACCATACGAACCGCCCATGAATCATACGTTCCATCACCTTGCAAACATAGCGAGTGAGAGAAATGGGGCGGTAGCTAGGCTTAGGCGTGGGTGTGTCAGTGGTTTTACGCCAGCGTCTAGGAAACGTGCCATCTGCCCAGATGCGATTGCACTTATGAAGGATAAATGCTGCAACTTGACCGTACTTTGACAATGTGACGACGTGGGTAAAAATGTGAGGCTCGAATAATAACATCCAGGTGCTTACTGTTAGCACCTTGGATGCGCAGCCTGACGTTCTTGTTAATGTATTTCGAAACTGTAGACATGTTGTGCACATGATAAAAAAATTGTCTCAAGAGCTGCAGTATTCCGAAAGACCATGCATCGGGGGCTCAGAGCAATTCTTTACTTTGGAGTGACAAAAGTCATGGGATACCTCCTAATACCGTGTCGGACTTCCTTTTGCTCGATGTAGTGCAGCAACTCGACGGGCATGGACTCGACTCGTCGATGGAAGTCCCCTGTAGAAATATTGAGTTCTGCTGCCTCTTTAGCTATCCGTTACCCAACTAAATAATACCATGAGAACCATAACAGGGACCATTAAATCCACCCCACTACCTTGGCTTCCTGTTCTCTGCAGTATAGCTCCACCACATCTTAGGCGGCAAACCGCCTTAGTTAATGAATGGCGTAAAATCCCCTCCAATAACAACCTTCCAATCCATCAGGACATTGCCCCAAATCTTTCCCGACTAAGATCTAGAAGACCACCATGGAGAACAGCTCAAAACCTTATGGATACGTCTTACGATGCTATGGATTCATGGAAAAATGAATGGTCTCAGACTGGACTATCCAAGAACTGCAATGAAATATCACCTGGTGGAAACCTACCTGGTACAGACCTGCCAAGAAGAACTTGGGTTATACTCAATAGACTCAGAACTGGTCATGGCAGAAGTGGCGAGATGCTCTGTAGATGGGGCATACAAGATTCACCACAGTACGATTGTGGACATCCAGATCAAACGATCCAGAACATCATTCAGGAATGCCCTAAACGTGCGTTTAAAGGATCCATTCGAGATCTTTATGCAGCCTCCCCTGCAGCCGTCGAGTGGATGGAAAACCTAGATATAGAACTTTAAAGAGACTCTATAGATTCCATATATGTGATTGCTGAATGACCTTATAGCAACAATTTCTATATGATAATTTTATCTTATCTATAACAATATACCTTATTGTAACAACCTGTGTATGCCTACTTTATCCTTAATTGAATGTCGATAAGACGAGACATTATTTATGTGTTATAATGTAAGTTGATTTTATCTTTATCTGTCTGTACGTATTTAAACATGAAACCATTTGTACTTGAAAACCACATACGCTAAATAAATAAATTTAGCTATCCGTAATTTTGAAAGTGTTGCCGGTGCAGGATTTTGTGCACAAACTGATCTCTCTGTTATGTCCCAGAATTCATAGATGGGATTCATGTCGAGCGCTCTGGGTGGCCCAATCATTCACTCGAGTTGTCCAGTATGTTCTTCAAACTGATAGTGAACAATTGTGGCCCACTGACAAGGAGCATTGTCATACACAAAAAATCCATCGTTGTTTGGGAAGAAGAAGTCCATGAGTGGCTGCAAATGGTTTCCAAGTAGCCGAACATAACCATTACCAGTGAATGATGGGTTCCATTGAACCAGAGGACCCAGTCTACTCCATGTAAATACAGACCACACCATTATGGAGCCACCACCAGCTTGCAAAATGCCTTGTTGACAACTTGGGGTCTGCGCCATACTCGAACCCTACCATCAACTCTTACCAACTGAAATCGGGACTCTAGGATCCGACTGACAAGGTTATGAGCTACAGGTGATTTCGTGCTGTTAGCACAGGCACTCGCGTCGGTCGTCTGCTGCCATAGACCGTTAACGCCAAATTTCGGTGCACTGTCCGAACGGATACGTTCCTCCTACGTCCCACATTGATTTGTGAAGTTATTTCACGTAGTGCTTCTTGTCTATTAGCACTGGCAACTCTACGCAAACGCCGCTGCTCTCAGTCGCTCAGTGAAGGCCGTCGGCCACTGCGTTGTCCGTGGTGAGAGACAATACCTGAAATTTGGTTGGCCACACTCTTGACGCCATGGAATATTGAATTCCCTAAAGATTTCCGAAATGGAATACCCCATGCGTCTAGTTCCAGTAACCATTCCCCGTTCAAAGTCTGTTAAATATCTTCGTGCGACCATTATCACGTGGGATACATTTTCACATGAAGAAGCACAAATTACAGCTCTGCCAAAGCACTGTCCTTTTATACCTTGGGTACGCGATACTACCATTATCCGTATACGTGCATATCGCTGTCCCACGACTTTTGTCACCTCAGTCTCAGTGTATATTCCAGACGTCGTGCGAAGTGCAGACGAAAGGAACGAAGGTAAGTGTTTAAATTCCCGTCGACATCGAGGCCATTAGAGGAGGAGCCCATGCTCGGTTTGTTTCACAGATGGGTAAGGAAATCGGCCATGCCCTGTCAAAGGAACCGTCCCGGCATTTGCCTCGAGCAGTTTACGGAAATCACGGAAAACCCAAGTCTGGGTGGCCGGACGCGGATTTGAGCCGTTATTTTCTCGAACGCGAATCCAGTGTGCTAACTACTGCGCCACCTCGCTCGGTTTGCGTACCAGTTTATTGGGAAGTCAGCTTTCCACAGATGACTTTCACCTTTGTTTGGAGAATGGTTCTTGTCGCACACTTTTCTACAGCAGAAGAGTAGCCGGCAGATCCCATGAAAATCAAAGCAGAATTCAAGTTTGATGGTGGGGTACTAATGTGGAGAAACGTCTAGTTGGATTGTCGTACGGAGTTTCATATTTTCGCTTGGAGGAATACTGTTAACGCTAAGAGGTACTGACGAGAGGAACTTCGACTACGGATGCGACTTTTCAGGGAACACAGTCGGTCGAAACTCTCTCTTCAACGGTGACAATGCCCGACAGAATCGACATGACCTAGTGCTGGCCAACATGGTTTCTGGGTCTGGATCCTAGTTTCAGTGTCAAGATGCACAGGGGAATGGCAAAAATCTCTTCTCAGGGAAGCCAGCGACTGCTGACAGATTCCACGAACCGCCTCGTGGACAGCACGCCTCATCGTTGCTTAGCATTTGCGACTGTTGCAAGCAACCACACACACTATTAATTCGTTTGTTATTGTGGATGTTGTTTTGTCGAAATTGTTACATTTATTTGTTATGAAGCGCGAGTCTACGATTTCAGAACTTCTCCTATTACAGTTGTTGGCACTATAGTCAGAATAACAGTGAATGGAGGGAAACTGTAAGGACCCTCAGAAATTGTAAGAGGAGGAAAGAGTTCCAACGAATTTGACTCCAGTGTTTATACTGAGATAACAGGGTAAGAATAAATGGTAGACAACGTTAAGCAAATGAGAAGTGATGTTAGCTTTTGTCAACGTGGCTCTTCTTTGGGCGCAAGTTTTGATTATCTTTCCAGATACTTAACATGGAAGTGAAGGACTCCTGCTGCTATTAAAGCAAAATAATGCATGACAGGCGCAGCAAGAACATATGCACACCAGCACAAAGAGGACACTTCTCGCCGAAAGAATTCTGTAGGTGTCAAACATAGGCATCAATTTCAAGAAGAAATTTCTGAGAATGTACGTCTGGAACACAACACTGTGCGGTAGTAGATCGTGGACTATGGTAAACCAGAAAATAAAAGAGTCGACATGTTTCAGACGTGTTGCAGAGGGATGCTGAAAATTGTACAGATTCATAAGATGAAAAAAAGGAAACCCTCCGCAGAACCAGCGAGGAAAGGAGTACGTGGCAAACACTGTCTACAAAAAGAAAGATAATAGCATAAGAGCTAAGACGTCAATGGATAACCTCTGTGGTGAACGAAGGGGTCGCAAAGCACAAAAACTGGAGGAAAGAACAGAACAAATAACTGAGGACTTGGGAACAAGTGAGGAGAAGAATTTAACATAGGAGAGGATGTCGTGACGGGCCACATCAAACCTATCAGAAAATACTGCCGCCACCGCCTCACTTCACCCCATGCAGCCACAGGAAAAAAAATCTCATATTTATCTTGCTAGCTCCTACGTTTGTTGTAGTACCGTGAATCATTACTATAAGAAACTTCGTGTTCACCTATTGTGACTAAACTGAAGTTGAAAATTATAGCCAGCCGGAGTGGCCGAGCGGTTCTAGGCGCTTCAGTCTGGAACCACGCGACCGCTACGGTCGCAGGTTCGAATCCTGCCTCGGGCATGGATGTGTGTGATGTCCTTAGGTTAGTTAGGTTTAAGGAGTTCTAAGTTCTAGGGGACTGATGACCTCGGCTGTTAAGTCCCATAGTGCTCAGAGCCGTTTGAACCATTTTTTTGAAAATTATATTATATTAAAATGATAGAAGATCTGAGTGTAATTGTTATATAAACTAGTACGCGAATCTGAGTTATTTGTTTTCACGGTTCGTGACGCACACCTGTAACAGCGTAAAAGTGCTTCCAGAAAGTTGTAGACACTAATGGGAAGATTTATAATAATTTGTAATACTGTTTGTTGTAGCAGTTATTTCCAGAATGATCACCGGTCACTTAGTGACTTGTGGACTCTATGTAAAGTACATGCAACGGATTTCTTGCATCGCACCTACGATAGATATGAAGATATTCAGTAAAGAGCGCAACCAATAAGCATCGTCGAAATAAGTGCC
Organism: Schistocerca nitens; assembly: GCF_023898315.1. Taxonomy (NCBI): domain Eukaryota; kingdom Metazoa; phylum Arthropoda; class Insecta; order Orthoptera; family Acrididae; genus Schistocerca; species Schistocerca nitens. The sequence goes on along the minus strand of NC_064617.1, from coordinate 420,044,463 downwards.
ACAAAAGACAGCATTAAAAGATATCATAATAATTCAGTTGTCGCAAATTTTATCCACTCCCCTTTACAGCAGCCTTTCACAAATAAGACTACACTAGGGACTACAAAAGAAATTGACAACATAAAAACGGTTGTCTGTGTTGGGCATAGCTGGCTAAATTTTAAGGAAAATGAACAATGTTCAGTTAATAAATTAGAGGCAATAATCTTGGTTTATAGCTCTATGTGATTAGTTTATGCGTTTTCCCCAAACTCCTTCCTAAAATTTTCACGATTCATTTTATACACTGCCCGGCAAGAAAAAATGAAAAACGCAGAAGTAGTGAAAGAAACGAAATGACTCTTCACTGTTTGAGAGGGTATGTGATGTTATTCCAATGATTAAAAAATGAAAGCAAATTTACAAAGAACTTGGTAGTATGTGCCCACTTATCAGTATGACTCTGGCTTGGATTGGCTTGAATGCCATACGGCCTTAGAGCATCTGATTACATCGTTTGCGTTAACTGAAGTGAAACAATCTGTTCTGTCTCTCACCAAGACAATCATGAAGTTACACTTATAAATTGCTTAAGGTATTTTTCGGATAAGACATTTAGTACAAAATCACTGGAATCTCTGTCCTTGCAACCTGTTCTAATCACTAAGTCCCACCAAAACAAAGAACGCACAGAGATTTCTGTGAGACATTCTGCAAGTTTTATATGGTGGTCTACAAAAGCTACTGCCCAATCGCAACTTGCTCAGGAATGCAGGGTCTAGGGATCTGCCTGAACATTCTACGCTGTGAGGAACCTAAACTGACCACAGGGGTGATTCGACAACCCTATAGAAGTGCTGTCCACGCACAGACAACTACCAATACATCAAATTCTCTCTTCTTCGAGCAAAAGGATGATTGTATGTTCAGAAATAGAGAAAAAATGGTGTCGTAAGACTCTCTCATAGGGGATAGTGACGATTTTATTTGAGCAAGAGGATGTAATAATTTAACCAGGAAGAATATTTTACGCATTTTTGGTTAACTTGTAGAAATTTGCTTATAAATAACCTACAAGTGGAAAGGTATCGATGACTCCTGTTTAACATCAGAAATTGAACTTACATCATTCCCACCAAAGACTAATCGCCTTCGAGCAACAATGCCACAAATTATTTTAGACTGATAAGTTTTAAATGTCTATACTTCTCAGTATTTTAATTTAGAACAACAATTGTACTGTAATATCCCTTGATGATAAACATAAAGGGGATATTCTCGCTGTTACGTCATTTTCCCTGATCGTGTCTTCATGATTCGCCTTCCCAGCAAGTAAATAATATTTGGTAGGGAACTGCATTGAAATGATGCATCAGGTATAAAAGCTTCATTAATTTTTATAAAGTTGTAACTAAAATTTTTAAATAAAACGGGAAAAAATAATTTCCTAGGAGACTCTTATTGCCTGACAAGCAATACAAGGAAATAGCTCGCAGGAGATACCAGTGATCAGCAAAACATTCTAAATCACGTTTTGTTAAATAATACAACTGTTTCAGCTGACACTGGTGGTAGCAGAAGGGCTGTATTTTATCGTTCAATTTCAAAATGGCCTAACACGGTCTATAAAGTTGTCGAGCTTTTGGAGATTCCACAAAACAAAGAAACAGACCAGGCAGCGAAGGAGGCCTGCAGGAAAAGCATTGTGACACAGTGTGGTATTCCCTGTGTGGGAGGAGGAGGAATGGCTGGGTGAGGAGCCAATGAAGCCAAATTTCCAGTTGTGTGTTAAGTCGTATTGGATTGGCCATGCACGCTGCGGTGTAATTCCCCCTTCTGTGGTGCTTGTGGGGTATGAATTGCCATGCGTCACATCTTGTCGACTGACATTAATATTTTTATCAGGTGGCAGAAGCTTACTTCAGTCGTACTTACACATTGTTTCAGATCAAGCTAGTAAATGACACTGTGTGCATTCACTGTTTCGATCTAACGCAGCCGCGTGTAGCGGCCGCGCGGTTTGAGGCGCCATGTTACGGACTGCACGGCCCCTCTCGCCGGCGGTTCGAGTCCTCCCTCGGGCATGGGTGTGTGTGTTGTTCTTTAAGTAGTGTGTAAGTCTAGGGACCAATGACCTCAGCTGTTTGGTCCCTTAGGAATCCACACACATTTGAACATTTTGATCTAACGCAGATATAAATACATACAGGGTGCAGATACCTGCTGATATTTATTTAAAAATTTGTGTTACAAAGGTAAAGTACTTCTGATGCTTGGATCTAAAAATGCTGGTACGTAAAGCAGGAATACTGTGGTATTATTTCCCTCTAACTTACAAATTTTATTCATTATTTTTACAGTTAATATTCCACAGTCTCTTATTCAGCAGCATCTGAATCATAGGCATCCTGTCTCCTTTTCTCACTCACGACTCTTTGCTTCCTGAGTTCGTGTGTGCAGCTGAGTGCACCAACAATATATCTGCCTTATGGACTCTTGAAAAATATGTATTACGTAACATCCGTCATGTGTTTGCCCTTGGATTGGCTCCTAGTTCCTCAAGTACTTGGAATTTTCTTGACTCCCCATCATTCAAAGATAAAACAGTGTCTAACACACTCAGGTTTCATGTTTCACTGTGCACGAACACCATCCTTGCTACGTTATTTCAAATCACAGTGTGAAAACTTTCCTTCTGATTGTCGGTTTACCGTGTAAGATAATAAAAAGAATACAACCTACTTGGACCATATTTTCATTCCCAAAAAATTAAGAAGTAATTAATAGCATGGCCCCTTACCATAGGTTTTATTGTGTTTATAACTGCCACAAAAGTTCAAATGTATGTGAAATCTTATGGGAGTTAACTACTAAGGTCATCAGTCCCTAAGGTTACACACTACTTAACCTAAATTATCCTAAGGACAAACACACACACACCCATGCCCGAGGGAGGACTCGAACCTCCGCCGGGATCAGCCGCACAGTCCATACTTGCTGCGCCCCAGACCGCTCGGCTAACCCCGCGCGGCTAACTGCCACAGGTAGAGAGTTTATATGCTTGTGATTTTCGTTAGAACAAATGCTATTTTACTTTTGTATCAGCTTTCGGGATCGCTGGAGCGAAGGCTGTGTTGCGGAAGAGGACTTGGGACTTTAAGTGCAATGTGTCGGAAATCTGTCAATATCTCTAAAAATAATCATCGCATTTGTATTTATCAAATTTCATTTTACAAATAAGTGCGCTTGAAATGACAATAAGAAATTTCGATTTTTGAGAGCCGGTTTCCCGTATATTTTCCTTTATGCTTATGAGCGTATATTAACAGCCTAGGATCACATAGGGAGTGGGGAAATAAAAGTTACCGTGGCTCAATGCGATTTATTGATTTATATGCCTATAGAGTCTTTCTGGGCCTCTGAAAAATAAAATTACGGTCACATATTACGTACACTAATGCATAAGTAATATTTTTATCGATGTAGGCTATTTTTTTATATTGATGATTCTTGCAAATGAGAGATGCTGTATTGTATTTTCTTGAATTGCTATACAGATATTCTGCCATTTTATATTATAAATTGGGATACTGTTGGTCTATACACCGGCAGTCTCTCGTAAGAGTCACCATGCGCTTTTCCTGTGGTGTTTCAGAATACATCTGCAGTTTCGCTTTTTCAGTGTGTAGTTCGAATCAGCCCAAACAAGTACTGCTCGCCCTCACATCGTTCATGTGACGCCAAGCGACCATGGTAAGCGACGGTTTGTTTTCGGCTATAAACCAAATTTTTTAAAGTGGAATCTTATATGCCCATTCGACAGAAAACCAAATTAGTCTCGTGCGATATTCCTTTTATTGGTGCGTATTAAAAGGGACATTAGAGCTCGAAGAATAAGCAGTACCCTAGCAGCGGCAGCACCATACATATCCGCGCTTACTGCCACCTCCATGCAGTAGCTCAAAAATGTAGTTCAAATGGCTCTGAGCGCTATGGGACTTAACTGCTGAGGTCATCAGCCCCCTAGAACTTAGAACTACTTAAACCCAACAAACCTAAGGACGTCACACACAACCATGTCCGAGGCAGGATTCGAACCTGCGACCGTAGCGGTCACGCGGTTCCAGATTGTTGCGCCTAGAGCCGCTCGGCCACCCCGGCCGGCTCCATGCAGTAGCGCTGCACAACCGATGCTGGAGCACTGGTTATTCTTCGTGTTTTATTGCACCTGTTAATACGCATCGCTAAAACGAATATGGCACTAGACAATTTAGGTATCACTCTATCGAATGAACACGTAAAACTCCACTTTACAATTTTTTTCCTTTTTTTTAAGGGAAACAAACCGACGCTTTCCTTCGACGCAGGGAGTCACATGAAAGACATGATGAATGATGTTTGTTTGGGCTGGCTAAAACTACATATTGCAAACATGAAATGGTAGATATTTGCCGGGAAACCGGAGAAAATGCGCCGGAAAATCTTACGAGAGAGACCCTGTGTAGAGATAGGTATGCAAAAATGTTCGAATACACAGGGAAAAGACGAAGGTAAGACCCTCTGTGGTACTGAGGTAGAAGAGAATGAAAGGAAAAGCAGGAGCGCGCGCCAATGGAGTACATTCGAGGAGTCTTACAGGAACCGCCAAGCCGTAAGCTGCTCTAGGCAGAGCGAGGCGTCGTAGGTGCTAGAAGTGTAGAAAGGGCTTGGATAATGTCTTCGAGCATGGAAAAGGCAACTTAACGTCCACGGGATATTGCAAATATTGAGTGGAGCCACTCATAAGCTACTTGGTGCTGGAAATGTGCACCTGGTACAACTGACGATAACGATGAACAATTTCTTCACTTCACCACCTCCGGGAAAACCACTGATTTAGTACTGTGCAAAGCATGAGTCACTCTTTAAAAGAGTTCTTTTTTTGGTTCAGTGTACTGTGTTCAGTGTTTGTGGGCAATGAATTTCTTAATACGTACTGCCCCGTTACCCTCTCCTTCAGTGAACTTTTACTGTCATGCTGCTGAGTATTAGCTGCGAGTTCTGTTCCTTTTTTATCATTTCAAAATTGAATTGAATGGTTAAAACAGTTATTCCATAATTAAACTTTAGAGTCACACAGTATCTGTTACTTTTAGATACAATTCATAAAGTTTCTCTTTATTGCTAAATCAAAGTCAAATACTTAATTAGTCTATAAACTTTTTTTTAATTTTTTTGTAATTGGAAATTATGAGTGAGTGTTTCTTACAAAGTGAACAGTAAGTACACTACTGGCCATTCAAATTGCTACACCACGAAGACGACGTGCAACAGACGCGAAATTTAATCGACAGGAAGAAGATGCTGTGATGTGCAAATGATTAGCTTTTCAGAGCATTCACACAAGACTGGCGCCGGTGGCGACACCTACAACCTGATTAGATGACGAAAGTTTCCAACCGATTTCTCATACACAAATAGCAGTTGACCGGCGTTGCCTGGTGAAACGTCGTTGTGATGCCTCGTGTAAGGGGGAGAAATGCGTACCATAACGTTTCTGACTTTGATAAAGGTCGGATTGTGGCTATCGCGATTGCGGTTTATCGTATCCCGACATTGGTGCTCGCGTTGGTCGAGATCCAATGACTGTTAGCAGAATATGGAATCGGTGGGTTCAGGAAGGTAATACGGAACGCCGTGCTGGATCCTAACGGCCTCGTATCACTAGCAGTCGAGATGAAAGGCATCTTACCCGCATGGCTGTAACGGATCGTGCAGCCACGTCTCGATCCCTGAGTCAACAGATGGGGAAGTTTGCAAGACAACAACCATCTGCACGAACAGTTCGACGACGTTTGCAGCAGCATGGACTATCAGCTCGGAGACCATGGCTGCGGTTACCCTTGACGCTGCATCACAGACAGGAGCGCCTGCGATGGTATACTCAACGACGAACCTGGGTGCACGAATGGCAAAACGTCATTTTTTCGGATGAATCCAGGTTCTGTTTACAGCATCATGATGGTCGCATCCGTGTTTGGCGACGTCGCGGTGAACGCACATTGGAAGGGTGTATTCGTCATCGCCATACTGGCGTATCACCCGTTGTGATGGTATGAGGTCCCATTCGTTACACGTCTCGGTCACCTCTTGTTCGCATTGACGACACTTTGAACAGTGGACGTTACATTTCAGATGTGTTACGAGCCGTGGCTCTACCCTTCTTTCGATCCCTGCGAAGCCCTACATTTCAGCAGGATAATGCACGGCTGCATGTTGCAGGTCCTGTACGGGCCTTTCTTGATACAGAAAATGTTCGACTGATGCCCTGGCCAGCACATTCTCCAGATCTCTCACCAACTGAAAACTTCTGGTCAGCAGTGGCCGAGCAACTGGCTCGTCACAATACGCCAGTCACTCACTACTCTTGATGAACTGTGGTATCGTGTTGAAGCTGAACGGGCAGCTGTACCTGTACACGCCATCCAAGCTCTGTTTGACTCAATGCCCAGGCGTATCAAGGCCGTTATTACGGTCAGAGGTGATTGTTCTGGGTACTGATTTCTCAGGATGTATGCACCCAAATTGCGTGAAAATGTAATCACATGTCAGTTCTAGTATAGTATATTTGTCCAATGAATGCCCGTTTATCATCTGCACTTCTTCTTGGTGTAGCAATTTTAATGTCCAGTAGTGTAGTTCATTCAAAGTTTGTACCTACATAGTTACCATGTTGTTCAATATAGTGCATGTACGTCTTGGGCTGACGACCGTAATATAGAATGCCATGATTTGCTGCACTCCTCAACTTGTACACTCAACACTCATACTTACCTATAATTTAACTGTTTGGTGTTTCGGACAGCATATCAGAATTGTTTCTATGAAGTCCGATTGGTTTTAAGAAAATCGGTTTTAACAACAGCGGTCAAAATTCGAGTTCCCTAGGACTATTACTTAAAAATAGTCACGAAATTCACAAAACGATTTAATTACAGTTCATAGTATCTTAGCTGCAGAGCTCAGGGTGAACCAGAAGGCCATCGGTATGGTTGTTCAGGGATACCCTTTGAGTATTTTTGTTAAAGGGACCCGCAGCGTCCGGCGGTTTGTTATCGAGTAATGAAGAAATTATCATTTAATCGGTTTGTTATTGCAGTCACCGTCGTTTCTGTGAGAATACCTTCACAACAGTGAAGAAGACTGCAGTATGTAATAGCCAAACCGTACAATACACCACACTGAGTAATACAGCGACCCTTAGATGCAAAGGTGCTGTGATGCATTTGGCACCCCTGTGTGAAGCGTTGTTCTGGTGCTCTTCTATTACATTCAATGAATCCATACACGAGAGGCATATCGGCCAGCTCTTCATCAATAGACCTCCCCACAGTACTGCTGGGTTTCACTGTTAACGCACAACTACCTCTGACCGAAAACAGACCCCAGCCAGAACCGAGAAGTACTGAATGGAAATTTGAGGGCAACAAGTTAAAGACCGAATTACTGCTGTCAACAGCAGGTACCGTGAGCGGAACGAAACAGGACACTTAGCGCATACTGCCGACATTTGCAATGTTGTGCACTACTTTACTCCGGTGGAGATACAAAGCTACAATTAACTGGGGCAAGAATCTAAACGAAATAAAACAACTGTGTAATGAGCCGCCAGATACTTGGGTTATACTAAAAATTTTGGAAATTTGTGGTAAGTTCGTATGGGATCAAACTGCCGAGGCGTCGGTTCCTAGGCTTACACATTACTTAATCTAACTGAAATTAACTTACGCGAAGGATAACACACACACACCCATGCCCGAGGAAGGACTCGAACCTCCGACGGGGCAGCCGTGGTTATATAAAATATTCAGATCTTATCCACAACAATCTCTGTAAATTTGCGGGTGGAGTTGCAGTTCACGCTATATACACTGACCATCCAGAACATTATGACAAGCTACTTAATATCCGGTATGTCCATCTTTGGCACGGTTAACAGCGGCGAAGCGTCGTAGCATTGAACTATTTAGGCCTTGGTAGGTCGCTGTAGGGGGTTGGCATCACATGTGCACACACAAGTCACCTAATTCCCGTAAATTCCGAAGGGGGGGGGGGGGCGGGGGTGAGGGGGTCTTGAGCTCTGACACCACGCTCAGTTACATCCCAGATGTGTTCGATCGGGTTCAAATCTGGCGTCTTCGGGGGCCAGCACATCAATTGGAATTCGCCATTGTGTTATTCGAACAACTACATCACGCTCCTGGTCTTGTTACATGGTGCATTATCTTGCTGAAAAATGCCGCTTCCGTCGGGAAATATGATCGTAACGAAGCGGTGTGTGTGGTCTGCAACCAGTGTACATTACTCCTTAGCCGTTACGGTGTCTCGCACGAGCTCCACTGGACCTATGGATGCCCACGCGGATATTTAGCAGGGCATAATGGAGCCGCCGCCAGCTTGTCTCCGTTCCTCTGTGCCTATGTCAAAGAGCTGTTCCCTGGAAGACGACGGATCCGCGCCCTCCAACCGGCGTGATGAAGAGGGTATCAGGATTCACCAGGCTGTTCAAAGCTCTGCCAATGCCCCAACATCCAGTGCTGATGGTCACGTGCCCATTCCAGTCATACTCGTAGTTGCCGATGTCTTAGTGCTAACTTTGGCACATGCGTGGGTCGTCGGTTGCGAAGGCCCATCATTAGGAGTCTTCGGTGCACTGGTATGTTGAGACACACTTGTACTCTGAAGTTCCGCCACAGCTCGCCACCTGTCCTGTTTTACCAGCCTGCCCAGCCTAAGAAGTCCGACATCTGTAATGAAGAGTTTCCCTCCAACCTCACAGACGTGTGGACGTGATTTCACCTTCGTTTCGGAACGTGTTGAAGACACCCACCACAGCACTCTTCGATCACCCGACAAATCGTGCAGTTCCGAAATGCTCTGCAACCTGTCCTCGGTCAAACTCAGATAGGTCATGTGCTTTCCTGATAGTATACACGGACAATACGCTCACTGATACTACATACACCTTGTGTGTGTCTGACTAGCAGTCATCCCTCATCAGGTGATGCTGCTATGGTTCAAAAATGGCTCTGAGCACTATGCGACTTAACTTCTGAGGTCATCAGTCGCCTAGAACTTAGAACTAATTAAACCTAACTAACCTAAGGACATCACACACATCCTTGCCCGAGGCAGGATTCGAACCTCTGACCGCAGCGGTCCCTCGGTTCCAGACTGTAGCGCCTAGAACCGCGCGGTGATGCTGCTATGGCCTGGATGGGTTTACATCGATAGTAGGTCGGTGGCCATAACGTTCTGGCTGATCAGCGTACACAGGATGTTTCAAAATTTCTATTACAAGATTCTGGGAGTTGCAGAGGGGACGCCCATACCTGGTGGAATAGCGATGGTGTGATGTAATACTAGTCGCTTTCCCGAGATGTAAGTATCACTGCTGACTTGTTTTGTCGACAACTGAGGCATCTTTCTGGCGCAACGACCAGGAAGACGCGATATGTTACGCTACTCCACAATAAAGCCTACCTGCGTTCTGCTAGACGGACAAAAAAACACGCTATAGAAGTTGGGTTGAGAAGTCACTCCATACCCACCTTATCCATTTGATCTTGCGTCGCCAATTTTCACCTTTTCCGATCTTTTTCTAACAACCTTCAAGGAACTTCCTTTCCGGATGAAGATGCGTTCCGAACATGGCTCGATGACCTCTTCGCCTCAAAATCACGTGATGTTTACAGTCGCGAAATAGAAAAGTTATCCCAGCTTCGGCAGACTGTTGTAAATAGCGAAGGAGATTATATTACTGATGACTAAATTCTCTGTTATATGTTGTGTTTAACAAACCTATGGAAAAACGATACAACGTATGCACCAGCCCAACAGAAGAGAACCCGAGGACTAGTATTCGAAGCATCGCTCGTGCCTCGTGCAGCGCATAGGTTAGACATTGTCTCCACTGTGTGTGTACCGTGAAGTGGGAGACCCTAAAGTGATTCGATCCTGTAATTTTACAACCAAACGGTACATTTCCAGACATGTGTTCCTCATCAAAACTTCACCTACATCCCCTAGGAGCTTGTAATAGGAATTTTGAATCACCCTTTATAAACGTTTATAAAGAAGTGTTAGAAGTGAGGATATTCTTTTAAGTCGTGGCTATTCAGTTCAATTTTGGTGGCATTTGAAATAACATTAAAGAAATCTTTGCCGTGCCACCAATGAAGAAAGTCAAGGTCGTTAAATCATGCAAACGTGCTCTAGTGGAGACGGCGTAAGAAGATCCCTAACGGTTGGTAGCGTTATTGCCACCTCCCAGATGCGTAGAGCTAACGCCTGCAGACGAAAACAGCAGTCGTCTATACAGTTACGACAACACTAAAGCGTTGCCATAGAGACGTTTACAAAATCGTATTACGCGACTGGCTGAGTTCGCTGTCGCGCCGAATCCAATGCACCTGTCAGGTATCAACTTACGCCTTCTCGGCTGTGGTTACATTACACATCCTCCTAAACCAGTGCTGTAATGCCCGAAGTCGATAATTGAACGCGTCCGCGCATCAGCAGTGAAATGTGCTAGGGTTCTGCTACAGTGGAACTAGAGGTCTCTTCTGCGCATATCAACCTGCACTTCGTCCAGCTGTTCCATGTGGTGTGCGGAAACTGATACGAGTAGTAAGTTGTTCCAGATAATTGTGTGCTGCTAGAGGTATACATTCTAGATGATGATGAACAATCAACCGAGCCTAAATATTTTCGGAACTCTAACAGCAGTCGCATATGGATTCTCATTCTTTCAGACGTGACAATTCCGGCAGTGGCACCTGTAAAACAGGCTTCACTTGAAAGTGCGTAGGCTTCCGCAGCCAGAGTAGTTAACAGTCTGTAAAACAATGAAATCTACATTTCGGCCACGATTGCAGTGTCTTCTGTGTCTACTAATGGAGAAACTCTATGGAGCCACTGCAAGCGTGACCGAAAAGTTGGTTTTGCCTATGTGATGACAGTTATTATACAACGTGACGCGACTCTACATTCGAAAAATTTTCTAATAACATTAGATCTGATAAAACTGTGCAAATCCCATACGAGCAACGAGTCATTGTAGAGCTAGTGCCTAGAACTTCTGAAGGCTGTAGACGAGAGTTGAAGTTGTAACTCTGCCATTCCTGTGCATATATTTCATCATTACTGTTGACAATACTGACTCATTCAGAAGAAATTGCAACATTCATTCAGTGAACAGTAGACGGAAAAACGATTTGGGCTTTTAACAGAAAATTGTGCGCCATTCAACAAGTTTCATTTTCAATACACTTCCAACTGAACTGAAAAAAAGTGATGATGAATATCAAGTCTTCATATTTAAGTTGAAAGGTGTTTTTGGTCACACACTTATTCTGCGGAAGATTATGTCGCAGTTATTGAGAACTTTTCTCCGTAATGTCCTATTTATTCATACACTCTTGTACAACTTTTTATCGTTTTTTATTCATTCTTTGGCTTCTCTTGATTTTAAATTTTCTAACCGACTTTTTTTGCACAGACTCATTCCACAACCAACTAGCTTTGGTTTACATGGTCCCACGGAACCTGATACATAAATTTAAAAAAAACGAATAAATTAAAAATAAACATGTAGGCGCCAGTTTACTGTGCCCTCAGAAGATGCTACAGCACGTGTACTGCTTGCACCACAACATCCACCAATTCGGGACGTTTCACATCAAGGCTTCTACCGGCAACATATTCAAAGACTCCCCATACCTCGTCAGTGTCGACAAAGTGAAGCAAAGGTAATGTGATGTGCACGTCCCTTCAGTTGCACCTTCCTATAACGTAAAACTAAAAGACGCGAAATTACCTGAAAAAATTCTCAGCCCATGATGCATTCAGAACCTCAAATGTAAGCAACAGAAACTACTACAACTATTAATAAGGCACACTGAAGGCCTAAAATCGAAAAACAATTAATCAGAATTACATTTTTCATGTTCGGTTGCAAGGTCACATTTGTTTTGAAAGGTGTCGCGTATTCGGGTCGACAATGAACGTCAGTAATGACTGTTGACGTACAGTGTAACCACATACAGGTGAATAATGTCAATTTCCCTTAACTAATTCACGTAATGTTTAAACTGATGGTTACTTAATGTAACGTACATTGTGTATCAGTTCGATGTGCTTCTTAGAAATAATTCGTGGTGTTTCATAGGTCCTCTTGAAAACGGCTTTGTCCAAATCGGCTAATAGGAGTTAAATGGCCGTAAGATTTTCTAAAATTTACGGGTTTGAGAGAAAAACAATCTTCGAATACCCTCAAGTTGCCTACAGTGCCAATCACTACCAATTCACTTTAATCCTAACACAACTTAGAGTTTACAGAGGACATGTTCCTCAGCGAAAAACACGCGCTGCATGCACAGGGAACATTTTCAGGACGACGTTGACTCAGATCCCCGTCCGGCCACCCATATGTTTACCGTGATTTCACTAAATCGCTTAAGACGAATACTGGAATGGTTCCTTTGAAAAGGACACTTCCGATATTCTTTCCCATTCTTCCCCAGTCGGGACTGGACTTTTGCTCTGCCTCAAATGACCTCATCATCAACGGGAGACTAAACTTCCCTCTCGTTGGGGTTGTTTTGGGGAAGGAGACCAGACAGCGAGGTCATCGGTCTCATCGGATTGGGGAAGGACGGGGAAGGAAGTCGGCCGTGCCCTTTGAAAGGAACCATCCCGGCATTTGCCTGGAGCCATTTAGGGAAATCACGGAAAACCTAAATCAGGATGGCAGGAACCGGGATTGAACCATCGTCCTCCCGAATGCGAGTCCAGTGTTTAACCACTGCGCCACCTCGCTCGGTCTTCCCTCTCGTCTCTCAAGGACTATATATATATATATATATATATATATATATATATATATATATATATATATATATATACTCCTGGAAATGGAAAAAAGAACACATTGACACCGGTGTGTCAGACCCACCATACTTGCTCCGGACACTGCGAGAGGGCTGTACAAGCAATGGTCACACGCACGGCACAGCGGACACACCAGGAACCGCGGTGTTGGCCGTCGAATGGCGCTAGCTGCGCAGCATTTGTGCACCGCCGCCGTCAGTGTCAGCCAGTTTGCCGTGGCATACGGAGCTCCATCGCAGTCTTTAACACTGGTAGCATGCCGCGACAGCGTGGACGTGAACCGTATGTGCAGTTGACGGACTTTGAGCGAGGGCGTATAGTGGGCATGCGGGAGGCCGGGTGGACGTACCGCCGAATTGCTCAACACGTGGGGCGTGAGGTCTCCACAGTACATCGATGTTGTCGCCAGTGGTCGGCGGAAGGTGCACGTGCCCGTCGACCTGGGACCGGACCGCAGCGACGCACGGATGCACGCCAAGACCGTAGGATCCTACGCAGTGCCGTAGGGGACCGCACCGCCACTTCCCAGCAAATTAGGGACACTGTTGCTCCTGGGGTATCGGCGAGGACCATTCGCAACCGTCTCCATGAAGCTGGGCTACGGTCCCGCACACCGTTAGGCCGTCTTCCGCTCACGCCCCAACATCGTGCAGCCCGCCTCCAGTGGTGTCGCGACAGGCGTGAATGGAGGGACGAATGGAGACGTGTCGTCTTCAGCGATGAGAGTCGCTTCGGCCTTGGTGCCAATGATGGTCGTATGCGTGTTTGGCGCCGTGCAGGTGAGCGCCACAATCAGGACTGCATACGACCGAGGCACACAGGGCCAACACCCGACATCATGGTGTGTGGAGCGATCTCCTACACTGGCCGTACACCACTGGTGATCGTCGAGGGGACACTGAATAGTGCACGGTACATCCAAACCGTCATCGAACCCATCGTTCTACCATTCCTAGACCGGCAAGGGAACTTGCTGTTCCAACAGGACAATGCACGTCCGCATGTATCCCGTGCCACCCAACGTGCTCTAGAAGGTGTAAGTCAACTACCCTGGCCAGCAAGATCTCCGGATCTGTCCCCCATTGAGCATGTTTGGGACTGGATGAAGCGTCGTCTCACGCGGTCTGCACGTCCAGCACGAACGCTGGTCCAACTGAGGCGCCAGGTGGAAATGGCATGGCAAGCCGTTCCACAGGACTACATCCAGCATCTCTACGATCGTCTCCATGGGAGAATAGCAGCCTGCATTGCTGCGAAAGGTGGATATACACTGTACTAGTGCCGACATTGTGCATGCTCTGTTGCCTGTGTCTATGTGCCTGTGGTTCTGTCAGTGTGATCATGTGATGTATCTGACCCCAGGAATGTGTCAATAAAGTTTCCCCTTCCGGGGACAATGAATTCACGGTGTTCTTATTTCAATTTCCAGGAGTGTATATATTATGCATCTCGAATTATAAGCACTTTCGATGCATGGGTCTGGGCTCTTCCCACTCACCGACACAAAGGCTGCTAGTAACTGTTTGCAATGGGATGTTCTCACGGTGGCAGACTACAAGCTGCCTTCTGTTGATTGAATACGGAGAAGTAACGCTCTATCAACCACAAGTTTTCAATATACAGGGTGTTTAAAAATGAACATACCGGTTTTAAGGCGTTGTAGCATTTATTACGTCCAACTTACAATTGTAAATAATACACGAAATGAAAAAGCAACTCAAACAGTTTTGCTTGTACACCTGTGCGCAATGGTAAGAGTATGGAATGACAAAAAGGGACTGAAAAACGTGTTGAACGAGTGCGTGTCTTTCACGCTTAACCCCAAGAAATATCCCCGTGGAAAGTTTATGGGCCTTTCTTTCTCGGTGAATCAACTGTAACTGATGTTTCTTATCCTGATGTGTCACAGCTACGGCTCGTGCCTTAATGGGAAGAAGCTGAATAACACATCTTTATGGTGCGCCGCCTCACTGGCATCACTCATTACACGAATGGTTAAACGATGTTGTATCCGAGCGATGGATTGAGCGCAAGGGGCCGGTTGACACAGCATTTTATGCATGACCTCCACGTTCACACACGACCTGACGCGATCATGTGTATGTGCCTCCGATACCAGCTGATCCATCCGACTTTAGAAACAGTGTTACTGCAACAGTTACTCCTCACACATTGATCAAGGTTTCGGAACAACTCACCTATCGAGTCAAAATGGCCCTGAGCACTAAGCGACTTAACTTCTGAGGTCATCAGTCGCTTAGAACTTAGAACTAATTAAACCTAACTAACCTAAGGACATCACACATATCCATGCCCGAGGCAGGATTCGAACCTGCGACCGTAGCGGTTACTCGGCTCCATACTGTAGCGCCTAGAACCGCACGGCCACTCCGGCCGGCGCCTATCGAGACGATGTGTAATCGGTGCTCACACTGAATAATTGTAAGAAAAACTGTTTGTGTTTCTCTTTCATTTCGTGTATTCTTTATAATTGTAAGGTGAGTGAAATATGTGCTACAAAACCTTAAAACCCGAATATTCGTTTTGAAACACCCTGTGTAGTTGGCGATCTCGGGACTAAGAATACCACCTATTTATGATGTTATTACCTTCTCCAGCGAGGCTGACTCTCGGTATTGCAGTTAAGCGAGATTTCCTCTATAGCAATCAACATAGGATCAGCAAACAGCGACCTTATGAAACTCAATTCACACAGATCTCCACACATCGCTCTCAACGGGGAGAAATATTGCTGTATTATATAGTAAAGTTGCAATGCCAGACAATTGTTACAAAATCCGGTAAGAACAGCAAAAGATCTGCGT
This sequence comes from Schistocerca nitens, assembly GCF_023898315.1. Lineage (NCBI taxonomy): Eukaryota > Metazoa > Arthropoda > Insecta > Orthoptera > Acrididae > Schistocerca > Schistocerca nitens. The sequence goes on along the minus strand of NC_064617.1, from coordinate 420,028,729 downwards.
TTGGTACAGAGACCGGAAGTTAAGACTCAACCGAAGTAAATGCAACTTATTAAGTATAAACAGGCGTAAACAGCTTTTATTATTCGATTACACAATTGGCGAACAATAATTGGAAACAGGAATAACCGTAAATCACTTAGGAGCGTAAGTCTAGAGGGAGAACGTGAAACTGCTACATTAAACAAGTAGTAGGCAAAGCAGATACTACATCTAAATCTATATGTCGTAAGCCACCTTATGGTGTGTTGCAAAGAGTGCTTTGTGTACCACTGTCACTTGGCTCGCTTTCCTCTTCCAGTTGCGAATGGTGCACCGAAGAACTATTGTTGGCAAGCCTCTGCGTGAACTCGAAAGTGCCTTTTTATTTTCATGGTCTTCTCGCGAGATATACATAGGGAGAAGCAATTTACACGGTGAATCTTCCACGAAAGTACGCTCTTGCAGTTTTAATAGTACTATCAATATTTCGAGATCATATGTTCGAAAAAGAGTCAGGTAACATATTACTTTCTGCCACACAAATCCCGTATAATGATCATGACAGAACTATTAGATACATCCAAGCACATCCAGCAGCTTACCCAGATTCGTTCATCCTGTGCACTATTTACGAATGGAACAAGGAGGTAAGGGAAGAAAGTGGTCTGCCCTGCAGTGGGATGGGTGAAATAGACCTGAATTTAACTACGTGTATATAAGTAAACTGCCCTTTTTGTTTGGGGCAGGGGATTCAGTCTTCTGGCTGTTTTAATACGGCCTGCCACACTAATTCCTCTCTTGTGTCAACCTACTGATCTCAGTAGCCCTTGCACCCAAAATCCTCAATTATTGTTGGGCATATTCCGATCTCTGTTTTTCCCTAAAGTTGTAACCTTCTACAGCTGTTGTGACCCAGGGAACTGTGGTCGATTTATGTGCACAAACACAATATCACGCCAAAATTAAATAGAAGCCAAAATATCAAAGGCTCTACAACTGCACTGGATGCAGTGTTCCATCAAAAATAGTGTCATTACTTCCAATAGATGTTGCTACTCCACGTTCACAAGCTGTAAAAACAAAAGTCATACGTCGTGCACAGTAATGGATAGCATGGTTATAAATGTAGTTATGGAGTGGTAGTAAGAACAGCAGTATGTGCCATAAAATTGACTGAATTCATATTCATGGTGTGTCTTCTGGTATTAGGATATGTTATTGGTTCCGTATTTCGAAGACCGTCCGCATCTTCTTATTCAGGTGCTGCAAGCTGTGCTGTTACGTGTATTTACAGACTGGACTCCAACAAGTCTGTGTGGTATTGTTGATGCCGCTACGCTATTTATAGCAGATTTCGAGTTCCGGCACCTTTTATGTCCTCTGGTGCTCAGAAGCTGCACTAATATTCCGTGAAACACACGTTGCCTCAGTATATCTCAGCTCTGGTGGATGCGATGACCGGTGAGATCTTAATAAACTGATGCGAGATCCCGACCATTACTTAAATGGAAACTTTCCAGGTATCATGTTCTCGACGTCTTTAACTTGATTATACCTACTCCTTAACTACACTATCTGAGCAACATGGCGTTTGCATCGTAGGTAGTGCTCGGTGACACCGAATTTTCTTCGTTGTTTCGTTCAGTTGTGTCGTTGGTGTGTGTCTCCTCGATTGAGCTAATATTCTGCCCGGTGAAACATGCCACATCCACATGCAATGTGATACATACCCGCCTTTCGGAGATCTAGATCACCTTGATATAGCCAGCCGGAATGGCCGAGCGGTTCTAGGAGCTACAGTCTGGAACCGCGCGACCGCTACGGTCGCAGGTTCGAATCCTGCCTTGGGCATGGATGTGTGTGATGTCCTTAGGTTAGTTAGGTTTAAGTAGTTCTACGTTCTAGGGGACTGATGACCTCAGAAGTTAAGACCCATAGTGCTCAGAGCCATTTGAACCACCTTGATATAGCAAAGAAGACTTTTTTCCTTGTTGACATGAATGAAATACACTGGATAACATCTTTCTGTACGAGTCTACAGACCGAGATCGGGCCAGCATAATGCTTTTCTTTCTCTCATGTGTGGTTGACGCTCAATGGAACGCCCGCTCAATTTGTAGATCTAAGTAGCCATTTCTTCGAAACACTGTTCGGGGTTGTTTAAAATCTTTGAAAAGGCTCAGCGTTCGAATTTTATGGACCGGAGTCTTAGAACGAAACATATCTGTGAAGGTACATAGCATGGAAATTGAGGTCTGAGTGCGAGGATTTTCTATATACTATGTGACCCAGGGATCTGTCAGCTCTTCTTTTAACTAGCATGTCCAAGATTGTTAGGTGGGTATCCTTTTGAAGTTCATTAGTACGTTCTGTATCAGAAAGGATGAAATTTAAGTGTTCCAGGAGCTCTTCGAGCCGTTTCATTCCATCTGTTCATACCTCAAAAGTGTCGTCAGATGTATCGACAAAAACAAGTTGCCCTTAGAATTCTAGTGCGTTTGCTTCGAGGTGTTCCAAGAACTGCATTAATCAAAAACCTGAGCGATCACACTGAATCATATTGATAAGCTGTGCGATATTGCGTTGGATGCGCATAGAGGAAGGCGATGTAACCGGAAGAGGTGGAACCCCGGAACGACATCAAGTGTTGGCGCAATGCAAAGCGAGCAGCCGTGTCATCGGCACGGTGAGTGATCGATTTCGAGCAACGCACGCGCTGACCGACATACAACGCCGGCGGCGTCGTAATTGATGCAGCGGAGACGCGGGCGGGCGCCGGGGGCGGAGCGGCGGTGGCGGCGGCAGCGGGGCGTCTGCCGGGTGGCGGTGGCGGCCGGGCTGGGTCGGTCGGGACAGTCCAGTGCGGAAAGCAGGGCAGGGGGAGCCGCACCGAGCTGCCACGCGCCGAGCTGCGTCAGCCAAGGCCGGGCGCGCCCCTGCCGTGCGCGCAACCCGCCGCGCTAACCTGCTCGCTGGGCTGCGTCGCTCTTACGACCAGGCGCGCACTGCGGATACCACGCCTGCACGTATACTGAAAGTAAAACCTGCAACCGCTCGCTGTTACTCGACTCATCTTTTCCAGTGTATTGATGAGTAGAGGTAAACAGTTCGTATTGGAAAATAATTTTTGTTGGAACATTATTGGCATACAGCAGAAATAATACATGTAGAATACGGGTATTTTGCACTGACCCAGTGATAAACTATAAAGGTATAAATGAATTCTTTTGTTGACTTCTACCGGGGGGAATCACAGCATCGATAAATTTAGGGGATGATATCGTTCCTATCAAGTTGTTATTTTAAAATACAGTGGTACTTTAGTAAGCACTACTGACTACTTTTCAGCTTTTCTCATTCTGAACTGCGTCTATAACCATAACAACAAACCAAAGTAAATGATAGTCCAAAGGGGATAAAACTGCACTGCATATAACGTTTCATCAAAAACCGTGTCATTATTTACGTTAGAGTGAATTACATAAAACAAAAACATTCTACGCCCAGACATGTACTAGATGGTTACCAATCTAGATGACCTAAACTATAATATGCTTGGAATAATATTAGGTCCGAGAACAACAGTAATAATAAACAACAATAAAAAATCACTGTTAACCACAAACAACTGGAAGACAAACCGCGGAATAGGTGTTCCGCTTCTTGTGTATGAGTGTGTGCAGGAAAATTTGGAACTGTCTGCCACAGGATATACAATCAGAGGATTTTAGAATACCATAGATACTATAAGCTTACAACGAAAGATGTCCATTGAAATTATGTATCTATGATACCTGAAGATCTTGATACGCAACACTCTTTGACAGTCAGTTTCAAATTTTCCTGCGCACGCCTTTACACACGAGGCTGAACTACAAACAGCCTTGAGTATGTGTAATTTGTGAATCCAATTCCTGGGTTTGTCTTTCTATTGTTTGTTAGCTATAGATTTTTTACTGTTTGCTGTTACTACTGTTCGTACTAAATAAAACAACTGTGATTAGGGCCTCCCGTTGGGTAGACCGTTCGCCGGGTGCAAGTCTTTCGATTTGATGCCATTTCGGCGACTTGCGCGTCGAATGGTTCATACTATCATTCCATAACTACATTTATGATCATGCTGTGTGACTTTTGTTTCATGCAGCTTACGAAGGTGGTGTATCAATACCTATTGGAAAGTAATGAAATTGTTTTTGAGGGAACACTATATACAGTATACTTGTAGAGCCTTTAAAATTTTGCCTTCTATTTAATTCTGTTTGTGCAGATAAAGTGACCACAGCTCCCTGCGTCGTAACAGACCGTATGGAAACAATGACAAGAACAAGAGGTGGGATGATAGGGTAGCATTAAGATATTAGAGAATAACTTTCGTGGTGCTAGAGGGAGCTGTAGAGGGCTAAAACTGTGGGGGAACACAGGGATCGGTGTATATCCAACAAATAACTGAGGACATAGGGTGCAAGTGCTACTCTGAGATGAAGTGGTTAGCACAAGAGAATAACTCGTAGAGATAATAAAGATGTCAAATCAAACACCTTTCAGCCGTCTAGTTTCCAAACTTATTTTATTTGGCTTTTAGTTTCGGCAATTTACTACGCCATCTTCAGGCCCCTGGCCGACGTGTAGGAAGATTCCACCTCGGTTCTGGTCAAAACAGGGACCAGCAATACTGGCATTAGTAGCTCTCTGCTTTTGAAGCCTTTTGACTGTTTTTCGACCGTGACTGTCTCAAGAAATATGTAAAGGTTTTTTTTAAATTACCGCTACCAGTCACAAACTTTGTCAACTATTCTATTAATTATTTATTTAGAGACATGCTTCGAGGGTTATACCTCATCTTCAGGCTAAATGGCATTACAAAAACAACTTGACAATAAGGTCATACTGATGTTACATAGTCCTTTTCGTAAATGCTGTGGTCATCTTTGTTCTTCTGGCGTGGCAGTCTCGTTGTGACGCGTTGAGGCGTTTCCATTTCCGTGGCTCTCTTGGTCACTGTTCACAAATTGTCATTAACATAGAAGTAACTTGTAAACACGATCACAAATAGTTCTGTAGTGCAGTGGAGGTCTACCTAACAATTTTACTGAAGCAGTTGTTGACAACGCTTCACTTCTAAAATTACAATACGGCAAAGCAGGAGAGTTCGTAGAATCTGAATTCCAGGAAATGGGGTGTGGGGGCAAAGGTGGGAGGAGGTCGGGAGGGAGGGGGGGGGGGGTTCGTGGAAGGCGAAGGGGTGAAAGAAACGAATCACGATTTCTTACAGTATAAAACCTGCTACTACTGAGGGAATGTGTTTACTAATGAGCAAGCGTACTAATACTACCGCTGTTCAGTGTACGTTATTTGAAAAGTGTAGTTTATAAGAGGTTTGTCCACTTTATTTTGCTATCAGGGAGACAATATTCAAATACACAGGAAAAGGTACGCATGCGACAGCATAGGCTACCAGTACGTTCCGTACCGATGGGCATAAAAGTGGGATTTTTCGGGGCTCATACCTCGGATTCTATTGGTGACAAAAAGGTAGGGTCAAGTATTTTGGACAGCCCTTGGGCTAGGGACGATTTGTATATCCAACAGAAAGCTGGTCTTAGTGTCACTATCCTACAGTACAGAGTCAAAATATGAATATTACAACCGGAGCAGATCGACTTGTCTTTTGGCATTTGATGTGCTCTACGGTGGGCCTTAAGGAGCTTATAGAGGCACCATTAGTTAATGGGCGGCTCCTGAGAGATCCAGAAAATGCGCTTTCCACCATTTTCCCCGTCAGGAACGGATATCTAAATAACGGAGCTTATATAGACACCATTAGTTCATGCACGGTTCCTCAGAAAACACGAAAAACGCGTTCTTCACCATGTCCCCCCGTCAGCGACGGATATCTACATAACCAACTGCAGAAAATTGCTAAAATTTTAGCTTTATACTCTCAAGGAATTATGCAGAAGTGCCGTTTTTCCGTTTTCAAACATCTTTAAGCGTTATCGAGAAATACCGCAAAAACATGGGTTTTGGACACCAAAACTGAGCCGCGGATTCCAAGACTTTTACCCACAGAAAATGGCTGAAATTTTTACGATATATTCCTCAGATCCCAATCTCGAACAAAGTTAAAAATTTGACTGATATCCTTATCCGTTTCTGAGACACAGAGGTTCACAGTTATCCTCCTTGTACTCATAGAATACGGATGTAAAATCCGGTGTGAGCCGAAAACGTACTTCATAAAGTGGCGCATCACGGAGATACATGCTATATAGTGTCTAGGTTATCATCAAAAGGGTTCTCGGAACCCATTGTTGCGGTACTGAGGCACGAGCAAAATTTTTGTGCGCCTAAAATCCGGTCTGAGATGCAAAATTAGTTTTGCGTTATTTCAGTTTCACCTAAATAAATTATCAAGATTTCACTGACCATTTTCATATAAATGAGATGCCGTTCTGTGGCAGGAAACGAGGGTAACGATCGGAAAAAATGCTGCTATTGGAGCACAAAGAAGGCGAATATGCTCCTGTTGAAAAGACTCTGACTGAGAAGTGGGATACCAGATGCCTTATTCTGCCTTCTTCAGCGGCTTTAAAAATTTTCCCAAAAACTTTGGCATGCGAATACATTGGCGCTTTTTCATGCTGAGAGAGAAAGAGACAGAGGCAGTGGGAAAGAGACGCAAAAGTAATAAATACTGGAAGACAGCATACAGCGGTTGTGGTACAGAAAGAGCTATAAAGACACTGGGAGTGTGAGAGAAAGAGGGGGATACAGTGGAAATGGAACATTGTTGACTGTGACAGAACAGTGCTAGTAAAAGAGTGATGGGGACAGTGTCACTGCGAGAGGAATAAAGAGAAGGAGAAAAAGGAAGTGCTCGAAGGCCAGTGATGATGGGAGACAGATTGTATGACAATAGTAACGAGTAATAGAGAGGTAGTGGCGGCAGAAGTGGAAGTAATGAATTAGATAGTAGCAGACAGAGAGGGGAAGAGGGACGTGGTGGCAGTGAGAGGAGGGACATGGTGACAGTGAGAAGAGATCGTAGTAGCAGGACAGAACGAAGGAAACTGTGGCTGTAAGATGGGAGACGATGGCACGTAGACAGATCCAAAGACATAATGACAATGAGTTGGGCTGAATGAGTAAGTGAGAATGGGCAAGTGGGAGTGTATGGGTACGAGCGACTTACAGCGATGGACTAGCGAGTGTGAGCGGTAACAGCAGAGCTTCTGGGACTGAAGGGTGAGTTGCACGTTAAGCACGGATATATTTGCATGCCGAAATTTTTGTTAAAATTTTTAAAGCTGATCATGGATGTAGAATGAGTCAGTTGGTACACCACTATTCAGTCTACATTAAACAGCAGCATATTCCCCTTTTTTGCATCCCGATACAATCATTTTTCCACTTGCTACTTTTTATATTCATATTTTTATAATTTTTTTTTTCCTTTGCTGGTAACAGGAAATGAAATTGCGATTTGTAGGTACAACTCTACAGAAAGCTTTAGACCCCAGAGGCATCTGGAATTTTCATTCGCAAGGACAATAACAGCTACATCTACATCTACATTTATACTCCGCAAGCCACCAAACGGTGTGTGGCGGATGGCACTTTACGTGCCACTGTCATTACCTCCCTTTCCTGTTCCAGTCGCGTATGGTTCGCGGGAAGAACGACTGCCTGAAAGCCTCCGTGCGCGCTCTAATCTCTCTAATTTTACATTCGTGATCTCCTCGGGAGGTATAAGTAGGGGGAAGCAATATATTCGATACCTCATCCAGAAACGCACCCTCTTGAAACCTGGCGAGCAAGCTACACCGCGATGCAGAGCGCCTCTCTTGCAGAGTCTGCCACTTGAGTTTATTAAACATCTCCGTAACGCTATCACGGTTACCAAATAACCCTGTGACGAAACGCGCCGCTCTTCTTTGGATCTTCTCTATCTCCTCCGTCAACCCGATCTGGTACGGATCCCACACTGATGAGCAATACTCAAGTATAGGTCGAACGAGTGTTGATGGACTACATTTTCTAAGCACTCTCCCAATGAATCTCAACCTGGTACCCACCTTACCAACAATTAATTTTATATGATCATCCCACTTCAAATCGTTCCGCACGCATACACCCAGATATTTTACAGAAGTAACTGCTACCAGTGTTTGTTCCGCTATCATATAATCATACAATAAAGGATCCTTCTTTCTATGTATTCGCAATACATTACATTTGTCTATGTTAAGGGACAGTTGCCACTCCCTGCACCAAGTGCCGATCCGCTGCAGATCTTCCTGCATTTCGCTACAATTTTCTAATGCTGCAACTTCTCTGTATACTACAGCATCATCCGCGAAAAGCCGCATGGAACTTCCGACACTATCTACTAGGTCATTTATATATATCGTGAAAAGCAATGGTCCCATAACACTCCCCTGTGGCACGCCAGAGGTTACTTTAACGTCTGTAGACGTCTCTCCATTGATAACAACATGCTGTGTTCTGTTTGCTAAAAACTCTTCAATCCGTAGGCTCTTACTTTGTTCATCAGGCGACAGTGCGGAACTGTATCGAACGCCTTCCGGAAGTCAAGAAAAATAGCATCTACCTGGGAGCCTGTATCTAATATTTTCTGGGTCTCATGAACAAATAAAGCGAGTTGGGTCTCACATGATCGCTGTTTCCGGAATCCATGTTGATTCCTACATAGTAGATTCCGGGTTTCCAAAAACGACATGATACTCGAGCAAAAAACATGTTCCAAAATTCTACAACAGATCGACGTCAGAGATATAGGTCTATAGTTTTGCGCATCTGCTCGACGACCCTTCTTGAAGACTGGGACTACCTGTGCTCTTTTCCAATCATTTGGAACCCTCCGTTCCTCTAGAGACTTGCGGTACACGGCTGTCAGAAGGGGGGCGAGTTCTTTCGTGTACTCTGTGTAGAAACGAATTGGTATCCCTTCAGGTCCAGTGGACTTTCCTCTGTTGAGTGATTCCAGTTGCTTTTCTATTCCTTGGACACTTATTTCGATGTCAGCCATTTTTTCGTTTGTGCGAGGATTTAGAGAAGGAACTGCAGTGCGGTCTTCCTCTGTGAAACAGCTTTGTAAAATGGTGAAATAGTTTTGAGATTTCAAGACAAATGGATATCTTCACACAGATACGTCTGCCTGTGCGGAGAGACTGGATGAGAGTATTGTTTTCCAGGTCGAAAGAGAGATGGAGGGGATTGGAGTAATTGCCACCTCATGGCTCTCTAGCCTGTGATAGGCACCCCCTTCCGACCAATAATGTGTCTAGGACAGCGTTGCATTTTAGAATTGTTGAAGTTATAAATTCACAGGGAATTATGATTGCTTATTTTTTTGCACTAATTATGCAAGAAGAAAATTACAGAGACAATAAAAATTTTTACTTCTGCATAATTTCCTCATGTCCTGGAAGTACGCGAACGGCTCCATTTGCTTACCTCCCAAGCATAACACCCTCAAGCGGACCGCACCTACTCGTCATCACCGATTTCGTTAAAATTTTTCGTGTATGGAGAGCTTAGCCAGAAATGTAAGTGACAGAAGTGGGAGTTACTGATGGCCAAGCGTTTAGGGGGAAAAAAAAAAAAACAGTTTTGGGCTGGGTCGGGAGAAGCATGAGCCACTTATGTTGGCGTAGTATTCAGGTAGCGGATGGCGCAGTGGAAAGGGTACAAAGCGGAAATCCAAGGGTCGTGGGATCGAGTCCCCATCTGTACGCTTTTTTTAAATTTTCAGCTTTTACGTTACTTACACTGCAAATAAACCGAGATAATGTTCAAAATATTGTATTTTATGCGATGAAACCTTACAACCATATCACTGCAAAAATACTGCATTTATAACGTGCGCAAAATTACTGCTTCTCCTCTTTTACGACGAATATAGCCACAGCGTGTGTAAATCATCAACTGAAAAATAATAAAAGTATTCAGTTTTACACCTTATACGAAATTCTAGTGTGCGCCTTACACTCTCCTCTTCGAAATTTATTTGAAATTCCAAATTTTTATTTCTATTTTCTTTTAATGCCTTTTATGAAAATGTTAATAAACACAAAATATGGAGTATTATTTCGATTTATTTGCAGTGTAACTAACGTAAATATTGAAAATTAAAAAAATTCCCATGGGGATTCCAACCCACAACCTTCAGATCACCATTCTGTACTCTCAGCTGCGCCAACCGCTGCATTGAAACTACGTTACCATAACTGGCTCATGCCTCGCCCAATCCTCACCAAAACTGCTATTTTGTCTAAACGCTTGGCTATCTGGAGGTCCCACTTTCCTAACTTTCATTTCTGGCAAACCTTGCATATACCATAAATTTGAAAGAAATAGATGATGACTACTAAGTGCGGTTTCCTTGTCAGTGCTGACCTCATTATCGCCAACGGTGCCATTGATAAAGATGAGCTATACGTGGATTCAATCCGCATGTCTTTCTAGGACGTAATCAAAGCGGTGCTGCCGCTCTCGTCGGTCCACAGTTGACAATGGCCATTTCCATACTTCCGTTGTAAGCATGGAGTTCGAAAGTTCACGTAACAAAAGTAACAGTCCAGTCTGACCTATCTATAATGCACGGTCGCAACAAGCACTGAGTTCGTTATACACTTGTTCGTGATCACGTGAATCAGACAGAGCTCCTTTGCTGGAAAAAGAGAGAGAGAGGGAGAGATGATGATGATGATGATTGGTTTGTTTGTGGGGCGCTCAACTGCGCGGTTATGAGCGCTCATACAACAAATTCCCAACCTTTGCTCAGCCCAATCTCGCCTCTTTCATGAATGATGATGAAATGAGGAGGACAACACAAATACGCAGTCATCTCGAGCGAGGCAGGCGAAAATCCCTGACCCCGCCGGGAATCGAACCCGGGACCCCGTGCTCGGGAAGCGAGAACGCGACCGCGAGAAAACGAGCGGCGGACAAAGCGAGAGAGAGAGAGAGAGAGAGAGAGAGAGAGAGAGAGAGAGAGAGAGGAATGATTTGGCAGCACGTCTCGTAATTAAGATGTCGTCAGATCTTTAACTACACATTGATTTGAAAGTCGAGCGCTAGTTGGGCAAGAAGCTCCATATGAGAGCTCCCGAGACTGTGCAGTACCGGGTTTCTAACGTGCCACCGTGTTGAGAGTGTACCGCGAGTATCTGGATTCAGAGGAAACCGCTGCCGCCATACTCAACTGCTGAGGGCAATAAAGTGTCGATATGGGTCGCTATCGACTATCGAGGGTTGTAAGTGCGGCTAGACTAGCCATTGTGCAGAAAATTACACGTTAGTTCAATGGTGGACAACAGCAACCGGTTAACTGGCGCAATGTCCACAACAATCTCATCGCTATTGGATACAAAGCCGTTGCCCTCCACAAATGAAATTCTGCTCACAGCACGTCACAGAGCACAGTGATTAACTTCGGTGCAGGAATCCGACATCGAAGCATGGATGAGTCGCGGTACACGATTGTACTCACCTGGTGAAACGTTGTTGTGATGCCTCGTGTAAGGAGGAGAAATGCGTACCATCACGTTTCCAACTTTGATAAAGGTCGGATTGTAGCCTATCACGATTGCGGTTTATCGTATCGCGACATTGCTGCTCTCGTTGGTCGGGATCCAATGACTGTTAGCATAATATGAAATCGGTGGTTTCAGGAGGGTAATACGGAACGCCGTGCTGGATCCCAACGGCCCCGTATCACTAGCAGTCGAGATGACAGGCATCTTATCCGCATGGCTGTAACGGATCGTGCAGCCACGTCTCGATCCTGAGTCAACAGATGGGGACGTTTGCAAGACAACAACCATCTGCACGACCAGTTCGACGACGTTTGCACCAGCATGGACTATCAGCTCGAAGACCGTGGTTGCGGTTACCCTTGACGCTGCATCACAGACATGAGCGCCTGCGATGGTGTACTCAACGACGAACCTGGGTGCACGAATAGGAAAACGTCATTTTTTCGGATGAATCCAGGTTTTGTTTACAGCATCATGATGGTCACATCCGTGTTTGGCGACATCGCGGTGAACGCACATTGGAAGCGTGTATTTGTCATCGCCATACTGGCGTATCACCCGGCGTGTTGGTATGGGGTGCCATTGGTTACACGTCTCCGTCACCTCTTGATCGCATTTATGGGACTTTGAACAGTGGACGTTACATTTAAGATGTGTTACGACCCGTGGCTCTACGCTTCATTCGATCCCTGCGAAACCATACATTTCAGCAGGATAATTCACAACCGCATGTTGCAGGTCCTGTACGGGCCTTTCTGGATACAGAAAATGTTCGACTGCTGCCCTGGCCAGCACATTCTCCGGATCTCTCACCAATTCAAAACGTCTGGTCAATGGTGGCCGAGCAACTGGCTCGTCACAATACGCCAGTCACTACCCTTGATGAACTGTGGTATCGTGTTGAAGCTGCATGGGCCGCTGTACCTGTACACGCCATCCAAGCTCTGTTCGACTCAATTCCAGGCGTATCAAGGCCGTTATTACGGCCAGAGGTGGTTGTTCTGGGTACTGATTTCTCAGGATCTATGCACCAAAATTGCATAAAAATGTAATCACATGTCAGTTCTAGTATAATATATTTGTCCAATGAACACCCGTTTATCATCTGCATTTCTTCTTGGTGTAGCAATTGTAATGGCCAGTAGTGTATGTTACTAAATGAGTAAACCGAGGCACGGAAACCCGGTCCCAGTTGCTGGTTAACCATCTAACGGCTTTCAGGAGCTAAAAAAAATTAATTTTCAGTGTTTCATGTGATTATTGACTGAAATAAAAAATTTAAAATGCTGTCATAATCTTCATATTAAGAGTTGTAATCTTATGTTAAGATATAACACAGTATACGTGTATACACTCTAAGACGAGAAAAAACAAAAAAAAAAAACTACGCAACACGAAGGAATTAGCTGAATGGGACGAAAATCGGTAGATGTGATGTACATGTACAGACAAGCAAATGATTACAGGTTCAGAAACGTTGGATGATTTATTCAAGCCGGCTGGAGTGGCCGCGCGGTTCTAGGCGCTTCAGTCTGGAACCGCGCGACCGCTACTGTCGCAGGTTCGAATCCTGCCTAGGGCATGGATGTGTGTGGTGTCCTTAGGTTAGTTAGGTTTAAGTAGTTCTAAGTTCTAGGGGACTGATGACCTCAGATGTTAAGTCCCATAGTACTCAGTGCCATTTGATTTATTCAAGAGAATGATCTTCAGAAATCAAGCAAGTCAGTAACGCGTTGATCCACCTCAGGTGTCCCAAACATTATTGAATTGTTCAATTTATGAAGCTCTAACTCTCAAATAAAGCATCCAGTGTTTCTGAATTTATAATCTTTTGTCTGTCTGTACATGTACATCACATCTACGATTTCCGTCCCATTCGGACAATTCCTTCGCAGTGCGTCGTTTTTTTTTTTTTTTTTTTTTTTTTTTTTTTTTTTTTTTTGTCTTAGAGTGTATTTTGACGCGACTTCGGTGACCTGTGTGTCCCAGTCTATCTCAGTTATCCAACCGGGGCACGGGCCAACAGTTTAACTTGGAATCCAAACTACGTGTCGTTTCTGGCGATTAATCACACAATTGAGAGGTGAGGGCTAGATTAAAGGCAGGCCGAAAATTTCCGTGGTCCGACCGGAATCCGATCCCGTGACCTCTCGGTTTCCAAGTACGCTCTCTGCCACTAGACCACCAGCCCAACTGCTGGCATGGAATTCGTGGGATCTACTAGATGTGTCACACTCATCATCCTTCTCATCTCTTGGTATCAGCCACACTATCGGCGTCTATGTTTCAGAATAAATCCTAAAATTATATTTCTTGTATTAATATTTTAACGCAGTTTGGCTGAAAATCAAGAATATGGCTACTGCCAGCATCCCCACCATGTGTGGAAAATGAAATGATCGACAAAGAAATAAAAATCCCGGAATACTTAATTTGCTGCTCATCGCACATCAAGCTGTTCACACAACCTACCGGTCTGATTACAGCTCCTGCGTTACCTGGACTACATTCGTACTATATGGACTGACTGTGACCGCGATATTAATGGCTTGCAGTGAACTGACTTATGAACGGCTTCGGCCTTATATCTGTAGTAAGACTCCAAGTTGCCCTTTGTATTAGTGCAGTTGGTAGTTGGCGACTTTCATGTGTTCAAACTAAATTGTGGCAAAGGGCTGATGCTTCAAAAGAAAGGTCGCTTGGACTCATGAGCCAAGGTAAACGTTGCTGGATATTAATGACAGAGCAAGGGTACAACAAAAACATGAGACGATGCGCCAGGCTTGCACAGGGCACCGTTGCGGTAAGTGATGGTGGGTGTGATCATATGAGGGATGTATCTAAGGCCTAAAGTGTGACACCTAATACTGCCGTCATCGACTATTGCCAATGGACGATACGGGAACCTACACTACTGGCCATTAAAATTGCTACACCAAGAAGACATGCAGATGATAAACGGATATTCATTGGACAAATATATTATACTAAAACTGACATGTGATTACATTTTCACGCAATTTGGGTGTATAGATCCTGAGAAATCAGTACCCAGAACAACCACCTCTGGCCGTAATAACGGCCTTGATACGCCTGGGCATTGAGTCAAACAGAGCTTGGATGGCGTGTACAGGTACAGCTGCCCATGCAGCTTCAACACGATACCACAGTTCATCAAGAGTAGTGACTGGCGTATTGCGACGAGCCAGTTGCTCGGCCACCATTGACCAGACGTTTTCAGTTGGTGAGAGATCTGGAGAACGTGCTGGCCAGGGCATCAGTCGAACATTTTCTGTATCCAGAAAGGCCCGTACAGGACCTGCAACATGCGGTCGTGCATTATCCTGCTGAAATGTAGGGTTTCGCAGGGATCGAAAGAAGGGTAGAGCCACGGGTTGTAACACATCTTAAATGTAACGTCCACTGTTCAAGGTGCCGTCAATGCGAACAAGAGGTGACTGAGACGTGTAACGAATGGGACCTCATACCATCAAAACGGGTGATACGCCAGTATGACGATGACGAATACACCCTTCCAATGTGCGTTCACCGCGATGTCGCCAAACACGGATGCGACCATCATGATGCTGCAAACAGAACTTGGATTCATCCGAAAAAATGACTTTTTGCCATTCGTGCACCCAGGTTCGTCGTTCAGTACACCATCGCAGGCGCTCCTGTCTGTGATGCAGCGTCAAGGGTAACCGCAGCCATGGTCTCCGAGCTGATAGTCCATGCTGCTGCAAACGTCGTCGAACTGTTCGTGCAGATGGTTGTTGTCTTACAAACGTCACCATCTGTTGACTCAGGATCGAGACGTGGCTGCACGATCTGTTACAGCCATGCGGATAAGATGCCTGTCATCTTGACTGCTAGTGATAAGAGGCCGTTGGGATCCAGCACGGCGTTCCGTATTACCCTCCTGAACCCACCTATTCCATATTCTGCTAACAGTCATTGGATCTCGACCAACGCGAGCAGAAATGTCGCGATACGATAAACCGCAATCGCGATAGGCTACAATCCGACCTTTATCAAAGTCGGAAACGTGATGGTATGCATTTCTCCTCCTTACACGAGGCATCACAACAACGTTTCACCAGACAACGCCGGTCAACTGCTGTTTGTGTATGAGAAATCGGTTGGAAACTTCCCTTGTGTCAGCACGTTGTAGGTGTCGCCACCGGCGCCAACCTTGTGTGAATGCTCTGAAAAGCCAATCATTTGCATATCACAGCATCTTCTTCCTGTCGGTTAAATTTCGCGTCTGTAGCACTTCATCTTCGTGGTGTAGCAATTTTAAAGGCCAGCAGTGTGTTATCCGACCATGTAAGTCCGTTTGTTTGGCTATAGCACACAGCAGGAGTGTTATTTTGGTCTCAGAAAAACGCCATGGATGTAAGTATGTACAGGGAATGGACAAAAACATGGAAAAATCAACAGCAAAACGCATTACTATGCCTAAAACGGTGCAGAAAAGCCGTTTGCATCAGTGAAAGCTTACAGTCCTCTCGGAATGGATATATACAGGTCTTGTGTAAGTGTCTTACACCATTCTTCCTGCAAAACAGTGGCAAGTCGTTGTAATTTCGACAGAGGTGGACAGCTATCCCACACCTTTCTCTCCTAAGTAGATCACAAATAGTCAGTAATACTGAGATCTGATAACTGTGGTGGCCAGGAAAGATGCGACAATTCATCCGCATGCTCAGTAAACCAGGCCGCAACGTAACGGGCTGCGTCAATAAGGTCACTGGGGAACGAACATTGTACCGTGGGGTGGACCTGATCAGGCAAAATGGTCATACGATCCTTGGTAGTAAAGCGATGTTGCAAATTAACAATAGAGCCCTTGGAATACCACAATGTGAGTGCTCAAACGTCGTAGAACTCCCGCCAAGTTTCACTTTTCGAACGTCAACGTAGCAACAAGTTGGAAACAGTGTATAACTAAAAATGGCAATTTTGAACATGAATTACTGTAATTATCTGTAGATCGGATTTTTTAATAGATGATGACAGTCTGAAAGAAAATGGTGAAGATTGTAGAGGAAGAAAGGAGAACTATAGTTGAAAGTGCTTTAGGTGCAATTGGTTCACCTTCCAGTATCTTCTTCACAGTTAGGATGGGTCGGTAGGAAACGTGCTAATCATCGATATATTATACTACAAAAGTAAGTTCACAAGGGTGCCGCTAAAACTCAGAAACGAGTTCCAGTACGATTCAGGGTGGTATGGTGTGGTAGTCCTCTACCCCCCATCCATGAAGAAAGTTACCTTTTTTACCTGAAGGGTGTGCTTTTGAAGATATAAGGGCTGGGAAGTTCCGCACTCTAGAAATTTCTAGAACATTCCAGAACATTCGAGAGAATTCCAGAACACTCTCGAATGTTGTGGAACGT
This sequence comes from Schistocerca nitens, assembly GCF_023898315.1. NCBI lineage: Eukaryota > Metazoa > Arthropoda > Insecta > Orthoptera > Acrididae > Schistocerca > Schistocerca nitens. The sequence goes on along the minus strand of NC_064617.1, from coordinate 420,011,787 downwards.
TCTGGAACATTGTGGACCATTCGTAGCCTTTTTGGTATGTTCTGGAATTCGCCACTTGTGGGGGCTACCCATTGGTAGCGGTATATAAAGCAATTAAGTGTCATCACTCTGTCTCTATGCTGTTCATTTTTGGAACACAGCCTACGACCAGCTTAGAGGCAGCAGTCATGATACTTTCTGCCGGACCTGACCATCAATTTGCAGGACAATGCTCAAGCACGTACAGTGAAAGTTGTTACTGATTTGTTTGACTGATGGGACTGCAAAGTGCTATACCATCTACTGCACTCCTCTGACTTAAGCCCTCTTGAGTTCAACTCGATTTCTAAACTGAAGGAAACACTTCACGGCATTCGCTTCAGAACTGCTACAAATTCGCCGGGCAATAGACCGCGCCGTTCGAACTGTCAACACAACTGGCACTGCTATGAGTATCCTACGACTTCCACATCGCTGGCAACGGGTTATACACTATGCTGGTGACTACTTTGAAACACGTATCTATTTTGTACGAGCTGTAAATAAATAGTTGCCACTATTAAAGTTCCAACCCTCGTAAATCTAAAATGAAGTGTGGAAAGTGTGTAAAGTGGACTTAGAGTATTTGTTAATAAAAATTTGATTTTATTGGTATTTTAGACAATCCCCAAACGTAAAAAAGGAGAAGATCTTGCCAATTTTGAAGCAAAAAGGCGAAAACAAAAAAGAGCAACGAAAAAAACGAAACAGAAGAAGAGCGCGAATCATGTTTAACCCTCCGTTACTCGCGCGAAAATTGGTGACATGGTCACTCGCGCGGATGACAGGTGTCATCCACAAAGCAAGCGGTCTATTTGTATACTTTGAACGGTCTTTATGACTGATTTTATGATTTTTTTATTAAATCTAAATATAATACATTTAATATTGGTACACATTATAATATATTCTAACGTTTGAAACAGTTCGACCATTCGAAGAACAATATCTTCAGCTGAATTACTGGCATTACATGGTCCCTCTGGTTGCTTACCGACGTAACGCGCTAAATTCAAAGTGTAAACTGTTTTTACGTCTATCAAAGTAAACACTTTGAACCGATACTTTGCTGGTTTGCTAGGGATATATTGCCTGAATGGAATGGGCAGTTTCCTTTAAACGCCAAAAGCTGTTCGTCAACAGTAAGATATTCACTAGGTGAAAAATATTTTTGGTAATCGTTTGTGAATAGTTCAAGTACCTCTCTAATAGGAGCCAACTTGTCAGTCTCTCTGGGAACACCTCCATCACGGATATTAGCAAACCTACGGCATCTCAACAGAAACCTGAATCGGTATTAACTTATGCATAAATAACATGATTCAAGTCCGTTTCCCTATGAGTTATCGCACAATTTCAATGTACTCTTCCTAGAACATCTGAAAGATCCACATAGATATAACAAACCAATGAAAGCTCTGAACTCTATCGCATGTGTTTCTTTAGCATGCCTTTCCCTTGAGAATTTACCATGAAATTCACTGATGGATATATTAGTGCATGTTGTGACAATGCTTATTATGTTTTCATCCAAGAACAAATTCAGAATTTCTATTTATCTCTTTTTTATAAGAGCTTGATTTTTTGGTCCAGGTAAATGCGTAATAATATTACAAGATCTGCTTCTAACAATGGTAGGATATTAATTTTTCATTCGTTCACTTATTCCATCTTTCGCTAAAACAAATGCATCCTCTTGAGTTACTTCTTCCTGTGACTCATTTTCATCATTCTCTGGCACTTCTTGTTCTGCTCCTGAATCATGACCGCTTTCATGAACACAGTCCTCAGTCTCTGAGTCAGCCCTATCACTGTGAGCATCTTCATCACTCAGCTCATTGAACCAATCCGACCATACATTAGGATCTCTACTAAACTCTGTCGGAGGTTTTTTTGCTTTTGACATTTCTTCCACAATCTAAAAATAAAGAGAATACTAGATAACAAGGAAGGTAACTGCAGTCTGTTTCAATAAGTCCAAATTAAAGCACATGAAAGATCGATTGAATCTAGGAAAGCAATAAAGTAATACAGACTTACTTTTGTTTCAGATTGTGGCAGCAGAGCTCGCGCGGATGACTGGTGTCCTCCAGACTATAATAATGTTTCATAAACAATGTATCTTTCGTAACTGAAATCCAACAATGATTGTAGCTAACTGCTGGAGAGTTAACGGAAAGGTACTGAAAATGGCGCGATCTCAATGCTGCCCTGTCAGACAACATTGAGCGGGAAAGTGATGTGGATGACGAGTGTCATCCGCGCGAGCGACGGAGGGTTAAGTTCCCAAACGAAAGACAATGATCATCGTGAGAAACAGGGAAACCGAAGAACACTGAAATGAACGGATTGAAGAATCAAGAACTGCGACTCGATCTTATAATAAAAGACTGTGATCTCAAGTTAGCCACGAAAATATCACCTACGAGAAGCGCGGACGAGGACAAGTAAACAGAACAATCTAACAAATGTCGCATTCCACTACCATACGACGAAAGAATATAACACATACAAACACGTCGTCAACGGAAAAAAGGATAACATCTGTCAATTACGCAACGCGAAATACATCAGTACAGAAACACCAGGATTCTGCTGCATGAATGGAAAAAATCGATTACCACCACTAGAAGCACCTCCGCAGGAATTTTTACATTACACGACAGGGGAAACTCCAGAATCAAAACAATTTCTTCAAAATGCTTCCAAATGACTTCTTTTGGTGTCACTTCGATCCACTCTAACAGAGATGAAATTGGTTATGTTTTTTTTTCCATCCAAGGACATATCTATCACAATATGGGATCATTACTCAAATGTTCAAATGTGTGTGAAATCTTATGGAACTTAACTGCTAAGGTCGTCAGTCCTTAAGCTTACACACTACTTAACTTAAATTAGCCTAAGGACAAACACACACACCCATGCCCGAGGGAGGACTCGAACCTCCGCCGGGACCAGCCGCACAATCAATGTATGACTGCAGCGCCTGAGACCGCTCGGCTAATCCCGCGCGGCTGGGATCATTACTACCACTACTCAACGAAGACCATAATTTTCTGCAAGTATATTTGATCGGAAATGAAGAAACAGAAACTAATCAGCGATGCACAAATATCGGTGGACTGAGACGAGAAGTAGTTCAAAAATGGCTCTGAGCACTATGGGACTTAACTTCTGAGGTCATCCGTCCCCTAGAACTTAGAACTACTTAAACCTAACTAACCTAAGGACATCACACACATCCATGCCCGAGGCAGGATTCGAACCTGCGACCGTAGCAGTCGCGCGGTTCCGGACTGCGCGCCTAGAACGAGTAGTAGTCCGAAATGTGCAGAGGATCTTACATGAATACAATCAACTGATTCACATTTTCAACACAGCACTTGACCAAATGATTTCTGATGACTATAAAGTCATAATTCAAGCCGACAAAAGACCGCATGGAGAACACGAACGCCGATTTAATGCACCTCAGATAGACGAAATCGTCATCATAATTGTGGACTATGAAAACACAAACCGTGACATAACTGTACAACGAAGAAGAGAGGGACTACAACGGATTGCACAGACACCCGTTCATATGGAGCCCTCCAATATCCATCAATATTTCTGCACAGACAGGACGGATCTAATTTTAATGTGAAACAAATTCAACCTGAAACAGGCGTAGAAACAAGCAAAAAAGTCACTTCCAAAGAGTTCTATGCTTTCCTCATAACGATCAGAGACAATGAAACATACAGTCATATTCTCAACAATCACCGTTTATTCGAACAGTTCCCGGAACGGATGCCTTACGTAAGACTGAATCACAGGAAACTAATCACGGAAGAATACATACACCTTCAAGAGGCAATAATAAATGAGGGAACATTGACGACATTGGAACAATGGTAATCTTACCCTCATCACATATACGAAGTCCGAGAGACATGCGCAAATACACGCAAGATGCCATGACCTACATAAGGAAATATGGGCGACCTGACCTCTTTATAACGTTCACATGCAACTCGTCGCGGCCAGAAATCAAAGAACAACTAAGATACAAGTCCTCGTGCATCGACAAGACGTAATACCCCGAGTTTTTCGACAAAAAAAGAAGAGATTTATTGAAGTCATAACAAAACACATCTTTGTAACCGTTAAATGCTGAATTTACACAATCGAACGGCAAAAGCGAGGACTGCCTCACACACACAATCTCATATGGCTACACAACAGAATTCACCCCACGGATACCGACAGAATCATCCAAGCTGAATTTCTCAACCCACAAAAAGATCCGAAACTGTACTACATAGTAGTGAAGAACATGATTCAAGGGCTCTGAGGGTCATTAAACCCCAATTCGCCATGTATGAGTGACGGAAAATGTACAAAAAAAATACCCAAAACCATACTTGGACGACACAAAAACCGGAGTTGATGGCAATCCCAAATTATAAGACGATCAGCAGAAAACGTTGGTTTCACAGCAAAAATACGAATATGAGGCAGCGACGAACTGGAAATAATCAATGAATAGCACCATATAACACATTACTTTCCAGAATGTTCCAAGCACCAAACACTGAATACTGCACCTCAGCGAAATCCTTCAAATATGTCTGTAAGTAAGTGAACAAGGATAGTGACATTGCAGCATTTCAAATAGCCAAAGACAGCTATGTAAATTGATTTTTTTCCTTTAGTTAAGGAAAGAACTGAAGCGAATACAGGAGTCGCCATTGCGACTCCAAATGCGATATAGTGTAGAATGATGCAAATGTGTCAATTTAGAATGAAGTATGTTGTTCAGGAAACAAACTGAGTCCTAAAAAACGGAATCAAGCTTGTAGAGAGATAATTCTGTCAGTGGAGTACGAGCGCCTACAAATAATTACTCGTACAATGTAATGAATTTATTTATTACGTGCACATTTGCTGATATTGTAGGGTAGGCTAAGTGACAGCGTGTAGATGTACATCATGTGGAATGGGCACAGGGAAGTCCACTAACGCATTGAACATATTCGCATACGTACACGATTGCAACTTGATGGAACTCCAAACCACATACTTTCTTCTTGTGGGTAGCACGGAAAAAACCGAAAACGTAAATTTTCCCGTGCGAGCTCTGATTTCCCTAATGCTATTACAACGATCATTTCTCCCTACAAAGGCGGTTGTCGTCAAAATATTTTCGCATTCAGAAGAAAACTTTGTTGACTGAAATTTCATGAAACATCTCGCCCCAACGAAAATGATCTGCTGGCAAGAATTCTCGCTGTCTGTGATGTTGTTTGAACAATAGCGTGGTTGTTAGAATAGGAATAAGTTCCTAACACATCAGAAAAAGCTTCTCTCAGAATCCATTTACGTGTATGCTAGAGTTCTATTTTCATATGGTGTTATTCGCATAATTTTATCCATGTTTTATTTTACAGCGATATTCATATTATTATTCTGCTGTCTCCAAAATTGTCTGTCGTGCGAAAATATTAGCAGGAGTAAATGAAATGACAGTTCGTAGAAACACGTGGTTAGTTAATGCAGCGCCTTTCTTCTTCCTCGAATCAGAACGAGGACGCAGAGGAATGAATTTCACGCGGCATTATTTTTAATAATTGATGACATGACCAAATAAGCGAAATTCACACATTCGTATCTGGGATGTTTATGTATGTGTTTACATTCCCAAAAGCGAAAGCGGTAGCAGAATAGGAACATCCATAGCAGCCGACAGAGGAGGGGGAACAGCAGACTTTGCACATTGCGCAGGGTGCGGTGTGTGTGCTGGCTACAGGGGCGGCCGGAGGCAACACTTTGTGCAACTGTTGTAAATATTGCTACCTGTTTTTTTTTTCTTTTTGTCATCAGTATTCCGACTTGTTTGATGCGGCCCGCCACGGATTCCTCACCTGTACTACCTCTTCGTCTCAGAATAGTACTTGCAACCTACGTGCTCAATTATTTGCTGGATGTATTCCAATCTCTGTCTTCCTCTACAGTCTTTCCCCTCTACAGCTTCCTCTAGTACCATGGAAGTCATTCCCTCATGTCTTAACAGATGTCCCTTCTCCTAATCAGTGTTTTCCACATGTTCCTTTCCTCTCCGATTCTGCGCAGAACCTCCTCATTTCTTACCTTATCAGCCCACCTAATTTTCAACAATTCGTCTGTAGCAACACATCTCAAATGCGCCGATTCTCTTCTGTTCCGATTTTCCCACAGTCCATATTTCACTACCATACAATGCTGTACTCCAGACGTACATTCTCAGAAATTTCTTCCGCAAATTAAGGCCGATATTTGATATTAGTAGACTTCTCTTGACCAGGAATTCCCTTTTTGCCATTGCTAGTCTGTTTTTGATGTCCTCCTTCCTCCGTCCATCATTGGCTATTTTACTGCCTAGGTAGCAGAATTCCTTAACTTCATCTACTTCGAGATCATCAATCCTGATGTTAAGTTTCTCGCTGTTCTCATTTCTACTACTTCTCATTTCCTTCACCTTTCTTAGATTTACTCTCAATCCATACTCTGTACTCATTAGACTGTTCATTCTGTTCAGCAGATCATGTAATTCTTCTTCACTTTCACTCGAGGTAGCAATGTCATTAGCGAATCGTATCATTGATATCCTTACAGCTTGGATTTTAATTCCACTCCTGAACCTTTCTTTTATTTCCATCATTGCTTCCTAGATGTACAGATTGAACAGTAGGGGGCACATCCTTTTTAATATGAGCACTTCGTTCTTGGTCGTCCCCTCTTATTATTCCCTCTTGGCTGTTGTACATATTGTATATGACCCGTCTCTCCCTATAGCTTACCTCTACTTTCTTCAGAATGTCGAACATCTTGCACCATTTTACCTTGTTGAACGCTTTTTCCAGGTCGACAGATCCTATGAACGTATCTTGAATTTTCTTAGGTCTTACTTCCCTTATTAATCGCAACGTCAGATTAGCCTTTCTGTGCCTTTACCTTTCCTAAAGCCAAACTGATCTAGCGCAACCTGAACAGATAAATTAAATAATTACATAAGTGTCTGTACTTGGTTGTTATCGACATCAGCAGACAGACAGTAAATTTTTAATTCGCTGATTTTAGTTTACAACTTTTGACTCTTTCATTTCCTTATTTTGAATAGGAGTGTTTGTGTTATCCTAATCATTCTACCTCATCATCATCAACGCGCAAGTCAGCGAGGAGGTATCAAATAGAAAAACTTGCACCAGGCAGCCGAATGGCCCCAGAAGGGGTCACCTAGCCTGTAATGCCATATGATCGTTTTGTTTCACTATAAAGTTCATATTCTGGGAAATAGTATTTCGCTCTGTGTACTGAGATAAACTCCACGAAGGACAAAAGCCAATTTTTCTTTGAAATCAAAAGATTAACAAGATCAACATATCGCTGGTGATAACACTTTCTTTTGTAAATATTCCCTCTGAAATACTGTTGGAAATCTACAAAGGCAACAGCAAATTGAGGCCTCGTGCCTTCTTACGTAACACGAATAGCGCTAATAACGTTCGAGACAAACCACTCATACTGATGTAGGCTTAGTGAAGGCGAGTGGTGAATAAAAATGCAAAGACAGATAGAACAGGTACTACGATTAGCTGAGAATGATTTGAACCGCAGCAAGTCAATACTAAACTAGTTAACTGGGATCAAGAAACAAGAATAGCCGGTGAGGGGGGCAGACAGAACATTGCCCTTTTTTAAAACATGTATGTTCAAGGGGTACAAGACAGTGGCTAAAGAAAATTTTAATATGCTGATGATCTCTTCAGTGTCTTCCAAAGCCGTAGCCATAAATACTGTGAAAGAAAACTGACAGGTAGATTCAACCAAGTTTATATAATATTGCACTTAAAAAAACGCGTTAAAACCAGATTTATCCAGTTCTTACCGTCCTAGCCGACAAGCATTCTTTAAAAACAATCCGCAGTTTGCGAGTAATAGTGTTGAATTCCGCTCACATCATAAGTATCTTCAGTTTATCTAAATCGAAGTTTAACGTTCTCAGCACATCTTCCCAAGGCCTCTGATAAAATGAAGTCTCGACATAATTTAGATAAGAAGCTGAAATTAACGGGTTGCTCATGCTTCTGTACTGACACTTCGTGTGTTCCCAGCTGCATGATAATACTGGTATTGGGCATACATTTGCAAAGGTACTATGTATTCAAACCAGTGTGGCTCCACACTTCAAGAAGAAAGAAACACCGTTTACAAACTTAGCCATTTCGAAATGCTTCCACCGTTGGCCCGAAAGCCGAAAATCGTCCCCTTTTGTACGTCAGATAAATCGCTCCGTTTACGCTTTAAGATAACGACTGTACTGTTTTCGGCGTCGCCGCGACACGCTTTATATACCCTTCACTGCCGGTGCTGCCACCTGCCGTCTGTGAGTGTTCATTCCACATTGACGTCGAACATAAGAGGTTTGTCACATTAATATGGCTGGGCCGTCTACGTATTTCGTAGCAAGCCTAGATGACAGTCAATAGTTTAACTTCTGTAGGAGGTCGAGAGGAAGCTACAGATACACTATGTGATCAAAATATCCGGACACCAGACTGAAAATGACTTAAAAGTTCGTGGCTCCCTCCATCGGTAATGGCGGAATTCAATATGGTGTTGGTTCACCCTTAGCCTTGATGACAGCTTCCACTCTCGCAGGCATACTTTCAATCAGGTGCTGGAAGGTTTCTTGGGGAATGGCAGACCATTCTTCACAGAGTGCTGCACTGATGAGAGGTATCGATGTCGGTCGGTGGGGCCCGGCACGAAGTCGGCGTTCCAAATTATCCAAAAGGTGTGCTATAGGATTCAGATCTGGACTCTGTGCAGGCCAGTCCATTACAGGAATCTTATTGTCGTGTAACTACTCCGGCGCCACAGGCCGTGCATTATGAACAGGTGCTCGAAAGTGTTGAAAGATGCAGTCGCCATCCCCGAATTGCTCTTCAACAGTGGGAAGCAAGAAAGTGCCTAAAACATCAATGTAGGCCTGTGCTGACACAACAACGGGTGCAATCCTCCTCCATGAAAAACACGACCACACCATAACACCACCACCTCCGAATTTTACTGTTGCCACTACACACGTTGGCAAATGACGTTCACTGGGCATTCGCCATACCCACACCCTGCCATCGGATTCGTCACTTGCTATTCGTCACAAAGTTTTTCCACTGTTCAATCGCCCAAAGTTTACGCTTCTTACACCAAGCGAAACGTCGTTTGGCATTTACAGCCGTGATGTGTGGCTTATGAGCAGCCGCTCGACCAAGAAATCCAAGTTTTCTCACCTCCCGCCTAACTGTCACAGTACTTGCAGTGAATCCTGATGCAGTTTGGAATTCTTGTGTGATGGTCTGGATAGATGTATGCGTATTATAGATAGCACAGGATACGGTGGCCGATGCGCTGTTACCAGTTTTCGTCCAAAGAGCTTGGAGAGTTCATTCGTTTGTTCAGAACGGGAGGCTGACAGGCGTTTACCAACCCTCCAACATTCGGAATATCCCCTACAGCACTCTCACTGACCCGGGGGGAGGGGGGGTCAGTGCCACTCTTCCCGCGCTTCCCCAGCCGACTGCGCATCTAGTGGCCACGACATTTTGCGCGCACTATACACATTACGACCCTCTTCAACTGTCGGCGGTCTTCTGTCAGTCAACAGACGAGGTCGGCCTGTACGCTTCTGTGCTGTACGTGTACCTTCACGTTTCCACTTCACTATCACATCGGAAACAGTGGACCTACGGATGTTTAGGAGTGTGGAAATCTCGTGTACAGACGTATGACACAAGTGACACCCAATCACCTGACCACGGTCGAAGTGCGTGAGTTCCGCGGAGCGCCACATTCTGCTCTCTCACGATGTCTAATGACTACTGAGGTTGGTGAAGTGGAGTACCTGGCAGTAGGTGGCAGCACAATGCACCTAATATGAAAAACGTATGTTCTGGGGGGTGTCCGGATACTTTTGATCACAGCATGTTAGTTCAGTTTAGTAAAACTCGGTAATACAGAATACTTAACCTCTGAGCAATCCATGTCCACATGAATGACAATACATATTTAATACTGTCGCAGAACACGGTTATAACTGCTTATTACTTTGAACTTTGAATGACAGCCACATACCATTGAACTATAAACTTTGGTGCAAAGTCTGACTAATGATACTAACTCGTTGCCTGTAACTGAGCTACGAAGATGTTGCTGTCAGCCTCTGTTATCAAAGAGTGAGGCAGCAGTAGATTACCAGCAGCGGTGGCGTACTGAACCTGTTGAGGGCCTGTATTCGTCGACGTTTCTCATTCGTGGCTGCGTCTGAGAGCGACTGTCGTAAGTTTGTGGTTCCGTCGTGAGGTACTATCTTTACCATGGGACGTCAATATTCGTTTTCTGTTTTGTATAGGTCGACAAGTCGTATGAAAGTGTCTTGATTTTTCTTACTACTGGCTTCTGTTATCATGCATGATGTCAGAGCTGCCTCCCCAATGTGAAAAGTAAAAGACGTGTCACTGTCGTTTGATGTTTGTGTCTTACTCTAGGTTTCATCGACACACGGTCGCGTTTGCTGCTTCGGGGTATGACTGGAAACGATACGAAATGAAATTTTCACTCTGCAGCGGAGTGTGCGATAATATGAAACTTCCTGGCAGATTAAAACTGTGTGCCGGACCGAGACTGGGACTCGTGACCTTTGCCTTTCGCGGACAAGTCCCCTCCCAGTTGAGCTACCCAAACACGAAACGATACAGTTCCGTTCACAGCTTTCTCGCCTTCCTGATGCCTTCATTTTTAGTTAATGCCCTTCAAAATGAGGAGGACGTTCAGATTTCAGACGCAGGTCTACTTTGGTTCTCTTCTGTTTCTATTTTAGGGGAATCCTCCTGGCTGGTGAAGGCTCATTGTTGGAAGGTACATGCAACCGACCAACAAGAGGAACGCAGCGTTCGGCCTATCGTGTTTCTTTCTTCTTGAAGTGCGGAGCCACACATCTAGCTCGTTTGAATACATAGTACTTTTGCAAATGCATGCCCAATACCTGTACTGTAAATTCATCAAACCGCGTTTGTAAATAAAAACAGCATTTCCTTGCTTCAATGTACACTCCTGGAAATGGAAAAAAGAACAAATTGACACCGGTGTGTCAGACCCACCATACTTGCTCCGGACACTGCGAGAGGGCTGTACAAGCAATGATCACACGCACGGCACAGCGGACACACCAGGAACCGCGGTGTTGGCCGTCGAATGGCGCTAGCTGCGCAGCATTTGTGCACCGCCGCCGTCAGTGTCAGCCAGTTTGCCGTGGCATACGGAGCTCCATCGCAGTCTTTAACACTGGTAGCATGCCGCGACAGCGTGGACGTGAACCGTATGTGCAGTTGACGGACTTTGAGCGAGGGCGTATAGTGGGCATGCGGGAGGCCGGGTGGACGTACCGCCGAACTGCTCAACACGTGGGGCGTGAGGTCTCCACAGTACATCGATGTTGTCGCCAGTGGTCGGCGGAAGGTGCACGTGCCCGTCGACCTGGGACCGGACCGCAGCGACGCACGGATGCACGCCAAGACCGTAGGATCCTACGCAGTGCCGTAGGGGACCGCACCGCCACTTCCCAGCAAATTAGGGACACTGTTGCTCCTGGGGTATCGGCGAGGACCATTCGCAACCGTCTCCATGAAGCTGGGCTACGGTCCCGCACACCGTTAGGCAGTCTTCCGCTCACGCCCCAACATCGTGCAGCCCGCCTCCAGTGGTGTCGCGACAGGCGTGAATGGAGGGACGAATGGAGACGTGTCGTCTTCAGCGATGAGAGTCGCTTCTGCCTTGGTGCCAATGATGGTCGTATGCGTGTTTGGCGCCGTGCAGGTGAGCGCCACAATCAGGACTGCATACGACCGAGGCACACAGGGCCAACACCCGGCATCATGGTGTGGGGAGCGATCTCCTACACTGGCCGTACACCACTGGTGATCGTCGAGGGGACACTGAATAGTGCACGGTACATCCAAACCGTCATCGAACCCATCGTTCTACCATTCCTAGACCGGAAAGGGAACTTGCTGTTCCAACAGGACAATGCACGTCCGCATGTATCCCGTGCCACCCAACGTGCTCTAGAAGGTGTAAGTCAACTACCCTGGCCAGCAAGATCTCCGGATCTGTCCCCCATTGAGCATGTTTGGGACTGGATGAAGCGTCGTCTCACGCGGTCTGCACGTCCAGCACGAACGCTGGTCCAACTGAGGCGCCAGGTGGAAATGGCATGGCAAGCCGTTCCACAGGACTACATCCAGCATCTCTACGATCGTCTCCATGGGAGAATAGCAGCCTGCATTGTTGCGAAAGGTGGATATACACTGTACTAGTGCCGACATTGTGCATGCTCTGTTGCCTGTGTCTATGTGCCTGTGGTTCTGTCAGTGTGATCATGTGATGTATCTGAACCCAGGAATGTGTCAATAAAGTTTCCTCTTCCTGGGACAATGAATTCACGGTGTTCTTATTTCAATTTCCAGGAGTGTATTTTATTTCTCCCAGACACGTTTCGCCTTTTACTTTAAGGCATCTTCAGTGGAATCTAGATTGAGGCTGTTTTGTTTTTATGTGTGAATTTGTAGATTATAAAATAGTTCACGTCTTTTTTTACGTAAATAAATGATTACTTTCTGTTCCTCGCGTTTTTGGTTGGCATCTGCGTTTCCTCCACTTGGTTACATGCTGGCGGTCGCATTGTAAGTGCACGTACGAAATATGTTTCGTTCTTCGACGCATAGCGTAAGACAAATATAGTTTCCGTATAATAAGGAAATCGTAGCAGTTCAAAATGAAGAAATTGAAAATTGTGAACTTAGTTGATACTTCGTAGTAAAGGCAGCAAATGAACACAAAATTAGTTCCGTACACTCTTAGGCAAAAAATAAAGAGTTACCTATACGTGTGTTGCCCCCCGAAGGCTATCTTACTACGAAGTATTGTTTTCCACTTCCGACAACATCGATGATCTAGCAGTTGTGGCATTGTAGCTGCCCGGTTTGCAGGCGTTACACCAAATGAACTATCTGCAACATATAAACATAAACGTCCCTAAAATGTGATTTCACGAAACGTTGTTGTTTTCGTTTCGTGTGTCAATTTTGCGATGGAACCTGATCGTTACGTGGGACAGAAGTTGGTAGCAGTGTGAGAGTCAGAAGAAAACTTCTATCATGTGTGCATGTGTATTTCCTTTTACCTCTCTTATTGGCTACGTACACACATGATTACTTTTTGTGCGCATCCATGCCAAAGTACCTTTCGAATTATGTAAGTTCTTTGGCCTCCTTGGATAATTAATGTTAATAGTCGGAGCTTCAATTTTCCATGTTCACATGTTAATATTGTGATGTTTTTATACAACATCCGAAGATAAGAGAGATGTAACTTCATACACAGATTGTTATTCTTATTTTTCGTGTTAATTTGGACGAGCCAGGCACATTTTTTCAATTTCAAGGAAACGAAACCCTTGATCATTTTCATAACACTAACTAAACGAATCTTTAATGACCGGGGCAGATTTTTGTCGGATTTCGAAAGGCTGTCGCACTAACGCAATGTGATGGAAAATTTATTCGTTTATTTTTAGAATTGACGAAACTACTGGAAAGAAATAAAAGGGCTACGAAGAATATACTGTTTACAAAGAATGAAACGGTGTGCACCACAAATAGGAAAAATATACGTTACTAGTATAAGACAAAATCAAACGCAAGATTGTACCAAACACAACAACACTTTATTAAGGGTGGTCCTATTGGCGATGGGCTGCACGTGCCCTCCTGTGACCTTTGAAATGATCTACCCAACTAGTGGATGGGTAGACTGCAGTTTAATGTGGACACTAGAACAATGGTAGCGTCCGCAGCTCGTGGTCGTGCGGTAGCGTTCTCGATTCCCGCGCCTGGGTTCCCGGGTTCGATTCCCGGCGGGGTCAGTGATTTTCTCTGCCTCGTGATGACTGGGTGTTGTGTGATGTCCTTAGGTTAGTTAGGTTTACGTAGTTCTAAGTTCTAGGGGACTGATGACCATAGATGTTAAGTCCCATAGTGCTCAGAGCCATCTGAACAATTTGAACTATGGTAGCGCTCGGTATTTCACATTAACAAATCATTTCCCGTGATGGACAAAGCAGTTTTTGAAGGAGGACGAGGAGCATGGACTTCTGACTGGTTTGATGCCACTCGCTGCGATTCCTATCTTGTACGAATCATAGGGTATCATCTACATCCAACATCCATCAATTAACAATTTTTCCTGCCCTTTTTTATAGAGAGTGTTTTCCACACATTTCTAGCATCAATTATTCTGCAGAAAACCACCTCTTTTCCAGCTTTAAAGTCCAGTTAAGTTTTAGCACCCTTCTGTAGTAGCGTGAAATCTCAAGTACTTCGATTTTCCTCTTTTGCTGTTTTCTCTGAGTAAGTGATTCATGTGACATGCGCCAGACGTGCGTTCTCAAAAATTTCTTCCTAAAATCGACGCCTGTGTTTGACATTACTAGATTTCTTTTGGCGGGAAATGCTGTTTCCTTGTGATGGTCTGCTTCTTACGTTCTCTTAGCTTCGTCTGTAACGTGTTATTTTGTCTCCAACGCAGCACAATTCCCTTACCTCGTCAGCTCGTTTGTCACTGTAACCTCCTCGAGATCGGATGTTTTGCCTGTGGCCGAATTACGGCGTCGAAATGTCGTGTTGGGAAGACGCGAACCACCGGCAGAATGTCCAATTTCAACGACATGACTACGAATCACTGAGAAAATCTAAGAGACAATTCGTCACTAATTTCTGCTGCTCTTCAACACTTCCGTCTATGTTTGGTTCATACTCAATCCATATTCTGTGCTTGGTAGATTACTCATTCGATTCAGCAGGTCATATAATTCTTCGTCACTTCCGCAGATGATCGAAATACAGGTTGTTACAAAAAGGTACGGCCAAACTCTCAGGAAACATTCCTCACACACAAATAAAGAAAAGCTGTTATGTGGACATGTGTCCGGAAACGCTTAATTTCCATGTTAGAGCTCATTTTAGTTTCGTCAGTATGTACTGCACTTCCTCGATTCACCGCCAGTTGGCCCAATTGAAGGAAGGTAATGTTGACTTCGGTGCTTGTGTTGACATGCGACTCATTGCTCTACAGTACTAGCATCAAGCACATCAGTACGTAGCATCAACAGGTTAGTGTTCATCACGAACGTGGTTTTGCAGTCAGTGCAATGTTTACAAATGAGGAGTTGGCAGATGCCCATTTGACGTATGGATTAGCACGGGGCAATAGCCGTGGCGCGGTACGTTTATATCGAGACAGATTTCCAGAACGAAGGTGTCCCGACAGGAAGACGTTCGAAGCAATTGATCGGCGTCTTGGGGAGCACGGAACATTCCAGAGTATGACTCGCGACTGGGGAAGACCTAGAACGACGAGGACACCTGCAATGGACGAGGCAATTCTTCGTGCAGTTGACGATAACCCTAATGTCAGCGTCAGAGAAGTTGCTGCTGTACAAGGTAACGTTGACCACGTCACTGTATGGAGAGTGCTACGGGAGAACCAGTTGTTTCCGTACCATGTACAGCGTATGCAGGCACTATCAGCAGCTGATTGGCCTCCACGGGTACACTTCTGCGAATGATTCATCCAACAATGTGTCAATCCTCATTTCAGTGCAAATGTTCTCTTTACGGATGAGGCTTCATTCCAACGTGATCAAATTGTAAATTTTCACAATCAACATGTGTGGGCTGACGAGAATCCGCACGCAATTGTGCAATCACGTCATCAACACAGATTTTCTGTGAACGTTTCGGCAGGCATTGTTGGTGATGTCTTGATTGGGCCCCATGTTCTTCCACCTACGCTCAATGGAGCACGTTATCATGATTTCATACGGGATACTCTACCTGTGCTGCTGGAACATGTGCCTTTACAAGTACGACACAACATGTGGTTCATGCACGATGGAGCTCCTGCACATTTCAGTCGAAGTGCTCGTACGCTTCTCAACAACAGATTCGGTGAACGATGGATTGGTAGAGGCGGACCAATTCCATGGCCTCCACGCTCTCCTCACCTCAACCCTCTTGACTTTAATTTATGGGGGCATTTGAAAGCTCTTGTCTACGCAACCCCGATACCAAATGTAGAGACTCTTCGTGCTCGTATTGTGGACGGCTGTGATACAATACGCCATTCTCCAGGGCTGCATCAGCGCATCAGGGATTCCATGCGACGGAGGGTGGACGCATGTATCCTCGCTAACGGAGGACATTTTGAACATTTCCTGTAACAAAGTGTTTGAAGTCACTCTGGTACGTTCTGTTGCTGTGTGTTTCCATTCCATGATTAATGTGATTTGAAGAGAAGTAATAAAATGAGCTCTAACATGGAAAGTAAGCGTTTCCGGACACATGTCCACATAACATATATTCTTTCTTTGTGTGTGAGGAATGTTTCCTGAAAGTTTGGCCGTACCTTTTTGTAACACCCTGTATAATCAAATCTTATGTTTGACCTCATTTGACCTTTATTTTGTTTGCTTCACGGTTCCCTCGAATTTTAATCCCATTTCTGAACTTTTGTTTTGTTTGCTTCGGTTTCGACAACTTGTGCAGCAAAGAACAAAGACTGCATCCGCGCTTTACTATCCTTCTAACTTGAGCACGTTTCTCATTCACTCGAGTGTTATTATTTTTTCTTTACAGTGTCCTGTTACATTAATGTGACCACCTCTCAAAAGACTGAATAACCATATTTGCAGCGCGTACTGCTGCGAGACGTGCGGGAAGAGAATCAGTGAGGTTGTAGAAGGTACCGATAGGGTTCGGCATCCGTAAGGACTCTTGTGCTGTCGCCAGCTGCGCTAGGTTTCTCGGTTGAGGATCCATGGAACGAACAGTCCGATCGAGGTGGTCCCATAGATTCTCGATTAGGTTTAAATCCTGGGAGTTTGGTGGCCGGGGCAGTACGGTGAAGTCATCCAGGCGCACTTCAAACCACGAACGTACACTGCGAGCTGTGTGACACGTTGCATTCTGCTGCTGGTAGATGCCATCGTGCCGACGAAAAACATACTTCATGCAGAGTTGAACATGATCCCCAAGGATAGATGCATAATTGTGTTGGTCCATTGTGTCTTCCAGAATGACGAAATCTCCGAGAGAATGCCACGAAATCATCCCGAGACCGTAACGCTCTCTCGTCTGGCCCGGTCCCTTCCGACGATTGTTGCTCAATGTTTGCTTTCAGACGTTTCAAGCCGATGAAGCATAAAACGTAGCCACCTATCGGCACTCAGTGGACGTTCAGTTGCAGTACTGGCGTGCGAATCCCTGTCTTCGTCGTCAGTGAACAACAGCCAGCATGGGTGCGGAAGCCCGTACGTAACGACGTTCGCTGAACTGTCATTGAGGAGAGATGGCTGGTATCCCCTTGGTTCATGCGGACGGTCAGTTGCTCGACAGTTGTACGTCTATTCGCCGGACACATTTCTGCAGCTGTTGTTCACCACTGTCAACTATGGCTGTGGTGTACAACAGTTGCCTCAGTGCCAGGTTTGTATACCACCATTTTGCCGTATACTTTAACCACTCGGGACTCGCCGATCCCTGACGAAGTCCTAAATCACTGGGATCTCTGAAGGGAACCCCATTTGTCATCACCCAAGAGGCAAAATCAAAAATGGTTCAAATGGCTCTGAGCACTATGGGTCTTAACTTCTTTGGTCATCAGTCCCCTAGAACTTAGAACTACTTAAACCTAACTAACCTAAGGACATCACACACATCCATGTCCGAGGCAGGATTCGAACCTGCGAACGTAGCGGTCGCGCGGTTCCAGACTGTAGCGCCTAGAACCGCATGGCCTCTGCGGCCGGCCCCAAGAGGCAGGTGTAGCTGCAACAAACATCGCAGACGATTAAAAGCAGGCTATCAACACTTCACTTGTGCAAATAACAGCTCCACCAATGCACTGCCCTTTTATACCTTGAGTACGCGACACTGCCGCCATCTTTATATGTGACTTTATTCACCTCAGTGTATGTACTAAGGATAGCACTATCAGCTGTGGTTACCGGTTTAGATGTTACAGTACACCAGCTTCTAGCCTGTCTACGATAACGTGTTCCTAGATAACAGAACGCAGCATGTCATTCTCAATGGAGAGAAGTCTTCCGAAGTGAGAGTGATTTCAGGTGTGCCGCAGGGGAGTGTCATAGGACCGTTGCTATTCACAATATACATAAATGACCTTGTGGATGACATCGGAAGTTCACTGAGGCTTTTTGCAGATGATGCTGTGGTGTATCGAGAGATTGTAACAATGGAAAATTGTACTGAAATACAGGAGGATCTGCAGCGAATTGACGCATGGTGCAGGGAATGGCAATTGAATCTCAATGTAGACAAGTGTAATGTGCTGCGAATACATAGAAAGATAGATCCCTTATCATTTAGCTACAAAATAGCAGGTCAGCAACTGGAAGCAGTTAATTCCATAAATTATCTGGGAGTACGCATTAGGAGTGATTTAAAATGGAATGATCATATAAAGTTGATCGTCGGTAAAGCAGATGGCAGACAGATTCATTAGGAGAATGCTAAGGAAATGCAATCCGAAAAAAAGGAAGTAGGTTACAGTACGCTTGTTCGCCCACTGCTTGAATACTGCTCAGCAGTGTGGGATCCGTACCAGATAGGGTTGATAGAAGAGATAAAGATCCAACGGAGAGCAGCGCGCTTCGTTACAGGATCATTTAGTAATCGCGAAAGCGTTACGAAGATGACAGATGAACTCCAGTGGAAGACTCTGCAGGAGAGACGCTCAGTAGCTCGGTACGGGCTTTTGTTGGAAGTTTCGAGAACATACCTTCACCGAAGAGTCAAGCAGTATATTGCTCCCTCCTACGTAGATTTTGCGAAGAGACCATGAGGATAAAATCAGAGAGATTAGAGCCCACACAGAAGCATACCGACAATCCTTCTTTCCACGAACAATACGAGACTGGAATAGAAGGGAGAACCGATAGAGGTACTCGGGTACCCTCCGCCACACACCGTCAGGTGGCTTGCGGAGTATGGATGTAGATGTAGACATTGATATACTGGGAACCATGAATAGTTTCGGTAGAAGGTCCAAAACATCGGCCTGCGCTGTACTGAAGCTTTTTATCGCCTATGGTTTGTACGGTGGCAGGACATCTAGGAGGAGGAGCGAACGGAGTGGGGAGGCGGGGAGGAAAGCAAGAGGTGGCACTGAAATCTGATGTGCAGATTTTTTATTCTTTACAGGAGTAGATATACTGCCACCGTACACGGTCAAGGCGATTCGTGTGAGAAGATTTCCGACGCGATTATGGCCGCACGACGGCAACTAACAGACTTTGAACGCGGATTGGTGGTTGGAGATAGACGTATCGGACTTTCCAGTTCGGAAATCGCTAGAGAATTCAGTATTCCGAGATCCACTGTGTAAAGAGAGTGCTGAGAATATCAAATTGCTGTCATTACATCTCACTACGGACAGCGCAGTGGCCATGGCCTTCACATAAAGGCCGAGAGCAGCGGCATTTGCGAAGAGTTGTCAGTGCCAACAGACAAGCAACACTGCATGAAATAACTGCAGGGAACGTATCCCATTAAGACAGTGCGGCGAAATGTGGCGTTAATGGGCTATGACAGCAGATGTTGGACTCGAGTGCCTTTGCTAACAGCACATCGCCTACTGAGCCTCTACAATGGGCTTGTGACCATATCGGTTGCACCCTAGACGACTGGTCCGATTAGCCCCGACTTCAGTTGGTAGGAGCTGACGGTAGGGTTAGAGGGTGGCGCAGATTCCACGAAGCCATGGACCAAAGTTGTCAACAAGGCACTGTGCAAGCTGGTGATGGCTTCATTCTGGTGTGGACAGTGTTTACATGGAATGTACTGGGTCTTCTGATCAAACTGAACCGATCATGGACTGGATTTGGTAATTTACGGCTACTTGGAGGCTCTTTGTAGCCATCTATGACCTTCATGTTCCCAAACAACGATGAAGTTTTTATGGCTGACAATGCGCCATATCACCAGGCCATAATTGTTCACGATGGGTTTGAAGAACATTCTGGACTATTCGAGCGAACGATTTCGCCACCCAGATCGCCCGTCATGTATCCCATAGTAGATTTAGGGGACAAAATCGACAGGCCAGTTTGTGCACAAAATCATGCACCGGCAACACTTTCGCAATTATGGAAGGCTGTGGAGGTAGCCTGGCTCAGTATTTCGGCAGGGGACTTTCAACGACTTGTGGAGTCCATGCCACGTTGTGTTGCTGCACTATCCCGGGCAAAAGAAGGTCCGACATGGTATTATTAGGTATCCCATAACTTCTGTACTGTAGTTACATAGAGACGGACTAAAGCCGTCGGTTACGTAAGTTAGTTGAACCGTAGTTGCTAATAACACTCATGAAATCGATAAGTTTCAGAGCAAGCGCTGAATCAAAGAGATTTAAAAGTTTAGGGAGAAATGTCGTCAAGTGGTATCACGAGGACGTAAATTCTTGAGCAAATAAATTAGAATCGCGTACCTAGCAGCGAGCAGAATTTCGTTTAGCTCAGATGAAGATGGCCGCATGTCATAGCTTGGACTCAACGACAGCGAGAGACCTCAGAGCATCGCCCTGAGGTTTAGTGGTGACATAGATGCTCTCACAGCAGTGGGATCGAGGTCACGTGACATGGAAAGGGGAGGGGGACAGACAGATGATATTATCAGAATGAAATTTTCGCTCTGCAGTGGAGTGTGCGCTGATATGAAACTTCCTGGCAGATTAAAACTGTGTGCCGAACCGCGACACGAACTCAGGACCTTTGCCTTTCGCGGGCAAATGTTCTACCGACTGAACTACCCAAGCACGACTCACGCCCGATCCTTACAGCCTTACTTGCACCAGTACCATGTCTCCTACCTTCCAAACTTCACAGAAGCTCTCCGCTGCAGAGTGAAAATTTCATTCTGGAAACATCCCCCAGGCTGTGGCAAGCTATGTCTCCGCAACATCCTTTCTTCCAGGAGTGCTAGTTCTGCAGTATCGCAGGAAAGCTGCTGTGAAGTCTGGAAGGTAGGAGACGACGTACTGGCGAAAGTACAGCTGTGACGACACGGATTGAGTCGTCCCTGGGTAGCTCAGTAGGTAGAACGCTTGCCCACGAATGACCAAGGTCCCGAGTTCGAGTCGCGGTCCGGCACACAGTTTTAATCTGCCAGGAGGTTTGAGATGATATTATATCAGTGTTCTTCAAACCATTCTGACAAGTCGGGAGCAAATTGAAACGCCGCCAAAGCCTTACAGACAAGGAAAAGCTAAATGAAACTAAAACTAGCTTAAGGCGGTGTTCAACGAATTCGAAAGTAAAATTCTGTCTACAGGTTTTACAGAAAATCCTAAGAAGGTTTGATCATTTGTTAAATCATTGAATTGGTCACTGTCATCTATCCAGACACTCTGTGACCGTAATACCAGTGACTAAGAAACGTCCGAACCACTAAAAGTCTTTTCGCAAAACTGTTTCACAAAGGAATATCGCACTGTAGTTCCTCCTTCAAATCGTCGCACGAACGACAAATTGACAGATATCGAAATAAATGACCAAGAGATAGAAAAGCAACTGAAATCGCTCAACAGCGGAAAGGCCACTCAATCTGGCGGGATACCAGTTCGATTCTACACATAGTACGCAAAAGAACTTCCCATCTTCGGGCAGCAGTGCATCGTTGGTCTCTAGAGGAGCGAAGCGTTCCTAATGATTGAGAACAAGCAGAGATCATTCCCGTTTTCAGTAAAGGTCGTCGAAAAGACGTACAAAACTATAGGTCTATATGTCTGACGTCGGTCGATTGTAGAATTTTGGAACATGTTTTAAGCTCGAAAATAATGACATTTCTGGAGATCGAAAGTGTCCTCCGTAGGAACCAGCATGGGTTCCGAAAAACAACGACCGTGTGAAACCCGGCTCGCTCTGTTCGTCCAGAGACCCAGAAATCAGCAGCCAAAGGCATTCAGGTAGATGTGTTCCTTGGGTTCCGGAAGACGTTCTATATAGTTCCGCACGGCCGCCTGATGAACGAAAAAGTAGCTTACGGATTATCAGAACAACTGTGTGATTGGACTAAAGAGTTTCTAGTAAACAGAACATGGCATCCTATTTTGAACGGAGAGAAGTCTTCAGACGTAAAAGTAACTTCGGGCGTGGCACAAGACAGTCTTACAGGACCATTACTTTTCAATATATATATTTACACAAGTTGCACATATTGACAGTACGTGATCTCATCTTTGGTAATAAATAAGAATTTTTGCAGGCTTAAGAATTTTTGCGGACAAGATTGCGTGTTGAAATATTTTTGTTTCCTCAATGACCGGTTTCGACAGCATCTAGCTGTCATCTTAGGATCTACAATATCAATATTCCATTACTATGACAACCAATATATAAGTGGAAAAGCGTAATAACCTCATCACAATTATTTTTACATACCTTCTGTAAATAGTACTACTGTGTATGAACCGCACAGCCATAACAAGATCACTCTCCATTTATACTACTTATTAAGCACGTTCTTGTTACATTTGATACGCCATATGTCATAAAACAGTCCTCTCGCATTTCTAGTATTTACCCATAGGTGCTGCATATTAGCAGCTTACAGTTTTTCAGCATATTGTATTTTTTATTTTTACTGTCTACATTATTTTCCCAAGAATGTCTGAATGTTGGAGCTGTAATTCCAAGGCCTGCTGGCTTGCAAGTATGTCCTTAGCCAACTGTTGCTGACATTACACTTAAACATCTGCATGATAATGTCGTCGGTATAATTATGTGAATGATTTTGTAAAAGTAAGCCGGCCGGAGTGGCCGAGCGGTTAAAGGCGCTACAGTCTGGAGCCGCACGACCGCTACGGTCGCAGGTTCGAATCCTGCCTCGGGCATGGATGTGTGTGATGTCCTTAGGTTAGTTAGGTTTAAGTAGTTCTAAGTTCTAGGGGACTTATGACCACAGCAGTTGAGTCCCATAGTGCTCAGAGCCATTTGAATTTGTAAATGTAGGAAGTAGGTCTGTATGTATAGCCACCATCAACAAGATATTTTTTTTCGTTTATGCCGTTCTACAGCCTACAGAAGAGTTAAAAAACATAATGAGAAGATAACAAAACAATAAAAACAGGCGACAAAACGGTGACCTTTTAAAAAAAACTGCAAAATGGCGGAACGTTGTGGAAGTTAATGTCAGTGATGTGGCCTGTCTTCCTCTTGTGTGTTCTTTGACATGTTTACTTCCCTTTAATGTATTGAAATTGGCCGGATTCAGTCCGTACATGTGTAGTGTATTCAGTAAAAATAAAATGTGCTCAAGTGATGTGATGTGCATCTATGTGTGCTCCCTGCCCTCCTCAAAAGACGATAACAGGTTATGGGCCCAGGATCGCCGATCTACAGTGACAGGGAGTGAAGGTGACATCTCAACGAAGACAAGCTGTAGAAATGTTCGAACTGTTCAGAAACTGAGAGTGCTGAAAACTTTTCCCTTTTGCGGATGGCGAAGAGCATTTGTAAGCGAAATTACGAAATCAGTGTGAAAGTGATAGGCGCGACTGAATTCCTCGAAAATAAGCGGAAAATTACGAACGGGAAGTCTTTCTTTACTACACGATATATTTAAAGCACTAATATGGTGGACGAGCGTAAAATCGAACTGATGAATGCAGATAATTACCGTCACTGGTCATAAAGAATTAAGGGGATTCTCATAAGCGAACAGTGTTGATGTGCTATCGATCCTGTCATGGGAAATGCACCCACAGAGGACGAACGGAAAGCAAATGAAAGGGCGATGGGTGTTCTACTAACAACAGTAGGTGATAATTCACTTGACGATATACAAGACTGCGAAACAGCGAAAGAGATGGGATGCACTGAAAGATTCCCGTACACATTTTGATTTGTGGGATGCAATTTTTGCGTTAAAGGAATACGCGAACATCGAAACGAAAGTAGATGAATCGATGTTAGATTACCTTACGAGGCGCAATGCACTTCTGTTCGAAGTTCGCGGTTCTAGTGTTGAATTATCAGACAAGCAAGCAGCTGTGCATACCTTGATGGGTCTACCTTCAGAGTACAAGACTTTTGCAAGAAGTATGGGATGTCATGAGTCGGATTTCTCACTTAAGCCGTCATTTAGAAGAAGAAACACGACTTACAAACATGAAACGCGAAAGTGAAGCGAGAGCATTAAACTTTTAGCGTTCAGAAGAGGACAACCACAACTAACGAAGCGTGGCGGAAGTATTCAAAGGGGACGAGGCCACGGAAACAACCAGCGTGGTAATAGTCACAGCAGTTACGAGAAAACATATGACCGTGGTCCCCGATGTTTTCGTTGTCAGGAGTACGGACACACTGGAAGAGACTGTCCACAGTTTCGCGATAATGTTTCAAATGACAAACAAGTAAACCAGAGAAAGGAAGCAGATAAAACATCCTCAAATTCTGTTGCGTTAACCAATAGCAAAAGTCATTACTGACAGGAAAACACAATAACACGAAATGTCATGCTACAAGGGAATTAAGTGCGACCTTGTTGGACACTTGTGTATTCACATGCGATGTACACTACTTTCCCTGAAAACAAAAGAAACGATGTGTGGATTCTGGTCAGTGGAGCAACAGCCCACATGACTTACCAACGGGATAAATTCATCACTTTCACCGAACGTGAAGAATCAGTAAAGGTAGCTGGTGGTGGATATTTGTTGACTTCTGGCTTTGGCATTGTGCGCATATACCTGTCAGAAGAATGTGGAGGACGAACTGTCGACTTGCACAACACTTTGTACATCCCAGATATCATGTGTAATTTAATATCAGTCCCTCAGGCTACCGATAAAGGAATGTTGGCATCATTAACGAAAAATGAAGCTCGAGTAATGAAACAATGCGGGGAAATAACTGAGAAAGGACTAAGAAAAGGCAATCTGTATTACTTTTGTGAAGACAGCTCCAGCCCTTCAGTGAGTGGACGTTACCATACTGCAAATTTTAGCACCAGTCGGGAACTGGATTTGTGGCACCGAAGGCTAGGCCACATTCACGTTGAAAAGGCAAAGAAACAAATCAAATGCAGTGGAATTACTCTTGAAGCATCTGATGACCAGATAAATGAAATGTGTAGAGTGTGCATCGAAGGCAAGATGAAAGCTAAGCCTTTCCCCAAACTGACTGCAAACAGAAAAAATTTGATACACAGTGATGTAAAGTGTGTATCTGGCTCACAGACACTTGTTGGAGCAAAATACGTTGTCACATTTATCGATGATTACTCGAGATATGCAGTAATATATTCACTAAAAGCCAAAATTGAAGAGTTTCAATCATTTAAATAATATAAAACATACGCAGAAAATTGTCAACAGAAAAGAACACGAACATAACGTTCAGACAATGGAGGCGAATATTTGAGTAAAGAATTCGAAGCATAGTTAAAAGAAGGTATTCGGAGGCAGTTGAGCCCCTAGCACACCTCAACAAAACTGTATGGCAGAACGGTTCAACCAAACTCTTTCAAATATTGTATGATGTATGTTGTTAGAGGGTGAATTGTCACAAAATTTCTGGGGTGAAGCAATAGCTACAGAAAATTACTTGCGAAATAGATGTCCAACGACAGAAAATGATGGAGAAAGTCCCTACAAACGTTGGCACGGACGGAACCCAAAAATTGACCATCTGCGATTATTCGGATGTCGTGTTTGGGCAAAAATGAAAAACCAATGTGCCAAATTTGAACCAGAAGGACAGCGTCAAGAAATGGTTGGATACTCAGAAACCATTAAGGCGTACAGCCTGTGGCATCCAGCGATAGGAAATATAACTATAGCCAGAGATGCGGTATTTGATGAAAGACTCTTTCCTGCAAAACTGAGCAAAAGTGTTGCAAAGGCGATTGACCTGAAGGCCATTAACATCACATATGACGAAGTGGCATTAAGAATGTGGATATTATGGAAACAGAAGAATGGCTGGGTGTTGTGTGATGTCCTTAGGTTAGTTAGGTTTAAGTAGTTCTAAGTTCTAGGGGACTGATGACCATAGATGTTAATCCCATAGTGTTCAGAGCCATTTTTTGAAACAGAAGAAGCGCCTGAAATTGAACGAAGTGAAGCTATGGAAACATGCGTGCCTTCCGAAAAACACTGACATTGAGAAGGAGAGTGCTGACAAGGATGAGTGTGCTGAAAGCGTTTACTCCACAAATGAGGATAATGACTGTCAACTTCAAGAATCTGAGGTAAATGAAAACTACAGAACACGTTCTGGACGACAAGACAATCCACCAAAGTGGCTAACAGACTATGAGACAACAGAAAAGAAGAAGGTATATGCAATAGAGAATGAGAGTACACCAAGAGAAAATGATCACAAAGTGTATGGGAAGCCATATCAGCTGAAGACAGAAACAAATGGCAAAAAGCGATGTTAGAAGAATACAAAAATATACTGTGAAACCGAACCTGAAGCCGGCCGGAGTGGCCGTGCGGTTCTAGGCGCTACAGTCTGGAACCGGGCGACCGCTACGGTCGCAGGTTCGAATCCTGCCTCGGGCATGGATGTGTGTGATGTCCTTAGGTTAGTTAGGTTTAATTAGTTCTAAGTTCTAGGCGACTGATGACCTCAGAAGTTAAGTCGCATAGTGCTCAGAGCCATTTGAACCATTTTTGAAACCGAACCTGGACATTTGTACCACGTACCTATAACAAAAACAGTACAAAACAAATGGCTCTTCAAACGGAAATATGATGAAAATGGAAGAATTGCTAGGCCCAGAGCACGAGTGGTAGCTTTAGGAAATGAGCAAAGATCAGGCATAGATTTTGACAAAAGTTGCAGTCCAATAGAAAAAATGAAAAGTATGCAACTACTGATGGGAATAGCAGTTGAACGAGACTGGGAAGTTCACCATTTAGATGTTGTTGCAGCATATTTGATGGCTGACATGAGAGATCAGGTCTATGTGGAACTACCCATGGGTTTCACAGATGCCACTGACAAACGAAGAAGAAAATTCAGTGGCATACCAGATCAAGAAGAACTGCCCAATTGTGAGTGGATCTGCAAACTAGA
This sequence comes from Schistocerca nitens, assembly GCF_023898315.1. Taxonomy (NCBI): domain Eukaryota; kingdom Metazoa; phylum Arthropoda; class Insecta; order Orthoptera; family Acrididae; genus Schistocerca; species Schistocerca nitens. Next base: position 419,984,528 of record NC_064617.1, on the reverse strand, counting down.
AAAGTGCATCTATGGGTTGCATCAATCAGGCAGGATATGGAACGACACACTTGACGAGTTCCTGCACAAGCAACGGATGCTGTGATCAGTAGCTGATCCATGTGTTTACTATTCTATACAACGTGAAATCATAGTAACAGCATATGTAGATAATATAATGTTGTGCAGATACAAAACTGAAATAGGAAAGATGGAAAAATATCTTAAGTGCTGAATTTGAAGTAAGGGATCTTGGAGCTGCAAGGCTGGTTTTGGACCAGTCAGCATATGCTAAAGAAATATTAAAGGAATTTCAAATGGAAAACTGTAAACCTGTGCAAACTCCATTCAACATCAATTTAAAGCTGCAAAATGCAACAGATGAAGACAAACTCACCGAACATGAGGCAACATGATACAGGATCGCAGTTGGAAGCGTTCTTTACTTGACAACGGGTACGAGGCCAGATTTAGCTTACCCAGCGACATACTTGAGCCATTTCAGCAGCAATGCAAGTGAGGAACACAGACATTCTGTCAAACATACGTTACGCTATTTGCGTAGTACAACGAATGATGCACTTGTTATCCATAAGACTGGTAAGAAAACTGTGATGTATACTGATCCAGACTGGGGAGATGATCCAAACCACCGTAAATCCTTTAGTGGATATCTGACAGTATTTGAGGGTGCAGCTGTAAGTTGGAGCAGCAGGAAACAGCTAACTGTGGCATTAAGCAATGTTGAAGCAGAGTTTGTTGCACTGGGTGAAACTGTAAGAGAAGCAAAGTGGATGAACAGCTTTCTCGGTGAAATTGGTGAAGATTGTTTGCTGCACCACTCCATGAAGATTTTCATCGACAATCAAGGTGTGAAGAAACTCTCTGAAAATCGCGAGGCTTCTGAAAGGACTAAACATATGGATGTGAAGATCTTCTTTGTGCAAGAGGAGGTGGAAGCCAACAACATAAGTTTGGAACACATCGCAAGTGAGAAGAATGTTGCTGACTGTTTCACAAAGGCAATCAACAACGTGAAGCTGAAAACCCATCGGCAGTTAATTGGAGTCATGGGTCAGATGGGATGTCAGTGATGTGGACTGTCTTCCCCTTGTGTGTTCTTTGACATGTTAACTTCCTTGAAATGTATTGAAATTGGCGGGATTCAGTCCATACATGTGTAGTGTATTCGGTAAAAATAAAATGTGCTCAAGTGATGTGATGTGTATATGTGTGTGCTCCCTGCCCTCCCCAAAAGAAGAGTAACAGTTAAAACAGAAAAAGACGGGGTTGACGATGCTAATGAAGACACACAGTAAGTAGACATGCACAGTTTAAAGAACACGGCGACAGTCTGGTTTCTGCTCACAAGAGATAAAAAACGCACCTAGTGAGAGTATGGTTTCTGTTCGCAACGCTTAAAAAAGGGGATGCACAACACTTAATACTCACTTGTACACTGCACTATAGACACGAAGATAACACACCAAAGCATAAGGCAGATTGAAGAGGGGGAGGGAGGGGAGGACCCAGACAGTTGAGAGGAAAGAAAGGGGGGAGCCGATGGAGAGAGAGGACGCATAAAAAAGGGGGCAGGGCGGACGGGAGAAGGAGTAGGGAAGGCAGAGGAGGGGAAAGCAAAAGGACTTGGGGGCGAGAATGGAGTGAAAGGATGGGTAGGCAGGGAAGAACAGGAGGGAATGGGGAGGGAGAAGAGGGGGCCTGGGAAAAGGACAGAGGTAGGGAGGGGGAGGTGAGGATCAGAGATGATAGGATGGATGAATGGAGGGAGAGAGGGCATCATCCAGGAGGTGGAGTTGACAGAAGCCACTGTGGGAAAGGAGATGAAGGGTGTGGACGTGGAGGGTAGGGGGGACACAATGGTGAAGGCACAGCAGCAGGCGGGCGTTTGAGAGGAGAGTAGCAACCAGGGGATGGGGAAGGATCAATTCTGCGGGAGGTGTAGAGGACTTGGATAGGTTCAAGGAAAAGGAGCAGATGGGGAAATGGAATCAGGTCAGAGGATGGGGACGGGAGGCATATATGGAAGGCGAGGTGGAGTGCGTGGTGCCAAGATAATTCGTCTGCATTCATCTGCTATAAATATAGTACATAATGATATAATTGTATCGGTGATTCAGGTGAAATGACAGTCTTTGATTATGTTGGGATATTATGTAAATGCTTATGGTTGTTTCTGCTTAGACCGATAGATAATTATCTCATTATAAAATAACCATTCCTGTGTCAATGCGTGTAGCGAATACACTGTAGTATTTCAAAGAATATTTAATAATCATTGTAATGGCTCACTTACGCCACCTGTTAGCCCAGTGCGTAACTGCCCAGCAATGCTACTGCTGCATGCTTGCTCAAGTGTGTTCTGACGGGCCGTACCTATAACGGCTCCATGGAAAAACGAAATTTCGTAAATACATTTGCCTGGGTAAAATATTTAAATGTATGGTTTTTGTTAGTTTTGGCCATATTAATAGGAAAGAAGAGCATTTGATAAACGGGACACACACCCTTCTGTCTGCTGTCAATTTAACTGTCTTTACTCCTACTGCAGAAGACTTTCTACGTATTTACATTATTCAAGCGAGCGAAGGTAACAGCTGAATGTCAGTTCAGAGATCGATTTTCGTTTTACTCGTCGTAGTGATGTGAAAAAGTACTAGATTTTATGGAAGTAATATTATTGTGTTTATAGTTTCACTTTATCCACCCGCCAGGATAGCCGAGAGCGCTGACGCGCTGCTTCCTACACTCGGGTAGGCGCGCCGGCCACAGATCGAATCCGCCCGGCGGATTAACGACGACGGCTGGTGTGCTGGCCAGCCTGGATGTGGTTTTTAGGCAGTTTTCCACATCCTCCTAGGTGAATATCGAGCTGGTCCCCACGTTCCGCCTCAGTTACACAACTCACAGACATTTGACACACATTCACACTATTTCACGATTTACACTAGACGCAGACAGCTGGGGTACACTAATTCTGTCCTGGGGGGTATGGGGTGGCGGCAGGAAGGGCATCCGGCCACCCCTTCAAATTCATCATGCCAAATCCGTACTTACTCTGCTGACCCTGCGCACAATGCGGGATAAAGGCAGTTGCGAAAGAAAGAAAGTTTCACTTTATCTATGCATTTTGTAAACATGGGCAGAATAAGGAAGTTTAATAGTGGAAAAAAGTTTAAAGGTAACAGACGACCCCTGTCATTCCGTTTTGGACGAGGGGCCCCGAGTCATGGTGTAAATATCAGAGGGCTAGTGCAATCGGTGATGAATGTACACATAACCATTCTCTACCAACGACAATAGCAAATGTTTTAAAACCTAGCTTACAAAAACATGCATGCTAAATGCATCCATGGGAGAGCTCAAAATCACAACACAAGTTTCAGTAACCGAGTAGGGAACGCTTGCCTAAAACAGAATCTGTGAGCCTCAGGCCACTAACAATTAGTGTCACGGATGCAGTGCTGTATTTAAGTCCCCAGTAAGCCAGCAGGCTGAAAGTTTTTCGGTGATTTGGGCGCACAGCCTGGGGTGAACATGAAGAATGCGCTTATGTCAGCTGACCAGCTGAGAGTGCGGGAGGCTGAGAAAAGTGTCCTACAAATGGCAAAGAAAGCCAGAATTCGAAAGAGGGCCTCCAGACGTAGGCTGGAGGATACAAAAATCCCCAACGACGAGAGATCTGTACCTGGCGAGTCTTTAACTTTGAACGTAGATTAAAAAGATTGTATGAAAAACTTTAAATGATTTTCCCGAAAGTATGAAATTTATAGCTTTAGGTACTATTTTCTCTATAACTAATAAATCTGTCAATGAAACTTGGTACAGAGATTAATTACATCATTTTCATGAAAATTTACTAGAATTATGGCAGTCATATTGAAGGTTTGACAAATATCTAGATATCAGTGTTTCAATTCCAGTTATCTGGTTAAATGCCTTTTTTTTTACTTTTTACTGTGAGAACAACGCTAATGTCATATAAGCAATACTCCTTGAAGAAGATGTGACAGCTTATGCATGTTTTAAATTTATTTTGATTTGAAGTAATAGTTTTTGAGAAAAGTTTACCAACGTTAGTGTGATCAACCATAGGAAATTCGCTCACGACCAGGTCCCCTTAAAGGCATTCTTGACTGACGTCAACTCACCACATCCATTCTCAAACGTAACAAGCGCTCACGAACGTTACAGCGTGAATGTTTAAAGCAAACCTTATTTGCGCTACTAGCACCACTCTTACGCGACTGCCGCGAAATCTGAGTAGGCATCATCTTTCAGATGGAGAAAGAAGACGCCTATCAACTTTCGTTTATGTCACCCAACTCCTTCTTGATGTTGCGACTGTTTTCCGTCAGTGTATATATTATGATCTGAATTTATATATTATGATCTGATTATTACTTTTCTCCACTTTTACACTGGTTGTACAATTATGCAGATTGTAATAGTAATGTTTCTCTCCTGTTAAATTGTAGAGCCGAAGATGACAACTAGACTTCGGCCAAAACCAGTCGTTGAGGAAATCAAAATATTTTAATATGCGATTCTTATTTGTAATATAAACGACCTGGTAGATAATGTCGGGAGTTCCAGCAGGCTTTTCGCGTATGATTCTCTCGTATACAGAGAAGCAACGACGATAGAAAATTGTAGCGAAATGCAGAAAGACCTGCAGAGGATCGACGCCTGGTGCAGGGAGTGGCAGTTGACCTTCAACATAATCGAATATAACATACTGCAGATACACTGACTGAAAGACGCTTTATTGTATGATTAAAAACAGCAGAACAACCACTGGAAGCAGTTACTTCCATAAAGTATCTATGAGCACGTGTGATTCATCTGTCAAGGTGACCGCATATAGGACACTGGTGCGACCTATTCTTGAATGCTACTCGACTGTTTGGGATCCGCACCAGGTCGGATTAAGGGTGGGGAGGACGTAAATAATTTAAAGAATTCAATTTTTCAAAAATGTGTCCATTTTGTAGCGCACATCTTCCTGAATAGTTTGATGTATTAAACCTATGTATTTGAGAGATTATAAGGCGCGTTATTTGGTCTTAAGTGTACCAAGATGCGGCGCCACACCCTTTGCACTACATTCTTCTATCATACATAAGTGTATTTCGCTCTGCAGAATTCGAATGCTTATATTTGCGCCAGAGATTGTCATGCCTGAAACAAAGGACTATTGTGATCGATACTTGTATTGTATTGTATTAAACTGGGGACCTAGAAACTACAGAGAGACTTTGTCCCGCCATAGCCCTCAGTGGTTCACATCCCCACAACAGGCCACAGCAGTCCACCCACCCTACCGCCACCCAACAGCGAACCCAGGGTTATTGTGCGGTTCGGCCCCTAGTGAACCCCCCTGGAACGTCTCATACCAGACGATTGTAACCCCAAACGTTTGCGTGGTAGAGTAATTATGGTATAAGCGTATGTGTATCTGAGGCGGAATAAGGGGAACCAGCCCGCATTCGCCGGGATAGATGGAAAACCGCCTTGAAAACCATCTACAGGCTGTCAGGCACACCGGACCCCGACAGTAATCCGCTGGGCGGAATCGTGCCGGGGATTGGCACGCCTTCCCGCTCGGGAGGCAGCGCGTTGGACCGCGCGGCTAGCAGGGCGGGCCGATATCTATAGTTTTTCCGCTGCTATCGACGTGCATAGACTTAGAAGGCTGTGACAACTTTTGTCTGGAGTAAAATTATCTGATGGGAAGGGAATAAAAGGGAGAGGGTGACTGATGGATACAGAAACTGACAAGCTAAAGACATATTATGGCTTGGAAATAAGGAGGATCACAGGGGACTTGAAAAATATTAAGCAAACAGTTTGGGCCTTATACTTCCACAAAACGTCCACAGGCAATAGCCCTATCCACAGCTTGTGGCTAAAAGGAAGTGAATCATGGTGTGGCTACCAAATGTCAATTGCTGGTGGTGAAGAATATCATCACAGGAATTTTCTACCAACTGCTGTAATGGAAGCCATCAAACCTATATTCAGGAACTTTGAAAATGAAAAGTTATTGAAGAAATGTCTTCATGGCTGTACCCAAAACCCAAAGGAAAGTTTTAACCAAAGTGTATGGGAAAGATTGCCAAAAACCGTATTTGTGAGAAGAAATGCATTTGCTATTGGTGTTTATGATGCAGTTTCATGTTTTAATGATGGTGTGCAAAGCAGGAAACACGTTTTATAGAAAATGGGAATCGAGCCCGGAGTGAACTGCATCAAAGCTTTGTAAGCGATAGACAGAAAGCGTGTAGTGAAAGAATATGAATAATTTTTGGAAGTGATAAAATCAAGAAGAGTGTATCATAAGAATGTGAAAAAGAGAGAAAACTGATTTAGAAAATGAAAAAGAACCTGCTTATGGTGCTGGACAATTCTAAAAGAATTCCAAATAAAAGCAGAAACTTCAACGGACATTTCCCGCAAATCACAAATTTTTGTACTTACGTACATGTACCATCCAGAATAAATATCCTGTTAGTTTCAAACTTGGTATGCTTATTAAACACTGCTACGGTCGCAGGTTCGAATCCTGCCTCGGGCATGGGTGTGTGTGATGTCCTTAGGTTAGTTAGGTTTAAGTAGTTCTAAGTTCTAGGGGATTTATGACCTAAGATGTTGAGTCCCATAGTGCTCAGAGCCATTTGAACCATTTATTAAACACAAACTTCTTAATACGAAACACTAGAATGTTCCTAATCTATTAAAACTGTGGTAAAAATTGAGATAATTAACTGTAAAATTTGAGTGTTTTCTAAACATGAAGTTTAAAATGTAACAGCTCATTAATTTTTTCATAAAGTAAATAAATTCTAGAGTTTCATACACCTGCAAGTATGTTTTGTATGCTGTGCAAAATTCATCGAAGAATCTCTCTTACTTACGAAGAAAAGTGTACCTATAGCAACAAATGCAGTCAACAGTAAATGAAAAAATTATGAAATTTCAAATGTAAAAAAATTAATTTTGTTAAGTTTTTGAACTTCCACTGCTATGAGTGTGAATTCTGGAGCTTTCCTGGTCTTGCTGACAAAGTTTTATGAATTCATTTGTAAAAGTATAGACAGTGGAAATTAAAATGTCCTGTGGTGCCTCTCCTGCTCCAAGTCGTCCCGTTTGGTGTCCTACCTCCCCTTAAAGGAAGACATCGAAGCAGTTCAGAGGCGGGATGCTAGGTTTGTTACGGTAGCTTCGAACAACACAAAAATATTACGGAGATGCTTTGGGAACTCAAACGGAAATCCATGAAGGGAAGGCGACATTCTTTTCGAGGAGCAGTATTGAGAAAATTTAGAGAACCGACATTTGAGGTTGACTGCAGAACGATTCTACTGGCGCCAACGTATATTTCGCAAAAGGACGACGATGACAAGATTTGTGACATTAGGGCTCATACGGAGGCATACAGACAGTCGTTTTTCCCTCGCCATTTTTGCGAGTGGAACAGGAAAAGAAATGACTAGTAGTGGTACAGGGTACTCTCCGCCACGCACCGTAAGGTGGTTTGTAGCTGTAGATGTAGATAACACTGACAGACTTCAAAGATTGTTCGCGAACGATAGGACCGATTACAAGGTTGCAGCATAATGGGGAAATTGCTAGCAGATGTAGGAAGTCCCCCAGATGATCAACACTTAGTGCAGATGGCTACCGACATAACGGCATGTTATGCCAACTGTGTAGACAGGCAAAGACCACTAATTATTTTATCATACCACAACCAAACGGTCACAGGAATTGGTCACAATCATTGGTGCCATGGAATACCAACGCGGAGCAATTTAAGATGAAATAATCGGACCTAGCTGTGTGGAAGGCTTGTCATACACTAAGATATTCAGTTAGGATATTAAGAAAATATTTTGGTCCACGAAGTAGGAATCTCTCTGAACTCTCGTTTGACTGATACTTCAATATCATTAGTTAATCCGATGTACTAATGATATTGAAGTATCAGTCAAACGACAGTTCAGAGAGATTAGTTAATCCGATGTAATAGCTAACACTTGGTTCAAGAATCATAAAAGAAGGTTGTATACCTGGAAGAATCATGGAGATACTAAAAGGTTCAAATGGTTCAAATGGCTCTGAGCACTATGGGACTTAACAGCTATGATCATCAGTCCTCTAGAACTTAGAACTACTTAAACCTAACTAACCTAAGGACATCACACAACACCCAGCCATCACGAGGCAAAGAAAATCCCTGACCCCGCCGGGAATCGAACCCGGGAACCCGGGCGTGGGAAGCGAGAACGCTACCGCACGACCACGAGATGCGGGCTTACTAAAAGGTATCAGATAGATTATATAATGGTAAGACAGAGATTTAGGAACCAGGTTTTAAATTGTAAGACATTTCCAGGGGCAGATGTGGACTCTGACCACAATTAATTGGTTATGAACTGTAGATTAAAACTGAAGAAACTGCAAAAAGGTGGTAATTTAAGGAGATGAGACCTGGATAAGCTGAAAGAACCAGAGGTTGTACAGAGTTTCAGGGAGAGCATAAGGGAACAATTGACAGGAATGGGGGAAAGAAGTACAGTAGAAGAAGAATGGGTAGCTCTGAGGGATGAAGTAGTGAAGGTAGCAGAGGATCAAGTAGGTAAAAAGACGAGGGTTAGTAGAACTCCTTGGGTAACAGAAGAAATATTGAACTTAATTGATAAAAGGAGAAAATATAAAAATGCGGTAAATGAAGCAGGCAAAAAGGAATACAGACATCTAAAAAATGAGGTAGACAGGAAGTGCAAAATGGCTAAGCAGGGATGGCTAGAGGACAAATGTAAGGATGTAGAGGCTTATCTCAATAGGGGTAAGATAGATACTGCCTACAGGAAAATTTAAGAGACCTTTGGAGAACAGAGAACCACTTGTATGAATATCAAGAGCTCAGATGGCAACCCAGTTCTAAGCAAAGAAGGGAAGGCAGAAAGGTGGAAGGAGTATATAGAGGGTTTATACAAGGGCGATGTACTTGAGGACAATATTATGGAAATGGAAGAGGATGTAGATGAAGATGAAATGGGAGATACGATACTCCGTGAAGAGTTTGACAGAGCACTGAAAGACCTGAGTCGAAACAAGGCCCCCGGGAGTAGACAACATTCCATTAGAACTACTGACGGCCTTGGGAGAGCCAGTCCTGACAAAACTCTACCATCTGGTGAGCAAGATGTATGAGACAGGTGAAATACCCTCAGACTTCAAGAAGAATATAATAATTCCAATCCCAAAGAAAGCAGGTGTTGACAGATGTGAAAATTACCCAACTATCAGTTTAATAAGTCACAGCTGCAAAATACTAACGCGAATTCTTTACAGACGAATGGAAAAACTGGTAGAAGCGGACCTCGGGGAAGATCAGTTTGGATTCCGTAGAAATATTGGAACACGTGAGGCAATACTAACCTTACGACTTATCTTAGAAGAAAGATTAAGAAAAGGCAAACCTACGTTTCTAGCATTTGTAGACTTAGAGAAAGCTTTTAACAATGTTGGCTGGAATATTTTCTTTCACATTCTAAAGGTGGCAGGGGTAAAATACAGGGAGCGAAAGGCTATTTACAATTTGTACAGAAACCAGATGGCAGTTATAAGATTCGAGGGGCATGAAAGGGAAGCAGTGGTTGGGAAGGGAGTGAGACAGGGTTGTAGCCTCTCCCCGATGTTATTCAATCTGTATATTGAGCAAGCAGTAAAGGAAACAAAAGAAAAATTCGGAGTAGGTATTAAAATTCATGGAGGAGAAGTAAAAACTTTGAGGTTCGCCGATGACATTGTAATTCTGTCAGAGTCAGCAAATGACTTGGAAGAGCGGTTGAACGTAATGGACAGTGTCTTGAAAGGAGGATATAAGATGAACATCAACAAAAGCAAAACGAGGGTAATGGAATGTAGTCAAATTAAATCGGGTGATGCTGAGGGAATTAGATTAGGAAATGAGACACTTAAAGTAGTAAATGAGTTTTGCTATTTAGGGAGTAAAATAACTGATGATGGTCGTAGTAGAGAGGATATACGAGGGCGGTTCAGAAAGTAACCTCCGATTGGTCACAGTGCGGGTTGTGGGGGGAGTAGCGACGCCATCTGTGCGTTCACGCACTCAACAGGTCAGTCGGCATCAAGCCGTGGTCGAGTGAACGTCGTACCTGCGCTAGTTTAGTTTTTGTGGCAGTTTGAAATGTGTGCTGCAATAGAAAACCCCGCCAAATGTGAAGTGCGTGCTGTCATAAGGTTTTTTACAGCCAAAGGATATTCTGCAGCAGCTATTCATCGTGAGCTTTGTGCCGTGTACGGACCAAGAGTTATGAGTGAAGGAGTTGTCCGTGAATGGGTACGTTTATTTAAAAGTGGACGAGAAAACGTTCATGATGAAGAGAGGAGTGGTAGACCATCATTGGTGACTGACGAACTCGTTCAGACAGTTGATGCAAAAGTTCGTGAAAATCGACGTTTCTCAATGTCGGAGTTGTCTACTGGTTTTCCACAGATTTCTAAGACTCTCTTGTACGAGATACTGACAGCAAGATTGGGTTACCGTAAGTTCTGTGCACGATGGGTGCCCAAAATTCTTACCGACCACCACAAAACTCAAAGAATGGCCTCTGCATTAGACTTTCTGTCACGTTATGAGGACGAAGGAGAACCATTGTTAAACAGAATCGTGACCGGTGACGAAACCTGGATTAAGTACGTGAACCCTGAGACAAAAGAACAATCAAAGATATGGGCACATTCAAATTCGCCTACCAAACCAAGAAAAGCCTCGCAAGATTTTTCTGCCAGAAAACTGATGGCAACGGTGTTTTGGGATGCCAAAGGGGTGTTGTTGGTTGAATTCATGGAACGTGGTACGACCATTAATCAAGACGTGTACTGTGAAACAATAAAAAAGTTACGACGGGCTATACAGAACAAACGCCGTGGTATGCTGACTTCCGGTATCGTTTTTTTGCACGATAACGCCCGTCCGCACTCTGCTCACAGAACAACGGCCCTTCTTGAGTCCTTCAAGTGGGACGTTATCAACCATCCACCTTACAGCCCAGACCTGGCGCCAAGTGATTATCACCTCTTCATGCATTTGAAGAAATGGCTCGGGTCACAGCGGTTTGATGACGACGAAGAGCTCAAAGATGCGGTCACAGGCTGGCTCCAGGCACAAGCGGGTGATTTTTATGCAGAAGGAATTTCAAAGCTTGTGAAGAGATACGATAAGTGCCTCAATCGCTATGGAGACTATGTAGAAAAATAGTGCAAAGATGTAGTTGTAAGATGTATATATTAAAATACTTTTATTTAACTTGGTGTATTTTTTTAAATCAACTGGAGGTTACTTTCTGAACGGCCCTCGTAAAATGTAGACTGGCAATGGCAAGGAAAGCGTTTCTGAAGAAGAGAAATTTGTTAACATCGAGTATAGATTTAAGTGTCAGGAAGTCGTTTCTGAAAGTATTTGTATGGAGTGTAGCCATGTATGGAAGTGAAACGTGGACAATAAATAGTGGTGCTACAGAAGAATGCTGAAGATTAGATGGGTAGATCACATAACTAATGATGAAGTATTGAATAGAATTGGGGAGAAGAGGAGTATGTGGCACAGCTTGACTCGAAGAAGGGATCGGTTGGTAGGACATGTTTTGAGGCATCAAGGGATCACAAATTTAGCACTGGAGGGCAGCGTGGAGGGTAAAAATCGTAGAGGGAGACCAAGAGATGAATACACTAAGCAGATTCAGAAGGATGTAGGTTGCAGTAGGTACTGGGAGATGAAGAAGCTTGCACAGGATAGAGTAGCATGGAGAGCTGCATCAAACCAGTCTCAGGACTGAAGACCACAACAACAACAATCCGATGTAATTTTTAAGCTGAAATAACGTATGAGAGACCCAGAAAATTCAAAGAAAAGATACATTGAATTCTTCTCCAGTTTGTTTATTCGGTGCAAGAAAGCCAAAGAAATGCCAAAAAATCTTTAATCGACAGTTTACAGAAACCGATGACACACATTTTCAAGAGAAGTAATAAAACGGGAAAGCTGTTTCTACAACGAAACAGCTTATGCGGGTTATGATTACCCGTACCAATCACACATCCTCGTAAAAGGCGAGGCATGCTCTCTACAAATTGGCCCATTGCCGCTTTTGGTGGGTTTTAAGTTTTTATCATTATGTAGGTGACTCCATTATGGAACAAGCAAAAAGATACGTAATAGACACATAGTTAAGGAAAAAAGTGAAAAGAGTAGATTTGCGATGGCTTAAACAAATAAGAAACCGACAAAATAACGATACTGACAGTAGACCTTAGGTCTCTATTGACACATGATTAGCACACGAATTGACTTGTTGATTACAGGACGTGAGCTTTGGAAGCAACCAGACCAGGCCTCATGCCGGCACTGCTCTGCGGAAGTGTAGCGTTGTTTACGTATCCTGCCAAAAGCCTCGGACCTTAGTAGGCTAGTGTACGATGGTTAGGGTATTCTGACGCCCTACTGATGAACCTGGTGGAAGAATATTGGGAGTGGACCGTGAGGACTTAGTCAATGACCTCAGGCCTTGGAGTACATTGAACTCCTCCTGCATCCACACTTTGTTACGCGAAGACTACAATTCGAACCTTAGAAATCGAAGTGCGTCTATTACTATTTGTTTAGGGGCTATAAATTGCAAATGTCTGGGATCCAAAGATAGGTTAGTGGATTTGTAAGAGGAGTTATACTAAATCAAATGGTATCCAGCACCAACCAGGAGTAGTGAACAAAATACAAATTAAACCATAACTCGGCCGCGGTGGTCTCGCGGTTCTAGGCGCGCAGTCCGGAACCGTGCGACTGCTACGGTCGCAGGTTCGAATCCTGCCTCGGGCATGGCTGTGTGTGATGTCCTTAGGTTAGTTAGGTTTAAGTAGTTCTAAGTTCTAGGGGACTGATGACCACAGCAGTTGAGTCCCATAGTGCTCAGAGCCATTTGAACCAAACCATAACTTTCTTTTTTCTACGGGAATAGAACAGGGAGGAAACTCAGGTGCTAGCTTAACTGCAAACAAGAAAAATAAAATATAACAAACGCTGATGAAAACTCGTACAGAATAGAAAAACTTGTCTTAAAAATAAGTGACAGATATTCAAGTCTATGTACCAATGTAGTCATATTTCGATGAGTAGGCAGAAGAACTCTACGTCGAGTTCCAGGAACTGATCAATAACAGCAGATCCTGTTACATGGTGATAATGGGGAATTTGAGTGCGAAAGTGGGACAAAACCTAAAGAAACAGTTCTTCAGTGGGAAACTTCAGATATATTAGAAATTAAACAGGTCATATTTTAGTGAAATTAATCGATGAGAACGACATGTTTGTCTTTAACACAACCTTCCAGAACATAAGAAATAGCAAGGGACTTGCCAAGGGACAAATGACACTAAAAATTATGACAAACAAATAAATTATACAGAGTGTAACAGTCCTTAATCACTCCACAATTTCAAGTTATCATAGAATCGTAACTTGCATTCCAGAAACAGAATACAGTTACAAAGCAACGATTTCAGCATCTTAGAAAACGAAAATTTACGAACATAGAGGAAGAAGGGGATTAACTAGCAAAGGTGCTTACGCAAATAGCAAAAGTTATAGCAGCTAAGCAGAATAAAAAAAAAAAATGAGAATACAAAATCTGAAATTGAACAAGTTAACTATAAAAAAAGAAGGTGACAGTTCTCGGTGTATGATAATAGGAAGATGTTATATAATAGGAAGATGTTATAATATACTGAATTAAACAAAATTGCCCATAATGTTTACGAGAAGATGTGTGGACACATAAGGACAGTTTTATGGTGAAAACTATCGAAAACAATAAAAAAAAACGGGAACTTATGTTGAATAGATATACATTTAATGGGTCAAGTCGGCGTAATAACTAACACCAGAGAGTACGCTGTATCAGCATGTTAGATTTATTTAAACGGGTCATTCAGACTCGACTGATAAATCTCGTATCTAGAACACACATAGCGTGCTCATAGTACTGAATTCACGACGCACATTACTCTGCAACGCCAATAACCAGCCGCTGGAGAAGGGATGAGCCAATCTGTTAATTTACTTCACTTATATAAGTCCCTTCCATTATCCACTTATTCTATATAAGATTAGCAATGCGTGAATGCGCGTGTGAGTGCATTTCATTGTCAGATATTTCCACTGGCAAACAGGGTTGATCCTAGCAGCGAGTAGGGCTTACCAACTTAACCTGGAGGAAAAGAAAATCGGAGACCGTAAAAAGCAGTGAACAGTGTCAAAGATAAACACTAGGTCCCGATGTCACTGGTGTGTGGCTGGCCACACGTAATGAGATCTTCTTCCTTCCATCAGTTCGAAAGAGGAACAAGTTCTGTCATGCGGTCTTTTTCGCCACTCTTGAGGCGAATTTGTAAGTGGATATGTGCTCTCCTCAGCAAAAAAATGGTTCAAATGACTCGGAGCACTATGGGACTTAACATCTAAGGTCATCAGTCCCCTAGAACTTAGAACTACTTAAACCTAACTAACCTAAGGACATCACACACATCCATGCCCGAGGCAGGATTCGAACCTGCGACCGGAGCGGTCACGCGGTTCCAGACTGAAGCGCCTTTAACCGCACGGCCACACCGGCCGGCCTCTCCTCAGCAGCCTTGCCCACCTGACAAAGCAGGTATCTGAATATCATAGTTTAAATTGTAGATTTGCTTAATCCATTTTATTTCAGCTTCCTTATGTTAGGGAAACGTTTCGTGATCCTTTTTTATACATTTATTTAATTTCGCGTATTAAGTATAAGTATATAAGTATATAAGATGAGTGTCGCTACCACCAAATGTAAACTCTGTCCGAAACATTGGACGGACATTAGACGGTGTGATCTCTCTTTCTGGTAATTTGATTAGGCATTATCTCATGAACCGTATGGCAAAGACTTTGCTATTATTTTGACTGAAGAACAATTGTGTCAGATGTTATTACCTTTGTCTGTTAGATACCCATGTGTTCGTGATGTTATAACTTTCAATGAAGTCGCAATTCATTTTGTAGGGCATGAAATTATATACTTAATGAGTACCAACACAAGTTTTTCAATTTTTGACCAATTTTTTGTGATCATGCGTCTCTGATACCACTCACCACCTCCCTTGTTCAATTTTTGCTTGCATTAATGGGAGTGGGCTCTAGAATTAAACTTCGCCCGCTTCATCACTTTATGAATGATTGGGGATTAAGTGGGTCTCGTCCCAGGATTTGTATTTTAATGTCTCGGACATGAGACTGATCCATTCACAGTAGAATTAATGTCTCCTCTGAATCGTATTTTGATGTGCTATGGGACCTTCAGTTTAATGAATATTTCTGAAGGGGAATAGATTGTGTGACTCCGTTTGTACCTGAAATATTTTGTGTTGTAGATGTGTTTTGAAGTGCTTGTCATCAGCAATGAT
Organism: Schistocerca nitens; assembly: GCF_023898315.1. Lineage (NCBI taxonomy): Eukaryota > Metazoa > Arthropoda > Insecta > Orthoptera > Acrididae > Schistocerca > Schistocerca nitens. The sequence goes on along the minus strand of NC_064617.1, from coordinate 419,969,009 downwards.
AGTAGTTATTTTGAATAAATTGTCATCAGTCACGATCAAAGAATCATTTCACATTTTCAAATTATTTTCATACCACACATGATTTTCATCTAGTCACATATACCTAACCCTGAAAGATCAATGCAGATGTGTATTGAAAGAGACGAAGATTCATACTAAGAGATATGCAATGAAGAAAATTTTAGTGCAACCTCATGCTTGCTTAGATTCAAGTTATATGTCACACAAAATCATTAATGTTTGACAGGCCGTACTGAAGTACATTAGTTATTAAGAAACACAAGCTTGATAGCCAGTGAATGTGATGTACACAGAAGTATATTGCACTCACCAGCACATGTACAATTTCAGAATGCACGTCAATTGTTCTTCTCTTTCAGAGTTCACACAACTTTTCTTGCATTGTTTCAACGTTGACAGGCCGTTTCCACCTTGTTAGCATTGAATTTATGTTGTACCTTTTGAGGAAAATCTATTTATCTGTGTATATCCATGTCAACTATTTTAAAGGATTTATTAGGTTCTCATTCGGTATTTGACAGCTGTATAGAATTTCATTTTAATCGGTGTTCCTGTGGGTTAGTGTTCTCGAATAAGCAGAATTGTAGAGAATAATCAGGACGAACGGGTGCCACTGTCAGGCCCAGGGCAAAAAGTTTAGTCGTTATGGACAGTGAACAAAATACCGTGTTTGAGGAAAGCGTGCAGTTTCGCGAGTCTGCTGGGACAGGCACAAAAGACCTTAAATCGACTGGAGGGGAGGAATTAAAGGGAAATGGTGTAGCACGTAGACTGCTCGCTTCATAGGAGAATGTGATTGTAACCAGGCTCCGCTGCGCATGTCCCTCAGTGGATCCGGAGTGTGGAAACACATACGGATAACGAGCGGATACCCTCGGTATGGCGCCGCTAGCTCTCCTTAGCGTAGAGGAAATAAAGGCTGGTTCATCGCACTCACAAGCTCATGTACTCCCGCTGCTATTGCAGAAGTTTAAAGGTTTCGACAAGAGTCAACAGGAAACGAATAAAAAGTTCGATAGTTTCGATAAAGATTTGACAAGGAAAACGACGGTCATTTGGAGTTACACAAAAAGGCTCATGAACTAAGAAGTCGGTTAGATCTATGGCAGCCAAAAGTCTTCTCATTACATTTCAGTCACCTTCTACTCACAGTATGAAAGCGACACAAACATCCGGAGGTAGACCATATTTGCCACATGTCACTATGAAAATATTTTGTTGGCGCACACATACATAGGGAGGAATGAACGTCACAATAAAATACACTCCTGGAAATGGAAAAAAGAACACATTGACACCGGTGTGTCAGACCCACCATACTTGCTCCAGACACTGCGAGAGGGCTGTACAAGCAATGATCACACGCACGGCACAGCGGACACACCAGGAACCGCGGTGTTGGCCGTCGAATGGCGCTAGCTGCGCAGCATTTGTGCACCGCCGCCGTCAGTGTCAGCCAGTTTGCCGTGGCATACGGAGCTCCATCGCAGTCTTTAACACTGGTAGCATGCCGCGACAGCGTGGACGTGAACCGTATGTGCAGTTGACGGACTTTGAGCGAGGGCGTATAGTGGGCATGCGGGAGGCCGGGTGGACGTACCGCCGAACTGCTCAACACGTGGGGCGTGAGGTCTCCACAGTACATCGATGTTGTCGCCAGTGGTCGGCGGAAGGTGCACGTGCCCGTCGACCTGGGACCGGACCGCAGCGACGCACGGATGCACGCCAAGACCGTAGGATCCTACGCAGTGCCGTAGGGGACCGCACCGCCACTTCCCAGCAAATTAGGGACACTGTTGCTCCTGGGGTATCGGCGAGGACCATTCGCAACCGTCTCCATGAAGCTGGGCTACGGTCCCGCACACCGTTAGGCCGTCTTCCGCTCACGCCCCAACATCGTGCAGCCCGCCTCCAGTGGTGTCGCGACAGGCGTGAATGGAGGGACGAATGGAGACGTGTCGTCTTCAGCGATGAGAGTCGCTTCTGCTTTGGTGCCAATGATGGTCGTATGCGTGTTTGGCGCCGTGCAGGTGAGCGCCACAATCAGGACTGCATACGACCGAGGCACACAGGGCCAACACCCGGCATCATGGTGTGGGGAGCGATCTCCTACACTGGCCGTACACCACTGGTGATCGTCGAGGGGACACTGAATAGTGCACGGTACATCCAAACCGTCATCGAACCCATCGTTCTACCATTCCTAGACCGGCAAGGGAACTTGCTGTTCCAACAGGACAATGCACGTCCGCATGTATCCCGTGCCACCCAACGTGCTCTAGAAGGTGTAAGTCAACTACCCTGGCCAGCAAGATCTCCGGATCTGTCCCCCATTGAGCATGTTTGGGACTGGATGAAGCGTCGTCTCACGCGGTCTGCACGTCCAGCACGAACGCTGGTCCAACTGAGGCGCCAGGTGGAAATGGCATGGCAAGCCGTTCCACAGGACTACATCCAGCATCTCTACGATCGTCTCCATGGGAGAATAGCAGCCTGCATTGCTGCGAAAGGTGGATATACACTGTACTAGTGCCGACATTGTGCATGCTCTGTTGCCTGTGTCTATGTGCCTGTGGTTCTGTCAGTGTGATCATGTGATGTATCTGACCCCAGGAATGTGTGAATAAAGTTTCCCCTTCCTGGGACAATGAATTCACGGTGTTCTTATTTCAATTTCCAGGAGTGTAAATCAGACCTCACAGGGAAAGATTTAAGTGTTCGTTTTTCCCAGGCGTTGTTCTAGAGTAGTCTGGGAGAAAAAAAATTTAGAAGGGTTCGATGAACCATTTCCCAGGCACTTAATTGTGAATTGCAGAGTAATCATGTAGATGGAAACAACTGACTCTGTTCGACAGGCCAGTAAAGTAGCAGAGAAACTACATACATACAAAAAAGTTTTGCATTAACCCGGTTCCCAGAACTCTGGAAGACAGACGCTGACTGTGAGTATTGTATCACAGTCGAAGTCCCTTTGAATGTTCAGAGATGTTACTAAACCCGCCCAAAGACGTAAACAACAATGCATGAGCAGCGCTTATTAGACGGAGAGGGACCGACAGCCGATCAGTTCCAGTCATTCCACCAGGAAGGAGGTACACGGCTCGTGTTTGTAGTCCAACCATACCTAAACGGTCAATACCGCGATTCGATCGCGTCCGCATTGTTACTTTGTGCCAGGAAGGCTCTCAACATGGGAAGTGTCCAGGCGTCTCGGACTGAACCAAAGCGATCTTGTTCGGACATGGAGGAGATACAGAGAGACAGGAACTGTCGATGACATACCTCGCTCAGGCCGCCCAAGGGCTACTACTGCAGTGCTGACCGCTACCTACGGATTATAGCTCTGAGGAACCCTGACAGCAACGCCACCATGTTGAAAACCGCTTTTCGTGCAGACACGGAACGTCTTGTTACGACTCAAACTGTGCGCAATAGGCTGCATGATGCGCAACTTCACTCCCAACGTCCATGGCGAGGTCCATCTTTCCAACCACGACACCATGCAGCGCGGTACAGATGGGCCCAACAACACGCCGAATAGAGCGCTCAGAATTGGCATCACGTTCTCTTCACCGATGAGTGTTGCATATGCCTTCAACCAGACAATCGTGGGAGACGCCTTAGACACACTGTCCAGCGAGTGCAGCTGCTGTTATGTGTTGGCGTTATGTGGGGCCGACGTACGCCGCTGGTGGACATGGAAGGCGCCGTAACGGCTGTACGATACGTGAATGCCATCCTCTGACCGATAGTGCAACTACTCGTATATAGGCAACATATTGTCGAGGCATTCGTCTTCATGGAGGACAATCCACGTCTCCATCGTGCACATCTTGTGAATGACTTCCTTCAGGATAACAACATGTTCGACTAGAGTGGCTAGCATGTTCTCCAGACATGAACCCTATCGAACAAGCCTGTGATAGATTGAAAAGGGCTGTTTATGGCCGACGTGACCCAGAATCCACTTTGAGGGATCTACGCCGAATCGCCGTTAAGGAGTGGGACAATCTGGACCAACAGTGCCTTGATGAAATGTGGATAGTATACCACGACGAATACAGGCATGCATCAATGCAAGAGGACGTGTTACTGGGTATTAGAGGTACCGGCGTGTACAGCAATCTGGACCACCGTCTCTGAAGGTCTCACTGTATGGTGGTACAACATACAATATGTGGTTTTCATGAGCAACAAAAGAGCAGAAATGATGTTTATGTTGATTTCTGTTCCAATTTTCTGTACAGGTTCCGGAACTCTCGGAACCGAGGTGATGCAAAACTTTTTTTGATGTGTGTAGATGCACTCGCCATTCGTGTGAAGCAAACTTCTTCACAGAGTGAAGGCGAATAGGACTGCACACAAGCTGCAGCAGTCAAGAGATACGATCACTGCTGCATTTTAGGCAGACGCAGCTTGAGATCAACAATTTAATCGAGAGATGGTAGCACAGTTGCAGCAAGGACATTTAGGAAAGGGGAAAAATTTGTGTAGATAGTGCTCCTGGAAACAAATATGTTAATGTAAGCAGTAAATGGATATGGCGAGGCTCAGAAGAATTATACAATTTATAAGATAGTCTTTACAATTGTCGCCGAACTCCAAAATTTGTGGTACAAACGGGCTGGAACGAAAGCGTAGATTCTGCCGATGGTAAGTGTAGGCGGCACTTTGTATCCATATAGAATTAATCTCTATTCCTGGACGCAACAAATGAACAACGACCGTGGATACCGTTGCGTACTTCACGGAGGAAGTGCAGTTAATACCTAGATAACCCCTATGATCTCCTAGAACTGTTGCAGATTAGCCTAACAAAATTACCCCATCGCTTACAACGAGAAAACGTGATCGCTGGAAAAAGTATGCAAGATGTCAATTCGTTTGAGAACTTACAGCAATAGCTGGGCTACGATCCAAATTCAGACAGCCAAGATCACGTTACATAGTCAGGAGGAAGTACTCCATAAAATACTGAGAGCCGTGAACGAAAATGTTGACAGGCAAATTACTTGCAAAAATGAAATAATGGGAGATAGAACAGAAATTGTGGATGCAGTTCGTGAGGTCCGCATCCCTACAATGACGACTGATGGCGGTTTAATGAAAACATGCCACCAATGAACAATGCGCCTCTTTGACGGATCTTAGAAATACGATCATCCGATCCTCGACATAACGAATGTGATGGGAGAGGAGTTGAAAACCCACGGCTGTGACTAGAGGAAAAGAGAACAATGTGAAACTGGTAAGAACAAGGGAGAAACAGGAATGTTGTACAAAGACTATGAAGGTATTATAGAGTCACTGCTTGAGGAAACTGAGGAAGCAAAGGCAATTAAGTGTCTCATAATTCATCTGAATATAGCTATTATCATTATTCAGTGTATCCTTGATCCTGGGTGCCAGGTGTCAGCCATCAGGGAAGATGTGTATAATGGCTGCAGAGAAAACAAATCTTGGCCAGTACTACCGTTGCAGAAGACCAAGGTCCAGGAGGCAGCTCATGGCGGAGGCATGGAAGTCATATGGCAAATGTGATTAGGCTTTGTATGCCAAATGCATTCGTTTAGTACAATTTTTAAATGGTCCCAGCGTTAGCCATTGATGAAATTTTTGAATCGTTACCAGGTTGTACTATTTTTGACAGAATGTTGTGCAACATTAAATGTGGATGAGCAAGCAGTCACGCTAGTTTTCGAGAAATGTGTCGATAAAGATGATATGGTGAATCACTTAGTACAGTAGTGAATTCGAAGGTGAGTGAGTTGGACAATACCATGAGTTCACAAAAGGAAAATTTTGAAGTGAAATATTTGAATCAAATTATCAAACAAAGAGTACATCACATAACAGCGCAAGCTGAGAGAGAAGAGTTACGTGAGATATTGCAAGCAAACGTGTGTTTTCTAATTCACTGTGAAAATTGAAAACTTTATGTACAAATTTCGAGTAAAGCAACATTGTAAGTTTTCCGTGCTACTCTATTCGATACCATTCACATACAGAGAAAAAGTCAAAGCTGAGATTCAGTCAGTGTTGATGGAAGGTGTTATAGAGCCTGCAGTGAGCTAGTACAGCAGGCCACTGCTTAGTGTACCGAACAAGGATGACTCAATAAGACTAGGCCTAGCTTCGAGACAAATACGCTCTATACCTGAAACTGGAAAGGACCAACCAGTTACACCGATGGTTCAACGGAGCTCAGGTGTTAACTTCAATCAGTCTAACAGCAAGTTACTCGTATATAGGGTTGCACTACTCCTGTCAGGAATACACAGCTTTTGTATTCAGGTTAGGAAGCTGCCCTGCGATTTAAACATGTCATTAGAGGAATAGATACTGTAATGTCCAGTTCACTGCATGAGGGCACACTCTTCGTTCACAATGTGCAGAACACAACTGAACATTAGATATCTTGCTGTGGACATATCATACGTGAATCTAAGTACATCAGAATTTGGTTGGAAGGAAGTAAACTATTTGGACAGTCTTGTCCATGTGCTTTCGTCCAGACCCAGATAAACTGTATTCCATTAGAGAATTTCCGGTACTCTGCACAAAACAAAACGCAAGCATTTCTCTACCGAGTGAGGTGGCGCAGTGGTTAGCACACTGGACTCGCATTCGGGAGGACGACGGTTCAATCCCGTCTCCAGTCATCCTGACTTAGGTTTTCCGTGATTTCCCTAAATCGTTTCAGGCAAATGCCGGGATGGTTCCTTTGAAAGGGCACGGCCGATTTCCTTCCCAATCCTTCCCTAACCCGAGCTTGCGCTCCGTCTCTAATGACCTCGTTGTCGACGGGACGTTAAACACTAACCACCACCACCACCAAGCATTTCTCTGCCTCAAAGTTTTATAAAATATTTATTATGGTGGAAAATTTAACTACCCCCTCCCTTATATTATCTGACAGGAAAAAGAATGCTGAGAAGCAAAGAGATTTAGAGGAAATCAAAAGAGCACTGATATCAGCTCCGATATTGGTTCACCTTACCTGAGCAAGGAATTTTATCTCTCATCAGACAGTTCCCAAAACGGTTAGGCATGACACTCTTTCAGGTTCGTGAACAAGATGGAATGCATGTACCACGAACAAACTCATTTGCAATCCAAGTTCTTAACGGTGCTGAATTACTCAGTTATCAAACATGATGCATATATATAGTATGAGACTTCACCAAACTCAGGTACTATATTTTTGGTCGTGAAACTAAGGTGTACTCAGATCATAAAGCCTTGCAATTTCCGATATCCGTACATTTAACACTAAAATAATAGCACACTGGGCACTTTACCTGCAGGAGTTTAAATTTGAGATCATTTATGTACCGGGACCAAGTAATGCAATGACAGGGCTCACTTGAGGATTAGACAAAGTACTGAATGAGAATAAGTATAGTGCGATGAATATATCATGAGTAGCTTTCGGGAATTACATAACTTCAGCCCTTCAACCCTTGCAAGGGAACGGTATAAAGACCCTACCTTGAAATTAATAAAATCAAAACTAGAAGATCGGGGAGGAACAATGCTGTGCATGTTTGTATTTCTTACCATAGAACTTATTTCTAAATTTATTACTGTTAACCGTTTGCAAAGCGTGACAGCAAAAATAGTTGTGATGGAATTCATAAATCGCTTCATGAAGGAAGCAGAGCACGTTGAGAAAGTTATCTCGGACAACGGAATGCAGTTTTGGTCATAGTAAACCATCCTTAAGCGACGAGGAATAACATCAGTCTTCACTTCACGCTACCATCTAGCTTTGAACATGGCCGAAAGCATTACGGAGGAATTAGGAAAATTAAGTTGAGTGTATTTCAATAGGCAGCACCGTAATTGTGTAATCATTTTAAGTGATCTTCCAGGAGTAATGGATGAGTTGCCCCACGGATCAACTGGAATGACTCAAAATACTCTTGAAAAACAAAGTATCACCACACTGCATACGAGAACTTGTGAATTTTCTACCTACCGGAAGACATAGGCACATGGAGATAGTTCGACTCATAATTAACCATATCAAAACAGAATCATATGGAGGAAAACATAGACACGAGGGATAAATGCGTCAGTTGGAACATAAAGCAAGAGATAAAGTGTTAATGGGTTTCCAGAAGCTATCGAAGCAACTCAGATTTCTTTGCAACAAATTGTTTAATAATTATGCTGGTCCTCTTCGTGTGAGGAGAGTTACACATAAAGATGCAGCTGAGATCCAGATATGACGCATGAAGAAGTCATGTCGATTATATCATATATGAAATTTTAAAATCCTTAAAGAATAAATAAAAGTATGTAAATCTTGTGAGTATTTTCGTTCATATTGCAATATGTATCCTTGTATGTATTACTTCACTTTCCTGATTTTTTTTATTGGCTCTGAGCACTATGGGACTTAACATCTATGGTCATCAGTCCCCTAGAACTGAGAACTACTTAAACCTAACTAACCTAAGGACATCACACAACACCCAGCCATCACGAGGCAGAGAAAATCCCTGACCCCGCCGGGAATCGAACCCGGGAACCCGGGCGTGGGAAGCGAGAGCGCTACCGCACGACCACGAGCTGCGGGCTTTTTTTTTTTATTATTACAAAGTATGTTAATCGAGACAAAGATTGTCCTTGCTGCTAATCATTGTGATTATATGGTTAGCTTGAAGTTGTATTGTACGAGTATGGATGAATGCTTAGTAGTAACCGAAAGCAATTCCTGGGTGGATTTCTTGTTGTGAAGCTTTAACTGAAGAACAAAGTTAAGATATGTATCTTCGTAGAAAGCATATAGACTTTCATAGATGACTTCTGTGTTAATTTGAGGTAGCAGTTGTTGAGCATACACGCCAAGGAACGCTGTGAGTCTGACGGTAACGAGAAGCACCAGTGTAGTTTTTTGTTGGCGGTGCCAGAAAGGCACTGCATGCGCCAAGGGAGTGCTGAGAATAGAGAGGTATTTATATGAAATCATAGTGGTGTAATCTGCCCGAGTAGTTTGTGTGAACTGAGAAACGGTGCCATAAAAAGGAAAGATCTTGTAGAACTGTGTGTTTTAGAGAAGTTGAGTATGTTGCTGCTCCTATCGAAGTAAGTTGTTAATGAGAAAGTCACACGATAAGGAATCATGCCACAGAAAAAGTAATCGATGACAAGAAGACGGAAAACGGCACTGGCCGGTGACAGAACTGTAAGGAGTGTAAACGTTAACATTATACCATCACACATTTACTACGTGCTAACCTAAATAATTTATTGTACGTTTCTTTGCATTGAGAACTGAATAAAGGAGGAGGGATAACTCCATAGTTCAGAACCATTCAGGTGATCGGAGACTGATTTTATGGTGTAATTAAGTACGATTCTCTCGATAGGTCAGAGGCTGTGGTGTACCAGGAGTGCAGAAATCATGTTTTGGAAATGGTTAGCGGAATGTCGTATGTGCTAGATTCTATGATGAGAACCCTCTTAGCTAGTGGAGACTTTAAAAGGCAATGCGAGATTGGGTAATTCATAGGACTGGTTGTGGTTTGTGTTACCAAGACCCAAGGGAAAGCCTCGAAACTTAAAGAGGAAAAAAGCCATGAGTTGCACACAAAGTGCGTTCCGTCTGGCTTGAGTACCACGTGATCTCATCTCCGATACATAGTTTATTGAAAAATATCACTCCTGAGATAGATGTGAGCTCTGCTGCTAATTATCTTGGAAAAATTGATGAATTTCATCTTGTACTTCATACCAGATACAGGTCACGTTGTGCAGACGACGACGACGACTAGATTGTTTGGGCACACGTCGTAGGGGTCTTCAGTGACTGTCTTATTGAGGAATATTCTGGGTCGACCCTGAGCTGTATCTCAGAATGCTAGCAAAGCCTTGAAATGATACTTCTTGGAACAGTCAATGCAGATTGAACTGCGACCAGTCTGTGACCTGGTTATAAGGGTCTGCAACAGAGACCAAACGCCCTATTTGTTATGTTATGTTGCTAAATTTTCGAAGATATTACGTTCTGTTCGCTACAAAAGTGCCAACACAACTGAAACTCATAGGTCTAATGCACTGCTCTTCATTCGGAATCGCGCACTTACTTGATGCAGGTAGTACTCCTTTCCTACACACACAACTTCTGTTTGTTCCCGAACATGCTTAACATTGGGGCAGTACTGTACACAGCGACGAAAACAGGAAGAGAAAGGAAATAATGAATGGCTTGGGAAAATTATACGTAACCAATCAATATTTATCAATACAGTCAGGAGTTATGACCACATGGTGTGGTGAATTAGCAATTCGTGGCATAATTCCTGTCTCACTTAGAAGGTGGGGCCACAGTGGCTCTTGTGTGCCTTCCACTGCAGGGGCATGTATCATGGACGTAGTGCCATGCTAAGACAAGGCGTGGCCGAGTGGAACATCGAAAGGCAGTCTGGTGACCGGAACTGTAGTGACATCATCATCTTAGAGCTCATGCCTGGGGGCCAAGGACAGCAGCGGAGAAGTCTTCGGCGTGGCGCTGGGGCCACGTATGGTGTACGTGCAAAACTTGCTTGTGTATTGGGGTGGCTGGCCCAAAAAGTTGCCGGCGTCAGCGCGGCTCTGTGTAAACAGAGGATGAGGTGGCCACTGTCGCATGGGTTTGCCAGCCACAGTGGAGAGCAGGGCGATTCGGAACGGCCAGCGAAGGAAAACGCCAGCAATTTGAATTACAGGAACCGCTGCCTGGAGAGACGAACCCGGTAATAGGGATCAGAGCAGCGAGACAGCTTGAGGCTGTTGGTGGCTTGCTGTCAACACAGGGCATCTTTCCGGCCAGATCAGCAGATGGAGCCTGGGTTCTTGAGTCCAAGCAACACACTGCAGCCGGGAGTGAAAGTTGGTCACTGTGGCGTGTTTTCGAATATGACAAAAAAATGGCTCTGAGCACTATGGGACTTAACTTCTGAGGTCATCAGTCCCCTAGAACTTAGAACTACTTAAACCTAACTAACCTAAGGACATCACACACATCCATGCCCGAGGCAGGATTCGAACCTGCGACCGTAGCGGTCGCGCTGTTCCACACTGTAGCGCCTAGAATCGCTCGGCCACCCCGGCCGGCTCGAATATGACCGAGAAGGATGCTTTTCCTGTGACCAGTAGCCCATTTGGCTGAGGCACAGCTCACTTACTTAAGTTGCCAATTAATTACGTTTGTGAAACACAGTGAGGCCGTTGTTGGGCAATGAAAAAGTTACTTACTTACTTACTGCGTTGGCCACACAAACCGCAGTCAGTCTTGGCCTCACCAATCAGCCTCCTCCAGCGTCCTCGGTCCATGTATTCTTCTTCACGCAGCCTCAGAATACTCATATCCTCTCAGACCTTATCAGTACATCGGAGACGTGGTCTTCCCCGTGGTCTTTTGCCTCTAATATCTTCCTCCACTACCTGCCTGATGATCTGGCCTTCTTGATGCATTATGTGTCCATACCACTTCAGTGTTCTTTCTTTGATCACTGTCATGATGTCCATCGGCTTGTATAGCTCCTGCAATTCACAGTTCTTTCTTTTCCTTCATTCATCTCCATCCTTAACTGGCCCAAACATCTGTCTGAGGGTGGCATTCTCAAATGTCAAGAGTTTCCTTTCCATTTTTGGGTGATGGTCCAGGTCTCTGCTCGATATAAGACTACAGGTTGTATTATTGTCTTGTAGATCCTGGTCTTTGAGGATCTCGACAGAAGCCGGGACTTTGACAGCTTTCCAAGAGCAAACCTTGACCCGTTTCCTGCTTGTATTCGTGTGGTAATTTCCTGGTCTATCTTGTTCCTTTCATTGAGTACATCTTCAAGATATTTTAAGTCCTTTACCCTGTCCAAGACTTTGTCCTCCACCTTCAGGGGTTGACATCATTTTCTCTGCTAACTAAGAGGTATTTTGTCTTATCCATATTCAACTTCAGACCTCTCATTGCCTCTTCCATTAATGTTCTTATCATCTAAACCTGGTCTTGATCTTTCTCTGCTATTAAAACTACATTATCCACATAGGCCAGGGTGTTGATCCTTCTTCCCAGCTGTATTCCTGTCTCTAGGCTTGCTACCTCTCTCAGGGCTCTCTCCAGTACCAGGTTAAACAGAAGAGGGGAGAGCCAGTCTCCTCGTCGCACTACGGTCCTCGCCTTGAACTTCTTCGATATGTTTCCACTTACTCTCACCATGCATGTTGTGTCGTGGGTGCATATCTGTGTCAGTTTTATGCGTTTTCTGGGAACTTGCGCCCTTTCGAGTTCTTGTCATATTGTTTGTCTATTCACACTATCATATGCTTTTTGGAAGTCCACAAAAAGGCAGTGAACATTTTTGCGGAATTCCCAGCTCTTTGCTAGCACTTGCCATTTTGTATGTAAGTGGTCTACAGTTGACTTTCCCTTTCTGAAACCTGCTTGTTGGAATCCCAGCACTTCCTCGACATGTGGTATTCAAAAATGGTTCAAATGGCTCTGAGCACTATGGGACTCAACTGCTGAGGTCATTAGTCCCCTAGAACTTAGAACTAGTTAAACCTAACTAACCTAAGGACATTACACACATCCATGCCCGAGGCAGGATTCGAACCTGCGACTGTAGCATGTGGTATTAGTCGCTTCAGTAACAACAAGCTCAAGATCTTATAAGCTGTGCTTAGTAGTGTGATTCCTCCATAGTTGCTACATCTCATTGTATCTCCTTTCTTTAGAATAGGGCAGATGACAGACTCCCTCTATTCTTCTGGGATCCTTTCCTTCTTCCAAATTAAGCAGGTGAAGTGGTATGGTCTCACTTGTAGAGTAGCATCTTCCCTCCTTCAGCATCTCTGCAGGTATGCCATCTATTCCTGGTGCCTTTTCCCTCTTCAGCAGTTTTATGGTCGCTCTTAACTCTTCCATGCTTGGTAGCTCTTACTCCCCCAATGGTACAGTATCTCTGTTTTCTTTATATGATTCTTCTTCTTCATTTTCTGTTGTAGCACTCATGGTGTTTACATCCACATTCAGGAGGTTTTCGAAGTAGTTTTTCCATTTCTCCATAGCTTTCATTTAATCTGTAATTATCTGTGCTTCTTGACCTCTGATCACGTCAATCCTTGGATTGTATCCTTTCTTGAAGAACCTGGCTGCCCTGTAACAGTCTCTTGTACTACTGTCTGGTCTTCTTCTGCCAGTTTTATTTTAGTGTTTATGAACTCTCGCTTTTATGTTCGAAGGACTTGTCTTGCTTCTCTAGTGCTACCATGTATCCCAACGTTGTTCTTTCATCCTGTTCGTTTGTCAGCCATAGCAGTTTCGCTCCTTTTCTCGTGGTGACTGCATCTCTTCACCTATCATTAAACCATCCTCTGCTCTCCCTCCTTTTCTCCATTGGTTTCATCCTTTTCTCCATTGGTTTCAGCACCTCACTTGCAGCCTGTCTTGATTTTCGACCAAAACTTTTCAATATCACCTTTGTCTTCTTTTTCTATGGAAGCGAAGCTGTTTCCAATTTCAAATGCATATCTTTCCTTCATGTGGTCCTCTTTCAGTAGGTCTGCATTTATTTTCTGGTCTACTTCTCTTCTCCTGCTGTTATGGCTTTCTATCCTCTCCTGTCACCACAAGGCAATGGTCTGATCCTACTTCTCCACCTCTTTGAGATTTTACATTCTGGATAGCAGTTCTGTGTCTGGCATCCACAAGTATGTGGTCTATTTGGTTCAGTCTCTTGGTCAGGTGACTTGCGAGAAAAGTAGGTACTCATAAATCATTCCATTGTTGTTAGAGGAATCATGCAGACTGTGAAGGCCAGCGTAAGGTCTCAAAATATCTTCTCTTCCCACTTTATCATTGGCATCACCAAAGAAAACCTTCACATCGTATGATGGTGCATCTTCATACATTCTTATATTTGGTCAAAATGTGTGTAGTGAGATTTTATTTGACATTGCTAGTGGATTTAATTGTTTTACTGTTCTTATCTTCTGCGTGCAGCAAAGACTACACATGGTTGGCTTTATTGCGGATTTTGTCTCTCTTTTATTGCCTGTCTCATAAGGTGTCAGTGTCGACTTTGGTTGGGTTCATTTGGGATTTGGTTCCAGGGTAAGATCTTTTATTAGACATTCTCATATTCTCCTTTTATTGTGTATCGTTATTTTAATTCATGACGCTTCAATTGTAATGCTGAATCAATTCAGAGGGTCTTGATTCATTGATACTCTGTTGTGTTGTGTTAAGTATTAGTGTGTTCTTGTTATTTTCGTGTTAGTGTGTTGTTATTTTCTTATATTAATCAAATGGCTCTGAGCACTATGGGACTCAACTTCTGAGGTCATTAGTCCCCTAGAACTTAGAACGAGTTAAACCTAACCAACCTAAGGGCGTCACACACATCCATGCCCGAGGCAGGATTCGAACCTGCGACCGTAGCGGTCTCGCGGTTCCAGACTGCAGCGCCTAGAACCGTTATATTAATCTGTGATCTCTTTGTTGTAAAGTTGATTGTTTCCAGTGGAGCAAGTTTGAAAGGTGCGCTATTTTGTGTTAGGTCTTGAGTGATTTTTTTTTTTAATCTGTGCCCTGTATGTTTCCGCTGTTTCTTATTTTGTATGTGCTATAGGTTGTTACATTTGTTAATAAATTGAATTATAGTTAGTTAATAGTTTACGCCCATACAACCCCCAGCCACTTTCCACCCCCACCGTTTCCTGGGTCACAAAACACAGGGGAAAAACCAGTGGAAATAACAGGTCGACATACAGACACGTTTTCGTAATGGACACAAGTGCGAAATCAACATTGTAGCACAGCACAGTAAATGATAACAGTGGACTCTGCCTTCCGGATGCAAGCAAGAACTTGGGCTTTTTGTCATGAGTAGGTCTCATAACACATCTGCTTTCCTAAGTCACGCAGTGGCGGCAACAAATACAGATATCACCATTGCAAACTCTGAATTCACTGGCTGCATAGCAAACTGGCAGGTGTGTGACGGAATTACGACAGGTGGTTATAATTTCATCTATTCCGCAATTACATACACAGATCATGACTTCGACGCCACCACCCAGCCCCAGCGAGTTTAAAGCCTATTTATAGCGTATTGTGAACTTTTACAGGCAGAATTCAAGCTGCAACCAATGCAAGGAAACGGAACTCCAACCACTGCAAGGAAGCGTAATTCATGTTGACATCAAAGACAATGATTTGGTGAGGACATCGCAGACGGCGCAAGACAAAGCTGTGGCAACTTTTGACAGAAAGTCAAAAGGATTTAAAATTCCTCGAGTCCCTCGTTGCAGTCTTTAAGACACACATCAAGACATGCGATAAGATAATTCATGAGATTCTTAGGGGAAACAGAACGACAATGAAGGGCGAATTCTGACGAATAGTCAAGCAGCAATACAACGAACTATTACAACAAACAAGAGCAGAAAAATGGGAGGCAAGGAAGAAACGGGATTTTCCACACAAACTTGTACCAAACAAGGCTCCACCGCTCACTGTGTTATTCACCGTGAGACCATCCGATGGCACGATGACGACAGACTGGAAGACATCAATGCAGTTCCTACTGAGAACTCCGCTACCGAAAGATATAACGATGGAAGACTTAAAGTGCCAGTAGTCCGAGGGCTGCCCAGAAAATAATGCATCGCATTTCTTTCTCAGCCGAAAACGATGCTACGAATGCGAAACGTTACATATGTATTATTTGATGTCTCCTGTGTGAGAGCGCCAAGTTTCCGTCACTTCCGACAGATAGCGTAGCTGCAGGACAGTTTTAAAATGGCGTTTGTAAGTGATGTACGTTACAAGCAACGCGCCGTCATTGAATTTCTCACTTCAGAGAAAGAAACTGCGAGGAATATTCACAAACGCTTGTTCAAAGTCTATGGAGCATCTGCTGTCGGCAAAAGTACAGTTAGTCGCTGGGCATGGATGGTGAGGCCATCGAAAGGTGGTTCAGTGGAGCTCACCGATTTGCAGCGGCTGGGGAGACCGTCCACGACTGTCACACCAGACATGTTGCAGCTAGCTGGTGATGTCATTCGCGAGGACAGACGTATTCGTGGAAGACATTTTGAGGGCGATTAGGAGGTGATTCACGCAGTGAAGCACTGGCTCCACCACCAGGACAAGGACTGCTACCGACAGGACATACACGCCCTTGCTTCGCGCTGGAGGAAGGTCACAGAACGGGATGGAGATTACGTGGAAAAATAGGGTGTGTAGATAAAACACCAGTCTTCCGTGTGTGTAATTCTCATTATATTCAATAAGGAATTGTTACGAAAACGTGGGCAACGTGAGGCTGACAATAGTGAAGATAAAGAAGAAAAAGCGCCTGGGCCAGATAGAATTTTGCCAGAAGTGTTGCATCAGCTAGTATGCCAAATTGTTCCATGTCTGACAGCGTTACTAAACAAATTTCTTTTGCAGAGACGAGTGCTCAGAATGTGCATAAATGTCGAATAAGATCCACTGAGGATGCTGTAAAACAGGCAGTGCAAATTGTGAACACCTCAAACGACAAGCACGCTATAGGCATAATGAATGGTATAGCTGAGGCATTCTATAATTTATGGTCGCCTGCCTTGTTCAAAAGACTGAAGCAGATGCACTGTCTCAGGTGTGTGTATAACAGCCTACAATGTAATATCACAGACAGGCAGGTGAAACTGAAATGCCCCGGAAGGCAAACTGTGAAAAGCACCACCAAAGACTACCCACACGGCTCTGTTCGTGCTCCAACATTCTGAGATGTTGGCATACAGCCACTACCAAACCAGCTCCACAGCATGACAAGCACTAGAGGCTGCTTCGCCTGCGCAGACGATCTACTAATTATACAGGGTGATTCAAAAAGAATACCACAACTTTAGGAATTTAAAACTCTGCAACGACAAAAGGCAGAGCTAAGCACTATCTGTCGGCGAATTAAGGGAGCTATAAAGTTTCATTTAGTTGTACATTTGTTCGCTTGAGGCGCTGTTGACTAGGCGTCAGCGTCAGTTGATGCTAAGATGGCGACCGCTCAACAGAAAGCTTTTTGTGTTAATGAGTACGGCAGAAGTGAATCGACGACAGTTGTTCAGCGTGCATTTCGAACGAAGTATGGTGTTAAACCTCCTGATAGGTGGTGTATTAAACGTTGGTATAAACAGTTTACAGAGAATGGGTGTTTGTCCAAAGGGAAAAGTTCTGGACCTCCGAGAACGAGTGATGAAAATGTAGCACGTTAGAGAATTGGCTGTTCCCTCAGCTCGAACAAGAAGCACAACAATTCATATTTCAGCAGGATGGAGCGTCACCACATTGGCACTTATCTGTCTGTAACTACCTGAACGTCAACTACCTGAGGCGATGGATCGGCCGCCAGGCAGCCCGTGACAGAGCACTTCATCACTGGCCTCCAAGAAGCCCTGATCTTACCCCCTGCGATTTTTTCTTATGCTGGTATGTTAAGGATATGGTGTTTCGGCCACCTCTCCCAGCCACCATTGATGATTTGAAACGAGAAATAACAGCAGATATCCAAACTGTTACGCCTGATATGCTACAGAGAGTGTGGAACGAGTTGGAGTATCGGGTTGATATTGCTCGTGTGTCTGGAGGGGGCCATATTGAACATCTCTGAACTTGTTTTTGAGTGAAAAAAAACCTTTTTAAATACTCTTTGTAATGATGTATAACACAAGGTTATATTATGTTTCTTTCACTAAATACACATTTTTAAAGTTGTGGTATTCTTTTTGAATCACCCTGTAGAATCTGTCGAAAGAAGGTTCATATTAGAGGAACATAGCGGGAAAGTTCTTGAAACATAAAGATATTATTGTGTAGAAAATAAATTTATGACAGCAGCGAACAAACAGCTTATATGTTACTAAAAGGAAAATTATCAAGACCGACACCTTCCAGAGTCAGAATAAATGATCAACATGTGAAACAAAACGTTGTAGATAGCTATCTCAGTACAGACATCGATGAAAATTAAAGCTTCCATGTGTACATGGAAATCATTTCCCAGAGGGGCATTAAAATCCTGAACAAAAAACATCAATTATCCAAAGAAGCTTTCAGCTACCTTTAAGTACAATAAGAACGTAGCACAAGACAAACGCTATTGTTGGTTACAGGTCGTGTGTATGTGCTGATAGAGTAAGAAACGTAAAGACAGCACAGGCTCTTCAGTGCCCACAGAGAAGTGTACTTCTACGTATGACAGGCAGTGTATAGGATAACACTGACTGAGGTGTTCCTGGTGTCACTAGGCTTACTACCACTGGATCTAGTAGTCAGAAAAAGAGGTTCACAATATTGGCTCAAAAAGGGAGAATAAATAAGGTAAAGGGGATGCGGCCACAAGAGCCACAAGAAAGGAATTACATGCAGGCAGTGATAGAGAATGGCAAGAAATCTGTGACAGCAGGTCCTTCCTAACATAAAAGCAAGTAAACAATACACTACCTATCAGAATGTGGCCCAAGCTTACTTATCTACTAAAATTATGCCAACACACAACAGACCACATTGTCTAGGAGTATGCCATTAGACAAGATGTTACAGAGTAGGACAGGAACATCTTTAGTAATAAACTATTGAGTAGCATAATGAGGAACGAGGAGCTTTGGTACAAGCTGAACTTAATCAGAGTCAAAATACCAGCTTATGAACTGCAAGCCTACATGGCAGACCAACAACCAAAAAGAAGACCACACATCATCACAACGAGACACAGCACTGTAGAACAGGGAAGGAATTCTTGAAATCCTGACAGCTGCCCCCCAATCTCTACATCTTGGGTGACTAGCAGCACAGCCTTTGTGAATCTTGAGTTGTGCCATACAGCCAGACAAAATGAGGAAATATGGGTTTGTTTCTGATACCAAGAACAGTGCAGCAGTGTAGTGTATGTAGTATTATATAGAATAGACTACAATTATTAACTGCAAAATATGTCATGTGACAAATTAGTTGTGAGCTAGTCAGTTAGTTACATGTTCCATACATCATTTGAACTATTATTTTGCCTAAATGATGAGGAACAAGTCAATTTATAGGATATGTACGAAAATATGTGAGTAGTGTTAACTTTAATGAACACACCATTTTTTAGTCCTACTCATGTAGCTACGCTTACACCATTTTTCTTACAGGTTAGCAGTATATAAAAAGAGATTCGTCCATAGAACAGAAGTAGTTGTCCAGGAGAAATGATTTTAGGATTAATTTAAAACTTGCTTTATTACCTGTCAGACATTTTATGTTACTGGGCAAGTGATCCAAATTTTTGTTGCTGCAAAATGAACTCCTTTCTGAGCCCCTGACAGCTTCAGTAATGGGTAATAACAGGTGTTGTAGGTATGGATTATGATGGATTATTTAGGACGAATTTCTTTGGTGAATGTATTGTGATCGTACATTTGAAATGTCAAACTGCTCCAAGAGGTACCTTCATGACACAAGCAGGTGAACACCACATATTATTCTTACTGCTCCCTTTTGTGCAACGAATACTTTTTTTGTAAGTGATGAGTTACCCCAAAAAATTGTTTCATAATACATTACTGATTAGAAATATGGAAAATATGTCAGGAGGTTGATACGTTTGTTTCTGAGACTAGCAGTTATGTGATGAGAAAATGGAGGTGAACTTAATTGCTTCAGGAGCTCAGTAATAAGCTTCTTACAGTTCAAAATCAATACATACACCCAGAAATTTGGAGCATTCAGACCTATATACTGACTCCTGTTCATTTTCTACATCAGTTGTTGGTATGATTATGTTTTGGTACAGGACTGAATATATGTTTTATCAAAGTTTAGGAACAGCCCGTTTTCAGAGAACTGTTTACTGAATCTTTGAAAAATTAGTTAACAATTTCTTCCATTGTTTTCTCTCTAAATGGATTTATTGTTACACTAGTTTACCTGCAAAAAGTACCAATTATGTTTGTTGAATTTTAAGTGGAAGGTAAATAAAAATGTCATGTGACTAGGGCTTCCTGTCGGATAGACCGTTCGCTGAGTGCAAGTCTTTCGATTTGATGCCACTTTGGCGACTTGCGAGTCGATTGGGTTGAAGTGATGATGATTAGGACAACACAACACCTAGTCACTGAGCCTAGAAAATCTCCGACCCAGCCGGGAATCGAACCCGGGCCCTTAGGATTGACATTCTGTCACGCTGACCACTTTTTTTTCCAATTTATTGGTCATAACATTTCACAGTAGTACATAATTTTCAACTGACATGTAAAAGTAATAAAACAAACTAAAATTAATTACAGGTTCCTACCAGGGGCGGACAGTGGAAGGTCATTTCGATACATAAGGGATAGGAGTGGACCCAAACTAGAATCCTGTGAGATTCCCTTTGTGATTTCTGATCAGTCATTAAAATTTATCTCCCTTCTGTCATTGTTTCAACTACTCAACACAACTTTTTTTATTCTGTTTGTTAAGTGTGATTCAAACCTGGTGTGTGTATACCTATCAGGCCCATAAAACTTAGGTTTCTCTATGAGTGATCTGCACAATCAAAAGCCTTGGAAGGATCAAAAAATATCCAATGGCATTATTTTATTATTTAAGGCTTGTAATATTCGGTGAGTGAATGCATAATTAACATTCTCAATTGAGCAACCCTTCTGAATTTAGACTGTGTACATCACAAGTTTCTCCTGGATAAACTGAGGTTTTATATAATGATGGTATAACAGACCAATGTCATATCCAATTAAAAGAATGTAGAAAGTTACACTTAATAATTCATCCAATGTACACAGCAGACATTCTTCTGAATGGGGAGAAATAACTTATAGGTTTTCATAAGGCTCAATCTTAGGTCAACTATTGTTTCTCATATATCGCACCCCGGCAAGAACAGCAACACAACTCTAAAATGTAAAACT
Organism: Schistocerca nitens; assembly: GCF_023898315.1. Classification (NCBI taxonomy): domain Eukaryota; kingdom Metazoa; phylum Arthropoda; class Insecta; order Orthoptera; family Acrididae; genus Schistocerca; species Schistocerca nitens. The sequence continues at coordinate 419,948,066 of NC_064617.1, read as the reverse complement.
TGAGACAAGTCGACTTAAGGCATTAATTATAGAAGACTTTTATCGAAATAGTGTAACTTCTCTTTAAATTTAAAGTAAGTATTGATGGAAGTCAGTTTCATTACATTTTTCATGCATGTTGGGGCACTTCACATGTGTTTGTCAGTGACAGACTTAAAAAATTTCCGTTTTCGGTTTGTGTCACCTTCCTTGCTCGAATGTGATATGTTAAAGACCTTCTGTCTAATAGACAAACAGAATTCGTTCTATTTGCGAATGGTACTAGTATTGAAAACAATCTAATGATACATACAGCAACAGAAAAAACGGTAAATAAATTTCTTGACAGTGTTATTGAGTGGTTTTCTGCAAATATTCTCATTTTTAATTTCAAAAAGACACAAGATATTCAGTTCTGCACACCTGTAAGTACTATACTAATGATAGGTGTAACACATGGTGAGGAAATAATGGCTATGGTGGAAATATTAAAAATTTTAGGTTTCCATATTGATGAGAGTTTAACCTGGAAGAAACACATTTTGGAGCTAATAAATCACTCATACTTGCACTTTGAATCATTTCAAATGTTTGGGAAAGACAAATCAGGAAGTTGTATTTTCATTCAATAATGTCATATAGAATAACATTCTTAGAGAACTCAACTTCAAAAAAGAAAGTGTTCATCGCCTAAAAATATGCTGTAAGAATAATATGTGGTGCTCAACCAAAATCATCCTGTAGACATTTGTTTAAGGAGTTGGGCATTTTGATTATTGGCTTCTTGTATGTTAATTCCCTCATGAAGTTTGTTGTAAATACTTCACTGCATTTAAGGAACAATGACATACATAGGCCTAATTACAAACAGAAGTGACATTCACTACTCCACATTAAAGTTGTTTTAAGCACAAAAAGAAGTGCATAATGTTGTTGTTGTTGTGGTCTTCAGTCCTGAGACTGGTTTGATGCAGCTCTCCATGCTACTCTATCCTGTGCAAGCCTCTTCATCTCCCAGTACCTACTGCAACCTACATCCTTCTGAATCTGCTTAGTGTATTGATCTCTTGGTCTCCCTCTACGATTTTTACCCTCCACGCTGCCCTCCAATGCTAAATTTGTGATCCCTTGATGCCTCAAAACATGTCCTACCAACCGATCCCTTCTTCTAGTCAAGTTGTGCCACAAACTTCTCTTCTCCCCAATCCTATTCAATACCTCCTCATTAGTTACGTGATCTACCCACCTTATCTTCAGCATTCTTCTGTAGCACCACATTTCGAAAGCTTCTATTCTCTTCTTGTCCAAACTAGTTATCGTCCATGTTTCACTTCCATACATGGCTACACTCCATACAAATACTTTCAGAAACGACTTCCTGACACCTAAATCTATACTCGATGTTAACAAATTTCTCTTCTTGAGAAACGCTTTCCTTGCCATTGCCAGTCTACATTTTATATCCTCTCTACTTCGACCATCATCGGTTATTTTACTCCCTAAATAGCAAAACTCCTTTACTACTGTAAGTGTCTCATTTCCTAATCTAATCCCCTCAGCATCACCCGATTTAATTTGACTACATTCCATTATCCTCGTTTTGCTTTTGTTGATGTTCATCTTATATCCTCCTTTCAAGACACTGTCCATTCCGTTCAACTGTTCTTCCAAGTCCTTTGCTGTCTCTGACAGAATTACAATGTCATCGGCGAACCTCAAAGTTTTTACTTCTTCTCCATGAATTTTAATACCTACTCCGAATTTTTCTTTTGTTTCCTTTACTGCTTGCTCAATATACAGATTGAATAACATCGGGAAGAGGCTACAACCCTGTCTCACTCCTTTCCCAACCACTGCTTCCCTTTCATGCCCCTCGACTCTTATAACTGCCATCTGGTTTCTGTACAAATTGTAAATAGCCTTTCGCTCCCTGTATTTTACCCCTGCCACCTTCAGAATTTGAAAGAGAGTATTCCAGTCAACATTGTCAAAAGCTTTCTCTAAGTCTACAAATGCTAGAAACGTAGGTTTGCCTTTTCTTAATCTTTCTTCTAAGATAAGTCGTAAGGTCAGTATTGCCTCACGTGTTCCAACATTTCTACGGAATCCAAACTGATCTTCCCCGAGGTCAGCTTCTACCAGTTTTTCCATTCGTCTGTAAAGAATTCGCGTTAGTATTTTGCAGCTGTGACTTATTAAACTGATAGTTCGGTAATTTTCACATTTGTCAACACCTGCTTTCTTTGGGATTGGAATTATTATATTCTTCTTGAAGTCTGAGGGTATTTCGCCTGTTTCATACATCGTGCTCACCAGATGGTAGAGTTTTGTCATGACTGGCTCTCCCGAGGCCATCAGTAGTTCTAGTGGAATGTTGTCTACTCCCGGGGCCTTGTTTCGACTCAGGTCTTTCAGTGCTCTGTCAAACTCTTCACGCAGTATCTTATCTCCCATTTCGTCTTCATCTACATCCTCTTCCATTTCCATAATATTGTCCTCAAGTACATCTCCCTTGTATAAACCCTCTATATACTCCTTCCACCTTTCTACCTTCCCTTCTTTGCTTAGAACTGGGTTTCCATCTGAGCTCTTGATATTCATACAAGTGGTTCTCTTCTCTCCAAAGGTCTCTTTAATTTTCCTGTAGGCAGTATCTATCTTACCCCTAGTGAGACAAGCCTCTACATCCTTACATTTGTCCTCTAGCCATCCCTGCTTAGCCATTTTGCACTTCCTGTCGATCTCATTTTTGAGACGTTTGTATTCCTTTTTGCCTGCTTCATTTACTGCATTTTTATATTTTCTCCTTTCATCAATTAAATTCAATATTTCTTCTGTTACCCAAGGATTTCTATTAGCCCTCGTCTTTTTACCTACTTGATCGTCTGCTGCCTTCACCACTTCATCCCTCAGAGCTACCCATTCTTCTTCTACTGTATTTCTTTCCCCCATTCCTGTCAATTGTTCCCTTATGCTCTCCCTGAAACTCTCTACAACCTCTGGTTCTTTCAGTTTATCCAGATCCCATCTCCTTAAATTCCCACCTTTTTGCAGTTTCTTCAGTTTCAATCTGCAGTTCATAACCAATAGATTGTGGTCAGAATCCACATCTGCCCCAGGAAATGCCTTACAATTTAAAACCTGGTTCCTAAATCTCTGTCTTACCATTATATAATCTATCTGAAACCTGTCAGTATCTCCTGGCTTCTTCCCTGTATACAGCCTCCTTTCATGATTCTTGAACCAAGTGTTAGCTATGATTAAGTTATGCTCTGTGCAAAATTCTACAAGGCGGCTTCCTCTTTCATTCCTTCCCCCCAATCCATATTCACCTACTATGTTTCCTTCTCTCCCTTTTCCTACTGACGAATTCCAGTCACCCATGACTATTAAATTTTCGTCTCCCTTCACTACCTGAATAATTTCTTTTATCTCGTCATACATTTCATCTATTTCTTCATCATCTGCAGAGCTAGTTGGCATATAAACTTGTACTACTGTAGTAGGCATGGGCTTTGTGTCTATCTTGGCCACAATAATGCGTTCACTATGCTGTTTGTAGTAGCTAACCCGCACTCCTATTTTTTTATTCATTATTAAACCTACTCCTGCATTACCCCTATTTGATCAAAATTTTTGGTCACTTACTCAGTCTGACAGACATCAAAGTTAAATTTGAAACCAAACTGAAAAAGTTTATCTTTGACGACTCCCTCTATCCCAAAGATGAATTTCTGATTTTTTAATGTGTAAAAGGTGATAGGTAAGAATTATTAACTCACAACAATACTAAAAAAATTGTACATGATCTGCATGTGACCATATTTATATATGAATGTGTAATGTGAATGAAAAATGAATCATTCCACAGTGTTACAATTAAGCATGTAACTAATCCACGGAGTATGAAACCAAAGAACTAACTCAGCAAATACAAACTGTGATATGCTAAGCAAATTTTTTCTACTTAAATGTGGGACTATTCTTGAGAATATTATTTTTCTGAATCTTTAGAAAAAAATGCTAGTAAGGATATTGGGAAATAATTATTTAAGTTCTTCTTGTCCCTTCTTTATAAAGAGGTAACAATTGCACATTTTAATTTGTCTGCAAAAATTCCCTAAGCCTGTGATGCATTCACATCCTACTGAGAACATTACTTATTAAGTTAGAATAACTGTGCAGAATCATACTTGGAATTACATCAACACCATATCAGCTTAAATTTTTTAGAATTCTTATATTTCTATAAATTTGGAAAGGATTGTCGGTGCTTAAAGCATTAGGAAATGACATCTTTAATATATGCTCTTGCTTCTTCAAATGAACCATTTAATCCTGTATTTGCTGCTACACTTTAAAAGCTGTTGTTAAAAATACTTCCAGCTTTTGAGTTAGCACTCACAGCATTGTCATTTAGCTTAATTTTTGTGGTGTCTCGTTCACTGACTGGCTGCCTTGTCTGCCATTTGACAATAGCCCTTATAATTATAATTTTATTATTTGGATTATTAATTTCCATTAGGACATGCATACTTCTGGAAAGTTTAATGACTTCCTTAAAATATAACTGTATTTTTGGTAGTATGCAACTAACATCATATCTTGACTTATTTTGTCCTTCATACAGGTGAACCATAATTCCAAGCTCAGACTTCCAGAGGTTATTTAGGAATATCTTCTGAGTATTTAGATATAAAGAACCACAGTCTCCTGCAGTTCAATATTGCATTTCGTTTGGTTTATGGCGCCAAGTAACTTTGTATCTGAACTGCACTGCAAATAGTACACAACAGTAAAAATGTAGACGGTATGCACTGTGTGACTTGTTTCTGTTCACACACAGAACCTGCTGCTGCCAACAGCAACCCCTCTTTAACTCGTTGTTCTCAAGTTTGCATTCTGTACTGCTTGGTCCCATCTAGGGTTCTGTTTTCTGGCAGCGTTAGTTGTGGGTTAACAGTGATATAAAGCTGTACCATCGATAGGTTTACTGACGGATAGCTGCCTGATATGCACCTTGTGAATGGATTCATTGAATGCAGTGGAAGAGCAGCGTAATGATGCCATGGTGAGCTGTTCCCACAAAAACAGTGAAACAGTGCCCACAACACAGCATCTTCTGAGGGTTACTGGATTTACTCTGTGTTGTGTGTTGTATATTTTGATTATTGAATATTACAGCATCTTCAATGTTGTGAACGTATTTTCGTAGAAGCAAGGATGATTTCGGTAACAAACAGAATAAATTATAATAACATTACTATTCTATAATGAACCGCCAGAGACTGTGAATCCGTTATACCAGAATGTTTCCCTGAACTATCTGAAAATTTGTCTGTGGAGTTCTGGTTCACCATGTATAAATTTACCCCTTCCTCTTACATATTTTAACTCCCTTATTTTTCCACGGTTTATTTGTTTTTGTAATGGGTTTCCTGGGTAACTTTTTAGAAGAGCTCCTTTCGATATTCATTCAGATGTATTGTGGAATAAATTTGACATTAGCACGTACCTGATCACATACCACCTCTTTTAACTTGTAAACATTGTAACCTGTTCTTGTAAAGAAGCCTTACTGCTTCGTATGAACCTGCCTCTGAGCTCTAATGTGCTATACTGTTTATTTCCATGAATTGTGCACCGCGATCAGACAGTCCATTAACTGGGTACACATTAATTGTATCAGCCAGGGTCCCACCACCTTGTTGCATACTAGTTGAAAAATCATCTAATCAAATTATATTGACACAGCTAAATACTTGTAATGGTACATGTTAATTTTTCACATCCATATCTTTTAAGAAATCTAAACTGAAATCGCCACAAACTACAAACTGTGTTTTCTGGTGTGGAAGACGGCCCAATAATGCATCTAGATTTCTCATAAATAGCGGAAAATTTCCTAGAGGGGATCTGTAGCCTGTTACAGTTAACGAGAAGTATTCTGCAGTAACAACTCACGAGCACATGTGTCTACGTTCTGATCTTCACAAAAACAGTTTCAATATTTTTGACTTCATATCCAACTTTTAATGTATGTTGCAACACCTCCTTTTTCCATATTAAGTCTAGATGAAAATAATTCTATTCTAAAATTGGGTATAGTACAGTAGACCAGTAATATGTGTGTTCTTTATTCCAGATGAGCACATACCTGTGTGTCAGATGGACAAAGGGTAGTATGTAGATTTCATTATCTTCTTTTGTAAGGAAATATTTTATGTAGATTTTTTCGTTAAAGCCGTAATTCTGAGTTACATTAATTGATTTTTTTGTTACAGTACTATGTGTTATATTCATACATATCAATTTAGGTACAATATTTGGTGTGTTCTTGTTTATAGGTAACAAAATAAAAAGAAAATTGCAAATAGATAAATAATAGCGTACACCTTGCCTAATTACCGCAGCGGACTAATTTCGAAGATTCCGTTTCACCCACTGATTCATCGACAGTCGTTGTTAATGCACATTACGCGTGAATGTCGCAGGGAGGTATACTGTTGCATTACGTATGCTGTTACGCTGTTGTGTTTGCTCTGAGGCGCTAATAAACAAAGCATTAGAAGAAGAAAGAAACATGATGGCACGAAGAGAAAGGATAAACACAACTAAGCATGCAGATAATCAGTCACTGTTGGCTAAATCAGAGAATGAACACAGTTTATGAGGGAGAGGATATTAAAAGCAGGAAGGAGTATGCAATGAGGATAAATGTAGGAGAGATGTCAACGGGCAATCTTGTAGGCTCCATCAAAATATCACTGGAAGGAAAACCTTTGACAACTAATAAGCAGAACATCTATCGGGTGAATGAGGTTTTGAAAAGGTGAAATGTTTGCTGTTAGCAAAAAATCTGTTAGAATTAAGATAGAGATTCGCTAAGTGTTTTACCTGGGTGTAGTATTGTACGGAAGCGAATCATGGGCAGTCAAAAAAAGGGTAAGTACTTGGATAGTTTTGATATATATGTAAAGAAAAATACGAAATATGAGATGCGACCTCAGCGTCTTTCAAAGCAGCATGTCTGAATACAATCTTCCCGGTTTTCAAGCCACGCCAATTTGAGTAAAATTCTTGAGGTTTCGATGTCTATTTCCTCCATCGTCGTCAGGAGTAAAACCATTGACTGCCAGAACTGGCACGGTTTTCCATTTATAGTCACGATTGCGGCCAGTTTTACCAATCAGGGAATGCTGAGACGACTCATGCGCACATGTCGTTTCGGCCCTGTCTGACTGGTGGCAGAGGCCTCTGAAGTGGCTATATGACCGGAAAACCCTATCTGCCGCAGCAGCGACTGGTTTTGCTCCTGACGATGATGGCGGTGATAGCTGCCGAAAGCTCTAAAATTTCATTCGAATTGACCTGGCTTGAAAATCGAGAAGATTTTAGTGAAAAATGGAATGGGCTGATAGTATGACGAATGGAGCAGTGCTTTTAAAGATGATGCAAACATCTCGATTGGGGCACATGCTGCATAGAAAGTGCCTGCAACAGTCGTTGAAAAAAAGATTGCAGGTAAGAGAAGGAGAGGAAGAAGAAGAAATAGAATGTTGGATGACAATAAAAAAGGATGGAGTTACCATAAGATTAAGAAAGCTATACAACACATAGGAAAGTGGAGAGCATATAGCCTATAACAGTCATAAAATAAATATATCAAAGAAAATATCATGTATGCTCCGTGTCACACTTTACAGTGGATTAACGGTGAGAACTACCTGCCGAAAATGGGAAGCTGAATGATGTCTAAAATTATTTTACGCCATCCTGCATATGTGTCAATATATAAAAAAGTTGCTTGGACTGTCTTTCTGAAATATGGGCACATATTTTTCTTTAATACTGCTAGCCTCTCATACTTTTTGTTATTATCTTCTAGCATGTTACGATCAACAACAATTTACTACAGATCAATACATACATTAACAAGTACCGCTTATTTACATCTTGGGACTGCATCTATGGGGCGTTCTCTACCAAGTATAATTTATCGATGTTTGTGGCCGCTTCCATGGAAACCGCTCGTAATCAGCGCCTACCACCTCCATAGTAACCATACTTCGTAGATCTATGGAATATTGTCTGTTGGTCATCACCTATCGATACTCTCCGTCCTCTCTGGAAATCGCCCTGCTGCTACACTTTAGGAACGACGTCCAACATCTCCATAGAAACCAACAACATCGTAATTATTTTTCCAGCATGATCCTAGTTGGTAACCTACACGAAACAAATGCGATGTTTTATTTGTTTCCTTCATGAAATTCCTGGTATATTTATTTGATAATAGCTGCATTAACAACCTGTTTCTTCTTTATTACAAAATTATTCTACGTGATTCTGATGTTCTATTTACTAATAACTACTTCTTTACGTAATAATTCTTTAATTATTTCGACTTATACCTGATTGGCTACCACTGATATCATGCTGCCAGCTGTAGGCAGAGCCTCCAGTATTTAACAAATAGCTGCACTGTTCTCCCCAGCAGTTGACTATCGTCATTCAGCGGTTCCTGCTCCGTGTACAGCCATTGTCCATAAATATGGGTAGATCTATGTTTTATAATTTTACAGATAATTTCATGTTCTTTTTATATATACCTCTAATTTACATCCTGTACAATATTAAAGTTCTGAAAGTCCGAAGGTAACCATGTGTTGAACCAAACCTGTCACATTGCAGTAAACGTGCCTTTGCGATCTAGACTGTTTTATAATTAATTTCAAATATTCTGTTTTGGTCATTGTCGTTTTTCAATAATGTTTTCAAAAATGATTATGACTACTGCCAAGGCGAGACAGAATGCCGCCTGGTGACGTTGCAGACACGCGATGTAGTGAGGAAAGTGCATAACGAATGGGCAATCAATCTGGCGATGATAGGTGCCGGAGTTGGGGGAATCCACTGACATTAGCGACACTGACCAAGGCAGATTGTTACAGACCGGTGTCTGGGCACGAGCAGGTCGAAAAAGGAAGAGCGAAGCTGGTAGGGCGTTAGTGTGTACTGTCGTGAGCATCTATGGAGAGTGGTCGAAAGACGGTGAAACCACGGGTGGGGGAGAAAGTACTGGACTTCCACACCTTATCACAGAACGTGGAGGTAGGAGGTTTGTCCGATCTGTATAACAGGATGGACGGCGATCTGTGGCAGATCTGACGACAGAGTGCAATGCTGATGCAGGTACAATGAACGGACGTTAATTTCTTGGTCATCAGATTTGCCTGATCTGAATCCGATGCTACTCGTGTGGGACGCAATCGGGAGGCAGCTCCGCGCCCGCAGACCAACTGCCCGTAATTTAAAGGAATTGCGTAACCGGTGCGTAGATATCTGGTGCCAGAAACTTCAGAAACCTACCAAGGCCCAGTTGAATCTACGCCCCGCAGAACCGCTGCTAGATTGTGTTCCAAAGGTGAAGCAACGCGCAACATTGTATGTTTGCAAAACTAACATGTAGATGTATATTGTGCGTGGCAGGAACAGGAAACTGCACTACAGATGCTGTACGGCGTGCATAGACTGTAAATATTTTTGGAGTGGGCATTCGGATGCACAGATGGAGAATTCTTTCCGCAACATCTCCTGCAGCTCAAGTCACGTGATTTTGGGACGGCGGATTTTAGCCCTTACAGCGTTTAGCGTATTTTGAGTGTCATTACTTCACTGCTAAAGAGAGATTACCTCAGAAATACCGTGAAATTTTGTCGCGTGTTGCGGACATCTTAACAATCTGACACCAAGGACCGAACGAAGTTGGATTAGAGACGTGAAGAGCATTGTTATTGTACTTTTTCGCCACATTATCATAAATCAGGTTCGAATTTATTTACGTTTTTCGATAACGGAATAACAAATGAAAGCCAACAATTTTTTTTACGTTTTCTATTGCAGTTATTCATATTGTCGAATCTTTGTTCTAATCAATTACAATGTCACTGTAGCGGCGTCAAAGTGTCACGAAAAACCAACGCATGTAGAACTATTAAATTGTTACAGTTAATGCAGTAAGCGATTTGTACGATTTGTACCACCTGCTTGTCCAATATTATTTGCAATTTTTCTTTATTTACTCCTCTGGTTTTTATAGACACGTAAAATGTCTAACATACGTGAAATCTTCTCGGGTGATCAGCCGAGTAAAGGCGTCGTCTTCTCGCAACGTTTCGAAGGGTTTCGTACCCATCATCTTCAAGCGAAGATGATGGGTACGAAACCCTTCGAAACGTTGCGAGAAGACGACGCCTTTACTCGGCTGATCACCCGAGAAGATTTCACGAATGGAATACGCCGAGAAAGTCTCAAATCACATGTCTAACATATTTTGCCATACACTACGCACAAAAAAAAAAAAAAATGCGGGATCACTGCTCGAATTTTGGGGTCATAAAATAAGTGACAGCGAACAATATTTCTTTTAGGTTTTATATTGCATCAATTCATATTGTCGAATCTGTTGTAGTTAATTACGTTACAATGACGCTGGATAGGAAAATATCTCATGCAGAAATACTCAGATACGCGCAGGGGTTTGAGAACCTGCATAAACTGGAGGAAATTAATCAGACTGCCGTGCATAAATTTTATCTGCATGAACGTGGCACCAATGTGTATCTACTAACTGCCAGTCTACTCAGACACACTTGAAAATTTATCTAGCACTTGTCTCGTAAACAGATGGTGATAAAATCGCAGAAATTATCTCCACGTTGCAAGACTTCAATATACCGCGTCTCGATATTTTCTAACATATAAAGTGCCTCGTATCAATACTACACTTAACATTATAGATTTGTTGTACATTATCTACGAAAAGTAACTGATTCTCCTTTCACATAGTTCTGCACCATAGTTTTTACTAAAACTCAAACATGCAGAAACGTACAAAAATGAGGCGAATACGCATAATATTAAAGTTTCGCTATTACCGCAAATTGTGGACAAGCAGCGTCGTCCCAAAATCATGCGACTGGCTTAGTTTGGTATTGAGAACATGCGCAGTAGGCCATGCTCACTCCATATACACACATACTCTGTGGCTGTGTAGTCTAATATGGTCGGCCCTTATGTAAAGACCTGTAAGACTGCAGTCTGTGTTTACAAGTACAAGTTGCTGTCCACCTTGGACATCTGCACTTGGCCTCCAGTGGCCGTTATTGGAAACACGGGATGACGTTACAGTAAACAAAAACCATGTCCATTTTCTTCGACTGTCGTATACACTACGGCAATCCGAATAGCTTGACAAGCAAGTTGTCTGGTCGGTAGAACAGCAAAGCACATTATGATAGAATTCTAGCGCACAGGCAAGCACCGAGCCGATCGAAGCGCCGTCACTCGCAGGTGCAGTAACAATGTTGTCGACTAATACAGCCCCCGGGTTCCCGGGTTCGATTCCCGGCGGGGTCAGGGATTTTCTCTGCCTCGTGATGGCTGGGTGTTGTGTGCTGTCCTTAGGTTAGTTAGGTTTAAGTAGTTCTAAGTTCTAGGGGACTGATGACCATAGATGTTAAGTCCCATAGTGCTCAGAGCCATTTGAACTAATACAGCCGATCAGCCTTCAGAAATGACATTGCACCATGTCACGGAATTAGCAGACATTATTTTCGTGTACGGGCAAACAAACAAACTGCAGGGAAAGTGGAATGTAGTATGGAGCGAAGTACTCACGCAGGAGACACATTACGAATATCAAGTTTCGATGTGGCAACATAGCATAAACAACGAGGAGGGCAACCACTGCAACCAACTTGGAAGCAGCAGTGATTGCTCGCCTCAATTAGCACTTTCCTTGCTGCACGCAGAATGGGTGTCTAAGACAGTACCGTGTGGGAAATCATGCGGAATCGTAGCTACGAGTACATCCCTACCTTAAAAGAGAGTACAACCCTTAACTCCTGCTGACTTCATGCCTTGCACTGTGATAAATCAATGGGTGCTGCAATGCAGTATAGTCGATCTTCCATTGGGTATGTTCTTTTCTCATATGAAGCCTGCTTCACCAGAGACCGAACAATGTCAGCGGTATCCACAGCTATGTATGGCTCGTTGAGAGTCGGCTCACTGTAGCTGTGAATTGTCATCAAAAAATACTTGCAGTGAAATTCGCGGCTGAGTTCGCCTCACTTTAACCCTAAAGTACTGTAGATACCTTTGATAACTATGCCCAACGGTTGAAGAAAGTCCAAGTTAGAATTGTCTATAAGAAGAGTAGTAGAAGTGCTCCACTAAACTACTGTCCAATATGTGACATTCATCTATTTTAGAATCTTAGAACGTATTCAGAACTTAAATATAATGTAGCAAGCCAACCAGCATGGATTCCGAAACAATCGGTCATGCGAAGCCCAACCCGTACTTTTATCAGTCCTCCACAAAAGCCATTGATCAAGGCAAGAAAACTATTTGAATCAGTGCCAAACCGATGCTTATTAATGAAAGTGCGAGCACATGAAGAGTCAAACGAAGTTTTTGACTGGATTGTGGATTTCTTGGTAGGAAGAGAGCTTCATGTTATCTTCAACGGAGAGATCGAAAAGTAATTTCAGGCGTGTCCCATGGAAATTTGTTGAGATCCAAACGAAAAACACAATGTTTAAATGATACTCTCGCCATTTAACTCTACAAATTCTATTCTTTATATTACCATCATGGTTTCGGCCTTAAGCCATTATCAACTACAACAATGTTGGGCTTACGGCCGAAATAATGATAATGATATAAACTAAAGAAGTTTGTACAGTCAAATGGAGGAAATATAATTCAAACATTATTACATAACTGTGGTTCAAAAATATTAAAAATTTTGGAAAAAATAATATAGTGTATATTCAACAGGATTATTTTATTTAGCTAACAGGTTTTCGGCTTACAAGGCCATCGTCAGACTAACTGACTATTGTCGTCAAAGAAGCTACCTTATTTGTAAACAACATTTCAAAAGATGTTACTCACACAGTAAATGTCATCTTCGATAGTGCAGCTTAGAAGAAGGGGAGTACCGAGCTGTATTGAGATCAGTACTTCCCCTTTTCTAGTCTTCATTTAATCCTCAATTTTCCAGATGCTCCCCACTCCGTCTGTTCCTACATTTTCCTGTATTTATTTATTTTATTGGAATTGCCTATGTACTCCACGTATACTGCTGTTACAGTTGTGAGTTCTATCTTTTATTCTGTTTATGTATCAATTTGCATATGCAATACCATTCTTTAGTATACTCACCAAGTACCAAGTTCATTCACTGAGTTTGTTAATTTAAACTGTTATATAGGCACTGGTTTTTCCTGGTTTGCTCTTTATACTTATTTACTGCTCAATTTTTACCTGTTTAATTGCCTCACGGCTGCAGTGTCAAAGTTGACATTTACTGTGTGTTCGTGCGTCAGTCTAATTGAGTAACATCTTTTGGAATGTCGTTAATATATATTGTAATTTCTCTGACGACAACAGTAAATTAAAGTCTGACGATGGCCTTGTAAGCCGAAAACCGGTTAGTTAAGCAAATTAAGCTTGTAGAACATACACAATGTTGTTCCACCAAGAAGCGACGGAAGAATCAGTTAACATAGATTGAGATCTCGCTGTTCATATAGTAGGATTAATCTCCTGAAAGACAGTAGCAATAGTAGCCTCAGACTTTCGTAGATGATACACAATATTCAGTCAGATCTTGATAAGGTTTCAAAGTGGTACGAAGGTTAACAGGTCACATCGAATGTCTGGAAATGTAAAATATGCACTTCACAAAACACAAACACATTGCATCATATGAATATAATATTAAGGAATCCTAACTGGAACCGGCCAACTCACAAACACCAGGATGCAACGATTTGTTGGGATATGAAACGGAATGATCACATTGGCTCAGTTGTAGGTGAAGCAGGTAGCAGCCTTCGAATCATAGGCAAGATACTGGGAACCACTATCAATCGATAAAGGAGACAACTTACAAAAAACTCGTGCAAATAATTATTGATGAAGTTTGTGAGGCCCATATCAAATAGGATTAACAAGGGATACTGAATGTATACAAAGAATAGCAGCACTTAAGATCAAAGATTTGTTTGACCTAAGGGAGAGAGTCTTTCTGACTTTGGTCCCTTCCACTTAAAATTTAAAAATCAATTTTCTACCGTATGAAAGCTAGATATCTTGTTAACTAACTGTCCAAATATTACATGTTTTGTATTCTTATAACTGTTTTTAATTTCAGGTAGAGCATGAGATGGCAGAGCTGCAAGCTAGTCTCACTTCCGTGGAGTTATGGGGCGTCACAAAGTTCTTAATTCTCCAGGGCAAGTGTGCAAAGGACATTCGCACTGAGATGTCTCAAAAACTAGTCGAGACGTGTTCTTTCTACATCACTGGGTATTTCGTTTCAATTGGAGAATTTACTTATAAATACGAACTCCGTAGTGGGTGGCCCCCAACGTCGGCATGTGGTGATGTGCGTAAGCCGCCGATTCTTAAGGACCAGTGAAAATCCGCCAAATAGACCCATAATACTAGACATCATCTGTGAGCTCATTGTTTTCATAACTTACAATATTCTACATATAAGGCAGCTTTCAGCGAGGTGTCTATGCGTTTCAGTAGCGAAAAGGAGAGGGCACAAGTTGAGTTACCTTTTTCGGCCTATTTTGATGCAACAGAGAATTTGGTCGCTACATTAGTATCTGAGAATGAAACATGGATCCTCATTTATGATCCCGAAACCGAGGAGCGTCCAAGAAATGGTGGCACAATGGCTCCTCGTGGACGGAGACGTTCCGCAACCAAATATCGGACGAGAAAGTCATGGCGTTCATTTTATGGAGTGAATGTTGTGGTGTTGCTGGACTAACCGCCTCAGAGCTGCAATACTATCGGAAAGTCCTCGACCAGTAACGACCGAGGGATAGAAATACCATGGGTCAGTATTCGGGAGCACGGAGGTTCAGGCGAATAAATGGATGGTTCCTCTGAAAAGGATACGTCCTATTTCCTTCCTATCCTTCCACAATTCAAGCTTGCGCTCCGTCTCTAATGACCTCCTCATCGTTGGGTCGCTAAATTCGATCTTCCTGCCTCGACTGTCTGAAGAAGGCGATCAAGAAGAAACAGTGCGGGGTGTCAACCAAAGAGATCCTCCTGTTGCAGGACAATGTACGGTCATACACGCCCCTAGTCGTGGATACCAGATCGAAAGCCGTACGTTTCCGGTTGGTCGCTTATCTGAGTTCACCTGACGTGGCTCCTTTGGAGTTCTGTATGTTTAATAACATGAGAGATCACAATATTTACGACGACGTTGAAGAGATAGCCAGTTTGATCATCTAACACATGATTTATTTTTGAATGAACTAGAAAAGCTGAGTCAACGATGTAAGTAATACATTACTCTGGAAACGTATGAGATATGTTGATTGAACGTTTAGCGTTAAAACTCCGATTATTTTTTCTGTGCAGAGCCAGAAAATTTTCAGCCCCATTATTGTATGTACTGTTATATTGTCAAACACCGTTTAGAACGTCTTTGTGCAGTGTGGAAGCGTGTGCTTTGTAAAATTACTTTTCTGTATTCTTTATACCATATAAAGAGTGGGTCAATAAGTGTGGCCGATTACATCGAAACATGACGTTAAAAAAATTTATTGTAATATTAGTTTTCAACATGCATTCCTTCCCTTGACACTCTTCTGGAAGACCTTGACAAATCTTGTGACAGGTGAATACGGTTTGGAATCGATTTCACATTCCGCTGAAGTGATTCAACATCCTCAAAAGACAGCTCCCCCACCCCCATGAGGGCAGGTCTGAGATTTGGGGGCAAATCGGGCGGATAAGCTGGGTGTTCGAAAATATCGTCCATCTTCTGGCAAAAACTGACGCACAAAAACGATGCCGAAGGCCGGAAAACAGTGACAGTGAATGAGAAAACTATCGCAGTTCTTCAAATGGTTCTGAGCACTATGGGACTTAACATCTGCCGTCATCAGTCCCCTAGAACTTAGAACTACTTAAACCTAACTAACCTAAGGACATCACACACATCCATGCCCGAGGCAGGATTCCAATCTGCGACCGTAGCGGTCACGCAGTTCCAGACTGAAGCGCCTAGAACCACACGGCCACACCGGCCGGCTATCGCAGTCCTCTTGCATTCAAAACAAATTATTGACAACAATATAAAAGAAGTACTACTAGTGCGAGGTGGCACACAAAAGTTCCCGAAATTTCAGTTCTGCATGCTAATGGTTCCAAGTATACTGGAATATCGCTAGGTCTCTCTCCATACATCCTTCTGAACCAGTGTGGCAAGCGGCTCCGAGCTGAGATGTTTACCTGTTGGTTGACGTTTTTCCATTGTTGTGTTTCGCGAGTTTGCGGTTTAGCGATGGCTGAGTTGAAAGAACACAGTGTCTGATCAAGTTTTGCCTTAAACTTGCGGTAACGCGCCGACTGAAGCTGACGAACGTTCGAGTCACCACAGACTGTTCAGAAAGTGAGGGATATGAGTCCTCAGGATGGTAAGAAAGGCCATCAAAGACCACTACACCTTGGAAATAAGTTACCGGCATTCGTACGATAGCATGCGTACCTAATATGTTCGAAAACGCCGCGCATAGAAACTGGATTTTCCGGTGCTCGTACCTCGCGTTCTATTGGCCATAACAAGGTAGGATCAAGTTTTTTCGATAGCCCTTGGGCTTCGATCCATTCGTATACCCAACAAGAGAATCTTCTTAGTGTCACTATCCTACAATGAAAGGTCAAAGTATGAATATTACGCACTTCCTCCTGCTTGGGGAAATCGAGCAAACCGGTTGGTACTTCTTGCATTTGATGTTGTCTACGGTGGCGTTGATGGAACTTATGGAGGCACCATTAGTTCGTGGCCGGTTCCTCGGAAACCCTTCACCGGCGGACCAAAAAACCTAACCGAGGATTCCAAGATGGCAATGCACAGAAAATGGCTGAAATTTTTACTTTTTCCTAAGACCCCGATCTCAAACAACCTTGAAAATTTTCTTCATATCTTTATCCGCTTCCGAGACACAGAGGCTCAAAGTTACCCTACTTGTATACGGGAAATGCGGTGTGAGACAAAAAAGTAGTTTATAAAGCGACGTAACACGGAGAACACGGAGAAATATGCTGTAAAGTATCTCCGTTATCATCCGGGAACCCCATGTTGTAGTACTGAAACACATGCAACATTTTTTGCACGTAAGAACCGGTCTAAGGAGTAAAATTAGTTTTGAATTAATTAGTTTTGAGTTAATTCAATTTTATCTACGTAAACTATCTAAATATTACTGACCTAAACATTTCTGGATGAGTTACATGCCCTGTTCCAGCGGGGAAAAGAAGGGAATCATCGTAAAAATGGTCCTATCGGAGCAAAGAAATACGAATATGTTCCTGTTTATTTAAAAGACGCTGACCGACATGTGGGGTACCAGCTTCCTCATTCTACCTTCCTTAGAAACTTAAAGAAATTTTAGCATAAGATCATATTCGCGTTTTTATGCTGAGAGGGAAGAAGGCAGTGGCACTGACAAAGAGAACTAATAAATACCAGAAGGTAGTAGACAGTGGGGGTGTTGCAGAAAAAGCGAAGGAGACAATGGGACTGTGAGAGAAAAGGAGGAACTCAGTGGCAGTGGAACATACTTCACAGTGACAGAACAGTGTAAGGAAAAGGGTGAAGGAGACAGCGCCAGAGGAGGAGGAATAAAGAGAAAGAGAAGCTGGAAGTGAATAAGAACCAGTGATAATGAGAGACAGTGTATGACAATGACAGTGGGGAAGAGATAGATAGTGACAGTGAGAAGAGAGAGCAGCAGTAGGAATGAAGGAATGAGATATTAGCATTAAGAGAGATCAAGAGCCAAGCAGCGACAGTGAGACGAGACCGTAATAGTAGGACAGAACGAAGAGGACTGTGGCTATGGGACAGAAGAAAATGACAGAGAGATACAAAGTGATAACGGCAAATGAGTTGGGCTGAATGAGTGAGTGAGAAAGGGCAACTGGGAGTGGATCGGTATGAGCGACTTACAGCGGTGGACAAGTGAGTGTGAGTGAGTTACAGTTATGAGAACTTGTGGGAGATTCAGGTGAGTCGCATGTCAAAAAGCATGAATGTGTTTGCGTGCCAAAACTTTTGTGAAAATTTTTAAGGGTTCTGAGGAAGGTAGACTGCGGTATCTGGTATCCATTTTTCAGTCAGTGTCTTATAAATAAACAAGAACATACCTGGCTGTTTTGTACTCCGATAGGAGTATTTTTCCGCCGATGGTACGTATGAACGTTTTCTGTCAGAAGAATTGAACATAAGAGCGATTGCGACCAAGTTTGTTCAACGACTGCTTTAAGACGATCAGAAATAACATTGCACGGAGGTCTGCAAGGGAACTGTTTCGAGATGATTCAATGTTCTTTCAAAGGTTGTCACATGTGACAAAAGTTGTGTTACGCTTATGAGCCCGAAACGAAGCAGCAGTCATCACAATGGAAGAGCTCTTCTTTACCTCGACCAAAAAAAGCTCAACAAGTCAGGAGTGACATGAAGTCATTGTTGATTTGTTCTCTTTTTTTATTGTTCGTAAAGAGTTCGTACCTCCTGGTCAGACGGTCAATGAAGGATTCTATCACCATGTTCTGAACTTAGGAGATGACATGAAGAAAAACGTCCACAGAGGTGGCTTACAAACGAATGAAAGCATTATCCGAATGAGATGGAAACCCGTAGATGTATTGTACATGTACAGACAAATAAATGATTACAATTTCAGAAAAAAATGGGTGATTTGTTCGAGAGACAAGGCTTAACAAATTCAGCACATGAACAATACGTTGGTCCATCTCTGACCCTTATGCAAGCAGTTAATCGGCTTGATTGATAGAGTTGCTGCATGTCCTCCAGAGGGATATCGGCAAATTCTGTCCAATTGACGTGGTAGATCGTCAAAATACCGAGCTGGTTCGAGGACCCTGCCCTTAATACTCCAAACGTTCTCAGTTGGGAAGACATCCGACTGCCTTGCTGGCCAAGGTAGGGTTTGGCATGCACGAAGATAAGCAGTAGAAACTCCCAGCGTGTGCGGGCGGGCATTATCTTGCTGAAATGTGATCTTAGGAGGAACAACAAACGTAATGTGCTGAAAGGGTGCCGCGAATGACAACCAAGTGGTCCTGCGATGAAAAGAAATAGCAGATCAGATCCTGGTTGTCGGGCCATATGATGGTTGACAGGTCAGATTGGTATCCGCCGCTGTCCCAATTCGAATTGACGCTCGATGTCCAGCGAAGACATGTCTGGAGTTGTCCCGGGCAACTGTGGAATACCAACCTGACTATTGTTCTCCATACAGCTAGACAACCATGACTGATTGTCTGGGGTGCCAACTCATTTCACAGCACAGGAACCGTTTGGTTGTTATCCGCAGCACCTTTACTGCACTGCCGTAAGTCGCCGACATTCTACGCCTGTTTTGTTATTCTTCGTGGCAAGCCATCCTGGGCTTACATTTCATCAAGCTAATACCCTCCCTGCACACAGCGAGTGTTTCCACTGCTTGTCCTCATGCTTGCTAAACCCCGCCTTGGCCAACAAGGTCGCTGGATCCCTCCCCAATTGAGAATGTTTGGAGCATTATGGTCGTGGCCCTCCAACCAGTTCGGGATTTTGTCGATCTAACTCGTCAGTTGGACAGAATTCGGCGCGATGTCCCTCAGGAGGACATCCAACAACTCTATCAGTCAATGTCAGGCGGAATAACTGCTTGCGTAAGGGTCAGAGGTCGAGCAACGCGTTATTGACATGCTCAGTTTATGAAGCTCCTTCTCTTCAATTAATAATCAAATTTTTTGAAGTTGTAATCGTTTGTTCGTTTGTACAAATACATCACATCTACCGATTTCCGTCCCATTCGGATAATTTCTTCATGGTGCGTCCTTTTTTTCCCCTAGAGTTAAGAATCTTTGACTAAAAGCAAGATAGCAGTTGTTCACCGCCCACCATACTCACCAAGCCTTGTTCCGTTTGACTTCTTCCTCTTCCCCAAAACGACAATCAGTTTGAAGGGGCGTGATTTGATACAGTGGAGGAGATTCAAGCTGAATCGCAAAAGGTCTTAAGCACTTTAACAAAGGAAGACTTCTAGGAGGTCTTTCAAAAGTGGCAGCAATATTGGAATCGGTATATCCGTTCCAAATGGAACTATTCTGAAGGTGATTGTGTAGAATAAGATCTAAGCAAGACGTAATAATTTTTTAAACATATTACAGTACGTCGAAACCAGGCATCTGGAGTTGATGACATGCACTAAGAATTATTGAGATCCTACACATACAGGGCGAGTCAGGAGGAAAGGTACACGCATTGAGGGGTGATAGCATTAGTGATTCTGAATAAAAAACTTCATATGACAAAATGCAAAGTTCCGACGGGCTGCCGAGATAGAACACATATCACTTTTGTACGATTTCTTGAATCACTCGAAACCCGCACCCTCCAGCGAAAACATGTCGCAGTGCAAAATTACATTCAGTTTCCTACAAAAAAAGGTCCTATTCATGTTTCTCTAGGACTTACAGTCTGCCCAAAGACAGTGCGACGATAGTGAAAACCTGGCGCGACGCGCTTGCGCTGGAGCTTAGGTACTCTTTGTAGCCCAATCTGAAGTAGTTTCCCGACCTGATGCAACACAAGTGTCCTGTATGAAACTGTTCGTCTCAGCTTCCTCTACACTACCGCCGTACGTTGTGAACAATAACGATGTTTGAATAACACGGAAAATAAGTAACAAGTATTATTACATACGTTCTATCTCGGGAACCATTCGCATTAGGGCATATGTCCTTATGGAGTTTTTTTTGTTCAGAATCACTTATACTATCATCCCTCAAGCCCTGTACCTTTCCTCCTGACTCACCCAGTATAAGACAATCGAAGCATGTTTACGCTTCAACAAGAATGTAATAAAGCCTACTCCATAGAAGGCAAGAGCTGACAGATGTAAATAATACCGATCCATTAGTTTAACAAAATCGTTGCTGACTAATTATTTTCACAAGAATGAAAATAAAACTGGTACAAGCAGACCTCGGCGAAGATCAGATCGGACTCCAGGGAAATATAGGAACACGCAAGACGATACTGACCCTGACAGACTTAAGAAAGGCAAACCTACCTTTAGAGCATTTATACATCTAGAGAAAGCTTTTGATAAAGTTGATTGGAATACGCTATTTGAGATAGTGAAGGTAGCAGGGACGAAACACAGGAAGCGAAAGGGTGATTGCATCTTTTACAGAAACCACACTACAGTTATAAAAGTAGGACAGAGAAGAGCTGAGACGGGAGTTAGGCATTGTCGTACCCTACACCTACGTTATTCAGTTTGTACATTGAACGAACAGTAAAGGAGACTAAGGAAAAATTTGGAAAAGAAACAATTCCTTTGAGGTTCACCGATGACATTGTAATGCTCTCATAGACTGCTAAGAACTTGGAGGAACAGCTGATATGTATGGATACTGTCTTGAAAAGCGGTAATAAGATTATCAACAAAAGCGAAAGAAGGATAATGGAATGTAGTAGAATCAAACCAGACGATGTTGAGGGAACTATATTAGGGGATGAGACACGAAAAGTAACAGATGAGTTTTGCTATTTGGGGACAGAGGATTATAGATAGAGGAAACAGAGAGAATATAAAATTCAGATTGGCAACAGTAAGAAAAATGTTTCCGAAGAAGAGAAACTTGTCAACATCGAATATATATTTAAGTCTTGGCAAGTATTTGCACGAGATAATAGCACAGTGCGGAAGCGAGACGTGGACGATCAACTATTCAGACAAAAACATAATACAAGCTTTCGAAATGTTGCACTACAGAAGAATGTTGTGAATTAGATGGGTGGGCCGAATAACTAATAAGGAGAACTGAATCGAACTGGAAAGAAAATAAATTTATGGCACAACTTAACTAAAAGAAGGGATCGCTTGACAGGATACATCCTGAGACATCAAACGAACTGTCAGTTTGATAATGGAAGGAAATACGTGAGATAAAAATTGCAGAGATAGACCAAGCGACCAATACCGTAAGCATGTAGGTCGCAGTAGCTATGCAGGTTTGCACGGAACAGATTAGCATCAAGACCTACGTCAAATCAGTCCTCGGACTGAAGACCACAACAACGACCTTTCGGGAAATGTTGGATACCACCTCGTACAAGAAACTACAGGACAGTCAAATGAAAACGAGACAGATGGAAAAAAGTAAGTAAACTATTTCAAAACTAATCGTCCGAGCTCCTAATACATTTACCCACCGTGAGACAAGACGGTCAACGCCTTCACGGGAGAACGTTTGCGGTTGCCTGCGGAGCCATGATTGTACCCAGGCGTGCACCTGTTCGTCCGAAGCAATTCGATGGCCACGAACGTCTTTCTTCGAAGCTCCAAAAATATAGAAATGGCCTGGGGAGAGATGGAGACTTTATAGATGATGTGTAAGGGCTTCCCAGGGAAATTTATGCAGCGTAGTGGCCGGACCCACATGTTGCAATGGTTTTTTTTGAGTACGCTACAGACGTTTAGCTGGAAAGCCTTTACACATCCTTCATACAGTCCCGATATTTCCACGTTTTTCGAACCCTGGAGAAAGACATTCGTGCCGAGGATTTGTTTCGTGTGAAGAGTTGCACGCCTGGATACTCCATAATTCTCGTTTTTATTTTACTTCCCCCTATACAGTGGTCAGAAACGGTCTGAAAAGCTTGTAAGGGTGTTACAGGGTAGGCTGTGCGTGTAATAATTGTTAAGGAAAGAACTCGATACGTTGTGCTGTCTCCGAGTTAATTAGCATTGAAGTTAGCAAGTCAGGCTATTGCGCGCTTAAATTCAAGCTGCCGCCTGATACAATTAGTGGCAGTTTTTTCATAGCGTAGATGATAGTGCACGTGACTGCTCAGTCTTTGGCTCGGGTTCGATCCTTAGTACCGTCATATGTCTAATTTTTGTATCGATCTCTTGTTCGGTTTTAAGAAACCAAAGGAACACGTTTGGCGACGCCGTCTCTGTCGGGTCACTTGAGTGCCCTTATTGGCTAGCTGCAATGCTAATTAACTCGCAAGCGGCGCAACGTATTTATTTTTTTCTCAACAATTATTTCTAAGCACAACCTACCTTGCAACACTCTTACAAGCTTTTCAGACTATTTCTGACCACGCAGTCGATCCAAATTTGTTAGTGTTAACAGTGCAAACTTGTTTCTCGTGATTTCGTTGTGAGTTCGATGCAATGGTGTTCGTTCGGTACGACATGGAGACAACAGACCGAGCGATATTTAATTCCGTATTAGCTTTCAGGATACAGTTCATACATTCGCGAACTACACACTACAGAAACCATCACCGAGATTTTTTTCGAACACCTTTACAAAAGCTCTTAACCAGAATGATGTTCAGAGTCGCCGTCATATTCCGCTGAATCGATTCTGCTTCCTCAAAATACTACTCTCTCGAGAGCAGATTTTAAGTTCGCAAAGAGTATAAAGCATGCCGAGGAGAATAGGGAGCTGTTCGAGGACTGCTACCCCTCTCTTGACAAAAACCTATTGCGCAAGAACGCTACTCTGGGTCGAAAAACAATGCATAAAATATAAATATACACCGTCGCATTTCTCGTGTACTTTTAATAGTTCATAGGCAATCGTCAAAACAGAGAAAAATTGTACTGTTTTAGACGTATACTGGTAACTTGTCATTTAACAAGTTGATACTGAGTTCTACAATACTGTATTACTCTACATTGTTTGTTGCGAATGTAAAATGACCTCACACAGAAAGAGAGTGATAGTACCCACGGACAGATGCTCTGCTAGGATGAATAAAGGAGAACTGTTCAAAAACATTTCTACTGAATTTGATGTAGACGCATTTGCAAAGATTACACGATGCTCAGACACAGGTGTTATAAACGTAAATGATTGGCTACGAAATGAAAATGACGCTGGCTACATTTGATTTCTGATGATGAAATTACCGCCATTTGTTCGTCAGCACACAGTGATGTTAGGGGTGCTGGATTAGCTAAGAAAACTAACAATGTATCTGAAGACGTTGTGACACACACACACACACACAAGCAACAACGAAGCCAGGCAAAATAATGGTTGATACGGAACGCCAGGAGCAAAACGTCCGGCCGAACTTCTATTGGTGAAAAACTTAACTTGACCATGCTGTACATAAATGGCATACGAATGTGATTCCAAAGAAATTTACTGATATCTCGGGGTATAAGGCTCACTGTTTTTCTTTTTCCTTCGTCAACGTGGTCAACATTTATGTGAAAATAATGTATGATTTGTGTCTTTAGGTGAAAATGAGAATAACGTTTGTTTTTATAACATTTAACCCATGTCATTCTATTTTGATGATTTTCCGTTTTACGCACTTCTTCGATTATTCGAATTCCCTACAATACCACCTGGCCCGAATAAACAGTGTTCCACTGTAAAAGAAATTACAGTCTACGTAGTTCCATATTTCAAATTTGCTAATGTGGCCATTCTCAGCAACAAAACTTTATTATATATTATTTATATTAGATATGATTTATATTGTAATATTTATTTATTTTCTACTTATAGAAGCAAGTTTTTGGCGGGATAGATGAGTAAAAACTGTGGTGTGAAATTTTCAAATCTATAAGTAAAAAAATACTGCAATATTCCAGAAAAAAAACCGCTTTAAACAAGTTGAAAGGCTCCTGAAATGGAAATAAATATTATCTTGCAGCAAGAAAACGGCGTCTGATGCTCTAAAAGGAATACAGTACACTCTCTCTTATTCGGATCTCGATAAATCAGTTGTAAAATTGACTTTAGAGAAGTGCAAGTTTTCGATTTTCGCAGAAAAGAAACAGGTTATTGAGCCCGTGGGCTGTGAAATGGAGAAGGTAAAGAAGAGGTGCCAAAAAGTTTCGGGATTTCGTCATCCGCACTAGCGATAGTTCTGAAGCAGAAACATCAGACTGCTGAAAACTCAGCTAGGTGATGATCATCGCCTTGACGAAAATTTATCGAAATGGCTTACTCGATCTAGAGCACAAAACTTAACTGTCGGAGATGATATCTTAGTCTGGGCACCGAAGGGTTCGTCGCTGGTGAGGGCTGGCTCACCAACTTAAAAAAGGCATAACGCCGTATTTGTGAAGATTAGTGGAGAGAGTGCGAGCACTGATGACATAGTTTGTTCGGCACAGAAAAATGAACAAGGATTCTTGCTGGCAAATTATGACGCACAACACGTGTTCGCTGCTGACGAAACAGGATTTTTCTTTGTCTTCGCGACTGGAAATTGACTTTTACGGATGAAAAATGTCGTGATGGAGAATATAGCAAAGAAAGACTAAAGCTGTTGCTTGCTGTCCTTGTTACTTTATAAAATGAAAAATCGTTCAAATGTTTTGCGAAATGATTCGCCTACAAGTAAGAAATAAACAGGTTACACAAGCATTTGACGCATCTAATTTGCTGTACATGAGTTCGCGCATCATTCAAAGGCACGTCAAATATTTCTGCAATCTATTTTATTTCTTACTTTTAGACATATAATTTCACAAAACATCTGACCAATTTTTCAATTATTTTTTTATTTTCAAATTTTGCTCAGAAAACGTGATATTGACACTTCATTTGCTATCCTAGCGTCTTCAGTTCTCAAAATGCCCGAAATTTAGTACTAGATTCGAAGGAAACAAGTTTGAAAGTCAAAAATCACATCTGCTCGCATATTAGCTAGGTCTCGGAAAGGTAAACTTTTTGAAACCTCATTTGTCTTCCTACTGTGTGCAGTTCTCGAAATGTTCTAAATTAGTACATGATTCGAAGAAAGCCATTTAATAATGAAATATCGCTCCAGTTACGCAAAATAGCCACGCCTTGATCAAATGAACTCTTCGAAACCTCATTTGCCGTCTTAGAGTCTTTTGCTTTTGAAACGTCGCAACTTTAGTAGCTTTTTTGACAGTTAAATATCACACCAGTATCACTTTTTATGAGCTCGAAGAGATAAAACCTTTGGCATTTCGTTTACGCAGCTGTTTGTGAAATATTACATTTTTCTCTCAAATTACTAATTAAGTCACTGGCCAATACGATACCCTATTTCTCCATTTCTCAGTCTTCCTTTGTCTACGAAAATATGGATAAAAATTCATTGTGTAACTTTCCATAAAATCACTAATTAGTTTTTTAATTGTCGCGATTACTTGAAAGCAATTAAATACTTTTTTTGCAAAACTAGACTTCATGCTCGTCAGTTTGAGACCCCTTTTGTTTGGCTATGAAAATGGGACAAAAAATTTTCCCTAAAATTTCTAATTAATTTTTCTTAAATATCCCTATTAATTTAAAGCAATTTTTTTTTATTTTCGAAACTAGACCTCACGCTGGTCAATTTGACAATTATTTTGTCCATTGCCTACTCTTCGTTTGGGTATGAAAGACCAGACAGAAGACCACTGTGTAATTTATAGGAATCTTGTTTGAGCGGAGCCACAAAAAGGCGTGGTTAACAAAACGTTAAAATAAATAAAACTGTTGTTGTCACGTTCAGCTTCCTTTTGGAAAGAAATACGAATGTTATTGAAACTACAGTACTATTTTTTAACTTTATTTTTGTAGCGAATACTTTTATTTCGACTTTGTCCTGAGACTACGTCCATCAGTCAAACTTCCATTAAATCTTACTCTCAATAATTCTATCTTTGGGTTTCAGAGAAATGTAGCAACACTCAAGGCAATGCTGACCCTTAAGACATCCCTTAAAAGATTCAAATTGTGAGGGTAGCAGGGACAAAATTCAGGAAGCAAAGGGTTCTCTGCAGCCGTACTGCAGTTATAAGAGTTGAATGGCATGAAAGTGAAGCAGTAGTTAAGAAGGGAGTGGGAGCAGGTTGTAGCCTACCTTGATTTTACTCCAGTTTATTCAGTGCGTACATTGAGCAAGCAGTAAAGGAAACCAGGGAAACATTTGGAAAGGGAATTATAGTTCATGGAGAAGAAGCAAAAACTTTGAGGTTTGCCGATGACATTTGTAATTCTGTAAGAGACTACCAAGAACTTGGAGGAGCTGCTGAAAGGAATGGACATTGTCTTGGAGAGCGGTTACAAGATGATCAAAAATAGTAAAACAAGGATAATGGAATGTAGTCAAATTAAATCAGTTGATGCTGAGGGGATTAGGTTAAGAAATGAGACACTAAAGATAGAGTTGAACTTTGCTATTGGGGCACTAAAATAACTGACGACAACCGAAACAGAAAGGGTATAAAATGCAGACTGGCAATAGCAAGAAATGCGTTTTTGAGAAATAGAAATTTGTCAAAGTCGAATTAAATTTAACACTAGAAGCGCTGTGGGGGCATTTTTGTCCCATAGCAAAATTTTAACCCCTCTCCCTCCTCTAATTGTTTTCGGAGGTAGGTGAGTGTTACGACTTAATATTTCGAATTACAAGTCAACGCCCTCAGTTGCACAGTTTTCGAAAAAAAAATGATAAATACCTAGACTCGCCGACGTGACATTTTTGTCCCACTGAATAAACTACGCGGTGCCGACCGCCACACGTTGTTAGCTTCCTTATTTGCCCTGCTGCTGCAATGCAAATCTAAAACTAAGTGCGGCGTCTTTGATGGAATAAAACTTCATACAACTAGCACAAACAGGCGCTGTGAAGTAGTGCAACATCACTAGTAGTCACGTTCTCGCGAATGAGCAGATGCCAGCCTTGATAAATGATACTGAAGAAGCTGAATCTGAGGGGGAGCATGTAGACGTATTTCAGCTGATTCTGATTATGATGCGAAATTAGTTACAACTGGGAACTCGTATGAATCAGAGACCAGCTATGAAGATGCTAATGAGTTTCCATATATACACAGTAGTGGAAATACAGGGTGATTCAAAAAGAACACCACAACTTTAAAAATGTGTATTTAATGAAAGAAACATTATATAACCTTCTGTTATACATCATTACAAAGAGTATTTAAAAAGGTTTTTTTTTCACTCAAAAAGAAGTTCAGAGATGTTCAATATGGCCCCCTCCAGACACACGAGCAATATCAACCCGATACTCCAACTCGTTCCACACTCTCTGTAGCATATCAGGCGTAACAGTTTGGATAGCTGCTGTTATTTCTCGTTTCAAATCATCAATGGTGGCTGGGAGAGGTGGCCGAAACACCATATCCTTAACATACCCCCATAAGAAAAAATCGTAGGGGGTAAGATCAGGGCTTCTTGGAGGCCAGTGATGAAGTGCTCTGTCACGGGCTGCCTGGCGGCCGATCCATCGCCTCGATAAGGTTTCATAACTAACCTTTTTCGTAGGATTCTCCATACAGTTGATTGTGGAATTTGCAGCTCTCTGCTAGCTCTGCGAGTCGATTTTCCTGGGCTGCGAACAAATGCTTGCTGGATGCGTGCTACATTTTCATCACTCGTTCTCGGCCGTCCAGAACTTTTCCCTTTGCACAAACACCCATTCTCTGTAAACTGTTTATATCAACGTTTAATACACCACCTATCAGGAGGTTTGACACCATACTTCATTCGAAATGCACGCTGAACAACTGTCGTCGATTCACTTCTGCCGTACTCATTAACACAAAAAGCTTTCTGTTGAGCGGTCGCCATCTTAGCATCAACTGACGCTGACGCCTAGTCAACAGCGCCTCAAGCGAACAAATGTACAACTAAATGAAACTTTATAGCTCCCTTAATTCGCCGACAGATAGTGCTTAGCTCTGCCTTTTGTCGTTGCAGAGTTTTAAATTCCTAAAGTTGTGGTATTCTTTTTGAATCACTCTGTATAGTAAGAAATGAAACGTTTCTGAGACTTATATTTTTGTCTTACCTGTTTTTGTTGTGATTTTGTTCTTTCCACGAATGATGCTCATTTCACTGATCTGTAGGAGCCGTCTCATTCAAAGGGCAACCACATCATCACGATAACAGAAAAGTTAGTAGAGACGGTTCTGCCACAATGATTCGTGGTTGTGCAGCCAGAACTGCTACGGTTGACATTTTTCAAGAAAACAAAAAATGGCTCTGAGCACTATGGGACTTAACTTCTAAGGTCATCAGTCCCCTAGAACTTAGAACTACTTAAACCTAAGGACATCACAAACATCCATGCCCGAGGCAGGATTCGAACCTGCGACCGTAGCGGCCACGCGGTTCCAGACTGAAGCGCCTAGAACCGCTCTGCCACTACGGCCGGCTCAAGATAACAATAATGCATAGAGTGTAGGTACAGCGAAATGGTGCAAAATTGAGCTATTCAGATGCTACAAAGTGCCGTAATTCAGGTAAAAATTCTTTCTCGGTAATTTGTTTATCGGTACAGAGACTGAAGCTCCTGACTGGCCAAAGTGGTTACTAATATTGGAACTCCTAGGAGCAGCGGAAAGCAAAATGTTCTTCAGGAGAATTTTGGTCTTCTACATGAGCGTAAAGGTTTGTCTTTTCTGGTGTCACGTAACTGCTTCAGGAAATTTATGATGTACCTCATGTTTGATTTACTGTCGACACGGTCCGATCGGCTAACAAAATAAAAGCTTTCTCTCATGTTACACGTATGTGAGACAGTCATAAGAAACTGCCAAAATTATTCATGATCCGTATAACTGTGTCGATAAGCAGTGTTCCTGTCCACGTTTAGATGTCGGTTTACTCATTTCAAAACCTAATAAGTGTAGGCAGAAATACGGGATGACTGTCAATTAAGATTCTCAGCGTATACTGAATGCTTTCCCACATCTTCGTAAGAATGAAACTCGTGCTGGTAGTGAACGTAAAGTATCTAGCATGACTTTACCTAATATTTAGTGCTAAAACAAAATAACTGACAATAAGAGTGACTATCTGTTACAGGAAAATTCATTCCCTAAAATAAAATAGGATAAGAACAAACTGTAAACGCATCGATTAGAGATGGGACATTTGTGTCCCGACAGTTGTTTAGGGGGTTCGAAAATTCGGCGGTTCTAGTGCTCCGTCTTTGTAACGATCACATAGATATTGTTGTGGGGAGCGCAAATCAGTGACTGCAGTTTATTGGCAAAACACTCAGATAATGAAAAACTTGTACTAAAGAGCCGACCTACACTAGACTTGTCCGTATTCTTCTGGAGTTTTGTCGCCCGGTGTGGGATCCGCACCAGATAGGATTGATGGAGGACATCGAAAAAGTTCAAAGAGGGGCAGAGAGAGTGCAACGAATATGATATGCAAATTGGAGTGGCAATCATTAAAACAGCTGCGTTTTTCGTTGCGGTAGGATCTCCTCGTGAAATTTCAATCATCTTGCTTTCTTCTCTGAATGTGAAAATACGGGGTGTCTCAAAACGTGCGCTATAACAAATTTTTACAGCCCCCAATTAAGATATTCACACCATATTTCGCTCATGTGAGAAACACCCTTGTGTGTGTTCCAGCTTGTCGTGATTGAAGCATTATGACAACGGTTCAAAAAAAGGCTGAGAGTATGGGCTAGTTTATTCAGACCAAACCGGAGACGTAGCTTCAAAGGAACTTCGAAACATGATATCTGAAGCAACCACCCTTGCGGATTTCGATATGCCGGTGATACAGGAATTTTATGCAGACAGGAAGCGTTTATGTGCAGCATCACACTGGATGACCAGGAATAAACGAAGCTAACACAGAACGGATTTGCAAGGATTATCCAATTCTTTGGCCTCATAGGCCGCCTGACATTACACCGGTGGACTTCTACGAGGATAAGCCCAAGACAGAGTCTACCAAAGGCCCGTTAACCACATTAACGATTTAAAGAAGCGAATCGTCGCTGCCATTGTCACAGCTGATGTGAATATGTTGCGCCCTATGTGGATAGACTGTCGTGTATGGATAGAGCTTGAACACAGACTGGGTGTCGTGCTTGGACACCAAATGCGCACATGTTGACATTGACTGAATAACATAAAAACTTTGGGAAACAGGGTGTCACGTAAGCCAGACATTGTGTGAATATCTTAATTAGTTTGGATGCTGTGACACATTAAAGTTGTACTGTACCTTTTGAGACACTTTGTATTTTCTTGGCACCCACCTACATAGGGGGGAAATGATCATCGTAATAAAATAAGGATATCAGAGCTATCACGTTTTTACCGCGCGCTGTTCGAGAGTGAAACGGTAGAGAAATAGCTTGAAGGTGGTTCGATGAACCCTCTGGCAGGCACTTAATTGTGGATTGTAGATTAAACGTGTTGATGTAGATACAGAAGTATTTCTATAAAATGTAACCCAGCGCGGAAATGAAACGTGGACGATAAACAGCTCAGACAAAAATAGAATACAAGATTTTGACTTATCGTGAGCCTGCCCTCTTGTGGAGACTGGAAATGGAAATGCCGTGTGGCTAGGGCCTCCCGTCGGGTAGACCGTTCGCCTGGTGCAAGTCTTTCAAGTTGACGCCACTTCGGCGACTTGCGCATCGATGGGGATGAAATGATGATGATTAGGACAACACAACACCCAGTCCCTGAGCGGAGAAAATCTCCGACCCAGCCGGGAATCGAACCCGGGCCCTTACGATTGACATTCTGTCGCGCTGACCACTCAGCTACCGGGGACGGACTGATAGTACTGCTGTGCTGTATGGGATCCTTACCAGATAGGATTGACAGAGGACATCCAAGAAGTTCAATTATTGTTAAATAGGGGAGAGATTTACACGAACATGATACGCGAATTGGGCTGGCATTAATTAAAACAAAGGCGTTTGTCGATGAGGCAGGATCATCTGATGAAATTTCAATCACCAAATTTCTACTCAGAGCGTGAAAATATTTTGTTAGCGCCCGCATGCATAGAGAAAAATTATCATGGTAATAAGATAAGAGAAATCAGTGCTTCTACAGAGAGATTTAAGCATTTTCAGCAGGCTGGGTTGATTGCAGGATAGCAGTTTGTGGTTAACAAGTCTGATGTAGAAAACAGCCAAAGTTGCGAAATTTAGTTGTTCTTATTTTACTAAGGGCCGGATTCGGGTATCAGAACCCATTCTTAAATTATTCAAACGGAAAAAATGGCAATTTTTATGGTAATTTTTGTTTTGGCTGGAGCCACAGTCGTGATAAATTTTTGAATATACTGCCACCATTTGATTGTAATAATATTTATTTTATTGTTATACGATCCAGATTTCGGCCTTAGGTCATTTTCAAGAACAGAAACTGGAATAAACAATAGAAGTACAAATAATAAAAGCAAAGCAACCATAAAAAGTAGAGTATAAATACCAAGATTCTTTACTTTATTTATATGACAAATGACATCGGACTGGTATGAAATACAAGTCCGTATCGAAAAAGCATATCTGGTCGCATAGGCCAGATCTGCCATTAGTAAAAATGAGAACACCTCTAAAACGCCCAAATACTCATATGTATTGCAGACTTTCATTTCTGGACCCTACAACACTGCTGTTAAATAAAGTTGCTCACCAGTATAAAGGTATGCGCCACACTACTGTATCTGAGCAACTGATATGGAAATAGATGAAACGATCTTCCACAGATCGCCTAAGAGATATCACAGTTTGAACAATACAATCTGTGTTTTATAAGGGGCATGCAATCTGTGTGTAAGGGGCAATGTAGCTTAACTGTTTATTTTGCGTGATGATTATCTTGGCATACGTTGGTACATAATAAAGTTTGCATTATATGGCATGCAGGTCCACTATTAAAGTTCACAAGCAAACGTCGTGAAGTGTCTTATCGTAAAATAACTACTCCCTTATATAGTGCACCAAGTTTTATATAATTAACTGTATTACAAGGTAGATGGTTCAAATGGCTCTGAGCACTATGGGACTTAACATCTGTGGTCATCAGTCCCCTAGAACTTAGAACTACTTAAACCTAACTAACCTAAGGACATCACACACATCCATGCCCGAGGCAGGATTCGAACCTGCGACCGTAGCAGTCGCGCGGTTCCGGACTGCGCGCCTAGAACCGCTAGACCACCGCGGCCGGCTATTACAAGGTAGAAATTCCATGTTTGTTACAAATATATTACGATAATATTTACATGTGAATTTCAATACTGGACCTCCATTCCACATAGTGTGAACACTGTCATGTACCTATGAAGGCAAAGATAATTATATTATCAAGTTCAAATGTGTGTGAAATCTTATGGGACTTAACTGCTAAGGTCATCAGTCCCTAAGCTTACACAGTACTTAACCTAAATTATCCTAAGGACAAACACACACACCCATGCCCGAGGGAGGACTCGAACCTCCGCCGGGACCAGCCGCACAGTCCATGACTGCAGCGCCTTAGACCTTATTATCAAGTAAAATAAACAGTTCAGCTACATAGTTCCCTGATACACCACAAATCGCATGAGCAGACTGTGATGTCTCTCAAACGATCTTTGGAAGATCTTTTCACTATGTTCATGCCAGATATTGTTCACACACAATAGTGTGGCCCATAGATGTTTACTTGTTAGCTGTTTCATATAACGGCTGTGCTATAGAGTTGGTTGGTTGGTTGGTTGGTTTGTGGAGGTTGAAGGGACCAGACCACAAAGGCCATCGGTCCCTACTATAGAGTTAAGAAATGAAGGTCTGCAATGTATTTACTAATGACAGATCTGGCCTGCACGATCAGATACGCTTTTTCGACAAGGACTTGTATTTCATATCAGTCTGATATCACTTGACATATAAATGAGGCAAAGAAAGATTCGTGGTGTCCTGTTTCTTGTTTTTGTGATTTGTATTTGTGTTGTTTATTTCAGTTTTTTGAACCTGAAAATGGTCGAGGGCGAAATCTGGTTCGTATAGCAATAAAATAAAAATTATTGCAGCACGCAATACAATATTAACATGGTTTGTGTGGTATCACGGAATGCACCATTTTTTCTGTTTGGATTATTTGAGAATGGATTCTGATGCCCGAAACCGGTCATCAGTTAAATAAAAAGAACTGTATTTAGCAACTCTGGCTGTTTTCTACACCAAACTGGAAAGATTTAAGTGTCAGTTTTTTACCGCTCGTTTTGTACTATCGCGAAATAGGGGATAGAGCACGGATATGGTACGCGAATTGGGATCGCAATATTTAAAACAGAGGTGTTTACGTTGCGGCAGGATCTTCTCATGAACTTTCAGTCACGAACTTTCTACTCAGAATGTGAAGATTTTTTGTTGGCGACCGCCTACAGAGGGCGAAATGATCATCGTAATGAAGTCAGAGCTCGCAGGGGAAGATTTACGCGTTGGTTTTTCCCGCGCGCTTTTCGAGAATGGTACGCTAGAGAAATAGCTTGAAGATGTTTCGATGGAGCCTCCGCCAGGCACGTAACTGTGAATTGCATATTAGTCATGTAGATGCAGCCGTAGATGAACTGTAATTGCATGTTTCTTCCGATTAATAGTACCAGTTTTTTCCCGTGCAGAAAATGCATCTACATCTGCATGATTACTCTGCAATTCACATTTAAGTGCTTGGCAGAGGCTTCATCGAACCACAATCATACTATCTCTCTACCATTACACTCCCGAACAGCGCGCGGGAAAAACGAACACCTAAACCTTTCTGTTCGAGCTCTGATTTCTCTTATTTTATTTTGATGATCATTCCTATCTATGAAGGTTGGGCTCAACAAAATATTTTCGCATTCGGAAGAGAAAGTTGGTGACTGAAATTTCATAAATAGATCTCGCCGCGACGAAAAACGTCTTTGCTTTAATGACTTCCATCTCAACTCGCGTATCATATCTGCCACACTCTCTCCCCTATTACGTGATAATACAAAACGAGCTGCCCTTTTTTGCACCCTTTAGATGTCCTCCGTCAATCCCACCTGGTAAGGATCCCACACCGCGCAGCAATATTCTAACAGAGGACGAACGAGTCTAGTGTAAGCTGTCTCTTTAGTGGACTTGTTGCATCTTCTAAGTGTCCTGCCAGTGAAACGCAACCTTTGGCACGCCTTCCCCACAATATTATCTATGTGGTCTTTCCAACTGAAGTTGTTCGTGATTTTAACACCCAGGTACATCCACATCTACATCTACATCCATACTCAGAAAGCCACCTGACAGTGCGTGGCGGAGGGTACCTTGAGTACCTCTATCGGTACTTCCTTCTATTCCAGTCTCGTATTGTTCGTGGAAAGAAGGATTGTCGGTATGCTTCTGTGTTGGCTCTAATCTCTCTGATTTTATCCTCATGGTCTCTTCGCGAGATATGCGTAGGAGGGAGCAATATACTGCTTGACTCTTCGGTGAAGGTATGTTCTCGAAACTTCAACAAAAGCCCGTACCGAGCTACTGAGCGTCTCTCCTGCAGAGTCTTCCACTGCAGTTTATCTATCATCTGCGTAACGCTTTCGCGATTACTAAATGATCCTGTAAGGAAGCGCGCCGCTCTCCTTTGGATCTTCTCTATCTCTTCTATCAACCCTATCTGGTACGGATCCCACACTGCTGAGCAGTATTCAAGCAGTGGGCGAACAAGCGTACTGTAACCTACTTCCTTTGTTTTCGGATTGCATTTCCTTAGGATTCTTCCAATGAATCTCAGTCTGGCATCTGCTTTACCAACGATCAACTTTATATGATCATTCCATTTTAAATCACTCCTAATGCGTACTCCCAGATAATTTATGGAATTAACTGCTTCCAGATGCTGACCTGCTTTTTTGTAGCTAAATGATAAGGGATCTATCTTTCTATGTATTCTCAGCACATTACACTTGTCTACATTGAGATTCAATTGCCATTCCCTGCACCATGCGTCAATTCGCTGCAGATCCTCCTGCAGTTCAGTACAATTTTCCATTGTTACAACCTCTCGGTATACCACAGCATCATCCGCAAAAAGCCTCAGTGAACTTCCGATGTCATCCACAAGGTCATTTATGTATATTGTGAACAGCAACAGTCCCACGACACTCCCCTGCGGCACACTTGAAATCACTCTTACTTCTTACTTAGTTGAATCGACAGCCTTGCGAATTGTACTATTTATCGAGTAATCGAATTCCAACGGATTTGTTTTGGAACTCATGTGGATCACCTCACACTTTTCGTTATTTAGCGTCAACTGCCACCTGCCACACCATACAGCAATCTTTTCTAAATCGCTTTGCAACTGATACTGGTCTTCGGATGACCTTACTAGACGGTAAATTACAGCATCATCTGCGAACAAAACTTATTGGACCGATTGTGTATGTGTTGATTTCGATTTTAAAAAATTGGTAGTTTGGTTCAACAGTGTTGGTTCGGTGCGAGGCGAAGAGACTGCGGCTCCGGCTCCGTCAGCGGACGAGACATGTGGAGCGGAGCGAGGTGTCCGCGCGCGGAGGCGCGTGGCCCGGCTGTCGTAGCGAATCATAAACACGTAACGGCCGACATGTATCTGGGCGCTGAATGAATGGCGAGGCGAGCGCCATGTGCCCCTCCCAGCGGCGGTGGCGCCAGGGCGGGGGCGGGCCGCCCGCCGCTGCGACTACTGCAGCGCACCTGCCCACACGGCGCGCGGCGCGGCACACCACACCTACTCGGCGCGCCACGCCGCGCGGACGGGCCCACAGCATCGATCCCGTTGCCGCTGCCGCCGCCGCACGCCTTACGCTCCGCTCCCGAAAAAACCGAAAAAAATTTTTTTTCCTCTCTCCAAAATGGCTCGACTCGAACGGCGTGGGAACTTGGCTTCTGCGACCGGACCACCCCGCCCAAAACGGCGTCCGCCCCCGCCGCCGCGGGTCAGGGCGCGCGCGCGCACGCACACACGCCGGCACTGCATACGCACTCCGCCCACGCGCTTTCCTGCGTGCTGCCCTCTTATCGCCAGCGAATACTGTGCTCACTGAAATTCGCAAACTACTTCACCGCGTGATACTACTCTCCCAAGCGCCTACACTACACATTTATTTATTGACTTTAATTTTTCAATACGGTACCATCACAAGAGCGTTTAACAATGCGGTAACCTATTTCGACCAGCCAGTGCTCGTCTTCACATTGCCAATTGATAAAAGAAGGAAACAAGAATCATTGCAGATTCTATAATGTCTACCAACTATTTGAATAACGACGTAAAAGAATATAATTATATGTATCAGGCACACGCTACAAGAGGCGATCAAACATTATTTGTCAACAATACGAAAGGCAACATATAGAGGTCGAGGCTGTACAGGGGGAGTGCTACACGAAGATTGTCAAAACAGCAACCGCGCGAACACTCAACACATTCGTAGCAATAATAGGAACGCCGCCATCTCAGAGAAACCACTGAGAAATCAAAGAAAACGATTATGAGGCACATATCGTAACACGAAAGTTCGAAAAACTCCGAGTGAACGTAGTGGAAATAGAACTAACGAGCTAACCGGAACCTAACAAAAACTGGCATTCATAAATAAACCATTCGAGCGAGAGGGAGAACAAAATTTCAGAACCATAATTAACAAACGTAAATCTGCTCAGAAGTCTCCTCTATAAAATACAAACGCTCAACTACCACGGTAATAAAAAGGCGCGAACGGATGAAGAGATATTGTAAACGATTAAAGAAAATTGATGCTAGATTAGGTCAAACACGCTCCGTGGATGGACGCAAAAGATAAAAGAAAATCGCTACTAAAATGAGAAATTGTGGAAGCGTTGTTCGAAATAAAATAGGCAGCATCATATAGTATCTCAGAAACCGGAAATAAAGTATCATAAAAACGAGTGAATAACAAGTAAATAAACGTGGTGCTTACTACCGTAGCGTGCGTAACCTGATGCGCGCTTGTTACTCTCGTACAGCGCTACGGTACACTATGCTAGCTACAATTTTGAAACTTGTAAATTTTACCGCGCTATGATTTATATAATGCCACGTATTTCTGCTCAGCATATTATCTACTACGAACCAATGCTTCGTTTGCAAAGACAGTTTATAATCTGTCTTCTATTTGAGGTCCGAAACAAGTAACAAATGTTACGTGGACAAAAAAACAGTAAAACCCACTCTTTCTGACAACAACGCCGAGTAAATGCGCTGCATAAAATAAAGTCTAATTTTGCTTTAATAACATAGTTCTCGTACTAAAATTGCTTTGTTTTTGCTGAGTGACAACTATATTGACGACATAGCTTCTCCGGGACCGATGACCGTAGCAGTCTGGTCCCTTTACTCCCACAAACCAACCAATCAACATAGCTTCTCCAAGAATCGCCCGCTTTCCGACATCACTGAGTCTACCTAATTCACGACGTGCAGTCTCCAGACAAAAATCGGATAGCAAAGACTCTTTCTTTCGTCTCCAAACTCAAATAGTTATCGAGATTGATGACCTGATCTACAGAAAATATCTGTTTACTATGCGGTCACAGATAAGTAGTATCTCCATTAAGTGCGT
The DNA here is from genome assembly GCF_023898315.1 of Schistocerca nitens. Lineage (NCBI taxonomy): Eukaryota > Metazoa > Arthropoda > Insecta > Orthoptera > Acrididae > Schistocerca > Schistocerca nitens. The sequence goes on along the minus strand of NC_064617.1, from coordinate 419,909,591 downwards.
TGTACTGCAAAAGAAATCACAAAATTTAGTGCAATATAAAATTTCTTTTCTAATTCATAACTTTCACTGAATTGCATGTAGACACGCTAAGCTTATGAGAGATAGCTGTAACCATGGCTGTGTATTGACGCCCATACATACATAAACTTCGTCTCGATGAATGAAAATATGCTATCTTACAGTTTCCATTTTTATAAAAAAAATCACTCCTTTTGTCTTTAGAGATATTAATGTGTCAAAATGTTAATATCTGCAAGAGCTACCTATTTCTCTACTCATGCGATCGACAGTCTTACTGGCCGAATATAGCAGCTCACTATGGAACACAGTTTGCAGTTTTTAAGGAATTATCTCGAGGAATGGCTTGCATCTGCTCTGTCCACTTTTTTTCCTAGCTAAAGCACTGCACAGCTTCCAGGTATGACTGTTCCTAAGTTATCAAGACAAAACACGTTTCGGAAAAGGCATTAAAAATGCTACCGGTGGCCATATTACTGAAAAAATCGTTCCAGTGAGCCAGAATAAGACATCCTACAAGAAACACGCTCAAAGTAAAACCACTCGCAAAGTTTAAAACGACTCCCCCCCAATTTCAGACGGCTTACGTACAGAATTTTTAGAAGGTTATGCAAGTATAAGAACTTCTTTAGAGCTTCTTGAGAGATTGTACACGATGACATCACGCTTTCGTTCTCTTTCCGTAGTGTATACAACTAAGTGCCCGACTGTGTCTTTGTACTCATAATAATAAGGCGGACTTGAATAAGTAATTATAACAGATATTAAATACAACGAAAAACATCATAAAGAGCTCTGTAGTACAGCGCTTATACATCGTAAGGATCTTTTTGTCTGCAGGAGGCACGATTACAAAATGCTGCTGAATCAAGTAAATGACAAATATCGTCTTACACTATTATCAAATATCAGTGGCTAGTCACACAGGAAACTTGAATCCGCAGCTCCTATTATTAATTTTAAGAGGCATAGCACTGGAACATAAAATCTCCGGGGTCAACCTTAGTCACAGAAAGCCGGAGTACGTCGGATACACAGACGCGGTAAGGTTTTACGAACTGTAAGTTGTGTTAAGAATTGAAAGCATCATGACAGAGAAAAATAAGGGGCGGCTAGAGTGAGTTTCGACCCGAATAGGTGCCCCACATTGGGAGCTGTCAGGCGGCGAGCGAGGCCACCACGAGGGGTGTCCCGGCCGGCGTCTGACCGCCTAGTTATCTAACAACACACAAAGTAACATGCTGATGCTTTGCTTACCTCCCTTGCCATCACGGCATCTCCTCCGCTGGGGATAGGCCGAGGATGCTGCACCCCCTAGCCTAAACAGCACACTCTCCACTCAGGCTCCTTGTTCGAGTCCCGCGCACGCCTACCGCCGAAATTTGCGTCTCATGACGCGATAGTACTTTCGTTCCGCATGGTGAGTGCTACCTCGCCAACGTGATCACGGCGGACAGAGGCGAAACAAGGGAAAAAAAAAGCACACCAAACACTAGAAAAAATACACTCACTCCCACAAAAAACCAGTCCCTCGAATTAAAAAAAAAAGCACCCGTACCACACCACACACACAGTTGCCCCCTCCACTTAATCCATCATTGAAATCTTCCCGAGAACTAGGTTGCCTTCATACTAGAAGAGACCCCCCCCTCAGCGAAGCAGGCAACCCTGCTTGCGTTGGTTTGCGGCGAGTTGACTGCCATCTGCCGGACGATCGATTCTCGGGGCGCATCTCCGCTAAGACGTGTTCGGGCGGGGTTGGGAAAGGAGGGGTTAGCTGCCGCGAGAGTGCGCTCCGCACACGCACTGGCAGTGGAGGGGCGATCCGAGGGAGACTTTGTTCAAGAAAGTGTTGTGGGGATTCCCTCGTCCTTGCTATGAGATCTCACTTCCTTCGTAACATGTCACCGTTTCATTCCTGTGTTGATTATCATTTACAACGAGAAATTTCATAATGGACAGTACCATTTTGCTACGAGTAAGCCACTTCAATTGAGATAGAGCGTCCGAACAATGTTTTAAGTACACACATTGTTTATCTTGTTTATTTACGGTGGATAAAGTTGCCGTACAGTGTCAAGATCTCTCACAGTAATGGAAATCATTTCCCTTCCTTTAGAGAACTACGTTTTTTCTGAAGTAAAGTTCAAAATTTTTCGGTAATAGGAATAATACTGAAAACATTTTAGAAATAGTATAGTCAAACAATTGTCAAATACTTTGCGGTGTACCTAAATTTTTAAGCGGGTATCCCCAGTTGACCGGCGAAAATTTCCTGCATATTAACTTACTCTGTAACAGCTACATTATTCAATTTTAGTGTCCTATATAGGTATCTAGAGTAGTATTTTTATTTCTGTACTGAGGCCTTCCTGCTCTTCAACTGTGAGCTGCGTCAATCAATTAAAATTCGTGTGAATATAGTGGGTAATATGTTGTCTTCTCCAATAGATACGGTTTTATGAGCTGGAATACATTTATTGATATGCAGTGTTACTTTAGTATTTTATATGTACAAACGTTGTACATCTCTGTTGTCTAGATACACGAAGACCATTGGAACAATATCCGGTGTCGGAAGATCTTTGGTTCTGGATTTGTTTTTAACCTGACCTGCAGGGATGTTGTGATTGGTTGCGTAGTACGATGTGTCAAAATATGATACTGAGAGGCGTGGTGTTGCAGTACAAGAAATGATAACGATGTAAGCTGTTGTTTACCGTCATGAAGTGTGGTTGACTGGCAGCTTCAATTTTAAAATGTAGGAGTTAGTCCGCATCCCAAATGGGAGCTGGAAAACTCAACCGTATCTAACAGGTGCAGTAGCTTGACGTACTTACCAACTTTTAGTGTTACTATACAGTTATAATGCTATTTTCACAGAACGTTGCCTGTAAGTATACTGTCATATGAGAAACATAATGACATGTTGGTTGATTGTAGGAATAGGTAGATATTTTTAATCGGTTCGACGGAAATGACTTCGAAAATTTTGAAGCTTGTTTTTCTGATTCCAAGTTCAAATTTTATGAAACCACATATAGATATATGATGTAGAAGTATTTGAACAAACTATCCTCCTGTAATGTAAGACTTACAATTACGATTAGGAACTGACGAGTCTATTGTCGATTAACTAAATGACATTATCTGAAGCTGAATATTTTGTCCCATCATGATAGGCATTTTCTGACTTTATAACTGTGTAGCAGTGGAAAAATTCAATTCTTGATCGAAGGTGTTTTAATACTTTGACATACAACATTGACTTTAGGCTATAAAATCGAGGTTACGAACCATTAGAATCATCACACCTATCTCTTGTTTTGGATAATTATCTGATTAATAATTGAATTCGATTCTTCGCATGCTGTGACCAGAAGGGGCTGTACTATAGTTATAATAAGTGGGGAATTTATTAGAACAATGTAAGAAAACAATAGTTAGTATTGACCTCTATTACGGCATCCACCAGAGTGACCGAATATGTGCCTTAGAAATTAAGTAAAAGAATCCCACACATCTACATACACAGGCCATAACCAGATTTTTACAAAGTAAAACTTGAGTCATTGTAGGCGTACATTTACTCTGAAGATTGTTGTTGAATAGCCCTATCATTGCAACAAGTGGGTCCATGAGAACTTAAGATGTGTGTGACTTACGTCACCCCCCCCCCCCCTTGAACTATCGCTTTCCACTGACCCAAGCATTTACTCCTTTCTTGCTGCAGAAGGAACATAAAACTTCTCAAAGCTGCGATTAATATTTCCTTGTAAAGTGTTTGGTCTTAACTTGTGTATTGCACCCCACCCCTGAAATCATGATTGTGGTGGAAAAACTAATCTGCAATGCAGCTGGGGTGATAAGCATAAAAACGGCAGTAGACTTTCATGTAACATCAAGATGATGTCATTAAAGAAACAAATTTTTGCACTGCTATCACATTCCTTATTTTGAACATGGTTTGCATCAGATTGCTGTTTGACAACATTTATGTAATACTTAAGCACAAGCTATGTAAATATTAAGAAGTGGTGAGGCAGTTATACCAGCAATGAATACCATATTACAAAGGACAACTAAAACAAGTAAAAAGAATTATATGTTCTGCAAACTAGATACAGAAGAAAGTCTCACATCCCAATGAAGGACTTGAAACATTTAGATCAGGACAGGAGTGGTAGAGAAACTATGGCTCAAGTGTAAAAGAAAATTGACAATGCACTGGATAGGTATTTGCCCAGTAAAACATTTCATGATGGAACCCTCCTTGGTATAGTCACTGTAAAGAAACGGAGGCTACTGTGTAACAGGTATCGATAAAGCATACGCCTATAGAAAGAGAGGTGTTGAATGAAACACATTTATCTGTCAAGAGAGAGCACTGCCTGAAGACGTTAGTGACTAGTGTAGAAAAATATTGTTGAAAGATCTTTCGCAAAACCTAAATGAATTCTGTTTGTATGTAAGGGCTGTTTGTGGCATCGAAGTTAGTGTCAAGCTACGGACAAAACAGGAACAGAAATTGAGGGCAGAAAAACGAAAGCAGGGATGCTTAACTCTGTTGTGTCGAGAAATAGCTGAATTAATTGAAATTGATCAAAGCACCAGGTCCCAACAGAATCACTATCAGATTGTACACCCAATTTGTGGCTGAGTTAGCCCTTCTGTTAATAATAATATATCGTAGACCCCTCGATGGAAAAACTCTGCCCAGTGGTTGGAAGAAAGCACAGATCACACCCATCTACAAGAAGGGTAACAGAAGTGTTCCACAAAACTGCAGTCAAATATCTTTGACATCAATTTATTGTACAGTCTTAGAACATATTCTGAGCTCAAACATAAAGAGTATCTTGTACAGAATGACCTCCTCCATGTCAACCAGGGTGAATTCCGATAACATCTATTATGTCAAACCCGGCGCACATTTTTCTCATGTGGTATGCTGAATCCTTTCGATCAAGGCAGTCAGGTAGCTGCAGTATTTCTAGATTTCGGAAAAGCATCTGTCCCAGTACCACATGTACACTTACTATCAAAAGTACAATCGTATGAGGTATCAAGCAACATTCATGACTGGATTTTTGTGTGTGTGTGTGTGTGTGTGTGTGTGTGTGTGTGTGTGTGTGTGTGTTTTTTTTGGGGTGGGGGGGGAGGAGGGGGGGGGTTGCAGCAAGTTTTAACTTGCAAAAATCTGGTGTTGACTTCTGTGTGTAGGTGTGTGGGAAATTTTTAATTAATTTCTAGATACACATTCGATCACATAGGTGGAAGCAGTAAATACTACTGTTTCCTTACACTATGTTGTAAGAAATTGTCCACTTATTCTAACTGTAGTTAGCGTATTCTGCTCACAATATGTTAGGAATCTTATAGGTGTTCGAATGTCTTATCAGCGACAGAGATTAAAGTTTCCCAATATTGAAAATAATACAATTACTGTATTTCATGGTTCTTCTATATATTCATTTTTGTCAGAGTTGTGTAATGGATCACTCTTATCAAAATTGTTTAGAGAACACAGGGAGAGATCCGATATTAAAGATAACACATGCAATCATTTTCAGTCCAAAAATATTCTGCAGCAAAAGGACATCGTGAGATTATGAGTGCTTACTGTGATTGTAAAGAAGTATTGTCATGTTGAAAATATCCTTATTTGTCTCGCGTGTAAATTTGTCTCACGTGTAAATGGTAAAATTAGGGCTGTCAGTAAGTATAGTAAGTCTGCCCTTGTGCAGTATAACACATCTCCACTGAGTCGAAAAAATCCATTGTCTCCCCCTTGCTTACTAAAGGGTAGGTGAAAGAGTAATAAATATTAGATCTCACGGAAGAAAGAGTGCTCTACGTTAGGTTACAGTTGCTGCAATAATAGCTTTTGATTTGAACAAGAATTCTAGATGTTATTGGAGAGATTTCAAGAACAACTTACACCAACATAATGCTAAACAATAGAAAAGAAAGCGAATCATAAACAGTGTGATACCATGTTGAACCCTGAAGCATCATTAATGTGGTGGGTATATGAATAGGATCACTAATGATACAAAAACAGAAAAAGTAGACACTTGACTAATTCCTTACTAGACAGATATTTTCAGGTTTCACCAATCCAAATATTCTGTGTCTTTTGTCCTCTAGGGTTTCGCGCTAGAAGATTAAATGGGGTGTGGTTCCATCCTCCTCAGTACATAGTCTAGATTTAGTCTTCTTGTATAACCATCATGTGTAGGTGTTTCTTAAAGTTCCCGTGGCCAGTCATGAGTCCTATCATGAGTTCAGTCTCTTCCCTGTTGAAATTCAGAATTACAGAACTTTTCCTGAAACATGGCGCTTTAGATTAATTGGTTTGTGATGTTTTTGTTTTTGGTTTGTAGTCAAATATTGTGTGTGCTGCCTCTTGTTCCAGCTATATTGTTGTGACTTTACCATTGCCCTAGTGATGATTAGGACAGGTTCTGCTCCAGTAAATCAAGTTGTCATTCCTGTCCTGTCCATTCTATCAGCTTGTTCATTCCCACTAATTCCTGAGTGATCAGGGACCCACAGCAGCCTTACTCTGTGGCTTTCCCCTAGTCTCACAAGGGCTTTGTAGCATTCTGGAACAATTTTTTATTTCAATGTAGGGCCAGAGAGAGACTTCAGAGCAGCTAGGCAGTCCAAATATGTATATATATTACAATCCTTGTAGCATCTGTGCAAATTCTCCTTTGCAGCACACTCTGATACCAAATATTTCTACATGGAATACTGTAGCCCTCTTCCTGCCCACAATAATTAACTCACTCTTCATTGCATTAAATTTCATATTGTATAATCCAACCACCTATGCCAACACGTCTAATGACAGTGAAGAAGTCTTCTTGGTTTTTCAGCTGAGTCAAAGCGTCGCTCTGCAACAATGTTTTGACAAATTTCCTATTCATCATTTTTGGTCGAACTTTGTCTAAAGATGACAAATAGGAAACTTGTCAAAATGTTGCCGCAGGGCGATGCCCTGACTTGGCTGACAACGTAGGGAGACTTCATCACAGTAATTAGATGTGTTGGCATAGGTGGTTGGATTATATAATATTAAATTTAATGTGGTGAGGAATGAGTTAATTATTGCATGCACAAAGTGGGAGAAGGCTACCTCAGGAAACATGATGGCAGGGGAACAGTTGAAAGAAATGCATAGCTTTGTCTTGGAAGCATACTGGAAACAAGTGGAAGAAATTATTAGGAATTTGATGGGAGGGAGATAAGCAGTAGCATGTTTATGAGAAGTGTCAGGAGCATGGTGTGGGTTGATGATATTTTGCAGAAGACCAAGGAAATAATACTGTGGTCTATCCTGACCTATGGTTCTGAAAGCTGGACAGTGAAGGAAAAAAAAATTGAGAGAGATATAGGCATATGACACTGAATTTCACAAAAGCAGTGTGGTACTAATGAGGTTGGACAGAATAAGAACTGGCCACCTTTACAAATAAAGATAGAAGCAGCAAGACTTTAGTAGTACGGACATGTAAAGAGAGTGCCATGTGTTAGAACACCAAGGAAGATACATGAATTGAGGCTCGAAGGCAGCAGATCAAGGGATGTTTAGTTGGAAGCAGTGGAAGAGAATATGTGGAGAAAAGGAGATTAATGGAACAGGGATGGAAAAAATAGCTATGGGAGGGTATAGGAAAAAAGGGGGACTTGTGTGCAAACTGTGTTCCCTAACTCTGCACTCCCAGTATTCATTTACTAGACTCAAAATTACTGTGTTCCTGGAACTTGCTATTTGTGACAGGCTTTCTGACTTCATGGTTCACTCACCTTCTAAAGCATAAAGAGTTTGGAGAGATGTGTGAATAGTGCTGAACCCCAGCAGAGCTATATCTACAGCAGTCTTCACCCAGGTCTGATAGCTTTTAAATCACAGAATATGGGAGCAACACAACGTTTGCAGGCTTATGATGTGCCGGTAGGGGCTTGTCTCAGTATTGTTGTTAAACAATCAGTCTTTTTGTCACCCATAACACATTTAGTGCAAGGGATAGCAGATTTTGACTTGCCATATTGTGCCTACATTGTAGGTTGGTGAACAGCCAATCTGTATTGTTTTGTATAAACAAATGTGGGAAGATTGTTGCAAACTGAGCAGTAACAGCTACATGGCATGAATATCTGGGTTGCACAATTTGATGTCTTCTGATTGGCTTCCTTAACCCTTACTAATTAAGAGCTTTCACTCATAAAGAAGTCTGTCCCACTTCCTAATATATATATATATATATATACCTACTGCAGCCTGTACATGTAACAAACCTGCCTAATATAGGAGCCACAAATTAATTATGAAACACACATTGATTCTTATAAGTTAGTTAAAATAGTGTTGAGAATTTCATACCTGCCAGTGGTGCTTTTTAAGCAAAGTATAAAATGTTAAAACATTGTAGGTGGTACAGGAGAAGGAAGACTGTGTATGTAAAGGAAGTGGTGAAGTATAAGGGGTGTGTGTGTGTGTGTGTGTGTGTGTGTGTGTGAGAGAGAGAGAGAGAGAGAGAGAGAGAGAGAGAGAGAGAGAGAGAGAGAGATACTTAAGGCATAAGATTCCTTATTGCTGATTTTATTTGGTTATTGCTGAATTTTAATGCTTTATTAATTGTAATTCAGTTTAACCTTGGGTCAGTGTATTATCTGATGGTTGCTTTGGAGTGTAATGTTGTGTTCATGTTGTTACTGAACATTATGCAAATGAAAGGAAATAACATATTTCAAATATGTAATCTGTTTATATTTGGTAATACTAAGGATGCCACATGTTGTCACTTTGTGAGACATAATGGAAAGGTTTAGAAGTTGACCACAGGTGTTGGCAAACACTATGATGACGAGGAATCCTGTATTGTCAACTTTGTTTGTTGTGATAGCCAAGTAGTGTTAGTGACAATATCTTTCACCACCAACATACAAACCGGCCATCTCTAGCAACGTCAAGGAACTGTAGCTACAGAGGAGGATTTAACATAAAATTGGATTAAAGAAAGAGAAAGTGCCTGGTGAGAGCATTGTAAACCAAAACAAATTTGAAACAGTCGTTAAAAGAACATTAATATTTGGTGAAACTTATGTAAGATTGATTTTGTATGCAGAGGGAAAATATATATACGCCTGATGAACACAAAGTATTATACAACCATTTTTTTCTGCCTTGATATTCTAGCTGGAATGTTGCAATTTGAGCACAAATATAATGAAGTTTGCACTACAGAGGGTATTTTGTTTTCATGTGCAGCTGTAGAGAGAGAAGCTTGCACTGCAAAACAAGCATGGCACACATGTTACGGTTGTCAACTTGCGAAGAGGAGCGAAATGTAGTTAGATGTATGTAGGACAAAGGACATGAACTGTGCGAAATTCACAGAGACATGCATGGCTTGTATAGGGATGACCATATGGACTGTAACAAAGTCTCCAGCTTGTGTTCATTCTTCCAAGAGGCCAGTGTGAATCTTAGCGATTCAACACGCTCCAGGCGGCTGGCAACGTCTGGAACCCTGCAGAGTGGCAGAGCAATTGAGGCAGCAATTTTGAATGACTGGTGTGTACAACTGTGAACCATATTACAGCAGTACAACATTTCCTATGACACAATGTGCAATATTGTTCATGACAAATTGAAATTTTGTAAAGTTAGTGCTTGCTGGGTGCCTATGAACCTGACAGACAACCACAAGCGCCAGCGAATGATCACAAGTTTGGATCACTTATTCCCCCCTCCACCCACAGAAGGGCATGACTTTCTGAAAGGAATTGTCACTGATGATGAGTCGTAGGTGTACCACTACATGCCCGAAACCAAGTGGTCCTTTATGGAGTGGTTTTCTAGTATGAAAAAAAGTGACTTAGTCTGGTAGGAAAGTGCTTCACAACATTAATGCTGATGGTGTCAAACTTCTTCATGCCAATGCTCACCCCCATGTTGCTGTTCATGTTCATGAGAAAATCCCCAAATTTGAGTGGGAGATGATCTAGCATCCACTATACAGTCCGGACTGTGCACTGTTGGACATTCATCTGTTTGGTCCCGTGAAGAAATTTCATCGGCCAGTGCTTTGCGACAGATGTGGAAGTGAAATCAGCAGTCTGCGGATGGCTGCACTCCAACAAAATGGACTTCTGTGAAGAGGGCATATTGAAATTGGTACCATGATAGGAGAAATGTGTTGAGAGGATTGGTTATTGTGTAGAATAGTAGGTAAAAGATATAAGTTCATCTGTGATTTTGGTTTTGCTGCTCTTAAACTTTATGGCAATAAAATTTTGTGTGTTATTGTCTGATTTTCACTCGTGGATACCTGTTGTGGTTGCCACAAGTAAAGCAAATTCAAGCACACTTTGCTTTTGAAAGTAATAAATATACAAAATTGATTGCAGAGAGGCACTGTCTTAGCCATCTTGGGCATAATGTGGATAATTGTTTGATGGAAGACCATATGTTGTTCATTTTTTCTTACAGGACTTAATCGTTATGATACGGGTGAACCTGAAACTTACGCTGTTCCTCCTATGTATTATTGTGTTATGTATGACACTATATTTGTGGATGAAGTGTGGGGAAGCTGTATATGCCAGAAAATCTCATTCTGTAGATTGGAACAACAAGAAACCTTCAAATAGTGTTCCAGTAAGTGCCCTTTGTTACTGTGTTTGGTGTCTTATTAAGTGTTTTGTCTTGTGGGTTTGTGTAATGATTTCGTAACTTCTGAACATGTTGTCACTGTTTCAGGGTCTAGGTGCAGGTGATTTGCTGGATCATGGTACCGACATACAGGGCTTTGAAGAAATTGACTGCAGTATTAACGGTGAATATACAGTGAGCTGCAGGAAAGAAGGGGGAGAAGTATATGTACCATTTTCATTTCTCAATAAATATTATGAGGTATGTTTTTATAATGCACTGTGCCTTAATCTCATAACTCAAGAAATAATAATCATTTTCTTCACTTTATGAGTTATCTGTTCTCATTTCTGTTCAGATCTTCATATGTGGATTCTGCTATGTGATATATATTCTAAAGCTGATTTGGGAAGCTGTGAGCTGTTCAGTTTATTTGTATTAGGTGCTTTAATACTCATTTTATTTCCAGTTACTCCAGTTGCAGTTTCCATATATTTCATTCCTACAGCCTGTCTTGGATTTTGCATGTTTTTTATTGACACCTAAGTTTTTGCTATCATAGGAAAGTGCTAGAAGAACAGTTGTTTCATTAAACATATTTATTGTGTACTATTCTCATATTCTGTAGTAAGTCATATACGTATAAATTTTTTATAGGCTTTCATCAATACCATAAAAACTATGTATTTCATACCATTAGCAATGCTATGATATTACATATATTAAATAACAAAATACCATTGTAAGCCACCAACTCTACTGGTTGGAAAGAGATAAGTTATCTACTGTCTAAATTTGTAGATAACAGACTAACAGCTCGATGACACCGCAGGAGGGCAGACATACAGATTAGATTAGATTAATACTTGTTCCATAGATCATGAATACGACACTTCATAATGATGTGGAACGTGTCAGGTCAATAAAAGATATCTGTACAAGATATTACATTACACAAAATATTGCATGACACTAATGTTTAAGTTCTTTTTTTTCCCCTCCCTATTTATATCTAAAAATTCAGCCAATGAGTAGAAGGAGTTGTCATCTAGAAATTCTTTTAATTTATTTTTAAATGTTGGTTGGCTATCTGTCAGGCTTTTGATGCTGTTTGGTAGGTGACCAAAGACTTTTGTGGCAGCCTAATTTACCCCTTTTGTGCCAAAGTCAGATTTAACCCTGCATAGTGAAGATCATCCTTTCTTCTGGTGTTATAGCTATGCACACTGCTATTACTTTTGAACTGGGTTGGATTATTAACAACAAATTTCACAAGTGAATATATATACTGTGAGGTTACTGTGAGGATCCCTAGATCCTTAAATAGATGTCTGCAGGATGACCACGGGTGGGCACCAGCAATTATTCTAATTACACGCTTTTGAACAATGAATACTTTTCTACTCAACGATGAATTACCCCAGAATATGATGCCATAAGAAAGCAGTGAATGAAAGTAGGCATAGTAAGCTAATTTACTGAGATTCTTATCACTAAAATTTGCAATAACCCTAATAGCATACGTAGCTGAACTCAGACGTTTCAGCAGACCATCAATGTGTTGCTTCCAGTTTAACCTCTCATCAATGGACACACCTAAAAATTTTGAAAATTCTACCTTAGCTACAGACTTCTGTTCAAAGTCTATATTTATTACTGGATACACTGGACTCGCATTCGGGAGGACGACGGTTCAATCCCGCGTCCGGCCATCCTGATTTAGGTTTTCCGTGATTTCCCTAAATCACTCCAGGCAAATGCCGGGATGGTTCCTCTGAAAGGGCACGGCCGACTTCCTTCCCTAATCCGATGAGACCGATGACCACGCTGTCTGGTCTCCTTCCCCAAACAACCAACCAACCAACCTATTACTGGAGTTGTGCCATTTACTGTACGGAACTGTATATACTGTGTTTTATCAAAATTTAGAGAGAGTCCGTTTGCTGAGAACCACTTGATAATTTTGTGAAAAACATCATTTATAATTACATCACTTAGTTCTTGGTTTTTGGATGTTATTACTATACTTGTATCATCAGCAAAAAGAACTAACTTTGCATCTTCATCAATGTGGAATGGTAAGTCATTAATGTATATCAAGAACAGTAAAGGACCTTTGAGAGATCACAAAAAATACCAATGGGTGATGTCCGGTTATTCAGAGCATTTAATATTTGATCAGTGAAAGCGTATATAGCATTTTCTGTTGAAACTGACATTTTGTTAGTACTTTATTTTTACAAATATGGGAGGCTACTCTTGAATACATTACTTTATCAAAACTTTTTGATAGAGCTGTCAGAAGAGAGATTGGGCGGTAGTTGTTGACATCCGACGTATCCCCATTTTTATGCAATGGTTTTACAATGGCATATTTCAGTCTATCGGGGAAAACACCCTGCTCCAAAGAGCTATTACATACGTGGCTAAGAATCCTACTTATCTGTGTGGAACAAGCTTTAAGTACCTTGCTGAAAATGCCATCCATTCCGTAAGAGCTTTTACTTTTCAGTGAGTTTATTATTTTACTGATTTCAGAGGGAGAGGTTGGTGGAAATACAGTTGTTTCAAACTGCACAGGTATGGCCTCTTCTATTAGTAGCCTTGCCTCTTCTAGTGAAGATCTAGACCCTATTTCCTCCACAACATTTAAAAAATGATTATTGAAAATATTTTCAATTTCTGATTGTTTGTTAGTACGCTTGTCATTCAGTTTTATGGCACTGAAGTCTTCCTGTGCTCTTGGTTGCCCTGTTTCACTTTCAATAATATTCCAAATTGCTTTAATTTTATTATCAGAGTTGCTGATCTCAGACATGATACACATGCTTCTGGACTTTTTAAATAACTTTTCTTAGTACTGCACAATAGTTTTTATAATATAGAACAATTTCGGGGTCAGTACTCCCTCTTGCTGTTAGATACAGTTCTCTTTTACGGTTGCAAGATATTCTTATTCCTTTAGTTAGCCAAGGTTTATTATATGTTTTCTTGGAATTATGTTTAACTATTTTCTTGGGAAAACAATTTTCAAATACCCTTAAAAATGTATCGTGAAATAAGTTATATTTCAAGTTTGCATCGGGTTCCTTATACACTTCATCCCAGTCTAGCTGCTGTAGGCTTTCCCTAAAGTTTGCAATATTTATATTGTTAATTGAACGCACTGCTTTGAAATTCTGATTTGATACACTGCATGGAGCTATGTCACGTACTGTAACTAGCTGTGCACCATGATCTGAAAGACGATTCTCAGCAGGATAAGCATTTATGTCTTCAACTTATCTTGGTCTATAAAAAAGTTATCTATCAATGTCCTACTGTTCTTTGTTATCCGAGTAGGAAAATCAATGACGGAGCTCAAATTGAAAGAACTGAGTAATACTACAAGGTCATTTTCCCTATTACACTCTTTCAGGGAATCAACATTGAAATCCCCACAAATGATAATTTTCTAGAAATAGCTGGAAATTCCCTGAGGGGGACCTATACACTGTTACAATTATGAAAGTGCCATCATTTAGTTTTAGTTCAGTGGCACATGCTTCCATATGTTGCTATACACAAAATTTTTTAGTTTCTAAATTTTTTACACTGTGGAAGCTTCTGACATATATGGCAACTCCTCCTCTCATCATATTTTCTCTACTTACATGTGCAGCTAATATGTACCCATTGATGCTAACCTTTTGCATATCAGTGACAATGTGATGCTCAGACAGGCATAGTACATCTATTACATTCTCAGTTTCTATATCTTCTAAACAAAGCAGAAGCTCATCAATTTTATTCTTCAATCCCCCAATATTTTAATGAAATATACTAACATTATTTTTCACTTTACTTTTGTGAGTATCTTGAACTTTTTTAACATCTTTAGTACTTGCCTGGCTGAGTTTCCCACTGGACACTGATCTTACACTAAAAAAAGAGTTTCACCCACTTAGTGCAGTTCTATGTAAGTTTGCCGTTACTGTTTGATACTTTATAGTCACCTTTTAATTAAATATACTTTCATCAGTTACAAAACTAAATCCGGTCTTCAAATCATGCCATTTTATATGCAGTTTGCACTCACACTTGCAACCTGCTTGAGATAATGACCAAAGTCATACTAACTAATAAGCGCCAAAACTATCGGCAGGTGAAAAACTATTCCCTGCTTTTAGTAAGGGTCATCACATCATTAATGCTACTCTGCCAGAGTAAAGGCAAGTAAGGGTGGATGTGATCTTTCGGATACAGTCTCAGTCTCTGTATTGTTACATCTCCTTACTAATAGTTTCCAGAATCTTCAATCAACAAGGATGTTTGGAAATAAAAGAAAAAATCCTGAAAAATTAATGAAAGATTACCAAAATTTTGAAAAGTAAGACATGATTTACCCCAAAATTTAATGAAAGTACACCAGAAATTCACATTAATGATCTGAAAGTATAAACATTTTGAAGTACTACAAATATACTATTTAACACATCTTTAATGTTGTTCATTAACATAATTATTATAAATGCATAGCATTGTCTTCCACATATGCAGACCTAATCCAAAAACTAAACGCTGTTCTTTCCTGACAGTCGCACATATATTATTTTAGCACTTGATAATGTGGTTAATTTCATTCGTTAATGTCCTTTGGAATATCTCCTCCACTAATTTTTTGTAATTATATTTTCCGCTTAGTCTTCTTCCACTCCTGCAGCTAGTATGCTTACTTTCATGTTTTTTTTTTTTTTTTTTTTTTTTTTTTTTTTTTTTTTTTTTTTTGTCTTTCATTGGTGCTGGTATTTGATGAAGATGTACAATAAGAGCATAAGGTGTTTCATTTTACTTTCTTTTCAATGCCTTTTTTTTTTTTATAACTATAAATTTGGCGAAACTTCTTATACTTCTGCTAATAATTCTGTCAGACTTTTTTCTTTCTCCTGATATTGTTTATCTCATATTAAATCATATCTCGGAAAGTTCAGTATCTTTTTATTCTTCTTTGTACATCAGAATTCCAGTGTGTCTGTTAGTACTCATTGCTGCATATACAGCTATTGCTTATCTAAGAGAAAAACACAGTACTTCTTTTCCAATGTCATCTTCCAAAAAACACATTTGCTATTTATCTACCTTCTTCCCTCAAAGTCACCTTCTTTCTTTTTCATGCACCATACACTATGTGATGAAAAGTACCTGGACATCTGGCCCTTCTGGAATTCAATATGGTGTTGGCCTACCCTTAGCCTTGATGACAGCTTCCACTATCACAGGCATACGTTCAGTCAGGTGTTGGAAGGTTTTTTGGGGACTGGCACCTCATTCTTGATGGAGTGCTGCACTGAGGAGAGGTATCAATGTTGGTCAGTGAGGCCTCGCACGAAGTTGGCATTCCAAAACATTCTTTGCTGATAGTGCCACTCAAAACAGAAAGGGGTACAAGCCCCCTCCATGAAAAACACGACCACACCATAACACTACCACCTCTGAATTTTACTGTTGGCACTACACACGTTCACCGGGCATTCACCCTACCCACACCCTGCTATCGGATTGCCACATTGTGTACTGTGATTCATCACTCCACACAACGTTTTTCCACTGTTCAATTGTCCAGTGTTTACGCTCCTTACACCAAGCGAGGCATCGTTTCACATTTACTGACATGATGTGTGGCTTATGAGCAGCCGCTTGTCTGTGAAATCAAAGTTTTCTCACCTGCCGCCTATCTGTCATAGTACTTGCAGTGGATCGTGTTGCAGTTTGGAACGCTTGTGTGATGGTGTAGATAGATGTCTGCCTATTACACATTATGATCCTCTTCAACTGTCTGTGGTCTCGGTCAGTCAACTGACGAGGTCGGCCTGTGCACTTTTGTGCTGCACGTGTCCCTTCATGTTTCCACTTCACTATCACATCAGAAACAGTGGACCTAGGGATGTTTAGAAGTGTGGAAATCTCATGTACAGACGTATGACATCAAGTGTCACCCAATCACCTGACCACATTCGAAGTCAGAGTTCCACAGAGCACCCCATTCTGCTCTCTCACAATGTCTAATGACTACTGGGGCTGATATGGAGTAGCTGGCAGTAGGTGGCAGTGCAATGCACCTAATATGAAAAATGTATGTTTTTAGGGTTGTCTGGATGCTTTTGATCACATAGTGTAGCTTCATATTGTCTCATTTCTCCTGAATATTTCATCATAATTCTTCTTAACATCACTTAGTTTCTCTCATAGATTCCTAATATAAGTACGACACAACAGTTTGTGCAAGCAATACATGTCTCCCTAACAACTGTAAATAATGTAAATGACCATATAACACATGAATTCCCTGTGATGTGACACACACATCCACTGATTTAACTCCAACGGCACTTGGCAGTTAATAGATTTCTTGCATTTGCAAAGTGCCATTAACTTTAAATCCACTAGCTGGAAAACTATATTTCCATTCTTTCCTTCAGTACTTTATCGTAAACATTACTTGTTATGGCACACAGGAACTTCCAGAATCTATTATTAATTTCATTGTTTGGCTATATAGTTCTCTCATAATAATTGGGTTAGTTCCAGTCCTCTTTCATTCCTCTAGTAAACTTTCCTGTTTTTCATTTAACCTTTCCGTTTTTCATGACTGACATGGTTTTTGCACCAGTAGCTGCTGCTGTCTTACAGATTTTGGATCTTAACACTAGCAGGAGATTCCTGCTGTCTCATTTGCTTGCTGGTTTGCTCCTCGTTCTAGGCAGATCTGCTTGACAGTCACACTCGGGCATACGACTCCCTCTTCTCATCCACTTATTCTCTAAGTCTGAAGCCATAGTGATATCCCATCACCTATAATTTCTTTCTACTCCGTGATCTTCTTCTGTCTACCTGTGTCAAAAACATTTCTCTTCTTATCCAGCTATCTTTTTATGTATCTTTGCTGTATGAACATTAGTCTTATGTGTTTCACCATTCCCACAGCCTTGCCTTTTAGGAAGCTGTCTGCTTCTTATTCAGCTTGTGCGTGTAATACAGGTTCTTGGTCTGCTGCCATTTCTTCTGTTTCTGGTATCTTTCATGTCTGCTGGCTGTGTATATTGTGTAAGACTCCCTGCACTATCCACCTCACCAAGTCACCCTGTCCAATGAGAAGTGGATTTCTTCCAAGCTGTCATTCTAACAATGCACTTTCTTTTGAACAGAAATTTTAGCTTTGCAGTTAGGTAGAAATTCGATGGACATTTTGTTTCTAGCACTTACTGCTGTCTGCTTCTCAGTAGAAATCATTGTGGTCTGCAGTTCGTTACTTCCTGCTTGCTCTGCGTGTTCTCGAATTGACTGTTGCACATTCTATATCATTTGGCTCACACTGGCTGCTTTTTTTCTACCTGTAATATGTCCTGCAATATAGTTTCATGCTGTTTTTCCGTAATTTTCATCTTCCTGTCCTTAAATGTTTCCTGCATGTTCATTGTTTCTTCTTCAGTATTGTTCCTTACTACTTTTAGATCCAATAACACCTCTGTTTTTAATTCATCAAATTTCTTCTCTTATCCATCCCTTGACTGCCTTATCTCAATTACAATATTTTCTCCCATTTTGTTCATTGTCTTAGCAAGTATGTTGAATTTTTCATTCATATTTCTGTAGAAATTTTTGTGCTTTTTCATAAATTCGATTAGAATTTTCATTATTATACTTAGTACTGGCTTTATCGGTTCTGTATATTTAATTTTGCTGTCATCTTGCCTTGCCTCTACAGTTTCCTGACTGTAGGAGTGTACATAAGGAAAGGAAAATAATGGAATGCAGGACCCTGGACCGACTGCCCTACACTCAGGCTAAAAGGAAATTTGAAAGGGCCATCCCATGTGCATGACAACATCTTACACTGCTTCTATAACTGCTGTAAAACTACTGTTACAGCCCCATATGTTTCACCAATTCCAGTCAGCTCTCAGAAGAGCCATAAACTACACGTGCCCCCTTGATGGTGAGAGGGGGAGGGGGCGGTGGCCCTTCCCTCCCTGTTGCTCCTGCACCACCTACTTCGGGAGCAGCCCCCGCCCCCCACCCAAAAAAAAAAAAAAAAAAAAAAAATATGGGGACATCAGTCCCCAATTCTAAGCTGGAAAAGCGTAAGTCTTCTTCGGCTCCTCTCACTAGGAAGGGGTCCCTTGGGCCACTCCCTTCCCAGGTTCCTACCAGTGGCAAAGCGGATACCCACCAGTGGCTGAAGTAGCCACAGGTAACTGGTCGTAGGGATTCACTTTCCTCCTTAGTCCTGGAGACTGAATCAAAGACGCCCTCCCAGCTAGAGAAACCCAATGAACAGTGTGAGAAATCGAAAAAGAAGACCCCCAAGAACAAGGAAATTGTGGTAGTACCCACACCATCACTACCTACAAGCTCTGTGTCTGAGGATGAGGTGGAGATTCTGGCATCTGCTGAGGACCTAGATCTCGCCGGACCGTCAAATACAATGGATATAGACTGCTCAGGCAAAAAGTCGGTGGCAGCAGTTGGCCCTGAGGTGTAAACTACCTCATTGAATGTTCCATGCCTTCCCAGTCTCACGATGATGTCATCCTCCAGTGGAATTGAGGCGGTTTTTTCCACCACCTGGCTGAGTTACGTCAACTGTTAAGCTTTACATCTGCTTTCTGCACTGTCCCCTCCCCCCCTCCCCTCCCCCATGCAACCTGGTTCCCGGCGATGCGGACCCCTGCACTATGTGGCTATAAGGGATATTACAGGAACCGTAGCGACTATGATCGAGTGTCAGGTGGAGTTTGTGTTTGTCCTAAACTCTGTCTGTAGTGAAATGGTGCCCCTTCAAACCCCTCTTGAAACTGTGGTGTCAGGATAAGGACGATGTGGGAAATAACTGTCTGCAACATGTATCTTCCTCCAGATGGTACAGTACCCCTAAACGCATTGGCTGCACTGATTGCTCAACTCCCTAAACCCTTCCTACTTTTGGGATATTTTAACACTCGTAACCCCTTGCGGGGTGGCACCATGCTTAAGGGGCTCTGGAACGCCCTATACTTGCAATGT
This sequence comes from Schistocerca nitens, assembly GCF_023898315.1. Lineage (NCBI taxonomy): Eukaryota > Metazoa > Arthropoda > Insecta > Orthoptera > Acrididae > Schistocerca > Schistocerca nitens. The sequence continues at coordinate 419,889,865 of NC_064617.1, read as the reverse complement.
TAAAATAACTTAGGAAGTTGAACTTTTTACAGATTATTTATTGGAATATTGGCTACAACTTAACACAGGGATTTTACAAAATTTTAGTTCAGTAATTAAAGATGATTTTTTTTTCAATTGTAATGAAAATTCACAACCTTTTTTTTGCAATTTTTTATTTATATATTCAAAAATATACAGTTTTTTGGAAAAAATGCTGTGTTAAATTATGCAGAAGGTACTGTGTAACATTTACTGAAAGTTTGAAACAAATATGTTTGGAAGATCCTTAGAAAACATGTAATTAGTATGAGAAAATAAAAGTTTTGGGAATCGAGCGACAAAGATGGATTAACTTTTTAGTGCATGCCAGGTCCATAGGATGGATTATCTTCATCCTCTGCAAACTCCTCCTCCAGCTTCCTCTTGCTCCTCCTCCTGTTTACTCTTGCTTGTATTTCTAGACTCCTTACAGCCCTGTCTGCAGCCCGAAGGCGTTCCTTGTCTAAAGCAAGCACTGCTCGTACCATGTTAGAACCTATCTTCATTCCCATATTTCTAAATACCTTGCACCTTACAATGTTGCCATCATTGAAAGTCGCAACAGCATCATACACACCAAAGTGAAGTGTTTCTATTCCAACAAATACAGTCTTGGGGATTCTCGACCATATAACACTATTTACACTTTCATTGGGGTTTTGAGTTTTTCCGTGAATACACTTTTTCAACAGTTCAGGTGCTGCTAAGTCTCTGAAAATAGGTTTTATCACCTCCATTATTGCATGAGGCAGACTATGCTTATGAGTGTACACTTCACCAGTTAGCAATCCTTTGTTATATTTACACCAACTGTCTTCTTCTTTGGGACACAAGCTATGTTGGGGATTTTCATCGTCTTTATTGTTTACAGTAATAACACATACCTTTGGCTTTCCAACATTTCTCCTTTTGACAAACTGCCTATTGGCTTCTGTCTCGGGTTCTTCGGCCGACGTTCATCTAATGATTTTTCTGACGTTTCGCCAGCACGAGTGGCTGGCATTGTCAAAGCTTCACCCTCCATTGCCGGCAATGGAGGGTGAAGCTTTGACAATGCCAGCCACTCGTGCTGGCGAAACGTCAGAAAAATCATTAGATGAACGTCGGCCGAAGAACCCGAGACAGAAGCCAATAGGCAGTTTGTCAACAAGTGGCCACGAAAGCCTCAACAATTTTGTATTTCTCCTTTTCTTAAAAGCCTTCAGAGGATTTCTAATAACTTTACTTTTACTCTTTATTATACTTCAACAAAACAGAGTCTCAAGAAACAGAATTAATTACGAATATTTTCGAGATAACGACAGAGTAAATAAACATGAAACAATCGACAATCACACCAGCGATATATATTGAACCATCACAGGTTAGCCACAACACATACTTTATCTCACATCACTAAAATGTACCTGATGAACACGGACGTTAATAATAACACCATTTGACAGCAGTTTAACAGCGCCACAGTGGGTCACGCCCATGTAGAACACATTTCAAAAAAAATTTAAAAATAGTTGTAGTCTTCGGAATTGAATAAATTATATATCTATTAAAAGGTAATAGTCTGCAGATTCAGAAAACGCAAAAAAGTAAAAATTGAACTTTTCATGATTTTGAGCCTTTCCGGAGCCCCTTAATGGCCAAGGCAGAGATGTCGAAACTTCACTGTCTCAGTTCAACCTCTGCCTCTTAAACACTGAGGCCGCCACACACTTCAGTGTGGCTCATGGCAGTTACTCGGCCATTGATTTATCACTTTGCAGCCCAGGACTTCTTCCACTGGAGAGCACATGATGACCTGTGTGGTAGTGATCACTTTCCCATCTCCCTGTCACTGCTCCAGCATCAGACCCATGGACACTTGCCCAGATGGGCGTTAAACATGGCGGACTGGGAAACTTTCACCTCTGCTGTCACCATTGAATCTCCTCCACATGGTAACATCGATGTGATGGTTGAGCAGGTGACTACAACAATCGTTTCTGTGGTGGAAAGCACAATCCCTTGCTTTTTATTGTGTCGAAGATTTGCTGTTTTCAAGCAGACTCACTTCCTTGAACAAGAAGCTCCCATCATCAGCCTGTGCCTCCGTCAATGGAGGACGTGGACAAGATCTGTGCACTTTTATCTTCTTGCTGAAATGCACAATCCTTTATTGTGTGATGCCCAGCAAGCGATGAATGTGGCCCAAAGTAACATTTCTGATAGTCCAGTTTTCCACAAATAAGTAAAATTGCATATCAAGTCTCCTGAGCTGTATATCGCTGACCTTTGCTTGACATTACAACGATCTCTGTCTGTCTTCTGGGTATCACTCTTTATACAAGCTGGCTGCCTTGCTTCTTCAGCCTTGGTGATGAGGTGTTTCACATAGCCATCCTGTGCATTGTCTGTTTGAAATGGGTACAGTACATCCATTGTTGTATTTGCCTCACTAAAACTAAACTCCTCCCAAAGAGGGCATGAAAGTCCAACGGTACCAACCGGCTGCCGTGTCATCCTCAGCCCAGAGGTGTCACAGCCGTATGTCAGTTTCTGAGACTGGAGCCACTGCTTCTCAATCAAGTACCTCCTCAGTTTGCCTCACAAGGGCTGAGTGCACCCCACTTGCCAACAGCACTCGGCAGACCGGATGGTCACCCACCAAGTGCTAGCCCAGCCTGACAGTGCTTAACTTTGGTGATCTGACGGGAACCGGTGTTACCATTATGGCAAGGCTGTTGGCATTTGCCTCACTACTGTGGAGCAATAAGAATAGGGTGAAGCATGTAGTGTCGCAGTTCATTGTTTTACATGCAAATGTCATGATGTGGCAATATTTTATTTGATTCTTTCTGTTCAACAACAGTGTATATTGAAAGCATATCTGCCAATGTCCCATTACCGCATTCATTAAGGCCGTTAGTCTTTGTGTGATAGGTTGCTGTCATTCTGTGGGTTACATTGAAATATGAAATTACCTCTGATACTAGTCTCAAATGGAAAAGCTGTACATGGTCAGAAATATCATACGGAGTGCTCCATGCTTCAAAATTATGTCCTTTACAAGGAACTTCACACTGCCCTGAGCTTCTGGTGAGGTAGTGGGTGTAGACTATTATCTCTAGATCCCTGCTGATTGACTTTGTGAAACTCCACAAGAGATCAGTTCAGTCTAGTGGAATGACACTGCTTCAGGTGGAAATGTTATCAGATGCTTGGAGGTAACTGCAACACATCCTTTCACCACTGGCATCATTTAGTGACTCGCACAATGTTTAAGGGATTGGTAGAAACAAGGCAATGATACCTGTGTCTGACTGTCTGGAATCTTCACAAATCCCAAATTGCCAGATGTTGAAGAATTGCAGAAATATTAAAGATTACTGGTTGTAAATGAGCTTAGATGATGAGCAACCTTTTTAACCCCACTGAATCATAATTCTTCTCATACAGTGTTATGTTTATTAATTGGAATTCTCCTTTGGTTGGACACTCCTCCTTCAAGGCTTCTATGGATTTTTGCAGTGCTTGATCTTCCCTCTGTTCAATGTCAGTGTCATTTATTACAGCAGTGATAGAGATTTTGTCCATGCTGCTATGTTCTGTCAAAGAATTCCTTGAAAAGCAGTCAGTGTCTTTGTGTTTACATCAGTTTTTGTATGCATTGTGACATCATACTCATGAAGTCTCGGTGCTGTCTTATCAGTTGACCCAAGGGATCTGTCGCACTAGTCAGCTAGCATAGAAAATGGTGGTCTGTTACAGTGGAGGCTGGTTTGCCAAATAAGTGACCTGAACTTGTTGCATCAGAAAAATTTGAGATCTCCCAGCAGTAATTCTTGCAAAGGATGTGCCTTTGTACAGAAGCCCTTTATGAATTGCAAGTAGTATGAGCACATTGTGAGAACTTCTCACACCATGAATGTGCTGGGAAATAAGAAAATCTATGATTGCTCTCTGGAGGAAAAAAAAAAAAAAAAAGTGATTAGTGTTTGATGACTGTTACTGGGCAAGACATTAACCATCACAACATTCCTGTTCACACCAGTCGACTACAGCCAATTGTAGTGTCTGTGGGTTCATACCCGTTGCAAGACTCCTGGCAAGATCACTCCGCAACATGCTGTAACTGTTCCCTGTCATTATAAAGCGGTACCAGCTGCTCTCCTAGCAGCTGCTGGCGTTGGTTCAAGGATGAAAACTGTAGCATCGAGAGTATCTCTAAACTTTGAACAATTAATGTCCTTGAAATTAAGCTTCATTTGGGGTGACACTATGTGTTTTGTCTGCAGTGCATATTGTGTTTTGATTGAGGTGTTAACACTGCTGAATTTTGGATTGCTCACCATTCTGGTCATTATGCATGTATATCTCTTTGGTCAGGATACCGTTAAATTTGCCAATAACAATACATGTGCACTTTGATGTAGGAAGTTAGCAGGTTCCTTGATGCTGAACTTTGCATCTTGTGGCTTGTGAAGGGATGATAGAATATCATTTGATTTCCACAGTTTGAACTCTTAGATCTTTGCATGATTGAAGGCTGTGAAAAAGGATTTGTATACACAGTTGAACAGAGAAGGCACTCCCACATTTGTAATAGATTTCTTTCAACAGCTATAGTCGAGTGGTGTGAATTGATCCCTGACAACTGCAGTAGGCTGGGCATGACAGCTTTGTGTGTGTGCTGCAGCCAATTGCTTAATGTGATTTTGTAAAAGCCTCTATGGCAATGCTTCAGTGATGTCACAGCTCTATAGGTGGCTGTTGTTTTTGTCTGTAGTCATCTGAGCCTTGGAGTTGAAAGCTGGCAACAACACTGCCATCTGTTAGTGGTCTTCTTACACTGTGTTGACTGTAGTTGCATATCTCCTACTCCAACTGAACAAATATTGTAGCATTTACAGTTTTGATTGTATAGTTTTCTTAACTTGCAAATATTCAGATGAATTAGCCAATTTCCTTCCCTACCATAATCCAATGTGAGCTTCAGCCTTTGTTTTTTATTTTTTCGTTTTTGTTGTTGTGCACACATCTGCTACATTCACTGAAATGACTGTCAACTCTAGCCCTGAAAGAACCCAAATAATATTGCCGTGCTGCATGCTTTGTGGAGTAATGGTTAGCATTGATGGCTGGCAATCTGCAGGTCGCCAGCTCAAATTTCATCACCGCTATATATTTTTGTTTAGAGTTTACCATTCCTGGAAAGTTCTCAAAAATTTTGTTTGTTTGTAACATTTCTGGAATATTTAGTGTTTGTCCCTCCATTTAGGAGTTCTATTATATCTGTATGTTTGTGTCAGTAATAAATGTGCTTACAGTGCTAAGTGTTGTACTTCACTGATGACTCTGCTTTTGTATTTGGACTTGGTTGTGGTAACAATGTGGATTGTTTGATGGAGACGCCTGGTATTTCTTAACATCTCCAACGCTGTGGCTCCAATTAGACGCAATTAAAGCCTTCACTTATGCTAATGGAAGGTGGAATACTAGTAGTACATTGTTCCATAGGTCTGTACTTTCAGGAGAGCAATGAATTCCAAGCCAGCAGTAACTCAGCAGTAACCATCCATCAGTGTTTTATGGAGAAACTGTTTGGGAGCTTACAAAATGTCTAAAAAGATTCAACTGAGTCACCAGATACAACTACTTTCACGCCACAAAAGTCCAGTTGCAACATTAATCACTGCATCTCAGTTGCTGCTGTCACAGATATTGACAAGATAGCTTGCAGCCTTTTAATGGCTGAAGTTGTTGACACATACTGGCCAAGGCAGACACCTGCGAGGTGCCCAGTTTGCAGCATAAAAAACACATGTTGCGGAAAGGGCAGTGATATCATTGATGCTGTGGACTGCAATCTGGACATGATCTGATAGCACAAACATTTTTGGGGTCCTTTGACAATAGTGAGGAGGAAAATGTTGTACGAGTGTCTGCTTGCTTTGGGACACACTGGCGTTGAACGAAGCACCTCCATTTGTGCTCATTTATGTATGGTGAGGGTGGAGAATTGTTAATTACTGCACTAACTACTAAAACCTATGTCACCAGACAAATGGGTTCTCAGTAAATTGGATGATGATGTTGATTGGAAGTCATCCGTTGATCTTGGAGTGTAATGTCTACTAAGACTACTAACAACATTGACACCTGAATAATTGTGAAATAGTTCTTGCAGTGACGCAGTTACTTCGTGAGCCTTGGTATTTTTTAACACACCACTCGAGACAGGATCAAACATCTCTAAATGTTTTGCACTAATGTTTCAATCCAGAGTGAGACGGGTAATAACATCGTAGATAAAGGAGTCCGCATTGGATGTACCACACTGTTTACAGGAAAAGTCACACTTGTCTGCCAAGCTTCATAAGTCAGCAGCCCACACTGTGCAGGAGGGTCATTCCATGTCAAGTCACCCAGGCCTTGACACCAACCATGTCAGATTTTGATGAAACTTGGTACAATTACTTCTTTTATCATCCTGAAAGCACTTGTAAAATTTTTTTGCTCTATCTCTTATAGTTTTTTTTTATAAATTTTTAAAGTTTTTAGATTTGGCGTTGTTTCAGCAGTCGGAAACTGTAACTTAAACGTGTCCTCACAACTAAAAAAATTTGTATATTAAAGAATACTCAAGATATCAGTACGAAATTTTGGAATAAGTTTGTGTATTATATCTAAATGTAAAAAAAAAATTACCATAAAGATATATTAAATTCTTCCAAATGAAAAAAAAATTTTCAAGTTTTTTATTTTAGCTAACGGATGTTTAGTTTTACAAAAACTGCAATATCTAGAGTCTCAGACCTGATAGGAAGCTCAAATTTGTTTTAAAATACTCTTCATTGTATAGGATATTAGATAAAAGAAAAATTATGTTGGTTTTTTACCTGTTTAATAGTTATCTAATTTTTAAAATAATATTAATTATATTTTAAAAATAAAAAATACCAAGTGACTTAGACACCGAAAATAAGTTTTTGTCTTCTTGGAGTAACAATGTACACTTGGATTTTGTATTGTTACTCCTGTGTTTTGAAGTAAAAAATTATTACAGTGTTAAATAGTGCTTGGATAGTATTTTATTAAGTTTATTCGAACTCTCATTAAGTACTGTTACTTAGTTTACAGAGATTCTTTTCCAATATCCTATAAAAGTAACCAGAACAGTAATCAGACCAAAAGTGAAATCAGTATGTCAGATATTCAAACCTGTAGTGTAGGGTTATTTAAAAAATCTGACTGTTTCCAAACAACCTACACACCTTCAAAAAAGTTACAACCGGTATCAGAATTGAGTGAGGAAGAAAAAGATTTGATCCACTTGCGATCTGGAATTAATCTGTGTTAATTTAAGAATATATGTTCACACCACAGCTACTACTTTTTAAATGTTTTTGAAAAGTATCAAACAACATGTGTAGACCCACTAAAAACACAAAAAGCCCATCAAAAAATCGTTGAGAAGTGTAGGCTTGGATCTTTCTAAGCAATTACTGACAAAAAATATTAGCATAAAACCTGGACAAAAGCTTTGCTCAACATGTCGTAACTTTTGTGAGGAAAAATTAAGAGTTGAAGTCAATGAAAGTGAAACAGATGATGAAGTCATGGTTGAATTAGAATCATTGGAATCCAGAAATGAATCCCTCGTACAAACAAACATTGCTCTTGATTATTTAGGTTTAACACCGATAAAGCTTCATGGCTTGTCAGAACAAAGTAAAGGGTCTTATTTTAAAAGGAAGGTTAGCAGTATTGAAAAGACTGCAAAAAAGGCGGTTTCAAAAGCATTAAAATATGATGCACCAAGTTCTGATGATGACGAAGAAGATAAAAGTGTGGTTGAGAAAGCAAAGGATTTTGATGTAATGATTTCTCTTATGAAAGAGAAGATTTAATCTGTTGGGAGGTCTAGAAAAATCCAGATTCTGACCTTGGCTCCAGATTCTTGGACTCGAAATAAAGTGATGAAAGAATTTAATGTAAGTGAGTACATGGTGCGACAAGCTAGAAAGCTAAAATCTGAAAAGGGTATTTTGGAAACTCCTGGTCCAAAAAAAGGTAAAACTCTTTCTGAAAATAGAGTAAGACTTGTAACAGATTTTTATGAAAAGGATGAAAGTTCCAGAGTGAAACCTGGAACAAAAGACAAAGTAAGTGTTCAAAAAAATGTGTACATGCAAAAAGGACTCATTTTGTGTAACTTGAGAGAACTCTATTATTCTTTCAAATGGGAGAATTCCGAGGTAGAAGTAGGATTTTCAAAATTTTGTTTCTTGAGACCTAAATGGTGTATCCTTGCTGGTGCTGCAGGCACACACACTGTATGTGTATGCAGTATCCACCAGAATGTTAAACTATTACTGGATGCTGTGAAAATTGAAAAATCTTATAAAGACCTAATTAAGATGCTTGTGTGCAACACGGAAAACCAAAACTGCATGCTACATCATTGCGACAGCTGTCCTGCAAATACTGCACTAACTGAGTACTTAACTGAAAAACTAAGTGAAGATTATGATTTAGAAGAAGAAATTGTAATCAGTCAGTGGGTTAACACAGACAGGGCAGAAATGATCAAACAGTCTATCAGTGTTGAAGACTACATTTCTTTATTGGTTAGGTCATTGGAAAAGCTCACCCCGCACTCGTTTATAGCAAAATCCCAATCAGCAGCCTTTAAAAGATTGAAAGAAGACCCACCACCCAAAACAGCAATTATTGTGATGGATTTCAGTGAAAATTATTCCTTTGTTATAAAAAATGAGATCCAAAGTTACCACTGGAATAGAGGTGGTTGTACTCTACACCCAGTTGGAGTTTTTCTAAGAAATGAGGAAAACAATGTTTTTGTTTCCAACCACTGTTTTATTAGTGATGACCAAGAACATGACACTGGTTTTGTTAACTTTGTACAAAAAGAAATTACAAAGTGGCTGTCATTACATCATACTGACATTGACTCAGCTCACTACTTTACAGATGATTGTGCTGGGCAGTACAAAAATAGAAACAGTTTTAAAAATTTGACTGAACACTTGAGAGACTTTAATTTGAAGGCCCAACACTCTTTTTTTGCAACAAGTCATTGGAAGTCAATTTGTGATGGGCCTAGGAGGAACTATTAAAAGAATTTTATGGAAAGCCAGTCTACAGCTTTCAGACATAGAACAAATAATGACAGCAATCAATGTGTACAAGTTTTGTGAAAAAAATATTGAGAACATTCATTTTCACTTTATTGACAAAAAAGAAGCTGATTTGCTACAGTTAAAACTAGAAAAACGTTTTTCAGCAACCCGAACCATTCCTGGAACTAGAAGTTTTCATAACTTCAAACCACTTCCAACAAACAACCTTGAAATTAGAAGGACTACAGATAGTGTAAAACCATCCTTAGTCTTTTCTTTCCATTCTTCTTCTGATTGGGTTCGTGTTGAACCATCCATAAATTGCTATGTGGCTGCAAATTATGATGGTAACTGGTACTTTGGACTGGTAAAAACAATATTCAATGATGAAGAAGATGCAGAAATTCTATTTCTACATCCTTCAGGACCCGCTGCATCATTTTATTGGCCTGAAAGAGAAGATTCCTGCATAGTGCCTTTGGAGCACATAGTCTGTGTAGTAGACGCACCTCAATCAAGCGGCACTGGGAGAATGTATTACTTCAAAAAAGACTGTATCAAAAGAACTGAAAGCTCTTGGATGAAGTGGAAAAACAGTTTGAATCAGAATTAATGTTTATTAAAAAGACAAAATTACTCAAAAAATTCAATGTTTCAAGCAATCAGTTGGGTTATACATAAGTGTCGTAAGTAAACTATCTTCGTACATAATTCTAATGTAATCTACTATAATTAATAAACATGTTAAAAAGCCATCATTATTTTTGTTTTATCAAGTAGCCTATATGTTTAAGAGTAAATTAAAACAAATTTGAGCATTCTATCAGGTCTGAGACTCTAGATATTGCAATTCTTATAAAACAAAACATCCGTTAAAAAAAAAAAAAGAAAAAAATACATATATATATTTTTTTTCATAGAAAATATGAATATATTTTAATAGCATCATTTTTATCTTCAAATATGTATAATAAATAAACTTGCAGCAAAAATTCATGATGTTATCTAAAAGAGTTTTTAAGATAAGCAAATTTAAAGTTTTGAATACAAATTAAATTGACCACTTCCGAAGGTTCAGAAAACGCAAAACATAAAAACTTTAAAAATTTATAAAAAAACTGTAAGAGATACAGCAAAAAAAAATTGCAGGTGTTGTCAGGATGGTATTAGAACCATTTGAGCCAAATTTCATGAAAATCTAAGGAGGTGGGTGTAAAATTTATTTTTTATTGGGTGATTTGATATGGAATGACCCAGGAGTGGTTTCCTTAAACCTGAGCATAGCCACAACAATGTGAGTTTGGAGACCATAATAGTCAGTCCACAAACTACAAAAATCAGAAAAAGTCAAACTACTAGGATCTGGGAGTGGCCAGAGTTTTCGCACCACTTCATACAGTTTCCTACTGGAAGACAGTAAGAGTGCACACTGATGCCCAGTGTCCGTAATTTGACTCACACTGAAATGACAGAAATAGATCTCCCAATCTTCATTTGCCTCATCAGCACAAGTGAAGGTCAGGTGGGGAGGTGAGCCAGACACAGCCGATGACTGCTATTAGTGTAGCAGTAGCTGTAACAGCTGTGTGTGGTGTTGTTGCCTGTCTAGCTGCCTGTCTAGATGTTGCTGGTGTTCTGTAGCAACTGCTGCTGCCACAACTTGAGAAACTCATGAACCAAGCCATACTGGTATAGCTGAATGGTGAAAAAATTCTCATCACCAATTTTCTATCCTGTTTTGTATAAGTAGAAACACATGTTTGTGATTACTCATGCTGGTGGTCACAAAGAAACTGGCAGACTGAAAAAAGCAGTTTTGGAGGTGACTAACATGTGGAGGTCACGAGGTGAATTAATAACCAAGACAAGTCCCTAGAGTATCCGAGTTGTCTAAGCGTGTACCACAATCCAAATCACAAAACGTGGTTAGAATGCTTTGCTATCCAGTGGTGCATATGTAAGGCTTCAGTGACTGGCAAGAGATTGGCCGCAACTGCCAGACTGTGGTATATTGGCAAACACTCGTCAGAGGGCGGTGCTCCTTTCTGCGGTGGCCACACTTTGTACAGGTGCAAACAGTGGCTGTCACCTGGACCCTAAGTATCTCTGACGTACTCACTCTTATCAGTACTCAGACTATGCAGGGAATCCGAATCACCATGGGATACTAAAGGAACAGCCTTACATTTAAAGGAAATTTGCAGTAATTTTTTCAGAAATTGTCAAAGGGACGGCTGCCAGTACACCACCATGACCTAGTCTTTCTCATTCACCAGGTAGTAAGAGAAGAAATAAAACAGTTTATGGCACCCAGGAATGTTGGACAAAGTACTCAAGAGACAGCACCATGAATATCAACCCTGTATGTCAGAAGGTAATAGAGAATATTCCTGGAGATGTGTAATGATCTTTGGCACCAATCTACGCCATTAGTCAAAGACAGCTTGAAGAATGGACTCAGCCAATTCGGACTTATGCCGCAGCTGTCAAATGTCTACTCAATATCTAGCCAGTGCAGGTAGAATCAGCTGCTCCGAAAAGTATAATGCCTCACAGAACAAGAGACGTTTGGATAACAGAGGATTACACACTGGTTTGTTTTAACTGTGGACACATTGCACACTACACTACTGTAGAGAAATATGGTGAGTGTACAGTGACTATAATACCCCAAGATGTCAACCATCACAACAGTCAACTGCAGATTTATTAGTTGACTTGTGGATCAATGGTCATCACCACACCATGGACGAGATTGCTCCCCAGCACTCTGTAGCCATTCCCCATTGTTGTACTGGGGTATCAGCCACTCACATAGCCACTGAATTCAGGGTAACTGAGATGAACATCTAAGGAGGTGAGCTCAACAAAGATGATAATCCTCCTTGGATGACAGTTACCAAGACGACAGGAAATGTCATCGATGGCCAGCTTATCCAGGCACTACTCGAATCTGGAGTTTCTTTTTCAGTAAAGTTAAAAACTTATTGTCACCGTCTAAAGAAGACTATATTTTGTGATGTAAAAACAGTACTGCTTAAGGTCGCATATGGGAAATACGTCCACCCGGCAGGAACATGCATTGCAAAAATGACTATCAGTAACAGAACTCATCCCTTCAAATTCGTCATTTTAACAGATTGTGATCATTACGTTATTCGGGGATGAGACTTCTTGCAGACATCACAGCAGTCAGACTGTGGAAGATCAGAACCCCAGAGTGATGAAGCTATTCCAACAAGCACACATAACAAAGATAGCTCTTGGCACTTGTTTGCTGCTGAAGACATTGTTAGACTGCTGTCATCAATTGGATGAGTTGCATTAATCAGTCTAGAGGCACAGTTAAAATGTGAATCTTTTGTCAGTTGCGAAAAGCTTATTGGGCTCACAAAAGGTATCTGCATACCAACAATCATCGTAAGCACTGTGGATGGTAAAGGAGAAATTTAGGTCACTAATAGTCACAAGCAGCCACAAGTCACCCCAAAAGTATACGTGTACAGAAGGTGAACCAGTTCAGGATGGGCAGTCCAATACCATTGAAAAGATTGTTCTCTACTACAGCTGCGGACCAAGCAGTAGAGAAAGCTACTGTCAAACTGCCAATAGAATCTGTTCTGAATGAGAAACAATGTCAATGAGTGTTAGCTATTCTTCACCAATTTTCAGATACTTTCAAATCTGGACTGGAGAAAAGCCAGAACAAGCAGTCTGTGGTAAAACACTGTGTCAACATTGGGGATCATCCACAAATTAGCCAGCGCTAATGTAGAGTGTCACCGACTGAATGACACATAATTCGCAGGGAAGAGAGAAGTGCTGTAAGATGACATCATTGAACCTTCAGTGTGTCCTTGGTCCTCCTCCTGTGGTTTTTATGAAGGGGAAGGATGTCAACTACTGATGAGTGAACAGAATAATGAAAAAAGATATCTACCTATTGCCACACATTAATGATTCCCTGGACCGTTTGAAAAGGGCAAAGTATTTGTCAAATCTGGCTATGCAGAATGGCAAGTTGAGGTTGATGAAGCTTACGAGGAAAAGGTGACTTTAATACCTGATAGCCTCTCTGAGTTCAAAGTTAAGTTGTTTGGACTGTGTACCCCTCTAGCCATAACATATAAAGGACAATCTGCTTCAACACCTTAAATGGATGCCATTGTATGCTGTCTGGATGATATTATTTTTTGAAGACATTTGAAGAATATCTCTAAGCCATCTGACAACTGTGCTGAAGTGTTTTCAGATTGCAAGCCTCTGCCTGAAACCAAGAAAGAACCACTTTGCCCAGAAAATATAAATCATAGGGCACCTAATGAATGGCAGGTGAGACCATCCCGATCCAGAGAAAATAAGAAGTCATAGATTTTCCTACTCCTCGCCACATTTTGACATGAGAAGTTTCCTTGGAATGTGCTCATACTACTAGTGATTCATAAAGGATGTCTATATCAAGGCACATCCCTTGCAACAATTACTGCACGGGGACCCCATATTTCCCAGGAATGAGGTGCAAGAAAGATCTTTCTTATTTCTTAAGGAGGTGCAACATTGCCAGTCTTAGCATTATATGGCAAGAGTACCAAGACAGAACTTCACACTCACACTGTCAGGTGTGAGATAAGTGCAGTTCTTGTACAGATTCAGGAAGGTGTTGGTAGGGTAGCAACTTATAGTTCTTGAGTATTTTGAGTGTGAGATGAACTGCTCAGCAAACAAAAAAGTGTCATGCCATTGTTTGTTCATCAGCAAGTTCTGGTCATTTTTATTTGGCAAACTGTTCTCCTTCGTAACTGACCACTATTCTCTATACTGGCTGACTAGCCTAAAGGATCCATTGGGTCAACTGGTGAGGCAGGTGCTGAGGCTTCATGAGTGTGATGTCACAGTGGTATACAAAAACGGATGTTAACACAAGGATGTCAACTGATTTTCGAAGAGTCCTTTGGCGGAACATGCTAGTGTTGACAAAATTTTGGTCATCGCTGCACTAAATGACATTGCAGCTGAACAGAGAGAAGATCTAGCATTGCTGAAAATGATAGGAGCCTTTAAGGAGAAGGAACCGAGAAAAGGGAATACCAATTAATACACAAAACTTTGTATAAGAGGAACGTTGATCCAATGGGATGGAAATGGTTGCTTGTCATCCCTGCTCATCTGTGGAATCAACCTCTTGGGGAAGATCACGAAGTCAACTAACAGGAATCGAAGGATAATAGTCTGCACTAACTTCTTCACCCGTTATGCTGTCACTAAAGCTATGATGACTACTGTACCTCTAGAAATTGTAAGGTTACATGTAGAAATTATTTTGTAGTGTGGGGCACTCATCATGAAAAAATTTTACATGAGACTAATGACAGAGGTAATTTCACATTGGCAACATCACCCACAGGATGACAGCTACCTGTCATATACAGACTAATGGCCTCACTGAGCACTTTAAAAGACAATGACAGATATGTTTTCAGTATACGTTGTTGCTGCACAGAGAGATTGGAACATCATAACCACCCATTGTGATATTCTCATACAGTACAGTACAGCAAAGCAAGACACTACTGGCTTCACTCCGTTTATTCTACATCGTGGTCATAAGGCCGAAGTGACAATGGATACATCATTCCTGTTTCATCTGGAGGATATTTAGGCTGACTACATAAAACACCTCATCACAGGAACAGAAGATGTAAGACAGCTGGTTTGCATGTGGATCTTGGGTGCCCAGGAGAAGTGCAGAGAGCATTATAATGGCATGGACCAGCCAGTGACGTGCAGACCAGCAGATCTGGTGCAGCTTTTCATGACTGTGTGAAAAGTGGGACTCGCAGAAAAGTAACTAAAGTGCTACTTCGGACCATAATGTATCCATTGTTGCTTGGTGGATGTCACATATGAAGTTCATCAAGGGTCAGCTGTGTCCTCTATATGAAGCCCTACTACAGTCATCAGGTGCTGATAGATGATTAGGTCTTCTCGTCCAAGGAAACTCCTGATCTGTTGATCTGCTGATTGGTCATGAAATTATGCTGTGATAACTTGACTAGAGTGCAGTGATCAAGATCCAAGCTGCTGTAGTCCGCTCCAGTAACAACCGCTGAAATTGCAGATAGCTGTTTCTCCTGGAGAAGGAGCAATGTCATGAGCTGTGCTGCCTATCTTGTGGAGTAGCACTTAGTGTCACTGGCTGGTGCGCTGTGGGTCACCAGTTAAAATCCCATTACCAGCAAATATTTGTTATTTAATATTTATCATTTCCAGAAAGTTTCAAAATTTATGTTTGTACCATCTGCATATTCTAGATATTCAAGGTTTGTATAAATAAAAACACTCTCTGTCCAGGAGTTCAGGTCTGTCCTGTCTGTACGTCGGTGTCTGTAATAAACGTGCTTTCAGTGCTAAGAGTTGTACTTCACTGTTGATAACCCTGCTCTGATTTGGACTTTACTGTGGTCACAACATGACACTATTTATGGTGTGAAAACCATGGCTTGGCTTATGTACCATTGCCAGGGATGTGCTTAGTTGTTTCATGAGATCTAAATATTTATGAAGTGTTCACATGCTTAATACAACTGTCTTAAAAATTTACAGTTTCTCTTGTATTTCTAGGTGTTTGGGAAACTTGCTACCTATGATGGGTATGAAAGATTTGAATGGTCTCATAGTTATTCCAAGATTTACAAACCTAAAGGAAAATATGATCCAAAAGGAGTGTTCATGTATTTTGAGAACTACAATGTCGAAGTTCGGGAGAGGGTCAAATGTGTCAGTGCTGTAGAAGGTATGTTGATCTCGTATCATTCCACATGGGAAAAATATATTAAAATAGACACAATAAAAAAACACACACACACACACAAATATCAAGCTTTTGCAACCCACGGTTGCTTCATCAGGAAAGAGGGAAGGAGAGGGAAAGACGAAAGGATGTGGGTTTTAAGGGAGAGGGTAAGGAGTCATCCCATTCCGGGAGCGGAAAGACTTACCTTAGGGGGGGGAAAAGGGACAGGTGTACACTCGCGTGCGCGCCCACGCCCACCCGCCCACACCCACCCACACACACTTTTTCCCCCTAAGGTAAGTCTTTCCGCTCCCGGGATTGGAATGACTCCTTACCCTCTCCCTTAAAACCCACATCCTTTCATCTTTCCCTCTCCTTCCCTCTTTCCTGATGAAGCAACCTTGGTATTTGTGTGTTTTTTATTGTGTCTATCTACCAGGACTTTCCCGTTTGGTAAGTCACAGCTACGTAAGGCGGGTGACCTTGAACGAGCTTCGCCTGGCTGCCGCCTAGAGGCGGAGGATTGCGCTATAGTTCTAAGCGCGATCCGCAGAATTGCTCCGTTTCTGGCGCCGCCATTGAGGTTTATAAGCGCGCCACTTTCTGCTGCGCCCAGTCTTATATATAATAGAGGGAAACATTACACGCAGGAAAAATATATCTAAAAACAAAGATGATGTGACTTACCAAACGAAAGTGCTGGCAGGTTGATAGACACACACAAACATACACACAAAATTCATATACAGACACAAGCAGACATATTCAAAGACCAATATATATATATATATATATATATATATATATATATATATACACCCAGTGACAGTGTTTAAACTTTGTACAATTCAGAACAGTCGTTGATCTAAAAACTTTTTTCCATTGTTTTATGACCTGTTTAGATCTATATGATATCACTGATAATCATCAGGCACATTTGTCTTCCTAAACTAGTATACAAAACATGAAAATCTAGTAAGCAAGATAGGCACCATCAAATGGTATAAAAACTTCAACGGCCTAGGTAAACAGAATTGACTCATTGGGTGTAGGGTCATCATCAGCATATTTTTGATAAATAATATAAAGTTGAGTTTGGTAAAATTGAAATACATTCAACATATTGTTTTACAGGTTGGGGAAAAGCAGTGAGAATTCCACAGGGTGAATAAAATCTTCCACACTGGCTATTAAAATACTACTTTTAATAAAAAGTCACTACCAGATTTGCATCAGTAGAGATACAGCTTCATGTGACAGCCTTTTTAAAAATCATTGTCAAGCAAAGTGGTTGCTTACAGCCACGTCCCATTGTTCATTGTCTAGATAAAACCAATAACACACTAAAAGCAGTTGTCTGTGCTTAAATTGAGTGGGACTGTGCAACATCATGCCACAGATATCGCAGAAGTGTGCACAATGCTGGCATAAACTGTACTGATGTACCGATCAGTAAAGTATATGCTGGTGCTGTGTACACTTGTATACTGTGTACAGCATGGTGTTGTGTTATGCTAGTCAGTTTAATCATAGCAACCACTTTTAGTATGCTGTTGGTTTTATCTAGATGAATGGTGGGGCTTGGCTGTAAGCAACCACTTTGCCACACCATGACTTTTGAAAAAATTGCCACCAGAAGATGCATCTCTACTGATACAAAACTGGTAGTGACTTTTATTAAAAAAGTATTTTAACAGCCAATGCAGAAGTTTTATTCATCATGTGAAATGTATTCAGTCTTTATCATACAGACAAGCAGCAACTGGTACATTTCAGAGTTGAAAGTCTGATAGTGTTGCAGTTTCATCTCTGCTAAAATAAGTATTGGTCAGTTAGTTCAAAAGTATAATTGGCTGCCCTGAAAGAGGAAACATTTAATACTCTGCTTACCATGCAATATCTCAAGCAGGAAGCAAACAAGAGCTTGAACAAATTCTGCTAAACAGTTTATGTCTATTTATAAAAATGTCTTCAAATCAGTCAGTTTCTTAAATTTCCATTAAAAAAATCACATTGTCATTTCCACGACATGTTATTTACCAAAAACAGGCTTCTGAGGCACATGGTTATAGCTTATAGAATTATAGATTCACACTGTTTAGCACATACTGATTGCACTGATTGCATCTCATGGACTGCACTCACTGATTGCACCAGAGAAACAAGAAAAAAATCGTTTTTCCATATGGACTTCGTGTGTAACATTCAACTTTCTAGCCGCAAGCCTTCTACTGGAAAATTTAAAAGTCTCCTTGTTGTACAAACATCTAACTAGCCCTCACAGTTGGGAATCTAAGTTAATACAATTTTTTTCTGTAGGTAAGGAAGGTTGATGCAGTGACATTAATGAGTATCATTTACTCCTACAAACATAAAAACTATAATTTTACAAGTGGGACTGTTGCAGCCTTTTGCTTCTGAAAGTGCCAATTCACATTATTATAATTACAAATATGAAAACTGGAACAGCTTTATTATGTTGTTTAATAAATATGGTGCTGAAATTCTAATCTATAAATTAAGCCAAAAGGAATGCTAATTTGTAGTGCATTTTACATCATGACTCCAGGTTTCTAACTGAAATACAGTACTGTTAAATTTAGCCTTGTAGCTTCTGTATTTTGGTGACGCTCAAAATTATAAGGAGAAAAGAATCCTCAGTTTTCTCTTAAGCTATTAATTGTACTGCCTTCTCAGGGTACTTTATTTCGGTATATATTTGAACACAACACAACACATCATAGTTATCATGATGTTTGTAAGGACACTGTTATAGATATCCTTGCCAGTAAACTACCTAGCAGCAGGTGCTAGTTGGCAAGCCTTAGCTTCTAGAACCTTCTGCAGTTTCCCACCTTTTCTGGCAGACGGGTTGATGACGATGTGAGTTGGTACCAAGAGCATTATGCAGAAGTGGGTCAGACTCAGTTGAGTGAGCACATAATGAAAAAACTGTTCATTGTAAATATTTGAAATTTAATTATAAAGTGTGTTATAGCACATTAAGAGAAATATTTCACTGGAATAGGAATGTTGACTTGTCCCTGGTGGTGGTGCGTTTTTTCCCCAAGATTGATCTTCTATATTGTCAGTATCATCAAAATTATTAATTTGGTAGAAAACAATTACAGCTACACCAGGTACAGTTAGGCTACAGTTCAGTTTTTTATGCGGTCATGGCTGAAGTAAATCTCTATCCTCATTGTCTGATTGCCAACAATTAGAGAGACACTTGGATCTTGTAAAGCTTTGGGAGTGAGCTTACACATCCTATTGCACATCGGCTTCTACAAGGAGGATGGGGAAATCTGTACACACTCAACACCCAGCATGACTCAGAATATCGCTATTGTGCTACAAGCTGTCTTGTTATGCACTCGTGCAGGCTTTACAAACATTATCGAATCGGCAACACCTTATCTATCTGTGATTTGTACTGTTCTGTTGCTGTGTAATTCCTTTCAGTGACTTAATTTTAAGTAAGGGGGGAATTACCTTGAACATAGAGCAGATGTTCATGTGTTACACTTCAGCAAATATTTGTGTTGGTTGGTACCCAAATTCAACTTTCCCCATAATCCACCTTCCCACAGTTTTTGATATGTCGCGCCATAATGTGGAACTTTTCATGATACTTCAAATGTAATGCAAAATATGTGTTAAACAACACCTTTATTTTGCATAACTTCCTGACTATTTGTCATACTTTACTTGGTCACTGGGCTCCCTAGTTCTGAAGTGGTAAAAGTCTGAAGACTTCGAACAGCTAGGATTCTGTGTCTGCCTACAGCCAACATTAGTGATCTAATGATAAGATGATAACAGTAATATGTGTAGCATTATAGCAGCAGTTACATAAGTGACTGTCATGTTAACTGGTTACTTCTTTCTTCATAATGAGAGGTGGAATTGCTTGGATGGGCCACACTGATTGGATAGCGAGAGGGGACCCCACGAATGGTGAAGGCAAGGATAGGGCACATAAAATTTACCAGAAAAAAATTACAAGTAAGAAAGACAGTTTAAGAATTAACCCAGAGAGGTACAGGAGTTCTACCCCTCGTGTTCCCATCTTCTGTCTGTGAGAAGAAGCATTTCCATAGATCCACAACTTTACTAAAACACTGTTGTCACAGTGTAATTTTGTCCAACTAGCATCATAAAGAAATGATTGTTACTGAGCAGATGGCTTAATGTGGTTTATGTGAGAACAGTGCTCTTGGTTCACACCATGGCTACTAGAACACACGGTAGGGGTCATGTGCAGGTGGGCTGTGAGCTGTGGTGTCACTGTGAACTCTCGCTGCACTGCACTGCACTGCACTGCACTGCTTTGAAAGCTTATTGGCATATGGTGCACACATGTTTAACTCATATGTAGCTATGAATGTAACCCAGGTTTTCCATGTTTTAGTATATTGCAGTTTTCGTTGTTATTATTAGGCTTTATATTAGTTGTCCTATTTTTGCTATGGTCAGTGAAATGTAGGTCCAAAGCCTCCAAATGATGTCAGTCATCTTGGAATGTGCTGCTTTTCTTCTGGTGTAAGAGGCTCACACAGGTTTAGACTACATAGACCCGTAGTACGGAGAAACCCCCTATAATGTCATTTTATTTTCTTAACTGTATTGATGGGTTTTATTATTCTATTCTCAATAATTATATTACAACTTTTTTTTCATTTCGTTAATAACATTGATTTTTCAAAACACTGAGGCCTAAATCAATAAAACCTAAACAAGAAAATTGCCTGATTCTTTTAATAGTGACTTCACTAGTAAGAGGATATTTAAATACGTCCCTGATAAAAGGTAACACTTGATAAGATAGACAACTTCAGATGACCAGTTTGTACACCATCATTTTGTAACCACTTGTTGTGAACAATCTGCAAAAGAGTCTTGAATCACTGTTTGAAGACCTTTTGACTTCAAAAACTCAGCACTACATTGAGAGAGATGATTCTGCATTCTTTTGCCTAATCTCTTTTATTTCTGTTCTGTAAATTCTAATTATTGGTGTAAGCATGCATTGTTGCATTCAGGCAGTGTTTGTTTCCACAGTTAACATTTTGCCTAGTAGTAATTTCTTCATTAGTTGGTAATATATTTACCTGTAAAATTTCTTCTACTTCTGTGCAGTAGCTTTGATCTTGTGCCTGGATATTTCTGTCATCAATACGCTCATTACAATGCTCAAAATCAGCACCGAAGGATAGTAAATTTTGATTTGGAACAGGATCAGTATTCATACTGTGTTTGGAAGGAATATTCAACAGTTAATTTTTCAAATCTCTTTCACAATCTGAACCAGTATAATGTATTGTGCACATACAAGCATTTTCAACTTGAAATGGATTAGCACAATTACAAGCATTTATCCATTTTCATTTTGTGACATTACTTTTAGGAAATACATGAAAATTAATTTATAACTCGCTTTTCTGCTGTGATTATTACAACTGGTAAGAGGGTATGAGCTCAGATTTGGCAGCTCTGTCGGGGGCACAGGATCAGCCCGGTGTGGCTCTGTTCTGTTAACTTCATGTCTTTACTTTCACCAAACCTTAAAATATTTCTTACTTTTGTGTGTCACTTATGTTTTTGTAGATACTTGGTACAAAGCAGCAAATACACATGTAGTGTTAGCATTACATGAGGAAGATACACCTAACTTATTCTCCCTTTACCGAGCGAGGTGGCGCAGTGGTTAGCACACTGGACTTGCATTTGGGAGGAGGACGGTTCAATCCCGCGTCCGGCCATCCTGATTTAGGTTTTCCGTGATTTCCCTAGATCACTTCAGGCAAATGCCGGGATGGTTCCTTTGAAAGGGCACGGCCGATTTCCTTCCCCATTCTTCCCTAACCTGAGCTTGTGCTCAGTCTCTAATGACCTCGTTGCCGACGGGACGTTAAACACTAATCTCCTCCATCTCCTATTCTCCCTTTATCTTCTCTCTCTCTCTCTCTCTCTCTCTCTCTCTCTCTCTCTCTCTCTCTCTGCAACAGTCATTGGGATGTACAGAGCTTGCTTCCTCCATTCCTCACAGCCCATTCTGTTAATGATCAAGAAAAGTAGGTGATTTAAAATTATGTAAATTTTTGACAGAACAATTGTGCACCTGTGTATGTGCTTCGCAAGAAAAGCATAGCTACTCCAGTCACATTTTGTGAAAAGTAGAAAAGTTTCATTAGAATTATGTTAACCTCGCATATGTGCTAACTACCATTTACTGAATGATCTTAACTATGCATCATATACCTTTCAAATAATGTCCATTTGTGTCTGAATTATTCACCATATTATTCCATTTTTGGTGGGGGCTAGATTCAGAGTTGCAAATAATAATTGAGACATTATTTTGTAAACACAACTGAATAAAATATATGTTGTTGCTTCTTTTCTTCTAGGAGTACCAGTGTCAACTCAGTGGCAACCTCAGGGTTACTTCTATCCCACACAGATAGCACAGTTTGGCTTAGCACATTATAGTAAAAACATGACCGAGCCAGAACCTCATCAAGTGGTTGTGGAGGATGGAGATAAAGAGAGAGGAAGTTGGAGAGTTCCTAAAGATGCTGAGCTTAATTATATAAAAAATGGCACAGGGAACTATATTGTCTGTTTTAAGAGCCAAGGTTAGCCCAGATATGAACTGCTTTTAATATTTACATTTGATGTTCTTAAAGAGTGAACATTGAGAAGTGAATGTAGCATAAGTACTTACGTGGCTCCAAATATTTTGACATAGATAACACCAGTGAATTTTACTGTTGCTGAATTTTACTAGGTTCAGGACAAAATAAATGAAATCCATCCCTAACTTTTTATTTCAGTTCTATGCATTGCATGAAATAAGCATATGACTACTTGTCATTAGCTGCGCTTTGAACATTGAGAAAGGTGGATAATGTTCACAGTTAGAGGGTAAGACACTGTAAAAGGAAAGATAACTGCTGGCAATATGAAATAAGGAACTCTGTGCTTTTCTTTCCTTTATTTGATGACTGAATTTCCTGTGCCATTGAAACATCTCTTAACTTTCACACTTTGGTATTGTCAGTTTAGAAAAACTTTACATGTTATATCTGGGTAATAAGTTCCTCTTAGACAAAGTCACACATTGTTTCAGCTGAAACTTTTATGTACTTTATTAACTTCTGATCTGTATTAGTGTGGGGAACTGCTAGTATTACAGAAAAATTTGAAAAAAGTCAAAGTATTATGTTACAGGATATTTAAGTACAACAGTTGCTCAGAAAGTAATACACAGCATTTTTTTTTCTCTCTCTCAGCTGGAAAAAAATGCTATGGGTGCGAAATGTTACGTATGTATTATTTGAAGTCTCCTGAGTGAGTGTGCCAAGTTGCTGTCACTTCCGACATAACATACCTGCAGGACAGTTTCAAAATGGCGTCTGTACGAATTTCTCACTTCAGAGAAATAAACTGTGGGGAGTATTCACAAATGCTTGTACAAAGTCTATGGAGCAACTGCTGTGGACAGAAGTACAGTTAGTTGCTAGGCACGGATGATGTCATTAGAAGGCGGTTCGGTGGAGTTCCACGATTTGCAGCAGTTGGGGAGACCATCCATGACTGTCAAACCTGACATGTTGCAGTGAGCTGCTGATGTCATTCGTGAGGACAAACGCCACTAAATGATGCCATTTATGGAAGACATTTTGAGGGCAATGACAAGGTGATTCACACAGTGAAGCACTGGCTCCACTACCAGGAGTAGGTTTGGTACCGACAGGGCATACACGCTATTGTTTTGGGCTGGAGGAAGGCCATAGAATGGGATGGAAATTACATGGAAAATAGGGTGTGTGTAGATAAAACACTATTCTTTCATGTGTGTAATTCTTATTATGTTAAATAAAGAATTGTTGAAGGAAAAAAATGTGGTGAATTACTTTCTGGATGACCACATACTAAAACTGAGATTGAAATGAATCGAATCTGCAGAATAGCTCAATTGAATTCCCCATCTATATCTCTGTACGTGAAATCCCAAAACTAAACGCCATAGCATTCTGTTTGTTGCCCACAGTATTATTGCACCTGTGAGTAGGGGACTTCAGTCAGCTTATCATGAGTCAGTGCGGAATCGAGGTTGCAGAGGAAAGGAAGAGTGGTGCAACTACAGTTATGCAATGAAAACTGCACCATGTTAGTGCTTAGAGTTATGGAGCGAATAGTCCATCGCACAAGGGGTAGGTGCCAAATACTTCATCTGCTGTATCTTCATCTGCTGTATCTTTATCAGTGGAATCCTTTCCAGTTTCATCTGGTGTCTCAGTTTCTATACCACTGTTATTGTCGTGCTGCAAATTCGCCTTCCCTCTCCAGACTAACACTGATTATTATATTCTCTGTTAGTTCTTCCATTAACCCATTTCTGTGCCAATAATCATTTTCAAATCCTTTTACATGTCTGCAAGTTTTTAGCCAATCATATTGGGTAATCTTAGATAAAGAGTCTGTAGTTATTTTTTTTAGGATAGTTAAATTAATGAAAGGAATTTTTTTCCCCTGGAATTTCTTGTTTCATTTTATGTGCAATTATCTCTATAGGGTTCAAATTGCAGTGATGTGGTGGGAGCCTCAGAACAGTATATCCCTTAGGCTTTAAAACTGCATCTGTCTTAGAAACAGACTTTGGCTTATTATAATGCATAATTTGTAAAAGCTCATTTCTTGTTAATCCATTTCAAAACTGACTTTGTTTGGAATGAGGCATTCAGTTAAGTACTTTTTGAGAGTTGCAGTAGTGGTGGCTTTATTTGTCTGAACAGTATGATAACAGTGCATTATTAAGACCAACAATACTACCAGCTGGGATGTGATGAATCAGTTTCTCTTCTAACCAACTGTGATAAGCATCCCCATTCATATCATGGTCATCACCCGGAATTTCTTCAAGCTGCCAACACGTTTTCATAGTATAATGCATATGCATCCACATTTCATCCATGAACTCTGCTGGTTTACATGGTCCCTTTCCATTATTTGTGATTGTTCTCAAGTATTCCCCATGTTTTACAACAATTTCTAAAGTTCAGATAGCATGGTTCTCATATTTTTACAGTTTTTGAAATGAAATCCTATCTCTTTTAAAATTTTCTGAAATGTTTCCCCTTCCCCCATGAAAATTTCTCAGTTTTTTGAAAACATAAGCAGTGTACTCAATGTTGGTATTTCCTTCTTATGCTCATAATACTCCAAAAATTTTCTTAGAATAAGTGCTTTATCAAAGTTGTCTAGAGAAACAACTTTTCTAGAATGCCTTTATTTTCTAGGAGTTTTCACTTTTTCTCTGGTTTCTTCACTTTGTTAAAATCTTTAAAAAATTATTTTACACGTCTTTGTCACTTCCCTACCATTTTTGCCTCCAACAAGATTGCTTTCTATTGAGTTATTGTTACCTGAATCTCCTTTTTTTCTTCCTGGTAAAATTGTTCATCTTCCAATGTCTCCCACTTTCAGGGGTATTGACGATTGCGGATAACACTGCACTGCACCACTGATAATATCATGCGAGGACCACTGATCCACTCGCTGCTACGTGCAGAACTGACCTGAAAGCATGGACAGCGTAATGTGTTTTCCTTACTCACCACTACACTTGTTTACTTTCACGTCATGGCCTGTTCCTGATAACAGCCATGGAAGGCTGAGTGCAGTAATATCATGGTTGGGTAGTAGAAAGTCCTAATTTCCATTTACTCCCTGTATAGTAAGATTCAGCTGAATTATAGTTAGCAAACAGTGAGAAAGCATGGGGCTGTCAACCCAAAATCTATTTGGGCCAGTGCAAGAGTAGATCCAATAATTAATAAGGAAATATGATTGCTTGGGCACTACTATGGATAGTATAGTAAATGAATAATCATACCCAAAATAGAGAAAAGGCCATAACCCACCACAGCACTAAAACTGCACAAGTTTGGGGTGGCTAAGACTGGTCACCAAAATTAGATATATTTGCTCCAAATACACCAGTGGGCAGGTTTCATCAAGTTATAAAGACCAATGTTGTAAATTTTGTGACCTTCACCAATCATTTTTAACATTCATAGCTGCCAAATTATGACATAGATGTGTTTTATGGACCTTCATAATTTTTCCGTGGTATGAGATAGAGCCTTTGGAGAGGACTGGGAACAGTGTAACACAAATGGAACTTCATCAAATAGGAACAAGATAAAAACACCTCAGATTGCTGCCCTGCCATCAGGAGAAGAGGTCCCACAATTGTCTGCCCTATTGTAAAAAAAAAAAAAACCTATAGACTCTTATCAGGGCTCAGGATGTTAACCTTCAGCATCACAAGGCAGGCGACACTGCTAATTCAATTTAATGTAGGATTTATCACAGCACAGGTCTTTGTTGCATTGTTGCAGTTTCACCTGTGAGCTTTGGTAGTTTAGTTTTTGAATCTCTGGGTGTTAATCTAGTTTATTAGACACAGTTCTTGCATTTTCAACAGTGTGCGCAATAGTGTTTCAACCCATGTGTCGATAGTCATGTGTTCATTTGTTTTGAAAACTAGTAATTGCCATTTGAGAGTAGTCAGTCAGTCAGTCAGCTGCTGCCGCTGCCAGCCAAGGCAGAGCAATGACAGGTAAGTAACCAATTTTGTGTCATTTTATGAGTTCCTAACTAAGAGTGAATGACGTAGTTTCATCTGCATACTTTTGCAGCTTATTTTTGAATTTCTGATTGTTAATGTAATGTTTACTAGACACAGTTCTAGCATTTTTGGCAGGGTCTACAGTAGAGTTCCGCAGCACATTTCGATAGTCCTTTGTTTGTCTGTGTAGTTTTCCATGTACTTTAATACAGATAGGGACTGTGATAGCTGTGTGTTGATGTGAGCTGAGTTAGTAACACTTTGCTCTCAGCTCGAAGCTGTTTTGGATTTGGTTACACAGCTTGAGGCTGAGGTACATGGGTGTCACTGTTGTGGGCATTCCATTGGGATCCAACGGACATCAAGCACAACCCACGAGTCTGCCAGTCGATTCACACTGGTGGCCAGCCCAGTGACTGCTCACATTGAGGTTGGCCCCTACCTGTTGTCACATGGGAGGTCGCCTCGAGGTATGGCAGCCTGCGAAAGACTTCCCAAGGAGGCCGAATGTGAGGCCTCCCCGGTTAGTCTGACAAACTGATTCCAGGTGCTGTCTGTGGCTGACACTGTTGCACAGTCAGATACTGTTGCTTGTCCTGTTTCAGAGTAAACCTCTCAGCCTGCAAGATCTGCACAGTCACAAAGGGTGGGATTATTGGTAGTTGGGAGCTCCAGTGTTGGGCGCATTAGGGGGCAACTTAGGGACATGGCTGCCAAGGAGGGGAAGAAAGCCAATGTGCATTCTATGTGCACACCAGCTGGAGCCAATCCAGATGTGGAACAGATCTTTCAGATACCACGAAGAGCACAGGGTGCAGCCAACAACAGGTGGTGGCTCATGCTGCTAACAGTGATGAGTGTCGCTTTGGATCGGAAGAGATTCTCCCTGGTTTAGAGGGCTATCAGAGCCGAGATGAAAGCAGAGCTCACCATTTGGAGCATAGTCAGTAGGAACGATTGCAGACCTCTGGTACAGAGCTGAATCAGAGGCTCAGATGGTTCTGCGACTGTGTAGGCTGCAGATTCCTAACAATTCTAAATTTTCATAGTTATGGTGGGGAAACTAAAACAGCTTCAAGTTCTAATAGAAAGCACTTATGCTCAAATTGTTATATACATTGAAAGCTGGCTAAAGCCGGAGATAAGTTCAGCCGAAATTTTTGCGAAGGGCCTAACAGTGCTTGGAAAGGATAGGGTAAATACAATTGGCAGTGGTTTGTTTGCTGCATGTAAAAGTAATTTATCTTGTAGCAAAATTGAAGTAGGTAGTTCCTCTGAGTTAGTGTGGGTAGAGGTCATTCTTGGCACTAGAATAAAATAATAATTGGATCCTTTTACTGACATCCCAACTCAGATGATAAAATTACTGAAAGGTTCAAAGAAAATTTGAGTCCAATTTCAAACACATGCCCAACTCGGGCAATTACAGTTGGTGGTGACTTCAATTTACACTTGATATGTTGGTGAAAATACATGTTTAAATCTCGAGGTACGTGTAAAACATAATCTGAAATTGTGCGAAATGTATTCTCTGAAAATTATTTCAGGCATTTAAAGAGCCCACTTGAATGGTAAACAGTTGTGAAAACACACTAAACCTCTTAGAAACAAGTAATCCTATGCTAATAATGAGCATCAAAACAGATACAGGGTGAACATAAGGTTGTCATAGCGAGACTGAATACCATAACTACCAAATCCTCGTAAAATACACGAAAAATATAAGTATTCAAAAAAGCAGATGAAAATTCACCTAAAACTTTCCTTAGAGACAATTTGCACTCCTTCCAAATTAACAGTGTAAGTATAAACCAGATATGGCTTAGATTCAAAGAAATAGTATCAACAGCAATAGAGAGATTTATACCAAATAACTCCCTCATGTTATACAAAATGGGTCAGAACACTGTTGTAGAAACAATAGAAAAACATGCCAAATTTGAACGAATGCATGGTCTCCAAGACTGGCGATATTTTGCAGAAGATCGAAACTTATCGCGGACTGCGATGCAAGATGCTTATAATAATTTTCACAATGAAACTTTGTCTTGAAACCTTGCAGAAAATCCAAAGAGCTTCTGGTCATATGTGAAGTATGCTAGTGGCAAGACACAGTCAATGCCTTCTCTGCCTGACAGCAATGGAAATATTAGGATGACATTGCTGCTACAGCGGTTTTCTGAACACAGTCTTCTGAAACTCCTTCACCAAAGACAAAGTAAACACCACAGAATTTGAATCTAGAACAGCTCCCAATATGAGTAACTTAGAAGTAGATATCCTCGACATAGTGAAGTAACTTATATCACTCAATGACAGCAACTCTTCCAGTCCAGACTGTATACCAATTGGGTTCCTTTCAGAGAAAGCTAATGCAATAGCTCCATACTTAACAATCACATACAACTGCTCGTTCGATTAAAGATCCATACCCAAAGAATGGAAAGTGCAGAGATCACACCAATATTCAAGAAAGCTAATAGGAGTAATCCACTAAATGTTGGCCCAAATCATTAATGTCAATATGTAGCAGGATTTTAGAATGTATGCTATGTTTGAACATTATGAATTAAGAGGGTGGTTTGAAAAGGTCTCAGAATCATCGCGGGAGGTCAGTGACAGCATAAAGAGTTGTTCACGTGTTATTCATTGGACTGTCAACTGTAAACATGTGCCACGTCAGTGCTCTTCGAAGAGAGCTGTGGTGGTGACATAGATATGTTGTTGTTCCCGCATAGTGATTTGCGAAGATGGAAAAAAATCGAGATTCGAGCAGTGATTAAGTACTTCGTAAAGAAACGTATGAAAGCAAAGGAAATTCACGCTGCTTTCCAGAATACACGGTGTGAGTATGCTCCTTCATATTCAACTGTTGTACTATTTGATTATGAGCCACTTGTGAGGCACTGTGTCAAAAGCCTTCTGCAAATCTAGAAATATGCAATCAATTTGAAACCCTTTTCGTTAGCACTCAGCACTTCATGTACGTAAAGAGATAGTTGTGTGCCTCAAGAATTATGAATTCTGAATCCGTGTTGAATGTGTGTCAGTTGACTGTTCTCTTCGAATATTGTCCCAGTTATGCAACTCGGTTCATGATTTCCTGTTAGAGAGGTCACAGTTCATAGTAACTGATGGAAGGTCGTCGAGTGCAACAGAAGTGATTTCTGGCATTCCACAGGGTAGTATTATAGGCCTTCTGCTGTTCCTTATATTTAGGAGACAATCTAAGCAGTTGTCTTCAGTTGTTTGCAGATGAGCTGTCATTTATTATCTAGTAAAGTCATCAGAAAATTAAAATCAAT
Organism: Schistocerca nitens; assembly: GCF_023898315.1. NCBI lineage: Eukaryota > Metazoa > Arthropoda > Insecta > Orthoptera > Acrididae > Schistocerca > Schistocerca nitens. The sequence continues at coordinate 419,859,985 of NC_064617.1, read as the reverse complement.
TGCAAAATGATTTAGACAAGATACCTGTATGGTGTGAATATTGACAGATGACCCTAAATAATGAAAAGTGTGAGGTCATCCATATGAGTGCTAAAATGAATGCTTCAACTTCAGTTGCACAATAAATCAGTCAAATATACTGGCCATAAATTCAACTAAATACCTGAGAATTACAATTACAAACAACTTAAATTGTAAAGAACATATAGGAAATGTTGTTGGGAAGGTGAACCAAAGAGTGGATTTTATTAGCAGAACACTTAGAACATGTAACAGATCTAGTAGAGAGACTGCCTACACTATTCTTGTGTGTCCTCTTTTGCAGTACTGTTGTGATGTGTGGAATCCTTACCAGCTAGGATTTACGGATTACATCAAGAAAGTTCAAAGAAGGGCAGCACATTTTGTGTTATCAAGAAAAAGGAGAGAGTGTGTCACAGGCACAATAAGGATTTGGGGTGGACATCATGAAGATAACGATGTTCCTCGTAGCGGCAGAATCATTTTACGAAATTTCAATCGCCAACTTTCTCCTCCAAATCCAAAAATACTCTGTTGACAGCATCCTATATAGGGAGAAAATGATCAGCATAATAAAATAAGGGAAATCAGAGCTCACACAGAAAGATGTAGGTGCTCATTTTTTCTGCACACTGTTAGAGAGTGGAATAATTGAGAATAAACCCTGTGTCAGGCACTGAAGTGCCATTTGCAGAATATCCCTGTAGATGTAGATGTAGATTGTTCTAATTTTCCTCACTGATAAAACTCCTGAGATATTAGGTCTGGTGTGTGCAAAGCCCATTCTGTTTTTCCATAATCACATAATGACTAATCAGAGGATCTCTCAGTATTCTGTTAACAAGGTCTGTAATTATCTGTGTGAAATTGGTAGGACACCAGTCATGTTGGTACTACACTGGTTGCCATACATTCAGTGGGATGTCTTCCAATAATTGAAGCAGTATACCTTTTAAGATCCGTGGATACTTGTTTTATTTATGGGACTTTAAATTCCCACAAAGATCAGTGATGCAATTCTTCAAAAGCCTGCATCATAGGTTGGCGAACTGAGAATGGTTTAATATTCTACTTCCTTCAGTAAGTGTCGATTTTCAACTGATTAGTAGTACACAGAGCGAAGACTCTGATTTTCCAACAGTTTATAATGATGTTTCATCAGTGAACAAAATCGTGTATAGAAATACCACCTCAATTTTCAGTTTTTGCAGACACCATTTGAAGAACTGTAATGGATTTTGAGTCATGTGGGATTATGTGGAAAGGATGAAATGTATTGAAACATGGTATTTGTAAAACACTCCTTTATTTGATCCCAGTCGCACGTTCAATGTGCCTAGTAGTGTTGGAGTGTTGTGTGGATTGTATGTTACCACTGCTAAAACCACTGCTCTAACAGCAGAGCACAGACTTCAAATGCATAGGTAAACACACAAACCATACTGGAGGTAAGTGTTTGGCATTTGCTTACATTTTATATGTTAGGGCAGATATTTGTGGCACCACTTTTCCTGATGATGGGATGGTATTTGCAGTACTATTTTGTAACTATTTAATCAAGTTTCACACTTAAAATATCTTGGAGTCTTCTTCAAATCCCCTTTTCAATGCCACAGAAAAAAAAGTACATAATTCCATTTTATTAAAAAAAGAAGTTGATGTCGTAATTTGGCACCTGAAAACACTAAAAATTAATTGCATATGTCAGAAAATTCGCCACTGCTTTCTACCGTAATTTTAATGAGAAAATTAACCAAAAAACTTGTGTAATAAGTACTAAGTAATATTTCTGAAAATGATACTTGGAAATATATTGTTATTTAGCATGACATTTCTCATAGTGTACCACCTGTTCAATACATTGCATCCTAGGAAAGATAGCACCCACTGCACAATTTTATTAGAAAAGAACAGAGAAGACAAATTTTTTTTTAACTTTTACAGATCTAATTTTCACAATAGTACATCAACCACATAGTTCTGTGTTGGCACACTTAAATCATTAACCAGTTATTGTACTGTGATTTTTTGGTTATAGGAAATAAACTATTTATGCTTATTTTTATGAATAAATTCTACTCTTTGTTGTAGAAAACATTGTAGATGGTGTCACAATACAGCTTGATCATGTTATGGATTTGGTACTGAGCCTTAACTTCAAACTCGAGGGCAATGGTAGTTTCACAGTGACACTGCAGAATCGTGAGAAGCATGAGTGGTTCTATCTACACTACATCAGCTCTGACCTCCTTATATCTGCCCAGGTAATAAATTTTTAGCTTGGAGATATTTGTTTGCTTCTGTTTTGGCTGCACAATATAACTGTTAATAAAATAATTATACAAATAATGTATACTAATTTGAGTTGTTGTTGTGCTTAGCAGAAAGAAACAAATCTACTTTCTGTACATACAGGGTGCGGTGCTTAAATCTGGACAGATTTCAGTTTGGATTACCCCCCATATTGTAGTTCTTTTAGAGGTCATGATTAATGTTTTTGAAAGCCATATGCATCTAGTAAACAGTCAGAACCTCAAAATGGCCGAGATGTTACAGACAACTCCAAGCCCAACCAAATCAGCGACTATTGAAAGTCTTCATGCTGGGCGTGAAATAGGTTGAATCTTCAGGTACCCGAGATCAACTGTTTGATATAGTGGCCAAGGTATAATGCTTCAGAGAAGTCTGGGGAATGTTCTGCTAACCCAGTGAGGAAACCTCATTCAAGGAAAAGTGTGTCACGAACATGGCAGCCATCGAAAAGGCTCAGGTGCTGCTTTCTGAGAACCTGGGGCAATTGCTGAGGAAATTGGCATCGATATTGAATATCAGCAAACATACAATACATCGTATGGCGGAGAAGGACCTCATACAAGCCATTTAGTCCAAAACTAGCTCTTGGATAACACCGACATGTTCTGCCCCCAAATAGCCCGAATTTTAACCCTTTCGACTTTGCTTGGAGCGTAGTCGAAAGAGCTACAAATAAAACGAGGCACCCTAGTGTTTTACTTCTACACACCACTATCGAAGCAACATTTCGCGAAATGGACAGCGCTGTTTCAAAGTGTGCATTTGATCACTTCAGGACAAGATTGGAGGCAGTCATTGCAGCTGAAGGGGGTTACATCGAGTAATGTTACTCTTGAAAGGTACCACTACTTATATGTAAAAGGATTTGCATTTGTATTTTGTTTTAATAAATTTGGTTTTAAAAAAATTTTATTTGTCTGAGTTTAAGTGCAGCACCCTGTATGTATTAACATGACATAGTATTTGAATGATAAAATATCACCAGTTGGTGTTCCTACAACTGTCAGAATGTGTTTGAGTGAACTACCACCTTATGTTAAACAAGTAACATTTTTGTAGCATAGAAAATAGTGATAAAATGTTAATGTTATGAAGAATGGAAATGCTTCTACAAGAAAGACATAAAAGTAAATGTTGTTTGCATGAAATGTACTGATTGGCTCTTTTTTTTTTTTCAAATCTCACAGCTAAAGGATGGTAGGAGGACCAGGGTTGTTATTTGCTAGATTCCAAATGATAAAAATAAACTAAAATAATGAGATCATGGAAGGTTAGCAGATGAAGTAAAAAACTAAAATAAAAAAAATCCAGAAGCAATAATGTGTGCATGGTTGAAGACTGTAATGCAATGGAAAGTTTAGCTGAAACCTTTATCCAGCAGTGGAAGTAAGATGGAGAAGGTGGAGGAAGAAAGTATATTGATTGTGTGATTGTGATATCCATGTTTAGAAGTTAAATTATTGTCACATAGAATCTGGAATAAAGCGTCAGTTATGAGAACTAACACTTCAAACTGAAATTGTGTGTATTGAGCATACACAAAGTACATGAGGAGCTGAACAGCCTGCATCAGCAAAAGCTGCTCCCATTTATAGGTAAAAGGAAATTTCTAGCAAATTACAATGTTTGTAAAAACACAGAATGACAAAACAAGGGAAGTGCCTAGACGACATAGTCAGTTGTCGATGTAACTTTGTACATGTACGCACCATAGGCAGGTATGTAAGTGATTAGACTTGAAATTCTCTCTGACAGGTGGGATGGCCATCAGGGGACTTGAGTGTTTTTCATGCCAAGTGTTGTAGAATGTGTAAGTGGCAAGAACAGTGCTGAATATTGAGTGATCAATGTGAAGAGCACAGAGATGCTGTGCATTTGCGTAAGACAACTCTATTGCCACCTGACAGTGTTTCAAAAGGATATTCATTGTGGGTTTCCATTTGCCCGGCTGGTCAAATCGTGCAATATCAACATTATTGGGGCATTTGGATGTGACTGTGGCCCCTGTATTGGACTGCAGGAGAATGTGAGGCTAGGCAGGCATGTTACCGTGTTGTACACAGAGCACTTCATAATCCCGAAGCATCTGCACACGCCATCCGAGAATAAATAATGGTGTCATTTCACACCATTAGCTGGAGACTAACAATAACCGGACTAGGGAATTAACATCCCATTCGTAGGCTGTCATTATCACCACTACACTGTCAGCTGCATTTAGACTTGTCCTGTGACCGGAAAATATGGGCTGCTGCCGAATGGCTTCACATTGTGTTCGGCGACGAATTGCACTTGTTCACTACTGTGCTTGATAATTATCGCCAAGTATGGCAATAATCTGGGTAGAGGTCCCTTTCTTCCAATGTTTTGATGTAGTATGGCAGTGTTACTCCTGGCGTTACAGTATTAGGGAGCCATTGGGTGTGAAATCGGGTCGTGGATGGTAATGGTTGAGACACTCTGATGGCCAAACAGTACACCATGGACATCCTGTGTCCTCACATGTTAACTCTTGTGCAATAGTATCATTGTGCCATTTTTCAGCAGGATAATGCAGACTCTACAAACAAACAAAGTTTCCAGGCAGACATAAAACAATATCAACTTTATTTTAACAAATATATAAGTCTGCTTCACATTAAGTCCACTAGTGTTACTAATTAACCGAAAGAACATAAAGATCACCTATAATTTCATGAATTGTCTTGAGAGTGTCTGGTAAACGGATAAATCTAGAAGTTACATTTCCAGTGATGACTGCTGTCACCACTGAGCAAAATTACAACAGATTCAAAGTACAGGTGGACCTCAAGGGAGTGGCTTTCCATTAATTACAAAGACTACATTCAATAAACCAGCTGATACCAATTCCTTGCACACGAGTCCACATAGGTCATGTTGTAGAGGCAGAGGCTCATCACTGACTGATGGCTGCTCATTGTCGTGGTGAAGGGGCATAGTCCTGATAGAGGTGGCAACTGGAACTGGCTTGCAGAGGCTTGTGACACCGCATAGACAGAAGGATGTGGCACAGTCTACTTGCTGGCCCATGATAGAGTGGAAGCGAATGGTGCCATGCTCACTGTGCTTCCTAGTGGTTACACAAGTGCCAGATGTAGGCTAAGGGAGTGCCGCTTCAAGTAGTATGGCTGTTGGAGATGCCCAGAGGCCCTGTTTTTGTATCTTTCCACCATTTTGGTGATCGTTATTTAAGGAGAGCCCCAACATTATTCTGTAAGCATTTTGAAAGAGTTACCGAACAGTTCTAGCAAATCTAGGTGCCGTTGTCAGTTCTCCTCATGCCAACTAATTGAAAGCAATCTGCCTCAGATCTGCGCATGCATACAGCAATGCCACAATGGCATGAACCCGAATCAGCTAACAGGCGACAAAGGCTGTAACACTCCGATTTTTAATGTATCCCGCTCGATCGGGATCTGAATAGCAGCCCAGATAAATAATTAATTGATGTGACCGTGTACCTAATGGAGCTGGCAATCGGATTTGACTGCTACGGAGTTGTTACATTCCATTTTGTCCTTCTCAAATGCTGTAATAATGAAATGTCTGGTGACAAGAAGAACGCCAACACAGCTTCATTAATCAAGATCCTATATTCGTCTCAAAAACGCAAGAAAAGGAGACAGCCACTGCCTTCGTCATACATGTTTAATTACGGCTAATCTCAGCACAGGCTTCTTCGTTATTCACAATCGTCACACGCTAAATACAATCACTGCAATCCAAATGATGCCGGCGCGGTAGACGCGAAACCACAAATATCGGCACAGAAATATCACTGATCACTCTCGTAATTATACTTTTTCACTTTCCCGTATTATTCTAACACAAAGGGGTTAAACTGCGGCGATGGCCACTCCCTTTGTCGGTACAGCCTTGCATTACATCAACAGGCCTCCACCCGCTCGGCCCGCAACCCGGAAAACTGACTTCAACTCTACACTCGTTCTCGCAACCCGACACTATCGATTGTTTGCCCTGTTGACCTGTGCCGAGTGCAAACTTATAGTAAGGGCCTACGGACCCCTTACAAGGCACACCATTCTTCACAGTACTGAAAAGTTTGGTTAGAGTATGTAATACTCTTCAAATGTCACTGATCACATGCTTCCATGAATGAATGATGGTGATAGGATATTGACTGTGTTCTGGATACTGTCAAAAATGCCACATTATGTCATTTTACGAGGGTGGTTTGAAAAGTCTTCGGAATCATCACGAGACATCACTGCTAGTGCAACAAGTTTCTCATCTGATATTCATTGCCTGTAAACACATGCCATGTCAATGCTCTTGGAAGAGAGCTGTGGCAGTGACATGGCTCTGTTGTTGTTCCTGTGTACTGATTTGCAAAGATGGAAAAAAATAGAGATTCGAGCAGTGGTTAAAAACTTCGTAAAGAAAGGTGTGGAAGTGAAGGACATTCATGCCGATTTCCAGAATACACTGAGGGACTCTGCTCCTTCATAATCAACTGTTGTCAAGTGGACAAATGAATTTAAATTTGGTTGGGAGAGCTTAGATAGTGAGCCGTGCAGTGGTCAACCAAGATGTGTCACTACTCCAGAAATCATTGGAAAAGTGCCTAAAATGGTCATGGAGGATCACTGATAGAAAGTGCATGAAATTGCTCAGGCTTGCCAGATGTCATCTGAAAGGCTATGTCACATTTTAAGTGAAGAATTAGAAATGAAAAAATTATCTGCAAGATGGGTGCCATGACTCTCAATGGTGGATCAAAAATGCATGAGAATGGACATATAGGAACAATGTGTGGCCCATTTTAGTTGAAATGAACAAGATTTTTTGGGCCGGTTTGTGACGACAGATGAAACTTTGGTGCACCACTATACCCCAGAGACAAAACAACAGCTAAAGCAGTGGAAACATGCTGATTCTCTGCCATCAAAGAAAGCAAAGACAATTCCTTCTGCGGGAAAGGTCGTGGCATCAGTGTTCGGGGATGTGAAGGGGATTCTGTTGGTAGGTTATCTCCCCACTGGGCAAACAATTACTGGAGAATACTATGCTAACCTCCTGGACAAATTGCAACAAAATGTACACAAAAAAAAAACGCCAGGTTTAGCAAGGAGGAAAGTCATCTTCCATCAAGACAGTGCACGCCGAAACACACGTGCCGTCGCCGTAACAAAATTACGCGAACTAAGATATGAATTGTTGCCACACCCTCCCTGTTCATCTGATATGGCTCCGTCAGACTTCCATCTCTTCCCAAAAATGAGAAAGGCAACAAACTGCAGTGCCAAAAGTGTTGGGTTCACATACTGCTGGGTACGAAAATATTTTCTTCCTCTTTGTGTTTGTAACACATTATGAGATTGAGACTTTGTTAATTGTCGAAGTTAAGTTTTTTTGTTATTTACTCGAAAGAGCACATTTTTCAGTAATGAGTATCTTCAATTTCATGACATCCACATGTTTAAGAAATGAAAGATGAAATTGGTGTGCATGATACAACTGACAGTGACATTTATATTTTTTCTCGTCACAAATAATTCACTATTTTTTTCTGAATACTAGTGACGTCAGAGTGTGTGGTCAGACAGGAATCGAGTAGCACAGCTTAAATTATGCGAATGAAACCAGCAGCAATCATATTTACACTCTTGCTTGTCACAAGTATTTATCTGTGATCGAATCCTTAAGAATAGTAGACAGAGATGAAAGATCCCCGCCATAATATTTTTAGCCTATACTACCATATATGAAACATTTTGATTCATCAGATACATGTTACAAACTATGATGAACTTCAATAGTTGCACTCGCCACACACTTTCGAAGAGGCGTTTTTAAAATTTTGTTTTTAAGAACCAAATCATTGATCTATCATATAGGGAAGTAGGTTACTTCATCGTTTGGATCTCTGGGAGTAAGTTTGAACCACGATCTACACATCTCCTTATTCTTTGACACTCTTTTAAACAATTTTTTGGGTTCATGGAGGTATGTTCCGTCTATGTAACTAATTGAAGGCGGTTTGTTTATTGCCATACATGTTTTGCTTCTTTTATTTGTGAAGCACCTTCACAAATGAAAGAAGCGAAATGCTTATCACAGTAAAAAAACTCCCTTCAATTAGTTGCATAGATGTAACATACCTCCATGAATTTTGAAGCAACTAAGGAATTAAGGAAAACAGAAAAAATAATGAATTTTTCGAGTTTTTCTGTAGATATATTTGTACAATGTGATACTACACTCCATTCCTAACTCGTATTCTGAAACATAAAATCCAAAACAAGACATCAGTGTGAATGAGAATAAGAGGATGATTTGATAAGTTCTCAGAGTGGAATAGAAAAAAAGTACTTACATCTCTGAAATTTTTTTTATTTTTCAATGTAGTCATCTTGCAGATTAGCACACTTCGTCCACTGATGATCCAGTGCCTTGATCCCATCTTGAAAATGAGTTTCCTCCAGTCTTGCAAAATAGTTGTCAACTTTGGCAATCAGTTCTCTGTTTGAAGTGAATCTTCTTCTCCAAGAAAAATTTTCAGTTTTGGGAAGAGATGGAAGTCTGACGGAGCCATATCAGATGAACAGGTAGGGTGTGGCAACAATTCATATCTTACTTCGCGTAATTTTGTTACGGCAACGGCACGTTTGTGTGGGTGTGCACTGTCTTGATGGAAGATGACTTTCCTCCTTGCTAAACCTGGCGTTTTTTTGTGTATCTTTTGTTGCCATTTGTCCAGGAGGTTAGCATAGTATTCTCCAGTAATTGTTTGCCCAGTGGGGAGATAATCTGCCAACAGAATCACCTTCACATCCCCGAACACTGATGCCTCGACCTTTCCCGCCAAAGGAATTGTCTTTGCTTTCTTTGATGGAAGAGAATCAGCATGTTTCCACTGCTTTGACTGGTGTTTTGTCTCTGGGGTATAGTCGTGCACCCAAGTTTCATCTGTTGTCACAAACTGGCCCAAAAAATCTTGTTCATTTCAACTAAAACGGGCCACACTTTGTTCCTCTATGTCCATTCTCAAGCGTTTTTGATCCACCATTGAGAGTCGCGGCACCCACCTTGCAGATAATTTTATTCCGTTCTAATTCTTCAGTTAAAATGTGATATAGCCTTTCAGGTGAAATCTGGCATGCATGAGCAATTTCACGCACTTTCAATCAGTGATCCTCCATGACCATTTTGTGCACTTTTGCAATGATTTCTGGAGTAGTGGCACATCTTGGCCGACTGCTGCATGGCTCATCATCTAAGCTGTCCCGACCAAATTTAAGTTCATTTGTCCACTTGGTAACAATTGAATATGAAGGAGCAGAGTCTCCCAGTGTATTTTGGAAATGGGCATGAATGCCCTTTGCTTTCATTCCTTTCTTTATGAAGTACTTAACCACTGCTCAAATCTCTATTATTATTATTATTATTTTTCCCCTCCCCTTCCATCTTCGCAAATCATTACGCCGGAACAAGAACAGAGCCATGTCACCGTCACAGCTCTCTTCAAAGAGCACTAACATGACACATGTTTACAGGCACCAGTCCAATGAATATCACATGAACAACTCGTTGTGCTAGCGCTGACCTTGGACTTCGCCTAAGTACTGAAAGAACCACAAACACACTTACCAAGACATGGTATTAAGCTACCTGCCTGAGCAATTATGTGTGTTTAGGATTTAACAACAAATTAAGGAATTTTCTAGTGGCCAAATCCTTCTGCTCTGTTGAATGGTATCCATAGACTTAACTGAAAAACACGCTCTTACATTGATTTTCAAGGCTGTCTTTGCTGGCATTGTAGGGCAGATTCTTCTGTCCCTTCCATAACCATTTATGACTCTGATAGGACTGTGATTTTTATCTGCATGTGCCAATATCAAAAGAAAAATTCAATCACAGAAACTTTATAATTAGGAGACAGAATTACCTTCAAGAGTGGAATCCTGCAATCTGCACATATGTTAAATTTGCTGTATGCCTCTGCCTGGTATTTTATGTTTGGTCTTGTTCTTTTTGTGGCTACTTTGACAATGACAACTACATTTCTTGCTATTCCATTTTCCCCTCGAGCTATTGTGCAGGCTCAGCTGTAACGCCATATGCCATGAGATAACAAGTAAATGTTCCCATAATGGGTTTTTCAAAACTTCTCAATACTTTACCCTAATGTACCTTATAGTATGTGTCTAGTCTATAGTTGATGTCCGCAACTGTCACACTGCCTGATGACTCCAATATCCACTTCATAAAAAATGCCTTAATTTTAGCTATATTAGTGGAAGGAAAGGAAAAAAAAACATCATAAAGCACACTGAACTGAGATATCCCTCAACTTGTTAATTTATGTTTGCCATTTTTGTTTTTGGCGATAATTGTAGATGATAGCCATACTTCTGGCATTTCACACACATCAGTATTGTCTAAAAGAAGATTATAGATTTCTGTCTACATATTTTGTTATCTTGCATTAAATATCCATACCCTTATTCTGTCTTCTCATGATATTTTTCTGTTTTTACCTTTCTAATTGTTCTCTTTGCATTCTCCCCAAAGACTTCAATTTGATGCAAGTAATTTCCAAGCTCCAGATATGAGTAATTTCTCATACCATCCTCTCACTACACCATCTTATCTCCATAATGCCAATTCTGCAATTTCATTTTTTGCATTGAGTGCCCAGGCAAATCTCAGTTGATATAAACTTCTTATGTTCTAATTCTTAAACCAGTTTGTTTTGCAATTTTTTTCATTTGGCTACAAGTCCTTTGAAAGAGTTGATTGTGGGCTTTTTGGCAATAAATCTCCCTTGCTCTTTGCTAGAGAAGCTGTCTTTGCTGTGCCTTTACAGAGGCTTTGTATTGAAAGGGACACTTAGTCTGTTTCCTCCATCAGAGGCTGCTTGGCTGTGATAACTCTTCTGATAACCATATTACCATTGATGTAACCTTAGACTTCACTGAAACATACAAACTTTTCCACCTGTCACTGAAGATGCCTTTGGTAAGACAATATAACTGAGACAAATCTCTTGCATTACCAGCCTGAAATTTTTTTCTCTTATCTTATAAATTTATATCGGCTCACTAGCTATTAACTTTGACTCTGCTTGTTTTAGTATATGTGCCAGAACAGAGCATACCAATTTCAACCTGACTTTCAGTTGTTAACCCTTTGAAGGCTAAGTTTTTATACACTTGCTTGCTTCTCTGGACTGAGTTATTTTGGGAAGTTGAATTACATAGCATTTCGAAATAGATAAGTTATTGACTTGCTTTTTCCTCATCAACTCATTTTATTGTATTTAATTACACGATAAGTGTTATATGGAAGTATAAAATTTATTCAGATTTTTTTTCAGGGTGTGGTACACTTTAAAACATAGAATTACACATAAAGGGATATTGCTTTCTACACACTTAAACCTAGTGTCCTGTCTTCTCTTGTCTCTTTGTGTCATATGACTGCATACATGGCATAATCTTTGGGTCCAAGATCCTTGTGCTGCAATCTGTGGTACTGGGGAAGTAAAGTGCCTCTGTGTGAGACATTGTAAGGTCTCATACAATTTTGGTTTTCCTCCCTTGGCAGACTTCCTGGGAATGCTGTATTTTCCAAGCAACTATCCCATGAGATCCTAGAGGCTGAGATTTTTTGAGTTTTCATTTTATAAAGAATATGGACATTTAGTCCAGACAAGACCAGGAGGTGAAAGAAAAATGTGTTGTACCATTTATTGACTTTGCATATGTTCAATAGAACTGATGTCACCTGTCAGTTTTATGTATTGCCCCCATCTTTTGGCTACATTATACAACAATACTGTGTCTCTTGATTTTCTAGCATGTTTCTCTGTTGTTCGTTTCTGTTTCAACAATTTTGTGTGTGTGTGTGTGTGTGTGTGTGTGTGTGTGTGTGTGTGTGTGTGTGTGTCTCCGTCCTTTGTTGAGATAAGATTTCAACAGTGCAAGAAACACAAAGGCCACAAGTGTCTTCAATTTCTGTTCCTCTTTCTGTGTACACTGTAATATCTAAAATAAATGTAGTTTCAACTTTGCACAATATAAACAGTTTTATCCCAAACCTGTGCCTTTTGTTTGGTATATACTATTTAAAAACATGGCTACCTTTCCACAGCATCAAAGACTCGTCAATGCATAAATCTCTGAATGCATTTAATATTGACTTCAATTTTGCTGTCAAAAAATTCACAGTATGCTGTAATTTATAAAGCCTATTCGCTCTCTGTGTCTCCCAAAATGCATGCATTACTAAAATATACAATTCAAAGAACTGTCAGAAATCTGTGATTAGGCATTACTTTTGAAAAGAAAGGTGTTTCCGTCAGTGGGTCAGTAGAACAACAGTCTTTAATTCTGTTCTCTTGTATGTGTGCCATCAGCACGCAGACTGCAAAAAATACTTTGTAGAAGCTGTTAGTTTCATTGGCAGTATATCCTATCAATTGCCTGTCAAATGTAAGCTAAAAACATTCACTTTCACTAGGATCATCACTTAGTCCACAATGAGGATTCACATCAGAATTATCATTAGAAAAAGCATAATTCTGAGACATAAACATGCCGTCTGTCAGCCATCGGTACTCCCTCTTTCCAACCTTTTGCATCTTTCTCACTTGTGAAGGGCCCAGTTGGTGAATAATTTCAATCTTACTCAATGAATCTTCACTTTCTGTTAGTAGTACCTTGCAGTCTTCATGGTCTTTGAAATCACTACCAGATTCCACAGCTGAGCCTTCATTTAGCAGTATTTTTCTAATTTCATCGCCAATCAAACCTTTAGAGTGCATCATTCTCACCAAATAAGAAATTACAAATGCAAGTACTAGATTTAGTTCCCATAGATCAAATGTATGCAAGACTTCCTAAAAATGCAAGTGGTTGCAGATGTTTGCAACAGATGGCAGTCCATTCCATCACAGATGGAAGCAATCGTACTGATATAGTAGTACATAACATGACAGAAAAGAGAAAATGTACCCGTACAGTCCTAAGCTGGTGTGACAATAAGACTACTACTGTATCTCTACATTTGCCGTCCACAGAGGGTTTAGGTGGTGGTGGTGGTGGTGGTGGTGGTGGTGGTGGGGAGGGGGGGGGGAGGGGGAGGAGAGGAGATTCAAAATCTCAAATTTTTAATTGCTTATTTAAAGTGATCAGTTTAGATGAAGATCTTGGTGTACACTGGACTCAGAATTGGCATGGAAAGAATACCTTCAAATTTTTATGGATGATTGCTAATGTAATGAAAAATATAAACAAAATGACTGATAGACAAGAGAGATATGTTAAGTAGAAGGTACAAATTGTTTCTTATTGATAGCTCTTTCTATACCATGAATACTGTTTTGAATGTATTAAATAGCTAGTTATGTGACTTCACATCCCTACTGTACACCAATACGCACCCTGGCTTCTAGGACCGTGAGTTTCGTCATTCAATAAAATTGTGCACTGAGCCAGAACTCATAACTGAACCATAGCCTTTTGTAGGCAAATGTTTATGAATGGAACGTACCTGATAACTGCCACATACAACTGTGCCCAAAACATCGATTCATCATTTTACAATTTGACAAAGACCACAGCTCGAAAGAATTTCATGGAATAGGAACATTCTGAGTATATAACACAGCCCTATTTGGAACATCAAGCCAGTAGAGTAGTGTTTTTTTTTCCCTCCAGAAGTCTTTGACTTGAAAACTACTTTGAGATTTGTGCAGAGTTATGTACGTATTTGAGAATGTGCTAGCTATTTACTTATACACTCACAAAACTCATTTTGTGATTCAGGCTTTAAATGTGATTATATTATGAATTACCGACATCATAATTTGTTCTTGTGTACAAATTGTTTCCGGTGGTGCTTTTCTTCTAAGTGTCAGCTAATTTTGACAGTTCGAATTGTGTCGTTAAATACTTTTACTACAGAGCTCTGGCACCTTTGGCAGCTCACATGCCCATTCATTATTACACAATTCTTTGTTCATCCATGCATGGGAAAAAAAAACTTTCATGGATGTCGAATGAATTAATGAAGAAATACGTCAGACAAGAATAATGGAGACAAATAATAATGTTTATAGTTGACTTGCCCATGTTAGTAACAAAAGAACTAGTTAATGCCTGAAACAGCCATCCAAGTCCTTACAAGGGAACCTCCCCATCGCACCCCCCTCAGATTTAGTTATAAGTGGGCACAGTAAATAGGCCTTGAAAAACTGAACACAGATCAATCATGAAAACAGGAAGAAGTTGTGCGGAACTATGAAAAAAATAAGCAAAATATACAAACTGAGTAGTCCATGTGCAAGATAGGCAACATCAAGGATAATGTAAGCACAGGAGTGCTGTGGTCCCGTGGTTAGCATGAGCAGCTGCAGAACAAGAGGTCCTCGGTTCAAGTCTTCCCACGAATGAAAAGTTTAATTTTTTATTTTCAGACAATTATTATCTGTCCATCATCACTTTTTTGGGAGTGATTATCATATCCACAAGAAAACCTAAATCGGGCAAGGTAGAAGAATCTTTTTACCCATTCGCCAAGTGTACAAGTTAGGTGGGTCTACAACATATCCCTGTCATGTGACGCACATGCCGTCACCACTGTCGTATAGAATATATCAGACATGTTTTCCTGTGGAGGAATCTGTTGATCTATGACCTTGCGATCAAATGTTTTCGGTTCCCACTGCAGAGGCACGTCCTTTCGTCTACTAATCTCACGGTTTTTGCGGTGCGGTCGCAAAACACAGACACTAAACTTACTACAGTGAAAAGAGACGTCAATGAACGAATGGACGGATCATAACTTTGCGAAAATAAAGAAAGTAAACTTTCCACTCGAGGGAGACTTGAACCAAGGACCTCTCGTTCCGCAGCTGCTCACGCTAACCACGGGACCGCGGCGCTCCTGCGCTTACACTATCCTTGATGTTGCCTATCTTGCACATGGACTACTCAGTTTGTATATTTTGCTTATTTTTTTCATAATTCCACAAAACTTCTTCCTGTTTTCTCGATTGATCTGTGTTCAGTTTTTCAAGGCCTATCCACTGTACCAACTTGTAACTAAATGTGAGGGGGGTGCGATGGGGAGGTTCCCTTGTTAGAACAGGCTCAAATTGACCATCATCACTAAAGATGAAGGCTACATCCCTGTTGAGATGACCTACTGTGGTTATTTGGTAGAAAGTCTCCACCAACAGTGTGCCATGTCCACTCTTCAGGGATTGCATCTCAGAACCTTTGATCAGAATCAACCTTACTTCTCACTCTCTCCCCTCCCACCCCTTAGATGTAAAGTTCCACATATTTTCTGAAATTTGTAAATCGAGCTGCTCTAAATTCCCTCTTGTAAACATTATCTATTTCATTGATTTTGTCATATGATGAAAATTGCTGTATCACACTTCACCAGGATTTTGAAGTATCTACTTTAATTTTGTATATGAATATCATATGTTGGTTGCAAAGAGGTTGATCTAGATGTAAATATTTATTAGAAAGTGAGCTGCTTTTTTTAAACATCTGTCAACCTTATAGAGCTACAGAAAACATACACTGTTGACCTTATATGTGATGAGGAAAACCACTATATAAGCTGATATTTAGTTGGTGCATCACATACAAATATCTATACGAGTTTTTAGTCAGTTGTAGTATTCAAACCAGCGTGCTGCTGCTGTAGTTATGTATAGTAAGTGTTTATTCTTGAGTGATGTGTGGTACTATGTCCTTCAGCTTCACTGGAGGATTCATTGTTCGTCATTGAAGCCAGTGAGAAATCTACTTTTCAAGCAGTAGTAAAATGTGAAACATCATTTTGACTCTTGTACATGCAAACAGTTGTTAGAAAATCAAGTGTGAAATGCATAGTGCATTTGCAGCAAAAAATGCAGTAATTGTCTGGAATATTTTTATTTTATTTTATTTTATTTTTATTTTTTGTGCTGAATGATGAATCAAGAAATAAAAACCTTACTTGTTTTCACATGTACCTGGCATCCCACTACTCTTGCAGTCAGCTGTTTTCATTGACAGTGATCGCTGTTGTGATTTGAATAGGGTTGAATTGGCTGTATTCCATGGGCAAATGCAGAATTATGATTTATTTGCCCATTTAGAGCAATAAACTCTCTAAAAGGAAGTCTTGTGCTGTAAAGTGCTGTTGCATGTTTCCAACGGACTTTTCTTTATAAATTACCGTAAGGCTTAGAGTTACATGGAAGTACTAAATTTTATTTTCAAAGCCACTCATTGGAGCTCTTCTACCATTCCATAGTTCGAATTTGTGATGGTGGATTTATCATGGGGTGAATTTGATCTGATTTGCAGATGTGCTGGTAAACTGGAATTACCTTTTTGCCTTAAGGAAAAAAGGCCAGCAGTTTACATGAACTGATCTTTCTTACAGTTTGGCACGTTACAACTATCTTTGCACAACCTGGTGCTGTTTTAATTCACTTCTACAACCCATTCCACTCTAGCATATTGCCTCTGTGACAATCATATCCATTTCATTATGGCTCAAATATTTTTCGTTCTGCCATTCAAACTGAGTGAAATAATTTTAATCACACCACATCTCAACAGTGTAGTAAATTGTTCAATCAAAATACCTTTCTTCCCTCGATAACTATTATTACATCGTTTTCCATATGTACAGGTTCTCTGAATATTTTGTATCTGAACTCAGTTTTTGCATAACACACCAAAAGGGTCACTCTTCTCACATTACGAAGGTATTCAACTTTAGTGTTCAACATGTGCAACTCACAATTGGTAATTTGCTGCCAGTAAAAGGCAGTGACCTTCTAAGTCTCCAGCCTGCCATATGATTAATTCATCACGAAGTTTCAGCACTATAAGTCATCTTCAGTTTCCCTGTAACAAATATGCTAGAACTCACTGGTGGGTGTCCATGAGAGAGATTCATTGTGATATAGTTTATCAGTTTTTATGAGACAATGCATCATTTACAAAGTTGTGGAAAGTCCATGTTGTTCAGTACTTATTTAGATTTTTTTACTTTTTTGCGAAAAAAAAAATCATGGTGTGAGCAGCAAAGAGGATTACTGAATGAGTACAGTAGTGAGAGCAGGGTTAAGAGAAATTCAAAATACACAGAAGTGTGTATTTAAGGTAGTATTTTTGTTATGCAGTACTCTCTTGAATTTCTCTTAACCCTGCTCTCACTACTGTACTCATTCAGTAATCCTCTTTGCTGCTCACACCATGATTATTTTTTTTTCGCAAAAAAGTAAAAAAATCTAAATAAGTACTGAACAACATGGACTTTCCACAACTTTGTAAATGATGCATTGTCTCATAAAAACTGATAAACTATATCACAATGAATCTCTCTCATGGACACCCACCAGTGAGTTCTAGCATATTTGTTACAGGGAAACTGAAGATGACTTATAGTGCTGAAACTTCGTGATGAATTAATCATATGGCAGGCTGGAGACTTGGAAGGTCACTGCCTTTTACTGGCAGCAAATTACCAATTGTACTATCCTTGCATGTCTCATGGACTAACCCACAGCTCGAAAATGTATTGAGGAATGAGAAAAAAGTCAGTTTTGTACCAATCCATAAGGATGAACTCACAGTGCAATTTGTAGCACGTTGCTCGTGGAACGTAGTAATCTGGATCTGACCCTCCACACTTAAAATCACGGATTTTGATGCGCTTCAAATATATTGTAGAGGTATTTGCCATGAGTACCAGGCGATCTGGTTTTTTAGCGCTGGGCCTTGGGTTTTGAGATAAAGGATTTTGAAGTTCTTTGCGTGCTTTGTATGCCTGTAACATTACATGTAACCCGAGCAAGTCAGTGCAGCGCAGTGGTTAAGGTGCACGACTACCGCGCAGGAGGTACCGCGTTCGAATCCTGCTCCCATGTGTTTTTTTATGTTTGCAAGACGAGTTTCATCCTAACATTCAAAAACGAGTAGACAAATTAACTGGGAAATACAGAAATGTAGTCTTGTCCTGCGCGAAATGCGGGAAGTTCACGAAACTTATATATGAAGAATTTTTGCGTTCTGTAATTCTTCCGTACGTGGGACAGAAAATTTTTTTGTTCATTATCGATTTGTGGGAAGGGCAAACTGATTCAACTTTATACGATATTCACTGATGAAAGGAAGGCGAGTACCTGCACCCTAAAAGTGGTCCCACCAAAGTGCACTCCTTATTGGCAGCCCTGCGATATTTATTTTTACCAACAGGTGAAAATTTTCGCGAAAATTGTTCAGAATGGTCCCGACTTGATGGAAGACAATAGGGAGATCGCTTCTAGGGAAGATGCGATAAAATTACATTCACTAATCCTACATCAACTCAGGGCACCTAATTTTGAAAGCATGATTAGGTACGCATGGTTCATATCAAAATTAGCAGTTGAAAGAGAAATCTTGAATGCAAAAGAATTGTTTCCCAGTATCGCTCATGATGAAACCATATGCCTGAAAGACGGTTGCTTTCGTAAAATGCGCGTCGTGCTGCGAAAATTTGTGCTTCGGTTGTTTCTATGGTAAGTATCACCCACAATATTGATCTGGCACATCAAGCAATGTGGATGATGAAAAATAAGATTTTATAATATTGTATGACAGAAAACCTCCCCCCATGAACCATGGACCTTGCCGTTGGTGGGGAGGCTTGCGTGCCTCAACGATACAGATAGCCGTACCGTAGGTGCAACCACAACGGAGGGGTATCTGTTGAGAGGCCAGACAAACGTGTGGTTCCTGAAGAGGGGCAGCAGCCTTTTCAGTAGTTGCAGGAGCAACAGTCTGGATGATTGACTGATCTGGCCTTGTAACACTAACCAAAACGGCCTTGCTGTTGTGGTACTGCGAATGGCTGAAAGCAAGGGGAAACTACAGCCGTAATTTTTCCCGAGGGCATGCAGCTTTACTGTATGGTTAAATGATAATGGTGTCCTCTTGGGTAAAATATTCCGGAGGTAAAATAGTCCTCCATTCGGATCTCCGGGCGGGGACTACTCAAGAGGACGTCGTTCAGGAGAAAGAAAACTGCCATTCTACGGATCGGAGCGTGGAATGTCAGATCCCTTAATCAGGCAGGTAGGTTAGAAAATTTGAAAAGGGAAATGGATAGGTTAAAGTTAGATATAGTGGGAATTAGTGAAGTTCGGTGACAGGAGGAACAAGACTTCTGGTCAGGTGAATACAGGGTTATAAATACAAAATCAAATAGGGGTAATGCAGGAGTAGGTGTAATAATGAATAAAAAAATAGAAGTGCAGGTAAGCTACTACAAAAAGCATAGTGAACGCATTATTGTGGCCAAGATAGACACGAAGCCCATGCCTACTACAGTAGTACAAGTTTATATGCCAACTAGCTCTGCAGATGACGAAGAAATTGAAGAAATGAATGATGAGATAAAAGAAATTATTCTGGTGGTGAAGGGATAAGAAGGTAGTATACATGGAAGAATCCTGGAGATACTAAAAGGTATCAGATAGATTATAAAATGATAAGACAGAGATTTAGGAACCAGGTTTTAAATTGTAGGACATTTCCAGGGGCAGATGTGGACTCTGACCTTAATCTATTGGTTATGAACTGTAGATTAAAACTGAAGAAATTGCAAAAAGGTGGGAATTTAAGGAGATGGGACCTGGATAAATTGACTAAACCAGAGGTTGTACAGAGTTTCAGGGAGAGCATAAGGGAACAATTGACAGGAATGAGGGAAAGAAATACAGTAGAAGACGAATGGGTAGCTCTGAGGGATGAAGTAGTGAAGGCAGCAGAGGATCAAGTAGGTAAAAAGACGAGGGCTAGTAGAAATCCTTGGGTAACAGATGAAATATTGAATTTAATTGATGAAAGGAGAAAATATAAAAATGCAGTAAATGAAGCAGGCCAAAAGGAATACAAACGTCTCAAAAATGAGATCGACAGGAAGTGCAAAATGGCTAAGCAGGGGATGGGTAGAGGACAAATGTAAGGATGTAGAGGCTTATCTCAATAGGGGTAAGATAGATACAGCCTACAGGAAAATTAAAGAGACCTTTGGAGAAAAGAGAGCCACTTGTATGAATATCAAGAGCTCAGATGGAAACCCAGTTCTAAGCAAAGAGGAGAAAGCAGAAAGGTGGAAGGAGTATATAGAGGGTCTATACAAGGGCGATGTACTTGAGGACAGTATTATGGAAATGGAAGAGGATGTAGATGAAGATGAAATGGGAGATACGATACTGCGTGAAGAGTTTGACAGAGCACTGAAAGACCTGAGTCGAAACAAGGCCCCGGGAGTAGACAACATTCCATTGGAACTACTGACGGCCGTGGGAAAGCCAGTCCTGACAAAACTCTACCATCTGGTGAGCAAGATGTACGAGACAGGCGAATACCCTCAGACTTCAAGAAGAATATAATAATCCCAAAGAAAGCAGGTGTTGACAGATTTGAAAATTACCGAACTATCAGTTTAATAAGTCACAGCTGCAAAATACTAACGCGAATTATTTACAGACGAATGGAAAAACTGGTAGAAGCGGACCTCGGGGAAGATCAGTTTGGATTCCGTAGAAATATTGGAACACGTGAGGCAATATTGATCTTACGACTTATCTTAGAAGAAAGATTAAGGAAAGGCAAACCTACGTTTCTAGCATTTGTAGACTTAGAGAAAGCTTTTGACAATGTTGACTGGAATACTCTCTTTCAAATTCTAAAGGTGGCAGGGGTAAAATACAGGGAGCGAAAGTCTATTTACAATTTGTACAGAAACCAGATGGCAGTTATAAGAGTCGAGGGGCATGAAAGGGAAGCAGTGGTTGGGAAGGGAGTGAGACAGGGTTGTAGCCTCTCCCCAATGTTATTCAATCTGCATATTGAGCAATCAGTGAAGGAAACAAAAGAAAATTTTGGAGTAGGAATTAAAATCCATGGAGAAGAAATAAAAACTTTGAGGTTCGCCGATGACATTGTAATTCTGTCAGAGACAGCAAAGGACTTGGAAGAGCAGTTGAACGGAGTGGATAGTGTCTTGAAGGGAGGATATAAGATGAACATCAACAAAAGCAAAACGAGGATAATGGAATGTAGTCAAATTAAATCGGGTGATGCTGAGGGAAGTAGATTAGGAAATGAGACACTTAAAGTAGTAAAGGAGTTTTGCTATTTGGGGAGCAAAATAAGTGATGATGGTCGAAGTAGAGAGGATATAAAATGTAGACTGGCAATGGCAAGGAAAGCGTTTCTGAAGAAGAGGAATTTGTTAACATCGAGCATAGATTTAAGTGTCAGGAAGTGGTTTCTGAAAGTATTTGTATGGAGTGTAGCCATTTATGGAAGTGAAACGTGGACACTAAATAGTTTGGACAAGAAGAGAATAGAAGCTTTCGAAATGTGTTGCTACAGAAGAATGTTGAAGATTAGGTGGGTAGATCACATAACTAATGAGGTGGTATTGAATAGGATTGGGGAGAGGAGAAGTATGTGGCACAACTTGACTAGAAGAAGGGATCGGTTGGTAGGACATGTTCTGAGACATCGAGGGATCACCAATTAGTATTGGAGGGCAGCGTGAAGGGTAAAAATCGTAGAGGGAGACCAAGAGATGAATACACTAAGCAGATTCAGAAGGATGTAGGTTGCAGTAGGTACTGGGAGATGAAGCAGCTTGCACAGGATAGATTAGCATGGAGAGCTGCATCAAACCAGTCTCAGGACTGAATACCACAACAACAACATGACAGAAAAAATTAACAACTGAATATATCTTTATAATCTTATAATTTCGCACACCTTACACTGTTTGCTGATATTCTTGGAAATAAAATTGAAAACTACGTCGATTTTGGGGGAAAAAAAATTGCACAAGCAGGATTTGAACACGATACCTCCAGAGCGGTAGCCGTTAACCTTTCCCACTGCGCTACGCTGACTTCCTCAGAATACATCTTATGTTATAGGTATGCAAATCACACAATGAAATTCAAAATCGCTTTTCTTAAAAACCAAGACCCTTTGCTAAAAAACCAGATAGTCAGATACTCAGGGTAAGTGCCTCTACAAAATATGTGAAGCACATCAAAATCCATGATTTACAATATGGAGGGTCCCCCTGTGAGCCTTACTTATGTAAAGCAGTAATCTGAGTGCAAAAACTCAGTCTATATACTTTTTATTTTATCATAAGTGTTTACAGTTATTTTAGTTTCGTGCCTCAGGTAAACGAACACTGTGAATTGGAAGCTGTAGCTGTCACAATAAAAATAGAAGTAGTATCAACTGATACCCAAAACAGATTATATTGTTAGTATTTATTTAACACATTGCAGTACTGACACAGAGGGACTAAACACAACACTGAGCAAATGTAACATTCTACTTCTCTGTATTGTTGATACCATGGTAGCCCATTCTTCTAGCTCAAGAGTTCAACACAACAACTTTTGCTGCGCTATCCTCCAGTAAGAAAAATAATAACGTGTAATGTGGAATGGAAGGATTCCAAATAACTGCTGTTGCACTTTGAATTTTTGCATCCCTTTTAATCTGTCAGAATAGTAAATATCATTTAGAATAATTGATCTCTGCATTTAACCATAATTGAAATCAAAGACACAGACCTTTCTTTCAGGTCTTCCATATTAAAAAACTGTGTGTGTTTTCTAGGATCAGCACACCTACCATGGTATTGGTCATCAATCTGAATGGCGCCTTCTGACACGTGATCTCATCATTGACCTACAGAAAGGTCTGGCATATCAGAAGAAGCCCAAAAGAAAGCTGTTCAGATCCAAAATAAAGGTAACCCAAGCATCTTTTTTGTTTGTGTAGAACTGCTACAACTTGACTGTCTGTACCTGTTTTTTACGTAATACTTTGAATAGCTTTTTTAGGTACAGTATACACTGTACAGCCAAGACATTACGACCACTGCCCTTAGCGAGATCTAATGCCACCTGGTGGCATTGTGGCCACATGAATCGATAAGAAAAGTGAAGCAGAGATCCATACTAGTGACGATATGGCCTGCAAATGGGGGAACTGCAGTGGCGTAAGTCACATTGATAAAGGGCTTAATGTTATGCCTGGTACTTGGGAACAAGTATTATGGAAACTCCAGACCTGGTCAGCAGTTGTTCTGCTGTGAGGAGCGTCCATGGAAAGGTTGAAGGACAGTGAAACCAAAAGTAGGTGGCAGGGTATTGGATGATCCCACTCATCACAGAACATGGAAGTCAGACACTTACCTACTGTGTAAAACAGGATAGGTGGCAATCTGTAACAGATCTGGGATTCAAATGATCCATTATTAATGCAGGCACATATGTTTTGGAACATACCATTCAGCACACATGATTGAATAGTTGCCTCTGCTGCAGATGACCAGTATGTGCTCCCATGTTGACCCAATGATGTCATCAACATAATGGGTATGGGGCCATAGAGACTGGACCATGGATCAGTGGAAATGTGTCACCTGGGCAGAGGAATCACACTTCGGCTTATTGAGATAATTCTAGAAATATTTGGTTCATCTGTAAAGGAGACCGCAAATAGGGTGCTAGTGTAACCTATTCTTGAGTACTGCTCTAATGTTTGGGATTCGTACAAGGTTGGATTAAAGGAAGACATTGAAACAATAGAGGCAGGCTATTGGATTTGTTACTGGCAGGTTCAAACAACATACAGCTGTTACGGACAGGCTTCAGGAACTCAAATCAGAAGCCCTGGAGGGAAGGCAACATTCTTTTCGAGGCACATTATTAAGAAACAGAAAAGGCTGACTGCAGAACCACGCTACTGCCGCTGACATAAATTGCAAGTGAGGACCATGAAGATAAGAGAAATTAGGGGTCATATGGAGACATATAGATAGTAGTTTTTTCCTTGCTCTATTTACGAGTGGAACAGGAAAGGAAATGACTAGTAGTGGTACAGGGTACCCTCGGCAGCACGCCATACGGTTGATTCCAGAGTGTCGATATAGGTGTAGATTTCTTACACGACCTTGATGGTTGTGTCCAGATATACCATCATCCAGATGAACTGCTACTTGAAAACTGCACTGAGTCACAGGTGCCAACCAGAGGTGGTGGAGGTATTATGCTATGGGGGAGATTCACCAGGGCTCCCAGGGAACCTGTGATAATAATGAAAGATACCATGAGAGCTGTGGACTTCACAAACATTATTGTGGACCACCTGTATCACTTAATGCTCAAGGTCTTCCCCAGTGGCTATGGCATCTCCCAACAATACAACTGTTCTGGTCACAAGGGCAAAATCAGGCTACAGTGGTCTGAAGAGCATGAAGTGAATTCATGTTGATGTCTTAGCTGCCAGATTTGCATATGAATCCAGGGGAATTCGTCTGGGAGACTGTTGGGCACCAGCTCCATGACCAGAAATCACCGGTCCATAATTTATGGGAGTTGGGTGACCTGTGCATAGACATCTAGTGGCACATACCTGTGGGGGAAACTTGTCAAAGACTTGTCAGATTTTTGTACCGCTGAATCACTGGTGTATTGCATTCCAAGGGTGAACCAACACCCTATTAAGCAGCTGGTCAGAACCTTTTGGTTCATTATTGTATGTACTCTTGGTGTGTCATTGTCTTCTTTATGGTATTTACCGGATGTACTTGCACACAATTCTTCAGTTTAAACTTGGAACTAAGATCATTAGGGCAGCTATGAAGTCATGAAGAAATCATTTGTATCTGAAGACTTGTGATGAGCATCAGGGCTACAAAATTTTCAGTCACAGGTGTAGATTCAGTTAAACTGAAGAGGTTATTCGAGTTGAATATTTTATTTTTAATAGGAAAAAATGAACGAAAATTTAAGTTTCTGAACTACACATTTAGTGTAGTGTGATCATAAAAAATGTTTAAGACAATATTACCATATGTCGTTTGTCATCCACCCTGGTGTAGTGATTATATTTGCTGGCTGGTCATGCTCAGGCCACTAGTTTGATTCCTGCCCCCCTGCAGTCATTTATCATTTCATGTTTGTGATTTCTGGAAGTTTCTGGACTTCATTATTTATGAAATATTGGAATCTGGTAGAACACTTTGTGTGTGTCTAAATTGCAGCATACACTCCTGAGGCAAGCATGTCAGCTCAGTCCATATTTTTGTACTTAATGAATGTGCTTTCAATGTGTAATGTTATAGTGGCATACACATAAGAAGGCAGATGGTGGAGGATGCATTGTGACAAGGGGCAGTGTACCAAATGATTGTTCCAATGAATAGCATCATTCTGCCTCGTCTGACTGTAGCATGCACTTCAGGGTCCGCATAGAACATTTAATGTTGGTTTACATGTTAGTGCAGGTATAATGAAGTTACTTAGCCACCATAGTGTTCAACACGGTTGGCATTAAGGAAGCACAAGTATTAAGCTAAGAAGTGATAGCAATAGTCTTCCAAGCATATAACTTCTACTACAGAAGCAGAGACCCGGTGTACCACTCACCCCAGTGTCGCCATTTAACTTTGATGCTCGAGCCAAGAGCAAAATGGTGCTCAACAACACAACAGGAACCTACATAACAGCAACCGTGATAACCATTTCAAGTGGACATGGTTAGTTCTGCATCACAAATTTCCACCAACAGCCCAACCTGCTCCTAATTTTATTTACACAGGGACAGTCAAACCAGTCCATGAATGGTCAGGTTAGTGCCATTGATGCAGAATCATGTTATGCTGCGATTACGAAATGCTCACTGGAGGAATCTACTGTCCAGCTGCCAATATGTGTGGGCTCACTTAAAGAATGATGTTGTTGAATGTCAACTGTTCTAAAACAATTTTCAGTTACATTCAAGTCCGGAAATGAGGCAAGGCAAATGAGATGACCCAGTGTGGTACACTAAATCAGTGCTGGGTATCATCTCTCATATGTCAGTGCTCATATATAGAGTGTTTGGAGCTGAACGATGAATAATTCAGGAGGAAGTGAAAGATATGCTGTGAGGTGAAATCGTCAAACTATTAAAAAATTATTTTTCTATCCCGTGATCTTTGTGAAGAAGAAAGGTGGAAAATGGCATTTCTGCATCAATTACTATAATCCGTTCAGCATAAGAATAAACCTGATGTAAACAAATGGGATGATTTGTCAGAAGCCGTAGCACACATATACTGGTGGTGTTACACTCTTGGAAGTAGATCCTACTTATATATTAGATATCTTATTACTAAGTTACATTAAATGAAACTTACAGATATTCAAATGTACTAACAGCTATCAATGTTTTTCTTAATCATGCTTTAGGTACAGAGTTTTTATTTCAAAAATTGTGTACAGTCACAGCCTCTGCAGCGTTGTGCTCTGGTTGTCGCGCTGATAATGTGCAGTATGAAAATGACTGAGGCTGCTTTCTTTTCCGTAGTGAAACATGCATGTGTAACACAGTTAAAAAGTGCTGAGAAATAGGCCATTCTTAAGGTTTTTCATCAATTAACGAAGTTAATTGGCTTTGAAGTTTTCTCAGTGGTGTATGTATTGCAGTTGATAAACAGACTCATGTTGAAACTGTAGCGCAGTCGGTAGCATAATGAAATATGAACCAAATGCAGTTGTTCATGCTGTCGTTCAAACCTCCACAGTATCATTTTTTTTCCCTTATCCAATTTCAAATACCCTACATCTTGTAATTATAAAACTCATCATTTTTTTATGAATAATGCAAGACTTCTTGTTTCTAATTACATATTGGACGTGAAATTCCTGTTTCCGTTTCCAATACAGATTCTTAATTATCGATGTTTTATGAAAGACTGTTCGTAAAAGTTGTTGAAATTAAGAAAACATAAGTTTAATTTTTTAAAGCAAAATTGAAAAAAACCGAATCCTCTTTATTTGGACTATGCCTATCGTTTTATACCGCAGAGGTAGATACGTATCTTAGAAACATGAAAAACAATCATTTTCACAGCATCGAATACATCGTATAAACGCTGCAGTTTTACAGTTGCTACTGCACCATTACAATATGAACGCAACAGAACTGACCTGGAACTGGCCCAGGAAGTAACAAGACTGTTAAGCTGCAAGACATACTGGGACTAACACACACAGTTTTTTTCACACGTCACTGCCGCTCACTGGCAGGATATAGAACAGCTCGTCATAAAAGAAGAGAAAATGCTGTGCCTGGTTGGCTTAGTGGATTCTGTTGTTGATAGGCTCGTTAACAACGTAGCAAATGACACTTCCAGAACTGAAATGTATTTCTTTGTTTTGGATAAGGAAGGAGCTAAGAGATTACCATCATTTAGCTAGAGAAATTGAAATGCTTAATATGGAAGGGTATACCTTAGCTTCAAAGTATTGTAGAAGAGAGATGGAGAAAGGAAGAGTTGCCACTTACATTAGAAAGGGTCACAATTATAACAACATTGACATTCTTAAATATTGTAGTGATCAGCATTTTTGAAGCATGTCCCACACAAGTAGAAACACACAAAAGAAAAATAATCATAGTCACAATATACATGGCTCCAATTGGTAATTTCCAGCTATTCACTAAACAGCTTGATGCAGTATTAAATTTATTAACTTCTAAAAATAATGCACTCGTACTAAGTGGAGATTTTAATTTAAATTTTCTGGAGGATAGCTACTCAAGATCCATACTATAGTCTCTTACCACTTCTTATAATCTCATTCCCTTTGTACAGTTCCCAACCAGGGTATGGGTACCAGCAGCACTGCTATTGATAACATTTTCAAAGATACTACCACACTAGAAAATCATAATATAAATCCAATATTTAATGGCGTTTCAGATCATGATGCCCAGTTGCTTACATTTAATATAGTGGGGTTTGATTCAACTAATAACAGGAAGTGGGAAACTATGAATAATATATGAAACAGAAATTGAAGGTATAAAAAACTGTTTGAGGAATACAGACCGGAAAGATGTATACAATTCACTCGGGATAAATGAAAAATATAACCGTTTCTCTAATACGGTCATAGGTCACATTGAAAACTGCTGCCCTAAGAAAGTAATCAAAGCAAATAGATTAAAATTTTCAAAACCTTGGATTACAAATAGAATAAAAGTATCCTGCAAAACAAAAATAAGACTTTTACTTAATGTCAAGGGAAAACAATGACTACAGAGCTGAATCGCATTACAAATTATATTGTAAAATTCTGAACAAAGTAATCAGAACCTCAAAATGTGTTTATTTTCGAGAAAAAATAAATGCCTCTAATAACAAGATAAAAACTGTATGGAACATAGTAAAAAGTGAAAGAGAAAAAACTAATCAGGCAAATGAGGAAATTATGTTAAATGTAAATAGTGAGTTGATTAGAGATACCTTCAAAATTGCAGCCACTTTCAACGTTTTCCTTTCAGTAGCAGACAACTTAGATTTGCATAGTTCCTCAGAAGACACCTTAAAATATTTAAAAATGCGTTTCCACAGAAGTTTGACAAAATTCAACTGTATCCTACCTAACCGAAAGAGATTTCTAATATTATTAGCTCTCTTAAAAACAAATGTACCAGTGGTTACAATGAAATCAGCACTACCATAATTAAATGTTGCTCCTCAGAACTTTGTGACATACTGAGTTACTTGTGTAATGAATACTTCCACAGTGGTACTTTTCCAGATAGGCTTAAATATGCTATTGTCAAACCATTACACAAAAAAGGAGACAATCATCAGTGGAAAGCTTCTGTCACATTTCATTATTGGCAATATTTTCAAAAGTGTTTGAAAGGGTTATGTACAATAGACTTTATGAACACTTAGTACAGAAACATATTCTCATTCGCAGTCAGTTTCGACTTCGGGAAGGATTGTCAACTGATCAAGCTATATTCACTTTTACAGATGGTATATTAGAATCAATAAATCAAAATATATTACCACTTTGAATATTCTGTGATCTGGCTAAGGCTTTTGATTGTATTCAGCATGACATCCTTATACAAAAGTTAAAATATTATGGGATAACAGCAGTAGCAGGCTCATGGTTCTCATCCTACCTTTTTAATAGAAAACAGTGTGTGTCTGTATCAGGCTTATCACATAACAATAGTCATTCAAAATATGAAACCATCAGACAAGGGATGCCCCAGGGCTCTATTTTAGGTCCCTTGTTGTTCCTATTAACAATCTGTATAAGGACATCAGATCCATGGAAAACGATAAATGTAATGTAATGTAAAAAAACCAGACAACTGACGGTAAATCCTTCAGTACTTTCTTATGTTACCCACAGCTTATGCAGAAAAATTACCCTGTGGTTAAAACAAGAATGATGAGAATTCCTGGCTTAATTTCAGTAGTACATTAACTAAAAATGATAATGTGTTGCTATTTTCGTGTAGTCGTCTAAGGAGCGTATTGTGGGCGATTTGCAGTGTATTATTTCATTCTGCTTAAGAATTAAATGACATCGAAGCTGTATTGCTCCTCTGCTCATCTCTTTTTACGTGTGAACTGCGGCTGGCCACATCGCTGCAGGCTAGCCATACCAGCTGAACGGCCAGTGCTGTCTAAGTTAAATGTGCCGGTAAAGCTGTTGTCCCGTATTATAGCTAAGTCAATGTGCGAGTAAAGCAGAGCACAAAATGTACCCTTATTATCGTACTTGACAGTACTCAAGACAGCTTTGCTGCAGTCCCACATGAAACAGAAAACCAATGAGGTTCCAGCAAATGCACAAGAATACATAATGCAGTGTTTACATCAGGTTTATTCTTACGGTGAATGGATTGTAGTGGCTGAGCAGAATCAGAAAGGGAGCGTAACCACTGGTAAGAATTGGAGACTGTCTGAAGGGAATGAAGTATTTCTCCATAGGATTAAGCAGACTGGCTACTGACTGACTGAAATTGATGAAGCTGACCAAGAAAAGACTGTTTTAATAAAATCTTGTGGCTTCTTTGAGTTCAAAGTTATGCTAATGGATGTATGCTCCTACCACCTTTGAACATATATGGACAACATCTTAAAAGGATGAAGTATCTTTCCTGTGTGATAACATTGTTCTTTTCTCAAAGACATTTGAAGAGCATGTAGCTGCTTGACAACCATGCTGAAGTGTGTCCATGACACAGGTCTTCGCTTGAATGCAAAAAACATCCTAATCATACATGGAATAAAAATCTTGGAGCACTTAGTTAACACACCATCTGCCCTGGTCCATAAAAGTAAGCTACATGATGGATTTTCCAATTCCTTGGCCCATTCGTGATGTGAGAACCTTCCTTACAATGTGCTGCCACATAAAGTATTTAAATTGCAGGTCATAGCCAGTACAAGAACTGTTAAATGGGGATGCCAAATTTTCATGTATTGAGATTCAAGATACAGCTTCCTGTACTCCTAACATAACACCACCATATTCACCAGTCATGATGCTTTTTGGTGAGACTGCTCAGGCAGAATAACACGCTGATGCTAGTGCAAATCCAGAATGGCACTGAAAGAGCGATTGCATGCACCTAGAGAATGCTCTCTCAAGTCCAAGGAAAATTACTCTACAACTGAGGAAGCATGTCATGCAGTTATTTGGACAACCAGTAAATTTTGATCCTTTTTATATGGCAGCTCATTCAGAGTTGTGACTAATGACCATTCTTTATGCTGGTTTAGAAGCCTGAAGGATACATGAGGATGATTGATAAAATAGTTACTAACACTTCAGAAATAAGATGTATGAATAATATACAAAAATGGATATAGATGCAAAAATGCTGACTACTTTTGCACAACCCATTAGAGTAACATTACAACACTGGTGATATCTGAGTCATCACTGCTCTGACAAACACTGCTGCCAAACAAAGGAAAAATCCTGTATTATTGAAGTGGAAGAAACTGTCAAAAGAGAATTAAAATTAATCAATGGAA
The DNA here is from genome assembly GCF_023898315.1 of Schistocerca nitens. Taxonomy (NCBI): domain Eukaryota; kingdom Metazoa; phylum Arthropoda; class Insecta; order Orthoptera; family Acrididae; genus Schistocerca; species Schistocerca nitens. Next base: position 419,828,722 of record NC_064617.1, on the reverse strand, counting down.
TCCTGTTTAAAAATAAATACAACTAAATGGCACAGAAATGGTTGCATGCCATCCCATGTCATACTGAAGTATTCCTACGTCATTCTGACATCAGGTGGCTGGGATGTGGTAGATGCATGATTATATCAGAATCAGATACCAGTGGCCATTCTGTACTAATTTGTCAGACATTATTTAAACAGCTTTAGGGAATGCCAGTGGTGTGACAGAAGAGTGTGCTTCATTTATCCCCAGAACATCTGGTTCCAGTTCTTCCTGCAGTTGCTGTTTTTCACTGACTTGGAATTTACTTCTCGGAGAGATTTCCAAAGTTGAGACACAGCAAGAAACAGATAGTGATGTGCACTTACTGTCTTACTTCTTGCACTGTCACCAAGGCTGAATCTTTGAATTTGCTAGGTTTATTGTTAAAGAATATTGTACCACGTGTAGTGATCTTGGATCATGGAAAAGGGTTCCAGTGAAGATATCAGAAGTAAGTTCACCATATGACATCATTCACAAGATGACAACTGCGTACTACACGCCAACAAGTTACTTTATGGAAGTTTTTAATAAGATTCGGTCAGATATGCTTTTGATGTAAATGGCCATTGAAGCTTTGAGATACATCATTGCTGTCATTACAGTAACATATAACATAGTGAAGCAAAGTACTAGAGGTTTTATAGTATTTCCTCTCATCATTTGTGAGAGGCTTTGCTACAATTGGTACTTTGTGCCTTTTTCAACATGATGACTTGCAAGACAATGTGAAAAAGATCATCACCAGAATGGACCCTGGACACCAGTATGAGAAGTATGGATGTTATAATGCCAGACACTGACCTGTAAGCTACACTGTAGGATAGCTAGTTTGAATTTTACACCTTTACAGACCATTGTGGCAACTTTGAAGTGCTGATTTGGCCTAAACAAATCCTACATTGCTTTTCATACATTATCTACTAAGTTAAGGATGGTGATGATGTTAGAGCAAAAGCATCATCCATATCCTACGTAAGGCACTCGACTTGCTCTAGAGAGAGTGGCTTTCAAATTGCCATACAGCCATCTTGTATAAGGTCTGCTGTGGTTTTCTTAAATTGATTAAAGTGAATTCCAGGATGGTTGCTTTGAAGTTGACGTGACTTAAGTACCTTCTCTCTTAGTTCTTGTCACTGGGATGCTAAACCCACATCTTTTTTTGTTCTTACTCCTTGAAATAAAATAAAAACTCTTTAAAAAATATCTGTTGTTACACCAAAGTGTTTTGAAATGCACAACTAAATAATTTATTTTATATGAAATTTACAGTGTGTCACTAACATCATGTTAAACAAATAATTAGAAATTCGCTGTGTGACTTACGTGATGGTGTACATAAATTTTATAAGTAGATGTTTATTAAACCTTCATTTAGCTTCTAATTGAATAAAAGAAAAGTTTATTTAAAATATGTAGTTCGTCCGTCCTGTCCTTTGTTGTTTTTGTTGCTGACCGTCAAACAACTAGTATTAGGTAACTTTCCCAACTGCTGTCACTAATCACAATCCTTTGCCTTTGTTGACAGTGTAATTTCTGCCTATGTAGTTGGGTCACCTTATCATCTTTTCGTTATATGTTGTTCTTCTCTTATTTTGTCTGGCTGCACCTTCAATTAAAAAGACATGTTAATTGACTAAGAGTCTCATTACAAGCTCCATCCACATCAATTTCAGGGCAATTGCTTATTTTGTCCTGTACTCTTACTGTGCACTGCTAATTTGATACTACTAGCTTTGACTCAATTCATTTCCTTTCATAACACTGGTTAACTTAGTAGCTATTTTTTACATTTTCAATATCTGAATCGGTGCATTGCATTTGGGAATGGGATTAATATGAGAATAAAATAATTTCTTTAAGGTCGTTGCCGATGCCCCATTACCTACATACGCTTCAGTATTTGTGCATCGAAGCTTAGTTTTGACCAAAAAAGACATATTGTCATAGATATTAGATTGTTCAGTACATAGACCTAATAAGGTATAACTTACAAGAAAACATTACGGGGTTGCAATATTTCATTTTCTTCATACTTACATAACTTTACTAAAGGAGTACACTGAAATTCTCAAAACTTTATGAAAAAATTGTGTTTGAAGATGAGAATATTTCTGATTGCTGTTAAGTATAAAACATCTCATGTCCATTAACATAACCAATAGCTGAGTGCATGATGTACAATCATGAAGTCACTGGTGTGATTCTTATTAGCAGAAACTTTTGTTTCCTTTATTTAAGTTATTTATTTATCATTGAGTGGAAATATTAACAAACAAATACTGAATTATATTTTTTTGATACAAAAAGAGAAGTATTTTATTTGCTATTTGCTGGATAGCATTTTCGTATCAAATTTTAATTCACAATAAATATACAAATTTTTTGTGCCATTAATAATTAAAAATAAGTGAGTACGAAGAAAATGGAAGGGGTCAGACTATAAGGTGCCCTTGTTAGACCTGAAATGTTTCAGAAAAACGTGATGTAGAATACATATTTTGCATGGGTAGTAATATGCTTAGTATAGGTGTTCATTGCATAGTGCATTAGTGAAAGGGTTGTGAGGTTGCACCAATTTTTGATTTGAGCATTAAATTTTTACTGTTCATTACTGGAGTTGTTTCAATTCTCAGCTTTTCAGAATATGGCAGCCAGCAGATCGAGTTACGGCTCTAATAGATATGTGATGTAGGTAATACACCACAAACAGTTAACTGCTGGTCACAAAAGGATCTTAAAAATCAGTAAAAGGATGAATTAGCACACAAATAATGTGAAGTTAGCTTTTAACTGTACAAGAAGAATTACAGCATCTGTTGAATGAAATTAACAGTCTTGTTAGCAGAAGATATGAAATGAAAAGAAACTGAATAAAGAAAAAAGTGTTAAGAAGCAGCAGCAGTGGGGTTAGCAACAAACTTAACATCAAAATTGCAGCCAGATAATAAACAGTGAAGGAATTCTCGTACCTTGGAAATAATGCAATGTGTGATGGATGAAGGCAGGAGGACATAAGAAGCAGACAAGTGCAGGCAAAGAGAGGATTTTGTGCCGGAGAACTCTGCTAGAATGAAGCATGTAAGAAAGATTTTTTGTGATCATTTTGTATAGAGCACAACATTGTTTGGAAGTGAGTCAAGGATTGTTGGAAAACCCGAAAAGTAGACAGTCAAGGTATTTGAGGTGTTCTGTTGTGGAAGGATTTTGAAAATTAAGTTGACTCATAAAGTAGGGAACAACAAAGTTCCCAGAATTAGCAGGGAAAGGAATTTGTAGAAAACGCTGTCTAAAAGAAGGAACAGGATAGTAGACTATATTCTGAGACGTGAAGGAATAGCTTCCATAATACTAGGAGCTGTAGACACAACAAATTTCGTGGAAAGGCAAATGATTAGAAAATATGTGCTATGTGTGATGAATAATTGAGTACATTTCAGATTTGGTGTGCTATTGTGAGATGAAATGACTGGAACAGGAAAGAAAATTGTCTGGCCTGCATCAGACCAGTCAGAAAACTGTTCTCGCTGTTTTTTGGTTTGAGCGTGTGTGTGTGTGTGTGTGTGTGTGTGTGTGTGTGTGTGTATGAGAGAGAGAGAGAGAGAGAGAGAGAGAGAGAGAGAGAGAGAGATTGTTTTGTAACAAACCTTTCATTTTTGTAACATCCTGTGCATTGCTTTAAATTGTGATATGCGATGTGTATTGCTGTTATACTTCCTGACAAAATGTGGAGCACCCAGAAGGGGAGAAGAAATTGAAATTAAACTTAAGGGATTTAGAGGGTATGTGATGTTATGCCAGTGATTACAGAATTGGGTCAAACTTACAAAGAACTTGGCAGTATGAACCCACTTCTCAGTATGGCATTGCTTCTCCTGTAGCCTGGATGTGTGCATTGATTTGGTTGGGATGGGTGCCTAAAACTGTTGTATTCTCCTGTGAGGCAGGTTGGTGCACAACTGTTATAACTGACACAGCTGTTTTAACTGATCCTTCTCTTGTCCTATTGGGTAAAGATCCCATGGGAGTACATCTACATCAGATAGATAGTTCACAGAGACATGTGTCGTGTGTGCAAGAGCATTGTCCTGTTGAAAAATAGCACCTCAGTAGTGCCCCATAAGACGCAACTGTGATGACACAGGATGTCCATGATGCACCATTTTCCCATCAGAGCTCCCCCAATCACTACCAACTGTGACCTGAAGGCATACCCGATGATTCCCCACACCATGACACCAAATATAACATCACTGTGTTTCTCCAAACCATGGAAAGCATGTGACCTCTCCCGATGTTGCCACCATACTCGCCGACAATGGTCATCCGGGTTAGTGCAGAACTGTGATTCATCACTAAACGCAATGTGATGCCATTTGCCAGCAGTCCATGCTTCCTGGTGTGGTTACCACTCCAAAGTACTCAGCTGTTTGTGTAGTGATGTTGAAGGCATCCTACGCATTGAACAATATTTGGTAGCCCAGGTGCTGCTAGTCTCAGCCCAGTGATATGGGGTGACACTGAATGTTATAGGGAATCTATTACTTGTTCTCAGATGGCAGATGTAGATGTGACAAACGTGAAGACTACAATGTCCTTGGTGCTCAGTTCAGTTATCCTCCCTCACGGTCATCACACTTGGTCGAAGAGAATATTGTTGACGAGTATGTCTGCCCTCAAGTTTTCATGCAGTCCAACATTGGGCCACTGTGACATATGAATGAATGCCTTACAAATTGAGATATCACAGTTCCACCAGCCGGTCAAATAGAGATTCACAGTGAGGCTCCTCGAGTACTTGGTGTCTCCCATGTCTTCCACAGTGACCACTGAAAATCTGACATGGCTTATGTCTTTTATATACTCCACAAGGCATATTAACAAAACTAAATGTTAAGAGAACTAAAGCACTCAGTGGCCATTCTACTTGTCACAGAGAGTTGCAGTGATAATCATTTACATACTTATTGATGGTGTGTGCATTTACAAATTTGCATTAACATCTGACTATGTGTTCTGAATGCTTCACTTTTTATTGGACATTGTATTTGCAACATTATTTCACATTGGTACATTGATATAGATTATGACAATTATAAACTTGCAGTCAGAGGAGAACTTATGAAGTCACAAAAGCTGTCAATAGTCTGGCCCAAAGTAGCAGTGAGGAGCATAGCCTGACAACTAGATGTGTGGTGATTAGATACATATAGCCTGCTATGTACACATTCAGCACAGTTAGTTTACACGAATGACTGACTGAATAGCAGTTATATAAGTTAGTACGCTGTAACTGAAAAGCAAGCAAAAATCGTTACCTGCTTTGAAGTCAAGTTTTAGTCTGCAGGAAGTAGGTGAAGATATTGTTGTTATCAAAATCAGTATTCTCAGGCTGTGAGAGGAAGCAGCATGACACCAAGCCGCAAAACCCATATTTTTTGTTCTGTAAAACCAGTATGTAATGTGACCTCAAGATTGGTTTTATGTGTCGCTGTCTCCCCTCCTGCATCCTCGTCATGTTCAGTCTGCTCAGTCCCATTACTAACAATAAGTGGATGTTTCCAAGGGGGGAAAAAACTTTGTTGTAAGCGGTACAGGTAAATTTCTTTTCAGAGATTTTTTTGTTTTATGGGTCCATTGACACAGTCTGTATAAAAAGTATCGGGAACAACTTTCTCCTGATGTGACCTTTTGTAACAGTGCACTCGCACTGCACTTGCTCAGTGGTGGGTGGTGGGGGGGTGTGACCATCAACACTTGCCCAGTGCCAGTCGCCTGCAAGCATTTGTTCAAGTGAGATTGTGTTTTTAGTTGTGCCCTGTTCAATGACTCATTGCAGGTGCAAAATGCAGTGAATGAGTGAACAGAGGTACACCATAAAATTTTGTGTAGTAAGGACACATTGGCCATGATTCACAAAGTGTTCAAGGATAAAAACATGTCACAAACTGCAGTTTTCCAATGGCACAAGCTCTTCAAAGATGGCCCACAGAGTTGGAGGACGAGCTCCACATTAGATGGCACTGACGTCAAGAACCAATGACAACATGCAGCATATGCATAAAGTGCTAAATTGAGACTGTCAGTTAAATATATGTGTAGTCACAGATGCAGTTGCAATGATAACAGTGCATATCATTATGACTGAAAATTTGGCAATATGACTGAAAATTTGGCGATGCAAGAGATCTGCTCTAAACTCATCCCAAAGATCTTGAAGAATGACCAAAAGCAGAGGCAAGTGTCTGCCTGTGAAGACCTTCTGCAGTGCTTTGTAGAAGACCTTGGCTTTGTGGATAACATAATCATGGAAGATGAAATGTGGGAATTAGATTATGACCTGGAAATAAAGCAGCAAGGTTCCAAGTGACACTGTAGCATCACCTTGTCAAAAAATGATTGAATGAGCAAATCCAGAGTGAAAGACAAGCTAATAATTTTCTTCAGTGCCTAGAGAGTTGTCCACTACAAATTTGTACCTGGGGGGTAGACAGTGAATGGTGCTTTTTGCTTTGAAATACTAAGAAGACTGAAGAGGAAGGTCAACCAGGTGAGGCTAGTTATCACCCTGTATTGGAATTTGCATCATGACAATGCACCCAATCACACCTACTTCAAGGTCAGAGACTACCTGACAATAGTGACATTGTGATGATTCTCCAATCCCTTTATAGTCCCAACTGATCACCAGCAGACTGTTTACTATTCCCAAAAGTAAAGTCCTCCCTTAGAGGACACCACATTGGGACCATAAGTGCCATCAAAGAAGCTTGCATGCATACCCGAATCTTCCAGACTCTGCCTACTAGGTATCTTTAGAGTCATGGAAAAGCTGCTGGCAAAAGTTAGTTGATGCTCAAGGGCTGTACTTCGAAGAATTTTAAGGGATAGTAGCAATATTTCAAATAAATATATTTTTCTGAAGCCTTTTCAAATACTTTTTATACAGCACTATTGGTGACAAGTTGCACATTCTAGCTGTAACTGCTACTCACCTTGCAGTGTATTCTGAGTTTGGAAGATGGGAATTGTGAAACTGATTGGTTCAGTTGTAGTTCAGAAAGCAAACAAAAGAACTTAACTGAATACGTGGAATAGCCAAAGCTATGAAATTGTTTCACATACTATTTTTAGCAGCATTGCATAGATGATGACGATGATGATGATGATGATGATGATGACCTCCACTCAGTAAAATGCTTACTAAGGAACTATTTGCCGAAGTTTATAGGCATGCAGTTACTTTCTGACTTGGACTTTTTGGACTGTGTGCTTTGGCTGTGACAAGTTTGTTTAGAATGGATCAGCTCCGTTTTCAGTGGACAAAGAGTTTATTGCACGGTTTTCTTGCTCTCTGCTGGAAGGTAAAAAGGCAGAGCTCTTGCACAACCTTTTACACTGAAGTGCCAAAGAAATTGGTATATGCATGCATATTCAAATACAATGATACGTAAACAGGCACAATACAGCACTGTGGTTGGCAACACCTATATAAGACAAGTGTCTGGTGCAGTTGTTGATCGGTTACTGCTGCTACGATGGCAAGTTATCAACATTTAAGTGAGTTTGAACGTGATATTATAGTTGGCGCACGAGCGATGCGACAGAGCAGTGATGAAGTGGGGATTTTCCCGTACGGCCATTTCACGAGTGTACTGTGAATATCAGGAATCCAATAAAACATCAAATGTTGGGCTTTTGGGCTTTCAGAGCTGAAGGCCCGGTCGTGTATCTTTGATGACTGCATGACCCAAAGCTTTACACCTCGCCTGGGCCCATCTACATCGACATTGGACTGTTGATGACTGGAAACATGTTGCCTGGTCAGACGAGTCTTGTTTCAAATTGTATTGAGTGGATGGATGTGTACAGGTATGGAGACAACCACCGCATGAATCCATGACCCTGCATGTCAGCGGGGGACTTTCCAAGCTGGTGGAGGCTCTATAATGGTGTGGGGGGCATGCAGTTTGGAGTGATATGGGACCCCTGGTATGTCTAGTACGACTCTCACAGGTGACACATACGTAAGCATTCTGTCTGATCACCTGATCCGTTCATGTCCATTGTGCATTCCAACAGACTGGGGCAATTCCAGCAGTACAATGCGACACTGCAAATGTTCAGATTTGCTACAGAGTGGCCCCAGGAACACTTTTCTGAGCTTAAACACTTCCACTGGTTGCGAAACTCCCCAGACATGAACATTATTGAGCATATCGCCTTGCAACGTACTGTTCAGAATAGATCTCCATCCCCTCATACTCTTACAGATTTATGGACAGCCTTGCAGGAGTCATGGTGTGAATTCCCTCCAGCAGTACTTCAGACATATGATATTAGTTGGGTGTACCAGTTTCTTTGGCTCTTTGCTGTAGAATGCTACAAGGTGTACAACTTTGCTTCCGCCGTTTGCCGATAGGTGGTGACAACGGTAAGTAGCAGTCAAAAGAAACAGATCGCAGACGTCGGACAGTTAGCTTGGACCTCGGTCAACATAACCTCATTCAAACATTAATAAATTTGTGTATGCATCATAAAGTTGTTCTCGATTGAAAATGTCAGTTCATGAGCCTAATTCTCATCATTTGCGGGACGTGTTACTGTTTTGTTTCAATATGAAGAAAACAGCTGCTGAGTCTCATCAAATGCTCTCAAGTACGTATGGTAAGGATGCTATTAGTGAAAGAACGAGCTGTGAGTGGTTTCAACACTTCAGTAACGGTGATTTTAACGCCATAGACCGGTATAGTGGTGGAAGAGAGAGTGCTTTCGAAGATGCAGGATTGGAGACGTTGTTGAGTAAAGACTCGCGTCAAACTCAAGAAGAATTGGCACGACTAGTGGGAGTGACACAGCAAGCCATTTCAAAACATCTCAAGGCTATGGGCATGATTCAGAAAGAAGGAACTTAGGTCTTGTGTGAGCTGAAACCAAGAGATGTTGAACGGCGTTTGTGTGTTTGTGAATAGTTGTGCATGGCCTGGCTGACCAACACTTTCAATCTCATGAAGATTTCACAAATTGGATCGATTCGTGGATCGCTTCAAAAGATGAAAAATGTTTTCGACACAGGATTCGTACACAGCCCAAAAGGTGGGAGAAAGTAGTGGCCAGCAATGGAAAAAAACTTTGAATGATTCATGTGTAACCAATTTGTTTCATTAAAGCCTCAAATGTTGGGGGAAAATGGCCAAAGCAAAATTGTACACCTTGTAGATGCAGAAATGTTTTGAGCATTGGAGGGAATTAAGGCAGATCTATAGACCCAAAGGAGTTTAGTTTGAAGGTAACTACCACTAATGATAAACGTGTTCAGTAATTACATAAATTTGTGGCTTTATACATAGATTTTATTTTACATCTCACGGACTGGTCTGTAGTAAACAACTTGTCCACTTTTTTTGAATTGATTGTTTTTGATTCCAAAGTCAAAAAACAGTTTCACATGTGCAGGCTATGACAGATTGTTCCTTAACAATGAGCACTCTTGTTTCTTTTATATCAAATTCATAGATTCCTGTTTTGTTGGTGGTTAATAACACAAAGGAAGTGGTAATGTCATGCTACTGAAGTGTGCAAGTTGTAGTAGTAGTTTCGTGTTTGTTTTGTTGTAGGTTGTAGCTTTGACATTTCATGGAACTGGGTGTGTGGATAATATAACTCTCTCATCCAGTCAACACATTGCTCAGTTTTATGATGCTGCCCGGTGGCTTGTTAACCACCAAGACTCAAATACAGGTGGTTGGCCTAATGCTGTACGCAGGAGGCTGTCGTCTGGAATGTTAGATCTTGAACCAGGCTGGTAAGTGTTTATTTGAACTGTGATTTTTGTACACTTCACAAATATTCTGGATGATTTTGGGACATGATACTACATTTCTGTTGTTTTGTTTGTGGTAGCCTTTAAAGTTCTTAGGTCATAGCACACAGATGATAGTTTTCTAGACAATTTATTTGTATGTGTATGTCTTGCTGAACCCATAGGACCAAAATTTTTGTGACACTTACATTTTCTAGGGGATCATTTTTAATTGTGCTGGAATAGACATTTGATTAGTCGGAGGAATTAAATGAAAATCGACACACACAGCTTTTTCAGTATTTGTAAATTTATTTATTTTTTTTTTATTTTTATTTTTTTTTTTTTGTGAACCACTCAAAGTTTTTTTCATAAAACTTTCTGCTGTGGACTGCAAAGTTTCTGGACTGATGTTTATACTTACTCTAGTTGTGTTTCTGTAGTCTGATTGTGGTATAAAAAGAAAAATGGTGTAACTGTGAGAGGGAGCAAGTAATTTTTCCCCATTGAGAATGCTCCGGAGAGCAAATATTGGTAAGGCTTTTGCCTTATGATCAAGGGCACCAAGTCTTGGAAAAACCTTGGGTGGGAGTGGTGCCATACGTATTTTACCCAAGTCAAACGTTAACTAATGAGGTTTCTATTCCGTAAGGTTACTTGTGTAGTAGTTGTGCATGCCTATTCTTTTGACTCAATTACTCTGTTGTTGAAGTTTGGAATTTTACTTATTTCCTCCATATGAATGGAATAAACAGCCTGTAAGTTCAGCCATTCCTGATACATACTGTTTGTGAGGGAGGTTTTATTTTTTTTTAAGTACAGAAACTGCTCTCTGTTTCTGCTGTTGAAACAGGTGCAGTTAGGCAATTTGCAGTGTTTTGTGCACTTCAGTAAATGATTCTTCAAAGGAATGTTCCACAAGAAAGGCGAACAGTTCACAAATTGACGTAATATCTTTAAGCGTATCTTTGTGATAAACTACTGACAGTTCATTTTTCAATTTATCATGGCAAATAAAGGGTCTGTAATTTAATGAAGTAGTATTGACTAAAGTGGCTTGGAAATGTTCTGTGAAAGAAACAAACTGTTTTGGACCAATAATTTCGAAGCTATGAATACATGAGAGTTGTGGAATCTTCTTTTCAATTGGTTGGTCACAGTGTCACACACTTCTTTGGCATCTGTTGTCAGATCAAGTTCAGTGCTATATTTGGAACATTTTCTTGAAGGAGAAAAACATTCATCTTCAGAAACCTGATACCTTTAACTATTCTCTTGTATTTCAGAAACTACTGACTCAAAGTGGTATAATGCTTTGAATATAGTAATGGCATTTGCACTGTGCATCTGAATTGTGTTATGCAAAATACCAACATGTTTCATAATCTCGTTGAAAAAATTTAGAAGGAACAAAAAATATGGATTGTGAGGTAAATTTTGTATAGCAAATGCTTCTCTTATTGTAATATCATTCCAAGAATCTTTTTCCTCGATCTTTACTATAAGTATTCTGAATACCAAATTCATTTGGTGTATATAACAATGAATGTACGTGACATATGGGAAATTATCAGATTCTGTACACCACAAGTGCCACTCATTACTAGGGCACCATGTGTGCCTGAGTGATGATTTTTTTAGAACACTGAAAGATTCTAGACTTTTTTAGAACCTCACTAAGCCCACGTGATGTCCTGTCATTAATGTATTCAAAAGAAAGGAATCTTTTAACAGTTTTCTTCTGCTTAATGTACCATAATATAACGATGACCTATCTTCTGCACTTAATGTCTCTTGTTTCTTCTGCCTGCTCAGAAACAAAAGTGGCAGCATTAATGTCTTTAAACAGCTCTTGATATATACAGTCTAAAAGTTCATTGTGTGTCATGTGTGACATATATTTACACACAGAAGGTACTAGAACTGCCTAAGTGGTCATCTAACACACTTCCAAGATTTCTTAGACGAGGCGACAAATCTAGGCATTTGCCATAGTTTGCTGACTTCCATTTTTCATTGTGAGCCCTTAGTGCCAATTCACGAATTCCACAAAACATTAAGCCCTCTACTATTCTGTTTAATGTGTGTCTATGCTTCATAACTAATATGTTATGTTTCTGGATTAACATTTTATAAACCAAGTCAGACTGAGCAGCAATGTTAATTTTGCCAATCATTTTGTATTTACAAGCATTTTCTAAATGTAGTGCACTTTCTTCATCTTCCTTAAGTCATTCATTTAAATGTTTTACATCATTACCACTGACTGTTTCCCACAATCCTTCAGCACCAAATAACACAGTAGAAATGAAATAATTTTTGTTTCTCTTCACTTACTGTTAACCAAGACTTTTTTCACAACCATGTGTTGCAGAAAGTTCTCTTCTCCTTTCCATCGAGTTGAGACATCAAGAAATCTTTTCATTGATAGGACAAGGAATTCCACCTTATGCAAGATACCTTTTTTCTGTTTTGTTTCACTCATATATGTTTCAGCACTTTTTGTGATATCTTCAGTGAGTTATTTTTTGTTTGCTGTTGGACATTTATTTTGGTAGCTATTTTGCTACACAGTCTACAACTTCTCGTGCTTTTGATATTGTGGTGCTTTTTCATACACTCCTGGAAATTGAAATAAGAACACCGTGAATTCATTGTCCCAGGAAGGGGAAACTTTATTGACACATTCCTGGGGTCAGATACATCACATGATCACACTGACAGAACCACAGGCACATAGACACAGGCAACAGAGCATGCACAATGTCGGCACTAGTACAGTGTATATCCACCTTTCGCAGCAATGCAGGCTGCTATTCTCCCATGGAGACGATCGTAGAGATGCTGGATGTAGTCCTGTGGAACGGCTTGCCATGCCATTTCCACCTGGCGCCTCAGTTGGACCAGCGTTCGTGCTGGACGTGCAGACCGCGTGAGACGACGCTTCATCCAGTCCCAAACATGCTCAATGGGGGACAGATCCGGAGATCTTGCTGGCCAAGGTAGTTGACTTACACCTTCTAGAGCACGTTGGGTGGCACGGGATACATGCGGACGTGCATTGTCCTGTTGGAACAGCAAGTTCCCTTGCCGGTCTAGGAATGGTAGAACGATGGGTTCGATGACGGTTTGGATGTACTGTGCACTATTCAGTGTCCCCTCGACGATCACCAGTGGTGTACGGCCAGTGTAGGAGATCGCTCCCCACACCATGATGCCGGGTGTTGGCCCTGTGTGCCTCGGTCGTATGCAGTCCTGATTGTGGCGCTCACCTGCACGGCGCCAAACACGCATACGACCATCATTGGCACCAAGGCAGAAGCGACTCTCATCGCTGAAGACGACACGTCTCCATTCGTCCCTCCATTCACGCCTGTCGCGACACCACTGGAGGCGGGCTGCACGATGTTGGGGCGTGAGCGGAAGACTGCCTAACGGTGTGCGGGACCGTAGCCCAGCTTCATGGAGACGGTTGCGAATGGTCCTCGCCGATACCCCAGGAGCAACAGTGTCCCTAATTTGCTGGGAAGTGGCGGTGCGGTCCCTTACGGCACTGCGTAGGATCCTACGGTCTTGGCGTGCATCCGTGCGTCGCTGCGGTCCGGTCCCAGGTCGACGGGCACGTGCACCTTCCGCCGACCACTGGCGACAACATCGATGTACTGTGGAGACCTCACGCCCCACGTGTTGAGCAATTCGGCGGTACGTCCACCCGGCCTCCCGCATGCCCACTATACGCCCTCGCTCAAAGTCCGTCAACTGCACATACGGTTCACGTCCACGCTGTCGCGGCATGCTACCGGTGTTAAAGACTGCGATGGAGCTCCGTATGCCACGGCAAACTGGCTGACACTGACGGCGGCGGTGCACAAATGCTGCGCAGCTAGCGCCATTCGACGGCCAACACCGCGGTTCCTGGTGTGTCCGCTGTGCGTGCGTGTGATCATTGCTTGTACAGCCCTCTCGCAGTGTCCGGAGCAAGTATGGTGGGTCTGACACACTGGTGTCAATGTGTTCTTTTTTCCATTTCCAGGAGTGTATGTTGTTGGCGAAGTGAGTAGGCTGATTTCGTGACCTATGGTTGCCTGACACTGCACTTTCTCTGATTCTGCAAAACATAGGCAGAGTATTCATTTCAAATGAATACCACACGTAATGGTGACGAAAACTCTGCCCTACGTTTTGAAAAATCAGAGAAAGTGCAGTGTTGAGCAAGCATAGGTCACAAAATCAGCCTATTCAGTTCGCCAACAACATATGAGAAAGCACCACAATATCAGAACCATGAGAAGTTGTAGACTGTGTAGCAGAATAGCTACCAAAATAAATGTCCAATTGCATCATGTAAGTTAGAAAATAAAAAATAACCCATTGAAGATAGCACAAAAAGTGCTGAAACATGTGTAGGTGAAACAAAACAGAAAAAAGCTGTCTTGTATAAGGGGAATTCCTCGTCCTATTTTCGTAGCAATCACGGATGCAACAAGAAGAACTGCAACACCACAAGATGATGATGATTATTATTTTTGGTTGATGTGTGCCTACCACTCAATTTCCAGCTTCTCTTCCATACCGAATAAATGAAAGGGTGTTTTAAACAATCAATCTACTTTATTCATTTTAAAATCACTGTATGAAGAGTTGAATTTAACCACACAGCTCGAGAACATGAGACATGAATGAGAGGTCACCTCGTTCGCTGTTTTCACATTTCCCTTTAATGAAGGACAGTAGATGGGGAAAGGAATGCAGTAAGACACATGACAGAAACTACAGTTAGGGGCTGCAGGCCGGAGGTAGCTGGCCCCAAACATTGTGAAGACTTGTGAACAGGTGGCCAAAGGGAGGAGAGTGGGAATGCGGCTGGGCAGTGCAGGGGAAAGAGGGGTACGGGTGAGGTGATCTGTCCATCAGGTCTACTCGAATTGGCCCTAAGCTGCACTAGAGTGAGGGCCAATGTGGAGAAAGGGAAGCAGCTTGGTCATGTCACTGTGACTGCAGTTTTCAGATCTGGAGGTGTGGATGGGAGTAAGGGCGGTCGTGGCTTGGGTGCGGGGAATGAGGGGTACACGTGTGGTTGCATGTCCACTGGGATCCTTGCTTGCTGGCCCACAGTTATGCTGTGGTGAGAAGGAAGGTGGAGAAGGGAAAGTTAATGGTCACATCACTGTGATTGCGAGCCAGGAGTGTGGAGGGAGTGTGGGGCTATGGGCCAGTTGCCCCTGGCTCTCGGCTTTGGATGGGGAAAGAAAAACTGGTTCGCCACTGCAGAATGTTACACTTTGTGTGCACTTACAACAGAAAGAACTGGACCTGATTACATAGAGTTTCTGTCAGTCATACTACGTGAAAGTTGTCATACTCGAACTGTTTGATATAGAACTGAAAAAAATACATCACAAAATTTTTGGTGGGGCTGGGCCCCGCTGGCCCTTTAGAATGAGCCACCCCTGGATATTTTATTATTAAAATTTATTGCCATGTCCTTTCCAGGTCACATGGACCATATTACTCAATTTAACTCTGTCTTTTTTATCTCCATCCTTTACCATACTGTTATAGGACATCACTTGTGTCAGCTCTAGGAATTCAGAAGTGTTACGCTTCCACATTTGTTCCATGTGAGTAAATCAAGCGTTAGTGTTCCCTTTACAAGAGGAAGAAGAAGAAGAAGAAGAAGAAGAAGAAGAAGAAGAAGAAGAAGAAAGACAAATGTGCAGCAGAAATTTTTTTAAAATGAAAATTTTCCACAAATGTAAGGAAAAGAAAACAGTTGTCCTGGAAGGGGATGGAGGAGGAGCAAGGAAGGTGGGGGGGGGGGGGGGGGAGGAGGAATTCAACTGTTTTCCGGAAATTGTCTTAAATGATTAAATATGCCATTTTATGTTCCTAGCATGCCTTTTTCCTCTTCAATTTCATTGTTCTTTTATGAAAATGAAATTCAATTAATTTGAAAGCCCGCTAAAACGCTCCATTTGAGTCATGTGATGCCTGTAACATCACTGGCGAGCTCGCTCCTCCTAATGTTGTAATGCTAATTTTCAGTGATGTCTGGGTTTGAAAATTACATTTCAGAAAATGTGTTATACTGTATTCATATTGTACAAATACATCTATAAAAACCCCTGGAAAGTTTTTGTAGTGTTCCAGAGAATGAGAAGATGGGTAAAATGTGGTTGCACTGTACCAGCAAATTGTCACCGCATCAACGCGCAATTTCACTACCTCAATTAAAAGTGTGTTACGCTGTGAAGTTAACATTAACTTACGTCCAAGATTAGCTTTCCCACTGTTGTAACGAAGGATGGTATCGTTCAGTGAAATTAAACTCCTAGTGAAAGTTGTTGTTTTACCCACCTACATCTGAATTATTTAGTAGGACAGTTTTAAAGTGATAGACTGTTGAATTTTATGAGGTAATATCTGTTGATTGCTGGTTTGAGTTAATCCAAAAAAATCTTTTAACTTACTTTTTACAGTCCTCTGATATGAAAACCAAATCACAATTACAAAACTTCACCACACAGATCAGAAACAGAATATTACTGTGTTTTCCTTGCTGTTTACATGCACTTTCATTTGCAATTGCTGTCCACAGGTTGCATTTGGAAAAATATTTCTAGTTTATCTGACCACACACTTTCTACATTATTAGAAACAATGTTTTTATCTTTGCACTGTCCACTAGATTCCTTATTGTTTAAACTTTTGCAGTTTCATCATCGTACATAATGATGAAGTATGCTTTTCACTACCAACAACACAGCCCTTTTGTTCATGTCACCTGCATGTTGTATATCTTTCCATATAAACTCATCATCCTACATCTTGATGTACTGTGGGCTTATTGTGATATCTTCACTGTTAGGACTGCTTTCCAAAAAAAGTGAATTGTTTGTTCGCAAAGTAAATGCATTTATCCTCGTTTCATCCATTTCTCAGACTGAGACTAATGTGAAGCTATGTACAATAAATTCCACAATTGAAACAACTGCTACACTCAATTCTTGCTAAAGCTGTTTTCGTATTTTATGTAAAACTTTTAAAAACGTATTACCCTTCCAGGAATCAAACATGTGGCCTCTTAATGTGCAGTCTGATGCATATCTGTTGCATCCCCAAACTCTTGCTGAATGCATAATATCTGCTGAGTATCTTCTATAAAGAAAATCGGCACTAAGTTTGGCCAAGAATAATGTTGTTATGTTTTGAGTTGCAGCTCAAGACTGGTGATAGACAACCTAGTCATGCAAAAGTTCTACAGTGCCTTAGTTTTGAGCGAGTTCAATGATGTTGCAGGAAACAGGGAAAAGAATGTCCCTTGTTGCACACATCGCCGCTCTAAAAGGGGTGGAGCATAACGCATCAACTTTCGCAAGGCTTCCATCACCATTTACAAAATTCATTTCTGTTGTTACTTAAAAGTTGTAATTGGATTTTCCATCATTAATAGCTAAACTGTTTGCAGTAAAAGTACATAAAAACCTTGTAACTTTAGCTAATACTCCTTTAATACTTCTATAATTTTGTCATACTCTTAGTCTGTGACGTCTCCAGAGCATCAGCCGGTAACAGAACGGTTTGATCCCATAACAGAACTTGATATTTAATGATTTTTAAGTTTTAATTATGTAAAAATAATAGATATACTGTGAGAATATTGACTTTAAATGGTATTTAAATGTTATAATGAATCAGGATAACAACAATATGAACCATATTTTTAGCATTGGAAAAGAGCCTATTTCTTTGGCAAATGATGATACAATCAAATATGAACATTGCCATTGTTTGAGAACAATTATGGAGTAGTAAATTGTGATGATCAATTATTACATTATTATGTAAAAGTATATTAACTGCACAGTGATTATTTTAATGATCTGGTGTAATAGTATTAGTTTACACATAAGTGTTGTGGGAAGGATATGGGAAATATAATCAGGTAAAATTGATGCTGGTATTTGAGGGAATAAGAATTTGCCTACTAAACAAACTTGAGTAGAACAGTGTACCCACAATAACTGACTGCAGGGACTTGGCAGTGCTGAGTTTTGGAACCAGTGACTATGAAAGAGTCATACTTACTCACTGAGTCTTCCACAGACGGTGAGTACTGGGCCATGCAGTGTTGCACATTGTGGGATGACTCAAATCTTGTTCACATTGTTGTAACAGACTACACACCTTGATCCAAAATATTCCCTCGATTCTGAGGCATTGCAGTGGCATTGTATTGGCTTCCACTATTCAGAAACCATGAACTAATTGGACACAATAGACCTGTGAATGCCATTATTATGTTCTAAGAAGCAAAATGTAATGTTTATAATATATTCCACTTCAGCTTTTGTATGTGTTGACCTTACAATCGTGACTGCAATCTGTCTGTTGGTTTGATCGACACTGCAGATTGCCAAAGTCCCAGTGTGATGATATTGAGAGTAGTCTGAACAATAATATCTGGTCAAGGGAGCTGTGAACTAAAAGTACAGCCCTTCTTCAAGCAGTTTAACATACAGTGAAACCTCTATATAACGTTTTTCAAGGGACCACAATTTCTGAACACTGTATAGAGGAAAACACTATAAAGAGGAAGGCTTCCAAATAATAATTATAGGGCATTATTGAAGATCGGGGTACCACTAATCAGCTTTGACAAATAGTGCCATAGATGACATTTTAAATTTTCACAACACCGTAATATGATATTCATTGCAAATGATCAATGTATCAAATGATTAGTTTTTTGTAATTAAAACATGGGGCCCGGTAGGTGGGTGGGTGAATGTAAATGGATCAGTTTGCACTGTAAAAAGTTATAACAGATTCTTAAGATATGACATCATTGTCCAAAGCTTACAAGTGGTATCCTGGTCTTCAGTTGACCCAATTACAGAATATGAGCCAAATTATGTTTATGATACACTCAACATATTACAGTAAATGGTACAGATTAAAAAAGAATTAGATACAAAAAAATTACTTTAATAATTAAATTATGAATGGAACTTAAATTTGCACTAAACTCTAGGAACCTATGCAATCTGAAAATCACATACCTATGATTTTTTTAAATATTCAAGCAAACATGTTTGTTTTCTATTTCTCCTAGACTCTATGGCAATCATTTCTTGCTCGTTCTGTCCTCAAGTCTATTGGCCATCATATATCTCCTGAATGTTTCAAAGGCTTCAGCTGCCTTAGTGTAGGGGGCACAGGGTCATCTTCCTTGTCACTGTCACTTTCACTACCACTATTATTCTCCAAGCTTCTCTCTGCAGTCAGCTCCTCAATACTTCGTACTCTTGTGGTTACCACGTTGTCATCCACAGCCACAAAGTCCTCAAAAGTGTCAGAATCACTGCCTATTAATTCCTGAAACTCATGCAAATCACTTGCAACATCTTCCACCGGAGCTGCCATCTCATTCTCACAGAATCCACTTTTGTGAAACAGTTTTTAATAGTTTCAGCACTGACTCCCCTCCACGAATACATAATTAAATTCATTGCCTGTAAAATATGCAGCTTCAGTTGTGAGCTCTGCTGGGTTTCTTTGGTCCATCAAATTCAAGGCCTTTTTTACAAGGGCTGTCCTGTATTTAACCTTAAGGGTGTGTATTATTCCCAAGTCCAAAGGTTGCAGATGGCTAGTGCAGTTGGGTGGCAGGAAAATTACTTCCACATTTCTCAGAAACGATACGTCTGGTGGATGTGCCGCACATCTATCTACAAACAGCAGCACTTTTCTTGCAGCACTCCCCATTTTGGCGTCAAATTCTCTGTGAAAATGTAAAAATATATTACTCATCATCCATGCCTTGGCATTGTTTGTATATTTGCACCTCCCCCCCCCCCCCCCCCTTTTCTGTGACCTGCTTGGGGACAGGTTTTGCCACTTTACGTTAAATTCTTTTTTGCTCAATTGTTGGTCAACTCTTGGTGGCTGCCCCATGTCCATTAAATTTCGTGCAATGAAGGAGATTTCTACCACATGGTGTTCCTCCATCTGCCTCTTGCAGTGGGAATCTACCATCCTCTGCCGTCCTTTTGCCAGCCATACCAGGTTGATCCCATGGTTTTTTACTCTGTAATGAGGTGCCTCCTTCCCCTTTTGTAGTTGCGTGACCTCCCTCATGGTGGTCCAAATTTTGTTAGACTTCCTCTCCTTTTGGCCCTTCACCCTAAATATGCCTTCCCACACTCCATGTCATGATTGTAAGCGGATGAAGCTTGCATTCTCAGGTGTTAGCAGACAACCATCACATGTTTACACCCATGCTATGTTTTCTTCCTGAAAGTGGTTTGTCCTCCCAGGTTTAAGTACCTAAATTTCCTTATGGATGTAGTCCCCCAGTTAGTGTTTGTTTTAGTTTGGGAGGAATTTGGTCTTGCCTTCGTGCAGGCCAGGTTTTGCCCTGTCTTTCCCTGTTTTCTTGTGTCTTCTTCCCATGGTGTTGTCCCCATTGTCACGGTCATGGTATGATATGGGGATCTGGATGAGTCCACAGCATTCATGATGTCCTGTCATGGGTAGTGCCTCTGGAGTGCCCCAGGCTCCCATGCTCTCTCTACTGCCTACCCCCACCCCTCCTTGTTCTTTACCGTACTCACTCGAATCTAAGCCATACTTTTTTTCCGGTTTTTGTAATCCAAAAAACCTGCGGCTTGGAATCGAGTGCAAAGTAAGCGGAAGTTCTGAAAAATGTTGGTAGGTGCCGCCACAACTAACTTCTGATGTCGAATATATGTAGCGCTACACAGGCATGATTTGCAGGCACAATGATAAAGACTGGCGCCAATACCTCTGCCTCAGTAAATACATTTAAAAAAAAAAGGTAGAAGATGAGACAAGGTTAAACGCATGTACACAGACTGGCTTTCCAAAAGCAATGGACAATTGACACCTACAGTATGTGTAAAACATGAAAGTTTGTCGCAAGTGTGCCAATGGATTTATGATGCATGGAAGTGTGTTCCATATCAGACTGTGCAACAAGCATTTAAAAAATGTTCATTATGCAGTGCACTAGATGGTACAGAGGACTATGCTCTGTATGAAGAAATGAGCAACAAAGAATTGAGTGATAGTGATTCAGAATCATGACTGATATTTTAAACATTCCATATAAGATGTATTACAAACCTAATAAAATTTTCTTTTAAATGTCAGCGTTTAATTTCTTAGTTATTTTCATTCTTATTTTATAAGTGTTGCTATTCTGCATCGCACAGGATATAAAAGCGTGGAGAGCTGCATCAAACCAGTCTACGGACTGAAGTCAACAACAACAACAACAACAACAACAACAACAACACACTCTGCATTTGAAGTCATGACTAAAAATCTACTACGAAAATCCGACTGGCAAGACTGTTTGGGATGTATGTCAATATGGCCAACTCTATGTTCTGAATTTTTTCCTACCTGTGACAAGAGATCGTTGCTAATAGGAACTTTTATGAATCGTGAATCACATGCAGTATTCTCTTCACGATAAGAATACTACAAATGTAAACATTATGCCATGTATTCTTTCATGTTTGCTGCTATCTCATTTAAATTGTGTCTGCCTAATAAACTACGAAACTAGAGTGAGACAACAGCAAATGCGGGAGAATATACATATCATGCCATGTTTATATTTGTATTATTCTTATGCTGAATAGTGATACAGTCAGAAATGAAGTACAGCAACTGACTAGATTTTTAGATCTAAGATGACTCTAATTTCTGTGCAAAATGTAATGTGCTAAAGAGGTGTCTGTAAAGATTTTCAAACAGAGAAAAATTTTCGCTAAACTCTAGTTCAGAACATTTTCTATCATATCCAGTCTATTATTTGGTTCTTGTTGATCATTATCAAAGAACACAGCAGTGTAAGTAACAACAAATAGCAGTCTCTTGCCATTGTTTCACTAATGATACAATTCCTCTCTCTCTTTTTTAATTGTAAGCGGCAGTAGCGCACACAAAAGCAAGGCAAGCCGCGAGCGGCGACAGGGCATAAACACTCATTATCAGAATGAGACAAACAGTACAATAATGCATTTTCAGCTTAGAGTGACGTAAACACCTATAACAAAGAGAACGGCACTTATCAGATCAAAGCAAAATAACCAGTCGATTCAAACCAGACGAAGCACATGAAAAGGAAGGGTACCCGTATAAATACGGACGGAGCGCCTGATGCATAGCAATGGCTACATGATAAAGCTTAACTGCTTAACTTTCGACTTGAACCAAACTACTGTAGCTGTATCTTCATCCATTCGACCTAAATTGTGTCTCAAGTTACAATGGACCAACTTTATTTCGATTTGGAGGTGCAGCCAATTTGAATCATTGTACCACTGACCTCTGTTTACCCCCCACACCCCTCCAAATTAACCAGCCAACCAAACCAAATACATTCCAACTGGCTCTAAATTATTGATGAATGATTGCAAGAACACAAATAGCAAATGTGACTTCAATTAGAAGAACAAATAGCAAAGTTTGCTGGAGCTCTGTGCTGCTGTAACCACACGATCCAAGATTGCCGTATCTTCAGCGTGAGGTATTAACCACGTATGCAGCACATCCAGACAGGAGTTTCCATTCACACACCCTTCAAGAAAACATGGTTTGAACAGATATCATGATAACATCCTGACCCATACAATAACAAGGCAGGTTTCATTTCCAACTGTTGTGCACAGTAAAGCACATTCCTCCTGTGTGGACAGTAATATGTAGCACAGGCATCAGAAAATCACATCTTTGAGTGAGACACAGCATTTGGAAATCATGCCAACAAAACATGGCAGGCTGCAACTCGCTGCTTCGTGTCAGTCAGACAATTCATTCACTGACATCCTCAATAGTATAACTGTACACTCACATCAGCCAAGACTTCTCAGCTGAAACAGTGGACTACTGAAACAAAACATTACACTGCTGGTAACACTTTTTTCCCCGGCTGCAAGCCAGAGATGCCAATAGAACAACTATTTATTTCTTCAAATGTACGAAGTCAAGAGGGATATGGAGTGTTTTGAACACCCTGTGCTCCTGTAACTTCTAAATCAGACTTTTTCAACATTTTTTATTTTTTATTTCATTTTTTAGAGAATTGAAGTAGGTAAGCATTTGATGAGACTAATGGATACCCAACATGCAATTGTTGTAATCCATTACTGTTTTAGGTTTCAATGAAACTTTGCAATTTTGTAAACGGTGAAAATGGGATGATCAGTCATATCATTGTGCTTCCAGTCCCAGCACAGCATTTGCAGTGTTGCAACAAGTGGGTACATCCATGAACATGTATGGAGGGTGTCTGAATAACAGTTATTCCACAATCCAAATCAGTCACTGAACTATATTCCATAAATAAGCACATATAATTGCACTTTTAAAATAGTTAACATGCACACTATTCCTCTGTACACATGTTGCAAAGTTAGTTATTGATACGTGCCAGATTATTGATGTGATGTTTTACAAAAGCCACAAAATTGTGCAGAAGTGATGTGAAATGAATGTTTGATCATTAGATGTATTTCATACTGGATTTTGTCAGTAAATGTCCAGTCACTGATTACAAAATCATGCAGTTTTTTTTTTTTTTTGTATGAGATTTCTCGATGAATAATACACTCCTGGAAATTGAAATAAGAACACCGTGAATTCATTGTCCCAGGAAGGGGAAACTTTATTGACACATTCCTGGGGTCAGATACATCACTTGATCACACTGACAGAACCACAGGCACATAGACACAGGCAACAGAGCATGCACAATGTCGGCACTAGTACAGTGTATATCCACCTTTCGCAGCAATGCAGGCTGCTATTCTCCCATGGAGACGATCGTAGAGATGCTGGATGTAGTCCTGTGGAACGGCTTGCCATGCCATTTCCACCTGGCGCCTCAGTTGGACCAGCGTTCGTGCTGGACGTGCAGACCGCGTGAGACGACGCTTCATCCAGTCCCAAACATGCTCAATGGGGGACAGATCCGGAGATTTGCTGGCCAGGGTAGTTGACTTACACCTTCTAGAGCATGTTGGGTGGCACGGGATACATGCGGACGTGCATTATCCTGTTGGAACAGCAAGTTCCCTTGCCGGTCTAGGAATGGTAGAACGATGGGTTCGATGACGGTTTGGATGTACCGTGCACTATTCAGTGTCCCCTCGACGATCACCAGTGGTGTACGGCCAGTGTATGAGATCGCTCCCCACACCATGATGCCGGGTGTTGGCCCTGTGTGCCTCGGTCGTATGCAGTCCTGATTATGGCGCTCACCTGCACGGCGCCAAACACGCATACGACCATCATTGGCACCAAGGCAGAAGCGACTCTCATCGCTGAAGACGACACGTCTCCATTCGTCCCTCCATTCATGCCTGTCGCGACACCAGTGGAGGCGGGCTGCACGATGTTGGGGCGTGAGCGGAAGACTGCCTAACGGTGTGTGGGACCGTAGCCCAGCTTCATGGAGACGGTTGCGAATGGTCCTCGCCGATACCCCAGGAGCAACAGTGTCCCTAATTTGCTGGGAAGTGGCGGTGCGGTCCCCTACGGCACTGCGTAGGATCCTACAGTCTTGGCGTGCATCCGTGCGTCGCTGCGGTCCAGTCCCAGGTCGACGGGCACGTGCACCTTCCGCCGACCACTGGCGACAACATCGATGTACTGTGGAGACCTCACGCCCCACGTGTTGAGCAATTCGGCGGTATGTCCACCTGGCCTCCCGCATGCCCACTATACGCCCTCGCTCAAAGTCCGTCAACTGCACATACGGTTCACGTCCACGCTGTCGCGGCATGCTACCAGTGTTAAAGACTGCGATGGAGCTCCGTATGCCACGGCAAACTGGCTGACACTGACGGCGGCGGTGCACAAATGCTGCGCAGCTAGCGCCATTCGACGGCCCTGGTGTGTCCGCTGTGCCGTGCGTGTGATCATTGCTTGTACAGCCCTCTCGCAGTGTCCGGAGCAAGTATGGTGGGTCTGACACACCGGTGTCAATGTGTTCTTTTTTCCATTTCCAGGAGTGTACATATTGTGAGTCTAAAACTACTTCTCAATCTGATACTGACCTGGGTTAATGTCAGCAATGGAAACTGTATGACAGGCATACTTTGGTCCAACTACAACTCATTGTGTCTTGTTCATTGTGACTAATGCGTGCTGTGTAAACAGCATCATAAAAACACCAAAAATAGTGTCCAACAATACCCAAGTGTGCTGGTCCACATCCAAAAAGGCAAAGAAACTAAAATGTAAAACTGACTGTACTTGCAATTTTGATTACAATGCGTAAAGTAATGGCTCTTTCCTGTCTCAAATTGCAAACTACTTGGCATTTCTTTTCCACAACTTCGGGTGTCTCTTTAGTTTATAGTAACTAATAATTTTGGATTACCGATTTTATTTCGGTTGTTATGTAATGTTTCATAAACATAGGTTTTATTAGTAGACAACAAGTTTTTTCAGTGCTACAGAATTATAAAAAAAGTCTACATAAAGTATGTAGTCTTTTGTTCAAGTAGACTTCCATCAGGTTTAAAACACCTGCAGATGCATCCATCTCTGCCCTTTTTCTTAGAGATTTTTGTTCTGCATACCACGCCTGTCCTGTGCTAACCTCTTCATTTCAGAGTAGCACACACAAAAAAGTTGTTATATTAACTTAAGTATGTTGTTAAATTAACTTAATCATGTCATGTATTGGAAAATTTGACTTGTTCCACATCATTACGAAATATCGTATTCATGATCCATGGAACTAGTATTAATCTAATCTAATCTAATCTTGCATATATTTGTTGGATGTATTTGTCTCTGTCTTCCCATACTTTTTTTTTTACCCTGGAACTTATTATTGTTGATGATATATCACCAAGAACACCTACATCAAAAAGAGCCTGTCAATAGCAACAAAATTAAAACACTACAAAACAGTCACTCAACCAGAAATAACATACACAAGTGAAACCATCTTCAAAACAACTAACACTGCACAAGTAGACAAAATACTCAAAATAGAGAGAAGAATCATCAGAACATGGATCAACAAATCGTACCAGAGAAATGGACACTGGAGAGTAGCTACAAATGAAACAGTCTACAAGGAAATAGAACCGGTAATGAGTACAATCAGGAAGAAACGCATTTCATTTTTTGGACATCTAATCAGAACACCAGAGAACAGGATCATCAGAAGAATAATACAAAAATTATGGAATAGTAAGTACAACATTAAGTGGATTACAGAAATCGAAGAAGATATGGGTGAGCTACAGATTACAGTGGAAGACCTAAGAAATAAAACTGACAAAACCAGGAAACTCACAGACAAACAAACCAGACTGCAAACGAGAATCAACAAACAGACAAAAGGAAGGGTGATATCCGATGAAGAAAGAAGGATAAGATCCGAGAGAATGAAGAAGTACTGGGCTGACAGAAAACTGGAAAATTCTTTGTGTAAAGTTGGCTAGAGTGGTCCAATGAAGGCCATAAAATGTAAATAATAGTAATAATAATAATAATAATAATAATAATTGTTGATGATGAGTTATGTTGTTGTTCTCATCTGAGCAGAATTTTCTTTCTTTAGAATTCAATGATGTGGATGGACTACAAATGAGGTAACAAGATCATGCTGTATGAACCATTTAACATTGTTTCTTAGAACAATAGACTTATTTTAGTTGTTACTGTCGAATTTCAGTATAATTTGTCCCACCTAAAAGGTAAGTCAGTTGCCAGGTTTGACTGAGGTTAATTTACTTTGCTTTGTAAACTAAGTAGCTGACAAAACCATCACTACCTTGATATTCATTTTGCCAGTTTTCTGGTAGAAACAGAAACAAAAATGAAACTCATTTGTAGCATAATATTGAAAAAATTTCCAATGTGAGTATTCATGAAAACACCTCTGAAATTAAGAAACAATCGTACAAAGAAATATGCATAATTTACAAATGTATAAGAACAGTATCCTGGACACTTCCTGGATGCTGGGTGCAGCTGCTTCACATGTCTACAATGCGATTTTGTAAACATCTCTATGGCAACACTTCTTCATAGCTCCATAAACAACTGTTGTTTTCACTTGCAGCCATTTGCACTTTGCAGTTGGAAAATGTCAAAGGTGCTGCTAGGTATCAGAAAATTCCTAAAGTTATTGCAACTGTAGGAGTGTGTTGGTGATAAACAATAAATGCATTAAAACTTCATTCATGATGCGACATTTTTTCTAGCATCTCAGTGTTTATGATGTCATATCTCCTGAACTATGTATGGTACTGTGGTATAATGTTGTGGGTGCATTTAGCAGCATATGAGGCTACTGTCTGCGAAATTTATCACAAATAGAGTTAGTAACACGGAAGTAATAAATTTAAACATCGTGCATGTTGTGGTAGTTTTTCACACATTTCATTGTTTGACATCATATCTCCTGAACTATAATATCCCACTGTGGTTGTTGCCTTGACAGTAAGGGAGATGTGTACCAACTGTGGTTGAAATCAGACTATTGGCTTAGGAAGAGTTGTGGAACATACACACATATGTACATTCATTTTTATAATAACGGGTGATCAAAAAGTCAATATAAATTTGAAAACTTAATAAACCATGGAATAATGTAGATAGAGGGGTAAAAATTGACACACATGCTTGGAATGACATGGGGTTTTATTAGAACAAAAAAAGTTCACAAAATGTCCGCCAGATGGCACTGGACAGCAATACGTCAGTGACTGCGCGTGACAATCGTGTATAAAAGGAGATGTAATGAGAGAGAGAATCAGTCGCAGCATGTTGACGTTGCCTGAAAAGGCGCTTTTAGTGAAGCTGTATTACCAGAATGGGGAATGTGCTAGTTCAGCATTACGATCCTATCGCCATAGGAAGGGGATTCGAACGGATAAAGGTCCGTTGACAAATGCAGCTGTGGCAAGAATGATTTTGAAGTTCGAAGTCACGGGTTGTTTAGACGATAGACCCCGTAGTGGCTGACCGAGCACATGGTGTAATGCTGCTGAGACAGTTCAGGAAGAAATGGAGACCGAAGCGGGTTCGTCTATGCACGGGGAAGTCGGTGCTCGTGCAGTCGCACATTGCACCGGCATTCCATACTCTGCTTGGTTGGCACTTACGCTTACCCTCTGATGCTATCTGTACAAAATCCATTGGTATCATGAACTTTTACCTGGCGATTTAGTGAAGCGGAGGGCATTTGCAGTGTGGGCGTTTCAAAAGATGGCGGAAGATGACGATTGGTTGAGTAACATGTTGTGGACCGATGAAGCTCATTTCACACTCTGAGGGTCTGTCAACGCCCACAACTGCAGAATTTGGGCTACCGAAAATCCTAGAACTGTCGTGGAAACTCCATTGCACGACGAGAAAGTCACGGTATGGGTTGGATTTACCACATCTACCGTTATGGGGCCTTTTTTCTTTGAGGAAATGCGTGATTCTGGTTTTGTAACTGCTACCGTGACAGGTGAGAGGTATGCCGATTGTTACAGAATCGCATCGTCCCCAGCCTGGGTGATAAACACCTGCTGGAATGCACGATGTTTATGCAGGATGGCGCTCCACCCCATATTGCTAGATGCGTGAAAGATCTCTTGCGCGTCGTTTGGTGATGATCGTGTGCTCAGTCCGTGCGATTATTGGCTTTGGGGTTACCTGAAGTCGCAAGTGTATCGATCGACTGACATCTCTAGGGATGCTGAAAGACATCATCAGACGCCAATGCCTCACCATAACTCCGGACATGCTTTACATGATGGTGGACATATTGAGCATTTCCTGTAAAGAACATCATCTTTGCTTTGTCTTACTTTGTTATGCGAATTATTGCTATTCTGATCAGATGAAGCGCCATCTGTCGGACATTTTTTGAACTTTTGTATTTTTTTGGTTTTAATAAAACCCCAAGTCATTCCAAGCATGTGTGTCAGTCTGTACCTCTCTATCTACATTATTCTGTGATTTATTCAGTTTTCAAATTTATACTGACGTTTTGATCACCTGGTATATATGGAGTTTGGGCTTAAGAATAATGAACTCGCTTAATGAAGTAGCTTTACTTCCGTATGTGGAAAAGTCATCAACCAGTGTTGCAATCCAGCAGACTGCAAGTTTTCGTCTAGAAAATTTTATGGTGAAATGCGATTAAATGTTTGTATAAATACAAAAAACAAAAAGTGATACAGTAGCCCCTCTTGCAGCAGCATTTCCAGCTGGTTTTCTTCCCCCAGGAAATCCAGCTCATCTCAAGCCCAAGTGTAACAGTACGTATGCTACACAAGTCTCAAGAAAATGCATCACATTATTGCATTTCTATTCTGTTGTACCAACTCTGGTAGTCTCAGCATGACATTTTTATGGCTAACAACAATGTTTGCAGTGTTTGATGGATAGAACATAACACACTATTTTGCATTGTGCCATCCACTAATGCAAATGAAGTAGGTGTCATAGAGCTATTACACTATCCCCCATGGGGCACTGGCAGCCATCAGCACCCATCCATCAGCTCGTTTGTGGGTAGACATAGCTAGGATAAGCTATCCACCAGGCAGTGTCATTGCCCACTTTCTGTGTTTGTGCAAGCCACTTCACCCTTGCCTGTAAGCATTTGGCCATGGCAATGTGATCACATAGGCTTTGACCCAGCTGCCTGACTGCCACATATTAGCCATTACAGCTGTTCACCCTTTGCTGCCCACCACTGACCCTTGGTGTCCAGCTGCCATTGGACTGGCACTTGAGCGAGAACAGGTTGTGCTAGAGTAAGTGTGATAGGGCTACAACTGTTTGTATTATTAATAAACGACATGCCAGTTAGTATTAGTTACAGTGTCTCACTTTTTCTCAGTGACATGATTATCTCTGAGGAAATCTTTGCTGTGGTGAAATCTTTTCTGGTAACAATTGTAATATTCAGCCAGATGTTGACAAGACATCAACCTGTTGCTATGACTGGCAAATGGCTGTAAATGTAAAGAAATCCAGCTGTCAACTTCCCAAAATGTAAAAATATAGATTTTTTGATCACACAGTTGATGAACCTCAACATGAACCAAGAATGTGATAACGGGTACAGATTGACAGTTTGAGAATATGAACTGAAAGAAATAGTACAGGCTTAGTTTTTAGTTAAGCAAATGACAGGCTCTAATTCATTGATAAGATTATATTAAAATGCCATTTGTGTATGAAGAAGATTTGGTGTTTAATACTTGTGCTTTGGGAACTCGTTTGAACTTTCTCCAGATGTGTGAGCTTTCTAAAGAAAATGGTCATATCTCTGTACTCTCAATAATAATAGGAAATAAATACGTTACAAAGCATCTCGCAGCAAGACAAACTGTGGCTTGATAAATACAGTTTTAAGGGATTTGCTGTAAATGCAAAAATTCTTCTGAGGACATTTGAACACAATATCCAAATAACTCCATCAATATTATTTTTTTTTTTTGTTTGTAACCTGATAAGTAAACGTTTCAACAGTCACCATATCCATTCTCAAGAAATCTTGGAAACTACCACACATTCATTTTTATGATGTGTGTTCAATGACAAATACTACATAAATTTCTAATAATTATTAATTAGTAACAAATTCCTAAAAAATTACTAATCCCAAATAGTGCACTGTTATTTATATTGGTTTATGGATGGAAGTATCACTGGTGAATGGGTCTGCTGATAAATGGAGTTCTACTCAACCCTGTTGAGTCATTATTACTATTGCTGTCCAGTCAGAGACCAGACAGTAATTATACACTGTCAGTATGGACATTATCCTAGACTAAAGCTCCCACCAAATCTGCTAAGACTCAAGCAGAGTATACATGATGTAAACTTGCTTTATGAAGCTGCTACTCTGCAGGTTTTCGATGAAACACACAATCAGACAAAGAAAACTTTTAAAAATGAAGTTGCTAACTTATGGAATTCAATCATACCTAACTGGAAGAGTGCAGAAAGTTGAAATAAGCAGTTCACATAATATGCAAAAAACTGCTGATTTCTCAAACTGGGGAACAATCAAGAATGGGGTGCCACAAGGTTCGGTCTTGGGTCTTCTGCTGTTATTAATATATATTAATGACTTGCCATTCTATATTCATGAAGATGCAAAGCTGGTATTTTTTTGCTAATGATACAAGTATAGCTATCACACCCAACAGACAAGAATTAACTGATGAAATTGTAAACGATGTTTTTCAGAAAATCGTTAAGTGGTTCTGTGCAAATGAGCTCTCACATAACTTTGGCAAAACACAGTATATACAGTTCCACACAGTAAATGGAATGACACCATTAATAAATATAGACTTCAATCAGAAATCAATATCTAAGGTAGAATATTCAAAATATCTAGGTGTATGCATTGATGAGGAGTTGAACTGGAAAAAATGCACTGAAGATCTGCTGAAACGTTTGAGTTAAGCTACTTATGCTATTAGGGTCATTGCAAATTTTGGCGATATACATCTCAGTAAATTAGCTTAACACGCCTATATTCATTCTCTGCTTTTGTATGGCATCATATTCTGGGGTAACTCATCATTGAGTAAAAGAGTGTTCATTGCACAAAAGCATGTAATCGGAATAATTGCTGGAGCTCATCCAAGATCATCCTGCAAACACTTATTTAATACTTTCACTGTGGCTGACGCTTATAAGCGTCACAAGAAGCCACGAGCCAGTGCGGCTGACGCTTATAAGCGTCCGCGCTCACTGTCGGATTACGCAGTCTAGTTGCAGCGGCTAAGCTAGCATAAAAGCGTGTACACCTTTGTGTGGTCAGTTATCGAACATATATTGTTTGAAATGGAGACTAATGAACAGACACCCTGACCTTCCAATGTGAAAAGGAGCAGAAAAAGTGTTAAATTGACAGAGGAACAGTTACTTAGTGTACTAGACGACAGTGATTTTCTGTGTAGTGAGGATGAGGCATACCACGGAGATTATCATTTAGAGACTGCAGATGAATTGCAGAGTGATGATAGCGTGGAAGCATAGCTTTCGAATCTGTTTCATGACAGTACCTGCCCTTTCAGAGTGTTACCGGCCCGCACTCGCACATTGCCGGTCCGCACTGGAGAGCTGCGCGCCTGCACCGATGCCGCAGCGAAAGTGTTAAAGAGCTTGGGATCTTAACTGTTTTTCAGTTTTGAAATTTGTTATTAACAATCCGAACAAATTCAAAAGTAATAGCCGTGTGCATGGCTACAACACTAGGAGGAAGGATGATCTTCACTACTCAAGGTTAAATCTAACTTTGGCTCAGAAGGGGTAAAATTATGTTGCCACAAAAATCTTTGGTCACTTACCTAATAGCATCAAAAGTCTGACAGATAGCCATGTAGCATTTAAAAGGAAATTTAAAAAATTTCTGAATTGCAACTCCTCGTACTCATTAGATGAATTTTTGGATATAGTAAGTGGGTAATTTCCCCACCCCCACCAAAAAAAGTTAAGTGTCATGTAATATTTTGTGTAGTTTAATATCTTGCATAGACACCTTTTATTAACCTGACACGTTCCACATCATTATGAAGTGTCGTATTCATGATCTATGGAACAAGTACTAATCTAATCTAATCAGATTAACAGCAGACCTACAGAACAGTCTGACAACCTAAGCAAAGCATCTTGGGAGCTAATTGAGATACACCATGAGAGTTCCAAGAAGATGAACATGGAACCATTCAGCAGCATAAAACATGATGGAAACATTATAAAAAATGCAAATACTATATGTAATATTTTTAATAACTACTTCATTTCTGTCGACCAGTGAACACGTATTATAGATACGCAGGGAGAGACCCTATGTCACCTCATTCAGTGTACTGAGTTTGAATTTGTGGAAGTGGCTGAGCAGGAGCCATATAAGGCAGTACACTTGCTAAAGAAAAATTTTTCACCTGGATAGGATGACATATCAAGTGAAATTACTAGGGTGTGCTTAAAGGGAATCTCAAAACCTCTTATCTACCTGATTAAATGCAGCATTAGAGCAAACATGTATCCAGCTGTTCTAAAAATGAGTGTAGTGAAACTAGGTTTTAAAAGGAGGAGGAGGAGCATGTCTCCATCTACAGACCAAAATCATAATTTCCATCTTTAGTAAGATATTCAAATTTATTATCATATCCTAGCTAAGTGTCTTTTTCACAAAATGCAAAGTGCTTGTAGGTTGTGGCTTCAGAAAAGACTACGAAGTTATACAATTCTTTTAAAAAATTTACTATCTGTTGGAGCAGAGAATGCAGAGTGCAGGAATACTTTTTCGATCTGACAAAAACATTCAACATGGTAAAACAGAGATAACTTCTAAAAAAAGACTGAAGTCCTATTGTATTCAGGACCATCCATGAACTTTCTATTTACATACCGGTTGAATCACAAACAGTGCACTAAACTGTCATACAAACTAGATAATAAAATTATGAAATTTCAATCCATCACTGAAACAACAATACAAGGTTACTCAGGGCTCAATCTTTGGTCTGTTTCTCTTCCTCATACATCTCAAAGACACTGCACAATCGTTAACTCCCATATAGTAATCTTTGAAGGTGACACCTCAATATTATTCTATAGTAGGAAATGTAAGGAGCCAGAATCTTTCGCTACTAGTGCTGTAACAGAAGTTACGAAATACTTCAGTTGTTACGGTTTCGAGGTGAATGTCACCAAATCTCAATTACTGGCATTTAAAATAGGCAGTCCCCACCACAACAAAGTAAATAATGTATGCAACACCTCAACAACAGAAACTGGGAGCTGTATTCTTGAGTGTGTAAGTTGTTGCAAATTTGTGGTGGACAAACTACATGTATTTTAAATGCGGTGTCTGTTTTCTCGGGCATCTTTGGAGGGGGGGAAAAAAAAAGACACCATTTTTATACAATTATAATGATTATGGCCAGTGATCCCTTCAGTGCAGATGTACACCAAGCTCGAACTCTTACGGGAATCTGCGAGATGCTGCAAATAGTGAGGCTAAGAGCAGGAGCACTACATCTGTAGAGTGTGGCATAAGTTGAGAATTTGGGTCTGACGGGAGGCATGCTACAGTAGACCATGCAGTTGTGGTGACTGGTATGTCTGGATGGTGTAGTGGTCAGAGAATCTGCCTAGTAAGCAGGAGGCCCGAGTTCAAATCAAGGGCCGGCATAAATTTTCAACGTGTCCCATTAATGTAAAACAATGCCTATAGGCAGCTTATGTCTTTAATTCCTTTGTGTCTTGATATACGAATTTTGTATGTGGAAAAGTCAGCAGTGCCACATATCTCCTTAGGCAGCTTGCAAACATAGTTCCTAGCCAGACATTGATAATAGTGTGTTATGAAACAACTCTCACCCTTCTCAGTTACGGGATTGAAC
Organism: Schistocerca nitens; assembly: GCF_023898315.1. NCBI lineage: Eukaryota > Metazoa > Arthropoda > Insecta > Orthoptera > Acrididae > Schistocerca > Schistocerca nitens. The sequence continues at coordinate 419,794,465 of NC_064617.1, read as the reverse complement.
TATGAGACTGTGGAACTGAGGTACACCTAAAAAGAATAATATTATAGAAAAAAAAATCAGCAAGACTTATACATGGGATAGGCTGTAGAATTTCATGTTGTTAAGTGTTTGTGCAGCACCAATACCTAACAACATATTCTCTGTACATATTGAAATTAGTTACATTTTTAATGGGTCGATCAACAGACTGTATCAAGTGCAGTGATTTACATGATCACAACAGCTGGATGATATTTTAAAAAATTCTTGAAAAAAAAAAACAACATTAATTACATCAGATTGAAGGCCATACATCAATGGCTTGATTAAGTTTAACAAACTACCAAATTCTCTTATGAGGAATGATTTTCATACAAAATTCAAATCTTTTCAGATAGAAAAAATGTTTACCTTCATTCAATGAATTTTGAGACAGGGATTGTAACATGGACAAGTAGCATATTGGCTGTAACGTAATAAATGTATAAAATAAATATAAGATGCAACAATTGCAGCAGAAAACATATTTTCCAAGTCTAATTATTGTCATACTGATGTTTGTAAGAGCCATCACTGTATTGGCTCAATTCAAAGAAATTGTAAATAAAAGAAAGAAAGAAAGAAAGGTTGTGACTAAACAAAAACAGCATGCAATCATACAATTTTATCTCTCTGATGAATCCGATTTAGCGATAAAGCTGTCCAATCAAAGATCCTTCAGCCCATTACAGCCCATTTAGCACATAAAGGAGAGCTTCAGTGCACTAAATAACAGAGTGGTATATCCTGTCACATCACTGGGTTAGTAAGAAATAGTGGCAGACACCAGGGTGCTGCCCATAGCTGCCCATGAGCTACACACAAAAATTGGCAGTAGGGAAATTCACGGAAATACTTGAAGTGTCTTGTGGAAACTTCTACGAACCCCTTGGTTAGTAAAATCTGTGAATAATCTTGAGCTCCTATAATGACTGTGAAGATTAAATAACATTAATAATTGATTACATGGAAGCATATAAGGAATCATTTTTGCAATATATCCTTTGTGGTTGTAACGAAGGAGAATCTCAATGTACATTGCAGGTTTTTGCAGAGTATTTTTACCTAGATAGAGTACTGAAAATATTTGAAGACTTACTTTCTTTTTGCTTTTACTGTGCTTGTAACCACAGATCTCACTTGCTATTCAGTCACTTAACAGATGCTATGTCAAAATATTTTCTTAATACCACTTCTTCATTTACCTCAAATATGTCATAATGCAAAAGGTTGTGAGAGTATGTGTTAGTAAAAAACACACACACACACACACACACACACACACACACACACACACACCGTCTCCCTCCCTCCCACACATGTGACTGCACTCTCAGGAAATTGAGGCCACACTGTGAGCAGCAGTGCATGATGGGAGTGGCAACTGGGTGGGGGTAAGGAGGAGGCTGGGGTGCGGAGAGGGAGGGATAGTAGGATAGGGGTGTCAGACAGTTATGTGCTGGTGTGGAGGGCAAGGTGGGGAGAGGGTAGGACAGGTATGTGCAGTCGGGAGGTTAGACGCGAGGCAGGGGGGGGGGGGGGGGGTAGCGGAAAAGAAGAGAAGTAAGAAGACTGGGTGCAATGGTGGAATTAGGGTTGTGTAGTGCGGGAATCTGAACAGGAAGGGGCGAGATGGGAGAGGACAATGACTAATGAGGGTTGAGGCAAGGACGGTTAGGGAAACATAGGATATATTGCAGGGAAAGTTCTCACCCGCGCAATTCAGGAAAGCTGGTGTGGCTTAGGCGGTGAAGCAGTCATTGAAATGAAGGATGTCATGTTTGGCACTGTGCTCAGCAACAGGGTGCTCCATTCATTTCTTGGCCATAGTTTGTCGGTGCCCATTCATGAGGACAGACAGCTTGTTTGGTTGTCATGCCCACAGTAGCACAGTGGTTGCAGCTTAGCTTGTAGTTTATATGACTGGTTTCACAGGTAGCCCTGCCTTTGATGGGATAGGTGATGTTTGTGACTGGACTGAAGTAGGTGGTGGTGGTGGTGGTGGTAGGATGTATGGGACAGGTCTTGCATCTAGGTCTGTTACAGGGGTATGAGCCATTAGATAATGGGTTGGGAGCAGGGGTTGTGTAGGGATGGACGAGTACATTGTGTAGGTTCCGTGGATGGCGGGATATGACAGTAGGATGGGTGGGAAAGATAATGGACAGGACATTTCTCATATCTGGGCACGGCGAGAGGTAGTCAAAACATTGGCGGAGAATGTAATTCAGTTGCTCCAGTCCTGGGTGGTACTGAGTTATGAGGGGAATGCTCCTCTGTGGCCAGGCAGTGGGATTTTGGGAGTTGGTGGGAGAAGCCTTAGCCCCACAGAAATATCAGTCCTTTCCAAAGGCCTCACCTTTTGCCCCACTCCCAAATTCAGTCAAGCAGGACTTGTTAAAGAGCTTCTCTCCTTCTCCCAGTCCCTACAGTGGAAACACTTTTTCTTCACCAGTCCTACCAGACTCAACCAAAGACCAATGTTGAACCCTGCCTAACTCAGTTCACTCCTCCATCCAATCATGATCCAGCCTCACTGCCCTCAAATCACCCTCTGTTAACTTTCCAGAATTCCTTAACCTCGAACTGTGCCTCACCATCATTCCCCAAATCCCTCAACATGCAAACTAACCTTACTTCCACAGAAAGAACAGTAGTCCACCATCTAAAAACTGATAATCCTACCTGCAGATAAAGGCTCCACCACTGTTGTTTTCAACTGCAAGGATTACCTGGCAGAAGGATTCACCAGCTGTCAGATACGTCCACCTACAAACCTTGCCACAGTGACCCCATTCCATACCTCCATACCTTATACACCAATATAGGCTGAGTGATTGTTTGTAGTTATATGTAAGAACTTGTCCCAGCCACCTGGACTGAAGTGGGCCAAATTTGACCCACAACTCCTTGCCCTGAGAGAACCAACATGGCAGTTAGGCATGCTTTTCATGCCCTATCCATACAGGTTGCCCTGCACGATAGGCTTGTTGTGTGGGAATAGTGTCGACCTGCTTTGCAGGGCAGCCTGCTTCATTTCTCTTTTACAGGGGCTACACATGCTGATGGGCATGCCCGGTGAGAAGGTTGAGATGGATAGAGGAGGAGGGGGGGGGGGAGGAGGGGGTAGGAGGGTATGAATAGGGAGAGAGAGGGGCAGGAGGAGATATAAAGACAGAGGAGGAGGGAAGGAGGAAATGGACAGGGAGAGAGGGTAGAGAAAGAGATAGACAGAAAGAGGGGATGGAATGGATAGAGAGGTGTGAGCATGAGATGGTCAGACATGGATGTCAGGAGGTGCTGAGCAGAGAGAGAGGAGAGAGGAGGAATTGGACGAAGAGATATATGTGTTGTTTGTGACATACATGCATGCAGGTGAAACTACAGGGAAAAGGCTAGTGTGTGTGTGTGTGTGTGTGTGTGTGTGTGTGTGTGTGTGTGTGTAAAGCAGACTTTATCTACATTTGTATGCCAGGATCTTCTCCCAAATGTCTGGACTGTTTTCGTCCAAATTTTGCTTACAAACTGCAAACTTCATAAGTATTACCACTGTGGGATTAATAACCACCTAGTTGCAATAGGAGCAAAGATATGTGACTTTTTTTTTTTCAGCCACTGCCATATAGGCTGCCTTGCATGACAGATGTGATGCGCTGGAGTAGTATTGGCGCCACTTATTGACCTGATTTGCAGGGCAGCCTACACGTGGAAGGCAAAACCTGTTTTTCAAGCCCCTCGCATGCAGGCTAATCTTCAGAACAGGCATGTTGTGAGAGTGGTATTGGCCTGCTTTATATATCTATTTTGCATGGGCTACACATTTTTATGGCTACAGCTGAGCAGAGATGGGGGAGAGGGAGGATATGGATTGAGAGAGAAGAGGGAAGAGCAGATGGACAGAAAGAATGGAGAGGAGGGGATGGACAGGGAAGGGGGGATGTTGGGCAGGTAGTATTGGCAAGCCTTTTACAAGTGGGGATGGGCATGGTTGAGGAGATGGATAGTGAAACAGTTGGAAGAGGAGAGAATGGACACAGAAAGAGGGGGAGAATAAAATGGACAGGGAGAAGGGAGGAAAAGCTGGACATATAGAGAGGGAGGAGGCATGTTGTGCTGGGAGTATTGGGATGCCTTATAGGGACTACATGTACAGATGGACACAGATAAGCAGAGAAAGCAGGGGGAGTAGGTGGAGGGTGAGAAAGGGGGAGGATGAGGTGGACAGAGGAGGTGGAAGGGGGTGATAGAGAGGAGGAGGATATGGACAGAGAGTGAAAGGGGGAGATGGGCAGAGAGAGTGTGGAGCAGGAGGAGATGAACATAAAGAGAGGTGAGGAGGAGCTGTACAGAGAGAGAGGGAAGTGGAGATGGAGAGACAGGAAAAATGGGAGGGGGGGAGGAGGAGGGGGCAGACAGACAGAGGGGGAGGATGTGGCTGGCAGAGACCCAGGGAAAGGGTGAGGGGGGGGGGGGGGGGGAAGGAAGCTGTGTGTTGTGCAATATATGTGCCAGAACACATTTACACATGTAGCTGTTTTGTTTTCCTCCTCACAGTTGATTTTAACTATTTAAACAATTAGACAAATGTTTTATGTGTTCAGTTGTATGCTGTCCTTTCATGAACTGGTAGTGCATAAGACCAATTCGAGGTGTTACACAACAGTATACAAAAAAAACGAAAAATTTTGTATATTCTGAAGTTTTGTAGTTATATTGTGTACAAAAAATTTTAAAAACAATAAAAACTCAAACAAAGAAGCTTTTTCATTCATATACTATATGATTTATTATAATTTTTAATTCCATACCTTCAAAGCAGACAGTCGTAACAAGGGGCAGAAATTTTTTTCCTGAGACTGATCCCAGGGATACCCTGTCCAGAACATACATGCAATTCTCATATGTCTTTAACAAATGTGAAGCATTGCCCATTTCACTAGTACTTAATAAAAATGATACAGACACTAATGTATGTGGTAATTTCAATATTGATTTCATCTTGGATAGTACTGAACGAATGCATCTAGGGGTACTGATGTACATCATTGGTTTATTGCCTTGTGTTAACATTTCCTCCAAGAACAGGAGGACTTAGTGCACACGCATTTGCTAATTTGTTTGTAATTTCAGCTGTTTTTCAGACAATAGATATAAGTCCTATAGCAAACAGTTTACCCGACCATGGTGATCAAATAGAAGCAATAAAGCATACCAGGCAATCAGGTTTAGCTATGATGAGAGGTGTAGTTTCACAGAATCGTAAATGACGGCTCAGTCATAGCATTCAGAGATACCTTACTGGACAAACAATGGAAGCAGTGTACCAAGGGAATACAGAGATGAGAAAATTAATTCTTTCCCAAAAAAATATTCTTGCAACATTATACAATTTTTGCAGAAATGAATCAGATCAGTTCTGGGATTTACACTGCAAATCGTGAGCTGTGGTTTTACACTACATGTGAGACTAGCATTTGGCAGCAGTAGCCACTTTCCTCAAATTTAGGGTCACCACTAATGAAAGTTAGGACCATAAAAGTCATTAGATTTATCTTGTTACCTAATTACTTTATCCCAGTATTATGAAAAGGACAAATTGCCAAGCATCATATAGAGGAGATGTTGAGCGACAGCATTTTTCCAAGTATATCTTCTCTTCCTGCGGTTCTTGAACACTGAATTTGCTGTCTCATATTTCACTGGTTTAGCTGTCTTTCTTTCATTTTTATTTTATTTTTATTTATTTATTTATTTTTTTTTTTTAAGTGTGGTAAATTATGAAACAGAATCGCTGACTATTGATTACCTTCAGGAGCTGAAATTTACTGCTGATTGACACACTTCCTAGCTTTCAGAACTATAGTTCCTTCCTTGGAGAGGTGAGAGGATATAAAACGGAAGCACAGGTTACACAGACACGGGGCTGAGAGAGACCCTTGACCATCTAATTATGTGCCAGCAGTGTGAAGTGTTCCAGGAATCACACCATATTATTTATATTAATTGTAGAATATTTTTAAGGAGTTGCGATGTGTAACTCTACATTTACATTATTAGTCTTGCTCAATCCTTGAATGTTACTTGTCTGAATTTCTTTTTGTGTATTACATTGAATTATATATTGGAAGGGCTCAATACAGTGGATGGACATTTGTTGCTCACTGCTGCAATAAACAGATAGTTCAGTTGAACAGGCTTGCCAAGCACCTCAGATATCTATGAAAAATATACACTAACAGAATTACGTCAGAAGTACCATTTTTAAGGGACACATATAGCTGCCTCTTGTCAAGGAATTAAACAGTGAGTTTGGGTGATGAGACCAAGAAGCTACGTACAAACAATGATAAATCAAAATGAGGAATTTTGTGGAAACAGTATTAATACCTTTTGGCATACATGATCTTGACCATCACAAGGAGAAAAAATTGTGATCAGATGAAGACTCTAGTGCCTCATTTTAAATGGTTGAACTACACAAAACTGTCCTTTCAACCTTATAAGTGGAAGAAGCCTGTTTTCATCATAAGGACACTCAAATAAAATTTTGGAAAGTAACAAGGTGCCTTAGGACGTCATTGCATGTTAGTTTTTGATGTGTCGGCAGCTGGGCCAACACCTTGTAGATAGAGGTGGCTTAAAGGGCACGCGAGACTAACGCAGACGGGCGTGAAGTACTGGAACAGGATACGTAATTAATGCTATGAAGAAAAGAACGGAATTTCTCATATACTTATCTTTAATTTCTTCTTGTACATCTCTATGGTGAACACAAGTGACACTCTAATTACAATCACTGTAAGGCTAATGGCGCCTTGCTAGTTCGTAGCCATTAACTTAGCTGAAGGCTATTCTGTCTCTCGGCTAATGAGAGAGAAAGGCTTAGTACGTCTAGTCGCTAGCTCTGTTGTCCGTACAACTGGGCTGAGGTCGAGTCAGTCTCTCGAGACCTGCCTTGTGGTGGCGCTAGGTTTGCGATCACACAGTGGCGACACGCGGGTCCGACATGTACTACAGGACCGCGGCCGATTTAAGCTACCACCTAGGACGTGTGGTGTCTGGCTGTGACACCACAGTTTTATATCTGTTAACTTACATACATTCCAGAGAAAATTATGTTGATTGTTAGTGTGGTCTAACTAAATCACCCAGAGAAAATAATATTGATTGTCAGTGTGGTCTAACTGAATCACCAACATTAGTAATATTTAGGGAGATTCATGTTAGGGAAAGGGTAGTAATAATGTGATAGGAATTGATACGTTTAGTTTTCTAGATCTCTAGTACAAATAACAAACTTAGCTTCGGAATTGCACCTTGTTTCTTAAGCAACCATGTGATTTTAATTTTAGTGATTTTTGGTATAGGGTTATTAGACCATGATCTAAGGCATGTTTCATATCCTAATGCTGGAGACATCATCAGAGGCTGTCAAGATTTATCATTAGGACACAAAATGCTGTGCATATGAACATGGCTTTGAGCATGGTCTAATGGCAGTGTAACAAAAGTCACCAATGATGGATTTATATTGGCCATGAAAACTTGCATTGTAGACTTCTATTGTAATTCTTTGAAGTAGCAATTAAGTGGCAAAATTTTGTTAGCGATGACTGCAATTGGATTCCTGTGTGATATCTGCAGCATATCATGTAGAATTTACCAGTTTGCTTGTGACTGACTCGGCAGAAATTTACAGAATTAACAGATTTTCTCTAGGGTTTGGCATAGTGAATCTTAGTATTAATTTATATCTAAAAACAAAGATGATGTGACTTACCAAACGAAAGCGCTGGCACGTCGATAGACACACAAACAAACACAAACATACACACAAAATTCTAGCTTTCGCAACCAACGGTTGCCTCGTCAGATAAGAGGGAAGGAGAGGGAAAGACGAAAGGATTTGGGTTTTAAGGGAGAGGGTAAGGAGTCATTCCAATCCCGGGAGCGGAAAGACTTACCTTAGGGGGAAAAAGGATGGGTATACACTCGCACACACACACATATCCATCCACACATATACAGACACAAGCAGACATATGCAGAGCTTGTGTCTGTATATGTGTGGATGGATATGTGTGTGTGCGAGTGTATACCCGTCCTTTTTCCCCCTAAGGTAAGTCTTTCCGCTCCCGGGATTGAAATGACTCCTTACCCTCTCCCTTAAAACCCAAATCCTTTCGTCTTTCCCTCTCCTTCCCTCTTTCCTGACGAGGCAACCGTTGGTTGCGAAAGCTAGAATTTTGTGTGTATATTTGTGTTTGTTTGTGTGTCTATCGACGTGCCAGCACTTTCGTTTGGTAAGTCACATCATCTTTGTTTTTAGATATATTTTTTCCTACGTGGAATGTTTCCTTCTATTATATTCATATTAGTATTAATTTAGTGATACAAAGTGAATATTTGATATCATAATGCACACAATGCTAATTAGTTTAAAATGTGCTGCAGCAGACATGATTACCAATTAATAATACCAAATTAGTTTTGGTATAGTTGAGGAAAGCAAGATTCCAAGAAATAGTCAAAATTAATTGTAACATAATTGCAATTTTCCAGTGCTCCCTGAGGAAAGCAAGATACCAAGAAATAGTCAAAATTAATTGTAACATAATTGCAATTTTCCAGTGCTCCAATACTGAAGTTTCAGATAGAAAATTAATTTCAAAACTTTTGTACTAAGCTGTAATACAGCTTGTAGTTAGTAACTAGCACGATTCATTTTAGAAATATTTTATTTGTGTAACCAAAAGCTCCCTTGTAACAACTGTTTGATGAAATATGTTTTGCACTAAACATTACATGCTTTTAATGCGAAATTATGTCCTGTGCAGGTACTCAGCAATGGGCCAGGGCCATGCAATTTCTGTCCTGGCACGTGCATACCATCATTCAGGAGGAGACCCACAGTATCTTCAAGCTGCTGTTGCTGGACTCAAACCATTTCGTGTGTCAAGTCAGAATGGAGGTGTGCTAGCAATGTTTCTTGACCAATTATCTTGGTATGAAGAATATCCTACACAGCCCTCCTCTTTTGTGTTAAATGGATTCATTTATTCGTTACTAGGACTGTATGATTTGCAGACAGTTGCACCATCTGACACAGCTGCTGAGGCAGCAGATCTATTCAAGCGTGGTATGAGGTCACTCAAGACATTGCTACCACTGTTCGACACAGGTTTTGGGTCTGTTTATGATTTACGACATTTTACATTGGGAACAGCACCTAATCTAGCACGGTGGGACTACCATGCCACTCATGTCAACCAACTGCTGTTGCTTGCTACCATTGATTCGGACACCCTTCTGGCAGAAACAGCTGATCGTTGGGCAGGCTACATGATGGGCAAGCATGCAGCACACAACTGAAGCTGAACAATTTCTTTACAGCATGTGAAACATGTTATTTGGTAATCAGCTTTATTTTGTTGTATGTACTTATGTTTGTCATGCTAAACTTCTCTTCGATGCTATGCATGACTGTAAGAGACATAACTCTGCATTATGGTAAGAAAGTTTACAGTATGATTTGTTCTTGGTAACATTACATGGTAAATGACTTTATTTTCTGTTAGTTTTAATAGATTTATACATTAGGATGATAAATCGGAAGCTTCATTATCATTTGGAAAAAAGAAATCTTTTATTGTGTGGGAGTTGGGGGGGGGGGGGGAGGGAAGAGGAGAATAAAAATAAAGCTAAATCCAGTGATTAAATGGATGCTTATGAAAGAACTGACTGGCAGTCTTTTTTGGAGTGAAGTTATTGAAGACTAATTTTCCAAGTCAGCTTAAAAAAAAAAAAAAAAAATTAAAAAAAAAATAAAAATTACAGATGTGTGCCTTACCACACCAATGTTGATCCCATAGTAGGTTCTTAGTAAGTGTCATTATTTCATCAATAAGTAATATTTACTTTTTTTACCAATGACAATGGTAACCTAGTTCTAGCATTTTGTTGGTTCCTTTCATTTTTACTTACATTTGGAGCACTTTTTATGCAGAAGTAGGGCAGTTGCCCTGTTTTTAGCATAGTGATTGTTTGTCTGCAAGGAATTGTTGGTTTCATTTGTTGTTTTATACTTTTGATTTTATTGCCTTTTTTTAAGAATTTGAGATGTGGTCATCCCTCAGGGTGTAGTAACCTTTCATGCTGCACTGAAATTGTCAGCAGATGTTTTTTAATATTAGAATCTCACAAAGTCATTTGTCTATTTGACACACAGTACACTGTACTGACATCAACAATGTTATGGTCCCATGGTTGTTAGTGTTGCCTCGACATTGCTGGAATTATAGCCACTTCATTGTTTCATGTTCTGAGAGTGGCAGGTTCTTAAACAGCATTGCAGGCACGATGTAGATTATATTAGTGTTGTAGTTATTCACACTGAAGGCACCACAAACTGAGTGCAATTTTCTTTCTTGTCATTGTAGTTGTTTAGAGCTGCTATGTAGTGTTATTTCACACATAACTAAGTGCATTATTAGTTTATATTATTTTAGTTTGCTGTAAATGTTGCCTGTTTTTGATGGAAAAGGTGCTGGTGGTTTTTTTGAAGAGGGGCTAGTTGTTCAATATAACTTAATTTTCTATGCAGATAGTATGTATCTTTGGCTGCTATGAAACAAGGTTGAAAAGTTAAGACACAAAATCAGTTTTAAGTTAAAAGTACAGTCATATATAATTTTTAGGAAAATCTTACAACCATTTTGAAATCCTGTCTGTATACTGCATGTCTTCCTTGAGACTGAGTGTGTTGTGAACCATTGTTTTATATTTATTGCATTGAGAGAACATTTTACCAAATTTTGTTGGCTCTTTGTATAAAGATCTCATGTTCTTTTTCACTCATACACGACTATGATGACTATGCCAGTAAAGCATATAAATGTTCCTCACCACTAGTTAGGCATTGCTCAATATCAGGCATCCAGTTTTCAGTAAAACACGTTTTTTTCTGGTGTTATAAAAAGTCAGCATCACACGGAAAAGCTGTTCTAATAACATTCATGATGAAATTTTTGTGACATTCACACTCTTACTGTAGGACAAAAATGTATTGTGTTTCTGAGTGTTTATAAGCTTCAGTTTTGTATATTAAGAAATAGTTCACACAAGGAACCCCAAGACATAATTATGAAAAATTGGTAAAGCTGACACTTTAAGTTTGTAATGAATGTTAGGTAGAGGATCAATTCAAAACCTGTAAAGAAGGTCTAATCATTCATTTTCTGAAGATATTAGTTAATTGCTAGGTATGCCTATGCTTGTATGCTGTTGGTCATTGATCAGTGCATCTCTTTGTTCATTCTACCCGTTGTAATTACTTACTGATACACTCAGAAGCTGGTTTGTTGGTATCACTGTTCTTCATTTGCAGTTTCTTCGGCTCCTCTTGATTACTTTGTCAGCTTTGGTTTCTTGCAGTGGATGTCCTGCTTTTGGATTTTAATTATATTGATAAAAATGTGATGCAGAATTTTGAGGAGAGGGTGATTTGTGTAAACTAAGCTATATGAATTACCAAGCACATTAGTTGTCTGATGTCATCAGTCTTCCAAAAACTAGTTTGTTAATTTTTCAGATTTTGATTTCCCTCCAGCAAATAACATGTAACAAGTCTGAGAAAACTGACCTTAAAAGAGGACATTCCGCGTGCCACAGAAATTCTGGTAATCCAGCTCAGTTTTCATATTTATGGATAACTGATTCAGTGTTGCTGCTTTTCTTGAGAGAAATATTGTGATTTAGTCGAAGGGACTTCAGTGTGTGGTAAAAGGAACTTGAAAAGCAAAAAACACCACAGCAACATCATGTAGATAAATCTTTTTTGTACAACACTATGAAATTGTATTTTCTTTCAATTCCCCATGGAATACTGAATATGTCTGCATAAAGTAGAGAGTGTTTTGTGTCTCCAAACAGATTTCATAGTTCTGTGACTTAATGTTATCATGTAATTATGTTAAAAATGAAAGTTGTTCTCTAAAATAGCTGGGAGTTATGTAATAATGCTGTTGTTCATTATTTTGATGCTAGCTCAACACAGCATAATAAAAAAAATAATATATCTTCTTAAGATACAATATTCACTAAAGGGTGAAGCAAAGTTGCCCCTACTCAGTATGCATGTTGTTGAATATATCTTGTTTTGTTGTTTCCATTGTACAACTTCCACTACTATACTAAACTTTTTACACGAGTTTTGTCCCATTTGACAGGAAGCTAGTTCTTACTAGAGCATTACGATTTTTGCATAGAGCAAATAGTGACAATAAAAATAGATAGTCAAGGAAGACAATCATTTAACAAAATGACAGTAATAATAATAACATACCATATAACTTCCATGGATACAAATGTTGATGTTAGTGGAGGGAGGTTGATGAGAGTGAGGTAGAGAGGTGAGAAAATAGAGATGGGAAAGGTAATGTGTAATATTTCCCAAAGGTTTTGTCATTAATGTTGAAAATGGGTAAGACATTGTGGGATGAGTAACACATACAAGTACCAATGGAATGGAGGGATTGTTCTATGTATAATAATAATACATAATATGCTTTAAAATTTTGAATTGGAATTGGGGGGTGGGGGGGTGGGGGGGCACTCATGAGTAGTGGAAAGAGTGCCATAATGTTGAAAAATTGAAATATTTGTTTAACAGGGAAAAGCACCTTCTTAAGTCAGACATCAAACTAATCTTAAAGGAGAAATTTCTGTAAGCATGTATGTGATGTATGGCATAATTTGACAGTAAACGTGAGAAAAGGGGGTCTTAAGCATTTAAATCAGATGTATCAGAGAACTATCAACAAATTAAGGTGTGTCACAAAGAATGAGTTAAGTAATAGATATGAAAGGAAACTGTGAAAAACATTACAAAGTTATCGGTAAGATATGTGAGACAGTAGTCATGGTAATGTAGTCGGAATGGAGTGAACAGTATATAAATATTACTGATGAACTGTGAGATTGAAATCTGTTACACATTTATTTTATGTCTTCAGCTTCTGTGTGTCACAGTGACCATATCTTGATTTTTTTGTGCTTTCCACAATTCCGTACACATTACCTCAGAGGGGCCTACTGTACTACAATGCAGAGTTCATCATTTGTAATATATGTGTATGCTACTGCAGTGGATGTTGCTAGAAATAGCTGTTGCTAGTCCATATTGCTGAGGTGAATACTATAGTGCCCTTCTGTAATGTTTCAAATACTCATCCATATAAAGACTATGTCATTTCTTTTGTTGAAACACATGCTACTGTTTCCTAGAGCTTTAAGTGCATAAGCACAAGTTATAGTATTGTTTCACTAGGTTGTCATCATTTTTAGTCAGAATTAATGATAATTCCCAATTTTTTTCATTTATGTAAGTGCCATAGCCACAAAGATTATAGAGTTTAATGTTTGACTAATGCGGAATCTACTGTATACAGGTTTAGCTCAATCTCCACAAACTAAATTTCAGAGGACATTCAGGGATATTTTACCTGCTCATATAGCATAATGCTCAGTACACCAGCTCACAAGACAGTGAGGTGAGCCAGATCCAGATCAAATTTGCGCAGCAGATTAACGACCATGGCTAACACACCATCTGGTCCAAGTGTGGTTGTATGCAGTTTCTCACACTTGTTTAGGGACGTGCTGGGATAGTCCCCACTTTCCGCATCAAAAGATATGATTCACAAACAGTCAAAATACGATCACACACAGAATAAGATTTACACAGTTCACAGACAGGTGATGCATGTGACTTCCCTCTCTCAGGTAACTCATGACTGCAGCAACAGGAAGGCCATTTGACCACAAAGTTAAAAAAAAAAAAAAAAAGGTGCCAAAATTTGACTGCAGTGGAGCACAAGTAAGTGATAGTGAGGAGAAGAAGAAGAAGAAGAAGAAGAAGTTCAGGGATATTTTGCAAGTATTTTGGTATAATAGTCTCCAGTTACCCAATTTGCCATTGCTTCTGTGAAAATACCTTCACAACAATGAAAAAGCCTCTAATGTGCAATCAACAAAATGTACAACACAAAACAGGGTAATGCAACAATCCTCAGATGGATACAGGCATACTGCAACATTTTTGCTGTTGCTGTGAGAGCAGCTTGACATAGCACTGTTCTGCCACTCTTCAATTGCATATGGTGGACCCATGGATGAGTGCATATCAGACAACTCTTCGTCAGTAAAACAGTCCATACTGCTGTGCACCAGTGTTGTCTACATGCAGCTAACTGCCAGAAAAACAAACCTGAGGCAGAATTTAGCAGTACTGAAGACAAGCTTGAGGGTGAAGAGTAAAGTGTACATTGCTGTTGTCAAAGGCAAATACTGTGAGTGAATGGAATGCAAGACAGACAGTACATATACAGTCAATTTTGTGTCTGTTGTCCACATATTTTCAGCTCAGTACAGATTCAGAGAGGTAATTGAATATAAGAAAGCAGACAAAATGTAATTACTCTATAACAGACCACTGGAGACCATGGGTTTCTTATACTCAAATTTTCAGAAAATATCCCTGAACAAGCTCTGAAATTTTGTTGTTAGAGTTTGTGTTCCCTCCGTATGCACCACATGACATTCGTAGTGATACTGATTGGGAATTCTTAGTCCATATTGAAAATACATATTGTCTGTTAGATAATGTGCACTACAGTGCAACAGAGAATTTTCAGTTTGTTTAATCAGATGTATGCCTTTACAGTGTCAGTGATCTATAGCATTTAACATATTTAATGACAACTTCTATTGATCTGCATCCATAGTACTAGAGCCTGTCTTTGTTTTCTGCTGCTCTCATACTTTCCTGACATTTGATGCATGGGCATCCACAGAAATTTATCCAAGTGGGGACAAAATTGCAATATTGTCAGTTTTGATTAACTGATTCTGTGAATTTGTAGACGTATCTTGCTCCAAGAACTAAATTTGACTCAGCAAATTTTTTAAGAACAGTTACTTCCTAAAATATAATCATATTTCATTTGTGTATGTGAACTTCATTTTTTACATTATTAGTTCCCCCCTTTTCGTGTGTTAATGGCCTGAAATGAGATCTTCACTTAGTTAAATCAGTTGGTTTGAGCGAGTTACAAAATAAAGCTAGGAAATATTTTTTTAAATTTACCAATTATACTGAGTTGACAATGGAAATTAAAAAATGGAAATAAAGCAGTCAGAACAGCAGATAAAATGCTGCCAGATACGTGTAAAAATAACTGATGAGAAATGCCTTTGAATAATACTCTTCAAAATGAAGATAGAAAACAAGAAGTACTCTCTAAAACATCTCTTTCACAACTTTGATGCATCCGTTTTTGCTGTAAGAGAGCATTGAAAGTGACACCACACCAAGGAACAGCCCAGTTTCCTGTGAACCGCTTGACAGACAAGCAATTCTGAGTAGTGTAGTGATTGATAGCACTCGGTAGTGCTAAATCTGTGCTTTAGTAGAAATGCAAACAGCTGTTTATAGAAATGCATGAAATTTGTGCAGTGATTTAAAAGGCTGTATCTCAGATTCCAGAAAAGGCTAGGTGCCTCATCTTGTCTAGCCTTGTGGATGCCTATAATTGGATGGTACACTGTATTCCTTTCCATCCCTTGCCAATCACCCTCTTTGGATCAAGACTCTGATTTAAAATCTTCATTCTGATCCTATATTTTTTCTCCGCTCATATTTTCTTTGTCCTTGCACAGAAATGATGCTTGATTTGACCATTTCAAGGTGCATTGTTACCATAAGCAAGTTATTATTGACCCATTCATTATACCTACCTTCAGGAAGCAGTTTTATTGAAGCCAAACTTTTCTCGATAGATGGTGCACTATGGTTGTTGCTATTTTTGGAATGCCTACAGTTACTAGCAAGTGTAAGAAGTATGGAGTCTTGATTGGTGTGATTCTAAAGAGAGGAAGGAGGAACTTATATTAAAAACAAAATAGGTCGTGACAGGGTATACTGGCAGTGGTAACACTTTTAATTCTGTAATGCATTGATAAAGATAATGATATTGTCTTTTTTATTTCATCTTGGGTTCTCCCTCTTCTATCCTGCAGTTTTAAGTGGATGATTGGGATTGATTTATTACATGCATAGTTAAATATGTGTTATTTGTGTCTTCAGTAAGAATTTGTGACCACTGGACGTCTCCATGGAGTACAGCCCTTTGTGTAGCTCTATGTCTGCTCCACATTTAACTTGGGGTCACAACAGGATTGGTACACTTGTATTACATACGAATTTTGCATGATGTTATTTTTGTCCAACTTGTTTATGTTACTGTTTTTCAACAAATTAAACGGTTCATCTGCAAAGCACTTACTGGAGGCTTAAGTCAGCTTCAGCTATGTCCCCAGAGACTTTATATACCACAATCAGCTTCCTATTTATCATAGTGAACATTTTCTTCCTGTTTTTGTATACCGGTACTTATACTGGTAAAAGGATATGAGATGTTGTTTCCTTCAGAGGTATAGTGATATTTTCTAAGACCAGTTATAGCTAAGAAACTTTCTATAAACTTATTTCTGTAATTGTCTTCAAATGGTGCTAGATTTTTATGTGTATTGCAACTTATTCTTGTAGGAATGAGCTAAGCTGTTCATGTTTTTAAATTTAAATTATTCTGAAAGACTGAGAGACCAATAGAATGTAATTCAAGAAATGCATAGTTGAAATGTTGCTGGTTTTGTCTACATTTATTATGAAAACAAACAAGAATTAGCAACATAAACTGTTAAAGTATTTATCAAACATTGTGATGGTAGTTGTTAAATAATGTCTGTTATATATGTAGGGTAGCTGAAAGGATGTTGTATGTGTATAAAAACCAAATAGATTGAAATGTTTACATGTTAATACCATAGCCAATTTGTGTACAATAAGAGACTGAAACATAAACAGCATTGATTAATCACATTTAAGGAGAAAGTAAACAGCAAAAATGCAGAGTTGAGATGTCTGTGCATGTATGTGTGTGCTAATACGAGTAAATTAAGTTTATATTATCTGATCACCATTTAATGATGCTTGCTGGAGCTTTCAGCTGAAATATTGGGAATATTTTCAGGTATTTTTTTCTGCAGTAGCTGAGTTTCATTGTTGTATACAAGTGAAATTTATCAGCATTCATGCCACCCAATTCAGTTAAAAACCTTCCAGTTGCTCCAAAATACTTATGCCACATGTAACAAATACATATATTTTCAGATTTCCCAGTACTGAAGGTGACATCCATCACATTATTTGATATTTTTATTTGTGAGGTTTCATTATAATTTGAGTGGTTTCAAGGTGTTAAATTATTGTTTTCCCAGTTGTATGTGAAGTTCTTTTAACACACCTCTAGGTGTATTAAATAGTGTCATACTATACTGCTTTCTTTTAAACATTTATGGTTATACTCTGGAACGTACTCTTTTTATTCACTTTCACTTGAGTTATGTTCATCAGTGCAAATTATGTGGAGGAAGAAGCCTAAAGAACAGGGATCATTTTTTAAATGTGGTCAACATGTAAAAAAGGAATACCTGTGATTGGCGATAGTACTTTTGGTTTGTGAATATTGTAGCTTCAGTGAGGAATGAAGAAAGCACATGCGTAACCTGTAGAAGTTCATACAAAAGCTATCCTGTAGTGAATGCAGAACAAACTTTCCAGTGAAAAATGAGGAGGGGAATTAATAAAGTATGTTATTTGTGAGTTCAGTTGAAGCTGGAAGAAAGAACCAACCCTCCGTTTAGTAAAGATTGCTACAGGCACGTTATTGGTTGTCTGTTCGAATGAGTCCCAGCTGATAACAAGTGATTCCCCATTTACCATTAGAAAAAACTCTTTTCTGGATTTTTTTTGTCTAAATTGTATTAACATTCTTTCTTTCTCTCTCTCTCTCTCTCTCCTTTTTTTTTTTTTTTTTTTTTTTTTTTTTTTTTTTTTTTTTTTTTTTTTTTAAAACCAAGCATATAACACGTGATTACTCAAAATACACTGTTGTGGGTTAGAACTGTCTTCCACCGACCTCTTCAGTTTTCACTGATTTTCATACTGATTTGACAGTTTTTAATTTAGGATCTTGGAAGGCAGAAAGAAATTTTGAATGGATCATTTTTTGAGTGACTGTGTTCTTATGATTTCAAGGGTTTCTAGTGTCAGTAGAGTCCAGTATTGACATATAGCTTTCTTTTATCTGGTATCTTCTACCAGGTATATTGAGGTGCAATGTATTTTATTAAGCAGAAGTTTTGGTATTAAGTGACACTGCATTAAAATTCTTGAAATACAACTCGGAGACATGTTTATTCATTATATTCACAGCAGATGACATAAGCATCAATTGCTTGTAAACGTGATAAGAGCCAAGACGAACTGTGCAATATGTTAGACAATGTAACTGTCAGCATCAAACTGTTTACTACTTATATGCTACAGGCACTTATATTTTACAGAATTGCAGCTAGACATTTTCAAAGAAGTACAATATTTTTCACTTTCATCTGTTGTTCTGTATTTTGAGTGTGCTTGTAAATTAGATATCAGTCTTTGCCAATGTGTTGTCTACTTCTGAACCTTGGTATTTGATAAAAAAAATTCGTACAACTCCTAACTTATAAAATTTATGCAATGAAGAGTTTGTTATGTTGTTTTTACCAAATTAGACTGTATTCCTTAGCTTAATATGCTTTGATCATTCCTTTGGTTAAAAACCAATAGGAAATTAGTGTGAGAGTTTCACTGAAAATAATTATTTTACATCTTTAATTCCATATTAACTTTGTATTAAGTTCTGTTTCACTAATAATCCACTTCCTAGCTGAAATGAAATGTTATCTCTTATTCCATGAGAACTTTCCACTGGCAGTTTCATTACATGATTTACTCACACATTGTGAGATTTGTGATCATTACGTAATTTTTTTTTGAAGTAGAAGGATTTTTTATTAGCATATTGGTTTATTTGTCGTAACATTCCTCTGTAATGGCGCTCTTTAAATTTTTTACACCAGTGAATTAACATTACCTTCAACTTATAGTTGGTATGTTGAAAATATGTGGCGTATGTGCCACTATGGAAAGTGCAATATATAAATCCTTGCAACTACATATTTTTATTTTGTCGACTTTGCATGGTTATGATAATTACTGGGTTATTTTATCACACTGTGAATTTTCTTGTGTATTTCTGCCATTCAGATAAAATGTATGTAAGAGATTTTTGTGAGCTGGAAAATTTTGTAAAATTATTATTGGTTTTGAAATGTGATATGCTGTGTCACTTTGGAAATTATTACTTGGTGAAGCACCAAGGTGCATCTGTGTTCCTGCCGGCAGTTGTAGTTGTTATTGAGATATTCTATGAATTGTGGAACAGGTGTGTGTGTGTGTGTGTGTGTGTGTGTGTGTGTGTGTGTGTGTGTGTGTGTGTGTGTGTGTGTGAAATGTTTATTTTGTTCAACAATAAGGCAGTTTTGTGCATCAGTTTGAAGTGGCTCTAAACATTATGAAAATATGCTATGATGTTGACATGTTGAAAGTTAGATCTGTAACATGTTACCGTAATACAAGAGTTACATGTGGAATATTGAAAAACTGATTTGTTTTGAAGGTACAGCAAAACTATTCAGAATTACGAGGATGTATCTTTATTGAGTGTGCAGATCTCACAGGTTATGTAAATTATAGTTACACCATTATTTGTCTGTTGAAATGTAATGAGAAACACGCTCTTTAATCAACTTGTGCTTCTATACTTTAAATTCAGGCAGATTCTTTTACTTCAAACAGAAGTGCTTTATGAATAGATTACAGGAACACCACTTATAATATATGGCTGATAATGAAATAAACCAATATTGTGCTTCATACAGTAATATGGTCACAATGGAATTTCACACACTGCAGATCTGCTGCAAATACAATTGCCAAGAGTTCTACCATGAAATAATTAATATGATTTACATCAGTGGTAGCTCGGCTCACAAACTGGACATAGCTCTTGATGGCATTATAGTGTAGTAGAAACTTCATGCCTCTATATCTACAGCCATGTAGACTCATAGGAGCTAGAATTATATTGTGTTTATTTTTCATGATTTCCATTGTAGTGTCAGAATTTTCTTCAATTTGTCATATATAAGCATAGTTTATTGATTGTATCATGCTTATTGTTGATTGCAAATTGCAGTCAGCTGCATATGAAACCAGTTCATCTTAGGAGATACATGAACAAGAAGTAGTGGCTCCAAGGCCTGGAAAGCTGACAACAGGTGGGAGAGGGATATGCTGATCTCATGCCCCTCCATACTGTACCTGATTGACGCCATTGGCAGAGTTGACATATAGCCAGTTGGCATCTCATTGTTCCGTGAGCTTGATTGCAGTGTTAATGTATTTTATGGCACAGTCTCCTACAATTTAATTGTGTATCATGTGTCAAAGACAGTGATCGTCATATGCTTGATGTTACCCCACTCTCTGGGCAATCTAGTTTGATATGAAAACAGGAGTAACAAACTTCAAAATGCAGTGATTGCTTTGATCACAAGTTTTGGCAGACTATGTTGCAGTCTTTGGATCTGAAAATCATAGAATTGGATAAGTACAAAACTGGTTGTGAAACTTCTACGTAACATTTTTAACCTAATACAAATCTATTACATGCCTTATGCACTTCACTTCAAAGAATCTCATACAATAATTTGTGTCGCGTAATAAATAGACATTCCAGGTATATGCGTGGAATATTATATTGCCTTGTCAAAAGTAAAACACAGTGCACCAAATATACAAGCTCGTGCTCGCTTGAAAGTTGCATACAGACTAAGATTGGGTAGTAAACATAGCAGATATTACAATCAGCCACCAGGTGGCACCACAGTAGTAACAAACTGAATTACAGCATTTTATATAAAGCCTAAGCCCAAAATATAAATCCTTATACATATTTACAATGTAATCAGAGCATATTTTTTTATCTTTAAAATGCTAGTTCTAAAAAAAATTAAATTTAAAAATGAAATTCTGCATATCCATAATTATCATTCAGTGTGTGTTAAAGAAGCAAAACATATTGAATGTTCAAACTAAGTACATCAACAAACGGGGTGGTGCTTTAACGACTTGTTTCTTGATGTATTTAGTGTGTATGATATTTTATAATATGATTGTTTTGCTTTTGACATGCCGATATACTATGCCATTCATATTCTTGGGCTGTCTATTTATTATCTGACACAAATTGTTGAACTCATGGACGATATTCTTTGAAGTATATTGCATAAGGTGCATTATGGATCCATATTATGTTAAAAATGTTATGCAGATATCTCACACCCAATTTTAGGCTTATTTGGTGTATACTTTACAGATCCAAAGATGACAACATAGTTTTCTGAAACTGGTAATCTGAATAACAGCTCTATGAAAGTGATCATTGATCATGGAATTTTGAAGTTTGTTACTTTTATTTTAATGATGCAAAAATTACAGCAATATCTTTCAACAAGTTTTTTTCCACTTTTGTACTGGTTGTCATAGTCCTCTTGAAAGCCGTGCTATTTTCCTATACTGTAAATCCTGTTTCATAATACTAACCATTTTTGTGTACTGTTTGTTCAGAAACACAAGCAATGTTGTGTAGTTTGTTTTACTTGTGTGTGACTATATGTAATTAGGAATTAATGGTGGTGACAGTGGTAAATCATTGTTTGTTATATTAATATTGCCATTGATTTAGAGCATGTCTAAAAAGACAGATGATCTGATATCTGAAATAACTGTAAGCATTCTGCTGATATTTGATGAGAACCAGTGAATATTCTTTGTATTATAATCCTTTTGGTCATGATCTCTGTTTTTAAATGAATTTCTTCTGTGTTGTTTGTTATATTATTTAATATTTCTGGCTCTGATAAATGCAGTTCAGAATAGTATAAAAACTTTTGGCATGAATATCTCATGAGGTCTATCTATCTACTTGTAAAGATCCATCCTTGTGGTACATTCCAATGCAGTGGTTTTTTTCTTACTTTGATGTGCAAAATAACAAATTTATGAAATGATGTGAGTGTATATATTTTAAATTTGAACTCCAATCCTAAGACAATACATACTTTACTCTTTGTAAACTGTTGTACATATATTGTTCAAAGCTTTATTCTGTAGGTACTGATAAACTGACATTGTATCATAAGACATCTGAGGGTATTACAATAAACTTTTGCAATTTTTTTCAATTGGCTGTTCTATTTATTTACTTCATGCTTTGGGTTCTGTTCTTGGTGCTGTTTATTAATTCTATAACTATATTTTAACATCGTAGTGGGAGAGAGAGAGAAAGACTGGCTTCTGTCAGAACTGAGGAGCAGCTTTCTGGAGTAAGTAATGTCCACAAATAGTGCACACACATTTCCTTGAGGCCTTTGTGTTATAATAATAATAATAATAATAATAATAATAAAATTATCTACCTATATGAATTAAAAAAAATTTAAAGGCTAATATAATTGGATTATTAGAAATATTCTGCTTGTGCGAATTTAGGCTATTAGGACTTCCTGTCTTACATTTCAATTATAGATCCAGGCAGCCAACTTCAAAGACACCAGTGCGTGTCAAAAAATGGAGAAAATCCTCTTCATCATCCTTCTATATATGAGAGAATGAAAACAAAATCATGTACACAGAAAAATGAATGATGGGTTGGGTCATTTGTCTGTGCTTTACTGCACATTCATAACTAATGCCTTTGCCGACGCTTATAGTCAGTCTTTGATTATATCATAAGTTTCCTTTAATTTACATCTATGGTCACAAACTTTTTGTTGACAGATTACTGGTTTCGGTCTTTAATGACCATCATCAGATCTGTTTCATAAAAACAAAGTCGTAATGTACTGCAACCATAGTGGCATTGTCAAATGTTAAATGCGGAATCAGCACCAGCATCGTCAAATACATAGATGTAAATTAAAGGAATCTTATTGTATATACAGGTCACTGTTTTTTCGCGACAATGTTGCAGCTTGTGTTTGATTATATCGTTATTGCTGTTTCATTTTGTAATAAATTTTAACTTTACTGTAACCAGGGGGGGGCTTTCATCATGTACCTACACAATTGCCCCCACACTGTACGTTGACATGGTATGGATAAGTACAGTGTTTTTGTATGTGCATACCTTATATTTACATTCGCCGATAGGGGTCGATGCCCTTCATGTAATGGAATAGATGTGTTAGCTTATCCCATGTATGTTAGAGTTCTTCAAGAAACTAAAAGATTACGTACATAGTCCATTACCTGAGTATTAAATATTGAAGAAATGCCTTGGCATTTTTCTTCATCCTGGATGCAGTGGGTGTGTGCTTATTATTCAAAATCTGACGCTGTGGCAGAAGATTTCCATTTTTACGGCCGGTGCGTCATTATTATGCATTGTACTCACAATTTCAGTGAAGAGAACACTGGCCAACATCATCCGGTGACGAGGTAAGTACTGGTTCGAACAACTGTAGTTCATTTATTAATGTGTGAAGAGTTGTGAGCCACAATACTCAGAAATTATTTCGTTGCACACGCATGTTAATGTCACCACACTTGACCATCCACTTGTTGAAAGACACACATAGCCATTCCAAATATTGTATAAATTCCAGAATGAGATTTTCACTCTGCAGCGGAGTGTGCGCTGATATGAAACTTCCTGGCAGATTAAAACTGTGTGCCCGACCGAGACTCGAATTCGGGACCTTTGCCTTTCGCGGGCAAGTGCTCTACCAACTGAGCTACCGAAGCACGACTCACGCCCGGCCTCACAGCTTTACTTCTGCCAGTATCTCGTCTCCTACCTTCCAAACATTACAGAAGCTCTCCTGCGAACTTTGCAGAACTAGCACTCCTGAAAGAAAGGATACTGCGGAGACATGGCTTAGCCACAGCCTGGGGGATGTTTCCAGAATGAGATTTTCACTCTGCAGTGGAGTGTGCGCTGATATGAAACTTCCTGGCAGATTAAAACTGTGTGCCCGACTGAGTTCGAGTCTCCTTTCTTTCAGGAGTGCTAGTTCTGCAAGGTTCGCAGGAGAGCTTCTGTAAAGTTTGGAAGGTAGGAGACGAGATACTGGCAGAAGTATTTAAAGATGTTTCAGTTTCTGATTATAAATTTTCTTTCTATACTCAGCCCCGTTTTCTAGTGTAACCATGGCTTGTTTGATTTTGTCTTGTAGTGTCATTTCTGTTGTGGGTACCTTTGGTATGGGTGACTCCCACTCATTTGTTTTGTCTGGAACATCAGTTCATTAGGTGTGAAACAGTTGAAGAATGTGGAAGGTTATTGACAACTTGCTTGAAGGGAGTTAAGTATTGTACCCATGTAGTGTGTTTGTTAGGGGTGTATGTCCTAATAAACTGGTTAAATTCTTTAAAGACTCGTTCTACCTTTGGTTTACTTACTCTTCTCAAATAGTCTCCCTCAATTCTTTTTGTGATATTTGTGGATGTTGCATTTTTAATGGCATACATTTTGATATAGCTCAGTATATTTTGACACACTGGACTGTTTTGATTTTTGACATACTGTACACTTTCTTAGTGCCTGTAGGGCTCACCTTCTCAGATTTGGAAAATAATAAAGTGTTGCAATTTTTTTCAGTAAATTTGCCTGCTTCATAATGTCCCCATACTTCATGTGTGTGTCTTATAAATTTGCCAATATAATCTTCAGGAATGCACACACACCATTGATCAGATTTTTCATGTTTCCTATGAAATAATATGGTCTTGTACTCCTGATACCGTTTACTTACTTTTACACCTTCATCTTGCTTAAGGTTTTGCATGACTGTACTCCATCTGTGATCATACTGTTGCATAATTTTCATTTGCTTACAAAACTTATGGTAATTAGACTATTGTGTTGTACCCTGCATTAATAACGTTTTGATTTCTGCATCTTGCTGTGTTAATTCACTAAATTCCTCTAAACCTTGTGGTAACCTACACAAGGCATCCTCAATAACATTCTGACTTTCTTTAATCTAAATGATCTTGAAATTGAATTCGTGCAAATATAGACACCACCTAGTTAATCTATGGTGCAATAGTTTTCATGTTAAAAGAAATGACAGTGACTGATGCTCACAGAAAACTTTGGTATTCTTACCCCACAAAAAATATTCAAACTTTTTAAATGCCCATATTACAGCATAACTTTCCAATTCTGATGCAGAGTAAGAGCTTTTTGTTCTGATAATGTGCAACTAGCAAAAATGATGACCTTGGGTACATCATTCCCTTCTTTTCGCATCTGGAACAAGCATGCCCCCAGGCCTTGAGATGAGGCATTTATGCATAGACACAATCCTTGGACATGTCAGGGTGTCTAAGATTGTTTGCATTGACTAATGCCTGTTTAATGTTATTAAAGTCCTCCTGACACTCATCATCCCATAACCAAGCCCTATTTTTTCGTAACAAGTTGAATAATGCATCACTGTTCATCAGTTGCTGTGGTACGAATTTATGAAAAAAGGATGATAGTTGTAAAAAGGCTTTTAGTTGTTTTCTATTCCTTGGAGCTGGACAGTTGTGTATGGCATCACGTTTTTTTGGATCAGGTAATATACCTTGTTCTGACACAACATGTCCTAAAAATTTGACTTGCTCCCTACTAAAACTAGACTTTTTTAAATTGCCGTTACTCCATAATCTGCAAATCGTTGAAATACCTGTTCAATCAGCCTGATATGCTCTAACCAAGTGGGTGTTGCTATTAGCTGTCGTCTACATAAACAGTGACTTTGGTAAGCAATTCTGGTCCTGAGACCTTGTCCAGGGCAGATATAAATACAGTTGTGCTTATGTTCAGTCTGAAAAGTTGAACACAGAATTCGTAACTTCTGCCACCATAAACAAATGCTGTACATTTTTTACTTTCTTCATTGAGCTTTATTTGCCAGTAGCATTCCCTGAGATCGAGTATACTGAAATATTTTGTATTGTAAAACTTTAGAAGCTGTTCGTCCAAATTGTCTGGTCTTATGCATACTGGTACTAAAATCTTATTGATACCTCTAGAATTGAGAACTAATCTTACAGACCCATCTGGCTTACTAACTGGTAATATAGAACTAGAATAGGGTGAAAATGAAGGTTGTATAATTTCCCATTTAATCATATGATTGATCTGTTCCCTTACTGCCTCTCGTTTTGCCCGTGGAATAGGATATGACATTACGCAAAACAGACTTCAAATTTATATTCATAGTCTTTGATTACTCCTGGCTCCTTACTGAAAACATTTGTGTACTTAAATAAGAAGTTAGAAAGTTCTTGTCGTTCCATATCATTTGGTATCTGTAATTCACTTAGTTTCTGTTCTACCATTTCGTAACCAACCTCAGTGTTTTCTTCTTGTTCGATATCAAATGTGTCTGTGAAATAAACAGTTGGAAAGGAATATTATACTATTTCATTTGACTCTGGTTTGTTTTTGTTACTTTCATCAGACGTTTTGACTAAATCAATAAAAAAAGCTGATCCTTTACATAAAAGTAGCATTTACCATTACCTATGTCAGTCTGTGTTTTGTATCTTCTAAATGTGTCCATGCCAATAAGACAATTAACTATAAGTTTGTCAATTATAAGAAAATTGCACTTCACTGTAAAATGTTCTGTTTGTAATGGAAAAAGTGCCTGATGTTTAACCAATTTTTGCAATTCTGTAAAGGAAGTGTTGGGAATTTGCTTCTCTTCTTCAATTCATAGAAAAATGCATTTGACATTAGGTTGGTAGTTGAACCCCTAAAATTAACTGTGTGTCAATATTAAATATTTTCACCTTAATGATTGCCTGTACTTGTTCTTCCTGGCTGTTATTTGTTGCATCAAACTCATGCTGATAAAGATCATCCGTGATGTCACCTTGTTTGTCAAACCTTATGAAACATATTTGTAGTTTCGCTTTGCCCCCACTCCGAGAGAGGTCAATAGCCTGGGGCCTAACTATGACCGGTTGGTGTTTTCCAATGGCGTAGTGTGACTTAATTCATTACCTGGAGTAATTTCAGTTAGTTTTACTGTATGGGTACTTCGCCAATTTATGTCATTGGTTGCTTTGCTGCTATTTTGCCAACTAAAGGTTGGCTGCGGTACAGTGTAAGGCACGGCATTGTTGCCACGCTTCGGCCACTGCTGTGGCTGACTGTTTCTGTTCATGTTCAGCATAGGGCCTTGTGACAGTACTTTGCTCATGCATTGAAATTACTCCTGTTGTTTTGAAAGTTTCTTTTAAATCGTTTGTTTTTTCCGTTCCTGTTACCTCTGTTCCTGTTACCGTACTCAATACCTCTGGTTATGTAACTTTGCTGCTGTTTGTACCACCCTTGCTGCGTGTTTAGGTCACATTTTACTGACTGATTTACATAACTATATTGTTGTTGTGCCTGATTTTCTGTTGCTCTATTGGGTACAGGTCTTTCTTCATAGATTAAGTCGATGGAATAAAGCACTG
Organism: Schistocerca nitens; assembly: GCF_023898315.1. Taxonomy (NCBI): domain Eukaryota; kingdom Metazoa; phylum Arthropoda; class Insecta; order Orthoptera; family Acrididae; genus Schistocerca; species Schistocerca nitens. Next base: position 419,766,918 of record NC_064617.1, on the reverse strand, counting down.
ACAGAAAGTATTCAGTGTCGTGCTCTGGCATTGTGACTAATTTTTCTCTAATATGCAATGGTAAACGACTTTTGAAAATTTTTAACATGTCTACCTGTGATATTGGGTTCGTCCGGTAGCGTGTCTCGTTAAGGTATTTTTCAAAATATCCACATAGACTACCGTATTTGTCATTGAATGGTGCGGGGTTGAAAACCTCATGTCTGAGTCTTTCTTGCACTGCCTCAGACCAATATTTGCCAAGGAAAGCTCCTTCAAATTGGATATAAGTGCTGCAATGTTTGACCACTTCAGTTGCCCATAAAAGTAACATGGAAATCCATGACGAAAAACTCTTATGAATACTACTGGATTCATTCTTTTACCTTCAGTAGTGAATGTAGGAAACTGTTGATGTCTCAGCAAACCTTCGCCTGCAAAAATACTTGACAGACACGTGGCATTTTCAGTTGTATTTATGTTGTTATTGTAATTACCTGTAATTCCAGTTGGTAGTTGCTCAGGTATTGGAGTTGTGGGTATGTTTACTTTTTGCACTCTACAAATGTCACTGGTACCTGCTGTGGGACTTGTAACAATTTGTGGTTAAGTACTGACAGGTTATGGTTTGTTCGCTGTAACCTGTTTATTATTTACATGCATATTTCGAGATCTAGTAATATTTCCTTCTAAAAAAAAGAAGATTTCATTTTCTTTTTTCTGAATATCCTTTTCTACTACATCTGTGTATAACTTACAATCTGTTACTAATTTCTCTGCAATGGTATTGCACTTATCTAATGTACCTGCTTCAGTTTGACTAATGATATCACTTAGATTTGCATTGATCTTCTCTCTCCCCTTCTTAGCACGTGCTGAGTCAACGTCTAATGTAGCTACCCTTAAAGTAAGCCTTTCTACAGCTGGAGGTACACCTTCATAGCCGTTATTTAGTTTGTTAATGACAGAGGTTATCTTTTTTACTGTTGTGTGGCTTCAATATTTCTGTTTGCATCTGTGATTTTCCTTATCTTTTGCTCTACTTGATCATGATGGTCATTAAAAGAATCTACCTTCTATTTTAACTCCATAATGTTACTGTTAACTTCAGAAAGTACTTCATGCTTTACTTGTTTATTCATATCCTTCAATTTTTTGTCGATTTCAGTACGAAATTTTGTCATTAAATTTCTGTGAGACCGTGTCTTGCAAATCCTTGAATACTTGTTTTTGTTCTTGCTTCATTGTATTTAGATTGTGTGTAACTGTGTTGTACAGTGTTCATATCTTGTGTGATTGTGTTCAGATTATGTGTGAAATTATCAGTTTTGGTATTCATATCTTGTTTCATATCACTGAAATTGATGTTCATATTATCTAATTATGTTAGATAATAACTGCCAAAGCAGTGTGTCAGTTGTACTACTGTGGTTGCTGTCAGCTGTACCTTCCAAGATAATGTTTGTGTGGTGTTTGTAACATGTTGTCAAGATTCACATTGGAATTGCTCTCCAATGTTTCATTCATGATCAGTGTCACTTTGGGAGATGCATGACATTGTCTCGTCAATAGTTAACATTGTGTCGTCAAGGTTATTCTGCTGCAGAGCATCGCTATCATTTGTCACATCTGCGACACTCATCTCTGATCTGCTTAAACTTTTTGCAGTAGGCATACTTGGTGCCTGAACTTCAGTTGTTCAATCACATAATTCTACACTTTCTTGGCTGATTGCGTTTTCGCTATTGCTATCAGCAATGGACATACATTTTTCGGCCATGTTGTATGAATATGCAAAAATAAAAGTTTCACACAAACGTTAAAATTTCATATGCTAATTATTACACTTGATAACTGTAATTTATGTGGTGCCAAATCCTGTTTTACATCTATTATGATACACAAACTATTGTGTCGCAATTCTTTATGTTTTACTGACAACGCGTATCACACTGAAAAATTCCTGTAAATTTTCCACCATAAAATTCAAGGAAGGGTATAATGAGGAAAATGTTTCTATCTACATCAAAAGAGACACTACCAAGCGTAACCATGCAAGCAACTTGCTTAGCCGTCCTACCTTTGCTGCACCGAACAAAACAGCTCACTATGGAAACTTTTACATAACCTGTGTCCAGTTCTTACTCCTTTCCCAAAATTTTCTCCTCAGTTTTTGCCTTTTTGCTTTACATGCTCCCCATTGTGATTCATGCAAACAGAAAATACAGACAATTAGTTTTTATGACTCCATAACAATGTCGTAGAAATTTCTTAGTATAATAATAGTTAATAAACCCTACTTACAACCAGTCTCCTGAAGTCATGGCACTCAGGTCGCCAGTTGTGTTATAATAATAATAATACGTACATATATGCATGGAAAGAAAAAAATTTAAAGTATAGTACAATTGCATTATTAGAAATGTTCTGCTTGTAGGAATTTAGGCTATTCGGACTTCCCCTCTTACATTTCAATTGTAGATGCAGGCAGCCAACTTAGAGGACATCAGTGCGTGTCAAAAAATGAAGAAAATCCTCCTTACTTGGCTCCACTTCACTTCAATAAAAATACTGAATACTGTTGTTAAATATACTCTTATTCATACACAAATATAATACCTAACACTCGTAATACTTCATACTTTAAGCCATACATCTTCATCATCCTTCTATATACGAGAGAATGAAACCAAAATCATGTACAAAGAAAAATGAATGATGGGTTTGGTCATTTGTCTGTACTTTAATGTGCATTCATAACTAATGTCTTTGCCAACGCTTATAGTCAGTCTTTGATTATATCATTACTGCTGTTTCATTTTTTAATAAATTTTAACTTTACCATACCCAGGGCATCTTTAATCATGTACCTACACACCTGCTAGAGGAATTGTGCCAGTGGAAGGGAGTGGAGAAATGAAATGAAAGAACATGTAAGATTAGTTATATTGCAGCAAACAGTATCCTCCCATATTATCTGACAGCTCATGAATTGTTTTATGGTTTCAGAAACATATCTGGCACTCTTACTGAAGACTGTTATGCCATCACATCAAATTCAGTACAGGAGAGTTGCACACCTTCAGGAATAATAACAGCTGTAGTTTCCCCTTGCTTTCAGTCCTTCAGAGTACCTGGACAGCAAGGCAATTAATCATCCAGACCGTTGTCCCTGCAACTACTGACAAGACTGCTGCCCCTCTTTAGAAACCATAGATTTCTCTTGCCTCTTCATAAATACTTCTTCATTGTGTTTATACCTATGGTCTGGCTACCTGTATCTTTAAGGCATGCAAGACACCCCACTTCAGTGAGGTCCTTGGTTCATGGTAGGCTATGAAAAGTAGACCATGAATGTAAAGTCATTTGCTGAGACACCTGCAGCTGAAGTCTGATTATAGTATGCTATGTGATGTGAGGGTTGTTGCAAGTCAACAATCTTCTTAGGTTTATTTTGTAAGGTGTGTCTCTCAGCAGGTCTATGTTCATGGCTCCCATTACATGCTTGTATTGACACTGTAGGGATTGTACAGCCAACTGTAAGGATGAAAATGTTCCAATAGTAGGAGGTTTATAGGCAACACCAATTAAGTGCTTCTGAATCCGTATCCTTACTTCAATGACCATGAATTCCGATTTCTTTCTTCCTTAGGGTTCAATGTGCATAAGACTTTTAAGTCTGAGGTCACATCTCATGTATTTGCCGACAACCCCACCATGCCTGTCTGCATATGTATGTTCGTAATTTAGTGACAAGAATTGGTGATTGCAGAGTGCTACTAATAATGCTGATGCATGCTTCTGAGTGGCCTTTAGAAGACTATTTGAAAACTTTGGCAAATAACCATCATCCACATATTTGGGAAGTGGCATTGATCAGGGAAGACTGGAATTTAACATGCCTGATAAGGTTCTTAATTATGGTCACTGGAGAAAAGGTTATGTTTTATGAGATTGCAGAGGTGTAGTAGTACTGTGGACGAAACTAGTTGTATATATATATATATATATATATATATATATATATATATATATATATATATATATATATATATATATATATATATAAGGTGTGGCTCTCCAGCGGGGATACGACTTCCTCAAATCCTGCCCTGAAATGAGATCCATCCTTCATGAAATCCTCCCCAATCCACCAAGAGTGTCTTTCCGCCGTCCACCTAACCTTCGTATATATATGACGTGACTTACCAAATGAAAGCGCTGGCATGTCGATAGACACACAAACAAACACAAACATACACACAAAATTCAAGCTTTCGCAACAAACTGTTGCCTCATCAGGAAAGAGGGAAGGAGAGGGAAAGACGAAAGGATGTGGGTTTTAAGGGAGAGGGTAAGGAGTCATTCCAATCCCGTGAGCGGAAAGACTTACCTTAGGGGGAAAAAAGGACGGGTATACACTCTCACAGACACACATATCTTTCCACACATATACAGACACAAGCAGACATATCACAAGCAGACATATTTAAAGACAAAGAGTTTGGGCAGAGATGTCAGTCGAGGCAGAAGTGCAGAGGCACAGGTGAGGTATGAGTGGCGGCAACTTGAAATTAGCGGAGATTGAGGCCTGGTGGATAACGGGAAGAGAGGATATATTGAAGAGCAAGTTCCCATCTCCGGAGTTCGGATAGATTGGTGTTAGTGGGAAGTATCCAGATAACCCGGATGGTGTAACACTGCGCAAAGATGTGCTGGCCGTGCACCAAGGCATGTTTAGCCACAGGGTGATCCTCATTACCAACAAACACTGTCTGCCTGTGTCCATTCATGCGAATGGACAGTTTGTTGCTGGTCATTCCCACATAGAATGCATCACAGTGTAGGCAGGTCAGTTGGTAAATCACGTGGGTGCTTTCACACGTGGCTCTGCCTTTGATCATGTACACCTTCCGGGTTACAGGACTGGAGTAGGTGGTGGTGGGAGGGTGCATGGGACAGTTTTTACACCGGGGGCGGTTACAAGGATAGGAGCCAGAGGGTAGGGAAGGTGGTTTGGGGATTTCATAGGGATGAACTAACAGGTTACGAAGGTTAGGTGGACGGCGGAAAGACACTCTTGGTGGATTGGGGAGGATTTCATGAAGGATGGATCTCATTTCAGGGCAGGATTTGAGGAAGTCGTATCCCTGCTGGAGAGCCACATTCAGAGTCTGGTCCAGTCCCGGAAAGTATCCTGTCACAAGTGGGGCACTTTTGTGGTTCTTCTGTGGGAGGTTCTGGGTTTGAGGGGATGAGGAAGTGGCTCTGGTTATTTGCTTCTGTACCAAGTCGGGATGGTAGTTACGGGATGCGAAAGCTGTTGTCAGGTTGTTGGTGTAATGGTTCAGGGATTCCGGACTGGAGCAGATTCGTTTGCCACAAAGACCTAGGCTGTAGGGAAGGGACCGTTTGATGTGGAATGGGTGGCAGCTGTCATAATGGAGGTACTGTTGCTTGTTGGTGGGTTTGATGTGGACGGACATGTGAAACTGGCCATTGGACAGATGGAGGTCAACGTCAAGGAAAGTGGCATGGGATTTGGAGTAGGACCAGGTGAATCTGATGGAACCAAAGGAGATGAGGTTGGAGAGGAAATTCTGGAGTTCTTTTTCACTGTGAGTCCAGACCATGAAGATGTCATCAATAAATCTGTACCAAACTTTGGGTTGGCAGGCCTGGGTAACCAAGAAGGCTTCCTCTAAGTGACCCATGAATAGGTTGGCGTACGAGGGGGCCATCCTGGTACCCATGGCTGTTCCCTTTAATTGTTGGTGGTGTCTGGCCTTCAAAAGTGAAGAAGTTGTGGGTCAGGATGAAGCTGGCTAAGGTAATGAGGAAAGAGGTTTTAGGTAGGGTGGCAGGTGATCGGTGTGAAAGGAAATGCTCCATCGCAGCGAGGCCCTGGACGTGCGTAATATTTGTGTATAAGGAAGTGGCATCAATGGTTACAAGGATGGTTTCCGGGGGTAACAGATTGGGTAAGGATTCCAGACGTTCAAGAAAGTGGTTGGTGTCTTTGATGAAGGATGGGAGACTGCATGTAATGGGTTGAAGGTGTTGATCTACGTATGCAGAGATACGTTCTGTGGGGACTTGGTAACCAGCTACAATGGGGTGGCCGGGATGATTGGGTTTGTGAATTTTAGGAAGAAGGTAGAAGGTAGGGGTGCGAGGTGTCGGTGGGGTCAGGAGGTTGATGGAGTCAGGTGAAAGGTTTTGCAGGGGGCCTAAGGTTCTGAGGATTCCTTGAAGCTCCGCCTGGACATTGGGAATGGGATTACCTTGGCAAACTTTGTATGTGGTGTTGTCTGAAAGCTGACGCAGTCCCTCAGCCCCATACTCCCGACGATCAAGTACCACAGTCGTGGAACCCTTGTCCACTGGAGGAATGACTATGGATCAGTCAGCCTTCAGATCACGGATAGCCTGGGCTTCAGCAGTGGTGATGTTGGGAGTAGGATTAAGGTTTTTTTTTAAGAAGGATTGAGATGCAAGGCTGGAAGTCAGAAATTCCTGAAAGGTTTGGAGAGGGTGATTTTGAGGAAGAGGAGGTGGGTCCCGCTGCGACGGAGGACGGAACTGTTCCAGGCAGGGTTCAATTTGGATAGTGTCTTGGGGAGTTGGATCATTAGGAGTGGGATTAGGATCATTTTTCTTCGTGGCAAAGTGATATTTCCAGCAGAGAGTACGAGAGTAGGACAGTAAATCTTTGACAAGGGCTGTTTGGTTGATCTGGAAGTGGGGCTGAAGGTGAGGCCTTTGGATAGGACAGAGGTTTCGGATTGGGAGAGAGGTTTGGAGAAAAGGTTAACTACTGAATTAGGGTGTTGTGGTTCCAGATTGTGTTGATTGGAATTTTGAGGTTTTGGAGGGAGTGGAGCTGGAAGTGGGAGATTGAGTAGATGGGAGAGACTGGGTTTGTGTGCAATGAGAGGAGGTTGAGGTTTTCTGGAAAGGTTGTGAAGGGTGAGTGAGTTGCCTTTCCGGAGGTGGGAAACCAGGAGATTGGATAGTTTTTTGAGGTGGAGGCTTCCTCTAAGCGAATAGGTTGGCGTACGAGGGGGCCATCCTGGTACCCATGGCTGTTCCCTTTAATTGTTTGTATGTCTGGCTTAGAGGAAGCCTTCTTGGTAACCCAGGCCTGCCAACCCAAAGTTTGGTACAGATTTATTGATGACATCTTCATGGTCTGGACTCACAGTGAAGAAGAACTCCAGAATTTCCTCTCCAACATCATCTCCTTTGGTTCCATCAGATTCACCTGGTCCTACTCCAAGTCCCATGCCACTTCCCTTGACGTTGACCTCCATCTGTCCAATGGCCAGCTTCACACGTCCGTCCACATCAAACCCACCAACAAGCAACAGTACCTCCATTATGACAGCTGCCACCCATTCCACATCAAACGGTCCTTTCCCTACAGCCTAGGTCTTCGTGGCAAACGAATCTGCTCTAGTCCGGAATCCCTGAACCATTACACCAACAACCTGACAACAGCTTTCGCATCCCGTAACTACCCTCCCGACCTGGTACAGAAGCAAATAACCAGAGCCACTTCCTCATCCCCTCAAACCCAGGACCTCCCACAGAAGAACCACAAAAGTGCCCCACTTGTGACAGGATACTTTCCGGGACTGGACCAGACTCTGAATGTGGCTCTCCAGCAGGGATACGACTTCCTCAAATCCTGCCCTGAAATGAGACCCATCCTTCATGAAATCCTCCCCACTCCACCAAGAGTGTCTTTCCGCCATCCACCCAACCTTCGTAGCCTGTTAGTTCATCCCTATGAAATCCCCAAACCACCTTCCCTACCCTCTGGCTCCTATCCTTGTAACCGCCCCCGGTGTAAAACCTGCCCCATGCACCCTCCCACCACCACCTACTCCAGTCCTGTAACCCGGAAGGTGTACATGATCAAAGGCAGAGCCACGTGTGAAAGCACCCACGTGATTTACCAACTGACCTGCCTACACTGTGATGCATTCTATGTGGGAATGACCAGCAACAAACTGTCCATTCGCATGAATGGACACAGGCAGACAGTGTTTGTTGGTAATGAGGATCACCCTGTGGCTAAACATGCCTTGGTGCACGGCCAGCACATCTTGGCACAGTGTTACACCGTCCGGGTTATCTGGATACTTCCCACCAACACCAACCTATCCGATCTCCGGAGATAGGAACTTGCTCTTCAATATATCCTCTCTTCCCGTTACCCACCAGGTCTCAATCTCCGCTAATTTCAAGTTGCCGCCACTCGTACCTCACCTGTCATTCAACAACATCTTTGCCTCTCCATTTCTGCCTCGACTGACATCTCTGCCCAAACTCTTTGTCTTTAAATATGTCTGCTTGTGTCTGTATATGTGTGGATGGATATGTGTGTGTGTGTGTGCGAGTGTATACCCGTCCTTTTTTCCCCCTAAGGTAAGTCTTTCCGCTCCCGGGATTGGAATGACTCCTTACCCTCTCCCTTAAAACCCACATCCTTTCGTCCTTCCCTCTCCTTCCCTCTTTCCTGACGAAGCAACCGTTGGTTGCGAAAGCTAGAATTTTGTGTGTATGTTTGTGTTTGTTTGTGTGTCTATCGACCTGCCAGCACTATCGTTTGGTATGTCAAATCATCTTTGTTTTTAGATATATTTTTCCCACGTGGAATATTTTCCTCTCTTATATTAATATCATTAATTTGAACCCAACAATTACGTTTGTTATTGTCACTGTTGCGTTTCGAAATCTTTCTTGTCGTCTTATTTTCTCTTTCTTTTTTTGCCAGTAGTTTCACTTTGTATTCACCTTCTCCTTTTTACCGTAATCTGCTATACAATTTTATCCCGCCTATATATACTCAATAATACGTAACCCACTTCCAAACCATAACCAAAAAAAATTTTTTGCCGCTTTCAACACTACCGCTGCTATAAGTTCCACCGTTTCTAGTTCACAAACAGTTCCATTCACCTTTTAAACAACCATTTCGGCTATTTCTAATAACTTTCGCTTTATTTCCATTTCCTTTTTTCCCACATCACTGATAATTTTTAGCCGCTTCCCACAGGTTTTAAGGTCATTATTTCTTCATCAGACAATTGTTAGCCTCATTTTCATAATCTGCCACCACAAACCCACTCCTTTTAATACATTACACGCAGTTGTTTCGAAATTTTCCCGAATTTCTCCGTCCTTTAACGTGTTTTGGTGACAACACAACCACCTAACCTTTGTGCACATCGTTGTCTACCAACCCAAGTCCAACATAGCCCAGCTGTAACCAACACCTTTTCGCCTTTTTCACACCAGATCTCCACTTACTTTCCAGTTCACCTTTATCTCCCCCCATATATTTTTATTTTCATTTTCATTTCAGCCTCATGTTACACTTTCCACCTTCTAATACCATGTCACCCTTACAACACCCCCACAACGACCCCATTAAGTTTTATTTACATTCCCTCCGCAAACATGCCTTCGCCCTAGCCAGATTACGCTCCCATATTCTATTTTCTCAGGCTTGTCTAACATTTGGCATTACCCCCAAAGGCCTCACACTTAAAGTTCCCATCTCTGGCTGCAACCCTTCTTTCCATCAGTCCCTATACCAGTTCCAAACTGAACAATCCATTGCCCTCACCCACCTAATCCTTCACCTACACATCAATTTAGCCAATGAACACACCCGTCAACTCCTATCCTTAATAAAAGTCCTTAACCTTTCCTCTCCCACATCCACACCGGCTGTTCAGAGCATCCTCCTACAGGCCAACCGCAAATTAGAACAGCATGCCACCCTCCGCCTCAAAAAACTATCCAATCTCCTGGTTTCCCACCTCCGGAAAGGCAACTCACTCACCCTTCACAACCTTTCCAGCAAACCTCAACCTCCTCTCATTGCACACAAACCCAGTCTCTCCCATCTACTCAATCTCCCACTTCCAGCTCCACTCCCTCCAAAACCTCAAAATTCCAATCAACACAATCTGGAACCACAACACCCTAATCCAGTAGTTAACCTTTCCTCCAAACCTCTCTCCCAATCCGAAACCTCTGTCCTATCCAAAGGCCTCACCTTCAGCCCCACTTCCAGATTCAACCAAACAGCCCTCGTCAAAGATTTACTGTCCTACTCTCGTACTCTCTGCTGGAAATATCACTTTGCCACGAAGAAAAATGATCCTAATCCTACTCCTAATGATCCAACTCCCCAAGACACTATCCAAATTGAACCCTGCCTGGAACAGTTCCGTCCTCCGTCGCAGCGGGACCCACCTCCTCTTCCTCAAAATCACCCTCTCCAAACCTTTCAGGAATTTCTGACTTCCAGCCTTGCATCTCAATCCTTCTTAAAAAAAAACCTTAATCCTACTCCCAACATCACCACTGCTGAAGCCCAGGCTATCCGTGATCTGAAGGCTGACCGATCCATAGTCATTCCTCCGGTGGACAAGGGTTCCACGACTGTGGTACTTGATCGTCGGGAGTATGGGGCTGAGGGACTGCGTCAGCTTTCAGACAACACCACATACAAAGTTTGCCAAGGTAATCCCATTCCCAATGTCCAGGCGGAGCTTCAAGGAATCCTCAGAACCTTAGGCCCCCTGCAAAACCTTTCACCTGACTCCATCAACCTCCTGACCCCACCGACACCTCGCACCCCTACCTTCTACCTTCTTCCTAAAATTCACAAACCCAATCATCCCGGCCACCCCATTGTAGCTGGTTACCAAGCCCCCACAGAACGTATCTCTGCCTACGTAGATCAACACCTTCAACCCATTACATGCAGTCTCCCATCCTTCATCAAAGACACCAACCACTTTCTCGAACCTCTGGAATCCTTACCCAATCAGTTACCCCCGGAAACCATCCTTGTAACCATTGATGCCACTTCCTTATACACAAATATTACGCACGTCCAGGGCCTCGCTGCGATGGAGCATTTCCTTTCACACCGATCACCTGCCACCCTACCTAAAACCTCTTTCCTCATTACCTTAGCCAGCTTCATCCTGACCCACAACTTCTTCACTTTTGAAGGCCAGACACCACCAACAATTAAAGGGAACAGCCATGGGTACCAGGATGGCCCCCTCGTATGCCAACCTATTCATGGGTCGCTTAGAGGAAGCCTTCTTGGTTACCCAGGCCTGCCAACCCAAAGTTTGGTACAGATTTATTGATGACATCTTCATGGTCTGGACTCACAGTGAAGAAGAACTCCAGAATTTCCTCTCCAACCTCAACTCCTTTGGTTCCATCAGATTCACCTGGTCCTACTCCAAATCCCACACCACTTTCCTTGACGTTGACCTCCATCTGTCCAATGGCCAGCTTCACATGTCCGTCCACATCAAACCCACCAACAAGCAACAGTACCTCCATTATGACAGCTGCCACCCATTCCACATCAAACGGTCCCTTCCCTACAGCCTAGGTCTTTGTGGCAAACGAATCTGCTCCAGTCCGGAATCCCTGAACCATTACACCAACAACCTGACAACAGCTTTCGCATCCCGTAACTACCCTCCCGACTTGGTACAGAAGCAAATAACCAGAGCCACTTCCTCATCCCCTCAAACCCAGAACCTCCCACAGAAGAACCACAAAAGTGCCCCACTTGTGACAGGATACTTTCCGGGACTGGACCAGACTCTGGATGTGGCCTTCCAGCAGGGATACGACTTCCTCAAATCCTGCCCTGAAATGAGATCCATCCTTCATGAAATCCTCCCCAATCCACCAAGAGTGTCTTTCCGCCGTCCACCTAACCTTCGTAACCTGTTAGTTCATCCCTATGAAATCCCCAAACCACCTTCCCTACCCTCTGGCTCCTATCCTTGTAACCGCCCCCGGTGTAAAACCTTTCCCATGCACCCTCTCACCACCACCTTCTCCAGTCCTGTAACACGGAAGGTGTACACGATCAAAGGCAGAGCCACGTGTGAAAGCACCCACATGATTTACCAACTGACCTGCCTACACTGTGATGCATTCTATGTGGGAATGACCAGCAACAAACTGTCCATTCGCATGAATGGACACAGGCACACAGTGTTTGTTGGTAATGAGGATCACCCTGTGGCTAAACATGCCTTGGTGCACGGTCAGCACATCTTGGCACAGTGTTACACCATCCGGGTTATCTGGATACTTCCCACCAACACCAACCTATCCGAACTCCGGAGATGGGAACTTGCTCTTCAATATATTCTCTCTTCCCGTTACCCACCAGGCCTCAATCTCCGCTAATTTCAAGTTGCCGCCACTCATACCTCACCTGTCATTCAACAACATCTTTGCCTCTGCACTTCCGCCTCGACTGACATCTCTGCCCAAACTCTTTGTCTTTAAATATGTCTGCTTGTGTCTGTATATGTGTGGATGGATATGTGTGTGTGTGCGAGTGTATACCTGTCCTTTTTTCCCCCTAAGGTAAGTCTTTCCGCTCCCGGGATTGGAATGACTCCTTACCCTCTCCCTTAAAACCCACATCCTTTCGTCTTTCCCTCTCCTTCCCTCTTTCCTGACGAAGCAACCGCTTGGTTGCGAAAGCTAGAAATTTGTGTGTATGTTTGTGTTTGTTTGTGTGTCTATCGACCTGCCAGCACTTTCGTTTGGTAAGTCACATCATCTCTTATATATATATATATATATATATATATATATATATATATATATATATATATATATATATATATATATATATATATATATACAACTTACCATACGAAGGCGCTGGCAGGTCGATAGATACACAAACAAACACATACATACACACAAAATTCAAGCTTTCGCAAACAATGGTTGCTTCGTTGGGGAAGAGGGAAGGAGAGGGAAAGATGAAAGGATGTGGGTTGTAAGGGAGAGGTTAAGGAGACATTCCAATCCCTGGAAGCGGAAAGACTTACCTTGGGGGGAAAAAAGGACAGGTATACACTCGCACACACACACATATCCATCCGCACATACACAGACACAAGCAGACATATATATGACAGTGACCAGTGGACTATTGTCGTCATCATCAGTTAGTCTTGGTCAGTTGTCATTTTATGCAAACTTCTGTTTTGTGCTTTCAGAATTATTTGTTCATCTTATAACTGTGATTTTAAAATATTGTCCTGCAGTGCAGTGTAGACAATAATCTAAGTAATGCTGTATCAGGAGATGATTGCTGCATAGATCTGACTTGTTCTCCGTCATATGCTTGTACCATCAGAATAGATACAGTGGAAACAAATAAGTAAAGTTACTACCTTGAAAAAAATCTGGGAATTATATTCTGCACCAAAAAAGAGGTAAGTAGTTTTTGATATTAATCTTTTTATTGTGGTAATTTAACTGTTCAGTCCTTACCAAAGGCATGAGGTGCAGCATTATTGAAACTGTCCCATAGAATTGCATGAGTTGATTGCGGTGAGTTAATTAAGTTGTGTTTCATTTTGGTTATTTTGATGGGAGAGAACATTAAAACAAACTGTAAGATATCTTGGACTATCACTTCATCGCACAATAAACAGACCAGGCCACATACTGTGTATCTTGCACAAAACACAATTCACTGAAATTAATAACTGCCTGCAACCAATCACTGTGATCTACAAAACTCTAAACTGAAAAACCTATACCTTCATCAAAGTAGCTTGGAACTCAGTGTCACTTACATTGTATCACTACTTACAGATCATTAAATGCCTTTCATTCCACTTTACTTTCCATATCTGGTTTTCGTCTCCTGGGTACAGTGATTTGTAAATTCACTATATAATCTCATAGACTGTGGAAAGGGTAACAGGCAGATAATTGTTTTAAAAGATGTCTGTGAATGCAGATAAAACAATGTGATCCACTTTCAATGGTATATTTAATCATGTTGTTGTTGTGGTCTTCAGTCCTGAGACTGGTTTGATGCAGCTCTCCTTGCTACCCTATCCTGTGCAAGCTTCTTCATCTCCCAGTACTTACTGCAACCCACATCCTTCTGAATCTGCTTAGTGTATTCATCTCTTGATCTCCCTCTACGATTTTTACCCTCCACGCTGCCCTCCAATGCTAAATTTGTGATCCTTTGATGCCTCAGAACATGTCCTACTAACCGGTCCCTTCTTTTTGTCAAGTTGTGCCACATACTCCTCTTCTCCCCAATTCTATTCAATACTTCATCATTAGTTATGTGATCTACCCATCTAATCTTCAGCATTCTTCTGTAGCACCACATTTTGAAAGCTTCTATTTTCTTCTTGTCTAAACTATTTATTGTCCACGTTTCACTTCCATACATGGCTACACTCCACACAAATACTTTCAGAAACGATTTCCTGACACATAAATCTATACTTGATGTTAACAAATTCCTCTTCTTCAGAAACGCTTTCCTTGCCATTGCCAGTCTTCATTTTATATCCTCTCTACTTCGACCATCATCAGTTATTTTACTCCCCAAATAGCAAAACTCCTTTACTACTTTAAGTGTCTCATTTCCTAATCTAATTCCCTCAGCATCACCCGACTTAATTCGACCGCATTCCAATATCCTCATTTTGCTTTTGTTGATGTTCATCTTATATCCTCGTTTCAAGACGCTGTCCATTCCATTCAACTGCTCTTCCAAGTCCTTTGCTGTCTCTGATAGAATTACAATGTCATCGGCGAACCTCAAAGTTTTTATTTCTTCTCCATGGATTTTAATACCTACTCCGAATTTTTCATATGTTTCCTTTACTGCTTACTCAATATACAGATTGAATAACATTGGGGAGAGGCTACAACCCTGCCTCATTCCCTTCCCAACCACTGCTTCCCTTTCATGCTCCTCGACTCTTATAACTGCCATCTGGTTTCTGTACAAATTGTAAATAGCCTTTCGCTCCCTGTATTTTACCCCTGCCACCTTTAGAATTTGAAAGAGAGTATTCCAGTCAACATTGTCAAAAGCCTTCTCTAAGTCTACAAATGCCAGAAATGTAGGTTTGCCTTTCCTTAATCTTTCTTCTAAGATAAGTCGTAAGGTCAGTATTGCCTCACATGTACCAAAATTTCTACAGAATCCAAACTGATCTCTGCCCGAGGTCAGCTTCTACCAGTTTTTCCCTTCGTCTGTAAAGAATTCGTGTTAGTATTTTGCAGCTGTTACACTGATAGTTCGGTAATTTTCGCATCTGTCAACACCTGCTTTCTTTGGGATTGGAATTATTATATTCTTCTTGAAGTCTGAGGGTATTTCGCCTCTCTCATACATCTTGCTCACCAGATGGTAGAGTTTTGTCAGGACTGGCTCTCCCAAGGCCGTCAGTAGTTCCAATGGAATGTTGTCTACTCCGGGGGCCTTGTTTCGACTCAGGTCTTTCAGTGCTCTGTCAAACTCTTCATGCAGTATCGTATCTCCCATTTCATCTTCATCTACATCCTCTTCCATTTCCATAATATTGTCCTCAAGTACATCACCCTTGTATAGACCCTCTATATACTCCTTCCACGTTTCTGCTTTCCCTTCTTTGCTTAGAACTGGGTTTCCATCTGAGCTCGTTGATATTCATACAAGTGGTTCTCTTTTCTCCAAAGGTCTCTCTAATTTTCCTGTAGGCAGTATCTATCTTACCCCTAGTGAGATAAGCCTCTACATCCTTACATTTGTCCTCTAGCCATCCCTGCTTAGCCATTTTGCACTTCCTGTCTACCTCATTTTTTAGATGTCTGTATTCCTTTTTGCCTGCTTCATTTACTGCATTTTTATATTTTCTCCTTTTATCAATTAAGTTCAATATTTCTTCTGTTACCCAAGGAGTTCTACTAGCCCTCGTCTTTTTACCTACTTGATCCTCTGCTACCTTCACTACTTCATCCCTCAGAGCTACCCATTCTTCTTCTACTGTACTTCTTTCCCCCATTCCTGTCAATTGTTCCCTTATGCTCTCCCTGAAACTCTGTACAACCTCTGGTTCTTTCAGCTTATCCAGGTCCCATCTCCTTAAATTACCACCTTTTTGCAATTTCTTCAGTTTTAATCTACAGTTCATAACCAATTAATTGTGGTCAGAGTCCACATCTGCCCCTGGAAATGTCTTACAATTTAAAACCTGGTTCCTAAGTCTCTGTCTTACCATTATATAATCTATCTGATACCTTCTAGTATCTCCAGGATTCTTCCATGTATACAACCTTCTTTCAAGATTCTTGAACCAAGTGTTAGCTACGATTAAGGTCTGCTCTGTGCAAAATTCTACCAGACGGCTTCCTTTTTCATTTCTTAACCCCAATCCATATTCACCTACTATGTTTCCTTCTCTCCCTTTTCCTACTCTCGAATTCCAGTCACCCATGACTATTAAATTTTCATCTCCCTTCACTACCTGAATAATTTCTTTTATCTCATCATACATTTCATCAATTTCTTCATCCTCTGCAGAGCTAGTTGGCATATAAACTTGTACTACTGTAGTAGGCATGGGCTTCGTGTCTATCTTGGCCACAGTAATGCATTCACTATGCTGATTGTAGTAGCTTACCCGCACTCCAATTTTTTTTATTCATTATTAAACCTACTCCTGCATTACCCCTATTTGATTTTGTATTTATAACCCTGTATTCACCTGACCAAAAGTCTTGTTCCTCCTGCCACCGAACTTCACTAATTCCCACTATATCTAACTTTAACCTATCCATTTCCCTTTTTAAATTTTCTAATCTACCAGCCCGGTTAAGGGATCTGACGTTCCACGCTCCGATCCATAGAACGCCAGCTTTATTTTTCCTGATAACGACGTCCTCTTGAGTAGTCCCCGCCCGGAGATCCGAATGGGGGACTATTTTACCTCCGGAATATTTTACCCAAGAGGACGCCATCGTCATTTATCCATACAGTAAAGTTGCATGCCCTCGGGAAAAATTACGGCCGTAGTTTCCCCTTGCTTTCAGCCACATCATCATAGGTCTGATAGTAATAGAGTGTGACTTTTGAAATCATTATATCTGTATCGATTGTATAATGGGGTAACAAGAGGTAAGATCATATACATCACAATGTATGCTCCGTATTTTTTTTGTCTGCTGATGGGCTGCATCCTTTTCTACTGCTACAATGGGATCAGTGGAGCAGAGATTTGTACAAAGTGATACTGAGAGGAAGCTGTAGACTTCTCATTTGGCTCGGCAACAGGCACAGATGTCCAGGATGTGTCACTGCCCTGTTCGATGCTTCCCTAGTGTGATGCTAAACTCCACAAAGCTGCTTGCAGTAGTGATGTGTGGTGAGTCATCACCACCAAATGGATCATGGTGATGTCACATATGTGAATCCTCATTAATCGGCAGACAGATTGTAGAAGGTGCATTGCAACCAGTGCAAAAACAACATGCAGGCTTAAGTGGTGGCAAGAAACGGCTGTGATGTCAGTGAAACATTTTTAGGGATGATTCACATTATAACCTAGAAATGTATGTTTGTAATGCCTGTTACAAACACTGAAGGGAGCAACAACCCTGACATACTAGGTGTTGCAGTCCAGTAAAACCAAATTTGTGGAAAAACAACTTTGTTTGCAGGAACAAATACACACAAATGCTTAATAAATAATTTAATTCAGATTTTTCAATTTCTGCTTATGCCACATAATGGAGTTTGTTATTGACATATATTTTGCAGAATTCTAGAGCCAAAGTAGGCAGAAAATAGTTGAAAATGAGAATATCAGCTTCCAGTCTCATGTGGATCTCTGACTGTGCTACAGATCTGTCTGTCACCACAACCAAGATTTCACTTTGTATTCGTTAGCATCAATAAGTCACAACAAAACCGTCATCTTCGAACATAACCAAGACCTTGGGCTACACTACAGATTTGTCATATTAAATGAGGCTTTTGATACCCCTTTGCCAACTTACAACCAAACTGTCATCTTTCAAACCCAGGCCTTGTGTTATGCTACAGATTCATTCATTCATCATGTTCAACAATCCCATCAAGAAGAAAAACATTCAGGGATGTAGAATGAGTCAAGATATATATTAACATGATATCACGTGTCTACATGGGATTGGTATGGTATCTCGGATTTGACATTGTTAGTGGTACTATGTGGCTGGATGCCTTCCCTTATGCCACCATGTCCCCCAGGATGGAATTTTTGTGCCCCATCTGTCTGCATCTAATGTTATCTCGCGTAAGTGTGAGAATGTTTTCTAAATGTTCGTGAATCATGTAACTGACGTTGGACAAACCCATTATTCACCTAGGTGATTGCGAGAAACTGCCTAACAGTCACATCCAGGCTAGCTGGCACACCAGACCTCGTCATTAATTCTTTGGATTGATTCGAAACAGAGCTGAAGCGCTTCCCCACATCATGGAAGTGGGCACGTCAACGTGCTTAGCTGTCCATGTGTGTTAGTAACCAAACTATCACTATCTTGCTTAATGATTTGCACACTTATGCCATCTAAATTTATAAATTAGTAAAAAAGCTGTACTTTGAGAAAGCTGCTGCCTCCTCAGTTGTACCACGTAGCTTCCATTCTCCACTATCCTTACCTTAATATTTGTTTCATTAAAAAGGTTTTCAAAGAAAATATATTAACATATATAAGTACTCAGTCCTATCTGTAGCATGTTATTATTTGTCTTACAGCTTTATAACAAACACTTCTACTTGCGTTGTAGCTAACAGGTGTCTTCAATTCCTTAATCTTCATACTCAGATAATTTGTTGAAAATGTGAGTAAAGAGAAATGCTTTTAGTTTTCTTTGGAATTGGCATCAGTCTGTCACCTTATATAAGATTTTGTACTTTCATAAAAAATGATGCCTTCTGTCTTAGCTTATGCTTAGGACTGCACTATAGATTGATCTGTCACCACAATCTACATTCTAAAAACTGATATAGAAGGAAAAGAAATACTGTCAGTGTTCTACTCTCTTGCTCTTTGTGCATGTATGTCGTCACACACCACATCATCACTATGTTACAGGACAAGGCAGGCATCTGGTATCGGTAGGTTCATTTAAGCCAACCATTCTGTCACCACAACCTAGATTCTGCCTTTGAGACGAAATTTTTGACAATATTTCAACATAGATAGTGCTGCATATATTAATAAAAGACTAACATTTCAATGTAAAAGGGCCCAAATGTGCAATTATGTATATACTGAATACATCAATAACAGGAGTTTCAATATGTGATAAAAGCAGAAAGTGAATGAAGTGACCTTGATATAAATGGTGAATTTGCATCTTAGTGGCCTAAAGACGCACCTAGTAAACAGCTGTTCATTGGCTACCACATACCATCTCCCCATCGGCTGGCTCAAACTTGACATGGATACACGTTACCATAATCTGCTCTACATTGTGAACACACACTCAATTTGGATGGACATATGTAAAAGTTTTGTCATGATGTCCGCATCCAGTGTAGAAGAGAGAACTCCTGGCACAATGAAACTGTGATTTCCCAAATAAAGAAAGAGCCAAAAGGGGATGTCTGATGTAAGAAAAAAGGTATCTGGTGAATCTGAATAATAACTGATAATACATGTTACAATGGTAAAGAACAGCCATCTACATCTCCACAAGCCACCATATTGTCCATGGTGGAGGGTACTTTGTAGCTCTACTTGTCATTCTCTGTTCTGTTCCATTGTCAAAAGGAACAAGGAAAAAATGGCTGTCTGTATGTCTCCATATCAGACCTAAGTTTTTGCATAAAATGTATGTTGGTGGTGGCAGAATCATTCTGTAGTCAGCCACAAATGCAGTTTTCTAAATTCTCTCTATAATGTTTCAAAAAAATGTCATTTCCTTCTAAGGAGCCCCATTTAAGTTCAAATAGCATTTCCGTAATAACGTGTCTTGATCGAACCTATCAGTAACAGATCTACCAGCATGCCTCTGAAATGCTTTAGTGTCTTGCTTTAATCTGACCTGGTTGAGGATCTCAAACACTCAAACAGTACTGAACAGTGGGTCACACTAGTGTTACGTTTCCTTTATACATGAGTTACACTTTACTAGAACCTGAACATTCACCATCCATACTATGACCTTACATGCTCATTCCATTTCGTATGACTTTACAACACTGTGCCTAGATATTTAATTTATTTGACTGTGTAAAGGAGCACACCACTAGTACCATAGTCGAACAATTTTCTTACTCATCTGTATTGAATTACAGTTTTCCACATGAAGAGTGTGCTGCCATTTGTTACACTAAATTGAAATTCCTGTATCCTCTTACAGTCACTCAACAATGCCACTTTGCCATACTATTATTAAAGAAATCTTTGAGCCACTCACATATCCAAGAACCCATTCTGTATACTCTTAACCTTTGTTAACAGGTTAACAGTATGCAGTGGGTCACTGTGTCAAATGCTTTCAGGAATTCTAGGAGTATGGAATCTACCTGTTGCCCTTTATTTGTGGTTCACAGGATATTGTGCGAGGAAAGGGCAAGTTGAGTTTCATAACAGTGATGCTTTCTAAATCCATACTGACTTGTGAATAGAAGCTTTTCTGTCTTTTGGAAATTTTTTATGTATAAATATGCTCAATAAATCTGCAGCAAACCGTTGTTAAGGATATTGGTCTGTAATGTTGCTGATCCTTTCTTTTACCCTTCTTTAATACAGCAGTCAGCTGCACTATTTCCCTGTTGTTTGGAACTTTGCCCTAGGAGGGAGATTTGGGATAAATGCAAGCTAAGTAAGGAGTCAGTGCTGTAGAGTCCTCTGTGTTAAGCCAAATAGTGATTCCATCTGGTCTTTATGACTTTTTTTCAGCCCTTTCAGTTGCTTCTCAGTGTCAGTGTGCCTATTTATATCTCCTCCATATGGGAGTTTGCACAGTGATCAATTGATGGTATGCCTGTATGATCCTCCTCTGTGAATGATTTCTTAAATATGAAATCTAAAATGTCAGCATTTCTTTTACTGTTGTCTGTTGCCACACCAGACTGGTAAGTGAATAAATGAATAGAAACGTTTGACACACTTAGCAATTTCAGATATGACCAGAATTTACTTGGGTTCTCAGCAAGATCTTTCACTAATGTGTGATGGTAGTAATCGTTGCTCAGCAGTCTTTTTATACAAACAATAATTTCTACTAACTTTTGCCTGTCAACATTTCCACATTCTTCTTTGAACTGAGAATGCAACCATCTCTGTTTCCTCAGCATTTTCCACGTGGATTGGAGAGATCATTCCAATATAAATAATACAGTATACAAGTGGTACCAACAATTAAAATTAATGGAACTAATGTTATGATAGTGTAAAAGAGCATCATTATTCATCGTAATGATGTTGATATCAGCAGATGGCATATTTAGGAAGTATTTGAGAAGTATGTACAGTTTAATTAATTTAAGACTGACAGTGTATTATTGATATTTTTCTAAAAACAAGATATAAAAGGGAAAAATACTTCAGTTACATCTCATGAGTCAAGGTAACACCGAGAATTTTTCCACTGTAAAAATATGTGATGGACCAGAGATCATCAACCACATTGGCTCAAATCACTCAAGGTGACAATGAAACATAGTATCTGTTTACTGTAACATCAGTTTCATTTATATTCCAACACCTTTGAAACATGGCGAGAGAGAAATTTAAGATTGTAAGACTTTCAGCTTTCTAACAAATTGTAGTTTCTATACTACAAATCAGAAGAAAAATATTGATGTATGGGAATGTCTTCTGGCATTACTACAAGTATTTGTGTGTCCTGAATACTATGTGTTGGAAATCGATGCAATCAAGACATTTACATCTGTGACTGGTAATTCTGATTCCTCAGTGGGAGTAGATCGGCTGTCTGTGAGAATTTAGCTGTTGTTAACTTGTACTTCAGGCTCATATGTCCACAGATGACCAATGGAGACCATTATGGGATCTGGAGACAAGTGGCATTACTATGCGTCTGTGGTATTGGCCACTATCTGATCGGCCATACTTTCAAATATGCACACTGCCACCGTGTTTGCTATAGCCACCACTGTGGCATAAGGGTGCTGCCAGGTATGATTACTCTGCTGTCAATGAGATGCAGGCATCCCCTCTTCGGAAGTCAAGCGGCAGGTGTACTTAAGTTTGAACTTTCATGCACTGGCCGCATTTTGTGTATTTGCCAGTTGAATAACATTTGCAGATTTTTATAGTGACCAGGGCTCGATATCTTCTGAACAGAGATTGTATTGAAGATTAACAGATTTTTAAAACTTTTGTATCTGTATTTATTTCTGCAGTCAAATATAGTGTCACCATCTGATACTACAAATACAGCAACAAATTTATGTATAATTGTTACTATTTTATATTAGGTGTAGACTAAATTAATATCAGAATTCTCAATTCACGAATGATGTCTGTTCCTCGCTCCTGTATCTACTAAAGAACCACACAGCATGCAAGGGAGTCACAACAGTGTCGTGCTACAGTAAAGATAAGTAAAGATTCTGTCCTCCTCCAAGAACTTCAGGCATCATATCTTGTGCTCAAGCAATGAAGAGCCATTTATCTGCCTAAGAAAGAAAATATTATTCTGCGTTCTACTAACCTACTGAACACAGGAAGCAGATTTCTTAGTGTACATAAAAAACTTCTTTGCAGTGATTTCTTAAAGGACACTTACACTGTCTTATGTTAGACTACATTACAAGGAACCATGTAGAATTTACTCCCCCAGAAGAACCAAGCAATGCTGTATTTTAAATCCCACCTCAGGCAGTTAAGAAGAAGAAACTTGCTAAAATAAAATGGAGGATCATTTTTGATGCCTCTTCTTGCACCCTCTCTCAATAAAAATTTAGAAGTGGAAGGGAATATTTTGCTGGAAAAACTTACTGTTTATTAAGCATTCATACAACTTGCCTTGCAAAAAGATGACAGAGATTTGACAAGATTTCTGTGACACAATGTTTTTCAAAATAGTCACAGAAACTACCATACCATGAATGAAGAACTGACCTACTAGGTCACTAGGTTCCATTTGGCCTGACATGCACTCCATTCTTGCTTTCAGCAACACTGTAAGAACATGTTTCTTGACATGAGATTGAATTTCCTGTCACCTACAGATGCTAGCCAACAATATGTTCATAGATGACTTGGCAGATGGTGCAGATAAAGACTATAAGGTTATCACTGTGTATTATGAACTAACAGCCCTAATGAAATTATTGAACTTTCATTTAGCAAAATGGGCAACTACTGCAGATCGGTTACAAGACAAATGGAGAACCAAAGGGTGAGAAATTACTACAGATACTCAAGTTTTAGGTTTAATGGGATAT
The DNA here is from genome assembly GCF_023898315.1 of Schistocerca nitens. Lineage (NCBI taxonomy): Eukaryota > Metazoa > Arthropoda > Insecta > Orthoptera > Acrididae > Schistocerca > Schistocerca nitens. Next base: position 419,743,642 of record NC_064617.1, on the reverse strand, counting down.
GGCAAGGGACAGCTTCTACATTAACATGGATGATATCACAGAAAAAGCACCTTATTGACCTACCACCAAAAGGAAACTATTAAAGCCTGTAGCTCGAATGAATTGCTATCAAATGATCTCGTAACACGATGAAATACTCGGATGTCCACTTTATCTTCAGGTCTTGCATTCATATCCTGTAATGGGTATTGTCTACTAAAAATCATGATGTTCAGATTTTGTAATGTTTCAGACCGAGTGTATGGGACAGCTCTACACATCTGCAATAGTTTGCATGGTAACACACTGATTCACTTAGCCTGTAGCAAGTACAGACTTGCACCTGTCTAAAATATAACAGTGCCACATCTCACACTTGTAGGTGCACTTGTGGGAGTATGGTTACTAAGACACTTGTGTGCAGTTAGATACCACATGACCCCTACAGTGTTATGGATGGATGCTACAGTGACTTCGGACTGGATATGCAATGACGCTAATTGATGGAAGGCTTTCATCCATAACATAGTGGCAGAAATTCGTACATATACATCATCTAATAAGTGGACAAATTGCACCAGACGTCAGTGGGTCACCTAATATGGGAACTTGGCACCGAAATTCAATCTGTACATGTTTGGTGGAAAGAACTGTCATGACTTGCATTCTGTAATCTTCCCCATTCACTCACATCATCTGTTGATTGTCTCTGTCGTTATTGTTAATTCTTTTAATAAGGTTCAAGAGGAGTAAGACTTGCAATAAACTTTTTTCTCATAGTTGGCTCCAGTTCTTTATGTCTAGGGGCTGATTTTCGAAGCTGAAATTATGGGTTCTCATGGTTCCAACTGACATAATAATGCTGAAGTAAGCCTGCAGTGTATTTTTTGTTTTACTCATAATTTTATACTCTCACATTTTTCGATATCACACTGTCTTTACAATTTCCACTTCAACAAAGTCGAAAATTACATTGTTCTTGTGAAAAATAAAAACACGTCTGAATGCATCAGAGGCATGTCCACTACTAATTCACTCTGCAGTAACAACAATATTCTGAAGCGTTTGCAAATTCTCTTGACAAACAAATCTCCATCAATTTATATCGTTATTTTATAACTGAATCCAGAAATAAATTTAATAAATTGCGTAATTAATAATAGAAGTTTTAAGTGTGCCAAATATTTTGTAATTTCAAATATTTCTTAAAGAAAATAATTTCAACTGTACATTCAGGATTAGGACTAGTACATATCGATTCTACCAATGAAAATAAAGTAATTTCTTTTTATGGCTTTTTAGCCTGAACTACCACACATTGTGTTCAAAATCATGTAAGATGGCGCGTTAAAAAGGCAAAAAATGAACAGTTCTTCGTTTAGAGAATGTGTAAAGCATGTGATGAAGGGTATTCTGTGTATCAAATGCAACTACTGGTTACACGAAAAGTGCGCGAAAGTAAATCTAAAATTCGTCAACGATGCTTTTCCGTGAACATGTCACGGTTGTGATGAAACGGCCGATCTTGTAAGTGCAGTTGATAAAAAAAAACGAAATTATAAAGTTACTACAAAGTGACATTGACGTATTAAAAACCGTACTTTCGACCATCAAGAAAGAAAATATATTAATACAAGAAAAGAAGTCGTGTGTCTGTGTAAAAACCATCAAACGGAAAAGGAAGAAGATCGCGAAAATGCGAGTGAAAAATCGGACTTTAAGAACAACAACATTTCAATTGTTCCCGTCGATGTCTCGGTAAACTCAGTAAGCCAAAAACCGGAAGATAAATATAAATGGAAGGTGGTGACATACAGCAAAAGGAAAACAAGGCGACAGATACGCAACAAAAGGAAAATGACTTTTTAATAATTGACGATTCGCTGCTGAAGAATATCGCTGTCTGCAATTGCAAGATCGATGTACGACCTGGAATTAGAACGTAACAACTCGGTAAACATTTTAAAAATATGGCAAATGCAAGACAAGCTACTACAGAACCAGATTCTGAAAGCAGACATAATTATAAAGGGGTGTTTGTGCATGTTGGAACGAATTCGTTATTAAAGAGCAGCAGTGGGGAAGAAGTGGCAAACGAAACAAGAAACATGATTCGTTCTGCAAGAAATATGTATACAGGATCTCCGCTGATACTTAGCGGAATCATAAACAGAAGGTCAGTGAGTGAAAAATATATCGCCAGAATAAACTGTGCCCTTAAAGAACAATGTCATCGTCTTGGGGCAGTTTTTGTAGACCCAAACAAATTCCTATGTGAAAACTCACTAGCGAAGAATGGCTTGCATTTAAATAGACTGGGGTCTGTAACATTCAGCAGATGTCTGAAAAATCATTAGAAGCAAGGGAAACTAATATGGCCTGAAGAGGGTGAAAAATCATACACTCTAGCTGAAAAAAAAAAGAAAAATGAGCACCATACAAAAAAAGATGATGCTAAAGAATTTGCCTCAGAATATGGCTCACTTCGTCTATACCAACAAAAGAAAAATTACATAAAAGTACTTCATCAAAATATTCAATACTTTGGTAACAAAAAAATTAGAAGCAGAAGTACTCCTGACTGAAGTAAGACCAGACATATTATGCATAAGTGAACATGGACTAACTGAAAGTAAAGTAGGTAATGTTGCAATAAAGGACTACAAACTAGCTAGTAACTTCTGCATATCTAAATACAAGGGTGGTGGCGTTTGTATATATATTAAAACAGGTATTCTCCTAAATAATGTAAACAGTGAAGCTACAACATTGCCCATAGCTAGAGAAAATGACTTTGAAGTTACTGGTGTAGTGACAGAGGATTTTAGAGTGTTTTGTGTGTACAGATCACCATGTGGCAATATTAACATCTTTCTAGAAAAAAAATGCTAGCTTATTGAGAATGAATATGAAGAGAAACCTTATTATATGTGGAGACTTAAACATTGACATGGGAAAAGACACAAAAATAAGACAGGATTTTGAAGAATAGTTAATACAGCATAACATGAAAGTAACAATAACTGCACCAACAAGAGTGACTTCACAAAGTGAGACAGTTACTGACAACATAATTGCAAATACGTGTAACTATGAGTCACATGTAGTTCAGACAGAAATATCTGATCATCATGGTCAACAAATCAGCTTTTGCAGAAGTAATGACACAAAATCAGAACCAAAACGAACAACCAAAGAAATTAGGATCACCAGTGAACAAATTATCAACATCTTTAGAACAATGTTAAGTAAGGAAACCTGAAATGAAACCCTACTGGCCCAGAGTGTAAATGAAAAGTATGATGCATTTATTTCAACAATTAAATTCCATTTTAATGTAGCATTTCCCAAAGTAAAGAGACAAGAAAGACTTCAAGATCAAACACAGTGGATTACCAGTGAAATACTAGAGCAGCGAAGGAAGCTGCAGGATCTAAGACAGATGGGCTAAGCTGGAAACTATAAAATATTAAAAAAATAAGTATAGAAAAACAATAAGAGAAGCAAGAGCAATTGACACCACCATGACAAACTCAAAAAAACAAGGCAAAGGCAGCTTGGAATGCAATTAATGCTGATAGAAAGGAAAAAGATGGGTCAAACAAAGAAGAAGGTATTAGATCAATTAAAATAGACAATGCAGTGGTCACAGATGGTATGAAAATAGCAAACATGCTGAATAATAACTATATCAGTGTAGTAGAAAACTTAAAATTGGAAAGGAATAGTCAACAACAGAAGATCATTAAGGTACCAAAAAGATCATGCAGTACTATGTTCTTAAGACCAGACACGGAAGATGAACTATGGAAAACTATACAGAAACTGAAGTCCAAGAAATCAGCTGGTGATGATGAAATATCAAATCATGTAATAAAGCTGGTAAGTGAGCAGATAATAACACCACTGCTGAACATAACAAACTGTTCTTTCAGAGATGGAAATTTTCCAGGAAAACTGAAGATAACAAAGGTGGTGTCAGTGTACAAGAAAGGGGATAAGGACGACCCCAACAACTACAGACCAGTTTCACTTATATCAGGTTTCTCGAAAATCCTAGAAATGCTTATGTATACCAGATTAGTTAATTATTTGGACAAACATAACATTCTCATACCCTCAAAACATGGTTTAAAAATGATAAATCTTCAGAATCAGCAATTTCCAGTCAAACAGTATACATTTTACAGTCCTTACATGAAAAAAGGTTGTCTTTGCAATGTTTCTGGATCTTTCAAAAGCATTTGACACCATTGACCATGAAATGCTGATACAAAAATTAGGCAACTATGGTATTAGAGAGCAACCACGTGAATGGATAAAATGATACTTCTGCAACAGCAAGCAGTATGTATCATTAGGAAACTTATACCAATCGGAAAACAAACCCATCAAATATGGAGTGCCACAGGGTTCAGTAATGGGGCCATTGTTATTTAATGTGTTTGTTACTGATATAGGTGTTGAGGAGGAAGAAAAGATAATGTTGTATGCTGATGACATGACAATACTAAATAATGACCAAAATATGGAACAGCTTGAGAGAAGAGCATACATATCTGCAAATGTCACAACTCAATGCCTGTTGGAAAATGAACTGGTTATAAATCTAAAAAAGACTATGTATGCAGTATTTGAAAACAAGGAGAATGCTGTAGACATGGATTTAGAGGTTGATGGAACAAGGCTGGAAGAAGTAGAATCTGCTATTTTCTTAGGTATTCTTGTGGATAATGAACTGAAACAGAAAAAAAAAAAAAAAACATATTAATAATGTCTGTAAGAAACTGAGCTCTGTCATATTCTTAATGATGCAGTTATCACATGTTCCACATCCACGAGGATCTCCTCAGCGCGGATCTATGGAACGAAAACTAATCTAATCTTATCTAATCTAATCTAATCTAAACAGTATTCAGACAAGAACCTTCTGTGTACAGTGTGTCATGGACTCTTCGAACCACACTTACAGTATGGAGTGACTGTGTGGGGAAACTCAAACAAACAAGAGGCAGAATGAGTGTTCACATTACAAAAAAAAAAAAGCAATTAGGACCATTTTAAGAAGAAAGACCTCTGAAACGTGCAGAAACTGTTTCAAGAAGTTAGGTATCTTAACTTTTTCATTGTTGTATACATACAAAACTTTAATGTACATCAAAAAAGGTAGTGAGGACTAGATTACAAATGATAGTGTACACACCCACAATACAAGAAGGACGACTGAAGTACGGAGCATACCCCACCGACTGGCAATGCTAGAAAAAGGACCTCAGTACTCTGGTATCAGACTACTAAGAAGTCTGCCTAAAAACCTGCAATATAGTGTACTTGACAATGACTTTCCAAAGACACTTAAAGACTATCTAATTGAAAAAGAGTTTTACAGTGTTGCAGAATACTTATGCCATTAAATTTGTATATATTGTTATTCATTATCAATTATGTAAAAAAGTAAGCTAAAGGGGTAGAAAAATAAGTGATAATGAAAGTTACTACTTTGACATGTCCTATATTACACATACTGTACATTTACAGTACACAATGTAATCTTACAGGATCAAATAAAATTCAATTCAATTCAACATAAATTCTTTCAGAAAAACAGCCAAGATAGTATTAACCTATCCAAAAATTTGATATTTCTGGTATCAAATATCTCTGTCGAGGAAAAGCAATGCTAGAGGAGGGTGTCCCTTTACAATACTCAAAAGAATCTTGGCCATCTGTTGCTCCAAATATGTGTTATGACCTTCTGGAAGAGAGAAGGAATGTGAAACGTGATGGCTCTCACTTTACCGCAAAGTCTCGTAGACATTTCCATATTCAGTGCCTAGTGGAGACTAATTCATATGACTGGCTGGATCTTTCACTTCACATATAAGATGTGTTACAAAGGTAAACTTGCTGAGGAGTTGATAGCAATTCAGTTTGCAAATGTATGCACTTATTGGATCAAAATAGTCCAGTGCAAATAGTCCAATGTCAGTGTTTCATGTGGAAAATCCATGGACTCTAGGACAGTAAACTGATCCAAAAAAACTTTAAAATTGGACGCTTTCATCCATTCACTGACCACCTCAAAAACATATTGCATCCTCAATAGCAACAAAATCACTTGGAAGTTCATTGCATTACAGACATCTTGGTTGGGGAGGCGGGGGGGGGGGGGGGGCAGATGTTGAAAGGAGTTCAACAGATTCAGATGCAGTTTGTCCCCCCTCCCCCACTGGAGGTTGATCACGCTGGAAAGATGTTGGAAAGTGATGTAATCAAAGACATTTACATCTGTGACTGATAATGTTGATACCTAAGATATGACTTGGAAACTCTATGTTATATATGTTCTGTGACTTGTAAATAAAGAATTTGTGATAGAGTGCAAATTGCTGCCTACTTCTGTCATTCATAACACTGAAAATCGCTGCCTACTACTGTCATTCATAACACTATCTGCACCATATGTAAATTACTTGCCAAAAGCACCCACACACCATACTAGTATGTTTTGCCAGTGATTCAATTCAATTCAATTCAATTTATTAGCGTCCTAGTAGTACATCATCGAAATGACATAGGACTTGTCAATAAACATTACAATTTAAAATACATATACATGAAAATTTGTAATTGAAATTACTTGTCACTTAGACATTACAATTTTAATAGAACTTTTAGAACATTAACATAAAAGTATACAAGTAGGATAACAACGTACAAAAAAAAAAAAAAGTTAGTGATTCTCACATCAAAGATTATTTACATTCTTACATTAACACTGTTTTACACTTTCATAGAAACAGCAAGTATTTAAATGTGAGCAATTACACATATTTATTATGTCAGGGAAATATTAACTGCGCTTTTATTGTCAACGATTCATAAACTCTTCAATACTGTAAAAACTATTGCTCAATAACATGTTTTTTAATTCTCTTTTAAATATGTACAGTTTTGGTATTATTTTTAGTTCTTTGGGGAGAGCACTGTAGAGAGTTTTGGGTTGGTATAGTACACTTTTGTGATACATAGCTGTTTTATGAATTTCTCTGTGGAAATCATTCCTATTCCTTGTTTCGTAGTTGTGAAATTCTCTGTTTAATGTAGAAAATTCCTCGTGTTCTTTTAAGAAACATATGCTTTCATATATGTACACTCCTGGAAATTGAAATAAGAACACCGTGAATTCATTGTCCCAGGAAGGGGAAACTTTATTGACACATTCCTGGGGTCAGATACATCACATGATCACACTGACAGAACCACAGGCACATAGACACAGGCAACAGAGCATGCACAATGTCGGCACTAGTACAGTGTATATCCACCTTTCGCAGCAATGCAGGCTGCTATTCTCCCATGGAGACGATCGTAGAGATGCTGGATGTAGTCCTGTGGAACGGCTTGCCATGCCATTTCCACCTGGCGCCTCAGTTGGACCAGCGTTCGTGCTGGACGTGCAGACCGCGTGAGACGACGCTTCATCCAGTCCCAAACATGCTCAATGGGGGACAGATCCGGAGATCTTGCTGGCCAGGGTAGTTGACTTACACCTTCTAGAGCACGTTGGGTGGCACGGGATACATGCGGACGTGCATTGTCCTGTTGAAACAGCAAGTTCCCTTGCTGGTCTAGGAATGGTAGAACGATGGGTTCGATGACGGTTTGGATGTACCGTGCACTATTCAGTGTCCCCTCAACGATCACCAGTGGTGTACGGCCAGTGTAGGAGATCGCTCCCCACACCATGATGCCGGGTGTTGGCCCTGTGTGCCTCGGTCGTATGCAGTCCTGATTGTGGCGCTCACCTGCACGGCGCCAAACACGCATACGACCATCATTGGCACCAAGGCAGAAGCGACTCTCATCGCTGAAGACGACACGTCTCCATTCGTCCCTCCATTCACGCCTGTTGCGACACCACTGGAGGCGGGCTGCACGATGTTGGGGCGTGAGCGGAAGACGGCCTAACGGTGTGCGGGACCGTAGCCCAGCTTCATGGAGACGGTTGCGAATGGTCCTCGCCGATACCCCAGGAGCAACAGTGTCCCTAATTTGCTGGGAAGTGGCGGTGCGGTCCCCTAAGGCACTGCGTAGGATCCTACGGTCTTGGCGTGCATCCGTGCGTCGCTGCGGTCCGGTCCCAGGTCGACGGGCACGTGCACCTTCCGCCGACCACTGGCGACAACATCGATGTACTGTGGAGACCTCACGCCCCACGTGTTGAGCAATTCGGCGGTACGTCCACCCGGCCTCCCGCATGCCCACTATACGCCCTCGCTCAAAGTCCGTCAACTGCACATACGGTTCACGTCCACGCTGTCGCGGCATGCTACCAGTGTTAAAGACTGCGATGGAGCTCCGTATGCCACGGCAAACTGGCTGACACTGATGGCGGCGGTGCACAAATGCTGCGCAGCTAGCGCCATTCGACGGCCAACACCGCAGTTCCTGGTGTGTCCGCTGTGCCGTGCGTGTGATCATTGCTTGTACAGCCCTCTCGCAGTGTCCGGAGCAAGTATGGTGGGTCTGACACACCGGTGTCAATGTGTTCTTTTTTCCATTTCCAGGAGTGTATAAAGATGGTAGTGTCATGATTTTTAATTCTTTGAAAGCTTGCCTACAAGAGTCTCTATATCCTATACCTTTTATTATTCTGACTGCCTTCTTTTGTATTCTAAATGAGTGTTTTGTTAGACTGATGTTCCCCCAAAACTGTACGCCGTATCTTAATAAACTGTGCATGAATGAGAAATAAACACATAACACTGTTTTAATATTACATGAGCTTTTAAGCATTCTAAGTATATAACATGTTTGACTTAATTTTTTGTTCAATGATATTACATGCTTTTCCCATCTTAAGTGTTCATCAAACCATACTCCCAAGAATTTAGTGTATGATGCTTGTTCAATCTTACACTTACCCAGTTCTACTGTAAGGTTAGTTTTTATTTTATTTGTAATATGTCTGAAGTTGATCCGCGTTGTTTTTTTGGCATTCACAATGAGTCTGTTTTCATTAAACCATCTGTCTGCTTCATCTGTTGCTAATGTGACTGTTTCCTGTAAGTCAGCTTCACTATTTGCTTTAACAAACAAACTTGTATCATCAGCAAACAGTATTGCCTCTGCTTCAGATAGTTGACTTGGTTGGTCATTGATAAATATTAAAAACAGTAATGGCCCTAATACAGATCCCTGGGGTACTCCATACAAAACTCCCTCAAATCTTGATGAATATGTCCTATCTGCCTGGCTTATCTCCACCTTCTGATACCTGTCTGACAGATATGATTCAAACCATTTGTGGGCAACTCCACGTATTCAATAGGCATATAACTTCCTAAGCAGTAACTTATGGCCGATGACATCAAAGGCCTTTGATAAGTCTAAAAACAATCCACAATTTAATTCCTTTCTGTTTATGGAATTTAGAACAAGTTGCAAAAAATTGAAGATAGCTGTTTCAGTTGATTTATTTTTACGGAAACCATTTTGCGCATTAACCAATATGTCCTTGATGTGAAGCATTATGGTTTGGGCAACGGCAAATACAGTCTAAATTATGAAAGCAATATCACTCATTTTTCATCACCTCAGATTTAAACTCATATATGTGGTGCATTCAAATTATAATGCCCACGATTTTTTTCCCCTCGCAAACTAATCACATCAAAACTGTGAAACTTGAGTCACTTCTTGACATAATATCCCTGCAGCCATACACATTTTTCAAAATGTGTGTGCCATGATTCCATGGCCACTGTGAACTCCTGTTTAGGAGTTTGATTTGACCACTGGAAAATTGCTGATGTAGTAGTGGCACACTTGTGCAATCACAGGGACTGCCTTTCAAAGTTCAAAACACCAGAAGTTGCTAGGAGCCAGGTCAGTTGAGTAGGGAGCTCAAGAAACCACCTCAATGGTGTCACAAAGAAACTGCAGCATTGCATACATCCAATGCATTGGTTCATTGTCTTGATGAAAGAGCACACGTGCAGCCTTTTCCAGCTGTTTTTAATGAAATGCGAGAAGGAGCTTGTTCGTCAAAACATCTTAGTAGGATGGACCTGTTACTGTAGAGTTTTTTGGAACAAAACAAGTAGGCAGTATGCCATCACTGTCCCAGAACATGGTCACAATCATTTTTTCACCACAGGTACTTACCTGAAATTGTTTTGGTGTCAGTCAGCTTTAATTGGGTTAACTAGTACTTTATTCCAGGATTTAAAAATGATATCTATGTGTCATCCAATGTCAAAATCAATGAAAAGGAAACCCTATTCATGCCTTCATCAAAACATTAACACTTCCTGGGAACAAGTCATGAGCACATGCTTGAGGTCATCCATCATCATCATCATCATCATCATCATCATCATCTGTGGCACACCCTGCAGCAAGAATCTATAAACTATCTTCTTTATATAAATGGGTTGGTTTGTTTTGAGAAATGTTAAACCAAAAGAACTAAATTTTATAAGTGTCACAAAAAACTTATTATATTACCAAGAATGTATGGTATATACACAACAGTTGAATAAAAACTCTGAACTCCAGAGGAGGGGAGTGGAGAGTGGCAAGCACCCTTGTTCCCCCTGACAGGCATGTATCACCTGAATGGCACATATTATGTGCTAGTCATAACTGATTTAAAATCATTACTGTATTAATTTTATTCCTGTCAATTAACAGAATAGTTAAAGTTTGTAATTAATTATGTCAGAAGTACGCTGCCACCTTCTATGGTGGGCATCCAATAAATAATGCAATACATTTTTTTCTTAAAGCAAATTGGTTTATTCAGGATTCTAACACACCATATTATTCCCCACTCTTTTGGCTACAAAAAGCCATTTTTCAACATAGTCTCCATTCAATGCAAAATGCCACCTTACTGGGCGAACCAGTATACTCGCATAGTTCCACTCTACTCCTTGACATCAGAGTCAATGTCTTGCTGCATCAATAACCTCACCATAATCCATGTACTGCTTCCCACAGTGTGTGTCCTTCACTGGGTCAAATAGATGGACATCAGAAGGTCAAGATCTGGGCTGTATGGCAGACACACACCATTGAATACCCCAACTAGCAGATGAGTGTGTCAACACCACCAACAGAGACACGTGTTGAACAGTGAGGTGTTTGATTGTGATCCATCATTCACATCGAATGAGTGTGTCTGGACATTCCATAATTGCAGGAGTCACAGTTGTGTGCGACTGGCTGGCACATGGGAGGTCGGATAGTTTGTATGACCTTTTTGTGGTGATGACTGATGCCTTGTCCAACGATTCACCATGCTTTTGTTCACTGCAGGTCTCTGTAGACATTCTGCAAATGCCTATGAATATCTGCAATGCTCTGGTTTTCAGCCAAAAGAAAGTCAGTGACAATTCTCCTCTTGGAACATACTTCTGTTACAGACACCATTTTGAAGGGTACATGTAGCACTGCCACCTATCAGAGTTTTGTGAATCTATAAGGGCTGAAATGAGAATATTTCAGGATGTCCTACAAAAAATTATACATCTTTTCAACAAAGGAAAAAAGTACTGCATTACTTATTAAATTCCCCTTACATATCTCTTCGCTGGTAACTGTTTTGCTTGTAATTGTGCTGGAGTTTAGTTGGATATATGATGAGCCAGGTTTGACACAGTGGGTCAGACCAGTAACTAGATGTTCAGACCAACCTTGCTGGGGCTGTGGCCCCCTTTCCAGAGGAAAGTGCGAGGCAAGACAAATGCCCAAAACAGGTACCAGACAGCAAACCAGGTATTGTCAGAGTAGCATCCCTGCAGTTTTTTGCATATGTGCCCTGTGTGATATGGGGTCGCAGGCTAGTTTCACTGAAATTATTAACTTAGTGTGGTGGGCACCTGCACATGCTGGGAGTCTCAGTCTTTACAAGGAGCCCATCCAGCTAAAACACACTTCAGAGGAACTTTCTTTTGTGCCTAAAAGTCACCTTCTGGGAATGCCATTCAAGCAGCGGTCATTGATGTTTAAGGACCTGGGCATCCTTTGAGAAGTGTCTGGGCTTCATTGTGAACAGGAATTCTTTCTGCTTTATAAACTTATTGGCTGACTTCCTGTCGCCACTACGTGTGTAGTGAAGAACCTCTGGTCCCCTCACTAGCTAATCTAAAAAATAGCAGAGTAGGAGAAGTCAGGATAACAATTTCTGAGAAGTGCAGACATGGAGGTAAGTGTTTTTTTTTTTTGCCTGAAGCAAGAAACTTAACTGAGGTGTGGGAGAGTAACTCAGAATTGAAACTAGCAGATTAAAGCTGTGAGCCAGGCCAAGACTCAAACTCGGGACCCATGCCTTTTGCAGGCAAGTGCTCTACCAACTGAATTACCCAAGCAGGACTCATGACTCATCCTCAAAGCTTTACTTCTGCCAGCAATTTTTTCCCCCTACCTTCCAATCTTCAGAGAAGCTCTCCTGCAAACCTTGCAGAACTTGCACTCCTGGAAGGAAGGGTATTGCAGAGACTGGGGGATGTTTCCAGAATGAAATTTTCACTCTGCAAAAGAGTGTCCGCTGATATGAAACTTCCTGGCAAATTAAAATTGTGTGCCAGACTGAGACCCAGCTCAGGACCTTTGCCTTTTGCGGGCAAGTGCTCTGATAACTGAGCTACCCAAGCACGACTCACGACCCATCTTCATAACTTTACTTCTGCCAGTACCTCATCTTTACCTTCCAAATTTCACAGAAGCTCTCCTGCAAACCTTGCAGAAATAATAATCCTGGAAGAAAGGATATTGTGGAGACATGACTTAGCCACAGCCTGAGGGATGTTTCCAGAATGAAATTTTCATGCTGCATCAGAGTGTGCAGTAATATGAAACTTCTTGACAGATTAAAACTGTGTGCCGGACCAAGACTCGAACTCAGGACCTTTGCCTTTCGCAAACAAGTGCTCTACAAGCTGAGCTGCCCAAGCAAGACTCAAGTCCTGCTCTCACAGAACTTTCCTGTGAAAGACAAAGGTCCAAAGTTTGAGTCTCAGTCCAGCACACAGTTTTAACCTGGCAGGAAGTTTCATATCAGATATCAGTGCACACTCTACTGTAGTGTGAAAATTTCATTCTGGTAACTCAGAATTGTTTAAGAACTGCATGCTTGGGTGTGTAATTGTTGGTCAATGTTGTAAAACTTTTGCAAGGAGGAGAGACAGATGTCTTCTTAGGAAAAATATTATTGGCTCAAATTTTGCAAAGCCATTTTCATTAGTGCAAGAGAACTGCATAGACTTGTAAAGCGGAGAAGAAACTCTGTGTCGATAGAGAATGGACTCTGGGACGAGATTTGGAGGAGAGCACTTGGCCTAGAGCATTGGTTCTCAGTTTATTTTATTTTATTTTATTCCCCCCCACCCCCACCCTCCCCCAATGCATGCTACACAATGTAAAAAGTTCCTGTGGTGCACTGACATATGGGCAGGGCTGGCAACAGCGAGACAGTGTAATGTACAAATCAGCAACAAAGTGTGAGCCTCAGTTTGGTGCACAAATAGCTTGTCTTTACCAATCATTTGTTCGTAGGCTTGCAGTCATATTGCAAACAGTGTTGTGTCATGTTTTGAAGTTGATTTTTAGTTACATGAATGTGCTGTCCAGTTAATGTGTTAATTTTTCAGTATAGATAACTTTTTGGTAGAATGAAGAAATGCTGAGGATGATGCAGTCACAAACAAATAACAGTAACAAAAGTGAGAATGGACTGAATCCAAATGTAAGTCTTGCGGGAACAGTGAAACCTACTGAAATACTTCATAAGTATTGAGAGAGTTACTTAAATTTTGGATTATGTTCACTGGACCCGAAAATTTTCAATCACCAGAAAGTGTCATGTATGGAGAAAACCTAGGCAGTGAATCCATGGTCCCTAGTAAATTGAAAACATATTTGAAGCATACATAGTCACTAATCTGGGAGAAATAAGAACAATTTTAGCTGACTGATTTCATCAACAGAAAAGCAAATCAAAGGTATGGTACAGAGAGCAACTATTTCTGTAAAAGCACAATTGGCCAGTTGTAAAGTCACCAAAAAAATGCATCCCCATACTACTGTAGATGATGTAATTTTTCTTGCTTTTAAGAAAACAGTGATATCAATGTTAGGTGATGACAATGAGAAGAAAATATCTTTGGTTACATTGCCAAACAATACTATTTCCTGGCAAGTTGATGATATGTCTTCAGAAATCCAGTGCAATATCCATGAAAAACAAAACAAACATCATTTGTTTTCCTTACAGCTCGACAAGTCAACTGATATAAACAAGAAATATGAATTAATGAAATTAATAAGATTTGCTGATGAGTATTCTACTATTGAAGAATTCCTTTCGTGTACTGAACTGTCCTCTATGTCAATTGGTTCAGATGTATATAGTTCTATATCCAGTATGTTGGAACAAAACAGGCTGTCCTGGAAAAGTTGTCTTTCTGTTTGCACAGATGGTGACTCAGCAATGACTGGAATATTCAAAGAATTGTTGCAGGACTGCAACAAGATATCCTGGCTGTAGGTTCAACACATTGCTTCATACACCATGAGGCTCTGATAGTGAAGACTGTTCCAAGAGAACTTAAAAGTGTTTTAGATTCGGTCGTTAACATTGTAAATTTTGATAAGTCTAGGCTCTTACCACAAGACTCCTCAATCAGTTGTGCCATAAAATGAGAACTCATCATTACACTTTGGTCCTGCATACTGAGATCTGCTGGTTGTCAAAATGTAGAGTCCTGGAAAGATTTTTTTTATTAACAAAAGAGGTATTAAATATGTGTAGTGTTGATTGGTTGGTTGTTAGGAGAAGGAGACCAGACAGCGTGATCATCGGTCTCATCGGATTAGGGAAGGATGGGGAAGGAAGTCGGCCGTGCCCTTTCAAAGGAACCATCCCAGCATTTGCCTGGAGTGATTTAGGGAAATCACGGAAAACCTAAATCAGGATGGCCGGACGCGGGATTGAACCGTCGTCCTCTCGAATGCGAGTCCAGTGTCTAACCACTGCGCCACCTCGTTCGGTGTGCAGTGTTGAAAAGCAAGGCTTGCAGCTCAGTTAAATGACAAGGAGTGGTGTGCAAAGATAGCTTATTTGGCTGACATTTTTTGCCATTTAATATTACCTATACAAGAGTATGCAAGGAAAATAAGAAAATGTACTGATGCCAAGTGATAAACTCACCAGATTCTTAAACAACTTAAAATACAGAAACCATACATGGAAAAAAAGGAAAATCTTATGATTTTTCCTCTTACTTTGAAGGTAGATCCACACTGTGACATAACTTACAAACTCATTTTAAATCATGACATGGATTTTGAGAATAGCAAGGCACAATTATTTTTCCTCCATCACTGTCTACAAATATGACAGCAATCCTTACGCTATGTCTCCAGGATCCACCACTGACATTTTGCTGGAGGGAGAAGAGCAGTTCACAGAACTTCAGACAGACCAAATGCTTCAACTGAAATACAGCGAACTACTACTTTGAAAGCAATTAATATCTTTTTGCATTTTTCTACCACCTATTCATGAAAGCACAGATTTTTGCTACTAACCAACATAAAAAACAAGAAATGTGAGAGAGTTCTCTCAGTTGACATGATATGCATGTGTGTTTGCCTTCATTTGCCACCAAAATTGAAATTTTGTGTGACAAGTAACAGGTTCAAGTTTCTCGTTAAAAGCATAAACCAATAAATAACCCAAAAATAAGTTTAAGTTCTGGAATATTGCTATATATTCTGTTGTTATTTCTCAAAAATATTCAGAGAAAATAAAATTACTTTCATTACCAATATCATTAATCCTTGGCAGATCATGCTTTATGAATCTGCCTGCTGAACATGGGGAGATATCACAGGTTGGGTGAGCAGGGTACAAGAATTATAATGTGTTTGGAGGTGTGCTGTTATGATCAGCCACATTTTGCAAATCCAGTACTTTTATCAGGTGATTCTGTGCTCACTCATGACTCAACTAGCATGTGTAGTTTCTTATTCTTCTGGAAAATTTGAGCAATCATCATGTAACCACCATGGATTTTTATTGTCATGATTCACATGTAGTTTACAGTCTTGTCATATTTACCTAACATATCCAATCTTTGTTGAGGTATTCAAGTGTTAGGTCAGCACTGTCCCATGTCAACAATTGTTAATTTTCTTAAACTTGCATTATTTGTGATTGTACAAAACCTATAATAATTTGGTATTCAGGTATGTTAGTAGAGAATTTTGTAATAAAGAGGTTAAAAATAGGGTTTAATGTGGAACACTGTTTCATTTAATAGATTAACACCCTTTTCATTATCTTTTGTGGGGAACATCTGCCATGTCTCATATCAGCTAGGGCCACGTCTCACTAATTATTTATTTGTTGCATGACACTTTTGTCATTAAACACATAAGAGTCCATGGGGAGTGATTTGACTATCAGCCAGTCCCATGGATGTAGATCATTCTGATATTTAGAGGGGCATATCAAAGGCTCAGGTGTATCTTCACATAAACAATTATTGACACCTGTACAGATTTCAAGTACTTATTACCTTTTGATCTGCAGTTAAAACAAGTAGCATAAATTTATAATCCTGTGCAGATTGATTGGTTGAAACTTTTAGGGTTGAAAATTCACTGTCATTTAAATAAAATTTTTAATAAATTCAAATGACAATAGTAATTACCAGCAAAAATTCAGAGCTAATGTAAGTAATGTACTTTTCTTGCAGAATTTTTCTAATTATGTGGTGATTTGTAGTCTGTTGATTCATCTTGATGTTATGAACAGCTCTGTAATCTGTGCTGTACTTTTGTAGGGTAATTACTTCAATGATTGGAGACGTTACTAAAGAGATTTTGTGTGTGAGATTTTGAAATTAATGGCATCTTCTATCCTTAAGATTTTTCTGTGCAAGTGCGAGGTGTATTTCCTGTTTTAAAATCTGTAGATCTGCTAAGGAATGCCTAAGTTGACATGAGCTGAAGCAAGGAGTATAGTTAGAATGTTTGCAGTGAAATGAGATTCTTGTAATCTGGAGATCTAGATAGTGGGTTTAAAATGGAGAGCTAGCAGGAAATTTGTCAACAGACTTGCTTTAGTGAGTCACAGAAAAGCACCATAGTTAAAGAAATATGAATCATGGACCTTGCCATTGGTGGGGAGGCTTGCGTGCCTCAGCGATACAGATGGCCGTACCATAGGTGCAACCACAACGGAGGGGTATCTGTTGAGAGGCCAGACAAACGTGTGGTTCCTGAAGAGGGGCAGCAGCCTTTTCAGTAGTTGCAGGGGCAATAGCCTGGATGATTGACTGATCTGGCCTTGTAACACTAACCAAAACGGCCTTGCTGTGCTGGTACGGCTGAAAGCAAGGGGTAACTACTGCCGTAATTCTTCCCGAGGGCATGCAGCTTTACTGTATGGATAAATGATGATGGTGTCCTCTTGGGTAAAGTATTCTGGAGGTAAAATAGTTCCCCATTCAGATCTCCGGGCGGGGACTACTCAAGAGGACGTCGTTATCAGGAAAAATAAAGATGGCGTTCTGTGGATCGGAGCGTGGAATGTCAGATCACTTAATCGGGCAGGTAAGTTAGAAAATTTAAAAAGGGAAATGCATAGGTTAAAGTTAGATATAGTGGGAATTAGTGAAGTTCGGTGGCAGGAGGAACAAGACTTTTGGTCAGGTGAATACAGGGTTATAAATACAAAATCAAATAGGGGTAATGCAGGAGTAGGTTTAATAATGAATAAAAAAATAGGAGTGTGGGTAAGCTACTACAAACAGCATAGTGAACGCATTATTGTGGCTAAGATAGACACAAAGCCCAGTAGTACAAGTTTATATGCCAACTAGCTCTGCAGAGGATGAAGAAATTGATGAAATGTATGATGAGATAAAAGAAATTATTCAGGTAGTGAAGGGAGATGAAAATTTAATAGTCATGGGTGACTGGAATTCGAAAGTAGGAAAAGGGAGAGAAGGAAACATAGTAGGTGAATGTGGATTGGGGTTAAGAAATGAAAAAGGAAGCCGTCTGGTAGAATTTTGCACAGAGCAGAACTTAATCATAGCTAACACTTGGTTCAAGAATCATAAAAGAAGGTTGTATACATGGAAGAATCCTGGAGATACTAGTAGGTATTAGATAGATTATACAATGGTAAGAGAGAGATTTAGGAACCAGGTTTTAAATTGTAAGATATTTCCAGGGTCAGATGTGGACTCTGACCACAATCTATTGCTTATGAACTGTAGATTAAAACTGAAGAAACTGCAGAAAGGTGGGAATTTAAGGAGATGGGATCTGGATAAACTGACTAAACCAGAGGTTGTACATAGTTTCAGGGAGAGCATAAGGGAACAATTGACAGGAATGGGGGAAAGAAATACAGTAGAAGAAGAATGGATAGCTCTGAGGGATGAAGTAGTGAAGGCTAGTAGAAATCCTTGGGTAACAGAAGAAATATCGAATTTAATTGATGAAAGGAGAAAATACAAAAATGCAGTAAATGAAGCAGGCAAAAACGAATACAAACGTCTCAAAAACGAGATCGACAGGAAGTGCAAAATGGCTAAGCAGGGACGGCTAGAGGACAAATGTAAGGATGTAGAGGCTTACCTCACTAGGGGCAAGATAGATACTGCCTACAGGAAAATTAAAGAGACCTTTGGAGAAAAGAGAGCCACTTGTATGAATATCAAGAGCTCAGATGGATACCCACTTTTAAGCAAAGAAGGGAAAGCAGAAAGGTGGAAGGAGTATATAGAGGGTCTATACAAGGGTGATATACTTGAGGACAATATTATGGAAATGGAAGAGGATGTAGATGAAGATGAAATGGGAGATACGATACTGCGTGAAGAGTTTGACAGAGCACTGAAAGACCTGAGTCGAAACAAGGCCCCCGGAGTAGACAACATTCCATTAGAACTACTGACGGTCGTGGGAGAGCCAGTCCTGGCAAAACTCTACCATCTGGTGAGCAAGATGTATGAGACAGGTGAAATACCCTCAGACTTCAAGAAGAATATAATAATTCCAATCCCAAAGAAAGCAGGTGTTGACAGATGCAAAAATTACCGAACTATCAGTGTAATAAGTCACAGCTGCAAAATACTAACGAGAATTCCTTACAGATGAGTGGAAAAACTGGTAGAAGCTGACCTTGGGGAAGATCAGTTTGGATTCCGTAGAAATATTGGAACACGTGAGGCAATATTGACCGTACAACTTATCTTAGAAGAAAGATTAAGGAAAGGCAAACCTACATTTCTGGCATTTGTAGACTTAGAGAAGGCTTTTGACAATGTTGACTGGAATACTCTCTTTCAAATTCTAAAAGTGGCAGGGGTAAAATACAGGGAACAAAAGGCTATTTACAATTTGTACAGAAACCAGATGGCAGTTGTAAGAGTCGAGGGTCACGAAAGGGAAGCAGTGGTTGGGAAGGGAGTGAGACAGGTTTGTAGCCTCTTCCTGATGTTATTCAATCTGTATATTGAGCAAGCAGTAAAGGAAACAAAAGAAAAGTTCGGAGTAGGCATTAAAATCCATGGAGAAGAAATAAAAACTTTGAGGTTCGCCGATGACATTGTAATTCTGTCAGAGACAGCAAAGGACTTGGAAGAGCAGTTGAACGGAATGGACAGTGTCTTGAAAGGAGGATATAAGATGAACATCAACAAAAGCAAAACGAGGATAATGGAATGTAGTTGAATGAAGTCGGGTGATGCTGAGGGAATTAGGTTAGGAAATGAGTTTTGCTATTTGGGGAGCAAAATAACTGATGATGGTCGAAGTAGAGAGGATATAAAATGTAGACTGGCAATGGCAAGGAAAGCGTTTCTGAAGAAGAGAAATTTGTTAACATCGAGTATAGATTTAAGTGTCAGGAAGTAGTTTCTGAAAGTATTTGTATGGAGTGTAGCCATGTATGGAAGTGAAACATGGACGATAAATAGTTTGGACAAGAAGAGAATAGAAGCTTTCAAAATGTGGTGCCACAGAAGAATGCTGAAGATTAGACGGGTAGATCACATAACTAATGAGGAAGTATTGAATAGAATTGGGGAGAAGAGGAGTTTGTGGCACAGCTTGACTAGAAGAAGGGATCGGTTGGTAGGACATGTTCTGAGGCATCAGGGGATCACAAATTTAGCATTGGAGGGCAGTGTGGAGGGTAAAAATCATAGGAGGGAGACCAAGAGATGAATACACTAAGCAGATTCAGAAGGATGTGGGTTGCAGTAAGTACTGGGAGATGAGGAACCTTGCACAGGATAGGGTAGCATGGAGAGCTGCATCAAACCAGTCTCAGGACTGAAGACCACAACAACAACAACAGACAATATGGAGCCCGGATTGACAGAAATGTAAAACATCATAGACAGTTTAGGGCTTGGTTCAACAGTATACAACATCAAGGGTGAAGCCTCAAAGTGTGCTCCCTGCCGCCGTTGGATAAGCAGCTGCCAGCAGCAAGTTGTATACTTTTAGCTCACTTATTTGTTACATAGTTTAATTCTTAATTTCTTTGCGTGTTTTTGGATACTTGCATTGTTTAATTCATAAATTTTGGGTGTATTATAGTATTTGAGAGTTGGAGCATCACATTTTAGTACCTGAGTAGTGTAAATTCGTGTAGTCGTCTGTCTTCTGTTTTTGTTTTCAACGGCCAGTGTCGGTTGGTCACAACCAGTGTGCTCCCTGCCGTCGTTGGATAAGCAGCTGCCAGCAACAAGTCGTATACTCTTAGCTCACTTATTTGTTACATAGTTTAATTCTTAATGTCTTTGCATGTTTTTGGGTACTTGCATTGTTTAATTCATAAATTTCGGGCATATTATAGTATTTGAGAGTTGTAGCATTGCGTTTTAGTACCTGAATAGTGTAAAATCGCGTAGTCTCAGTGTGTCAGCAGCGCACGAGTAGCAGCATTACTGCATTTAATAGGCAATCTTGTATTTTAATAACCATTTAAATTTTGTGTCGAATTGTTTGTGCTCTCTGTAGATTAATTCAGACGTTCTTTGCACAACAGTATTTAGCATGGATAGGGACTGCGACTGCTGTGTTCAGATGCAGGCTGAGTTGGCATCCCTTCACTCCCAGCTTCAGGCAGTGTTGGCTTCAGTCACACAGCTTGAGGCTGTTGCCAATGGGCATCACTGTGGTGGTCCGGACGGGGGTTTGTCGGGGACGGCCAGCTCGTCCCAAGCATCCCCCGATCGGACTACGGCTGTGGCTGCCCAGGATACTGCCCACATTGAGGCTGACCCCTCACCCCATGGTAGAGTGGGAAGTCATCTTGAGGTGTGGCAGGGGGTGAAAGACATTCCGGAGGGCTGAACAGAAGGCTTCTCCAGTTTGTCTGACAAACCGGTTTCAGGCTCTGTCTCTGGCTGATACTGATCTTTGGCCGGATATGGCTGCTTGTCCTGTTCCAGAGGTTGCCCCTCAGTCTGCAAGTTCCAGGTGGCTGCAGAGGGTGGGCTTACTGGTAGTTGGGAGCTCCAATGTCAGGCATGTAATGGGGCCCCTTAGGGATATGGCTGCAAGGCAGGGGAAGAAAACCAATGGGCACTCGGTATGCATACCTGGGGGAGTCATTCCAGATGTGGAAAGGGTCCTTCTGGATGCCATGGAGTGTACAGGGTGCACCCATCTGCAGGTGGTTGCTCATGTTGGCACCAATGATGTGTGTCACTATTGATCGGAGGAAATCCTCTCTGGCTGATTTGGTGAAGACTGCCAGTCTTGCTAGTGGGATGAAAGCAGAGCTCACCATCTGCAGCATCGTCAACAGGACTGACTGCAGATCTTTGGTATAGAGCCAAGTGGACGGTTCTGCTGGATAGGTCAGGAGTTAACTACAGTCGGCTACACAGGTAGCAGGGGCTGTGTGGCATGGACTGGGCGGTTTTTTAGGTTAGATGGCCTCGGGCAAGTACAGAAAGGGCAACAGCCGCAAAGGGTGCGGGGCAAAGTCAGGACATGCGGGGGCCAAGCAGCAACCGGTATTGTATTTGTAAACTGTTGAAGCTGTGTTGGTAAAGTACTGGAACTTCAAGCGCTGATAGAAAGCACCGAAGCTGAAATTGTTATAGGTACGGAGAGCTGGCTCAAGCCAGAGATAAATTCTGCTGAAATTTTTACAAAGGCACTGATGGTGTTTAGAAAGGATAGATTGCATGCAACCGGTGGTGGCGTGTTTGTCGCTGTTAGTAGTAGTTTATCCTGTAGTGAAATAGAAGTGGATAGTTCCTGTGAGTTATTATGGGTGGAGGTTATACTCAACAACTGAGCTAGGTTAAGTAATTGGCTCCTTTTACCGACCTCCCGACTCAGCAGCATTAGTGGCAGAACAACTGAGAGAAAATCTGGAATACATTTCACATAAATTTCCTCAGCATGTTATAGTCTTAGGAGTAGATTTCAATTTACCAGATATAGACTAGGACATTCAGATGTTTAGGATGGGTGGTAGGGACAGAGCATCGAGTGAAATTATACTGAGTGCACTATCCGAAAATTACCTTGAGCAATTAAACAGAGAATCGACTCGTGGAGATAACATCTTGGACCTACTGATAACAAACAGACCCGAACTTTTCGACTCTGTAATCGCAGAACAGGGAATCAGTGATCATAAGGCTGTTGCAGCATCCCTGAATATGGAAGTAAATAGGAATATAAAAAAAGGGAGGAAAGTTTATCTGTTTAGCAAGAGTAATAGGAGGCAGATTTCAGACTACCTAACAGATCAAAACGAAAATTTCTGTTCCAACACTGACAATGTTGAGTGTTTATGGAAAAAGTTCAAGGCAATCGTAAAATGCGTTTTAGACAGGTATGTGCCGAGTAAAACTGTGAGGGACGGGAAAAACCCACCGTGGTTCAACAACAAAGTTAAGAAACTTGTGGTGTCACTGCCAGACACCACACTTGCTAGGTGGTAGCCTTTAAATCGGCCGCGGTCCGGTAGTATACGTCGGACCCGTGTGTCGCCACTGTCAGTGATTGCAGACCGAGCGCCACCACATGGCAGGTCTAGAGAGACTTCCTAGCACTCGCCCCAGTTGTACAGCCGATTTTGCTAGCGATGCTACACTGACACATACGCTCTCATTTGCCGAGACGATAGTTAGCATAGCCTTCAGCTACGTCATTTGCTACGACCTAGCAAGGCGCCATTACCAGTTTATATTGAGATTGTTATTAACGAATCAACAAGAGCGATGTACACCAATTATGGATTAAAGTTAAGTATTCCAAGAACTACGTTCTTTTCTTATTAGACTCAACTCCTTTAATTGTTCCAGACCTCACGCCAGTCTGCGTGAGCTTTGAACGTGTGCATTTCGGCCTCCTCTAGCAACACGGTGTTGGCTCTTCTGCCAACACTACATTGGCGACGAGTGTAAAAACGGTCTTCTTCTTTATACTTGCTTAAATTACTTGTGTCATGGCTTTGCCACAATCTCCAGATGTACTGTCCGAATTTTATCGCTTGCAGAATCAGCAGACGCAGGCCTTATTGGATGCCCTTGGACAGCTCGTCCAGGGTCAACGTGCGATGCAAAACGATGCGGCCGCCGCCGCTCCACCGCTCCCGCAGCCACAACATGCAGTTGCACCACCTTTTCGTCCTTTTGATGCGGCACTGGAAAGCTGGACGGAGTGGTCACGCCAATTTGGATTCCATATCGCCGCCTACAGAATTCAAGGTATTGAGCGGCAGCCTTTTTTATTTCGTGTGTAGGCGTCCAGACGTACCAAGTGATAGTGAAATTGTTTCCCCGACGCGACGTAGCAACTTTGTCCTATGACGAAATTTTGTCTGCATTAGATGCATATTTCAAGGAATCAGTCAATGTAGTTGCCAAACGGTATACGTTCTTTCGTACAAAACGTACGGCCGGTCAAACTAATCGGGAGTGGGTTGCAACTTTGCAAGGCCTTACTAGGGATTGTGCTTTTGAGTGTGAATCTGGACTCCCTTATTCAGATACTATGGTGCGTGATGCAATTGCACAGAACGTTTCTGATGTTCGTATAAGGGAACAGATTTTGAAACTAGTCAATCCCTCCCTTCAACAAGTGATAGACATATTGGATAGGCAAGACACACTTGACTTTGCTCAGGGATCATTTGAACCTTCCCCAGCTGTGTGTCACATTAACCGGCCCGCCGGGTGAGCTGCACGGAACAGTAAACAGCCCTCGCGCCCGTCCGCGCAGTTGCCGCCAAGCTCTCCGCTACGTGTGCCGCGCAAGCACGCAAATGCAGTGCTAAAGTCATGTCCGCAGTGTGCTACTAGACATTCGCGTGAGACTTGCCTGTCACGCCAAGCTATTTGCTTTTTCTGTAATAAAAAAGGCCATGTTCAAAGTGTTTGCCAGAAAAAGCTCAGATCGGACACTCACAACGATTCCAGGCCCTTTGCTTTGTGCCGGACTCGAACCAAGAATACTCAGACTCATGCACCTTCGCCCATGGAAATTCATGTAGTTACTTCCACTCCGCCCAGTGCCACTCTCTCTAACAGTGACTGTGTTCGTCCCTCAAATAGTGTGCGTCGACGGAAATCCCGTCAAGTCGCCAGTGCTTCGGCACCAGTGTCTGTTCACGTTGCACGAGACAGTCGCTCTTGTCGTCAGCAGGACAATAAACTTTTTGTAGACTTGGACATTACTGGCAACGTGGTCCCATTCCAGCTCGATACCGGAGCTGCAGTTTCACTAGTCAATAAAGACACGTACAAACAACTGGGCACACCTCCGTTGCGTGCCGCAAATGTTAAGTTAAATAGTTATTCCGGTCAGAATATCCCTGTGTTAGGACAGTGCAGCCTTCTTGCAACATACAAGGGACAAACAAAACTTGTGTCATTTTATGTACTTCGTTCTTCTTCTGCAGTGAACTTGATTGGTTTAGATTTATTTCAGTTGTTTAACTTGTCTATAGTCAATCAGGTCCTATCAGTGAACCAGACTGTGCCTTCAGCCAGTGTTTCTCGTCTATGTGAAGAATTTGCAGGCATTTTTGCACTGGGCCTTGGTTGCGCTAAGAACTATGAAGCCCATTTGGAACTGAAAGTAAAAGCGCAACCGAAATTTTTCCGAGCGCGCAATGTTCCCCACACATTGCGTGATGAGGTCGCAAGAACCTTACACGATTTGGAATCACAAGGTGTGATTGAACGTGTGCAGGCTTCTCTCTGGGCCTCACCCTTAGTAATATTGCCAAAACCTTCCGGAAAATTGAGACTTTGTGTGGACTTCAAGGCTACGGTGAATCCACAACTAGTGATTGCAACTTTTCCTTTACCCCGCCCGGAAGATCTTTTTGACAAACTGTGCCCAGGTAAATATTTTTCGAAGTTGGACCTCGGAGATGAGTACTTGCAAATACCAGTGGACGACGAATCCCAGCGTGTCTTGGTGGTTAACATGCATCTTGGTTTGTATCGATTCAAACGACTGCTATTCGGGTGTGCATCCGCCCCTGCATTGTTTCAGCAATATTTACAAACTGTTTGTGCATCGGTCCCTACTGCAGCAAACTATCTGGACGATATTGTGATCTCCGGAAAGACGGAAGAAGAACATTTAGCCAATCTCCGAACGTTATTTCAGGTCTTGCGACAAAATGGTCTTCGCTTGCGGAATGACAAATGTGTGTTTTTTGCTCGTGACTTACCCTATCTGGGACATGTAATCAATGCCCAAGGCATACATCCCAGTCCGGAACACCTCCGTGCCATACAAGACTTGCCTTCGCCGCAGAATTTGGAGCAGCTACTGAGTGTGCTGGGAAAAATCAATTACTATAACAAATATGTGCGCCACGCCTCTTCCAGTTCAGCTCCGCTTCATCGCTTATGCCGTAAAGGTGTTCCGTTCATCTGGACGACGGAATGCGAACGCGCCTTTCGCCAGTTGAAATCGGCGTTGCTTTCCACTACTTGCCTTACGCCATTCGATCCCCAGAAACCCCTTTTGTTGATGGTAGATGCATCAGATTTCGGGATTGGTGCTGTGCTTGCGCACAAAGATGGATCACATGATCGCGCTATTGCCTTTGCGTCCAAATTGCTCTCGTCTGCGCAAAGAAATTATTCACAGATCGAGAAAGAAGCCTTGGCTCTCGTATTTGGTGTTACAAAGTTTCATGATTTCTTGTATGGTCGTCACTTTACCATCATCACAGACCACAAACCTTTGACATCGCTTTTTCAACCGAACAAGCCTGTACCTCCACGTACAGCGCAGAAATTCATTCGTTGGTCTATTTTCCTCTCGCAGTACCGCTATGATATCTTGTATTGGTCCACTGCTAAGCACAGAAACGCCGATGCGTTGTCCCGTTTGCCTGTTGCTGAGGATAGAGCATTCGATTCTTCCGAACTTTCTTGCATGTTCATTGACTCGGAAACCGATGACGTGGTCGAATCGTTTCCGATTGATTTTCGTCGTGTAGCTACAGCCACAGCTGCTGACCCTGTCCTTGCTACCGTTTTGCGTTTTGTTGCTACGCAATGGCCCTTGTCAAAGTCATGGATCGAGGATCCGTTGGTTCGCCGATTTTTTGCTCACAAGGAGAGACTTTTTGTATGATGTGGTGTTTTGCTGTTGCGTTCTGATAATGATCAGTCCAGGGTCGTGGTCCCACGTTCGTTACAGTCCTCTGTCTTACGGCTTCTCCACCAAGGACATTGGGGTATAGTGCGAACGAAACAACTTGCTCGTTAGCACTGTACTTGGTTCGGAATCGATGCTGCGATTACCAATATGTGCTCTTCTTGCATGGCGTGTGCCGAACAACAATCCGCACCGCCGCGGAAATTCTTTGCATGGCCGAAAGCCACTTCCCCTTCGCAACGCTTACACACCGATTTTGCTGGTCCATTCTGGAATGCTCGATGGTTGGTTGTGGTCGATTCTTTCAGTAATTTTCCTTTTGTTGTCCGGATGTCTTCCACGACGTCATCTGCCACCATCCAAGCGTTATCTGCTATCTTTTGCATTGAAGGTCTTCCACAGACTATTGTTTCCGACAATGGCCCACAATTCGTGTCTGCAGAATTTCAGTCATTCTGCAAGGCCACTGGTATTCAACATCTGACATTCGCGCCATTTTCGCCTCAGTCGAACTGTGCCGCTGAACGATTGGTCCGGACTTTCAAGTCACAGATGTTGAAGCTGAAAGAGTCGCATTCTCGGGAGGACGGGTTATTGCTCTTTTTGTCCTCGTATCGCTCTCAGCCCCGAGATGGTCGCTCACCGGCTGAGTTGCTCCACGGTCGTCCTCATCGAACCTTGATGTCTTTGCTACATCCGCTGCATCAGGTTCCTGTGCAGCGGCAGCCACCTGCTTTTGCTCCAGGCGACGTTGTGTACTGTCGCAACTATCGCGGGTCACGGCGTTGGCTCGCAGGGCGCGTTCTTCGCAGCCTCGGCCGCGCTATGTATCTGGTCTTTGGGGCCTCTGGTG
The DNA here is from genome assembly GCF_023898315.1 of Schistocerca nitens. Taxonomy (NCBI): domain Eukaryota; kingdom Metazoa; phylum Arthropoda; class Insecta; order Orthoptera; family Acrididae; genus Schistocerca; species Schistocerca nitens. The sequence continues at coordinate 419,716,122 of NC_064617.1, read as the reverse complement.
AGGTGCGTCGGCATCTCAATCAGCTGCGCCTCTGTCGTCGCACGGGTTCTGCCGCTCCCCGTCTGCTTTCAGCGACGGTGCCGTCCGATCAGCGCCCTGGGGACCCATCTACTGGCTCGCCTCATCCCCAGGTGTTACCGACGCTGCCTTCCATTTTGCCCCATGGTGACGCGCCGCCGCCGCCGCCTGTTCTCCCGCCGGCGACGCCCGCAGTGGATGCTTCGCTGCAGCCGCCAAGCGCCTCCCTGGGTCACGCGCCGCCGATCGCTTCCCGTGACCAGCTGTCCTCCGACATGGAACTCTTGCCCGCTCCGGACCAGATGGCGTCTTCGCCCGTCGGGTACCCCGACGCGATGGAGGTCGACCCTTCGGCCCCTCCTGTCTCTCTACGGGCGCATACACCGCATGTTGGCGTGCACCCTGGACTAGGTTTTCAGGCGTTTCCTAGCTCCCCTCGGACCGAATGGCCGGGTGTGGGTGGCACAGCCTCGCCTGTTGTTAGGCTCCTCATCTCGTCGCATACGTGAACATGGGGTCCCCCCCACGGCGGACGGAAGCCTTATAACACAACCGTTCGCCGATTTGCGGGGGAGGAATGTGGTGTCACTGCCAGACACCACACTTGCTAGGTGGTAGCCTTTAAATCGGCCACGGTCCGGTAGTAAACGTCGGACCCGCGTGTCGCCACTGTCAGTGATTGCAGACCGAGCGCCACCACACGGCAGGTCTAGAGAGACTTCCTAGCACTCGCCCCAGTTGTACAGCCGATTTTGCTAGCGATGCTACACCGACACATACGCTCTCATTTGCCGAGACGATAGTTAGCATAGCCTTCAGCTACATCATTTGCTACGACCTAGCAAGGCGTCATTACCAGTTTATATTGAGATTGTTATTAACGAATCAACAAGAGCGATGTACACCAATTATGGATTAAAGTTAAGTATTCCAAGAACTACGTTCTTTTCTTATTAGACTCAACTCCTTTAATTGTTCCAGACCTCACGCCAGTCTGCGTGAGCTTTGAACGCGTGCATTTTGACCTCCTCTAGCAACACGGTGTTGGCTCTTCTGCCAACAATACAAAACAAGTGCAAAAGCAAAGAGAGCTTCACTGCAAGTTTAAACACAGCCAAAACCTCTCAGACAAACAGAAGCTAAACGATGTCAAAGTTAGCATAAGGAGGGCTATGCATGAAGCATTCAGTGAATTCGAAAGTAAAATTCTATCTACCAACTTGACAGAAAATCCTAGGAAGTTCTGGTCATATGTTAAATCAGTAAGTGGATCGTAACAGCATATCCAGAAACTCTGGGATGATGATGGCATTGAAACAGAGGGTGTTTCAGCGTAAAGCTGAAATACTAAACACCTTTTCCCAAAGCTGTTTCACGGAGGAAGACCGCACTGCAGTTCGTTCTCTAAATCCTCGCACGAACGAAAAAATGGCTGACATCAGAATAAGTGTCCAAGGAATAGACAAGCAACTGAAATCATTCAACAGAGGAAAGTCCACTGGACCTGATGGGATACCAATTCGATTCTACACAGAGTATGTGAAAGAATTTGCCCCCCTTCTAACAACCATGTACTGCATGTCTCTAGAGGAACAGAAGGTTCCAATTGATTGGAAAAGAGCACAGGTAGTCCCAGTTTTCAAGAAGGGTCGTCAATCACATGCGCAAAACTATGTGCCTATATCTCTGACATTGATCTGTTGTAGAATTTTTAGAACATGTTTTTTGCTCCCGTATCATGTCATTTCTGGAAACCCAGAATCTACTCTGTAGGAATCAACATGGATTTCGGAAACAGCGATCATGTGAGACCCAACTCGCTTTATTTGTTCATGAGACCCAATATTAGATACAGGAAGGCGTTTGATAGAGTTCTGCACTGTCGCCTGATAAACAAAGTAAGAGCCTATGGAATATCAGACCAACTGTGTGGCTGGATGAAGAGTTTTTAGCGAACAGAACACAGCATGTTGTTCTCAATGGAGAGACGTCTACAGACATTACAGTAACCTCTGGCGTACCACAGGGGAGTGTTATGGGACTGTTGCTTTTCAAAATATATGTAAATGACCTAGTAGATAGTGTTGAAAGTTCCATGCGGCTTTTCACGGATGATGCTGTAGTATACAGAGAAGTTGCAGCATTAGAAAATTGCTGTGAAATGCAGGAAGATCTGCAGTGGATAGGCACTTGATGCAGGGAGTGGCAACTGACCCTTAACATAGACAAATGTAATGTATTGCGAATATATAGAAAGAAGGATCTTTTATTGTATGATTATATGATAGCGGAACAAACACTAGTAGCAGTTACTTCTGTAAAATATCTGGGAGTATGCATACGGAACGATTTGAAGTGGAATGATCATATAAAATTAATTGTTGGTAAGGCGAGTGCCAGGTTGAGATTCATTGGGAGAGTCCTTAGAAATTGTAGTCCATAAACAAAGGAGGTAGCTTACAAAACACTCGTTCGACCTATACTTGAGTATTGCCCATCAGTGTGGGATCTGTACCAGGTCAGGTTGACAGAGGAGGTAGAGAAGATCCAAAGAAGAGCGGCGCGTTTCATCACAAGTTTATTTGGTAAGCGTGATAGCGTTACGGAGATGTTTAGCAAACTCAAGTGGCAGACTCTTCAAGAGAGGCGCTCTGCGTCTCGGTGTAGCTTGCTGTCCAGGTTTTGAGAGGGTGCATTTCTGGATGAGGTATCGAATATATTGCTTCCCCCTACTTATACCTCGGGGGAGATCACGAATGTAAAATTAGAGAGATTCGAATGCGCACGGAGGCTTTCCAGCAGTCGTTCTTCCCAAGAACCATACGCGAGTGGAAAAGGATGTAATGACAGTGGCACATAAAGTGCCATCCGCCACACACCGTTAGGAGGCTTGCAGAGTATAAATGTACATGTAGATGATGAAGTTGTAGAACAAATAAAAATCATTAACAATGCACAAGTTGCTACTAAGTGAACAGCTTGGACACTGAGTGTCTTTATTAGAAGAAGGGACCACAGTACTCTGCAATGAGACTAAGAAGGTGACAAAGCAGGTTGGAATACTAATAAAAATGGTGGGACAGCTATTATTGCATTATGATGCAAGTCTCTGGAAAATATGAGAGATCATGAAGAGATTCAGACAAACATAAATCAGTGCAGTCAAGAGGTGTTTCTCCAGATACAGTGGCATACTGGTAATAGTAATAGTACAAGTGACAATGTGAAAGAGGTAGAACTGAGAATGAATGAGGCATAGAACAGACAAGAAGATGAGGAATGCGCAATCTGACTGACAGACTGTGCTGCATTAGGGAACACGCGTTCAGTCATCTTCTCACACTGGGATAAACTACTATGACTGTGGTGAAGATGAGAGACGCAGACATTTCATCTTAATCCTACAATACTCACCCTTTTGTGACCCATCAAACAACCTGCATCCAAAGATTTTGACTGATCAGTTCCAGGATGCATTGCCATCGTCATGATCCCATGCTTTGGAGATTAATTTTATATGTGAAGACCTCTGTGAAGAAGACACAGTGTGCTTGTGACTCATTGTGGAAGATAGTAAAATATAAGACAGTTTTCAAGCATGCATTTCTCTATAAATATTGGTCTAAGGCAAACCAGGATAAAGTAAAACTGAAAATACTGTATGAAACAAATACTAACAAAGAGATAGAGGGGCTGCCCAGTACTTACCTCAGCTCAGTATAGCTGATAGATACTCAGAACAGAAAATTTACATTCCTAGCTTTTGGAACTTTGTTCCTTCATCAAGGAGGAGAGAGGGAAAAAAAGGGAAGAAGGGAAGGTGGATTCAGTTACTCTCAACCCATGTTCATAACCTGGGTTGAGAGTAACTGAATCCACCTTCCCTTCTTCCCTTTTTTCCCTTCTCTCCTCCTTGATGAAGGAACAAAGTTCCAAAAGCTAGGAATGTAAATTTTCTGTTCTGTTTTGTGTATCTATTGGCTGTACTGAGGTGAGGTAAGTACTGGCCAGGCCCTCTATCTCTTTGTTAGTATTTTTTTCACATCTTTATTTGAGATTTTCCATTAATCATGAAAATACTGTATTTATGATGGAAACATACAGCAGCTTAAGGTATTATATACCCAAGAATATTTCAAGGAAATTGTCTGTTCCAGTCAGTTCATGGGCATGCCATTTGAACTACCCATGGTGATACAAATTTGTCTGACAAAGTTACCATTTGGACATCAGCATGAAATTACAGCAGGAAGAAGTATGCAGGATGTGAAACTGTTTTAAAATTTGCTACAAGAATTTGATTATGACTGTGGTGCAGTGTCATGGGAACCTGTGCATTTTGCACAAAATTTTTTTCTGCCAGAAAAGTGAGAACTTCACAACCTCAATTAGAGAGACAGAAACCCACTGACATGAAAGACACACATAGTAAGGTAATCGGTCACCGCATTTTAGGCTGGATGAATGGTGGTACAAAGACAGAAGGAATGATCATCGATTTGAACAGTGAGTGGAGGTATTAGAGATCCACAACTCTAATACTCAGTGTGACAAATGGATTGATTTGCTCTGAGACTGACTAACAGCGGAAATTCTGGACTTGACAGGGCAACTATAAGTCTATCCTGAGCTTATCTTATTGACTTTGGTGAATTTCAGTAAACATTATCACAAGAGGAGAGTGAAGGGGAGAGCATTGCCTACCCAATAATTAATGTATATATGAGTGATAGCACAGAACCACATGTACTGGATTCAGGGAGCAGGTATCTGTGCTTGACAAAGAATTATACAAGGCATGTGATGCTTAGTATTCAAAAGGTGTGGAATGAGAGTGCTCAGTACAGTGAGCAGCAAAAGTGCAGAAGTGAAGGAAGAAGTTAGGGTTGATTTTGAATGTCATTGCACATGCTCAGCATGAACTTTTTAGCTGTTCAATATCTTCCTGTTAAAAAAAACTTTGCAAAATAATTTTGCACCTCAAGGAAAGGTTTGCTGTGGTGTGGATGGATGATCAAGAGGTCAAATAAAGGTTGAGAGACAACTGTGAGGAACCAGGAGAAGGGAGTTTCAGTATGTTAGTACTCTTGGCTACTAACGATGATGGTCCCTCAGTGTTAGGATGTGGAGATGAGCTTTTAACATGCAACCAGGAGCTGGATGAAGTGCCATTTGCTGTCATAGCAATGTGAGTAATGAGAATGTATGACAGAGACTTTTGAGTGATGGGGGAAGAGGATCCAAGGAGTAATGGGATTGTGTACCTGATCAACCACTGGTCTCAGTAATGCCTTAAGTGCAAATTTAGTAACCTTTGTAAGAGGTGAAGATGATGAAGACGAATACAGAGATGATAGTGAAGAATGGGAATATGTGGTCACTGGTGAGTCAGAAGCTGAAGATACTGAATACATGGGATGCAACATCTTTGAAGATAGAGATCTGAATTTTGATATCTTCAATCTGAGGGCTTTTGTTGATGCTTCATTGGTCACAGATGATCAGAGGGATCTTGGGACTGACTCAGTATGACAAGTACATGGCAGAAGACCAAAGGGCAAGATCAATGGGAGAGTAATTATTGGGAGCGCAGCACTGCTATTCATGGAGATGCAGACGAGAAGTGGAATTTTGTATGAAGAACAGGACAGTGCTAGTTGAAGTGAAACAAGTTCTGTATCATGTGTGAGATACAGGACTTACCCAGTTCACTGTTAGTAGCACCATGTCACCTTAACGTGTCTGTGTGTAGCATGCAAGTATTTCACCACAATTAAGTATAAAATTAAAAGTGAAAAATTATGCTTAAAACTTTGTTAAAATATATTTTATTGTGATAACATTTCAGATATCAAGTCTTAATGTAACTAGACTTGATAGTTTCCGTAAAAATGCAGGTTTAAGAAAAAAATAAGTGGCGCTAAATAATAAAGCTAGAAAGAGAGAATTTGATCAGAATGTGCCTATGGAGCTCATAAATAAATGGTGCAAGTTTCAAAGCTAAAGAGCAATAATTACAACCGGAATCCACGTTTTTAAGAAAACTGGAAGGCGCTAAAAACTGGACTTAGAAATGTAAAAATTTGTTTTATGCTTCAGTTCACCCTATAAATAATAACTGAGTGACCATGTTAAGTTACCTCCTATAATTTTTGACTGATTAAGTGAAAATCAAAATTGTAACTAAAATATAACCATTTGTAGTAGATTAAGTACCTGTCATTTTAATAGTAGAGAATTTCGGTTACAGCAGATGATAAAACCTACTAAGTGATAGAGCTATGCCAAATTTTAGAACTTTAATAACAACAACATTCTATGCAAATTCTAGTAAAGGTACGGTTCAGAGGTAACGATCTACTGTTAGTTTCACTATAACAATTCTAGAAGGCAAAGTTTTTATTGAAGCAAGCTGAAACTTTTTCTGTGCTTTCAAACAACTTACCTAAATACATGTAAAAATTAAGAAGATTCTGAATTGATTCATAACCATGTTATTAATGATAGTGTGTCCGAGAAAGTGGTCATTCTGAGGCTGCTGCCATGTGTTATGGCAGTAGACAACAGACATTCCCTCGGCCGTCCACTGCAGCACCTATATAAATATAGCCTGAGAGGCAGTAGAAAGGTTCACTTCACATTCAGCCACTGTAAGATCCACATCTGTTAACTGTCAGATTGCACTCTGCCTCAGATGATGTCAGAGATGGACTGTGACAAATCGTGCATTTGCTGTAAAAATGGATAGTAAACTCACGAGGACTGTACACCATCCTGGATCACTTAGAATTCATAAAAGTAACTGTTAGTGTGGGTCCCCCCCCCCCTCCCCCCCCCCCCCCCTGGAGCTACTGCAGTAGGTGATTACAGCCATCTTCACTGCCACAGCTGCTGCTGCTGCTACCTGCATCACGTTGTAATGTGTCGCATCACAGTTGCTGGTACACCACACAATTAAGCAAGAAATTAACTGAAGTCAAGAATATTTAAAGTATTTGTTAATTGCTGCTAACGGGTTACTAAAAATGGATACTTATATAAACGTTAAGAAGGAACCAGTCTCTGACCATGAATCCTCAGAATCAGAAATTAAATTTAATAAGGATGTTTCCATCGAACCAATAAATATAAAGTTAGAGTGTGATTTGTTAAAGGTAGTATCCGATTTGAATTTCAGTGATACTGAAAGGATAGAATCATTTTATGATGGCAAAGTAATTGAAATATAGGTAAAAAAAGGAGAAGAGATAATTAATAACCTTATAAGATAATGAAACAGAGCTCAATATGTCTCAAACTAAGCCAGGCCAGGTAATGCAAGAAACCCCTTTAAAATCAATGGAAATGCCAAGCCACAATGTAGAGGCTCCAAATTGGATGCAATTATTGTTTGCCAAACTCGAATCACATCATAAAGAATTAAATAATAAAATTGAATCTACTAGTAAGGAGCTCAGGGATAGTAATAAAGAACTAGAAAATAAGATTGAGTCTAGAAATAAGGAAATGAGGGATAGTAATAAAGAGTTAAAGGAGGAAATGACCTCCAAATTGAATAGTTTAAATTATAATACATATAAATTGATGCTATCCACCATGATCTACAAGTCAAAGTAGGGCAGCAGTTAAATAAAGTTCATAGTACATTCAAATGCAAAATTGAAAAGGTTTGCAAAGATTTTCAAGATGCAGATGAACTTTTGGAAAGGAGGTTGTCAGAAAGAATAGGCAATGAATCCAAACTTTGCTATAGAAGAGCAGAGGAAATAAAGATTAAAGTAGATACCTGTCAGAAAAATGCTAAGGAAGTAAAAGAAACTTGTAATAAAATTTGTGAAGATGTGGACAAAAGATGTTCTGACAGGGTAGAGGCAGTAGAATTACATGTAGAAGGACTGAATACTAACATTGCTAACCTAGAAAATGGAGTAACCTCTGGTAGTACTAGTAATACTATTGTACAGCATGTGACTTCAGTTGATACCGTTTTTATTGGGTGTTGACAGTTTTTATATTTTGATCCAGACAAACAAATTCATCCATTAGAATTCTAGAATGATGTTGAAGATGTTCTGCCTAATGCATGGTCAGAAAGGGAGAAAATTTCCTTCATAAGAAGTCATTTGTCAGAAGATGCTTTGCAGTGGTCAGCTGACATTATGATGAAATGTAAAACTCTGTCTGAATTTAAATCTGCATTTCTTAACAAATACTGGACACACAAGAAACAGAACGATGTTTTAAAAGAGTTTTGGAGTTGTAAAAAGTTTGCTCCAGGACATGAGCCAGTAAAAGATTTCTTTAGAAAGTGGGCTTCACGACTGTCACATCTGACAGAACAGATGAAACCAGATATGATTATTATGAGTTTAGAAGGTAAGCTGCCTTGGTACTGGCAGAAAAGAATGATTTCAGCTCCTAGAGGTAATGTAGATAAATTCATTGAATATCTGGAGTGAGCTGAAAGAATAGCTACTGTGGAGGAGCAGATGCAAAATAGTAACAGATCTTCTAACAATCACGTACAAAACAGAAATCATGACAGTGGGAATGTGAATGTTAAAAGTATGGAGGCTAGGAATACAAGGACAAATCAAAATCAAGGCCATGGAAGAGGAAGAGGGGGTAGACACTCACCATGCTTTCGTAACAGTTATTATGAAGAAAGCAGAAATGTAAACAGAATGCCATTGAGATAAGAAGGGGAACAAAATGCTACCTTATCTAAAGCTGTATCAAATGAACATAACAGGCCATATGTGGGAAACTAAATCCCATCTATGAGGAAACTGGCACTCAGAAGGTGGTAACTGTAACATAGCCAGTAACAAAAATGCAAACAACGGTCAGCCAACACATGCAAATAGAACATAGGGATGAGAAAATAGGAACAGACAGTACTAGTGATGTGTCAAACCACTCTCATAATATAGTGGACAGTATTTTGAGTACTTTGAAGAAATGGGTCAAAGAAGAACATGAATATGCTGTAGGTAATAGGGAAGAAGTAATTAATGGTTTTGAGTCTCATATGTAAAAAGATGAGGTAAGAGCTTACATCTTCGATGATGATGGCAATCTAAAAGCTAAAGTTGAGTTAGTAGAATTGGTTTTGCAAAGTTTTAAGGAGGAGGCATTGATGAATTGATGAATGAAGGGGGTAGCAATAGTAATGAAGTCAAGGAACCTAATAGCTGTATTGACTTGTCACAAATGGTAAAAGCCGATGACGGTATTATAAATAACAATGTTGTGCAGGGATGCAATTGTCCAGAGTCAGTGGATGGTTTGACTGATGTGCAGCAAACAGAAGTAGCGGGAGTTGTCAAGTGCTTTGAAGTAAAATTAGTGGACAGGATGGAAAAGGCAGCTAATAATGTAAGATTGATGAGCTCCAAAATTTAATTGTGAATGTACTTGCAGCTGATCAAAACTACTTTAGCTGGAAGCAAATTGAGAAGGATTTATTAGAAGATGTGTATGAGAAACGTGTTCAGTGTAAAATAACACACCCTATTATAAAACTAACACATAAGTTGTAACAGTGAGTTGTCTTCTTGACAGTGGCAGTGGAGCAAGTGCTCTGTCCCAAGCATTTTTTGATTCTGTTCCCAATACGAGTGAATTAACCATCATGAACAGGCATGGCTTGTGGTTTCTATACTGGGGAAGGCTGCGGCATTTATCAATTGAAGCCAATATAGACCTCGGGTTATGCTACAGATTAGTCTGACATAAACAACTAAGAATTCAGGGGGAGGGGGGTGGGCAGATCACTCTCTACCCATAATTTTACGTACTGTATCTGCTATAATCAGGTATTAAATATCATTAGAAGCTAACTTCGAGTTAAAATCTTTGGTTAGTGTTTTTATATGTCATCAATACATTTTCTGACACTTTGCAGGAAATCTTATGAAAAGACGCGTTTCGGAGAGATCTTTAATGCGATGAATGTTAACTTTGCGGCTGCTTAATATTTTTGGTGTTTTCAGTTCTAAATTTAAGGCGTTTATTGTAGTTTAGCTCCAAAGCTCGAAGTTAAATGTTTTTCGCTGTAATTATGTTTTTTCACCTTTGCGTGAAAATTCTTTAAGTCAGTGGTACCAGTTTCAGCCCAGGTACTATCAGTACTATTTGTACGAAGACAGGTGAAACAGAAAAATGCATTTTTCACTTCACAACCACACAACCATTCAGCTGCATTGTACATTGCTCTATTAAAACTGTGTTTGTATCCTTGCCTAGATTTGCACTGTTTCTGTTCTTGATTGATCGTTAGATCGGGTCTGGATGCACCAAGTTCTTTCACTATCATCCTATGGCCGTGTTCCAAGTTTTTACATATTAAATTGCACACTGAATTCATATTGCGCTGGTTTCACACTCGCGGTATGTCGCAGATATTCACAAGCAAGTAAAACTCACTAAAATCTTGCAAAATACACTCCGAAAAAGAAACTTGCTAATATGACACAGTATCAACAAAAGCAGTCAGCATCAGCAAGCAAGGAAAGTAAAGTAACGGGACAAATTTCGTGTGCTTTCTCCTCTTATCACTTATGAAACTCTCGCTAGATGGCAGTACTGTTATGTTACGGTAGTCTAGTGGCAAGACTCAAGTTTCACAAGGAATTTGCAAGCAATAAGAGAATCTTTTATAGGAAGTAGTAGGTGGTAATAATGGAACCTAGGAACTGCCTATTAGAGTGATGTAGAATAAAGGATACTTAGAGGAAAATACTGAACTCAGTAATAATGTGCAAGATGCTAACGTTGAAGAGAGATACACCCTAGAAGAAATAGAGGAAAAGGTACAATCTACAAAGCAAATTTCTGATGTACAAAGAGCAGAATTAAAGAGTGTATTAACTAAGCTTCATAATGTATTCTCGAACGCACCTGGTGAAGTTAAAGGGTATGAATGCCATTTGAGTATAAAGCCTGGGTGGGCATTTTTCAAGAAACCATATCAGATACATGTTTCAAGAAAACAAGCAGTTAGAAATGAAATTCAATCTATGCTGGCATGAGGTGTCATTGAGCAGGCAGTTAGTGAATATAATAATCCTCTTGTTGTTGTGCCTAAGTGTGATGGAAGTGTTAGATTAGTACTGGATGCACACTGATTAATTGAAACTGTAATCAGAGAAAGTGATCATCCACAGAATATGGACAAGCTGATTCAAAAATTCCAAGCACTTAGATACCTCACACCAATGGACATTACTTGTGGGTGCTGGGATTTGCCCCTGGCAAAGGAATCATGTAAATATACAGCCTTTTCGTGTGAAGGAGTGTGTTACCAGTACAAAGTAGTCCCATTCGGATTAAATATTTCTGTGTGTGCCTTTGTAAGAGTAATGACTCATGTATTAGGGGAGGAATTATTAGATCAGGTAACTATTTATGTAGATGAAATACTGTTGGCAATTCCCACATGGGAAGAACATAGCAGTCTACTAGACAGGGTGCTAAAAGCTATATAAAATGGAGGTATGAAATTGAAGTTAGAGAGGACTGAATGTGTAAAGGACAAAATGAAATCCCTGGGCCTTGAAATTAGCAGGGATGGTGTGTTGCCTGATCCATACAAATTATCAGCCATTGAAAAGTTTGAAGCACGCCGAAATAAAAAACAACTCAGCTCGATGTTTGGTTTGTTTGGATTCTACCGACATTCTGTTAAAGATCACTTGTTTAATGCTCTGTGTTTACTGAACTTGTTGAGGAAGAATACCCCCTGGGTTTGGACTCAAGAATGCCAGTTTGCTTTTGAAGGACTAAAAAACTGTTTGATTAATAGTCTGCTTTTGAAGGACTAAAAAACTGTTTGATTAATTGTCTGCTTTTGCACCATCCAGATTTTACAAAACCCTTTTGCATGAAAGTTGATGCAAGTGATTATGGGATTGCAGTAGAGTTGTTTCAGATGGAAACAAAAGGCAACCAAGAGGGTCATAAAACCATTGCTTTTTGTGAGTTGTTCACTATAATCTGCTAAGTGAACTTATGGGATTTCAGAATTAGAGGCACTAGCCATCGTGTTTGGTATGCAGAAGTTTGAGCACACTATTTGTTAGGACATAAAGTGATAATCTATTGTGATCACAAAGCACTTACACTTTTAAAGGCATGCAAATTGAGGCATCCAAGACTAACTAGGTGGGCCATGTACCTTCAGCAGTTCGACCTTGAAATTAATTATATACAGGGTAAGTACAATCTGGTAGCATATGGGCTATCAAGCAGTGCTGAGTTATGTAATGAGTCAGAACTCCGCTTAGCAGATAGTAATGAAGTAAGCATGTTGTCCATACATGAGCTGAGGGAGGAGAGTGCCTTGAAGAAAATATTTAAAAACTTAAGATGGGAGCGGGAATGATGATGATCAACTGACATTAGTCACAAACCATTTAGAAGTCCCTAATTATCCCAAGGTAGCACAATATTACTACTTACATAAAGGAATTTTATTCAGAAGAAGGAAGTTAGATTCAGCAGAATGGAAAGTGTGTTCTCCTTCACAGCATATGGATTTGCTGATAGATTATGTGCATCTAAGATATGGCCATTATGGGACTAAGAAATGCATTGTTAAATTAAGTGAGAAAGTCATTTTTGATAACATGCATCTTAGAGTAGCAAAAGTACGTGCAGTAAACAGAGTAGTGCAAGGAGAGATGCACTATGTAGAACCAAGTGAACCCCTGGAGTTATGTGCAGTATGTACCCATGTTTTTATGGTGATTGACAGTTTTAGCAAATATGTCAAACTATATTCAATAAGGAGGACTAATGCCAAAACTCTTGTAGACAAGCTGGAAAAGGACTATTTTGTAAAGACTGGCAAGCCAAAGATCTCTTTTCAGTTAATGGTTCTCAATCTGCATCTGAAAAATTTAAGGTATGTCTTGAAAAGACTGGAATTTGCCATATTAGGATCTTAGCATATTTTCTGCTGAGGAATATGAGTGAAAGAGTTATGCAGGAATTAAACAGACTGTGCAGAACTTACTGTGCCAAGAAGCATTCAACTTGGGCTGATTGTATTAAAATTTTTGAAGAAATAATCAATAATCTTAAACACAATGCCACAGGTTTTGCTCTGTGTGAACTAATGTTTAGTCAGGAACCCCATAATGGTTGATTTTCCAGTTTTAACTCAGAGCTCTTTGAATGAAAAGAAAGCACAGGCCAGAATAAATATATGTAAAAGAGGCTTGGATAGAAAAAAAAGGCATGACGCAAAAGCTTCCCCCGCTAGTTTTAAAAATGGTGAACTAGTATTGGTCAAGACTAAAGAAAATTAAAGAAAATTTCAGTGGAAACTAAAAAGTTTATGCATGTCTATCACGGACCATTTAGGGTAATAAGTAAACCTCATGCAAATGAATACCGCTTGGAATACCCAAGGAGTAAAAAGCAACTAGGTCTATGAAATATTGTGGATCTGAAGAGATTTAAAAATAACAGTAACTATCTACTGTAGGGAGTCTGCCACTCTTTGGTGGATAAATGGTTTGGCGTACCGTGCGGTCCCAGCTAGATGGAATTTTATTTCTGTTTCAAGTTCCAATCCCTTCTCCTGTTCTATCATAGTAAGTAATGATCACATATGTCTTCATGTAGTGTATATTATATTAGGTTATAAAGTCTGCTTAGTAAGTAATCTTCCTAGTGAATAGTCTTCATAGTGAATAATTGATTCCATACATAACTACATCAAAACGATGACTTACTAATGAATGTGACAGGTAAATGGTGATGTTTTGGGTACCAATAAGAGGAAAAACATGGCTAAAAATAAACGGATAAAAAAAAGAGCCATAAAAAGGGTTAGTAACTGCAATAATAGAGACACACTTTGTATTATGAAAAGTTATTGAAGCTAGAAATGCGTAAATCTAATCCATTAGAATCTGCATAACGTAATAATTTTAGTGGGAGTTAAGTTGTCTGAAGAGAACAAAGGGTAAGAATGTGAGGAGGAAGTTTGGGTCGGTTTTGCAGTAGTTTGTTTATTCACCTGAACACATCAAAGGCTTACACAAAACTGACATGGCGGAACTGCACAAAGATAATCTTAGCTTAGATCAAAGACGATACTCAGATCAATGGTGGTGTTGACCTCAATGACGCCACATAGCCCCGCTCCCCCCCCCCCTCCCCCCACCCCCTCCCACAGCATGGAGTACTCTTGAGAGGCCAGGGGGAAGGGAGGGGGGCGTGACCATGGCATCGGCAGGGATGGTCCCCAGGAGCTGGACCTCAGTCAGCTTGTCAGCGTCATCGCGGAGCTGTGTCGGTAGATGTCATGAAGGAAGGTTCGGCCACCAAACCTGGAAGTCGTACTGGGCATACTGGGCATGCTGGTCATGCGGTGACAGGTAGGCTGGCGGTTTGCGGGTGGAACGGAGCGTCGTACTGGGTGTGCTGGTCATGCGGCGACAGGTAGGCCGGTGGTTTGCAGGTGGAACAGAGCGACGACAACAATGTCTCCGGTGGGTGTGGCGAACACATGAAGTATGTCCAGGTCGATGAGAGGGGAACACATGTCACCAGGTGGCAGGGAATGGCGGAGGTCGTGTCATGAGCACTGGATGAAGGGAAACACATGACAAACAGTGTATCATCGTGCAGTATTATTGAGATGTCGTGGATTATGTCCGGGGGGACAGGCAAAAACACCTTGAGCAAGGGCATGTTCAAGATGGGGTGGGTGAGAAACCTCGACAGGACGAGGCAGGCAACGGGGGAGAAGTCGAAGGGACCGGCGAAGGGCCCGGTGGCAAGGGCGTGATCGTAGGTAAGCTCAATGTGGGGAGCATGTGATTACTTGACGGAGTGCATGAGACCGGAGTAGAGGATGAGGTCAGAGTAGAGCTCGACAATTGGAGCTGGAAGTTACTCGACCAAGTGTGTAAGTCCGACGTGGAGGGAGTGGTCGGAGCATTGTGAGCCATGACAGTAAGTGGCGTGGTCATGGCCTGAAGGGGGGTAGAAGCAGGCTCGACATGAGCAGGCTTAAGTCTGTTGAGAGAGACTGTAACAGCTGAATCTTTTATATGGATGTCACAGGTGTTGGCTGAGTGCCAGAGAACTCGGTACGGGCCTGTATATGGAGGTTGGAGGGGAGCACGGACAGTGTCATCTCGGAGCATGACGTATTCGCAATTGTCCAGAGATTTCGGGACGTGAACCTTAGGGTGGGAGTGGCTGGCGGGTGGAGGGATATGGAGGTTGATGAAGTGGTGTCTGACGTGGTCCATGAAGGAAGGTAAGTCAGACTGAGAGAGAGAAGTGGAAGAGCTTACAAGTTCGCCAGGGAGAACAATGTTCTGGCCGTGTATGAACTCAGTTATTGTGCCTCTGAGGTCTTCCTTATAGATTGCACAAATGCAGAGTAGCACAAGGGGAAGGGCCTCCATCCATTGAGAGTCATAGCATTGAAGAGCCACCTTGAAAGTGCGGTGCCAGTGCTCAACTAGCCCGTTACTTTGCGGGTGATATGCTGTGGTATGGATGCGCCGGATGTCGCAGATTTGCAAATCTCGTTGAACAGGGCCGACTCAAATTGTCTGCCCTGGTCAGTTGTGATGATAGCTGGACATCCGAAACGTGATACCCATGGCTTGATGAAAGCTCGAGTAACAGTTTCTGTCGTAATATTGGGGAGGGGGACAGCCTCAACCCAGCGAGTTCTTAGGCCGATAGACGAGAGAACACAACGAAAGTCGTTAGAGGGGGGGAGAGGGCCGACAATGTCAACATGAATATGCTGGAAACGCCCAGGAGGGATCGAAAAGGCGCCAAGGGGGTTTAAGTGTGCTTGTGTACTTTGCAGTGTTGGCACATGATGCAGGATCATGCCCAATGCTGGCAGTCCTTGTTGACATTTCTCCACACAAAGCACTCCGCTACGAGGCGGGCAGATGCATGAACACCGGGGTGGGCTAAATTATGCAATGCGTTGAAGACAGCTCGATGGAGCGTGGTTGGGATGATGGGGCGCAACGTTCCCGTACTGTTGTTGCACCAGATCTCACCAGAAATGCCAGGGAAGGTGGTGCGGACGAAGTGTAGTGAACAGGTAGAGTCTGAAATCAGGTTTTGTGTTTCCTCGTCGGCGAGTTGGTGGTTAGGCAGTTCAGAGAGGTCTAACAGCGAATGGACGGCATCGGCTTGTGAAAGAAAGTCAGCAACTATATTGTCAGCACCCTTTGTGTGTCTGACATCAGTGATGAAGTCCATGTATCTGAAGCGGCGATGAGGTGGGTCAGTTGGTGGGTTTGTAATGGCCGCAGCCAGAGGTTTGTGGTCCATTAAAACATAGAAAGGGCGTCCCTCAACGTCAGTCTTAAAATGCTTGATTGCTTCGTATACTGCGAGCAACTCCCTGTCAAACATGGAATATTTCAATTGTGCATTGGCGAGCTTGCGCGGGAAGAACTGCAGAGGCAAAGTTTGGCCATCGACTGTCTGGCTAAGGACAGCGCCAATGGCAGTATTGCTCGTGTCTGTGGTGATGAAAAGCTGTGCATTGGGGTGACGATGCACAATGGTGCAGGCCTCGGCAAGGAGATTTCTGAGGGCAGTGAAAGAGGCAGTCATAGCAGGGATCCATGGAACGGCCCGAGATAGAGAAGTGTTGGTGCCTGCCAAGGCGTCCATCAGTGGAGCCTGAATCTCCGCAGCCCGAGGTAGATGTCAACGATAATAATTAACCACCCCCAGAAATCGCCGGAGCTCTTTGAATGACAAAGGTCTGGGTAGGTTTAGTATTGTTTGTACTTTCTCAGGGGGCGGTGAAATGCCGCCGGCAGAGACCCGAAAACCAAGAAAAGTGACAGCGTATTGATGAAACTGCAATTTGTCCCGGTTAGTCTTGATGCCTGCTGCCGTGAGAGTGATCATAACAGTTTGCACATGTCGAATGTTGTCCTCGACAGAGGAGCTGAACACAAGAATGTCATCAAGATATGCATAGCAGAATTTTAGTTCGAATAGCACTTCATTGATGAAGTGTTGCCAGGTCTGGGTTCCGTTTTTCAGACTGAAGGGCATGAATCGAAACTGAAATAATCCGATCTGGGTGGTGACTGCTGTCTTCTCGATGTCTTCAGGTGCCATGGGGATCTGGTGGTAGGCCCGTTTGCAATCAGTGACAGAGAACATGGTTGCATCTGCGAGGGAACTGGTAAAGTCGGCAATGTTGGGTATGGGGTAGGTGTCCATAATTATTCATGCGTTTAGTCGACGGTAGTCTCCGCACATGCGCCATGACCCGTCTTTCCTGGGTGTCATGTGTATGGGCGTAGACCAGCTACTGGCAGAGGGCTTAATGACGCCGGAGCTTAGTAGTTCAGAAATCTGTTTTTTAAGGTCGGAGAGGCACTCGGGACAAAGTTGACGTGGTTTACTGGAGATTGGGGTGCCTGGTGTGAGGCAAAGCTTGTGAACCGTTCCGTTGGTGATGATGGAAATGTTGCTGGCGGCACGGGAGGCGGTTTGTTTACAATGTGTGGCAGGCAGGGCAGGCGAGGCGTGGTCGTGGTGGTCGGAGCCACTCGGTGGATCCAACAGGAGCCGAGGTGGTGAAGTGTCCCAGGAGTCAACGTGACAAGATGGCCGCTGGACCGAAGCAGTGGCACTGTGGTCGGGTGACCTCGGTAGAGCTCATGAAGCGTTAGTGAGTCCAATTGTCTGAGGGCACGGCCTGTGGCAGCACGGTCGCGAGTGAAATGCTTTGCACAAGTTCACTGTTTGTGTTGACAGTGGCAGTCGCACGGCGGCGCGTAGGAGCCGAAGTTGCATTGTTTGAGGTGCTGTCCTTGAGGGGCGGGGTAGGAGCTGTCAGTTCGGGAACACGTGACGCTCATCGCGCATGCACACTTGTGTCAGGCCAAGTGTCAAACGCTGCCATGCTAGGATGTTGTGGCCCTGCGGAACTGTCAGTACACGTTATGGCAGTCTTGATAGCACAGTTGCGAGGGGTAGCGGGAGGTAAACACACGGAAGCTTGATTGCTGGGATTGCAAGTAGATTCGGCACACTTGCTGACCTTGCTTTGTCCTTGCTGTAGTGTCTGTAATTCCTTTGCTGCATCGGAGAGCTGGAGCTGTGTTTTGTGGAGCTGTAGGGAGAGCTCGAAGTTTTCCTTCCGTAGGCGAGCGATGTGTTCTAGCTCGACAAGGCACTTATGCATGGTTTCTTGTAACGTCGTCAACAGAGACAAGCATGTACGGATGAGATGAGCCCGCGATATGTCAAGGGGGGGGGGGAGGGGGGGGGTTGCTCGATGGAGCACAGGGGAAGTGAGTCTTGGATGGATGGTGAAACACAGTGTTTCGCTCTAGGTCTGGTGAAAGTTTGTGGTGTCACAAGAAGTCAATGCCTAGTATACGTTCGTCAATTTCACACACTAAAAAAGTCCAATCGAGTTTGCAGTTTGCGGAGAGTGAGATGATGTGTGAAGTTGAACCCTAGCATTGTAGTTGAATTCACGGCTTGCAGTGAAGTATGATGAGGACAGATGTTCAACAATGCTAAGGACATGGGCAGCAGTGAAACATCGGCGCCTGTCTCCACTAGAAAAAGGTATCCTGACGAAATGTCTTTGATGTAAAGTCGTCCTTAATTATCCGGTTGCTCCCGGACAGAATGGAGCACTGGGGGGTGCCTGTATTGTTGTGCGCAGGAGGTGGCACCTGAACCTACCTGCGATTGGCGTTTGGGAAGTAGTAGGGTGGTCTGCAGTTCCGTGCCGCCTCACCAAACCGTGTGTGGAAGTAACAGTATGGGTAGTTCGGTTGCATTTCCTGTGGAAAGTTCGTTGGCAGTGGCAGTGGCCGCAGCAGGTTTGGTTGCAGGAGAAGGCATGACCGCGGGAAGAGCTGGTGACATTCCAGTTGCTTGTTTACTGCTTCCTGGAGCGAGCAGAACAGTCGGCACAGTACGATCCTGGCTGCGTCCAGCCACAGGACGATGAGCCTGAACCTGAGACTTGTCAGGTAGGCAGTGGCTGGCGAAGTGGAGCAGTGATGCATCGTGTAGCTTGTTAGCAATCATCATTCTTTGCTTGACAGGTTCAGGAGGCCTTTGAGCCAGAGCAAAGCGTATGTGAGGAGATAGTTTATCTGACCAGATGGCAAGGAGAGCTGTGTCAGAGAATAGATCAGTGCTGACCAGGGCATGTAGCTGTCTCCAGAGCTGGGAAGGTTTGTCATTGCCTAGTTGCTTGACGTGGAGCACTTGCCGTATTGCTGCCTCAGTTGAGTGCGCAAGCCAACGTAGAACTGTCTCTTTGTCTAGAGGTAGATGAGTCCGGGGCGTTGACCAGGTCAACAATCAAGTCCTCCTGGTCCTGCAGGTGGGTGACGAGTCACAGAAACCTGGTTGACTCGTCGAGTTTGTAATGGTCAAACACTTCGTCCACAATTTTGAACCAGGTTGTAGCTCTGTCGGGATTAAATGGCGGCAGCGTCGGTAAGCATTGTAGAATGTTCGGAAGAACAGGTTGAGTTGAGTTCGTTGGGGTACTGCCTGAAACGAGCTGTTGTTGCTGTAGTATTCCAGGAGAGTGTGCCTCCAGGGGATGTGGCAACGATGGTTGTTCGGGAGGCAGCGTGAAGGTGACACATTGTGGTTGAATGCGATCCGTCACGACACGGAAGGCCGACGTGGGTGAGACACCATAATGTGTTGATTGCGGTTGCAGACCCTCAACACGTTGCGGGCGTGTTTGGATTGACATGTCACGCAAGACTGACGCGGATGAGGCACCGAGATGTGCCAAGAACGGTAGCGGAAGCTCGACTGGAGCCGGCACTTGGGCAACAGGTGAGAAAAAGTTCAAAGTTTGAGAATGCGTGTTAGTCCGCGGAAAGCTCAATGTATGATCAGAGTCAGGGCCACCTGTGTTGCAGGAAGGCTGTGGAGGTGCGGGCTGTCCAGAAGCACAGTGTGGGAAATGATGTCGAACATGGGATGGAATGTGTGTAAGTTCACTGTTCATAGTCACTCCACTCAAAACAGTGTGCGGATAAGATGAATGTCGTGGCACAAAACACTGAGGTGTAGCAGTGGTACAGAGGTGGAGGTCAGGCACAGAGATCCATAAGAGGTAACTGCACAGTCGGTAAGGGAGGGCACGTGTGTTGGGAACAAAGGCATTTGATAGCCAGAGTCATGCCCTCTCTTAACCTCACTTATTGTTGCAGGCTCGAAAACGTCCGGCGAATTCGACGTAATCATCAAGTGAGAGGCATTGTATTGCAGTCCTGGTGGGTGTACATCGCCCAAAACACGATGCATGTTGATCACAAAATCCAGCGTTAGGCATTGGGCCGAAGTCATTGTTTGAATGCTGTGTTGATGTAATACACGCGAAAATAACGTGACACGGAGGTCACGGACACAGTAAAAGGCGAAAACGGAAGATGTTACAACTCGGGGTCACCAGTGAGGAGGAAGTTCAGGTCGGTTACACCAAACAAACTCCCATTTTGCAGTAGTTCATTTATTCATCTGAACACATCAAAGGCTTACACAGAACTGACATGGCGGAACTGCACAAAGATAATCTTAGCTTAGTTCAGTGACGATACTCAGATCGATGCTGGTGTCAACCTCAATGGCGCCACAAATGTAATGCCCCTAGAGGCAAGTACTTGTGTTTTAACATTAATTAAAGGGAGATGTGTGGAAGTGGTGTGAGGATCACACCAAATGTATAGAGAAATAATGAGGTCAGTAGGCTGACAAAGAGAGAAAAGGAGAATGAATTGGCGAAGTATATTTATTTCGAAAAATGAAGAAAATGGGGAAGTGAAGTAAGTAGGCTGATATATATATTTAAATGATGGAGAATTGATGAATAATTTCCCTCACATCTCAATAAAATTGGGGAAAACACTTAATCTTGCTTAAGGCAGTTGGTAAGTTTAATTGGTAAAATAGACAACAGAATCCTACAAATATGCTGGGAAATGCAGACCACATAATATCGATTTGTTGAGAGTAAATAAAATTTTTAATAATGTGTACAACAAAGCAAAGTGAGTGTTGTTAAGCAAATGACATCTTTAGTATACTACTCCATACGATAATTGAGGCAAACAAAAGTAAAACTTGCAAAGGTTACTCAATCTTCTGAGTTAAACAACATCTGAAATAATAAATTAAATTTCCAATGAGCCAAAAAGGTCACTATTTAAGAACATAAAGCTAACTTGATTACATAAAAGCTATCATTTATGAAAGAAAGAAAAGCATGAATGCAAAGTTTGTGATTCAAGCTAATTTATGAAGAAAAATTACTTGTTTTCTCAGATGTAACCTGTTGCTACTTGTCTTTCTGACAGCAGCTCAGTTATTAGAAATATTGCCAGGAAACAGACTATAAATTGTGCTTTGTCCACCCTTAGATGTAAGTTGAGAACAGAAACTTAGGCTATGTTATCTGTTTCTTAGGGACATGGAGGCTGCATGGAAGTCTAACTACAAGCTGTAGTGGAAATGGATGCAAAGACAAACCAATCTGCAGTTGAGCACACCCTTTCCTTTTTATAATAAAATAAAATGAAAAAAGTAAATTCTCCTCCCACATTTCCAGTAATTCAGTGAAATGTGTTGTACAGAAGCCCACCTTAGTGCCTACAATTGTGGTGAAAAATGTGAGTACTGTAAAGTTAAAAATTCATGTGTGTTTCTTTTCAGGTAAAGATTGAAGAATTTATAAATGAAAATAATAATAATAATAATAATAATAATAATAATATCTTTGTAACTATTGCAAAATTTACGTAACATTTGTATGTAATTTTTGTAAATGATTTTGTGAAAGTATTAGTTTGTATGTGTTAAGGAATTCTCTAAAAATCAATTTTACTTAAAAAGAGGTAAACTAAATAATTACATCCCTTGTTTCTAGATATTTAATTTTGTTAAAAAATAAATTTTTTCACAAAAATAAATAGGGGGTGATGAAGCCAAACAAGCACTGCATCGTGTGTCAGATACAGAGGTGAGTGAGTGTGCTGGGACTTACCCCAGTTCACTGCTAGTAGCGCCACATCACCTTAACGCATCTGTGCATAGTGCACAAATATTGGACCACAATTAAGTATAAAATTAAAAGTGAAAATTTAACTTTGTTAAAATATATTTTATTGTAATAACATTTCAAATATCAAGTCTTAATTTACTTAGCCTCCTCAGGGGACACCGCCTTAATGTAGCACTGTCCATGCGGGTGAGGGGGTTTGCCTGCTCTGGATCCAGAGGGCTATGCTGGCAGTAGCGTAGCTACCACCAGGGTCACCCATGCCAGACAAGCCGAAAGGAAGGAGCCAGACCAAGTGTGTCCCACAATGACCTGTTGAAAACCTGTCTCCTATCCTTTTCCTATCCCTAGCCCATCCTTTTTCTTTTCCTTTCCATTTCCCCCACTTAACTGATGCTGGCAGTTAAACCACGTATAGGGATGCGGAGGAAATGCCAAGCCCTTATGCCGAACATTTGGCAAATCGTCAGTGCCTGGGCGATAAGGTGGCAGCCCCACCAAGGCAATCAGAAGTCGTGGGACAGGCACCTGCCCTTCTTAAATAACCTGATTACTGAAACCGAGATGGAATACAAAACCGGATGGATAAACTGGTAATGACCTTTGGCATGAAAAGGAAAACGAAAATTGGCTTTTGGAATATACAAACCTTGAGGGAGAGTAGCAAGCTGAAACAAGTGACAAGGGAAATGAATAACTATAAGCTTGACATCCTGGGACTGAGTGAAGTGAGGTGGTCAGAGTTTGGTGAAATGCAGACATTGGATGGAATTACATTTTTGTATTCAGGATGTGAAGAAGAAGAGGAATGCCGGGATGGAGTTGGGCTATTGCTGACCAAGGCAGCAAAGAAGAGCTCACAATTAGCAGCATTATCCCCAGAACTGATCGTCGCCCTTTATTTCTGAGTATAGTGGAAGGACTGAACCAGAGGCTCTGAAAGTTCTGTGACATCTAGGCTCTGACTTCCTGGACTTGGGCCATAGAGTTGAGAACTGTAGGGTCCCTCTAAATAGGTCAGGTGTGCACTACACATCAGAGGCTGCTACTTAGGTAGCTGACTGTGTGTGGAGTGCACACTTGCATTTTTTAGATTAGGTGACTCTCCTTCCAATTCAGATAATGATAGCTGTAGGAAACCCAGAAGTACCAGTGTAGGATCAAAAGAGATGCCTCCCACAGGTGAGAGTAATAAAATCCTGATGGTAAACTGCCGAAACATTTACAACAAAGTGCCAGAGCTTAAAGCGCTCTTGAATAGCAGTGAAGCTCACATAATACTTGGTACAGAAAGCTGGTTGAAATCAGAAAATTTAAGGGTACATTGAAACAACAGACAAATGGGAAATAGAGCTGTTGTATTTGTCACAGTAGACAAAAAACTCAAATCCACTGAGATCGAAATTGAAGCTATATATGAGTTTGTTTTGCAAGACTCAGTATCGGGGGTGGACATAAAATGATAATTGGATCCTTGTATTGCCTACCAGACTCATCTCTTGATCTAACCAAAAATTTCAGAGAAAACCTCAGTTCATTCCCCGCTATATTGTAATTACTAGTGGAGACTTTAATCATCCAACAACGAATTGGGAAAAATACAGTTTTGTTAGTGGTGGGCATGATAAGACGTCCTGTGAAATTTTACTAAATGTTTTCTCTGAAAACTACCCAGAAACGATAGGTACCATACTCATGATGGAAATATATTGGATCTAATAACAACAAACAGATCTGTCCTCTTTGAGGATTTCCACATCGGAACTGGTATCAGTGACCATGACACAGTGGTGGCAACAATGAATACCAAAGTACAAAAGACACTAAACCAAGTGGAAAGATACATATGTTCAGTAATATCTAGTGTAATATCTAAACGAGGAACTTGGAACTTTCAGCACAAGTCAGGGGCATGTAGAGAAACTCTGGCTCAAGTTTAAAAGAATTGTTGACTATGGTCCGGATAGATATGTACCCAATAGAACAGTTCACACAATAAGAGGGAACCTCCATGGTATACAGTCACTGTAAAGAAACTTCTAAAATAACAGAGATTATTGTGTAATAGATGTAAAACAAAGCATAGGGATATAAATAGAGATATTCTGAATAAAACACGTTTGGCTGTCAAGAGGGCAATGTGTGATGCCTTCAGTGACTGCCGTAGCAAAATATTGTCAAGTAATCTTTCAAAGACCCCAAAGAAATTCCGGTTGTATGTAAAGGCTGTTAGTGTCACCAAAGTTAGTGTACAATCCATAGTGAATGAGACAGGAACTGAAACTGAGGGTATCAAAGCAAAAGCTGAAATGCCTAACTTCACTTTTGAATGTTTCTTTACAAAGGAAAATCCAGGAGAATTGCCCCAATTTAATGCTTGTATCACTTAAAAGATGAATGGAATAAGTATTAGTGTCATTGGTGTTGAGAAACAGCTGAAATTGTTAAAACTGAATAAAGCTTCAGGCCCTGATGGAATCCCTGTCAGATTATATACTGAATTTGTGGCTGAGTTGGCGTGTTTCATTTTCATTAATATATCTTCCCAAAATTCTCTGCTAAACTCAATCTTGTTAACTTGGTGTGAACTACTGTGATCTTCATCTGAAAATTACATCTTCCTCTCCTAAAATTATTAGCCTCATTTTGGTATCTATTTTCCCTCACCTCAAACTGACAGGTTCCCCATGAGGTGCAGTTTAATTTTCTGATCCATTCCCTCTATTTTAAAAATTCCTCTTATCAAACTATCTACCATTTCCTTCCCAATAATTACTTCTTTGCTCATGATCCCTTTCATCATCCCTATGTCTATCATTCCAGTTATTATGTCCCTTGTAATGATCCAGCATCTGTCATTCCAGTGCTGTCATTCCAGTGACTTTCCTTCTATTACTGTTATCATAATATTGTTTCTGTTATCTCTTGTTATGTCTGTGTCTTCATGATGATCATTCCCCCTCCCCAATCCCAATTCTCATAAAATCCATGTTTTGTTTGCCTATCCCTCTGTCTCACATTTCTTTCCCACACCGTATCTATTGTTCAATAGAGTCATTTGGTCTGTATACTAAACATCACCGCTGCACCACCCTTTTAATGCATGTCTCTATTTTCTCATGTAATGGTTTATCTAAGTGAAAAAGTATTTTAAGTTGCTGTTCACAAAACTGTTTCATGTGAATGCTACCTTTCTTTAAACATGATCCATTCAATTTTTATTTGATCCTGGCATGTATGGTTGCAGACCAAAATTTGTTCAAGAAACATTTTCCAAATTCTGCAAAAGTCCTATCTGTATGTACATTCTGGTTAGTCCATGACAGTGCGTTCTCACTTAAAAATTTGTTTACAGATTTACGAGGGCCGTTCAGAAAGTAACCTCCGGTTGATTTAAAAAAATACACCAAGTTAAATAAAAATATTTTAATATATACATCTTACAACTACATCTTTGCACTATTTTTCTACATAGTCTCCATAGCGATTGAGGCACTTATCGTATCTCTTCACAAGCTTTGAAATTCCTTCTGCATAAAAATCACCCGCTTGTGCCTGGAGCCAGCCTGTGACCGCATCTTTGAGCTCTCGTACAAGAGAGTCTTAGAAATCTGTGGAAAACCAGTAGACAACTCTGACATTGAGAAACGTCGATTTTCACGAACTTTTGCATCAACTGTCTGAACGAGCTCGTCAGTCACCAATGATGGTCTACCACTCCTCTCTTCATCATGAACGTTTTCTCGCCCACTTTTAAATAAACGTACCCATTCACGGACAACTCCTTCACTCATAACTCTTGGTCCGTACACGGCACAAAGCTCACAATGAATAGCTGCTGCAGAATATCCTTTGGCTGTAAAAAACCTTATGACAGCATGCACTTCACATTTGGTGGGGTTTTCTATTGCAGCACACATTTCAAACTGCCACAAAAACTAAACTAGCGCAGGTACGACGTTCACTCGACCACGGCTTGATGCCATCTGACCTGTTGAGTGCGTGAACGCACAGATGGTGTCGCTACTCCCCCCACAACCCGCACTGTGACCAATCGGAGGTTACTTTCTGAACCGCCCTCGTAATTTACAAGTTGTCTGACATACTGTTTGTAAAATTATCCCTACAGTGGCAAGTAAAGTCCATGGGGTGAAATTTGTTTTTCCTGGGAAAATTCTTTGTGTTTGTACTATTCCAAGTACTACCACTGAAGCTACAAAAATGTCATGTTGGAGCATGATCCTCAATTTCATCTACCTTTGCCCTAACATTAGAAATATTACTCACGCTTGTACCAACATCACCTTTTGCTCCTGACATTTCTTTATTAAATATTGTATTTGATTCATTCAATTTCAAATTGATACTGTTACTTTTTAAGCTTTTTAAGCATCTGTCATTCCTTTTATCTCATTGATCAGATCATTCTCTAACTTCTTGTTTTTGTTTTCTACAGGAGTAATGTGAGTTTCATACTCAGTATGCTCTGTGTTCACATGCATTTTAAAATAATTTAAATCCATTTCTGATCCCTCAGTTACCTTTATCATTTTCTCTATCTGAACTTTGACATCTTTTAAATCTTTTCTGATATGTTTTATCTTGCCTCTCCAAATTTTCATCTAGACGATCTAATTTTTTTCATTGTTGATCCAACCTTTTGTCTAATTTCTCACTCTGTTTTTCAAGTTTCTTCCCAATATAATTGTCTAGCTTCTGACTTTGTTTCTATAATTTCTCCCCAATGAGTCTTGCAAGCACATTAAAAAGCCAGCTATTTCCTCATGACTGAAACCTTGAATTGGTGAAGAGATACCATCTCAATCTCCACTTACTACTTCCCATTCTGATTGTATTTCACTAACATTATCTTGAGCTCTCTCCTCATTATTTTGTAACAAATTTACCACTTTACTATCTTCACATATCATGAAAATATTGGACACACACACACTCTAAATAAACAAAAAGCTCTTCATGTGTCCTACTGAAATGACAACATTGAAGAATAGATTAAATAATATTAGATGAAATATCTCAGTTGTTACAATGTCCAAGTTGATTGTAGCTGCTGATATTCTCAGTTCCACAGTTCAGCTTCTTTATCTTCATAATATTTTTTTTGCAGAAAATTTCAGCATTCAGTCTAAAGTTTTGCTTCTCTAATAAAATCATCTTTCAGTCTTCATATTAGAGTGGCAGAGCTAAACTCACAATCTGACTTTAGCACTTAGACCCAAATTAAATCATGATCCCAACTCCTCACACTATATTCAATGTAACCATCTTGCTGAGGAAAATAATTGTTGAAAAAATAAATAAACCAAAGTAAAAGTCTTTATAAATATTAATCTTGAAGAAGGTAGCTGAAATAAAAGTTCTTGAACATGGTCGTGTGTAGCTCAGGTTGTTCAAAAGATGCTGGTGTGAACTTAACTTCTTTTTGTTTCTCCATTGCAGTCAATTGTTCCAGTAAATTTCTAAAGTGATGAAGGCCCAGAGAACATCATAGTTCTCTGACAACATGAAATTTCAAAAAGTGATTGAGGTGTACTCAGATTTAGAACTCTGAATGTTGTTTATTCCTTGACTTGCTGTTAAATCACACAGTACAGCTCCAAATGTGACACTGTACTGGCCCCCTTATGAGATTTGTCATGATTCTTACATACATTTACTGACAATTAGAACAGTGTTACATACAGTAATTTTGTTAATTACTGTTGCAGCTGTTCAAAATTACAGAAAATGTTATCATTTGGTAGTTTCTATTGGAATACACGAAACAGAATACAGGGTCAAACATATATTTGTTGCTTGATAGGTTCCCGGGATTTACGCCGGATAATATTGTAAAAACCGCACAATATTTCCGCGAGACAACTGCCCGCCATCTTCAGGTGCTACTGTCGCGTCGCTGAGAAGCGCGCCAATTTATATGCGGCCGCATTTTCCCGCGCCGCGGCGCGCTTCCGCAGACCGCGACCCGTTTCTCCAGCAGAGGGCTCTGGTATTCGACGCTGTCTACGATTGGTCTTCGATGACGTTATGCCCCGCTGGCGCCTGCGCTGTTCTAGAAAGCCAGCATATAAATTGGCGCGCTTCTCAGCGACGCGACAGTAGCACCTGAAGATGGCGGGCAGTTGTCTCGCGGAAATATTGTGCGGTTTTTACAATATTATCCGGCGTAAATCCCGGGAACCTATCAAGCAGATGCAGCGCCGGGAAAGCCTCAAACAGCACATATATTTGTTGTTTTCATGGATAAATAAGTGAAGTGATTCAAATAAACAATGCTGATTACATTTTTGTTAAATGCACTGAAACTACATTATTCCAAGTATTCCTACCATATTTCCTGCTTCAAATATGAGTAAATTATTTTTTAGTGTACATGTAATTTCAACATATCATCCAGTAGCCTGAATAAACACATTGCTTACATTCTCATTGTAGTTCCACATTGTGAATTACAGTAATTACAAAGTAATTAGAAGCCATTAAACATAGTATATCAGGTAGACAGTATGACAAACGTCTTATCATGCCCACCACTAACAAAACTGTAATTTTCCCAATTCATTGTTGGATGATTAAAGTCTCAACTAGTAAGAAACTTCCTGACAGATTAAAACTGTTTGCTGGACTAAGACTCGAACTTGGGACCTTTGCCTTTCGTGGGCAAGTGCTTTACCATCTGAGCTACCCAAGCACGACTCACGCCCCGCCATGAGAGCTTTACTTCTGCCAGTACCTCGTCTCCTACCTTCCAAACTTTTCAGAAGCTCTCGCAGGAGTGAAACCATGTATTGATACTTTCTTTATTTTTAATTCAACTCTAGAGTTCTATTTTTAAATAGCTGTCTGTGTTATTTGGTTGGATAGATAAGAAATCTACCCACCAAGCAATGGCACAACACACACATAAAAGAAGGTTATGATTAGGCAAGCTTTTGGAGCCAGTGGCTCCTTCTTCATGCAGAAGGGTTGTTTGGGAAGGAAGAGGGGTGAAGGGAAAGGACTTGAGAGGTCTAGAAAAAGGGATAGATTTTATGAAAGTCACCCAGGACTGTGGGGCAGGGGAGACTTACTGGATGGGATAAGAAGGAAAGACTGATTGTTGGGGACTGCGTCGGATGAGAGAGCTTAAAGGTGGAAGGCAGGGTAATATGCAAGATAGAGATTGGCCTGGGAGGCAATGGTGAAGGCTGTGGGCTGTTAAGAGGGTTGGCCAAGCTCCTTTTGTAGGAGAGGCATGGTAGTTGATGGTGTGGCTGTTTAGGGAGCTGCAGAGGGACAGGAAGGGAAACACCACTGTTGAGGTAGTTTAGGGGAAGGTGGGATAACTTTTTGAGTAGAAGTCTGGAATGTTGTTGCAGTTCAAAGTTAGCTTGGCATATGATACCATCCAAGGGAACATGAGGGGCAGATAACTTCAGGATTTTGTATCAAGAGAGAAGTCTGGTGGAGTGGAAATTGGCTTATGAGGCATATAGGTCACAGATTAGCCACGTAAGAGCAAGAGACTGCTGTATTTGAAGCTGTAAAAGAGCCTAGAGTATAGTAGGATTACATTCAGAAACAGGGACTTTCAGTGTTAGGTCTTTTGGAATAACTCCAAGGGTAGGCAGGTTTGAAGAAACGGAATGTGGGACCTTAGTTTTAATGCTGCAAAAGCATGTTTTCAAAAAGAACAGATATAATATGAGACGGGTTTCATCATGGCAAGAGAGGACAGTTTGGAGTGTTAGAAGTCATGATAGTGGCTAAAAAGATAAGCAGAGGGTGGATAAAAGATAGAAAAACTGTAGGAAAGCAATAAAAACTTTGGAAAAATCAGAAAAATTCATACAAAAATCATGAGAACAGACAATTGTTAATAAGAATTAATGAGTGGGTGATCCGTAAGATATGAAAAAAAAAGACTGGAAAAGAAAAAAAATATTGATTAGGAAAGTCGTGGAAACAGCCAAAATTTTAAAAATGGGGTTAACAGTCAGAGAAAGTCATAGTAGAAAATGTAAACTACTTATCTTAGAAATTACAGTGATGTCAAAAATCGATTGTTTTCATTGTTGTAGGTGTAATTTGTATTGGTATGTACAATAGGGACGTGTGTGAATATTGATGAAGATAATAAACTGTTCAAATAAAGAGTGAAAATGAGCAGTCAAGTAAGCCATCACTGTAATGAGAGTGAGAATCGGTCAGAGTCAGTAAGAAATGCAAAAATGTAAGAATATCTAAGTATGAATATAGAACATGTCTAAAGAATAACCATTGTAAGATTTCAGAGAGAGGATGGACGAAATTTATAAGCTGGTGTCCTCGTGTTGTATTGTGTCCCTGAAAAAAATTTTATGACCCTATTTATGCCGGTAGTTGGAATGAATGGATGTGATGGGTTTAGGAAGGAGTAATAAGTTGTTACCTTGGTGAAGAATTCTCTTCTGGCCATCCTGACCAACCCTTCCCATCGACAGTAGGAGATCTCATTGACACAAATTTTCATGCAGTAGTTGAACTGTCACTAGTCTAAATGCAACAAAATCTGTGTGGATTCTTCTTTGGAGTTAGGAGTGTTGATACACATCAGTCTATTGTCAGATTGGCCTGTGTCATATGCAGTTCATAATTTATTTAAAATCATTACTGTCTGATCTTTATTCCCATATATTAATAAAACAGTTAATATTTGCAATTAATAATGACAGATATAGTCAGGAGTGAACTGTCTACTTCTAAATAAATTGCTTGTCTTCCCTGGTGGGTTTTGTATGTAATTTTCTCTGTACTGAGTTGGGTTTATGATGAGCCATTCAGAATGCAATGGGTGAGACCAGTAACTAGGTGTTCAAATTGACCTGCCTGGGACCTGTGGCGGAAAGCATGAGGTACTCACCCAGAGCAGGTACAAGACAATGACCTGGCTGTTGTCAGTGCTGTTGCCTATGGGCTGCATCCCTGCAGTTTTTTGTGTAATGTACCCTGTGCAATGTAGGGTAATGAGTCTACTCTCACAGAAATGATTAATGTAGCATGGTGGGCCCTTCACTTACAGGGAGTCTCAGTTTGTATGAACAAGGCCATTAAAACAAAACACACTTCAGAGGAACCATGTTTTGTGCCAAAAAGACACCTTCCAGGAATACTGCATGAGGCACAGTAGGTGACAGATGAAGATCTCGACTTTCCATGAGAAGTGTCAAGGCCACATTATGAACAGGAATTCTTTTCTATTTGGAAAAAAAGTGCTGACTTTCTGTTATCACTTTATGCTGGGCCAAAAAGTTGTAACAGGTCTCCTCATTGCTAATGTAAAGAAATGGCAGAACAGAAGAATTCAAGATGCCAATTCTTAAGAAGTGTAGTGAGCATGTTGGCTGACTAACAAACTTAGCTGTTGAATGGAGAGTAACTCAGAATTGTTTGAGAACTGCATGCTTAGTTGCATAATGATTGGTGAACATTGTAAAGCTTTTGCAAGAAGTGGAGACAGTTGTCTGGTAATTAAATATATCGTTGCCCAGAATTTTGCTGAGTCTTTTTCATTGGTGCATGAGAATTGTGCAGACTTGTAGAGTGAATAAAGAACTAAGTGTTGGTAGAGAACACACGTCAGGTCAAGATATGGAGGAGAGAACTTGGTCAAGAGACTTCATCTGTGGACCCAGTAGAGAGCAAATGCATCATAGTCTGCAAAAGATAATGGCACCTGCTATGCTCCCTGCACCTGAATGCTGAATATAGAGAGAGATTGCAACCTGGGCAAGCAGGGTAGTTGAGTTCCATTTGTTTATAGGTGGGCTGTTAGGATTAGCCACTTTTTATGAGTCTAGTACTTTTCTTGGTTGATTGTATGCTCACTCATGACTCAACTAACAGTATTAATTGCATGCATAGTTTCTCATTCTTCTGACTAATTCAATCACTGTGTGACCACTGTCAATTTATCTTTCCATTTTTCACACATAGATTATGGTTTCTTCCCATCCTCTTAACCACCCAAACTTTGTTTGGATATTCAGATGTTAAGTTAGTACTGTCCCATGCCAGCATTTGTTAATTTTCTTATTCTCTGCATTATTTGTAATTGAACAGAACTGATAACAATTTGTTATTCATATATGTTAGCAGGGAACTTTGTAATAAACAGGGATTAATTAGAACCTCTGTTTCATTAAACAGTTAGATCAACACCCTGTCATCTTTTGTGGTTTACAACACACGTCTCTGTTCGCTATAGCTACCCCTGACCTATTGGTTACCGGTTACTTGAAACCTTTTGTGTTAAATCCAGATGAGTCCATAGAGGGTGATCTGACTATCAGCAAGTGGAACCGATGTGAATCACTCTGACATCCACAGGAATATGTTGAAAGCTCAGCTGTACTGCCATCCACCTCCCTCCTTCCCCTTTGCAAACACCTGTGAATACAGGAATGATCATGCTCGCATGTGGCCTTCTACGATTTGAATCACCACCTTCAATATGTGTCTTCCCATTGTCCTTATGTAGAGGCTCCCTGTAGCCATTTGACCATATGATACTTCCTCAAGAAGCCCACCATCATAATGAACATGCCACATTAGGTCTATTTCTCTTCTCCTATTCTGCCTTATCTTACCATTGATCAAACAAGAAGTCCAGTCACTCTTGTTTTTATTGTTGTTGTTATTTAATGGTTTTAATTTGGATTGGACTGTGATGTAGACAATGAAGGCTACAATCATTTATTTCACCCTTAATGGTTATCTATTTGCTTTCTTTTTATGTTTTTTACATTTACTAAACAAATAAACTATATTTTGTTTGCAGTGTACTTAGGCAATGGCTGCATAATCCTGGATCAGCTGAAATGTGTAGACGTCAGTCAACTTCAGGCCAAGAGAGGTCTATGTTTGACCACTGCCAGCATTCATGATCTAGCAATACATGACCTATGCATACCATAGCCAACAGAAGTGACTGTTGTGCTGTTCCATGCCAAACCAGTAAGCACTTTTGTAACCAGAGAAACCCTAAGTTATAAGAAGTGGAAGGATGTGTTATGCAGTGGAAACAGAGTGTAGCAGTAGCACTCATAGTGGCCTGGCACTGAACTTCAAATATATGGCACAATAATTAGTATTCTTGCTTTGCGAAATGTGAATATTAGATAATAATATTTTTCCTTTACATCTTATGGGTGAGTCTTGTTGTCTGGTTGTAAATTGTGTACTTGGGAATGTTTTTGTGACCTTACAAAGTAATGTATTCAACAAATCTCAATCAAAAACTAAGATTAGCTTCTCATGGGTGGATTCTCAGTCATGTAAAATGCCATAAATGAGTCTGTGGTCATCTTTTGACTTTAGAGTTATTTATTTGTAGAAGCCAATATTGCATTTTTGACTATATGGCAATTATCAAATGGAAGTAATGGCACTTTAGCCCTTGTCAAAATATAAAAATCATTTGATGTGATATGACAAAGAAGCCAGTTTTGTAGCGTCCTGTTCCTATTATGATATACTTGTGTGTATTGCAGTCTCTGAATTGCATTTTAAATATGTTGTTCATATTCTGTGCAATTTTTTCTCCTATCCATAATGCAGTACTGGGTAGAGTAATTTATTTCATATAAAACAGAAGCTGGTTTCGTTGTATGGTATTCTGTGGACTTGCATCTATTTGTTACTGCTTACAGATTTGAGTGTGAACTGTTTGATTTAAATGCATTGGAAGTATATTACTCATGTTATGTTTGTTCACATCTGTTTTCTCTTACTTTCTTGTAGTTAATGGAGACTCTCAAACTTTTCATTGGATTGAGAGGACATTTCTAGTACAGTGATTTCCATTAACATGTACTGTGTGTAGTACCTGTTAATAACATGTGAACACATTTGTGTAACTACTGCAGCATTTTTGCATTTACAAGGAACAATTCTGTAAGACTAAAAAGCATACTCTACATCCACATCCATACTCGGCAAATAACTATGAAATGCAGACACTCCTGAAGCAACACCATTCAAAGTAGAATCATAAATGACATGATGTAAGAAATTGAATACCAGATCTATCAAAAGGTGTTAACATGAAGTTCTCCATTGAATGCCAGATAATAAAGAAAATGGATGCAAACAAAAATGAAGTAGAGTAAAGGCAACATACCTGCAATGCATTTAAATCGGGCAGTTCACACACAGATTTGTAAGCAGTGACAAATACACACAAGTCCACAGAACAGTATGGGTTTGAAAACAGCTTTTGTTTTGTCTGGAACAATAAAATGTGGACTGATATACTCCACACAATGTTACAGATGTGAACAGAAATCAAGCAGAATAAAAAACAGCACATCTTTGGTGGGCGGAGATTGCTTCCTCCGTTTCCACAAAAAGCCCCTGAAATCTTGTAAGGATATTGTGAACAACCTGCCACTACACTGACCAGCACAAAAAATGTAACACCCAATAAATGATGTGTAATCTTTGTGTAATTATCTATTTAATCAAGTTGAAGCACTTCAACCAATTTTTTGAGATGGGGTATGTTATTGACATTGCTTTGTGAGCAAACAATGAAGTGTTGATTGTTTATTGTACTAGCCTGAATTTTTGTTGTCCACACAACCTGGAAAACTCATCACTGAATGTGAGCAAATAATGTTTTCCTACTCTTGTCATGCTTATTGTTGTACCTTGAATTGTTCCTGTTTCAATCACACATGTTTGCAAGAACTTTCTGTGATTTTCATAATCAGATTTCTGGAGTAAACATGTTGTTAAGCTCTGAACAATCTGCAAACACTGTTGTTTTGGTGGAAGATGGCCACAGCATGCATAAAGTTGCAGAAGTGTCAAGGACAACACCTTTTATGATTTCCAGAACTGTACAAAGCTACAGGGAAACAGGAGGATATGCAAGGAGACCAGGAACTGGCCTGAGAAGAGCAACACTGCAGAGAGATAACCACTTGTTACAACTTCAAGTCCTCTGCATCTATCACACCACCACTACTGAAGCATGAAATTGACTCTACCAGGTTTGAGAGGTCACTTTTAGTGAGAGAAACTTTCAAAGAAGACTGCAAAAAGGCAGTCTTCAGTCCAGAAGACCTGCTACAGGTCCACAACTCACCAGAGACTACTGCACTACCCGACTACATTTTGCAAGGGAACATGTTGGCTGGACAGTGCAACAATGGGATCAAGTGTTGTTCACTGATGAGTCATGATTTGGCCTCTGGTTGCCTGACTGAAGACAGGGTCTGGAGAAGACCAGGGGAAAGGTAATCACCTCGCAAATTCTCATCCAGGATGCCTTTTCAGGGTGGTCTGCAATAGTGTGGACAGAAATCAATACAGTGGCAAGTATGGATTTGGTCTTCTTGAAGCATGGGAGCGTTACTGCATATTGGTATGTGGTGAGAATTATTCTGGAGAATTTTGTGCCTTTCTCTCAATTTACTGGTGATGATTTTACACTAATTTACAACAGTGCATGCCCATGTTGAGAGAATTGTACAGGAGTTCTTGGATGAAACAGTAATTCAAGTCATGGGTTGACCTGCTTGAATCCCTGATTTGAAGCCTGTTGAGCTCATTTGGGACTGGTTGGAAAGAAGAGCCCATCTTGAACTATCCAGAGACTTTACAGAACACCCTCTTGGAAGAATGGGATATGATTCATCAACAGGACATTACTGCACTAATCAGGAGCAACCCTGAAAGGTTGAATGCCATCATTAGTGCAAGAGATGGCAATACATTCTTTTTAAGACATGAACAGAGGTCTCCAATATTGTCTCCATGGTCTGTGAAGTAAAGTGTGAAGTGTGTAACATCAAAACAGATGTTTATTACCTTTATGAGCTTACTCAAAATTTCCTTGAAGTGTGCAGCTCTGGCTTAATTTGTTAAATTTGTTTATAATCACCTTTCTTTCTTCATTGATGGGCACTTAAATGGGACTGTACCACAATATTCCATCATTAGACAGTGGATTATTGTCAAAAAGTGTCATAAATTTAAAATAAATTTCAAACAATGGAAAATCCAGGATGGAATGTAACAATACCAGGGAAGGAAAGTTGCTACTCACCATATAGCGGAGATGCTGAGTCGCGATAGGCACAATAAAAAGATTAACACAATCATAGCTTTCAGCCATTAAGGCCTTTGTCAGCAGTAGACACACATACACACACGCACACACACTCACGCAAACACAACTTGCACACACGTCTGCAGTCTCAGAGAGCTGAAACTACGCTGCAATGTAGTTTCAGCTCTTTGAGACTGCAGACGTGTGTGAAAGTTGCATTTGCATGCGAACATGTGCGCTCGTGTGTGTGTGTGTGTGTGTGTGTGTGTGTGTGTGTGTGTGTGTGTGTGTGTGTGTGTCTACTGCTGACAAAGGCCTTAATGGCCGAAAGCTATGATTGTGTGAACATTTACTGTGCCTATCGCGACTCAGCATATGAAGTTTGGATTTAATTGTCATTTTCATTCTTTTATCAATCAAGGCTTCTCTAAAAAAATCTATGTCTGTATGAAAAACTTAACATTACTCTTCCTTTTGAGATAGCAACAAAGCTGTTAAATGACAAAACTTCTTTGAGTATTCTATGAATAGGTATTACTTTGTTATCTTTACATCCAGACAGTGAATTTTCTATACAAAATTGAGCCATGATCCCATCATCAACATTATTTTTAACCAGTTATTACAAATACATCAAATAAACCAACCTCACAGATCCTCTGCTATGCTTGGTACTATTAAACACCCCTATCCAAAAGTCATTTTGCACTGTTTTTTTATCAGCCAATTGTTGCCAAGAATCCAGCTACTGTTAGGGTTGAAGTATCTGTAACCAAAGCACTTGATGCAAACCATTCGCTGACCAACTGAAATTGTAGTTGGGTTGGTGCTACTGTAGCATGACTTTGCTTTCCAATAGCAGTAACAATATGCTCTATGTTGTTAGTTGATGGGAAAAGACTGTTATCATAGTAATATCTTTAACTTGTTGTAAAACTCCCTCAGTACAGTTATTTTTGCTCCCAGATTCAAGCCAAGCTGCCATAGTAGTTGGCAGTAGATTTTCTTCATTGTTGAGGATATCTTCACACAACAAATCTCCTGTAGTTTCATCTTTATTTAATTTATTTGTGTACGATAGCACAACCCATTACTTTTTTCCTTATTTTTGGAATAAGTCACTTCCAAAATTAAATTTATTTTAATGTAGGTTTGTTAGAAAACCTCTGCTCCTCATTAGAACACCAAGCTGTTAGCTTTCCATTTTCACACCTCTCAGTGTGCATTTGCATATAACTCCTTCAATAATCATTACATTACCAGTCTCTCCTCATAACATTGTATCATGGTCAGTGATCATTATTCAGATGATGCTTGATGGCTCGGTAACCATTTGGAGCTTCCCTCTTATATTTTATGTGAATTGGATTTATTAATTTATCTGTGTCAAACAAAACAACACTCATGGGTATGCTATGAGAGAAAAGCATGAAGTCCAAGCTCTGAAACAAAATGTGCAACCTATAAATTACCTGTATCAAGATTCTGTAGCCTAAAAGGGCTATATGGATCAAGTGATTAGCAGACTTACCTTTTTGGTTCTGCATATTTGAAGTCCATATGCACCATCCACACCTGTCATACTTACCTGACTTGCCCACAGAACAGACAACTGCATGTTGGACCCCAGACTGTGCATGAAAGTAATGCAAAAAGAATACGCTGGGGAAGTCATTACCCTCACCAACCAATCACACACAAAATGGGGTAAAATGTTGATACATTGTTGAGGCCCAGAGTTCTCCAATTTCATATGTGAACATTCATTATAGCAATGACACAAAGTTCCTGCTGCTTTGATTTGAATTCACAATGCAATAATGAACGTAACTTTTGCCTCTCATCCTGAATCTACCAATGTGAAAAACAAGATTCTTGCA
Organism: Schistocerca nitens; assembly: GCF_023898315.1. Taxonomy (NCBI): domain Eukaryota; kingdom Metazoa; phylum Arthropoda; class Insecta; order Orthoptera; family Acrididae; genus Schistocerca; species Schistocerca nitens. Next base: position 419,678,063 of record NC_064617.1, on the reverse strand, counting down.
CCAGAAAGCACAATAATAATCTCCCACACTCTACTCTGTTTGAAACTTTACCTGACACACAGGTCTTGATACCACACAGTGACAGGATTGTTTTGGAAATGTTGACCCTTTTGCAATGAACACAAAATAACTGAAATCTCTCCCTGACACAACCAAATGGTCATCAGCAAATGATAATTTCACAACACTGAGACAGCACACAGTGGAACAATAAAGACAACCCACTTAATTACTGGCATTCTAGCAATGACACCATGACTGGCAAAAACTTTGCACATTGTCTGACATTGTCTAAGTCTGTGAGTATGTCACAAAGCAAAAAACACTTACAATGACCAAACAAATGCACTTCCTATGTGGCTTGACTACATTACTTATTAATATGCATAAAGACAAAGCTTACTTGGCCATAACTGCCATGCTATCTCTAGACATCCACTTGGTTCATATCCCAGTTTTGTTCTACCGAACAATGGCACATCCTCCTGTCTGCCATTCAACCAGAGCAAAAATGACATCTTGCTACCACCTTTAATACTGTGAACATTTTTGATATTAAAATGCCTTCCATCAATACCTTCAAGTGAGACCCCTGTAGAATGATATCTGCCCTACTTGTTATGTTACTTTGGACTCTTCCAAACTTTCAGAAAGAAGGGGGTGTCTGCTGCTGCAAACTATGCAACATTTTTGTTTGGGATACATTTTGTATCCATCCACAATCTTCAAACTTTGCAAAAACATTTGTTGCACTTGTGCCCCACTCTGCAGTACTGTTAGAGCCCAATTGCTTCAGTTGATCATGAATTAAGACTGACCAACTTAATTAAATTGTAAAAATCTTGTGATCTGCTACTCATATCATGTTGCAGTTTTCAGCAGTGTTATCCTAATAATATTCTCTATACATCTAGATATACTTACACTTGCTCAGTTCTTCTTTAATTATGTTAGTTTAAGTAATAGTTGACAATGAATATGAGTGTGGATGTTGGACATCCCTGTCTCAGGCTGATCGGTATTACTTGGTCTGTTGGCTTCACAGTACAGAAAGTGATGGTTCAGAATAAAATGGTCATTGTGAAAATGACCATTACCTCTTTGCTTGCCTTCTAATTCTTCCAAACACTCACCAGCTTGTGATTATTCATCAAAGGGGTCAAACATTCATGATATTTTTTGCTGAATGTCCTGTGGCAAATGCTTTGTTAAAATTAGAATTAAATTCTTGTCATTAATGTGGTCATCCTAGTACATGTTTTGATCCAAATACTACTGAAAGAAATTTTTCACAGGGCTTCTCTTATATCATAATTGTTGAGTGCAAATACCTGCTCCTTAATATTACTTTTTTCCATAGACTCTAGACCAATATTTGTGCCAAAACCTCTTTTGAAGTCAGCAAAGATGGCTTACCTTTCACCAACATCAGCATCAGCAGCACCAGCAGCAGAATTTCAAAGACATTCTTTCAGTGTTATCATTATCAAATGTTTTTAATTAGGATTGGACTATGATGGGGACAAGGCCGTTGTTGGTAACAGTCTATAACAATTAATAAAATGGCTATTTTATTGTATTTTTTACATTTGTAACACAAACATCACAATGGAACTACATAATGCTTGCATATCTCTTGTTTGTCACAGCTTTCAGTAAACTTGCCACACTGAAACTTCAAATAGTCAAGTTTCTTGATGTGGCTAATCAGTCTAATACTGAACATACTCTATGAATCAATAATTACCTGTATAATGTGCCATGCACAGTTCGCATGTCAATGTGCCCAAATGGAAAATGGCTGCAAGCACCTTCTTGCATCTTTGGCTTATGACTGATGACTAGCTACTACTTATAGATCCACACACACTCAAGGCCCATAGAAAAAAAAGAAAGAAAATGCACACAGAGCCAGCAAGAATGATAAACTCCATGCATTGCCACAAACAAAGATAGTCTTTCACCTCTGGGGACAGCTTAACCAACTGTGCTGCAAGCAGGGCTGTCCCAAATGGGTTGTGACATAGGTTCCCCCCCCCCAAGAGTGAGGGCACAGAGAGAGGGTGAATATAGACTGGAAGAGAAACCAAGAAAGAAAGGCACTTTAAGAATTAACTGGGAGAGGTAAGTGAGTTCCACTATGCCTCATGCTTCTATTATTTGCCTATGGGAAGTCAAGAAATTACTACTAACAAACAAACATATACTGCTAACATGGCTTATGTGGCAACAGCACAATTGATTCATACAGCTGCCACCTACACATGCTGCCACCTACACACCTTGCTCATGTTCAGTAGTGGAGTTCTTGCTGCTACTTGCTATGGTATTGTAGGATCTCAAAGATCAACAAGCAGACATTGATGCTACTGCATGAAGGCTCCCAGTCTTTCTCAATTTCTGTTGCTTGAGGGTTGGATCACCATGTGACAGTCATGGAAACACAAAAAGAAGATGGAGGGAATGTGTAATTTGCTGCAAGTAAAGTCTGTTCTTTATTATAAATCATAGTATGGTGTGTGTCGCTCTTTGATGATTAAGGCTGTGGCCAACAACTATATGTAAGTTTCTTTTAAGTGTGCCTGTTTGCAACTTGTCTTCTTTACAGTAATTAACAATTTGTCTTTTACTACATTATTAATATTCCTACCTAGAATTTCAATCAGATACCTAATCTACTTCTGCAGGCTCTTCCCACACTTCCTCCTGTTGACATAATACATGGAAACAAACTATAAATATATTGTAAATATTGTGCCATTTACAAGTAATTTACAAATTATCTTCTTTACTAACAGTGGTCAGTGAAAAACAGTTGATGCATGATCTTGTAATATTGTACAGACACGGTTGGTGTTACTTCTGATACTGTGTCTGTACACATTAAGACATTCACAATAACAGTGGATGAAGTATAGGACAGAACAAAACCTCAGGATTGTAGAAAACGTCAACATACAGTCTCGTAGGTGAGCATTCAATAAGCAAGTAAACATAAGTGAGGCCAAGGGCCTGGTGCACTGGTCTTCTATTGGGTTGTTGTACACATGGTACAGCATCTGCTGTGCCATCTGTCCAGGTTGCAAGGTGACCTCTCTAGGCCAGCCATGGGGACAATTGTATCGTGCGCTGTTCAATTACACACACTCTCTCCAGAGCAGTGATCATTAAATTTTGGCTTGTGGGCTGCATGTGCCATGAATCAAGTGTTTGTGTGGTCAGCAGGTCTCAGCTGTATTTTAGAATAATGTGCTTCTGGCAACTAACAGCAGAACTGAAAAATGTCAGCTAATGTTAAGAGCTTCTTAAGAGTGTATTTTTCTTGCTCAGTAATAAACAGAAGTACTTACAGAGACTGTAATATTTTAAAATGTTTTAGGCCATTGTAATACAATGCAACGAGTAAAAGAAAAATGACATTCAATGTGTTCGGTACATATTTGTGATTGTCACACACATTGCAGTTATTGTTATTAATCAATATAGCATTTAGTAGGTTACCAAATAATAGTAAGATTGGTAGGGTGTGGTAAAGTGGCCACAATGGAAAAGTTACCATTGCATATATTTAGCCGTAAGCAGCACTGCTGTTTGTCAAGAAGTGGTCACTCTAGTTCCAATTTACAACACAACTGTTATCAGTGACAGTGACAGAGGAAGTTTGTTCTGTTATTTTTTAATAATTTTTGTTGAGTTGTCTCATGTAAGATAAGTCATTTGTGTTATTCTTGTTTTCTCACATCTATGGGGAGTGTTTTGGCCCACAAATGTAGTTTCTTGTTGTTTATTTCAGTTGGATAGTTTTTTGCGTGGGTCGTTAATGGTGACATGGTGAACGACTGGAAAAGCGGTGACATTATTCATTGAGAAAACTGGTTAAGGGTAAGAGTTAGTTACTTCCAGAAAACATGCATAATACAACAGATAAAACCTAAACTCTTTTATACACAATTCTGCCACCACCACTCTATTCCTTTTTAACAATTTTGCATTAATTAAGTTATATTATATAAACTGTGTCTGTTCTGTTATATGAGGCTCAATACAAAAGTCCAATTGAAAATGGTCTGCTGCAGCAGATTGGTATTCTTTCACATGTTAGGGCATGAAGATGTCTAGGAAATGTAGCCAGACATCAGATAAACAAACATAGGGTCCTGTTGTAATGGCACTGACACTGGCCACAGTACCTGCTTAGGTATGGAAAATTGGTCGCTATGTAACCCTTCAGAAAAGTACATGTAGTTCCAGTGTATTATTTTCTTTTTCACTTGAAAACATTTGATTTGATACCTTATAATATATAGATTCAAAATATGTAAGTGGTAAACTTCTATCAGTAACCATGGTTTGGTGAAAAATGAAATTGTCTTTGAGTAGCCACTTTAACCCTTCCCCCTTCTTCCTTTGTGTCCCAAGCTGTTGTCCTGCAGTGTCAATATTCACTTTTAGGCAAAAAAAATTGACAACCACTACTCTATAGGGTTGCAACACTCCTTCTCCTTGGGGAAAAATGTTCATTGTGGAGATGTCCATGTCTCATTGGTTCGTGACAACTGCTGGAATGGAGGTTGTGCTGTCCAGGAGAATATGGTCTGAAATGGTACTGTTGCAGACAGATATGGCAACCACTCCCCTGTGAGAGGCCATGTAGGGGCAATGATTGTGCAGTATCACGTCCACGTGGCATTCGGCAGTGGAGGCAGCAGTGCAGGCAGCATTGGCAACAGGATCTGCGGAGATGGAGGCAGCTGAGCACTGACTACTCCATCCGGCATCAGCAGCACCTAGAGTGAAGATGGCACAGGAGCTGAAGGAGGTGTCGATCATGCAGCAGGGTCCAGTGCATATAGTGGAAGCAGCCACAGGGTGGAGGGCTCTCCGATGTGCAGATGGCTCCATGTGGCTGGAACTGGTCATAGTGTCATGACACAGAGGTGATGGCCTTGGCAGTGATGGATGACTGCTGGTATGTACTTACAGCACTGGTCAAATCCACAGGTCTAGATAGGAGAACTCAAATAGAATCACTACATGGTGGGTGCCAACAGGTGGCCGGGTAATGGTTAGAGCATCTGAAGCAGCCTACAGGGCTGCTGGCCATGAAGCAGCTGTGCTGGGACATGGTCACTGACTGGACTGAACCTGTATGAAATAAGAACCTATTGAGGACTTCCTCAGGAGAAGACTGAGTGGTATATTTTCTCATCTATATTTTGAATGTACAGACCAGCTGCTCCACCTTGCCATTGGACTGTGGATTAGAGGGAGTGGCTATAATATGCTGGATGCCACCCTTGATACACAAATCTTCAAAATCTTGAGACCTAAACTGCAAGCTGTTCTCCTTGACAAGCATTTACAGCAATCTTTCCAAGGAAACATTTGTTGACTAGGCCAATGAAAACTGATAGCAATGACATTTTTGGAAAAAAAATTAAGTGTGTATTGAAAGGATAGAATGGACATGGTGTATTTACCAAAGTAGACAAGAAACTCAAATCCAGCAAGATAGAAATTGAAACTGCATGTGAGATTATGCGGGCAAGACTCAGTATCAAGGGTGGACTTAAAATGATAATTGGATCCTTCTATCACCCACCAGACTCATCTCATTACGTAACTGAAAACTTTAGAGAAAAACTTGGTTCACTTGTATGTTAGTTCCCCAGTCATACTGCAATCATCAGTGCAGACTTTAATCATCCAACAATCAATTGGGAAAATTATAGTTTTGTTAGTGGTGGTGTGATAATATTCCCTGTGAAACATTACTAAATGCCTTCTCTAGAAACTACCTAAAGCAGATTGTATGGAACCCCACTTACAACTGAAATATTTTTGGATCTAATGGCAATGAATAGACCTGACCTCTTTGAGAACAGCAACATTGAAAATGGTATCAGTGACCACAATGTAGAGGAACTGCTGCTTATGTTTAAAAGAATAATTGACCATGCAGCGATGTATTTGTATGTAGAACATTCATAACAGGAGGGACCCTCCATGGTATACAGTCACTGTAAAGAAAATTCTAAGAAACAGGGATTACTGCATAATAGGTATAAGTAAAAGCATAGGGCTATAGGTAGAGAGATATTGAATGACACATGTTTGGCTGTTAAGGGAGCAATGTTCAATGACTACAGTATCAGAATATCATCAAATGGTCCTTTACAAAACCTAAATAAATTCTGGTCATATTTAAGGGCTGTTAGTGGCACCAGAGTTAGTGTCCAGTCCCCAACGAATGAGGCAGGAACTGAAACTGAGGGTAGCAAAGCAAAAGCTGATATGCTTAGCTCTGTTTTCAAATGTTCCTTTATAGAGGAAAACCCAGGAGAACTGCCCCAGACCAGCTGCTCCACCTTGCCATTGGACTGTGGATTAGAGGGAGTGGCTATAATATGCTGGATGCCACCCTTGATACACAAATCTTCAAAATCTTGAGACCTAAACTGCAACCTGTCCTCCTTGACAAGCATTTACAGCAATCTTTCCAAGGAAACATTTGTTGACTAGGCCAATGAAAACTGATAGAAATGACATTTTTGGAAAAAAATTAAGTGTGTATTGAAAAGGTAAGTGAAACTGTTAAAACTGAACAAAGCTCCAGAGCCTGACAGAATCCGTATCAGATTCTATTCTGAATTTGCAGATGGATTAGCCCTTGTTCTAACCATGATCTATTGTAGATCCCTTGAAAAAAAACTGTGCCTATTTTGTGGAAACAAGTGCAGGTGACACCTGTCAACAAGAAGAGTGGTAGAAGTGATCCACAAAACTAGCATCCAATATCCTTGAAATCAATTTATTGTAGTACCTTAGAACACATTCTGAGCTCAAACATAATGAGGTATCTTGAATAGAATGACCTCCTCCATGCTACTCAGTGTGGATTCTGAAAATATTGATCATGTTAAACCCATGTCACACTTTTCACAAGTAACATACTGAAAGCTCTGGATCAGGGTAGGCAGGTAAATGCAGTATTTCTTGATTTTCAAAAAGGATTTGACTCAGTACCACAACTATGCTTATTGTCAAAAGTATGATTGAATAGGGTATTGAGTGAAAGTTGTGACTGGATTAAGGACTTACTGGATGGGAGGACACAGCATATTATTTTGGTTGGAGAGTCATTGTCAGATGTAAAAGTAACTTTGGGTGTGCCCCAGGGACGTATGTTGGGATCCTTGCTGTTCATGTTGTATATTAATGACCTTGCAGACAATATTAATAGCAGTAACCTCAGACTTTTTGCAGAAGATGTATTTATCTATACTGAAGTTCTGTCTGGAAGAAGCTGCATAAACATTCAGTCACATCTTGACAAGACTGCAAAGTGGTGCAAAGACTGGCAACTTGCTTTAAATGTTAAAAACCATAAAACTGTGCACTTCACAAAATGAAAGAAAAACATAGTATCCTGTGACTAGAATATCAATAAGTCAGTGTTGGAATCAGCCAACTCATACAAATATCTAGGTGTAACACTTTGTAGGTAAATGAATGAAATGACAATACAGGCTCAGTCAAGGGTAAAGAAGGTGCTAGGCTTCAGTTTATTGGTAGAATACTGGGGAAGTGCAATCAGTCCAGAAAGGAGATTACTTACAAATCACTCATGTGACTGGTTCTAGAATATTGCTGAAGAATATGGGGGACTTTGATCATATACAGAAAAGGGCAGCATGAATGGTCACAGGGTTTTTTGATTTATGGAAGTGTGTCAGAGAGATGCTGGAGAAACTGAACTTACAGACTCTCGAAATAGATGTAAACTATCTTGAGAAAGTCTGATAACAAAGTTTTGAGAATTAGTTTTGAATGACTCTAGGAACATACTACAGCCCCCTATGTGTCACTCATACAGGCATCAGGAGGATAAGGTTAGAATAATCACAACGTGCACAGAGGCATTCAGACAATCATTCTTCCTGCACTCCATACATTAATGGATGAGAAGAAACCCTAGTAACTAGTACAATGGGATGTACCCTCTGCCATGCACTTCATGGTGGTTTGCACAGTATAGATGTAGATGACCATAGCTGCTGTGGATGTGGATGGGCAGTGAGTCACATAAGGAAATTTTGAGAAAGTGACAGCTATTACAAGGCAAAATGAGTTAAGGAATGGACCCACAAAATGAGCTTGAATATGCTGCCAGGAGTGCTGAGGAATGGCCCATTGGAAATAAAGGCCGTGGTGCCACTTAATGGGTTGCACATTGTGTGGAGACTGTCATGTCACAAGGCATGTGACATCATTGTCAATGACGAGCCAAAACATGTAGTGGTGGGCCAGTTGTCCACAAACAATACGAGACTGGAATAGAAGGGCAAACCGATAGAGGTACTCAGGGTACCCTCCGCCACACACCGTCAGGTGGCTTGCGGGGTATAGATGTAGATGTAGATGTACATGTAATTTTGTACAAGAAACACCCCAGTGGTCAAGGTGGAGTAGGTGCATAATTCCCTGCTGCACTGTGTATGGGATCACAACCATGAATGCCTACTCTTCAGTAGCTTTCAAGAACTGAGAGGCAGTGGCAGAAAGCATAATAATTATGCAAAGGATCTGATGCTCAGCTTGGTGGTTTTTCTGGCCAGCCGTGGTGGACAAATTGAACAACTTGATGTAAGACAGGATCGGGCATGACAGATACTGAAATCTGAGAAGTGGCAGAGGGAAAACCATCTATGGTGTTTTGGGCTTTGACATCTAAATGTAAACACAACAGTCCATTCAGATCAAATTCTGAATCAAGGCCAGTTGGCAACTAAGAAAGAGCATCCGCATTAGCATGTTATGCTGTGGGTCAGAAACGAATCTCATAGTTGTAGTACAATGAAAACAGAGCCCAGTGTCACAGGAAATGGACCGCTTTGTTTGATAATGTTGCTGAAGTGTTGATAAGAGAAACAAGAGGTTTATGATCAGTAATCAAATGAAATTTAGAACCACATAGGAAAACATGGAATGTTTGGAGTGCATACACAATAGCAAGGGCTTCTTTTTCTATCTGCAAGTAGTACTGTTGTACCTGATTCAGGGTTTTGGAAGCATATGCAATAGCACATTCAGAACTGTTCACATATTTGCCAACGAGAATGGCCCAAAGGCCATACTGTGAGGAGTCTCTGGGCAAAACAATATGTTGGCCTTGTTGGAAGGTAATCAAGCTAGAAGCCAAGAGTAATTTTGACCTTAATAGTATAGAAGCATGCTTGCAGGTGGGTGACCACTGGAAAGGAACATCATTATGTTAGAGAGCATGAAGTGGTTGGGCCAATATGGCTACACCAGGAAGAAATTTATGGTAGTACACAATCTCCCCAAGAAAAGTTTGCAACACATTGACATTGGTAGGACATGGCAAAGCTGTAATGGCATCAACATGCTGGTGCAAAGGCTTGACACCAACATGCAAGACTTCAAAACTGACATAGACAATAAATGGCTGAAAAAGTGTGATTTCACCAAGTCACATTTTCAAACTGGTGGCCTGTAGTACCTTGAATGAGGCACAAAGGTTCCACAAATGTTCATTTGTTGAGGAACTCGAGACCACAATAGTATCTTTTAATTAATGCACTGCAGCATGGAGGCCATGAATCCACTGGGAGGACATGTTCAGAATCAACATCCAGAGGTAGTGGTAAGTAGGCTTCTGACAAGTCTGTTTTGGAAAAAAAATTGGCCTTGGAAGGCCATGCTAAGAGTTCATCCGGATGGGGTAAGGGATAGGTGTTAATAATAGACTTTGAATTTACAGACATTTTAATGTTTTTTTGACAGTTACCAATGGAGTAGGCCATTCACTCAAGAAGACAGGTGTGATAACACCTAAAGATATCCAGTTTCAATCTGACTTGCTCCCATAAAGCTACTGGGACTGGGCAGGACCGGAGAAAATGGGATGCGCCATCAGTTGCATTGTGATTTGAGCCTTGAGATCAATGGTACACCCTATACCTTCTGAAAACATGCTAGATATATTCTGAACTGAGTGCATCAATTTGTTGGTATGGAACTTGATACAATACCATAAGCACTTCGTCAGAAATAGAAAACCCAAAAATTTTGAAAGCATCTAACCCATATGTTTTCAGTGTTGGCATCATCCATTACTAGAAAGCTCAAAGAGTGAACAACTGCTCTGTACACTATGGCAGTAGAAAAATGTCCTAGTAGGCTATAGGTATTTTTTGTCTGATGTAATTCACCAACTAATGAGAGACAGAGAGAAATTCCAACAATTCAAAATTCACCTAAGTTTGAGAATTTAACAAAGTCACTGTTGTGCCTGTGTCTATTTGCATTTTCAACATCTTGTCCATCACACATACTTCAATGTAGAGTCTGTTTGGGGCTACCATCACTTGGAAAGTGCTGTTCACATCCATGTTCATGTCTGGTAAAGGAGGTTCAGAGTTGCACACAGATACAATATATTCCTTTTTTTTTACAATGGCTGCATATTGCCCAATGCCTTGGAAACATGGCTTTTTTTTTTTTTTTTTAAAAAAAAAGGCATGATGGAAGAGAAGCATGCAGCTACTGTTGTGCTAATGCTGCTAGGAATGTCACTGCCCCATGCAGCATGGAGGTCATGGTTGCACAGCCGTGATGTTGTCTTATCCCTGTGAGTTAACAGATGGAAGCTGAGGAGGAGAGAGAGCAATGGTGGCTACTTGACATGAAGCTTCTATTTGATTTCCTGCTGCCCTAGATACTTCAAAAGACTCAGCAATGTTCAGAACACCTAGAGGGAGAGATTTTCACTTTGTAAAGTGTATTAACGAACTTACCTATCAGAGACCAGGTGTGTTACAGCATCAAAAATCATCAAATGAACATATGAGTCACAGTAGGCTTCAGTAACAAACTGGCAATGATGACTAAGCCCTTGAAGGTTTTCTGGCCTAGCTCTGTATGACAGTTGTGGACACCTTTGACAATGATACAACTCAATGTGAGCAATGATTACATGCAACTGATGCATTTCATCTGAAGAGAGACAGGCAGGTTCTTGAAGAGGAGCTAGCTGGCACAAAAAGTGAAAACATGAGGAGAAATTTATGACAAAAGTTAAGACTTTCACAGTTTGGGGTCAGTGACTCCAAAAGCTTTAAAACATTGCTGAAGGCATTTTTCATACACATTCCAATCTTCTTTAGAATAATCATATGGAGGAAATGGTCTGGGTTATGTCAACAGTGGTGGAAACTGGCTCATTAATGAAGATGCCAAATTGTTTAGTGCCATGTTGACAGCCTGCTGCTGGTCAGTGAAAGCTCGTTGTTCGCGAGTGAGAGCTCACTATTGTTTGGTGATAGCTCACTATTGTCTTCAACAAGGGATTGAATAACTTCTTCCACAGACATTTGATTGTATATTGAACCAAATAAACAAAACATGTGGAGTAGAATATCAAACTCATTGCCAAGTACACTATGTGACCAAAAGTATCTGGAAACCTGGCTGAAAATGATTTACAAGTTCATGGTGCCCTCCATCAGTAATGCTGGAATTCAATATGGTGTTGGCCCATCTTTAGCCTTGATGACAGCTTCCATTCTCGAAGGCATACATTCAATCAGGTGCTGGAAGGTTTCTTGGGGAATGGCAGTCAATTCTTCATGGAGTGCTGCACTGAGGAGAGGTATCGATGACATGAAGTCGGTGTTCCAAAACACCCCAAAGGCCAGGACTTTGTGCAGGCCAGTCCATTGCAGGGATATTATTGTCATGTAACCACTCTGCCACAGGCCGTGCATTATGAAAGATGCAATCACCATCCTTGAATTGCTCTTCAACAGTGGGAAGCAAGAAGGTGCTTAAAACATCAATGTAGGTCTGTGCTGTGACAGTGCCACACAAAACAACAAGGGGTGCAAGCCTCCTCCATGAAAACCATGACCACACCGTAACACCACCACCTCCAAATTTTACTGTTGGCACTACACACGCTGACAGATGATGTTCACCGGGCATTCGCCATACCCAGACCCTGCCATCGGATTGCCACATTGTGTACCGTGATTCGTCACTCCACACAACATTTTCCCAATGTTCAATCATCAAATGTTTACCCTCCTTACACTCAACCATGAAATCCATGTTTTCTCACCTCCAGCCTAACTGTCATAGTACTTGCAGTGAATCCTGATGCAGTTTGGAATTCCTGTGTGATAGTCTGGATAGATGTCTGCCTATTACATATTATGACCCTCTTCAACTGTCAGTGGTCTCTGTCAGTCAACAGATGAGGTCAGCCTGTATGATTTTGTGCTTTGTGTCTCCCTTCACGTTTCCAGTTCACTATCACATTGGAAACAGTGGACCTAGGGATGTTTAGGAGTGTGGAAATCTTGTGTACAGACATATGACACAAGTGACACCCAATCACCTGACCACATTCTAAGTCTATGAATTCTGTGGAGTCCCCCATTCTGCTCTCTCATGATGTTTAATGACAACTGAGGTTGCTGATATGGAGTACCTGGCAGCAGATTGCAACACAATGCACCTAATATGAAAAACACATGTTTTTATGTGTGTCCGGATACTTCTGATCACATAGTGTATCTTGTAACATTGTACAGACACAGTATGAGAATTAATACCAACCAAGTTTATTCTGCCCCCTCATAAAGAGATTCATAATAACACTGAATGAAGTACAGAACAGTACAAAGTTTCATAACTATAGAACAGAACAATATACAGTCTTGTAGGTGAGCATACAATAAGCAAGTAAACATAGGAGAGGCTGAGGGCCTGCCACAGTGGGCTTATATAGGGCTGCTGTGTACATGATACAGCACTTGCTTCCCCATCTATCTAGGATGGGAGATGACCTCTTTAGGCTGGCTGTGGAGGCACTTGTATGATGCACTGTTTGATTATGCACTTCCACTCTATAGGCTACTACACACAGCTAAATGGGAAGTTTAATAACTACATCACTGATGAGAGGCACATGAAAATGGCTGATAACATTGGCCTCAAAGATTGATAATAGTAGCAAAGTCTTTTAAGTTACAAGTGTCAAAGGAATTTGTGATGTAACTGAATTTTTAGTAAATTTCCAGCTGAAAAACCTACTTATAAAACCCAATTATATCTTATTGTACCCTACCTCATCTTAGTATTATTCCCTCTTTGAATCTTTTCTGTCTCTCTCTCTCCCATGCCTGTTCTCTTCAGTGCTTAATGTATTGAAATGGAGTGAGTGTATAAACCTTTTTCTTACCTCCAAAACCTTTTTAATGATGACTATTACTGTTTAAGAGGCAACAGCCTTCCCACAGTGGTAACACCGGTCCCTGTCAGATCACTGAAGATAAGCACTTTCGGGCTGGGCTAGCACTTGGATGGGTGACTGTTTGGGGTCTGCTGAGCATTGTTGGCAAGCAGGATGCACTCAGCCCTTGTGAGGCCAGCCCTTGTGAGCTACTTGATTGAGTAGCAGTGGTTCCACTCATGAAAACTGACTACAGCTGAGAGAGTGGTGTGCTGACCTGAGTCCCCTCCATATCCAGATCCAGTGAGCCTATTGGCTGCGGATGACACAGCAGCTGTTAGGTACCATTGGGCCATCTGACACCTTTTCAGATGGAGTTTACTTTATTACCATTTAAGAAAATTGTGAATGTGGGAATTGTGGCACAATGCATATTGCATATTCCCACATTTGTAAATTCTGCAGTTGCCATGATTGAAACAAGAACTTGTTTTACCAGTTTCATATATTGTCGTCATTCTCATTGACTGCTGGAATGAACAGCAAGAGGAGATAAGTGAATGAATTCTTAATATCTTGTAAACATGCCTTTTGGCAGTTCTGAATTTCCCTTTCTAATTTTATGGATGCTTATTACCACCCCTGCCATGATTCCCACAATACCACTGCTGATCCATACCACTCCTACTGTTATTCCCACAAAACCACTGGTAGTTTGTACCACCCCTATTACTCTGTGGATGGCAGCTCTGCCTCTGCATGTGCCCTGTACACCCACAATTGAAACATCTTATATTTGCTGTAAACACATATTCCAGTCTTTAACTCCTGTTACACCATCAGTCTTCTCAAATTATATTGCTAGCCTAATTGCCACATGGAGATCCCTAGGCACACCAGTGTGTACCCTCCTAGATATTTCTAGTGCTAAGCACCTCAGGAAAGATTTGAGTGCCCATTGCTTAACTTCTTGTAGCAACATCTTGTTTGCCTCATCGCTTTGTGTCAACTCAAATGTGTGCACAGTACATTTCCTAATCCTCTCTATGGTTTCAGTACACCTCTTGGAAATTATACTCAACTACTCACTGAGAAACTAAACACTATTCTGATCTCTATATCCCTCTACCAATCATTGAGTGAGTTGTTAAAAAGTTTTCATTTTGTCCAGTGCCTCTGTGCATCACACAAATGACATCACTTGCCCCAACAGTTGCAGTCTTGCCACTTGCTACAACGTGCAACCCCTTAGTTCAGCTGATGATAAGATATCTTCTGTAAATGACAACACATCCTCAGATGACCTACCGGGAACAGGAGTAATGAGGTTTGCAACAGCTGAAGCTACGCCTAGACTCTGCAATTTCAACAGCCCCAACTCATTCACCTTCTCCAGCAGTTTGTTATTGACAAATAAATTTTCTGCCCTTAACTGCTCAACCTGATTAATCAATGATTGCACAGCTTCCTCACTGGTGATACCATGGGTCTCTGATTTTCCATTGCATCCCCTTGTAAGTCTCAGCAGTAACAATTCAACAACAAGGGCACAACACCACCACACTCATTTCCTCAGTATAATCATGAACTATCTGGACTCCCTACGTGGTCTTGCCATATAGCCAAAACAATGACACATGAAATAAACAAATACCACAGATTCAGCACAAGGTGCAGAATGTCCAAGTAGACTGCACTGTGTACATAATGCAGGCTCTAGCCATTCATCCCTAGAATTACCCTTAAACTGAATGACATCCACTGGTTCTCCCAGCATCACAAAAGTAACTCTTCAGTGAAGAAGCCTCCTAATTCTCAACCCCATGATTGTCACCAGAAAATAAATAACAGTCTTACTCACCCGACAATAAGGATATTGCAGGCTACAGTTCAGGCATTGTACTGCAGGGGCTCGTACATCCTCCGCCATCCACTGGCGGCAACTTCAGCTCTCCTGACACCGCTTTTTAGAATGCAGACAGCACTTGGTAGGGTGAGTGGTTGTTGTGATGAACCAGTGGGCCCAGAGACACATTTCTGACAAAGAGAAATGTTTTATTCAACTTGAAGTATATGTCACACCAGTAGTAATGTGAGGCAGACATAGCTCAATCTGATGAGCCTCGCGAATATCAACTCATGGTGGCTGCTTCTGCCCCGGTGAGGAGATGTACATGTAGGTGCCCTGTAATGCTGATGACAACCAGTAGCTGACAGGCCATGGCCTTGAAATTAACAGTATTCCTCTACTTCTGCTGTGGCAGCATTCCTCTGTGGAATCACCGCTCTTTGTGAGTCAGGCCCTGCATGCATCCAATGCGGAGGTGATTGAAGACTGCCATGCATGGGACACAACCCACTGTCCTCTGGCTGGAGTTTGGTGATGACTGGTGTGGACAACTGGTCAGTGATGCTGTGACTCAGTGCAGGTGGTAGCCGGCCTGATGCCAGCTTGAACCAATGGCTGTAGCTGATGCTGCCCAATCGTCTCATCATCTGGCTTGGATCTTGTTTTATGGTGGTGCTGCTGGACTCTGAACGGATCTGCCTCTAAATTCAGTCCTATTTATATGGCTCAGAGTACCTTTGTAATAATATCATCCAGCCTCCAGTCATGCAGTTCACAACAAGTGTCTTGACCTGGTGTCGTGACATCATCCTGCCTACTTCAGCTATTACCACTGCACAATGAAACTTTCCACTGTGTACAGCTAGTTTGTCTCACAATCCTTCTGCATATGTGTTATTCTGACCCACATGACACCACACTGCACTTACCATGGTTGCCACTGCAATACTTCTTGGTAGCTTTCTTACAACTTCTTACTAACCTCACTGAAAACTGTGTAGCAACACTGCAATACAAAAGATGCAGCATGCTATAGTCACTTCAAAAAGTCAGCATGCTCCCTACCTTGATTATTTTAATTGGTTGGTAATGATTTCAATAGCTTACTATCATGTCTTTGTCTCATATTTTGGAGCGAAATGAATTGCAGAATTGTCCTAGATTTAACACTTTGATGACTGGGCAGCCAGAGTGTAGTTCATGTGGCTAATAATCCACTTTTAATAGTTTGTCTGAATTTTTTGTGGTATCTTCTTCTGCACATCATTTAAATCAGTTTATTGTGTTTGAAAGATGCTTTTTTTAAAAAAGAAATACTGCAAAGAAACATAGAATTAAATCAATAAACATTTTTTTAAAATACTGAAATGAAAATACATTTTCCCAAATAATTGTTTTTTTTTTGTTTTTTGTTTCCTAAAACCAGATAGAATTAGAAGTTGTTGGCACTAAAACCAAAACTATTTGAATATGTAGTTTTTCACTGAAAATTACATAGTTTCAGTTGCCTTGGTATGAAAAATTCTGAAGCATTTTGGAAAACAAAATCATACATTACGTTCTTTGCACCAGAGCCTGGTATCTTTTCTTCAATTTTCCTAGATCTTGCTTTGCTTCATTCTGCACAAACCGTACATCTCCACTATGGAAATTCTGACATTTTTGCACCCAGAATCAATTTAAGAAAATGTCCCCCATTGAGTATATTTATAGGTGAACTATTTTGGATGGAAGTTGACTCAACCAGGTTTTCTTTTTTCCTCAAGGCTGCTGCCAATTCAATAATGAATTTTGCAGAATATTTGCTAATGGGCCTTAACTTCTTACATGAAACATACAAATTCATAACATGTACCATGAAAATGTGAAAAAAGAACTTCCTTTCACCACTTTGTTTACTTAATCTCAAAAGATTAGTTGTCCATTAGCTGGTCACTGTGATCCACACCAGCCTTGTTTTCATTATAACGCAAAATACGCACAAGTTTCGTCTTCTCTAGCTTTCCTAATTTTGTTCTGATTTTGACATCTGATGCACTCATTTAGTGTTTTGTCATCAAAAGATATATATTGGTAGTGTTTCTCCATTTCCAAACAGCAAGTTTTCTCATCTGCAAAATGGAAGTTTACTTTTTTCAACTTCTGTGAAGTTAGATTATTAGCTAGTCCTTTTTTATTTTTCAGCTCTGCATTGTACCGCCATCTCAAAAATAAAGAAAAGCATTTGCAAATGAAGTCTGCAAGTATATTTCATCTTACTTTTCTGCCATTTTGTATCATTACTTATGAAGCCTTAACATCTCCAGTCACCTTTCTGTTCTTCACACTATGAAGACTTTATACACCTCAATTGGCATTATTTCTGTAATATTATTATTTTCATTATTAACCTTCTGGATTCCTGATTTGTCTACAGAACTGCACAAACTTTTAAAGTATTTGTACAGTTTTGAAGGAAGAAAGGAAGGGAGGAAAGAAATTTTAGGGTGTAGTATTGTACCAAATGCAATGTCATTTAGAAACAGAACACAAACCTCAGGGTAGAGAATGGAGCAGCAAATCAGCCATGCCCTTTTACAAACAAGCCATCCTGACATTTATCTGGAGTGCTTTCAGGAAATCATAGAAAAATGAGATCTGGATACATCGTTGTACAATTTTCTCATTATTCTTAGTTATTGATGCCACTACCACATTAATTGTTCGCCCATGGTATCTGAGTGGTCAGCATGACGATTGTCATACCTAACGGCCCGGGTTCGATCCTAGCTGGGTCGGAGATTTTCTCTGCTCAGGGACTGATTGTTGTGTTGTCCTTATCATCATTTCATCCTCATTGACACGCAAGTCACCGAAGTGGCATCAACTCAGAAGACTTGCACCAGGTGAACGGCCTACCCAACGGGAGGCCCTAACCACACAGCATTTCCATTTTACCACATTAATTGATGAAATGTGATGCTTACCCAACTTAAGTTTCTACAATGGTTGTTTTTCATTGGTTCTGTTACTTAAGTTTCAATAATGCTCTCATATCCACTCTGAGATATTTGTAAATTGTTTTGTACAATTTAACATATTGTATGACAATATTATGTAAGGGGTACATTGCTACTCACCATTTAACAGAGATGTTGAGTTGCAGATAGACACAACAAAAACACTGTCAAACAAGTAAGCCTTCAAAGCCTTCAGCAATAAAGGCACTCATCAGAATTAGACAACACAACACACACACACACACACACACACACACACACACACACACACACCTCACACACATATTACCACAGTCTCTGACTGCAAAAGCGTATTGCATAATGTTCTATTAATCATTTACTTAAACTCTTACCTTCTCAATAAAGTATATCTTATTCCATTTGAGATTTTCTTTGCTGCCACCTCTTTTTATTTATTTATTTTTTTTACCACCAACATCTTTTCTATTTTTGACACGTACTTTTGTCAAACAATTGTCATTTTTATCTGTGTCACTGAAGTCTTCTGTTTCTAAGAATCACAACTAAATGCTTAAGTTATTCTGGTTTTCCTGTTTGTTATTAGAGGCATTAACACAACAAAGCTTGTTTCTTTCTAGCTATAGGAGATATGTCTCCTGTCATTCTGACAGGTTTCTTATCACAAAATTGTTCACTAGTTTTATTCTATCGGAATAAAATCTCCTGTCATCATCTTCTGGTGGCGTTATCTGTCATTTATCAGTTTTTGTAACCCTTCATGCAGGTCATCTACCTCCTCATCTGGAAGTCAGTACACTGGCAATGCTTGGATGAAACTCCGTGGAATATCATTATTTTTCTAATGAACATTACTATTCCATCTCAGTTCCTTCAATATCAGTAACATAGTATTAAATTTTCTTGTTTACAATAAAGTGTGTGCTTGAATCTACTCTCTTCTTTGAAGTTCCTACACAAATTCTAAAGAAGTTACAGATATCATTACATTGCTAGAATTCAGAAATTCTTCATGCTATTAAAGTGTTCCAGGAGAGTATAAAAATCTTATGCCAATTTGATGGATTACACTTGAACTCTATCCTTACACTTCATAAAACTGTTACATTTGCTGACAATGAAAGTTCACTATTCCAAAAATAAAAGACACAACTTTTATCTACATAAATTGGTTCAACAAAAACATTTTTGGTCTTATTCTTATAAACCATCATGTTATTTAATTTAAATAAAGTGAATCATAAGCTGCTCTTACTAGAAACAGACAGTAATAGACTTAGACAAAATGGAACATCACTATTGTTGTGAGGTCTTCAATCTAAAGACTGGTTTAATGAAGCTCTCTGTGCTAGTCTTGCACAAGACAGATCTTGTGCAAGCCATTTCATTTCTCCATAAATACTGCAACCTGTAGCCATTTCAGCCTGTTCACTTTAACTAAGACATGGGCTCACTCTTACAAGTTTTAACACCACTCCCCCTCCCCCAGTTCCCTCTGCTATCAAACTGATGATTCTTTGGTACCTCAGGATGTGTCCTATCAACCAATCCCAACTCTGAGCCAAATTGTGGCATAACTTTATTTCCAACCTAATTTGATTCAGCATCTATTCATTAGTTATTCAGTCATCCATCTAACCTTATGCATTCTTCTGTAGCATCACATTTCAAGTCCTCCTACACTCTTTTTGTTTGACCTGTTTATCACCCATGTTTCACTACAAGTACAATGATGTACTCCAGACAAATATACTCAGAAATGAGTACCTAAGATAAACTGACATCCAATATTAAATATTTTATCTCTTTCAGAAAATGTTGTTTTGCTATTGTCAGCTTGCATTTTATATCCGCCTCATTTCAGCCTTTATGTTTTTTTACCTGCTGAAATAGCAACTGCTCACCGATTGTGTATAGTGTCTTAGTTCCTACTGTAATTCCTTCAGCATTGGCTAATTTAATTCTTGACTAAACTCCATTACCCTCATTTTGCTTTTGTAGGTATTCATCCTATAAAATCTTTTCAAGACATTATCCGTTTTGTTTGACTGACCCTTCAGCAAACCTTAGATAATATATGAGATACTGAATTTCATTAATGAAAGAAGGAGATATAAACCACAGCAACTGAAGTAGACAAAGGGGAATACAGACATCTAATAAAATGAGACTGACAGGAAGTGCAAAATGGCTAAGTGGGAATACTTAGAAGAGAACTGCAAAGCCATAGAAGCATGCATGATTGTGGGAAAGATAGATACCACTTATAACATTATTAAAGATCTCTGGAGGACAGATAATATGAATTTGAAGAAAACAGATGACAAGTCAGGATTAAACAAAACAGGGTAAGTTGACAGTAGGAGGTAAGGTTGATAGTCTGCAAAAATCACCAGAGCCCTCTAACTAGGGAGGTATAAAGAATGGTATTCCACAGGATTCAGTCTTGGGTTCCTTGTTCTTAACATATATTAATGACTTATCGTCCTATATTCATGAAGAAGCAAAGCTAGTTGCTTTTGCTGATGATATAAGTATAGTAATCACACCCAGGAAACATGAATCAACTGAGGATATCGTAAATAGTGGCAGCTAGGTTGTGTGTTCTGGGCAGTGTTCTCATAAAGTCTTACGCTGTAATTAGTATACCTAATTTGATGTGGTGCTCGTTGTAAGTGCTGAAAGCTGTGAGTGAGGGTTGGGAGTGCAATATTGGTGCATTCTGGACATAAGTGGACACAGAGTGGTCCAAGTTCAGCTTATTGGGAATAGTGATGATATCTTCAAGATACAAAGTTAAGAGGTTGTCTTTACTTAGATTGTCTGGTAATGAGTGTTGTGGAGGAGAGCATTCATGGCCCAGCTTCACTTCTATTTGCACTCTGCTGCAAGGGAAGTGACATGTGCCACACTTCTCACTGGTCACGACACAGATATAATGGAAGTGTCCACAACTTGGTACTTACTGTTTAGTCCCCTGTATAATTGCTATTGTTTTCCAGCGATATAGACCCAGTTTGAGACTCTTGTGAGGGTACTGTCCAAGGAACTCACAGCTTGGAGCATGTGCCAAACCTACATATGACTGCTTCAGTAGTAATGTCCATAGCCTAAATCAAAATATAAACCTGACACATGGCAGTTCGCTGATCATTTGACTAGTATACATCCCAACATCAGATTTACAGTGGAGGTGGAAAGGACAGGAAGTCATCTTTCTTAGAGATGTTGGTTGGACGGAAATCAGAGAGATGACTGGGCCATTATGTGTACAGAAAACTAACTCAAACAGATCAGTATTTCAATGGACGTATCTCTCGCCATCCAGCACAGATGAGAGCTATGATGAACACCTTACCACACAGAGACAGGACTATTTTAGGCAAAGACCACCTTCGCTCCAAGATTAGCCATTTGAAGGAAGTGTTCAGAAGGAATGGGCATCCTGTCTGTGATATAAGATCAATGCCGAGGAAATCAAGACATGATGCCGTTCAAACAAACCAAGAGGACCAACACGTGGCACAACTTCTATGCTGCGGTGCAACTACTAGCAAGATAGGTAGAGACTTAAACAGGCAGTCTTCTGGCCACTCAGAAAGAGTAAAGAAATCTTGCGTCCAGTTAAAGATATTATTGGCCTCGGGAATTATATATTCCTTGCGAGTGTGGCAAACGTCATGGTGGCCAGTCTCTACAGACACTTGCCGATCTCTGTGTCGAACATCAGTGTCATGTTCAATCAGCCGTTGCAGAGCACAGACTGTTAAATATGCACAAGATTTTGTCTGAACAAATAAGAATGCTTGCTCACACATCGACCTATTGGGAGTCTGTGGTAAGGGAAGCGGCTGAAATTATACTGTGAAATTATCTTCAATAGAGACTATGGCTATGCATTTGTCAGTTCATGGAAGCATGTATTTAATAAAGAAAAAGTAAACCACAGAGACTTCTCGCAGTGTCTTGCCTTGTCCACCTTGGCATGTGCAGCGGCGGATTTACCCCTAGGCACACCATATTATATGCCCCCCCCCCCAAAAAAAAAGTTTTAAATAATAACTATTACCCGATCATTCCACAATTGCCGTTTTGGGTGGGAGCGCTGTGAGCTGTTTCCGTACTCTGCCGTTCGTTGTTCTGAAGGACGCGTCAGCGGTCTAGTCGCGCTCAATCAAAATGCAATATGGTTCCTGAACTGTACTTGGTGTTCGGTAGCGGATAAAACAAACTTAAAACTGCATTGTATTAACACATTCTTCTGTCGAAAGACAGTAGAAACGAACACAAGGAAAATAACTTTTGTTTTATGGCCTAAAACTGCAGCAGAGCGTGTAGGAGACAACGGATTTTTGTCATACATGAGAAATTCATACGTACTTTTACAGAGATGCGTTCAAAATTAAAATTAAATAGCCGTATTATGATCTAATAACTTGAGTGTGTAGCAGATAGAAAAAACACGTTCGGTATTAGTACGTGAATCTATAAGAAAGCGTAAGAAACGAAAATGAAACACAGATTTCGGAATAGGAACTAAATAACCAAATACAGACAAATAAACACAGAACTGGATTTGCAATTACAGCTCAAAGAGAACCAACGACAGAAGAAATGATTTAACTCCCCTGGCTAAGGTAGAAGACCAAGACGTCGATATAAAGGCAAGATTAGCGTCGTGCAACAGTTTCTGTAGTCCCCAGCTACAACAATACAAGATGGAGAGGAAGTCATTGCACAGCTTGTGTGTCAGATCACTTACTGGAAAAGAAGAGGCCATTATGTATCCCAAAATGAGGTCTTTTTTTGATGATCGTCGTGCCAAACAACGAAGTATTTTTTATGAGGTGAAACGTTCACGATAAATATTTCAGACAAGACAGGAATAACAAATTGCCTGTTGCCTTCTGTCTCCTGTTCTTCGGCCGACATTTGTTTGATAATTTTACTAATGTTTCGGCAGCACGAGTGGCTGGCAGTCAAAGCTTCGCTTTCTACTGCCAGTGGTGGACCTTAGTTGAGCTCGCGGCCGCACATTATGTTTACCCGGAGCACCAACGTCCAAGGGATTTTCTGTAGTCATTTCCGCCACGGTCCTCCCCTTTCTATCTGCAACGGTCGTTTTCTGCACCAGTGGAATCCAAGATCCATTCAGCTTGAGGCTTTCTTCTTAAGCTATTGTCACATTTGTGTATTTCTATACCTTCCCTGAACAAACGGGCGAAATAGTTCGTCTCTAATGCAAGAACTTCCGTGTCGGTGAATTTCACTATGTGATCGGTCTCTCACAGTGCGTGCTCCGCCACGGCCGATTTCTCTCCTGCCCCAATCTGCAATGCCACTTATGTTCGGTGATCCTGGTGTTGATGGATCATCCAGTCATCCCGACAAAGACTATTCCATATGTACGTGGTATTCCCGACATTGCAAGTGGGCCCTTTTTCTCCTTTACCGACCTTAGACGCTCTTCGATCTTCTTTGTCGGTTTACAGGTTGCTCAGTGCACCGTCGATTCTGTCCGTCACTCTGGGAATGTAAGGCAGAAACGCCACACCCAACATTTCTTTTTCTTTTCGACGTGTCACTTCGCCGAGTGTCTGACTCTGTGACACTTCTTATTTAACTGGTGGAGTACCCGTTGCTCCTCAGAACGCTTTCCAGGTGTTGCATTCAGTGTCTGAGGTGCTGCGGCTCACACATACGTCTCGCTCGCGTTACAAGCGGGTTGATCATGCCTCTTTTCTGGCTGCGGTGGTGATTTGACAGTTTGTGTAGATATCAGTCCGTGTGTGTGTTCTCGATACACGCTGTGTCCCAGATTTTTACCATTCCTTGTGACCAGCACATCTAGAAATGGTAGCTCTTGGACCTTCTCTACCTCCAAGGTAAATTTTATGTTGGCATGGAGACCGTTCAGGTGTCTTAGGAAGTCACCAGGCTGTTCCTCACCAAGGCTCCTAACAACGGAGGTATCCCGATGTATCTGTACCACAGTTTAGGTTTACAAGGTGCCAAGTCCAGCGTTCATGCTTCGAAATGTTCCATGAAGAATTTGGCCACCACTGGAGTAAGTGGACTATCCAGTGGAATAGACACTTTTGAAACGTGTGTAATAGATGAATGCTGTAGGTCAGATGGGTAGCTTGAAATAACTAATCAAGAGGTAAAGGTGGGGGTGTAAATGTGGAAGCGTGTGGGTAATGTGGAAACTTCTAGTATCTGGCCTGCAGAGTGCTTCACTCAAGCGGGACAGCCAGAAATTGTTGCAATAGTTCCTATTTGTCACGGTAGAGGGTTACCAGTCAGTTGAGCAACAGACGCCGTGACAGTGATGCAATTTACGTTCGCGCATTTTCTAAACCTTTTTCGAGGTTAGTTGTGGTATTATATTTATCTACATACTTTGTAGTTATCTTTCTTTAAGTATGATAGCTTATAAAGGGAGGTGCATAGAAGGTTTTAGTAGTCCTTTGTCAACCTTAAATGGATGGTTGCTTAATGTGATCTACCGAAATTTAAAATGGCCATTGTGTAGGTAATGTGGAAGCATACACACGATGGCATTGTGGAAACGTTTCCTCAATACCAACATCAAATACAGTACTTCTAATACGTTTTGCGTCTGTTTCTAGATGCCACGAAAGCTAACTGATCGGTAACCAAGAGTTACCTTTTGCAGCAATAGGGCCATTCTGGCACTTTAGGTAGGTTTTCCCAAACAACTCAGATATGTCATAAGGTCCTAAGGGTCAGCTGCTGTGCCGCAACCATTGGCAAACATACTCAGCGTAATAGTTTTTTAGAGAGCCCATAAGGTTCTTATCAAGTGGCTGAGTTTTATGAGAGGTGTGAGGCGGGATACTCACGATTGTAACATGGTTCTCCCTTGCACGTTCTATAACTTGAAGGTTTCTGGCATGACTGTTATGCCCATCAAGAATTAACAACACAGGAGGTTCTTTTGAGGGATGTGCCTTAGAAATGAAGTGGTCAAACCACTCGGAGAAGAGCTCAGTTTGAATCCAGCCTGAAGGATGGCATTTACCAATTGTTCCAGGTGGTGCTCCTTTCAGTAGTTGACGTTCAGGTAGTTACGGACAGATAAGTGCCAATGTGGTGGCGCTCCATCCTGCTGAAATATGAATTGTTGTGCTTCTTGTTCGAGCTGAGGGAACAGCCAATTCTCTAACATCTCCAGGTACTGTAGTCCAGTTACAGTAGCACCTTCGAAGAAAAAGGGACCAAAAACTTTATTGGCTGAAATGGCACAGAAAACGTTCACCTTAGGCGAGTCACGTTCATACTGAGTTGTTTCCCGCGGATTCTCAGTGCCCCATATACAGACATTGTGACGGTTGACTTTCCCGTTAGTGTGGAAAGTTGCTTCATCACTAAACACAATCTTTGAAACGGAAGATTCATCTGTTTCCATTTGAGCAAGGATAAAATCACAGAAATCGATTCTTTTAATCTTATCAGCTGCAAACAGTGCTTGAACCAATTTCAGAATATAAGGTTTCATAACTAACCTTTTTCGTAGGACTCTCCATACAGTTGATTGTGGAATTTGCAGCTCTCTGCTAGCTCTGCGAGTCGATTTTCCTGGGGTGCGAACAAATGCTTGCTGGATGCGTGCTACATTTTCATCACTCGTTCTCGGCCGTCCAGAACTTTTCCCTTTGCACAAACACCCATTCTCTGTAAACTGTTTATACCAACATTTAATACACCACCTATCAGGAGGTCTAACACCATACTTCGTTCGAAATGCACGCTGAACAACTGTCGTCAATTCACTTCTGCCGTACTCAATAACCAAAAAGCTTTCTGTTGAGCGGTCGCCATCTTAGCATCAACTGACGCTGACGCCTAGTCAACAGCGCCTCAAGCGAACAAATGTACAACTAAATGAAACTTTATAGCTCCCTTAATTCGCCGACAGATAGTGCTTAGCTCTGCCTTTTGTCGTTGCAGAGTTTTAAATTCCTAAAGTTGTGGTATTCTTTTTGAATCACCCTGTATTACATTCATTGCTAAAACATTATGAATTAGCTTTGGCTGATTTTTGAAGCTGAAAGAGAAGTAAACATTTCTTTTATACAGCAAAAACAAGCTGGGTTTCCACATTTACACCCCTACCTCTACTGAATCGAATTGAGGAGAAAAGAAATTTGTCGCACACCTTTACTAACAGAAGAGATCGCTTAGTAGGATCATCAGGCATCAACGAATCGTCGATTCGATGATGAAGGGAAATATGGGGGAAGTATTACAGAGGAAGGTCAGTGCTTCACTGCAGTACGCAGATTTTAATGTATATAGTTTGCAGTAGTTACGCAGAGATGAAAAAGCTTTGACTGGATAGACTAGTATGGAGTGCAGCATCAAACCAGTCTTTCGACTGAAGATACAACAGCAACAACGGCACTAGAAGAGGTGACAAAAGTCATGGCATAGCGCATGCACATATAAAGATTGCGGTAGTATCGCGTACACAAGGTATAAAAGGGCATTTCATTGGCGGAGCTGTCATTTGTTGTCAGTTATGCACATGGAAATGTTTCCTTCGTGATTATGGCCACACGACGGGAAGTAACGGACTTTGAACGCGAAGTAGTAGTTGGAGCTAGAGGCATGGGGACATCCCATTCCGGAAATCTTAGGGAATTCAGTATTCCAAAATCCAGAATCAAGAGTGTGCCGAGAATACCAAATTTCAGACATTGCCTCTAACCACGGACAATGCAGTGGCCGACGGCCGTCACTTAACGACCGAGAGCAACGGCGTTTCTGTAGTGTTGTCAGAGATCACAGACAAGCAACACTGCTTGAAATAACCGCACAATCAATGTGGGACGTCCGACGAACGTGCAGTGCTGGGGAAATTTGGCGTTAATCGGCTATGGCAGCAGACGACCGACGCGAGTGCCTCTGCTAACAGCAAGATATCGCCTGCAGCGCCTCTCCTGGGCTCGTGACATATCGATTGGATACTAAACGACTGGAAAACCGTGGTGTGGTCAGATGAGTCCCGATTTCAGTTGGTGAGACCTGACGGTAGGTTTCGAGTTTGGAGCAGACTCCACGAGGCCATGGACCCAAGTTGTCAACAAGGCACTGTGTAAGCTGGTGGTGGCTCCATAATGGTGTCGGCTGTGTTTACGTGGAATGGACAGGGTCCTCTGGTCCAACTGAAGCGATAATTGACTGGAAATGTGTTCGGCTACTCGGAGACTACTTACAACCATTCGTGGAGTTCATGTTGCCAAACAACGATGGAATTTTTATGGATGCCAATGTGCCACGTCAACAGGTCACAGTTGTTCGCGATTAGTTTGAAGAACATTCTGGAAAATTCGAGCGAATGATCTGGTCACCCATCGAATATTTATGGGACAGCGTCGAGAGGTCAGTTCGTGCACAACATACCGCACCGGCAACACTTTCGCAATTATGGATGACTATAGAGGCAGTATCGCTCATTATTTCTGTGGGGTCTTCCAATGACTTGTTGAGTTCATGCCACGTCGACTTTCTACACCACACCAGGCAAAAGGAGATCCGACATGATGTTAGGAGGTATCCTATGACTTTTGTCACTTCATTGTGTTTGCTTACGCAGCGTGTCATGTTCACGATATTTTTCATGGAGCCTCTTGAAGTTTGACACACCAATTTTAATCATCACAATATTTTCTGCGTCTTCTTTAATTCCAAGCAGACACAAGGGAAAAAAGATATGTTTAATACACATTCAGAAATTAACTTTTTTTAATTTGTAAATGTATGTGTTATAAAGCGTGCTTGTGCGACCTCATTGCGCCTTGTATTGTGCTCAGGGACGGAATCGATCTTACAGATCTCTGAATGTCACGTTTTTCTTGCAATGTTGAGGTTTGAAACTGAGTGGTTTTCGAATAGTAGACTGTATTATTTATATTCGCTTTCTCATTGGTACGTAATCAAGTCACAATGTAAGAACAACATGCGCTGGTACTTGGCTCTCGAAAAATTAGCGGCAAGGAAAGGAGAATCACATCAGGTTGCAACTACATAAGCTCACAACTGGGTCAGCAGCTCGCAAAATGGAGGCGCACTAGAGGAACAAGTAGCATTGCTCTGAAGTGGCACTGTGCATTAGGAAATTATAACGTCTGATGAAGCGGGCTGATTGTCGAAGCCGTTAAGCGAGCACAAATATAACACATATTATATCTGAATCATCACTTAATAGTGGGTATTGGAAATGAGTAAGGTAAAAAAATGCTTAGTTTTCACATATTTACTTTTCGGATGAATATCAGAATTTGCTGAGCGACAGGGAGGAGAACGTATGCATTTGTGTAGTTCATACACATGGGCTTTTAAGATTTGCCGGGGGTGACCTGAAACTGCTTCACACCTGGCATTTCTGCCTCTTGAGAACCGTGTACTAATTCCTATATGCAACGGGGCCTTCAATCCATTCAGAAAGCTGGAATGATATTACGTAAGTTTGGACCTGACGTCTATATGCACTTCGTTCTAAAGGGTGAACACATACAGCTAAGTTTCACACTTGAACTGCTTGTAGAATTCAAGTTTATACCTACAAAGGAGACTTTTGTCTCCAGACAGTCCATAATATACGAGGGTAAAGTAATTTCTCTCTACCTTTCTGTTTGGTAGACCTTGAAGGACGAGATATTACGTAACATTACAAGCAAAAATGTATATTTACCTACGTTTATGTTGCAAACTGATAAATACTATTCTTTCCACTCACCTATATCTTTACTCCATTGGCACACTTGGGTGGTAAGCAACTAACACACTTATGGAGACAACAAGAAAGATAAAGCTGACTATTTTTGGTAATATTTCTTTATTTACAATATAATATGGTACAATTTCATTTTGTTGGAAGTGAGTTAAAAGCAAATTTTCATATGGTTTAATGTTGACAGTTGCCCATACACAGATGAAACGGGTTTACATGTGACCGCTACCTCCTATTTTATTTGGTATATCATTTGCAGATCATTTTAAATGGTTAATGAATCACAGATTTCTTAATTTACTTAATCAAAGATTTTAATACTTTGTACATATATGACAGTAACAATGTTGTACAACTCTCAATGGAAACTGACGGATAAGAGGAATGTGCCACAGGGGCTCAACATGTGACACATTCTGTTTTACCATTAGCATCTCCCAAACCTCTACACTTAAGGAACTTAGATACTATTTAGCATCCATGTAAGAGAATTTACTAATTACTAGGAAATGAAACTAAGTTCTGTACTGTAGACGTGTCGAGAGTTACTCTAAAGGCTAATTTCAAGAAGTCGTTAGACAATGGTGACCAACACGGTTAACTTCGAATGCATTCGCTCAGGAGTAAAACAGATATGTTTATGACAGACTATGTACATGAAGGGTATGCTTGGCATAAGGGACAGGACAAAAGTCAGCTCCAATTTGAACACCTTTTCCGACACTGTTACAGGACTACGTTTTTCATTTCATAATACTGAACAAACTGTAATTACGACTATTCTTCTTCATTTCATATAGTGTTTCGTTACACTGAACAGTTCGTTGGGTTGACAATGAGAACCCGGATCACACATAAAGAAGAAATCGATAGCAAAAACTTTACCTAGTCCACAGGAAGAAAAAAGGGGTATGGAAGAATCTCTGTTACTGTCTCGGCACCTTCGGAATCTCTCACGTAATCGCTTGACGCCGTGGCAGGGGCGTTCAGTCTCCAGCAACAGTGCTGAACGCCGAGGGCTGAGCCTCAGCAACCGGCGCAGCGCAGGCTGTGTGTCTCACACGAGGACGGGTGAGCGCCGCCTGCGGCTTGAGTGCCGGTGGGCCCTGCTGCGCTTCCGCTATAACTGCACGTCCACCTGCTGCGGCTGCTGCAGCTGCTGCTGCTGCTGCTGCGCCTGCAGCTGCGGCTGGCCGCCTGCCACGGGGCCGTTGCTGCTGCCGTGCTCCGGGGCCACCGCCTGAGTCTGCACCTGCGGCTGCACCTGCTGCTCCTGCTGCTGGGGCTGCGTCTGCGGCTCGGCGGGTGGCGCCTCTGTCTGGGTCGAGCGGTTCACCAGCAGCAGCACGCAGCCGTGCACCACTTGACGGCGCTGGTGAACCACGTCTTCACGCAGTTCCAGCTCCATGCCTGAAAGAAAAGTAACATCTCTTGTGGTTACGTTTATACACCTCTATAGGACAGAATTGAAACTCTTAAGATGAATTCTATAGCAGAAAGGTAACGACTGGTGTGAATATTACCGAGCCCTCAGTTTAATAATTCATGGTTGCGAAATACTAACATACACACTTAAAAAAAAAGAAAAAACAAAATAAAGAGCTTCACAAATTGTTGGTCCACCTCTGGACAACATACAAGCATTTTTACTTCTGCCAGTACCTCGTCTCCTACCTTCCAAACTTTACAGAAGCTCTCGCAGGAGAGCTTCTGTGAAGTTTGGAAGGTAGGAGGCGAGGTACTGGCAGAAGTAAAGCTGTGAGGACGGGGCGTGAGTCGTGCTTGGGTAGCTCAGTTGGTAGAGCACTTGCCCGCGATAGGCAAAGGTCCCGAATTCGAGTCTCGCTCCGGTACACAGTTTTAATCTGCCAGGAAGTTTCATATCAGCGCACACTCCGCTGCAGAGTGAAAATCTCATTCTGGAAACATCCCCCAGGCTGTGGCTAAGCCATGTCTCCGCAATATCCTTTCTTTCAGGAGTGCTAGTTCTGCAAGGTTCGCAGGAGAGCTTGTGTAAAGTTTGGAAGGTAGGAGACGAGGTACTGGCAGAAGTAAAGCTGTGAGGACGGGGCGTGAGTCGTGCTTGGGTAGTTCAGTTGGTAGAGCACTTGCCCGCGAAAGGCAAAGGTCCCGAGTTCGAGTCTCGGTCCGGCACACAGTTTTAATCTGCCAGGAAGTTTCATATCAGCGCACACTCCGCTGCAGAGTGAAAATCTCATTCTGGGATCATACAAGCAGTTTTTCGGCTTGACATTGACTGATAGTGTTGTTGGATGTGCTCCTGACAGATATCGTGTCAAATTCTGTCCAATTGGGGCTTTAGATCGTCGAAATCCCGAGCTGGTTTGAGGGTCCTGCCCATAACGCCCCAAACTTCCTCAACTGCGGAGAGCTCTGGCAACCTTGCTGTCCAAGGTAGGGTTTGGCAAACATGAAGACAAAATGTAGGAACTCTCGCCGTATGTGAGTGGGCATTTTGTTGATGAAATGTAACCCCAGAATGGCTTGCCGTGAAGAGTAAGAAAACAGGGGAAGAAAATCATCGAATTACTGCTATACTGTAAGGGTGCAGCGGATGCTACGAAATGAAATGGCACCCTAGACAACCACTCTTGGATGTCGGGTCGTATGGCTGGCGACAGTCAGACTGATATCCCACGGCTGTTTGGGGCGTCTTCAGATACATCTTCAGCTGGAAACACGTTGACTGGAGTAGAATTATCTTCACTGACGATCCCGCATGGAACTGAGCCCCAACCGAGCGAGGTGGTGCAGTTGTTAGCACACTGGACTCGCATTCGGGAGGACGGCGGTTCAGTCCCGTGTTCGGCCATCCTGATTTAGGTTTTCCGTGATTTCCCTAAATCGCTGCAGGCAAAGGCCGGATGGTTCCTTTGAAAGGGTTCGGTCGACTTCCTTCCCCATTCTTCCCTACTCTGATGACACCGATGACTTCGCTGTTTGGTCTTCTCCCCCAAACAACCCAACCAACCGAGCCCCAAACACCAGCGAAGACGCGTTGGAGACGCCACAGACAGTGGTGAGATACAAACCTGTCTGTCGCCCGTCGTATGGCTTGACAACTAGAAGTGATGGTCTGGGTTGTCATCCGCTGCACCCTTACAGCACAGCGATACGTCATTGATATTCTACGACCTGTTTTGTAGCACTTCATAGCATGCCATCCTGAGCTTACATTTCAGCAAGATGATGCCCGCCCGCACAATGCGCGGGCATCTACTGCTTCTCTTCGTGCTTGCCAGACCCTCCCTTGGCCAGCAAGGTCGCCGGATCTCTTTCCAAGTGATAACATTTGGAACATCATTGCCAGGTCCATCCAACCACCTTGGGATTTTGACGACCTAATGCACCATTTGGACGTAATTTGGCACGATATCCTCAGGACGACATCCGTCGACTCTGTCAATCAAACCCAAGCCTATAACTGCTTGCATATGGGCCAGAAGTGGGACAACGCTCAATTTGTGAAGGTCTTTCTCTTTATTAAGTTATCATTTTTTCTGGAATTACAATCATTTGTTTGTGCATATGTGTACATCACATGTACGGATTTCCGTCTCATTCAGAAAATTCCTCTGTGGTGCGTCGTCCTTTTTTTATTTATTTTTCA
This sequence comes from Schistocerca nitens, assembly GCF_023898315.1. Lineage (NCBI taxonomy): Eukaryota > Metazoa > Arthropoda > Insecta > Orthoptera > Acrididae > Schistocerca > Schistocerca nitens. The sequence goes on along the minus strand of NC_064617.1, from coordinate 419,645,588 downwards.
TCGTAGAGTGTGTTATTGCCAGAAGAGTGGAAAGACTGACTGTGACCGACCTCAGACAAGATCTGACTGGGTTGCGGAGTAATATATGAACACTAGAGTTTATGTTAGAAAATAGACTGAAAAAAGGCAATACTCTGACGAAATAAATCTCGGGTGAACAGCCTGGTATGAGTGTGCATAGGACGCAATATTTCGGCAATCGACCACGTTGCCATCATCAGGTGCGCTGATGTACTGACCGGCGGTGGGCTGGCGCCAGGAATATATAGGGCAATCTCGCCTCCTCCCTCAGGAGCTCCTAAGCGGTGCCGGCAGACCCTGCTGAACGAGAAGACCTAGGGCGCAGCGCCCAGATGGCGGCAGAACGGACGCTGTATCTGGACCGCGCGCGGGGCGCGGACCGCACCGACTCATACGAAACGCCTGAGGGAGGAGGGGGATTGTCCTATATATTCCTGCCGCCGGCCCACCGCCGGTCAGTACATCAGCGCACCTGATGACGGCAACGTGGTCGATTGCCGAAATATTGTGTCCTATGCACACTCATATCAGGCTGTTCACCCGAGATTTATTTCCTCTCATAAAATACGCCTGGAGAAATTGAAGAATCACAAGGCAATACTCTATTTAGGTAACGGAGATAATATGTTGGAGGGAAAGAGAAACCCGACTGGAATTATAAGAGTTGAAGGACAAAAAAAGGAGTGAGACGTGGTTGCAGCCTATCCCTAAGGCAGGGGCAACGACTCTCTTTGCTGGACCAGAACCTGTCCTGTCCTGTCACAAAAGGCGATGGTAAAATCTCAACCAAGTAGCTGGATCAGGAGGCAGCACACAGAACGTTGCACTAAAACCCAAAAACAGAAATGTGAAAAGCTCATGACTCCGAGACTCCTGTAATACTGGGATTGGCCAGGAATCAGAATAGACTCATGGTAAGTTTCATGGCTGCCCATAGGTATTTCAAGAAACATCTGCACACAACGGGAGTAGAGAAACAAGCCCTAAGTACAGCCTGTGTGGTATGGGAAATAGAATCGCACAACACTTAATCTTCCAGAGCGAAGCACTAAGTGCCAGAAGATACAATATTTTTGGGTAACTAATTCCTGAAGAAATTGTGATTAGTAGAGATTTGGTGAAGTGTCTCCCACTACTCTTTAAAGGTCATGGTTGGCTTTACTAGAATGACAGAGATACAGTACAATAAACTTAGTTTCCGTACTGACAACAGGGGAGCTAAGACCACTGTTGTTTAAATCGAATCAGTCCTCCATGTTATCCAATGTATACATTGAGAAAGCACCACAGGAGGACAAGAAGAAATATGGAAAGGGAATATAGGTTCACACATAAAAAATAAAAATAAAACTTTAAGACTCTGAAGGCAGTAGATCTGTTTTGCTGTTTGCGGAGCAAAGTTACTGACGATGGCAGAAGAGGAAAAGGGGAGAACTTTTTAAACATCTAATATGATTTTAAGCATTAGCAAATCTTTTTCGAAATTATTTCTTTGGAGTGTAGCCTTGTGTGGAAGTGAAATGTGGACGTTAAACAATACAGACAAGAAGGAAATAACACTTGAAATGAAGTTCTACAAAAGGGTGTTGCAGATTAGAGGGGCGGATTGGATAACTAATGAAGAGGAATTGTGCCGGTGTGTTTTCTCTCCGGCACTTTTGAATTCGCGCCGTAGACATCGATTGCATAGTTCCTTTGCCTGTTTTGTCGACCGTTGTTCAGCAGTGATCCGGAGCGCTGCTGTCGGGTGGCGCTGCCGACTAGTGTTACTTAAAATCGATAGCTGGCGCAGGCGATATTATCGATAATATTTTTATAAACTATCGATTGTTTTTTGCAAGTACTTCAAATGAAAAATAGCTTTGTAAGAATTTCTTATTGATTAAAGACAGCAATAAGAAATGCAAATTTTGTTTTATAAAAAGAAAGGTATTTAAATTCTTGACCTTTAGTCTATTGTTTGGCATACGAATTACGAGATATGCAAATTTTGTTTTATAAAAAGTCATGCATTTAGATTCTTCTCCTCTAGTTTGTTGCTTTTTCATTCATTATTTCTCCTGCCTTGGAGAAAACCTTCTCTGCGGGAACTGAAGTCGCAGGGCAGCACATAGCCACTAAATGTTTAACACACAACGAACTATTAGATTTTACCCGATTTTCTAATACACAAGCATGATTGTCTATTACAGATTTTTCAAAATACTGACGTAGGTCAATCATGGAATCACTGACTGGTGTAATGACATCGACGTTATTCTGTTGCTGATTTCAAACTGGTAGAAGTATCAATAGACGTATTAGCACTGCTCACGGATGCTTGTGTTTCTACATCTACATTTATACTCCGCAAGCCACCCAAAGGTGTGTGGCGGAGGGCACTTTACGTGCCACTGTCATTACCTCCCTTTTCTGTTCCAGTCGCGTATGGTTCGCGGGAAGAACGACTGTCTGAAAGCCTCCGTGCGCGCTCTAATCTCTCTAATTTTACATTCGTGATCTCCTCGGGAGGTATAAGTAGGGAGAAGCAATATATTCGATACCTCATCGAGAAACGCACCTTCTCGAAACCTGGCGAGCAAGCTACACCGCGATGCAGAGCGCCTCTCTTGCAGAGTCTGCCACTTGAGTTTGCTAAACATCTCCGTAACGCTATCACGGTTACCAAATAACCCTGTGACGAAACGCGCCGCTCTTCTTTGGATCTTCTCTATCTCTTCCGTCAACCCGATCTGGTACGGATCCCACACTGTTGAGCAATACTCAAGTACAGGTCGAAAGAGTGTTTTGTAAGCAACCTCCTTTGTTGATGGACTACAATTTCTAAGGACTCTCCCAATGAATCTCAACCTGGTACCCGCCTTACCATCAATTAATTTTATATGATCCTTCCACTTTAAATCGTTCCGCACGCATACTCCCAGATATTTTACAGAAGTAACTGCTACAAGTGTTTGTTCCGCTATCATATAATCATACAGTAAAGGATTCTTCTTTCTATGTATTCGCAATACATTACATTTGTCTATGTTAAGGGTCAGTTGCCACTCCCTGCACCAAGTGCCTATCCGCTGCAGATCTTCCTGCATTTCGCTACAATTTTGTAATGCTGCAACTTCTCTGTATACTACAGCATCATCAGCGAAAAGCCGCATGGAACTTCCGACACTATCTACTAGGTCATTTATATATATTGTGAAAAGCAATGGTCCCATAACACTCCCCTGTGGCACGCCAGAGGTTACTTTAACGTCTGTAGACGTCTCTCCATTGATAACAACATGCTGTGTTATGTTTGCTAAAAACTCTTCAATCCAGCCACACAGCTGGTCTGATATTCCGTAGGCTCTTACTTTGTTTATCAGGCGACAGTGCGGAACTGTATCGAACGCCTTCCGGAAGTCAAGGAAAAAGGCATCTACCTGGGAGCCTGTATCTAATATTTTCTGGGTCTCATGAACAAATAAAGCGAGTTGGGTCTCACACGATCGCTGTTTCCGGAATCCATGTTGATTCCTACAGGCCGGCCGAAGTGGCCGTGCGGTTAAAGGCGCTGCAGTCTGGAACCGCGAAACCGCTACGGTCGCAGGTTCGAATCCTGCCTCGGCCATGGATGTTTGTGATGTCCTTAGGTTAGTTCGGTTTAACTAGTTCTAAGTTCTAGGGGACTAATGACCTCAGCAGTTGAGTCCCATAGTGCTCAGAGCCATTGATTCCTACAGAGTAGAGTCTGGGTTTCCAAAAACGACATGATACTCGAGCAAAAAACATGTTCTAAAATTCTACAACAGATCGACGTCAGAGATATAGGTCTATAGTTTGGCGCATCTGCTCGACGACCCTTCTTGAAGACTGGGAGTACCTGTGCTCTTTTCCAATCTTTTGGGACCTTCCGTTCCTCTAGAGACTTGCGGTACACGGCTGTCAGAAGGGGGCAAGTTCTTTCGCGTACTCTGTGTAGAAACGAATTGGTATCCCGTCAGGTCCAGTGGACTTTCCTCTGTTGAGTGATTCCAGTTGCTTTTCTATTCCTTGGACACTTATTTCGATGTCAGCCATTTTTGCGTTTGTGCGAGGATTTAGAGAAGGAACTGCAGTGCGTTCTTCCTCTGTGAAACAGCTTTGGAAAAATGTGTTTAGTATTTCAGCTTTACGCGTGTCATCCTCTGTTTCAATGCCATCATCATCCCGGAGTGTCTGGATATGCTGTTTCGAGCCACTTACTGATTTAACGTAAGACCAGAACTTCCTAGGATTTTCTGTTAAGTCGGTACATAGAATTTTACTTCCGAATTCACTGAACGCTTCACGCATAGCCCTCCTTACGCTAACTTTGACATCGTTTAGGTTCTGTTTGTCTGAGAGGTTTTGGCTGCGTTTAAACTTGGAGTGAAGCTCTCTTTGCTTTCGCAGTAGCTTCCTAACTTTGTTGTTGAACCACGGTGGGTTTTTCCCGTCCCTCACAGTTTTACTCGGCACGTACCTGTCTAAAACGCATTTTACAATTGCCTTAAACTTTTTCCATAAACACTCAACATTGTCAGTGTCGGAACAGAAATTTTCGTTTTGATGTGTTAGGTAGTCTGAAATCTGCCTTCTATTACTCTTGCTAAACAGATAAACCTTCCTCCCTTTTTTTATATTCCTATTAACTTCCATGTTCAGGGATGCTGCAACGGCCTTATGATCACTGATTTCCTGTTCTGCACTTACAGAGTCGAAAAGTTCGGGTCTGTTTGTTATCAGTAGGTCCAAGATGTTATCTCCACGAGTCGGTTCTCTGTTTAATTGCTCGAGGTAATTTTCGGATAGTGCACTCAGTATAACGTCACTCGATGCTCTGTCCCTACCACCCGTCCTAAATATCTGAGTGTCCCAGTCTATATCTGGTAAATTGAAATCTCCACCTAAGACTATAATATGCTGAGAAAATTTATGTGCAATGTATTCCAAATTTTCTCTCAGTTGTTCTGCAACTAATGCTGCTGAGTCGGGAGGTCGGTAAAAGGAGCCAATTATTAATCTAGCTCGGTTGTTGAGTGTAACCTCCACCCATAATATTTCACAGGAACTATCCACTTCTACTACACTACAGGATAAACTACTACTAACAGCGACAAACATGCCACCACCGGTTGCATGCAATCTATCCTTTCTAAACACCGTCTGTGTTTTTGTAACAATTTCGGCTGAATTTATCTCTGGCTTCAGCCAGCTTTCTGTACCTATAACGATTTCAGCTTCGGTGCTTTCTATCAGCGCTTGAAGTTCCGGTACTTTACCAATGTAGCTTCGACAGTTTACAATTACAACACCGATTGCTGCTTGGTCCCCGCATGTCCTGACTTTGCCCCGCACCATTTGAGGCTGTTGCCCTTTCTGTACTTGCCCGAGGCCATCTAACCTAAAAAACCGCCCAGTCCATGCCACACAACCCCTGCTACCCGTGTAGCCGCTTGTTGCGTGTAATGGACTCCTGACCTATACAGTGGGACCCGAAACCCAATCACCCTATGGCGCAAGTCGAGGAATCTGCAGCCCACACGGTCGCAGAACCGTCTCAGCCTCTGATTGAGACCCTACACTCGGCTCTGTACCAAAGGTCCGCAGTCAGTCCTGTCGACGATGCTGCAGATGGTGAGCTCCTCTTTCACCCCGCTAGCGAGACTGGCAGTCTTCACCAAATCAGATAGCCGCCGGAAGGCAGAGAGGATTTCCTCCGATCCATAGCGACACACATCATTGGTGCCGACATGAGCGATCACCTGCAGATGGGTGCACCCTGTACCCTTCATGGCATCCGGAAGGACCCTTTCCACATCTGGAATGACTCCCCCCGGTATGCACACGGAGTGCACATTGGTTTTCTTCCCCTCTCTTGCTGCCCTATCCCTAAGGGGCCCCATTACGCGCCTGACGTTGGAGCTCCCAACTACCAGTAAACCCACCCTCTGCGACTGCCCGGATCTTGCAGACTGAGGGGCAACCTCTGGAACAGGACAACCTCTGGAACAGGACAACAGGCCGAGCATCAGTATCAGCCGGAGACAGAGCCTGAAACCGGTTCGTCAGACAAACTGGAGAGGCCTTCCGTTCAGCCCTCCGGAATGTCTTTCGCCCCCTGCCACACCTCGAGATGACCTCCCACTCTACCACAGGTGAGGGATCAGCCTCAATGTGGGCAGTATCCCGGGCAGCCACAGTCGTAGTCCGATCGGGGGATGCGAGGGACGAGCTGGCCGTCCCCGACAAACCCCCATTCGGACCCCCACAGTGATGCCCATTGGCAACAGCCTCAAGCTGTGTGACCGAAGCCAACACTGCCTGAAGCTGGGAGCGAAGGTATTATTCTTGGTGTTGATGCAATTGTAATGTCTCTTGCAGCGGTCTCTCCGCGATATTTACAGAAATTTTATAATTCATATAACTCAGTACATATCTCGAAATATCTCTTCTTATCTTACCGATTATCAAGGCAAAGTAGTTTCAAGCCCAATTATTCCTTGGAGCGTCCATTTACTCCATGGAATAGCTTCTCTGCTATCTATGTTTTCTCTTAGGAAAAAGAATAGAGGACTTCTGGCCGATTAGTCGTAAAAGAAGGATGTATATGTATGTATTGTTGAGCTAGCCGCCATCTTGATGAGATTCTGTATGAGAAGGAATTTAATACATGAACTAAACTATAGTAAGTGTGTTCGCGTATTATTTAACGGATTATTATTATTGACAGTGTCTGCTTACTACGCTGTGTTGCACGGGATCAGTGGGGAACGTCTGATTTACACTGGACGAACCTGCCGTTTTGTATGCTCAAGATATCCAGTTACTTCAAATAAATAGGCTAACACGGTCTTACCAGCAGATCTGCGGTCTTCCCCATGTGATCACCGAAAGTTAATAATTATTACAAATGTTTCCAGGAGATCGATTGACAATTTTCGTCGCACCGAGACTTCGAAATTGCTTCACTGCCTTATGGAATTTAAGTTAAACTTAATTTAATCAGGATAGAACAGTATTGAACTGTGTGAATGTGATAAGCCTGCTTTGTCAATGAAAATTCCCTTAATATACGCATGTTTTTACTATCCTGATCAGTGAAGCTAAATCAGGCCGGTGTGAGAGAGGTTTTTAAATTTTAGATCTCATACAAAATATATTAAATTTGGCTTCACTGTGACAGGACTCATTTTTGAGCATTACTTAAATATTGTGTGAATTTTATGTTGATGTGCACGAGACAAAAGAAGACGAGGCCTGTTCCAGAAGTCACAATTTCGCCACAACCTACGAGAACGTCGTTCAGGCCAGACAATATACAATTAAATTTTTGTAGATAGAAATTTATAATAACTATTTAAATGTCTATCGGTTTGAATCAGATTGATTGGGTTGAGCTTTAGATACGAAGTGTTTATTAGAAGTGAGTATTATGCAAAGTTTAGGTCAGTGACATTATTAACTCAGATGCGAGTGACTTTATATGTTTGTTGTTCCGTGTATTAATGGTTCTTACTAGGGCGGCTTATAAAATGGCAATGCAACAGCAGAGCGAATCACAACAGCCCTCACCTGTTTCTAAGGTTAGTGAAACATTAGACGCTAGCTTAACTGAAATAGTGCCTAGCGGCAGCATTAGTCAGGCTCCACAACAAAGCTTAAGTGTTTCGATGTCATCTGAGCAGGACGAAATAAACCCATTGACTGTAATCATGCAGCAGTTAACAATGTTAGCCAAAAATGTAACAGACTTAACTAAAGCGCAAATAGAGACTAAAAGGGAAATAAATGAACAATTAGCAGCCAATAAAGTGGAATTAAAAAATAAATTAGTAGAGAGTTTCCAGAAACTTGATGATAAATTAAATAAAACTGCGAAAGAATTGAAAATTCAGAATGAAAAGACAGAATTAAAATTAGCTGCTCAAATTGAGCAAGTCACTCAGCAGTGTAATGAAAATGCGAAGAAGTTACGCCTAGAGCTAACTGAGTATGTTGCTACTAAGCTTGATACTATTAAAGAGCAGGTCGAGTCAATCCCGCAGATAGTTCAAGCACAAGAACAGATGCAATGTTCTATCGCGGTAATTCCGGTATTAGTTGAAGTTCAAGATGAGTTAAAGCAACAAGTAAACGAGATGTCAGCAGATATGCAGGATTTGAGACAATCACAAGACAAGATCCCGAAGGACATCCAAAATTTGGATAAATCCATAAATAACATAAAGGAGAGACAAGACGAGGTTGATCATAAGGTAAACATTCTCGCGGGAAAATTCTCGCAGTTAAGTTTAGAAAGGAAAAGCATTTGTTCAGACAATATTCGAGAAACGAAAGAACAACTAGGCGAAGAACTTAAACCATGGAAAGAAATCATTGAGAGATCTTTAAATCTATCTCGAGAAGACTTGTGTTCCACGCAAGGAAATTAACGCATGACAATAGGCGAAGAACTTAAACCATGGAAAGAAATCATTGAGAGATCTTTAAATCTATCTCGAGAAGACTTGTGTTCCACGCAAGGAAATTAACGCATGACAAGATCTATCAATGAAGCTACATTATTTACCCTATCAAGTACAGACAGGGACATTAATGCACACGTTCGTTTTTGCAATCAACATCAATCACAACACTATGAGGGTAGTCATAATGCCTGTAATTGTAAAAGCAATACTGAGGAGAAAATGCTGAAATAACGTCAATTCCAGATCTACAACCCAGACAAGAAAAATGTTCATCCCATAGTGTTTATAAGAAGTTTTAGGGGAGTATTGCCAAAAATTTGGAGTGAGTGGCAAAAGGTTAGTTTTGTGACCAGTTATATTCAGGGGTCAGGAGCTATATGGGCATCTGATATGATATCAACTTGGGACACATATGAAGATTTTGAACGAGCATTTTTATCCAAATACTGGTCCGAAGGAGTACAAGAACGTTTAAGGCAGGAGGTATTATACCCGGAACCTTTTTCTTTTTCACGTGGGTCTTTAAAGAAATACTTTGAGAAATATATAAACAAATCGCGGTATTGGGATAAGCCTATGCCTCTACAAGACGTGATTGGCATATTAAAATCTCGACTTCCGGCCAGCATCAGAAATAGAATGCTGTATATTAATGAGCATGACCTTGACTCTTTCATGACTACGCTTGACACTATAGATATGATCGAGGAAGATGAACATCGGCCAAGACAACCGGTTATGCAGAGGAGAGCGATTGAGGCGCCAAATGCAAACCGGAATGGAAACGGATTTAATAATTATTATACTAGGAATAGTCAGAGATTCAACGGAAACAATTGCAACGGAAATGGAAATTTCAATAACAGTGCTGCGAGGGGCAGATTCAGAGACAATCGAACAGGTCGCAGATACAACCCAATGTTTGGAAATGCAAGAGATTATCAGAACCAGCAGTTTTCAAATAATAATAATGCGTACAGAAATTCTGACACTCGATTTGAAGCAAATAACACAACCAGTCATCAACAACAACCAGTCATAACAGAAGTAGTAGATGATTCAAGAGGAAATAATAATCGACATTTAAACTGAAGAGGGCCGCTTTATGCTCCGTAAAGTCGGCCGGGGAATACAAAAGGGGCAAACCTGTTTTAAACGAAATTAATTCCGTGGCAATGTTGAGATATAATGAAGGCGAATTAATGACAGATGAATTGACAAGAGACTTAGAGGCCTGTGTAGTAGAAGATAAAAGGGTTCCTGTGTCTGAGATCATCACAGAAGTGGGAGGAATTTTAACCAATGTTGTATTGGACACAGCTTCATCTACAGACGTAGTATCCGGAACTTTGTTTCGCAGAATTAGTAAAATTAAGAAAATCCCTGTCCTACCAGTACAAAATTGCCGAGTTATAGGTGCAGTGGGAGCAAAATCCACGAACGTCAAGATACAAACGCTTATAGAGATAAAATTGGGAAATGTAGCTAAACAATGCACATTCCTTGTAGTGGAAAAGTTGCTAGTAGATTGTATTCTTGGCATTGGAACTCTGCAAGCCTGCAATTGCAAGTTGGACTTGGTAGAAGGAAAGGTGCATTTTAAAATCGAAGATAAATTTGTTACACTGATCTTACTGCAGTTGATTTGTGCTGAAAATAATAATATGTGCCGCACACACTATCCCATTCCCTGGCGATTAAAACAACCAGTTCAGGAAGAGATACAAAAAATGTTAAACTGGAATCTTATTGAACCGTCGAACAGCCCATATTGTTCTCCGTTGCTTGTTGTACCAAAGCCAGGAGGAAAAGTTCGATTGGTATTAGATGCAAGGGAAATTAACAAAATTATAGTACCTGTGCGCACACATCCGGAGAACATCGATGAGTTAATACAGAAATTTCAAGATGTATCCTATTTAACCAGTATTGATTTGAGAAGTTCGTTCTGGCAAGTCCAGTTAGACAAGGACTCAAGAAAATATACTGCTTTTATATATGGAGGGAGAAGCTATCAGTTCTAGGTCGTTCCGTTTGGTCTCAATATCAGCTCTGGAGTTTTTATTTCTACGTTGGACTATGCCCTAGGACCAGAACTACGTAGTCGAATAACAATTTTTGTGGACGATCTATTAATTGCCTCTAAAACTTGGGAGGAACATGTACAACTTATTAGGAGGATTTTTGCTGTGTTCAAACAAACTGGTATAACTGCAAATCTAAAAAAATCCCAATTTTCTCTACAGAGAATTAAATTCTTAGGACATATGATTAATGCAAAAGGAATTCTTCCAACAGAAGCGAAGATTAGTGCGATAAAAAATTTTCCAACTCCAAGAAACAGAAGACAACTGAAAGGCTTTATAGGCTTGGCTTCATTTTTTCGTCGATTTATTAAAACTCAAGCAATGAACTCTGAAGCACTAAACCGGCTCCTGAGGAAAGATGTACCATGGCAATGGTCTAATGATTGTGAAAAGGCTTTTTGTGAAATTAAGGATCAACTGATAAATGCTCCGTTATTATACCACCCTGATATGAATTTTGGATTCTGTTTAGCCACTGATTCATCAGATGTCGGATTAGGATCTTGTTTATTTCAAATTAGGTACATCGATGGTGTAAAAACCTTTTGTCCAATTGCATTTGCTGTGAAAGAGCATATACCACTACGGAATTAGAAGCTTTAGCAGTTATTTGGTCTTTGAAAAGGTTTAATTATTATGTATATGGCTCAAGGATAGCCGTTTATTGTGACCACCAATCCACTAGCCTTTTTACAAACTTGTAAGTTGCTGCATCCTCGGTTGTCAAGGTGGACGCTGGCGCTGCAAGAATATCAGTTTCAAATTATTCATGTAGCCGGAAAAGAAAATATTATAGCTGACGCGTTGTCAAGATCTCCAGAAGGAATAACACCTGAACTGGATGTAAATAATAAGGCAGAATTTCCAGTGCTTCTTCTTCAAGAAAATAATTACAAGTTATATTACATTCATTTGTGTAAGACAATGGCTCAGCTTCAGAAGAAGGATCGACGATGGAATGCTATAATACGACAATTCAATCAACAAAATCCTATGGTCAATTTGGAATACTACCGGCTTGTGAATAATATTTTATTTTTTAAATATGGGAAGGCTGAGAATCCAAAGTGGTGTGTCTGCATACCCGAAGAATATGAAGAACGATTAATTTGGTTTACACATTTGACCTGGGGTCATGTTGGTGTTGTAAAGTGTGCTAATAAGATTAGATATTATTGTTACTTCCCAAATATAAGGCGAAAAGTGCACAAAGTCATCCAGAAATGTATTCTCTGTCAAAAGGCTAAGCCGGACAACAAGGGAAATAAAATTGCGCTTCACTCAATAATACCTGAAGCACCAAGATCACTTATATCATGTGATATTTGTGGACCACTTCCTAGAGCCAGAGGTGGTGTTAAGTACATTATTGGATTCTGTGATGTGTTTACAAAATATGTTAAACTATATCCTATAAAATCAGCAACTGCAAGAGCTGCCGCAGTAAAGTTTGTAAATGACTACATTCCTCATGCAGGGATTCCAAAATCTATAATCTCCGACAATGCGAAGATATTTACTGGATATTTATGGAAAAAATTAGTATCACAACTAGGAATAAAACAGATATTTACATCCTGCTATCATCCACAAGGGAATTTAATTGAACGCGTTTTTCGAGAACTAAACAGATTCATGAGAACGTACTGTCATGATAAACAAACTACCTGGATAAACTATTTGACCGAGTTTGAGCAATTTATAATAATTTACCTCATAGTTCTACAAACTTTACCCCGAATGAACTGATGTTCAGAGATAACGAAAGAAACTTTTGGGTAGTTACCTTGCCTAAACTCGTGGATACCAAAATGTCATGGGAAGAAAAAATTCGCAATGCTCTCATTAATATTACGGAGAAAGCAAGACAGCGAAAGGAAATGCATGACAGAAACATCAAACGGATTCAGACTTTCAATATCGGACAAAAAATTCTTTTAAGAAGACACATCAAGTCATCAAGGTTGAAGAAGACCATCAGAAAATGGAATCTAATTTATACAGGTCCATATATAATAGTTGATATACCGAATCCTGGTGCGTATTTATTAGCATATCCGGATTCTGGAAGAATATAAGGATTATTTCCCCATGTAGACCTAAAGAGGTACTTTTAAGAAAAGTGTTTCAAATTAAATGAAAAGTCTATATGAAGTATTTGGGTGTTAAAAATGAAGTACGAAGGACAGTATGCCTCAGCTACTGTGATAGGTTAAATGACAGCATGCCAAGCATCTGTGATAGTTCAATGAACAGTAAGCGATTGCTTCTGTGATAGTATAGGAATATTTAGAAAAGTAAGTGGAACTGTAGCTATTGCTGCTGTGAAGACTTACGGTTTATCTGTCTACACGATGATCACCAAAGAAGCTTGTGCGTGTGAAATAATATACATTCAGGGAGTGTTAATCTCCAGTGAGAATAAGTTTACTGAAACTATATGGTCGAATACGGCGCTTGCGTGTGAAGTTAGTTTTTGTAAACTGACAGTTCACAGGAGAACGAATGAACCGCGTTAGGAAATTAGAATCGATTGCTACTGTCCACAGATATAAAGACTCGCTGTTTTTTTTTTTTTTTTTTTTTTTGGCGCGAGCTAAATGCTATTCAAGAGAATTTAATTAACCAGCTTAGTGTGTGTTTATAAAATTAGAGTTAATAAGAAAGTTCTTCATTGAATTTATAATAATGTGTCATTTTCCAGTTGGATTTGTTTATTGTTATATTGCATTCATATATGTTCATGAGAAAATGCGGCACTTGGAGTATAAAAGAGAAAAATTAATTTCAGCTGGAGAGGTCATGCAGCAAGACTTAATCAAACGTTCTCTTTCAGCAAAATTTCATTTTAATCATGTATGAGTAAGATATAATTTTTTTTTGGAAATTGTCTCCAATAATAAAGTTTTTAACATTCTGACATGCTATCCACATTCGTACTTGAAACCAAATTAGGAAAGATTCAGATCTACTTCCACCTGGAAAAGCCAACGAAAAATAAATAAATAAATAAATAATTAAAACCAGGATTAGAACCTTTCGGCTTATTCAAGAAGATGGATGAAATTATCCATGTTTTCAAAATTGTTTTCCGATCTGGAGTTGTGATATTGTGCAACTACAGTATCGATTAAGACACCTAGGTGTGGAAAGTATAAGACGAATGGATTTTTCCATTCCTCAGATGGAAGATTGGATGGATCAGGTCCATATTTGAGTTCAAAATGAATCTGGAAAATTTCGACTAACCATTCTCTTCCAGGAATCTTTAATAGTTGACCATTCCTTAGACGAATTTCGATTGTTTCATGCCACAATCCTGAGTACCTGTCCCTGAGGTTCCTTCTGGTCTCTCAAATCCGTTACGTCTCCTGTCCGGTACGCCAATGCAACGCTTGTCCTCCGTGCCGTGTCCCATGTTCCTGTTCGATCAGTTTCACCGCAGTTCAGCAAGACATCGATGAAGAAAATTTTTCAGAAGATTGTAAAAAAAAAATTTGCGTGTGTAAAGTTTTTTTTTGGCTATGAGGCAGATTTTATCTTTCCTATGAATTCTAGAATCAAATTTCTAAATTATTCTGTCTTTCCTATCATCTGTGATACCTAGTTGGGGTCTAAGCCTCCAGGTTTTCCGGGATTTCCCTGTGAAGGTCAGTTCCTGAATAGGTAGGCCTGATGAACAACTATATAAGTCCATCTTCCCTGGTTGTGTACGTGGGAATTATTCCTTGGAGCGTCCATTTACTCCATGGAATAGCTTCTCTGCTATCTATGTTTTCTCTTAGAAAAAAGAATAGAGGACTTCTGGCTGATTAGTCGTAAAAGAAGGATGTATATGTATGTATTGTTGAGCTAGCCGCCATCTTGATGAGATTCTGTATGAGAAGGAATTTAATACATGAACTAAACTAAAGTAAGTGTGTTCGCGTATTATTTAACGGATTATTATTATTGACAGTGTCTGCTTACTACACTGTGTTGCACGGGATCAGTGGGGAACGTCTGATTTACACTGGACGAACCTGCCGTTTTGTATGCTCAAGATATCCAGTTACTTCAAATAAATAGGCTAACACGGTCTTACCAGCAGATCTCCGGACTTGCCCATGTGATCACCGAAAGTTAATAATTATTACAAATGTTTCCAGGAGATCGACTGACAATTTTCGTCGCACCGAGACTTCGAAATTGCTTCACTGCCTTATGGAATTTAAGTTAAGCTTAATTTAATCAGGATAGAACAGTATTGAACTGTGTGAATGTGATAAGCCTGCTTTGTCAATGAAAATTCCCTTAATATACGCATGTTTTTACTATCCTGATCAGTGAAGCTAAATCAGGCCGGTGTGAGAGAGGTTTTTAAATTTTAGATCCCATACAAAATATATTAAACAATGATAGCAGCATACTCTTTCTGAAGTAATTGTGCAGCATTGTCTGCCTCTTGAAATGTCCTGAAACTAAGATTTTCTTTCTTTCTTTTTTTTTCTTTTTTTAAAAAACCTTGGATCTAATAATGTCGCAAGCATATTAACAGTCCCTGTGTGAAATGGTCTCAGTCTTTCACTGACTGATTTAATCAAGGAATCCAGAACACTTCGTGCTTCATTAGTCGTTAAGGTGTTCTCCAAGTCTGTCAACTTTGCAGAAATACCTCGTGTAAGAGGTATAATTAAGAAAGCAATGACGTATGGCTCCACAGAGATTGTTGTTGTTGCTACTTCAAAAGATTTAAGAAGACCTATTATCATTTGTATAGCTAACTAATTTTCTGGTGTGAGGGAAGGCAGTGCTTTTGAACTTTCATTGTTTGCAATCTCAAACTCAATTCGCACTTCCAAAATCCTTTTGAGCATGTACTATGAGGTGTTCTATCGAGTCAGCAGCTCTTGTATCAGTTTCAGTTCTTTTTTGAGCGTTGTGCAGTTTTCTACTGGCTAGTGTAGAGTTATGAAAGAAACTCACAATTGCCATCGTTTTTAATAACATTTTGGAAAATTTTTCCACTTTGGAACACTTTTGTACTGTTAAGTCGATGCAGTGGGCAAAGCGGCGTGAATGTTGAATCCTTAAGATTTCGGCAATTTTTTTCATTACTACAGCATTGTCTGTAACCAATACCACTGTCTTGTATTCTAGTAAGATCTGATTGATGACCTGAAAAAAATGTAATTTTAAAATTAACTGCCAATATCTCCGAAATTTTGCATAATATTTTCAAGAAAAAATATTTTTTCAACGTCTTGTTATGTGAAAAATTACTTTCATACATAAAAAAATAATTTTCATAAGAATCGGGCCAACATGTTACTTGTCGATCCTATGTTGAACTTCAGAGTTTTATAAGCATAGGGAAAGCAGGAAGAGGATGAAGAAGAAGGGATGAAGGCCACCACGAGTAATAAGTATGCAAGAGGGCAAGTGTTTACTGGTCTGCCATGCAATGCTGCTACCTTAGGGGTGCATGCTTACTGATGAATACAGCAGATAAACTGCACACAGGGGTAAGAAGGGCATAGAAGAGACCAGGGGTGTTCCTCAGTTGAGTTGACACTGCATACGAAATAATAGGGCCATGACTCTACTGTAGTGCTACAGCTGCTGCATAGCTGAGGTGAACAGCACTCGTGATCGTAAAGCAGTCGACGTAAAGTGTGTAGCTTGTAGAAGTTTTCTTGGGAGTTTCGCCGTTCGCCGAGTGAAACGCACGCAGCGGTATAAAGAGCACAATAGTAATGAAGGGTAAAGAAAGGTGGGGGAGAGACAGCGTTGCTGGCATCTTCTTCCATCATACCGATGTATGTCTATAATACACCCGGGTCGCTCAAAGATGGCACTTCACAGATCCTGATAGACATGTTTCGTCGGCTTCATTGCAATAGCGATACAACAGCTTAAAACAGAAATAAATGGTTGTAGCTCTGTCGTAGGTTGCATTGAGAAATATCTATTTTTTTATTTCTTGATAAAAAATCAAGTTGCCGACCTATTTTACACATGCAGCAAGCTACAAGTCCGTATACAAGAGCTTCAATTCCCACTGAAAAATTCCAATTCGGTTAATGTGGCCTATATTTACAACTTGCTTTGGTTAGCCTATTTTGGCAAAAGATGTGCAATAATATTGACGCCATTTTATAAGCATCAGAAGTTTTATCTCTGTTCCGATTCGCTAACACAATGGAAACACTTTCGTATAAATCGCACACCAAAGCACGTGGTTCATATACTCGGAAGACAGCAACACAGTAATAGTATCGCCACGACCAGTTGATTTGGCGATGCTGAATTAATTTTGGTTTAGACAGTGTTGGGGTTCGCGTTCGTTTCTCACTTATTACTCTTGTTACGGTGCTCGCTTATTCCCAAGTCCGTATCGATCTTAGTGCTGAGTTTTCACTCAGACGGCGCTTTGGCGTTTGGTGGTTGTTTCCGTGTGTGATCGCTGGCCGGCGCTTAGCTGGAGGCGTGTGAGGAGGTAAGAGGTGGCTGCCTTGGCGTGAAGACAGTTCGGCTCGGCTGGGGTTGTTTGCGTCTGGACGCCGAGTGGGGCCCGATGGGAAGACATGACCGTGATTTTACGGTTAATAGTGTGCCGTTTAACTCGATTCGCAAGGGGAGCAAAATCTCGCCTGTTGTAGTTTGTCGGGCCTGAGTTTGAAATACCTTCTATGTGCGGCGGGATGTCTCCGTCGCTGGGATTGCTATCGTCGTTTACCGACCCATGGATGTATATCGATGGGGTACGCTGCCTCCGTACTCTACTAGACGCTGGTGATGGAAGTGCGTCGTTCAGCGGCACGTTAGTCTGGTTGCTTTATGTTTGATCTTCAAGTGCATAGTCTTCGAGCGGCACTCCTTCGAGTTTGCCTTGCTCAGTTAAATTCGAGTTTATTTTGTCTTGTGGTGCTTCCGCTTTCCGTTAACTAAGGTTAAGCTTGATTCGGCACTCCGTACGACGCTTGGCACCTCAGCAGGCGGGTCGGAGCCACCTTCGCGACTAAACTGAAGCCTTTGGACTGAGAGGTCTTGTGTTTTGCATATTGTTCATAAATTGTTGTTTTGGTATTAAGTTGGCTGAGGTTTCTTATGGATTTCCCGGCATTTGGTCTGTTGTCCTGCCCGGGCTAGGTCTCGTTATTTTAAAAGTCGGTCCTTATTTTGGTTTAGTACGATTTTGGTTTACTGCCCGGTGGTTCTGGTAGTACGCCGGGTCGCTGGTTGTGTTGCATTTTGTATGGGGCTGTATGCTCGGAGCCGTGGAGTACCATTTGTGTGAACTGCTTCGCTGGGGAGTACTGATCGGGCCATTCTTGGTCCTCTGCTGTATGAAATAATTTATTTATTATTTTAAAGTAACATTATCACTTAAATGATTTAATTCTTGTTGCGTTAATTGCAACTTGGGTACTGAGAAATTTAGTAATTAGTGGCACATGCCCCTTTACCTGTTTCGTAATCTGTTAATTACCGAAAGACCTTAAGCTCATAGTCATATGATGTGATTTTCTCAAATTATTGTATTTTTATATCATGTTATTGTTTTTTTTTAATTTGCTGATCACTGGTGTACTGTTCCAAGTATTAAAATGTTTCATGTAGCTATTACTTGGGTGGAACGCGCGGAACCGCAACGGAGAGAGTAGTTGAGTGCCTTACGTGTCCGTTGTTTGTTTTGGTGCACCTGAGTTAAGTATTGTGTTGCCTCCTCCCTTGCGGCCCCGTCGTGTTCTTCTCATAGACGTTTCCTTCAAGGCATTTTAGTTAATTTTATGCTAGTATTATTTTAATTTCTTACATTGGTAAAATTGTGCGGCTTTCATTATGCACACTGTTTGTCATAGCGGAGTTGATGTGCCATTGCAATTTCTTAAAGTCCATCGTGTGTGCCCTTCTTGATACATATTGTTTGTCATAATAGATTTGAGTATGGAAGTTATAATGTCTCATATATCATGATGTGCGTGTGTAATGGTGCAATAAATGGATGGTTGTTATTTCTGTCTTTGGTCCCTATTGGTACGCTATCCTTGTACTTGTGTTGGTAAGCCACAACAGCTCTGTTATGGCACAAACTTGAAATGAACCTCTCAAATGTAAAAAAAAGAAAAAAAAATGAAATGATCGTATGGCATTGTTGGCCGGAGGGGTGGGGAGTTCGACCGACGTATTGCAAGTCCCCTTTAGTTGACGCCACTTCGGCGACTTGCGATCAGTGATGATGAAGGACACACAACACCCAGTCTCCTGCCGGGAATCGAACCCAGGCACCCTGCGTGGCACGCGGTAACGCTACCGCTACGCTACGGAGGTGGACTCTCAAATCTTCACGTTAGGCGATCTGATATAAGTGGTGCGCGGCAGTATCAATGTTTTGAGAAAACGCATTACAGAGACAAATGTGTTACTTATTTGTAGTAATAAATAAGAAAATAAATTTAGCCTGTTGAAACGCAATCATTCAATAGTATTTTAAGGTTGGCAGTGCCTGTAGACAGAACACAAATGACAGGACGTCTTCGGATTTCTGTCGGCAAGAGGGGTGGGAGTGGGGGAGATGAAGCTGCAAAGAAAACCTTTACACGCTATGCCGATTTGACTTGTACCGACATGTACCGATCACAAGGATGAACCGAAACTCAGCATGGCATTGACAAGTTAAAGAAGGAAACATTTTAAAAAAATTTTACTTACGAGTGCCATAGATTCTGCCATGTGATGACCTGCTATTTTTGTCACTTACTAATTTTTCATCCATTACAAAGTGGCAAGTCAGTGCCAGTATGCCTTCATTTGCGTTGCTTGTCTATATGTCAGTTGTAACACTCAAAAAATTACATTTTGCAAGATCTTCTTCTAGCTTATTTTTAATCTCCTCATATAGTTTTGGGATCGGTGAACATTTAAGAGTGGTTTTACCTGACAACTCGTATCTAAGGCATGAACAAATTTTTTCAAACCTTGATGATCGGAAGTTCTGTATGGCAGCAGGTCGATAGCGATCGTTTGTGCATAGAGAGAATCAAGTTATTTCTTTACTTTAGAACTGGCTCCGTATAATTGACTTCTGTTAAAACAATTTCTCATAGAGCTTCTCGATTTTTTTGGTTGCAATTCTTGCACTTGATCTAGCTCACTAGATGATCCCTCACCCTTCAGTTCTATTGCTGATCCATGGTTCTCTAGTTTTTCATCATGCTTTCTTTTTAAGTGGTACCTTAAATTAGTTGTATTCCCTGAATGTTTATACCCTTTATTGCAGATGGTGCACTTCACAAACTGAATATTATCCACCACTTACTTAAAAAAAATTCCATACAGATGGTTTATTTTTACGATTCATTTTCAAAACAGTAACAAAAATTCTATTTATGGACTTTCCAAACAAACAAAGCAATCTTGGAAGCTCGGGAATTCTTCTGCCGATATAGACAATCGGTGGCGCGCGGGAAGAACTGATTGTTTCATGTCGGCACCATTCGGAACACATCGTGGCGACTGTCCTCTTAGTCTCACTGCTGCCAATGACAGCGATTCAACAGTTGTGGCACTATAGATGCGTCGAAGAACAATCCTGTGGCAGTGTGTCGTTTAAACAGCGAAGTGAGTGACAAAGAAACTATTTTTGGCACATTGAGGTCATCTCCTACGATACCCCGAAGAGCTAGAAGCTTAGGGGCAGCATTCTTCCTCATGACGCCCGGAAAATTATTAATCAGGTCTCAGAATGCTGTAAAGTCGAAAAAAATGGTCAGCTAATTCACCCGCTTCGTCAGTTTCAAACAAGGAGTTTCATCATTAATGCGCAAGAGCTTAAGAAATATCTACAGGACTAGTAGGTTTTACGAAACCATTCCCGGACATTCGAAGTCAACTCTTGCAAAATGAGGTTAGTTTTGTGTCACATCGAATGAAACATTCACATTTCGCCCGAATTACTTATCAATGTGCACTGCAGTACTGTGAATGCAGATACAGGGTGTTTCAAAAATGGCCGGTATATTTAAAACGGCAATAAAAACTAAACGAGCAGCGATAGAAATACACCGTTTGTTGCAATATGCTTGGGACAACAGTACATTTTCAGGCAGACAAACGTTCGAAATTACAGTAGTTACAATTGTCAACAACAGATGGCGCTGCAAGTGATGTGAAAGATATAGACGACAACGCAGTCTGTGGGTGCGCCATTCTGTACGTCGTCTTTCTGCTGTAAGCGTGTGCTGTTCACAACGTGCAAGTGTGCTGTAGACAACATGGTTTATTCCTTAGAACAGAGGATTTTTCTGGTGTTGGAATTCCACCGCCTAGAACAGTGTTGTTGCAACAAGACGAAGTTTTCAACGGAGGTTTAATGTAACCAAAGGACCGAAAAGCGATACAATAAAGGATCTGTTTGAAAAATTTCAACGGACTGGGAACGTGACGGATGAACATGCTGGAAAGGTAGGGCGACCGCGTACGGCAACCACAGAGGGCAACGCGCAGCTAGTGCAGCAGGTGATGCAACAGCGGCCTCGGGTTTCCGTTCGCCGTGTTGCAGCTGCGGTCCAAATGACGCCAACGTCCATGTATCGTCTCATGCGCCAGAGTTTACACCTCTATCCATAAAAAATTCAAACGCGGCAACCCCTCAGCGCCGCTACCATTGCTGCACGAGAGACATTCGCTAACGATATAGTGCATAGGATTGATGACGACGATATGCATGTGGGCAGCATTTGGTTTACTGACGAAGCGTATTTTTACCTGGACGGCTTCGTCAATAAACAGAACTGGCGCATATGGGGAACCGAAAAGCCCCATGTTGCAGTCCCATCGTCCCTGCATCCTCAAAAAGTACTGGTCTGGGCCGCCATTTTTTCCAAAGGAATCATTGGCCCATTTTTCAGATCCGAAACGATTACTGCATCACGCTATCTGGACATTCTTCGTGAATTTGTGGCGGTACAAACTGCCTTAGACGACACTGCGAACACCTCGTGGTTTATGCAAGATGGTGCCCGGCCACATCGCACGGCCGGCGTCTTTAATTTCCTGAATGAATATTTCGATGATCGTGTGATTGCTTTGGGCTATCCGAAACATACAGGAGGCGGCGTGGATTGGCCTCCCTATTCGCCAGACATGAACCCCTGTGACTTCTTTCTGTGGGGACACTTGAAAGACCAGGTGTACCGCCAGAATCCAGAAACAATTGAACAGCTGAAGCAGTACATCTCATCTGCATGTGAAGCCATTCCGCCAGACACGTTGTCAAAGGTTACGGGTAATTTAATTCAGAGACTACTCCATATTATTGCTACGCATGGTGGATATGTGGAAAATATCGTACTATAGAGTTTCCCAGACCGCAGCGCCATCTGTTGTTGAAAATTGTAACTACTGTAGTTTCGAAAGTTTGTCTGCCTGAAAATGTACTGTTGTCCCAAGCATATTGCAACAAACGGTGTATTTCTATCGCTGCTCGTTTAGTTTGTATTGCTGTTTGAAATATACCGGTCATTTTTGAAACACCCTGTAGCATGTAAATAAAGCTGTACATTTTAATGATTATGTCCAGTCACTATACAAATAAAAATCTTGACGCTCGACATGTTGCGCTTTCATTATATTCAATTTGCGGGAACTGTTGTGTACCTGACGGAACAAGCTCCACTACTTGAACACAAAACGGGCAACCAACATATGAACGATGTTTGTGCTTCTACAAAAACGAAGTGACACAGGGGTTTTAGGATCGCTTCGTTGTTTTGTGTTTTCGAATCACCTTATCCATCGAGTCCTCCCTCCGGCATGTGTGTGTGCGTTGTTCTTAGCATAAGTTAGTTTAAGTAGTGTGTAAGTCTAAAGACCGATGACCTCAGCAGTTTGGTCCTTTAGGAAATCACGAAAAATTTGAACAAATGCTTCATAAACCATAAAATTGTCATTTTTCCCACTACTAACTGCGTTGTATCAAAACAGCCTTATTTACTTTTGTCTTCCTTCCTACAAATACGAGGGTTGGAACTTAAATAGTGGCAACTGTTTATTCACAACCGATACAAAAGAGTTACATTATTTGCACCTGTTACTGTCCTTCAAAGTAGTCACCAGCGTTATGTAGAACCAGTTGCCAGTGATGTGGATTGCGTAGTATACCGGTAGCAGAGCCTGTTCTGTTGATGGTGCGAATGGAGCGGTCTAGTTATGGTGATTCTCGTGTACGACTGTGATAGTGTTCTACTAACGCATTACGTTCCTCCACCGCAGACCGTCAATGCACAGTATTACTGTTCGTTTTTGGAGCATCACCGGCGACCAGCTTTGCGAAAGAAGCGGCGACACTTCCTGCGCAACCCACCCATCATTTTGCAAGACAATGCGCGGGTGCATACAGCGCAAGCTGTGGCTGCTCTGTTCGGTCGATGGGACTGAGAAGTACTGTACCATCCACCATACCCCCCCCCCCCCCTTCCCCCCTACTTAAGTCCTTGTGACTTTGATTTGATTCCGAAGATGGAGAGATCACTTCGTGACATTCACTTCAGAACTGTTTCGGAGATTCGACAGGCAGTGGACCGCTCCATTCTGCTAACGGTATACTACGCCTTACACATCGCTGACAACGGGTTCTACACAACACTGGTGACTATTTTGAAGCACAGTAACAGGTGCAAATATGTAACTCTTTTGAATCGGTTGTGAATTAATAGCTGCCACTGTTTAAGTTTCAAACCTCGTAAGTATGCTCACACATTCGAAGATGACCCTCCACATAATGAGCATTCATGAATCCACGTTATTTACGTGTGTAATTTTTACCATACGCATTTGACCGGTACGAGATGCTCGTGATTGTAACTTGTCGTCACTGGAAAAGAAACAAAAAAATTCCCTCTGACACGTCCCCTCTCCCACAGAGGCCAATCTATTAACAACATACGTTCATAAACAGCGTAGACTGGCTAAGGCGCCACAATGTTTGATGTTGACTAATTACCACCATGCAATCTACTGGCCCCTTGCACTCCATACGTCATGGAAGTAATGGGGTCTGACAGTTTGTCGAGTGTCAATTCAATATAAACGATATGACTGTCGATAGTAAAACCAGACTACCGATTGTGAAAATAGTTCCGACGCTATCGATTAATCGATAGTTTATCGATGTTTGAGTATTACCACTTCCGACGGCGTGTCACGAGATGTGGAGTGTTGTCTGGGAGGCTCTTAGTAGCATGTCGTCCGTGATTAAGAGCGGTGGCGACGTTGAGTTCTGGCGTTTGCCATAGTACTGATACTCTGATTCCGCTGGACGTGATCGTAAGTCAGAAGCACGAAATTAGAAAATGATTTCATCGTTTGCATAGCTTACTCGCAGCTGCTTGATATGTTTACAGTGTAATCCGTCGTTTAGTGGTGCTGTTGGCTCTGAGTGTGCGCTGGTGTGATTGAAGATCGTTACACCGTTGTCGGTGAAGTTGTTAGTGGTGTTTTTAATTTACCGAGTTACGATTCAGTCACTAATCACATTTATTTACACGAAGATAAGCACCGTATGGCACACCGCCTCGAACGATAACCCTGCTTTACGTTGCTGCTGTGAATACAGGGTGGTCCATTGATAGTGACCGGGCCAAATATCACGAAATAAGTATCAAACGAAAAAACTACAAACAACGAAACTAGTCTAGCTTGAAGGAGGGAACCAGATGGCGCTATGGTTGGCCCGCTAGATGGCGCTGCCATATGTCAAAGGCATATCAACTGCGTTTTTTTAAATAGGAACCCCCATTTTTTATTACATATTCGTGTAGTACATAAAGAAATATGAATGTTTTAGTTGGACCACCTTTTTCGCTTTGTGATAGATGGCGCTGTAATAGTCACAAAGTACGTGGTATCACGTAACATTCCGCCAGTGCGGACGGTATTAGCTTCGTCATACATTACCCGTGTTAAAATGGACCGTTTACCAATTGCCGAAAAGGTCGATATCGTGTTGATGTATGGCTATTGCGATCAAAATGCCCAACGGGCGTGTGCTGTGTATGCTGCTCGGTATCCTGGACGACATCATCCAAGTGTCCGGACCGTTCGCCGGATAGTTACGTTATTTAAGGAAACAGGAAGTGTTCAGCCACATGTGAAACGTCGCCCACGACCTGCAACAAATGATGATGCCCAAGTAGGTGTTTTAGCTGCTATCGCGGCTAATCCGCACATCAGTAGCAGACAAATTGCGCGAGAATCGGGAATCTCAAAAACCTCGGTGTTGAGAATGCTACATAAACATCGATTGCACCCGTACCATATTTCTATGCACCAGGAATTGCATGGCGACGACTCTGAACGTCGTGTACAGTTCTGTCACTGGGCACAAGGGAAATTACGGGACGATGACAGATTTTTTGCTCGCGTTCTATTTAGTGACGAAGCATCATTCACCAACAGCGGTAATGTAAACCGGCATAATATGCACTATTGGGCAACGGAAAATCCACGATGGCTGCGACAAGTGGAACATCAGCGACCTTGGCCGGTTAATGTATGGTGCGGCATTATGGGAGGAAGGATAATTGGCCCCCATTTTATCGATGGCAATCTAAATGGTGCAATGTATGCTGATTTCCTACGTAATGGTCTACCGATGTTACTACAAGATGTTTCACTGCATGACAGAATGGCGATGTACTTCCAACATGATGGATGTCCGGCACATAGCTCGCGTGCGGTTGAAGCGGTATTGAATAGCACATTTCATGACAGATGGGTTGGTCGTCGAAGCACCATACCATGGCCCGCACGTTCACCGGATCTGACGTCCCTGGAGTTCTTTCTGTGGGGAAAGTTGAAGGATATTTCCTATCATGATCCACCGACAACGCCTGACAACATGCGTCAGCGCATTGTCAATGCATGTGCGAACATCACGGAAGGCGAACTACTCGCTGTTGAGAGGAATGTCGTTACACGTATTGCCAAATGCATTGAGGTTGACGGACATCATTTTGAGCATTTATTACATTAATGTGGTATTTACAGATAATCACGCTGTAACAGCATGCGTTCTCAGAAATGATAAGTTCACAAAGGTACATGTATCACAGTGGAACAACCGAAATAAAATGTTCAAACGTACCTACGTTTTGTGTTTTAATTTAGAAAACCTACCTGTTACCAACTGTTCGTCTAAAATTGTGAGCCATATGTTTGTGAATATTAAAGCGCTATCTATCACAAAGCGAAAAAGTGGTCCAACTAAAACATTCATATTTCTTTACGTACTACACGAATATGTAATAAAGAATGGGGGTTCCTATTTAAAAAAACGCAGTTGATATCCGTTTGACCTATGGCAGCGCCATCTAGCGGGACAACAATAACGCCTTCTGGTTTCCCCTTCAAGCTAGACAAGTTTCGTTCTTTGTAGTTTTTTCGTTTGACGCTTATTTCGTGAGATATTTGGCCCAGTCAGGATCAATGGACCACCCGGTATACAGTAAGGACTGCCTGTAACAAAAAGGTTAGTTGGTGTCAAATTAGTTTTGCTTGCAATGGAGTTTTCATTAACGCTTGGTTTAGTTAATTGAGCGTCGGAGCCGTGTGTTACTGCGTTTGTGAACACCTTCAAGCTAAAAAGCCTTTATGTCTTTGACTTCCTCTACTTAGTCGTTTTCAGGAATTGATTGTTTAAGTCTTGCAGAACGTAGTCACTTTATTTCAGTCTGGTTATGAGCTAGCGGATTTTGTAGTGTGGAAGGATTAGTACGGTTCTGAATTATGAAGTTAGTTATCACATTGATGTTTTGTTATATTTTAAATAGACCTACCGGTCGTATTTGAATAGTGTTTTACGGTAGTAGCTTACTTTATTGCTTCCTCGGGGGATTTACTCTAAGCTCTTTTACTAGTTTGCCAAGGCAGCTTTGGTTATCTTTAAGGTTATCTACTAATTGACAGTTAGGGTTATTCTTTTTAAAATTTGGTTGGCGATGTCATTATTTCAGCTTCAAATTGGCTGAGTAGCATTTATCACATTTACTGGTTAGTGATGATGGGCCCGATGCATCTGTAATTTTAGAGCCTGTCCTCCCTACGCATACGTAGTAACTGTTTTGATTGAAGAAAGGATTTGATTAAATAAGCAGATATTTCAATCAGAATGCGTTAAAGCGCAAATTAAATTTCTATTAGTGGATTTGCTTTAGTTAATCCGGGACTATACTATCACCAAAACTGTTTTATCGATTTATGGTGATAGTTTCAGGCTTACCTTGGGCAGTAAGTTGAAGATTCTGCTGTGTCCGATCCTCCGTGACCAGGATGGCAAAGACGCCTTCCCGTATCTCAGGCAACAGGTGGATATCACACGCCCTCACCGTCAAGACGTCACTATTCTGTCTGAATTTTTAATTAATAAATCAGAATCAAATTAACCGCGTCACAGTTAATATCTAGCCCTCTACTCCCATCATACAGCCGTATCCGGGTTAGATAGTGAATCAAATTGGGGAAAGAAGTTGCCGCACAACGAAACTAAAAGAAGGGATTGGTTGATAGCAGACGTCACACCCTGTAACGTTAGGGAATAATCTGTTTGGTTATGGAGGGAAGATTGGGTGGTGTACACAGTACAGAGAAATAAATGCTTGACTACAGTAATCAGGTTCAAGTGTATGTCAAGTAGCTATGCAGAGATGAAAGGCTTCCAAATGATGTGCTACTTGGGTGAGTCGCGTCGAATCACTCTTACTCTTTAGCATAATTTATAAAGATTAATTCTGACGACAGTAGTTGTAAGTTGCCAGTCCTAAAAACATTTGCGAACAGTCTGCTCGACCTGCTGCCTATCGAGTTGCACAGTGGTAAGACAAAGGACTCACGTTCGAGAGAGTGATTCAGTACCCCATCTGGTCATTCAGATTCAGGTGTCTCTTGATATAATTAATTCAGTTAAGGCAGATTACTGGATGGCTCATCAAAAATGATCGGCCGATTTCTTTCCTCAGCCTTCTCCACCCCGAGATTGGCTCCATCTCTAATGATATCGTCGTTGCCGTTAAAGTGAAACGCTGTCTTCCTCCCTTGCTCTCTTTGTTGCTGGGATTATAACTAAGTTGCACAACAAGTTACTGTGCCATATCTGCCATTGGAGAACTTTGTTCCCCTGTTGAGGCCATTATTCAATTTCTTTCTCCCTCTACAGTTCTGTGGTCGGTTATTTGATTAAACCCCATTGACATTTATATATGCAGACTGAAGCGACGAATGAAAATGTGAACCAAGGCTGCTCCAGTTTGCATACATACATCATAGATGTTTGAGACTTGAAAAAGTCTCTGAAACAATATTGCTCATCAACATTTATGGTCACCTACCGGAATGTCCCTTATCAGTAAATGGATCAAAATTAGTTGGCGTTTCGGTCCCCGCCCCAATCTCATATGTACTGTTAGCCTCACCTCATTTTATATCTTAGTCGCAAAGTGAGCCACGAGATGTCGATGACCCGGAAGTACTATCTAGAAATATAGGAGCTGTTAAAAGAAAAAGTAGCTTGTAACTCAGATTTCATTTCATGAAACCAAATTAATTTCACGTGTCAACGCGAAGTAATAATAAGAGAACTTATCAGCACTGAAAGAGTGGACAGGTTTAAGTATCTTGGGACGATTGTACAGATCACAGATAAACTAACAAAATCGTACGAGACAAGATAGGTGCTTCTTTGGTAGAATACACAGCTTTCAGCGAAGATATAAATTTAGACACTGGAACAAAATTATCAACACGGAGGTGCTGTTTGTACTGTACAGTGGCTTGCAGAGTGTAGATGAATGTAGATGAAGTGTTCAAGTGACAGGAAATAAAATCGTGATGTTTACAGCAAAATCTTTCACAAAATAATGAGCCATATAGGCACAAGGTAAAAACAAGAATCATACCATAACAACGGACAGCAGATGGAATAAATCAAGAAACGCAGGCTTCATTTCTATGAAAGCGTTTAAAGAATAGATAGGAAGTGAATAGTTAAAAAAAATTCAAAATGCGGAACAGTAGATTAAAAATTTCAGCAAATTGTTTCGAGAGGTTTGTAAAAGTCGGATAACGTGAAGACATCTCCAACTGAAAGACGCAGAAATAGGTATCCCATTAAGGGGGGGGGGGCGGGGGAGTAGGACGTCAAACGGGACACATATTCATAAAACACTGTCAGCATGACCAGGAAGGGTTCAAAATTCACACTCATAGCAATGGAAGTTCAAAAACATCGCAAAATAATTTTTTAAATGTGAAATTTCATAACCTTTTTGGACTTACTATTGGCTGTATTTGTTGCTATAGGTGCATTTTTCTTCATAAGTAATCGAATTTCTTCGATTAATTTTGCACAGTACACAAACCATACTTACAGGTGTGAATGAGCTGTTACATTTTAAACTTCATGTTTAGAAAAATCTCAAATTTTATACTTAATTATCTCAGTTTTTTCCACAGTTTTTAATAAGTTAGGAAAATTCTAGAGTTGTGCATTAAGGAGTTTGTTTTAATAAGCATACCAAGTTTGAAAGAAATAGGATATTTACTTCCGATGTTACATGTACTTATGTACAGAAATTTGTGTTTGCGGAAAAATGGCCGTTAAAGTTTCTGCTTGCACTTGACATTCTTTTAGAACTGTCCAGCACCATAAGCAGGTTCTTTTTCATTTTATAAATCAGTTTTCTTGCTTTTCACATTCCTATGATGCACCTTGATTTTATCACCTCTAAAAATTATCTGGTTTCACTATACGCTCTCTGTCTATCGCATACAAAGCTTTGATGCAGTTCACTCCAGGCTTAATTCCCATTTTCTGTAAAACATATTTCCTGCTTTTCACACCATCGTTAAAACATGTAACTGCATCATAAACACCAATAGCAAGTGCACTTCTTCCCATAAAAATGGTTGTTGGCAATCTTTCTCATACACATTGGTTAAAACTTTAATTTTGGTTTTGGGTACCGCCCTGAAGACATTTCTTCAATAAGTTTTTCATGTCAATAGCCCTTTGTTTCACGTATGAGAGTCACTGGCGCAAATGTAAACATTCGAATTCTAAAATGGTTCAAATGGCTCTGAGCACTATGAGACTTAGCTGCTGAGGTCATCAGTCCCCTAGAACCAACAAATCTGAGGACGTCACACACATCCATGCCCGAGGCAGGATTCGAACCTACGACTGGAGCTGTCGCATGGTTCCAAACTGTAGTGCCTAGAACCGCTCGGCCAACCCGGTCGGCATTCGAATTCTACAGAGCAAGGCCAGCCAAAGTGGCTGAGCGGTTCTAAGCGCTACAGTCTGGAACCGCGCGACCGCTACAGTCGCAGGTTCGAATCCTGCCTCGGGCATGGATGTGTGTGATGTCCTTAGGTTAGTTAGGTTTAAGTAGTTCTAAGTTCTAGGGGACTGATGACCATAGATGTTAAGTCCCATAGTGCTCAGAGCCATTTGAACCATTTGAACCTACAGAGCAAAATACACCTACGTATGACAAAACAATGCTGTGCAAAGGGGTTTGGTGCGGCATTTTGGTACACTTAAGACCAAATAAGGTGCCTTTTAATCTCTCAAATATTTATGTTTTATACATAAAACTATTCAGGAAGATGTGAGCTACAAAACTGGCTTTTTTTTTTAAAAAAATGGAATTTTTTTACGTTTGACATCCTACCCCCTCCTCTTAAATGACTTCCTTGAAGAACTGTATGTATGGAGGAGTGAAGGAAGGCACATTATCTGACCAAAAGTATGCAGACAGCCCTATGTAATGCGAAATTGATAGATGCATGTCACGAGAGACAGACCTGTCAATATAAAAGGTGGGATGTATAGTGATGTAAGTAAAGAAGTAGTAACAGCAGAATGGGTTGGTCAGGGGAGATTAGTGACTTCGAACGTGGACTAGTCATTGGATGTCATCTGAGTAACAGATCCAGTGTTTCTAAAGCTGCCAAAGTCGACTGTTGGTGATGGGATTGTGAAGTGGAAACGCGAAGGAACAACAGCAGCTAAACCAAGCCCAACCAGACCACACGTACTGTTGGATAGGGATAGCCGAACCCTATGGAGGGTAGTTGTAAAAAAAATCACATGAAAGGAAAGAATCACTTCTGAGGTCCACAGTGCTACCAGCTGTCCACCTAGCACAATGAATGTGCGTTGCAGTTAAAAATAATGGGAACAATGGTCGAGCAGCACCTCAGAAGCCACACATTTGTGTACACTGCGTTTAAAATTACTTGAGACTTTTGACGTTTGGCTGACCGGAGGGGGACGTGATGCCGTTGCCCAGGTAACACCAATGGCGAGCCGACTTTTCCTACCACGCCGCCAGTGGTTCAGCTGGAAAATTGCCCCTGTTGCCACACCTTGAATAAACAGTGCCACGTGGTGTCACGCATTAACGTTCGTCAGCTCTCGCTGTAAAGTCGTATTTCGTGGCATTGAAGTGTGGTGTACTCGTCATGTATTGTGAAGAAGTGTTTCCGTTACATTAATAACAACAGTGCAGTAAATCTGAATAGGAGATTTACAACAAAAGTGTCGTCCAGGAACTCGTTTTGACGAATACGTAACTTTTGTTGCCTAGGTAAAACCTGCTGCTTGTGTCAAATCACAACAGAGTTTCTAAAGTTCATCTCACTAACATTCTAATGCAGTTGAAACTGCGATAGAATCCTGAAATAGTGTATTATTAAACTAACAATTGAGAGCAAATCATTTCAACAGTTTATGAAACAACACATTCATAGTATAAAAATAAACCTGTAAGTTCATCACTTATTAAGTTGCAAAACTCGCAGCAATTCTCGTTTCCAACTATCGGCGACAATATTTGCCTTGTAGTAGTCGCTTGAATTTCGATATATATGGAGGTTTCGTATATTAATCAAATGGCAAAACACACTCGTCTAAGCGCGCTATGATTTGCCAAAATCTTGTTTCGATATCTCAAACCGTTTAGAGATACGAGAAATCATGAATAATTCATACTAGTTTTTTCACTGACGCAAGAATTCGTGATTGAGTGCTTTACATACGTTCCATTTTCTCGATATTGGAAACATATGATATCCTTCCAAGTTCAAAGAATAATTCAATATACAGGGTGATTCAAAAAGAATACCACAACTTTAAAAATGTGTATTTAATGAAAGAAACATAATATAACCTTCTGTTATACATCATTACAAAGAGTATTTAAAAAGGTTTTTTTTCACTCAAAAACAAGTTCAGAGATGTTCAATATGGCCCCCTCCAGACACTCGAGCAATATCAACCCGATACTCCAACTCGTTCCACACTCTCTGTAGCATAGCAGGCGTAACAGTTTGGATAGCTGCTGTTATTTCTCGTTTCAAATCATCAATGGTGGCTGGGAGAGGTGGCCGAAACACCATATCCTTAACATACCCCCATAAGAAAAAATCGCAGGGGGTAAGATCAGGGCTTCTTGGAGGCCAGTGATGAAGTGCTCTGTCACGGGCTGCCTGGCGGCTGATCCATCGCCTCGGGTAGTTGACGTTCAGGTAGTTACGGACAGATAAGTGCCAATGTGGTGGCGCTCCATCCTGCTGATATATGAATTGTTGTGCTTCTTGTTCGAGCTGAGGGAACAGCCAATTCTCTAACATCTCCAGATACTGTAGTCCAGTTACAGTAGCACCTTCGAAGAAAAAGGGACCAAAAACTTTATTGGCTGAAATGGCACAGAAAACGTTCACCTTAGGCGAGTCACGTTCATACTGAGTTGTTTCCCGCGGATTCTCAGTGCACCATATACAGACATTGTGACGGTTGACTTTCCCGTTAGTGTGGAAAGCTTTCTGTTGAGCGGTCGCCATCTTAGCATCAACCGACGCTGACGCATAGTCAACAGCGCCTCAAGCGAACAAATGTACAACTAAATGAAACTTTATAGCTCCCTTAATTCGCCGACAGATAGTGCTTAGCTCTGCCTTTCGTCGTTGCAGAGTTTTAAATTCCTAAAGTTGTGGTATTCTTTTTGAATCACCCTGTATTATCTACATTTAATACGGAGCAACATGCAACTTACCACGCATCAAACACAAATTCATAGCGAGGCCTATTTTTCACAGCAAACTAATAATTTCTTTCAGTAATTTATCTACTATGGATCACAGTAACTATGACAATTAACGAAATGATAGGCAAAACTACAAGATGTGCAAGAATCAGTTTATTGCCGATTAGTTTCTGTAAAATAGTTTGAGAAAGCTCTCAGATCGGCCGGCTTGTTGTTCAGAGTCAAGCGAGCCTGCCCAGTTCCGCGCCGAGTACCTGTAGGCAGGGAATAATACTGTGGTCATCTGATGAAGCGCCCAACACACGCTGACAACTACGCTTCCCTCCACTTGCTCCGTACTGAACTGTCGAAAGTCGCAACTTTTTAAAAAATGTAATGAAATAGTTAATGTAATGTAATAGTCAATGTAAAGAGACGCTTAAGGCGGTGTAAACAGCATCGTGACTGGGCGGCGGATGGTTGGGACGGAGTGATTTGGAGTGACGCATCACGGGAGACAATCTCATGGGAGGGTTTGGGGTTGGAATTTGGCGAATGCCTGGAAAACGTTACCTGCCATCATATGTGGTGTCAGCAGTGAAGCGCAAAGGAAGTGGTATTACGGAATGACGGTGTCTTTTTCGCAGTTGGGTTTAGTCCCCGTTTTGCTCTGAAGCAAACACTAAATGCGGAAGGACATGAACAAATTTTACAGTATTGTGTACTGCCTGCAGCACAGGAACATTTCAGATACAATGACTGTCCTTATCAGTATGACAATGCATTCTGCATAAAGCAGAATCTATGACGCAATGGTTTATGGACAGTATCATTCAAATGGTTCCAACGGCTCTAAGCACAATGGGACTTAACATTTGAGGTCATCAGTCCCTAGACTCAGAACTACTTAAACCTAACAAACCTAAGGACATCACACACATCCATGCCCGAGGCAGGATTCGAACCTGCGACCGTAGCAGCAGCGCAGTTCCGGACTGAAGCGCCTAGAACCTTTCGGCCACAGCAGACGACGGACATTATCATTCCTGAAATGAAAGGTCCCATCCAAACCCTTTGGGATGACTTAGAACGTGGACTTCGCTCCAGGCTCTAAAGTCCCGTATCACTTCCTTCTCTACTTACAGCCCTTGAAGAATCATGGATTGGCGTTCCTCCATACATATTCAGACATCTCTTTGGAAGTGTTTCCAGCATAGTTAAAACCACCATAAAAGTGAAGCGTGGACATTAATATGCTTTATGTCCACTAACAGGTGTCTGGATACTTTTGACCATATACAGCATTCATGAAAAACTGTTGGATTTCCGAGACGGAGGGAAGGCCTACATTATCGAAATATAGCACAAATATTGCTTAATGTGGTTTCTGCTGGCTTACATGAATAATGAAAAAGCCACAGCATACACCAAATACTTGTAGACGTTTCAACAGAGCGTCTTCAACGACAGATTATGGTAATGTGTACTAAAGCAGAGGTTGTAGAATGTGTTCTGCACCAAGAGAAACAGAAAGTAGTTGGCGACCTAAGTTTTCTTCCTGCCTTTTCCTTGCACAATCCCACACTGTACCATTCCGTTGTTCTTTTCCGACAACTGAAAAAGCCGGAATATACTTCACGTGAGAATTCATTTTTACTTCACGCTCCCTTTTCATACCTTGTACTCGGGTGTCTCTGCGTGTTGGTGTGGGGTTGGGCTTGTGCAATGGAGATGATGGATTCTAGTCACTTCTCGAGCATGAAAATGTGAATGCACTGTTTCTGCGTGTACCGTTCAGGTTGCCAGAATATAATTACACATGTTCTCTCTCTCTCTCTCTCTCTCTCTCTCTCTCACACACACACACACACACACACACACACAGACACACACACACACATCATGTCTTCGTCTTAGCTTTTCATGCACTATGGTCTCCAACTATTTACCTTTATATTCTAATGGCGGGATGCTGATGATCCTCCCTCTTTCATCTGTGCATTTATTTATTTACTTTTAGTATTTTAGTATTAGTGGTTCATGATGTGGGTCCCTGTTGTCATGTCCTAGTTTATGAACTACGGGCAACGTATGAGTGGCCAAGTAAGTGGTCCTGACAGTCGGGATACCAGTTACTTTGGAATAAGGCTGGGCATCTCGGACATATTCTGAGTCGTGGTCATCTTTGTGCTCAGACGGCAAAGACTACCAAATCCACCGGTTAGTCCCTCAACCATTAGGGTTAAAACTCAATGGAACCCGGGGCAAGTAAGGCTAGCAGCCTGCTTCCCTGGTACACTAAATATGATGCTGGCAACAATCAGAGCAAAACGCCTCGAACCTTTGGAGGTGACGGAGTCCCACCTCTAATTGACAAACCAGGGACTCCTAAGATACGACTCGGCAAACGAATGGTAACGAGATGGGGAGCTATTAATACAGGGTGTTTCAAAAATGACCGGTATATTTGAAACGGCAATAAAAACTAAACGAGCAGCGATAGAAATACACCGTTTGTTGCAATATACTTGGGACAACAGTACATTTTCAGGCGGACAAACTTTCGAAATTACAATAGTTACAATTGTCAACAACAGATGGCGCTGCAAGTGATGTGAAAGATATAGAAGACAACGCAGTCTGTGGGTGCGCCATTCTGTACGTCGTCTTTCTGCTGTAAGCGTGTGCTGTTCACAACGTGCACGTGTGCTGTAGACAACATGGTTTATTCCTTAGAACAGAGGATTTTTCTGGTGTTGGAATTCCACCGCCTAGAACAGTGTTGTTGCAACAAGACGATGTTTTCAACGGAGGTTTAATGTAACCAAAGGACCGAAAAGCGATACAATAAAGGATCTGTTTGAAAAATTTCAACGGACTGGGAACGTGACGGATGAACGTGCTGGAAAGGTAGGGCGACCGCGTACGGCAACCACAGAGGGCAACGCGCAGCTATTGCAGCAGGTGATCCAACAGCGGCCTCGGGTTTCCGTTCGCCATGTTGCAGCTGCGGTCCAAATGACGCCAACGTCCACGTATCGTCTCATGCGCCAGAGTTTACACCTCTATCCATACAAAATTCAAACGCGGCAACCCCTCAGCGCCGCTACCATTGCTGCACGAGAGACATTCGCTAACGATATAGTGCACAGGATTGATGACGGCGATATGCATGTAGGCAGCATTTGGTTTACTGACGAAGCTTATTTTTACCTGGACGGCTTCGTCAATAAACAGAACTGGCGCATATGGGGAACCGAAAAGCCCCATGTTGCAGTCCCATCGTCCCTACATCCTCAAAAAGTACTGGTCTGGGCCGCCATTTCTTCCAAAGGAATCATTGGCCCATTTTTCAGATCCGAAACGATTACTGCATCACGCTATCTGGACATTCTTCGTGAATTTGTGGCGGTACAAACTGCCTTAGACGACACTGCGAACACCTCGTGGTTTATGCAAGATGGTGTCCGGCCACATCGCACGGCCGACGTCTTTAATTTCCTGAATGAATATTTCGATGATCGTGTGATTGCTTTGGGCTATCCGAAACATACAGGAGGCGGCGTGGATTGGCCTCCCTATTCGCCAGACATGAACCCCTGTGACTTCTTTCTGTGGGGACACTTGAAAGACCAGGTGTACCGCCAGAATCCAGAAACAATTGAACAGCTGAAGCAGTACATCTCATCTGCATGTGAAGCCATTCCGCCAGACACGTTGTCAAAGGTTTCGGGTAATTTCATTCAGAGACTACGCCATATTATTGCTACGCATGGTGGATATGTGGAAAATATCGTACTATAGAGTTTCCGAGACCGCAGCGCCATCTGTTGTTGAAAATTGTAACTACTGTAGTTTCGAAAGTTTGTCTGCCTGAAAATGTACTGTTGTCCCAAGCATATTGCAACAAACGGTGTATTTCTATCGCTGCTCGTTTAGTTTTTAATGCCGTTTCAAATATACCGGTCATTTTTGAAACACCCTGTATCAATGGGGGCTACTCTGGGAAGAAGGTAGAGCTGGCAGAGGCTGCAAGTAAGATGGGGTTGGACGTTTTAGCTGTTAGCGACATTCGGGTAAGGGGTGAGAAAGAAGAGGAAGTGGGAGAATACAAGGTCTACCTGTCAGGAGTCAAAGCAGGAATAGCACAATGGGGTGTAGGGATTTACATCAGGAAAGAAATGGAAGCCAGCGTAGTTGCAATAAGGTATGTAAACGAACGACTGATGTGGATAGATTTGACAGTGTCTAGCAAGAAAATTAGGATTGTGTCAGTATATTCGCATTGTGAAGGGACAGATCAAGATAAGATGGATAGCTTTTATGACGCACTCAGTGATGTAGTTGTTAGAGTAAAGGACAAGGACAGTGTTCTGCTCATGGGTGATTTTAATGTCAGGATTGGAAATCGAACAGAAGGGTATGAAAAGGTTATGGGTAAATTTGGAGAGGATATGGAGGCCAACAGGAACGGGAAACAACTCTTGGATTTCTGTGCCGGTATTGGCTTAGTAATCACAAACTCCTTTTTTAAACATATGAACATTCACCGGTATACTTGAGAAGGCAGGGGAACCAGATCTGTCATTGACTATATAATAACAGATCAGGAATTCAGAAAGGCTGTGAGGGACACACGTGTATTCAGGGGATTCTTTGATGACACTGATCACTATTTAATCTGCAGTGAAATTGGTATCGTGAGGCCGAAAGTGCAGGAGGTCATGTCCATATGTAGGAGGATAAGAGTGGAGAAACTTCAGGATAAGGAAATCAGGCATAAGTACATAAGTGATCTCAGAAAGGTACCAGTTAGTTGAATGTAGTCAATTACAGTCATTGGAAAAGGAATGGACAAGGTACAGGGACACAGTACTAGAAGTGGCTAAAAAATGTCTTCTAACAGTAGTGTGAAAAGGTAGGATGAAGCAAACAGCTTGGTGGAATGACACAGTCAAGGCAGCCTGTAAAAGGTAAAAGAAGGCGTATCAAAAATGGCTACATACTAGAACTCAGGTAGGCAGAGAAAGTTATGTTGAAGAAATAAACAAAGCCAGACAGACAATTGCAGCATCCAAGAAGAAATCTTGGGAAGACTTTGGAAACAGGTTGGAGACTTTGGGTCAAGCTACTGGAAAACCATTCTGGAGTGTAATTAACAGTCTTCGAAAGGGAGGTAAGAAGGAAATGACAAGAATTGTGGACAGGTCAGGAAAACTGTTGGTGAATTCTGTTGATGCCTTGGGCAGATGGAGGGAATATTTTGAAGAGTTGCTCAATGTAGGTGAAAATTACGATCAGTAATGTTCCACATTTCGATGTACAATGGGATAGGAATGATGATGGAAATATGATCACTTTTGAGGCAGTGGAGAAAATGGTCAGTAGATTGCAGTGCAATAAAGCGGATGGGGTGGATGAAATTAAGTCGGAACTCATCAAATACAGTGGAATATCAGGTCTTAAATGGCTACACAGAATAAATAAAATGGCGTGGGAGTCGGGACAGGTTCCATCAGACTGGACGAAAGCAGTAATCACACCAATCTTTAAACATGGAAACAGAAAAGGTTGAAACAACTACAGAGGTATCTCTATAATCAGCGTTGTGGGTAAAATCTTCTCAGGTATTGTTGAAAGGAAAGTGCGAGTATTAGTTGAGGACAAATTGGATGAAAATAAGTGTGGGTTTCGGCCTCTTAGAGGTTGTCAGGACCAGATCTTTAGCTTACGGCAAATAATGGAGAAGTGTTACGAGTGGAACAGGGAATTGTATCTATGCTTTATAGATCTACAAAAGGCATATGACCGGGTTCCTAGGAGGAAGTTATTGTCTGTTCTACGAGATTATGGAATAGGAGGCAAACTTCTGCAAGCGATTAAAGGTCTTTACATAGATAGTCAGGCAGCAGTTAGAGTTGACGGTAAATTGAGTTCATGATTCAGAGTAGTTTCATGGGTAAGACAAGGCTGCAACCTGTCTCCACTGTTGTTCATATTATTTATGGATTATATGTTGAAAACAATAGACTGGCTGGGTGAGATTAAGATATGTGAACACAAAATAAGCATTCTCGCATATGCGGATGACTTAGTTGTGATGGCAGATTCGATTGAAAGTTTGCAAAGTAGTATTTCAGAGCTGCATCAGAAATGTAAGGTCTATGGTATGAAGATTAGCATCCCCAAAACGAAAGTAATGTCAGTGGGAAAGAGATATAAACGGATTGAGTGCCAAACAGGAGGAGCAAAGTTAGAACAGGTGGACGGTTTCAAGTACTTTGGATGCATATTCTCACAGGATAGTGAAAGAACTGGAAGCGAGGTGTAGCAAAGCTAATGCAGTGAGCGCTCAGATACGATCTACTCTCTTCTGCAAGAAGGAAGTCAGTATCAAGACTAAGTTATCTGTGCACCGTTCAATCTTTCGACCAACTTTGTTGTATGGGAGCGAAAGCTGGGTGGATTCAGATTACCTTATCAATAAGGTTGAGGTTACGGATATTAAAGTAGCTAGGATGATTGCAGGTACTAGTAGATGGGAAGAATGGCAGGAGGGCGTCCACAATGAGGAAATCAAAGAAAAACTGGGAATGAATTCTATAGATGTAGCAGTCAAGGCGAACAGGCTTAGATGGTGGGGTCATGTTATACGCATGGGAGAAGCAAGGTTACCCAAGAGACTCATGGGTTCAGCAGTAGAGGGTAGGAGGAGTCGGAGTAGATCAAGGAGAAGGTACCTGGATTCGGTTAAGAATGATTTTGAGGTAATAGGCTTAACATCAGAAGAGGCACCAAAGTTAGCTCTGAATAGGGGATCATGGAGGAATTTTATAAGGGGGACTATGCTCCCGACTGAACGCTGAAAGGGATAATCAGTCTTGAATGATGATGATGAGTATTTTTTGACTATAGGAACTAATCTCATGATATGGTCATAGACGCATTGTTAATGTGTGTTCTTCCATTGCCCTGAAAGAAATAACTGAAGGTCTTTTCGTTAGTTGTTTGTTCTCAGAATATCTATCAGGAGTTATGGTTTAATGGGAAATACGTACAATAATTCGAGTTGCACTAATAGCACCCCACACTCCTGTTCTTACACCATCCAGAAATGCTTGATATAACTGATGAGGCTCTCCACACGTTTAACGTCGGTTCTTCTGAGAGTTCGTTTCCCATCAAATGTAGCCACTATTCATCGAAAAGAATAAAAGGGAATTTAAAAGATCGACACACCCATCACGCACAGACCAACTGCGATACTGACGTCGATCAACAGTATCTGAATTGGCCAGTCGATGGAATTTGTGACGTTTCAAAAGGAAATAGTATTATGTGAAGTGTCTTCACAGTGATCTGTTTCGTCTTAACACACCCGTATTGTAGCAGTAGCCGGATTGTAATTAAGACGTATTGAATGTGTGTTTGATGCTATTGTTCTATGTTGCTTATATGTGTCCTTTTGAACCATATTTATAGTGTACCAATGTTGATGCGTGGCTGAAATTCGAATGTTAGCTGCGAAGATGCTATTTATTTTGCGCAGACTGCAGCTGGCCACGAGAAGAAGAGTCAAAGGCAATCTAAAAATTGAATTAATTGTTAGAAGTAATACATTTGTTTAGTAATTTGTTCCTAAAAGGTTTTACAGGCGATTAAATTAGTCGTGGTTGAACTGTTCATGGGGAAGAGTCAGCAATGAAGAGCTTGACTGAACTGGTTACAGGTAACATGTGAATAATTGTTGCTAGCTATATGGGATCTAACCGCAGCGAATAGCAGTACTTGCAGTGTGGAGTGAATTTTTTTATTTTTATTTTTTACAAATACTGATAGACGCGAAATACTCAAGGATAGATTGTTTCCGCTAGAGAATTCTAAGTAAATGATTAAAGTGGTGATTGAGGCAACGAGAGATATTTGGTTGTTTGATTGTGAGGAGTGGTAAAATATTTATTAGAAGCGAGAGTTATGACGAACTGTGCGATCAGACCCTGGTTAATGAGTCGTGACTATAAATGGGGATCACTTGCTGATCAGGATGGTTCTCAAAATTCGTATTATTGTCCCAACTCGCCAACTCATTTATGGCTGAGTGTTGCGATAGCTGTTTGGCGAACGAATTTGGTACAATCTGATAGAATTGAGTGTTCGATGTGGAGAGTTGTAGAATTCTGCAGTCACTGAGTGAATAGAGTGGAATGTTATTTTTGCAAAATGGCAATTGGATTTAGTTTTGAGAAATAGGAAACCAACTGGCGATGATTGACATTTCGCTGGCATTAATGAATTCTGGATCGTGATAAATGATTGGTCATACAGTGTTAATTTGGCCCACTCATTGCCAAAATCTTACTTTAAAAGTCTATTAATAATTAATTGGAACCATTTAATTATGTACTGCAAGGCTTTATCATTACTGACATTTTTGTGACAAGTGACGACTAAAGTAGGAAAAGATGGTGGGTCGCGATCAGCCAGCGCCTGAAGAGGTTTAATTTTGCTCCTGTTATTTAGATGCCGTGGCTTAAGATGGTGGTGGCACGTAAGTTTTTTGCTTATATTTTTTTAAATGTTGACTCGCTTTATTTTGGGTTAGAATTTGCTGTCACTTGCTCACTGTCATCGACTTCTTCTGTATACAAAAGTAACTTAAGTAAAAGGGTGTTAAACTTAAAAAAAGAAGTTCCGACTCTTAGTTTCAAAGAAAATTGAAATTATTATCATAACAGAAAAAATAGCAAAAGACCATTTCTCCCCCATAAGAAAGAAAGGGAATGTTGGTTTGAGTGGAAATAACAAAATTCATTAATGAAGATAGGACTGGCTGTTACCAGGCAGAGATGTTCTTTGATGCTAGTATTTAAGTGTGAGAAGTAAGTAAAGTTCAAAGATTTCGTAATTTAGCATCAGGTCTGATATAATATTATCAGAAAATAATTAATAACCAAAGTCTAACAACTTTCAGAGCAGTTCCGTTTACCTTAAAGATAGGAAACTGCGTGAACAAAACACACAGTCTGTAGCGAGAGAATATTACATCGCTGACTGAGTCACCAGTTACATCTCTGGATATTAATTTATCGCCAAATATAACTTACAAAAATTGGGCTTCTTTAATAAACCAGTAACATAAATCATTATTTACCTAATAACTAATGATAACAAAGTATCTTAAGTGGTAGGTGATTGCTAGCCTTGTGATTAGTTAAGAGGTACGCTGAGTCTACGACATTTTAACGCAGACAACGATGATAAAATGGATCAACGGCGTATGTAGACATACTTTCTGATAGTAGTTATTTCGAAGGTTTATTTATTGGAAAGATATAGAATGATAAGGAAATTTGTTGAAATACACAACGTTTGCCAGATAAATGCAAATACCTACTGTGACGTTTTCGTTGTGTTAATAGCGACGGTGTAATGCGCGTAGCCATGTTCTTCTTCTTCTTCTTCTTCTTCTTCGTT
This sequence comes from Schistocerca nitens, assembly GCF_023898315.1. NCBI lineage: Eukaryota > Metazoa > Arthropoda > Insecta > Orthoptera > Acrididae > Schistocerca > Schistocerca nitens. The sequence goes on along the minus strand of NC_064617.1, from coordinate 419,603,471 downwards.
TCACCCAACTTTGGGGTACGTTGAATCAATCACTTCTGTGTGTTCTGTGCCTTTCTTTTCGCCCAGTACTGCTTCATTCTTTCTGATCTTGCTTTTCTTTCCTCATCAGAGATGACAATCGTTCTTTTCTTCCTATTTTGGAGCTGGTATCCCTCTTTTCTGTCTTTGCTTATCATTTTTGCGGTCCTGCCTGTGAGCATTTTTTCTGTGATGTGTAGTTCTCTTAAGTCTTTCTCTGTTTGGATAAACCAATTTCGTTTGGATTTTTTATTCCTGAAGTAGTCAAACATTCTTTTTGTAAGTCTATTTGGGTTCATTCTGAGAATGTGCCCATAAAACTCAATTCTTCTTTTCCTCATTGTATCCGAAAGTTTTTCTGTGGTTTTGTAGAGTGTTTCATTTTTGGTATGAATTAGTTTGTCGTTATGAAATTTGGGGCCTAAAATTTTTCTCAATATTTTTCTTTTTTGATCTCTAGCCTTTCAATTGGGCCATGGTTAGTGATAGATAATGTCTCAGCTGCATATAGTGCTTCTGGTTTAATGACAGTGTTGTAATGTTTTATTTTTGAATTCCATGAGAGGGACTTTTTATTATAAGTATTTTTAGTAAGCTGAAAGGCTAGTTCAACTTTGTTTCTTCTTAATTCTATTGCTTTTTTCTCAAGGGCGTTCCAGCTAATCCATTCACCAAGATATTTGAATTCTTTAACAATTTCGATCTTTTGGTCTCTTACTTTAAGATATTTCATTGGCTTTTTTATATTTGTGATTATTTTGGTTTTTTCAAAAGAAATTTTAAGGCCTATTTTCTCTGCTTGTTTCTGTAATTCGAGGATCTGTTCTTTGGCTTCTTACCATGTTTCAGCTAGTAGGGCCATATCATCTGCAAATGCTAGGCAATTAACCTTGATGCCTTTGTTTTTTGTTCCTAGTCGGATTCCACTATTGATTTTCTTGTTCCATTCTCTTACTATTTTTTCTAGGGCACAGTTAAATAACAATGGAGAGAGTCCATCACCTTGTCGTACTCCAGTTTTTATCTCAAATAGGTCTGAGAGTTCTCCCATAAATTTAATTTTGGAGTATGTGTTGGTGATGGTTTCTCTAATTAGGTTTGTAGTTTTATTGTCTAGGTTCAATTCTTTTAATATGGAGATTAGAGATTCCCTGTCTATGGAGTCGTACGCCTTTTGAAAGTCAATGAATGTGATGACATACGCTTTTGCTCTCGATTTTTGGTAGGCCATAAGATTTTTGAGGTTTAGAATTTGTTCTGGGCAGGATCTTCCCTTTCTGAAGCCTGCCTGCTATTCTCCAAGTTGACAATCTAGCTGGGGTTCTGCTCTGTTCAAAAGGACTTTAGACAGTATTTTGTATGTTACGTCAAGGAGCGAAATCCCTTTGTAATTGTTGGGGTCTGTTCTGGATCCCCTCTTATGAATTGGGTGAATGTGGGCCATCTTCCATTCATCCGGAATTCTTTCTGTTTTCCATATTTCTTCAAATATGTTTTGGAGAGATTCTATGGCATTTCTATTGACATTTTTCCACAGTTCAGCTGTAATTTGGTTCTCTCCCGAAGCCTTATAGTTTTTGAGATTCAAAATGATTGATTGTTGTTCCTCGACGGTGGGTGGTTCTGAGGTAGGACTTGTTGAAGTTGAGTTGCTGAAATCCATTTTTTCAATTGGTTCTTTACAGTTGAGAAGGTTTCTGAAATATTCCCTCAAAATTTTGCAATTATCCCTGTTGTTGTGTGCAATATTACCATTTTTATCTTGTAATTGGAGTGTCGGTGGGCTGTACTTGGTTATTTTTTGTTTAAAAGTTCTGTAAAAGCTCCTAGTCTTGTTTTTGTTGAAGTCTTCGTTGATCTGCAAAAGGAGTTGATCTTCTTGTGCTTTTTTAATTCTTTTGAGGTTTTTACTCACTAGTTTTCTTACACTCAGGAAATTTTGCCTATTATATTCATTTTTCTGAGATTGCATCTGTTGCCATGCTTTCTTTCTTTGCTCAATAAGTTTGTCACATTCCTCTGTCCACCATGCGTGTTTTTTGATTTTGGTTATAGGTGCTATTTGTTCAGCTTTGGTTAGTAGGCTTTCCTTCATTTGATCCCAATTTTGGTTCCTTATATCTTGAGTCGCGAGGGGAAACTCCTTCGAATTCATTATCTTTTCTGGATCGTATCTTCTGCTTTTGGGTTTACTGTTTCTATCTTTCCTTTTGGGGATAATTTTGAGTTTTATTTTAGAAAGATAGTGATCAGAGTCCAAGTTTGCTCCTCTGAGTACTTTGACATTTTGTATTTCTGTATGGTGTTTCCATTTTATCGCCACATGATCAAGTTGAAATTCACCCAAGTGTGGGTTTGGTGAGGTCCATGTCTTCTGTTTTCTGGGTAGTCTCTTAAAGGCTGTGGATTTCAGGATCAAGCCATGCGCTTGGCAGAGTTCTACTAATCTGACTCCATTTTGGTTAGTTCTAATGTAGCCATGTTCATTATATGCAGAGAATTCGTTTTAATTAGTGATTATTATAATGGTACGCATTACGTGTTTAAAGTTATAGAAGTAGCGTGTAGGCTTTAACTGTAATGCTGGACTCTTTTTTCCAAACTTGCTATTTTACGGCTACAAACAAAGCGTGCAAGAACTGATATCTCTAATCACTGCTGGTTGAGATGCGTGTGCGTAAATGACTGTTTGTACAACTTCAATAACTTAATTTAAAAAAATCGTCTTGAGCTGGAACTGAGTAACCTTAGACGAATAATAAGGGCATTTGCTCAGTAATAATTTCGTCGTGTGTAGCAATTATTAGCACACTGCGGCACATAGGAGGTACCACACACTCTGCTACTTAAATTATATATTTGTTGTAATAAGCTTATACTGGTATAAGGTTTATGTAATTAATTACTTTTTAAAGATAACTGCTGCCCGTATTCCATTCCAGATAAATCAGTACACGAAGGGGCACCGACTAAGATCCTCTAGAGATTGTACAGAATGTGTTGGCCGCTTACACTATATCTTTACTTACAGTAGAGCGTGAGAAGTGACGTAGTCTGCCAAAATGGTCACTTATGCGAAGTGACGTTGTCTGCCAAAATTGTCACTTATGCAGATTAACACGTGGAGTAACGACATTTTACTACACGAATACGTAAGTGTTGTTCCGTCACAGTACAAATTCCTTTACTTTGTGAGGCTTCAATTAAAATTTGTACAGACCTCTGTGAGCAGATGCTGCTCACTCATCACTCTGAAGTGCTAAATGGCGCAGCAGGTTTTTTTTTTTTTTTTTACAGCGGCCGCTCCTAACATGTCTAGTTCGGCTAAAGTCGATACGCTGCCTGCCGAAGTAGGGGAAACAGATAAGCGCATATGTTTTGGAGCCTTGCAGGTGCGTGGCACTCATTTGCGCACAGGCTGCAGCTTGCGATGCGCAGTCAATATTATCAATTACAACGAGTCCTACGGATTCATTTGCTTTATTTACACGCGGGAGCAAACCGTTTAGCTGGACTGAAGTTATCTGTGTTGATTATAATCAAAGTTGTCTATTACAATCCATTATCACGTTCCCCAACGTAAATCTTTTTCATTTGATCTGTGGAAAGAATGCCTCATTACTATGTGTGATTTTTAGCTGCAAACTGGATGCCAGCATTATTTTATCAGCAATTCAATCACGCAAATTTATAGTTCCACAGCTAAATCAATGACCATCAATAACATTCAATATATGATTAGCATTTTAACTTTGTGACTCTCATGTATATAGCATACACTTTCTCCATAGAAAACACGGAAAATCGATAGCTAAAAAGAAATTGTAATTCCAAATGCATTCCAATGCATACTGGGCCCATTGCTGCCGCTAAGTTGTGACGGTGGGAACGGACGTCGCTCATGAGAATGCAGTGCTCTAACATGAGGTAACCGGCGCATTCCTTCTCACTATTGGTTTCCCCTCAGTGCTGGGTACAGGATTGAGCCGTACATAAAACACCCTGTACAGTTTCATATCACTAATTTGACATATATTAACTTTAAAACCTTTTTCCTGTTTCTTGAGTTGTTTCAGGAGCATAAAAGCCATGTCTTGTCTACCACGTAGATCATTTTCAGTGTTTGTTCCGTACAATTATACGTAGAGGACAAAGAAATTTGAATAATACGCTATCGGGGACAATGACAAAACTGAACTAACGAAAACAGACGAGGACAAAGAACAGGTGATGAACTACACCAAGGGGACGGCATTGCATTGGAGGAGACACAAGAAGCATTAGAGCAGATGGAAAACAGAAAAGCAGCAGGACCCGATAACATTAAATGGAATTTATCAAATGTGGAGGATTAATGTTAGAACTGTTGCATTTATTAAATGAATATTGGTAAATGAAGATGATACATGTGGCGCAAATAATATCACTCTATGAAAAAGGCACTAGAAGTGATTGTGGAAATAGGGGAATAAGTCGGTTGAACACTGGAAAAAAATTGTAGCCGCGAGTAATTGAAAACATCCTCAAAAGAAAAGCCTGACGCCCTCTTTCTGGATGGACAAAGTGGTTTTAGAAAAGGGCGATCATGCAGTGATAATGTTGTAATAGTGCGGCAGATAACTGAAAAGGAACGAGAAAATTATCTGGAGTCTCATATTGCATTTGTAGACTGCGAGAAAGCCTTCGATAGAATGAATCGGTATACTCTGGGAATATAATGGAATATATGATACAAATGATAAAAAGTTTCTGTTTAAATAAAATTTTAATTAATATAGGATAAGCGGCTACAGAACCAATAGCAGTTAAGAGTACGACAAGGGTGCAGTCTCTCACAGACTTGTATATACAAGGGTGTCCCAGCTAACTTTGCCATCTCATATATTTCCGAAATGAAACAAAATGTGAAAAATTTGATTGGCCAGTGACGCATCTTTGTCATGGGCTCACACAATGGGAAGGAATGTACAATCCTACAATCCCTACAAGTGAACAAATATCACTTTCAGCACAAAAGTTACGCTTTTTTAAATGACACATGTATGGTTTTTTGAAAAGAAGAAATACAATTAGTGATAAGACTTTGTTTCACTGCTCTGAACCTTATACCTTCCGGAATACTTACACTTCAAATAATAGAAACGACGTCACAATTTATGCTTTAATGATCTAATGCCTGCCGGCCGCGGTGGTCTAGCGGTTCTGGCGCTGCAGTCCGGAACCGCGGGACTGCTACGGTCGCAGGTTCGAATCCTGCCTCGGGCATGGGTGTGTGTGATGTCCTTAGGTTAGTTAGGTTTAAGTAGTTCTAAGTTCTAGGGGACTTATGACCTAAGATGTTGAGTCCCATAGTGCTCAGAACCATTTGAACCATTTGATCTAATGCCGTTAGGCGGGTTGCCTGCATTGACCTGAATCCTGATGTAGGCAACCCTTGCTCTACGCGTTGCAGAAGAAATTGTGAAGCCGTTGCTATCCTTCAAAGACTCCCTATTTCAAAAGATATGATGTTTACAAGAGAGAAAACAAATCTGCCATCGCGAATTGTACCTCTGGTTTTCATTTCTGTAGGGAAAACATACATGTGCCTTAAATAATAAAAGAAATCTTAACTTTGTCATATTTTTCTGCTTTCCGTCTTTCCCTTAGTTGCTCTTAGTTCGTGGTGGTATGCACCGTCTATGCAACTAAATGAAGGCAGTTTGTTTATTGCCAAACGCGTTTCGCTTCTTTTATTTGGGAAGCATCGTCGGTGGTCTGAAATATATGTTTCCTTTTAAACATACAATAAACTTATTATGTGGTAGTCGTGTTTGTCTCTTGTTTTTTAGGTTAGAAGCAACTTTTGTAGCACAAGTTCCGTAATGTGAGCTTATCGTTCGGTGTTACTTACGATTTCCAGCCCTGTTAACTCGTGTATGGCCCTGGAGATGTATTTGTTAGTTTCATACTCCAGCTGACCGATTTTTGGCGTTCTTTCACCCACATATCTCACATCGCATATATCACTTGCACTTGCCATTTTGTGACCAACATATATGTGTTTCCGATGTGTAGTGTTGCCGACTGTTGCTGTGTGTTGGTCCGTATTTTGTTTGTGTGTGTGTGTGTGTGTGTGTGTGACAGAAAAACAGAGTTGTGACAGAATTACTAATTACTGTGGGCACAAGACAAATGGATAAGCTTGTGGTACTACAATCGTCTCATACCTTGTCATTTCACGAAATACTGCGGATGGGATTGAATTCAAATAAGTACACGAGAACAAAATGTGATCATCAATAACTTTAGGCCGGCACGATGTCTTCTCTACCCTTATTTGACCAAAAAATGGAAACAGATTTCGTCTAACACTAGGATTCAAATAGAGTACCTGCAAAGATAATGTCTCCAGGCTGAAGTTTACTAGTGACATTGATTGCGTAGAAGCTTTAGCAAGAGGTCACACGTATCTTTTAGGTACCGGTATCTTACTTTTCTTTCTTTGACGCTAAAATTAGGTGCCACCTGCGGTAATTTGGGAAATGGCACTAACTGGAGTGCCTACTCACCGGAGTCGGTGGTCTGCGATGAGATGCCCGTTGGGTGCATCGGCGGCTTCTGGCCGCAGACGACGGCGGCCATCATGCTGCCTGTCTGCGTGGTTCCCGTGACGGCGGGGCTCTTGGCGCTGTACCGCACCTGCAAGCGGAAGTGGGGGGGTTGTCAGACCGCGATACGGCTACTTCTTATGTTGGTCTCAATCAAGTGACAATGCAGTCAGTTCTCGTTGCATGATATATACACTACTGGCCATTAAAATTGCTACACCAAGAAGAAATGCAGATGATAAACGGGTATTCGTTGGACAAATACATTATACTAGAACTGACATGTGACTACATTCTCACGCAGTTTGGGTGCATAGATCCTGAGAAATCAGTACCCAGAACAACCGCCTCTGGCCGTAATAACGGGCTTGATACGCCTGGGCATTGAGTCAAACAGAGCTTGGATGGCGTGTACAGGTACAGCTGCCCATGCAACTTCAACACGATACCACAGTTCATCAAGAGTAGTGACTGGCATATTGTGACGAGCCAGTTGCTCGGCCACCATTGACCATACGTTTTCAATTGGAGAGAGATCTGGAAAATGTGCTGGCCAGGACAGCAGTCCAACATTTTCTGTATCCAGAAATGCCCGTACGGGACCTGCAACATGCGGTCGCGCATTATCCTGCTGAAATGTAGGGTTTCACAGGGATCGAATGAAGGGTAGAGCCACGGGTCGTAACACATCTGAAATGTAACGTCCACTGTTCAAAGTGCCGTCAATGCGAACAAGAGGATATCGAGACGTGTAACCAATGGCACCGCATACCATCAAGCCGGGTGATACGCTATATGGCGATTACGAATACACGCTTCCAATGTGCATTCACCGCGATGTCACCAAACATGGAAGAAACCATCATGATGGTGTAAACAGAACCTGGATTCATCCGAAAAAATGACGTTTTTCCATTCGTGCACCCAGGTTCGTCGTTGAGTACACCATCACAGGCGCTCCTGTCTGTGATGCAGAATCAACGGTAACCGCAGCCATGGTCTTCGAGCTGATAGTCCATGCTGCTGCAAACGTCGTCGAACTGTTCGTGCAGATGGTTGTTGTCTTGCAAACGTCCCCATCTGTTGGCTCAGGGATCGAGACGTGGCTGCACGATCCGTTACAGCCATGCGGATAAGATGCCTGTCATCTCGACTGCTAGTAATACGAGGCCTTTGGGATCCAGCACGGCGTTCCGTATAACCCTCCTGAACCCACCAATTCTATATTCTGCTAACAGTCATTGGATCTCGACCAATGCGAGCAGCAATGTCGCGATACGGTTAGCCGCAATTGCGATAGGCTACAATCCGACCTTTATCAAAGTCGGAAACGTGATGGTACGCATTTCTCCTCCTTACACGAGGCATCACAACAACGTTTCACTAGGCAACGCCGCTCAACTGCTGCTTCTGTTTGAGAAATCGGTTGGAAACTTTCCTCATGTCAGCATGTTGTAGGTATCGCCACCGGCGCCAACCTTGTGTGAATGCTCTGGAAAGCTAATCATTTGCATATCACACAATCCTCTTCCCGTCGGTTAAATTTTGCGTTTGTAGCACGTCACATACGTGGTGCAGCAATTTTAATGGCCAGTAGTGTACATGTACAAATATCATTTGTGGATATATACTGCCTGACCATCTGGTGAGCAAGATGTATGAGACAGGCGAAATACCATCAGACTTCAAGAAGAATATAATAATTCCAATCCCAAAGAAAGCAGGTGTTGACAGATGTGAAAATTACAGAACTATCAGTTTAATAAGTCACAGCTGCAAAATACTAACGCGAATTCTTTACAGACGAATGGAAAAACTGGTAGAAGCGGACCTCGGGGAAGATCAGTTTGGATTCCGTAGATATGTTGGAACACGTGAGGCAATACTAACCTTACGACTTATCTTAGAAGAAAGATTAAGAAAAGGCAAACCTACGTTTCTAGCATTTGTAGACTTAGAGAAAGCTTTTGACAATGTTAACTGGAATACTCTCTTTCAAATTCTGAAGGCGGCAGGGGTAAAATACAGGGAGCGAAAGGCTATTTACAATTTGTACAGAAACCAGATGGCAGTTATAAGAGTCGAGGGGCATGAAAGGGAAGCAGTGGTTGGGAAAGGAGTGAGACAGGGTTGTAGCCTCTCCCCGATGTTATTCAATCTGTATATTGAGCAAGCAGTAAAGGAAACAAAAGAAAAATTCGGAGTAGGTATTAAAATTCATGGAGAAGAAGTAAAAACTTTGAGGTTCGCCGACGACATTGTAATTCTGTCAGAGAAAGCAAAGGACTTGGAAGAGCAGTTGAACGGAATGGACAGTGTCTTGAAAGGAGGATATAAGATGAACATCAACAAAAGCAAAACGAGGATAATGGAATGTAGTCAAATTAAATCGGGTGATGCTGAGGGAATTAGATTGGGAAATGAGACACTTAAAGTAGTAAAGGAGTTTTGCTATTTAGGGAGTAAAATAAATGATGATGGTCGAAGTAGAGAGGATATAAAATGTAGACTGGTAATGGCAAGGAAATCGTTTCTGAAGAAGAGAAATTTGTTAACATCGAGTATAGATTTATGTGTCAGGAAGTCGTTTCTGAAAGTATTTGTATGGACGATAACTAGTTTGGACAAGAAGAGAATACAAGCTTTCGAAATGTGGTGCAACAGAAGAATGCTGAAGATAAGGTGGGTAGATCACGTAACTAATGAGGAGGTATTGAATAGGATTGGGGAGAAGAGAAGTTTGTGGCACAACTTGACTAGAAGAAGGGATCGGTTGGTAGGACATGTTTTGAGGCATCAAGGGATCACAGATTTAGCATTGGAGGGCAGCGTGGAGGGTAAAAATCGTAGAGGGAGACCAAGAGATGAATACACTAAGCAGATTCAGAAGGATGTAGGTTGCAGTAGGTACTGGGAGATGAAGAAGCTTGCACAGGATAGAGTAGCATGGAGAGTTGCATCAAACCAGTCTCAGGACTGAAGACCACAACAACAACAACACTGCCTGACAAAGTAGTGAAGCTCTCGGAAGGGTAAGAGCAAATGAAATGAAACTTCACGAGTTGATATGGTATGTGATGTTATTTCATTGATTAGAAAATCGAGTCATATTTATAAAGACCTTGGCAGTATAGGGTGGCTTATCAGTGTGATGTTACACCGCCTTTGGCCTGGATGCATGCACAAGTTTGGTATGGAAGGGTGTCAAAAAGCTATTGAACTCTCTCCTGAGGGAAGATGGCCTGCAACTGTTGTAGCTAGTCCTTGATATCCGAGGCACTAGCACTGGGACGAAGTTGACGTCTGACCTGGTCGAACACGTGGACTACCGGGGACAGATATGACGATCTTGTGTGGCCCCGGTAGTGCCTCAACAATAGGCAGACAGCTCATAGAGACACGTTACATGTGTGGAAGAACATGTCCTGTTGAAAAATAGCATCACGATTCTGTCACATGAGAGACAATACATGAGGGTGACAGATGATGGTGACGCACAGGTGTGCCGTCACTTCTTTTTCTTCTCCTTCTTTTAGTGTCCAACCCTGATGTTGGTTTACTGCAAAGCGCCATTTCTCTCTTCTGTCTGCCTTCCACTTAATTTCCACGTACGAGTTACATCAGATATCATTCATGATTTGTTGCATGCATGATATCCTTGGTCGTGCCCGCCGATTCCATCTCTCAATAGCACCTTATACTGTTGTTCCAATGTTGTTGTGTCTTAGGATATGCCCTGAAAGTTTCTCTTCTTTTTGGATATGCCTTCAAAGAAATCTGGATTCTGTACTTTTCTAAGCACCTCTTCATTTGATACTTCGTCTCTTCACCTGATCTTCGTCATCGTTAAATAGCACCACATCTCCAGGGCACCTAACTGTCTTCTCTCTTCTCTTCCCATTGTCGAAGTTTCACATCCGTGTAGGGCCACACTCCAAACGAAAGCTTTCGTGATACGTTTCCTTATTGTTCTTGCTGGTGAGTAAGTTCCTCCTCAGATTAACTGCAATTTTGGCCGATTGTATTCTGCTCACAATTTTCTTCCGGTCTTTATCATTCCTTGTGATTTTACTTCCCAGGTAGGTTCCTCTATCACTTCCAGCTCCTCACTTCCAATTCTCATTCTCAGAGGTTCATGTTCTGCTTCTGTGCTGCATACCATCACTTTAGTCTTTTTGTTGTTTATTCTCATTCAATACTGATTGCGTAGAATCCTGTCCAGTGTTCTAAGTACTTCCCCTAGATCTTATTTTGTCTCCGTGACTATAGCAATATCACCTGCATAACGTAGTACCTCCCATTAATTTTGATTCCCACTTCAGTAGTTTCTCGAACTCGGTCTTCACAGATCCGTCAATCAGGACCAGTCGTGAGCTGAAGTCGTACCCCTAGCACCCTTCACCACGATGCCAGGTGTAACACCACTCAGCCTCTTGAAAACTTTGGAAGAACCACACCTCGCTCAGGTCGCCCCCACGCTCGACGAAGACCATCCGGGGTAGTGCAGAACCGGCCGCAGTTCATCGCTGAACACAATGCGACGCCACTTATCAGCAGTCCATGCTTCCAGGTTATGGCACCACTCAAAATGCAGCCGATCGTGTTGTGGCGTTAACGGCAGCCTACGCTTGGCGTGGTAATTCCCTAGTCCGGCTACTGCTAGTCTCCAACCAGTGGCGCGAGACGACACAGAATGTTGCAAGGAGTCCATTACTTGTTCTCGGACAACAGGTACAGATGTGAAAGGGTTACGACGCGATTGGTGCACAATACAGAGATCCTTCCTTGTGATGGTCAAACGTGGTCGACTGGAATCTTGATGGCGCATACGCCTGCCCTCAGGTCCCATACCGTCACTGTCATATCCCAATATCCAACCAGATAGGGTTGATAGAAGAGATAGAGAAGATCCAACGGAGAGCAGCGCGCTTCGTTACAGGATCATTTAGTAATCGCGAAAGCGTTACGGAGATGATAGATAAACTCCAGTGGAAGACTCTGCAGGAGAGACGCTCAGTAGCTCGGTACGGGCTTTTGTTAAAGTTTCGAGAACATACCTTCACCGATGATTCAAGCAGTATATTGCTCCCTCCTACGTATATCTCGCGAAGAGACCATGAGGATAAAATCAGAGAGATAAGAGCCCACACAGAAGCATACCGACAATCCTTCTTTCCACGAACGATACGAGACTGGAATAGAAGGGAGAACCGACAGAGGTACGCAGGGTACCCTCCGCCACACACCGTCAGGTGGCTTGCGGAGTATGAAAAAAAAAAATCTGGGTATTGCACGGTTAGACCAGCCAGCCAAATGGAGACCCACAAAGAAGTCTCTCTCAATGTTTGCTGCTGAAACGCCCTCTCAGACGAATATGCGGCGTCTCTGTGTCCTTCACGGGATCTTTCAACATATAATGCAATTCACTTCCCTTGTGTACCCCACCATGACAGGTAACAACGCTAAACAGTACCAACACTAATGCGCTTTGGTGGCCATTATACCTGTCACAGAGAAACGTAGATCTAATAATTTACATACCCACTGATGTTGTGTACGCGTACGAAGTTATTTTGACATCTATGTCTTCTCGGTGCTTCATTTTTTTTGTCAGTCAGTGTGTAGAGAAAAGTGTCCAGTAGCTAGCCAGATTATACTGCAGACAGTGATCATCGACGAAGGTTTTGCGTTTCTTTTGTTTGGAAACCATTAGCTGCCACACAAGTACTGATACACTGTTTATCATCAGTCAGCCACTGTAGTCAAGGTAATGTTTGGTCACTGTTGGATTTTGAAATACAACCTGCTACATGTGTTCTGACGACCGTAAAGCGCGACATCGTAAACATCTTGCCATCTTGCCCGAACACAGCTAAACTGATACCCCAGTATTTTCAAGCCTTTGAAATGCGTTCGTCGATATTTCTTTCATTCTTACTCTACATTATTTGCAGTAGAATCACTGCCATTGCTTCCGATGAAGAATAGTGTGAATATTTGATGGCTACCTGTTGTGTCTAAAATTATTGGAACTTTACAAACAGGAATTGCAGAACAATGTGCCCAATGGACGTGTTCGTGCAGCTTACCACCATCATTCGGACTTTGGGGAAGCTCGAATGATTGTCACGTTGGTCATTAGACCGTCATACTAACAGATTACAGTTGGATGTAATGTAGTGACAGTAGAACGAGTGGATTCAGGTCAAGAGAGGAGGCACGAGTCCTTCCAGAAACCCTACAGCACGGGAAGACTGTACGACTCTTCGACTGTATGACGATTAGACCGATAACAACAGCTGAAATCTGGGCGTAGGTTAGGGACAGTGTGTCTACACCCACCATCAAGAAAAGAATACTAAATCTGGTTTGAGATTTCGAGTGGCATGCCTCGTTTACCGATAACACTATACTCAAATCTTTGAATTTCCAAGTTGTTGAACAATCACCATACTGCCTTTTCTGAGGGAGGTAATGCGTCACATATCATCTGCAATCACCAGACGGTCTCAACGAATGATGTCATCGACTCTCTGAATGTTGTGAGGAGTTACAGCAGTCACTAGTTTGCATGGTACAGAGCTAGAGCTATGTGGGACATTAATTGGCGCCCTGAGGTGTTCATCGATGAGTCTTGCTTCCACCTGTGGCACTCATACCAACGCCATCGTGTGCGTAGACGACATGGTGAATGGTTAAAGGAAGCAGTGATTGGCACCCATACCTCTCCACTTCTTCGAATTAGATACAACAGGACTGACTTGGTAACTACTGAAGGGAGGCTGAATGCTTGACACCATGTGATAAAAAAGGTAAACCAAGTTGTCGTGCCTTCATGGTCAGAGTACCAAATGGCGTATCACAGTAGGACAATGCTGCAGTCCACTTCATGTACTGCTGGAGGAATGTACGGATCCTTGAGTGGCCAGCGCGTTACCCCCATTTATTACTCATAGAACAAGTCTGTGATGCCTCCAGGCAGCAAACTTATTGAACTGACGTTGATATGTTTCAGGCATGTTAAAAATTCCTCATGATGACAATTGGAGGCTGTTTGCTTCCATGTCACAGAGAATACAAGAATGTATTAATGTCTGTGGTGACTGCACAATATACTGATTTTGATGATGGACATCAGTTCCGGGTGGAATGAAAATTTAACCATTAAATACCCGTTATGTAACGAACATCTTGACAAAGTCTGATAATATAGATCTGGTAATTCATGCTGTAAAAATTTCCTTCTCTCTCCCTCTCTCTCTTCATGTGCAGTATGTACGCTTCAATGGTGCTCTTTACATACCACAGTGTTGTTTGTTAAGTCGAAATGGGTGATGATTATGACAGCACCATGACATGTAATGGCGTGATATGTGTAATGAAGGTAGGTATATATTGAACAGTTGTTTATGATGTCTTCTGCTTTACATAGATATAGTTAGGAGCGCGTATGTAAATTACGCTACCTCTAAGTGGTTATATTTTTCTAGGCCTGACGATAGTCATTACCGATTGAAATTAAATACCTGGAATTATAATAAAGTAAATATTTTCCTGGATCGCTGAAAACTCTTTCGTATCTCTGTCGCAACTTATAAAGTTAGAATTTCAGTAACGAATTAAGTAATCCATTGGCAATATTGACGGTCCAATCTATTCATAAATACTTATCGTGTAATGAGTTGATCTGTAAGTTAACTCCATTCGACAGAAACAATTTCATTAAAAGACAACACCAATCTTTCAGAAGCCACATAGCTTACGCATTTTTAAAAAGTTTTATTCAAAAACCAAAAATTTTGGATCGACTGCTATGGAAAACTGATATCGGTTTTATACCCTGTTACCAGTAAAAAATTAAAGCATCTGCTATAACCGGGATCAAACAAGTACCAAAAAATAGCCGTTCTTCAGAACTAAAATCAAGTACCGTTTTTAACTGGCCGGTTTTTCGCATCCCTACTATGAACTGAGACGAATTTTGTCAACGTTCTCAATATACGCTGCTCTGCAAAAGTTAAGGACGAGATAAATAAAATAACGTAACATATTAACTACTCGGGATTGATTGGTTGGTTGGTTGGGGGGGGGGAGGGGGGGGGACCAAACATCAAGATCATCGGTCCCATCGAATTAGAGACGGGTGGGGAAGGAAGTCGGCCGTTCGTTTTCCAATGAACCACCATTTAGGGAAATCACGGAAAACGCCAAATATGGATGGCTGGACGCGGGTTTGAACCGTCGTCCTTCCGAATGTGAGTTCATTGCGCTCGGTGGGAATAAAATGAAAGTGTGGGAACATGTTGCCAGAGGTCTGACAGTCGTGTACAGAAGCTGGACGTCACATGGCGTGAGGTCAGCGTGATTCTAGCGCCAAATGGAACTGGCCTGGCAATACGAGACAGTTGAAGGAACTAGAAAAGATAGTGTGTGTTAATCAGCTAGCAGTTATGGTGCACTGTGGTGGTATTCTTCATTACAACATCGCCTGGAGATGTTTGGATGACTTCACACGGTAAAGAATCATCGGTAAACTGGAAGAAGAACGATGTGTGGTGATTGTAGCCCAGGAGTTTGGTATTGCTCACAGCATCATTTCACGTGCTTGGGAAGCGTTCCAAACCACACACACTGTTGCCCGAAGGGGAGGATGTGGTCGACCACAGCCAACTACAGTAGCAGATGACAGCTACGTTGTGCAACAGGCAAGAAGAGGCCCACATCAAACATTGGTGCAATTGCAACCCCATTTAAGACGACTGCAAGGCACGCAGTTTCACCTTCCACAGTGGCACGGCGACTGCATGGGTGTCATCTCCTTGCTCGAACACCAGTACGTTATGTTCCGTTGACACATGCACATCGGCTGCGCAGTTTGCCACCGTGCCAAGAGCACAGGGACTGAACCAACAATGAGTGGGGTCGCGTGCTCTCCTCGGATGAGAACAGGTTCAGTCTGATTAATGATTCTGGATGCATCCTGATAAGACGAGAAGAGGGAACACGTAATGCACCTACGATCGTTTTGGTGATTCAGACGTTATAGTGTGTTGGTGGCATAATGTTGCATCCGCGTTCTCATCTCCAAAACTTTGGGCACAGTACACTCAACAGTCAACGTTATTGTGACACTGTACTTCTCCACGTGCGTCTTTCCGGCGGTGCATTTGACCCTGACTTCATTTTTATGGATGGCAATATGCGACCGCATGCGCTGGTGAAGGAGTTCTTGCAATGAGAGGATATTCAGCCTTCTCATTCCCCCGGCTTCAGTCGCACTGAGCACATGCGGGATGCATTGGGGAGCTGTATTTCAGTACGTCCACACGCACCGAGGCCATCCAGCAGTTGTCAACTGCAGTGGTGAGAGCATTGAACACCCTACTACAAGAACTGCTTACCAAGCTTGTAGTTAGCATGAAAGTACTTGCAGAGCATGCATCGTCATCGATTGTGACCACACACTATATTAAGAACCATCTCCTCACTTTTGTAATGTCCAGAGGACCATCATAAATCGTGTGGACTTCAGTGTGTAATTTCTATTCATCTCATTGCGTATTTCTTCCACTTAGCTTCAGTACCGTAGCGTAGCAGTTCTTTCTATGTATGGTCCAAGTTTCATCGAGCTACGTTAATTGGCAGGGTCACATCATGCGAAAGTTACTGTCGAGCTTAAGTTTTGCACACCAGTGTGTTTTGATTTCAAAATTAGGTTTCTTTGCTTAAAATGTTTCTTAGAGTTTTTGACAGATGAATGTATATCTCTAGTAGGATATTCACATAACTCCCTTTTACTGACTAGGATTCCCGTTTAAGTTCTCTGAGCATCTTTTCAAGTACTGCCTTTTGGGATCTTAGTAGAGCACCTAACAAATTCCACCTGACAAATGCAAGTCTTCCATCCACGATCCGGACTATCGATATCAAATCTTCATTCCATTTCATACTGGTTTTTAAATTTACACCTATTTTAACGACATGACTGACTTCAGAAATCAAACATGAATTCTCTAAGCTAATAATGTCAACTATGTCTCGTTTTTGTACCCTTTGCCTTGCATTTATCGAAGGTGGTATAACACGCAAAATCGTACTACTTACCTTTCCTTACTATTACTGTGCCTAAATCAGAACCTGAATTCCAGAATGAAATCTTCAATCTACAGCGGAGAGTGCGCTAATATGAAACTTCCTGGTAGATTAAAACTGTGACCTGGACCGAGACTCGACCTCGGGACCTTTGCCTTTCGTGGGCAAGTGCTCTACCATCTTTTGTTTTTCATTTTGTTCCTTGTTGTTCGTTGTGTTTGATGATAGTGGACGCCACATGACATCCGTTGAAGTTCGTTGTTCATCCCTTCACTCAGTTTTTTTTTTATTACAGAAAGCAGCCAGCTCTCTCACCGAGCATGCTGAACTACCTTTCCGGCGCACCAGCTGAGCTACCCAAGCACGACTCACGACCCGTTCTCACAGCTTTAATTCCGCCAGTACCTCGTCTCCTACCTACCTCCTCTGTAGTTAAGCCATGTCTCGACAATATTCTTTCTTCCAGGAGTGCTAGTTCTGCAAGATCTGCAGGAGAACTTCTGTGAAGTTAGGAAGGGAGGAACTTCCGGAATAAAAGCTGTGAGGAATGGTCGTGAGTTGTGCGTGGGTAGCTCAGATGGTAGAGCACTTGCCCGCGAAAGGCAAAGATCACGAGTTCGAGTCTCGGTCCAGGTCACAGTTTCAATCTGCCAGGAAGTTTCAGAACCTGAATTTTCTGACAAAGTAGTATATAGATTGTGGTGTCACCGCTAGACACCACACTTGCTAGGTGGTAGCTTAAATCGGCCGCGGTCCATTAGTACATGTCGGACCCGCGTGTCGCCACTGTCAGGATCGCAGACCGAGCGCCACCACAAGGCAGGTCTCGAGAGACTGACTAGCACTCGCCCCAGTTGTACGACGACATTGCTAGCGACTACACTGATCGAAGCATTTCTCTCAATTGCCGAGAGACAGTTAGAATAGCCTTCAGCTAAGTTAATGGCTACGACCTAGCAAGGCGCCATTTGTACCATTGCATGTATCTCAAGATAGTCTCACTTGTATCATCAAGAATGCTGTATACCAAAGGACGATATAAAAGTTAAGTGTTCTAGTAGCTACGTTCTTTTCTTTATCACATTCATTACGAATCCTGTTCCAGACTTCGCGCCAGTCGGCGTGTGTGTACGTGAGCCCCTTCGGCTACCCGTCTCTGTGGACTGGCTGCCTTGTCAGTCCACTACATAGATAATTGTAAACCAATGTTGAACGCACGTGCGGAGAACTTTTATTTCTTTTTATTTACTAGTTATTTCCTTCTTTCTCTAGGAGATGACATGTCTACCGTAGGGCTACTTCAACCATAGGTTAAAACAGTTTAAAAGTCACGCATATAGGTATTCACATACTAGCTCGGAAATTTTGCGATACATTACGTTGATGCTGTGCATGCCTCTACGACCAATGGGATTTTTATAATACGAATGTCTGGTACTCTTAGGTTAGAGTTTTGGGTGGGATGTTACATAAGGAGGATGTGTGACTTACGTGTAGGAAAGTGTAATAGAGGGCAAGTAGATAGGTGGGCAAGATAGCAAGCAGACAAGGGAAAAAAAGTGCCTTTTCTTGGGTTGGGAAGGGTAGGGTAGGAGAGGGCAGACTTCAGATTACTCAGTTTATAGGGTTGATTTGTGTGTCTAAGAATGGAGGCGTTTGATCCTCAAAGATGGGGTGTACAATAAGGCGTTTGGTGAAGCTGCTACAGTTATTTTAAAGACATGTGGATCTCGACCAGCTGATACAGACTGCAAGTCAGAGAAGCTAGTTACGGAAAGCAAGGCGGATAGCAGGTCATTCTTCGATGTGAGGGCGTACTAAGTATCTTAAGTTTTTGTGTTATGGACTGTCAGTTAGAGGTCTATCTAGGTTTTTGTAGGGTTGATGCTTATACTGGGAGGTATAGTTTTTGGAGTGGTATTGGAGACATGACTGCAATGAATGAGAGAGTGGCAGAGTACCTTGATCAAAATGTACTTTAAAATAAAAAAAAAACACATTGAAACATTATTTTTATAGTGTAGAAGTAGAGTTCACATTAGAGTTCACATTTGTTAAAGGTTGTGCACTATATACGTGATAATTTCCAGTAAATCATACTTAAAGTCGTATCGCACAATTTTGAAGGGGCTAGGAAAAAAAAATTAAAAATATCGATTTTTTTAAGACTCAGCTCTGTTGGAGGGAATCTTGAACTATTTGATGCAAGGCACTTGCAGCGTGGCTTTGACACTGAAGGGTTTCAAAAGGTCTTTCTAAGTTGGTTATTCATATAAACAGTTGTTTATTGAATATACTGTAATTCAATAGAAAGAGCTCGAGTACTTCTAAAACTTTCAGAAAATCACGTTTTAAAGTTGGAGATTCTTAGTTTTCACAAAAATGATTCCCATTTCACGTGCTACCAGGATGTAAAATAGAGTCCGCAGCTCGTGGTCGTGCGGTAGCGTTCTCGCTTCTCGCGCCCGGGTTCCTGGGTTCGATTCCCGGTGGGGTCAGGGATTTTCGCTGCTTCGTGATGACTGGGTGTTGTGTGATGTCCTTAGGTTAGTTAGGTTTAAGTAGTTCTAAGTTCTAGGGAACTGATGACCATAGCTGTTAAGTCCCATAGTGCTCAGAGCCATTTGAACCATTTTTTTTATAAAATAGAAAAATCTATATCTGACTTAGAAAAATTTAATTCTTGTACCTAGTCCACCTCCTGTAACGACTCAACCGTAATCGTTCCTACCCTTAGCCACTGAAAACAGTCTACGAACACGTATGTCATTCTGGCTTCATATTGAAACGCAACTAGTATGTGATTCCACTCAGTTTCTTCTCCTGGTGTCCCCAAAGTTTTCTCTCTGTCAATACTACAAAACGTGCACCACATCACCCTTACACCCCATCAGATATTTCAGCTATATGTTCAGTTATATTGTAAGTAGGCTGTTTAGGTTTTTTTATTGGTAACGCCACCTCAGTATGAAAAACACCGGCTGTGCCGTGTGCAGTCTGTGGCTGCTTTGCATTGTTGTAATACTCAACCATTGTAGTGTTAGGCAGCTGGCTGTGAACAGCGCGTAACGTTGCGCAGTTGGAGGTGAGCCGCCAGCAGTGGTGGATGTGGGGAGAGAGATGGCGGAGTTTTGTAATTTGTCATGATATCAAGGTAAATACATTGTTTGTTCTCTATTAATATCTTTCATTTGCTAACTATTCCTATCAGTAGTTAGTGCCTTCCATAGTTTGAATCTTTTATTTAGCTGGCAGTAGTGGCGCTCGCTGTATTGCAGTAGCTTGAGAACGAAGATTTTTGTGAGGTAAGTGATTTGTGAGACGTATAGTTTAATGTTAGTCAGGGCCATTCTCTTGTAGAGAATTTTGAAAGTCAGATTGCGTTGCGCTAACAAAACATTGTGTGTTGAAAGTCAGATTGCGTTGCGCTAAAAAATATTGTGCGTCAGTTTAAGCACAGTTATGTAAAAATTGTTAAAAGGGGACGTTTCATATGTCGACCCTTAGCCTAGGATACCTCACTGGAATCTTCTGATTTTTTCCTTGTAGTTTGTGTAATTAGTGTAGATTTTGTTGATTGCTAGCGCGTAATTATAGAGAGAATTTCCTTTGTAGTTGTAGTTTTTCATTGTTGTATAGTAAAATAGTTGTGGCATGCATGTAGATTTGCACCAAGTATTTCGCAGCTGCAATTAACTAGTTATTATTTTCAGTGTTATGTTAATGTGTTCTCTTATTTTTGCTCTTCAAATTGTGTTTTTCTGTGTTGTCGTGTGAAATACTGTGACAATAATGGCGTGTGAAAAACGTAACACTAGGCTCCAAACTAAATTGAGAAATGACAGTGAAGACGAAAGCAGTATGTTAGCGCCGCAGAGTAGTGAATTAACTAATGTTAAAAGTAGTAAATTGGTAATTGCGCATAGGGAGATGGAGCGGGTTGCAAACAATGGCGTAGACAGTGAAACAATCAGTGAGCAGGGAAGCATTATCGATCGGTCGGTCGGCAACAGCTCGCCTCAGGAATCCGAAATGACAGGACACGATCTCGCAAATACTGTAGATTCAGGTTTTGGATCCTCACCGTTTTCTCAAATAAGTCAAGACACATTTTCTGCTTGTCAAAATGTGAATGTTTCCGGTGCAAATTCACTGCCGAAAACCACTGAGGAACATGTTTCAGACACCATTGCATTGTTATTACAATTAATACAACAAATGGGACAAACACAGCAAAAGCTTCAAAAATTAGACACAATTGAGCAAAATCAGAAACAAATGGAACAAAATCAGAGTCAAACACAGCAACAGTTAGACGCAATGGAACAAAATCTTCAAAAGTTAGACTCATTGGAGCAAACTCTTGAACAAACACGTGAGGATTTAACTACTGAGTTACATCACATTGAATCGAAATGTCAAAAAGTCTGTAATGACGTAAAAACACAAATTTGTGAGCATTTCCAACCTATTTTTTCGCGTCATGAAAATGCACTACAGAATCACGAAGCAGCCATAAAAGAACTGCAAACTACTGTTCATGAAAATCATGAGACCTTGCAAGCTAAATTTGACTCAGTTGCATCTACCGATTCGGTTATGCAACTTGCAAAAACTCAGGAAAACTTGAAGGACACAGTAGATTTGATTTCAACACAAATGGACACTCTGAAACTTGGTTCAGAAAAACACACGGAGGAAATGTGTTCACTATCGGAGAAAGTAGGCGAACTTTCGGATCAGGTCACTAACTTATCTACAAAGGTAGATGATGATCTGAATGACACAAGACCTGTAGCCTTCACTGACACAGACGAGTATGAACAAATTAGAAAATTCAAACAAAATCAAAATCAAATTAATACGCAACACAAAAGAGAAATCCACGAAGTACAAGATCAGCTGACACAGGTAATACAAGAATTACGTATTTCAGAGGATACTCGCGCTCCAGTACGGGAAGAGGGACATAGAAATACGGAACAACCACAAAATAATAACACAGGACACTTCGGAAATTATGAAAGAAATTGGCAAGGTACACCGAATTATGAGATGGAACCGCCGAGACGACATAACAATGACCGATATGCGACTCGCCGACATGATGACTTTGACTATAAGCTGTTCATTACTACACGCAAATTCAAAACATTTAAGAATTCGGGCAACGACATTCATCCACAAGCATGGCTCCATCAATTCTCTCATTGTTTTCCTCCCAACTGGTCGTTAGAAAACAGGTTAGAATTTATGTGTGGCTACTTAGAGAATGAACCAGCTGTAAGAATGCGATCGGTCATTCACGATTGCCACAGTGAAGGAGAGTTTTACCATGCCTTCCTCTCAGCATATTGGTCTCAAGCCACACAAGACCGAGTAAAACATAGCATCATAATGATGAAACGTTTCGAACAATCTGAATTTTCCAGTATTATGAAATATTTTGAAGACATGTTGCGTAAGAATCAGTATCTTTCTAACCCATACAGCCCCTCAGAACTCATCCGAATTTGCTTAATCAAATTACCTGAACATTTACGGCATATTATTTTAGCTGGACGTTGCAAAGACGACATTGAAGCTTTTCAGGGACTGTTACAAGAACTGGAAATTGACACTGACAATCGCGGAACGCGAGAACAGGAACACAACAATTACAGGTCACATACGTCACAATTCCGTGACGACAGAAACAAGAACTGGACACGACAAGGCTATTCTCACAACACAAATCGTGACCAAAACAGACACCACCCGTATGACAACCGTTGGCAGAGTAGTAATAGTTACAGAGAAAGATCGCATTTCCGTAGTAATGACTATGACAGAGACAATCATAGAAACAGACAATATGGGAACCAAAACAATTATTATTATCAAGGGAGGCAGAATAACTTCAGACGCAACAGTTCGGCGCACAGTTACGATTCAGGGAGAAATTCTCCACCACGTGACGGACAAGGAAGAAACTACGGAACCTACCGACATGACGACAGACGATATATTCGTAACGACAGACCTGAATTGCATCAGAACTGGCGGGATTTAAACACGGCAGGGCCCTCTCGGCAAGGTGAATTTCTAGAAGTTCGGTCTCCGAATCCCATTAACGACGCGCGCCAACAATGACCCGCACCGCAGGCAGACACCTGCGCCGGCTGGCTCCGAGAAAAATAACACAGACGCTAACCTTGAGAAAAATTCCAATATTCTTTACCGACGTATACCACTTGATAATTGCGTTAAAGTTGAAACTCTGCGTACTAGGAAGAGCAGAGGTTTACAACACATTTCACATGTAACACCGTTTATTGAGAGATAATGTGCTTTTTTAACTTGAGATTTTAATGCAACATTTTGGTTTATTTGAAAATACATTCTTTATTTAAAGTGCTTTCTGAGAGATACTAGATGACACAGTGGTTAGTTTATGTGACAGCTACAGGATTTTATCACGACGTTACTAATGAGTGACAATTTACAATGTTGCTTTTGCGGTGTATCTGTTTTATATCTGCACAGTTTTTCGGCATTATTCAAGAAATTAAAACATGTTTTAGTAGTAACTTTTGTGGTATAGCAACAATGAGACAGCCTTTTTCGTAGCACAACAATACGTTACAGTACAGTACTTTCCTCATCACGGCAATAAGCGTAATAACTAAGATATCTATACGCAAAGCATTTCACTTTTGTTTATCATGAGGTAAGTACATTGACTTCTGCAGAACTTAGCTTTCGGAAGACGATAACTACGACACTGCCACAGAGATTATGTTGCAACAAGACGCACATTTAGCGCTACAGGACACGTATTTGAGTGATTAATTTTGTACTTAAAACATTTATTTTTTAAGATTTTTGAATTACAAAGAAAGTTTTCCGTGATACATTTCATTCCATTGCTGTAATTTGTAACACCTGAGGGTATAATTACATTAATCCTCAGGGGGGTACACGCTTACTTTGTGTACCATGTGTTTGGCGAGCACAAGGAGCCCTAGCTAATATGGTATTTGCTTATACAACTTTACACATCGGTACCATATTTCTCTAACACATAAATTACACAGCTATCTGATTATTTGACAGAGAAACAAACATTCTTTTTACTACATCAGTGACAGATGTTTACGTAATTACACAGTTGGATACCTTCACACTTACGAAATTGTATTTTGTCTATACTTTGTGAACTGTTCATATTTTTTTGGACCCATTGTGATACTATGAGAGCTTTGAATGATATATTTGGTAAGGGAGCATGATTTTAAAGTACGTTTGAGGTAAATGACACTACTGAAATGAGCAGAGAATTTTTCTAGGTTTTGAAATTATTGGAGGAAGCTACGACGATTTTGAGATTTGACTGAGGTGTTATGATGTTATTTTTACGACGCCGATGTGTATTATGCTGCTGAGGTATGTTTATGGTCAAGAAGCTGATGCTATATGAGTTATTTGATTATGCTACGTATTCATTAACAGGAAATATTGAAGAAGCGTCGACGAATTTGTATATGTGTAATAAGTTAGGAGTAATGAATAGTGATTTAGGGACTCTGATTTGTGATAAAGGTTGTTGGAAACCAAGAATCGTACTTTAAGAGTTGTGAAATGTGTGTAAATGCGTGAATGTATCACAATGCCGACGAAAATTTTTTTGGACACTGTTATATCAATAAGATTTTGTTTCTACAGATTTGCAACGCTAATTCTTGACCTGTGAAATATTTTTATGTGAGACTGTCGTAGCGGAAACTGCTGTCGTAAATATTTCGGTAAGAAAGTTCAGTGACCACCTGCACGTAATGCGTCGCGGGCACCCACCTGGGCGACAGCCGCCCGAAAAAAAAAAGCCATTAGCCTTCCAGCGGCACAGGTAGAAAAAAAAAAGGGGGAAGCTATTAACCTCGCTTCTGACATTCCTTTGTAGAAAGCATCGTAAAAACGACACGGTCGAACTTGAAAACATATGATTACACTGGATGCCTAATGAAATGACGAGAAATATTTTTATGTCTATACACCTGATTATGACTACTGTCTCTCTAGTTGAGAGATTTTTCTACTAACTTATGAAATACCTCATGACTACTGAATGATATTTTTATGCTTTGCTTTGTACATAGTTGCTTATTTCATTTAATATCTAGTTTCTAGCTGCACTGCAGCACTGGTTAAAATAAAATTTTATAGATGTACTAATTTAAATATTTTCTGTCTACAGATCTATTAAATAATAATTTTGTAATCCACATTCTTAAAAAAAAAAGGAGCACTTGGAAAGGAAAGAACAATAAGAAGGGACTAATCACAGGAACTGCATACATAATTTTCCTTTCTAGTACTTAGTAATTTTTTTGTAGAATTAGTTTTTGTGGTGCACCACTTTAATTACTTAGACATTAAGATGTGATTATACATTTCCCTTATCTGCATTGTTATCTTTAGTGTACTATTTTTTCTGCTTGAGCTATGTCATGTTTAGGTATCAGTTGCTGCTGTTTGCCAGGCATAGTGTTATTGAATTTGACTTTGTATTATTCTGTTAAGCCAGTTTTACTAATGATTTCTTGTTATTATTTGTTGCACATTGCCTTAGATTAGTTGTAATATTACAATTGCTTTGCTAATTTCTTAATGCTGCTTGCTTCGCAAATCTGCGTTTTTTTTGTCATTGCTGTTTGTGTTAATTTGTTATGTGCTGCTGCATTGCCTCGTCCCTTAGTTTAGCATCTGAGCTCAGTAGATTTAAGTTAGCTTAAGAGGGGGTAGACTATATAAGAAACTAACTATGATGAATTGGAAGAAATGCATTGAGAAGCCACAAGAAACAGATAGGGCCAAAATGAGTATTGTACAATGAGAAATAATTATTTTGAAAGAAATATGGTTAGAATACAGAAAAGAGGTACAGATAGGACCATTTGGGAATAATGATGAACGAAGAGAGATCTCCAAGAACAAAAAAGGTTTTGTTCACAAAATACTGCAGTACCAAAAGTTACACTGAAAACGAACCCTGTCCTTTCCATTGTGTTATCCCACTATGTGTTTGTGTACCCTTGTGTATTTGTTTTCTTCCTGTCTTTGTGTAGTTTCATAGAATTTTTTCTTCTTCTAATACTAAGCTACATTCACTATGATGAGGAATACTGTGATCCTCAAATATAATTTGCATTGATAATATGTTATTTACTTTGTAAAGATGTTTAGACATTTATCTGTTCTGTGTTAATGCTTAGGTGTGAAGTTGATGTTTCAAAAGTTATTCTGATCTTTTATGTATGAAATTATGTCATAATTCCTGTAACACTGATGTATATGTTTATTTCTATTCTTTTGTAAAGCCCCTATTACCGCAACTGTTATTTGTATTGTTATGTTCTTGAATGATGTGTTTTGTACCTTTGTTATTGTGTTCTTGTGTTATAAAATTGTAATTGACACCAGGTCATCAAATTAAGTAACTTGTAAGTTACATTTCACTGCACACGTTTCTATTGGTCATAGTATATGGACAATATGTGAGAAGTAGGGACTGTTAGTGTTTGCACGTGTGTTAATAATTCAGCAAGGGACTGGATAACAGCATTGCTGGTTCTGAGGACAATTCCAAAAACTTTGTGAGTGCACAAGTGGTGGTTATGGACTTGCTATATTATCCGCAAGACTCTTCAATGGTGATTGTGCACCTGCACAGTCACAACAGATGGCTGCTGGCCATCTCTACAAGGACTACAGTGGGTCTGCATCTTTGATGACCCACCAGTACCATTATCTCTACAAGGACTACAGTGGGTCTGCATCTTTGATGATCCATCAATACCATTATTTCTACAAGGACTGCAGTGGGTCTGCACCTCTGGTGGCCCACCAATACCATAATCTCTACCAGGACTACAGTGGGTCTGCTCTGTGATGACCTACCCACCAATACTCTTCAAAACTTCGACTGACTCCGCTGTGGGTTTGCTCTGTTGTGGCCCATTACCTGTCAGCATGTCAAGAGTTAGCACTGTCTTTCCGTTGGAAGGGCAACACTACTTCTTCAAGACTGCATGGAAATCCACTACTTACGTGTGCATTTTCTTTTACTGCTCAGACTTTGAGAAAAACACTGCAATGTGATGAATGATCAGGACTGTCTTTATGGACTGTGAGAAAAAATTTTAGCTTTTGACCAACATTGTATCAATAAGTGTGTGCATTTGATTTCTTTGTTATTGTAATTACGATTATGAAAAATTTTAACAAATATGTGTTGCCCACTGCCCAACAAAATTTGTAAAATTTTTTGTGGGGAGCATGGGGGCTATGTAAGTAGGCTGTTTAGGTTTTTTTATTGGTAACGCCACCTCAGTATGAAAAACACCGGCTGTGCCGTGTGCAGTCTGTGGCTGCTTTGCATTGTTGTAATACTCAACCATTGTAGTGTTAGGCAGCTGGCTGTGAACAGCGCGTAACGTTGCGCAGTTGGAGGTGAGCCGCCAGCAGTGGTGGATGTGGGGAGAGAGATGGCGGAGTTTTGTAATTTGTCATGATATCAAGGTAAATACATTGTTTGTTCTCTATTAATATCTTTCATTTGCTAACTATTCCTATCAGTAGTTAGTGCCTTCCATAGTTTGAATCTTTTATTTAGCTGGCAGTAGTGGCGCTCGCTGTATTGCAGTAGCTTGAGAGCGAAGATTTTTGTGAGGTAAGTGATTTGTGAGACGTATAGTTTAATGTTAGTCAGGGCCATTCTCTTGTAGAGAATTTTGAAAGTCAGATTGCGTTGCGCTAACAAAACATTGTGTGTTGAAAGTCAGATTGCGTTGCGCTAAAAAATATTGTGCGTCAGTTTAAGCACAGTTATGTAAAAATTGTTAAAAGGGGACGTTTCAATATGCTCAGCATGGAATCAGGAAGGGCATTTATGTGCAGCGATTTTTCACACAACCTACGATGGACCGGCATTTGTGTAGAGAAATGTGTTGCCCGTCGTATTTGAACGAAGGGTGTAGCAGACTAAAGATTTAGTAACTTAGGAACAGGAAAAACCGAATAAAAAGAAGAAAATACAGTACTTTTACAATGGACCCATGCACGAATACAATGGATAAGTGCAATTTTTACTCCATTTATTTTATAGTTTTGAATAGTTTGAGGTGACTTGAAAAGGGTATAAAAGTAAAATATGAATTTTCATTGATATTTTTAGATTTCCCTAACTTTACTGTCTTGATGCGTCGATGTTTTGGAGAAGAATGTTGGAAATTTCTTCACGTGAAACGGTTATTATTCGCTGCCTCTAGACGTTGTATTTATGCACATGCATCGGAAATACGGAAATCATGATTCATTGGCATTTACTGGTACGCTGAAACCAGCAATCTCCCCTATACAATTACCAATCTTGCTTCCTTAGAGGCGCTGTATAACCAGACAAAAGCTGCTATGACAGTTAATGATATTCTTGTGTGCTCCTAATCCTACAGCTTATAAATTTTATCAGAATATGAAGATACACCGTCCATACAGGACTCATCGACTTCGAATGTTTCAATAAAGTTGCAATGAACATGGTTCATCAGTCAGAGAACTTTGGGAATAGAAGGTGGAGAAAAAATCAAATGGCTCTGAGCACTATGGGACTTAACATCTAAGGTCATCAGTCCCCTAGAACTTAGACCTACTTAAACCTAACTAACCTAACCCGAGGCAGGATTCGAACCTGCGACCGTAGCGGTCGCGCGGTTCCATACTGAAGTGCCTTTAACCGCAGGGTGGAGAAAAATTGAGTTACAAAATTTTAATCCCGTATAGCTGATGTCGGTAGGAACCAAAACTACTAATGTTGTGTAGATCGACAACAAACCATTTTTAAATTACGGAAATTTGGCGCCACGCGTTCAGATTGCCCGTGGGATTGCACTGTTGCCGTTCATCGGTTGACGGGCAGCGCTATGGTTGTCGGTTCACACATACAAACGTCCCTCGCCCAGTCATTGCCCTAACGTGATACGCACACGTGTTGAATAGGTCTTGCTGTTTGTCTCCGCCTCACGTCAGAGGCGACACGTAAGCTTCGCTTCGGCCCACACACACACACGTCACCTGCGATTTAATCATACAGTAAGCATGACGGCACAGTATTCGTTTGAAGAACAACGAGATATGGTTTATGTTTGTGGATTAGCCGATGGTAATGCGCATGAAACTCGACTGTTACGAGGAACGGTACCCAGCAAGACGCCATCCACACCCACAACGTTTACAGCAATTCACTGGCCACTTGGCGAAACAGGCTAGTTAGCGGGATATCATGGTGTTGCTGGAAGACCCTGAACACGACGGGATGCTGCATTTGAAGGGACTGTTCTGGAGCGCTTCGAGGAAACACCTACAAGTACTCGAGCGGCTGTACGCAAGGGGGTCACTCATCGTTTAATCTGGGAGGTTTTGAGGGATGATGGCCAGCATCCATTTAGTTTCCACCCTGTATATACAGGAGATGGGCAAACACATGAAAACACCAGAAACACAACACATTACCATGCCTAGGAGCAGAAAACCCCATGGCATTCAAAACAGCTTCCAACTTTCAAGGAATGGGTAAATACCGATGCTGTATGTTTTTCACGGGAATCTTATACAATTTTTCCTGAAAAATAGTGATAAGCTCAGGTAACTATGATGAAGGTGGATAGCTATCACGCACCCGTCTCTCCTAAGTAGGCCACAAAGCCCAATAATATTTGATATCTGGTGACTGGTGGCCAGGGGAGATATAAAAATTCATTGTCGTGCTCGTAACCAGTTCTGGGCGATGATAGCTGTGTGAACAGGAACATTATCGTCTTGGGACACAGAATCACTATTGGGGGAACAAACATTGTACTATGAGTGGACCTGATCAGGAAAAATGGCCACAAAATCCTTGGCAGTAATGCGACTTCGCAAAGTAACAGTGTAATAGTGGGACATATGGAATATCAGAATATGGCAGTCGAAATCATCACCAAATCCCCACCGTGATCCACTCTTGGGACGTAAACTTGGCCGGAAGTTGGAAACAGTGTGAAAACAAGACTCATGCGACCAAATGTCTTTCTTTCTTTGCTCCATGGTCTAAGCTTTATGGCTTCTACACCGCGTTTGTTTTGGGTGTTTGCATCACTAATGAATGGTTTGGAATTCCAGCTCGCTTCTGGAGCTTCCTTCGTTGGTTTTGGTGCTGGAAAGGTTCCCGAGTATGATATTCAGCTCTGCAGTGACTTTGGCAGCTGTCGTCCCATGGTTTTTCGTCACTATCCCCTTCAACGACATTCTGTCAGGATCACTCAACACACGCTTTAGTCCGCGTTCTAACTTAACGGATGACTCTTTCCGCTTTCCCCGTATGCGATATAAATCTTCGATCGGTTCCTGTTGAAGAAACACCAAACATTTCGGCGATCTTTGGTACGGATGCACCCACCATACTAGGATCAACAATTTTCCCACATTCAAATGCACTTGGCTCGTACACAATGCTCTCAAAACTACGCAGAACACTATTCAGACCACGACTGACACTTGTAACCTATTGAGGTCACAGTTGCCGTTCGTGGTCATGTGCAACAGCGCAACCTGCAGGATTAGCCAGAATCTGCAATTTATGTTCAAGCACGCATCTCTCGCATTGTTACCGTATTTTTCTCCAACCCCTGCTTTATTCATGCCTGACACTGAAATTGTACATAAAGGTAGTCTATAGTGGCATATATCAACAGAATTACGGATAATGTGAGGTACCCTTACCGGCATCATGCTCTGGCGAACGTTGCGCTCAGGGTGCACGATGATAATGTAGAGTTTAGGCGAGAAGAGGCAGGCAAGCGTAACGCTAGCCGACAAGCTGATGGTGACGGACATGCTGGTGATGCGCAGCGGCACGTGGCTGCTGGTGCCGAAGTAGAGCGGCACAAACGCCAGCCAGATCACGCACGTCGTGTACATTGTGAAACCTGGAACAAAAGACCCACATACACAACGGCCGGAACACACAGAACCACGTACACAATAGGTATTTGTTTACAGACATGTGGTAATGCGCAAAAGTTGGGGGCCTGAATACAGCGACCAGAATGCCAACCAGGTTACGAGCATCATTCATTTTGTGAAGCCTGGAACGCAAAAATCCAAATACAAAAGCGTTCTATGGCGCCACACATGCAGGCGACGGGCAGTGGGAAGTGACTGCTACACTACAGGCCATTAAAACTGATACACCACGAAGATGACGTGCTACAGACGCAAAATTTAACCGACAGGAAGAAGATGCTGTGATAAGCAAATGATTAGCTTTTCAGAGCATTCACACAAGGTTGATGCCGGTGGCGACACCTACAACGTGCTGACATGAGGAACGTTTCCAACGGATTTCTCATACACAAACAGCAGTTGACCGGCGTTGCCTGGTGAAACGTTGTTGTGATGCCTCGTGTAAAGAGGAGAAATTCGTACCTTCACGTTTCCTACTTTGATAAAGGTCGGATTGTAGCTTATCGCGATTGCGGTTTTTCGTATCGCAACATTGCTGCTCGCGTTAGTCGAGATCCAATGGCTGTTAGCAGAATATGGAAGCCGTGGGTTCAGGAGGGTAATACGGAACGCCGTGTTGGATCCCAACGGCGTCTTATCACTAGCAGTCGAGATGACAGGCATCTTATCCGCATGGCTGTAACGGATCGTGCAGCCACATCTCGATCCCTGTCAACAGATGGGGAAGTTTGCAAGACAACAACCATCTACACGAACAGTTCGACGACGTTTGCAGCAGCATGGACTATCAGGTCGGAGACCATGGCTGATGTTAACCTTGACGCTGCATCACAGACAGGAGCGCCTGAGATGATGTACTCAACGACGAACCTGGGTGCACGAATGGCAAAACGTCATATTTTCGGATGAATCCAAGTTCTGTTTACAGGTCATGATGGTCGCATCCGTGTTTGGCGACATCGCGGTGAACGCACATTGGAAGCGTGTATTCGTCATCGCCATACTGGCATATCACGCGGCGTGATGGTATGGGGTGCCATTGGTTACACGTCTCGGTCACCTCTTGTTCGCATTGACGGCACTTTGAACAGTGGACGTTACATTTCGGATGTGTTACGACTCGTGGCGCTACCCTTCATTCGATCCCTGCCGAACCCTACATTTCAGCAGGATAATGCACGACCGCATGTTGCAGATCCTGTACGGGCCTTTTTGAATATAGCAAATGTTGGACTGCTGCTCTGGCCAGCACATTCACCAGATCTCTCACCAATTGAAAACGTCTGGTCAGTGGTTGCCGAGCAAGTGGCTCGTCACAATACTCCAGTCACTACTCTTGATGAACTGCGGTATCGTATTGAAGCTGCATGGGCAGCTGTACCTGTACACGCCATCCAAGCTCTGTTTGACTCAATGCCCAGGCGTATTAAGGCCGTTATTACGTCCGGAGGTGATTGTTCTGGGTACTGATTTCTCAGGATCTATGCACCCAAATTGCTTGAAAATGTAATCACGTGTCAGTTCTAGTATAATATATTTGTCCTTGAATACCCGTTTATCATCTGCGTTTGTTCTTGGTGCAGCAATTTTAATGGCCAGTAGTGCAGTTCCGAAGACTAGTGGCACAAATGACAGGCAGATAATGTATGCCGTGTAGCAGGTGTGGCAGTGAAACGGGCGATTTTGAAACATCCACCAACGATACAACGTGAATTTACATTGCTTGCAATTTAAAATGTCCATCACTAGAAAATGACGTTACGTAGGCCGCCGCCATTTTCATTCACACACATTTAAAGACTTTTACGGAAGCCGACCATCACATCTTGCAGGATTGGCTCTGGGATTCGATTAACTTCATCTCTGATTTGATCCTTCAGCTCCTGGACAGTGTGCGGTGGGTCACGCCAGAAGATCTGAGCTTTCAAATGAACCAAAGGAAGAAATCACACGCAGAATAGTTAGCGGATCTTGGAGGTTAGGAAATTTCCCCCGTTCTTGGAGATGAGATTGTCAGGAAATATGTTCTGTAGCGCGTTAATAGAATGGCACTATCTTGTTGGAAGAATGTGTTTGCATTTACAGGAATATCAGCGACCTGTCGCACTTGTAAATGGTTCATTAGGTGAACATAACGTTCTGTATTTACAGTAACAGCATTGAAGCGATGACTGGGTGTTGTGTGATATCCTTAGGTTAGTTAGGTTTAAGTAGTTCTAACTTCTAGGGGACTGATGACCATAGATCTTAAGTCCCACAGTGCTCAGAGCCATTTGAGCCATTGAAGCGATTGTCTTAAAAAAAATGGCCCTATGATCCCAAACGATGATGCGCAGCAGCACGCAACCGCTCTCTGACTGAAGTGACGTTTCATGAAAAATTTTTGGATTTTCACGTGCCAGAACCTAAAGTTTTGCTTGTGAAAAAAGTCTGACACCTAAAAATTGATCTTATCGCTCATAATCAGGCCCTGGTTATCGTTCACGAATTCCAATTCCCACTTTAAAATGTAACCACATTCCGCTTTCGCATTACCAGAACATTTTAATGGGTGGTGTCACAGATCATTGTGCAATATTCGCTGTACTTGCGCTCCGATGTGTCAAGTTGCAGCGCGTGCTTGTATGCAGAATGCCTGGGACTTCGGCTGAAGGCTTCTTCCACTCTTGCAACAGTCTCAAGTGTGCGCACGGATTTTGGATTTCCATTTCTATTTCGCACCATAGCACCCGTTTACATAAATTTCTGTACCCTCACTTTACAATGTGCCGATGGGACTGGGGAATTGCGTGTGAGATTGTAATGAGGACGAAATACATTCTACGCGGCCACGTATCTGACGTTTTTGTAAATAGGATGTGCCTACGGGGCTGGGGAAATGCGTGCAAGATTGTAATGAGCACGAAATACATGCTACGCGGCAACGTATCTGTCATTGTTTTTGTAAAACATCTTCACGGGAAACTTGCATTGTTCACCAGTCCACGACACCGTCTCGACTGAACATCAGTATCAGGCAGGGTCTATGGCTAAGGTTAGTTGTGCTGATCACTAACGCATGTTCTATTTACAGGGTTGCCAAATCACACGTTTCACTGCCGCAGCCGGTCGGAGTGGCCGAGCGGTTCTACGCGCTACAGTCTGGAACCGCGCGACCGCTACGGTCGCAGGTTCGAATCCTGCCTCGGGCATGGATGTGTGTGATGTCCTTAGGGTAGTTAGGTTTAAGTATTTCTACGTTCTAGGGGACTGATGACCTCAGAAGTTAAGTTCCATAGTGCTCAGAGCCATTTGATTTTTTTCACTGCCGCACCTGTTAGATTGTGAAACCTGCAACACCAAGAACCACTACGATGATACGCCTGTGTCGATGGATACGTGGGTGATACGCTGTGGAGTATGGTTAACAGCACCAAACTACAGTAGCTTGGAGGTAAGGCAGGTGATATATTTCATGTACACTATTAAGCCTGCAAGATGTTCAGAAGACTTAAAATCAGCTCTCTCGTCAATCGTTTTCGCCAGAGCCACAAAGCAATAATCGAAATAATGCTCATTCCGTGAATTTCAGAGTGCTGAGCCCAGAAACAACGATAATTCATTTGCGAATGTCAACCCCTGTGCCCAAAGGGATCATTAAAACTTGTATCACTTCAAATGTCTATACACAGTTCCACTTAGAGCTGTACTATAATTTTCTGCGTACTTCCGTGGAGGAATGTATACCCCTTCAAGGACTGTGTTCAGTGGCACCAGGGTACAATATATGCATACTGAGGGGTTTTAGTTTTGGTGATTCATTTATCACGATCATCAGCGATCAGATGGCGCTCAGGAGGCCTGTCTGTGCACTTTCTGTTTTAACTCTGCTGGTAGTAACTGTGCTAAGTTTAGAGGTGAAGAGCGTTTGCAATATTCATTCTAGAGTACAACCATACTCCACCGACGAGTACGTACTCCTCTTGAACAGTTTCAGCCATTTGAATGGGGTCGCGCTATGGCCTGCGGGAAGATGAATGGCCGTACCGACAGGTTGCTGCATATGTTGGGGTTCAGTGTATTGATGTGTGTAGCTGCTTTCAACAGTGGCCTGTGGAACATTCCCACACCTGTAGTCCAGATCCTGGACGTCCGCGCAGTACAGACACACGTCATCTTCGATGCATGGTGCGAGCAGTGGTGGCTGAACAAACATCAACTAGGAACGAAATACGGGCTTATGATGCAGCAGCCGTGTCATCACGGACCACTGGGAACAGTCTGCTTGCAGCAGGATTAAGATCACGTTTTCCTCTAATAAGGCTACCACTGACAACAAGACACTGCCAAGCCAGGCTAGTCGGCCGCTATGGTCGAGCGGTTCTTGGCGCTTTAGTCCGGAACCGCGCTGCTGCTACGGTCGCAGGTTCGAATCCTGCCTCGGGTATGGATGTTTTTGATGTCCTTAGGTTAGTTAGGTTTAAGTAGTTCTAAGTGTAGGGGATTGATGACCTCAGATGTTATGTCCCACAGTGCTTAGAACCATTTGAACCAAGTCATGTTACTCTGGTGACGCGAAAGAGTTGACTGGAGAGTGGAATGGATCTCCGTTGTCTTCACTGACGAGAGTGTGTTCTTTCTGAATGAATGTGAGTGATGGACGCACAAGAGTATGGCATATATCTGTTGAGTTGCCTATTCGAGAGTGCATCTTCCCACGAATGTGGGGTGTGGGGGGACATCAGCTATAATTCGCGGTCACATCTGGTGTTTCTGCTTGGTAAAATAACCAGTGCCCATTAAAATGCACGCGCTATTACCTCCGTGCTACTGCCATTTGTTCAACCGGAAGGTAATGTACTTTTTTAGCAGGACAGTCCAAGTTTACATACAGTTGTTGCGACGCGAAGGGCTCGATGTGTACAACAACTGATCTAGCCACTAAGATGACCAGATCTTTCCGCAAATGAACACTTGTGGGACTTCATGAAGCGAGAACTTACTGATTCTACAGGACCTGCAAGAATCATTGTCTAATTGCAACAATAGATGCAAGATGCTTAGGACATTCTGTTGCAGGATGCCATACGGCATCTTTGGGGTCGTTTGCGTGCTAGAGTACAGGCCAGCGTTGCCACCAGAGAGGGGACACCGTATGTTGATGCAACTGTTTGGGCATCTTCTAATATGACGTGCGTGTTTCACTTGGTCTGACAATGTTACCATATACTCCTTCAACCAGGAACTACCTGTCGCCTCACTTGTCAATGAAATGACGTTGTCTTTGATGACACCAAATTTCTTTCCAGTAGTGTATGTTTGCTTCTAGGAGAAAAGTGGTACGTTTGAGCAAAGTGTCGAACGGCAAGTTGATAAATATCTGTTTCCAAATATGTAATTGATTGCCAGACTGAGTGAAAAGTTAACTAAAGGATATCCTGCAACCTAAGGACAACACTTCTTTGCAAAGACTACAGAGGACATTGTCCTTGGTTGACATGTGGAGAGTTCACAGGATGAATCGTCTTCAGATAACATAACGTCAGCGCTATTACTACTGTGGCAGCATGAACTAACAACTGTAAAAGGCAGATGTGGATTCGACCAGTCAGTTGCGAGCGGGTTGTGGTATGTAGAGGAGGTGTAGCCGTTGCTACGGTGTCACAAATCGCAATGAAGCAAAATCTCTAAATCAAGAGTTCAAAATACTCTTCAGAATGTTCTGTAGAAGAGACAACTAGGAGCAAAATTTGTTCCGTACACCTTGACTCCCTTAAAAAACAGCGACACATGGACGCCTCTGTGACTCGAGTGAAATGCAAAGCGCGGACTATTCCTTGCTGAAAAAAAAAAAAAAATCATCGCGGTTGACGAGACGTGCTGTTATCAATACGAACCTATCACAAAGCGACAAAGTGCGGAAATTTACATGAGAGATCGACGCTTTGACGATATAACCGACATTCAAGCCAATGTGACATGCTAGTTGTACAACATCCTAAAGGACTTTTCTGCCGGTTTCACAGGGCTGTATAAACGTTCTGTGCTTTGTACAAAGTACGGGGAGACTGTGTAGAGCTCCTGAAACATTAAAACAACCATCTTAAATTTTATCCATTTTTTTTTGGTTCCAGGCTCGAAACTTTCTAGACTGGCAGGGTACGTACTGTCGCCTGAATCTATAAATTACTGTAACCAATAACAATTATTAGTTACTCTCTGTCGCACGTTAATCCATAATATGTTGGGCATGTAGATATTTTTTATACTTCTTTGTAACAGGAGCTGAGAGACAACGCCTACAGGTGTATAGTACAAGTTCAGAAATAATACACAATTTACGTTATGATGTAGATAAGCAACGTCAGGTGGTAAAAAAAGTAGAAGTGAAGTGGGTTCAGAAACGTTTCACGCCTAATGACGTCATGAGGAAAATGGGCGTGTCGCAATTATAAAACCTGGAGAGTGAATTCATGGAAAAACGAGTGGGTAACTGTGGAAACGATGGTAGGGTATATGCATTCCTTCCCAACATTAGGAAGTAATGAAATGAGCGTTTGGTGTCATTGGCCGGGCGGCCCCTTGCGGGGCAGGTCCGGCCACCTTGGTGCAGGTCTTACTACATTCGACGCCACATTGGGGGACCTGCGCACCGAATGGGGATGAAATGATAATGAAGACAACACAACAGCTAGTCCCTGAGCGGAGAAAATCTCCGACCCATCCGGAAATCGAACCTGGTCCCGTAGGACGGCAATCCGTCACGCTGACCACTCAGCTATCTTTTTTTTTATCTCATTTTATTCGCTTTCGTTCGTTGCATCTGCTCGGGGCGGACGTCGTAACACATCCGTTTAAGTTCGTTGTTGAGTGATTAACTCAGTTTTTTTATTAAAGAGGGCTGCTAACCCTCTGACCGAACACGCTGAGCTACCGTGCCGGCTGTTATCGGGGCGGGCAACATTAGGAAGTGACTGAGGATGAAACATTTTAATTTCAGCCGGGGTGTGGTTCGTTTATTAACTGACCATGGGGCATACCCCACTCATTTACTGGTCGTAAATCTCGGCCAGGAGGCTGAGAGAGAGAGGGACCCCTGAACACATACTTTTGCACTGGGACCGTTCGTCCCACAAAACAATAGGCCAATCACACGACGACATTACACAATCAGACCTTGTGGACCGATCTCAACGACTGTGCAGACAGTGTTCTAGAGTGCTGCATGAAGAGCACTTACAGCGACGAGAGTAAAGGTAGCAACGAGCAAAAGCAACATATAGTTCTAAAGACAATAGCGAGACAGATGGCAATGGTAGTCGTAGCAGATCGGATGATGACAGCGGCACAGGCGAAGAAAGGCCAACATAGAACAAGGACTAAATGTATAGTCAATGAAGTGTCCCGAAAACAAGCGTTCATAAGCAATTAGTATTAGATTGAAAGAGAGACGTAGCAATTGGGATAGCACACGCGGCTGTGAAAGTAACTTTTTTTAACGTAGACGTAGAATCACACCAAGGCGAGAGGCGCAAAGTATTGGTGAGGCACTCCCTCCTGGACAGCATCGGTGGTGGCGTTCTATAAATCTGAACTTCTGTCTATCTTCTTAATTTTCTATCTTCTTAGTATATAAATTGTTAATTTTAAGTATTCCGTTTCCTAATTAGTTTTAAGTTTACAAGTATTTAAAGCTTCAAGGTTGTTGAACTTCTTTAAAATAAGAAGAAATCAAATAAGCTTCATATTCTCTAAATGTTCAATACCGTATTGTGAAAACACAACCTGTATTAGTAACTAGATGACAGGTAATTTTTAAATGGCAGCGAATAAAATAAAAAAAACAAATATATTAGAATCCCCAAAACGTCTTTGTACACCATTTGCAATGTAAATTGAGGTTGGTGGTACAAATTTTCTTCATGAATCGCAAAGAGAATTTGTCAATGAAATTCGATCAGTAGCTGTCTACTACAGCATGACCAGTTTCCAACCGCGTCAGCTGCTCGTATCCCATGACCTCACACAACTACTGCCTAGTCCGTCGTCATGTAAATAATTATAGCATGTCGAGTCCTCTGTGCCAGCACTACGAAATGGACATCTAATTATGCTTAGCAATATGTTAGACGGACAATCGGCTTTTGCGACATCATAAAAAAGCTGTTTAAATTAAAACAGCATATAACAGATGGGTTCCCCTAGCTCGTTAATATTTAACGGTGGTCACTTCTGTATGGCACCATAAGCTGCTAATAAACCAGCCATTACTTACCATCTATTTCCATCTATCTGATAATCACGAGACAGCATAAAAGTTGTTATTGTAGCCTATATGGCATCATCACTGTTGTGGCGTCACAATAAAAATAAAATTATTGTGGCCCCTCTTACAATCTTATTTTCATTACTTACGTCACACAAGGAGTGTCGCCATATAGGCTTCTGTTACAAGTTTTATGTTTTCCGACGAGGATTAGATTGAAGTGAGAAGAAAATAAAGCTTTGTTTACTAGCAGATCATGGTATTATGTGAAATGTCCTTCGTCAACAGCCCTCAATCAAGGGGATGAAGGCGTGGAACACAAGCACTGCGAGGCTGAAATGGACCTGACAATAAGACGTCACGACGTCGAGAACGCTACTAGCATGGATATGTAGGGATGTTAGCCGCCAGGAAGCCAACAGTTACTACTCTACAATGCAGTTCGCAGTATATGAACTACATCATGCGCTTCAAAGCAAGAGTGTATTTATCAAACCGTACTGAAGCGGTGAAAAGAGGTGAAAATCTCTTCTGAACAGCTCGCTGCAAGGCATCCCCGATATGCTCAGTAATGTTCATGTTTGAGGAGTTTGGTGGGACTTTTAAACAATAATCTCTTAATTTGCTATCACCTGAACTGTTACGACTGTTGACAGTTTAATCTCGTAATGAGTTTACTCCTTAATTGTACCTCATGCTATGCGATTAATCAACAAGACAGAAACTACGGTTGCTTGGCTATTCATGCTTGTTAAACAGAGAGGCATGGAAAAACAAACAAAAATCTACACTGAAACCGAGCGAGGTGGCGCAGTGATTAGCACACTGGACTCGCATTCGGGAGGACGACGGTTCAATCCCTGTGACTGGAAATTTCTACGTCAGTCTGCGATTCAAGCTGTTGTGCATCCATTTATGAACAGCATTCCAGGGGGTGTCTTCCTACTGGATAACGCTCGTCCACTTACCATTGTTGCAACTCTACAAACTCTATCATCGGACGACAACTCTAGTGTCATCAACAAGCAGCGTTAACTGCTCCTGTATTGACCGACCAAGTGCAACAGTGTTGGAACTCCGACCCACAAACTGACGTCTGGCACTTGAACAACACAATGCATGCACGTTTGCACGTTTGGATTCAAGATTCTGTTGGTTACACCGGATTCAAAGGAATCGTGCAATATGCCCTAGACAAATACGTTCCTAGTAAGGTCTTAAGGGATGGAAAAGACCGACCATGGTTTTAATAGCTGTGTTAGCAAAACTTTTACGTAAATAGAGAGAACTTCATCTCAGATTCACGTCTTCTTGTATAGGTGTTGTCAACCGCAGAGCCGTATTCTGCCTGTTTACATATCTCTGTACTTGAATACACATGCCTATATCAGTTTCTTTGGCGCTTCAGTGTGTAACTTCTTTTCCAATGAAGCTATTGACCACTGTGCGTGGCATAACCACGAGAGTGTTGTTCTTGTTATATGAAATCGCACCCCACACCATATCAGGTGTAGGTCCATTGTGTCTAGGCCGCAGAGAGGCCTACTAACCAACACACACTGGCACCGAGGTTAGAACCTTCTTTCATCAGAAAACGCAACAGACCTCGACGCGGAAACTGTAAGATTTTTCAGTTATCAAAATGGTTCAAATGGCTCTAAGCACTATGGGACTTAACATCTGAGGTCATCAGTCCCCTAGAACTTAGAACTGCCTACATGCTGCCGGCCGCGGTGGTCTCGCGGTTCTAGGCGCGCAGTTAGGAACCGTGCGACTGCTACGGTCGCAGGTTCGAATCCTGCCTCGGGCATGGATGTGTGTGATGTCCTTAGGTTAGTTAGGTTTAAGTAGTTCTAAGTTCTAGGGGACTGATGACCACAGCAGTTGAGTCCCATAGTACTCAGAGCCATTTGAACCATTTGAACTGCCTACACCTAACTAACCTAAGGACATCACACACATCCAAGCCCGAGGCAGGATTCGAACCTGCGACCGTAGCAGTCGCACGGTTCCGAACTGAAGCGCCTAGAACCACCCGGCCACTGCGGCCAGCTATTTTCAGTTATATCATGAGTCCACATCTCACGGCAGAGCCCATGTTGGACAAAACAGGTATAATCCAGTTTGCACGGAGAGATAATGAAAAATGAGGAGAGGTCCGCTACGGTTTTCGAAGATGACACCATTATCATCAATGGTAAGGCAGCCTGTTCTTAATGGGAAACTTGTGGATTTTTTGGAATAGCATGCGAGGAGGCCTTGAGGTTACTTGCGTTTTGTACTGATGATAATGATCTAAAGTAGCCATATCAGTTGACTGTTGTCACATTTTCTCAGTTTAAAGAACGCCAACACGAAACTACCAAAAGCTGCTGTAATGAGTCTTTATTAACTAAATTGCTAGTATGTGACAAGTTTTAAGCAGCGTCTGTGTTTATAGAACGTTTGCTGTGCGAACTAATGTAATCTTGGCATATTTTTTATTTTGTTAAGTAAATTAACAATGCTGATTTTTGTAATTCCTTTTAATCTGGACTACACGAAGAGACTGCGTTGTGTCTTTACCTGTGGCAGTCATACTCTCAGAAACTACACTGATGGACAAAAAATCCCAGTACCAAGGAGGAGTTCTGCGAGATAAATGAAAGTTGGTAGGCGTGTTTCAACAATTGTAATATGACGTCTATTAAAATTTCGCATCAGTCGCATGAAACTGACGCTAGCAGCGCCACTATGAGGATACATATGAGATTTGCTGTAAATAAGCGCTGAAACGGCCGTGAGCATCAGTTGCTTTGAGACTGGGTTTAGTGAGTTGATGTTAGACAAGAATGCCTTTAAAATGACGTAGCAGCAATTATCAGCAGCACACTGAGTATGAACGAGATCGTGTAACAGGGCTAAGAGAAGCTGTGTTCCGGACGGCCACGTTGCGCTACCGAAGCGGAAGACCGTCGTGTTCGGTTTGTGGTTGTGGCGCATCGTACTGTATCTGCAGCAGCAATTCCAGTAGCAGATGGCATCACAGCGCCTCAACGAACTGTTACGAATCGGTTATTTCAAGAACCACTCTGAGCCAAATGCCCTGTAGCGTGCTCTCCACTAACCCAAACCACCGCCTTTCGCGACGTCAGTGGTGTCAAGCGACAGCTCCTTGGAGATAGTCGAGGTCTGTTGCGTTTTCTGATGAAAGAAGGTTCTAACCTCGGTGCCAGTGTGTGTTGGTTAGTAGGCCTCTCTGCGGCCTAGACACAATGGACCTACACCTGATATGGTGTGGGGTGCGATTTCATATAACAAGAACAACACTCTCGTGGTTATGCCACGCACAGTGACTGGAAATTTCTACGTCAGTCTGTGATTCAAGCTGCTGTGCATCCATTTATGAACAGCATTCCAGGGGGTGTCTTCCTACTGGATAACGCTCGTCCACTTACCATTGTTGCAACTCTACACACTCTATCATCGGACGACAACTCTAGTGTCATCAACAAGCAGCGTTAACTGCTCCTGCATTGACCGACCAAGTGCAACAGTGTTGGAACTCCGACCCACAAACTGACGTCTGGCACTTGAACAACACAATGCATGCACGTTTGCACGTTTGGATTCAAGATTCTGTTGGTTACACCGGATTCAAAGGAATCGTGCAATATGCCCTAGACAAATACGTTCCTAGTAAGGTCTTAAGGGATGGAAAAGACCGACCATGGTTTTAATAGCTGTGTTAGCAAAACTTTTACGTAAATAGAGAGAACTTCATCTCAGATTCACGAGAAGTAAAAATCTAGTTGACAAACAAAAGGTGAACGAAGCGGAAATGAGCGTAAGGAGAGCAATGAGAAAGGCGTTCAATGACTTTGAAAGTAAAACTTCGTTAACCAATCTGAGTGAAACCCCTTAGAGCTTATGATCGTATGTAAAATCAGTAAGTGGCTCAAAATCATCTACTTATTCTTTCAGTGACCATACTGGTACCAAAACGGAAGATGACGGAGAGAAGGCCGAAATACTGAATTCGGTCTTCCGAAATTATTTCACTGCGGAAGATGGTAACACGATCCCTCCTTTCAATCATCGTACGACCGTCGAAATGGCACCGATTTTGAAATAGAAAAAAATCGCTATAAGATTGTACATAGATAATGCGAGAGGACTTGCTCCTCTCCAATCAGTAATTAAGTGTAGATCGCTTGAGCATCGAAGGGTACCTAGTGACTGGAAGAAAGCGCAAGTCGTCCCCATTTTTAAGAAAGGCCATAGAACAGATGCATACAGCTACAGATCTATAATGTTG
This sequence comes from Schistocerca nitens, assembly GCF_023898315.1. Lineage (NCBI taxonomy): Eukaryota > Metazoa > Arthropoda > Insecta > Orthoptera > Acrididae > Schistocerca > Schistocerca nitens. The sequence goes on along the minus strand of NC_064617.1, from coordinate 419,560,192 downwards.
ACGTCAGTCTGTTGTAGAATTACGGAACATGTTTTATGTTCAAGAATTATGACGTTCTTAGTGAAGGAAAAATCTCCTCTATAAAAGCCAACATGGATTCCGCAGACAGAAGCCCTGCGAAACTCAGCTCGCACTGTTTGTTCATGAGATACACAGCGGCGTAGACAATGACGCTCAGGTTGATGCCGTGCTCCTTGACTTCAGGATCGCATTTGACACCGTCCCGCACTGTCCTTTTGCGAAGAAAAAAGAATAGCTTATTGAGTATCGGAGCAGTTTTACGACTGGATTCAAGACTTCCTTGCAGACAGAACTCAATACGTCGCTCTTAAAGGAACAAAATCGACTGATGTAAAGGTAATTCCCGGTCTAGCCCCAGGACGAGTGGTAGGACCGTTGCTGTTTACAACATACATATATAATATGGTAGAAAGCGTCGGATGCTCTCTAAGACTGTTTGCAGATGATGCGGTTGTCTATAACAAAGTAGCAACGCCAGAAGATAGTAACGATTTGCGGAATGACCTCCAGAGAATTTATGAATGGTCCAGTCTCTGGCAGTTGACACTGAACGTAAATAAATGTAACATACTGCAATTACGTAGGCAAAGGAATCCACTACCGTACAGCTACACAGCTGCAAACAGTATCTGCCGTAAAATATCTAGGAGCTACTATCCAGAACGACCTTAATTGGAATCACCTCATAACACAAATAGTGGGAAAATCGGATGCCAGACTCAGATTCATAGGAAGAATCTTAAGCAAATGTAACCCACCCGCGAATGAAGTGGCTTATAAGGCGCTTGTTACACCGATTCTTGAGTACTGTTCACCTGTCTGGGGTCCCTACCAGATAGGGCTGATGGAAGAGACAGAAATGATCCAACGAAGAGCAGCACGTTTCGTCACGGGATCGTTTAGTCGGCACGAGAACATTTCGGAGATGCTCAACAAGCTCCACTGACAGACGCTACTAGAGAGGCGTTGTGCATGACGGAGAGATTTACTATTGAAATTCCGAGAGAGCACTTTCAGGGAAGAGTCGGACGACATTCTACTTCCCCCCTCCACATACGTCACGCGTAATGACCAAGAGGAGAATATTTCTAGAAATTAGAGCCATTACAGAGGCTTACCGACAATCACTCTTTCCAAGCGCTATTTGCGAGTGGAACAAGGTTGCACGGCTCAGTTAGGGGTATAAAAGTACCCTCCACCACATCATTAAGTGGCTTGAGAATTATGATGTGGGTGTGGCTGTATTTTAAACCGTGATGTTGCGATGTTAGTCACTTAACTATGTTATCTAGACAAATGAATTCCTGAAATTTTATTTCTCTACGTTAATTATTTCTTGGTGTTGGGATCTTTTCCCGTGAGTGTATTTGGGACCAAACGATTACACTAGTCTAATCTGCGCTCTAGCATGTAGATTTTTTTGCCTGACATGGTATATTCCATTTCTTTTATTCATCATCCACGACCAAGGCCATATACACTGAGGAGCGAAAGACCCAAAGAAACCGGTACACCTGCCTAATGTGTTGTATGACTCCCGCGAGTACGTAGAAGTGCCGCAACACGACGTAGCATGAACTCGACTAAGTAGTGCTGGAGGGAACTGACACCACGAATCCTGCAAGGCTGTCCATCAATCCGTAAGAGTACGAGAGGGTGGATATCTCTTCTGAACAGCACGTTGCAAGGCATCCCAGATGTGCTCAATAATGAACATATCTGGGGAGTTTGGTGGCTAGCGGAAGTGTTTAAACTAAGATATTTCCTGGAGCCACTTTGTAGCAGTTCTGGACGTGTGGGGTACCGCATTGTCCTGCTGGAATTGCCCAAGTTGGTCGGAATGCACAATGGACATGAATGGATGCAGGTGATCAGACAGGGTGCTTACGTACGTGTTACCTGTCAGAGTTGTATCTAGACGTATCAGGGATCTCATATCACTTCGACTGCACATGCCCCACATCATTACAGAGCCCACCAGCTTGAACAGTCCCCTGCTGACATGCCTGGTCCATAGATTCATGAGGTTGTCTCCATACCCATACACTCCATCCGCTCGATACAATTTGAAAGAAGACTCGTCCGAGCAGGCAATATGTTGCCAGTCATCAAAAGCGCAACTTCGGTGTTGCGCGCCCAGGCGAGGCGTAAAACTTTGTATAGTGCAGTCATCAAGGGTACACGAGTGGGCCATCGTCTCCTAAAGGCCATATCGATGACGTTTCGTTGAACGGTTCGCACGCTGACACTTGTTGATGGCTCAGCATTGAAATCTGCAGCAGTCTGCGGGAGGGTTGCACTTCTGTCACCTTGAACTGTTCTTTTCAGTCATCTTTCGACCCGTTCTTGCAAGATCTTTTTCCGGTCGCAGCGATGACGGATATTTGATGTTTCACCATATTCCTGATATTCACGGTACACTCGTGAAATGGTCGTCCGGAAAATCCCCATGTCATCGCTACCTTGCTGTGCCCCAACTATAGCACCACTTCAGACTCACTTGAATCTTGATAATCTGTCATTGTAGCAGCAGTAACCGATCTGACAACTGCGCCAGACACTTGTCTTGAATAGGCATTGCCAACAGCAGCGCCGTATTCTGCCTGTGTACATACGTCTGTATTTGAATACACATGCCTATACCATGGTGATGAAAGCAACCAGCCATAAATACTTTAAAAATGACTGATTTCAACGTCATAACACCCTTTCGGACTATGATGCCCGTCTTCATATATTTAACTTCTCCAATTTAGTTAATGTATTTGTCAGCAGCATGCCGTTCCCTAGTGCGCTGCACAAGAATATTTTAGTATTTGACACCACTTTGTAACTTGTTTGGATAACGAAAACGTGCTAACGAGCCGGCATTTTTATTAGATATAAATTTCAAACAGTTGTATAAACTTACATATGTTCCAGTGGACAGCGTTTCGTATAGCTTTGGTCTACTGGAACGTAAGTAAGTGTACATCGTGGGTTAGCAGACATCTACAAATCCGAGCCGACGTTATTGAAGACTTCGACCATACTTTCCTGTGTACAGCAGCTCAATGTATTTCGATTTTTCTGTTCTTGTAAGTGCAGTTTTCGAAGGTAGTACTTGGATGACTGTAACTATTGTGGCAGGTAGTCATCCACATTTTGATGGTTTTGAAGCATTTGCAGACAGGTGTATTATAGCATGGAAGGTATCTGGGATATCAGAGACATCAGTGCTATTTCAAAAGAATCAGTATGGAACATCAGCAGCATGAAAACCACTAACCATACATACAAGGAGGAAAAAGACAATAAATGCTGATGAGTGTTTTTACGAGGGTTGAAACCTTAATAGTGGCAACTATTTATTTACAGCTCGTACAAAATAGATATGTGTTTCAAAGTTTTACTGACTGTCGAGGTAGCCACCAGTATTGTGTATAAAACGTTGCCAGCGATGTGGAAGTCGTAGGATACTCAGAGCAGTGCCAATTGTGTTGACAGTTCGAGCGGCGTGGTCTATTGCCCGACGAATACGTAGCAGTTCTGCAGCGAATGCCGTGAAGTGTTTCCTTCGAGTTGAACTCACGAGGGCTTAAGTGAGGGGAGTGCAGTAGGCGGTATGGCACTTAGCAGCCCCGTCAGTCAAACAAATCAGTAACACCTTGTACTGTACGTGCTTGAACATTGTCCTGCAAAATGATGGTCAGGTCCTGCAGAAAGTGTCTAACTCCTGTCTCTATGCTGTTCATTTTTGGAACACAACCTACGACCAGCTTAGAGACAAAAGTGATGACACTTTCTGCAGGAACTGAGATTTTTTTAAAAAAGAAACGATTCACTGAGAGAACTGAAGCTATCCCAAATCTCGAGTTCAAGAAGTGTGTCGGGGACTGGAAAGCGATTGCATAAATGTCTGATGTGTAAAGAGAAATGTTTTGAAAGTGACGACTTTGATGTGGACGAATAAATAGAATTCCTTAAAAAATCTCGTTTTTTTAAAAACACAGCTACCACTCAGTTCAATGTTACTCCTAGGTACTCTGAAGTCTCGTTGTATTTCACAGTTCCAATTTCGCCAAAACTTACTTCATCTGCTGAGGTGTCAGTGGAATCGATAGTTGGAAACAGCACCACCTACATTTTAGTGCCATCCGGTTTGAGATGCAATTTGGTATTATATTCGTGCAGTGTTTGAGGCGCATCGTTAGTTATCGCTCTGGTTGGAAAATGAAAGGTCGTCTGCATACTGAAACTTGCGTCATGACATGTCAGGGATATCTTCCACATGAAGAATGAATAAAATTTGTGAGAGCACCGATTCTGTCGTGATTATGCCATGTGCTTTTCTTTTCTCCCTTATTTCATCTAAATTGTCGGATACTGTGTACTGTACCGTCAGATATGGCACAGATCGCCGCCTGTCATACGGGCAAGTGTCCGACCTTTACGTTCTGTGATGAAGCTCGGACGTCAAACATCTTGTCGCCTATTCGTGAATTTACAGTCCTTCAACAACTTACCGTAAATGTGCGTTCCCGTAGATGCTCATACGCGGCTTATTTGCGGCCCCAGTGATAATATTGTTTTATTTGTTACGCTACGCTCGCGTGTTGATTTAAATGTGTACTAAATGTTTGTTTGAAACAAAATACTGTTTTTTTAGAGTTCATAATTAATATTTTAAGACTATCCCCCAATAAGAGAACCGGTGAATTCAAAATTTAGAAAAAAATTGGTCTTCAAAAGTTAAGAAGGAAAGCAACTTTCACGCAATGTCTCACTGCCAAGTGACATAACGATACATGTAAGGAACTGCTGTAGTATATACAGTGGAGGAAGTAACTGAAAGAAATACACAGCGACTCGAGCAGAAATGAGACCTTTATTCAAAGAAAATAATTACACTGAAGTCACTGCGATTCATGACGGTCCCTTGGATTTACAAAAGGCAAGACATGGTTCTTAGCATGGCGTGTGATCAACACGGACGATAATGCATTTTCTACAATGTGAACCACAAAACTGATACAGAGTTATTGTGGTAGGACGTTCCATGCCTCCACAAGGGCGGTTGACAAGTGCACGGTTGGTACATGTGGGCGTGCTGACATACGTCACCCCAACGCATCCCACTCGTCGTCATTGGGATTTATATCAGAGGGAACGGGCAGGCCAGACCATTGGACCATATCCCCCCGTTCGAAGAGATCCTCTATCTTCTCTGTTCGCACTTAGGGAAGGTTTGCAGTGTCACAATAGCGTTGACCACTGAGTGTACCGTGCTCAAAGATTTGGAGGTCTGTACACCCATGCAACATAATGGCTCCCCACGGTACAACACATGGACCACCAAAATGATCATGTTTGACAATTCTGGACCTACCCTCACATCGCGAAAGGAGGGATCACGAAGTGCACCCAGGAACATGGTCGAAATAATCGTTTTGGTGCACCAGTTTTTATGGTATGGGGAAACACAATGCTGTATGGGCGTACTGACCTTCAAATCTTTGAAGATGTTGCACTCATCTGTCAAAGTTATTGTGGCACAGTCCCTTACCAATGTGCTTTTTATCAGGGTTGCATTCAGTCCCGACTTCATATTTGCGAATGACAACGTCGAACAGAGTAACTGGTGGAGCTGTTGTAATGAGAGGATATTCGGTGAATGGACTAGGTTGTCCATTTCATGACTTAAATCCCGTCGAGCACACGTGGGAGGCGTTAAGAAGACGAATGGTAGCGCGTCCACATGCACCAGCAGTTGCCAGTCACACTGGTGCAGTAATGGAACGTCCTCCAACAAGAACTCTTCACCAGCATCGTGGCCAGTGAGAGATCACTTTGAAGAGCATGCATTTGCATTGTCATCCGTGGTGGCCACACACCCTATTAAGAACTATGTCCATCCTTTTGTAATGTTCAGGAGACTCCCATAATTACTGCCTTTGAATAGATTTGTCAGTTTTGTTCGTTTGCTGCGTATTTCTTTCAGCTACATTCTGTACTACAACGCAGCAGTTCTTTCTATGTAAGGTCTAAGTTTCGTTGAGGTATGGTACCTGGCAGTGACATATCATGCGTAAGTTACTTTCGTTCGTAAATCTTGCACACCAGTGTACTTTACCGGAAGGGGACCCGAGAGGTGTTACGACGAAAATATAGTTTCAGAGAGCTGTACCCTTCAGTTAATTAAAAATCAAAGTAGCTTCAGTTGGGAAGTAATTTTCAGAGTCTATTAAACGGAGACGAGGACTGTGCAGATTAATTAATGTGATTCTTGAGTTTCTCCCGGCGTATTTGATAATCAAAATATCCACGGGTGTGCTGCCGGTCTATAGTGTCCAACGGGCACAATATTTCGGCGATCATACATGTCGCCATCATCAGGTGAACTGACGGACTGAGCTCCTGTGAACGTGCCGGCACGGAGATCCGTACGCTAAGGCTGCTCAGAGGGAACTGGGTTCGGTCGCGGCGGCGGCCGATTTAAATACCCTCCGCCCGCGGCGCGCTCCCTCCGCCGTCCGCGCCCCGCGCCACGGTCGCGCGGTGGAACAGATTGCGACGGCGTCTGAGATGACGTCGGTGTGATGGCTCTGTCCACCGTGGTCGTCACAACTATACGTTTGCTCGATTTACTCTTGATTAACCCGATCGCTGGTTCCCAAGCCTTGCTAAGATTATAGCCACAGTCACGGTTTATGAGGTCGTCATTGGTGCAAATTTCGATGGCCTCTCTAACAACGCTGTCCCAGTATCTCGACGTCTGTACCAGAATCCTCGTGCGGTCATACTCCATGGCGTGATTTTCCGACAAACAATGTTCAGCGACCGCCGACTTGCTCGGATACATCAGTCAAGTGTGCCTCTGGTGTTCACGGCATCGATCCTCGACGGTACGCATCGTCTGACCAATATACGACTTGCCACATTGACACGGAATCTGGTACACGCCGGCCTTCCTCAAACCGAGGTCATCCTTGGCGCTCCCCACCAGTGCACGAGTTTTATTTGGAGGACAAAAGACAGTTCCGACCCGGTATTTCTTCAGAATGCGGGCGATTTTCCCCGAGAGTGCGCCTGTGTATGGAATAAATGCAGTGCCTACCTCCTCCCTCGTGACTTCATCCATCTCAACAGGTTGTGCTGCAGTGGTTGGGCGGAGAGCACGTTGAATCTCTCTCTGTGAAACGACACGTTCACAGGAGCTCAGTCCGTCAGTTCACCTGATGATGGCGACATGTATGATCGCCGAAATATTGTGCCCGTTGGACACTATAGACCGGCAGCACACCCGTGGATATTTTGAAGATTAATTAATGGTAATGTCAGAACTTGAAACTGGTAGCAGAACTGGTAGAAATGCGATAACTGTCAACTACGGACGGCAGAGAAAAGCGCAAAGCTGAAAGAGAAAAATAATCACCGTAGAATATTAATTCTGAAAGACGCGAACTAACAACAGTTATCTATGTCCACAGTGGGAACGAGTACGAAGTGAAGAGCGTAGAATCGCTTTTATCTTCCAAATGATTTTCCACTCCTCGCTAAAAGACAAACACCGTTTTATTCCATTTGCAGCATAAATACAGAGTCGCTCGGAACTCTTGAAACTGCAGGTGCATTAAATAAGGAATTCAAGTCCTTAGGTCGCCGCCGCGCGCTGCGTCTTGTCTCCTAGCCGGGCAGCGGCATGCTGCTGTTCCCGAAATGAATATTGACCGAGCGCCCGCATCTTACCGCCGTCTTTTAACAGAAGGGGGGCCCAACTTTGTTCTTAGCTCTTCCCACGTCTGCAGGCTCCGCCTTCGAAACGACAGACTCACCGCGCTCGGACGTGGAGACGAAACGACGAAATTCTCTGGTCCCCAAAATGGGTCCTCGTCGCGAGCCACTGTATTTGTTCGTCGATGATAATAAAATCAGTAAATCTGCTCCAGTAGTAAAGCGCAAATATCGTATAACTCTGTAACGAATAAACACATAGGAGTGACGTCTCGACCGTTGCAGGAACTATGCTTAGTCAGTTGTCCCGGTACACACATGTTTAGGGGCAACGTCATGCTCGCTGTTTCTTCGTGATCCAATATCATAGAGAGCTACAACAAAAAATGAGTTCGTGAAGAGGTACGACGATTTGCTGCTAACAGTTTTAACTCGTTTGACGTCCAGAAGAAGACATGTCAGAGAGAATGGTGGTAAGGAGAAGGCACCAGAAATGAAAATGTTATAAGACGACTGCGTATAAAATTTATAACACTTAGTACAGAGCGGCAACGATTGTAGCTATCATACATTCTGCACTGAGTGACCCAGCCGGCCGAAGTGGCCGTGCGGTTAAAGGCGCTGCAGTCTGGAACCGCAAGACCGCTACGGTCGCAGGTTCGAATCCTGCCTCGGGCATGGATGTTTGTGATGTCCTTAGGTTAGTTAGGTTTAACTAGTTCTAAGTTCTAGGGGACTAATGACCTCAGCAGTTGAGTCCCATAGTGCTCAGAGCCATTTGAACCATTTGAGTGACCCAAACAAAAATGGCTCTGAGCACTATGGGACTTAACTGCTGTGGTCATCAGTCCCCTAGAACTTAGAACTACTTAAACCTAAGTAACCTAAGGACATCACACACATCCATGCCCGAGGCAGGATTCGAACCTGCCTAGAACCGCTTGGCCACTCCGGCCAACTGAGTGACCCAAACACTTAGCAGCATAACTAAATAGGTGGAAGAGGATCAAAACGGTACCTGTGATTCCGCTGCTCAGTTTTGTGTGCTAATGGTTTCTGCAAAATTTCCTGCCACAAGCGTAATGCATTTTTCGTGGATTTGGCAGTGACAGCATTACTTAAGTATTCGAACATGAAACTTCTTTTTTTAGGTAAGATCGATATTGTATTGTATTGTATTGTACTGTATTGAACTGGGGACCTAACAACGACGGAGAGGCCTCGTCCCCGCCGTAGCCCTCAGTGGTTCACAACCCCACAACAGGCCACAGCAGTCCACTCACCCCACCGCCACCCCACACCGAACCCAGGGTTATCGTGCGGTTTGGCTCTTAGCGTTAGACCGCACGGCTAACGAGGCAGGCTAACATCGATTTATTCGAAAGTAATTCAGGATGAGGCTCATTTACTTGTCACAGTCCAAAGAAAGAAATTTATGCTGTAATTCACCACCAACAACGAAGTTAGAGAATAGTGTGGTCTGACTCTTGTTATACAAGTTGAACAGTCTTCAGTTCAGTTAGGACACACATTAATATTCACCACTGGATTACCCATTGCTACTTCAGTAGTACAATTTTTCAGGTTGTATTACATTGCTCTTTTCTAGTATCTATGAACGTGATTAGTGATGAATAGTGTGTTACTGCACCTAACGCAACCAATCGTTTTTGAGTTGAAGAAATGGTCAAAACACAATTTCGAAAATCACCGTCTTTAACGTAAGATTTGCCTAGAATATGGTGGAAGAGAGGACAAAATATGTGAAAGTCTTAGGGAACAAGACAGAAGAGAGTGGAAGGTACCAAGATCCCGGATATCCTGCTATTTCTTGTTAGCGGTGTGTGACCATGCGTTACAGTGTTGAAATAGTGTTCTCCAGCCTAAATATTTGTTTGTAGTCGCAAAGTGGCTAAGCTGTCGGCGTTAAATGTGAGCAGCTGTGATGAGACAACTGGGAAATGTTTCGCAGTAAACGATGTCATCTTAGTCCCACTAGATGCATGTCATCATCTGTTGTAGACGAACGGGTATTGAATTTTTGTCTGGGTTCCGAAATTTCTTGTGTTGACACTGGGACACTTCTGTCATTCTGAACGCAGGTTAGTCGTCTGTTTTTTACCCTTCACAGCGGTGTTCACAACCATGTTTCGAATTTTGTATGTTGGCAGCGAAAGAGAGAGCGTGCAGGAAACCGTGAAACATTTATTCAGTACAACCTACAACTTTTTGTTGTCTGCAACGTTATCACATGAAACATTCAGTTGCAGCCAAATAGTTTCGTGGAAGACAAATATGGTTTCTTATTTTATTCATAGCACAACTGAAAAGTGTAACGTATTTTTATATTTCCTCCTTGTGACCTGTATTTTTATTTCTGTGAGGTTGTCGTAGTTCAGTCGATGCGAGAAATATTGGTAAGCGCTTTTCATTTAAACGGATCTTTACCCACATGGCGAGTTACGAATGATTGTTTCCGTTCATAAATTTCATTATTATGTAGGTTCTCAAATGTTAAATACGTGACTGAATTACAATACTTCTAAAAATATGATGTTGCTTGTGTTTAGCGGGATACAATTTTTCTTCGGAAAGGGAAAGCACTTCCACAGGAAACTAACGTTCTCTGGAGAGTTCATCAACTGAAAATCGAAGTTATTTTTCGTCGCTATTGAAAGGAGACAGAAAATGTCAGTGGATTTATTACGGGGCGTACTTGCCAGATGCGTATTTCTGCGATGGGTTTCGACAGCGGAATATAAACGCGACAGAGGCACTTTCATTGCACGGATGGAAAAGACTCACTGGCTTTTATTTTCTCTGCCTCTGGTCGGTAGGCGAGCGCCCGTGCAGTGCGCAAAAGCACCGCTGGAAAACCTTTGCACATCTTTTCCATCTCCTGCATAACGCTTCAGCTGACATGGACGCTAATTGGGGCCCCAGATAAACCGCACCGTGAATGAGCGTGCTCCCGGAACACAACAGCGAGCCAGCTCTGTTGATTTGGCGCTCGCTTAGCCAACTTCCCGTTATGGCTAGCAAATTTTAAACTGTCTACTCTCGTTATACTCCGAAGTTCTCATCTCTTGTTCAAATATTTTATAGCAGTTTTTTTAGTAGGAAAGTTAAAAATCTGATACAGGAAAGTTAAAATCTTCACAGAGGAATTTCTGGTGATGCATATAGTATAAGGAGTGATCAAAAAATTTTCGTTTGAGGACGTTACTGTAGCGTATATGCAACGTAACGTGACTCCGATACGGGTATACAAGGATCGACATGTAGACAAGGGATAAGTGTGGGATTCGTGGCTATCGGACATGCTCGTGGTAAATCTGGAAACGTGGACTATGGCGACGTTATTATCAAATGCGTTCAAACAGCAAAACGTGCTGTTATTGTTTTCTTGGCTGACGAAGGTCAGACGCAGGTAGACAATCATTGGTGAACGAAGAATATGTTTGGGGAAACATGCCCGTCGAATAAGGACGACCGGGATTCGAACCCGGATTTCCCGCTTATCGCGAGCGGTCGCTTTACGATTGGGCTATCCGAGCACGCTACACACACACACACACACACACACACACACACACACACACACACACACACACACACACACAGACAGACACCAACCCTCGAGCCCGTCAAGTAATCGACATCCATTGTGCAGTATAGTGGTATTTGGTACGTATGTAAGATGAGGGGTGGGGCAGTGTGCAGTGGCAGTGGCAGTGTATCACGTGACACATCAGCCATTAGCGTCATTGTAACTCGTATCTATGTACCTCGAATTCCAGGTGTGCACAGAATATTTAGCGTTGATTTTCATGTTAGTTCACGTATGGTGAAGATACTTAACCACTGTCGTATTCAATATAAGTGGTTTAAAGAAAATGGAGTGGTATTATGTAAAGAAAAGCAATAGTTTTTTGCTATTTAATTGTAATGATATTATGTTGCCTGAGCTATGATCTTAGTGCAGTTGCAATGTCGAAATTAACACGTCGATTTCGTTTTCATTTCCTTGGCGTATTCTGCAGAACGTCAACGAAATATGAATTTACAAAAAAAGCATTTCATTTTGTGTGCTACAGTGTTTTATCACTCTATTCTCCACTAATTTAGTGTGTTACATCTCCAGAGAAACCACGGATTGCAGGAGACATGTATGAAGTGTCTAATTGCCGCGAGCAAAGAGGTGTACTCACCGATGTGCTTGGACTCGTTGAAAGCCTCGGGTATCTTGCGCGTGAGCACGGCGTACACGGTGCAGACGACGATGAGCACGATGGGGTAGCCGAAGGCGATCATGTAGGAGGCGTCGATGTGCGACGAGCACACCAGGTGGTTGTCCTCGCGCGTCGGGTAGTGGTGCACGGCGCGCGGCGGCGACACCAGGATCCACACGCCGTTGATCAGAACCTGCCGGCAGCCGTACGTGGTTTGGAAACAAAGCCGCTGCGCACGGGCAGTCGTAAGGTTTTAACAAACACCCCGAAAAAATAAACTTGCATTTTAAAGTTTTGTTCAAAATGGCTCTGAGCACTATGGGACTTAACTGCTGTGGTCATCAGCCCCCTAGAACTTAGAACTACTTAAACCTAACTAACCTAAGGACATCACACAGATCCATGCCCGAGGCAGGATTCGAACCAGCGACCGTAGCGGTCGCGCGGTTCCGGACTGTATCGCCTAGAACCGCTCGGCCACTCCGGCCGGCTTTAAGTTTTGTTTCTTTGAAGGTACATGTGTGCACTTCTGGTAAATACTGAAACTCCTCGACGCTGGAGGAGCAAGAACCAACCGGTGGAGCCGTTTGTCGAAGTAGAGATGGTCTGTACCACTGTAGTTTGACTCCACCACTGGCGTTCTGGGGTTCTGTGGCACGGGGATTTCGGTACTTACCAGAACTGCAAACATGTTCCTACAAACAAAGAACACTTAATTAGGCAACTTTATTTTTTCGACGGGAGTTTCCCTCGTGCAGGAAAACAAGATGACGGAAACGTGAAAGCTTATATCCCATTGCAGTTTCTACTCTCGTTTTAAGCAGCATTACTGTTACGTACTGAACACATATACACTACTGACCATTAAAATTGCTACACCAAGAAGAAATGCAGATGATAAACGAGTATTCATTGGACAAATATATTATACTAGAACTGACGTGTGATTACATTTTCACGCAATTTGGGTGCATAGATCCTGAGAAATCAGTACCCAGAACAACCACCTCTGGCCGTAATAACGGCCTTGATACGTCTGGGCATTGAGTCAAACAGAGCTTGGATGGCGTGTACAGGTACAGCTGCCCATGCAGCTTCAACACGATACCACAGTTCATCATGAGTAGTGACTGGCGTATTGTGACGAGCCAGTTGTTCGGCCACCATTGATCAGACGTTTTCATTTGGCGAGAGATCTGGAGAATGTGCTAGCCAGGGCAGCAGTCCAACATTTTCTGTATCCAGAAATGCCCGTACAGGACCTGCAACATGCGGTCGCGCATTATCCTGCTGAAATGTAGGGTTTCACAGGGATCGAATGAAGGGTAGAGCCACGGGTCGTAACACATCTGAAATGTAACATCCACTGTTCAAAGTGCCGTCAATGCGAACAAGAGGTGACCGAGACGTGTAGCCAATCGCACCCCATACCATCACGCCGGCTGAAACGCCAGTATGGTGATGACGAATACACATTTCCAATGTGCGTTCACCGCGATGTCGCCAAATGCGGATGCAACCATCATGATGCTGTAAACAGAACCTGGACTCATCCGAAAAAATGACGTTTTGCCATTCGTGCACCCAGGTTCGTCCTTGAGTACACCGTCGCAGGCGCTCCTGTCTGTGATGCAGCGTCAACGGTAACCGCAGCCACGGTCTCCGAGCTGATAGTCCATGCTGCTGCCAAAGTCGTCGAACTGTTCGTGCAGATGGTTGTTGTCTTGAGAACGTCCACATCTGTTGACTCAGGGATCGAGACGTGGCTGCACGATCCGTTACAGCCATGCGGATAAGATGCCTATCATCTCGACTGCTAGTGATACGAGGCCGTTGGGATCCAGCACGGAGTTCCGTATTACCCTCGTGAACCCACCCATTCCATATTCTGCTAACAGTCATTGGATCTCGACCAACGCGAGCAGCAATGTCGCGATACGATAAACCGCAATCGCGATAGGCTACAATCCGACCTTTATCAAAATTGGAAACGTGATTGTACGCATTTCTCCTCCTTACACGAGGCATCACATTTGACCAGGCAACGCCGGTCAACTGCTGTTTGTGTATGAGAAATCGGTTGGAAACTTTCGTCATGTCAGCACGTTGTAGGTGTCGCCACCGGCGCCAACCTTGTGTGAATGCTCTGAAAAGCTAATCATTTGCATATCACAGCATCTTTTTCCTGTCGGTTCCATTTCGCGTCTGTAGCACGTCATCTTCGTGGTGTAGCAATTTTAAGAGCCAGTAGTGTAGTTAACACATTTGTTTTTTAGTGTTCGCCATGGAAATCGTCTGAAATTGGTATTGCTATTTGATTTATTGTTACTATACGTGGTCAACTACTGTTCAGTAAAACAATATAATAATTATTATAAGGTGCAGTCTGCTTTTAGCAAGTCTTCAGTATAGATGCACTATTGTGTTTCCATGTGCAGAGCGAGAGCTCGCCTTGCTTACATTCTGACGTCCGTTACTTACGTGCCGACTTGGCGTCTACCGATACATGGCTAACCGTTACCTTAAATATACACTCCTGGAAATGGAAAAAAGAACACATTGACACCGGTGTGTCAGACCCACCATACTTGGTCCGGACACTGCGAGAGGGCTGTACAAGCAATGATCACACGCACGGCACAGCGGACACACCAGGAACCGCGGTGTTGGCCGTCGAATGGCGCTAGCTGCGCAGCATTTGTGCACCGCCGCCGTCAGTGTCAGCCAGTTTGCCGTGGCATACGGAGCTCCATCGCAGTCTTTAACACTGGTAGCATGCCGCGACAGCGTGGACGTGAACCGTATGTGCAGTTGACGGACTTTGAGCGAGGGCGTATAGTGGGCATGCGGGAGGCCGGGTGGACGTACCGCCGAATTGCTCAACACGTGGGGCGTGAGGTCTCCACAGTACATCGATGTTGTCGCCAGTGGTCGGCGGAAGGTGCACGTGCCCGTCGACCTGGGACCGGACCGCAGCGACGCACGGATGCACGCCAAGACCGTAGGATCCTACGCAGTGCCGTAGGGGACCGCACCGCCACTTCCCAGCAAATTAGGGACACTGTTGCTCCTGGGGTATCGGCGAGGACCATTCGCAACCGTCTCCATGAAGCTGGGCTACGGTCCCGCACACCATTAGGACGTCTTCCGCTCACGCCCCAACATCGTGCAGCCCGCCTCCAGTGGTATCGCGACAGGCGTGAATGGAGGGACGAATGGAGACGTGTCGTCTTCAGCGATGAGAGTCGCTTCTGCCTTGGTGCCAATGATGGTCGTATGCGTGTTTGGCGCCGTGCAGGTGAGCGCCACAATCAGGACTGCATACGACCGAGGCACACAGGGCCAACACCCGGCATCATGGTGTGGGGAGCGATCTCCTACACTGGCCGTACACCACTGGTGATCGTCGAGGGGACACTGAATAGTGCACGGTACGTCCAAACCGTCATCGAACCCATCGTTCTACCATTCCTAGACCGGCAAGGGAACTTGCTGTTCCAACAGGACAATGCACGTCCGCATGTATCCCGTGCTACCCAACGTGCTCTAGAAGGTGTAAGTCAACTACCCTGGCCAGCAAGATCTCCGCATCTGTCCCCCATTGAGCATGTTTGGGACTGGATGAAGCGTCGTCTCACGCGGTCTGCACGTCCAGCACGAACGCTGGTCCAACTGAGGCGCCAGGTGGAAATGGCATGGCAAGCCGTTCCACAGGACTACATCCAGCATCTCTACGACCGTCTCCATGGGAGAATAGCAGCCTGCATTGCTGCGAAAGGTGGATATACACTGTACTAGTGCCGACATTGTGCATGCTCTGTTGCCTGTGTCTATGTGCCTGTGGTTCTGACAGTGTGATCATGTGATGTATCTGACCCCAGGAAAGTGTCAATAAAGTTTCCCCTTCCTGGGACAATGAATTCACGGTGTTCTTATTTCAATTTCCAGGAGTGTACATTTAAATTTGCCTTCTGCAACGACTATGCCCGACTCAAGGCACTCCAGGTTAAACGTTTTTTAAGACATGAAGTCAAGTTCCCGGCGACCGACTTTACAGGAATAAACTTTTCGATCGCGAATAGCAAGGTCTATGTTAAAATCGTCAATGACTCGGCGTGCGAACGCATCCTACGCGAGACCAAACAGGGGCTCCACTTCTATCATACAGACGGAGCGTGCTCATCGACCATTCAGGCTCAGGCATGTGTACGCTATGCGTTTTCGAAAAAATTGGAAGTTTGTGGTAAGGACTATGGGATCAAACTGCTGAGGTCATGGGCCCCGAGGCTTACGCACTACTTAACCTAACTTAAACTAACTTACGCTAGTGACAACACACACACCCATGACCGAGCGAGGACTTGAACCTCCGACGAGGAGAGCCGCGCGAACCGTGACAAGACGCCCTAGAAAGTTGCCGCGGCACGCCGACCATATGGCACAGTCCATGGTCATACTGCGGAGAAACACACAGTTTTGGAGATATTATCTCCAAAACGGCGTTGATGTCGGGAAACACATTCTGTCCTACCTACAGATTGGCGGATGCCGTGCAATAATCATGTTCGACCGCCAGCCTCGGACGTGTTCCGGGTGGGCCAAAAAAAGCCACCTTAGATTCTAATGCCTGCAGCGGCGCATTACGCAACTGCCTGCCAGCAGCCGACGGGCCACCCTTGTCGTAAACAGTGTTGTTACCGGTGGCCAACGAAGCTGGTCTCGCTTCTCCTGCCGCCTCGCGACGACACCCGCACACTACAACTGAGCCAGATCATATGCCTACGGAGGGTAGCTCGGACGGCCTGCTGTCTCGCCGGCCGTCGACCTCGCTCCGATGGCGTTGATGCTGCAGATTGTTGACCCAATCCTCGGCAACAAGATGGAGATCGACTCGCTCATCATCCCCACAGTGACCATGTTGACGAAGCGATGCGAATTCCTGCCATTATTGGACACAGATGGTCGTGTGAGGAAACAATGTACTCCGAAAGGTGGCGAGCCGCCTCCGGCAAAGTTATAGCAGGCCGAAGAAGAGGCCGAATGACGCTCACAAAATGGCCTCTACCGAAGGAGACGATGTGAGTGTGGCGACACCTACCGGTGTGCCTGATGACGCATTTAATGGATTAATTTACTCTCTCGATACCATATCATGAACCACTACTCCATGTTCAGAGGACAAGATGGACGATACACCAGTGTCTGCCTCCAAGGCAGCAATAAACAACACCAGCAACATCAGTTCACAGGTGAAAATCCGTCGTATGTGGGAAATGTTTTGGGCATCTGATATCAATATTGCCTTCCTGCAGGAAGTCTCCCATGCCTCCACAGGTGATTCCGTAGACCATGGACTGGCCATATACTCCTTCCATCAGTTAGGGGCATGGCTCTCACTGCCATGGGGATGAGCTTTATTAATGTTTATGCCTCATCAGGCACCACCCAATGACATGAAAGAATCCGGTTTTATTCTGAAGTCATCGCCTCCTGTTTTTAGGGCAATATGAACACTGCCTGCTAGGAGTGACTTTAACTGCTTTCTGCATGCAAAAAGTTCAGGCTCTCCACTATACTATCTGAAAGAAACTACTTCAGTGGTGTGAGACCTCTTGCTCCGCGATATGTGGGAAGTCCGACATGGCGACTGACCTGTCCATTCCTTAAGCCATCTAGACAGGATATGTTTCGTATGATCTTACATTGCCACTGCTCTTTTATGACCACTGCTCCTACATCGAGTCACGAAGACATGGGCAGCCTGTGAGCGATGCCTTCCCAGATACTGCTCAATGCTGATATGGTGGGTTGGACTGCACCAAGTCAGAGATACAGAGGACACTAATGAGATATGGCAAGGAACTGGATGAATGACATCACAACACCATCAACTTCTATTGTGCCACCCGCCAAGATCTGGATGCCCACCAGCAACCCCAGACAACCAGATGGAATGGTACAGTAAGGCAAGTATTATTGTAGAGACGTGACACAAATTGTACGGGGGTGGTGATACGGACTCGACACCGTGACCACGTGGGGTTGGGAATGTCATCCATGAATCACATTAGTCTGACGAAAGACTGCGTCGTAGACAGATAATTGACACATTGGTCATGCCACATGACTGTGGATTATCAATCAGAACGACATCATTTACACGTTCGTCGAGCACACTGGCACAGGAAAGAAGATGATGACGCCATCTTCCAATATGTCATGTGAACCCTCACCCACTTTGAGACGGATACTTTACCAATGGGGGTCACATGAGATGAAGTCGACGACACGCTCTGTAAGGTTGCAATTAACAGATCGTTCGACATTGACAGCCTACCGACTGAGTTTTGCTGAGCCTTCTGGAAGCTCATGGCATTCCAGTGGACGATTATGTTCCATAAATTGATGACATCTGCCCAAGCAGTCCGGCCTGTCTCTGTTGAGGGTAACGCCAATCTACAAACCATCCCGTCATTATACGGTCACAAAGTATCTACCGCTCACTCTGCTCAACGTAGATTACAGGTACTGTACCTCCCATCGATACTCCCTCACATTCCTTGCCCAGAACAAACGACGCCTAGGGGACAGGTTGATATACAGACTGCCGAGGCGAATGCTGCTGCTTAACTGGGAATACGTGCAGCAGCCTTCGCTAAAGATTTCTATAGCACCTTCAATAAAGGGCACCACCATTTCCTGTTTTCGGTGGAAGCTTGCTTGGACATCCCACCAGCGTCTTTACAGTGGTGGAAGTTCCCGAGGCCAATTCAACGAACGTTTGGCAAGGCAGGTACGCATCCGCCACTCAGCTTGGCAAGGGTGCTCCCTCTCTACCCCCTGTATGCTACTGACCTGTCGACCGATCTACGTGGGCTCACGCTTCGCAAACACACCTTTCGTTGCTGCGCATATACTGATGACCTCCTACTTCCCATCCACTTTAGCTCTGAGATTACTCGAATCTTCGAACTGATCACGTGTTACGGGGCTGCTGCAGGCAATGCAATGAACATGGCCAAATCTTCTGCAATGTACGTTGGACAAGGCCTCCAGAAAGATGAGGTGGAAACCCTGCCACTAATGTGGTATTTCCTGTTCCTGGGCGTTACCTTTACCCCCAGCGTCAGACGCACAGGAACGAAGAATTTCCGTCGCCTGTTACACATCATCCACAACGAAGTCTGCCAGATCCTCTGGAGGCCCTTCAACACGTTGACTTTCTCAGTCGTTATGCGGCATCCAAATTGGTCCATATCACACAGGTGCTCCTTCTGACGATGGCAATTGGGTGCGACCTTTAGACCGACCTTGGGTGTTATACTATGGCTGGCTCCATGTTTAAAGTCCGTTAAGAGTCCCTTACCCGACCGGCCGTGGAATGGTGCCTCGGACTTGCCAACATCTCGATGTGAGCTGCAGTCTTGTGTATGAGTACAATGGGGAAGCAAAGGACCGCGTGAAGCACGTCCCTAACACTTAGCTTGCTTAAGATCCTCCAGCCTGCGTTTATCTCACCATCTGTGACTGTGGGCCAAATCACGCCTGACCTCACATTTCGGCCTTCTTCGTCGACTGCAGTTGCGCGCACACCGGCCTCCCAGACACACGTTCGCCAAGTACTAAGGCTTTTTGCATCTTTCTATTGCGCCGTGTTCCCTGTAATGTAATGTAATGTAATGTAATGTAATGTAATACCATCCACCAGCCGGCCGGTGTGGCCGTGCGGTTCTAGGCGCTTCAGTCTGGCACCGCGTGACCGCTACGGTCGGAGGTTTGATTCCTGCCTCGGGCATGGATGTGTGTGATGTCCTTAGGTTAGTTAGGTTTAAGTAGTTCTAAGTTCTAGGGGACTGATGACCACAGATGTTAAGTCCCATAGTGCTCGGAGCCATTTGAACCATTACCATCCACCAGCCCTTCCTCACTACCGACGTTTAGGCGATGTGGTATCACACAGACAACAACAAATTTACCATAAAACAGCGACCGTGCAATATCGGTTTGTCGGATTAACCTCTTGCCAGCAACTCGACAGTAATGACCGCCGTCTGACCTGCGCCTCTTCGCACGACATTTGACAATTCGTGCATCAAAAGACTGTCCGCTACGTGTGAGTGGCAACTGATGCGATCGATCCGCATATATTTCTATACCTGGAGAACATATATTTTACCACCGCCAAATATCATGTCATTTTGTGGGTAAAGGAGTGGGCAGTCAGTTACCTTTTTCGTGAGGGACCAAAATACTAGACGTCTGGAACTATATCCAAACAGCCCATGCATCACTGGAACGCACCCCTCGTTACCGACTTTTATTTGCCAACTACCTTCGAAGTGTCTCCGTTACAACCACACTTAGTTGGGGCGTACCGGGAACTGAGGGCAGTCTCCCCCCCCCCCCCCCCTTCCGGCATTGTCTGATATTCAGCCACCTACGATCGATTCTATCCCTCAGATTCTATCCCTCAACCTCCGCGGAAGGGAGGGCGCGCTATAAATGCGGGTTGCATTTATTTAAGTGTTTATTTATGTTTTCAGTCTTCTGTTTTTGTTTCTACATAGGTGATGTGCGATCCCTAAAATTTTATAATAATAGTAAAAACACTAAAATAAAATAATAAGATAAACAAGATAAAAATAAAATAAAATGCCTTACGCTTCAGTTGTTTCCCCATGTATTCCATTATCCTATGAGACATTAGGTCGGTGGTTGTGAGGGGAGGTACTATGACCAGGTGACCAGGCCTCGGGTATTGGACCGTGCCCACTCTGCCGCCCCCCCCCCCTCCGCCCCCTCCCCCCCCGTGAGCCACCGCTTGTCCTTCCCATAAATATGTAAATAAATAACTAAATAAACAGTCGCTAACGCACGCCCGTGCGGTTGCGCTCGACTCTAACCCTGATGATGGACTTAACTTTCACTGCCTGCATTTGGCCGGCAAGAGGAAGAGAGGTGCTGGTGCAGAGTGATGACCGCCAGATTTTCCTCGGTTGAATTCCAAACTTCTCTGCAGTTTCTCATGAAGCGAGGATACGTGATACTGTTGTTGGTGATCCGTCAATCGTATGGGAGCGTTCACCCTCTTCCCCTCTCTCATCATACAACACGAATATAATACTGCACTACACACGCAGCCACGCTCTACAACTTTACTTATGACGCAACTCTCTCATATCCCCAGGGAAGGGGCTAATGTGCGCGGAGAAAGAACACCCTTTCCAATAGGCCACTGAACCCACCGCTTGAGATATCCAGGCCAATAGTACCATGCGACATTTTAGTACTATAATTACGATTTAATGGGTTTCTTGTCAAATTACCTTTGTTTTTATGAAAACACCTTCACAGCAGTGAGAGAGCCTGTGATACACAAACACCAGAACTTAAACATAAAACACAGGGCCATTGGACAACCTACAAACAAATTACTTATATTGTTATCAGATGTTCAGTCTGTTCTGCCAGCGTACAATACAGTGCGTAACAAATGCAGAATTGTTTCGGTAGAGACGCTGTCCAAGTATCGACCATATGATCACCGAAGAGTGAACAACCGTTTACATTCGACGGTCTTTCACGCTCAAGAATCCCAGGAATTTGGTGGACTATCTCCAAGGCTGCAGACGTATTAATAACGAGGTCCACCTGGGTTTCTATATGAGTCTCGTAAAGTAGGCTGTTCACATGCCCCCACAACAAGAAACAGTCGATTGTATTCATATCTAGCGACGGAGATGACATCGAAGCAGGAACGCCTCGGCCAATTCATTGTAATTCAAACTGTACATCAATCCGGTTCCTAACATCGAGTACATAGTTTGCTGTTACGTTGAAATCAAATAAGCCGACAGGTCCCAGGACCTGTAAGAAGGCGTGGATCATGACGACTCCGTTCAGTTTATCGGAAAGTACGTCAGGTCCAATCACATAATCGTTGACAATACTACCTCACCAAATTCGCAGCAAACTTTTGTTGACAGCATCAGGATACCACAGTGTGTGGGTTTTAGTTACCCCACACGTGGCTAGTCCTGCTGTCGAACATACTCCCTCTTGTAATTGTGCACTCTGTAAACAACACAAAAGCAGGTAAACTTTGGTTTTCTGCACTTATTGTGGGGACCCATTTGCAAACTCTACTCCGCATGGATGACCGCTGCGTGCAATGAATGAACCTTGTGCGGTGATACTGCTGCAGTAGTTGTGCATCTAACATCCACAAAACAATGTTTGGCCCTTGTTATGAGATCGTGGAAATCGGGAACTACCGATGACACCTTTGTCACAAATTTATCGTAACACATCCTCTTCCAAACGGATTGTTATGGCATATCTCCCATGGCCAGTATCTTCGATCCTAGCATCTAAAGCTTCGGTTTCTCACGCGCACCTATGTACAGATGAAACAACCAAACAAATCACATCACCAGATATGGGAAACGCAGAGAAAATGTGCGTTTTATGATATATCGGTGCGTAGTGGGCTTCGGGAATCGTAGCCTGCGGTAAATGGAGGCGTGAGACAGTCAGTAGTTAACAGACTGGTCGGAGTCCAGGCAACGAGTGCATGTAACAGTGAAACTCGCAGCAGATGAAGAAGAATGAATCGGCCGTCGAAATATTTTGCATAAAATGGAAACAATAATTCACCTGAACAACTGGTAGTACTCTAAGCAAAAATGCTACGATTTGGTTGCCGTCGCTGCGGGAGCAATTCAGCATTATCAATGTGCCCCTATCCCATTTCATTCAAGGAACGCACACACGAGGTGAATGTCGGTCAACTATTCACTACTAAATTTATGGCTGCTGCTGTCTATCACTGTTAAAGTACAACTAACACTATTGGAAAAACAAATCCAAGATGGAACCGACCAGCAAGGAATACAAGTTTGAGGGAGAAGGGTATAGTGGGTATTTCTTCTGTCAACAGCAGGTAAGATGGGTGTATTGAACAGGTTTGTTTTAAAACAAGTAACGTAGAGCATACAATAGCCACTTGTTCTGTTGCGCAGATGTTTTCAGTGCAATATAGATACAAAGAAGAATGGGGATCAGAAAAGAAACGAAATGCAATTACTGTATGACGAGCCACTGAAGACCGTGGTTCCCTATCACCAAAGTACTTACATTCTCTGTCCAGCAGTAACCTCAAAATATTTATTGGTTGATTTCGGGTTCATCCTGTAGACACAACCAGTTGGCAGGTAATAATCGTAAGCGTTAATCACTAAGTCTTCATGAAACTTTTTTATTCTGGTGTTTATATTGGAAGGCGATAAAAAAGTACTACCGTCCAATACCATCGATATCCTACTCTTGAAGAAACTTAGAACATGTTATGAGCTCAAACGTACGAGGGCATGCTGAAACGGAATGCCTCCGAATTTCTATGTGAAAATTTTCAGTTTTTTAAAATAAAACAAACGTTTTGAAAATTCTACATCTTTCTTCTTCACTTCTACATATTTATTTCTCAATACAGTCACCCTAGCCATGAACACATTTCTCCCAAGCGATGAAAGTTTGTTGATACCATCAATGTAGAATGTTTGTCTTTATTGACGGAAACACAACCTCACATTAGTCTGCACCGCTTCATCACTATCAAAGTAAAGGCCACTAAAATGTTATGTAAGTTTTGGAAACCGATGATTATCGGATGGGACCAACTCGGGACTGTATCGAGGACGTTCGATGACAGCGAATCCCAGACGTGGAATCGCTCGTGCGTCTTCTGACGTTGCAATGCTGAAGGAGTGGTTGCTCCATGTGTGGACCAACTCTTAGAGTTCGAAACTCGATTCAAGCACACTGTTTTTCACACATAGACATAGTTGCATTACACACCACCATGTTACACTCTACAGTTCGGAGCTCTCTAGCGACAGAAGGGTGCAAATATCTAGACATGAAAAATAAAGTTGTAGAATGTTAATTACGCCTGTTTTATTTCAAAAGATTTAAGAATTTACACATAAAAATTCGGACGCGTTACTTTTCACCACGTCCTCGTAGTTTACGTCTAATAAATGTTCCATGGTATTCACATAAGCTCATCTACAATGTAACAACTCATCTAGAACGTAGTAACTCGAATTCTACCGAGTCACACAAAACTTCTAGGCTCTAAAAAGTCTTAAGAAGAGCTAAAAAATGTATTGACACTCGAATGTTTTCTGAGACCAGTACGGAATTGGATGGTAATAGCGCTAAAGTCCGTAGGTAACTTTAATGCTTGTGAAGGTTTACACTTGCATACATTTGACAATAATTTCATAATTTTTATCATTCTCCGTCTATATAGTTTTTACAATTACGTTTTTTAGTACCATTTTTCTCTTGAAAGACGTGAAACACCGCAGGACACATAGAGAGATGGAAAAGAGATCAATACGTGCACTTGGTGTCCATTAATCTGTGATGATCGCCAGAACATCTTGAACTGCTAACATGAAACGTCAAGCAAGTCTTGCGTTCCAAGGAACATTGTGATGAATGACATGACGGTATAACCACCGGTATTTGTCTAAGTGATCTGATAACATTTACTATAAAATACTATTTTGTGTAATGATTAGTCGGTCACAGGATTCTTACCTTGGTTTGAAGTGGTTGAATTAGTCACTTTTTTTTTGGGTATCGCTCTTTTGACTGGTTTGATGCGGCCCGCCACGAATTCCTCTCCTGTGCTAACCTCTTCATCTCAGAGTAGTACTTGCAATCTACGTCCTCAGTTATTTGCTGGATGTATTCCAATCTCTGTCTTGCCCTACAGTTTTTGCCCTCTACAGCTCCCTCTAGTACCATGGAAGTCATTCCCTCATGTCTTAGCAGATGTCCTACATACTCAGAAATTTCTTCCTCAAATTTAGGCCGATATTTGATATAAGTAGACTTCTCTTGGCCAGGAATGCCCTTTTTGCCATTGCTAGTCTGATTTTGATGTCCTCCTCGGTCCGTCCGTTATTGGTTATTTTACTGCTTAGGTAGCAGAAATCATTAACTTCATCCACTTCGTGACAATCAATCCTGACGACTTCTGATTACCTTTGTCGTTCTTCGATTTACTCTCAGTTCATACTCTTTACTCATTAGACTGTTCATCCCGTTCAGCAGATCATGTAATTCTTCACTTTCACTAAGGATAGCAATGTCATCAGCGAATCGTGTCACTAATATCCTTTCACCTTGAATTTTAATTTCATTCCTGAACCTTTCTTTTATTTGCATCATTGCTTCCTCGATGTACAGATTGAACAGTAGGGGCGAAAGGCTACATCCTTGTCTTACACCCTTTCTAATACGAGCATTTCTTTCTTGGTAGTCCACTTACCCCTACTTTTCTCAGAATTTCGAACACATTTTACCATATTACATTGTAGAACGCTTTTTCCAGGTCGACAAATCCTATGAACATGTATTGATTTTTCTTTAGTCTTGCATCCATTACTAACCGCAATGTCAGAATTGCCTCTCTCGTGCCTTTACCTTTCCTAAAGCCAAACTGATACTCATCTAGCGCGTCCTCAATTTTGTTTTCCATTCTTCTGTGTGTTATTCTTGTAAGCAACTTGGATGCATGAGCTGCTAAGCTGATTGTACGATAATTCTCGCACTTGTCAGCTCTTGCCGACTTCGGAATTGTGTAGATGATGACCGGCCGTTGTGGCAGAGCGGTTGTAGGCGCTTCAGTCTGGAGCCGCGCGATCGCTACGGTCGCAGGTTCGAATCCTGCCTCGGGCATGGATGTGTGTGATGTCCTTAGGTTAGTTAGGTTTAAGTAGTTCTAAGTTCTAGGGGACTGATGACCTCAGATGTTAAGTCCCATAGTGCTCAGAGCCATTTCAACCATTTTTTAAGTTCTAGGGGACTGATGACCTCAGAAGTTAAGTCCCATAGTGCTCACAGCCATTTGAACCATTTTTGTAAGGTAGGGGAGAGAGCGTGTCACTGTGAACAGTTCAATGATGGGTTTGTTCTTACCAGAATCGACAGCAAAGCATCACCGACGGCGATAGTTCAGGTATACATGCCGACGCCGCAAGCTGAAGGTTAAGAGATAGAGAAAGCGTAGTAGGATACTGAAAGGGTAATACATTATGTAAAGGGATATGAAAATCTGATAGTCATGGGAGACTGAATGCAGTTGTAGGGGAAGGAGTAGAAGAAAAGGTTGCAGTAGAATATGGGCTTGGAACAAGGAGTGAGAGAGGAGAAAGACTAATTGTGTTCTGTAAAAAGTTTCAGCTAGTAATAGCGAATACTCTGTTCAAGAAACACAAGACGAGGAGGTGTACTTGGGAAAGGCCGGGTGATACGGGAAGGTTTCAGTTAGATTACATCATGGACAGAGATTCCGAAATCTGAGAGAACTTCAAGCGTATCTCGTCATTCCTTAATACTTCCGTATCCCACCTCCTTGCGTATTGATTCTTCCTGACTAATGTCTTAAACTTCAGTCTACTCTTCATCACTACTATATTGTGATCTGAGTCTATGTCTGCTCCTGGGCACGCCTACCAATCCAGTATCTGATTTCGGAATCTCTGTCTGACCATGATGTAATCCAACTGAAACCTTCCCGTATCACCCGGCCTTTCCCAAGTACACCTCCTCCTCTTGTGATTCTTGAACAGAGTATTCGCTATTACTAGCTGAAACTTTTTACAGAACTCAATTAGACTTTCTCCTCTCCCACTCCTTGTTCCAAGCCCATATTCTACTGCAACCTTTTCTTCTACTCCTTCCCCTACATCTGCATTCAGTCTCCCATGACTATCAGATTTTCATATCCCTTTACATAATGTATTACCCTTTCAGTATCCTACTACGCTTTCTCTATCTCTTAATCTTCAGCTTGCGGCGTCGGCATGTATACCTGAACTATCGCCGTCGGTGATGCTTTGCTGTCGATTCTGGTAAGAACAAACCCATCACTGAACTGTTCACAGTGACACGCTCTCTCCCCTACCTTCCAAAAATGGTTCAAATGGCTGTGAGCACTATGGGATTTAACTTCTGAGGTCATCAGTCCCCTAGAACTTAGAACTACTTAAACCTAACTAACCTAAGGACATCACACACATCCATGCCCGAGGCAAGATTCGAACCTGCGACCGTAGCGGTCGCGCGGTTCCAGACTGAAGCGCCTAGAACCGCTCGGCCACTGCGGCCGGCCCCTACCTTCCTATTAATAACGAATCCTATACCATTTTCTTTTGCTGTTGATATTACACTATACTCATCTGACTAGAAATCCTCGTCTTCTTTCCACTTCACTGAACCCCACTATATGTAAACTGAGCCTTTGCATTTTCCTTTACAGATTTACTAGTTTCCCTACCACGTTCAAGCTTCTGACATTCCATTCCCCGACTCGTAGAACGTTATTCTTCCGTTGATTATTCAATATTTTTCTCATGGTAACCTCCCCCTTGGCAGTCACCTCACAGAGATCCGAATGGGGGACTATTCCGGATTCTTTTGCTAAAGGAGAGATCATGATGACACTTCTTTCAATTACAGACCACATGTCCTGTGGATACATGTTACGTGTCTTTAATACAGTGGTTTACTTTGCCTTCTGAATCCTAATGCCGTTGATCATTGCTGATTCTTCCACCTTTAGGGGCAGTTTCCCACCCCAAGGACAAGAGTGCCCTGAACCTCCGTCCGCCCCTCCGTTCTCAAACTGCTACCGTAGAAAATATGTGATACTGGTTGAAAAAATGGTTCAAATGGCTCTGAGCACTATGAGACTTAACATCTTAGGTCATCAGTCCCCTATAACTTAGAACTACTTAAACCTAACTAACCTAAGGACATCACACACATCCATGCCCGAGCCAGGATTCGAACCTGCGACCGTAGCGGTCGCGTGGTTCCAGACTGAAGCGCCTAGAGCCGCTCGGCCACTCGGGCCGGCTGTGATACTGGTAACATATATTTTTATGTTGTATCGGGCAGGATCGATTCGAAAAATAATTTATGCAGACAAGTGACTTATAATTTGACCTCTCCCCCGCCTCCCTTTTCCCTTCCACACCTTTACCCGTGTCAATTTTCGCTGTTAATACGCACTGTATATAAATCTTGTACTTGGGTGGCCTTCTCACTTTGGCTCCCCAAGCAGTGATTTGTGTCACTTAGACCTTAAACCGATCCAGAGCATTGAGCCTATTTTATAGGTCTGTGGTATTACATAAATCTTAGGAAACATTTTCGAAACGGTGGTATTCTGACCAGAACTGAATTAAACACGTAATTCCCTATCACTGGGGATACCACTTATTACGAACAACATGTCAGCTCCATAAACCGCCTCTATAACGATTAAATGTTAGATTACGGAACCAGAGGTCTCACGTTCGATAACCGGTTACTCATAGAATTTTTATCTGTCGCGTACCACTTCATTCGCAGCCAGAAGTCATTTTCAACGTGAGGAATGCCGAGTTGCAAGGGTGTTAGAAGACCAAGTTAAACTGTAGGTCCTCGTTTAAAGGTCTGTTGAACTGTAGCGTGTAGCAGGGCGGTGTGTAACGCAACTATGTCGTTGCGTAAGAAACAGCGTGCTGCAATCGAGTTACGAACTCGAAGAGTCTACACATGGAGCACCTCCTTCAGCATGACAATGCCACACCACACACTACATTCCGACGCCTTGAGTTCAGTCATCGATCATCCTCCATACAGTGCTGATATTGTCCAACCCGGTTTTCATCTGTTTTCAAAACTTAAAGATCGCCTTCGAGGACTTCACTTTGATAGTGATAAAGGGGTGCAAGCATAGGTGAAATCGTGGCTTCGTCAATGAAGCATACATTCTGCAGTGACGATATCAACAATCTGGTCTCTCGGTGGGAGAAATGTGTTCGTCGCCATGGTGATTATGTTGAGAAATAAAAATGTAGACATGAAGAATAAGGTGCAGTGTGTTAATAAAGTTTGTTTTATTTGAAACGCTTTAAGGATTCACATAAAAAATTCAGAGGCATTACTTTCAAACCGACTATTGTACATGAAAGGTAGAATTCCGTCAATATCCTCTCGAACTCTACGAAGGAAAACAGGATGCGACATTGAGAATAAGTCTTGACTGACTAAAAATGGTTCAAATGACTCTGATAACTATGGGACTTAACTTCTAAGGTCATCAGTCCCCTAGAACTTATAACTACTTAAACCTAACTAACCTAAGGACATCATACACATCCATGCCCGAGGCAGGATTCGAACCTGCGACCGTAGCGTTTGCGCGGTTCCAGACTGTAGCGCCTAGAACCGCTCGGCCACCCCGACCGGCCTGACTGACTCTCTCTCACTTGGAAGACACTAGCAGTCCATTTTCCTCTTCCGTCAGTGTAGCTCCGTGGAATAGGAAAGCAGACTAAATAACCTATCGTGGAATTAATTTCTGACAGTGCTCATAAAACTGCAGAGTGCGAAGACTTATCTTATTGTTGCGTTGTACCTTTGCTTTAAGCCTGACAAAGATTCGTACTGGTCAGGTTTTTTTCCTAGATAAATACACATTTCGGGAGACCACGGACCTCCGAAGGTAGCTCCCTTGTATGAACTGTAACACGTACCAAGTAAAATTTCGTGATCACCACTACTCAAAGTTGGTTGCAGTAAGCTGGGAATTTCCTCATCAGCCACTATTTTCTCAAGACTGCTGCACACAGTAGCAAAAGACAGTGACGTTAGCTAAATACAACGAACTTCTCCCCCGTTTTATTAAAAAAGGGAGTTGTGGGATAATACACGTCCCGATCTGGCTGGCAGACTGTCGTTATTGGACAAGTCCTGGCAGTGTGTAGCTACGAGAAGGGCGGTGAGGCAGAGGGAAGAGAGGAATAGTTTCCACCCAAAATATTTCTGTCTACTATGTTGACAGTGTAGCTTATCGGCAGTTGATGTTTCCGGTGTGAATTGGTAATCTACATACTACGTTGGACATAGTGTTTGATTAGCATTTTATATCTCATAAACTCAATCATCCACATAACGGACGGAAAAAATTCGATGAAAGGTGTTGATTGGTATAGCACAGTGCTGAATAGCGTAGCAAAGTTTCTGCAGTAAACTACGAGTCTGTATAGTCTTGTACCTTTCGTAGTGATGGAAGATGCTTGGGGTACCAATTATTAACAACTTCAAGGAGGAAAATAAACGCTTTCTGTTCACCCTCTTTTCGTTTATTTTTCTTACTCTCTCAACTGTATTTATTGTTTTAGACTGTACACGCTATCACACGTCTTAGTCTTCAGTCAGAAGCACGCAGGACTCGATGTGCATCCGCAGCGTATATCATATGATACAGAGCGTTAGGAAACTGCGCTGAAATACGAACGTTTTCCTGTTGCTCTCTGTCATATGACATACGTTGCGGATGCACATCGAGTTCTGTGTCCTTGCGAATGAAGAACGATCCATGTGTGTTAGAAATTGGCAGAATGTAAACTGGGAAACAATAAATTCAGCTGCAAGGAGACCACACGATTTTTGCATTTTTTTTTATTTATAGTACGTGAAGATCACAACTCAAATATCAACCGACCAAAGCACATCCATGCAACTCTAAAAAAGAATTGAGAAAATGGACTTAAGTAGTTTTTCAGAATCTTTTAACATCGCTCGCTCGCCATGTGTCTGTATGTGGTGGTGGATGAGAGGGGGGGGGGGGGGGGGGGTGTTTGCGGAGCCAGCGCTCGATTCCTGGCCACTGCAAATATTTAAAATGAGGTACATGTTCTGCGAGCATTGCTCCGGGAGGTGTAAAATACATAAATACGAAAAAATTATTTGTACTGCTTTTTCCAATTTATACAATCATTATAAACAATTTTTTTATAAAAGATCAGAGTTCAAGAATTTACATTTCCAATGAAAGCTGGATTTTGTATGCGATATGCATTTAGAAACAAGAAGAGGCGCAATTTTCAGAAAAAATAATTAGATATGTGTTAATTTGCACGTATTAGATGAATTTTATGTTTAAATCAGGTAAATAAAAAAACCAAAAAATGTCCAAAACAAAACTCGAACCATCGCTTACCAGTCTCGAGTGCTACTGCTGTTTTCCATCTTTACGTATTTTACGATTCACGGAAATACACATTTGTTTAAAAATGTGCATCAACCGAAAATCGAACGAAGGCCCTACAGATGGCAGCGAAGCATTCTTCCACAGGATCCCGTAGTCTAGTAGAGAGCTGACCATACTTCAGGGAACTTCAGACTTCATTTTCTCGAGACTTTTTGAGTGTGGCGTCTAATGCTTTGGTCACTGGTATTTGAGTTCTGAACTTCACGCACCATACATATAAAGAATTACAAAAATCCGATTGCCGTGTGGTCTCCTCGTGAGTGAGGACGAAAAAGAAATAAAAGAAGAGACATAAGAAATAATTATTTTACCTGCTTGGAACAAAATAACAATTTTGTAGAGTATAGTTCATCAATAATAAAATCCCAGAATGTACAGGGTGCGGCAATTAATAGCAGCTCCGCAAAATACGTCAACAACGACTAAATGTACAGGCTGCCATTTTCGCTCATGTAAGTTATAGCGGACAAAGTGACGAAGTTTCCTGCATGTGCAAGTTATATTTTAACGGTTGCAGCTACCGAGTTATAATACTGCCTTTCTTTTGATAGAACTGTAGGATTTTGTTTGCGGAACTTGAAAGAGCTTTCCAAGAGATCTTCAGCGACTTAATGTGGGTGCTAATTGATCGAAAGTGATAAGATAAACATCGGTGCTAATCACTGTCCCACTGTCAACGAGAAGAGATCTCACAGACGTCCGCCCTGTTTCACTAAATATAAGTAAATGCGGAACTCAGGTACGGTTCGACGGTTGGTATATATTTTTAAATTCTTGTCATGTCAAGTGCTCAAAATATTGACCTTGAGCACTGACACATACTACACACATCAAAAAAAGTTTTGCATCACCCCGGTTCCTAGAACTCCTGAAGACAGACGTTGACTGTGGATATTGTATCACAGACACAGTCCCTTTGACAGTTGAGAGATGTCACTAAACCCACCCAAAGATGGAAACAACCACGCATGAGCTGCGCCTATTAGACGGAGATCGATCTCTGATGAAGGCACTCTTAGAAGTTATATATGACGGTAGTATCTGTTCCCGAAGTGGCCGAAACATAGGTTAAAAAGGCTTCATTTTTGCGACCTAGGGCTGTTATTGCTTTAATTTTCAAAGCGATGTTGTTCTGGCATGAAGGAGACACAGATCAACAGGAACTGTCGATTACAGGCCTCGCTAGGGCAGCCCAAAAGCTACTACTGAAATGGATGACCGCTACCTAAGGATTATGGCTCGAAGGAACCCTGACAGCAAAGCCACTATGTTGGATAATGCTTTTCGTGCAGTCACAGCACGTCGTATTACGACTGAAATTGTGCGCAATAGGGTGCATGATGCGCAACTTCACTCGCGACGTCCATGGCGAGATCCATTATGCGGGGCCGACGTACGCCGCTGGTGGTCATTGAAGGCGTCGTAAAGGCTGTACAATACGTGAATGCCATCCTCCGACCGACAGTGCAACCATATCGGTAGCATATTGGTGAGGAATTCGTCTTCATGACATCGCTCGACTAGAATGGCCAGCATGTCCTCCAGACATGAGCCCTATCGAACATGCCTGGGATAGATTGAAAAGGGTTGTTTATTGACGACGTGACCCACCAACACCTTTGAGGGATCTACACCGAATCGCCGTTGAGGATTGGGACAATCTGGACCAAAAGTGCCTTTATGAACTTGTGGATAGTATGCCATGACGAATACAGCCATGCATCAATGCAAGAGGACGTGCTACGTGCTACTGGGTATATCCAGCAATCTGGACCACCACTCTGAAAGTCTCGCTGTATGATGGTACAACATGCAATGTGTTGTCTTCATGAGCAATAAAAAGGGCGGAAATGATGTTCATGTTGATCTCTATTCCAATTTTCTGTACAGGTTCCGGAACTCTCGGAACCGAGTTGATGCAAAACTTTTTTTTTTTTTGATGTGTGTACAAAGGGATTCCGATCAGACACCACTACAACTTTCTTTCTTTTCTCTAGCGTTGATCTCGTTCGGTATGGGTCTGCTTTTTCAGGAATTAGCATTTGGCGGCCACAAGGCAGAAAATACCGCTGGTTGCACTTCACTTATAAGAATAATACTAAATCCAAACTAACATCAAGGAGAAGAAGGTGGCTAATAGCTTCCGCCAACCAGACAGGATCCACTTGTTGTGGTTGGTCTCACCGACCCTGGGAACGCAACATGCAAACAAAAGTGAGATCTCAAACAGTGGAGGTTTCAGTACTGGACACGGTTCACTCAACATCAAGCGTCCTGGGTTCGGTCGTCGGCTACAGCCCCTCGGTCCGACACTGCCTACACACCGCTAGCGGTCGCGGCCTGACCTCGCTGCTCCGTCGAAAACTGAACTGCCTGACACACACGACGACCCGAAAGACTAGCCGTGGCCCCAAAGATAGTATCACAGTACTGGCTATCGATAACCGCTGCTGCTGCCACTCGCGGACAAACAATACTAGCAACTCAGCGGTACCATTAACACAAGAGCTAATCGAGACGCCATTACCTCTATTACACACGGCTCAACCGTTTTTATATGTCAGCTATTCTCAGCTCATCCCAGTGATGCCAACCTGAAGTCATGAAAGTCCAAAACTCTTCCTACAAGCTATTTCATTTCTACATCGATTTGTCCCTTTATTTCATGTCCCTCACACTTCAAAGTGTAGTAAGGTCTTCTGATAAGTTTTACATACTTTAGTTTCACATATTGATACCATACCCTAATCATGACAAAGATGGCAACAGAATTGCAAGTTTCCACCGGAAGCCTATAGCAGTCGTGCGGAATCTGGTGGATCCAATGGATCACACCTGGGTGAGCCACGCTCCAGTGGCTTTGCACTACGAGCGTCCTGTCCCACCATGATATACACTACTGGCCATTAAAATTGCTACACCAAGAAGAAATGAAGATGATAAACGTATTCATTGGACAAATATATTATACTAGAACTGACATGTGATTACATTTTCACGCAGTTTGGGTGCATAGATACTGAGAAATCAGTACTCAGAACAACCATCTCTGGCCGTAATAACGGTCTTGATACGCCTGGGCATTGACTCAAACAGAGCTTGGATGGCGTGTAAAGGTACAGCTGTCCATGCAGCTTCAACACGATACAACAATTCATAAAGAGTAATGACTGGCGTATTGTGACGAGCCAGTTGCTCGGCCACCATTGACCAGACGTTTTTAATTGGTGAGAGATCTGGAGAATGTGCTAGCCAGGGCAGCAGTCGAACATTTTCTGTATCCGGAAAGGCCAGTACAGGACCTGCAACATGCAGTCATGCATTATCCTGCTGAAATGTAGGGTTTCGTAGGGATCGAATGAAGGGTAGAGCCACGGGTCGTAACACATCTGAAATGTAACGTCCACTGTTCAAAGTGCCGTCAATGCCAACAAGAGGTGACCGAGACGTGTAACCAATGGCACCTCATACCATCACGCCGGGTAATACGCCAGTATGGCGATGACGAATACACGCTTCCAATGTGCGTTCATCGCGATGTCGCCAAACACGGATGCGACCATTATGATACTGTAAACAGGACTTGGATTCATTCGAAAAAATGACGTTTTGCCATTCGTGCACCCAGGTTCGTCGTTGAGTACACCGTCGCAGGCGCTCCTGTCTGTGATGCAGATTCAAGGGTGTCCGCAGCCATGGTCTCCGAGCTGATAGTCCATGCTGCTGCAAACGTCGTCGAACTGTTCGTGCAGATGGTTCTTGTCTTGCAAACGTCGCCATCTGTTGACTCAGGGATCGAGACGTGGCTGCACGATCCCTTACAGCCATGCGGATAAGATGCCTGTCATCTCGACTGCTAGTGATACGAGGCCGTTGGGATCCAGCACGGCGTTCCGTATTACCCTCCTGAACCCACCAATTCCATATTCTGCTAACAGTGATCGGATCTGGACCAACGCGAGCAGCAATGTCGCGATACGATAAACCGCAATCGCGATAGGCTACAATCCGACCTTTATCAAAGTCGGGAACGTGATGGTACACATTTCTCCTCCTTACACGAAGCATCACAACAACGTTTCACCAGGCAACGCCGGTCAACTGTGTATGAGAAATCGGTTGGAAACTTTGCTCATGTCAGCACGTTGTAGGTGTCGCCACCGGTGCCAACCTTGTGTGAATGCTCTGAAAAGCTAATCATTTGCATATCACAGCATCTTCTTCCTGTCGGTTAAATTCCGCGTCTGTAGCACGTCATCTTCGCGGTGTAGCAATTTTAATGGCCAGTAGTGTAGGATGGCCGGTGGCAGCCACCCAGCACGCTCGCACTCGGAGCCATTTCATTAAATGGTAGTTTAGTAATTATATATGTACTTGTTTGTCATTAACATACTGTGACAATTAGAAGTCGGGCAGGAACTCGGCAAAGACGTACCTGCACACCGACGAGCGCGCTGCAGATGCAGAGCTGTGAGCGCGGAGAGATGAAGGAGGGCCTGCGCGCCGAGCGCTTGCCCGCGTGGAAGATGCGCGCGATGCGGTTGGTTTTGGTGAGCAGCGCCGCGTACACCACGGTGAAGCAGAAGCCCGCGCCGAAGCGCTGC
This sequence comes from Schistocerca nitens, assembly GCF_023898315.1. Lineage (NCBI taxonomy): Eukaryota > Metazoa > Arthropoda > Insecta > Orthoptera > Acrididae > Schistocerca > Schistocerca nitens. Next base: position 419,524,502 of record NC_064617.1, on the reverse strand, counting down.
ACGCCGCACACCACGTCCGTCGGCCGCAGCACCAGCGCGAACGTCACGCTGTAGCACAGCAGGATGCCTGCGGGCGGCGCCACAAACACACAGCTCAGTAAGCATTGCGGCGGTCGTTAAAAAAAAAAAAATTACGACCATTTTTAATTTATTTTTTGCTTTTCAAGTTTTCTTCAGAAAGCATGAATAATATATTTAAATATAGATCGGCATTCTATTATTAGAAATAGTGTATAGGTTAACAGAAAATAGAGAAGCTTCAACTTATGCTGTAATTTGATATTTATGTATTTTTTTCAACGTGAAAGAAACAACTCCACAATTTCTAAACCAACATACGAGGGTTGGAACTTTAATAGTGGAAACTATTTATTTACAGCTCGTACAAAATAGATACGTGTTTCAAGTTTTACTGACCTTCAAAGTAGACACCAGCATTGTGTATAACACGTTGCCAGTGATATGGCTAGCGGTGCCAGTTGTGTTGACAGTTCGAACGACGCGGTATATTGCCCGACGAATTTGTAGCAGTTCTGAAGCGAATGCCGTGAAGTGTTTCCTTCAGATTAAAACTGAGTGCCTGACCGAGACTCGAACTCGGGACCTTTGCCTTTCGCGGGCAGGTGCTCTACCAACTGAACTACCTGAACACGACTCACGCCCCGTCCTCACAGCCTTAATCCCGCCAGTACCTCGTCTGCTCTTCATATCAGCGCACACTCCGCTGTAGAGTGAAAATTTCATTCTGTTTCCTTCAGTTTAGAAATCGAGTTGAACTTACAAGGGCTTAAGTGAGGGGAGTGCAGTAGGTGGTATAGCACTTAGCAACCCCATCACTCCAACAAATCAGTAACAGTTTGCACTGTACGTGCTTGAGCATTGTCCTGCAAAATGATGGTCAGGTCCTGCAGAAAGTGTCATTACCTCTGTCTCTATGCTATTCATATTTGGAACACAACCTATGACCAGCTTAGAGACAGAAGCGACGACACTTTCTGCAGGACCTGACCATCATTTTGCACTACAATGCTCAAGCACGTACAGTGCAAGCTGTTACTGATTTGTTTGACTGATGGGGTTGCTAAGTGTTATACCACCTACTGCAAAATGGTTCAAATGGCTCTGAGCACTATGGGACTCAACTGCTGAGGTCATTAGTCCCCTAGAACTTAGAACTAGTTAAACCGAACTAACCTAAGGACATCACAAACATCCATGCCCGAGGCAGGATTCGAACCTGCGACCGTAGCGGTCTTGCGGTTCCAGACTGCAGCGCCTTTAACCGCACGGCCACTTCGGCCGGCCCACCTACTGCACTCCCCTGACTTAAGCCCTCGTGAGTTCAACTCGGTTTGTAAACTGAAGGAAACACTTCACGGCATTCGCTTCAGAACTGCTACAAATTCGCCGCTCGAACTGTCAACACAACTGGTACTGCTAAGGGTATCCCACGACTGCCACATCGCTGGCAATGGGTTGTACACAATCCTGGTGACTACTCTGAAGGTCAGTGAAACTTTGAAACACGTATCTGTGTTGTACGAGCTGTAAATAAATAGTTGCCACTATTTAAGTTCCAACACTCGTATATTTTTATGCGATAAACAGCTAAGCCTTGAAGAGATGAACTTTTTGATATTTCGTTTACATAGTTAGCAACTTCAGTTCGCGAAATATTTTAATTTTTTCCTCAAATCGCTAATTATGTTTTACTTAATAGCTCTCATTACTTTCAAGCGTTTCTTTTCTTTTTTGTACGACTAGTCCACGTACGAATTCAATGAGCTGTGCTGACCGACCCATTCTTCTGTTACAGTTCCTCTACTGATGACACAATACTCCCCATCTCCTTTCACACTGGCGGGTCCACCACTTGTGACATACAGCGATCAGTTCCTCATTACACTGGGGTGTCTGGATACTTCCCATTAGGCAGAGTATGCTGGATGTCTCTTCTGAAAGTAGTCAGGCGCATTTTCTCTGATGGTGCGCCACATATCGTAAATTTAGTTTGTGCATTGTGTGACTGCAGTCAGTCAAAACAAGTACTGCTCATCGTCTCTCTCATGCGACGGCCAGTCTCAACGTTAAGCGTAGGTTTGTTTCCTGTTACAGACAAAATGATTTTTAAAGCGGAATGTTATGAGCCCATTCGATACAGAGGTCCCAAATTAGTGTATCGTGATATGTATCTGTAATAACAAGTAAAACACAGAGAATCACTAGTACTCAAGCAACGACTCGAGTGCTCCCTTGCCCGCGGTGACACTGTCACCGACGTGCGGCAGTGCTACTCAGCCACTGCTGGAGTACTGTTTTTTACTGTTCCTGTTAATACACGTCGATTGAACGAATATCGCACTCGACTAATGTGGGACCGATCTACTGAAAGGGCATGTAAAAGTTCCCTTTATAGATAGTTTAGTATGTAACGGAAATGGAAGCGACGCTTTCCGATGACAACGAGCGTCCAATGAAACATGTGTTGTATATGTTTGGGCCGACTCCACATATACATTGCTAAAACAAAATTGAAAATGTAAGTTGATTCTTTCAAAGAAGAAAACAGCAACCAGCCACTATTGATAACGCTGTTTATTTGCACGAAAAGCGCAAGTTCATCTTCTAAATTCTGTTCACGTCAAGACGCACATTTGTTATAGGTGAAATAAGTTTTTGGCATTTTATTCCCCTTCTCGGTGAAGGATTCTTGAGACTGCGTTGCCCTACATAAGAAAAACGATGTTAGAAACGACCTATTGAAACATAGCTATCTTTCATAACGCTCGAACACAGTGTAAACAAATCTTTATCACTCGTTTCCTGTAGTTATATTTTACTCACATGGAAAATCTCAAGTCGTTTTGTTGGAATGTAGTTGGCTTATATCTACGAAATACTTTAAAATATATGCAGTACTTGTTTGATTTGCGTATAACCGCGTTGCGTGAAGTAACACACACACACACACACACACACACACACACACTCCAGAAAGAGATGGCGATCTGACAGTAGGAAATTTAGATAAGTTAACCTTTCAATCAGGCATCGTGTGTGAATGTAATTTCTACTGTCATAATGTTTATTTATTTCGCATCATTTATTTTATTTCCAGTGTATACTATAATATTTACATAACAATATTTGCTTAATATCATTTAAGTAACATTTCCCAGCAAACTGGTTGCTGCATTTGTTAACTCTATTTTTAATTAATGCTCATTGATTTTAAATGGATATAATATAAGCTTCATTCTTTGTAAATTTTCTACTGCAAATCAATGTACATATTGGAATCTCTCTGAGAGAGAATTTCTTTGGCACTTATTGTGCTTGTAATATCGCCACCTTCGTGCACATTTTCCCATTTGGTGAAAACTTCTTGGTGTGTACAAAAACCTTGTAAAACTTGCTTGACTCCCCGAGGGTCCTGCAATAGCGGGATATTTTGAACCTTCGTTTGGACGCCGTTGTGGTGATAAAAGTTTGTTAAGTAGAAGTGTATTGTGGCTTTTAAGAACACAGCTCGAACATTATTTATTAGGGTGTGCAATATTTGATAGTCGCAATTGTACTGTCCACACATTCCAATTAATCTGAAAAAAAAAGAACAGCTGAAGAGTTGTGCAGCGTTTAATTGCTCAAATAAATTCGATAAAAGGTTCAATATTATTTTTCAAAGTTTTGTCGATGTTTTTAGATGTTTCGTACGCTAATGCACTTCCATAATAAATGTGTCTACAACGTTTTAATATAATAAATGTGCATTTAATTGTAGATTTCCTGTTTCGAAACCACAACTTTTAGAAAAATGGTTAAATGCTTTGAGAAGACAAGGTTTCCGACTGACAGAAAATCACTTCGATTCGGAACTTTTCGGGAGTGGTTGTCTCCTTCTGAACTGTATAAATTGCAGAAGGCTTGTCATTTCGAAGGAACCATCCCGGCATTTGCCTTAAACGATTTAGGGAAATCACGGATAACCTTAATCAGGATGGCCGGACGCAGGTTTGAACCTTCGTCCTCCCGAATGCGAGTCCAGTGTGCTGACCACTGCGCCACCCTGCTCGGGGTGACATATGTAAATTCGGGTTTGGCCGTGAGTCGTGCACCTATGGCCAAAGCGGTTAAGGCGAATGTTCGCGTAAAGCGAGAAGGTTCGCGTCCCAGCCTGGCACAGATTTTTACTGTCGTCATTCCCTTATACAACTGATGGTTGTCCGTACTCTAAACTGCGAATACATTTCATGTAGTTACGATTAAATGGTCCTTTCTAACATCGTTTTTAATGTCGGGCACAGTGGGGAATAAATATCCAAAACATTACGTAAACTTCAACAAATATGCATCTTGACGTGAAGAGCCGCCTGAAGATGAACCTGTCGATTCGAAACCTGTTACGGCGCTATTTGTGCAAATTTTGTCAATAGTGGCTGGTTGCTGACTTCTTCTTTGAAAGAATCAACACAGCCATTGTCTCAAAATAACAGTTTTCGACGAAATGGAATGAAATCAAAAATACAGTTCTGGCCATTAAAATTGCTACACCACGATGATGACGTGCTACAGACGCGAAATTTAACCGACAGGGAGAAGATGCTGTGATATGCAAATGATTAGCTTTTCAGAGCATTCACAAAAGGTTGGCGCCGGTGGCGATACCTACAACGTGCTGACAAGAGGAAAGGTTCCAACCGATTTCTCATACACAAACAGCAGTTGACCAGCGTTGCCTGGTGAAACGTTGTTGTCATGCCTCGTGTAAGGAGGATAAATGCGTACCATCACGTTCCCGACTTTGATAAAGGTCGGATTGTAGACTATCGCGATTGCGGTTTATCGTATCGCGACAATGCTGTTTTCGTTGGTCGAGATCCAATGACTGTTAGCAGAACAGGGAATCGGTGGATTCAGGAGGGTAATACGGAACGCCGTGCTGGATCCCAACGGCCTCGTATCACTAGCAGTCGAGATGACAGACATCTTATCAGCATGGCTGAAACGGATCGTGCAGCCACGTCTCGGTCCCTGAGTCAACAGATGGCGACGTTTGCAAGACAACAACCATCTGCACGAACAGTTCGACGACGTTTGCAGCAGCATGGCTGCGGTTACCCCTGACGCTGCATCACAGACAGGAGTGCCTGCGATGGTGTATTCAACGACGAACCTGGGTGCACGAATGGCAAAACGTAATTTTTTCTGATGAATCCAGGTTCTGTTTACAGCATCATGAAGGTCGCATCCGTGTTTGGCGACATGGCGGTGAACGCACATTGTAAGCGTGTATTCGTTATCGGCATACTGGCGTATCACCCAGCGTGATGGTACGGGGTGCCACTGGTTACACGTCTCGGTCACCTCTTGTTCGCATTGACGGCACTTTGAACAGTCGACGTATCAGATGTGTTACGACCCGTGGCTCTACCCTTCATTCGATTCCTGCGAAACCCTACATTTCAGCAGGATAATGCACGACCGCATGTTGCAGGTCCTGTACGGGCCTTCCAGGATACAGAAAATGTTCGACTGCTGCCCTGACCAGCACATTCTTCAGATCTCTCACCAATTGAAAACGTCTGGTCAATGGTGGCCGAGCAACTGGCTCGTCACAAGACGCCAGTCACTACTCTTGATGAACTGTGGTATGGTGTTGAAGCTGCACGGGCAGCTGTACCTGTACACGCCATTCAACCTCTGTATGACTCAATGACCAGGCGTATCGAGGCCGTTATTACGGCCAGAGGTGGTTGTTCTGGGTACTGATTTCTCAGGACCTATGCACCCAAATTGCGTGAAAATGTAATCACATGTCAGTTCTAGTATAATATATTTGTCAAATGAATTTCTTCTTGGTGTAGCAATTTTAATGGCCAGCAGTGTAGCTGCCCAAGCACCAGAGAAAATGCACCTGACGGCTCTTACGAGAGACAGCCCGTGTGCGACAGGTAGCTGGTAATAATCAGACCCTGCGCTGGCACGTACCTGTGAGCAGGACGTAGCTGAGCTCGCGGCCCGAGGCGCGCACGACGGGAGTGTCGTTGTGACGCGCGAAGACGCCGGCGACGAAGAGCGTGACGAGGACGCCCGTGGCGGACAGCGACATGGCGCCGATGGCCCAGCCGCTGCTGGCGCGCAGGAACACCTCGGGGATGTCGCGGCAGCGCGCGCGCGCCGTGTCCGGGGTCGTGCCCAGCGGGCACATGAGGCACTGCGTCTCGTCCGTCGGGTGCCGGATCTGTATCCACACATACACCTGTCACTGGAGGAGGGACTGCTCTCCGTTGGTGGCGTGGTCTGTCTTGAGAGAACAATGTTAGTTGGTGTTTCGCAAGTAACATTTCCTCCTGACTGCCTGCAAGGACTCATTGTTTTCCACTTTATTTTTGTTGCGCCCCCTCGCTTTATAAGGGCTGAGGGTGCAGAATGTCAGCGGCACGGGCTTCCCGCTGTACAGACAAATCTTTTAAAAAGCACGCAGTGGTAAACAATATCCACTGCCTGACAATGTGAAGCACCTAGAAGGGGAAGAGGGTGTGAAATGAAATTTTGGGAGTTGAAAGGGTATGTGAAGTTATAGTGGTTACAATTTACTATGAACTTGGCAGTATGAGCCCACTTATCAGTGTGATATTGCACCCTCCCTGGCTTGGATGAGTTCACCTATTCGATTGGGAAGAGCATCATAAAGCCGTTATATCCATTCCTGAGGCAAGCTGGCTCACTAATATTGTAACTGCTCCTTGATAGCCTATATACTGGCACTGGGACAGAGTTGACGTCCAAACTGGTCCCACACATGCTCTATCAGGAGCAGATCTCGTGGTCTTGCTGATAAGGAGTCCTGGTGAAAAATGGAACCACAGAACTGTGTCATGAGAAGTAACATATGAGGAAATGGGTTAGCTGTGAGATACCCGTTGTGCCATCAGTGATCATTCCTTAGTCACAACCAGCCGTGACATGAAGGCATACACGATGGCTCCCCACACCATATCGTCAGCATTAACACCATGGTACGTCTCCAAAACACTCGAAGAATGGAACGTCATCGCGATCGCCGTCATACCGACTGCCGATGGTCATCCTGCACACTGCAGAGCCGCGATATACCTCTGATCACAATGTGAAGCACTTCATCAGCAGTCCATCCTTCCTGGTCATAGCGCCACTCCAAATGCAGCCATTTGCGTTGTGATGTTAACCCAAGTCTATGGATGGAACGATAATTGCCTAGTACAACTGCTCATAGTCTCCGATCAATGGTGCAAGATGTCACAGAATCTTGGAGGGAGTGAATTAGTTATTGTCGGATGACAGGTGCAGATTTGATAGGGTTACGTAATGCTTGGTGCACCGTATGGTGATCCTCCCTTTTGATGGATTGCCGTGGTCAACTGGAACCTTAGATGATGACTATGCCTGCCCTCACGTTCCCATGCAGTCTAAAATCGGCCCACTGTGACATCTCAATGCCTCACAAATGTGGATACTGCACGGTTCTACCAGACAGCGAAATGGAGACTATGATGCCCCTTTGAAAACTGTGTAAGCTGTTGATAAGACTGTCTCACAAGAGTGTGCCGTATCTGACGTGTCCTACACAATCATCACTCAACATCCGACGCTGTTCACGCCCTTATACACTGATCAGCCAGAACATTATGACCTACTATCGATATAAACCTGTACAGGCGATTGCGGCCTCACTTGGCGAGGAATGACTATAGTCAGACGCATGCAAGGTAGATGTAGTATCAGTGATCGTGCTGTCCGTGTGTAGAATGGGGAAGGCTGAGTTTGACCGAGGGCAGATTGTGATGGCCCCGAGGCTCGGCACCAGCACTTCACAAACTGCATGACTTTTCGTGTGTTCGCGGAGTGCTGTGCTGAGTATTTTCAACACGTGATGATGCCGAGGTGAAACCACGTCCGGACGACATGAGGTTGGGTGGCCACACCTCATTACAGATGTAATGCTCTGGGGAACATTCACGTGGTCATGCATGGCTCCAGTGGAGCTCGTGCAAGGCACCATGGTAGTCAAGGAATATTGTACACTGGTTGCAGACCTCGCATACTCCTTCATGGATCAAGTTTTCCGATGGTAGTGGCATTTTTCAACAAGGTAATGCGCAATGTCACGAGGCCAGCAGTGTGATGAAGTGGTTCGAGGAACACAGTGGCGAGTTCCAGTTGTGCTGGTCCCAGAATTCGCAAGATCTGAACCAGATCGAACACATCTAGGATGTGATTGAATGTGGTGCCAGAGCTCATCGCCCCCCTCCCCGGAATTTACGGGAATTAGGTGACTTGTAGGTGCAGATGTATTTCCAACTCCGTCCAGCGACATCATTGTTTCCATGCCACAACGCGTCGTCGCTGTTATCCGTGCTAGAGGTGTACATATGGGTTATAAGGTAGGTGATCTCAATGTTCTGGCGATCAGTGTATACCCAGGCATGCCTGGTTACAACAGTAAACATAAACAACGCTAATGCACTACGGTGGCCGCCCCACATGTCACCGAGAATTGCAACTCTAATCACTTACATGCACCCCAATAGTATGTAGGTGTACGAAATTACATTCACAGCTGATCACGTTTTCAGGGTCCTTAACGTTTTTGTTAGGCAGTGTAATAAGATCGTAAAGCATTTGCAAATACTCTTAAAATATGTAAAAATTTGAGTTTTGTGTATGGTAATGCATCAACTCGCTGAATGGAACTGTGGCGAGAGCAAGAATGTCTGCGTTCCTTCAGCTTGCCACTATGGGGGGATAACGAAATTGACACGTGCGTAAGTGAAATGGCAACAGGTCCCTCTAATACCCCCCACCATCTCCCACCCCCCCCCCCCCCCCAGTTCGGCAACACCCCTGTATGTCACCTGCACGCATCTGTTTAGCACTTTAAAAATGTACATGTACGGAGACAACCCATGTTCGACTTCTACGCAGCTGTGGGCACGCCACAACTCGACCTTTTAGAGCTGAGTAGCGCTACGTTGCTGCTCTAGCGTCTATTTGTGGTCATGCAGAATCTGATGAGTTTGGAAGCGGTTGCGTGCTCGTAGGATCGGTTATGAGTTGTCACTATATAGGCCCATTTTTAGAGTGCTCAACGAAGATGTAAGCGTGGCACCGAGGGTGTTGTTGAACTGGAGGATCTTAGAGGGGCCCTTTGCCACTTTATTCACCCACGTATGAATGTTGATGCGATACAAGAGGGCTGGAAAAGCGTATACACCCTTTGCTATATCAGGTCACTTTCAAATTTCGTCGAAAGTGTTTAACTCCCTCCCCCCAGTAGTTCCACCCCGTATATCTGAGAAAATATTGCAGTCGCACTACACTTGAAAAGGGTCAGATAAATGGGTTTGCAGCCCTACTATGTCGTGAGCGAAGGGTTGAATAGTCCAGGAGATGTGAGCAGTGGCAAAGGTTGTTAAGAACGTCGTTCTGTCGCACATCTCTCTGCAGATTGTCGTTTTCAATTTTGGAATGTGTGTAAATGAACTTCTCAAGGGAAGGGGTGGTTTCATCGACGATCTTTGCCACCTCCTGAGGCCTAGTGGCGTTAGGCAAAATTTTGGTGAAATTTGGTGCCAATGTGACATCATTAACGCACCTTACACCGCAAATGATCTCCTGAGCTCTAGCCTTTTTTTGGCGTGTTGCGACTACTTGCTGTTTGAAGCGTCCCCCAGCAAGAGGGTGATAACGCAGAGTGCCAAACTTTTGCAGCATTACAGAAGTAGATTGTGAGCACCACTGAGCCGAATTTCAAACATGAGACGCAATGGGGGAAAATGATGGGGTATAAAAAAAGTGACCCTTTCTTTAAGGAGGGAGACGGTGTTAGTAATAAACTTACCATCAAAATTGGGGACCAAGTAGTACACGAATCGATTACTAACTTAGAAGCAAAATAATTCATGAAAGACGAAGTAAGTAGGTGGTCAGCAGCAGACCAGCACATGCAGAGAAGGTGTTGCTCCCCAAAAGAAATCTTTTCATTTCAAAACTAGGTCTTAATTACAGGTAGGTAGTTATGAATTTATGCCTCATGAACATAGCATTATACGGAAGCGTATCGTAGACTGTGGGACAACCGGAAATGAGACGGATCGAAATGCTTGAGATACGGAGTTAAGGGAAGATGTGAAAAATAAGCGAACTGATAACAGTGGAAATGAGGCGGTTCTCTGCAGAATTATCGTGGAAAGAAATATGTCGAAAAAAACAAACCAGAGAATGGGACAGGATAGCAGGACAGGTGCACGACATCGGGGAACAACTTCTGTGGTACTAGATGGAGCTGTGGAGGGTAAAAACTGTAGGGAAAGCAGAATGGCATATTTATCCAACAAATATTTGAAGTTATTAAGTTTAAGTGATACTCTGAGATGAAGAGGTTGGCGCGGGAGAGGAAGTCGTTGTAGACCTCGATAAAACCACTCAAATGACGGAAGAACATCCCTCCCCCCTCTCAAATACAATAAAGGATTTCGGGCATTACCCCATCAGCCTGCGTCTAATACGAGTAAACAGAAAAGAGTGCCACATTTTAATTTGCGTCTCAATTATTGTCACATGCGCACTAATAATAGTCGTCAAATACGTCAAAAACAACCATGTAGCAAGAGGAACTGGTAGATCCAACGCTTTCAGCGCGTTTCATTGAAGTCAATTAATCCGCGTTTACTTTGTCGATTACAGCGAAGCGTGGGACATCAGTTTTTCGAAGCCTGTACAATGGCGAGGCTACAAAAGCTAATCCGGCGCTAATTTTTGTTCTGTGTTTGTCTTGCTGCACCACGGTTTCGACACATAGTGACCTATGGAAGCAGGTATTCTGCGGATAGTGCTTTTCCACTAATTGATCAACGGCATTTGAGAACATTAGGTGACATTAAATCATCATTATTGTTATTTTCGTTATTCTATTTGACACGTTCCTAGGAGCAGTGACTACATGAGCACAGATAATGGAAGCTGAAGTGTTTGTATCAGGTTGAGCAAAATAGCATTGTCACCGTGAAAGACTTCTATGCAATGAAAGGGGGATTCTTTTCTTCTGTAAGTCATACGAATAATCAGCTTTGTTAATATCTAAAGTATGCGTACTTAATTAGAAGGTAAACAAGCTGAAGTGATATTACAAAAGTTTTCATATGAATAATTAACTATTCGTTTCTTATAGGTGATGCTCGTCACACGAAAATTTTGTGATTAATTGCGAACCTGATGTCACTAAACGTACGACTGGACATCAAAGTTGCAACAACATGAAGACGGCAAGCAAAACATGTCAAACTGTTACGAAGCAAACATAGAACTTAGCTATACAAATGATTAGTGGGATAGCGTTAACACACGAAGTAGGTAGGAATGACGTAGATCTACAGTCTGCATGCAAGGAAAGATTACGCACTGGTTGACTCATTCAGAGATTTCATGTTGATTGCTCATCTCCATGCTTTCCCTGCTCAGTGAATGCTCCATTTAATTTCCTGTGTGCAGCCGCATAAATTCAGCCCCTTCTTCTAATATTTAGGCTGTAAATTGTTCAACCACCTTCAGAGCGAGCCGAAAGACTAAAGCAGCAGCGTTTATTTCTTTATTATTATTTTAATACCTTAAAAAAGGTAGGCCGGCAGCGGCCTATCGACGGCGCTCTTCGGCCACAGAAAAACAGACAGTAAACATGGAGACAGTAAAACAGACACACATGAACGGTAAAAACAGGAGACATACATAAGAAATGAAACGAATGCGTTCGCGAAAGGCACTGGGTATACAAATAAGTTCAGCAGTGCACACAGACGTAGACAAACAGTTTCACACGCGAACGACAGAACACACTGAAGAAGAACACTGATGCACTGACGAAGGGAACACTGTAGCACATTGGTGATGATCTTTGGCGCACTGAACACACTGAGGAGATGGGGGGAGGGCTGCCACTGGGTGCAGGAGATGGGAGGGGGGAAGGAGGGGGGAGGAAGAAGCCAATGGGAGAAAGGAAGGGTTAGAGGAAGGGAGAGGGGAAGGGAGAGGGCAGTGTTGGGTGTCGAAGCCCAGTAAGGGGGGGGGGGAAGTGGGAGAGCTGGGAGAGAGGGGGGAGGAGGCAGAAAGGAAGGTGGGAAGGAGAGAGGGAGCTCTGGAGGAAGGGGGAAGGAAAAGAAAGGGAGGATTAGACCTGATAGGAGGGGTATATGGAAGGAACGAGGACATCATCAGGGAGGGGGGAGTTGGCGGAAGCCACCTCAGGCAAGGGTGTGGAGAGTGTGAAGATGGAGAGCACGTGGGGCGCAGGAGTACAGGTGAGGCAACGGGTTGGGATGGGAGAGGATGGGAGAGACAAGCAGGTGGGGAGGATCAAGCTTGTGGGAGGTGTAAAGGATCCATATCCATTCGAGGAAAAGGAGAAGGTGTGGAAAAGGAATCAGGTCGTAAAGGATCCGCTTGGGGGACGGGAGATGGATGCGATAGGCGAGGCAGAGTGTATGGCGTTCAAGGATTTGAAGGAACTTATAGTAGGTGGGAGGGGCGGATATCCAGACAGGGTGGCCATAACAAAGGATGGGACAGATGTGGGACTTATAATAAGTGTGGAGGATTTTGGAGGGGTTCAGACCCCAAGGTCGGCCGGAGAGGAGTTTGAGGAGACGGATTCGTGTCTTGGCTTGGACTGTCCAGAGATGGGGGGGTCCAGGAAAGGTGGCACTTGAGGGTGACACCAAGGTACTTGAGGGTGGGGGTGAGGTTAATGGGGCGGCCTTAGATGGTAAGATCGAAATCCAGGAGACGGAAGGAAGGGGTGGTGTTGCCTATTATGACTGCCTGGGTTTTGGAAGGGTTGACCTTGAGGAGCCACTGGTTGCACCAAGCGGTGAACTGGTCAAGATGGGATTGGAGAAGGTGTTGGGAGCATTGAAGGGTGGGGATGAGGGCAAGGAAGGCGATGTCTTCGGCATATTGGAGGAGGTGGATGGGGGGTTGGGGTGATGGCATGTCTCATGGCCTGTGTGGCTGGTCCCAGTGGAGGTTTGAGTCCTCCCTCAGGCATGGGTGTGCGTGTTTGTCCTTAGGATAATTTAGGTTAAGTAGTGTGTAAGCTTAGGGACTGATGACCTTAGCAGTTAAGTCCCATTAGATTTCACACACACATTAGTTTCTGAGGTCACTCCAAATATGTATGGAAACTTTTAGTATGCATCCACACATAATGCCCAAAATATTTTTCAGAGTTTGTTGCGGTCAGTTTTTGAAAATGTGGTTGCAAAGAGTGTTGTAATTTGAGGATAGTGCACATCAATTCAATGTCTTCTGTCCATCCATATGCCCTAGCCACAGCAGCAGTAATTCCTCTCGAACGGGCCGCGAGGGATTAGCCGTGCGGTCTGAGGCGCTGCAGTCATGGACTGTGCGGCTGGTCCCGGCGGAGGTTCGAGTCCTCGCTCAGGCATGGGTGTGTGTGTTTGTTCTTAAGGTAATTTAGGTTAAGTAGTGTGTAAGCTTACGGACTGATGACATTAGCAGTTAAGTCGCATAAGATTTCTCACCCATTTGAACATTTTTGATGGCATGTCTGCCGTATAGAGAAGGCAGAGAAGACGGGGAAGGATGGAACACTAGGGCACACCAGCGGAGGGGTAGAAGATGTAGGAATAGATGTTGTGGATGGTAACATAGGAAGGGCCATGAGAGAGGAAGGAGGCGATCAGACGGACGTAATTAATAGGAAGGGCGAAGGTTTGGATAAAGCACCAGCACTAGCTCCGTCCTTTTGAACTCGCCAACCGCGCCACTGCTGCTGCGACCACAGATACACAGGCGCCAGAGACGCTGATTGTCGGCAGAGAAGTACAACGTGGAGCTAAAGATATAATTCACACACGTTATACTTCTTTGCTGCCGACCAATGTCTCTGGCTCCTGTGCTTCTGTAGCCGCAAGCGCTCACACACACACACACACACACACACACACACACACACAAATATAACTTTATTACAGACGTCACGAACTACACTACAAGTTGGGAACTCTACATAACATTAAACGGGTTAACATGGTGGAAGATTGTAGGTGCCGTGAAAAAGAAAAATCATTCATTCAGTTATTTATTTTATCAGTATGATTCACTCTACTATGGATTTTTTAAATTCAGACCAAATCGTTTTTTCTAGCATCATCAGTGGTCTGAAATGTGCACATATTGTTAATTCTATGAAGAATTTTCAACTTACGTATTCTGTTCTTGTACATGCAACTCGCAAAAACCATTGGGGGAAGTGGCAACCAAACGGCTATTCACGTTGGTGTGAAGAATGTATGAAACTAGCGACATACCGTCAGGCTATCGGAAAAACATCTTCCACAAAGTTACGAAGATAGCAAGAGTCGACAAGTGCTGGAATTATAGCACAGTCAGCTTAGCAGCTCATGCATACAACTTGCTGACAAGTATAATGTACAGAAGAATGGAAAAGAGAACTGAGGAGCTCTTAGATGACGATCAGTTAGGCTTAGGAAAGGTAAAGGCACCAGAGAGTCAGTTTTGATGTTGCGATTCATAGTGGGAGCAAGACTGAAGAAAAGCCAAGACATGATCATAGGATTTGTCGACCCGGAAAAAGCGTTCGACAATGTAAACTGGAGGAAGATGCCCGAAATTCCGAGAGACAGTGGTAAGACATAGGGAAAGAGGGGTAATGTACAATATTTACAAGAATCAAGAGGATACAATAAGACCGGAAGACAATGAACGGAGTTATAATGTGTTAACATGTCCTAACGGGACGAATGAGATGTGTGTATCATCATGTCGTTAAATACGATAAAATTGTTAGTTTGCACTCTAAAAAAATTATAGAAAATGTTTTTTTACAAAGAATATTGTGTTTCATGACATTTTGATCTGTTAAATCGTGGCATATATTGTACTATCACCACTATTTATGTATTTGACTTCTTGGTTTCAAAGTAATATTTTACGTAAATTAAGAACTTTGCACCTCTGACTTCCCACGTCAGATGGCGGTTACTGAGCTATAACAAATTCTGTTATATTTGATGTCATGTTATTTGCATATTTTTCTTTTTTTTAGTCCTGTAATCTGACACCTTATAATTTACCTGCGGATTTTTATTCTTGCATGTTTTTTTAAGTTGTTTTGAAAATAACACGCCAGTGTATGATGACAAGATGTACATTTTTCCCCTTCCTTTTTGCTATGCGTTTTTAATGTAAAATTTTAAATTTGAAATATTCAATTAATGATTTGCAAGTGCACATTTGGTATTTTGTGGTAATCTCTTGCCAAAAAAGTAATGTTAAGTCGTCACGTGACACATGTCACATAGAAGGCGTTCCAAGCCCCTGTCACACCCGAGGTCTGCTGTATAGGTGAATGTAAACAGCGACTTCAGTTATTACTGATAATAACTAGACTCCAGTGCCTACGAGTTCTCATTTGTTCTTACCAACAGTTGGTTTATACTCAGGTTTATTTGTGGTCTTTTCTTTCTTATTCACTGATCGCTATGTGAAATGTTTAACTTCCAGCACTGAAGATGATCATTATTTTTAGAAAATCAATTTTGCTGTTAATAAATCATCAAAATTACGGCCAATGCTGACCTTCCTTCTAATTTTATTTATCTTATGGTCGTTGTGCACACAGCAGTCTATGGACTCGCCATTCAATGAACGGAGTGCTCGGATTAAAAAAGGTGTACGATCTATAGACGGTAGGGGCGAAAGACTACATCCTTATCGAAGAAACAACGACGGAAATACAAGAAGGGTTCAAGAGTGGAATTAAAATTCAGGGCGAAAGGATATCAATGATAAGATTTGCTGATGCAATTCCTATCCTCAATGAAGGTGTAGCAGAATTACA
The DNA here is from genome assembly GCF_023898315.1 of Schistocerca nitens. Lineage (NCBI taxonomy): Eukaryota > Metazoa > Arthropoda > Insecta > Orthoptera > Acrididae > Schistocerca > Schistocerca nitens. The sequence goes on along the minus strand of NC_064617.1, from coordinate 419,508,586 downwards.
GGAACTGTTGTATCAATGAACAGTGCAATAAGTACAGCGTAGGGATAGAGAGTATATCGAAGAAAGACGAAAGTAATGACAACTGGCAGAAAGGAGAACAGAGAGGAACTTAACATCAGAATTGGGAAACACGAAGTAGATGAAGTTAAGGAATTCTGGTACCTCGGCAGCAAAATAGCCCATGATGGATAGAGCGAGGAGGACATCTAAAGCAGACTAGCACTGGCAAAGAGGGCATTCTTGACCAAGAGAAGTCTACTAGTGTCAAACACAGGCCTTAATTAGAGGAAGAAATTTCTGAGAATGTTCGTTTGGAGTACAGAATTATATGGTAGTGAAACATGGACTATGAGAAAAACGGAACAGAGGAGAATCGAAGCATTTGAGATGTGGTGCTACAGAAGAATGTTGAATGTTGAAAACTAGGTGAACTCATATTGTAAGGAATAAGAAGGTTTTGCGCAGAATCGGAGAGGAAAGGAATATGTGCAAAACACCGACAAGGAGAAGGGGCAGGACGATGGGTTATCTGTTAAGAAATCAGGGAGTATCTTCCATGGTACTAGAGGGCGCTGTAGAGAGTAAAAACTGCAGAGAAAGACAGAGATTGGAATACAACCAGCAAATAATTAAGGGCCCAGGTTGCAAAGTGCTGAAGAGACAAGATTCAAACCCTGTAGCTCGTAGACGGAGAAATGACCTCAGTGCGCTTCTAACCTACTTATTGGTGACAACCTCCGTTTGGAACAACAACCACGGCAATGGAAATGTCCTCTTCGAAGTAGGTGATTTCAAGAAATCTCTGTAATGCACTGAAGAGCCAAAGAAACTGGTATACCTGCATAATAACGTTAGCGCCCCCGCGAGCACGCAGGAGTGCCGCAACACGACGTGGCATGTATTCGACTAATGTCTGATGGAACTGACACTATGAATCCTGCAGGGTTCTCCATAAATCCGTAAGAGCACGTTATGAGGCAGCCCAGATATGCTCAATAATGGTCATAGCTGGGGAGTTTCGCGGCCAGCGGAAGTGTTTAAACTCGGAAGAGTGTTCTTGGAGCCACTCTGTAGCAATTCTGGACGTGTGGGGTGTCGCATTGTCCTGCTGGAATTGCCCAAGTCCGTCGGAATACACAATGACATGAATGGAAGCAGGTGATCAGACAAGATGCTTACGTACGTCCCACCTATTAGAGTCGTATTTACACAAATAAGGGGCCCCGTATCAGTCCAGCTACACCACACCGTTACAGAACCTCCACCAGCTTGAACAGTCCCCTGATGACATGCAGGGTCCATGGATTAATGAGGTTGTCTCGATACCCGTACGTGTCCATCCGCTCTATACAATTTGAAACGAGACTCGTCCGACCAGGCAACATGTTTGCACTCATCAACAGTCGAATGTCGGTGGTGACGGGCCCAGGCGAGGCGTAAAGCGTTGTGTCGTGCAGTCATCAAGGGTACACGAGTGGACCTTCCGCTCCGAAAGCCCATATAGATGATGATTCGTTGAATGGTTCGCACGCTGACACTGAAGGCCGAGCATTGACATCCGCAGCAATTTGCGGAAGGGTTGCACATGTGTCACGTTGAAAGATTCTCTTCAGTCGTCGTTGGTCCCGTTCTTGAAGGATCTTTCTCCGGCCGCAGTAATATCGGAGATGTGACGTTTCACCAGATTCCTGATATTCACGAACATTCATGAAATGGTCGTGCGGGAAAATCGCCACTTCATCGCTACTTCGGAGATGCCATGTCCCATCGCTCGTGCGCCGACTATAACACCACGTTCAAACTCACTTAAATCTTGATAACCTGCCATTGTAGCAGCAGTAACCGATATAACAACTGCGCCAGACACTTGTTGTCTTATATAGGCGTTGCCTAAAACAGCACCGTATTCTGTATGTTTACATTTCTCTGTATTTGAATACGCAAACGAACGTTTACATTTTTATCTATGTACATGAAAATGTGAATTTGTTCAAATACTTAAATGTCCGAAAGTTCTTCACCGATTGCTCTGAAATTTTGAGTCAACGTTGCATTCGAATAAGCACGTGTATTTATACATCTAAAAGAGCGCGACATATAATACACAAATGTTGTTGTGGTCTTCAGCCCAGAGACGGGTTGGATGCAGCTCTCCATGCTACTCTATCCTGTGCAAGGTTCTTCATCTCCCAGTAACTATTGCAACCTACATCCTTCTGAATCTGTTTAGTGTATTCATCTCTTGGTCTCCCTCTGCGATTTTTACCCTCCACGCTGCCCTCCAGTACTAAATTGGTGATCCCTTGATGCCTCAGAATATGCTCTACCACCGATCCCTTCTTCTAGTCAAGTTGTGCCACAAATTTCTCTTCTCTCCAATTCTATTTAATACCTCCTCATTAGTTATGTGATTTACTCATCTAATCTTCAGCATTCTTCTGTAGCACCACATTTCGAAAGCTTCTATTCTCTTCTGGTATACAAATATATATGTAATAATTAAAGGGGAAATCATCATAAAATATAAATGTTCGTTTGTTGTATCTACGGAAGTTCTTCACCGATTACTTCGGAATGTTGACAAAACATTGCTTTCGAATAATTATATTAAACTGTAATAAATATTTGAACTGAGAAACTTAGAATTGTGAGTGCCACTTTGTCGTTGGACATATACAAATAATGCCTCCGAATTTTGTACTCTGTTCTCGATATCGGTTGCGGTCTCACATGTTATTCATGTTACCCCCTTCGCTGACCCAATTTGCAATCCTCTGCCACTAGAAGGCTCAGAACTGTAGCGTGTAACAAGGCGGTGTGTAGCGTAAGTGCGTTGCTGCGTGAGGAACTGCGTGCGATAATCGAATTTCGGTTTCGAAGGGTTCATCCACACATGGAACTCTCTGTCCTTCAGCATGACAATGCCAGACCACACACGAGTGCTGCGACAACGCCAGGGGTTCACTGTCATCGATTATCCTCCGTACAGTTAAGGAAAAGAAAACCTTCGAGGACTCCTGTTGACAGTGATGAAGCATTGCAAGCAGAGGCGAGGTTGTGGCTCCGTCAACGGAGTCAAAGAGTATACAGTGATGGTACAAGGAAACTGGTGTCTCGTTGGGAGAAATGTGTTCGTCGCCAGGGTAACTATGTTGAGAAATAAATACGTAGACATGGAGAATAAAAATGTATAATGTTAATAACGTTTGTTATACTTAAAAAGCTTTGAGGGTTTTCACATAAAAAAAATTCGGAGGTGTTACTTTCTAGCAAGCCCTCATATTTTATTTTTTCAACTGATGTTTGAAGACCTATTCTTTCTGCAGTTTCTTTAAGACTTTCAATTCGTTTTTTGTACTGTTTGAATTTCTTGCTGTATAATCACTTGGTCGTCTGCAAAAAAAAAAAAAAAAAAAAAACTATGTAGTGTTCCTTATATTGCATCTTCCTGACTTAACTGATTATTATTTTAAATGATTCATAGATTTTGTTAGTAATATTATTATTACACTCTAAGTTAAAACAGGGGATGACAGCAAGATTTGTGGGATGGAGTGCAGGGAGCCAGTGCTATACTACATTTATTTTATTAGAGGAAAAGCTCTAACCTGCAGCTGCACTCGCATATGAGCAGTTTCATTATGATGAGTGATGGTGAGTAAAAAGTTACAATGAAGATGTCTAAGCATTGTCTTCATTGCCCTAAATCATATCGTGTAGCTCATATCAACCAGTATAAGCATTTTTACCAGTATGATAAAGTGTAAAAGTCAAAGAGTAAATAGCTTTTTGAAAGAGTAAATATTTTTCTGTAATTCGCGTAATATTCTTCAAATCAATAAGTATTTTGCACTACAGTCTCTAAAGTAACCTCAGTTCTTCCTCAGGGTTCAAGCTATCTCCATACGAATTTTGATCGAAAATCAGCGGGTTAGTCGTGAAAAACCTAACAGACAGAATTACTTTCGCATTTATAATATTAGTATGAATAAATATTTCAGTTATAACATCTGTTTTCTGTGATACGATTTCGGTAAAATAAAGCCTGTACGATGCCCCAGGAAATGATCTAGTTACCTGTGAAAACGCTGTGAAGACTCGTCTGTTAGTTTTGGAGCTTAGCAAGTTCAAACAGAGAAATACACAGATACGACGGGTTTAGATAAAACTTTAAATGAGGATATCTTCCTTTTTCGTGAACCGATTTTGTGGAAATGAAGTCTATAGTGCGAAGACGCTATGAAAATTCGGCTGGTAGTTTTGGAGATTAGTGTGCTCGAATAAACAAGTAGACAGACAATACGGTTTTAACAACAGTTTAAATTGCGATCTTTTGTTTTCTGTGATCCGATTTTGATGAAATAAAGCCTCTACAGTGCCCCATGCTATGCTCTCGTTATCTTCGAAATCCCATGAAAATTCGTTTACTACTTTTGGAGAAGTTTATTAAAACACACAATCAGACAAACAAGGCAGTTTTACATTTGCGTTACTAGCGTAAATTAACCTATAAATTAAAATAAGTGAAAACTCTGCGCCCCCCCCGCCCACCCCCTCCATTTTCTGTGTGTACCTGCGACGAGAGTTTAACAGAAATTGCTGAATATTATTCCTTCTGTATAGGAGCACTTTAAAGCGAGTTTAATTTTAAGGCAACGCTTTCAGACTACAATTATTGGTGGCCAGCGAGATGGCCGTTTGAAGGAGCGTAGGGATACATTCCTGGGAGGTAGTTGGCGGTTACAACTGACCAGGTAATGTGAACCAAACAGATGTGGAGGCTCCCCTGAGAACTCAGTGGTAAGACAACTTGCTTTTTGTAGTAATGACCGTTTAGGGTCGCAAAAGAAATTATTGCCCGTCCTGTCTGCTATTTTCTTGTTAGGATCGAATTTTTAAACAGAACGCAGCAAGGCGAGTCAACTTCACTTTTGTTGGTGTCATGGAGCAGGTATCAAGTAGCGTCCAGGTCCATCAAAGAGGACCTCGTGAGCTTCATATTGAAAACTAGTGCGCTCTTTCCTCCCGATCTCAGTGCTTAATATTTGTTTTATGTTACATTGATGTGCTTGTACGTTGTCGATGTTCAAAGACACCGAGGCCACATCTCTTGACAAAGCCTTCCTCGGCGTCCCGCTAGGCGGCAGTGGAAATGGAAATGAGCGTTTGGCGTCATTGGCCGGGAGGCCCCTTGCGGGGCAGGTCCGGCCGCCTTGGTGCAGGTCTTATTACATTCGACGCCACACTGGGCGACCTGCGCGCCGGATGGGGATGAAATGATGATGAAGACAACACAACACCCAGTCCCTGAGCGGAGAAAATCCCCTACCCGGGCCCGTAGGACGGCAATCCGTCACGCTGACCACTCAGCTACCGGGGCGGACCTAGGCGGCAGTGAGGTGGTGCGATGAGGCTTTGAAGTGCTGCACTCGGATCGGCTCAAGGTCTTATAACCTCGAGAGCTAGAGTGCAAGAGCTAGAGAGTCTTGTGGGACATCAGGGGAGTTATTTGCATGCGTAGGAGATGCGGCAGGGTTGGCACACTGTTCCCTTGGTGGTCGCATTTATAGTAGATGTTCTCAGGGTCACCTGCAAGTGAAGTGGAATTAGAGTTATGTTTAGAGTTAAGAAATGGTTCAAATGGCTCTAAGCACTACGAGACTTAACATCTGAGGTCATCAGTCCCATAGACTTAGAACTACTTAAACCTAACTAACCTAAGGACATCATACACATCCATGCCCGAGGCAGGATTAGAACCTGCGACCGTAGCAGCAGCGCGGTTCTGGACTGAAGCGCCTAGAACTGCTCGGCCACAGCGACCGGCTTAGAGTTAAAATGAGCATTGACATGAAAGTGTTGTGCTTGCTGGCTCGCTAATGCTCCGTCGAGATTACGAATTGTGTATGCGCTGTTGAATGCAATGTCTCTTTTATCTAAAGGTCAACAGGCACAACAAGTACGGTTTGTGTCATTTGACGATTTGGCTCGCTTTCGCCGTATTGCTCGTGGAGTTTCATTGTAGCGAAAGAAGTAGAACGCAAACGAATAAACAGTGAGCTACGCAAACACTTTCCAGCTTTGGTATTAAGAATGTCACCGATTAATCTCGTTTGATAGTGTGACAGTGCTTGAGACCATTATGTTCAAGTCTATTTTGTAAGTGGTACATCGACTGACCATTCGGTTACCCCACGTTTCAGTATTTTATTTTGGCTGAGTGCTGTTACGTTTTGTGTTCTCATGCTGATGCTTATCCATGAAGTGGTAAATTTAGCAGCAGGTACCTTTACTCTTGTTAAAGGTTTTTAATTGTTTGAAAAGTAAATATATTTTTTGACTAATTCTGCGCTTAGTTAAGATTTGTGATCTATTTTCCTAAGAAAGAGAAATTTTGGTTAACCTATGATTCGTGTCACGCAAGGTGCACTTGAAATCATGTTCTGGGAAGGTTGTTTTAATATTTTCATGTTACTTTCCATGTGTTGATAAAGTCTTGTTTCTTTAAGACACTGTTAAGAGTAGAATTTTACTCTCAGAAAGCCCCAATTTAAGATCTGTTTTAGCACCGTTACTTGGTTCTGAGACCACATTACCCAAGAAAGTTTTTCTTCCACTTCAGAGTGTAAAGTATTTAGTTGATTATTTCATTTTAAGTCGTGTGCTATTATTCTTTCTTGCGTGTGTTTTAGATCAGTGAAGAATTTTGATCCCCAGTACACCATAATTAATCCATGTGAGAAGGGAACACTTTGGTAGGCGGGACCATGCGGTTATTTTTGAAGCTGTTGTGAGATGTTGTACTCCACCAGACGATTGTATCTAATTTAATGTTTACTGGTCTTAAGGAAATGTTGTTGTCCCTGTTGGTGACCTTTATTCTTGTTTTTTAAATTTTTAAGCTGGCCGTTTACAGTTATTTGATAAAATAGAATTACGTAAAAAATTGCCCATGTGTATTTCGGTATTTGGATTTGGTACGATCGACTACTGAATTGAGTTTGCTATATTGTGGTAATCGCAACACCGACAAGTAAAGAATGTAGAGTAATGAAATTTTGGGAAGACATTTGTCTCGGTAACCTATTTAAGTGATTAACATCGCAAGATCACAGATTAATTTGAGCGCGAAATAAGTAATAGAAAATGTGAACTGCTGGTACGCTAATAACCGGTGTAAGCACCAGCATATTGAACGCAAGCTGGCAAACATGCATGCATTGTGCTGTACAGGTGCCGGATGTCAGTTGGTGGGATGTATTTCCATGCCTGTTGCACTGGTCCATCAATACATGGACGTTTAATGCTGATTGTGGATGACGCGGGAGTTGTCGTCTGATGATGTCCCATATCTCCTTGATTCGAGAAGCACAGCAACATGTCGACACTTTGTAGAGCATGTTGGGTTATAACAGCTGTATGAGGGCGAGCGTTATCCTGTTGGAAAACACCCCCTGGTATACTGTTCATGAATAGCAATAGAACAGGTTGATTACCAGATCGACGAACAAATTTGTAGTCAGGGTGCGTGGGATGACCACTATAGTGCTCCTGCTGTCATTCGAAATGACACCGCAGACCAGTGTAGGTCCAGTGTGTCTAGCACGAAGAAGCTCACCTGGCCTCCTTCTAACCAACACACGGCGATCACTGGCACTGAGACAGATCCAGCTTTCATCAGAAAACACAACAGTCCTCAACCCTGCCCTTCAATCAACTCTCTCTTGACACCATTGAGGTCGCATATGGCGGTGCTTTTGGGTCAGTGGAATGCACGCTAGAGGCCGTCTGGTTCGGAGTTATCCTTAAAGTAAGCAATTTTTAACAGTTCGTTGTGTCACTGTGGTGTCAACAAGTGCTCAAGTTGCTGCTGCAGATACAGTATTATGCGCCAGAGCCATAGGCCGAACACGATGGTCTTTCCTCTCGGTAGTGCTACGTGGCTGTGCGGAGCCCGATACTCTTACGATCATACATTCTCGTGACTACCTCTGCCAACAGTCATGTGTAGTGGCTACAATCGTGCCAAGTCTTTCTGCAATATCACAGAAGGAACCTCCAGTTTCTCGTAGCCATTTTACACGACCCCGTTCAAAGTCAGTGAGGAGTCGATAATGGCATGGTAAAGATGTCTTCCACGAGTAATGAGTATGTTGGGGTGGGACACTACGAATGTAGTGTGTGGACATACAAGGTGAGAATGTGGGTCTCGCGGGAGGCGTGCCCGAGATCGTCCCTGCAGTCGCACTGTCCTCTGTGCCCACGGTGGCTCAGATGGATAGAGCGTCTGCCATGTAAGCAGGAGATCCCGGGTTCGAGTCCCGGTCGGGCCACACATTTTCACCTGTCCCCCTTGATGTATATCAACGCCCGTGAGCAGCTGACGGTATTAATATAATTCTAATTTCATTAACTCACTGCGTCCAGCCTCAAAGGCAATTGGCGCTCACAACTCTTGCAGCGTGGATTGAATGCGAAGATGACTTGCATCCAGATAGTGGCCCTACTAGCGAACTTTTACACAACTGGCGCGAAACTTGAACAGACAGCAACTTGCAGCTGGAGAAACACGTCTACCAACTTTCATTTACGTCGCAAAACTCCTTCTTTGTGTTGCGATTTTGTTTGCGTCAGTGTATCTGAATTATGGAGTCAAATTTGGGCTCTTTGAGTTGTTAGACTGTGTTACTGCCCTTCTTCTTCACCTACGTCCCATTTAAGCAGGAGATCCCGGGTTCGGAGTCCTGGTCGGGCCACACATTTTCACCTGTCCCCCTTGATATACACTCCTGGAAATGGAAAAAGAACACATTGACACCGGTGTGTCAGACCCACCATACTTGCTCCGGACACTGCGAGAGGGCTGTACAAGCAATGATCACACGCACGGCACAGCGGACACACCAGGAACCGCGGTGTTGGCCGTCGAATGGCGCTAGCTGCGCAGCATTTTTGCACCGCCGCCGTCAGTGTCAGCCAGTTTGCCGTGGCATACGGAGCTCCATCGCAGTCTTTAACACTGGTAGCATGCCGCGACAGCGTGGACGTGAACCGTATGTGCAGCTGACGGACTTTGAGCGAGGGCGTATAGTGGGCATGCGGGAGGCCGGGTGGACGTACCGCCGAATTGCTCAACACGTGGGGCGTGAGGTCTCCACAGTACATCGATGTTGTCGCCAGTGGTCGGCGGAAGGTGCACGTGCCCGTCGACCTGGGACCGGACCGCAGCGACGCACGGATGCACGCCAAGACCGTAGGATCCTACGCAGTGCCGTAGGGGACCGCACCGCCACTTCCCAGCAAATTAGGGACACTGTTGCTCCTGGGGTATCGGCGAGGACCATTCGCAACCGTCTCCATGAAGCTGGGCTACGGTCCCGCACACCGTTAGGCCGTCTTCCGCTCACGCCCCAACATCGTGCAGCCCGCCTCCAGTGGTGTCGCGACAGACGTGAATGGAGGGACGAATGGAGACGTGTCGTCTTCAGCGATGAGAGTCGCTTCTGCCTTGGTGCCAATGATGGTCGTATGCGTGTTTGGCGCCGTGCAGGTGAGCGCCACAATCAGGACTGCATACGACCGAGGCACACAGGGCCAACACCCGGCATCATGGTGTGGGGAGCGATCTCCTACAGTGGCCGTACACCACTGGTGATCGTCGAGGGGACACTGAATAGTGCACGGTACATCCAAACCGTCATCGAACCCATCGTTCTACCATTCCTATACCGGCAAGGGAACTTGCTGTTCCAACAGGACAATGCACGTCCGCATGTATCCTGTGCCACCCAACGTGCTCTAGAAGGTGTAAGTCAACTACCATGGCCAGCAAGATCTCCGGATCTGTCCCCCATTGAGCATGTTTGGGACTGGATGAAGCGTCGTCTCACGCAGTCTGTACGTCCAGCACGAACGCTGGTCCAACTGAGGCGCCAGGTGGAAATGGCATGGCAAGCCATTCCACAGGACTACATCCAGCATCTCTACGATCGTCTCCATGGGAGAAGAGCAGCCTGCATTGCTGCGAAAGGTGGATATACACTGTACTAGTGCCGACATTGTGCATGCTCTGTTGCCTGTGTCTATGTGCCTGTGGTTCTGTCAGTGTGATCATGTGATGTATCTGACCCCAGGAATGTGTCAATAAAGTTTCCCCTTCCTGGGACAATGAATTCACGGTGTTCTTATTTCAATTTCCAGGAGTGTATATCAACGCCCGTGAGCAGCTGACGGTATTAATATAATTCTAATTTCATTAACTCACTGCGTCCAGCCTCAAAGGTAATTAGCGCTCACAACTCTTTAAGCGTGTATTGAATGCGAAGCTGATTTGTATCCACACTGTGGCCCTACTAGCGAACTTTTACAACTGGTGCGAAACTTGAACAGACAGCAACTTTCAACTGGAGAAACACGTCTACTAACTTTCATTTACGTCGCACAACTCAATCTTGGTGTTGCGATTCTTTTTTTTGTCAATGTATCTGAATTATGGAGTCAAATTTGGGCTCTTTCAGTTGTTAGGACAATGTTCCTGCCCCTCCTCTTCATATAGGTCCCGACGATTAGTTTCGATTAGTTAATGTTCAGAGCAGCTGCTTGATTCACACTTGCAAGTAGGATCGACTCAAATGCTGCGGCCACACGGCATGTTATCGTCTTTAGTGAGTGACATTTGTTAGCGGAAGCGGCAGGCAAGCAAGATGAAACGCCGCGAGGGGAAGAGCGACTGCGACCCACTGAAACCTAGATACGTGTCTGGTTGGATCTAGGAGCTAATGCCCGCAAATCTGCTTTTTAACGCCCTCGGCGGGCCTACAAGATTTGCGACACGGTCCTGGAGCGCCACGTCTGTCAATGCTCGCCGCGCAGGGGGATCGACAGCTGAAGCGCCACCTGCTGCGGCGGCGGGCGCGGAGTGGCTAAATCTGACACCTGTTGCTCTCCCAGCTACGGACAATGGACGCTGGTGGTGGCTGGTGGCGCGCGGGGCGGGACCGTCCCAGCAGCGCATTGTCCGCACCCGCTTTACGGTCGCCCGTAAACGCGCGGCCTAGCGTTGCCGCACACCTGCGTTCGTGCAGGAAGCGTTTACAGTGCAGGCGCCTGAAATTATGGTCCATACCGGTGTTCACAAATAAATAAAAAACAAACTCTTCGTTTTTTCCTCGTCGTGTCGCTAGTACTACGACTGCAGTTAGATGATGATGTCGTAATCGAAGGCGGTACATAACTGGCCAGACTTGTTGGATAGTGTTGAAAATGCAAACATAAGTGTAGCATCAGTCAATGAGCCGTCCAGATTAGTGCGACGCCTGAAAACAATACTCTCCTACGAGTATTTGTTTCTTCCTATCTTGTATCATTACTTACATTACTACATTCATAACACTGCCAACGAGAAAATAATTAATGAAAGGTGCTTACTTCTCATCGGGCAGGTACCACAATCGAAAAAAAAATCGCTGAAATGACATTTTCCTCATCGATTGTAATTATACTTATTGTTTATTAACTACTACTTGCAAATTTCGGATATGACACAACAATCAAATGGTAATTGTCGTGCATGAGGAGAGACCACCATATTGTCCAGCCACCAGCAAACCGACTGCAAGTATAAAACTTACGACATGTAGTCATGCCGAAAATATGTATCGGAACAAGCACCAGCAGTCTACTTGTCAGAGGTTTTATGTTTTCCCGCCAGATGTTGATGGCTGGTGGGCGCGGCGATCTATTTTCAGGTACGACAGTTACTGTTTCATGATGGCATCATAGTCGAAACTGGCCAATGATAGTATAAAAAATAATTGAGGTCGATGGTTCAAATGTTGTCATTTCGAAAAGTGGCTTATCTTCTGTAACACAAGGACGTCTGCTGAATGAGGAATTACGAAATCAGCAGGAAAAAGGGCACACCCAAAACTGCTTCAAGTCACTGAAAAAATAGAATCTACTTTTAAAAAAACCAAAAAGTCTTTGTGGAAGAGTTGCGGGCACTGATGTTGGTAAAGTTACCGTCTGATAACACAATTTTTATCAAGTTTCTTTCTGATAGTCTGATGATGTATCACACCCGAAAAACATCACTTCACACTACCTGACAAAAAAGTGCAGTACTCAGGACGTGGACGGATGTCAGTGTAAGTTCGAACACGTACGCATGATCGGCAGATATGTAAATGAGTTGCAGTTCTCTGTGACTGGTAGAACGGACACCAGAGCGCATTGGTGTTGTTCGTGTTTAGTCTGGTGGGGTATATCAGAGTAGTGAACAGCGTCACGTGTTGAATGATCACTATGAACGACACGAAGATTCTGCTTACTAGTGTGAGACAGCCTTATGAGCACCTGACAGACTTCGTGCGCCTCCATTTCGCCGGCTTCTCGAATCGTGCAATATCGAGATTTATGGATCACTCAAATGTAACAGACTAGGAATTTGAGTCGGATGGGAAGTGTGCTCAGATAACCGAGGCCGTTAAGGCGACCGACAATGCTATGTGAGAGATTCGGGTCCGAGTCACGGTCGGGCAGAAATTTTCACCTGTTACCACTGATTCATTTCAGTGCCATGTGCTGCTAATGCCATTGAACATCTTCAATAAGATTTAAAATTTGACAGTGGGCCGATACTGGACGACATGGTAATGAGAGGGCAGGCATACTCGTTGTCATGGTTTCGGGCGATCACTTCTGACGACCACAAGGGAAGATCGCCGTATTGTCCACCAAACCCAACGTAAACCCTTAGCATCTGCGTCCGTCATCTGAAAACAAGTGATGGACATTGTGTGTCATACCGCACCATTTGCCGGAGGCTAATAGCAACTAGACTAGGGAATTACTATCCCATGTACAGGCTGCCGTTAGCACGACAACACAGACGGCTGCATTTGGAGTGGTACGTAATGGGAATGCGCGTTTTGCGGATGAATAGCGTCGCATTGTATTGAGCTATGAATCGCAGTTCTGCACTACCTCGAAAGATCAGTGTCGCCTAGTAGGGCGATGACCTGGGCCTATGGGGGAAGGGAGAGGGGTGGGGGGGCGGGGGGGTAAGTCCCATTCTTCCGATGTTACTGAAAGACAGAGTGGTGGTCCTCCTGGAGTCATGAAATACGAAGCCGTCGGGTTGACTTCAGGTCGTGGCTGGTAGTGAATGAGGGTATTCTGATGGTACAACGGTGCGTCAACGACATCCTGCAGCCTCGTATGTTACATCTCAAGTGACGTTATTGTGGTGTCAGTTTCCAAGATGATAATGCTCATCCACAAGTGGCCAGTGTCTCTATGAACACTCTACGTGAAGTAAAATTTAAAATTTTCCATGCGAACGAAGTCTGTTCCTCGTTCGGCTCACCTGAGGATGGCTGGCAGTTTTCCAGCCGAAGTATCGTGGAATGAAGTTTACGACGACCGGCTGCAATCTCTTTGAACACTCTGCGGGATGTTGTGGTACTCCTGTGGCCTGAAAGATACCCGAGATAGGTCTCTTACAGAATACATGTGTGAACAGCCGGACCTCAAATTCGTCCCAAAGTCTGTAACCAGGACATGACGGATCAGTTGCAACAATTGTCGACCAGCTAGCTTTAGGAGAGGATGACACCCATTCCAACTGAATTAATGCATGCATCCAGGACAGAAGGGGTGCAACTCATACTGATAAGTAGACTGGCGTAAGTTTGATTCGTTTTTATAGTCACCGCAATAACATCAACTACCTCCTACTCTTGAAATTTCAGTTCATTTTCTCATCTCCTTCTGGACAGGTCACTTATTTTTGTCAGGCAGTTTAGTACCTATAACAAGGGAATTCTTGTAAGTAAGCAACTTGAGGAACTCTTAAGGTCATACTTAGTCTATCGTTTAAAGATAGCATGCATCTATGCGTTCTCATGTCAGTAGTAGACAACATTATGTAGGAATTAGGTCATTACTTATAGAGAATAAAAGACGCATTAGAAAAGATGCACATGGAAAAGAAAGGGGGGAAATTCTAGGTGCTGGTAGTGCTAGAAATATTCATTCGTGAAAAGAAATATGACTACGGTCTTAACGTGCAAACGAAAGACAATGAAACAAGATTTATTTGACAGTATTTTTTCAGTTTTAATTAAGGTGAATAGTTATAAATATTTAGTACCTCGTTGACGTGACAGCTAGAGGTTGGTGATCGCAGATGTTCAAATTCAAGTAATATCTTTGGTAATGAGGGAAGAGGGTGTGACCACTGGTATGGCGTTATGGGTCACTCAACAGCTGCGCATATACAGTGGTTCCTTGGGCATACTAGCTAATTACGATACTAAATTCCCAGAAGAAGTACAGGGAACAGGTGGATAGAGAATATTAGCTTTATTATCACAGCATTCATCCCAAAATTAGAGCGTAGTTCTCAGTCATCAAGTTTATGTTAATGTTAAGAGTTTTTTGAGAAATAAGTCATTGCTTCTAGATAACGATTACTTCAAGCGACAGTAGGGCTAAAAGTATAAGCATTGGATTAAATTTGTAGTCGAAGTTCAAAGAGACTCTTCGCGGACTAAAGTTTCAAACTTAAGTAAATAATACAAATCAGCACGAAACTTTAAAGTGCACGAACTTGAAGCAACCATGGAGCCATGGTCAAATATATTTCATTTTATTTTATGAACGTCAAAAATGCGTTGTTATTGGTTTTAGTGTTTTACTCATATGAGCTGAGTGTTGGAGACTCACTGATGAGCACGTTGTCTTTTGAAACGCTCTGCTATGTTGTCCAAAGTACAGTCGAAGTGCTTGAATACTACCAGTTATTACAGAATAAGTAAAAGCAATAACCTAACTCAGTGATTCCAGGTGGAAAACAGAGCACTGCAGCGGTCAGTGTGAGTAGGCTCGTGGAGAACGCGGGTGGGTCGACCAGACGGAGTCACTGCCACTCACCTGGTACTGCGTGCAGTTGAAGCAGTGCCAGCAGCAGCTCTCGCCCTCCACGTACTTCTTGGCCTGGCCGCTCTCGCACGGCAGCGAGCACACCGACTCCGGCGGCTGCGGGTGTCCCAGCTTGAATTGGATCTCTGTAGCGGCAGAAAAACTCCTGTTATCAAGGAACACAATTGGACTTTGTTGGAGCAGATGTAGCACATGGTAAGTGTGAGGGGTATTCTTTTTCAACCAGCGACCGATCGCGAAATGGAAAAGACAACGAAAATTAAAAGCGATATACAGGACACAAAATCCCGTCTGAGACCTGCGAGCATTTTTAGTTAATAATTGGCAACCAATGCTGTAAAATCGCAATAAAGTCATGAGATGTTCAATTGACTCTTATTACAAAATGTTACGCATTTCAGTATAATAATACACGGTGTTTCAAAAATGACCGGTATATTTGAAACGGCAATACAAACTAAACGAGCAGCGATAGAAATACACCGTTTGTTGCAATATGCTTGGGGCAAAAGTACATTTTCAGGCAGACAAACTTTCGAAATTACAGTAGTTACAATTGTGAACAACAGATGGCGCTGCGGTCTGGGAAACTCTATAGTACGATATTTTCCACATATCCACCATGCGTAGCAATAATATGGCGTAGTCTCTGAATGAAATTACCCGAAACCTTTGACAACGTGTCTGGCGGAATGGCTTCACATGCAGATGAGATGTACTGCTTCAGCTGTTCAATTGTTTCTGGATTCTGGCGGTACACCTGGTCTTTCAAGTGTCCCTACAGAAAGAAGTCACAGGGGTTAATGTCTGGCGAATAGGGAGGCCAATCCACGCCTCCTCCTGTATGTTTCGGATAGCCCAAAGCAATCACACGATCATCGAAATATTCATTCAGGAAATTAAAGACGTCGGCCGTGCGATGTGGCCGGGCACCATCTTGCATAAACCACGAGGTGTTCGCAGTGTCGTCTAAGGCAGTTTGTACCGCCACAAATTCACGAAGAATGTCCAGATAGCGTGATGCAGTAATCGTTTCGGATCTGAAAAATGGGCCAATGATTCCTTTGGAAGAAATGGCGGCCCAGACCAGTACTTTTTGAGGATGCAGGGACGATGGGACCGCAACATGGGGCTTTTCGGTTCCCCATATGCGCCAGTTCTGTTTATTGACGAAGCCGTCCAGGTAAAAATAAGCTTCGTCAGTAAACCAAATGCTGCCCACATGCATATCGCCGTCATCAATCCTGTGCACTATATCGTTAGCGAATGTCTCTCGTGCAGCAATGGTAGCGGCGCTGAGGGGTTGCCGCGTTTGAATTTTGTATGGATAGAGGTGTAAACTCTGGCGCATGAGACGATACGTGGACGTTGGCGTCATTTGGACCGCAGCTGCAACACGGCGAACGGAAACCCGAGGCCGCTGTTGGATCACCTGCTGCACTAGTTGCGCGTTGCCCTCTGTGGTTGCCGTACGCGGTCGCCCTACCTTTCCAGCACGTTCATCCGTCACGTTCCCAGTCCGTTGAAATTTTTCAAACAGATCCTTTATTGTACCGCTTTTCGGTCCTTTGGTTACATTAAACCTCCGTTGAAAACTTCGTCTTGTTGCAACAACACTGTGTTCTAGGCGGTGGAATTCCAACACCAGAAAAATCCTCTGTTCTAAGGAATAAACCATGTTGTCTACAGCACACTTGCACGTTGTGAACAGCACACGCTTACAGCAGAAAGACGACGTACAGAATGGCGCACCCACAGACTGCGTTGTCTTCTATATCTTTCACATCACTTGCAGCGCCATCTGTTGTTGAAAATTGTAACTACTGTAATTTCGAAAGTTTGTCCGCCTGAAAATGTACTGTTGTCCCAAGCATATTGCAACAAACGGTGTATTTCTATCGCTGCTCGTTTAGTTTTTATTGCCGTTTCAAATATACCGGTCATTTTTGAAACACCCTGTATATTCAGCATTAAATTACATGTGAACGCATGTAGCACATGACCATGCAGCGCACCCTACCGAGGGCGCTTCGCTGCTAAAGTGCGCGTCATTTATGAAGGCGGCCGAGTTTAGGTTCGTTCTGCGCATCTGACGTCACAAAACACAGCCAATGAACAGAGAACGACGTTGCCAGAGCTGGACTGCAGTGCAGATCACAGACGAGTGTCTTCAGTTTTAGAAATGTTCAGTCATAAATAAAGTAATTGAACAAAAGCAATGTCTTGATATCATACTTTCTTTTATCGAAAGTTTGGAAAAAACATTCTTTATACCAATTGCTTCATATTCTATTAATTAATTAAACCAAACATGCAATAAGCCTCCTAATTCAGGTGATAGCAAGGAAAGGTGTTTCTATCATTCTCACTAACCACTTTTTCGCAATAAAGAACAGCGGTAATTGTTTATTTCCTATTGTACTTCGACGAAATGGGTGTAATTCATAATCATACCAACAGTGTTTGTCGGTATTTTGCGTGATATTTTCAAGTCCTCCGGGATATATGTTTAATGACAAGCTGCGTTAGCGTAATGATACTGAAATGTGTTCTTCAGTCTATTGTAGGATACAATTTGTGTTGATCAGTTCCAGCACTTCAATATTTTGTTTTTGTGCTTATGTAGATATATGGTTGTTATAATAAAGGAAAAAAGATAAAAAAAAATTAAAGTGTATGGCTACTAAGCGAAAGGTTCTGAGTTCAAACCTTGATTGGTGCTTAATATTTTCTTTGTTTTAAGAACAATATCGAAGTGTCTTACTTCATGAATTTTATTCGTTTGAATGTAATTTTTTGAAATTTCTAGTGGCAACTAAAATATACCATAAAGAAAGTATATACTATGGACTTTTACCTCTGCAAACTCTTCAAAATTTCGTGCAATGGTTTACTACATCTAATGCTGCACAATAACTGCGTTGAACATCGAAACAAAATTAAGTCATTTATGGGGCAAGGTATCAGTCAAGAAGATGTGTAAAAATCAACTTTTTGGGCCAAATAGTTTTTGTGAAGTCGAATGATAAAGTGTGTCAAAGCAGTCGAAACACCATGTGTCTGCACAGGCGAGCAGTGCAATGATGACAAAATCGCGCAGATCGCGGAATGCGGGGAGCACGTCTCTGTTGCAGCGAAAGGGTTAATGCGGCCGTGGTGGCTTTACTTCATAAACTGCGCGCTCCCCACTAAACGTAAGTTTGCGAACTATACTATGGCGCTGCTTCGCTTGGCGCGTACAGCTGGCAACGCAGCAATCTCCCGCGTCTGGGCGGGCATGCGCGAACCGCCAAGATAAAAGAATTGAACTATAGTTGACTTGTTTAGCGTCAGTATACGCTCCGCTTCAAGACTGCTTGTGCCGCAGTCGTATTTATTCGACACTTTCTTTGAGTTGTCAAGGCTGGACGCCTGGTTGGTTAGGAAGGAGTTGAACTTTGTGGTATGTAACTCATATGACCAGATCTCATTTTCTGTAACGTTGAGACGTGTTGAGTGTGCTGTTCGCTTATGTTTTGTGCTTTTTTTTAACAGATGTCTGAAGATGGGTGTAACCTCGAAACGCGTAACATGTTCTAATAAGAGTCAACTGAACATCTCATGACTTTATTGCGATTGTACAGCATTGGTTGCCAATTATTAAAATTAAAAGCGTTTTATTTGCAACATTTAGCTATAACTTCCAGTTTCTTCTCTTCATAGTCGCTGTTGCAACATTTTTCGTAGCGTGGGACCAACTTTCCAATACCCTCGCCAAAGAAGGCAGCTGTCTGTTATCTACACCAGTTCCCTACGTTGTTCTGCAGCTCGTTGTCTGGTCCAAAACGCTGCTCTCATAGCCACAGGTTCATGTGAGTGAAGAGATGAAAATCGGTGGGAGCCGAGTCTGGGCTCTATAGTTGAAGGCCAAAAACTTCCCACTGAAAATGCTAAAGTATCTTTGTTGCGCCCGCAGTAAGCGGCCGAGAAATGCCATGAGGAAGGAAATGCATGGTGCATGACAGTTACGTTATGCGGGCTGCATGAAGTCAGACAGAACGCCTCAGCAGTACTACACTCTTGGCGGGAGACACTACTTTCTAGGCATATGTACACGCTCACTGAGCGTTCAGAACTGAAAAGTGAGACGTGACGCGATACCGGGAAAGGTATGGCCACTGCACAGCAGATCTGCGCTAAACTTCACCGGATTTTCACTGTGGTTTGTAATTTTGCGATGGATGGGCATTGAGAAAAATAGCCTTTGTATAAAGTTCATGAAACGTCTCAAAAAATCGGTCCAGATAAAAGGCCAAGACAGTGTAAAAAATGATACTGTATGTGTAAGACAAGCTATCAATGATTTTTTAAAAATGTTTATCGATGTTCTATATTACCACCTTCGTCAAACGGTACACATCTAATTGGTAGTTATTATATCTCTTAAAAAAATACTGTAACTATTTATTTTGAGGAAACACTCTCCTAGTAAATTTGTTTGTCCATTGATTTATCGTGATCAGTTACTGATTTTTAGTGGAGTTACTTTTTACTTTTAGCTTTCAAAAAAATACAAAAGAGATATAATAAGCAAAATAATGAATTTCGTAGGTTGCCAATTACGTATTATATCTGGTTTTATCGAGCGCCAGGCTCCCTACAAATTACTGTAAATGCAATAGCGTAGTATTACTCAGCTTCAGTTCACTATTACAGAAAATAGACAGGTTTTCATAAAATTATTTCACTGGATTACTTCAATTGATCTCACTGAATATTTTTACATAATTTCTTCCGCTCCGGCTATCAGACATTGTGCTGTGAAAAAATTGTTAACAATCAGAGATCACTGTTACTCGCTCCGCAGCAGCTGGAAACATGCTAAATAATTTTTATTAAATATTCTTTTCATAAGATAAATGTGGCGTAGGTTCTTGAAATAACACACGGAGATCACTTTATACTAATATATTCTTACTAGGACACAGTTTACACCATTAAATATTTGCAATTACGTTACGACAGAAACAAATGCTAGCGCAGCACAATAGCTTGCGTACCTTATTCCATCTAACACCAGAACGAACAGAACAAAACAGACTAGACAGAAGAATGAACAGAGATGATAATACTTCTTTTAATTACTTACACATTATAATCTCATACACTAAAAATAATGTCTTTTCTGCATTTATCGATATATATTGTATATTTTTCCAGTTAAATCAATGATAAATCAATGTTTGCAATTAATTTTGAGTCACATACAGTCATTTTTATTTATGTTTCACCTCGATAATGGTGAATATTGCAAAAGGGACACTACATAGTCCAAGTGTGCTCACACACAACCCAGCGTATCAGGAGTTACGATAAAAACAGCTGTTGCAGTGCTGTGTCACAATTTTTCGAGGTTCTTTGATAGAGGTGGAACGCAAGCGCCACCCTTAATGTAACCCCACAAGAAAAATTCGCATGACGTCAAGTATGAAGACCGAAGTGGCCGCTCGGTTAGTTCTAGGTCAGCAGCCGCACCACGGCCTGTCTAACGATGTGGCAGCGTCTGATTCAGGAAATCTAGTACACAACTGTGCAAATGTGGTGGGGCGCCACTTTTCGTGAAAGAGGAAATCCATGCTATCAGTTTCAGGTTGTGGAATGAGCCGCAGATGCAGTATGTCGAGAAGGGTTACACCATCGAATGTTCTCTCAATGAAGAAGACGGGTCGACAGACTGTATACTTGGACACGGCACAGGGTATGTTAACTTTCTTGGAATCGCAGACGTATTCGACAGTTGCCTGTGCGTTCTTCGTCCCCCTTGTGCATGTGTTGTATCGGTTGACATTTCCAAAAACATGAAATGTGGCTTCGTCACTGAACATTAATTTGCTTGTGAAATCCTCATTTTCAAAACAGTTCTGCATATCAATGCAGATCTAAAGGGTATGCAATATATCGCCACGGTTTTTGGCTTACAGGAACTGCAGTTTGTATGGCTTCCTTCTTTCCACGTTGTTGGCCGAGGGATGCTCAGTATTGCGTTCACTCCCACATCCCACTGTCCTTTCTGACACATCCGATAAAACTTGGCATATAAAGCTTTGTGCACACTCACCACTGACTGGCAACAGGCAAATTCTAACACACAAAATGCTTACTCTGCCTGGTTCGCCACCATTTTCAGGAAGAGAAATGTATCGTTTGTTACGTTTTCTACACGGATGTTGTCGTCTTGACAGCAATAAGCACTTTAATTTTTGCCTTATGATATATGTGTTATGTGTGCGTAGAACTAATCCTTTGAGCAAGAGTTCCGTCATGTGACGGACCAACGAGACTTTTCCGCTGCAAACCAATGAAAGAATGCTCTTACTACCTCGCCAGTCATATGACGTAAGAAACAAAACAAAATTAGGAAAGATAATAGTTCCTTTTACAAAATGTCAGGCCCGGTGAGCTTGTGATAAAACAAGTGCCTGTAAACACAAAGGCAATGAAAGTTTTGGTTCATCCCTTGTTTTATTTCTTCATTCTTTGGAATTTTGTTTTAAGCGAAGTAATATGTAAACACACCGTTATTGAAACGATCAAATCCAGTCATATTTATGTTATATTTTTGTACTGTATGTAGGCTGTCGCTTCAAAAGAAAATTATACCGACAATAGATCGTACAACAGCCTAATGACATACATAAAATAAAACTGAAAGCTGATAACAGAGCAGGAAAAACAGCTGCGTAGTCAGGATTCACATAATATGGAAAAACATTTTTTATTGTTGAGCGTGGCTGAATGTTACTTTCCAGAATCCAGATGTCCTTGTCTTTATCGCGTAAAATTAATTATATATTTCATGCAAAAGGTAATAATATGCAATAGTTTAAATGTAAGGATCAAGAGAAACACTTGTAACATGGCTGGTAGAAATCGCTTCATGATTCCTTACCAGTTGCAGTTTATTTCCGTAGAAAAAGTGGGCAATGCTGACTGCTGAGTGGTGGCCGAAAGTTTTTCACGCGAAGTTGCGGATTCCGAGACATCTCGTCTTTACAGTGCAGTTGTGACAGATAAAGCTAAGTTGGGCCGTAGTCTACAGTGGTTCCCAAGAACTGCTCGGCGTATTCTGAAGATGAGGTTTCCAGAAGTTAATTGCTGACACGCGGATGCAACTCTGTCTTAGCCGTCACGTGATCATTGGAGATGTAGTAAGTACCTATTCGGCCTGGATATCAACAACAATCCTGCCTCTCCGTACCATTGAAACATGAGAAATTTTGCTCCATCTTAATAGTATTTCTTTTCGGCCAAACCTGTGTATTGCCTCCCCTTCTAGAGACTGTGCGTGCTATGTCCTCTAATAGAGAACGGCTATTCAAACTCGGTAGCAACCTAATATATTGTTTATGAGTGGCTGCATGCCACGTCAGGAAAACTATTGCTGCGTTCCCCTTTGTTCTCATGCTTAGAAGCACATTTATTATCGTCGCACTGGCTACCGGCATTGTTGCCTCCCCTCCAACGGAGTGTGGGCTTACTGGTATTCGTAGTATTCTTATATTCCTTTTCCTGGGAGTCGTTCCGTGCTGTTTATCATTCACTACCTGGCTGTCGCCCCGTGATGACTGTGCTGTTTGAAGATGCACAAAAAGTGAGAATACAAGGACTGTGTATGACACAGGGAATTTTTTTCCGAGTTGGCACCTGTGACATGTAGAGAGGTTCGTAACGGTCGAAGGAAGTCACGGAGCGCCTCAGTTACAAAATGTGGTCGCAGCAGCATAACACGACATCCAGTGCCCCCTCTGTTTGCTCCACCTACATCAGGTGTGAAATCCTTTCAGCTATTCGTTTCCTCACTTTGCGTACACAATCGGCGGCCAGTATCCAACGTCTGCATGTGGAAACCTACGGATGCGAGATAATGAATCGTCAAAATGTTATCAAGTGGGTTACATTGATTAAGAACGGCCGTACCGACACGTACGATGAAGAAAGATGTGGGAGAGCGTTTGCCATTTACGACGAGCTTGTACAGCAGGTTGAAGAAAAAGTTCGCGAAGATCGTCGTGTGATTCTTGGCTCCCTGAAATAAAGTTTCCCCCAAGTTTCACGAAGTCTCCTGCGTGAAATAGTGTCAGAAAGACTTGGGTTTAAGAAACTATGTGCAGAGCGGGTGCCAATAATGTTGACACAGCGTCGGGTGCACGCGAATTTCTTAAACGCTTTCAAACTGAGAAAGAGTTCTTTGTGGACTCATTTGTGACTGGGGACAAAATGTGGTGTGCCACTATACTCCTGAATAAAAAAAAAGGTCTCTCTGCAGTGGCACCATCCTCCAAAAAAATATAAGTTCAGTCTTCACAGAGGGAAATTATGGCGTCCGCATTTTAGGCTCAGTAATGGCTCTTGTTGGTCGATTTCATGGCCAAAGGGACCACCATCGAATCTGCTGCACATCGTAAGATCCTACAGAAGTTGATAAAGAGAATCAAAGACGAATAAGGAGAGTGCTGACTCGTGGTGTATCACTCTTCCACGACAATGCCAGACCTTATAAGTCATGATCTGATCTGGTCATCTGGATGGGACATTGTGACTCAGCAACTTAACTACCTTGACCTGCCACCCTCGGATTACCAATTTTTCGCTAATTTTTCGCTAAAATGGAGTTCTTCTGTGGACAGCGCTTTTCGAACTACGAGGGGTCCATGGAGACTGTGACAAAGTGGCTTCATGATGTGGAATGGACTGTACACGCTCAGGATATACAAAATCTGGTACCCAGGCTTCAATAGTGGACTGATCTCAGCGGCGATGATGTGGAGCAGGAGAAATAACAACGTATTTTGGCACGTATCAAGTAAGTTTCGTTAAAATATATTCATTTTTCGATTTTTAACAATGTTGTGTTCTTACTTCCTGATGCCCCTTGTATGTGCCGCTCTTTTGCTATAGCATCAGGCGTTAGTTCCATATTGTTAGTTTCATACTGTTAGTTTCATACTGTTAGTTTCATACTGTTAGTTTTATATCTCAGAGACCGTCCCCTAAATAGCTCGCATTCATCTGGCTGTTTGCGTTTCTTGAAGGTGGAGTTCACTGGGTTATTTCTCTTATTTGTTTGAAAATATAAGTTACGCAGATTGAGCAATTCTGATTTGTTCTTCTTTCAGTCTTACAATGTTAATCAAAATCCCACACAATTCGCTTCATTTTTGCATGTTAATTTTGTTTCCCAAGAGCTACGTTGGAGAAAAATCCCATGTGGTTTTTTAAATCCGAATAAAATTTTAATAATGTGTGAAACCCTGTTTATAAACCTTCCTTCCTACAACTTCTCCCATGATTAGGTGCCCCTTACTTAACAAACATGACCAGGAATAAACGAAGGTTTTTTCAGTGTGATTGTTTTCTTCCATTGTGCATAATGGCAGAACTGTTAATGTAATGTTGCATAAGATGCAAAGATGTGTATTGTTGTAATCAGTGGGAAGCGTTTGCAGGCTTTTGTCTCGCATCTCAATCCGTTACTAGCGCAGATTAATTTCTCGTATATTTTTAGTTTCACCACTGCTGGTTGATAGCCCAAACCAAAAGATGGGCGGGGAATGTGCTCTTTTGATTCGTAGAGTATTTTCTCGTGCCTTGCACCTGCTAGCTGGTACGCTGCAGCTGAGCTCGCTCACTTGAACGATTCCTTACCACCATAGGCCTTTGCGGCGGCTGTCGCCTGAGTTGAAGGGATAAATAAGCTGAAGATCTGATCTGGACGGAAATGGGAATACAGGTATTGAACGACTACTTCTCGACGCTGCTCGGCTGGCTCACCTGACATGTTGAGGCGCAGCTCTCCCTCCTTGTACTCGCCGACGCGCACCCACTTGAAGTGTCCGGGCCGCAGCTGCTTGAAGTGGATGATGTTGTAGCGCGCCGGGCCGTCCCCGTTCGGATCGAAGCGGAACTTGTCGCCGCTCAGACCTGCCAACACGCAGAAGCGTCGGTGAATCCTTACGGTAGTTCGGGACTGCATGGGAGCAATTGATATACCCCTAACAAGGGACGACTCTCGGCTCGAACAGGAATCTGTATTTAAAAATTTGTACTCAGACTCATCTCAAGTTTCTAACTACACCTGAAAAGGTGTGTGATTGTGTTGCTCTTAGTTTGTACACAAAACCGCTTGGAGACTTCAAGGACGGAGGGTTAACACCTCAATCAACCAGTTACTTCAGAAAGCAATTGAAGTGTTTAACATACGTGAGTCAATATTGTCATACATATACAGCAAAGATGAACGAAACCGTTAACGTTTGGAACGTTTTAAATACTGTGGTATCTAGGTTAAGAAGGCGTTATTCAACGGAAGACGGTGTAGGACAAGACGACACTTTCGCAACGCTTTTGGCGGATCTGACTGTTCAGAAACATGAATATTCATTTGACTGCTCAACTGAAGCTACCTTGGATACGATAGTGGATGAAGAAAACGTTTTTATGGACGATAATGGATTAATAGTGTTCGAGATTGTAACGCCAGTGGCAGTGGCGGAAACAATACTCCTTAAAGAGAAGCTACCAGTTATGGTGACTATGAACCTTCACCATAAAAGAAATCCTGTATAGTTAGTATTTTAACAAATTTTTCAGAAGAACGTCTAGAACGTATTTCTGATGATTTTGCTATATTTTCATGTAAAGCCACGACCTACGGATCGTTGGTCAGGAGACATACAGCTATAAAAAGCACATCTAACGTCGAAGTATTATTTCATTACGTGCAGAACAAAAGATGTAAAGAAGATTGATTTCAACGAAACAAGGCAATGAAGGAACTGTAGCTAAAACACCTTCTATCCCAACCTGACATAGCAAGGAATAAAGGCAGATATATCCATTACTGGTACCTGAAATTTTGGGCAATACAAAAAAACAAGAGAAACTGGGCACACAGAGTTTAAATCTTCCGCAGCCTGCATACCACATCTCAAGAAAGAATAGACAATGTGCTTTCATGACAACCAGAGATCTACAGGAGAATCAAGATATTCACCAGTCTGGGGCCTGTTACGGCGATAACGTAAGTCAGAAAACTGCAAGTACAGCGAGACTGCATTTGGAACATTCATCAAAGTGGATTTAATTATGAACTAACGTCTTGGGAGACTCTGTCTAAAAATGGGAAAAATCAACAGTTTTTCGTGAATGTTGCTAATAACAGTGTCGCAATAACGAGAAATGTATGCTGCTTCTTGGAGTGCTCTAGTAAATGACTCATCTGCCGGTAAAGACACTCAATGCATGATTATTCCGCGAAAAACAACAAAACATACATCCTTTGGATGCATATTCTGGCAATGTAAAATACACGCAAGAAGATGACAGACTATGAGAACTCTCTGCAAAGACTTCGACACTAAATTAAGAAATAGAATTATCATCACGAAAATGCATTCTGCTGTTCATAACCAGTGTATCACTCTATGCTTCAATGTTCCTGGAAAGCGGCTGGGTACGATACTCCCTCACATGTCACTGAATCAAGAATGTGATTCAAGTGGCATTTGATTTTGCAGCTCAAGAATGTGATTCTGAGGATTGTTCAGATATTGATTTCGCCACACGTGTCTATTGTGATTCTGCATATTGTTGAGCACATTTTGTTGAGGAACCTCATGTACATTTTTGAAGCCCGATAGTGGTCAAACAGCAATGACACAGTCTAATGCTTTCACCATCCAAATCACAGTCGTAGGTAAAGCTTCTAAATACGTTTAGCTCACCGAATACTTGTTCGACCCAAGAGACTTCCCTTGTAAGAGCAGTGGATTGCAGCAAGCAGGTGGATTCAGTGTTTCTAGGCCTTTGGAAAGCTAATGATTCTATACCATATCGACGCCTACCGATAAAAGAAAATCTGTTAACAGGTAGACTGAAAAACGGTGAAATGGATTAAAGGTTATTCACAGACAGAGAAGAAGCGTCATAAAACCATCACTGTTCATTTTACATATTTACTACTGAGCAATTGCTAAGCATTTTTTTAGACAATGCTTAGCAATTGCTAAACGTGAATGAATATTGGATATACATTCTAATCTCCTTTCTCCCCTCTCTCTGTCCACCTCTCTTTGACACTGAGCCTTATTTATCGTTATTGCACACAAAAGCTTGATTGGAAACTGAAATCGCTTGAAATGAATGGGCAAATCGGTTGGGATCATTGGTATATGGGGTATGGGAGGGACCCATCGAGCTGCAGGATCTGTGAGGGTGGTTACTTCAATGACGGTATTTCTCACAGTTTTGATCTGCCAACGGATAGGATTAAAAAGTTTTGGACGATTATGGTTTCACAGTAGTATTCTAATCATTAGCTGATAAGTCATAAAAACATCTTTCCTGTTGTCTGTTAATACTCACTGCGAGGAAGCAAACATAACGACACAGTGTTGTGTATAAAGCTTTTGTTAAAATTTGTTGAAGGAGAAACAAAATATATGGCAGAAACATTATAATTATTTTAGCTTACAACCATTAATGTGCTCGTATGCTAAACTGGATACAATGATTATCTTCAGAACTTCTACCTTAAGCTGGACAATATTAGAATGGGAAGAACAATTTCTCTACTCGTTTCAATCCCGTGTTAGCATCTTTAAAACTGATTGTGAGTAAGGAAAGGAAACGATAGATTTTCAAAGCACAGCATTTTCTTTCTCACAGCCAGTTTAACAGAAAAACAGTACATTCTTGCTCGCAAAAATATGTAGCCTTTGTTAGTCTGCATGTTTATTTGAGTAGCATGTAAAAAAAAATGAAGTAAATTGGTCAAGAACTTCCCGAGAAGCCTTTTTCCTGCGGTTTCAGCTGCTTGTGCTTTTGACACGTGCAGGGTGAACACGGATTCCTGACTGAAAATGGAGTTTCTCTGACCACGTGCCGCCTGTTCCTTGTGTATTGCAGGCCTTGTGATTGACCCTTCGTACTGTAAGCATCGGTACTGTCCGGTATTCAAGGCGGGTACAAGCCGATATGGTGTTTCCGTACGGCCAAGCAAATGGGAATGGTCGAGAGGCAGCATGCCTGTACCAAAATAACTATGCTTACGACACCAAGAACTTCACACAACATTTCAAGCCCTTTTTGGGCGTTTACGTGAAGCCCTTTTTTGGGCGTTTATGTGATCATTGGTTCCTTCAGAGGGACGAACATGCAAGGAGTCAGCAGACTGTGTGTACAGTAGATTTGGAGGACCTGGTTCTACAGGACATTGAGACGCGAGCTATTATGAGCTCCAGGCAAGCCCCCCCCCCCCCCCCCCAACATGATGTAAGCCAATATATGATTATGTGTGAGACCTTAACTTTTCCCGGCGAATCGAATGTTCAAATAACTTACGGGTTTGCTGCCAGGTGACGTCGTCGAACACCGCCGATATTTCGGCAGGAGCACACCCTGCCATTCTCAAGGCACAAATGCAAGGAAGAAAAAATGTGCAAGCAAATTTAATATCTCGGTTCATAGGGGAGAAACAAGGAAGACACCACATACAGAACAAGTGTCAACACAACCAAAGATAACCAACATCAGAAATATCGATGGTTACTATTAATCAACAAGTGAGGTAGCACTAATTCTGTCCCTCTGTTTTTTGATGAGAGACAGAGCCGGATTCCAAGCAGCATTTAAACAAAATCTACCATCTGTGTTAATAAGGTTGCTTGATAGTCTGATTTCAACAGCTTCCTTAATAACACTATCCCAATAGCTTGACGTGCAAGCCAGAATCTCCGTGTTGTTGTATTCCATAGGATGACCGGTGTCAAGGCAATGTTCTGCAATAGCGGATCTGCTCGGCTGTTGTGAGCGTGTGTGACGCTTGTGTTCAATACACCGGTCTTCCACAGTCCTGATTGTCTGATCCTGAAAGTTTGGCAGCTGAGCTAGCACATCTCGAAGTCACCTTTCGTCAGAATGGTTATAGTGAGAGGCAGATCAAACGTGCGTTGCGCCATCAGCCTTCTGTGCAACGGGTGAGTGACGATAACAACGAAGTGGCACCTAAGTCTACGGCCTTTTTGCCTTACGCAGGAAGCATTTCCAACAGGATTGGCCGTATTTTGCGGAAATATGATGTGAAATGTGTTTTTCGACCACCTTCTAAGATTAAGGACCTGTTGGCGTCCGTAAAAGATGATCTTGGTTTGCGTAAGGCTGGGGTCTATCGTATTCCTTGCAGTTGTGGCATGTCATATATTGGTCAGACAATCAGGACTGTGGAAGACCGGTGTATTGAACACAAGCGTCACACACGCTCACAACAGCCGAGCATATCCGCTATTGCAGAACATTGCCTTGACACCGGTCATCCTATGGAATACAACAGCACGGAGATTCTGGCTTGCACGTCAAGCTATGGGGATAGTGTTATTAAGGAAGCTGTTGAAATCAGACTATCAAGCAACCTTATTAACACAGATAGTAGACTTTGTTTAAATGCTGCTTGGAATCCGGCTCTGTCTCTCATAAAAAAAAAAAAACAGAGGGACAGAATTAGTGCTACCTCACTTGTTGATTAATAGTAACCATCGATATTTCTGATGTTGGTTATCTTTGGTTGTGTTGGCACTTGTTCTGTGTGTGGTGTCTTCCTTGTTTCTCCCCTATGAACCGAGGTATTAAATTTGCTTGCACATTTTTTCTTCCTTGCATTTGTGCCTTGAGAATGGCAGGGTGTGCTCCTGCCGAAATATCGGCGGTGTTCGACGACGTCACCCGGCAGCAAACCCGTAAGTTATTTGAACATATGATTACGTGCATCCTACATCACAACAGCTGTTACCCTGTAACGTGGAACACACAAGGAACACCTGTCATGTGGTCAGAGGAACTTTTATTCCTCAGCGCTGTCTACTGTGGCAATAGTGCAGTTCTGGACACATGTTCATAGAACCTCATTCCCTCCATATCCAGTCAGGGTATCGTGTTGCAGTTTGTCAGTTTTATTAATGTTCACCCTGTATGTTGGACATACTATGTCCTCCTCTTCCTTCTCCTCTCCTCTCTATGTCCACCTCTTCCTCTATCTGTACCCCTGATCCTCTCATCTCTGTCTCCCACTACCCACTTTTCTTGTCTCTTCAACTCATTCTCTCCCTCTCTTTCTCCACTTCCTCCATCCCCACTCTCTGACCATATCCTCCTGCCCCCTCCCTGTGACTATATCCACCTCCCACTCCTCTTCTTTCACCTGTTCACTACCATCTACACCTTTCACCTTCCACATGCATATCTAACTCCTCTCCTCTCCCTGTCCATCACCTTCTCTATCCAACTGTCCACAGCCATACTCTTCAGCACCTGTAGCGTCTGCAACGCAGTTCAATAAAGCAGGCCGATACTGCTCCAACAACATGCCTGTCACGCAGGGTGGGCTACATTTCGGGGCTTGAAAATTTTATTTACTGATGACATACATGCCACCATGCAAAACAGGTTAATAAAGCTGTCCAATACTACAAAAACACAACACACCTGCATGCAGGGCAGTGTACACGTCAGAGCCTGGAAAAATGTTTCTTTCCCTTTAAATTTACCCTGTCCTGTAAAGCAGGCTGATTTGACAGGCTGATTCTGTTCCCACACAACATGCCTGTCGTGAAGGACACCCTAATGTACAGGAAAAACACGTTTTTGCCTTTATCTACACTCCTATTGGAGCTAGGTTATAAATGTTGCAAATTTGGTTGAAATCGATCCAGGGTGCCTGTGCCCATCCAAATGTTTATTAGAGCATTACGTAGAAATTTCAAATAAATCGCTCAATAACTTTCGAAATTTTTGGTATGTTATTTAAACAATGTCTTGCCTTCATATATAATAGTATTGATAACTTGCTGTTATTATGGTCAGCACTCTACTCTAGTCTGCTCTGTGCACGCCTCTTTATCTCTGCATAACTACTGCAACCTATATCCACTTGAACCTGTAATTTGCTCTCATGCCATGGTCTCCCACTAAATTATTTAGCCCCTACACTTCCGTCCATCCCTAAATTGTCGATTCCTTGGTGCTTTAGGATATGTCCTACCAACCAGTCCTGTACTTTAGTCAAGAAGCGCCATAAATATCTGGTCTCCTTAAGTAGATTCAGTACCTCCTCATTAACAAGCCGATTTACCCATATATTCTTTATCATTCTACTGAAGCATCACATTTCAAAAGCTTCTATTCATTTAGTGTGTGAAATGTTTATGGTCCATGTTTCGCCTTCATACAAGGCTACAGTGCAGACGAGTACTTCAGAAAATTTTATGTTACCTAAAAGAAATGTAACAAAATTACGTTGGACCTGGTGCGAGGTGTGGCATTTAGTTTTTTTGAATCATAACTCTTCTGTGTGGTTTGATGCGGATCGCCACGAATTCCTCTCCTGTGCCAACCTCTTCATATCTGAGTAGCATTTGCAACCTACGTCCTGAATTATTTTCTGGATATATCGCAATCTCTGTCTTCCTCTACAGCTTTTACCCTCGACAGCTCTCTCTAGTACCATGGGAATTATTCCCTGATGTCTTAACAGATGTCCTACCATCCTGTCCTGTTTTCATATATTCCTTTCCTCACAGATTCTGCGGAGACCCTCCTCGTTCCTTACCTTATCAGTCCACCCAATGTTGAACATTCTTCTGCAGCACCACATTTCAATTGCTTCTATTCTGTTCTAGTTTTCTCGCAGTCCTTGTCTCACTGTTATACAATGCTGTGCTTTAGATGTACATTCTCAGATACTTCTTCCTCAAATTAAGACTTACAATTGATACTAGCAGACTTCTCTTACACAGGAATTCCATTTTTGTCAGTGATAGTCTCCTTTTTATGTCCCCTTTGCTTCATCTATCATTGGCTATTTTTCTGTCTAAGCAGCAGAATACCTTAGCTTCATCTGCTTCGTGGTCACCAATTATGCCATTAAGTTTCTCGCTGTTCTCATTTCTGCTACTTTTCATCGCTTTCGTCTTTGTTAGATTTACTCTCAATCAATTTTGTGTACTCATTAGACTATTCATTCCATTCAGCATATACTGTAATTTTTCTTCACTCTCCCTGAGGACAGCAAAGTTAACAGCGAATCTTATCACTGATATAGTTTCACCTTGAATTTTAATTCCACTCTTGAGCCTTTC
Organism: Schistocerca nitens; assembly: GCF_023898315.1. Taxonomy (NCBI): domain Eukaryota; kingdom Metazoa; phylum Arthropoda; class Insecta; order Orthoptera; family Acrididae; genus Schistocerca; species Schistocerca nitens. Next base: position 419,476,475 of record NC_064617.1, on the reverse strand, counting down.
TTTTATTTCCGCCATTGCTACTTCGAGGTACAGATTAAACAGGAAGGGCGAAAGACAGCATCTAGTATTACATCCATTTTGATCCGAGGACTTCATTCGTGGTCTTCCATTCTTATTGTTCCCTCTTGGTTCTTGTGCATATTATGTATTCCCTTTCTTTCTCTGTAGCTTACCCCTAGTTTCGTCAGGATTTCGAACATGTTGCACCATTTAAACGGTAAACATGACTTGAGAACTGTAGTACGATTTTGATTGGAATTTGATGCCAGAGCTCTAAATTGAATTGCGTAGCCATTTTGCGCTATCTTCAAAAGTCTATTTTCGGTGCACGGCTTTTTGGGCGAAAGAATTTCATTTTTTCATGTGTTAGAACTTAACGTTATTCAGTTATCATATGCATGCTGATAGAAAAGTATTGAAAATGTTTATACAATATTGTTTTGTTGTTGGTCCAATAGGAGAGAAATGTGAATTCCCGCCGTTGATCAATGCTCCGGCTGCAAGGGGTCCTCCCACTTGGTTTAGTGGTTACAGGGAGCATCCGATGTGGACACAAAAATGATTTGTTAAAGACAAAACCGTAAGGAATAAAGCTGTATCATCAGACTTTGCATAACTTTTTATTTTAATTGAAAAAGTCACGAAAATCACCAATTTCTCATTCGTTGGAAGAGAACTACTCTTAATACTGAATCTTTTCAGTTTATTGCCCACTGGGATTGCATTCTGATCGGCTGTGGAGAAATTACTAGCAAGGTGTTAGTAGACCACGGTTTTATTGCACCTGGGAGTTACTGCGCTTCGATCGGCTTCTCGTGGCTTTTTATCGTAATATTCTCACTATACGTCTGGATAGGCCGCGAGGCAGTAAGGGATTCAGTCGTCGCATTTGAGTGACATCCGTTTCGAGCCGTGTTTCTTCGTTCTTTACGAACCATCTCGCTTAATCCACTAGACACTCTACTCACAGGTTGGGCTACGGGAAAGTTGTCACCATCCATTACTTAACGCTGATACATAAACCCTTGCAAAATACTACAGTGAGCGGCATTTAACCATCAACCCAACAAAAACCGCAAGTATAGTTATGCATCTAAAGCTAGGAAAAAACTAAATCTAAATGTCATGGGCAAAGCAATTAGACATGAGAGAAATCCTAAATACCAGTCTCATGGGTTCTGAGGTTATCCTCAGTTCATACAGGCGACTGGCGGAAGTGGTGAAGACTGCTGGCCTCACGCGTGGGTGCAAGCAGAGCTCGCAATTTGCAGCACTGTTCCCAGAGCTGATCGGAGTTCTTTGGTCTGGAGCCGAGTAGAGAGTCCCAAACAAAGGTTTCGTCGACTCTGTGAAGCTGTTGGCCGCTGATTTCTAGACCTGCATTATCGGCTGGTTATTTGTAGGACTCCCCTTGATAGGTCGGGGGCGCACTACACAAAGGAAGCAGCTACTCGGGTAGCAGATTACTTGAGGAATGCACATTACGGTTTCTTTAGGCTAGGCGGTAGTTTAAGATACTCTGATGAACACTCGCCAGCCGATGCGCAGCAAGGGAAGCGAGACCGTGTTCAGAGTAAAGACGCTTTGTCAAAATTTTATCAGTAAATTCTCGAAGTGTTCGTAACGAAGTTTACGAATTAACTGCCGTCCAGAAAAGTTCTCGCGCTCAAATTATTTTCGGGACCAAGAGCTGGCTGAAAGTCGAAGTGGAAAGCTCTGAGATAGTTAGCGAGTCATGGAACATGTATCGCAAAGATAGATTAGAGGCCACAGGAAAGGGAGGATTCATTGCAGCTGACATAATTATTATCTTTATTGTGGTCGATCTTGAGAGGGTCAGTGAAGTTATCTGGTGGCCCATGGCAGGTGTAGGTGAAACCAAATTTGGTTAATGGATGTTTTTACCGGCCACCCGATTCTGCTGTGACAGTTTTGAAATTATTCAAAGAATGCCTATGGTCACTTGCGCGTAAATACGCCGGCCGTGGTGGTCTCGCGGTTCTAGGCGCGCAGTCAGGAACCGTGCGACTGCTACGGTCGCAGGTTCGAATCCTGCCTCGGGCATGGATGTGTGTGATGTCCTTAGGTTAGTTAGGTTTAAGTAGTTCTAAGTTCTAGGGGACTAATGACCACAGCAGTTGAGTCCCATAGTGCTCAGAGCCATTTGCGCGTAAATACTGAGATCATGTACAACTTTCGAATGGTTCAAATGGGTCTAAGCACTATGGGACTTAACATCTGAGGTGATCAGTCCCCTAGAACTTAGGACTACTTAAACCTAACTAACCTAAGGACATCACACACATCCATGCCCGAGGCAGGATTCGAACCTGCGACCGTAGCAGCAGCGCGGTTCCGGACTGAAATGCCTACATGTATAACTTTAACCTACCGAGTATAGACTGGGATGTCAATGGGTTCATTTCAGGGGGTACAGACAGACAGTCATGGGAAGTACTTTGGATGGGTTTCCTGAAAACTGTCTTGGTCAACTAGTTCGCTAGCCCACACGTAGTGGAAATATTTTAGACCTTGTAGCCACGTCAGTATAGTAACGGGGATTAGCGCTCATAATTTCACTATAGAAATTACGATTACGAAAGTTATTAAATCAGTCAACAAGGCTAAGAGAGTATTTCTCTGCTAAAAAGAGTAGGCAAGCAGTTGTTCGCATCTCACTTAGACAGTGAATTCACATCACTTAGTTCCAGTAAGATGGGCTTAGAGGAATTGTGGGCAAAGTTTAAGGAGATTGTAAATCGTGGTCTAGAGAATTATGTGCCTAGTAAGTGGATTAACGACGGAAAAAACCCACCATGGTTCAATAATGAGACTCGGGAGCTGATGAAGAAGCAGAGGCCGTCGCACTCTGGGTTCAAAAGAGAACGCGTAGAGTTCGTGCGTCTGTGAAAAGGTCTATGCTCGAAGCGTACAACAGCTGCCACCGTCATACCTTGGCTAAAGATCTGGCGGTGAACCCGACAAAATTATGTTCCTATGTAAAATAGCTAAGTGGTCTAAGGCTTCCATTCAGTCAGTTGTTGACTACTCTGTTGTGGCAGTTGAAGATGACGAAACGAAAGCCCAAATTTTAAATTTCATGTTCAAGAAATCGTTCACACAGGAGAATCGTACAAGCATACCGTCGTTTAACCATCGAACAGACTCCCGTATGGACGACATAGTAATAACTATCCTTGTCGCAGAGAAACAACTGAAGGAGTTGCAAACAAATAAGTCTCCAGGTCCGGATAGAATTCCAGTTCGTGGTTTCAGAGAGCTCTCTGCGGCATTGGACCATCACTTAGCTTGCATTTATCGTGAATGTCTTGCCCAGCACAAAGTCCCAAGCGACTGGAAAAAAAGCGCAGGTGACTCCTGTGTATAATAAAGGCAAAACAAAGGACTAACAAAATTAGCGACCAATATCCCTAACGTCGATCTCTTGCAGAATCCTTGAAAACATAGTTCGAATATAATAAATTTTCTTGAGGCCGAGAAGCTTATGTCCACGAATCAGCAGGATTTTAGAAAACATTGCCCGTGCAAAACTCAACTTGCCCTTCTTTCGCACTATACGCTGCGCACTATGGAGAAAGGGCAACAGACAGATTCCAGAAAGTGTTTTACACGGTGCCCCACTGCAGGCTGTTAAAGAAAGTACGAGCATATGGAATAGGTTGATAGACATGTGAGTCGCTCGAAGACCTTAAGTTATAGAACCCAGTATGTTGTCATCGACGGCGAATGTCCATAAGAGATAGGGTTACTGTGAGGGGTGCCCAGGAAAGTGTGAAAGGATCGCTGTTATTGTCTCTAAACATAAATGATTTGGCGGACAGGTTGGGCAGAAATCAGCGGTTGTTTCCTGATAATGCTGTGGTGAACGGTACGGTGTCGTCGTTGAGTGTATGAGGTTACAAGAAGATTTCTAGTCGGCGTGATGAATGGCAGCTAACTCTAAATCTGAAAAATGTAAGTGAATGCGGATGAGCAGGAGAAACAAAGTCCCATTGACTGTGGAAGGGAAGAGACCATGTACCATATTTTAAGTTTGATGAGTACAGTGTTCCTGACGGTTGTCTTAACGACATCTACATACGTGTACGTACAGACGACGCGAAAGGCTGGCTACAAAATGCCATGTCTATATTGTAATACTGTATACTTGTGTGCTTTGTTATTTTTTGTTTAATTTAAAACTTATTTTCTGTTGTCTGAATGTCTTAAGCAAACGCAAAATAAACAAATTTTGATATTTCAAGAGCACCCTCTGAAACACTTAATAGTATACACACAACTATCTTGAAAGCATTCAAAGTGCGAAGCGTTTTCCTAAGATATCTCTGTCCTTGTTTACTATAACATAACCGCGTGTTTCAGACAACGGTCACGGGAGGCCAAGTGCAATAATGTCGTGGTCGGTTTACAAAGGAGCGGACTGGCCGTACTTACTACGATCAACTAATTTGTCACGTTCTTGAGTCCACAGGCGGAACCAGCAAATCACGGGGAGAAGAGTAAGGCAAGAGGGAAAGTTCCTCCACTGTGGACAAATATTACTGAAAAACAGACTTTCCTGCCCGTAAACAGTTGACGACTAAAACAAACAGCGTTTCTCTCATTTACACGCTCAGATAGCAGAGCTGTCTTACCAATCGTTGCGTAAATTTTTTTGGGTCATCAGTCTTCGGACTGGTTTGTTGCTGCCCGCCAAGAATTCCTCTCCTGTGCCAATCTCTTCACCTCAGAGTAGCACTTGCAACTTACGTCCTCAATTATTTACTGGGTGTATTCCAGTCTCTGTCTTCCTCTACAGTTTTTGCCTTCTACAGCTCCCTTTACTACTATGACAGTCATTCCCTCATGTTTTAACAGATGTCCTATCATCCTGTCACTTCTCCTTATCAATGTTTTCCACATATTCCTTTCCTCTCCGATTCTCCACAAAACCTCCTCATTCCTTCAGTCCACCAATTTTCAACAGTCGTCTGTAGCACTACATTTCAAACGCTTCGATTCTCTTCTGTTCCGGTTTTCCCACAGTCCATGTTTCATCACCATACAATGCTATACTCCAGACGTACATTCTCAGAAATTTCATCTTCAAATTAAGGCGTATATTTTATATAAGTAGACTTCTCTTGGCCAGGAATGCCCTATTTGCCATTGTTGGTCTGCTTTTGCTGTCCTCCTTGCTCCGTCCGTCACTGGTTATTTTACTGCCTAGGTGGCAGAACTCCTTAACTTCATCTACTTCGTGACCATCAATCCTGATGTTAAGTTCCTCGCTGTTCTCATTTCTACTACTGCTCCTTACCTTCTTCTTCGTTTTACTCACAGTCCATACTCTGTATTCATTAGACTGTTCATTCCCTTCAGCTGATCATGTAACTCTTCTTCACTTTCGCTCAGGATAGCAATGTCATCAGCGAATCGTGTCACTGATATCCTTTCACCTTGAATTTTAATTCCACTCCTGAACTATTCTTTTATTTTCATCATTGCTTACTCGATGTACAGATTGAACAGTAGGGGCGAAAGGCTCAATCCTTGTCTTACGCCCTTTCTAATACGAGCACTTCGTTCTTGGTCGTCCACTCACCCGTCTCTCCCTATAGCTTACCCCTATTTATCTCAGAATTTCGAACATCTTCCACCATTTTACATTGTCGAACGCTTTTTCCAGGTCGACAAATCCTATGAAAGTGTCTTGATTTTTCTTTAGTCTTGCTTCCATTATTAACCGCAACTTCAGAATTGCCTCTCTTGTGCTTTTACCTTTCCTAAAGCCAAACTGATCGTCATCTAACGCATCCTCAATTTTTTTTTCCATTCTTCTGTATATTTTTCTTGTCAGCAACTGGGATGCGTGAGCTGTTAAGCTGATTGTGCGATAATTCTCGCACTTGTCAGCTCTTGCCGTCTTCGGAATTGTGTGGATGATGCTTTTCCGAAAGTCAGATGATATGTCGCCAGACTCATACATTCTACACACCAAAGTGAATAGTCGTTTTGTTGATACTTCCCCCAATGATTTTAGAAATTCTGATGGAATTATTTCATTCCTCAGAGACTTGTATTTCTGTATTCCTCAGTCTCCCGGAACATTTTTGTTCTTCCTCATTTAAATTCTGATTCTAATACCGGATCCCCTATCTCTTCTAAATCGGCTCTTGTTTCTTCTTCTATCACATCAGACAAATTTTCCGCCTCATAGAGGCTTTCAATGTATTCTTTCCACCTATCCGCTCTCTCATCTGCATTTAACAGTGGAATTCCCGTTGCACTCTTAATGTTGTCACCCTTGCTTTTAATGTCACCGAAGGTTGTTTTAACTTTCCTGTATGCTGAGTCAGTCGTACCGACAATCATTTATTTCTCGATTTCTTCAAATTTTTTATGCAGCCATTTCCTCTTAGCTTCCCTGAACCTCCTATTTATTTCATTCCTCAGCGACTTGTATTTCTGTATTCCTCAGTCTCCCGGAACATTTTTGTTCTTCCTCCTTTCATCGATCAATTGAAGTTTTACTTCTGTGACACATAGTATCATCGCAGTTACCTTCTTTGTACCTATGTTTTCCTTCCCAAATTCTGTTATTGCCCTTTGTAGGTATGTCCATTCCTTTCCAACTGTACTGCCTACTGAGCTATTCCCTATTGCTGTATCTATAGCCTTAGAGAACTTCAAGCTTATCTCGTTATTCCTTAGGACTTCCGTCTTAGCGTATTGATTCTTCCTAATGTGTTAAACTTCAGCCTACTCTTCATCAATACTATATTGTGATCTGAGTCTATATCCGCTCCTGGGTACGCCTTACAATACAGTATCTGATTTCGGAATCTCTGTCTGACCATGATGTAATCTAATCGAAATCTTCCCGTATCTCCCGGCCTTTTCCAAGTATACCTCCTCCTCTTGTGATTCTTGAACAGGGTATTCGCTATTACTAGCTGAAACTTTTTACAAAACTCAATTAGTCTTTCTCCTCTTTCATTCCTTGTCCCAAGCTCATATTCTCCTGTAACATTTTCTTCTACTCCTTCCCCTACAACTGCATTCCAGTCGCCCATGACTATTAGATTTTCGTCCCCCTTTACATACTGCATTACCCTTTCAATATCCTCATACACTTTCTCTATCTGTTCATCTTCAGCTTGCGACGTCGGCATGTATACCTGAACTATCGTTGTCGGTGTTGGTCTGCTGTCGATTCTGATTAGAACAACCCGGTCACTGAACTGTTCGCAGTAACACACCCTCTGCCCTACCTTCCTATTCATAACGAATCCTGCACTTGTTATACCATTTTCTGCTGCTGTTGATATTACCCGGTACTCATCTGAACAGAAATCCTTGTCTTCATTCCACTTCACTTCACTGACCCCTACTATATCTAGATTGAGCCTTTGCATTTCCCTTTTCAGATTTTCTAGTTTCCCTACCACGTTCAAGCTTCTGACATTCCACGCCCCGACTCGTAGAACGTTATCCTTTCGTTGATTATTCAATCTTTTTCTCATGGTAACCTCCCCATTGTCAGTCCCCTCCCGGAGATCCGAATGGGGGACTATTCCGGAATCTTTTTCCAATGGAGAGATCATCATGACACTTCTTCAATTACAGGCCACATGTCCTGTGGATACACGTTACGTGTCTTTAATGCAGTGGTTTCCATTGCCTTCTGCATCCTCATGTCGTTGATAATTGCTGATTCTTCCGTCTTTAGGGGCAATTTCCCACCCCTAGGAAAATGAGTGCCGTGAACCTCTATCCGATTCTGCGTAGAACCTCCTCATTCCTTACCTTATCAGTCCACCTAATTTTCAACATTCGTCTATAGCACCACATCTCAAATGCTTCGATTCTCTTTTGTTCCGGTTTTCCCACAGTCCATGTTTCACTACCATACAATGCTGTACTCCAGACGTACATCCTCAGAAATTTATTCCTCAAATTAAGGCCGGTATTTGATATTAGTAGACTTCTCTTGGCCAGAAATGCCTTTTTTGCCGTAGCGAGTCTGCCTTTGATGTCCTTCTTGCTCCGTCCGTCATTGGTTATTTTACTGCCTGGTGTTGTTGTGGTCTTCAGTCCTGAGACTGGTTTGATGCAGCTCTCCATGCTACTCTATCCTGTGCAAGCTTCTTCATCTCCCAGTACCTACTGCAACCTACATCCTTCTGAATCTGCTTAGTGTATTCATCTCTTGGTCTCCCCCTACGATTTTTACCCTCCACGCTGCCCTCCAATACTAAATTGGTGATCCCTTGATGCCTCAGAACATGTCCTACCAACCGATCCCTTCTTCTGGTCAAGTTGTGCCACAAACTTCTCTTCTCCCCAATCCTATTCAGTACCTCCTCATTAGTTATGTGATCTACCTATCTAATCTTCAGCATTCTTCTGTAGCACCACATTTCGAAAGCTTCTATTCTCTTCTTGTCCAAACTATTTACCGTCCATGTTTCACTTCCATACATGGCTTCATTCCATACAAATACTTTCAGAAATGACTTCCTGACACTTAAATCTATACTCGATGTTAACAAATTTCTCTTCTTCAGAAACGCTTTCCTTGCCATTGCCAGTCCACATTTTATATCCTCTCTACTTCGACCATCATCAGTTATTTTGCTCCCCAAATAGCAAAACTCCTATACTACTTTAAGTGTCTCATTTCCTAATCTAATTCCCTCAGCATCGACCGACTTAATTCGACTACATTCAATTATCCTCGTTTTGTTTTTGTTGATGTTCATCTTATATCCTCCTTTCAAGACATTGTCCATTCCGTTCAACTGCTCTTCCAAGTCCTTTGCTGTCTCTGAAAGAATTACAATGTCATCGGCAAACCTCAAAGTTTTTACTTCTTCTCCATGGATTTTAATACCTACTCCGATTTTTTTTTTGTTTCCTTTACTGCTTGTTCAATATAAGGATTGAATAACATCGGGGAGAGGCTACAACCCTGTCTCACTCCCTTCCCAACCACTGCTTCCCTTTCATGTCCCTCGACTCTTATAACTGCCATCTGGTTTCTGTACAAATTGTAAATAGCCTTTCGCTCCCTATATTTTACCCCTGCCGTCTTTAGAATTTGGATGAGAGTATTCCAGTCAACATTGTCAAAAGCTTTCTCTAAGTCTACAAATGCTAGAAACGTAGGTTTGCCTTTCCTTAATCTTTCTTCTAATATAAGTCGTAAGGTCAGTATTGGCTCACGTGTTCCAGTATTTCTACGGAATCCAAACTGATCTTCCCAGAGGTCGGCTTCTACTAGTTTTTCCATTCGTCTGTAAAGAATTCGTGTTAGTATTTTGCAGCCGTGGCTTATTAAACTGATTGTTCGGTAATTTTCACATCTGTCAACACCTGCTTTTTTTGGGATTGGAATTATTATATTCTTCTTGAAGTCTGAGGGTATTTCGCCTATCTCGTACATCTTCCTCACCAGATGGTAGAGTTTTGTCATGACTGGCTCTCCCAAAGCCGTCAGTAGTTCCAATGGAATGTTGTCTACTCCAGGGGCCTTGTTTCGACTCAGGTCTTTCAGTGCTCTGTCAAACTCTTCACGCAGTATCGTATCTCCAATTTCATCTTCATCTACATCCTCTTCCATTTCCATAATATTGTCCTCAGGTACATCGCCCTTGTATAGACCCTCATATCCTTCCACCTTTCTGCTTTCCCTTCTTTGCTTAGAACTGGGTTTCCATCTGAGCTCTTCATGTTAATACAAGTGGTTCTCTTATCTCCAAAGGTCTCTTTAATTTTCCTGTAGGCAGTATCTATCTTACCCCTAGTGAGATAAGCCTCTACATCCTTACATTTGTCCTCTAGCCATCCCTGCTTAGCCATTTTGCACGTCCTGTCGATTTCATTTTTGAGACGTTTGTATTCCTTTTTGCCTGCTTCATTCACTGCATTTTTATATTTTCTCCTTTCATCAATTAAATTCAATATTTCTTCTGTTACCCAAGGATTTCTACTAGCCCTGGACGAACACTATCGTCTTGAAAAATGGCATTACGATGCTGTTGTGTCAGAGGTAGCACAAGAGGACACACGACGTGGGTATGTTCCTGGAATCACTACCAGCGCTGATCTGAAGTCATACCCAATGCCTTCCCACACGATGACATAACTGTGCCTATCCAGAACGTTAGAAGGATGGGACCCCCCCCCCCCCTGTGCATAGCTCGGTAACTGCCTAGTCCGTTATTTGTTCTCGGACGTGAAGGGCGTCGATGCACAAATAGGCGATCCTCCCTTGCGATGGTGAGAGCTGGTTGACCGAAATTTTGACGACGAATATGTCTGCCCTCACCAACCCAAGCAGTCCAACATCGGGCTGCTGTCACATCATAATGTTTCACAAATCCGTATATTGCACAACTCTACCAGTTGGCCAAATGGAGACCCACAATGAGGCTCCTTCCAAACTGTCAGGTGCTGATGACGCTGTCTCACATTAGTACGCGGCATCCCCGTCTCCTCTACATGACTCAATATTTGACTCTCTTATTGCCCCCTCTATGCCCTACATCTACATGGTTACATTGCAGTTCACAATTAAGGGCCTTGAGCTGTGCAAGGCTCGACATCCCACCATTTGGTATTTTACACTCTGTTTTAACGCATTTCCATCTCACCACGTTGATTTAAATTATTGGCGCTACTGAGTTGCTGTTTTGCCTGACCGTCATCGGTGCAAGTAGCGCGTATTGATATAGCCCCTCTGATAGGATCTTTGCTCGGCTGCTATTACTTCCCGGTTGTCATCTGTCGTGGAGTCAGTCGGAACGTGCGGCGGCAGTTAGGGTCGTGAGTTGGGCTCTGGCAGTCAGTTGCAACTCGTCTGGAGCGCAGCCCGGGCCAGCCAGTCGCCGGCTTGCAGCAGCATTGAGCCCTGCGTGAACATAGCCTGCATCGCCACGCATTACTTAAGCCGGGCCTGACTTTTGGTGGATTGTTGGTCGGTCGGTTGATCCGAGGACATCTCCGTGTGGCGTGGTCGACTGGGGCCGTTAGCGGTATCTGCGCAGTGTCGGAGTTTGTCTAGAGCTGTCCGATCGGTACCAGCCAATCCAGGACGTAAAGATTGGGTGGTTTTGAGCATTAGGTTGTTGGTTCCGGCGTTGCTATCGTGTAAGTTTTCCTGTGAGCAGCAACGAGTGAAGTGCTTGAGATACCCGCTGTCAGGTGGAATTGATCAAATTAATTTACCCATAGCCAACTGAACCAGTGGAATGTTCTGCCTTGTGGCCGTTAGTGTTCTGTTTACCTGCCCTGGCCGCTAACGTAGTTTTTAGTCAGTGTCTTTTCCTCACCTGTTGTTGCTGCCCAACATGGTGTGTAGTTTTGGCAGCTCAGTTCACATACGTGTTTATTTGGGGATAGTGATACTTGTAATTTTTGGGGGGGCCTTGAATTATCTTGTACTCCGTCGTGGCAAGCAAGCCGTTGGTCGGTCGGTTCGTGACTGTCCCTTGGTTGGGTTCGCAAGAAATAAGTGTAGTTGGACTCACCACCCGTCTTGCCTAAGTGAACGAGGGCAGACCGATCTACTGAAGACCCCTGAGAGCCGTTCACTTGATTATCCTTTTCGCTGTCTTAATGTTGTTGTAATTTAACTATATTTTATATTTTTAATCTGGCGAGGTTAGTTGTGAGCCTTCAGCCCTGGAAACATGTTCCCAGAGTTTCCTTCAAACATTATCACCCTCTGCTCTTGAAAGGTTATTGTAATTTCCTCTGAAAGAAGTTATTGTGGGCCTTCCGCCGTTGGTGTTGCGAAAAGGAAATTTTTAAACTTAATGTAATGTTTTACCGATTGTTGCCATGTATGTTTCCTTAATTTGCAGAATTTAACTTTGCGTCCTTCAGCCATCTTATTGCGTTGGTTTATCTCTTTCTGTGCACCTTGTGGGCCATCAGCCCTTTCATCATCTTAAAACATTGTGGCCTTCTGCCTTCAGTAATCATCATAGTATATTTGGAATTTGTAAGATTTAATCCTTCAGCCGCTCCGCATACTGATCTCACATATGTATACGACTTATCTTATTCGTAAATTTAACTGTGTGTCATGTCTTTTCAAAAAAATGGTTCAAATGGCTCGGAGCACTATGGGACTTAACTGCAGAGGTCATCAGTCCCCTAGAACTTTGAACTATTTAAACCTAACTAACCTAAGGACATCACGTACATCCATGCCCGCGGCAGGATTCGAACCTGCGACCGTAGCGGTCGCGCGGTTCCAGACTGTAGCGCCTAGAACCGCCCGGCCACCCCGGCCAGCTGTCTTTTCTAAATTGAACTTATTTTAAAGCATCTGTTTGAGGGCCCTCAGCCGCGAAGAAAATTTAATTTTTCCAAAAGTGTGTTTGTGAACTAAATGATAACAAATTACAATTGTAAAATGAATCCGACCGCAACTCCTTTGGCCCTTCCCACAATCCTAATTACCTGTTAGCCCTGCGTGGTTTAGCGGGCGTTTCAGGCCTGGCAGAGGGTTCATCGAGCCACGTTTAAGCCACTTCTCTACCGTTCCACTCCCGAACCGAACAGCGCGGGGAAAAACGAACAGTTAAATCTTCAAAAATGGTTCAAATGGCTCTGAGCACTATGGGACTCAACTGCTGTGGTCATAAGTCCCCTAGAACTTAGAACTACTTAAACCTAACTAACCTAAGGACAGCACACAACACCCAGCCATCACGAGGCAGAGAAAATCCCTGATCCCGCCGGGAATCGAACCCGGGAACCCGGGCGTGGGAAGCGAGAACGCTACCGCACGACCACGAGATGCGGGCGTTAAATCTTCCCTTGAGGGCTCTGATTTCTCTTGTTTGATTATAAAGATCATTTTTCACTATGAAGGTAGGAGCCAATAAAATATTTTCACACACTGAGGAGAAAGTTGGTGATTGAAATTACATGAGAAGCTCCTGCCGCAGCGAAAACCGCCTTTGTTTTAATGACTGCCACCCCAATACTTTTATGATATCCGTTGACTCTCTCCCTTATTTCGCGATGATACAAAACGAGCTGCCCTTCTTTGAATGTTTCCGGTTTTCTCCGTCAGTCCTATATCATAAGGATCCCACACTCCACAGCAGTACTCCAGAAGAGGGCGGATAAGCGTCGTGCTAGCAGTTTCTTTAGCAGACCTGTTACACTACACGAACAATACTGATGCACCCGAATGGCCGTTCTACCTGTCGCAGAGAACTGCAATTATAATCATTTACACAACCGCCGATCATTTGTAAGAAGTTACATTGACATCCGATCGAGTCTTGTATGTGCTTAACTTTTTTGCAGGCTGTGTATTGGGGCAGGGGGGAATATCCTAAGAAACCGTGACCTCCGCATCCCTCCTCTTCCCCTCAATGGAACCCTATATCCGTACCTCATGTATTATCACCCAAGTCACCACTGATGGACAAAAGCCAGATACGTAGGACATGTTCAGTACATGAGTTGTTCCAAGCTTCTTCACCAGGATCTTCACGGTGAATTGTGGTCCGACGTATAATGAAGTAGGACCATTATTAACCCTGAGGAAGGATTTAGCAAAAGAGAGATCCAGCGCCATTTCCTGCATACTACTGCTGCTGCGTTTGAGGGTGAACTGTACATATATGAACAAGCGATGATCCCGGAAGCTTCGAGAAATGGTACAATGTCCAGTCACTACTACTGTGTACACCAATGTGTCACTACACTTCCCACGGCAAAATCGAGCTCTACAGTCATACAAAACATGCATATAACAGAAATCGAGCAGAAGATGTGTAAAACGTTTACCCTGGAAAAGGAGTAACGGTCGACGAAAACGTCGTTAAAATCTCAACTTCATATTACTTGTACTTCGTAGTTAAAGGTCTTAGGAAAGGGTAATGTAAACTATTTTCAACAGTAAAAGCTATTGACCTTTTTACATTCATATTATAACGCGAGTTGTTGAAGAGGAAAGTAATATTCTTTCTAGGTTCGTGTGTTCTTTATTCTTCTAAACAAAAAATTTCACCAATCGAGAAAATTAATCGGTTACATTCTGATTTACTTCTTATTCACGTTGGAGGTGATCGGCCGGCAAATTTTACAATATCTCCTTTTGTTGTTCGTATTCGTTGCTTGTAATGACCAGAAAGAAATTAAAATCGTTGTAAAAATTGGTCAATGCGCGCACGAACCGACCAGAAAGAAATTAAAATCGTTGTAAGAATTGGTCAATGTGCACACGAACCATGTTATGTGTATTTACTGTCCTGTGCTCGGTCCCAGTTTTCTTAACGACAGACTCGACATACACCTTAGCAGAGTTCCATGAATAAAGTAGGAGCAATAACAGGGACCACTGGCCGAACGCGAAAGTTTGGAGTGGAGCTGGGGGGCTCCCCGACGTTTTGTATCGACTCGAATTGGCAGCAAAGTACAGGCCGAAGCTGATGAAATGCGCTTTGAATCAAGTTCTGCCAACTGATTTGTGAGACAAATTAACTTCCCTTACTTCAGTAGTTTTCCCTTTTGGTCTCTTTTCCTTTAACGGTGCAGCAACTTCAGGTTTACTCAGACGGCCCTACAAAGTGCTGTCAGAATAAAATTAGATAGTAAGCATAGATATTAAAGTTATTCGTAAAAGAGATTTGCCCTTAAAACTTGCGATGAAAGTGTGTCTTTGTCTTCATCTTCAAAGTCGTTTTCAGTCCCACTCTCTCTCTTTCTGAGCTCTGTTAGCTAATACTGCAAAGCTTCTAGACAAGTGAAAGTTTGACAAATTTAAGAGCTCTGCCTCCTACTGAGTTACTCAGACTTCATTTATAAGAATTTAATATATACACATTATTTAGTTAGTTACATTTTCTATAAATCATATTCGCGATAAACATTATGATACAGAACGTGTCAACTGCGCAAATATAGAACATACTTTTTCTAACAAAAGAAAAATATTTCTATGAGTAGATGCCAAATATTGACATTTATTTTGCTGTATAAATGTCTAATTATTTTTAGTCGTGAATATTCTTCCATGGTATAGAAGTAGCTATTGGGGAGAAACAAATATAATCTAGTCCTACACATGAACTTACTTCTACTCCCTATAGCGAACTTCATTGCGAAATGCTTTTAATAGTTTCCACAACGAGACTCTGTCTCGAAATGTGTCAGAAAATCCAAAGAGATTCTGGTCGTAGGAAAAATACATCAGTGGAAAAACACAATCAACTCCTTCACTACGCAATAGCAGCGCTGATGTTACTAATGACAGTGCGACTAAAGCAGAACTACCAAATACGGTTTCCTGAAATTCCGTCACCGAAGAAGGCGAAGTAAATGTTTCACAATTCGAATCGAGAACAACAGGGAACGCGAGTAACTTAGAAGCTGATATCCTCGGTATATCAAAGCACCTTAAATCACCTAATAGAGGTAAGGTCTCCGGTCCAGCTGTATATTTTAGGTTCCTTCAGAATATGTTGATGCAATAGCTCCATATTTAGCAATCATATACAACTGGTCGCTCGTCGAAAGGTCCGTACCTAAACACTGGAAAGTTGCACAAGGCACATCAATACCCAAGAAAGGAAGTAGGAGTAGTCCGCTGTATTACAGACCCATACTGTTAACGTCAACTTGAAGTGGATTCTTGAATATGAACTGTACTAGAGCATTATGAATTATCTTCAAGACAACGATTTATTGATAAACAGCGAACATGGGTTCAGATAATATCGTTGTTGTGAAACATAGCTACCTCTCTATCCCCACAAAGTAGGGGATGTCAAATTGATTCCATATTTTTATATTTCCAGAAGGATTTTGACACTATTCCTCACAAGCGGCTTCTAATCAAATTGCATGCCTATGGATTCGTGATTTCCTGTCACAAAAGTCACCGTTCGTACTAACTGAAGGAAAGTCATCAGGTAAAACAGAAGTAATACGTGGCGTTCCACATGGTAGTTTTAGAGGTCCTCTGCTCTTCCTGATATACATAAATGATTTAGGAGACAATCTGAGCAGCACTCTTGGAAAGTTTGCAGATGATGCTGTGATTTACCGCTTGTAAAGTCATCAGATGATCAAAAGGAGCTGCAAAATGACTAGACAAGATATCTGTGTGGTGGAAAAAGTGGCTGTTGACGCTAAATAATGTAAAAAGTCATGCAAATGAATACTGAAAGGAATAAACTAAATTTCGGTTATACGATAAATCACACAAATCTAAAGGCTGTAAACTCAGATAAATACCTAGGGATTACAATTACTGATAAATTGGAACGTTCACATTGATAATGTTGTGGGTATAGCAAAGGAAAGACTGAGATTTATTGGCAGAAGGCATAGAAAACGCAACAGTAATGCTGAAGAGACTGCTTACACTACAGTTGCCCGCTATCTTCTGGAGTACTACTGTGCAGTGTGGCATCCGTATCAGATAGTATCGACGGAGGATATCGGAAAAGTTCCAAGAAAGGCAGCTCGTTTTGTACTAGCGCGAAATAGGGAACAGTGGGCCACAGATATCTACTCGAATTGGTGTGGCATTTATCAAAACAAAACTGTTTTTCGTTGCGGCAAGATCTTCTCATGAAATTTCAATCGCCAACTTCGTGCTCACAGTGTAACTATATTTTGTTGGCGTTCACCTACGTAGGGAGAAATGATCATCATAATAAAATATAAGATCATACGGAAAGATTTAAGTGTTCGTTTTACCCGCACTGTTCGAGAGTGAAACGGTAGAGATACAGCTTGAAGGTTGTTCGATGCACCCTTTGCCAGGCACTTAATTGTGAGTTGCAGAGTAATCATGTAGCTGCAGATGTAGATGCAAGGCATTTCATTTGCATAGGAAGATTATGAAAGAGTTTTATAGCTGCGCATTTAACACCTTTCTATGCCAAAGTTAGATTCATGAAAGTACACACCTGGAAATTGAAATAAGAACACCGTGAATTCATTGTCCCAGGAAGGGGAAACTTTATTGACACATTCCTGGGGTCAGATACATCACATGATCACACTGACAGAACCACAGGCACATAGACACAGGCAACAGAGCATGCACAATGTCGGCACTAGTACAGTGTATATCCACCTTTCGCAGCAATGCAGGCTGCTCTTCTCCCATGGAGACGATCGTAGAGATGCTGGATGTAGTCCTGTGGAACGGCTTGCCATGCCATTTCCACCTGGCGCCTCAGTTGGACCAGCGTTCGTGCTGGACGTGCAGACCGCGTGAGACGACGCTTCATCCAGTCCCAAACACGCTCAATGGGGGACAGATCCGGAGATCTTGCTGGCCAGGGTAGTTGACTTACACCTTCTAGAGCACGTTGGGTGGCACGGGATACATGCGGACGTGCATTGTCCTGTTGGAACAGCAAGTTCCCTTGCCGGTCTAGGAATGGTAGAACGATGGGTTCGATGACGGTTTGGATGTACCGTGCACTATTCAGTGTCCCCTCGACGATCACCAGTGGTGTACGGCCAGTGTAGCAGATCGCTCCCCACACCATGATGCCGAGTGTTGGCCCTGTGTGCCTCGGTCGTATGCAGTCCTGATTGTGGCGCTCACCTGCACGGCGCCAAACACGCATACGACCATCATTGGCACCAAGGCAGAAGCGACTCTCATCGCTGAAGACGACACGTCTCCATTCGTCCCTCCATTCACGCCTGTCGCGACATCACTGGAGGCGGGCTGCACGATGTTGGGGCGTGAGCGGAAGACGGCCTAACGGTGTGCGGGACCGTAGCCCAGCTTCATGGAGACGGTTGCGAATGGTCCTCGCCGATACCCCAGGAGCAACAGTGTCCCTAATTTGCTGGGAAGTGGCGGTGCGGTCCCCTACGGCACTGCGTAGGATCCTACGGTCTTGGCGTGCATCCGTGCGTCGCTGCGGTCCGGTCCCAGGTCGACGGGCACGTGCACCTTCCGCCGACCACTGGCGACAACATCGATGTACTGTGGAGACCTCACGCCCCACGTGTTGAGCAATTCGGCGGTACGTCCACCCGGCCTCCCGCATGCCCACTATACGCCCTCGCTCAAAGTCCGTCAACTGCACATACGGTTCACGTCCACGCTGTCGCGGTATGCTACCAGTGTTAAAGACTGCGATGGAGCTCCGTATGCCACGGCAAACTGGCTGACACTGACGGCGGCGGTGCACAAATGCTGCGCAGCTAGCGCCATTCGACGGCCAACACCGCGGTTCCTGGTGTGTCCGCTGTGCCGTGCGTGTGATCATTGCTTGTACAGCCCTCTCGCAGTGTCCGGAACAAGTATGGTGGGTCTGACACACCGGTGTCAATGTGTTCTTTTTTCCATTTCCAGGAGTGTATAACGCAAATCATTTTTCCTTGCAATATTGTACTTTTCAATATCTCTGTTAGTCTCAGTCTCAGATGAATTGTTGATAACAAATTTAATGAGTGAGTGAATGTATTGAGAGCCTACTTTAAGAGATACATGCAAGATGTGCATCTGTGAACTCCAATATCGTTTTAATTACTTCTTTTGTCCAACGAATATCTTTGTCGAAGTGAGGATCTCCCAGAATATTGTCCCATAATATAATGAAGTAAATGAAAATATGCAAAATATGTTAATTGACTTCTATATAGGCTGTCATCCTTATGGCAAAAGTAGTATTACCTAGAATTATTATGATTGCTCGAGTTGCAATTTTCATCAATATGTACATCTAACGACCCTGACTCTCTATTATTTCTGGTTGGTATACTAAGTTAAGAGGAGGTAGCACTTTTTTACGTTATCAAACTGCATGAGTTGTATTTCTTCAAAGTATAAAGCTAGACCATTTGTACAAAACTAGTCAGCAGCTTTCACAAAAACATCATTTACTATTTTCTCTGTTGGTGCTTCTTTGCTTGGCTTTGCAACAATACTAGTATCATCAGCAAACGGTGATAATTCTGTCTCCTAATTCAAATGAAATATCACTAAAACTGGAACGGCGAAAGTGGTCAAAATGGCCAGTGTCATAACTTTTTCCTTCATTGTCATACTGAATTTACTTACTTAATTAATGATATCATATGACTTTTCCTAATTTTTTCTCCTTTTTACGATGCAGCACTAGGATTTAAAAATATTTGTTTTCTTCTACATTTCATTCTATATAGCTAGAACGGCGGAAGGGATCAGTTTGCTCTGAATGTACACTAATTATCGAAGAACAAAGTGGCAACAGTCAGCAGTCATGCAGAGCAGTTGATGCTCATTTTTGCAACCTGGAACGTTTAGATTCCAATCTACCACAGTTAATATCGTGTCATTCAGGTAAGTCTTTGTCCGCGAAACACGTTTTCGAACATGTCTTGTCAGCGTGGACTTTCTGATGAAGAAGTGTTCCATCTCTTAGAGCATTCCGAAATTGAATCAGAAATAGACTTCACCGATGAAGATGATGATTATGCACCTGAGACAAATAGAGATGAAGACATTATGAACGAGGAGCGATCAGTGGAAAATGATTAATATGCTAAAATAAATGTCGTGTGACTACGGCTTCCCGTCCGGTAGACCGTTCACCGGGTGCAAGTCTTTCGATTTGACGCCACTTCGGCGACTTCCGAGTTGATGGGGATGAAATGATGATGATTAGGACAACACAACACCCAGTCCCCTTGCGGAGAAAATCTCCGACCTAGCCGCGAATCGAACCCGAGCCTATAGGATTGGCATTCTCTTGCGCCGTTTTTTTTTTTTTAAATCTCCTTTTGTTCGTTTTTAGTTTGTTGCATCTGCTCGAGGCGGATGTCGCAAGACACCCATTTCAGTTCGTTGTTGATCCATTAACTCAGTTTTTTATTTTTTATTTCAGAGGACAGCCCTCTGACCGAACAAGCTGAGCTACCGTGCCGGTCCACTCAGCTACCGGGAGCGGACAGGATTTATATGATGATCTACGTCAATCACGACCTCTTTCATCACAGCAGGCACAGTTGGATGCATCTACAAAGATGGTTTCTAGGGATGGAACTATGTGAGAGTCTGCCTATTTTTCATCTTCTGGAATTAGGTCGGCTGAAGGAGAGAGAGACTTGCCAACGAGTAGACGACTTTGTCACCAGTGCCTTCCCTCTTATTTTTGACGAAGCAATGCTACGCTTCATGAAGAAATATACAGCATAAAATGCCTGAAAAATACTAAAAAACAATGACTGTACTGTGTCACTTGATGAACTGAAGAAACTGATTGCCATCATGTATGCTTGGGGTATCATTTATACTAAAAGTATGCCTGTGGATGATCGCTGGTAGCACACTTCGTGGTCTACTTTTATGAAGGACATTATGATAAGGGACGGATTTCAGGAGTTTCACAGATTTCTCCATTTCGATGAAATATCAACCCGAGCTAAAAGCCTGACAGCCAACAAATTCGCTCTTGTATCTGATATTTTGGGAAAATTAATTGAAAACAGTATTCGTTCTTACCGCTCTGGAGAAAATATAATTAACCACTGACGAGCAACTATTACTAAGCAAAACAAGATGCAAGTTTACTCAATTCATTTCCAATCAACCCGACAAAAACGGTCTCAAATTCTGGTTGGTTGTGAATGCAACAACAAAGTATGTATGTAATGCTTCCCCATACCTCTGCAAAGAGGACATGCATGGAGAGAAGCAACCACTTGGAGAGTACCTCGTTCTGCGTCTCATGGAGTCACTTGTAAATCAAGGAAGAAATGAGACAGCAGAGAACTTTTTTAAGTCTACTCAACCTGCTATGAAACTCAAAGAAAAGGAAACTTCATTAGCTGGTACAATGAACAAGGTCCGTCATGAAATATCCGATAACGTAAGGAAGCCCAGTACTGAAATATACTCCACCACTATCCTTCACCATACTGGCAACACAAACTGCACCATGACTGTATACCAAGGAAAGAAGAATAAAAGTGTCATTCTTCTGATTTAAGGATATAGAGTTCTGTTCTATGTATTTTCAGTTGTGTAGGATAACTGAGAAAGTACTGAGTTAGAGCAGCGCCACAGATAATTTCGTTCACTAGAATAACATGAAAGGATCTTGGACTTTAACGTTCCCATCCACTAACCGGAGTACCATCACCCGTGTCGTTCGTGATTCTCGACGCCCAATGATTCTTGCAATACCAAGATCCTTAAAGGATATCTTCGAGTCGAGTGACATCAACGACATACGTTACGGAGGCGAATAACAGTGCTGACTAGATTCGTTGCAAACTATTTATCATATGTGGTGATCATAAGGGCGCTGATCACCATGACATCGAGCACAGATCACAAATAAATAAACAACAGCAACATAATTATAAGCTTTGGAGATACTTTCGACTGTCACTAGGAAGTACCATTCGCCTAAAAGTATTTGGTCTTGACTTGGATCTCATGGGCAAGCTGCAGCTCACTAAGCAATTCAGTACGCATTTTATCTAGAGAGAATAAAAAGGGTAATTTTGTTCGCACTAAGTTTGTCTGTGGAAAGTATCTAACTGAGTACCTGAGAGCCTTTCGAGCTATAACTGTTTCATCTACGAATGCTGAAATGTTTGAGGCAATGAATATTTTCTAACGTTCATACTATCACAACATTGAGGGACTACCACTTTCTGTTTATGACACGACAATCTTTCTTCTCGAAACGAAGACTGAACGTAAGTTATCCGATTCTACTCAGTGAACTAGAATGCCAGACGACAGCTTGAATAGTCCACATCCATTCATTTACTCATTCGTTCATTCATACAGAAACAGGTGATAAATCATGCAGCCATTTACATGAAACTATCTGATAAGAGACTAGATCAGCTTCAGACCAATTGGCGTCCTTTACTTGTGGTGTGAATAATTTTGAAAAAACAAAAAAAGAATGTAGCAAGCAATATGATATAAATAAAACCGTAGGCTCCTGGATCTAAACTCGATGTCTGTAGAAGTTCAGTATGTATATTTCACCAGTACACCGCTACTGATCTGAAACCTCAAAGAGAAACCGCTCCGCCAATGTGTTTTCAGGCCTTTTTTATACATACAGCTGCCTTGCAGCTACGTGGCTTGAGTCGGTCAGTACTTGATAACCCTCATTTTCTTACAACAGTTTTCAGGCTTCATCTGACTATTACCCAAAACCAGACGTATGCAAGAACAATTCAGATTGGTCCAGGAGTGACTTAAATTACGTAATGTGTAAGTGACAGACGAGTCGAGATGACAGTAGACACTCGGGATGTATTCGTGTGTGTGTGTGTGTGTGTGTGTGTGTGTGCGAGTGAGTTTTTTTCGAGGCATCTTCAGTTTCGATTTGTCTTTAGTTTTGCTACTGTCAAGTAGTATCCTCAAGACAGAGAAAAGAGTCTCAATACAGAGATTTGAATTCCCATTTGTATTTTCTTTCGTTTGGTCATGGAGTTTTGGGAATTATCCGCAATGATTGCTTCTCACTCCCCCTGACGATTACGCTTTTCGCAATATCATAAAATGAGGACTTTCAGGACCTGTTGTCTTAGTTGCTGTTGGATCTTCCGCGTTGCCGTAGTCCATGAAACTCTTTTGGTCTGCGTTGGGCATCTTCAGAGGTGCTCCTGGTTCTGCTGAGGCTTGCCGATAGACTGATCCGATGACAAAGAACGATATAAATACCGTGAAAAGGGGACTTGGTAGAAATTTGCACGTGTTCGGCAGAGATAATGCTTGTCAGAGATAAAATTTAACTATCGAACTGTCGTCTGTCAACGATAATACTTATATGTCGAATTAGTAAAACTACAGTCCGTATGTCACTAAATTTCGTTGTTTTCTCTTTTCTGTTAAAATTATCCCTACGACTGCATATTTCGATTGCTTCTCTAGATAATCGTGGCTTTTGGAAATAACCGTGTGGGGTACAGAATAATGAAATTAATAAAGATAGAAACAAAGTAGCGTATCACATGAGCTTGGAGTAACACGATAACAGAGTACTTTCTGTATACAGTGAAATACACTCCTGGAAATGGAAAAAAGAACACATTGACACCGGTGTGTCAGACCCACCATACTTGCTCCGGACACTGCGAGAGGGCTGTACAAGCAATGATCACACTCACGGCACAGCGGACACACCAGGAACCGCGGTGTTGGCCGTCGAATGGCGCTAGCTGCGCAGCATTTGTGCACCGCCGCCGTCAGTGTCAGCCAGTTTGCCGTGGCATACGGAGCTCCATCGCAGTCTTTAACACTGGTAGCATGCCGCGACAGCGTGGACGTGAACCGTATGTGCAGTTGACGGACTTTGAGCGAGGGCATATAGTGGGCATGCGGGAGGCCGGGTGGACGTACCGCCGAATTGCTCAACACGTGGAGCGTGAGGTCTCCACAGTACATCGATGTTGTCGCCAGTGGTCGGCGGAAGGTGCACGTGCCCGTCGACCTGGGACCGGACCGCAGCGACGCACGAATGCACGCCAAGACCGTAGGATCCTACGCAGTGCCGTAGGGGACCGCACCGCCACTTCCCAGCAAATTAGGGACACTGTTGCTCCTGGGGTATCGGCGAGGACCATTCGCAACCGTCTCCATGAAGCTGGGCTACGGTCCCGCACACCGTTAGGCCGTCTTCCGCTCACGCCCCAACATCGTGCAGCCCGCCTCCAGTGGTGTCGCGACAGGCGTGAATCGAGGGACGAATGGAGACGTGTCGTCTTCAGCGATGAGAGTCGCTTCTGCCTTGGTGCCAATGATGTTCGTATGCGGGTTGGCGCCGTGCAGGTGAGCGCCACAATCAGGACTGCATACGACCGAGGCACACAGGGCCAACACCCGGCATCATGGTGTGGGGAGCGATCTCCTACACTGGCCGTACACCACTGGTGATCGTCGAGGGGACACTGAATAGGGCACGGTACATCCAAACCGTCATCGAACCCATCGTTCTACCATTCCTAGACCGGCAAGGGAACTTGCTGTTCCAACAGGACAATGCACGTCCGCATGTATCCCGTGCCACCCAACGTGCTCTAGAAGGTGTAAGTCAACTACCCTGGCCAGCAAGATCTCCGGATCTGTCCCCCATTGAGCATGTTTGGGACTGGATGAAGCGTCGTCTCACGCGGTCTGCACGTCCAGCACGAACGCTGGTCCAACTGAGGCGCCAGGTGGAAATGGCATGGCAAGCCGTTCCACAGGACTACATCCAGCATCTCTACGATCGTCTCCATGGCAGAATAGCAGCCTGCATTGCTGCGAAAGGTGGATATACACTGTACTAGTGACGACATTGTGCATGCTCTGTTGCCTGTGTCTATGTGCCTGTGGTTCTGTCAGTGTGATCATGTGATGTATCTGACTCCAGGAATGTGTCAATAAAGTTTCCCCTTCCTGGGACAATGAATTCACGGTGTTCTTATTTCAATTTCCAGGAGTGTAGTTGTCACATCAGAACCATAAAAGTACAAACAAATGTAATTTGAAACGGAGCTTATAAATCTTCTTTCATTCTGAAATCTCATGAATTTCAGCCTAAATAAGACGTTTATTAACCTGTTAACATTCGCGGACACTAAGATGTAAGCGTAATTGCCGAACCTAGTAAATAGTACTAGTAATCAAGCAATTCGATTGATGAGTACGTTAGAAATCGTGAAATATTATGTGGAAAGGACTAATGACATAGAGGAATGGCATTTTTGGTTGCGTGTTTGTTGTAAAGATAGGGCATTCGTTTCTAGTCCCAGATGTCGTGCTGTAAAGGAAACGCGCTGTTGCACTCAAGCAGCAAGTGTTAGCGTCTACACTGTCACTAACAAGGAAATGTGAAGCTAAGTTAGCAGTTTCCATAAAAAAGTCACAACGAAATTTATGACAACAACTCCATCTGTCTACTTGCTTTTCACTATAAATCACCTGCAACATCAATGAAACATGTCGGAGTTAAAGTAAAGAGTTATAACACTCTGTTCCGTTCAGTGCGTCACCATTAATTACTATCATATTAATCAAGCACGAGGTGAAGCTTCAAAAAATCTCAGGAATTTTCTAACAGCAAAAGAGTAAAGCAGTGAGGTTATCATTTGACAACGGCTGACTTGAGTTTGTTAGGATGGGAAAACAGTGCTGGATACATTCAGAAAAAGCTTGAATGAGCAGCAGCGCAGTGACTCTCGTATTGCAGCACTCCTGAAGGGTGCGTTATAATCATCACAATGTCAGCAGCTGGACGCGGAAGCGGCTCTGGATACTCACCTACGAAGTCGACCTTTCGGAGATACTTGAGCAGCTCCATGCCTTTGATGGGCTTCATGGCGTCGCACAAGCCGGGCCTGCCGTGGCACAGCTCTCGGTGCATGTCCCTGCAACGTCATACAGCAAGTGTTAGCGTCTACACACAGATCAAATGTTCAAAAATGTTCAAATGTGTGTGAAATCTTATGGGACTTGACTGCTAAGGTAATCAGTCCCTAAGTTTACACACTACTTAACCTAAATTATCCTAAGGACAAACACACACACCCATGCCCGAGGGAGGACTCGAACCTCCGGCGGGACCTACACACGGATCAACGACAGTATGACATCAACACATTATTGATACTTCTGCAGTACTCTTTTTACGAAATTAATAACAAATTTGTCTGTCTGCGTATAGTATAGTTGTGCAAGATCATTTAGCTTTTTCAATGTCGTGAATCGTTCGTCCAGCGCACCAAGTCACTAAAAAAGCTAGTTGTCTCTTGTGTATTAGAAGGATAGAACAACAAACCCGCAAAATTATAGACGAATATTTTTGCTGCAGGATTCATGAGCTCGTTCTAAGTTCGAATAAAATAAACTCCCTGAGATAGAAAAGCTATTAGAATGAAAGGTCGTCATTTCGAGTCTCGGTCAAGCACTAAATTTTAATCTGTCAGGAAGTTACAGAAATGCTTTTATTCACAAATCAGCTCGGATATTGAAAAAAAAAGTTCAAATGTGTGTGAAATCTTATGTGACTTAACTGCTAAGGTCATCAGTCCCTAAGCTTACACACTACTTAACCTAAATTATCCTCACGACAGACACACACACCCATGCCCGAGGGAGGACTCGAACCTCCGGCGGGACCTACACACGGATCAACGACAGTATGACATCAACACATTATTGATACTTCTGCAGTACTCTTTTTACGAAATTAATAACAAATTTGTCTGTCTGCGTATAGTATAGTTGTGCAAGATCATTTAGCTTTTTCAATGTCGTGAATCGTTCGTCCAGCGCACCAAGTCACTAAAAAAGCTAGTTGTCTCTTGTGTATTAGAAGGATAGAACAACAAACCCGCAAAATTATAGACGAATATTTTTGCTGCAGGATTCATGAGCTCGTTCTAAGTTCGAATAAAATAAACTCCCTGAGATAGAAAAGCTATTAGAATGAAAGGTCGTCATTTCGAGTCTCGGTCAAGCACTAAATTTTAATCTGTCAGGAAGTTACAGAAATGCTTTTATTCACAAATCAGCTCGGATATTGAAAAAAAAAGTTCAAATGTGTGTGAAATCTTATGTGACTTAACTGCTAAGGTCATCAGTCCCTAAGCTTACACACTACTTAACCTAAATTATCCTCACGACAGACACACACACCCATGCCCGAGGGAGGACTCGAACCTCCGCCGGGACCAGCCGCACAGTCAATGACTGCAGCGCCCTAGGCCGCTCGGCTAATCCCGCGCGGCGGATATTGAAAGTAGCTCTCGTACGAAACTCAGCATTTGTCGCCCGAAATGCTGCGAAACGTGCGTGAAGAGGAACAGACAGATCCCATATTCCAGAAAGTCCGGACACAGTGCCACAACACATACTGTTAACGAAGATCCGAGCATACGAAGTCGGTTCCCAGATATGTGCGGCTCTAAGATGTTTTTTGAGTAGTAGAATCCTGTACGACCTCACAGACGGTGAGTGTTCATAGGAGACATGGGCAACGTGAGAAGCGCCCCGGGGAAGCCTGGTAGGACTACTTTATTCTCTGTATGTAGACGATTTGCTGCATAGGGTCAGCAGCAATCTGCAACTGTTTCCTGCTGACGCTGAAGTGAACTGGAAAATGTCGTTGTAGGGTGACTGGATGCCGTGAACAGAATACCCTCGAGTAGCCAAAAATACAAAAACGTAAAAACACAACACATTAGCTTACCTAAAGCACCCTTACCTCCAAAGTAGGCCACAAGGGATCAGTAATATTCAGATCTGGTGACTATGGTGGCTAGGGGAGATACGAAAATTCATCCTTGTACTCACGAAAACCAGTTCTGGACGATGCCAGCTATTTGAACAAGGGTCCTGTCGTCTAAGAACACAGGATCACTATGGGATCACCGTTAGGGTACAAACATTGCACCACTGGAGGGACCTGGTCAGCCAGAATGATCACCTACTCCTTGGCAGTGATGCGACCCTGCAGATGTGAGGTAACGGGCGAGTTGTGGCGCCTTGAAAATAATCTAAGTTCAGAGTTGGTGGCCACTGCTCGAGCCGTTCGCCTAGCGGGGGCTCGGCAGGCCGGCCGCTTGGTGCCGGACA
Organism: Schistocerca nitens; assembly: GCF_023898315.1. NCBI lineage: Eukaryota > Metazoa > Arthropoda > Insecta > Orthoptera > Acrididae > Schistocerca > Schistocerca nitens. Next base: position 419,448,898 of record NC_064617.1, on the reverse strand, counting down.
TCGGCCGGAGCAAGTGGTCCGTCGGCCGCTTGGCTGGGAATACCGCTGTGCCGAGGACGGTGCTTCGTGTCGATGAAGGAGACGTGCCGGGAGTGCCAAAGATGGGGTAAAGATAGTACCTGCAGATTTTATTTAATTGCAATCTTTCATTTATAAATTTATACGTTACATTCATAATTCGCAACTGCCGAGTGATAGAAACCTTCGACCATTCGATTCATGTGTGTATTCTTATTGTATACTGTAGACACAGCATTATATGGCCTGTAATGCGGCAACTACGTATCCCAGTCCCTAGACAACGAAACCAGCCAAAACTATTAATATTGCAACTCTGAGTCTGTGGGTGCGTAGTTATATGGGAAAGCCCGCACAGAGTACTCACGAGGCCCATGGAATACCACGATCTGGCTGCCCAAATCGTCACCGAACCCCCGCCATGTTTCACCCTTCGGACGTAAATTCGCGAGGAAGTTGGAAACTACACTACTGGCCATTAAAATTGCTACACCACGAAGATGACGTGCTACAGACTCGAAATTTAACCGACGGGAAGAAGATGCTGTGATATGCAAAAGAGTAGCTTTCCAGAGCATTCACACAAGGTTGCCGCCGGTGACGACACCTACAACATGCTGACATGAGGAAAGTTTCCAACCGATTTCTCATACACAAACAGCAGTTGACCGGCGTTACCTGGTGAAACGTTGTTGTGATGCCTCATGTAAGGAGGAGAAATGCGTACCATCACGTTTCCGACTTTGATAAAGGTCGGATCGTAGCCTATCGCGATTGCGGTTTATCGTATCGCGACATTGCTGCTCGCGCTGGTCGAGATCCAATGACTGTTAGCAGAATATGGAATCGGTCGGTTCGGGAGGGTAATACGGAACGCCGTGCTGGATCCCAACGGCCTCGTATGACTAGCGGTCGAGATGACAGGCATCTTATCCGCATGGCTGTAACGGATCGTGCAGCCACGTCTCGATCCCTGAGCCAACAGATGGGGACGTTTGCAAGACAACAAACATCTGCACGAACAGTTGGACGACGTTTGCAGCAGCATGGACTATCAGCCCGGAGACCATGGCTGCTTACCCTTCACGCTGCATCACAGACAGGAGCGCCTGCGATGGTGTACTCAACGACGAACCTGAGTGCACGAATGGCAAAACGTCATTTTTGGGATGAATCCAGGTTCTGTATACAGCATCATGATGGCCGCATCCGTGTTTGGCGACATCGCGGTGAACGCACATTGTAAGCGTGTATTCGTCATCGCCATACTGGCGTATTACCCGGCGTGATGGTATGGGGTGCCACTGGTTACACGTCTCGGTCACCTCTTGTTCGTATTGACGGTACTTTGAACAGTGGACGTTACATTTCAGATGTGTTACGACCCGTGGCTCTACCCTTCATTCGATCCCTGCGAAACGCTATATTTCAGCAGCATAATGCACCTGCATGTTGCAGGTCCTGTACGGCCCTTTCTGGATACAGAAAATGTTCGACTGCTGCCCTGGCCAGCACATTCTCCAGATCTCTCACCAATTGAAAACGTCTGGTCAATGGTGGCCGAGCATCTGGCTTGTCACAATACGCCAGTCACTACTCCTGATGAACTGTGTTATCGTGTTGAAGCTGCATGGGCAGCTGTACCTGTACACGCCATCCAAGCTCTGTTTGACTCAATGCCCAGTCGTATCAAGGCCGTTATTACGGCCAAAGGTGGTTGTTCTGGGTACTGATTTCTCAGGATCTATGCACCCAAATTGCGTGAAAATATAATCACATGTCAGTTCTAGTATAATATATTTGTCCAATGAATACCCATTTATCATCTGCATTTCTTCTTGGTGTAGCAATTTTAATGGCCAGTAGTGTATGTGAAACAAGATTCAGCCGATAAAATGACTTTTTTTTCGTTGCTCCGTAGTCCCGGTTCTGTGGCTTCTGCACCACGTTTTCCGGTTGCCGACATTTGCGTCAGTGATGAGTGGTTTTGGAATTCGAGCCCACGCCGGACTCCTCTGCTTATGGAGCTGGTGCAGGCGGGGTTTGCGAGTGAGACATTGAGTTCTGCAGTGACTTCCGCTGCTGTCGTCCTGTTATCGTTCGTCGCACTACTCTTCAATGAGCGTCTGTGACGAACATCCGACACACAGTTTCTTCCGAGTTGTGACTTACCGGATGATGGTATTCCGCTTTCCTAGACGTGGTGAAAATCTTGCGTATGACACCTCTTGAAACACCAAACACTTAGTTTACTTTCGTTACGGAAGCAACCGCCACAGGGGCACCAACAATTTCCCCACGTTTGAATTAACTTAGCTCCGACGTATTGCACTCACAACGACACAGAACACTGTTCTGACGCTCGCAACGCACAGAGGACAGTGCACAGGTAATGTTCGTGGTCAAATACAACAGAGCAACCTGTAGCCTTGGCTAATATCAGCATTTACGTTCAAGAAGACCTTTGTTGCGGTCTTTTCATACTTTTGCATACAGGACATAAAATTCCGTCTGAGGCCTGCGATCATTTTTATGTTAATAATTGGCAACCAATGCTGTACTATCGCAATAAAGTCATGAGATGTTCAATTGACTCTTTTCTTATAACAGTGTACTGGCACTTTCAACACTACACTATTCAAGAAACACGGCGATTTAATGCAAAACTGGTCAAAATCAACGAACGATCAGCGCAGGGTTTTGACATTCGAGCACGATGGGACTAAGTGCACTTCCAACATTCATCTTCAATATTCCGTACTATTAAGGAGTATAACTACGCAAAGGGTCAATATACAGGGTGATTCAAAAAGAATACCACAACTTTAAAAATGTGTATTTAATGAAAGAAACATAATATAACCTTCTATTATACATCATTACAAAGAGTATTTAAAAAGGTTTTTTTTTCACTCAAAAACAAGTTCAGAGATGTTCAATATGGCCCCCTCCAGACACTCGAGCAATATTAACCCGATACTCCAACTCGTTCCACACTCTCTGTAGCATATCAGGCGTAACAGTTTGGATAGCTGCTGTTATTTCTCGTTTCAAATCATCAATGGTGGCTGGGAGAGGTGGTCGAAACACCATATCCTTAACATACCCCCATAAGAAAAAATCGCAGGGGGTAAGATCAGGGCTTCTTGGAGGCCAGTGATGAAGTGATCTGTCACGGGCTGCCTGGCGGCCGATCCATCGCCTCGGGTAGTTGACGTTCAGGTTTCATAACTAATCTTTTTCGTAGGACTCTCCATACAGTTGATTGTGGAATTTGCAGCTCTCTGCTAGCTCTGCGAGTCGATTTTCCTGGGCTGCGAACAAATGCTTGCTGGATGCGTGCTACATTTTCGTCTATCGTTCTCGGCCGTCCAGAACTTTTCCCTTTGCACAAACACCCATTCTCTGTAAACTGTTTATACCAACGTATAATACACCACCTATCAGGAGGTTTAACACGCTGAACAACTGTCGTCGATTCACTTCTGCCGTACTCGATAACACAAAAAGCTTTCTGTTGAGCGGTCGCCATCTTAGCATCAACTGACGCTGACGCCTAGTCAACAGCGCCTCAAGCGAACAAATGTACAACTAAATGAAACTTTATAGCTCCCTTAATTCGCCGACAGATAGTGCTTAGCTCTGCCTTTTGTCGTTGCAGAGTTTTAAATTCCTAAAGTTGTGGTATTCTTTTTGAATCACCCTGTACTGTGTCACTGCAAAGGAATGAAGATGCTATTCTGGAATGATGAGCATGTAATGTGATGTACGGTCTCTAGCTTATTTTTGGTAGTCAATGAGAGTGACGTGAGTTCTCTTTTCATTCGAGTAATCATAATTCATACTTGTACACTAGATATTTATGAGACAGATGTCTTTAATAGTCTATATGTTACGCCGAGGAGATTCTGGGTACAAGCAATGTGATCTTTCGTTGTAGCTTGTCATTGACTGTGTAGTACTCGCGTGTAATCAGTGACAGAATCATGTGTCGGTCACGCTGGTGAGCGGTTTGGGAAAGCAACTAGCAGAACATACAGGATGTTGCTTTTTGGAAATATGGTTTGTAAAGACTGATTTTGAAAGTGTGCTGCACTGCTTGCTTGCGTGTAATTTATGATGAGTTTGAGAAAGGCAAATCTTCGGTATGATTTTTCTTTATGGATTCGGGACGGTTAGTTTGAGTGTCGAGACGAGATTAAACAGAATTGTCTGCCCACATGGCTTGTACTCGTCTACCGTTAAGTTATATGGCATAGTTATATATTTTTTACAAGAAGTGAAACTAGTGAGCCGTGCACGGCTCGTGTTCATCCCATTTATTGTTCGTCATCTATTACGGTACTGCCGCCTCGTTTTCTTATTCCATTTACTGGCGCCACTAACTTCCTGCCTTACATGCTCGTGAGCGGCAGCAGCAGTGCGTATCGATAAGTGCACTATCGTACCATCTCTGGAGCGACCGATAGTATTTCCGGGTTGTCGTGTGTCTGGCAGTCATTTCGGGATAGACCAGCAGTGCAATTGGGACGCAGTAGCAGTGAAGTCGGGGGGAACGGAGCGCCGGTGAGGTGCCGACAGCCAGTGCTGGTCGACTGCTGGTGACACACATGAACTGTCCGACGGAGGGAGATTGGAGTGGGACGACCGTTGGTTGGTCGTTTGGTTGGTCGTTCGGTTGGTCGTCTCATCGGCCAACGTATACGTGATCCTTTCACCGTTTCCGGGCCTGGGCAGTCGTTCGGTAAGCGTGGAGCAGCGAGGAATTCTCGGTGGTACGTGGTTTGGCCGGAACCGCTGGCAGTCTCTATTGCTACGAGGTCCGTGGCTCACCGACCCTGGATACGAAAGTTGAGTTTTGATTTAAATCTACCATCAAGTCAAGACTATTAACATTGTGTCATTTGGAGTTCGTAGTCGGCTGTTGGGATATTCCCGTGAGCAACAACGTTGTTTTCAAGTTGGAAAATTCTATCAACCCTCCGGTGGAGTTTCACTGTATTTGGTTACTTGAAGTGCACCAGCGGAATCTTCTGCCTTGTGGCCGTTAACGTTCCGGTTGCCTGCCCTGGCCGTTAACGTAAATTTCAGACAGTGTAGTTTCCTCATCGTGTTGGTGCTGTCCAGCATGGTGTGTAGTATGATAGCCCCATTTATGATTGGCTGTGGGCGCCAATATCTTCTACGTTGTTCCACTGAACTCCCTGTTGTTTCCTGGTCGGGTGAGATAGATGGACGTTATCCTGTGGAGTCCGTTGACTGTCGGTCTGTTGGGTTGTTGTCGGATCGTGAATGGTTGGCCCGGCTGCCTGTTCCACATAAGCGAGCGTTAGTGTTCGAATTCCAGGCCGACCCTCGAACATGTGAGCGCCCATGGGTGTACTGCCTTTTTTATTTGTTCTCGTTGTTTGTACTTGTATGGCTTGTAGCCGATTTTTAAAAAAAATTAAGATTGTTTTGCCCTTAAAGCGTAAGATTATTTAGGCCTTCAGCCTAATTTAGAGAACTGTTTCACTGAAGACCTTTGGCATTTTAAAGATTTTAATGTAGTTGAATTTTTTGTGTTGGGCCTTCAGCCGATTCTGAGTTTGAGTTGTATTGCTCTTAAGGCCTTCAGCATAAATTAAAGAATTGTTTCACGTAAGGCCTATGGTATTTAAAAAATTAATGTTATGGAGTTTTAAGTGTTAGGCCTTCAACCGATTTGAATTAACGTGTTTGCTCTTGAAGTGTCTGATTCTTTGGGCCTTCACCAAATAAAGAACTGTTGTAAGATAAAGCTTGACTTTTAAATTTCTGATTATGCTTGCGTTTTTTTAAGCTATTGGCCTTCAGCCGTTTTTAAATTAAAGTGGCGTTCAGCCGGTAATTAAGTCCCAAAGATTAAAGCTGTGTGTTTAAAAAAAATTTTTTTTGGGCTCTTGTAATGTTTGATCAAATAATAAAGTCGTAAGTTCGAGTGTAACTTACAGCCCCTTTCCACAATTTAAACTACCTGTCTTGTCATGTGGGTTTAGCAGGGCGTCTCATTTTGTAAATATTTTTAGTATTAAACTTCCTGGCAGATTAAAACTGTGTGCCCGACCGAGACTCGAACTCGGAACCTTCGCCTTTCGCGGGCATGTGCTCTACCATCTGAGCTACCGAAGCACGACTCACGCCCGGTACTCACAGCTTTACTTCTGCCAGTAACTCGTTCGCAGGAGAGCTTCTGTAAAGTTTGGAAGGTAGGAGACGAGATACTGGCAGAAGTAAAGCTGTGAGTACCGGGCGTGAGTCGTGCTTCGGTAGCTCAGATGGTAGAGCACTTGCCCGCGAAACGCAAAGGTTCCGAGTTCGAGTCTCGGTCGGGCACACAGTTTTAATCTGCCAGGAAGTTTCATATCAGCGCACACTCCGCTGCAGAGTGAAAATCTCATTCTGGATTTTTACTATTGGTCAGTTTCATAATACAGTTTTTCAAATGATAGCTTCTACAAAACCATTCAGCAGATTCAGTTTTTCATCTCCCCCCTACTAAAGTTTATTTTGTAGTTAGTGTCACCGCATTGTACTTAGCGGAACACAATTACTTAAAGCTTAAAGCATGACGTGCTTGGCAGCTGCTTCCCCTTGCACTGCATTTCAGCGAGGTTTTCTTTAGCTGGTTTGCTGCTGCACTGTATTCCAACATTCACCACTTTCGAGCAGCACCGAGTTTCCGTTGCCACAAGCTAAGTCTCGAAAGTTTGTTAGGGCCAGTTTAACATCACTGTTAGGACACAGTAAGATTGTTTGCAGACAAGCACTGCATTACAAATTATCATCAGGCTCATTTCAGTTAAAGTTTAATTCAGATCTCGTTTCTTTTGTCAGACATTCTTATTTCACAGCGCTGTATTACATCTTCGCGTATGTGTCACTCAGTGTAGGAACATCATCTTTGGAGGTGGTGAAAGATGTAGTTACTCAACTGCCTCTCACAAGGCTTCCAGGAGTAGCGTATAATGATGGCCTATTCTATGCAAATTTAACTCATTTTTAAGCTAGCACAAAATTGATTCACGTTTGGTTTTACAGAGGGATTCAAAAAATTAAGTGGGATGATAAAATAAAAAAGTAAAGGTTCTTCACAGCAATGGAACACCTAGAAAACACTAGGATCAAGGAAATGGACCAGAGGGCTCAGGGTAAAAATTTTGGGGAACACAGACTCGAATGTATCCAACAAATAATTACCATGTTGAACACAAGTGCTGCTCTGAGATGAAGAGCGACAGGAGAAGAATTCGTGGTGGGTCACATAAACCACACAGATCCTCAATGAAAGAAGATGCTTATCTACCAAACTTTTTTGCACAAGACGTATCTTTACTTGTTCTGAAATGCAATGGCCCAACTATATCAATATTTCGATAACTCTACTTAACTATGATTTCAAACAATACGTCAGAACATGTAGCACATATTCAGAACAGAACACCTGCTCGAACCGTATCAGGCGAGTGATGTTCCGTGATGCGGGGTGATAGTTATTGAACTATATGAAAAAAAAACGTAAATTAGTTACAAACTACGTCGTGCACACACTTTATTGAACATGTAAACGTCGTTACAGATATTTGGATTTAGGTTATGACATGTTCGATACGCCTGCCATCATTGGCGATGATGTGGGGCAGACGAATAGCGAAATTCTGCGTGACCCGCTGAAGTGTCGGGACATAGATGCTGTCGATGACTTCTTGAATGGCTGTTTTCAACTTACCAATGGTTTCGGGGTTATTGCCGTGCAACTTGTTTTTAATATAGCCCCAAAAAAAGGATTCGGATGTGTTCAGATCCTGAGAATATGGCGGCCAATCGAGACCCATGCCAGTGGCCTATAGTTACCCCAGAGCGAGAATTAGGTCCCCAAAGTGCTGCTCCAAGACATCAAACACTCTCCTGCTTCGATGGGGTCGAGGTCCGTTTTGCATGAACCACATCTTGTAGAAATCAGGAACACTTTGGATAATGGAGTTGAAATAATCTTCCAAAAGCTTCATGTACCGTTCAGTAGTCGTCGTGCCATCAAGGAATATCGCACATTTTTCCGTAACTCGACATTGCACACAACGCAATCATCCGTTGATGGTGAAGAGACTTCTCGATCGCGGAATGAGGATTCTGTCTCCCAAATGCACAAATTTTCCCTATTGACGAGCCCATCCAAATGAAAATGGGCTTCGTCGCTAAACCGAACCATAGAGCGCGTACTAATTCCCATCATGCACCGAAGCCAACCGTGCAGTTTGAACGTCCTAACGCTGATCGTTCAGAAGTTATGAGGATTTTATTTCATAAAGTTCAATAGCTGTCACCCTGTAGGTATTTTAGTAGTACACAGTGTGTACCAGTTCCATTGGGATGCTCGTGAAATTCCAAATTGCAGTGCCGTCTCTTCGCGAGTTGCGACATTACGATACTGGAAGTTCCAGCAACAGCCATTTGGATCACTGAGCCGGCATTCTGGCCTTGAATCTTACATTACGTGTGTGATGTCGGAAAATTGGGGTTGAACATCGAAGCAATACAGAGTTTTGTGCTAAGTTTTGTGACTGTGGGCGAGAATTCATCGCCTTCGACCCGAATACTGAGAGGCAGGTTCAGGGTTGTTCCTCCACGATAACGCCCCAGCCAAAAAATGCGAAGATCGTGCGTGAGTTTTTGACCAGCATAAGGATGACAGTCCTGAATCGACTGCCGTATTCGCCGGATTTGGTTCCAGTCGACTTCTAGTTGTTCCCCAAATCGAAGCTGGCAATGAAAGGACGCAGTTACGACGCTGTTAAGGCTTTCAAGACAACTGTACAGTAATACTATATGCAGTTTCAATAAAATGACTACAGTAGCTGACTCAAAACACTTTAAAAAAGATTCCATATCTATATTGCTTCAAGCAGACACCGTTATGAATATATAATTTAATGGCCATTAAAAGACAACGTGTATTGAAGGCGTGCAACAAACGCCAAAATAGCACGAAGTTAACTGCATGATTTTCAGAGCAACCACGCGAAGAAGGGGGAGGGAGGGGGGAACAAAGCTGTCTACATTCTGTGGATAAGGAAAGGTTATGCAGGGAGCTTTTCATTCACTATCACTTTTGAGTGTTGGTTGTTCACGAGAAAACTGAGTTATACCTTGTGTAAATGCACCAACACAGGTAGGAATTCGGCAGTGGCAGGATCATGTCCTATCCAGACTGCTTTTATTGTTGCACTATACTGTTGCTTGCGTTGGTCTCGATCCTACAACTGTTAAGTGAATGTTTAAGCAATATTTTGACAGAATGCGTAACGTTTATGACTTCTTAAGGGGTCTAGGTACCTTAGGCTCACGTTCAAAAATTTTTTCTGCCAAAAGTTACTTTTTTCACAAATCCTCATTAACAAACGAAAGGACATATCTTAAATAATAGTAAATTATTTTTTTCCAGTAAATTATGACAAAATGGAGCACAAAATGGTGGCCAAATTACCTCTGTGTAATTGCTCAACTAAACGGTTCGCACGGTTGATGTATAGGTCTGCAAACAAAATTAAACATGTGTTCATCATCAGAATTTAATTCTCTCTCGCGTTAATCTCAAAAATAAAATTTCCTGAACTGCACTTCAAAATGGCTGCCATTTGAAAACGTAGGTACTAAAAATCGATCTATTTTGTTGCCTTTAAATGTCATTTAATAAGAAGATTACTGGAAAGAATGTGACAGAAGACCGAACAACAGTGTACTGACGTACTAGGACATGCGTTTGTGCTATTGAAATGGTGTATTGATAATGGGTTGGCACTAGCCGAAATCTATATTTGCCGAATAAAAACTGCAAGAAAAAGACTACTGATTGCTGTGGTGTATCATTTGAAAATCAATTGAACTTCCCCGCATGCAGTGTCGGCAGAAGGGAACCTAATGCCAAACTGGAAAATTTTCGATGGCGAAAAGACCTTGGGGGTGGACGATTGGCGATGTCACACCAAGCAACAGCAGTACATAACAGATAAATAATTGGCACCAAAATATAGGAAAGTAGTTCAAAGTTTCCTTCTCATTACTCCTAATGATATACGCAATGCACTAAGCAGTGAATCTCAGAGAACATTATATACTAGTCTTTGCCCTCAGTCCGACAAGAAAATAAGGCAGACTTTTTAGTGGGAAGCCTTTATTTTTTAGCTTGTCAAAGAATATTTATAAAAAATACCATTTATTTAGTTTGATTATGTTAGGATGGTGATTTGTTTTGGTTTTTTATTTTCTGTTGTAGTCTAGCACTGAGGAACTTTTCCGGGGGTGTGGAAGGGGAAAGTCTCCTTCCTCCACTCCACCTTTCGCTCGCACTTCAATTTCCAAGGAAGGTCAAAATTACGGGAGAAACAGTTTAGATTGAGTGCTCGGTTAATGAAAAGCCTACTGGCGAGTGAAAGGTGGAGAGGAGGTAGGAGAACGCCACTGCCTCCCACCCTCTCCCAGGACAAATGGCACAGCGGTTATATGGCGGACTAAGGATCCAAAAGTATGGGGTTCGATAACTGTGGAGACACTGCAGCCTTGTGTCACTATCAGTTCTTTCAACTATGGCAACATTTGTTGATGTGAAAAATGCCTAGTTGCACCGTGGTTCATTTCGAAGACAAAGCCCTCGTAGCACACTGAGGTGTTCAAAGAAACCTTCAGGTTGACGATAGCTTTACTTTGTCACAGTCCCGGTTTTGAAGGATCAGTTGCCAAATTAACTGATTAATCCATCATCAGCCATCATAATTTTGCGTCGGTCGATATTACGGGCTGCAGAAGATCATCTTGTGGCAAAAGTTGGATGTCGGTCACACAAATCCTCGAAATCTCCCGTAATGTCCATCGTTGTAGCCTTTCGCCCGTCAGTCGGTATGTGCGGCACAAATTCCAATAGGCTTTTACACTTGTTCAAATGTTAGCGTTCTCTAGTTTCTCTCTCACGGTCACCCATTTCGTGCCAGCGTAAGTCACACTCGTTCGAAGCTGTGTGTAGCTATACTTGTTGGTACGAGACCTGAGTGGGATTCATCGTTGACAGTTTTCTTTCCTACAGAAATGCGTATATTCGTACAAGAATTGTGTAATTTATGTGTCTTCAAGCGCACTACATTCATATGGTCACAGTGGATAACTCTGCTTGAGTTTATCTATATTGCAAGAGGCCCTAAGCTGATTCACGGCAAATGGTCCCAATTGCAGTTTGCTATCTAACGGCTTCCAGAGGCAACATATTTCAATATTTCGTACGATTATTGACCAAATTTAAATTTTCTAATGCTGTCATATCTACTCATTAAGACGCGTAATCTTACGTTAAATATTTAAAACAGACAAGTGTTAGTTAGAAACTGTATCTACGAAAGCATGCTGAAAAGTAATGACTCCGAAGCTTCTATTCTATTCTCAATATCGGTTAAGGTATTAAATGTCATGCATATTACTCGGTTAACTTTCCCGCTTCGCTGAGGTAAGCAGAAACCCTCTAGTTAGAGGGCTCCGAATTGTAGCGTGCAACATGGCGATGTGTAGCGTAACTATGTTGGTGCACTGCGAGACTTTCATAAAAGAAGCGTGTTTTCGAAGAGCACCCTCTCCTTCGGTATGACAATGTCAGATACAATCTCCCGTATTTGATAAAATGACACCGATTAAAATTTAAACCTCCAGCATATTTTACAAATCTCGTTGCTGGACGATCGTTACATCGGTAAATCGATACGGCATAGTATTATCGATAAAGTTACTACATCGATTTGTAGGGGACACAAAACATAACACTGTGTCGCTTGTCACGTTGCGATTATCTTGTTTCTTTGTCTTTCCACCTAATCCGAGCAACGTGAAATGGGCGACTCCAAAACTCCGCATAAAGAGAGAGGAAAGTACTTCTGTACGCATCAGAAGAAATGGGAAGAAACTCATTTATGAGTTAATCCTGTAAAAGGAGACAATTCTAAAGCGTATTGCACCATTTGCAAGAGTGAATTCAACGCAGCACATGGTGGTAATATAGACCGTCAGCAGCACGTCAACACCGAAGGACACAAAAACAGAGTTCGGGGAAGTAACACATCTATGATATCCAGCTATTTTCAGTGCCTAAGCGATAGTCGCACTAGTGGTGATTTCGACAAAGTTGCAGTGGGTGAGTTGTTGTTTGTGTATCATACAGTGAAACACAACCTAAGTTATATTAGCATGGACTGTCCAAATAAACTTGCAAAGGACGTATATATGGATTCAAATGTGGCCAAAATATATTTTATGGTAGGACGAAAGCAGAGTCTACTTCAAAAAACGTATTAACGCCTGTAAGAGAATTCCTAGATGTGCTTAATGATCCAGAGAAGTCTAGCACCTTTTTTTTCTGTGGCTACAGATGCGTCGGATTTCAAGAACAGGAAAATGTTTTCCATAGTAATCAGGTACTTTGAACCTTGTGTTGGCATCAGAAATAAACTATTAGATTTTGTGGAACAAGCATATGAGTTGTAAGTAGGCTGTTTATGTTTTCTTATTGGCAACGTTACGTAGCGCTCTGTATGAAAATCACTGGCTGTGCTGTGTGCAGTCTGTGGCTAGTTTGCATTGTTGTCTGCCATTGTAGTGTTGGGCAGCTGGATGTGAACAGCGCGTAGCGTTGCGCAGTTGGAGGTGAGCCGCCAGCAGTGGTGGATGTGGGGAGAGAGATGGCGGAGTTTTGAAATTTGTAAGACTGGATGTCAATTATGACTATTAAGGTAAATACATTGTTTGTCCTCTATCAAAATCTTTTATTTGCTAACTACGCCTATCAGTAGTTAGTGCCTTCAGTAGTTTGAATCTTTTATTTAGCTGGCAGTAGTGGCGCTCGCTGTCTTGCAGTAGTTCGAGTAACGAAGATTTTTGTGAGGTAAGTGATTTGTGAAACGTATAGGTTAATGTTAGTTAGGACCATTCTTTTGTAGGGATTTTTGAAAGTCAGATTTCGTTGCGCTAAAAAAATATTGTCAGTGTAAGCACAGTCCTCTATAATTTTTCTAAGGGGACGTTTCAGAGTGTGCTAGTGGTATTGATGCTTTGATAGAAAACAGTCTTGAATATTTCATTAAATGTAAATAACATTTCTTCTTATAGTGCCGATGATGCTGGTGTCAACTGTGCAATTTTAAGGCATGTGCCTATCAGGCGGCTGTCTCTCACACCAGCTGTTGACAGATTAATAAAGAACTGGGAGCCAATAATAAGTTATTTTCAAAGCACAAATGCAACAAGTAAAGCTTTGAAATTGTATTTTAGTAATAAGGATACAAGAAAAATGTTAATTATCGAAACATATCTTCAATTTATTTCTTACATTTGAAACATTATTTTGGAAACCTCAAAATATCTAGAGATTTCAGATTTAACTATAATGGTGTCCTGTAGTGTCATTGAAGCTTGGTAAAAGAAAATTTTGCAAAGAAAAGTTGACTCGTATTTTTGGAAGCAATACACACAAGACTTTAAATAGATTAGATCCTGTCAATCAGAAGAGAATTCAAAATAAACTTGTTGTATTTCATGATACTTTCCATACTTCCATCGTAAAAAATGTAAACATTTCCGACAATGCTACAATTCTTGCCTTACTCCCACTGTCCCGAAAGAATTCGGTTAATTTTAATGATTTTCATAACATGCTTACTCATATTCAGATAGACATAAATGAGGATAATCCGTACATGAATTTTCTTTGAAAACTATAATAAATACAAAAATTGCCACCGACGGTAGCACAGTTGGAAAGTTGGTATCCGTGATGATCGAGGCAGAGGCCAGAGGAATTAAAGCCAAGGAGATAAATAAGATACTTGGATTTTGTTTTCAGTATACCGGTATCTAATTCTCACACTGCAAGAAATTTTTCTTTGATGAACAGCAAATGGTCTGATGATAGGAAACGTTGCAATCTAGGTTTAATGAAAGCTGAACTACAAATATGTGTTAATTTTTGTTATAAACGTGATGAATTTGTCCAATTTGTAAGGAACGATCGCAAACTTCAGACTGCTGCCAAAAGTGTAAACAAGTATAGTTCTAAGTAAAAATGTTGTGTAGACCTTCAGCTTATAATTGTTATGAAGAAGTTTTTGGGTTGGTCCCTGCAATAAACCTGTTTCAAGATTTAAATAACTTGTGGTAGGTCTATTAATTTGGTGGGGTTGAAGTCTCCCTTATTTTGACAAAAAAAGTTGGCAACCCTACCTCCAAACAGTCCCGACTTGGACCCACACGATTTTCATCTGTTTCCAAAACTTAAGGACCACCTTCGAGGGCCTCACTCTGCTAGTGATGAAGCGGAAGTGAGATTGTGGCTTCGTTAACAAATTCAAACATCCTACAGTGACAGTATTGAAGCGGTATTGTTTGTGCTTCATTTATGCTCTCCGGAGAGGTAATATAAGAGATCGTTATATTGGTAATTGGAGTTTGTGGTAGCACAAGAAGAAGCTACTTGAAATAATTCATTTACACAGCTGTCATTTAGATCTGAAAATGCATTTAAACTGTGGTTTATTTTACTATTATCAGTTCCTTAGTCCTCTCTTTACCTTCCCGTGAAAATGAGAGAATGAAAGTGTGATTGTTTACGTTGTAAAAAAAAAAAAATAAAAAAAATAGAACTAACCAGAGATGAGTAGAGGGTGGTGGTTTTGCGAAGAGATATCTGTGGTCAAGCTTGAGCAAAGAGGTTTGCAAAGGTTTCCGCAAGTTACCCATAATTTTCAGGGCGTTAGGTAGCTCCGTCAGTGGGTGACTTCTCGCTCCCCTCCATCCTTCCCGCCACCCCAGCTGGTTCAGATTGGAAGGCGTTGGACCCGGGTTGCCCAATTTTTACGAGTCGGGTTTATTGTTATTGTTATTGTTATCGTAAGAAAACAAGGTGTTAAATGAGCTATTTTATCTTGGATCACGCTCGAAATATATTAGTTAGTCAACGCAGACTGGGAAATGCTCGAAGACGTGGCGATTTTGGTGTTTTTGACAATTTAGATGACTGTAATAGCGTAGCTACGACAGTTAGTCTGGTAATGCTCTCAGCGTGGCACCTTTGTATTTGGAAGTCAGTGGTTAAAACTTCTCCAGTTAAGAGGGCGCATAAAATGAATTTCTACGTACGGGTTTATGAATCTCATTTGGTTTTAATGGTCTTTCCTTTGAGCAATAGTGTTGAGTGCTCTTCGCGTTGAACACACAAGGAAGCCTTAAGCTATAAAATTTCAAAGTTTACGAGTTATTACCAGCCGCTGATAACTGTTGTTTGTCAGAAGTTTAATAAGAATAGTTCAACGGGGTTAGTTTTAACATTTCGTTGATTTTCTTTGTGGTTCCGAGATGAACTTTGCTGGAATACTTATTGGATTGGATTGGATTGGATTGGATGCAGAATGACTTGAGATAATTTTGCGGTATCATTTTCCAAATTTGGGATCGTCTTCCTTGTACTTGCTTTGCAACCACGTATTCTGTGGCATGTTAGGGACTCAGTTCTCAGCGGTCAGTAAACATCAGACTGTATTCTTTATTAATTTTCAGTAACTGGTAAAGAAAACAGCAGCCCAAAGAGTGTATTTTAATTAATTACAATTATTTTTCTTGTTTTGTTTGTGATGGGTGGCGGTACCACATGATCTCCCACGTATGGTTGCGTACGCTTTACGCACTGTACAGAGGTTCAGGATGCAATATTAAGTGTATTTCAGAGTCATTATAACTTGCCTATGTAATCATGATAGGGTTGCCAATTGTTCTTGAATTTTGATTTAATTTCAAAGCCACAGTGGTAGCTCATCTACCATAGAATTTTGTAATGCTTGTGGCAAATAAATTGTGTAGACGCCACAGTAAATTCTCCACCATCACAAACACTTAACGTAATTTAGACAATGTAAATTAACTATATTTAGCATAAATCACGAGATTTATCGTACACTGCCGGCCGGAGTGGCCCTGCGGTTCTAGGCGCTACAGTCTGGAACCGAGCGACCGCTACGATCGCAGGTTCGAATCCTGCCTCGGGCATGGATGTGTGTGATGTCCTTAGGTTAGTTAGGTTTAATTAGTTCTAAGTTCTAGGCTACTGATGACCTCAGAAGTTAAGTCGCATAGTGCTCACAGCCATTTGAACCATTTATCGTACACCCAGTCCCTGTTCGAAACTTTTTCTGAAGTAAATACCAAGCTTACATTGGGTTCCTTTACTTGCTAATGTAATTACTATTAGTGTTCCAGTGAATGATGCACTTCTAAATCATTCAAGTAGCACAACAGCTTTTGATCTGATGGTCGTAACCGAAGTCTGCTGATTTCCGATGATTAGCGTTCCCACTGCCAGTGATACTCAGATCGCAGTAGTTAATATAAAGAGTATCTTGCATGTCAGTGAGAATTCTGTATTGTGAGATGAGATTATTCCATTATATGAAACCTTCTTGCTACCAAAAAGCAAGATTAGCCCCAATTGGGAATTATTGCATTTAGCCTCGGAGATATAAAACTGCTAATCTCAAGGGGAGATGAAACTGTTATATGACTGTCAATTTGAGAAATAAATTCCTTGTATCAAGATCCTTGTGTTACTCTTGATATGAAGGAAACCGTCATTCATTCCCAGTCAAAGCAAATTCCCAATAATTGATTAGATTCGATCCAGGGGTTAATTAACCATCTGAAAGAAATTAAGTTCAAGCTAATAAAGAATCATAAGTTAAAGGAAAACAATTTACGGGCAAAAGAAATTCTCTACCCCCCCTCCCCCGCCACCCCCCCCTCCCCCGATACTGATTGTACTTGCTTATGACAGTGTCAGGGAGCGTTATCCGTTGTGAATGATTTCTGTTAAAATGAGTGATGGAAGCTAATTAATATTAATCTAATTAGCTGGGCCGTAGTTAGGTTACACTGTTGTCACTAGCCATAGCAAGCAGTGAGAGATAGCTTCAAACCACAACCATCAAAACTATTAACAAATGCGACAATTAACTCAATAATAAACTCAGGCTGAAAACAGCAGATGATAAAATCAAACAAGCAAGTAGGGGTGAGTTTTCAGTATCAGCAAACTGGCCTTTCGTTAGGAGAAACGTGTTTGTAGCCAGGGTGGTTACGTTGAGAAATAAATATACACACATGAAGAATAAAGATGTGGAATGTAAATGAAGTTTGTTTTATTTTAAAAGCTTTAAGAGTTTTCACCAAAGAAATTCGATGACTTTACTTTTCAGCACACCTTCGTACGTCTTGAGGTAGTGTAACATAGCGGACGCATATACCCAGACTAGATTAATTCAGTATTTGAGAATGGGAGCACTTAGTGACCTGCAAAAGCTTTAAACGAAACCTCAAAGTTCTAACAAACTTTTACTCGCTGACATCCCCTCCTCCCCCCCCCCCTCCCCACCGATAATAAAATTTATAGCTTACCACGCTTTTACCGTTCATACAGTAAAACTGTCGCATCAGGCATGACGTTTTAATTTCTTTCTTATTTACTACTCATTCTATTTGCAATACATTTTGCAGAGAATATCCGCATATACCACTGAATATTCAAGCAAAATTATATCATTGTATGACGCATAATTTAGGAGATACGAATTAATACACAGAGATGCGTGAAAAACCAGCTTCCACTTAAAAGCGAAGCGCAAATTATCCAGCCTATACTCGCTCACTGTTTGGTAGCGAGGACACTTACCGACTTAAAAAAAATCTTAAACATAATTTCAAACATTTGCTAAACTTTTTCTCGCTTATAAGCTTAACGTCAAATATTTAACACACTAAATCATTTGTATAGTAATCAAAAGTTTGAAACACTTTTATGCAATGGAGTTCTATTCTTCGAAGAATCGAGGTTTTACTGGTCTTATCCTACGCTACGTAGCACTTCTTGAAATATCTCTCCGTGCACGAGCACACATTCACTTTTTTAATACACAGTAAATTACAGATATTCGTGTATTCACGGAACTTTCCACACCCACTTGCATATTTCAAAACGACCAAATGGTCACAATCAAAATTTACGCACCACAAAGACACAGTTTTCAACTGAGATGCAGTGACCTGAAATGAATGCTTTTGAGATAAGATAATCCAACAATTATACCCTACAGCAGCGCTGTGGCAACGCTTGATCTTCATAGACAATGGTTCGGGGCTCAATCTCCGGTGGAGGCAGTAATTTCCGGCGTTGAGCGCGCTTCTGAGTACGAATGCTTGTTACTCAATCGATTAACATCGCCATACGTGTAAATGGAACCGACTACAACGCGAACGCATTGAATGCACACGATCTGACTGTAAAGACATTTATTGTGTCAGGAGATTAATCTATGACATGACAGATCCTTCGGATTATTTTATTAATTTTTTCTTGATTTCTTTAACTTCAATCGGACCAGCATTTACTGCCTGACCATATGTCGGTCCCTCCTATCAAGCAAGGACATACATAAAGTATTTCTTACACACACGAAATTGTTAGTTCTCAATATACGCTTTTTGCTTCGATCCGTTACGTATTCGGTACAAATGTCCACTAAGAAAGAAATATCAGGAGCGTATTACACACTGTAAGCGCTAGAAAGAAGGTGAAACTGAGATATCAAAGTTTGATAGGATTACAGGCGCAACCAGCATACAAATAAAAAAAATTACGTCACTTTATTATTTCGATGTGTTCATTCAAACCTTATGACTACAACAAGAGAAGATTTATTCTGTGCCGAGGAATATATCTCAGTGCACAGGAAGAAACTTATTTGACAGTATACTCTTACATCCGATTTACTGACCTAGCTCAGAACGACATCAACACTACGCCTAGTAAGGAAAATGTTAGCACAATGATCTGTCTGAATCCAAGATGAAATGACAAACATAGGGATCTTCGCTGGGAAGACGGTAATGAAGCTGTTATTAGCATTACTATGATGTTTGAGAAACTTAATTTATAATCTTCTCTGACAAACAAAAAGAAACTTCTACTATTCACAGCATTGAAGGGTATGCTTGAAAATATGTGGTACAAACAGAACAGCTCTTTATCTCCAGGACAGGAAGGTGTGCCAGCCCTAGAGAAAATCCACCCGGCGGATTAACAAAAATTTGTAAATTTGTGGTAAGTTCTACGGGACCAAACTGCTGAGGTCATCGGTCCCTAAGCTTGCACACAACTTAATATAACTTAAACTCCCCCCGACGTGGGGAGCACCGTGAACAACGGCAAGAGGCTGCAGACCACGCGGCTACGGATTAACAACGACGGCTGGTTTGTAGGATGTTTTTAGGCGGTGTCACAACCGACTAAATGAATAATGGGCTTGAGCCCTTATTTACACGACAGGCAAACATTTAGAATATTTTCGCTAACTTTCACATGAATAATTGAGTTTGCAGACACTTGCTATATTCAGGTTCCGTCTGGGGAAAGGTGAGTGGGTGGGGAAGTAGGGGGTGGGGTGGCAAGAGTCAGGGATTCCGGCCACCCCTTAAACTGACCATGCCAAATCCGTTAATAACCATGCTGGACCAGCGCCGATGCGGGAAGAAAAGACACGAGAAGAAGAAGTCTTCAAATATTCGTATATACACTGATGAGCTAAAACATTCTGATCACGTGCTTAATAGTTCTTTCGCCCGTCTTTGGAACGAACTACATCACTGATTCTGCGTATGAGCTGTCCGACAGTTTGTTTGTAGGTTTGTAAAGGTATGTGGCTGAGGTCATGTAATCCGAGTAAATAATGGGCTGCTGATTTGTGAACGCGGTGATGGTTCAAAATGGTTCAAATGGCTCTGAGCACTATGGGACTTAACATCTGTGGTCATTAGTCCCCTAGAACTTAGAACTACTTAAACCTAACTAACCTAAGGACATCACACACATCCATGCACGAGGTAGGATTCGAACCTGCGACCGTAGCGGTCGCGCGGCTCCGGACTGAGCGCCTAGAACCGCTAGACCACCGCGGCCGGCCGCGGTGATGGTGTCCAGTAGCGACTCAGATGGTTTCCGTAGGATTTAGATGAGGCGAATTTGGTCGCCGAGACATTAACATGAGTTCACTATAATGCTCCTCAAATAAATGTACCACGCTTACGGCTCCGAGACAAGGACAGTTATACTGCTGAAGGATGACATCGTCGTCGGTGAAAACGTCAAGTACGAAGGGCTGCACGTGGTTCGCAACCGTCAGCGTGTGTTTAAATTACTACCACAGGTCTCATGCAAGGTTCCCACCAGCCTGCGTACGTGGTGGGATGCACTTTCCGAGCCACCGTTCACCCCGAGGACGGCGTTTGTGGAGACGACCATCGACCTCGTAACAAAAATGTGATTCACACGAAGAGCCGACACTTTTCCATTCATCGACGATCGAATCCCGATGGTCCCATGCCCGCTTCAATCGTAAGTGATGATGCTGTTGCGCTCAGTCCGGAACAGCGCCACTGCTACGGTCGCAGGTTCGAATCCTGCCTCGGGCATGGATGTGTGTGATGTCCTTAGGTTAGTTAGGTTTAAGTAGTTCTAAGTTCTAGGGGACTGATGACCTCAGCTGTTAAGTCCCATAGTGCTCAGAGCCAGTTTTGATGATACTGTTGTGTCAACGTGTGAACAAGTAGGGGTGGTCTGTTGAGGAGCTAATGTACGGCGAACGGTGTGCTTCGAAACACTTGTATGTGCAGCAGCATTATGCTCTTTCGGAAGAGATGCCGGAGATTACCAACTGTACCACTTTTCAAAGCAGAGAAGCCTCCTAACACCACGTTCTGTGAAGAGTCGTGGACGTCCAACCATTCAACACCTATTGGTAGTCTCACTGTCCTTCTACCTCTTTCCGCACATGCTCACGACAGTAGCACGTGAACATTCGACCAGCTCCACCGTGTTCGAGATTCTGGTTCACAGGCTCCTCGTAATAATAATAATCTTCCCTTTGTCAAGGTCGCTTATCTCAATGGATTTCCCCATCTGCAGCCCATATCTTCTCCAAGGCGTTCCGCCTTCCTTGTCTACTCCGCTTACATACATTTGTTACCGCGCCACGTGCCTGCAGCGCCACCTGGCGGCATCCCACGACACTTTGGGCAGTAGTCATAATGTTTTGGTTTATCAATGTGTAGCATTAAACTCCGGATTCGTAAAAGAATCAAACTTCCATGTATAAAACAGATTCAAACGTCTAACTACTTTACAAATGATACAAAGTGTTGAATATCTGAAAACAAGAAAAGGTTTAATATGAGATTACAATTATGTTTAAGGTTTCTTGGAACTCGCTAAGTGCTCTCTTAACCAAAAATTGAGTGAATATGGTCTGTATAATTTGCACTCTGTTTTAAGCAAAAGCTATCTTTAACCCAACCTTAGCGTTTTGATGTCGTATCTCTTGATACAGTTATACAATATCTTGAAGGTGCAGTACATTCAGTGGCATATGTAAAAACTGCTTGCAAAATGTGTTGTGAATAGAGCAAACAGTCAGTTTTAACAGAAAGAAGATTTAAACCACGTGAGATACTGTCATTGAAGCTATTTTCGCCACAGATCCAGCAGTTAGAGAGACCTCTCCTACACCCCATGTATCAATAATCCCATCCGATTTACTCACTCAATGTAAGAGGCTTCAATTCGAAATCAAGGTTTTGTTTGCAATAATAATTAACAAAGCTCAGGGGGAGAGAGAGAGAGAGAGAGAGAGAGAGAGAGAGAGAGAGAGAGAGAGAGAGAGAGAGAGAGGGGGGGGGGGTAGGGAAGGAGACTGACAGAGAGGGGGAAGGGGGAAGGAAATGGATACAGTGGGGGGGGGGAGAAGGGAAGGAGTTCATTTACAGAGAGAAGGGGAGGATGAGATGGACGGAAAAGAGGCGGACGAAGGAGATTAGGATGTACACTATGTGATCAAAAGTATCCGGACACCTGGCTGAAAATGACTTTTAAAGTTCGTGGCGCCCCCCATCGCAAACGCCTTGATGACAGCTTCCACTCTCGCAGGCATACGTTCAATCAGGTGTTGAAAGGTTGGAATTGGGGAACGGCAGCCCATTCTCCACGGACTGCTGCACTGAGGAGAGGTATCGATGTCGGTCGGTGAGGCCTGGCACGAAGTACGTGTTCCAAAACATCCCAGATGTGTTCTCTAGGATTCAGGTCAGGACTCTATGCCGGCCAGTCCATTACAGGGATGTTATTGTCGTGTAACCACTGCGTCACAGGCCGTGCATTATCAGTAGGTGCTCGATCGTGTTGAAAGATGCAATCGCCATCCCCGCATTGCTCTTCAACAGTGGGAAGCAATAAGGTGCTTAAAACATCAGTGTAGGCCTGTGCTGTGATCGTGACGCGCAAAACAACAAGGGGTGCAAGCCCCCTCCATGAGAACAACGACCGCACCATAACACCACCGCTTCCGAATTTTACTGTTGCCACTACACAGGCTGGCAGATGACGTTCACCGGACATTCGCCAGACTATACCCACACCCTGCCATCGGATCGCCACATTGTGTACCGTGGTTCGTCACTCCAATCAGTGTTTTTCCAATCGTCCAATGTTTACACTCATTACACCGAGAGAGGCGTCGTCTGGCATTTACCGGCGTGATGTGTGGCTTATGAGCAGCCGCTCGACCATGAAATCCAAGTTTTCTCACCTCCCGCGTAACTATCACAGTACTTGCAGTGGACCCTGATGCAGTTTGGAATTCCTGAGTGATGGTCTGGATAGATGTCTGCCTTTACACATTACGATCGTCTTCAACAGTCAGCGGTCTCTCCCAGTCAACAGTGTGTACGCTTTCGTGCTGTACGTGTCCCTTCACGTTTCCACTTCATTATAATATCGGAAACAGTGGAAGTAGGGATGCTTAGGAGTGTGGACATCTCACGTACAGATATATGACACAAGTTACACCCAATCACCTTACAACGTCCCAAGTCCGTGAGTTCCACGGAGCGCTCCATTCTGCCCTCTCACGATGTCTAATGACTACTGAGGTCGCTGATATGGAGTAGCTGGCAGCACAAAGCACCTAATGTGAGAAAAGTATGTTTTTGGGGGTGTACGGATACTTTTGATCACATACTGTATATCCGATTACAGTCATTTAGCGCTGGGTTCGCTAATAAATTAAAACGTCTTGCCTGATGAGGCAATTTTACAGTATGAGCAGTGAAAATGTAGTAAGCGATGAACTTTATTCCTTTCATCATTTTCAGGGGGATGACAGTGAGAAATGTTTTCTTAAAAGTATGAATCATGTGTAGTTTGTAGAAAGTCACTTAGTGCTCTCATTCACTAATACTGGACAAAAATAAACTTGGTTTTTGCGCTACACTATCTCAACACATACAGTTTCTTATCTTAGTGTGTTAAAACTTTACAAAATATTTCACATCTTAGTGAGCAGATTACGACAAAATTTTTAATTTTTAAATTCTGTCACTAACCACGGGAAATATGATAAATAAAATTTTTGTTACCCTTGGAAACTGCTAGACAGCAACCTGCAGCCATGCAACGATGACCTATGAACCGGAATAGCCGTTCAGTGACATAGATCGATAACGTGTCTCGAGATCGTCTATGAACATCGTACGATATACTAACATTTTCTGCACGGACATATTTTTGCTCAGTGTCAGCCTGTATCATACTCCTCAAAAAATTAATTACGTACGAAAATTACAGTTTTACGGCTAATCCGCCTTCTTTTGTTAGCTTATATACAATATTCAGTTTTGGAGAGACATCGCAAAGCAGAGCGCCACGAAGAGCACATTCAGATTTATGTA
Source organism: Schistocerca nitens (assembly GCF_023898315.1). Taxonomy (NCBI): domain Eukaryota; kingdom Metazoa; phylum Arthropoda; class Insecta; order Orthoptera; family Acrididae; genus Schistocerca; species Schistocerca nitens. The sequence goes on along the minus strand of NC_064617.1, from coordinate 419,425,015 downwards.
TTCCACAGAAAGGGATTATTCACTACGATATTGTTCCTGTCACCGTGCAGTCGCTTCTGTATTGCTTCTTTTTCTTGAGCGGGGACGAGCTGGAACCAGGGCCGTGTCCACGTCGTACTTGAAACCATACAGCGGCCTCGCAGCTCGACAGCGGGGAAGCCATCTGTCACGCACGGGGGTTGGGCACGACGATATGAATTTCGACGAAGAAAAAAAACTCTGGAGTGAAACGTGCGCAAACATTTTTAATTAATTTATTACGCTATCCATCACGCTGTCTCTTTCCTCGATCGTGGATTTATTACTGCGAGGAGAGCTGGAAAAGGAACTAAAGAAGTTTTTCATTAACGTCGCATTACGACTGAAATATTTCTAAAGCTGCGTATCACATGTTGGAGACAGCCTTGAAGTGACTTCAATCACCATAATGACATGCAACTGGTTTGCAGGCGATGACGGTTTTATTCGAATTCTTTCAAACGTTTGCTACTTCGCATTTTCTTTTTAAATTCGCAGCTGTTCCGATCTGTATTTAAAGAGAGTTACATTCGTAACACCGACAGCAGCTACCATTGATAATTCGGCTTATTTTGCTATCTGGTAACGGTCATTAGCAGGTACGGAAAGTGTCACTTTAGAATCCCTCTTTGTGTAAACAGTAATTGCGTAGATCCCACGCCCGGGTTCCCGGGTTCGATTCCCGGCGGGGTCAGGGATTTTCTCTGCCTCGTGATGGCTGGGTGTTGTGTGCTGTCCTTAGGTTAGTTAGGTTTAAGTAGTTCTAAGTTCTAGGGGACTTATGACCACAGCAGTTGAGTCCCATAGTGCTCAGAGCCATTTGAACCATTTTTTTGAATTGCGTAGAAAACAGTAATTTTGTATTGAAGTAGTCCAAAATTCAGCAGGATCGAAAATAGAGGAAAATGGTAAACGATAGTTAGGTAGTTTCATGTTCCAGGCATGGCAGTGATGTGGAACGAGACATATTATATTGAACGAAGTTGAATTTTGTCATGAAAATCAATAATTCGTTCTTCGTGAGCAATTATGAAATAAACTAAATAAATTGGACCATAAATTTATTAAAGAGTGTGGGAGTGTGTGAAAGGTGAAAGGGAGCCACTGATACATGTGCTAGCGTTTCTTACGGAGAAGTGTTTCTTTTCTTCGCAGGTGGTGGTTTGTCGCCGTTTAAATATTCTCCTTCTTCTGATTTGCACGGCAAGTTTGGACCTCAAGACAGATGGATCGAACTGAATGCCTGCCATTTTTACTAGAAGTCTGTGATACGTATGTATACGAAAATAATCAGAATATTTCGTGAGAGTCAGTGGGAGTGATTTAAACCAAAAAGAATATTCATATACATTTTCCCATTCAGCCGTGGCAGGCTGTTATAGCAACCGGTTTTAAAGTGTTTAAAAACAAAAACAGTCTCGGCTGCGAAATTATTTAATGACTTTTTTATAGTTGATGACTTTACCTCTTTATATTTCATAATTTATCTTTCTTGATTTTAGCGACAGAGGAAATTTTTGACTCCCGTTTGCGATGCTTAAGACTGTCCCCGATCCTGCTGCCTTGAAGTTTTACCGATTCAGAATACATACGCTAGAATGTACTCTAAAATTTAGTTGCTTTAGTCCATGTGACGGAGTTTTAATGACACATTTTGATTCGTTATTTTTCATCTAATCACTTTAACTATTCTTTGAGCTTTATATAGGATACTTTTATTTTATTCGTGGGTTTTAAGTGTCTGTATTGGTTTGCTTATATGCTTTTTAATTACTAGTTCAACGCACTTTTAGTTTTCGAAAATGTGCCATAAGCCGGCCGTGCGCGCCACCTTGGTAGTTCTTGCCGCACTATACGCGGCACCTGTGTCTCAATTTTTCTTTGTAATGTTTGTGTGCTAGCCAATACACACATTGCGCCTTGTGCGGCTCTTACCGCGGTTTTATAAGCGTGGCCGTATCTTGTACTGGTGTGCTCAAGGTAACATACGATAACCGCGCAAAATGCTTCCGCCACATATTTGTACTTTCTCGGTATTACATGTTTCTCGGGGTTATTCTCTTCTTTCACTAGGTTCCCTTCATGGCTTAGATGTTTCATGACCTGTGGATTCTATATCCGTTTACCTTGGTGTCTGTTTTATACACTCCTGGAAATTGAAATAAGAACACCGTGAATTCATTGTCCCAGGAAGGGGAAACTTTATTGACACATTCCTGTGGTCAGATACATCACATGATCACACTGACAGAACCACAGGCACATAGACACAGGCAACAGAGCATGCACAATGTCGGCACTAGTACAGTGTATATCCACCTTTCGCAGCAATGCAGGCTGCTATTCTCCCATGGAGACGATCGTAGAGATGCTGGATGTAGTCCTGTGGAACGGCTTGCCATGCCATTTCCACCTGGCGCCTCAGTTGGACCAGCGTTCGTGCTGGACGTGCAGACCGCGTGAGACTACGCTTCATCCAGTCCCAAACATGCTCAATGGGGGACAGATCCGGAGATCTTGCTGGCCAGGGTAGTTGACTTACACCTTCTAGAGCACGTTGGGTGGCACGGGATACATGCGGACGTGCATTATCCTGTTGGAACAGCAAGTTCCCTTGCCGGTCTAGGAATGGTAGAACGATGGGTTCGATGACGGTTTGGATGTACCGTGCACTATTCAGTGTCCCCTCGACGATCACCAGTGGTGTACGGCCAGTGTAGGAGATCGCTCCCCACACCATGATGCCGGGTGTTGGCCCTGTGTGCCTCGGTCGTATGCAGTCCTGATTGTGGCGCTCACCTGCACGGCGCCAAACACGCATACGACCATCATTGGCACCAAGGCAGAAGCGACTCTCATCGCTGAAGACGACACGTCTCCATTCGTCCCTCCATTCACGCCTGTCGCGACACCACTGGAGGCGGGCTGCACGATGTTGGGGCGTGAGCGGAAGACGGCCTAACGGTGTGCGGGACCGAAGCCCAGCTTCATGGAGGCGGTTGCGAATGGTCCTCGTCGATACCCCAGGAGCAACAGTGTCCCTAATTTGCTGGGAAGTGGCGGTGCGGTCCCCTACGGCACTGCGTAGGATCCTACGGTCTTGGCGTGCATCCGTGCGTCGCTGCGGTCCGGTCCCAGGTCGACGGGCACGTGCACCTTCCGCCGACCACTGGCGACAACATCGATGTACTGTGGAGACCTCACGCCCCACGTGTTGAGCAATTCGGCGGTACGTCCACCCGTCCTCCCGCATGCCAACTATACGCCCTCGCTCAAAGTCCGTCAACTGCACATACGGTTCACGTCCACGCTGTCGCGGCATGCTACCAGTGTTAAAGACTGCGATGGAGCTCCGTATGCCACGGCAAACTGGCTGACACTGACGGCGGCGGTGCACAAATGCTGCGCAGCTAGCGCCATTCGACGGCCAACACCGCGGTTCCTGGTGTGTCCGCTGTGCCGTGCGTGTGATCATTGCTTGTACAGCCCTCTCGCAGTGTCCGGAGCAAGTATGGTGGGTCTGACACACCGGTGTCAATGTGTTCTTTTTATATTTCCAGGAGTGTATTTGGTTTTATGGCTGATGGGTCACGTATCCAGCTACTTTTACGCAAGTTCACGTTGTCTGCTTAGCCGTCCAAGATAGGTACATGTCCTTTTCGTCAATTTGTATGGAACTGATTTGTCTCTTGTTTTTGTCGATTGTTTGATGATGCCCCAAAAGAGTGAAACGCGTCATTGACATTAAATAATTTCGCAACCGAGACTATGTTTGACCTGAAAGAATATTATTTTCGACGTGGAAAGCGGAAGAGAAAAACAGTGCAACGAGAGCTGTTGAAACATGTCAACTGATAATAATAAAAAAAATAAACTTTCTGTAACACGAAAAATATTGGCACTAAATGAATATATTAGAAATAATTTGGCTATTATTAAAATCGAAGCAGCCTATTAAAAAAAACCTCATGTTTTCGATGCTTCGCTTTCTTTGAAGAAACTACCGTTCCTCTGATCTTTTGACAAATATGTAGTTTATTTTCCCAAACAAAAAAATGATAAAATTCTCACTGAAAATTCTTCATTATGTGCCGCATACTGTAACAAAAAGTGTGAATGTCCGCTCGCTGCCGTTCGACAGATAGGCATTTCCTCCGTTTTCCCATCGTCTACGAGACTATCCGAAATATCCGCTCGGAGCGAACTGGTTACTAACTCGGCAACCGACGGCTAAACCTACAAATCTACGTGGGTTAAATGAAATGGCTCCCCCCTTAGTTTCCACCAGCTGGACTCCGATTTACTCGAGTTGTAATGGAAATATCGGAGATAACTTGAAAAAGTGCCGTAGTTGAACTGTGACTTGTTCATATGTTACCCGTATCCGCTGACATCTCTAATGCTCTGTAATTTCCGGAAGATTAATCTAAATGTGATCGCAAGCAAAGTTGTCTTGTAAGTAGTCCAAAATTCAGCTTTAAGGAAAATAGAGGAAAATATTAAAAGACAATGTTTCTTATAGCTTTAAATGACAATGAAAAAGTACCCCCACATCATACATTTCATACAGCTTTGAATACGCGGATGATAAAAGGAAGCGCTCAATTAGAGTTCAGTTTTTTCTCACTTTCGTGCTGTGAAAACTATGCTGTCGTGATATATTTCAGAACCTAATGTTACAGAACGCCATTTTGAGCCTGTTCTGTAACGTAGAATTATTTGACAGTTTCAAGCAGGCCAGATACAGTACCTCCGTTTCAGTGGCGGTGAAAGTGACAGAATGTATAATTCATAAGGCCTCGGTCGGCAGTGTTAGCTGAAGACCGTAGAAAGTACGATTTACGGGAACCACTGTTAAACAGAACAGATATCTCGCCCTTAGTGCATGTACTATAAACCAAACAATGTTTGCTACATCACCGTTTTCAGAGCCTGCAGCTACATGAGTTGCACTTTCTCAAGAACTATGTATCGGACATTCAGAAAGATCGATTCATAGAAACGTCCGAGGAGTGTATCTCCGGCTCAGGTCAAAGAACGAACGTGATTTATCAATAATTGAAGAACAGTCTTAATCGCATTTATTATTGTTATAACACCGCCAACCGGTTTCAACCCGACGTAGGGGTTATCTTCTGGGCGTTTACACCATTGGTGAGTGCTGGTGGTGTGACTCCTGTCTACATAACGGCAGGAAACAAGGAGTGACATCACCAGCACTCACCAATGGTGTAAACGCCCAGAAGATGACCCCAATGTCGGGTGGAAACCGGTTGGCGGTATTATAACAATAATAAATGCGATTAAGACTGTTCTTCAATTATTGATTAACCATACTAATCGCTGCTTCTCTCCACAACCATGTTGTCCAAAAATGAACGAACATGATTGTTTTGATTTATTTATTTATTTGAATCGCCCTTTAAAAAAGAATGTTAAATCAATATTTTAATTCTTGCTACCTGCTTCCTTTTTCCTTTTCAGCTACATTCGTTTAGCATGTTCTGATTCCTGCTTCCGGGTATGTTCGATGTCATGATCACAGATTTATGTATGACGTGGCCTATTGTGTTCTGCTTGTGCTACATGGGCCAAGTGTGCTTCTAACCAGTCTTATTTCCATTTTCATAATTTTGTCCATGTCATCCTTACGCTCTAGCTTTAGTGTCTCGGTGCCATGTAGAGCCTCTAGCCTCAGTGCTGTATTATAATGTTTAATTTCAGTTGCTCCCAAGAAATCTTTCACCTTCTACATGTTTCTGGTGTTCCGTAATAAAACGTTCATCTTTAGACCATCCTCACTGTATTATTCTGGGAAACCATAAAGATAACATGTATATAGACTGCATGGCTCTGTCAGATGACATTCGATCGATAACAGACACATCGGGAAATGCCGAATTCCAGAAAGGAAACCTATCTGTGAGAGGAGGAAAAAACGGTTTACAAATTTATTTCCAAAAGGCAGAATTTATAACGTGCTCATTTTTTGTAGAGCATTTATCATCGAGTCTGAGCACCCACCACCAGAATACTACACTGTGGCCTTTGGTCGTTGCAGCTCTATGGATCCATTTTATATCTGAAGTGATCTCACTTTCGTGAACAGCAAACAAACGCTGAGAAATGTTTGTTTATTATTGTTCAGTACAAAAGCAAAGATATCATGCCACTGGTTTAATCAGTTACTGAAAGTTATCATTCCGCTTGGTACAACCTAAGCGAAATGACAACTTTCAGTGACCAACAACTTTACCAAGGCTGTGGACACAGCTGTTGTCAAAATTTTGGTTTAGTCAGTGTTGCTAGCATATTATTTAATAAAATCGAAAAAAACAGAAACTAACTCAGCGCTCTCCAAAACTGCCCACACAACCGCCAACCTTCAGCTGAGGTTGCTTCTTTTACTGTCGTGGCTTGTGGCGTCATTCCCAGGGCTTCAAACAAGTCCTGCGTCTGAATTATGACTCGTCTTATGAATAAAATTAAGTATAATGTAATTTTGATCTATGCCAATGGTCATTTATGTGGATAATTCAGAATATCTACATGACAACCAGTCTCTCAAAAGTGCCGGTTCTGTCTGCATGCAAATGCACTGAATGAACTACACTGAAATGGAGAGGAAGGGCTAAAATCACATAAAAACAAAAATCGCTAGAAAAACACTAAAAGAATAATCAAACGATTCAGTTTGGTAAGTGATTGGAGTTTTGTCTAGGGAAAGTATAACAAAGACTTATCGACGTACATTTATCGATGTTTTCATAACTTAATAGTAATGAAAACATCATGTTCTAAATACAACTATGAGGGCGTGCCTTCGAATTTTTTAAGTTACAATTCTTACAGATTTTTAAATAAAAGGAACTTTGTTAGCATTCTATATCTTTATTCTTCGTGTCTACACGATTATTTCTCACCAAAGTCACCCTGGCGACGAATAGTTTCTCCCAACGAAACATTAGTTTGTTGATGCAATCACTGGAGAACTTTGTTCGCGGCGCCACAACCTCACCTTCTCTTGCACTGCTTCATCGCTATCAAAGTGGCGCCGCTGAAGATGTTCTGGAAGTTCTGGAAACAGACGGATATCTGAAGAGGCCAAGTCGGAACTGTGCTCATGACGTTTGATGACAGTGAACCCAGGGCGTCAGTTTGTTTCAGATGTCACAGCGTTCTTGTGTGGTCTAGCAATGTCATGGTGAAAGACAGGGTGCTCCATATGTGGACGATCTCTTCGAATTTGAAATTCGATTACAGCACGCTGTTTTTCACGCACTGATACGTTAGACCCCGCTATGTGACAACCGCTCCGTCATCCGCCTACTGCTTCCCGCGGAGTGCATCCTTTATTGTGCCAAAAATATGCAAGTCGGAAGGTGAGAGATCCGAGCTGTAGGGTGGATGAGGAAGAACAGTCCGATGAAGGTTTTTGAGCTCCTCTCAGGTGCGAAGACTTGTGTGAGGTCTCACATTATCATGGAGACGGACAAGTTCGTTTGCATCTTTGTAGCGATGAACACGCTGAAGTCATTCCTTCAGTTTCCTGAGAGAAGCATAATACACTTCAAAGTTGTTCGTTGCATAAGAGAGAGAACATTAAGTGCCTGAAGACCGTCGCCGGGGCTTTATCTGCTGAGGGTGCGGATTTGAACTTTTCCTCCGAAGGAGAGGTGATGTGGCGCGCTCCATGGATTGCCGTATTGTTCGAAGTGACGGAACCATGTCGCAGTTTATGACGACGTTCGACAAAAATGATCAAAATTATCCTCGTAAACGTAAGCAGTTCCGCACAGATGATCGTTCGTTGCTCTTTACGGTCTCCTGTTAGGCGGCGAGGAAACCTGCAGGCACAGACATTGAGTACCCCAACTGGTGGACGGGTATGTCATCACTACCTACAGAGATGCCCCACTAAGAGGCGAGGTGTTTGATTGTGATCTGCCGATCACGTCGAATGAGAGTGTCCGCACGTCCCAACATTTCAGCAGTCACAACTGTGTGCGACCGGCCAGCACGTGAGAAATCTGGCAGGTTTTTGCAAACTTGTTGCGATGTAAAGGGCGCCTCACCCAAAGACTCGCCGCGTTTTTTGTTCACTGCAAAGTGACCGTAAACGTTCTGCAAAAGCCTACGAGTATCTGCAATGGCCGGCCGGAGTGGCCGAGCGGTTCGCTGCAGTCTGGAACCGCGGGACCGCTACGGTCGCAGGTTCGAATCCTGCCTCGGGCATGGATTGTGTGATATCCTTAGGTTGGTTAGGTTTAAGTAGTTCTAAGTTCTAGGGGACTGATGACCTCAGAAGTTAAGTCCCATAGTGCTCAGAGCCATTTGAACCATCTGAAATGCTCTGCCTTTCCTCCAAAACAAACTCAATGGCAGAGCTCTGTTCGGAATGCATCTCCTATAACGACGAAATTTTGAAGGCTATGTAAGGCGCGAGTGTCAACTATAACTTCATGAAACAATAAGGGCTGAAGGTGGAACAACCCACGATGTCCTAAGACAAATTGTTCATTTTTTTAACCAAAATTGGCCGAGAAAAAGTTTCTTGCATTTGCTATTTAACGCCTCTCCTGCTTTTCACCACGCTCTCATAGGTAGCAGCACTGTGATCTCTAAATATATATATATATATATGAACGATTGACAGCTGAAATGTGAAACCATATCCTTTTTGTCAAATCTGTGACGCAGTCGGAGGTCATAAGTTTGGTTGATCGTGATTCCTCAGCCACATTGAAATTTATGAAGGGCTGCTTTGTGTTACAACTGCATGACCACGTAACGTCTCTTTATACACGTAACAGTGTAGATGAAGAACAGATTGACGGCTTGTACGATTAGATAAAATAAATTATTCAGCTCATGAAGAGCGGCGCATATGGTAGGCGATGGGAATTCGATAGTAGGAAGAGGAAGAGTAAATTGTAGGAGAACATGAGGAAAGTAGTGAATAGCGAAGCCACTTGGCACAATTATGCACAGACCACAATTTAATGATGACAAACACTTGTGTAAGGATAATCAAAGTACGCTGTATACGTGGCAGAGACCTGTTAACATCACATACTGGTTATGAATTGCAGATTAGAACACAAGAAATTGCGACAAATGTAGAAACTCTAGGACATTTGATATGGCTAAGTTGAAAGACGTAGAACTCGTCAAGAGATTCATAGGGAGACTTAAGCAAAAGGGAGAAGCAATACGGTGCAAGAGAGATGAAATAGCGGAGGCAGCAGAAGATGAAATAGAGAAACAAACGAAGCTCGACAGAAATACACGGATAACATACAAAATATTGAATTTAATTGATGAAAGGAGAAAATATAAAAATACTGAAACTGAAACTAGCGAAAATGGAAACAAGTTTAAAAATTAGGCCAACATAAGGGCAAAATGGCAAATCAGTAATGGACAGAGGAGAAATGCACGGCTGCAGACGCATGGATTGCTATGCGAAAGATAGACTCAGAGAAGTAACATTTGTCTTTGTGTTCTTCTGAGTTAACAAATGGGTGTATATTGTTATACCGGCTGTTGTAAGAATTACAGCTAACATGGCGTATAGCCAGAATCATATTATTTGGTGACGAGGATTCAAAGAACCGTAAAGACGCCTCAGAATGGCAATGGCGGAGCTCTACAGCGCTGGTCCATGGAGATGCAGCAGGTTTTGATGGAATGACAACAACGGGAGTCCGCATCGACGCAGCAGCAGTTTATAGAACAGCTAAAGGAAGCTTCAAAAGACAACCGCTGTTGTTGAAACTGCTGACAAAACGCAGTGGCACGTAACGAAAAGTTAAAAATACCACCATTTCCATCGTTCGAAAGATGAAAGGGAAAGGTACCTGCGCTACCTGGATTAACATTTCGGGGCACATCTGGTGGCAGACGTCGACTTGAAACGCGAATATTTCCTCCCATGGTCGAAAATGACACGTTCGACATCCTGACGAAATTATTTGAAAGCAAGGAAGTCGGTAAAGAAAAACATACTGAGCTGCTTAAGCAACTATTGGTCCGTTTGAAGCAAAACGCATGGCCGGCGGCCACCTGCAAATTCCTCAGCCCAAAGAAGAGGCCTGAGCGGACATATGTAGAATGGATGGCTGATTTACAGGGGTGTCCTAAGGGACTGCAATTTTATGTGAACATCATTGCCAAGAAATTGCTTAGACTGTCAGAGCAATCATGGCTGTCATTATATTGCATATCTTACGATATAATGCGGAATTCAGCCCTGCAGTACATTAGTCCTGAATGGCTAAAGTTTTAAAGATTACTGATGCATATAAAGCTTCTCAACGCATTGTGAAATCACTCAAGGGAGAAAATACAGACTCGCCTGAAATTTTTCAAATAGCCGGGTACTATAAATTCAGAAGGCCACATTCAAAAAGGTCATCAAAAGGAATGATCTTAACCAGCAACAAAAATACAAGTCTTGCCCAGAATGGAATGGAGCACAGTCGGAACGAATGCAAAACCAGGAATGCAGTGTGCAATATCCGCAAGTAGACTAGTTACATATTCACCATGTGCCTGGAGAGAAATAACAAACCTCCTTTCACTGCCATGAAGCATCTACATTCAAAGTGATGGACCAGGAAAATACTAAATGAAGCAAGCGAAGTCGCATCAGCGGAAGAAATCAGGAGTAATGAATTGTCAGCACTCAGTACATGTGAAAAACAACCAAATAATTGGAAATCAGTTCTTACAAAATGAAAATCCTAATCGACAGTGGTGTAACTTCCCAATCATAGACCTAGATGCCTACTAATTGCTGGAATAACTAGGATACTTCAATCCAAATTTAACACTGAAAACATCCGATACAGCCCTGATTTCTGAAGGGAAAAACTAATGGTAGTTTTCAAATCAATGGAACCACAAAAAAGCATCCATTGATGGCTGTCAGTTGATGAAAAACGAACATCAGTCCAGGCACAGTCAGTTGAATGAGAAGCACTTTCCATAATTTATGATTTCAAGAAATTCCATTATTAACTGTGTGAAAGAAGGTTTGAATTGAAAACAGATCACAAGACTCTGGTTTCAATGTTCCATCCAACCAAACAGCTGCCAGTGACAAGAATGCAGAGACTACAGTGACAGGCAGTCACATTGATGGATGTAACTAAAAAATAGGATACAGGCCTAAAAAACATGGGAATGCTGATGATTTATAGAGGCCGCATGCTGGTCCATATGAAAAATCTGATACATCTGAAGAATGTTGCTGCTAACCTTATGAAGAAACTAAGGAACATATAAATTAAACTCTAGTCGATCGAAGAAAAATTCTAGAAGTCATGAGCAAAGATGCAGCATCGAAAATGATCCTGCATTAGGCATTACCGTTCGCAGCTCGTGGTCGTGCGGTAGCGTTCTCGCTTCCCACGCCCGGGTTCCCGGGTTCGATTCCCGGCGGGGTCAGGGATTTTCTCTGCCTCGTGATGACTGGGTGTTGTGTGATGTCCTTAGGTTAGTTAGGTTTAAGTAGTTCTAAGTTCTAGGGGACTGATGACCATAGATGTTAAGTCCCATAGTGCTCAGAGCCATTTGAACCATTTTTAGGCATTACGAAGTTGATGGCTTTAAACACGGCTGGTTCGAATCCTACTTAACAAGTAGAATGCAAAGCGTTGTGCCGAATAATTCAAACAACGTTTTAGTGACTAGGGAGAAATCACAAGAGGTGTCCCACAGGGTTCAATTTTGAATGTACTCCAATTTCTTACACTTGTCCTTTTTTCAGACGATAATAGTACTGTAATGAATCCCATTAGAGAGGAAGCAACAAAAAATGATAAATAATGCTCACCAAAGAACTATTAAGTGGTACTCAGAAAAATGGACTGTTCCTATATTTTGAAAAAAAAAAAAACACTCTCTATTCAGATCGGTGAAGCAAATAATCACATCGACAACGGATGTAGCGCATGATCAGAAGTCCTTGTGCTCTTCCTATGGTTGCCGGTTTGGGAAACAAACGAACTAACCTTCTGACATAATTTGGATATTTTCACTCAATGCCTTCTGAAATAATTTTCTCCCGTAATTTACTACTTACAAAGAAAGCACTGATTGCACAAGCGAGCATTAAGAATATTATGTGGTGGTCACCTACGGACGTCATGAAGGTATCCCGTCAAGGAGCTAGGCACAGTACATATATTCGCTAAAGAATTTCGTCCTAAATAATCCGTCACAGTTTGAGAAGAACAGTGAGATCCTTATCTACAACGCTGGAGGGAAAAATTATGTTTATTATCCATTATTAAAGCTGTCAGCGGCTCAAAAAGGAATTTAATAATCTTCGATCATTTGGCCAATGACATAAAATGTCTGACGGATAGCAAAGCAAATTTTAAATATAACCTAAAATTTCACGGACAAATTTCTGGTTAAAAACCGGTAGCGTGAAGAAAAATTATTCTTTTTTTTTTAAGTTAGTTGCAAGAGTAGTACTAAAAAGAGTGTTTTCATTAAAGTGAAGACTATTCATGTATACATGCCCAGTAAAGTGACTCGTTTCACATCATTTCGATAAAATAGTCGTCAAAATGATATATGGAGCATGTAACTAACTATGTAAAATGGTTGTCCAAGCAATTTTCGAAAGGATAAAAATTTTTGCAATTATATTTTAAGGAAAGAACTGCTATCAGCAACTATCATGGTTGTTATTTTTCAGACAGATTTCACAACGGATATTATACCCAAAATATACCAGACAACACTTTATGATGGCTGAAACAAATGGAAGAACGATATTGCTGACGGCCAATGTGGATAAATAAATCGAAGAATTTGTTTCCCAATGTGAATTTTGCCAAATTCAAAACCATAGGGCAGAGTGTTGTACGTTGGAAAACTTTTCAGACTTAACCAACGAAACTATATGGTTCGAGCGACATGTTTGGTTAGTACATCTGCCGAGTAACAAGAGACCTGGGTTTGAATCCTGGGCTTGGTAGAAATTTTCATTCGTTGCTACAGTCTGCATGTATCATCATCAGTTAGCTGCTATATTAGCAGGTCCTTTGCCTCTCCATTTTCTGCGATCCGTTGCTTCCTTCTTAAGGCTGCTGTATGTTGTACCGTCCATCATGTCATCCAGTATCTGGAATCTCTTCCTTCCTCGCTTCCTTTTCCCTTCTACATAACTTTCTAAAACTGTTTTTATCAGTCTGCCATTCTTTCATAATATATGCCCAATCCAATCTCTTTTTCTTCTCTTTATTACATCTAGTAACTGTCTTTTCTCTCCCACTCTTCTCAGTGCCTCTTTATTTTTTACTCTGTCCATCCAACTTATTCTTTCCATCCTCCGCCATGTCCATATCTCAAAATCCTCCAGCCTTTCTCTGTCTTTTTTCCTTATAGTCCATGTTTCAGCGCCATACAGAAGAACACTCCATACAAGACATTTTATGAGTCTCTTTCTGAGTTCTCTGTCCAGACAGCTGCAGAAAATTCTCATTTTATTATAAAACGCCTCTGTTTCCATTGCTATCGTTGTTTTAATTTCTGTGGTGCACTTTCAGTCGGTGTCTATCCTGCTTCCAAGATACTCAAAATTTTGCACCTTTTCTAGTATTTCTCCATTTAGCATAATTTTTATTTCCTTATTTCCTCCTAGTGCCAATACATTTGTTTAATTTGTATTAATTTTCATTCCATTTTTTTTCCGTTAGTTGCGATGGTGTCCACCATATCCTGTAATTCTTTTTCCCCTGTGGCTAGAAGGACCATGTCGTCAGCACACCTGAAACATCCTGCTCTCCTTCCTCCAATTTCTACTCCTTTGTCATCTAATGAGCATTGGTCAATCATATTTTCCAAGCAGAGGTTGAAAATAGTAGGTGATAGACAACATTCTTGTCTTACTCCTTTTCCTAGTCTGATCCAGTTTGTTCTTTCTCCTCTCACTTTAACTGAAAATTTTTGATTAAGATATAATGAGTTTGTAAGTCTTCTGGTTTTCCAGTCCGCTCTCTTTTCCCACACTATAGTCGCCAGCTTGTGCCAAACCACATTGTCAAATGCCTTTTCTAGACCGATGAAGCTCATATATAGGTCTCTTCCTTCTTCAATAAACCTTTCTCCCAAGATTCGTAGGAGCCCTATTGCATCTCTGGTGCCGTATTCCGTCTAAAGCCAAACTGATCCTCGCCAAGATTCTCCTCCATTACTTTTTCAAGTCTTTTATTAATTATTCTTAACATCACTTTGGCTGAATGTGAAATAAGGCTGATTGTCCTGTGCTCGCTGTACATTATAGTTATTTGAGACTTGGAAAGGTCTGTGGAACTATATAGTTTCATTTGGTTAAAGCACCTATGGCTGAGTTTCAGGCAGGATCCCCCGTTTCGTTCGGTGCTGAGGTGCTATTTCAGTACATCGGAGAGTCTCTGAATGCTGTTCGAGTTTGATGGGAATACCAAGTGGGTCGAGGCTTGGATGGGAATTGGGACTGCTGGCGTAGACCATGCAGTTCTGTAAGGCCACTGTGCCACTGTAATGCTGTCATTTCTTGAAATTAAAAAAACATCGGAAAAGTAATGTTTTACCAAATGTGAAAAATTATTCCAAGGTACAACGTGGGCTACACCTCGGAACAGATATTTTATTCAGATTTAAAAGCGTTACAGTAGAGAAAATCTTGTTAATATTGTATTTAATAGTCTATGTATTACATTATTACTCAACTACACACCAATAATCAGCAAGTGATATCAAATTAAGAAGTATTATTAAAAACCAGTTAAAAGTTGAAAATCTTTTGAAGTGGAAGCTATTGGAAACTAGCACAAATTCCCAATTTCAAGACGGGGGAAATTGTTTTAAGGCATTAAAGAAACTCAGTTAATTTGCATATATCATGTCTTTATGTTAGAAGACCTTCTTCCTTTCTGAGTATTGAGTACAAGACGGCTTAACCGTCTGCCGGTTATGTAACTAGTTTCAAAAATATACAGGATTTTGCTAGCCATAAAACTGTGGAACTGAAGCATTAGCAACATCCTTCTAATAGATTTAATTACATTAATGTGACTATATGACAGAGTCCTGAATAACCACCTTTTGCAGCGCAGACCGCTGCGAAATGTACAGGAAGAGAGTCAGCGAGATTCTGGAAAGTACTGACAGGGATGTTGGGCCATCTCAACTCCGGTCTGTGCCCAGCTGCGCTAGGTTTCTCGGCTGATTATCTACGGCGCGAGCAGCCCGATTGACATGGTCCCACAGATTATCGATTGAGTTTAAATTTGGAGAGTTTGGTGGTCGAGGAAATACGATAAACTCATTCTAGTGCTCTTCAAACAACGCAAGTACGCTAAAAGCTGTGTGACACATTGCGTTGTCCTGCTAGTTGATGCCATAATACCTGTGTTGATCCAGTTTGCCTTCTAGAATGACGATATCACCCAGGGAATGCCACGGAAACATTTCCCACCCTATAACGCTCCCTCCTTCGTCCTAGACCCTCCCGATGATTGCTGGACGGTGTTTGCTTTCAGACGTTCCACTCCGTACACGTCAATGGCCATATTTCAAAAGGAGCATAAAACGTAATGCATCTGAAAAGGCCACTTGCCGCGCCACTTAATGGACGCCCACTTTCGCGTTTGTCACCGACGAACAGCAGTCAGCGTGGATGTATCAACCAGGCGCCTGCTGCAGAGGCCCATAGGCAGCAACGTTCGCTGAATTGTTGAGAAGACGCAACTGGTAGCCCCTTGGTTCATCTGTATGGTCGATTGCTCAGCAGCTTCACGTCTATTCGCCAATACATACGAGGTGCTACAATAAAGTAATGAGACTAATTTTCTTTGCAAGATGTGGCAACCCTGCAGGCTTGCGTAGGCACAATATCTTTGACCATGGTCTATAAGCTGCTTCTAGTTCAAGCAGGACATCGATGCACCTGCTCAGTCGTGAGGTGTGCTGTAGTAAGTTAACATGTGTTTGTGTCTCTCGTCACGGAAATGGAACCGCATAATATTGCGCAATGGTATGCCATTTCTTTTTGCGTTAAATTGGGTGAAAACGCGACGACAACTTACGGTAAGTTTCAGAAGGCTTTTGGCAACGGTATGTCATTTCTTTTTGCGTTAAATTGGGTGAAACCGCGACGACAACTTACGGTAAGCTTCAGAAGGCTTTTGGAGAGGAGGTTATGTCAAGAGCTCAAGTTTTACGTTGGCATAAAATGTTTAGTGAAGGCAGAACGAATGTTGAAGATGAAGACCGCAGTGGACGACCATCAACCTCACGGAAGAATGTCAACTTGGCCAGGGTGCGTGAACTCGTACGATCTGATCGAAGATTGTCCGTGAAAATGATTGCCGAAGAATTGAACATCAGTCGAGAAATGTTTCGTCTAGTAATAACTGAAGATCTTGGTATGAGAAAGATATGTGCAAAAATGGTCCCCAAAAATCTCGCATCACAACAGCGAGAAACAAGGAAAAATGTGGAAGCCGATCTGTTAGAGCAAACGGAAATCAATCCAGAATTGTTGAGCCGTGTTATCACTGGTGACAAAAGTTGGTATTTTCAGTACGATCCAGAGACAAAACGCCAAAGTTCGCAATGGTGCTCAGAGGGATCATCCAGACCAAAAAAAGCTCGCATGTCAAAGTCAAAAGTGAAATGCATGCTTGTGTCCTTCTTTGATTCCAAGGGAATTGTTCATAAAGAGTGGGTGCCTCCTGGACAAACAGTTAACCAATATTACTACAAAGAAATTTTAGAAAGACTTCATAAAACATTGCTGATAATTGGATTCTGCATCACGATAATGCGCCATCCCATACTGCTCTGTCAGTACAGCAATTTTTAACCTCAAAACAAATTTCAGTACTACCACAGGTACCTTATTCACCTGATATCCCTCGGTGCGACTTTTTTTCTATTTCCAAGCGTCAAAACGGCGATCAAGGGACACCATTTTCAAACAACACAAGATGTCCAAAAAGCTGTGACGAGGGTCTTGGAGGATATTACAGAAAATGAGTTCTAGAAAAGTTACCATCAATGGCAGAAGCGCTGGAAAAACTGTGTGCAATCAGGAGGGAACTACTTTGAAGGAGACAACACTAAACTTGACTAAACAGTAAGCAACATTTTTTTCACATCAGTCTCATTACTTTATTGTCGCACCTCGTATGTCCACAACCGTAGTTCACCCCTGTCATTTATGGCCTGTGGTGCACCACAGTTGCCTCAGTGCCGGTTTTGTGCAGCGCCATTTTGCCATGCACAGTATACTTTAGCCACGACAACACGCCAACAGTTTGCAAACGTACTCGTTTCGGGAATGCCTCCATTTTTGGCCCGAGAGCCAATAAACATGCCACTTTGGACGTCAGCAAAATTTCTCCGTTTTCGGAGTGCAACAACGGCTGCACTGCTTTCGGCGTTCGTCGGCCCGTTTTATATACCCTCCACAGGTAGTGAGCCCTCCTGCCGCCTGCGAGTAGTTACTGCATATTGACGTCGAATTTCGGTAGTGGTCACATTAATGTATTAATGTGACTGAACCGTGTATTATAAACCACTTATGTATGCAGAACTTGTAATATTTACAGTTGCTGCACAAATCACTATCTAATGCCTTAAAAAACCAGTAGACAATACCAGAAATTTTTTACGGCAGTTTATAATGTGCATTCCTTAACGTGATTCTAAAATCATTCACCAGACTAAAACTTTGAAAAGAAACTTAATGTGAATTGATGTGCACTATACTCCACGTACAACACTCTCCGCAACCAAAAAAATTATTTTCAAAAACTGACCGCAAGAGACTCTGAAAAATATTTTGGGCCATATGTGTGGATGCCTATTAAAAGTTCCCACACATATCTGAAGTGACCTCAGAAACTATAGGTCACCCACCGAGCGAGGTGGCGCAGAGATTAACAAACTGGACTCGCATTCGGCAGGACGACGGTTCAGTCCCGTGTCCGGCCGTTCTGATTTAGGTTTTCCGTGATTACCCTAAAATCGCTCCAGGCCTCTGAAAGGGCACGGCCGACTTCCTTCCCCGTACTTCCCTAATCCTATGAGACCGATGACCTCGCTGTTTGGTCTCTTCCCCCAAACAACCCACCCAAAAAGACCTCCCCAAGACCATAAATGGAAATGGAAATGAGCGTTTGACGTCATTGACCGGGAGGCCCCTTACGGGGCATGTCCGGCCGCCTCGGTGCAGGTCAAACTACATTCTACGCCACATTGGGCGAACTGCTCCCTGGACGGGGATGAAATAATGACGAAGACAACACAACACCCAGTCCCTGAGCGGAGAAAATCCCCGACCCAGCCGGGAATCTAACCCGGGCCCATAGGACCACAATCCGTCACGCTATCGGGGCGTACAAGACCATAAGTCATACAATAGGTACAGAAAGCTGGCTGAAGCCAGAGATAAATTCAGCCGAAATTTTTACAAAGGCACAGACGGCGTTTTAGATTGCATGCAACCGGTGGTGGCGTGTTTGTCGCTGTTAGTAGTAGTTTATCCTGTAGTGTAGTAGAAGTGGATAGTTCCTGTGAAATATTATGGGTGGAGGTTACACTCAACAACGGAGCTAGATTAATAATTGGCTCCTTTTACCGACCTCCCGACTCAGCAGCATTAGTTGCAGAACAACTGAGAGAAAATTTGGAATACATTGCACATAAATTTTCTCAGCATATTATAGTCTTAGGTGGAGATTTCAATTTACCAGATATAGACTGGGACACTCAGATGTTTAGGACGGGTGGTAGGGACAGAGCATCGAGTGACATTATACTGAGTGCACTATCCGAATATTACCTCGAGCAATTAAACAAAGAACCGACTCGTGGAGATAACATCTTGGACCTACTGATAACAAACAGACCCGAAATTTTCGACTCTGTAGGTACAGAGCAGGGAATCAGTGATCATAAGGCCGTTGCAGCATACCCGGAATATGGACGTTAATAGGATTATAAAAAAAAGGGAGGAAGGTTTATCTGTTTAGCAAGAGTAATAGAAGGCAGATTTCAGACTACCTAACAGATCAAAACGAAAATTTCTGTTCCGACACTGGCAATGTTGAGTGTTTATGGAAAAAGTTTAAGGCAATTGTAAAATGCGTTCTAGACAGGTACGTGCCGAGTAAAACCGTGAGGGACGGGAATAACCCACCGTGGTTCAACAACAAAGTTAGGAAGCTACTGCGAAAGCAAAGAGAGCTTCACTCCAAGTTTAAACGCAGCCAAAACCTCTCAGACAAACAGAACCTAAACGATGTCAAAGTTAGCGTAAGGAGGGCTATGCGTGAAGCGTTCAGTGAATTCGAAAGTAAAATTCTATGTACCGACTTAACAGAAAATCCTAGAAAGTTCTGGTCTTACGTTAAATCAGTAAGTGGCTCGAAATAGGATATCCAGACACTCCGTGATGATGGCATTGAAACAGAGGATGACACGCGTAAAGCTGAAATACTAAACACCTTTTTCCAAAGCTGTTTTACAGAGGAAGACCGCACTGCAGTTCCTTCTCTAAATCCTCGCACAAACGAAAAAATGGCTGACATCGAAATAAGTGTCCAAGGAATAGAAAAGCAACTGGAATCACTCAACAGAGGAAAGTCCACTGGACCTGACGGGATACCAATTCGTTTCTACACAGAGTACGCGAAAGAACTTGCCCCTCTTCTGACAGCCGTGTACCGCAAGTCTCTAGAGGAACGGAAGGTTCCAAATGATTGGAAAAGAGCACAGGTAGTCCCAGTCTTCAAGAAGGGTCGTCGAGCAGATGCGCAAAACTATAGACTTATATCTCTGACGTCGATCTGTTGTAGAATTTTAGAACATGTTTTTTGCTCGAGTATCATGTCGTTTGTGGAAACCCAGAATCTACTCTGTAGGAATCAACATGGATTCCGGAAACAGCGATCGTGTGAGACCCAACTGGCTTTATTTGTTCATGAGACCCAGAAAATATTAGATACAGGCTCCCAGGTAGATGCTATTTTCCTTGACTTCCGGAAGGCGTTCGATACAGTTCCGCACTGTCGCCTGATAAACAAAGTAAGAGCCTACGGAATATCAGACCAGCTGTGTGGCTGGATTGAAGAGTTTTTAGCAAACATAACACAGCATGTTGTTATCAATGGAGAGACGTCTACAGACGTTAAAGTAACCTCTGGCGTGCCGCAGGGGAGTGTTATGGGACCATTGCTTTTCACAATATATATAAATGACCTAGTAGATAGTGTCGGAAGTTCCATGCGGCTTTTCGCGGATGATGCTGCAGTATACAGAGAAGTTGCAGCATTGGAAAATTGTAGCGAAATGCAGGAAGATCTGCAGCGGATAGGCACTTGGTGCAGGGAGTGGCAACTGTCCCTTAACATAGACAAATGTAATGTATTGCGAATACATAGAAATAAGGATCCTTTATTGTATGATTATATGATAGCGGAACAAACACTGGTAGCAGTTACTTCTGTAAAATATCTGGGAGTATGCGTGCGGAACGATTTGAAGTGGAATGATCATATAAAATTAATTGTTGGTAAGGCGGGTGCCAAGTTGAGATTCATTGGGAGAGTCCTTAGAAAATGTAGTCCATCAACAAAGTAGGTGGCTTACAAAACACTCGTTCGACCTATACTTGAGTATTGCTCAACAGTGTGGGATCCGTACCAGATCGGGTTGACGGAGGAGATAGAGAAGATCCAAAGAAGAGCGGCGCGTTTCGTCACAGGGTTATTTGGTAACCGTGATAATAGCGTTACGGAGATGTTTAGCAAACTCAAGTGGCAAACCCTGCAAGAGAGGCGCTCTGCATCGCGGTGTAGCTTGCTCGCCAGGTTTCGAGAGGGTACGTTTCTAGATGAGGTATCGTATATATTGCTTCCCCCTACTTATAACTCCCGAGGAGATCACGAATGTAAAATTAGAAGGATTCGAGCGCTCACGGAGGCTTTCAGACAGTCGTTCTTCCCGCGAACCATACGCGACTGGAACAGAAAAGGGAGGTAATGACAGTGGCACGTAAAGTGCCCTCCGCCACACACCGTTGGGTGGTTTGCGGAGCATAAATGTAGATGTAGAATAAGAATAACCCCTTGACGGTCCTAGAAGACGACCACATGACTTTACAGGCTGGGGGTTTGGATTTTTTTTTTGGAGAAGACTTGGTGTAGCGCCACTCCATGGATTGCCGTTTTGTTTCTGGTTCGAAGTGTTTCATCGGCTGAAACGATGTTCCACAAAACATAGTTACGATCAGAGTCGTAACTCGCAGTCTCTTCTGCGCAGATGATCCTTCGTTGCTCTTTATGGTCCTGTGTTAGGTGGCGAGAACGTAGCAGGTACACACCGTTGAGTACCCCAACTGATGGACGAGTGTGTCAGTACTATCAAGAGAGTCGTCCAGTTACGCAGCGAAGTGTGTGACTGTGATCCGTCGATCATCTCAAGTGAGAGGGTCTGCACGTTCCAGAACTGCAGCAGTCACAGCTGTGTGCGGCCGACCGGCGCGAGGGAGGTCGGACAGATCTGTCCGACATCGCTACGATGAAGACTGGCGTCTCGCCCAGCGACTCACTGCCAGGGCTCCGTAGACGCTCTGCAAGCGCCTGTGATTATGCATTATATTCTGGTTTTCCTGCAAAAGAAACTCAACGACAGCTCTCTGCTGGAATACACTACTGTTACAGGCGCCATTTTGAAGGCTACGTACAGCGCGGCTAGCAATCGGAACTTCATGAAACTATAAGGGCTGAAGTGGAAATATTCCACAGCGTCCCACAATAAAATCTGCATTTTCCAACCGAAAATGTCCGAGAAAAAAATGTGCTGTATTAGATACTGAATGCGATAAGAAGTCTTTTGCGAAAATATTTATCTCGTGTGTAGCCCTGTACGTAAATTAAATGTGGACGACAAATGTGTTAGACGGTGAATACGATATGGTGTTGCAGACGAGTATTGGTAATTAGGTCGGTAGGGCGAGTAACTGAATCGAATTGGGTGGGAAAGGAGGTCTGTAACACAACTTAAAGAAGGGTAAGGTAATAGGGCACATCTTGTGGCGTCAAGGAGTAGTTAATTAATTTGCTAATGGCGGGAAATGTGGCGGAGACCTATGCTTGGTTGTATAACCTGGGGCAAGCGGATGTAGGTTCCAGCAGTTACGCAGATGTCTTGAGACCTCCACAGGATAGACCAGTATGGAGAACTGCATCAAAACAGTCTTCTGACCGAACACCACGACAACAGCTGTCCAGGCTCGGCAGACTCGCCAGTAAAGCAATTTTCAAATGGCCCAAAACGACTGTCAGAAAACTGGAACACAATTTCATTCAATCTGCAGTGTACAAGATGTTCCATAATTGTAGAGGGGACTTATAAGACCAAGTTTTACATGGAACTCATGTCGGAAACGGTTCGTTTAGATGCTACAAGGAAAACCAGATGTACAGATTTCACTCCTATTTACTGTGATGTTGCAGCAACTGTTCGATATGATGACCACCAAGTTCGGTGCACACAGTCTATCTGGGCAGTAAGTTAGAATGAACTCTACCCTATGCGTAGTGTATAGTTAGGCGCGCAGTCCGGAACCGCGCGACTGCTACGGTCGCAGGTTCGAATCCTGCCTCGGGCATGGATGTGTGTGATGTCCTTAGGTTGGTTAGGTTTAAGTAGTACTAAGTTCTAGGGGACTGATGACCACAGCAGTTATGTCCCATAGTGCTCAGAGCTATTTGAACCATTTGACCCTGTGCCAGCGCTGGTTGCAGAAATATCAAGTCCACTCTTTAGGTGGAGAGGAAGGATGTACGGTCCAATCCCACGATCATCGCAATACCTGCCCAGACTTTGAAGCCGAAGGTGTGCTGAAATCTTCGTGTGCACGTGGCTTTGGGGTTTCCTTAATCCCCAATACGGCTATTTAGAGCGTTTTAAGCACCTTTCCTGTTGAAATGCGCTTCATCAGTAAACAAAATCCGCCTTGGAAACTGAAGAAAATCCACACAACGATTTAAAAACCACGTACAGAAATTGACTCATGGCACAAAACCCACCGAGAGCACGGCGCTTTCCGTCTGAGGGTGGTATGGGTGGGGTTTCTGTTCATTCGGAACACGCCAGACAGACGAATGAGACACGTGCAAGTCATGTGCAATGGCTCGACTACTCGACGATATGTTCGCTTCAAGTTGATGAAGCATCTCCTCTTCCAATAGGAAGTGCAACGCCTTCTTGGAACGCCAAGGTTAGCTCAATCTCTTGTGAATTTCCAACTTTCCCGCAGACCTTGTTCTACTCTGGCAAACATTAGATGAATTGGAGTCACACGATTTAAAAAGCAATCTGGGACGGACGTTGAGCTCCTCTTCCATTATGCCGAGCTTCGTCGTACACTACTGGCCATTAAAATTGCTACACCAATAAGAAATGCAGATGATAAACGGGTATTCATTGGACAAATATATTTTACTAGAACTGACATGTGATTACATTTTCACGCAATTTTGGTGCATAGATCCTGAGAAATCAGTAGCCAGAACAACCACCTCTGGCCGTAATAACGGCCTTGATACGCCTGGGCATTGAGTAAAACAGAGCTTGGATGGCGTGTACAGTTATAGCTGCCCATGCAGCTTCGACATGATACCACAGTTCATCAAGAGTAGTGACTGGCGTATTGTGACAAGCCAGTTGCTCGGCCACCATTGACCAGACGTTTTCAGTTGGTGTGAGATCTGGAGAATGCGCTGGCCAGGGCAGCAGTCGAACATTTTCTGTATCCAGAGAGGCCCTTACAGGTACTGCAACATGCGGTCGTGCATTATCCTGCTGAAATGTAGGCTTTCTCAGGGATCGAATGAAGGGTAGAGCCACGGGTCGTAACATATCTGAAATGTAACGTCCACTGTTCAAAGTGCCGTCAATGCGAACAAGAAGTGACAGAGACATGTAACCAATGGCACCCCATACCATCACGCCGGGTGAGACGCCAGTATGGCGATGACGAATACATGCTTCCAATGTGCGTTCACCGCGATGTCGCCAAACACGGATGCGACCATCATGATGCTGTAAACAGAACCTGGATTCATCCGCAAAAATGACGTTTTGCCATTCGTGCACCCAGGTTCGTCGTTGAGTGCACCATCTCAGGCGCTCCTGTCCGTGATGCAGCGTCAAGGGTAACCGCAGCCATGGTGTCCAAGCTGATAGTCCATGCTGCTGCAAACGTCGTCGAACTGTTCGTGCAGATGGTTGTTGTCTTGCAAACGTCCCCATCTGTTGACTCAGTGATCGAGACGTGGCTGCACGATCCGTTACAGCCATGCGGATAAGATGCCTGTCATCTCGACTGCTAGTGATACGAGGCCGTTGGGATCCAGCACTGCGTTCCATATTACCCTCCTGAACCCACCGATTCCATATTCAACTTACAGTCATTGGATCTCGACCAACGCGGGCAGTAGTGTCGTGATACGATAAACCGCAATCGCGATAGGCTACAACCCGACCTTTATCAAAGTCGGAAACGTGATGGTACGCATTTCTCGTCCTTACACGAAACATCACAACAACGTTTCACCAGGCAACGCCGGTCAACTGCTGTTTGTGTTTGAGAATGCTCTGAAAAGCTAACCATTTGCATATCACAGCATCTTCTTCCTGTCTGTTCCATTTCGCGTCTGTAGCACGTCATCTTCATGGTGTAGCAATTTTAATGGCCAGTGGTGTATATTAACGACATATCGGCGTACCCTGTAAACGTGTATTCAGGCACCCTGTTACTGCAGTAATAGTCAGCATAAAGTCAATTGACGCACCACACGGAAGCATGAAAGCAAGGCGGATGGAACCAGAGAACATCATGTGACATCGCGTCATAATACCATTCATGTATGTGGGTAGCCTACCATAACAGGCTACTTCATAAGAAACATCTGCTGCACGACTGAGAATTTCTCGTTTTCTTTGTAACGTTGGAAACAATGATTTTCCGACATGATGAACAAAGTCCCCATTGAAACCTCTAGAATTGTGTATCATGGATTGTGAAATACCCTGTGCAAATAAACAATCAATTTTTCGATCTACGAATTCCATCATACCGTCATGAGAAACGGACTTTCTATCCAAGAACGTGAAACGAACAAGTCACAGAATTGCCTGTGCCAACAGCATCTATTAGTCGTAATCAACCACTTCCAAATATCGTGAAGGTTCCTGATGATTATTGAGAAATGTAATCGTAGTACTGGTAGATATACAGCGGGCCAACCACAGCGACCCGGGAGTGCAGCTGTTCTTTCAACGACCATTACACTTAAAAAGACGTTACCGTATTTACAGTGAGTTGTAACCTATAACGGTTACCGGGCTACACTTAGGTGAGCGCCACTTAACCCCCAAATCAGCGTAAGTAGTAACTTCCCAACAACAGAGATACAACGCAAAGCTTGTATTATCATAACAAAATCGATGGTCTACTTGAGTCTAATAAAGCAGGGAAGGAGAGGGAGGGAGGATGGGGGAGTTGGGGAAGGAAGGATTAGGGAAGCAGATTGATTATTGTGGGGAATAAAGACAGAGCTACTTTATTACAAGCTGCATATAACACAGATTTTTCAAATATCGAACCGAGCTACACGTTACGAACATGAATATGTAATGTCCATAAATGGTGTTTCAAGACAATAAAAGTCAGTAGAGAGGTGGTTGAGGGGAGCGGGAAGGGAGAGGTGAGGAGGAAGATGATGGGATGCTGCAACAGGGAGCTGGATAATTTTTTGCCAGTGCACAATCTTTAGTACGTAAAAGTAAATATTTAGATAAGTGCATGTTAGTGTGCACAAAATAACTACGCGTGATTAAGGTATGTGTACTGTTGCCAAGTTTCCTATCTGTTACGTATATAGATCACACGTTACATCCTAAAAACTCTTTACTGGCTCTAATTTACAGTCATTTGTTATTGTCTTTATACACTTATTAGTAGCTGAGGAAGTGAAATGTTTTATACGTAAGTGCCGCCGCGAAAAACTTCGTTCCCATACTTTAATGAATGATTGCAGGCGGATGGATCTTATGAAATAAAAAGAAGTCCATATAAAGTGCAACTTACGTTTCGATCTGGGATGAAACCAAGCACAATTCAGATGATGGACAAAGGCTGTCAAGAGCATGGGACGCATTGAAATGTCAGTAGTTCCACTAACAGCAATCCTTAACGACTTGCATAGAAGCTTTTCTATGACCACAGTCAAAATACTGCGAAAAATCGCACGAGCTTACTTGTCACAGAAAAAACGAGGGAACGAAAAAAGTAAATACGAATAAAAAGTGGCTGCTATTAAATTGTATTTGGCAGCTGGGAACAGTGGAACAAAAGTGTGAATAGCGCCATTCAGCGACGTAAATAGCTTTAGAGACGCGGCGAAGCACAATACAACGTCTGCTGCAGCTGTTGTAAGCTGTTGTCAGAGTTTAGCCGTTAGCGGGTTCAAGCGTAATAAATTTGACTACGTCTTTGTTCGCTGTCAACTGTATTCAGTTTCACCATTTTAAGAAAACTTGCGAAGAAAACAATTGTGTACTGGAAATGAAATACTCGGTTGACTAAAAATAAACACTAATAGTTACCTTCAGGTACAGTTTGCTAGTTTAATACCTTTTGTTTGTTAACATTAAGAATGAAACAACTTTTCTAATGAGACCTGGCATCAATTGTTTTCCTCATAATTGGGTCAGCAGCTGTAAAGAAATTGTTTAAAACGTGTCAGAGTTCCGCTGAGGCTGTGTGTCATTTAAACAAAATTGTTGTTTGTCACTATTGCCAGATTCGAGTGCTTGTTCATCATGAGATGTCTTGTATATATGGTAATACACAGGGTGATGCACGAAGATACGCAAATATTTTAATATGTTGTTCTACAAGTAAAACTACAGAAATAACTTCGTATAAGCTTAGGTCCGCAAATGTTTAATTACGGAGTCACGGCTAATGAAAGATTTTGCCTGAAATTTAGCAACTTCGCTGATACGAAGCAACAGAAAAACTGTACGAGGTTAAAGTAAAGCACAGTTTCCATTTATTTGGTTGTTATTGATCTGGTGAATCTAATAAAACGTGTCCCAGACTTGTGCCTGAAGTAGTTTTCCAGAACATCCAGAGAAGCAAAGATTATTATACAAGTAAATTTGTTTACTTTCCATTAAGAGAATAGAAACGTTATTGTCATTGTTGGCAACCTTTAGTGAGTTATTTAAGTCGATTCCTAAGGCTGAAACGAATTAGTTTTCTGTATTATTCAGTGAAAGAACATAATAACAACAGTGTATTTAAGTGAAACCACACAGTAACTGTTGTAGTTTGTAGATTATTTATGAAATAGAGATGGATTTCAAATTTACTACAAACAAATACGCCGATATGGTGATTATTTATGGCAAATGTGATGGTAATGCTACAGTTGTAGTTAACAATTGTCGTGTACGTTATTCAACTCGGAGGATTCCGAATGTACGGTCGATTAGCGGAGTGTTTTGAATGTTACGGGAGACAGGTTCTCTGCCTAGTGTTCATAATCAGTACGACCGCTCGATACGTGAAGGCGATGATGAGGATATTATGGATGATGTTCAACGTAGTCCGGGTACCAGTACACGACGTATCTTTCCACGATTAGGCGTTTCACAATCTAAGGTATGGGGTACACTTAAGTACAATCATCTGTATCCTTACGATTAAAAAATTGCATCGTTTACATCCGGGAGATCCTGCCCTTCGCTTGGAGTTGTTCGACTGGTGTAATACGAATCGGCGGTTACAGAAATATATTTTATTTACTGATGAGGCACAGTTTATTCGAGATGGTATAAACAATTTACATAACGAGCACGTATGGCCCGAAACAAACCCACATGCAACTGTGCAATGCAATTTCCAGCAGCGATTTAGCATAAATGTGTGGTGTGGTATAATCAACACACACTTGTAATCGCGTACCAAGTGGAACATCTTCGAGCAAGCGGGACATTTCTTCTTGAAGGAACTGTAAGTACGTCTCGCCAGCTAGACGTCCTAGGAAAATGAGTGGTCCAATAAAGTGTGTGTTGATTATACCACACCACACATTTATGCTAAATCGCTGCTGGAAATTGCATTGCACAGTTGCATGTGGGTTTGTTTCAGACCATACGTGCTCGTTATGTAAATTGTTTACACCATCCCGAGTAAACTGTGCCTCCACACTACACCAACGCCGTTACTACACATTTCGATGAATATGGCTCAAATGGCTCTGAGCACTATGGGACTTAACTTCTGAGGTCATCAGTCCCCTAGAACTTAGAACTACTTAAACCTAACTAACCTAAGGACATCACATACACCCATGCCCGAGGCAGGATTCGAACCTGCGACCGTAGCGGTTGCGCGGTTCCAGACTGTAGCGCCTAGGAACGCTCGGCCACCCCAGCCGGCTTTTGATGAATATTTTCCCCAGAAATGGATTGGTCGTAGAGCTACACGTCTGTGGGCACCCAAATCGCCCGATTTAATACCAATGGATTTTTGTGTATCGGGATGGATGAAAGGTATAGTTTATGAAGACAAAGTCATTACACGTGAGGCATGAAACTGAAACGAACAACAAAACCTGTTCATACACGTGCAGCTAAATGCATGGAATCGGTGGGACCGACGACCATAGCAGTCTGGTTCCTTTCACCCCACAAACCAACCAACCATGGAATCGGTGGAGACATTTTTGAGCATGTATTGTTTATGTATTGTGAAACTGTATGTACACTGTACAACTTCCTTAACACTGAGCTTTGTTTTTTCGGTTTAACGTGAATTCACGCGTGCTATGGTACTAATAAAAGCAGATTATCTGGCACTTTCACACAGTTTCAGTTAACGTTATTACCACCATTTTTCCAAAATTAAATTCTCTACACCTTCTGTTGAAAATTTTGTACAATTGTCTAGAATTTAAAAAACAAATTTGGCCAAGTAGTTAATAAATTAAAAATTTCACGAAATTATTTCTTTGCTTCTTTGGATATACCAGTAACTAAACATTTGCGGACCTATGTTTATGTGAACTTTTTTCTTTAGTTTTACTTGTAGAAAAACGTATTAAAATATTTGTATATCTTCGTGAATCACCCTGTATATGCTAGCAGTAGAACGTACATGCAGTCATAAATAAAAAAGAAACTGTCGCGACATGCCTAAAATTATGCTCCGAACAGACTATAGGGATCAAAGTGAAACGTAACAGTAGGTTAAGCTGTTCATACCTGATACCAAGTATACTACACAAATCCATTTTACTGTATACTTGTAGGCATACAAAAATATAAATACTACGCGTAGTTTACAATCAAAAGTTATATTAAAAGTATAGGTGATAACACTGCTTGATCAGCTAAAAGAAAAAGCCGAACTGAAACGAAAGGCAGAGGGACACGGATTATCGCTTATCACAGCTGAAAGGCATCAGACGGTTGTGTGGAAATTCTGTGGTTCGTAGCCTGGTTTGGAAGGGCTTGCACGGATATTCGAAGGCTGCAACTCAGAGTGCATCCCATCGCTGTCAGTTCTATACTTCGCTAACCGCTACGTGGAAAGAGATACGCAGAGGCCACTGTGTAAAGTCAAGAATGCCCACATTACTTGGCAACTTACTGTCATAAAATCAAACTTTCGAGTACCAACATCGATGTTAACGACTAGACCCTAAAGATAAGATGCTTTGAAGTTCCCGGAAGTAAAGAAGTCAGCAGTGAAGAATTATACCGCAAGTAACAACTGAAGAAGTCAACCCCTGACGCCTTAGAAGGTTACGTGATCGAAACAGGTCTGTACTTAAGCTACATCGCTTTCCTAGGACGCTGAAATTGTTACATCCTACTAATTTTCGTGCAAGTGCCCATCGACCTGAAACTAAGAAGCACAGTACGTATGAATGTGACAAATACGAGATGTTTCAAAATAATTTATCCAGTTTCACAAGAATGCATGAATAGCAACAGTAACTTGGAGCGAATTTTTAACTTACGCATCGAAACTAAAAGTTTGCCTGGCTGCCAGTTGTAAGTTATCTATTCATGTGATTGGCATTAAGGGTTTCGGTTCTCTCCATACGTATATGCAGCAAACATCTACATCATACTCTGCAAGCCACCTAATGGTGTGTGGCGGAGGGTACTTTCGGTACCACTATCTGATCCCTCCAACCCTGTTCCACTCTCTAATAGTGGGTAGGAAGAATGATTGTCGACAATCCTCTGCAGGTCTTCTGCAAGTTCTTACTATCTTCTGGCGTTGCTACTTTGATATAGACAACTGTATCATCTGCGAATAGCCTTAAAGAGCATGCGACGCTTTCTATTAGATCATTTATGTATACTGCAAACAGCAACGGTCCTATCACACATCCCTGTGGTATTCCGGATGTTAACTTTACATCTGTCGATTTAGTTTCCTTAATTCTTGAGCATAAAGCATGTTCCATTGTTCTACAACAGATTGGCGTCAACGATATAGGTCTATAATTATGTGAATCTGACTTACGGCCTTTCTTAAAAACGGGAATGACCTGCGCTTTTTTCCAGTCGTTAGGTACCTTTCATTGCTCAAGCGTTCTACGATAAATTACTGCTAGAAAGGGGAGCAAGTTCTTTCGCATAATCTTTATAGAATCTTATACGTATCTCATCTGGTCCTGAAGCCTTTCCACTACTAAGCGACTGTAGCCGCTTTTCAATTCCGCCATCGGTTATCTCAATATCTGCTATTTCAATATTCGTATGACGATTGAAAGGAGGGACAGTGTTACGGTCTTCAGCGTTGAAACAACTTCGGATGACCGAATTCAGTATTTCGGCCTTCTCTCTGTTATCTTCCGTTTCGATGCCGGTATGGTCGCTGAGAGAATGAATATATGATTTTGAACCACTTACTGGTTTTACATACGGCGAAAGCCTCTTAGGGTTTTTACTCAGGTCGGTTGACAACGCCTTACTTTCAAAATCATTGAACGCTCTTTTCATTGCTCTCCTTACGCTCATTTTCGCTTCATTCAGCTTTTGTTTGTCAGCTAGGTTTTTACTTCTCTTGAATCTGAGATGAAGTGCTCTTTGTTTACGTAGCGCTTTTCTAACACGGCTATTAAACCAAGGTGAATCTATCCCATCCCTTAAAACCTTATTCGGAACATACTTGTCTAGGGCATACTGAACGATGTCTTTGAATTTTTTCCATTTGTTCTCCACATCTTCGTCCTCACCACCGAATATTTGATGTTGACAGCTAAGATATTGTGAAATTTGTATCCTGTCACCCTTGCAGAGAAAATATATCTTCCTACCTTTCTAACATTCCTTTTAAGACACATCGTCATAGATGCTGTCATAGCCTTATGATCACTGATACCTTCCTCTACGTTAACTGATTTGATAAGTTCAGATCTGTTTATTGCCAAGAGGTCCAAGACGTTATCCTCTCCAGTTGGTTTTCCAACTATCTGCTCAAGGTAATTTTCGGACAAGACATCCAGGACAATGCGACACGATTCTCTGTCTCTGGGACCAGTTTTGATGGCTAACACTCCCAATCTATACCTGGCAAGTTGATGTCACCTCCTATTACAACGGCATGATCAGAAAAAATTACTAATAGTATTCTGCAAGCTCTGCTTGAAACGCTCTACAACTACAGATAGCGACCCAGGTGGCCTATAAAAGCATCCGATCACCATTTTTGACCGTTTTTTTTATACTCAATTTCACCTAGATTAATTCACATACGGAATCCTTGATAACCTCGCTAGATTTTATTGAATTTTTTACTGCAATAAACACGCCGCCACCATTGGCGACTAATCTATCCTTACGATAAACATTCCAATCTGAACTTAGGATTTCGTTGTCATTGACGTCTGGTTTCAACCAACTTTCTGTTCCCAATATATCTGTGATTTATATCCTTCAGTAAGCGATACTAATTCTGGGACCTTCCCTTGGATGCTCCTGCAGCTTACTAAAGTCATAATAATCTTTTCTATCTCTGATCTGCGTGGACCAAGATTCTCTGAGGTCGCAGTGGCTGATTTAACAGGCAAATCATCTTTGCTCCCAAGAGAGGAGTTATCTAACCTAAAAAAGCCCTGTGTGCACGCCACATGTACTCCGCTACCCTGGTTACCCCTTCTTGTGTGTAGTGCACGCCCGACCTATTAAGGGGAACCCTACAATTCTGCAGCCGATGGGGGAGGTCGATAAATTCGCATCCGATGCCGTCGCAGCGTCGTCTGAGCCTCTGGTTTTGACCTTCCACTCTGCTCCAAACCAGAGGACCGCGATCAACGCTGGGTACGATGCTACAAATAGACGGTTTAGCCTGCACCCCGCGTGCGTTGCTAGTTGCCTTCACCAAATCAGCCAGCCGCCGGAAGGAGCCGAGGGTGGCCTCAGAACCCTAGCGGCAGGCGTCATTCGCGCCGACATGTACCACTACATGCAGTCGGTGGCACCCAGTGCACTCGATAGCCGCCGGCAGGGCCTCCTCCACATCAGGGATGAGACCTCTCGGCAAACATACCGAGTGCACAGTGGAATTCTTTCCCGCCTAGCCTGCTATCTCCCTGAGGGGCTCCATCACCCGCCTAACATTGGAGTTCCGAATGACTACCATACCCACCCTCTGCACTTGTCCGGACTGGGCAGGAAAATCGTCCGCCGATCCAACAGGACAGGCATCCCGTGCTGGCTCCGTATTTCCTGCTGCTCCCTCTTTCGCCTTCTGCCCAGTCACATGCGAACCGACCACTGTCTGCCACCCACTCTGGAGTGAGGACGGACCGGTCAGATGTTGCTTATCAGAAACCGTAGAGACGTAAGAGGTCCCGAGGGGATTCCAGTGGCACCAAAGGCCGCAGATCTCGTCACTGGCGTCCCGAGGTCACCTCAACTTTGAGCATTTGCTAGAAGCTTGTCGACGGTAGCCAACGCAGCTTCCAGCTGTTTACACTAGGAAGCCGCCCTACACAAGATTATTAACAAGACTTACGCAACAAAAAATACTTCGATTAATTTTCTAACCACTGCTCTACACAGTAAAATTCACACGTACAGTTCAATTCTTTGCAGGAGGAAGTGAACAAAAACAAGGACTAAATTAATTTACTGTTTATCAGACAAGGGCTGCTGCAGCTCTGCTGCGCGACCTCTCGGCTCGGCGGCTGCCGCTGTAAAGTGCATAGCAGAGGGTCCCATTGTACCAGTTACAAGGATTTTGGTCCCGTTTCGTTCACGTATAGAGCGAGGGAAGAATGACTGTTTAACCGAGCGGTCTAAGGTGCTGCAGTCATGGACTGTGCGGCTGGTTCCGGCGGAGGTCCGAGTCTTCCCTCGGGCATGGGTGTGTGTGTTTGTCCTTAGGATAATTTAGGTTATCTAGTGTGTAAGCTTAGGGACTGATGACCTTAGTAGTTAGGTCCCATAAGATTTCATACACATTTTTTTGACTGTTTAATTGACTTTGTGCGTACTGTAATTAACCTAATCTTATCCTCTCTACGGAAAGGAGCCATCATTTAGAGACAGGTTTTGATAATTTGTTAGTAGAATTTCTCGGGACAGTTTACGTCTGTTTTCAGGGGTGTGCTAGTTTAATTCTTTCAGCATCTCTGTCACACTCTCACGCGGTTCAAACAAACCTGTGACCATTCGTGTTGCGCTATCTCTGTACGTCCAGTTTCCCCTGTTAGCCCTATTTGATATGGATACCACACTCACACACACTTGAGCAGTATTCAAGAATGGGTCACATGAGTGATTTGTAAGCAGTCTCCTTTGTCGAGTGATTGTGTTTCCCTAGCATACTACCAATAAACCGAAGATTGTTATCTGCTTTATCCCACAACTGAGACTATGTGATCGTTTCGTATCCCTAGAAATTATTACACACAGGAATTTTTACGAGAGTGTATTAAACATTATGTCCTGAATTATTTATGTGAAAACTCTTAAGGCGTTCTCAATAAAAGAAAAGTTATTAACATTCAACGTCTTTATTCTTCATGTCTGCATATTTATTTCTCAAATTCGTCACCCTGGCGACGAATGCTTTTCAAAAAATGGTTCAAATGGCTCTAAGCACTATGGGACTTAACATCTGAGGTCATCAGTCCCTTAGACTTAGAGCTACTTAAACCTAACTAATCTAAGGATAACACACACATCCTTGCCCGGAATACATTTCTCCAAACGAGAGACCAGTTTGTTGATACCGTCACTCTGCTTGCGGCGCTTCATCACCGTCAAATGGAACTCATCAAAGGCATTCTTTAAGTTTTGGAAACGGATGAGAATCTCATGGGGCCAAGCTGGGACTGTAAGGAGGATGAACGAAGATAGTGGACCCAAGACGTCGGATTGTGCAGATGTAGTAGTGTTCGTGTTTGGTTTGACATTGTGATGCTGAAAAACAGGGTGCTCCAAGTGTAAAGGAACTCTTCGAATTCGAAGACAGCTCCATGCGATCTACTTCACTGGTGTTTCTGAATACAATGTATTTATAGTATCACTTTCACAGTAAAACTTATGGGTAGTAACAAAGAACATCAAGACTATGTGCCACGTAGAACCAGTGGCAAAGTTGTAAGACGTTTACAGTAAGCGATTCACCATACTAGGAGAATTTGCAGTTTAATTCCTTATGAGTTAAGACGAGCCAGTGGCTCTTGTAATCGTCTCAGCGCGGCGCGAGTCGACTTGCTCAAACACTCGACGATTTTCTGCAAGAGAAGAAGCGAATTACTCTGCCTGCAATTTGCCTATATTTAAGCTGACGGCCATGTGTGTTTCTTTCTGATCAATCACAGCATTTGTACTTGTTACAACTCCACCCACTACAGGTTTTGTAGCATATCACGGGTGTCGTTTCTCTCGTAGGGCAGAGTTCAGCTTCTGCTATGTAATACTGAGATAAACAGGTTTTTCATTCATGCAAGTTTTAACACAGGGAGTTACAGTAAGTCACCAGAGTTTTGAGTTGTGTTTCTCCGGAAGTTTATCTGCGATCTCTGGCGGCGTTCCTGTCGAGAGGCTTTCCAATGTGTCGTTGTTAAAAGCAGGGAGAAGGGCTGGTTTCGCTGGAGGCCTGTGCAGTGGCTCCGGCGTCTCGTTGTGTCCGCTGTATGTCCCACTGTGAAGTTGTTGGCCTACAGGGGCAGGGCGTTGCCGTCTAAATATTCTCCTTCCCTCAAAAATGCGTCTCATTGCTTGTGTCTGGGAAATTACTAGTGTGAGTGTTAGTGGTTTATATTCACGAGATGTTGGTTTGTTTGTTCGCTTTGCCTATCAATGAAATTCGTACATTTTTACGTAACTATGTAGTGTGACATATCGCGTTAACCAGAATTGTTTCAGAAATTCAATGTAATGTGTGTTGTTTGTTTGACACCTTACATATCACCACCAATCCACTATCATTTTTGCACTGAAGTTAGACAATGGTTAAGGCATTGTCTATGTCAGTCAAAAGTTATACTTTTTCTCAAGCATTGGTTATTGGTCAGCCATTTAGTCTAGTCTTTATTATATTTAACTCTGTTGGTTTGTATACTTTAATTTTTAAAATGATTAACTTTCTTAATGATTTAATTGTCTCCCTCAACTGAGGACTGTAAATATTTATACTGATATCAATTTCATTTTCTTATTTATTTTAATGTGTTGTGCGTGTTTTAGATTTTATATCGAAGATGAGGAGCCTCACACATATATCTTTTAATGCCGTTTTCTAAACAACTTACAATTTAAATCAGCTCAAAAAGTTGAATGATTTTAGACTTAATTCAGAAATTCAGTGTTCACATACTGCTGCTTGTTTTACAAAAATTATAACTAATACAAATATAACCAACACTAATATAATTATCAAAATTATTCTTTAACAAATCCAACTCATGTCAAAATTTTGATTTATGAAAAATTCAAAAAGTATTATAGTCGCAAACGATGTTCATAAACATATATTATTAAAAAAAATATTATTCCAAACAGACAACGTGCTTCTTAAGAAATGTTCCTTTCATAATAATGCGTGAATAAAATTTTAAAATATTACACTCATAGACAGTAAATTAACTTTAAAAAATGTTATTTTTAAGACACAATATATAAGAACAGGTTTTCTTTTTAACATATTATTCTAATTAATATTCTAAGTACATAAAACATTTCTTTACACAAAAATACTCTTGCATTACTCGTGAAACGATGAACATGCAAAGACTGTTATTAAGTTCTTTTTCAGACACTTACACATGTAGTATAGAGAGATGAATCGATATTAATACATTGAAGTCCTATGTTAATTGCCTGACACTGATCTTTACATATTTCGACCTCTATTTTCACACAATGTCTACGAATGTTTTTGCATGAGTTTGATGAAGAATGTCTTCGCACAGAGCTGAAGGACTTGTACGAGATGTCTGTTGGCTAACCTTTGGGTGGGCAGCGTCATTCTTAATCTAATTTTGCAACAGGAGGTTGCTGTAGTTTGGTGTGGCCCTCATAATAATGTGGACCTTTTAGCGTGGAATCTCGTGGAGTATTGGTTTTAAAAACGTTTATTTTTCTTCTCAAGACGTTGCTGAAGGTATTTATATTTTTAAAGCACTTCGCAGACAACCAGTGGAAAGGTATATATTGAAATATTTTTGCCCATATTTTCCCTTCAACATCAGTCTTGGGGCTTTTCATCTTCTGTTCTGCCAAGCATCTTCCTTTCTTCTAACTTGAAACTTGTCTCTTTTCTGGGCACGATATAGGAAATTATTGATTACTAGTTGCTTTGAACTTTTATATTCGTTAGTGCTTCAATCGTTGATTATGATGTGTAGTTCAGCACTGATCGATTTTCCTTCAACTCTGTAGTTCAATATAATATCGCAGTCTGCTGGCGACAGTGCGTTTCTATACGTAATTTGTTGCCAAATTGTGCCTAAGCCAAGCCGGGGTTCCAGCGAGGTGTTTTGTTGTTAATCCGCGCAGGCTGCTGTTTGGTTTTTTGTGGCCCGTCGATCCTTGCACTCTTTCTGATTTCAGTATCGTTCGAAAGGGAGTTTTCACAAGGCCTGGACTCAACGGTTATCTTCTGCTGTTTATCCACCGTCCTTGTACTCTCTGTACCACGGCAAGGTTGCTACCGCAGTTAGGTACAAGGGTTGCGTCGGTTACAAATCATAATCCTTCTCGTGCCTTTGCCGGCGCCTCAGCAATGTAGAAAATCATTAATCTCGTCCATTCATGTGCTATATACATTTTCAGTTGTCGTCCACTGCATCGTCATGGGCAGTTGACGATTGTCATCTTCTTATGAAGTATTTCATATGACGAGAGCATTTTACTCTTCAATCTATTCAACTGTTACTACATGTGAGTACAGTCTCCTCATAAATCTATTCAGTATAATAACCAAATATTCTTGGTTTTTCTCTATGTTAATGATTTTGTAATCTCTTTAGGTAACTGTTCTGAATTTCTGATGAAGCCAACCATGGCGTCGAAAGCAGGGTAAGTAAAATCTTACTGTAACCGGTTGACTGTATGATACATATCATATACTAGTACGGTGGAGTCAATTGAACACGAGACTGACACATTATACTGATAGGTCTACAAACGTTACACCTCCTTAAGAGAGCAATTTACAAAAGAACCACACAGTCATTATAATGACTGGGGGGTCCCATGAAAAACCAGGTTATATGGCTATGTCAGAAGTTGAAGAAATGCTATTTACATTTTCAGCTACTTGTATTTTCAGCAACTTCTTTATTTCTGCTGGTTGAGCTTTCTAAACGTAGCTAGTGTTGCTGACGCTGTCTGGCTCTGCATCGGCTGGTATCGTCGAAGTTTTGCATTATTTCCACAGCACGCCTGTTGCTATGAGAAATCCAGTGATGAAGCCTGCTTCTCCACGTCTGCACAGTAAGTGTTTCTGTACGAAGTGGTTGTCATATTCGCAGAAGGTGACGTATACCTTGAGCGCCAAGGACATTTCATAGAACTTCTTCGTTTACACGGTGGTTGTAATTAAGGTGCAGCTACTCAAAGAGGTCCAGTGTGTGATTATAGTATGGCTGCAAAACTTGGTATATACCGTATACTAATGTGGATCCGATTCACAACGGACAAAAATCAATTCCAATTTTGGCCACCAGGTACAAATCTGTCCCTGATCAGGATCTCGTCTACATCTCCGGTGCTCATATTGAACAATTTGCGAAAGCGTTGATTAATAACAAAATAAGCGTTATACCTTTCTCATTTGTTTGCCCTTTTTTGTACAGTTCTGTTACAATCCATTATACATAGAAACATTTACACTATTGGCCATTAAAATTGCTACACCACGAAGATGACGCGCTACAGACGCTAAAATGTAACCGACAGGAAGAAGATGCTGTGGTATGCAAATGATTAGCTTTTCAGAGCATTCATACAAGGTTGGCGCCGGTGGCGATACCTACAACGTGCTGACATGAGGAAAGTTTAGAACCCATTTCTCATACACAAACAGCAGCTGATCGGCGTTGCCTGGTGAAACGTTGTTGTGATGCCTCGTGTAAGGAGGAGAAATGCGTACCATCACGTTTCCGACTTTGATAAAGGTCGGATTGTAGCCTATCGCGATTTCGGTTTATCGTATCACGACATTGCTGCTCGCGTTGGTCGAGATCCAATGACTGTTAGCAGAATATGGAATCGGTGGGTTCAGGAGGGTAATACGGAACGCCGTGCTGGATCCCAACGCCTCGTATCACTAGCAGTCGAGATGACAGGCATCTTATCCGCACGGCTGTAACGGATCGTACAGCCACGTCTCGATCACTGAGTCAACAGATGGGGACGTTTGCAAGACAACAACCATCTGCACGAACAGTTTGACGGCGTTTGCTGCAGCATGGAGAATCAGCTCGGAGACCGTGGCTGCGGTTACCCTTGACGCTGCATCACAGACAGGAGCGCCTGCAATGGTGTACTCAACGACGAACCTGGATGCATGAATGGGAAAACGTCATTTTTTCGGATGAATCCAGGTTCTGTTTACAGCATCATGATGGTCGCATCCGTGTTTGGCGACATCGCAGTGAACGCACATTGGAAGCATGTATTCGTCATCGCCATACTGGCGTATCACCCGGCGTGATGGTATGGGGTGCCATTGGTTACATGTCTCGGTCACTTCTTGTTCGCATTGACGGCACTTAGAACAGTGGACGTTACATTTCAGATGTGTTACGACCCGTGGCTCTACCCTTCATTCGATCCCTGCGAAAGCCTCCATTTCAGCAGGATAATGCACGACCGAATGTTGCAGGTCCTGTACGGGCCTTTCTGGATACAGAAAATGTTCGACTGCTGCCCTGGCCAGCGCATTCTCCAGACCTCACACCAACTGAAAACGTCTGGTCAATGGTGGCCGAGCAACTGGCTTGTCACAATACGCCAGTCACTACTCTTGATGAACTGTGGTATCGTGTTGAAGCTGCATGGGCAGCTGTACCTGTACATGCCATTCAAGCTCTGTTTGACTCAATGCCCAGGCGTATCAAGGCCGTTATTACGGCCAGAGGTGGTTGTTCTGGGTACTGATTTCTCAGGATCTATGCAAACGAACTGCGTGAAAATGTAATCACATGTCAGTTCTAGTATAATAATTTGTCCAGTGAATACCCGTTTATCATCTGATTTTCTTCTTTGTGTAGCAATTCTAATGGCCAATAGTGTATATAGGTCTTTCTTACAATCACAGCGACTGATTTGTACCTGCTGGCCAAAATTGGAACTTTTTTCCAGCTTAAATCGGTTTTGCGTTTTCAAATATGTTCCAAGTTTCGCTGCCTACACTGGACCTCTAGAAGTG
The DNA here is from genome assembly GCF_023898315.1 of Schistocerca nitens. Lineage (NCBI taxonomy): Eukaryota > Metazoa > Arthropoda > Insecta > Orthoptera > Acrididae > Schistocerca > Schistocerca nitens. The sequence continues at coordinate 419,385,000 of NC_064617.1, read as the reverse complement.
TCTGCACTTTAGTTACAACCACTCGGTATTTTGGAGAAAAGATCACATAACATACAATTTACCGTATTGGTTCCGCACATTGATTAAATGTAGGCATTTGTGCAGTGAATTGTAGATCGCTCGCAGTACTTACCGGAAGGCGTACCCGAAGGCCATAACGGCGTCGCTGACGAACTGTAGCTGATCCTCGAAGGCGGTGTTGTTGCGAGTGAGCACCTCCTTGGTGGTGCACGGCGTCGTGTACTTGGAGTTGTACGGCGTCAGCGAGCTGTTGGGGTACTTGCAGTGGAAGTGGTCCTCCCAGAACTCTGCAATGGGCACAAGAAACGGCGTCACTATTGGCCAGTTATTCGAAAGCGCTGTGCGCCGTACCGGACAGAGGGAAGAGAGGTGCCGGAAGGGGGCGAAGAGGGGCGTGTTGGTGGTGCAAAGCCTTCTGGGAGTGCGCGGCGATAACGATGTCGGAGGAGCACGAAAAGAAATTAATGGTGGAAATAAAAAGAAGTAACGTCTACAAAGCGAAAGCTAATAAAAAGAGAAAAGATTTCACTTCTGTGTTGTAAGAACAGAGGGCGAGAAAGTTAAAAAGAGGAAAGAGTGGGGAGGCTTTAAAATAACAAAGGAAAGAGTAGGCAGCGAGACGTTGTCTTAATGAGAGTGTTTGTCATTCGGTGGGGCACTGAAACACAAGAGACGGCGGCGCACGCAATGAAAGGTTATGCTATTCGTTTAGGCTATTCTCCATCTTTTAAAGACTGTTTTTTTATAGCAGCTGCGACTAACAACAGAGATATGACAGGCAATGTAATCAGGACTGCTAGTGCTAACATAAATACCCACGGCATGCTTGGGCGTGGAATGGCTGGCAGTGGATGGCAGAAGGAAAGCAAGCACAAGACAGAGAGCTCGCGAATAATAATTGGCTCGTAACGACGCTATGCTGCACGTCGCCGTAAGCCATTGGTTCACTGAAACACGGCCCGCAGTCCAGGAATATGGCGGCGGAAAATGGATCGTTATCTCTTCTGCCAATGTTTACGTGCTGCCGGGCCCCGGATAAAGCGCTTACATCAAGTTCGGGCGATAGCGATACATGCAGGGTCATTAAACCGCAATAATACCGTGTCGACTACAGAGGGTTGGTGTTATCTTGAAGAACGGGTATTAGTTTCCATAAACCGGGCGGGCCTGCTGTGAACCATTCCTGAAGGACGGAGGCCGTTTGCGTCCTGCCGCGGGACCAGATTATCGCAGTGCAGCGTGGGACAGAATGCGTTGTGCCGCTTTAGAGCGGATAATTCAGAATATGGGAGGGCGAGGTATTGCCGCCTAGTCTGCACTTGCTGGGGTGCGGCTCAACATCCCATTAACGTGCTATCTTGCATAAAGTCGTATATCTTTTATCACTACTATGTCCACTGGAATAGAATGTAGTCGAATTAAATTAGGCGATGCTGAGGGAATTCGATTAGGAAATGAGACACTTAAAGTAGTACATGAGTTTTGCTATCTGGGAAGGAAAATAACCGATGTAGAGAGAATATGAAACGTAGACTGGTTATGGTAAGGAAAGCGTTTCTGCAGGAGAGAGATTTGGTAACATCGAGTATAGATTGAAGTGTCGGGAAGTCTTTTCTGGAAGTATTTGTATGGAGTGCAGCTATGTATCGACGATAAATAGCTTAGACAAGAAGAGAATAGAAGCTTTCGAAAGGTGGTGCTACAGAAGAATCCTGACAATTAGATGAGCAGGTCACGTAACTAATGAGGAGATACTGAACAGAATTGCGGAGAAGAGAAATTTGTGGCACAACTTGACTAGAAGAAGGGATCAGTTGGTAGCGCATATTCTGAGGCATCAAGGGATCTCCAGTTTAGTATTTGAGAGAAGCGAGGTGGTTAAAAATCGCAGAGGGAGGCCAAGAGATGAATACACTAAGCAGATTCAGAAGGAAGTAAGTTGCCGTAGTTACTCGGAGATGAAGAGGCTTGCACGGGATAGAGTGGCATGGAGAGCTGCATCAAACCAGTCTCTGACTTGCAGGGTGCCCCATTTAACTCTTCCACCTCAATATAACTTTCGAAGGTATTCAAAATACTGTATTGTGTTTCCTTTCAGAGGAACGCTCTCGGAACAAAAATAAAACAGAAACCAACTTTCTCAAAATGAATCTTTCTCACTGATGCAAAGTTTTCACAGTTTTGACACCTAGCAAGTAAAAAAGTGTGTGACTTTTGCGGATAAGGCTCTTACTGACTGCTCTATCCATGTGTGTCTCAGGACACAGAGGTATTGGCAGAACTGAAGCTCTGAGGAAAAGACTTGCTTCCCGACCGGACAGCTCTGCTTACTTTTCTCAACAACAGTATCTCAAGCTCCAAGATTTACAAAACAAGGTGCTAGATGTCAAAGAATTCCAAACTTCCGAAACGTGAAGAGAGATTGATTTTCCATATATATCATTTGGATTCATTCTGCAAGGAAAAATTCCGAGGTAAAAATCAGTTCCAAATATAAAACATGAACCTAAGAAGTTTTCTAGCAATTTATGGAGGATTTATAACGGAAGAAGGATGGCCCACTAAAAAAATAAAATTACATGGAATAAATAAATGTACAGTGTGTATAAATACATGTGTGAGAAACTCGAGCTATTTATTTTTGACATCAAAAAATTACAAAAAGCTCTAATGAACGTGGGTCGAAAATCATTCGTTAGGGAGGTATGCCAGGAATTTCCTGTTGTGACCCTTGATAGCGCAATTTACGTCAAATGTGCATTCTTACTCATTTCCTTGTTTACCCCTGGTCATAGCATTCATTTTGTTTTGTGTATTCAGTGTCTGAAATGCACTGTGGATTTCCAGCATGCTACATTATTTGCAGTACAGCAACTTGTGTTAACCAGTTTGATTTTGATACAACCGAAGTTGCAAGATTCCCTTTTTATTGAATTGATTTGCCTAGTTCCTGCTTACCTGAACCAGTCTTCAAATTATCTTGCAAGAGAAAGTTAGAATTACAATATATCCAATAAACTATTACAAAAATTATTGAGTGCATACAGAGAGGTAACAAAAGTCATGAGATATCTCTTCATATTGTATCGGACCTTCTCTTGCCCGACGTAGTGCAGCAGCTTTCAGTCCCCTGCAGAAATATTGAACCGTGCTGCATCTATAGCCGTCCATAATTGCGAAAGTGCTGCCGATGAAAGATTTTGTGCAAGAACTGACCCCTCGATTATGTCCCATAAACCTTCGATGGAATTCTTGTCGGACATTCTGGATGGCCCACCTATTCGCTCGAATTGTCCAAAATGACCTTCAAACCAGAATTGTGACGCTGTGATACGGTACATTATCGTCTAGGATAATTCGATCGTTGGTTTGGGAACATGAAGTCCGAGAATGGCTGCAAATGGTAACCAAACGCAGCCGTTCCCAGTCAACGATCGATTCAGCTGGACCAGAGGACCCAGTCCACTCGGTGTTAACACAGCCAACACCACTATGGAACAACAACCAGCTTGCACAGTGCCTTGTTGACAACTTGGATCCATGACTTCGTACGCTCTGCGCCTCACTCGAGCCCCACCATAGCTCTTGCCAAATGAAATCGGGACATCTGGCCAGGCCACGGTTTTCCAGTCGTCTCGGATCGAACCGATATGGCAACGAGCCCAGGAGACGAGCAGCAGGCAATAACGTGTTGTCAGCAAAGGCAATAGCGTCGAATGTTTGCTGCCATAGCCCATTTACGCAAAATTTCGCTGTACTGTCCTAACGGATACGTTCGACGTACGTCTGATATTGATTTCTGGTGTTATTTCACCCTTCGTTGCTCGTCTGTTACCACTGAAAATTCTATACAAATGCCTCTGCACTCGGTCGTTAAGTGAAGGCTGTCAGCCACTGCATTGTCCGGTGTACCTCGGAATATTGATTCTCTAACGATTTCCGAAATGGCATGTCCCATGCATCTAGCTCCAACTACCATTCCGCGCTCAGAATCTGTTAATTCAGGTCGTACGGCCATAATCACTTCGAAAACCTTTCCACATGAATAATCTGAGTGAAAACGACAGCTCCGCCAATGCAGTGCCCTTTTATAACTTGTTTACACGATACTATCGCCATCTGTATATGTGCATATCGCTATCCCATGAAATTTGTCATCTCAGTGTATAACAAGATACAGGACGTGTCGCATCAGAGTGTACGTAGCAGACACACAAAACAGTGTTTTCGGAAATAGAATGCTTAGATTTTACAAATACGTACAACAAATTCAAATTTAATCATGAACAATGACAACAAACACATAACTGATAATCATCATGAAGCTCTTTTGTCTGTGTTTGCTTTAACAATATGTTTGAGTGGGGTCTTCCTTTAGCAAAACACAAAATTGTGTTTTGCTAAAGGCGGACCACACTCATAAATATATGTTACATAACTGATAGTCTACCTCCTCTGGACACAAGGATACTTCAGATAAGGGCTGCCATATCAGGAAGTACGTAATGTCTTTATTACAACCTTCAATAATCGAGGGCAAAACAATTAATGCAATAAAAGTACAAGTCAATTACCACACTTGAGCTCTTTAAAAGTTTCCCAAAACAGCAGGGCATTTAATACCAACGAACAGAAAACAGCAGCACTGTCACGTACTGAGTATACAATCAAAAGTCGTATGCTATAGCGAGACGTAACATACCATAAAACAGTGTGGAAAGAAACCAAAGTAGAATGAAACTGAAAAATCATCACCATTCACGATATATTACATTTGTCGGATACTTAACCAGAAACAGACCTAAGAATATACAAGACTATAAACCATTTTCAATGGCACTTCATACGTTAAGACAGAAATTAAAACGCTGGACTGTCTCTTACGCTGACCCAACTGCACTAAATGTTAGGACACACAGAGGCACAAAACAACTTGATGTGCCTATATAATCAAACAAAAAAGTAGTATCAGATGCGTAAAAAATATGAAGAGTTAAAGCCAAAGGTTAGTAGCGGCCATAATTGTGAGAGGCAAGGAATGGAACAGGTCCAAGGAAGGGAGGGAGGTAGGGAGTAGGAGTGGGAAAGGTTGGAAAGGGGGAGGAAATGTACAGACGTACTCAAAAGTATCCGAACGACCTGAATTGCATTTCGCCTGATTCGCATGCATCCCACATAACGCAGCTGTCTAGCAGGTCCTCTAATCGCTCCTTGGTACAGTCGTTTGACTATTGAAAATGGCTCCAAGTCACCCCTAGAAAACTCGGCTCTGTAACGAATAACTCAAAATGTAAAGTAATACCACGATACTATAAATATCGGGGAACACCTTATCACAGATATGACAGTCCTTAAGGCTTGTAAGCTCACTTTTTTTGCAATAAATGACATACCTGAAATGTTACCACTCTCATTATTACGTCAGGTAGGTAATGCACCTAGTAAGTTCATCGTATTCATGATTTCTTCTTCAAAGTAACATACCGTACTTATTATTTAACACAAAATGACATTAAAAATTTAAGTTATTCACGAACAGCTAGTTGAGAATATGTATGAACTTCAAATGACACGACGAACCGTCTCGTTCTGCATATGGGTTCAAACCCAGGTCATGCAGACTAATATTTCGTGACTGACGGAATCTAATAGCCATCCCTGACTAGGCATACAGAGAGTGATACACCTCGATTTTAGACAGTATCAGTTAGCAAATATCAACTTTAAATTACATAACGTAAACATTTTTAACGGACGCGAATTCCTACCCAGCATCTAGTGTCCCTGTTAACGAACTACGAGAGATGTTAAATATTGCTTCTTCACAGGTAACTTACTTGAAATGCCGTGAGGTAAAGCTTTGTGTTGGACAGTGATTCGAACCCAGAACCTAATCGGATTGTTATCGAAGCACAATCAACTGTGACATATCGGATTTTCTCGGCAGTAGCTAGATGTTTTAACTGAAATGACGAGACGAAACATTAATTTTTTGCTTCCCAGGACTCCAACCCGGAACCTATCGCTGTTATACTCCAGAGAAAACGAACGTTAAATATGGGTTTGTTACATCAGCAGCGACATGTGAGCATGTTTGAACTAGAAATAATATGACGAAGAGTTCAGTGCTGACTGGGAATCGAACCCCACACATAGCGTTGTTGACTACACACAAAGAGACGTCAGCTACCGAATTTTTCTCCACCAGCAGCTCGGAAAAACATCCTTGACTTTACAGTGATCTCTCAAATAGTCCTGTGTCTCACTGGGAGTCAAAACCGTCAGATATCGTTAGTGTTGACAACAAATGAAAATGCATTAAAAATCAAAATTATTATCCACCAGCAGACAGGTGTTCTTATGCTAGAGCTTGATAATACATAATGAAAACTTTAGTGCCGGGCCAGCATTCGAACCCATTCACGCGCAGTATGTGGAGATGTTGAGGAATCTGCAGTTTTGAACAAACAACAAATTGTAGTCGAGCTGTATTGCCACGAAGCGATCAAATTCCGCGTTAATGGTGGTCTGAGTTGCATTCCAAGTTCAGATCCAATTTTATCGACATACAGAAGCTCAAATAAAAGATGGAATAAGTGTCCTGTGACCCTACATAGCGTTTGTTTCGTCACTAGAAATAAATAACTAGTATAAGAAAGGTTACAGGTGATAGAGTTCCCACATTTCGCCACTCCTGACTTTATTGTGGTTCAACATTACGTCTACTTGGTAAAGAAGGAATATCATGTATAATGTGAATTTTAGACCACAATGTCATTATACTTTCTTCGCTTGGCGTAGCCAGAAGAGATTAGAATCTGTCTCTCCCTATTAAAAATCAACGGCAGAAGTTGAAATCGAACACAGACCATCATCAGAAGAACCTATAACCAATCCAACAGACCACCAACGCCTCTTCTGTATGATTCATTTTCTATCATAACACCGTTGCGGCACACTCGATAAGAATTCTGACACACAGGCTCCTTGTAGTGGTTTGCAGCATGTTCGGTACATTCATTTATTTGGTTGACCGAATCGCCATGAACTAGCTGCCTCGGCTACCCAGTGCATACATTCGACTGTATTTTGTAATCACCGAAATAAAATCACGTAACTGCCACCTACCCAGAACTTCCAACAGTGTAGGATGCAGATATTTAAATAGAAAGTGTCCCCTTCTAGTTGAGCTACTCGATTGCGCTATCTGTTTGTTGAAAACATCCTGTAGTGCAAAAGAAAAGCTGTAACTGTCTGTCTCTCAGAAGTCTAGATCCGGCCATATGGATTATATCACAGCACTGTTGAATGCGGAAGTTCTGGAAGAACTGTTGTCGACTTCTGGAGGCGCTTTAGCTAGATGACAGCTAGTAGTGTCACGGTAAGTGTCGCGCACCGTAAAAAAAAGTTGCGTGTTCTATTGCATTCGCTGCTACATTATTTACAACGCAATTATGTTGTCCGCTGAAGTTACCAATTTAATGGCACTTTGAACATAATTCCCTTCACCTCTCAACCAAAAATGGCCGCATGTGGAAAAGGGCTAACTTCTGCGACATTTTGTTCTTTTCAGTTTTAATAGACGGCCAGGCAGCAGATGCATCTCGAAGCTTTTGTATTATGTATGGGGAGAGCGCATCATGCCAAAATAGTCAGAAAAGTATTTTCTACATTAGCTGTCGTCTGGTAGTGGCATTTTATTCTTCTTCAAACCTTGTTTGACAGCTTTAACTCTGAACAAGTTTTCTACCTGCATGTAATAAGTAAACTGCATGTGCATTGTCGGACTGTCATAGACAACATCATGGAATTCGCATATATCGTTGATGATTAGTTTCTCTCTCATGTTTAGTATTGTTTAAACAACACTAAAAGAAACCTTACGAAAATTGTGCACTGCATTATAAGAAATGAAATAAAACTATCCACGATAACCTTACATAACCTTACGACGAAAGTCTGATAAAACTGAGTATCTCTACACAAGTGTGCATCTATCGGCACGAATTAGTAAAATACTACTTACTTAGATTTCGACTGGTTCTGTGTTTAATTGGTATGCTGTGTCATACTTAACAGGTATGCAAATGTGGCATTTCATTAATAAAGTTATGTATTCCTAGAGACCCAAAATTCGCTTGTCAGCAGCGGAACAACGCGCTACCTGTTATGCAGCATTGTAAATTTTTCACCATTCCACTATGAGCTGAAAGTATTTTCTTGCGATTTCCTTATCGATGTTTGATCTGACTGCTTGTAGCTCTTTGGTTCAAATGGTTCAAATGGCTCTGAGCACTATGGGACTCAACTACTGTGGTCATCAGCCCGCTAGAACTTAGAACTACTTAAACCTAACTAACCTAAGGACATCACACACATCCATGCCCGAGGCAGGATTCGAACCTGCGACCGTAGCAGTCGCACGGTTCCGGACTGCGCGCCTAGAACCGCGAGACCACCGCGGCCGGCTGTAGCTCTTTCACAGAAGGGATAAAAACGTTACATTCAGCGAGAATTGAACCGCGAACCATAACAGATGCTTTTTTCAGAGATCAGCACGTCACCACAGAGCTAGCGAAGAGGTATGTGGTGTGCGATCCTCTTACGAGGCCAATAGTTGCTAGAACTCGTAAACTGCTATGTAAAGGACGAGTTTAGTTGCGATTTCCATATGCAGCGACTTCCCTGGGCTGAAAACCGTAAATTTACAATCTTTTGTTATACCTCAAGCGATAATAACTCAGATTTTTTAATGGAAATGACAGGAAAAATTAAGTGAACTTTGAGGCTTAATTCCGTGCACGCCAAAAAGTAGCTCGTCGATCACAGAGTTGCCAAATATACCTTGCCTTGTTGCCAAATCTCAGTTACAGTACTTGCAGGAAGAAGACGAACCGATGTGATCCAACAGCGGGCTGGGAAGTGACCATAGCTGGCCTCTCAAAGACGCGGCTGCTACAGCCTGGAATACGTAATGCGTCTGATTCGCATTTCTGTAACCAGATGTAGGGACTGGAGCGTAGTTACTAATAAAACTCAGAACTGACTGCAAACTAAGCATCATAAACCACTAACTGTCATAGTTGTTTTTATATTTCTTTCGTAACTGTATTCAAAACTAAGAAACTCATTCACGGACGTTTTCGTGCCTCACCGATAGTCGAGCACATCAAACAAATAGAGACTGTAACGTCTAGTAAGAAACAAAAACAACATATTATGTAGTAATTAGAAAATTAGATGTATCATATTGTGTCATTGTGTAAAATTATGTATTTTTTTTATTATTTATTTTTGAGAACGTCTGCGTCGGCGAGTAATAAAACCGCCACAGAAGATAAATGTTGAACAGAGATTACAAAAGGAACTAGTATATAATGCGTGATGTAAATTAAATTCTTTGTCTTCTTAATCTGGAAGTTGTGAGAGTAAGATCTCCTGTTGTTGTCGTGGAGAACGCGAATGTAGCATTCTTTTGTCGAGACTGGGAAATGTACGCCATTACGTGTGAATTCACACAGGTCTGTAATCAATGAGATATTTAAATGTTTTAATAGAGTTGTTTAAATGAAAACTTGTATTATTAATTGTTAAAGCTTGCTTGCCTATTATCCCATCCTGTTGAGACATTTTTTCAGTTATATAAATATTATCTGTGGTGCTGAGCTGTGTGGAGAACGAAGAGCCGCTGCCGCGGCGTATTTAAACGACTTACAATATAGTCGAGCATACCGCAAGGAAGCGGTAAAATAATAGTAAAATAATATTATTTCTTTTAGCTCCCAGGCTGGCAGTGAAGATCAGCAGATTTTATGATGTGTTGCAGGTTGACGCGGGCTGCTGATAGGATATAATTTACAGTGCAAATAATTTAATGTACCTTCAAAATCTGATAGTAATCTTGCTGTGCTCCGTTCTGATCTGGCAAATTTTATAGTGATAACGTAATTTTTTTTATGAGAGTCTCATGTTCTTGGGCTAGTCGTGGTATGAAATAGTATTTCACCAAGAAATAAAATCCACTGCGAACTTGTGTTTTTGAACGATCATACGAACTGTAACATCAGTGTTCATTAAAAGTAATTTCAACTTTTAATAACTATGAAGTAGGGAAGTTATATTGATCCTTAGCATGAGTTGCAGTTAAGAAAAATCGTTCTTTAAATTGTAGGCCAGATACAGAACAATAAGACTTCCATAGATACATTTTATTTTGCAAAAAGGTAACGATGATAAAGAAATTCAAAGCACAGCATTGTTAAAAGTATTTCACGTAACTCTTTCCATATATGCGTTGTTACGCCAATAATCAAAAAATAAATAAATAAACCAAAGAGCAACAATTTAAAACAATTCGAGAGAGTAGTGACGTGAAACTGTCGCCCAAAAACGCGGGGCCCGAATTTGCAGTGGCCACAATTATAAAATTTTATGTATTTTTCTTTCAGGGTTGATTGTTATGTATGTATATATATATATATATGTATTTAGTGATAAATGTATGTATGTATATCATGATCAATGCTATGCATTAATGAATGTGCAAACACTCCTTCATGACAAAACGTACTACTGCAAGCGAGTCTGAGAAGACGATCCTGATAGTACTGAGAAGCTCTAACGACTACGTAATCCGGGGGCAGCCGAACCCCGAGATAAGATAAACTAAAGGTAAGACTACAATGTAGTTGTCCTGTTTGTAGAAGTTGAGCTCCAGTGAAGTGATCTCATATCGCTGGTGGTGTGCATATTGTGCGTAGTTTGATGTTAGTGTTTGGGACAGGACAAAGTTGATGGTAGATAGTAATTTTTAGTGTGCAGTGTAGTGTAGATAAATTAACGTATTTTGTGTGCAAGTGACAAAACTGTCAGGTTTGTGTTTTAGTAAGCAATTTAGGAATATGGTTAAGTTGCGCAGTCAACGTCCGAGCAATATGGATACTGAGGAACAGCAATTAGGTAGCGTAGGAAATGTGGAACCGGGTACCTCAAGTAGTACTAGTACTCTCTTTGAGGATATAACATGCGAAAATGTGGGGGCAGGGGCACAGGAAGTGGTGCCACCGCCCACTAGTGATCAAGGAGATGTAGATAAAGAAGTTGTACCACCACCAGGAAAGCAGGAACCAGAGAGTGGTAATCTGCCTGGTGGGTATTCGCTTCAGGCTATCTTAGAGCGTGTGTTAGATTACCAGGAAAAATTTGCGCACCAGCAAGCCGAGCGAGATCGCCAGCAAGCTGAGCGTGACCAGCAACTTGTGCAGTCGTTAGAAAATATGAAAAAAGAGATTGCAGATATGAAACAGAATTATGAGTCGATACCTAAGGCCGTGCAGGAGCTGACTGAACAGGTCAACAACCTGCAAGTAGCAAACACTAACAGGGTAGACGAAATAGGTGTATTAGCCAACCGGGTAGAAAAGCTAGAAATAGATTCCACACAGCTTGTAGAGCAGAAGTGGAACGAACAAGCAACTAAAATTGAAACAGAATTCAACTCATGGCTAGAAGTGAAGGAGAGTGAGATTGACAAAAATATTAATTCTAAAGTACAAGCAGCCATAGCAAATAGAGATTCCGAATCGTTCAGTACCGCAGTAAATAGTCAGGTACAGAACGACGTGCAAACCATCAAACAAATACTCAGTGAGGATATTCCGCAGTGGCAAGTGAATATGAACAAACGGATATCCGACCTGGAGAAGGGTTTAGCACAAAGCAGAAAACATCTGGAACAGGAACCTATGTCGCCAACAGCCCATGGTTTTGGCAACGCACAAACTTATACGCGATACAACAATGGGGAATCTGTAGTCGATAATGCGAAGAGCTGTAGCTCCGGTTCGGAGCACACAGCATATGTCCCAGGAGCAAACCCATGTAGTTCAAAAATATTAGTTGAAGAAAGTTTAATCAAAAATAGGCAATTTCAAACGTTTACTACTGAACGGAAATCAGTACACCCAGTAGTATTCATAAAAAGCTTTAAAAATATCTTGCCCAGTGTATGGAACGAAACACAGAAAATTCAATACGTAATGTCGTACATTCAAGGTGACGCAGCGTTGTGGGCTACAGAAGTAGCAGACAGCTGCAGGACATACGAACAGTTCGAAAGGGCATTTCTGTCGAAATATTGGTCGCCTTGTATACAAGAGCGGCTAAGAAAAGAAGTATATAATCCCGAACCGTACTCACCCCGTCTTGGGAATTTGAGGCGGTATTTTGAAAAATATATAAACAAAACGCGCTACTGGGACGAGCCTATATCACCAAGAGACATAATAAGACTGCTAAAATCACATTTACCCATTCATATCAAAGAGAAATTAATACACGTACCAGAAAGCGACATGGAAAACTTCCTGTCTGTTCTAGATTCAATAGACTTGATACAGGAAGACGCAAAATCAGCGTGCGATCACTCGCGGAATAATGGGTCAGGATGTAAACATGATAGAAATAGTAGTGCACAAAACCACAACCATGGAAATGGTGGGGGTGGTAACAAGCGACAAGAACATTCGCAAAATGGTAGTAATGGTAGGAGCCAGAACGGGTATGGACAACCAACTTATAACAAAAAGCGTCGATTTGACGACCGGTATGAATCCGGAATGTCAGGGACCAACCGCTGGAAAAATGCGCGAGGTCAGTGGCAGAGCAATTATAGTGATAGTAATCGAAATTGGCAACAGAATCAGCGAAGAAGCCCAGAGCGACAGGGTAATGACCGGTATGATAACAATAGACCACCACCGCAAAACGCGCCTATTGCGCAGCCGTGGCGGCCTACAAATCAGAATGTACATATAGTGGAGGTCGCGGACAATAGCCGTCCAAGTACCTCACAAGTAAGCAATCCAACAAACTAGAATCGGCCTCGATATGCTCTCCATCGATGGCCGAGGGATGGAGTGAGAGCAACACGAGTGATAATAATATACCTGGGATACGTATGCTGCGATACAACGACGGTGTCAGTATGGATAAAGATCTGCTGAACGAACCGCACGAATGTAAGAACGATAATAACGAAAATGTGCAAGCTATTATCGAAGCGAAAATCAATGATGTTGCAGTGAATATAATCATCGACACAGGTGCCTCAGTAAGTGTAATGAGTATGGAGTTATTTAAAGCACTGGGAAAAGGACATAGCATTCCGACTTTCCCGGTTAATAATTGTAAGGTGTCTGGAGCCATTAGTGCACAGAGCCAGTTAGTTAAGTACCAGGTGCAGGTGGAGATTTGTAAGGAGGGCGAAGCCATAGTGAGCTCGTTCCTCGTTGTTAAAGGATTAAAGGTGGCCTGCATTCTGGGAGTAGATTTTCTCCGTGAGAGGGACGCATTGATCGACCTCTCCTTGGGGAAATTAAGCATAATTAATAGGGGTAGGAGGATTGAGTTATCTATGATGAAATCGAAGGAGGTACTTGTGCCGTGTTGTAATCGAATCAATATCAAAGGTAGGAACCCTTGGGTACTACACCTCGATGATTTTTCACATGCAGCAGACCTCTATTACCCGAATTTAGAGGATCGAAATTATGAAACAAATGTTGAGGCATTTCAAACCAAAGTGCAGGAATCTGAAGGTTTAAGCGATACACAAAAGCAACAGTTGACGCAGCTGCTATCGGAATATACTATGGTATTTACCGACCGACCAGGAATAGTAAAAGGGTACCACTATCACTTAGAGGTGATGCCCCACAAAACATACTGTCGCGCAACTTACTCCATCCCTTGGTCGAGGAGAGAAGTAGTGGCCAAAGAAAAAAAAGAGGTACGATCGAGGTGTAACTAACGAACAGAAATATAATGTAGGAGACCTAGTACTTATTCGTAACCACCCTAAATCTTCAGCCACCTTAAAACAGAATAGTAAGTGGCAATTGCTATATTCAGGGCCCTTTGAAGTAATAAGCGTGCCACACGAATGTAGCTATTTGTTAGCACATCCCCATACGGGGAAGATCAAAGGATTATATCCATGTAAAGATGTGAAGTTATTTATTCAGTGACATATCACATATAAAGAGTAATAGTTGTAAGAAGATTTTAATTGTGTTTTAGAATATAAGTATGTTAGTATTAAGAAAGAAATTTGTGGGTAATTAAACTTGGAGGAAGTGGAATCAGAAAGTGAGCAATAGCTTACAAAGGAAAGATTTTGTTTACAGACAATTAGTCATTAAAATATTATATGCTCATTAAGCAACGAACAATCTTCTTGTTGATAAAGTGAGGATTAATTTCTTGAATCATTTTATAAAGGATTAATTTCTTGAACCATTTTCTATGTGTAGTGTGTAAGTGCAATTAATGATGCAATCTTATATAGTAAGGTAATTGCTGTAATTGTATTAGAATAAGGAACCCTGAGAGAGAGAGTCTTTACTAGCCAAACATTGACTTTGTACTATGCAACAATTATGTGATGTGATGTTTGCTGTCAGTAGTGATTTGAGAACGACACTGGAGCAGAAGCTAATTAAAAACAAGCCCGTTCCGTGGAAACTCCGCTCTGTATGTAGCAATGCTTCAATTGAAGCCTGTGTACTTGGTACACGCCCTTGAATATTCATTACGCGATACGCGAATTAAGTCAACCAATGCGGAACCTACACTGTAGTCATATAGGAAAATTCATTAAAAATAATGCTAGTGCTAAATGAAGTATTTATTGAGCAATATGCCCAAGTCAAGCTGTCATGCACATGGTAAAATCTGTTTGCTAGATGGGTGATAACCAGGCAAGCTACACTGAAAGGAGGAAAGGAAAACTATGTACAAAAAAAAAAAAAAAAAAAAAAAAATAAATAAATAAAAATCACACACCTTTAAAAAATTTACAAAAGGGCTATATACGCCTAGTAACAATATGAAAACTGTGTTGAGAAAAGGTAAAAACAAATAGACGCCATGTAGATGAGAGTAATTATGCGAAGAACAGTTAAAAGGTATTAAAAAATAAACTGTGTGCATAAACAATTAAGGAAAGGACGGAATATTGTGTGTAGTAGGGACAGAAAATGACTGTTGTATTTGCACCAATATATACGTCGATAAGTCTAGTGTTGAGTGATAGACTGTCCTAGTGCAGTGCTCAACGAACAATAGACAGTGTATAAAAACAGTAGTTATTGATCCGTTCGAAGTCGATTCAAACAAACATCGCTCGACGGAGACATTTAGTATGTGTGTAACGAAACATTTTCGCGTGTTGAAAGACGCTCTGGCAGTGTATCAACCGTGGGAGTGAGTGAAAATGTGTAGTACAATGTGCGTGTGACGAACCCTGAATACCAGTGTCACAATGCCACAAGAAACCTGTTATCACGCCAAAACATACCAGTGCATACCAGTGAAGCGACGGCTACTGAACAATAAACGCTTTTAACAAGTTGCATCTTCTTCCACAGCTAGTAATCTGTGTCCTTAAAGACAGTACACCGTTGTGGAATGTTTGTTTCATGCGCTACGACGGGGAGCCACGCGGAGAAGCAGAGACGAGTGCCGTGCCGCCAGCCAGCCGGTCGCGGTAAACCACTGCCACTCGCCGACATCGGCGAATGGTTCGCCGCGGTTCGCGACTGCTTGGGCGCCACGTCAGCACGACGTCGCTGTTACTGAGAGCCGGTCGTCGAACCCAGCGGCCGTCAGTACGCGGCGTTCCAGACGACGCTACTCAACAATTGCTTCGCGCCGCCAGCTCCGTACAACATTGTTGTCATTCAAATGAACTATCAACTATGTATCTAATGAACTAACATGAACAGGGTTTAGTGGACACGAAATGATGTGACAAACATTTTTTTTTGAGTTATCCAACACAAATTCAAAGTATTCATGGGTTTAGTGATGTATCGATCTAATATGTTTTCGTCATGTTAATGAAGGATACTCGCACGAATGCTAGACATTTTAAACCAACTGTCGCGAGTAAGTGCAAGGACGATTCATTATACTATTGTAAAAATGTGTAATAAGTGACTTTCATTACAATCCAGAACACAAATATTATATTGATAACAAAGAGACTAAAAGTTTAACATACTATCACAAATAGCCTTTGTTATATGTGAACATTGAATACAGTCTGAACTTTTTGTGAGATGACCATGGCTCCGGCGCAGTTTTCCCAGGTTTTCTGATCGCACGTAGCCCGAATGGGGGAGCCAAATAAATGTAATGACCCTGGGACTAGGTTGACGGTCACCTCGCAAAGTGTAAGAACAGTATAAAAAGTGTAATTAAACCTACAGTGTGAAAGAACTAAGAAGTGTAAAGTGAATGTTCCAACCAAGGTAACAGACAATAACCAAACAGACGTTAGTGGCAGCATATTGCCGAACATTTTCAACGTTAGTCAATTGCTGCCAGGGGGCATTGTAACGTCTAGTAAGAAACAAAAACAACATATTATGTAGTAATTAGAAAATTAGATGTATCATATTGTGTCATTGTGTAAAATTATGTATTTTTTTTTATTATTTATTTTTGAGAACGTCTGCGTCGGCGAGTAATAAAACCGCCACAGAAGATAAATGTTGAACAGAGATTACAAAAGGAACTAGTATATAATGCGTGATGTAAATTAAATTCTTTGTCTTCTTAATCTGGAAGTTGTGAGAGTAAGATCTCCTGTTGTTGTCGTGGAGAACGCGAATGTAGCATTCTTTTGTCGAGACTGGGAAATGTACGCCATTACGTGTGAATTCACACAGGTCTGTAATCAATGAGATATTTAAATGTTTTAATAGAGTTGTTTAAATGAAAACTTGTATTATTAATTGTTAAAGCTTGCTTGCCTATTATCCCATCCTGTTGAGACATTTTTTCAGTTATATAAATATTATCTGTGGTGCTGAGCTGTGTGGAGAACGAAGAGCCGCTGCCGCGGCGTATTTAAACGACTTACAATATAGTCGAGCATACCGCAAGGAAGCGGTAAAATAATAGTAAAATAATATTATTTCTTTTAGCTCCCAGGCTGGCAGTGAAGATCAGCAGATTTTATGATGTGTTGCAGGTTGACGCGGGCTGCTGATAGGATATAATTTACAGTGCAAATAATTTAATGTACCTTCAAAATCTGATAGTAATCTTGCTGTGCTCCGTTCTGATCTGGCAAATTTTATAGTGATAACGTAATTTTTTTTATGAGAGTCTCATGTTCTTGGGCTAGTCGTGGTATGAAATAGTATTTCACCAAGAAATAAAATCCACTGCGAACTTGTGTTTTTGAACGATCATACGAACTGTAACATCAGTGTTCATTAAAAGTAATTTCAACTTTTAATAACTATGAAGTAGGGAAGTTATATTGATCCTTAGCATGAGTTGCAGTTAAGAAAAATCGTTCTTTAAATTGTAGGCCAGATACAGAACAATAAGACTTCCATAGATACATTTTATTTTGCAAAAAGGTAACGATGATAAAGAAATTCAAAGCACAGCATTGTTAAAAGTATTTCACGTAACTCTTTCCATATATGCGTTGTTACGCCAATAATCAAAAAATAAATAAATAAACCAAAGAGCAACAATTTAAAACAATTCGAGAGAGTAGTGACGTGAAAAGACAGACAGACAGACAGAAATAAAGATAGAAAAGAATGAGAGAGACAACAAAAAATTTTTGTAAGAAATTGAATACCAGTATGTAAAGAAATATGTTATTAAAATAACACATTCCACATCATTACGAAATGTCGTATTCATGATCTATGGAACAATTATTAATCTCATCTAATCTAATCATATCATATTGCTGATTAGCCGTGAAGAGTCATGAATTATCGAAATTTTCGCCAGTATCAGTAACCAAAACTAAACTTGAAATTAAAAGACGACAGTTTTTATAATAACCCGGGTCTCCTATCAAGACCCTTTCATCCCTGTTAACTAACCACGAAAGTTGTCTGATATACCTCCATTCAGAAGTAACAGAGTGTGTATGCATGTAAAGATGAAGTGCACAATGTGAAGTTCTGTGACGGAGGTACGAATCCAACACGTAATCAGATTGTTAACTAAAAACATCAAATGTCAAGCATCGATTTTTCTTACCAGCTGCTAGGCGTTTGAATCTAAAATGAGGATACTAATTTTTGTGCCTGAGCGACAATCGAACCGCACTCCTATCGTTCTTCTTTATCGTCCACGAATATAACTTAAGTATCAATTGCTTACTCAGCAACAGTAAGACGTGTGCGTGTTTGACCAGAAATTGTTGGAAACACATGAACAGAAATTAAAAATACACGTTAATTTTTACTAGCAGGCCGGTGTGCACGTGAGAGGGCTTGTAATGAAATTATGAATATTTGTGTACTGGATCAGGAATCGGTCCCACATACTTACCTTTTGAGGATACCTAGAGAAGGTTGCAGTCTTGGAAAAAGGAACGAAATGATTGAAGTATACTGTTCCGAGAGATTCAGATCCTCGAAGGGGGAGATACGAATTCGAATCGCAGTCCAGCACCAAATTTTTCAACGTTTCTAGTTCAAGCAAGTACAAGTAAAATAAGAGCCCTGTTTCTTTAAATGGCTATCGGTCCATCAAATAAAATAAGATTTTGTAATGTAAGTAATTTCACTGGCGACAGTATTTCTGTTTACAATGACCTCCGCCTATGTCATTTCTTAAAGCAAACCGGCTCTATCCAGTTGGGAATGAAGGAACGTGATGTTTAATGCGGATTCTGGATTATAACGTCTTTCTCGAGGTTACCAGA
Organism: Schistocerca nitens; assembly: GCF_023898315.1. Lineage (NCBI taxonomy): Eukaryota > Metazoa > Arthropoda > Insecta > Orthoptera > Acrididae > Schistocerca > Schistocerca nitens. The sequence continues at coordinate 419,366,231 of NC_064617.1, read as the reverse complement.
GGTATAGTAAATCTGTTTGTGCCTCTTAAAAGTAAATGCCTGAACCCACGCATTGCACTTGTGATAGTTCGTTCCACCAGACCATTGTGGCCACATTTCCCAGCCCCAGGAGTGTGCTGTAACGGATGATGTTCTTAGCATACAAAATTAGTCATGCGAGTCTATTAAATGGTTAAGTAGAAGCAAGCTTCTGATGCGGAGATTATGCTATTCTCACGATAGCTGGATGTAAAGACTCTTCTAGGCATCATAGCCTCGATGTGAAGCCATTTTGAAATTTTCACTAATTCAGGAAATTTCTTAGTTCGAGAAAATCCACTGTGAAGTGTGAAGTTACCGGATAAATCGATTATTACCGTCATTATTACTGTCATTTTCTTCATACCGCTGCTGGAACACTGTACTTGAAGATCATTTGATGCCTTTTGGTCACTATAGAAGTAGTTTCCCAAGAACAGGTTCTTTCCCTGTCTACGGAATCCTTTTCATGTTAATATCAAACATCAGTAATTACTCGTAGATTACATTAAAACTAAAGTAATCGATGAAGACGTTACTTGATAACAAAAACGCGCTGCCTTTCTTCATTTACTTGCGCCTAGAAATGGCTCTCGAATACTGCCAAACCAAAAGCCAAGGGATCTTACTGCCTACCGATATACGTCGCTGTCAGTTCTTCCATATGATTTGGTTGACGTGACCTGTTTCAAGTTGTGTATGACAGAGAATGTTTTAGAAAATCAATTGTTGTCCTTTGCAATAAACAGAAAGATTTTCATTCTAAGCTATCCAAGTTCAAAATTTTCGCATTGTAATTCAAATTTAATATTCGCTTCTATAATATGGGACAGTATTTCACTGTTGCAAAAGCCGCATCCGACTCATTGTCCTTACACTTAGTCGCTGACTATAAATTCTAGCCCAGAGTGACACCAGTTTAGCCCGCATCTCGTGGTCGTGCGGTAGCGTTCTCGCTTCCCACGCCCGGATTCCCGGGTTCGATTCCCGGCGGGGTCAGGGATTTTCTCTGCCTCGTGATGGCTGGGTGTTGTGTGCTGTCCTTAGGTTAGTTAGGTTTAAGTAGTTCTAAGTTCTAGGGGACTGATGACCGTAGCAGTTAAGTCCCATAGTGCTCAGAGCCACTTGAACCATTTTTTTGACACCAGTTTAAGTAACCTAATGTAGCGAAGACTGTTTCCTTGTACTATGTCTCACCGGAAAATATGCAATTCACTCATTGGTCTCCATTAGTATACTGTAACAGTAATTTCTGTGTGTATGCAATGCATACGGATCGTAGAATTCAGTGGTGCTATCTCTTCCACTTCTGTATACAACATGCTTGACCTAAACGGGTCCTTTATCATTACAGGCCCTGGGTGTTGCATCATACTGACAACAGTAAAAGTGCTTATACTGACAACCTCACTGTTCGTTTTACCTGATTTTGTAATCATTTAAATAAAACAACATGACCTTCGAGTGGGAGACATTTCGTCCGTCCCCCTTTTCCTCGTGTGAAATTTGTCAGTAAGCTTTTTGCTTTCCAACCAGCGAAATGCGGCAGAGTACAGCCGGTAAACGATTCACAAACCACGATTTAGTGCCGTTAAACATTGGCGTAGGTAAAGGAATTTCGTTTCTTCTTAAATCGTCTTATGCAGCAACGTTCACAGATATCTGAAATAGGAAAAGTTCATTAACCAGGTACTAAGATTGTAAAACACACTTCCCACAGTTAGTGTCAGGTTGATCTTTTCGTCTGATAGCACTGCGTAAGTATTTTGTCTAAGAGGAATCACAAGTAGTGTTCCTGTAGCTGTGGGAATCATTGGTTGAAAACGAGTTTAACACCAGTGGGTACAGCACTGCTAAATATTCAAAATGATTATCAACCTAAGTCGAGTTCATCCACAAACTGAGGCGAATTTATAATATTGAAGCTAGACTGTGTATCCTTGTCTTCCTTGAGTGGGCATCGGAAGGCGTTTACACACACTTATGCGAGGGTAATCCCAAAAGTAAGGTCTCCTAAGGCACGAGAGATCCTTAACTTTTATGCTAAGCACAGACACAGTAGTAGGTGCGCAGTGGGAAAGTGATAAAGAGCAAGAGAACGAATACAAATGTCTCAGGTTCAATCGCTCCTTAGACCCACGATTTATATGTGGCATTTTACACTTATATCCCGTCAGGCAGTGTTCGTTGATGTGAAAAATGCTGAGTTGCACTGTGGTCCGAAAGCCACTTTAAACTGTAGGTTCCCCTATTAACTGGCTAGGTAAGTCAACTCAAAGGTCGGAGGAAAGCAACGGCATACCACCTCCAACAAGACCGTGCCTATTAACGCACTGTAGTGGTCAAACTACCATATGGCCGGATCTAGACTTCTGAGAGACAGGCAGTTACAGCTTTTCTTTTGCACTACAGGACGTTTTCAACAAACAGATAGCGCAATAGGGTAGCTCAACTGGAAAGGAACACTTTCTATTTAAATTTCTGCATCCTACACTGTTGGAAGTTCTGGGTAGGTGGCAGTTACGTGATTTTATTTCGGTGATTACAAAATAGAGTCGAATGTATGCACTGGGTAGCCGAGGCAGCTAGTTCATGGCGATTCGGTCAACCAAGTAAATGAATGTACCGAACATGCTGCAAACCACTACAGGGAGCCTGTGTGTCAGAATTCTTATCGAGTGTGCCGCAACGGTGTTATGATAGAAAATGAATCATACAGAAGAGGCGTGGGTGGTTTGTTGGATTGGTTATAGCTTCCTCTGATGATGGTCTGTGTTCGATTTCAACTTCTGCCGTTGATTTTTAATAGGGAGAGACAGATTCTAATCTCTTGCTGGCTACGCCAAGCGAAGAAAGTATAATGACATTGTGGTCTGAAATTCACATTAAACATGATATTCCTTCTCTACCAAGTAGACGTAAAGTTGAACCACAATAAAGTCAGGAGTGGTGAAATGTGGGAACTCTATCACCTGTAACCTTTCTTATACTAGTTATTTATTTCTAGTGACGAAACAAACGCTATGTAGGGTGACAGGACACTTATTCCATCTTTTATTTGAGCTTCTGTATGTCGATAAAATTGGATCTGAACTTGGAATGCAACTCAGACCACCATTAACGCGGAATTTGATCGCTTCGTGGCAATACAGCTCGACTACAATTTGTTGTTTGTTCAAAACTGCAGATTCCTCAACATCTCCACATACTGCGCGTGAATGGGTTCGAATGCTGGCCCGGCACTAAAGTTTTCATTATGTATTATCAAGCTCTAGCATAAGAACACCTGTCTGCTGGTGGATAATAATTTTGATTTTTAATGCATTTTCATTTGTTGTCAACACTAACGATATCTGACGGTTTTGACTCCCAGTGAGACACAGGACTATTTGAGAGATCACTGTAAAGTCAAGGATGTTTTTCCGAGCTGCTGGTGGAGAAAAATTCGGTAGCTGACGTCTCTTTGTGTGTAGTCAACAACGCTATGTGTGGGGTTCGATTCCCAGTCAGCACTGAACTCTTCGTCATATTATTTCTAGTTTAAACATGCTCACATGTCGCTGCTGATGTAACAAACCCATATTTAACGTTCGTTTTCTCTGGAGTATAACAGCGATAGGTTCCGGGTTGGAGTCCTGGGAAGCAAAAAATTAATGTTTCGTCTCGTCATTTCAGTTAAAACATCTAGCTACTGCCGAGAAAATCCGATATGTCACAGTTGATTGTGCTTCGATAACAATCCGATTAGGTTCTGGGTTCGAATCACTGTCCAACACAAAGCTTTACCTCACGGCATTTCAAGTAAGTTACCTGTGAAGAAGCAATATTTAACATCTCTCGTAGTTCGTTAACAGGGACACTAGATGCTGGGTAGGAATTCGCGTCCGTTAAAAATGTTTACGTTATGTAATTTAAAGTTGATATTTGCTAACTGATACTGTCTAAAATCGAGGTATATCACTCTCTGTATGCCTAGTCAGGGATGGCTATTAGATTCCGTCAGTCACGAAATATTAGTCTGCATGACCTGGGTTTGAACCCATATGCAGAACGAGACGGTTCGTCGTGTCATTTGAAGTTCATACATATTCTCAACTAGCTGTTCGTGAATAACTTAAATTTTTAATGTCATTTTGTGTTAAATAATAAGTACGGTATGTTACTTTGAAGAAGAAATCATGAATACGATGAACTTACTAGGTGCATTACCTACCTGACGTAATAATGAGAGTGGTAACATTTCAGGTATGTCATTTATTGCAAAAAAAGTGAGCTTACAAGCCTTAAGGACTGTCATATCTGTGATAAGGTGTTCCCCGATATTTATAGTATCGTGGTATTACTTTACATTTTGAGTTATTCGTTACAGAGCCGAGTTTTCTAGGGGTGACTTGGAGCCATTTTCAATAGTCAAACGACTGTACCAAGGAACGATTAGAGGACCTGCTAGACAGTTGCGTTATGTGGGTTGCATGCGAATCAGGTGAAATGCAATTCAGGTCGTTCGGACACTTTTGAGCATGACTGTACATGAAGTGACACATGTCTGAGAAAGTACAGATTATTTTGTCCGATAAGATGTTGCGGAAACGGGTAGGGGCCATTGAGAAGGTCGTGAATACCGGGTGATCAAAAAGTCAGTATAAAATTGAAAACTTAATAAACCACGGAATAATCTAGATAGAGAGGTAAAAATTGACACACGTGCTTGGAATGACATGGGGTTTTATTAGAATAAAAAAATAAAAAAACCCATATTGCTAGACGCGTGAAAGGTCTCTTGCGCGCGTCGTTTGATGATGATCGTGTGATCAGCCGCCACTTTCGTCATGCTTGGCCTCCCAGGTCCCCAGACCTCAATCCGTGCGATTATTGGCTTTGGGGTTACCTGAAGTCGCAAGTGTATCGTGATCGACCGACATCTTTAGGGATGCTGAAAGACAACGTCCGACGCCAATGCCTCACAATATCTCCGGACATGCTTTACAGTACTGTTCACAACATTATTCCTCGTCTACAGTTATTGTTGAGGAATGATGGTGGACATATTGAGCATTTCCTCTAAAGAACATCATCTTTGATTTGTCTTACTTTGTTATGTTGATTATTGCTATTCTGATCAGATGAAGCGCCATCTATCGGACATTTTTTGAATGTTTGTATTTTTTCGGTTCTAATAAAACCCCATGTCATTCCAAGCAAGTGTGTCAATCTGTACCTCTCTATCTACATTATTCCGTGATTTATTCAGTTTTCAAATTAATACTGACATTTTGATCACCCGGTAAGTCACCGCCAGACGTTGAGGCTGAATTCCGTTAACGTCTGTCCGTCGCATTTCACGAGGGTTTTCATACTCCCACATGTGATTGTTATGATAATTGAAGGTCCCATCACGTTAAAAGTCATCATCATCAGTTAATAAGCTACCTGAAAAAAAACTCAGCACACTCACGTAACCTGCGTTGACAGAAAATTGTTCTTGGCTGAATGCCTCATTTAATCCTTGCAGCAACAGCAGATGATACGGTACTGAAGATTTTCAAGCAAAATGTTCCAAATCTTCAAGTCATTAACGACTTACCTTCTCGCAGTTCTCGTTGCACTAGTTGGCGGAATTTCACAGTATGAAGAACCGTTCTTCGAGCTCAGGCGTTCGTTCATCCCATCTGGAACTCTATCCTCGAATGAACCCATCTCTCGTAAGTGTTGGTGGAGTCGTACAGACATTCTTGCATAAGGAAACTACAACCTAGGGTAAAGTTCAGCATAAAGTTGACTGGCTGCGTCTGAACTGCCATCTGCCGTATCGTACGTTTAGAGTATAACCATTTAGGTATAGAAACAGCCAAAGCAGCAAGATTCGCTTTTTACTTACATGGTTGGTAGCATGTATCCCTATTTATTCCTCTTTATTTGTTCTTCACCTTCTTTATCTCTCTGCTTTCCCAATCATCTACCAACCCCCTGCTCATGGTACTGTCGCCCCCCCGTCTCTCCCCTCCCCTATCGAGGAACCCTCCATTAGCAGTATTTTGGATATACCTTACATTCTGTTGTCCGTTTCCTTGTAATTACCGGTTTAATAAAATAGTCTTGGCTCTTTTTACGAGCATATGGCTTTTGTAAGAACTTTAAAGAATAAGACACTGATCTGCCCATTGTGTTGCTTAGTATATTCTCCGTTCTGAATCTTAATGATTCATAATCAACATACTGCATGATGTTGTATTTTTAGTCGAAGTTCTAACAAGTTCGTTCTCACAACTGTTAAGCATAGACTGTTTTATAGCCCTCTCAGGCTATTAGTGCCACCGCCTGCGTGGAAGGAGCCTTTAGAAGGGATTGGTAAAAGGTAACGACAAGAAGATAAGAGACCATAGAACAAGCACCTTTGCGAAATGCCCAAAATGTTAAGCAATAAAATAAACTAAGACGAAAATAATTGAAACAGGTGTGTTAAGTATACTCAGTTGTTTGCAGTCCAGGCAGACGGCGGTCCTAAAAGCTTGAGAGGAATATAAAACAGTCTAAACTTAACAGTTGTGAGAACAAACTTGTTAAAACTTGGAACAAAAATGGAACATTATGCAGAATGTTGATTATGAATCATTAACATTCAGAACTGAGACTATATTAAGCAACAAAATGGGCAAATTAGTCACATCTGTTATTCATAAAAATTCTTACAAAAGCCATCTGCTGGTAAAAAGAGCCTAGACCGTTTTATTAAACCTCAACTAAACTACATAATTTTTTTAACATACTAACTCCCAACATACAGCAACCCGTAGTCATGAGCGGATTATAGTTCACACTGGAATCGAAGACTGCGTTAAGTAATAAATGTATCAGCCATAAGGTTCACTGGTAGGAAAATCTCAGTATCAGTCAGGGTGTTTAAAAGGAAACGGACTACAGGATGTAAGGTATATCCAAAATATTGCTAATGGAGGGTTGAGGTTCAAATGGCTCTGAGCACTATGGGACTCAACTGCTGAGGTCATTAGTCCCCTAGAACTTAGAACTAGTTAAACCTAACTAACCTAAGGACATCACAAACATCCATGCCCGAGGCAGGATTCGAACCTGCGACCGTAGCGGTCTTGCGGTTCCAGACTGCAGCGCCTTTAACCGCACGGCCACTTCGGCCGGCTGAGGGTTGAGGGTAGGGTAGGGCAGAGAGGGGGGGGGGGGGCGGCTGCAAGATGAGCAGGGGTTGGTAGATGTTTGAGAAAGCAGACATAAACAAGGTAAACGACAACCAAAGAAGGTTAAATAAGGATGCATGCTACCAACCGTTTAAGTAAAAAGCGAATCTTGCAACTTTGGCTGTTTCTATACCGAAGTGGTTATGCACTAAACGTACGACTTAGCAGATGGCAATTCAGACGCAGCAAGTCAACTTTATGCTGAACTTTACCCTTGGTGGTAGTTTCCTTGTGCAAGAATGTCTATACGACTCCACCAACACGAGAAATGGGTTCATTCGGAAATAAAGTTCCAAATGGTGGGAGACCTCGGGATGAACGAACGCGTGAGCTCGAAGAACGGGTCTTCCTACTGTGAAATTCCATCAACTAGTACAAGGAGAACTGTGAGACGGGAAGGCGTTAATCACTTAACGATTTGGAACATTCTGCGTAAAAATCGTCTGTACCCGTATCATCTGCAGTTGGGGCAAGGATTAAATGAGGCAGACATTCAGCCAAGAATGGCTATCTGTCGAAGCATGTTAGGGGAATGTGCTGTGTTTCTTACCAGGTATCTTATTCACTGATGAGGAAGACTTTTAACGTCATGGGACCTTTTATTATCACAACAATCACAGTGGGTGTATGAAAAACCCCTCATGAAATGCGACGGACAGATGTTAACGGAAGTTCAACCTCAAGGTCTGGAGTCGAATTATTCATAGGAATTATTCTAACACCTACCTACACTATGCAATCATATGTTTTTCATATTAGGTACATTTTTCTGCCACCTACTGCCAGGTACTCCATATCAGCGACCTCAGTAGTCATTAGAAAATGTGAGAGAGCAGAATGGGGCACTCTGCGGAACTCACGGACTTCCAACGTTGTCAGGTGATTGGGGGGTCACTTGTGTCACATCTCTGTACGCGAGATTTCCACGCTCCTAAACATCCCTAGGTCCACTTTTTACGATGTGATAATGAAGTGGAAACGTGGACACGTACAGCACAAAAGGGTACAGGCTGACCTCGTCTGTTGACTGACAAAGACCGCCGACAGTTGAAGAGGGTCGTAATATGTAATAGGCAGACAACTATCCAGACCATCACACAGGAATTCCAAACTGCATCAGGACCAACTGCAAGTACTATGAGAGTTAGGCGGGAGGTGAGAAAACTTGGATTTCATGGTCGAGCTGCTGCTCATAAGGCACACATCACGCCGGTAAATGCCAAAACGACGCCTCGCTTTGTGTAAGGAGCGTAAACGTTGGACGATTGAACAGTGTAAGCATGTTGTGTGGAGTGACGAATCACGGTACACAATGTGGCGATCCTATGGCAGGGTGTGGGTATGGCGATTGCCCGGTGAACGTCATCTGCCAGCGTATGTAGTGCCAACAGTAAAATGTGGAGGCGAAGGTATTATGGTGTGGTCGTGTTTTTCATGGAGGGTCTAGCACCAGTTGTTGTTTTGCGTGGCAATATGCAATATAACAGCGCCTTCTTGCTTCCCAGTGTTGAAGAGCAATTCGGGGATGGCGATTGCATCTCTCAACACGATCGAGCACCTGTTCATAATGCACGACCTGTGGCGGAGTGGTTACACGACAATAAGATCCCTGCACAGAGTCCTGACCTGAATCCTATAGAACACCTTTGGGATGTTTTGGAACGCCGACTTCGTGCCAGGCCTTACCGACCGACATCGATACCGCTCCTCAGTGTAGCACTCAGTGAAGAATGGGCTGCCATTCCCCAAGAAACCTTCTAGCACCTCATTTAACGTATGCCTGCGAGAGTGGAAGCTGTCATCAAGGCTAAGCGTGGGCCAACACCATACTGAATTCCAGCATTACCGATGGAGGGCGACACGAACTTGCAAGTCATTTTCAGCCCGGTGTCCGGATACTTTTGATAACGTGGTATATTTCCGCAACGTCTCACTGGAAAAAAGTGTCTGTACCATGTCAGAGACGTGCCACTTCATCTACTTAATGATGTACATATGAACGCATTCCAAAGAACGTGGATTATGCACGGAGTTGCTCCATCTCACTTTACACGCACAGCCCGTCAGTATCTCAACAATAAGTTTCCGAACAGGTAGATTGATAGAGGGGCGACGGGGATCCCATTGCATGGCCTGCCTGATCACTACCTTTGAATCTAATGGATCTTTTTCCTTTGGGGACATTTAAAATCCTTGGTGCATTCAATTCACCGAATCAATGTCGATGTTCTGAGGAAACATATCCAAAATAAATACGATCGAATACGGAACACAAAAGAAGTTTTCACAACGTACGGCGAAGTATGGAACGCAAACTCAAGGGATGCATGGAAGCCAGAGTTGCTCGCCTCGAGAAATTTTTGTTAGTAGAAATGTAATAAGATTATCATTTCTGTGCCGTGAATGATAAATATTTTCATACCTCTCTGACGAAGACTTTTCGGATGCGATTTCATTTGAACTTTTTGTTTTCAACGTCAAGATTAAAGCCTTGTATAATACGGCAAGAGCGGTGTTGACGAAAGGCAAGATTCCAGGTTCGGGTCCCGGCCTGGTATATATTTTTGAGGTGATAGTAAATTTTAGAAACTAATATGTATTCGTACCCGTATTAACCAGGGAATTAACCAGCAATATATTTTTCTCAAGTGAAATTATACCGCTTATGGTGGTTATCCATGAGACAGATTCGCTGATATTACCTTTTCATATCCCCGGCTCGGCGTGCAGTGAAAATTCTGTTAAAATTGTAGTTCATGTACTTCATTTTGCGGTAAGTTGAAAGACGCATTACTTGGGAGCTGCCAGAGTGCAGCACCTGGTTGCAAACTGCTCTTCGCTCTGATAGGCTGGCTTATTTATTGTCTGTACATTTATGAAACGTTCTTGACTGGATTACATATGCACTGGAGAGCCAAAGAAACTGGCACACCGCCTAATATCGTGTAGGGCCCGCGCGCGCACGCGGAAGGGCCTCAGCACGACGCGGCATGTACTCGACTAATGTCTGAAGTAGTGCTGGAGGGAATTGACACCATGAATCCTGCAGGGCTGTCCATAAATCCGCAAGAGTACGAGGGGGTAGAGGTGTCTTCTGAACTGCACGTTTCACGGCACTCCAGATATGCTCAATAATTATGATGTCTGGGAAGTTTGGTGGCCAGCAGAAGTATTTAAACTCAGAAGAGTATTCCTGGAGCCACTCTGTAACAATTACGGACGTTTGGGGTGTCGCATTGTCCTGCTGAAATTGCCCAAGTCCGTCGGAATGCACAATTGACATGACATGTGAGCAGACAGGATGCTTACGTATGTGTCACCTGTCATAGTCGTATCTAGACGCATCAGGGGTCCAATATCACTCCAACTGCACACGCCGCACACCACCACAGAGTCTCCACCAGGTGGAACAATTCGCTGCTGACATGCAGGGTCCATAGATTCAGGAGGTTGTCTCCATACTCGTACCGTCTATCCGCCCGATACAATTAGAAACGAGACTCGTCCGACCAGACAACATGTTTCCCGTCGTCAACAGTCCAGTGTCAGTGTTGATGGGCCCAAGCGAGGCATAAAGCTGTGTGTCGTGCACTCGTCAAGGGTACGCGAGAGGGCCTTCGGCTCCGAAAGGCCATATCGATGATGTTTCGCTGAATGGTTCGCACGTTGACATTTGTTGATGGTTCAGCATTGAAATCTGCAGCAATTTGCGGGAGGGTTGCACTTCTGGCTCGTTGAACGATTCTGTTCAATAGTCACTGATCCCGTTCTTGTAGGATCTTCTTCCAGCATCAGCGATGACGAACATTTGATTTTTTCCGGACTTAGATATTCACGCTACACTCGTGAAATGGTCGTACGGGAAAATCCCCACTTCATCGCTGCCTCGGAGATGCTGTGTCTCATCACGCGTGCGCCGACTATAACACCAAGTTCAAACTCATTTAAAGTAGAAACCGATCTAATAACTGCGCCACAAGCTTGTTGTTTTATATAGGCGTTGCTGTATTTTGCCTGTCTGCATATCTCTATATTTGGATATGCATGCCCACAGCAGTTTCTTTGTCGCTTCAGTGCATATTACGTGGGTTTCGCGACACACATTGGCGAAGATTTGTCATGGGTAAAAGAGCAAGACTTTCAGAACCAATCTGGACAACAGTTATTTCTGTGTAAACAATGTCTTCATCAAATTACAAACGCCACCAGATATCCTATAAAAGTCTGATTTCAACACTCCAAAAGCACATATACAGTATTAGCCATAAGAAGAAGAAACAGTGACATGCCGCTTGGGAATATACGAGTGTACTGATCGAGTAGATTTTGAACAAAACATGCAGTCAATAGAGAATAAGAACTTATAGAGCATCCACGATTAATAATCACATTGTCCAACAAATGTGCCTAGGAAGTTAAAGGCGGTTAAATCATACGTCTTAAACGATACATACTGTATTTTACGTATATGAATAGTAAAACACGTTTTTCATTCTAGAACGTTTTTACACGGTAGTAATATATGTTACTGGTAGATCACACATTCAAAATCTGTGCGTGACTGTCTTCGTGTGTTCCATGTGATCTGTAGATATGAAATATAAATGAATTACATTTGGAAACAAGGTTGCAATTATTTGGTATGAAAGTACGAATCATTACGAAACGTCGCATGTACGTAATTACAAGCTTACTTGTGTGAATTAGTTAACTTCACGTTGTGATTTAATATTGTATTAAGCTAAAATATATAGTATTATCCTAAAATTCTTCGTATATGTATAACTAACTAACTAGCTAAGAAAGCACAGCGCGTAAATAAATGTGACAGCGTTACGTAAATGCTCATCATTTATGTTTCCCCTGGGCGGATGTTGCGTAATAACCACGGAAATAAAATCAGATACACAAAACCAACATAGAGGGTTACCGACAATCGGTCTTCCCGAGGACGATTCACAAAGGGAGCAAGAATCTATGGAAATGATGGTCATACACAGTGTTCCTTCTGCCACACGCCAAAAGGTCGGTATGTTGAGTAAAAAGGTAGCTTTTTCTTGTGACAACATTATAATCAGCTCTAGAAGTAACGATGAAGTGGGGATTTTTTCTTACGACCATTTCACGAGTGCACCGTGAATATCAGGAATCCTGTGAAACATCAAATCTGCGACATCGCTGCGGCCGGAAAAAGATCCTGCAAGACCAGTGATAAGAGAATCGTTCAACGTGGCAGAAATACAACCATTCCCCAAATTGGTGCAGATTTCACTGCTGGGCTGTCAATAAGTGTCAACGTGCGAACCCTTCAACGAAACATCATTGATATGGGCTTTCGGAGCCGAAGGCCCACTCGTATACCCTTGATGACTGTTCAACACAAAGCTTTACGCCTCACCTGGGCCCCTCAACAACGAGATTGGACTGTTGATGACTGGAAACATGTTGCCTGGTTGGACGTGTCTCGTTTCAAATTGTATGGAGCAGATGGACGTGTACGGGTATGGTGACAATCTCATGAGTCCATGGATCTTGCATGTAACCAGGGGACTGTTCAAGCTGGTGGAGGGTTTGTAATGGAGTGGGGCATGTGCTGTTGGAGTGATATAGGACACCTAATACGTCTAAATACGGCTCTGACAGGTGACACATACGTAAGCATCCTGTCTGATCATCTGCATCCATTCATGTCCATTGTGCACTCCGATGGACTAGAGAAATTCAAGCAGGACAATGCTACACCCCACACGTCCATAATTTTTACAGAGTGACTCCAGGAACACTCTTCTGAGTTGATGCACTTCCTCTGGCCGCCAAAGTCCTCAGACGTGAACATTATTGAGCATATCTGGAATGCCTTGCAGCGTGCTATTCAGAAGAGATCTCCACCCCTTCGTACTCTTACGGAGCCGGCTGTTGTGGCCGAGCGGTTCTAGGCACTTAAGTCTGGAACCACGCGACCGCTACGGTCGCAGGTTCAAATCCTGCCTCGGGCATGGATGTTTGTGATGTCCTTAAGTTAGTTAGGTTTAAGTAGTTCTAAGTTCTATGGGACTGATGACCTCAGATGTTAATTCCCATACAGCTCAGAGCCATTTAAACTATTTGATCTCTTACGGATTTATGGACAGTCCCGCAGGATTCATGGTGCCAATGCCCTCCAGCACTATTTCAGACATTAGTTGAGTCCATGTCACTTCGTGTTGCAGCACTTCGGCGAACGCTCGGGGGCCCAACACGATATTAGGCAGGTGTACCAGTTTCTTTGGCTCTTCAGTGTACAACAGCGCAACGTCCAGGCTTGGCTAGCATGTGCATTTCTTTTCTAGCATGCATTTTTCGTGGTGTTTCTATTTTTTTTCAGCCTCCTGTATTGATAGAGTACATCCTCACAGCATTATTTACTCCCTCAGCAATTTTGCTATGATCATCCTTTTCTAGCCTTCTACCGTTCACAGAGAGTAGAAATGAGTGACGCACGGATGCTGAAAAATCGGAAGTTATCGTATGACGCGTGTATCTGAAAAACAACTGATAGTGTTGAATGAATCGAGACATACAACTTAATGGTGCCTTCGTTCCATAGCCTTCTAACGGAGAATAATACGAGTTGTAAAATGCCGTATATGGAGTTCTGTTTGATTGTTACTTTAAGAAGACAATGTTTATGCTTGGAACGCATATTCACTCTTCTATGGATTTCACTAAACTAAGTCAGGAAAACGTCGGTATTATCTGCCACAAACAACAGGGCAAAGAAAAGCGGACTTTGGAACCTGATTTTCCCATTCAGTTTAGCTACGTGTGAAACATCCGCACATTAATTGGCAATATTTTAAACAAAAATTTTATTTTCTGAAAATCTGTTTGTGTCAGACTTTAGAAGTCCTCATAGAAAGTTCAGAAAAAAATAATTTTTGTCGTTTTCCAGGCAATTTGTAGCAAAAAGGTGTAGAAATAAGTTGATATGTTTTCGAAAATACACTTGGTTATGATGGGCAGCTGTGATTAATAAATTCTGTAACGTTAGCTCATTATCGGTTGCAAGCATTTCAACTACGTGCCATACTGGCGGTAGGCACGTGCAATATAACACTTGTGAAACTGAATAGCATCACTCGATTTTTGCGTGCGTAGGGTAGTATCGTACTCGAGTTGTGGTTTACTTCACGAGAGAAGGGAGAGTACGAAACCCTGCGCCAGGACGTAGTCTCACGAATATCACGAAGGCCATCTCCTCATCTGAACAATGAATCGCCAAGAGGAGAATGGCAGGACATGCCTGTCCAAGAGATAAAACTGACACGTCTGAAATTTAATCCATGACATTATTGTGAAGTCTGATGATCATGAAATTTTCACAAACTCATCTTGTTCCTTTGATCTTCACAGTCGCTGAAAATTTTTTTCAACAACAGGATTGAAACTGCAACCGCGTTGCGCGATAGTGATTTCGGCTGCTGAAACATTATTTGCTGTCTTCTCTTTATGTTACACTATTGCAGTGACGAAACCGCATCTGGCAGATGACTTTGAAACCCTTTGAAAGAGACTTTTTTCGCAGATGAGCTCTAGATTCGGACGGAAACATGTCCTTCTGAATACAGAAATAGATCCCTCGAGTTCGATTCGAAGACCATATAACGTTATGGTACCCTCATCGGCAGGTACGTACATTGCTTGTACTATGTACTGTACGACTCAAAAGACATATTTTAAAGATCTCAATGTTGCAGAGGCTTGTAATGTTAAAAGTTATCTCGTTCAAACAGAAAAGGCATTTTTTTTAAAGAAGCGATTAAGAACAAAAATAAATTTTCCAGTTAACGGTTTTTTCTTCTTAAAAAAGAGGGAATTTTAGATCAAGAACACGATTATATATGCCTTTGATTAAATGTGCAGGCCATCTTGAATGTACAATGTTTAAAAGATATGCGAACGCTTACAACTTGGTAATCCTACGAGACCTCGCTTTGAAAAATGCATATCAGTCATTACAGTAAACAGCACACTATCGTTACTTGATTCAGTGTAAACATTTTACATATTATTTGGTACCTACGTATGTTTGAACATTTTAAATTTATATTATTAGTACTACTAAGGCAATCGGTTACGAAAAAATGAGACAGGTTGACACAAAGAGGTGCCTAGCAATAGATGAAAGAAGCTGTGATGGATGTCGTTTGTTTGCGACGCTTTGAAGAGTGGTACAAAACACTGAAAAACAATGAAGCGCCAGAATAATCACATTCTGTGGAAGGTATTGGGCTGATTAATGGAAAAATTTACAGCATTTTAGGGAAGACCGATTGCACAGATATTAATAATTATAGCTGCCATCCAGATCCCAGGACGTTTATTTGTTCCTACTGCGTCTGTAATAGGTACCAAATAATTCAATATGGCTGGGAGCGAAATTAAACAGATGGTTATTCATTGTAGCCGCAGAATAGCCGTTATGAGTAGAGCAAATGCGTAAAATACGTGTGCCACAGTCAGTCGTGAGAAACTGACTGTCATCAGCTAAGCACGCTCAAGAGATGATGAACTTGCCAAAAAGTGACACTCTAATTACACCAAGAGCATCCAGCATGACCTGAAAACACACATTCTGAAATCTTTAACTAGGTTACCCCCAGCCTTACTGAAATACGTCGTGTCTGCATTTTGTTCGAGGCTTTAATATGATTGCTTCCCCCGCCCCCCCCCCCCCCACCCTCATTTTATGCAGGTATATTTCAAGTGTAATGCTCCTGATATTTTGTTTTGCGTATGTATTTTTTGTTTATACACAAGGTGACTTTTCAGTGTGTACAGAAAATCACACAACGTACAGATAATGAGGAAAGGAATCAAGAAGTCATGCACCAATTTCCACAGAAACCAGTATTTACAGCAGCTCTTAAAAGCAATTAATTTATAAACACAATGGTCTATGGAGACCTGCTCATGTGGCTCGAAGACAAGATTTTTTTCGCAGAGAAGTATTCGTTTTTTTCTAAATCAGAATTTAGTCTTCTTCCTGATATAGGTTAATTTTCCTGAAGAACAGTTTTAATTGTTTTGAGGAAGGCATTAAACATTTTGAAGAGCTTTATTTTTTTCTGGAAGAGAGGTTTAAATTTTTTCTAGGAGAAGACGAGTCTCAAAAATTGGAAGAAAACAACTGTGGCATAGAAGCCCGACGAAGAAAGTACTTCTGGGAAGCGTAAGATTTTTTTTTTCTTTTCTTCATTGTATTTCAATTCCCCATCGGGGCGGGCTGGCAGCAGCATATGCGCTGCTCTTCAGCCGAAAGAACAAACAACAGCAGACATTTAAAAAGAACAAAGGAGAGAATATGGTGAACATAGATATAAAAAAGGGGGAACATCATGGAAGGCAATAGATAAAAAACGGGGTGACCGTAAAATGGAGATAAAAAAACTGTTAAAACTGTTTAAAAGTAGCACACACAAAAAGCCACACAACTGCGACAGTTAAAAGAACACAAGGCACAGTATGACTGGAGCATGAAAGGTATCAACGGATGGTGTAGCACATAACAAACACTGACAGCGAACCTCAACACAGTACACAATTAAAATCACACCTCTTGACGCACAGGAGAAACAGCACTAAACACAACACTGATGTGGCACACCGACGATGATCAAAACAGAGGATCTGCCAGGCGCTAGGAGATGAGGGAGACTGGAAGAAGGGAGGGAGGGGAAGAGATGGGGGAGATGAGCGGGGGGCGCACTGAAGAGGGCCAGGTAGGGAGGGATGTGGGAAGGAAAGAGGCAAGTATGGGGTGCAGGGTCTCAGAGGAAGGGGGGGGGGTGGAGGAAAATCCGCTCTGGGGGAAGGGAAGAGGAAAAAAGGGAGCCTGGGGTGGGGGGGGGGGGGGAAGCGTAAGGTCGGGTTATGGGCATAAAGTGGAGGTCCTGTAAAAGGTACCTTGCGAGATGGGGAGGGATGCTCGTTACGTGGTGGATTAACTATCTTTGCCTGGAACATCAGCTAGACCGAGTGTGGTTTTTAGGCAGTTTTCGACACTAGTTTAGTCAAATGCTGTGCAAGTCGTCAATTTCCGCCTCAGAAAAAGCGACAGACAAACACTTCAAATACAGCAACACACAGAACAAAGTTTATACGATTTACAGACAGATGGCGCACAATAAAACCAGAGTATAGGGAACCAGTATATAGAGTGGCCATTGGTGATGTAATCGCTGATTGGCTGAGAGGCCAGGGCGCCATGTTTTCGCCTGTCTTGTTATTTACTGTAGCTGGATTTGCGCGGTGCTGTTGTAGACTGATTTCAACGTCCCAGTACCTATTCCATG
The DNA here is from genome assembly GCF_023898315.1 of Schistocerca nitens. Taxonomy (NCBI): domain Eukaryota; kingdom Metazoa; phylum Arthropoda; class Insecta; order Orthoptera; family Acrididae; genus Schistocerca; species Schistocerca nitens. The sequence goes on along the minus strand of NC_064617.1, from coordinate 419,348,668 downwards.
CCATAGTTATTTGCAGGTAGAAATACTGTTTGTCTTTTTGCAATTCTATACGTCGTTGGTCTATTCATTTTACGTAAATTAACTTCGATAACAGAATCGTGTTATGAGTCGGATCTGTGGCGATGATACTGGCATTAAATTTTCACAGTAATTTTGTAGACTGAATTTTGATTGATGAAGACATACTAAATGTAACTAGTATGAGCTACTTACGTACTTTTAAAGACAGTTATGAGCAATTCCAGACTGTTCTGGTATTAACTGTAAAAATTGACGTGACAGTCACTCCACGAATCTAAAATTTACGATAAATGAAGAAATTGGCAAGCAGTGGGTGGTTAAAGTCAACCCGGAAGATGGGAGAAGTAAAGACGCTTTGTCGATCGACAAATTATTCGCTCAAGCGTGATGTACGTTTTTCATGCTGTAATATGCCATTAGTAATGTCTAAGCGATAATATTTCGTTACAATGTTCTAGAAAATCTATTGTTTTCCTTTGCAATAAACAGAAAGATTTTCATCCTAAGCTATCCAAGTACAAATTTTTCGCAATATTGGTTCAAATTTAATAATCGCTTCTATAATGTAGGAAAGTATTTCACAGTTGCAAAACTCGCATTCGACTCATTGACCTTACACTTAGTCGCTGACCATAAATTCTAGCTCAGAGTGGCACCAGATTAAGTAACCTAATGTAGCGAAGACTGTTTGCCAGTGCTCTTTCTCACCGGAAAATACGCAATTCACTCATTGGGCTCCATAAGTATACTGTAACAATAATTTCTGTGTGCATGCAATGCATACGGATTAGAATTTAGTGGTGCTCTCTGTTCCACTTCTGTATACAATATGCCTGACCTAAACGGGCCCTTAGTCATTACAGGGCCTGGGCAGTGTAACATCATATTGACAACAGTAATGTGCTTATACTGACAACCTGACTGCTCGTTTTACCTGATTTTGTAATCATTTAAATAAAACAACATGACCTCCCAGGGAGACATTTTGTCTCACTTTTCCTTCTGTGAAATTTGTCAGTAAGCTTTTTGCCTTCCAACTAGTGAAAAGCGGCAGAGTACGGCCGGTAAATGATTCACAAACCACGATTTAGTGCCGTTAAGACGATTTATTTAAACGTCACAAGACTGCACAAAAGTGCAATCGATTTGTGCTTTTGAGACAGGTGGGCATAAGTGATTTCCAAAGTCTTTTTATTGTACTGAAATAATCTTTTGTCACAAAGTAACAAGGTAAGTGTTTTATTCGTATATGTTTTGTAGAAAACTGTAATCGTGATGGAAGATTATACACCCGAATGTTTGACACAACTGGTAGGAGAAAACGCTCCATATTAACCAAACCCCGCGCCTCCTCTCCATATCCTCCTATGACACGAGCACTGGATTCTCCTCGCATACCGCTACAGAGCTGTTCCTAGCACAGCTGAGAATTGGCAACATTGTCACAAATATTAGGCAACACTGTGACAGTGCAATCACTTCCGCGTATGATACTAAATTGACTCGCTAAATTCACTTGATATTCCCTTTCCATTTGAATGACTCGTCCAATATAATCCTCTTGCAAACTAAGACACTGAGACAGAAAATTCAATTTTTTGCCTAAAGAAATGCTATTCTTCACATAAGTGACAACTTTTATTATCTTTCACGGTACGTTATGAGGCTGAGCGACAAATACCATGATGAGAGTGCCGTACAGGCAGCAGTGTGTCCGTAGCCTGGTGGCACCGCCCGTGTCTCGGGTCAGAACGGCTCAGTCAATCGTCAGTTCTAACCGTGGTAGGGGCCAGCGATGCGAGATATTTTTCTGATAAATTTTATGGAGCTGCGAATTTCCAGAAAAAATTCTGTATCGAAATCGGAAGAAAACCTTAACACATCAAATCCTCTTGGTAGCTCAAATCAGTAAGTTGTGTTAATGGTCATAGATCTTGGCTTTCTGACTGCCAAGCTGCTTCGCAATACCAGCGTCTCTGAAGAAATTCGAATCGACCATCAGCGATACGAATTTCAATATTGTTCTTCACTTAAGACTCACATGCCAGGGTGATAAGTATGAAGGAAATGAACCTCTTGATTACTATGGGGCCTCTATGCTAAATTTCCACAGTAGCAATTAGGAACTCCCTGCAGACATTTGCTAACAGTGGCTCTAGCAACTTACTTTTTCTCTGGGTAGCTTCAAATATGGGCAATTTTGACGCCTTAAATCTAATTGAATCTTTTAAATATCACTTGTGAACAGGGTTCACTTCTCCATTAATTAAGGTATAGATCTCAAAACAAGCAATTTGCCTGAGTAGCTATAGAGCAGGTTCTGATAGGTATTGACAAAATCTTTTGCATCCATTACCATAGAGAATCAGAGAAAGAAATCAAACACATTACGTTGCATTTACTCTCTGTGCCTTGACTAACACATATGAATCCATGACAATAATAAATTATTTGAGGAACCTCCCGTGAAAGGAAAAAGAACAGAATGTGACGCTTTAATTCTAGTGCACTGGATCAGAAACGATGAAATTAATTCTGTGCCACATTGATGTATTACATTCTAGTGTAATAAAATAACCATCAAATAAAAACGGTTTTGTGCCTCCTTTGCTATCAAGAGTGAAACACAAATCGTAGACAGACTTTATGGGTCACCACTCAACAACATTACAGCATTTTACATGGTCGAGAGTGTGGATTGGAGCAGACGTTGTCGGCAGAAGGCGAGACAATGCAGTGCCTCAGCCCCCGTCGGTAGGCAGTAAACGGGTCCCAGAGAACTCAGAGGCATGCGGTGTTCAGAGGCAGATGGTCGGCGAAGAAATCTTTCGCTAAAACATTATTGAACCAACTATTATTACCAGTGTGGCAGAAAGCGAAATATATAGTAGATTAGCTTGAATTACACTCATAGCTTCTGCACCGAGAGGAAAGGGGCGATAAAAACTTTGTCGACGTGTGCTTTTAGTTACCAGACGTCGTATTACCTATTCTCGCGTTTTACCTCAAGACTACGTTCGTGGTCAAGAATAAAGTACTAAGTCTGAAATCAAGACTTCCTCTAGGAAGTGCCGCAGTCTACAATGTTGCCAGATCGAGCATATTGCCGGACATACGATTCTGAGAGGAGCACGACTGTATTGCCCACCTTACGTGAACGACTCGGCGGTCAATTTTTTGCTCTAAGACTGTATCTACAACACATATTACAAGCTGAAGACCCATAAGAATTAAAAAAACAAAAGTAGTTTATGTGAGCAACGTTAACTATAGCGTTCGAAGTATTATAGTATTGTATACGTGTGTGTAAAGGCCTTCTAATGCCCACGCAAGGAAGACAAGGATACACAGTCTAGCTTCAATATTATAAATTCGCCTCAGTTTGCAGATGAACTCAGACTTAGGTTGATAATCATTTTGAATATTTAGCAGTACTGTACCCATTGGTGATAAACTCGTTTTCAACCAATGATTCCCACAGCTACAGGATCACTATTTGTGGTAGACAAAATACTTACGCAGTGCTATCAGACGAAAACATCAACCTGACACAAACTGTGGGAAGTTTGTTTTACAACCTTCGTACCTGGATGAGCTTTGTCCTATTTGAGATGTCTGTGAACATGCTGCTTGAGACGATTTAAGACGAAACTAAATTCCTTCAGCTACGACAATGTTTAAATAAATCATCTTAACGGCACTAAATCTCGGTTTGTGAATCATTTACCGGCCGTACTCTGCCACATTTCGCTGGCTGGAAGGCAAAAAGCTTACTTTTTGTAGTTGCATGGCTTAGAATGAAAGTCTTTCTGTTTATTGCAAAGGAAAACAATTGATTTTCTAAAACATTGTCTGTCATACATAACTTGAAACAGGTCATGTCGACCAAATCATATGGAAGAACTGACAGCGGCGTATATCGGAAGGTAGCAAGATCTGTTACCTTTTCGTTTGGCAGTACTCGATAGCCATTTCTAGGCGCAAGTAAATGAAGAAAGGCAGCGCGTTTTTGTTATCAAGTACTTTAGTTTTAATGTTATCTACGAGTAATTACTGATGTTTGATATTAACATGAAAAGGATTCCGTAGACAGGGAAAGAACCTGTTCTTGGGAAACTACTTCTATAGTGACCAAAAGGCATCAAATGATCTTCAAGTACAGTGTTCCAGCAGCGGTATGAAGAAAATGACAGTAATAATGACGGTAATAATCGATTTATCCGGTAACTTCACACTTCACAGTGGATTTTCTCGAACTAAGAAATTTCCTGAATTAGTGAAAATTTCAAAATGGCTTCACATCGAGGCTATGATGCCTAGAAGAGTCTTTACATTCTGCTGACATGAGAATAGCATAATCTACGCCTCAGAAGCTTGCTTCTACTTAACCATTTAATAGACTCTAGTTTTTTCCTCGTCACTAATTTTGTAACCTAAGCACATCATCTGTTACAGAACACTCCTGGGGCTGGGAAATGTGGCCACAATGGTCTGGCGGAACGAACTATCACAGGTGCTATGCGTGGGTTCAGGCATTGACTTTTAAGAGGCACAAACAGATTTACTTTACACCTGGTAACATCAAGAGAAAGACGTTATAATCCAGAATCCGCATTAAACATCACGTTCCTTCATTACCAACTGGTCAGAGCCGGTTTACGTTGGGAAAAGACATAGGCGGAAGTCATGGTAAACAGAAATACAGTCGCCAGTAAACTTACTTACATTAGAAAATTTTATTTTATTTGATGAACCGATAGCCATTTAAAGGAACAGGGATCTCACTTTACTTATACTTGATTGAACTAGAGACGTTGAAAAATTTGGTGCTGGACTGTGATTCCAATTCGTATCTCCTCTTTCGAGGATTTGAATCTCCCTGAACAGTATAGTTCGATCATTTCGTTCCATTCCTCAAGACTGCAGTCTTCTCTAGGTCTCCTCGAAAGGTAAGTATGTGGGTCCGAATCCTGATCCAGTACAAAAATATTCATAAATTCATTTTAAGCCCTATCACGTGCACACCGGCGTGTTGGTGAAAATAAACGTACATTTTTAATGTCTGTTCATGTGTTGCCAACAATCGCAATAGGTGCAGTTATTTCTAGTCAAGCACGCACACATCTTACTATTGGTGAATAAACAACTGATACTTAAGCTGTACTCGTGGATGTACGGTAGGTGTGCAGTTTGAACCCTTATTTTAGATTCAAACGCCTAGCAGCTGGTAAGAAAAACCGATACGAAACATTTGGTTTCACTAAGTTAACAATCCGATTATGTGTTGGGTTCGTATCTCCGTCACAGAACTTCACATTATGTACTTCATCATTAAATGTATACACACTTCGTTACTTCAGAATAGAGGTCTTTGGTGGTTAGTTAACAGTGACGAAAGGGTCTTGATAGAAGTCCCGGTTTATTACAAAAACTGTCGTCTTTTATTTTCAAGTTTAGATTTGGTTACTTGTATTAGCAAAAATTTCGGTAATTCATGACTCTTCATGGCTGGTCATTAATATGATATGATTAGATTAGATTACATTAGATTAATTCTTGTTTCATAGATCATGAATACCATATTTCGTAATGATGTGGAACGTGTCATTATAATGAATGAGTTCTTTACATACCATGATTCAATTTCTTTACAATTTTTTACTCTCTCTCTGTCTCTGACACCCCCCCCCCCCCACACACACACAGATTCTTTTTTTTTATTTTTATTTGTTTGTTGAGCTCGACTATCGGTGAGTTTCTTAGTTTTGAGTACACTTACGAAAGAAATATATGAACAACTATGAGAGTTACTAATTAATGATGATTAGTTTGCAGTCAGTTTTGAGTATTATTAGTAACTACGCTCCATTCCCTAAACCTAGTTACAGAAATGCAAATCAGACGCATTACGTATTCCAGGTCGTAGCAGCCGCGACTTGGAGACACCAGCTATGGTCACTTCCCAGCCAGATGTAAGATCACCTCTGTTCGTCTTCTTCCTGCTGGTATTGTAACTGAGATTTGGTAACAAGGCAATGTAAGTTTGGCAACTCTGTGATCGACGAGTTACTTCCTGGTGTGCACGGAATTAAGCCTCAAAGTTCACTTGATTTTACCTGCTATTTCCATTGAATAATCTGAGTTAGTATCGCTTGAGGTGTAACAAAAGATTGTAAATTTACGGTTTTCAGCCCAGGAAAGTCGTTGCACGTGGAAATCGGAACTAATCTCGTCCTTCAAATATCGGTTTACTAGTTGTAGCCACAATTGGTCTCGTAGGAGGAAGGTAAGGCATATACTTCTCCGCCAGCTCTGTGGTAACGTGCTAAGCTGTGAAAAAGCGTCTGTTATGGTTCGCGGTTCGAATCTCACTGAGTATAGAGTTTTTATACCTTCTGTGATGGAGCTACAAGCAGTCAGATCAAACATCGATAAGGAAATCGCAAGAAAATACTTTCGGCTCATAGTGAAAGGGGAAAAACTTACAATGCTGCTCAGCAGGTAACGCCTCTTTCCGCCGCTGACAAGCAAATTTTGGGTTTCTAGGAATACATAACGTTATTTATGAAATGCCACATTTACATACCTCTTGAGTGTAACACAGCATACCAATTAAACACAGACCCAATCAAAATCTAAGTGAGTAGTATTTTACCAATTCGTGATGACAGAGGCACGCTCGTGTACAGATACTCAGTTTTATTAAAACAGACTTTCGTCGTAAAGTTATTGTGGGTAGTTTTATTACATTTCTTATAATACAGTTCACAATTTTCGTAAGGTTTCCTTTATTGTTGTTAAAACAGTAGTAAACATGAGAGAGAAATTAATCATCAACGATATATGCGAATTCTCTTATGTTATCTACAACAGTCTGAAAAGTCACATGCGGTTTGTTGATTATATGCATATAGAAAACTTGTTCTGAGTTAAAACTCTCAAACAAGGTTTGAAGAAGAATAAAATGCCACTACCAGACGACAGCTAATGTAGAAAATACTTTTCTGACTATTTTGGCATGATGCGCTCTCCCCATACATAATACAAGAGCTTCGAGATGCATCTGCTGCCTGGCCGTCTATTAAACCTTAAAAGAACTAAATGTCACAGAAGTTAGCCCTTTTTCCACATACGACTATTTTGGGTTGAGAAGTGAAGGGAATTATGTTACAAGTTCCATTAGATTGATAACTTTAGAAGACAGCAGAATTGCGTATTAAAAATGTAGTAGTGAATGTACTCAAACTTGAGACATCTTATCTACCGCGCGCGATACTTAGCATTACGCTACTACCTGACACGTAGCTATAACAGCTCCAGAAGTTAACAACAATTCGTTCAGAGGTTCTACATTCCACAGCGCTGTGGGATAATGCATATGGCCAGGTCAATACTTACGAGAGGCAAACAGTTATACCTTTTCTTTTGCACTGCACGACGTTCTCAACAAACAGATAGCGCAATTGAGTAGCTCAAGTGGAAAGGAACACTTCCTATTTAAATTTCTGCATCCTACACTGTTGGCAGTTCTGTGTAGGTGGCAGTTACGTGATTTTATTTCGGTGATTACAAAATAAAGTTGAATGTATGAGGCAGCTAGTTCATGGTGATTCGGTCAACCAAGTAAATGAATTTACTGAACATGCTCCAAATTGATACAGGGAGCCTGTGTGTCAGAATTCTTATCGAGTGTGCCGCAACGGTGTTATGATAGAAAATGAATCATACAGAAGAGGCGTTGGTGGTCTGTTGGATTGGTTATAGGTTCCTCTGATGATGGTCTGTGTTCGATTTCAGCTTCTGCCTTTGATTTTTGATAGGGAGAGACAGATTCTAATCTCTTCTGGCCACGCCAAGCGAAGAAAGTATAATGGCATTATGGTCTGAAATTCAATTTGAAAATGATATTCCTTCTCTACCAAGTAGACGTTAGGTTGAGCCACAATAAAGTCTGGAGTCGCGACATGTAGATACTCTATCACCAGTAACCTTTCTTATATCAGTTATTAATTTCTAGTGACGAAACAAACGCTATGTAGGATCACAGGACACTTATTCCATCTTTTATCTGAGCTTCTTTATGTCGATAAAATTGGTTCTGAACTGGGAATGCAACTCGGACCGTCCTTAACGCGGAATTTGATCCCTTCGTGACAATACAGCTCGGCTACAATTTGTTGTTTGTTCAAAACTGCAGATTCCTCGACATCTCCACATATTGCACGTAAATGGGTTCGAATCCTGGCCCGGCACTAAAGATTTCATATGTATTATCAAAATCTAGCATGACATCAGTTTAATGTATTTTCATTCGTTGTCAACAATAACGATATTTGATGTTTTTGACTCCCAGGGAGACACAGAACTATTTGAGAGATCACTGTAAGTTCAAGATGTTATTCCGAGATGCTGGTGGAGAAAAATTCGGTAGCTGACGTCTCTTTGTGTGTAGTCAACAACGATAGGCGTTAAGCTCTATTCCCAGTCAGCACTGAACTCTTGTCATATTATTTCTAGTTCAAACATGCTCACATGTCACTGCTGGTGCAACAAACCCATATTTAACATTCGTTTTCTCTAGAATATCACAGCGATAGGTGCCGGGTTGGAGTCCTGGGAAGGAAAAAAATAATGTTTCGTCTCGTCATTTCAGTTAAAACATCTAGCTACTGCCGAGAAAATGCGATATGTCAAAGTTGATTGTGCTTCGATATCTATCCGATTAGGTTCTGGGTTCGAATCCCTGTCCACAAAGCTTAACCTCACGGCATTTCAAATAAGTTACTTGTGAATAAGCAATATTTAATATCTCTCGTAGTTCGTTAACAGGGACAATTGATACTGGGTAGGAATTCGCGTCCGTTAAAAGTGTTTGCGTTATGTAATTTGAAGTTGATATTTAATAACTGATACTGTCTAAAATCGAGGTATATCACTCTCTGTATGCCTAATCAGGAATGACTGTTAGTTTCCGTCAGTCACGAAATCTTTGGTTGGTCTGCATGACCTGGGTTTGAATCCATATGCAGAACGAGACGGTTCGTCGTGTCATTTGAAGTTCGTACATATTCTCAACTAGCTGCTCGTGAATAACGTAAATTTTTAATGTCATTTTGTGTTAAATAATAAGTACGGTATGTTACTTTGAAGAGGAAATCATGAATACGACGAACTTACTACGTGCATTACCTATCTGACGTAATAATGAGAGTGGTAACATTTCAAAAAAATGGCTCTGAGCACTATGGGGCTTAACTTCTGAGGTCATCAGTCCCCTAGAACTTAGAACTACTTAAACCTAACCAACCGAAGGACTTCACACACACCCATTCCCGTGGCAGGATTCGAAACTGCGACCGTAGCGGTCGCGCGGTTCAAGGTAACATTTCAGGTATGTCGTTTATTTTAATAAATGTGAGCTTACAAGCCTTAAGGACAGTCATATCTGTGATAAGGTGTTCCGTGATACTTGTAGTATCGTAGTATTACTTTACATCTTGAGTTATTGCGATACAGCGCAGTGTTTTCTAGTGGTGACTTGTTGGAACCATTTTCAATAGTCAAACGACTGTACCAAGGGGCGATTAGAGGACCTGCTAGACAGCTGCGTTATGTGGGTTGCATGCGAATCAGGCGAAATGCAATTCAGGGCGTTCGGATACTTTTGAATGCGACTGTACATGCCGCGCTCAGTCTGAAAAAAAGTTGGCGGCCGACGCCAAATATATGCTCTGTAGCCACTCTTAGGATAAGTGCTGAGTGTGAGGGGAGGAATGATGATCGGCCACAAAGTTGAAATACAATAATTTTGACAAAAAATAAGCACGCTGTTATCAAAACCACGAAAAGTTTCGGTACTGAAACAGCCGGAGGACGGTCTTAACTTTGGAAACAATGGACTTCCTCCAGGCAGCTTGGCGAACATCACGGATCAAATACTGCATACTTTTGCTTGTGCTGTCCGTATCCGCACAGATGTGAGAGCCTCCCACGCGGCTGTTCGTTGCGGCAATAGAGATATGCGAAAGGTCGTTCGTATTGATAGAAATGTTGACGTTAACTGCTGATTAAACCATTGTAACAGACCATTAAATGACATTTCCGTTAGCATCTAAAAGTCACACTGTATAAACAATGCGTAATACTCATATTCAGTTTGAAACTACCCATTCTAAATGATTCTCTGAGCTAACACTAGATCGACTATAATACATGCTGTACAGTATTTAGGGGTTTAATATTGCCACCTGTCGCGACATACAGGGTGAAACAACTTTTCCAACATAGTTTCTTAGTTCAGCGGCATTTTCTGAGTATTTTGTTAGCTGGGCGCCCTCGTCTCCAGCGCCTCACTACAGAGTAATTACCTTTCGTTGCATTTCTTACCCCGTTTCACTCTCTATCTATAAAACAGTTTAGCTGTCAACGGTATGCAATGTGTGTCTTGTTTGGAAATAAACTTGCTCCATTTACTCAGCCAACAGTAAAGCACACTTCGATCTTCGGTTCAGTGCTGCTCATTTCTGTCTTGCGATCGTTTACCGACAGTATTATTTGTGCGTGAAGAGTGGTACACAGCTGTAGGAATCGGTTTAATAATGAAGAATTGGCTTATTGGCACCTCGTGTGTAGATGATTGCTATGGAGGAGCAACATAGCGCCTCAAAGCTGATGAAGAGAACACGGCAAGTGCCATAACCCAAATACCCAGAAACTTCAGTCTGTTGGAGAGGGGTCACAATAAGCGAACACGTCCGTAGATACTCGACCGTTTTTGAAAAAACGACGGTCAGATTTTTCTAACGTTTTTGAAGTATTATTTATGTGTTTCTTACAGCGCGATATCCTCATAGGAAATGGTGGCACGGTGGTTAGAGTTACTGCTTCTGCAGGTTGCGTCCTGCGTTCAAAACTCAATTTTATTTTTGTTGTCATTTATATATCCATATCTGTAGGAGATTACTAAAAGAATGTTTCCAGTATATATTGACATTACGTTGTCATTATTCGTCTATAATTGTATGTCAGATGAATGAGTTTAAAAAATGTGAAAATTATTTGAAATTATTTTAGCTGAAATTCCTGCAGTGTACCTTGATGCACAATGAATTGCAAAACGTCAGTTTTCGGAAAAAGGTGATGCGCTATGCATGGTTTGCAGTGATATTGTTGCCAACGCACAGAATCTTCACCAATGCAAACGATGTTTCTTTCGTGAGTAAGATTCATACGAAGAAATACCACTGTGGCGAGCCTGCCTTCGCGCGATGCTCTTAGTGTTAAGAATGTGGGTGTTTAGGACGTTTCTACGATCGGTATCATCCGAGGAAAGGCACCAAATCTTCCTGAAGAACAGATATGAATAGAATATAAGAAATAGTATAAGATTTGGTATGAGAATGAAATATCAGAATGTGAGAATCTGAAACGATTGTAACCTCTCAACATACCAAACACACATATATAACAAAGTACGACACTTACTGAGAAATGCAGTTGTAATTTTACAATTACTATAACCGACTTGTATCCCCTAATTTGTAAGAAACATTCCACGGGCAAGGGAAGATGAATGGAAACCATAAAAATAAAATAAAATAAATAGCACGGGGTGCAAAATTAAGAAGTCACTATTTCGTCGCAGTAGATCACGCGGTGAAAGGTACTTAAAATACATTAGACATACCTCAAAAATTTTCACGGTCGTTCCCTCAGAAACGGTCGAGTATCTACGGATAAGTCGATACACGTATTCCTTTATTTTGGCACCTTTTCCATTGAACGAAGTTCCTGGGAAATTTAACGATGGGACTTGCCGTGTTCTCCTCATGAGTTGTTACTGCAGTGACGGCAACCACATCATAATACTCTGCTTTGGCGTGTGTACATGGGCACTAAGGAATAACCGGAACTTTACGGGTAATGAAGATGACATCTTACAGAGTATTTCACTGTTTTAAATGCCTTTTTACAGAAACAAAAGCGATTTGGGGAGCAAACTGAATAAATCGTGATTACATCATTAATCTGCGACGAGCCATCGGAGACAACAGGTTCCTTATGCGAAAATACTCAGTAAATATCTCTAAACAACCTCCTAAAATTTGTCGGTGGATTACAGGTTCACATTTAGATTTGTAGGGAAAACGGATCGGAATGTTATGTATTTGCGTGTAATTCAAAATTCACGGAGCTATCGGTACTTTACTGTTTCTCGTAATACACTCCTGGAAATGGAAAAAAGAACACATTGACGCCGGTGTGTCAGACCCACCATACTTGCTCCGGACACTGCGAGAGGGCTGTACAAGCAATGATCACACGCACGGCACAGCGGACACACCAGGAACCGCGGTATTGGCCGTCGAATGGCGATAGCTGCGCAGCATTTGTACACCGCCGCCGTCAGTGTCAGCCAGTTTGCCGTGGCATACGGAGCTCCATCGCAGTCTTTAACACTGGTAGCATGCCGCGACAGCGTGGACGTGAACCGTATGTGCAGTTGACGGACTTTGAGCGAGGGCGTATAGTGGGCATGCGGGAGGCCGGGTGGACGTACCGCCGAATTGCTCAATACGTGGGGCGTGAGGTCTCCACAGTACATCGATGTTGTCGCCAGTGGTCGGCGGAAGGTGCACGTGCCCGTCGACCTGGGACCGGACCGCAGCGACGCACGGATGCACGCCAAGACCGTAGGATCCTACGCAGTGCCGTAGGGGACCGCACCGCCACTTCCCAGCAAATTAGGGACACTGTTGCTCCTGGGGTATCGGCGAGGACCATTCGCAACCGTCTCCATGAAGCTGGGCTACGGTCCCGCACACCGTTAGGCCGTCTTCCGCTCACGCCCCAACATCGTGCAGCCCGCCTCCAGTGGTGTCGCGACAGGCGTGAATGGAGGGACGAATGGAGACGTGTCGTCTTCAGCGATGAGAGTCGCTTCTGCCTTGGTGCCAATGATGGTCGTATGCGTGTTTGGCGCCGTGCAGGTGAGCGCCACAATCAGGACTGCATACGACCGAGGCACACAGGGCCAACACCCGGCATCATGGTGTGGGGAGCGACCTCCTACACTGGCTGTACACCACTGGTGATCGTCGAGGGGACACTGAATAGTGCACGGTACATCCAAACCGTCATCGAACCCATCGTTCTACCATTCCTAGACCGGCAAGGGAACTTGCTGTTCCAACAGGACAATGCACGTCCGCATGTATCCCGTGCCACCCAACGTGCTCTAGAAGGTGTAAGTCAACTACCCTGGCCAGCAAGATCTCCGGATCTGTCCCCCATTGAGCATGTTTGGGACTGGATGAAGCGTCGTCTCACGCGGTCTGCACGTCCAGCACGAACGCTGGTCCAACTGAGGCGCCAGGTGGAAATGGCATGGCAAGCCGTTCCACAGGACTACATCCAGCATCTCTACGATCGTCTCCATGGGAGAATAGCAGCCTGCATTGCTGCGAAAGGTGGATATACACTGTACTAGTGCCGACATTGTGCATGCTCTGTTGCCTGTGTCTATGTGCCTGTGGTTCTGTCAGTGTGATCATGTGATGTATCTGACCCCAGGAATGTGTCAATAAAGTTTCCCCTTCCTGGGACAATGAATTCACGGTGTTCTTATTTCAATTTCCAGGAGTGTAGATAAGTTCGAAGAACATTAGGGTAGTTTTCGCCTGTCTGTCACCTGTACTTCCTGCAGGTAACATTTCCGTACGCATCGTAACATTGGCCGGTAAAAGTAAAATGTTAATGCCTATTGAATATAGAACCGATCTTCAACCAAAACTGGACATTCCGAAATGTGCAATTGAGCTAGTTCCGTATCAACTAAAATACTCGCTGTAATATTTTTCAGGCTTGTTGTAGGGATTTTCGTCACCCCCATACATGCTGGTTATGAATACTCAGACTGCAGTCTCTAGCGAATCCCGTCTTACAGTTAATTAAAGTTTTCGACGAAAACACACTTCTGCAAGTGACACTGATAGAACTGCAATCTGCTACGGTGGTCTGATCTCAGGACCTGGACGCGTTGAAGATGGTATAGGTAGAGCAGGTGCTGGTGTAATACCGCGTAGACAACAGAATGACCCACGACTTCTGCTGCTGCCGATTGCCGCACACTGGTTCCAGGTCCTTCGGTCAGTCAGTAAATATAGCAAACGCCCCTACATCGGAGATATGTGGATTGCCGAGGCCGTCAACCTTGTGGGGTGCTAGAAAACCTGTTTAACGGTGACGAAATGTCACGGTTGGTTCTCTGCGTTTCCTCCTTGTCTGTTGCGCGTTCCTTTTGAAATTCCTGCTTCGCGCTCTGCTGTTTCCTTACCCTAGCCAGAGGACACTGTGGTGTTGCTGCGGCCGGCTGCCTGCCGTGTTTGCGGGAGAGCGTCGGTTGGAAGGAGGAACTCTGCTTGTGGACGTCTGAGAGCGTACAGGAGACCACTCCGTTTTTGTTGATGGTTTGGCGTGACTCGTGCCAGGTGTGATGCATCGTTAAAGCCATGATAGGAGCCAATGTTACTGTCTTGGTCGCAGGTGGATCCAAGGGGATGAGGCCTGGTTGTCCATCGAAACTCCTGCGGATGTCATCGCACATAAAGTAAGACGTTTTGGCCATTATTTGCGTCATTTGCGAGCAACTGGGGATTCCGGCGTCTGCAGTAATTCGGCGAAGATAGTTTCGTTGGTGTGTAAATGATTGAACAAGGAGCAGTTTATTTAATGCTCATCTTTTGCTCGTGTTCTGTGTGTGCTGCTTGCGAGTGTAAACTTGACTCTCACCTTCGTCTGTTGACTTTAAGCACATCGTCAAATACTGAATCCAAGTAGTGACTTTCAATTAATTAGCTGAATTCTTTCTTTCCTCGTCACGACGCATGTTAAATGGCGAAGTAATATTGTAGACCTTAACTTGCTACCTCTTTGCGTGGCATCAATAACAGAGCCTAACCTGTTAACTAATTAAGGCTTGTGGTAAACAAAGGTATTATCTGAAATGTCAGTGATTTATGTTGCACTAGTTAATACAGGGGTATGAACGGAAGTGTTGCCACGTCTGACGTGTAAGGGAATCCTGCTAGTTTTGGTTGTTTTGGAAACTTTAATTGAGAGAGAAACTAGTGTGCTTTAGTCCTACCTCCGGTTAAGGCTATATTCGGGCTCTGGCATTTGTACTGCAAGCTGCAATATTATCCTGTTGTTTCATGGTTGTTTTGTTCTCAAACTAGGTGTTTGGGATAAGCATACTTGGGCTTCAGCTGAGTGTTCAGTCTATTGACTGTCCACCGTACGCCACATCGGTAATGGTCAACCTGTCATCAGTTGATTTCAGTGCTGTAGTTAGTTGCAAATTAGTACTGGTTCCATTACCTTCTGACCAGGGTTCTTGCTCGACGCTTGTCTTTAAATACGCCGTTAACCTGGTCAACGTTTGTTGTGGCTAGCCTATATTAATCACTGCTCAATAGCCCACCACAATTTGTCGGGGGTCAGAAGCCGTGTATGTGTTATTTATTCCTTTATTCTAGTCAATCTATAAGCATGCTAAATTTTTTTACTCCAGGTAGCCATTAAGTTGCCATTTTGGGGGTGTTTAGGTGGCGTGCGGCTCCTTTGAGTACAGATTTGTCAATTTCCAATTTAATGTTTTTCCACCAGTTTTTAATCGAGCTGTGGAATCTAAATGTTTTTTTATTACTAGTGAGCTGTACTTAATGTCATATTGTAAAGAAAGGAACTTATTGGAGGTTAACTGTCGCCGTACGTTGTTGTGGACGGTGCACTTTCCTGTTATTCACCTTAATGTTCTAGTCGATGCGTAAACTTGCTAATTATTTTCCCTTTATTTGCCTGCCTTGATGTTATAAGTGACTGTTTCATAACCTGTTATTTAACGCGCCTACGCGCATATTTATATTTATGGGAGAACTTAAATTGTGTTCGCCTGTTGAACCTTAACTAAAGTGCAGAAAACTGAATCAGGTGTTTATTATTGTTCTGGTGCTGTTATCTGTCAAGTGTAACGCGCGACATTTTCTTGGTCTGTTATCAAGTGTTACAATAAATGCAAATTGTAGTGAAGTGATGTGCTATTTCAGTTGTTCCCGTGATTTCCTATCTCCGCATATAATATTTAATTGTTTGGTATAAGACTGATTAAGCCTTTGTTGAAATATTTGCGAGAGGTGCGCGTGTCACACCTGTGTCCTTGAAAAACGAAGAACTTTGCCGAACAGCTTTTCAGATGGTTCCTTGCGACTTGATATATATTTCCGAGTAGAGGACACGGGCACGCAGATTACTCCCGGTTGCTAATCCCTAGCAGAAAATCATGTCTGCCATTTCACATCTGGAGCATGCCTCCATCGGTAACATGTGGAATGTAATCAACCATTCGTGTATAGAACAGTACATCACAGTAACAGAAAACATAACAATTAAGTCATTTTTTTAAGTACTAAATAGCGACTCTACGATAAATACCCCGCGCTGCAAGTAATTTACTGCACAATAACACATACTAAAAAACTAAGACTACAGTACCTACAACGTAACGCGAACAACGCAACTACCTGTTGACTGCCCGGTGCTCAGACTGATGGGTACGTTAGAGCAGGTCTGCTCAGGAGATAGCTCGTAGCGTGAGCAGTGAGTGCTCGCGACAAAATGTGACTGTCAGAAGTCATTATGTAGCGCAGGGGAATTGAAAACCGTGCTTTGTCTTCAGAATGACAGTGTGCAAAGTTAGTCGTAGTTTTAAACGCTGTCTTATGTACTTGATGGGGCAGTGATTAAAGTGGAGAATACCTCTATGAAAATCGGTGAAAAGCAGGAGTATGACCGGGTTAGAAACATCAAAGCGAAGGTCAGACACAGAATCAATTGACAACACTTTAGTGCAGGATGTTTTAGTTAGAACTTAAAGACTTGCAGCGTGACAGGCAATCTCATGATGAAATAAGTCTTGCAGTCGTATAAAAACTTTTTTCAATACAAGTATTCAGCTAAGATTACGTCGATGTCTGGACCTTCATGTCTGTGCCAGCAACTATTTTTTCCATAATGAAGAGAACGAAATCGACATACAGGAGAGGCTTCAGTTTAAAAGATCACCTTAGAATTAGCGGTGCTCAGAAAGTGACACCAGTCATTGATGCTTTAGTGAAAAGCAAAATAAGTATTATTTATTGACGTGTTTAACGAGTGAATAAAATAGTAAAAAACACATGTTGATGGAAATGTAAATTTGTGTGAAAACGACATTCATCATAAAGCTAAAATAACAAACATCATGTTTCGCACATCACTGCCTAATGTTCTTTGCCTTAACAAGTAACATGTTTCAAAGGGTTCAAATGGCTCTGAGCACTATGGGACTCAACTGCTGTGGTCATTAGTCCCCTAGAACTTAGAACTACTTAAACCTAACTAACCTAAGGACATCACACACACCCATGCCCGAGGCAGGATTCGAACCTGCGACCGTAGCAGTCGCACGGTTCCGGACTGCGCGCCTAGAACCGCGAGACCAACGCGGCCGGCTAACATGTTTCATTTCATAATAATTTCTCATCAATGCAAAAGTTTTCGGTAGTAAATTTACAACGGGAGGCATTAATTAGCCCCCGTGAAGCGGCACATCTCTATATCACTTTTCTGTGGCAACGGAATAGACTCGTTGACTACAGTTACTCGAGCCGAACTGCCTTGTTCCGTTTCCTCCCCGAGCGAGGTGGTGCAATGGTTAGCACTGGACTCGCATTCTGGAGATGGACGGTTCAAACCCGCGTCCGGCTGTTTCGATTTAAGTTTTCCGTGATATCACAATGAAGCCACTGGCAAATACTGGGAGGGTCCCTTTGAAAAGGCATGTCCGACTTTCTTCCCCATCCTTACCTAATTGGTTGGGACCGACGACCTCGGTGTTTGGTCCCCCCGCCAAAAAATTAACCAACCAATCCGATTCCTCCTCCCCTCCTCTCCACTCCCCTTCCCCTTCCATTACTCGCAGTGAGCCGCTCTGTTGCTCACGGCTGTAGGGTGAGCTCGAGTCAGCTTGCACGAGCAGATCGGTGAACAGGACTGAATGCAGTAGAATACTGGATGTCGATACAGTGAGACATGTACAGTAGTAAAACCGGTTGATGAATCACCACAGGGCAACAACTGTGTCCATACAGTAATTGTTTCACCTACAGGGTGGCAATTATTGAACTAAATGAAATAAAATCGCCATAACTTCTGAACGGTTTGCGTTAGGACGTTCAAACTGCACGGTTGGCTGTGGGGCATAATTATGGGAGTTAATATGTAAATATGGTTTGGTTTGGCAACGAAGCCCACTTTCATTTGGATGGTTCATCAGTAAGCAAAATTGGTACACTTGGGGTACTGAGAATCCGCACTTCGCGATCGAGATGTCTCTTCACCTTCAACTGGTGACTATGTGGTATGCAATGTCCTGTCACGGAATAAGTGGTGCGATATTCCTCGATGGCATGGTCATTACCGAACGGTATGTGGAAGTTTGGGAAGATGGTTTCTTCCCCATTATCCAAAGTGACCCTGGTTTCAACAAGGTGTGGTTCTTGCAAGATGGAGCTCGAACCCATCGCAGCAGGAGGGTGTTTAATGTCTTGGAGGAGCAGCTAGGGGTCTGCATACTGACTCTGTGGTACCCAGAGGCCAATGGCATGGGTCTCGATTGGCCATCATATTCTGCCGGTCAGGGTTGCCGAGCGGTTCTAGGCGCTACAGTGTTGAACCGCGTGACCGCTACGTTCGCAGGTTCGAATCCTGCCTCGGGCATGGATGTGTGTGATGTCCTTAGGTTAGTTAGGTTTAAGTAGTTCTAAGTTCTAGGGGACTGATGACCTTAGAAGTTAAGTCCCATAGTGCTCAGAGCCATTTGAACCATCATATTCTCCAGATCTGAACACATGCTGAGTCGTGGCTGGCTCGCGTTGAAGCCATTTGTTCTTTGGCAGTTTTTCGCAGTTGAGTAGCATCTTATTTCTCGCTGAGTTACTACCATAACGAGTTGCTGACTTGCCTCCATCAGTGGCAGCAGCAGCGCTTATCGAGACTAGTACTGCTGTACAATTGTTGGTGTGACTGCTTTATTTCCATGTGGTGGTGTGTGTGGTAGTTGGTCGGTTGGGACAGAACAGCGAGGAAGTCTCTGTGGTGCGAGGTCAGTCCGGGACCGCTGGCGGCGTGCACACATGGTCAGTTTGTGAGGCGCTAGCTGCGCGAGCTACGAAGTTCGTTGCCAACCGAACCTGGACACTGGAGTGATCAGTTAACCTTTTACGAAACCTCAACTGCTGTGACATCTCTTCGTTCATTGCCGGTTGTTGTTTCCTGGGCCGTTCCGGCTAGCAGCAACGTATGGTGTTTTGGGAGTTGGCGAAATTTTGCAGCTGTCTTCCTGTATGGTCTTTAACTATTAAATTGATTGTCACTTATTAGTGAAGTGCACCAGCAGTATTTTCTGCCTTGGGGCCGTTAACGCCCCAGTTACCTGCCCTGGTCGTTAGCGTAGTTTTCTGGCAGTGTGTTATCCTCGCCATGTTGATGTTGTTCGACATGGTTTGTTGTTCGACGGACTTTTAGTTGTTTGTTCACATTTTTCTCTTAAGAGTGATTATTGTGCCTTGCCTGTTTTTAGATGCCAATTTTGAAGACATAGTGTGGCTGGTATCTTCGTCCTCAGCTGATATTTTCTGTTGTCGTACCGTTGGTCGGGCAGAAGGGGGTTGATTAGGTTATTGGTCGGTCCTTCAGCCGTCCATGGATCGGGTCGCCATCTAATAGTTTAACCTTAGTCTTGGCTGCCTGTCTCACCTCACCTTACGTTAGAGCTACCTCCTCAGGCCGACCCTTGGAACACTTCTGAGCACCACTGTCCTGTTGGTTTTAGATTGTGATTTTCATTTCAGTCTGATGTACTGTCTCAGGCTTACAGTCGTCTACTAATTTAGTTTGTTTTAATTTTAAAATAAGGCCTTCAGCCGACTTATTTGAAGATTGATTTGTTTAAAAACTAAATTTTTAACGTTTGTTCTGTCCGAAGTTTTTGGTATTCAGGACTTAAGCCCTGAGTTGTTCAATGTCCAGTGTGTGGGCTTCAGCCGAGCTTTCACGTGAAATATTTGTAAGATTAGGCCTTCAGCCGTCTTAAATTAAAATTTTGAAAATTGATTTGTTTAAAAGTAATCTTTTAAACAAATTGCTCTATCTGTAATTCTTATTATCCAGGCCCTAAGCCCTGAGTTGTTCAATGTCTTGTGTGTAGCCTTCAGCAGAGTATTTACGTGAAATCTTTTTTTCTTAAGTAAAGCCTTCAGTCCCGTGTATTCTTTAAAACTAATTTTTATAACTTGTGTTCAGGCCTTCAGCTGTTCTTGTTTTTGGTGTGGTTTCGGGCCTTCAGCCAAGAAGGTATTGCAAGTTTTCTTAACTAGGCCTTCAGTCGTTTTGTTTTAATTTGATCCTTTTAAGGCAATGTGTAATTAAGTGGGTCTTAGTAAAATAAATTTAGTGTGTTTTGTGCAACTAACAGTAACTGATTACGGCCATCTCCACAACCATAACCTGATCCGCTCTATCCTGCGAAGCCAGATTTCACATGCGACTCCTTTTTATTGGGCTACATTAAAGACAAGATGATCAGCAATAACCCTGAAACCACTGAAAACAGGCATTCAGCACGTCGTCGACAGTACCGATATTTCGCCATTTCAGCGGCTCACTCAAAATTTCGCTAATCGCCTGCACGGCATCATCGTCAATGATGGCAGGCATATCGAACATGACATAACCTAAATCCGAGTATCCGTAGTGATGTTTACATGTTGAATAAGGTGTGTGCACGCCGCAGTTTGTAGCTAATTTAGGTTTTTTTAACATAGTTCAATAACTGTCACCTATAACGGTTATACTACCTGCCACGAAGACGGTACATCCACAACCAACCGTCTTCAGCCATTATGAACAAATTTACAGGAAGTATGCTTCTCCGAACCCATGTTTATTGGTATTTTTTACTTGTTCGGATGTTTACTACTATCTCCCAAACTATTTGGCATTTTTAACACCCTTTATGAGCCGTAGTTGTGTGCGGCTCTTCGGAAAGCGCGCCAGACGGAGTGCTTTCGCTTCGCGTCTAGTGCTTGCCGTGGCGCTTTCGGTTTGGCGCGTTGTTTGGATCGCTACCGCCCTCTGGCGGGAGGTGGAGCGAGTGTACGGTCGCGTGACGATCGAGGAGTACGTACTGGGCGGCGACCGAGAGAGGTGGTGGCGCGAGCGGGGCCCTGCTTTTGGGGGTCGTCAACTGCTCGCCAAGTGCTTTGGCCGACCTCTTGGCTGTCAAGGGCTAAGGCTGCCTTACCCGCATGTACGTGGCTTACAGAGCTTAGAAGCCGTGGTGCAGGAGATCAGTGCGTGGGACCGTATGTCTTCTTATCGGCCGTTGAAACCACTGGCAGCGGTTGGCTCTGACGAGCATTTGGAAGTGTGACGTGTTCCCGGCGCTGGGGCGGAGTGTGAGAAGTTGAGTAATGTTTTTATGCAACAGAGAAGGTTTTAAAGTGAAGTGTATGAGTTTTTTCACAAGTGGTTTTGTTGGGGTCGTCCCACCACAGTTTACGTTTGCCTGCCAGCGGGAATGTGGTGATTGCTTCTTGGTCGGGCCGTTTTCATTCACATCTCGATCGGGTGATTTAGGGTCGGTGTCGCGGATCTCTGTGGTTCGGAGTATGTGCAGGCACCGCCCTTGCTACATCTTCTGGTTTTGGGTAACTCGGGGAGGTGGCGGTTTGTAATAGAAGTTTTGGGGTTGATCTACTATGGCCCTGTAGACCACCAGTAACTATTCCGCCTATTGTGATTTGGGCGCCTTTACACGTGTCACTCCCTCACCGAGCTAACGATAATTTTTTGTTGCGAACTGCCTTTAATGTGGAAGTTCGTATGCTGGCTTATTAACATTTATATATATACACTCCTGGAAATTGAAATAAGAACACCGTGAATTCATTGTCCCAGGAAGGGGAAACTTTATTGACACATTCCTGGGGTCAGATACATCACATGATCACACTGACAGAACCACAGGCACATAGACACAGGCAACAGAGCATGCACAATGTCGGCACTAGTACAGTGTATATCCACCTTTCGCAGCAATGCAGGCTGCTATTCTCCCATGGAGACGATCGTAGAGATGCTGGATGTAGTCCTGTGGAACGGCTTGCCATGCCATTTCCACCTGGCGCCTCAGTTGGACCAGCGTTCGTGCTGGACGTGCAGACCGCGTGAGACGACGCTTCATCCAGTCCCAAACATGCTCAATGGGGGACAGATCCGGAGATCTTGCTGGCCAGGATAGTTGACTTACACCTTCTAGAGCACGTTGGGTGGCACGGGATACATGCGGACGTGCATTGTCCTGTTGGAACAGCAAGTTCCCTTGCCGGTCTAGGAATGGTAGAACGATGGGTTCGATGACGGTTTGGATGTACCGTGCACTATTCAGTGTCCCCTCGACGATCACCAGTGGTGTACGGCCAGTGTAGGAGATCGCTCCCCACACCATGATGCCGGGTGTTGGCCCTGTGTGCCTCGGTCGTATGCAGTCCTGATTGTGGCGCTCACCTGCACGGCGCCAAACACGCATACGACCATCATTGGCACCAAGGCAGAAGCGACTCTCATCGCTGAAGACGACACGTCTCCATTCGTCCCTCCATTCACGCCTCTCGCGACACCACTGGAGGCGGGCTGCACGATGTTGGGGCGTGAGCGGAAGACGGCCTAACGGTGTGCGGGACCGTAGCCCAGCTTCATGGAGACGGTTGCGAATGGTCCTCGCCGATACCCCAGGAGCAACAGTGTCCCTAATTTGCTGGGAAGTGGCGGTGCGGTCCCCTACGGCACTGCGTAGGATCCTACGGTCTTGGCGTGCATCCGTGCGTCGCTGCGGTCCGGTCCCAGGTCGACGGGCACGTGCACCTTCCGCCGACCACTGGCGACAACATCGATGTACTGTGGAGACCTCACGCCCCACGTGTTGAGCAATTCGGCGGTACGTCCACCCGGCCTCCCGCATGCCCACTATACGCCCTCGCTCAAAGTCCGTCAACTGCACATACGGTTCACGTCCACGCTGTCGCGGCATGCTACCAGTGTTAAAGACTGCGATGGAGCTCCGTATGCCACGGCAAACTGGCTGACACTGACGGCGGCGGTGCACAAATGCTGCGCAGCTAGCGCCATTCGACGGCCAACACCGCGGTTCCTGGTGTGTCCGCTGTGCCGTGCGTGTGATCATTGCTTGTACAGCCCTCTCGCAGTGTCCGGAGCAAGTATGGTGGGTCTGACACACCGGTGTCAATGTGTTCTTTTTTCCATTTCCAGGAGTATATATATATATATATATATATATATATATATATATATATATATATATATATATATATATATATATATATGTGTGTGTGTCAATTTAAAATCTCATTATTGGCAAGTTGTTAATGTCATACCTGGTAATCTCCTTTCATAATGGAAATTGTCAAGCTACTTCAAATTATTTTGTATTTCTTTTTTTTAAAAGAAATGCCAGACTTAAAAATTTATTACTGAGAGAGCCTTTTAAAATAAAACATAACCTTATCAATGTGTGTTTTTTCACCAGCACTTCCTGGCCCCTACTTCCACGAAAACGTTTTCGGAATAACATGTGTACATAAGTTGTTGTTTGTGAATCGCCCTAGTTGACGGTTCATTTTATACTTTCCTTTCCGCTTTTTGTACCCGAAACGCTGCGAGGCGATGTTCAATCTAGCGGTGGGCAGGCTTGACCTTTTGGCTCATCAACGTATCATGCTAAACTACCGCCAGCTGCGCAGCGCTCGGAGAGGGGCGGCTACTTACCGACAAACCAGGGGTTGCGGCGGTTGTTCTCGACGGTGAGCGACAGGAAGTAGTCGTGGAAGCCCTGCACGGGATTGGCCTGCGGCTGCACGGACAGCGTGCCTTCCACCTCCAGCTCGTTGCCGTCGGACACGAGCGAGCGCGCGCTCCAGCCGTCCGAGCCGATCCACGAGAAGGAGCCGGTGGCGTTGCAGCGCCGCACCGCGCGCATCACACCCGCCACCTCCTGGTCCGAGCCGAAGATGATGGCACCTGCGGCACAGAGGGCGCGGCTGCCGTTACCAAGGGCTCCCAAACACACTGAAGCGCCATAGGGACTGGTATAGGGATGCGTATTCGAACACAGAGACAGGTAAGCAGGCAGTATACGGCGCTGCCGCCGGCAACACCTCTATAAGATAACAAGTGCCTGGCGCAGTTGTTAGATCGGTAACTGCTGCTATAACGGCAGGTCATCAAGACTTAAGTGAGTTTGAACATGGTGTTACAGTCGGCGCACGAGCGATGGGACACAGCATGTCCGAGGAAGCGATGAAGTGGGAATTTTCCCGTGCGACTATTTCACGAGTGTACAATGAATATCAGGAATCCGGGAAACATCGGATCTCCGACATCGCTGCGGCCGAAAGAAAATCCAGCAAGAACGGGACAAACGACGACTGAAGAGAATCAGTGTACGTGACAGAAATGCAATTATTCCGGAAATTGCTGCAGATTTCAGTGCCGCGCTATCAACAAGTGTCAGAGTGAGAACCATTCAACGGAACATAATCGATATGGGCTTTCATAATCGAAGGCATGTCAGCAGGGGACTGTTCAAGCTGGTAGAGGCTGTAATGGTGTGGAGCGTGTGCAGTTGGCGTGAATGGGACACCTGATACGTCTAGATACGAATATGACAAGTGACACGTATGTAAGCATCCTGTCTGATCACTTACATCCAATTCATGTCCGTTGTGCATTCCGACGGGCTAGGGCAATTCCAGCAGGACAATGCGACACACCACACCTCCAGAACTGCTACAGAGTGCCTCCAGGAACACACTTCCAATGCCCACTACTCTCCCCAGACATGAATATTATTGAGCGTATCTGGAATGCTTCGCAACGTGCTATTCAGAAGAGATCGCCACCGCCTCGTAAGGGTGTAAGGGTTTCCCAGCGAGTGTGTTTCGAGTATGCTGCAGGAGTTTCGCTGGGAAGCCATAACACATCTTCCACACCATCTCGATCTCTCCTCTGGAGCCATGAAGGAAGACGTTCTATTCCTCAATTTTCTTCGGAAGAAGAGGTCCACACCTCTTACAACCTTGTATCCGAAAGATACCTGAGACACTTTCCCATGAAGGCAATGACTGTCTTGCTCCACAGTGGTAAAAATGTATTAACAGTTACGGCGGTTACTTCTGAATTAATAAACAGTTTACTTACTTTTTTCCATCTTTCTAACTTTCATTTGACTCGTCTGTACAGGTAAAGTAACTTTAAACTTAAAACTCAGAACATGTAGCAGTCTGAAAGAATCACACGCACAGAAAACGAAACTGTTGGAATGTTAGTGCTCTCATAATTAAATCACGTGAGGACATACGATGCAATACGTGGCAAGCGTCGCAAATGACGTAGCTAGGCTACACCAGGGCGTCAGCCGAAAGGATACGCCCCTGGAGGTGAGTCCAAGCAAGGGCACAGAGGGTAGACGGCAGCAGAGACAAGAAAAGGAAGGATGATGTCTAATTATGTGAAGAAATAGTGGGAAGAATAGGAAGCGTAGAAGAAAGTTCGGAATATTGAATATAACAGTTTACGCACAAGTTCAATTTCGACAGAGTGCAACATGTTGAGCATAGGTAGTCCAGTAAGTAATAACAGCTAAGATAACAATTGAGGTCTTAACATAACAGCGCAAATAATAATTAATAATACAAAACGAAAGAGTGTAGATTTCTCTCATTTCAAAATATCGCTGTCCAACGAAATTATTTCAAGGAAGGAACGCAGTAATCCAACGCAGCATCCCTCGTCTCAGCGTAACAAAGAACTGAATCTTGTTGCGTGAGGACAGAACTCTTCTTCAGACGAAGAAGATGACTTAGGAATGTCGGTTGCGTGTGGCAAAAGCCTTAGATAACTCTCCTTGCAGACAAATTCAGTTAACTGGTACAGACAGATAAATTCCGTTCCGCATAAACATTAATATTTTGAAGCTAGATAACAATAGTCATAATTGTCGGTAGCTTGAGTTTGTACTTAGTTCACCATACCAAAATAAACAAAATGATAACGAAAGTTAAATTTACATGACTCTTCAGGCCGTAGTAAATTGCGATATGACGAAATACAAGTTGTACTTTCCTCAGTCTGTCAGAAAATAATAACACACGTGTTATACCGTACACAGATAAAAATTGTTTTTCAATTACATTTGTTTCAACGATTGAATATGGTAATCCCAAAATCCTCCAAACATTCACTTGACGCCTTCATGAGAGACAATCTCCACACATTTCAAATTAATAATGCAAGTGTAGACCAGTTGTGGCGTGAATTAGAAGAAATAGTATCGGCAGCAATTATACCAAATAAATTAATAAACGACGGAGCTGATCCTCCTTGGTACACAAAACGGGTTAGAACACTGTTGCAGAAACAACGAAGCAAACATGCCAAACTTAAACAGACGCAAAATCCCCAAGATTGTCGATTTTTTACAGAAGCTCGAAATTTAGCGCGGACTTCAATGCCAGATACTTATAACAGTTTCCACAACGAAATTTTGTCTCGAAACCTGGCAGAAAATCCAAAGATATTCTGGTCGTATGTGAAGTATGTTAGCGGCAAGAAACAATCAATGACTTCTCTGCGCGATAGCAATGGAGATACTATCGAAGCCGGCCGTTGTGACCGAGCGGTTCTAGGCGCTTCAGTCTGAAACTGCGCGACCGCTACGGTCTCAGGTTCGAATCCTGCCTCGGGCATGGATGTGTGTGATGTCCTAAGTTTAGTTAGGTTTAAGTAGTTCTAAGTTCTAGAGGACTGATGACCTCAGATATTAAGTCGCATAGTGCTCAGAGCCATTTGAACCATACTATCGAAGACAGTGCTGCCAAAGCAGAGTTACTAAACACAGCCTTCCGAAATTCCTTCACAAAAGAAGACGAAGTAAATATTCCAGAATTCGAATCGAGAACAGCTGCCAACATGAGTAACGTAGAAGTAAATATCCTCGCAGTAGTGAAGCAACTTAAATCACTTAATAAAAGCAACTCTTCTGGTCCAGACTGTATACCAATTAGGGTCCTTTCGGAATATGCTGATGCATTAGCTCCATACTTCACAATCATATACAACCGATCGCTCGACGAAAGATCCGTACCCAAAGACTGGAAAGTTGCACAGGTAACACTAATATTCAAGAAAGGTAGTAAGAGTAACCCACTAAATTACAGGCCCATATCGTTAACGTCGATATGCTGCAGGATTTTGGAACATATATTGTGTTCGAACATTATGAATTACCTTGAAGAAAACGGTCTGTTGACACACAGTCAACATGGGTTTAGAAAACATCGTTCCTCTGAAACACAACTAGCTCTTTATTCACATGAAGTGTTGGGTGCTATTGACAAGGGGTTTCAGATCGATTCCGTATTTCTGGACTCCCGGAAGGCTTTTGACACTGTACCACACAAGCGGCTCGTAGTGAAATTGTGTGCTTATTGAATATCGTCTCAGTTATGTGATTGGATTTGTGATTTCCTGTCAGAGAGGTCACAGTTCGTAGTAATTGACGGAAAGTCATCGAGTAAAACATAAGTGATTCTGGCGTTCCCCAAGGTAGTGTTATAGGCCCTTTGCTGTTCCTTATCTATATAAACGATTTGGAAGACAATGTGAGCAGCCGTTTTAGGTTGCTTGCAGATGACTCTGTCGTTTATCGACTAATAAAGTCATCAGTAGATCAAAACAAATTGCAAAACGATTTAGAAAAGATATCTGAATTGTGCGAAAAGTGGCAGTTGACAATAACGAAAAGTGTGAGGTCATCCACATGAGTGCTAAAAGGAATTCGTTAAACCTCGGTTACACGATAATCATTCTAATCTAAAAGCCGTAAATTCAACTAAATACCTAGGTATTACAATTACGAACAACTTTTAAACTGGAAGGAACACACAGAAAATGTGCGGAAGGCTAACCAAAGACTGCGTTTTACTGGCAGAACACTTAGAAAATGTAACAGATCTACTATGGAGACTGTCTACACTACGCTTGTCCGTCCTCTTTTAGAATACTGCCACGCGGTGTGGGATCCTTACCAGATAGGACTGACGGAGTACATCAAAAAGTTCAAAAAAGGGCAGCACGTTTTGTATTATCGCGAAATATGGGAGAGAGTGTCACAGAAATGTTACAGGATTGGGTCTGGACATCACCAAAATTAAGGCATTTTTCGTTGCGATGAAATCTTCTCACAAATTCCAATCACCAACTTTGTCCTCCGAATGCGAAAATATTTTGTTGACACCGACCTACATAAGGAGAAACTATCACCACCAAAAAATAAGGGAAATCAGAGCTCGTACGGAAAGATATAAGTGTTCTTCTTTCCGCGCTATACGAGATTGGAATAATAGAGAATTGTGAAGGTGGTTCGATGAACCTTCTGCCAGGCACTTAAATGTGATTTGCAGAGTATCCATGTAGATGTATTTATTTTAGTAGCTTTCAGGCACACACAGAAAAATAAAAAATCTCAGGGCCTATTTGAGTGGGTATGGACATCACTTATTTATTAAGGGGGACGCCGGGGAACGAATCTTCTCACCATTCTTCATAGACGTTTGTCGTATGGTGACGACCGTGGCAGGCCCTTGGACGGGACGGTGTGTCACCTCGTAGCTGTAGCTGTGCTACGCGAGCCGGCAGCTCTCCTCGGAGTGCCGCGGCTGTGCAGCGACAGCCAGGGCGTGGAGCGATGTCCACGTGGACAGGTCGCTGTGTGTGGCCGCAGCCGAAGCAGCGACATCGCGTTGTCGGAAGGCGTATGTTGATGATGGATGGAAGAGCCCCCCCCCCCCCCCCCCATGGTCTCTAGCCTCAGCGCTGACCCGCCGAAAGTCCTCTTTGCTCTTCACTCACCTCTCAGCTCAACGACTCCTCGAAATTATCCTCCTGTCGACATTACCATTTGCGGACTAAATTTACAATACTGCCCATTGACTGATCACTGTTTCATTGTCGCGCCTCCCAGTGCAGACTGGAAATTCTTTATATTACGTGAGCTGATTTATGACTCGGGAATTGGCGTCTTTCTCAAGATTTCAATGTCAAACCTGTTCCCAGGTTTTCGTACAGTGTTCCGATGTTTTCCTGCATTCCTAAGTTGCTGTGAAAGCAACCACACAACACCTCTCCGTAAGGCGATTTCTGCATCAGATCTGGTCAGTCTCATGTTTGTGCTTAATCCCAGAATCTGCTGGCGTTCGTGATTTGTATGGAAATCTTTACTGTTCAGAAAACACTTTTTTAAGCTTGCTGACTTCTTTTGCAGTTCTTTTGTTTCACACGTCTCCCTGTGCGATTTATTGGCGCTTTGTGTATACTCTTTCTCAGTGCATATGGAGTGTGGGTATTGTTGACACATTCTTGATTTCTAAGGTACGTAAAAATGGCTGCATGCGAGTCACAAGAATGCACAAGCCTCCACATGCGCTTTCTTGACACTCCATTCTAATGACAGCAGGGTCCATCAGTTTTGGCACACTTCTTATTGCCCGCCAGGCCCTTCGCAATGGTCCGCATCTCGTAGTCTCGCGGTCTCCTTTTTCACTTCCCGAGCACGGGGTCCCAGGTTCGATTCTCGGCGGGGTCAGGGATTTTCAACTGCCTCGAGATGACAGGGTACTTGCGTTGTCCTCATCGTTTCATCATGATTCATGAAAGTGGCGAGATTGGACTGAGCAAAGGTTGGGAATTTGTAAGGGCGCTGATAACCGCGCTGTCGAGCTCCCCACAAACCAATCATAATCATCATCATCATCTTCGCAATGTGTCCATTCTCAAGCAAGTCGAGGGTATCTGCCCGTATACTCCCTAAAAGTTAGTAGAATGGCTCCAAAGTCCGCTTCTCAGGTGCAGGCCACATGGGTTCCACCTCTCTCCTTGTCCAGGGTTATTGGCACTGTGAACTGGTAATAGTAGTACGCATCACAGTACCAGTGCCTGGGTGCGCGTGAAAATGGGCGCACACATACTCTTCACAACATGAAACGTGTCGCCTGTTAAGGTGCTAACAGGTATAACAACTTAATCTGTAATGCGGTTATGCCAGATGCGGTCATAGGTATTCTGGAGGTTGAGGGAAACAAAGATAAAAGAGTGACGGGAGTTACGTTTGAGGGAAAGAATGTTGGTAAGGTTAAGGGGCTGGTTGTCGGTTGAGAAGGAGGGCCGGAAGCCACACTAGGTAAGGGGATGGAGGTGGTGCTGGTTATGGTGGTGATGAATACGGCGTAAGAGGATGGACTCGAAGACCTTACTGAAGACGGAGGTGAGGCAGATCAGACGATAGTAAGAGGTGTCAGAGGGGGGTTTGTTGGATTTAGAGAACAGCAGGACACAGGAAGTCTTCCACATTTTACGGTAAAAGCCGGAGGAGGGAAGGACGTTGCACAGGGTGGTCAGGGCAGCCAGGAAGGACCGGGGGGGGGGGGGGGAATTCCTTGAGGTAGCGGTATGTGACACTGTCGTGACCAGGGGTGGTGTTTCATTTGGAGCAGAGGACAAGTTTGATGTCATGTGCGGTAACGGGAGTGTTTATGTCTGAAGGGGGTAACTGATCCTAGTTCTGGAAACTGGGAGCGAGTGGAAGGACAGAGGTATCAGTTCGTTCAAGGACAGTGGGGAAGAGGGAACAATCAAAATGGGGATCGTAAGGAATGTAGAAGACCTCGGAGCAGTGGGAAGCAAAGTGGTTAGCCTTACTGAGGCTGTAAGGGAAGGGGCAGTCGTCGTGGAGAAGGGGATAATGTGGAGTGTTGGAAAACAGACCCGTACTTAGAGGATTTGACAGGGAGGGTGGAATTGAGGCGTGTACATGTCTGGCACCAATACCGGCGTTATTTTCTGTGAGGAGGATTCGGATGTGTATCCTGCTCCAGGGTGGTGAGGAAGGAGCGGTAGAGCCTGCGGGATTCACGGAGAAGAGGCACAGCCTGTGGAAGAAGTGTAGGCTGTAAGGGAAGGGGCAGTCGTCGTGGAGAAGGGGATAATGTGGAGTGTTGGAAAACAGACCAGTACTTAGAGGATTTGACAGGGAGGGTGGAATTGAGGCGTGTACATGTCTGGCACCAATACCGGCGTTATTTTCTGTGAGGAGGATTCGGATGTGTATCCTGCTCCAGGGTGGTGAGGAAGGAGCGGTAGAGCCTGCGGGATTCACGGAGAAGAGGCACAGCCTGTGGAAGAAGTGTAGGGCAGTGAGGGTAGATGAGTTTGGTAGGAATGTGGGCCACCACAGCGTCAGTAATGGTCTTCTGGTGGAAGGAAGAGGCATAGATGACGTCCGCAGGATGGTGGAAGGTAAGGGGGTGGCTTTCGACTCGGAGGCAATGGATTCCCAGTAGGCATCCCAGTCGGCGCGGTGGTAGTCGTGGATGTGTCTTCACTGATGCTATGGTGGCCTTATACAGCCCGTGGACCGCTTCTGATTGGTCGGCGATTACGTACTGCTGTCGCAGACAGTGTCAGTGTCTGAGCTGGTGGCGCCACCGCATTTGTGGGAACGTAAACACTGCACCACTCAGATAATATTCTCGCATACTCTTATTTCAACAGCCTCCTTAATAACATAACCCCAGTATGTGGAGGCATGGGTCAAAATTTTTGTGTCATCAAACAATATTTTATGTTTGTTAATAAGGCTGTGCTCCGCAATTGCGGATTTCTCTAGTTCTCTATTTTTTTATGCCGTTGGTGTTCTGCACAGCGGTCGGAAACTGCACAAATGGTCTGACCTGTATAACTGTTCCCATTCTGACAGGGGATATTATAAATTTCAGGGACCTGAGGCCGAGGCTGACCTTAAAAGAGCGCATCATCTCCTAAATTTTCTTAGGAGGACGAAAAATCGGTCTTACACCCCGTCTGCCCAGGATTCTACCTATTTTACTGGATAAAGCACCACAAAAAAGGAAGAACCGAAATCGGTGGTTCATCCTGTGAATATGCGGCATTTTTCTCGTTTCCTTTTGTTGGAAAACCCTGCCTTTAAGAGCGTGCACCATAGCCATTCTTTCGGAAAACAAACTTCAGATTGTTAATTTCGGACTTTAAGTGGTCCTCGTCAGAAAAAATTTTTCCTCTATACATCAAGGTGTTCGAAACGGCTTTCTCCTGAACAGGCTGATGGAAACTATGCGCATTAAGATCTAAATCGGTATGCGTCGGCTTGCGGTAAACAGTGGCGGAGACGCCCGTCCATGCGTCGATAGTCCACAAGGATAATGTTCCTTTGAGACCTATTGTCAGTGCAATTGGTCTACCTACACGCTGACCAAATACTTAACAAAGTTGATGACTTGTAAAAAAAAAAGTTAAAATGTGTGTGAAATCTTATGGGACTTAACTGCTAAGGTCATTAGTCCCTAAGCTTACACACTACTTAACCTAAATAATCCTAAGGACAAACACACACACCCATACCCGAAGGAGGACTCGAACCTCCGCCGGGATCAGCCGCACAGTCCATGACTGCAGCGCCTTAGACGGCTTTTTTTTAAATCTCATTTTGTTTGTTTTTGTTCGTTGTATCTGCTCGTGAAGGACGTCGAAAGACACCCATTTCAGTTCGTTGTTGATCCATTAATTCAGTTTTTTTCTTTTTTCTACAGAGGGCAGCTAGCCCTCTGACCAAACACGCTGACTTACCGTGCCGGCACCGCTCGGCTAATCCCACACGGCAGGCCGTTGTAAACATCACATCAAAATCTCCCACATGTTCATTGAGAAAATCAAACAGATTAGACTTGGTCCAAATGACGTTTTAGTCAGCTTGGATGTGGTATCGCTGTTCACAAAAGTTCCTGTGGAGGACACTTTGAAAAATGCTGGCGGATCTTTTTCCTCCTGAAAGTATAAAGTTGTTCCGGCATTTGATAACGACCACATACTTCTCGTATGGTAGTAAATTTTATGAAATGACGGACAGTATGGCTATGGGCTCTCCGCTGCCTCCATCATTGGCAAACATTTTTATGGAGAATTTTAAGGCACGCGCATTAAATTCCGCTCCCCTCTTTTCATCCTTATTTTATCGTTATGTTGACGATACATTTATAGTCTGGCCACGCGGCGCAGAAGCTCTCGAACAGTTCATGGAACAAACGAACAGCATACATCCCAACATCCGGTTCACTGTCGCGGTGGAGAAGGAAGGAAGGTTGCCATTCTTAGACGTTTTAGTACGACAGGCGGACGGGCGTCTCGGCCACTCCGTGTACCGCAACCCGACGCATACCGATTGACATCTTAATGCACAGTTTCCATCATCCTGTTCAGGCCACCGCATCAGTAGTGAAGACCGTCAGTTGCTCCTGACGATGACCATGAAGGTTATCATCGAAAGTTCGAAATTTTATCCCGAGTTGATGCGGCAAAAATACCGGGAATGTTTGACATACCCTTACGTTAAAATTTGCACCTTTTTTTAATTTTTTTTCAAAGAAATATGCTACGACCGCTTTCAATTTATGGACAGCGTACCTATTCTACCTCAAACACTGCGCTATTGATCTACATTAGTGTGAGCAACCGGCTTTGATAGCTCTATAAAGTTTTTCCTAAGTAGAGATTTGCGGTTGGAGGTGACATCTCGCATGGAGAGCTACACTAAGGTTATACTATACGATAAGACGGTTAGGGTTGACTGTTTAGCGTGTGTGGCCTACAACTGTAGAGGAAGATTTATATAATATACAGTACTGGCCATTAAAATTCCTACACCACGAAGATGTCACGGTACAGACGCGAAATTTAACCGACAGGAAGAAGATGCTGTGATATGCAAATGATTAGCTTTTCAGAGCATTCGCACAAGGCTGGCGCCGGTGGCGACACCTACAACATGCTGACATGAGCAAAGTTTCCAACCGATTTCTCATACACAAACAGCAGTTGACCGTCGTTGCCTGGTGAAACGTTGTTGTGATGCCTCTTGTAAGGAGGAGAAACGCGTACCAACACGTTTCCGACTTTGTTAAAGGTCGGATTGTAGCCTATCGGGATTGCGGTTTATCTTTTCGGAACATTGCTGCTCGCGTTGGTCGAGATCCAATGACTGTTAGCAGAATATGGGCTCGGTGGGTTCAAGAGGGTAATACGGAACGCCGTGCTGTATCCCAACGTACTCGTATCACTAGCAGTCGAGATGACAGGCATCTTATCCGCATGGCTGTTATGGATCGTACAGTCACGTCTCGATCCCTGAGTCAACAGATGGGGACGTTTGCAAGACAACAACCATCTGCACGAACAGTTCGACGTCGTTTGCAGCAGCATGGACTATCAGCTCGGAGACCATGGCTGCGGTTACCCTTGACGCTACATCACAGGCAGGAGCGCCTGCGATGGTGTACTCAACGACGAACCTGGGTGCACGAATGGCAAAACGTAATTTTTTCGCATGAATCCAGGTTCTGCTTACAGCATCATGATGGTCGCATCCGTGTTTGGCGACATTGGAGGCGTATATTCGTCATCGCCATACTGGCGCATCACCCGGCGTGATGGTATGGGGTGCAATTGGTTACACGTTTCGGTCACTTCTTGTTCGCATTGACGACACTTTGAACAGTGGACGCTACATTAAGATGTGTTACGACCCGTGGATCTACCGTTCATTCGATCCCTGCGAAACACTACATTTCAGCAGGATAATGCACGACCGCATGTTGCAGGTCCTGTACGGGCCTTTCTGGATAAGAAAATGTTCGACTGCTGCCCTGGCCAGCACATTCTCCAGATCTCCCACCAATTGAAAACGTCTGGTCAATGGTGGCCGAGCAACTGGCTCGTCACAATACGCCAGTCACTACTCTTGATGAACTGTGGTATCGTGTTGAAGCTGCATAGGCAGCTGTACCTGTAGACGCCATCCAAGCTCTGTTTGACTCAATGCCCAGGCGTATCAAGGCTGTTATTACGGCAGGAAGTGTTTGTTCTGGGTACTGATATCTCGGGATCTATGCACCCAAATTGCGTGAAAATGTAATCACATGTCAGTTCTAGTATATTACATTTGTCCATGAATACCCGTTTATCATCTGCATTTCTTCTTGGTGTAGCAATTTTAATGGCCAGTAGTGTATTATGTGTGTCAAATCACAAGCCCAGGAGTGGTCAATGTTTTTGATAATCACTTTATTAAAGTGACCAGACATCTGATTGAACATGGCATTACTCTGATGGAGCCCGCTACAGAATGTATCGTGAGGTTGTCTCTTGTGCAAGGCTATTTAGGTATGTACTTGATGACTTCTTTATTGCTACTCTATAACAGAATATAATTATGTCACTTTGCAAAAATTGATAATACCTCACCGATATTGCTGCTGTAATCATAATATTTCGTCTCTGTTTTCCATTTATTACGACGTCGATATCTTCATCTCAGCTGACCGGCACTGTCATGCTGTTAAACTGCAATGTTGAGATACCATACCTCGTAATATTTTGAGCCATTTTGTTTAATCTTTGCTTATTAGAGGCCCGGACATGAATCATGTGGTTGAAGGCTTGATGTTAAGCGTATATTTCAGCTGGGGTATCATCATTGTGTGGTATAATTTCTAACGTCATTTCCGGTTGTGGTTCACCTATATATTTTAAGACGATTAGTTCCACATCTACATCTACAGGTGTATAGGTTATAGTTAATAGCATCACTTTAATATATGTTTTGGCATTTGTTTAGCGTTTATATGGAGCGTAGTCATACACAGTCTTGTGCTTAGCGTATTATAGTGACTCTTTATAGTGACTCTTCGTGTCTGCAAGGCATACGAAATCGATTTTTCATAGAGTTTTGGCTTATACTACGATAAACATGTATTATACTGACAATTTCGGTGTGGCACTAATTTTATTTGTGCTTTCAAAGTGTGAGACACAACATAATATGGTATGGTAAGTCCTTTTTTGTGAAATATCGATCTGATATTATCTTTAGAAATGTCCCATCTCTCACTGTTACCGACTTTGGTTTCATGTTTACAAGTTGTAGTCTACATGTTCTTCTATTGTCTAAGTAATATTTTTGATAATACGCTCACCTTATTGTTTCCTACGTTTCCTAATAAGACGATTGTTATGCTTGTGTTTATGGTGGTGTAGTGGGCTACAGGCTTTTGTTTTCGGGAGCTACAGTTTCCAGAATCGCAACTGTACAGATCCAGTACCCACTTTACTCGTTTAACAACGTGAACCTCACTTCTTTGACATTACTCATGCATTTTTCTAGAAAATTGTGAACAATAATGTCGGACAAATAGAGTCTATGAAGGTTTTAGTGAGCCTTCTGTCTGCAAACTGCTGTTATTTACATGGCTTTTAGGGGGTGTATATCATTTGTAATTACAGATGGCAATAACTGGCATTAAATAGTTTCGTTATAATGTTTCTATTGAATGCCACGATGCATTATCTTTGTCTCTCCTAAAATAATCCTTGAGAACTTATTTAAATTCTGGAATATATATTTTAAGGGTGTGGTACGGCTAGGCTTCCTTAGGAAATTTTTGTGTGGTTTTCCCTGCTTAGGTAACCCATTTTTTCTGTAGTTATGAGCCTGGTCAGGGTAGTTTTATGACATCAAATTTTTAGACCTACCTTCTAAAATGTCAGCTGTTATTAGGCTTTGACATTTATCGTAACGACACATACTTTTGGCTTTTAGGGGCACTAATTTGACGAATATGTGTCGAGTTGCAAACTATCGCACTCTTTCTTTTACAGAGCAGACGATTTTTACAATATTGTGACATCAAACAGCATTTTTCGTGTATTAACTGTAAACAGCAATGTAAACAACGCACTTTTTCGCGCTGCTGATGTATTTTTCAGATATTTTAGAATTATTTCAACATCTTAGAAGTGAAAAATAATCCATTTACAACCAAGCTGCATTTTTTAATTGTAATATTGTGACATCTCATTAATTTATTTGAGTCATATCATGTATGAACCTCAACTAAGCCATGGATGCTTACCGTTAACGTTGCTGGTTTTGCGCTGCCGAAGTATTTTGCAGACATTTTAGAATTATGCAAAACATCTTCGCTCTGGAAAATTATTAACTTAAGACTCGTTGTGTTTTTTACTGTAGAACCATCTGTTGGTAACAGAGACAACTCCTTACTCATGGTACAATCAACGGTGTAAGGACGACTTGCCGCGCGGAGTGGCCAGCGTGGTTTGAGGCACCATGTCACGGACTGCGCGGCCTCTCCCGCCATAGGTTCGAGTCCTCCCTCAGGCACGGGTGTGTGTGTTGCTCTTAGCGTAAATTAGTTTCAGAGGTGTGTAACTCTTGGGACCGATGGCCTCAACAGTTTGGTCCCTTAGGAATTCACACGCTTTTGAACAAGGACGATTTTTAACTGTGGAGCCGTCTATTGGTGTGGTACAACAATCGGACTTTGATCTATTTTACAGTGCAGCCATCTGCTGGTGGCAGGAGGAAGTGGAAGGCGAAACTGGATTTGTATCTACTGAGCATTTTCTGGGTTTGTGGGATGGTGTTTAGGGTAAATCCCACGTTCAACAAATACTTGATACTTATTCGTTATTTATATTTATAAGCAAACGTTAGTTTTTAGTTATTTATAGAGAAATATGCTATCTATTGGTTTCAATATTCTACAGTGAACGATACATAGCTTCACATCAAAGTCACCCATATAGGCACGTGGCAGGATGTTCCTGGAATGACCTTCGAGATAAGGAAGTTCTAATGCTGAAGTCAGCAAAATATGAAATGCACAATCGTCTCAGCTGTAATATGACACGACTGATAATAACGCGCTGATACTGATGTGAGCACAGTCTCTACCCACAACGGCTGTGCCCTGCTACTTATGTTTGCTCTATATCCCACTCAACGTACTGGCTCATTCGTGAGAATTATGTGATTTTATATTTGGAAGGGACTGCATGGCTGCGTTTCTCGACTGACAGGGCCCAAAGTAATTTAGAAAGGTGGCTAATTGCAAAATTAAAACGACATTTTCTTATGATCTAAAATACAGTAATCTCCCCAGTTTCATGTCGCTCTGTGTCCATTATTCCGCCCTAAATCGAGGGCATAGCTCTAATACCATCCCCGTCACACTATGAGCTTTAAACGACCGGTATTGCGTTCTCAGTAACTGAAGTTCACTGCGACGAAAATAACTGCATTCATATGTGAGGAAACGTAGCATCAAATATTGATAACCGTATTAAAAAAGTCTGGGAGTTGGATGTATACTCCGCAGCTTTTCATCATCACAAAATGTAAAATATTTACTAACGTTTGCCACGCAGTAGATGTTTACTCGATTGTTTGCTGCAAATATAGATATATCTATGTACTCCACTTCTTTGAAACAGAGTGTAGCGACCCATGGCAGCGGCATGGATATTACTGAAGAGTTCACTGCATCCTTCGAGGCAATGTTGGTAACAGCAAATGATGTGCTGAAAAACGTTGTTCGATCTGTCACATGAAGTGACGTTTACGGATAGAGGGCTGAATGATACATGCTGGCGGTCTCGACTTCGTGGTGTACTTTCGAGTGAGCGGACTCAAGGGTGAGGCATGGTGTTAGCTCCATGTGGTGACCTATCTTCGTAATCGACAGTGAACAGTTTTGATCTTGATCTTTGTTAAAGCAGTTTGACTCGTTTTGTTCTTGACACAGTGCATTCATTTACCTTTAATCTGATTGTGGTCTACTTATTTAAAATTCACGTAAATTCACAGCCGTTAACTTAAGATGTCTCATCCATATTGACTTCTCTAACACGCTATTCTAACGTCTTCCCCGATACACACGAGCTAGTGTGTCAGTAGCGTGAGAGAGCAGAATGGGGCGCTCTGCGGAACTCACGGACTTCGAACGTGGTCAGGTGATCGGGTGTCACTTGTGTCATACGTCTGTACGCGGGATTCCCACACTCCTAAACATTCCTAGATTCACTGTTTGCGATGTGATAGTGAAGTGGAAACGTGAAAGGACGCGTACAGCACAAAAGCCTAAAGGTCGACCTCGTCTGGTTTCTGATAGAGACCGCCGACAGTTGAAGAGGGTCATAATATGTAATAGGCAGTCATCTATCCAGATCATCACACATAAATTCCAAACTGCATCAGGATCCACTGCAAGTACCATGACAGTTGGGCAGGCGGTGAGAAAACTTGGATTTCATGGTCGAGCGGCTGCTCATAAGCCACACATCACGCCGGTAAATGCCAAACGACGCCTCTCTTGGTGTAAGGATTGTGAACATTGGACAACTGGAAAAACTTTGTGTGGATTGACGAACCACGGTACACAATGTGGCGATCCGATGGCAGGGTGTGGGTGTGGGTGTGGCGGATGCCCGGTGAACGTCATGTGCCTGCGTGTGTAGTGCCAACAGTGTGGTTGTGGTTTTCATCGAGGGGGATTGCACCCCTTGTTGTTTTGCGTGGCAATGTCACAGCACAGGCCCACTTTGATGTTTTAAGCACCTTCTTGCTTTTCACCGTTAAAGTGCAATTCGGGGATGGCGATTGCATCTTTCAACACGGTCGAGCACCTGTTCATAATGCACGGCCTGTGGCGGAGTGGTTACACGGCAATAACATCCATGTAATGGACTGACCTGTACAGAGTCCTGATCTGAATCCTATGGAACACCTTTGGGATGTTTTGGAACGCCGACTTCGTGCCAGGCCTCACCGACCGACGTCGATACCTCTCCTCAGTGCAGCACTCCGTGAAGAATGGGGTGCCATTCCCCAGGAAACCTTCCAGCACTTGACTGAACAAATGCATGCGAGAGTGGACGCTGTCATCATGGCTAATGGTGGGACAATACCATATTGAATTCCAGTATTACCGATTGAGGGCGCCACGATCTTGCAAATCATTTTCAGCCACGTGTCTGGATACTTTTGATCACATGGTGTACATTCAGAAATAGAAGCTATTGAAAACTTACACACATTTCCATTTCCAGGACAGGTAAAACTGTTAAGACGTTAAAGAAACTCAGTTCAGTCACAAGTATGGGGATTGCCGATTGCCATCCTGGAACCCCCCTCCCTCCCACAGTTTTATCAGGATACAGACCGAGGATCTGTGTGTATTCAAGTATTCCATTTATTACTCATAATACAAGTCGTTGCCGTGTCTCCTGCGATGGCTGCTGTCTATGTAACCCGGAAAGGAATCCGCTGAATCCTACAGCTGACTCAAGACTGCCGAGAACGCTGCATCAAACTCCGAAGTCGATGACACTTTGGGCTGGCGGTTTATCGCCCAATGGTTAGGTAGGCAAGTCAACGTCGTAGCCCTGCTTGGTGGTAACCACGACGTGTGAGTTTGATTCACACACAGTTTCCGGGAGTACTGAATCCCTCCCAGATCACTGCCCGTATTGTCCTCTCAGAAGGACCGTGATGTTGGACGCCGTGACGTGATGCTGATTGCTGAACCAGGCCCGCCCATACGGTAAGCCTCAGGCTCCGGTGACAACGCAGATTTAGGTCAGCTTTTGCCCTGGGCAGGAGCCGTGTTGGTAGATCCCTGGACTATCCATCAGTTCTGGCTGCTGTGCTGACTTCGCTACTGGATGCTTTCCTTCATTAGCAGCGGCTACGTATCGCTGATTTTCTCGTGAGACGGCAAGAGTAAGACCAACACTAGATGAACCTCAAACACATCGAGTGCGAATGACATGAACGTCATCTACCCTACCGATCGAATGCTCTAAGCTGGTGGGGGTGGAGTATTTATGTCGTCGAGCAGAGGCTCCGCTCAACGACTTCATTCGTAATGAGCGAATCGTTTCTACTCTCCTCGAGTCGTCAGTTGTCTTCAGTTTTGCTACATTTGCTTAATGAATTTGTTACAGTGTCTTTACTACTTAGTGAAACTCCTGCTAGGCGAGGTACCGTCCTACCTAGTGTCTGTTTCATATTGTTACGAAAGTAACAAA
This sequence comes from Schistocerca nitens, assembly GCF_023898315.1. Classification (NCBI taxonomy): domain Eukaryota; kingdom Metazoa; phylum Arthropoda; class Insecta; order Orthoptera; family Acrididae; genus Schistocerca; species Schistocerca nitens. Next base: position 419,307,460 of record NC_064617.1, on the reverse strand, counting down.
GGTAGTTCGGTCTGTGATCTCCTAACATTTTTCTGATGAGCTTGCTCACTATTGCACACAGAAATGTTGAGTTTGCCGACTTTCTGACCGAGTAACGGTGCCGAAATGTTCATGCTTCCCAACCGGCAGCTGTTGATACTTTCGCATGGTAAGTAACGCCGACTGTACGACCTTAAAAAATTTCACTGTCCCATGTCTTTACTAATTTCTCGCGTAAGACTAGTATGACATGTTCCATGGTAAACGACCTTTCTTTTCAGGGAACAAGATGGTACACGACCGACGAAGTATGGCGTAACTGTCCACATGTTACTCAATTGGTTCTAGAAATATATAGCACTTCACTTACCATAAAATTCTGTACTTGAAGAATTAACAATATATTCCAGATAGCTTTAATATATGATGCAGAACTTAAGTGAACAAATGCTGCATAAAACATAACCTCATGTCTAGCAACAATAGAAACTGCTTATAGTGGTTTCTAGTGTGCTCTAGTTCATGTGATTCTAAAATCAGCCACTGGGCTGCAGTACCGACCAAAAAACATCGTGTTGCTAGGTACGACACTCTCCTCTACTACCTGTCGTTCACGGACTTTTTACGTAAAAGTGAGGAGAAGTAGCCATATTAACATGATGTCCGAAATGCCTGTTTTCCGTGTTGCGAGGCAGTGAATTATCGCTACAGCCTCATTTGCATAGGTGTGACAGTGAGTTTTTGGGTGTTCATGAACAGTTGTCATAAGTGAGCATGATGGGCCAGAATTGGCTCGTAAAGGGATGTAGGCATACTTCACGCACGATGGCAGTCTTGCCGCATTTTAGGGTGCTCGCCTGAGCAAAACTTTGTGGGAGTTATCCTAGTCAAAGGTAGTGATGTGACAATTAATTGGTGTCAGTACTCACCTATCCCATTACATATCATTCTGTGAGGTTAATTCGATGGTTTAATAAATACGTGTTACCAATGAAGTGCTTCTTCTTGCACGAATTTTGGAAGCATGCGAGATGAAGTATTCGTGATATGTTTCATGTTAATATTTCATTCTGTTCCTAGAATTTACACGACTAAGCTAACCCCAACGATACACACCGTGGATAAACGTACTCTGACACTGTAATTTCCATCTACTGAGTGAAATGTTGCGGCTTCTTAATCTATGGACGAACGAATTAGGATTTGTAGTGATGCATTATCAAGTACCTATGAGTTTATTTCTAATACATAAATATCTCTCAGTTCTTAAGTTAAAGACATTTATCTAGCGCACTATAAAATGACTGAAAATACAGTTCATTCTGGAAACTATATCCTTCGCTTTATGTCTTACAAAAATGAAAAGACTTCTTTCCACATGCGTTGAAATAATACTAGTTAAGTGTCTAGTACTGGCCATATTTAACTATTGTGACTGTCTACAAAAAGGTCCAGTCTGCAAAATTTCGACTTCATATAAAATTATCCCGTAACAAGAAAAAATTAACTCTCTACCGTTTCCTCGGTAAACGCAGTCCAACATGTATGTAATAAAATGGAACACGTACATCTGTCCTTTCTGTGCTATTTATTATATGGCTACCAGTTCGGTTCTTCAATACACCATCTTCAGGCCTTAACTGACGCTGAGGGGGTTAGCTCCAATCGTATACAATATTCCGTCAGTGGCCAACATATATGAACTGGTTTACGTAACAATGATGTTGTGTCTCCAACCATCAACTACCAACTGCTGTGTTCTACTGTTCAGTGATTTTATTAATTTGATTGTTTTTGGTAAAGATTTTAGAAGTATTAATTTCATCATCTACTTGTACTGTTGCTGTATTAATTGCTGTGCTTTTGATGGCTGGAGAATATTGTAATAAATTCCAAAGGTTTCCTATATCCCCATAGGGCGCCTTCTCCCCGAGCTTTCCTTGCACCAACGGGAGGAGTAAACTGCCAGTTATCTGTATGCCCTGTATTGTTAATTTGCAATTCACAGTACGTATATATTTTTTGACATTTTTTTACATTTTAAGAAATACCATTAAACTGTTACGTAAGTCTTGAAATGAAATGTTCTGTATTTTTGGAATGTGCTTAAAAATTTGTTTACACCTGTATTGTGTTGTAGTGTAAATTTGGTTTTCTGTCCTGTAGGATGATATGAAAAAAAAATCCCGGCCTGAAACTAATAATCGAATAAACAAGAGCAGTGAAATTTGCAACTTTGGCTGATTTTTCTTTGTTCGTACAGTGAGGGCTGCTACAGAAAACGAGTATTACACTTGACAGTCCGACCGACAGGTCCCATTCTGCAGTTGAAGCCTGTGTACGTCGATCTTCGAATAAAACAGGTTACCACTCTTTCTGAAACTGAACTTTGATTGGATTTTCGTAGTATGTGTTGGTGTTTACGACGATTCTGTGTTGGCTCATGGTTCGTGATTTACGCTTAAGTTTTTTCTGGTCGTAAGATTCACTTTATATAGTGCTTTAGACCATTGACTTCGAATCGACCTTGTTACCACACACTACGTTGTTTGCGGCCGTGACCTGCATAGTTTTCGTTTTGAATTTTTTCTAGTAATTTTTGTTTTGGTGTTTTAGCCCTTCTATCCTCGCGTCAGACATATTATAGACACGATCTGCATGCGAACAATCAGTGAGAGAACACTTTCTAAAATTGGTCTTAGTGTAGGATGAAACTGAAAGATAAATAACGTGTTTCTAGTATGACGCATAACTTCGTTGGCCATAATAACGACAATTAGATATGAAGCTGCCTACGATGAAGGAGGGGAGATTATGCAGCGACAGTGGCTGGTCAGACTTCAAACGCGTCATTTCAGATGGCCCTGCAATTTCGTATCGAATATTAATGAGAACGATATTGGAGCGATTCTGGTGTATGTGCTGGAAATTAAAAATAAACAAATATTTTTTGAAGCTTTTGTTTTGTTATTAAAATCTCAATATCACCTCAGGCATCAAATGAAGCTTCGTACCAATGATTCTCTCCAAACAAGCTGTGAATTTTAATATATACTAATTGGGGTTCGACTAAATGTCAGAAAAGAAACATCTACAAATCCCTTTGAGACATTTGTACATGTTCACAAGTGAACTAATGTATTATCTTTTGTAACAACCACAACTAGAATGGGTTACCTAATAGTCACATCTCATTGAATCTCAGGAAGCCAAATACTGCAATATTCAGTAATACGATAAAGTATAGGGAAAATTATAAGGGGCAGTCAAATGAAAACAAGACAGATGGGAAAAAATCCGGAGAAGTGCGAGCAGGATTAGAGCACCGAATTAAGTTAGTAGAAAATTCATCCCTCCTGGAAATCGAGTATCTCGACGAGTTTTGTCTGTTACCAATATCGATACAGAGAGGATATATGTCTACCCACTCCCGATAAAAAGGGGCCTGAACACAAGGACAGACAAATAGTCTGATAACGAACGACAAAATATTTTTTCGTTTGTTATAATTACAATTTAAGTCTCGTACTGTGAAACCTTGTTTCATGTCAGTCATGATTCTTGGTCAACGGGATGTACCCTGTAGATTTTGATGAGTGAGTTTGCGAGTATCGAAATATGAGACATAAATATCCGTATCTTTGATTTCATTGACTTAGAAGGTTAAATTTTTACACAGCAAAGGGACAGTAGACCTTAGTATCTGACATTAATTTCAACCGTATACGTCCACCCGTTCCTGAGAAAAATAAGTCTTTAACAGTTGGACAGACAGACAGGTAACCTGACGGGCGGGCGGATAACAGAGTAGTCCTATAAGGTTTCCGTTTTTACCTATTTCGTAACGGAGCCCTAAAAAGTAAGTGATCTGTTCATTATTTCAAAACCAACCGCCATAACTGTTGGTATCTACCTTGTCCCGTCCGCCAAAATGTAACCAGGTTTGTTTAGAGTAGCGTACGCTGTAGAAGTTTCGCTGGGAAGCCATTACACATCATCCGCACCTCTCCCCACCCGATTTGCGTATTCATGGAGCCCTGAAGAAACGCATTCGTGGCCGTCAATTTGCTTCGGACAAAGAAGTTGACGTATGAGTAAAATCATGATTAGCCGGCCGATGTGGCCGAGCGGTTCTAGGCGCTTCAGTCTGGAACCGCGCGACCACTACGGTCGCAGGTTCGAATCCTTCCTCGGGCATGGATGTGTGTGATGTCCTTAGGTTAGTTAGGTTTAAGTAGTTCTAAGTTCTAGGGGACTGATGACCTCAGATGTTAAGTCCCATAGTGCTCAGAGACATTTGAACCATTTTTTTAAAATCATGATTCCTTACGCAACTGCTTTGCCGCACAATGGGATACATGTATTAGCAGTTATGGCGAGTGGCTTTGTAATAATAAGAGTTTTTTTCCATCTGCGTGGTTTCCATTTGACTGACCCTTACATTAGACGTTTATTTGACTTATCACACACGTCTTATTTTTTTTCCTTCTTTTCATTTTTATCTCTTGTTCTGTGTTGCTTCTGCATTATAATCTTTATCGTAATATGACTTTTCTGAAAACTGGAACTCCATGGAAGAATATAGTAAGGCGAATGATTATAAACTCTCTGAGGTTGAGTAGAACAGGGTAACTGCTTTCTTGTGTGAGTGAAAAGTTCAGTGTTACATTGCGCTCAATTGAGAAAGAGCTGTCAAACGAAGTGGAAAAATAAAATGGCATGCTAGTAACACCAAATGATGTCGGCAGGAGAAATATCAGCATATCATGGATATATTAGATTTTGTGCTATTGCTTTTAGAGATACAAATCGCTTGTTTCGGAATCACATAATATTCTGTAGGTGCTGTCGTTATATACTATTATTGTAGAGTTGAATTAACAACTCCATTTTCGTATATAACTTTTCGACGACTGGCTGCATTAGGTGCTGCGAGCCCTAGCATCACGTGTGCTCCTTTCCTGTACTCAACTCAGATCGTGAGATAGCAGCAGCTATTCTTACAGGGTCTTCTCCACCATTCCCCATCCCCGTTGATGTTCATCCACAACCTTCTGCTTTATCCTTTCGTTTTGCTTAGCTGCTGTTGATGCGTGTTTGTTACATTGAGCTATCCTTTACTATTACACATAGGATTCTGGTCATGGAACTACGATGGATTTTGTGTAGAAAAATCGGTACGCAATCGACAGCATGCGTATTTTGCAAAACGCAGTGCATGAAATCGGGTTTTTGCCAGGTCTCTTACTCCTGTTCTGTTGGTGATAGAAAGGTACGGCCAAGTGTTCTGGATGTTCCTTGGACGAAGGACCATTTGTATAATCACGAGTGATCGTCATATTTCAGCTATCGAAAAGTATGGGATCATAGATTGAATACTACACACTTCCTCCAGCTTAGGCAAATGGAGGAAATCAATTTGTCCTTTTTGCATTAGGAGCGGTCTACAGTTCACTTTAAGGGGCTCATGGAGGCACCATTTAGTTCATGGAACATTTCTGAGAAAACCCGAAAAAATCGTTTTCCACCATTTTTTCGCCGTTAGGATATCTAAGTAACTAAGCACAATGAACCACTCAAATCTTAACGGTATGTTCTGTAGGCCTTTATCTATAAGTGTCATGCCCCCGTTTTCAAAAGTATTTATACGTTATCGAGAAACACCCCAAGAATATGGTTTTTGGGTACTAAAACAGAGCCGCGGCTTCTAAAATGGCTACGCAAAGCAAATATCTGTGATGTTTACGATATATTCCTAACATCCCGATCTCAAAAAGCCTTGGAAATTTTCTTGATATCTTTATCCGTTTCCGTGATGGAGATGTGCAAACTTACCCTACTGGCACACGTGCAATAAACACACAAAATCCCGTGACAGGCTAAGACGTAGTTTATAAAGTGACACAGCACGGAAAATATGCGGTGAAGAGTCTTCGTTATCATCAGAAGTGTTCTGGGAAACCCATTTTGTAGTACTGAAGCACATATAGAACTTTTGTGCACTAAAAATCCACTCTGATGCGTAAGTGTAGTTCTGCGTTACTTCAGTTCCACATAAGTAAACTAACAAAATTTCACTGATCCAGAAAGTTTCTTTCATACGAGTGACACGCCCTACAGTAGCAGGGAAAAGAAAGGAACCAGCGGAAAAAGGTGAATAAACCGCTGTTTAAAAGACTGACTGAAAAGTGGGGTATCAGCTGTCTCATTCTATCTTTCTGAGCACCTTTAAAATTTTTCACGCGAAAAAATCCATGCTTTCTTATACTAAGAGAGAGAGAGAGAGAGAGAAACAGAGAGGAGACACTGGCAGTGGGTAAGATACAAAAAACTAGTAAGTACTGGAAGGTAGTACACAACCGTTATGGTAGATAAAGAGCGAAGGAGACAATGGAAATGTGAGAGAAAGAGGGGAACACAGTGGCAGTGAAACATTGTTGACAGTGCCAGAACAGCGCTAGGAAAAAAGTGAAGGAGACAGTGCCAGTGGGAGAGGAATACAGAAACGGAGAAAATGCAAGTAGATGAAAGTGAGTGATGATGAGAGACAGTCTATGGCAAAGGTAAGGAGAAAGCAGATACAGGCCGAGCAACAGCAAAAGCATGGAAGTAACAGATTTCATTACTTTATATATTTTCATCTATATGCTTTGGTAGTTTGATTTTTGAATTTCTGCGTATTAATTTAATATTTATTGGATACAGTTTCTACCGTTTTCGTTTGTGACGTAAAGTACCCGATTTTGTGACATTTTACAGGTTCCTAACCAGGAGCGAATTATTTAGTTTCACATGTGTACTTTGGTAGTTTAGGTTTTGAATCTCAGCATGTTAGTTCAATTTATTAGACACAGTTCTCCCGTTTTCGTTAGTGTCTACAGTGCAGTTCCACAGCACGAGTCGATAGTCATTTCTTTGTCTGTGTAGTGTAAGTATTTTACCGTCTTTAGTATGGATACAGACTGCGACGAAGCTTGAGCCTGCGTGCATGGGCATCACTGTTATGGACCAGTCGTGCGGATCCAAAGGACGTCCAGTACGACCCATGAGCGTGCCAATCGGACTGCACCTGCAGTCATCCGAGTTACTGCTCATATTGAGGTTAACACTCACCTGTGGTCGAGTGGGATGTCGCCTCGGGGCGTGGCAGGTTGCGAAAGACTTCCTGAGGGCCGAACGTAAGGCCTCTCCAGTTAGTCTGGCAAACATGTTCCAGGGGCTATCTGTGGGTGACAATGTCCCTCAGTCGGATGCGGTTCAAGAGGAAACCTTTCAGTCTGCAAGATTCGGGCAGTCTCGCTGGGATTATTGGTAGTTGTGAGCTGCAATATTACGTGCGTTATGGAGCCCCTTTGAGACATGGCAGCCAAGGAGGGGAGGAAAGTCAGGGTGCTCTGAGTGTGCATACCAGGTGGAGTCATTCCAGACGTGGAACGGGTCCTTTCGGATGCCATGAAGAACGCAGGTTGCAGCCAGCTGCAGCGGTGCTGCACGTCGGTAACAATGATGTGTGTCGCTCTGGATCGGAAGAGATTCTCTCTGGTTTCGAATGGATATCTAAAGAGGTGAAGGCTGTCAGTAGTGTTTGCGAGGTGAAAGAAGAACTTATCATTTGCAGCACAGTCGACATGACCGATTGCAGACTTCTAGTACAGAGCCGAGTGGAGTATCTGAATGTTCAGAGGCTCAGAATTTTCTGTGCCAAGTAGACTGCAGATTCCTCGACTGGAGTCCATTACACGCAGGAGGCGGCTACATGGTAGCAGGGGCTGTGTGGCGTGGAATGGGCGGTTTTTTAGGTTAGAGGGTCTCGGACAAACACAAAAAGAGCGTCAGTCTCGAAGGATAAACCTAGGCAGAACACAGGAAGAACGTAGCTCTAGGAACCATCGACATAACAGTTCTAAATTGTCGTAGCTATGTTGGGAAAGTACCAGAGCTCCAAGTACTGATGTTCAAATCGTTATAAACACTGAAAACTGGCTAAAGACGAAAATAAGTTTAACCGAAATTTTTGTGAAGTGTCTAACGGTGTTGAGGAACGACAGGAAAAATAAAGATGGCCATGGCGTGTTTGTTGCTGTTAGAAGTGGTTTATCTCGTCACAAAATTGAAGTAAATAATTTTTGAGTGTGAGTGAGGTCAGAGGTCATTCTTGGCAACCGGAGTGATATAATAACTGCATCCTTTTATCGACCTCCCAATTCAGGTTTTACACTAGCTGAAAGGTTCAAAGAAAACTTGAGTTTAATTTCAAACAGGTACCCGACTCACACAATTATAGTTGGTGGTGACTTGAATGTCCCCTCCATACGTTGGCGAAAATTCATGTACGCATAAAACATCATGCGAAATTGTGCTAAAGGCATTCTCTGAAAATTATTTAGAACAATTAGATCATGAGCCCACTCGAATAGTAAACGGTTGTGAAAACACACTTGACCTCTTAGCAACAAATAATCCTGAGCTAATATTGAGAATCAAAACAGATACAAGGGTTAGTGAATATTGGCTTTACACAGCCAAACTGAGTACCGTAACTCCCAAATCCTCCTAAAATAAACGAAAAATATACCTATTCAAAAAAGCAGCTAAAAATTCCTTTGATGCCTTCCTAAAGCACAATCTCCATACCTAGCAAATTAACAATGTAAATATAGACCAGATGTCGATTGAGGTGCGAGTAACTATATAGACAGCAGGTGAGAGATTTATACCAAATAAATTAACAAAAGACGGAGCTGAGCCCCAGGGTACAAAAAACAGGTCAGAACACTGTTACAGAAACGATGAAAAAAGCATGCCATATGAAAACGAACGTAAAATTCTCAAGATTGGCGATCTTTTACAGAAGCGACGACCTCGGGGCGAGATACTTAATAATAGTTTCCACAACGAAACATTGTTTGGAAACCTGACTGAGAATGCAAAGAGATTCTGATCGTATGTAAAGTATGCTAGCGGCAAGACGCAATCGATACCTTATATGCGCGATAGCGATGGAAATCTGTCAATGACAGTGCTGCTAAAACATAGCTACGAAACACAGCCTTCTGAAATTCCTTCGCCAAAGAAGACGAAGTAAGTACTCCAGAATTCGAATCAAGAACAGCTGCCAACGTGAGTAACATAAAATGAGATGTCTTTGGAGTAGTGAAGTCACTTAAATCACTTAATTAATGCAAGTCTTCCAGTCTAGACTGTACACCAATTAGATACCTTTCAGATTATGCTGATGCAATATCTCCAGACTTAACAATCATGTACAACCGCTGACTCGATGAAAGATCCGCACCCAGAGACTGGAAAATTGCACAGGTCACATCAGTATTCATGAAAGGCATTAGGAGGAATCCACTAAATTACTGGCCCATATCATTAACATAGATATGCTGCAGGATTTTAGAATGTATATCGTGTTGGAACATTATGAACTACCTCGGAGAGAATGGTCTATTGACATACAGTCAACATGGATTTAGGAAACATTGTTCTTGCGGAAAACAACAAGCTTTTATCTCCCTAGAATTGTTGAGTGCTATAGAAAAGGGATTTCAAATTGATTCCGTATGTCTACAGTTCCAGAAGGCTTTTATCAGATTGCGTGCTTATGGAATATCGTCTCGGTTATTTGATTGGATTCGTGATTTCCTGTCAGAGACGTCGCTGTTCGCGGTAACTGGGGGAAAATCATCGAGTAAAATAGAAGTGATTTCTGGCATTCTCCAAGATGGTGTTGTAGGCCCTTTACTCTTCGTTATTTATATAAACGATCTAGGAGATAATGGGTGCAGCTGTCTTAGGTTGTTTGCAGATGATGCTGTCATTTATCGTCTAGTTAAGTCATCAGAAGATCAAAACAAATTGCAAAACGATTTAGACATCTGTATGGTGCGAATGTTGGTAATTGACCTTAAATAATAAAAAGTGAGATCACCCATATGAGTACTGAAAGGAATCCGTGAAACTTCGGTTACATGATAAATCAATCAGACATAAGGCCGTAAATTCAACTAAATACCTAGAAATTACAATAACAGACAACAAATCGGAAAGAACACTTAGAAGATGTTGTGGTGAAGGCAAACCAAAGACTCGGTTTTATTTTCAGAACACTTAGAGTATGCAACAGATCTACTGCAGAGACTGCGTACATTACGCTTGTCCGTCCTCTTTCGGAGTACTGTTAAAATAAATACGTTTTAATCTCCACGTGTTAATTGCGTATCACATTTACGTTCCAGGTTACAAACTTTTATCACTGTTACCACTTTCTGCACCCACGACAGCCTGAAACAGCCCTATAGACACGATACACAATTGTTTGCAGCACTTTTTGAATGTGGGCCAAGGAATGTTTAGCTATCGTGACACAGCTTGTACAATGCTTGAAGATCGGGTATTGCATCCAGCATTCTCAGCCACAGCAACAATACAAGGCACGTTAAGCAGTCGGCGTGTCCCAGGAGCAATTCCCAAATCACCAGTTAATTCGAACTTCGGCACTTGGGCGGAAAGAACTCTCCAAGTTCCTTTAATGCGTCGATACAGGGTTAAAGCAGTAGCACGTTTGCTGTCGTTTGATAAAGCAGCTTTACGAATAAATCCCCGCTCACCTCGTCCAGACCCATGTTACTGTCTGCAGCTGTAATGTACGGTGGTGCCTTGTTTCTGTCTATATTGGCGTACCAGTAACGGCGTCTAGCGGTAAGTCATGACACTAACAGTACCAAGAACGTAATTTCTGCTGCGCACAGTTTCAACATCATTCCAAAAAAAGTTGGGAACCCATATGCTAAAGGGATTGTCCGTGTACACTGCCTCAAGTAACGAAACTTTAACTACAACCACCCTGCATACTTCAGTTTAGTATGAAGTGTACCTATTGTAAATATTTATTAATGTATTGTCTTTTTGTAGATGTATGATTGTCTTTATTAGCCACCTTAACTTCAGACACATCAGAGTGTATTCACAGGGACAATAGAGCTAGAATTCCGAGATACCTGAACAACTTCGCGATCTGACAGCACATATCAGTCTGACCGCCCTAAAGTGTAAAACCACAAAAGATAATGGGGTGAATGGTGACATCAAGGTGAGATGGTAATGTTGGTACTTGGTTTAGAAGCGTGTAGATTCCCATTATTCAACCCATGGTTTTTGCCAGCAGTTTTCGGACGTGCTGGCACAATGTTGGCAGTGTGTCCTTTGTGATGCCGAGGTAGTGCATTGTGCTGCTTCCCTGCACTAGATTTCCATGGATGTTGATGGGCTATAGACTAGTTGGAACTGGTTTGGTTTTTGTCAGTGTGAAATGCAGGCGGCACGTCAGAGCCAGTGTGATTATACAACAAACGGCATGTTGGAGCTGTCACCTAAAACGATGGGTGCTCATGTCCCTTCCGAGTACCACGGCAACCAGAACCGCCTGAGGTGCACAGCGAGAGACATTGAGACTCCGCGCTTTAACGCTGTGCCACTCTGCGACCAAGTATGCATGTCTAGTATGGTTCAAATGGCTCTGAGCACTATGGGACTCAACTTCTGAGGTCATTGGTCCCCTAGAACGTAGAACTACTTAAACCTAACTAACCTAAGGACATCACACACATCCATGCCCGAGGCAAGATTCGAACCTGCGCCAGTAGCGGTCTCGCGGTTCCAGACTGCAGCCCCTAGGCACTTCGGCCGGCTCAAGTCTAGTATGCCTCAAATCATGCCGTGCCAAACAAATGGGTGTACCCATCAATGAGACTTGTCTTGTTATTACCAGCTGTATAAGACTGATGGGATTATAATACGAATGTGCTTTATAAAGCTTAGCTTTAAGTATCCACCGAGAAAGAATATGTTGACGTCCACACGCAAAGCACACGCAATATATGGCCACCAGCCCACTCACCAATGCCTCAAGTCGAGGATATGCTTTATGTACTTAAACGAATATCTCAATCCAGCAGACGAGTCTAGAAGTATGGCAAACATGCAATAATAATATGCTAAAATGGTTGGCACCTACTGAATAACTCCCACCTATACACGAAGAGACAAAGTGGACATGCATACCACTGAACTGACTTAACAAAAGAGTGACTAAATCTAGAATTAAACGAATAAGGTAGGGCTTTGCCTGCAAATCAGTTAGCTGTGACTGTAAAGAAGAATATAAACGATGCAACTCAAGAACTGTCCATCATCTGTGGGAATATACTCCTGTTACTAGCAAAGCCGAATACATTTGATGAGATTATAGTCGAAAAGAACGGATTCTTTATATCTCAGTACTGATTCGTTATATCTCTGTATTATTGTTTGCTTCCTGTGTAGTATAATTCATTTTTATATTTTCTACGTCTTTTATTAGTAATTTCCCTAACACTTTCTTATTAAATCGGTTTCTTGTCTGTCTGTCTGTTCAGCACACATTTTGCAGTTGATTTTAAACTAACTTTCTTCATTAGCTAGAGAACTGAAATGTTAAGCGTATGTCAGGCTCGCGTGACAACGTAGTATTAACTCACGTTCTTGTCTATCCACCCAACTCCCTTAATGGCGGGGATGTGGGTGAAAAGGGTTGGTTTACCTGACATTTCGGGAACTTTGAAAGACCAGCATATTATGCAGGTAGTCACGGAATGCGTTCCAGGAGGTATGCGCTAGGCTGAACTGTTACACATGTGTGCGATACTACTGACTCTGCAACACTTGCCTTGCGGCCCGCTGTGGCCACGCCACCCTGCAGCTTGCAGCTGCACTATAATGCCAGCCGCGCCATGGCTTTGCCTTCAGTCGTGTATTCGCTGCGTGCGTTCTCGTATTATTCTCATTACACACCACTGGTTTGATCTTAGCTTTTGCTGTGCCTTAGGGTAGCCGTTCGAACATTGTTATTGCGCCGCGCCATCTCTGTTGTACGTTTTTCTTTTGTTGTTGTCCTCTTGACATTCAACTAGCTGTCCAGCCTCTGCTGGTTCTTTGAGTCCTTCCACTACACTAGTCACATACTGGCCACAATATTTTGCAACACTAAAATAAAAATCTTCTAAAAATCGACAAAATTATTTTCTTGCTTCTTGATTTTATTATTTCGTGAAACAAAACTAAACAGACTATTAAACAGGTAGGTAGAACACTATTCTCACATACCATCAAGTGAAAAGCCACTAATATTAACCTGTAATTTAACACAAACTCCGTTTATGATGTCATCAAAATGTTTAAAACCCACTGATAAATTTCACGTACATAGAAGACTAAAAAGCAGAAAGTATTTATTTAAATGAAAATAAATTTTTAATATAACACGTTTTTAAATCAGACTAAACATAATAAAATTATTCATCAGCCCCGCACAGATTCCTAAACCCTTACTGATACTTCTGAAAATTTGTGATTGTTAGTTTTTAGTAACTATTTTAATAACTTGTAACATTAAAACAAAAAAACCTGGGGTGTATGCAGTAGATCAGGGGTTCCCAATAAAATTTTCTCGAGGACCCCCTCATCGAGCATGATTGGTACTTTGTCATATCACAGTATCGAGTACCTAAAAAAGCCAAATTAAGAGCTTTTTTGTAAGTACCAAAAATAGAATTTTTGGTACTTAGAAAAAACATTGACATATTCACTATTGAAAAAATATTGATCTTGAAACTTTTTCAATGCAGCCATAATTGTTATTGTTAAATTTTTGATTATTGCACAAAATCTTTGTCTTCAAATCTGGGTGTTTAGTATAACAAACTCCTTAAAAAATAAAAAATTGAGTATAAACTGAAAACGACAGGAAAAAAATTATTCTAATAGCACCTTGCGGACCCCTCTGGCATAGATCGCGGACCCCTGGGGGTCCGCGGACCACCTGTTGGGAACCACTGCAGTAGATAATACGAGGGACAGCTGTAAAGAAATACCTCCTAGTATTTTATGTGAAAACTCTGAAGGACTTTTAAATAAAACAAATGTTATTAACATTCTACATCTTTATTCTTATTGCTACATATTTTCAGCCCTCTGCCGCTATACAGCCCGAATTGCAGCACGGAACATGGCGTTGTGTACCGTAAAAATGTCGTGCCGTGTGGAACAACGTGCTTTAGTCGAGTTTCGTATTCGAAGCGTTCGTCCGCTTATGGAGCACCCTGTCCTTCAGCCTGAAAATGCCTGAGCACACCCGAGTGTCGCGTCATCGGCAACTGTCCAACGCCTTGTGTTCACTCTCATCGACCATGCTCCATAAAGACGATTTTCATCTGTTTCCAAAACTTGAAGAACATCTTCGAAGACCTTCGAAGACTAGTGATGATGCGGTGCAAGTAGAGATGAGTTTGCGGCTTCGTCGACAAATTATAGATGTGAGTGTTGTCTCTCCTTTCACCATAATTGTTCATATCCGTCAACAAATCAAACATTTTGCATTGGCGGTATAAACAAACCGGTATCTCGGTGGGAGAAATGTGATGGTCGCTAGGGTCAGTAGGTTGAGAAATAAATATGTAAAAATTAAGAGTAAAGATGTACCAGGTAGAATGTTAATACAGTTCGTTTTATTTAAAAAGCTCTGAGTTTTCAAGTAAAAACTGCAGAGGCATTACTTTTCAGCACGCCCACGTAGTTACGAGGTGCATTAATTATGCTTCAGTGACGTACTGCATGCTCCTAACGTTTTTATCATGCATTTAACAGGGATGTAGTTTGTAATATAACATAATGTAATGTATTTTTTGTTTATACCTTTTATGATATTTCTGACAGGAATAAGTAAATAAATAAAAAATAAAAAATACCAACCGTACAGTCTGCATACAGTGAGAGCCGTATGAGGTGTGCGCCAATAAGTCAGGAGTGAAATGAACGTGAAGAATCGGCCACAGTATCAACCTTTGCGAAACATCAGCATTAAAGTTGCGGTCTGAGGACATCGCATCCTGGATGTCCGTATACAGTTCCTTCCTTGGATGTACGTCGAAAGGAAACGAATATGTGACACAAGTTACCCTGTACACAAAGTCTACAAGGACGGGTGTCGTGCCATAGCTGTCGAAAGCTCGGAAGAAATGTAGGAAGTCGGCTTCGAAGAGTTGTCGTCTCTCTCTGTTGAACCACCGTCGCGAAAACAGATGAGTTAGGATCCGCTTTCGAATGACACTCCTTTTTATACTCTTGGCCCGGCTACATTCTTAATTGATAGCGTTTTATTGCGCTATAAACCATCAGAATTTTCAAATCACAACTGATGATATTCTGGTAAATTCAGTGCCGGACATCAAGCCCTGTCTAAATTGAAACCTCCGTCCATAGTTATTAAAATGTCATCGGCGACGGATCTCATCCGTTCAATTAGCGCCAGTTGTCGGTTTATACGATTATGCTACACTGAACACTGGTGCAGATGGCGAAAAAATTCTGATTAAATGGCATAGATTGTACCAGGAGTTGAATACGGTGTAAATCCCTGTGTAGCAGATACATGTGAAACCATCACATGCTTGCTGTTCCTTTTGACGTCTAATCACAATTCAGCTTTTCCAATGTCCGCCTTTAATGAAAGTCTCGTCATTCACCGGAAACGACAAGTACAATGTTAATAAAATTATTGCGTGATAGTAATATTTCGTTAAACGCTCGATTCGTAACGGATAGGTCTAATTGAAAATCAGCTCGACAAAGTGGAGTTCATGTATGTAAATCACTACAGGCAATTGTCGATACAATTCTTCAAATCACGCGACACAAATTCCTCTCCTACTCTTCTCTCTTCTCCAGCTGAGGCGGAGTTCCGCCTATAATTACAACGAATTCAACGATTTAGAAAAGTTTGACCTTCGTTTCTTCCTAAAAGGGATGATTGTTTCCCTCAGTGTCAAGTTATCCACAGTTGAGTTTCATGCACTTTCTACGTCTAATTCTGTACTTTGCAAATCAGTGTTAAGTACGTGGTGGAGGAAACTCTGCTATTTATATGCCTCTGCGTAAACTGTCACTTTTGTTTCAAATCTGCCGCGCGGAGTGGCCGCGCGGTTAGAGGCGCCATCTTGCGAATTGCGCGGCAACTCGTGCCGGATGTTCGAGTCCTCCCTCGGGCACGGATATGTGTATTGTTCTTAGCATAAGTTACTCTAAGTAGTGTGTAAGTCTAGGGACCGATGACCTCAGCACTTCGGTCCCTTAGGAATTCACACACATCTGAACATTTTTTTATGTTTTAAATATCACTATTTAGAAAGCAGTGCTACGTAGATGATTTAAAAACTCCACATATTTCGCACAGAAAACTAGTTCCTTGGATTTTAAAAAGAGACCTGTGGAACTTGGTAGCAAAGTTTTTTCATCATCTCGATAGCAAACACGTGACATTGTTGACATACAAGTTTTCTGAGTATCGTAACGCACCGTAATGTAAAAAAACTATACAGGAGAAACCAATGTTTCGACCACGGTTCCAGTGGCCGTCTTCTGGGTTTACTGATGTGCTCCGTTGTTATCTACTCTTTGTTGTTAATTCATCGCTCCCCCCACGCTCCATGCGGGTGCAGGGTGGCCTGGAAGCGGTCCAATCAACCAGATTTTCAGCCAGTAGAAACTCTTCTCTAACTTAGACACTAAACATAAAACAAGTAGACATATTTATCAAGAATTTAAAGTTATTTTAAAAGGTGATGTTGATGGGAGAATGCGAGAAATAAGCTGTCTTCACGAATAATTTAAAATATTTACAGACAGCACAGTTAAAAACACCTGAAGAACAATGTACATTAGCTCTGTGGAGTTGTTTACATTTTGTCATTGCTGCTCAGTGAGAATGACCGCCGGCCGTGGTGGCCGAGCGGTTCTAGGCGTTTCAGTCCGGAACCGTGCGACTGCTACGGTCGCAGGTTCGAATCCTGCCTCGGGCATGGATGTGTGTGATGTCCTTAGGTTAGTTAGGTTTAAGTAGTTCTGAGTTATAGGGGACTGATGACCTCAGATGTTAAGTCCCATAGTGCTCAGAGCCATTTGAACCATTTTTTGAGAATGACCTTTTTGAATCACCACTCTTCTGACTGGTTTGATGCGAACCTCCACGACTTTCTTTCCTATGTCAACCTCTTCATATCATAGTAGCACTTGTAACATACGTCCTCAATTATTTTGCTGGATGTATCCTAACTGCTCACTTCCTCAATAGTTTTTACCATCTACTGCTCCCTCTGGTACAATGGAAGTTATTCCCTGACGTTTTATCGGATGTCCTACCACCGTGTCCGTCCTTCTTGTCAGTGTTTTCCAAACATCCCTTTCCTCTCCGATTCTGCGCAGAACCTCCTCATTCGTTACCTTACCAGTCCACGTAGTTTTCAACATTCATCAGTAGCACCACATCTCAAATGCTTCGATTCTCTTCTGCTGCGGTTTCCCCACAGCCCATGTTTCACAACCATACAATACTGTGCTCCAAACGTACATTCTCAGAAATTTCTTCCTCAAATTAAGGTCTATGTATGATACTAGCAGCAGACTGCTCTTGGCCAGGCATACCCTTCTTGCTAGTGTTAGTCTTCTTTTGACGCCCTTACTCCGACCGTCACCGGTCATTTTGCTGCCTAGGTAGTAGAATTCTTTGTCTTCACCTACTTCGTGATAAGTTATGATAATGGAAGCAAGAATAAAGAAAAATCAAGACACGTTCATAGGATTTGTCGACTTGGAATGTAAAAACAGGAAGAAGTTGTGTGGAATTATGAAAAAAATAAGCAAAATATACAAACTGAGTAGTCCATGCGCAACATATGCAACATCAAGGACAATGTGGGCTCAGGAGCGCCGTGGTCCCGTGGTTAGCGTGAGTAGCTGCGGAACGAGAGTTCCTTGGTTCAAGTCTTCCCTGTAGTGAAAAGTTTACTTTCTTTATTTTCGCAAAGTTATGACCCGTCCGTTCGTTCATTGACGTCTCTGTTCACTGTAATAAGTTTAGTGTCTGTGTTCTGCGACCGCACCGCAAAACCGTGCGATTAGTAGACGAAAGGACGTGCCTCTCCAATGGGAACCGAAAACATTTGATCGCAAGGTCATAGGTCAACCGATTCCTTCACAGGAAATCACGTCTGATATATTCTATACGACACTGGTGACGGCATGTGCGTCACATAACAGGAATATGTTGTCGACCAACCTAACTTGTACACTTGGCGAATGGGTAAAAAGATTCTTCTACATTGCCCGATTTAGGTTTTCTTGTGGATGTGAAAATCACTCCCAAAAAAGTGATGAAAACATAAGAGTTTGTCACATAAATTGCAACAAATTAATGCAACAGTTTCGATGTTTGTTTAGTTATTACGTCCCCATACTACGGCGCATCGGACGGACAACGGACGGACAGATAATAATTGTCTGAAAATAAAAAATTAAAACTTTTCACTCGAGGGAAGACTGGAACCAAGGACCTCTCGTTCTGCAGCTGCTCACGCTAACCACGGGTCCACGGCGCTCCTGAGGCTACACTGTCCTTGATGTTCAATATCTTGCGCATGGACTACCCAGTTTGTATATTTCGCTTATTTTTTCATAGTTCCACACAACTTCTTCCTGTTTTCTCGATTAATCTGTGTTCAGCTTTTCAAGGCCTATCCACTGTGCCGACTTATAACTAAATGAGGGGGGTGCGATGGGGAGGTTCCCTTGTGAGTGGTGCTGCTGAAAGCCAGGTCACGAGCGGTCGTCCGACACGAATGTGGCCAACCAACCGACGGGATGTCGGCCTGCTACTTGTAGTCGACGCTGACCCCGGTGAAGTACTCCGGTATCTTCGCTCTGCGCAGGCCCTCCTTGCACAGCTCGTGGCTATTGCCACTCGGACCTCGTGACCACCTCTTGTCGCGACGCTGCCGCCAATCCCCATACTTCATGCCTCCCTCTCCGGCCAACGAACCACGTACATACATCGGCAAGCAAAGACCTTCTAAGGGCACGACCTACAGATACCAACTCTTCCTCATAGATATTGGCAATGGGGGCGCAAGAGGAATAGTCGATACTGCACCTGAGCCAGTGGCGCCAGACAGGTCTACTAGCTCAATGGCGCCATGGCTCACTAGGACCCCATGTGGTTGGTACGACATTTAAAAGATAACTCATGCCGAGCATATAGATGCGAATGTGACACAGTAGTGGCGCGATATGTCCAACAGGAATCGGCGTCCGGAGGGATTGAGGCGCGACCTCCTCAGTCACTGTCACTGAGGGTTTCCTTGTCTGAAGGACGTAGACGATGCACAGCTTGGACGGTTATCATTCCAATGCCGTCAGGATGTGTGGGCAAAGTCAGTATCTCGTAATGCATCTTGGAAGCCGCAGTGACGAAATCACCAAAGGACGCCTTGAACCGGGCACTCACCGTTGCGGGCATTTGGAGAATCTATGTGTAATGATTAAGTTTCAGAGCGAGGTAGACGGCCACAAAATGTACCCGTGTGATCAATTCAAGTGTTCGAAATATATGGAGACGAACTTGCGTGAAGATCTTATTAAGTAGTCTGCAATAAATAGCTGCAGCTGTACACTATACGTTCCCACGGAAAGTCACTCCCAAACATTTCATCAACGGGACCTTGGTAATGTGCATTGGCGTACTGACGTTCAGTTCTCTGCCGACATCCATGAAGTGCGACTTCCGCCGGTTGATATGGCTCCCTTCCACCGCGCGGTAGCGCTGAAGCCACGCGGTCGCCGTACGTATATCTTTTGCCGACCTCGCCAAGAACACTACATTGTCCGCGTAGGCACAACATTTAAAATGCTCACTGTGGAGGCGAATGCCTTCCACACGCTGCCGTAGACCACGAAGCACAGGCTCGAGGGCGACAATGAAGAGAGATGGTCACAGAGAGCAGCCTAGTCGCACTTAGCGCTCGATCGTGAACGATGGCGAGAGGTAGCCATTGATTAGGACAGTGGAAGTGGCCCCGTGGATGAGACAGAGAGTTGCCCAGAAAGTAACGCACCGCATTTTTCCTTCAACTATTCTTTATTGCACATAATGAGAATTGCACACACAAAAGAATGATGTTTTATCTACACACCCTATTTTTTACGTAATCTCCATCCCGTTCTACGGCCTTCCTTCAGCGCGAAACAAGGGCGTGTATCCGCTGTCGGTACCAATCCTTGTCCTGGTGGTGGAGCCAGTGCGTCAATGTGTGAATCACCTCCTCATCGTCCTCAAAATGTCTTCCACGAATGGTGTCCTCTAATGACGAATGACAACATCAGCTCGCTGCAACACGTCAGATGTGATAGCCGTGGATGGTCTCTCCGACCGCTGCAAATCGTGGAGCTCCCTCGAATCGCCTTCTGGTGACCTCATCCTCCGTGCCCAGCGACTAACTGTACCTCTTTACTTATGTGGATATGGTCTGTTCTTTAGAACATGTCCAAAAAAGCAGATACCATATCCATATAAGTATATAGTTCTGGAAATACCGGGCATGACCTTCTTCTGTGCGGACGCACAAATATTACCCGAACTCTTACGGGACATGGTAAGAATAATTTCCACGAGAAATGAGTGTGTTGGGTAGGGACACTACGAATGTAGTGTGTGGACATATCTAGGTGAGAACGTGGGTCTCGCTGGAGGCGTGCGTGAGATTCCCTGCAGTCGCACTATCTGCTGTGCCCTCGGTGGCTCAGATGGATAGAGCGTCTGCCATGTAAGCAGGAGATCACGGGTTCGAGTCCCGGTCGATGCACATATTTTCACCTGTCCCCGTTGATATTTATCAACGCCCGTCAGCCGCTGAAGGTAATTATATATAATTCTAACTATACCTCTGTCGTCAACAGATGCTCCATAGACTTTGCACAAGCCCTTGTGATAATTCTTCACAGTTTCTTTCTCTGCGGTGTGAAATTCAATGACGGCACGTTGCTTGTAACGTACATCACCTACAGACGCCATTTTGAAACTGTCCTGCAGCTACGCTGCCTGTTGGAACTGACGGAAACTTGGCGCGCTAACTCAGACTTCAAATAATACATACGTAATGTTTCGCATTCGAAGCAGTGTTTTCGGCTGAAAATAAAATGCGGTGTATTACCTTCTGGGCAACTTGGTTCGAATGGCTCTGAGCACTATGGGACTCAACTTCTGAGGTCATCATTGCCTTAGAACTTAGAACTACTTAAACCTAACTAACCTAATGCATCACACACATCCATGCCCGAGGCAGGATTCGAACCTGCCACCGTAGTGGTCGCGTGGTTCCAGACTATAGCACCTAGAACCGCTCGGCCACTCCAGCCGGCTTCTGGGCAACTCTCGCAGTTCAACCGACACGAAGGCGCCTTCTAAGCGAAATGCCGACATGGGCGCTACCACATGTCTATAACAGTTTAACGCCGTGTGTATATTACTGCCACCTCTGCCACCTCCCAGACATGTTTGATCGACATGAATGGCATCTTTAAAAGTAGGGAGGAGGTCTGCAGGAATGCGTGCGAATAGCTTGTAATCCGAATTCACAAATGTCAACGGCCGGAAGTCTCTGCACCCCCCCCCCCCCCCCCAACGGTTAGTTTTGGCACAGGAATTAGTATACCCTCCAAAACTTCAGGGGGGGGGGGGGGACGCGACAGTTTACCCGCAGAAGATTGTAGCACATCTGTCACCAATCTTCCCCCATCATATCAGGAAAGGTGTTAGAAAATACAAGCGGAAGACCATCAGCTCCAGGGGATTTGTTTCTTGCCCCCCGCGGCACGGCCACGCGCATTTCTTCTAGTGTGACAGCCTCCAAGAACGTTGCGCCACCTTGACTAGAAAGTGGCAGGTCGTGCAGAACGTTCTCAACTTAATTGAATGGCCGTTGGCATGCCACATAAGCAGTGCGGTAATAATCTTTGAGATCACGCGAGATGGCGGTATGTGTCTCTTCACATAGCCCATCCGCCGCAATAACTGCCTCGATGACGCGTCTCTTATGATATCTCTGTTCTCTGGCATGGAATCTTGAAGTCCCCTCGAACCCGCGTGCCTTTCAATCTGGCAACCGTGACTTGCAGAAGCCATGCCTCGTGGCCTGGCGAAGGTTGTTGCGACGCTAGTGCCCACAGGATTGCGTAGTAAAACTCAGTGGCCAAAGCGCCCTGCTACGCCATGAGCGTGCGGCGAATAGCTGGTTTGGCGCAGTGTGTCCACCATTATATCGCGGAAACATAGGTGTGACGCCGTCGCCCACATTTGTGCCAGGTGTCACTGATGGCTAGATGACAAGCCTCTTCCGGAGAATTTTGACGTTAAGAGTTCAAGGTCCTCTACTACAGCTCATCCGTTGTCGACAGGGTGATGTAGGCCTGATGGTCGGTGAAAGCAGTCTCTGCCCGAAGACCGCAGGAAACATAAGTACTGTCCAACCTGTTGACCTAGTAGCTGGTGAAGTGTGTATATCCGCGCCGGTCACAGTGGATTATTGTCTACGTGTTGTGCAAACTGACATCTCCGACCGTTGTCTGAAGGGCCGGACACAGGACATGGTGAGGGATGTGATTCTCAGGGCGAAAGACGCTGTTAAAGTCCCCGCCCACCACGAAGTGCTCTGTTGCATTAGTAGACTAATAGTGCGTTCCGTCTCGACGCTTCGCAACACCAGACGCACCGATGGTGAGCGCCACGTCTCGCGCTAATGGCAAATACTGAATATCCTTTGCATGGCCGTACCACAACCGTCGTTGGTAGTTGGGCTAACGTAAGCCGTGCATCCATAAACATGCTGGCGTCGATCAGGCGGTACCTCTTGAAGAAACACGATTCAATGACCGCCGCTTGAATCATGTCTTTTAGCAGCTAGGGTTTGATCGTGGAACTAATGCCGTTGACGCTGAATGTACTTATCCGATACAACTGAATCATTGGATAGTACGATGACTTATCCTGCAGTCGTTTAAGGCAGTAAGCGCCACATCCCCCGTCTGATTGTCCCTGTCACCCGCACCGTATAAGCTTTATTTTACTGATAGGTCGAGACAAGGTGTCCATTCGACGATCCGGCGGCCGGGAGCATCAGGTGGTCGCTCGAGTCTGACATCATTGTTTCCATCTCCATCACCAAGCTGGAGGCGTGGTACGTTAGGGGACGAATGGCGTTAATCTGGTGTCGTAACCGCAAAATCTCCAGGAGGCTCTTGAGTGGGTTGTGCATGGTCATACTGTCTTTGTCCTTGGGAGGACGTTGCCAACAGCGAACCGAGAACCGTTGGAGTGGAGTCCACAGCCTGGACCTAAGAGTTATTGTCCACGACATCTTGTAATGTGTCACCATCTTGCGAAGAGTTTCCTCTTATTTTGTCATTTGGGCGCCTTCTGTTTGCAGGAACGTATGTCTGCGTCCTGTGGATCATGACGAACAGTAGGCACATCTCCGAGCTTGAATCGACCTTCTGCTGGTCCCCTTCCTCACACGGCTGGAGTGCAGACGCGGTCTCTGCTGTCGAGCATGGCGACGGTTCCGATGGAGGCTGCGACGTTGTGGCCTCAGAGACCGGGCCTGCGGGAGTTGGTAGCTGGAGCGGAACAACGTCAGCGTCCGTCATGTTCCTCGCTGCCTCAACGTATGTAATAGGTTGCGACGTAAGGGTCGTATCCGCACTTGGTATCTGTACGAGGCGTCTTTGCAGTCATTCAGAGCGAACATGCCCTTTCCACCCACATCCCGAACAAGTCCGCGGTTGACCATCATAAATGACGATAGCTCGACAGCCAACAACGGTCACGTACGACGGGATATGTTTATGCAGTTCGATTCGCACCTGACGCATTACTTTCAGAATAGGATACGCCTCGAACGTATGCCACTTTTCTTCCACGTGACCGAGTACTTCTCCGTAAGGCCACAGCTCGTCCACGATGAGCGTGGCAGGAACTTCAAACGCCATCTGTTTATATACTGCAATACCAGAAGGGCGCGCTCGCGGACCTATGCACAGAGCCAGGCACACGTCCTCTTCGCAACACGGCTGAGAGCCGACTGCCTTAGAACCCGAATCATTTTAGGATGACGCAACGTAATAATGTTCAGAGGTCCTTGCTACGATTGGTCACTAGAGACGGAAGGAGTGACAAGTTTATTATAATTGGTTGCTAAGGGGAGGGAGTGGGGATCTGCTGTTGTCTATTGCTTTACTACGATTGGTGCTCATCGGCGAATGAGTCGTGGGATCCTGTTTTCCTCCAACTGGACAAAGGCCGCGGTGCGGCAGTTACTCGCAGGTAGCGCTCGCTTCGTGTGGTATTGGAGTGGCCTGTTGGACTCTGAGGATTAGCTGTCAGGATGGAGCAAGCATATCCTCTATGTTCATGTTGTTAGGATGTTTTATTATTTCTATGCCTTCTCTATTCTTGCGTTTCGTCGAAGTCAGCTGCCAGTATGTGGGTTTCGTTAAATTTGATTTCCTTGCCACGGAGTGCCGGTGTTCGCCACTGCAGATATGCTGTCTGCCCCATAAGAGCGTAGCGTTCATGTTCTCGTAAGCGCGTTGCTATCGACCTACCAGTCTCACCGACGTACGCTTTTCTCTACTGACATTCGACACTGTGCACACCTGCTTTATGTAAGGCTTCTATTCTGTCCTTCTTAGAGCTTAGAGCAGCCTGGATCTAGCTGCTACCGTGTTAGACACGCTGGACACCAAGCCGACGGAGGAGTTTACCAATCCGGTCAGTGATATTTCTCACGTAAGGAAGCGCGCTACTGGCTGCTTTTTGTCGATATTTTGCCTACCTCTCTTTCTTTTGTTTGTTGCCATGGCCGATTAGATCTGTTTCGGTCGTAGTCACTGGCCACGAACTTTTACGCAACCTATTGAGCTCGAGTGTTACGTTTAGTTGGGGCAGCCATAGACTGTTTATATCATTTTGAAGATAAGACCGCTTCAGCTTTAAGGGGGGTAGGACGTCAAACGGGCCGACTTGGAGCAGGAGACGCACCACAGGACATTTAAATTTCCACTGTCTATACTTTTACAAAATGGTTCAAATGGCTCTGAGCACTATGGGACTCAACTGCTGAGGTCATTAGTCCCCTAGAACTTAGAACTAGTTAAACCTAACTAACCTAAGGACATCACACACATCCATGCCCGAGGCAGGATTCGAACCTGCGACCGTAGCGGTCTCGCGGTTCCAGACTGCAGCGCCAGAACCACGCGTCCACTTCGGCCGGCTATACTTTTACAAATAAATTTATAAAACTTTGTCAGAATGACCAGGAAGGATTCAGAACTCACACACTCTTAGCAGTGGAAGTTGTAAAATATAACGAAATTATTTTTTTTTTGCATGTGAAATTTCATCATTTTTTTCACTTACTAATGGCAGCATTTGTTGCTATAGGTACACTTTTCTTCATAAATATGAGAGATTCTTCGATGAATTTTGCACAGCATAAAAATCATACTTAAATGTGTATGAAACTCTAGAATTTTCCAAATCTATTAAAAACTGTGGTACAAATTGAGGTAATTAACTACAAAATTTGTGTTTTTTCTAAACATGAAGTTTAAAGTACAACAGCTCATTCGTTTTTACATAAATTAAATAAATTCTAGAGTTTCATGCATCTGTAAGTATGGTATGTATGCTGTGCAAAATTCATCGAAGAATCTCTCTAACTTATGAAGAAAAGTGTACCTATAGCAACAAATGCAGCCATTAGTAAGTGAAAAAATGAAATTTCACACGCAAAACAAAATTTATTTTCTTATGTTTTCGAACTTCCACTGCAATCAGTGTGAATTGTGAATCCTTCCTGGTGATGCTGACAAAGTTTTATGAATTTATTTGCAAAATTATAGACACTGGAAATTAAAATGTCCTGTGATGCCTCTCCTGCTCCAAGTCGGCCCGTTTGACGTCCTACCCCGCCTTTGTCCGCAGCTCGTGTTCGTGCGGTAGCGTTCTCGCTTCGCACGCCCGGGTTCCCGGGTTCGATTCCCGGCGGGGTCAAGGATTTTCTCTGCCTCGTGATGACTGGGTGTTGTGTGCTGTCCTTAGGTTAGTTAGGTTTAAGTAGTTCTAAGTTCTAGGGGACTGATGACCATAGATGTTAAGTCCCATAGTGCTCAGAGCCATTTGAACCATTTTTAGCCTACCCCCCTTAAGTCCTTTATTTATAAGTACGACCGGTTTCGCAACATTTTAGCTGCATAATCATGTGCAATGTAATCAACTCATGTTCTCATCGACAAAAGAAAATGGGATGAAAAAGAAGTTAAAGCACATCAGTAGACCCAGAAAAAACGCCAGTGTGACTGCAGTGGAAGCGTTGGTTTTTCCAGTGTAATTTTTTACGTTAGGGCGCGGTATAGCACAAAGAAAACTTTTATGTCAACTACTCTGGCTGCGGAAGCCTACGTAATTATTTGTGAGACTGCATTTGAAAAAATGCCGTAACCTTCACTATCGCAAATTTTTTTTTTACAGCCTGGGCAGTACGAATATATGACTGAATCATATATTAACATTGCGATAGGCGTTGATTATTGTGCTGCTGCACTTGCAAACGAAAAGTTATGTATTGTTGGGGTCATCTTTCGCACTGCCCTTTTTATAAACTTTAGAAGTCTTCTATTAACATAACGTGTAACTCCGATATAAAGCCCACACTTTTGGAGAGTATACAGTAAAGACTGTTTTGTCCAGACACTCGTGAACGTAACGGGGACTGAAATTGAGAGTACAAACGAAAATCCGGTGATGTTGGCCCAAATTGAGAGTACAAACGAAAATCCGGTGATGTTGCCCCAATTTAATTTTCGCAACGCTGCGAAAAAGAGTAACAGTCATTAGTGGTCAGTGGTGCTGAGAAACAGCTGAAATCGCTAAAACTAAACGAAGCTCTAAGACCCGATGGAACCCATATAAGATTCTAAGCTCTTTTAAATGTAACCTACCAAAGAGCCCTCGAAAAAACCATGTCCAACAATCGGAAGAAAACACAGGTCACACGCATCTACAGAAAGAGTAGGAGAAGCGAAAAAAAACTACTCTCAAGTATCCTTGACATCAGTTTGTTAATCATAGACGTATTATGAGCTCAAAAGTGACGAGGTATCTAGAACAGAATGACCTAGTCCGTGCCAGTCAACGCGGATGTCGAAAACATCGATCTTGTGAAACCCAATAGGCACTATTCTCAAACGACCTCCTGAAAGCCATTAAGTCAATGCAGTCGGTAGATGTGCTATTTCTCATTTCCGGAAAGCATATAACTATCACATCTATGCTTGTAAGGCAAAGTACGATTATATGAGGTTTCAGTTTTTGAATGGATTGAGGAGTCTTTGGTAGGGTTGACGCAGCATGTTCTCTTGGATGGAAAGTAATCGACAGACGTAGATTTTGCGTGTTGGGAGCCCTTTCTGTTCATGTTGTATATTAATGATACTGGAGACAATATGAACAACGACCTCCGACTTTTCGCAGATGATACAGTTATCTTTAGTGAACTACTGCCTGAAATAATCTGTACAAATATTCAGTCAGATCTTAATAAGGTTTCAAAGTGGTGCAAAGATCGGCACTAAATGTTCAAAAATGTTATATGGTGCACTTCTCAAAATAAATAAATAAAATGCTATCCTATGACTCGAATGTCGACAAGTTTTAATTGGACTCTGTCAGTCCATGTAGATACCTGGGTTTGAGATATGAAATGGAACGATGATATGGGCTCAGTCGTAGATAGAATACTAGCAAAATGCAATCATTCGTGCGACCCATCCTAGAACAATGATGAATCCTGTGGGACGCGTACCAAATAGCACCAACAAGGCATACTGAACTTATCGTTACCGATTTTTTTGACCCATGACAGTGTCATAGAGATGCTGAAGAAAATGAGCTGGCGAAGTTAAACGCAAACTATTCCGAGAAAGCCTTCATATTTTCAAGTGCCGCCTTTAAATTGTGTTTCTAGGAAGAGGAAAAGATCGGATTAATTACAGCGCGCTCCATAGGTGAATGGAACGGTAAGGAGCCCTAACATCTGCTACGATTCGAAGTGCCCTCTGCCAAGCACTTAGATTTGCAGAGTATCTATGCAGATGTAGATCGACAACTGTTTCGTAACAAACACCATCTCAGTATTTTACCAAATAAGTGGAGTTTTCCATTTGCTTTATCTGTACCACGGTCGATGCAAACACTGCACTTTATGCCTCCATGTGCGGTTACTCTAACCCATATGAATGACACAATACGTCTCCGTATAACAATACGTCTACGTATAACTAGTTGATATTCTTTCAGTCACTGACTGAATATTACTACGAAAAGTGTCAGTACCGAAAAAAGAACAAATACATAGTAAATTTGCTATAAAGACCTGAAGAAAACTGCGCGCATACATTGTGATTACATTCACAAGCGGAAAAATGAAGGAAATTTCGAAATTTGTGGTAAGTTCTTATGGGACCAAACTACTAAGGTCATCGGTCGCTAAGCTTACGCACTAGTTAATCTAACGTAGACTAACTTACGCTAAGGACAACACACACACCCACACCCGAGGGAGGACTCGAACCTCCGACGGGGGGAGCTGCCCGGACCGTGACAAGACGCCCCCGACCGCGCGGCTACCCCACGCGGTGGAAAAATGAAGATGGCACACTGTTTGCATCATGGCAAGTTTAGCGCTGAAGTTCGATAACTGCTTCACCGCGTTTTTTCTCGTCGTCACTGGGGACAGGCTTGGGTCTTTCGAATTACCAATCACGTTTTCATCACTTTCGGGAAACGAGATCGACGAGAGAGGGTGCCTCCCCTTGCTGATGGAAGAACAACAGCAGATAGCCGCCGAGATAGTTTGGCGGGTAACCGCCAACCGAGAAACACCAAGCGTCATCTGCCACGTGTCTCCGACAGTCGCCATCCGTAGTCAAGGACAAACGCTTACTGCCAGTCGCGATTTCCTGTACCGTACATCCCGAACAGCTTCAGTGAGTGACAAAAGTTAGTGACGGGACTAACGTAGCATATTTAAAGGAAGGAACCTCCAGCTGTAATAGTACCAGCGTGTTCTACTAAATATGAGTCCGTAAACGAGCAGTTTGCGAAATAATTTAAAATGTGACTTCACTATGAAATATTGTCCCAGCTGGTATAAATGTGTACTTGCATCTCTGGATGAACTGACATTAATAACGATTGACAGACGATCGATAAAGATTGAAATTAATTTCGCTGAATGCGAATTTATTGGCTTCAGCTGTGTTAGGTAAAGATGTACTACCTATTAGCGACTTATGAAAATTTGTGCCGTATCGGTGCTCGATCCCATATTTCCCACTTATCACTCTGGCTATCCATGAACGTCTCCCGGACCGACCCAAACTTCCATATATGTAATTAAGAAACTTTTATAAATGAAATGTATGTATATTTCTATCCCAGATTGCGTGCTGGCTTTTTTTTTTTTTTACTATTCCCCACTATATAATTGTTAATTTGTCATGTGTCACTTGGTTTCTCTGTATACGTCGACTGCGTATTTTTTTCTCTAAAGGCACTTCTATTCTATATATGTAAGACGTAATCTGTTAATATTACATATAGTATTATATTATCTTTACGTCAAAAGTTATTTTTTCATTGAATTATTCCCATGTCTTGGGCCACCATCTATGACACATTACAGCACGCTGTGTCTCTTTACTTATAATGTTGCCGTAATGATTACTTGGTGCACACTATGTAGTTAAATTAGCTTTGTTAATTCTAATGTTACACAAAAGTGGGACCGTATTATATTATTTGTAATTGATGGCATGCACTGCCTAACGCTATCTGGTGGTACCTCTCAGCACTTAGCATTTCCTTTGTACTGTAGATCTAGTCGTCAGTTACTCTGTCGTAGCCAATATGGCGTTAAACCATGAAACGAGATTATGTCACATGTATCTATTTTGTTCATGCGATACAAATTATATATTGTACATGCAGTATGGTGGCACATCTACGTTATTCTAATGTATGCAGTTTTACGGTATGTTTTCATTTAACTTTACTTATTAGACGTATTCATTATTGTATTGTGTTCATCCGTTCAGATGAACTGTGTTTTATGAGACTTATTATGATACACCACATTATATGCTCTTCCTGTGACAGAGTTGTTTAAACGATTGTATAATGTACTGATCACTGCCTGGTTTTATGGGTACGTAATTTATTAATGGCAATGTTGTGAATGTCTTATTGTGTTTTTATGTTGGGCTAAGCTTGTAACCTCAGCATATTTTCTTTTGTAAATGTAGAGTAGTCAATTCATTTCGCCGAAACAAGTAATCCACTAATGTGTTAACACACCGTGATTGGCAAATAAATGAAAGTTTTCATAAGAAGGTTACAGTAAAAATTTATAGATCGCCTCCTGCACCCACTGATCATGTCAACCAAGATAAAATGACTGCTCCGGAAAAGAATAAGAGCCAGAGAATCGAAATGTATGTGGCAACGCCCAAGGATGTAGGAACGCAAAGGGGTTGCCTTAGGGGAGAACTTGTGATACAGCCGGGAGAGGATTCTTGTTGTCCAGACGGAGGAGGACTTTTACCGACTAGCAGCAGATGGCACCTGGCTGCTGAAGCGCCTTCAGCCACGCCACCAATGAGGGACTCCGAGCTACGGCTGCAAACAGACGCCGCTCGCTCGCAGAGTACGTCAAACGTGTACGCATTTCGCTTTTAACCTGCCACCATGCTTACCTGTTAGCCAGGCAGGCAAGCCGCCGCACGTTGTCAGCAGAATGGGCAGGCTGCTCTACCCGCATCAAAACCAAGCTATGCCCAAGCAGGCAGGGTAGAGGAATCTTGTGTAACTACGCTGCGTAGCAGTTTGTTCCGTACGCTTTCATTGTTGTTTTATGACTAGTTATTTCTCAGCTAGCTTAAACGTATCGCTTCCGAAAAAAGGCACATTATAACCGGCAATGAGCATTTGAATAAGTGGTAAAGCAAGGACCCACAGATGTCTGGGCATAGCCGGCCGCTGTTGCCGAGCGGTTCTAGGCGCTTCAGTCCGGAACCGCGCTGCTGTTACTGTCGCAGGTTCTAAACCTGCCTCGGGCATGGATGTGTGTGATGTCCTTAGGTTAGTTAGGTTTAAGTAGTTCTAAGTCTAGGGGACTGATGACCTCAGATGTTAAGTCCCATAGTGCTTCGAGCCTATTCATTTGTCTCTGCATTAGCGCAATTTTAGCGTCTGCTAGTGCTTGAATTTTCGCGCACAACGACCTACTTGAATGGCTTCAGTGCTAAATAACTCGGAAACGGTACAAAGTATCGAATTTCTTTAACAGTTATTTCTCAGGACAATATCCCCCGCAACACCCTCGGAAGCTTTTCAGACTGTTTCTGACTACTATGTAATGGCCTTAAACTTTCGACCACTATAAGGGTGAAGTAACTGAACACACACGGAGGGAGAGAGAGAGAAATAGAGAGAGAGAGAGAGAGAGAGAGAGAGAAAAGAACCGACGATCAGTGGCACGACGGAGGTGCTAAGCAGACTGCAGTGGCAGAAGTTACAAGAGAGGCGTTGTAAATCACGTAAAAGTTTGTTGCTGTTGTTGTTGTGGTCTTCAGTCCTGAGACTGGTTTGATGCAGCTCTCCATGCTACTCTATCATGTGCAAGCTTCTTCATCTCCCAGTACCTACTGCAACCTACATCCTTCTGAATCTGCTTAGTGTATTCATCTCTTGGTCTCCCCCTACGATTTTTACCCTCCACGCTGCCCTCCAATACTAAATTTGTGATCCCTTGATGCCTCAGAACATGTCCTACCAACCGATCCCTTCTTCTGGTCAAATTGTGCCACAAACTCCTCTTCTCCCCAATCCTATTCAGTACCTCCTCATTAGTTATGTGATCTACCCATCTAATCTTTAGCATTCTTCTGTAGCACCACATTTCGAAAGCTTCTATTCTCTTCTTGTCCAAAGTATTTACCGTCCATGTTTCACTTCCATACATGGCTACACTCCATACAAATACTTTCAGAAATGACTTCCTGACACTTAAATCTATACTCGATGTTAACAAATTTCTCTTCTTCAGAAATGCTTTCCTTGCCATTGCCAGTCTACATTTTATATCCTCTCTACTTCGACCATCATCAGTTATTTAGCTCCCCAAATAGCAAAACTCCTTTACTGCTTCAAGTGTCTCATTTCCTAATCTAATTCCCTCAGCATCACCCGACTTAATTCGACTACATTCCATTACTCTCGTTTTGCTTTTGTTGATGTTCATCTTATATCCTCCTTTCAAGACACTGTCCATTCCGTTCAACTGCTCTTGCAAGTCCTTTGCTGTCTCTGACAGAATTACAATGTCATCGGCGAACCTCAAAGTTTTTATTTCTTCTCCATGAATTTTAATACCTACTCCGAATTTTTCTTTTGTTTCCTTTACTGCTTGCTCAATATATAGATTGAATAACATCGGGGAGAGGCTACAATCCTGTCTTACTCCTTTCCCAACCACTGCTTCCCTTTCATGTCCCTCGACTCTTATAACTGCCATCTGGTTTCTGTACAAATTGTAAATAGCCTTTCGCTCCCTGTATTTTACCCCTGCCACCTTTAGAATTTGAAAGAGAGTATTCCAGTCAACATTGTCAAAAGCTTTCTCTAAGTCTACAAATGCTAGAAACGTAGGTTTGCCTTTCCTTAATCTTTCTTCTAAGATAAGTCGTAAGGTCAGTATTGCCTCACGTGTTCCAGTGTTTCTACGGAATCCAAACTGATCTTCCCCAAGGTCGGCTTCTACTAGTTTTTCCATTCGTCTGTAAAGAATTCGTGTTAGTATTTTGCAGCTGTGGCTTATTAAACTGATTGTTCGGTAATTCTCACATCTGTCAACACCTGCTTTCTTTGGGATTGGAATTATTATATTCTTCTTGAAGTCTGAGGGTATTTCGCCTGTTTCATACATCTTGCTTACCAGATGGTAGAGTTTTGTCAGGACTGGCTCTCCCAAGGCCGTCAGTAGTTCCAATGGAATGTTGTCTACTCCGGGGGCCTTGTTTCGACTCAGGTCTTTCAGTGCTCTGTCAAACTCTTCACGCAGTATCATATCTCCCATTTCATCTTCATCTACATCCTCTTCCATTTCCATAATATTGTCCGCAAGTACATCGCCCTTGTATAGACCCTCTATATACTCCTTCCACCTTTCTGCCTTCCCTTCTTTGCTTAGAACTGGGTTTCCATCTGAGCTCTTGATGTTCATACAAGTGGTTCTCTTATCTCCAAAGGTCTCTTTAATTTTCCTGTAGGCAGTATCTATCTTACCCCTAGTGAGATAAGCCTCTACATCCTTACATTTGTCCTCTATCCATCCCTGCTTAGCCATTTTGCACTTCCTGTCGATCTCATTTTTGAGACGTTTGTATCTCTTTTTGCCTGCTTCATTTACTGCATTTTTATATTTTCTCCTTTCATCAATTAAATTCAATATTTCTTCTGTTACCCAAGGATTTCTACTAGCCCTCGTCTTTTTACCTACTTGATCCTCTGCTGCCTTCACTACTTCATCCCTCAAAGCTACCCATTCTTCTTCTACTGTACTTCTTTCCCTCATTCCTGTCAATTGTTCCCTTATGCTCTCCCTGAAACTCTGAACAACCTCTGGTTCTTTCAGTTTATCCAGGTCCCATCTCCTTAAATTCCCACCTTTTTGCAGTTTCTTCAGTTTTAATCTACGGGTCATAACCAATAGATTGTGGTCAGAGTCCACATCTGCCCCTGGAAATGTCTTACAATTTAAAACCTGGTTCCTAAATCTCTGTCTTACCATTATATAATCTATCTGATACCTTTTAGTATCTCCAGGGTTCTTCCATGTATACAACCTTCTATCATGATTCTTAAACCAAGTGTTAGCTATGATTAAGTTGTGCTCTGTGCAAAATTCTACCAGGCGGCTTCCTCTTTCATTTCTTAGCCCCAGTCCATATTCACCTACTACGTTTCCTTCCCTCCCTTTTCCTACATTCGAATTCCAGTCACCCATGACTATTAAATTTTCGTCTCCCTTCACTATCTGAATAATTTCGTTTATTTCATCGTACATTTCTTCAATTTCTTCGTCATCTGCAGAGCTAGTTGGCATATAAACTTGTACTACTGTAGTATATGTGGGCTTCGTATCTATCTTGGCCACAATAATGCGTTCACTAAGCTGTTTGTAGTAGCTTACCCGCGTTCCTATTTTCCTATTCATTATTAAACCTACTCCTGCATTACCCCTATTTGACTTTGTGTTTATAACCCTGTAGTCACCTGACCAGAAGTCTTTTTCCTCCTGCCACCGAACTTCACTAATTCCCACTATATCTAACTTTAACCTATCCATTTCCCTTTTCAAATTTTCTAACCTACCTGCCCGATTAGGGCTTATCGATAGTGCGTACTGTGGTACTATCTTTGGAGCGGCCTCTAGTATTTCCGGGTCGTCGTGTGTCCGGGGAGTTGAGTTGGGGCGGAGCAGCAGTGATGGCCGGACAGCCAGTACTCGCCCGACCGCTGGCGACACACATTCACTGTCCGACGGTAGGAGGTGGTCGCGAGAGTGCACGAACACGTCAAGGACCGGATTCAGCGAGTTTTAGTTGAATGGACCATCATATTCGAGTAACACAACTTTCACTTGTATGTGTGTGTGTGTGTGTGTGTGTGTGTGTGTGTGCCCGTCGAAGTGACCTCAAGGCAATAACTTGTCAGTCGACGATTTATACTGGGGTCTTTCCCGTGCCTGACTTGAGTGGGGACGACCGTTGGTTGGTCGTTCGGTCGGTCGTCGCAGCGGACGACGTGCATTTGGTCTTCCGGCCGCTTCTGGCTTCTCTTTGTTTGTGCAGACTTCTAATTCGGCCGTGTTGTTTCACAGATACTGGTTTTAGTATTGTGAGTTGTTGGTGGAATCGTTTTCCCGGATCCGTGTGTATCTTGTGGTTTTGAATGAGCAGTTATTTTAATGCTATCTGCGTACTGGATTTGGGGTGGACTTGCGAACGGACGTCAGTTCGGCCTCGGACGTAGCAGAGAGGAGGTCCGCAGCGCGCGGGCAGGCCGGGACCGGCGGCGGCGTGCAGGCAGTGTCGGACTGAGGGGCTGTAGCCGTCGACCGAACCCAGGACGTTCCAAGTTGAGTGAGAGGTGTCAAGTACTGAAACCTCCAGTGTTTGAAAGCTCGCTGTTGTTTGCGTGTTGCTGCTCCCAGGGTCGGTGAGACCAAGCGCAACAAGTGGTGCCTGTCAGGTTGGCGGAAGCTGTTAGCCGCCTTCTACTCCTTGATGTTGGTTTGGATTTAGTATTATTCTTATTAGTGAAGTGCCACCAGCGGGATTTTCTGCCTTGTGGCCTCTAACGCCCCAGTACCTGCCCTGGACGCTAGCGTACTTTTTCGGCAGTGTACCTTTCCTCGTCGTATTGTTGCTTTCTGACACGGTGTGTAGTTTGACAGCCTCTTGAATTGTACTGTGCATATGTTTCTGGGAGGTCTACCTTGGTTCTAGTGTTTCCTTCGGCCTTGGGTGTTTTTCTGTCCGTCTCTTCGCCCTTGCCTAAATATATTCCATCGTTGTACTGGTGATCGGACGTTAGGCGGATTGGTTAGTCGGTCGGTCGGCGCTTAAGCTACCCCTAGTGTGACTTGCCATGCCGTTACGTGAGTACAAATCTTGGCTACCTGACCGACTACACAGCTATAGTCACCTTCCTCATGTCGATCCAGGGAGCACTGTCTGTGGATCACTCCATCTTATTTGGACAAGTTGTCATAATTTACCCTAATTTTTTAACATGTTATTGCCTCCCCAATTGTAATTCCGGCCTTCAGCTGTTAATTGTTTGTAACACTGCTTGTGGCCTTCAGCCGAAAAATTATTTTCAATTTTCTCTTAATAAGGCGTGCAGCTGTCGCTATAGATTGTTACAGTTCGTGAAGATTGTTTTAAAAAGGTTTTAGTATTTTAACATGCAATTGCCTTCCTCGCTTCTAATTCAGGCCTTCGGCCGTTGTGTATTCTGAAATTGCTGCTGACCTTCAGCCGTTAATTGTTTGTAACATTGCTTGTGACTTTCAACCGACAAATGGTTTCAATTCTGTCTTGATAAGGCCTTCAGCCGTCACTATAACTTGTTACAGTTATTAAGATTCTTAAAAGTGTTTTTGGTATTTTAACGTGTAATTGTCCACCTCATTGGTAAGTCAGACCTACCTTCAGCCGTTATGTATTTTTGAAATTGCTTCTGGCTTTCAGCCGACGAATAATTTTGAGCCTTTTTAATCAGGCCTTCAGTCGTTGATTGTATGTAACATTGCATGTGGACTTCAGCCGACAATAACTTGTAATTATTCTAATAAGGCTTTCAGCCGCCAGTGTAGTAAAATCTTTTAAAAATGATTGTTGAGAGTTTGGTTTTTTAAAAATAAAGTGTATGTGTTCTCCGTGCAACCAACGGTAACTTATTAGGCCCCGTTCACACCTTTCCTGCTTTCCCTATGTCCGTTTCAATTAAGAATTAAGCGTCATGAACTGGCGAGATCGGAGGTACGGTAGCTGCTGGAGAACTTGGAGCCAATGTAGGCAATGGATTCCTTAGCTTTAAAGATACATCGACACCCAGAACGCCGGCCGGGGTGGCCGGGCGGTTCTAGGCGCTACAGTCTGGAACCGCGCGACCGCTACGGTCGCAGGTTCGAATCCTGCCTCTGGCATGGGTGTGTGTGATGTCCTTAGGTTAGGTAGGATTAAGTGGTTCTAAGTCCTAGGGGACTTATGACCTCAGAAGTTAAATCCCGTAGTGCTCAGAACCATTTGAACACCCAGAACCAGTATAGGGGGTGATGGTGGGGGGGAATCACCCCCTTAAAATATGAACTTTTGGTGGCACTGGCAATCCCACCAACGAGATGAGATGACTTACAGAATTAGTTAGCTATCCACCATAATCTCAGAACAATAGTATTGAATGTTCACAATGACACGCCACGTAGATTTGACGTCTTACTAGTTAAAAGTTATTTATAATCATATGTTAAGGTGCAAATCAACATGTGAAAATCTGATTCAAACGTAACCTCCTCCTTTATCTGTACTATGAATTTTTCCTATAACCTTAGATAAAACGAGGTAGGGCTGAAAAGTAATGCCTTTGAATTTTTTAATGTGAAAATGTTAAAACTTTTTAAATAAAACAAACGTTATTAACGCTCTACATTTTTATTCTTCATGTCTACATATCTGCCGCCGTCTGCAGTTAGATGTCTCCGAATTGTAGCCTGTGACATGGCGGTATGTTATGTAGCGATGTCGGTGCGTGAGAAATACCATGCTGCAATGGAGTTTCGAATTCAAAGAATATGTCCGCACATGGAGCATACTCTATTTCAGTATGGGAATGCCAGATCACAAAAGAGCGCTGCGACATCTGCATCAGTTTCACTGTTATCGGACATGATCTATACACAAAAGAAATGTATTCGCAATTGACAATACAGTTAAACTTCATTTGCACAGCTAGAACTTGCCTCAACAACGATAAGTCCCTCCCTGTGCGGGAATCGCAGTAGCTGTGCGAGTGCAGAGCGTGAACACGCGGTGACATACGGTGGTTTGGGCCGTTCATGGAGGCATGCTGGGATAGCCTGAGTGGATTGGCGAGAAATTCGGGTTCGAGTTCAGGTCCGGCACAAATTGCCATACATCACCAACAAATTGTGAGTTTAAGTCTAATCGTATTCGCAATTGGGAATCCATTTCTGGTGTTTCATACAGCTGTAGATCGTAGCAGTGTCTGTTTCTTCAGACATGCATGCATGCATGCCTCTCTGAGCGATAATGCATGGCCCACCGTTAAATAGAGACTGCAAAATACTATCCTCCATACAATCCCGACTTCACCGCAGCTGTTTTTCATATGTTTCCAAAACTTGAAAAGCACACTTTCGGAGCTTCATTTTGATAGTGATGACACTGTGCAAGCAGACGTGACGTTGTACCTCTGTCAACAATATCAAACATTCTGCAATGACGATATCAATAGACTGGTCTCTCATTGGGAGAAACGTGTTCACAGCTAAGATAATGTTGAGAAAGAAATATGTAGACACGAAGAATAAAGGTGTAGAATGTTAATAACGTTTGCTTTATTTAAAAAGCTTTGATAATTATCACATAAATTATGATGCATTACTTTTCAGTTCATCCTCGTAGCAGCATCCAAGTTCTTGCCAGTACATTGTACAATAGCCTGCGTACTACGTTTCACGTGTGTAAGCTGTAAATTTTTGTGGTTGTAATCCGACCCTGTTGATGTGAGCTGTATAATAATAATAATAATAATAATAATAATAATAATAATAATTCCGTGTTCCTCTGCGGCCAGGTTCTTTTAATTGGATGTCACCTCGGCGGCTTGCTTGACCCTCACCTAATTCCGTAACGTTACCGGGGAAAAGGACACTACATTATAACGAGGCGAGATTTTTGCGTGTTGAGGGCTAGGTTAGGCCAACGGCCTTGGCGCAGTGGTAACACCGTTTCCCGTCAGATCACCGAAGTTAAGCGCTATCGGTCTTGGCCAGTACATGGATGGGTCACCGTCCGCGTCTGCCGAGTGCTGTTGGCAAGCGAGGCGTACTCAGCTCTAGTGAGGCCAATTGAGGAGCTACTTGACTGAGAAGTAGCGACACCAGTCACAAAAACTGACAATGGCTGGGAGAGCCATATCTCTACATATCCACATCCAGTGAAGCCTAAGGGCTGAAGATGACGTGGCTGATAGTGGGCACCGTTGGGCCTTTAATGCCTATTTGGATGGTGTTGGTTTGTTTGTTCGAGGGCTATGTTAAAAGCAGACTGAAATATTCAGTGTACAACCTTTAGGTTTCCAAGCACGCATTTTACTACTGGACCAAAAAGTCTGACCTGTGAGCGGTGTTGCCACAGATGCAGAAATTTGATCTAGTACTACTGAAAGTTATGGAATTCACTGAATTCTTTAAGTATACTCCCCATCACTAATATTATTTTATATGGACAGATAAGCTTTTGAATACATTTAGTTCCAAAGCAGTTCGAGGAAACTGTGATCTGAAGTATACCCAGAGATTAAAGTACAACTACAATATGGTTGAGTTTTATGGTACTGTGGCTCCCAATACTCGGGAATATTCTGGTTAATAGAACAGTCACAATTTACTGACGTACGTAGGTGCTGTTACGGTGACTCTAAGCCAGTGAGTTATAATATCACAAGCTGTGGAAACGCCTAATACCTATCGACGGCTTGCACACTGTGCGAAAAAAATGTGTGTGTGTGTGTGTGTGTGTGTATGTGTGTGTGTGTGTGTGTGTGTGTGTTCGTGGTTGAAATGATTCGACTGAAATGTGGACCACTTCTACTGTATCTCACTGACTTGCATAAGCCAGATTCATGATAACTCATCACTCCGCTATATCCGTCTTGGAAGAGTTATCATTCAGATACTGACGAAGTCACATACATAGGTAGTTCTCTGGCCATTACATATCACAATTACTCGAAGGATTTTGTTTGAAGTAGGATCAATAATTTACTAAAAGTGTGCTGAATTTCAGGGAACATTTGTTTGCCTGTGTGTGTGTGTGTGTGTGTGTGTGTGTGTGTGGGTGTGTGCGGTCGTGCGGTAGCGTTCTCGCTTCCCACGCCCGGATTCCCGGGTTCGATTCCCGGCGGGATCAGGGATTTTCTCTGCCTCTTGATGGCTGGGTGTTGTGTGCTGTCCTTAGGTTAGTTAAGTTTAAGTAGTTCTAAGTTCTAGGGGACTGATGACCATAGATGTTAAGTCCCATAGTGCTCAGAGCCATTTGAACCAATTTTTTTTTTGTGTGTGTTTTCAGATTGATCAACAACAACATTATTAGAGCCTTTACTAAAATAGGCGAATGTGCTTAAAACAGACAGAAGTAAATCGTTTTTATTCACATTAATCCACCTAGTCATATCCAGTTATACACAGAATAAAACTGTCAGCGTAGGAAATGTTTAAATGTACCGTTAAGATGCTAGTGAATATACAGAATGTTGGCTAAAATAATAACTCACGGAGCGTTAATTTTAAGTATTTAAGGCCCACGTTCCACTGTGACTTTTGAATAACTAACATCCGCGTGGCGTGTTGTACAAGGCCTGACCGCAAACTGAACATTCGCAGTGGTCAAACTGTACGAGTGGGTGTGATTGCGTGTGAATGACGGAAATGTAAATTAATGTTAGCACAGGCTCGCCGTAGTTTTGTGTCAAACAAGTCACAATATATTGATGTTTTTACTCCCACACTTTCAATTAATCCCTGAGCTAACCTGATACTGAAAAATATTTTTTTGCACCCGTTAGATTCGTATAATGCTATTTGTTCTACGACAGGTTTTCCGGTAGAGGAACATCATCGTTTTTAGCAGGGAAGCCGAGTGGACCGGAATTCAGATGAAGAAGTCACCGCAAGTGAATGGAACTGTTTTCTGTAGGAGGAAGCACAAATAACCGCGCTGTTGCCCACTTCATAGCTGAAGTAGTTACCAGATGCGCCGGCCACTATGAGGCTAACATCTGTCAGGTTGTCTACCTTTAGCCGAAAACGTCCAGTTTTAAGGCGCAATAGGTCTGCCTTTCACCCTCTTCGTGAGATGAACTCAAAGCGAATCCACTGTCTTGAGGCCACGGCGTAAACGTGCGAGCGGCATTTTCTGGCAGAGATATTACTCAGTTATTTAACATTCTGACTTTTTCAGCAGCAATTAGGGCACTTCAGACCTTATGAGCTTTTAGCTGCGATTTCACGAGAGTTCTTCTCCATTAAAGAGCGGAGCGTAACTACTCTCGCAACATAACCGCAAAGTGGCTTCATTTCAGGCAGTGGATATGCTTGTGATTAGATGTTGAAGACGAAGGGATTGTTGTATCGGAGTTACATTCTTCTACACGCGGAAGGCAGATGGAGTCTTGTTGCTACCTTTGTTCACAGTACGAACAGCCCTTAGCGGCTCGTCATCTCACAACTATTCATGACGTCACCTTTCCGGCTTAGATCTTTTTTTATACGTGGTTTGTAAGTACTGCTTCTTTTCTAGTCAGTACAAACTTTAATTTTATTAATGTATTATATACCTAATATGTTTTAGAACAGTTAGTCTAATTCTGAAGACAACGCTCATAGTAGCGTCGAAACCTGGTCAATTTTGACGTAATATTTGTGACCGAGGGTTTATTTGTTCTAATATAATTCTGACACGGTCACTGAACCTTAGCAGCTATGTTCAAAGTTTTAAAGTAATAGTTTATTATAAATGATTGTGGCGATTTGCTGCAGTAATATTAATTTCACATATTGTCACAGGGCTTTGCGCACGCTCACAGAAAAAAAATTATATATGTTCCACCTACTGACTCTGCAGACAGCAAGTCGATAGTGAAGTTGTTCCGACGTTCGGCGCATCATGTCCCAACACTAGAACACTGTTGATGCGAGATTGTAGTTCTGGTAGGTTTGTTGGTAAAGGATTTTTTTCTTTTTTTTCATTTTGTTCGCATTTGTTCGTTATATCTGCTCGGGGCGGACGTCGTAAGACATCCGATTAAGTTCGTTGATGATCGAGTAACTCAATTTTTTAATTACAGAGGGTACGTAACCCTCTGACCGAACACGCTGAGCTACCGTGCCGGCTTGGATTCGAAAACACTGAACCTTTCACATAAACCTACACACAAAAAATCGCAAGTGGTTACGTCGGGAGAGCGCGGAGGCCATGATATGAATTGCTGATCATCAAACCCATCACGACCGATCCATCGCTTTCTCAATTATCTGTTTAAGAATTCACGAACATCATGATGGAAGCGGGGTGGAGCACCATCCTGTTGGCAGATGAAGTCCACACTATCGGTTTTCAGTTGTGGCATATTCCAACATTTCCAGATACACGAGTATAAAACTTTTTCGACGATACGTAAAAATGATTTCTTTAGCGAAAAAAAAATCACCGCACTCATTCAGGATAGTAACCAAAATAATGCTGATGTAGGAAAATACATTGATACTTTCAGTAACCGTTTCACCAGTGTGGCAGATCGTTTGCCATAGGTAACTAAATGAAACGTTGTTAACATTACTGAATTGGATTAGGTTTGTCATTGAAGATATCTTTAATGAATAATTCGCATTGAAGCTATTCAGAAAGACCCTCATTCAATATCGTCTCTGAATTTCTTTTGTCGTAACTAAATGAAATGTTGTTAACTTTACTGAATTGGATTAGGTTTGTCATTGAAGATATCTTTAATGAATAATTCGCATTGAAGCTATTCAGAAAGACCCTCATTCAATATCGTCTCTGAATTTCTTTTGTCATTTGTTCACACATGACATTTTACTGAAACGGAAATTTCGAAGAATATGCTGACCTCTATGCTCCGTTTCCTTCTCAGCTGCCGTAATTTAGATATACAATTTTTATAACCCATCTTAGGACATTCAGATATGTTTTGTTGGTAAAACACAGCTGAAGCTTGTAGGTGTTCACGATAAATCCTGGTAAACAGTGATATGTTTCGCTGAGCAACGCCAAGAAAGTCTAAATAGATGTAATTTTATAGATGTTGGTTTATTGCTGTACTAAATACGCCATGTTTGTTCTGTATTTCATGCTCTACACTCGAGTCCAGGCAAGGCATACCAGTGCTGATCTGACGACGCGGCAGTGGGTCTGCCGGCCAGTGTGGCCGAACGGTTCTAGGCGCTTCAGTCTGGAACCGCGCGACCGCTACGGTCGCAGGTTCGAATCCTGCCTCGGGCATGGATGTGTGTGATGTCCTTAGGTTAGTTAGGTTTAATTAGTTCTAAGTTCTAGGCGACTGATGACCTCAGAAGTTAAGTCGCATAGTGCTCAGAGCCATTTGAACCATTTTGAGCCGGCAATGGGTCTACCGGGCACTACCGGAGTACAACCGATGGCTAGCGGGCGGTAAACGATGCGGAAGACATTGCCGAGATTTAATTTCGTTATTGAAATGTCTTCATGAATGAACGAAATAGTGAAAATGTACTCGTGTTGTATCTGATATTTAACAGTGAACATTAAAAAGTTATGTTCTACCGGATATGTGTTGGCTGGTAGATTTATTTCGCGTGAGTGTTCCTCAGAAGTTTGAGCCGTGGCTGGCTCGTGTAATGCCTTGTTTATTATCATTGGTTGCAGTCCAGTGGTGTCTTATTTCTTCTTCGGTTACCGCCATAACGTTGCTGTCTTGTCTCTCTGAGTGGCAGCAGCAGCGTGTATCGATACTAGTACTGGTGTACTATCTTTGGTGTGGCGGATATATTTTCCGGTTGTGCCGTGTGTGGCAGTTGGTCGGTTGGGACAAAGCAGCAAGGAAGTCTCCGTGGTGCGTGGTCAGGCCGGAGCCGCTGGTGGGATGCACGCGAGGGTTGCGAAGTCGTCGCCCACCGATCCTGGACACTACAGTTGAGTGCTCACTTAACCTACTATCAAGTCTCAACTGCTATCACATCTCTTCGTTTGATCCTGGTTGTCGCTTTCTGGGAGATTCCCACGAGCAACAACGTGTGTGCATTTAAGTTGGTTAGAATTGCAGCCATCCTCCTGTGTGGTAATTAACTCAATTTAATTCATTCCTTCATTAATGAAATGTATCAGTGGCCATTGATGTTCCGGTGACCTGCCCTGGTCGTTGACATAGCTTTTGGCAGTGTATTTTCCTCGTCGTGTTGATGCTGTCCAGACTTGGTTGGATTGGGCACCAGTATCCAGCACCTTGTGCTATTGACATCTTGCTGTCGTTTTGCTGGTCGGGTGCAGCAGAAATGATCTTGTTGGTTGGTTCGTCGGCTGGCTTACGGTTGGGTTGCCTTCCGATTGAGAGGTTATCGGTCTGGCTGCCTGTCTCACCTCACCTAAACATGCATTAGTGTCACCTTCCCACTTCGATCCTTGGAACTTTGCCGCTCATCGTCTTTTACATAGTGATTTCCTTCTTAATCTTAAGTACTATGTGTGGCCTTCATCCGAATTTTAGCTTATTAAAACCGCAAGGATTTCTTCTTAGCCCTTAAGCCATAAAAAAATGGTTTCTTGTTTGGTATGTGGCCTTCAGCCGAGTTTTCAGCCTTTTCAAAACAAAAGTTGAAAAATTTTGTCTAGGCATTAAGATGTAAGAAATATTTTCTAGTTTTTATGTGGCCATCAGCCGAGTTTTTCAGCTTAAATTAAAAACTGGAAATTTCTTTGTCTGTGATTTAAGCCGTGAGATTCAGAAGCTCTTCCCTTCATGCCTTAAGCCGTAAAATTGTTTTCTGCATGTTGTGTGGCCTTCAGCCAAGTTTTAATCTCTCTCAAATTAAATATTCATAATCCTTGTCTTGCCCTTAAGTCATAAGATGGTTATTCTTTAGTATGAGGCCTTCAGCCGAGTTTTACACGAAATACTTTAAGATAAGGTCTTCAGCTTCTTCAAATTGGAAGCTCTTCTACCTAGGCCTTAAGCTGTTAAATTCTTTTGTTGATATACGGCCTTCAGCCGAGTTTTCAGCCTATTTAAATTAAACATTGAAAATCTTTGTCTCGGCCTTAAGCAGTAACGCTGTTCTTGTTTTATGTGAGTCCTTCAGCCGAGTTCTGTGGGAAAAAGTTAAGCTAAGGCTTTCAGCCTATTTATATTGAAGATAAAAATTTTTTTTCTAAAGAAGTGAAACCTGCAGAAGAACTCCTGTACCTCAATTCCTTACTTACTCCTTGTGCCTTAGATTTTCGATCTAAATTAAATCAAAGGAGGTCTTTCGTTAAAACCTTCAGAGTTTTTAATTCTTGCTTGTGTGATTGTCTGTTTTAAGAA
Organism: Schistocerca nitens; assembly: GCF_023898315.1. NCBI lineage: Eukaryota > Metazoa > Arthropoda > Insecta > Orthoptera > Acrididae > Schistocerca > Schistocerca nitens. The sequence continues at coordinate 419,262,546 of NC_064617.1, read as the reverse complement.
ATAAAGTTTATATGTTGAGTGCAATTGACAATAACTTATTTTGGCCCCTTTCCACAAATATAACCACATCCGCTCTGTCCTACTAGCCGAGGGATTTCAAAGTTGTAGTGCGATGCCTTAGATAGGAGAGATATTAAATACGGGTGTATTTAATTTTGAGGGTTTCTGGTTGCAGGAAGACTTTATTGGAACTGTAATAACTTAAAGAAGCTAAATGGAAGTTAAATGACAATAAATGTTATTACATATTGCTTGTTCGCTATCCCTGATGGTTAACAGTGACGGTACTTGATTAATTATTTAGCACGAGAGTATGCAACTACATACTGAATTTTAAAGAGGTTTTATGAACTGTTGAGACGCAGTTAGCCATCATTAGTAGTGATTTAGTAGTTAAACGGCATCTAAAGCTATTTACGGATGTTACGAATACAGTGCATATGAGTTATGCCGAGTGACATAAACATACCTATTAACGTTAATCTTTGTTAAAGAACTAACACTATTCACATGTAACTGTTGTACACAGGGTGTAGCGGGTATGAGAGTGGACGTTTTTGTGTGTCGTACATTGATACGTAGCTACCGCCATCAGTGCGTTGGTTGTTTTTCCCTGCATTGAACAGCCTTCCCACAAACACGTCACAAACTTTACGACCTGATGTCTCCTGCACGATCGTAGCTGAATGGTGCAGCTTAACCATTTTGGGTCCAACACATCCACATTTCAACACCTAACCTGCTGCCCAGGGGAACATAAGCTTAATGGTTTACTTAATGGTTTCCTCTTGCTACATGTACTTGAAGGTACTAACCAATCTAAAAGCACATGTCTTGTAATGGATTTAATTATTAGTCTGCAAATGACGAAAAAACTGATGTGATGTTGTTCAGTACACAGTCCTGGTCCATTAATAACAATATCGGCACTTACATCCTATATCTGTACTGGTGTTTTACAAGAAAATTATAACGAATATCGGAGTGATATTCTGTCATGTCTCATTCCGATTCGTGCTGCGAGTGTTATCTCTTACCGTGATTCATAACTGATGTGACATTCAATCTATATTAACGAAGTGCAGTTTGTGATTTCAATTGTGGCACTTATTCAAACGCTTATGTACTAGAAAATGTTATCGAAAGATATTTTTATTATAAAGGTATATGAAAGAAGCCGTTGCCACTAGATATTACCGAACTGTTGGAACATCGACGTACTGAAAATCAATTTGTTTCACAAAAATTGCAGACTTTTTTTCCGACGAGTGGTATTCAACATTAAAAATTATTCGTGGGTCTCCTTGTTAGCGTAAAAGATGTACTATTGAAGAATAGTATTTGATAGAAGATATTTAGTGGATGAAGACTGATGTGGTTTCGTGTAATTCCCTGCAGCGTGGCGACACACTGTCACAGCAACAACCAAAAAAGAAATAAGAGTCCTTATCCAATAAATAATTCCTCACAGGCAGCTTTTAGTTGAGATCAGCACAGATGGACCACTTCAAGCTCCTTCTTCAATGCTCTTGCTAGCTGTGGTAGGCACACCGGAAGAAAAACTAGTCACCCCAGGAAAATACAAGCTAATACCACGGAATACTGTTTCTACCTTTGACAATGACCTCAGTCCGGTTGGGAAGATAATCCATAGGATTCTTCAGGTATTTCACATCCATTTGAAACTCTTCATTGATGATAAGATTGCGTAGAGCCACCAAACCACCAAATTGAGGGGATACTGATGCTACATTTCACCCGCTGTACCAAACAGTCCGAAACGTTTTCTATATGAATTAATAGTGAACGATTTAGCGCCCCACTCCAGATGAGGTAGGATGCCTGAGTGTTCATCAAATCATGAACATATTTGTGCAACTCTGCATGCGCCTCCAATCAGTTAATGTCCATTTTTTTCTGTTGTTTGACCCACCGAAGGTGTGCTGCTTCACGTACTGCTGTGAGAAATGGTTTTATACGAGGTTCTCGATTGCAAATGCCCATTACAAGCAATTCCCTTCGCTTTGTTCGCTCGGAAACTAGGTGTTGGGGTAAACCTGCATTCACGGAGACCAGTAGTCACTGTCGAGAGCCGAAATACTGCCATCGACAACTTGTGACTCACCTCTTCAGTATGCGTTGATTAGGAAGATTTCACTACTACCCTTCATACGCCGTGTTACTTAACTGCGAGTAGTACATCATTCCATGTCCACACGTCGGACTGTTCGTGTTGATACACGAATAAATTGGGCAACATCATCCATGGTGTGATCACGGGCCGTCGGAACACGATAGCTCATTTCTGCCATTCTCTCACGTCTCCACATCATCTTACTGCGATGATTCCATACTACTGTGTGGCATGTACACACCACTTCACTGCCATGACTTTTTCCAGCGGTGGAGGATAACATGATCAGCTGATACGATTTCTATGCTGTATACAGCTCTCCAAAGCGACCAGTGTCCCCTTTTAACCCTCTGAGCACCTCTAGCGCCTGTCTCAAACAACCAGTTTTTCGTTTCGAGGTGCCAGCGCTTTACGCGTGAAACCACTGGTGCTACTGCAAGACAGAGACGTCTATTGGTGCACTAAGGTACTTTTACGTGGAGACATTTACAGCGCTCACAGAAAGTGCTGTATGATTTTACGGGGTTGTGACTTTTTGAGTGATCATATTGAGGAGATCATTGGCAGTGAAAGCAAATAGAAAGTAATCGTAATGTCGATTTGAGTTTGTCCTATTGTTTCGAAATGAAAGCACTGGGACAGAACGTACTTTTGACTGATATAAGGGACGATCACATATTTTCGTTCGAGGGCCTGGCTGTAGCCTGCATGCAACGTTGCGCTACTACCTTAGGGCCGGCCGCTGTGGCGAAGCGGTTCTAGGCGCTTCAGTCCAGAACGGCGCTGCTGCTAAGGTCGCAGGTTTGCATCCTGCCTCGGGCATGGATGTGTGTGATGTCCTTACGTTAGTTAGGCTTAAGTAGCTCTAAGTCTAGGGGACAGATGGCCTCAGATGTTATGTCCCATAGAGCTTGGAGCCATTTTGATCTTTTGACTACGGCCGGCCGAAGTGGCCGAGAGGTTCTAGGATCTATAGTCTCGAATCGCCGACCGCTACGGTCGCAGGCTCGAATCCTGCCTCGGGCATGGATGTGTGTGATGTCCTTAGGTTAGTTAGGTTTAAGTAGTTCTAAGTTCTAGGGGACTGATGGCCTCAGATGTTAAGTCCTATAGTGCTCAGAGCCATTTGAACCATTACTTTTGACTACGTTAGGAGTATAGACGCTCAGTAGCTCGGTACGGGCTTTTGTTGGAGTTTCGAGAACATACCTTCACCGAGGAGTCAAGCAGTATATTGCTCCCTCCTACGTATACCTCGCGAAGAGACCATGAGGATAAAATCAGAGAGATTAGAGCCCACACAGAGGCATAGTGACGGTCTTTCTTTCTATGAACAATACAAGACTGGAATAGTAGGGAGAACCGATAGAGGTACTCGAGGAACCTCCGCCACACACCGTCAGGTGGCTCGCGGAGTATGGATGTAGATGTAAATGTAGATAGAAGCACGGACATGTAGGTAAAGGATTAACGTGAGATAAATGCGGCAACTATATCGACGTTCTTACCTAATGCCATCAAATGGGACCAATGTGGTGTTATTCTTTTCTTGGCCGCCAAAGGACGAACACCGGTAGCAATGTACGGCCTTCGAGCGGGAAATTTTTTTTATAGCTCGTTAAACGAATTGTTAAATTTTAGGCACAATTTACTTGTTATTCAGGACTAAAATTTATTTTAGGCATTATGAATTCATTGAAGTTTCAATGTGTGGGTTTGTGTGGAGAAAAAATTGCAAAATTGCTTTCAGATGTATAACATGATATGATGGGAGGTTAAGAACTGTACATCCCTGTGGTCCCCAAGTGAAACCACGTCCTTAAAAGAACTGGTTGTTTACTTTTGACAATTTCTTTTTGTGTTCGTTGTTTACTATGACCATAAAAGCTAATTTTCTGGAAAATTTTGAAATTATGTTTTTCTCAAGTTGTTGGGACTCAAAGGTTTAAGGGTATGACTATCATTTTGTCCTGAGAACTTACGTTAAGGTGCAACTTCTTTTCCTAATGACTATTCGCCGCATTGAATAATATCCCAACAGTACTGAAGTAACGTGAGTTCAGTATGCTGCTCCCTTGCAGGTAATGTCTGACTCTATACTGAAGACATAATTTTGCTACCAAAGTCTGCCCATGATTTTATTTCAGCCTAGGTCTGTTGTTTTTGAATGATTCGCTACCATTTGCAAGTGTCGATTATTGACTGTTTTTACAAAAGTTTTATTACAAGGTTCCTCGGATTGTCTAACACCGAAATTATACGAGAGTACGGACTTATTCACAAAATGCTTCCTCCGATAAGATCAGGGGGGAAAAAAAATTAAAAGTTACAGTTCGCGGTGGAAACAGAGTATCCCAAATATGGCTCTCAAACGTTTAGTCACGCAAGTGCAGCACAGAGTTTTCTCTGTTTACTTATATGTATACCATCAAGAAACTCTTTAAATTTGCTTCCATGGTAGCCCTCAGCTTTAATATCCTCTTCTTCTTTGACTTTGATCAAAGGAGACTTGAAGTAGTTGTGTTGTTTGCAAAATGCAACGCAATACACGCCGCATAAAATGTCCATCCTGTTGCATGCTAAATCCGCTGGTTTCATAAAATGCCGCTAGCGCTGTTTCAGTGCGGAGAATTTGCGGATGCGGGACCGCTGTCAGGCCGTGTGTTTTTTCTGCTCGTGTTCGTGCAGTCAGCTCTGTTTCCCTCAACCTGTCGCGATTATTAACGTTGCCACGCTTTCGTGGATGGGTATGAAATAAATGCTCGTCTCTCTGCGATAAATGTTGTTTAAAGCATATGATAGTCTCATTTTTCTCGTATTTCGAGAACTGTTCTTCATTTTATTCCTGTGCGGGGGGAATGCGATTCGGTGGCTTAGTTTTATGTATTTTCAGCTGTGACTTTTTTTTGCTGGAGAGTTACTGATGGGCACACCTTGCTTTCTTCTCGACATGTTGCTCAGCCAGGATGAGGATGTAAACAAATGGTGTTGTTGTCATTGTTGTTGTTTTTGTGGTTCTTTCTGTGGTCGCCTGACCGGATACTAGTCTGACGCAGCTCTCCAAGCTGGCCTATGCTGTGCAAGTCTCTTCATCTCTGCATAGCTACGCAGCCTACGTACATTCTAGCCTACTTCCAAAAGACAAGCGTTGGTCTTTCTCTACAATATTTAATCCCTACCATGACCTCCATTAGTAAACTGACGTTTAAATTTCTTTTAATTTACGTCTATGGCCACAAACTTAAATTTATTCTATATACGGGTCACTGTTTTATTAGCGACATTGTCGCAGCTTGTGAAACAGACGTTTCATTAATGTCCCAGGATGCGTCCTATTAACCTCTCCCCTCTTTTGGTCGAGTTGTGCCGTAAATATCTTATTTGACCAATTCTGTTCCATACTGCTCATTAGTTACCAGATCTATACTACTGATCTTAGCATTCCTCTTAACACCATATTTCTAAAACTTGTATCCCCGTGTGAAATGTTTATCATTTCTGTTACACTATCATATAAGGCTTCATTCCAGAAAAACACTTCGAATACTACCAAACACGCCGGGCCTGTTGGCCGAACGGTTCTAGGCGCTTCAGTCTGAAACCGCGTGACCACTACGATCGCAGGTTCGATTCCTGCCTCGGGCACGGATGTGTGTGATGTCCTTAGGTTAGTTAGGTTTAAGTAGTTCTACGTTCTAGGGGACTGATGACCTCAGATGTTAAGTCCCATAGTGCTCAGATCCATTTGAACCATTTTGAACTGCAAACACCAAAATCTAAATTCGATGTTAACAAATTTCTTTTTTCAGAAAATATCTTCTAGCAAGTGCACGTCTGCTATTTACTGGTTTATATTCTTATTCTCATGGCGTCTGATCTGTTGTTGACCTATTAGGCCGAAATCCTCCCTGATATTCTACCATCAGCACTTCTGAATGTGAAACTAGGATGTTGTAAATAAAACTAGAGAGAATCTTATTAATTCGAACAACAAGTCTGGTCTATCTTATTATGGACTGGTAGGATTACCCCTAAGCTCCACTTTTCTGGAATTCTTTCCTGATTCCTTATCACCTTGATAAGCTGGTGGATTCGCTTATGGAGACGCATTTCCCCATTTTCAACAGGTCTGCTGTTATTCGATCATTTCCTGGTATTTTGCAGCTTTTTAGATACTGCACTACCTTCTGCCTCCTCCCATAAACCATGGACCTTGCCGTTGGTGGGGAGGCGTGCGTGCCTCAGCGATACAGATGGCCGTACAGAAGGTGCAACCACAACGGAGGCGTATCTGTTGAGAGGCCAGACAAACGTGTGGTTCCTGAATAGGTTCAGCAGCCTTTCCAGTAGTTGCAGGGGCAACAGTCTGGACGATTCACTGATCTGGCCTTGTAACACTAACCAAAACGGCCTTGTTTTGCTGGTACTGCGAACGGCTGAAAGCAAGGGGAAACTACAGCCGTAATTTTCCCGAGGGCATTCATCTTTACTGTATGGTTAAATGATGATGGCGTCCTCTTGGGTAAAATATTCCGGGGGTAAAATAGTCCTCCATTCGGATCTCCGGGCGGGGACTACTCAACAAGATGTCATTATCAGGAGAAAGAAAACTGGCGTTCTACGGATCGGAGCGTGGAATGTCAGATCCCTTAATCGGGCAGGTAGGTTAGAAAATTTAAAAAGGGAAATGGATAGGTTAAAGTTAGATATAGTGGGAATTAGTGAAGTTCGGTGGAAGGAGGAACAAGACTTCTGGTCAGGTGAATACAGGGTTATAAATACAAAATCAAATAGGGGTAATGCAGGAGTAGGTTTAATAACGAATAAAAAATAGGAGTGCGGGTAAACTACTACAAACAGCATAGTAAACGAATTATTGTGGACAAGATAGACACGAAGCCCATGCCTACTACAGTAGTACAAGAGTATATGCCAACTAGCTCTGCAGATGATTAAGAAATTGATAAAATGTATTATGAGATGAAAGAAATTATACAGGTAGTGAAGAGAGACGAAAATTTAATAGTCATGGGTGACTGGAATTCGAGAGTAGGAAAAGGGAGAGGAGGAAACATAGTAGGTGAATATGGACTGGGGGTAGGAAATGAAAGAGGAAGCCGTCTGGTAGAATTTTGCACAGAGCATAACTTAATCATAGCTTGGTTCAAGAATCATAAAGGAAGGTTGTACACATGGAAGAATCCTGGAGGTACTAGAAGGTATCATATAGATTATATATTGGTAAGACAGAGATTTAGGAACCAGGTTTTAAATTGTAAGACATTTCCAGGGGCAGATGTGGACTCTGATCACAATCTATTGGTTATGAACTGTAGATTAAAACAGAAGAAACTGCAAAAAGGTGGGAATTGAAAGAGATGGGACCTGGATAATCTGACTAAACCAGAGGTTGTACAGAGTTTTAGGGAGAGCATAAGAAACAATTGTCATGAATGGGGGAAAGAAATACAGGAGAAGAAGAATGGGTAGCTCTGAGGGATGAAGTAGTGAAGGCAACATAGGATCAAATAGTTAAAAAGACGAGGGCTAGTAGAAATCCTTGGGTAACAGAAGAAATATTGAATTTAATTGATGAAAGGAGAAAATATAAAAATGCAGTAAATGAAGCAGGCAAAAAGGAGTACAAACGTCTCAAAAATGAGATCGACAGGAAGTGCAAAATGGCTAAGCGGGGATGGCTAGAGGACAAATTTAAGGATGTAGAGGCTTGTCTCACTAGGGGTGAGATAGATACTGCCTACAGGAAAATTAAAGAGACCTTTGGAGAGAAGAGAGTTACTTGTATGAATATCAAGAGCTCAGATGGAGCCGGCCGCGGTGGTCTCGCGGTTCTAGGCGCGCAGTCCGGAACCGCGCGACTGCTACGGTCGCAGGTTCGAATCCTGCCTCGGGCATGGATGTGTGTGATGTCCTTCGGTTAGTTAGGTTTAAGTAGTTCTAAGTTCTAGGGGACTGATGACCACAGCTGTTAAGTCCCATAGTGCTCAGAGCCATTTGAACCATTTTTTTTGAAGCTCAGATGGAAACCCAGTTCTAAGCAAAGAAGGGAAAGCAGAAAGGTGTAAGGAGTATATAGAGGGTCTATACAAGGGCGATATACTTGAGGACAATATTATGGAAATGGAAGGGATGTAGATGAAGATGTAATGGGAGATACGATACTGCGTGAAGAGTTTGACAGAGCACTGAAAGACCTCAGTCGAAACAAGGCCTGGGAGTAGACAACAGTCCATTAGAACTACTGACGGCCTTGGGAGAGCAAGTCCTGACAAAACTCTACCATCTGGTGAGCAAGACGTATGAGACAGATAAAATACCCCCATACTTCAAGAAGAATATAATAATTCCAATCCCAAAGAAAGCAGGTGTTGACAGATGTGAAAATTACCAATCTATCAGTTTAATAAGTTTAAATCGAATTCTTTACAGACAAATGGAAAAACTGGTAGAAGCCGACCTTGGGGAAGATCAATTTGTATTCCGTAGAAAAGCTGGAACACGTGAGGCAATACTGACCCTACGACTTATCCTAGAAGAAAGATTAAGGAAAGGGAAACTTACGTTTCTAGCATTTGTATACTTAGAGAAAGCTTTTGACAATGTTGACAGGAATACTCTCTTTCGAATTCTAAAGGTGGCAGGGGTAAAATACAGGGAGCGAAAGGCTGTTTACAATTTGTACAGAAACCAGATGGCAGTTATAAGAGTCGAGAGGCATGAAAGGGAAGCAGTGGTTGGGAAGGAGCGGGACAGGGTTGTAGCATCTCCTCTATGTTATTCAATCTGTATATTGAGCAAGCAGTAAAGGAAACAAAAGAGAAGTCGGAGTAGGTATTAAAATTCATGGAGAAGAAATAAAAACTTTGGGGTTCGCCGATGACATTGTAATTTTGTCAGAGACAGCAAAGGACTTGGAAGAGCAGTTGAACGGAATGGATAGTGTCTTGAAAGGAGGATATAAGATGAACATCAACAAAAGCAAAACGAGGGTAATGGAATGTAGTCGAATTAAGTCGTGTGATGCTGTGGGAATTATATTAGGAAATGAGACGCTTAAAGTAGTAAAGGAGTTTTGCTATTTGGGGAACAAAATAACTGATGATGGACGAAGTAGAGAGGATATAAAATGTAGACTGGCAATGGCAAGGAAATCGTTTCTGAAGAAGAGAAATTTGTTAACATCGAGTATAGATTTAAGCGTCAGGAAGTCGTTTCTGAAAGTATTTGTATGGAGTGTAGCCATGTATGGACGATAAATAGTTTGGACAAGAACAGAATACAAGCTTTCGAAATGTGGTGCTACAGAAGAATACTGAAGATTAGGTGGGTAGATCACATAACTAATGAGGAGGTATTGAATAGAATTGGGGAGAAGAGGAGTTTGTGGTACATCTTAACAAGAAGAAGGGACCGGTTGGTAGGACATGTTCTGATTCATCATGGGATCACAAATTTTGCATTGAAGGGCAACGTGGAGGGTAAAAATCGTAGACGGAGACCAAGAGATGAATACACTAAGCAGATTCAGATGTATGTAGGTTGCAGTAAGTACTGGAAGATGAAGAAGCTTGCACAGGATAGGGAAGCATGGAGAGCTGCATCAAACTAGTCTCAGGAGCGCAGATCACAATAACAACAACAACAACAACAACAACTACCTTCTGTACCCTCTAATGTGGATTCTTCTGTCTCTGGATTGTAATGCAATAGAGAGGCTGCACGCTCCATGTAAGATTGCCCTCCAAAATTGTCTTGAAGTATTCTCTTCATGTACTCAGAACATCCTCTCTGTCTGTCGGCAAATTTCCCTCTTTGCTCTTACATGCAGTTGTTTCGGATTATATTCTTGAGTTTATTTTTTCATTTCCTTCTTGCTGTCGTTCCTTTGATAGTGGTCTTCTATCTTTCTCTTTACCGCTTCCCCCTTTTTTTCTCCTACGTACGCTTGCTGCCTCTAATCTTTCTTCATTATACAGTGCCTGATTTGATACTGTATTTCGCTGTAAGCACTTTGGCCTTACCTCCTTTTCCTGTTCCACTGCCTGCCTGCAATCATCATCCTACCAGCCTTCATTTATAAGTCTCCTTGTTTCCCCCAGTATTTCAGTGTTGCCAGAAAGGCATTTTTGACACACTTCCATTCGTTGTTTGTATGGTTTTCACCGTCTTTTGTTTGTAACTTCTCCTTCAATCTGTTCTGATAATCTTGAACATTAGACATATCTTTCAGTTGTTCTATATTCCATTTCCTTACTCTGCTCTTATTTCCTTTGACAGCCGTAGCTAGGTTCTGCCTCATTTTGGCTCCTTCTGGGGAAGGGTCAGAATTTGAACTAGCTACTCGAAAAGTGCGCTCATTTTTCATATCAGATGCCCACATCTTCGATACCCGTATATGGTCTATTTGGTTTTCTTCATTTGTTCTAATTTGTAGATATATTTCCTTGGGAAACAAATACTTACTGCCTTTAATTTGCTCGCAGAAGCAAACTGAGCATTGCTCATACCATTATTACTAGTTTCATAGTGCAAATTTTCATTACCAAACACTCTCTGAAAGCCTCTTCCTTGCCCAGTTTGTCCTTATAGTTACCAAGGACTATTTTGGAGCCATGTCTAGGTATTCTATCACAAATCTCTTTTAGCTGATCATAGAACTCCTGTGCCATGTCCTCATACGGTTCTTCTGTTGGTGCATATATTGGTGCATTTACGTAGAGTACATATTCTTTCGTTACGTGGATGTGAGAACTATGACGCCTATCTTTGGAGACTATAAACCCAATTCCATGCTCCCCTTGTCTTTCGTACTTTGCTGAATAATAGAGGGAGAATTCATATCTACAAATCTCACTCTTGCCTTCGCCCTGATTTCCTGACGTGAAACAACTCCCAGTCCATACCTTAGCGTCTCCTCCACAGTACTATTCACGGCTACTAGCTGCAGCACCGTACGCACGTTCCATATTCAAAATTTAAGCACCGGTATATCTATATTCCTGTACCTTGGCGCAGTTCGCCTTCCTAATTGCAGTCTGGCATTGCTTGTTAAATTATTCGTGATGATAGGCTTTTCACAAGGCAGGGATATCGATCCTACGCTCAACCCCCAAACTGGAGAACCAGGCTTTTATTTCAGAGTTAGCTCCTCTAGAGGGGTTGAAAACCTAGTCTATAGAGCCACCTCCCCCCCCCCCCCTACCTATGGTGTGGGACACGTTTCGTCTGGCTTCTCACAGCAGTTACTTTACTGTCCAAACAGGAAAACTTGTCTGCTATTTTTAGTGTCTCATTTTTTTAATCCGCTAGAAGTATGTAAATGGCAGCCTAGAAATGTCTGTGATGCGGAAGGTCGAGTGTGCTTTCAAAAGTAACGAGAAAGTGGATCTTCTATGTATGTTTGTTGAAATTAACATCAACCAGCTACACAGAACAAATTTGATTTCAAAATTGGCTCTAAGCAGTATGGGACTTAACATCTGAGGCCATCAGTCACCTAGACTTACAATTAAGAAAACTTAACTAACCTAAGGACATCACATACATCCATGCCCGAGGCAGGATTCGAACCTGCGACCGTAGCAGTCACGTGGTTCCAGACTGTTGCGCCTAGAACCGCTCAGCCACAGCTGCCGGCTAAATTTGATTTCCTTAACAGAATTCAGGCAATTAGTGCCCTTCTTCAATAGGTTATAACTATCGCATTATTTGCATCAAAAATAAGTTGCATGCATCATATTCCTGCGTCATGTTGCTCAAAGTGAACCACATGACCACAGCATATTGTTGGATGCATCTTACACTGAAGCGCCAAAGAAAGCGTTATAGGCATACGTATCAAATACAGAGATATGTAAACAGGCAGAATACGACGCAGCGGTCGGCAACGCCTATATAAGACAACAAATGTCTGGCGCAGTCCTTAGATCGGTTACTGCTGCTACAGTGGAAGGTTATCAACATTTAAGCCGGTTTGAACGTGGTATTACAGTCGGTACACTAGCGGTAGGATACAGCATTTCCGAGGTAGCGATGAAGTGGGAATTTTCCCATACGACCATTTCACGAGTGTGCCGTGAATATCAGGAATTATATTAAATTTCAGCCTCCAGTTGCATAAGCAAAGAAACTGTACCTAGGTTTCGCCTATAATAATGTTGCCTTCTTCAGAAATGTCACCATATAAAATTAAATTAAAACATGCCAGATATTATCCTTGTCAAACTTAAAATGTTAGTACTACAGTACATAGTCATAAGACTGCGTCACTTCTACTAATGTTATGCTTATAGATCACACCAGCCGGCCGAAGTGGCCGCGCGGTTCTGGCGCTGCAGTCTGGAACCGCGAGACCACTACGGTCGCAGGTTCGAATCCTGCCTCGGGCATGGATGTGTGTGATGTCCTTAGGTTAGTTAGGTTTAACTAGTTCTAAGTTCTAGGGGACTAATGACCTCAGCAGTTGAGTCCCATAGTGCTCAGAGCCGTTTGAACCGTTTAGATCACACCAACGGGCCAGACATGTGGGCCGCGAGCGCTCAGTCGTAACTGAGCGCCTTGGGCAGCGAAGCAGTGAGCTCAGCTGGAAGTTGCCCACCCGAGCGTGCTCAGTAATACAGACTTACAACCATTAAATGTGAACTGAGATTATAATGGAAAATAGTTTATTACAATAGTTCGGACTATTAATGGCATTAAAACCTTAAGTTACTGCAGGCAAAAGACATATAAAAAGTGTACTGTACATAAGTATGAATAAACATTAATTGATAACATTATTTGTTACAACAACTAGAAATGTAACTGGCAAATAAACCATAATAACTGAAGTTACTGTGCTATGAGAGGCAAATGACATTATATAGCTTAAGGGAACCTTTTAATAAGAAAAGACCATAAGTTAAGGTTAATAGTGCCTGAAATGTGTGGAACTTAGCTAAGAATTAATGCCTGTGATGATAATAAGGACAATTGTCTCACACAGGTTAGCGGTTAGATATACAGTATGTAATCAGCAAGTAATACATAAGAAAAGCAGTAGGGTGTATGTCAAAGCGAGCTACTGACGTAGGTAGAAGACCATATAAAGTAATGGATTTATCGGATAATAGGTGCATGCAACGCCAAAACATTATGAAGACAGTATATCCAATAGAATTATATGCATACTTTATGAAGCTCTTTACTATAAATACACCATTTACTATGTAACAACTCTGAAACGGCATTGAACATGGGTTTGCGAATAAATATGCAGTGTATAATCGGGAAATACCCGAAGCTATTAATAAGAACAATAAGGATGTATGTCATAGCCAGTTATTGGCGTGGGTAATAAGCAATATACAGTATTAGATTTAACGGGTTAATAATTAATACATGGGGTTTACTACGCCACAAGTCATTATAAAGGCAATTATAAGAAGTCATGTTGTGTGCAATCTTTACTAAGCTCATAATTAGAGATACACCATTTGACGTGTACCAAATTGTGAGAAAGCATTAAACTTATAGAAAATAACGACGATTGCGTGAAATGCGTATGTAAACATAAAGATAAGAGGGCAAAGGCATCGGACGACATAGAAAGTCCTGCATCATCATGGTAGACGAAGCAAGGGTTGAAATTCTTCGAAGAAGTTCTTATTTTTCAACTGCAATTGGTCATTAAGCAAGTTGTCTTTATCGTAAAGAAGGTGTTTGAAAATTTGCATTTCTTCGAGTGTATCTAGCCTGCATACTTTAGCTTCTTCGTTTAAGAGCTCTGTGTTTATAAGTGGGTTAGTGGCATTGGCCATTTCGATTAGATGTTCTGCAAATTTTCGAGCCACAGGAATGTATGGAGAACACTGACAGTTGTAAGGGACAGGATGATACGACACGTGTTAAGACATCAGAGAATAACGTCCTTGGCGCTAGAGGAAGCTGTAGAGGGTTAAAATTGTGGGGGAAGACGGAGATTGGAATACGTCCAGCAAATACTTGAGGACGTACGTTGCAATTATTACTTTGAGGTGAAGAGTTTGTCGCAGGTGATAAACACAGGCGTGCCACATCAAACCAATCAGAAGATATACGACAAAAGAAGGGAAATAATTCCGGAATACATATGTAGTGTTCGTACTAAATTGTAAGTCCGTTTGCTGGGAGAGCTAGCTATCGAGTTCTCATAGTCAACGCGTGATAGCCTTTGCATATCTTCCTTTGCATCTATTTGTGACTGCACGAGGTTACAGAAACTTGCCAACACCCAAATTATATATTGAATATTAACTGTAGAGCTGCAGACGACCTATTACGGTCCTGTCTCACACGTGTTGCCTTATTACGGGATTACCAAATCGTTAACTAATTTTAAAAGTTAGTTGTACAAGAGCACTACTAGGTGGAGTCATTCGATATCGCTCCCTGTAGACCTCCAGACGACCTCCGTATTTCTTTGGCATCCCTTTAGGCACTAAGGAAGGCCAAAATACGCCACATAATTTCTAAAACTTCTTGAAACACACACACACACACACACACACACACACACACACACACACACTGACGCAGCCTCGTAGTTCGATGGTTGGCGACAGGATGGAGCTGATGTCACGTATTTCGTTGATCGGCGGGTAGGTGCCGCAGACGTCGTATACTTCCGGGGTACGCCACTAGATGTCGAACTCCACGTCGTCGTTCTTCCTACTTCAGCCACTTGGCTCCGCTGTAGTCACTGGTCAATGTGGTACATCTCCGCTGTCTAAATCCTTGATGTCGCGGCGTGTGGAACCTCTTCACTGCTTCAGATGCTTTCGTTAACCACTCACATTCTGGGTGACCTCTGCCCACCATGACACTGGATGCTACCTGATGGCGCTGAGGACACACAACGCGGCGGGGAAACGGTATAAGCAGAGCAGAGACGAATGAGGAACTATTCTATACACGACGCGGACAGCAAATGGGACCATCCACTGACGCAAGTGACTTTGAATAAGTGCAGATTGTAATGACCCGGCGCCTGGAAACGACCATCTCGGAAATGGAGAAGAGGGTCGGCTGTTCATGTGCTTCTGCGGTTTGCACATACGGGGAAACCTTGAGCAAACAAAAATGTGTTGACCTCCATGCCTCGGCACAGAACGTGGTGGAGGTGGAAGGAATGCTCGCTCTAAAAAGTAGAATAAGTGACGATCTGTGACAGACCTGACGACGGACTGCAACGCTGGTGGGGGCATCGGAACACGCAGTTCAGGCACATTGTTGAACATGAGGCTCCGAAGAGCAGACGACCACTTCCTTTTCCTATATTGATCGAGTAATAATGGTCGTGTCCGTTTAGGACCTCGTCCAAGTCAACCGCTGCTTGTGATAGTAGACGAAGGAGGCACGGCAGTTGTGGACTACATGAACATTATTGCGGACCACCTACATCCTTTCATGTCTGATGTTTTCCCTGGCATCTTCCGGGAGGGTAGCTGTCCGTGTCCGGAGCCCAAATTGTGTTACACTTGTTCGAGAAGCACGACAATGAATTCGCGGTGATGTCTTGGCCACTGAATTCGCTTCATGTGAACACGATGTAACGCATCTGTGACATTTTGTAGTGTCAGCTCCGTGTCCACAAACAAAAGAGCTGAAATTTACGGGAATTTCCTGACCTGGACATAAACACATGCGGCTACGCGCCTACGGAAACCTACAAAGTATTTCAAGTACCGGGTGATCAAAAAGTCAGTATAAATTGAAAACTTAATAAATAGAGAGATAAAAATTGACACACATGCTTGGAATGACATGGGGTTTTATTAGAACAAAAAAAAAGTATTGATAGACGCGTGAAAGATCTCTTGCGCACGTCGTTTGGTGATGACCGTGTTCTCAGCCGCCACTTTCGTCATGCTTGGCCTTCCAGGTTCCCAGACCTCAGTCCGTGCGAATATTGGCTTTCGGGTTACCTGATCGACCAACATTTCTAGGGATGCTGAAAGACCACATCCGACGCCAATGCCTCACCATAACTACGGACATGCTTTACAGTGCTGTTCACAACATTATTCCTCGACTACAGCTATTGTTGAGGAATGATGGTGGACATATTGAACATTTCTTGTAAAGAACATCATTTTCGCTTTGTCTTACTTTGTTATGCTAATTATTGCTATTCTGATCAGATCAAGGGCCATCTGTAGGACATTTTTTGAACTTTTGTATTTTTTTGGTTCTAATAAAACCCCATGTCATTCCAAGCATGTGTGTCAATTTGTACCTCTCTATCTACATTATTCCGTGATTTATTCAGTTTTCAAATTTATACTGACTCTTTGATCACCCGGTACTTGTCGAACCCATGACACACAGAATTGCTATTACATTCGTTTCACAAGTGGACCAACACCAATGAGTGGTGATAACGTTTTGATTCATCAGTGTTTGGATGGACTTTAGTGCCTACAATTTTAACTAAAGGTAAGCGGAGATTATTTACGTCAATGGCGGGGAGGGGGGAGGGCGGAGGCAAGAGAGTAGGGGGAAAGAAATCACATACACGTCAACAAGTGAGCTGTTATCATGTTTCTAGTACCAATCTCGGGTCCCTCTTTCGACGTTAATTAATTTTGATTATAGTTCACTGCAATTTACAAAAACTAGCAGGCTCCTGATTTGTATTCAATAATTCATTAAAAAGAAGCAGGTATGTAATTGACAACCATTTCAACCCACACAGCTACAGTTTGGACTCGCACTTGTTCTCAAATGACTTTATTTTTACTTTAGTTTCGGTAAGGTTTAGGCGAAACGTCTATCGCATAGGATACTGTTTTTTATCACTCACATGCAATTCATAACCTTTTCACTTTAGCCAATTTAAACTCAAACGATACTTCCTTAACTATACCTTAGCACATTTTTCCTCTGTATTCCCAATTAATATATTCTGTCTCACATCAGATTTCCACTGCGTACCTACATTCTACATTAACGTCGAGCATGCACAAAATATCTCATCCATATATACCACCGAGCGGTAGGGCGGGGCTGTAGTTCGACAGTGATGCACTAAAGCTTATCTTGCATAATTTGTAAGCTACAGCTAGGGAGTCTGCAAACGATTGTATTGACAGTTTATGCTAGTAAGGCTAGTAATTCGACAAAAAAGACGTTCATTGTCATTGGTTTCTCATTAGACTGCAAAAAAAAAAAAGAAAAAAAATAGTCGTTTTAATAAAGCAGAAAAAGATCAATCACGTACTGCGTGAAGGAAATCTCATGAAACAAAAACGAGGTAAGATATGTAGCGCAGGAGATAACGTTGCTTACTGTGAGGCTAATGTAAAATGAAAGACAGGGCCGGCCGATGTGGCCGAGCGGTTCTAGGCACTACAGTCTGGAACCGCGCGACCGCTACGGTCGCAGGTTCGAGTCCTGCCTTGGGCATGGATGTGTGTGATGTCCTTAGGTTAGTTAGGTTTAAGTAGTTCTAAGTTCTAGGGGACTGATGACCTCAAATGTTGAGTCCCATAGTGCTCAGAGGAATTTGAACCATTTTTTGAAGGACAGGGCTAATGAGGAAGTTATACACGGTCCAGTCACATTAATGTGACTACCACCTATGTCCGATGTCAACATGTAGTAACTACTCACAGACGGCAGGTGACAGCAGTAGCAGTGAAATGAAATGTTGGCCGGGAGACCCCATGTGGGGTGTCTCCTTTTTAGCTGACGCCACTGCGGCGAAGTGCGAGTCAATGATGATTAAATGATGATGAAGGACACACAACACCCAGTCATCACGTGGCAGAGAAAATCCCTGACCCCGCAGGGAGTCGAACCCGGGACCCCGTGCGCGGGAAGCGAGAACGCTACCGCAAGACCACGAGCTGCGGACAGCAGTAGCAATGAAGGACGTATAAACCATGTTGGGGGACGCGGAAAACAGCGCAGCCGTTGTAATGCGGGGACAGAGCGATTTATCTTACCCCCAAAAGGGAATGATCATTGGCTTTCGGACCAAGGCGGGAAGCATTTACGAAACAGCTAAGTTCGTAAACAGGTCGCTTGCCGCTGTGTTTAAATTACAATGTGCACGGCAAAATGGTGCTTTCCAAAACTGGCGATGAGGCAGCTGTGGTGCACCACGGACCATAGATGACAGGGGTGAATGACCGCTGTGAGGACGTGTACGAGAGAGCAGACATGCAACTGTTGAGCAAGTGACCGCACAGCGAATGTTGTTGCTTAAGGGCCTTCACAGCAGGCGCATGGTTCGTGCCCCCATAGTGCACGCCAGTACTGCAACTAAAAAGTCCACTGGGTGGCGACAGGTGGCCTCTTTATATAAATCACGTCTTGGGCTCCAACTGAGAGATAGCCGTTGGTGCAGACGGCGTGAAACTTCTGAAAGCATGCGTTATGATCTGGGAAATGTTTCGGAGACTTTCTCTGGGTGATCGCGTCATTCTGGAAGTCATAAGGGGCAACCCCAAGTAAGGAGCTATCCTTGGGGACAATGCCCATGTGGCTGGGTTTCCTCGGCACAATGGCATCTACCAGCAGGACAATGCAACGTGTCACACATATCACAGCGAACGTGTGTGGTTTGAAGAGCACGAAGAAAAATGTACCTTACTCCCCTGGCCACCAAACTTCCCGGATTCAAACTCAATCGAGAAGGACCACCTCAATCGCACTGTTCGTGCCATGGATCCTCAGCCGAGAAACCTAGCGCAGCACATCCCTGTCGGTACCTTCCAGATCCGCGCTGCAAAACATTGTTGTTAAGACTTTTGACAGTTGGTCACATTAATGTGGCTGAATGCTGTACGTCTGTCCCCTGACAACCTGTTCGGAACTATTACCTAAAAATAAAGTTACACTCTTTGTTCCTAATTACATAAACTTAACTGCTCGCCTTAAAAGTGGAGAACTATCTTAGACAAATACTACGTACCTGTCTGTAATATAGCCGGTGGCAGACGAAACAGAACATCAAAAATTATACACAGGCTTTCCCCTTTAAATTATTTAAGTCTACGTTTACACAGATTCAAACGATATACGGGATTTCTCATTTGAGCGAAAAAACAATAATTTGACTCATCATTAACATCGTCAGAGGCTTAAGCGCACACGGATGAAGAAATAACCATGGCACATTCTGTAGTGAAGCGTAACGCATTCCGCATGACTGACAATGATCGAAATTGATTGGCGACTCCATGGAGTGTTGTGTGCACAACGACCATATGTGTTAAATAAAAGGAAGGTCAGCGTTGGCCGTAATATTGATGGTTTATTAATGCGCAAAATCGATTTTCAATCACATAGTGATCATCTTCAGTGCTGTGGTGTGCAAATTAAACTCATAGGCACTGGTATCAAGTTATTATCAGTAACCAAAACTGAGAAACGATCACAATATTATTATTATTATTGTGATGGTTTCTCAGTTTTGGTTACTGATAATAACTAATTTGTACACAACAGCACTGAAGATGATCACTATGTGATTGAAAATCGATTTTGCGCATTAATAAACCATCAATATTACGGCCAACGCTGACTTTCCTTTTAATTTTAATGATCGAATAGCTTCATTGTGCAGACACTTCAATCTTTATATATTCTCGGTGCGGACGGCGAAGGAATCACTCACTCTAAAACTGTTTAGAACGTCGTCAGCAGTGCTCACTCAGCACTATTTTTGACAAAATTATTATTTATATCGTTGTTAGTTGAAGACCCACAATGATCCAATGTTTATCTAAGTAAATCTACACTCTATTTACATTGCATAAAATTCTCAGCCCAATAACTTTTAAATTTTAACGTCCAGAATTTTTCAGAATGAACCTAGGATAAATAAGTGACTCGGAACTGTTTCCTTCTAATTTCTGTATCTTTATTGAACTGCAGTATCATAGCTAGAGCTGGTACAGTTTCATTATTACTTGTATCAAATAGATGCTGTCATTTCAGCTTCGTATCTTATACACTAAGACATTTTAACCTAACTCGTCTTTATAGTTTTGGCATGAAAATTGGTTCCTATTTAATAATTCAAAAAGTGAAGGAGGTAGCTTTATTTTAAAGCTTCTACCACGGGTTTTAATGGTAAACTGACCCTAATTCTCTCTCTCTCTGTTCGTTTAGTCGGTTCCGACTCTTCGTGACCCCATGAACCAAATCACGCCACTTTTTCCTGTCTTGCACTTTCTCCCGTAGACCTACCAGGTTGGAACACATTGCTTCTGTGATGCCATCGATCTATCTCATCCTCTGACGTCCTCTTCTTCTAGTTCATTCAATCTTCCCCAGCATTAATGTTTTTCCAGCGAGGCATGACTTCGCATTGTGTGTCCAAAGTAGGTCAGCTTTTGTTTTAACATTAGACCTTCCAGGGAGAAATCTGGTTTTATTTGCTCCAATATTGATCTGTTGGTTCTCTTTGCAGTCCATGGAACTCTAAGAAGTTTCCTCCAACACCACAATTCGAAGGAGTCAATTCTTCGCCGTTCAGTCTTTCTAATGGTCCAGGTCTCACATCCATACATCACAACTGGAAAGACCATAGCCCTCACAATACGGATCTTTGTTGCTAGTGTTATATGTCTGGAACTTATAACCTTGTCAAGGTTTGACATCGCCTGTTTACCGAGCAACAGGCGTCTCCGGATTTCATGGCTGCAATCAGCAGATATCTGGGAACAGAGATAACTGAATGTGGTCACTACCTCCATTGTTTCTCCTGCCATATCCCACGAATTGGTAGGTGTAGTTGGCATAATTTTCGTTTTCTCCACATTCAGCCTAAGACAGGCCTTTTCACTTTCGTCTTTCACCTTCAGCAGGAGTGTTCTCAATTCTTCTTCTCTTTCTGCCAACAAGATCGTATCATCCGCGTACCTGAGGTTGTTTACATTTATTCCAGCTATTTTAATTCCCGTTTCTCCTTCATCTATCCTCCCATTCCTCATAACTGCATACAGATTGAATAAGTACGGTGACAGTATGCAGCCTTGCCGGACCCCTTTCTGAATCTTTATCCATTTCGTTTTTCCATACATAGTTCTCACCGTGGCTTCTCGGTCTAGGTGTAAACTCCGTATCAGATGAATGAGGTGATCTGGTACAGCCATGTTTTTCAGTATGTTCCACAATTACAACAGTACAACTTTCTAAGTTTAATTCTAAGCGCTGAATGGATATGTTGCACTGGAGTGAAATACTGCCTGCTAGCACGTAATCCCCTTCGCCGCGTGACACGCAGCCTGGGCAGTCTGCATCGGAGAACAGCCTCTGAATCCATACCTGCCCGCCTCTTGGCACCGTCTTCGATCTTCCGTCTGTCGCAAAAGATGTGGGAATTACGGGGAAACGTCGTACAGAACCGTAATAATGCTGTTCGTGTCTTCCTTTGATCTCCTACGAAGAGGAAATGCCGTGTCTTATGCTCGATGTATTTCTGTGCGAAAAGGAACGGGTTGCGTATACAATAAAAATGGAAAATGGAATTCTTTGAAGTGTGCCGGTACGGAGGAGATTGAGATCCGGCCGCCTCCGCTGGCAGCGGCGGCGGTAAATATCGGAGTATCTTCGTCTTCGAAGCTTTGGGGTCCTAGCTGCGGGAAGCGGCGCCATTAGGAGCGTCGCGACGGCCGGCACTGCCGGCCCTTCAGCCCTTCAGAAGGGCGCTCGCTGGAGTGTGGGAGGACCGGACTGCACATCCGCTGTACGCCTGCGGAGGCTCTAGTAAAATACAGGCTGCATCCGAGAACAAAGTACTTCCAGCCCCGTTCGGAGTTATCTCCACTAGTCACAGTACTCTGTAATGCCACTTCCTCGGACGAGAAATAAAAATCAAAAATTAGCTCCCAATACCCCAAAGATTTCCCCCCAAGTCCCAAATTCCCAGAAAAGTGAATAAGCGAACGAAGTTCCATTTATCAGTATTATTAGGACAATAACAAGTAATTAAATCAGGAGCATATACTGTATTCAAAAATTATGAATCACCTCGAAGGGAACGATCTATTGATACGTAATCAGCATGGTTTCAGAAAACATCGTTCTTGTGCAACGCAGCTAGATCTTTATTCCCACGAACTAATGGTCGCTATCGACATGGGATCTCAAGTTGATTCCGTATTTCTAGATTTTCGGAAACTTTTTGACACCGTTCCCCACAAGCGACTTCTAATCCAGCTGCGGGCCTATGGGGTATCGTCTCAGTTGTGCGACTGGATTCGTGATTTCCTGTCAGAAAGGTCGCAGTTCGTAGTAACAGACGGCAAATCATCGAGTAAAACTGAAGTGATATCAGGTGTTCCCCATGGAAGCGTCCTGGGACCTCTGCTGTTCATGATCTATATAAATGACCTGGGTGACAATCTGAGCAGTTCTCTTAGGTTGTTCGCAGATGATGCTGTAATTTACCGTCTAGTAAGGTCATCCGAAGACCAGTATCAGTTGCAAAGCGATTTAGAAAAGATTGCTGTATGGTGTGGCAGGTGGCAGTTGATGCTAAATAACGAAAACTGTGAGGTGATCCACATGAGTTCCAAAAGAAATCCGTTGGAATTCGATTACTCGATAAATAGTACAACTCTCAAGGCTGTCAATTCAACTAAGTACCTGGGTGTTAAAATTACGAACAACTTCAGTTGGAAAGACCACATAGATAATATTGTGGGGAAGGCGAGCCAAAGGTTGCGTTTCATTGGCGGGACGCTTATAAGATGCAACAAGTCCACTAAAGAGACAGCTTACACTACACTCGTTCGTCCTCTGTTAGAATATTGCTGCGCGGTGTGGGATCCTTACCAGGTGGAATTGACGGAGGACATCGAAAGGGTGGAAAAAAGGGCAGCTCGTTTTGTATTATACGTAATACGGGAGAGAGTGTGGCAGATATGATACGCGAGTTGGGATGGAAGTCATTAAAGCAAAGACGTTTTTCGTCGCGGCGAGATCTATTTACGAAATTTCAGTCACCAACTTTCTCTTCCGAATGCGAAAATATTTTGTTGAGCCCAACCTACATAGGTAGGAATGATCATCAAAATAAAATAAAATAAGAGCTCGAACAGAAAGGTTTAGGTGTTCGGGAGTGGAATGGTAGGGAGATAGTATGATTCTGGTTCGATGAACCCTCTGCCAAGCACTTAAATGTGAATTACAGAGTAATCATGTAGATGTAGATGTAAATGTAGATGAATCTAAGACTTGACAATTTAGCAATCTACAAAATAAAGATTAAATTTCAGTAAAATTAAAATCAAAATCATAATAAATCGCAAAATTCGCATAAATTAACATTCGCAAAGTATAACCAACGATACCAAAGAATACTCCGTGTGAGTACTCTTTGGGAATCGTGCATAATGACTAAGTATAATACAATGCAGTGTCACGACGTTACGAGAGTTAGCCGGAAGCAGGACATATATTTGAATGCTCGTACATGTAGGAGCGCTTAGATTCTTTTTGAGACTTCAAATATCACGGCATTAGAATTCGAACGGAGGACTTTTACCTACTAGAATAAAGTTAACTTTTAACTAGATAATTGAACTAAACATTACTTCGACAGTGATTTAGGCAACGAACACTGATAGACCAGTTTCGTTCATAATAGCCAGTGGTTTATGGAACTTCAGTGATAGGTCCGAAGCATATAATTTAAATCCCCACAACACGTGGGAAAGTTTTCTTCTCAAGGCTCGGTTAGGAAGTGACTGATTTTGTGCAATAAAACTCCCTCTCGTGCCAAGTCGTGCATTTGTGATTTAAAATTTTATCAAATTATTGACATGAAACTCCCGAGTAATAATTACGCGCAGCGATAATATGTGACTGTAGCGCTCGGCGCTTGTGTAGAATCTTTGACTCAAATAACAAGCCCACTGTTACGATTTCTTAGATACTTGAAATTACGACCAGCTTGTAGGGAATTTGTTGTGGATGTGACTATTGGTTTTATCATTAATATTTCATCTTTAATCAGCTAAACATTGATTACGAACGATTAATTACGATTCTTGGTGAAGTAAATATCTCACGCACGTCGTCTTCGTAACTTGATAACGGTCTCAACACTCTACCGACTGTCGCCGAGTTTTAGCCGAGGCCAAGTACAAATCAAACCAAATCATCAAGAAGAAGAGCCGTTGTAACTCCTTCGACGACGTTACAGACATTTCACGTAGATCGTGTTTTAGATAATGTCCGTGAGCAACTGGATAAACGCTTTTTATAAGCGCGCAGCATCTGTCTGGGACCAAGTACTTTGTAAGACACACAGACTCTGGGCATTTTAATATCGCGAGTTATACCACAAACAAAATGACGTTATGATTGACAGATTGGAGGGGCGCTGGTCAGTGTGTGGGAAAAGCAAGCACTTATCGGTACGTTAGGCGTACCGATAAGTGCTTGCTTTTCCCACACACTGTGGCGAGCGATATCTTGAATTTTCTCTGTTGGTCGGCCATGGTCAAGAGGGCAGCGCCTAATGCGTGCTGTGGACAGAGCGACAAAGAGATTGCTACACGATCTTAACCCAAATAAAAATTTTAAATATTATTACAAAACTTGGTCATATTATGTAAAACTAACTCAATGGCATTCATTTCGAATCTCAGTGCGATCAGATATTTTCTCAAAACATCGTATTTCGAAATTTTAAAAGCACTTAATATTATGCTTAGAATGTTTTACCGTTGTAATTAGGGTCAGTTCAGTATAAAAAAAAAACATGTGGTAGAAGTTTTCTGTAAAGGATGAGCCAGACAGTAGGGGATTTTACTTTATTATATGAGCTTCCAAACGGTAACTTCATTTTTCCATTGCGACCAAGCCAAGGCCGGCAGTGTTAGCCGCCTGTAAATTCTTTCTTCCCACGGTTTAGTAACAGGAAGTCAGCACTGAGGAAGGGCACCTTGGCCACGCGCCTCTCTCCATGTGCTTACGAGGTAACGCCGCCCCAGGCGTCGCTTAGCAGGCGACGCTCTGGAAAGTTCCATGCCGCCCGCACTGTTTGCTCGGTCCTGACCAATGAGGGTGGAGGAAGCCGCGTGGTGCGTCGAATGTACCCGGCCGCCTGTCGCCGGGCCCACTCTCTTGTATTCTTGCTCACCCGCGAATCGGATGCGCGTCCTGTAGCATTGAACATCTCCCGCTTCTCCCGATGCTGCGGCACTGTGGACTTAGTTTTGGCAGACAATAACTTTCGGTAGCTTCGCGAACTATGTTTCGCCAAACTCTACGCTGTGGTTCACCCTCACCTTCCTAGGCCCATGTAACCCCATTTTACCATGCTTTCGCCAATAAATGGCCTTTATCTAAAAGTAATCCTATTCATTCCATAACGCCCATCCTGTACAACTGATGTCAAAAGTGGGATTACGCATGACATCAAGCTAGACGAGTTGTTACACTGGAAGCAGTTAATACCATAAATTATCTCGGAGTACGCATTAGGAGTGATTTAAAATGGAATGATCATATAATGTTGATCGTCGGTAAAGCAGATGCCAGACTGAGATTCATTGGAGGAATCCTAAGGAAATGCAATCCGAAAGCAAAGGAAGTAGGTTACAGTACGCTTGTTCGCCCACTGCTTGAATACTGCTCAGCAGTGTGGGATCCGTACCAGATAGGGTTGATAGAAGATATAGAGAGGATCCAACGGAGAGCAGCGCGCTTCGTTACAGGATCATTTAGTAATCGCGAAAAAACGTTAGGGAGATGATAGATAAACTCCAGTGTAAGACTCTGCAGGAGAGACGCTCAGTAGCTAGGTACGGGCTTTTGTCAAAGTTTCGAGAACATACCTTCACCGAAGAGTCAAGCAGTATATTGCTCCCTCCTACGTATATCTCGCGAAGAGACCATGAGGATAAAATCAGAGAGATTAGAGCCCACACAGAGGCATACCGACAATCCTTCTTTCCACGAACAATTAGAGACTGGAATAGAAGGGAGAACCGATAGAGGTACTCAAGGTACCCTCCGCCACACACCGTCAGGTGGCTTGCGGAGTATGGATGTAGATGTAGATGTAGATTCTATTTAAAATTACATTATGCATTAGTAAATTGGTTCATAACAAAGTTCCTATGAAATACATTTGAGCCCAAACATAATTGTTACATAAACGTGAAAATATAAAAATGAAGTACACAAATATCATATTACGTGGCTGCATATGCTATATCAGTAAGTAAACGAAGTTAAAAGCCTCTTTGGGCTGACCATCCAAGTGTAATAACGTTCACATTATGGGAAGAAGTTTCTCATGCATCAATAGATTCGCTAGACACCATCAAGTGAGAATGACAAAGAAAAGCGACACCAGTTTTGTGCAGGTGGGGCGTAGATTGTGTCATTGGATGTCAACGCTGTTGCTAACAAGGTGAGAAAAACGAAACTCGACGAGAATCAAGAGAATTCCATAGTGGAAACAGAAAGCGTAAGGAATTGAATTAGAAACGACTAAACTGAGTGTAATTTCTGAAGGACTTTTCCTTTATGAAGGTTTAGTGCACAGCGCATCGTTGACACGGCGTTATTATTAAGCAAAAACCTATTTTCATGCCAAAACTACAAAAGGGAGTTAGGTCAAAATACCTTAGTGTGTGAGATACAAAGCTGAAATGACAGCATGTAGTTGATAAATGTAATAATGAAAATGTACCCACTCTAACAATGATATTGCAGTTCAGCAAAGGTACAGAAATTAGGAGACAGTTCAGAGACACCTATCTATCCTCGGTTCCGTCTGAAAAATTCTAGAGGATAAAATTTTAAAGTTACAGGGCTGAGAATTGTATGAAATATAAAAAGAGTATTGATTTACTTAGACAAACATTGGGATCATTATGGGTCTTCAACTAACAGCGATATAAATAATTTTGTAGTCATAAAGGGTGCTGGGTGAACACTGCTTCCGACGCTGAAAGCAGTTTTGGGGTGAGTGGTTCCTTCGCCATCCACACCGAGAATATATAAAGACAGAACTATCTGCAGTGAGGACGCTGTTCAATCGTCGTCAACATGTTAAATGTGTTAAGCTTCACTACAGAATGTGCCTTGGTTATTGTCTTCATCGGTGTCCGCTTAACCCAACAATTAGGCAAAGAACGGGCGTGCATGGTAATTTTGTCACTTATAACGAAATTAGCAACACTCTAGTGGTAAAAGGTTCGGACAATTTTGTAAATGCATACTGCGATGTTTTTTAGTTCTTATTTCTCAGCTGTTTCCTCCAAGTAACGACTTCCTACATAGCTGAGCAATAATTTCACAGACACGCAGATGACCCACTGAAAGGGAATAAACGTGAGGTTTCTGGCCACGACCTCGTGGGATCAGTCATCCTCGCACTACAACTCGCAAGCCTGCCTGCACTTCTTGCCGGCGACCCTGCCTCCCGTGCTGGTAGACGTGCATTCGGTTTTACGAAGACTGATGTAGCTACTACGAGATGCATGCCTGGTATTTATAAAAGACATAATATTTACGCCAGTGACTGTAACACTTTCTTTATTTCACGATTGCGATTTCGGCCTTTGGCCATTATCAAGTGCAAATTTTTGTGGCTTTAAGCCAAGTCAACTTAAAATGAGCTGAGACATTTGTATATCGTTGTCATTACTATCAAATACATTCGTGACGCTGTTACATATTGCGAGCACACATATATGTAACAGCGTCACGACTGTATTTAATAGTAATGACAACTACATAAAAATGTGTCAGCTCATTTTAAGTTGACATGGCTTAAAGCCACAAAAATCTGCACTTGATAATGGCCTAAGGCCGAAATCGCAATCGTGAAATAAAGAAAGTGTTACAGTCACTGACGTAAATATGATGTCTTTTATAAAGCTCTACATGACTGTGAATCCCAGGTATAAAATGTTAATTACATGCCTGATATGTTCTCTTGTGCACTTGGACCTACACGGTCATGAATCTCTCTATGTCCAACTTCAAGTGGATGTGCCTCCTTCGGAAAGCAGTTCAGGTGATATGTCCACGTACTCTATGAGATCGTTTTCTACAGATCGTCCCCATTTACACTACGCGATCAAAATAATCTGGACACCTGGTTGAAAATGGCTTACAACTTCGTGGGGCCCTCCATAGGTAATGCTGGAATTCAATATGGTGTTGGCCCACCCTTGGCCTTGATGGCAGCTTCCACTCTTGCAGGCATACGTTCAATCAGGGGCTGGAAGATTTGTTGGGGAATGACAGCGCATTCTTCACAGAGTGCTACACTGAGGAGCGGTATCGATGTCGGTCTGTGAGGCCCGGCACGAAGTCGGCGTTCCAAAACTTCCCAAAGGTGTTCTGCAGGATTCAGGCCGTGCTTTATGAATAGGTGCTCGATCGTGGTGAAAGCTGCAATTGCCATGCCCGAATTGCTCTTCAACAGGGGAAAGCAAGAAGATGGTTCAAACATCAATGGAGGCCTGTGCTGTGAAATTGCCACGCAAAACAATGAGGGGTGGAAGCGCCCTCCATGAAAAACACAACCACACGATAACACCACCGCCTCGGAGTTTTACTTTTGGCACTACACACTCTGGCAGATGAGGTTCACCGGGCATTCGCCATATCCACACCCTGCCATCGGATTGCCACATCGTGATTCGACACTCCGCACCATGTTTTTCCACTGTGTAATCGTCCAATGTTTACGCTCGTTACACCAAGCGAGGTGGCGTTTGACATTTACTAGCGTGATGTGTGGCTTAAGGGCAGCCGCTCGACCATCAAATCCAAGTTTTCTCATCTCCCGCGTAACTTAGTACTTCCCGTGGATCCTGATGCAATCTGGAATTACTTTGCGATGATCTGGATAGACGTCTGCCTATTACTCATTACGATCCTCTTCAACTGTCGGCGGACTCTATCAGTCAACAGACGAGGTGGTCCTGTACGCTTTAGTGCTGTACGTGTCTCTTCACGTTTCCACTTCACTATCACATGGGAAACCGTGGACCCAGTGACGTTTAGGAGTGTGGAGATCTCGCGTACAGACGTCTGACACAAGTGACACCCAGTCACCTGACCACGTTCGAAGTCCGTGAGTTCCGCGGAGCGCCTCATGCTGCTCTCTCACGATGTCTAATGACTACTGAGGTCGCTGATATGGTTTACCTTGCAGTAGGTGGCAGCACAATGCACCTAATATGAGAAACGTGTTTTTGGGGGTGTCCGGATACTTTTGATCACACGGTATAGAAAAATCACCCTGTATATACAGCGTTCTTCAGAGTCTTTGTATCAAACGTCTACGAGTGATAGAACATCTGATAGAGAACGCCTTTTGTTAGGGACCAAATTTTAGCTGTCCTTTCCGAGAGATGAAAGGTTTCCTTTTATTGAGTTCGTCGGCGCTGAGGTGCGAGATTTCACCGAATTAGGAGGGTCTGTTTATGTTAATTGTATCTGCATACAGTAAATTGATAGAGTGATTTTTTCAACAAGCAAACCTTAAGAATGAGTGTTCCTAAGCGGATAAAAATATTTTAGAAACGAGTCGAGCATTTTAATTTTCCGGGCCTACTCCTTTCATACGGAGCAGATGACTGGATTATAGGTAACACACACTGCGCACACATGTCGCAGATTGCCTAAACCCTGCCACCATTTAGGGGCATAACCAATATTTTGTTAATATTTTCTAGTAACTGAAGTTTGTACAATTGCGCCTATGTAAGTGAAGTGCTCCACATGTACCTTTGCTGTTGTGTGTGTGGTATGCCAAGAGACATTAATATCTGCATAAATTAGAGTTATGGACAGGTGAAGGAAGGTGGAAACAGAGGAGAGATAAAGAACTTTGGCGTGAGATTTTCTGTACATGGAATGATTGAAAATCAGGAGTTCAACGACTCAAGGCCTAACAGTCACTGAAAGGGGTGTATAAAAGTGAAATAAAGAACATGTAATTCACGTGATCAAAGTTGTTGAAATTCTGCAAGCAATTTACTAACATAGAGAAACTGTTGTTTAAGCTATGAATGACGGAAGAATGTGGCCATTTTACTATATTACGGTTAGGAAAGGTTAATTACTAAAGAACACTTTTGTGAAGAGTAGCACTTGTAACAGTTTTGTCCGTCTTTCCTTTTTTTACAAGAGGATAGTGTCTCTTAAGTTTTACGACGGGTTTCGTGATCAGTATTGAAAATCGGCGAGTGTGGGGAAATTGAAAATATTAATCTCATCTGAATATTCCTTCATACACTATTCCGAATGCGCGAGGGCATGTTGAAAAGTAACGCCTCTGAATTTTTGATATTTCTCAACATAGTCACTCTGGTGACGAACACATTTCTCCCAATGAAGGGCTTGTCTGTTGATACCACTTCATCACTGTCGAAGTGAAGCTTTTTTTTTATTTTTTATTTTTTATTTGGCCTTTGAGTGTGTACTCAATTTAGCCATCGGCAACACATAGTGACAATGTACACATAATTGAATAAACAAATACAGAAATGCATATTTACAAGAATAAAAAGGTTAATAGTTACAGATTTGTACATAATGTTTTAAAAATTGAATTGAATCGAATTGGAAAATAATTAAAAGTGCCTTGGCTTACAATTCACACCAATTCTGAAATATCTTCATCAGCAAGACATATTTATAATTTACGTACACCGTTAAAACCTACAGATTGTGACCAGTACTCTTGATGAAGTTAACTATCACTATATATATAGACGAACGTCTTCAGTACACAAAAGAGAAGAAGCTGATTGAGGAAGATGGTAGCCCATACTCAGCAATGTCTTCAGAAAGACCAACCGTTCACGGTCAAATTTGGGTCACATAAATTAGATGTGGTTGACCTCTGCTTCCGACTCAGGATCACACTCACATGCTGGTGAACTGTAAACGTTGATCCGATGTAGATGTTGTGGGAAAGAGGCATGATTGAAACGGAGTCTTAAGATGGTAGAAATCGTGAATCGGTCCAGATGTGTCTTCATGAACCACGGCTGTGAAGGAATCCGAGGTTGTAGCACTGCGTAATAACCGCCTTTTGTCTATTGAGAAACGTTCCACATTTCCTGCCATTGTTGTCTTGCGTGATCCTTGACTTCACGTAAGTAGCCTGTATAAGGAAGGTGCAGATCCAAGACGGTGCCTAAGGTTGCCGCTTGTTTGGCTAATGCATCATCGTTATAGAGGATACCAGAGTGGGAAGGTACCCACAACAAATGGATCGTCCGGCCCGTGCGTGTGATGCGAATATATTCAGATATCACATCCAAGATATAACTGTTGGTTGTCGAAGATGATTAATGACAGAGAACCCAAGGAGTCGCATTGTTGCAGATGTCGCAACGCTTGTGTGTGGTCTGGCACTGCAATGTCGAAGGAAACGGCAGTCCATTTGTAGTCGAACTCTTGTAATTCGAAACTACCTTACACCACGCTGTTTCTCTTGCGCGAACATAGTTACGTTACACCGCCATGTTACACTCTACAGTTCGAGGCCCTCTAGTGGCAAAGTGCTGCACGTATGTAGACATGAAGAATAAAGATGTAGAATGTTAATAAAACTTGTTTTATTTAAATTTGGAGGAATTATTCTTTCGTACGCCCTCGTATTTGCACTTTTGTTGGCAAAGAGAGTCTATAACCATTTAAGTGTACTTTGGTATAAAATGGGAAAGGTCATTTTAGCAGGAACAGCGAAGGCAGACATTAAAGTAGCGATTGCTGTTTTCATTCGTCACGAGATGTCATGAGGTTGGACGGACATCTTTGGGCATCGTTATGCATTGATAAATTTGACGCAGCCACACAAATACCACCTAGTTAGAAAGTCATGATCTTAATTGATTTTTGAACTTTTATTATCTGCCTTCGACTTTAATTAACGAAGATGGGAAAGGGCTATTGTCAAATATTTTTATGGTTATACACTTTGCTCCTTTCTGTGTTAAATTATGTTTAAGTTGTGTTCAGAGGAAGTTATTCTTGTTCCAAGGGTCATATTTATAAATAATACTATTATCTTACGGGTATAAAAGATTTTTCCTTGTTGGAAAGTCTGCATCGGGAAGCATTACTGCAGGCATAGCTGAAGACAAACTAATAGTCGCTGTCACTAAAGCACGCTTAGAATTCTGAACATTTTCGCCAACAGTATTCGGCCGGCAAGGAGAGGCGGTGTCGTAAAGTCCCCCATCACCAGTCGCTGCGCCAATGTCCTGGATTAAATTCGAAGCTTATATGCAGTGTCTCATGAAGTGAGGGCATGTGACGTTATTACAGGCGATACGCCCGTCGGATGGGGACGCTAACGCTAAGCTCGGCGACCCCCCTTTGGTGCCGCTCCGCTTCGCGACACAATGTCGTTGACGTGAGCCCGTGCGACCTGTGGCTCCGTTCGGTGGCGCCCCCTGTCTGCCGAAGTCGATTGTGAGCCTACGAAAGAACCCGGCGCTGTGAACGATCCGAACCAAGCTTCTCAGCGAAGCCTTGGCTCTTCTCTTTGAGAATATTCTATGTTATGGACTGAAATATAGCAGCAGAATCAAAACGGTAGGTCCTCACTAGCATCTACTGTTGACTCCTTACCTGTAAAATGTGTTTCAGTTAGTGCACTTGGGACTGTCAGTGTGTTGCGTGGGTTCGTTTCTAGACACCTTTTGTTTTGGTTCGGACGGATGAACTAGGTCGTATCACAGTCGGTGCCATTCCGACTTGGTGACAGCCTTTACCGATGCAACTAAATAGGCAGTATCTTGTTCTGGTGTGGGTGTGATGCCGCAGTGGGACATTACCCATTAGTAAGAGGTAGTCAGTTCGCCGAACATTTAACCTGGTGGTTCCTGTATTATGCATACCTAAAATTCTGAATCACTGGGGTGGCCATTATAATTATATTATACTTATATTATTATACTTATATTGTTCTTTAGCCTTTAATTTTCAATAAGTAACTTAATTGTTATTAAATATGTGCCTTTAATTTTAAATAAGTAACTTTTTATTGTTATTAAATATGTGCGACAGGTTATATTATACGTGATGTCGGGGCACTGAAACTTCATGCTACTTATTTAACGTAGTATTATTTTAAATTGTTTTTCTTCTCTAGTTAAACTTTAACCTCTGAATTAAGGGAGTGTTATTTAAACCCGTGTTTTGTTGCACATGATAATCATTTTGTGAAGAGCCAGCTACACCCTACCGTGTTACCCATGGTTGTTTGGGGGAGGGGACCAAACGGCGAGGTCATTGTTACCCTTGGTTAAAAAGTTATTTATAAAGAAAATGCTAGGGTACGTGTTTATTCCAGTCTGCTAGAAGTCCATTTTACCCAGCCCCTCCCTCTGACTAGATCTTTCGCCCCCCACCCACTTTCTTTCTCCGCCTACCCCCTCTCTTCTTCGATCTTCTCCTCTCCCCTCTTTCTCTGTCCATATTCTCCTCCCCCATCGACCACCCCCTGCCCCCCCCCCTCTCTGTTCAACCCTTCTTCCCCTCTCTCTGCCTATCTCCTCCTCTCTTCAATCGCTGTCCATCTCCTCCTGCCCCTTTCTCTGTCCATTTCGTCCTTCCTCACCACTGGTTGTCCATTTCCTCATATCCCCATTTCTCTCCACGTTATCTCTACCTCCCCAAACTGAGGCTGGTGATTCATACTCCCACAGTATTTATTTCCAGATCGTAATATGTGAACCAAATTTACCTGAAATTGTTCTAGGAGGGTTTACCCATGGCTTTGCCTGCGTACGCACATGGCAAACATTTTTTTTTTTTTTTTTGGTCATCAGTCTACTAAACTGGTTTGATGAGGCCCGCCACGAATTCCTTTCTTGTGCTAACCTCTTCATCTCAGAGTAGCACTTGCAACCTACGTCCTCAATTATTTGCTTGACGTATTCCAATCTCTGTATTCCTCTACAGTTTTTGCCCCCTACAGCTCCCTCTAGTACCATGGAAGTCATTCCCTCATGTCTTAGCAGATGTCCTATCATCCTGTCCCTTCTCCTTATAAGTGTTTTCCACATATTCCTTTCCAATTCTGCGTAGAACCTCCTCATTCCTTACCTTATCAGTCCACCTAATTTTCAACATTCGTCTATAGCACCACATCTCAAATGCTTCGATTCTCTTCTGTTCCGGTTTTCCCACAGTCCATGTTTCACTACCATACAATGCTGTACTCCAGACGTACATCCTCAGAAATTTCTTCCTCAAATTAAGGCCGGTATTTGATATTAGTAGACTTCTCTTGGCCAGAAATGCCTTTTTTGCCGTAGCGAGTCTGCCTTTGATGTCCTTCTTGCTCCGTCCGTCATTGGTTATTTTACTGCCTGGTGTTGTTGTGGCCTTCAGTCCTGAGACTGGTTTGATGCAGCTCTCCATGCTACTCTATCCTGTGCAAGCTTCTTCATCTCCCAATACCTACTGCAACCTACATCCTTCTGAATCTGCTTAGTGTATTCATCTCTTGGTCTCCCCCTACGATTTTTACCCTCCACGCTGCCCTCCAATACTAAATTGGTGATCCCTTGATGCCTCAGAACATGTCCTACCAACCGATCCCTTCTTCTGGTCAAGTTGTGCCACAAACTTCTCTTCTCCCCAATCCTATTCAGTACCTCCTCATTAGTTATGTGATCTACCTACCTAATTTTCAGCATTCTTCTGTAGCACCACATTTCGAAAGCTTCTATTCTCTTCTTGTCCAAAGTATTTACCGTCCATGTTTCACTTCCATACATGGCTACACTCCATACAAATACTTTCAGAAATGACTTCCTGACACTTAAATCTATACTCGATGTTAACAAATTTCTCTTCTTCAGAAACGCTTTCCTTGCCATTGCCAGTCTACATTTTATATCTACTTCGACCATCATCAGTTATTTTGCTCCGCAAATAGCAAAACTCCTATACTACTTTAAGTGTCTCATTTCCTAATCTAATACCCTCAACATCACCCGACTTAATTCGACTACATTCCATTATCCTCGTTTTGCTTTTGTTGATGTTCATCTTATATCCTCCCTTCAAGACACCATCCATTCCGTTCAAGTGCTCTTCCAAGTCCTTTGCTGTCTCTGACAGAATTACAATGTCATCGGCGAACCTCAAAGTTTTTATTTCTTCTCCATGAATTTTAATACCTACTCCGAATTTTTCTTTTGTTTCCTTTACTGCTTGCTCAATATACAGATTGAATAACATCGGGGAGAGGCTACAACCCTGTCTTACTCCCTTCCAAACCACTGCTTCCCTTTCATGTCCCTCGACTCTTATAACTGCCATCTGGTTTCTGTACAAATTGTAAATAGCCTGTCGCTCCCTGTATTTTACCCCTGCCACCTTTAGAATTTGAAAGAGAGTATTCCAGTCAACATTGTCAAAAGCTTTCTCTAAGTCTACAAATGCTAGAAACGTAGGTTTGCCTTTCCTTAATCTTTCTTCTAAGATAAGTCGTAAGGTCAGTATTGCCTCACGTGTTCCAGTATTTCTACGGAATCCAAACTGATCTTCCCCGAGGTCGGCTTCTACTAGTTTTTCCATTCGTCTGTAAAGAATTCGTGTTAGTATTTTGCAGCTGTGGCTTATTAAACTGATTGTTCGGTAATTCTCACATCTGTCAACACCTGCTTTCTTTGGGATTGGAATTATTATATTCTTCTTGAAGTCTGAGGGTATCTCGCCTGTTTCATACATCTTGCTCACCAGATGCTAGAGTTTTGTCAGGACTGGCTCTCCCAAGGCCGTCAGCAGTTCCAATGGAATGTTGTCTACTCCGGGGGCCTTGTTTCGACTCAGGTCTTTCAGTGCTCTGTCAAACTCTTCACGCAGTATCGTATCTCCCATTTCATCTTCATCTAAATCCTCTTCCATTTCCATAATATTGTCCTCAAGTACATCGCCCTTGTATAGACCCTCTATATACTCCTTCCACCTTTCTGCCTTCCCTTCTTCCATGTATACAACCTTCTATCATGATTCTTAAACCAAGTGTTAGCTATGATTGTGCTCTGTGCAAAATTCTACCAGGCGGCTTCCTCTTTAATTTCTTGGCCCCAATCCATATTCACCTACTACGTTTCCTTCTCTCCCTTCTCCTACACTCGAATTCCAGTCACCCATGACTATTAAATTTTCGTCTCCCTTCACTATCTGAATAATTTCTTTTATTTCATGATACATTTCTTCAATTTCTTCGTCATCTGCAGAGCTAGTTGGCATACAAACTTGTATTACTGTAGTAGGTGTGGGCTTCGTATCTATCTTGGCCACAATAATGCGTTCACTAAGCTGTTTGTAGTAGCTTACCCGCGTTCCTATTTTCCTATTCATTATTAAACCGACTCCTGCATTACCCCTATTTGACTTTGTGTTTATAACCCTGTGGTCACCTGACCAGAAGTCTTGTTCCTCCTGCCACCGAACTTCACTAATTCCCACTATATCTAACTTTAACCTATCCATTTCCCTTTTCAAATTTTCTAACCTACCTGCCCGATTAAGGGATCTGACATTCCACGCTCCGATCCGTAGAACGCCAGTTTTCTTTCTCCTGATAACGACATCCTCTTGAGTAGTCCCCGCCCGGAGATCCGAATGGGGGACTATTTTACCTCCGGAATATTTTACCCAAGAGGACGCCATCATCATTTAATCATACAGTAAAGCTGCATGCCCTCGGGAAAAATTACGGCCGTAGTTTCCCCTTGCTTTCAGCCGTTCGCAGTACCAGCACAGCAAGGCCGTTTTGGTTATTGTTACAAGGCCAGATCAGTCAATCATCCAGACTGTTGCCCTTGCAACTACTGAAAAGGCTGCTGCCCCTCTTCAGGAACCACACGTTTGTCTGGCCTCTCAACAGATACCCCTCCGTTGTGGTTGTACCTACGGTACGGCTATCTGTATCGCTGAGGCACGCAAGCCTCCCCACCAACGGCAAGGTCCATGGTTCATTCTGCCTAGGTAGCAGAATTCCTTAACTTCATTGACTTCGTGACCATCAATCCTGATGTTAAGTTTCTCGCTGTTCTCATTTCTACTAGTTCTCATTACCTTCGTCTTTCTCCGATTTACTCTCAAACCATACTGTGTACTCATTAGACTGTTCATTCCTTTCAGCAGATCATTTAATTCTTCTTCACTTTCCCTCAGGATAGAAATGTCATCAGCGAATCGTATCATTGATATCCTTTCACCTTGTATTTTAATTCCACTCCTGAACCTTTCTTTTATTTCCATCATTGCTTCCTCGATGTACAGATTGAAGAGTAATACAGGCACTTCGTTCTTGATCGTCCACCTTATTATTCCCTCTTGGTTGTTGTACATATTGTATATGACCCGTCTCTCCCTATAGCTTACCCCTACTTTTTTCAGAATCTCGAATAACTTGCACCATTTTATATTGTCGAACCCTTTTTCCAGGTCGACAAATCCTATGAACGTGTCTTGATTTTTCTTTAGGCATGCTTCCATTATTAGCCGTAGCGTTCTTTTCCATTCTTCTGTATATTATTCTTGTAAGCAGCTTCGATGCATGAGCTGTTAAGCTGATTGTGCGATAATTCTCGCACTTGTCAGCTCTCGCCGTCTTCGGAATTGTGTGGATGATGCTTTTCCGAAAGTCAGATGGTATGTCACCAGACTCATATATTCTACACACCAACGTGAATAGTCGTTTTGTTGCCACTTCCCCCAATGGTTTTAGAAATTCTGATGGAATGTTATCTATCCCTTCTGCCTTATTTGACCGTAAGTCCTCCAAAGCTCTTTTAAATTCCGATTCTAATACTGGATCCCCTATCTCTTCTAAATCGACTCCTGTTCCTTCTTCTATTACATCAGACAAATCTTCACCCTCATAGAGGCTTTCAATGTATTCTTTCCATCTGCGCTCTCTTCTGCATTTAACAGTGGAATTCCCGTTGCACTCTTAATGTTACCACCGTTGCTTTTAATGTCACCAAAGGTTGTTTTGACTTTCCTGTATGCTGAGTCTGTCCTTCCGACAATCATATCTTTTTCGATGTCTTCACATTTTTACTGCAGCCATTTCGTCTTAGCTTCCCTGCACTTCCTATTTATTTCATTCCTCAGCGACTTGTATTTCTGTATTCCTGATTTTCCCGGAACATGTTTTTACTTCCTCCTTTCATCAATCAACTGAAGTATTTCTTCTGTTATCCATGGTTTCTTCGCAGCTACCTTCTTTGTACCTCTGTTTTCCTTCCCTACTCTTCATCACTACTATATTGTGATCTGAGTCTATATCTGCTCCTGGGTACGCCTTACAATCCAGTATCTGATTTCGGAATCTCTGTCTGACCATGATGTAATCTAATTGATAGCTTCTCGTATCTCCCGGCCTTTTCCAAGTATACCTCCTCCTCTTGTGATTCTTGAACAAGGTATTCGATGTTACTAACTGAAACTTGTTACAAAACTCAATTAGTCTTTCTCCTCTTTCATTCCTTGTCCCAAGCCCATATTCTCCTGTAACCTTTTCTTCTACTCCTTCCCCTACAACTGCATTCCAGTCGCCCATGACTATTAGATTTTCGTCCCCCTTTACATACTGCATTACCCTTTCAATATCCTCATACACTATCTCTATCTGTTCATCTTCAGCTTGCGACGTCGGCATGTATACCTGAACTATCGTTGTCGGTGTTCGCCTGCTGTCGATTCTGATTAGAACAACCCAGTCACTGAACTGTTCACAGTAACACACCCTCTGCCCTACCTTCCTATTCATAACGAATCCTACACCTGTTATACCATTTTCTGCTGCTGTTGATATTACCCGATACTCATCTGACCAGAAATCCTTGTCTTCCTTCCACTTCACTTCACTGACCCCTACTATATCTAGATTGAGCCTTTGCATTTCCCTTTTCAGATTTTCTAGTTTCCCTACCACGTTCAAGCTTCTGACATTCCACGCCCCGACTCGTAGAACGTTATCCTTTCGTTGATTATTCAATCTTTTTCTCATGGTAACCTCCCCCTTGGCAGTCCCCTCCCGGAGAACCGGAACCTTTTGCCAATGGAGAGATCATCATGACACTTCTTCAATTACAGGCCACATGTCCTCTGGATACACGTTACGTGTCTTTAATGCAGTGGTTTCCATTGCCTTCTGCATCCTCAAGTCGTTGATCATTGCTGATTCTTCCGCCTTTAGGGGCAATATCACACCCCTAGGACAAGAGAGTGCCCTGAACATCAATCCGCTCCTCCGCCCTCTTTGACTAGGCCGTTGGCAGAATGAGGCTGACTTCTTATGCCGGAAGTCTGCGGCCGCCAATGCTGATTATTTATCAAAATTCAGGCAGTGGCGGGGATCGAACCCGAGACCGAAGACGTTTTGATTATGAATCAAAGACGCTACCCCTAGACCACATATTTCGTATTTAATTAACATACTTCACACGTATTGGTACACTGTATATCAAGCGAATTTCACCCTGGAGTTTCATTTCCCTTAGCTCAATGTTTATGATGTTAGTATCTCTTGAACTGTGAATCATACAATGATCAATGATAGAATTTTGCAGGTACATCCAGGGGTAGATTTATGCCACTGGCTGCGAAATGTGTAGTCACTTAATAGCAAACAAGTAATAAATTAAAACGTCATGCATGACGTGGCAGGATTTCACGCAGCTCAGTATTTAACGCCATATCTCCTCAACTACACTACTGGCCATTAAAATTGCTGTACCAAGAAGACATGCTGATGATAAACGAGTATTCATTAGATAAATATATTATACTACAACTGACATGTGATTACATTTTCACGCACTTCGGGTGCATAGATAGTAATACCGGCCTTGATACGCCTGGGCATTGAGTCAAGCAGAGCTTGGATGGCGTTTACAGGTACAGCTGCCCATGCAGCTTCAACACGATACCACAGTTCATCAAAAGTAGTGACGTTATTACAGGCGATACGCCCGTCGGATGGGGACGCTAACGCTAAGCTCGCCGAGGCATCACAACACCGTTCCACCAGGCAGCGCCGGTCAACTGCTGTTTGTGTATGAGAAATCGGTTGGAAACTTTCCTCATGTCAGCACGTTGTAGGTGTCGCCACCGGCGCCAAACTTGTGTGAATGCTCTGAAAAGCTAATCATTTGCATATCACAGCATCTTCTTCCTGTCGGTTAAATTTCACGTCAGTAGCACGTCATTTTCGTGCTCGGCCACCATTGACCGGACGTTTTCAATTGGTGAGAGATCTGGAGAATGTGCTGGCCAGGGCAGCAGTCGAACATTTTATCTGTCCAGAAAGGCCCGTAAAGGATCTGCAACATGCGGTCGTGCATTATCCTGCTGAAACATTGGGTTTCGCAGGGATCGAATGAAGGGTAGAGCCACGGGTCGTAACACATCTGAAATGTAACGTCCACTGTTCAAAGTGCCGTCAATGCGAACAAGAGGTGACCGAGACGTGTAACCAATGGCACCCCATACAATCACGCCGAGTGATACGCCAGTATGGCGATGACGAATACACGCTTCAATGTGCGTTCACCGCGATGACGCCAAACACGGATGCGACCATCATGATGCTGTAAACAGACTCTGGATTAAATTACAATGGAATGAACACCCTTAGCTGCTTACAGGCGTTGACATACGTCAACGGGGACAGATGAAAACGTGTGCCCCGACCGGGACTCGAACCCGGGATCTCCTGCTTACATGGCAGACGCTCTATCCATCTGAGCCACCGAGGACACAGAGGATAGCGCGACTGCAGGGATTTATCTCTGGCACGCCTCCCGCGAAACGCACATTCTCAACGTATTGTCCCGCACTATATTCGTAGTGCCCCCGCCCATTATACTCATTACTCGCGGCGCGTTGCCGATTCCCGTAAGACTCTGGGCACTGTTTGTGCGTTCGCAAGGAAGAAGAAGATGGTCAAGAAGCCGGTGAGCCTTATATGGTATCTGTTCCTTCGGACATGCTGCAAATGTCGTCCAACTGTTCCTGCAGATGGTTGTAGTCTTGCAAACGTCCCCATCTGTTGACTCAGGGATCGAGACGTCGCTGCACGATCCGTTACAGTCATGCGGATAAGATGCCTGTGATCTGGGCTGATAGTGATACGATCCAGCACAGCGTTCCGTATTACCCTCCTGAACCCACCGATTCCATATTCTGCTAACAGTCACTGGATCTCGACCAACGAGGGCAGCAATGTCGCGATACGATATACCGCAATCGCGATAGGTTACAATCCGACCTTTATCAAAGTCGGAAACGTGATGGTACGCATTTCTCCTCCTTGCACGAGGCATCACAACAAAGTTTCACCAGGCAGCGCCGGACAACTGCTGTTTGTGTATGAGAAATCGGTTGGAAACTTTCCTCATATCAGCACGTTGTAGGTGTCTCCAATGGCACCAAACTTGTGTGAATGCTCTGAAAAGCTAATCATTTGCATATCACAGCATCTTCTTCCTATCGGTTAAATTTCGCGTCAGTAGCACGTCATTTTCGTGGTGTAGCAATTTTAATGGCCAGTGGTGTATGTATCGTACAATGATATATTTTTGTAGATACATAGAGTGACTTAGTGAATACTGTCTGCGAAATGTGCTGCAAATAGAGTTAGCAGCAAAGAAGTAATAAATTTAAACGTTATACATGGTGCGGCCAGTTTTTCACGTATCTTAGTGTTATGACGTTATATCTCCCGAAATATGTATCATATAGTGATTTAATTTGCTGTTACGTTCAGTGGTATATGTGAATACTGTCTGCAAAATGTGTCGCAAATACATTTGGTAATAAAGAAGTAATAAATTAAAACCTCATGACTTATGCGGCAGTTTTATTGCATGAACAGTGAAAATGCAGTAAGCGATATACTTCTGTACGTTATCATTTTTTGGGGATTGTTAGCGAGTGAAAGTTTCAGAAAAGTTTAATATTATGTGGAAAGTTTGTTGCAAGTCTCTTCACCTATACCCCCACTCTTCTGATCGGTAGGTATGTATAAGGTAGGCTAAGTGTTAATTCAGGCTGTATTGTATCTCCATTACAGATTCGTCTAACTCCTTCCAGCCATTTCAGCGTGAAGGAGTAACAGACATTCCCTTCACACACACACACACACACACACACACAAACAAACTTTCGCATTTATAATATATATAAGATTATTTCGCTGTTTTTCCTTAAAATTACAAGCTGGAAGAAATATGTTATTAATAAATGAACTGTTTTAGTTATGTGTTTAGATGGAATTTTATTGCCAAGCGTTGAAGTCTTAGTGGACCTACGGATTATAACCTTTCGTCTTGTCCAAATCACAATGTGATATTTTTTTTATTTGCAGATTATGAGACTGTCCGATGTAAATAACATTTTGTGAGTGGTGGTTCACTATAAGGAACGTTCTTTCAGAGGAGTGAAACAAGCCTTTCGTTGTAAACTGCGTAGTGTTTAATTTCTGCCGCAGAGAGATATTTAGATTTTGATTTTTTGGCTTTCTAAAATTTTTGATTACTGGATGTTTATACTTTATGAAACCATTTGTCGCTCCCACTCCCAACTTGCGGTACAGCTCCATACGAGAGGAATAAGCCATGTGATGGCCATGTGGTCGCATCGCGTAGCAGTTCCATTATATGTTTATTACCTTATAAATAAAAAAAAAACTTTGTTAATTTTAAATTTAGTATATTAATGCGATCTTAGTAAATGAGTGTTGTAAAATGAGCCTTTCATATAGTGCTCATTAAGAAGAATGACGATCATTCCACTTGTGACCTGTGGAAGGTACATTAATTGTAAATATTTATCATGTATTATTGTGTTTCTAACGTGTTCTTCATCCTGGAGGACCTACTCACTACGGATCAATTGGAATGAAAGTAAATCTAATCTAATCTAATCTCTAGATTCACTTCAGATCTCTAGACAAACCAAAGACTACGGTGCACAAGCGCTCACCGCTGTCATCCGCACAATGTAAGTACACACCTGAAACTTCAAGTAGGTCGGAGGAAGGTAACGGAAAATTACCTCCATTAGTACCTCAACTGGAGCGGCGATGCAGGATTCTCGCATCTGCCGCCGTACGCTCGTTCTCTTAGTATGAATTTTATCAACATCAGAATTCTAACATTGTGACGGCTGCACCTTTCTTTGTAACGCAATACCAGAACTGCTGCTGCGGTTGTACCCATAATTGTCAGCGAATAGCAACATAAAAACGAAGTAGAGCTATTGCTAAAACAGGACCCATTTTTATGTTCTTCCCCACGATATATAATTACAGATGACTGTGAAATTGTAAATAATCGTCATAGAAAAGAAGAGCACTTTAAAAGCGGTAGTGACGACCGAAAGTTCTTTTATTTAGTTTTTTTATTTCATTAAAAGATCAGTGACACTTTGTAGAATTAAAGAATAAACCTCAGTTGCTACGTTATAGTCTCTTTTATTCGGGAATGCTATATTTGTGGGTTAATTTTCAATAAATTTTCTCTGGAAGCGCCCAGCACCGCAAGTTCAGCCAAGGAGTTTAATAGTCCTAAGTACTGTTCTGGTACCGATGGTAATCCCTTTCGTCTCTGACGCTTAATGAGGAAAGAGACCTAAGTCGATCAATTCCCTCGCTGATTGCGAAGAGGCGTGCGAAGGAACTTCTAAAATTTAATGGTATGGCTACCCACCGTTTTTTTCAGCATTTTGTTGACTAATAATATGCTGCATTGTTGTTACAAGCTGCGATTATCGATGACAACCTATTTTATCAACACGATGTTGCCCACGGGAGCTGATTATGTTTTCACACCTCTTTCCCGGAATGGAGGAACTCAAGATGAAAATCCAAGTCCCCGCAAGACCTCATGCATCGGACACACACGAGTTGGCAACAATGAAGTACTGTGGTACAGTGGGTCTTGGACGACACACTCTCTGCTTTCACGCCGCCGGTAAGTAGAACGTCGAAATAGTAGGGCTGTTGCATATTGCATGTATTCGTTGCTGAGTTACAGTACTCTGATATGTGGTTCTGAGTAGAAAACACTGGTTGCTGGCGCGTCTACTTAGATCTGTACATGATCCAGAGTGATCGAAACGTGCAGTCTAATGAAAAATGTGCAACTACAACGAAACAATAAATGAGAAATAGTTTGCGTATTCCACGAAGCTCGAAGTACGGTTTCGTTACCTCTTGAAACGTTTCGTTAGTCACATGTTTTCCTCCTTGCACTCCGTTCGTGCCCGACTCAGAACGAGTCGGTAGTTTGTGTATTCGCCAGTTTTTTTACCGTCAGAGGACTCGTTACTCGCCCATCTACTTTCCCGCGCGTTCATACAGATCGGTAGGTCTAACATTCCTCCAGT
Organism: Schistocerca nitens; assembly: GCF_023898315.1. NCBI lineage: Eukaryota > Metazoa > Arthropoda > Insecta > Orthoptera > Acrididae > Schistocerca > Schistocerca nitens. Next base: position 419,218,001 of record NC_064617.1, on the reverse strand, counting down.
TTCGTATTCTCAGAAGAGTAAATTGATAGTGACATGCAATGTCGAATGTATTTCCTCACTCGCCATGTTTTTTTTTTCCCCTGCATGTAAATCGTGTTCAGTTCGGGATAAATCGACAGTATTCGTGATCCTCCAGTTCCTTTCTTTCACACGTTATGGTTTTCGCCGTACGGCAAATGGCCGGCTTTTCGACAGCCCACAACGTTATAAACTAGTTTCAGTAGGGCTGCGGCAACCGTCCGGAATACAGCTGCTGCTGCCCCGCGACGGAAAGTAGCCGTGCTTAGCCACTGCAGAGGCTCGCCGCCGTATTGCGGAATATTGCCGTGTCTATCTGCCTATGAGCGACATGAGGCAGTGGGTGACGATTCGGTTTGGAAATTATTTTGATGTGAGAACGAGTACCAATTCCACAACTTCAGCTGTAACGAATGATATCAGTGCAGCTACGGTGAACGTTTGTCAGTATGTAGAATAGAAAAAAACGTTCAGGGAAGATAACCCACTCAATTCGCGCATTCACGAGCGTAGTTATACTCTCAACTTGCCAGGCTAGCAAATAAAATTTTATTTGTTATGGTTACATCACTAATGACATCCTGTAACTAGTAACGAATATTCTGTAACGTTATGTGTTTCGACAATACCGAATATGTGCAGTAAAATGTTAAGTCGTCCGTTTTGCAGCCCTACAATAAGCTATTCCATTCGACGTGCCGATACAAGCTCTCGCTCCACAGGAGCTATTCTAAATCAATTTTTCATCTACACTACGATTACTATACAAAGACAAGTAGTCGTTTAAAGTTGTTAACACAAATCTCTAACTGTTGTTGATAGATTTGCTTAAAATTTTTGCACTATAGTGAACATTCCGAAAGGATGAAAGATAGGAACGTTGTTACGAAAAATCTCGAAAAGATCCCTTCCGATTTACTTTAAATTTTTGCGCGATACTCTAATAAACGTTCAGATGGACATAGGCTAAATATTTTTTAAATAACAATCTACAGGTTCTCGGTTAACACCGACTGCGAAAAAAAAATGCTGTGCTGTATTATACCGCGAAAATGTGTCAGTTATAGCTGCAGTGGTAGGGCATTTAAAGCTGTGGACAAAGTGTTTCTCCCATACGTGATGTATTAACAGTGCGATCTTTTGTTTTCTTCCTCGCAGTTAGCTTTCACAAAAACAGAAAAGTTCTGTTTAAGACTTACCGGCTTAAGATCAGTATACTACTACGGAATCTGAATTTGCAGTAGCAATGAACAGGGTCCAGGGTCAGAGAGAAAGGGAAGAGAGATGAACAAACAGGAGGCAGGACGGAGCAACTGGAAAAAGAGAGGGGGAGGAGGAGATGGTCGGAGAAAGGGGGAACAGGGAGATTAGGACCTAAATACAATTCTCGTGCATAAACATCAACCGCGAAGTGTCGGCGTGTTCCCTAATGATAGGAGGCAGGCACGATGAGAAGTATCGTTATTAGAAGTTTCTGGCAGCCTTTCACTCCCACTTTTGAAGAGGAGTCACTACATTCGTTCTTACAGATATTAACCTCAAAATTAGCACGACACAAAAATAACATTCTTATAAAAATAAATTTGCATTTGAAAAAACGCATTTGTTTATTTTATTTTTAGGAGTACAATTTCACGATTTCAGAGCAGAAGATAAAATGAATGGCTTTTAAAGGCAACAACCCGTCCGGACAAGAATTATGATTGATAACATATAAGTATTACGAAGAAATAGAGAAGAAGTTAGTAAAGTTTGGCAGTATATGTGGAACAATAAACGAATGTCAAAAAAATGAAACGAGGAAAGCATCAAGGTTGAAATTTTGTAATTTTATAAGACAATGGCAGGACCAGTTCTTGTTCCCGAAAATGAATCGTGGGGTATTAACAAATACCAAGAGAGTCGCATATAAGAAGCTGAGATGAGACTTGTAAGAACAGTGAAGGGATAGACAAGAGCTAACAAATGTAGAAATCCGTAAGGAAGAACTGAATATAACATCTTCAATCAAATGTAAGAAAATAAGAGAAACTGAACATGTCGAAAGAATGAGAGGAGAAAGATAACTTCTCCAGGACAGAAGATGTAACCCAGCTGGGGGAAGTCAGGGAAGGCCGAGGCAGTGCTTTTACCGTAGCTATATACATAACGAAAAGAAAGTCTTATGCTTGAAGTGAAGATGATTATTTTGAATTTCCTCTTAGAACGATCGCAGTTGCCACCTGAGCTTTCTATGGCGTCACTAGTCAGTAAGATACCTGTTACACGGTATGTTTCCGGAAGCATGTAGAAAGCGATTAAAATTATCTGAAAATGATTTTTCCTCTTCATCCAGAGATAAACAATCTGTGCACGACAACAGGAAGTAAACAATTTTTTGGGTTCTGGTTTGGAGGAAATTAGTTCTCTTTTCACGGAAGTCATTAAGTTTTTTTATTTTACTTTATTTTATTTTATTTTAAATGTGAACGAATCGATTTAGGGTGGCTGGCGGTGGCACGGCGAAAGAGACACGATGTAAGGTTTGCATTTTATCATGTTACATATGGAATTCACATCTGTATTCTGCCCGTTACTACCACGTTCATAAACAACCTTTATTAGAGGTACCATTAGATGGTAGCTTCCTCCAAACTAATGTGTGGAAAATAAAATAGGTGCTTACAATGTTTCCCTGTGACGGAGGTAGCTGGTAAGCGACCATGCGGGTGAAATTAGCCAACAGCGAAAAATTATGGGACAAAGTGTTTACGCAAATAATAGAAACAGTTTAGCATCGAATTCAGGTCTAAAGGCCGACATTTTGCTAACAATTCTTTTGCAGTTTTTCTAGTTTAGGTCCCATACGTCTGAAAGGACGTCGATGGGAATTTGACGCAACATATGAGAGTGAATGCTGATTTAATTTGTGTCAGCTGTCCCCTGAGACAGCTGAAAAAGTCGATACAAAATAATTTTTTTCCGATTATATCGTAGCCTGCACCGATTATTAAACCGAAGACAGTCTTACACCAATTGTTTTGCGCTGGCATGGAGGATGCAGCGTAGGTAATGTACAGCTAAATAAGACCTTGATGGGCACAGGATAGGACTGGGCAGCGTCAATGGGTGCCCAAAGAGCGAAGAAACGCAGCCTGGACCGACGAGTCGCAATAGACGTTGGCACTCGCCGAGGACAAGGTGTAGGTACTTAGGAAATCACGTTGATATCAGTTGTTACTGTTGTAGCAAGGGCCATTCAGCTAGCGACTCTTGGCGCTCGCTGTGGGCAGCACGGACAGTGGGGGCGGCCCCACTAGAAGACTTGCCATCAAACGACAAGTGTGTCGTCGAACGCGTCATGCGGAGATCAGTGGTGTTCATGCTCGTGCTGTCGGCCGTAGCGATGCTGTAAATTGAAGACGACAGTTGGAATTTAATTAATGAAATTTAATGCGGGGGTCCTACAGCTGTCGCCACATCTCGCACATCTTCTTGCATCTCTTCTCTCCAGTGCTTCTTGGATACCACTAAAACACGCTTTCCATGGTCTTCCTCTTCTATTCCTTCGAGGACGTTGCCATGAAATTACTCTCTTTGGCCAACCGAAGCAATAAAATAAAAGCAGAGCTCGAAACCCTGGGAAGGCGATCTGCCTAAGGAATGGCAACTTGAAATATTATCCGGTCCTCCAGGGTGGGGGGTTGAATCGTTAGGCCAGCTCCCTAGCATCTGTAAAAATTATTTCTCGAGGTCTCAGTTAGAAGTCTCGGAAAAATAAAACTTCGCTTACACGTAATCTGGTGACCAGTTCGAGAAACGGAAAGCTGAAGAAAATTGACTGAAACACTAATTAAGTTCGTTCAACATTTGATGAACAAGATGATTGCAATACTTTTCGGCGTAACGTCAAGCGCCGCACGTCGGCCTGGAACGATACAACAGAGAAGGCTGTGAGACGACATCAGCCAATAGAACGCTGACTAAGACGACACCACCACAGGAGCGGCACTTTACCAAGAGAATACAACCGTCGCTCCAGCTAGCCGCGGCCGCACTAGAAGAGCCTGACTAGAAGACGAGCCAGATGTGTGAACAGTATCATTTGCTTGCATGGAAATTGTATACATCGAAGGACATTGATTATTAGCATTCCGCCATTTGCTTGCGACACCTCACTGTAAATCCGCTAAGTTAAGCTTGGTAATTCAATTTACTTTAATAAACTACCTTAATAAGATTTGCGTGAATGGTTGTCTAGCTATCCGAGAAAACAGCTTCGTAGGCGCCCTGTTTTAGAGGAGTGGGCAAGATGTTACACAGTATACTCAATTACAGAGAAATTGCAACAGAAAGAAGAGAAATTGGAAGTAAAAAAGTAATCTATCTAGAAATGAGCAAGCTAATCAATTATCGCTACAACATATCCAGTACTCAGCTAGCTGTTACACAAGACTGAATAATCCAGGTGGTTTCCGTGAGGTGTCTGTTGAGCTGTTTAGCGAACGAGGTTGTACAATCGATAACATCTAACTAAGTGAAAATTACTAGAGCATGGAAGTGCAGGTACCACATTTCACGTGGGCATATTAACGAAGGAATGTAAAAAACTACAGAAGGAAACTAATGGTCACTACAGCCATCTGGGCTATTGCCAAAATATATAAAAAATGATTTATCCATGAACATAAATATTTAATAAATGGACAAGGGATTGCAATTACGAACTACCTCCTTGACAGAGGTGGGTGGATACATAAAAGAAACATAAGGAAACATGTCGCGAATACGGCCAACGATTGCAAAAAAGGTTAGTGATTTAAGGAAAGTTCCTAGAAAAGCATAAACAAACACCAATACTCTCGCCTAAGCACATGATGCCTGCAAGTAGCTGGCTGTGAAAATTGAATTAGCGAAATGAAACCCTGTTACAAATTAACTGACTTCTCATTCGCCTCATCTCAGTGGCTACAGCAATACTGCATCCTTACCACTCTTAAACCATGCAGGGGTGGAAGAAAACTGCAGTAGTGGCTTAAAAATCTAAGTTTGGCTCGGCCTACTCTGCTCTCAGTTGGAGGCACCTCTTTCTGCAGCTCCCTGCAACGAGCTGGAGCAAGTGTCTTCTACAGCTTCCTAAAGAGGAGTTTTCTCCTCGATGTCCCTGAAGTAAGGGTGTTCTAACTTTACTCTACGGAACTTAGCTGGTACTGCCAGCGTCGGAATCTCATCAACCAATAACAGCAGACTTTGTGAGTTTCGACCAGGGATAATTTTATAAACAAGTTCAACAATATCCTACTCTTCTGGATTTTGTTGAGGGTGTGAGGGTGATGGAGGAAAGCAGAAAATCTCTTGCACCACATGACAGATTTTCAGCCCCTGCCAATCAAAGCTATGCCCATGGGCACGCACGTGGAGTCACCCCCACAACCTAAATAATTAAATCAACTATAGAACCCCTTACTAGAATTTAGGCAATCATTACAGCAGGCCACATCTGGGCTTAACGTCTACTCCCATGATTCGAAGGCTTGTATTCTCTCTTCTTATTTAAGCTATAAAAGGATTCTTTTACACTTCTGAAATTATGCAATTTTGTGGCACACTGCTTGGCGTCTTCGTCACTCTTGTTTGGCACACAGAACAGAACTTTACTTGCAAGAAGAATGGCTTTCAACAAGTTTATCCTTACAACTTTCCTGTTCTATTAAATAAACTTCTCTTCTGTAAGCCAGCTAAAGGCCCCAAGGCTGCTTAAATAACAGGAGTATGTCACAGTATCCTGAGGGAAGAGGATAGAGAAATAATGAGAGCTGTAAGCATCTACTATCTATATGGATCTACATTTGCAGTAGTGAAAGCTGTCTGCACTTTTTATGAAAGATTAATTATTTGACTATTTGGATCTGCATATTAAATTATAAAACAGGTTGTGGGACAATTCGGGCAAATGGCCTGTAATATTTAGTAAACTTGAAAATTTTTTTACGAGGTGGAGATTTATTTCTTATGATTTGCATAATCTTCCGTTCATCCATCTATGTGTTCGTTATCATGCTTTATCTTATATACCTACTCATCAATGGAATCCATTTTGCATCCTTTTCTAATTTTTTCATTACTCTCCCTACGGTGTCTCAGTGTCTTTTCTGTAATCTTTGGCAGAACTTTCATTTCTGTGGTTTCAAAATGTATTTTTATTTTTGATATTTTCTGGTCCCGTCTCAGCTGTCTATGTCACAACTAGTCTCACTTATGTTATGCATATTCTTGCCTTCGCATCTATTCCTGTATGCTTGTTTTTTTTTTTTTTTAAATTGTATCATTTAAACAACCTGTCACTTCGTTTGCTTTTGCTACTTGTTCTCTAACTTACTTTTCGATATTTTCACTGCTGGAAAGTTTAGTACAAATATATTTAAATGTCTTTTTATCATCTCATACATGACTATATTAGAAATTAGTGGCCTCAAAGAGCCACCTTGTCTAATATTACTATTAACTGCGATGCAACTTGTTAACCTGGAACCAATTTTCGCCTGGATGCAGTTGTTGAAATAAATGTCTTCAGTTGTTCTTAATAAGTTGGAAGAGATCCTCCTATTATAGAGCAGATTTAAAACAACTTAATTATTCGATTAATAATATTTACAATCATGGATTCATACAGGAGGCAAAATTACAAATCCAGTGACCACAATCACGGGCCAATTGTATGAATACTTACCAAGTCGGAAAATTTAATACACGTATTTCTATTAAAATTTCAATTTTTCTTCATACTCTGGACATCTGACGTGTTGCTTAAATAAAGGATCATCGGGTGGTGGAGTCAAAGTAATTTTAATAATAGCCAAATACGCCGTTTAAGGATGTCACAAGAAAGCATAAATCGTTAAAGAAAGGAGCTGTTGCATTCAAATTAGATTCACAGACGCGCTACCTTGAAGGGAACACTTCTTTTTTTTCAGGGGATGCCTGCCTGTTGGTACCGCAGAATAACCAACCCAAGCGCTGGGAAATCTTCCCCTGTTACTCCAGCTAAACACTGCAAGTGCGGTCAGCGGTGCCACCTCGGTAAGGCTGGCTGCAGGAATCATTTTTTTCCCAGAGCATACATGTCACTGTGCCTCGTCCGAGACAGTAAAGCCATGGAAACAAGCTCTTCGAGCCCATTCTGAAGTCCGTTTAGGACGGAGCTGTTAACTCGCTATAAATAATTATTGTGGAAGTAGCCAAAACATTTACTTAACGCGTAGTGACCCCCATTACTTCGGATTAAGTGAGGTGCAGAATCACATCGGTAGGAATCGGGTCACGCCACGGTATTTGGAACGTGCCTACCTCGATTCCCACTCGCTACTCGCTCTGCGAACTGAGTGAACACCAGTCACTGACGCTGATCGGGTATGATTTGCCATACTTGCCACCCTTTGTATCTGAATCTCGTATCCCCCAAGGTCAACAATAATATGTCACGTCTTTCTCTTAATATGTTTTCTCACATTACCTTGTTTGTAATTTCTACGTCCCACAGCCGGCCGGTGTGCCTGAGCGGTTCTAGGCGCTTCAGTCTGGAACCGCGCGACCGCCACGGTCACAGGTTCAGATCCTGCCTCGGGCATGGATATGTGTGATATCCTTAGGTTAGTTAGGCTTAAGTAGTTCCAAGTTCTAGGGCACTGATGACCTCAGATGTCAAGTCCCATAATGCTCAGAGCCATTTGAACCATTCTACGTCCCGTGGAGTACTGGTTACACGACGAGTGGTCCCAACTTATGGACTGGATTCGTCCCACATTGTAAAACCCTACCTCGTATTCTATTGCGTTTTAAATGATCAGTATATAATTATTCCATCGATTTACTGCGGTGGTCTAGCGGTCCTAGGCGCTCAGTCCGGAGCCGCGCAACTGCTACGGTCGCAGGTTCGAATCCTGCCTCGGGCATGGATGTGTGTGATGTCCTTAGGTTAGTTAGGTTTAAGTAGTTCTAAGTTGTAGGGGACTGATGACCATAGATGTTAAGTCCCATAGTGCTCAGAGCCATTTGAACCATTTTTGATTTACTGCCTTTTTCGCTACATCTTCGCGGCTTCTGCCCAGTACCTTCCTCTATAACTTTATATGGTTGAAGCACCTGCTGTAGAATTTATTTCAGTTGCTGCCACGGTCATGAGACAGATAATTTTGAGGTAGATAACGTTGATCTGGAGACGACGAAGCGGTAGCAGACAGAAGAGCAGTTTCAATTAGTTATTATATTTCATTTGATGGAGACTCAACACGCTAAAGCTTGACATTCAGTTAATTCCACAAGTGCCACAGCGTCTACTACGTGATCCCCAATTTCGTGCCGGCCGCTGCTTCAGTCCGGAACCGCGCTGCTGTTACGGTCGCCGGTTCGAATCCTGCCTCGGGCACGGATGTGAGTGTTGTCCTTAGGGTAGCTGGGTTTAAGTAGTTCTGAGTCTAGGAGAGTGACGACAGATGTTAAGTCCCATAGTGCTTAGAGCCGTTTGATCCATTTGAACCCAATTTTTTTCAAGCTTATCGCAAATCTCAGTTCTGCATCTCCTCACTACTTTAGTCTTTTAAAGGTTTCCTCTCAGACTATATTACGTGTTTACTAGCTTCTTCATTTCTTGAGAACGTCCTATAATTCGTCAGTTTCAGTGACTTCAGCAGATCACACCGTTTCAGACTCAACTTTAATCCCACTCCAGAATCTTTATTGTTCACATTGTCTCTTCGACGTACCGGTTGAATAGTAGCGGGATTGACTACATTGAATTACTCAGTTTTTAATCCGAGAACTATTCCCTCCACCATCCTTACTGTTTTTTCTTGGTTCCTATGTAGTTTGTATATTACCCGTCTTTTCCTGTGTCTTCACGCATAGGGATTTCTGTTGAGGATAAGCTTGCAGGCCGACGTAAGAGTGCTGACTTCTACTGGTGATTACTGGATGAAATGATATCGGGACATTTGAATCCCCATTTTTCCTTATTTCTTTAGGTTCAGCATGTACGAATATATGAACTCACAAGAGTATGCACCATTGTGCATCGTAAAATCCATAACACTGGTTTGTGCAGTCATTATATGATGTACAGAGCGGTCTCAGGTTTAGGATAAATTTAACGTTTACTATCCTTTTATTCCTCACACATGTTCATAGCCTGTAGTATACACGAAAGTGGAACGAAACTTTATTATGACGTTATAGGATTTTCATTGAGCTGTTAATAAGAAATGGTAATAGCAGTGCAATGTGCTCTTGGGAGGTTGAACTTAATAATGAATATTACAAGGACAAATGGTACTCACCGTGTATCCTGTGAGCATGGAAGTATTAACATAAGATAGGGCATTCATGTTAACACCAGACGCTGTGATGGATGAGCGTTAAAGGGGCTAAACTTCAGGGATAAAGAAATATATGCCGTCAGATAGCACTGCTTCGCCTTTAATAAAGAGCAGCGGAATGGACGTTGGGCTTTCAAAGCGAGAGAAATTTAATAAAGGAAAATCTTCTCGAGTGACGGTGGGTGGATGTAGGGGTGGGGATTTTCCTGCTCCTCTTATACTGCTAGGATCCGTCGCTGATTCACTGAGAAGGAGAGGCAGTGGAAGCGCTATGCTTCTCCTTCTCGCTGAACTGGGTGGTTCAGTGGTGCTTGTGGACGACAGGGGTTCAGATCCAGCGCCATAAACATCTAGATTTGCCGTGGTTGTGTTAAATTGCTTCAGGAGATTTCTGGAGTGTCCCCTTAACTTTAGACGGAGGTGATAACTTCGAATGATGCCTGCACTTTGAATATTATAATTAGAAGAGGAGATATGGGATCAAGTAGAGTGCAAAAAAAAAAAAAATCGTTCAAATGGTTCTGAGCACTATGGGACTTAACATCTGTGGTCATCAGTCCCCTAGAACTTAGAACTACTTAAACCTAACTAACCTAAGGACATCACACACATCCATGCCCGAGGCAGGATTCGAACCTGCGACCGTAGCAGTCGCGCGGTTCCGGACTGAGCGCCTGAACCGCTAGACCACCGCGGCCGGCAAGTAGAGTGCACTCTGAATATTTTTATGTGAAGACGGGATATGGCACCAAGTACAGTGTAACTACCTGTGACTCGCCCCGTGTTGTTATGCTGATGAACTAACAAAAGCAGTGGTTCATTTAAATATCCCTAAACTACATTTTATTTAGGAAGGCATCGCAATTCCCATGATTGATGACTGTTAATCGATGGGGATGAAGCTCAAAGTATATTACTCCTCTCTGGACACCCTAGACATCCATAAATATGAGAGTCATACTATGGAGATTTTTCATTGTTGTCAACGTAACGTATTTTCAGAGAAACCAAGACAGTTCGGGGAAAAAAAATACCGGATGAATCATAAATTCATTTTTACTCTGTAAGGAGACACCCCGAAAAAGACCGAAATTTTGTCGGTCGATTTCGGTTTCAGTGTCACAAGTGGAATTGACATAATGGCAGTATCTATGTTGTCAGGTTCATAATCCAATTCAAAATTAAGTGAAGACCATCGTCGAGAACGTGACTGAGTTCTGACTATAAATCGGTGTCTGCTTCTTCCTTTAGGATCCTTAATGAGCACAAATTTTTACTCAAAGAACAGAATGGGAATCACACGGGCAACCAGTTGCACGTCAAAAATTTATTCAAACCGTTATCTACGATTTACCAGGTATAAATTTGTCTTCCTCAGAATAAGAAATAACATCTACAAAATAGGTAATATTACATGGAAATCATATGTGCAGCAAAAGAAACATAAAATAACATATACAGCGGAAATATAAAATAAAATTATGTGCCAAATATTATGTGAAAAGAGAAACAAAATGGTTCAAATGGCTCTAAGCACTGTGGGACTTAACATCTGAGGTCATCAGTCCCATAAAACTTAGAACTACGTAAACCTAACTAACCTAAGGACATCACACACATCCATGCCCGAGGAAGGATTCGAACCTGCGACCGTAGCAGCAGCGCGGTTCCAGTCTGAAGCGCCTAGAACCGCTCGGCTACAACGGCTGGCAGAGAAACAAGGTCATAAGGTTTAGTCAACAGTAAAATGATCCGTATGAATGCTGTGGCATAGCCATAAAGCGTAATCAACAGTAAATTTATCCACATGAAATCTATCGTACACACAAATAGAGAACTATGAGGACAGAAGGGACAAGCCAGCAGGAAACTCACGTCCAGGAGTCGCTCACATAAAAAGCGGTGTCGATCACAAAAGACTCGTGACACGTTAATAAATTACATTAAAATGAGATACAGAACAGTAACATACGAAAAAATTATAAAAAATCATATTAACCCATACAAATGGTGAACAAAACTACAACACACAGTATATTAGGACAATGACCAATTGCGTTTATGAGAAAAACAACATCTCGAAACAGCTGAAAAACCCGATAGAGCTGCTATGTCAATTTAAGATCAGCCTGAAAGCCATCGAGAAAGTTTCTGTTTTTAAGCTGTAATTGATCATTAAGAATAAAGTCATTTGCATTGAAACTGTGCTTAAAAATTTTAAATTCCTCCAGCAAGTCCAATTTAAAAACTCTTCCCTTCCCTTCCCTATTCGAAGTAACCGCCTCATCCAGTTTAAAAGGGGAGTCGGCACATTGTATGAGATCCTCGGCATAAGCAGAGCCATGAACGTCACCGCCTCCTTAACCCAATAAAATGCTTTTTGAACCTAACTTTGACTACTCTTCTTGTCTGCCCTATTTAGAAACAGGGACAATCATTACAACAATTTCATGGACTACATAAAGAGAAAATGGTTCGTCATTACGCTTTAACACGCAAATTAATTTTTTTCCAAGTTGGTTGTTGAAAACGAAACTTTACGGCCATGTTTCTTAATAAGAAGACTGCTTCTTTTATATGAAATGTTTCCTTGGAACGACAGTGAGCGAAGCGGCGCCGTGGTTAGCACACTGAACTCGCATTCAGGACGACGATGGTTCAAACCCGCGTCAGGCCATCATGATTTAGGTTTTCCGTGATTTCCTTAAATCACTTCAGGCAAATACCGGGATGGTTCCTTCGAAACGTCACGGCCGACTTTCTTCCCCATCCTTCCCTAATGCAATAGGACCTATGGCCTCGCTGTTTGGTCCACTCCCCCAGATCAACCAACCAACCAACTAGGAGAGGTACAGAGAAGAAATTCCCTTCCCCTTTACCTTCTTTTTCCCGTTTCTAGTCTGGAATTTTTAGCAGTTTTGCTGTCCAGTATTCGGTCAACTGATGACGGTCCGTAGCCGTTAGTACTGAATATAGTTTTCACAAATTCCTTCCAAGAAGATTTATTCAAGAACAATTCTGAACTAAAAAGTAACATTAGTTTCGATGTTCGGTACCTTGAAGAATGTACTTAAGAAGAATTAGATCAACTATTCCGTACTCTCAATCAGTTTCATGAGAAAACAGTGTTCACTAAAGAACTGCAGAACGAAAACAGTGATGTGAATTTCTTTGATCTTACTTTGGGTAAAAAAATAATGAAACTGACTTCGAAATCTTTCGTAAGCAAATTTTTTCTGAAAACATTATCTTGGTTGATTTGGCTCACCGCCAAGCTCACAAACTGGCCTTCTTCCACTTTAATAGTCATCGTGCTTTGGTTACTCCATTACCACCGGAGAATTTTGGGGAAAAGATAAATTTGATTAAATCATGTCCTGTTTTCCTAATTTTTTTCCTACTTTCACTTCAGATGAAAGCTGACATGGCAGCTTCAACAAGGTCGCGGTCCTTGTCCCATTTCAGTTTGTTCCTAGGTACTGCTCCTTGTTTCGGAAGTTCAGCAGTTGCACTTACTTTATTTACTTATACCTATTTTTTTGCTACTAGTTTAGAGGTCACACCCCCGTTCCCAGATGATCATTCGTGTACACAACCGCAATGTTGAGCTCTGAAACCTCTGATGCGAAATCCCAGCTCAACAGCTTTGCTGCGCTAGTGAATAATCATCTCAGAATTAGACTGACAATTCTCAGAAGATCATTCGTGCATGGAGCCAGGCTGTTGAGCTCTGGAGCCTTTGATGCCAAAGCCCAGCTCAACAGCTTGCCTGTATACCGTAAATAATCATCTCAGAATTCGGCTGTGACCTGTAAACTAGTCGTACAAATGAAATAAAAATAAAAACAAAGCGGTTTTGTCCAGTTATTTCCAAAACAAATATTTTGTCAGCTACAGACCAGGATATAGAATAATCATTCGAAAATAATGAAAAAAAACAAATTAATAAACCATGAGAAATACTGATCTGTTGTCGACGTTGGGATTATAAATAAGACTTCCCCATTTATACGATCCAACAGTTCTTCGGTTACTTCTCACTCTGCACTAATATCGTGTTCACAAAATAGTCCCTTTCCTTCATTCCCCGTCTCCACTGTTCCGATCCTACATTCCCCTGACGCTATGTTCCGAGCGTGTCACGCGGCCTCTCCATACATCTTCGTTACTTCTGTTATGTGAAGAATAAATACGAAGAAAAAGCCTCTTTCCAGAGACAGTAATCACAGCACAGTGGTAGTGACATCTGCTGTAGAGATCAACAAGATCTGTTGTCGTCATCAGTGAACACGCTATGCCGAAAAAGTTACCAGGTACTCCTTATAGCATGGCAAAAGTCATCACCAACGCGAGCAGCCCATCCAGACTGAATACAACGTAGCATGGCAGACGAAAGATCAGCATGTCATCACAATGTAAGACCTGTTTTTCTTCCTCCCAACCCCCACCCCCGCAATAGTGATGAGCTAGCAACGTAAAATAACTGCGTTTCAGCCTCATATGTTTACAGATTTAAATGATACTCCGTCAAAAACAAAAATGATGATAATTATGAGTCCAAAACTGTACATGAAGTACATGTTTATGATCTGAAGTACGCGAAGCTGATTGACTTCTATAATGGGCCTCGAAGGAGCCGTGAGATGTACCTGAGTATGACTGTGAGCTGTTGGGAAGAAAAGGGGGGAAGGGAATTCGGAACAGCAAAAACATGAGGAACACGTTGGAAAAGTGTATTGTAGATTGTGGCATGTACCTGGCGTGAGTGGTGTATGTTGTCATGGTTGGACCAGTCGGTTGGTTAACGTTCTAACAGCAGATAGTGGACAAAGTGGGGAGTAACATAGAAGATGGGATATGGCTTTAATTACGCAGCACATTGCATGGATTAGAGATAAGAGGATAGGATTTGGGATATTACGAATGAGTTTTCTGATTTATATACTCGGTTTGGATGTGCTCTAGGAAGAGGGGTTATGAGACCTAGACGAGGTGGTACGGGAAGAGGTATGTACTGTGAAGACGCGTGGACATCAAGTAGTTACAGTATGATGGATACAGAGAAATTACGGGCAAAGTTTAAACTTCAAATCGCCTTCTATAAATGTATGTGACGAGTAAGTGGATTAAGAAGGGAAAATACCCATCGTGGTTATAAACATTCGGAAAATGCTGAAAAAATTGTTGTACTCTCGATTCAAAAAGAGACGCAGAGAAGTGGACGGATAAAAAGTAGTAGGAAACAGTGTCTATAAATATAGCGATGCTCTATATTGGCGAAAGATATTGCTGACAACCCGAGAAAGTTCTGATCCTATGTAAAATCACTAAGCGGTCCGATAGCTTCCACCCAGTTACTGGTCGATCAGTCGGATGCGCCAACAGAAGACAGCAAAAGAAAAACTGAAGTTTTAAATCACACATTTAAAAAAAGAGACATTGACGCAGGAGTATCCACAAACATACCACTCCAGGACCATCTCACAGACTTCTGTATGCAGAACGCAGAGATAGACATCCCTGGCGTTGAGAACAACTGAAAAACTTGAAAACAAATAAATGACCAGGTCCGAATGGAATGCCAGTCACGTTTATATACAATATTCGGCATGGGTGGCTCCGGTATATAAAAAGGACAAAAAAGTGAAATTAGAGACCAGTATCCTTAATGTAGGTTTGCTGCAGATTCTTGAGCATTAATAATAAAGGAAATAAGTTTCACATATAATTCGGCGATCATTGTGAATATTATTTGAATACAACTGTCTAGATTCCTTAAAAAATTTCTTATTTATTACGCCGTCTCGGTTACTGTCGTCATCAGATATCAAAAAACTTACAACAATCCGAAACAAAGTAACAAATAAAAAAATTTATTAAGCAATGTAGACGGTTTTATTCTCAAGAAATTCTTGATAGTATTCTGTGTTTGAAATAATGAATTACCTTGAAACAGAAAAACTTCTGCCTTTGATAATATTCTTGGGAAAACTGCGATCTGTATTGAGATTTGTAACAAAAAATTAAATCATTTTTGATAGCAAAAATATTTTTTAAAATATTTTATTTTGAAATAAAATATTTAAAAAATTATTTTTGCAATCAAGACTGATTAGTTCTTGTAAAATGAAAAACTTCTGTCGACAAATCAGCGCTGATTTCGGAAGCACAATTCCTGTGAAACTCGGTTTGCCACTTTTCCGCCCGACGTCCTGTGACTCTTCGATGACGTCAGCAGGCAGATTGGTACTCGTAGATTTACGGAAAGTATTTGGCACAGTGCCCTGCTGCAGACTGTTTACGAAGAAGGTCCGAGCATCTAAGAGATGTGAGTGCTACGCAGACTTCTTAAGTAACAGAATCCAGAACGAGTGTTCAGCTAGCGTCAGGAACTCATGCCCAGGAAAGTGTTACAGGACCACTCTTGTTTTTTGCATACATACACTGTATGACGGATATTATGAATAGCAATCTGCGACGTTTTACTGATGACACAGTATTGGATGAGAAAGGGTTGTCGTTGAATGACTGTATGAGGATACAGGATGACTTAGAATTTTGATCTGGTGACATAAATGGCAGCTTGCACAAAATGTAGACGAATGGAAGCTAATGCCTATGAGTAGGAAGAAAAAACAGTGTAAAGTACGAATACGGTATAAGCGGTGTGCTGCTTGAGACAGAAACATTAATCAAAAATATAGAACAGCGTTGCAAAGGGATATAAAATGAAACACATAAGGTTGTTTGTAGCGAATGGTGGACTTGCATTTATTAGGGCAGCTGCCGGAAAGTGTAGTTGTGTTTTAAAGGAGACCACGTATAGGACACGTGTACGACCCATTGTTGGGTATTACTCGAGTATTTGGGTTCCCCACCAGGTCGGATTAAAGGAAGACACTGAAGTGCTGGAGACGGGTGCAGCTAGACTTATTTCTGGTGAGTTTGATCAACACGTGTCTATAACGAAATGCTCCGTGAACTCCAATGGGAACATCAAAACGATTCCACTGTCATCAACGTACGTCGTGCTTAATGACCGCGAAGACATGGATAAAATTGAGGCTCGTGCGGAAGCATATAAACAACCTTCTTTCCGTCATTCCATTTGCGAGTGGAACAGGAAAGGGAATGACTAGCGGTGGTACGAGGAATTCTTCGTCATGCACCGTACGGGGGTTGCGGTGTAGGTATGTAGGTGTAGATGTGTGAAGAAGGCGAGGGCTTCAGTCTGGAACCGCGTGACCGCTACGGTCGCAGGTTCGAATCCTGCCTCGGGCATGGATGTGTGTGATGTCCTTAGGTTAGTTAAGTTTAAGCAGTTCTAGGCGACTGATGACCACAGAAGTTAAGTCCCATAGTGCTCAGAGCCATTTGAACCATTTTTAGAAGGCGAGGCTGAGGGATATCTAGGGTTTCAAGGGATTTACAGTATTTCGGAAGGATATGGGCTGGTATTGTAGCCGTGTTGCTGCTATTCACCCAACTAATTAAGTATATAATCAAAGATAAAAATAATAGGATTAAATGTAATAGGCATTCATTTTGGGGACTTAGTACGAGGGCTATTCCGAAAGTAAGGTCCGATAGGTCGCGAAATGGAAACCACGGTAAAAATCAAAAATGTTTTATTTGCAACAGTTAGATACACCTTGCAGCTACTTATCTCCATAGTCGCCGACCCGACTTAGACGTGTATCGTAGCGTTGTACCAACTTTCCCATACCCTCGCTATAGAAGGCAGCCGCCAGTGCTCTCCGCCAATTCTCTACGCTGGCCTACGGCTCGTTGTCTTGTGCCGAAATGTTGTCTTCATAACCAGCGGTTCATGTGACCAGAGCTGAAACTCAGAGGGAGACAATTACGGGCTGTATTGTGGGTACTCTCACGTTTCCATTTGAAAACGATGCAGGAGCATCTTCATTGCCCCTGCAGAATGCGGCTGAGAATTCTCTTGAAGACGAAACAGCACGACAGTTATGTAATGTTAGCTGCATAGCTTCAGGGGAAATTTCTCACCAGGCCCCCGTACTTGGCGGCAGACACTATTTTCTAGACATCTTTACGCACTCACTGCGAGCTCAGAAATGAGAAGAGCGACGTGATGCTAACTGGGGTTATACTAGAGACACTACCCAACACATCTGTGCAAAGCTTTATCGGATTTTCATAGTCGTTTCCATTTCGTGACCGATCGGACCTTACTTTCGGAATAGCCCTCGTATATATACAACAGAGATGGAAATAGTGTCGCTGGTGCAATGATCTTCGAAAGGTGTTGTGTGGGTAAGAAGGGATGGATAGAAGAAGGTATGGGATGCAATAAAACCATAAAAATAAATAGGCCATGACTGGAATGATTTTTGGCTGAGACGTCGGATGTAGAAATGGAAGTTGGAGCGAGGGTGGATCAAAAAGCTGGGCTAGACGTGGGAGGCTTGATGTCAGGGAAGTACGTGAGAACTGGATTTATAGCTGTAAAGAGGGATAGCTGTCTGGGCGGATTTATGAGTTAGGGAGAGGGAGTTTGTTTGCTGTTGCCTTAAGATAGGATTTGGAGGGTGTGCAGGTGGAAGGAAGGTGTGACATGTTGGTATAGGTGCAACAGTAGCCTGAGATTGGAGATTAGGGGGACAACTGGAGGTATAATTTTATGGGATGAGAGGTGTTAAGATGCAGCGCAAGCGCAAAAGTGAGGTGTGGGGTTTGGCCGGACGAAGGCGGCCAGGTCACTAGGAGCCGGACATACGAAAATTAGCCTCGACGTTGGAGACAGTTGATTTGTGAGGGTGGCAGGTTTTCTTCTGTAGAAGTGGCTACATGATAGGCAGAGTTGTAGTTTCCTTCGTGGCGTCTCCTTTGCTAGCGTGGAACATTCAGTGGGGTGACGAAAGACTATTTTTTGGACATCACCTGGCCGTTGTTATCATCACATAACGAGATAATGGCGAGCTCTTCTCTACTGTAATGGATAATAACTGAGTTGTGCCAAAGAGGAGTCAATTTAGTAGCCTCCCATTGATGTATAATTTTATTCAAACTTCTAAGTGCGTGTCACTGCAAACGTGTGCGTGTTTTGGATGATTTAAATACAATCGAAAACTATTGCACCAGCTGGGCTGTATTTTGCCATAAACTGCGTCCGTCTTAAACCGCCTGGCATGGCACTCGCTTCAGCCCGCTCTCTTCAGCTAAATGAGCAGTGTAATAACTGATTATTCATTGCTAAATTTATTCACACCATTAAGCGATGTAAAACGTTCATAGCTGATTCTTTGTCTTAAATGATTTGTAACTGCATTTGAGATATTTGTACGTGTTGCAACATAGATTTTTTTATATTGTGGAGTAATAAAACTTAACGGTTTTTATTCCGTATGTGTAAGAACTATCGGTATGGCCTGTTGGGAGCGGTGTTGAATGTAAACACCAGTTTCTGGGGCAAGGTTCTCAGGGCGAGGCCTTGGTGTTCATGGACAGTTGTCTGCCGTTTCTGTTAAAAACCGAGAGTGTAATTTAACCTGTGTCAGTGGAAGCCTGTTGCAATGAGGTTGGTATCTGTGCCTTTCAAAGGAGTGTTTTAGAGTAAAATATTTTGAGTTACTATTGTCGTCTTTAAAATAATTTTTCTTGCTAATGTTCAATGGTATCTTTGAACTGTTTGACATTTAACTTCATCACTGGCGCCTTTAAAGTTTTTTGAAGTTCGCAGTGTCTTTCATTGAATTCCTGGGGCCTTTAATTTATTTTAGAAGTTCATACTCTTTCACTTATTTTGGAGGTGGTTTTAATTAATGTTTACGACTCAGAGAATTGTAGTATGTACGTTTGACTTGAAGACTAAATTTGTTTAGTTTGCCAAAGTGTGGCTTATATAAATTGATGTGGTGAAAAAAAAAGTCGTCGGTTTTTCTGCTAAGTCTGGGATCAGTCGTTTACCACTCCTACATTCCCGCATCCTGCACCGTTTCATTTATTAACTTGTACAAATGTAGGAGAGGAAAGACGAATACCAAAGTGCGAGGCATTCTATGACTAGTAAAGAGTTATAAGATTTTAGGTGGTCCGATGCATCTGCTTATAATCTATTCTTCCAGCTATAACTCAGACTAGAGGGAAGGTTGCTATGCCTCTCCATAATATGAAATTATTCATCAGGTTGAAGCGTCACCGATGTCAATATCAGAGGACACGTCGGTGACCTTTGATGATGCAAGGCTGTTTATTTTCGTTGCTGACTGGATTCGTGAGTCGGTAATAACATTTCCCTCTGAGATATAAATTGCGTGATGTTGCTTTGTTGACTACAGTTCATTTCCACTTCTCATGAGCTCTCTTCAAATATGATGCTTACTTGGGAGTTTCCCAGTTCCTTTCCAGCTACGCGAATTTCACTTTAGTTCACGTTTACTCCATGCTTATTATGCACTCTATTAAGTACAACAGTGGTTTCGATCGAAAGGCACGCTCTAGTATGTGAATTTAACCACTGCTTACTTTGCAGTCTTTATCGTACTGGAAACTTTTATTTTGCTCTCATATGTACGTCCGTAGAATAAAATTTTCGAATTCACCAATGCTAGCGAAACGTGGATTTAGTGAGCGATTCTGTGTGCGTGTGATTCAAATGTATCAGTAATTCTTTTTTATGTTCTTTGTATCACACATTAATAGAATTGTCTTTTGTAATATGTTTCATACATTCATATTGCAGAATAGTCTTCGTCCAATGACCAACACAAGACGAAAACTAGTGGAGCTGTTTGCGTACAATTTTCTTTCTTCGTGCACAGATCGCCTGATACCATTTTATTTCCAAGAGGTTGAATCAGTTTCTCAGATGAGAGTGTCAGTTAAGAACTGTGGCACATAATACTCTTATCTTGACCGCGATAGTCATTATGGTTCTTGTTGCTGTAGGATCTAGAGCGCATTTACGTCAGAACTACTTGCGACAAAGTACCAGTCGTAAAAGACAATTCAAGGGAACCGTTACTGAGAACTGATTTCGAAGCGGGGCATGAATAATGACACTGAGTACTGCAGTTAAAGAGCTTAACAGCCACAAGAATTACACCTGTTGACATGCGAAAAGACAGTTTCGTTTGTTTTTATGGTTACATTATTGCTTACAGTTTATCTTCATTACAGTGCACTGCAGTAAGCAACAGTTCTCCAAAGTCATCTCGGTTTTTGTTTTGGTTTTAACGGGAGGTGGCTCGGATTCCCAAGAGATAATAGATATTTATGACGCAAGGTAAGGAAAGAAGAAAGCACTTGCGTAAGTATCAGAGGATTTGAATCACAAACATTTAAAAGAACGAAATGTATTACTCACCGTGAAGTGAATGAGCAAACAACTGAAGCTATAATAGATTGCTAACAATTAAAGTCTGTGAATGGTTTCTGTTCAAGAAACGACAAAATTCTTTATTACTTTCTCTTTCTGTCCATTGCAAAAAAATTATCCTTTTCTGCAACGATACATCTGAGTCATTCTTGTGAATAAAAACGGCTGAAATACATTCTTAGAATGTTTTACCCCGTAGTATCAGCCAATCATAACAAATTCATTTTCCTTGCAAATAGGTGATCCACAGTCAATCAGCTACATCATAGTATTGCAGCAGACTAGATTGACGACGCTTTTGCATAATAAGATGAATTTTTCAAAGCAGTCTCGTAGTAAGCCGTGTTACGCTCTTTTAGCTGGCCATTTGCTATACCGTAAAACTCATAAAATCAGTTTCGTAATACGAAAACTATTTGAGATAGCAAGTAAATTTAGGAAAGTGGGTCTCATTTTGCAGACAGCATGTTATGTGAAGGAACAATACGGTAATTAATATGGTGACTTATATGGAGAAGAAAATGAAAAAGAAACTATACTGAAAATAAAGACGAAATTAATAACAACATCGCTTTAAAATTAACGCTATTTCTTCTGTAAAATCCACATTCCATGTGCTTTAGAATACAAAAATTACAAATGACTGATGGTGGCGAATTATAACTGAAAAAGTTTTCTTTATGACAACATCAAATGCCATTTACGTCTTCAGTCTGCCTTCCGTTATAAAGCAGAATGCTGGAATTGCTTCTCGTATCTTTCCCTCGCTGCAACCAAACTTATCTTCGTGGAGTTCGTCTTAAAATAATCTGCCTGTTCTTCTGTGTATTACTCTGGACAGCAACTGGAAAGTGTCACTTACCAAACTAATCGTCTGACAGTTTTCATATTAATCCGCTTGTGTCTTGTTGATAACGTGATATTGCATTCTTGCACATTTATTGGTAAGTAACCTCTTTCAAACACTTTTGACACCAACCGAAATAACTGTACAGTTCTGTATCTCGCAGAGATTCCGGTAAGTCCAGAGGTACATTATCATCTCCAGCCAGCTAACTCAATTAGTCTCAGCCCATTCAATTCTTAGACAAAACACTGATCGCATTTCGAAATCACCTATTTCTCCTATATCAGCTCCACCTCCTCTTCCAACACACTTCGGCGTAGTTCTAATCTACCGTTATGGTTTTTATGCACTCATACCATATGTCTACTCTTTTTAAAATAAGGTTATATTTACAGCTATAGTCAAATGATATAAATGATTCACAACTAGTTCAGATGCGAGTTTTCACAGGACACAGATGCAGACCGTTGTCATGCAGACCATCTGAAATGGTTCAAATGGCTCTGAGCACTATGGGACTTAACATCGGAGGTAATCAGTCCCCTAGAACTTAGAACTAGTTAAACCTAACTAACCTAAGGACATCATACACATCCAAGCCCGAGGCAGGAATCGAACCTGCGACCGTAGCGGTCGCGCTGTTCCAGACTGTAGCGCCTAGAACCGCTCGGCTACAACGGCCGGCAGACCTTCTGAGTTGTAGAGACTCATGCAGATGGCGCTACATTGAAGTATTAACGACAGTTTTTGTGTAGCATAGGGTTTAAGAGGCTGTATGTGTATTTGTACCATAAAGATGGCGGTTTAACGTTCCGTCGGTGGATAGGTTAGAGAGACTGAGCGAAAGCTCGGAAAGGGGAAGAATAAGGAAGAAATCGTCAGTGTCCTTTTTAAAGGCAGCATCCCAGAATTTCCATTAAGTGATCTAAGAAAACCATGGAAAGTTTTCACCGGGAATACTGGACAAGGAGCTAAACCTCCGTCCTCCCGCAAGCGAGTCCAGCGTCTTAACCACTACACGATATAGCTCACTATGAGTTTAGAGACAATGTGCCCCAAGTCATTGGTTATTAGATAATTATACGTTTTCTGGATTGAAATTACGATTTATGGCTTCCATGTGGAACGAGACACTGCACACCTTGCTAGTGAAAGGTATGGCAACATGATGACCATTATACGATTGTGTTAAGTAAAAAAACTTTCAACAGCCAAGATCTTGGCTGCTGAAAGCTTTTCCGAAGTAAAATATAGATGGCTCTTAAAAAGTTGGTTCAAAATTATTAATCCTATTTCGAAAGGCCATATCTTCTATGCGAATGAAAATTGAAACTTAAGAGAAAATTTAACTTATACATGGCACTACAAAGTTTTGATTTACAAAAGAAACATCCGATTTTGTAACGGTAATACTTTCTCACGTGATCTTACAACCTTGGGGTAGTTTTTACGTTTAGATTTAGGATCAAAGTTCAGTTTATCAGAAATATTTTATGTAGGTGACGGTGAACAGGTTTTTGGATGGTTAACAATTGCGTTATAAAATACACAGCTGTACCAGTACTTTTTATTAGAGACAGTCCATATCGGTCCAGCAGCAGACCCGAAGATGCTATGACCTTGGACCCATGCCTATTTTCAATAAAAAAATTGTGGTACAACTGTGTATTTCAATAAATTTTCATTTATATTTCACACTTCTTCAACATGCCCTCCAGCGGACACATGGAAGACATCTAACCACAGTCTAACTCGTTCCATTCTTTCGCGAGCATGCGAGCATGTATGGCGTTACTGCTATCTCTACTGATGTTATGCCGCGTTACACAATTTTAGGACTATTTTCTTTACATTATTGTGAAACCTTGACTGTTGGCAAATTTCATGATTCTATGTCAACGTGAAGTACCCTGTAGGTTTTAATGAGTGAGTTTGTGGGTATCAAATTATGTTACGCAAATGGCCTGTCTTTTGATTGCATAGACTTAAAAACTTAAATTTTTTAAACCGCAAAGGAAACTTAAATCTTAGCACGTGACATAAGTTTTAACTTGGTACGGCAACCCTTTCTGAGAAAAATGGGTCTTAAAAGACAGACAGACAAGAAAGTGATCTTATAAGGGTATCGTTTTTACCGATTAAGGTACAGAACCCAAAAACGACTGTCTAGATATTATTTAGAGTCAATGAGTCTGGAATATACAGTCACACTCTCGGAAACATATCATCTACATACACAATCACAAAGATAACAAGAACCGATAAATGCGAAAACTTTCGCCAAATCAGCTTAACAGTTGGTGCATTAAAGTTTCTGATAAGAGGGACATACAGAAGGCTGGAAAAGAAAATTTAGAAAATGGTAGTTTACTATCATTTTGACATTAGCAAAGGGAAAGGCACCAGAGAAATAGTGTGACGTTATGGTTGATAATGGAAGGAAAACTTAAGAAAATAAGTGCACGACCACTGGGTTTGTTGACCTCTAAAAAGTGTTCGAAATAAAGTGGTGCAAGACTTTTGAACTTCTAGGGGAAAGAGCTGTGAGCTCCAAGAAAATACTGGTGATATAAAATTCGTACAAGGACGAAGAGAGAAAATAAGAATGAAATACCAAGAACGAAGTACTCGTATTACAGAAGCATTAGAAAAGGATATGGTCTTTCGTCCCTCCTGTTCAATCTGTACTTCGAAGTAGCAGTGATAGAAATAAAAGAAAGGTTCAGGGGTGGGGTTACAATACATGATGAACAACATCAATGGTAATATTCACTGTGACGTGAGGAAGAATTACAGCGCCCTTTAAATGAAATGAACACACTGTTATTGAGAGTAAATCGGAGAAAGCAGAAAATCATAAGTAGTGCTTGAAATGAGATATCGACAAAATTAACAACAAAACTGAGGCCATGCAGTAGGCGAAGTTACGAAATTCTCCTACCTTGGAGGCGAATTAACACATAACGGACGAAACAAGGACGACGTAGAAAGCGGATTATCACAGCCAATAGGACATTCCTGGCTAAAAGAACTCAGCTGAAATGAAACACAGACCTTAAATTGAGAAAGAAATTTCTGAGAATGTGGACAGTGGGAAAACTAGAATATAAGAGAGTCGAAGCGATTGAGGTATGGTGCTACAGAAGAACGTTGGCAATTAGATGGACCGACAAGGGATGAGGAGGTTCTCAGAAGAATTGACGAGGAGGGAACGTATGGAAAACACTGACAGGAAGAAGGAGGAGGAGGAGATTAGTGTTTAACGTCCCGTCGACAACGAGGCCGTTAGAGACGGAACACAAGCTCAGTTCAGGGAAGGATGGGGAAGGAAATCGGCCGTGCCCTTCGAAAGGAACCATCCCGGCATTTGCCTGAAACGATTTAGGGAAATCACGGAAAACCTAAATCAGGATGGCCGGAGACGGGTTTGAACCGTCGTCCTAACGAATGCGAGTCCAGTGTGCTAACCACTTCGGCAGCTCGCTCGGTCAGGAAGAAGAAATAAGATGACAGGGCATCAGGGAATAACTTCCAAGGCTCTAGGGAGAGCTGTAGCACATAACAGCTTAGGGAAAGGCACCGAGTGGACTATGTCGAACAGATAAATGAGAACGTAAAGTGCAAATGCTACACTGAGATGAAGAGTTTAGGCCAGGGGGAGGAATTCTTGGTCGCCCGCATCAAGCCATTCAGTAGATTGGTGAAACACCCCCCCCCCACCCCTTAAAAAAAGCCAGAAAGAATAATCTTTAAAAGAGATTACTCACAAAACACTCGTGCGATCATTATTGTAGTGAAATATCGCTTCATTGTGTTGGACCCACGCCAAGTGTGTCGGAAATGCTGAAATGATTGAACTAGGAGCTTGAATACAAGAGGGCCGTTTTTTTTTGTCCACCTATAGGTCACGAAGTGTAAACTAAAGTGAAAAATCAAAATGTTTTATTAATATCTCCATCTACATAGACGCTCCGCTAGCCACCGAAAGGTGCGTGGCGGAGGGTACCCTGTACCACTACTTGTCACTTCCCCTCCTGTTACACTCGCAAATAGAGCGAGGAAAAATCGACTATCTGTACTCCTCCGTATGATCCCTAATTTCTCATATCTTATCTGCGTGGCCCTTACGCGCGGTGTATGTTGGCGGTAGCAGAATCGTTTCGTAGTCAGCTTCAAATGGCGGTTCTCTAAATTTTCTCAATAGTGTTTCCGGAAAAGAACGCCTCCTTCCCTCCAGGGATTCCGAGTTCCCGAACCATCTCCGTAACATTTACGTTTTGTTCGAACGTACCGGTAACAAATCTAGCAGCACTTCTCTGAATTCCTTCGATGTCTTTCTCCAATCCGGCCTGGTACGGATCCCAAACATTCGAGCAATATTCAAGAATAGGTCGCACCAGCGTCCTATATGCGGTCTCCTTTACTGGCGAACCACTCCCTCCTAAAATTCTCCCAATAAAGCGAAACCGACCATTCGCCTTCCCTACCACACTTGTCAAAAGCATCTCACATCGCCTTGCAACTTTACGCCCATATATCTAAACGACTTTACTGTGTCAAACAGGACACTAGCAATGCTGTATCCGTACATTACATGTTTGATCTTCCTACTGATTCGCAGTAACTTACATTTTTCCGCATTTAGAGCTAGCTGCCATTCATCACACCAACTGTAAATTTCGTCTAAGTCGGTTTCTGTCTTCCTAGAGCCACTCACCTTCGACACCTTAACGTACACCATGGCGTCTTCAGCAAACAACCGCAGATTATTGCCCACCGTGTCCGCCAAATCATTCGTGTATATAGAGAACATCAGCAGTCCTATCACACTTCCCTGGGACACTCCTGACGATATCCTTGTCTCTGATTAGCACTCGCCGTCGAGGACAACATACTGGGTTTTAATATTTAAATAATCTTCGATCCACTCACGTACCTATGAACGTATTCATTATGCTGTAACTTCGTTAACAGGCTGCAATGGGGCACCTTGTCAAATGCTTTCCGGACATCTACAAATATGGAACTGCCTGTTGCCCTTCATCCATAGTCCTCAGCATATCATGTGAGAAAAGGGAAAGCTGAGATTCGTACGAGCGATGCTTTCTAAAACCTTGCTGATTCGTGGACATAAGCTTCTTAGCCTCAAGAATATTATATTCGAATTGAGAATGTGCTCAAGGACTATGCAGCAAACAGAAGTAAGGGATGTAGGTCTGTAATTTTGCGGGTCCGTTCTTTTACCTTTGTTATACACTGGAGTCACCGGCGCTTTTTACCAGTCGCTTGGGAATATGTGCTGGGCGAGAGATTCACAATAAATGCAAACTAGGTAAGGGGCCACTGGCGTAGAGTACTCTTTGTAAAATCGGACTCCATCCGGACCTGATGATTTATTTGTTTTCAAGACTGTAAGTTCCTTCTCTACGCCAGGTATGCTTATTACTATGTCGTTCATACGGGAGACGGGAGTCTGTCCGATGGTCAAATGACGGTATGTCTGCCCTTTTTCCTTGTGAACAATTTCCTTAACGTGAAATTTAAAACTTCGGCTTTCGTTTTTCTGTCTTCAACTGCCACACCAGACTGGTCAACAAGGGACTGAATGGAAGCCTTAGACCCGCTTAGCGACTTTACATACGACCAGAATTTTCTCGGGTTCTCTGTCATATCTTTTGCTAAGGTGTGACAGCGGCAGTTATTGTATACTTCGCCCATAGAACAATATTTAGGTGCACCTTCCAAGTACGTCTCTAGATAGTCGCCGCTGCGACATAGACATTTGTCGTAACGTGGTAGCAACTTTCCAATATCGTGAGCGAAGATATGAAAATCAGAGAGAGCCAAGTCCCGGCTGTATGGTGGATGAAGAAACCCTTCCCATCGAAAACGCTGCAGGAGCGTCTTTGTTGCACCTGCAATGTGCAACCAGGAACTGTCATGAAGAAGGAAACGAATGTCAGTTACGTTTTGTGGTTTGCATGGAGTTAGGCGAAAACCTCCAATACGAGTTCTCACTTGGCAGGAGACACTACTTTCCAGGCATATTTACATGCCCGCTGGCGCTCAGAACCAAAAAGTACGACGTGATGCGATAGACGGGCGTACTAGAAACACTGAGCAACACATCGACACAAAGATTCAGCGGATTTTCAGTGTAGATTTAATTTTGCCACCGATCGGAGGCCTAAAAACATATCCCTCGAAGATAAACTATTCCGAGAAAGCCTGCTTCTGAGTTTCAAGACGCATCTTTCGATGTGGCGAATCCAGGAGTATACTACAATCCCCTACATAGGTTGTTTGGAACAAAAAATGTAAATAAAGTAATGGGATCAGATCCACAATTAAGGAGATATAGTAATTGAAAAACTCTGCAAAATGGAAGTAAAATTTTTATTGTAGGATTTCACTATCAAAATGCACATAATAATTAATTTAAACAATTTTTTAGCAGTCTCTTGCATTTAGAGTGGATTTATAGCAGGTGTTCAAAAATTTTTTCCCTGTATTTGAAGGCAAAGATTCGCACGGGGGTTCACCGCCCGAGTAGCATTTCGTAATTTCACATGCTCGTTCCTTATTGACGTTACGGCATCGAAAATGCGTTGTATCAGTTCTTCTCGTGCTTCCACCTTAACTTCGTACACAATGTCTTTCATCCACCCCCCAGATGCAGTAATCGAGTGGTGTTAAATCTAGGGATCTGGCAGGCCAGATGATAGGGCTTCTGCGACCTATCCATCGATGTGGGAACTGCTGATTAAGGTAAGCTGTTGTCACAGGGTGGAAGTGTGCAGGTGCTCCGTCGTGTTGGACGTACATGTGGCGTCTTGTTTCCAGAGGAACATCTTCAAGAAGTTGCGGTAAATCTTCTCGTAAAAAGTTACCGTACATCTGACCATTTAAACTTCCCCGGAGAATAAACGTCCCCAGTAACTGGCCACACACACCTCCACACCAGACACTGACACTGAATTTGCGTTGAAATTGAGATACTATCGTGGCATGGGGATTTTCGTCTGCCCAGACACGCATGTTATGCATGTTGTTGACGCTATCTCTGGTAAAGGTTGCCTCATCACTGAACATTATGAAGCGATAGAGCTGCCGATTTCCACTTAACCAGTTACAAAAGTGCAAACGGTTGGCACAATAATGTGGCTCTAAATGGTGAACTTTCTGGACGTGAAGATTCCTACATACCTTAGATTGTGAAACGTTCAATCGGGTAGCTAGGCGTCTTCAACGAGAACTGCGCTGTACTGAATTAAGAATGTTTTCCTCTTCTTGAGCGTCACGTTGTCTTCCGGAGTGAATACAAGTACCAGTTTCTAGCACTGTTCCGTATCTTGGCACTCGGAATCCTACGATTAGGATACCGATGGTGATATTCGGCAACAGCAGCTTTAGCATTACCATCACAGGAGCCAAAAATGTACACCATCTCTCCATACTCCTGCGATGAAAACTTGTAGGGCATGGCAAAGTGTACTGTACAACGTACTACTCGCTGCACTTGTCTACATATGACTGATCGTGTGTCCTCTGAACACAAGTGTAGCTCTCCACACACCGTGACATGTTTCGGAACTCTGTTGTCGCTCCTTAATTATGGCTCTAATCACATTACTGTATTTACGTATTTTGTCCCAAATAACCTAAGGAATAATCTTCAGCAACCTGGGAAAATCTCGTTATTCACCCTATATGGGGTGTTTAAGCGGTCAGTCTTCCCACGCTTCATACGTGAATGCAACGGGGGGGAAGCCCTAATCACTAATACAATGGGAAGTACCCTCTGACATGCATTTCCCAGTAATTTGCTGCGTAATGACGTGGATGCTGATAAAGGTCTTCTGATTTCGTCCTAGTGGCCATACTCATTATTATTCAATGTGTACCGTTAGCTTAGAAATATTTGGATGGATATAATCTGAGTAAGGAAAATTGTCATTTAATGATTGTTTAGAATACACAAAAACAAAAATCCCGTATCAGGGGCGTGTGAGCGACAAGCAACACAAGGGCAGTCTGACATGAAAGGGAAGCCGAGAGCCGTCATTTGTGAAGGATCCTCTCTCTCTCTCTCTCTCTCTCTCTCTCTCTCTCTGGAAGGTCGTTGTCTGTCAGTTCGTCTTCCGCGTAGCGGGATACAGCGAGAGACTGACAGCCGCTGGCAGCTTTGGGTCTTCACAGAGGCCGCTTTGCAGTCTGGGGCAGCGCAGACTGCCTGTAATCGGCCTGGTGTATCAAACTGGCATGCGAGCGAATAAAGGCCAGCTGAGCACTTTATCGCGCCAACAATGTAGCAAGTATTCCGCTGACGATTTGCGATTCTGCCAACAATTTTACTTTGTCACATTAATTTCCTGCGGACTGTATTGCAATGTGGGTAGGGAGTTTGTGTTGATTGGAAGTATTCTGTGCCACAAATTTATTAACATATTTATTAAAAAACACAAACAAATGTATCAACACACAGAAAATGATGCAAGACAATCTGAGCAGCTACTCCCGGAATTAATTACATTAATTTCCAACAACACAGCTGTTGGTATATATTACATAACTTTCAGAAAAGACTGAACGAAATTAAAAAAATTTTTTTTTGGGGGGGGGGACAAAATTAAGTTAAAAAAATTGACAGATGCTTAACAAGAGGTCCTATCAGATCTCAAATCTATAAAATTAACCTGCATATTCCAAATTACAACTGTGAAAAAAGCTAATAGGGCATTAACATCAGACTCCTACTATCACGCCACTGTTTGCAGATAATTAGAAGGAACGGCACTGGCTCCAAGCAAGCGGAATAGCCTTACAACATTAAATGCAAAGTATGGTGCAAGCTGCAAGCAGAATAACCTGACAACATGTTAGAAGTTGGAGTTGCAGAGCTAAGCAATTTCTCTAAGTGTGGATGACGATCAGCACTACAGAGATAGACATTCTCACTAAATGCATTTATTGTAGCCAGGCCTCTTTCTTATTTCTTTACGTGTGTGGCGTCCAAGAAACCCGGTCTTGGTACAACTTTACGTTCTTCACTTCGGTCTTCATATATATATATATTTGAGACTTGAAAAGGTCTCTAGGACCACACTGTTTCATTTTACACAAATTTATGTTCCACAGTCTTAACTGTACTTACCAATAGATTACCAAAGATATTCGAGTCACCTCGCACTGTCATAACAACAGATGAAGGGACGTAAACCCAGAAGCACCACTTCGTTGTGAGGTAGAGGAACCAGCGCCTCGCACATTTACTGCTGCACGTCACAGGCTGTAGACATTAGCATGGCTAGCATTCGACTCTTGAAATGAGTAGAAAGGCCACCTGGACTCGGCACACTAAATCGGCACACGGTAATAGTAGTAGTATATTAATAACTCGGAGGCCAGCATATCACTTGCCTACAGAGAACCATTCGAAAACGTGACAGACGTTGTGTGTGTTTCCTCAATTCGCCTGTTGTTTAGTCGGCTGAGACGTGCGAGAGAAGGGGTGAAAACACTTCCTGCAGCTAGGGGGAATCAAAACTACATTGCCAAATTACACACCCGCCTGGGAAATTCAAAAGATGCTCCTATGCCGCCAAGTTGCAGCGTGTACTAGTTCGATGCCTATGACATTTCCTTAGCCGCGTGTAATGGACGACGCGCTTGTTAAATGGAAGTGCTTCGTCGACTCGATGCGGGTGAGACAGAACCGCGTAGACAACAAGTGATAGTGAATGACCTCCGCTCACTCGGCTTCACCAAACCGGATGCAGTGCTCCAGTAGCAGTACTTTCATGTGAGTGACACTTTACTTACAATGGATGAAATCGGGCCACTAGACAGGTCTGTCTCGGAAGATCGTCGGTAGATGAAGCACGCTGCCCCATCATGTGCAAGCGTTTGTTCTCATACAACATCCCACTTTAGAAATCTAATACGTGCAAGATACTGAACCATTCCAGCGGATACGAATTGTGACTGGAAGGCTGGAGAACGCTCCATGAACATGTGAGCATGCCGATGTTTGTTCCTCCCCCTCCATCTAGTTCTTCTCCAGGTCACGTGACTACAGTCCCAGTCAACACATTTGGGACGTTAATCAAGTAGCCCCTGAAACCAGTTCTACCTGAGACCTATGGGCAACCGTTTGAAGATGCGATCATGAATCAGGATTTCTCCCGAAAGCATATAATGCCTCCCTGCTAGCGCTAGGATTAAAGGGCCACCAAGCAACAGTGTCTGACTGTATTCACACGGCGACTGGAGAATGGTCCAGTGGTAGACACTAGTCTCGTTTTGGGTGGACGGCGTTTCAGATGACCATCCGGCTGTCGAAATTTACTTTTATTATGGTTTATCTAAGTCTCTGGCAAGTGCAAGATGATACCTGTGAAAAGGCTACAGTCGATTTCGTCAGTTGTCGGTTGATGAAAGAAGGGGTAGTGTCGCTCAAAACCAGAGATCTAAGGATATCGGTTACTTAACATTGGCTCCTGACTGCACAGGGATTTTATCTCTCTCCGCACCCCATCCCCCCGCACCCCACAACCCAACCAATTTACACTGGTCGGCCTGAAGATTGCGCAATGGAACAAAGAGACCGGTTGCGTAAATAAAGCAAATGGAAAAGAGACGGTTGCAGGTGTTTTCATTTCATATCATCTTGTGCCAGCACAGGAGGCCACTGTCGTGGCAGCAGACAAGTCATGGGGTGGCATCGAAGGCTGGTGGCACGCCGGCCAGAACTATCTTTTATCGTTGCGACTGGCCAAGGGGTTGGTCGCATTTACCCGTG
The DNA here is from genome assembly GCF_023898315.1 of Schistocerca nitens. Classification (NCBI taxonomy): domain Eukaryota; kingdom Metazoa; phylum Arthropoda; class Insecta; order Orthoptera; family Acrididae; genus Schistocerca; species Schistocerca nitens. Next base: position 419,185,635 of record NC_064617.1, on the reverse strand, counting down.
GAATGTACTGTTGGTATGGCAGAGCGAGGTAGTTGGTTGATGATCAGAAAGCGAGTGAGGGGAACTAGAACGTTGAGCACCGTGGAGTCGGGCAGCGCGTTTGCAGAGTCGCAAAGGTCAACACCAGGCGTGGCGTAGTTGTACGTGGACATTGTTTACATCTAGCGTGGACGGTATCTTTCCCGGTGGCCAGAAGAAGGCAGCCCACATCCAGAGAAGAGGGATGATGGAGAGTTTATCAGCTGTCCTATTACCGGACAGCTGATAAATTTTCTAGAAATAAGTTATTTGTATTACTGAGGCAGATGCCGAGCCTGATAAAGTCAGCTGGTGCCTGTTGTGGTGTTTCCAAGCGTGGCAAAGACCTAATTTGTGTGACTGAACGTCTGTATTGCACAGAGGGCCGTGTTGCAAAAGAGTATTATTTTGTTGTATTGTGATTACTGTACATGCGCAGAGTTTGTGATTCAGTCATTGTATATAGCCATAGGGTTTCCCGTATTGTGTGGCTCTCCTTTCATTGTTGTTGTGTTGTCCGTTAGAATTCGTTGGGTAGTCGGTATAGGTTGATTCTGGTACAGTGCCTCTCTTTCCACGGCAATTGGTAGCCTTTGTTAACAGCGCGATTGTGGGCGCCCGCTTGTAAAACTATTATGGGCGGATATTGCGATGTTTGTTTCTTGATTGGTGCCTGTGCCGAATAAGATTATTGGTTAGGACTATTTAAGATCTGTTTAGCGTAAGGTTTGTTTTTATTATTATTTTGCTGTATCGAAATTAGGTAAGAATGATACCTGGGCAGAATATTGTCAATATCTGATTTTAACTGTTAAAAGATTTTTTTGTTCTAGTTGTTTGAGCATCCATGTTGTAATATACAAGTTGTAAATGAAAGTTATTTAAAAATAAGCACACACACTCACAACCCCCTGCTCAAACCCGACTCCACCCAAAATCTTCGCTAAATCATTGAAGGAACATTAAAGCCAAATAATATTTTTTGTTGGTACTTCAATAATCAGGGTTTAATTACGACGCGCTTTCTAGAACGTTGGTTTCACTATTCAAGATTATATTCCGACATGTTTTAACACATTAAACTGGAAAGTACAAGGCTGTCTGGCTGTAATCGACAATCACAGCTGCAAATAATTATCAGTGCACAGTTTGTCCCAATTAAGGATAACGTAATTGAAGTTAAACCGAAAAAAAATTCACAAACCCATATCATCAAACCGAAACATCTCAAACAAAAACATGCTATGAACGATACCTCTTATTAAAATGTACCCTTTACATAGCTACAGTTACTTATATGTTTTATTCTTAGGGCATTGTTCTGCTCTAGAAACTAAATTAATTTTAAAAAATACCACTCATAATGCTATGATTAATATGCTCGTATATTTAATTTAGGCACTGACAACATTTTAATTTAGTTGATCAGCTGCGTAACTCATAGTAATGTTTGTGGTTCCATCATCGGTAGGTCCCAGCCCTTCCTTCTCGCATCTATATCAAAATTTTGCCTATGCAAAAAAAAAAGTATATAAAATATAAAACAGGAGGTTATTAATTTTTCTTAGTTTAGCGTCCTACAATAATCCGATAACCATGCCAGGAACTGATCCCAATGGTTTCACGACAGTAACCAGTGGCTTAAACCACTGAACTACGAAGGACGTAGGTCTATTAAATTTACCAAAGGTAGCATTAATGAAGAAATACATTATTATATTCACTGCTGTATTGTACAGACAGATTCCACTACTTGTAGAAGCGTATTAAAGATATTGAACAGCCGGCCGGAGTGGCCGTACGGTTCTAGGCGCTACAGTTTGGAACTGAGCGACCGCTACGGTCGCAGGTCCGAATCCTGCCTCGGGCATGGATGTGTGTGATGTCCTTAGGTTAGTTAGGTTAATTAGTCCTAAGTTCTAGGCGACTGATGACCTCAGAAGTTAAGTCGCATAGTATTCAGAGCCATTTGAACCATTTGATATTGAAGAACTACGAATATGGTTGACATTATAAACTTGTGTGCGCAGCCTATATGTCCGAAGCGAGTGCCAAAGGAGAGTGTATAATCAGTACCATCGAGATTTTCTTATATAGGACTCTGTTTCTAAAATCAGCAAACACTTGATGTTTGTTTGGTTATTTGCTGAAGAAACTACGAGGGTTATTCGGAAAGTAAGGTCCGATAGGTCGCGAAATGGAAACGACAGTGAAAATCTGATGAAGGTTTGCACAGATACGACTGTAGATCGTGTCACGTCGCTCATTGCTATTCTGAGCACACAGTGAGCGTGTAAAAATGTCTAAAACCACAGCGTTTTCCGCAAGTATGGATGCCCGCTGCGAGATTTCGCCTGACGTCATGCAACCACACGAACGTGCCTGCAATGTACTTCCCTCTTGGTGACAATTCCCGTCCGTACACTGCAGGGGCATGAGGACGCCCCTGCAGCGTTTTAGATGGGAAGCGTTTGACCTCCCACCATGCAGCCTAGACTTCGCTCCCTCTGTCGTTCATCTCTGTTCATGCAAACCCCTGGTTATAAATACAACGCTCTGGGACACACAACGAACTGTAGTCCACTGTATTGGTGGAAAGCACAGGGGGCTGCCTTCATTGACGAGGGTATTGGAAAGGTCATGCAATGCTACGGCTGTTGTCTAAGTCAGAGCGGTGACTATGTAAATAATTATCTGCAAGGTGTAGAAAACTGTTGCAAATAAATCATTTCTGATTTTCAATGTGGTTTCCATCTCGCGACCTATCGGACCTTACTTTCTGTATAGCCATCATATGTCAATAAACTCGCTGAGCGTCTTCTTAGTAGTATCCGCTGCCCGACGTAAGTCTTCCAGAGGATTAGGGACGTGGTACGGTATAGACTTGAGATTTAAAATATCTAAAAAATAGGAATAATAAAACTAGAGAATTAAAATTCATACGGCTGTATTGAAGCGGGTGTAACATGGTAATAGCTTGTAACCGCCAGTGTTCAATTTCAACGTCCAAGATGAAACGATGTAGGCGAATTAAATATCCGGAACGCAATAGAGATGTGAGAGGACACATACGAATGCCTAAATGGACTAGGAACTTGGAATAAGAGGAAAAATTCTTTCAGGAAATGTCTTATGAAGATTTGCTACTGCCCTTTTCCTCTATAGTCTTTCCCCTGGATATAGGGAAACAAGGCGAAAACTGAAGCTATCAATTGTAGAAGACAAATAGATACATATTTAACATCAAAACTGAGGAAGATTACAGCAGCAGAAGAACTCAGAGACCTATTGCGTATAAAACAAGACTACATGATATGGCTCAAGCAGAGGAGACGTAGTAAGCAGATTATCATAAGCGAAGGTAGTTTACTGCAGTTAAAGGAATCCAATAGCGTCGTATGGTAATATAGGACTGAAGTTTGCGGAAATGCAAACGTGCTGCACGGCACTGTATTGAAGTGAAACGTGCTCTACCGTACAACCAGAGATGAAGAAACTGGAACCCTTTCCAAAGTAAAGAGGTAGAGGAAGACTAAGAATTAAACGAAAGTGTTATGAAACGACGTTGGAGACAGCAGGACAGAAAAGAAATCCTTGGAAAATAACCACACAAAGGCCAAGGCCTATGGTAAAGCATATAGTAGTAGCTTACGCGGCACTAGAAATGCCTGCAGGAAGAGAAAATTGTAATAATAGACAAATATTAGAATATGTAAAACATACGGTATTACTTGCATAACAATACAAAACCTGAAACTTCCTGGCAGATTAAAACTGTGTGCCGGACCGAGACTCGAACTCGGGACCTGTGCCTTTCGCGGGCAAGTGCTCTGCCAACTGAGCTACCCAAGCACGACTCACGCCCCGTCCTCACAGCTTTAATTCCGCCAGTACCTCGCCTCCTACCTTCAAAACTTTACAGAAGCTCTCCAGCTGAGTTCGAGTCTCGGTCCGGCACACAGTTTTAATCTGCCAGGAAGTTTCATATCAGCGCACACTCCGCTGTAGAGTGAAAATTTCATTCTAGGAATACAAAGACTGTCAGAAGCAGCCACCGGGGAAGAGCAGTCTGGGTTCAGGAGAAATCTAAAGAAAATGACTCATCGTATGAGATAAGAAAGAGAAACCTACAATTACAGCATTTTAGATATAGAGAAAGATTTTGACAATGTTCCCTAAAATATAATTTTCGAAATTATGAAGGCAGAACGGAGCGGAAGTTTATAAGTGTTAAAGGGCTTGAAAGGGAAACAGGAGCTGCGAGGGGAGTGATACAGGTTTGTTGCCTATCCCAGATGTTCAATATGAATGTTGTTCAGTATGAACATTGAACAAGCAACGAACAAACATTGAAAAAGCAACAAACAAAGGAGAAAATTGGAGACTACAGTTCAAGAAGAAGAAATTAATGACGCTGTAGTCCTGTCAGATCGCAGAGGACTTCAAACATCAGTTGAATGGTTAGCATCTCTAAAAGAAGTTACCCAGATGAAAATCAACAAAAGTAAAACAAGGGCAACCGAACGTTGTATTGCTCATGGAATAAGATAAGGAAATGAATTATTTCAAGCAGCAGATGAATTTTGGTAATATGAGTGTCAAAAAACCGACGATGACCGAGTTATAGATGACATGAAATGTAGACTGCCAATAGAAAGAAATATCTTAACATCGAACATAAATTTAAATGTTAGGAAGATTTTGCTGAAGGTAGTTGTTTTAGTTTATAGTTTCCTACAGAAAACAAAAATCGACGATAAACTTTTGAGCGAAGAATAGAACAAACGCTTTTGAAAAGAGATACAGAAGAAAATTGAAGGTTAAAAGATATTTTTGATGACTAATGAAGAGATTCTGAATATCAGAACAAACGCAAAGGTACTATTTAGCTCGTTGTGTATAGGAAGTACATAGATTATCGTAACATGAGAATTCGTAAAAGAGGGGCCCCTCTCGAATCAGCCGTCCTTGTAACGCCTTGGAACACAGTTCTTTGCGAGGAAACAGACTTAGCTGATAGTGCTTTCCACAAACAGAGACTGTAGTACTAAACATTACATACAATTATTAATAAAGGAAATAAATGCCTGGCCGAGTCTGCGATTATTAAACCGTCTAGATACACTGAAGAGGCAAAGAAACTGGTACATCTGCCTAATACCGTGTAGGGTCCTCTCGAGCAAGCAGAAATGACACAAAATGACGTGACGTGAACTCCACTAATGTCTGAAGTAGTGCTGGAGGGAACTGACGCCATGAATCCTGCAGGGCCGTCCGTAAGAGTACGAGGGGGTGGAGATCTCTTCTGAACAACACGTCGCAAGGCATCCAAGATGTGCTCAATAATGTTCATGTCTGGGCAGTTTGGTGGCCAGCGGAATTGTTTAAACTCATAAGAGTGTTCATGGAGCCACTCTGTAGCAGTTTTGGACGTGTGGAGTGTCGCATTGTCCTGCTGGAATTTCCAAGTCCGTCGGAATGCTCAATGGACATAAATGGATGCAGGTGATCAGACAGGACCCTTACGCACATGTAACCTGTCAGAATCCTATCTAGGCGTATCAGGGGTCCCACATCACTCGAACAGCACACGCCCGACACCATTATAAAGTCTCCAACAGCTTGAACATTCCCCTGCTCAAATGGAGGGTCCATGGATTCATGAGGTTGTCCCCATATCCGTACACATCCATCCTGTCGATACAATTCGAAACGAGACTCGTCCGACCAGGCAACATGTTTCCAGTCATCAACAGTCCAACGTGGGTGTTGACGGGCCGAGGCGAGGCCTAAAGCTATGTGTCACGCAGTCATCAAGAGTACACGAATGGGCCTTCGGCTCCGAAAGCCCGTATCGATGATGTTTTGCTGAATGGTTCACACGCTGACACTTGGTGATGGTCCACCTTTGAAATCTGTAGCTATTTAAGGAAGCGTTGCACTTCTGTAACTTTGAACGATTCTCTTCAGTCGTCGTTGGTCTTGCAGGATCTTTTTTCGGCTGCAGCGTTGTCGGATATTTGATGTACTGGATTCCTGATACTCACGGTGCACTCATGAAATGGTCGTACGGGAAAATCCGAACTTCATAGCTACCTCTGAGATGCTGTGTCCCATTGCTCGTGCGCCGCCAATAACACCACTTTCATACCCACTTGAATCTTGATAACCTGCCATTGTAGCAGCAGTAACCGATTTAACAGCTGCGCCAGACACTTGTCTTGTGTAGGCGTTGCCGACCACAGCGCCGTTTTCTGCCTGTCTACATATCTCTGTATTTGAATATGCATGTCTATACCAGTTTCTTTGGCGCTTCAGTGTATAATTCTTTATTTACTCCACTGTTTCGGCTACTAGATTTCTGAGATCTGTAATTGAGATTAAAGGAATAATAATTTAGATTTTTACTGAAGATTTCTTCGTGGTCCAGCCACTGCTTTTCGATATGATACACCGAGGCGATGTCATGGGATAGCGACAAGCACATATGCAGATGGTGGTAGTATCGTGTACACAAGATATAGAAGGTCACTGCATCGGTGGAGCAGTCGTTTGTACTCACGTGATTAATGTGGAGAAATTCAGGGCATGATTATGGCCGCACGACGGGAATTAACAGACTTTTAACTCGGAATTGTAGTTGGAGCTAGAAGCATGAGTCATTCCTTTTCGCCGGCCGCGGTGGTCTCGCGGTTCTAGGCGCGCAGTCCGGAACCGTGCGACTGCTACAGTCGCAGGTTCGAATCCTGCCTCGGGCATGGATGTGTGTGATGTCCTTAGGTTAGTTAGGTTTAAGTAGTTCTAAGTTCTAGGGGACTGATGACCACAGCAGTTGAGTCCCATAGTGCTCAGAGCCATTTGAACTATTCCTTTTCGGAAATTGTTACGGAAACTATTATTATGAGATCCACATTGTCAAGAGTGTGGCGAGAACACCAAATTTCAGGCATTGTCTCTCATCACGGATGACACAGTGGCCGACGGTGTTCACTTACCGACCGAGAGCAGCGGCATTTGCGCAGAGTTGTCAGTACTAACATACAAGCAACACTGCGTGAAATAACCGCATAAATCAATGTGGGGCGTTTGACCAAGGTATCCATTAGGACAACGAGGCGAAATTTCTCATTAATAGTTTACGGCAGCAGACGATCGATGCGAATGACTTTTCTGACAGCACTACTTCACCTGCAGCGACTCTCCTGGCCTCGTGACCATATCGGTTGTACGGTAGGCTACGGTCGCAGGTTCGAATCCTGCCTCGGGCATGGATGTGTGTGATGTCCTTAGGTTAGTTAGGTTTAAGTAGTTCTAAGTTCTAGGGGACTGATGACCACAGATGTTAAGTCCCGTAGTGCTCAGAGCCATTTGAACCATTTTTTTGTACGGTAGGCGACTGGAAAACCGTGGCCTGATCAGATGAGTCCCGATTTCAGTTGGTAAGAGCCGATGGTAGGATTAGAGTGTGGCGTAGACCCCACGAAGCAATGAATCCAAGTTGTGACGAGGTCTATGTTTACATAGAATGGACTGTGTCCTTTGGTCCAACTGAACCGATCATTGACTGGAAACTGTTATGTTCGGCAATCTGCCGCCATTCATGGACCTCGTGTTTACAATCAACGATTTGTTTGAAGAACATTCTGGACAACCAGAGCGAATGATATGGCCACCGACATCTCCCGCATTAATCCCATCGAACGTTTATAGGACGTAATCGAGAGGTCATTTCGTGTACAAAACCCTGCACCAGCAACACTGTGGTAATTACGGACAGGTAGAGAGAGAAATAGCTCAATATTTCCGTAGGGAACTTCCGACGACTTGGTAAACCCATACCACGTCGAGTTGCTGTACTACGCCGGAAAAAGGAGGTCCGACACGATATTTGGGCTTATATAATAACTTTTTGAACTCATTGTATTTAAATGGAATTAGAAACCTCTCTTTACCAGTGCATTACAATAAGGAACTTCCTGACTAATTAAAACTTTGTGTCGGACGAACTCAGAGGCCCACGTTTGACGAGTAATGCTCCGGCGGTAAGAGCGTTGGTCGTGAAAGGGAATGACCTCGTGGCTCGAGTCGCGGTCTGGCACAGGCTTTAAATCACTCAGCAGGTTTCAAAAGAGCGCACAATTCGCCTAATTGTGTACTACTGAACAGGGAATGGACAAAACCATAGAAACACCACAACCCTAATACATCAGCATGCCCATTACGGTATAGGAAACACGTCAGCATTCAAAACAGCTTCCACTAGGGTCGGACTGGACAAATACAGGTCCTGTAGGGCTGTCAATGGACTTTTACAGCATTCTACTTGCAAACTAGTGGCAAGTTCAGGTGACAATGATAAAGGTGGATATCATTCTTGCACCCTTCTCACCAAAATAGACAACAAAGGCTCAATAACGACTGGTGACTGTGGTAGTCAGATGCGGCAGTTCATTCTCGTGCTCACAAAACCAGTCCTCGACGAAGCGAGCTGTGTGAATAGGAACTCTGTCGTCTTGGAACACAGCATGAGCATCGGGAAACAACACTGATGTATGTGATGGACTTGATCAGCCAAAATGGTGATATAGCGCTAGCAAGTAATGCGACATTGCAGGGTAACCATGGGGATCGTACAAAACTAAGATATAGCTGCCAAAATCACTAGTGGATCCCCGTCGGGATGCAAACTGGACCAGAAGTTGAAACGATTTGAAACAAAGCTCTTTTGATAGAACGACTTTCTTACATTGCTCCATAGTCCAGTTTTTATGGCATCGGCAGTACGTTTTCCTGTTACGAGCATTTGCAATACAGATGAGCAGTTTTTGAAGTAAGTCCCAGCTTTCGGTGCTGGCAGGATTTGCGAGTGCGACATACGATTCTGGAGGGACACTTGCAGCTGTCGTCCTCTTACTTTTAATCACAATCCAATTCAATGACCGTCTACGACGATGAATGCAACACGCACTTTCGTTCGTGTTGTGACTTAAAGGATGATGTTCTGATTTCCCAGTATGCGGTATAAATCCACGTTACGGTGCTTGTTCAGAACCGTCATCAGCCTCGTTTACGGAAACATCCATTGTACGAGTACCAACATTTTGTCCACATTCGAACCCACTTAGATGCGACATAAAGCACTCTCTACACAGAACACTGTTCAGACAACGACAAATACTTGCGAAGTACTTTGCACAGTCCGTTTGTGATGAAATACACTACTAGCCATTAAAATTGCTATACCAAGAAGAAATGCAGATGATAAATGGGTATTCATTCGACAAATATATTATAATAGAACTGATATGTGATTACATTTTCATGCAATTTGGGTGCACAGATCCTGAGAAATCAGTACCCAGAACAACCACCTCTGGCCATAATAACGGCCTAATTAAGCCTGGGCATTGAGCGAAACAGAGCTTGGATGGCGTATAAAGGTAAAGCTGCCCATGCAGCTTCAACACGATACCACAGTTCATCAAGAGTAGTGACTGGCGTATTGTGACGAGCCAGTTGCTCGGCCACCATTAACCAAACGTTTTCAATTGATGAGAGATCATGAGAATGTGTTGGCCAGGGCAGAAATCGAACATTTTCCGTATCCAGAAAGGCCCGTACAGGAACTGCAACATGCGGTCGTGCATTATCCTGCTGAAATGTAGAGTTTCGCAGGGATCGAATGAAGGGTAAAAAATGGTTCAAATGGCTCTAGCACTATGGGACTTAACATCTGAGGTCATCAGTCCCCTAGAACACACATCCATGCCCGAGGCAGGATTCGAACCTGCGGCCGTAGCGGTTGCGTGGTTCCAGACTGAGGCGCTTAGAACCGCTCGGCCACTCCGGCCGGCAATGAAGGGTAGCCGGCAATGAAGGGTAGAGCCACGGGTCGTAACACATCTGAAAAGTAACGTCCACAGTTCAAAGTGGAGTCAATGCGAACAAGAGGTGACTGAGACGTGTAACCAATGGCACCCCATACCATCACGACAGGTGATACGCTAGTATGGCGATGACGAATACACGCTTCTAATGTGCGTTCATCGCGATGTCGCCAAACACGGATGCGACCACCATGATGCTGTAAACAGAACTTGGATTCATCCAAAAAATGACGTTTTGCCATTCGTGCACCCAGGTTCGTCGTTGAGTACACCATCGCAGGCGCTCCTGTCTGTGATGCAGCGTCAAGGGTAACCGCAGCCATGGCCTACGAGCTGATAGTCCATGCTGCTGCAAACGTCGTCGGACTGTTCGTGCAGATGATTGTTGTCTTCCAAACGTCCCCATCTGTTGACTCAGGGATTGAGACGTGGCTGCACGATCCGTTACAGCGATGCGGATAAGATTCCTGTCATCTCGAGTGCTATTATACTTGAAAAAAGAGACAGCATTGGTCGTATATTTTTTACTATTGCAAAATCGATTTTCTGTCACTGAGTGACCATCTTCAGTGCTATATTGTATAACTTAAATTGGGATGCACTGTTGTCACTATGCTTACCTGTTATCTGGTCGTTGTGCACAAGACAACATGGAGTCGCCAATCAATAATCGAGTGCTATTGATACGAGGCCGTTGGGATCCATCACGGCGTTCCGTATTACCCTCCTGAACCCAACGATTCCATATTCTGCTAACAGTCATTGGATCTCGACCAACGCGACCAGCAATGTCGCGATACGATAAACCGCATTCGCGATAGGCTACAATCCCACATTTATGAAAGTCGGAAACGTGATGGTATACATTTCACCTCCTTACACGAGGCATCACAACAACGTTTCACCAGGCAACGCCGGTCAACTGCTGTTTGTGTATGAGAAATCGGTTGGAAACTTTCCTCATGTCAGCACGCTGTAGGTGTCGCCACCGGCGCTAACCTTGTGTGAATGCTCTGAAAAGCTAATCAGTTGCATATCAAAGCATCTTCTTCCTGTCGGTTAAATTTCACGTCTGTAGCACGTCATCTTCGTGGTGTAGCAATTTTAATGGCCAGTAGTGTACAACAGCGCATCCGGCAGATTTGGTTAGTATCTGCATTTATGTCCAAGTATGCCTATCTCGGAGTGTTTACATAGTTTCGTCCGACATCTCTGTTGGAAACTTATAAGCTCGATGCAGCGCAGGGAAGTAATGGCCGGACGGAGCAACCGGCAGCGGTCGTAAGTCTTGGCAGCTCGTAATGACACAAGGCGCGTTTAATTTTGAGCAGCTGGGCAGGCTTTCATTGAGGCAGCGCGGCTGACTGCGGATGGGTTCGCAGTTGGGGGAGGGCAGGCGCCGGAACTGGGTCACACGCCGCTGGCAGCGCGGCCGCCGCCGGAAGAATTTTAATAACGCGGAGGGCGGGCTGCAGCGTAGCGGCCGGGGAAGCGCCGACTGTGTCTCGGCGCGGCTGTCCGTCGGCCGACCCGGCGCGCCTACAGAGTAGGCACTCCGCAGCGGAGGCAGGTACCGCCTGTCGAACACACCGCGGCGCAGGTGGCCCAGCCACCCTCGCACACGGGAATTTACAGCTTTGGCGAGCACTCCAATTGGAAGGAAAACAATTCAATTTGGAACGAACTCACAGAAACATTCGAAATTTTAGTGCGAGCTGCAAGGGTAACGTTATTGCGTCTACGGGCAATAGCGTCAGCGAACTGAGAGAACAAGTAGCCTCTCTGGACGCAACAGTGAGTTACGTGCGCACAGTGTAGGAGCGCAGTCGAGACTGAGAGTTCGTTTCCAGATTTAGTAGTGGGTGCGGCTGTTGTACGAGAACGGGCTGAGAAGTGATGCCTCCGAATATTTTATGTGAAAACTTTTCAGGAATTTTAAATAAAACAAACGTTAACATTATGCGTCTTTGTTCTTCATACCTAAATATCTACAGCCCTCTCCAGCTAGAGGACTGCGAACTGTAGCGTGTAACATAACGATGTATAAAGTATCTACGTCGGTGCGTCAGAAGTTTTCACGATAGTATTAATTACAAGGATCATAAAATGCGATCGAAAAGCTTGGACATTTAGATCTTATAATTAAATTTTCGTTGAGACATTTGAGTCTCATCTTTATCTACGATAATGATGGAAGTTGAAGGAATGAACTAAAGTTTGATGATATCAAATGAAGTTTGTGTTGGGGAGAGCACTGGACATATGTAGTCCGTGCAGCAATATTGGACAGAGTGCTGCGGTGGTGTAATGGTTAGCAGTCCTGCCTAGTAAGCAAGGAGACTCGGATTCAAGTCCTGGCTGTGGCACAAACTTTAATTCATTTCTTCAGCTTCCGTCATAATCGTAGATAAAGAGGAGCCCCTCAAGTAAAATTGAATTAAAAGATCTATAAGGTAACCTCCACGTGAGGTGCAGGATATTCCCATTACATCCAATGGTGGCGTGCTGCTTCAGTGCTGGAGAGCCTCGGCAATAGCGACGATCTAAGTAGAGGAAAATAAGCTGATGATTTGAACTGAGGTTTGTGCTGGGGAGGGAATTGGACTTAGGCAGTCCGTGTAGCAATTTTAGTCTTAGAGCTGTGGTGGAGTAATTTCTTAGCATTCCTGCCTAATAAGCAAGAAGAACCATGTTCGAGTCTCGACCATGGCACAAATTTCAGTTCATTTCTTCAGCTTCCATCACTTGTGGACTTTTGTTGGGCGTCTTTTCTCTGACTATCTCGATTTTAGTCTTATGAAAATACCTTTTAAAGAAAAAAACGTGCTCACATTTTTTGACGAAATAAAAAAAAAACAATATTCTACAAACTTCTGCAGCCAAGATACGAGCCACTTTTCAAGAAAACAATAGTGGGATGAGTTTGAATGGTTTTTATTGTTAGTAACTGAATAAGAAAGTGAATTGTACAAGGACGCAGTGTGTCAGCAGGAACGGGCAGCGGAGTGGGGGAACAGGTGCGTACTCACTCTGAAAATTGATTCTAAACGATCCGCGCTTGTATTAATAAAATCTTTGATATCTCGGCTTCTGGATAACTTGCAAAATTCCATTTATACTTACTCTGTATTAAAAATAACCGCCAATGTTACAGTTATTTCACCTCAAAAGTACAATACCAGCGGAAATATTTAATTTTTAATTAATTCACGTTTTGTTTGCGTTAATTGTCATTTTAACAATTTTGTACTATTGTTAACAGTATTTTTCTGTAATATCTTCAATGTTTTGTTTGGTTAATTATACTTACTTACACTTGTTGCTGGTATCTATAACATTTACTAAATTATTTTTGGTGCAATAATAAATAAATGGAACATTTTAGTATTAGTAAATACTAAAAATCAGACACATATCCTAGTATTCATTTCTTGAAAATATAGGCATTCAATACTAATATTCACCAAGCATATGGCTGTGAATTATTAATATCACCCACTAGCACTTTTTAAAGTTATATCGACTCTAGAAGCTTACAGAAACCATTTTTTTAATTCGTAAAAGAAGTCAGAAATTCGTTCTTAAAAAGTTATTTTCACTAAATAAAATTTGAGGCAGTTACTTAAAAATCACGTCCAACAAAAATACAAGCTCTTTGATCATTATAATTAATAAAATCATAAAAATTCTACATCTACATGGATACTCTGCAAATCACATTTCAGTGCAGAGAGTTCAGCGAACCACCTTCGCAATTCTCTATTATTCCAATCTCGTATAGCGCGCGGAAAGAACGAACACCTATATCTTTCGTACGAGCTCTGATTTCCCTTGTTTTATCGTGGTGATCCTTTCTCCGTATGTCGGTCGGTGTCAACAAAATATTTTCGCATTCCGAGGAGAAAGTTGGTGATTGGAATTTCGTGAGAAGATTCCGTCGCAACGAAAAACGCCTTTCTTTTAATGATGTCCATCCCAAATCTATCATTTCTGTGACACTCTCTCCCATATTTCGCGATAATACAAAACGTGCTGCCCTTTCTTGAACTTTTTCGATATATTCCGTCAGTCCTATCCAGTAAGGATCACACGCCGCGCAGCAGTATTCTAAAAGACGACGGACAAGCGTAGTGTAGGCAGTCTCCTTAGTAGATCTGTTACAGTTTCTAAGTGTGCTGCCAATAAAACGCAGTCATTGGTTAGCTTTTTCCGCAGCATTTTCTATGAGTTTCTTCCATTTTAAGTTTTTCTTAATTCCCAGGCATTTAGTTCAATTTAAGGCCTTTATGTTTGACTGATTTATCGTGTAACCGAAGTTTAACAAATTCCTTTTAGCACTCAAGTGGACGACCTCACACTTTTCGTTATTCAGGGTCAACTGACAACTTTCGCACCATTCACATATCTTTTCTAAATCGTTTTTTCAATTTATTTTGATCTTCTGATGACTTTATTAGTCGATAAAGGACAGAGTCATCTGCAAACAACTTAAGACGGCTGCTCAGATTGTCTCCCAAATCATTTATATAGATGAGGAACAGCAAAGGGTCTATAAAACTACCTTGGAGAACGCCAGAAATCGCTTCTGTTTTACTCCTTACAAGTACTTTCAGAAAAAGACGCACTAATACTTAAATCTATACTCGATGTTAATAAATTTTTCTTCTCCAGAAACGCTTTCCCTCCCATTGACAGTCTACATTTTATATCCTCTCTACTTCGACCGTCATCAGTTATTTTCCTCCACAAATAGCAGAACTCATCTACTACTTTATATGTCTCATTTCCTAATCTGATTCCCTCATCATCACCTAATTTAATACGACTACATTCAGTTATTCTTGTTTTGCTTTTGTTGATGTTCATCTTATATCCTCCTTTCAGGACACTGTTCATTCCGTTCAACTGCTCTTCCAGGTCCTTTTCTGTCTCTGACAGAATTACATTGTCATCGGCAAACCTCAAAGTTTTTATTTCTTCTCCATGGATTTTAATTCCTGCTTCAAAATTTTTGGTTTCCTTTACTGCTTGCTCAACATACAGATTGACTAAGATTGGAGATAGGCTACAACCCAGTTTCACTTCTTTCTCAACCACTGCTTCCCTTTCGTACCCCTCGAATCTTATAACGGCCATCTGGTTTCTGTACAAATTGTAAATAGCCTTTCGCTCCCTGTATTTTACCCCTGCCACGTTCAGAATTTGAAAGAGATTATTCCAGTCAACATTGTCAAAAGTTTTCTCTAAGTCTACAAATGCTAGAAACGTAGGGTTGCCTCTCCTTAATCTTTCTTCTAAGATAAGTCGTAGGGTCAGTATTGCCTCACATGTTCCAGCATTTCTGTGGAATCCAAACTGATCCTCCCCGAGGTCGGCTTCTATCAGATTTTCGATTCGTCTGTAAAGAATTCGCGTTAGTATTTTGCAGCCGTGAATTATTAAACTAATAATTGGGTGATTTTAACACCCGTCAAAACTTGCTTTCTTGGTATTGGAATTATTATATTCTTCTTGAAGTCTGAAGGTATTTCGCCTGTCTCATACATCTTGCTCACCAGATGGTAGAGTTTTATCAGGACCGGCTCTCCCAAGGCTGTCAGTAGTTCTAATGGAATGTTGTCTACTCCCGGGGCCTTGTTTCGACTTAGGGCTTTCAGTGCTCTCACAAACTCTTCACGCACTATCATATCTCCCATTTAATCTTCATCTATGTCCTATTCCATTTCCATAATATTGCCCTCAGCTACATCGCCCTTGTATAGACCCTCTGATGTATCTACTTTAGATCACACGTTTACTAGAATTCTTTGCTTCGACTGGTCGTTGATATTGTATTTCTGAACACAGATGATTTCTCCCGAAACACCCTCTATAGTATATAGATTCTTCTTCATACGCGAAAATA
Source organism: Schistocerca nitens (assembly GCF_023898315.1). Classification (NCBI taxonomy): domain Eukaryota; kingdom Metazoa; phylum Arthropoda; class Insecta; order Orthoptera; family Acrididae; genus Schistocerca; species Schistocerca nitens. Next base: position 419,169,825 of record NC_064617.1, on the reverse strand, counting down.
ACCATCGTTTGTAACCTTTGGGTGGGTAATTCCCATGTTCTGCTCTTCCATTTACAATTTTTCAGTACTTAGTTCAACAACGTTTTAAAAAGGGTAGGGGGTTAGCTTTATTATTGTCTCAGTTAGTTGGTAAACTTAAATTTCTGTGATAGTAGCTTCCCAACTTTAACGCAAGTGTTATCTGAATAGCTTTGTAACGGATTGTATATGTGTTTTCCAGTTATTCATTTGTTAACACATCTTACAAAGAGATACACTATCATAGACCTTATAAAATTGTGTTTAAACCAGTGTGTTTTTAACTTATGTGCCGTTCTCTTGTCAGACACCTATCTAAAAGTGTAAATATTAATAGTACAAGACCTGGCTGCCAGGTAGCCACTCTGTTTCTCTACTTCCTCAGTTGCTCTCTCATTTCTAATTTAGAGGATCTTACCAAATATCTTTGAGAAAATCGTTAGTACTACGGAGTACCGAATGTATGTTATCACTTGCCTTTTTTTTTTTTTTTTTTTTTTTTTGTTGCTAGCATGCAGTTCGTATCCGACTCGAACGAAGTCGGCAGTCTTCATAATCGTTTAGTTTCTTCGTTTTACACACCGTTGTTTCCGCCGTACAGTTTTCCATTAGCCCATTGCATTAAACAGGGGCTACTGCCCTGCGGCCTCCATATGTCGCCGTGTCCTGATGCTGCAGCGGCCGACTCTCGTACGCAGTGGCGTAGCGATTCAGTTCGAAATTACTTTGATGCGACAGCGGGCTCAACAGTTACGACTTCAACTGTTGCTATTAGTTCCAGTACAGCTACGATGGAAGTTCATCAATATGTAGATTACAAAAATCCGTCGTGGAAAAAAAAAAAAAAACCGCACTCTAAGGGCGGATTCACAAACACATGTATACCCACAAACAGCTAGTTTAGTAAAAAAAAAAAAGTATCCGGTGGTTGTAATCAAGATGCAGTTTCTCACGGAGGTCCAACGTCGGCTGTAATTATCATATGACAGCGAAACTTGGTAAATATGCTAATGCATTAATGCGGAACCGATTTATGCTGTAAACAAAATTAGTTCCAATTGTGGCCACCAGGTGCAAATCTGACGCTGTACACTGTTTTTATGATGGTATGACGTACACTTTGTCATTTGAAAAGCCATAACGTGAGTAAACAGTATGGCTATCGCGAAGAGAGACTGTGTGTGCGCTGTTAGTGAAACTGTTTTATGTGATCGGCAGCAATTACGGTGATGCATTGAGAGAGTATCGTCGAACGAAATTTCTGAGAGGAGAGGCCCGATTTCATTAAATGGTTTAGATGAAATTCGAAAATACGGGTAATCTTGGTGAGGCACCTGGGAGAGAAAGTCGTCCTATCCCGGTGGAAGATATTGATGAGGTGGTCGTTGCTGTATGACTGACCATGTAGCATGTATCCCGGGGAGAGCTAGTGTTCGTGCAGTGTCACGAGAATTTTCCATTTCACGGTCAACTACACGGAAAGTTTTGCGTTGTGTTTTACACTGGTACCCGTGAAAGATCCAGACGGTCCAGCAAACTGAAACCTCATGATACGCAGCAATGTTCTGGAGTTGCTCTTCGGTTTCTGGAAAGGCAGTACTCTATGGAGTGACGAGGCACATTTTTCACTACATATTGCAGTGAATACAGAGAAATGCCGAATTTGAAATAGTGTTAAATGGAGTGTTGTGCACGAAGAGCTACTGAACTCGCCGTATGTGACTGTGTGGTGTGGATTCACAAGCACCTTTGTTCTCGGCCCGTCCTTCTTTGAAGAGAATACACATCAGAAAGCATGTTAGGCCTACGAGGGTTGCCCAGAAAGTAACGCACCGCATTTTTTTTCTCAGCCGTAAACAATGCTACGTATGCGAAACATTACGTATATATTACTTAAAGCCTCCTGAATGAGCGCGCCGGTTTCCGTCAGTTCCGATAGTTAGCCTAGCTACCGGACTATTTCAAAATGCCGTCTGTAGGTGATGTACACCACAAGCAATGTGCCGTCATTGAATTTCTCACTGCAGAAAAAGAAACTGTGGGAAATATCCACAAAAGCTTGTGAAAAATCTATGGAGCATCTGCTGTCGACAGAAGTACATTTAGTTTCTGAGCACGGAGGGTGAAGTGATCAGAAGGTGGTTCGGCGGAGCTTCACGATTTGCAACGGTCGGGGAGACCGTCCACGGCTGTCACAACTGACATGCTGCAGCTAGATAGCCGGCTGCTAAGGCCGAGCGGTTCTAGGCGCTTTAGCCCGCAACCGCACTGTTGCTGTGGTTGCAGGTTCGAATCCTGCCTCGGGCATGGATGTGTGTGATGTCCTTAGGTTAGTTCAGTTTAACTAGTTCTGAGTCTAGGGGACTGATGACCTCAGATGTTAAGTCCCATAGTGCTTAGAGCCATTTGAACCATTTTGAGCAGCGATCTGATGTTATCATTCGCGAGGAGAGACGCATCACGACTCGTCAGTTGACGCTGCATCTGTCAATCACAAAAGGAAGTAAGGGTGCAATTATCCGCACTCTTGGATATTCAAAAGTGTGTGGAAGATAGTTTCCGTGGTACCTAACGCTGGATCACAAATCGCACAGAAAGAAACGTTTACCTTGATTTGTTGCAACGTTTTGAAGCTGAAGGGGAGACATTCTTGTCGCGGATTGTGGCAGCTGATGAAACCTGTGTTCACCATTTTGAGTCCGAAACAAAACGACAGTCGATGGAATGGTGCCATTCCCACTCCCCAAAGAAGAAAAAATTCAAAGCAACTGCTTCCGCAGGTAAGGTCATGATAACCAAGTGATTCTCATTGATGTGATACTAATAGGCGGTAACATTAATTCAGAAGCATATGTCTACTCATTAACAAAACTGAACACTCGCTTCCGGCGGCTTCGGAGAAGTTTTGCTGCAACACGATAATGCTCGGCCCTCCACAAGTCTGAGGGCTGCTAAGCACCTCGCAAAAGAGTGTTGGACAGCGCTATCTCATTCACCTTACAGCCCTGACGTAGCCCCACCCCCTCCGCACTCCCACTTGTTTCGGTCATTAAAGGATGCCATTCATGGATGACATTTTGCGTACGGTGGGGAGGTGATGCACACATTGAAGCACATGGCTCCGCCACCAGGACAAGGATTGGTATCGACAGGACCTAGTTTTGCGCTGGAGGAAGGCCATCCAACGGGTTGGAGATTACGTGCAAAAATGGGTCATGTAGATAAAACACCATTTCTTCGTGTGCGTAAATCTCATTATGTTCAATAAACAATTGTTGAACAACAAAATGCGATGTATTACTTTTTGGAAACCCTCGTACTATGACGTCTGCATGTTATGAAGAGCCACTCATACAGCATATGATTCTTGCTTTGGAAGAGCGCAACTGTGCGGAAACCACTGTTTACATGCAAGGTGGGCAACACTTCATGAGCTGGCTCAGCAAAAGATCTGCGTAATGTTACATTTCGCGAACATGTTATCTCCAGAGGTTTTCCAGATGCATGGCGTAGAAGATTACGTGGTCTGAATCTAAGTGACTTTTGTCTCTGAGAATGTCTTACAGAACGCATTTATCAGGGACACGTTCGGCCTCAACCTAATTTGAAAGCAAGTTTATACACGTTGTTCGGGTCCACCGGAAATACTGCCAGCAGTGCTGTATCGGGTACTCTTGGGGAGAACGAGCAAAGTTAGACAGGCCCAGCCTTGGCCTGCCGACGGCCTGTACAATGCAATGCACCCGCGTGCCTTTTGGCACGCCATGTTCGGCCCTGTTTAGAGTCATTTGAGCCAACGATGAGCGATGAGCTAAAAATTGTCAAAATTCAGAAGGTAAAGGCATCTGTGCGAACTTGGTCCAACGATACTATTGTAGGGTGTGTAATAATTGTGTATAATCGTTATGTGTTATTTATGGTTGTTCAAACAGTATCTGACAGAAAAATACGTAAAGACATACTATAGGTTAAGTGAACATGTTGGAGACTTTGACACGTTAAACCACAATATTATAAAGCGGCATCAGTCGAACAAGGAGTCCGATGACCAGCAGAGTTGGCGCAGCAGCAGTCAGAGCTTCGACAGATCGGCGACCGAGCAAACAGGGAATGCTTCCAAGGAGAACAACGACCAGCGCACTTCGCACATCAGCAGTCAGTGTTCTGGAACTGCCAGTATACTGAACTCATGTACGTGGCGAAGCGGAAGACGACGACGGGGCAATGGCCGAACACGACAGCATACAGGTAAAACAATGGAAAACCGCCAAGTCTGTCGATATTGGACACGTTTCTGCCCCACGTGAGAAGCATAGGTCAACGGATAAAGACGACATTGGCAAAAACACCGAATAAATACCTCCGACAATGGGAATGAAGCGTTCCTTCAAGGGGAGAAAGAAGATACAAAGAAACGTCGCCGGGATGGGGAGACCGATGGTTAGCCAGCGGGAGCTATACTTCGCTACTCCGATGTAGCCGCTACGCTGCTCAACAGAAGAGGATGTCGGTACCTCGTGAACAGGTCAACGCACAAGATGCCATCCTACATGGTACCAGAAAGAAGTTCATATGTTACTTACCCAGGTGGCTGGTGAGGACGAAGGGACTGCGGCCTCACCAAATGTGTCACTGGTGAACCTAGAGGTTGACGAACTCCGCTAGAAGCCGCTTGTTAACAACGCATTGAGCGAGTTCTCAAGGAGAATACCGTGCTGCCATCGCTCTGGGTCACGATACGGTACTGAATGGAAGCTGGCGTTCCGCTGCAGTACGAGCCGTCGCCGCATCAGCGGTCACTGGAATCTGCACGCTACGCCTCCGCGCGCACGGATTTCGCGACGAGTTCAGCGAGTTGAAACACAATGTATTACTCTGTTTGTTTAAACGGTCTAATGGGTCAATAAATGATTGTTAGTGGAACCACCAATTAGTCTCTCACAACTCACCCACTGAGCCAAGTAAAACACCCATTCTACGATCTACAAAGTGTCATTTTCCCTCCCACCACCCCTGACAAAATAATGACGTTTACTCCCCTCTGTCACTGACACTTAATATCTAGTGCAACTCAACCCTGACCCGCTACATTGTTTATGGCTAGGTAAGTGCATAGATTTCGTTTTAATTTCTTCGATTTCATCCTAATATTATAGTCCACCATGCGGCAAGGGCCTGTCAACTACTGAGGTAGGCAGCATGAAAATGGTCGAAAACGAGATACTTTTAGCCTCCGTTACTCTTTCTCACATTTCCAGCTCACCATTGCTGAAAAAAAGCTCTTAGTTGATACGGTGAGGTCATCAGGACGTAGCTTCCGAAATCATTTAACCATGGTTTAAAAGAAAGAATCTTTATATTCAGGTTTCCTATGTATCACACGAACAAAATATATTCCAGCCCGTTTTTTCCTTTTCTCAGCACCTACAACAGTTCAGAATCACGATCCTATTCACAGGTCTACGAATTCTGTTTGTATCAACCATCAGCCGGACTCATCCAAGATTAGCTCGCCTTAAAAGGGGAATGTTTAATGTTCCACTCGCCATGCGAGTTTTGAATGCGAGCGGCCCACACACTCGTTAAACCGAAACGGATGAAGCAAATGGTGTTCACACGGAAGTTCAGTTTTATACTATGCGAATCAAGTGTGGTCACAGTCCCTCTCGTAGCAAATCAAAGCCCCGTCGCATATAGGTATTGGTGGATCATGGCCACGTTGCAGCTACCGCCGCATGCGAATATATGGCGCTGCTCACAGGGAATGACATTCCCTGATAAACTGCGACACGCTGTTTCTCAACACACACGTGGAACTGCTAACATACCCTCGCTGCTGACGAAAAGCGAAACGCTCTCATTTTGCCCACCAGCGGATCCAAATCTGTGCTTGAAAAGCACGAATCGTTCCGCACTATTTGGGATTATCGAGTGACGTAAAAAATAATTAATATATAGTAATGAAATTTCAGGAATACATTTGTCTAGACAACAGAAGTAAGTGATTAACGTTGCAAAATCAAAGCATGAGATAAGCAATTGCAGATGTGAGATGCTGGAACATATTCCGATGTATTCGTCAGAATGTTAGATGCAATTATGCAAACGTGCACGCATTGTATTGTACAAGTAACGGATGTCTTTTTGTGGGATGGAGTTCCATGCCTGTCGCACGTAGTCGGTCAATACAGATACGTTGATAATTTTGGTAAACATTTTTGGAAAGCAGTGATCAATTAACTGTTATATTTTGACTAAAGTTCAGTCTTGATCACGTCATGTATGTTTTAATGATACAGGTAACCGGTTTCGGTTCTTTCTACAAAACCATCATCAGACCTATGGCTCCTTAGGATGGTAGGCTAGCTCTCCTTGCTGCTACGCAGTCAACTGATCAGTTGACTGCGTAGCAGCGACGAGAGCTAGCCTACCATCCTAAGGAGCCATAGGTCTGATGATGGTTTTGTAGAAAGAACCGAAACCGGTTACCTGTATCATTAAAACATACATGACGTGATCAAGACTGAACTTTAGTCAAAAGATACGTTGATGTTTTTCGTGGATGGCCTCAAGGTGTCGTCCACATGTCCTCGATTGGACAGAGACGAGCTGTTTGAGAAGGCCGAGGCAACATGTCGACACTCTGTAGAACATATTGGTTATAACAACAGTATGTAGGCGAGCGTTATCCTGTTGGAAAACACACTCTGGAATGCTGTTCATGAATGGCAGCTCAACAGGTCCAATCACAAGATTGACATATAATTTTGCAGGCTGGGTGCATGGGGTAACCACGAGAGCTCTCCTGGTATCATAAGATGCCGCATCCCATATGTACGTTCACTGTGTCTAGCACACAGACAAGTTAATTGCAGGTCCTCAACTGGCGTCCTCCTAACCAACACACAGTCATCAGTGGCACCAAGACAGAACCAGTTTTCACCCGAAAACACAACAGACCTCCACCCTGCCAGACAAGCGTCTGTCTTGTTTGTACGTGAAAACAACAGCCACCAGGATGGTGCACTCAATCTTGCAGCTCAAAATAGCAGCGTCAGACAAGCTGCAGAAGCTCATGCTGTATCTAGAAGTTTGAAAAGCATCGGCAGATTTTCAGTTGGACTCAGATGCGATCACGTGTCTGGTTAATTTAGACATATACCAGTGTATCGGCTTACCACACCTGCAGTGTCCTCAGCATGGAGTGGTAACACATGTCTGATAGACAGTCGATCCTGCTGAAGAGTCAGATTATAGCCGAAGTTAGTAGTAAACTCTTAAAAGACTACTAACATTTCTGGACTAGATGCTTTTGCGCTTTTTGGTTTCCAGATCCAAGTCTAAGTGAACTATGTTTCAGTCGCAGTTCCTTTCAAAGAACATCATAAGTTATGTGTACAAGAAAACATCTGGTTGAATATACACTAGATTGTGCAACAGGGTTTGAGACCCACGTATATTTCATGTCATCACCAATGTCTTAGTTTTGAAGATATTATCCACTGCCTTTCACTATATGCAATCAAGTTAAAGTGGAGATGTATAGATTACAAAGTATTAGAGTAATATTTGGCCATGTGCAATGCACATACCAGGAGTGAAGAAGCCAAAAGGATCTATTAGAATATGTAGCTATTTTAAGTCTACTATTAATTCCGGGCTGACATATCTTTGTCAATTCCCTAGGTCAGAGAAATTGTTAGTAAAATTGTCTCACTGGTAATTATGTTTCTAAAATTGGTCTCACTAACATCCATTTCTAATTCCCTGCAATGATAAATACGAGATTACAACTTGGGCGCAAATGATAATGCTTCATTTCAGCGATATCTTGAGGAACACATCCAAGGTATTCCCAGTTGTCTAAATTTATTTAGATGATTTGTTAATTACTGAGGCCACACAAGAGCAGAACCTGCAAAATCTGTGGATTTGTTTGAGTGGCTTCAAGCCCTTGGACTGCATTGTCAGCAAGACAAGTGTAGTTTCTTTGACACAAGTACAAAGTACCAAGGAATGATATTAAGTAAAGAAGGGATTACGGCCACACAGAATCGTGTGGAGAGAATCAATAACTTAGCAGCTCCTGAGAACCTCGAACAACTGCAGTCGTTAATTACTAGAGAAATTCATTCCAAATTTCTTACGTAATCATATAAGAAAAAAAGAATTTTGTGATCAGAGACACGCCAGAAAACGTTCCCACAACTTAGAATGTGCCAAAGGTCATCTCGTTGTTTAAGAATGTGAAATCGAGGCAAACACTTAATGCGATTCGCCGATGACTCAGCCTCCACCATTAGTGCAATACTATCCCACAAACATGCTGACTGCAAAGAATAGCCCTTTGCATTTGCATGTAAAAAATTGTGACACAGCGAAATTACAAATAGAGAAAGAGTCGCTGACTCTCATACACAATGCCAAGAAGTTTCATGTAGTTATACTCAAGTTTCATCTGATCACCATCATTTCTCTATTCGGTTCCACTCAGAGCTTCTTGATCAGGCGGTGCAGTGGCTGCAATGGTGGGCATTGTTCAGCAGTAACTATAACTAGGAGATCCATTATAGGCCTACAATGCAGCGTTCAAATGCGTACACACTTCCCCTCTAGCTGTGGGGGCCAGATAAATAGTTCGACAAGCACGAAACACCTTGTTTTCCTTAGATGCCAACCAGTGAAACACGCTCGCTGAATTTTAAATTAGGAAGCGCGAAGCAGCAACAAAAACAGCCTGTTATCCGATATTCTACAGGGTATTGTCTATTGTGCAGTAGAGTTGGCTGGAGCATCCCTCTAATGGCGCTGACGAGACATGGTGCACATACTTTTCGTTATGACACCATATTAGCTGACGTCTCCTCATTAGTCACAGACGAGTCAGAATCACAGGTGATGCTCACATCACACACACACACTCACACACACACACACACACACACACACACACACACACACACACACAGAGAGAGAGAGAGAGAGAGAGAGAGAGAGAGAGAGACGCACAGACGCACAAACACACACATACACAAAATTCAGTAAATATCATCTGCAGCTTCTTAACTCTTATCTTAAAGAAAGAGTCTCGCTGTGAAAGATGAGTCTGAAATTATATTTGTTGAAAATTTGTCACTAGAAAGCACCCCACACTGATTTATTTATTATATAAGTTTCGAATTAGTTAGTCTTGTTCAAATGTGTGTGAAATCTTATGGGACTTAACTGCTAAGGTCATCAGTCCCTAAGCTTACACACTACTTAACCTAAATTATCCTAAGGACAAACACACACACCCATGTCCGAGGGAGGACTCGAACCTCCGCCGGGACCAGCCGCACAGTCCATGACTGCAGCGCCTTTGACCGCTCGGCTAATTCCGCGCGGCAGTTAGTCTTGATCACATGAATTAGCCATAAGGAAACACTGTGTAGGTAATAAAAGATAAAGGAATAAAACCGAAAAATTGTCATTGAAATGACTCTGATATGGAAAAACAACAAGTGCGCATTATCATTCTAGTCACAGAAACATTTGTCACCTTAATACGTTAATTTTATGTCATTCGTACCACTGTTGACAAACTGCATCTTGTTGACCCTTATCTAAAGATGATCTGTAGAACAGTCTGAAATTCATAGACCATAATAAAAGAAGTTGCAAAGAACGCAGTGTTTCTTCAGTTATTGTAACGTTTGAGATCACAGTTCCTATGACACGGCAACAGTTACGAAATTTGTCATCATGTCACAAACATTTGTCAGTTGCTTGGCCCATAAACCCATCTCCATCCGTGCATCACTGAAGAATCACACCAAATGAGGTGGCGTAGTGGTAACATAAGACAACGGACTCGTCTTTGGGAAGGTAGATCTTTATTATTCCCATTCAGTGACCCAGATTTTGGTTAAGTTTTCCTTCTCTAAATCGCTTAACGGAAATATCGGCGGTTTCTTTTGAAGAGCTTGTAATCCACCAGTAATGACTTTAAAATCTAATTTTCCATCTTTCTTTGGAAGAGTAGCTATAGTTTCGAAGTATGTCATGGGAACTTGTGACATGTAAACAAATAATGTGTGAATGACTGGTGTCAAAGCGATATAAACTGAGATAGTAACCTGTAGCATCCAGTCGCATTGAGTGATTAAAAACTCACAAGCTTTTGGATGAGTTGCCCTGGGCCATGCCAAGTAGTGACTTGTGTGGCTGCCGCTGCTATTCTTAAAAGGCTGTGCTGCTGCATGTAACATCACTTGTTACCAGTCCATCGCTGTACAAGGTAAGTTGTTCATTGGCGCCCACCTCGACCTATTCAACTTTCAGTTGGCCGATCCCAAAACTGTGCTTAGCTGCCGTCTTTACTAAGGGTATTATCAGAAATTTATATCGCTAGGATTCTTTCAGAACGCTGTCACAACTATCTACATCCGTTCAAAGATAGATATCACTCCAATTTGGTGACTGCTTTTCGGTGCATATTCCACTACTGCTGTTTCCCGGGACGCCGTAGATGGAAACACCTCGTGGTCTATACGGCCCTGGTGAGTAGTGCACCACACCCACACATTATTACACGAATCCCTGGTGTCCTGAGGCTAACAGCATCTTTCACGTGCCCGATGTCGAATTTTTGCTAGGAGCCGTGAAGACTGAACCGACATTAGCCTATTCAGGAGCCGACTAATCCTGCCTGTCACTGAACTACAATACAAAATGGCAAAAACGAAATTGTCGCGCCTTTGCAACCTCAGTATTGAGACGTGGTAACTGTACGTGACGGAAGCAATGAAGACGTCCTGGACAGTTGTAATATAAAAGAATTTGTCTTTAAAACGGGAATGGCACATGCAGGGGGCTGCTTTCAACTGAAGCAGAAGACTGTCTCTAAAGCAGATATAAGATTTCCAGTGTCTTCAAAATGTTTAGAAGACTATCTCCTCAATTCTTTCAAGGTCACGATGAATTATTCCGACCTCTCTTTTTCTTCAGCGTCAGTGACCTTAGTGAACTGGACTGTGTTTCTTATAAGAATTCATCTTTTATACAATGCAGTTTTTTAAATGTGTCATCAAATCAGAAACTAGTTGTTTCTCAACTTGCAATGCCTTACAGTGGGCAGTGTGGAGTCAAGAGCACTCAAATTGCAGTCCATTTGGGATTTCAAATTTTAGTTCTTGCATTCTTTTTTCCTTCATAAATTCATTTGTACTTTGTAGTAAAGTGTAATGTCTCGATACTAGAGTTCGTACTCGTTCAGAAAATGTACTGTTCGTACCACCATTTTCATAACTTGGATCCTGATGCACAGAAAAATGAATCCCGTGTGTCGAACGCTGTAATTTTTTGTTCTTTAATCGTCAGCTATATCTTTAAATTCTTTCTGCATGGTGTTGTAATGTCATTCCATACCAAACTTGTAGTACCCGTCGATCAGGCGACTGTACATTCAATAATAGATTTTAAGAATTCTTATCCTTCCGTCATTCCCACTAATTTTAAAGGTTTGTGACGATAGATAGCCAACGCTGCCTCTTTTTGTAAATGCAGCCCTTGGAAAAGTGAATTTATTTTACACCACAAACAAGTATCGAAGTGTAAACAGCACTGACACCACGATTCTGCCGAACTGAGGAGAGAGTCGTGCCGACCGAAAAATGCCACACAGCAAATACTTAATGGAATGCCGCACTGCACCGAATGCTTCCGAGAAGGAAAAAGCAAATCGGAAGCCGAACTTCGGCCCACACGCGGGCGACACATGGGGCCCTCTTGTTGTTTGACAAGCCGTGGCCAGCCCTCGTCTAAATTATGACGTTGTCAACGTTGCGATAGTCTGTTGGCATTATAATCCTTTAATCAGTTGCGTTACATACGTAAATTTCAGTCTTTTGGATGCTTTTCGAAACATTCATTACTCTGAACTTCGATTTTAAAATGATGGAATCTGTGGCATCTTAGAAATGTGGATTGCGGAAAGTTATATGTGGCCGTGGTGGACAGGCGGGAAGGGGGGGAGGGGCGATAACAAAATAGATCTACCTCCAAAAAACGAACTTAGATCCACACCTGGTGTTGGGTGATGTGGACTGTCCCTAGAAGACGAAATGTGTAGACGGCCAATAAGAAAAATAGCGATTTTGATAAAAATTTTAAATACTGTACTTTGTTGGTGTGGACTGCTGTATGTTCCTGTAGATATTATGTATAAGATTAGTTTCTTACGAGAATACTTTTCTGCTTTGCGTGAATTCTGGCTTCCAATTCTTCGGAGTTTGCGAGTTTGCTATATCGTATAAAAGTAAGTAACAAACGTTGCGACTGTCCATTAATGACTTTAGACACGGTCGCGTGCGGCACTGAGCACGCAGCTAGCCAACGCGAGGCATCTCTCACTCTACCCCTACCCCCTACCTCGGTGCGCCTAAGGTAACGCGTTTTTCAGTATCGACTCCGGCGGTGGCGGCAGGGGCGTGTGACGGCGCGCCTGTGATTTACAACGACGCTGCCCACGGCGCTGGAAAACTCTCTATTCCCGCAGCAGATTTATGAAGAACGATGGCTCCGTCGCGAGCGTCTCTGCTATGCCGTCGTAGAAGCCCCTCCATCCCCCCATCCCACCCTATGCCACTAGATGATGTACTGAACCACCCCTTCCCTCTTCGCCGTCTTGGCAACCCCTGCAGATGCTCTTATGAGGGATTTTCGCCGTCAGTCCGTCCGTCGCTCAGCAGTTTCACCCTCTGTGCAAGATGAAATGTGTTATTGGAGGAACTGTTCTTTACTTTTTCGGTAACCATCGAAAACATATTAAACAACGCTGCCTGTTACTTATTGCCAACTAATAAAATTAAATTCTTAAGAGGCATCTTCTCATTAACATCTTCTCCGTTACACTTGAAAAAAAGTGTGTGAATTTCTAAGGGTGCTGAGAATTTTTCCGGGTTGTGTGGCCGTGGTCCATGGAACTCTTCAATCCCTGACGTTTCGTCCAAGGCTACGTTGGACATCTTCGGAGGTGCTCCTGGTTGTGCTGAGTCTTGCCGACTGACGAGTCGGACGTCGAAGAGCGGACAACGATAGGACACAGCGATGGAAGAACACGGTTTCTCTACCCTTCATTAAGAAAGTAACCAAATCGGCAAAATTCTAAGGAAACATGACGTCCGACCGATTTTCAGACCAACTAAGAAAATAGGCCAATCACTTCGTTCCGTTAAGGATAAACATCCCCTTCCGTCTGCAAATGGTGTATATAAAATTGCGTGTACGTGTGGCAAGGTCTACATTGGAACTACAAAGAGAACTGTGAATACACGGTTGAAAGGACATAAAAATCTTTGCTGACTAGGGAAAACAGACAATCAGCCGTGGCGGAACATGCTCTTCAATCAGGTGATCACGTAGTGAAATTTTCGGAAACTGAAGTTTTATGTACTATGACAAACTATTATCCACGGCTATATAGAGAAGCCATCGAAATATATAAACATGGGGATAATTATAACAGAAAAGAAGTAGCCATGAAACTCAGTGGTATGTGGACTGTGTCACTACAGAATTGATGTGAAGTTTTTATCTTTGACGTACTATAATCGATAGTTAAAAAATTTTATATTTGACAATGTTTATCTCTGCAGTCACGTCAGATCCAGACCATGCCCACTTTCCACGGTATTTAGGCCGCTCTTCGACGTCCGACTCGTCAGTCGGCAAGACTCAGCACAACCAGGAGCACCTCCGAAGATGTCCAACGTAGCCTTGGACGAAACGTCAGGGATTGAAGAGTTCTATTGCCCACGGCCATACAACCCGGAAAAATTCTCAACAGCTGAAACATCCTGTAGTGAAAGCCTTCATTTTATGAATTTCTAAGGGAGCAAACTGCTGAGGTCATCGGTCCCTAGACTTACACATTACTTAAACTTACTTAAACTAACTTATACTAAGAACAACACACACACACACCCATGCCCGAGGCAGGACTCGAACCTCCGGCGGGAAGGGCCGCGCAGTCAGTGACATGGCGCCTCTAACCGCGCGGCCATTCCGCGCGGCTACACTTTTAAGTTCATTTATTCTAACACCCTTCGATCATATATTTTCGGTCTTCCTGTGACTGGAGAGGAAGGCTGCAAGGATCTCTATAGAATTTGCCTGTTCTCTGAGTGATTTTAGTAGAGCTTTGTGGACCAGATGTAAGTTCAGTGTGAAGAAAGGGGAGCTGGGTTATTCTGCAGAATGGATAATCTATGCATTCAAAATCTGATGTTCGAGAGAAAATTTATGACTTACTTCGGTTGCTGCCTTCACTGATCCCTGTTCGTAACAGTCGGGAACAAGAATACAGCCGCCGCTTGACTTGTGGAATGCTTGAGTGTGAGACAAGTAAAGCTGGTCAGTTCTTGTTTTTTCAGCAAACAGAAAATATGAAGATAAGATTTGGAAGGGTTACGAGCCATCTCGCTTACCTCCTTCAATTAATAAGCTAACATTATCTGCTCCTTGACATGGGACATGATTCTCATCAGTTTATTTAACTCTGATGGATTCGAAGTATTGTATTTAGTAAAAACTGCAGGGGTTGTTTGTCTGAACTTATGTAGCTTCGGCCAGAGGAATTCATGGGAACCTTGCAGTTCGTTTCCCCAGGAAATGGTGAACGGCCAAGACATCCATTACTGGAGATAATGGGGCAGAGCACTCGCCACTCAAAGGATTAAGTCCCTGGCTTAGGCGGTTGTTAGGCACTGGAGTAAGGCTTGCGGGATTCTCGTATCACTCGAAGGACGGGATTTTCGGAGTTGGGATGTGCGGTGCTGTCCGGAGCCAGGCTAGCTGCTTTGAGTCCAGGGCTGGCCCGCCACGTGACAACATCTGGAAGCAGCTCACTATTCTTGTAGAGGCCAGGGGTGCTGCTGTGGAAACAGAACCTGGTGGATTTCCCGTCTCGTTCACTTGACGTGCTGGAAATTCCAAATTGTGTAAACGACGTTTTGATTTACGAACTTCGAGCATGATGGAAGAGCTGTGGGTCAGCTTTAATCAATAGAACGAAAACCCAGTCCAAAGTGGCAAAAAAAGTAAAATTTGCAACTTTTGACTGGTTTTTCGTTCTACTAACGTCGAAATGTTGGTACACGTGAGGCAATACTGACCTTACGACTTATCTTAGAAGAAAGATTAAGGAAAGGCAAACCTACGTTTCTAGCATTTGTAGACTTAAAGAAAGCTTTTAACAATGTTGACTAGAATACTCTCTTTCAAATTCTTAAGGTGGCAGGAGTAAAATACAGGGAGCGAAAGGCTATTTACAATTTGTACAGAAACCAGATGGCAGTTATAAGAGTCGAGGGGCATGAAAGGGAAGTAGCGGTTGGGAAAGGAGTGAGACAGGGTTGTAGCCTCTCCCCGATGTTATTCAATCTGTATATTGAGCAAGCAGTAAAGGAAACTAAAGAAAAATTCGGAGTAGGTATTAAAATTCATGGAGAAGAAGTAAAAACTTTGAGGTTCGCCGATGACTTTGTAATTCTGTCTGAGACAGCAAAGGACTTGGAAGAGCAGTTGAACGGAATGGACAGTGTCTTGAAAGGAGGATATAAGATGAACATCAACAAAAGCAAAACGAGAGTAATGGAATGTAGTCGAATTAAGTCGGGTGATGCTGAGGGAATTAGATTAGGAAATGAGACACTTGAAGCAGTAAAGGAGTTTTGCTATTTGGGGAGCAAAATAACAGATGATGGTCGAAGTAGAGAGGATATAAAATGTAGGCTGGCAATGGCAAGGAAAGCATTTCTGAAGAAGAGAAATTTGTTAACATCGAGTATAGATTTAAGTGTCAGGAAGTCGTTTCTGAAAGTATATGTATGGAGTGTAGCCATGTATGGAAGTGAAACATGGACGATAAATAGTTTGGACAAGAAGAGAATAGAAGCTTTCGAAATGTGGTGCTACAGAAGAATGCTGAAGATTAGATGGGTAGATCACATAAAGAATGAGGAGGTACTGAATAGGATTGGGGAGAAGAGGAGTTTGTGGCACAGCTTGACTAGAAGAAGGCATCGGTTGGTAGGACATGTTCTGAGGCATCAAGGGATCACAAATTTAGTATTGGAGGGCAGCGTGGAGGGTAAAAATCGTAGAGGGAGACCAAGAGATGAATACACTAAGCAGATTCAGAAGGATGTAGGTTGAAGTAGGTACTGGGACATGAAGAAGCTTGCACAGGAGTAGCGTGGAGAGCTGCATCAAACCAGTCTAAGGACTGAAGACCACAACAACAACAACAACGTTCTGATTCGCCTATCACCGCTTAACATGAGACGCATATTTCTTCATCAAACTTTGAGAGGAGAGTGAGCCCTTATTGGGATCTACTTGATACATTTTATGATGGAAAATTATTTAACACTGTAATTTCACGCTAGATTGGTTCTTCCGGCGCAATCATGGGAGTTGGGTGCAGGGACACAGGTTCACGAACACTCTTGAATCGATCGTCTTAGAGGCTTCATGTGCTCAATCGCTGCGAGCGTGTTGTGCGCTGGCACGTCGTCCTGACGACTTAGCGCAGTCCTTAGATTCCAGGCTGGTGCAGATCTCGTGCTAACTGTCATCTTCAAGTCCATCGAGACGGCAATAGATTGGTGAGCATATTGTGCAACACTAGGTCGTTACGTGGAAGTTAACCATTTTATAAGGGTACACCTACGCCACAGAGCTTTTAGATACCAATAACGAATATAGGTTCTTTCCGTTGTAGTTTGCACGACCAATAACTACATGGTAAATTTCAGATTCTTGGGGTTTATTCACATCACTGAGGGGATGTGCAGCTTGAATTCATCATCCTTTCCTGGATATCGTAATCGTGCTGATTAACAACAAATGTTCAAATGTGTGTGAAATCTTGTGGGACTTAACTGCTAAGGCCATCAGTCCCTAAGCTTACACACTATTTAACCTAAATTATCCTAAGGACAAACACACACACACCCATGCCCGAGGGAGGACTCGAACCCCCGCCGGGATCAGCCGCACAGTCCACGACTGCAGCGCCCCTGACCGCTCGGCTAATCCCACGCAGCGCTGATTAACAGATTTATATTGTCAATCCGTTGGTTTTATTGTGTGGAAAAGCGAACTTTTTTAAATAAATGACCGCTTCATTTTGACTTGAATTTCATTTGTGGTACGTAGTGCTCCCTCCATCTCGTTTTCATTATCAATTTTTAAAAAATATGATTATTAATTGATTTTGTAGCAGTTCCTCACCTTTCGATCTCATGCTATGGCCAAATTACCGGTAGCGTATTTCGATTGTGTTAAGTGTATCAACATTAGGTCTAAAGAGGTGTGTCTGAGTCTATATAGTCTCTGATTCCGGTAACGATGTCTAAATTCACACACATGAGGTATTACAGCTTGCAGTAGTTACTGATTTACATGGTAATCTACGTTCCCACATACTTTCTGCGCTTGCTTCGGTGTAACCCTCGTATAACTACTGTGACATTATATTAACTTCTTTCTACGAAGGCCGCTTCTTCCGATTCTTGCACAGATAATAAATGTGACACCATAGCTGGCAGTCAACAGTCAACCGAAAAAAGTGCTGAAGAATGATAAAAAAAAGAATTATGATTGAGAATACCGAGACGAATAAGTTGTGCTGTGTGTTATACAAAATGTGGCTTGCGGCCTTGGGTCACGCACCTCTGCTATCCACGGTTGAGCATACTCACCCCTGGCCCGCGGCTTGGTGAGCAGCTTGTTGACGATGCTGTCGTAGCCGGCCTCTTCAGCGACGCCAGAGTCCTTCACCAGCTTCTCCTTGACGGCGATGCAGATGTTGTGGCGAGCCAACAACGTTTCCAGCTCTTCGAACGCCTGTAACAATAAGAGCATTTATGCGTTACATCTGCTGAATACGAATTACGCCTTAACCCCTGTAGACGAGCTCAACAAAGAGGTGATACTCTAGCAGACATATTCGTCTCGAGAGAATCAGCAGCTATAGTGATATTCAAAATAATTATCATTTATAGTTGAGTCTTATTTGTACATTTTTTAAAAATTAAATGACATGTTTCTACCACTCTGGATCATCTTCAGATCTAAGTAGCTGCGTCAGCAACCCGACTTTCCTATTCAGAACTTCGTATAAGAGTACTCTGATACCAAGTTCCGAACAGACGAGACGAAACTACTTAGATCTGAAGATGATCCAGAGTGGTCGAAACATGTCATTTAATTTTAAAAAAAATATGTGCACCTCAGAGTGAATGATAAATGAGGATCGTTTTAAATTTGTGACGCTTTGTATCCACTGCAGTATTTGTGTAAAGAAGCATTTTTGGACATTCGGCACACGTCGCAGATTTGCAATACTTCGGGTTGCAAGTAGAGGAAATGACACAGTGCTGTTGTCGTTTATTGAACTACTTCAGCAGTTGCAATTAGAGAGCTCTGTATAGCGCGAACGTATTTATTTCAGCAGTTGATATTTATTATTATTGATATTAGGCTGGTAAGTTAAGGTCTTTAAAGACAAAATTATATGATATAAATAGTTTTTGCTATATCTGGATAAAAATTATGATAGCTGACATTCAAAAAAAGAGCGAGCGTATTTTTTTAAATGCTACAAATACATTAACATAGCCACTGACAAAAAGGTTTTGCTTTTGTTGAAAATTAATGCTGCAACATTCCACGGAAAGGAGAAGAACGTGTTATTTAGCCTTCATTAATTGCGAATCTCTCACCCAGCGCGAAGTCCGAAGCGGTTAGAAAAATGCGCAGGTGATTACTGCGTATAAGAATAGTAACTACAGACCAATATCCTTAATTTTGGTTTGCTGCAGAATTCTTGAACATTCTCAGTAATAAATTTCCTCGGGTCCGGAAAGCTTCTGTCCACGCATCAGCACGGATTTAAAAAGCATTGCTACTGCGAGACTCAGCTTCCTCTTTTCTCTGACGATATCCTGCGCCCCATGCATGAAGCGCAGTAGACAGGTTCGGTATTCCTAGATTTTCGGAAAGCCTTTGACATCCTGCCCACTGCAGATTGCTGACCAAGGTCTGAGCTTGAGGAATAGGTTCCCAGATATGAGAGTGGCTCGAAGACTTCTTAAGTAACAGAGCCCAGTACGTGGTACTCGATGGTGAGTGATCTTCAGAGACGAGGCTTTCTTCAGAAATGCTCCAGGGAAGTGCGATAGGACTACTCTTGTTCTCTATATACATAAATAACATGACGGATAGGTAAGCAGCAATTTGAGGATGTTTGCTGAAGGCTGTGTGTCCACTTGGATGACGTCGTAGAGTGACTTAGGAGGAGACAAGAAAACTTAGACAAAATTTCTAGTTGTTGTGATAAGTAGGGTCGTCCTCTAAATGTAGAAAAAAATGTAGTTTAATGCAAGTGAGTAGGAAAAACGATCTCGTAATTTTCGAACACAGCGTTAGCACAGTGCTGCTTCACACAGTCACGTCGATTAAATACCTAGCCGTAACTTTCTTCAGAATAAAAGTCAGTCGTCAGTTGCAAATATATTTTTATTACGCTTTAACGGTTACGACAAAATTAATTTGTCATCTTCAGAGGCTTTGTACTGGTTTAGCAGATGTCAATATCGTCTTCACAAAACTATAATGACATTGTATGTCCAGAAATGTACATATTATATGTGAATATTGTAAACACAAATCGTCAATTTACAGTAATTAAATCACGTCTAGAAGTAATTGAGTGTGTAATTGCAGCGAAGCCATGGGGAAATCCGTTTTGTAAGCTTCTCGGTCTATATTACTACTTGCTCGTGTGTAGTTGCAGATACAGAGGACGAGAATCATACGGAAGAACATGAGCAATTTCTTCCGTCGTTTTTGAGTCTATCAATGTACCGGCAGTCCATGAATAATGCGAAAAAGAGCTAATTTAAGAAATTGTGATACTCGTCATAACGGGACAGATTATGCCCATCCTAAACAACGAAACTTGTAATAAGAAATATGATGCACCTCTCTTATTTGGCAACAATACTCAGAACATTCTTGATCGTCAGTGATGGAAACTGCTAAAGACAATAGGCATGTCTTTTAAAATACCAGTTATGTGTATTTTATATCAAAAAGCGTAAGAAACAGTAATATAGTAACACTTGTCATTATCAGGTGATGGAAATAAGTGACCTTACGTATTTATAAAACTTTAAACAAATTTTATTAAAGCTGTTAATTGTCTTGATGACATAAAATGTATTACTTTACAATCAA
This sequence comes from Schistocerca nitens, assembly GCF_023898315.1. Classification (NCBI taxonomy): domain Eukaryota; kingdom Metazoa; phylum Arthropoda; class Insecta; order Orthoptera; family Acrididae; genus Schistocerca; species Schistocerca nitens. The sequence continues at coordinate 419,149,521 of NC_064617.1, read as the reverse complement.
CTGCTAGTTTCGATTGTAAAACAGCCATCTTGAGATATCTCACCTGAAGGTGGTCGTTTAATAACAAAGATTAGTAATCACTTGTAAAGTAATGTATTTTATGCGATGAAGACCATTAAAACTTTTTATACAATTTTTTACAGTTCTACGAATGCAAATATAGAATTTATATTTTTTTGTATTTATTACTTAAAAGTTATGTCCATAAAACATCAAAATTCTTACAGTGATACCCCCGTTGGTCGCCACTTCCGCTTACAGCAGTATCTGGATTAAGAATGGACACCTCGCGAAGAGTCTGGTGCACAACGAAAAGCCTTGCAGGTAACTGTAGACCCCTGTAGGGTCTAAGAGAAAACGTCACGGATGCACAAATCGAGGTCTGTGAATCTTGTCGCGGACAGCAGACGTTTTCTGCAGCTTTAAAAAATCGAGAACTTGTCGAGAATTCAGGTACCCCCACAGGCAACGGGATGGAGCATAGACTCAAAGCGCCAAGAATTCGCAGAGGGAGGCGTGCAAAACTGAAGAACTGAGGAAGCAGTCAGCGTGCTTAAAAAGGATGTTTTGTGGATAGTAAGGATGCTCAATTTCTTAGACTTTCCTGGCATTTCTGTGACATCTCGTTGAATCGGGTGTACTGCCGGTGGTCTGCGTTTATCTAACTCAATATTTCGACGCCGTACCTCGGCGTCTTCATCAGGTGCTTCCTGTGACTGAACGACAGGCTGACCATGTCCCGTATTTATGTATGGGTGGTGTCTGGCGTTCCCTACGCCGTCCGCTCCCACTGCGACCGTGTCGGTTGGTCTCCAGATGTTCCGTCTTCCGTTCGCGCCTGCTTCCGCGGTTTTCCCCGGTGGCGGCCGTTTCATGGCGTACTCTACTAGGTCCGCGCCCGCCAGGGCATTCCTAGCACTTCGACAGGCTGCGTTTGCTGTTGGTGACCGTTCCGACTTTCTCCAGCGCCCCCGTCATTCTCCTGGTCTTGTGTTTTCTTCCGTTGTTTTGTAATATGTCCAAAGCCGGGTTCCACGCCGTGCTGAGTAGGTATCCAGCTTCCCGGTTTATCAAGTTCTGTGTCATCTTGTTTTCGATCGATTCAGTGATGACGCTGTCCCAAAATTTGGGGGTCTGAGATAAGATCCTGGTTTTATCATAATTCATGGTGTGCTCAAGTCCAAGAAATTTTCTGCTATTGCCGATTTAGTGGCTTGTCATAGCCTGGTATGCCTCTGGTGCTCTTTACATCTTATATCAACGGTCCTGGTGGTCTGGCCAATGTAAGACATACCGCATTCACATGATATATGGTAGATACCAGGTTTTCTCAATCCCAGAACATCCTTAACCGTTCCAAGAAGAGCCCTGATCTTCTTTGGTGGACGGAACACACTCTTGATATTGTGATTTTTCAGTATTCTGCTAATCTTAGCAGATATAGGTCCTGCATACGGAAGAAATGCTACCCTCCTGGTCTCTTCTTCTAGTTCTTCTCCCTTAGTATCATGTCGTCTGGAGGGATGTAGCGCCTTGCAGATGCCCCTTGTTGAGTATCCGTTGTCTACGAACACTTGGTGTAGGTCTTCTAACTCCGCTGCCAAGCTGTCTGAGTCGGACAGTGTTTTGGCTCGGTGAACAAGTGTTCTCAGCACCCCATTCTTCTGTGCCAGATGATGGCAGCTGTAAGCCTGTAGGTATAAGTCGGTGTGTGTAGATTTTCTACACACACTATGGCCTAATGTGCCGTCTGTCATCCTTTTCACCAGGACATAAAGGAAAGGAAGTTGACCATTATTTTCTAGTTCCAATGTGAAGTTAATGCTGGGGTGTCTCGAGTTCAGATGGTCAAGAAACTCCTGCAGTTTTTCCCGACCATGTAGATAGATGACAAACGTGTCATCAACGTACCTATAGAAACAGGTCGGCTTGTAGCCAGTGATTGTAAGTGCCTCATCCTCGAATCTCTCCATAAACAGATTTGCCACTACCAGAGATAAGGGACTACCCATCGCCACTCCTTCAGTCTGTTCATAAAATTGGCCTCCACATACGAAATAGGTCAACGTTAAGCTATGCTTGAAAAGGGTGCAACACAGCTCCAAGAAATTTTTCAATGATTAAATTGAATGTGTCCTGAAGTGGTATCCTAGTGAACAGAGACCCAATATAGAAGCAGACCATGATGTCTTTGTCAGAGATTCGTAGGTTTTTCAGACGTTCCACGAAGTCTGATGAGTTGCGGATGTGGTGGATGCACTTTCCCACACACGGTGCTAACATCTTCTTAAGGTGGATGGCTGTAGGATAGGTGGTTGCACCAATATTGATTACGATAGGACGCAACGATACACTCTCTTTATGGACCTTGGGCAATCCACATAATCTAAATGATACTGGTGCCTTAGCTTTCAGTTGCTTGACAACCTTCTCAGGCCATCCTGTTACCTTGAGCAGAGCTCTGGTTTTCCTGTCCACTCTATCGGTGGGGTAGTTCTCTAGTGGAGAAGATCAGGACGCTTCTTGGAAAGGTGAAGGATGATGTGGGATTGAGAAACCTTGTTATCTACCATACACCATGTGAATGCGGTATGTCTTACGTTGGCCAGACCACCAGGACCATTGATATAAGATGTAAAGAGCACCAGAGGCATACCAGGCTACGACAAGCCACTAAATAGGCAATAGCAGAACATTGCTTGGACTTGAGCACACCATGAATTATGATAAAACAAGGATCTTATCTCAGACCCCCAAATTTTGGGACAGCGTCATCACTGAATCGATCTAAATCAAGATGACAGAGAACTTGATAAATCGGGAAGCTGGATACCTACTCAGCACTTTGTGGAACCCGGCTTTGGGCCTATTACAAAAACAACGGAAGAAACCACAAAACCAGGAGAGTGGCAGGGAGAAAGTTGGAACGGTCACCAACAGCAAATGCAGCCTGTCGACAGTGCTAGGAACGCGCCTGGCTGGCGCGGACCTTGTAGGGTACGCCATGAAACGGCCGCCACCGGGGAACCAGCGGAAGCGGGCGTAAACGGAAGACGGAACATCAGGCGACCAGCCGACATGGTCGCAGCGGGAGCGGACGGCGTAAGGAACGCTAGACACCGTCCAGACATAAATACGGGACACGGTCAGCCTGTCGTTCAGAGATCGTCCGGAGAGGAGCTCAGAGATGGCACACAGTGCTGAAAGCGACGCTGAAGCGAAGGGTGTGGAGGATCCACGATCGGCAAAGCTTGCTCTGTTGACGGTCCCATCCGGCCTCCCAACCGAGATTGACCGGCTGTGTGGCCCGGAATTGAGGTGGCTGATTTCCTGGGACTAGAAACGAGCGTAGAGTGGCGAATCGTCGCCCGGCGGAGCTTGCTCCGTCGGCGGCCCTATCCGACCCTCTGCTTACGACGGACAAGCCAGTGAAGAAACAGAGGGAGGAAGGAAGGGAAATGAGACGGCGTTATGCGGTCAATGACTCGGCAGAGGCCGCAAGTAGCGGGGGAAGTCGCCACCCGGTTATATCGGCGGATACGGTCTGTCCGCTACCTGGCTCAGGGAAGACGACAGATGATGAAGACGCAAAAGCACGAGACAAAGCTGATGGATCGGGAAGCTGTAATGCGACTTCGACCTCGGTCGAGGAAGCTAGTTGCGGGGGGTGTCACCAGCCGGGGCGTAATATATTACCGGTGGCCACACCCTGTCCGCAACCTACAGCAACCCGTTTCGAGAAAGGGAACAAGAAGAAACGGAAGCGCACTATTACTATCGCAGGAGGCATGCTCTCCTACACAGTAACACGCGCACTCGATGTGAGCGGACCGAAGAACGCCACCGCCAAGATCAAGACACCCGAAAGGGTAACATCACCCACCGAAGACCCAGTCTCCTGGCCTGAAGTCGGGTCACGAAAGCAGATAAAAGACGTCTTCGCGGACACCATTCAATGGACGACCCAGTTCATGCTGGGGAACGACGAAGAGGAAGCTGAAGACGCGGAGGATATGGAAGTGGAGGAAAGTCGCACTAGGACGTTCCCGGCGGAAACGAGTCCGGAAAGCTACCGGAAACGTGCGACTAACGCCGCTCCCACCACCGCACCGACGCTGCAATCGCGAAGAAAGGCGTCGTCGAAAGGGTGCAAAGCCCCTGAGACGACCACTGACGCGGGTGGATTTCAAATACCCAAACGCAAGAGGATTGGAAGAGCTGTACAGTTGGCCACTACTGCAGGCGTGGCCGTTGAAAACCGGTTTGTTGAGCTCTATGGGAAGGAGGAGGAGACAGCAGACCAGCAGCAGAGAAGCAAGGGGCCCCCGCCAGCACCCATCATGGTGAAATGGCCGGGCTTCTTTAAAGAAATAGAACAGGCGATCCTCGCGGTAGTCAAGAACAACTTTACTACGAAGACACCAAGTCACGATATGTACAGAATCGTGACGCGAACCGCGGAAGACTACAAAAGTGTTACTCACTCACTCACGTGAGATCAACCAAATGCGCCACGCCATACAGTACGCGGCCGCGGAACACAGGAACAGGGACTGGGCTGGGAGGATAGCGATCCTGAACATCGCAGACGGCCTGCTTGGCAAGCAACCAAGCAGTTCCTTCGCAGGAGGCAACGAGTCCTGCCGCTACACGTCGGACAGCATGCAGTGTCCGAGCCTGACGCCAAAGCTGTGGTACTGGCAGATACCTTAGCGGCCACCTTCACGCTAGTTGAAGAAGTAGATAACGACAGTATCCGATTGGTGGAAGGTAGGCTCCGTGTATACCTCGCGGCAGAAGATCCTGAGGACTTCATCGAACCCACAACGGAAGAAGAAGTTCAACGGCAGCTACTGCACCTCGACCCACGCAAAACGGGTGGGTGCGATAACGTCGGCGGCGCAATCCTGAAGGAGGTCCCCTCAGAGACTGTGAAACTACTCACGAAGATGTTCAACACCAACCTTAGAACCGGCCTCTACCCCTCCACTTGGAAACATGCGGAGGTAGTGGCGATCCCTAAGGCCGGCAAAGACAACAGACTGGCCCAAAATTACCGGCCCATCAGCCAGCTACCTATGGCCTCAAAGGTATTTGAGTGAATCTATGTCAGGAGACTGTGCTATCACGTCGGAGAAGAAGGCTTGCTTCCCGACGAGCAGCTCGGCTTCAGGAGGGGGCACTGGACAACACACCACCTGATGCGACTAGTGGAGCAGGCGATGGGGGCGCTGGAGAAGAGGGAGTACCTTTCGGGCGGTACTTCTAGACGTTTCCCGCGCCTTCTACAGCGTGTAGCACGACGGACTAGTCTACAAGTTACTAGTACAGGGAGTTCCGGTGACAGACGCCCACCTGATCCACTCCTAACTGGCGAGACGTACCTTCCATGTGAAGACAGAAGATGGGACCTCAACAGCATGGGAAATAGCCACCGGAGTCCCACAGGGCTCAACGTTGGGGCCCCTCTTGTATACCCTATTCATAGCGGACATACCGCGAACGAAACGCGTGCAGACAGAGCTGTATGCCGATGATACAGCCATGTACTCACATCTGATGCGAGAAAGACTACAAATAGCCTGCAACGAGCTAGGAGCTTGGGCCACCAAGTGGCGGCTCGAGTTAAATAAGTAAGAGCCAGGCTGTGATCTTCAAGAGGAAACGTACACTTGAAGCTCTGCCACCAATCTTCATCCTGGGAGGCCCCATCCCATGGTGGAACACCAGCCGCTACCTGGGGGTCACACTGGAGCGGCGCCTTACGTGGAAAACGCACCTCACCGAAATACGGGGTAAGGCGCTTGACAGAATGTGCCTGCTCTAACCCTTCCTCAATTCCACGACCACACTGTCTCCACACTGCGGAAAGATGCTGTATCTGGCTGTATCAGGTCCGTGCTGGAATACGCCGCGGTGGTGTGAGGGAATGCCGCCGAGACTCATATCAGCAGTCTCCAAAAGATCCAGAACAGGTGCCTGAGACTGGCACTACATCTTCCGCGTGACTTCAGCACGGCCGAACTACATCGGCTAACGGGCGTGCCGATGCTGAAGGACCGCTGCAAGCAGCCGGCGAGACTCTTCTATGCCGACACGAGAAGATCTACGAAACCTCTCATCAGGAGTCTGGGAAACCAGATTCACTGGCGAGAGACAACGTGATGGCCGGACTTGCTAAGAGAGTAGCAACGCTACTCGTGCTCAAGAGGAAGGAAAAGGAAGAATGTCAAACCAGAAGAAATAAACCAGGACGCGATGAGCTGAAAATCAATCAGAGGAAGAAGAACGAAAATCAGCTAGACCTCCTAACCCTTCAACCTAACGAAGCTGCAGCTTCGAGATGACACAAAGCAAGCCTGTCATTCAGTCACAGGAATCACTTGTTGAAGGCGCCGAGGTACGACGTCGAAATATTGTATAAGGTAAACGGAGCCCACTGGTAGTACACCCAATTAAACGAGATGTCAGTAAGGAGGCTGTTTATAAATCACGAACCCTGACAGATTCTTAGGTGAAGCACAAATATAAAACCGTCCAGGCCTCACGCAGAGATAGCCATTACAAAGTAGTGTTGTATGGCTCTTTACACGGCAGCTCAGGAATGTAGAAAAACATCGGAACAATATGTGACCAATGCTGGGAACAGCCTTGACAGTGAAACATAAGAAAGATGCCAGTTCTCAAGTCACACACTAACCCACGCAAGGTAGAACAATTGTACCCTGCACTGGGAGGTCTGGTCATCAAACGGCAATCAGTCTTTGGTCGGCACTGCTTATTTAGTCCGCTAATGACAGGGCTGAAAGGAGGAAAAGTTCAAAGAGTCTATGAGCTAAGGAGAGGGATGGAAGTGAGAGTCGGTGAGACAGAATGAAAGTAAGAAGACGTGGGGGCTCTTCCATCGGTGCCTACATCCCCCTCCCGACATCGTTGCTCCGGTTAAGGCAACGCACGGGACCACATCGAGACAGTACCCGGGTCTGATGGGGCGGCCGATGAGAGCTGCCGACTCGCCGCCGCTTCCACGAGGCGCCGTACTGACCCAGCATCTGTTGCCGACATCAAAACACGACGAATGACCAAGAAGAATGGTGAGATTATTCATTCTGCCTTCCTTCTCCTTAAAAGGTGAATCGTGTCCATGCCCAATTAAATAGGTCCCGGGATTTGTAATTTTATGTAGAAAAGCATAGTAGCAGAAGTTCATATTTTATATTCTAATCATCCAAGCAATCTGTTCCATTCGCTTATCAAACCTTTCATCTCACAGCCTTTAGCTGTGTGAGTTCCGTTGATTACCGATGACACTTACTCATTGCCACCGACGGTGAGGAAATATAATTAATAATTTGCAAGTCATTTTATGCAAGAGATTAAAGAATTCACTATTCGCAAAAATATTAAATCTCCCGTCCCGCCTAGCAGAGTCTAAGCACCCTCCACACAGAGATGGTTCCTCTTGATGCAGTAAGTTGCTTCCAATAGCTGGATTTCGGCACACAAGGTTGACATCCCTTCGCACGTATCTCACTATGTCAGGCGGTAGTTCAACTGCCCTATGTCGCCATGTTGTTGCGGGGCTACTGAGTTACAATATGTTTTCCACTGAGGGAGCTGTTGTTGCTGCTACAAGTGTCACTGTGAGCAAGCCCAAACTATGGAAAAGCAAGAATTTGTGTCACCCAATAAGCGGTTCCCTCTTACGTTTTGTAGTTTTCCATTGTCTTTACGGGACAAACGCTCAATTTCTGTTGTATGTCACAGACGTCCTCTGTTCAATCCTGAAACGATCCTTTTAACAGAGGGAGACGTCATAAACAACATGTAACTGTAAAACAGAGTGCATCTGTGGCTCTGAGGAAGGTACTAAATGATTTTCTTTGTTTAAAACACATAGACAATTTGCACTAGAGTTGTAATAATTTGTTTGTAATAATCGGAAGTATGTCAATCAACAAACAATCTACTATAACAAAAGTTTTATCGTTATTGCAGCTTTCAACAACATAGACAAATAATGATCCTCATATGATCAGAATTTGCTAATGATCATTCGCGATTCGATTTATAGACTGTGCTGAGAGTGCCACTGCGTGTGTGTGTGTGTGTGTGTGTGCGCGCGAGCGCTATCGTATTCCATTTCTGAGGAAAGTAGGAGGATCAGAGCGTCCTCTTTCTCTACTCACTTTTTTCCCCTGTTGTCGCAAAGCGCCAAAATCCCAATTAGGTATTTTAAAGCGTCAATGTCTTTAATTTGTGTCTTATAAGGTGTGGGAAATGCCGGAAATATTAGCCCACTCTAATATTCTAAAACTATTTTTTCCGTGGTCAGATAGGCACAGACGTTTCTTACTGTACTTTATGCTAATTATTAAAAGCAGGCGGTAACAACAGTTCTGCTGGCTTTGACGGTATGTACCGAATCTGCGCGTGAAGGCAGTAAGCAGTCACTGAAATCATTAGGGGCAAGCAGCTCACTGCAGCGGCGATTCGCCTCATAAGCTACGCCATGGTTACAGTGAACTTGTAACAGGACACTACTTGTTCTTATGCGTCTCCTCACGTCAATACTATTTTTTCTATTTCTGATACATTTTAATCAGTAGTAAATATGCAATAGTTACACGAAATAGCCAATTTCTAATTCACGCCGTATTTCATTAAAATTTATTATTCACACAATAATTTTGGGACTACTGATGAAAGTGTGGTATGGACGGTGACCTCGTCGACAGCACATGGCGCGCCTCATTTTCCTTCGTGGCAGACCATACATTTCATCCTTGCACTAGTGCGCCCCGCGAACCCCGCTCTCTCCAGCGTTCGCCGTCTCCGATGACTGGCGCCTAGGATGCCAGCAGAGGACACCGTCTTCGCATCACGCACTCCATTCACTTGTCCCGTCGGCAAGCCTTTTTTACTCGAGTTCCACTCCCGATCTCGGCAGTCTAGCGGTGAGAATACATCGATATAGCACCACGCTACGAATCTTAACAGCTAGCCAGTGCCTGTAGATTATAAATGCTGCAAGTGAAACAGTTTGTGTAAAGGACAGTTCAGACATTGATTTATCGCAGCACGAGAAAAGGACTCATAGCATCACCAAAGTTATTTATTTATCATTTTTTCAACTTGTACATACACTCCTGGAAATTGAAATAAGAACACCGTGAATTCATTGTCCCAGGAAGGGGAAACTTTATTGACACATTCCTGGGGTCAGATACATCACATGATCACACTGACAGAACCACAGGCACATAGACACAGGCAACAGAGCATGCACAATGTCGGCACTAGTACAGTGTATATCCACCTTTCGCAGCAATGCAGGCTGCTATTCTCCCATGGAGACGATCGTAGAGATGCTGGATGTAGTCCTGTGGAACGGCTTGCCATGCCATTTCCACCTGGCGCCTCAGTTGGACCAGCGTTCGTGCTGGACGTGCAGACCGCGTGAGACGACGCTTCATCCAGTCCCAAACATGCTCAATGGGGGTCAGATCCGGAAATCTTGCTGGCCAGGGTAGTTGACTTACACCGTCTAGAGCACGTTGGGTGGCACGGGATACATGCGGACGTGCATTGTCCTGTTGGAACAGCAAGTTCCCTTGCCGGTCTAGGAATGGTAGAACGATGGGTTCGACGACGGTTTGGATGTACCGTGCACTATTCAGTGTCCCCTCGACGATCACCAGTGGTGTACGGCCAGTGTAGGAGATCGCTCCCCACACCATGATGCCGGGTGTTGGCCCTGTGTGCCTCCGTCGTATGCAGTCCTGATTGTGGCGCTCACCTGCACGGCGCCAAACACGCATACGACCATCATTGGCACCAAGGCAGAAGCGACTCTCATCGCTGAAAACGACACGTCTCCATTCGTCCCTCCATTCACGCCTGTCGCGACACCACTGGAGGCGGGCTGCACGATGTTGGGGCGTGAGCGGAAGACGGCCTAACGGTGTGCGGGACCGTAGCCCAGCTTCATGGAGACGGTTGCGAATGGTCCTCGCCGATACCCCAGGAGCAACAGTGTCCCTAATTTGCTGGGAAGTGGCGGTGCGGTCCCCTACGGCACTGCGTAGGATCCTACGGTCTTGGCGTGCATCCGTGCGTCGCTGCGGTCCGGTCCCAGGTCGACGGGCACGTGCACCTTCCGCCGACCACTGGCGACAACATCGATGTACTGTGGAGACCTCACGCCCCACGTGTTGAGCAATTCGGCGGTACGTCCACCCGGCCTCCCGCATGCCCACTATACGCCCTCGCTCAAAGTCCGTCAACTGCACATACGGTTCACGTCCACGCTGTCGCGGCATGCTACCAGTGTTAAAGTCTGCGATGGAGCTCCGTATGCCACGGCAAACTGGCTGACACTGACGGCGGCGGTGCACAAATGCTGCGCAGCTAGCGCCATTCGACGGCCAACACCGCGGTTCCTGGTGTGTCCGCTGTGCCGTGCGTGTGATCATTGCTTGTACAGCCCTCTCGCAGTGTCCGGAGCAAGTATGGTGGGTCTGACACACCGGTGTCAATGTGTTCTTTTTTCCATTTCCAGGAGTGTATTATAAGTAAATGTATTAATATTTTATTAATTGCGCAGAGGTCTGATGTGTTATACCATACCGTAAACTACGGACTCAATGAAAAGTGTATTTGGTTTTCTATGGATACATTTTCATTAAAGATAGATTAGAAATTAGCTACACATACGAACCGCTTGAAGATGAAATTTTCTATGAGCAACAAGCAAGGGCACCGATACGAAATTTTGTAGGGGCGGGGGTCAGGTCTGGGGATATGGAGTTATTTTAATATTGTGGAAACAGATTGGTGACTTTAAAAGACCCATACTAAAGTTTGAGTTCCAACCCTGTTAAAAACTTAGGTAATACCACCTTTTAAATAATTTTCTTGTAAAATTTTTTTACTAAACTGCATTTTTTCCTTTCACTGAGAGATAGGGCTGGAGGGGAGGGCGCCCCTGGAAACATGTGGTTTGTTTCTAAATTGATGCAGCTCATTTAGAAGTCTTCAGTCTCCTCTTCATAATCATGTTTCAGGAGTTAAGAGAATTCGAAAATTTTTATGCTCCAAAATGCTCCAATCATGTACTTATTTCCAAAATTCAGTTCAATAATTTCCAAATCCTGAAATGCAAGTTGAAATTTTCACTAAATTAATTGTTAATTTGCCGCGCGGGATTAGCCGAGCGGTCTCAGGCGCTGCAGTCATGGACTGTGCGGCTGGTCCCGGCGGCGGTTCGAGTCCTCCCTCGGGCATGGGTGTGTGTGTTTGTCCTTAGGATAATTTAGGTTAAGTAGTGTGTAAGCTTAGGGACTGATGACCTTAGCAGTCCCATAAGATTTCACACACATTTGAACATTTTTTAAAATTGTTAATTTGACAACTAATTCAATCAGAAAATTATATTATTCGAAACTTTTTGCTGGGCTTTGGCAATCCCAGTGCATCTTAAAGCAACCCAAATAAAGTATACGCTTTATGTGATGCCTGAGTTACACCCGGCATTTACAGTGTTCCAATAATTTACGGAAATTCAACTGCGTGACGTCGTCGGCAACCGCCGGTATTTCGACATGTGCGCACCCTGCAGTTTGGCCTTGAAAACGACAGGGTCTGCACCTTTCGAAAGATCGACCGCAATCAACGATGTCGCCTGGCTGGATTCCCCTAAGTTATCTGAATATGTAGCTATTATTTTTGCCATTTTCTTCTTCTAATAGTCTTAGTTAAACAAACTTATGCCACTGTCCGCTGTGCGACTGTTCCCGTTTAACTTTTGCGTCATTTATACCGTTTAGTAACATTTAATAAGATTATATTTTACCAAATTTTGGATATTACGCAGGTCTGTCAATAGACGCCACCTTCCAAGAGTTAAATTGTAATTATCTGTGTGTATCAGAGCCCGGGTGAAAAACGTAAACCTCACGAAATTTGCAGTCTATGGTTTGCTATCATTACGTAAAGATGAGGTAGTTATATGAGTCAGACATTATGTAAATTTTCATTTCAGTTTATTTTATTTAATCCTGATCTACTCATTGAACTGGAAACATCGCATACTTATCAGCCAGTTAGCGGCGATTTTTTTAAACATAGTGCCAATAAGTTTGTCAGCCATGTAAAGGAATATGTTCATCTGCCAGCAATAAACTTTACGAATGTTTCTTAATTAGTGTAACCTACTTATCTGATTCAGATAATCAGATGCGTGCACATTAGAAAGCTGATCATCAGACCCATTTATAGCAGGAGGGCAATTTACATGAGAGATTGTGAGACACGAGAGGTGAAGATCCTGAAAATGTTAGTAACGCCTAAGACGATGTTCCGGGGAATTCGTAATGTTCAATGTACAGCGGTTCATCTCACAATATATGGATGCAGTGTGTGATGTATGAAAGAACCCTGAAGGAGCCTAATCGCCGTGCATCCGTGCTCTCTTCAACACGTGTGCATGCGTGTTTCCGTCCACACTCACTGACACGCACTCTTTTCCAACGTTCAAGATGTCCCCTTTTCCTGCAGTAAGTTTAGTCGTAGAAAGTCTTGTTCAGATACAAAGCTAAAATAGTACAAAGAAGCGCATGTACCAGGGTGAGACATGTGTGCCGGCCGGGGTGGCCGAGCGGTTCTAGGCGCTACAGTCTGGAGCTGCGCGACCGCTACCGTCGCAGGTTCGAATCCTGGCTCGGGCATGGATGTTTGTGATGTCCTTAGGTTAGTTAGGTTTAAGTAGTTCTAAGTTCTAGTGTACTGGTGACCTCAGAAGTTAAGTCCCGTAGTGCTCAGAGCCATTTGGACCATCTCATTTGAGACACGTGTTCTGTGTCGCAGTGCACTTGTGTGTTGGTGAAAGGGAGAAACATTGTAAGTAGTATGCTGTTTAAAAACTTTACTCGTATGTCAGCGAGTGATTTCAAGCAAATTAACCGACTTGTAATATTTGTGACTGATGTGCCCCCGTGGAAAAATTATGGCCCAAATGGTTGGAAAGAACGATTGCTTGGGCTGATGTAATGCAAACTGCATTTTTCTCCTTAAAATATGACGTCAGTTGTTGATGTTTCCTTGTAAGTGGTCGCCATCGCCTGACTCACCAGCTGGTCTCCGATTATCCTGAACTGAATTGGAGCGGCCTGCAAGTTTCTAGCCGGCAGTGGTGGCCGAGCGGTTCTAGGCGCTCAGTCCGGAACCGCGCGACTGCTACGGTCGCAGGTTCGAATCCTGCCTCGGGCATGGATGTGTGTGATGTCCTTAGGTTAGTTAGGTTTAAGTAGTTCTAAGTTCTAGGGGACTGATGACCACAGATGTTAAGTCCCATAGTGCTCAGAGCCATTTGAACCATTTTTTGCAAGTTTCTACCAACCGCCACTGGTCGCAGGCAACAGACGCCAGCTGCTGTCCTTAGTGTTAAAAGAGGAACCTGGCTTATTTTGGAGTGTGTGTCTTTTATTGTTTTAAACGGATAAAAGATCATTGGAGAAGGGAAGGTTATTTGTTCATTTTCGAGGTGGATAACTTTTGTTCAAAAGCAGTGATGTAGGCTTAAGGAAGAAGTCCTAGTTTTTATGGAAGACGACCCTTGTTTGTGCTTGAAGAGGTGTAATGTTTTGCGGTAGATAGGAACGCTGATCTGAACGAACAGACTCGTTTATTTTAGACAAAGAAGAGGAGACTTGTTTGGAGAAATGTTTGTTTTAGAATAGGGGGCCTGTTTAGAAGAGTAGGTATGTTGTGAAAGAGTAATGTTCGTTTCTTTAGTAGAGGATACTATTTGCATTGCATTAGGAGTGTTGTTTGTTTCAGAAGAAGTGACATGGTTGTGTGTTGACACACAGATTTTTCTCTTCGTTTCAAAGAGGAACTGTGGCTGTTACCCCTTAACAATATGGGAAAACAATAGAAAAATAACAAACAAAATAAAAACGAAGAAAGAAGTCCGTAGGTCATTTGCCCCTGACAGTTAGAGTCTGTGCAGGATACGATGGGCGATACTCACTCCCCATCGCACCCCCCTCAGATTTAGTTATAAGTGGGCACAGTGGGTAGGCCTTGAAAAACTGAACACAGATCAATCGAGAAAACAGGAAGAAGTTGTGTGTAACTATGAAAAAAATAAGCAAAATGTACAAACTGAGTAGCCCATGTGCAAGTAGTCATTCCGCAGCTGCTCACGCTAACCACGGGACCACGGCGCTCCTGAGCCCAAACTGTCCTTGATGTTGCCTATCTTGCGCATGGACTACTCAGTTTGTATATTTTGCTTATTTTTTTCATAGTTCCACACAACTTCTTCCTGTTTTCTCGATTGATCTGTGTTCAGTTTTTCAAGGCCTATCCACTGTACCAAATTATAATTAAATCTGAGGGGGGTGCGATGGGAGGTTCCCTTGTCAGTGCCCGGTCTTCGTCCAAAGCGCTGGGCGAATTCACTCGTCTTTTCGGAAGGGGGGGGGGGGGAGGGGGGCGACGCTGTCTGTGACCTTTCGGCAAGGCGGCAACGACGAATCGAGATGCACTCCCTATAGTCTTTCTCAAAGGATTTTACACAAACTACTTGCAGCTTTAAGTGTCAGGTTTATTAAGATGTGTCCATAATTGCGTTAATGGGCATATTTATAGCGATATTTGCGTGGAAGTAAGACATTTCGCGAAATTGGAAAAAGTTTACTATGAAGAGTAGGAGTTGCTATGAATTTGCGTTTGGTGCATATTACATAATATGTTGCTGTGTATGAAATTTAGCTAACATATTGAATTTATCTTTATACTTGGGTGGAGGTCTCTATCTGTCACCAATGTAAAGAAAATTGATCTGATGTAGCGCACTCATTAGCGATCGCGCCGCGCCAGCGATAAAGCCAGAAATATTCGCAACATTCCTCATATTTCATAAACAGTTTGAGATATCGAAATCAGATTTAGAAAAATGATGGCACAGAAAGAGGAGAGTAATTTATCATATGGTTATTATGAAAAACATTATCTACGGGATATTCCACTAACTAAAGGCTTTTTCGATTAAAGAATTTTATTTTTAAGGGCCATCGATAGCTGGTGAAAGAATAAATGCTATGAGTTTTGGAACAACAGAAGTGAAGTATTACACGTTTATTTTGTTCCGAGGATGTTCTTTTTCATAAGACGCTGACCTTACTTTTCCTCGGTTTCTCACTTAATAAACTTAATAAACCACTGTTTCAGAATTATCTCACAATTGCGTCTGCACAAAATGTTAGTTAGGTGAGACTGTGTAATCTCTGCTATGTTTTGGCAAAAGAAACAAAATTTAACTCAATTTTCGCCTCTCGTAAGACGCCTCTGCAAGTTACAAATGTTAACAAGCCAGGCAAAAATAAATCGCTGCATTTTCAGCGGAATTCTTTTTAGATACCGGTAGTAACGAAAGCAGAAGTAAGAGTTTTTTTTTAATTGTCACCACGCAAGTGTGGGTGTGGAGGGGCCTGCGTAATATTTACAAAAAATGCGAGTGTAGGGTTCAGTTTAGCACCTTCTCTCCAGCGTTCGGTGTTTCCCCTTCAGCACCTGCCCACAGCACCCACCTCCACCGCTCTCTGCACACGTGCGTGGGCTTTAGTGGTGTCAGGTCTGAGTCCCTGACTCACACACTGTTTTATTCACATAAATTTCAAATGAGTTCACGCTGCACTGCAGAGTGAAAAATCATCCTAAAAGCACAGAAACGAGTTTTTAAATTAATGACTATTTCTGTCATCTGTCCTGTGTTTATTGTACTAGAGCTATGTTGCATGACATCGGGTATTGAGCATGAAAGATCTGTTATTCTCAGACGCGACTTGTACAGCTGCACAACTGCAGAAGCTACAATATCTGTGCCGCAGAATCAGCAGCTAGAGGAACAGCAGCAAGTGGTGCACCGGCAGCGAGAGGTATTCCGCGAACAAGAGTGATTGCACCAGGCCGTGCTCGCCAACTTAACAGAGGGAATATTCAGTTTGCCAACAGATGTCACCAGAGTACCAGTGAGGCGCAGCTGGTGCCGGCGTTGCAACTGCTGCAGCTGTGGCCTCAGATACTACTAATTCATTTCTACGGACGATGCACTTTCAACTCTCGCGTCTCGCAGGTTTTGGGTACTCAAAAAACTTTCGGCCTTGCGTCGAGGTCACCACTATGTTGGATTATCCGCAGAGTCTGCCAGTCTAAGATCGACTGTAAGCTCTCGACTCTCATCTAACTGAATCTTTCAAAAGCAGCTGAGGTATTTCAGTCGATGCACAAGGTCAGATATACCTCGCTTGGCTTAAAAGATATTTTGATGACTGTCAATTACTCAAAACATAGATAACGGTACATTAGTAATTCTCATAAAACTTTTACACATACAAAGTCCAGTTTCAGTTTCAAATCCTGAGACCAAACGGAATCAGTTAAAATACAACATAATAACATTTTTTGTGCTGATTTCATTTTTCTACGTATTTTTGTTTTGTATGCTTTTAACCATTTCATCCCATTTCATTTCGTTTCCACCTTCATCTTATAAAATTGTATGCATGTATTTATAAACGTATTTATATTCAACGTCTCCTCCTAAACGCCTGGAAAGATTTCAACTAACCTTAGTACAAATATCGCTTGCTATCTGGGAAGAAGCAATGTGGGGATAGAAAGTACCTACCTCTCCAAGGTATGGAGGTGAAAAAGCTTTGCAACGCATCGCGCCTGAATACCCAAACTATATTTATACAGTAGACCTATTTAAGAATGAGAGGATTGAACAGATTCCAACAGACTTCACGCATAATTTAAAGAGTACACGAAACTTCTTGTCGCTGACACCCTTCACAGATCGATGAAAGGAAAAATTTTTATCGCTTACTTGGTTCAAATGGCTCTGAGCACTATGGGACTTTGCATCTGAAGTCATCAGTCCGCTGGAACTTAGAACTACTTTAACCTAACTAACCTAAGGACATCACAAACATCCATGCCCGAGGCAGGATTCGAACTTGCGACCGTAGCGGTCGCGCGGTTTCAGACTGAAGGGCCTAGAACCGCTCAGCCACACCGGCCGGCCATCGCTTACTACATTTTCGCTCTTTATTCAGTAAACTTCCTCACCAGGCGTGACATTATAATTTATTAGATCCTTACTGTTAACACTATTCGCAGCACATTTCGCAGACTGTGTCCTCATATACCACTAAATGTACGGCTCATAATTCAGGAGATATTACATCATAAACATTGAATGCCTGAAAATTAGCCGCATCAGGGACGACGTTTCAACTTATTACTTCTTTACTGCTACCTCTACGTGCAACACATTTCGGAGCCTAACATACCTCTGAATGTACCTGCAGAATTACATTGCTGTAAATGTGCTATTCAATACCGCATCAACCGCACGCGAGCTATGTGCCGGACATCCATCATGTTGGAAGTTCATCGCCATTCTGTCATGCAGTGAAACATCTTGTAGTAACATCGGTAGAACATTACGTAGGAAATCAGCGTACATTGCACCATTTAGATTGCCATCGATAAAATGGGGGCCAATTATCCTTCCTCCCATAATGCCGCCCATACATTAACCCGCCAAGGTCACTGATGTTCCACTTGTCGCAGCCATCGTGGATTTTCCGTAGACCAATAGTGTATATTATGCCGGTTTACATTACCGCTGTTGGTGAATGACGCTTCGTCGCTAAATAGAACGCTTGCAAAAAATCTGTCATCGTCCCGTAATTTCTCCTGTTCCCAGTGGCAGAACTGTATACGACGTTCAAAGTTGTCGCCATGCAATTCCTGGAGCATAGAAATATGGTACGGGTGCAATCGATGTTGATGTAGCATTCTCAACACCGACGTTTTTGAGATTCCCGATTCTCGTGCAATTTGTCTGCTACTGATGTGCGGATTAGCCGCGACAGCAGGTAAAACACCTACTTGGGCATCATCATTTGTTGCAGGTCGTGGTTGACGTTTCACATGGTGCTGAACACTTCCTGTTTCCTTAAATAACGTAACTATCCGGCGAAAGGTCCGGACATTTGGATGATGTCGTCCAGGATACCGAGCAGCATACATAGCACACGCCCGTTGGGCATTTTTATCACCATAGCCATACACCAACTCGATATCGACATTTTCCGCAATTGGTAAACGGTCCATTTTAATACGGGTAATGTATCACGAAGCAAATACCGTCCGCACTGGCGGAATGTTACGTGATACGACGTACTTACAGGTTTGTGACTATTACAGCGCCATCTATCACAAAGCGAAAAAAGTGGTCCAACTAAAAGATTCATATTTCTTTACGTAATACACGAATATGTAATAAAATATGGGGGTTCCTATTTAACAAAACGCAGTTGATATCCGTTTGATCTATGGAAGCGCCATCTAGCGGGCCAAGCATAGCGCCATCTGGTTTCCCCCATTCAAGCTAGATGAGTTTCGTTTTATGTAGTTTTTTCGTTTGATGCTTATTTCGTGAAATATTTGGCCCGGTCACTATCAATGGACCACCCTGTATACATATGAAGAGTTTCGTGGTGTGTCGATACACTCAAATATTCTGCGGTTTCTTGCCGTATCATTTCGCAGTGAGTCCGAGATATTTCAGAAGGTACATATTCTCCTTCCTCCCTCCAGTGTGCCCGTTACACTTTGCCTCTAACGATCCGATTTTTGATCAGATAACCTCTGTAATCCTCCTGTGTCTGTTGACTGGTTTTCTCCCTCTTTATTCCCCCTCCCCCCCCCCCCTCCCCACTCCACCGCTTTCTCGCTGTCTCTTTCATCTAAGTACACGAGATCACTGACTGAAAAATATTAACAATTCGTTCACTGCTACTGACACGAAAACTATATGTAGAGTTCGTGGGGCAAACTAGAAATTTGTGGCAGGGGGGCCATTACAGAGATACCGTTTGAATTGACTTTTGCTCACTTTGTACTAGAATGGTCAAAAATTGCAGTGCATCTCTTGCCTTTCAGCAGCCGGTGCGTGGCTATTTAGTTCATGAGGTTTAACTTGCATATCGACGGCATAGTTACATGAAGTTACGCCTCAGCTACAAATACAGTAGACTTTGGCTCGTAGAGTTTTGTGGCTAACTGGCCTGGCGCAAACCGCAATGTTGTACAACATGGCTTAAACCGCTCTACTGTGTAGCATACTGAGTTGCGTTTGCGAGTGTAACGAGCCAAGACAGTGACTCCACATATCAGTGATTGATCGTAGCACTGCCTTATATGGTCGTGTTGCTTTTCTTCGCCTCTGACTGGCCAGAAGTATGAGACAGAGACCCCAGTAACGCTTGACAACAACTTGGGAAGCGTTCGCCGCCGGCAGCGGTCGTGGAGTTCGTGGCCTGAGCAGAGCCGTGTTTACTGCTCGGGGTAGCCATTATTGATCCAGTGGTATGAATCTGTAATTGTATTACGATGCATATTTGTTATTCTACATTAACTTCTGTTCGACAAATTCCTGGCTTGCGTTCCAATTAGGTCGAAAGAGGCATTTATTAATGTGAAGAGACAGCATTGTGCAATAATTTGGAGTGTGTAGCAGGAGGTAATGGTGATTGTATTATGAGAAGTGTCGTTGCAAGCACTTCACTCGTGGAGTAAATTAATGTTATCCACAATTTTTGAAGCCATGATGACAGTGCTGCCAAATTTCGTCACCACCTGCTTTGTAGAATAGAATTTTGTGATACATGGTAACACTAGTCATTAATAGAGGAGGGCACTTTTATGGTACTCCATTTCTGACAAATGACAGCAATAAACATATGCGAATTTGTGATAAAATTTAATAGACAAATTTGAAGAGCAAAATCATTTCAATCAAACTGTTATTTTAAATGAGTTTGTTATTAAGCTCTACTAGGAAGTTTCGAGCGTGTGTTGTTTCTCAAGTAACTATTTAAAGAAAATCACACACCTTGCACAGTTACTTATGGCAAAAGCGTCAATGGACACAATCTCGCAATAAGTATCCCGATTTGTATTATATACGGACGACAATGACGTTTCGGGTTTTATTTATGTTCTTGAGAGTGAGCACTCGCAACTAATGCTTAATGAACTATTCATTTTCACTAACAAAGTGATGAAAACAACCTTCTTCACTTCAGAGAACCGCCCTGAAGAGGTTCGCAGCAAGTCTGTCGCAACGTCGGCAATTTAGCTGCTTCAGTATTTACAAAGACGTGCTCCAACTCCGAAAATTATTTTGTCCAAAATGACACCGGCCATGGAAGCCTACGAACTTACTTTTATCAAAACCGTAGCGCCCACATAGAAGAAGTTAACACGGATATAGGTTTCAAAAAATTGACCAGTCGTCACATAGTAAGGCAGATTAGAGACTATATTGCGTGTTCTTTACACCACCAAAATATCTTTTCCGATTCTGTACAGAATTTGCAGCTGAGTTAGCTCGTCTTTTAAACATAATACGCCAAAAGAACAGTGAATCAAATAGCTGGAAGAAAGCACATGTCGCACTCGGTTTTACAGGAAGGGAAGCAGATGTGATAAAACTTTCGTCTTATATCACTGGTATCCACCTTTTGCAGAATCGTATCTCTGTCTTACAGAATCTCATTGTACTCGTATATCGAACAGAATAACCTTCTTCACGAAAACCAACATACTTTAAGCGAATTACTGATCATGCGATCTTACTCTCATTTTTCTTCCATGACGTTCTGAAAGCAACGAATCAAGGTAGTTGGATGGCTACAGATATCGTAACTTTCGAACGGCGTTTTAATCAGTACTACATCAAAGCTCATTAGTCAAACTAAGCTCATAGGGGAACAAAAGGTGATATGTGAATGGACTGAGGATCCCTGGGGACGGTGGGAGTAGTATGTTATCTTGGATGGAGAGTCAACGACGATGTAGAAATTACTTCAAGCATGCCCAAGGGATGCGTGTTAGGACTCTAGTTATTCATATTGTATATTAATAACCTGGTTGAATATCTGAAAGGCAACTTCACACTTTATGCGGATGATAAAAAGGTACAGCAATTGTCATTCTCTTCAGTATATAATAAAAATCGGAATGTTTATTACGAGATTGTGTCCATTGATTGCCATAGTAATTCTGCATGGTACTGAATTTTTGTTACTTACTAGAATGATGGGCTCTTATCCATTGCGTACTTGAAAATCAGCATACACTCGAAGCTGGTTAGTAGTGCTTAATAAACAACACATTTAAAATGACAGTTTGGTGGAAATGAGGTCCTTCTTTAAACATAATCACAATTTTCCATGTACGGGTGACGGAGTAAAAAGAAAAAAAAATTCGACGCATCCGGAATTATCCGAATGAGATGGAAATCGGTAGCTGTGATGTACATGCGGAAACCTCCGACCGCCAACTCGTCCTATAACTAACCCCTTCTTTCCTTACAGCAGCCCAAAGAAAACATTTTCATCTACACTCCTGGAAATGGAAAAAAGAACACATTGACACCGGTGTGTCAGACCCACCATACTTACTCCGGACACTGCGAGAGGGCTGTACAAGCAATGATCACACGCACGGCACAGCGGACACACCAGGACCCGCGGTGTTGGCCGTCGAATGGCGCTAGCTGCGCAGCATTTGTGCACCGCCGCCGTCAGTGTCAGCCAGTTTGCCGTGGCATACGGAGTTCCATTGCAGTCTTTAACACTGGTAGCATGCCGCGACAGCGTGGACGTGAACCGTATGTGCAGTTGACGGACTTTGAGCGAGGGCGTATAGTGGGCATGCGGGAGGCCGGGTGGACGTACCGCCGAATTGCTCAACACGTGGGGCGTGAGGTCTCCACAGTACATCGATGTTGTCGCCAGTGGTCGGCGGAAGGTGCACGTGCCCGTCGACCTGGGACCGGACCGCAGCGACGCACGGATGCACGCCAAGACCGTAGGATCCTACGCAGTGCCGTAGGGGACCGCACCGCCACTTCCCAGCAAATTAGGGACACTGTTGCTCCTGGGGTATCGGCAAGGACCATTCGCAACCGTCTCCATGAAGCTGGGCTACGGTCCCGCACACCGTTAGGCCGTCTTCCGCTCAAGCCCCAACATCGTGGAGCCCGCCTCCAGTGGTGTCGCTACAGGCGTGAATGGAGGGACGAATGGAGACGTGTCGTCTTCAGCGATGAGAGTCGCTTCTGCCTTGGTGCCAATGATGGTCGTATGCATGTTTGGCGCCGTGCAGGTGAGCGCCACAATCAGGACAGCATACGACCGAGGCACACAGGGCCAACACCCGGCATCATGGTGTGGGGAGCGATCTCCTACACTGGCCGTACACCACTGGTGATCGTCGAGGGGACACTGAATAGTGCACGGTACATCCAAACCGTCATCGAACCCATCGTTCTACCATTCCTAGACCGGCAAGGGAACTTGCTGTTCCAACAGGACAATGCACGTCCGCATGTATCCCGTGCCACCCAACGTGCTCTAGAAGGTGTAAGTCAACTACCCTGGCCAGCAAGATCTCCGGATCTGTCCCCCATTGAGCATGTTTGGGACTGGATGAAGCGTCGTCTCACGCGGTCTGCACGTCCAGCACGAACGCTGGTCCAACTGAGGCGCCAGGTGGAAATGGCATGGCAAGCCGTTCCACAGGACTACATCCAGCATCTCTACGATCGTCTCCATGGGAGAATAGCGGCCTGCATTGCTGCGAAAGGTGGATATACACTGTACTAGTGCCGACATTGTGCATGCTCTGTTGCCTGTGTCTATGTGCCTGTGGTTCTGTCAGTGTGATCATGTGATGTATCTGACCCCAGGAATGTGTCAATAAAGTTTCCCCTTCCTGGGACAATGAATTCACGGTGTTCTTATTTCAATTTCCAGGAGTGTATAATCAGTTTTGTTTCACAGATTTTTTTATCTTAGACACGTAAATATTTTATAATGTATGCATCTAGGCAAAAAAATTCAAAGGAGAGTTTTTTAATGCAGTACCTGCCTTATCTTTGTCAAAGACAAAAAGTCAAAGAGCAAGCAAGTTAATCAATTAATTAATTTTTCTATTATGAGTACCTGTTTCATTTTAGAGTGACGACCAATTGACAGGACCGCTTGTAAAGTTAGGGAACTTGTTAGGATTTTGCATCATTTTCTTGTATGTATGCTATTGATAAGAAGTGTACTATAACTTGAGTTTCTGTGTTGCATACCCTGTACTTGTTCGAGACCACAACGGGGACAGAGGGGCTGGCAGACTGATTCTGTATGATTCATCTTAACAGATCATCTGAATTTCGAGGCTGCAGGCAAGCAACAAGTTACCCGTCTGGAATCTACTACTGTCCTTTTCTGTAGAGTCTTCCTATTTCTATTAGTTATAGATATATATTTTTAAAAAATTTCATGTGTAGATTTGTACTGATTTTATGTGAGTATTTTGAAACTACGTACGTCGTGTGAAGATTTTTTGTTTACTGATTCATAGTTAGGACACGCGCCCAGTCGACAATGGAACGGGAACGGAATACAACGGACAACATTCAGCCAGCTGAGGAAGTCCCTTCCACTGATAGTTCAGTACCTGTATTGATCACAGCTAACGTAAGACTGAGGAATTTAACATTAACGATCTATTACTTAGTATATCCCAAGCGGTGCAGACGTTAATTGCAAATCAACAATCGATGTCTGCCAAAGTGCAATCTATAGCAACTGAACAGCCTAGGAAAGCTTCAGCACAAGAATCAACGGCAGCAGATCAAGAAAAAATTTCTACTACGGTTCATACTGAAGCAGTAGAACAGGCAAGTCTCTCTGTTAAACAAGACGGTCTCGTTAAGCAGCGGGGGGCACTAGTAACTGAACAAGCAAATATCAGGCTAACTATGCAAGAGTATGTTGCTATGGTTGAGTCATTGCCAACCAGACACGATTTTGAGAATTTGAGACGCGAAGTGGATCATTGAAGGATTCAGCAAAGTGATCTTGCTACAGAAATGGCAAATCTTAAGCTGTCCCAGGAGAAAGTTCCTGAGGAAATCTTTAAGATCCAAACCGAAGTAAAAGATGTCACCACAACCGAAGATTCTCCTGTGTCCAAATTGGAACTTGTCAAATCAAATTGTGTCGGAGTTATAGAAGAGAGGCTGACACAGCGTGTTAATGAACAACAGCAACAAGCTGTGCAAAACGTTCAACTGGCTAATGAATCAGATTCCACAACGATCCTGATTGATATTGATGTGATAAGCCAACAATTTGGTCAGGAGTTTACGAAGTGGAAAGACAATATAACCAAATCGGTTGAAGAATGTTCCAGGTCACCAAAGGAAATAAGAACGAGTGATTCTGACACGCATGTCACATTTCCCGACCAACCGAAGCAAAATGTGATGAATTCGGCTTCAGCGATGAGTAGCCCGACGCCTACGACAAAAGGTGCACATGTGGTGTCTGACTTTATTCATGGCAATGTACCACCCCACAATGTATACGCCTAGATGTTGATGGAGGAGAACCTCCTAAAGCACCGGCAGTTCCAAGCCTTCTGTGCGGAGAAGAAAACTGTTAACCCCGTCATTTTCATTCGCAGGTTCAGAGGTGTTTTACCCTGTGCATGGAATGACGCGCAAAAGATTTCTTTTGTCGCTGGATACGTACAAGGGGAAGGTAGTTTATGGTGCACGGACATTAAGGAAACTTGTGGTACCTACGAGGATTTTGAGCGAGCTTTCTTGAACAGGTATTGGTCTAAGGGAATTCAAGAACGACTGAAAAATAAGTTTATAATCCAGAACTATTTTCAGTCAAGAGTGGGAACTTGCGTAGGTATTTTGAGAAGTACCTGAATAAAAGTAGATATTGAAATACTCCAGTCCCACAGGAGGATATTTTGAAGATTATTAAGGCAAAGTTACCGGTCGAGACACGTGAAAAACTCATGTACGCTCCCGAAGAGAATGTCGAAGATTTATCGTCGACACCATCGACCTATTATGAAACGAAGATTTAAGAGCTACAAATCATGGAAACTGGTCGTCGACTAGCGTAAACAAGAACTTTGCATATCACCCAGGACCGACCGGCAATAATAATAGTAGAGCGCAGCAGAGCTCAGGCTTTCAAGCTCAGCATAAAAAATAACAGCTGAACGGCGGCCAAAGATTGAATGCCAATGCGATGCATTTCCAACCTCGCTGGGCGAAAAGAAACCTGACGAGGTAAGATTCAACCCGATGCAAACCACACATAGTCAGAATAATCAGTAATTCCACGGGAATAATCGGAACCATACAATATTAACCAGCAATCTTCAAATATAAACGACTAAAGAGAGCAACCGCCATTGATTACGGATGACACTGACAAACCCAGAACCCACCCGTTAAACTAAAGACGACCAGATCGTGCCCCGGAGAATCGCTCGGGTGTAATGTAAGGGGTTCTGGCAGGAGAGTTGTTTGTTATGTCCCAATGCAATGACGGACAGAGACTAGTAGATGAACTTACGCATGACGTCCAGCATTGTAAAGCCAAGCGTACGACCGTTCCTATACCAGCGATATATGAAAAAGTCTATGGCCATACCATTAAAATACTAGTGCAAATGTGAATGCAATCTCCGCCGCACTGTTTGTGAGGTTGAAACGACACCGGAAACTACCAGTCTTTCCTGTGAGTAATTGGCGCTATGAGACTTCTGAGGTCATCAGTACCCTAGAACTTAGAACTACTTAAACCTAACTAACCTAAGGACATCACACACACCCATGCCCGAGGCAGGATTCGAACCTGCGACCGTAGCTGTCGCGCGGTTCCAGACTGTAGCCCTAGAACCGCTCGGCCACCTCGGCCGGCCCTGTGAGTAATTGTGAAGTTATAGGTGCAATCGGTACCAAGGCAGAGAAGGTAAAGATGCAGACTCTTATTGAATTAAGAATAGGAAATGTAGCGACTTTATGCACTTTCCTAGTAAGAAATAAATTAATAGCGTACTGTATTTTGGGGATTGAGAGTATTCGGGAGAAGGACGTAAAATTCGACTTCTCTGCGGACTGTGCCTCTTTTGAGATTGATGATGAGAATGTGTGTCTGGAGTTGATTAAACTGTAGCCACGGAAGATATTGTCGGGGTTCAACAATTTAGCTTGTAAGGTGTTCCAGGAAGAACCGGAGATCAAATGCAGAAGAGGTTTATCAAGTACGCACATTAACTGATGTTATATCTCAAAAGACGTCTGAATCTGTTTGGACAATCGGCAGCGAAAACAATTGGCAGACTTATTGCAGCAAAATATCGATGTTTTTAGTGAAAGACAGGGTATAGTGAAAGGCTATGTGTGTAATTTAGAAGTGTACCTACCTAGTACATATTGCCAAAGTTTTTATCCTGTTCCTTGGCGACTTCGACGATCTGTCGATGAAGAATTGCAACGAATGTTGGATTGGAAATTGATTGAGCCATCCACAAGCCCATATTGTAGTCCTCTATTGGTTGACCCTAAACCAGAGGACAAAGTTCGACTAGTTTTGGACGCAAGCCAAATAAGATTATAGTTCCTATCCGCACTTATCCGGAAAATATCGATGAGCTTATACAGAAGTTTCATGGCAAGAAGTTCTTTTCAACTTGTGATCTCAGAATTCTTACTGGCAGATAATGCTAAGTCCTGAATCGAGGAAGTACACAGCATTTGTTTATGCAGGGAGAAGCTATCATTTTAAGGTTCTTCCATATGGCCTAAATGTTAGCTCTGGTGTGTTTATCCAGGCACTGGATGCTGTTTTAGGACCTGATCTGCGTAGTCAACTACGTTTTTTGTCGATGACACTCTCATTGCTATATCTTCTTGGGTAGAACACATTAATCTCTTGGTAGAGTCATAAATGCGTTTAGAAAATCAGGCGTGACAGGTAACCTGCAAAAATCTCATTTTTCACTTGAACGGATCCGTTTTCTAGGGCATATAGTAGATAATAAGGGAATAATGACGGATTCAGCAAAGGTGAGTGTCATCAAAAATTTTCCCACACCATCAAACAAAAAGCAGCTAAAATCTTTCATAGGAATGACGACCTTCTATAGGCGATTTTTAAACAAACAGGTGATGAATGCAGGGTCCTTACACCAGCTTCTACGAGAAAACGTACTTTGGACGAGGACAATTGACTGTGAAGTTGCATTCCAACTTATCAAAGACACTCTTGCGGATACAAAATTGTTACACCACCCAGATATGACTTTGGAGTTTGGTTTGATGATTGATTCATCGAGCGTTGGTTTAGGTTGCTGCTTGTTTCAAATCAAGGAAATCAATAATCAGCCAGCGTTCTGCCCCGTAGCTTACGCAAGTCGCGTGTTATGTTGTGAGCGCTCTTAACAACCACAGAATTAGAAGCTTATGCGGTTGTGTGGGCGTTTCGAAAATTCCACTATTACTTGTTTGCAGCATGCACTACTACCGTGTACTGTGATCATCAAGCTCTCACATTCTTGCAACAATGCGAACTACTTGACGCTCGTCTATCACGCTGAACCTTGGCTTTACAAGAATATAATTTCAGAGTTGTTTACATAAAGGGACAACATAACCATATCGCAGATGCTTTATCTAGACTGCCTGAAGGTTTGAAGAACATTAGCATTGTGAAGGAGAAGTAACATAGGATCTTGCTGATGAAAGATCTGAAATCCAGGAGATATTATTTATACATGTGTAGTAATCTATCAGTTCTCCAGCAACGAGATGGTCATTGGTCTATAATTTTGAATAAACTGAGTCAGCCAGACCAAGGACAACTCCGAAGAGTTTTCAAAGTAGTTGATAATGTTTTGTTCTGTAGAAGTTCTGATAGTTCAGACAAGAAGATTACGTGGAAAAGCTCATACTGCACACTCACTATGTTTGGAGACATTTTAGCGTACTTAAATGTGCAAGCAAAATAGATAGCTTCAGCTACTTTCCTTACGTCAGGAGAAGAGCTCAGCAGGTTTTGAAGAAATGCAAAGTTTGTCAGCTGACTAAGCCTTGTAACAAAGGTACACAAGATGAGATGCACTCAATCATTCCACATAATCCTTTATATCTGATCGCTGTAGACATCTGTGGGCCAGTCCAAGGGCAAGAGGAGGTAGAGGAGGTAGTTGGATTTTTGGATGAGTTTTCTGAGTATGTAAAGTTGTACCCAATTCGATCAGACACCAGCAAGTCCGTTATCAAGAAACTGTTTCTTTTATTTTATTCCGTCTGTTGGGCAGCCAAGAACGATTTTGACAGGCAATGCAACGATTTTCACGTGTTATACTTGGAATAAGGCTTTACTGGAAGCAAATATTACACGTGTTAAAACTTTCACCAAGATTACAATCCGGAGCGAGTCTCATCGAACGTGCATTTAGAGAGTGAAATCGTTTTATGAGAACCTACTGCTCAACTTAGCAAACCAAGTGGACTGATCCGTTGCAAGACTTCACTACAATCGTAAATAAACTACCGCATACAACTACTGGTAATACTCCGGAAGAACTACTCCTAAATACCGAAGAAAATAATGAGTGGGTGCAAGCATTACCGAAGATACCACGAAATAGGATCTCGTGGGAAGGAAAGATTTGTGATGCTTACCTCGACATGAAAGAGAAAGCTCTTATGCGAAAGAAGAGACACAACGAGGGATTAAAGAGAAGACAAAATTACAATGTCGGAGATTTGATACTACCGAGATCTCATTCAAGATCTTAACTTCTGGAGAAGAAGACCAAGAAGAAGCAAAGAATCGTATACCATGGACCATATGTTATTATAAAACTGCCACATCCAGGTGCATACCTTGTAGCATATCCAAAGACACTGAAAATAAAGAATGTGTACCCTCATAAGGATTTAAAAATGTTCTAAAGTAATTCTGTGTATTTTTTACATGTACACTACTGGCCATTAAAATTGCTACACCACGAAGATGACGTGCTACAGACGCGAAATTTAACCGACAGGAAGAAGATGCTGTGATATGCAAATGATTCGCTTTTCAGAGCATTCACACAACGTGCTGACATGAGGAAAGTTTCCTACCGATTTCTCATACACAAACAGCAGTTGACCGGCGTTGCCTGGTGAAACGTTTCTGTGATGCCTCGTGTAAGAAGGAGAAATGCGTACCATCACGTTTCCGACGTTGTTAAACGTCGAATTGTAGCCTATCGCGAATGCGGTTTATCGTATCGCGACATTGCTGCTCGCGTTGGTGGAGATCCAATGACTGTTAGCAGAATATGGAATTGGTGGGTTCAGGAGGGTAATACGGAACGCCGTGCTCGATCCCAACGGCCTCGTATCAGTCGAGATGACAGGCATCTTATCCGCATGGCTGTAACGGATCATGCAGCCACGTCTCGATCCCTGAGTCAACAGATGGGGACGTTTGCAAGACAACAACCATCTGCACGAAGAGTTGGACGACGTTTGCAGCAGCATGAACTATCAGCTCGGAGACAATGGCTGCGGTTACCCTTGACGCTGCATCACAGACAGGAGCGCCTGCGATGGTGTACTCAACGACGAACCTGGGTGCACGAATGGCAAAACGTCATTTTTTCGGATGAATCCAGGTTCTGTTTACAGCATCATGATGGTCGCATGCGTGTTTGGTGACGTCGCTGTGAACGCACATTGGAAGCGTGTATTCGTCATCGCCATACTGGCTTATCACCCAGCGTGATGGTATGGGATGCCATTGGTTACTCGTCTCGGTCACTTCTTGTTCGCATTGACTCCACTTTGAACAGTGGACGTTACATTTCAGATGTGTTACGACCCGTGGCTCTTCCCTTCATTCGATCCCTGCGAAACCCAACATTTCAGCAGGATAATGCACGACCGCATGTTGCAGGTCCTGTACGGGCCTTTCTGGATACAGAAAATGTTCGACTTTTGCCCTGGCCAGCACATTTTCCAGATCTCTCACCAATTGAAAACGTCTGGTCAATGGTGGCCAAGCAACTGGCTCGTCACAATACGCCAGTCACTACTCTTGATGAACTGTGGTATCGTGTTGAAGTTGCATGGGCAGCTGTACCTGTACACGCCATCCAGGCACTGTTTGAGTCAATGCATAGGCGTATCAAGGCCGTTATTACGGCCAGAGGTGGTTGCCCTGGGTACTGATTTCTCAGGATCTGTGCACCCAATTTGCGTGAAAATGTAATCACATGTCGATTCTAATATAATATATTTGTCCAATGAATACCAGTGTATCATCTGTATTTCTTCTTGGTGTAGCAATTTTAATGGCCAGTAGTGTATGTCATGATTTGTGTAACTATATGATCCGTAAGTAGTCGTTATTTAAGTTACGTAATTTGTTTCCTATGAAATGAAATGATGAAATGATCGTATGGCATTGTTTGCCGGTAGGACCCATTCGGGGAAGTTCGGCCGCCGTATTGCAAGTCCTTTTTAGATGACGCCACATCGGCGACTTGCGAGTCAATGATGATGAAAATGTAGGAGGACACATAACACCCAATCCACTGCTGGGAATCGAACCCGGCCCCCTGCGTGGTAGGCGGTAACGCTACCGCTACGCTACGGAGGCGGATGTTTCCTATGATATGTGTTGATAATATGCCGCCATTGTGTGCCATGAACTGGTGTTCTAAAATCAGTGAACTTTCATTCCAGATATAGGGGTATAACTATGTGGTTTAGTTATCGTTACTTTCACCATGCTTGATTTTCTTGTCGGTTTTTAGTACTTGTAGGATAATCTACATATTGTTTTTTTCTGTAAGTTATGCAAGTTTATGATTTTTTGTCTTAGCGTTAAGTGAATTTCGTGGACTCCTTCGTCTGAAAAGGGTATCCCATCCCTTTTGTAGTTCTTTTGTCTTTTATTAGTCTAGTTTTTTTTTTTTTTTTTTTTTTTTAACCTTCGAATCGTAAGACAATATTCTTTCCGTGCTGCTCAGGCTATGAGCATATGTGTATATACATTAGGTCACAGACGGGGAGCATTGTTGCTGTTTGACAGGAAAGTTAAATTTGAAAATGCACTGTAACATTGTGTGTTGTATATTGTCGCGATTACTGTCTCATGCTAACTAGTGACTGTTCTGGTCAGAACTCTTCGGAATTGTGTGAAATTGCCTTCAGCGATATAAAGACAGTGAACTTTGTTCCTGTGAGTTATTTTAGGCCTGTTTCCAGTCTGACAATGAAATTTCATTGGAAGTGTTGTCGATTGACAGTGATGATGTTTTTGTGGTGTTAGGCAGACTAGTGTTACTATGCAAAGACAATCGCTAGTACACATGTGACTGTTTGCACCAATCTCCTCTGAAGAGTAATAGTGTCATTTTTGAGTGTAACTGTGGATACTCTGGATAACGTATCTGGTGTTGCGAAGCTATCTCAGTGTACATTGTTTTCACCGTGCTGTGACTTTTTTTTTCTGGACACTCTGCTGTGCAGGTACTAACACGAACCAAAGTGGACTGTTTATACATTGGAGCGAGCTGGGTAGACTCGAACGATAACCCGTTTTATTTCGGACAGGTGCTGTAGTTTTCCTTTCTGTTCTTGCTCGTTCGTTTGTACCTTGTTGCATGTTGCGAGAACTTCTATCTTGCCGCTGTGAGGCCTTAGCAGTTCCATCCCAGCCACCAGTCTTTCACTAACGAGTTCGCATCTAACCACCTGACAAGCCATCACCACTGACCACCATTCCATACCGATGTCTCGCAGCTTCTTACCATCCTGCTGTACCATCGGCATCGCGCCGTCGACATCCTACCACTATCACCGCATGTCGACATAATATCCAGAACATGATTGTCTGTTAAATGAATGTTGCGTTGTATGAATAACTCCGTTTTCAGAGACTCTAAACACTTCTGTGTACATTTAAACGATTTTCTGTGTTTTCTTTTTGGTTCCTTACTATGTAACATATTTTTTATTCATGCCGAAAACAAACATGTTTGATTAAAAATTCCGTTGATTTGCTAAATATGATAATTACAACTGGTCTGGCGAGGCTCGCTGGGGAGTTTGGATCTCGGGTTTCCGCCGGCCGACCGCGCCCGAGTGGATGGACCCCAATTTCATTGCAATATTCATTCCCGAGGACGTTGGTATGATTGTTCGTGCCAGCCGGTGGTAATAATCAGCAACAACGTACAACTCACTGACATCAGTTAACTATGAGGAGCTATGTAATATCCCTACGTAATGTAATACGATTGTAATATTCCGGCTGCGAATACCAGCGATGTTGCGCTACCGGAATTTGATACGACAACGCTCTTTGCTCTGACGACAACGCTCTTTGCTGAAAATAAAAGAGGAGCATATATGTGTTCTTGCAATTGTTGGAAACAAGTAATGCCGATTGGACATTGTGTTTTTTGTTGGAGATAAGTTTGCTTGTAGAAGTAATGTGAAGTGCAGAGGTTAACATTTAATCGCGATTATCAAGAGTAAAAATTGAATTCGTGAAAAAGGTAAATATCGTTTACTAACTTTTATTCGATGTTGGATCCCCGGATCTTCAAAAATACTGTTAGTGTGTTTTGTAATGCAGTGCATAGTGATTTCTTCATGAATTAACAATACTGGGTGAATCAGCTACAATCACGGTCCGAAGGACGCGAAATAATTCGTCGACAGATTGTGTGTTCAACTCGTTCCTTAAGCGACCAGTTTGCTAGTCAGAAGATACCACACAGCCACTGTTATTAAACCTTCCCTTTTTGAAAGTATTTTCCAGAAAATCTTACGGCGACTGTGAGTACTTTTGTGGCCAAGAGAGTGACTGAGTTTTCATGACTAGTTGTAGCAGTTTTCTCCAACCTTGCCTGGCGTTCTCTGAAAACTGGGGAAGCGAAAACCTCCGACAGCCAACTCGTCTTGTACCTAACCCGTTCTCTCGTTACAACAGCCCAAAGAAAACATATTCATCTTTAGTCAAATTTTTTCAAAGATTTTTTTTATCTTAGACAGGTAAAATTTTTTATAATTTATGCCTGTAAGCAAAAAAGTTCAAAGGAGAGTTTTTTAAATGCAGTACGTGTCATATCTTTGTCAAAGACAAAAAGTCAAAGAGCAAGAAAGTTAATTTATTAATTTCTCTTTTATGAATAGAAGTTTCATTTTACCTATGTGGGCACTGAAGCATCAGCTGCATGTCGGATTGATGATAATGATGAATCAGGGGCTCTATGTGCATCTCTGACGATTATTCGGTCTTCAAGTTCTGTCATCCTGCTATGCCGAGCGCTTCATTCTCGACGATGCGTTCACCCACTGTTCACTCTTTTCCGCCAACATCGTAGAATAGTGGCGCCGCTCCTATTCAGGTGTTGAGTGATTAGTCAAAAAAAAAAATGGTTCAAATGGCTCTGAGCACTATGGGACTTAACATCTATGGTCATCAGTCCCCTAGAACTTAGAACTACTTAAACCTAACTAACCTAAAGTCAGCACACAACACCCAGCCATCACGAGGCAGAGAAAATCCCTGACCCCGCCGGGAATCGAACCCGGGAACCCGGGCGTGGGAAGCGAGAACGCTACCGCACGACCACGAGATGCGGGCGAGTGATTAGTCGATTACTACAATCGGCTTCTTTGAGCCCAACTACATGTCCTGTCTCAAATGCTGACACCTGCATATATTGAATAGAATGTCAAATCAAAATTCCTTTCAGCCTTCTAAATTTCCAGGTTGTTATGTTATTGAGCAACAAGTTTCGGCGATATATTACGCTATCTTCAGGTTCCCTGACCGACGCGTAGGAAGATTTCCGTCTCCGGTCCAGACAAACTACGGGCCGCCATTCAGTGACTGGTATCCATATATTTTTGAGACAGCGTTGGCTTCAGTCATCACCAGCCGACTGTTAGACAAATATATTGTTCACGCGCCTTTCTAGCATCGAACGTCGTCTGAAACTGCGCTGCAGTGTCAGACATTCATCCAAAGTTTACAGTTTTGAGTTTTCCGTCGATACCTGTATGAATATCAGTTTGTGATCAATTTACATAACCACTTCGTAGAGCGGTGCTTTCATCTTATCTTAGTGTGTAATTATAGCTGTCACTTGTCCTTGGAGGAACAGAATACCATGAAACTGCCCTCCACTATTAACGTGAGAGACTAGTGTTACCATGTATGAAGTCAACGTGCACGTGAAATCATCATATTGAGTTAACAGTGCTACATCAGCTATTGAAAGATACGAGATCCAATGATATTTCTGAGCATTTCAGTAAAAAGAAAGCATTGGCTGACGGAAACAATATCTCTATCAAGGTCTCCCTATACACATTTGTAGTAGGAACATTACGGTAGAAGTAGAATAAATTTCTACAGGAATTCCTGACCCTGAGGAAGTTACTTCAGGGTTTCGTGTCAGTAGTAGAGAATAATTTATTTGAGTGTATCAATCAGTTATCTCGTGATTTTATATGAAAAGTGGAGAGGGATGGTGAAGAAGAGTAAGGAGGAGAACCGCAAACCAATAGACGTGTATTAGATGTAATATTCGTGTCATAACAGTCATAACAGTTCGATGTGGTTCAAGGATTTGGTTTAAATCTACAAGAATGTGGTACTGACAGTTGTTTGTGTGGTGTGCATGTAGATGTAGAAATGATGCAAATAAGGACCGAACTACATATAGTTTTTTCGGTAAAAAAACAATATTTCGATCTATAGTAATAGGGAAAAAAATGTGACCCATTCAAATGAATAGGTTATCATTATGATACTACCGTAATTCTCAGATTTGGGTGTAATAAAACTGTATTTACTTGAACAATGGAGAAACGAGCGTGCGAAGACAGTACCTTATTTAGCGTTGCCTCCGCCGTTTCACACTGGATTAGTTCTGAATTACCGATTTTATTTACTGTAGGTAATTTTTCGATTTGACATCTTAATCCAGTTATCGCAAGTACCTTTTGTTGGCCCGATATTTACATAGATGTTGAGGTCTGCAGAGCAAGGTTTCATTGTGCTCTGCCAGGAGATTATACGCCATTTTTAACGGTACACAAATTCCTTTGGATGGTCTAGAGTTTCTTTGCAATGGCCTTTATTCGACCCTGGAGATCCGCTGCCGTTGCATAATTCAATGGGTGTTCCACTTCCTCTTTTTTGCTCCGTTAATTCCACCTCTCCAAGCTTTTATTCTGCGCTCTCAGTCCAGCTATTTCTCCGGATCCTTATTCCATTAGTTTACGTGGGAGTTTAGAGGATTTCTCAGGTCTTAATGGTCTTTTGTTGGTAACCATACCGAAGATAACATTTGAACATTCTCA
The DNA here is from genome assembly GCF_023898315.1 of Schistocerca nitens. Taxonomy (NCBI): domain Eukaryota; kingdom Metazoa; phylum Arthropoda; class Insecta; order Orthoptera; family Acrididae; genus Schistocerca; species Schistocerca nitens. The sequence continues at coordinate 419,114,180 of NC_064617.1, read as the reverse complement.
TACTTTGTCGGTGTCCTGACGGAAGGAGGCTCTGCATCCGAATAACATTGTTTCAGCAGAATTTACAGTTTGATAGCCAGCTTACGTAACCAGTAAAAGCACCGGCGAATGAAAGCTCCTCTTTTACTTTATTTGGAGCCGGTAACTTCTGGCCATATTGCGGGCGACCAACGAACAGTTGGTAGGGCGACTGCTTCCTCTTTTTAGATTAAATTTTTATGTTCTATGTTCACTACCTACACGTCTGAAAACGTCCAAGGAAAACAGATTTGTAGGTAGATGCCTTATGACAATATTCTTTGAAAGCTGTTGCAAGTAAACAGGTAGGAAAAAATAATCATTGTACCAAGCATTTCATGGGATACGTTTTGGGAATTCTGTCATTTACATGTGGTTGAACAAACTATACATGATTTTGATTACCAAAAGTTGCCCAAAGCCATTGGGAGTCATTATTGTATCAATAGCACATTTTTTAAATGATCATCTCAACTGGATTCTAAAATTACAAATATGGTCAAACACATGTCTCATAATGTCCTTGGTTAACAAAATCCAGTGAATTGCACAAAATGATGTGTAGAACTTTTTGAAAGACGACGAATCATATCGCATGTACTTGGTATACGTTTTAGACAACTATACTTATGATCTACATAGAAAAGGAAAGGATTGTGACTGATTCTGAAAAAAAAATAACGGTAGAGACATAACAATGCCATCGGGGATGTATCTACCCATATAAAAGACGTGAAAAACATCAGCTCCTTGAAGGGACAGATAACATTTCAAACTTTAGCTACATAAAACGCACGAGACGATTTAGGAGGTAACAGTTGCGTCGCTTGTGTAGGTAGTGCCAAGAACTAGTATGTACAGTATTTGTGTTCTTTAGGGGTGCTAAAGGTTTGGTGCATAAGTTCGTGGCGTTTTTCAATAAGTTCATTAAACACGACAGGCAAAAATAAGAGAGACTTCAGTCATCAATAATATACCCTTCTTCACTACTTACAACAGTCTGCCATTGGCGGGGTAACTTTCCGACTTCGCGACTTTGGAAATCACATGGTTTTGAGGCGAAGAACTCGTCGTGCCATGTTGGGAGCGCATTTTCTTCCGGGAAGAAAATTTCTTGAGGGTCGTTCGATAGAGCGCGGTAAAGTTGAAAATCTGAGAGCGCAAGATCAGGTGAATAAGGGGGGGATTGACATTCCACCCAAAATCATTTATAGTGTTTTTCGTTAGTCTAGCAGAGCAGAATGCGCACGGGTGTTATCGTAGAGTAGCTTCACTTCGTGCCGTCTTCCTGGTCGTAGTTCTTGGGTTGCGTCTGCAAGACGGCTCAGTTGTTTACAGTAAATGCCAGCAGTGATGAGTAAATCTCGGGGAGCAATTCTTAGCACACCACACCGTCTCTGTCCCACAAGATGCATAAAATTATCTTTTTTGGATGAGAGCAGGTTTTTGTACGGGAAATTGCTGCTTTGTTTGGGCTCGCCCATCCCTTTCTTTTTCTTATGTTAACATAAACACACCATTTCTTGTCACCAGTAAGGAAGTAGGACAGGAACGGTCGATCCTGCTCACGAGCCGACTGATGAGAGGCTAGCAGAGATGCACATAAGGCCAACAGCTGACTTTTGCTATTTTGGTTTAGAGCATGCGGTACTTACACACCCGAGTTTTAAACCTTCCCCTAACGCATTAAAATGTCGCACGATGGTGGAATGGTCACAGTTCATCAAATTTACGAGTTCTGTAAACATTGACTTGGATCATTATGGATTATAGCATTTAAACGGTGTTCATGAAAACCCGAAGTTCTTCCTGAATGTGAAGAGTCACTAATGGCTAAGCGATCCTCCTTAAAACGATAAAATAATTTTCTAACCGTGGTCTGTACAGGGGCAGCATCCCCATACTCTGCAAAAATGCTTTTGGCTGCCTCCGCTGCTGTCATCCCTGTACTGAGCTTAAACAAATGAATATGACGAAAATCTTCCGATTTCTGCACTTGGCACTCCATTTACTGTAATCCGTTCATCATAAGAATAAACCTGATGTAAACAAACACAAATGCGGTGATTGGTCAGAAGCCGTAGCACACGTACACTGGTGTTGTTACGCTCATAGAAGTAGGCCCTACTTATGTATTAGATATCTTATTACTAAGTACGTTAAATGAGACTTTAAGATATTCAAATATATTAACAGCCATCAACGTTTTTCTTAATCACCCTTTAGCTACGTAGTTTTTATTTCAAAAATCGTGTACCATCACAGCCTCTGCAGTGTTGCGCTCTGATTGTCGCGCTGTTAATGCGCAGTATGAAAATGGCTGAGGCTGCATTCTGGTCCTTAGTGAAACAATTGCTTGGAACACGGTTAAAAAGTGCCGAGAAATAGGCTGTTCCTAACGTTTTTCATAAATTTACGGAAGTAAGCGGCTTTGAAGTTTCCCCAGCGGTGTATATATTGCAGTTGAGAAGTACTTGAAGTTGAATGTGTGGCGCAGTCGGTAGTCTAATGAACGCTAAATCAAATACAGTTCGTGCGTTAGTTCAAATCTCCCTGGTATCATTACTTTTCTCGTTCAATTTGAAATACCTACATCCCGTAATTATACAACTCATCATCATTTTTATGAATAATACACATCTTCTTGTTTCTATTTACATGCTGGACACGAAATTCCTGTTGCCATTCCAAATACAAATTATTAATTATCGATGTTTTATGAAAGACTGTTCATAAAAGTTGTTTAAATTAAGAAAAGATAACAATTATATTTTAAGGTAAAAATGAAAAACCAAATCCTCTTTATTTGGACTATGTCCATTGTTTTATAACACAGAGGTAGATTAGCATCGTGGAAACATTAAAAACAATCATTTTCACAGCATCGGGTACATCACACAAATTCTGCATTTTTACATTTGCTACTGTACCATTACAATATGATCCCAACAGAACTGATCTGGACCCAAGTTGCGGGATTTGGCCCGAGGAGTAACAAGACTGTTAGCTGCCAGACGTAATGAAACTAACGCACGCAGCTTTTTCACACGTCACTGCCGAACGCTGGCGGGATATAGAACGGTTCGTCATAAAAGAAGAAGAGAAAATGCTCGCCTGGTTGGCTCCGTGCATTCTGTTGTTGATAGGCTCGTTATGATTGTAGCAGGTGACACTTCCTGAACTGAAATGTATTCCTCGGACTCGGATAAGTAAGGATCTAAGAGATTACCAGACGACTGACCTTCAGTTGCTTCAATGTTGAACTGTACGGTGAAATGCTTCAGTATTATCTTATGTTACACACAGCTTATGCAGAAAAATTATCCTGTGGTTAAGTCAGGAATTTTCATCATTCTTGTTTTTAATTACAATAGTACGTTAGCTAAAAACCTTAATGTGTTGCGGTTTTCGCCTAGTCGTCTAAGGAGCGTATTGTGTGAGATTTGCAGTGTATTATTTCATTCTGCTTAAAAATTAAATGACATTCGAAGCCGTATTGCTCCTCTGCTCGTCTCTTTTTACGTGTGAACTGCAGCTGGCCACGTTACTGCAGAGTAGCTTTACCAGCTGACCGGCCAGTGCTGTCCAAGTTAAATGCGCTGGTAAAGCTGTTGTCCCCTATTATCGCCAAGTCTATGTGCGTGTAACACACAGCACAGAACTTACCCTTATTATCGTACTTGGCAGTACTCGAGACAGTTTGGCTGCAGTCCCACGTGAAACGAAACTCCAATGAGGTTCCATCAAACGCGGAAGAAAACATTGCATATCAAGTTTATTCTTAAGATGAACGGATCGTAGCGTCCACAGCTCCACTCACTATCTCCAAATGACAGAACTACAATATGTAAACTCAAATAGCAAGAGAGAACCTCAGATAAAAAAACTGAAAATAGGCAAACGCCTAATACCGGGAACACCAACGCAGAATAAAAACGCTACGAACTTATGCACCAACCTAATATTATTAAATGGAAGGCTTCTGTTGTTTATGGAAGAATAAAAGAACAAGTGAAATGTTCATCGTATGAAGAGTGTGATAGAAGCAGAGATAGTTTTATGATACCTGGCAGAAAGTATCAGTACTGTAGCAAACGCTAATTGGACACAGATATTTGACACTATGCGAACGTCTTTCGTGTAACAGTCTGCCTCAGAGTGAACACTAAAAAAAAAAAAAAAAGACAATTCCAAGTGTCATTTTTGGAAAGTAATTTCTGATTCTCCTTAGTTAATTACATTGTTCTCCTTCATTATCTACACTATTTTTCGTTGTTCACTATTCTGTTAAATGTTTTCCGCTCCGTGAAAGGTACGGAAAGTAAATAATAAGCTGTCAGGGTCAATGTGAAAGCATGAAAGGCGAAAAATCGTGTCAGAGTAAATTACCTTCGACAAGTGTATTTTATGACGAAACTTTTACTCTCAATTAGTGTTACGTTCAATCTAGATAACTGCTGGCAAACTTTTATTCATTACGCAGTATTATACGCGCGTCACCGTGCTGGTATAACGAGTAGAGCACTGAACTAGAGCCCTGGATGTCCCAGGTTCGATCTCGGATCGTGGCTGGGAGTTTTCCTGGTTCCATTCCCTCCAGGGTAGCTCCAGGTCCGCTCCTACTGCTGCCAAATGAGTGCCGCGGATCTCTTTCGGGGGTTAAAGGCGGCTGTGGCGATGGGCCCGCCTCCCTCCCACTGCTACTGTCGCGGCGAAGAAAGGCTGTGTGCAGTCAGGCCAACAGCCCTATCACAGCCTTGCATCACAGACTTCAATCTACATGTATATCTATTCTACATTTACGTAAATACTCCGCAAGCCGCCGAATGGTGCGTGGCGGAGGGTAAGTTGTACCATTACTTGTCGTCTCCATTGCTGCCACTCGCAATTAGAGCGAGGGGAAAACGATCGTCTATATATCTCCGAACAAGCCCTAATTTCTCTTACTTATCTTAGTGGTCGTGAAATGTATGTTGCCTGTAGTAGGATCGGTTTGCAGTCAGCTTCAAATGCCTGTTTCCTAATTTTTCTCAATAGTGTTCCTCGAGAAGAACATCACCTTCACTCCAGGAATTCCCATTCGAGCTTCCGAAGCATCTCCGAAATACTTGAATGTTGGTCGAACCCACCGGTAACAAATCCAGTAACTCGCCTCTGAATTGATTCATTGTCTTCCTTTAATCCGACCTCGTGGGAATACCAAACACTCAAACAGTACTCAAAGATAGATCGCGGTAGTGTTCTGTATTCAGTCTTCTTTACAGTTGGACCACATTTAACTAAAACTCTCCCAATAAACTGAAGTCTAACATTCACCTGCCCCACTACTATCCTTACATGTCGCTCCATTTCATACTGCTTTGCAAATATGCGTCTAGATATTTAAGCGACATGACTGTCTCAAGTAGCATGATACTAATGCTGCATTCGAGAATTATACGACATTTTTTCCCTACTCATCTCCATTTACTTACATTTTTCTACATTTAGAGCGAGCTGCTACCCTTTACATCAAGTAGAAATTTTATCCATCATATTGCATCCTCCCCCAGTCAATCAACTACGACACCTTTCCGCACACCACAGTATCATTAGCAAACAACCGCAGATGGCTGCTTTCTATGTCTGTCAGATCGTTTAGGCATATAAAGAGAATGATAGCGGTCCTGTCCTCCCCCCATCATGAACCATGGACCTTGCCGTTGGTGGGGAGGCTTGCGTGCCTCAGCGATACAGATTGCCGTACCGTAGGTGGAACCACAACGGAGGGGTATCTGTTGAGAGGCCAGACAAACGGGTGGTTCCTGAAGACGGGCAGCAGCCTTTTCAGTAGTTGCAAGGGCAACAGTCTGGATGATTGACTGATCTGGCCTTGTAACAATAACCAAAACGGCCTTGCTGTGCTGGTACTGCGAACGGCTGAAAGCAAGGGGAAACTACGACCGTAATTTTTCCCGAGGGCATGCAGCTTTACTGTATGATTAAATGATGATGGCGTCTTCTTGGGTAAAATATTCCGGAGGTAAAATAGTCCCCCATTCGGATCTCCGGGCGGGGACTACTCAAGAGGATGTCGTTATCAGGAGAAAGAAAACTGGCGTTCTACGGATCGGAGCGTGGAATGTGAGCTCACTTAACCGGGCAGGTAGGTTAGAAAATTTAAAAAGGGAAATGGATAGGTTAAAGTTAGATATAGTGGGAATTAGTGAAGTTCGGTGGCAGGAGGAACAAGACTTCTGGTCAGGTGACTACAGGGTTATAAACACAGAATCAAATAGGGGTAATGCAGGAGTAGGTTTAATAATGAATAGGAAAATAGGAATGCGGGTAAGCTACTACAAAAAGCATAGTGAACGCATTATTGTGGCCAAGATAGATACGAAGCCCACACCTACTACAGTAGTACAAGTTTATATACCAACTAGCTCTGCAGATGACGAAGAAATTGAAGAAATGTATGATGAAATAAAAGAAATTATTCAGATAGTGAAGGGTGACGAAAATTTTATAGTTATGGGTGACTGGAATTCGGTAGAAGGAAAAGGGAGAGAAGGAAACGTAGTAGGTGAATATGGATTGGGGTAAGAAATGAAAGAGGAAGCCGCCTGGTAGAATTTTGCACAGAGCACAACTTAATCATAGCTAACACTTGGTTTAAGAATCATGATAGAAGGTTGTATACATGGAAGAACCCTGGAGATACTAAAAGGTATCAGACAGATTATATAATGGTAAGACAGATATTTAGGAACCAGGTTTTAAATTGTAAGACGTTTCCAGGGGCAGATGTGGACTCTGACCACAATCTATTGGTTATGACCTGTAGATTAAAACTGAAGAAACTGAAAAAAAGGTGGGAATTTAAGGAGATGGGACCTGGATAAACCGAAAGAACCAGAGGTTGTACAGAGCTTCAGGGAGAGCATAAGGGAACAATTGACAGGAATGGGGGAAAGAAATACAGTAGAAGATGAATGGAAAGCTTTGAGGGATCAAGTAGTGAAGGCAGCAGAGGATCAAGTAGGTAAAAAGACGAGGGCTAGTAGAAATCCTTGGGTAACAGAAGAAATATAAAAATGCAGTAAATGAAGCAGGCAAAAAGGAATACAAACGTCTCAAAAATGAGATCGACAGGAAGTGCAAAATGGCTAAGCACGGATGGCTAGAGGACAAATGTAAGGATGTAGAGGGTTATCTCACTAGGGGTAAGATGGATACTGCCTACAGGAAAATTAAAGGGACCTTTGGAGATAAGAGAACCACCTGCACGAACATCAAGAGCTCAGATGAAAACCCAGTTCTAAGCAAAGAAGGGAAAGCAGAAAGGTGGAAGGAGGATATAGAGGGTCTATACAAGGGTGATGTACTTGAGGACAATATTATGGAAATGGAAGAGGATGAAGATGAAATGGGAGGTACGATACTGCGTGAAGAGTTTGACAGAGCACTGAAAGACCTGAGCCGAAACAAGGACCCCGGAGTAGACAACATTCCATTGGAACTACTGACGGCCTTGGGAGAGCCAGTCCTGACAAAACTCTACCATCTGGTGAGCAAGATGTATGAAACAGGCGAAATACCCTCAGACTTCAAGAAGAATATATTAATTCCAGTCCCAAAGAAAGCAGCTGTTGACAGGTGTGAACATTACCGAACAATAAGTTTAATAAGCCACAGCTGCAAAATACTAACACGAATTCTTTACAGATGAATGGAAAAACTAGTAGAAGCCGACATCGGGGAAGATCAGTTTGGATTCCGTGGAAATACTGGAACACGTGAGGCAATACTGACCTTACGACTTATCTTAGAAGAAAGATTAAGGAAAGGCAAACATACGTTTCTAGCATTTGTAGACTTAGAGAAAACTTTTGACAATGTTAACTGGAATACTCTCTTTCCAATTCTGAAGGTGGCAGGGGTAAAATACAGGGAGCGAAAGGCTATTTACAATTTGTACAGAAACTAGATGGCAGTTATAATAGTCGAGGGACATGAAAGGGAAGCAGTGGTTGGGAAGGGAGTAAGACAGGGTTGTAGCCTCTCCCCGATGTTATTCAATCTGTATATTGAGCAGGCAGTAAAGGAAACAAAAGAAAAATTCGGAGTAGGTATTAAAATCCATGGAGAAGAAATAAAAACTTTGAGGTTCGCCGATGACATTGTAATTCTATCAGAGACATAAAGGACTTGGAAGATCAGTTGAATGGAATGGATAGCGTCTTGAAAAGAGGATATAAGATGAACAACAAAAGGAAAACGAGGATAATGGAATGTAGTCGAATTAAGTCGGGTGATGCTGAGGGAATTAGATTAGGAAATGAGACACTTAAATTAGTAAAGGAGTTTTGCTATTTGGGGAGCAAAATAAGTGATGATGGTCGAAGTAGAGAGGATATAAGATGTAGACTGGCAATGGCAAGGAATGCGTTTCTGAAGAAGAGAAATTTGTTAACATCGAGTATAGATTTAAGTGTCAGGAAGTCATTTCTGAAAGTGTTTGTATGGAGTGTAGCCATGTATGGAAGTGAAACATGGACGATAAATAGTTAGGACAAGAAGAGAATAGAAGCTTTTGAATTGTGGTGCTTCAGAAGAATTCTGAAGATTAGATGGGTATATCACATAACTAATGAGGTATTGAATAGAATTGGGGAGAAGAGAAGTTTGTGGCACAACTTGACTAGAAGAAGGGATCGGTTGGTAGGAAATGTTCTGAGACATCAAGGGATCACCAATTTAGTATTGGAGGGCAGCGTGGAGGGTAAAAATCGCAGAGGGAGACCAAGAGATGAATACACTAAGCAGATTCAGAAGGATGTTGGTTGCAGTAGGTACTGGGAGATGAAGAAGCTTGCACAGGATAGAGTAGCATGGAGAGCTGCATCAAACCAGTCTGCGGACCGGATACGACAACAACAACATCGGTCCTGTCACATTTCCTTGGGGGTTCTCTGACGATAACCTTGTCTATCATGAATACTCGCCATCGAGGACAACTTACAGTCTTCGAGCCACTCCAATATTTTTTCCTTTATTGCAAGTGTAATGTCCAGGAAACTAACTCATCACAAACATGAAATTATTGCAATCTGTCTGGCGAAGGAAGCTGCAGAACCGGGTGAACGAGGCATCCATTTCCATGGACTCGGCTTCTATGGAACACGCAGCCACAACGTATCTCCAGCACGGAATCACACGAACGAATGAACACATAAAACTGCAACGAGTCACTTTTCTGAATAGTTATTTATGATTCCATGAACCGATTTTTAAAGCTTTTCAGGTTCATCTTCAGATGGTTTCCTGTAAGTTACGGCACTATTTCTAGCATAATGCTGGTTGCTGGCTTGCGACGGTATGGGCGGGAATTCTCGTTAGTGTCCATCTGTCTCCTTCCATTTTGATGGCCACTGTCTGTATTCATTTACACTGTGACAGCGAAACTTTGCTAGCATCCAACATGTGCTAGACAACAGTTGTATATTTATGCATTTACATTCAATTAACACTCACGGGTTCTAAAATATCCGTAATGGATTAGCTTAATCTTCCTCAAGATTTAATTAATTTGTTGGTTAATTTCTATTTTCTGTTATATCTTTCATTATTAACTTTATTCCATTATTGCGTGAACTTTCAAAACTTTTCCAACGATAAAATTTATAAAGTTCATAAGATAATAATAAAAGTTACTCCGTAGCTTAGCCGTCAGCATTTCTGACATCGGAGATCAAAATTGCATAGCTGAGAGAGCGACCTAAAGGCTTCCTCAATGACCGAGTTCAAAAGGTGTTTCTGCGATTGGAAAATGGGCTAGTATATGTTTTTAAAATCTAATGGGGACTATTGGTGGTAAGTTCTTATGGGAGCGAACTGCTGAGGTCATCGGTCCAAAGCGGATAACATTAATGTGAGCGAATAAATAAAATTCTTTGAAAAAGATAAAAATTGCTTTTTTTAACACTACTCAGACTGCTAGTGGTTACTTGTTACCCGATATAACAGCAGTAACTTTTACTCATGTCGTTGAGGAGCGACAGTGTTTGGTAAGACGGTGTCGCAGAACGTTAGCAAAACCGTCCGAGTGACTGAGCAACATTTGTTACGTAGGGAAAAGAATGTGAGAGTAGATTCACCCTATGTTTGACTGTAGCTAACACATGTAATACGCGGTCCAGTCACGTTAATGTGACCACCGCCTATGCTCGACGTCAACGCGCAATGACCACTCACATACGGCAGATGGCACCGCTAGCAATGGAGGGTATATAAAGCGTATCGGGAGGGAGAGGGGGCGCAGACAACTCGCACTGTACGTGCACGCTTCAAAGACCAAAGGGATGAGTTCACTGTGTCGCGGGGGAGGAGGGGGGGGGGAGAAGAGGAAAACAGTGCTCTCGTTGTCGTAATGCGAGGCGATTTATCTGACGTCCAAAATGGTATGATGATTGGCTTTCGGACCGAGGATGGATGTATTTCCGAAATGACTAACTTTCTAAAATGTTAGCGTGCCGCCGTGCTTTAAGTGTAACCTAAATGGCAGAATAGCGCTGTCTAAAACCGACATGGTGAACGACGGCAGCGAAGTTGTGTGGGGACGAAATGACGTGCAACTGTTGAGCAATTGACCGCCCAGGTGAACCAAGGGGCTACCAACAGTGTCTCCTCGGCAACCATTAAGCGTGCGTTGCTGCATATTGGCCTCCGCAGCAGGCGCCTTATTCATGCACCAAAGCTGCTGTTTATCGGCGACGACGGCTGGAATTTGCACGCCAATACCGCAACTGGATGTCCACTGAGTGCGGCAAGTGGCATTCCCATATGGACGCTGTCTTATGCTCCATCGGACACATGGCCGTTGGCGTGAACAGCATGAAACAACCTGCAGCAATTGTCGAAGCGTTATGGTCTGAGGAATGTTTTATTGGCACCACTGGGTGATCTCGTCATTCTGGAAGACATAATGGATCAATACAGGTATGTATCTATCCTTTGGGACCATGGACATCCCTACATGCAGTGTGTACTTCCTCGAGACAGTGGCTTCTTCCAGCAGGACAATGCAAGATGCCAAACAGATTGCACGGTACTAAGAGCACCGTTATGAGTTCACCTTACTACTCTGGCCACCAAACTCTCCGGATTTAAGCCCAATCGAGAATCTGTGAAACCATCTCAATCGACACACACATTGGCCATTGCGCTGGAGTCGGCATTGCTCCAGATCCCTATCGGTATCTTCCAGCACCTCACTGACTCTCTTTCTGCACGTCTCTCAGCAGTCCGTGCTGTAAAGGTGGTTATTCGGGCTCCTGACAGGTGGTCAAATTAAAGTGACTGGACGGCGTGTGTATGTGGCGCACACTAAGTGATACTGCGCAGTGCGTTAGTTACCTTGATGCCGTAATTGGATTCTTCGTAGATGATTGATATGTAAGACCATCCCATGCGACGCACAATCTCTACCATGGCTTTCACTTGGTAGTGGTCGGAGGGGATGGTGCGCGAGAAGAACTCGAAGCGCTGCTTGTTGCTCAGCTCCGGACTCGTCGAGAAGAACGAGACCTGCAAAGAGAACACAGGAGCTCTTAGTCGTGGCGTCTTCATACCGGAAGAATCCGTAAATCTGTCCAAAGCTTACAAACTTTACGTAGTGCCTGGTGTATCTTCGAATGTAAATAAATAACAACACATAAAATGGCGGCACACACTACTTGCTACTTTAGGTTTGTCTCGTACTACTACACACTGCCACATGGACCATCACTGCGCATTGGCTATGGTTCGTACGAAAAGGAACAAGAAACAGTGAAAAATTGATAATGAAACTTAACAACAAATTAAAAAAACACGTTCTCAAAACTGACTAAAAATGTAAAATAAATTTTCCTAGCCCATACTGATTCCTAACGCCACAAAGGCAATACTGAAACATTGTGCTATTGAATTTCAAATAGCTATGACAATAATGCTAGAATATAAAACGAAAAACGTGGGGCGGATACAATAACTAACTGATGCATAAATAGTTCACCCAAGTAACTAACAATTGTATTGCACTACAAAGGATATGAGCTTTCCTGTGATTTTTCTCAACGAAAGCTGCTCTCTGCACTCACTATTACCTATTTCAAGTCTACAAGTATTGTAATAACTACTAAAAATTGACAAGCACAAATTTACAGGGCTCTCTGCATGGGTTTAACAATCTGTATGGACTAGGAGAAATCATTTGATACGGTTTAGTTCATTTTATCAACGTGTTCTGTTTAAAAGTACTTTATTTAAATAACTGTGTTCTGATTTTTAGTCTTGTGTATCTGTGAAATTAGTCAAGCGCGTTCCAACATTTTGATGAGATTACAACAGAGACCGGTAAATATTACGTAATTTCAGTTTCTCTTCACCGCAGTCATCTAGTAGATTGCTTCCGTTTACGTATATCTCAGAAAAAATAAAAATCAGAGAGATTCACCCTTAGACGGATGCTTACCAGCAATCGTTCTTGCCGTGAAATTTTCACGGCTGGAACAGGAAAAGGGGGCACACAAAGTACCCTCCACCACACACCAGACACTAAAGAGAGTTAGCATTGGATTGCCTTCCACTTCTGAAATATGTTGAAAGTGTCAAGTCTCTAGACATCGGGAAGCTAGTTTAAAACCCATCGGAAAATTTGTAACGAATTAGTAGTGCATTATCATCCTGTTCTGAGCTATGTTTAAAGTTTCAAGTCTGTAGCTCATCGGGAAATGAGTTTAAAAGTAATTGCAAAATTTGTGCCGAACAGCCAAACAGACAAGAAAGCGACCTAATACAAACATGACAAAAAAATCCGCTTAAATCAGTCACAACAACCACGCTCACAAGCATATAGTACCAGATGGAAATGTCGTGTGGCTAGGGCCTCCCGTCGGGTAGACCGTTCGCCTGGTGCAGGTCTTTCGATTTGACGCCACTTCGGCGACCCGCGTGTCGATGGGGATGAAAATGATGATGATTAGGACAACACAACACCCAGTCCCTGAGCGGAGAAAATTTCCGACCCAGCCGGGAATCGAACCCGGGCCCTTAGGATTGACAGTCTGTCACGCTGACCACTCAGCTACCGGGGCGGACATAGTACCAGATGAACTAGAACATGGGACACGACAGCAGCATAAACATAGGGTCAAAAAGCGGAAACAGGAAACCGGTTCTCGATGAGATACTAGGGTGTGCTGAAAAGTAATACCTCCGAATTTTTTATGTGGAAACTCTTAAATCTATACAAATAATACAAACGTTATTAACATTCTACATTTTTGTTCGCCACGTCTACGTATTTATTTCTCAATATAGTCATTTTTAAATGAAACAAATGTTATTAACAGTCTACATCTTTATTCTTCATGTCTACATATTTCCTCAACACAGTCATCTGGGCGACGAACACTTTTCTCACAAAGAGAGACAAGTTATTTGATACTGTCACTGTAGAACGTTTGACTGTTGACGGACCCACAACTTCACCTCTACTTGCACCGCTTCATCACTATCAAAATAAAGTCCTCGGACGTGTCCTTCAAGTTTTGGAAACATATGAAAATCGGATGCGGTCAACTTGGGACTTTATAGAGGATAATCGATGCCAGTGAACCCGAGATATGGATTGTTGCAGCACTCGTGTGTGCTTTGGCGTAGTTATGCCGAAGGAGACGGTACTCAAAGTGTAGACGAACTCTTCGAATTCGTGCTTCAGTTTCTCACCAATCGATATGATTGCCTAAACTACCACCATGTAATACGCTACAGTTCGGAACCCTCTACCTGCAGAGGGTAGCAACTTGCGTCAAGCGGGAAAATCGACCAAGTAATATACGCAGCATGTAATACATTGCTGGGAAAAATTTGCAACACCAAAGAAATTTTTAATGTAGAGTAACGAAATTTCGGGAATGCATTTATCTAAGCAGCATATTTAGATGATTAACACTACAACATCACAGGTTAATGCAAGCGCGAGATAAGCCATTGAAAATGTGAAACGCTGGTACATTAATAACTGGTGTAACCGCCAGATTGTTGAACGCAAGCATGTAAACGTGCATGTGTATTGTATAAGTGCCGGATGTCAGTTTGTGGGATCGAGTTCCACGCCTGTAGCACTTCGTCGGTCAATACAGGAACGGTTAATGCTGTTTGTGGATGTCACTGGAGTTGTCCAACGATGTCCCACACGTTCTCGATTGGGGACAGATATGGTGATCATGCTGCTCGTGAATGACAGCCAACAGGTCTAAACAACAGATCGACGTACAAATTTGCAGTCGGAGTGCGTTAAATAATGGCGAGAGTGCAACTGTTGTCATACTAAATCGCACCCCAGATCATAACGCCAGGTGTAGGTCCAATACGTGTAGCACGCAGACAGATTATTTGCCGGCCACAACTGGCCTCCTTCAAACCAACATACGGCCATTACTGGCACCGAGATACAATTATATTTCACCAGAAAACGCAACAGACTTGCACACTGTCCCCAATGAGCTCGCGCTTGACACAACCGAAATCGCATATGATGGTGGTTTGAGGTCAGTGAGATACACGCTACAGGGCGCATGGCTCGCAGTTGTCTTAGAAGTAACCGACTTGTGACAGTTCGTTGTGTCACTGTGGTGCCAATTGCTTCTCGAAGTGGTGCTGCAGATACAGTTATGATGCGCCAAAGTGAGATGTTGATAATGGCGTCTTTGTCGTCTTAAAGGCATTCTTGACTAGCATCAACTCACAACGATCCAATCTGACAGGTAACTGACGCTCACGACCATTGCAGCTTGTATTTCTGGCAAACCTGATTTGCATCCTCATCGTCGCGCTGCTAAAGCCACAGTTATGCAACTGGCGCAAAATTTGAACAGGCGTCATCCTTCAGATATAGATCATGTCTATCAACTTTCGTTCTATGTCGCACAACTCCTTCTTGGTGCTGCGACTTTTTTTCCAATGTTGAGATCAGAATAAAAAATTGAGAGGCATTAGTTTTCAGCGCGCCCTCCTACAACCACAAACAGGCACACACTACACAAAGAATATCAGATATTTTCAGAAGACAAGGTGCAAAAATTTCATAGCAAACCCACAACTCAGTATAAAATAGTTCCGTAAAATAATAGCACAACCAGATCTATTCCAGAATGAGCGGTTCAGTACTTAAAACGAACGTAAATGGAATATACTATGGCGACATTTGATGTCTGATATAAAAAGGATAGATGTGTGGAACAGATCACTCAAGGATAAGCAATAGAAAACACCTACTCAAATTTCTAACACTTAGAATATTTACAAGAAAACAACTGAAAAGAGACAGCTGATCAGTTCCTAAATAATCTGGTGAACTATGCACTTCCTAAATAAAAGCGAGCATATAGTTTCATATTAAATATAAACAAGAAATTTCTCTCGTTGGCACACCATCCCTTCCGTTCAGCGCCGCTAAAACTTTTCTATGTTTACTCCTTTACGCAACCACCCTACTCCCTACATAAATCTCCTTATTTAAACAAATTATAACAGAACACACACACACATACACACACATAGACACACACACACACACACACACACACACACACACACTGCTGGTCAGCATTAAAATAGTGATACGAGACCGTGCATATACACAATTAGTATTGTAGGTGATATGGGAGTGCGAAATTTGTTACAATAAGTAATAATAATAATAATAATAATAATATTATTATTATTAATGATAATAAACATACATTCAGCAACAGAAAGATTCACATTAAGCAGAAAGGAAGGAGGAAGGGGATTTATCGCCATAAAAACCTACATTATGGACAGGCAGACAATTTAAGAAAATTCTTTCTAGAACGAGCAGAAACTAGCAAAATACACAAAGCAATCACTCATATAAATACATCGGCTACACCACTGCAACTTCATAACCACTTCTACAACCCTTTAGATCACATAACATCAACAGATACGAAGAAAGTAAATTGGAAAAGGAAAACACTACATGGCAAGCACCTGTATCATCTAACACAGCCACACATCGATCAAGACGCATCCAACACATAGCTAAGAAAAGGCAATATATACAGTGAGACTGAAGGATTCATGTTTGCAATACAGGATCAAACAATAAACACCAGATATTACAGCAAGCATATTATTAAAGATCCCAATACTACAACAGATAAATGCAGACTTTGCAAACAACAAATAGAAACAGTAGATCACATCACAAGCGGATGTACAATATTAGCAAATACAGAATACCCCAGAAGACATGACAATGTAGCAAAAATAATACATCAACAGCTTGCCTTACAACATAAACTTATAAAACAACACGTTCCCACATACAAGTATGCACCATAAAATGTACTGGAGATTGATGAATACAAATTATACTGGAACAGAACCATTATAACAGATAAAACAACACCACATAACAAACCTGACATCATACTCACAAAGAAAAAGAAGAAATTAACACAACTAATCGAAATATCCATACCCAATACAACAAATATACAAAAGAAAACAGGAGAAAAAATTGAAAAATACATCCAACTGGCTGAGGAAGTCAAGGACATGTGGCATCAGGATAAAGTTGACATTATACCAATTATACTATCAACTACAGGAGTCATACCACACAATATCCACCAGTACATCAATGCAATACAGCTACATCCAAACTTATATATACAACTACAGAAATCCGTAATTATTGATACATGTTCAATTACCCGAAAGTTCCTAAATGCAATATAACATATACCGTACAGTTAAAAGGAAGTGACGCTTGATCAAGGTCCGCGTCACTTTCCATTTTTAACCAGACTTAACGTCTGAGAAAGTAAAGAAATAATAATAATAATAATAATAATTTTATGAGGAAAAATTTTCTACAAAATTGCGGAGTGCGAAAAAAAAAAATTAGCTCAAATGCCTCTGAGCACTATGGGACTTAACATCTGAGGTAATTAGTCCCCTAGACTTAGAACTACTTAAACATAACTAACCTAAGGACGTCACACACATCCATGCCCGAGGCAGGATTCGAACCTGCGACCGTAGCAGTCACGCGGTTCCGGACTGAAGCGCCTAGAACCGCTCGGCCACCGCGGCCGGCTGTGGAATTGACTTGTACCTGCTAATTCTCGTTTATTTTAGAATCAAGGTACAGCCGATTTCGCAATAATGAATCGGATCTTTTGGTTAAATCTGGCTGGATTACATTAAGCCATTAAAACTATATTGTCTCCCAAGGCTCTATAAGACACATACCCTGATATCATCAATGCAATGGATGTTGAAAGATAATCAGATAATTACGGGTCATTTCTGAGAGATATTCTCATTTGCCCCAGTGTTATCTAAAATACATTCATTGCACTGATTATGCCAGAATATGTGTCTTAGAGAACATAGGGAGATCATATTGATTTAGTGGCTTAATGTAATTCAGCCAAATTTAACATGAAGATGCGATTCATCATCGCGAAACCAGTTACACCTTGTTTCCACAATAAACCAGGATTGGCAGCTACAAGCGGGCTCTACAACTTCTTAAATTTCTTTTTTAAACGTTTAACTATGAATCAAGAATCATGAAAGAAAGCTGTATACGTGGAAGAAGCCTGGAGATACTAAAAGGTATCAGATAGATTATATAATGGTAAGACAGATTTAGGAACCAGGTTTTAAATTGTAAGACATTTCCAGGGGCAGATGTGGACTCTGACCACAATCTATTGGTTATGAACTGTAGATTAAAACTGAAGAAACTGCAAAAGGGTGGGAATTTTAGAAGATGGGACCTGGATAAACTGACTAAACCAGAGGTTGTACAGAGTTTCAGGGAGAGCGTAAGGAAACAAATGGCAGGAATTGGGGAAAGAAATACAGTAGAAGAAGAATGAGTAGCTTTGAGGGATGAAGTAGTGAAGGCAGCAGAGGATCAAGTAGGTAAAAAGACGAGGGCTAGTAGAAATCTTTGGGTAACAGAAGAAATATTGAATTTAATTGATAAAAGGAGAAAATATGAAATGTAGTAAATGAAGCAGGCAAAAAGGAATACAAACGTCTCAAAAATGAGATTGACAGGAAGTGCAAAATGGCTAAGCAGGGATGGCTAGAGGATAAATGTATGGATGTAGAGGCTTATCTCACTAGGGGTAAGATAGATACTGTCTATAGAAAAATTAAGGAGATCTTTGGAGAAAAGAGAACCACTTGTATGAACATCAAGAGCTCAGATGGAAACCCAGTTCTAAGCAAAGAAGGGAAAGCAGAAATGTGGAAGGAGTATATAGAGGTTCTATACAAGGGCGATGTACTTGAGGACAATATTATGGAAATGGTAGAGGATGTAGATGAAGAGTTCGACAGAGCACTGAAAGACCTGAGTCGAAACAAGGCCCCCGGAGTAGACAACAATCCATTAGAACTACTGACGGCCTTGGGAGAGCCAGTCCTGACAAAACTCTACCATCTGGTGAGCAAGATGTATGAGACAAGCGAAGTACCCTTAGACTTCAATAAGAATATAATAATCCCAATCCCAATGAAAGTAGGTGTTGACAGATGTGAAAATTACCGAATTATCAGTTTAATAAGTCAAGGCTGCAAAATACTAACGCGAATTCTTTACAGACGAATGGAAAAACTGGTAGAAGCCGACCCTTGGGAAGATCAGTTTGGATTCCGTAGAAATGTTGGAACACGTGAGGCAATACTGGCCCTACGGCTTAACTTAGAAACTAGATTAAGGAAAGGCAAAGCTACGTTTCTAGCATTTGTAGACTTAGAGAAAGCTTTTGACAATGTTAACTGGAATACTCTCTTTCAAATTCTGAAGGTGGCAGAGGTAAAATACAGGGAGCGAAAGGCTATTTACAATTTGTACAAAAACCAGATGGCAGTTATAAGAGTCGAGGGACATGAAAGGGAAGCAGTGGTTGGGAAGGGAGTAAGACAGGGTTGTAGCCTGTCCCCGATGTTATTCAATCTTTATATTGAGCAAGCGGTGAAGGAAACAAAAGAAAAATTCGGTGTAGGTATTAAAATCCATGCAGAAGAAATAAAAACTTTGAGGTTCGCCGATGACATTGTAATTCTGTCAGAGACAGCAAAGGACTTGGAAGAGCAGTTGAACGGAATGGATGGTGTCTTGAAGGGAGGATATAAGATGAACATCAACAAAAGCAAAACGAGGATAATGGAATGTAGTCGAATTAAGTCGGGTGATTTTGAGGGTATTATATTAGGAAATGAGACAATGTAGTAAAGGAGTTTTGCTATTTGGGGAGCAAAATAACTGATGATGGTCGAAGTAGAGACGATATAAAATGTAGGCTGGCAATGGCAAGGAAAGCGTTTCTGAAGAAGAGAAATTTGTTAACATCGAGTATTGATTTAAGTGTCTGGAAGTCATTTCTGAAAGTATTTGTATGGAGTGTAGCCATGTATGGAAGTGAAACATGGACGATAATTAGTTTAGGCCAAACGAGAATAGAAGCGTGCGAAATGTGGTGCTACAGTATAATGCTGAATATTAGATGGGTAGATCACATAACTAATGAGGTGTTGAATAGGATTGGGGAAGAGAAGTTTGTGGCACAACTTGACTAGAAGAAGGGATCGGTTGGTAGGACATGTTCTGTGGCAGCAAGGGATCACCAATTTAGTATTGGAGGGCAGCTGGGGGGGGGGGGGGGGGTAAAAATCGCAGTGGGAGACCAAGAGATGAATACACTAAGCAGATTCAGAAGGATGTAGGTTGCAGTAGGTATTGGGAGATGAAGAAGCTTGCACAGGATAGAGTAGCATGGAGAGCTGCATCAAACCAGTCTCAGGACTGAAGACCACAACAACAACAAACTATGAATAGATTAAATTACGGTTGCCCACGTAGATACTTATTAGTGCACAAAACTGCCGCCCCCGGAACAATCAATGGCTCCATCTTGGCTGGGCATCAAGGCAAGCCGTGCTTGGACGACAGATACATGTATGTCACTGCGTGCTGCTTTATTCCGGAACAGTGGTGGCAAGTGTGTGTGATAAACTGTGAGAATACCTCGCAGTGTATGCGCTATAACAGTGCAGGAACACGGCACATTTTGAGGACCAAATATGGATTCCTGGAGAAACTAATGCTCATCGAAAGTGACAAAGTATTCAGTGAGGTTTAAACTAACGAAACGGTTTAATTTTGAAGCTACCCAAAGTGGAAGGAGGTTGCTGACGTCAGTGTCATCAGACAAGAGGTGCCAAACTGCTATAGTAACTAGCCTGTTCATTGCTTTCGTAATGTTAATCTCGTGTTTGGCCCCCAAAAGACGAAAAGAATCAAATAGTTCCGGCATATCAATGATGGTTCTTTAGAATCTTCCCATGTGTTTTTTGTGTTTTGTTGATTGATATTTGTTAACCAGGTTACTATGCCTGCTCCCACGAGGTATTGGTTCGTGGTTACCAGAAGGTTTACGAAATCTATTGTCAGAAGTGAGACACATACTTGTGAGCAAGGGGAAGCCCTATTTTTGCATTGGCATTAACTCACTGGAACAGAAGTGGAACAAAATTATCAAACATAATCATCCATTTACAGTTGTGAAGCTACAGTCATCATCTGAGCCAGGAGTAAACTATGGTCGTGGTCGCAAATTCGTAGCTGTCTGTAGCAATGGCAGACATCATACTATATATTCGATTATTGAGTAATATACTGCAACCCGAATTTATTTGGCATCACGGTGTTTTTTCAGAGTCCTGCCAGCATCATGGCCTTTCGTTGTCGTTTTTTCTTATTAGGATTTTCCTATAGACCCGTATACAAGATGCTGTGGTAAATGTGAATATTCAGCGTGCCGAAACATCCAATATTCCATTCTTCCTGACCAACTGGTCACATACATTGGTTATAAATACGAGTACGAAATCTCATACTAGTGAACGAATAAGAATAACAACAGTAGCAATGACATATTAATAATGAAAGAAATTTATTGTATGACAGAATAACGTTGATGATTAAATATAAAAATAAGTAAAAATAATCTGATCGTTCAGCTGGCGCAATGCGAACTTTTTCTCAGCATTTCGTTAATAAATTTCATACTGGCTATTTGCAGAAGAAAATGACAAAAACTGAAGCAATACACATCGATAGGCAAACGACATCTGAACCAGCAGCTATCCTTGCTGTAGATTACGAAACAAGCATGGTGCCACGGAGGTAACATGGCAAAGCTGCGTTCATTTCTCTGTAGTTGCTCTGGTGGTAGTTTATGCAGACAGTTCGTAACACGAGAGACGAAATCAGCTGCATTTTGAGCCTAGAATGGCCTTTCTAGTATTGAAAACTTATATTTACGATTTCGATGTCATATAAATGCAGTGAATATCCAGATTACTTCATCAGTACGAACAGATAATTTAACGAGAATATAGCAGAGTCGCTTAGCATCAATAGCGAAAGTGAGTGAACGATCACAATGCTTCTGAAAATCGTCAGAAATGTTGACAAGGCCGAAATACGGTATGAAAAACTTCATGGAAGCTCACAATGTCCTCACTTTTATCCGCAGCCTGCTCCAGCCAGCCCTCAGTAGAACTGCGCTACCAAACGCCGATCTAAGATAAGCCTTCAAATGGACAAAAGGTTGCTTCAGAGGAAGATACAAATGAATTTCATACTTATTCTGATGGGCCTGCGGTGAAAACGTATTATATCAAAACTGAAAGAGAGTGCAAAGCGACCTTGTCCAATGCAGGAATCACTAATGTATTACACGATGTTGACCTCGAACGGACTTACTTATGTCTGGACTTGTATCATGCACAACTAGAAAATGAGAACTACCACCTAAATGTGAAGATACTAATACATCGATGCCTAATTGTAGATTCACAAAATAAAATGGAATGTGTTACTAATGAAGCAGAAGCAAAACAGAATAAAGTGGCAAATGTGTAGTTGTACACTTTCATAAATTTTTCACCTTCAGATCTAGCATATGTAATGTGTACTAAAAGCGTTTTTCATTGCTTCCGTATTGTTTCCCATCTTGTTTGATACCGAAATGGACAAAAAAATACAAATTCGTTTCGCTGGCGGTAGTTGAGAATATTTTCAGAAAATTTCAGTTGTTTTGTTGGTAATATAATGTGCTATTTGCGAAGCAGATGACTATGGCACCTCCTACGATGCCAGGAGACATTTGACGTGGAGGGTTAAGAGGTGTCACTTACGTGTGACAGTTAACAAATGAAATTAAGTAGTAGCGAAAGGGATTGATAAGACACAGCTTTTACAACAAAACTGGAACTGATTTCGAAAAAGCTAAAATTTTGTAAAAAGAGAATTTTAGAACTATGTAAGGATGTAGAGGCTTATCTCACTAGGGGTAAGATAGATACTGCCTACAGGAAAATTAAAGAGACCTTTGGAGATAAGAGAACC
Source organism: Schistocerca nitens (assembly GCF_023898315.1). Taxonomy (NCBI): domain Eukaryota; kingdom Metazoa; phylum Arthropoda; class Insecta; order Orthoptera; family Acrididae; genus Schistocerca; species Schistocerca nitens. Next base: position 419,091,670 of record NC_064617.1, on the reverse strand, counting down.
ACTTGTATGAATATCAAGAGCTCAGATGGAAACCCAGTTCTAAGCAAAGAAGGGAAAGCAGAAATGTGGAAGGAGTATATAGAGGTTCTATACAAGGGCGATGTACTTGAGGACAATATTATGGAAATGGAAGAGGATGTAGATGAAGATGAAATGGGAGATACGATACTGCGTGAAGAATTTGACAGAGCACTGAAAGACCTGAGTCGAAACAAGGCCCTGGGAGTAGACAACATTCCATTAGAACTACTGATGGCCTTGGAAGAGCCAGTCCTGACAAAACTCTACCATCTGGTGAGCAAGATGTATGAGACAAGCGAAATACCCTCAGACTTCAAGAAGAATATAATAATTTCAATCCCAAAGAAAGCACGCGTTGACAGATGTGAAAATTACCGAACTATCAGTTTAATAAGTCACAGCTGCAAAATACTAACACGAATTCTTTACAGACGAATGGAAAAACTGGTAGAAGTCGACCTCGGGGAAATTAGTTTGGATTCCGTAGAAATATTGGAACACGTGAGGCAATACTGACCTTACGACTTATCTTAGAAGACAAATTAAGGAAAGGCAAACCTACGTTTCTAGCATTTGTAGACTTAGAGAAAGCTTTTGACAATGTTAACTGGAATATTCTCTTTCAAATTCTAAAGGTGGCAGGGTTAAAATATAGGGAGCCAAAGGCTATTTACAATTTGTACAGAAACCAGATGGCAGTTATAAGAGTTGAGGGACATGAAAGGGAAGCAGTGGTTGGGAAGGGAGTGAGACAGGGTTGCAGCCTCTCCCCGATGTTATTCAATCTTTATATTGAGCAAGTAGTAAAGGAAACAAAAGAAAAATTGGGAGTAGGTATTAAAATCCATGGAGAAGAAATAAAAACTTCGAAGTTCGCCGATGACATTGTAATTCTGTCAGAGACAGCAAAGGACTTGGAAGAGCAGTTGAGCGGAATGGACATTGTCTTGAAAGGAGGATATAAGATGAACATCAACAAAAGCAAAACGAGAGCAATGGAATGTAGTCGAATTAAGTCGGGTGATGCTGAGGGAATTGTATTACGAAATGAGACACTTGAAGCAGTAAAGGAGTTTTGCTATTTGGGGAGCAAAATAACTGATGATGGTCGAAGTAGAGAAGATATAAAATGTAGACTGGCAATGGCAAGGAAAGCGTTTCTGAAGAAGAGAAATTTGTTAACATCGAGTATAGATTTAAGTGTCAGGAAGTCGTTTCTGAAAGTATTTGTATGGAGTGTAGCCATGTATGGAAGTGAAACATGGACGATAAATACTCGTAGTTTGGACAAGAAGAGAATAGAAGCTTTCGAATTGTAGTGCTACAGAAGAATGCTGAAGATTAGATGGGTAGATCACATAACTAATGATGAAGTATTGAATAGAATTGGGGAGAAGAGGAGTTTGTGGCATAGCTTTACAAAAAGAAGGGACCGGTTAGTAGGACGTGTTCTGAGGCATCAAGTGACCACAAAGTTAGCATTGGAGGGCAGCATGGAGGGTAAAAATCGTAGACGGAGACCAAGAGATGAATACACTAAGCAGATTCAGAAGGATGTAGATTGCAGTAAGTACTGGGAGATGAAGAAGCTTGCACAGGAGAGGGTAGCATGGAGAGCTGCATCAAACCAGTCTCAGGACTGAAGACCACAACAACAACAACATGTGGACAAGGCACTGCTACAGTAAATACTACCACATGGCCATACTCATAGCTGAGATAGACAGTTCGCAATGCGAAAGATGAGAGTAGGGATAGCTTATGCAATAATGGACTTGGATTCAAAAAACTAGCTCATGTAAGGAGTGTGTCAGAACTCTCCATTACATAAAACAATATATCCAACTTGACGCTATTCTTTGCATTGCGTAAGCACTCAGATATCGATAGTAACAATCTAAAGGCGAAACATGGGAGCGCTATTCCAAGCATGTTGTGAGATGAGGTCTGTCTGCGAGAGTGGCGTTACAATGTCGGTAGAGAGCTGGGAGACAGAAGACGTGTCATGCCTGATTTCATTTATACAGTCAGGTAAGATTTAGATGGCTGAATTACGCTTGAAGATGGAATTTGAGGTAAAATTCGCAAGCAGAGAGCAAAAGCAATTTGCAGGGTTAGGCTCGTGGTTGTTAGTCCGAGTTTGGGATAATGGCATATTTTGCTTGTCTGTGACAGAAGCCTCCTTATCCTCCAAATAATAATAATTATTCTACATATCTAAATAATATGCTGTGGTTACTAAATGTTAGTAGTTAAAAGCACCCAAGCAAATTCCTTTTAATTAAATTCATTCCTAGTAACAATAAGCTTTAGCCGCTTCTACTGTATGCTGCTGCGAATTGCTGTAAACCACATGGAAAAAGGCAGTCATCTAAAAGGGTGAGTGCAAAACAGAGACACTGACACACGACAACATGTCATGTACTTCCAATCCAGTAAACTCTGTTGCCTAAGTCAGATTCTGTATCATTTGAAAATTCTTGTTCAAATACACAGTACCGGCCGCGGTTCTAGGCGCTTGAGTCCGGAACCCCGCGCCTGCTACGGTCGCAGGCTCGAATCCTGCATAGGGCATGGATGTGTGTGACGTCCTTAGGTTAGTTATGTTTAAGTAGTTCTAAGTTCTAGGGCACTGATGACCTCAGATGTTAAGTCCCATAGTGCTCAGAGCCATTTGAACCAATACGCAGTCAGGCAGCTTATCCAAATGTTAGTTTTAAGTTTTTCTTGTAACGATCTGTTGACGGCTTAAATGACAGTGAAAATAAACTCATAAAACACGCACACATTTTCATGCATGTTAGATTCGGTTTATTGATAGCTCAGGTTGCTTATCGAGTTCATTTTCACGAACGAACATAGGAAATATTTAGTGTAGCAACGTTACATATGACGAACTCTGTTACTAGACGAAATCATTGGAAATTATAAAAACGCAGTCAGATCAGCGTTACACACACGGTAGCAATAGCTCCACTGCCTTGTTACTAATTACGCAAGTACTTCTTTTTCATAAATAATTGAGTCTTATTGTCCGTCTATGTTAATTATAAGACTGCGTATGACATATTTCACGACTCATTGTCGAGGACTAACAGTTAGGAACATCATTTGTTCCCGTGTGACATGATTGATCCTGATTGGCAGGCAATTTATCTTGCGTTAGCAGAAATCATTATCTCTGTTTCGTAAGTAATTTTGTTACGAGATAGATTCGCTTGTGAGAAATTATTTTCTGTCATACTTTTCTGATTATTACTAACGATGGCTCACAACACGGTATCCGCTAGTCGCATTAGGGACCTCAGGGAACTTGCAAATGCAGACACCACTAATGACGAGATTATGTCTCGAGAACATTCCCAGCCTTCAGACGCTGCAGCGGAAAATGTTCGCACAGGTAATGAGACACAAGTTTCTACTGCCTCATTACAAGGGTCAAGCATTGTAACGGATGAACTCAGGGGCAATACAGAAAGTACTGCCGAATTAACAAATAGTAAAGTATCAAAGCACAATGACACATGAAGACAAATCTTTCAGGAGACAGTAAATTCAGCTTCCGTAAGTCGTTCTGAGGTACAAGCAGCACGTCAGACGGCTTCACTCAATACCAATGTTCAATTAGGTAGGAATGACTCATTCAACACACTGTTAGAAACCATATTTAACAAGTTCCAACAAGATACACAAAAATTCCAACAATCATGCTTACAAAATCCCAACAAGAGACATAAACCATGTTAACTGAGTTTAAACAGGACGCACAAACAATGATAGAAGGCTTGAAAACTCAATTCACAACGTCAAGATTCTATGCTCTCACAGGAAAAAACGCACTGTGAGAATGGGATGAGCAGGCAGAAATGGAATGCCAATTCTTGAAGATCTCTGCTTGAAGCTAAAATATTAGGTCATCCAGACATATCCAAAGATTTTTGCTTGTCCTCAGACCCTTCCAAGGTTGGGCTTGGGGGATCATCTATTTCAAGTGATGGAGGAAAATGGTGTTATTCTACAAAGGAGTATAACCTTCGGTAGTCGCGTTCTGACAAAGTTAGAACGACATTACCCAATCACAGAACTGGAGCTATTAGCCACTGTATGGGCTTTTACGAAATTTCGTTATTTTCCATATGATAAAAACACTAAGGTCTATACAGACTATCATGCATTGCAGTTCCTAATGTCTTCAAAACTGACACAAGAGCGCCTAAGACGCTGGGCTCTGTATCTTCAAGAATTTCAAATGACCATTATCCGTTTCCCTGTTGAGCAGAATATTTGTTGCTGTTACGTTACACTCAATCACTCAATGAGATACACTAAGTGGGAATTATTAAGAATATTTCATCGGGGTGACAACAGAAAACCAGTCGAAGTTTGCAGGATACATCAGTCCCATACCCGCAAAACACTGCTAGGGCAACAGAGTTGCCAAACGATATACACAACGTTGTGAAGTCTTGACTACACTAGTGCCAAGAAGGATGCGTTTTTGTATCTGGAATCCAGCAGGATTAGATCTGGACAGGCAGCGTAGAGCGAGATACTGTGTTATCCAAATTTCAGACATATGGCGTGGCCCCATGTGTAAACAGAACAGGAAAGCGAGTGAAACCCCTTTGAGTGTCACTCCCATTTCTCTGACTGGTTCATGGTTGAAGCCTACGTAGTGATAATGTTTATGTGTACTGACAATCATCTGCATCTTTGAATGCAGACAAATACTTACAGAAAAGACTTCCTAACACTCAAACTCATATTTACTTCTGCTGCCATCAGGTATTCTGCAGGCCACATAGGAATCCAACACTTTCACCATCTCATTTCTCAACACAATCCACTCAACACCGCCTGACTTAATTCGACTACAGTTTATCAACCCTCTGTTCATGACTGTATTTCTAAAGACCGCAAAGCCGCCAGTGGTCACGTTTTCACGAGGCGTGAAGGAGCGGCGGCGCCGGCGGCCGCCACGATCACCCTAGGTAGATGTGGCACATTGAGCAAGCGAGCACCTGTAAAGTCTGCAGAGAATGAGGCCCCATACAAAATAGATCGAGTCTTTCTTGTACCTTTATGGATTGGAAGAGAGAAAAAGAATAGTAAAGTGAAGGTAGATTGTCATTTTGAATAGGCGAAGCACCTCAGCGTTTGGAGCCACGACGCCGAATAACAGAAATTGAGCTTACTTCTCCTCAATTTTTAATAACACACACAAGTCAATTCGACGCAAACCAAAACAGAGAGGAACATCTTACACCACTCGTATCAGACCCAAGACCCCGAATAAGCTAACCCAACAGCAGATGTACTTGCCCATCTCACACGAAACTTGATGCCACTGCTATAGATAGCAGCGATTTTGTCACCACGACCATAGTTTACTCATGGCACAGTTGTTGGTATAGAGTTACAACTGCTAATGGTAGACTGCTACTGTTCGGATGTGTTACGGCAGTCGATAAATTAAGATTTCTCCTTGCTGTTGTTTACATAGCTACGGAAACTGATACGGAAATTCCAGGTATCTAGTGCTTGGTTCACCTGTGAGAGTTAATTTGGAATACAATTCTGAAGTCTTCTGGCAGCGTCAATCCAATAACCCGTGAGAGCAGGCACAGTGGTCTTTTTTACCAATACCAAGGAACAAAACACGAAAAAAGTCGCTGTAGAGGTTCGAGGAACCATCAGTGACGTGGATTTGGATTCTTTTCATCATTTAGGAACCAGACAATAGAGGAACACCACGAAAGCAGTGAAGAGGCTAGTTAGCACATACGGTATTACACCATATATATAATCCGAAGGTGAAAAAAGCCCATGAAGGCACGGAACTGCACACTGCCGTCACCTGCGGTGTAGTTTTGTGTCAGTGAACATAATTTTCAGTTTCTTCTCTTCTGAACCCTCTAAAGAATGAACTACAGCGTGGCATCGAATAATCAGTTAACTGTGTTTCTTCTTGCTCCCATCCCCGCCAACATATTTCCGCATTCTCCCGGTAGTCTTGAAATTCCCTTTCCACGTGGTACAAGACTGCACACAGACAGTCAATTTCGAGATGCAAAGTATTTGAAATCTTACTGTTTCACGACGTGTGGGGCAAGGGTGATTAGTAATTACATTTTATTTCTTTGATATACTCGTAAGCTTTCGTTGCAAACTATTAAGTAAGTGTTTTAGGAGTTCGTATTTTGGGGACATTGTGATCTTGATGGAAAATTACATACTTCATTGTTTCACATGTCGTGTGCTGCATGAGAAAAACTAATATTACTAGCTTTGCTATCCCTACCCTGAAATTATTTAACATGGACGTTAGCAGCCCCCTCCCACACCAAAAATATTCAAAAATTTGATGATTGTGGACAAATCTAACCGGATGGATTTAAACACACATAGCTTGAAAGACCCGTCTGACAGCAGGTGTAAGACGATCATAAGCGTTTCGCTACAAAGCTGTACCTAGCGCAGATATAAATTGGCAACATTGTGCCATTGCTATTATGTGAAACGAAGACTCATTACAGTCATTTTCTCAGTAAAATAATGTGAGACTAGGTAAATGAGAACTGAAGTTAGTCTAAAATGTTTGCTGTTTAATTTCTATGAGAGATTTCACATGGAATTTTGTGTTATAATGCCTGTCTACGTAGTAGTGAGTTAGGACTAGCCACAGAAGTGTAATCCCCTGATTTTAAAATCATGCTCTTATGCTAACTAAAGTGACAAGAATTATTAATTGCAATAATTCATTACAAGACTCAGTGAAATAATTCTGTGGCAAATTAGTGAACGGCGCTTTACGTATGTAGGCTCGAACCCAACGAAAATACGCCAGCCGCAATTTCTGTTAACGACTTTTGAACTATGGCAAACCTAAAAAGCTAGATAATAACCAAAAGTAATATTCAATAATCATTAAAACATTTTCTCATTAACAATAACATTTTCAGAGGCATTATATGTGGCTTGAAGAAAAAATTATGAATTCTTGAGAATAATTTGCATGAAGAATCGCCTCTATAGGGAAAAGAAACGAGCTAAAATGACATTAAACAAAATTTTTGGTGAGTTTGTGATCGCATTGTCAGTATATAAAACTGCCGACTTTTCGGTCCCTGTCGAAAGATATCTTCTTCAGATTATAATGTAGTGAGGTGTTTTAATTCGCCGGCCGGTGTGGCCGTGCGGTTCTAGGCGCTTCAGTCTGGAACCGCGTGACCGCTACGGTCGCAGGTTCGAATCCTGCCTCGGGCATGGATGTGTGTGATGTCCTTAGGTTAGTTAGGTTTAAGTAGTTCTAAGTTCTACGGGACTGATGACCACCGATGTTAAGTCCCATAGTGCTCAGAGCCATTTGAACCATTTTTTTGTTTTAATTCGATCACAAACTGTAAAACAATTTCTGATACCTTATCATGTCTTGCATATTAGTGTAATACAATACTCATCACAGTAACAAGAGACGTCTGTCTCCGTTGCTGTTGAGCGTAAAATACAGATCGTAGACACTTCTTGAAGAGAATCACTCAACCACAATATGGCATTTTATGCTATCCAAAGTGACGAGTGATAGCTGGTGCTTTCGACAAAGGGTTAGGGACTGGAGCGCCTTTGCCGCAGCCGCTGACTGGTGCCAGAAAATGTGACCTGTAGAGCTCAGATGCATGTTGCGTTCAGAGACAGACTGCCAAGAAATCTGTCGTAAGAATGTTATTGGACGGAACTGTTATGACCGCTGTGTCAGGATGTAAAATACACTGTAGCTGTCCTACCATTACGTTGAGACGAAAGGTAACGAGTGGTCTCGATTCCCAGGCGTTGGTTTCAGAGACGCGAGGTTTACCATTAGACCACATGAGTGCATTTAGCTCAGCACCTCGAACAGTAGACAAGACTTCCTCCAGAAACTGCTGCAATCTACAACGTTGCAAAATTGTGCACGTAGCGGGACTTAGAGAATTATCTAGGTGGCCATTTTATTTATTCCATATCTCGACGGCGCGGACTTACACGCTGCGGCCGCCGACCTCCGGTCAAGTTTTATGTCAAATGTTTTCCAAATGCCGTTTTTCTTCGAACTGAATTGCAATTTCAACTTATACTAAAGGAATATACAGAATACTGATACAAACATTTTTTATTTTTACCGGTATATTAACATAATTTACGTACTTAATTTTTGTTACCGTTATAAATCTAGGAATTTCAAGCATTTCAAAAGTGGGGTGACATCAAGCTAAATTTAAAATGGCAAATCAAAAACACCTTCAGCCGTCTGTATTTCCAATTTTATTTTATTTGTGCTGTCCGTTTCTGTGTGACACTATGCAATCTTCACACCCCCTGACCGACGTTCAGGAAGAATACCACCTCCTGTGCAATGGAAGTAGGGGCAGTCAGTGGTATTCTTTCTAACAATGCGATACCTTTCCTCATCGATTCAACTTTGGGAAGAGGACCTGAAGATAGCGCAGCGTAACACCGGAACTGGCAGGAAAAATAAAGTAAAATTGGAAATATAGAGGGCTGGAGGTGTTTCTGATTTGACATCTTATATTGATCAGCTGTGGTCCCTCAACTGTCCTGTATAAAGATTACAGAGATTTCAATTTAAATTTGTGTGCGTGTGTGTGTGTGGGGGGGGGGGGGGGGGGCATGGGGGAGAGAGCGAGAGACTGTAACAAACTGCTGTAAGGCAGTTCCCCTCCACTGGCCCTCTCCCACTCCCCCCTTCCTCTCTTGCCGCCAAAACAACTTGGATCACATCTGTGACTAAATGGATGCTTTCGTCACTCTCACAAATCTACGTGTTGTCAGCCACAAAACTCAAAACGAAGCAGACATTCTTCTACCTACTGTGGGAATTAATCTACTATGCTTACCAGTCCCCTGCGGAGCACTAGAATCTCTATAACAGCATTGTTACTGCAGATGCTGACCCACTGCAGCAAGCAGTGTAACGGCCCTACTGGGATACAACGAGTTCGGCGCTATCTAATATCAGCTCGCCGTGGTTGTTTGTTTCCTTCCCGTGGGCGGGCCGCGCCAGTTGTAAGTTGCTCTTTAGAGACCGCGCTGAAGAGCCTCAGCGCGGAGCGGCGGGCGAAGTTTGGCGGAGAGGTTGGAGCTGGTTGCGGCGGGTTAACCACTGCTGCTGCTGCTGCTGCTGCCGCCAGGGCTAGGCTTGCTGGCCGGCTGCTCTCCTGGGAGCTCGCGAGGCCCCTGATCCGCCTCGGCGCCTTCGTAAGACCTAGAGGCCAGGGTCCTGTCGCTGGGTGCACCCTACCAACCACCTCTCGTCTCTCTTGTTCACCATCAGAGCATTTTCTCAACAAACGCTTGCTCGCTTGCACGTTACTGCGAGTCCGGTATGAAATTATGAACATCGATCGTAAACTACAGAAAAAAACCGACGCTATTCTGCTAAAAAATTTTCCAACAGTGTCTTGTAAATAAACTGCCTGCCATAAACGTGAGGCATGCTGAATGGGAAGAGGAAACGAAACTTCATTGACGTAACAGGGTAAGTGATGTGATTTCAGTGATCACAATATCAAATAAAATTTTCAAAAAACTTAGCACTATGAGCCCACTTCTCAATTTGGCGTTGCACCCCCTCTACCCTGGATGCATGCACCAATATAGCTGAGAAGGGTATTTTAAGACCGTTCTGTTTTCTTCAGTGGCAAGGCAAGGTCGCCCACAAATGTGGTAACTCGTTCGTGATATACTTGCAAATGGCACTGGGACTATGTAGATGCCCACTTGTTCTGTCGTGGACAGATGTGGAGATCTTGCTGGCGCGAGGAGATCAGTATAATGGAGACGGTTCCTGGAGAAATATGTCATCGAGCCTTGTTCTGCTGAAAAGTGGCATCACGACGCTGTCGTATGAGAGGTTAAACACGAGAGCGTAGGATCAGGTGCCCTGCCTCGCTTAAGGTGGGTGATGTGCTTTTTCTGAAAATATTTTTGGTTCAGAGTAGAGCAGAGGTTACTGCAAAAATGCTCACACGCTTTGTGGGCCATACGCCAAGGGGCAGCTAAGTGCGCATTTAAGTCAGTTCAAATTTAGCTTTAGTAATCAAGCTGCTGAATCGCAGGTCGTCCCTTAAATCTCTCGACCAGTACTCGTTCCTCCTCCTCACCCCAATTGTTTTCCTTTAAGGGGGGGGGGGAACTGAGCCATACACTAGGTTATATCGATCCCTTTGCTTGTAAGGGTTTCTTGGCGTGTCAGATGGTGGATTCCATTCCTGCCACGTCTGCCTCCATCAAGAGCTGCATGGAAACGATTATGAGACACGTATTAACTTGGACATTAAGACCGGATTCTCCAGATATACACTCATGATCCAAAGCATTATGACCATAGACTACTGCGAGACTGAATGCCTAGTGGTGGTGTAGTGGGCACCTGACGCAATAAGGAAAGAATGTAAGCGGAACAGAGAGGTATGGGCTGTCATTATAGCGAAGATATGGGCGACAGATTTGGAAATTCAGTGATACAAGGGGTCTTGACAAAGGGCATGTCATCGTGGCGCTGCGGCTGGAAACGAGAATCTCTAAAACGGTGAATCTGGTCGGCTGCTGGCTTACTGCTGTCGTGAGCATCTATGGTAAGTGGCTGAAGCACAGTGACATAACGAGTAGGCGAGGTGTATTGGACGACAACGTCTTACTACTCAACGTAGAGGATCCCCCACTTTGTAATCCAGGTTAGGCAGCGACCTGTGATAGTGTGACGACAGAGCACAATGCCTATGCACACAAAAGTGTTTCGGATCACACCGTTCAAAGGCTATTGTTGAACTTAGAGCTCCACATCACACGATACCTACGTGTGATGTGGAGATCCAACGACATCGTCGGCTAGCAGTGGCCAGAGCATCACTGAGTTTCCGCCGTGGCTAAATAGAAACGTGTCGCTTGTCGAATGAATCGCATTTCTTGTTACACCATGTTAATGGTAGGGTCCTTACATGCCGTCATCCAGGCTAATGGCTGCACGAAACATGCACCGCGCCACAGATGCAGGCCGGTGAGAGAAGAATCACGCAATGGGGTACACTGGGTTGGGCATCCATGGGATCTGTGGTGGTAATCGAAGGCATAACGGCAGTATTGAACTATGTGAACATTATTTTGGAACACCTGCATTACTTCATGTCTGAAGTCTCCCCCTACGGCGATGACGTCTTCCGGCAGCACAGCTGTCCGTGTTGTAAGGTCAGAATTGAGTCACAGTGTTTTGCGGGACATTATGGTGAACTGATCTGTACCCCTGTAACTCATATCCGGCGCCAGTTGCGTGCCCGTAAACCATCACCCCATAATTTGCGGGGTTTGCGTGACCTGTGCGTAGACACATCCAGTACCACATACTTATGGAATCCTGTCAAAGACTTGTAGAATAGTAGAGCAACACGTTATTAAACTGGTGGTCCTAATGTTTTGGCTCATCGGAGTATCATGTATCTTGTTTAACGGAGAAGCACCGTTTACCATTCATGGCCACGTAAACGGCTGAAATACGCGCTACTGGTCTGTTGACAATCCCCGTTGGCTTTCTCAGCTGGAACGTCAGCGTCCATGGCATGGACAGAGAACCGTGAGCTCATAGCCCGTATTTCACAGACAGAAGACTGAACACGCCCAAGTACCACAGCGTCCTAACAGACCATCTTCTACAGATGCTAGAAGATTGTCCCCTGAAGACCAGGAGGAACTTGTGGTAAGCTGTCCAGACCCACTGTACTGGAAGTACTACAGCATGTCTTCACGAATTGTTTCCAAATGGTGGGATTGGACACAGAGGCCCTATGCCTTGGCTGGCCCATTCCATGGATTTGGCAGCTGTAGACGTTTTTGTGGGGAAAGCTGAAAGACGCTGTCTACAAGGACATACTAACTGCACCCATTCATATGCAATGACGTATTACTGCAGCCTGCTCTGACGTATCCACTGAAATGCTAGCACGTGAATGCAGCAGTCGTTCCATACCGGATTGGAAGTGTATTTCCACTGCCGGTCACATTGAACCGAATCTGTTATGGTCAACTGTCTCGTCACTTTTCAGAATCCACGTAACTAGTGTGTGCACTTGTGTTGTGCTTTAGTGTGTGCTACCACAGGTATTGTACAAGAGTCGATGTGGGAACTTTTCAAAATACGAATCTCGGAAAGGACTTGCACTAGAATCCTACAACACACACGACTGACATTCTAATTTACCCTACTTTTCGTTTGTTAATGTCAACAGACATTGTTACATATAAAAAGTGTATGTTTGATCAATAAATCCACTCTCAATTTTTATTACAATCTGTTTTCTGGCTAACATTACGAGCCCCTGATTACCAATCCGTTTCGTGAAAGCAGCACATCGACAACACTTACCTCTTCCGCAATGTTTGCTTTACAAATTTTAGGTGATTCATCCTGTGTGCTCCCCAAGCCACTCTACGATTTATGGCAGAAAGTACTAAGTAACAACATTAGCGACATTTGGTCCTACAACGTTCTCGTGTTCAGAGAGGCAGAAATGTAACTCCACATGCCTCTGTGAACGCCTGAATCCCTCTCATCCAGCTATCATGACCACTTAAGGAGATAAAAGACTGGGAGAAGAGTGGCCATAGAGTTCTCCCAGAAAACAGATCTAGTGAAATTTAATTGGTTTTGGCGAGAACAACCCCGCCTTTCTTCCAAACAGTTTGCCGAGAACAACAGCGCTTTTCTTCCAAAGATTCCACCGTCGTTGCGCTTTCATGTGTACCCAGCGACGAGTTTCAATACTGGCAGTGTAGCTCTATATTCTTTCGTTGCCTGTAACCATGCTTCCTAGTAAGGACTCTAAACGCTGGAATAATACTATAGAAATAATGGCTCTAGACTAGAGAATACTTTACAGATGCACTGCAATCTCCCAGAAGACTTCTAACAAATCGAAGTCTTTCATTGGTCGTTACTGGTTTAACTTGTTCGTTTCATTACAAATCGTATTTTACAACCTATGACATGCACCAGCTATTTTTCACTAATCCAGTAACAGAACACTATTGGGTTCTCTCTCTCTCTATTGTAGGCATTACTGACGAACCCTAGGATAGCCACTGTGGGATATCGATACCTACGTGAATCGCTGGCGAGCGAAAACTCATCCTTACACGAGACAAAGACGCTAATTCCTTGGGGTTATCGATACCTACGGCCTTTAGTATAACTAACTGCGGGTTGTTGTACTAACTTCTCAGCAAAATAGCTAGCTTATGAAATGTGTGGTTAGTAACATGTTTGAAACGAACGCAATCAAGATTCGGCGAAAAAAAAGAGCCGCGATCCCAATCGCTATAGCTTATGCGTAAATGTTGTTAGCACCACTGTACAACTTATACGTACAGCGTAGTCGTAATAATTAAAGCTGAGCCAGTGCAAACGCAAGAAAATTTACTATATCGGTACCCAAGGTCATAGCAAGAGATATGATTTCAGACAGCGTGCTGCAGGATTTATGTTGTTGGTAGTGTTAATGTCGTTGTTTGTCTTTAGTCACCGGTACCTGTATGGCGGCGTAGGGTTGAAACACAAGCATCAGGTTGCAATACTACACAACCACAATATTATTGTACTTATCCTCCCGTGGCCGCTATCGGAAACACGCTGTGACGTTACAGTGAACAAAAGGCTTATCAGTACTGTTGACTGTCATATACACTGTTGAAGTCTGAACAGTTTCAGGAGGAAGTTGTCTGGTCCTTAGAACAGCAGCGCATATTCCGATGGCCTTCAAGTGCACAAGTAAACACACAAGCAGACCGAAGCACCCTCACTCGCAGGTGCAATAATTGTTCTCGAATAGTACAGTTGCCGGCCGGAGTGGCCGTGCGGTTCTAGGCGCTACAGTCTAAAGCCGAGCGACCGCTACGGCCGCAGGTTCGAATCCTGCCTCGGGCATGGATGTGTGTGATGTCCTTAGGTTAGTTAGGTTCAATTAGTTCTAAGTTCTAGGCGACTGATGCCCTCAGAAGTTAAGTCGCATTGTGCTCAGAGCCATTTGAACCATTTTGAACTAGTACAGTTGCAGAAAATCAGCACAGGTCTGCGGAAGGTAAGCAGGGCTTTAATCGTAAACTGTTTTATGAAAACGACGCTAATAGTGCTGCTGCTCATTGCAAGTATCGACGCATTTTAGGAATACGGAGATGTCCTTTAGCACCGAGTAGAAGAAAATGATGATGCAGTTCGGATTAACTGGCGATTTGGGAATTGCTCCTGGGAGAGACAGGCGGCCAGTTGCGCCACAGTTAGTTGAATGAGTTACTGTTTCAAGTCAGTAGGGTCTGCAGCATGAATTACGTCGAAAACCGAAACTGTACAATGTAACTGAATATTTACTCGCTTGTATTTAGTCATTTCTGCACAAGAAGCGGCGCAGGAGCTGTCTCGTTACAGCTGAATATTCTGTGATCCACCGTTCGGAAAGTGCAGTATACCAATCTCTAGCGCCGTTTCAAGCTGTCATGGATGCAGATGGTCGTCTCATTGAGCAACATTTGTAACATGCAAAGTAAGCATGGTACGAAATGTGTTTCTCTCAATCGTTTATTCATTATAAAAATGGTTCAAATGGCTCTGAGTACAATGAGACATCTGAGGTCATCAGTGCAAAAGAACTTAGAAATACTTAAACCTAACTAACCTAAGGACATCACACACATCCATGCCCTAGGCAGGATTCGAACCTGCGACCGTAGCAGTCGCGCTGTTCCTGACTGAAGCACCTAGAAACACTCGGCCACCGCGGCCGGCTATACGTTATATCTCTTCCGCATGTCCTTAAAAAGCTTTCACGAAGTTTCATTATCCTACGATTACTCGTTTTTCATAAGGCATCCCCCACCCCCTATAGTAGCGAAAGTTTAATTACAACCTCTACGTATTTTTATACAGGTTTTCCCAGAAGTTGAAGTTTGTTAGTAACCACTGGTATTCATACCACAGTTATAGCTATACTCCTTCATACCCCTGCTAGAATTATTTTAAGTCTACTAAACAAAACTGCCGTTATATACGTACTTGAAGCACACTTAATTGTATTTTCTTCTTCTCCTTCCTCTCGTTCCTTTTTTTAGCTAATTTCAGCTTAGGATCAATGTAACGAGAATCAGCTTCTTTTTCCTGGTCTTCATCAGTGTCCAATACTATTTTATTCTCACATTTTGTACTCTTCTTCGGCCTTCTGTCCATAATACTTTTCCATGAATCTAAAATTTTCTGTAAACCTTTGGCAATATGAATATTTTGTTTGAAATTCACCTAGATGTATATCCGTTTCCAATATTCCCATTTCTTCGAGATCTTTTCGCACCTATCGGATCCAAAGTGTTTTGGTTCTCTTCTTAACAAAACTTTCATTACGTGATTTGTCAACCTTCCCTGGCACTATCTTAGAATGTTTCCGTAGACCATAGTCATATTCTTGATGCTGTCCGAGACCCTCTTGATCTGGAAATACAGTTCCTGTTTCCTATTTCTCTCTCTCTGTCTCTCTCTCTCCAGTACCGATCTCTTGGTGTTCTTAGAGTTCTGATCAACCGCCCCCCGCCCCCCCCCCCCCCGAGAATAATTCTTAGTTCCACAAGTTTTAGCCCGTAAGTAATCCTGTACTTAAAAAGTTCAAAATATGTGCTCCGTATAATGTCTTAATTTGGCTACGAACGTTAGATTCATTTCTTGTAGGCAATCGTAAAGAGTTTGTGTATTAAATTCATCTTGTTTATTTGTACTACCGTAACTTCTTTTCCCGTGAAACCTATTTCTTTCAATTCTCCGAAATTTTTAAATTTCTCTTATTAGTTTCGGTGGGACCATGCAAGCTGATTTGAACATTTGTTAACAAAATAATTCAAGACTTAATAAAAAACAAAAAGATTATGAGAGATTGTGAATAAATACGCATTACAAAGAGACGTTCTCTTTTGCTGAGTGAGGTTCTAGGCGCTACAGTCTGGAGCCGAGCGACCGCTACGGCCGCAGGTTCGAATCCTGCCTCGGGCATGGATGTGTTTGATGCCCTTTCGTTAGTTAGGTTTAATTAGTTCTAAGTTCTAGGCGACTGGTGACCTCAGAAATTAAGTCGCATAGTGCTCAGAGCCTTGTTTTTCTGTGTGAAACGCCTGTGCAAAACAGGAGTGGGCCAGATTGAAATACTGCTACTTGGGTTTGAGGACTTAGGGTTTAACACCGATTTATCAGTGTTGCTGTAAGCCTATTGGAACCGAAACTTTTTTAATAGCGCACAACTTTCTGTACAGTGCTTAAGGAAGTTCCATCCAAGGACATATGGTTATTCCTTCTAATGCTCATTAAATGAATGTTGCAGTTTCTTCTGATTGAGTCTGTATTGAGTTTAGGTACTGGGACGGTAGGGCTAGAATTGCGAGACGCCTCAAACAACGGTCAATAAAACGTTCACGAGCTGACGCCGAAGATCTGTCTGACCGTGCTTTTCGGGGCTAAGAGTGTTCTTGGTGAGTGGACAGAATTGCCCCAAAATACACCATAAGAGGTAATAGAGACAAAGCAAGAAAAGTAAACAAGCCTTCCAGTTACTGTGCCAGAGATAGTGGAGATCATTGTTGTTTTTGCACAAGATCGTGAACGCGATACGTCCAAGAAAGCATTCCATCTACGATCAGTCGAAATTGAAATGGTCGACTTCACTGGCTTTTTGACTTCTTTCCGAATTATCCCTACTTCTAACATACTGTCTAGCAACATTAATGTGACCACTTGTAAAAAGCCTGAATACACACGATTTTCAGGGCGGACCGTCTCGAGCAATGCTGAAAGATGGTGAGTGATGTTCTAGAAGGTACCGACAGGGAGGATGTGGAGCCATGCCGACTCCAATGCTGTGAGCAGCTGCTCTAGGCTTCTGGGTTGAGGACTCATGGCACGAACAGCCCTGTCGAGCTGGTCCCACAGCCTCTCGATTGGTTTTAAATCTGGCATGTTTAGTGGCCAGGGGAGTATGGTAAACCTATCCTGGTGTTCTTCGAACCACCCAAGTACACTGTAAGCTGGGTGACGCGTTGCATTATCCTGTTGGTAGATGCCGTCTTGCAGAGGAAACACGGACTGCATGTAGTGGTGGACCAAGCCCCCAAGGATAAATGTATACTCCTGTTGGTCCATTGTGCCTTCCAGAATGACGAAATCACCCATGCAGTGCCATGAAAATATTTCCCACACCATAATGCTCCGACGATTGTAGCAGGATTTGCTTTCAGACGTTTCACGCCGTACACGCCAACGGCCATCCGTCAAATAGAGCATAAAACGTGATTTATCTGCAAAGGCCACCTGTCGTCACCAAGTGGACGTCCATTAGCGGTACTGGCGAGCAAGTTCCAGCTTCCATCGCCGGTGAACTGTAGTCAGCGTGAGTGCATGAACCAGGCGCCTGCTGTGGAAGCTCATACACAGCTACGTTCGCTGAACAATCATTGATGAGACAAGGCAGCTTGATTTATCTGAGCAATCAATTGCTCTACAGTTGCACATCTATTCGCTCTTATACATCTCCACATCTTTCTCCGCAGCCGTCGTTCGTCCCCGTCATCTATAGCCCGTGGTCCACAATTGCCGCCGGCCGGGGTGGCCGAGCGGTTCTAGGCGCTACAGTGTGGAACCGCGCGACCGCTACGGTCGCAGGTTAGAATCCTGCCTCGGGCATGGATGTGTGTGATGTCCTTAGGATAGTTAGGTTTAAGTAGTTCTAAGTTCTAGGGGACTGATGACCTTAGAAGTTAAGTCCCATAGTGCTCAGAGCCATTTGAACCACAATTGCCTCGGTGCCCATTTTGTATAGCAACATTTTGCCATGCACAGTATACTTTAACCATGGCGGCATGCAAACAGTTAAAAAACTTAGTCGTTTCGGAAATCCTTGCATCCTTGGCCCGAAAGCCAAGAGCATGCCCTTTTCGACTTCAGATAAATACTCGCTATGACAACGACTGCACTGTTTCTAGCATCCCCCCCAACAAGTGTATGCTAGTGCTGTCAGCTGCCATCTGTGAGTGGTTACTGGACGTTGACGTCGGAAACAGATGGTTGATGGCGTAGATGTGACTAGACTGAGTATCACCTATGTACAACAGTCTTCTCGACAGAGGCCTGTAAATTTGCTTTAGCCATTCGTTTCTGATGCTGTATGGTTTGCTTAGCCTCCTCTACACTGCACGACTGAGCGGACTGAGTAACACAACTATCTTGCTACTGGTCCCACACATATACGAATGAAAGATGTTGGTACCTAAATAAGCCACCAAAGAATAGGCGGAACACATGTTTAGGCACGTCTGAGGCTAGAATATCAGTTGTAATGCTGTTGATGCCAAGTGTTGACCTCCAGCAGAGGCCGGCCGGTGTGGCCGAGCGGTTCTAGGCGCTTCAGTCTGGAACCGCGCGACCGCTACGGTCGCAGGTTCGAATCATGTCCCGGGCATGGATGTGTGTGATGTCCTTAGGTTAGTTAGGTTTAAGTCGTTCTAAGTTCTAGGGTACTGATGACCCCCGGTGTTAAGTTCCATAGTAATCAGAGCCATTTGAACCATTTGAACCTCCGACAGAGATCATTTCATTCAATATGATAGCAAGTTCGTTCGTAGAGAGTATTACACAAGGCAGTAGCCAATCCAACGTTGTCAAAGGCAATGTCAATAATCCCGCGAATTCTGTGGAATGCACACCAACAAAAGATTAAAAATTAAGAAAGTGCAATGCTTTGCTACCTTCTGGACAACTCGTTCTTTAAAACTGAACAACTGAAGCAGTTCATTGTCTCTTTACTATTATAAACAACTAAACAGAATAGAAAAGAAAAAGCTCTTCGTAATTGATCCAGACATTTGATATGTGTGTTAAATGATTTTCACATATTCCGTCGATTGCCGGCCTATTCATAATACATGTCTCAGAATCTGTCCACTTTTTCTTCGGCCGTGTTAGGATTTGTGTATTGAAATAAGGATTTAGGCAGTGTCATAATTATCATTGAAATTAATATCGTTCTTTTTTCGGTCTTATTCACATTCAAGAATTCTGTAGTTCAACATTATTTTGTAATTTTTTTCTTTTGACATTGTGGCAGAGGTATACAACTGAATAAGTGAAATAAATTATCTGTGTAAATCATAGAAGCTGAAGTAATGAATGAAAACTTGCGCCGCGGCCAGAACATGAACCTTGGTCTCCTAATTACTAGGAAGATATGCCACCCACTACACCACCGCAACAGTATAGGTTGCACAGCTCCGTCGACTACCCTACTCCAGTGCCACACAAACTCCAATTCACGTCTTCAGCCTATTTTCCCCTAACTCAATCGTCAGTGTTATATCAGTGTAACATTATTTTTAACTGGACTTTGAAAAAACCTGAAAAGAAGAGAATCGAGGCTTGTAAGGAGTGGTGCTAAAGAATAATGTTGTAAGTTAGGTGGACTGATAAGAAATGGGGAGGTTCTTTTCAAATTCGGTCAGCAGAAGAACATGTGTAGAACTTTGGCAAAAAGAAGGTAAAGGATGCAAGGACATACCTGTAAGACAGCAATAAATAACGTTCTTGGTACTTGAGGGAGCTCTACACAGTAAAAATTGGAGACGAAAGCGTTTGGAATATATCAAGGAAATAACTGAAGCCATTGAGTGCAAGTGGCACTCTGAGATGAAGAGGTTGTCCCGGAGAGGCAATATTGGCGGGCTACATCATATCAGTCAGAAGATTGACGGAAGGGATGAGGAAGAGGAGGAAGGAGGGAAGGAGGGAGAGAAGACCTGGTCACCCCGCGACCAGGTCATGGAGTCCAAGTGGCGCTGACTGCATCATACACCGATGACCTTATTTGATGCTGTGTGAGGGTGTACACGCTCTCATAGCTTTGTGAATCTTGTACCACTACCGTTCTTCTTAGCTGGTCTCATAGGTAGAGTCATTATAGTAATCGCAACAAGACCAAGTACCTGGTAGTATCGTGAATACGACCCAGGTCCTCCGCAGACGCAGTGACCACTTAGCTACGGACGTTGACAATTATAACGCAAAAAGTGTCGTGTTTAAATATCTGCTTCTTAGATTTAATCGGGAGGACGTATCTTTAGTCACCCATACGAATGTGAGGAAAGTATTACAAATATGTAGAGACATATAAGCTGGTCACTCAGTTATTGTTGGGCCTCACAGCAGTGAGAATTTTTCACTAACGTTACTAATGTAATTCGCTATGGAAGAAGCACTAATAAAGATAAACTGCATTCTTCGCCATTAATTTTGAACACTGCTTACGTCATGTAGCGCAACCACAATTGTTTTCATTGCATCTTTCGGTCGACATATTCACAGGTTTGTTTCAAGATGCTCGAATGCTGTGAATGGAAACTAATTTCGAAATAGCGCGCAAAGTGTCAAAATCATAAGGCTTGTTGTCCGTATGCTTGCAGTTATTACAGGTTATTTGCAGTATTTTATATTCATTAACATAACTTTTTCTGAATTTGGACTGTTACACAGTGACGCTAAAAGGAATATACTTCGTCTCGTTACTTCTTCTCTCACGTCCTTCCATCACACATACAATTTACAGCTTTGATAGTTACCTCTCTCTTTCGACTTGGGCCAGTGTTACACTGTGAAAAGCCTTTGCCAAATGTCATTCACAAAACGCATTTTATAACACATTGAGAGGTGAACGGGAATACTTCCATCATATCTCTTAGAAAAAAGAGAATTAGTTCTTAGCTTTCATTAAAGATTCGTCACAGACGTTTGTCGGTATAATAAGGAACTTGGGAGTAAGGAACACCAGTGTTCTAACATCTTTGAACCGACATTTCCAGCATGCAGTCTGTTGAAATGCGCTACAGGTAGTGCATACTGTTCTATTTTCTGGTTCTGTCAAGTTCGTCTGGCATTCGGAGTTGTAGAGTTTGTGGAATTGGCAAGTACTGTATAGAAAAATTAGATAGGGTCTTCGTTCATCTGTTCCTTTCGGAAGTCTTGTTTTCCAAAAATTTACTGACTCACACTTCCTACAATTTATTCAACTAATCGGCCAAGCAAACACTCCAGGAAGAAGACTGTTTATAAGCTTCCGTATGAGCCCTAATTTCTCTTATTTTGGTGGTCCTTACGCAAAGCATACGTTGGCGGCAGTAGAATCTTTCTGAGGTTAGCTTCAAATGCTGGTTCTCTAAATTTTCTCAGCAGAGTTCCTAGAAAAGAACTTTGTCGCCCCTCCAGGGATTTCCATTTGAGTTCGCGTGTTGATCGAATCTACAGGTAAAAAATCTAGCAGCCTACTTGTGAATTTATTTGATGTATTCCCTCAATCCGACCTGGTGGGGATCCCAGATACTCGAGAAGTACTCGAGAATGGGTTCTGCGAGTGTTCAATAGGCGGTGTCCTTTACAGATGAACCACAATTTCCTAAAATTCTCCAAATAAATTACCTTGCCTACTACAATTCTTACATCCGCGTTCCATTCATTTCACTCTGGATTCTACGTGAAAATCGAATTTTAAAACGTAAAAAAATGAGAAGGAAAGAAAAGATAATGATTACATGTATAAGTTATATATACTATAAGGTCATAGTGAAATGATAATTAAATGGACACCCTAGCTGCAAGCAGGCGTTGATATACTTCATTGGGGACATGTTGAAAATATGTGCCACGACTGGGACTCGAACCCGGTA
Organism: Schistocerca nitens; assembly: GCF_023898315.1. Lineage (NCBI taxonomy): Eukaryota > Metazoa > Arthropoda > Insecta > Orthoptera > Acrididae > Schistocerca > Schistocerca nitens. Next base: position 419,069,869 of record NC_064617.1, on the reverse strand, counting down.
TCTCCTGCTTACATGGCACACGCTCTATCCATCCTTTTTTTCTTTTTTTTTATCTAATTTTATTTGTTTTCGTTCGTTGTATCTGCGCGTGGCGGATGTCGGAAGACACCCGATACAGTTCGTGGTTGATACATTAACTCAATTTTTTTATTACAGAGGGCAGCTAACCCTCTGACCGAACACGCTGAGTTACCGTGCCGGCTCCATCTGAGCCACTGAGGGCACATGTCCACACGACTACATTTATAGTGCGACTAATAGATGTGTGCCCATCATACTCATTACTCGTGGCAGATTAGTCTACCAAGTCCCGTACGAGTTCGGGCATAGCGCGTGCGTTCGCACAAGAAGGTCAATGGCCGGGAAGCCATATTTTAACTATGTATGACGGTAGTATCTGTTCCCGAAAGAACAGTTACCGTTGATGATCATGCAGCATTTGACACGTGCGCTTGGGAAACCTTCCGGGCGGCAGGGCGTCGATTTCAACACCACTGTTCATTAATACGAGCCCAGTACAATAACCGATGCGTCACGTCTCTCGGTTCAAAGTGCACAGATTTGATTTAGTACACTGGAAATAGTTGATAACATCCAGTTAAATTACACATTGATTTAAAGGTAAGTACTAAAATGTCAAGTCGCTGTAGATATAATCCTAAATTAATCGTCAGTTTCAAGCTCCTGTGAAGAAATTTATTACTATTCTGCATAAGAAGCCTGTTATGTTCTGACTGTATAATAGCATAGCGGAGTTCGGATGGTTCGTAGTTTTCCTGTTGGTTATATTAACTAAGGAATAGAGAGAATTCTTTAGTTTTAATATGTTTCATCTTTTGTCATAGTTATATAACGTAGACTCGGCACGTAGATTTTTAATCTTTTACCAACAAATGTTATATTTTGGTCGTTCATAATACTACGTACACGGAGAATACTGTCTCCCACAAATAACCAAAGACTGCTATATTTATTTAAAGATAGGCCATAAATATATAGGGATTTCTAAAATTTACCTGTATGAAACAGTATAATTATCAATAAACCTTTTTATAACAATTTATCTCATCGTTAGATAATAGAATTTCCTAGAAACATTGAATCACACGTGAAGCTTCCAGCTTTCAACATATTTTTTTAGATACTTTATTCGAAATTTTGAAAAAAATTTCGTCATTCATAAAAATTACTTTGAATGAAGTTAAATGGTTTATACATCTTAGGCTTTTTCATCATCTTACAAGATCGCCCTGTATGAATGTTTACGTTACTGTCATTCCGAGTCTTATGGTCTCGCAACTTTTATATTCCTTGTATCAGTGCTAAAAATGTTTTGTAAACGAGCAAAATTTATTTTCTCAGCCCCCCTCCCTCCTCTCCAAATCCCTCGGATGGATGTTTCCTCGTGACCTTTATCAATGAGAGAAAAGCTCTGTGCATACGCTCCACATGCGAGAAGACAAATGAAGGAGAGTTACCACCGTTCTTACGTGCAAATCACTGTACTTGGAATCCCTACAGTACAGTGCCCGTCACTGAAAAATTTTGGAATACATCTGGATGTAATCATTTTTATGTGTGATGCTCCCTAACAAATTGAACCTTTACAATACGATACTATATTTCTTATAGTTGTGTTATTTAGCACCATTCTATGTTCAGATATCCAGTTCATAATTCGTATCCATATCTTTTTCGTTTGTGGAATCATTTGCTTCAACAACATAGATAAAGCAGCCAATGCGTTTTACAAAGTTTAACAGAAATTAATCTGTGACACAAATGCCTCCCGAGCCTCGACGAAACTGAAAAAAATTATGTACGGGCGGGGAACAGAGGCATGTTACGTGTTTTCATGTCAAACAACGAGCTGTTCGTGATATATCAGAAAGAACACTAGGAACTTCCGTGGCAAGTTACGTATTTACGCGTGTGGAAGCACAGCTGTTATCATCGAGCCTACTACAAAGACTAAATTTTTTAATTAAACACAACAGAAAGTCACAGACTGCAGAAGTGGCTATGTAAATAATGGAATATTAAAAGGCAGCGTTATTAAAAAGTTTCCTCCGTGAGATTCAAGTTTCCACTGTTACACGACGGGAATGTAGCCCTGCCTGATGCGCACGAATCAATAGTTTTCTGTTTGATTCATTTCAAAGGGCGACGCAGCAGCTGTCAGAGGTCTTGAGCACAAAGATAAGTTAAACATACTAAGAACAACCGAGTGCATACTTGTAGGATCATCTCCTAATAAAAACAGAGCTTTGAAATGACACATCCTTTAGACACCATGTAGCTGTGCTGTATAACTTCATTCTGATCTTAGGATTACGTAGTGTGTCAAATGGCGCTGTGAAGCAATCTGGGAGTAAATATCATCAGACATTTGACATCCATTGTTGAATAAGAGCCTCTTCAACAGTAAATATCCATCCTGTTACTGCACATGTCCCTAATGCCATCTACTCACCTTCCATTAGGCTCTATCATTCAACCTATCACGCAAAAGACAGTCGTGTCAGTACAGTATTAATCGGAAGAAAATTAGAACACGTAATTGATAGCGACTAGTAACATGCGTACCCGGAGGGCTTTGTGATACTGTTGGCATTATCTACACAACTACGACGCTGGCAAACATCGTTTATTTGAAACATCTTCCACAATTTTATGAACATTAACAATGAAGTGACTTTATGAACAAGGCTCCCTGAGTGCGTTGCGACTTGCTAGTCAGCTGCTGTGTGACAGTCCAAGCGGCAGGACGTGAGTGAACGATGGGGCTTACCAATGCAGAAAAAGCAGACGTAATCATGGTGTATGGAGAGAGTACAACGATCGCAGTTCGTTCTTGTATGGTGCATGCAGCAAGATATCTCTATAGACGTCAACCATCTCGCAACTATTTGTCAACCTCTTCAACCAGTTACGTGAAAGTGTTAGTGTATTACCTAGAGAACGTAACAGAAGGAAAGAAATGACGATAGAAGACGGGGAAATTAGTGTTCTTGCTGCTGTTGCAGTTGATCCGCAAGTTAGCTCCTGCGCAATCGGACGAGGAAGTGGCGCGAGTGAGGCAAGTGGCCTACGCATTCTCCATAAAGAACTGCGTGGAAGCTGTTGTGAGAATCGAGTTAACTTCTGTACATGGGCGTTACGGCAGGATACTCCAGATCTATCATGCATCTTGTTTAGTGATGAAGCCACATTTACCAATCATGATCAGGTAATCCGCCGAAACATGCGCTATTGGTCTGTTGACAATCCTCGTTGGCCTGGTCATGTGGAACGTGTGGAACGTCAGCGTTCGTGAAGTGTGAATGTGTGCGGTGGGATAGTGGACCATCAGCTCATAGGCCCGTTTTTCATAGACGGAACACTGAAAGCGCACAAGTATCGCAGCCTCATAATAGACCAACTTCCATGGATGCTAGAAGACATTCCCTGCAGACTAGAAGGAACCTGTGGTATCAACATGATAGCTGTCCATCCCACAGTGCACGAAGTATTACAGCATGTCTTCACGAAATGTTTCCAAATCGTTGGACTGGACGCAAAGAACCTCTGCCTTGGCCGGGCCATTCCCAAGATTTGATGGCTGTAGACTTTTTTCTGTGGGTCAAGCTGAAAGACGCTGTCTACAAGGACATACCAACTACAACCGATGATGTGCAACGACGTATTACTGCAACCTATTCGGTCATCTTCACTGAAATACTAGCACGTTTGCAACAGTCGTTCCATACCAGACTGTAAGGGTCTATTGCCGCTGCCGGTGGCCATTTTGAACACAACCTGTGATGGCCAAATGAAGCTGTGATGGTCAACTGCCTCGTTACTTTCCAGAATTCACATAACTAGTGTATGCATTTGTGTTGTTCTTTATTGTGTGCTACCATAGGAACAGTACAAGTGTCGATGTGGGAAATTTTCAAAATACTTTATCTCGTAAACAACTCGCACTACAATCCTGCAACAAACACCACCTTATTTTTAGTTTGTTAAGTCAATAGACTATGTTGTTGTTGTGGTCTTCAGTCCAGAGACAGGTTTGATGCAGCTCGCCATGCTACTCTATCCTGTGCGAGCTTCTTCATCTCCCAGTACCTACTGCAACCAACAGCCTTCTGAATCTATTTAGTGTATTCATCTCTTCGTCTCCCTCTACGATTTTTACCCTCCACGCTGCCCTCCAATACTAAATTGGTGATCTCTTGATACCTCAGAATATGTCCTACCAACCGATCCCTTCTTCTAGTCAAGTTGTCCCACAAATTTCTCTTCTCTCCAGTTCTATTCCATGCCTGGTCATTAGTTTTGTGATATACCCATCTAATCTTCAGCATTCTTCTGTAGCACCACATTTCGAAAGCTTCTATTCTCTTCTTGTCTAAACTATTTATAGTCCACGTTTCACTTCCATACATGACTAAACTCAATAGACGTGTATGTTTACTCAATAAATACAGTTTCGAAGTTTTATTTCAATCTGTTTATTGGCTAACAATACGAGCCCCTCTCTAACAATCCATTCTGTGAAAACCACACATCAGCAGCACTTCTCCACTTCCACAACATAGGGTTCGTTAACATGCAGAAGTTAGGTAGTTAAATCATTAAGACTAATAAAAAAAATCAGTGTAGTAAATAAGATTACTATAATATTAATACCCACTGGAAAATTTAATCTGTATCTGACGGTTACCAAGAAAATTTTTCGCATTTAATTTTAATCCGTATTCTTATTATTCTGTTTTAATGGTCTATAGATGTTTGGCCTCAGTAAATTTACATAGTTTTTATCATTTCCTCCAAAATTTTATCCTTGCTTATTTTTACAGTTTTAGTATTATATGCGAAATCAGTAAAGCTAAATGTTCTTGGGTGCAGTAATTTGATTTAATTACCAAGAACTTATTTACCGCAGATATAATTCGCGCCAGCTGTTGAAGTTTGTCTGAACAGTTATTTGTAACGTTAGGATTTAATTAAAAATTTATTATACCCTGGCGAAGGCACTTGCAACAATGGCAAAATGTTGATCTTTGTAACTACATGACGAAAGGTCACATACGCAGAAGGTTTTATTGAAGCAGAGAACGACGAAGGTCCGCTTCGGCAGCTGTGTGGTCAGCGTGGCGGATTGCTAGCCGAAAGGAGCCGGTTTCGACTCCCTGCCGTGTCGGAGATTTCATCCGCTCGTTGACTGGGTCTGTGTTGTCCTCACGTTCGTTTCCTGATTATTAACATTTAACTGTTGGTATGATTGTAAAGGCGCGATCTGAAAGCCAGTAGGATGACTTGCTGTGACATAACAAGCATCTGGCTCAGTTGATGCTGGGTGGTCTGAATTTGACATGACTCTGTAGGCCTGCGTGAATGTTTGTTGGGAAGGCTAGCCGTCCGCTTGACTGCAGGCAGGCAGGCAAGTTGAACTGGACGGAGCCGCAGAGAATTCTTTGTCCTTGACGGAGTGCCGAGTGCAGCTGTAGGGGTGGCCGGCAAGGGACGAGGAGCAGCGATCATCGGCGTTCTACCCACGTGGAAAGAGGTGTGTATGAGTTCCGGCGTCGTCGTCGCGGCATGAGCTAAGATGGAGGAGCCCTGCGACCTGGAATATTGACACTAAATAAAGACTTTACGTTGTAAATGTGCTAAGCACCAAAAGTAATCTTCTCAGATAATACAAGGAAACGACATACAAATTTAGCATGCACTTTTTTATAGCTTTAAACCTTTTTTGTCATCTAGCGAATATAAACTATACTGCAAGTCCTCCATTTTTCAAGAGACAAAAAGCCACGCAACAAAATAGTAAGTATCCGAATAGGATGGATATTGGTGGTTGTGATGTCTACGTACAGAGAAACAAATGATTACAATTTCAAAATAAATTGAATGATTTATTCAAGAGAAAGAGATTCACAAACTGAGCAAGTCAATAACGCATTGGTCCACCTATCGACCAGATTCAAGCAGTTACTCGTCTTGGCACTGAGTGACAGAGTTGTTGGATGTACTCCTGAGAGATATAGTGCCTATTTCTGTCCAATTGGCGCGTTAGATCGTCAAAATTCCGAGCTGGTTGTAGGGCCCTGTCCATAAGGCTCCAAGGGTCCTCAACTGGGGAGAGATCCACCGACTTTGCTAAGGTATGGTCTGGAAATCACGAAGACAAACTGCAGAAACTCATGCCCTGTGTTGGTGGGCATCATCTTCCTGAAATGTAAGCCCAAGATGGTTTGAAATGAAGTGCAGCAAAACTTGGCGTAGAATATTCTCGACGCACTTCTGTGCTGTAAGGGTGCCGCTGATGACAACCAAATGGGTTTTGCTATGAAATGAAATACACCCCAGACCATCACAGCTGGCTGTTGGGCCGTAAGGTGGGCGACCTTCACGTTCGTATCCCACCATTGTCCGTCTCCAGACACGTTTTCGGCCTGACCTGGAATCTCAAGGACTGGAGCAGAACTGTATTCAGTAATGAGCCCCGCTTCGAAATGGATCCCGATAAAAACGAAATGAGCGTATGGCATTGTTTGTTGGAATATCCCATTCGGGTTCGCCCACCAAGTGCAAGTCTCATTCGGCGCCACATTGGACGATTTGATGCCGATATGAGGATGAAATGATGATGAGGACAACACATTACCCAGTCCACGAGAGGAGAAAATCTCCAAACCGGCCGAGAATCGAGCCCGGGCCCAGTGCACGGGAGGCAAGCACGTTACCACCCAGCTAAGAAGGCGGACATGAGCAGCGGTGGGATATCAAATTGTTGTTGCCATCCATACTGCTCTATAACCACGAGTGGTGATCTCGGTGCCATTTCTTTTCATAGCAGGACCCCTTTACGTGTCATCTGTGGCACATTTACAACACAGCGGTGTGTTACGTCGATGATATTCTACGTCCTCGTTTTGTTGTCCTTCATGACAAGGTATCCTACTCTTGCATTTCAGCAAGATAATGCCTGACCGCACATGGCGAGAGTTTGTGTTACTTGTCTTCATGCTTTCGAAACCCTATCTTGAGCAGCAAGTGGATCTTTTCTTCGTCTTAGAGTGTATTTTGCACTACTGATGGGTGTGTGAATGAAATAATCAACAGATATGCCTTTCTCTAAGATGTTTACTCTTTCCCATTGTTCAGAACCACTGAATGTACTTTTGATATGCGCTGTTCCAGGTGAGGTAATTTTAGTTTGTGCAGCAGAATTGATGTATAGTTTTTTATGTTTATGGTACTATCAGAGGCAACCTGGAAGTCAATAAAGTCCTTTTCCTTCATTCTAGATGTGTTAAATGGTAAACAAGGGTGTGCTTAAATAACTACTTCTTGTAAATCATCACGTACACAACACTTAACTATCTTCTTGATATTTTCTATTAAGACAAAAGTTTCTAGAACAATATAGGAAACTGTGACCTAAAACAAGATACTCAGGTTCTTTATAATCAAATAGGCCACAAGACACTACGAACAGGCCCATACGCACAGCAGTTGTCACTCCAAATCACAAGTTTATTTTTGTTACCAGTTACACTGACAGTATTTTTAGTGCAATTAAGGACATGTAATAAACATGATATGTTTTTCGTTCCACAAGACCCTTCACTCTTATGCCACAAACACATCATAATCTCACTGTTGTCATGAGTATGAACACAGAACATGAAAGCTGGTGTAAGTAGAGTAAGTGTAAGAATTAGAACAAACAATTATTGGTGCAGCTGTACGAGTGTTGCTTCCAAGCATAGCTGAAGAAGTCGCATTATACTTCATGCTTTCCCAGTACTCTTAGCATAATCTGCCTCTATAATTCGTGCATTATGCTGTCTAACTTCCACAGACAAGAACATTTTGAGGTATTACTAGCAACACCTTGCTTTTCCAAAGCGGAAACGTGTCCACAACACAACCTTGTGGCAGCTATGCTTTAAGCTGATATTACTTTACGCTGAATGTCAAGCACGTTTATAATGAAGGAGGCCGTGGAGTGAGAACCAGTGCGATCTGTTGGTCACTGTTACGATTCGTTACCTTTGTCATATGATGAAGCACTTTTGGTATAGTATACAAGCATAGATCCAGCGCCTTTAGAGCGAGTAAAATAAATTTTGAAAGAAATTGTACTTATCCCGTTTAGAATGTTAGGTCTTCAAATTCAGTACTACTAAAAATATATAAAATGCCTTACTGGCAAGCTAGAAAGAAAAGAAACTAATAACAGCTTTAAAACTGTGAAAAAAGGACGAGCTCATTGAAAACTATACCATGTCTGTAAATCAAACGGTTAGAATGTGAGGAACATGTATTACTATTATTAAATACAAAAATTATAACAACTGAGCTCAATTCATAATTTACACTTAGGATACACGAAATGGAGTCGGATGATGTTAGAAATCGTATGAAAACATCAGTTCCTAAGTAAACTAATTCACATAATACTATAAAAAATTTCGTTAATTTTACGTAAATAGTGCCATAACTATGAGATCCTCTACACACATAAAAATGGTATTGTCATTATGTTCATCTTTCTTAGTAATCCAACAATTTTCTACGGACATTTATTTATATTCATGAGTTATGAAATATATAAAGTTAGTGTCTTGACTAGTTCCGGATGTGACGCTTCATATGTTTATAACTTATTTAAAACTCTTATAACAATACATATGTTTTTATTAAGAGGTCGCAAACCGACCGCAAAGATTTACCGAATGTTTTATCGTATGTACTCATGTGAGACTGTTGTACGAAACTTGAATGATGGTCAGGATGAAAGTATCTTCACTGCATTAAGTACTGCTCATCTGACCGAGTCTGTAAAGAAGCGTGCACAGCGAAGCACAGGATCTTTCGTTTCCAATCGCTCACTGAGCGTCTTTCGTCTTCAGTCTGTCCGCTGAGGTCTTTTATGATAAAGATTTGAGCAGTACTGTGCCACGAATGTTTCGCTCTATGATAACGGAATGAGAATAATTTTGTGGTCGCGTGTGGAAACTGCTTAATGTCTAGGCCCTGGTTTCATCCAGGAGTTAGAATCTCTCAAGTCGTTTCAGTGATTGACTAACTTTCACATGCGAAATCTTTAATTTTTTTTGGCAGCTGAGAACATGTAGGTATTTAGCTGCAACTAAATAATTTGTATTTGTGATGGATAGTATTCTGGGCTATCCGCTGAGGAAGCATTGCGCCTTTTCGTGAATTAATGCTTAAAAATGAGTAATTCTTTAGCGCATGCTGATGTCTGAAAATACTCTGTCTGTATGAAGTCATTATAAACTCTGAAGTGCTGCTTCGGATACTGAGTAATAAGTCTTTCAGTTTTAAGTATATGAGGCAACCATTCGCTTATGTTGTGCGTATCTAAAATTAATATCTAAAGCCATTTGAAAACAATCTTCTTTGGCCAGGTTTATTATGCTTCGGGATTTTGTTTGACTATTTCAACCTTAATTCAATAACTTTTGAATATTTATTTCGCTAGTTTGTCTCATTACTACTATCAGGTTTCGTGTTAATATTATTGTGGTGAATGTTTAGGCTTTAGAGCGAATGTGTACAGCCACCTCATATTGTCGACAGAGAGCCTCGCTAAAAGCTACATGTCATGCATTGCCCGCACTTGATTTGCACGTTCTGCAGAGTCGTGATTATTCATTTTGATAGAGATACACTTGAGAGAATTGTAAAAGTCCCACGGGTGGAGTCAGTATTACACAGAGGGTCAAGGTACTTCTATTCATGTGAGAGCCAGTCACCAGCGCATTGTACCAGACTTAGCTGAAAATTGCACGAGGAACTTCATAAAATAAATCTTTGTGAGAAACAATACGCTGAAAACGTTTTCTTAATCAATAACAATGTTTCATAAACGTCAACACAATTCGTGCAATCTTCGAATACACCACGTTCTCCGTCAGTTAATTTTTCTTGTCATTTAACAAATTGCGGTTAAAGAAGCGTTATGATTAAGAATGCAGAAACACACGGTACTTTTAATTAAGTTCGCCATCGAATGGTTGACGAGCGCCGATGTGTTTCATCTGAAACAGATGTCAAGCGTAATTGTAGCGCAGTACCACCACGCCTCGTTAAGACAGGCGCCCCGTAACAACATGTAGCGTTGTGTTTAATTGCGCGATAGCTTACGCTCAAATAAATAGCCACGCGGGAGCAACTCACGTTCGCGACCTCGCTTTGATGAAACACGACCCATATGTGCCGCCGGCGCTGCGTAAACATGCTCCAATATGCTGTGAAAATGGAAGACACCTAAATAATTTCATTCCGTTTCTGTCGCATAGCTCTCTATAATTTATCGAAACAGTTTCCACTGGGTTACTCGTGTTTCGCTAGTGACAGGCTAATCAAATAAAAATGAACTTAAGATATTCATATTCCTGCTTACAATAAACGAAAGTAGGATATAAATTAAATTAAGCTTTATTTTGGAAAATTTTAAATAACAACGGTCAAATCAACGTTCAACATACGGCAATGATTTCAGACAGAACCCAAAAATTTAATACTTTCCTTTGTAAATACTGTGTGTCTCCATTAAGCGGTCATGTCTACGGGATGAGTAAAGCATACTGCACAAGTCGCCAACGGACATAATCATGTGGCATTGGGGACTCTGCCGTTAAAATTTTATGATGAGACCGAAACTTTAAGATTACACGTATATGCTCCGTTACACCTATTTATTCATAATTGTCAATGCTAAATTGTTACTGCTTTAGGATTAAATCGAAATTCGTGAACGAAAGAGTAGTTACTTTCGTTCTTACAGACAGAAATTTAAACAAATAACTAATTAGATCAGATTAGATTCAGTGTTGTTACATAGACCAAAAAATGAGATGATGCTCGTGGGTGTGGAACAAGTCAGAAAATATAACGTAAAAAACATAAAGCAGTTGAATATAATACTCAGTACCCTGAGCAAATGTCTGGAGATTGTCAAAATAGATGAATACATTACAGGAAACTGGAACTGCTAATATTTGCAGAATTAATACAATGTCAGAATGAAACATAGTTACATACTTTTATTAAATTTATCATACACAAAATATCTAATTTTGACCGTCGAGACCAAGTACTGTCAAAACCGAAATCTAACAGATAGTTTTACTTAAGCTGCTCTAACAGTCCCTGTTGAGATACTCATTTATAGAACAGAAAGAGTTGCCTATCAAAAGTCTTTCACACTCTGTTTAAACCGTGCTTTAGCTGAAACCAAGTTCGAAATGGTTGCTGGCAATTTACTGAAAATGTGTTCCTGAATATTGGATCTCTTTTTGAACCGCGGCAATTGATTTTAGGTCTTAATGTAGATTGTTCCATTCGTAACGTTGATACTATGTACTGAGCTGTTGGTTGGAAACAAAAAATGGCTCTGAGCACTATGGGACTCAACTGCTGAGGTCATTAGTCCCCGAGAACTTAGAACTACTTAAACCTAACTAACCTAAGGACATCACAAACATCCATGCCCGAGGCAGGATTCGAACCTGCGACCGTAGCGGTCTTGCGGTTCCAGACTGCAGCGCCTTTAACCGCACGGCCACTTCGGCCGGCGGTTGGAAACAGAGATATATTACTTACAACAAATGTTATTAAGGAATAAATATATTGAGAAGAACCGATCAGAATACAAAGTTCCTTGAACAGCTTTTTACGTGATGGTCTTGAATTTACACCATTAATAAGTCTTAGTACACTCTTTTGCACGCTAAAAATCTTTTCTCAGTTTGGTGAGTTGCCCCGGATAGAATGAAAGTAAGCAAATTATGCAAGTTTTTTTAAAGGTTTATATTCGTTACACTCAACTGAGGCTAGGTTTGGTGTTGAATTAGCTAATCTATTACGACATATAACGACTTCCACTTACTTTTTATTTAGTGACCAGTTTTATGAACAAACAGTTGGAGTTACGATGGGAAGATCTCTGTCACCTAGTACTGCTAATCTATTTATGGAGGATTTCGTGGAAAGTGCCCTACAGTATGTGACATTTAAACCTGATTTTTTTAGGTATGTAAACAATACTTTGTTTGTTTAGCCTGCTGGAAATGAGAATAACAACAGCGTTTTAGAACATCTGAATCCAATCCAGCTGGTTATTCGCTTCTCTATGGAAGGGGAAAAGGGTGGCTGGCTTACCTTCCTTGGTGTGTTGGATAGGAGGAAGGTTAACAGTATGTTGGGACAGGCCGTTTATAGGAAGCCAACGCACACGGATACGTCTTAAACATATGTGTAGAAGATTATCGTGGGTTGATACTACATGGGATTCTTGCAACATGTTTGTAAACATTGAACAGTTCCTTTCTTAAGAACATGACTCTGTATGAGATTAATTAGTTAAAATATACAAAATATGTCGACTTACAGATTTGTCTCTACCCCAGAACTGCAATAGTTTGTAGTGCAAATGTAGGTAAAATAAGTTGTTTTTGTAGCTCCAAAATTTATTATTTATTATTTTGGGTTCAAGCTCTCATTAATATGGAGAACTAAAAATTTTGAAGTTTCCTCCACAATTCATGCTTCCTCATCATGTGTTAAACTAGTCATTGGTGTAGTACCTCCAGATGTGCAGAACAGAATATGTTGTGTGTCTTTGAAATTGAGAGCTGTAATATTCACAAAAAATCATTAAATAATACTTTTAAAAAGAGTACTTTTTTGATTATAATGCTACTGTAAGCTATAAAAAGAAGTAATTCTGCTTGTTGTGTATTAGACAGAAGGTCATTTACATATTAGAGGAACAATAGTGGACCTAAGATTGTGCCCTGTGTAACCATATAAGCGATATCTCCCTAATCAGAATAATCTACCCTTATTACATTGGTTGAATTATGAACGATAGCTTTCTGTCTTCTTTTGGTTGTCTGTACTCTTAATTCCATAAACTCTCAGTCTATCCATGACAATATTGAGATTCACGCAGTCAAATGACTTAAATAGCTCACAGGAAGTACCAAATGGGACTATTTTGTTATTTAATACATGTAAAATCTGGTGAGTGAATGTGTCAAGGGCGTTCTCAGTTGAGCAACTTTTCTAAAACCCAAACTGTAATTTACTGAAGATATTATTGATGCACAAATGGGGTATTATTGTACAGTAAATAGACTCAGAAATTTTGGAACGGCTTGCGGGTGTTGAGATATCTTCTGTTATCTTCCTTGTAGAACGGTTTCACAATAGCATGTTCCTATCTCTTTGGAAAAATGCCCAGAGTTAGTGGTGTGTTACATATTAATAATTTGTTTGGTATATTGGCTCCAGAAAGTCTTTGACTTCCATCACGAAAATTTACTTACACTGGATTTCAACACACCTTGGAGAAAGCCGTATTTCCTGCAAAAACACGCGACACTCAGGACTGACGCCAGCGGAAAAGCCGACCGGAGCACAACGACCGCGCCGCACAGCGCTCGTCAAGAGCAGCCGGCAGGCGGAAAAATTCCATTAAGCTGAAATCCGCGACTTGTGAAATATTTATTGGACTCGCAGCTGATGAGTTTGCTTTGCGGACCGCTAATGGCTGTGGCCGAAGCAGCGGGCGGGTGGTGGACGCTTCTGTGTTGGGATGTCTGTCGGCTGCCAAGTCCGGCGACCTCAAGCTGCCAACCTTCCAGCCGGCATTTCTAATACACTAGCGAGAGCGTTCTGGCAATGGAACCGTAGTTTTTGAAAATATTTTGTAATTACTGTCGGAGGTATGCAAATGAAAATTAAACACGCCAATCTTAGAACACTTTCCTTCAACATTGTTTCTTCCGAAATGAAAATAGTAGCAAATATTTTGAAGATTACATCGGACAAGGGTGTCAGACGTTCAGTATCTTTGACACCAGATTAGTTAAGGGGTGGCATCAAATTTTATATCGCAAGTAGTAATGATATGGTATTACTAGAATTAAAAAGGAATTTAATGTATCTAATATCAATTTGCCAACGGTCATGACGCGTAGGTAACACCGGTTCCAGTCAGATCACCGAACTTAAGCGCTGTCGGGCTGGGTTAGCACTTCGATGGGTGACCGTCGGGTCTGCTGAGCGCTGTTGGCAAGCGGGGTGCACTCAGACCTTATGAGGAAAACTGAGGAGCTACTTGATTGAGAATTGTCGGCTGCGGTCTCGGAAACTGACATAGGGCCGAGAGAGCGGTGTGCTGATGACATGACCCTCCATATGCGCATACGGTGACGCCTGTAGTCTGAGGATGACACGGCGGCCGGTCGGTACCGTTGGGCCTTCATGGCCTGTTCGGGCTGAGTTTAGTTTAGTTTTAATGCCAATATGAATAACACTACTAAAAACTAATAACGTTTATCCTTCAAAATTATTTTTATTTTCCGACAGAATCACGATTATCTTTACAAATAACTGTTTAGACCAGTGGTTCCAAATCTTTCTTAGACCATTACTCCTAAGTACAATCAGACATTAGCTAGTATTTCCGCTCACCTTCTGCAGTCTGTTGCCCCCTCTCCCCCACAGTACCACCTACTTTAGAACCTAACTATAGAATGAAAGACTCTAATTTGAACGCTTTTATTTTTAGAATGAAAGATGAATGATACTTAGTTTGAGTTTGTGTCTGTGTGGGTGTTAGAATGAATGATGAAGGAATTCGTCGTGCATCGCAAGTGATACCCACAATTCCTTCTCAGATAACAAAACTAACTGTCCACAGTGAGGGTACACATTTGTTACTAAACACACTTACTCTTTATTACTGCTCTCCATTGCGGCGCTTGCTTGACCTGCACAATGCAACCCCATGTAAAATGTAACAAGTTCAGATGTATGTTCTGAACTGAACGGTTGTAAATCATTTGATTCCTGCGCCACTTACTTCTGAACTGGCAGAAACTGGACGACTTCCGACTGTTGCTTTGTTTCTAATAACTCTAATAATAATAATTATAATAATAGTAATACTGTGTTCAGCATTACGGTAGTCTTTATATAGTTACTGCAGTGTTGTCAATTTATTCATTTATCAGTTTCGAAGCGAGTAATGAAGCAATTTCTGGACTACTGCTGGTACTATCTACAAATTGGAGAAGACGTTTTATTGAGACATTTAGCGTTTATTACGTTTATGGCCCACTTTTATCACCAGCAATGTATGGAACAAAGAACAAGATATGTAAGTAGTGGGGGGACTATGTGAGGAATCTGTAACCTCCACTGCATTAATGCTAGTATTTGAGAAAAGGTGAATACTGGTAATTTACGTAATCATTATTAGAGTCGTACAGAATTGTGATAATAGTAATGATCTTTTGAAAATAATCGACAAAAATGTAATCCAATCGCTTAGTTTTTACCCCTCAGAATTTTTTTTTAATCCTGAGGAGGTGATTACCACCAAGATTGGAACCACTGGTTTAAACCATCTCAAGCAGCCGTTTGTCCAGTTGTTGCACAGGAGAGCCATGCACTGTCATCAGACGATATGCCAAAATAGTTTCGCATTTTGTAAAACGTTTAATTAAGGTACGTCTGAAAAGTCCGTTGAATGATCTCAGAAAATAAAGCAATCAGGGGTAAAAACAAAATACCTTTGCTTACCTTCAAAACAATCACAATTAGCTACAACACGTTTCTGACATCAGATGTAAATGTGTTGGAAACTATCAGAAAACTCTTCTTGTGAAATCGCCGGAAGCACCGTGGCCACGCGGTGTTGATTATTCGCATCATTACAGGAGATGAGACTTGGTAACCAAGCTACAATCAATGATATGGTGTTCAAAGTTTTCGCCTTCTCCAAAAAAAAAAAAAAGATTAAGAAAATGTTGATTCCATTTTCCAACAAAAATGGCTCTGAGCACTATGGGACTCAACTGCTGTGGTCATAAGTCCCCTAGAACTTAGAACTACTTAAACCTAACTAACCTAAGGACAGCACACAACACCCAGCCATCACGAGGCAGAGAAAATCCCTGACCCCGCCGGGAATCGAACCCGGGAACCCGGGCATGGGAAGCGAGAACGCTACCGCACGACCACGAGATGCGGGCCCATTTTCCAACAGCAAGGCCTTGACCCATTATAAATATTCACCAGAGGGAGGCGATGAATACCATTCCGTTGACAGTCGTTTGATCTCCGTATCGTATTGGTAGCACCAGGCCTTATCTATCGAGACGATGCGGATATCCAACAACCCGTGACCACGGTGCTTCGAGCGATTGCACGAACAGCGTTTGCTGACAGTGTCTAACAGCTTTACGCCCCATGTCAGAAGTGTGCTGTTGCTAATGGTGATAACTATATACGCCAGTAAAGGTATTTCATTTGTAATTCTTGCTTGCTTTATTTTCTGAGACCATTCACCGAATTTATCAGAAGCACCTTGTACTATCGATACTGTTGAAACGTCCCCTTAGAAAAATTATTGAATTACTGTGCTGATAAATCCCTTACATTATTTGATTTTCAAACAGATGAGCAAAACTGAACGTACTCACACATTTCGCTCTTTACCTATTCTGATCAACACCAAACTGACACACAATATTTTTTAACGCAAAGCAATCTGATTTTCAATAATCCCTACAAAAGAATGGCCCTGACTAACATTAACCTATACCTTTCACAAATCACTTACCTCACAAAAATCTTCGTTACTCGAACTACTGCAATACGGCGAGCGCCACTACTGCCAGCTAAATAAAAGATTCAAACTACTGAAGGCACTAACTACTGATAGGCATAGTGAGCAAATGAAAGATTTTGATA
Organism: Schistocerca nitens; assembly: GCF_023898315.1. Classification (NCBI taxonomy): domain Eukaryota; kingdom Metazoa; phylum Arthropoda; class Insecta; order Orthoptera; family Acrididae; genus Schistocerca; species Schistocerca nitens. The sequence continues at coordinate 419,053,075 of NC_064617.1, read as the reverse complement.
GAGAACAAACAATGTATTTACCCCAATAGTGTTCAAAAGTCATAATGTATATAGCAGTTCATGACATCCATTCTTACAAATGTACTGTTTCTGATGGACACACGTCCAGATCATCCGCTCTCAAAAATCCGCCATCTCACTTCCCCACATCCACCACTGCTGGCGGCTCACCTCCAACTGCGCAACGCTACGCGCTGTTAACAGCCAACTGCCCAACACTACAATAGCGACTATTGCAACAATGCCGACCAGCCTCAGACTGCACACAGCACAGTCAGTGATTTCCATATAGTGCGCTACGTGGTGTTACCAATAGAAAACCTAAACAGCTTACTTACACTGTTACTACAGCTGCTGCTAATAGTAATAATAACAATAATAATAATAGTGGTACAAAATATACTTGTAGGTGACCAAGGGGAAATTTTCTGACATTGACTTCTGAGAGTTAAAATCTCTAGGTAGATTGCACCACCTAACGGTTTCGAGAAAAGAAGTTCTGGCTGGTCAGAAGAGTACATAGTTGTGATGCGCTAACGAGTGTGTACTAGAACAAAGGGAGACATTATTGTCATTGTAATAGCTAGTTAATGACATAACTATGTTTTGAAGCTTCAAATATTATCTAGCTCTCTGATATGAGGGAAATCAAACAGAGTCAGCTACCTTCCGCTGCAACAGGAAAATCGGCTGCGAGGGATAGAAATAAGTTTGCTCTGAGGGAAATGAGTGTTCCCGTTGTGCTGTTCAAACAACAGCGTTAAGGTCGAGGAAAGATATAAAGGACTCCTTACAAGGCAAAGGGGTAGAGGAGATTGAGTGTTTGGAAATCTCTGCAATTTACTACACATAGTGAGGACAACTGTGCGAAAGATAAATACGATCAAAAAGTCGAACGTCACAGATATATTGTATGCAGGCTGTGAGTGTACAGTGTCGACACATGTAATGTGTTTGCCGTGAGAATACACTATACACCCATACAATATATCTATGAGTTCGATTTTTTTATTGTATTTCATTATCTTACGCACAGTTGTCCTCATTACACGTGAAAATCGCAGAGATTTCCATACTCTCTATCTCCTCTATCGCCGTGCCTTGTAATCTAGTCCCTTATATCTTTCCTCGATCTTAACGCTCTTATCTGAACAACACAACAAAAACACTCGTTTCCATCAGAGCAAAACCATTTCTATTACCCTCAGTTGATTTTCCGCAGCTGCAGAAGGAACCTGACTATTTTATAAATATGTTGTTGTGGCCTCCAGTCCACAGACTGGTTTGATGTAGCTCTCCATGCTACTCTATCCTGCGCAAGCTTCTTCATCTCCAAGTAACTACTGCAACCTGCATTATTCTGAATCTGCTTAGTGTATTCATCCCTTGGTCTCCCTCTATGATTTTTACCCTATACGCTGCCCCCCCAATACTAGTTTGGTGATCCCCTGATGCCTCAGAAAATGTCCTACCAAGCGATTCCTTCTTCTAGTAAAGTTGTGCCACAAATTCCTCTTCTCCCCAATTCTGTTCAGTACTTCCTCATTAGTTACGTGATCTACCCATCTAATCTTCAGCATTCTTCTCTAGCATTACAATTCGAAAGCTTCTATTCTCTTCTTGTCTAAACTATTAATCGTCCATGTTTCACTTCCATACGTGACTTCACTCCATACAAATACTTTCTGAAAAGACTTCCTGATACCTATATCTATACTCGATGTTAAAAAATTTCTCTTCTTCAGAAACGCTTTCCTTGCCATTCCCAGTCTACATTTTACACCTTCTCCACTTCGACCATCATCAGTTATTTTGCTTTCCAAATAGCAGAACTCATCTACTACTTTAAGTGTCTCATTTCCTAATATAATTCCCTCAGCATAACCTCATTTAATTCGACTACGTTTCATTATCCTTGTTTTGCTTTTGTTAATGTTCATATTATATCTTCCTTTCTAGAAACTGTTCATTCCGTTCAACTGCTCTTCCAGGTCCTTTACTGCCTCCCACAGCATTACAGTGACATCGGCGTACCTCAAAGTGTTTATTTCTTCTCCATGGATTTTAATAGCTGCTCCGAATTTTTCTTTTGTTTCCTTTACTGCTTATTCAACATATAGACGGAATAACATCGGGGATAGGCTACAACCCTCTCTCATTCCCTTCACAACTACTGCTTCCCTTTCATGCCGCTCGACTCTTATAACTGCCATCTGGTTTCTGTACATATTGTAAATAGCCTTTCGCACCCTGTATTTCATCCCTGCCATCTTTAGAATTTGAAAGAGAGTATTCCAGTCAACATTCTCAAAAGCTGTCTCTAAGTCTACAAATGCTAGAATGATAGGTTTATCTTTCCTTGATCTATCTTCTAAGGTAAGTCGTAGGGTCAGTATTGCCTCACGTGTTCCAAGATTTCTACAGAATCCAAACTGATCTTCCCCGAGGTCGGCTTCTATCAGTTTTTCCATTCGTCTGTAAAGAGTTCGTGTTAGTATTTGGCAGCCGTGTTTAGCCGTGGCTACCAATAGAAGTTTATCTTTGCTTGTTCACAATATGCTGGAGATCAGTTACTGTTGTGGTGCGAGTTAGTTGCGGTTTTGTTCTCGACCAGAACGGAGTGAGCCGAGATTGGATAGTGCATTCGTCGGCCTGCTAGGAAGCCGTCTTAATGCTTTTATAGCGTGTCCATACCGCGATCGATCTTTGCTTAGTGTGGTAGCTGTCGGTAGCAAATTGTGGCATGTAGATTGAAATGCTGGATGTTATCAAAACTGGTAATGTTTCCTGAGTATTTGAATATATTATAATTCCTTATCCCTTATCAGTCGATGTTCTCACTTCAAACAGTGATCACAGTATCCCTGGAGGTATTATTTAATGAGACTAGCTGTACGGAAAATTTGCTGGAAAAGTAAGGGGAGACTGCGACCTAATACAGCGGGCCTGTAGGAATACTGACGTTGTCGTTATAAGGCGTTCATACACAATTCCAAGCGACGAGAAAAACGTTACAGTGTAACACTGTAATCAACCATTGAAGCAGAAGTGTTTGTACAGATTTCTTTTTCAGACCAGAAGGGCAGAGATTTTTACATTTTTGAGGATTATGGGGAGACGCTGCTCACTGCAGCTGTGTGTTGAGCCCAATTTTTGTTTTCATCTATTATTATTCGTTGACTATTTGCAGAGAAAATTGTACTTATCCATTTCCGGTTAATGAGCCTAGAATGTCAAATAAGGACAGCCTTAATGTTTAAATAGTCTACGGCTATTTGGATAGCGTACACAGGTCAGCACAGAAATTCTCGTTAGCTGTCTTCAAGTTTGGTTTTGCACTAAAATATACTTGGGGATTGTCAGCATACAAGTGGTACTTACTGAGACACGTCATTCAGTTTAGAGTAAAGACTGTGGGATATAGTATCGAAACCTGGAGGCCACCGGCTACTGTGTGTCTCCACGATGACTTTGCTGTGCCAGACATGACGCATAACTGGCGAGAGGTCAGGTGCTAGCGGAAGGATTGTAAAGGCACGCACTGGTAGCTGCGCGGTCAGCGCTGTGGATGCTACCGAAGTGGAGTGGGTTCAGTTCCCGGCCGGGTCGGATATTTTCTTCGGTTGGGGACTGGGAGTTGTGTTGTCCTTAAGTTCGTATCGTAATAGCATTTATTCATTTTTTCTTTGTATTGAATGCAAGTTTTGTTAAAACTAAATATTCTTTTTGAAGTAATTAGATTTAATTATCAAGTGATCTTGGACTTAGCAATTGATTTATGACACTACACTCCTGGAATAACTGTACGGGTAAGTCCCAAAACCCAATAAAAAAATTTAAAAATGTATTGCACAGCACCTAGAGAAAAATTTACGTTGCTAAGTTTGACAAGTAAAATACAGAAATCGAGAGGGTCGAAGAATTTGATAAAATCTAAGAAGCACATTATAATCTCCTCTTGTCTGTTAACGGTTAGCTTCAAGTCATGTGTTACTTTTATGAAAGAAGATGATGGATTGCGATGTTTGTGGTAACTTGACTGGAACCCGTCTAGATCGCCAAATATGTTTCTTTATTTATTACGTCATTCCGGCAAGTGCCATCAATACATCAAAACTTAGAACTTGTAAAACGAGGGTCAGTGTCATGCATTCGTTTTTGATACTCACACGGAACCTTGTTTTACAACTTCTAACTTTTGATCTGATAACGACTATAGCCAAACGACGTAATAAATAAATATACGAGGGCTGTCCACAAAGTACATTACGTTTTGGAATTAAAAATAAATAAAGTATTGGAAATTTTTTTTATTATATACAGATGAAAGCCACACTTAAATAATACTTTTCTACATAGTTGCCATTTAAATTCAGGCACTTATAGTAGCGATGGACGAGCTTGGAAATTCCTTCGTCGCAAAATTCGGCCGCCTGCGCCTTCAACCACGTGGTTACCTCTTCTTGAAGCTGTGCGTCGTCATCAAAACGCTGCATAGCCAACCACTTCTTCATTGCTGGGAATAAGTGGAAGTCGCTCGGTGCCAGGTCTGGACTGTACAGCGGATGAGGAAACAACTCCCACTTAAAAGATTCGAGAACTTCACAAAGGACATTTGCCGTGTGGGCCCGGGCGTTGTCGTGAATCAGCAAGATCTTTGAGCCCAACTTTCCCCTGCGCTTGTTTTGTATTGCTCTTCTGAGGTTGTGCAGAGTTTGGCAATACCTTTGACAGTTTATTGTAGTGCCTCTTTCCACGAAATCCACAAAAATCACACCTTTTCTGTCCCAAAAGACAGTCGCCATCACCTTCCTTGCCGACATTGCCTGCATGCATTTCTTGGGTTTTCGGGGGGAAATTGTGTGCCCCCACTGCATTGACTGCAATTTTGTCTCGCAGTTCACATGCTTAACCCATGTTTCGTCACCAGTAACGATGCGATCGAGTAATGAGTCCCCATCTTTCTCGTAAGCGTCCAAAAACGTTAACGCTGCAGCCATTCGCTGATTTTTGTGAGTCTCTGTCAAGATTTTTGGTATCCGTCTTGCACAAAACTTATGGTAACCAAGCTTTTCGGTAAAGATTTCGTGCGACAAACTTCGTAAAATTTGTGGAAAACTCATAGAGAGTTCCGTTATTGTGAAATTACGGTTTTCACGGACCGCGGCATCGACTTTTTCGACAAGTTCGGCAGTCACTATGCTGGGTCTTCCACTTCGCTCTTCGTCGTGAACGTTAGTTCGGCCATTTTTAAATTTTATGACCCATTGACGCACTCCACCTTGAGTGATTATTATAAACAGCCGACCAGTTGCAATGGATAAAGGATTCTTTACCTAGGTTTCAACAAATTTAAATTTGTCTTCTTCAGAAGGTGGCCTAAGGACAATGAACATCATAGCTTACATTAGAAAGGTATGAAACTTAAGTCAAGAATAGATTTTAACACAAATTAGAGAGCTCTTGCATTAAAAAAATATGAGAACGACGACTGGTACTTACAATTTTACATTAGTATGGACTAATGTACCATCGCCGTTTTTACAAATGTAGATCCATTTGCCAAAATTAAAATATAACCCTAGAAATAGGGTTTGTCACGTAAATATAAATTAGTACATGGATGTTGCAGAGCTCACAACCGACTGAGTGTAACCCGCCAGCGTAGTTACTCTGCGGCCAGGGCAGGTGGCGCTCATGGCGCGAACCATGTGCCAATTGGCGTACAAAAGCAATGTGTAAATTATCAGTGCTAATAACGTCCTTAGATAAAGTAACAATAAAAAGAAGGAAAGCGTTTAACACTCCAGTTATAACAGTATGGGAGCCTTGGTACAATTAATGTAGTTATACATCAAAAAGACAGGTGGCGCTTACGCCGCGAGAGTTACGCACAGTGGCATATACAATCAAAATATAAAAATTACATTACTATATTAGTGAAGCCCACAAACGGTATATATGTCAGAACTTTAAAATTGACAATAATGGCTCTTAAGACAGAATTACGAACCCTGGCCCACAATCCAGTTAATACACATTCGCAGGGAACCAACGTTTTAAAGCCAGACAAAATCACATAAGGGCCGATGTAGTGGCAGCCATACATCGTGAGAAAACCACATTACATAAAGGGTAGTGAGCTTAAAGATTTGAAAGTGCATCATAGCTTCCTGAGAAAATAGACCACTGAGGTTACCAGCATTCATGTTATACCATAAACAGTACAGGTTTAAAGCCTTCGAAAAATTGTTTACAAGCAAGGTTCAACTGGTCGTTCAGTATATTACCGTCTTTGAGCTCTAGATGTTTAAAAATTTGTAACTCTTCCCACAGATCTAGTCTACGGCCTTTGACTTGTCTGTGTAGGATAACCGTGTCTTCTAACTGTTTAGGCGTATGGCCGGCTATCAAGAGGTGTTCAGCAAAAGTAGAGCTGTGTATATTCGCTCCTTTTTTACCTAATAATGTTCTTTATATCTTGTTTTCACAGCTCTGCCTGTTGGACCAATATAATATGAAGGAAAGTTATTACAGGTTAGTTTGTAAACACCTGAATTGGAAAAACAATCGCTGGCAATCTCTACTGAATGTACAAGATTTCTTTTTAAACTGTTATCTGTAGAGAAGGAGACGTTACAGTTATATTTTTTTTAGAAGACGTTTAATCCTATACAATATATTCCCCAAGAAAGGAATGGAAATAAATTTTTTAGCTTCTTTGCTATCAGTGGGGAGGTTGTTGCTCAAAGTCGAACAGCTTTGGGAAATTTTCTTACTGAACAAGTAATCGATCATATTCTGATTGTACTCATTATTAGCCGCAATCGCTTTGATGACATTCAATTCCTTTTGTTGATCGGCAGGTGATAAAGGAGTAGTTACCATTCGGTGAATGGCAGAATGAAAAAACGCCAATTTATGAGCTTTTGGATGAGTTGAGTCAGCAGGGATGACATTATCTGAATACGTTTCCTTACGGAAGATATTGAAACTGAAGGAACTATCCTGTATAGAAATTGTTAAATCGAGGAAGTTAAGTTCACCTTTTTCATTCTGAAGTTCTTTTGTGAAGGAAATCTTTTTATGTAAACCACTGAAAGTATTGAAGAGGAGCTCTAACTCATGATCAGTACCATCAAAAGCAATGATAATGTCGTCAACGTAACGTGCATAATAGCGGATTTTGTGGCGTAATCCTGAACTTGAATTGAAGAACGTTATTTCCAGGGCGTTGATAAAAACATCTGCCAAAAAAACCGGCGAGGGGGCTACCCATTGCTAGACCATCTGGCTGTACATACATTTTCCCGTTAAACGTGAAATAATTGTATTTTAAAACGACCTTAAGCAAACCAGTCAGTTCCGCAATCTGAATTTCACTTAGTTTTTTATGTTTGAGAAGATTCTTTTTTACAAGGGCTATGGTTTCATCAACCGGGACATTTGTATAAAGACTGACGATGTCAAAGGAAACCAGTCTAGTGTCAGGTGTACATCTTACAGTTTGAATATTGTTAATTAATTCCTTACTATTTTTAACAGAAAAATTATTTTCAAATGTGAAAGCATCTTTAATTTTAAAATGGAGGCGCCTAGCAAGTGTGATGTGGACTACCTATTCCATTCACTACAGGGAGAATCGGGTGATTTTGTTTTCTGCAGTTTAAACTGACTTCTGAGCACGGGTGGTTTCGGGTTCATATTTATAAGCCCTTTCTTTTGGAAGTTATTGAACAGGCTGACAGAACTAGCTAAAGTACGCCGGATTTCATTTTGCAATTCCGCGTTTGGATCTACGGTAATCTCAGTGATGTCATTTTCCTCAAAAAACTTTACAGTCTTTTCTATATATTCATTTTTATAAGCCACGACAGCGGTGTTCCCTTTGTCACTCTTAGTGACTAAGGCGTCGTGTTCTCTAAGCTTACGATTAATGCTTTTTACTATACTATATTCGCCCAACTGCCTATTAGGAAGTAATTTAATTTCTTTTTCTATTATGTTATTACATTCAAAGGCACATGTGACTTGCTCGGTTTTCTCTAATTTCAGGGATTCTAAACCGATTTTAAGATCTACAATAAGATTACAGATAACTGGATATTTATCGAGTTGAGCAGGCAAATTATATTTAAGGCCTTTACATAACAAGTCATTCTCAGCCTGCGTAAAAGTAATATTGGTTTTATTCAGTATTCTTTCGTAAAATTGATGTTTGACACTATTGACTGCTATATTAACATTTTTACTTGTGGTCCTATTACTAAACTTCAACAACTTTCTTTCATGTCTGGCCTTGATTTCTTCTTTACAATTAAAAAGCCATTCATTAATACTATTCCACAGGTGGTCAATTTGGAAATTACATAGATCTTTAAAGGCTTTAGTTAAAAATAAGTGTATACAGTAGGCTTCACTATTAAGAACATCTTTTTTCTTGTACAAATTCACTGTGCTATCCGAAATGACTGAACGCACTAATTTCTTTTTAACAGAAGGCACTTTGTTACACTGTTTGAAGTTTAAGTACGCCTTCACATAATCAGGGGTAATGTCTTTATCTAGGCACTGTTGATTAAAGTCAATAGCCATACCTGCTTTCACAATTTTTAATTTGATGTCCATGTACCTGGTTGCAGCTTTTGATACCTCGGCGGGCAGGAATTTCAGTATTTTAAACATAGCTGCACAACAACGTGGAACCGTTGCTGTTGTGCAGCTATGTTTAAAATATTGAGTGATTATGTTGTCCCCATACACTTCACAACGCTGCAGATAGATTTCTATCGGTGTACAATTTTTTGCAGTCAGAAAAATTATTACAGCATGCACTTCACACTTCGCGGCATTTTCAATTAACGCTGACATTTCAAACAGTCACAGTAACTCAACGGAGTACACCACAAACCTCTCTCTAGCACGGCAGGATGCCGACTGAGCGGCGGAATGCCATGACACCAAGATGGCCGCGCTAGCCCCGCCCCTAACGGACACAAACGAAAACGTAATGTACTTTGTGAATAGCCCTCGTATTAAGAGATGTAGACGTTTTTGTTCACACAATGTAGCTTATGGCTTCCTTGTGGATTTATCGAGTCTTGCGACTATTATCCTCTTGTCAGTTGTCTCTGACTTCCTCTTTTCTTTTTTTTTTGGCAAGGAGTGAGGGGGGGGGGGGCACCGAGAATTCGGCCCTCCACACTATGTCCTCTCCTGTGCCTACCCCTTCATCTTAGAGTAGTACTTACACCCAACGTCGACAACTGTTTTTTTAATGTATATTCGAATTTCTGTCTTCCTCTACATTTTTCTCTCTCTTTGGCTCCCTGCACTACTATTCGCTGATGTTTTAACACATGTCCCATCATTCTTTCCCTTCTTATTGTGGTGTAGTCGACAGGCACAGCGCAGGCGGCTGGTATATACACCACAAAGCTGTTCCTTGCTATCGGAGCATCGCTGGCCACACCTGTGAGACGGAAGTAGCAAGACACGCCCACAGAAGTTCTCCGCGCCAGTGTCGGCGGCCTATCTTGATATGGACTGATTCAAGGACACACGAGTAGTTCTATGCCAGGCTACGTTCCAGTCACCGTCGAGTCCGACGACAACAGAGTCAGAGAAAACCAATTAGACTTTTCAAGTTAATCTGCAAGTCCTTGCAAGCGTTTGTGAATTTTGTCTTTGAACAGTACTACGACAGAGAGTTTCCATTGAACAGTGCTAGTACTTCGAGTTGTATCACAGCGACCGTCTATTTCATCAAAAGTGTTAGATTGGTTCTATCAATGCATCTATTTCAATCAATTTGTTAATGTATCTACACTCCTGGAAATTGAAATAAGAACACCGTGCATTCATTGTCCCAGGAAGGGGAAACTTTATTGACACATTCCTGGGGTCAGATACATCACATGATCACACTGACAGAACCACAGGTACATAGACACAGGCAACAGAGCATACACAATGTCGGCACTAGTACAGTGTATATCCACCTTTCGCAGCAATGCAGGCTGCTATTCTCCCATGGAGACGATCGTAGAGATGCTGGATGTAGTCCTGTGGAACGGCTTGCCATGCCATTTCCACCTGGCGCCTCAGTTGGACCAGCGTTCGTGCTGGACGTGCAGACCGCGTGAGACGACGCTTCATCCAGTCCCAAACATGCTCAATGGGGGACAGATCCGGAGATCTTGCTGGCCAGGGTAGTTGACTTACACCTTCTAGAGCACGTTGGGTGGCACGGGATACATGCGAACGTGCATTGTCCTGTTGGAACAGCAAGTTCCCTTGCCGGTCTAGGAATGGTAGAACGATGGGTTCGATGACGGTTTGGATGTACCGTGCACTATTCAGTGTCCCCTCGACGATCACCAGTGGTGTACGGCCAGTGTAGGAGATCGCTCCCCACACCATGATGCCGGGTGTTGGCCCTGTGTGCCTCGGTCGTATGCAGTCCTGATTGTGGCGCTCACCTGCACGGCGCCAAACACGCATACGACCATCATTGGCACCAAGGCAGAAGCGACTCTCATCGCTGAGGACGACACGTCTCCATTCGTCCCTCCATTCACGCCTGTCGCGACACCACTGGAGGCGGGCTGCACGATGTTGGGGCGTGAGCGGAAGACGGCCTAACGGTGTGCGGGACCGTAGCCCAGCTTCATGGAGACGGTTGCGAATGGTCCTCGCCCATACCCCAGGAGCAACAGTGTCCCTAATTTGCTGGGAAGTGGCGGTGCGGTCCCCTACGGCACTGCGTAGGATCCTACGGTCTTGGCGTGCATCCGTGCGTTGCTGCGGTCCGGTCCCAGGTCGACGGGCACGTGCACCTTCCGCCGACCACTGGCGACAACATCGATGTACTGTGGAGACCTCACGCCCCACGTGTTGAGCAATTCGGCGGTACGTCCACCCGGCCTCCCGCATGCCCACTATACGCCCTCGCTCGAAGTCCGTCAACTGCACATACGGTTCACGTCCATGCTGTCGCGGCATGCTACCAGTGTTAAAGACTGCGATGGAGCTCCGTATGCCACGGCAAACTGGCTGACACTGACGGCGGCGGTGCACAAATGCTGCGCAGCTAGCGCCATTCGACGGCCAACACCGCGGTTCCTGGTGTGTCCGCTGTGCCGTGCGTGTGATCATTGCTTGTACAGCCCTCTCGCAGTGTCCGGAGCAAGTATGGTGGGTCTGACACACCGGTGTCAATGTGTTCTTTTTTCCATTTCCAGGAGTGTATTTCGGCGGAAGTGTTAGACTGGTTCTTTCACTGTACGCACGTGAACCTATGCTCTGACCAGCAGTCACAAAAAAGAAAGCATTGCGTAGCAAAAGAGAAGTTCATTTCGATTGTAAATGTATTTCAATTCTTACATCATACGCGTGCAAAGATCATGTCCGTTTCGAACCCATTTCATTTATGACGAACCATCACAAAATTTGCAGGCAATGTTTTCCACATATTTCTTTCCTCGAAGAATATGTAGAGAAATTCCTCGTATCTTACCAGTACATGTAATTCTCAGCATATTTCTGTTGCACAATGTTTGAAATGCTTCATTCCGTTCTTTCCAGTTATTTACACAACCCATGATGCAGTTCCACACAGGCTGTACTCCAGGAGTGTTGTGCTTAATTATCTTGCGGAGTTCAAACAATCCACATCATCAACTGTGGCACTCATGACGAATTTTGGTCCCTCCATATTCACCAAATTTTACAATTGTCCATATACAATTTCCACTGTCTAATAGCATTGTCAGGGGAGTTTAAATAAAATCAAAAATATGCTGCATCCTTGACGAATTTCTATATTTTTTTTAAGGAAACAGGGTACTTTTCCGGCTCAATATTATGTAAAAATCAACATCTATTTCTTTCAGGCCATGTTTATAATGTATATGTTGTACAGATGTTTTGTTGATATTAGGAAATGCAGCACACTTTATAAACAAATTAGAAGTATTTTGAATATTTTTGAACCTGCTTAGGGTTATTACAAAAATTGAAAATAAATTGATGCAATTTTTTTTCCAAAATGCTTCCTCAAATTGAGGTACCATTTAATCCAATATTATACATTTGAAGGAGACAAAATTTTTACCAGATATGCATAACATGATGGATGAGGTACTTGACCTATTTAATTCCACCTATTCTTTATATTACAAGGGTAAAAAATATCATACATTACATTTTAATTTTTATAATTTATCTGACTCTGCAATAAAGTTTAGGTCTACCACGGAAGTATTGGCTATTGAAAATCACAGAAAAAAATTAGGGCAATGCTTTATAAACTTTAGGAAATATTTGTACCTGAACTCTGAAAAATAAAACTCGCGGGAAATTGGGAATGAAGATATGAGTCCAATTAAACTGTGCCTCAGAACATTACTGAAGCATAGTCTTTATCCTGCAACATTTCTTCATCTTCAAGCTTTCTCTTGGCATTCTTTTTAGCACTTCATGCACCTGTTGTCTGCCACATGCAAGCAACTGATATTCCGTGTTAGAGTCACATTTTATGCCGAAATTTCTCAGGACTTCCAACCTTCCTAGCACTCCATCACTGAAACATTTCACTGCATCTAATACACCAACTTTTAATGTATTTAGTCCTCATTCTTGGGTAATCTTTCCCATATGCCATGGTTTTAACTTTCATTTGTATTCTGAGTGCCCCTATGAAGACATTTACTAAGCAAAGCAGGGTCACTCAGGTCTCTAAAAATTGCTTTAATTTCATTCATAGTAGGCTCAGGAAGAAAATTCTTATGATGGTATATTTGACCTTTTTCTTTTGCTTTTTTGTAACCACAGGAAGAGTCTGCTCCTTTAGGGCAAAGTCCGTGAACAGGGTGGTCATCTGTGGACAACTTATAAACATAGGTGACCCATACAGCTTTTCTCATTGCTATAACCTCATGCAGAGGCGCAGTTCGTGTAATGACCAGTCCATAATAACTCTGAAGAAGATCTATTTCCGTTTCTGTCAATCTGCCTCGGCCAGACAAAGATTTTCCATCAGACAGCAGCTCTCCTTTCATTTCTCTTCGTAGCTTCCCCAATCTATCACCAATCCTCTTTTGCACATGTCCACAACACTCCTGTTTTTTTACGAAGGTATCAGGATAAACATTGAACTCAATTTTATTGAAAGCTTGGCGGCATATATGACTGTAACATTAAAACTGGATATGTATATAGGTCATTTTTTATTTGAAACCTTATAATGTTTGTGTCAATGTAATCACGAAAGACTATAGAATTTAATAAAGTCATAAAAATTTTGATTCTTTTAACCATTTATAAGTACCTTGTATCCTTAATCAAAGAAGGTTTGTCTTAAAACAAATTGTGTAGTCTCCATACACATATCTGATGAATTCAATTATTTGGTAGGGGACAGCACGTAGTTTCATAGCTTCGCACGGTTTTTTTCTTCTTAGCTTGTCGAAAGCATTTACGTAGTACCTTGGAAGGTGGTGGAGCTCTCGAATAAATTTCTTTATTATGAAGACATTGAATGCACGGGATCTGCATTCTGAGAACCCGATTGCTCCTCAATAATCATACTTCCAGCTATTCATGTCCGTAATGTTTCAGCTAGTGAATTCTGAAAAAAAAAATTATTCTTCATTAAGAACGCTGATTACAATTTGTACATTTTATTCAGCTCTCTTTCTAGATGTGGATTTACTATGGCAGTTTTCCAACTCGAGGAGTCATTCTCATGCAATCAGCTTGATTTAATCGATCAAAAACAATCTTTTCCGTTCCTTGGAGAATCGTAAAGTTTATTTTGCGTGGATGCCACTATTTCTAGGGCTTTCTCATTTTCGTTTTGAACCTCGAATTATTGCTCTTCAGTATTTTAAATTAACATAGGTAGGTGAAGAGGTTGTAAAGACATGGTTTTTAAGATACAGCATTCGGTTTCATATTTCGGTACGGACATTCATATTTAGGTTCAACGTTGTTTCCTAAACAGACTTCAGGACAACGGTGAATTGTGCACTTGAAGTCTGTTAGTGAAAAGGGTTAGTGGCCTCCGTGGTCTAGGATTATCATTATAAATAATGTTCGTGAGTTTATGTCCTAAAACGAAAGTGGGTATGAATTTTAAATGTGCCTTTAAACCATTTGTACTTCATAGTTACAGATAAGAGAACCGAAATCTGTTCACGTAAATGTGCGTTTTCTTTGTGTATGTGTATGTGTGTGTGTGTGTGAGAGAGAGAGAGAGAGAGAGAGAGAGATAGAGAGAGAGAGAAAGAGAGAGAGATACAGATTGACGGTAGGAGAATTCACTGTGCTGGATACGTACGAAAATGGCTAAAAACTAATCAAATGACAGTAAGACCTAGCAACCACAGGTAACTAGAGAAACAAAACACTATACTCCGGGCAGCCACAGTTGTGGAAATACGTCTTGAGTGGCCGGCCGGGATGGCCGAGCGGTTCTAGGCCCTATAGTCTGGAACGGCGCGACCGCTTCGGTCGCAGGTTCGAATCCTGCCTCGGGCATGGATGTGTGTGATGTCCGTAGGTTAGTTAGGTTTACGTAGTTCTACGTTCTAGGGGACTGATGACCTTAGAAGGTAAGTCCCGTAGTGCTCAGAGCCATTTGAACCATTTTGAACGTCTTGAGTACAGAACCGTAACAGATGTTAAAAGATCCTGTATTGAAACGACTGGTTTCGTAGCTTATGGCTGAGTCCTCAGGTATGCATTTGAGTAGAAAAATGGGGGAAAAATAAGTAAACAATATTGTCTATCCCCATGTTAAAAAGGATGTAATAAATAAGGATAAGAGTACTCACGACCAATTCATATAAAATCCAGACTAAGGTTAAATCAAATGAAAACGTCGGTCGAAGGTAATAAAATCGGCAGATCGATGGATACGACCACTCGATATGTCAAGGAATCCTACAATAAAAGAGATCATGGTCTAAAATTCAATGTTTGAAAATGTGGAATTAAAATGAAGGTATTAATAAAAAGGCAATATAATTAGATAAACTCACCATTGGAAGAGCAACATAAGCCGAACAGACTCGTGTGGCAGTAGCATACGGTGGTATGGAGTCAGAAAAACAGATTAGATAAATAATCACACTAAGATAGGAAACCTAAAATAAAAAAGGAGCATTAGTAGCCAAGAAAGTCACTTTTGGGGCAAAATAGTTACAGAGAAACAGACTAACCAAAATAAGCTGAAATATGGAAAAGGGGCGATATTGAGGAACTTTTGAGCGAGAATCTGACACTCAGCAGTCACGTAACCAGATCAACCGAACAACCACATGCAAGAGCCGGTGAAACACTGAGCACGCAGGGTCAAGGAAACTACCCGAAAAGCCAGCGCAGCATAGACTAGGTTATAAGCGGCACTGCGCAAGCATGAGAGAAACAATGAATGATATAAATGAAGTGAACAGGGAAAGTCAGGTGGCAAGCTTACGTAGATGATTAATATAAAGATGGAAAAATATAGCGGAACCTGGAACAACACGCCAAATATAGACAATAATCATCGGCTTAGAAAACCATTAGTTAAAGAAGGTGAAAGATGTAAAGTCGATTTTAAGAAGAGAGGGAATGGAAGAAAATAAAATAGTGATCGGATAATAGGGAAAGATAAGTGAAACAATCCTAAGTGGGGAAAAAAGCAAGTAGCAAATGTGGTGGAAATATATAACTTAAAATAAAAAAAATATAGTACTGTAACGATGAAAGTGTGACTAAACTCAAGTAACCCTATTTAGACAGACGAAATTGCAAGGAGACTGCGACGTCTCAGGTCAGTTCAGTTCGACATGTGTTATGTGAGAGGATTCTTACAACGCATTATATCAATGTCTTCCAAAATAGGTAGGGTTGGACCTTTATTTTAGATTGTTCGTCAAATTAGTGATGGAATGCCCTTGTACTCAAAGCTAATTTTGAATTGGTTAAGTTCAGATGTTCTCGAAATCTGATGTCGATAGCCCTTAAAGTATGGCCGATGTAATCACTCACATTCTGGTAAGTTCCTTAATATCGCCCTTCTTCCATTTTTCAGCGTCTTTGGTTCATCCGTTTCTCTATAACTATTCCCCACCCCTTCCTAACCTTATTGGATATTAATGCTGCATTTGTGTTTTTGGTTTCCTGTTTTTCCGTGGTGTTTTTTTGATCTGTCCTTCCGGGTGCATAGCACAGCGCTCTACAGCCACATGAGTCTTTTCCGCATTATATTGCTTTCCTAACGGTGGGTTTATCTGTTTATATTTCCGTTTTATTAACTACCTCCTCCTTAATTACACATTTTCCATAAGATTTCACCGTTCTGCTGTTTTTATTACCTTACAACACGTCCTTCAACGGAAGTTTTATTTTTATTTGGCTGAGGATACCGGGTCGTTCGTTTAACCTTAGTCTGGATTATATACGAACTGAGTGTGAGTACTCTTATCCGTTTTTTACTAAATCCTTTTTTAGCTTGGGATATAGAGAGTATTGTTTATTTATTTTCTCCTCCATTTTCCCCCTCATATGTATACCGGAGGATGAAGCTGTAAGCTGGAAAACCGGTCGTTTCAATAAAGGATCATTTGACAGCTGTCGCACTTCTTCATTTACGAAGATAGTTAAAGAAAATTCCTATGGAAATGAGATGATAATTCTGTTAATAATTCACCATGCTACTGTTCAAAACCACAATCAGTCGTTAAATTAGAAGATTTGTATTGTCTGTAGAAATTTGTACCAAATTTTTAGTGAAAATATATATTGCCGTACCGGTACAATGTATTTGCCGCAAATAAGCAGTTTATGAAATATTGAAACTACGTGTAATCTCTTGCTACATCTGTGCAGCCCGTAAATGTCGTTGAATCTGTAAAAATCGCGCGAGGTATGTTCGTCAAACTCTTGTGTTTCTATATGCTAGTCCTTATTATTGATTTACGTAAGTAGCTATGACGACGTGTAAATGCACAGCTTCATAAATAACCATGCTGCCCCTCTAGACCAAATACACCATGTGTTCAAAATCAAACGAAAATCTTGTTTGTGAATACCGTTATGAAAATTTGGGCAATAATAAGTCATCTGCTGACTAAACTCTCCTTCTTCGCTTCATAGACTGGATTTACAATCTATCTTCACTGATCTCATCTGTTCCTCGGCCGTCCTAAATCTGTCTTTTCTATTGGTTTACAACTGCCTATTATTTAATTAATCCGCCTTCTCCCATTCTTTTGACATGCTATTTCGATTTTATGAACGCTTGCTCTAATTTTCCATTTATAGAGTACATATAAAAGTTCTTCTCTTAAAATAAAGTTATGTATTTGATCATGAGGATCCAGAAAGGTAAAGGCAAAAGACTGGCAGCTCTCACATTGCGATTGATGATGGAAGCAAGACTGATAAAAAAATCAAGACACGCTCATAGGATTCATAGACCTGGAAAAAGCGTTCGACAATGTAAAATGGTGCAAGACGTAGGTACTCGTATTAGTGAGATACTTTTAATATTCATAGCTGGTCTAATATCCTAACCTAATAGCTCGAAACGTGGCACATCTTCTGTTGATTGTTCATCTAGCACTAATCTGGAACGTAAAAGAAATTTTTAGATGAAGATTTTGATGTATTTGATTGGGCTGTATATTTCACATTGAAGGTCATTTCCTGTCTTCTGAGTAATTAGTTGATCATGGACGCAGAGTAAAGTATTTAAGTGAGTGTCCTGGTATGAATCTCTCACCTTGTTTAACTTCCGGTTTCCAATGTCTAAGAATGTTATCCAACCAAGTATATCGAGTATATTAAGGCGGAATGCTACACCCTACTCGAACTCCTATGATGATGTTTATTGATCCTGTCCTTTCTTTCCTACGTCAGTTACAGTTTCTAAGTGCTGACGGAAACTCTTTACGGATTGCGTTGTGTACCCTCGTTTTCCAAGTATTCCAAAGCTTACTTTTGGCCAATCTAACGAATGCCGTTCGTAATTATTCATGTTTGCGATGTTAGTCGTCAGTCTGTATTGTCGTTTTGTAATTGGCGTGCAGAAGTAACACCATCACTATGAGATCGTATCTTTCTAAAGCTATTTGGTTAAATCGTCAGGAGGGTTTCAGCTATTTTTCACCTTCTACTATTAATAATTGATGCGCAGGGTTTGTAATAAGCATTTAGCAGCAGCATTCTTCTATAGTTCTCATAGACATGTCTTCCTAATTATTACAGTACGAAGTCTAAACAAGTCGTATCAATTATTACGAAGTGACAGGTGTATTTAATTTGGCCTAATCTGAATAAATATTGTAATATTCAAATACTGTATACATTATAGCTGAATGGAAAGACGTAAAGATTAGAGCTGTATGTTAGGAATCTATGCTAGGACTAAGAACAATAAAAAGAACTCAAGAATATTGAGAAAGTAAGTTTGGTATTGACAAAGAGTGAATAGCTCTGTGGTCTGTGATCTATTCACTAAGCTTCAGAGGCAAGAAGGTACATATTAATGAAAAAGGCAGACATATAGGAAGGAAGACAATGCAGCGTAAAGTGCGTTATAGAATTACACATAACTGGTTGAGAGGGTCCTATAAAGTTGTAGATGGGAGAGATTATTGTCGACAATTTAGAGAAAAAAGTTCAAAATCTGCATTCGTTTAAATGTTTTTTAAAACTGAAACAATTCTGAGAACAAACGGTGGAAAATTTTAAGATGAATATATTTACTTTAATGTAAGTTTGTATGAATCAGAGATTATACATTGTTAATGAGATATGTTCCTGCAAACATTACAACAACTAAATTTCCAAATTAATGTATTAGATATGAAAGGAAATTGATAACTTTTGTCCATAGATTTTTAACAGTGGTGAGGTGAGTAGGCAAGATCGGACTGTGAATAGTGTTTTTGAAGCTTTCAGGTAAGAATGAATATTTTATCATACTTTGCAGAACAAGCAGTAAAATTCTTTTCTATGTACTAAAATTTTCACTCGGAGCTGATGCTGATAATTTATTTCTTCTGCTTTCAGCACGCTAAAACTCTACAAAGTACAGAACGCTTGCAGAATAATACGGAATTCCAGTTCGATTGTGGGAGCGGCGGAGAGATATTTATATTCGCCTCTTGTTCAGCCAGTCTCGGGCTGTTTGTCTTCAACTACTCTGACGAGCAGCTCGTGAGAGGAATTTATGTCCTCGTCTCTTTGCATGCATCTCGACACATATCCGTGCGCTTACGCAATCTCACTTAAGAAAATTGGAAAAGGCACACGTTTATGCTGGTAACTTTATCCCGCGGCTCACAATGGAGGTAAATAACAAGTCGAGATATACTTTTGTGCTGGTGGCGTCCCACGGTTCATAAATATTTAAATAACGTAAAACGAACATATTTTGCCTTCAGTTTCTACTGTAGGAAACACTTATCAGGCAACATAAAATGTTTAGCAGCCTTTTCGTCATCAAAACTTCTGTACCATACCCAGAAAATTATGATCACAAAACGTTATATTGCCTCACTGTCTTCATGGGTAAAATGCATTTATGCAGAAGAGTAACCTTACTCCATTTCTATGTCCACTTCCAGTTTGTGGAGTCCAGAGAAAGTGTTGCATGAAGCGAGAACGTGATAGCATCAGTGGCTGTATACATGTCGTTGTAATGTATACATTTATTGTAGCTTCAAGTACCGGAAGTCCTTCAGTAGAACCTATCCGCATCAGATAACTATCCACCCTGTTTGTCTAGAAGCTCCTGTCAACGTAGCTACTCAACGTACGTTTGTTGAAACTGTATGACTCAAAGAAATTTCCGAATGAATACTCACTTCGCCATTGTGTAGAGCAGAATTAATTAAGGTTCTGAGCCAATTCTTAGTCATTAAAATTTAAAAAAAGAGAATCTTCTCTGCATATGCCAAAATGTGACAGGCGGACAGATGTGACTGACAGTATTAAATTCTTGGGAAAACAACTTGATAACAAATTCAGTTATGAAGGAAATACCACTGAACTGCTGAAGTACCTAAACAAATCGTTATTTGGAATGTGGATGTTGTCAGACATAGGAGTAATAAAAATAGAAAAAGCAGCCTCACGTCACTTAAATTCACTTTATAAGGGCATACGGGAACATTTTTTTGCGGTAGCTCATCAAGCCAGAAAAAGTTTTCTGAGTCAAAAATTGTATAATACGAATTATTTGTGGTGTAAATTCAAGAACGTACTGCGGAAACCTTTTCAAGTAACTGTCCAGGAATAATTTCTTCGATAATGAAATTTTTGATTAATAATGTATCTGTTATTGAAGCCAACAGCTTTTTTCATGGAATCAATAAAAGAAATATTCTTAGTCTTTATAAAGGTTTAAAAGTTACTAATTTTGGTCCATAAAGACGTCCGTCATTAAAGAACACACATTTTCAACAACTTGCTAGCACCAACAGGAGGTTAGGGGGCTTAATTAATAATAAAGTTCAGTTTAAAAGAACCTTAATAATTTATTGGTGGCCAATTACTTCTACCTCACCGATGAATTTTTCTGTACAACCTAATCATGTTTACGTAATTAATAATACCAAATAACATTCTACGTCAGATTATACTTCGGCATATCATCATTGCAGTAACGTAACCAGGGTAAATAAGTTTGGTAAAATGTTTTCTTTTTGATGATACGTGGCTACAGTACCCTAAAAAATAATCATATACACGACATACGCATGTATTGAACATTTGGGGCCGTCCATAAATTGCATCACACAAATTTCGTGTTTCTTGGAGGCACCCCCTCTCCCCTTCATCCCCCACCCAATGCCACAGGTTGTCACATTTCTGTGATCCCCTCCCCCTGGTGTGACGTCATATAATTCGCAGTTTTAAATTTAATAATTATTAAATTAAAACAGCACTTCTAAAATTATTTATATATTTCTTTATAGAATCTATTTTCTTCAGAACAACAATAAAAAACATTTTTACAAAATTTACAAAATACAAAAATTAAATTGAACGGTACCGTACTTTGAACCCATTTCTTTACGTTATTGATTACTAGTATAGCAGACACTTCGTTATCGATTTGGGTAATATTAGAAAGATTCTATGTGTCCACATCTTCTTCATCCAACGAAATATCATCACCATCTTTTACCAATCAAAGAATTTCCCTGTCACATCTAGCTGCATTTCTTTGAGGATGAATCTTTGTGATTTTAAAAAAGTGTTGGCTCTCATGTGACTGCAAGTGTTGTTTGTTGGCTTTGTATTATAAAAAATATAGGCCAAAGGCGACACACGATCGTTTAAATAAGTTTGCCTCGACACTGGGGCAACAGTCATCGTACTGAACTTGCTTCAAATGTGATGACGCTCGGACATCCAAAGGTAGCTGTTTAACAGCTAACCGAATTTACCTTTCGAATCATTATTTCCTATGGGTACATACCGTCTGAAGTCCGTTTAATCAAAACGGGTGGTGGTAAAAATACTTTTCGCGATATCCGCCATAGGCTATGTCGGCGCACACCGCAGTAAACGACAACCTCGCATTTTACAATTTGTAAAAAAATAAATTATTGTGTTTCACGAACAGTCTGGTGTCTGTTGGCACAATGTATTCAACAAACGCACTAAAATCGTCAGTGAACAGTTCGCTCCAAATATTAGGCAACAGTAAGCCTGCATTCCCAAAACTCTGTTTTTCTAGCTGCAGGTTCAATAGTTCGATTGCAGGAATCAAGAAGTGAATCGAAATTGTCATGTTTCAATACAGTGCTATCAAGTTCGAAATAAGAGGCGCCTTTCGTCGTTCCATTCTGTTAATGCACATCTTCCTGGAAAATTTATGGCTACGTAAATAGCATCCATGTCAAAACATTTAAAATGTTGAAGAGCTAAAACTATAACTGGCTTGTATTGTTTATTTACGACGGTATCAGGATCTCGAATAAAAATAAGCACCCGTTTTACGAATATTCCTCGATTTCTCGCTAACTTGTCCAAAGCAGGTAGTTCAGGAAGTCTATGTACGTCTGTGGCATGAGTCTCTGTGTTAGAGGAAGAATGTTTTCCTGTGCAGATCGCTACGAATGTAGGTCCATATTGTCTTACAGCTTCAGGTTTCCTTTCACCATCTTCCTTTGTTACAATACGTGCATAAAAAGAGGTAATAAGTTTGTATTTTTCAGCGACCACGAAATCATGATCTGGTAATTTTATACAGTAGTGAAGGTGGAATAACGCGGTAGTTGAGCATTTGCTGCTGCAACACCTAATGGCGCAAGTGCTTTGTCATCCATCGATAAAAAGAATACTTGACCAGGGCCCAAAATTGAAGCTAAGGCTTCAAGGTTTCTTATCGTAGCTGTATAGAATTTACCGTCTGTGTGCTTTACATGTAACGTAGAGTCTGGTATGAACAGTATGACAAGATCAGTTACCACGTGATTTTATCCTTCCTCTGCATTGACTCGTCTGGGAAGGAGTTTTAAGTAGAACCCTGACCGACTGATAGTGTAGCTTTCTTTACGTAGTTCTGCTTGTTAGTCATCCGATGTTTTGCAGTAGCTTATAATTTTAGTGCGATGTCAATTATCAGCTGCGCCACCAAAAACTGCATTCTTCTTTATGATTTCAAGTAAACCAGACTGATATTCCTCCACTATAAGCTAACCAACAGTATTTCGAATTTTAAGAGCTGCCGCTAAGTCGGAATTAGTTTCATAAATCTTGAGAATTTTTTTGTTTTTTAGAATTACGATTATTTTTGTCGTTTCGCTGTGCTGACCTTTCTTTTAAGTATGTTGTTTTCCTTGTTGACTGTGTTTCCTTGATGCTGTTAATTTTTTTTTGTTACTTTCTCGGTCGCCATTGTGTGCTAACACAAAGCTAATGTGCTCAGATTCTACTACTACAATTTTATTCATAGAAATGTTCCCACTAGGCGTTAATTTAGATACTGTTTGAACTTTTTTGCACTTGATTGTATGTTAATGTCTTTAGTGTTTTCTGATACTTCCTGTTTGGTTTCTTCCCGCAGTTAAAAATAAACATGTAAAATGATGAATAAGGGCATTTCAATCACTATGTACACTAAATTACCCTGAAGAATGCATCTATGCAATAGTGGAAACCGCATTGTCATCGATCACGTACCTTTCAAGATTACCTCAAATAGAACAGACAGAAAGATATGGTTGCCGACTTTGTTTTATAATAAGTAGTAAATAACAACTGAACATTACTGAGTTGTTCCGTTTTTCAACTTGCCACGGAACACTAAAAATATTTTTAGCGGGAGAAAGCGAAATATTAAGTTAATATGAAACTCAAACTTACTTTTAGGCTCAAGGTATCTAGTTGTTTTGACGACGAAGGAATTTTTGGAAAAAAAAATCTATACATTTCGCTCTACTTTTCGTCAATTTTATTTGCATTACTTTGATTTTCGTATCCACTTCACCGACATCATTGTCATTATTTTTCGAATTTCGCCGAAAGGTGTTAACTTCGTCTTGTGTATTTTGTTTATTTTTACCAGCCTAGTTTGCATGTACGTGTCGTAATTATCGTTTGCGGTAAAGAATAGCTAAATCAGTTTTTTTCTTAGATTTGTTAGGAAAAATGAAAATCACAAAAAACAGAACTAAGGAAAGCTCTTCCATCATTGAGCGAAAGTCAAGTGTCGAGTAAATGATATGAACATCTAAACACAGAAGAAATCCAAGCGACGAGTGTTTTTCTCAAGTATCAAAGGCGGTATTGGCCTTTAGGCGAATGCCAAAGGCAGCCGACGCGCAACACCGCAGTTGCAGCGAGCGTGAACTCGCCAATTCAGAAAAAAGTGATTAAAATAAATTGACAGATTATTTAATAATATTGATAGAACTGGAAATATTTTAAAATTTTTCGTTAGGGTTGAAGTTTAGTTTTCTAATGCTTTAGATTGCTGTGTGTAACGCCATGAAGCTTGTGATTGACTCCTCCTCCTACCCACTCCCCCCGCGCCCCGTGGCCCCACTTGTCACGCGATGTCACACTTTGTTGACCCCTCCCTGCCCCTTAACGTGTCACGTAATTTGTGGATGACCCCTTTCCATGTTTTGTGACAAGTTTGTTACTATCACTTAAATAAAACATGTATAAGATGAACTTATTGCACAGCCATGAGGATTGTTTCACTTACATTCTGCCGATGACACGTAGTGTCGATATCTATTGTGTACTCTTGTTTTGTGACATGTTTTACGTCACTGAGAACCTCCTCGGTGTAGGTTTATGCTACTAAAAGCATATCTAATTCAATGTTATCTCATCAAATATGGAGTTCACATAGGCCAAGCAGCTCCCTCTCTAAATACACTCGGTTTTCGGGTCACAAGTCTGTCATACGTCGAAATTTCCAGGAATTCATACAGGACGTGAATCTACAACAGTTACGTGTTGTTGGAATTACACGGTAGAAGAAAGATTATACACAGCGACGAGCGGATACTGGAACACAGAATGTGATGATAGCACGTGATGGCCGAAATCTATACAGCATGGCCCGAAAGGACCGTACGCTTTCAAGCGGCGACAGAACGCTGCAGTGAACTTGAACCTGTTTGTGTCGACGGCTGACTGCGTCTTGTACCGTATACATTGCTGGGATAGAAGTTCTGATTGACCTCACACTACTGCATCTGCCTCCATTGTCTCAGACTGTAACATAACATAAACTCTGCACGTAGGCTTATGAGGTGAGTTGTCCTTCAGTCTGTCTTGCAAAGACAGTGACGTATTTGACAATTTGGTAGCCAACACTGCATCTAGTAAGAGAGAACGCCTACCTGGTCAATTAACTAACACTACGTGTAGGGAGTGCACACAAAGAGTTGATGCCTCGCATTGAGTCGGCAAACGCTTCTGCGGTTTACTACACGCAAGTGGAACAGGCACTGCAGGGCTAAGAATGCGCAGACGTAAAAAAAGAATCAAAGTTTATAAACACCCCATGCTGGAAACGGTCACGCTAGGCTGGGATCGAAAGCACGCCTTTCCATGCACCGCCAGGGCAAAGAAGCCAACGGCCCCCAGACGCTCGGTCCTGCTCTGCTCTCGAAACATCAAAGCGCGCTAACTCCTTGCGAATCGACGTCCAGTACTACAGACGTTTGTATTACCGCCACAGAACTGGGCAGTGCTCTGTCCGGAACAACTTTACCTTGTACAAGAGTCAGGAAAATTGCATAGTGTCCCATACTGGTTCAATTCGTAAAGGAGCGGCCGAGAAGGCAGATTTTTACAAGCAGTAATTCATGGTGCAATATAACGTAAGTGAAATGTGGGATAGGATCGTTGCACAAAATAACTTACTGGTGGTTCACTGTCTTCGGCTTGGGCAGCAAAATGGCTTGCGTTAATTAATCTCGATATATGGTCGGGTGTGTGTAATTGTTTGACTGATGCCATTCGACCCACGATACTGGAAAAATAAATTCACGGTTCAAAGCATGCGCTTATCTTGTACTACCTATTGGCCCGTGCTTTGCAACCGAAGTTTAAGGACCTTTGCGCACCATAGTTTTTAATGATTCCGTTCGTCAATCGGTAAAAACAGAACTCTTATAGCATGTCTTTGTCAATAAATCCGTTTCTCCTAGCCCAGAACTGTGATATAAACACCACCTATCGCAAAAACAAAGAAATTTCGTTAAGATTTTAATGCACAAAGTGAAATCAGTAAATCCGTATATCCTAGCCGATTAAGTTCAGTTTTTCTTAGTTTGTATTCATAAAGAGAAGACTGCGGCGCTTAATTCTGTCAGTGAAGTAAACTTTCGATAATGCTTATGTGACTGAGGTAAAAAAAGTAACGGCACTATCTATTAGTTCTTTGGCGTTTTACGTATCTGAGAGCGCTACTAAGACACTTTGCTGTCACAGACGTAAACATCCGAACTACTATGCTGAGCAGACTTCTAAAGCTGTAAAACGCAATATCTTTTTTCCATTATCTGATTTTGATGAAATCAAGCATATGCTGAGCCCTGAGCTATATTCATGTTATCTGCGAAAACTCCATGTAATTTCGTCTAGTAGTTTTGGAGTTTTTAAGTTTTATTATTAGTATGGTTCATGGGTTGTACCATGTCAGAAAATACTACATTCAGACAGAATCTGAGCCATTAGAGCTGCCAAGTGTTAAAGTTTTTCGTTTTCAGGAATTAGGTTCCAGCTCAGACCGAATCGTCATAGAGAAGAAAAAGCGACGGGAGCTACGACGAAGCGAGCAAGGCGGAGTAGCTGGATGGGCAACCAACAACAAATGCAGAAAGAATCTGTGCCGCAACTATGACAAAAAATGTGTAGGACTCGGTTTCTGTTTGTCTAGGAGAGGACTTTTTTTAACTAAATAATGTCACTTTGATTGTCCACTCCCAGTAGCTGAGTGGTCAGCGCAACAGAATGTCAATCCCAAGGGCACGGGTTCGATTCCCGATGGGGTCGGAGATTTTCTCCGCCCAGGGACTGGGTGTTGTGTTGTCCTAATCGTCATCCTTTCATCCCCATCGACGCGCAAGTCGGCGAAATGGCGTCAAGTCGAAAGACTTGCACCCGGTGAACGGTCTACCCGACGGGAGGCCCTAGTCACTTTCATTTAAAATTCAAACTCTATAATGGTTACTGATAATTGGTCAGAATTCCATTAACTGTTAGGCTGGAACATAGGTGCCGGTTTAAAATCACTAACGCAATTACAAGTGACTTAAGTTTCCAAAAATCAAATTTATTGTCCAATGATTGTAAGTTATTTTTTTCTGGTGAAAAGAATTTGTAAATTTGTGGTAATATCTTATGGGACCCAACTGCTTATGTCATCTGTGCCTAAGGGAAAGAGATGCTAGAGTTTTGAGCGGACGATCTGGACGTGTGTCCATCAGAAAAAGGAAATTTGTTTAATATATAATGACTTTTGAACGCTATTAGGGTAATTACGTTGTTTGTTCTCTATCAAAATCTCTCATTTGCTAACTATGCCTATCAGTAGTTAGTGCCTTCAGTAGTTAGAATCTTTAATTTAGCTGGCAGTATTGGCGCTCACTGTATTGCAGTAGCTCGAGTAACGAATATTTTTGTGAGGTAAGTGATTCATGAAAGGTATAGACTATTGTTAGTCAGGGCTATTCTTTTGTAGGAACTATTGAAAGTCAGACTGCGTTGCGCTGAAAATATTTGTCAGTTTAGTGATGATCAGAATAAGTAAGGAAACAACAGTTTGAGTACATTGAGTTTTGCCCAGCTGTTTGAAAATCAAATAACGTAGAAGTTTGCCAACACAGTCATTCTTAATTTTCAAAGGGGACGTTTCACCTTGAGGACGAAACGCCTACCATCATGTTCCCATGCAGTCCAACATCTGGCCACTGTCACACACGAATGCCCCACAAATCTCGATACTGCGGGATCTGCCAGGCGGTCAAATGGAGAACCATAGTGGCGCCTCTTTCAGACTCGATCAGGTGCTGATAAGGCTGTCTCATATGAGAACACGAAATCTCCGTTCTTCACAGTGATCACTCAAAATATGGACGCTTATGTATCCTGTCAGGCCCGGTGACAACACTAATGTCCTAAGGCGGTCGTGTTATCTGTCAGAGACAAATGAAACTGTAGTCATTTACTTACGCACCAATGGCGTGTACGTGTACGATGTTATACCGACAGCCGACTATGTATTCTGGATCTTAATTTTTTTGTCAGGCTGTGGATGTAAGTTCCTCATGCCCCATCTCAAGACGAACCTCAAAAGGTTCTAAGACTGTTTTAAGAAGAGAAATGAATATTTCAAAAAGTGGCTGCTCTGAATTCTCTATCTGTACTGAATATTTGATAAGTTCATACCAGCGCTGATCAATGGCGAAAGCGAGTTTCTGTTACGGACGTGTCGAGAAATAATACCGCGCCGCTTTTCTACTGAAAAATAATGACCATATCACACTATCACTGTCACGTAATGCAGAACTGTTTATTTTACAAAAGAAGAAAAATAAATTCTTGATGAAGAAACATTAACATGTCTTTCTGCGATCGGACGCGAATATGAGAAACAGGTTGGGATGAAGGCCGCTACTACCAAAGAATCAATAGTCAACAGAATACAGGAATCAGGATTGAAACTGAACGAGAGATAAATGTTCTCTCAAGAAGAATTTCATTTGACAGCGACGAACAGTGGTTTAACGAAGGAAGCCTAAAGCTGTCTGTTGACACAGCGCTGTAACGAAATTGATTCTCGTGTTCCGCAGTTCTTTGATGGAAGCAGAAATCTAGCCTGCCACTTATTACAGCCTCTGTGACTGTAATTGGAATACTGCTAGCTAGCATTCCAGAGTCAGCTTTCTTCCCTTCAGTCCACAAAATACGATGCGGAATTTCCTTGCTATCTACTGACAATCCACAAAAGTGCACTCTACCAAAACCATAATTATCACGCAGTACTTCGTGCGCAACTAATAAGCGCGTTTGGAAGAATCGTTTTTCAACTGCAAAGAACCGCGGTCTCAGTTCATCAGCGTAGTAGGCCACAGAAACGTGCTGAAACTAGTTATTTAGCAGAATCATAAAAGTTGAGTCATTAACTATTTGAATATGAAGATCACATAATAAACAGGATTTGCCTATTAACATTTGTGGATAGCTGTTAAGTATTGTATAACTCATACAGATAATGATACGCAGAGGAAACTCAAGAGAAAATGTGCCAATAAGACTCATTTAATGTAAAAGTCGGCCGTCGTAGAATAATATTACTTTAATTTTATTATTGTTATAGCTGCTATAAATTTTCAAATATAAAAGCGTTTATGTAGATTATTGAGGAAGGCTTTCTTTGTTTATCAGATTGGTGACGTAAGACTAAATTTGTCTCTGACTGCAAAAATGATCTTCAATCTGGCGAGTGGTTGAAGTTAAAAGTAATGCCTGCGAGATTCAATATTGGTTGAGGTATTAGATGCCATGCAAATTATTCGGCCGACTTTCCGCTTCGTTGACTCAAGTTAGAACCTTCTGCAGCCAGAGGTCTCAGAAATGCAGCATGTAACGTGGCGGAGTGTAACGTATTACGTCGGTGCGTGAGACACCCTCAGAAAACCTTAACATTCTACATCTCTATTCCTGAAGTCTACATATTTACTGCCCTTTGCCGCTAGAACGCTCCGAATTGTGCCGTATAACATGGCGGTACGTAACGTCACTGTGACGGTCCGTGAGAAACAGCGTGCTTAATGGAGTTTCGCACCCTTTCTTTCAGCATGACAACGCCAGATCACACACGAGCACATCGACATCTACAGCAATCCTACATCCCTCAATTGGGCCCATACGATTAACGTATGTTTCCGAAACTTCGAGGACTTCCCTTGGTAGTGATGAAGCGGTACAAGTAGAGGTGAGCTTGTGGTTGCGTCAAAAGTGTCAAACCTTCTACAGTGAAGGTATTAAAAACTGATCTCTCGTTCGGGAAAATGTGTTCGGTCGTTGATAGGATGGACTACATTGGGAAATAAATACGTAGACACGAAGAATAAAGACGTAGAATGTTAATAACATTTGTTGTATTTAAAAAAATTTAACGAGTTTTAACTTAAAACATTCGAAGGCATTATTTTTCAGCATGCCCTTGTAGCTTGTACTATACGTTGCAATGTACAGTGGCCTGCGGGGTAAATGTGGAGATGCAGTAGTTCACAGCTCGATTTTTATTGGGGGACGGTTTAAGGATTTTGCATGCCTCTCTAGCCTCTAAAATTGACGTCTCCTTTTCTAAAAAGTTTTCACTAACTAAAACCAACATCTTCCCTCAGGTTTTCAATATTTTCAATACTCTAAGTCTTGCCGATTCGGCTATCAGTTTTTCCACGCTCAAAGTATCGTTATACAACTTTTGCTTTATCCTGAGGTACCAATATTAGAAATATCCTCAGTAGTTGGCGCTGATAGTTTACAGATGTCTGTGCGACATCATGTTGTACCCGTCCCACTGCCTTGGAAATCTTTATTGTTGCTACCAATTTAGATTTTGGTAATCGTCATCAGGCACAAGAAATTCTTCAGTTACACCTCTATGCGGATACACGGGACAAAAAGTTACAGAGCCCTCTTCCCTCCCTGAAAGCAGCGTCCTCTGATCATACTTCCAAAAATGGTTCCAATGGCTCTGAGCACTATGCGACTTAACTCGAGTTCATCAGTCGCCTAGAACTTAGAACTAATTAAACCTAACAAACCTAAGGACATCACACACATACATGCCCGAGGCAGGATTCGAACCTGCGACCGTAGCGGTCGCTCGGCTCCAGACTGTAGCGTCTAGAACCGCTCGGCCACTCCGGCCGGCTCATACTTCCAACGGGGAGTTCACTGAAATCGTAGTGGGGGACTATGGAAATTGTGAAAACACATGGAAAGCACAGCGCAATGGTAGACTGAACTCTACTTGAAGTAATTATAGCGGCAAGCACTAGGTCTACAGTCTACCGACTGAATCTGACTGTGAACCGGGGTCGGAGGACTTTCTACCGACTACGAGATTGTGACAAATTCGTCGCAGAGTCATTCCGAGCGAACCTAAACAATGTTATGCCTACATGTATAATAATCGGAAAACCACTTTGAAATACATGGCAGAGGGAACGCCCATTGTACCAGCTACAAGGGCATTTTTTTTCGTTTAATTCACATACTGAAGAATGAAAGTGTGTGGTGTAATTATTCTAATCTTGTCGTCGTGATCGCGACGGGAGCGAAATGCATCGGATGCATCGGTCAAGCCAGCCTGTGTGGCCGTGCGGTTCTAGGCGCTACAGTCTGGAACCGCGTGACCGCTACGGTCGCAGGTTCGAATCCTGCCTCGGGCATGGATGTGTGTGATGTCCTTAGGTTAGTTAGGTTTAAGTATTTCTAAGTTCTAGGGGACTCATGACCACAGATGTTAAGTCCCATAGTGCTCAGAGCCATTTGAACCATTTGAACAGTCAACATAGGTTTAGAAAACATCGTTCCTGTGAAACACAACTAGCTCTTGATAAGGGATTTCAGATCGTTTCCGTATTTTTGGATTTCCGGAAGGCTTTTGACACTGTACCACACAAGCGACTCGTAGTGAAATTGCGTGCTTATGGAATGTTATCTCAGTTATGTGACTGTATTTGTGATTTCCTATCAGAGAGGTGACAGTTTGTAGTAATTGACGGAAAGTCATAGAGTAAAACAGAAATGATTTCTGGCGTTCCTCAAGGTGGTGTTGGAGGCCCTTTGCTGTTCCTTATCTATTTAAACGATTTTGGATACAATCTGAGCAGCAGTCTTCGGTTTTTTTCAAATTACGCTGTCGTTTATCGACTAATAAAGTCATCAGACCATATAAAATGCAAAACGATTTGGAAAAGGTATCTGAATGGTGGCAAAAGTGGCAGTTGACCATAAGTAACGAAAAGTGTGACGTCATCCACATGAGTGCTAAAAGGAATTCGGTAAACTTCGGTTATACGATAAATCAGTCTAATCCAAAAGCCCTAAATTCAACTAAATACCTACGTATTACGATTACGAACAACTTAAATTGGAAGGAACACACAGAAAATGTTGTGGGGAAGGCTAACCAGAGACTGCGTTTTATTGGCAGGACACTTAGAAAATGTAACAGACCTACTAAGGAGACTGCCTACACTACGCTTGTCCGTCCTCTTTTTAGAATACTGCTGCGCGGTGTGGGATACTTACCAGATAGGACTGACGGAGTACATCGAAAAAGTTCAAAGAAGCTCAGCACAGTTTGTATTATCGCGAAATAGGGGAGAAAGTGTCACTGAAATAATACAGGATTTGGTCTGGAAATCATTAAAAGGAAATCGTTTTTCGTTGCGACGGAATCTTCTCACTAAATTCCAATCACCAACTTTCTGCTCCGAATGCGAAAATATTTTTTTTGATACCGACCTATATAGGGAGGAACGATCACCATGATAAAATAAGGGAAATCAGAGCTCGTACGGAAAGATATAGGTGTTCGTTCTTTCCGCGCGCAATACGAGATTGGAATAATAGAGAATTGTGAAGGTGGTTCGATGAACCCTCTGCCAGGCACTTGAATGTGATTTTTGCAGAGTATCCATGTAGATGTATATGTATCATCAAGAGTGTGCCAGTTCGGTTGTGACTCTCTCTCACGGGCCAAACAAACATGTGACAATTCGTGCTATCCTCCTCAGTGTACGGTCAATGCCTTGATAGTCCAACACGGCACGAGTCCAACACGCTTGAACAACATTCCAGGATATGTCTCACTACTGATTTGTGAGCAATTTCCTACGTACATTAATTACATTTCCCTAGTATTCTACTAAGCAGGAAGTCTGCTACATGCCGTATCCACGACTAAGACTATGAGACCACTCCGTTTCGTATCCCTACAAAGCGTTACACACAGATATTAGACGGAAATAATTCGATCATACGGCAACAGTAGGTGGTGGCATTAGCCTGTCCAGTATCAACTGAGAAAACCGCGTATTTAGTATCTTTCAAACAGTAGATGCAGGTAAACACGACGATTCCATCTTCTTAGATTTCCGAAAAACGTTACACACTATAGTACTTCGTCCACAAAGATACGATCATACGGAGAAAATTTGCAAATACGGAGTGATTTAAAAAGAAAGAACAGATTTCACTTCTTTATTACAACCTATGGAAGATAGAGACACATTACGCATGCCACTGAATAGCGGAAGGTTCAAAGTTCTAGGTTCGCACAGACACCATACCGTACACTCAACATAAGCACCATACGTTGATCGAGAAACATCGAATCTGTACAAACAAATTTCGGGATTGCAGACGGTCGTCGTTCAGTTCACATCGAATCTGTACTCCATTTCATTCCACACACCAATCGAGAGTCCTTGTTTATTGAAATCACTTACCTCTCAAAAATCTTCGTTACTCGAACTACTGCAATACAGCGAGCGCCACTACTACCAGCTAAATAAAAGATTCAAACTACTGAAGGCACTAACTACACTACTGATAGGCATAGTTAGCAAATGAAAGATTTTGATAGAGAACAAACAATGTATTTACCTTAATAGTGTTCAAAAGTCATAATATATATAGCAGTTCATAACATCCATTCTTACAAATGTACTGTTTCTGATGGACACACGTCCAGATCATCCACTCTCAAAAATCCGCCATCTCACTTCCCCACATCCACCACTGCTGGCGGATCACCTCCAACTGCGCAACGCTACGCGCTGATAACAGCCAACTGCCCAAACTACAATGGCGAATATTACTCCAACAATGCAAACCAACCACAGCCTTCACATAGCACAGTCAGTGATTTTCATATAGAGCGCTACAAGGCGTTACCAACATAAAAACCTAAACAGCCTACTTACATGATGAATGTATGTTTCATCGCCTGTGACGATGTCCAACAAGAAATTGTCACCGTCAATCTCCAAACGCGCAAGCAGTTCCGCACGGATGGTGCTTCGTTGCTTTTAATGTTCTGTTAGTGGGGTTCCGTGGAACCCAACGGGTAGACACCTTTGAGTACCCGAGATGTTGTACGAATACGTCACCACTACCAACAGAGATGACCAATTAGGTAGCGAAGCGTTTGGTTGCGAACCGTCAATCACCTCCAGTGAGAGTGTCCGTACGTTCCAACGTTGCAAGAGTCACAGCTGCGTGCAGCTGGCCGGCACGTAGGACTTCGCACAACACCTCAACTTGCTTTTATTTAGTGACAAGCCTCTGTAGACAACCCAAGAGTCCATGAATATCTGCGATGCTATGGTTTTCCCCCAAATGAAACTCAATAACAGCTCTCTGTTTGGAACGCACCTACGTTACAGACGCCATTTTGAAGGCTACGCGTAGCGACGCCATCTATGGTGTCTTCATGAAACTAAAGAGGCTGAAGTGGAAATATCCAGAAAGGTTGCACAACCAATTCCGCATTTTTTTGAACCGAAATTGGCCGAAAAAAAAGTCTTGCATTATTTACTGAACGCTCCCCGTAGTGGGCGTATGAGGAGCTTCACTATCATTGTACCCCATTCTTTTTAACTTCCTTCGCACAGACATTTGCTAGGTTGACTGCAGGTAGCACTCTGGAAGTCACGAGTTTTGTTCATTTCGTTTGATTATTTACAACCACCCTCTGCAATGGTCGACGGAACGCAATGCTTGACGGAACATGTCCGTCAGTATATGGAGTCTGACTGGTCTTGGTTTAGTTGAGTTTTAACTTTGCTTTTCCACTTTATAATCACGTCATCAACGGTCGACTTGTCACTTTCAGAAGGGCTGAAATGTTTCTGATGGATCTGTTATTCAGATGACGTCCAATGTCTAACCCAGGAAGGATGTCAGTGATATCTCCTGACCGACCCACTCTGCTGTTACTGTTTTTCTACTGACAATATATACACCCAGCCTGATTTTATGCTTGTGAGTACGTAGCTCTTACACAGGAGTGTCCGGATACCAGTGTCAACAGGGCGAGAAGGGAGGATCCTGTAAGGTCTGTATGGGGCAAGGCAAAATGGAAGACTCTGATTTTTCAGAAAAGATCCTGAAAAATGTAGTTACCTTAAAGGAAACCGCACATAACACGGTAGTGCGATTAATGGAGACACTGATAACCATAAGGGCCCAAAACACAGAAACAAAGTTTTGAGAAAAATCAAGCTCTGTAAAATCAAATTTGTCGGCAGACTACTAGTTCATACATTTGACTTGACTTTTTAACCAGCTCTCAACATCCTATATTTCTTATAAAAATCTAGTACTCATTTCATATTATGAAATTTTAGTTAATATTTAGGATTATTGTTATTAATTTCATACACATGCTAGTGCCAACAGTGTCTTTTTGACTGTTGTGTGGTTTGGAATTAACATTAGAGAAGAATCAGAACATAAAGAACAGATACTAAATGCACCAATCACACAATTATGACCTATCTCAACACTTCATGGTCCTCGTTATCATCATTTTCGTGAAGCATGTTTTCTGGCTTGAGGTTCAGATGAAAGTGTCTGTTCACTTTAGGGGTGGAATATGGTAGATTTGTTAAGCGTAGTATTTTAAGTTTGGTCTAGTCGTTTTGTTATGTCTTTGTATTTCAAAGTTGCAAGGAATCTACAAAGTGTGGGGAAACGATAAACTGTACTGTCCCTCGATTTGACTTGAAGAAAGTGGTGGGCAAGCCACGACTTAGGTAAATAACACGTTACTTCAAAGTTTATGGTAGTCTGTTGAAAACTTCATCTTTCTAAAATATCTGAAATGTACATTATTATCACGAACATCAACTTTTCGTCTGGTTGTGGCTTCGGTAACACTTAAAGGTTCTGAAATCCTCAGCGTTCGTTTTAAGGACTGCAATGCTGAAACCATAGGAGGCTATGGTCAGGCATTCCTCCAAGAGCTTCCAGCTTTTATGACGAAACGGGTGCCAGTGTAGATAGAACGCGTTCCTACAGATACGAAAATTTGTTCTTTGAGCCCTTGTGGAAGTGAATATCTGAGAAATCGGTGAGACTGCTTTTCAGCAATGTTTATATGTAGAGTGCAGAGGTAGAGCATTCATGCAGCTGATTTACAATAAGATCAACAGATATCAGGAACGTGCATACATACTACAGTCTCAAAATCGACGGCAGTGTTCTTTAGGCTCTTATAGTTCTCAGCGCCTCATTTATGTGTTTCTAGTACTTAGAGTCCTTATCGTGCAAGCATGACAACAGACTTCGAACGCATTGAGAGTCGTTCTCCTGGTGTTTTAATAAGTCGGCGCAACTAGTACGGTAGTATAACGCAAAAAACTCGGGGAAATATAAACCTTGGACGCTTGAGTCTTAGGATTAGCGTTAATGCATGATGGGGGCTTCACAAGACCCCATTGAGATTTCTATAAATATCTTTATTTTTCAGCCTTGTGAATACAATTTTATAAAATATATCTGTAGTTAGTTCACATTAGGAAAACGTTAAAGAAAAGGAAATTTCAATGGAATAAGTTTCAGTTTCATTTTTACCAATTTTATTATTTTGGCATTAAGTAACTTACATGAGCATTTATATAAACTACGAATTTGGTCAGGTTCAATGTAAATCAACGTGCGTGAAGCAGTGAAATACAAAAGTAAGAAATTGGCTAGGTTGCATATTACATGAGCACAGCAACAATTAAGCTACACAGCATTTTATCCAGATAAAGATTAGACTGTCTGTCACACAGGTCTACACATTTCTGGAAACAATCTGCACAAACAAGCTCTCTACGTTAATTGCATAGTTGTTAGAAAATTTTGAACAACACTGAGAAATTTTCCTTCCCAATTCATATGGACGCAAAAAGCATCTTGTTTTGGGAATTTTTCTTTGGTGGATGATATCCATTTCTTGGTGTATTTTGAAATCGCATCGAGGCATTGCTTGTAGGACATTTCTTTGAAAATTCGGTGTTTTGTCTCGGGACTCCATATGTGTAAAAATAAGTTCTAGGGCCAAGCCTTTCCACAAAATCCATCTTTCATATGATTTTCCTTTGTGATACTCTGGATGTTGATTTGTGAATAAACGGAAAGAATTCATAGCTGCAACATCCATATGTTAGCCCATAAGACAAAAGGCCTTTTCTTTGTCTGTCTTTTGTAAGCGTTTTATTCAATAGAATCCACATCTGATTTTGTTTTGTTATAAATAACATAATTTCTGCATTCTTCTTTCTGTGAGACTTCAACTGTGGCGTCGTGATGGATGGTACTTATTAGCACCACATTCTTATTCTTCTTCGGTACGTAACTCACAATAGTCAAATCACCCTTGGATCCAAATATTGAAGATGTAACCTCTCGTGTCTCATTTATTTCATTCGAAATTGTGGTTTGTTATGCCGAAGAGTACTGACTGCTGTAATTTTATCCTTCAATAAATCCTGAAACAAGGAAACATTGGTGAAGTACTTTTTCATCGTGATATTGGCTGAGCTTCCTTCAAGTATTTATGCCAGGGTCTTTACCATATAAGCTGCAATATTAGCTTGACGAAGGTGATCTGGATTTTTTCCTGAGTACACTAGGCCATCTATAGCGTATGATGTTAAAGAGTCGCAGAGTCAGAATATCTTTATTCAATATTTTCCTGGCTTGCTTGGAATAAACTGTAGATATCTGCAATGTCCTCTGAAAGACACTAGCTGCTCACGGAAAGCTGACGTATCATCACCTTAGATCGTAGGTTGTCGGGTGCGTCTATCGTCGAACCTTATGGATTTGCTTATTCCTTCAAACGCTTTTATAGAAAAAGTTCCCATATCAACAAGATTAGCAGTAGATTCGTGAAATAATTCTCTTATTTCAGCATTCCAACTTCTGTGATTGCGAGCTAATAGGAGAATTAAAAAATAAAAAAATAATAGAAAAAAAGAAAAAAAGAAAAAGAAGAAGGTTTGTGACATTACGGTATGTTTGACCTGTTACAGCTACTGAGAGTGGTCCTTCCAGATTTGCTCAATGAACTGTTTCATCCAGAGTGTTACTCTCGATGTAGTAACTCCAAGCATCTTTTGGCATTTGTGAATTTGTTCCCCTAACGAAACCTGGAGAAACTTTCATTATTTGATGAGTAAGCGTTCTGCTAGGAGGTGATGTTTTGGAGCACTGCGTTTCATCATCTCCTACCAAAGTTTGCGGTCTGGGTTCGACTTGTCATTACTTGCATTTTCAGCCTGGGTTGTACTTAGTATATTATTTGTACTTGCAGATTGGGGTGTACTAGCTACAGTATTTTACTATTGTATTGTATTAGCAGACCAAGTCTGCTTTACTTATATCCTCGAGATCGATCACTGCATTTTTCATATTCTTAGCTGTCCGACATAAAAACAGGATATCCAGGATCAATTTCATCTTTGGAAACAACACTAGATTCACATTCGTACAATCATTCGGAAATCGTTGAAGTGTTTGGATCACCTACTTTTATGGTATATGTAGGTTGTCTTTTTCGCGAAGTATTATGTGATTCCTTGGTTAGAAAGAAAGTCTAAGTTATTTTGATAGAGAAAGAGAGAAGAAACACAAACACAGACAATAACAAACATAATTACTTAAGTCAGCTGTGAGAGCAAAATCTTTCACTTCTAAGGTCAACTTCAACAATTAGCAGAAAGTTCGTTATTGATGTTGCCACTGTCTAGGAGGTGCAACAATTGGCAGCATAAAAACAACACAGGCACCATCATTCATAGACTTACGGATGATCTGATTGGATTACAACAGGCCTGAAAAGCCCCCCTTCATGTATTATGTGCACAGCAGTAAGAAACCACTGTTTTCATACAATCTTTGCTATATTTAATACTTTTTATATATTTCTTAATTATAAACCTATTTTTAAGCATCACATAAAATATGGTTCAGTTAAATATGATTTTAATATGATTAAAGGAATGATTAATTCACTTTGGGCATGAAACGCCCGCACCATGCATCTGCGGGTTAATGGGAATCCTTGGCATAGAGACGACCTCGAGAAATTCCTTTTGGATAGATATAGAGAATCTGTATTCGAAGAAGAATGTGCGATCCTTCTGCTGCCACCTTTGAGTATCTCACGCAGGCATCACGACAGTATGAGAAATATGAGAAAAAGATGTAATGGGGCATACGGAGTACAGCTTGAGCCGCGCTGGTTCGCAGCGAGCAGTCGATCACTAGACTGCGCTAGCTTGCACGATCTTTGGTGGTTTTCTGCGCGAGGAGCTTTGACCGGCACGGGAGGGAAGGCTGGAATCTGCTGGCCAAATTGGAAGGAGCCTTTCGGGGCGCGAGCCCGGTTTACCTCTTGGTCTGGAGGCGATAGTAAATTGTTTTTGCGGAGCACAGACCTCATCCCTCCAAGACGGGTGTTTTGGGTTGTTGTGGTGGCGATAGGACTCTGAAAATTGGTCTGTGCCAACCGTGTGGAGATTTTGAGTGCCACTTCACTACCCGTTCATCAAATATAGTTGGTGAAACTCTTTCTGTGGTTTTCGCCCCTTGTTTTGTTAAAGTCACAGTGCTGTAGTTTATCTTAATGGAAGGAATTGTTTCGTTAGAGACGTTAGTCTCAATTGTTTGTGAAAAGTCTGAAAGTTCCGTGGTCTGTGTTACAGAGCTAGTGGAGTTCATTAATCAGAACTGTCTGTTTAAATTGATCACAGTTCGAGTGGCTTACCATGGACTTTGTTGAGGACTGAAGTGTGTGTTGTTCTTCCTTTTCAATACACTGAAGTGTAATTTAATCAGATTGCCTTTGCACTGTAATCATTTTAGTTAAGCATTGTAAAACATTTTAGTGGGGTGAGTCTAATATAATCAGTGCCTTTTCACTGTAATCATTTTCGTTAAGTATTTGTAATATATTTTGGTGGGCTTGCAAGTTGACCAACCCTGTAATTTTCTACGGTAAATTCTGCCAAAATAAGAATGTTCCTTTTGACTGTAGTTGCTATGGGCAGACAAAATTTGACATCTGAGATTCGGTTCTTTAGCCATTTAAAATAGTGTTTACGTTAGTAAGAGCCGCACGATTCGTTACTTATGGCTAGTGCGTTATTGTGAAACATGTTAAAAGTCAGCGAGTTTGAATTTTCTTCCATTTCAAAATAGCGTTTAATGACTGTTCCTGCTGCATAATTAGGAAGACTAACTTTTTGCTATTTAATTTTGGGATCACAGATTTTTTAAATTTATTAATGTTTAGCAGTTAATGAAATCTGTGCCGCCCTTTGTAAAGCACTGAACTGTGACTAGTTTCCTAAGGTTCGTTCTTAGGATGTTGTAATGGACCTACCCCATCCACCGCCACACCCGTGGTTGGTGAGTTCACACCGTCCACCTCGTCCGTCGGGTTATTCCGCCTGTCTCGGGTCTGAATTGTATCTGTATAACTTTTGCCGTTTCCGAACTTACGTCACCAACGGACGTGAAGCATTGCTTATGTTACTACTCTTGACTGTACCAAATTTGTTGCAGTAATTTAAGGTATTGTATACAAAAGCCAATCGAAAAATTTTGTAAATGATAAGTTTTCGATTATTAATATACAAATAACTGTTAATGTTTGACGATTTGCTTAGTTTCTTAATTGTTTAAAAGATCTTTTGCTGACGTCAACTGCTAGTCTCATTTCCTCGTTAATATTCGACCAGTTGTTTAATTTCTTACTTGTCTTCTTTAAGCTGTTTCACTAACGTAATAAGGTCGTTGGGTTTTATTTAAATAAAAAATTATGCATACTTTCAGTTGTGAAGGCTGCTTTCTTATCTTCTGGCCCAGCCCTACCGCTCAACAGCATATTAAGCTGCTTTAGGCTAACTACCAACCAGTTCACAGTGCCACATGGATATTTTTCCCTCGGTCGATACGCAAAGGGAATAAGATAAAAGTCGCTAATATTGGTTCCATGAACTCTCTGTCATGCACTGTAAGGTTCCCTGAGATATGCAAGCATGTGGATGGGGAGTTCTACTCTGTGTAGTAGTAACTGTGTTGTTCTGATATTTATATAAACGATCATTGCTCCCTGACTCACAAGCGAACTACGATATATTGTAAGTGATGCTAATATTATACACGATATGATATCCTCTGTCACAGAATGCAGTCTGGTTTGTTTATGTTTGTTTCATGGTCACGAGGAAACAGACACAGGGGCTACGGAAATGCCAACGCGGGTGTTGTAAGTCAAGAAACTAGACGGGATTGTCTCTCAGCCCACAGCCACGCACTGTTTCGAGTGCCTGTTATTAAACTATGAATTTACGTTGCTTTTATTGAATTGAAAAATGTTCTGTATGTTAGTGTTCAGGCACAACAGTGCATGTCATTGTGAACGTCCGATATAAGCGGTCATCTGTATACAACTGTTGTGATATGAAACATCTTTACGAATTTTATACTGGAAATTTATATACTTGAGCTGTGTCCTTTATTCCGAAAGAATTTACTCTGAAGAATGTTTTAACCCACAGAACTGAAACAAGAAAATTTAATCCGAAGGACTGTGTGATCTGTTGGCTACAGGAAATTACAGCGACGTGTCATATCTTTGAAAAGTTCTGCTTAACGGAAACTGAAAATTTATGTTAGGCAGAGTGATCTTTGTTAAGTTGGAATATTTTCACCGAGTTATGGTGAATTATTAAGTAATAGTAGCCTAAAACATTATCAGAATCACGACAGAACGGTCTTTAAATAATATGACATTACGTAAAAGCAGAGACATTACAGAGGTAGTGGCGCTCTTTACCTGTGTGGTATAGCGTGTATGATGTGTGGGAACCATAGCAACAGAAGAAACATTGAATCTAGAATATAATAATTTGGCGAGATTCTACATCAATGTTGCTCATTGCTCATTATAGATGAGTGCCCCTGATCCGTAGAAGTTAGGACCTGCTATAATAGAAAACTTCTCCAGAGAGATGACAGATACTGCATCCATGAACGGGAAGTATAAATGATCTATCAAGACGCAATACATAAAGAACGATCGTGAGAGGTTACTTGATCTGACTGGATGCAAGTATTGTGGTATGATCTGGTCAACGTAATTAAATCTCCTTATTAACGAGTTATCACTTGTACATTACGTGTGTGTGTGTGTGTGTGTGTGTGTGTGTGTGGGCGCGCGTGCGTGAGAGAGAGAGAGAGAAGAAGTCGTCATGTCATTATGTTTGTTTAGTTACAAGTTTGTAGCGACAAGGTTCAGCAACATTGCACAATACAGTAACAGTAATGAGCGTATGGCATTGGTGGCCGGGACTTGCGAGTGAATGAGGATGAAATGATGATGAAAGACACACAACACCCAGTCATCTCGAGGCAAAGAAAATCCCTGACCCCGCCGGGAGTACAGTGTTTGC
The DNA here is from genome assembly GCF_023898315.1 of Schistocerca nitens. Classification (NCBI taxonomy): domain Eukaryota; kingdom Metazoa; phylum Arthropoda; class Insecta; order Orthoptera; family Acrididae; genus Schistocerca; species Schistocerca nitens. Next base: position 419,011,064 of record NC_064617.1, on the reverse strand, counting down.
GCGAAATACAGTGTCGTTATCATAGGTGTCTGTATTTTGAAATGGTTCAGTCGTCTGTTGATAATGTGTGATACTGCGAAAGTAATTTTGTGGTAATTTATGCATGTTTTATGGAAGAATCGTTGAGAGATTATGTAACTCTGTGGAAATAGACCATTTAATTGTTGCCAAGCTTATTACTATTGGCAACAGTTAGATCAAAGGGATTCAGCGGCGATGTGTGTTCCGTTATTACATTACCATACTATTCCGATGCCTTAGTAAGGACATTGTGGTTTTCTTTTTCGTCAATCTTCTGACTGGTTTTATGCGGGCTGCCACGAATTCCTCTGCTTTGCTAACCTCTTCATCTCAGAGTAGCACTTCCAATCTAAGTCCTCAATTATTTGCTGGATGATACCAATCTCTGTCTCCCCTACAGTTCTTGCCCTCTACCGCTCCCTCTAGTACCATGGAAGAAATTCAATAATGTCTTAACAGATGTCCTGTCATCCTGTCCCTTCTCCGTATAGTTGTTTTCCACATATTCCTTTCCTCTCCGTTTCAGAACCTCTTCATTCCTTACCTTATCAGTCCACCTCATTTTCAACATTCGTCTGTAGCACCACGTCTCAAATGCTTCGTTTCTCTTCTGTTCCGGTTTTCCCACAGTCCATGTTTCACTACCATAGAATGCTGTACTCCAGACGAACATTCTCAAAAATTTATTCCTCAAATTAAGACTGATACTTGATATTAGTAGACTTCTCTTGGACAGGAACACCCTTTTCGTCATCACAAGTCTGCTTTTGATGTCCTCCTTGCTCCGTCCGTCACCGGCTATTTTACTGCCTGTTGTTGTTGTGCTCTTCAGTCCACAGAATGGTTTCATGCAGCTCTCCATGTTACTTTATCCTGTGCAAGCTTCTTCATCTCCTAGTACCTACTGCAAAATACATCCTTCTGGATTTCCTTATTGTATTCATCTCTTGGGCTCCCTCTACGATTTTTACACCCCACGCTGCCCTCTAATACTACACTGGTGATCCATTGATGCCTCAGAACATGTCCTACCAACCGATCCCCTCTTCTAGTCAAGTCTCTCAAAGCGACCCATTCTTCTTTTACTGTATTTCGTCCCTCACTCTTGTCAATCGTTCCCTAATGCTCTCCTTGAAGCTCTCTACAACCTCTGGTTCTGTTAGTTTATCCTAGTCCCATCTCCCCAATTCTATTCAATACCTCCTCATTAGTTATGTGATTTACCCATCTAATCTTCAGCATTCTTATGTAGCACCACATTTCGTAAGCTTCTATTCTCTTGTTGTCTAAACTATTTATCGTCCATGTTTCACTTCCATACATGGCTACTCTCCATACAAATACTATCAGAAATGACTTCCTGACACTTAAATCTATACCCGATGTTAAGAAAGTTCTCTTCTTCAGTAACGCTTTCCTTGCCATTGCCAGTCTACATTTTATATGTTCTCTACTTCGACCATCATCAGTTATTTTGCTTCCCAAATAGCAAAACTCATTTACTACTTCAAGTGTCTCATTTCCTAATCTAATGCCCTCAACATCAGCCGATTTAATACGAATACATTCCATTATCCTCATTTAGCTTTTGTTGATGTTCATCTTATATTCTCCTATCAAGACACTGTCCTTTCCGTTCTACTGCTATTCCAGGTCTTTTGCTGCCTCTGACAGAATTACGAAGTCATCGGGGACCCTCGAAGTTTTCAATTCTTCTCCATGGATTTTAATTCCTACTCCGAATTTTTCTTTTGTTTCCTTTACTGCTAGCTTAATATACAGATTGAATAACATCGGGGATAGGCTACAACCATGTTTCACTCCCTTCCCTACCACTGCTTCCCTTTCATGCCCATCGTCTCTCATAACTGCCATCTGATTTCTGTACAAGTTGTAAATAGACTTTCGCACCCTGTATTTCATCCCTGCCGTCTTCAGAATTTGAAAGAGAGTATTCCAGTCAACATTGTCAAAAGCTTTCTCTAAGTCTACAAATGCTAGAAACGTAGGTTTGTCTTTCCTTAATCTATTTTCTAAGATAAGTCGTAGGGTCAGCATTGCCTCACGTGTTCCAACATTTCTACGGAATCCAAACTGATCATCCGCGAGGTCGGCTTCTACTAGTTTTTCCATTTGTTGCGTTAGTACTTTGCAGCTGTGATTTATTAAACTGATAGATGGGTAATTTTCACATCTGTCAACAATTGCTTCCTTTGAGATTGGAGTTATTATATTCTTCTTGAAATATCTCATAAATCGCTCGGCAGATGATACAGTTTTGTCAGGGCTGGATCTCCCAAGACTATCAGTAGTTCTAATGTAATGTTATCTACTCCCAGGGCCTTGTTTCGATTTAGGCCTTTCAGTACTCTGCCAAACTCTTCACGCAATATCATATCTTCCGTTTCATCTTCTACATTTTCCTCCATTTCCATATTATTGTCCTCAAGTACATCGCCCTTGTATAGATCCCCTATGTACTCCTTCCACCATTCTACTTTCCCTTCTTTGCTTAGTACTGCTCTTGATGTACAAGTGGTTCTCTTTTCTCCAAAGGTCTCTTTAATTTTCCTTTAGGCATTATCTATCTTACCTCTAGTAACATATGCCTCTACATCCTTACATTTGTCCTCTAGCTATCCCTGCTTAGCCATTTGGCACTTCCTGCTGATCTCATTTTTGAGATGTTTGTATACATTTTTGCCTGCTTTCTTTACTTGTTATTTGTGTTTTATGTCTTCTCCTTTCATCAATTAAATTCAATGTATCTTCTGTTACCCCAGGATTTGTACTAGCCCTCGTCTTTTTAGCTTCTTGGTCCTCTGCTGCCTTCACTATTTCATCTCTCCAAGCGACCCATTCTTCTTCTACTGTATTTCGTCCCTCACTCTTGTCAATCGTTCCCTAATGCTCTCTCTGAAGCTCTCTACAACCTCTGGTTCTGTTAGTTTATCCTGGTCCCATCTCCTTAAATTCCCACCTTTTCGCAGTTTCCTCAGTTTTAATCTACAGTTCGTACCCAATAGATAGTGGCCAGAATCCATATGTGCCCCTGGAAATGTCTTGCAATTTAAAACCTGGTTCCTAAATCTCTGTCTTACTATTATATAATCTGTCTGATACCTTTTAGTATCTCCAGGATTCTTCCATGTATAGAACCTTCTTATATGATTCTTGAACCAAGTGTTAGCTATGATTATGTTATGCTCTGTGCAAAATTCTACCAGGTGGCTTCCTCTTTCGTTCCTTACGCCCATTCCCTATTCACCTACAACGTTTCCTTCTCTCCCTTTTCCTACTCTCGAATTCCAGTCACCCATGACTATTAAATTTTCGTCTCCCTTCACTACCTGAATAATTTCTTTTATCTCATCATACATTTCTTCATTTTCTTCATCATCTGCAGAGCTAGTTGGCATATAAACTTGTACTACTGTAGTAGGCGTGGGCTTCGTGTCAATCTTGGCCACCACAATGCGTTCACTATGCTGTTAGTAGTAGCCTACCCGCATTCCTATTTTTTTAATTATTATTAAACTACTCCTGCATTACCACTATTTGATTTTATATTTATAACCCTGTATTCACCCGACCAGAAGTCTTGTTCCTCCTGCCACCCAACTTCGCTATTTCCCACTATATCTGACTTTAACCTATCCATTTCCCTTTTTAAATTTTCTAACCTACCTGTCCGTTTAAGCCATCTGATATTCCACGCTCCGATCCGTAGAACGCCAGTTTTGTTTCTGCTGATAAATACGTCCTCCTGAGTACTCCCCGCCCGGAGATCCGAATGGGGGACTATTTTAGCGCTGGAGTATTTTACCCAAGAGGATTTAACTATACAGTAAGGCTGCGTGCCCTCGGGAAAAATTACGGCTGTAGTTTCCCCTTGCTTTCAGTCGTTCGCAGTACCAGCACAGCAAGGCCGTTTTGGTTAATGTTACAAGGCCAGGTCAGTCAATCATCCAGACTGTTGCCCCTGAAACTACTGAAAAGGCTGCCGCCCATCTTCAGGAACCACGTGTTTTTCTGACCTCACAACAAATAGCCCTCCATTGTGGATGCACCTACGGTATGGCTGGCTGTATCGCTGCGGCACGCAAGCCTCCCCACCAACGCCAATGTCCATGGTTGATGGGGGGGAGGTAGGTAGCCTAGGTAGCAGAATTCCTCAACTTCGTCTACTTCGTGACCATCAGTCCTGGTGTTAAGTTTCTCGCTGTTCTCATTTCTACTACTTTTCATTACCTTCTTCTTTCTTCGATTTACTCTCAGTCCATACTCTGTATTCATTAGACAGTTCATTACGTTCAATATATCACGTAATTCTTCTTCACTTTCACTCAGGATAGCAATGTCACCAGGGAATCGTATCACTGATATTATTTCACCTTGAATTTTAATTCCACTCCATCATTGCTTCCTCGAAGTACTGTATAGATTGAATAGTAGGAGCGAAGGGCTACATCCTTGTCTTACACCCTTTTTAATACGAGCACTTCGTTCTTAATCGTCCACTCTTATTATTCCCTCTTGGCTCTTGTAGATATTGTATAGGACCCGTCACTCCCTAAAGCTTACCCCTACTTGTCTGAGAATTTCAAACATCTTGCACCATTTTACATTGTCGTACGCTTTTTCCAGTTCGACAAATTCCATGGACGTGTTTTCATTTTTCTTTAGTCTTGCTTGCAATATTAACCGTAACGTCAGAATTGCCTCTCTCGTTCCTAAAGCCGAACTGATCGTCATCAGCGCATCCTCAATTTTCTTTTCCATTCTTCTGTATATTAGTCTTGTCAGCAACTTGGATACATGAACTGTTAACCAGATTGTGCGGTAATTCTCGCACTTGTCAGCTCTTGCCGTCCTCGCAATAGTGTGTATGATGCTTTTCCGAAAGTCAGATGGTATGTCGCTAGAGTCATACATTCAACACACCAACGTGAATAGTCTTTTTGTTGCCAGTTCCCCCAATGATTTTAGAAATTCTGATGGAATGTTATCTCTTCCTACTGCTTTATTTGATCTTAAGTCCTCCAAAGCTCTGTTCAATTCTGATTCTAGTACTGGATCCCCTATCTCTTGTAAAACCACTCCTGTTTCTTTTATCACATCAGACAAATCTTCCCCCTCATAGAGGGTGTCAATGTGTTCCTTCACCTATCCGCTCTCTCCGCCGCATTTAACAGTGAAATTCCCGTTGCACTCCAAATGATATTGCCCTTGATTTTAATGTCACCGTAATTTGTTTTGACTTTCGTGTATGCTGAATTTGTCCTTCCGACAATCAATTCTTTTTTGAAGTCTTCACATTTTTCCTGCAGCCATTTCCTTTTAGCTTCCCTGCACCTCCTATTTATTTCATTCCTCAGCGACTTGTATTTCACTATTCCTGAGTTTCCCGGAACATTTTTGTACTTTCTCCTTTCATCGATCAATGGAAGTATTTCTTCTGTTACCCATGGTTTCTTCGTCGTTACCTTCTTTGTACCTATGTTTTCCTTCCCAACTTCTGTGATGACCCTTTTTAGAGATATCCATTCCTCTTCAACTGAACTGCGTACTGAGCTATTCCTTATTGCTGTATGTATAGCCTTAGAGGACTTCAACCGTATCTCGTCATTCGTTAGTAACCCGATTCTTCCTGACTAATGTCTTAAACTTCAGCCTACTCTTCATCACTACTAATTGTGCTCTGAGTCTATGTCTGCTCCTGGGTACACCTTATAATTTAGTATCTGATTTCGGAATCTCTGTCTGACCATGATGTAATCTAATTGAAATTTCCCATATCACCCGGCCTTTTCCAAGTATATCTCCCCCTCTAGTGATTCTTGAACAGAGTATTCTCTATTACTAGCTGAAACGTATTACAGAACTCAATTAGTCTTCCTCCTGTCTCATTCCTTTCCCCAAGCCCTTATTCTCCTGTAACCTTTTTTCCTACTCCTTCCCCTACAACTGCATTCCAGTCTCCCATGAATATTAGATTTTCATATCGCATTACATACTGTATTACCCTTTCAAAATCGTCATACACTTTCTCCATCTCTTCATCTTCAGCTTGCGACGTCAGTATGTATACCTGAACTATCGTTTTCGGTTTTGTTTGTTGTCGCTTCTGATAAGAACAACCCTATCACCGAACTGTTGACAGTAACACACTCTGTGTCCTACCTTCCTATTCATAACGAATCCTACTCCCGGTATACCATTTTCTGCTGCTGTTGATATTACCCTATACTCATCTGACCAGAAATCCTTGTCTTCTTTACACTCCAATGACTCCTACTTTATCTAGATTGAGCATTTGCATTTCCCTTTTCAGATTCTCTAGTTTCCCTACCACGTTCAAGCTTGTGACATGGATTCAGTTTTTCACTGTCACTCATTAAAATATTTGTTAATACCTATTGGAGTGCCTTTCTTTTGTAAATAGAATGAACTGAGAAATTGAAAAATGATGTGCTTTTTGTTTATTTTACGATTTGTTTAAGTTGTATAAGTGGTGTTTGAGATTTCTGAACTTCTTTTGTTGTTCACCAGGGAACCCATATGAAAACTTTCGCACTTTTGTAGTTTTAAATAATGACCATATTATTGGAATGTCGCCATTCTCTCTGAGACGGCGTTTGAGCAGAAGCTACCCCTTTGGAGCGACGCTGTTCATTGACAGCTTCTAATGTTCTTTTCCATGGCACCATAAACTTATCATTGATTTTTAAGACATTAATATCTACACCACTCTGTTCTTGACAAAAGTTAGTAACTAACGAGCATATACAAACACAAAATGAAAGAATTAAATAAATGTAATTTACTGCTCATGACAATGTCTGACTGTTATGGATAGCTTGCAATCTCTAACTTTCTACCGTAAAATTTACATTTAAGAATTTTAATGCAAAATACGAATATAAAACACAAAGAAATCAATAATGCGAAATGTATATTTTAGAACGTACTGTTCGCTTCTTACATGGTATATCACTAAGGTCAAAATAACCCCAACGGTATTCTGAGATTTTAATTGCAATTCGTACTTTTATGTAAGCACGTTACACCGTAGTAGTAATAGGTACATAATATTTCAAGGCGACAATGACAGTTATGTTTGTCGTTTCGAAAAGTATATTCGGCTATATTGACAAACGCAGTGGTCACGGTTATGGGCTATGACAATGCTGTGTACAAATTAGCCAGTTAATAAGTACTTTAAAACAAATAAAATGGCATTTGCAATGACATAAAAAGGGAGTATGTTATTCGTGACTATTAAATTAGCTTCGTAAAATATAGATATGAAGCTGGGAATTCATGATACCCTTTTGCTTATGATCGTTAAAAGTCTTTTTTATGTTATAATTTTCCACTATCAATCACTTTTAGCGAAAAATCGGTATGCAGTTCACAACCCGTTGAGAAATCTTTACAAAGATACCACATTCATCGCTGTACGTTTAGCATGTGTTGACAAAAAAGGATGCTGAGTTGGGAAATAAGATACATGATTTGTGATTCATAATGTGTCTTCGCTTGGGACAGAAGTATACAAAGGATATCATTTACTTAAGTGATCGGATGTGTGTATCTTCTACACATAACATAACCAGGGTATCCGCACCACTACACCGTCCACCCAAACTCCCTTCCCACACCAAACGTATCGCGGTACTGTTATCCTCTACTGTTTCCACGATGTCTCAGATAAGCTAGTAGGCAGGTTAAAGAAGCGCGCAGGAAGTCTGTCGCAGAAAGCCTGTGTTAATTTGTATCAGAATTTAAACGCCTTATATTAGATCATGTCGATGCCTGTGCTAGATACTGTCAGTTTTATGGGCATATACCAGAAGTAAATTTTCACTCTGTGGCAGTGTATGTGCTGTATTGAAACTTTGTGTCTGATTAAACTGTGTGCCGGACCGTGAGCTGAACCCGAAATATTACCTTGAAATTTATAATCTAGGAGGGAGGAATTGTTGAAGTGAATCTGTCAGGCCGGACCGTAATTTGTATTTGGATAGCTTGATCAGTAAGAGCACTGGCCGAATAAGGCAACGTTCCGTTTTCGAGTACCGGTGCAACATCCAATTTTGATCGGCCAGGAAGTTTCTGGATATGAATTCGACTTGTGAAGTGCTGATCACATGCAGACTAATGAAAGTTTGATACTGTGAGATGCCTTTGGTTCATCTGAAATCAACTTTGTCAGACGTCGTGGGTGTCAAAGGAGGGCCATTCTGAGCCCAAGAAAACGTTCTAATAATCTGTAGGAGCTTCGAACAAAAGACATTTTGTATGTAACTACGACACAGCTGCTAAAAATCTTTAATACCCTGCAACTAGTTTCAACTGCATGTCATGTTGTAGTAGACTTCATAATTAAAGTTAATGCTGTGAACCACACGTGCAAAATGCCAAACGACTTAAAGCTGTGAAAATATTTCGAAACACGGTGCGACCCACAGTTATAATATCATATCATCTAGCCCAGACCACGGCTCTCATATTTAGAATCCATACAGAACTAGAATAGATAAAGTTGTTATAGTCTTATACTTAAATTTATTCCTACAACGAGACTGCTCGATACACATTTCTTGTCTAACTACATCCACTGATCCAAGAAAATTGCCAATAGGCTGCCAATACTAAATCAGTGTAGAGAACAGAGCTTAAGGACTAAAGACCTAGGCTTACATTGGAACCCGGGAAAAATTTCATCATCCCGTGAAACTGATAACGGGCGGGCAAACGTCGCAAATATTACGAGTATAATTCTAGGGCATTTTTTGCCAGCTGTGTTCGTTATTAGCGAAGTGATAGGAAGCGCCAAAGTGGTTGACAGGCCGTCCATCAGCGCAGCTCTTTTCGACGTGTCACACAGGCTCCTGGTGACTGAAAAAGGTCTCTCGTGAATTACTGCGCACGTGGCCCAGTCTCATTTTTTTATTTTATCGGGAATAACACAGATTGGCAAACAGAGGCCCTGTATTATTGAACGAAAAATTTAAATTTTCATTGGAAACCCATATATTGATGACTTATGTTTCAGCGTAATACTGTCAGCCATACGCGACCGAGAACAGATGGGATGTCACTGCATAAATCAGACGTACTCTTAGCAAATATTGACACTCCACGGCAGAAAGATAGCCGGCAGTTGCATATAAAATCAACGGGATTTGTATTGCTGTCATGTAAAGGAGATAGTAACCGCAGAGCATACTAACACCCACCCACCCACCCACCCACCCACCCACCCACACACACACACACACACACACACACACACACACACACACATATATATATATATATATATATATATATATATTAATTTTCTCGCCAACTGCTCGTCTCTGCTCATCTGTCCACACACTCTAGGGTCGAGGTTTTGGCTCATCTTCTTCATAGTCTGCGTTTTATATAAGTAGCCTAAAGCGATTCCTGTCACGTATTATTTCTTCTGTAACACCTATTTTGTTGGCGTCTTTCTTTGCTGCTTCTATCCATCCTACAGTTTTTTTCAGCTTACTGACGTAATTAAAATTTTTCTTTGTAATCCGTGATTCTTCCATTCTTTTTAAATGTCCATAAAATTTTAGCCGTCTCTTCCTCATTGTATCTGTGGTCTTTTCTGTATTTTTTATAGGTCTTCATTTCTCCTTTTGTTCCACCTATTTTCCTTGTTCTTCTCAGGACCTAGAATTTTTCTTAGTATTTTTCTCTCTCTTTTTTCCAGTTCTCATAATTCACCTTTCTTATTCAATGTTAGGCACTCTGATCCATACGTTGCTTGTGTCCTAATAACTGAATTATAATGTTTAATCTTCGCTTGTATGGATATTGATTTCTTATTGTAGTAGTTTTGTGTTAATTTATTTGCAAATTCTTTTTTATTCTTTCTTTATTTGTTGTGTTATCCAGTCCATTGGCTTGGATCCACTCGCCCAGGTATCTGAGTGTGTCAACTCTTTTAATTTTTCCATACTTTGTTTTCATAAACTTTTCTGTATTATGTTTCTGTTCTATTTGCTCGGTATTTTCATAGGATATTTTTAGCCCAGTCTTTTCAGCAATCTCGTGTAACAGATCAAGCGTAACTGTTGCGTCTGTTCGGTTTTCAGTTATCAATGCCATATCATCCGCAAAGGCTAAACATTTCACTTTAAATTTGTTCTTTCCTTGGCACATGCTTATACCCTTTGTGCCTCTGGTTTTTAATGTGCTTTCCCATGTTTTTACTATTTTATCTAAAAACAAGTTAAAGAGAAATGGGAACAGTCCGTCTCCTTGTCGAACTCCTGTTTTAATTTTGAATGGTTCAGAAATTTTACATTGAAACTTAATTCTTGATGTTGTATCTGTGAGCGTTTGTTCAACAATTCTTCTGGTGTGATTCATAAAGTATCTGGAATAGTGTTCGTCTGTCAACTGAGTCGTAGGCCTTCTTGAAGTCTACGAAAGTAACTACTGTATTTTTATTTTGTATAGCCCTCACACTCAAAATTGTTTTTAAATTTACAATCTGTTCTGCACAGGATCTACCTTTCCTAAATCCTGCTTGATAATCCCGTATAATGGGTCCTACTAGTTCCTCTATTCTATTTAAAAGTGCTTTAGAAAGTATTTTGTACGTCACTGGTAACAAGGATATGCCCCTGTAGTTGTTGGTGTCTGTTTTATATCCTTTTTTATGAAGAGGGTGTATCAATGCTTGTATCCAGTCACTGGGTATGATTTCTTTTGTCCAAATGTCTTTAATTACTTTGTTAAGTTTCTGCCATGCGGAGAAGCCCCCTAGTTTCCACATTTCTCTTACTATCCCATCCTCACCTGGTGCTTTGTTATTCTTCAATGCTTTGATAAGCTTCTCTATTTCTTCTACTGTAGGTGGTTCCGATGGTGGATTTTCATGTTGTGGTTTTTGAAATTGTAACCTGTCATTAGGCTCCTCACAATTTAATAGATTTTCAAAGTATTCAGCTAAAATTTGGCAGTTATCTTTATTGCTTAAAACCATTTTTCCGTTTTTATCTTTAAAATGTAAACTTGGTGACTGGAATCCTGTTAAAACTTCTCTGAAAGTTTTATAGAAGTCTCTAGAGTTGTTCGTTTTAAAGTCTGAATCCATTTCTTCTAATCTGTCTTTGTCATATTTTCTTTTCACTGATCCGATGATTTTTGCTGTCTTTTTCCTTTCTTCTTTAAACTCTTCCCAGTATTCGTGTTTCTTGTTACTGTTCCACTTTTTCCATGCCTTTAGTCGATTGTCAATGGCTTCATCACACAGCTCATTCCACCATCTCTGTTTTGGTATTCTTTGTGGCTGTCCCATTTCTTTAACTGACTGTAGCATTGTTTCATTAATGTCTTCCCAATCATCCATTTTTCATGTGTTTAGTATATAACGGAATTTGTCCTGATTTTGCATGAGAAATTTAGTGTTTACTCTTGGAAATCATCTTGGTTTGGGTTTAGTTTTGTTCGGTTGGAACGTGGTCTTTATTTCTGTCAGATAATGGTCTGAGTCTATGTTTAGGCCCTTCCTCACTCTTACATCCAATACTTCCTTGTAGTTGCGAGTCGTTATTGACACATGGTCCAACTGATATTCACCTTGATTTGGATTAGGTGATACCCACGTTTTTTTCTTTCTTGCAAGTTTACTGAAACATGTCGACATTAGTTTTAGAGTAAACTGTCTACAAAAATCTATGAGTCTTTCGCCATTTCTGTTGGTTCTTGCATGTGCTGGATAATCTCCAACTACTGATTTAAATTACATTTCTTTGCCAACTTGTGCATTACAGTCTCCCACCAAAATTGTCATATGTTCTTTTGGTAATATGGATGTTTCGTGTTCTAGCATTTCCCAAAAATCTTCCCCTTTGTCAACATTTGTTCTGTTATGTTGGTGAATAGGTGCATGTGCATTTATAATAGTGTAACCTTTATTGCCTGACTTGAACGTCAGAAATGAAATTCGTTCTGATGGGGAGCTAAAATTAGTTATTGATTCCGTAAGTTGCTGTTTGACCATAAATGCGGTCACTAATATAGTCGTATTATTGGAATTTTTAATGGCTGGTTTTCCTTTGTAGGTCCTATATCCACCTGACATATATAAGAGAGAGTATTCTTCAAAAGGAAGTAGACTAATAAGCTTAGCACAAGTATAGGACTAAATACATACTTGCGTGTGCTTCTGCAGCCAGAGTCAGTCGACATAAAAGTTTTCTAGGTATGATACCGCGTCATATTGTGTAAAACTGCTGCTGGATAAAACCAATGTTTCGGACTCGGCTGCAGCCGTCTTCTTTTGGGTCTACTGGTGCGTTACAGCTATGCAGCGTCCCTTCTATTTTGTTATTACTGTTCACTGCGCATGCCATTACGTCATTATTTTAAAAGATAGTTTATTTCATTGGTCACTTAAGGGAGAAGGAGAAGAAACTTTCTATTTAATAGGTTGCTGCAGTGGATGGGGAGCGTAACCTCTGCTGTCTGTTAGCTCTTGTATTGTGTGCCATGACTGGTGGTCACCGGCGAATGAGAAGTTCGCTCTTGTTTACCAAATGCTGGACGTCGGCCGCGCGGCGGCAGTTACTCGCCGGTAGTGTTCGCGCCTCGTGTTGAGAGTGAGGTTTGTTGGGCTCTGATGTTTGGCAGCCAAGATGGGGCAAGCCTGAGTTTATCCTCTCTATTCATGTTCTTAGGGTGTTTAAGTATTTCGATGGCCTCTCTAATTTTGCTTTTCGTCATAACTGGCTGCTTGGCCAACACACAGGCTTCGCTGAATTTTATTTCTTTTCCGCATTCTTGCTGATGTTCTACCACTGCAGATTTGTTGTGCTGCCCTAGACAAATAAAGCACTCGTGTTGCCGACGGCGCGTTGGTATTGGCCTGCCAGTCTCGCCAATGTGCGCCTCTCCACATTCGCATTCCACCTTGTACACGCCTGCAGCGTGTAATGCATCGACCTTGTCCTCAGTGGAGCCTAGCAAGTCCTGGATCCTGCGACCAATATGGAAGCCTTTGAAGCAACGGCAGAAACTTCCAGGCAGTTCAAAACTGTGTGCTAGATGGGTACTCGCACCCAGGAAATTGCCGTATTGGGCAATGCTCTTACCGATTGAGCTATCCAGGTGCGAATCGCGACCCGGTCTCACAGTTCCACTTCAACCAATTTCTCTCTCCTACAGTACAAATTTCAAGGCAATGTTCCAAGTTCGACATGCGAGTACAGGGGCGCGAAGTTTCAAAACAGCACACTCTGATACATATTGAAAATTTCCTTCTGGTGTAAATCCACAAAACTGACATTATTTGGAACAGCTGCCGACACGAACTAAAATAAGGCGTTAGTCTTCCTGAGTGCTACATTTAATCTGCCTCGTAGATCAGCTGAGGCATCATGGGAACTGTGCAGGGTAACAGTGCAGTGATATGTTGTTGTGTGAAGGGAGTTTTGGTGGATGGTGATGTTCATTTGTAAAAGATACACAGATCCGATTTCTTGCAAAAAATGTGTTCAAATGTGTGTGAAATCTTATGGGCTCAACTGCTAAGTTAATCAGTCCCTAAGCTTATACACTAGTTAACGTAAATTATCCGAAGGACAAACACACACACCCATGCCCGAAAGGGGACTCGAACCTACGCCGGGACCAGCCGCACGGTCCATGACTGCAGCGCCTAAGACCGCTCGGCTAATCCCCCGCGGCATTTCTTGCAAAAATGATATCGTCTGCCCTACTTGAAGACACTTGATAAAACACAAATGAATAAATGATAAAAAATTCAGAAATCTGAAAATATGGTTCAAATGGCTCTGTGCACTATGGGACTTAACATCTGTGGTCATCAGTCCACTAGAACTTAGAACTACTTAAACCTAACTAACCTAAGGACATCACACACATCCATGCCCGAGGCAGGAGTCGAACCTGCGAACGTAGCGGTCGCGCGGTTCCAGACTGAAGCGCCTACAAACGCTGGGCCACAGCGGCCGGCCATAAATCTGAATCACAACTTATACAATTCACAAAAATCGTAAAATAATCACAAAGCACAATTACCTTCAGTTTATGAGTTCATTCTATTTACAAACGAGAGGCATTCTAATGGGAACCCCATAGTCATACATAACCGCAAATTCTTAATAAATGACCACGAAAAATTGAATTTCAACATTAAGAAAAAAATATCAAGTGTAGAGCTCAAAATCCCAGAAGAGACAGAATTTAAATATTTTCAGGAAAGAAAAATCTGTTGCTATGTCAACGCATTAGGAATTAAACCACCCACTTCCTAAAAATGTGGGAGCCATCAGACATTAAGCTACACAGATTCTGTAAAACAGGTTTTAAAATAAATAATCATGAGGAAGTAGTAAATAGTTTCATCAGCAATCGATAATAAAGGGGATACAATATCAAGATAGTACACAAGCCTTCCAAACTAATGGCACAATTCAAAAGATATTAAAATTAGTGACTGAAGAAAATGATAAACGCAATAGCTAATGGGTCTATGAATTAAAATCTAACAGCCGCAATCGAAACATATTGGGATAACTACTATAAACTTCAGTATTACTTACAAAGAACAGATACGGACAGTGAAGAGTTGTTACACCCACATTATGTATGCAGCACATGTAATATAAGAACACTCATTATCGCAGTGGGATCAGTGGGATGAAATCGGGCGTGATAATGTTATACAGTAATAATGTACTAGTAATCCCACTGTCGTGGGTTCCGGGTTCCATCCCAACATTGCTTGAAATCTTAATTAGATCGTCAACCATGGCGGTTGAAGCTCTCCTTACGATCAGTCAACCTTCGTTCTGCCAACGACCTTGTCAGAGAAGGCCGTGGAGTGGACAGAGATTTGGGAGACACTCTTGTCTTTGGGGTTGGCATCTGCCCATAACAGGTGAAAGAATCAGCAGTGGTCTCAATTTAGTAATGATTGAGTGCAGGCTGAATTTTAAGGAAATCGTTGAGAAGAACCAGTGTAGGAAGAAGAGGGATTTGAAGTATTGAAATATGATGAGCTGAGTTTAATGAGCCATGAGACTGCAGATACTCCATAAGTGAATCCCACAATGAAGAGGAACGGACGTATCTAAAAAGTGTCGTCATAGAAGTATGGCAAACATAGTTATAAGGAAGGGAAGTGCCAATAAATATTGGGTAACTGAAGAAATCAATTGATCGACAAATTAGAACAAAATTTTCAGGAGAAGCCAAGAATATAGCAACATACGTCAGTCAGGAATGAAATAAATAGGAAGCCCTGAAAATCCAAGGCGAAATGGCTGGACAAAAGGAAAAAGCGAGGAAACTAACAGACAAATAATCGCCCAAAGGACTGGTTGCGTATCAGGTATCAGAATCATGAGTGCTAAGGGAATCCCACTGCTAAAAGCAGAGGAGCTACCAGACAGTTGAGAGGAGTGTAGGTCTCTACAAGATGAAGAACTATCTCATGTGATAGAAGAAGAAACAGAAGGCGATAAGAAAGAGAGAGGGGATATAATATCAGAAATTGTCTTTGGAAGACCTTTTTAAGAATTCCGATCAAATAAGGCAGAGGGTATAGGTAACAATCCTTCGGAATTTGTAAAATCATCAATAAACCCCAATTGCTTAAAGAATCCAACTCACATCTATAAAATAACTTGAAACGTTGATTACTTTACAAATGAGTTAATCTGTTAATTATTTGACTACGAGCATGCAAGCGAGCAAAATTTCAGCAAAGGTTTTGAATTATGATTAAAGTTCGTTGGAAGTCGCTAAGTGCTTCCATTCTCAAATATTTGATGAGTAAAGTTCGGGTATTCGCTCGCCTTCACTTGTACTGCCTTCGGATAAACACAAAGTTTCTAACCGCAGTACTTGTCTCCTTGTGTTAAAATTTTGACATAAATTACACCTATTAATGAAGGTTTATGACTTAAAATTTTTTAAACAGGTCAATAATTAAGTGACATATTGAGTATCACTTTTTTGTTGCTCCTGGAAGTGGAAAGGCCGGGTTCCAGGATAAGGGTTTAGTAACATAGAAGGGACAATCAAACAGCTATGCAAGTTGGTTTATAAAATCTATAAATCTGGACATATATCATCAGTCTTTCGAGAATATGTTTTCAGCATAGCCAAGAAGAAAAAAAGGGCAGATAAGTGTGAGTACTATCACACAATCAGTTTAACATGCTTCTAAGTTACTGACAAGAATGATATAAAGAACAACGGAAAAGAAAATTAAGGATCTGTTATAAGACGACCAGTTTAGGTTCAGCAGAGTTAACTGGAGAAGAGAGTTAGTTCTAGCGTTGGTCTGATAATGGTGGCATTAAATAAGAAAAATCAATTCAGACACATAAGTTTTTGTTAAACTACAAAAAGCACTCGCCAGCGAATAACGGTGCAAGATGTTCCAAATTCTCAGGAAAGTGGGTGTAAACTAGAAGAAAAACAAGGTTAATGTACAAGAACCAAGAGGGCAAAATAAGAACGGAACACCAAGACAGAATTTCTAGGATTAGAGTGGATATAAGGCAGGGATGTAGTCTTTTGTATCCTGCTTGATCCACGCTGGTTACCTTCCTGTGTTCACAGATTCTGCAGCCCAGGACGTCGGCAGCTGGGAGACGCACAGGCCTGTGCCGAAGTCTCTTTAAGGGACATTGTACATGGAATTCGATGAAATTTGATATTTTCTGTTTTCTACTCTATAATGTACTTTGGACTTCCCTGAACATTTCGGTTTATAATACATTAAAATCAGGCAATTGTGAGACCTTCAAATAATATTCTGAATGTTGATGTTTTGACTACCAAATTTTGCGGCTACGCATGTACTGCCATAGTTTAGCAGTCATATCGTGGGAACTACACAGTATAAAAGGCTGTGAATTGCTTTGTTTTGTGCCTACTGCTACGTCTCAGAAGGTGGCATTACGAATAAACAAATCAGTCCTTTGTTTCCGATACTAGTTTTCGTAGAAAGAAGTGTTAGTATCAGATATTTTTGCAGTAAGCTAACTTCTATTGCTTTTAAAACGCAAATAAAATGACTAAGCGTACAAGTAACTTTAAGAAACGCAAATTTGCGTGTATCAGATATGTGAGGCCTGCATTTTCTTCTGAAGTACTTGAAAACACCGATGAAAAGCCATGTCATGCTTTGTGTTCACCTCCACTAAACACTTGGTGTAAATATAGGCAACCTGAATTTTCTGGCACCCTGCATGAATTTACACAAAACATTCTCTTCCTTTGGCAGTAATGGAGGCAGTAAAACCTATATACAGAGATCTTGCAGGTCCTGAGCTACTAAATAAGTGTTTACATGGAAAGACCCAGAATGTGAATGAGTCCTTCAATAATGTTGTGTGATGCCGTCTGCCTAAAATGAATTTGTTGGTCTTATGACTCTAAAGTTGGCAGTATCTGATGCTGTAATAACTTTTAATCGTGGGAACTATGAAAGACTTAAGGCTCTGGAGAAGTTAGGGGTAAGATTTGGACAGAGCACAGCTAAGGGACTGCAGGAACTGGGTGAGACTCGTGTACGTGAAGCATAGTTAACTGCTCAACAAATGACAAAAGCAACAAGAAAGAAAAGGAGGAGGGACGCACCGGGCTGTTGTGACACTGAAGAAGACAGACTATGGGCCAGGGCAATTCTAGTGCATAAGACGCAGAAACGTAAGTCCGTATTAGAATTTGTAATAAAAAAGTTTTGAACCTCAATGTATCTGACTACATTTTTTGCAATAAATGACACGTTTTCTAAAAACATACTGATGGTATAGACATGAATTTTTCACAGCATGCTAAGTGTGAGATTCAACACATATGAAACTGGAATAATTAAAATATCATGAGTAGTTTTGTTTTTATGTTCATTTATTTACAAAATTCTGTCAAAAATGAGTGTTTGAAAGAAAAGATAACATGCTCCACAATACAATTTTAGTGAATATTCTAGTTCAGTGTATCTTGAAAGGTGCATTCAGTAATTATGGAAAATTGTATGTTGGTGTCTTAAAATGTTTCCTAGATAATGGGTCACCAAATTCTATAATTTAACATTGGTGGCATAGGACATAAAATGTTCCCTTAAGGGGCGATTTAGACCTGTGCGAGTTCTTGTGGGCGCTAAGTGCATGATGCTGTTGCATGAAGAGCCAAGCAGGCGCACGCAGAAAAGCAAAGTCACGCATGTCTCTTAATTGTGCACACAGGCCACCTAGCAAGGGCCCAAGAACGAGGGGGGGGGGGGGGGGACAGGTGAAATGGTTGTGTGCATGTACGCCGTATTTCTTGGTTTGTTTGTCTGCAACTAATAATGGAAAGATACAGTCTGAATTAGCACCGTAGCTGGTTGGACTACTGAGAAACAAACAGAATTTATGTATGGTTATCAATCTTTTTGTGGTTCGTCATTTCCGCCAGTTATAAAGAAACAAAACTGACAGAAATGATTGTCTTCTGTTCCTGACAAATACATATAACATGCAAACAACGATTTGCGATTTGTACAAGCATGAAGTGTATATTGTGGCGTCTGAGACTAAACAACCGGAAATACGTGGATCGCTGGTTCGATTATAGTCAGGTCTTTTTTCTTTAATTTTATTACTTTTTTCGTTCAGATCCAATAGCTACATCATTTAAATACAGGATTCATTAAATATGTGCTAAGTAACACACATCTAATTTTTACTTTCAAGAAAAATGCATATCTTCTTGTTTCTGATTAAATACTGCGTACGGATTTCCAGAATTCATTGCAAAGACATAGCCAATATTTTATAAATGAATGTTAATAAATTTATGAAGCTCTTTTAATTCAAACAATCTTATTAACAATTTTATACACAGTATCAATAATTACGAATTTATATTTATAATTAAATCTGGAACATTGTATGTGATACGTAATTAGACACAAGAAGATGTAAATTTTTCATAAAATTAATGATTAGATATGTGTTAATTAACATATATTTTAAGGTTTTAAACCTATCAGAATAACACGAAAGGAAAGGACAGGGTCTGTTTTCAAGTATAAATGTGTCAAAGTGTAATTGTAACATTTGGTACAGCAGTACTTGTGGTGAGCATTTTATACCTACTTTATGCTCTTAACTATTTTATTTTCAACCAGAACTACTTCATTTTCAACGAAAACTTCATTTGATTCACACCAACCTCTCTTACTCCAACATTTCCTTCCACAAAAAAATCATATTTATCTATATTTAACCAAAACTACTTCAGTTCCTCTTTCAAAATAATTATTCCTCTTTATACAATACTTCTTGGGCAAACCTTTTTCTTATAGCATCTCAATGCATTTCTTCCCAACTTACCATAAATCATTTTCTTATAAAGCTTACCCCTTCTTAAGCTAACTTAATTCACTGAACTCAGATACATAAACTAGAGAATGAGGCAATGCAGCAGTACAAATACTAACACAAACAACAATGACAAAAATGCAAAGTGGGAAAGCAAGCAGCAGCATATCAGAATTAGCAAAGAAAATGTAACATTGCAACTAATATAAGACTATATGCAGCAGAAAATAAAAATAAATCGGTGGTAAACCTCCCTTATCACAATAATACAAGGTAAAATACAATAGGACATTGCCTGACAAATAGCAGCACCAAATGCAATAACTTATACCTAAACATGACAAACCACAAGCAGAAAAAAATATTACAGTAAAGGCAGCAATGCAGATAGGGGCAATATATGTGCAAGCTTACAATAGCATGTGTGCATTTGTGATCATCAAAACTATGCAAAGTGTCAGCATGAGGAACAAGATCTATTCTGTCTCCCATGTGAAGTGCTATTATTTTGTGTCACATCTTAACACTATAGAATTCCTTGAAAAATATTTTGTATGCAGCTCCTGTTACTAGTCCCTCCTCCTTCTTATTGTTCTTTCCTTTCCAAGTGCTCTTTCTTTTAAGAATGTGGATCATAACATTATTATTTAATGGATCTGTTGACAGAAAGTTTTCACATTAGCATATGTATTGAATTTTATTTTATAAAATGAATGCTGCAGTGCAGCTAAAAACCATATATCTAATAAAATAGGCAAATATGTAGAAAACAAAGCATAAAAGCATAATTCAGTAGCCATGTGGCATTTCATAAGTCAGTAGAAATTCTCCCAACTCTCATAGAGAGGCACTTGTCATAATCAGGTGTGTAGACACAAGAATGTTTCTCATCCGTTAATAAGCATTTCAGTAAGTAGCACAAAGTACAAACTCCAAAGTGTATTCATATGCTTCCAAGTCATAGTGTGTCATGTTTGTGGTGTGTTCTGCAAAGAACTAACAGTAGTGAGGTCAACAGTCTCCTTTTTCTACAGTTGTGCGAGTACTTGAACGAGTGCGGCTTGCTTCAAAGTGGCTGAAGCGGCACCAGTAAAGTTGAAAGTCCACACAGCAATGAGTATTCCCAGCTGGCTAGCATGCAGCCCAGCGCAGCAGAACATTATGTCAAGGTCACATACAATATACATCACTCAAAGCTCTCGCAATATCACAATGGTTCCTAAAGTAAATGTGCCAGTTCACAAAATGCAGAACAAGTACAGTTTCATAAATGCGAAGTAATCCAACAATGTGATTACCTAGACATATGTCAGAGACGTAGTCAAAATGTTTATTTCTCTCTGTTAAATGACCAGATAGCTGTGTAATTCTATGCTAAAGAAATACAATTCCGATGTATAAAACTGTATAACCAAATACCATGTTAGCTGGGGCTCCTTGCGCTTGCCACATGCATGGTACACAAAGTAGGCATACTACTATGAGGGATAATGTAATTATATTTCAGATCTTACAGATTAAAACTGTGGAAAGATATGTATCACCGGATACCTTCTCTGTGTCATTGTAGTTCAAAAATATTTCTAAAAATGTTCCAAGTACAAAAAATAACCACTCAAATGCGTGTCATGTAGCGCTAAACTATACTTCTTGCTGTAAGAAAATTTCTGTGATTGCTTAACGGTAAAAATGTGGCAAGTGTCGTAGTTATCGTTGTTCATAAGCAACAGTCTCCAAAAATCGATGTACTTACTTTGTCATATACAAAAGTAAAGTGCTGTGCGTATAAGTGTAGTTATTACGTTCATTGACATCACCTTGAGTTGGGTTGGGTTGTTTGGGAGAAGAGACCAAACAGCTAGGTCATCGGTCTCATCGGATTAGGGAAGGAGGAGGAAGGAAGTCGGCCGTGCCCTTTCAAAGGAACCATCCCGGCATTTGCCTGGAGCGATTTAGGCAAATCACAGAAAACCAAGATCAGGATGGCCGGACGCGGGATTGAACCGTCGTTCTCCCGAATGCGAGTCCATGACCTTGAAATTACTCTATTGTAACGTATTGATGTGAGACTGTGCAGACACGAGACAGATACAGCGTGGAAGCAATAATGAAAATTGTCAGTCGTTATTAGTGTTGCAAAATAATCGTGTAGCTGTCACACAAATCAAATACTGTGTCATGTGTGACATCTCAGAAAATACTTTAATTAAAAATATCTTTTCAAGTAAACCAAAATGTTGCAGTAAACCCTCATTAGCAGTATATGTGACCGTTATAGTAGTGACGTAATCGTGTAACTAACTAGTTACACACAGTAAGACTGTGTCTTCTGTTCCCTATAAAAGTGAACTCGTAAAATTAGTCTCAATAAGTTCCATAGGTTCTTGACTAGATAGTTAACTTCAAAACATCACTGCATGCTAAATGTGATGAAGCGTAATAGTAACTTGAAGTGAAAAATTTTATGGTAATGACCAAGTCACATGAGAAATGTGGTGTAATTCTTTACTTTTCTTAGTAAGCAGAGTTTCAACTTCAACGCAATTATGATGCGGTACACGTTGAATCCTGTAAGGTCCATTGTAAATGAGAAAGCATTTGCTACTCAAATGTTTCTTCTTATGTGACAATGAATGGGTTTTAATGAGAACTTTCTGACCAATATGTAGTTTCTTTGTATTTGCCTTACCATATAGTTTTCTTCTTTTGTCTGCAGCAGAATTTATATTTTTAATAGCCAGATCAATTATGTCTTTATGTCGAAGTTTACGTGTGTACTCGGAAAAGGTACAAGCTCTCTGATTCTGTTTGGTGGTTCCTCATTCTTCAGTAGAAGAATATGTAATAAAGTAGTGGAGTAATGAGACATTTAATTAAGTACGTTTTGAAATAAATGTAAATATCTGTCCCAATACTGATGCTTCCTGTGAAAATAAAGTCTGCAGAGCTTATTAATTTCTTTCATAATGCGTTCAGACTGGTTACAATGTGGAGAGTACAATTAAAAAGAAAAAAAAACAGGTTTGATTTTACGATTCCGAAGCATGCGTGAAAAACAGCAGATCTGAATGGTGGGCCGTTATCTGAAATGACCTTGGCAACGTGTCCGACTCCACGTAAGAAACTTTTAACCAAGGCGTTGGATACAGACCGTCCAGTGGCTTTGCGTAACGATGTGAAAGAAACAAATTTTGAAGTAAGTTCAGCAGCGACGAGAATGTACGAAAACCCACTCAATGTTTTGACAATGGGTCCCAGAAGATCAAAAGCAGCTAATTCTTTTAATCTAGTAGGAATAACAGGAAACAATGGAGCACGTTGTGAAATGGTAGATGGTTTAGCTTTTTGACAAAATTTCCATGTTTTTAAAATAACAAGTCGTCCGAAAAATATGATTTTCGTGGACCAAAATGTGCGAAGCTGAAATAAATGTACCACATGATTTTTTTAACAAAATCGTCAAGAATACAAAGTACCAATAGCTTATCATCAACAGTGCATCGTTAGAAGAGTCTGTTACTTTCAACCAGAAACTAATGACTAAGCTGCATGTGTGTCTTTTCATGCTATTTACCTTTAATATCTTTCCAAAACGGATCCTTGTCTTGCTCATGAACAATGTCATTGAAAGATGCAGTGACGAAGTTTTCAAAGGCTACTTTTGAATGTAAAGAATACTGAAATTTTTCTCAAGATTAGCTTCGGTGTTGCTTTTCTCAAGGCCAGCCGGTGCACGTGACAGTGCGTCCGCAACGATGTTCTTTCATACCAGGAATGTTGATTGTTGTGAAGCGGAATTCTTGCAGAAACAATGCCCACCGTTTCATCCTGCCATGATTTAATTTTTATGACATAAGAAATTGTAATGCTCGATGATCACAATTCAGTGACGGAATAATTTTCTCAGATTTTGTTGGCACGCGGCTAGCAAAAGCGATGGTTTTCTGAACAGAAATGTCTTTTCTATGGCTTCTTGAAATAAATGCGCACCAAGACCAAATTTAGAAGATTTTGTGCTAAGAGAGAAATCGGGTCACAGATCTTGGTGAATTAAGATTGGCGAGTTAAGTAGCGCTTCTTTCAAAGAATCAAATTCCAACTGTGCCTTTTCGGTCCAGTTCCAAATGGTGTTTTTGCCAGTGAGAGGACAAAGTTTTGGTGTTACTAGAATTTGCATACTCAGGAAACGACGATAGAAATTCAGGAGACCTAGAAAAATGCGAAATTGTCGTTTTGTGGATGAAACTGGAATGGCTCTGATTGCTTCCAACTTTTCATGGTCCGGCAGAATGCCTTCAGAAGAAATAACGTGACCCAAAAACTTCACGTTTGTTCTAACGAATTCAGCAGTTTCAGCAAAAATACGTAACAAACTGTTGAGGGTACGATTATGTTGTTCACATTAGGATTCTGCTATTAAAATATCGTCCACGTATGAGGTGAGGTGTCGTTTTAAGAACTCAGGTAATATGGAATTTAGTCCACGATTGAATGCTGCCGAAGAAATGTTCAAACCAAAAGGAAGTTTCCGAAATTGAAAACAAACGCCGAAACAAAGAAAAGCCCTATATTTTCTACATTCTGGTTGAAGTTCAATTTCATAAAAGCTGGATCTGAGATCAATAGAAGACAAGACTCTCACGCCACTGAAATTTTGATGACGTTCTTCCAACGTTTGCGACCTGTCTGTTTCAGGAATGATTATGGTATTTATTTGCCTGCAATCTAAGACAAGCCTGATAGATCCGTTTTTCTGCTCGACAACATGTAATGGATTATTGTATGAGATTACCGCTGGTTCAGTAATGCCCTCATCGTGCAAAGATTGTATTTCCGTTCTAACACCGTCCCCATAATGTGCCGGAATTACGTATAGTCTGATGCAAAATTTAGTTTGCTCACGAACACGAAATTTGTATTGAAATCCTTTAATTGTTCCTGTTTTGTGGGTAAAAACTGTGAAATGAGCTTGTAAGATGTCAAAAATGTCCTGCCTATCAGTGTCATTACAGTTCTCAATTGTTTGAATTTGTTCTGAATTAGAACGTTAGCATCTAATACGTCATCAGTATCATCCCTGTCAGTACTTGCAAAGTGATTATTAGTGTTAAATTCCGTCGGGAGTTCCAATCTGTGATCTGACAAAAGGTAAAGCCGATTGATTTCCTGGTCATGGTTTGAAAGCCAATCTTCAAATTTCAAAGCTATTGACTTACCTTCTTTCTTTAAACTTATTTCAGCATCGTGAAACTTTGAAATTGCTTTACAAGAAAATTCATAATAAATCTGTGGCTTTGACTAAATAATTCTAAGCTAGTTTATTGGCGTACATCTACACTTTTTTCAAAAACTGCACGTTGTAATTTAATCTTACTTAAAGGAAATGTGGGGCAATCGTTCGATTTGTTGCATTTACTGAAAGCTGTTTCACTAATTACTGAAATAGGACTGCCAGAGTCAAGTATTGCCGTAAATTTTATGTTATTTGTTGTGATGTGAATTAGAGGATATGCAATAATTTGCTGTTTCATGCCATGTCCTGGAGTAAAATGTCGCTAATGTCTTCTATTTTCACATAATTGATAGTGACGGTAGCTACATCGTCAACTTCGTAAGTACGTTTTGTGGCTGCCTGCGGTGCGAGTCATCTCTTTGTTGTCGCGCGTCGTTACTGGGATGTGGAGATCTAATTTCTGCAATTTCAGCTTGTCGACAAGGCTCCGCCCTATTTGAATCACGCCAGTTCTGATTAAATTCAGGACTGTTGTCACGACTATAGCGTCTGTCGTCTTGTAATTTCTGTAACTCCTTTCTTGTCGGTTAAGAGGTGAAGAATTTCTCTCGCCCGGAATCGTAATTACGAGGTGGGCTGTTGCCTCTGAAGTTATTTTGTCTCCCTTGATAATAATTATTCCGGTTCCCATATTGTCTTTGTCTACGGTTGTCTTTGTCATAGTCATTACCACGTAAATGTGATCTTTCTCTGTAACTATTGTTATTCTGCCAATGGTTGTCATACAGGTGACATCTCTTTTGGTCACGATTTGCGTTATAACCGTAGCTTTGACGTGTCCGGTTATTATCTCTGTCGTCACGGAATTGTGATGGATGTGACCTGTAATTGTTGTCGTTTTCCTGTTTTCGCTTCAAACGATTGACTGTGTCCATTTCGAGTTCCTGCAAATGTCCCGGTAAAGCTTCGATATCATCTTTACAACGTCCAGCCAAAATTATATGTCTTAAGAGTTCAGGAAACTTAATTAAGCAAATGCGAATAAGTTCCAAAGGGCTGTACGGGTTTGATAAATACTGATTCTTGTGTAATATATCTTTAAAATATTTTACCGGGCTGGAAAATTCAGACTGTTCGAAAAGTTTCATCATTATAATACTGTGTTTTACTCGATCTTGAGTAGCCTGAGACCAATATGCAGAAAGCAAGGTACGATAAAAATCTCCTGTGACAGTCGCGAATAACCGATACCGTTCCTACCGCTGGTTCATTTTCTAAATAGCTACATATAAATTCTAATCTATGCTGTAATGACCAGTTGGGATGAAAACAATGTGAGAATTATGAAGCCATACTTGTGAATGTACATCATTACTAGAGTTTTTGAATGTTTTAATGAAAGTCATCGTGACGCCGAGTCTCAAATCGGTCATTCTTACGTCGTGTCGGCGGTTCCATCTCAAGGCTCGCTGCACCTTGCCATCTCCTTTCAAAATCTCCGAAATACCGTGTGTTATTACTTTACAACTTTTCCGTATTCCTAAATCCCTCTTACCGTGTAGGAGAGCAAGTATTCTCTGAAATATGCAGTTCTTGTATCACCTGTGCCAACTGATCTTGTACTTCTCTCATTTCTCTTTTGCGTTGCGTATTGATTTGTTTCTGACTTTGAATTTCCTAATTGCCTCCTGCTCCTCTGTATCAATAAAGGCTACAGGTCCTGTATCATTCAAATCATGATCTACCTTCGTAAATATATTTGTTAACTGAACCGAAAGTTCGGCTACTTTTCCCCATAATGTGCTGATTTCCTCCGTGTGTTTTTCTGAACCAAGTTTTAGTGTGTCCATTTGTGTCGTAATCGCATCTACTGTGTCCTCTAAGTTTTCCTGATTTTTTACAAGTTGCGTGACCGTATCAGTAGATGCTACTGAGTCAGTTTTAGCCTGCAAGGTGTCGTGATTTTCGTGTACAATGATCTGCAGTTCCTTTATGGCTGCTTCAAGATTCTGTAATGTGTTTTCATGTCGCAAAAAAAAGGCTGAAAATGCTCACAATTTTTTTTGTGCATCTTCAGAAATTTTTTGATATTTCTATTCGATTTTGAGTATCTCAGAGGTTAAATTTTCAAGTGTTTGTTCAAGCGTTTGTTCAATTATGTCTAACTTTTGAATTGTTGCTGTGTTCGTTTCTGATTTTGTTCCATTGTGTCTAACTTTTGAAGCTTTAGGTCTGTTTGATCTAATTTTTGAATTAATAATGCATTTGGATCGGCAATATTCGTATTTTGAGAAGCACAGAGTGTGTCTTGACTTAATAGAGAAAAGTGTAATGACGCAAAACCTGAATCTACGGTATTTGCAAGATTTTGTTCTGTTATTTAGCGTTCCTGTGGCGAACTGTTACCGTTCCCTGTTCACTGACTGTTACAATTTCTATCCCGTTATTTACTGCCTGGTCCATGTGCCTCTGCAATATTACCAAATTATTGTCTTGAACATTTGTCAATTAGTTACTAGATGGTGCTAACAAGTTACGCTCGTCTTCATTGTCAATTCTCACTTTGCTTTGCAGCCAAGTTTTACACTTTTCATTCGCCATGATTATCACACTATTTCACACAATAACATACAAAAAATAAAAATCTGAAATGCAAAAATAGGAAGACACACTAAAATAGCGCTGAAAATAATCAGTATCTAATTAGTTGCAAAAGCGACAGCGAGATACTTAGTGAAAATCCGCATGCATGCCGTAACTGCTTTGCTCATTACAATACAGTACAACAATAAGAAACTACAAAGGAAATTCCATATGTACAACTACGCGCTAGCTGTAAACAATAACTAATTTCTAATCATGCACTAATTATTCAAACTACAAAAAAATCAGAAGATTCCAGTGGAGTACCCTAGGGTAAGGGTCGACAGGTGAAACTTCTTTGTGTTTACTGAAACTGCTGAATGCAACTGAAACTACTGTCTCGTTACTTATTTTATCATTTCAAAACTGACCTGCGGAATTTTCCCTGACAAAGACAACTCAGACTTAACCTATTCATTTATTATCCACAATATACAAGCCTAACGCGATCTGACTGCTCTGTAATGGACATGACTTCAAATAATGAAAGGAATGGCCCTGAATTAGAAGAAATACTAACAGTAACCCATACATTTCGTAAGTCACTTCATAACACGAACTACAGCAATTACAGCAAGCAGCAACTACATTCAGCTGAATAAAAAGATAATAACTACTATAGGCTCTAACTGCTAGTAGGCATATGGTTAGCAAAAGAAAGATTTTGTTGAAGAGCAAACAATGTGTTTAGCAGATTTTACTTTAATCATGTGACATCCAGTTCCGAAAATTATAGTCGTCAATAATTCGACTACCCAAACATTAGCAAATACATGAATCATCATTTTACAATGCATGTGCTACCAACACTACATCTCCATCACACGTCAAAACCGTCCGCTCGCTACCTGCTAACCGCCAACAGCTAACTGCAAGTCCGTCTAACCACAGAGTCTCTTACTGAGGGCGCAGAGCGCTGTCAGTGATACTAATACAGTCTATAGCGCTGCCACCATACGAACAGGCTACTTACAAGCGTAGCGCGCCGACGTGGGTAAACAATCTAGGTGTGAATGGAATCACTCATGCGCACAAGCTGAGATAGAGGCAAGCGCCTATACGCGTGCCTCAACTTAAACTATGCGATCAAAAGCATCCGGACATCTGGCTGAAAATGTCTTGCAAGTTCGTGGCCCCCTCCATCGGTAATGCTGAAATTCAGTATGGTGGTGGCCCACCCTTAGCCTTGATGACAGCTTTCACTCTCGCAGGCAAACGTTCAGTTAGTTGCTGGAAGGTTTCTTGGGGAAAGGCAGCCCCTTATTCACGGAGTGCTACATTGAGGAGAGGTATCGATGTCGGTCGGTGAGACCTGGCACGAAGTTGGCGTTCCAAAACATCCCAAAGGTTTTCCATAGCATTCAGGTCAGTACTCTGTGCAGGCCAGTCCATTACAGGGATGGTATTGTCGTGTAACCACTTCGGCACATGCCGTGCATTATGAACAGGTCGAATGATGCAATCTCAGAATTGCTCTTCAACAGTGGGAAGCAAGAAGGTGCTTAAAACATCAGTGTAGGCCTGTGGTGTGATAGTGGCACGAAAAACAACAAGGGGTGCAAGCCCCCTCCATGAAAAACACGACCACACCATAACACCACAGCCTCCCAATTTTACTGTTGGCACTGCAGATGCTGGCAGACGACGTTCACCGGGCATTCGCCATACACATCCTGCTATCGGATCGTCACATTGCGTAGCGTGATTCGCCACTCCATACAACGTTTTTCCACTGTTCATTCGTCCAATGTTTACGCTCCTTACACCAAGCGAGGCGTCGTTTGGGGTTACCGCGTGATGTGTGGCTTATGAGCAGCCGCTTGACCATGAAATCCAAGTTTTCTCACCTCCCGCCTAACTGTCATAGCACTTGCAGTGGATCCTGATGCAGTCTGGAATTCCTGTGTGATGGTCTGGATAGATGCCTGCCTATTACACATTACGACCCTCTTCAACTGTCGGCGGTCTCTGCCAGTCAACAGACGAGGTCGGCCTGTACGCTTTTGTGCTGCACGTGTCCCCTCACGTATCCTCTTCACTGTCACATCGAAAACAATAGACCTAGGGATGTTTAGGTGTGTGAAATCTCGCGTACAGACGTATGTCACAAGTGACATCCAATCACCTGACCCACGATGTCTAACGACTACTGAGGTCTCTGATATGGCAGTAGGTGGCAGCACACTGTACCTAATATGAAAAAGGTGATCACATTGTGTACGTGTGGGGTAAGCACAGCAGCACGGCGACTAGCTGGAAAGTGCACAGATGTAAACGAGGCTTTACACTGATGGGAGACCGATGAGGGATCATTCTGGAGTAGGACGCGTCGCTTCGTCCTATTCGAGTCCGGTGCTTTCTGCTAGCACGCTGGCCGTGTGGAACAAGACAGCAGACAGAGCGGAGCAGTACTGGGCCAGCCGAGCGGAACCAGCAGTCTGTGTTTGGCAGCCGAGCAGGGAAGGTTTCTGTCTGGAAAATGGACGCGCAGCCTGACTTTGTGTTATCTCACGGCAGATCACACTGCTACCCGGAATACGTCAAATCAGCAGCGCCCTGTCAGACGATCAGCTAAGACGTATAGGGAGCAGCTCACGGAGGAGGGAACCGGCAGCAGTTGGAGTGAAGCCACAACACCTATGCGAGTCTGCCATCTCCGGCAGGACCCCTGCCAAAAGACTATATCGTCTAAGCACGTTCTCCTTTTTCTTCTTCGTCTTGTTCTTCTCTTCAGGCATTAGGCGAAGTTGCCTGTTGCGGTACCCATCGTTGTCAAGATCTTCCTCTGTCTCTTCTTCCGCGGCGCTTGTAACTTCTAGGTGTTAAGAGGAGTCTGTCACTCTCCATTCTTTCTATGTGTTCGTTCCATTTTCACCTATAACCTACAAGTTTATCTTTTAGATTTAAAAATTTTGTTCACTGACATGTTGATTCTTTAGTTTTCAACTGTGCAGTCTTCAGCACGTCTCAGGAATGTCATCTCTTGAGCCTGAACACGGCATTCTTCCTCTTTTGTTACTCACCCAGGTGTCACTTCCATAGAGCGCTGTGGAGACTGCAACTGTGTTGTAGAATGTAACTTGATTACTTTTCTTAGTTTTTCTTTTAATGTTTCTATTAACTGTCCCATGTATCTGCGTGATTTACTAAGGTTAAAAGGTTAATGTTTTATATCTCTGCTGTAGCGGTATGTCACGTCGCGTCGTAGGTAAATCACGTGACTTACCTGCTCTAAAATCTTGATCTATCATTACTTTAATTCTAATTTGTCCTTTCCCGTTGAAGGCCATTGTTTCAATTTTTTCTGTTGAGGTCTCCATGTCAGATTTGTAACTCATTTGTTTCAGTAGGATCACTGCACCGTTGGCACAAAGTAAGTTATTTAAAAGAGTACATACCAAAGACAAACTCCCGTGAGGTAAAAGGTAGGAACCCTCACTAGCAATAATAATCTCAGAAACAGGTATAGTACGGTAAGCTAAGATTTCCCGAGTTTCAAAGGATTCCAAACCGGCTCTTCCTGCATTGTTGCAAGCAACGAAATCTACAGTTAACCATCCGTTACCCAAAGTCGAGGAAGAAGAAACTTTCATTAAGGAAAAATTTAACCTCGCACCACAAAATAAAGTAGGTCCATTGATAAGAACAAATTGAGTAGTTTTACCTACTCCTCTTGTTTCGTTCTTTTTACCCTTCGCAGAAGATGTCGAAGCACCAAGAGTGCCGTCCACATTGACAAGTGATTTGTAAGCCAGCATTCGCCGGCGACATACCTTTTGGAAATTCTGATTTCCGTATAGACATTATTTTATGTATGTAAATATTGAACATAGTTGTGGAGATACGGCAGCCTTGTCGCACTCCTTGGTTAGCTGGTATCTCGTGAGTCATTTTGCGTTCTACATCTACATCTACATCCATACTCCGCAAGCCACCTGACGGTGTGTGGCGGAGGGTAATGTTTTGTTGAGATCTAGAGTGATAGTCGTGTTCTAAAATCAAATTTTTGTTGCTTTAATTAGATGTTTCGGAATCTGCGAGTCCTCAATATCTTAAAAAGTTTCTATCTACTGACACTGCCAAAAGCTTTTTTTTTTTAAATCAATAAAGGGAATGCATGTTTCTGTATTACATTCCATCCGTTTTGTATTATGTGTTGTAAAATTAAAAAAAAAACATGTATCACAGAGCGTCCTTTCCTGAAACCCATTTGTTCCTCATACAGTACTGCATCTGTTATGTTCACAGGCCTTGCGTTTAAAATGTTAGCATATATCTTGTATACAGAGTCCAGTAAGCTTACTCCTGGAGTTACTGCATAGGACTTTTCCATCCTTTTTTCAAAATTGGTACCACTCTAGAAATCCTCCAGTCCTTGAGGGTACTCTTTCTCTTCCAACATTCGTCGATGTAGCTGTCGTAAGTGTAACATCATTCCTCCATATATTAGCAATTCGGCATTAATACCACCTCTTGCTGTCACTTTTCTGTTCTTACCTGATGTTAAGGCAGATATTACTTCGTCGTCTGTATTTCATCTAATTCCTTCGAACGTACTGCTGTATCGGTACACCATAATCCTTTGTAATAATTTACTCTTTGTTCTTCTTTGATATTGTTTATTTGTATGTTCTCTTTCTCTGTTATGTTTACAGTTTTTAAAACATTATACGTCATATGCTGTCTCTCGTGAATGCGGAGTGATTTCTTTCCTACACATTGAGCACTATCACTTCTCTCCTTATAGTGTTGCATCTTTTCAGCTGTGGCGTTGGGTTACTTAAATATTTTACATACGCATCCTGTTTTTCTTTCAGGGCTTTTCTTATATATTCATTCTAAAATTTTTAGCCCTTTTCTTTTCCTTACTTTTTCTATTTATTGAGAGCTTCTCCTGATACTCTATATAAATCACAGTCTTTAGATTTTTCACACTTCTTCTATATTATGTATAGTTTGCAAGATTGATAGCTATTTATGTAAACTACTTTGGTAAAGATGTTTGATGCTGCCATCGTCAAAAAAAAAAAAAAAAGTATACAGAATGATATTTTCACTCTGCAGCTGAGTGTGAGCTGATGTGAAACTTCTTGACATATTAAAACTGTTTGCCGGACCGAGACTCGATCTCTGGACCTGTGCCTTCCGCAGGCAAGTGCTCTGCCTTTTTTTGTCTTTATCTTTCATTACTAATTTTATAAAATGCCTGAATTCACAATAAATTAAAATAAGGTGCAGTAATGTGTAACGCAAAATGGAAGATAAAATTCTTTTCAAATTTTTAGAGATTGAGCTGTATTATTGATTAACAATAAGGAAACAGGCCAGTCTGTATCGAATTTTTATCAGAAATTAAACAAAGATGTTTCTTTTATCAAAAACCATGATTCAGTATTTGTTAATTAGCGTTCTGTTTGTTCATAAGTATGGAATTTAAATTATAATAAAAAAGTTTGCTACTAGCGAGACTCGAACCATCAAGTATACAGTTTACACAAATGCGGCTTTTTTTGCGTATAGAAGTATACTTTTTCAACATTAGTCGTTTTTTATTTGTTCAGATCACATAGGAGGCCCTCCAGGCGAAAAATAATGATGTACAATAACCATCAATAACAAACAAAACATAAAGGGAATTAAAGAAAACGCTCTCCAGGCAGAACAAACAAATTGGCATCCGCGGTTCGCCATCTTGTAGGTAGACGCATTCTGAATTCGAAGGCAGTCAGGTATGTTCCAGGCACTAAAATCTTCGCGAGTAATATTCCATTTTGCCGGAACTTTGGATCGAGTCCTGCTGAAACCACCTGAGGCACCCCAGCTGCAGGGGGAATCGAAGAAGGTACTACCCAAAAAGTTGGCACAGTACTGACGGTATCGCGAATGGTGCACGAGAAAAGTAAAGCGATTAAGACGCCCTGCTAAACCCGCAGGACAGGACAGGTGGCTTAAATTGTGGAAAGAGGCCAAAATAAGCGGCTGTCAGTTACACTCGAACATACTACTTTATTTATTTGACCAAACATTACAAGAGCTACGAAAATTAAAAAAAAACACAGCATCAATTTTTGGAAGTTAATAACCGGCTTAATACGCCATAAAATCTCATGCCTTAAGGGCAAGATCACTTTAATTTAAAATCGGCTGAAAGCCAATAACTTAAAACTCAAACCAAAATTTGAAATTTAAAAGGCAGAAGTCCTTATCTTAAATCAGTTCTTTCAATTAGGCCCAAACGATCTCACACCTTAAGGGCAAAGCAACTTTAATTTAAAAAAAAAATATCGGCTGAAGGCCCATGTCTTAAGTCTCGAAACAAAATGAAATTTTTAAAGGCCAAAGGCCTTACCTTTAAACAGTTCTTTTAATTAGGCTGAAGGCCCAATCTGACACCTTAAGAGCAAAACAACTTTAATTCAAAATCGGCTGAAGGCTCATCATTTAAGACTCAACAAAATTAAATTTTTTAAAAGGCCAAATGCTTTACTTAAAACAGTTCTTTGGTTCAAAATAGTTGAAATGGCTCTGAGCACTATGGGACTCAACATCTGTGGTAATAAGTCCCCTAGAGCTTAGAACTACTTAAACCTAACTAACCTAAGGACATCACACACATCCATGCCCGAGACAGGATTCGAAACTGCGACCGTAGCGGTCGCGCGGTTACGGACTGAGCGCCTAGAACCGAAAACAGTTCTTTAAATTAAGCTGAAGGCCCAAACAATCTTACGCCTGAAGGGCAAAACAACCTTAATTTAAAAATCGGCTAAAAGCCATAGAAATACAAACAACAAGAACAAATAAGAAAAAGGCAGTACACCCAACGCCGCTCAGAAGTTTCCAAGGGTCGGCCTGGAAATCAAACACTAACGCTCGCTTAGGTGTGACAGGCAATCGGCCCAATCATTCTCGATCCAACGACAACCCAACCGACAGACAGTCAGCGCATCCACCGACAAGATAACTTTCCCTCCATCCGACCAACACATAACAGGGAGTTCAATGGAACAACGTAGAAAGTATTGGGGCCTCAACCAATTACACATTGAGCTGTCAAACCACACACCGTGCTGGGCAGCGACAACACGATGAGGAAAATACACTGCTTGAATTTACGTAAACGACTAGGGCAGGTAGCCGGAGCGTTAACGGCCACAAGGCAGAAGATTCCGCTGGTGCACTTCAATTCAAAATAACCAAGTACAGTTAAACTCCACCGGAGGGTGGCTAAAATTTGCCAACTTGAAAACACACGTTGTTGTTCGCTGCAATGTCCCAACAGCCGACAACGAAATGCAACGGACAGAATGTGAACAGTCGTTACTTGGTGGTAGATTAAGCCAAAACTCAACTTTCGTGTCCAGGAGCGGTGAGCCACGGACCTTGCAGCAATGGGAACAGCACCACACACTCCGACCGCGCGTGGACGCCGCCAGCGGCCTCGGCCAAACTAAGCCCGGAGATTTCCTCGCTACTCCTCGCCAACCGACCAACTGCCCGCACACAGCACAGCCGTAACTATAAGCGCCAGGCCAAAGATAGTAGGGGAAGGCGGAGCAAGACGGGGAGGTGGGGTAAGACGGGGAAGGTCTATAAGCTACTGTTAGAGTGCTGCCATCTGTGGATAGCTACGTCAACATCATCAATACATAGGTCCCAGTGTGTTGACATTGCTGAACCTTAGTTTCGCGGCGGTTTCTGTGAGCTTTGCAAGGTACGTACAACTGTTATACTGATTTGCAACGTTTTACACCTTTCGAGGTCCTAAAACATGTGTTTCGTGAACATATGTCCAGACTGTGTGTATAGCACTGAATAGTACGTCTTATTAACAGTAAACTGCTGTGTCAGTAGTCAATGTTCACTAAATAGTGTTCATGTAGGCCCTACTATTAGTCCAACCATTACGCTCTTATCGTCTCATGTGTTTACCTCGCTGCGGGTTTTGAACACGTACATTATACAATGAATACAATTGTAAATAGAATGGTATTCGTTATTCCAACGTTTCCTCATTAATTACAAAGTATGCCTTAGGCTATATAGTGAATAAAAATACATAAAACGAGCAAAGTCAGTATTCTTGATATGCTTTAACGACTGACTATTGGAAATTTGGGTATTTACTATATAATATAGATTACCAGGAATGATCTGACTCAATAGTACGTTCTACGTGTTTTATTTCAGATGGTTCGCAAGTGTAGGCGATAAACGTCTGGGAAAGATTGGTCATTGGAGTCAATGGAAGGCGCTGTAAATGCTGTATGGGTTCTTTCAGGGCCGCTCGACAGTTCAACGTGCCACAGACAACGATTGAATGACATGTGGCAAAGAAACGTGCTAATCCTGGCTATACAGTTGTGAAAAGGTTAGGACCAACCACTAGTGTGTTTACCCCAGAACAAGAGGCAAAACTTAAAGACTACTTAACACAGATTGAAGGACAGTATTTTGGCCTAACACTTAAAGAACTTTATGAACTTGCTTTTCAGCTAGCTGAACGAAACAACATCAAACACTCATTTAATACGGCAGCCAAAAGGAAACCATGTAACAGGCGTGGCAAACCCGTTGTTTTAACCGAATCTCCTTATAGAAATGAACTATCTGAAGAAATTAAATGAAAAGGAGTCCCCAAACGTGCTGCATGTGAACGAAAACTCTTCTCAAAGACGTTTAATAAACCTGGAATACCACCGAAAGAACATAGTGACAACGAAAAAGCTACGAACGTTACTGACGTTTTAACCGCCCCTTCATGCTCAAGGGATAATAAACTGAGGTCGAATGACAACGAGGGAGAGAGTGAAGAATGTTTATACTGCTATGACTTCTCCGAAGGAGGCTGGATACGGTGTATTAGCTGCGGACGCTGGAGACCCGACACTTGTGCAGGGATAGAAAGTGATGATGACGAGGCTGTCCACGCTTGTGTACTATGTGAAAGTAAGAGGCCTATATAAAATGTAATACCTGATTCGCAGAACCATGTTTCGAAACCTTATCGTCACATGATTTCGTTATTCAAGTCCTTATTTTAGCTTTAGAGATGAATTCATGCTAGTTCCCCATCTTACCCCGCATATGGGGCAAGAAGGGGAATTGGTAGTTTATGTTTCAAAGCGAGATATTTCTAACTAAATGTAACAAGGTTGCAGGTTTCTTTGCATGCTATTGTAATTCAATGGTTAACTAAACAAATGATAATAAAACCTACTTGAATTTGTTTATTTTTGTCCCTTTTGTAAGGGTTTAAATTTAGCTTCCCCATCTTGCCCCGCCTTCCCCTACAAGGTGCGAATATCGATACACACTGCTGCTGCCACTCGCGGAGTGAGAGGGTAACAGCATTATAGCGATAACCGCGGGAGACTGAACACAGAATAGCAATCAAGATTTAATCCAACGCATAACATGAGCCAGCCACGGCTCAGCGATCTTGCAGGAACGTCCAAAAATCAAGAACCATCTTATCGCCTTCATGGAACAAATAAGTTTGAGAGGCCTTCCATCCAGGTCACAGCGTTGGTCTTCGTACGTGGAAAATAAGTCTAATCGGGTAGCAGAAGTGATTTCGGAGCAATGTCATGGAGAGCCGTACGTAGAAGAAAGACAATCATCTTCTGAACTAGATGTCGCACCTCTGCAGAAGATCAACACATCAGTCGACTTTAGTCGGTATCAAGCGTGTCACAACGAGGGCACAGCGGCGAATCTGTCATCTTAATGGGATGCAGACGGAGTTGTGTCACGTATTTTCCATTACCGACCAGATACCAGGTCGCACGAGCGCTCGTGTCGAGGAAGACATGGTGCACAGAACGCCAAACCACGGGCCTTGAGAACGTAGGATATCGGCTTTCCACAACATTCCGGGTATGATTTCTCATCTTTAGGCGGTAAACATCACGTGCCGTAGGGTTCTTGGTACTAGGCAAGTTGGCATGGACGTAACTGTATTCGATGAAAAAGGTCCTGACATGTAAGAGAGAGGAAGAAATATGGGCTACTGCAATGAGCGCCACTCGAGAGGAACGGGCCAGTTCGTCAATTAGGCTTCCCGACAATCCGGTTCGGCGGCGGGTCCACGATTTAACCATCGTACTTGGGGGGGCAACTGCTCTCGCTTGGACGCTGACAAGGCCATCTCGTGGAGGAAATAGTGTGTCGTAACGGACTTTGAAGATAAGACGTGCGCTTACGAAGTAGCCGAACGCCATCTGCAGTCTGTGTGGCATTGCCTTTGGCATCGGTAAAATCTGTGCTAAAAGGGGTAGTCGCGAGACTAAATGAGAATTAACAAAATCCACCCGTTGTAACATATCCAGTGCTCTCGTGCAGATAGCCCGAAGCAGGCGTTTATAGTTAAAAGAGATCGTGCTGTGTAAATTACACTTGAAGGTGATCAACTAACATTTGAGCTGGTCCACTAATGCCAAAGGAGCCACATTCCCTGCTGGAAGATCTCTACCGACGAACATAGCACTAGATATCGTCAGGTTAAAACGGCTGCCCCACACCATCTGCACACATCAGTGTTATCCCTGTCAACCGGCTGCTCAAACCGTGTAACAGTGGCTCAATGGCGATGGCGAAAAGGAGCATCGACAGCGGACATCCTAGACGCACTAACTTCATGATATTAACAGGGCCCGGCACACGGTCATTGGCCAGCACTCGCGATGTGGCACCTCGGAGGGGACGCAAGACGATGTGTATAAATCTGTGGGGGAAGGCCATCCGTCCGAGTACGTTTTGTGAAAAGGCATGACTCACTCTATCAAAGGCGTGGTCGAAGTCCATTTTCACTAAGGCACCACATCTGCGGCACGTCGTGGCCAGGGCTATGACGTCACAGTAATCGCCGAGTGCCGTCTGAATGTTACTGTCACCACCAAATGACTTAAGGGATGGCACGCCGAAGGGGAGTGGCAAGATTCTGGGTAAAAATCTTCAAAGCACAATTTAACATTGTCAACGGCCGATAATGTCCAACTCCCCGAACTCCCGACCGCTTGCGGAAGGTCAAGGTTCATCAGTTCTTCATACATCGCAGTCCAGCGTGCGACCATGAGACGTGGAGTCTGCGGTAAATCTCCAGTGGAAACTCGTCGGGACCTGGGGCTTTGTTCGCCGCACCTTTATGAAGAGCATCAGTGACGTCATGACCAGTAATTGTCGATGTGAGAATCTCCATAGCAGTCCCGTCAAGGGTACCTGTCAAGGAACGGAGGACATCAGTCGTTACCGCCATGTTCTGGTCCTCTGCTGCATAGAACTGTTTGTAGTGATCCACAAAGATGTTTGCGATATCATTCTGGGACGTCAGTCGGCGACCATCTGGCATGTCGAGAGCATTGACCAGCTTTCTCCGACAGCGCTGCTTCTCTCTGATGACGTGATGCATAGACGTACACGGTCGTGACATCTCTCGCGTACTATCGGGCCTTCAAGGCGGCGACGCATAAGAGAAATTAACTTCGCCTTAATCGGATGAATTTCAACCTATCATTGAACAGAGGGGGGGCATGACTTTCGATTTCGCGGAGAATTGTGGAATAGTATGTCGCTGCCACAGCATTTTGTCGCGACCGTAATTCATCACCGAACGACGTAAAGCACACTTGGTGCAGTCGAGCCACCACTTGAGTGTTGAAGGATATGCTGGAAGTCCTCTCACATAATTGTTTCATGTCGTCTCTACGATCTGCCTGCATTCCGAATCCTCGAGGTAGGTGACATTCAGCTGCCACAGGCCTCGACCGGGCCACACCTTCTGCCTCCGGAGCGAAACAGTGCAAATGCAGACGCTATGGTCGGAGAGGACGGTAGGCCATACCTCAGCGTCAAGCGTGGCAGTTACGATTCCTTGGGATATGTAGACACTGTCAAGACGACATGTACGTGGTCCCAAGTATCGGTGAGGTTCAGTTCATGCACGAACAGCTTAAGTTCCTGGCATCTGGTGAAATGGGGATGTTGGTCCTTCTGGGATAACGCAGAATTGAAGTCGCTGAGTATAACACGATCGTAGCCGCCCACAAACAAAGGAGCGACCTGTTATGAATAGAACTGCGACCGTCCCCGTCGCTTAGCCGTACCCGAGGGAGCGTAAACACTGATGATTCGGACACCGTAGAGAGTCACAGAAAGATCCCTAGCCGATGGTAGATATATCACGTCACCTACCTCAATGCCTTCCTTTAAAAGAATAGCCGCCCCACTGCCACCGTCAGCACACGGTGTGAGGTAAGAAACATAGATATTAGGAAACGTCGCTAGGCGAATCTCCTGCAGAAGGGCAACATCGATGTCCGGCGCCCTCAACATTTCAAGGAGCGATTGTAGTTTGACAGGGGTGCCAATGGGGTTGACATTGATGAAGCCAATCCTGTGAGCTTGTCGCGAAATTGGGACTACTAGGACGCTCATGGAGGCACGAAGAGCAGGAAATTTGTCCCAGCAGGCTGCACATCCCCATTCAGAGTTGTCTTGTGACAGCCAGAGCGAGAGCACCAGCAGCAGCGAGTACTGTTTGTATAAAGCGTTTATTTTGCATTTTGTTTACGACCTTCCACTAAGGAAGGGATTCTATTAGTGTTTATCTGCTCTGCATAGTAACTAACAGTTCTTGATAAAACTTTACGTAGTTTTCGTGTTAGATTTCTTAGTGTTTTCTTGATCGTTTAGAACAGAAAGCGCCCAAAAACCGTCTTTTGTTTGTTTCGCGGCCGTTAGCCACTAGTCACTTGAATCAGCAGTTGTCTTGTGACAGCCAGAGCGAGAGCACCAGCAGCAGCGAGTACTGTTTGTATAAAGCGTTTATTTTGCATTTTGTTTACGACCTTCCACTAAGGAAGGGATTCTATTAGTGTTTATCTGCTCTGCATAGTAACTAACAGTTCTTGATAAAACTTTACGTAGTTTTCGTGTTAGATTTCTTAGTGTTTTCTTGATCGTTTAGAACAGAAAGCGCCCTAAAACCGTCTTTTGTTTGTTTTGCGGCCGTTAGCCACTAGTCACTTGAATCAGCAGTTGTCTTGTGACAGCCAGAGCGAGAGCACCAGCAGCAGCGAGTACTGTTTGTATAAAGCGTTTATTTTGCATTTTGTTTACGACCTTCCACTAAGGAAGGGATTCTATTTGTGTTTATCTGCTCTGCATAGAAACTAACAGTTCTTGATCGTTAGGAGAGAAATTTATTTTGTACTTATTTGCTGCGCTTAGCTTTTAAATAGTTTTTCTGGGAAAACCTAGCGTAGTTTTCGCGTCTCGTATTTCAGTGAGTGTTTCTTGATTATCAGAGTAGCTCATCAGAAGATTATCTTGGGAATTTGTCACCGTATAGAGTAGGGTAAACATAGTCA
This sequence comes from Schistocerca nitens, assembly GCF_023898315.1. NCBI lineage: Eukaryota > Metazoa > Arthropoda > Insecta > Orthoptera > Acrididae > Schistocerca > Schistocerca nitens. Next base: position 418,970,403 of record NC_064617.1, on the reverse strand, counting down.
TGTGTAGGGACTGTGGTTGTTGTGAGCGGACGCAAGGAGAATTGGCCACTCTTCGGGGGCAGGTGGAGGCTTTGTCTGTTAGGCTCATCGAGCTCGAGGCGCAGGCGTCGGCTCGTAGTGGCGTTGGGGCAACTGTGGTGAGACCTATGCCTACTTCGGTGGCCTTGGAATCACATGGAACCCCTGATGTCGCTGCGTCTTCCGGCAGTGAGCATCTTACCGGTCAGCCATCACTCCAGGGTGAATGGCGGACAGTGGTGGGCTCGCGCGTGCCTGGCCGAAAGGCGAAGGTGGGATCTGGCCGCGTGGCAGCTGCCTTACCCCTTTCCAACAGGTACGGGGTGCTTCCTAGTGGTGATGACATCGTTTCCGAGCCACCACAGGATGCCTCGCCTGTTGGGCCAGTGGCCGATTCTCCGGCAAGTTCCCGACAGTCACAGAGGGCGGGCCTATTAGTTATAGGGAGCTCCAACGTTAGGCGGGTTATGGAGCCCCTCAGGAAAATAGCGGGTAGGTCGGGGAAGAATGCCAGTGTGCACTCGGTGTGCTTGCCGGGGGGTCTCGTCCGTAATGTGGAGGAGGCCCTTCCGGCAGCTATTGAACGCACTGGGTGTGACCGGCTGCAGATAGTAGCACATGTCGGAACGAATGACGCCTGCCGCTTGGGTTCTGAGGCCATCCTTGGTTCCTTCCGGCGGCTGGCTGATTTGGTGAAGACAACCAGCATCGCACGCGGAGTGCAAGCTGAACTTAATATCTGCAGCATAGTGCCCAGAGTCGATCGCGGTCCTCTGGTTTGGAGCCGTGTGGAGGGTCTAAACCAGAGGCTCAGACGACTCTGCGACTATAATGGTTGCAAATTCATCGACCTCCGTTATTGGGTGGAGAACTGTAGGGCCCCCCTAGACAGGTCAGGCGTGCACTACACACCGGAAGCAGCTACTAGGGTAGCAGAGTACGTGTGGCGTGCACACGGGGGTTTTTTAGGTTAGAGGGACCCCCCCCCCCCCCTTGGGCGAAACGATAAAATACCTGACGGCTTACCAGAGAGAACATCAGCATCGTTGATAAAGAACGTCCGTCCTCAGAGACCAAAAACAGGAAAAGTTAACGTAATATTGGTAAACTGCACGAGTATCCAGGGCAAGGTTCCTGAATTAGTATCGCTTATTGAAGGAAATAGTGCGCATATAGTATTAGGAACGGAAAGTTGGTTAAAACCGGAAGTGAACAGTAACGAAATCCTAGACACAGAATGGAATATATACCGCAAGGATAGGATAAACGCCAATGGTGGAGGAGTATTTATAGCAGTAAAGAATTCAATAATATCCAGTGAAGTTATTAGCGAATGCGAATGTGAAATAATCTGGGTTAAGTATCAAAGGTGGGTCAGATATGATAGTCGGATGCTTCTATAGACCACCTGCATCAGCAACCGTAGTAGTTGAGCGCCTCAGAGAGAACCTGCAGAACGTCGTGAAGAAGTTTCGTGATCATACTATTGTAATAGGGGGAGACTTCAATCTACCAGGTATAGAATGGGATAGTCACACAATCAGAACTGGAGCCAGGGACAGAGACTCTTGTGACATTATCCTGACTGCCTTGTCCGAGAATTACTTCGAGCAGATAGTTAGAGAACCAACTCGTGAAGCTAACGTTTTAGACCTCATAGCAACAAATAGACCGGAACTTTTCGACTCCGTGAATGTAGAAGAGGGTATCAGTGATCATAAGTCAGTGGTTGCATCAATGACTACAAGTGTAATAAGAAATGCCAAGAAAGGAAGGAAAATATATTTGCTTAACAAGAGTGATAGGGCACAAATCACAGAATATCTGAGTGACCACCATCAAACGTTCATTTCTGAGGAAGAGGATGTGGAACAAAAATGGAAAAAATTCAGAAACATCGTCCAGTACGCCTTAGATAAGTTCGTACCGACTAAGGTCCAAAGCGAGGGGAAAGATCCACCGTGGTATAACAATCATGTACGAAAGGTACTACGGAAACAAAGAAAGCTTCATCATAGGTTTAAGAGTAGTCGAATCATAGCTGATAAGGAAAAGCTGAACGAAGCGAAAAAGAGCGTACAGAGAGCAATGAGAGAAGCATTCAACGAATTCGAACATAAAACGTTGGCAAACAATCTAAACAAGAACCCTAAAAAGTTTTGGTCATATGTAAAATCGGTAAGCGGATCTAAATCCCCTATTCAGTCACTCGTTGACCACGATGGCACAGAAACAGAGGACGACCGAAGAAAGGCAGAAATACTGAATTCAGTGTTCCGAAACTGTTTCACTGCGGAAAATCGTAACACGGTCCCTGACTTCAGCCGTCGCACGGACGCCAAAATGGAAAATATTGAAATAAACGATATCGGAATTGAAAAACAACTGCTATTACTTAGTAGCGGAAAAGCATCCGGACCAGACGAGATACCCGTAAGATTCTACAGTGATTATGCTAAAGAACTTGCCCCCTTTCTATCAGCAATTTATCGTAGATCTCTGGAAGAACGTAAAGTACCTAGCGACTGGAAGAAAGCGCAGGTCGTTCCCATTTTCAAGAAGGGTCATAAATCAGATGCGAATAATTATAGGCCTATTTCGCTTACGTCAATCTGTTGTAGAATAATGGAACATGTTTTATGTTCTCGTATTATGACGTTCTTAGATAATACAAATCACCTTCATCATAACCAACATGGATTCCGCAAACAGAGATCATGTGAAACTCAGCTCGCCCTATTTGTCCAAGAAATTCACAGTGCCGTAGACACTGGCGAGCAGATTGATGCCGTATTCCTGGACTTCAGGAAGGCATTTGATACGGTTCCGCACTTACGTTTAGTGAAAAAAATACGAGCTTACGGAATATCGGACCAGGTTTGTGATTGGATTCAGGATTTCCTAGAAGAAAGAACAGAACATGTCATTCTTAACGGTTCAAAATCTGCAGATGTAGAGGTAATTTCGGGAGTACCGCAAGGAAGCGTGATAGGACCTTTATTGTTTACAATATACATAAATGACTTAGTTGACAACATCGGTAGCTCCGTGAGGCTATTTGCAGATGACACGGTTGTCTACAAGAAAGTAGCAACATCAGAAGACTCGTACGTACTCCAGGAAGACCTGCAGAGGATTAATGAATGGTGCGACAGCTGGCAGCTTTCCCTAAACGTAGATAAATGTAATATAATGCGCATACATAGGGGCAGAAATCCATTCCAGTACGATTATGCCATAGGTGGTAAATCATTGGAAGCGGTAACGACCGTAAAATACTTAGGAGTTACTATCCGGAGCGATCTGAAGTGGAATGATCACATAAAACAAATAGTGGGAAAAGCAGGCGCCAGGTTGAGATTCATAGGAAGAATTCTAAGAAAATGTGACTCATCGACGAAAGAAGTAGCTTACAAAACGCTTGTTCGTCCGATTCTTGAGTATTGCTCATCAGTATGGGACCCTTACCAGGTTGGATTAATAGAAGAGATAGACATGATCCAGCGAAAAGCAGCGCGATTCGTCATGGGGACATTTGGTCAGCGCGAGAGCGTTACGGAGATGCTGAACAAGCTCCAGTGGCGGACACTTCAAGAAAGGCGTTACGCAATACGGAGAGGTTTATTATCGAAATTACGAGAGAGCACATTCCGGGAAGAGATGGGCAACATATTACTACCGCCCACATATATCTCGCGTAATGATCACAACGAAAAGATCCGAGAAATTAGAGCAAATACGGAGACTTACAAGCAGTCGTTCTTCCCACGCACAATTCGTGAATGGAACAGGGAAGGGGGGATCAGATAGTGGTACAATAAGTACCCTCCGCCACACACCGTAAGGTGGCTCGCGGAGTATAGATGTAGATGTAGATGTAGAATCCTGCCGATTAGCAGTCGTGGGTTGGAGCAGCAGCACTCGCTGCTGTCACAATAGTGGGTGTTTCATCGTCTACATCGTCAGACCACGCAAAGGTGCGTGGATGGTGTGCGTCCAGCGGAGCGCTTGTGGAGTTCACGTCGGCGGTGGAAGAGTGGTGCTGCTCAGTTGCTGTTCAGCGTCCATAGGTATAGCGCCTGGTGCATGCGAAGATAGGTGTACCTCCGACGTGGGGCAGGCTGGTGCGTCTAGCACGGAATTGTCCATCGGGGGAACATCTTGAGAGTTGTGATCCTCATCGCCTTGAGACTGCGTCCTGCAGGTGTCAGACGGGACTATCCGTCATTCCCAACGTCTCTTCGCTGACGGTTGCTTGCGCATGTGAGCTTCAGTGTCCGAAGACGCCTGGGATCCGGATGGTCAGGCTCAAAAGCATCGGTAGGTGTAGCCATGGAGTGAAGGGCCATCCCCTGCACTAGAGATTGCTCACCACTGCACATGATTGGAGGAGGAGACAAGGGCATCGGTCCGTCCGCAACAGCCTGAGGCATTACCGGAGACGATGATGTGTCACTATTAGGAGCCAGTGGTGATCGCGGTCGGGGGAGAACTTGGACAAGCGTCAGTGGGAGCATCGTCGGAGCGGTCGTGCCCCGTAGGTCCCTTGGCGGTAACTGTGTGATTCTGCGTTGCAGATAGCTGTAACGGAGGCGTCCTTCTTTGCCACATCCCGAGCATGTCTTTGGTTGGCCATCATAAATTATAACTGCACGGCAGCCACCAATATATGGCGTCACATGTTTGCTTAGTTCTATGCAGATCTGTCGTACTCCATTTAGAACCGGGTATGTAGTTAATTGAACCCACTTTTCGGCTGTATGATTAATCATCTTTTCCATATGGGCGGAGTGCAGATACCACTACCTCTGAAGGCACCTCGAAAGGGAGTTCGAATACACGGTTCGTCCACAGTCCAAGTCCCGCATGTTCCACAGTTACGTCACCGATGTGTCCATCAGAGTGACGGAATTTAAGACCACTTCGAGTGGCACACAGAATTTTGTCACATAGAATTGGAGAGAAGAGAAATTTGTGGCGCAACTTGAATAGAAGAAGGGATAGGTTGGTAGGGCATATTTTGAGGCATCAAGGGATCACCGATTTAGTATTGGAGGGCAGCGTGGAGGGTAAAAATTGTAGAGGGAGACCAAGAGATGAATACACTAAACAGATGCAGAAGGATGTAGGTTGCAGTAGGTACTGGGAGATGGAGAAGCTTGCACAGGATAGAGTAGCATGGAGAGCTGCATCAAACCAGTCTCTGGACTGAAGACCACAACAACAACAATGTCTTCCTTAACCAGTATCACGTATACCACACTGCTCACTATAGAAAGGTGGATACCAACAAGATCGTTGCAGTCAATCTTGACTTCATCTCTGATAAGCTGTTCGATGTCAAGTGCTTTTGATCGGGCATATTCAGGTTAAAAGCTAATCTTCAGTGTCGATTTTCTGTGGGCATAAGCCATTCTCTTTCGAAGGAAATATAGCGCTCTAAGACGGCAGAATCACGTAAGCAACTCAGTGAGCGTGTTGCGCTGCGAGGACGTAAACAACCGGTCGCCTGGGAGTGCGTCACAAGTGCCCACGCACTGACTGAGCTACCCAAGCACGACTCACGACGCGTCCTCACAGCAACAATTCCGCCAATACCTCGTCTCCTACTTTCCAAACTTCACAGAAGCTCTTCTGCTCGCCTATCAAAACTATCACTCCTGGAAGAAAGGATACTGCGGAGACATGTCTTAGCCGCAGCCTGGGGGATGTTTGCAGAAGGAAATTCTCACTTTACAGCGGAGTGTGCCCTGAAATGAAACTTCGTGGCACACTCACGGGCCGTGAGTTGTGCGTGGGTAGCTCACTCGGTAGAGCACTCGCCCTCGAAAGGTTCAAATGGTTCAAATGGCTCTGAGCACTATGGGACTCAACTGCTGAAGTCATTAGTCCCCTAGAACTTAGAACTAGTTAAACCTAACTAACCTAAGGACATCACAAACATCCATGCCCGAGGCAGGATTCGAACCTGCGACCGTAGCGGTCCTGCGGTTCCAGGCTGCAGCGCCTTTAACCGCACGGCCACTTCGGCCGGCCCTCGAAAGGCAAAGATCCCCAAATCGAGTCCCGACCCGGAACACAGTTTTAAATCTGCCAGGAAATTTCAAAAAATTGTGTATTTGGAACTGTCTCGAACGTAACCGAATTGTTGTTGCTCATTCATTTAACTGTGGGATATGTCCTGCCATCTTGGTACCCGCATATCATTTTAATTGTTTTGTATATTGTTATTTCAAGGAAGGGGTTTTTGGTTTTATTCTGCGGCGTCACATTAATAATGGATATTTAAAAGAGGTACCATATGATCAGTGGACATCTCGTTAACTTTCCCACATTGTTTGGTTTATTAACAGCGAGAGTTGGCCCTTGTATTCCATTTTGCTATATGTTTTTAGGATATCTTTTTATATGTGTTCCAGAAGTGCCCAGCACTTGCGTTGCTCGACCGGTGTTTGCCGCGGCGTGTCCACACTGATGACCAACGCCGGGGTTTGAATCCTGTCTCCCGATGTCACTGGGGAGCGCGCTAGCTGTGTCCTGCTGAAGCAGCTGGCCTTTGTTATTGCAGTGTTCAAATTGTTATCTTGTTTGTCAATTTACCGCAGAATTGGGAGGTCAAATAAACTTTATTATTGCTACGAATGAAGTTCAGTTTCCCATTGCCCGGTACTTCCAGTACTGAAGCAACCATTACTGTTCAATCTGTACATCGAAGACACAATAATGTAAATAAGAGAAAGGGTTCAGCAATGTAATTACAGTTCTGAGTGAAAGATTATCAATGATACGATGTACTGACGACATTGGGTACTGCTTCTCCTGGGTGGACTTGGGTATAAAAAAAATTTCAACTAAATATTACGACAAATTTTACAAATAATTGACAAGTACGCCAAAGAAGAAGAGATAGAACTACAATGGACATGTTATTCCATAGACTCTTGCACTTCTATGTATGAAATATCTTTCCTCTGTCATTCGCTTATCTTATCTGCTAGGATTCGGACCTAAGAGGACGTTCTTGTGTAAAGCTCATCTTGCTGTACCAGCTGATAATATAAGTTGTACTTAAAACCAGAAAAATTTAATGGTTAATTTGTCAAAAGAATTTGTGTATGTGGTCAATCTATTGTAAATCTGATACCTTTATTGTCTTAAGTATACAGGGTGTTACAAAAAGGCACGGCCAAACTTTCAGGAAACATTCCTCACACACAAATAAAGAAAAGATGTTATGTGGACATGTGTCAGGAAACGCTTAATTTCCATGTTAGAGCTCATTTTAGTTTCGTCAGTATGTACTGTACTTCCTCGATTCACCGCCAGTTGGCCCAGTTGAAGGAAGATAATGTTGACTTCGCTGCTTGTGTTGACATGCGACTCATTGCTCTACAGTACTAGCATCAAGCACATCAGTACGTAGCATCAACAGGTTAGTGTTCATCACGAACATGGTTTTGCAGTCAGTACAATGTTTAAAAAAGCGGACTTGGCAGATGCCCATTTGATGTATGGATTAGCACGGGGCAATAGCCGTGGCGCGGTACGTTTGTATCGATACAGATTTCCAGAACGAAGGTGTCCCGACAGGAAGACGTTCGAAGCAATTTATCGGCGTCTTAGGGAGCACGGAACATTCCAGCCTATGACTCGCGACTGGGGAACACCTAGAACGACGAGGACACCTGCAATGGACGAGGCAATTCTTCGTGCAGTTGACGATAACCCTAATGTCAGCGTCAGAGAAGTTGTTGCTGTACAAGGCAACGTTGACCACGTCACTGTATGAAGAACCAGTTGTTTCCGTACCATGTACAGGGTGTGCAGGCACTATCAGCAGCTGATTGGCCTCCACGGGTACACTTCTGCGAATGGTTCATCCAACAATGTGTCAATCCTCATTTGAGTGCAAATGTTCTCTTTACGGATGAGGCTTCATTCCAACGTGATCAAATTGTAAATTTTCACAATCAACATGTGTGAGCTGACGAGAATCCGCACGCAATTGTGCAATCACGTCATCAACACAGATTTTCTGTGAACGTTTGGGCAGGCATTGTTGGTGATGTCTTGATTGGGCCCCATGTTCTTCCACCTACGCTCAATGGAGCACGTTATCATGATTTCATACGGGATACTCTACCTGTGCTGCTAGAACATGTGCCTTTACAATTACGACACAACATGTGGTTCATGCATGATGGAGCTCCTGCACATTTCAGTCGAAGTGTTCGTACGCTTCTCAACAATAGATTCGGTGACCGATGTATTGGTAGAGGTGGTCCAATTCCATGGCCTCCACGCTCTCCTGACCTCAATCCTCTAGACTTTCATTTATGGGGGCATTTGAAAGCTCTTGTCTACGCAATCCCAGTACCAAATGTAGAGACTCTTCGTGCTCGTATTGTGGACGGCTGTGATACAATACGCCATTCTCCAGGGCTGCATCAGCGCATCAGGGATTCCATGCGACGGAGGGTGGCTGCATGTATCCTCGCTAGCGGAGGACATTTTGAACATTTCCTGTAACAAAGTGTTTGAAGGCACGCTGGTACGTTCTGTTGCTGTGTGTTTCCATTCCATGATTAATGTGATTTGAAGAGAAGTAATAAAATGAGCTCTAACATGGAAAGTAAGCGTTTCCGGACACATGTCCACATAACATATTTTCTTTCTTTGTGTGTGAGGAATGTTTCCTGAAAGTTTGGCCGTACCTTTTTGTAACACCCTGTATATGGGCCTTAACAAAGAATTTTCTTTCTTAGGCGCCATCTTAGAAAGATCGTTAACATTTTTCTTTTAGCTCATCTACGACACGTGCCGTCGGTTAGAACAAATAACTTTATTTCAGATCTCACTAGACCGGAGGCAGCTACTAATAATTTAACAATTTTATTTACAGATTTTCTGTATATAACGAGATAACATCCCAGGCAGAAAAGGTCTGGTCACAGGATTCCAGTTCCATTATAGGATTTCATTTGTAGATGCTACTCTTTTTATCTTATATTGGGGAATCGAGACGAAACCACGATGTATCGACGATTACGTAACTACCCTGAGTACTGAGCTAGTTTACTGAGTGCTTATACACGACGGGCTAAATTAAACTACGTATTACACAGTTAATAATATTCCTACATTAGTTATTTCTCTTTTATACTGAGCCGTTGCATTAATGTGTGTTTCTTTTTTGTATAAGTCACGGCTCATATTTAATTTTATTACATTACACTAATAGTCACAAAACAAATAATTTTTTTTATATTTTATTACAGTACAATTGCTATCCTCAAGGAAAGTGAACGAGAATTGCAGTACCGATTAAATGAAATGAACAGTCAAATGAGCCCACGCAGTTGATTGAGTGTAAATTACTACGAACCTTTATCATCCAAAGAGAAGTGTTGTGGACTACGGAGAGATTTAGTTTCGAAATTTTGTACTTTCGAAGAAGAGTCGGGAAACATGATTGAAATGGTTCAAAAGTCCCATAGTGCTCAGAGCCATTTTGAAATGGTTCAAATGACTCTGAGCACTATCGGACTTAACATCTGAGGTCATCAGTCCCCTAGAACTTAGAACTATTTAAACCTAACTAACCTAAGGACATCACACCCATTCATGCCCGAGACAGGATTCGAACCTGCGACCGTAGCGGTCGCGCCGTTCCAGACTCAAGTGCCTAGAATCGCTCGGCCACTCCGTCCGGCGGAAACATGGTCGTTCCTCTCACATGCGTCTTGCGCAATGACTATGACGAGAAAATGGGAGAAATCAGGGATTATACAGAACTTTACCGACAATCACTCCTTTCTCACGTCATTCTTGGATGGTACAGTGGAGAGAGCAAATGATATCGGTACCAGAAGTTCCCTCCAGGACACAACGTAAGGAGGGTGGCAAACGTTAGATGTAGAAATAGATCTTCACGTGGCACTTGGACTGGTCCACGGCTCTCAGACAACGCAGTCGCGTTATCGAAAGACGCCATTCGGATCGTTGTATACAAGACAGCCAGCATTCTCCTTTCGCACCGCCAGGACAACAGCAGCGGTCTACGCAAAAGCGCAGCCTTTGAGCGCCTCTGGTCGGCCTCCCCAGATGACAGCGAGCAATGATTGCGCCCGGCGCTCTCCAAATAAACACGGGCGAGCGGACGGTCTCTCTGCACAGGCGGCGGCGCGTCGCTGCGAAAACACGCCGGCTGCGTCTGGAAAACACCCCGGCCGGCCGCTGTTTGTGGAAGCGGAGCGCCTCCCGGAAAATCGATCTTCCGGGAAAACAGGATGCCCGCTGCGGGTCCGGGTGCGAATCAAGGCACCGCGTGACGTGCCGGGCGCTCCATCAAAGCGGCAGCCCGTATCGTTTACGCACGAACAGCCGCCCGAGTCTTCGATATCTTCCACTGTTCCCTTCCCTCGTAAAGCTCCTGTGCCGGGGGACTGAAGCGATACCTTTCTGCCGCCTTCAGATAAATGGATTCTTCGAGGTCTCGCATCCTACTCTGCGACCCTTCTTTGTTCCAGAGAATTAATTTGATGGAAAGACTGTAACACCAACATCTGAAAATGTTTTCATCCTCATCAAGCTAATAGACTCAGTACCGCATCGAACATAAATACTTCACTGACTTTACAAAGGTCAAAAACAGCCTGGACATCATCTCGAAACATTGCCTGAAAGAGTAGTTGTATTCATTATATTTATCTTTACAGATCACCGCTCAGACTTCAACAGGGACGTAGTAATACCAGATCCAAAGAAATCAGTTACTGACAGGTGTGAAATTACCGAACTAACAGTTGAATAAGTCATGATTGCCAAATACTTACACGAATTCTTTGCAGAAGAATGGAAAAAATGGTAGAAGCAGACCTCGAGGAGGATAGGTCTGGATTTCGGAGAAATGTGGAAACAAGCGGGGCAATACTGACCCTTCGACTTTTCTTAGAAGATGTGGTCGAGTTAAATCGGGCAATGCTGAGGGAGTTAGACTAGGAAGCGATACACTTAAAGTAATAGAGTGGTGCTGCTATTTGGACAACAAAATGACTGATGATGTCTGAAGAAGAGAAGATTTAAAATGTAGGCTGACAGTAGCAAAAAAATCGTTTCTAAGAGGAGAAATTTGTTAATAACAAATGGGAGTCACATGTTAGGAAGATTTTTCTGAAGGTATTTATCTGGGGCATAGCCATGTACAGAAGTGAAACATGGACGATAAACGATTTAGACAAGAAAAAATAGCAGTTTTTGAAGTATGGTGCTACAGAAGAATGCTGAAGATTAGCTGGGTAGATCACGTAAGAGCAGGTACTGAATAGAATTGGGGAAATAAGAAATTTGTGGCACAACTTGCCTAAAGAAGGATCCAGCTATTAGGACACATTCCGAGACATCAAGGGATCACCAGTTCAGTGCTGGAGGGAAGTGTGGGGGGTAAAAGTTGTAAAGGGATACGAGAGACGAATACTGCAAATAGATTCAGAAGGATGTAAGTTGTTATAGTTATTCGGAGATGAAGAGGATCGCACAGGATACAGTAGCGTGGAGAGCTGCATCAAACCAGTCTTTGGACATAAGACCACCACCACCACCACCACCACCACCACCACCACCACCACCACCACCACAACAACAACAACAGCATCTTCATCAACATTAACCCTTCCCTACGTGTAAAAATATGACTCACGCATGAATAGAACCAAGTTTGCAATTTTAAATCAACAAGTGTTCTACGAGTGCCCTCTGCCTACACGAAAACGTCCAAACAGTAGTCTGATCCATACCTTATGTAGCAATGGTCATCACAGCAGTACTGATGCATTATCTGAGCTGTTCCATTGTTCTTGACAATGGGGTATTTAAACAACACGACCCTTTATGTACCCTCAAAGGAAAGACTCAGAAGGCGTTAGGTCTAGTTACCAGGAGGACCAAGGGAACAGAGCCACATCATCTTCAACACAACGCCGAATCTAGCGATGTGGAAGTTCGTCGTTTAAGTAGCGACCAACATCGATGCTCCAATGAAGAGTGCCCGATCATGTTGGAGGATGAAGTTCTGGGAATCAGCAGTGAGTCACGGTAACAACGACAACTGCAACATATCAAGAAAACAGATACTCATTCCTCACAGAAGAAAAGCGACTCATTCAGCTTCGTCTGTGATAGTGAATAGAAAACATTAACCTACGGTGAATCACGTTCATGCGCCGTAATTTCATGAGGAAGTTCAGTGCCGGACACTGGTACATTGTGGGAATCGAGATAAATCGTAGGTTGCTTCGTCGCTGAATATCAGTCTGTAGGCGAAATGTTCATTCACAAGTGCTTCCTGCATTGTGGTGCAAACCTGAAGACACTAGCCGTAATCTGCCTGTTGTCAACACTGTTTTTCTTTTCATGGCGTTATAGCTCTGTGAACGCCTTAGCCTCTTAAACAAGTTGTTCATTTTTTCCATGTTGTTGGTGTAGAGAGTTAATGATCACACTACATTTCCTACTACTTATTAACCTATGGCTGCTCTAGAACGTATAATGTGTGAGCGTCCCTTCAAAGTTCCTGCTCGGGTCCAAAATGCTCAATCTTACTACGTTCTGACGCTTCACCGGCAAGCTATTGGAATGTGTGAGCATAAACTGATAACCTCTGTAGTAGTCTCAAACAAGTTTTCTCCATTTCAGTCCTTCATTTTTAACTCCAAAAGTTTTATATAATCTTCTACTGCTTTCCTTGTCCTTCTTTCTGTCTTGTTGCAGTTGGCCTCTATACTCAAAACATCTCTTCTTTTTTTTTTGTTCTTCCAGCGTCCATGACAAGCTAGCTAGTCTGCTACTTTTTGTTGAGCTCTCAGGCGGTCCATCTCAAACTTTGCTCTAAATCTCTATGTACCATCCTGCTCCATCTGTATGACGAATATCATGTGTTACTATAGACAAACAGTGAGTGGGCAGATACAGTGCCTACCCCGATATCGAATGCAGCCTGGTAGCGTAACGGGAATCTTATGTCTACGATACGGTAGCAAGTGGGAAATGCACTGGCATTAGCAACTTCGACAAAAGGGCAGCTTGTTAAATGCCCGTGCCTGGGAACGAGCACCTCGGCGATGTTGGTCGGTTGTCAGCGCTACTGTCACGAGCATTTATGGAATGTGGTTGAAGGACTGTGTAACCATGGCTGGGCGACGAAGTGGCGATCTGTGGCAGCTCTGAGTTTAGGGAGCAATGCGGGTGCAGGCACCAGTGTGTCGGAGCACATTTTTGAGAATGGGGCTATGGACCAAACGACGTCTTCATGTTCAGAATTTGATCCGACGGCATCGTCATTTCCGATTACAGTGGGTACAAGATAATGGAGACTGGACCGTGGATCTGTACAAAGGTCTCTCTGAGTTACACCAGGTCGATGGCTGTGTTCGGATCCACCGTCATAAGGGCCAACTGCTGTTCGGAGCACCTACCGCGCCACCTACGCAGGCCTATGGAAACAGTATTGTGCTATGAGGGACAGTCACTTGGGCTTCCATTCGGTCTGTGGTAGTAATTAAAGGCACTATGATAGCTCTGAACTGCGTGGGCATTGCTGCAAACCACTCGTATCTCTTCATGCTTGATGTGTTCCCCGTCGACGATGGCATCTTCTAGCGGGTTAACTGTCCATGTCGCTAGGCCAGAATCGAGCTATAGTGGTGTGAGGGAAATGATAACGAAGTGACGAAATCCTATTCGCATGATCAGTATCCGATGAAACTAATATGGGACGCTATCATGTGTCAGCTCCGCGTTCACAAACCGCCGAATCGTAATTTAGGGGAATTGCGTGTTGAGTACGTAACCTGGTGCCAAGTACCTCCAGAAACCTACCAACGACTTGTCAGAACGGAGCCACGCAGAACCTCTGTTTAATTGCGTTCCATAGTTGGGCCAAGCGCTGCCAAACAGGTGGTCATAAAGTTTGGGCTCATCAGTGTATTTGTCGACGTAGAAATATAGCGACTCGTAAGGGATGGATTGCTGCATTCCGTTTCAAAACGCTACCGTAACTAGATAAACAACCAGAGTACTTATTGTTACAACCTATGCATTACTCGCCAATAGAAGCTCTAGGTAGCTGCTATATAGCTGTTTTGATTGTTACTAGGTAGTGATTGTTATACCGCAGGGGGCAGGCAAGACAGTAGTGGAGAAACGTTTGCGTGTACAAGTATCTCCGTTACGAGTGCACCTCTCGCAGAGAGTACAACTAAAATGAGTTTAGATCGAATTATGGTGGGAGTAACTGGGGTACAGGCAGTGGTACATCTCAGACTAGTTTCCTACAGATTTCGGTTTATTTCATGGCATATTGACTGAACTGAACTTCCGTTATACGTCACAACGATCGGTCCGTGGATGTTAATCTGGCTTTCTAGGAATTAGTACAATCTATTAAAAACATAATAATAGTAGTAATCAAAGGGGAACATTAAAAGAGTGAACAGTGCATTCGGTTGTGCCATTTTTATATCGGAATAGAGTTCTTTTAGCGTTTCTTCAAACACACGGTCCTTCCCTCCACAATAAATGGCTCTGAGCACTATGGGACTTAACTTCTAAGGTCATCAGTCCCCTAGAACTTAGAACTACTTAAACCTAACTAACCTAAGGACATCACACACATCAATGCCCGAGGCAGGATTCGAACCTGCGACGTAGCGGTCGCGCGGTTCCAGACTGTAGCGCCTAGAACCGCTCGGCCACCCCTGCCGGCCTCCACAATAAATTTGCTGCTGCTCCTTCTACGAGGTCGTGCTAAAACGTAAGGCCTCCGAATTTTTTTGTTCTCAATATCGGCTGCGTTATTACGTGTCATGCATTTTACTCGGTCGATTTTCCCGCTTCGATGACGCAAGCTGCAGTCGGCCGATGCGGCCGAGTGATTCTAGGGGCTTCAGTCCGGAGCCGCGCTGCTGCTACGGTCGCAGGTTCGAATCCTGCTTCGGGCATGGATTTGTGTGATGTCCTTAGGTTAGTTAGGTTTAAGTAGTTCTAAGTCTAGGGGACTTATGACCTTAGATGTTAAGTCTCATAGTGCTTAGAGCCATCTGAACTATTAAAAAAAAATTTAAACGCAACTTGCAAGCATCTTCCACTGGAGGGCTCTGAACTGTAGCATATTAACATGGCGGTGTGTAATGGAACTACGCGGTGCGTGAGAGAACTCAAAGCATGAATTGTAAGAATTCGTCCACACGTAGAGCGCCCTCACCTCTTCAGCACAACAGTGCCAGATCACACACTGGCGCTGCGACATCTGAAGCAGTCCGAGGGTCTGCATTCACTGTCAACGATTACTCTCTAAGCAGTCTCGACTTGGCCCTACCAGATCTTCATCAGTTTCCAGAACTTTTAGAACACATTCGTGGACTTCAGTTTCATAGTGACGAAGAGGTGTAAGCGGAGTTGAGGTTGTGGCTCCGTCAACAATATAGTAACGTTAGCAACAAATAGGTCTCTCGCTGACTATGTTGAGAAATAAACAAGTAGACGACGAACGGAGATGAACAATGCGGTTATAATTAAGCCTCATAGTACCAGAGGGGGAGGGGGGAGGACTTTGTGCACACTTTTTTTTTAACATAATAATCTAGTACCGTACCTAAAATTTCAACATTAAAACAACATATATTGTTGTTAATGATTTCTTATGTTGCTGTTGTTGTTGGTCCGTAACTGTTTTAAATTTTTCAGTAGAAAGTAACCCGACAATTTAAGTGTTAGTAATGAATGGGACTTTTCGCAACGAATGTCGTATTTACATTTCAGGTTCAGGACCCTTGTTACAAATACACGTAATTTTAGAAGGTGTATTGAATGAAAATCAACGACAATTAATGAAATTTATACTTGTTTGAAATTATTTGTGGCGATCATAATGTACTGCTCCACTCGGTGTTAGCATTACGGAAAATGTGTAGGCTTTGTTAAGATTGTGCTAAAGGAAGTTTTCAGGCTCTGTACCTACTTGACAAGTATGTTGGTAATAAAAATTACACGCATTTAACGAAATTTGTTCTATTTACGTTTTCGATGGTGAGTAAAAAGTAATCCCCGCCTCTCCCCCCTCCCCTTTGATATTTCGCGTTATGGGAAATGCGTTGGTATTGCTAGGGTTAAACTTTTGTTCTTCTGCCATTGTAAACGAAAGATTATTTACCGTATGGGTACTCAAAGCTATAGAAATGATGTTCATACTATGGGTTGTAGGATGCGTTGTTAGTGGTGTTTCTGTCTTGACTTGCCTTTAGGCATCGGTACTGGTAGAGTGACGTAGTGCTGAAACACAAACATCAGTGTGCATTACCGTCGCTGAAAGTCAATATGGGTTTCTGCACAAGATGACTAGAGCTTTACTCGTAAACCCGTTTTATCAAAACAACAGCGAATGTGCTGCAAGTCTTCGCCAATATCGAGTGGTCCTCTTTCCCTACCGGGGATGAAGAACGTGTCTTGGAAGTTCGAATTAACTGGAGATTCGGGAATTACTCCTGGGATAGGCCGACTGCCTATTTCGCTACAAATTGTTGAAGTTACTGGTCCCGTGGCTGAGAATGCAGGACGCAATGTGCGATATTCAGGCAGTGCACGATCTGTGTCACGACAGCTGAATATTCCATGACCCACAGCTCGAGAAGTGTGAATTGTGGAATTGTATCGCTACCAGCGTCAAATTATCAAGCAACTTTTGCCACGTCCTGCAGACATTCGAGTAGGCTTTACTCTTACATTTCATGGAAGGACTGAAGTTGACGTGATGTGACCTTGCAATATTTAGTGAAGAGCTGAAGAACACTTTATTCCTTGTTTATTTTTTGCATGTCCTTACAAACGGTTCCATAAAGTTTCAGTGTCCTATGATCACGCGATTTTCATGGCGTCCTCTCATTTAGCGTACGTTTACTTTTAACGACTCTTTAGAATATTTATAAAATTTGTTTTATTTTAAAAAAATATAAGACCATTCACATAAGAAATTCCGAGACATTTCTTTTCGGCAAGTCCTCATAGTAACGTCAACGGAGGAACATAATTACTGTCGCAGGGGGAACAACAACCGGCGGCAGTCACATGTAGGTTCAAAAATGTTAAAATGTGTATGAAATCTTATGGGACTTCACTGCTAAGGTCATCAGTCCCTAAGCTTACACACTACTTTAACATAAATTATCCTAAGGACGAACACACACACCCATGCCCGAGGGAGAACTCGAACCTCCGCTGGGACCAGCCGCACACACATGTAGGTGATTATTGAATTCTACTCTATCCTGCCTGTAGTGTTACGTTCGAGAACAGCAACTAAATAGCAATAGTTCCTTTCACCATTATCCATTTTGATTTGTGGCTACCCACAACTAACCACAGAAATTAAATATTGTGCACGAAATAAACTGATTGGCCGAGAATCAGGAGGAGCTTTGCCCTATTTGACGATTTACCGTATATAACGCAACATTGCTGTGGCTCCTTTCCTCGTCAGCTTCCGCTGTTAATTCCTGTTGCTGGCAATGATAAAGATTCTGCAGACGAAATAATATCAGCATGTTTCATCAAATATAGCTCCCACTGTTTGTACATGCTGCGTCTACTATTTGACGAAAACAAAGAGGCAAATTTTTAATTAAATCCAATTCAAATCACTGTATGAATGCTGCCCCTACTTACAAGTTACATATGAGAAATTGCGAATAAATCGGGAATAACTCTTTGGAATTACAAATGCACACTTTAAGCTATGTCGCGCCTCCTACTCAGACGGCTAGTCACAAGAATGGCCAAACAGATTTTATGATGCTAATGAAATGCATCTGGAAGTGAGGAATTGGAATACGATAACTCCTGACTCGAACTGAGTCGGATACCATTTGGGTGAAAGAAAGATAACGTGCGACTAACCAAACGTGTCCGATACTCTGACTCACTATCAACTCGACCTGCTGAGATTAATGAACTCTAGTGAGAAGGCTACCGACTGAGGCCAAGGCGGACACGAATCGCGTGTGCAAAGAAAACACGCAAGTAACGAAGCACATTATCTTGTAAGAAATTGGTGCTCAGTTTCTTGGGGAATATCCGATACGAACTGAATGCAGTCGATAAAGTGGTGAAGGTCATTGCATGAACACAGGTCTAACTTGTTATTTTAAGCGTCGCCATCAGAAATATTTTTAATGATGTAAATTAGTGAATGTAGCATGCTGAAATAATTAGAGAGGAACGGCCTGCCCTAGCGATTTTCTTAGAGCACCTGTTCTTAATTCCCTGATGCATCTGTTCCTTTCTGTGTACAGTATGTATTCAATTATCGGTGAATCGTTACTAAGTAGGAGTACTGATTACTTTTCTTGTCTTGCGAGTTTTCTCTTCCCAGGCAGTTTGTGTCAATGAGACATTCCATACACAAAATATTGAGTTCTTAGAATTACAGTCAACGATAATAACTGTAATATAATTTCTAAAGAACACCATCATTTTTCCACATCGAACTCAAAACATATTTCGACAACTATGTGACATCTCTGGAGCTCGATTTTAGTGATAAAAAGTTAGGTAACCAGCGAAAATTTTATTTTTAAAAGAAGGACGCCACACAAGATACATACTCATCATGAATGAGTGAACAACAAGGAAACGGAAGTTATAGTGGTTTACGGAAGGTGAAGTTCCTTAAAAATTTCGTTCTTAAACAAGGTAAAAGCGAAAATTTGAGTTTTGAGCTTCAGTAATGTAACTTATGCTAGCTTTTTCTTATATTCTCCCCTGAAATTTCAAGGTTTGCTGTAGTTTTAAACATTTACATTCAGTCCATATTTTTCGAAAAGTGTATTCCAGATGAAAAACGCACACACACGACAGAGAAAGACTCTGGCTTGTTTGAGATACACGTTAGACATTGAGTGCGAAAACATGAGGTTCTACGTAAGGATATCACGAGTAACATTGCTTAAACTGTGCACTAAATAAAAACAAGATATGTAAATGGATATTTTTCATTGTCGATATTCGTAACTACATCTACTGAGAGATTCTGTAACCTACGGCGTTTAGTACCGTAAATATAGCCTTATTTAGCCTGGCTCGAAAGAAGACTAATGTCATGCGACACTTTTCAATATGTACTGTTGTACTTTCCTTAAAATACCAGCTGAATTCGGAAAACTGAGGCTGCTGTGAATTTTCAGCGTTGTGAGGTACATTTACTAGTAAAGAAATTGTCAATTCCTCTTTCCGACAAATCCTTTTATCTGGAAGCTGTTTTGTGTTTCATAGAAAAGTATCCGTAGTATCTTGAAAGGAGCAGAATACCGTTAGCTGACAGTGCTGAATGTGTTAGTAAATGTGTTGTCAGATCTATTGATATAACAGAATTGTTGCTTTAGGTTCGCAAAAGTCATGTATGCTCGAATAACAAAAGAATTTCCTACACTTTGCGAAACCACCAGATTTAGTGGTTAGTATGATTACTAAGTCCCTTATTGGCAAAGATGAAAATGCCCATTCCATCAGCCTGAAATTTCGGTTAGGAGAAATGAAACAGACTCAGCGAAAAGGAAATATGGGAAATCAACGGGAGCTCCACATCCATATCTCGAGATAGAGTAATATGCTTAGGATTCCGCTATACTGTTGATTTCTATACTGTGAATATTTCTGTGAATTTTAACAAATACGCCACAAAAACAGTGCAAATGAAACACTTTTTTCTGAAGATGGGTTGGTTTTATTCAGGATTACATTACGCCACATTATTTCTCAGTATTTTGGCTAGAAATACACAGTTTTCAACAAAATCTCTGTTCAGTGCGACGGGTTCACATCACCTTAACGAGAATTCCTGTAAGCCCTCAGGGTGCCACTCTATTGGTTGATGTTAAAGCCAGCGTCTTGCTGCATGAGTAGCCTTCCCGTCATCCACGTACTGTCTGCCGAGGAGTGCATCCTTCACTGGATCAAACAGACGGTAGTGGGAAGGTGCGAAATCCGGGCTGTAAGAACCACGAAGAAAAACAGTTCAATGATGTTTTGTAGGCTCCTATCTGGTGTGCAGACGTGTGTGGAGCTTTGCGTTGTCGTGTCGTTTGCATGTTTGTTGCGACAGACACTCTGAGGTCGTTTCTTACATTTCCTGAGCGTAGCACAGTACGCTTTGGAGTTGATCGTTGCAGCATGAGGCAGGACATCAAACGGAATAACCTATTCAGAGCGTCAGAAGACGGCCGCCATTACTTTAATGGCTGAGGGTGCGGAGGAGGGGTGATTGATGCTACGCCATGAATTGTCGTTTTGTTTGCGGTTCTAAGTGATGAGCGCACATTTTATCGCCTGTGACGATGTTCGATAAAAGATTGCCGCGTTCAGCCTCGTAACGCGCTACCCATTCCGCACGGGTGGTCATTAGTAGCTCTTTATGGTCTTCAGTTGCGCAGCAAGGAACCCAGCGGACACACACCTCGTGGACAAGTGAGTCAGCACTACTAACAGAGACGTCCAGTTGTCCAGTGAGGTGTTTGATTGTGATCCGTCTATCACCTCGAATGAGAGTGTCCCAACGTTCCAACACTGCAGGAGTCACAGCTGCGCGCAGCCGACTGGCGCGCGGGAGATCGGACAGGTTTGTGCAACCTTGTTGCGAGGATATCTGACAACTTGCGCAACAACTCATCGTGCTTTTGTTCAATGCCAGGTGTCCGTAGACACTCTGAAAGCGCCTTTGAATATTTGCGATGCTCTGGTTTTCCGCCAAAAGAGCCTCAGCTCTCTGCATAGAAAGCAACTCCGGACGCCGATCTGAGAGCTGCGTGTACCACCACTACCTGTCGGAACTTCATGAAACTATATGGCCTGAAGCGGGAATATTTCACTATGTCCCTCAACAAATTCCGCCTTTTTGCAACCGGCCGAGGAAAAAAAAAATGTTGCTTCTGTTGTTCAAAATATTTACGAATTATTACTACAAATTCCCTGGAGAAAATGCACTTAAACATAAGAAATCATAGAATGAACGCTTTCACGACCGGATGACATAGCTGCTAGTAAACGTTTACGGATGTGAGGTCGTGGTCCAAGAAACTCTTCTACTCCTGACGTTTTGTCCAGGACTGCGCTGGACATCCTTACAGGCGCTCCTCCGCTGAATCTTGCCGACTGACCAGTCGGGCGCCCGAGAGCGACATATGTACCGTAGAAAAGGGGGTGTGGTCAAAGTAACACGTGAGAGATAATCCTTGTCAGAGATAAAACTTAACTATCGATTGTCATCTTGTCAAAGATAAAATTGTCTAGCGATCCTGCAGAGCTAGTATCCATATGTCTCTAAGTTTCATTGCCTCCTCTTCTCTATTAAAATTATCCTGTTGCTTATAAAATTCAGTGGCTTCTCTACATGGTCGTGGATTATAATTTGACGCTGTAATATAAAATTTATGTTTCAGGAAACTTCACTTCGTGGTTTCCTGCCCTCAGGTTAACCTAGAACCCTAGGGGCGCGTCCCCAGGTGGCGGATCGGGAAACGCCTCTCAGATATGGGTCGCAGGAGGGAAATCATATACCTCCCGCGCACCAACAGGCAGCTGCAGTGTCAGAGTGAGCGACTGCAAACAGCGTCTGATCCAGAGGGGGCGCCTGGTATCATATGTGGAAAGCAAAGGGAAACTACCACATTAGTATTATCAGGCGCATTTGACATGGCCCTCTATGTGCAAAATAATGATTCCGGAGGTTAAACATCCCCTCTGTCGGATCTCTGGGAGGGAGATACATCGAGGTTAATTGAAAGTGTAAAGATAAAGAAAAAGAAAAGGGCAGATGAAAAGCTAAGGACTGGTACATGAACGTTAGCAGGCTCTCGCAATCTGGCAAATTGGAAAACGCGAAGAAAGAGATGGAGTACAACAATATAGATATTCTTGGAATTTGCGAGGTGAGATGGGAGGCAATGGTATGTTGCAGAGTGATGACTACAAACTATATAATTCAAACGAGGAAAAAACAGAATGAATGGAGTAGCTATCATAGTAAAGAAGAAGGAAAAACCATGATAATGAAGGTAGAATACATAAATTGCAGATTGATGATGCTGAGGTTGAAAGGTCACAAGAAAGCTGTAGTTCTCAGACATGTCTACATGCCAACCAGCCAACACAGGGACGATGAGACTGAAGAGTGCTACAACAGAACTGAATCACTGGTGGAGACAGAGAGAAGAAAAAGGTGTGCGTCATAGTAATGGGAGTTTGGAACGCGATGGCTGGCGAAGGGAAAAACAGAAATGTGTATGGAAAGTTTGGATTGGGTGACAGGAACGAAAGGGGTGTGAGAATGGTCAGATTTTGTAAGGAAAACTCAGGGGTAGTTGGAAACACGCTCTTTGAACATCACAAAAGAAGACGGTACACATGGACATCGAATATAGGCAATAGCAGATACCAGATCGATGACATACTGATACAGAGTAGATTCCGGACATGCATGAGAAATGCAAAGGCTTATCCAGGAGCAGATATTAACTCTGACCGCAACTTAGTTGTGGCAGATGTGCACGTTAGATTGAAAAGAATGTTGGTAGGTAAAGTGAGAGAGAATTTAACTTGGATGCTCTAAATGGAGAAGGAATAACCGGAAAGCTTGAAGAAGAGTTCCGAAACAAGTGGAAAATTAGAGAAAAGGCAAAGGGCATAAATGAACAGTGGAACCAATTCAGAGACATCCTGAAAGCAACCAGTAAAGATGTTGTTGGTCTGACATGATCGTGAAGATGGCAGAAAGGAGAAAATGGAAAAACGCTAAAACTGATAAAGAAAACAGGCAATACAGAAGACTGAAGTATGAGCTGAGAAGAGTAACTGATCAGGCCAAGGGAAAACGGAAGAGAGAAATCTCCTCAGAAATTGAGACACTGGAGAGAGAGAGAGAACAAGTACGAAAATATGTATCGAGTAGCCAAGGAAATAGTATCTCAGAGAAGGAAGAACAAAACAAATATGGAAATAGAAGGGAATGATGGAACTCATTTGAGTGACCCGCACGCTGTCCAGAATAGATGGAAAGAATATATTGAAATTATCTACGAAGCGGATCAAAGACCTTCCGATCTCGAGATTGAGAAGGCACCATCAGTAAATGAAGATGGTTCAAATGGCTCTGAGCACTATGGGACTTAACATCTGACGTCATCAGTCCCCTAAAACTTAGAACTACTTAAACCTCCTAACTAATCCAAGAACATCACACACATCCATGCCCGAGGCAGGATTCGAACCTGCGGCCGTATTAGTGGCGCGGTTCCGGACTGAAGTGCCTAGAACCGCTCGGGCACTGCGGCTGCCAATGAAGATGGAAAAAGAGATTTTATTCTAGGTTCAGATGTAAATGAGGCATTGGAAGAACTTAAATATATTCCGGCAGAAATCTTAGAGAAATCTTAACAGGCGAAAATGAGTTGCAACTATATCTGTGACAAAGGGGAATGGCCAGTAGACTATCTCATAATTATAATAGTCCCAATCCAAAAGATAATCCCAAAAAATGTGAAGATCACAGGACAATCAGCCTAATATCGCAGGCAGCAAAAGTAGTTCTTCGAATTCTGAATAGGAGGCTACATGAAACGCTGGAAGGAACACTTTGTGAAGAACAATACGGTTTCATAAGGGGAAAGGGAACACGAGATGCCATTGGACTTCTAAGAACCATCGGCGAAAGATACATAGAAAAGGGGAAAGAAGTATATGCTGTCTTCATACCTCAAAAAATCCTGAACCACAACGACGGAAAAATATAATTTCTCTTCCTTTTATTAAAAAAGTAACGGATCAGATCGGTAAGACTTTACGGAAGCATGACATCAGACCAGTCTTTAGACCAACAAAGAAAATAGGTAAAGTACTCCGATCTGTGGTTGATAAACCCCTCCTTTGTCGACATGTGGTGTATACAAAATTCCGTGTACGTGTGGTAAAGTTTGTATCGGAACTACCAAGAGGAGCGTAAATATACGGCTAAAAGAGCACAAAAGTCTTTTCCGACTAGCAAAAATAAAAAATCTGATGTAGCAGAGCATGGTCTTCAGTCAGGAAACCAGGAAGTGAAGTTTTCTGAAACAGAAATTTTATCTACAATGTCAGATTATTATCGGCGACTATGTAGACAAGGCATTAAAAATAGATAAGCAACAGTATAGTTTTAATAGGAAAGAGGAGGCATATGGACAGTAGCTCTGCAGAATCGCTAGACAATTTTATGTTTGACAAGACGACAATCGATAGTTAAGTTTTATCTTTGACAAGGATTATTTCTGCTCATCAAGTGTTACTTCGACCACGCCCCCATTTCTACAGTATATATTTCGCTCTCGGATGCCCGACCGGTCAGTCGGCAAGACTCAGCGGAGGAGCGCCTCTGAGGATGCCCAGCGCAATCCTGGACGAAACGTCAGGAACAGAAGAGTTTCTTGGACCATGGCCTCACATTGCGAAAGTTTTACCAGCAGCTACATTAAAAATCAATTCTACGGCGTCTGTGTCTTGGAACTTGACACTTACCTCAATGCGGATCAGCTCCACTCTACCTTGAGTCGAGGTCTAATTTTCAGCAATGGACTGGACCAGTGCATCTGCAGCCGCTCCATCACGGGATGCATTGTTGTTAGCTTTCTAGTTTTTACCATTGTACATATTGGTATAGCGCAGAAAATGTATCACCCACATGTAAAACTCAAATGCTGTTACATGGTCCACTTGTACTAAACACGGCACTCGAGAAAAGACCTTAGATTTCGGTGGAAATTTGTGGGCCAAACTTAATGCACGTTCCACTACAGTCACTATGTTGCACAAATGCTTGATATTGAACTATTAACAGGGAACATATCGGAACGTGGCAAACCTGAAAGAATTCAACTTAGAGTGGCGACCATTTTGTCCAGAGCACGGTTTGGCAAG
Source organism: Schistocerca nitens (assembly GCF_023898315.1). Classification (NCBI taxonomy): domain Eukaryota; kingdom Metazoa; phylum Arthropoda; class Insecta; order Orthoptera; family Acrididae; genus Schistocerca; species Schistocerca nitens. Next base: position 418,945,395 of record NC_064617.1, on the reverse strand, counting down.
CACGAAGACCAGCAGTAGACCCCCTCTCAATGTGCGGGCGAGATTTGTCTTGCTGAAATATAAGCCCGGGATCGTTGCCAATAAGGGTAACAAAACGGGGCCTAGGATACCGTAGACCGAGGTAGAGGGGTATACGGTAAGTCCCGCTTCGAACTGAGCCCCAATAATCAGCGAAGACGTGTCTGGAGACGCCAGGGCCGTTAGTGGGATAACAAGTTACCCGTCGCCAGCCTTACTGCCCGACAACAAGGAGTGATTGTCTGCCATTTGGTTGTCATCCGCGTCATCTTTACAGCACAGCGATTAGTCGACGATATTATTCACCCCGTTTTGTTACCCTTGATGGCAAGTCATCCTGGGATTACATTTCAGCAAGATAATGCCTGACCGTTCACGGCGAAAATTTCTTTTGCTTGTCTCTTCGTGCATGCGAAACCCTACCTTGACCAGCAAGGTAATCGGATTTCTCTTCAACTGAGATCGTTCAGAGCATTGTGGGCAGGGCCCTCCGACCAGCTCGGAATTTAGACGATCTAACGCGGCAATAGAAGAAAATTTGGCACGATATCCTTCAGTTCTTACATAGAGGGCAGCTGTGGAGCAACTTGTTACCGACTTGCTCAGTTTGTGAAGCTCTTGTTTGTCTGTACATGTACATCGTATATACCGATTTTCGCCCCAGTCGGATAATTTGCTTTTTTTCCCTTGGGGGTTATCGTGATACCCTGTTTCTGTTCAAATACTGAAACTACTAAAAAAAGTGTAACACCTAGTTACAAGTTATGCCGTTATTTCCTATTAACTTACTACAAGCAAAAGATAGCTCTCAGCGTTAATAAATTATAGCAACATGGACATGAAATCTGAATGGGAAACTAAATAGGCAATGAGAACAGTTATGTACTAAAAACTAACGTAAGAAGAATGGCAAACAAAGAGCTCTATTTAATCTAGCGCACCATGACATGATCTAAGTGTATGCTGTTTTTCTGTAAATATTGATTTTTCAGGTTACAAAAACGCTCTCGAATTTCAGTTGGTACAGAAAACTCTTTCGCAGTGTATTCCTTTGAGTAGTGCAGCACTGTTACGTGGAGTCCCGCGTGCTGCGTCTTATGTCGCTCAGAATCAACAGAGTTTTACGGAGTCATATAATTATTTACTGCTACTGCGTAAAACGAACCATGACGTATCCGCCGTAAAGAGTTTACGACTGCCAGTCCCACGAGGCACACCATATAAAATTTCGCCGAGGAAAAAAAAAAAAAAAATGCTTGCCCAGCTCTGATCAGGAGCGCACGTCGGCAGTATCTGCCACAGGAAGATCGCAGTCAAAATCTCGACTATATGTGATCGGTGTCGCGGAGCACCCGACCGATTTCATAATTTGTGCTACACAGCGAGGAATTTTGCGGTGGCTGTTGTACCAGCAAGCGCATTAAACAGCTACGAATACACCGCAAAACCACGGGTCGTGACCCAGAGTTTCATGTTTATCCATCGCGCTAATGTTTCCGTGATGAAACAGTTCTGTTCGACGGCATTCCAGCACCAGAAAAATATCCTGCTGATATCACTCAGAATTGGCGTTAGCGGAACTGTTCTTGCACTCCATAAATTATGTTTCCAAGACTTTAAATGAATATTAGAAAACTGTTAATATATTCTGATGAAATACTGAAATCAGGGACCCATGTTCGTCCATAACAGCAAACTCCGTATTATAACTGAGCCGGCCTCTGACTGTAGCACAGAAAACAGCTGCTTGTTAGTAACCCGTACGAAAGGTAGTATTATTCAGCGCCTGAAATGTGAAAGTTGGCAACTAATGCCGAAAGCTGGGAGAGCAGGAGAAACGTCCCGCTTCAAATTTCTTGGTGTCTAGCTGAATAACAACCTATAACAGAATAATAAATAAATAAATAGTGATGTCAATACCTACAACACTAGGAAAAATGACCTTTATAACCCATTATTAATGCTGTCAGTGGCTCAGAAAATCGTTCAATGTACAGCAACATGCATTTTGGTCATTTGCTCACTAACATAGAATGTCAGACAGGTAGCAAAGCAAGTTTTAAATCTGTCCTAAAAATAATTTCTCCCGGACCTCTCCTTCTACTTCATGAATAGGATTAAAAACACTTAACGTATACATACCCTGTAAACTGATTCGTTAGACATCATCTCGATAAGAGAGCCGTTTAAATAATCTATAGAACATGTAACTAACTGACCAAATCAAATAATCCACTTTGAGAATGTATATGCTCACAGGTACTTTGCAATGTGTATACCTGAAGACATGTTTGCTAATTTATTTTGTATATTTTCAGTAACCATTATTGTGGAATTGCCTCCTGGTGTAGTTAAGCTCAAGTAAATAACGCATTTATCTGCAAACACGAGCAATAAAACTACTTTATTAAGTTGAAAATTGTATATATTGTAGTGGACTTTTTGTATCGTCTAATTCTTTCATTCGCTCCACAGTGAATTTACCAATTACAACCATTTCCACCTAAAGCAAAAATCAGCTTCATATGAACTGTGAATCACACAAACACGACACAACAATAATTTTCTTGTAAAAGGTACTCCTATGTCCAGCTTTCAGCTAAGAGTCTGTTCTACAGTATAAAATCAGCGAAGACTGTAGGGTATCAGACAGGTTCATTCAGACCCAGAACCATGTGGGAGACATCCAATGAACTCTATGTTTCAAGAGTGTTCCGGAAGATAAGGGAGAAGTCTCAGTAGTGGAAGAAGACAACGGAATGTACAGATTCCCGACTAGGAATGTACAGCGCTGGCCGGGTGTGAGAGGTAAAGGAACTGGATACCTATAGATTCGGAAGAAGTTTAAATGTGATGTGTTAAATCTTAATTACCCCACTATACAATAAAACATGTGAAACAGTCAAACGTAAACAGCAGGTTATTAACTGTTATCTGTTGGTAAATAAGAGTGTATTACCGTATTGCAAATATTCAACAAGTACAAGGAAATAGAAGGCAGGAAATTAGTAATACTAAGCAAAGAGCATTCTTTTGTAGAGCACCGCACTTTACGCTTTTTATGTAGATAGCCATAAGAACAAATAGTATGTAGAGGTTTGGCAATAGTTAACTGCTGGCGAACTGTCCAAAATACACTCTAACTCGTTCCACATCCATGGAGGCTATTTTAGGCTCTACTCTGCGAGGAGATTACGCGAACCTGTTTTTTCTTCTTCTTTTTTTCTTTTTTTTCACTGAATAAAACAATTTATACTCTTCACTTTGGATTATTTTGCACACCCTGCAATCATGTAAACTTTGTTCTTACCTGTCATTTTTTCAGTAACTGTGGTATGTATTTTTCCAAATTAAATGAGTCCTCAGCTGAATTTTTGAAACTTTTTATTGCACTTATACATTTGAACCTGAAAACGATAAATTCAGCTGAATAGATAGAGAAATTAAATGAATTGAATAAATGTACTCATTTTCCAGCATGATTCTTAGCAACAGACTTCCTGATAATTTCCATCACTATGGAAGCTACGATTGTGTGAGTTATTGTTTATGCGAAGTAGTAAATTAATTTCACTATGTATATCTTCGCTAACATTGTAGGCGTACATGATGAGGGGTTGAGGACCGGAATCTCCCCTAATACACTACAGATGGTGTGATGTATGACTGTGATGTGTGAACTGATATGGTCACTCTAGATGTAAACCTCTGTGGAACCGCAGTCTATGTTAAAAGGTTGAAGTATGCAGTAGATCAATTCGAGTGAAATAACTCTGTACATGGTTATGCGATTAGTGGGCATGATTTTAACGTACATAGAAACAAATGGTGAATGTAGAGCAGCTTGCAGGCATAACGGGACAGGTACCCACGTCTGAGGTACGCTGAGTGCCTTCCATCAGTTCAGAGAAGCAGGGCAACTGGTTCCAGTCTTACAACGGCTGGTGATTGCCATAGACTTACAGGCAGTGGATGAAGAGTCGTGACTCGACCAGATGCACATGAAATGGTTGTCGTTCACGGAATTGTATGGAAAGTAATACAGGGACAGTACTCACACCTCTTTCTTTCACAGGTAATACAATGACTGTTTCCACGCTACACTTGTGAAGATCCATTGACAAAGATCTGCACTGAACGTGTGACAGCACATAGTCAGTTAGTGATTATAATGCCAATATCTGCTAGACCGCAGCTGAACTCTAGCAGTGAATACTGTTTCCCTGAGATAGATCCCCACGATATTGGAAGATATTGGAAGATCTTCACACACTTAGGAAGCCACAATTCAAATTACACCTGTTGCCCGTGAACATCTGTATCAGCCGGTCACTGAAAGTTTGCTAGCAGGGCGAAAGAGGAAGATGAGGAGGACGACAACGAGGACGAGGAGAAGGAGGGGGGGGGGGGGGATCGTCCTGTTTGTTGGCTGATCCCGTTTCTTGCTGTCGGATCATCTGAAAATATTTTTACGTGACACTTTGCGAGGCTATAGATTATTGCCTGGCATGAGTTCTCACTCTGACATTATTGGTATACCAGGGTTTATAACAACCTCTCTGACACAATATTACACAAGTGTGGCTTTTTATTTTACTACATTTTGACCATGGCCTTGTTAGTAATTGTTAATTTAGGCACTGGGACTCAAAGTTAATTATCCGTCTCCAAGACATACAATTGCACATCATTGTACAAAACAATGCAGATTGCAGATCGTTTCTGTTTACTGTTAGAATAAAGTTACTTTTAGATTATTGGCTGACTTCTCATGAAAATCTGATTGCATTACAATGTTATGCAACAGGCAAAATCTGATCCAGAATAAATCGTTAAGTGGTTTTGCAAGATAATACGATTTAATACAGTCTTCGTTAAGAGAATGCAACAGTTTTCTCGTTATAATTATGAAGCTGAGGTAATTTTTAGGCTTTACAAAAGGACCTTTCACAGGCAGCATGACTTGGGTGAATAGCAGTTTATATGCGTACGTAAATTCCACTATAGTGATAAAAGAACAGGCAATAAATACTGGCCCGTGTGACTCACAATAGTAAAGAAAGGAGCACATTATCTGGAGGTAGTGATGCGAAGCAATACATCGGCGTCTACAAATATTATATAGTTTCAGCTCTAATTTATGCGGACGTGCTGAAAAGTAACGCCTCCGAATTTTTTATTCTAGTCTCAGTGTCGACTGAGGTATTACGTATCATCCATATTATTCAGTCGACTTTCCAGCTTCGTTGCGGGTAGCTGTAGTCGTCTGCCGATAGAGGGTTCCGAATTGAGTTTATAACCGCAGAAAACATGCTTCCATTTGGGATCCATATAATAATGAAAGCTGCGCACGGTGATGGTTGTATCGACACCAGCAATGTGTGGCATTGCGTTGACAGTGCTCATAACGGAAAAAAAACCGGTGGTGCTAACCTCAGCATTTGTGACAGAGCTCGCAGCGGACGACCGTATGTGGCAGTCGACGAGAATCATCGGAATCGGGTTGATGAAATCACCAGAGAAAATCGTTGTTTAACACAGACACAGCTCTCAGGTAAGTGTCACGTATCACGAGTGTGTGTACAAGCCGTCACTGAAGAACTGCAGTTCAGAAAAGTGCGTGCATGGTGGGTGCCTGAATGCTCACTCTTGACAAAAAACAGAGGAGACTGGAAATGTCAGCTACTTCTTTTAGGTTTCTTAACAGCGTTGTCGCAGGTGATGAAACCTGGGTTCACCATTTTGACCTCACAAACACGTGAACTTTAGTGGATCCCACCACGAAGGATCACCGATGCCAAAAATATTCAACACCATGCCATTAGAGGCAAAGTCGCGCTCACAATGTTGTGGGAGGTTCAAGGTGTGGCAAAGTCATGCTCACAATGTTCTGGGAGGTTCAAGGTGTGGTGCATTTGGAATTAATGTCTAAAGGCTTCACCATACATCCCGCAAAATACTGCAAGACCCTCAGGAAACTGAAAGAATGAATTCGAAGTTTTCGTTCGCACATGGAGCTCTCTCTCCTTCTGCATGATAATGCCAGCCCACACGCAAGGCTGCTGCGACATCTGCAGCAAGCCGACGCCTTAGGTTCACAACGCTGTGGCTCCGTCAACAAAGTCAAACAACCTACAATGAGTATGTTGAGAAATAAATATGAAGTTCTGAAGAATAAAGATGACGAAACTAGTTTGTTTTAATTAAAAAGCTTTAAGAGTTTTTTGAGACATTAGTTTTTAGCGTGCCCTCGTACTATTACTATTCCACATCTTTACTATCGGAGTCCACGTCCACCGGAGTAAATATTTCAATGTGGATTTGCCAAGAAAGTAAACGATCCTGTTGACCTCACTATGATGGCTGACTATGGACTGGTGCTTTGTTCTTAGCTGCTGTGCTCTCCACGAGACTTCTACCATTTTCATTGGCGCAGTTTTGGCTCCTTAACACAGAGACACATTGAGCTCTTCCTGTTCTACTATTATCATTCCCTTGAATTCACACATTGATCAGTAACTCAAATGGTTCAAAATGGCTCTGAGCACTATGGGACTTAACATCTGTGGTCATCAGTCCCCTAGAACTTAGAACTACTTAAATTCTAACTAACCTAAGGACATCACACACATCCATGCCCGAGGCAGGATTCTAACCTGCGACCGTAGCAGTCGCGCGGTTCCGGACTCAGCGCCTAGAACAGCTAGACCACCACGGCCGGCGATTAGTAACTTATACAGTATTTTCAAAGGATACTTTAAGTGCACAGAAATGGTTAATATTTGATACTAAACCAGAAATAAATAGAAGTAGAGGTATAATATACATAACACATAGGTATGCATAATGTACACTGAAGTACCAAAGAAACTGGTATAGGCATGCGTATTCATATACAGATGTATGTAATCAGGCAGAATATGGCGCTGCGTTCGGCAACGCCTATATAAAACAACAAGTGACTATCGCAGTTGTTACATCTGTTACTGCTTCTACAGTGGCAGGTTATCAAGATTTAAGTGACTTTGAACGTGGTGTTATAGTCGGCGCACGAGCGTTGGGACACAGCATTTCCGAGGTAGTGATGAAGTGAGGATTTTTCCGTACGACCTTTTCACGAGTGTACCGTGACTATCAGGAATCTGGTAAAACATCAGATCTCCGACGTCGCAGCGGCTGCAAAAATATCCTGCAAGAACGGTACCAACGACGACTGATGGGAATCGTTCAACGTGGCAGAAGTGCAACGTTCCGCAAACTGCTGAGATTTTAATGCTGGCCCATCAACAAGTGTCAGCGTGCCAACCACTCAACGAAACATCATCGATATGGACTTTTGGAGCCGAAGGCCCACTCGTGTACCACTGATGACTCAACGACAGAAAGCTTTAGGACTCGCCTGGGCCCATCAATAACGACATTGGACTGTTGGCTGGATACATGTTGCCTGGTCGGAAGAGTCTCGTTTCAAATGGTAAACCTCATGATTCCATGGGCCCTGCCTGTCAGCAGGGGATTGTTCAAACTGGTGGAGGCTTTGTAATGGTGTATGGGCGTGTACAGTTGGAGTGACATTGGACACCCGATACGTCTAGGTACGACCCTGACACGTCTTTCTGATCATCTGCATCCACTCTTGTGCATTCCGATAGACTCGGGCAGTTTCAGGAGGACCCCACACGTCCAGAATTGCTACAGAGTGGCTCCAGGAATACACTTTCACTGGTCACCAGACTCCCCAGACAGGAACATTATTGAGCGTATCTGGGATGCCTTACTCTTACGGATTTATTGACAGCCCTGCAAGATTCATGGTGTAAATTCCCTCCAGCAATACTTCCCGTCCATGCCATGTCGTGTTGCGGCACGTCTGCGTGCTGGCGGGGGCCCTCCACGACACTAGGCAGGTATAACAGTTTCTTTGGCTCTTCAGCTTATAAACCAGTGAAAATGATGACTGTCATATTGTCGGTGTTAGAAGTTATTCTAAACTATATAAAAAATTTCTTGCTACTGTGTGTTATTCGCATGGAAGCTAGAGGACACCTGTTTGAACAACTCTTGATAACTTAGCATATTGTGCATGTTGTACAGATTAATAAGAGTCTTACAAAAGTGAGTCTACTTGGATTTTTAACGTCGTCAGTGTACCAACGGTTTATGTTAATAATTATGCGCGGAACTGTAGTTAAACTGGCTAGAACGCATAAAATCATACAGCAAGTGAAGAATGGCTTTATTGGCCACAAAGTGTGCATGATGCGTTTCGGAATTATTTCGATCTTCAGAAATCTAAAATAGAAATACAACAAACGAATTAATATAAAAAATACAATACAAATAACTTTTCAGATAGTCATCTTAAGTTGAGTAACTAACGCTTTTCTTCTAAAAATGTTTAACAATTTGGCCCCTCTGACTTCCCAGCTTGGCGTGAAGTAGTAAAGGTGTGCCAGAAAATCAATTAGAAACTATCTCATAATATTCTTCATTTGTGTGCCAATAAATTCTTAATTTGTGTGGCCATAGTGTCCGTAGATGCTTTAAAATTCTCTAGGGTATTTTTCGTCTGTCGTTGCAACTACAAAACGCGTGATTTTTTCACCAGACTCGTTTCGCTTTATTGAGATACAGCATCATCAGTGGTCTGTAATTGAATTGTTTAAATTTTGATACAGAAATACACAGAAACATAATTAATTAGAATTACACACAATTACACACATACAACAATCTAATTAAAAAAAGAATGCTGTAGGTCAAAAAGAAAGTAGCGGAAATGTTATGTTGGCAACATCTCATTCTTGAAGTACAAAAAGAAACAAAATACAGCGTGTCCATAAAATAGTGGCGTGAGAAATGCATAGTGGTGTAAAACATCTAGAAATTAGACAAAAATTATGTGTCAAAAACAGGAAAACATCGATGTGCTAGCAGACGGCGTTTCCTGATCTAAGCCAGAAATCAGCCGAAAAATCATCGTAAGTACTAATCAACCTGTTCTTAACGAAATGTTTTCCGGTCTAAAAAGCAAATCAAAACGTAAATTACTCAATTACAGACCACTGATGATGCTCTACCTCAATATAGTGAAACGCATCTGATGAAAAAATACGCAATTTTGTAGTTGCAATGACAGACCAAAAATACCGTTAAGAATTATCTCAGAATAGTTTGTAATCTTTGTGTATTATGGAACAGTTATCTCAGATTTATCCATTCGCGTGTCTTCATCTCGTTGAAAGTTTGTATTATTGTCATGAATACAGTACACTACACATTTGCTTAGGATTTATGTGTTATATCTGTAACGATAATGACGAAAAAAATATTGGACGAATTACTATCAGTGCGGAAAGTTTCCGACAAAAGACTGATACAACGACAATATGAGCTGGCTACGTGGTGCACGAGCCTTAATTCCATAAGAGTAAAGTTGTCATCAACCCGAAGATGAGTTTGAACACAACAGTGCTTAATAGTATTAACTGATAGCATTCCAACGTTTTGTGTCCTGTAGACAACTGAAGAACGCGTTTTGATAGACAGTGCTCTTATCATCATGTTGTCAAACTCAGTTCATGAGTTTAAAATATTGGAAGATCTATCATTACATACGCGACGTTCATAAAATAAAATACAACAAACAATAGGTCCTCGCCTTACACTGACATCGCCGACCTCTATCCGAAGTCGTCCGTCTCAAACCGTATCTCGCCTCATGCCACCTCCTTCACCAGCTGTGAGCTACGAAGTGTCAAGTTAACGCTTCTCCAGGTGTTCGGGAGCTGCTTTGAGCTGACATGTCCGAGGTGCTGCTGTGTAATGCTGTGTAATATTGCATAAAATCTCGGACCTGTCAGCTCAACAGCGACTCCTGGACAGCTGGAGTAGCATCAAACTGACACTCTTGGAGGCCACAGTTGATCGGGAGGACCTGGCCTGATTCGAGGTACGGTGGGGTATGGGACGACTACGGAAAGGTGTCTACATTTTAATGTAAAACGAGGACTCAGTGTCCAATATGTTTTTAATTATATTGCATATTACGAACGCCGCAGTTGTGTTTGTAGACTTTTCAGTGTTTTAATCTCATGAACTGAGTTTTACAACCTGATGATGCGAACATCGTCTCTGGAAACGCTTTGTTATGTGGAAAACAGAAGACAGTATGCTACCAATTATTACTGTTAAAATATAACAACCACTACCGCAAATCCTGAAAATGGCTACTATAAACACTGTGCAATTCGGCACTTTTCGCATACTTTTGACGCTACCACACGATTAGGGAAATGATTATTTTCGCTCAAATCCGGTCGTTCATGGCAAAAATAAACATGTGAATAAACGACATGAGTTATGCGGAGCAATTGGCGGAGAAAAGTAAGCTGAAAACCCTTTATCAGTCGGATGAACGATAGAACTGAAATCCTCTCCTGCGTCTGCATGATAAACAGATAACTTTTATTCTTTGACAGAGAGATTTTAGGCGTAATACCTCAATCAAGAAATTAATTCACCTCGTTTATAGCTCATTGCTCCAATTCGCTGCAGTACAACAGGAGCAGTAGCAACGGAACATTTTCCAACACTCTTGGTTAATAACGCCCTTATTGAAACAAACGTTTCGCTGCGTTTTACGTAATTATTTGCAACTGCGAACATCTAAAAGAATTACAAAATAGGTATTTCCGGTGAGTAATTAAATTTTGTCCAGAAACAAGGGAGTGCCATGCTGCTATTAACAGAGGGGTGGCTTATGCGAGAACATTCACAATGTTTTTGCGTAACAAAGTACCAATTCATTTGGACATATGGCTTGTGCTTACACTCGACAATTTGGTATTCATAAATCTGACACTTTCTCCATGGACGATTATTTGTCATAATCGAATTAAAGTAACAGACGCGCTGTGGCAACAGGCGTACCCTTCTGTTGCATACCGCAGCTCTCTCCTGTCCCGTTACTGTAGGTTATTTCCCTGCTCGTGACTTGGCTAAAATGAAATGATCGTGTGGCCATGATGGCCGGGAGGTCCCATACGGGGAAGTTCGGCCACCGAGGTGCAAGTCTTATTGCCGGTGACGTCACATTGGCAACTTGAGTGTCGGTGATGACAAAATGGTGATGAGGACAACACAACACCCAGTCCACGGGAATCGAAACCGAGCCCGCTGCACGATAGGCAACCACGATAAGAATTCTGTTAAGTACGCGCACGTGACTGTGGTATACAGGTACGAGATGAAAGTGACGTAACAATTAAAGAGAATCTAACAAATTACTTCGATGTCCACAAGAAAAAAGACAATATAGGTCACGTTTTTATTTTGCTTTTATGATCGGTTTCGACTGAATAAGTCCTCCGATATTTAGTTTTAAGTCTGAACACTGTCTAATTCCACTAGTCAACAGCCACTTAGCATCTGGGATGTGATACATCAACTAGAATGTATTTTGGTGTGTAGAATCCGAATATAAGTTTCAAAATGTTCTAGCAGTTACAGTTCTGAGTTTTTAAAGGTTTTTTATTTTTTTTCTATTCAGTATTTCGCTTTTTGCTGTTCTTCAGTCTTGCTGTTTAATTGCTTGTTTTTTATTTGAACAGGAGAGCAAGAAGATCTACAAATCGTCAGTAAATGGTAGGTGTGGTAATCCAGTGGTGTGAAAGAGATCCTCAGTGAGTGTTTTTAAAACTCACACTAAGAAAAATGGCAAGTAGTAAATCTCGTTGCTGTCTGAACCACCCCGACAACTTTTGTTATGTGTGTGGGAAATTCACTCCAAAATAAAAAAAAACCGAATCACATATTTGGTTAAAAAGGCATATAAATTGTATTTTCATAGTCCTGTTGGTGATCAAGATAAAAATTTTGCACCTCATATTGCCTGCATAACCTGCTACAACCTTAACCGAGTGGTTGAAAGGAAAATGCCGAGCCATGCCATTCGCTGTTCCGATGGTGTGGTGTGTGCCTAATGACCATTATTCAGACTGTTACTTCTGTCTTACAAATATTTCGTGACATTCGAGCAAAACTAGACATAAAATAAGTATCCAAATGTATCTTCAGTGCTTTTGCTTGTGCCCTATGATGAGGGGCTTCCTGTTCCTGTCTGTAACTTGAAACCTCGGAACCAGATACCACGTCAAGTGAATCAGAAAGTATTGAACATACAGAAAGGTACTGCCCTCAGTTTAATGACACTTCGCCTTAGCTCTTTAATCAGAAGGGACTGAACGATTTGGTTCCCGATCTAAAACTTTCGAAACAGTAAGCTGAACTCTTGGGGTCGAGATTGCAACAGCGGAACCTTTCAGCTCCAGGAACAAAAATTTCCTGTTTCAGATCAACAGGTGCTACCTTCGCTCATTATTTCGATATGCAGAATTCAGTGTGTCTATGCAGAGATGTCAATGGTCTGATGATGCAGCTAGATGTACAACGCAATCCACAGGAGTGGCGACTATCCAGTAAAACCAACATGAAAACAGTACCACTGCATAATGTCAATGCATTTCCATCGGTACCTTTGGCTTACGTAGTAGATATGAAAGAAAATTATGAAACCATGTCTTTGTTGCTAAAGGCAAACAAATATAAGGATTATGAATGGCAGCTTTGCGGCGATTTAAAAGTTGTTGCACTCCTTACAGGTTTACAAGTTGGATTCACGAAATATTGCTGCTTTTTGTGCCTTTGGGACAGCCGTGAGAATAAGACCACTGTAGAGTCAAGGAATGGCCTATAAGGAAGTTCCTGGAAACGTAAATGTGAACAGTACACCATTGATAATGATCGAAGCAGACTAAATGAATTAAAATTTTTGGTGCACCTGGGACTCGAACCCGGGTCTTCTTGCTTGCTAGGCAGAAATGCTCCAGAGTACGATCGTCAACACTGCTGCACGAACTACCTACGCTGAGTGCCCTCCCCAACACAAACTTCCAATTCATTTTTCCCTTACATATTGTCACTACTGCCAGGGCTCCCCGATATTGGCAAGCACCCCAGCATTGGACGTAATGAGACGTCCTTATACCATTGGTGATCTTATAATTAAATGTTTCCCAGAGCACAGCGTACTCGCAGGAAGACGCACGTCCACATCCCGTCCTCCATTCCAGATTTTCGATTTTTGATGTTTTCATAATGTTAAGTGTAAGGCAAATTCTGCTATGGTTCCTCTGAAACTGCGAGGCTATGTTATGTCTTCAATAACCTCGTCGATGACGGGACGTTTAATCATAATCTTCCTTTAAAAATCAAGAATATTTTGGAGTAAAGCCGTTCAACATTCCTGTAAGGAAAGTGATGTTCCGTTTACCTCGAGTCACACAACTGATAAGTGAGACACTACTTAATTATAGGGGTCTCACTAAGCGCTGGTGTTCGACGCTGCTGTTTACAGCGTTTCCACTGAAATCTCAGTAAAGTCATAGCTATGGGATTTACGGAAGTCCATGACATTCTGTCCTCTAGGCAGTATCGCTGGGAAGAAAATGACACTGGGAAGACACAAATTGCAATTTTACGACTGAACATTCTTTCAAACATCTGGATGTACTCAAGAAAGATTGCGTGCATGCTGTACGCCATATCCAATAACCTTCACCTTATCCTCACGGTCTTTCGGAATGTCTCAGCAATTATTGTAGTTGTAAAATGGTGCACAATGTCCGAAGGCTTATCGTACAAAATCACAAAATTGGTGGCCATGTGCACTACTTTTACGTGTAATTATCAGGCGAGAGTTATTCATCTCTGGAGACCTTGATTTAAACAGTACGAACAAAGAAAACCGATGAAAACAGCACTGGTCTTACTTCGCTATTTGGCTGCTTGAGTAGAATAATTTTCAGAACAGAGACGTTTCTGTCGTTCAGTTTTTACAGTACCAATTAGAGAAGAATTTGTCCAAATTTTGGCATATTTTTCTGCCGTATTCTAATTTCATGCAACTGATACCTCAACATTTAATGTTTTCAACTGAAAATATTACGCACCATTACACAGTTTTTACAGTACCAATTAAAGAAGAATTTGTCCAAATTTTGGCATATTTTGCTGCCGTATTCTAATTTCATGCAACTGATACCTCAACATTTAATGTTTTCAACTGAAAATATTACGCACCATTACACCCATTTGTATTCTGTAGGCCTCCATAAAACGTAAGGAAGAGAGTGTATTTCGATTTAGGAAATATATGTTTTCCTCGTTCGAGTGAATAGTCGAGCAGTGAAACATAAACACCTTTATTCAATTTTGCTGGAAGTGATACACAGTGGACAGAAGAGTAGCAGGATGGTTAGAAGATAAACAGTGACCTGAAAATACATAAAGAAATTCGTAGGTTTATTAGGTTTTTGCGTCATTGTCTAATTTTTTCATTACCTAGAAAACTTACATATTCACTGTTCTTTTTTCGTTTTAGATATGGGCTTCTCATCTGAGACAGGTATATCTGTACCTAATATGGTTATGCTGAATTTTTAGTGACGTCATCACATGTATCTTCACACCACATTGCTGTGGAGATCTTAATATGCTGTAACCATAAAATAAGTTTTGGTGTGATGTAGCCAAACAATGTCAAGGGGACGAAATTAACTGTTAATAACGAAATGTCATTATTTCAAAGTAAAATAACAGCCGACATAGGAAAATTATTTCCTTTAAGAAGTTTACAGCGGTTGCGGCCATATATATAAAAGAGACATGACCTAATTCCCTATATTATTTTCTTACATTTTTCTGAAGCAATGGTCCGCCCCGGGCAGGATTGTGCATTGTGCCATTATGTTATGCAATTTTTACACAGTGTGTAATTATAAACATTTTGTTTCATTTCACGTTATATAATCTCTTTAAAACACATAACATAAATACAGGAATCTGTGTCATCAAAAGAACCTTATTTGGGAACTGGAATCATTTGATTATTCTAAAGCGAAACTGATAAGCTGACGTTCGGACAATAGTCGATGCAGGTATTTAATTCTGTAGATTTCAAAAGATAGTTAGATGCTGCTGCAACCACATGACAGTCAAGCCAGTACTTCTGAAAAGTAGATTAAATCAGTTAATGTAATCTCATTACGCTGGCTGACGTGTACTTTCGAAAGGAACAAAAAAGGTAATCGGACGGACGCGTGGCAGTGGAGCCGCGTTTTTATTGCGAACAATGATTTAATTAGTTCGCTTTGTAACAGAGCCAGATGGGACACTCTTCTCAGTCTTTGTAAATTTGTAAAGCTGCTGCGGTCAGCGGTGTAGGTACAACTAATAAAAATACCACTGCATTAGGCCCTATAGTCCTTAACCATAGATTGACTGTAAGTGGAGTATCGATTAATAATTGTTCGAGGGATATTTGTTTTTCTAGGGCCGATAGGTTGCAAAACTGAAAACGCAGTGCAAAATCCGATGATGCTTTGTTGGATGTGTTGCCAGTGTCAGGGGTATGTCCGTCGACTATAACACGTTGCATTTTTCAGTTCTGAGTGCACTGCAGGTGTGTAAAGATGCCTAGAACCTGGTGTGAAGTGCGTGCTGTCATTCGATTTCTTCATGCTGAAGGGTTCCGCCAGGTTAATGAAGCTCTCATAACATAGCTGTCAAGCGTGACAGTAAAGTGCGGCAATGATGCGGGAACCTTGAAGCGGATGTGCAGACATTCGTGATGCAGGCGATCAGGAAAGGAAGTGAGTGTCAACCGATGATCTTGCTCAGCGAGTTGATCAGGTGATTCGAGAAAATCCCCTATGAAGGGCAGTTCAGAATAAGCAAAGAGGAATGTTATCATCAGGCGTTGTCCTCACTCGTGTCAATGCTCGTTCGCAAACTGCAGCTGCAATAAACATGCTCCTGTAGCGTGTTCGATGGGAAATGATCATCCTACAGCTAAGACCTGGCTCCCTCCGGCTTTCAGCTCTTTGCTCACATGAACCGATGGCTATGAGGACAGCACTAAAGCACAGACAAAGAAATGCTGGCCACCGTAGAGAATTGGTGCATACACACTAGGCCAACGAAGGCCGACGATTGACAGACACTGGATTCGGCCGAACGTTTGTCTCCAGTGGACTGGCATTTGACTTCTCATCCGCACCAAACGAAAGGTTTAGGGTCAAGGTATTCTGCCACGTGGAATCGCAGTTGGCTCTGATTACTGGCCGACATTGCTCCCGTTTTGTTACTGTTATAGCGTTTTAATTACAGTTTTACCGACCGATGTTAAGAGAGAAGAAGTGGATCTAACAGTCGTCGCATGTACAGGTACCTGATCATTAGAAAAAGGAGAAGAAGAAACGACGCCAGTGGACAAACTCTCCTTTAAAAAATAAGGGCCAGTGTGATGGGACAGAATCAATTTCTCCGTTAAAGCTGAATTGGAAATTGGGCTATTCCGTAATATTTTTGGAATGAAAGATTTTAAAATGTGTAGAAGTTAAATTTCCAATGTTTGACCTCTTTTAGGAGAGCTGTAGCTGCAGCAGAAAGATTAATGGTTATTCCCAATTTTGTTTGTTCCTGTTTGTCGTTCATGGCGAAAATATGTCACTAAAGACGACGTTTTATTTTTAACATCGTGTACTTTTATTTCTAACGACCGAACTATTGCTCTCCAAACGCCTAATCTTTTCAGTTCGTTTTTATAATCGTAGTTCGTAGGGGCCCATAAATATTCCCTTTCACGATAAAACTATCCGTTTTAGCTCTCTCTCTGTATTCCACTCCATATTCCAGAAGCTTTAAAAACAATAAATACACACCCCTAGCGAGAGCAGGCATCGTCTGTAGGGGAACAAGAGCAGGCATCGTCTGTAGGGGAACAGAGACAGCTGAAATTAAGTTTCTCAGGGCTGACACAAGTCGCACTCAGTATATATTACTGACTGTACTTTAAATAAAAATTCCAGAGTTTATGAACAATCTCTTGTTAAAAAGAAGAAAGGAATCGGTTAATAGTGCGACTTATGGCTGTACTGTCCCGAAAAACTTAAATACACACCCGTTCTAGGACACAGCAAATCGCTACTGAACCAAAGAACATTCTATCCGACATCCATATTGGGAGGAGTGTCTAAACGCCAACCAACCAATAACGCTTTGATGTTATCGCTAGCTGACCGAACCGAAGCCAAGGCGAACCGATACGTTGGCTCCGAATTGCCCCCGTATCCAATAAGCAAATATCGGACAACGAAGCGGTTGGCAGTCGTTCGATGGATTACGTTGGCCTAGTGTGTACGCGCCTTATTACGAGGGTATTGATAGTAAGTTCCTATGGGACCAAACTGCTGAGATCATCGGTCCCTGGGATTACGCACTACTTAAACTAACTTACGCCAAGGACAACACACACACATACCCACGCCCGAGGGAGGACTCGAAACTGCGATGGGGGCAGCCGCGCGAACCGTGGTAAGGCGCATGAGACCGCACAGCTACCGCGGGCGGCTGAGGATATTGGAAAGTTGATAGCACGCTACGACAAATGTCTAAATCGGAGCGACGACTATGTGGAGGAGTAGCTGGATGATGTGGCTAAATGGTGCAAATAAAGCACTTTTCACCGTGATTTTATTTCGCAACCGATCGAATCTTGTATGTATGTGTGTGTGTGTGTGTGTGTGTGTGTGTGTGTGTGTGAGGGGGGGGGGGGAGTGAAAACATGGAAACAGACCTCTTGCCATCCTCATTGTGTGCAAACTAACGGGCACTACATGGGTGGCACAGCCTGGAATAGTGAGAACCACAGCTCTTGCTTTGTGCTGTTCAACAGCGGAGTACGCGTGCCCAGTGTGGTACAAGTCTAGCCACGCCAAGCAAGTGGACATACCGCTTAATGAATCCTGCCGCATCATCACAGGCTGTCTGAGACCGCCGGCCGAAGTGGCCGCGCGGTTCTGGCGCTGCAGTCTGGAACCGCGAGACCGCCACGGTCGCAGGTTCGAATCCTGCCTCGGGCATGGATGTGTGTGATGTCCTTAGGTTAGTTAGGTTTAACTAGTTCTAAGTTCTAGGGGACTAATGACCTCAGCAGTTGAGTCCCATAGTGCTCAGAGCCATTTGAACCATTTTGTCTGAGACCAACCCCGACCGATAAATTGTACTGCCTGGGAGGCGTGGCCCCACCAGATATTAGAAGGAAAGTAGCGGCCAGGAAGGAAAAGACAAAGGCGTTGACCTCACCTGTCCACCCGCTGTACAAACACCAGCCAGCCCGCCGTCGATTAAAATCTAGAAAAAGCTTCCTGCACACAGCAGAAAACATCGTCGGGACACCGCAGCAAGTGAGGCTGGAAATGTGACGAGAAGAACACGCGCCTTGGGGAATGGTTAGTCCCAAACGTAAAACTCCCTCCCGGCCATATGGAAGGATGGACGACGTGGAAATCTCTTAATAGGCTGCGCTCTGGTGTCACACGATCCAAGGAGACTATGCGCAAATGGGGCCTCTCAAATTAACCGGCGCTGTGTGTCTGTATGTGCTGTGTGTGCTGTGCCCAAGCACCTGCACCATGAAGGATTTGATGAATGCCACCCCTGAAGCGCTGGACGTGGCCAAGTTCTGGTCCAAGACGTCATAAAATAAAAAAAAAAAACTACTTGACCCTGCTTATATATATGTATACTTTTATACTCTTTTGTATTTGTTATATACTTGATATGTACGTGTTAATCATTCTGATTTTATGTACGATGCCTCTGATGTGATTAAATAAATAAATCAGATGTTGGGTGATTATTGAAGCGACCTGCTGTAGCACATCTGAATAAATTCCGTCAGGGCCGCGTGCCTTCCTTCTCTTTAGGCTCTTAGAGGCTGAAGAGACTTTGTCTTGTGTGTAGAGGTGCACAGTGGTGTCCGTCGTGTGTTGTGTTTTCAGCTGTGGCCGTAATTTCGTGTGTTCAGGTTCGTCAGCCAGTGGATCGTAGTCAGGGACGAGCTTAGACAGCAAAAACTTCTCCATGTGTCGCCAACCGTGGACCATTTCACCACTGCCTTGCCTCAATGTTGGCGATACTGTTTTTATTCTCTCGGTCAAGAGTTTATATGCCTCTCCCCATCGATAATCTTTCAGTGGTCTGTCTACGTAATCGTCTTTCCGTTTCTTTATAGCTCGCAGGACAGTTTCCTGATATTGTGCTTTAGTCTGTCTAAACTTCTCAAGTCTGACTTGCCTATCTCCAGCTGCCACAGCACGTTCGTACAACTTACGTTCGTCTCAGCAGTCCTTACTTAGTCTAGTCAGTTCTCAGTTCCTGTCTTTGGGACTAGTGGGGAAGACTGGCAGCATTTTGCGCACGTGTCAGTAAATCACTCAGTACATGTGTCACGCATTCTACACTACCTTCCACTTCATCTACGAGGGAGGACATTAAATCACGACACTTCTCCCAATATGCCTTTTGCAGATAAAGGGTCCTTCGGACTTAATCTGGGATTGCGTGTGTGAGCGTGGGGTTGATCTGAGATTCTGTTATTCTGCGAAACGGATTAACTTGAGATGTACCCTTTACCCTGTGGCTCCAACAAGATGAAATTTCCACCCCCACACTACTACAGAAGTCAGACAGATGCTCCTACCGTTCTAAAGAGAAATGCCTGAAAAACTTTCAGCAATAAATATCTTCTGGAGCCGTCCGCTGTAAGGAAATAACACAAAATTCACAAAATTTCTTACGTAACTAGTGGGATACTTGGGTACTGGAGTACTGCTAGTTAGTGTAACAAAAACATGAAACTAACGAAAATTATTATTTATTTTGCAAAAATTCTGAGAAATCACAATGGCACTTTTAGTTATGAATTGAACAAGTTACATCCTGGTTCTTTTCGGAATGTGAAGTTACCTCTCAAGGATAGGATCGCTAATGAAATTTCTATACAGAGTTTAAGATAGTTATTGTCTTGGCAGAATGACTGAGAGCCGCGCCTACTCAACTTGAATAATTATCTGTTAGAATGTTGCTAGGTACGGTCGAGGCTGTCGCGTGTGAAATGCAGTGAAGGGTACTGTTGTGGCGGAAATATGGGTCTCGCAATAGCTGTAGTGCACAATACTGTAAGCTGCGATGGCTGCTGTCTGCACCGCTCGCTGCTGACAGATAAGATAACTCTCGTTCTAAGTGGACTGACCTTCGCCAATCAAACTCTCCCTATGCCTTGATGAAGTCAAGGATTCCTATTCGCCCCTAGTCTAACTATTGGCGTGGTACACCGGCCAGATAACCAGTCCACCGTGATGCCACTCAAAAATTCGCTCGCAGGCGTTTAACTATAACTCTGTCCGTTCACACCGCTCAAAACGTGTGTCGGCCAACACAGTGAACAACGCTTAATCGCGAGGACTCAAGATAGAGAGTCGCACTTCGATACGCTCTCGACAGAATACATGTGTGTATGCCAGCCTCGAGTATTTCAACCACGGTGCGCACTTGCGATTTATTAATTATTTGCATATCGTTTACATGAATTCATACAACATTGACTTTACCTTATCGAGTTTGGGTTCGAATGAAGCGTCTTGATGTGCGGAACATGATTGTGAGGGCGGAATATGTAAGCAATGAAGGTCAGGAGACCACGACGTGTTACACATGTAAGAACTGATATCTATCAGGATCACATTGTGGCCTTTGTCAGTGAGCTTGTCAGTCACCAGTCTGTGTTGAAAGTGAAGCAGCGCTTCTTCTTTCCCAATGAGCTCACCCCTCGATTATGTCCCGTAAATGTTCGACGGGATTCATATCGGGCGATCTGGGCGGCCAAATTATTCGCGCGCGTTGTCTTGAATGTTCTTCAAACCAAACGCGAACAACTGTGGCTCCGTGATATAACATCTTTGTACGGGAATATGAAGTCAATGAATAGCTGCAGATGGTCTCCAAAGAGCCGAACACAACCATTTCTTTGCAATGATCAGTTCCATTCCATGCAAACACAGCCGACACTATTATGGAGCCATTACCTGCTTATCCAGTGCCTTGCTGACAACCTGTGTCCATGGTTTCACGGTGTCCTTGTCACACTCGAACAGTACCATCAGCTGCTACCAACTGAAATCTATACTCATCTGACCAAGCCCCGATTTTCCAGTCCTCTAGGATCCAACAGGTATGGTCAAGAGCCCAAGAGAGGTGCTGCAGGCATGTCGTGCTGTCTAGCACAGCCGCTTGCGTCGGTCGTCTGCGACCGTTACACATTAATGCCAGATTTCGTCGCACTGTCCTAACGGATACGTTCGACGTACGTCCCACACTGATATCACGAAATGTTGCTTCTCTGTTAGCGCTGACGACTGTACGCAAACGGCCTCTGCGTTGCACGTAGTGAGAGGTAATGCCCGAAATTTGGTAATCTCGATACACTCTTAACACTGTGGATGTCAGAATATTGAATTCCCTAATGATTTCGAAATGGAATATTCCATACGTCCAGCTCCAACTACCATTCTGCGTTCAGGCTCTATTAATTCCCGTAGTGCAGTAGTAATCACGTCGGAAACCCTTAATGACTCACCTAAGTAAAAGTGACAGGTATTTCAATATACTGCCCTTTCATGCCTTGTGTACGCGGTATGACCGCCATCTGTATATGTCCACATCGCTAACCATGACTTTTGTTACCTCAGTGTATATTGGTGATGATGATGTGTGGTTCTTGAATAATGAAAAAATGATGAGGACAACACAAACGCCCAGTCCCTGGGTAGATAAAATCCACAAACCGGCCGGGAATCCAACCCGGGATCCCGGGATCCATAGGCAGCAACGCTAGACACTAGACCACGAGCTGCGGACAGCGTATATTGGTTGCGGGACAGCTTCTTGGTTTGTCATCATACATATCAAATAGCGCTTCAAAGTGGGAAATAAACAGTAGGCAGTAGGTGGCGGAAATGTTGTCAAAAAATGTTTCAAATGGCTCTGAGCACTATGGGACTCAACTGCTGTGGTCATAAGTCCCCTAGAACTTAGAACTACTTAAACCTAACTAACCTAAGGACATCACACACATCCATGCTCGAGGCAGGATTCGAACCTGCGACCGTAGCGGTCGCACGGTTCCGGACTGCGCGCCTAGAACCGCGAGACCACCGCGGCCGGCGAAATGTTGTCCTTTCAGACATATCGTCTAGATGTTGGTCTTGTGTCTGGTGAAGGGGATGCTGGACCTTTGATGATGAAAAATGAAAACTGGGATCCTAAACTTTCTTTGTATGTGCGTGGATGTAAAAGATATACCTTCGTAAAGCTCACTGAACTTTCGAAAATAAAGACTTCATAGTTCTGTGCCTAACTTGGTAGTGATATAAAAGCTGCACGGTATCATAGGTAAATTTGCTGCCAAAACTTTACAAAAGTAACCTAACAAAGTTTCAGTAATACTTTTGGGCGTCCCGGAGACTTGGCAACTGCTAAAGGCTAAACATCGCGCTGAGCGAGCTTATCATTCGCCGTATATAATACTCATGTGATCGGTGACAGTCTACCGCAATACCCTGAGCAGATATTCCATCTCCTGCCGTTATTAAGATCTTTAAATCAAATAAATAAATTACTAAAATATGATACGTTTGGTTATAAATAACATAGTTTTCACTTTACCAATATCGAACGAGGTTCATTTTTACTAAACGAGTTCAAATATTTTATTACGTGTTCAACTTCGTGTATCTTTGGTGTGAAAACACCGCAAGTTAATTGCAGTTGCACTTATTTCAATTTAGTTTGGTTCAAATGGCTCTGAGCACTATGCGACTTAACTTCTGAGGTTATCAGTCGCCTAGAACTTAGAACTAATTAAACCTAACTAACCTAAGGACATCACACACATCCATGCCCGAGGCAGGATTCGAACCTGCAACCGTAGCGGTCGCTCGGTTCGAGACTGTAGCGCCTAGAACCGCACGGCCATTTCGACCGGCTTCAATTTAGTGGTTGGATATATATGAAGAGGTTACTGTCGGTCCCGATGGACTGGCGTTAAGGCACGTGCGTGGAAATAGAGGTTTCGGGATCAAATCGCGACCAGATCACGGAAATTATCCGCCTTGCTTTAAATCTGAACTTCATCTCTTAGCGATGTGAGGAGTCACCAGAAATGACACATCGTTCTGATTTCGGGGTAAATTTTAGGTCCCCTTTCCTCGGTTGGTGAACTGGGGTAGGTTAGGGACAGGCAAGTCACTGCAGTAAAATCGAAAGCCTTGCATGTAGCCTGTGAGCCACGCAACGTTATTATTGTTACACTTATTATGAAGAAGATATTTAATATTTCGAAGTCAGAAATGTATCTTTGGTGTTATTGTACTAAGGTGAATTTACAAAAGAGTTTACAAAAATTATAGTCTTTTAGGGATATGAAAGAGATACATACTATTTGTTAATGGGAAGTACACAATTAGTTTATCTATGAATTAATCCTGTGGAAAATTAATGCTGAAAAATATTATTCTCATGCGTAATCGCAAGTAGGGAAGCTAAGGATTCACACATTTTAAAGAGTGTCTGTTTAAACCGCATAGCTGGTTGTCTGGACAGCGAGGAAGGCCAGTATCTGAATCTGACTACCATTTCTGAATGTGATCATGGAGAAGAACCTTCCGTTCAAATGAAGTGAGCCTGCATATATACAAGAAATTAACAAGTAATGTATTGAAAATAGACTTATGATTACGATTTAGGTACCGACGTGAAAGTGAAAATTTATTGACCTGAAAGGGACAGTGAATCATAATGATGTAGCAGGGCCTGTCAAGTCTTAGACGCACTCCTTGGTTACTGTACAGCACACGGTAGGGGTATCATAAAATTTATCACCCGGCATTATCCAAGTATACCTCCTCCTCTCGTGATTCTTGAACAGACTGTTCGCTATTATTAGTTGAAATTTATTACAGAAGTCAATTAGTCTTACTCCTCTCTCTCATTCCTTGTCCCAAGCCCATATTCTCCTGTAGCCTTCTCCTCTACTGCTTCCCCTACAACTGCATTCCAGTCCCCCAGGACTACTAAATTTTCATCTCCCTTTCCGTATTGTATTACCCTTTTAATATCCTCATATACTTTCTCTATGTCTTCAACTTCGGCCGGCCATAGTGGCCAAGTGGTTCTAGGCATTATAGGTCTGGAACCGCGCGTCCGCTACGGTCGCAGGTCCGAATCCTGCCTCGGGCATGGGTGTGTGTGATGTCCTTAGGTTAGTTAGGTTTAAGTAATTCTAAGTTCTAGGGGACTTATGACCTCAGCAGTTGAGTCCCATAGTGCTCAGAGCTATCTTCAACTTCGGCGTATATACCTGTACTATTGTTGTCGGTGTTGGTTTGCTGTCGATTCTGTTAAGAATAATCCTATCACAGAACTGTTCACAGCAACACACTCCTTTCCCTATCTTCCTATTTACAACGAATCCCACTCCTGTTATACGATTTTCCACTGCTGTTGATAGTGCCCTATACTTATCTGACCAGAAATCCTTGTCTTCTTTCCATTTCACTTCACTGAGCCCTACTATATCTAGATTGAGCCTTTGCATTTCAGATTTTCTAGCTTCCCTACAACGGTCAAGCTTCTGACATTCCGCGCCCCGATTCGTAGAACATTATCCTTTCGTTGATTATTCATTGTTTTTCTCATGATCACTTCCCCCTTGGCAGTCCCCTCCCGGAGATCCGAATGGGGGACTATTCCGAAATTTTTTGCCAATGGAAAGATCATCTTGATACTTTTTCAATTAATGGCCACGTGTCCTGTGGATACACGTTATGTGTCTCTAATGCAGTGGTTTCCATTGCCTTCAGCATCCTCATGCCGTTGATCATTGTTAATTCTTCCGCCTTTAGGGGCAGTGTCCCACCCCAAGGGCAAGGGAGTGCCCTGAACCTTTGCCGCTCCTCCGCCCTCTTTGATAAGGCCATTGGGAGAATGAGGGTGACTTCTTACGCCGGGAGTCTTCGGCCGCCAATGCTGATTATTAGTGAAAATTTTAGCGGTGATGGGTTGCGAACCCGGGACCGAGGACGTTTTTGATTACGAATCAAAGATGCCGCCCCTTTTTTTTTATGAATCAAAGACTCTACCCCTTATGAATAAGGAAGACACAGAAACTTCTAGAAAACAAAAATGAAAAAAGGAAAGAAGATTTAGGAAAGTTTGTTTTATTCTTTTTTGATGCAAATGGATAAAGGAAAGCCGTTCCTCTTCGGTTACATAACCAGGATAATAGAAAGTCGTCCCGTTACGACATAAGGATGCTCCATACTATAGCCCGCTGCGAATTTTTCTATGAGTGTCGTCTCGTTGCTGCGTTGTTTCCGTTGTTTCTTCACTCTATAATCCAGCTGCGTGCCGGGTTATGGAATGCGCTCCAAAGAAAATTAGAAAAATATTGCTTGCATTTAGGGTTCTTGACGATCGCACAATGTCGTTCGTTGAGGTAATACCAAAACTCTGGTACTGTCTTTTCGTCATTACCGAATAGGTAGTGAACAGCGTGGCCGCTAATCCACGTCACAGAGTTCGTTTTTGCTCTTGGGAAATACCTCTCACCGGGGAAAAGAAGTGATCGGGTAGTTATGCTGTCGGGAGTCGTGCGTGTGAGAAAAGCCAATATCTGACGCACCAAATACCAAACGTCCTTTGTCGACCCGCATTCGAAACGACGTTCATCCGTGCCAATCACTTTTAATGTGGCACACAAGGATGAGTGGGCGAGGTGGATGTGATGTAGGTGGGACTAGCACAACTATTTCCCATTAACAGTTACGTACCATGCAGATTGCACGTCAGTATCAAGGGTGGTGGCATTCACTGCCTGCCACACAGCGCGCCACGTTGTATTGGGGTGTTTGCTTTCAATCACATTCGGCGTCCTGTTGCATGACAGTATATATCGTCCTCATCATCATCAAGCGTGTGGGTGTTAGTGCGGTGTGGATGTAGCTTAATTGAAGGAAGAATTGGCTAATGTAGAAGAAAGGTGCTGGGATGTCCGATATTATCACAGGGGGTGCGAGTGAGGTCTGTCGTAAGGCCTCCAGTAATAGACTTGTGAGGCACGTCGGGCTTCGTCGTCACAGTTGCAGGTGACAGCTGACGAACAGGGCATTCGCTCTGTTTTGAAAATGACAAAGGCCTAGACCCCCTCTGCTCCTCGGGAGGGTTAGGGACTTATAACGAATCTTAAATAACATGCCCGTACTAACAAAGGTGAGCCAGAGTAGGTGGTATCGAGAGTATCTGTGCAAAATGGAGAAGCGTGACGCCAAATAGACTTTAGCATATCGCGTCCGTTGCAGGAGGTCTAGACGTCTAAGACGGTGGTCACTTACTCCAGCTCTCATCTGATTCAATAAACGCCTGTAGTTAAGGCCTGTTGAACGCTTCCTGTCCGATGTGAAATCAATGCCAAGACAGCGGATTGTGTCACTGATTAGTAGCGGTGCGACGCTCTAGTCGGATAGACCTCTGCCTATAGACAGGGAGTGCGATTTGTGGAGATTGAGCTTGCTCCCCGTTGCCGCTCCGTAGTTTTCCATCCACGCCAGTGCTGCACGAACATCGTCCTTACTGCGAAGAACGAGTAGCAAATCATCCGCATAGGCAGTGCAGCAAAAAGTGTGTCCACCAAGGGACATCCCAGTCAGCCGTTGTCGGAGGCCGCAGAGGAGTGGATCCAGGACGAGGGCGTACAACATCGCCGAAAGAAGGCAGCCTTGTCCCACCGAGCGCTGGATCTCTATCGGTGGCGTGAGACGGCCATTAAATAACACCTTGGACGTCGCGCCACGTAGGCGACGCATCAGTACCTCAACTATGATGACCGGATACCATGTGTCGCAGTACCTCCATCAAAAATGTATGGTCGACTCAAAGGCCTGGCAGTTGGCGAGCTTTGGCTAGAGCGATCATATATCGATATCGGCA
Source organism: Schistocerca nitens (assembly GCF_023898315.1). Lineage (NCBI taxonomy): Eukaryota > Metazoa > Arthropoda > Insecta > Orthoptera > Acrididae > Schistocerca > Schistocerca nitens. The sequence continues at coordinate 418,918,428 of NC_064617.1, read as the reverse complement.
CAGTGCAGTGCGAATATTATGGTCACCTCCTAACGATGCCTTGTCCTGCGACACAACACATTGTATCGATCACTTTAGGCGTGCCGCCAAAAGCCGGGTGAACATGTCACTGTTGAATAAGGTTAAGGGGCGATAAACACTGATCCTGGATCCGCCTCGTGGTTTGTGTACGGGCACAATCAGTCCTTCTAGGAACTCCCCAGGGATCTGCTTCGTGGAAGACATAAGATCGAGGCAAATATCAGTCCAAGCTCGTGCCAGCAATTGTTGATATGTCCGATAAAATTCCAGAGGAAGGCCATCAGGTCCCGGGGACTTATGAGCAGCCCCAGCCTGTATTGCTTCAGATTTCCTCTTCCGTTACATCTGCAGTCAAATCCGCTGCCACTGTCGGAGAGATCGTGCCATAAGTGATCTGAGAGACTTTGGCGATCACCTCTTGGGGATGTCGGTGTTCCGAGTACAGCCTAGTGTAGTGAGCATGAAGGGCGTTTTCTATATCGCGCTGGGCATCAAGGCGTCGTCCGGGGCTTCCGTCGTGATAGCTTGGATCAGTATCCTGCGTTGGCGCCGTCGTTCTGCAATGACGTGGTACATGGGCGGTTCCTCCAGGGCCACTCTGTCTTGAGTGTGCGCTCTCACGATCGCACCCTCAAGGTGGCAACGTGTAAATCTGATGATCTGTGCCTTGGCACGGTTCACCGTCACGTGCCTTGCAGGTGAGTACGGCAGTGTTGTACATTCCCTTAATATGCTGTAGTAAAAGTCCACGGTGTGTCTCTTCCATGCTGCTACATCTCCTCCGTAGCCTATCAAGGTCTTACGGAGGGCTAGATGCAGAGTAACTATCATGACAGAGCAGGTGCCACGCCGGCGGCTACAGGAATCCCACGTATTCTGTATAAGGCGTCGACATTCCTGAGAGGCTAGGTGGGCGACGCTCAACTTCCAAGGACCACAGCTGTACCATACCTTCTGGCGGCCGAGGGTAATGGCGAAGATATAGGCCTCGTGGTCAGAAAACGCTGTGGGCCAAACTTCCGCAGCTCTCGTCCCCACAGCTATGGAGAGCGAGATGTAAGGCCGGTCGATGACGCTGGAGGAATGGCTGGTATAGTGCGTAAATCCGGGTCGATCGCCACAAACATGTTCCCACGAGTCCACCAATTGAAGATTATTTATAATTGTCGCCAGTTCTGTGCAGGGAGAATGATGTGGTAACTGATCCTTAGGTGCTTGGCTACCGTTGAAGTCCCCTCCGAATATCAAGGCGTCCTGATGGCCCATAAAGAGGGGCGAGATTGTATGAGCGGAAAAGGTGGATCGTTCGCGACGCCGACCAGATCCTGACGGCTCATAGATGTTAATAAGTTTGAATCCTCGGATAGTAAGAGCAATGACTCTGGCGTCAGGGAGATACTCGACGTCTTCTGCGGGTATACCTTCGTGGAGGAGGATCGCGCCACACCACTGCCATTGGCCGATGCATGTGACACCCAGGTCTTGTAGCCGTAGGGTTCCTTGACGTCTCTGACATACACCTCTTGAAGGAGCGCAATGTAGACGTCTGCTGCATTGAGCAGATCCTGTACATCGCTAGTTTATGTCGGGCACATATGTTGTTGATGTCAATCGTTGCTATACGGTATCTTTGGTCAGCCAGGTCAGCAACTGGGTTGTTTTGGAGGCGAGGTGTGGGCGGAAGCGGCGGCCCCACAGAGGCTGACGATACAGCCGTAGTCACTGTGGTTGGTCGCTGCTGGGTACAACCGAGGGAGCATCTCTGCCCTCGGCATCCGCCGGGCGCTGTGGCTCATCCTCGACATCATCCGCCCAAGAATCAGATGCAGCAATTTGTAACTGTTGATTAGTGCCGTCAGCAGAGCGCTCACGCGCATGTTCAGTAGCAGAAGTGGTGTTGTCAGTCCGAGGCTTACAAACTGTATTCGCCCTAACATCGTGACGGGACGGGTGGATTGTGGTGGTAGAGTCCTGAGTGTCGTCTGACGCCAGATCTTCGTGCGGGTCACACATCCGAAGCAGGCAATCATCGGATGGTGTATGGCACCGTTTCTTGTATTTTAGAGTGGACCGTTGTTTTCGGACATGTTGTTCTGTGTCAGAGTGCGGGCGGCAGTCGTCTGATGCGGTCTCCATTGGTAGGAAGGCAGAAATCGGGATAATTTCTGGTTCGACTTCCATCTTCTCATTAGGATCGTCTCTTTGGTACAATTGATCACCGTCTTGAGGTAATTCTGCCGATGACATCGTGGAGGGGATATGTTGTCCGCCACACTGTCATCGACCATTGACTGCAATATGGTGTTTCAATCCTGGGGGCAGGAACAGCTGTTGCGGTTGCAGCCGTTGCATACGTGATGGGGAGTGAAGTGGGTGTCACCGGGGATGGAACTTCACCAACCGGTGTCTGAGTCAGTCGGCGTCGAATACAGGCCAACCGGACATGTCCTTCCTGGCCACAGCATGTGCAAGTACGCGGTTGTCCACCGTACATGACTATGGCTCTGCAGCCGCCAATTACTAAATAGGATGGCACATGCTTCGTCATTTCAATCTTAATTTGTCGTACTCCGTTTAAGACGGGGTATGTCTCAAACTTTTGCCATTTTTAAGCCAGGTGGCTTAGCACGTTGCCGTACGGTTTGAAAGCTGTCATCAAAACATCTGGTGGGACTTCGAATGGCAGCTTTAAGACCCTCAGAGCGAAGGCCTTATCCAGCGTGGTCGATCGCTACAGTTCCTATGTGGCCATCAGGATGCTTAAATTTAAGTTCATGAGTGTGTCGGCACACAACATCAATGCACGCCTCTGCATTGATCACTTTTATGTATACGACATTGTTTGTTATAGAAAAGTGGATCCCAATGATGTCTTGAGGTGCAACATGAAGATCTTCCCGGATGAAACCTTCAATGTCAAGAGCTCGAGGTCTTGCGTAGTCTTCTTGAAATGTGATCTCAGTTGTGGACTTGTGGTACGAGTGCGCCATGGCACTACCGAGACACGGACGCGTGACACTCACCGCAGCGAAAGGTAAACAGTGAACACTCGAGAGCGTGGTAGGCAAACAGGCGGGACACAGCACGACGTCCTTGCCCCACCGCTGCTAACAGCGGACTGACCCTTAGACCACAGGTCCAATTAATTATGACAACACGAGTGAAGAAAATCTCAGACCCATCTGGGAATTGAATGGCTCTGGTTCAAATGGCTCTGAGCACTATGGGACTCAACTGCTGTGGTCATCAGTCCCCTAGAACTTAGAACTACTTAAACCTAACTAACCTAAGGACATCACACACATCCATGCCCGAGGCAGGATTCGAACCTGCGACCGTAGCAGTCGCACGGTTCCGGTCTGCGCGCCTAGAACCGCGAGACCACCGCGGCCGGCCTGGGAATTGAGACTGTGGGAATTGAGACTGGAACCCGGCGTTCTAGACGCAATGTTGCTAGCCACTAGAGCATGATCTGTGGGCGATCTATTCCATCTCGAATGTATATATAGTCCTGTGAAATATGATGAATATTTTTTGGAAACGAATGGGGCCGTCGGTACATAGGGAACTGTCATACCTGCGCTGTCGAGATAATCCAACAAAATGTATAGGAAAAATCTGCAATACAGGAAAGGATACATAAAACTGGGAGCCTATATGGTATAACCGAAGACTTTTACAATAAAAAATGTCGGTCTAAAAATTCAGAAATAAGGCATTACAGTACAGCAGTGAAGGCAGAATATATGTATCAGAAATTCTAGCATAAACTATGATTCAGGCAAATTAACTATACTAGAAAGACGAATCATTAAGAATATATTGGACCCACGAAAAACTAGGAAAGGTTGGAAATTTCTTAGTAATTATGAAATTTTTCGAAACACAGAAAACATTTACATCGACTGCAAAACAGTAGATTAACCAAAAATATCTTCAAATATTTGTGAGATAAGATACCAACAATTAGATGAAACCACGAAGTAAAAAAGTATTTAGAAAAAGCAAATACAAAAATTGAAGAAACAGCAGGTAGAAAAATGTTTAAGGAAAAAGTACTGAATATGGAAGGATTCCGAGGTAGAAGTGTGCAACAAACTGCTGTTAAGTGGATAGAAAAAAGTTAGAATGAACACAATGAACAAATGAAAGAGTACTCGTTGAAAAGAAGAAAACAGTGTTTAAGGACAATAATTTTATCTTGAAACTCTTCCATTGGTCGGCGTTTGCTGTACCCATAACACTATCGCAATCTGCTGACATACATAAGTTTAGGTTCTTTATTTGTTTACTATCAGCCGATCATACAGCTGCGGATAACATGATGTATGCCGAGGAAAACCGCAACCAAAGATCGCTGGAAATATGCCGTAAACAGAGGCAACAATCTTAAAAACCACGCCGAGACTTGTAGTAAAGAAAATAATATTTGGATCTAAGCAGTACATATGTAATAATGTTTTACAATGTTTCAGAAGTATGCTATTTCTGCATGTTTTAGAATCAAAGAACCTACAGATGATGGCGATATTTGTTGCCGATATTAGTTTGGGAATAAATAAATAACAAAAATGCTTTGCATCACGGTGGACCCAAGGCCCCGTATTGTTGTAATGACTAAGGAATTTAAACAGGCACGTGGTCCTTAGTTGGTCCATCAGAGCAGAAAAAAGGAAAACAGTAATTAGATGAGGCGGAAGAAGATTGCTGGTCGCCGTTGCCTGGATACGAGTGCAGCGCAGGCAGGCATTGTCGCAGAAGCAGGGTGGGGCATCGGCGGCGCGGCGAGTCGCAGGGCGTGGCATGAAGCAGTGTGCCGTGGCCGTGGCGTGGCGTGGCGTGGCGGCCCATTGATTTACCGCCCATCCATCACGCGTAGATAAAAACCGCGCGCGCTTCCAAAGCCCGACACCATGCAATGCCCCAATTTCGAAGATAGCACGCGTATTGGGAGGATGGCATTTTCCTGTCTGCTGTCCTGCCCATCGCCAGGAGGGAGGAAATGAAACCCTCCACCGGAAAGGGGGGATATTGAGTATGCGGAGATATTCTCCTGCAGCCACATCGGATTAAATTATTGATTCAGATTGCTATACGGTTGCCTTGTCGTAAAGTCACGCTACGGTTTGTATATTACGTTACGGTTGTATCCCAATGTACCAGATAAACTTTACGCATAAAAAAGGGCAAATGAATGTCATGAGAAACATTTCTCCATTAAAAATTTATATAGGTGATATATGAGGGCAATGTATACAGAAGATTAGGACTACAAAAAATTTAACTGTGAATTACGTTTATAGTGGCTGTTTTCATTCCTGAGCATCCTTTAATAATTGTGAATAATGACTGAACCGTGGTACTACCCAATTCTTTAGAAAATAAACTGTACAATCTCACCACAGTTATTTAAAGTAATAAGAAGCCCGGGATCACTGGTGATGGACAATCTTGTGACTGTTTTACAATTTTAATTTGACTCAAAACAGACTTTATTACAAACTTCAATTCAGACATATGCCCTCTTACTGATGCAATATACAAATTATCACTTTGATTGAATTACATAAACAAGAATAAGAATCATATTATTTTCGTCTGCAGCCAAAATCATTGATAGTAGGCTCGGTGAATTATCAATTACAAACAATCGTTCTTGTTTAACCATGTCTCAAGAGACTAATAACATTATACACTTCCAACCAAAGTTACACAGCCACATAATACCACAACTTCATAAAGAACAAAGAGATCTTAAAGCTTAATAAAACTGAACTGCCCACAAAAAGGTCCAGAGTTAAACATCCTTATTCTAAAAATACAAAGTGAGCCAACCAAGGTCGCAAAACTTGCACACAGGAATAATAAGTTGCATGTTCATTAAAGATACACAAATGATTAACGTAAGTGTTATATAAGAAGGGCTAGTAATAACTCAACCAATAATATGACTGACAGAAACGCCAATATTAACAAGGTGGCCTTACTTAATGATAATGACTCAAAATGATTCCCAAATTGCACTTAACTTTAGAGAACAGCGTTAAGGCCCATATCAGTGATTGGAAGCAATAACGCTACGGCCGGCAGCCAATACGAGCATTCACTCCCCACGACTTGTGCACAGGGTCACATAGCAGGCGGTATATATTTATATATAATCCGACCGGCCCCACAATGAGCGGTCCTGACAAGAATCCATAGCCGCGCCGACGCCAGGAAACGAGCAGTCTTAGCAAATGTCCTGCAGCACAAATAGATTGCAATGAAAACAAGATCAAATCACAGCTACTCTCTAATATATAATAAGCACGCCCCCCAAATTCTTAAGGAGCAATACTCTAACATTATCCGTCTCCCAGTAAATTAGCAGGAAACTTCACTTCCAGTTGCCTCAAGGCACTTTCAACATTAAATAAACATACCAAATGCTCATAGTATGAAGGCTTTCACGACCGGAGGAGAAACACCCCTCTGAAGATGTCCAGCGCAGCTCTGGACGAAACGTTAGGAGCTGAAGAGTTTCATGGACCACGACCTTACATCCCGGAAGGTTTACCAGAAGATATACCAAATGCTGTCGTGACAAATGATTAAACCATTAACTTTACGGGTGCCGGGCACTTACACAACCGCAGCCAGTCCCAAAGCGGACAATATGTCCTAAAACAAGTTAAAATTTGCATGAAAAGCATTTAAAACATACACTCCACGGCTGATCAAAACCGAATAAGGAACATCAGTCTCCTTAAAATAGCCACTGTGGAACCAAGTTTAGAATCATCTCCGGCAGCTACCCATGCCACAATAAGTTTCAACAATCTTCTTAGTTAAACAAAGAATAAAAGTCATACTATCTTGGAGCTTGCAAATTACGAGCTGAGAAGCTGTTCAGCTGTTCAGTGGCAACCACAGTGAGGCCCATGCGCTACGGTTGTGGACGCGCGCTTGTTTTCAACACAAGTTGGCTCGTTGAACGACGACCGGGGATTCACTCGTCACACACTCACCCGGAAAACCCACCATGGGAGCAGTCAATGATAGCAGGACAGCCGAATATCGATATCAGCGATGCAAGTCGAACACCCTAGCGAAAGCCGCCACGACTCACTGACGCATACCTAGAAATATGTGCTCATTAACTCCATACGATAACAACAGGCACAATATTAACATTTATTACACGGTAATGGAATTTATAGGATCAGAATACGTTATGTGTGAAAGGATAATAGGAATAAACTGAACGATATGGTACAGTTACTCTGTTTCCAAGAAGATATGTGAAAGTAAAATAAGTAGACAGACCCATGTACCTTAAAATAACACTGCAGAAAATAAAGAGAAAGAAAACAAAATTGAAACAAGTTTGTTTGGTGCCTCTAAGACGTTATCAAGCACTTTTCGGCCAACAAGATCGTTAAAATTTTCAGTAGCATTTCGAGTATTAAAAGGATCTTACTATGAATAGTCTCATCAAATGTATAGTGGTATCTATTAGTGTCTTCGCCATTATGACATCCTGAACTCTGCTGGGGACACTTTATATGAGGCAACTGAATGTCTGTGGAGGAATGGAACACTATTCTTCCTCAGGAGCCGAAACCAGAGAAGGTTGGACAATGAGGTATGGAGCAAAGTCAACGTTTTAACTCATCCCAAAAGTGTTCTGTTGGATTCAGGTCAGCATTCCTGGAAGGCCAATGCATTTCAGGAATATCCACAAACAACTGCCTCACATTTGCTGCATTATAACGGGGTGCACTGTGATGCTGATCCAGTCATCGTCTCCGAACTGTTCTTCTGCTGTACACAGTACAAAGTGCTCTAAAATGTGTTCACATCGTTCCATATTGTTTCTTAAGTGCAATAACAGGACCACACCCCAACGAAGAAAAATATACCTACCGTACCATCATCTCCCCCGTACTTCACCGTTGGCACTATACAAGATGGCAGATAAAGTTTTCCAAGCATTAGCGAAACATAAACCATCACATTGGATTGTCACTGGGTATAGCGTGATTCATCACCAAAAATCAGTCGTTTCCACTGATTCGTTGTCCAGTGGAGTCACTCTTTACATCAGATACAGCAATGTTTGCACTAAATCTTAAATATGTGGCTGATGGACCACTGTACCCCACTCTGCTGAACTGAAGTGCTTTTGAAAAGTGGTGATACAGAAGAATGCCGAAGATTAGATGGGTAGATCAAGTAAGTAATGAGGGGGTACTTCAAATGGCTCCAAGCACTATGGGACTTAACATCTGAGGTCATCAGTCCCCTAGACTTAGAACTACTTAAACCTAACTAACCTAAGGACATCACACACATCCATGCTCGAGGCAGGATTCGAACTTGCGACCGCAGCGGTCGCGCGGTTCCAGACTGAAGCGCCTAGAACCGCTCGGCCACCCCGGCAGCAGTGCCGCCGTCTGTAGTGAAGATAATTCCTAGGCATTTCATCTTGTTTATCGGCTGTAATTGTGCTACACTTCCCGTCGGGAGTCCTCTCACGATGTTCATTCGACTTCCCGTAGCCATAACACACAAATTAATCCAATGCAAGGCCGCTCATGCCTCGTCGGCCGACCGTGCTAAAACGCGGATGTTCTGCATATAAACTTGTTGTGCCTTATCGTCATTCCTTGTAGTCGACTCCGGAGCCCGCAGAGCAGCGGCTCGACAGCGATGGCATACAAGATGGTCGACAGCGTGCACCCTTGTTTGACCAATCGTGTGATGGTGAGGGGCCCCACCATGGGTCCATTGATGAGCACTCTGGATGAAGCGCCGTTGAGTAGTCTGATAATGACGGTGACAAAACTTTGTGGGAACTTCATTTGCGTCATCACTTCCATGAGATAGGCGTGGCTCACCCTGTCAAAGGCGCGATCGATGTCTATCGATACCAGTGAACCCCGAAGACGACATATTGTTGCCAGTGCAATAACATCGCGGTAGTCGCTGAGTGCCGTTTGTATACTGCTATCCCCTCCTAGATGGGTTTGGTCGAGTGATATCACTTGGTTTAGTACGCGTTTAAAGCGTGCTGCAAGTATCCTGGTGTATATCTTGTAATCGCAATTAAGAAGGGTCAGTGGTCGGTAGGCCTGTATTCCTGTCCAGCCGGATGGTTTGTGGACAGGGATGATCATACCTTCCACGAAGGAGAGTGGAAGAGGCACATGGGGAGACATCAATTCGTAGTGCATGGCAGTCCATCGCGGAGTCATGAGATCTTTAAATGTAAGATAAATCTCTAACGGAAACCCGTCGGGCCCCGGCGATTTGTGCTACGCTCCCGTATCAAGCGCTTCCATTACGTCGTCAACTGTGACTTCCTCTGGTAGCTCTCGGTTGGCCGTCTCGTCGAGGCATGCGGATAGCGTTCGCGGGACCTCATGAAAGGCTGCTGCCTGATCATGTTCCGTTTCTTCGTAGAGATGACCGTATTGTTGCACAAAGGTGTTGGCAATATCTTTCTGCGTTGTCACACGGCGACCATCCGGCAGTACGACCGTCTGTACTAAGGTTCTGAGGCTACGCTGTTTTTTTCTGATAACGCGACACATCGACGGTGATTCTCCACAGACTCGTTCAAAGGCCCTTGCACGGACTGCGACAGCCTCCAGACGGCGGCGCTTTATGGAAATTGTTTGGGCGTGCGCTCGTTTTATAGCAGCCGTCCGATCCTGTGAAGGCGCTTGTACAGAAAGTCCGTCGTGTGGCGCATCCACATCATCTGCTCTCTTCCGTTTTTAATTAACGCTCGGCGCAAAGCAGGCTTAACGTATTCCATCAGCCATTGCAACATCGTCGCATATGTCGGGAGGCGTCGTTCAAATACGTGCCAAGTGTCCTCGATTAAGCGTCTGCACTCAGGTTCCCTGAAGTGTGCTGTATTCATTTTCCAAACACTGCGACTCCTTCACACTCGTTGACGACCAAGGAAGATCGTGCATATATACACTCCTGGAAATTGAAATAAGAACACCGTGAATTCATTGTCCCAGGAAGGGGAAACTTTATTGACACATTCCTGGGGTCAGATACATCACATGATCACACTGACGGAACCACAGGCACATAGACACAGGCAACAGAGCATGCACAATGTCGGCACTAGTACAGTGTATATCCACCTTTCGCAGCAATGCAGGCTGCTATTCTCCCATGGAGACGATCGTAGAGATGCTGGATGTAGTCCTGTGGAACGGCTTGCCATGCCATTTCCACCTGGTGCCTCAGTTGGACCAGCGTTCGTGCCGGACGTGCAGACCGCGTGAGACGACGCTTCATCCAGTCCCAAACATGCTCAATGGGGGACAGATCCGGAGATCTTGCTGGCCAGGGTAGTTGACTTACACCTCCTAGAGCACGTTGGGTGGCACGGGATACATGCGGACGTGCATTGTCCTGTTGGAACAGCAAGTTCCCTTGCCGGTCTAGGAATGGTAGAACGATGGGTTCGATGACGGTTTGGATGTACCGTGCACTATTCAGTGTCCCCTCGACGATCACCAGTCGTGTACGGCCAGTGTAGGAGATCGCTCCCCACACCATGATGCCGGGTGTTGGCCCTGTGTGCCTCGGTCGTATGCAGTCCTGATTGTGGCGCTCACCTGCACGGCGCCAAACACGCATACGACCATCATTGGCACCAAGGCAGAAGCGACTCTCATCGCTGAAGACGACACGTCTCCATTCGTCCCTCCATTCACGCCTGTCGCGACACCACTGGAGGCGGGCTGCACGATGTTGGGACGTGAGCGGAAGACGGCCTAACGGTGTGCGGGACCGTAGCCCAGCTTCATGGAGATGGTTGCGAATGGTCCTCGCCGATACCCCAGGAGCAACAGTGTCCCTAATTTGCTGGGAAGTGGCGGTGCGGTCCCCTACGGCAGTGCGTAGGATCCTACGGTCTTGGCGTGCATCCGTGCGTCGCTGCGGTCCGGTCCCAGGTCGACGGGCACGTGCACCTTCCGCCGACCACTGGCGACAACATCGATGTACTGTGGAGACCTCACGCCCCACGTGTTGAGCAATTCGGCGGTACGTCCACCCGGCCTCCCGCATGCCCACTATACGCCCTCGCTCAAAGTCCGTCAACTGCACATACGGTTCACGTCCACGCTGTCGCGGCATGCTACCAGTGTTAAAGACTGCGATGGGGCTCCGTATGCCACGGCAAACTGGCTGACACTGACGGCGGCGGTGCACAAATGCTGCGCAGCTAGCGCCATTCGACGGCCAACACCGCGGTTCCTGGTGTGTCCGCTGTGCCGTGCGTGTTATCATTGCTTGTACAGCCCTCTCGCAGTGTCCGGAGCAAGTATGGTGGGTCTGACACACCGGTGTCAATGTGTTCTTTTTTCCATTTCCAGGAGTGTATGTGATCTCAAAAGGCGACGGACCATAATTCCGCATCGTGGACCGCAGATTCGAGACGACATGTTACGTAAATTCGATCGAGACGACTTGCAGAGTGACTTGTGACGTAGGTATATCAGCGTCGGTCGCCACGTATCGTCTCCTATGTATTGATGATATTCATGTCCTGTATCAGTTGCCGTAGGTACGGGCATGAATTATAGTGTGGGTGTTGATCCTTTAATGCGAGCGCGCAGTTGAAGTCGCCTCCAAATAAGACACGTTCATACCGGTCTTAGAATAGTGGTGCAATCTCCTCTGGGTGAAATCGGGATCGATCGTGTCGTCTGTCGGATCCCGACGGTGCGTGAGTGTTAACGATCCGTACTCACCGGCGGGAGTTGTAGGTGCTACAGTCTGGAGCCGAGCGACCGCTACGGTCGCAGGTTCGAATCCTGCCTCGGGCATGGATGTGTGTGATGTCCTTAGGTTAGTTAGGTTCAATTAGTTCTAAGTTCTAGGCGACTGATGACCTCAGAAGTTAAGTCGCATAGTGCTCAGAGCCATTTGAACCATTTGATCCGTACTCCTAGCGCTGTGTGCGCCTGTCCTCGTGCTGATGGCAGGTACACCACGTCCTCGGCTGCTGTGCCGCCACGTAGAAGTATCGCTGTTCCGCTGCCGTCGTCTGTAGTGGGTGTAATGTATATAACATATTCATAGAGGTCGGGGAAGCTCTCGACACAAACTTCCTGCAGAAGGACCATGTCGAGGTCTGACGCATGCAGCACGTGTCGTAATAATTGCAATTAGATCGGCGTTCTAATTGTATTAACATTAACAGAGGCTGTTCGATACGCCTGCCGCTGTTCCTCCGTGTGTAAAGCACACATGAACGCTTAAGTTAACTTGCGTGCTGTTGCCCGGCGACATGCTGTCTGTGGGACAGTCTGCGTCTTCTGCATGGATAACAACCGGTGGACCCCGCACTCACCATTGCGGCTGCGTCGTCAGTCTGTGTATCAGTATTGGTTTCGTCGGCCCAGTTCCTGCGCTGGAGGTCCATCTCTCGTCGGGTTTCTCCGGCCGGGCTGACCGAAGACGGAGGTGTTGCTGCGGTGGGTAGAGGGATTTCTTCCGGCGGTTCTCCGTCTGGTGTGTCTGTATTCAACCTCAGGCCTCGTGTGATTTGCGTCGTATTGCTGTGTGGGAGGTAGAACCTCCCGTTGCCATCCGGATCCTCTGTATCGTCGTTACGCACAAATCCGTCTGACGTGGAATGCATTAAGCATGTGTCCGACGGCTCTTGCCGTCGTTTCTTGTGGCGCTTCGACGATCGTTGTTTGCGCGTGTGCGCCTCCGTGTCCGAGTACGGAAGTGACTCCAGGTGCTGATGGACGAAAGCAGATGTCGGCACAACCGTAGGATCAATTTCCATACCACATACAGATCCTTTCCGGTCGGTTAACGGCGTCGTCTTCGCCGCAGTGGCAGACGTGTACGTCGTTTCGTTACAGGTGGAGGTCTCTGCTGCTATCGGTTGCTGTATACTGTCAGGATGTTGGAGCTGGTCATTCTTCGGGATGGGATCTGTTCGAAACGCGTCCGCATACGTTAGTGTCAGCGGCGTCAATGTGGACTTAGGCACGGGATCGCCAACTGGAACTTGCAAAATCCTCCGCTGCATACATCCAGAGCATGTTTTGGGTTATCCATCGTAGATGACTATTGCTCTGCATCCGCCGATTAACAAGTATGAGGGTACATGTTGTGTCAGTTCTATTTTGATTCGACGCACCCCACTGAAAGCGGGGTAGGTCATGAAGTTTTTCCTCTACCTGGCTAAGCACTTTTCCATATGGGCGTAAGGCGGCAATCACCAAGTCAGACGGAACCTCGAAGGGACGTTCGAAAATACGTATGCCTCGCAAGTCTAGTCTTGCGTGATCGATAGTTACTTCTCCAACATGTCCATCAGAGTGACGAAATTTGAGTCCACGTTTAGTATCTCGAATGATTCTGTCACATACTGCATCGTTAATCAGTTTGACGTAAACGATTCTGCTCACTGTGGAGCGGTGTATTCCAATAAGTTCATTGTAGTCAGGTTTAACTTCGTCTCGTATTAACCTTTCAATTTCATAGGTTTTCGGTTTCGCATATTCATTCGAAAAACCAATCTTGGCAGTCAACTTTCGGTATGCATGTGCCATTGTATATCGAGTCTTCGAAACGTGCGAGTACACCAAATAGGTAAACAACCGCGCGCGCCTGAGCTTCCATGGCAGCGACGTAAACAGACGTCCGTGCCGCAGCACCGCCGAAGGCAGACTGTGCACCATTTGGCCATCCGTGCACCTCTCATGGTCATATGAATATGATATGCATGCATGTCCGAAGGAACATTGCATCATAATTCGGAATAGCATAGGCAGTGCAATATATTATCCCAAGGAAGAGTTTTTCTGCCAGTTGCACATGGTCATACGAACGTTCTGTACATTGACTGAGAATCTGATCCAAAAAGGTTCATTGTTGTTTCTAACGAAAAAATTAATTTATGCAGAAACTTCAAATACTTCCAGTATATCAGTACTCTTATTTTGCAGCATTGTGGAGAATATGGAAGGGGCAACCATCTTTGACAATTGTATCATTCTCACCTAAAAGAAGAGTATAAATGGAATGGTTTCTGCCAAAGTTTACATTAGTGTTGTCAGCGGTGACTGCACAAACTTTATTTAAAAGGAATCAATTCTTCTCTAATGTATCTATTAATAATTTCAAAACTTGATACGCGCATTCATTGTTTCAGTCTACAACTTCCAGCAGACGGTTTACAACCCAGGCATCGTAATCAAAGAATAGTAAGCAAATTGGAAATATTTTTTTAATTTTTTTATTACTTGCATCTGTCGGTTTAGAAAAGTATAGATTTTTTTCTGGGATGGTCTTTAAAATATTTTAACATATTCTTTGGCCAATACTTCACATACAATAGCTTTCGCTTTTGTTCTTCCACAGCTAAGACCTTAAGAGATTTTTGAATCACTTCAGGTATATGGTAATGCTTTGTGCGAATAATCTGTACTACTGTAACTGAGAGGAAGCTTTACCTCGTGATAAACAGTCGCGAGTTCTCCAGCAGTAATATTGTCCGTCTCCGAGGCAGATGGATCAGGCTTCGAGAAATATTTGGGTAAGGTAGTTGATGCTCTGTTGTTAACAACAGCCATGTGAGATTTAATAGATGCATGTTGTTTTACATCAACGACCCCTCGATGAGCACGCGAGAAACCTTTATTGCACAGGCGACAGTACGCCTTGTACGATATTTCTTTTACTTATCTTAACCAGGAATAACTATTTCCCCACTTCGGATTATAATTAGTATGCCTTTTGTTTTTCTTGTAAGGTATTCTACCACTTCTAGACGAATTATCTGTGTCACTGTCACTTACGTCACTCGTTTTGTCTATAGTTTCAGAAAAAATTCACAAGCGTAACACGTTCAACACTCAGCAGTTCTCGCAAAACAATGAACGAAGTTATAAACTAGAATGACAATCAAGAATGGAATTAAAAAATCATTCCGGTGTTGTTAACATGCGTTGACATAGCATTGAAACGACTTAGCAGAAGAGCGAAAACGTTAAACACAAAATCGTAGAAAGGAATTGAAATGGATAAAAAACAAATAGAAGAATGTAAACAAATAGACAGAGGAGAGACGCGGGGCGCGGCGCGAGAGGGTGGTAATAGGCGAATATCGGCCCCGCACGGCTCTAACAGCCGAGTTCGTCGTATGACCATGCGGTACGTGCGTAGATAGTAGGTGTTTGCCAACTGAGGTGCGAAAGATTTCGCAATACTAATCGAAAAAGTTGAAATAAAGGACAGAGCCTTTCCCGGGAAGACATTTAATGTTATGCCGGAAATACGAGATGTCCCGGGAAATGTGAGACGTCTGGCAATACTAGCTACGACTTATGTGCCCTGCATCGATTGTCGTACCACGTTGAAAGTAGCGACGTACGGCCACGTGCACTACAAGCCTAACTGCGACAGATTGCTCAGATGTGTGTGTATGCAATCCCGCCGTGCGTAGCACGCAGTCGCCAACATTTCGGCCGTCTTCGAGTGGGACAAACTTTGCCGTAACTTCTGGCCGCTCAGTTTACGTACCGCACGCTCTCGTCCACATTACTGTGGTTCATCGATGTGACTCTTCGTCTGGTAGCTTCAAAATAATCGTAATCAGTTGTTTCAAAAATTTAACATGACACTTGCACAATATTTCTACGTATTTTACCAGTAGTAAGTTTCTTTTGGTCTAGTTTCATCACTCAGATGAATCAGTCAGATAAAGCACTGTAGCCATTCGTTCATGGTGTACATGAGCGTTTCAATAGGATTAACGCACGCTGAAGTATATTAATTTTGCTGGATATTGTGTCCATTGCGAGGACGTTCTTAATTTATGTGTGGCTTTTATTTCCTTTCATGATCACTCGTAAAACATTTCAACGCAATTACAGTGAGAGAAAACAGTGCAAACGTTGCAGTGTGATTACTTTCCGCTTACCGACAGTTTAATCGTTCTCGGAGAATTGAAATCCATTAACACATATGTATGAATGGGCTGTAGAGTTTAGCCTGGTGTTGGTTTAAAACCGAATGGCTATAAAATATCTCGAGGCATTCGGGTAAAGTGACCTCTAAATGCTATATTTCACTCTAAATTTTAGGCAACAGCGAATGGCACGGGTTTACGCAGTAAATTGTTTATGAGGCATGTACGCTCCACTGACGTAAAGTACTATATAGAGATACTGCAGATATTAATTTTTGTGGAGATATGACGTATCATTCGTTAATGCTACATCGTTGTTCTCCCGTAAGCCATTATTACAGCAAATTGATTTTTTTTGCGGAAGAATATAAAAACTTTAATTACTCAAAAAAAAAAAAAAAAACACTGAAGACATATTGAGGACGCCAATGTCTACTACTCACATACATATTCGTCTACCTGGGTTAGACCGAGCGAGGTGGCGCAGTGGTTAGCACACTGGACTCGTATTCGGGAGGACGACGGTTCAATCCCACGTCCGGCCATCGTGATTTAGGTTTTCCGTGATTTCCCTAAATCGCTCCAGGCCAATGCCGGGACGGTTCCTTTGAAAGGGCACGGCCGACTTCCTTCCCCGTCCTTCCCTAATGCGATGAAACCGATGACCTCACTGTTTGGTCTCTTCCCCCAAAAACAACCCAACTCTACATGGGTTAGCTAAAAACGTCTCAGTCAGCATCTCGAAATTTCAGTGTTCCACCTTTTTTTGCCTCAGTACATAGTCTCTTGGCAGTAATTGTTATATGACGGTCCGTAATGCTACTGCTTCAGTAGTAAAGCAAAAATGATAGGTTGGAAAGTAGGATGAAGCAAATGGTCTTTGACAAAATAAAGCCAGGGTGGAAAAACAAATAGAATAAAACATATTTTAACTAACTGAGACCGCATTCCACACATTAAATTTCTAAAAAATATGTCGTGGGAACATTTGTTGCCAACAGAGTTATTATTGAAAAGCAAACAATGTGCTATGTAAACTGTCTGTTTGTGGTTTGTAGATCAACTAAGTTCTATATAATGCTATGAACTCATTCAATATACTTAAAATGTTCAGTATATCTTTTTATTGCCTCCATACTGGGAGGAATTCGACATGCCATAGACTGTCAGAGCCTCTCGAAAACCACGAACAAAGTCGTCGGTCTGTTGACCAAACGTCGTTGACAAAGAGTCTCTGTACACAGACTGAGTGAAATAGGTAATGGAAGGTAGTGTACTAAACAATGAAACCAAAAAACTGAACAGCATGTGCAATACAGTAAGTACACCCTTATACAATAAGGTAGGGGGCGGGGGGATGTTGAAGTTTCACGAAATCATAGTGTATGTTAAAATTCATAGGTATTTTCTAGCAGGGGAAACATTAGAACTAAGGCCTCATAAAATTCCCTTTGATCCATTGTATATGTATTGCTCTGAACAATGAAGTCATACAATGTCATCTAAAGCTCATATCTCATGTTTGTTGGATGACTCGTTCATGTTACCCAAGATCAGCGTGCCTGGCAGACGGTTTTTTAGAATCAATACATCATAAATTATTGTCACTAGAAATACCTACACTATGTGGTCAAAAGTATCCGGACACTGGCAAAAACCTATGTTTTCCATATTAGGTGCATTGTGCTGCAACCTACTTCCAGTTACTCCATATCAGCTACCTCAGTAGATATCGTGAGAGAGAAAAATGGGGCGCTGCGCGGAACTCACGGACATCGAACGTGGTCAGGTGATTGTGTGTCACTTGTGTCATACGTCTGTACACTCCTGAACACCCCTGCTTCCACTGTTTCTGATGTGATAGTGAAGTACAAACGTGAAGGGACACGTACAGCACAAAAGCGTATAGGCCGACCTCATCTGTTGACTGACAGAGACCACCGACGGTTGAAGAGGATCGTAATGTATAATAGGCAGACATATATCCAGACCATCACACAGGAATTCCAAACTGCATCAGAATCAACTGCAAGTACTATGACAGGTGGGAGGTGAGAAAACTTGGATTTTATGGTCGAGAAGCTGCTAATAAGCCACACATCACGCCGGTAATTGGCAAACGACGTATTGCTTAGTGTAAGGAGCGTAAACATTGGACGACTGAACAGTGGAAAAATGTTGTGAGGAGTCACGAATCACGGTACACAATATGGCGACCGATGACAGGGTGTGGGTATGGCGAATGCCTGAACGTCATCTGCCAGCGTGTGTAGTTCCAACAGCAAAATTCTGAGGTGGTGGTGTTATGGTGTGGTCGTGTTTTTCATGGAGGGGACTTGTACCCCTTGCTGTTTTGCGTGGCACTATCACAGCAGAGGCCTACGTTCATATTTTAAGCACCTTCTTGCTTCCCACTGTTGAAGACCAATTCAGGGATGGCGATTGCGTCTTTCAACACGATCGAGGATCTGTTCATAATGCACGGTCTGTGGCAAAGTGGTTACACAACAATAGCATCCCTGTAATGGGCTGGCCTGCACAGAGTCCTAACCTGAATCCTACAGAAAACCTTTGGGATGTTTTGGAACGCCGACTTCGCGCCAGGCATCACCGACCGTCATCGATTCCTCTCTTCAGTGCAGCACTCCGTGAAGAATGGGCCGCCATTCCCCAAGAAACCTCCCGGTACCTGAATGAACATACGCCTGCGAGAGTAGGAGCTGTCATCAAGGCTAAGGGGGGCCAACACCATGTTGAATTGCACCATTACCGATGGAGGGCACCATGAACTTGTAAGTCATTTTCAGCCGGGTGTCCGGATACTTTGGATCACTTAGTGTATATGGCACTAACAGCATATATCAGTTTCACGATCCTCTCACTGTGACAGTTATTCTCATCTGGAAAGAATGAGGCATTATGTACAAAAGAGTTTTATGGTGATTTGTTTTTTCCTTGTGTTTATTAATTAAGAATCCATTTTAAACGTCAAAAGACTCTAAAGTGTCCTTTGTGTGCTTAGTACTAGTACAGAATTAGTGAAAGGACAGATAAAGAAATATTTGAAAAAGACAAGAGGTCTATAGGCAAAGGTATCTTTTAAAATTTTTACAAGATCCAATGTATTCAGTTTAGAAGGCACACAGATGAGCCGAACGTATAATGAAACAATATTCAAATGATTACACTAATAAGTTAGACAGGGAGTAGTTTTGGGATGACAAATAGATCACAACCACAGGGGAAAAACAGGATACGAAACAATAAATGAAGAAAAACGTAAAGGAGTGACTTAGTTATTTTACTATCCATAAAAACATATACATGTTTTTTTTAAAAAAAGGCACAAACTAATTTAGTCTTCTTACATTAAGTGACTGTTCAGTAAAGAGTTTTGTGGCAACTCGCATCTCCAATTTTGGTATTAAGTCTATTGCTAGTCTAATTTCTGCTACATCTCATTACTTTAGTTTTTCTTTGGTTTGCTCTCAATCCATAGTGTGCGCCCATTAGGTTGTTCTTTCGGTTTAAGATGTCCTGCATTTCTTCTTCACTTTCGCTGAGGACCGCAAAGACATCAGCGAAACTTATCATTGATATCCTTTCACCTCGAATTTTAATCCCGCTCCCTAACCTTTTTTTTTTTTGTTGTTGTTTTTTATTTCCGTCGTTGCTGCTTCGACGAATAGACTGAACAGTAGGCTGAAAGACTACAACCCTGTTTTACACACGGAGCCCTTTTTCTTGGTCTTTGGTCTTCTATTCTTTCTTTTCCTTCTTCTTGGTTTTTGTATGTTGAGCCGTGCTGAAGTATCAACTTTGCTAGATCGGTGTTGAGCCGTAGCTTTTCGGCTGTTTTTCAGACACGCAAGCTAAGCTACTGGTCTATGCAGTCGACATATGGCTGTTGTAGAGAGGGAGCAGAGGGATCTGAGTTAGAGAGCGGAGTTTCGGATAAAGCAGGCAGCACGAGTGTGACGTGGTTGTGGCTCTGAGCACTATGCGACTTCACTTCTGAGGTCATCAGTCGCCTAGAACTTAGAACTAATTAAACCTAACTAACCTAAGGACATCACACACATCCATGCCCGAGGCAAGATTCGAACCTGCGACCGTAGCGGTCGCTCGGCTCCAGACTGTAGCGCCTAGAGCCGCACGGCCACTCAGGCCGGCTACGTGGTTGTCTACAAGTAACTGGTCACCTAGAAAGGGCGCATCGAGGCGGGCCGTACGGTACTGCCGGGCACTGCTGACAGACGCTGCAAGGAGAGTGTTGCTGCTCGAACATCCTGTATCATCATGCGTGGATCGGTAAGGCATCAGAGAGAACAGAGAAACGTGCAGCTGACAGTCGACTACGTGCTAAGACAGACGGTACGTGAATTTGGGGAATCGGCAGATTTAATAACCAGTAAGCGACACTTTTGCCAAGTGACTGCGCTTGCGAAAATAATTATAGTGTATTACAGTTCTGTTCATTACAGGTAGAATCTGGCTGTCAGAGAAGTAGGACTCTTGCTCTACTGTAGCTGACGATTGGTAAATTGACGCACTATGTTCATTTATGCTGTCTTGTTCATGTAAAGATATTATTCATGTAAAGTCATTTTCCGAAGTTTTGACAAACATACCGGTGAAAGGGGTGGTAGTGTTTAACAAGTAAATTACTTTTAACTATCAGGCTTAATTTGAATGGTGAGTGTGTATTGTGTGTGGTTTCTAAATGGGCATACACGCTTCCTAATGACAGGAAAAGCTTATAAATTATCTGTCTTATTGTAAAACTAGCGTGTTTAGACTGTAGTTGCTCGAAGCTCAGTGTAATTTGTGAAAGCCTAATAAGAAATTTAATAATACATGAATTTTTATTTTTTGAAGTTATATTCACTGGTGTTCCATAAAAAAGCTGGAAAGAGAGTTTACTTGTGTCGACATTTTTTAGAGAGTTAACATTTTCGCTAAGAAATGAGTAATACTATACAGCACGCTACACGCTGCAGCTATGTAAACCTGTAGTACGTCCCACTACCTTAAATTCGTGTCCTGTTGTTCGTACTTATGTCACCCGTCTTTTTCTGTAGCTTACACCACATTTTCCTGAGTATTTGGAACATCTTGCAATATTTTAATATGGGATCGTTTTTTTTTAGGTCGACCAATCCTGTGTCTCGATAGTACTGTTATGTATAGATGTTAATTTGACTTCTAATTTAGTTTTGTAGCATTTTACCACAGTCTTTTGTCTTTCTTTTAAAACAGATCATCTGAAAATTACTTGGTAATGGGCCGAAACTGGTAATTATACCACTTGTGTGACATGAGGCTGAAATATATAATTAAAAAACATTACGAGGTAGTCATTGTTTTTTCCTTAAACGGGGATGCATGCAAAATTTGTACAGAATGTTGAAATTTTTTTGCCACTACACACTCCTGTTACATTTTAATTCTGTCTGCAATTTTCAGTCTTTCATTCGTTCTACAAGAAACGTAAAAGTAATATTGTTTCAACCAATGCGGGATTTCCATCGATCAGAGTAGAGATCAGTAAAATGTAGAAAGGAGTCAGCACATTTACTACGCAATCAATTACGATTTATTAAAGAAATGCACACATGGTGGAACATAAAACCCGAACGAAAGCTTTAATAAATTATTTATAAGAGACGCCCAAAGACAACATTTTGCTCATCCACGCTTGTTACAATTTCCTCACGTGATGCTTGTCT
Organism: Schistocerca nitens; assembly: GCF_023898315.1. Taxonomy (NCBI): domain Eukaryota; kingdom Metazoa; phylum Arthropoda; class Insecta; order Orthoptera; family Acrididae; genus Schistocerca; species Schistocerca nitens. The sequence goes on along the minus strand of NC_064617.1, from coordinate 418,896,729 downwards.
GGAGTTCCGTGATAGTGAGACAGGAAGAATTAGTACTCTTATGACACCAGGATCCGATACAGAGTGGCTCGCTGAAACCTATAGAAGAAGACTGATAAGGTAAGTACTATTAGTTCTGAAATGTCAGTGAAGCGTACAGCCAAAATTGCGCAACAGGAGGATCAGTTTAGAAAGAAAGAGCTACATGAAGGCCGAAACGAAGAAAGTGTGGCTATGGACGACATTAAAGTTCTTGTCCCTGGCGTAAATCTAATAACATTTTATCTGCATTCTCCCCACAACTTTTTTTTCAGTGTATAAGAAACGTTTATTGCTGTACCACTTCAGATAAAAAAAAGTTACATACACTCATCCTCATAAATTAAGGTTAATTTAGCAGAATGTGGTGCCACACAACGTGGCACTACACAAAGCTGGCGCTAAAAGCAAAGGAACATAGGGAACACACACGACACAGATCTGTAGATCCACGCTATTGGTGATAAGTTGAGAAAACCGTCCCGAAACACATGTGCCACAAAACGCCACTGTTTCCTGCGCATGTACTCCGACATCAATAAGGGATATTGTCACCATGCACACGTATACAGGCCGCACAGCGGATTGACATACTCTGGATCAGGTGGTCCAGCAGCTGCTGGGTTATTGCCCCCCATTCTTGCACCAGTGCCTGTCGGAGCTTCTGAACTGACGTAGGGGTTTAAAGACGTGCAGCGATACGTCGACCGAGAGCATCCCAGACGTGCTCGATGGGGTTTAGGTCTGGAGAACAGGCAGGCCACTCCATTCGCCTGATATCTTCTGTTTCAAGGTACTCCTTCACGATGGCAGCTCGGTGAGGCCGTGCGTTATCATCCATCAGCAGGAAGGTGGGACCCACTGCACCCCTGAGAAGGTGGCCATACTGGTGCAAAAGCACGTCCCGATACACCTGACCTGTTACAGTTCCTCTTTCAAAGACATGCAGGGGTTTACGTGCACCAATCATAATCCCATCCCACACCATCAAACCACGACCTCCATACAGGTCCCTTTCAAGGACGTTAAGGAGTTGGTATCTGGTTCCTGGTTCACGCCAGATGAAAACCCGGTGAGAATCACTGATTATACCTGGACTCGTCCGTGAACATAACCCGGGAACACTCTTGCAATGACCATGTACTGTGTTCTTGACACTAGGCTTTATGGGCTCTCCTGTGACCAGGGGTGAGCGGAATGTACCTTGCAGGTCTCCGGGTGAATAAACCATGTCTGTTCAGCCCTCTGTAGACTGTGTGTCTGGAGACAACTGTTCCAGTGGCTACCTGCAGTACTCCGTGGCCGTCTGCGGGCCCTGATGGTGAGATATCGATCTTATTGTGGTGTTGTACACTGTGGACGTCCCGTACTGTAGTGCCTGGACACGTTTCCTGTCTACTGGAATCGTTGTCATAATCTTGAGATCACACTCTGGGGCACACGGAGGGCCCGTGCTACGACCTGCTGTGTTTGACCAGCCTCCAGTCGCCCTAGTATTCTACCCCTCATAACGTCATCAATATGTGTTATTTGAGCCATTTTCAACACACGGTCACCATTAGCAAGTCTGAAAACGTCTGCACACTTACTCGCTGCGCCGTACTCTGACATGCACCAACACACCTCTGAGTATGTGGACTGCTGCCCGCGCCACCGTGCGACGACCGCAGGTGAAATGCACCGCATGGTCATACCCTGAGGTGATTTAAACCCGCAAACCGCCCACCAGAGCGTTGTTTCACCATGTATCAGCATTATCCTTAATTTATGAGCATGAGTGTATGCGACAGACATTGTACGTTCTAAAACACAGTTTCCTGTGGTGCAAAATTTTTCAAGGTTGCTATGTATCACACACAAAAATTAAAAAAAAAATTGTTACGAGTTTTCTAAAACTGATATTGAAAACGTGATAAACAGATTTATTTATCTAGTTACCATGAATAACCTACCACATTTTGAAAGTGATCGATATAGTCATTTTCCTAATGTGGCGATATGTGTTCGAAAAGTATCCAGCATGTTATTTCATTAAAAAAAATCCCCGATTATAGACAGTAGTAACACAGTGAAAACATGTGCAAAATTTGGTTTCATTGTCTCTCAAAAAGTGAAAGTTACATTAGCATCTATGTACCTATTCATTTTCTCATACGTCTCCCCTTAAGGCTGGATGATTACTGTCTCCACAAAGGAAAGGACTACAATCAAACGTTGCCACTGTTTGTGCGGGCTCCGAAATATTTTTGTGTCATCTGTTTTCTGACTGGTTTGATGCGATACGCTACGGATTCCTCTTCTGTGCCAACCTATTCATCTCACAGTAGCACTTGCAACCTACTTCCTCAACTATTTGCTGGATGTATTCCAACTCTTTATTTCTCTACAGTTTTTCCCCTCTACAGCTCCCTCTAGTACCTTGGAAGTCTGTCCCTGATGTCTTAACAGATGTCCTATTATCATGTCCGTTCTCTTTGTGACTGTTTTCCACACATTCCCTTCTGATTCTGCGCAGATCCTCCTAATTTCGTACCTTATCAGTACACCCAATTTTCAACATTCGTCTGTAGCACCACATCTAAATGCTTCGATGATCTCTTCCAGTTTTCCCACAGTCCATGCTTCACTACCAAACAAAGCTGTGCCCCAAAAGCACATACTCAGAAATTTCTTCCTCATATTAAGACCTATGTTAGATTCTAGTAGACTTCCCTTGGTCAAGAATGTCCTTTTTGTCAGTTCTAGTCTGCTTTTGATGCTCTCCTTGCTCCGTCCGTCATTGGTTATGTTGCTGCTGCCTAGGTAGCAGAATTCCTTAACTCCATACACTTCGTGACTATCAATCCTGATGTTAAATTTCTCGCTGTTCTTATTTCTGCTACTTCTCATTACTTTCGTCTTTCTGTGTTTTACTTTCAGTCCTTATTCTGTACTCATTGTACTGTTCATTCCATTCAGCAGATCATGTAGTTCTTCTTCACTTTCACTCAGGATAGCAGTACAATTAGCGAACCGTATCATTGATTATGTCTATCATTGCTTCCTCGAAGGACAAGTTGAACAGTAGGGGCGAAAGACAACATCCATGTATTACACTCTCTTTAATCCGAGCACTTCGTTGGTTGTCCGCTCTTATCATTCCCTCCTGGCTCTTGTACAAATTGTATAGTACCCATCTCCCTACAGCTTACACCCATTTATCTCAGAATTTCGAACATCTTCCACCATTTTACAATCTGTAATGCTTTTTCCAAGTCGACAAATACTATGAACTGTCTTGATTTTTCGTTAGCCTTACTTCCATTTTCAAACGCAACGTCAGAATTGCCTGTCTAGTTCGTTTACCTCTCCTAAAGCCAAACTGGTCGTCATCTAACACATCCTCAATTTTCTTTTCCCTTCTGTTGTATATTATTCTTGTCCGTAACTTGGATGCATGAGCTGTTAAGCTGACTGTGCGTTAATCGCGCACTTGACAAGTCCTGAAGTCTTCGGAATTGAGTGATTGATATTTTTTCGAATGTCAAATGGTATGTTGCCACTCTTACATATTCTACACACCAACGTGGATAGTCGTTTTGTTGACACCTACTCCAATGATAGTAGAAATTCTGATGCAATGTTATCTACCAGTATATTAAGTCCTCCAAAGCTTTCTTAAATTCTGATTCTAACACTGGGTCCCTTTTTTCTAAATCAACTATTCTTTCTTCTTCTATCGTACCAGAAAAATCTTCTCTCTCGTAGAGACCTTCAGTGTGTTCTTTCTACCTACCCGCTCTCTCCTCTGCATTTGATGGACGAATTGCCGTTGCAATCTTAATGTTACCACCCTTGCTTTTAATTTCACCGAAGGCTGTTCTGACTTTCCTATGTGCTGAGCCCGTCCTTCCGACTTCGAATTTTTCATGAAGACATTTCGTCTTATGTACTCTACACTTCGTATTTATTTCATTGCTTAGCGACTTGTATTTCTGTATTCCTGAATTTCCCTAAACACTTTTGTACTTCCTTCTTTCATCGATCAACTGAAGTATTTCTTCGGTTATCCATGGTTTGTTCACTGTCACCTTCTTTGAACCTATATTTTTCTTTCCAACCTCTGTGATTACCATTTTTAGAGATGTCCTTTCATCTTTAACTCTACTGCCTACTGTGCTATTCTTTATTTATATATCTACAGCCCTAGAGAACTTCAAGCCTATCTCGTCATTCCTTAATACCTTCATATTGCACTTCTATGCGTATTGATTCTTCCTGACTAATGTCCTGAACTTCAGCCAACTCATCGTCACTGCTATATTGTGACCTGACTCTATATCTGCTCCAGGGTACGCCCTACAATCCGGTATCTGATTTCGGAATCTCGGTCTCACCATGATGTAATCTAACTGAAATCCCCCCGTATCACCCGGCCTCCTCTAGTGATTCTTGGTCAGAATATTCGCTACTACCAGCTAAAATTTTATTACAGATCTTATTAGTCTTTCTCCTCTCTCATTCTTTGTCCCAAGACCATATTGTTCTGTAACCGTCTCTTCTATTGCTTCCGCTAAAACCGTATTCTAGTCCCCCATGGGTAATACATTTTCTTCTCCCTTTATGTACAGTAATACCTTTTCAATATCCAAATTTGCTATCTCTGTCTCTTCATCTACAGCTTGCGACGTTGGAATGTATACTTTAAGTATCGTCGTCGGTGTCGGTTTGCTGTCGATTCTGTTGAGAATAACCTTATTACTGAATTGTTCACAGTAACTGACTCTCTGCCCTACCTTCCTATTTATAACGAATTCTGCACCCATTACATTATTTTCTGCTGCTATTGATCTTCTCCTGTACTCATCTGACCAGAAATCCTTGTCTTCTTTACATTTCATTTCACTGACCCCCTGCTATATCTAGATTGAGCCATTGCATTTCCGTTTTCAGATTTTCTAGCTGTCGTACCACGTTCAAGATTCTGACACTCGACGCCTCGACGCGTAGAACGTTATCCTTTCGTTGGTTATTCAATACTATTCTCATGGCCACGTCGCCCTTGCCAGTCCTCTCTCGGAGATCGGGACGGGGGCTTGTCCCGAATCTTTTCGTACTTGAGGGATCATCCTGATACTTTTTCAGTTACAGGCCACGTGTCCTGTGGATACACATTGTGTGTGCCTTCTGCATCATTGCGGGTTCTTGTGCCTTATTTTCCGTTCAAATGGTTCAAATGGCTCTGAGCACTATGGGACTTAACATCTATGGTCATCAGTCCCCTAGAACTTAGAACTACTTAAACCTATCTAACTACTTAAACCTATCTAACTTAGAACTACTTAAACCTATCACAAAACACCCAGCCATCACGAGGCAGAGAAAATCCCTGACCCCGCCGGGAATCGAACCCGGGAACCCGGGCGTGGGAAGCGAGAACGCTACCGCACGACCACGAGATGCGGGCTTATTTTCCGCGATTTCCCTAAATCTCTCCAGGCAAATGCCGGGATGGTTCCTTTGAAAGGGCACGGCCGACTTCATTCCCCGTCCTTCGCTAATCCTATGAGACCGATGACGTCGCTGTCTGGTCTCCTCCTCCAAAACCAACCAACCAACCATCTTGTGCCTTTAGGGGCAGTTTCCCACCCCACGGACAAGAGACTGTGCTGAACCTCTATCCGCTCCTCTGCCCTCTTTGACAAGGCCGTTGGCAGAATGAGGTTGACTTCTTATGCCAGAAGTCTTCGGCCGCCAATGCTGATTATTAATCAAAATTTAAGTGGCAGCGGGTTTTGAACCCCGAATCCAGGTCATTTTGATGACAAGAAGTACCTCGGCAATACGATTATGTTGCCTCTCGCGTTTGTGGACGTTGTGTGTGGTCGCCATGGATTCCTGAGCAGCTGCTCCCGCGTCGAGCAGCTAGTCCAGCCCTTGAGCTGCCGCCATGCATCTGCGTCCGGCCCAGAAGTTGGCGGGCAGCTTTTATAGTTGGCTGCAGCTGAGGGAACGAGGCAGTAACGGCTTGCTGAGTGGGCGGGCGCACGACTGCGGCGCGACAACTACCCCCCCCCCTCCCCCCCCTCTGCTCTGCCCCGGCTGTCCGGTCGGGCGGTGTTTAATTAGCGGCGTTTATCGCAGCCACCGCTTTACCGTTTAATTAAAATCCCCGTCTGGTCCTCGGATGCGAAATACGAGGCGCGCCGCTGCCTGTGTCGCGCGCAGGTAAACCCGCTCAAACTCCCTGCCCTCAGTCAAGGAGCTGTTCGCTCGGCGTTTTATGGGCTGCCTTGCCCCAGTTGGTCAGCGCACGGCACTCACCGCTGCCTCAGAGCTTTAGTGCCCGCCTTGGTAAAAGGACACACGCACTCACACTGTGCCAACGATGTAAACCTATTCTAAATGATTTGTGTGTGTGTTTGGGGGGGGGGGGGTGGTGGTTCACTTTTTCCGAGACAAGGAATGACGTCAGTGCCTATGAAAATCACATAATATTACGTGAAAGCCTAAACCACAGTTTTCGTGAGTGGATGGCTTTAGCACAGTTTGCTGTAATGGGATTTCCGGGGTGGCTGGATGTTGACTGTGATTCGGTGCTGAAGAAGGTGCAGCAGAAGGAGGTCGATCATGTTTGCAGTAACTTCTTTGTTGCAGCTTTCAATCATTGGCTTGGAACTGCAAGTAAAGACTGAGAGGGTGGGGTGGGTGGTGAAGTGAATAACATGATATCTCCCAGTGTATCGGCCCCCGGCTGCCGAGTGTGAACCCTGCAGCTGCTGCCACGTCGCCAGATTGTCAGGTTCCACTCGTGCCCGTCAGTGATTGCTGCGAGAACATATGGCTGCGTCATACTCCAGTGCCGAGATTCTAGAGGCCTTCTGCTGACAGACCAGCGAGCGTAAGAACTGCTGGATGCTGACATGTTGGTTCACGCGGACTTAATTGCTACTTTTTCCTGTTGACTTTGCTGTGGTAGCGACGTATGCGTGTCATGCTGCATTATCTAGAAAAGAGGCAATGAACGGCTGTCGTTGATGGCAGCAGGTCGGGTTCTAGTATCTCCTGGTGTCTCGCCTAGCTTTGTCGGACGGTAGGCTGTGAGGCGGAAGAGACGGTGGCCCTCTTAGCAAGTGGGTCGCTGATCGGCGCTTCGCAGACTTCAGTGTTACCTAATTACTGCCCTGGCTCCAAATTCCATTACATCTTTTTCCCTTTACAAAAGTCACTGACAGTCGATCATGAGAAGGGGCGATGTCGGTTTTGGTTTCTTCTGCACATACACACTATCTATTCGGCAGCAACAGCTGGGCGTTTCCTATGTTTCCTTTCAGGAAATATACACACACCGTCTCTTGACAAGAACAACTAGGTTCGTGTATTAGGTTGGTAATAGCTTTATCACTATTCTGTAGGCTTCCGGAACTGCTATGAGAATTCTGTCGTGTAAAATAAAAGCCTGACATACAGAAACGATGGTAACAGCGGAACTGATCACGATTGTCACAATACCGGCTGCAGTCTTAGTATGAAGCTGCCAGGCTACACCTGTGGCAGGACAACAATATGACAATGGTGAACTGAATAGAAGCCGGCCGCGGTGGCCGTGCGGTTCTAGGCGCTGCAGTCCGGAACCGCGGGACTGCTACGGTCGCAGGTTCGAATATTACCTCGGGCATGGATGTGTGTGATGTCCTTAGGTTAGCTAGGTTTAAGTAGTTCTAAGTTCTAGGGGACTGATGACCTAAGATGTTATGTCCCATGGTACTCAGAGCCATTTGAACCATTTGTGAACTGAATAGAAAGTATGATCCGACTCATCCTCTGATCGGTTGTTGCTGTGATATCTGTCCTGTAATTAAGTAGCAGGGAATCATCTTATTACTCTGTTCCTGATGCACGTGGTGAGCTGATGCATGGTAGCAAGGGGCTCTGCACCAAGTAATGCACCAATCAACAGCATAATTTTGCCGCGTGTGTCTGTATCATACACTTCGGTGGGGTACATAAAACAATTAGCGATGATTTTCACATTTCTTGTGCTGAAGGTATTTAGCCACTGTAGGGCTCAGTATGAAGGGCGTAAAGCGGACAAGTAAAATTTTATGCTAACCTCCGAAAATGATAATTTCTGTGGATAGTCGGAAGCAGGAACAGTGGCCCGATGTGGCACTCACCCCAGCATTGTCAGTTACCAGGTTGCTCAGTGGCTAGAGCGAGTAGTGTGGGACAGACATAGAGTATGCTGGCGAAGCAGCAAAATATGCTCTGTCTCCCTCCGTGCAGAATGAGCAGCGCATTCCCTTTGTTACTTGCACGCTGCTACAAATCAGTTTTTAGTAAAACCACTACACTTCTACTTAAATTTCATCAGGAACCGTTGTGCACAGTGACCGTAGACTATAAGGAAGGAGAGGCACGCAGCAGTCTGTCGCAATCCCATTAGTTTTCATTTTTCTTGAAAATCTAGTTTTCGGCTGTAAATACCCATCTTCAGTACGAAAATACAAGTAATTTGGTGGATAGTTTTAGAAAGTCTGGTACTTAGATGTTTAAATATATAGTCTACGGTCGCCCTGCAGAACGGTTTCTGGTGGAATCAAAGCTAGTTAAGACTTTTCCGAGATGGGCAAGTGCAACGTATCATAAATACAAATATCTAAAGATCAGGCTTGCTGAAAACATCCAGCATATTACTTGTACTTAAGTACTGAAGACGGCTATTTACAGCCGAAATCTAGATTTGTAAAAAAAAAAAATAATTATTGTTCTCTCCTTTTGCTTGTACTTTCGGTATTAAATTACCCGATAACATACTGTTGGGGTTTTCATTCCTGAAGACTGAGTTGGAGCATATCTCCACACTTGTCCGAGTTGTACAGCTCTCTTTGTTTCTGCGTAAGTACTGCAGACTACATCCACTTGAACATGTTTGTTGGATTCAAGCCATTGTCTCGACTAAAACTTTTTTGTTCCTCATACTTCCGTCGGTTAATAAATGGTCGCCTCAGCATGTGTTTTACCAAACTACTCGAGTTCCATAAAGCTCTGTACTCTCAAGCTAAATTATATGATTTTCGTTACTAACTCGCTGTAACCATGTAATCGTCAGCAAGCTTCTGCTGCACCGCACTTCTAAAGTTTCTACTTTCTTATTTCTGTTCTGTTTTTCGTAGACGTTTCCCTTCAATACAAGTCAACTTCGCAGACAAATACTTTGTGCCGACCGGAGTAGCCGAGCTGTTATGGGCGCTACAGCCTGGAACCGCGCGACCGCTAAGGTAGCAGGTTCGAATCCTGCCACGGGCATGAATGTGTGTGATTTCCTTAGGTTAGTTAGGTTTAAGTAGTTCTAAGTTCTAGGGGACTGATGACCTCAGAAGTTAAGTCCCATAGTGCTCAGAGCCATTTGAACCAAATACTCTGTGAAAAGTATTCCTACAGCTCAAATTTATGTCTGATGGTCACATTTTTTCCAGGAAAGTGTTGTTTATTATTGCCAGTCCGGCACTCCACACAGTCTGCTCACAAATCCTCCGCCGGTCGGAGTGGCCGAGCGATTCTAGAAGCTTCAGTCTGGAACGGCGTGACTGCCACGGTCGCAGGTTCGAATCCTGCCTCGGGCACGGATGTGTGTGGTGTCCTTACGTTAGTTAGGTTTAAGTAGTTCTAAGTTCTATGGGACTGATGACCTCAAATGTTAAGTCCCATAGTGTGTAGAGCCATTTGAACCATTTGAACCACAAATCCTCCACACTGACGGTAACCTATAACAACAGTTGCACCTCTGTCGCCAGCCACTAACCTCGGCATCAGCATCTCTTTCCAGTATTTCAGTATGGTGGACTCCTCCTCTTAGCAACCTACAGAGAAGCAGACATCAGCAGTGGACGGTTCCATTATCACACGTATGGCGGAGTTGCAGCGGAGCACCAAACGTGTCGGTGTGTATCGCATTGACTACAGACTTCACCACGATGATTTGGCCCCAGCGAGGCGACCTCTCCACAGAGATGTCCACCAGCTCATACCTCGAGAACTGATGGGTGCCCCACCAACACTATCACCACACTACAACCTTCCAAGGATTAGTCCGCACTGCTACCAGCGCCGCCACTGGCTGTGTGCAAAGCACCATCACTTCTATCACCTGCCTCCGTAGAATCCTTTACACTCCAAGCAACACTGGTCGACAGAGATGTGGAGATGGAACCCATCAGCCCAGCAAAAACATCTACATCGTGTCTGGAGGATAGCAGGAAACTCGGAACAGCCCACAGGGCATGATCGAACAGATCATTCACTACAACCACCTACAATCCACATTCCTAAGCACTATCCAGGGCATTCTGCTCTCACGAGGGGTAACGATCTGGTATCCCAGCCCATCAAATATAAATGCCTGCTAGGAGAAAGACGGCCGTTAGCTGCGGCAGAACTTGTCGAGTGCTGTCGCAAGATAGTAAATGATTCAGGCAGTGGCTCTCGCAGTGGCCGACGGGAATACGATCACACGGTCGGCGATCCATCAATCTAGCAATCGTTGCTGTTGTGCGTCATTGCCTTCAGGCCAGAATCTGCATCGTCTCTACGATGTTAACGCGTCATCTCGGTTTCTCGCTTGGTCGCTCTTTGTAACGTGCTTCTTGTTCGCCTGTCCGTCTCGGTCACGTCTCGCCTAGGACATTTATCGTTTGCTTTTTCGTCGATTTGGGTCTGCCCGGCTCCTCCACCACTTTTGTCTGGAATTTGTCCTTCCGTCTGAGACACCGTCGCCTTGTTGCTACAGTGAAAGACAATTCTGGTAACTTGCATTAACCGTCCAAAAATGTGAAACGGTACATTTCAGTAAACGCAAAAAAGTAATATATTACGTCTACAATTATAATCAGTCAGTTCATGCAAATACCTGTTTGTAACAATCTACACTCCTGGAAATTGAAATAAGAACACCGTGAATTCATTGTCCCAGGAAGGGGAAACTTTATTGACACATTCCTGGGGTCAGATACATCACATGATCACACTGACAGAACCACAGGCACATAGGCACAGGCAAAAGAGCATGCACAATGTCGGCACTAGTACAGTGTATATCCACCTTTCGCAGCAATGCAGGCTGCTATTCTCCCATGGAGACGATCGTAGAGATGCTGGATGTAGTCCTGTGGGACGGCTTGCCATGCCATTTCCACCTGGCACCTCAGTTGGACCAGCGTTCGTGCTGGACGTGCAGACCGCGTGAGACGACGCTTCATCCAGTCCCAAACATGCTCAATGGGGGACAGATCCGGAGATCTTGCTGGCCAGGGTAGTTGACTTACACCTTCTAGAGCACGTTGGGTGGCACGGGATACATGCGGACGTGCATTGTCCTGTTGGAACAGCAAGTTCCCTTTCCGGTCTAGGAATAGTAGAACGATGGGTTCGATGACGGTTTGGATTTACCGTGCACTATTCAGTGTCCCCTCGACGATCACCAGTGGTGTACGGCCAGTGTAGGAGATCGCTCCCCACACCATGATGCCGGGTGTTGGCCCTGTGTGCCTCGGTCGTATGCAGTCCTGATTGTGGCGCTCACCTGCACGGCGCCAAACATGCATACGACCATCATTGGCACCAAGGCAGAAGCGACTCTCATCGCAGAAGACGACACGTCTCCATTCGTCCCTCCATTCACGCCTGTCGCGACACCACTGGAGGCGGGTTGCACGATGTTGGGGCGTGAGCGGAAGACGGCCTAACGGTGTGCGGGACCGTAGCCCAGCTTCATGGAGACGGTTGCGAATGGTCCTCGCCGATACCCCAGGAGCAACAGTGTCCCTAATTTGCTGGGAAGTGGCGGTGCGGTCCCCTACGGCACTGCGTAGGATCCTACGGTCTTGGCGTGCATCCGTGCGTCGCTGCGGTCCGGTCCCAGGTCGACGGGCAGGTGCACCTTCCGCCGACCACTGGCGACAACATCGATGTACTGTGGAGACCTCACGCCCCACGTGTTGAGCAATTCGGCGGTACGTCCACCCGGCCTCCCGCATGCCCACTATACGCCCTCGCTCAAAGTCCGTCAACTGCACATACGGTTCACGTCCACGCTGTCGCGGCATGCTACCAGTGTTAAAGACTGCGATGGAGCTCCGTATGCCACGGCAAACTGGCTGACACTGACGGCGGCGGTGCACAAATGCTGCGCAGCTAGCGCCATTCGACGGCCAACACCGCGGTTCCTGGTGTGTCCGCTGTGCCGTGCGTGTGATCATTGCTTGTACAGCCCTCTCGCAGTGTCCGGAGCAAGTATGGTGGGTCTGACACACCGGTGTCAATGTGTTCTTTTTTCCATTTCCAGGAGCGTATAAGCACAGGAAATGATGGGAACTACTCTATATCATGCATTTCATACGGGTTTCCAGAGTATAAATGTAAATTTAAACGTAAGTGACAACAGAACTCGCGCCTATGTGAACGATTCGACTAGTATGCTTCAGTGTTACTGCATTTGTTTCCAACGAGCTGCACAGCGCAGTTTCATTCATTATCTTGCAGATTTTATAGATAATAATATGTTCTCATTTCTGCAGTATTAGTAAAAATGCTAACGCTTTATTAGATGAAACCTTTTCATCAAGTGACTACCGCAAGTTTATCTACACTTTCTTCCGCTACCAACTTGACGGTCATTTAATCCCTCATGATATTTCCTTTTCACCGACCTCTTCTAGTTTTAAGCTGTGCCATAAATTTCACTTCTCGCCAGTTCAATTTAGCACGTGTTCATTAGTTATCCGACATATGTGTTGATCTTAAGCGGTCTTCTGTGGCACCGCATTTGAAAAGCTTCTCTTCTTGCCTGAACTGTTTATAGTAAGAGTTTCACTTCCTTACCAGGCTAAGCTCCAGACAAATAGTTTGAGAAAAGTCTTCCTAAAATTCAAATTTTTATTCGCTGAGAGCAAATTTATCTTTTTCAGAAACATTATCTTTTTTTATTGCGCTCTGTATTTTATATCCAATCTACTTTGGCCATCGCCGCGCGGGATTAGCCGAGCGGTCTCCGGCGCTGCAGTCATGGACTGTGCGGCTGGTCCCGGCGGAGATTCGAGTCCTCCCTCGGGCATGGGTGTGTGTGTTTATCCTTAGGATAATTTAGGTTAAGTAGTGTGTATGCCTAGGTATTGATGACATTAGGAGTTACGTCCCATAAGATTTCACAAACATTTGAACATTTACTTTGGCCATCACCAGTCGTTTTGCTAACCAAATAGCAAAACTCATGTAGTTCTTTCACTGTCTGATAACCTAATCTAATTCCATCATTATAGCCCAGTGTAATAGGACTACATTGCATTACCTTTGTTTTACTGTTGTTGTTATCAATCTTGTTGTTTCTTTTTTGGGTAGTTCGCACGTTGTCCCTAGGCGGTGTGATTTGTGGAAATGAAGTAGGAAACTATAGATCTAGACAACACCATCTCATATACAACGACATCCCATAATTCGGCTCAACTAATTCAGGGAAGCCACGGATAACGTGGATCTCATTTGCATCACTTCAGTCCTTGTCCGCTTCCTAACAAATAAAAAATCTTTCAATGAAATCCTTTTGGGGATTAGGCGACATCATTTTTTGACGCGAAAACCAACCAGTACACTAGAGAATTTTACGTAAATTAACGTGGACCGTGGAAGCTTTTCCAATTATAAAAATATCTAATGTGGCATTAAGAATTATGAAAAAGGTTCACTTCATTTAGTATTAGGGTAAGGGGGAAAATAAGTACTAAATTATGAAACATTAATGTTTGCGATTCGTAATGTGATATACAAGATTAATGTACTGAAGTAAAGAGAAATACGAAGATGAAGCTTTAAAGAAAAGAACTTTAAGTACGTATTAAAAATTCCGTATGGTACAAAATACCAGCGTATTGAGCATCTGCACAGCTACGTTACTGCACTGAAGAGTTCGTTTTTTTGTAATGATTGGTTTGATGAGGGCTGCCACAGTTTCCGAATAGCAATTGAAACCTACGTCCTCAATTATTGGCTGGATGTATTCCAATCTCTGTTTTCCTCTACAGTTTTTACCCACTAGTATCGTGGAAGTTATTCCCTGATGTCTTAACAGAAGTCCTATATCACCCTATCCCTTCTTCTTTCAAAGTTTTCCATATTTTCCTTTCCTCGCCGATTCTGTGGAGAAACTCCTCCTTCCTTACCTTATCAGTCCTTCTAATTTTCAACACTCTTCTGTTGCAACACACCTCAAAGAGTTTGACTCTCTTCTCGTTTTATCACAGTCCATATGCTCCAATTGTACAGTCTCAGAAATTTTTTCCTCTAATTAAAGCCTATGTTTCATATTACCAGACTTCTCTTGGCCAGCAATGGCCATTTCGCCAGTGGTAATCTTTTTCTAATGTCCGTCTTGCTCCGTCAATAATTGGTTATTTTACTGCCTTGGTAGCAGAATTCCTTAACTTCATCTCCTTCGTGACCATCAATCCTGATGTTAAGTTTCTCGCTGTGCTCATTTCTGCTGCTTCTCATTGCTTTAGTCTTTCTACGATTTACTCTAAATACATATTCTGTACCCATTAAATTGTTATTTCCATTCAACAGACCCTTTAGTTCTTCTTCACTTCCACTGAGGATAGCAATGTCACTAGCGAATCTTATCACCCTGAATTTTAATCCCACTCCTGAAAGGTTCTTTTATTTCGATAATTGCTTCTTTGATGTATAGATTAAAACCTATGGCGAAAGACTACATCCCTGTCTTACATTCTTTTAATCCAAGCACATCCTTCTCGCTCTTCCAGTCTTACTGTACCTTCTTACTGTCTCCCTGTGTAGCGTGCCCCTATTTTCCTCAAAATTTTGAACCTCTTACACGATTTTACATAGACGAACAGGTTTTCCAGGTCGAGAAATCCTATGACTGTGTCTTGATTTTTCTTTAGTCTTGTTACCATTATCAACCGCTACGTCAGAACTGCCTCTCTGTGCCTTTACCTTCCCTAAAGCCAAACCTAACGGAGAGAATCTTTATACGTAAAAGTAGCTTCAGGCATACCTCAAGGGAGTGGTGTAGTAACATTACAGTTTACAATATACAACCAAATGGATGGCGTTGAAAACTCCGTGAGGCTATAAGGAATAATGCTTTTGTAAATAGAGATATCGCAACGCTAAAAAATCATAGCACGTTGCAGGAAGATAGTTAGTGCTGAGACTTGTTCTGACATAAACAAATGTTACGTATTGTATGTAAATAGTCGAAAAGACACATTTTTGTTTGATCATACTACTGCTAAACGAACGCTGGAAGTAATCACTTTTGTTAAGTATGGAGGGTACGCAGACTAAGTGATTTAAAGTGAACCGACCACATAAAAGTAATCAGGGGAATGGAGGATGCCGGGTTGAGATTCACTGGAATAATTTCATTTGAATAATTCCACTCACGAGAGATGTAGCTTAAAATCTTCTTTTCACCGATGCTATGTCTTAACGTAGGACTGATAGGAGACAAAGAGACAATCCAAAGAAGAGCAATGCGTCTCATCGCGGATTCGTTTGGTAAGAGAAGAAAGGCATGGAGATGATCGTCCAGCGTCGTGGCAGATGCTGAATAACTGGTGTTGTGACTCAAGATGTGGTTTACTACTAAAATTATGTGCCCAAAACGCCAGGCTCGTGAACGCGTTCTTCCCGAACAATGGGAGCCGAGTGTGACCCGAATCGAATCCGCCTTGTGAGCTGGCCAGCCTGGATGTTGGTTTTAGGCGGTTTCCCACATCCAGCTAGTTGAATACCGGGCTGATATCCACGTTCCTCCTCCTATAGACGGTATGTGAGCATTTAGAAAACTTTCTCCCAGTTGCACGTGGGGTTTAATTTGGACACAGACAAATGGAGTACAGAGATTCAATGGGTGTTAATGATGACCATAAATGTTTGGTTTCTGTAATACAACTATCACGATCATTATAACTATTAAAACTGTGTTAGGATACCTTTTACAGCTATATCAGTACCCCGCAAACCACGTTGAAGTGGATGGCAGAAACGAACATGTCGCTTCCTCCAACATACACTCCTGGAAATGGAAAAAAGAACACATTGACACCGGTGTGTCAGACCCACCATACTTGCTCCGGACACTGCGAGAGGGCTGTACAAGCAATGATCACACGCACGGCACAGCGGACACACCAGCAACCGCGGTGTTGGCCGTCGAATGGCGCTAGCTGCGCAGCATTTGTGCACCGCCGCCGTCAGTGTCAGCCAGTTTGCCGTGGCATACGGAGCTCCATCGCAGTCTTTAACACTGGTAGCATGCCGCGACAGCGTGGACGTGAACCGTATGTGCAGTTGACGGACTTTGAGCGAGGGCGTATAGTGGGCATGCGGGAGGCCGGGTGGACGTACCGCCGAATTGCTCAACACGTGGGGCGTGAGGTCTCCACAGTACATCGATGTTGTCGCCAGTGGTCGGCGGAAGGTGCACGTGCCCGTCGACCTGGGACCGGACCGCAGCGACGCTACGGTCCCGCACACCGTTAGGCCGTCTTCCGCTCACGCCTCAACATCGTGCAGCCCGCCTCCAGTGGTGTCGCGACAGGCGTGAATGGAGGGACGAATGGAGACGTGTCGTCTTCTGCGATGAGAGTCGCTTCTGCCTTGGTGCCAATGATGGTCGTATGCGTGTTTGGCGCCGTGCAGGTGAGCGCCACAATCAGGACTGCATACGACCGAGGCACACAGGGCCAACACCCGGCATCATGGTGTGGGGAGCGATCTCCTACACTGGCCGTACACCACTGGTGATCGTCGAGGGGACACTGAATAGTGCACGGTACATCCAAACCGTCATCGAACCCATCGTTCTACCATTCCTAGACCGGCAAGGGAACTTGCTGTTCCAACAGGACAATGCACGTCCGCATGTATCCCGTGCCACCCAACGTGCTCTAGAAGGTGTAAGTCAACTACCCTGGCCAGCAAGATCTCCGGATCTGTCCCCCATTGAGCATGTTTGGGACTGGATGAAGCGTCGTCTCACGCGGTCTGCACGTCCAGCACGAACGCTGGTCCAACTGAGGCGCCAGGTGGAAATGGCATGGCAAGCCGTCCCACAGGACTACATCCAGCATCTCTACGATCGTCTCCATGGGAGAATAGCAGCCTGCATTGCTGCGAAAGGTGGATATACACTGTACTAGTGCCGACATTGTGCATGCTCTGTTGCCTGTGTCTATGTGCCTGTGGTTCTGTCAGTGTGATCATGTGATGTACTGACCCCAGGAATGTGTCAATAAAGTTTCCCCTTCCTGGGACAATGAATTCACGGTGTTCTTAATTTCCAGGAGTGTATATAGTGCTAAAGGACAATAAATGTAAAATAGGGTGATTAGAGTTCACATGATAACTTATTGACGATCCTCTCTTCAGTGCTCCATCCATGACTGGAATAGGAAAGCGCGCGGGGACGACAGTTATTCAAGAAGTACCCTTCATCCCGCCATTGTCTTGCGATGTGTCGATGTAGTTGCAGAAAAGAGCGATACACTGTAAGGTCATCGATGCGGAAAAATCTGATCGGTAGTCAACACTAGGAAATCGCATACCACGACGAGAAATATTGGGCAGAGAGACAGAACACAAAATGAAAATATAATTAGGTTTCAAATTAATTTTGATCTCCCAGGAGCACATAAAATGTAAACGAGGATTCTCCCCTGCTTGGATATGGGGTCTGCAACTTTCCGTGAGACATTCGATTCTAAAGCAGAACACACATATTTTTGCGTTATTGTGATAGCGCTTCAAGATCAATTACTTGGAGGAGTGGAAAAAAATAATAAGCCTCTAAATTCTTGAAATATGTGTCCTAGGGGAGAAAAAACAGAAATCTACATTTCAAAAGCTTTAAAAACACGTCTTATCAACAAAGATCCCTCTGTTATTTTGCAGCTTCTCGAAGGTATTGAATGTTAAGTAAACCTGTCGGTGTAGTAAACAGAAAGAAAATTGCCTAAGACTGGCCCATTACGCACTTCCCAATTATTCTACTAATCATATAGGAAAATATTATGCCATACTGGAATTCGAACTTGCCTGCAACCGACCAGTTGCCTTAAAAGAAAGTGTGAGAAGATATCTGTATGTACCGCAGATACGTTCTCACACCTACTTACGTGACGACTGTTTTATACAGGGTGATTCAAAAAGAATACCACAACTTTAAAAATGTGTATTTAATGAAAGAAACATAATATAACCTTCTGTTATACATCATTACAAAGAGTATTTAAAAAGGTTTTTTTTTCACTCAAAAACAAGTTCAGAGATGTTCAATATGGCTCCCTCCAGACACACCAGCAATATCAACCCGATACTCCAACTCCTTCCACACTCTCTGTAGCATATCAGGCGAAACAGTTTGGATAGCTTCTGTTATTTCTCGTTTCAAATCATCAATGGTGGCTGGGAGAGGTGGCCGAAACACCATATCCTTAACATACCCCCATAAGAAAAAATCGCAGGGGGTAAGATCAGGGCTTCTTGGAGGCCAGTGATGAAGTGCTCTGTCATGGGCTGCCTGGCGGCCGATCCATCTGTAAGTAGGCTGTTTAGGTTTTTTTATTGGTAACGCCACCTCTGTATGAAAATCACTGGCTGTGCCGTGTGCAGTCTGTAGCTGCTTTTCATTGTTGTAATACTCGCCATTGTAGTGTTAGGCAGCTGGCTGTGAACAGCGCGTAGCGTTGGGCAGTTGGAGGTGAGCCGCCAGCAGTGGTGGATGTGGGGAGAGAGATGGCGGAGTTTTGTAATTTGTCATGAACTGCTATATATATGATGATATCAAGGTAAATACATTGTTTGTTCTCTATTAATATCTTTCATTTGCTAACTATCCCTATCAGTAGTTAGTGCCTTCCATAGTTTGTATCTTTTATTTAGCTGGCAGTAGTGGCGCTCGCTGTATTGCAGTAGCTTGAGCAGCGAAGATTTTTGTGAGGTAAGTGATTTGTGAAAGGTATAGTTTAATGTTAGTCAGGGCCATTCTTTTGTAGGGAATCTTGAAAGTCAGATTGCGTTGCGCTAAAAAATATTGTGTATCAGGTTAAGGACAGTCTTGCATAATTTGTTCAAAGGGGATGTTTCATATGGCGACCCTGCCAGGATACCTCACTGGAATCTTCTGATTTTTTTCTTGTAGTTTGTGTAATTAGTGTAGCTTTTGTTTATTGCTAGCGCGTAATTGTAGAGAAAATTTCCTTTGTAGTTGCAGTCTTTCATTGTTGTACAGTAAAACAGTTGTGGTATGCATGTAGATTTGCACCAAGTATTTCGCAGCTGCAATTAACTAGATATTATTTTCAGTGCTATGTTATTGTGTTCCCCTAATTTTGCTCTTCAAATTGTGTTTTTCTGTGTTGTCGTGTGAAATACTGTGACAACAATGGCGTGTGAAAAACGTAATACTAGGCTCCAAAGTAAACTGAGAAATGACAGTGAAAATGAAAGCAGTGTGTTAGCGCCACCGAGTAATGAATTAACTGATGTTCAAATTAGTAATTTGGTAATTGTGCATAGGGAAATGGAGCGTGCGGCAAACAATAGCGTGGACAGGGAAACAATTAGTGAAGAGGGAAGCATTATCGATCGATCGGTCGGCAACAGCTCGCCTCAGGAATCGGGAATGACAGAACACAATATTGCAAATACTGTAGACTTAGGTTTTGGGTCTTCACCGTTTTCTCAAATGAGTCAAGACACATTTTCTGCTTGTCAAAATGTGAATGTTGCCGGTGAAAATGCACTGCCAAAAAGCATAGAGAAACAGATTCCGGACACTAATACATTATTATTGCAATTAATGCAACAAATGGAACAAAATCAGAGACAAACACAGCAAAAGCTTGAAAAATTAGACACAATGGAACAAAATCAGAGACAAACACAGCAAAAGCTTCAAAAGTTAGACACAGTGGAACAAAACCAGAGACAAACACAGCAACAGTTAGACGCAATGGAACAAAATCTTCAAAAGTTAGACTTATTGGAGCAAACTCTTGAACAAACACGTGAGGATTTAACTACTGAGTTACATCACATTGAATCGAAATGTCAAAAAGTCTGTAATGACGTAAAAACACAAATTTGTGAGCATTTCCAACCTATTTTTTCGCGTCATGAAAATGCACTACAGAATCACGAAGCAGCCATAAAAGAACTGCAAACTACTGTTCATGAAAATCATGAGACCTTGCAAGCTAAATTTGACTCAGTTGCATCTACCGATTCGGTTACGCAACTTGCAAAAACTCAGGAAAACTTAAAGGACACAGTAGATACTCTGAAACTTGGTTCAGAAAAACACACTGAGGAAATAAGTACACTATCGGATAAAGTAGCCGAACTTTCAGATCAGTTCACTAACTTATCTACAAAGGTAGATGATAATCTGAATGACACAAAACCGGTAGTCTTTAATGACACAGAAGAGTGCGAACAAATTAGGAAATTCAAACAAAATCAGAATCAAATTAATACGCAACACCAAAGAGAAATCCGGGATGTACAAGATCAGCTGACTCAGGTAATACAACAATTACGTAGTTCAGAGGCCACTCGCGCTCCAATACAGGAAGAGGGACATAGAAATACGGAACAGACACAAAATAACAACACAGGGCACTTCGGAAATTATGAAAGAAATTGGCAAGGTACACCGAATTTTGAGATGGAACCGCCGAAACGACGTAACAATGACCGATATGCGACTTGCCGACATGATGATTTTGACTATAAGCTGTTCATTACTACACGGAAATTCAAAACATTTAAGAATTCTGGCAACGACATTCATCCACAAGCATGGCTCCATCAATTCTCTCATTGTTTTCCTCCAAACTGGTCGTTAGAACACATATTAGAATTTATGTGTGGCTACTTAGAGAATGAACCAGCTGTAAGAATGCGATCGGTCATTCACGATTGCCACAGTGAAGGAGAATTTTACCATGCCTTCCTCTCAGCATATTGGTCTCAAGCCACACAAGACCGAGTAAAACATGGCATCATAATGATGAAACATTTCGAACAATCTGAATTCTCCAGTCTTGTGAAATATTTTGAAGACATGTTGCACAAGAATCAGTACCTGTCAAACCCATACAGCCCCTCAGAACTCATCCGCATTTGCTTAATCAAATTACCTGAACATTTACGACGTATTATTTTAGCAGGACGTTGCAAAGAAGACATTGAGGCTTTTCAGGGACTGTTACAAGAACTGGAAATTGACACTGACAATCGCGGAACGCAGGAGCACAACAATTACAGATCACATCCGTCGCAATTCCGCGATGAAAGAAATAATAACTGGACACGACAAGGCTATTCTCACAACACATATCGTGACCAAAACAGACACCACCCGTATGACAACCGTTGGCAGAGTGGTAATAATTACAGGGAAAGATCACCTCTCCGCGGTAATGACTATTACAGAGACAATCAGAGAAACAGACAATATGGGAACCAAAATAATTATTATTACGGGAGACAGAATAACTTTAGACGCAACGGTCCACCGTGCAGTGATAATTCAGGGAGAAATACTCCACCACTTAACCGAGAAGAAAGAAACTACAGGAAGTACCGACATAACGACAGACGTCAATTTCATCAGAACTGGCGGGATTCTAACACGGCTGGGCCCTCTCGGCAAGGCGCATTTGTAGAAGTTAGGTCTCCAAATCCCAATAACGACGCACGCCAACAAAGAGAAAGACAATGACTCGCACAGCAGGCAGCCGCGTGCGCCCGCTGGCTCCGAGAAAAATAACATACGCGCTAACCTTGAGAAAAACTCCAGTATTCTTTACCGACGTATACTGCATGATAATTGCGTTAAAGCTGAAACTCTGAGTACTATGAAGAGTAAAGGATAGCACCACACTTCACATGTAAAACCGTTTATTTAAAGATAATCTGTTTTTTTAACTTAGTCTTGGCTATAAAATGTTTCACTTTACATTACCAGTATGCTTTGTCAGACTTAGAATCTGTTGACATGCAACAATGTTTGAAGTTAAATATCCAGTCAAGAACCAAGGGAACTTAGACAAGTAATTATGAATGTATTGTTATTGTGATCAGACGACACAGTGTTATTGTGTGTGCACATTCTTGCTTGTTAGTTGCACGATTACGTAACGGCTATAAGGCTCAAATACTTAGAACATTTACCAGTACTGCTAATGAGATTTAATGCAACATTTTGGTTCACTTGAAAATACATTCTGGATTTAAAGTACTTTCTGTGAGATACCAGATGACACAGTGGTTAGTTTATGTGACAGCTACACGATTATATCACGACGCTACTAATGAGTGACAGTTTACAATGTTGCTGTTGCAGTGTTTCTGTTTTATATCTGCACAGTTTTTCTGTATTGTTCTGGAAAGTAAAACATGTTTTAGTAGTAACTTTTGTGGTATAGCAACAATGAGACAGCCTTTTTCGTGGCACAACAATACGTTACTGTACAGTACTTTCTTCATCACGCCAATAAGCGTAATAACTACGATATCTATACACAAAGCATTTCACTTTTGTTTATCTGAGGTAAGTACATTGACTTCTGCAGAACTTAGCTTTCGGAGGACGATAACTACGACACTTCCACAGAATTATCTTACAGCAAGACGCACATTTAGCGCTACAGGACACGCATTTGAGAGATTAATTTTGTACTTATGCCATTTATTTTTCAAGATGTTTGAATTACAAAGAAAGTTTTCCATGATACATTTCATTCCATTGCTGTAATCTGTAACACCTGAGGGTATAATTACATTAATCCTCAGGGAGGTACACGCTTACTTTGTGTACCATGTGTGTGGCAACCACAAGGAGCCCTAGCTAATATGGTATTTACTTATACAACTTTACACATCGGTACCATATTTCTCTAACACACAAATTACACAGCTATCTGATCATGTAACTGAGAGATAAACATTTTTTTTTACTACATCAGTGACAGATGTTTACGTAATTACACAGTTGGATAACTTCACACTTATGAAATTGTATTTTGCCTGTACTTTGTGAACTGTTCATATTTTTTTGGAACCATTGTGATACTATGAGAGCTTCGAATGATGTATTTGGTATGAGATCATGATTTTTAAGGTACGTTTGAGGTAGATGACACTATTGAAATGAGCAGAGAATATTTTTTAGGGTTTTGAAATTATTCCAGGAAGCTACGACGATTTTGAGATTTGGCTGAGGTTTTATGATGTTAATGATGACGATGTGTATTATGCTGCTGAGGTATGTTTATGGTCAAGAAGCTGATGCTATATGAGGAATTTGATTATGCTATGTATTTCATATGATGAATTATTAAAGAAGCGTCGACGAATATATATATGTGTAATAAGGTAAGGAGTAATGAGTAGCGGTTAGGAACTCTGCCTTGTGAAGACGTATGTTGGAAACCGAGAATCGTACTTTTAGAATTATGAAATGTGTGTAAATGCGTGAATGTATCACAATGCCGATGAAAATTTTTTTGGACACTGTTATATCAATAAGATCTTGTTTCTACAGATTTGCAACGCTAATTCTTGACCTATGAAATTTTTATATGCGACTGTCGCTGTAGCGAAAACTGCTGTCGTAAATATTTCGTTAAGAAAGGTAAGTGACCTTGATGTAATGCGTTGTGGCGCGCAGCTGGGCCAGCCGCCCGGAGAAAAAGCCATTAGGTGGAGAAAAAAAAAAGGGGAGGCCATTATCCTCGCTACTGACGTTCCTTTGTAGAAAGCATCGCAAATGCGACACGCTCATTACTTGGAAACATATCGTACTTTCTGATATTTACTGAAATGCCTAATGAAGTGACAAGAAATAGTTTGTCTACACACCTGATTATGACTACTGTCTTTCTAGATGAGCAAGACTGTCCTTAACCTGATACACAATATTTTTTAGCGCAACGCAATCTGACTTTCAAGATTCCTACAAAAGAATGGCCCTGACTAACATTAAACTATACCTTTCACAAATCACTTACCTCACAAAAATCTTCGCTGCTCAAGCTACTGCAATACAGCGAGCGCCACTACTGCCAGCTAAATAAAAGATACAAACTATGGAAGGCACTAACTACTGATAGGGATAGTTAGCAAATGAAAGATATTAATAGAGAACAAACAATGTATTTACCTTGATATCAGCTATTGACGTTCCTTTGTAGAAAGCATCGCAAATGTGACACGCTCATTACTTGGAAACATATCGTACTTTCTGATATTTACTGAAATGCCTAATGAAATGACAAGAAATAGTTTGTCTACACACCTGATTATGACTACTGTCTTTCTAGATGAGATATTTTTTTACTACTTATGAAATGCCACATGGCTATTGAACGATGTTTTTATGCTTTACTTTGTACATAGTTGCTTATTTCATTTGATATCTGGTTTCCAGCTGTCTTGTAGCATTGGTTTCATAAAATAAAATTAAATGCATTTGCTAATGTGAACACTTTCTGTCAACAGATCTATTAAATAATAATTTTGTGATCCACATTTTTCAAAAAAGGAGCACTTGGAAAGGAAATAACAATAAGGAGGGACTAGTAACAGTAAATGCATACATAATATTCTTTACAAGTACATGGTAATATTTTTTTTTACAATAAGTTGTTGTGGTGCACCACTTTAATTACTTAGACATTAAGATGTGATTATACATTTCCCTTATCTGCATTGTTATCTTAAGTGTACTATTTTTTCTGCTTGAGCTATGTCATGTTTAGGTATAAGTTGCTGCTGTTTGCCAGGCATAGTGTTATTGAATTTGACTTTGTATTATTCTGTTAAGCCAGTTTTACTAATGATTTATTTTTATTGTTTGCTGCACATTGCCTTAGATTAGTTGTAATATTACAATTGCTTTGCTAATTTCTTAATGCAGCTTGCTTCGCAAATCTGCGTCTTTTTTCATTGCTGTTTATATTAATTGTTTTATGTGATGCTGCATTGCCTCGTCCATTGGTATATATCTCTGAGCTCAGTAGATTTAAGTTAGCTTAAGAGGGGGTAGACTATATAAGAAACTAGCTATGATGGATTGGAAGAAATGCTTTGAGAAGCTATAAGAAAATGGTTTGGCCAAAATAGTGTTTTGAAAGAGGATATGAACCAAAAAAGTAGGGTTTAGGGACAACAGGTTTAGGTAGGATTTTCTTGGAAATAAATGATGAGATAAGATAATGGTAAATAAATAATGAGGTAAGAAATATGTGAACAGAATATAGAAAGCATGCTTGGATAGGATTTTTTTGGCAGGTGCAAATGTCGAAATAAGAGGAACGATCTATGGAATGAAGTTTTAGGTTGGACTGCAGTACCAAATGTTACACTGAAAACGAACCCTGTCCTTTCCATTGTGTTATCCCCCTATGTGTTTGTGTACCCTTGTGTATTTGTTTTCTTCCTGTCTCTGTGTAGTTTCATAGAATTTTTTACTCTTCTAATACTAAGCTACATTCACTATGATGAGGAATACTGTTATCCTCAAATATAAGTGGCATTAATAATATGTTATTTACCTTGTAAATATGCCTAGACATTATTTATTTTGTTTTATTTTAATGCTCATGTGTGAAGTTGATGTTTTGAAAGTTATTCTGAACTTTTATGTATCTACTTATCTCATAATTCCTGTAACATTGATGTATATGTTATTTTGATTCTTTTGTAAAGCCTATACTACAAATGTTATCTGTATTGTTATGTTCTTTAATGATGTATTTTGTACCTTTGTAATTGTACTCTCATGTTATAAAATTGTAATTGACAGCAGTTCATCAAATTAAGTAACTTGTAAGTTCCATTTCACTGCACACGTTTCTGTTGGTCATACTATATGGACAATATGTGACACGTAGGGACTGTTAGTGTTTGCACGTGTGTTAATAATTCAGCAAGGGACTGGATAACAGTATTGCTGGTTCTAAGGACAATTAAAAAACTTTGTGAGTGCACAAGTGGTGGTTTATGGACTTGCTATATTGTCCACAAGACTCTTCGATGGTGATTGTGCACCTGCACATTTGCAACAGATGGCTGCTGGCCGTCTCTACAAGGACTACAGTGGGTCTGCACCTCTGGTGGCCCACCAGTACCGTAATCTCTACAAGGACTACAGTGGGTCTGCGTCTTTGCTGACTCACCAATACCATTATTTCTACAAGGACTGCAGTGGGTCTGCACCTTTCATGACCCACCAATACCATTATTTCTACAAGGACTGCAATGGGTCTGCACCTCTGGTGGCCCACCAATACCGTAATCTCTACCAGGACTACAGTGGGTCTACTCTGTGATGACCTACCTACCAATGTTCTTCAAAACGTCGACTGACTCTGCTGTGGGTTTACTCTGTTGTGGCCCATTACCTGTCTGCATGTCGAGTCAGCACTGTCTTTCCGTTGGAAGGACAACACTACTACTTCAAGACTGCATGGAAATCCACTACGTCTGTGTGCATTGTCTTTTACTGCTCAGTCTTTGAGAAAAACACTGATATTTTACTGTGATGAACGATTAGGACTGTCTTTATGGACTGTGAGAAAGTTTAGCTTTTGACCAACATTGTATCAACAAGTGTGTGCATTTGATTTCTTTGTTATTGTAATTGTGAAAAAAAAATTTAACAAATATGTATTGGCCAGTGCCCAACAAAATTTGTAAAATTTTTTGTGGGGAGCATTGGGGCTATGTAAGTAGGCTGTTTAGGTTTTTTTATTGGTAACGCCACCTCTGTATGAAAATCACTGGCTGTGCCGTGTGCAGTCTGTAGCTGCTTTTCATTGTTGTAATACTCGCCATTGTAGTGTTAGGCAGCTGGCTGTGAACAGCGCGTAGCGTTGGGCAGTTGGAGGTGAGCCGCCAGCAGTGGTGGATGTGGGGAGAGAGATGGCAGAGTTTTGTAATTTGTCATGAACTGCTATATATATATGATGATATCAAGGTAAATACATTGTTTGTTCTCTATTAATATCTTTCATTTGCTAACTATCCCTATCAGTAGTTAGTGCCTTCCATAGTTTGTATCTTTTATTTAGCTGGCAGTAGTGGCGCTCGCTGTATTGCAGTAGCTTGAGCAGCGAAGATTTTTGTGAGGTAAGTGATTTGTGAAAGGTATAGTTTAATGTTAGTCAGGGCCATTCTTTTGTACGGAATCTTGAAAGTCAGATTGCGTTGCGCTAAAAAATATTGTGTATCAGGTTAAGGACAGTCTTGCATAATTTGTTCAAAGGGGATGTTTCACATCGCCTCGGGTAGCTGACGTTCAGGTTTCATAACTAACCTTTTTCGTAGGACTCTCCATACAGTTGATTGTGGAATTTGCAGCTCTCTGCTAGCTCTGCGAGTCGATTTTCCTGGGCTGCGAACAAATGCTTGCTGGATGCGTGCTACATTTTCATCACTCGTTCTCGGCCGTCGAGAACTTTTCCCTTTGCACAAACACCCATTATCTGTAAACTGTTTATACCAACGTTGAATACACCACCTATCAGGAGGTTTAACACCATACTTCGTTCGAAATGCACGCTGAACAACTGTCGTCGATTCACTTCTGCCGTACTCAATAACACAAAAAGCTTTCTGTTGAGCGGTCGCCATCTTAGCATCAACTGACGCTGACGCCTAGTCAACAGCGCCTCAAGCGAACAAATGTACAACTAAATGAAACTTCATAGCTCCCTTAATTCACCGACAGATAGTGCTTAGCTCTGCCTTTTGTTTTGCAGAGTTTTAAATTCCTAAAGTTGTGGTATTCTTTTTGAATCACCGTGTATAACCTGTTATGTATTTTTCGACGATGACTTGTGTTTCATACAAGACGGACGATTTATGACGTTGTAACACTTGAAAATGACATAAGAGCGAAATCTAGCTAGCGAAATAAATACAATATATACTGTCAAATGTCATCCTTTCGAAAAGAAGAGGAAACATTAAATTAAGTTGTCTTTTGATTTTCCACAACGACAGATAATTAGAAAACAATGTCCGGAAAAGCACTCGCCAATTGGTATCGACGCAGAGCTCTTAACGTTTAAGGAAACGGACGAGAAGCAATTAGTATTTCGATTCTGCGTAAGCGTTAAAGACACACGAGGTCATTCAGAAGGCGCAATATCGTAATGAAACTTTCCCAGTTCATTTAGGAATGGTACGAACTTTTCGTAACAGAAGAGAATCTGTATCGTTCGAGTATTCTGAAATAGGTTGGTGCGTAATATGGCCGTCTAAAATGAGTTCCACACTGGTGTGAGCATTCGACGCAGAATTTACCAGAGGCATCAGTCCGCAAAATGAATCGACTAGGGGCGCAGAGCGTGATTACAACCTCCCATTTGAAAGGCTGATGGCCCAACTGGTACGAGGCCCTGCTTGCAACGTTACTGTTTATTTCTTGTTTCATTTGGTTCTCAATGCAGTCTGCGAATTAATTTAGGTCTTCATATCCGTGTTAGAGAATTTTACTTAGCGAGTTGTATATATTGTGTGTGTGTGTGTGTGTGTGTGTGTGTGTGCGTGCGTGCGCGCGCGTTCCAAGTGCGAGCAAGTAATGTAGGAAGCAGATTCGGAATCAACAAATTTCACACATCGTAGCATGTAAAACATTACTAGTATTTCCCCTTGCAGCGTGGAAAATGTTAATAACCTCGCGTGTTGTGCTTGTTATTCGATTACAGTGCCAACAAACACAAAACTGTTATTAACTACGGACTCCTCCAGTGGCAATATAGAAGTTCACATGGCGCTCTCTCTCTCTTCCTCTTTTCTACTCGTGAATCTAGAGCGCAATTAATTTACACGATCCAATAATTTCATTGCAAGTTCAAAAACGACACCGAACGAAGTAATTTACACAAAGTAGCGTACAAAAACTGAACTTTTTGTAGGGGTTAAATCAATAGCACCGAGCCACGATGTGAATTCGTTGTATCAGTGAAGTTATTACCCCACGCTCCCAATGATAATCCTTTAGCTCCTCTTATGACGGGAAAGTTATCCGGACAAAATATTACTCGTTCTTTCGAGTGCTGCAGATGGTGCATAGGTGGCTTAAGGTCATGTGACACTCCACGATAGAATTAATTCATGTGGAATTCAAGTGGTTTGTATGGGACATTTTGGTATATGGAATTAGCGGAGCAGGGGTGACGTGGAGACGTGAGAGATTGTTAGAAAGGAGTTATTGTGTTTCGACTAGCCCATAACCATACAGTTAATGAAGTTGCCTTATTTGCCCGGGTAAGGAAGTGGAATGTCCAATTTGTCTGTAAGGCAAGGTGTGCCAAGTAACATGGCGTCAAAATATTGGTCGTAAAAATAAGCTGACCGACATAGACCAGAGACGGGTGTCTCGTCTAGACAGTGACAGTCGGTTTCAAACCTGAGAGGAACTGCTGCTGTCTGTGAATATCCATCTCGAACCGTTTCCGAACCAACACTTAGAAAGGAAAAGCATGCAATTGATATTTGGGGTAAGGTATTTCGCACAAGGCCATTGCGCACGGCAGTACACAAAGCTGCACGTTTTAAATGGACCAGATGATAAAGAAATTGGACAGCAGCTGGTTCAGTACAGTGCAGTCCGACGAATCGCCATTTTGCCATGCTGCCTCTTATGAAATGATGTTAGGCATCGACTGCGCCAACGGCGTAGTGTGGTGGTGAATCCACAGTTTGTTGAAAGAGTAGTTCTTCCATTTTTGTGGTGGTTGTGATGGTGAGGGGAGGAGGTTGGGGTGGGGGGAGATGTGTTCCAAGCATGAATTGTGACCAGTGATTCAACCTGCCGTGGAAGGAGGGTGTTCAAAAAAAAATGGTTCAAATGGCTCTGAGCACTATGGGACTCAACATCTTAGGTCATAAGTCCCCTAGAACTTAGAACTACTTAAACCTAACTAACCTAAGGACACCACACACACCCATGCCCGAGGCAGGATTCGAACCTGCGACCGTAGCAGTCCCGCGGTTCCGGACTGCAGCGCCAGAACCGCTAGACCACCGCGGCCGGCGAAGGAGGGTGTAAATGCGTTTATCCACAGACGATTGGTAGCAGCTTGTGGAGAGTGTACACCGTCACGAAAAGTGCTCTTGCAACATGACAACTATCGTCCCCACTCGAATCGGAAAAATATTGCTGCCATAACTGAAATGGGGCACAGCCACAACCACCATATGCCTCCTGACTTGAGCCCGTCTGAGTACCACCTATTCGGGGTTATGAGGAAACTTCTGAGCCAGTACCATTTCATAGACATACAGGAACTGTTGAGTAGCTGTCCTGCAATGGGTGCGACAGACTCCAGAAAAGTTGTGCGACGAGGGCCTACAGAAGTGAAAAGGGGCAGGTCAGGAGGATATGATGGGCTTGGCAGTGCCAGGCCCCTCATTTAAGTGCTGGAAGCCGTGGTTTTCCGACTCATATGGGAACGAGCATTCTCTTGGCGGAAGGGCACGTTTCGTGACGGTGCATACTCTCTGCACACTGCCGCTAATCGCCTGTGAATATGCGCAGTGTTAACACCCAGCTTCCTTAAACACCACGTGATACAGCGATGTCCTTAATGATCACACTCCTCACTGTATGGTCACATGATGACAGGAGCTAGAAATACGACAGTACTGTGCAGACCTAACGCTTGTAGTGATAATCCCGCCACCTGCGGTTGGACCTAAGTATTTCATAATGTTGAGACAAATGGCGCACCATTAATGATGGAAAAAAAGTGAAATGATATATTGTATTCTATGTTAACGGGGACCTAGAAACGACGGAAAGGCTCCGTCCCCGCCGCAGCCGCAGTGGTCCACAACCCCACGACGACTACCGCAGTCCACTTCACCCCTCCGCCGCCCCACACCGAACCCAGGGTTATTGTGCGGTTCGACCCCCGGTGGACCCACTACGGAACGTCTCACACCAGACGAGTGGAGCCCCCATGATTGCTTGGTAGAGTAATGGTGGTGTACGCGTACGTGGAGAACTTGTTTGCGCAGCAATCGCCGACATAGTGTAACTAAGGCGGAACAAGGGGAACCAGCCCGCATTCACCGAGGCAGATGGAAAACCGCCCAAAAACTATTCACAGACTGGCCGGTTCACCGGACCTCGACACAAATCCGCCGGGCGGATTCGTGGCGGGGACCAGGCGCTCCTTCCCGTCCCAACCGCGCGGGCTGAATTGAAATACAGTCTGGGACACCCCTGGTATATCGCTTTTGAAATTGACAGCTTAATCTTATAGTCGACATGCTCAGATCTAAAGATGGCTCAGTGACAGTGAAACCGGTCTAAACGTTACAGATTTTAGTCGCTTTTCCTCTAGGATATAGGCAGATTATTTGCGATTTAGTTTTTGCAATATGCAGCTGTAGTCATCCCAAAAAATGCTGCTCAACACGTCTTTCATATAAAGCGCACTGTCGATAAAATGCATCTGTTTGTTTCCTGTTATAAGCAAAATGATCTTTGATGTGTAATATTACATGCCTATGCCACAGAGCGTAAAAAAATGGTCCAGTGCGATATTCGTTTTATCGTTATGTACAAACAGGTACAGTAAAGCAGGAAGAGTAATCCATACTGCAGCAGCGCGACAAACTAATATCACACTAAATCAATCTGAGATCCTTCTATCGTATAGGCAATGTCAAATTTCGATCTGAAAATAATTTTCTTTGTATTTAGAAACAAATCCGATGAATTTCGTCGATACCGAGCTTCGCATGAAACTGTGTTGGCTGCCTCCAGCTACACATTGCAGAAACGACATTGGAGATGAAATTTTCCTGTCAGATTAAAACTGTGTGCCGGACCGAGGCTCGAAATCGGGACCTTTGTAGTTCGTGGGCAAGTGCTCTACCAACTGAGCTACCCAAGCACGACTCACGGCCCATCGTCACGGCTTTACTTCTGCCAGTTCGCAGGAGAGCTTCTGTAAAGTTGGGAAGGTAGGAGACGAGGTACTGGCAGAAGTAAAGCCGTGACGATGGGCCGTGAGTCGTGCTTGGGTAGCTCAGTTTGTAGAGCAATTGCCCGCGAAAGGCAAAGGTCCCGAGTTCGACTCTCGGTCCGGCACACAGTTTTAATCTGCCAGGAAAGTTTCATATCAGTGCACACTCCGCCTGCAGAGTGATAATCTCATTCTGGAGACATTGGAAATGTCTGCCGAAATACCAGAGAATACACGCTTGACGTCTCTTAGTAGAAAGATCCGGTATATGTAATCTGCACGGACAATAAAATTCAGTGTACAGACAACGATTTCTCGAAAACAGACAGGCGCTATGTAATGAAGTAGTAAAAAAATATCCACGAAGTTATGCCAGCTGCGAATTCTGGAGTTCTTTGGGAAAAGCACTTCATCTCACCGTTTAAGAGCACTGCAGATTATTCTGAACGGAATGTGTGCCTTTTACGATGAAATACGACGAAGTGGAGTGTCTTGTGGCGGGAAATATATAGTGCCGGAGTAAGTCATTGCTGTGTCGCTTGCGGTAGCAATTTGTCTGCGAGCGGCGAAACTGCGCAAAGCTGTGAATGGGCCGGCTAGACGGGGCCCGGCGTCTGCCGGCTGCCGCCTCAGGAACAGCTGCGGCGCAACTTGGCCAGAGAGGCGGCAGCCGCCCCACCCCTGGCACCGTCGCAACCCGCCACACGCCTCTGCCGCTGCCGCCGCCGTCGATTATCGATTCGGAGCGAGTCGGCGCGGTTCGACGCGGTGCGACCGCGCGCTGCCACTCATTAGGGGACGGGAGCGAGCGGTCCGCTAAGCGAATTACGCGCTCCATTTGAAGTGCCGCGCCAGGTGACTGCGGCGTCCTCCAGCGTCCTCACCTTTAACGGCTCCCCCAACTGTCGAGTCTTTTACTTCACGTCCCTGTAGAATTTCTTCAGCTCGCCCATTACTCCACCTCACTTCCCATTTCTTCTCTTTGCGTCGCGCGCTCGGATAGAAGAGACTGTAAAGGTTTAATTGCACTAATCCCCTAATGCGCTGCCAACTTTAGGGTTCGACAGCTCGGAATGTAGACGTTCTTCAAAGGAAACAGACGCCTGAAGGCAGTAAAACGAGTGACTGCAGCTAAATGTCTGCCGACGTCCATCGCGAGCACATAATGCCATTTCGTCTCATGTTCTCTATTCTGCTGCGTCAGAAATTTTGCCTAATGGAAATCCTACTGTAGCCTCTTTGCGTTATTTTCCATCCAATTTGCGGGATCATTATCGTTACATTTTGCCTTGCGACTGATACCGAAAGAGAAATTAAGCTCTTACTCAGTCTTACACTTGGATTTAACTTGTTGATGATGTCTGTCAATAGCTATGATTTGTTTTGCATCTGATTAACGATGTCACTTTATACGTGAGGATAGTGTGTAGCTTGCCGAAACTGGTTGTTTAGTAAAGTGACAATACAGCTGTATGCAAGCCCGGATTTTCCAAAATTTTCTAGTAGCTATTAATCAATGCCTCCTCAAAAAAAATGTGAACAATATTTGTGCCTATAGACGACCTAAGGCTACTGCATGTGCCTGCGATCATTATACTAAAATGTAGACTTTCACGGCCGGAAATATCATGTCCATTATAATTATCCGGGCTGTTATGCCGTGGTCGGTTGATGAATTTTGTCTCAATTCCCAACGCTTCGTCTCCGACTGCGGAAGACATCAAATGGCTCTGAGCACTATGCGACTTAACTTCTGAGGTCATCAGTCGCCTAGAACTTAGAACTAATTAAACCTAACTAACCTAAGGACATCACACACATCCATGCCCGAGGCAGGATTCGAACCTCCGACCGTAGCGGTCACGCGGTTCCAGACTGAAGCGCCTTTAACCGCACGGCCACACCGGCCGGCGGGAGACATCTTCAAGGGGGTCCGTAGGTCGATGGAAGGTCCAACACACCCACTGTCTCGCTACTGACTGACCCCCTTGAAGATGTCTCCCGCAGTCGGAGACGAAACATTGGGAATTGAGACAAAATTCATCAACCGACCACGGCATAACAGCCCGGATAATTATAATGGACCTGCGATCATTATTACTAGTCATTGTACTTATCCATATCTGTCGCTTTATATCTTTATCGTTTTGAATACACCTTAACGTTTTTCGGCGACAGCCATAATCAGAATCACATTAAAAAAAAAAAAAGAAAACTTGAGACCCTGTACCTTGTCAGTTACAATTACACTTGTACAGGATGACAATTGTTGAACTACATGAAAAAAAGTAAGTTAGGTACAAACTACGTCGCGCATACACTTTGTTCAACGTGTAAACGTCACTACAGAAATTCAGATTTACTTTATGAGACGTTCGATATGCCTGCTATCATGGGCGATGATATGGGGCAGACGAATAGCGAAATTCTGCATGACCCGCTGAAGTGTAGGAAGATCTATGCTGTCAATGACCTCCTGAACCGCTGTCTTCAGCTCATCAATGGTTTTCGGGTTATTGCTGTACACCTTGTCCCTAATATAGCGCCACAAAAAGGAGTCGCTTGTTTTCAGATCCGGAGAATATGGCGAGCAGTCGAGGCCCATACCAGTGGCCTCTGGGTACACCGAAGTGAGAAAGTGGTCCCAAAAGTGCTCATAGAGGACATCAAACATTCTCCTGCATCGATGGAGTCGAGTTCCATATTGCATGAACCACATCTTGTCGAAATCAGGCTCACTTTGGATAATGGGCACGGAATCATCTTCCAATGCATTCACGTACAGTTCGGTAGTCACTGTGCTATCAAGGAATATCACACCGATTATTCCGTGACTGGACTATGTACACCACACCGTAACCCGTTGGGGGTGAAGAGACTTCTCGATCGCGAAATGTGGATACTCAGTCCCCCAATTGCGGCAATTTTGCTTGTTGACGAACCCATCGAAATGAAAGTGGGCTTCGTTGCTGAACTAAACCATGCATGCGCTTACCACCAGGCACCGCGGCCAAACGTGCAATTCGAACGTCCTAACGCAAACCGTTCAGAAGTTATGACGATTTTATTTCATATATTTGAATAATTTTCACCCTGTAGAATGTCTAGTCATGACTATTAATGGTACAAGTGTACGCATAACTGACGAGATAAAGTGTATCGAGATTTTAAAATGTGATTCTGATGACAGCTGTGGCCTAAACGCGTTGAGGTGTATTTACAAAATGAATAAGTAAGTAAATGGAAATAAATATACAATACCGATCAAGATCGACAGTTAAGCCTAACAATATTTGTCTCATGCTGTTGTCTTCTCGACTTTATTACCGGCAAATGATTACAGTGATAAAGGTCATCTTACACCGTTGTGATAGAGCAAAGCTAGTCATGCTACAGAACCATTCTTCTTTACGGTTACCATCTTAGTCGGTTTCTGACTTGAACAGACACGAAACAAATGGAGTGAGAAGTAACCGGTATCATAAGTTATGTGATTCAATTTGTAAACCGAGCGAGGTGGTGCAGTGGTTAGTACACTGGTCTCGCAGTCGGGAGGAGGACGGTTCAAGCCCGCATCCGGCCATCCTGATTTAGGTTTTCCGTGATTTTCCTAAATCGCTTCAGGCAAATCCCGGAATGATTCCTTTGAAAGGACACTGCCGATTTCCTTCCCCATTCTTCCCTGAACCGATGACCTCGCTGTTCGGTTCCCTCCCCAAATCCACCATCCAATCAATTTGTAAGTTGCCACTACTTTCCATCTACAATCGCGTTTGATGTATGCGTGCTCGAGCTGTACACAGAGGAGACAAAAGTCATGAGGCAGCGATATGCATGCATACAGAGCAGCAGTATCGCCTGCAAAAGGTAGGGAAGTGCATTGTCGAAGCTGTCATTTGTGCTCGGGTGATGCATGGGAAAAGGTTTCCGACGTGATTACGGCGGCGCGACGGGAATTAACAGCCTTTTAATGTGGAATAGTAGGTGAAGCTAGGCACATGGGACATTCCATTCGAAAATCGTTAGGGAACTCAATATTCCATGATCCACACTGTTAAGAGTGTGCCGAGAATACCAAATTTTATGCATTACCTTCGAGTAGGTGCAATGCAGCGGCTGATGACCTTCACTTAACGACTGAGAGCAGCAGCCTTTGATTGGAGTTGCCAGTGGTAATAGACAAGCAACGCTGCATGAAGAAACCGCAGAGATGAATGTGGGACCTACGATGGGCTTATCCTTTAGGTCAATGTGGCAAAATATGGCGTTAATAGCCTACGGCAGGAGACTAATGATGCGAGTGCCTTTGCTAACCGCACGATATCGCCTGCAGCGCCTCACATGGGCTCGTGACCATACTGGTTGGATTCTGGGCGATTGGAAAATCGTGGACTGGTCAAATGGTCTCGATTTCAGTTGGTAAGAGCTGATGATAGGGTTCCAACACAGCGCAGATCGTGGACCCAAGTTATCAACAAGGTTCAAAAATGGTTTAAATGGCTCTGAGCGCTATGGGACTTAACATCTGAGTTCATCAGTCCCCTAGAACTTACAACTACTTAAACCTGACTAACCTAAGGACATTACACACACCCATGACCGAGGCAGGATTCGAACCTGCGACCGTAGCAGTAGCGCGGTTCCAGTCTGAAACGCCTAGAACCGCTCGGCCACCACGGCCGGCTATCAACAAGGCACGGAGCAAGCTATTGGTGACTACATAATGTTGTGGGCTGTGTTTACATGTAACGGGCTCGATCCTCTGGACATTCGGCTACTTTGAGATCAGTTTCAGCCGTTCATGGACGTCATATTTACAAACAGCGATGGAATTTTTACGGATGACAATGCGCCATGACACCGGGCCCCAACGGTTCGCGCTTGGTTTGAAGAAATTTCTGGACAGTTCGAATGAATGGTTTGCCAATCTAGATCGCCCGACATTAATACCAGCACTGAGCCGTGCTGCGGCTCGCGTTGGTTCTGTTGGTTTCCGTCCTCTGTTTTAGGCCAGACCGTATCGTTTAGTTGACATGGTTGCGATGGTTTGTATTCTTCTTCTGTTGACTGGCGCCACTTGGTTTCGCAAGCGTTGCCTGTCTGCTGGTGGTAGCAGCGGTGTTATCGATATGTAGTAACTGTGGCCCTATCTTCGGGCTGGTCGTTGTTCTTCCGGGTCGTGTGAGTGAGCAGTTTGGTTGGTGACTCCGGAGGAGCCAAGAGGACAGTGCGAGAACACGCTGGTGGTAGCAGAGGCGTCATCGATATGTAGTAACTGTAGCCCTATCTTCGGGGTGGTCGTTGTTCTTCCCGGTCGTGTCAGTGAGCAGTTCGGTTGGGGACTCCGGAGGAGCCAAGAGGACAGTGCGAGAACACTCTGGGACCTTTGGCAGCACGCATGCACTGCCGGATGTGGTCACGAGGGTACACAGCTGTGGTCGCGAGGGTACACGACCTAGTCGTAAACCGGATCCAACAAGCTTTGAGTGGATTTTAATCCTAGTAGTGAAACCTCCACATTGTGAGATCTCGCAGTTCTCCAGTGACTTGAGCTCTTGTTGCTGCTCGCAGTGTCGCCGAGACGAAGAGCAGTGAGTGGAGTGCTTGGAGAAGGCGGATCTAATTAGCCTTCCTCGACCTCTTGCTACTAATGGCTGCATTCTGTGTGTTACTATTTGTTAAGTTCAACCAGCGTTATTTTTCCTGCCTGGTGGCCGCTAACGTCCCAGTGACCTGCCCAGGAGGTTAGTGTATGTGACGGCAGTGTACGTTTTCTCCCTTGCCGCTGCTGTCCGGTAAGGTGTGTAGTTTTGACAGTTTCCTTGATTTGTAGGTCGATTCTTCCACTCTGGTAATATCCTTTGTCCTTTCGGACGCTCCAAACACAGAATTCTGAGGACGTAGTGCTGACCGCCGGTTCCAGCTTTGGCGTGGTGTTCCATCGTTGCAATGGTTAACGGACGTTAGATAGCTTCAGCAGATTATCGTTAGTCATTCGTTAGACTGCCCCTAGACTGAGTTACCGTCTTGTGAAGTGAATGCAACTCTTGGCTGCCTTTCTCATCGCTCGTGAAAGTGTTTTGGGCCTGACCTACTCAGAGGTCGATTCCTGGGGCACCATCTGTGACCTTTAATCAAATAAAATTCATAACAAGTTACATTTTAAGGCTTTCATGTTTTCAATTCTAGTTATCAGTTCTTTGTAAGAACTATTACTTTGCAGTAACGTCCCTGGAAATCATGGCTTCAGAATAAAGAAAATGAAAGGAAATGAGTTATTTAATAAAATATTAATTCTTTTAATTTACAGACTGTTAATGTAACTGTACTTTCGATTTAACTGATTTATTGCTTAAAAAATACTTACGGTTTAGTTTTCACAAATTATAAACTGACTAACCTCGTAATTACAATGACCTACGCATTGCTCCTAACTTTTATGTAATAACTGTAAAAATACTTAATTAAATGTTTGAGTTTCCTAAAGAGATTAGTCCTTTCTTATATGTCAATAACAACAAAAAATGTAGGAGACCTTGTGGTAATTTCTTCAGATAATGTTATTTCATTTATGTAAGAATTATTTGTTAGTACTTTTCCTCAGTATAAAGCAGTTGTATTAAAATATGCTTGAAGTAGAGTGCACGGTGTGTCTTCTGTGCATTGTACAGTACTACTGTCACAAACATCGTCAAAAAATTATGTTCAGGAACACTTTTGTTCCTGTCTTTTATGATATGAGTGGATGTGAGTGGATGTGAGTGACTTTCATTGATTTTGATACATCACATGCTGAAGCCATCTCGTACATTTTCGTTGTTGTGGTTCAGTGTGTTTGCGCTGTTGCTACTTGCGATATTCTAGATGCAGTTTGCACTCCGTGCTACTTCTTCTCAGTTACAGACGTAAGTGGGAGAACAGTTTTATGACAACGGAAACGCACTCCACAGTGCGTCTTCTGTTCTATATCGGAGCCTTTAGTAAAACGGGGTCTGTCCTGTGCGTGAAAGGCGTGATACGTTAGATCACCGAATTTTCATCATGTCATGGTAGACAGGTTCAGGATGCGTGTATTGGCATATGCTATGGGAACAGAGTGACTAACCATTTGGGAACTTTTAATGTAGTGCAATGTACAAGTGGATCCGTACAAAAACCGCTGACTCAAAGTCATACCTTTCACAGAATTTATGCAGCATTGTTTTCTCATTGAATGCTAATAGTTTTACCGTTGACGCTCTCGCACGTGCTGTTCCGGTTGTACGTGACTTGAAGAAATCACATGTATTTATTCTTAGATTTTACCAGAAAACGACGCTGTCAACTTGTAGACAGTTAAATAATCGTGATAATTTTCTAGAATACTCATCTCACCGAAGACATAATTGAAACTGCTAACTACAAGTTTCTCATAACATATTTCAACATCTAAATCTACATCTATAACCCAAAAAACATGGTGAGATATATTGCACAGGTAACGTAACACTGCAATAGGTATTAATAAGATTTTTCCAAATCATGGCAGGGATGGTGCAGCAGCCAGCAGTATATCAAGAACGAAAAGATAGGCTACGTCGCAGTGTTGTAAAAATTAAATATTTACCAACTAAGCGTTTCGCCTGATACAAGAATCTTGAGATTGGTTGCTACTAAATGGTGTTAGGCACATGGGATACCGAGCATACGGAACGTCCCAGCAAATAATAACCCTCGTCAAATATATGGAATCTCTGAACCACGTACTTGTGAGGCATGAGACGTAGTCCAGTGAATACAAAACCGGATGAGCCTTACGTTGGTCTGTCACCATGCAAACATGTCAGATGTGTAGTTAGTTATATCCGCGCTATGCATGTAATTAGTTTTCGCGTAAATACCTCTGTGCGCACAAGTACGGGGTTGTTCAAAAATGGTTCAAATGGCTCTGAGCACTATGGGACTTAACATCTGTGGTCATCAGTCCCCTAGATCTTAGACCTACTTAAACCTAACTAACCTAAGGACATCACCCACTTCCATGCCCGAGGCAGGATTCGAACCTGCGACCGTAGCAGTCGCGCGGTTCCGGACTGAGCGCCTAGAAGCGCTAGACCACCGCGGCCGGCTACGGGGTTGTAATATATTTCTAATTTACTCATTTATTATGGCATCTTTAGTATAATATGTTTATCTCCATCGTCTGTTACCTTCGGTATCACGGGATTTTCCACTCCCATGGGTCCCACTAACCTGTGACCATTCGTGTTTCCCTTCCTTGTGTAATTTCAGTATCCCCTTGTAGTCCTGATCGGTATCACTTTCACATGCTTCAGAAATATTCTAGAATGGGAAGCACTAGTGTTTTGAAAGCAATCTCGTATGTATACTTACTGGACTTTCAAATGGTTCAAATGGCTCTGAGCACTATGGGACTTAACAGCTATGGTCATCAGTCCCCTAGAACTTAGAACTACTTAAACCTAACTAACCTAAGGACGTCACACAACACCCAGTCATCACGAAGCAGAGAAAATCCCTGACCCCGCAGGGAATCCTGGATTTTCGCAGAATATAAGTGAAACGAAGTTTACCACTTACTTTTCTTGCAATTGAACCTATTTTATCCATTTAATATCCCTACTATTTATTACACCCAGGTATCTATATGAGTTGACTAATTTCAGTTGAGTTGACTAATTTCAGTTATGAGTCACATATATATTTTGCTTATTGTGAAGTATAAAATTTTATGTTCTGAAAATTTAAAGCAAGTTGCTAATCTTTGCATGACTTTGAAATCTTATCAAATGTGTAGCCTTTTTCAAACTGCAATTCTTAATAGATAACTGCATCATCGGCAAAACTCTTAGGTCAATTTTAATATCGTCTTGCAGGATGCTAATATTCTGTATGAACAACAAGGGTCTCAAACCACTTCCCTGGTGCCCGCTGGAGATACGCCTGCCCTAGTAGGACATCTTACATCCCGTCACAGATTTCTTTAGGTACGCAAGGTGATCGCACTTTCGTTCATTAGTGTTGGTGTAGTACTGAGGTATATGCTTTTCGCAGGTCCAGACATACTGCATCCACTTGCTTGCCTTGATCCATGGGCTTCAGGAGGATCGTTTACACACAGTATCGCTTAGTGTGTGCGGGGTCCTCTAGTTCCGGCCAGATTCGGAGTCGCAGCACATTTCAGTGTAGGTACTTGGATAACTTTGAATAGGTCGAGTAGGACCTGTTGCGGGGCCAGCGAGTTCG
The DNA here is from genome assembly GCF_023898315.1 of Schistocerca nitens. NCBI lineage: Eukaryota > Metazoa > Arthropoda > Insecta > Orthoptera > Acrididae > Schistocerca > Schistocerca nitens. The sequence goes on along the minus strand of NC_064617.1, from coordinate 418,855,411 downwards.
GCCGACTTTGCGCCCCGTTGACACACTTCCAGCGCTACCTACAGCGCAGTCCTGGTTTATGAGCAACTCTCCAAGTCAGCTCTGTCAGTAGACGACTCGCTCTCTTGTCCTTCCTATGTTGTTACCACTCTTCCTACTGAAGTGCCCCGCCACGGTTTCCTATGCCTTGTCACTGATAAGTGATGTTTATTTTGGAAATTCATGATGTATCTTCCTTCATTTAATCTATTCCTCAGTGTTAACCTTTGTTGCCACTCCATGACAATTTCGGCAATGTGACTGTTAAATACCGTTGTAGATGGCTGCAACCTTGCTTTTGACAATTATTTTCCTACGCGTCTATGTTCTGATTATAAAGAGGACAGACTAAACAAGTGTCTTTGGATAGCGTCTCTAACTCGCTATAGAACAAACGTTCTTCAAATGTAACAGATCAAAACTCATTTCAAAATCATATGCTATGCCTATTTCAACGCTAAGGTCTCTCCGTCTATGTGTAACTTTTTTCAGTGTAGAAGCATTAAATGTACAATACCGTCGTTGTCTGAAATTTTTTAATCTATCAGACGAGGTGTTCCATTCAGTGCTTTTAGCGTCATTCCAATAAGCATAAGGTAAGCTTTGTACACTGCATTCGCCAGGTCAAATATAAACAGTTTTCATTTTGCTACAATATCACTTTAAAATTCGTTAGCTCATGGTTGGAATAATACAATGATATGTTGATAATTAATACTTTGGGACCGTCTAATCACAAATGAATGAAATAGTTTCTGTGCCATTGTTCTTTGCAAGGCATCCTCAGTGGCCTGGAATATGTACATATGTTTGTTTATATTATTTGGTTTATATTTAGGACGTTGTATATATAGGTTGTATACAGTTCTGGTATTTATTGGTTTTCTATAATGCAGTCAAAATTTAAAGTTCTACATTACATTATGACTAAATCATATTTTGTGGATGTTGCTCTAGGTGTTGTGTTCTTGTTCATTTGTTACAGGTATTTTTCTTGCCATAATTGCTATTTGAAACTTCGTTTACACACTCCACTGCACTAGGAACTGAACACACGTTTTGGTTTTATATTTTGGATGTTGATGCCAACTGCCAGATCCCTATTGTATGTTTACCTGTGGTAACTGTGATGTGACCTGTGTGTGTGTGTGTGTGTGTGTGTGTGTGTGTGTGTGTGTGTGTGTGTGTGTGTGTGTATGTGTGTGTGTACGCGTGTATTTGTTGTATTATGGCTATAGGTACAAATGGAATGATTTCTTTTTTGGCTTATCATTTCTTTTATTAAGTTTAGTTGAGTGTCTGTATTGATGTAGACGTTCACCACATGTTTGTTCTCAGCAATGGTTATCTGGATGTGGCAGCTTCCCTATATGTAAACCACATACTATAAACGAAAATATGTACATACAGCAGGCCACTGAAGATGCTATGCGAAGATTAAACGTGAAACGCCGATGACACAAAAATTGTGTTTTATTCAATTTGATTAGACAGCCCCAAAGTAATAACCATCAGCATGCCATAATATTATACACAACTGAGCTCGACAGGACTGCAAAAGTTAGAGATGTTAGGCTGATATCTCTTTTGCTTCAGTTTTGTTGCACTGATTAATGGAAATCTGTTTGTTGGTGTCATGGGTAATGGCAGTGGTCGCAAGGATCGAGCCAGTGACACATCTCATTTCATTTTTTTTATGATCCAACTATCTATTTGCAAGTTACTTTATTTGATAGCTGCACATCTCTGCGGAAGAAATGGATTAGTCTCGGAAAACGCGATCTGGAAAGCTGTTTACGGTTGGCAGGCATGCCCCTGGGCTTGTGGCGATTTCTAAAGAGGGATCTACCCGAGGAGAGGACAGCACCTTGACCGCTTACTGGTAGGTAGGAAGGTCCTTTTAATTGCGAATTTCGTCTGGCATGGTACGGGCGACCAAGGAAAACTGTTGTGCGTATGGGCAACGCAAAGCGAAATAGCTTAAGAGCTACTAACCCTGTTAAAAAGAACATCCTGGTGGTGCGAGATTTTGCCGACAGGCCTTCAGAGAAAGCTGGAGGAAGCCGCCTCAGGCAAAAGGCAGTGTGCTCACTGTTTTCACTTGGGAAAGCTAAGTGGCAGGTAATGTTCTCCTTTTTGTGGGGAAGGAAGTTTGGCCTCAATACAGGAATCATTACGGACAAGAAATTTCGCAGTCATGTCATGGGGAAACATTTGGTGGGGTAAAAGATACCTGCTTGGTGTGATATTAGAGCCTCTCTTCTGAAATTTCATTGGACAATCTTCGAACGAGTATACCCATTGACGGAGTAAAGTTCGCGTGGACAACTGCGAGAGACTCTATATTGGAGAATCTAAAAATTATTTTTAGAGAGGCTTGTTGGGGGTGACGTGAAGGAAGGAACTCGATCGGAAGATGCAGGCAAGAAGCGTGGACTTGCATTCGAGAGTCAGCTCGCGCTCCATGATGATGAGTTGCAGCTGCCTAAAGGCCGCAGCAGACGTAGGATATGCCGTGCTGAACCAACGATTCTGGTGAGAGTAGCTTCCAGCGTGGGTTGTCACTTGAGAAGAATGGTTAACTATTCCTGATTCCCTTCTTTTAAACATGATTAGACAGGGTGAATTGACATTTTATCTTATAGGAGAGGGCTTATCCACGACTGAGTGGGTTTAGATAGTAGCCAGAGGAACCAATACCGTGTTTCCTGTCACGATCGGAGCTACCCTTCAGCGGACAACCAGTTGATATTATTCTCACTCTTGCTGATACATGCTTTGTGGGCCTGTCAAGTGGATCTAAGAATCAGTTAAATTGTCCCTATGTTCATGGAGTTTATTTCCTTTTGTTTTTGTATGTTACTAACCATACCAAAGCTTCTTTTGTGTGTGTGTGTGTGTGTGTGTGTGTGTGTGTGTGTGTGTGTGTGTGTGTGTGTGTGTATGTTCGGACAGAGTACATAACATTTGGGTTAACTTGGACCAGTATTGTCAATTCAGTAAATACATAATCAACCCCAGTTATTAATCAGTAATGGCTTTGTAAAACTCAACGTCCAGTACCATTCACGACGCCCTTTCTTTTCACATCATGTGATCCACTGCATGATAAATTGTATTACGAGAGCGCGCTGAAAAGTAGTGCCGCCGAATTATTTATATGAAAACTTTAAAATTTTTCTAAATAAAATAAACTTTATTAATATTCTACATCTTTGTTCTTCATGTCTACATACATATTCCTCAATGTAGTCACCCTGGCAACGAACACATTTATTCCAACGAGAGAGCAGTGTGTCGATACCTTCACTGTAGAATGGTTGACTTTGTTCACGGAGCCACAATCACACATCCGCCTGCACCCTTCATCATTATCCAAGTGAAGTCCTCGAAAGTGTTCTTTAAAAATGTGTTTAAAATCGGATGCGGCCAAGTCAGGACGCTATGGAGGATGATTGTCTACATAAAACACGAGGCATCGGAGTGTTGCAGATGTCGCATCCCTCGTGTGTCGTCTGGCATTGTCACAGTGAAGGAGAGAGTGCCACGTGTGTGTTTTCTGCAGTTATAAACTGGATTGCAGCACGCTGTTTCTCACTCACCGATACTTTTACGTTACACTCCACCATGCTGCACGCTACAATACGGAGTCATCTAGCGACAGAGGGTTGCAGCTTACGTCAGCGAAGCGGAAAGTCGACGAGTAATATTCATGACACGGATATTGAGAAGAGAATAAAAAGAATTCGGAGGCATTACTTTCCAGTACGCCCTCGTTCGTGTCTGATTTCATGTGGTCCAGCCGGTATTAATCAGAAAAACGACCGAAAAGTTCTTTAGCTCGAGTTGACATCTTTCAACTTGATGTGATCGTCTTCCTTCGACGATTACACACGTTTCTCATGTGAATTGGCACTTATTTGACAGAACGTCTGCCTATTTTGAATAGGCATACTGTGCTCCTTTCCTCTCCAAATATCTTACATCTCGGCACGTTTCTTCTCCACAAGTGTCTGATTTGTCTGGATTGCCTACTGTATTAATGCAACAGTGTTTTCTGAAATACATCCCCATCCATCGATTACAGATAGTAGATCCGTTATGAGGTCGCAATGTGGTGCACTGCTAATCGAAAATTACGATGTGTCTCTCTTTTCTTCGTGAACTATATTAGCGTCAGTCTTCAGGTGGGTTTGAGGCCGCTCGCTACGAGTTTCTGTACTGCGTCAATTTCTTTATCTCAGAGTATCGCTTACACCAACGTACTCAACCAATTACGTATTCTAAATATATCCGTCTGTGTCAACTCCTACAGTTGTCGCCCTCTACTGGCTCCCGTGGCCACTAGGGGGTTATTCTCTGACAGCTTAACACGCTTCCTTCTTCAAGCATATACACATCTTTCTTTCCTCGTCGATTTTGCGGATGAGCTTATTTATTATGTCCTGAGCAGAAAATTAAGCAGGCGTGCTATATATGAACATATTATATAAAATTCTGCACGTTTGTAGGCCGGTTCACAAAATAAAATTGATAGTAAGATCTTCCGAGTCGTTCTGCAGCGTCATATTCCTCTTCGAACAACTCAGTGCTCGACATTTCGACCCTTCTGCGGCGCTCTTCAGAATTTCACTGCTCTATCTGTATAATTGTTTTGAAGAGGCATATGAGCTCCCAACGGCAATTTGTTTTCAATGACAACGGCCATGAAAGACTACTGACATATACACTACTGTCCATTAAAATTGCTACACTATGAAGATGCTGTGATATGCAAATGATTAGCTTTTCAGAGCATTCACACAAGGTTGGCGCTGGTGGCGACACCTAAAACGTGCTGACATGAGGAAAGTTTCCAACCGATTTCTCATACACAAACAACAGTTGACCGGGGTTGCCTGGAGAACGTTGTTGTGATGCCTCGTGTAAGGAGGAGAAATGCGTACCATCACGTTTCCGACTTTCATAAAGGTCGGATTGTAGCCTATCGTGATTGCGGTTTATGGTATCGCGACATTGCTGCTCGCGTTGGTTGGGATCCAATGACTGTTAGGAGAATATGGAATCGGTGGGTTCAGGAGGGTAATACCGAACGCCGTGCTGGATCCCAACGGCCTCGTATCACTAGCAGTCGAGATGACAGGCATCTTATCCGCAGGGCTGTAAGGGATCGTGCAGCCACGTCTCGATTCCTGAGTTAACAGATGGGGACGTTTGCAAGACAAGAACCATCTGCACGAACAGTTCGACGACGTTTGCAGCAGCATGGACTATCGGCATGAAGATCATGGCTGCGGTTATCCTTGACGCTGCGTCACAGACATGAACGCCTGCGATAGTGTACTCAACGACGAACCTGGGTGCACGAATGGCAAAACGTCATTTTTCGGATGAATCCAGGTTCTGTTTACAGCATCATGATGGTCGCATCCGTGTTTGGCGATATCGCGGTGAAAGCACATGGAAGCGTGTATTCGTCATCGCCATACTGGCGTATCACCCAGCGTGACGGTGTGGGGTACCATTGGTTACACGTCTCGGTCACCTCTTGTTCGCATTGACGGCACTTTGAACAGTGGACGTTACATTTAAGATTTGTTACTACCCGTGACTCTACCCTTCATTCGATCCCTGCGAAACCCTACATTTCAGCAGGATAATGCACGACCGCGAGTTGCAGGTCCTGTACGGGCCTTTCTGGATGCAGAAAATGTTGGACTGCTGCCCTGGCCAGCACATTCTCCAGATCTCTCACCTACTGAAAACGTCGGGTCAATGGAGGCCGAGCAACTGGCTCGTCACAATACGCTGCATGGGCAGCTGTACCTGTACACGCCGTCCAAGCTCTGTTTGACTCAATGCCCAGGCGTATCAATGCCGTTATTACGGCCAGAGGTGGTTGTTCTGGGTACTGATTTCTCAGGATCTATGTACCCAAACTGCGTGAAAATGTAATCATATGTCAGTTCTAGTATAATATATTTGTCCAATGAATACTCGTTTATCATCTGCATTTCTTCTTGGTGTAGCAAATTTAATGGCCAATAGTGTATTCCGTAAGATGTTCCACCATTTCGGCCACCATTGCCAATGCCATTTAGAAAGGTGTGTAATATTTCTGAGAAAGTCATTTGTAATAGAAGGCGAAACAGTGGTACATATTCCAATACGATACACTCAGCAATTTGCTAGAATTTTATGGAAATCGAATCTGGCTGCGAAACCCTAAGCACTTACCAATTTGTGGAAAATAATCCGGTACGAATCACAGGTAACATCGCTGGGAAATTGTGAATATATCGAGAAGTTATCACTTGAGTACATCCGGCACAGAACTGATATGGCGTCTATTTTCCACCAGTGAATGTGCAAGGAGGTCGCAGCACTCTCTTCTTGCAGTTGTTTACGAGCCGTACACAGTTAATACATGCCGATGACAACGCCGCTGTTACGTCTTAGATACTAGGGCAGACTTTTACAGTTTTGTAAGTAGTGGGTGGACGGTTTGTCGACGACTCTCACGAGAACAAGGGTCTTCCATGTTGCGTGCGGTAGTAGTACTTTAGAGCGGATGACGCTGCTGACACAACGCGCGCTGGTGTGAATTCCAAAAATAACTTAGTCCTCTGTCCGTTTGACAGAAGGCCGCGATAGCGTGAGGCTGCAGCCAACCGGGCGCGATTGTGCACAGTGGCGGCGGCACGCCAACCCCTAGTCGTGCACGTGGCATCCTGAGAAAAGGAAAGCGCGGCAGGCGGTCATTAGCTACTTTGTTTGGGCTGTGAATAGCCACTGCAGTCGCTGTGTCTCTGTTGTTCTTCGCTAGATGTAAAAGATCTTCGGGTTTATACGTAGCGAGTAGTACAAGTCCAGTAGCGCTCACAATTTATAGACAAGACAAAAGGGAAATAATGACGTTAGGTACTAGTGGTCGTTGGTTTAAATCATTGAGGGAAGTTGGAAATTTGTGCCGCACTGGGTTTCGAACTCTGGTCCGTTGCTTACTAGGCAGATGCACTGACCACAGCACCATCCGGATACAGTGGTCGTCGCAACTGCAGGGACTACCCTAGCACGCTTCCCGTCTGCCGCAAATTCTCAGCTTAGCCACACACTACTGATGAAGTGCCTCTTGCCTATTACTTTCGGACTCGCGGCATTCCGCCGACTCCCGTAGGAGTTCGAGCATCGTTTACATCCGCAATGAAGTGAGCAATTGGTCGTCATCACGTTTGTTATATACGTGGTGCTCGTTTTCTCTGAATGTATGTTACAGTGTTATATGTTCCACAAATCATTAGAACAGTTTTTATCGAAAGGAGATTAAACGACTCAGTTTAAAATATACACTACTGGCCATTAAAATAGCTGCACCACGAAGATGACGTGCTACAGACGCGAAATCTGACTGACAGGAAGCAGATACAGTGATATGCAAATGATTACCTTTTCAGAGCCTTCACATAAGATTTCTCATACACAAACAGCAGTTGACCGCCGTTGCCTGGTGACACGTTGTTGTGATGACAGGCATCTTATCCGCATGGATGTAACGGATCGTGCAGCCACATCTCGATCCGTAAGTCAACATATGGGGACGTTTGCAGGACAACAACCATCTGCACGAACAGTTCGATGACGTTTGTAGCAGCATGGACTATCAGCTTGGACACCATGGCTGCGTTTACCCTTGACGCTGCATCACGGACAGGAGCGCCTGAGATGGTGTACTCAACGACGAACCTGGGTGCACGAATGGCAAAACGTCATTTTTGCGGATGAATCCAGGTTCTGTTCACAGCATCATGATGGTCGCATCCGTGTTTGGCGACATCTCGGTGAAAGCATATTGCAAGCGTGTATTCGTCATCGCCATACTGGCGTATCACCGGGCGTGATGGTATGGGGTGCCATTGGTTACACGTCTCGGTCACCTCTTGTTCGCATTGACGGCACTTTGAACAGTGGACGTTACATTTGAGATTTCCGCAGGATAATGCACGACCGCATGTTGCAGGTCCTGTGCAGGCCTTTCTGGATACAGAAAATGTTCGACTGCTGCCCTGGCCAGCACATTCTCCAGATCTCTCACCAATTGAAAACGTCTGGTCAATCGTGGCCGAGCAACTGGCTCGTCACAATACGCCAGTCACTACTCTTGATGAACTGTGGTATCGTGTTGAAGCTGCATGGGCAGCTGTACCTGTACACGCCATCCAAGCTCTGTTTGACTCAATGCCCAGGCGTATCAAGGCCGTTATTACGGCCAGAAGTGTTTGTTCTGGGTACTGATTTCTCAGGATTTACGCACCCAAATTGCGTGAAAATGTAATCACATGTCAGCTCTAGTATAATATATTTGTCCAATAAATACCCGTTTATCATCTGCATTTCTTTTTAGTGTAGTAATTTTAATAGCCATTAGTGTATATATACATCATTAGCCGTAGCCTTAATGAACATATTTGCTTGTTCCGCTCATGCAACTAAACTTAAATCTAAGAATTAAATAAAAGCTCCCATATGGACTTAAACAGAAGAAATGATTGTAGAGTAGTTTTAAAACCCGAATAGCAGCCTGTCAGAATTTTCCGTTACTTGGGAAATGACAAATATCATGAGGGTTTGCAGAAAAGTATTGCCTCATAATTTTTATGCAAAAATTCTTAAAGCCTTTTAAATAAAAAAAAAACTTTAATAACCCCCTACACCTTTGTTCTTCATGTCTACAATTTGCAGACCTCTGTCACTAGAGGTCTCTAAATTTTAGCGTGCGGTATGCCAATGTGTAAGTTAACTATGTCAGCACATAAGAAGCAGCTGGCTGTAATCGAGTTTCGAACTCGAACAGTTCGTCCAAATGTGGAGCACACTCTCCTTCAGCACACGTCCACTCCGACATCCGCAACAATCCAACGCCTTGGGTTTACTGTCATCAATCATCCTTCATACAGTCCCGATTTGGCTCCATCCGATTTTCATCTATTTGCAGAATTTGAAGGAATCCTTCGAGGACTTCTCATCGACAGTGACGAATCGGTGTAAGCAGACGTCAAGTTGTGGCTCTGTCAACAAAGTCAGACATTCTGTAGTGACGGTATAAACAAACTGGGCCCACGTTGGTAGAAATGTATTCGTCACCCGGATGACTATGTAGACATGAAGAATGAAACTGTTGAATATTAATGTTTTTGTTGTTGGCCGGCCTCTGGTAGCCGAGCGGTTCTAGGCGCTTGAATCTGGAACCGCGCTACCGCTACGGTCGCAGGTTCGAATCCTGCGTCGGGCATGGCTGTCTGTGATGTCCTTAGGTTAGTTAGGTTTAAGTAGTTCTAAGTTCTAGGGGACTGATGACCTTAGATGTTAAGTCCCATAGTGCACAGAGCCATTTTGTTGTTGTTTTTGTTGTTGTTGAGGTCTTCAGACCAGCGAGACTGGTTTGATGCTGCTCTCCACGCCACTCTATCCTGTGCAAACCTTTTCATTTCCGAGTAACTACAGGAAACTACGAATCCTCTGAATCTTCTTAGTGTATAATTCTCTTGCTCTTCCTCTACGATTTTTACTCCCCACACTTCCCTCCACTACTAAATTGGTGATCCCTTGACGCCTCAGAACGTGTCCTACCAACCGATCCCTTCGTTTGGTCAAGTTGTGCCACAAATTTCTCTTTTCCGCAATTCTATCCAGCTCCTCTTCATTAGCTCGTGGACTGCCCATTCAATCTTAAGCATGTTTTGTAGCACCACATACAGTAAAGCTGCATGCCATCGGAAAAAAATTACGGCTATAATTTGCCCTTGCTTTCAGCCGTTCGAAGTACAAGCACTGCAAGGCCGTTTTGGTTAGGGTTACAAGGCCAGATCAGTCAATCATCCAGACTGCTGCCCCTGCAACTACTGAAAAGGCTGCTGCCCCTCTTCGAGAACCACACGTTTGCCTGGCCTCTCAACAGGTACCCCTCCGTTATGGTTGCACCTACGGTACGGCCATCTGTATCGCTGAGGCACGCGAGCCTCCCCACCTGCGGCAAGGTCCATTGTTCACGGGGGAATATTAGTAACGCTTTTTTTAAAAAAAAAAGCATTACGAGTGTTCCTACAAAAATTCGGAGGTATTAATTTTCAGCACGCCGTCGTACTTCATTTTTTGATGCCATGAACTCCTGTCTGAGCAACCGACAGCTTTAATAACGAAAATAAAGGCTAGTTTCTCAGGTAGTTTTGTAGATACTGGCACCAATACTCTTTTCAATATAATATGGATTACGTATGACTAATTTCAATATGGAAAAGCCAAAATGAATAATTTCTTGAACAGATACCCGTAAGATGAGTGCAGTGGACACCAAATATTATTCTTAATGCACGCTTACGTGCAATCAGTACTTCCTACTTGACGAGTTAATTCAGGAAAATTATTCCATAAGGCATTGTTGAGTGTAAATACAGAAAATATGTTAAGAGATGGGTTTGCTACTAAGACAAGCAATCAGTGGAAGAACAAATGTAGCTGAATTTAACTGTTTGAGTAGTTCAGAAATATTTTCAGTTTTTCATCAGTATGTTCACCAAAAAATTTACAGCGTTCTTCCGTATTTACTGACTCCTGTTCCTGTATTTGTATGGCTATTTGATGTACAAAATTGAGTATACCATGAAGTTACACAATTAGGCGAGAAACCATTTTCAGAGAGTCAGTTGATAATTATCTATAAAAAACCGTTAACTATTTCTTATGTTTTTTTCTCTGTAATGGAATTTATTATAACACCAACATGATCCACAAATAGTACCACTTCTTGTTGATGAATGTTAGGTGGAAGATTATTCACATGTAGCAAATAGCGGTGGCTTCGGTCTTGAACTGTCTGTGGCTTCCGGAATTGTTTCCTCCGCCCTTTACAACATTGTTTGAACTATTCACCTTAAATTGTTACATTCTGTTTGTTAAGTCATAAAGGATTGGAATGCGGGAAAGCGTAAAAAAAATGGTTTTGGAGAATATAGGCTTGGTAGTAGGTATGAGAGAGGAGAAAGAGTAATCGAGTTCTCCAATAAACTGTGATAGCGAATACTCTATTCAGGAATGAAATGAGGTCGGCCTGCCGGAGTGGCCGTGCGGTTCTAGGCGCTACAGTCTGGAACCGTGCGACCGCTACGGTGGAAGGTTATAATCCTGCCTCGGGTATGGATGTGTGTGATGTCCTTAGGTTAGTTAGGTTTAAGTAGTTCCAAGTTCTAGGGGACTGATGACCTCAGAAGTTAAGTCCCATAGTGCTCAGAGCTGTTTGAACCATTTTTTTGAAATGAGGAGGAAGTATACTTGGCCAGAAGATAAAGGAAGATTTCAGATTACATCATGGTCAGGCAGAGTTTCCGAAATCATTCATAGGATTGTAATGAGTACCTAGGGGCAGAACACAATTTGGTAACCATGAAGAGTAGGCTGAAGTTCAAAAGACTATTCAGCAAGAATCAATGGGCAGAGAAGTAGGATAAGAAACTACTAAGGAATGAAGAGGTACTCTTGAAGTTCTCTGAAGCTATAGACACTGTGATAAAGAATAGCTCAATAAGTGGTTCAGTTTAAGAGTGTACCGACAAGCGGTACAAAATATTGAATCGTGCGACGACAAGTCGGACACAAAACGAAGTAAAATGAAAACTGTAAAACTTTAAATTACTGAAAATATCACACTGCGACTCTGAAAATGAGGTTGTAACTGTCAGAACGTTAATTTGTAATGAAACGAAATAATAAAAAAGCAAAAGACCCTATAAGATAACTGCAATTAAATCTATGTAGCAATGTAATTGTTCTTTTACTCGCTGGTGCAAGAAACCAAAAAGACCAGCGTTATTACACACAATCTCTGTTCTAGCCTTGAAGATTTTGCATTGTAAGATGTGAATTTTAAACAATATTTTGTGATTTCTGCCAACTGCGTATTTTTCTTTCACGTACAGAGTGACCATCATGCAGAAGTACAAATGAGGTTCATTTTTCAAGGTTTTCAGTACGCTGGATAACCAACAAGAACGGCCGAACAATCGACTATTCTTGTCAGACGTCTTTCGAAGGAATAATTTCATTATAATTCTATTGCGTCCGTTCATCAACGGACGCTTCGAAAGATTCGCAATCATAATTAGTAAAGAATTAATTTAATTTATTTCATACTAAAGTAAAAACTAAAAACATTCAGTTAAGTATAGACATTGGCCGCTTCTCGGCAAAACAAAGATTATTTCGTTTAAAAAAGAAAATACTTTCCTTAATTCAAAGGTTTCTTTTAGGTAATTTCTCTACGGCAAAGATATCGTGCAGCAATATTTTAATGGGATAACGTCTACGTATTTATCTCTATGGATGCTTTACGTAGACGTCAATTCTGCAACAGATTCTAAAAGCACCTCACGCAATCCTATATTAACAAGGCGGTGAGCCGCGTGCTGTTAAATAATCAGAGCTCAGAGAACTATTTTACGAAATTATAGATTCCGGTCCCCCATATTATCATTATCCATTCTTGTGTCCAGCTCCGCCAAATAAGTGCTCTATCCACGCTCTCGCCGGGCGTAAATATCGATGAAGTTAGGCGTTAAGATTTTCTTACACTCTTTTCGCCACATTCGCTGAGGACACCGTAAGTTTACTTAAGACAGTGTCCGGACCTGGGCGCTGATTGTACAAGAAGAATGGACATATCTAAAAAGAGCATTCGCAAAAGTAGGAGAGGAAAACATAGGTACCATGAAGTGAACTACAAAAATGAAATAAATAGGAAGCGTAAGAAAGCCAAGGCGAAATTGTTGTATGAAAAATGTGAAGAAATCTAAAAAGGAATGACTATCTGAAGGGCTCACTTAGCATATGGGAATTCCACTGTCATATTCAGAGGAAGGAACGTATAGGCGGAAAGAGGATATGGAGCGCCTATATGAAGGGGAGGACTTATTTGAAAGACAAAGAAACAGGAGTGGACAGGGAAGATATAGGGGATCCAGTAATAGAATGAAAATTTAGAAGAGGTTTGGACTATTTACAATCAAGTAAGATAGAAGGGAAATATAACGCTCCATCGAAACTTCTAAAATCATTGGGAGAACTGGCAACAAAATAATTATTCACGTTGGCGTGTAGAATGTATGAGACAGGCGCTATACTATCAGACTTTCGGAAAAAACGTTATCCACACGAGACTGCAAAAGCCGACAAGTGCAAGAATTATCAGACAATGAGCATAACTGCTCATGCATTCCAGTTTCTGACAAGATTTATATACTGAAGAATGGAAAACAAACTTAGGGATTTGTCACATGGTGCCGCGCGGGATTAGCCGAGCGGTCTCAGGCGCTGCAGTCATGGACTGTGCGGCTGGTCCCGGAGAAGGTTCGAGTCCTCCCTCGGGCATGGGTGTGTGTGTTTGTCCTTAGGATAATTTAGGTTAAGTAGTGTGTAAGCTTAGGGACTGATGACCTCAGCAGTTAAGTCCCATAAGATTTCACACACATTTGAACATTTTTTTTGTTACATGGCGATCAGTGTGGCTTTGGGAAAGGTAAAGGCACCAGAGATGCAGTTCGTAAGTTGCGGTTGATAATGGAAGCAGGACTGAAGAAAAATAAACGAACGTTCACACGATTTCTCGACCTGAAAAAGGAGTTCGACTGTATAACATGGAGAAAATTATTGGAAATACTGAGAAAACTTCGGGTGAGCTATAGGGAAATATGGGTAACATACATTATGTGCAAGAACCATGAAGGAACAATAAGACTGGAAGAGCAAGAACGAAGTGCTCGGAATAAATATGGTGTAGTTCTTCACCTTAATGTTTAATCTACACGTCGAAGAAGCAATGACGGAAATAAAAGAAAGTTTCAAGAATGGGATTAAAATTCAATGTGAAAGAATATTAATGTTAAGATTCGCTGATGCCATTGCTATACTCAGTGAAAGTAAAGAAGAATTCTAGGATTTGTTGAATGAAATGAACAGTATAATGAATACAGATTATGGATTTAGAGTAAATCGAAGAAAGACAAAAGTAGCGGAAATGAGAAGAACGAAAACCTAACAACAGAATTGTTGATCACGAAGCAGATGAAGTTAAAAAATTCTGCTACCTTGGCAGCAAGATAACCCGTGACGAACGGAGCAGGGAGTACATAAAAATCAGACTAGCACTGGCGAAAAGGGCATTCATTGCGAGAGAAGTCTACTAGTGTTAAACACACGTCTTAATCTGAGAAAGAAATTTCTGAGAACGTATGTTTGGAGCACAGCATTGTACTGCGGAACAGGAGAGAATCGAAGTATTTCAGATGTGATGAAACAGGAGAATGTGGAAAATTAGATGGACCGATGAGGTAAGGAATGATAAGATTTTCTGCAGAATCGGCGAAGCTAGGAGTGTATGTAGAACACTGATAAGAATGAGGGAGAGAATGGTAGGCCTTCTGTTAAGACATAAGAGAATAACTCCCGTGTTACTAGAGGGCGGTGTAGAGGATAAAAACCGTGGAGGAAGACTGAGACTGGGGATACATTCAACAAATAATTGAGGAAGTAGGTTGCAAGTGCTACTCTGACATGGAAAGACTGGCATAGGAGAGGAATTGGCGGCGGACAGCTTTAAGCTAGTCTAAATACTGCTGACCCCCCCCCCCCCAAAAAAAAAGAAAAAGTATGGTACAAACTGTTATCAACTCCATACGATTCAAGTTTTATAAGGTAATAGTATGATTTAAGCAATTAAATGCATACAGAATTATTTCATTATTTAAGGCTAGTAATATTTATCGAGTGAATGTATAAATAGCATTCTTATTCGAATACTGTGAAACTGCCAGGGAGATTAAAAGTCTGTCTCAAAGTGAAACATTAATTCTGGAAACAGTGCCCCAGGCTGTGGCTAATCAATTTCTCGGTAATATCCTTTCTAGCAAGAATTCTAGTCCCATTATGCATTCAGAAGAGCTTGAGTGAGGTTTTCAATGTACGAGATTTAAATGCCTGTATTGCAAATCGCTTGCCAATAGCAAGCATCCGAGTTCCATTTCCGTTCCAGCTTACAGTTTAAATGCCGGCAAATTTCAAAACAGTGCCCATCCGGCAGCAAAATGAAATCTTCATTCTGGAAGTTATGTGAGCAGCCTAGTGGATAACCTCGGGATCCGCATGATGGTGTTCGCTGCGTCTGCTGTTACATACAGACAAGTCGCAACAGTACAGAATTGTAACAGTGATCAGTGCTTGGTAAGGAGTTCGTATTTGACCTCCAATACAAACAAAGGGAATACAAATAAATATTACGTTTTGCCCATAAAGAAGAGGATAGACCTGTTATTTCTTCATTACACTATAGCCGAACAGTGACGTAAGTTAAACATAGAGGAGTATGTGTGCGGAGCGATTTAAAGGGGGCCTACTGAGCCTAACTAATTAATGGTGGGAAAGGAAGATGCCGGACTAAAATGCATAGGAGAAATCCTGCGGAACTGTGGTCCACACTCCAAGCCCTGGTTTGAGACCGATAACTGTGTATTCTTCCTCAGTCTCAGACACTTACCGCTTAGGATTCATAGAGGAAAGAAGGAAGATAAGAGTGAGTCACCACTGGTTAATTTAGTAAACGCGAATGCATCACGTGTTTGTTCAGTGCAACGCCGGTGGCAGACGCTGCAAGAAAGTTAAATGTGTGTGAAATCTTATGGGACTTAACTGCTAAGGTCATCAGTCCCTAAGCTTACACACCACTTAACCTAAATTATCCTAAGGACAAAGACACACACCCATGCCAGAGGGACGACTCGAACTTCCGCCGGTACCAGCCACACAGTCCACGACCGCAGCGCTCTAGACCGCTCGGCTAATCCCGCGCGGCTCGAAGAAAGTTGTCTCGCAGCAGATTGTGATATAAAATTCCAAACACGTATTTATAAGAGCCGAGTCTGTATTGTTTCCTTCTAGATATATCCCGTGGAAAGGCTAAGAAGGAATATGGTACAATATACAATGAAGAGCCAAAGAAATTGCTACCCATGCCTAATATCGTGTAGGGCTGCCACGAGCACGCAGAAGTGCATTGACTCGACCAATGTCTGAAGTAGTGTTGGAGCGAATTGACACCATGAACCCTGCAGGGCTGTCCATATATCCTAGGAGTACGAGGTGGTGGAGATCTCTTCTGAAGAGCACGTTGCAAGGCATCCGAGATACGCTCAATAATGTTCATGCCTGGGGAGTTTGGTGGCCAGCGGAAGTGTTTAAACTCAGAAGAGTGTTTCTGGAGCCACTCTGTAGCAATTCAGGACGTGTGGGTTATCGCATCGTCCTTCTGGAATTGCCCAAGTCCTTCGGAGTGCACAATGGATATAAATGGATGCAGGTGATGAGACTGGATGCTTACGTGTCACCTGTTAGAGTCCTATCTAGACGTATCAGGGATCCCATATCAATCAAACTGCAGACGCCCACACTATTGCAGAGCCTCACCATCTTGATCAGTCCCCTGCTGACATGCAGGTTCTGTGGATTCAGGGGGTTGGCTCCATACCCGTACACGTCTATCCGTTCGATACAATATGAAACGAGATTCGCAACATGTTTCCAGGCATCAACAGTCCAACGTAGGTATTTACGGGCCCAGGCGAAGCCTAAAGCTTTATGTCGTGCAGTCATCAAGGGTACAGAGTGGGCCTTCGGCTCCGAAAGCCCATATCGATGATCTGTCGTTGAATGGTTCGCTCTCTGACACTTGTTGATGGTCCAGCATTGAAGTCTGCAGCAATTTTCGAAAGGTTTGCACTTCTGTCACGATTCTCTTCAGTCGTCGTTGGTCCCGATCATGCAGAATCTTTTACCGGTCGTAGCGATTTCAGAGATCTGATGTTTTACCGGATTCCTGATATTCACGGTACACTAGTGCAATGGTCGCACGGGAAAATGCCCACTTCATCGCTACCTGGGAGATGTGGTGTCCCATCGCTCGTGCGCCGACTATAAAACCACGTTCAAACTCACTTAAAACTTGATAACCTGCCATTGTAGCAGCAGTAACCGATCTAAGAACTGCACCAGACGCTTGTTGTTTTATATGGGCGTTGACGACCGTAGCGCCATATTCTGACTGTTTACGTATTTCTGTATTTGAATACAGATGCCTGTACCAGTTCTTTGGCACTTCAGCGTATATAAGCTAACACGGAGGGTCCCACTATTTGTTCAAGCCTCGCCCATTCGCGACGACCATGGTATGAGGGCTGTGGTAGTGTACATGGAATACTCTCGGCTTGGGGAGGACAGATGTAAATGTAGGTGCTGAGGGTTAGCACCTTGGTTGCTGTGTATCGATATACTGCAAGGTTCTTATCATTTCTTGCTATCTTAACAACTGGAATCCACAAGTGTGTTTATGGATAGAGATATCTGTAGGAGAAATATTACGAATATAGCGCTGTGATAATGTGCAAATAAATTTTGGTTTTGACAAAAGCTTTTGGCCATGGTCGAAGTGTATGGAAATATATTAACAGAAGGGTCAATATCGAAAAGAACTAAACAGGGGTAATATTGCAGTTACAGACAAAGCTAATATTCTGTTTCTCGAGTTCCTCAGTTTTCGTGGATGCTTTGACAATATAGCACCCCTAGGGGTGGGTAAGAAATTGCTTAGCTACAGCTTGGGTGTTGTGGCTAGTATGTACCTTTCACTGTGAACGGACCTAATATCTAGCAACAAGTTTCATAAAAGAAGAGTGAAATGCACATTCTGGAATCAGCTCGGGGATTATGGCTAAACAATTACTGTGCTCTGTCTTTTTTCTAAGATGATGTTTCATCAAAGTATGTAAGATAACTTCAGGGAGTTCGAAAAAGATAGAATTAATAGCGCAATGAAACTCAGTGCTCGGTCGCCAAGAGTGTTATCTACACAAGACAAGAGTATGGGTACATTATATAGATCTAATTGCACAATGCACGGAGATGGGATTTATCAGTAATATTATGCGCTTTTCTCACGGAGGCAACATTAC
Source organism: Schistocerca nitens (assembly GCF_023898315.1). Taxonomy (NCBI): domain Eukaryota; kingdom Metazoa; phylum Arthropoda; class Insecta; order Orthoptera; family Acrididae; genus Schistocerca; species Schistocerca nitens. The sequence continues at coordinate 418,837,349 of NC_064617.1, read as the reverse complement.
ATGCAATGCGATACGCGACTCGCAATACTGCGCAGAATCAGCCTACATTAGTGGAGTGCGTGAATATGTAGCTGATGCGACTTGAATGGTTCACACTGTGACGACAACGACACAGAACCGATACGAATTCCGGTCGTTACATACTTGCCTATTCGCTATCCAACGTCTACAATGGAACAATAGAGACTACTGCAATAAAGGTTGTGCTACACGACCGTTATCCGAACAGCACTCGTGTCTTATCGCTCCTATGGGAACAGGAGCGATAAGACAAGCAGCAACACACATCATGCACCAATAGCCTCGCTTGCAGCACGTCTGTATCAGCTTCGTTCTGGACTGTTTCCAAAAGTTTACTCCAGAGAGGAAAGTAAAAACAGTTTCGATTCGTTACAACTAAAACGCACCAAACGCAAGCTGGAGCACTTGTTGCTTCCCGCAATTGTATTGTACGACACATAGAGAGGGAAATTTAAAGTCATCTAATGTGCCTTAAGAATATTGTCTTGTTTAAATGCTACCTCTGTATATGTAGTTATTTCTAAGTCAGATTTATTTTTTACGTAAGAAATTACGAACCACTGTTTTGGGAGTCGCGAATATCCTCCGCTATGCAGTTTTTTTTTCATTTGATTTTCAGGGAACTATTTGGAAAAAGAATTTATTTTTTTACGTATTACAGATATTACAGCTTGATAATGACCTCGTTTTCTTTCCGCTATTGCCCATAGTTATTGTGATACCTAGGAATTAAGTAAAAGGCTGCGCATATTTTGCGAAGTCAGCAGTAAGAAATGCAGTCGCTGGCCAGTTTGCGTTTGGTGCGTTTTAGTTGTAACAAATCGAAACTGTTTTTAACTTTCCTCTCTGGAGTAAACGTTTGGAAACAGTCCACAACGAAGCTGAGAGAAACGTGCTACAAGCGAGGCTATTGGTGCATGATGTGTGTTGCTGCTTGTCTTATCGCTCCTGTGGGAACTCGAGTGCCGTGCGGATAGCGGTCGTGTAGCACAAGCTTTATTGCAATAGTCTCTGTTGTTCCATTGTAGACATTGGACAGCGAATGGGCAAGTATTTAACAAAGAACTTTCGACAAACAGTAATGCAAACTGAGAAATTTCATTTTCACTACCTGTTTCGACAATTCAGTATGCCATCTTCAGGCCCTATACGCACCTCTCAACAATTGTCGATTCTGGCATACTGGGGCCATCTGTCTCTGGACGTCGTGGATTCCCAAGTGCTTTCTTCGAAGACTTGACTACAACTAGAGTTGGTATACGGGTTACGAGAGACATCTCCTGCTGCTGGATCATGTAGATAGTACCTTAAAAGAATGTATTTCGTACAGTTTTCACTGCGAAACGCTTCGGATTCCAGAGTATCGAACGATTTAGATTCCGTAGTAATATTCTAATCATAAGCCGATAAGCCATAAATACAACTCTCCTACCCCTTGTAAAATCCGATTACGAGGAAGAAAACGAAACATCATACCGCTGTGTGTACAATTTTTGGTTTAAATTAATAAGATAGGCCATGTAAAGAGAAACATTTTATCTAATGGCTCAAATGCTCCGCTATAGTAGTCAAAACTTGCTGTGAGAGAGGAAACGGAACCGCACGTTTTAAAAGCACATCACACCATTTTCTCTATTGCAGTCAGTTTGAATAGAAAACCTGTACATTGTTGCTTACAAAAATATATTACCCAAGTCCATCTGAATGTTAATTAGAATATCTTGTAAAATTTTAAAGTAAATTTCTCAGTAAGTTTTCCAGATTTTTTCTAAAAACATTTTCGTTTATATACGAGGGTCACTCCAAAAGAAATGCATACTATTTTTGTAAAAATACAGTTTTCATTCTGCATGTGTGAAAGTTTTACAGTGTGTAGACACATCCTTCCCGTTTGTTTTCAAACTTAGTTCATCCAGCACGTCTTCAATATGGCTGCTACACTTGACGTTCGTCAGAAGCAACGTGCTGTCATAGAATTCCTGTGCTGTGAAAACGAGACAGTGGGAAACACCAACAAGAGGTTGAAAAGGGCGTATGGAGATGCTGCTGTCGATCGCAGTACAGTTAGTCGGTGGGCAAGCAGGTTACGTGATGAAAGCGGGCACAGCAATATTGAGGACTGTCCCAACAGCTGAAGGCCTCGTACTCCACACACTACAGACAATGTGCAGAGAGTTAACGAATTCGTGACTGATGACAGACGCATCACAGTGAACGAATTGTTACGCTACGTTGGGATAGGGGAAGGAAGTGTCTGCAGAATACTGAAAGTGTCGGCGTTAAAAAAATTTTGAGCCGGGTGGTTTCCCAGGATGTTGACAGTGGCTCACAAAGAAACAAGAAAAACGGTATGCAGCGAACGTTTGGAACAGTACGTGAATGGTGGAGATGAATTTCTTGAAGAATTGTGACAGGTGATGAAACATGGCTCCATCATATTTCACCAGAGACGAAGAGGCAATCAATGGAGTGGCATCATGCAAATTCCCATGCACATTTAAGTGCTTGTGGACATCACATCATGCCAAGTGGAACCACCATAAATTCTGATGCATATGTGACGACACTGAAGAAACTTCTAGCTCGAATGAGTCGTGTTGGGCCACATCGGCAAAAGCAGGATGTTTTGCTGTTGCACGACAATTCACGGCCACATGTCAGTCAAAAAACCATGCAAGCGATCACAAAACTCGGACGGAAAACACTGAAAAACCAGCCTTACAGTCCTGACCTGGCTCCATGTGACTATCATCTCTTTGGGAAGCTGAAAGACTCTCTTCCTGGAACAAGGTTTGAAGATGATGACTCCCTTGTGCACGCTGCCAAATAGTAGCTCCAACAGGTTGGTCCAGAATTTTACCGTGCGGGTATACAGGCACAGGTTCCAAGAAGGCGTAAGGCAATTGAGAGGGATGGAAATAATGTGGAGAAATTAAAATATTGTTCCTAAAGGATGTATGTACACACTGTAAAACTTTCAAACATGTAGAATAAAAGATGGATTTAAAAAAAGTGTGCATTTCTTTTGGAGTGACCCTCGTATGTTTATATAAACATATGTTTATATACCTATATATTTAAAAAAAATTTGCAGCCTATGCTTGTCCAAAGGTTTATTAGAGCGTCGTCCAAACATTTCACCTGAATCGGTCACGATCTTTTCAATATTTACGCAATCAACTTTAAACAATGTTTCGTTCATGTATTTTGAAATTAGGTAGCCTGCATCAGTTGGACTGTTTATTAGAGGATCGAGTAAAAATTTGAAGCAGATCGGTAAAGAACTTTCCGAGATTCTTAGTAAAAACGTTAAGCAACGTCCTGCCTAGATACAGTAGCATAAATAATGGACAGTTTGCAGAAAGAAGAAAAGTTGATTCTGCACCACTTGCTCACATGAGTGGTTATGCGCATAATTACTGCAATTACCTACGCGCAGGTTTGTAATCTGTGACGAAACTGCTGAAATGAGATTAACTTTGCTCTTGAATAAATCACGTCATTGTTCAATGGAGGTACTTCTAAGTTCAAGTACTGAGTCATTTCTAAATTACGTGCTGGCATTTGAATGTCCATTCTCGTTACAAACTGGATATTTGAGTACTCGTAGTCACGATGCGGCTAAGTTGCATTTTATCTTATGGTAGTGCAATCAGTGCACTCCTCGGAATGTTTATTAGCAGCGTTACTGATTATCTAATACTCGTATATTAATAGTTATCATCGGGAACAGTTCAGAACATTCGTTTTGTCTACTAGAGACCAAGTAATTTATGCAGACATGTAGTTGCGGCTACCACAGCTATGAGTATTCATCTTGTGTACAAATAACCGCTTCAGCTGTATATAGTCCTTCATTAATGGATCGCTACCTGTTTCGTGGCACTAAAAGCCACATCTTCAGGTGAACATATGATTAAAACACTCGAGCGGAAAACCTCGGAATCTTTTAATCAAACATTCGTTGTCTGTCAAAAGAAAACCACGGTATGGAATCTGTCAGTATTTAATCTATGACATACCGTCTTTTAGCGGTGTATTGTTTTGACAGACAACGAATGTTGGGCAAAAAGATTCCGAGGTTTTCCGCTCTATTGTTTTAATCATGTGTTCACCTGAAGATGTGGCTTTCAGTGCCACAAAATCGGTAGTGATACAGTGATTAAGGAGTAAATACAGATGAAGCGGTTATCAACACCCAAGACAAGTAATTTATGTTCATTAAAAATTACTCCCGTTTCACATATTCACACTTTGATCCACTGCGTCATTAAAAGAAGGTATAGCTGCTTCATATTGCGAAAATTAAGAAAATGGAAATATTATTGATAATGATGCTTAGTAGCCGGCCGTTGTGACCGTGCGGTTCTAGGCGCTTCAGTCTGGAACCGCTGTGACCGCTACGGTCGCAGGTTCGAATCCTGCCTCGGGCATGGATGGTTCAAATGGTTCAAATGGCTCTGAGCACTATGGGACTTAACTTCTGAGGTCATCAGTCCCCTAGAACTTAGAACTACTTAAACCTAACTAACCTAAGGACACCACACACATCCGTGCCCGAGGCAGGATTCGAACCTGCGACCGTAGCGGTCGCGCGGTTCCAGACTGTGGCGCCTAGAACCGCTCTGCCACCCAGGCCGACTCGGGCATGGATGTGTGTGATGTCCTTAGGTTAGTTAGGTTTCAGTAGTTCTAAGTTCTAGGGGACTGATGACCACAGATGTTAAGTCCCATAGTGCTCAGAGCCATTTGAACCATTTTTGATGCTTAGTAAGGCGACAAAACTGTGAGCTACCATGAAACAGTATTTGATTGTATTTGTAGATGGAGCTGACTATACAGTCCATGATAGTACCAGTTTTCTGATTGTTAACTATTATGTAAGAATTTTTATCTCACTACAGAGCTGAAATAGGTGATAAATTTTGTTCGCCATATTTCAGAAAGGTATCCAGTATCACCCTCACCAAACAGTTATTTATCTGCAACTAAACAAAAAAGAAATGAAGCAGAATGAAATGTTTCTAGTGGATCATGTAGAGAGCAAACAAGGACGGTATCAACGAGGAACGAACAGTATTTGTCCTGCTGTGGCACATAGTCCTAACAAGTCTCCAAGACTCTTATACGGCGTATAGTACGATAGTTCAAGTCTGTCAGCTCAACATAATTTACGTAGACGTCATCTTCAAACGTGCACTCTTGCGCTTTTTGCACGGAATGCTACAAGAGGAATACAATGTTTGGAGCCATGATTCAGCCGTACATATTCGAATTCAGCCTGCGAAACTAAACACGCAACTTTCCACGCAACTTTCCACGCAACTTAGGCGGAACTTACAGAAGTGGAAGAGAATGAACGTAAAATATGCGACAGAGCGCTCGACGTCTTGCAACTTATTGGCTGTTCGTTCATCAGACAACTTCTATGCTGGGAATTGTCATAAATCAACCAACGCGGATCCCATTTCTAACGTATGAGGGGTTGTAACATGTCTGTAAGAAACACGACTGTCATTAAATATATGATCTAAGATTCACAACGTTCCTTTATGAATGTAACTCATCGTGTTTGTGTAAATCAGATGTGAAAATGTCACTTTAATAAATGTCAGCAACTTTTGACGCTTCTTCATAGACGATAATGGAAACCGTTTCAAATGATTGGTCTGCATTGTACGAACGACGTTGATCACTATTAATTTCCTGTACCTTGATTCTAAATGTAATTTCACACCATGGTTAAAAAGAGATACTCATTCTGCATACTGTAGAAGCACTCCTCTCGAGAAATGAATTAGGAGGTAGGCCACTCCCCTGCAGCAGACTTGTTATCTCTGCTGATAAGACAGAAACCGTCTCGTAACCCACTGACAGCTACTCTTACCCACTGTGCAATGATTTTGTCTGTACACATATCTTTTATGGTTGAAAATGGCTCTGAGCACTATGGGACTCAACTGCTGAGGTCATTAGTCCCCTAGAACTTAGAACTAGTTAAACCTAACTAAGGACATCACAAACATCCATGCCCGAGGCAGGATTCGAACCTGCGACCGTAGCGGTCTTGCGGTGCCAGACTGCAGCGCCTTTAACCGCACGGCCACTTCGGCCGGCTTTTATGGTTGAAAAACTTTCATTAAAGCATATTTAAAATAACTCATTTTGATTGCTTTTTATTATTAAAAATACAAAATAATACAAGAACGGTGTGGCATCAGGAGCTCGAAAGCGTTGCAGTCAGATTCAAAATGGTTCCCAGCTTCACTGGAATTCTATGATAAACTTCTACTTGCGGATTTCTGCATAAGAACGAAACCATTGATTAGATTCGTACTTCTTCAGCTAATACAAAGGTCGCCCATGGGGTACTGTCCAGAAAATCAAATTCTTTAGTTAAATCCGGACAGGCACTCAATGTTTTGACGAAAACGCTATTAACGTGTAATTTTCTATCTTGATTGGACGGTATTTACGGATTATCTTATTTCTACTTATTTCGCGAGTAATTCTTTTTCACATTTATTGAACTATCTCTGTTCACACAGACTTAGATCATTTATAAATATATCTCTTATATAAAAGTGTTTTTTTCTGAAACTGTCCTTGTCATGTAAATTTGTATAATATACTAAGTAAATGCAAATTAATTTCGCGTGCTGTTCTCGATTAGGATTAAATGTAATCTGAATTTCAATCGAGAAAAGGAAAACGCTAGTATGGCTGAGAATTGAGTTGTGAGTTGGAAGTATAAGTACGTGATTTGGTAACTGCCAAGACAGCTTGCAAGCCATATATACCGAGCGTTCGACGGTCGTTGGGCTAAATATCGGTTAGTTATTGCTTTTATTTATAGCTTTGATAAGGGACGTCAGCAGTGCTCTGTACATGAGTGAACTGAAGCTGGAGCAGTGTCGACTTGCACTATTCTCACCTGCTGCGGTTTAATTCCGAGATTGTGTACTGTGGAAAGTGTTTACAGCTTTGTTACGAATATTATTTATTTCCGAATCGGGATTTTAAGAAATGCATCGATTGTCATGGGGAGACGTGTTTGTAACTTGCTAAAATAACTACCGACGTTGATTTCCCGAGCCAATTATATTGTTCGAAATGTAACAAAAGAATTATGATCAGAAAAATAAAACACGTGGTTCGAGAGATGCAAACTGACGATAAGGCAGAGTATTAGATTAGTCTTTTACTGGATTAAAGAAACAGATTTATCTAGCAAATACTGTAAGCGATTACTGTTGTTTTTATCTTGAGTTTTGTTATGTGAGAGTGACGAACTAAACACATTTCTGTGCCTGTATTTTCACAGTTTGCGGCTTGGGAGTTAAAAGATTCTTCCGAGAACCTCATAGTTTTTCTGAGAGGTAGAGCTCCAGTATATCCTCGGTACAGCACAAAGGACTTGCTTCCGGCTGCATCACGAGAGCGGAATTGTTGATGACGAAGATCTGGATGGCAAATAAGGTAAGTTACTGTAGTCTCCTATCGTTGTCAACAAAATGAAATATGGTGCAATGAGAGTCACACTTTCGATATAAATCGCTTGCAAGTGATCTTGGAAATCATTCGTGGTTTTTCTGAGTTTCGGTAAAAGTCAAAAGTGAAGTAACAGTACTTTAGACTTTGTCCGTAAAAGGAATGTTAAACAAAGTGTCTATCGATGCAGAAAGACGGTTAAATCGCTCTGGAGAGATACTGTCGCGTATTGAAGTCTATCGTGCTGTCAGCGCAACATGACGAAGTTTAGAACTGTGTGACGAACTTCACGTCAGGCTACTGTTTACTTGGAGTACAAGAGAATGGCGTATATGCTAAATGTAGCAAGACTAGAGGACGGAGTAGAGAGAAGTAATTTCTTAGTAAAGATTCGAGGTCAACAAAAGGAAGCTGATAACATTTTTATGTTAACGGCGTATAGCATAAGTGTTAAGCTCCGAGAAATTTCGTAGCTGGTGGTCACAGAATCAAGAAGTACAGTTACAAGAGGTTTAGAGGGATATCAGATTTCAAGAATAAATACTAGCAGGGAAGGAAAATCGCGTGATCTGACCTTGTACTGTGAATAAACTGTGTAAGTAAAAGGACAAAATATTATGTGCACATTAGAGTTTTAGGACAAAAATAAATTTTTTATGAACAGTAAGAGCATGGCAAGAACTTTCAATGAAGTGAATTAATAAATAAATGTGCTTATTTTTCAACAAAAAAGCTTATTCACGCGTGTACTCTTGATCATAACAGCACCGTGTTTCCTGCATTAGCACCTCAAATACCACCCATTATCATTCTTTGGATTATTTAGAACTTTTTTCTGCATCCGACGCCACACAGGAGAAAGATTTCGGTTGCAACAATGTTCAACGAAATTTGTTCGTAAACGGTTGTAGAGGGCCGCCACTGAAAGCAGCTATCGATATTCAGTTACTGCGAGAAAAGAACACAGTCACATAGCTTCCAGTAGCACAGCCTGGCGTGACGTCAGCAAGGTAGGAAGTGAATAAAATAAATCGCTAGTCAAAATAACGAAAACATTGCGGATAATGAACAAACTGTTGCAGCACGGTCACAAACACTGCTGTTATTTATTCTGTTGAGAGTCACGACTGAATTATTTGAAATTTTTTATAAACAGTAAGAGCATAGCAAGAACTTTCAATGAAGTGAATGCAGTAAATGAAGTGATGCAGTAAATGTTTTAAATGTCAACAGCTAGCTATTTCAAAGAGAAGTTTAATGGTGGAAAGCATTGTAAATTTACTTAGCCACAAAGTTCAATTTGGAGCAGGGAGAACAAAATAATTTTCTCTCTGGCGAACCTTACTTGAACGCATACAGAGATGTAGTTGAATTTGTGTTTTCCCGTAAGAGTCTTTAAAATTATTATTATAAGTCAAAGCTAACGTCACAGTTTATGCTAACGTATTCATATGGTGTTTAAACTTGACGATGAAGGTTGTGTCCTAGTAAATCACATTAGTTAAAAAATGCAGTTATTATCAGAATCTGTCACGCACAGTTAACTCTGGACACAACAGATTTACTTCACAGTTTATGAATACAGTTGCTAATTACGTTACCATATGATTAAATTTTATTATAAGGTTAAAAGTGAAATTAGTCAAAATGCAGTTTATTCAAAAATAACAGTTTGCTAAAGAGATGGTAGCAGTGGTTTTAGCGGAGGGTAGAGATTCAGTAGTGACACTAGGAAAGATTTAGTGCAAGGTTGAGCAGTTATAGGAGATGAGCAGTTATAGGAGATGGAATTAATTAAGTAGGTTTTAGTGTCACGAAAGAATAAATTGTCTTTTTGCGATGTTCTTGTTATGTCTGGCACGAACTGCATCTTTTGAGAAGTGTTATTCATTCTTTACACAAGTTTCTCTTTCGCCTGACGTGAAGTAATCATGTTTCATATTTAATCTGACTTTTTCTATTTGCTGAGTTACTGCGAAATGGACTGATCCCGTGTAGGTATTTGATACTAAATATATGTTCTTCACAAACTTTGGCTCTCGCCAACCTGTATCCATTTCATTGCAAGAATAAAACAGTGAGAAAGGAACAAATATATCCATTCATTTAATAACATCGTAATTTGCGCTGATTTGATCTATAACTTCCAAATTGTGATTTAATTCCGTTGAAATCGCTACTGTTTCCATAAATCCGACCGCCTTAAATCGATCTATTACTAATCACCTGCTACAGATAAAAAATTCTTTGTTCGTCGAAACGTAAATTACGCGTAATGAAAGATGGTCCGTCCTTTTCCATGTAGATATCTGTACTTATATTTACCTTACCAGATTTCTATGTGCTTCATGTTTTCGTAATTCATTTGTCTTTTGGAAAGTGCCTCCAGGAATACCAATATGTATTGTATAAGGGCCAATAAAGAAGTTTCCATTTGGGGGCCGTACGGTCAAGAATCAGTGTGCCAGTCATGGAAAAACTTCCGTGAGCTCTGAGGCAATTATCCCGCCCACGCACCAGGTTTGCACCCTTTAGATAAGATACCATGTCTTGCTGCACAAATGTGTTTGTAACTGCCTGCTTTACGTCCTCGTCCAACAGGAATCGTCGACCTTTCGAGGCCTTTTTTAAGGGACCGAAGACGTGATAATCGCGTGGGGAGCATCCAGAACTATGCACCTGGTACTCGAGTGTTTCCCGCTTGAGTTGGGGTATTTCTGCTTTACGACACTTGCGATATGGTGACGTGCGTTATCATGAAGCATCAGCGCCGCTTGTCACAGTTTCCCCGTACGTTTCGCCGTAATTACTCCCCGTAATTTCTCCAGCGTTCCGTAGTACTGTTTCCCAGTGATGGAGTCACCAGTTTCCTTGAAACAAATAGGCAGTAGTTTCCGGTAATCAAGGAACAGGACGAGCTTCATCTTTCCAACAGGTTACAGCACCATTCCACAGTGGTAGTTTTCGATAGATTTGCTGTCTCACACGCATTCTTCATTCTCCGACGGATGTTTACCAGTGTTTGTACTCCGGTAACCAAGAAAAGAATAGCACCACGTTGGATGCATTTGGTAATAACGTCAAGATAGCTCACGTTTCCGCATTTACCGCTCGCATGTCGGAAAGACACGAATACCACACTAGACCCTTGCCTGGATGTCGGTTCTTCTATATGCGCTTTGGAGTCGCACAACGTTGTATATACGTTGCTGTAACGCCCTAAGACAGAAACTTTTTTGTTGACCCTTATAAGTCGGAGTAAACTCACAATCGCTCTGTCATATTAAGTTTTGCGTGTGATGGCTTCCATCAACAACTAATCCTACAAAGGTTGTTACGAAACTGAGGATGATGATGTTTGGTTTGAGGGGCCCTCAACTGCGCGATCATCAGCGCCCGTACGAAGTCCCGATTTTTACGCAGTCCAATTATTTTAGCCAATACAATCTAGCCACTGTCACGAATGATGATGACTATGATGATGATAATGATGATGATGGTGATGATGAAATGATGAGGACAACACAAACAGCCAGTCCCCAGGCAGAGAAAATTCCCAACCTAACCGGGAATCGAACCCTGGACCCCGTGATCCAGAGGTAGCAACGCTCGCGACTATGCCATGAGCTGCGGACTGTTACGAAACTGCCGCATATCTTAGTTTTGACATCAACTGACGGTTGAAATGGCTCTGAGTACTATGGGACTTAACTTCTGAGGTCATCAGTCCCCTAGAACTTAGAACTACTTAAACCTAACTAACCTAAGGACATCACTCACATCCATGGCCGAGACAGGATTCGAACCTGTGACCGTAGCGGTCGCGCGGTTCCAGACTCTAGCGCCTAGAACCGCTCGGCCACTCGGGCATGCGAAACAACTGATGTATTTCAGTCGAAGCATAAGGTCAAATTATCTCTATTCTGATAACTAGTTTCACTTAAAAAATGATGTTTTAATTTCTGTTAGTTACTTAAAACATCAAAAAACGCGATGCACAGATAAGTCATGAAATGATCTGTCGAAAGACCAATATTAGCTTCGTAACCCTCTGATCAAACGGAATAGCTTATTATACACCACGATAACATTTTGATTAATTTTGGTGTTGACATTTACCCAGTAATTTCTGTATTTGTATGTTTTTAGCCGTTCTGCCACCTTTCAACATGATCCAATAAAAACATATACACACATAAAGAAAAGTTTTGCGTCAACCCTCTATTTCGGAACTGATGGCACATAAAACAAAAACTGGCTCTCTGCCACGATTGTACATTCATTTTCATTTTTCCAGATAAAAAAAAATTTAACGACAAAATCGTCTGGGTCCATGGGAAGTTTTTCACAGTTCTCCTGAGCAACGTGAATAGAAGGGGAACACCCCACTACATGTATGCAGACTTGAATCTGTCGTAGCATACCTTAGGTAAAATCATAAAGCCAGCTCTGGTTCAAATTGTGCCACCCATCAGTGGTGATTCTGCTAAAGTCGCGCAGAGTACACGGTGATTGCCAACCCCCAAAAACAGCTCGCTTCATAGATCCGAAACGTGTTCGATTGGGTTCATCTCCTCGCGGCAGGTAGGCTACTCCATTCTGGTGATCCTAGCATGCTGAAGGAACATTTTAGGAGGACAGCACCGTAATCACCCGAGTTACCATCCATCAAGAAGAATTTATCACCAAGATGTTGGCGATACGGTTCCAGTATCGGTTGCAGAATCTCGTTGTCGGGAATGGAGATCCGCATCATACCAACGCCTCCTAAGAGTGATGCGATACAGGACGTCCTGTAGTCTCTCCGAAGGCCGAATTAATTCTGTAGCACTGTAATCGGTTCCTTTGATTTAAAAGCGGTAAATATCGATCATACTGTGCGTCTGCCGAATGTGGATAGCCTGTGAAGTGTAAATATTAAACACAACCTGTCAGCTGGGACCGACTACATCAATTTGAGTCCGGATCACACGTCAAGTAACTTTCCAGATTGACAAGCATTCTGCGCGTAAAATGATGACGCGGACTCGATCACTGATCGTGACTGTTGTTCGTGGCAAGACGGATGTTCATTTTGCTGTTTAACCGACGAGTCTGATGCGCCTGTCACTTTACTGTAAAATGAAAGACTACAGTCCATTCTAGTGCAACCATCTGCCTGCAGACAGTGCACATGGTAGCTGTGTTTATGTTCGCAAAGACCTTCATGGGTGACCTTCCGAACGGTACGGGAAGCGTGACAAAAGTAACATACCTGCACTAGACATCACTTTTTATTTACTTGTTTACTATTAACGCGATTCACAGGCGAGAGGAACCGGTAAGGAACTTTCGGTGTCATTTTGATACGCTGACTTATCTGCATAGATGTCCTGCAAAGTAAGTTCAAATTAGATTAAACTTCACTTGGTTATAAGACCCACCTTAATACTGAGGTAGGATTAATTTGACTGCATGGGAATGTCACAACGCACTGGAAAATTCAACTGCCTCAGCTGAAGAGCGATACCTTGCCAGTTGCAATGGTAGTCCTGACACACTATTGACGACTGTAGCTAGCATAAACTTTTCTGTACAAGAGCGTCTTTTCAAAATGGCACTTCACTGCTTTTGCTTAATGCGAATGTGGCTACAATGACAGAGCGAAATATTTCAGTGCATCTATTCCTGTCATTGTTTTTGCACTTAAAAATAAGAAAAAAACATAACTTGACGTTCTTGTTTGCTATTTATATAGTTAAGATCACGTTCTATATATAATGGAACGATAGACCTGCACCGTTAAACAACCAACGGCCAAAAGACAACGACGCGATCTGATCAAAAGTATCAGGACAGTAAATGTCACAAGGTGTGGACCCGGCATTATAATAGGAGACGTGGAGTGTTGTTTGTAATTATATTGAGAGAGCTAAAGGGCAAACTGTTTAATTGTTAAAAACCATTCAACAGCCAAGATGGCCTAAAGTATTTTTTTATTTATTTAAAACGTCCGGTTTCAACAGACTATGCTGCTATTTTCAGGTCCAGAATATGTGCAGCATACGTAAACAGCCTTGCTATTGTGTACTGTGTTTGTATGATGCAAAAAGCAACTGCGAACAATACGTATATTGGCACAGCCTGTTCCACAATGTGCTTTACGTCTTTTAAGTATTTTAGCGAAAACAAACCTTTTATAATGTGCTATTTTTATCCGTCTGAAACTTCTGTGTGATGTGAGCGTAAAATGAACATGTTTAACAACAAAAAGATTTTAAGGTATTTGTATGTGCAGGTCCACCTCCGGTTTTTGTAATACCAATCAAAAACTTTTATATCAAATGATAATTCATAACTTATGAGACATATTCCATGTATATGCAATTTTCTCACATACCTGAAGATGACAGCAGAGTCTGTTGAAACCGGTTGTCTTAAATAGAAAACTATCTTCTGCGATCTTGGCTGTTGAATGGTTTTGTACGATGAGTATTGTTAGAGTTAGAAAATAACTGCAGAATTGGTCCGGCAGGAGAGATCTGTGACTTGGAAGGTGGAGTAGTGATTGAGTATGACCAGAATAATAAATCCATCATTGACAGTACAACTTCTGTAAAGCTGTCTAAGTCGACTGTTGATGACGTGGATGTAAAATGGAAAGACGCACTCCTATAACAAGACAAGACAAACCTTACGTGTTCAGGGGCAGCGATAGTCTAGCGCTGCCCAGGGTGGTTGTGAAAATTCGCTTGAAATCGGCGGAAAGAATCACTCCTGAGCTCCGAAGTGCTACCAACAGCCAAGCTGAAACAATGTCTATCCGTAGGGAGTCAAACAGAACGGAGAACGGCGTAAAATGATTGACCACCTCCCCGAATGTCGTGCGGTTCTCTAGTCAGTGCGAAGAGACGCTTAGGTGGTGTGAACAACGAAGCCACTGGACAACGGATGAATCGCATACACCTCCGGTAATCTGAAATAAGGATTTGGGTATAGCAAATGCCTCGCGAACATTATCTGCCATTATGTATAGCGCCAACAGTGAAGTACGAGCGAGGTGATATTACGGTGTGGAAGTGTTTTACATCGTTAGTGTTTGGTACCCATACTGCACTTAAGAAAAAGGCTAAATGAGGAAGTATATGAACACATTTGATAGCATTGTGCACTGCGTAGAGAAACAGTTTCGAAACGATGATTGTGTGTATCATCATGACAACCATCCTGCCCTAAAACAGCGTGTTTGAAGCAATAGTTTGTGGACAATAACAAGCCTTTGTGTGTATCATCATGACAACCATCCTGCCCTAAAACAGCGTGTGTGAAGCAATAGTTTGTGGACAATAACAAGCCTTTGTGTGTATCATCATGACAACCATCCTGCCCTAAAACAGCGTGTGTGAAGCAATAGTTTGTGGACAATAACAAGCCTTTGTGTGTATCATCATGACAACCATCCTGCCCTAAAACAGCGTGTGTGAAGCAATAGTTTGTGGACAATAACAAGCCTTTGTGTGTATCATCATGACAACCATCCTGCCCTAAAACAGCGTGTGTGAAGCAATAGTTTGTGGACAATAACAAGCCTGAAATGGACTAGCCTGCCCAGAATCCTGAACTCAACCCAATGGAACAGGTTTGGTCTCAGAACATCGACAACGCTACAGTTCCCAGCTTTAAATATCACTACCCTCTCTTGTTTCAGCTCTTGAGAGAGAATGAACTGCCATTCCCTCACAGACATTCACACACCTCATTGAAAGTGTCTCCAGCAAAGCTCAAGCCGCGCTAAAGGTGGAGGGTATAGGCCCTAAACATCACATACTGAAGTCCGGATACTTATGATCATGTACACAGAAAGTGTGTATTTGAGAACCCACGGATGGGGGTCGGTGTTTTGCAAACTACACAATAATCTACAGCTAGATATCAAACTGTGAAAGACCGAGTTTGCCTCTCTCCACACTGAGCCCTAATAACGGTGATCACAGGATCTTTTAAAAACGTGAATTTTTTTTTTCACCTGTAATATCACTTTCAGAGTAGACTCATTCGTCCAGCGCACGTGTTGTTCAGTGGCTCTCCGAGCTGCATTTTCCGCAAAATATCTCAGTAATTACGAGCGCGGATGAATATTTCCCTGCGGAGTTCACAGGGAGCGCCGCTCGCACAGGGTCGGTTCTTTTCCCCAGTCGCTCTTTCCGGTTGCCTTTCGCGGCACAGATGCGCGTAATTTGTCTTCATCTGGCAGTGGATGCCGGCGTCCACGGCGCTAAGTGTCTCATTACACGGCGCCGGGATGCGTGCGCGCCGCAAACAGCGCGCGACGCCTCCTCTGAGCGAACGCCGCCGCGGTAACACTCCAATTAACGGACCGTCCAGGGAAGCAATCGGTCAAAGTAACACTCGCAATTTCACCTAAGTGGACTGGCTCTTGTGTTCAACTGGCCCGCTTGCGTCAGCTAAAATCATTAATTAAGTCGCCGCTAAGGCTTGTGCTTTAGTTTCCTGATCTTGTTCGTGTTACTAGGTCTGCGAGCTCCAGATTCATTTGTAGAGCAAACGTGGCATCACAGACGCCGAGTGATGAGTGAAAAGCAACACTGTAGAGGCGATAAGGACATACCTGCGCCAGTTTCTGCTTTTCCCCTTGTGACTTTTTCTCCTTGAATTTGAGAATACCTGTGTAAAAATCAACTAAAAGAGAAAGCTTCAAAATTTTGCGTCTGGTCTATCTGGTTTTCTCTATTTTTTTATGCTGAAGTATTTTATACACTAATGGCGATTAAAATTGCTACACCACGAACATGACGTGCTGCAGACGCGAAATTTAACCGACAGGAAGAAGATGCTGTGATACGCAAATGATTAGCTTTTCGGAGCATTCAAACAAGGTTGCCGCCGGTGGCGACACTTACAACGTGCTGACATGAGGAAAGTTTCCAACCGATTCCTCAAAAAAAATGGCTCTGAGCACTATGAGACTGAGGTAAACAGTCCCCTAGAACTTACAACTACTTAAACTTAACAAACGTAAGGACATCACACACATCCGTGCCCGAGGCAGGATTCGGGCCTACGACCGTAGCGGTCGCGCGGTTCCAGTCTAAAGCGCCTACAACCGCTCGGCCACACCGGCCGGCCCAATACCTCACCCACAAACAGCAGCTGACCGGAGTTCCCTGGTGAAACGTTGTTGTAATGCCTCGTGTAAGGAGGAGAAATGCTTACCATCACGCTTTCGAATTTGATAGAGGTCGGATTGTAGCCTATCGCGATTGCGGTTTATCGTATCGCGACATTGCTGCTCGCGTTGGTCGAGATCCAATGACTGTTAGCAGAATATGGAATCGCCGGGTTCAGGAGGGTAATACGGAACGCCGTGCTGGATCCCAACGACCTCGTATCACTAGCAGTCGAGATGACAGGTATCTTATCCGCATGGCTGTAACGGATCGTACAGCCACGTCTCGATCCCTAAATCAACAGATGGGAACGTTTGCAAGACAACAACCATCTGCACGAACAGTTCGACGACGTTTCCAGCAGCATGGACTATCAGCTCGGAGACCATGGCTGGGGTTACCCTTGACGCTGCATCACAGACAGGAGCGCCTGCGATGGCGAACTCAACGACGAACCTGGGTGCACGAAAGGCAAAACGTCATTTTTTTTTGGATGAATCCAGGTTCTGTTTACAGCATCATGATGGTCGCATATGTGTTTGGCGACAAAGCGGTGAACGCACATTGGAAGCATGTATTCGACAACGCCATACTGGCGTATCACCCGGCGTGATGGTATGGGGTGCCATTGGTTACACGTCTCGATCACGTCTTGTTCGCACTGACGGCACTTTGAACAGTGGACGTTACATTTCAGATGGGTTACGACCCGTGGCTCTACCCTTCATTCCATCCTTGAGAAACCTTACATTTCAGCAGGATATTGCACGACCGCATGTTGCAGGTCCTGTACGGGCCTTTCTTGATACAGAAAATGTTCGACTGCTGCCCTGGCCAGCACATTCTCCAGATCTCTCACCAACTGAAAACGTCTGGTCAATGGTGGCCGAGCAACTGGCTCGTCACAATACGCCAGTCACTACTCTTGATGAACTGTGGTATCGTGTTGAAGATGCATGGGCAGCTGTACCTGTACACGCCATCCAAGCTCTGTTTGACTCAATGCCCAAGCGTATCAAGGGCGTTATTACGGCCAGAGGTGGTTGTTTTGGTACTGATTTCTCAGGATCTATGCACCCAAATTGCGTGAAAATGTAATCACATGTCAGTTTTAGTATAATATATTTGTCCAATGAATACCCGTTTATCATCTGCATGTCTTCTTGGTGTAGCAGCTTTAATGGCCAGTAGTGTATTTTGTGTTTGCTGTGTAACGCAGGCATCAGTCTTTCCCATGATATTTGGATACGGGCGAAAATGTTTGCAATGTGCCCCACTGTGTGTGTGTTTTGGCACTAGTGCCCTCCGTAACACACATGAGCACGTTGACTACCAGTGTTAACATCCAGAGCGAGGCGGTTGAAGGGTTGCTGTCCTCCGCTCCCTGGTATGAAATAACTATTCTTAACCATCGGGCATTCAGCTACACTACTTAGGACTTTTTACCATTTTGTTTCCTTATTTTGCTGTTTTCATTGCAGGCTAACGCTCTTTTAACATGCCGTCTTTCCATCTTGGAAATTTGATCTAAGGCGCTGTGCTTGTTGAGGGTAACAATTATTTTGAGGAATCCCGTCTTTCCCGTATCACGGACTTAATGTTTTATTGAAGCGTTAGTATTTCATACTGGTTGTCGTTGAGCTTACACAATGAGGATAGATATCCTGTTATTTTTATCATAATGTCGATTGTATAATTTCTACCTTGTAGACATACACCTGAAGATGTGACCTGATATCACGAAACACGCCGTGTTCCTGTAAATAAAAGTTCATAAACAGCTTAACGTTGTCTATGTCTGCAACTTGGATTACTTCAGCTGTGGTTGTCTTTATAACAAAAACACTATTTGTAAAATTTCCAAGGCCTACTGCTTAAAATCTTTAGCCCATACTTCGTCGAATCGGTATGAATGTAAGAAATGATTTCGGTTTACTGGCAATATCAATAACTTCAGTGCTGAAGTACAATAGAGAAAGCTGTGGTTAGCCTTAAATCCACATTACTGTGCAAAACGTAAGGACGAAATTAACTTTCGCCTGATGTATCACTCCCAATGACGTAGCTCGACGAAACTCGAACCATACTTAGGAAGAATTGGTATAGCGAAGTACAGAATGTTACTGAAGAAAATACGCAACGAGACGAAGATCGTTATGGCTGGGTGTTGTGTGATGTCCTTAGGTTAGTTAGGTTTAAGTAGTTCTAAGTTCTAGGGGACTGATGACCATAGATGTTAAGTCCCATAGTGCTCAGAGCAATTTGAACCATTTTTGAGACGAAGAGAGTAATTCAGTGAAACCGTCACGATTTATGATGGTCCCCTGCACATTATAAAAGACGGGACTTGGTTCTTAATACGGTACGTGATCACCAAGGACGGAAATGCACGCTTTGCAACGTCCTCACGTACTGGCTCAGAAGGTTGTTAAGGAGTTCTTGCGGTAGCACATTCCCTTCCTTGACCAGCGCGGCTGACAACTGCTGGAGGGAGTTAAGTGCATCTAGACGTACTGAAATACCTCTCCCCAACACATCCCACACGTGGTCAGTGGCATCGAAGGCGGGGAAACGGGAAATCCAGTCCAATCACCGAATATTCTCTCGGGTGTTCCACCTGAGATGTTCATTGCAATCATACATTTCCATCCTTAAAAATGAAGTGAGGTCAGAATATACCGTTGCAAGGCGCACATAGAGAAGGAGTAAAGTGTCACAAACATTACTCTATCGGACGCCATAACACCTGGACGACGGAAACGATATTTTTTTTGTCTTACATCCATCTTCCAATAGACAGTTGGACATCAACTGATCAACAAATGTGAATCAACTAATAACACCGTCAGCTGTGTATATTTATTACTGAACTGCCAGGTTCAGTTCTGTCTGTTGGGTACTTCAGAATCTAGAAGCAAAGAGTTCATATACGTCGTAATCCCGTATTTCATTATCTGAACATGGTGCGGATCTATGTAGAATGATCTTCAAAAGTCAAGGAATAAATAATCTGCTTTGACTTTATGACATTCATTTCAAATAAAATATTCCAAGTAGTGAAAATTAGTAACGGAGTGGAATTCCACTGTAGTCCATAACATCTAGATAACATTCAAATCTATAAAAGGTGGAGCCCATGCATGGTTTTCACTTTCATTCCAGGTTGCAAAAAGAAAGAGTTAACATCTTGCACGTTGCAATCCCCCATTGGGAGTACTGCCAGAATGAACACGGTCATCTAAAAATGTTCCAGAGACATTTCCAGTCACGAACCATTGAGTGTAATCGTAGAAACGATTTAAAATGCTGACGAAATCTGTACGCTGTCATGGCATGTATAAAATAAGCGGGCTGACACAGTCCGTCCTCGATTCGATTCTATAACTCCGACATGATGGATCAGCAGAACACTACAAAGCTCATAGTCGTTCTGGCAGCTCCGTATATTTCCAGAGATATTACAACGAAAATAAGCTTGAGAACGTAGTGTTAATCGCAAGCGTTCGTACTGTTACGCACAATCGCTGTAAATATTATAACATACTTGATCTAGCAACGCGTAAACAGTCACTTCTGATAACGAACAGTTAGTGGACTTGACAAACATAAAGTATTATTTTTTATGACTCTCGAACACTGTAGCTTCTGACACACAGAGCATACTACTGACATTACTTTTTGCACTGCCCTCTAACACTGGTCATAAAGTTAGGATAGATGCCTTGGTTTTTCTTGGTTTGGATGTATCGTTTTTAGGTTTTCGCCTTGCTGATATTTCTCTCTGTAGGTATTTCTCCACTTACGGTTCTCTCACGCATGCTCTCCATCATTAGGCTAGTTTAATCAAATATTACTTTTCCTGGTTTGAGGAAGACGTTAAATTTAACAGATCTTTAAATTCTAAATATCTTTTAAAGGTAGTAAGGAATTTTTGATTGCAGTAATAGAGCAAAACTTATACAAGATTTCGGTAAATGTGATCTGTTTAACGCCTCTTCTTGACTGGGGTACACAGTCACATAAATCTTTTAGACAGCATTGCGGCCTTCGAGTGTTAAGATTGTTTATCTCTTGCTCAATCTGAACATTCTTCAGTGAAAATTTTGAAACATTCTAATACACGAAGTTTTCACAGTTTTCCGCTTGAATGGCATAAAGCCGGAATCACAGAAGTAGATTTTAGGTGTCGAAGGTCACAATGGTGTCTTTTAAAAAGTTACGTATTTACGTTTTCTGCTATGAAAGGAGTTTAACTCGATCAGCACTTCTACTGAATGTAGTTAATTGTAGCCTCTTGCTTTCTATATAATGTATAGCTATGGTAATCTCTCGATCGTTGTAATTAGTAACAAGACGTATTACATGAGGAATTATCAAAATACATACAAATACGAGAACGCTAGCAGGTAGCACATTTTTTGCGACAAACAGTAGTATCTCGGCCTACAACTGCCATAAAAAATCTTCCCATCGCAGGTAGTACTAGAGTATTCAAATCCAATATTTAGTTAAAATTTTCCACAGAAAACTTGAAAAACTGTGTCACAAAGGGATGATAACGAAAAAGATGACGTGAAGCGCCAGATTATGAGCTAAAGATGGAAGATGCCTGTTAATATTAAAAATTCCAAGTCAGACGAAGCCACATGGGGAAAAAATCGTTTTTACGCTTTTAAATTAATTATTAAAATCTTTTTAAGTTAACCATTGTATGTCATTAATTAGGTTCATTAATGACTTGGCAAAAGTGAATCTTTGGAATCGCCTTTCTATACACTGCTACATTAAGTTTGAAGGAAATACAGATCTTAACACACAATCTCAGCACACTTTCCATGAGAGAGAACAGCAGGAAAAGTTCCGAGGTCTATGAACGATAATCATGATCAAAATTACTCTATTGTTGTGAAATAAATGAGCAGCAGACAGTAGATATTTCTCGCATTAACGAGGTGGTTTCCACCTTACGGTTGAAAAAGCTGAGGTTCGGCCGATGGTGGTCCCTCGTACCCTCCCAGATTAATAGTTCCTCTCTTGTCAGATTGAAAGCAGGGAAGAGGAGGGCAGTGTTTGGGCGATTGTTCCACTGATTGATGGTCATTCATGACATCCAGAGTCTAATTGGAAACGCCCTTAAAGGGCTCCGTGCCAATTTCGAGTTTTAAGGAGGAGTATTAGCACATTATGCCAAAAGAACAAATTGTAAAGTAACCTAATATCTTTTCGTAATGAATAAAGAGGTCATACTGTAAAATTCTTGGAACAGCAGCACTTTAGGGGCTATAGTACGGAGATCCATGTTACGGTGTGCTTGCGTGGTTTACTCGGTGTCAGAGGCTATATTATTTCAAATACACAAAAATAAAACAGACAATGACTGCACATTAAAAGCCGTTTATTCAGTCTCACTCAGTTATGCACGTTGTCGAGTGTTACAAAAGAGTCATTACAAGAATGAGAGACAGGAACGAAAGAGATTGTTTTTTCGAAAGGTTTCAAATGCAGAAGTTGGGTACTATATTATAAGAAGAGAAAATAAAAAAAAGTTGCGAGTTCAGTGCATGTAAGAAAATTGACAAATTACCATGTTCACAAATAGCATCCATTGCTTCAGCACATATTTTTCCTGAAATTCTAGGACCTTCTCGTTTCCTCCCACATTTCATCTGGTATCCCTCAAACTTCAGTTTACAGCCTGTATTTTACAGTGAATGCTACATGAGTTCCAGCTAATAATAACAATTTATCATTAGTATTATTCTGCGGTATCGTCAGTCGCACTGACATTGTTTAAATGTCTCCTAGCATGATGTTTGTGTTACAAGCAGGTAATGATTATTGAAAGGGAGGACGCTGCACTCGGAGAAATGTGGAGACTAAATTAACTGGCCCGTATAAGTGCGAGAAATAACAGTGTTACGTCAACTGCAGAGATGAAACTTGTATGCGGAAACATGGAAGAATACTGAATGGATGCCAAGCTCACTGGTTCACTGTTGTACACAAGAAAGACAACCAAGGCAAGACAAATGGAGGTAGATACAGGAAATTAGAACCTCCTTTAGAATCGACGTAGTTGTGGATCAGATGCAGGATACTGGTTATCAGACTGAAGGGCCAAAGAAACTGGTACTCCTGACTAATGTCGTGTAGGGCCCCCAAGCACGCAGAACTGCCGCAACAAGCATGGACTCTACAAATGTCAGAAGTAGTGCTGGAGGGAATTGACACTATGAATCCTGCAGGGCTGTCCATAACTCCGTAGGAGTGCGAGGGGGTGGAGAACTCTTCTGAACACTGCGTTCAAGGCATCCCAGATATTCTAATAATGTTCATGTCTGGGGAGTTTCGTGGCCAGCGGAAGTGTTTAAATTCAGAAGAGTATCCCTGGAGCCACTATGTGGCATTTCTGGACGTGTGGGGTGTTCCATTATCCTGCTAGAATTGCCTAAGTCCGTCGGATTGCACAGTGGACATGAATGGATGCAGGTGATCAGACAGGATGCTTATGTACGTGTCACCTGTCAGGTTCGTATCTAAACGTATCAGGGATCCCATATCACTCAAACTGCATACGCCCCACACCATTACAGAGACTTCACCAGCTTGAACAGACCCCTGTTGACGTGCAGGGTCTATGGATTCAAGGGGTTGTCTCCATACCCGTACACGTCCATCCGCTCGACACCATGTGAAACGAGATTCGTCCGACGAGGCAACATGTTTCCAGTCACCAACAGTGCAAAGTCGGTGTTGACCGGCCCAGGCGAGGCGATAAGCTTAGTGTCGTGCAGTCATCAAGGGTACATGAGTGGGCCTTCTGTTCCGAAAACCCATATCGATGATGTTTCATTGAATGGTTCGCACGCTGACACTTGTTGTTGGTCCAACATTTAAATCTGGAGCAATTTGCGGAAGGGTTGCACTTCTGTCACGTTGAACGATTCTCTGCAGTCGTCGTTGGTCCAGTTGATGCAGGATCTTTTTGCGGCCGCAGAGATGTCCTGATATTCACGCTACATTCGTGAAATGGGCTTACGGTAAGATCTCCACTTCGTCGCTACCTCGTGAATGCTGTGTCCCATCGCTCGTACGCGGACTGTAACACCATGTTCAGGCTCACTTAAATCTTGATAACTTGCCATTGTAGCTGCAGTAACCGATCTAACAACTGCGTCAGCCTCTTGTCGTCTTATATAGGTACTGACGACCGCAGCGCCGTTTTCTGCCTGTTTACGTGTCTCTGTACTGAATACGCATGTCTACCAAGTTTCCTTGGTTCTTCTTTTTACATTCTACAGACGTTTCGTTGAAACACAGAAGAAGGAACCAGTATCCATAGGTATAATCAATTGCTTGTTATATTGGAAGCATTTCATACACAGCGAGACATACTGAGGAAACTAGTGATTAAGAAATAGGTGAAGCAAACAGAGTGTGTGAGAATCATGTCACCTAACCGGTAGAATTCCACCCTAGGAGCTTAACAAAGGCTTAGATCATAAAAGCGGATGTTACACACAAAAATATCACCGTTAGCTGATCTCGAGTACTCACTGTTCGTGTCGTGCTGGACTAGTAGTAAAGATTAGATAGGGCTAGCGACTAGACTAGCTTTTGTGTTATCTTATATGGTAATAATTTTCTTAATTTATGAGTTTCGTACAAGCAACAAATGTACTGAATGTGCTTCCACAGAGCATTTAGCCTAAGTGGACTATGCTGAGGACTTTTACTGTCCTTGAATAGTTTAACAGGGCATCAAGGGCTACGGGACGACCTGATTCACGAAATTTCGATGAGTAATCGTTTGTGGCATACGAAAAACCGTCGTTGACATTTTGATGTTTAGTTTAAGATAAATTTTGTGCCAACCTTGACAGTGAAGAAAGATCATTTCTACACGATATAGTGGAAGATATGTTCTTAGTGTTCTTAGTTTAACACACCAGGATGTCGTTAGCATATGATAGCTGCAAGAAAACAGGATAAATGCAATATTACTGGTGTACTTGGCGAGGGTACGGACGAAAGAGAGTTCTCAGAAGATCCTGAAGATCTGCTGCAATTGAATAGGACTATGAAGAAGTTGGTTTGGGGCTCTATTGAAGGAGAAGGCGAAGGAGGTGAAAAATGCTATTTTTCAAATTTTTTAAAGTCAGCAATCAGGTATTCAGTTTTTTTAGTCATCAATCATCTGACTGGTTTGATGCGGCCCATCACGAATTCCTCTCCCATGCCAACCCATACATCTCACAGTAGCACTTACAACCTATTTTCTCTGGATGTATTCCCAACTCTGTCTCGTCTTCAGTTTTTACCCTCTACAGCTCCCCTTAGAAAAAAATGTTCAAATGTGTGTGAAATCTTATGGGACTTAACTGCTATGGTCATCAGTCCCTAAGCTGACACACTACCTAACCTAAATTATCGTAAGGACAGACATACACACCCATGCCCGAAGGAGGACTCGAACCTCCGCCGGGACCAGCCTCACAGTCCATGACTGCAGCGCCTGAGACCGCTCGGCTAACCCCGCGCGGCGCTCCTCTTAGAACCATGGACGTTATTGCCTTATGTCTTAAAAGATGTCCTACCATCCTGTCTATTCCTCTTGTCAGTGTTTTCCTATTATTCCTTTCCTCGCCGAATCTCCGGAGAACCTCCTCAATTCTTATATTATTTTCAACATTATTCTATAGACCACATCTCAAGTGCTCCGATTCTCTTCTTTCCCTGTTTCTCGACAGTCCATGTTTCACTACCCCACAATGCTGTACATTCTGAGGAACTTCTACCTCACATTAAGGTCCATGTTTGATACTAGTGTAAGGTGGGCATATCGTTTTGGTTTTTCCATGTTATCGATGTATACGTCAGGCATAGAGCAAGTAACGTTTCTGTTAAACAATATTTGGTCTTTTTGTGGCACAGTCTTAGCTGAAATGTGCTAGGTGACTGAATCTATTGGATGAAGAAAGATGTATTCTATAGGACAGCAAGGGGGAATATGTTGTATATACTGGAAGGCGAAAAGAATAAGAATTTTGGCGAATGTTACTATTTTTGATGCGAAGAAGTTTGAGAGAAGACTGCAGCACTGCGCAGTTAATTTGTTAGAATAATTATTGTCAGCTACTTAACTTGCTCATAGCTGAGAGAAAGACCACCTCACGTCCCTGAGTCATCCATTAAGATATCAACTGATTTAGCTGTTTGGTTTTTATAGCAATTCTTTGTGTTTTAGCATTGTACCCTCTTCAAATCATTGTTTAGTTTGTTAAGCGTAGTATTAGAACAACGTTATGTGTGAAGATCTCGTCAAATTTTACTCTGTATTTTTGAATACCTACTTCATTCTAATTTTCGAGTACATATTTCGTTTTAAAATCGTTGTCTTGTAATATAATTTCATAGAAATAGTGACGCTCCCCACCCCACCATTTAAACAAGGTTTATCATTACTTACTACCACAATGCACCATTTGGTAAGCAACAGGCTTAATATTGTTTGGAAAATTTAATTAAAAAAAAAAGAAATCTAGCTTAGCCGCTGTCTACTTGCTGTTGTGATTTCGAGAAATCTGCAAAAATTTTGCCTAGACGCGAGATTAGTGGAAATTTTGATTGGGCCAGATAATTGTTTTACTTCAGTTGCGCATTTGACATAAATACAATTTGTATTCCGACCAGTTACAGTTTCATTCAAATTAGGTTCTGTTTAGTGGGAGGTTAGCATACGAATTTAAGTTGGATAACAGTTTGTGAGCACATATTTTTGTTAATAAGCGGACTTTTTTTAAAGAGTGAGAGGTAAATTAGGGTTAAATTTACAGAAACATAGTGGGGAGCTTGAACTAGTACACTTCTCTCGGCCATGAATGACATTTTCGCCAGTGCTAGTCTGCGTTTTATGTCCTTCTTACTTCGTCTCTCACGGCGTTTTTGCTGTCTAGGTAGCAGAATCCCTTAACTTCATTTAGCTCCTGATCACCAATTATGATGTTAAGTTTCTCCCTGTTTCCATTTGTCTATAACCCATTACTTTCGTCTTTCTTCAGTTTACTCTCAGTCCATATTCTGTACTCATTAAACTGTTCATTCCATTCAATAGATTCTGTAGTTCTTCGTCATATTCACTGAGGATAGTAATGTTATCAGCGACTCTTGTCTTTGATTATCTTTCACTATTAATTTTAATTCCACTCTTGAACCTTCCTTTTATATCCGTCATTGCTTCTTCATTGTCGAACTCATTTTCGAGGTCGACAAAGCCTATAAACATGTGTTAATATTTCTTTAGTCTTGCTTCCATTATCAACCGCAACTTCAGAATTGTCTCCTTGGTGCCTTTATCTTTCCTAAAGCCGAATTGATCGTCACCTAACAAATCCTCAATTTTTTTTCTATTCTTCTGTATGTTACTCTTGTAAGCAACTTGGGTGCGTGAGCTGTTAAGCTGATTGTGCATCATTTCTCACACTTGTCAACCTTTGCAATCTTCGGAATTGTGTTGATGATGTTTTTTCGAAAGTCGGGTGGTATATCGCCAGACTGACACATTCTACAAACTAACGTGAATAGTCATTTGGAGCAGTACACTCCTACAATACTACAGTCTGGTATCTGGTGACATACGGAGCACCGTCTAATATCACGCATATTAATTTAAAGGAAATGATAATGCCTTGAAGAGGGAAACTTCTTGCTGAAATGATAATTAACAGCGGTACCCAATCACAGGTTCCACTCTCGCAGGCATACTTTCAATCAGGTGCTGGAAGGTTTCTTGGGGAATGGCAGCCCATTCTTCACGGAGTGCTGCACTGAGGAGAGGTACCTATGTAGGTTGGTGAGGCCTGGCACGAAGTCGGAGTTTCAAAACATCTCAGAGGTATTCTATAGGATTCAGGTCAGGACTCTGTGCAGGCCAGTCTATTACAGGGATGCTATTGTCGCGTAACCACTCCGCCACAGGTCGTGCATTATGGACAGGTGCTCGATCGTGTTGAAAGATACAATCACTATCCCCGAATTGCTCTTCAACAGTGGAAGCAAGAAGGTGCTTAAAACATCGACGTAGGGCAGTGCTGTGATAGTGCCATGCAAAACAACAAGGGGTGCAAGCCCCCTCCATGAAAAACACGAACACACCATCACACCACAGCCTCCGAATTTTACTGTTGACACTACACAAAAAATGGCTCTGAGCACTATGGGACTTAACTTCTGTGGTCATCAGTCCCCTAGAACTTAGAACTACTGAAACCTAACTAACCTAAGGACGTCACACATAACCATGCCCGAGGCAGGATTCGAACCTGCGACCGTAGCGGTCACGCGGTTCCAAACTGAAGCGCTTAGAACCGCACGGCCACACCGGCCGGCTGACACTACACACGCTGGCAGATGACGTTCGGGCATTCACCATACGCACACCCTGCGATCGGCTCGCCACATTGTGTATCGTGATTCGTCATTCCACACAATGTTTTTCCACTGCTCAATCGTCCAATGTTTACGCTCGTTATACCAGGCGAGGCGTCGTTTGGCATTTACCGGCGTGTTGTGTGGCTTATGAACAGCCGCTCGACCATGAATTCCAAGTTTTCTCACCTCCCGCCTAACTGTCGTATTACTTGCAGTGCATCCTGATGTAGTTTGAAATTCCTCTGTGATAGTCTGGATAGATGTCTGCCTATTACAAATTACGATCTTCATCAACTGTCGGCGGTCTCTGTCAAGTCATCAGACGAGGTCGGCCTGTACGCTTTTGTGCTGAACATGTCCCTTTATGTTTCCACTTCACTATCACATCGAAAACAGTCGACCCAGGGATGATTAGGAGTGTGGAAAACTTGTGTGTAGACGTATGACACAAGTGACACCCAATCACTTAACCACGTGCGAAATCCATGAGATGTGCGGAGCGCCCCATTCTGCTCTCTCACGGTGTCTAATGACTACTGAGGTCGCTGATATGGAGTACCTGGCAGTAAGTGGCAGCACAATGCACCTAATATAAAAAAACACATGTTTCTGGTGTGTCCGGATACTTTTGATCACGTAGTGTATATTAATGAAAGGAGGGATCAACCGTATATAATAGAAACTAGTCAGCGTAGTTTCATCAAGTATTAAGATGTGAATTATCCACTGATATCACAGAACGAGCGTTTAAGAATTGGACAAGGGATTGTAATTGTAATAGCATCTTGGAAGAGTTGAGTGAACATGATAAAAGCGTGATTATGAGAATAAATCGTGGAGACAAGCAGTGACTGCAAGGGCGGTTAATGGTTAAAGAAAGAACGCAGAAACACGCTGGTATGGGCACCAGTAAGATTACCAAAGTGCGCGATGAAGCTGTTACCTGGGTGCAAGATGTTAAAACAGTACGTTTGTCCCTACTTAATCGGTGATGGCGATGCTGGCCCATTCTTGCCGTATTCGTGCATTGTGGGTGTGTAAGGGGGCGGTGGTACTGGCTGCAGATTCTGAGTTCAGCCTGCTTTCTGTACTCAGTTCTAGAGAGGAAACATCTATGACAATAAGGCTACCTCTAAGGGCTATCTTCGAGCGTCCAGCAGATAGTGTTCTCTAAACTTAACGCTCTGAAACTTGGCTGTTTCTGTCAGAGCATTTATCGCCCCAGCCAATATTAGTGGACTTTGCCAGTTCCAACCAGTAATAATTTTGCGATAAGACTGAACAAATTCTTTTTCCCGCGGCTTTCTTTATTGGTACCCAATCATGCTGTTGTATGGGGAGGAGGCCAGAAAATCTCTCAAACTCCACCGTACAATTGTGAAGGAGAGAAATATTAGACACCCAAATAAGTGTGCGATATACAGAAAAGAACCCTATGAACCAATGAGGGAGCCTGTTTCTTAATTTTTAAACTGAAAGTTTTTCTTAGTATGGCTGCTGAGGGGAACGGCATTTCTTATGTTCCAACTCCTCCGGAAGCCTACACCTGTGTAAAATTTTTCTTTTTCTAAAAAGAGTCTTCGAACAATACTTTTTCTCTGCACCTGTAGTGCTGGGGTTGGGCGAAACGAATTCCATGTTCTGTTCCCTGCAATGGGATTCAACCTTCTAAACTAAACTAAACTTCGTCCTAACAGGCCTTGGAAGGCCCAACGGTATCAACCGGCCGCCGTGTCATCCTCAGCCGACAGGTGTCACCTTCAACTCTAGAATTTTGTGCCGCCTTTCCCTGTTCCTCTAAGTAGCCTCCTATCTGGTCCCATAGAGCTTGGAAATATCATACTCTGCAGAAATGAACAAGCCTTCACCCTAATAAAATAAAAGATTTGTATATTCCTGAGGTGGTCATTCTGGGGCCGATATACAATGTATTTTAGCTGAAGAAACCTTCACAAGCTAAGATCGCTAAAAAAGTGTTTTAATAGATGACCTTTATCGACAGAGCTGTGCGGTCATCATCCGATTTCATGCTTCTGAATTTTTTTTACATATCATCCATCTCTGTACCAAGTCACTCCACACTGCAAATCCACGTCTCAGGACCATGGAGGTCACTACGCATTGCTCGCCAGGTTAAATTTAAAATATTATGTACAAACACAAACGTAACTATATTGCTCCGATTGCAGGCCGCTGGCGAGCTGCATAATTTACAAAGAAATGCGATGTAAGTATTGGTGGCCCATCCGTCGGACGGGGACGGCGGCAGCCTTTGTGTTATTCGAGGGGTGTAGTCAATGTGTCGGCACCCGGTTTCACGCCCTCCTTTCTCTCATCATCATCCTTATCATAGAACAGAATCAATTTTTAATCGTAAGTCTTCTGACTGCCATAGCGAGATTTTCTCTCTGCACTGGAGTGTGCACTAATACGAAACTTCCTGGCAGATAAAAACTTTGTGCCGGACCGAGACTCAAACTCGGGACCTTTTGCGGGCAACCTAATTTTCAACATTCGTCTGTAGCATCACATGACACATACTTCGATTCTCTTCTGTTCCGTTTTTCCCACAGTCCATGTTTCACTACCATACATTGCTGTGCTTCCAACGTACATTCCCAGAAATGTCTTCCACAAATGAAGGGCCATTGCTGATACCAGTATACTTCTATCGGCCAAGAACACCCTTTTTGTCGGTGCTAGTCTGCTTTTGATCTCATGCTTGCTCCGCCCTTCGTTGGTTATTTTTCTGCCTAGGTAGTAGAATTTCTTAACTTCTTCTACTTCATGACTATCAATACTTATGTTAAGTTTCTCGCTGATCTCATTTCTCATGATGTATGAGCTTTTAAGCTGATCGTGTGATCATTCTCGCACTTGTCGGCTCTAGCAGTCTTCGGAATTGTGTGGGTGATATTTTTACGAAAGTCAGATGGTAGGCCGCTAGACTCATACATTTAACACACCAATGTCAGTAGTAGTTTCCTTTCCACTTCCCCGAATGATCTGAGAAATTCTGATAGAATGTTATATATCCCTTCAACCTGAGTTGATTTTAAAACCTCCAAAGCTCTCTTAAATTCCGATTCTTATACTGGATCCCCTGAATCTCCTAAATCAATTCCAGTTTCTTCTTCTATCACATCATAGAGCCCTTCAGTTACCCATTCTACCTATCCGCTCTCTCCTCTGCGTATTAACAGTGGAATTCCCGTAGCACTTTTAATGTTACCACCCTTGCTTTGAATTTACCGAAGGTTATTTTGACTTTCCTACATGCTGAGCCGGTCCTTTTCATTTCTTTTTCGATTGCTTCACATTTTTCATTCAGCCATTTCGTCTTAGCTTCCCTGCATTTCCTATGTATTTAATTTCTCAGCGACTTGTATTTGTGTGTTCCTGAATTTCCCTGAACATTTTGGTACTTCCTTCTTTCATCGATCACCTGAAATACACTGCTGGCCACCGTAAATGCAACACCCTGAAGGAAGCATCCGAATCAAGTGAAATTTACACCATGGGTTTGCAGCGATGAGATATGCAACTGATTAGAATTTCAGCGCAGACGCACATCACGCGCGCCTGTCGCGCCACCTCATAGCGCCATTTAAGGTTTGGCGATTTCGACGAGTGTACGTTCGGCACGTGTGTTTACCTTGTGGTTGTTTCACAAGAGGATCAGTTATGCCTCGTAGACAACAGCGAACATCTTTTGATCAAGTATCCGAGTTCGACAGAGGAAGGATAGTGGCTTACCGAGATTGTGGATTATCATACAGAGAAATCGCTAGTCGTGTTGGACGAAACCAAACAACTGTAATGCGGATATGTGACCGTTGGATGCAGGAAGGTACGACGGACCGACGTAGTCGATCGCATTCACCTCGGTGCACCACTGCACATGCTGATAGGCAAATTGTGCGCATGGCAGTGACGGATCGCTCAGTGACATCCCGAACCATAGCACAGCACATTGCGTCTGTAACGCATCATCCAGTGTCTGCGCGTACCATTCGACGCCGTTTACAGCAGAGTGGTCTGTCCGCAAGACGTCCATTGCTTCGTCTACCATTGACGCACAACCACAGACCTCTCCGTCGCCAACGGTGTGATGACAGACGGATGTGGACGGCAGAATGGAATGACGTTGTCTTTACTGACGAGGCACGCTTCTGTCTGCAGCACCACGATGGTCGGATTCGAGTGTGGAGACACCGTGGAGAGAGGATGGTATGGGGCGGTATTGGATATTACTCTCGCACGCCTCTAGTACGCATTGCCGGTACTTTAAATAGCCGGCGCTACATATCCGAGGTGCTGGAGCCAGTTGTCCTTTCTTACCTTCAGGGCTCGGCCACAACCATATTTCAACAGGATAATGCGCGACCACACGTGGCACGCATTGTCCAAAGGTTCTTCGTCAATAACCAGATTGAATTGCTTCCCTGTCCGGCTCGCTCTCCGGATCTTTCGCCGATAGAAAACATGTGGTCCATGGTTGCTCAACGAGTGACCCAGATTACATCCCCAGCTGCAACACCAGATGGTCTTTGGCAACGTGTGGAAGCTGCTTGGGCTGCTGTACCCCAGGAACACATCCAACGTCTCTTTGACTCAATGCCGAGACGTGTGGCAGCGGTGATCTCCAGCAATGGCGGCTATTCTGGCTACTGATTCTGGCAGGAACCACATGTCACAGACGTCTGTAAACGTAATCATTTGATACTTGGTCAACATGTTATCTACAAAATAAATCTTGTTGTGCTACCTCTTGTCTTTCTTGGTGTTGCATTTGCGGTGCCCAGCAGTGTATTTCTTCTGTTGTCCATGGTTTCTTGGCAGTTACCTTCTTTATATCTATGTTTTTCTTTGCAGCCTCTGCTGTTACCCTTTTTGTACTGCCTAATGAGCTATTCCTTATTGCCTCGTCTATAGCCTTAGAGAACTTCATGCGTATCTCGACATTTCTTAGTACTTCCGTATGCTACTCCCTTGGGCATTGACTCTTCCCGACTATTCTTTTAAACGTCATCACTACTCCACTCTGATCTGAGACTCTCGTATATCTGCTCCCCGGTACGCCCTACGATCCAGTATCCGATTTCGGAATCTCTGTCTGACCATTCTGTAATCTAACTAAAATCTTCGCTTATCACGCTGCCTCCTCCTCTTGTGATTCTTCAACACAGTATTCGCTATTACTAGCTGAAATGTAATAAAGAACTCAATTAGTCTTTCTCCTCTCTCATTCCTTATCCCATGCTCATATTCTCGTGTAACCTTTTCTTCTACTCCTTCCCATACATTCCAGTCCCCCATAACCTATTAGATTTTCATTTCCCTATACGTACTGCATTACCCTTTCAGTATCTTCTTATATTTTCTCTATCTCTCCATTTTCAGTTTGCGACTTCGGCATGTATATCTGAACCATCATTTTTGGTGTTGGTTTGCTGTCGATTCTGGTAAGAATCACTGAATTGTTCACAGTAACACACTCTCTACCCTACCTTCCTATTCATAACGAATCCTACTCCCGTTATACCATTTTCTGATGCTGTTAATATTACCCTATTGTCATCTGACCGGAAATCCTTGTATTCTTTCCATTTCACTTGACTGACCCCTACAATCTCTAGATTAAGCCTCTGCAGTTTCCTTTTAAGATTTTCTACCTTCCCTACCACGTTCAAGCTTAGCTTTTGACACTCCACGTCCCGACTCGCAGAACGTTACCCTTTCGAGGGTTACTGAATCTTTTTCTCATTGTCACCTCCCCTTTGACAGTCTCCTCCCGGAGATCCGACTGAGGGTTACTGCGGAAACTTTTGACAATGGAGAGATCATCACAACACGGGCCACATGGTCTGTGGATACACGTTATGTGTCTTTAACCATTATCTTCTGCATCATCAGGCTGTTGAACTTTACTGATTCTTCCACCTTTAGGGACAGCTTCCGACCCCAATGACTAGAGAGTGCCTTGAACCTCTGTCCACTCCTCCACCCTCTTACAGGGCTATTGGCAGAATTAGGGTGACTTCTTATGCCGGCGGTCTTCGGCTGGCAATGCTGATTAGTAATCAAAATTTAATCGGTGGCAGGTTTCAGAACTCGGGACTGAGGACGTTTCGATTGCTAATCAGAGAGTCTTTCTCAAGACCACGGGTGCTTCGCAGTACACACATAAAGCTACATTGTACATGCATGCATTGCATATTCCTGTAGTCGACGAATACACGTGCGACACACGTGCGCAGGGGAAGAACACACTTTGCCATTAGGCGACCGAACTCTCCCGATGTGCCTTACAGCCAACAATATCTTACGACGTTTAATTTTTTTATAATCAGTATCCACTCCAATAGGCACCGTGTAATGCCTGGACAACGCCACGTGGTATATTCGCATTATATGCCCCCTTTTACGTTTGTGGAAGAATGGCTGTCGCTATGAGCCCATGTACAACGTTTTGCTTCCAAGTACATGGTCGCTTCTCTTGTAGGTGGCGTTACCTCCGTTTTGCTACCGTTCGTATTTTTTTATGTTTCAAGTTTATGCAAGATAATGCAATGTTTTGATCTATTATAGGTATGGAAGTACATTACTTCTTAGCTGGTGACCGCCGACAACCTCTGCCAGACATGTCTTAAAGTTCTGTGTCCCACAATAGCTGCTGAATGTTCATAGGTCGTTGCCAGTCTGCGCCCAACTAAATGTGTTGACAACCGTTCTTGTCGCGAAGTAATACAGCGGTTGCCGCCTAGGTTAAAACGAAGCTATGCTGACAAACCGAGCATT
Source organism: Schistocerca nitens (assembly GCF_023898315.1). Taxonomy (NCBI): domain Eukaryota; kingdom Metazoa; phylum Arthropoda; class Insecta; order Orthoptera; family Acrididae; genus Schistocerca; species Schistocerca nitens. The sequence continues at coordinate 418,802,439 of NC_064617.1, read as the reverse complement.
GTACAAAACCAGCCCGGTCCTCTTAGCTATTTTAAACAGAGCACGCTCCACTGAGCTGCACTGAGAATGCACGTTTACTTTTATTTCCATTACACAGAAGTCTCTACGTAGGTAGCAATTTCCTGCTGTCAAAAGAGTATTGAGAAAGAGCTTTCTGAGTTACAGGGTGGACCAATATTCGCGTAGTCGGAAGGCGGAGCGCGATTCTTTGCATGCTAATATTAAAAAAAAAAGTCTCTAACGAATTTTCGCCCTGTGAGTTTTTTCGGTAGAAAACTACCGTCAAAGGAAGGCGATATGGTAACACAAGAATAATATGTCAGACAAGTAGTCTCACTCAGTACTGTATCGACACCAGTGCGAATATTACAGTGGAATGTAGGCTGTACGTGCATGGACAGTAAGTAGTTATACGTCTCGTAAAGTTAATAAAAAGGAAAGATCCCGTATGTTTTGTACGATTGTATGGTACTGTAAATATTCACGTTATTCCTCACGTTTCGTTTTACGAGCGCGGGACGTGGCAGTGGCGGAAGTAACAATGTTCCTGTCAAGATGTAGCCATCGATGTCCGTTTTCCGAAGAAGGCATCCTGAAGAAACTCGCCCGACCTTGCGTTAATCACGGAGATATAATAAGGGAAGTTGTTATGACGTCACTAACTTGAAGCTGACGTCCGCTATGTTAGTAGTGCAAAACGTTACCTTCTTGTGGGAAAAAAGCCAGCTTCCATCATTTACAAATGTACTAGTCGTGTTGACTATAAAGTGTATAGCAATCAAGACTTCATTTCTAAGTGGACTCGTTCAAACGATTATATACATGAATTTTACTTGCGCCGGTTACTTCTACTGTAGTAGTTACATCTCTGTAATTTACGTTAGATTTCCTGTCAATAGAACTCGAAGAGCACTCTAATTGAACGCTGTGAGAGAGAAATATTGCAAACCGTCCACACATAGCAAAATATATTCTCAGCATTTTCGGGAAGACGACATAGACGGAAGATCAGTTTCGTCAGTCAGTTTCAATGAAACTGCTGGATTAACAATTCAGCCTTTTAACATCACCCCTAACAAAAAGAAAGTTAGTTTAGCGAGGTTAAACGCGTGGCAATACTGGATCATACATGCCTTTAAGAGCAGAAAAACGTCTGAAAATGCCTTCCTGACCCTGTATTATTCACGAAAGAACTCTAATATTCACCATTTAAAGTGACTGTTGCGGCAACATGGCAGAAATTGGAAGAATGAGAAGCAATTTTAAACCATACTCTGCTAATGTTTAATAGAACATGGTGCCGCCGATCTCAAAGCATTATGCAGCAAGCCACCAAGGTTTAATAATGATAAGAAAAGTTGCACTTTGAACTGTTTGGCCACCGTTATTTGGAAGCAGTTAATACATTCCGTTACTGTTTAAGACTTGGCTATATTACAGGGACATGTAGTACTTAGGTAACAAAGATTTTGAACGTGGACGAGTATTTTGAAAATTTTAAACGTGGTATCGTTCAAAAGTCCCGGTGCTGTAACAAAGTCGTCACCTGGGATCGATACCACAGAAGATAACAATGTCTCGCTTCATGCTACACCGACGAATTGGTGACGCTAGCGAAACAGCACTCCCTCTGAGCTTCGCAGCGCCACCGAACCGAGACGCCCATATACAGCCCAGCAAAGGAACGGAACGCTCTTCCGACTTCACCACCACCTATCAAGCAGGCAAAATCACCTAGTTAGGACACATGTGTAACTCGTGTCTGGTCTTTGTGAAGTTTCTACTTCGGGAGAAGAGTTTAGTAAATGTGATGCTTCAATATTCAAAGACAGTTGTAAATATTGAGCACATTCCAGTGGAAATGGTTTGTAAAAAGTTAAATAAATGTTCAAATCATTCATGTAATAAAGTGAACTAGCATTTCAAATATTTTACTTCCACTCCACAACCTCTCAGAGTAATTATAGACCCAACCGCTATTCCGGACGACTGTAGTTTCGTGAGGACATTAAATAAAATTCTGCCTGAACAACGATTTAATGAATTGCCGATGTAGGGAAAAATTCTTTACATCTAGTGAAGTTTTCCTAAATTCAGTCGTCATGTAACATACATACTGCAAGAACTCATGCGGAATCTGCATCTAACATACATACTCCGCAAGCCACCATATGGTACGTGGCGGAGGGTGCCCTCTGCAGCTACCTGTCATTTCCTTTCTTGTTTCATTCGCAAATAAAGCGTAGGAAAAATGACTGCATTTTTAACATAGTGCAGCCCAGTAATCAACAGTGATAATTAAACATATAACACGTCAGCCTCAGTTGCTAATGGAAACCAATCTTTACCTAGGTTTCAGCCAATCATACAAAACACACGGGATCTTTCCTTTTTATTAACTTTACGAGACGTATAACTACTTACTGTCCATGCACGTACAGCCTACATTCCACTGTAATATTCGCACTGGTGTCGATACAGTACTGAGTGAGACTACTTGTCTTACATATTATTCTTGTGTTACCATATCGCCTTCCTTTGACGTTAGTTTTCTACCGAAAAAACTCACAGGGCGAAAATTCGTTAGAGACTTTTTTTTAATATTAGCATGCAAAGAATCGCGCTCCGCCTTCCGACTACGCGAATATTGGTCCACCCTGTAACTCAGAAAGCTCTTTCTCAGTACTCTTTTGACAGCAGGAAATTGCTACCTACGTAGAGACTTCTGTGTAATGGAAATAAAAGTAAACGTGCATTCTCAGTGCAGCTCAGTGGAGCGTGCTGTGTTTAAAATAGCTAAGAGGACCGGGCTGTTTTTGTACAATGCTCGGTTTGTCAGCATAGCCTTCTTCAGAAGCTTAACTACTGCATGCCAAAGTTTGGCCATGTCAAGTATAGAGCTATAGCACCATAGTACCCAGTCATAAATCTACATTACTTAGCTGAATCCGGCTACGGTGGCCGAGAGGTTCTAGGCGCTTCAGTAGAACCATGCGGCTGCTGCGGTCACAGGTTCGAATCCTGGATGTGTGTGGTGTCCTTAGGTTAGTTAGGTTTAAGTAGTTCTAAGTCTAGGGGACTGATGACCTCGCATGTTAAGCCCCATAATGTTCAGAGCCATCACTCTGCGGATGAAGTCGGTAGGCCGCGAGGGCTGAGCAACCCTCGCGCCCTACCGACCTCATCCGCGCAGTGGGGCCTGCTGTCCTCTCCAGTTAAGTAATACAGATTTATGACTGGGTATTACGGTGCTATAGTTTAATACTTCGGCATGCAATAGTTCACTGTCAATAGCTTCTGAAGAAGGCCAAATTATTTTGGCAGAAACCAAGGTAAAAACTGGTTTCTATTTGCAACTGAGGCTGACTTCTTACATCTATAAAAATGACTATCTTTACGCATCCGAACGAGCCCCACTCTCTCTAATCTTACCTTCATGGTCCTAACACGAAATGTATGTTGGCGGGAGTAGACTCGTTCTGCACTCAGCCTCAAATGCCTGTTCTCTAAATTTCCTGTGAAGTGTTAATAGAAAGGAACATTTCCTTCCCTCCAGTGATTTCCATTTGAATTCCCGAAGCATCTCCATAGTACTTGGGTGTCGTTCGAACCTATCGGTAGGAAATCTAGCAGCCCGTCTCTAAAATGCTTCGATGTGTTCCTTTAATTCGACCTAGTGCGGATCCCAATCACTCGTACCCAAAAACGGGTTTTTCTAGCGTCCTATATGCAGTCTCCCTTAAAGATGAACCACACTTTTCTAAACTTCTCTCAGTAAATGGAAGTCGACCATTTGCATATCCTACTACAATCCTTATGTGATCATTACATTTCACATTGCTTTGCAACGTTACGCCTAGGTATTTAATCGACGTGACTGTGTGAAGCAGCACGCTATTAATGCTAAATTCGAACACTGTGAGTTTGTATTTTCTACTCATCGGCATTAACTTACATTTTTCTGCATTTAGAACTACCTGCCATCCACGCAACCAACCAAAAATGTTGTCTAAGTCATTTTGTATCCTCCTGCAATTACTCAACGACGAGACTTGCATCCATCACAGCATCATCATCAAACAACCGCAGACTGCTGCTCACCGAGTCCACTAGACCACTTACACATATAGAAAATAACAGCGTTCGGATCAAGCTTCTCTGGGACCCTCCTGACGATACCCTTGTCTCTGATGAGCACTCGCCATAGTGGACAACATACTGGGTTCTGTTACTTAAGAAGTCTTCGAGCCATCCCCATACCTGGAAACGTTCTCCGTATGCATGTATCTTAGTTAACAGTCGCCAGTGGGACACCATATCAAACGTTCAGGGAAGTCTAGGAATATGGAATCAGCCTGTTGTCCTTCATCCATGGTTCACAGGATCTCATGCGAGAAAAGGGGAAAATGAGTTTCGTACGAGCGATGCTTTCTAAAACCACGTTCATTTTTGGACAGAAGCTTATCCCTCTCAAGCACACTTCGAACTGAGAATATGTTCAAAGATTCTGCAGGAAGCCAATGTTAAAGATATTGATATGTAATTCTGCGAATCCGTTATTTTAGCGTTCTTACATGCAGTCGCTTGGGACTTTGCGCTAGGCGAAAAACTGGTAAATGCAAGCTAAGTATGTGGCGGGGCTATGCTGTGGATTACTCTGTGTAAAACTGAACTGGGATTGCATCAGGACCTGGCGACTTATTTCCTTTCAACTCTTTCAGTTGTTTGTCTACACCAGCGATGCTTATTGACATGTCCTCCGTACGGGAGTCTGTGCGGTGATCGAAAGACGGTATGTTTTTAAGATTCTCCTACACTTCAGTTTTGGAATGAAGAGACGAGAATTGAAGTACGAAAAAGCATCATACTGACACTTCTTAAATAACAATACAGATTATAATTGCGGCTGAATTGAAGCTGTAGCAAGCAACAGTACTCATACCGCCGGTTGCTATAGATTAAGATAGCTGCAATATTAACGTATAGTGTCGTCGTGCCTAGGAAATGTTTATGATAAGACAATAACTAAAGGCCATAAACGTTTGCTATGATTGATTGCGCAGCATAATTGGGTTTATATTTCGTGATTTGTTTCTAGACAATTCCAAAACTCAATACTGACGGACTACTATTAACGATCAAAAGCTTAAGCCATCGAATTAGAACCTGCGATCTAATTAATTTTGTCTTCGGAACTATACAGTGGTGTACACTTGTTGTACGAGTTAAGCCCTACAGCAGTAGCAGCTCCTAAGCGGCACAGCAGCACGTGCCGATACGGTGTGTGAAGATATGTGGGACATTCTAATAAATGAGGAGGCCGTACAACTGCGAGAACGCAAAATTGTGACGTCAATGAGAAGCGTCGAAAGTCGACAGCTTTTGTCATAAGCACTCGTCGTGCTATGTCATCGTTACGAGATTGCTCTGTAAGTACACAAAAATCGTATGATGTGTGACTGCGTTTTGTTTGTGTTTCTTTAATGCAACATAATATACGTTTATTCAGTTCCATCTGCAATTTGGTTATATCCTAAACGTGATATACTTAGACAACAATGGAAACAATGGATGCATTCAATTACAAGTCAGGATTTCACAGTTACTACTTAGCCCGTTCAATGGTAAGTGGACACGTACCTTTGTTTTGAATGTACAGAATGGTTACAATTAAATTTTCGTTACTTGACAGGACCGAATGATAGGACATTGAAACTTTGTGAAAACATTTGTAACGAGACGCGGAAAAGAAATAGCGAATAAACCACAGAAAGAAACAAATATTAATTTCCATACAATAAGGTAACAATTGGTAATTGCGTACCATGTCTACGTTCCATGTTACAAACATTGCTCCATGTGACGCCAATCTGCATCCACGACATGCTGGGACCGCTTTAGGAACACCATTTCGCAGAAGTTCGCAGCACTTTTCGTATGGTGGGCCATGGAATGATCAGCTATTGTGACAAATCTGTACACTGCTTGAACATCGCGCATTGCGTCAACCATGAAAACAGTAAGTTCTTCAACGATTTGGGGCCGGTCGTTGTGGCCGAACGGTTCTAGGCGCTTCAGTCCGGAACCACGCTACTGCTACGGTCGCAGATTCGAATCCTGCCTCGGGCATGGATGTGCGTGGTGTCCTTAGGTTAGTTAGGTTTAAGTAGTTTTAAGTCTAGGGGACTGATGACCTCAGATGTTAAGTCCCACAGTGCTCAGAGCCATTTGAACCATTTAATTTGAACCATTTGGGTCGAATCTCGCTCTTGGCCTCTTCCAAGAGCGCTTCCAAAATCGCCAGTTGATTCGAATTTCCGAATCGTGTTTTTCAAACCAGGTGCAGAAAGATGACCTCTGCTTACTCCTTTAATGTGTCGATACTCGCAAAGAACAGCAGCACCAATACTGTTGGTTTGGTAAAACAGCTTTACAAGCAAAGCCCTTTCTGAACACTTTGTCCACGCCGTGTTGACTATCTACAACTGTAACGCACCCTGATGCTTGTGTTTTAGTCCTCCGTCGCCCTACCAGTAGCGACGCCTAACGGCAGCTCATGACACTAACATGCCACTAACAGCGCAAATCCTGCAGGGTACAATGTGAAAATCATTCATAAAGTTGTGTTTCCATACGGTAAATGGTTGTCCCTCTACACCGGCTCAAGTAGCGAAAGCTTAATTGTAGCCATCCTGCAGTTTGCTGATGTGTGTTTTAGATTATGGTATATAGTTTCTGGGATCACTTGGCGTGAATACATTATGATTATTGAACTTCGATGCTCATTTTTCAGGTGTGTCACAGACATTTCAAAGATAGTGACATTATCTGGGAAGTATCTGCCACAGACGAAAAAAAATCATAACTGCTCCTGTTTCAAAATAACGGATTGATTCAAATGCTGTGCCATGCATTTCCTGATGTGTCCACCCTACATGTTTTCGGTTGCAGGACCATGCAGAGACCGACCAGAAGAAAACAAGGGCACCTTGGGGGCAGCAGCATTGCAGGAAAGCACCCATAGTGAATATTTATAAAGAATATTACACAAATTCGACATAAATTAAAACATAAAGTTAATGTAATATCTTTACGAAAGATTTGGGAGAAAATAGTGAAAGATCTATCTGCGCGGTTCCACTGTTTAGTGTTTATTGAGATTGATAATCATTTGAAACTGGAGTATCCAAAAGTAAAAGCAATCAGTTCTGGAAGCTGTACTGATAACAGAAAACTGTGCGAAACAGCCGTCTGTGATACGTTTCTCTCAGTGTTTTTGTATAATAATATTATTTTCAACTGTGTGAATGTTTTATTAAACAAATGCCGTACTTTTTAAAACGTCCTAGATGTTCATAACACTTCATACTCAAGAAAATAACACTTTTTTCAAAGACGTGGGTGGCTTTGTTTACAAATCTCCTAGTTATGTTGTACATTCTATGCACGAAATTAATCGTAATTATGCGTTCTTAATCTCTTTTGTCTCATTTCCACTTAGCTATACGTATATGTTTACTCTGTTAACTAACCTCATTGAAGTATTAAGTCAAAAATTGCTAATTTTACGAGCCACAAATTTCTTTTGAAGTTGACTATTTTGTATTACGATCACCGCTTGGTTATGACGTCCTGATACCGTTGTTTGGTATTGTCTCTACGTGATGTTGAAAACATGGTTTCAATTTTGCTTCATTTCCTAATTTTAGAATTTATGGTATGGTACCTCGTTTCTTATTCGTTATACAGCAATTACTGCAGGATTTATACAAACACGTGCATCTATTTAACAGTAAAACGGAAATGATAGTACAGTCTTTTCCATTATTCCATATCCAAGCGAAGGTTTTAGAGGGATATGGTCCAGCGAGTCGCTAAATGTTTGGAGACGTACGGGGATCGTTTCTTTGCTTCTGCTCTGAAGTCTATGTGTATTTTGTGACAGACATGCTGTCGCTGATAATGATTTAAAATATTACAACTGGTCACAGTTGTGTAGTAAGTATGAATGCAGTTAGTATGTTTAACAACTGCACATTGTAAGTTTTGAAATTATTTCTGTGTTATAACAGGTCATTCATTTTTAACATGTCCTCAAGTGTTACAGGTGCAAGCATGTCGTAATATACCCGACTATTTAACAGTGGACATGAATATTAAGTAGTCGTGTTGCCTCCTAAGGCATTTGATAATGGCCTGTAAGGCCGGTATTAGCCAGTCCAGTGAAACTAAAAAAATACGTCAAGGAACAGACGAGGACGAAAAATTACACCGTCCAAAAAATATACGGTGTGGTACATACCACTTAACGAAAATATTATTCAGGAGTTAATTTAATTAGCCATTTATCCACAGCTGAAAGATGTTCTCTTCTAGATTTTTCTCGGCAAAATCTTATTTCATGGTGTCGGTTCCACGACAAGAGCCTACATTAAGTTTAACATCATTGGATTACGTTTAAATTGCCCTGGACGTCGTAATTATGCAACTCGGGGTGATGAAATCGTTCCGCTACGTGCATTATGTGGTGAGAAGAACAATTACTCGACATTAATAGTTAGCGTCTCTCACCTGTATTACTTAAGAGCCTTGGACGAAATATAGTTACGTGCGTTGAAACAACGGAGACAAGCGTACATGAACTTGGTGACATGATAAATCTTTTCTCTCAGGTACAATGAAAGCACGACAGTGCTCTGGGTGACGGATTTTAATTCGACTTAATGCACAAGTCTTGCCACACGTCTGCTAGAATAATGCCTCCTGGCTAGGTATGTACCCGCGTCAAGTCAGAAGTAGGGATTTATTGCGTCTCTTGAGATGCGCGTCTAACTCCGAAATAAGTTTCTTCTTTCTTGTCTGGCTTTCATGTTTCTTACTGTTACACGGCCTGCACCAACGGTAAAAAGCAGGCCTAATGACTGATGATGAAACACTTTTTTCTGTTATATTTTTATATTTATATTTAAACACGTTGTATTTCGGTAGGTACTAGCGGCATGTTCATTTTGTTTCTCGCATTTTCTTTCAGTCACCAGTCTTCTGGCTGGTATAATACGTTCCGTCACGAATTCCTCTTAGGTGCCGACCTGCTCGTTTCGGAGTATCACTTACAACCTACTTACTCAATTATTAGTTTTATGTATTCGAAACCTTATCTTTCTTTACAGGTTTTAGCCTCTACAACTTCCTCACCACAACGGAAGTTATTCCCTTATGCTTTAACCGATTTCCTACCATCCTACACCTTCCACTTGTTTTCCATATATTCCTTTTGTCACCGGTTCTGCGGGGAATCTCCTCATTCCTTACATTATTAGTCCCCCTAATTTTCAAGATTCTTGTGTAGCACGTCTCAAATGCTTCGATTTCGGTTTCCCCACAGTCCATGATTCGATACTATACAATGCTGTGCTCCAAACATACATTCACAGAAATTCCTGCTTCAAACTATATTTGATACTACTAAAATTCGCTTGGTCAGGAATACACTTTTCCCATTGCTGCTCTGCTTTTTATGCCCCTACTTCGTCCGTCATGAGTTTTTTTGCCTCTACGGCAGTAGAGTTACTCAACTTATCTACTTTGTGGTTACTAATTTTGATGTTACGTTCTTCCCTATTCTCATTTCTGCTACTTCCCACTACTTTCGTCTTTCTTCCGTACTCCGCACTCGTTAGAATGTTCATTCCATTCAACAGATCCTGTAAATTTTCTCCACTTTCCCTGACGTTAGCAACGTCATCAACGAATCTTATCACTGATATCCTTTCACCTTGATCTTTAATTCCACAGTTGAACCTTTCTTTTGCTTCTGTCATTGCTTCTTCGATGCATAGACTGAACAGTACGTGGAAAGACTCTATCTCGTTCTTACACCATTTTTAATACGAGCACTTCGTCTTCGTCTACCAACCTTATTGTTCCCTCTTGGTTCTTGTACTTGTATATTTTCTGCCTTTCTCTACAGCTTACAACTATTTTTCTCAGAATTTCGAACAATTTTTACTATTTTACATTGTAAAACGATGTTTCCAGGTCGAGAAATCTTATGAGAGTGTCTTAATTTCTCTTCAGTTTTGGTTCCTTTATCAAGCGCAACGTCAGGACTGCCTCTCTGGCGCCTTTATGTTTCCTAAAGCAAAACTGATCGCAATCTGACTGATCTTCAGTTTTCTTTCTTGCAAGATATGTATAAAACAAAATTCATGTGAAGTTCTGGTAAAGCCGTTTGCGTTTTGTCTTTTTATTTTATCGACGTTATACAATATGTGCTGTTGTTCTAAATTTGAAAAGTGAACTTGATGGCATAGCCGCTAGATGGCTCTGAGCACTATGGGACTTAACATCTATGGTCATCAGTCCCCTAGAACTTAGAACTACTTAAACCTAACTAACCTACGGACATCACACAACACCCAGCCATCACGAGGCAGAGAAAATCCCTGACCCCGCCGGGAATCGAACCCGGGAACCCGGGCGTGGGGAGAGCCGCTAGATCTATTGCATTTCTTTTCTACATCTAAACCTTGCAAGCCACGTCACGCTTCGTGGTCAAGGGTACTTCGGATACAGCCTTACTTCTCCCTTTGCCCTGTCTCATTCGCGAATGGTACGTTGGACGAACAGTTGTTGCTAACATCCCAACAGATCATTAATTTATCGTCGTAGCCATTTCGTGAGACGTATGAGGGACGCAGTAATATGATGCCTAACTTATTTTCGAAGGCATTCTCTTGAACATTCAGTAGTCAGCGTCTCATTGAAGCACAACGCCGCTCTTGTAGTGTATGCTATTTCAGTTTCGTGAATATCTCTGCAACATTTACGCGTTTGATAAACTGTCCCATGAACATCCACACCGGTTTTTGTTGGATCTTCTGTATGTCTCCTCTAAACCTGAGTAAAAGTCAAAGACTGAAGAGCAATTTCTAGTAAATTCGAACGAGTCTTTGATATGCTACTTGCTTCATGGATAAGTTACATTTCGTCAATATTTTTCCTGTAAAGCTCAGCTTGGCATCCACAATTCCTAAAGCTAATTGTATGTGATCGTTCCACTCCGGGAGGTCATATCCAGACATTTTATGGTTGTTATTGTCTGCAGTGATTTATTTTAAGCCAACGGCGTTTTCGAACATTAATGGATCGCAGTTCCTATTAACACGGAAATAGTTTCAACCAATTAAAATCACGGCCAGTTGCCAGTCCTCCCACCAATCATCGAACCTTTTAGAATTTGTAAGGGGTCCGCAGGCCCTTACTGCTAAGTTTGCGCTCACACAGGTCGACAGGGCAACTATCGAGTAGTGTGTGCAGGGCGCGAAAGCTAGAGGGGATTCACCGGAGTGCCGAGTGCTGCTTGGGTAGATTCCCGCGAGGCGGGAAGAACTGGGCGGAGAGCAGTTAGAGTGGAGATGTGCTGAACTCAGGGTGTGGTAGGTTCCCGCGAGGCAGGCAGAGCTGTGCAGAAGCCAGCAGTTGAATTAATATAAATTATCGACAAAGGGAGTGGCCATCGCCGCGGTTTAACCCCTTTGTGTTAGTATTATACGGGAAAGTGAGAAAGTTTAATTACAGAGTGATTTCAGTGATATTAAGTGCCACTATTGAACTTCCGCGTCTACCGCGCCGGCATTATTTGGATTACAGTGAATGGATGTTGCGTGTGACGATTAAGAATAACTAAAGAAACCTGTGCTGAGATTAGCCATCATTAACAGTGTATTGACGAAGGCAGTGGCTGTCTCCTTATTTTGTGCTTTTGCTAAGAATATAGATCTTGTTTGTGAACTGTGTTGTGTCCTTCTTGTCACTAAACAGTACGTATTACAGTATTTGCGAAGGACAATACGGAATGTAACATCCCCTGAGCAGTCCAATCCGATTGCCAGCCCATTAGGTACACGGTCACATTAATCAATTATCTAATTTTGGGCTGCTATTTTGATCCCGAACGAGCGGATAAATAAAAGGGCGTGTTACAAATTCAAGCTGCGAACTGTGTTCAGGTAGAACTGGAAAGAACTCACAGCATTTAACAGGGTGTTCATAATACACGAGGCCTGTTCATAACAGACGAGACTCAATTGTAACAAGTAAGGGGAGGCAGCGTGTTCGCCCCTAAGATGGAAGAGACTCATTGTTGGTACGTGGTTGGTGAGAGCACAGAGGTGGTGATGTTATGTTAATAACCTGATTTAAATTAAAAATTTCTTCGCAATGTTTCAACGAGTGAGGATTCGTGTCGCTGTTGATGTCGAGCGGACATCAGATGTTGTTATTACACATTTCGACTTGCTCTGGTGTTTGGAGTGGATTAGGCTACATGTCGGAACCAAGTTTCACTTGTGCCCTTATTTTAACCTCATTCTCATCCAGAAAAGCCCAACCTAACCCTACATTTTTCAGGCGCTGTTTAAAATCATCTCGAAGGTACAGACAGAAACCTATAACTTCATAACATGCCGGCGAAAGCCAGCGGAAAATTGCCTCTCCATCGAATTAGGGAAGAAATTTGTGAGTGGCTATGCGATGGTGTGGGTCTTGGGCTAGTGGTAACAAAGGGTCGTCCAAGGTTTGAAAAATGCGACAAAAGAGTTACGGGTGATGTATTGTGACAGTATTTAAAAGCCAAATGTCTGATGAAAAATTTAATTGGTACTTTACCAGTGCACTTTTTTTGTCATTTGTCCGTATGTTAAGTTTTTACATATTAATTCCAGTTACTTTAGATCCCTCTCTGCTTGTGATGCATTGCTGTCATTGCTATGCAGACTTCGATATTTCTCCTATTTCATATCGATAGAGCATTTCTTATGCGGATTGTCTACCTCGACTTATATCTATTCCATCACAAGCAATATGCTGTAAATTTTTAATCCCTGACTTTGTTGTGAGTCTTTCGCTCTTGGAATCCTTGAAATATTATTTGTACTCCGTCGTCATTTTGACACTAAGCATTTCCATTTGACGTTATGAAAATATGCATGCCACAGTGTCATCAGTATTAATTTCGTACTGTCCTTTCAATATTTTTGTGCTGCTGGTGTCTGGGAGGAAGAAGGAAGGAATATTAGGTTCAACATTCCGTCAACGTCGAGATCATTAGAGACGGAGGGAGCCCAAACTCGCCATATTTCAAGGATGGGAAACAAAACCGGTCGTATTCTTTCAAAGGAATCAAAAGCATTTCACTGAAGCTGTTTAGGGCATCAGAGAAAACCTACGTCTGGGTGTCCGAACGCGGATCTGAACCTTGCCCTCCTGAATGCCAGTCCAACACTGCGCCTTCTTAGTTAGTTCATTCTTAAGGGCAGTGCTGTATATTTATTGTTGATTATTTAGTATTATTTTGTATTTGTATATCGTGTTTGCTTCTTAATCTTGTATTTCAGTTTTTATAACTGGAATTGTTTTGCGTGTACATGTGATGGTTACAGTATTGTGCGGAATTATATTAGGTATGTGTCTGTGTTAAAGAAGCCAATTGTAATTGAAATACGAAAAAAACTCATTATTGTTGTGGCTGCTATCCACTATTTAATGGATCCATTTTGAAGCATGCCGTTTTTCTATAGCAGGCGCAACGATCTTGATTTTTTTCGTATTATGATTAAAACTGCATTCTGTAACAAAGGCTCCTTTCAATTACAGTTCCAAATGATATTGTAAGCTATCACACGTACACACAAAACAGTTACAGTAATAAAAACCCGAAGCACAGGATGAAAAATAAATAAAATAAATAAAGGATAAAAGAGACTGGAAGTTACTACATTCCATTTTAAGTTCGTACAGCTATCTTCAATTGTAATTCTTCATAATCTGGAGCAATTTTATCTATTCCACAGTTAGTGTCTGGGTTTGGCGCAGGTACCTGAGGTGAAGATCCAGTTGATGAATAATGGACTGGGGGACTGCGTTAGAGACATAGTAGAGTATTTCGTCTCGAAATAAAACTGAAACTACTGCTCTCAGCTGCGTTCTTTCGCATCTGTGTAATATCTTATCGTGCTGCATTTCTGAGATGAGTTTTAACTCGCGGTACGAAGAAATCCGGAGGAGATCGGGCTGTGCATCTGCAGCCTACATTCCTTGTGTTTTTGCTACACTTCGCAATCTGCGATGTCGTCTGGCTTGTGCTGGCATACTCCGTTTCGAAAGCGCACCGCTCCTTCTACGCTATGCATATTCAAGTTAACTAGCTCTCCAAGATTACGTTCCTGTGCAACAGATGCAGTGAGTGGACGGAGCAAATAGCCTTAAGGGACGGAAAGTGAGGCCCCATTTCCTTATTCGTCAAGCCAATGATATTTATTACAAGCGCACTTTGTACAGTTATTGTGTACGACCGTGTAATTAAGTAGCTGTGTTTTTAAAAACAATTATATGTTTATCTAACGTATCGGTAACCATTCTCAGCTCTACTTTTTTAACGTTGATATCGAACTTTGACACGAATCAGATCTTTTGTGTTACACCGAAGAATGCATGCTGTCTTATGTTCTGATTAATCGTCTGACACATGTTGCATTATCAAATCAACTGAGCTGAGCAGTGGCTATAGCCCTGACACTGTGTAACAACAACAACTGTACATATTAAAATTTTTCTTCTGATTTTCGATAAATTAATATAAGCGATGTTTTGATGCCATTTCTTTTCTTGTCATGTCGTTATGTTAAAGACACTGTAAACACATTTCGATGTAAATTTTAATATTTATGTTAAATTTCAAGTAATGTTATAATAGAAATGAAGTTTAAATAATGTTGGGAATATTGTAAGATGTGAAAGTTGTAATTGTACGCCTGGTCCATACGTAGGCAATGTATTAGAATATGTGGAATGTAAAACCTTTGGTGAATACCCTATCTGTAGGGGAGAGGTAAAAGGTGGATGGCAGGCGAGCGCGGGAAAATGCACACGGGCGCGGTACGGCATAACGGGCTCAGCAAGTCAGTCGGAGTTGGGCACCGGTCTGAGGAACACGTTCCGGATCGAGGAGGCTATCCTGGAAAAAGTGGTTTCATTTGAGCCTCGGATGTGCCGTTTCCGACGACTATACAGCATGGCTATATCCAATAGGCACTGAATTGAAAAGGATTACAACGCCAAGAAGAAGCAAAGTGCCGATACAGCAAGAGCCATAGCTGTGATTGTATGTGTGCTGTGCGCCTCGCTATCTCGCTGCCCGCCAACCGCCGCATCGACTTGCACAGGTCAATTCTTTACAAGTGTATCCGTATGGACCAGTGTTAAATTTGTTCCTAACTGTTCAATAATAACTTGACTTTTACCAGAATTGCCCTATTAATTAATGATCCTAATCACTAACCTGGACAGGGTCCTTTCTGCATGTTGTGCAATCCGAGTGTCCCGAAATGAAGATTTAAAATTCATGTTAATAAGAATTACGCGCAGAACTATCTATGCTAGAAAGATATTTAAAGAACTTTGTTGTTAATGAAGATTTTGGTAAATAATAGACCTGACAAATTTTGAAGATAATGTTGAAAGTGGTTTAGTAATGAAGCTTAATTAAACAGAAACAAAAATAATGGTAGTTAAATGAGGAATTAATACGACAAAAAGAATAGTAACCCATATTTTTTAAATCTTGAGTGCTTCATGTGTCCAATAATTAATAGTTTCAACACAGTGACCATAACAGTTTCAGGGTCCCCCCCCCCTTTTTTCATTCTTTTCATTTCTATTCATTTAAATGCTGAAGCGCACTGAACTAATTTAATCTGCAAAGTGAAAGCCAATATAAAACTTAAATTTATCAGTGTTTTTTTTTTTTATTAAGATTGACATGTATGTGTGTTTCAAAAGTGCTATTTCTAGGGCAACCTATGCCCGATTTCAGTCTGATCAATAGACAAAACGCAGTTAGTAGTAATCATTGTGGTGTAATGTTGTGTATTTGTAGCTTGTCCAAATCAGTACAGAAAGGGAAGATACTAGTTCAGTAGACTTTTCTGGTTCTAAAATTTTCCATATAATGCAGTATTACTACGTGTTGTTATGTTTGTACGTACATCCACTTGTACAAGGAAAAAACTCACGTAATGCCTAATTAGGCTGGCGACCGTATTATTAATAATTGGTAGCATCTGCTGCGTAGGTTTCTTGTCCGTATTAACGTGTAGTTGCACTTTATACTAGCTTGACGTATCATTGTTGTTACTGACTGGGTATAAGTCCGATTTTGCTTCCATTCAGGTACACGCGGTCATCATATTTAATAAAATCCTTTCTTAGAAGGTGAAGCCCGTCAACTTATCATAGTACAGGCTTTAAAGAGTTAACGTACGCAGGAGCGGGGACGTTACAAGTGGCTTTTTTCGTGACAGGACTATTTGTTCTGTTGGAACAAGCTACGTAAACGTTAACGCTGCTGCAACGTTACAACTGTTGACAAGATCCGTCACAAGAAAAAATAATCAATGTCTTTCCTACAACAGAGCCCTTTGTAGTAACAGCCATAGACATATTGTACTATGCCATAATTAAGAAAGATATTTAAAACGTTAGCAGACATTCTAAAATATTACAGCTACTTTAATTTATACAAGAGGTAAAGAAGATTACATCTCAATAGCAAAGATAAAATGGAAATATTGAACTTTCAAAATCACTTGTGCTGATGGTAACAAATTGCATATTGATTAAACAGGCAGAGCTATAGCAGCTAGGCTGACTGAGCATGAAGGCAGCTGGAGATTATGAAAGCTAGACCATCCATTTGCTGAACATGTTTTGTGGTAAAGAGTCACTACATATATTCAATAAAAGAAATAAAAAATTAGCGTATTTGCAGAATTTGAAGACAATAGGCATCTAGCATAAAATTCTCACTTGGTTGTAAGTGATGAGTTGCACCTGAGCACATTCCCATTCTTAAACTACACATTAACCAATCAGCCATTTGTACACACCCTGACGTCAACTCAGTGATCACATTGATCGCTACACACCACAAAACATATTACGCTGTATCTAGCTTTTATTTTTCCTTAGCCTTATGAGTTTGCGTCTGTTGTAGTCTTCTTCTTATTGGAATGACCAAAAGTACTTCACTAAGTTTTTTATTCATTCTATGGAGGCATTAGTAATTGGGTTGCGATACATATCATATTGCTAATATTATCTGTGCTATTTGCTCTCTTACCTCTGCGACAACGACTTCACTTCTCTTATATTGCGTTCATACAGTGTGTGGTCCTTCTGTACTGATTTAGCAACATTTTTACTGAAAACTGTAAATCAATACTTCTGTGCTGCTACAATCACACTAAGTTACTGTCATCTTACCAATTTATAACAAGAAATTTCTTCCTAATGTAAAAACAACACTAATATTTAAGTGCCAATGTGTATGAAACATTAGCAGATAGAATCCATGTCTTACTGACATTGAAACATGTCTCACGTATGACTGCATTTCATTCACTCTCGACTTCTTTCGCACACGGTTGAACCAAAATAAATGACTAACTGTTGCCTTCTATTCGAAGCCCTTGAGCGGACATTTCCTACCCATTGTCATGATCAAAGATTTTCTTCCCTAGTTTCTTACTCATTGGCGTCTCTTACAAATGCTAGAAAGGTGTTACGTGATGACCACATAACAAGCCGAAACTGGTGTGAAATAAGCGAAAAGTAGTGGAACACATCGCAGATTCTTTGCTTGCAAACATTAAATAGAAATTTGTTCTGCCAAGACGTGACGGAAAAAACCAACGCACGAGGGTTATTCGGAATGTAAGTTCCGATCGTTACGAAATGGAAACCACTGTGAACATCCTATGAAGCTTTGCACATATGCTTTGGCCAGTGTCTGTAGTATGCCCATCGATCACATCACGTCGCTCTTCTCAGATATGAGCGCACGATGAGCACGCAAGGATGCCTACAAAATAGTGTCTCCCCCCAAGTATGAAGGCCTGGTGGGGGATTTCGCCTGATGTCGTGCAGACCAAATACACTCCTGGAAATTGAAATAAGAACACCGTGAATTCATTATCCCAGGAAGGGGAAACTTTATTGACACATTCCTGGGGTCAGATACATCACATGATCACACTGACAGAACCACAGGCACATAGACACAGGCAACAGAGCATGCACAATGTCGGCACTAGTACAGTGTATATCCACCTTTCGCAGCAATGCAGGCTGCTATTCTCCCATGGAGACGATCGTAGAGATGCTGGATGTAGTCCTGTGGAACGGCTTGCCATGCCATTTCCACCTGGCGCCTCAGTTGGACCAGCGTTCGTGCTGGACGTGCAGACCGCGTGAGACGACGCTTCATCCAGTCCCAAACATGCTCAATGGGGGACAGATCCGGAGATCTTGCTGGCCAGGGTAGTTGACTTACGCCTTCTAGAGCACGTTGGGTGGCACGGGATACATGCGAACGTGCATTGTCCTGTTGGAACAGCAAGTTCCCTTGCCGGTCTAGGAATGGTAGAACGATGGGTTCGTTGACGGTTTGGATGTACCGTGCACTATTCAGTGTCCCCTCGACGATCACCAGTGGTGTACGGCCAGTGTAGGAGATCGCTCCCCACACCATGATGCCGGGTGTTGGCCCTGTGTGCCTCGGTCGTATGCAGTCCTGATTGTGGCGCTCACCTGCACGGCGCCAAACACGCATACGACCATCATTGGCACCAAGGCAGAAGCGACTCTCATCGCTGAAGACGACACGTCTCCATTCGTCCCTCCAGTCACGCCTGTCGCGACACCACTGGAGGCGGGCTGCACGATGTTGGGGCGTGAGCGGAAGACGGCCTAACGGTGTGCGGGACCGTAGCCCAGCTTCATGGAGACGGTTGCGAATGGTCCTCGCCGATACCCCAGGAGCAACAGTGTCCCTAATTTGCTGGGAAGTGGCGGTGCGGTCCCCTACGGCACTGCGTAGGATCCTAAGCTCTTGGCGTGCATCCGTGCGTCGCTGCGGTCCGGTCCCAGGTCGACGGGCACGTGCACCTTCCGCCGACCACTGTCGACAACATCGATGTACTGTGGAGACCTCACGCCCCACGTGTTGAGCAATTCGGCGGTACGTCCACCCGGCCTCCCGCATGCCCACTATACGCCCTCGCTCAAAGTCCGTCAACTGCACATACGGTTCACGTCCACGCTGTCGCGGCATGCTACCACTGTTAAAGACTGCGATGGAGCTTCGTATGCCACGGCAAACTGGCTGACACTGACGGCGGCGGTGCACAAATGCTGCGCAGCTAGCGCCATTCGACGGCCAACACCGCGGTTCCTGGTGTGTCCGCTGTGCCGTGCGTGTGATCATTGCTTGTACAGCCCTCTCGCAGTGTCCGGAGCAAGTATGGTGGGTCTGACACACCGGTGTCAATGTGTTCTTTTTTCCATTTCCAGGAGTGTAGTATAACTGTCATACGGCTCCTTCTTCTTGACAGTTCTTCGCCGCACTCTGCAGAGGCAGTGAAGATGCTCCTCCAGCGTTTTCGATGGGAAGCGGTTAATCACCCACAATAAATCCTGTAGTTGGCTCGCACTGAGTTTTATCTCTGCTCACATGTACTGCTGGCTATGAAGACAACGTCTTGATAGAGACAAGGAGATGTAAATCAGCGTAGAAAATTGGCGGAAAACACAGGCGGATGCCTTCTGTGACGAGGGTATTAGGAAGTTGGTACAGTCGGCCGTTGTGACCGAGCGGTTGTAGGCGCTTCAGTCTGGAACCGCGCGACCGCTACAGTCGCAGGTTCGAATCCTGCCTCGGGCACGTATGTGTGTGATGTCCTTAGGTTAGTTAGGTTTAAGTAGTTCTAAGTTCTAGGGGACTGATGACCTCAGATGTTAAGTTCCATAGTGCTCAGAGCCATTTGAGCCATTTGAAGTTGGTACAACGCTACAATGAATGTCTAAGTCGGAGCGGTGACTAAGTAGAGAAGTGGCTGGAAGGTGTAGCTAACTGTTGCAAATAAAACATTTTTGATTTTCACGGTATTTTCCATTTCGCGACCGTTCGGAACATACTTTCCGAATAGCCCTCGTATTTACAGTGCCGGCCAAGAAAAGTGAAGTACGAGAGTTGGAGGATATGCGATGTTATTGTAGTGATTACAAAATCGAATAAGTTTTCTAGAAAAAAAGAGTATTTGCCAATACGAGATCAGTAAGACACTTAAATCCTTCTGGCCTAGATATATACACTTTTTTCCCGTTAGGGAGGGTCTCATGAAGCTGATGTATCCAAATTTGTTGTAACCAGTCATTAGTATCCAGGAAACCAGCGCTGGGACGGAGTTGTCGGAGCCGGTCCCACAAATGATCTTTCAAGGACAGATCTGGAGACCTTGCTGCCCACGGGAGTATCTCACCGTCACGCAAACAGTCCACAGAGACACGTGCCACGCGTGAACGGTCATTTTTCTGTTGAAAAATGGTACCACGATACTGTTGAATGAGAGGTGATATTTGAAGCGACAGGATATTCCTGATCATTACCAGCCATAACTTAATGTCAGAGCCAACGGCTACCCACACCTTGATGACACGATTAGCACCGCTGCGTCCTTCTAAAACGATGGAAGAATGGGAATTCTTCCAAAGTAGCCGTCGTACCCTCCACCGACAGTCATCCGACCTAGCAAAAATACGCGATTCATCGAACACAGTGCGACGCCAATCATCGGCAGTCCATACTTCACGGTTGCGGCACCACTCCAAAAGTAGTTTACGCATCTGACGGTAATTGCGCAGTCGAGCTGCTGCTAGCCCCTTACTAAAGGTGTAGGTTCACACGGAATGTTTCAGGGACTCCATTACTTGTTCTCGGATGCCAGGAGAAGATGTGTTTGATGCAGTACGGCTCTCATCCCCTGTGATGGTCAGATCTGTTCGACCGAGATTTTTTCTACTCTCTTATATTCCGAGTATCGTCGTTTAGTGTTAATATACACGAAATGCATATGAATGCGTATATTCTTAAGACAATGACAATTTCGTGAGTTTGATGGTTTTTTAATTCGTACTGTATATTAAAAATACTTTGCTAAGTATCGTTTATTATACAGAGAGGTTGTACACTGGCAACCATTGTACGTAATATTAGTAGCGAAATATAACGAATGGCACTACTGCAAACTATACTGTAAGAATTTTCTATTTCTTTGTACTTGAATGTATTAAAAAGTGTTTTGTTGTCTGCGTATTTGTGCGTATTTCGTCGATGTGTACTAGGCTGCAATTTCATTCGGTGTGTTTTTGAATATAATTAGTATAATTATTTTGCACGACAGTGCAATTTGATTGTTAGTGTCTAGTGCCATTATTAATTATTTAGGTAATGATTCTTTCCAACGTTCTTCCAAATTATTGCATCAGGACTGCAAATATTACAAATCTTTAACCATAATTTTGTTTATATCACGTAAAATAAGTTTGATTTTTGTATGTGGCAGTTACTTTGTCAGTGCACCTGAAACTACACGTTACATAGCTGCGTAGGTCCTGAAAATCAACTAGTTTATTAACAGGGGTCCTCTTATTGTACTGGTGACCTGCTGAACTGTGATTTCGAAGATTTAGTATCGCTTTTCAAAATCTAGCTGGTATTTAATCTATCACTGTTGCACCTGATTTGCACTAGATTCTTTATTTTAACAAAATTTCGAAGTTTACGTATGAAGGTGGATAAAATTAACTGTTCGATAACTGCCCCTCCATTATGTTACTACACGGAAACGACAGCCTCAGTTTAGAATACATTAGGCGCACGCCAGCTCTGTCAGCTAAATGACCTAATTAAGTTAAGTAAAATATTTTTTATAACGTACTGCCTGTTGGCTTAGCTTCGCGATCTTCGGCCGATGTTCATTTAAAGACTTTCCTAATGTTCGCCAGCACTACTGAATGGTATTGTTAATGCTGTCAGCGCCGAAGCGTGAATTTTTGACGAAGCGAGCACTTTGGCTGGCGAAAAGTCAGAACAATTGGCCACGAAAGCCTCAACAACTTCTAATAACACTTGTGTGTCACAAGACAGCTATTCAAAAAAGAACGGTTCCACGACCAGCGGGGCCTGCGTAGTATCTTTCAGGAACCAGTGCGGCAGCCGGACTGACCTGCGGGATCTTGAACAGCCTCAGCAGGTTGGCCACCTGGATGGACGTGACGCTGGAAGCTGCGCCCACCACGCCAGAGATCACCTTGCGGATCGCAGTCTTGTTGCAGTGGTATTCCGCGCCGTCGATATTGCTGATGGAACCTGCAAACAGAGCAGATCCGATGTCTCAGTAACGTGAGGCTGAAAAACACACACATCAACAAAAGTGCTGCATCCCCAATACGAAAAATTGTTCAAATGGCTCTAAGCGCTATGGGACTTAACATCTGAGGTCATCGGTCCCCTAGACTTAGAACTACTTAAACCTAACTAACCTAAGAACATCACACACATCCAGGCCCGAGGCACGATTCGAACCTGCGACCGTAGCAGCAGCGCGGTTCCGGATTGAAGCGCCTAGAACCGCTCGGCCACAGTAGCCGGCATCACCAATACCTAGTGTAGGTGGGGTGCTATTGTGACCGTACCTGTACCGATCGGAAAGTCACCCCTCACGTTGTTTGTAAACATACATACAGGTACCATGAGCGATACCTACGGGTAGAACGCCGCACCCGAAGGTATAGCAATTGCAAGAAAAGCGTCAGTAACGACGCATTGGACACGTCTATGGAACAGTACGGCGAACATGCATCATCCCAGGGAGGGCAACAGCGGCCGATGACAGAGTCCACATCATCAAGCTACACGCAGAAGGCTTGTAAACTAGAGAAGTTGCTCGATGTTTGCACCGGATTCGAAGTGATGGGGTGCGGACGTGGCGTTGGTTCCAGTTCACCGGTAGCGTTGATGGCTTGCATCCCCCAAGGCATTTCACCTTCAACAGGTGCTCAGGATGACCGATATCTACGATTCTTGGGTCAAAGGAACCATGCGCTTAGTGCTCCAGAACTGAATTAGGCGTTCGAAGAAGCGACGTTGGCCAGCGCACAAACTGAGGAGACGATTCCGTGATGATAATCTCCATTCGCGACCACAACGACGAACAGATGTACAAGAAATGATGCGGAATGGACACCTCAGGATGGTCATTGGGTGTTTTTTACAAACGAAATCCGGAACTGTCTTTGCGTTAATAATTGCAGTCGATGTGTTTGAAGACGACTCGGAAATATCGATCGCCTCCAACACTGTGTCCCAGATGTGCAACAAGTGATGGAGTGATGTTGCTGGGGTGGCGTTACGCGGGACCATCGTACACTTTTCGCGGTTGTTGAGGACACTCTTACTGCTCTACGGTACAGGAACGAGATTGTGTAGCCAGTAATGGCTCCATATCGCCACCATTTTGGTGACGATTTCATCTTGATGGATGATAACTCAAGTGCTCATTGCGCCCTTCGGGTTAACACGTTCCTTCAGCATTACCGGAGTGGCTTGCCTTTTACCCAGACATGAAACCAATCGAATATGTGTGGGATCGATTGAAACGAGGTGTTTTTGGACGTCGGCAACGGCCACGTACTCTGCGCGAGTTACGCAGAATCACCATTGGAGAGTGTGACAGTTTGAACGAGGGCTGGCTTAATGATCTAATCTATGGTATTCCAAGTCGGTTTAAAGCCTTTGTACGAGAAAGGGACCATTTCACCAGGTACTGACATTTATTATCTTAGGAGTGCTGTGAAAAGAAGAAAAATGGGAAACTGGCGATTTTCTTGTTACCCAAATGTTTGTTCTTTGATTTTATGGCCTGTACGCATTGCAAATGAATGTATTTGCATGACACACTACCAGCTTTTGGTTTATGTGTCATGAATTTCAAAATAAATGGCAGATGCTAAACGTTTGTTGGTGTGTGTACATCCCTGGTGTACGAAACAAATTCCTACAAAATTCTTTGCATAGTTCCGCATGTCAATGTCTCATATAACTCAACGGTTGTACTTTCTCTTTATTAACTGTAAATCGTAAAGTGTCAGATGTCTATACATAAATTTAATGCCTCCAACGCCAAGATCTTTGGTCATGTACACTCGACAGCAAAAAAGTTGTTCACGCCGGAATTCCAACGTGAAGGCTTTACCTGAATGTATGCAACCAACATAGCATATCTGTGTTTCACATCGTCGCAACCCTCCACAGCACAGCCGTTGTAAGATACACAATGGGTACCGCTACAGACTACTAGAGAACACCAGTCTTTATGACAGTCCGTCCAGATGTAAAGTAACACCACGGTAGTACAGAAGGGATCAGACAGTCCTTAACGTTTTTAAACTAAACTTAATTACAATAAGTGACATTTCAAACGTTATGGGACAACTAATTTTGTCACATAAATCGTTCAGTAATCCTTACGCACAATTAAATATTTGAAACAGTATATTGATTTATAAAGTTGTATGGCAATCGGAAACAAGTTCTTTGCTGTCTAAAAGGTTTACCCAACACATGCTGAAAGTCGTTCAACGTTCAACGGGGAGTGGTTTCGCATCAACTTAATGTAATGCTAAGCAGTTAAAAGAAAACGTGATTAACGGCGGCAAGCACTCTACGGAAAACCCAACATTAACAGCAAATCACAAGTAATATCATTGTTCACATTACTCATCAACAGTTACTTGCACACAAAGTTGTACTTTAAATGGCATGACCAACGTCTTCGTTCTGGATCCGGATGCAAACCCAGAACGTAAAGCCATTGTCAACCAAGCAAAGCTTT
Organism: Schistocerca nitens; assembly: GCF_023898315.1. Lineage (NCBI taxonomy): Eukaryota > Metazoa > Arthropoda > Insecta > Orthoptera > Acrididae > Schistocerca > Schistocerca nitens. Next base: position 418,777,648 of record NC_064617.1, on the reverse strand, counting down.
GTGCCTTATCGAGATTCGACCACTAGGCAGAAAGAGACGTCAAATATTGATGTTTGCATCAGTATCAGTTATCAATTCTCAATTTGAACGTAAATGACGATAATGTTTGTACGAAACCAGTAACCATAACATGACAATTACCTTCTTGGTAATCAACCTCAAAAGACGTTGTATATTGTTGCATTGTCAGGGAACAAAGGATGCACATGTTTAAAATTGAAATGCCATCATGTAATGCTGGTGACAAGGATGCAAACCCAGCACCTAATCGGATTGTTGGATAAGTATGTAAAATCAGAATGTAAATATCACAGATGTCACCAGTAGTGAGGTTGGAACCTTAAATGACTACTGATGTTGTATTGCCTGACCGGGATTCGAACCCGGCGCCTACCGCTGTCGTCTAACCAGGAACAGACGTGAAATGTACAATGCTGGTCCGCCATTAGCGAGATGTGCGCACGTTTAACTAGAAATAAGGCGAGGAAACGACTATGCTGACTGAGAGTCGAACGCCGCACACATGGTTATGAAGACACGTTAATAATCAAATTCTTATGCAGTAGTAGCTAAGAGTAGCATGTTTAGTTGCAAACCTTAAGGCCTTTCCCATCCCTAGTAACATGGTGCCTAATATCTGTGATATCATGGTGTTAATTTACAAGTGGATTGACTGCCGTAAAGAGCAATGTTCCCTAGTAGTCGTGTATCATTGAGATGTAAAAGAAGTGCCTCAGCAGAAAGTAATTTCCGTCGTGCAGCACGAATTGTTTCAGGGATACTGAGTAAATGTTATAAGTGCACAAAACGTGTGTGTGTGTGAAATCTTATGGGACTTAAGTGCTAAGGTCATCAGTCCCTAAGCTCACACACTACTTAACCTAAATTATCCTAAGGACAAACACACACACCCACGCCCGAGGGAGAACTCGAACCTCCGCCGGGACCAGCCGCACAGTCCATGACTGCAGCGCCTAACACCGCTCGGCTAATCCCGCGCGGTGCACAAAACGTGCATTATATACTTACTACGTATATATGGCTGGTTCAAATGGCTGTGAGCACTATGGGACTTAACATCTGAGGTCATCAGTCCCATAGAACTTAGAACTACTTAAACCTAACTAACCTAAGGACATCACACACATCCATGCCCGAGGCAGGATTCGAACCTGCGACCGTAGCGGTCGCTCGGCTCCAGACCGTAGCGCCTAGAACCGCACCGCCACTCCGGCCGGCGAGGCACCACCAATAGGGCCCCTGGCTCAGGCAGGAAGAGAGTGAGCTCACAGGAGAAAGACAGGGACCTAGTGTGTAGGAGCAGAGAAAATCCCTTTCTGAACGCGAAGCAGTTGCGGCGGAAGACCAACTTCCCCGGCTCCAGTGGCACGATTCACCGAATGCTGAGGGACGCTGGACTGCATCCACGACGATCCGCCGTGAAACAAGAGCTTAGCGAAGACAACGTTTTATACCGACTAGCATTTGCGGGGCTCCATCTGAGGGGGTCGTGGGACAACGTCATTTTCACTGATGAGAAGGTGTTTTCCACCAGTAACGACGGTCCACGAATCGTTTACAGGCCGCAAGGGACTCGCCATCGACGTGAATATGTAACCACGACGAGAAGAAGTGGCCGGCTATCTGTTACCTGCTGGGGTTGGATTTCTGTGAGAGGAGTGGGAATTCTTCACAGGATAAAAGGAACTCTGGACAGCATGCAGTACGCACACATATTGGAAAATGTGATGCTTCCGTCAGTGCGAATGCTGTACGCAGAAGGGGACGTAACATTGCAAGAGGACCATCCTGCCATTCACAAGTCTGCATTTTTTTCAGCAGCGGCTCTCCACGATTGGCGTCAGCGTCATGGACTGGCCACCACGGGCGGTTGATATGAACCCCATGGAAAACATGTGGGCCGAGGTCGCCAGAACATTAACAGAGAACTGGCCACGAAACCAACCAACTACTGCGGACGCTCATTGGGATTGCGTTCTGGAAGCCTGGGAGGAAGTTGCTTCTTCAGGCTGCTACGTCCGACGGCTTATACATTCTATGCTAAGACGCATGGTAGAAGTACAAAGTAATGAAGGATGCTGGATAAAATATTAGAGTCCTTAATATGTTTTGTTATGTCTTCTTTTTCGTCATTTTTCCTCATTGGGAGCTAGTGGAAGATCGCGTGGCAACAGAAAAGATACAATATGGGATTAGTTTTCCTTTGAGTTGCCTTTTTAATACAAGTGGGTTTCTTTTGAATATACAGTTTGTTAAACATTATATTTTGATTTCATTTATACCCTGTCTACATACTTACAAACTAATCAGCGTAGATGGACTGTGTCACAGTAGTTTTTGTTATTTCAAAAACATATCTCTCTTCCCCTCCATCCATGAATACACCCTCCGTCCTCCACACAAAACGCAAATGATTTCATATTATGTTTACTCCTTGTTAATATCTCCTGTGTTCTCTCTCTCTCTTTCTCTCTCTCTCTCTCTCTCTCTCTCTCTCTCTCTCTCTCTCTCTCTCTGACACTATCGCCGCAAGTGCCCTTCTATTCCATTCCCCCAAAAGTTTATAAACAAATCTAGCGGTTTCCATTGACGCTACATTTTCTCTTTTAATTGCTGCTGTCTTTACTCTCTATCATCCCTCTCAACACTTATGAAACCGTATTCTTTGATCTCCCCTTCCCTATAACCCATTCTTCGTTCTGAAAATAGTTCTTCCTTATCTCTCGGTCCTAAGATAAAACGATTTGTGGCACACATCTAAGTAAGCAATACTTTGCATGCATCTCACGCTTATATTTTGCACTTCTGCACTTCTGTCCATTCCCAGATCCCGCCCTCCTGCCTGTTACCCGTTCCTTGACATCTGCATCTACATCTAAATGAATGCTCTGCAATTCATAATTATGTGCTTAGCAGGGGGTTCTGTGGTCTGGTGGATTGATCTTGTATTGATGTGTAAAACTTGTAGGTTCACATCTCACGTCAGGCGTAGATTTTTAACACACACAAGTAACTCTCCTTCACCCCTAGTAACGCCAAGTGCCAAACGCCAGTAAGCTCCGTAGTTCAACATCCGCAGTAAAGATAACATCCCTTCGCTGCCGACTGGGGTAGAGCGGCATTCGTTTGAGATGTGACAGATGAAGAAACCTGGAAGGCAGAGACCCTGTCACCAGCAAGCCGTCGTAAACTAGAAAACGTATTTCATTTAATGAACCAATGGCTATGTAAGTTCACAAGGCTCTTACTTTATTTGAAACTGAGACGTCGAAAACTGTGGTGCCCGAATGGGATTCGAATTGGATTTCACTGTGTTCTCCAAGACTGCAAACTCTTCTAGGCCTGCTCGAAAGGCACCTATCTGATTTCGAATCCTGATCAGCACAAAATATTCATTATTTCATTTCAAGGCCTAGCATGTGCACTCCGAACTACTAGTGAAAAATAGATGCATTTTCAACGTCTCTTCGTGCGTTGTCAGCTGTAACGTGTTCGTTTCAACTCACAGCCACATGATGAGCTTTTTATCACAACATTACAAGATCAAACGTTTCCTTACATCTTTTCAAGTTGAAACATTCCTCTCCATCGTACTGGCGAAAACGGATTTGGGTTTGACGTTGTGTTCGTTGTGATCACCAACGACGATATGTTGTGGATTCAACTTCTAGCCAAAAGAGTATTTTCCATCACATCATTGAAAGGACAAACATGCCACTCCTAGCTATTATTGGAAAAGAATAGTTAAAGTGTCTTCATGAGCACGTGGGCGATGTTTGAATTCCATTCAGCACAGAACATTTCGTCGCCTGATGTCTAGCTAAACATGCGCACATCTCGCTACTGATGAACCAACAATAGCTGTTTATCGTCTGTTCCTGTCTAGAAAACGACGGCGCTAGATGCTGGATTCGAATCCCAGTCAGGCAAAAACAATTCTATCGTCATGTAAGTTTCCACCATCTCGATATTGGTGAAAACATTTGATATTTAACTTCTGATTTTACGTACTTCGTTAACAATCCGATTAGGTGCTGGGTTCGCATCCCTGTCACAAGCTTTACATGATGGCATTTCAATTTTAAACATGAGCATACCTTGTTCCTTGTGAATGACACCGTATTAAACGTCGTTATGGGTAGTTCCCAGGAATGTAACTGTTTTGACAGGATTCCCAGTTCAGTACAAACATTTTAGTCATTTATTTTCAGGATCTGAATTGATATCTGATACTGGTGCAAACGTCTACACTTCACTTCTATTTATGCCTAATGATCGGGTCTCAATAAGGCACAAGCAAAGCTTAACTTAGTTAGGAATGACTATATGTTCTGGGTTTGAATCCAGGTCCAGAACGACGACGTTGGTCATGTCATTTAAAGTTTAAATTTGTGTACACGTAGCTGTTCATGTGTTACGAGAACAATGATATTACAAGTGATTTGCTGTTAATGTTGAGATTTCTGTAGAGTGCTTGTTGCCGTTAATCGCGTTTTTTACTGGTTCGTCCAATATTCACTTTTCAGAGCCACTCGCCGTTGAACGACGTTCAGCACGTGGATGGAAAACCTTTTCGAGAGCGAAAAAATTTTTCCAATTGCCTTACAGCTATGTAACTCCATATATTGTCTCAAGTATTTAATTTTGACTAAGGATTACTGTACGATATATGTAAAATAATCCGTTTTCTCAGAAATTTGGAATGTCACTTGTTGTAATTAAGGTTAGTTCATGAGTGTTATGGGATGTCTCATCACTATGAACGTGGTTTCTAAAATGTTTTGTATGACGATATTAGTTGACGCTTAGACTGACTGCCATAAAGACTTTTGGTCTCTAGTAGTCTCTTGCTGTACCCAGTGTGTGTAGTCAAACGACTGTACCGCGCGGGGATCTGGTATGTAGAGATCCTGCAACACAGCTACGTTATGTTGGTTGTATTCGGCAGTGACCAACTTTTTTTGCTGTCAAGTGTACATTTTATCTTTCCTGCTGTGTTGTATGCTGTCTTCCCAGCAATGATTGTGTCCTCGATCTACGTCATATATTTTCCTATTAAACGGTTTCAACCGAACTACAATTGAATTTGGTTTATAGTACACACTACGTTTAAAATAAATCAAGAGTGTTCAATAGACTTGTAGTCGTATAAAATATATTCTATAATGTAAAATAGCGTAAGATGTAGGAAATTCTAAGAAGACAAGGGAAAGCTATAGAGAAAGATAATGCACAGTACAAAGTACGTACACGCACCAAGAGGAAAGTATAAGAATGGAACACCAAGAACCAAGTGCTCGGATTGGAGAGGGTGTAAGACAAGTATGTAGTCTTTCGTCTCAATTGTTCACTCTACATATCGCAACAGCAATGACGAAAGCGAAAGAAATGTTTATATATGGACTAAAAATTTAAGATATCACAAATAAACTTCGATAATGTCTTTGCAATTCTTAGTGAAAGTGGGAAAGAACTGTTAAAGGGAATGATTGTTCTAATGAGCACACATTATGGATTGATCGTAAACTTAAGAAAGACGAAAGTAATGAGAAGTAGCGGAAATGGGATTAGCGATAAACGTAACACAAAAACTGGGAACAACGAAGTAGACGATGTGTATTTCAGCTACCTTGGAAACAACATAACACATTATGGAGGAAGCAAGGAGGACATAAAAAGCAGACTAGCAGACAAAGAAGGTATTCCTGGACAAAAGAAGTCTACTAGTACCGAACATCGACCTTAGTGTGAGAAACAAATTTCTGAGAATTTTTGTTTTAACCCTTGTGAATATGGAGAAAGTTCTCGACACTTTAAGATGGAATAGGACGTCCGCACTCATGAGTAGTTTGGGCTACAGTATAAAGACAAGTAAAAACGTGTTAAAAAGGTTGTAAGGCAAGTTTTAGTCATGTAACCAGTTCTGTTTAAGATATATGCGAAGAAGAAATAAAACAATTAAAAATCACAAAAGAGTCTAGAAAAACCAAGGGAGATGGATAAGAACGCTAATCACTGCAGGAAACTTGGAAATCTGACCTAATGAAAGGAAGCTTTCAGGTCTGGGGCCCTACACGATATTAGGCAGGTGTATCATTTTCTTTGGCTATTCAGTGTGTTATATTTATATGTTCAGTATATCCCACTCTTAAGTAACACACACACACACACACACACACACACACACACGCACACACAGACACACAGACACACACACAAACACACACACACACACACACACACACACACACACACACACACACACACACACACATACATACATACACACAACGAGTAAAAATATCAAACCACATACACAACACAAACAAAAGATGACAGATAAACACCCAACGACAGTTGGCAGCACCAAGCACCGAAAACACACATATGTAGATCACAAAATGGAAAGTGCACGTGGTATATGCGATGTACTGAATCAAATGTGAGTGAAAGAACGCCGGAAATCGGCCAGCTGAACATGGAAACTAACGAATACATCTCCAGGACCACACGCATGAGTTAACAACGCTGAAATCGTAACACCGAAGGATAATTTCACATCACGAAATTTGTGCTACAAAAGTTGATTCTAACTTAAAAAACAAGACCAAAACACGACAAAATGTAAAATAACAACATGTTATAACTACCACAGTATACTTTTACTGTATGTATCAAAAGAAATATGTATTACAGTCTACTAAAGATGCTTCACAAATACAAGAAGCGAAACTCGTATGGTAACAAACAAACGGTCTTCAATTAGTTGCACAGACGGAAGATACCTCCACGAATTTGATGTAAATAGTTCACACGGCATTATTCTTTATGCAGACTGTTTTGTGGTATCATATCATAAGCCTCAGGAGCTGCCTCCATTAACTATATGTTTATTTCACCAGCACCGGATGGGTTTCCGTTTTCGATATGCTTCATTGAGTTGCAGATTTCTTACGAGGTTATCTGTCGTGTACATGAATGTTTATCCTGCTGAATCACATGTAACATTCTTCATGTGAATTCGTTTCTGCTTTTCATCAGCAAGGCTTGATAGTTCTTTACCTGTTGCGTCACGGCTATTAGAGCAATTCCAGCACAGGTTTTGTTTTCAACTCTCTTCTTCAGTTTGTTCCACGGTATGCCTGCCCTAGTAGTACCCGAGTTTTCCTTAAGTTTTCCGGTTATAATCAAGCCGAGTGTTTGCTCCTTTATTAGAGGCCACCTATTTCATCTTCATCATTTTCTCTTTTCCGGTTTTCATTTCCTCTGGCAGAACTTTGAAGGCCTCTACATGTATCGCCACTTTAACTGCCCAATACATGTTCTCATCCTTGATATGTTCATGTCTTTTCTGCTAGTCTGTGTTGATAGATGAAGTTCGTTGAATCCTCCTGCAAACAGTTTATACCGGATGCCAACTCGGCATCTTCTGTCCATCTGGATTCTGTTGTTGTTGTTGTGGTCTTCAGTCCTGAGACTGGTTTGATGCAGCTCTCCATGCTACTCTATCCTGTGCAAGCTTCTTCATCTCCCAGTACCTACTGCAACCTACATCCTTCTGAATCTGCTTAGTGTATGCATCTCTTGGTCTCCCCCTACGATTTTTACCCTCCACGCTGCCCTCCAATACTAAATTGGTGATCCCTTGATACCTCATAACATGTCCTACCAACCGGTCCCTTCTTCTGGTCAAGTTGTGCCACAAACTCCTCTTCTCCCCAATCCTGTTCAGTACCTCCTCATTAGTTATGTGATCTACCCATCTAATCTTCAGCATTCTTCTGTAGCACCACATTTCGAAAGCTTCTATTCTCTTCTTGTCCAAACTATTTATCGTCCATGTTTCACTTCCATACATGGCTACACTCCATACAAATACTTTCAGAAAAGACTTCCTGACACTTAAATCTTTACTCGATGTTAACAAATTTCTCTTCTTCAGAAACGCTTTCCTTGCCATTGCCAGTCTACATTTTATATCCTCTCTACTTCGACCATCATCAGTTATTTTGCTCCCCAAATAGCAAAACTCCTTTACTACTTTAAGTGTCTCATTTCCTAATCTAATACCCTCAACATCACCCGACTTAATTCGACTACATTCCATTATCCTCGTTTTGCTTTTGTTGATGTTCATCTTATATCCTCCCTTCAAGACACCATCCATTCCTACGGTCGCAGGTTCGAATCCTGCCTCGGGCATGGATGTGTGTGATGTCCTTAGGTTAGTTAGGTTTAAGTAGTTCTAAGTTCTAGGGGACTGATAACCACAGCAGTTGAGTCCCATAGTGCTCAGAGCCATTTGAACCATTTTTATATCCTCCTTTCAAGACACTGTCCATTCCATTCAACTGCTCTTCCAAGTCCTTTGCTGTCTCTGACAGAATTACAACGTCATCGGCGAACCTCAAAGTTTTTATTTCTTCTCCAGGGATTTTAATACCTACTCCGAATTTTTCTTTTGTTTCCTTTACTGCTTGCTCAATATACAGATTGAATAACATCGGGGAGAGGCTACAACCCTGTCTTACTCCCTTCCCAACCACTGCTTCCCTTTCATGGCCCTCGACTCTTATAACTGCCATCTGGTTTCTGTACAAATTGTAAATAGCCTTTCGCTCCCTGTATTTTACCCCTGCCACCTTTAGAATTTGAAAGAGAGTATTCCAGTCAACATTGTCAAAAGCTTTCTCTAAGTCTACAAATGCTAGAAACGTAGGTTTGCCTTTCCTTAATCTTTCTTCTAAGATAAGTCGTAAGGTCAGTATTGCCTCACATGTTCCAATATTTCTACGAAATCCAAACTGATCTTCCCCGAGGTCGGCTTCTACTAGTTTTTCCATTCGTCTGTAAAGAATTCGTGTTAGTATTTTGCAGCTGTGGCTTATTAAACTGATTGTTCGGTAATTCTCACATCTGTCAACACCTGCTTTCTTTGGGATTGGAATTATTATATTCTTCTTGAAGTCTGAGGGTATTTCGCCTGTTTCATACATCTTGCTCACCAGATGGTAGAGTTTTGTCAGGACTGGCTCTCCCAAGGCCGTCAGTAGTTCCAATGGAATGTTGTCTACTCCGGGGGCCTTGTTTCGCCTCAGGTCTTTCAGTGCTCTGTCAAACTCTTCACGCAGTATCGTATCTCCCATTTCATCTTCATCTACATCCTCTTCCATTTCCATAATATTGTCCTCAAGTACATCGCCCTTGTATAGACCCTCTATATACTCCTTCCACCTTTCTGCTTTCCCTTCTTTGCTTAGAACTGGGTTTCCATCTGAGCTCTTGATGTTCATACAAGTGGTTCTCTTATCTCCAAAGGTCTCTTTAATTTTCCTGTAGGCAGTATCTATCTTACCCCTAGTAAGATAAGCCTCTACATCCTTACATTTGTCCTCTAGCCATCCCTGCTTAGCCATTTTGCACTTCCTGTCGATCTCATTTTTGAGACGTTTGTATTCGTTTTTGCCTGCTTCATTTACTGCATTTTTATATTTTCTCCTTTCATCAATTAAATTCAATATTTCTTCTGTTACCCAAGGATTTCTACTAGCCCTCGTCTTTTTACCTACTTGATCCTCTGCTGCCTTCACTACTTCATCCCTCAAAGCTACCCATTCTTCTTCTACTGTATTTCTTTCCCCCATTCCTGTCGATTGTTCCCTTGCGCTCTCCCTGAAACTCTGTACAACCTTTGGTTCTTTCAGTTTATCCAGGTCCCATCTCCTTAAATTCCCACCTTTTTGCAGTTTCTTCAGTTTTAATCTACAGGTCATAACCAATAGATTGTGGTCAGAGTCCACATCTGCCCCTGGAAATGTCTTACAATTTAAAACCTGGTTCCTAAATCTCTGTCTTACAATTATATAATCAATCTGATACCTTTTAGTATCTCCAGGGTTCTTCCATGTATACAACCTTCTATCATGATTCTTAAACCAAGTGTTAGCTATGATTAAATTGTGCTTGAAACCAGTAAATAATACACTCCTGGAAATGGCAAAAAGAACACATTGACACCGGTGTGTCAGACCCACCATACTTGCTCCGGACACTGCGAGAGGGCTGTACAAGCAATGATCATACGCACGGCACAGCGGACACACCAGGAACCGCGGTGTTGGCCGTCGAATGGCGCTAGCTGCGCAGCATTTGTGCACCGCCGCCGTCAGTGTCAGCCAGTTTGCCGTAGCATACGGAGCTCCATCGCAGTCTTTAACACTGGTAGCATGCCGCGACAGCGTGGACGTGAACCGTATGTGCAGTTGACGGACTTTGAGCGAGGGCGTATAGTGGTCATGCGGGAGGCCGGGTGGACGTACCGCTGAATTGCTCAACACGTGGGGCGTGAGGTTTCCACAGTACATCGATGTTGTCGCCAGTGGTCGGCGGGAGGTGCACGTGCCCGTCGACCTGGGACCGGACCGCAGCGACGCACGGATGCACGCCAAGAGCGTAGGATCCTACGCAGTGCCGTAGGGGACCGCACCGCCACTTCCCAGCAAATTAGGGACACTGTTGCTCCTGGGGTATCGGCGAGGACCATTCGCAACCGTCTCCATGAAGCTGGGCTACGGTCCCGCACACCGTTAGGCCGTCTTCCGCTCACGCCCCAACATCGTGCAGCCCGCCTCCAGTGGTGTCGCGACAGGCGTGAATGGAGGGACGAATGGAGACGTGTCGTCTTCAGCGATGAGAGTCGCTTCTGCCTTGGTGCCAATGATGGTCGTATGCGTGTTTGGCGCCGTGCAGGTGAGCGCCACAATCAGGACTGCATACGACCGAGGCACACAGGGCCAACACCCGGCATCATGGTGTGGGGAGCGATCTCCTACACTGGCCGTACACCACTGGTGATCGTCGAGGGGACACTGAATAGTGCACGGTACATCCAAACCGTCATCGAACCCATCGTTCTACCATACCTAGACCGGCAAGGGAACTTGCTGTTCCAACAGGACAATGCACGTCCGCATGTATCCCGTGCCACCCAACGTGCTCTAGAAGGTGTAAGTCAACTACCCTGGCCAGCAAGATCTCCGGATCTGTCCCCCATTGAGCATGTTTGGGACTGGATGAAGCGTCGTCTCACGCGGTCTGCACGTCCAGCACGAACGCTGGTCCAACTGAGGCGCCAGGTGGAAATGGCATGGCAAGCCGTTCCACAGGACTACATCCAGCATCTCTACGATCGTCTCCATGGGAGAATAGCAGCCTGCATTGCTGCGAAAGGTGGATATACACTGTACTAGTGCCGACATTGTGCATGCTCTGTTGCCTGTGTCTATGTGCCTGTGGTTCTGTCAGTGTGATCATGTGATGTATCTGACCCCAGGAATGTGTCAATAAAGTTTCCCCTTCCTGGGACAATGAATTCACGGTGTTCTTATTTCAATTTCCAGGAGTGTAGTTTGATACACTTGCGGAGTCCCGTAAAACTCTCGCGTCCTGTATAGATAGCCTTGTTTTCTGGCGTGCTATCAGACAGTCAGTTACTAATCTAAATTTACGTGTCGGTTTTCCCTACCTATATTAATGTATTGACTTCGGCGTGAACCATCTATTATTTTTTCAAGGCATCTGCTGACAACAGTCTGTCAGCCTATCCCCACAATTATTTAACATATTTTTCCCATGCTGGCCCACAGTAATAAGGTCATTAGTTCTGCACAAAGTACGTCATTCGAGTCCGAGTAACTAAAACTCTTTTCTCTCATTTTTCTTCACTTGCACTCGGCGGCAGAAAAATCCCGGCCAATATTGCCGTTCGATCACTGTATTGCATTATTTCCAGTGTTCCCGTCAGTTCAGCAAAAGTATTTTTCTTTTTCTTTCAAGTAAGTGACTTCATTCGGCGCATACACCGCGATGATCACCACGAGTGACTCAATTCCTTTTGCATCATCAGGAATTTTTTCCATAATCTGATCCCAGGGCTTAAATCTTTCTGACAATTTTTTCTTAATAGCTACGGAGATCCCACTTCTGGCCCTCCCCTCTTTAGTCATCCCGCTATAGTAGTGAATACAACCGTTCCGTTTTTCTGTATCTTTGTCGTTTTTATGCGTCACATTTACGGCCACTATGTTCATACTATATTTCTTTACTTCATGAAATACTTACTCAGTCATATTGCCAATTCTCTGCATGTTCCATGTATCGATAGTTACTTTCATTGCCCGTTCCAAATTTCGTTTACCAGAGAGACCAAACTGTTAATCCCAGGCTCTTTTAACGCAAATTTTTGCCTCGGCATTATTGTTTAGAGCTGACGGAGTGTTAGCTTTACGCCCCAAACCTCATCCTGGGGGATCAGGTAATTTTTACTCCCGGTTTTCCTCCATTAGACCGACTGCCTTTCTAGGTTACGTGAATCTGTCTACCCCCGCCTCCTGAACCCTTCTATCTTCTCGGCCACGAGATGTTGCTGATCCTCCTCTATCCTTGAGGCAGTTGGTTCCAGCATGCCGATTTGCTCGTTACTTAAAGGTCCAAGAGAGTCTTCCTTAATCCTCTTCCGTTAGTTGCTTAACGTACTTCCATTGTACACCATGCACTGTCCAGGGGTTCGCGGAGCTGACAGTCTTCAGCATATATTGGGAAACCACCTCAGAGCTTGCCTAGGGCGCCGATGCCTGGATAGAATAAAACACCGAGTAACGTCCACTGATACCTGTCTTTAGTCGGATTGCAACATACGTCAATAAGAAGTGCCAATGATGGGCTTGGTATCAAATCTGGTGATGATAATATTTGAGTTATAGCACAGAATAGTAAGGGACTGAAAATTTGAAAATTTTATTAAAACTCACTCTCCTTGCTACAAGCAAAGTGCTGTCAAGCCAGAGGCAGAGACAGAACGAGGAATTAAGTGGCATGTCGTAAGTGGGTCAGGCCTCTGCACGTTATAACAGCATGCCGAGAGAGAGAGACAGAGAGAGAGAGAGAGAGAGAGAGAGAGAGAGAGAGAGAGAGAGAGAGGACGAGCTCAGCACAAAATGGCACAGGACCTAAAACTAACGGAAATGTTGTCTGATGTGTATATTTCTATTGTCTATTGTCAAACCACAATTTATGACAGATGTTTATATTTCATTAATAGTATTAAGTATGTATAATTAATATTTGTCATGTTGGAAATAATTGTGGTAGTAGGGAAAGTTTGCACCAAAGTATTGTTGGCAGGAGAGACCGCACATTGATATAATTTTAAAAAGGGCGGGAGGGACAGCGTATGGATACATTTTAAGAAAAGAGCGGGAAAGACCGTGCATTGATACATTTTGTAATGGTAGCAGGGATTGTCTGCACCAGAAAGCATTGTTGGCGGAGAGGTCGCACTTCAGCGTTCGTAGGAAGTCAGTTAGAGGTGGGCCAAACGGTTATTCTGGAGTAACCGTTATCACAGTTCCAGTTATTCTTTGATAACCGTTATCGTTAACGGTTATTAATAACTGCCAAGTTATTTTTCGTTAGCGAAAACCGAATACTCCGAGGGGCTACAGCTAAATAACGACGTAGTTTTTTTTTTAAATAAAATGGCTCTGAGCACTATGGGACTCAACATCTTAGGTCATAAGTCCCCTAGAACTTAGAACTACTTAAACCTAACTAACCTAAGGACATCACACACACCCATGCCCGAGGCAGGATTCGAACCTGCGACCGTAGCAGGCCCGCGGTTCCGGACTGCAGCGCCAGAACCGCACGGCCACCGCGGCCGGCTAACGACGTAGTTGGAATACATCAGTTTAGTTATCAGTATAACTGCGAGTAGTGTGAAATGGCAGGAATGTCGTATGAATCGTGTCATAACCTTAGGTTATTAACTCCGGGTACATTTGAGTTGATGTTAGAACGATTATTAGTGTTTCATATTATATGTTTGTAGGTTATCAGTTGCTATTAGAAATATTATCTTCGCAGCTGCAACAGAAAGTACGCGGAATTTCGCCACAGCACTGTTTAAGTAAAATGTTAACAACGTGCGTTTTTAAGTATGAAGTAATATGTAAACTGAGTACTGTAGGTTAAATTCGAAGCTCACTTTCTTGTGCTGCTCACATAATAGAATAAAGTGTACAGCCTTGTAATACAACAAAAACTCTACGTAATGTGACAGATTCGTTTACTCCTGTGCTGTAAAAGATAGTCCTTTTAGGGAAAGTGTGAGTACGCTAATTCAAGTTTTATGTGAGATTTGGAAACTGCTCGATTTCTCCAGCTACAGCATGTTTATAACATATGAAGACATGCAGATCGAAAAGGTTGACAGTGTTACATTTCTGGGAATACAACTCGATAATAAATTCAGTTGGGAAGGGCATACCACATTTTTTTACTCTTATTATTTCATAAGGGAGCATATTCTGTGGCAACTGATCAAACGTAGCAAAAGTTTTTCGCATGTAAAAGCGTGTAATAAAAATCGTTTGTGGTATAAATTCAAAAACATCATGTAGGAACCTGTTCAAGGAACTTTGTATTCTAACCACTGCTTCCTATTATATTTATTCCTTAATGAAATTTGTTACAAGTATTTCCAACCAATAGCTCAATACATGATATCAGTACTAGAAATAGGAACAGCAATCTACATAAAGACCTAAAATCACTTACCTTGGTCCAGAAGGGGTCCAATATTCAGGAACATGCATTTTCAATTAACTGCCAGCAAGTCAGCAACCATTAAAAACTTGGTTTCAGATAAAGCACAGTTTACAGTGTGTTTGAAAGACCTTATGATACAGAAGTGTCTGATTCCACCCATCATCAATATGCCGGAAATGGCTATTTTAAGTGTGTCTATGACGTCACTACATACACATGGCAACAAACACGAAGATACATATAGATAATACAATAACATCTACCAACGGGACAACTGCGGGAAGTTGGGGGTTTTAGGGTGAGGACAAGTTAGTAAAAAAAACACACCATGATTCCAAAACACAAAATGAAGAACAAAAAGAAAAAAAATTACTGCATTCTGCTACACCAACAAAAATCTGCAGAAATCGGACACTTCCCTTGAACGCTATAGGTCAACTATAGGTGACCATACCAAAACACCAATACCCACACCTAAAAGCACGAAAATTGGAATCGGACATTTCCCTTGATCTACATAGCTAAAAATCAGATGACGATACCAAAACATCAACACGTACAACTATGAAAATGGGAATCGGTCATTTCCGATGACCTATACAGGGCCACCACAGCTACTGATGCCAAAAAACCAACACCTACAACTGCGAAAAATAAAACCACAATCCCAAAATTCCACAAATCAATCATCCCTACATAAATTAAATCACATTCAATACTCCATAAAAACACAAAACATCACAGCTAGAAAAAAAAAATTAATTACCATCAGCAAATTCCGGCACTGCAAAGTAGATCGGTCACCTTAGGTGACGGTCTTCGCCTAGTGAACTTCCTACTGTTCGCCGCCTACCATTTCTGATGAAGAAGCTAACTGTCTTCCGACAGCACCACATCACAGTGTGCTGACAGCACCCAACTTCAGCGTCAAAACCAGCAGCAGAGCCTCGTGGGGGTCGACGTTCCTGTTCAACAATGAGGCGAATCCGGGTGCTGAAACCTACCTGGCTCATAGGAAAGAGATCGACCGACCACACGACTTCCGACAACACCCCATCGCGGATTGGTCATCAAGGGTCAACATAGAATTCGGAATGGGATAGAACACACTATAGCAGACCATTCGTGCTGGCCCATAGCTATACCAGCAGCGCACGGCGACACATGGTCACTCACTCTTTGCCTCGGCCTGCAGACGAGAAGTTGCTTCGGCAGTCGTCAGCTGGAATCCAAGACGCTGCTGAATGAGGCTTCGGCTATAAGGCCGGTACGGAACAAGACGACTCTAAAGATGGTTAATAAATAATGGAACTTTGACAGTGTTTTTTTACTGGTGTCAGAGGCGCTTCACAGGTACCCAACTGCTATACTGACTTCACGCAGAGATGTCTCTGCTCTGCCCCTCTGTAGTACGTCAGTTAAGCAATCCTCATAAGATTATTCAGTTTCTGGTGGACACGTGGAGGTGTGTTTGAAGGACAAGGAACTGACATACTAGAGATTTCGGAAAAGTCTGCGTGTTACGATAAACGTGTTAGGTAGCACAGACCTTGAAAACAATATTTGTCCTGATGTAAACCTGAAGACTTTCGAACTTCGGAGGTACGAAACAGACAGCAACAGAATTCGAGACAAATTAAATTACGTTGTGCCAGTACTGTGAGCTTAGAACCTGCCACTATTTTTTACGGATTGTCTCTTCTGACGGTAATCGAGTGATCGAGTGATCTCTACGATCTCTTTTTCGGAAATTCAAGGCGACAAATATATTTTCTACCACTTTATCTGCAAATAATTTTAACAGGAATTCCTTATTCACAGATTACTATGTAACTAAATTTTAGAATTTAAATCCATCACATTTTGCTATTTACAAGTAGCGCTGACACCCAAGATTTTCTTTACTTCATTCTTTACTAAAGAATTGGATAAAGAAGAAATTGTCAAGTAGCTAGGTTTCTTATCACTCTTTAAGGGTAGCCGAAGATAGCTGGCCGGCCGAAGTGGCCGTGCGGTTAAAGGCGCTGCAGTCTGGAACCGCAAGACCGCTACGGTCGCAGGTTCGAATCCTGCCTCGGGCATGGATGTTTGTGATGTCCTTAGGTTAGTTAGGTTTAACTAGTTCTAAGTTCTAGGGGACTAATGACCTCAGCAGTTGAGTCCCATAGTGCTCAGAGCCATTTGAACCATTTTTGAAGATAGCTGCTTTAAATATTAGTGATGGAAGAAGTACTAATCACCGGTGCACGGTCGGTAAGGAATGACAGGTAGCGCCAGGTAACTACACTGTATGATTAAACTGTACTCTTCTCAAAAAAATTTAATGGAGTAAAAATACTGTCCACTCGTGATAGTGAATTGATCATAGCATACTGACATTATGATCGGTGGTTACATTTATGCTATATGCTCTTTTCCTTTTCCAGCACAGACAACGCATTACACTGAGGGCGAGTACATTACACAGTGCGCCTAAAACACTATGGGCACTATTCGCCGAGGAAGAGGTCAACGTATACGAAACATATCTTAAAATGTACAGGCTTAGGGTGCAACGGCTTAAGTGTTTGCTAATAATATCGGTAGTGTCTCTATGTTTTTTCTAGCAATGGAGGCACCTAACGGAAATACTTATTTAACTCACGTCACAGGTTGAAGATAAGACAGCACAGTACTATTCCGGGAGTCATGGGCCAAAGGAATCGTCCCTATCTAGATTCTTATCTGCGTGCGTCCGTGCGTGCGTGCGTATGTGTGTGTGTGTGTGTGTGTGTGTGTGTGTGTGTGTCAGACTTTCTTTATTGACAGCTGGTTTCAGAGGCAGTGCCGTGCGGTGGAAATCCAGTCCACTTTTCAGCTCATCACACAAATACGCACGGGTAATTGAATTGGTTTCCTCCGTGACGGTCCCCAGCGAGGCTCCCTGTGAAGTTGCTTGAGGTAAGATCAATACAGCCTCATGACAAATTTCTCAACGATGGCTACAGTGTGAAGAAAGAAAAACAACTCACTCGGAAGGACCTCATTTCCGAAAGAGTTTCATCTGAGAAAGTAGCCCCTCTTCCTCCTTTTCAAAACCGACCGACCCGAATCTCCAGACGTAAATTGCATCTCACGATCTCAAAGCTGGTCTGGAAGAGGAAAGGAAAAATTCGTAAGGCTATATGTAAACAGACGGTGCCCCCACCGTGATACTAAACGTCTGTTTTGACAGAGGATATGTTACTGCGTCGCATCGAATTCGTTAATAGAATAAAAATTAAGTGTAATGTTTGTAACTTCCGGCTGACTTGTGGCCGCGAGATAAGAGAAAGGATTTCCTCAAGATTTTGCAGTCGCCTAAGCAACGTAAAAAAATTTTTAGTGCCGTTACATGCTACATTATTCACTATTAGGTGTAACATAATGTAGCGAATCATGTGAGAGTGTTGCGTCTGGCAGAACCCTGAAGGAATGGACGACTGATAAACATGCGCTGATGCTGTAGTATTATTCGTTCAAAAATTGTTCAAATGGCTCTGAACACCATGGGACTTAACTACTGAGGTCATCAGTCCCCTAGAACTTGGAACTACTTAAACCTAACTAACTTAAGAACATCACGCACATCCATGCCCGAGGCAGGATTCGAACCTGCGACCGTAGCGGTCGCGCGGTTCCAGCCTGTAGCACCTAGACCCGCTCGACCACCCGACTGGCAACTTTCGTCCTTACGAATATAAAGCTGTAGACTCATCCGAAGCTGTGCAGCAAATCTTAAGTAACTGAACGAGTGATATCAGGATGACAATGCACTTGCGAGAAAACAATAAACGTCATTGCTAAACAGCATATTACAATACATTAGAAGCTAATCCTAATCCACCTGACGGGGTTCCCGGGTTCGATTCCCGGCGGGGTCAGACATTTTCTCTGCCTCGTGATGACTGGGTGTTGTGTGCCGTCCTTAGGTTAGTTAGTTTTAAGTAGTTCTAAGTTCTAGGGGACTGCTGACCATACATGTTAAGTCCCATTGTGCTCAGAGCCATTTGAACCTAATCCACCTGAAGTGAAAATATATTTGAGAACGAATCAACAGCTCTAGGATCTATAGAATCGAATCTCACACGGTATCGAATCTCACCTCTACTGAATTACAACGACAGTTAAACGCACTTTATATTTGTATACTGTTTTTCATTTATAGCAGCAAACATAATCAATAACTCAGCCGAAAACCATATGCACGCATTATTTTAGCTGTCATTTCCGCGTATTAGAGTTGCCGACTTTTTGTGTTACTAAGTTACTAAGCACAATCGGTATCTAACGTCTATCACACCATTATTTATGAAGGCAGCATTCATTCACCAATTTTTTATAAGGCAATGCAACTCTTAAAATCCACAGGTATTGGTTTTATTGCTGCGTATCTTATAATATCCTCAAGAAACTAACCTTCAGCACAGAATATGCTTACAATATTCTTTTTCTTTCTTACACTTACGCCTTAGTCCCACGCCGATCGCAGCGTCAGCGTGGTTACAACGGATTTGGCAAGGTTAGTTTTAGAGGTGGCCGGATGCCCCTCCTGCCGCCACCCCGTACCCCCCAAGACGGAATCAGTGAACCCCAACTGTCTGCATCTAGTGGAAATCGTGGAATAGTGCGGACGTGTCTCAGATGTCTGCGACGCTTGTAACTGAGGAGGAACGTGGGGACCAGCCTGGTATTCACTTAGCGGGATGTGGAAAACCGCCTAAAAACCACATCCAGGCTGGCCGGCACACCAGCCCTCGTCGTTAATCCGCCGGGCGGATTCGATCCGGGGCTGGCACGCCTAACCGAGTCCAGGAAGCAGCGCGTTAGCATGCTCGGCTACCCTGGCAGGTCGTTTACAATATTCTTTTTCTTCCTTCGATATTACCCTCCCCGGCCTCCTCCCCTTATGGTCAGTCGAGTGCAAAATTCATTATTGCAGACTGTATTAGAAGATATTCCTAAAATTAGTCACTTCTACTAGCAGGGTTATCCTGAGCCCGCCCGGCTAGTAGCGCGGTCTAACGCGCTGCTTCCCGAGCCGAAAGCCATGTCGACGCCCGGCACTGATCCACCTGACAGATTAGCGTCGATGTCCAGTGTGCCTGCCAGCCTGTGAATGGCTTTTAGGCGGTTTTCCATCTACCTCGGCGAATGCGGGCTTGTTCCCTTTATTCCGCCTCAGTTACACTATGTCGGTGATTGCCGCGCAAAAACTCCACGTTCTCGTGCACCATAATTACTTTTCCACGCAAACATTTGGGATTACACTCGTCCGGTATGAGATGTTCACGGGGGGATCCACTGGGGGCCGAACCGCACAATAACACTGGGTTCAGTGTGGGGTGGCGGTGTGGTGGTTCAAATGGTTCAAATGGCTCTGAGCACTATGGGACTTAACTACTGTGGTCATCAGTCCCCTAGAACTTAGAACTACTTAAACCTAACTAACCTAAGGACATCACACACATCCATGCTTGAGGCAGGTTTCGAACGTGCGACCGTAGCGGTCGCGCGGTTCCGGACTGCAGCGCCTAGAACCGCCCGGCCACCCCGGGCGGCACGGTGGGGTAGGTGGACTGCTGTAGTTTGTTGTGGGGTTGTGAACCACTGAGGGCTACTGTGGGACGAAGCCTCTCCGTCGTTTCTAGGTCCCCGGTTTAATACACAATACAATACCCAAGGCTATTCCGTAATATCGTGCCTCGTCTATCATTTCGAGCTTCTCTTCATATTATACATGTAGCGTACATCTGTATCCACTTCCGTAAGACTTGATTTCTTGTATTTATTTTATTTCTCTCAGATTTTACAGAGTGCGAGTTTCGCCTCCGTACATAGTATGCTTTAGACGTAGGTACTGTTTGAGGTATATATTCCACGATTACAGAGGCATTTCATGCCAAAATAACAGTTTTGCGACAGGAATAATTTTCGCATGTTCCTCTCTAATTCAGACGTCTCTTTCTCGGTTCGCCTATCTTGGGGCACTGTGTTTTCTAGATGACAGGTTCTTTCACTTGATTTAATATTTTCTGTTCCCCAGTTTCTATGTTCTGCTCTGTTACTACTGACTTACTACTAAGTAACAGAAATTTTTTCTTGTTGGTGTCATAGATTATGTTTATGAATTATTTAGTCACTTCTTGGTAGAACAGTTTCATATTTAAGGGTGAACAACGAACAAAGCTCCTTATTGTCCTGCTAACATTTGTTGTCGAACCAGTTTTCAGCTTACATCATAAAAACCAAACTTCATTAATAAACTATATGCACTAGTGCGAAAAACTTAAGGACGGCGGTAATTTTCGCGTGATGTGTTACTGGAAAGTAACATAGCTGGATGAAACTTGCACTGTACATACAAAGAACTGCCACAATATAGTACAGGAGGTAACTGAAAGAAATGCGCAATGAGATGAACAGAAATGAGAGTGTTACTCAAAGACAATACTTACTCTGAAGTCAGCGTGGTTCACGAAGACCCTCTTGACATAAGAAAAGGCTGAAAATGAGTCTTCAAAATGTTTTCAAATGTGTGTGAATTCTTAAGGGAACAAACTGCTGAGGTCATCGGTCTCTAGAATTACGCACTACTTAAACTAACTTAATCCTACTTATGGTAAGAACAAAACACACACACACACACACACACACACCTGCGGGAGGACTCGAACCTCCGAAGGGAGAGGCCTCGCAATCCGTGACAAGGCGCCTCTAACCGCGCGGCCACTCTTCGCGCCAAATTATTCTTATAGGATGAGTGCTATGTGAGGATGGCAATACTTGCTGTGCAACATATTCCTTGCTGGTCACAAGCTTGGTAAGAAGTTCTTGTGTTTAGTTGTTCCGTTCGATTACCAGTGCGGTTAACAACTGCTGGATGGTCGTTGTTGCATACGGATGAGCTGCAGCATTTCTACCCACAGCAAACCACACGTGTTCGGTGGGACTTAAGTTGGGGGAAGGGCAGGAAAGTCTACTCGCCGAATACCCTTTTGGTCCAAGAGCTTCCCCACTTGTGCCGTTCGATACGGTTGCGTATTGTCATTCACAAAATGAAGCAGGGACAATGCACCCCACAAACGACGCCCATGGAGACGAAGTACATTGTCACAATTACAGTGAGCGGTGGATAGCGCTTTCAAAGATTTAAAGGTCTGTAGGCTCGTCCAACTTCACACCTCACCACACTACAACAACTGGACCACCAATGTTCGACAATGCTGAACGTACCCTCATATGGCGACAGGTCGGAATACGTAATGCACTCAGGAAGATTGTCGAACACGATGCTTTTGGTGGCCCAGCTGTTACGATGTAGAGAGACAAATGCTGAATGGCGTGCTGACACTCTTTTAAGAACGATGTCCCACCTTTTGTAACTTCTAGGAGACCATCAATAATCGTGGTGACCTCCGCGTAATTATTGTCGTTGACCAAAAGAGTAATTTTTGTTGATCTAATGGTCTTTCTTCCAGTTACCAATTCTTTGTCTGTATGATACAAGTTCCATTGAGTTACGTTACTTGGGAGTGACACATCACGCAGAAAGTCCATTCGTTCGTACGTTTTTCGCAAGAGTGTGCTCTTCGTCTGAAATTCACACTGCTATTATGGGCGGAGTTCTCAGGTTTACGCTGTCTCGTTATCGTAATTTCAATCGGCATCAGTGTGAGCGGGGATCTAACGGAGGTCTGGTGCCGCATCAGAGGGTAGTGAGCGTACAGAGCTTCGCGACCGACACTGCGCGACCCTAGCGGCTGAGCGTTGTCCCATGGCTCCCAGGACGTGGGCCTTATTAGCACGGGGCGGCGAATTACGCTAATAGTATGCGGCGGCAATGTGCCAGTCCATTCGGCGAAAGCATTAACCGCGCTGCCCGGATTAACCTCTCATCGGGGTGCGATGACCCGCCGGCTCTGTCGTTGCCTTGACGTGCGCCTCTGTTCGCTTTGCTGACCAAATCGAGTACTGGAACCACAACCCGAAGATCGTTCGAAATGAAACAAACACGCTGCTCAAAACACTTCTTGCACCACACAAATATTATGGATCAAGACTTGCATACCTTTCTTTTGGTTCTTCCGAAACGTATTTCTCAATACTAATTCGACCACAGGAAACTGATACGCGCGGCCACCTGTGTGTTCGAGATAAACGTTGGCCGCCTGTGACACTACAATACGCGTTCATGAGCTCTTGCACGCGTTGTTCCAGCAAAGAAACAAGTACTAATTAATTAAAATCAGATTTTTATTTCTTCGAAATATTTATTCCTAGATACAAGTAAGTGATGCGTTTCATTTATTTAATATTAATTTTATTTTGAATTCTGTATAACTTTACACGAAGAGTCACAGATTAGTGAAGAAATAATTGCCAGATACCTTACTCAGTTCAGAACAGTGTCGTGGACTCTAATCTACGATGCGAGCCTCGTAAGACAAGTCACTAATGTGTCAAAAATTACGATAACCGTTTACATCCGCTGAAAAATCGAACGCCTCTTTCTTGAATGAGACGCCATGATGCAGGAAACGTCCGCTACTGCATCGGTTTGGGCCTAGGCAGCATAGGTAACCTTTGAGGAAAGGTGGTATCTTCTTTCCACGTCCCATTAGGTGGAACTTGCTCGTTGCCTTTCTCAGCAACCGACAGCAGATCTATTTTTTGAAGTTAGACACTTACCGGAGACTGGTCACTCCTACGCCATAAAATCGCCGAGACGTGGCCGTCTCGCCGACCTATGTGACCGCGTGGTTCTGGGCGCTTCAGTCTGGAACCGTACGACCACTACGGTCGCAGGTTCGAATGCTGCCTCGGGCATAGACGTGTGTGATGTCCTTAGGTTAGTTAGGTTTAAGTAGTTCCAAATTCTAGGGGACTGATGACCTCCGACGTTAAGTCCCGTAGGGCTCAGAACTATTTGAACGATTTGTGGCCGTCTCGCCCCATTCTCTTTGTTCCAGGTCGATGACATAATCGAATGATGCCAATGGTTCTCGCATTCAGCCGCAAGTACTTGCCGACTAGAGCCTATTTACAGTACATTACCTTGGGCAGAGACACTTAATGACGCCCGAGATAAACCGACACAGTTTTAATACCGCAGGGGCAACTACTGCGGGCAAGGTACAAGGATGGTGCAAGCTACCTTGCCTCCCCTCCGTCAACAGTAACAAGACTATGTATGTCCACGTTTTCACAGACGGTTGCGGAACCTCGGCTACTCAGTCTCCTCGCACCACGCCAGTGTTACTTATGTTTTAATGTTTGACTTTTTGAAGGACATTATGTCTTATATTTTAATGCATGACTTGAGCAACTGAGCTCTTAAATCACTGTACATCTTTGACGATATGTTCTTCATGTTATTACCTTACCTTCTGATGAAGTCACCCTTGGAGGTGACGAAACCTAGTCAAGGTATATAGAAAACCTATGCAACCGGTTGGCAGATTTTTACATATTTTTCAAATTTGTGTATACGGTTGCTGCAAACGTCAGCCATGTTCACAGTGACTAATTTACGGATTATGATACATATATATACCCAGTCTCATAACTGAAACGCTATTCCTTAAGCACGCAATTTCACTACAAGCCTCTTGTGTGGTATAGTGCCAGAAGCATTTTGTAAATCTACAAATATCGAGTCAGTTTCAAATCCCTGTTCAATAGCACTCAACATTTCGTGTGCGTAAATAGCTATTTGTCTTTCAAAAGAACGATGTTTTCTAAATCCGTGTTGACTGCGTGTCAATGGACCGTTCTCTTCGAGGTAATTGATAATGTTCGAACACAACGTATGTTCCATAATCCTGCTGCATATTGACGATAATGGCATGAACCTGTAATTTAGTTTAATACTCCTACTATCTTTCTCGAATACTGGGTGTGACCTGTGCAACTTTGCATACTTTGGGTACGCATCTTTCGACGAGCGAACGGTTGTGTATGGTTGTTAAGTATCAGCATACTCTGAAAGGAACCTAACTGGAATACAGTCTGGACAAGAAGACTTGCTTTTATTAAGTGATTCATGTTCCTTCACTACTACGAGGATATCTACTTCTAAGTTACTCAGGTGGGCAGCTGTTCTTGATTCGAATTCTGTAATATTTATTTCGTCTTCTTTGGTGAAGGAATTTCGAAAGGCTGTGTTTATTAGCTCTGCTTTGGCAGCACTGTCTTCGATAGTAAGTCCATTCGCTGCACGTGGTAGCCGCGTGGTCTAGGGCGTCTTGCCACGGTTCGCGCGGCTCCTCCGTCGGAGGTTCCAGTCCTCTCTGGGGTATGGGTGTGTGTTGTCCTTATCGTAAGTTAGTTAAGTAAGTGTAACTAGTGTGTAAGCCTAGCGACCGATGACCTCAGCAGTTTGGTCCCATAGAACTTACCACAAGTTTTCAGTATCTCCATTGTTATCGTGCCGACAAGATATTCATTGCTTCCTGCCGCTAACATTTCACATAAGACCAGAATCTCTTTGTATTTTCTTCCAGGTTTAGAGACAAAGATTTGTTGTGGAAACTGATATAAGCATCTCGCATTGAAGTCGGCGGTGGATTTTGAGTTTCTGTAAAAGACAGCCAATCTTAGGGATTTAGCGTCTATTTAAATTTGGCATGTTTGTTTCATTGTTTCCGCAACAGTGTTCTGACCCGTTTTGTGTACCAAGAAAGATCAGCTCTGTCGTCTGTTATTTTCGTTGGTATAAATCTTTCAGTTGCTGCTGATACTCTTGGAATACAAGCCACATCTGGTCTACACTTACATTATTAATTTGGAAGGAGGGGAGATTGTCTCTCAGGAAGGTATCAAGTGAATTTTTATCTGCTATTTTAAATAGGTATATATTTCGTAATTTCTTATCTCCTTTCATATTTTTATGTGTCTTGCAGTGAACAAATGAGGACGGTATGCCTTGTATGTCTTTTACAGGACAGTAATGTACGCTTTACAGTTCGCTCTCAAGGTCTAAAGCTCGGAGTTGTCTCACGGTTTGATTGTTGCGGCTGTATTAGGTGGACGTTAACAATGAAGTAAGGATAGGTGTACTGATTAAGTTACCCGATAGGAATCTCATATGGGGGTTCATTGAATGCCATGAAAGAGCGTCATACTGAGATATTCCAGCAGTGACAGTAATAGTATCTCAGCACTTTTGAATCTGAGGGTTGCGGCGATTAAATGTTGCACGTCTTTTCACTATTGTGAAGGTGTTTTCACAGGGGGAAAGGTAACTGGGATAACATAGCACATATATCATGATTATTATGTAAGAAACCGGTAGAAACCAAAGTATCTTCTAGAAAATATCCTTGTCAACCTTCTAAATTTTATGCGTGGCCTTCAAAATCACCTTTAACGTCAGAACAAGCATCCTTGCGGGAGACCTCTGTTCATGATTACAATCTGTGGTAGATACAAGGGAAAAAAATATCACATTAATTTGGCGACACTAACTAAGAGATACTGGAAAAATCCAGAGAAATTCTTCAAAGGTACGACACACTTTTACTTGATTCAGTACTGAAATTTTTAGTTCACTTCTCCATAAATAGTGACTCCTTTGGACTATGTTACTTTCAGGTTCTTCCAACTTGTCATTTGTCAGCTGCTGAAAACAGAGAGATCTCTGCAAACAAAAGATAGGGTGTAAAAAAGGGAACATAACTACTCCATTTGTTGCACCATTACACGTACATCGTTTGAGTTTCCGTATACATCGAAAAGTCAGGGATGGAGAGGAAGACGGAGAGGGACGTAGACTTCGTGTTTCTACCAGGTGTCTCTCTATAGAAACGTTAGGTGTATTTTATCCATTGTTCCGTGAAATATTCACAATTTCTTTTTTGCATTGCGTAAATGGAGTCGTGTGTTTCATGTGACGTCTGGTCAACGAAGAATTTCTTACAAAAACAGTGTCCAAAAGTTTACCTTAATGTAACCAAATTAGTTTAATGCGACTTATGCTTGCAAAGTCCTTTGTGGCGTGTATTAGGCAGTTGCCCAATTACAGGACAGAATGATGGTACATACGTACTAAATCTATTAAATAATTCTATGGACGTCAGAGAGAAAGGTCAACGATGCCACTGTATCTGTCCTGCGACCTTCCTTAAAGGTTGGAGCGAGCAGTCCGTTTATCCGAACATGTGGGAAGCATCGTTGTTTCAGCGAACTAGGATAAATGGTTAACTCTGTTGTTTTAGCGACATGAGGTAGACTGCTGTACATTGTTTTAGCGGCCTGCCATACACTGTCGCTGGAAGATGGGCGAGTTTTGTCGCAAGCTAAATTTACTGTGGTGTCAAACCTGGTCAGATGGTTATTCCATCATGTCCAGAGGTCTTTCTTGTACCAGGTACCTTAAGTTGTCTTACAGTGCCACGAGATACATTAATTTTCACAGCCATATGACGGTCAACAGTGATAACTGAGACTTTCAAGCCCATACTGTCGGTTACCAGGTTTGACCTCAGGAACATTTCATGCTTTTGATAATACCTAAAGACGTCGAACAAATATTACAGAACTAAACACAAGAATGTCCCTTTCTCGTTCATGGGTTACGGCTGAAATTTAGCATACCATAAATTTCACGGAAGTTGTAGTCTGGTCGCCTCTTGTTTCAAGCAGACATGAAGTAAATGTGTCACAAGTGATAGTCTCTACACGGTAAATAGGGACACACTTGAAAGCTACAAACTTGCGCGACAGTCACTTTGCTTAAGCCCAATGCCTTGATTCACTGCTGTGAAGTAAACTAAACCTCCTATTACATACGTTGGACGAGCAAGGTCATAAATATGTAATAGTTAAAGTTACGAAACTGGCGCGTAACAAAGTTATCCTCTCTTTGCGAGTAAATAGATTCAAGTGTCGTATCTGAAGCACGTATGCCAGCAAGACTACCCCACTCGCAAGTTTCCGTAGCCTGAATCCATAAGTACGGAAGCAAAGGCCTCTTTCTCTCTCTCTCTCTTCATCCGCGCGCGTGCGTGTGTGTGTGTGTGTGTGTGTATATGTGTGTGTGTGTGTGTGTGTGTGTGTGTGTGTGTGTGTGTGTGTGTTGGATGTATGAGGGGGCGAGGCAAGGGGAGGCTTTCACTGCTCCCGGCCTGCGTTTGCATCTATGAATATGAGATGAAAAGCCATACAGAACAGCCGATACAATGCATATGAATACGTGGACGGAGGAAGCACAAGGTATAGAAACAGTGCAAGATAGCCAACTTTTGAACAAACTGTGCTACTGTGCTCGCTGCATGTAAGTAGAAGAACATTGTCAAACGTAAGCATGAACAACGTGGGTTAATACGGTTCAGTTCCGGACGATGCAGGACGAACATCTGGGCAACTACCCCTTCCAAAACGTCACATCTCGAAACAGAACTACAGGTGTGCTGGTTTACAGCTATTCTGTCGTGGTGTTACAAACTTTCAGGGATGATAAAGATGGAGAAATGTATCAATTTGAGTTAAGGCCTCGTGCTACAAAAACTACCGAGTCGGAAAAATCTTTCTGATGCCCGTAACAGTGGATGTCTTTTACTGCAAACTCTTTGCTTTCCATATTTTGAGAGGTGGTAGTATGTACCAAAACAAGGAAAAAATGTTCAGTAAACACGAGCTCTAAAGAGGATACCTTACGAGCTATAAGCACTTGTTCATCTTTGCTACTGTGAATCATCTCCTAGTGATACGCATTTTAGAGTCGACTTTTACTGGATATATTTTTCTTGTTTTGGTTCGTACTAGCTCCTCTCAAAATATGTAAAGGAAAGATTTTGAATAGAAGAGGTCCACTGTCAGAGGTATCAACACGATTTAAGCTTATAATTTTCGACTCTGACGTTTCCACACCAGGGTCACTTACCTCAGATTGATAAATTTTCCCTTTCCATCATCTCTGAAAGTCTGAAGTATCATCACGGTATTACCATGTATAGGAGATTATCTTCAAGCGTTGTGGAACAATGCTGTGTTGGGCACATCCTTGAGCGTAGTAACTCAGTATTTGGCTCGCCCAGTTGGCCGTGCGGTCTAACGCACGACTTTCTGGGGGGGGGGGGGGGGGGGGGGGAAGGAGCGCCGGTTACCGGCACGAATCCGGTGAGACGGCCAGTCTGTGGATGATTTTTAGGCGGTTTTCCATCTGCCTCGGTGAATGCGGGCTGGTTCCCCTTATTCCGCCTCAACTACACTATGTCGGCGATTGTTGCGCAAACAAGTTCTCCACGTACGCGTACACCACCATTACTCTACCACGCAAACATAGGGGTTACACTCGTCTGGTGTGAGACGGTCCCTGGGGGGTCCACCGGGGGCCGAACCGCACAATAACCCTGGGTTCGGTGTCGGGTGGCGGAGGGGTGAAGTAGACTGCGGTAGTCGTCGTGGGGTTGCGGACCACTGCGGCTGCGGCGGGGACGGAGCCTCTCCGTCGTTTCTAGGCCCCCGGTTAACATAACATAACTCAGTATATTAAATTCTGTAAAATGATGAACCGCACAACTGTTAGTTAATCCACGTTCTTTTATTGTGTACGCGACCGGTTTCGGAACACTTAAAGTTCCATCACCTGGTGTAAAAAATAAACTCACTTAACCATCTGAGATCACCCTCACCCCAATGTTGTCAAGAAACCAAAGCTTCCGTGTCAAAGGGATAAAAGTGACTTGAATTCCACAAAAAAATTCACTTGATATCACACCCGCGCTACAGCTAAACAAAGTTATTGGATGTTCATTTGTCATCGGTTTTCAGTACTAGGTGGATGTAGTACAGATAAGAAACTACAGCGATGGAGAATCTTGCACAAACTGGCCCTGTTTCGAAGACGGATAAGAGTCGTTCAAGTGTGATGTAGTTAAATATACTTCTGAAGCCTAAGATTGGCTGCGAACCGTCCAAATGTTCTATTCGGGTTCAAGAGTAACCACAGAGAGGTAACTTCAGCGCCAAGGGGTCGTTGTTGACTGTCCCAATGTTTATCACCGACAGAATGTTGACAACGAACATAATACGCTAGTAAGTTCCAAGAAGAGCCACTGGGAGAGAGTAACGAACAGCAAGGAAGGTACTGAAGAACTGAAGAACTGTAGAAAAAGCCCCAATTTCCAAACACTTTAGCATAGAAGTATAGAACCCTGTAAAAAAAAAGAGAGAGAGATGAAAGATAATGTATCGTGAACCATGCAGAGGTAATACTGAATGCGAAATATACGTATTCCCTAGAAACAGATTAAGCCGGCCACATATGGTTTGTAACAGTGCTTCACTTGCATCCAAATAAATGTCTCTCTTCTTAATAAAGACATTACTTCGGTGCCAGCATTGAAGAAGGAACTAAAACGACTAAGCATACAATTTCTGATGGAATTTAAATAATTAGTAGGGCCTAAGTTAATTAGGAGTAAGTAATAGCTTTATTGAAGGGAGCATCGTAGAATGAGTAAATGTGGACAGGAAAAAGAAAAATTAGTGCTTAATATACCTTCAGCGGCGAGGTCATTAGCGCCTAAGCACTAAGTCGTATTGGAAAAGGAAAGAGAAGGAATCAGATGTGTACTGGTTAATCAAATCATCCACAATTCGCCTTAAGCGATTTAGTGAACCAATAAAAAAGGAATATCCATGGGACAGGACGTGTATGGAACACCGCTTCGTCTGAAGTTTTACTCACGGTTTTTGAATCATTTAGTTCACAGATTACATAATTATGTGTTCGAGATAGTCAGCTATAATTTGCATGTGGAATCCAAATCACTTTTAACTTTGAGCTATGTTGAGTAACAATGCGACACGTTTGTCAATCCCCTGCAATATATCGAGAATCGGGTTACTTCTCGGTTTTTTCATAACTAAGTTTCTAAGCTTCAGTCTGTAAAAACGGAACCTTTACAGAATCGCTTTGTTGTCACTCTGTCTGTCTGTTCCTCAGGAACATACTGAAAACAGTGTTTTTTCTTCGTTGCTACATACCGTGCCTCGGTCTGTAAAAACGAAAACCTTGCAGTTTCGCTTTGTTTTCTGTCTGTCTGACTATTAAGAACCCTTTCCATCAGGAACATTTAGACGAATCAAGTTCAAGTTTGTTTCAGATATTAAAGACTACGGTCTCTTCGGAGTGCCGCCGGCCGCGGTGGCCGTGCGGTTCTAGGCGCTCCAGTCTGGAGCCGCGCTGGTGCTACGGTCGCAGGTTCGAATCCTGCTTTGGGCATGGGTGTGTGTGATGTTCTTAGGTTAGTTAGGTTTAAGTAGTTCTAAGTTCTAGGGGACTGATGACCACAGCAGTTGAGTCCCATAGTGCTCAGAGACATTTCTCTTCGGAGTGTAAAAGTTTCATCCTTCCATGTCAATTCAGTCAGAAAATACGGCCATTTATGTCACATACTTTGATACTCAAAACTCACTCATTAAAACCTATAGGATATTTCCCATTGACCTACAGTCATGAAATTTGGTAAGAAGCAAGGTTTCACTATAAAGGTAAAGCAAAGAATGTGAAAATTAAAAAAATGGTTGAAATGGCCCTGAGCACTATGGGACTTAACTTCTGAGGTCATCAGTTCCCTAGAACTTAGAACTACTTAAATCTAACTAACCTAAGGACATCACACACATCCAAGCCCGAGGCAGGATTCGAACCTGCGACCGTAGTGGTCGCGCGGTTCCAGACTGTAGCGCCTAGAACCGCTCGGCCACCCCGGCCGGCTATGTGAAAATTATTGAACTGTAAATATGTCAAATAAAAAAAATATATTTTGAACAGTAGAATATACATTGCATTCGTCATCCGTCAAAAGTATAATAGACGAACGTTAGCGTTTGCAAACATGAATTGTAAGTCGGAAAAGTCATTTAGTTATTAAATAAAGAATATTTCATTAAATATTGTATATCTACATACATGAACAGAAGTTCCCGCTCGCTCCTTTTTATATGTCTGAGTTAGTCTGAAGAACTACTGTAGAGATTATAATACGATCTTGGAATTCCCCAGACCGATATCTTGCCGGTATCTACATCGAAAACAGGAAAAAAATCAGTGAGATTCTTGATTCCCCGGATGGATGAAATATATGTGGGTACATACAGTACGTAAGTTTGCACGAAACCCTCAGCTTGCGAGTATTAATCGGACTTGGCCAATTTTATATTTCACAACGATCCTCCAACGTCAGTGAAACACTTCTCGTTGTTACGAAAGAAGTTGCACAAGTTGATACCCTTTTCCTTGACTTTAGCAAGGCTTTTAGTTCAGTTCCGCAGTCGTTCAGTGAGCAAAATACGAGTTTACCGAGGGTCGGAACAGATATGTGAGTGGATACAAGACTTCCTCTCAGATGGAACCGAACACGTCTTTCTCAACGGTACCAAATCGACATGTAAACAAGCCCACAGTGCAACCAACCAATGTACCTCAATGATCCACAAAGGTCTGCCTGCTGTACCAAATATGAAGAGATATTCAATGCGCAGTACCGTCATCCGGAATTGTTTTATAGCGCAAAACACTGCTCAATGCGAAGAGGTTGACCTAATGATATGGCACTCATAATAACAACAATCAGTGGTTGCAGACTGAGGGCTGTGATTACATTTTGTCCAATCGGGTTGCTGTTTGTGGCATCTCTTTTGCTAACACTGGGGCAGAGTTTTTGGAGCTCTCACATTTGTTAGATCAACTTCCTCACGTATTATGTCGTACTCCTATTAAAAAGCTCTTTGCTGAGCGAAAGAAGAAAGTTACACACTATCTGATAAAGAGCATTCGTACACCAGTCTGTAAAGTGAGCCGCATATCCACCAATAAAAAGGTGGCAGGGCGTGTTACCGCTAGAGAAACAGCAATACCAGAATGGGTCGCCCAGGAGAGCTGATGGTCCTCGACCGTGGATGTTACCTATGTGAGAAATCCATCAGGGACATTTCAACCCTTCTTTAACTATCCAAGTCGACTGTTAGTAATTTGATTGTAAAGTGAAAATCAAGACCGGGAAAACCTCATGTACGACGCACAAGGCACTATCGAGCATTTTGGAGGGTAGTTGCAAAATTCGCATAAAAACAGAGGAAGGAATCACTCGTGAGTTCCAAAGTGGTACCAGCAGTCCAGCTAACACTATGACTGTGCGTAGGAAGATAAAAAGAATGGGCTACAACGGTCGAGCAGCTCCTCATAAGCAACACATCTCTGTAGTCGATTCTAAGCGACGCTTGAGGTGGTGTCAGGACGACGTCACTGGAAAGTGGATGACTGGAAACGAATTATTTGGAGCGATGAAACACAATTTAGCCTGCGGCAGTCCAAAGGGAGGTTCTGGGTTTGGTGAATGCTTGGAGAACGTTACCTGCCTTACCTGCCAGCACTTTTAGTGCCCACAGTGAAGTACGGAGGGAATTGTGTAACGTTGTGTGGTTATTTTTGGTGGCTGGCTTGGGTGATCCCAACACTACACTTTAGGAAACGCCAAATGTAGGGGATATGAAGACTTTTTACAGCATTGTCTACTGTATACATTTCAGGAACGATTCGAAGATGATGATTATTTCTCTCAGCTTGACCATGTATCTTGCCATAAATCAGTGTCTGTGAAGCAATGGTTTGTGGACAATAAAGGTTTGGTTGGTTGGTTGGTTGGTTTGGGGAAGGAGACCAGACAGCGAGGTCATCGGTCTCATCGGATTAGGGAAGGACGGGGAAGGAAGTCGGCCGTGCCCTTTGAAAGGAACCATCCCGGCATTTGCCTGGAGCGATTTAGGGAAATCACGGAAAACCTAAATCAGGATGGCCGGACGCGGGATTGAACCGTCGTCGTCCCGAATGCGAGTCCAGTGTCTAACCACTGCGACACCTCGCTCGGTAATAAAGGTTTAAAAAAGGTGTAAGACAGGGGTGTAGTCTTTCGCCTTTCCTGTTCATCTGCATATCGAAGAAGCGACGACGGAATTAAAACAAAGGTTCAAGAGTGGGAATAAAATTCAAGGTCTAAGGGTGATGAGATTCGCTAATGACATTGCTATCCTCAGTGGAAATTAAGAAGAATTGCAGAATCTGCTGAATGGAATGAATAGTCGAATGAGTACACAATATGGACTGAGAGTAAGTCTAAGAAAGACGAAAGTAGCGATAAGTGGCAGAAATGAGAATAACGAGGAACATGCCGTCAGAGTTGGTGGTCACGAAGTAGATAAAGTTAGTGAAGTCTGCTGACAAGGTAGCAAAGTAACCCATGACGAACGGAGAAAGAAGGGCATAAAAACAGTCTATGAGGGGAAAAAAGGCCATTTCTGGCCCAGAGAGGTCTGCTACTAGCAAACACAAGTACTAATTTGAGGAAGAAATGCTTGAGAGTGTACATTTGGAACGCGGTATTGTATGGCAGTGAGACATGGACTGAAGTGGAACCAGATCACAGGGGAGTCGGAGCATTGGATATGTGGTGCGAAAGAAGAATGTTGGTAAGAACCGAAGAGTTCTCAGCAGAATCGACGAGGAAAGGAATACATGTTAAACATTAACAAGAGGTATGGATAGGATAATAGGAAATCCGTTAAGGAACATGGAATAGCCTCCACGGTACCAGACGGAACAGTAGAGCGTAGAAACTGTAGAGGAAGACAGAGACTGGAACACATGAAGCCAATAATTGAGAACGTATGTTGCAACGGCTTCTCTGAATGTTGTCACAGGAGAGGAATTAGTGGTGGACCGCATCAAACCAGCGAGAAGACTAACAGCTCAGAAAAATGCCATGAAATGGATTGGGCTGCCTACAGTCCTGGCCTGAACCCAACTAAACTTCTTTGGGATGTATCAGAACATCAACAACGCTCCAGATCCCAGCGTCGAAAATCACTGTCTCTCCGATTACTGAGAAAGAATGTTCTGCCAATCCGCCACAGACTTTCAGACACCTCACTGTAAATGTTCTCTGCAGAGTCCAAGTCGTGATATAGGTGAAGGGTGGACACAGCCTATATTAATGTCCACTAACAGGTATCGGCACACTTGTGGTAAGATGGTGTAGGTTTTTACTAAACGGTCGATGCCATAATTCTAACCGTATATCACATTTGCCACTTTGTTCGTCATGCTGCGAAAATTGTACCTCAATGTATTCGCTCGTTCCGATATTTAGGGGTGAACTGTAGTAGCTGCTTCACACGGCACGTAATTTAGTAGCCAACTAGCTTTAACTATCTTAAAATTGATTTGATTGTAGCACATTCTACGAGCAGGGGTAGTAAAATGATCCTAAGTAACAGGGACCAGAGACCAGTGTCACGAATTCTCAAAAGCCTTATTTTCTGCTGTCGGTGAATGCATGCGCTTTCAGATCAGTTTGGAGTGAGCACTGTGAAGGGACCCGAAGCTTTAGCTGTCTGTTACCACACAAATTTTGTAAGTAAGCAGATCGCTTATGAGTCTTTTTTACTTATGTATTCCGTGTAACAAGGTTTGGCTGCACCCACTATCCGACCACAAATTAGAGCTATTGCAACAAAGCTAAATATAAGCGTGCAGTAAATCCTATACTGGTGAGTCAACTCTTATGAATGTCATAACGAGTACGGACTCATACCAGGAATGTATTTCCCTTATTAATAAATTTCCTACATATACACATATAAAGGAAAATCATGTGGATGATTAATACAGGGAAGGAAGGGGAACAGGCATAGACGCTATACCTCTTCCACTGTTGCTGCGATTGTGAAACATGATCTAGTGCACCACTGAACAAATAGGCAATTAGGTAGTATAATTCAGCATCAGCAATTGTACTGCTCGGAGCTACGTTAGCAAGATTACAGCAGCAAGGGACAACCGTTGCTGGAGAGATTACTCTGCTGTTGTGTTGAAGCTACTGTACCAACAGATTTGCATGATTGAAGTGAATATTCCAGTAATAGAGCCACAAATCTATGAATTATCTGGATCATAACGAACATGATAGTGGCCACTATTTGGAACTGCATTAGCACTGTTATGAAAGCTACTGGCGTCTGCGTAATTTGTAATTGGTAACTCACATTTTGAAAATAATCTAATGTTTATTTTCCTAGTCTGACCTGTTACTCGGTAATCAAACTGACGTAAGCAGTCGTGACTTCCAATAACGAACATACATGCATGGGTACACCAGTCACTTGTTAGCAGCCAGAAGCTAACAGTCTTGAAGGATAGCTTGATGAGTAACCAATATGGAAGAGGTCTTATCAACTTGCAGTGCAAAACAGCATAGTTTCTTCGTTGAATGCGTTAAATTTATACCAATTATGTTAGTTCCTATGGAAATAAACTTGCAAGTTTCGCTATCTCAAGCCATGAAGTATTACTTTTTTCAAAGTAAACATCGAAACTTTTAAATATATATGTATAATGTCTCTGACGACATTTCCCGTTGCAAGTACTTTAAAGCAAGTACATGTAAAACAAGTTGCTTCTCTTCTAGCAGAAGTCTACCGTAGATCGCCGGAGCAACGAAGCGTTCCAAGTGTTTGGAAACAGGTAACCATGTGGGTTAGTAGAACAAACGCACACTACTTTAGGCCCACATCGCTGACATCGTAGAATTTTGGAATGTGTTTTACACCTTTCAGGAAACCGGAAATCTCCTCTGTAGGACTCAACGGAAAATTCTCAAAGAACGATCTTGTGAATCAGGATCACTCTCTTTGTTGACCTAAACTAAAAGTCAGCAGATACCGACGTCCAGGCTGAACTGTTCCTTGCAAAGAATTTGGCAATATTAGCTCATTGGTCAGTACGACGTTACACCCCTTGTGGTCCGGGTGTATACACCGATTAGGTTTCGAGGGGTGTCATAAAGCCGCTGTGTCCTCTTCTCCGGCAAGATGTACCACAACGGTTGTAATTGGCCCTTGACGTCCTAAATGCACTGGGACAGAATTGGCGTCAGAGCTGGCCCCATTCATGTTCTGGAGATTTTGCTGACCACCAGAGTACCTTAAGAACACGCAGACAGTTTATAGACACACTTGACGTGTGTGGACGACCACTGTGCTTTGGAATAACGGTACAGCGATACTGATGAGTTAGATGTAACATAAGGAGACGCAGGATGCCAGTGACGTAACGAAGTGCTGCCCTCTCCCTCAGTCACTACCAGTCGTGACCTGAAGCCATACCCTGTGGTTCTCCACACAATGACACCAGTAATAGCACCGCTGTGCCTCTACAAAACACTGGAGAAATGGAATTTCTGCCCAGATCACCGCCATACTCGTCGACGATGGTCATCCGGGGTAGTTAAGAACTGCAGTTCATCGCTGAACACAATGCGATGCCATTCATGAGCAGTCCATGTTTCCTTGTCATGGCACTGCACGAAACCGTTTCAGATAGGCTAACGGCAGCCTATGCATTGAGTGACAATTCCGTAGCCCACCTGCTGCTGGTCTCCGAACAATGGTCCAGGATGTCACAGAACGTTGCTTCTTCTCGGATGGCAGAAGCAGATGTGAAGGTGGTACGATGAGCTCGGTGCACAATGCGGTGATCCATCGTCGTAGTTGTTCGACAAGCCAGCCAAATGAAGACCCATGATGAGGCAGCTTTCATACTCTGTGAGGTCAAGATGACACTATCTCACGCAAGTGCTAGGCATTTCCATGTGCTTCAAACTAACCATTCATCATCTGACACTCTTGACGCCCGTTATATACCACATCTGGTAATAAAGCTTAACGTGAATAACACGAATACGTTTGAATGACATTGTAGAGGTTCCACCTCGGATTTTGCTTAATTTTCAAGTTCTTACCTTATTATGTTTTGCATGATTGGCCACTCTCAAGTGCTATAGGTAACAAGAATATTTCGTAACTAGCGCATGATTATGGCCTATAGGGTTGAAACTGGCCAATTGCGTGAATCGTAATAAAGTAAATACTTGTAAATTAAGCAAGACTGATTGTTTGGTTGATTCAGGGGACGGGAACAAACAGCTATATCATCCCATGGGATTATGGAAGGATGGAGAAGAAACTCGGCCGTGCCATTTCAAAGGAATCACCCCGGCATTTGCTTGAAACGATTAAAGGAAAATTAAACAAGAGCTGAGGCGGAACCATTACAATGCCCTCAACAAATTCACGTTTGGGGTAATCTGTATAAAGAAGGAGATGAACCCACATTCACTCTTTACATACCCAGCCAATGGTATATACCTGTACGAAGTTACATTGACATCTGACCATATCATCTGGTTGCTGCATTTTTTGGTCAAGCAGTATGTGGATATTAAAAACTTTGTGGATGAGGTTGAAGCTCCATGAGATTCTTTGTAGATAATTCTGTTGCATACAGAGATTTGTATCGAAAAAGAGGAAGCACGCAAAACATCGACGTATGGAACTTTGGAACTTTGCGGTAAGGTTTTATGGGACCAAACTGCTGAGGTCATCGGTCCCTAAGCTTACGCACTACTTAATCTAACTTAAACTAACATACGCTAAGGACAACACACACATCCATGTCCGAGGGGGGACTCTAACTCCGACGGGGGGAGCCACGCGGACCGTGATAAGGCGCCCAAGACCGCGCGGCTACCCCGCGCGGCCAACTCTTGGCAAATCAGTACTCTACATTAACAAATTTAATGTATTACCTACAGATAGACGAAGAGTCCCGTTATTTTATGATTACATGATTACCGAACAGTCATTAGTAACAGTTCCATTAGTGAAGTGCCTGAGAATCTGCTTACAGAGTGATTTTAAGTGAAATACTCTCATAAGTCATTATGGAGATCTGTCTCTATCTGCCCAGAGGAGCAAATGGAGACAGATCTCCAAGAAATGTTACCCAGACTCGAAAAAGTTCTTACGAAAACACACGTTCGTTAAGCTGAGACATTCGCCTGATAGGACTGATACATGAAACAAAAAAGATGCATATGGTAGCACCGCGTTTCGTTTCTTGTTCATATATTAAGCGTGAATGCATGACGGAAATGCTCACCCAACTGGGATGGTGGATGGTACAGGAGAGGTGCTGTGTGCCACCTTGTGATTTACTGTCAAAATTCCGAAAGCGTCCGTTCATAGAAGAGTCACCCTATGTATTGTTTCCTTTTATGTACATATAGCGAGATCATGAAGATAACATTCTAGCAGACAAGGGGGCTTACCAATAATATTGTCCCTCCGGCGCAGCATTCGCGACTGGGGGTGCAATGGTGTACAATGCACGCTCCGCCACACACCATCAGGTGACGTGTGAAATATAGATGTAGAAGAAATTAACATCAGACAGCAAGCTGTGGTTGAGACTTGGAGTGAATTCACAAAACCTAGACGTGCACGAGGGGATAACATTATACCTTTCTTCCTACGGGAAGAAATTATGGATATCAGTAAATACTCGTATATACGCTGGTGTGCAAAACGTATGGACAACTTGGATCATACATAAAAGAAGAGTTACTGTATAGCAGGGAAGGTAACTGAAAGATACAGCAATGAGAAGAACAGAAATTACACTTCTATTCAAAGACAATAATTACGCTGAAGTCACAGCGATTTATTATTGTCCTCTGGTCGTTACACGAAGCGAGTGTGGAATCTACACAGGCGGCTTCGAATGCTCCGCAGCCTGTTCACATTCTGGCTACAAGATTAACGGGGAGTTCTTGTTGCAGGGCGTTCCACTACTCCATCAGAGCGGCTGACAACTTCTGGATATTCCTTGGTGCTCGTGGAAGTTCTGCAATAGGTCTCCCCAAGGCTTCCCACACATGCTCGGTGAGGTTAAAGTCGGGGGAAAGGGGAAGCCAGTCCGTTCGCCGGATATCCTCTCGTTGCAAGAGCTCCTTCACCTTCAACTTTCAATGCGGTCGCGCATTGTTATCCTTAAAAATGAAGTCAGACCTGAACGCAACCCTTAAAATATGGACATGGGGAAGGGATACAGTGCCACAATAACACTGGTAGTGAACCGTGTTCAAAGATTTCGAGGCCAGCACACCCATGTAGCATTATGCCTCCCCACACCGTAAATCGTAGCCCAACAAGACGATTATGTTCGACAATGTTCCTGGCTGTATTATGTGTCCCCACCTCCCAACAGAGTCACTGCCCATACTGAATCTGCTCTCATCCGAGAAGAGCGCACGACCCGACTCCTCGTTGATCCAGTCCTTATGTTGTTGGCACCATCGCAATCGGTGCCACTAATGTTCGGTTGTCAACGGAATACAACATACATGTCGTCGAGCAAAGATACCACCCTAGCAGTCGCCGTATCATTGTGGAGCGTCAGACTGCTTGCCTTGCAGTCCCGTTAAATGTGGACACAATTGTTCCTTCTGTCCGACAGGGGACTCTTCTTGCCTGTTGCGCAATGTAGCGGTCATCTGCTGCTCTAGTTGACCGTGGCGACCACCTCATCTCCTTTGGGCAATAGTGGCTGTGGTTTGGAACGCTCACCGATGCTCGTGAAACAGTGCTGTGAGCAATACCAAACTCTTGATCTACGCTTGTCACACTTCGTTCTTCTGCCAGTTACCCAACAGATCTTCCCCGTGTGGTGTCATCCAGATGTTGTCTCCGGCCCATGATGGAGTGAAGAAAGGTCTTGCCGTTCCTACAAATGTCTCGTGTTGCAGGACCAGCCCCGTGTGGCGCTATAGTCACGCTTACATCACACCAGGTGACTTCCAGCTTTCTGTGCACGCCGAGGAGACCTCTGCTTACATGCTCCTCCACTTTCATTCGTTTGCACTAAGCAGTTAGTACGTTACTCTATCTATCTCGTTCTTAGGTTTTGTATAACAGTATTTGCCATGTAGAATAATAAACTAATTATTAGTACGATAATCACTACACACATTGTATTTAATTCTGTATATTAATGGTGTAACGCTCCAGCTGCATACAGTTTTTTTATCTGCGGTGAATTATTAATTTCAAATTCAAAAGAGATGATAATGAATCCGAATCCGTTGCTGTGTGATGGGAGAAAGGCGACATGTGGGCTAAAGGCTATTATTAATAATTTTGAAAAAAAGTGTTGTATGCCTTCACTAAACGAACATCCCAATCGCCACCGACCTTCAGGTGCTGGAAGCGCGGAGCTATAGTTCGAAAACAGAAAGTAGCTCCCACAGCCAGCTATAGTTTTCTCAAGAATAAACATGACATTATAATACGCCCAGTCTTCGCATTGTATTCATTCTGGCCCGATGAGTTCATAATTGTGCCAGGGCTATTGCAGTTCCCCTTAATAATTTTAAAAACCCTTTGGCAGCTCTACGAGACGCAGTGAATGTACTGTGTTTTAAATCAGTAATCGATGGCTCATTTTTCAAATTAACTGATGTAGATGTGGTTATTTATTTTCAGTAGTTTTGTGCAGTAGCAGTTTTCAAAGTGGTACATGAAGCAAAACCAAATATTCATTTTGTAAGGGGAAGAAAACGCACATTTAGGGCAGTGCTGTATACAATTTATAACATTATGATCTTGTAAGTATGATTTTTAACGCCACTTGTAGGAATATCTGTGTATTTTAGTCTATAATGAGAGTGATATTCCATTTAAATGACCGACTATGTATTGTTATAAATATGCAGCACAGATCTAGTAGCTATGAGTCACGTATAATATACGCTATATTATAACATCCACAGCCATCCCAATCTGCCTACACGATGTACAATACATACACATAACTACCCTATTACGGTTCAAACGCAGATTTATCAGTGAGTGTGCAGAGATATGTCTCTTATACTGAAAATATTTTAATTAATTTTCATTGTAAATTAGAACGCAACTTAGACATCATGTTATTATTGATATATGTTTTGACTGTGAAACTAAAAGGATGTTTGCGCGCGGGATTTGCCGAGCGGTCTAAAGGAGCTGCAGTCATGGACTGTGCGGCTGGTCCCGGCGGAGGTTCAAGTCCTCCCTCGGGCATGGGTGTGTGTGTGTTTGTACTTAGGATAATTTAGGTTAAGTCGTGTGTAAGCTTAGGGACTGATGACCTTACCAGTTAAGTCCCATAAGATTTGACACACATTTGAACATTTTTTAAAAGGATGTTTTGCCATACTGACAAGAGTATAGTATAAATGGATGTAATGCATTTTCTGTTTACAGGGTGAGGCACTTAAATCCGGACAAATAGAACTTTGTTTTTAAAAACAAATTTGAAATCTGGTTTCGCAGGACAGAGCGGCTCAGGTTGTGGAACGGGGCCAAGGTCAATTACTGTTAGTTACACAAGAACACACACAACTTTATCGCTCAAACCGATGCACAGTTTTCTCTTTAAAACAACAAAGATCAATTCACGGCTGAGGGCCCAAGTAACTTCTCCAGAATAAGTTTGAATGACTGCTTTTAAAACACCAGGATTTAGAGTAAGGCCGTACTTAAGCAGAATTACAATATCTTCTCGGCTAAACGCCGAAATAATATTTCATATCAACTAAGGAAATTATTTAAAAGCCAAGCATTTACAAATTCTGGCTAAAGGCCATATTAAGGAAAATCCAAGTTAATTATTCGGCTGAAAGCCCAATTAGAAAATTTTTTAAGTAATAAAGATAATATTTCACACAGTACAACAGAAAGGCATCTTAAGAAAACCTGAAGTATTTTCCAAACAATTACTCAAGAAAAATTAAAGACCACCTTAAGATAAACATTTACAGAACACTGCTGAAAGCCGTTTCAAGTATTCAATATAATTAAAGAGAAACTTTACAGACAGGGATTTACATATTAAAGCCACAGATTCTGAAACAAACGTGGCTGAAGGCCTAAACACAGAGCAACACGAATTTTAAATAAAACAAGGCTGAAGGCCTAATCTTAAAATAGTTGTCATGAACTTCGGCTGAAGGCCATATAAAACAGACAGTTTAAACACACGGCTGAAGGCCTGGCACAATACCTGAGACCAAATAAAATGACAATCATGAACAATAAACAGTGGTGCTCAGAAGTGTTCCAAGGGTCGGCCTGGGGAGGAAACTCTAACAATAGTTTATGTGAGGCAGACAGCGAAGCGTAACACTATACAATCAGGTGGCAACACGACCTGGGGACGGCTGAAGAAGCAACCAACAACCTGATCAATTCCCTCTGTCGCAACCGACCAACTGCCTACTCCAATACTCAGACAGCATTTATCTGCTCAGTGGAAATCACAGACGCTACACAGGGTTCCACGTAAACACACTTGCCCAAGAACTAGAACAATCGTAAAAGCAATCACTGTGGAACAACGAGGACGAATCAATTTGACATACAGAGAATTTCCACAAGCGGTTGGCGACCAAATACACGTCGTCCGATGAGACGACCGACCGAACGACCAACCCAGGTCGTTCCCGCTCAATTTACGGTCGGTAACGGTCGGGCGAGTCTTGGCTGTCCGAAGCTGACTGCAGC
This sequence comes from Schistocerca nitens, assembly GCF_023898315.1. Classification (NCBI taxonomy): domain Eukaryota; kingdom Metazoa; phylum Arthropoda; class Insecta; order Orthoptera; family Acrididae; genus Schistocerca; species Schistocerca nitens. The sequence goes on along the minus strand of NC_064617.1, from coordinate 418,734,556 downwards.
TGCAACCCGACTCAACCCAATGTCCTTTCGGAACTCGGAGACACGGCGAGTCGGGCACACTGGCTTGGACCGATCCATGCAGAGGGAACACTTGCCCACTGGGCACCCGATATCTCCGCACAAGGAAGGAACCGACCCACATCCGGCAAGATGATCAAGTGACGAGGCCCACAAACGGTCGAAGATCTAATACACGTCGCCCGATGAGACGACCAATTGAACGAGCAACCAACGGTCGTCCCGTTCCAATCTCAAAATGGCTCTGAGCACTATGGGACTTAACAGCTACGGTCATCAGTCCCCTAGAACTTAGAACTACTTAATCCTAACTAACCTAAGGACATCACACAACACCCAGTCATCACGAGGTAGAGAAAATCCCTGACCCCGCCGGGAATCGAACCCGGGAACCCGGGCGCGGGAAGGGAGAACGCTACCGCACGACCACGAGCTGCGGACAATTCCAATCTCCTTCCGTCGGACAGTTCATATGTGTCGCCAGCGGTCGGCGAGTATTGGCAGTTCGCACCTTGCTGGCGCTCCATCCCGTGAGTTCCGAACTTCAGACACACAACGACCCGGAAATACCAGTGGTCACTCCAGAGATAGTACGGCCTTACCCTTATCGATAAGTGCTGCTGCTGCCACTCACGGGCAAGCAAACCAGCAGCCCAGTGACGCCAGTAAATCGAATAAGAAAACGAGGCAGCAGCACCGTAAGAGAAGATGACAAACAATAAACGGCTCAGAATTTATTGAAACAAAATATAAATGAAAATGGAAGTCCTTTTACATGTAAACATTACTCGATGTAACCCCCTTCAGCCGCAATGACCGCCTCCAATCTTGTCTTTAAAACAGTGGTGTCCATATTTGCGAATGCTGCTTCGACAGCGGTGCGTAGAAATGCGACATTAAGGTGTCTTCTCTTATTGGTAACTCTTTCTATTAACCTCCAAATATAGTCGTCGAGGGGGTTCAAATCCGGGCTATTATAGGGCTACAACTCCTTTGGCCGGAACGTGTCAACGTTATCCGAGATCTAGTTTTGGACTAAATGGCTCGTATGAGGACCTTTTCTGCCACCCGACGCTCGCTGACATTCAATACCGACGCCAATTTCCTCATCGATGGCCCCGGGTCCTCCGAAGTCAGCGCCTGAGCCTTTTCGATGACTGCTGCAGTTCGTGACATGCATTCTCTCGAATGATGTTTGCTCGCCGGGTTACCGTAACCTTTCCCAGTCTTCTCCGAAGTATTTTACCTGGCCACAGCATCATAAACAGTTGATGTCGGGTACCTGAAGAATCGAACTATTTCAGTGGGCGAACGCAAAGTGCGAAGACTTTCGATAATCGCGGCTCTTCGGTTGTACTGCGCACTTGTCCGTAACATCTCAGCCATTTTGAGGTTATGACTGTTTACTAGATGCCGATGGCTTTCAAAAACGCCAATCGCAACCTCCGGCGTAACTACGAAGTGGCGGGAAATTTATCCAGATTTAAGCGTCGCACCCTGTATGTACGGCGTACTGCACTGCAGGTATACTGATTACAGTCATTTGTATATCCTTATTTGAGTTACTAGTTTCCTATTCTGATATGTAAGATATGCACTCTGACATGTGTTAGTCGATAATCGGTCATGTTACGTGTGCATGTCTTCGACAGCATCGAGTAACAGAACTGTCAGTTTGTGCAGTGAGTGCTTACAGCTAACATATCATGTGGCCGTGTACATGTAATGATGTGGTTTCATCCACATGTGATGATGAAATGGACTATGTAAAACGTAACCTCACGTGTGGAATACTAATTCGATTTACGTGCTGTGCCTAATGTGATACATTATGTGAGGGTTACCCACATGTAAATGTTGTTAGTTTTTTACAAATTATGAGTTCAATGATCGCTCGATACGTTGGCGAAAATACATGTTTAAATCCGGAGGTACGCATAAAACATCAACCGAAATTGTGCTAAATGCATTCTCTGAAAATTGTTTCGAGCAGTTAGTTCATGAGTCCACACGAATAGCTAACGGTTCTGAAAACACCTTAAGCTTTTAGCAACCAGTAGTCTGAGCGAATAACAAGCAACAAAACGTATACAGGTATTAGTGAACACAGCGTTGTCATAGCGAGACTGAATACTGTAAGCCCCAAATCCTCCAAAAATAAACGAAAAATATACCTATTCAAAAAGCTGATAAAAATTCACTTGGCTTCTTCCTGAGGGACAATCTCCACTACTTCCAAATTACCAATGTGTGTATAGACAGGAATTACAACTACGAGCAAATTAAATTGTAAGGAACACATATAAAATGTTTTGGGGAAGGATAACCAAAGACTGCGTTTTATTGACGGGAGACTTATAAAATGTAGCAGATCTACTAAACAGACTGCCAATACGACGCTTGTCCGGCCCCTTTTAGAATACTGCTGCGCGGTGTTGGATCCTTACGAGACAGGATTGACGGAGTACATCGAGAAAGTGCAAAGAACGGCAGCACATTTTGTAGTATGGCGAAATAGGGGAGAGAGCGTCACTGAATTTTTGCAGGAGGTTTTTGTTTAGACTCTTTATTGTGGTGTCTCACCCGACTCATGTTGTAAGAACAGCATTGTGACTAGACTTCAGCTCTCGGGATTTGAATCAACCATGAATAACATTAGAATAAATTAAAATCTGTATTTTAAGAAAGGGAGACGCCACAATCGCTTTTTCGAAACGCTCAGGGCTACTTCCGCAGGCATACCTGATGATAATCGACTTACTGTTACGCTGCAGAATATACGTATTATTTCATAAGGGGTGATAAAAAAGTTTCCTTTCGAGGGCGTTGCTGCAGCGTAAATGCAACGTAGTGCGGTTCTGATGCGGGTATATAACCATCCACAAGGGATTAGTTTCTCATTCGTGTCCCTCCGAAGATGCGTGCGGCAAATGCGGAAGTTCGATCTACGGTGACATTACTAAATGCGTCCAAACAGGATCAACGTGCTGTTATTCTTTTCTTTGCTGCCGAAGAACAGAGAATGAAGTATCGCCCTATAGTCCTGATCTCTCCCCATGAGATTAAACCGGCTTCGGTTCATTAAAAAAGTCATGAAGCGTTGACGATTCCTGACGGAAGAGGATTGCTACAAGCAGTTACAGATTTCTTTCACTCAGCAGGACCCGGTATTTTACCAAAGGGGTATCTTTAACCAAGAGCGATAGTGAGATGATTCCCCCAATGCTCATGGCGATTTCGCCTGATTGGCAGACTGGCATACCGACTGTGGACTGTGCAGCCATCGAAAAGAAACTTTTTGATCGCCTCTTAAATAAGCATCAAGCGTTATCAAGTAGGAATAGAATGAAGTTTCTTATTCTCGTTAAGAAAATTCTGTTTTCCTCTGGCGACGTACTGAGGGAATTGCCTTAGCTTACAACAGCTACTCGGGCCTTGCACAGGAGACAGCTAGCCTCTCGTGTGGCAAGCGAACAAGTGGTCCCGCGTGCTGGCATAGCCACTTGCCCGACTATTCTTTTGTACGCTTGTCCCGGTACGGTGCCTGCGAACCGCGACTCACCAGGCCGCGGCCGGATGGGTGCTGATGAAGCAATTACGACCGGGGATTGGGGCCGCAGCTGGCGAACGTAATGTAGTCGGCGCCGGTGGCGCGGCAATCTACTTGCGGCGGGTGGCGGCGTCGCCGTCGGCATCGGCGCTGCTGAATGCGCAGCGGCGTCAGGGGCAGGGCGACGGTCCGCGCCTGCGGACTTCCGTTCCGCAACCCGCGACTCACAGTTGTCGCTGCCGCGTGCTCTTTCCTCTTTCACCTGGTGAGGACGAGCTGGTGAGCCGCCGACATGGGATTACCTCACTTTCACCAAGTGGCGCCTTTTTTCGTGACACGACGGACAATCAAATCGTTGGAACGGCGTACCGGGACGAAGCTTTACTTCGATGGTAATCAAATGGTTCAAAAGGCTCTGAGCACTATGGGGCTTAACTGCTCAGGTCATCAGTCCCCTAGAACTTAGAACTACTTAAACCTAACTAACCTAAGGACATCACACACATCCATGCCCGAGGTAGGATTCGAACCTGCGACCGTAGTGGTCGCGCGGTTCCAGACTGTAGCGCCTAGAACCGCTCGACCACTGCGGCCGGCGATGGTAATCCGAGGCGATCTCGCTAATATTCTGATTCACTTATTTTATCAGACTTGTTTAATGTGGCACACCACGATTTGCCCACCTGTGGCCAAGTCTTAATTTCAAAGTAGCACTTGAACAAAATTTTTGTAATCTCTGTCTCCTCCTACGATTTTTTCCCCTCTACAGCTTCTTCAAGTTCCACGGAAATTATTCATTGATGTCTTAACGTACATCCTATCAACCTGTACCATCTTCTTGTCAGTGCTCTCTACATAGTCCTTATCTCGCCGATTCTACACAGAAATGCCTTATTCCATATCAGTCCGCCTGCTTTGCCAGATCATTCTGTAGCATCAAATCGCAACCTCTTTGATTCTCCAGTTTATCGGTGTACCAACAGTTTGTGATACACTACCATACGATGTTCTGGTTGGCAGCAAAAATGTTGGTCGCTGCTGAATGCAATCAACATAACGTAACTGTATCGCAGTTCCTCTAAGCGCTGAAACCCTCTGGGGTACAGTAGTTTCACTATGTACAATGATTACAGCAAGAGATAACTAGAGAACGCTATTCTGTGTGTCCAGATGTAAACTAATATGGCGATACAGCAATAACAGAAAACACATTATTAAAGATGAAGCAATCCCTACGCTTGAAAATTAAACTTAATTACAACAAGTGCCATTTCAGAAATCTTACTACACTCGTGTTGATCGTGATCCGAATTTGATAACCCACTTTTAACCAAACAAAGCTTGCATGTCTGATCGAGACTGGAGTAGGCATAAAGAGACGTAAAATATCAAGGTGTTCACCGGTATCAGTTTACAAGGCCGAATATCTGAACTATTCATTGCGTTACCTCTAGCCGAACATATATCCATCTCGCTGCAATAAGTATTTCATGACTGTTCATATTTAAAACACAATAGTGAAAGTAGCCGGTTCGAATCCCTGTCAGGCTAAAATCATTTGTATCGCCGTTTCAGTTTCCAGATCACGATACTGGTGAACGTGTTTAATATCTGACATCTGATGGTGGTTAATTAACAATTCATATAGGTACTGCTTTTTATTCTTAATCCGCCCCCAAAGCTTTACTTCACGGTGCTTCACGCCTGTGCATTGCACTTTATTACATATTTTTCGTGATTACTTCTAAGGGTAACATAAGCTTCATGGGTTCCCGATGCAGTGTCAAACGTATCGTCATTTATTTCCAGGTTTCCCCCCTATTTGCTACTGGAACAGGATACGAAATGGCTACTAGTAGTGGTACAATGGTGGTGCTAAAAGGTTACTAGATGCCATAATAGGAGAATACGAAGAGAGAGGTAAAATTTGACAGTCAAAAGAAACAGTATGAACAGAATGAGCAAGGGTCTGGTAATCGTTGAACCTAGCTGGAGGCGACCTTTGTTATTTGCAAAATGCCGTGTAAAGTTGAAAAGTAATCAAGGACCTATTTTCTTTTTTTCCATTATCGCTTCAATTGCGATACGCCAGTCGTCGAGTACCAGGGCCTCACACTCCGTTGCGAGTCTCTGTTCTTCATAGAGAAGTAGAATGCCACTTCGCCCTTCCTCATTCACACTTATTGGTGACAATAAAATGGTCTGTGTAACTGAACACTGTATCACAATGATGCTGAACTGTTTAGGTATATTTACACTAACTCGGCTAGGGCAGTTGAAGCGATTTTCCCATTTAATTGCAGAAAACGAATTATCGCACAGTTCTCCACTTTATCAATGGGTCACACAATTTTCTTTTTGGCTCCTCTGATTTATAACAAAGGTAATGCAAAGCAGTCGGCACTATCATCTGAAGCCAACCATCTACTGCTATCGTGAAATGATTTAGAGTGGCTGCGGGGTACTCGAATTAATAAAAATACGGACTCCAAACATGCAAACGTGGAAGGCAGCTAGTCGCTCTTAAAATCTCTGTTGCGGATATAACTTGGTGATACCACAACGACGCAAGGGCTTGCTCGCTCTTTGACGCTTCGTATTGTCAGCCTCATATGAGTTCTTCGCGGAAATCAAATTCTATCTAAGATAGCTGTAGTAACAACATGCCAATGTCTGTGGGCTGGCAATTGATATGTTTTATACGTTATCTGAGCCGTAGTTGATCAGTGAAGAAATGTCACAGTTGATTTCTTGTTGTTTCAGAACAGACTGCGTCATTTCTAAGCTGCTTTAAGAAACGTACTACAGTAAAACGATAAAGACAAACTGTGACATGCAACGGGAACAGCATGAACATCTTTAAAGCGACCCGATAATTTTGTAGTGTCATGCAAGCGTACCACCAATGTTATATCTACCGTCTGGATGTAGACTGCGGCCAGCACAGAGCGAAGGCGCCTCTTTTGAGGCAACGCAGCCGTCTGTACATAATTTGCAGATGAAAGCTTTTTTCCCCAGAATTACTACAGTGTTTGAAGGCTAGAATTCTTACCATTAACTCCTATGATCATTTAAAAACTTGTCAATCATTAACAGGCCATTTGGGTTTTCCCCATACTGACTTGTCCAGGTGTGAGTCTCTCTCTATTCCTATGCGATCGCACACGTGAACTCTCACACGGTGGCATCGTTCCGTGTTGACTGTTTTCGTGCCCTATAGGAGTCGTGATGTTGGCTTTAGGTTTTCGACTTTCTCAAGAAGGATCCTGGTCTGTTGCTTAATCACGTCACTGATGGTGGCTATGTTCAGTTCTTCGTGTAAGTACATGGTCGGGTCCATCAGAGACCTCTGTCTCAAGCACAGTCTGTTTTGATTACATGAAGTATGTTGATGTTTGGCAGGCTGTACCCCAGGAAGAACTTCCGTGTGTCAAAGCTGGCAGCATGAATTCCTTACATGGTCCTAGGTTCTTATTGACGTTCATGTTTACACTTGACAGTAAGGCAACCAGGGCGTAATTTAGTCGGATCACCTTGTCGTTCTTCGTTTCAATATATATCTTTTATATATCAGCTTCTTATAAAATATCACTCCTAGGTTCATTAAGTGGATATTTGCATTGTTAATTAACAGCTCTTCTGCTGGTAAACAAGACTGCACTTGTTTTGTCTGCGTTTAACCTTATCATATTGCTGTCTGAAATTTGTTCTGTGAGTGTCAACTGCCTCTGGAGGAGGGTAATCGACTCGTTTACTCGACAACCGCTGCCAAACAACAGTGTTGTCCGCGAATTAGGCATGTAGAGAAGGACTCTCTGGCTGTCGTTCGTTATCACTGATTTACTTCATCTATCAGATATTCATTATTGTGTCAACGGACCCGGCTGGTATTACGTGGAATTTATAATCGTATCTAACAGCACGGATACATCAGTTCTGGATATGCCGCGACTTGTAGTAAAACAATCGTACAGTCTCCTGAAAGCATTCCATTGCTTAGCAGCTGTAGGTGCGATTTGAGAACGTTACTTCGCAGATGGTGTGCAATTCGCAGAGTACTATTCTGAATATGTGAATCCAACGCGCTTACCATAACGCGGTGGCGAACTCCTGGGCCGACAGGCGCAGGGACTTGTACAGAAAACGCTGAGAGGATCTGCTAACATTCATATGGCGTCCGACAACAAAGAAAGTAGGTTGACACTATCTACAACGTAATGAAGCCAGGTATCAGTGTGTCCAACTTGACGTCGAGTAATATGCAGTTTAGTCCGTGGCACTGGACATCTACGAAAGTGGACGGGCTATATACTGGACGGCATGCTTCCCCCTGGCTAACCGTGGTGGGCCGGCCGATGTGACCGTTCGGTTCTAGGTGCTTCAGTCTGGAACCTCGAGACCGCTACGGTCGCAGGTTCGAATCCTGTCTCGGGCATGTATGTGTGTGATGTCCTTAGGTGAGTTAGGTTTAAGTAGTTCTAGGGGCTGATGACCTCAGATATTAAGTCCCATAGTCCTCAGAGCAATTTGAACCATTTTGAATGGTGGTAGTGTCGTCTATACAGAAAGCCAGGTGCCCGTTTAGGACTCACGAAGTTGGGCGATCAGTCGTGGTCTTGTGTACTGATAATGATGATGATGATGGTGGTGATGATGATGATGCACATGAGGACGACGACATTGAATTCGAGCGGTCAAAGGCTTGGTTACTTAGTGACCGAAGAGACATTTTGTCAAATGTAACTTTTAAGTGGTGGAGTAAAATGGAAATAAGTCGGAAGTTTTTGTGGCTTTATGTGGTAATGCCACTTTTTGTTTGAGCGCTAATGGTAGAACAGGTGCCCACCACTGAGGAAACTGGACCGGTTACTATTGTCTTCGATTAAAAATGTACTGAGCGACTGACACTAAAACCCATAAAATATTGCTTTTCAAGTAATTAAAATTACGCTTAGAGCCAAAGAAACTGCTACGGGCACAAGTATTCAACAAACTATATAAGACAAGTGCCTGGCGTAATTGTTAGATCGGTTCTGCTGCTACAATGACAGGTTATCAAGACTTAAGTGAGTTTGAACGTGGTGTTATAGTCGACGCACGAGAGATAGGACACGGCAGCTCCGACGTAGCGGTGGATTAGGGATTTTCCCGTACGATCTATTCACGAATGTGCCTTGAATATCAGGAATGCGGTACAACATCAAATCTCCAACATCGCTGTGGCAGGAAAAAGATCCTGCAAGAACGGTACCAACATCGACTGAAGAGAATCGTTCAACGTAATAGAAGTGCAACCCTTCCGCAAATTGCGGCAGATTTCAGTGCTGGGCCATCAAAAAGTGTAAGCGTGTGAACCATTCAACGAGACATCATCGATATGGGCTTTCGAAGCCAAAGGCCCACTCGTGTACCCTTGATGACTGCACGATACGAAGCTTTACGCCTCCCCTGGGCTCGTGAACAACGAGACTGGACTGTTGATGACTGCAAACATGTTGCCTGGTCGGACGAGTCTCGTTTCAAATTCTATCGAGCGGATGGACGTGTACGGGTATGGAGACAACCTCATAAATTCATGGTGGCTGCATGTCAGCAGGGGACTGTTCAAGCTGGTGTAGGCTCTGTAATGATATGGCGCATGTGCAGTTGGAGTGATACGGGATCCGTGATACATCTAGATACGACTCTGACAGGTGACAGGGACATAAGAATTCTGTCAGATAATCTGTATTCATTCATGTCCATTGTGCATTCTGACAGAATAGGGCAATTCCAACAGGAATTGCTACAGAGTGGCTCCAGGAACACTCTTATGAGCTTAAACACTTCAGCTGACCATCAAACTCCCCAGATATGAACATTATTAAGCATATCTGGGACCCCTTGCATCGTTCTATTCAGAAGAGATTTCCATCCCTTCGTACTCTTACGAATTTATGGACAGCCCTGCAGGGGTGATGCTGTAATTTCCCTCCAGACATTAGTCGAGTCCATATCACGTCGTGCTGCGACACTGCTGCATGCTCGCGTGGGCCCTACACGATTATTAGACAGGTGTACCAGTTTCTTTGGCTCTTCATTTATTTTTCCTGAGTAAAATTCCACTCTATTGTCTACCATAAGAGACGTAGGGGGGTAGCACAAAGGGACTGGCAGAAACACGCCCGTGGTTCGTGAGTCGTGCTTGGGTAGCTCAGTCGATTAGCACTTGCTCAGGAAAGGCGACGGTTCTGTGTTGGAGTAAAGGTCAGGTACAGTGTTTTGACCTTCCATGAATGTCGAAATATATTTGCAAAGGGTTTATTTTGAACAGACACCTTACAATCTCGAGGAGATGTCGTCACACTTAAATAAAATTTTGGCTGTCATAACATAAAATGTTACTTAGAGAAATGAAGAGTATTTGGTTACAACCATCTTTTCCCAGGTGTGGCTGACCACAAATACAGGAACTGGAAAGCACGTAACCACTCAGTCACTAATATCTGCTCCCTAGTATGTTCAGGATGCGTCCTGATCCTTCACGAAATTTTAATATCAGGGCAATACTCGTTCAAATATAGCTTAAATAGATGGCATATATGCAGCCAAACCGTTTAAATAGAGAGAATACGTCCAACCAAACTAAAGTCAGCCTAAAAGAACATTCATTTAAAGTAAGTCGTAGTGTTATAGTGAGACCAAATCGTTAATTTGGAGGTATCGTTTGAAATACCAGGAGTTAATTATCCGTCGAGTATCGCTTGATACCATGCAGCAAACACGCAGGTTTGTGTACATTCTCTTCTAGCTTCTGCCACTTGCAAGACTGCTCAACACGGGTACGGCAGTAGGGACTACTAGGCAAGAAATGAATGGCATGAGGAGCAGAAAGAAGTAGAATGTTCTTGAGCTTTTAGCTGCCGTATTACAGTCGCTACGACTAATACACCTCGTGCGTGGCGAAAAATGTGTAGCGTGTCAATCTCAGCACCGAACCTTGCAGTGAACTAGCACTGATGCAGATTCCATTCGGTTCACTGTTGTGAAATATCTTTCCTTGTAGGTATAACCAGAGAAGGACGACATGTGGCACTGGGAAACTCACACGCAGTGTGAAGAACGGGATACATGTTGGAAGATGGTCTCGAAGACTTCCCAGAGTACCGATGCGGCCATTGCAGCCTCCACCAAAAACAAAGTATTTGAGCCGTGGCAGCTTCGTTTCATTTTTTCTTCCGCCTTCATTTTCTGGCTCCCCTCCAGGTGGCAGGAATTACCCTTAGCTTACGGTGTGTTGTCGCTGGCGCAAAGCCTGGAAAACAAGCCGGAGCGTGTCGAGAGAGGTGTCTGGGTAAGTGGGGAGAGGGCAACACGAACAGCGGTCGGCCGGCGGCTGTGTGGGCCGCTGGCTCTGTTTGTGCGCAGACTGGTTATTTGCGAGCGTGCCGTTGGTGGCTGTACCGAAGTTTTCGTCACGCCCTTCAGCTAAATTATTCTGCTTCATGCCCATGCTGTGGGCATTTGGATGTTGGCGTCTTGGACTGAAGTAAAATTATGAAATGACAACTTCTTGACCGCAGCTCGTGGTCGTGCGGTAGGGTCCTCGCTTCCCGCGCCCGGGTTCCCGGGTTCGATTCCCGGCGGGGTTAGGGATTTTCTCTGCCTCGTGATGACTGGGTGTTGTGTGATGTCCCCTCCTGAAGAGGGGCAGCAGCCTTTTCAGTAGTTGCAGGAGCAACAGTCCGGATGATTGACTGACCTGGCCGTGCAACATCAACCAAAACGCCCTTGCTGTGCTGGTACTGCAAACGGCTGAAAGCAAGGGGAAACTACGGCCGTAATTTTTCCCGAGGGCATGCAGCTTTACTGTATGGATAAATGATGATGGCGTCCTCTTGGGTAAAATATTCCGGAGGTAAAATAGTCCCCCATTCGGATCTCCGGGCGGGGACTACTCAGGAGGACGTCGTTATCAGGAAAAAGAAAATTGGCGTCCTACGGATCGGAGCGTGGAATGTCAGATCCCTTAATCGGACAGGTAGATTACAAAATTTAAAAAGGGAAATGGATAGATTAAAGTTAGATATAGTGGGAATTAGAGAAGTTCGATGACAGGAAGAGCAAGACTTTTGGTCAGGTGAATACAGGGTTATAAACACAAAATCAAATAGGGGTAATGCAAGGGCAGGTTTAATAATGAATAAAAAAATAGGAGTGCGGGTAAGCTACTACAAACAGCATAGTGAACGCATTATTGTGGCCAAGATAGACACGAAGCCCACGCCTACTGCAGTAGTACAAGTTTATATGCCAACTAGCTCTGCAGATGATGGAGAAATTGAAGAAATGTATGATGAGATAAAAGAAATTATTCAGGTAGTGAAGGGAGACGAAAATTTAATAGTCATGGGTGACTGGAATTCGAGAGTAGGAAAAGGGAGAGAAGGAAACATAGTAGGTGAATATGGATTGGGGCTAAGAAATGAAAGAGGAAGCCGCCTGGTAGAGTTTTGCACAGAGCATAACTTAATCATAGCTAACACTTGGTTCAAGAATCATGAAAGAAGGTTGTATACATGGAAGAATTCTGAAGATACTAGAAGGTATCAGATAGATTATATAATGGTAAGACAGAGATTTAGGAACCAGGTTTTAAATTGTAAGACATTTCCAGGGGCAGATGTGGACTCTGACCACAATCTATTGGTTATGAACTGTAGATTAAAACTGAAGAAACTGCAAAAAGGTGGGAATTTAAGGAGATGGGACCTGGATAAACTGAAAGAACCAGAGGTTGTACAGAGTTTCAGGGAGAGCATAAGGGAACAATTGTCACAAATGGGGGAAAGAAATACAGTAGAAGAAGAATGGATAGCTCTGAGGGATGAAGTAGTGAAGGCAGCAGAGGATCAAGTAGGTAAAAAGACGAGGGCTAGTAGAAATCCATGGGTAACAGAAGAAATATTGAATTTAATTGATGAAAGGAGAAAATATAAAAATGCAGTAAATGAAGCAGGCAAAAAGGAATACAAACGTCTCAAAAATGAGATCGACAGGAAGTGCAAAATGGCTAAGCAGGGATGGCTAGAGGACAAATATAAGGATGTAGAGGCTTATCTCACTAGGGATAAGATAGATATTGCCTACAGGAAAATTAAAGAGACCTTTGGAGAAAAGAGAACCACTTGTATGAATATCAAGAGCTCAGATGGAAACCCAGTTCTAAGCAAAGAAGGGAAGGCAGAAAGGTGGAAGGAGTATATAGAGGGTCTATACAAGGGTGACGTACTTGAGGACAATACTCTGGAAATGGAAGAGAGTGTAGATGAAGACGAAATGGGACATACAATACTGCATGAAGAGTATGACAGAGCACTGAAAGACCTGAGTCGAAATAAGGCCCTGGGAGTAGACAACATTCCATTAGAACTACTGACGGCCTTGGGAGAGCCAGTCCTGACAAAACTCTACCATCTGGTGAGCAAGATGTATGAGACAGGCGAAATACCCTCAGACTTCAAGAAGAATATAGTAATTCCAATCCCAAAGAAAGCAGGTGTTGACAGATGTGAAAATTACCGAATTATCAGTTTAATAAGCCACAGCTGCAAAATACTAACACGAATTCTTTACAGACCAATGGAAAAACTGGTAGAAGCCAACCTTGGGGAAGATCAGTTTGGAATCCGTAGAAATATTGGAACACGTGAGGCTATACTGACCTTACGACTTATCTTAGAAGAAAGATTAAGGAAAGGCAAACCTACATTTCTAGCATTTGTAGACTTATAGAAAGCTTTTGACAATGTTGACCGGAATACTCTCTTTCAAATTCTAAAGGTAGCAGGTGTAAAATACAGGGAACGAAAGGCTATTTACAATTTGTACAGCAAGCAGATGGCAGTTATAAGAGTCGAGGGACATGAAAGGGAAGCAGTTGTTGGGAAGGGAGTAAGACAGGGTTGTAGTCTCTCCCCGATGTTATTCAATCTGTATATTGAGCAAGCAGTAAAGGAAACAAAAGAAAAATTCGGAGTAGGTATTAAAATCCATGGAGAAGAAATAAAAACTTTGAGGTTCGCTGATGACATTGTAATTGTGTCAGAGACAGCAAAGGACTTGGAAGAGCAGTTGAATGGAATGGACAGTGTCTTGAAAGGAGGATATAAAAATGGTTCAAATGGCTCTGAGCACTATGGGACTCAACTGCTGTGGTTATCAGTCCCCTAGAACTTAGAACTACTTAAACCTAACTAACCTAAGGACATCACACACATCCATGCCCGAGGCAGGATTCGAACCTGCGACCGTAGCAGTCGCACTGTTCCGGACTGCGCGCCTAGAACCGCGAGACCACCGCGGCCGGCAAAGGAAGATATAAGATGAACATCAACAAAAGCAAAACGAGGATAATGGAATGTGGTCGAATTAAGTCAGGTGATGCTGAGGGAATTAGATTAGGGAATGAGACACTTATAATAGTAAAGAAGTTTTGCTACTTGGCGAGCAAAATAACTGATGATAGTCGAAGTAGAGAGGATATAAAATGTAGACTGGCAATGGCAAGAAAAGCGTTTCTGAAGAAAAGAAATTTTTTAACATCGAGTATAGATTTAAGTGTCAGGAAGTCGTTTCTTTAAGTATTTGTATGGAGTGTAGCCATGTATGGAAATGAAACATGGACGATAAATAGTTTGGACAAGAAGAGAATAGAAGCTTTCGAAATGTGGTGCTTTAGAAGAATGCTGAAGATTAGATGGGTAGACCACATAACTAATGAGGAGGTATTGAATAGAATTTGGGAGAAGAGGAGTTTGTGGCACAACTTGACAAGAAGAAGGGACCGGTTGGGAGGACATGTTCTGAGGCATCAAGGGATCACAGATTTAGCATTGGAGGGCAGCGTGGAGGGTAAAAATCGTAGAGGGAGACCAAGAGATGAATACACCAAGCAGATTCAGAAGGACGTAGGTTGCAGTAAGTACTGGGAGATGAAGAAGCTTGCACAGGATAGAGTAGCATGGAGAGCTGCATCAAACCAGTCTTAGGACTGAAGACCACAACAACAAGTTCTAGGGGACTGGTGACCATAGATGTTAAGTCCCATAGTGCTTAGAGCCATTTGAACCAATCTGTGAGCCAAGAGTGAAATTTTCGTTACCCTAGTGTTTTATAAAATTGGGATTTTAGTGCTGTTGAATTATTTATAATCTCTGTGGTAAATCTGGTTATCAAGTGGATTTATTATTTAATCATTTAATTATTTTAAAGAATTTTTTCCAAGTAATGTGTGCTGATTTAACTGTGTTTCACGTATTTCTAAATTCTGAGTGTCATCGAAGAGAGCCTTACTTGTAAATGCTAGCAATTAGGTACCACCTCTTAGAGATAAGCTCCTGTTACTCACAGGCATTTCAGTTTGGTGCAATGTTCTGGCTGTATAGCCTAGGTGAGTAATTCATTGTTTTCTATCTCAAGTAACTTTCTATGATTAATGATATAACCCTATTCAATTACGTTGTTTTCGGGGAACGTTTATTACGTCATCATTTTACCGTTTATGTTATTAAGCAGTGTTTGCTCTGTTCAGTTTCGAGTAATGTTATGTTTGAGTATTATGGCAGATTTGAAGGTTTTATGTCATTAAATTGTTAACGCGTGGGCGAATTACATTTTCTTAACTTGTATCTATTAGTTCATGTTCCACTTGTGTGGTGTTTGTTAATAGCTCTAAGGTTTAAGAGTTGCGGCTCCGCTGTTTGGGGTGGCGGATGGCGGCGGGGATCTGCTGCTGTTACGAACCAGCATTGTATTTTTTGGGAGTTTTTGTGGCTACCCTAGATACATGTTGGTGCTAGCAGTGTATTTCTTAATTTTGTTTAGTCTGCGCTGTTATTTACAAGTTTTTATGTCAATATTTTCCACCAAATATTTTACACCTCTCCCGAAATGGGTAATATTATCCAATTTATGATTAAGGTTCAAAATTTCTAAATCAGATTATCTCAGCCTGTACCTATTAACTAATTTTTGAAAAATTTGAGCTTACTTTCTCTAGTGGTCAATGTTTTAGATGTTTTTCTAATTGTTTTGCCATCAGTTCCTTATTGTATTCATCCTATGCGTGTAAAGGAAACCTTGCTGGATTGTAACTATTGGCACTTAACTTTCATGGTTGTTCAATTCTGAATAATGAATGTGTGGACTTGTGATTTAGTAATCGCAGTTGCAAATGTTCCTTTCAGTGATTAACACTGAAATTAATTTTAATTTCTTTTCGAAATTTTGAAACAGTGGCCATCTGTTCTTAAAGTTTTCCGAGAGTAATTCCTTTAATGATTCCAAGGTCATATTGCTTTAATTAAGAAATGTTGTACCCTATTATCTTGCTGTTTGTATTTATTAGTGATTTCTTGTTTATGGCTTGGATGCTTTAATCAATGATTTCATTCCTTTCTTTAGCGTAATGTGTTCTATAAATAAATTTAAAGTGTCAAAGGAAAAATGATGAGATTATTTTGAGTACGCCATTTCATGTGTACTTTTCCCTTCCCATCTTATGTACGGGGATTTCCGATATACACCGTGGACTATCCGGGTGAAACCCGAAATGATACTCTCGGTATGGTATTCCCTTTGCATGTGCTCGTTTTTGTGAGAGCTGCGGCGTCCCAGCATCATCATATCCAAGCACATGGGCATCATAGCGCCCATAACCATATCTGGTGACACGATAACCAGAGTATGATGAAAGAACGAATTACAGGAATCCCGAAAGAAAAATGATGACTGAAAGAATTGCAGGAATCCTGACAAGAAAAACAAATGTAGAGCAGAAATAACTAAACCCACACTAAATGGGAGAACGGATTGGCAGATGCGAACTTCTAGACGACCAGGGTACATTGATGAAGTCTCCAGATGGATTACGAAACGGTAGACATAAAATTATATCACTTCAAAACATTTGCTAAACTGGAGATTGGCGGCGTCATTTTCTTCTGCTATTCTACAGGCGCATCACGGTAGTGTTTCTAAGGTATTTCAAAGTTAGTCAGGATTACATACGTAAAAACGATCAATAAATTGTTTTATGGCTGTCGCTCGTGCTCTGCCTGCTTGCCTGATTGCAAGTGTCACACACGTCTATGGAAGTAAAACCACTCACTTTGTTCTGAGCCGGTAAACCGGGGGCTGACGGGTCAATAACTATTTGGAAGTCTCAGGTATTTTTGTTTTAACAAATAAAAATAAAATATAATAATAATAAACTGTGATAATAATAATTGTTTGGATAAGTAATTGAGAGATGAAAGTGTGTTTCGCCTTTAAGATTGGAACTGAATTTCTTAATGTTTCATAAAATATTACGTAGCGTTGTTCATTGAGGTCACACAATAAAGTAAATGTAATTTACGCCGTGAATTTATCGAGATTCGCACGTCCGAAGATGTGCGGAACGTAGCCAGGGCTCATTATATATTTTTTGTAGACAAAGTCTGATATCTGACCTCAGCTTCAATCATGACAATGGGGTGACTAAAACTACTAAAACAGAGAAAAGTATACGATTAAATAAAACATGTATTCATTTCAACATTTACTTTACGATATGAATAACACTTACGTAAAATTCTAGGTAAATAATTGCAGATAATTCACAAATGAGAGCGACTTATTAATTCTGCGCCTCTTTCTGCAAATAAGTATCAATTTGGCTAACTGTGGAGCCACATAAAATATTACGTCTTTTAGGACAACGAATGACATAAGAGTGCTGATGCCTACTGGCTGCGACAAGAGAGCGGTGTTAATTCCTTTGTTTTGCTTTCTCTTGTCTTAAAAATAGATACATATAATCTAAGTTCAGTAAATTAAGTATCGTCTGTGCTCGAGTGCAAATGGTTCCTTAATTCGTGTCTTTGAGAAGCCCCAGTACAAGTTATGCCACTGAAGAATCTACGATGTAGCATGTGGCTTCCTGCGGAGGCTGCTTTTGACCATTAGTTGGTCAGCCGGTCAGGTCCTTCAGTCTTCCTGCTAGATACGCTTAGAAAACTATTCTGGACTAATGAGCTCGATCCCATCGCCTGTACTTAGCCAGCACATTAGTTTGGATAGGCATGCAAGTAACTTAACATTTAAGAGAGTACAGTACCATCATACCACAGGATAGAATATGATGGCCAGTTTTTAGGCATCAAGGCTGTGCACATAATAGCTATGAATGTTGTGAAGGTTTATTGTTCAGTTCAACGTGAAGCAGATGCAATGTGACACATTCTCTTTATAACCTTGTAACATGTGAAGCTCCCTTGCTATTCAGTCCCTGACGTACATCCCTTGTGACACAATATATGTCCGACAACTTTGTATCGAAAACTCAAGCATTCAGTACTCAAGCATTCACACACTCACTGCAGGAAATAAATCTGCACTGAGAATAGTTAAGTTTACAGATTTATTGCATTCGTTTGATATGAAACGTGGTAACATTAGGTTCATTGCAGCTGTAGCGAAGACTTCATCAGCAACGGTAGCGCTCCAAGAACATGGACAGAGGATCCCCTGGCGCAAAAGTGGCCTCGTTCACGACCAAAACGCCCGGTGCCGGCCCAGCTTCAGTTCTCAGTGAACCTGACTGCCACGACGGACGACATTGCACCGTCCTCCACCAGCAGTGAAAGCCAGCACGACCTGACGCCATCACATCCACTCAGCTTTCCAACCGGCCAGTACAAGGCGGTGGCTTTGCTTCCGAAATCTGTAGACAGATAAGGAAATAAGTTCGCGCTTGCTGCAGAGCAGGCCTAGGAGCGTTTTAGGTGGCGAATCGGCATCAGTACTTTACTTACCTGAGGAACTTCTGCATACTGCTTCGACATCGCCTCTGCGACAGATTTTGTACTTCTTGCTACTCTTACACCATCTCTTCTCTCTTCCTTGTGACAATGCGATGTCCTCTTGGCTTTCTTGTACACTACTAGATGCTAACTATGCGATGCCCTCTTTGCTTTGTTGTTCGATACAACGTGCTAACGATGCGATGCCCTCTTGGTTTACTTGTACACTACAATAAGTTAACGATATGATGTCCTCTTGGTTTGGCTGTACACTTTTGCCAACTGTTCTCCCATGTAAGTGCCAACGAGACTCTAGTGTAAAATACACGGCGCTTTCTCTTTTATAGATGTACGACAATAGATTAGGTGATTTCCCTGGAAACGACTCCTGAGGTCATTGCTTCGCCCATTGTCTGTGATTATTTCGGCTACATGCTGTAATACTGTACTTCATATGCCGGCCGCGGTGGTCTCGCGGTTCTAGGCGCGCAGTCCGGAACCGTGGGACTGCTACGGTCGCAGGTTCGAATCCTGCCTCGGACATGGATGTGTGTGATGTCCTTAGGTTAGTTAGGTTTAAGTAGTTCTAAGTTCTAGGGGACTGATAACCACAGCAGTTGAGTCCCGTAGTGCTCAGAGCCATTTGAGCCACTGTACTTCATGTCACGGCCAAACAAGCGATGAAAGATATATTAATTCATTGATTAGGCTTTAAATTTTCCATTTTCGCTGAATACTTTCAGATTATGTTCGTCACATTAATTTTACGCAGCTTACAAACACACTCCCACACATCGCTTATTAATCTTTTTAGACACTCCAATACCTCCCTCACTTTCAACAAGAAATTCAACTGGCACAACCTCACACTTTATACCATTTTAACGTTAATGAGAAACGTGTGTCAGCAGCTGGGCCAGTAGAATAGTAACCAGAAGGAATCAGATGGACATTCGTATTTTGTTATTTCATGGCTTGCCCTAACCACATGAGTTGAGTATCGTAATTGTTCCTGTAAAACATCATGGTTGAAAATCCCTAACGCCCCCTCCCAAGACTCCCGCTATTTTTCATTTTAGGCTGTACTATGATGGCTTGTGTGTGGGCCATACACGACATCTGACTTCCTTTTCTTAATTTCCACAACGCGTGACGAAGCTAGTCTGTATTCCTGATTCAACGGTTGGGTGTGGGATTACTGGTCCGAGTTTCAGTCCTGTAATTTGTCAGCCAGTCACCTTGGTCGTAGAGAAGTTGAGAAGTTGCATAAAGGAAACAACTGTAAAACATTTCCCTCAGTACTACTGTCTACGAACTGCATAAAAGGAAGATGAGGCAGTACCCGGCACGTACGCCAATACCACTTTGGTTTCAGTTCATAACGCTACCAGTTCCTGTTGTTTTCTGCTTCCGATCCTTCGTGACTCACAGAATTGCTTAGTTTGAAGGACGGCCCTACATTAAATTTATGTCGCACATAAATATGCGTGCTTACACAAAAGGTAAATATGACATAGATGAATTGTTTCCTGGTTTCTGGAGTGCAGATGGTACTCCAAGTGTAGTCCTCTGCAATAAACAAGAGACAGTCTCAACCAAGTAGCTCATGCGTATATATGCCAATGAGGGGGCATTCCTTACTCAGTCCACAACATTGCAGTCCACCGGGGGGCCGATGTTTCTGCAGACAGTTCCACTGAAATCTCGGCACCAGTGGAGGACGCCAAAGCAACAAATGCGGAACAGGCGTAACCCTTGCTTCCAACTACCGTTTTCATGAGAAGTGTCCGACAAATCAAGTGTAAGTTCCTCAATATACCGTGGCATCAGGTTTAAAAAAGGTGAGGGGGAGGGGGCTGATCTGGGGACATCACTAATCCACTTTGCTACTCTATGTGAGCGAACTGTGTAAATGTATCTTTGCACAGTCGGTATGGGTTACAACTGTTTCCTCTAGTTTCTGTTGTGTCTTATGTGAGTACAAATAAAATGTAAGCTGATCAAATAATGGGCAGTTATTTTATGCATAAAGTAATTTATTTGTGCATTGGATCATTATTTTTGCAGACAAGTGGAAAATACATGAAAATAAACTGCACCTGATTGATAGATGGAGTCACTGTTGTGCCAAAGAGCAAAGAAGGGAAAGAAATTACATTTTTCTTAGGTTCACTCTAGCACAGCCGCAGGCAACACTTGGTGACATGGCTATGCAACAGAAAGGAGGAATCAACACTGTAAGTCAATCGCTTACATCAGTATACATTGCCTCATCGCCACCAATCGCCAAGCACAAGTTCCACATTCTGAAAAAGTGTCAAGAGAGAGAGAGGGATGGAGATATAATCGATTGCTCTTGTTATATGAAGCAACAAGAACGATATTTGATGCAATAACACATTTCAGGGACTTGTTAAACGAACACAATAGAATGCTAGGATTGCTGACAACTAATGAAGATTTGGGTCACGTAACGATCAGAGCCTCACGTCATTACCTGCCACCTGTCTCCACAAATCCATGGTTCTCCAACTTTGAATTCAGTTGGACGTTAGGACTGATGGCATTCTCACCAAAGCATTTGATTCAATGATTATTACAATATAGTGATATCCATATGTCAGACGTTTGAGCACGTCTTGTGAACATGCTGCTTGCCATTTCTTGGATGGAAACATCCAAGTACCATATCCATGACCCTGTAGTTGTGGGACTTTGCATTGACCACTATCTTTCAGATTGCTGGTTAGGAATCGGAGGGTCTTCTAACATCAGTAAATCTCACGGTACTTATCACAGTAAAATCACTGTCACTGCTAGGTGAGGGTGCCATCCAGTACCTCTGTTCCTGATCACCACTACAGGCACTTCCAAGTGTCAGTACCTACCTGACCAGTGGGGCCAGGATCGGTTTGTTGCATGACTTCGGATGGTGCAGTACATCCTTGTAGGTTATCTTGGGGCGCCATAATCCTTTGGAGCAAGATTGAGGACATTTTACAGTGTAAGACATTCTCCCATGCTACAGGACTGCCTGGAGAATGTCGTTGGCAGCCCACAACATTTCAAGTCCTTCCTTGACCACCAACTAGGCCGAACCAACAACAGGAGTCAGCAGAATTACACTGTGTCACTGGCAAGAGGCATCAGCCAAGGCTGATGAGAAGACACTGAACTGTTAATCGAAATCAATAAATTTTGCCTTTCTAATCACATTTTATTGTCTCTGAAAGGCTTTCTACAGGTCCAAAGTGCTATCCTGACAACGTAGGGGTGTCTCTTCTCGGCGCCCTACACTTTGGCCTAGGTCCTGGGCGATATCAATCGACACTGAAGACAGGAGTAATTGATGAACAAGGAGGAGATGTCGCAGCAACAACCATCTGGGGTCTGTCACAAATTGCGCCCAAATGTCTCACCTATGGCTACAATGCGATGTTCTGTATAATTTTATTGTTTTGTATGGCCGGGATTGGACGCAGAGATTGGCAGTCAATGTGGAAAGTTACCTCTGTCAAACTTGGGGAACCCATAGATCTTTCACAATTTAAAGGCAATTGTAGGAAACTTGTATGGTATCTGTGAGATGTATGAGCTGTAATTTAACTGGTCATAGAACGCCATGTAATATAGCGGGACATGCAACTTGCACCTCCTGGAGGCGTTATCGTCATGCAGCACACGATAGTGCCCAGTGTCGCAGGGCAATGTTCAGACAAAAGTATTAGATAAAATTGAATGTATGAATCTCCAGCCAAATTGTTTGTTGAATTTTTCTTTCGCTTTTAAAAGTGGAAGTGTTCCTTTCGTATTAGTCCTGTGAGTGTAATAGGAGTAATATATTGCCCAAAGATATCAGAAGCACTATCAGCTAACACAAGTAATATTTTAGCCGCTCTGATGGAGCAGGTATCAAAATTCTTAGAGGATATAACTAAGCAGAAGTTGTATGACAAGTTAAGTATGCAACTAGAAGATTTTCAAGCTCTACAAAAGTACCAGTCGCGTTTGGATGTGGTTAAGGTATTAGTGAATGTACCCTTGTCCTCCATAGGTCACCGGCCGAAGTGGCCGTGCGGTTAAAGGCGCTGCAGTCCGGAACCGCAAGACCGCTACGGTCGCAGGTTCGAATCCTGCCTCGGGCATGGATGTTTGTGATGTCCTTAGGTTAGTTAGGTTTAACTAGTTCTAAGTTTAGGGGACTAATGATCTCAGCAGTTGAGTCCCATAGTGCTCAGTGCCATTTGAACCATTTGAACCATAGGTCCTTCAGCAGCTAACCTAATGACGCCCTTCTCCCGCAGAACAACAGAGAAGGACATGACAGTATTCATAAAAGCTAATTTGACCACAACGAAACTAAGAAATTGCCCGGAAGATTCGAGTTTGTGAATGGCCACTTTCTATCTAACAGGTGAGGCTAGAATATGTAATGTACCACGACATGCTTTGCAAAGCTCACACATTTGAACAGTCTTCAAAAAGTTCGTAGCGGAGGAACAGCAACAGAACAGTGATAGCTTTTTTAGAGGGATGTTTGTTGGATTAGAACAGAAAGCAAATGTAACTGTCGAAATCTTTTCTGATAATGTTCTAAGAAAGTAACTTGCAGACCTATGAGTTAGCACACAATCCAGAAGCGGATTGAGTCATGGTCAGAGAAGCGGAAAACTGAGCTCTAGATCTCTTTTCATGCGGAATTTCTGCTAAATTTTCACGTATAGTCCATGTGGAAAATCCAAATGATTTAGTTTCAGTGCCTTGGATTTCCATGCACTTGCAGGAAATCGACATTGCTTCGAAAGTACACAATGACAGACAGATCTTTGCTTCTCAAAAAGAATGTTATCACTACGAGAAGAGAGGGCAATAGAAGGCACAGTGTCGCCAGCCACAGTATTATAGTTGTCACGCTTTTGCCATAAGGCACACGAATTTGGAAGCAAGAACGAGGTTAAGCGAAACAAACAGAAACAAGCCATAAATGTAAATAGAAAGGTTTTGTCCACCAGGAAAAATTCACAGTTATCATAATACTGCAAACAAATATGCAGGGATATATGGATGCTTGATGGGCTTAGTACAGGATAGAGAATATAAACTCCTGGTAGTTACTGGTGCACATGTATTGGTCGTTAAGTGTGAATCTCGTGGGCGGCAGTAGACTAAAATCTCCAATATACAGATTACGTGGAGTTGGAAATAATGACGTGGAGTCATTTAGGACAACACAGGAACTAAACTGCCTAAGCTGGTCATTGGAAGTATACAGTTCAACTGTGGATGCAACAGCTGCAAATGTTTCAATGTCAAAAGGTAAACCGATTGCCAAGGTGTCACTAGCTCAACTTTCGAACATGTGAATTAAAGATATTTCTCATGACAATGTACTGACAGGAACGGGGAAGTTGATTTGGGTAACCATGGATATCAAGGTAACACATTATGTGTGGTTGAGCCACTGCCAAACAATGAAGCATTAGATGAAAGGCAATGTTTTATACATGGACGTGTAACGTGTAACATTTGATTCTGGTGGCCTGGACAATTTTGGGAATGACTACGTGAGTCTTCCAAGAAGTTTATACTAGCATCATCAGAGATATTGCATTAGGCTAATATCGATAAGCCAAGAGATAATCATAGCCACAAGCGGTCAGTGCTTCTGCACTACATGCCAAGGGTCGTCGCTTGGAAGACAGCGAATGGGATGTACCAGAAATAACGTTATTAGAATATTCAGACTTGTTTCACATAGGTGGTCTGTTACCAGCTACAACCGCCACACAACATCACATTCCAACAGTCAAAAACGCACCAGTTCACAAGAAGGCATATAGAATACCAAAGAACATACATCTGAAGGTTGATGAATTTACAGATCAACAGCTAACTGAAAGCAGTATCAAACACAGCAGCAGTCTCTTGTCACCCAATATTGCGATTGTGCCAAAAAGTCATCCAATTGAACCAAGAAGTAGAGATTCCTTTGTGACTACTGTTTGCCAAATACACATTTTATGATAGATGCATATCCAATCACAAACATCATAGAAACATTGGACAACTTGGGACAATGTAAATATTTTTCACAATGGATATCAGAAGCAGTTATCATCAACTTGAAATATTTCCAGAAGACAGGTAAAACAGCTTACAAAGCACCATCAGGTCATTATCAACACCGCAAGATGCCATTTAGATCAGAAAATACTCCTTCTATGATACAATGCTTGTTAGAGTACCTTTGTGTGTTGAAACTGAAGATATATACAGTGCATGTTGACTATATAATACTTATATCAAGATTTATAAAAGCGAATGTTAATATTTCGACGATATATTCAATAGACTGACAACAGCAAGTCTTACTCTTAGTATAATGTCAAGTTGCTCAAACTAAAACTTGCCTCAGGTATATTATGTAAGAAGGGGTAAAGACAGATACTTGTCTCACATCAGGTGTGAGTGTGTAACGACAACTGTACATATAATAATTTTTTCTTTATGAATTTAGATAAATTAATGTAAGCAATGTTTTGAACTTCTTTTTCGGTCCGTATCGTTATGTTAAAGAGACTGTGAGTAACTTTTGAAATGAATATTATTATTTATGTTGGATTTCAAATAATGTGGTAATCAAAGGGAAGTGTATTTAATGTTAAAACTATTGTAAGATGTGAAAATTGTAATTTATACACTTGGTCCATACGTAGGTAATGCATTAGGATATGTGTAGTAGAAAACCTGTGGTGAATACCCTACCTGTAGGGGAGCGGGAAAAGGTGGAGGCAGGCGAGCGCGGGAAGACGCACACTGGCGCGGTTCGGCACAACGGGCTCAGTATAACAGTCGGAGGCGAGCAACAGTCGGAGTTGTGAATCGGTCAGAGGAACACGTACTGTACCGAGACGGCTACCCAGGAAAAGTGGATTCCATTGAGCCTCGGATGAACCGATTCCGACGACTACTTGGCATGGCTATATTCTGAGGCACAAAATTGGAAAGATTACGACGCTAAGAAGATGGAAAGTGCCGATGTAGTGTGAGCCTTAGCCGTGCTTGTATGTGTGCCGTGCTGCCCGCTATCTCGCTGCCCGCCAACCGCCGCACCGACTTGCACAGGTCAAACATTTATTTCATCTTTAGAAGTGTATCTGTGTGGACCAGTGTCGAAAATGTTTCTAACTGTTCAATAATAACGTGACTTTTACCAGAATTGCTTTAGCCATGACTTATCCTGATCACTGACCTAGACAGGGTCCTTACCTCGTATTGTGCAACCCGAGTATCCTGAACTGAAAGTTTAAAATTAGTGTTAATAAGAATTATCAGCAGACAAACCTATGCTATAAAGAAGTTCAAAGTTCTATGTGTTATTGCAAATGTTGGTAAAGAACAAAAGTATGACTAACTTGGAAGAGAGTTTTTTGAATTGAACTAGCGATGTTATATAATTAATCTGAGACAGAAATAATGACAGTTAAATTATTCAGAAGTAAGACAAAAGAGTAGTTATCCATAGATTGATAATTTTGAGTGTTAATTTGCCTTCAGTACTTAATAGTTTCAGTATAACGACCATAACAGTTTCAGCCCCCCCCCCCCCTTCTCTTGTCCATTCTTTCAAACCTTGAAATGTGCTGATCAGATTTGACCAGTAAAGTTAAGTTCTATATTAATCCTAAGTGTATTAGTGTCGTTTTCCAATTTTAATAGTGACATTGTATGTGTGCTTTCAAAACTGGTCATTCTGGGACAATCTATGCCCGATTTCAGTCTGATCAATATACAAAATGCCGTTCGTAGTAATCATTGCTGTGTGGTGTTGTGTAAATTTAGCTCGTCCAAATTAGTACAAAAAGAGAAAGCTTTAGCTCAGTGGATTTTTCTGGTTCCAAACTTTGCCATATAACGCATCATTACTACGTGTTACTATGCTTGTACATGCACCCACTTGTACAAGGAAAAACTCACTCATTGCCTAAGTAGGCTGGCGACCGAATTATTAATTATAGGTAGCATCTACTGTGTATACTTCTTATCCATGCGAACGAGCAATTATACTTTACATTTGCTTGATGCATCACTGTAGTTATTGACTGAGTACAAGTCCGATCTTGATTCTATTAGGTACACGCGGTCAACTTATGTACTAAAATCCTTGTTTATAAGGTGAAGCCCGTGAACTTATTACAGTACAGGCTTTATAGAGCTAACGTACGTCCAATTAGGACGGGGGCGTTACAAGTGATTATGCAACACTTCAGATAATGCAGTTGCAATGATTTCTTGGTTTATGTAACTGTTAACATAAATTTGTAAAGGAATTTGCTGAAAAAGCACAATCATTTTCTCAGTTACTTAAGAAGAGGGTGAAGTTTGAACAGACAGCAGAATTTCGAAAACATTTCAGAAATTGAATGGAGTACTGTTATCAGATCCTGTGTTAGTATTCCCTGATTTCGAGAAGGAATTAATATTTTCCTGAAACGCCAGTAGTAGTACATTAGGCTGTGTTCTGAGTCGGAATTTGAACAGGAAGAAACAACTTGGTGGCATATGCATATAGACAAGAGAACAAGGCTGATCGGAATTACTCAACAACCATAAGAGAGATGTAGACAACAACATATGAAATTTCGTACTGTATTTGTTACTTTTATGGTTGGAAATGTAAAGTGGTAACACATCATGCGTTCTTGAATTGGTTGTCAGTCCTAAAGATCTTTCAAATCGGTTAACATAATGGGCGTATGTGACGTTATGAGCGTTAAATGTTATGAACTTTCAACATAACGCCATTTGGTAGAAAGTACACAATCGTCACTGAAGATCACTTATTGAGGTATCTAATGATGGTTGCAATTCCGTATCAGAAAGTTAGTACCATCAAACGGAAACCGTTAACACCTGGATACTAAAATTAGATGTGTCAGAGAGCGAAATCTCACATCAAGGGAATAACTTTGGAGACAATTTGATGAAGGTATGCTGTTTACTGTGAATCAAGAAATTATATACCAGCCCATTCAATTTGCAAGTGAATGGACGAAAGGCAATAGTTTTCAATATAATCTCACTCAATATCGAAAGTGCTAAGCCATTACGTAAATATCGAGAATGAAGACAGGAATATCTATTTAAATTTTGCAGTCACTCGATATATCTGAAAATTTAACTCTGGAACAGGTGTTTAATCATATGAAATAGTGTGTTGTTGTTGTGGTCTTCAGTCCTGAGACTGGTTTGATGCAGCTCTCCATGCTACTCTATCCTGTGCAAGCTTCTTCATCTCCCAGTACCTACTGCAACCTACATCCTTCTGAATCTGCTTAGTGTATGCATCTCTTGGTCTCCCCCTACGATTTTTACCCTCCACGCTGCCCTCCAATACTAAATTGGTGATCCCTTGATGCCTCAGAACATGTCCTACCAACCGATCCCTTCTTCTGGTCAAGTTGTGCCACAAACTCCTCTTCTCCCCAATCCTATTCAGTACCTCCTCATTAGTTATGTGATCTACCCATCTAATCTTCAGCATTCTTCTGTAGCACCACATTTCGAAAGCTTCTATTCTCTTCTTGTCCAAACTATTTATCGTCCATGTTTCACTTCCATACATGGCTACACTCCATACAAATACTTTCAGAAACGACTTCCTGACACTTAAATCTATACTAGATGTTAACAAATTTCTCTTCTTCAGAAACGCTTTCCTTGCCATTGCCAGTCTACATTTTATATCCTCTCTACTTCGACCATCATCAGTTATTTTGCTCCCCAAATAGCAAAACTCCTTTACTACTTTAAGTGTCTCATTTCCTAATCTAATACCTTCAACATCACCCGACTTAATTCGACTACATTCCATTATCCTCGTTTTGCTTTTGTTGATGTTCATCTTATACCCTCCTTTCAAGACACTGTCCATTCCGTTCAACTGCTCTTCCAAGTCCTTTGCTGTCTCTGACAGAATTACAATGTCATCGGCGAACCGCAAAGTTTTTATTTCTTCTCCATGGATTTTAATACCTACTCCGAATTTTTCTTTAGTTTCCTTTACTGCTTGCTCAATATACAGATTAAATAACATCGGGGAGAGGCTACAACCCTGTCTTACTCCCTTCCCAACCACTGCTTCCCTTTCATGCCCCTCGACTCTTATAACTGCCATCTGGTTTCTATACAAATTGTAAATAGCCTTTCGCTCCCTGTATTTTACCCCTGCCACCTTTAGAATTTGAAAGAGAGTATTCCAGTCAACATTGTCAAAAGCTTTCTCTAAGTCTACAAATGCAAGAAATGTAGGTTTGCCTTTCCTTAATCTTTCTTCTAAGATAAGTCGTAAGGTCAGTATTGCCTCACGTGTTCCAGTATTTCTACGGAATCCAAACTGATCTTCCCCGAGGTCGGCTTCTACTAGTTTTTCCATTCGTCTGTAAAGAATTCGTGTTAGTATTTTGCAGCTGTGGCTTATTAAACTGATTGTCCGGTAATTCTCACATCTGTCAACACCTGCTTTCTTTGGAATTGGAATTATTATATTCTTCTTGAAGTCTGAGGGTATTTCGCCTGTTTCATACATCTTGCTCACCAGATGGTAGAGTTTCGTCAGGGCTGGCTCTCCCAAGGCCGTCAGTAGTTCCAATGGAATGTTGTCTACTCCGGGGGCCTTGTTTCGACTCAGGTCTTTCAGTGCTCTGTCAAATTCTTCACGCAGTATCGTATCTCCCATTTCATCTTCATCTACATCCTCTTCCATTTCCATAATATTGTCCTCAAGTACATCGCCCTTGTATAGACCCTCTATATACTCCTTCCACCTTTCTGCTTTCCCTTCTTTGCTTAGAACTGGGTTTCCATCTGAGCTCTTGATGTTCATACAAGTGGTTCTCTTATCTCCAAAGGTCTCTTTAATTTTCCTGTAGGCAGTATCTATCTTACCCCTAGTGAGATAAGACTCTACATCCTGACATTTGTCCTCTAGCCATCCCTGCTTAGCCATTTTGCACTTCCTGTCGATCTCATTTTTGAGACGTTTGTATTCCTTTTTGCCTGCTTCATTTACTGCATTTTTATATTTTCTCCTTTCATCAATTAAATTCAATATTTCTTCTGTTACCCAAGGATTTCTACTAGCCCTCGTCTTTTTACCTACTTGATCCTCTGCTGCCTTCACTACTTCATCCCTCAGAGCTACCCATTCTTCTTCTACTGTATTTCTTTCCCCCATTCCCGTCAATTGTTCCCTTATGCTCTCCCTGAAACTCTGTACAACCTCTGGTTCTTTCAGTTTATCCAGGTCCCATCTCCTTAAATTCCCACCTTTTTGCAGTTTCTTCAGTTTCAATCTACAGGTCATAACCAATAGATTGTGGTCAGAGTCCACATCTGCCCCTGGAAATGTCTTACAATTTAAAACCTGGTTCCTAAATCTCTGTCTTACCATTATATAATCTATCTGATACCTTTTAGTATCTCCAGGGTTCTTCCATGTATACAACCTTCTTTCATGATTCTTAAACCAAGTATTAGCTATGATTAAGTTGTGCTCTGTGCAAAATTCTACCAGGCGGCTTCCTCTTTCATTTCTTAGCCCCAATCCGTATTCACCTACTACGTTTCCTTCTCTCCCTTTCCCTACACTCGAATTCCAGTCACCCATGACTATTAAATTTTCGTCTCCCTTCACTATCTGAATAATTTCTTTTATTTCATCATACATTTCTTCAATTTCTTCGTCATCTGCAGAGCTAGTTGGCATATAAACTTGTACTACTGTAGTAGGTGTGGGCTTCGTATCTATCTTGACCACAATAATGCGTTCACTATGCTGTTTGTAGTAGCTTACCCGCATTCCTATTTTCCTATTCATTATTAAACCTACTCCTGCATTACCCCTATTTGACTTTGTGTTTATAACCCTGTAGTCACCTGACCAGAAGTCTTGTTCCTCCTGCCACCGAACTTCACTAATTCCCACTATATTTAACTGTAACCTATCCATTTCTCTTTTCAAATTTTCTAACCTACCTGCCCGATTAAGGGACCTGACATTCCACGCTCCGATCCGTAGAACGCCAGTTTTCTTTCTCCTGATAACGACATCCTCTTGAGTAGTCCCCGCCCGGAGATCCGAATGGGGGACTATTTTACCTCCGGAATATTTTACCCAAGAGGACGCCATCATCATTTAATCATACAGTAAAGCTGCATGCCCTCGGGAAAAATTACGGCCGTAGTTTCCCCTTGCTTTCAGCCGTTCGCAGTACCAGCACAGCAAGGCCGTTTTGGTTATTGTTACAAGGCCAGATCAGTCAATCATCCAGACTGTTGCCCTTGCAACTACTGAAAAGGCTGCTGCCCCTCTTCAGGAACCACACGTTTGTCTGGCCTCTCACAGATACCCCTCCGTTGTGGTTGTACCTACGGTACGGCTATCTGTATCGCTGAGGCACGCAAGCCTCCCCACCAACGGCAAGGTCCATGGTTCATGGTTCATGGTTCATGGTTCATGGTTCATGAAATAGTGTATGGCCAGAAAATACCGTGACCTTTCGTCGTGATTCACCCAAAATTGGGGATGCATGTTGAACCAGTACAAGTTTGCAAAATGGTTAAGAGAAGTTTGATACAGGGTAAGACGGGACGACACTAAGCCTTTGTAAAATCAGGAACCTACTGGGCGACGTACAAGTAAACTAGGTGGTGTACCAGTGGTTGTGTGCAGAAGGATTATCATGGGCATAATATTAATACCTTTAGGTACAGGAGGTAAGTTTCGGAACCAGCCTCCGACAACGGTAATTTTGTTCTCAAGACAACCGGAAGTGCTACTCACACTTCACTAGTAGAGAATTAAGTTAACATATTCAACATCCGAGAGTTGGCAGTCAAAGTCACAAACCTGTAGAACACGTTATTGGAATTGTACAAAGAGGCCATGAAAGGAGGAGTATGGCAAGAAGCAGAAAACAAGTATCGAGAGTTAATGTATTCCTATGAAAAATTAAGTGCTCAGTTGCAGAAACTGATGGAAGTATTTCTGCAATCAGTAATACGAAAGAAAAGAGGATGGTTAGACGGAGGTGGAATGTTATCAAAAACAGTGTAGCGACAGCAGACAGTGGGGACATAGTAAGCTTGAACAACACGGTAGGAATCGTATAGAAGTTGGCAGAAGGTACAACACGAATGGCGGCTTGGGACACAACGAAGCTAGCAGACATGGAACAAGAGACAACGAATATTACCAAAACAGTGCGAGAATTAACGAAAGAATCACAGCAGTACACACGGAGCACTGTGGATACACTGAATAGTGATCTAAAAGAGACGCAAAGTCACCTATGAGAACTTGATGAAAGGATTGTAGTAGTGAAGTTATTGCGAACATTAGCAGACAGTTTGGGAGATGCAAAGCTCTAAGTTGAGACGTTGTAAGAAGTGGTTCCTCACGCCACCGATGGACCACTGTGTGCACACTGCTAACCGCACAGCAATTTCACCTAGGATTACAAGAAGCACAATGGGACTTTCCCACAGAGTTACAGCATATCGTACCTGTAACAGGGAAATATATAGCCTTGCTCTATCACAAATCTCCTGTTAACATCAGTACTGAGCGATCTAGTTTGTGAAACATCATACAGTTTCTAGTGGTAGGCATAAACGCACTATAACAATGTTTTACGATCTGACCTTATCTGATTAAGTTTGATCCTGTCAATAAATGGGTACAAGTACAGAATCACCAAATGGTATTGATCACAGAACCAAAAGATCCTCACGTACTTAGGCCCATAACAGATTTAAACAACTTTTCCAGAGAATGTGTTGTCACTTGTCCAGCAGAGTAGTGCAGAGTAACGAAAAATTCAAGTAGCAGAGTGAGGAAGGGAAGTACTAGCATCACAGCCTCATTTTCAGAAAACTGGGGACCACTGAATTTAATTCATATTTTCTGAAACAGTGATTGTGAGCTGTTACAGAAACGGGAAATGAACATGGATGACAAAATTATAACTGCGAAATTGCAGATTATTCATGAACGGTGTCAAGTGTAACGTAGCTGGAACACACTTCCATTTTTCAGTTACTATCACAGGAGCGGCAATGTTTGTCTTTTCTGGACCAATGTTGTATTGACTGGAAGAACCATCATGCATATTACCGGCACAGAACATAACCTTCCTTGCAAAACCCTGGGTTCCAGTCTACTACACTCTTTAAAGACCTGAAATTCTCTAAAAAGCAAAGAATTTGAGTTGTCCAGCTGGTGCATCATGTAAAACAATCTCTTGAGAAATTCAGACAAAGCGTAATAGCCGTTAATGCGTCCACAAGTATTATCCTGATTCTAGTAATCAGTTGTGCAGTTTAGTTCTGCTTAAAATGCAAAGTATCCCATCTAAATGAACCACTGAACCTTCAAATCTCGATGAAATACCCACTGATAAGAGATAAAGATAGAAGCTGTAAAATGTGTTAGTAGGAGAAAACAGACAAAAATACAACATAATTGGGTAATTAAATTAAAAGAGACTAAGAATAAGAGCCTTACGGTTCTGCTCAAGATGAAAACAAGGGATTGAGCTCAGAGTAATTTTAAATTGTAAATACCTAACATGAATTATTTAGGAATAAAGGAATCAACTCACCAAAAGCCAGAAGCACTGTGTCATTGATAAGCGCCCAAACAAAAGGTAAGGAGCTTGTCCAGCTTTCGACATTTTCCCAGCTGTAGGAGAAACATGCACACAAAAACACACACACACACACACACACATACACACACACACACACACACACACACCTACATGCACACGACTGTCTCGCCGCAGTGTGCTTAGTCGACTGCTAGCTCTTTACTGGCCCATGTTGAGTGTACTGGGGTGAGTTGGTGGTGTGGTGTTAGATGGACATGTGAGATTCTGGCAGCTAGTGGGAGAGTGGGGAGTCGTCTGTGAGCTAGCCAGGTCTTCAGGTAGAGGGGACAGGTGGCACATAGCTAGGCATGTGATTTCATAGATCAGGGGTGACACAGCAGCACACAATTAGCTGCTGTGGGGACACATACTGGCCGAGGTACTGAGGTGGGGGATGGTGCACACACACACGCACGCACACACAAACACACACACACACACACACACACACACAATTTGGCGGTGGATGGACAGGCAGCGATTTACCTTAGGTTTAGGCCAGGAACATAACAGGACTGAAGGATGTGGTGTAAGGACTACTCCCATCTGTGCAGCTCAGAAAAACTGATACAAGTTTACTGATGAAATCTTTATAATCTAGACCCAAGATCAGAGCACCTGAGCCTTATGTTGCTCCACAACCTCAACACTTTCTCTTCCATCCACTTCACGTGGTCCTCCTCCACTCATCGTGCCACATTCTGAGAGGTTGATCTCCTCCTCTCAGATGGCTCTATCCACACTTTAGTCCACTTCAGATGCACCCATCAACAACAATATCTGAATTTCGACAGCTGCCACTTCTTTGACACCAAATAATCTCTCCCATACATCCTGGATCCCACGGTAGATGCATATGCATTGATGAGAACTCCCTCACCTAGTAAGCTGAAGGCTTCACAAAGGCCTTTAAGACAGGCAATACCCACCAGACATAATAACAGATTTCTTGTGTCATAACGTAACACCCACCTGTTCCTTACATCCATCCCAAGAACCAAACACAAAGAAGCGCTCCCCCTCCCCTTGTCACCCAATTTGACACTGTTCCTCACAAGCGACTTCTAATCAAGCTGCAGGCCTATGGGGTATCGTCTCAGTTGTGCGACTGGATTCGTGATTTCCTGTCAGGAAGGTCACAGTTCGTAGTAATAGACGGCAAATCATCTAGTAAAACTAAAGTGATATCAGGTGTTCCCCAGGGGAGCGTCCTGGGACCTCTGCTGTTCCTGATCTATATAAATGACCTGGGTGACAATCTGAGCAGTTCTCTTTGGTTGTTCGCAGATGATGCTGAAATTTACCGTCCAGTAAGGTCATCCGAAGACCAGTATCAGTTGCAAAGCGATTTAGAAAAGATTGCTGTATGGTGTGGCAGGTGGCAGTTGACGCTAAATAACGAAAAGTGTGAGGTGATCCACATGAGTTCCAAAAGAAATCCGTTGTAATTCGATTACTCGATAAATAGTACAATTCTAAAAGCTGTCAATTCAACTAAGTACCTGGGTATAAAAATTACGAACAACTTCATTTTGAAAGACCACATAGATAATACTGTGGGGGAGGCGAACCAAAGGTTGCGTTTCATTGGCAGGACACTTAGAAGATGCAACAAGTCCAGTAAAGTGACAGCTTACACTACACTCGTTCGTCCTCTGTTAGAATATTGCTGCGCGGTGTGGTATCCTTAACAGGTGGGATTGATGGAGGGCTTCGAAAGGGCAGCTCGTTTTGTATTATCACGTAATAGGGGAGAGAGTGTGGCAGATACGATACGCCGTTAGGATGGAAGTCATTAAAGCAAAGACGTTTTTCGTCGCGGCGAGATCTATTTACGAAATTTCAGTCACCAACTTTCTCTTCCGAATGCGAAAATATTTTGTTGAGCCCAACCTACATAGGTAGGAATGATCATCAAAATAAAATAAGAGAAATAAGAGCTCGAACAGAAAGGTTTAGGAGTTCGTTTTTCCCGCGCGCTGTTCGGGAGTGGAATGGTAGAGAGATAGTTTGATTGTGGTTCGATGAACCCTCTGCCAAGCACTTGAATGTGAATTGCAGAGTAATCATGTAGATGTAGATGTAGATGCACCCTGAACTGTAAGAACTGAACCACGTCCTTGGTCAGAGCTTTGATTTTCTATCACCATGCTCTGACTTAAGGTAATTCCTACCTTAGATACTTCCAAACCCTCCAAAGTGGTGACCCACCACCCACTCCACTGCCAAAACATCCTAGTCTATCCTTATGCCACTCTCACCCCTAATACCCTGTCACAGGGATCATAGCCCTGTGAAAGACCAAGGTACAAGACCTGCCCAATCCACTCACCCAGCACCACCTACTCTAGTCCCATCACAGGCCTATCCCATACCATCATAGTGTGGGTCACGTATGAGAGCAGTGATGTTATATACTAGCTCTGCTGCAGCCACTGTACAGTGTTTTACATTGGTATGACAACCAACCAGCTGTCAACTACAATGAATGTGCGCCACAAAGCTGTTGTCAAAAACAAAATGGACCACCCAATGGTACAACATACAGCAGAGCACAATAAGTGGCTTCTTCAGAACCTGTGCCATCTCGATCCTCCCCAACTACTTTTCTTAGCTGCACAGATGGGATCTATCCTTACAGCACATCCTTCATTCCTGCGACCTTCCTAATCTAAATTGAATGTAACCTCCTCCACCCCCACTCTCCACCTGATAGTGTGTGTGTGTGTGTGTGTGTGTGTGTGTGTGTGTGAGTACATAATCCCTTGTTCCAGTACCCCCACCTAATTTGTGTCCCACATCAGCCAGTTGCATGCTCTTACCACATACTGTAGTCTGTGAAACAGAGTGTTTTCTGCCACCTGCCCCCTTCACCTGCACTCTTAGCTAGCCCACAGGTGGTTCTGCACTGTCTCATGAGCCAGTAGACGCTTCGCCCAACCCCTACCCTGCCTTGTGCCTTTCTTCTTTCACCACCCCACCGTACCTCACACACCCACCTCACCAACACTCACTCTGGGCCAGTGAAGAACTGGCAGTCGACTGAGAACAATAAGGAGAGTGTGCACGTGAGTGAGTTTGTGTGTGTGTGTGTGTGTGTGTGTGTGTGTGTGTGTGTGTGTGTGTGTGTGTGTGGGTGTGTGGGTGGGTGGGTTGGTGGGTGGGTGGGTGTGTGCGTGGGTGCGCATTTTTTCCAACAGCTAAAAGAAGGATGTGCATTCAGCAAGGTAGCCAAGCTATGTATCTTTCGTTGGTGTACCTTTTGGTAAGTTATCTCCTTCATTCCTAAATAGTCTGTGATTGTGAACCAGAGCTCTCTGTACATTAAAATACCTATCATGTACAGACTAGTTTGGTAGTGGACAGAAAAAGTAAACTCTTGATGAATTCGTTTATGAAGAGGGGAATATTGTAGCACAGAGCAAAAAAGGATAAGAAATTAAATTTTACTTAAGTTCACATTAGCACAGCCACAGGTAACACCAGGTAGAGGTGGGGAGAAGTATTCAACGATGCACATGAACAAGGACCACTGACGACCAATACAGAAGTGGCCCACATTCAGCTATAAGGAACAGAGCCTCACGCTATTACATCCTGCCTATCTCTATAAATATTGCAGTTCTCCATCTCTGAATTCAGTTGGTCATTGGGACCTGTGACGTTCACACCAAAGCGATCGATTGAATGACTATTACAGTACCGTAACGTCCATATACGAGATATACCAGCACTTCTCCCACACACGCTGCTTGCCATTTCCAAGATAGCAACATCTATATATCCATGACCTGCTGGTAATGGAACTTTGCATTAGCACCACATCACTGCTGGGGAGTTTGAGGGTCTGCCAACACCAGTACATCTCGCAGTGCTTGTCACATTATGATCATGATTGCCTTGTGTGAGGGCCACCCATTGCCTCTGTTCTGATCAACGTAGCAGGTACATCTTGGTGCCATGCATACCTGTCCAGCTACATTATTGCCAACAGTGCAGTACATTCTAATGGACCATCAAAGGTCACATCATCTTCTGGAGTGTGCTCGAGGACGCTCTGACAGTGTGAGGCATACTCTTTCACTACAGTTTCGCATGTAGACAGCCAAGTGGTAGATTGCAAGACTTCAGCTAAACTGCTGGGGTAGCGGCCTTGGCGACCAGCTGAGCTAAGCTGACAATAGGAGTTAGCGAAGTTCCATCTTACCACTCTAGCGTCAGCTGAGAACGAGTAAAAGACACTGAACTGTCAACTGGGATCAATAAATGTTAACTTTCTAATCATGTTTTACCAGCAGGAAATTGCTCCTATTAGAGTTAATAAACTCGTGGGTTAAAAAGACTCTGACTGAAAAGTGAGCTACCAGTTTGCCTTATTGTACCTTCCTCAGCATCTTTAATAATTTTAGCAAAAATATTGGCATGCAAAACTTGTTTGTGCTGTTTTTAATACGCAATTGACGTCTCACTCCCTCAAGCTACCCTAACTGTAACTCGCTGACATCCATTAGTCCATCGCTGTCAGTCGCTCATAACCAGACATTCCCACTTGACCATTCCCAGTCACTCATTCAGTGCAGCTCATTGCCATTATCTCTTTCGTCTCTCTGTCACGGTCTCCTATCTCACAGCGACAGTCTCCTTCGTTCTGTCATACTACTACTGTCACTATATTCCTCTAGCTCTCTCGTACTGCTGCTACGTCATTGACTCCTTTCCATTGCTGCTGTCTCTTCCCACTACCTCTCTATTCCTCGATATCGTTGTCACAGACTCTGTCTCTCATTACCGCTGGCTCCCACCAACTTCCTCACTCTTCTTCTCTTTATTACTCTCCCATTGGCATTGTCTCCTCCAGTCTTTTCTTAGCACTGTTCTGTCAGTGTCAGTCCTGTTGCTCTGCCACTGTCACTCTCTTTCTGTCACACTGTGGTTGTCTCCTACGCTCTTTCTATCACACAATCACCGATTAGTATCTACCAGTATTTATTACTTTTCTGTCTCTTTCCCAGTAACACTGCCGCCTCCTCATTCTGCATAAAAATTCGCGAATATGTTCACACACCAAAGTTTTGGGGAAAATTTTAAAGGTACTGAGGAACGTAAAACGAGGGAGCTCGTACCTCACTTTTCGGTCAAACTTTTGGAACACCTGCATATCAGCCTTTTTGTGCTCTGATAGGAACGTTTTCCCTCTGGTTCTTTTCTTGTCCATGCTGCAGCAGAACATGTCACTCATATTAAACTTCATTGGTCAGTAAAATTTGGATAGTATACGTATGTGAAATTGAAATGACGTATAACTGGTTTTACACTTCGGATTGGATTTTATGTACAAAACAATTTTAGAGGTGCTTCAGTACTACAACATAGGTTTCCCAGAGCCCCTCTGATGATAACAAAGACACTGTGCAGCATATTTGTCCGTACTATGTCACTTTCTAAAGTATGTTTTCGCCTCACACCGGTTATTACATGCATATTCTACTGGTACAAGTATGGTAAATTTGAACCTCTGTACCTGGGACACAGATGAAGATATGAAGAAAATTTTCATAGTCATCCCAGAATACGCGGCTCGGTCTTGGTACCCAAAAACCCTGCTTTCCTGGTTTTCTCAAGAGCCATGAACTAAATGGTGCCTCCGTTAGCCCGTTAAAGAGGACCTTGGACCTTTCTTTCTTTTTTTTTTGTCATCCGCATTCGGACTGATCTGATGCAGCCCGCCCGAATTTCTCCCTGTGCCATCCTATTCACCTCAGAGTAGCAACATACGACTTCAATTATTTGCTGAGTATGTTACAATCTCTGTCTTTCTCTCAGTTTTTACCCTCTACTGCTCCTTCTAGTACCATGGAAGATATTCTCTGATATCCTAATAGATATCCTACAGGGTGTTCCTTATTTTCCGACTTAATATTTTTGAGCGCCCACTCCCCAACATTCTCTGAATAAGTCTAAAAAAATGTCTGCACAAAATTTCGTTGCGACAGAAACATTGTAACCTGTGCCGACCTGAGGACAAATGTTCGCAACCTTGCGCTCTCGTCGACTCAGCTTTCCAGTACGTGCATGTGCAGTGCAGTGAGTTGTTTTCTTGTTACCAACCGTACTGCACGTACTTTCTGATCGCTATCTAAGATGTCACACCACCTGCGCATTACCACGGCACTTGGACTTTTAGTAGGCGGTATAAAACACCAAATAACGGCACCCAAGTTACCATCAAATGGACAAGTGACAGATGCTTTTTTTTATGTTATACGGGAAGTAAAATTAACCGTTAGTGAAAGTGCTCATCTTGTAGTTCTCGAGTGCATTATATTTTGGTAGAAGGCAAGAATTCCGGCAAGAGATATTCAGCATTGTTCATAAAAAGTTACTAACTTGTATTCGAAGATGAGAAAATTGCTAAATTCGAAAAAAAAAACTGTCAAGATGTATTAAAGAGCCGTCAAAAGTTCATAAGCCTTGAAAATAAACTTGGCACAAATGGAACCGCACAAAATGTTATATTGAATGGACCTATATTTTTGTCAATGTTCCATAAAAAATCAGTTTGGAAGCAGACCGGATATTTTTACTGCGACAGGAAGAATCAGGACGTAAAGGCTTCCTTGCGGAAGTGGATCGAATACTTGCAGATAATGAAGAAAGCGCGAAACATGGAAAATTGGAAGATGAAGAAAAGCAAGAGAAACAAAACTACACAGCATCTACGACTATATCTTCCGCTGTACTTCCTCCTTCATAATCTAAAGAAGCATTTAAGTAATTTTGGTGTTCAGATGAAAGTTACAGACGCTGATGATGGTGATTTGTTACAACGAACTTAGGACCGTAGTTCACTGGATAACGCTGGAAGGTGAGGTACCAATGGTCATATTACTGAAAAATTTCGTTCTTAGGGACTTGTATTTCTGTACTGCTGAATTTCCGTGAACATTTTTGTATTTTGTTCTGTTATCGATGGTTTCTTTGCAGTTACATTTCTTGTAATTACGATTTTATTTCCAACTGGTCTAAATGCCCATTTTAGAGATGTTCATTCCTCTTCAACTGAACTGTCTACTGAATTACTGGTTATTACAGGAACTATAGCCTTAGAGATTTTCGAGCGTATCTCTACATTCCTTAGCACTTCCGTGTCTTAGCACTTCCGTATCCCACTTCTTTGGGCGTTTATTCTTCCCAGAACCTATAATATTAGAGAACTTGAAGCGTACCTTTACATTCCTTAATACTTCCATATACCACTTCTTTGCGCATTGATTCTTCCCGACTAGTCTCTCAAACTTTAAACAACTCTTCATCATTACTAAATTGTGACTGGGATCTATACCTGCCCCTGGGTACGCCTAACAATCGAATATCTGATTCTGGAATCTTTGCCTGACCATGATGTAATCTACCCGAAATCTTCCCGTATTTCCCGGCCTTTTCCAAGTATACCTCCTCCTCTTGTGATTCTTGCACAGAGTATTCGCTATTACCAACAGAAATTTATTGCAGAACACTATTAGTGCTTCTCATCTCTCGTCCCTACTACCAAGCCATATTGTCCCGTATCCTTTATTTGTTCTACTCCCTCCCCTGCAAATGCATTCCAGTCACTCTTTACTAAATGATTTCCATCTCTCTTCTTGTATTTCATTACCCGATCGATATCCTCATATACTTTCTCTCCCTTTACGTCCTCTGCTCACGACGTCGATGTGTGTACATGAACTATAGC
Source organism: Schistocerca nitens (assembly GCF_023898315.1). NCBI lineage: Eukaryota > Metazoa > Arthropoda > Insecta > Orthoptera > Acrididae > Schistocerca > Schistocerca nitens. The sequence goes on along the minus strand of NC_064617.1, from coordinate 418,693,717 downwards.
CGCCAGTCTTTTATTTGCTGCCGATTGTGATTAGAACAATTCTTTTACTGAACTCTTCACAGTAACTCATTCTCTGCCTTATCTTCCTATTCATACTGAATCCTACTCCCTTTGTAGTATTTGCCGTTGTTTTTATATTACCCTACACTCCTCTGACCATTCCTCTACTTCGGTTCACTGATCTCCACTGTATCTAGACTGAGCCTTAGCGTTTCCCTTTTCAGATTTGCTACCTTCTCTACAACATTTAAATTTCTGACATTCCACGCCACGACTCGTAGAACGTTATTCTTTCGTTGATTCCTCCACTTGTCTTGTGATTCGCAGTTCTTCGCAGTGAGATGAACTGCGAATTCGAATTTCGTTTTTCAGACATGACTGGTCACACTGAAAGGGTCTGAGTACCTGAGCATTGCTGTAACGAGTTCTTGTATACGTCCACCATTCAGCGTGCACTGTTGTAGTGTGTTTCCCTTTCAACTGAAGAAAACGCATTGGTGCATGATACCGCATTTGATCGATGGGTTGCGCCATTTTGCTTTTGGCACCTCTAGCTACGGGATTGTGGCATGGATATTTTAGAGTGTACTGGGACTACAGACATGTAACAAAACAAAAACAACGATAATTACAAGGTTATGACTACACGTTTATGTACTTGTGTGGCGTTTTAATAAAATTCCCGTTTACAGTTTGACACCTATATTTGTAAAGGATTTACATAACAGTGATATCTCATTGTCGACCGCAAAACATGCAGCACAATAAATTTTAACGGGTTTTATTACATTAGCAGATACGTCATTTCGCAAAGAACAGCTTTTCATTTATAACAACGATGACGAAACGTAATACGTTTAATATTTTGGAATAAACCGTCTACTCTTTTCGTGAAAGGATTTAGAGTAGCTGCGAGGTACTCGAAATAATACATAGGTTCGGACCCCAAATACGTAGATACGGAAGGCGGCTAACAGCTTAAACTCTCTGTTGTTGATATAGCGTGACTATGCAATATTTCTATGGTTTTCACTTCGTATTGTCTGGCATGTTCTTTACGGAAATAAAATTCAAATAAAGGTAGGTGTAGTAACAAAAAACCGATGTGTGTGCGCTGACAGTTGATAATTCTTTATGCGTTATCTGAGGCCTAGTTAATGGGGGATTCATAATAATACAGTACAGAATACGGCTTTCTTAGTCGCTTTAAGAAACATACTACAACAAAACAATAAAGACACACGGTGACATGCAACGGCAAATGCACGTACACCATTAAAGCGACCAGTTACTTTTTCAGTGTCATGCTAGCGTACCGCCAAATCTCTTCTGCCGTCTGGATGTAAAATGTGAGGGCAGCACAGGGTAAAGGCGCCTGTACTTGGGCAACACACCAGTGTGTGTTTACACGCTTTCTATAGTATGCAGAAAAGTTTTTTTCCCCAGAAGTGCTTTTTTCCCAGCAGTGCTATCTCCTTTGAAGTGTGGAATTATTTCATTACGTCTCATGATCAATTTTAACATTTGTGAATCGTTAACAGGACACTTCGGCTATAGCCCTATTGACGTTTCCAGGTGTTGCTTTCTCTTTATTACTATATGGTGTCGTCTATGACGGCGCGTGGGGATCTCACAAACTGCCATTGTTCTGGGTTGACTGTTTACGTGCACCCTAGGTGTCGTGGTGTTGCCTTTAAGTTTTCGACTGCCTTAAGAAGCTTCCTGGTATGATGCTTGATCATTTCGCTGATAGGGGCTACGTTCAGTTCTTCGTGTAATTCCCTGCCTCAGGTCCATCAGGGCGCTCTCAGTATTGCTCTCAAGTATCAGCTTTGGATTACTTCGAGTATTTTGATGTTTGGCGGGCCGTACCCGAGGAGAAACTTTCGTATATCATAGCCGGTTGACGTTCATGTTAACACTTGACAGTAAGGGAACCAGGTCGTTAATAATTTTGTCCTCCTTTGTTTGAATATGTGTCCTGAATATGAACGACTCATCGACTATCATTCATAGGTATCTAACCTGGATGGTCCACAGGACGTCTGTGTTGTTAATTAACAGCCTGTTTCTCAAGTACCGTCTTCTACGGGTAAACACGACAGGGAGTGTTTTGTCTGCGTTGAACCTTATTATGTCGTTCTTTTCCCACTTTCTGTGACGCTCAGCTATCTCTGGAGGCGAGTTTTTGCCGCGTTTACTTGACAGCTGCTGGCGACCAAGGCAGTGTTGTCTGAAAATTATGCTACTGCTATTTGTGGCGAGGCAGACAATCAGTAGATACTGTTTATAGTTTGAACAGATTTTATATTAACTGCACGGATGTGTTAGTATTGGAAATGCCACGACTTGTGGTAATTGATCCATTACTGAGGAGTTGCAGTTACGGTTTGGAAATGTTGCTTGGCAGACTGTGAGCAGTTCGCAAAGCACTAATCTGAATCTGTGAATCCTCCGCGCTTCATCACAGTGCGACGACGAACCCAAAGATCGACAGGGAAAGCGACTTTTTCTGGAAGACGCCGTGGAGTTCTGCTAATCTTCATACGACGTTCAACAGCAAACAGAGTGGGTTGACATGATTTTGCACCGTTCTCCACAGTTCCTGAACGTAATGATATAGCCACGTACCTGAATGCCTAGCTTTACGTCGAGGTAATGCGCAGTTTATTTCACGGAAGTGGACTTCCAGAAATGTGGACGTGCTGTAGATTTGCCGATATGTACCGGTGGCTGATAGTGAGATTTTTGTCTACATAGATAACCTGATGCCGTTTCAGAACTCATGGAGTTGGGCGAACAGTCATGCCTTGCGTACTGACAACTATGTTGTTGTTGTTGTTGTTGTTGTTGATGATGATGATGATGATGATGAAGGTGATGACGACGACGACGGTTTTTGGCGCTCAACTACCTGATCATGTACTAACAAAAGAGGGCTTCTGTGAAAAATAACTTTACAGTGGTGGGATACAAGTTAAAAATTTTTGGACTACACGTGGCAATATCACTTTCTGTGAGGGCGCTTATGGTAGAGCAGACGCTCGCCATTACCGAAACTGCTTCAGTTAATACTGCCTTCGGCTAAAATCTGTATTGAACAAGTGAGCCTAAAACGTAAATACGTTTTTAAATAACTAAATTATTTGGCCTAAATAAAGTTTAACAGCATTGTCTACCAAGAGAGCCTGTAGTGAGGTAGCAGAAGAGATACTGATGGAAGAGCGGCTGTTAGGGCGGGTCGTGAGTCGTGGATGGTCAAATTTGTAGGTAGAGCATATGCTTGGTAAAGGAAGAAGGCCTAGGATGGTGTCCAGACCAAGTACAGAGTTTTAATCTCCCAGGAATGTTCAGAATTACGTGTAATGTGATTCCATTGACCAAAACTGAAAGTTTGAATGATTGTTTCATGGGACCTCAATAGCTCGTGCACATGCTCAAACACCTAAATAAAATTGTGGTAGTCGTAACATAAAATGTTACTTACAAAAATGAAGAGTTTTTGGATACAACCCGTAAATATTTCTCCAGGTGTGGCTGACCACAAATATAAAGAACGGAAAAAAAACATTTAACCACTAAAATCTGTTCCCCCAACAGCTGTGGGAGGCATCCTGATACCTCAAGAAATTTTATAATCATCTTACACTCGTCATCTCTTAAATATAGGGCATATGTCTCGAAAGCCATTTAAGACTCTCAGGTCTCAGTTAAAATAAGACGCAGTGTCATAGTGAGATATAACGCGATACATTGGGAGACATCGACTGAGACGCCAGGAATTCATTAACCGTACGGTATCGTTTGCTACTATGCAGGAAACACGAAGGTGCCAGTGTAACTGTGAGATGGAGTTGTGCCGACATTTTCAGTTTAGGCTTATGTACATTGTCAACCAGATTCTCCCCTACGATATGCCGGACAACATATGTGCGGCAGTTGGGACCAACAGGCAAGAAATGCAATGACTTCAAAGGGAGAAAGAACCGAATGTTTTTCAGTTGATAATAGCCCCATAACAGATACTTGTAAACCTCATGGTGAAAAAATTGTAGTGTGTTGTCCGCAGCACTGATCCTTGCACTAAACCAGTACTGATGAAAATTCCATTCTAGACTCGTGCGATGTTCTTCGTTACAGGTACGCCCAGACCCAATATGACGTTTCGCACACGAACGTCGTACGCACCTGATACGTGCTGGAAGGAGTCCTCGAATACTTCTCACAGTACCGTCGACCCATTGCATCCTGCACTAAACCCCAAAGTTTAAGAGTCGTCGACTGTCCGTGCCGAAACCCGAATAACACTCAGGGTATATTGTTCCATTTGCATATGCTCGTTTTATGAAAATCACGGAGTCTCAGAATCACCGCATTCAGGCGCTTGCATACTGTAGTGCCAATACCGTGAAACGATATCTACTGACGTGATAATCAAAATCTGAAGAATAAAAGAGTTAAAGGAACCCAGAAAAGAAAACCAAATGTAGTGCACAAATCACTAATTAAAGTAAATGAAAATTTGGAGTATTGTGGACTTAAAATTGGAATATTGTGGACTTTCTAAACATACAGGTTATATTGAAGAACTATCTAGACCTAAAATTTTACCACTTCGAGACATTTGTTAAACTCGAAATGGGCAGCGCCGTTTAATTTTGGATATCATACCGGCGTACTACGGTAGTGTTGCTCCGGGTTTACATGAGTCAGGACTATGAACTTACAACAAACATATTACGAATCTTTAAGTTTTCGAGATGGTAATACATTGTGACTTTTCCTCGTACACTGCTGCTTGCTTGCTTGCACGTGAGATCTCTGCAGGGACACACACACACATACACATACACACACACACACACACACACACACACACACACACACACACACACACACACACACACACACACACACACACACACTGAATTGAGACAGCCACCAATAGGCTAACTGGTAGAGAAATCTTTGGGTGTCTCCGGTACCTGCCTGCATCTATAGTAACCACTACCTTGTCACGTTTCCATGTCCTTGCACAGTTCCCAGCTGTGGGTTGCATCTTTCTGGTGCAGCTTTTTTAGATGTTAGTTGGTCATTTGGTCAGCTCCTGCAGTCTTTCTCGTAGACAGGTTTACAAGACAGGCAGTTCGCTTATTGTGGAGTAAAGAAGCCGATCCCATTGCCTTTATTTGAGAACTACATTCGTTTGGATAAGCAAGCAGCTAGCTTAACGTTCTTCACGTAATCGCTATGGATGGTTAGAAGGTTTATGTTCAGTTCAGCTTGGAGCAGATGCAGCGTGACGCTTTCCACTTTTAACCTTTGTAATGTGTGTAACTCCTCTGCTGTACAGTCCCTGACGTACATCCAATGTGACACACAATACGCCAGACAATACTGTAGTGAGCGCAGATAAACTCAAAATGAGTACTAATCTTTCAGACTCATAATACGTCAGATAAAACTGTACTACTAAAAAGTTTGATAAACTCAAGATGCAGTCTGTTTTATTGCATTTATTTGATAAGTAACGTGGTAACATTTAGTTTATTGCTGCTGCAGCAAAACTCCATCAGCAAGAGTAGCGTCTCGAAGAAGTTGGACAGAGGATCCCCTGGAGCTGAAGTGGCCTCGTCCACTACGAACACGCCCGGTGCCGGCCCAGCTTGAGTTCTCAGTGAACCTGGCTGCCACGACGGACGACGTTGCAGCGTCTTCCACCAGCAGTGATAACCAGCATGACCTGACGCCACCTCTTAGGCTGTGCTCTAACGCTCCAACCGCCGTATACAAAGCGGTGGTGTCACTGCCGAAATCTGCAGACAGGTAATGAAATGAGAACGCGTTTGTCCCAGGCCTGAGATCCCCTTATTTGGCCAAGTGGCATTAGTACTTACTTACCTTACTTCTGCGCACTGCTTAGACATCGCCATCTGCTTCAGTTTTTGCCCTCTTGTTGTTTTTGCAACACCTCTTCTTCTTTATGACAACGCGATGTCCTCTTGGCTTGCTTGTACACTACTAGATGCTAACCATCCGATGTCCTCTTGGCTTGCTTGTACACTACTAGATGCTAACCATCCGATGTCCTCTTGGCTTGCTTGTACACTACTAGATGGTAACCATCCGATGTCCTCTTGGCTTGCTTGTACACTACTAGATGCTAACCATCCGATGTCCTCTTGGCTTGCTTGTACACTACTAGATGCTAACCATCCGATGTCCTCTTGGCTTGCTTGTACACTACTAGATGCTAACCATCCGATGCCCTCTTTGACTGGCCTTACAGTATTATAAGTTAACGATCCCATGCCTTCTTCCATTAGTTGTTCACTACTACGTGCTAACGATGCGATTGCCTCTTAGCTTGGCTGTACACTTTCACAAGCTCTGCTCCCATCCAAGTGCCAGCGAGACTCTAGTGTAAAATAGCCAGCGCTTTCTCTTTTATAGCTGTACAAGAATACACTGGGTGATTTCCACGGAAACGACCGCTGACGTCATTCATCGCCCATTGTCTATGATTATTTCGGCTAAATGCTATAGTATTATACTTTATTTCAAGGCCTACCAAACGATGAAAGATACATTACTTCATTCATTAGGCTTTAAATTTTCCATTTATACTGAGAACTTTCAGATTATGTTCGTCAGATTAATTTTACACAGCTTATAAACACATTCCCAGACGTCACTTATTAATCTTTTCAGACACTCCATTATTCCCCTCACTTTCGGCAAGAATGTCACCTGGCACAACCTCGCTGCATTTAGTGTTTTAGTGGTAATGAGGGATGTGTGCCAGCAGCTGAACCAGTGGAACCCCAGCCGGAAGGAATCAGTTGGACATTCATACAGGGTGATTCAAAAAGAATACCACAACTTTAGGAATTTAAAACTCTGCAACGACAAAAGGCAGAGCTAAGCACTATCTGTCGGCGAATTAAGGGAGCTATTAAGTTTCATTTAGTTGTACAAAAGGCAGAGCTAAGCACTATCTGTCGGCGAATTAAGGGAGCTATTAAGTTTCATTTAGTTGTACATTTGTTCGCTTGAGGCGCTGTTGACTAGGCGTCAGCGTCAGATGATGCTAAGATGGCGACCGCTCAACAGAAAGCTTTTTGTGTTATTGAGTACGACAGAAGTGAATCGACGACAGTTGTTCAGCGTGCATTTCGAACGAAGTATGGTGTTAAACCTCCTGATAGGTGGTGTATTAAACGTTGGTATAAACAGTTTACAGAGAATGGGTGTTTGTGCAAAGGGAAAAGTTCTGGACGGCCGAGAACGAGTGATGAAAATGTAGCACGCATCCAGCAAGCATTTGTTCGCAGCCCAGGAAAATCGACTCGCAGAGCTAGCAGAGAGCTGCAAATTCCACAATCAACTGTATGGAGAGTCCTTCGGAAAAGGTTAGTTATGAAACCTGAACGTCAACTACCCGAGGCGATGGATCGGCCGCCAGGCAGCCCGTGACAGAGCACTTCATCACTGGCCTCCAAGAAGCCCTGATCTTACCCCCTGCGATTTTTTCCTATGGGGGTATGTTAAGGATATGGTGTTTCGGCCATCTCTCCCAGCCACCATTGATGATTTGAAACGAGAAATAACAGCAGCTATCCAAACTGTTACGCCTGATATGCTACAGAGAGTGTGGAACGAGTTGGAGTATCGGGTTGATATTGCTCGTGTGTCTGGAGGGGGCCATATTGAACATCTCTGAACTTGTTTTTGAGTGAAAAAACTTTTTAAATACTCTTTGTAATGATATATAACAGAAGGTTATATCATGTTTCTTTCATTAAATATACATTTTTAAAGTTGTGGTATTCTTTTTGAATCACCCTGTATTTTGTTGTTTAATGACTTGCCCTAACAACATGAACTGATTGTCGGAATTGTTCTTCTGAATGATCATGATCGAAAAACCCTAACGCCCCCTTCCAAGGCTCCTGTTATTTTCCGTTTTACGCTGTACTCTGATAACTTGCATGTGGGCCATACAGGGCGCTAATCTCCCTTGTCTTAATTTACACGATGCATGACGAAGGTAACCATTATTCCTGATTCAGCGGGCGGGTGTGGGATTACCAACCGATTGGTCCGGGTTTGATTCCTGTTATTTGTCAGCAATCCTCTTGATCGCAGAGAAGTTGAGAAGGTAACAACTAACAAATTATACCTCGGTACTACTGTAGACGAACTGCATAAAAGAAAAACGACGCATTATCCGTCAAATACGCCAGTTCCACTTTCGGTTCATGCAATTTTGTCAAAAACTGGCATTTCGAGCCCGTGGCGGTGTACAAACTACAGTTTGACTCTTACATAGAAATTTACAGCAACTAGCCACTTTTTACAATGCTGTTATTTAAACCGAGCCGCTACCAGTTTCGAAACAACAGGATCATCTTCAGACGATTAGTTAAAGTTTTAAATTAGATTTCGCCTTTTATTTCCCCATCTGACGAAATTTGCTTGGGGTAATGGTGCCCTGCAACCAAAATAAGATAGAGACAACGTCTTTCTAACTGTAACTGTGCCTCACAACGATTTTAAGTGATGTAAGCAAATTATTATTACTATTAAAGGAACATTTATATATGCACATCCATTACAACCCATTTACTGTGCTTTCAATGTATGCCGTGATATGTCCATAGTTGTAATATTTGTTTATGTACATTCGGCCCTTGTCATTTACTTTTATTCCAATGTATACCATAATACACACATTAGGAAAAGATTTGCATCACCCCGCTACCCAGAACTCCTGAAGATAGACGTTGATTGTGGGTATTGTATCACAGACACAGTCCCTTTGACTGTTCAGACATGTCACTAAACCCGCCCAAAGATGTAAACACGCCGGCCGGTGTGGCCGTGCGGTTAAAGGCGCTTCAGTCTGGAACCGCGTGACCGCTACGGTCGCAGGTTCGAATCCTGCCTCGGGCATGGATCTGTGTGATGTCCTTAGGTTTAATTAGTTCTAAGTTCTAGGCGACTGATGACCTCAGAAGTTAAGTCGCATAGTGCTCAGAGCCAAAGATGTAAACAACCATGCATGAGCAGCACGTATTAGACGGAGGAAGGACCGACAACCGGTCACTTCCAGTCATTCCACCAGGAAGGAGGTACACGGCTCGTGGTGTCTGTAGTTCAACCATGCCTAGACGGTCAATACCACGGTTCGATCGTGCCCGATTGTTACTTTGTGTCAGAAAGGTCTCTCAATAAGGGAAGTGTCCAGGTGTCTCACAGTGAACCAAAGCGATATTGTCCGGACATGGAGGAGATACAAGGAGACAAGAACTGTCGATGACATGCCTCGCTCAGGCCGCCCAAGGGGTACTACTGCAGTGGATGACCGCTACCTATGGATTATGGCTCGGAGGAACTCTGACAGCAAGGCCACCATGTTGAACAACGCTTTTCGTGCAGCCACAGGACGTCGTGTTACGACTGAAACTGTGTGCAACAGGCTGCATGATGCGCAACTTCACTCTCGACGTCCATGGCGAGGTCCATCTTTGCAACCACGACACCATGCAGTGCGGCACAGATGGGCCCAACAACATGTAGAATTGACTGCTCAGGATTGGCATCACGTTCTTTTCACCGATGAGTGTCGTGTATGCCGTCAACCAGACGTGTATTGTATCACTGACACTGTCCCTTTGACTGTTCAGACATGTCACTAAACCCGCCCAAAGATGTAAACAACCAAGCATGAGCAGCACGTATTAAACGGAGGAAGGGCCGACAGCCGATCACTTCCAGTCATTCCACCAGGAAAGCAAGAGAACATGCTACTGGGTATTAGAGGTACCGGTATGTACAGCAATCTGGACCACCATCCCTGAAGGTCTTGCTGTTTAGTGGTACAACATGCAATGCGTGGTTCTCATGAGTGGAGACGTGTTAGTAGGCTACCTGGTCAGGCTTAACGTCTTAGACACACTGTCCTGCCAGTGCAGCAAGGTGGAGGTTCCATGCTGTTTTGGGGTGGCATTACGTGGGGCCGACGCACGCCGCTGGTAGTCGTGGAAGGCGCCGTAACGGCTGTACAATACCTGAATGTCACCCTCCGACCGATAGTGCAACCATATTGGCAGGATATCCGCGAGGCATTCATCTTCATTTACGACAATTCGTGCCCCATCGTGCACATCTTGTGAATGACTTCCTTCAGGATAACGATATCGCTCGACTGGAGTGGCCAGCACGTTCTCCAGACATGAACCCCATCGAACATGCCTGGGATGGATTGAAACTGGCTGTTTATGGACAATGTGACCGACCAACCACTCTGAGGGATTTTCACCGAATCGCTGTTGAGGGGTGGGACAGTCTGGACGAACAGTGCCTTGATGAACTTATTGATAGTATGCCACAATGAATACAGGCATCCATCAAAGCAAGAGAACATGCTACTGGGTATTAGAGGTACCGGTGTGTACAGCAATCTGGACCACCACCCCTGAAGGTCTTGCTGTATGGTGGTACAACATGCAATGCGTGGTTCTCATGAGCAATAAAAATGGCGGAAATGATGCTTGTGTTGATCTCATTCCAATTTTCTGTACAGGTTCCGGAACTATCGGAACCGAGGTGATGAAAAAGTGTCTTTAAGGTGTCTATTTACGTAATATCACTGCAGTAACACTTTATAACTGACTGCTTTATTTCTTCATCTTAATTTGAATCAGTCCTTTTTGAATGTAAATAGCAAGTAATGTAACTTTAGCAATTTGTAAATTTCTGCTGTCACATACATGTACGTAATGAAATATCTCTGAGAGTGGAAGTCTTTGGAATTGTTATGGTTGTAATACCGCCATATTTGTATACATACCTCCAAGTGATGAAACTTCTTAGTGTGTGAGTGGTGGTTTACATTAGGTGCATGTTTATATACAAAAAAGTGCATTATTCAGTTTTCGCTGCTGCAAGATGATAAGCAGTCTGCACTGGAACATAATGGCGAGGATTTTTGATCGTAAGTAACCGGAACATCTTTCCTTTAACAATAATAATTTGCTTAGATCACTTAAAATAGTTGTGAGGCACAATTACACTCAGAACGACGTTGCCTCACAACTTATTTTGGTTGTAGGGCATCACCACTCCAAGTAAACTTCGATAAATGGGAAAACAAAAGGCGATATCTAACGTGAAACGTGAACTAGCCGTCTGAAGATGAACCGGTAACGGCGGTGTTTAAATAAATAAATAGCATTGTAAAAAGTGGCTGGTTGCTGTGATCTTCTATGTAAGACTCAGCTTGCACTTTGGTTTTAGATTGATGAACAATCAGTTCCCTTGTTTTCCAGCGTCTGTCCTTTCGTTACTCACTGAACTACCTAGTGTGAAAGACGACCCTACACGAAATGTGCAAATATATATAATCGCTTGTAGGAAATGTCATGAGTTCTAATGCATAGATCAATTTCGTCTTGGTTTCTGGGTCATACACTTAACACCACGTACTACCGTCTGTAGTAAAAATGCTATTTTTAGATTTGGTTCCACAGTTAGTCTATTCGGAAAGGTCAGGATAAACTTCTTTTATTTTAGCGAGTCAGTAGTTTTCTGCACTGCTGCGCTAAAAGTGTAGACCACCTTACGTAATGATCATCTTCTGTGTCCACGCGCAACATTTTAACAATACTACTTACAGTCAAACTCGGGACTTACCATGTTGGTTCCAGAACATTAAGAACTTTTTTGCCGGTTATTGATGTGCATGGCCAGCTTTGTTCGGTATGATTTTCTACAGAGTACCTGCCTACAGAAAATTTTTTACGCCATTCGAAGACAGGAGTAAAGTCTATGTTGCTGATTTCTGAAGTACCACAGGACTCTCGATATTTTCTCGCTGTTCAGTTCAAGTGCGTAACGGTTATCATTACAGCGCAAAACCTTTATGGTATTTGTTGACTGAACTTTGAGGTTTCTAGTGTATGTTCAACTTTGCCCCTGTTTTGTGTAGATGGAGTCAGCCAGCAGGAAGCGAGCCAGGGACGTCTTTCATACGCCGACCAGTACCAACAGTAAACGGTCTTTCGTTCTCATTATAAGCAAGGTGTTGCTTCAATAATTATTTTATGTGCACAGTCTATAGAGGAACCTCAAATCAGTGAGGTGCGAAACACTCTAATAAGAATGGGCGTTGAGAACGCCGCTTCTGGAAACGCAGATTGTTCTTTGCGTGTAGCTTTGAGTCGGTTCGTATCATTGGAAAGAATATCTCACCGCGTACAGTCGATACGTCTATTTTTAGGATAAAAATCTAAATTTATACATTTCGTTTATAATAAAAATCATATGACACTATAAACCGCTCAGCGAAGTCTTCCACAACTTGGATGTCAGCCAACGAGTGTAGAGTAGAAGGGGAGCGGGCAGTAAAAGGGTAAGACTTACGAAATTATGAAAAAGAAACTTTACCGTAAAATAAAAACAAAACAATATTCAGGATAAAGGCTGTATTTAGAAAGTGTTGACATTTGCACACTCCTGAAATCAAAAACGGCAATTGAATAACAAGTAACAGCAAATACTTAGACGTCTATTGTAACGTGTTTATTTGCTCCTCCCTGGCACGCCAATGAGTTGGTGGTCGAGACGCCAGCGCTCAATATAGTCCTTACCTGTCCAGTGGGCCTGGGGTCAACCAGCTACATTATTGCCAACAGTGCAGTACATTCTAATGGACCATCACAGGTCACATCATCATCTGGAGTGTGTTCGAGGACGCTCTGACAGTGTGAGGCATACTCTTTCATTACAGTTTCGCATGTAGACAGCCAAGTGGTAGATTGCAAGACTTCAGCCAAACTGCTGGGGTAGCGGCCTTGGCGACCAGCTGGGCTAAGCTGACAACAGGAGTTAGGGAAGTTCCATCTTACCACTCTAGCGTCAGCTGAGAACGAGTAAAAGACACTGAACTGTCAACTGGGATCAATAAATGTTAACTTTCTAATCATGTTTTACCAGCAGGAAATTGCTCCTATTAGAGTTAATAAACTCGTGGGTTAAAAGACTCTGACTGAAAAGTGAGCTACCAGTTTGCCTTATTGTACCTTCCTCAGCATCTTTAATAATTTTAGCAAAAATATTGGCATGCAAAACTTGTTTGTGCTGTTTTTAATACGCAATTGACGTCTCACTCCCTCAAGCTACCCTAACTGTAACTCGCTGACATCCATTAGTCCATCGCTGTCAGTCGCTCATAACCAGACATTCCCACTTGACCATTCCCAGTCACTCATTCAGTGCAGCTCATTGCCATTATCTCTTTCGTCTCTCTGTCACGGTCTCCTATCTCACAGCGACAGTCTCCTTCGTTCTGTCATACTACTACTGTCACTATATTCCTCTAGCTCTCTCGTGCTGCTGCTACGTCATTGACTCCTTTCCATTGCTGCTGTCTCTTCCCACTACCTCTCTATTCCTCGATATCGTTGTCACAGACTCTGTCTCTCATTACCGCTGGCTCCCACCAACTTCCTCACTCTTCTTCTCTTTATTACTCTCCCATTGGCATTGTCTCCTCCAGTCTTTTCTTAGCACTGTTCTGTCAGTGTCAGTCCTGTTGCTCTGCCACTGTCACTCTCTTTCTCTCACACTGTGGTTGTCTCCTACGCTCTTTCTATCACACAATCACCGATTAGTATCTACCAGTATTTATTACTTTTCTGTCTCTTTCCCAGTAACACTGCCGCCTCCTCATTCTGCATAAAAATTCGCGAATATGTTCACACACCAAAGTTTTGGGGAAAATTTTAAAGGTACTGAGGAACGTAAAACGAGGGAGCTCGTACCTCACTTTTCGGTCAAACTTTTGGAACACCTGCATATCAGCCTTTTTGTGCTCTGATAGGAACGTTTTCCCTCTGGTTCTTTTCTTGTCCATGCTGCAGCAGAACATGTCACTCATATTAAACTTCATTGGTCAGTAAAATTTGGATAGTATACGTATGTGAAATTGAAATGACGTATAACTGGTTTTACACTTCGGATTGGATTTTATGTACAAAACAATTTTACAGGTGCTTCAGTACTACAACATAGGTTTCGCAGAGCCCCTCTGATGACAACAAAGACACTGTGCAGCATATTTGTCCGTACTATGTCACTTTCTAAAGTACGTTTTCGCCTCACACCGGTTATTACATGCATATTTTACTGGTACAAGTATGGTAAATTTGAACCTCTGTACCTGGGAGACATGAAGATATGAAGAATATTTTCATAGTCATCCCAGAATACGCGGCTCGGTCTTGGTACCCAAAAACCCTGCTTTTCTGGTTTTCTCAAGAGCCATGAAGTAAATGGTGCCTCCGTTAGCCCGTTAAAGAGGACCTTGGACCTTTCTTTCTTTTCTTTGTCATCCGCATACGGACCGATCTGATGCAGCCCGCCCGAATTTCTCCCTGTGCCATCCTATTCACCTCAGAGTAGCAACATACGACTTCAATTATTTGCTGAGTATGTTACAATCTCTATCTTTCTCTCAGTTTTTACCCTCTACTGCTCCTTCTTGTACCATGGAAGATAATAGATATCCTACAGGGTGTTCCTTATTTTCCGACTTAATATTTTTGAGCGCCCACTCCCCAAAATTCTCTGAATGAGTCTAAAAAAATGTCTGCACAAAATTTCGTTGCGACAGAAACATTGTAACCTGTGCCGACCTGAGGACAAATGTTCGCAATCTTGCGCTCTCGTCGACTCAGCTTTCCAGTACTTGCACGTGCAGTGCAGTGAGTTGTTTACTTGTTACCAACCGTATTGCACGTACTTTCTGATCGCTATCTAAGATGTCACACCACCTGCGCATTACCACGGCACTTGGATTTTTAGTAGGAGGTATAAAACACCAAATAACGGCACCCAAGTTACCATCAAATGGACAAGTGACAGATGCTTTATTTGATGTTATACGGGAAGTAAAATTAACCGTTAGTGAAAGTGCTCATCTTGTAGTTCTCAAGTGCATTACATTATGGTAGAAGTCAAGAATTGCGGGCAAGAGATATTCAGCATTGTCCATAAAAAGTTACTAACTTGTATTCGAAGATGAGAAAATTGCAAAAATCGAAAAAAAACTGTCAAGATGTATTAAAGTGCCGTCAAAAGTTCATAAGCCTTGAAAATAAACTTGGCACAAATGGAACCGCACAAAGTGTTATATTGAATCGACCTATACTTTTGTCAATGTTCCATAAAATATCAGTTTGGAAGCAGACCGGATATTTTTACTGCGACAGGAAGAATCAGGACGTAAAGGCTTCCTTGCGGAAGTGGATCGAATACTTGCAGATAATGAAGAAAGCGCGAAACATGGAAATTTGGAAGATGA
The DNA here is from genome assembly GCF_023898315.1 of Schistocerca nitens. NCBI lineage: Eukaryota > Metazoa > Arthropoda > Insecta > Orthoptera > Acrididae > Schistocerca > Schistocerca nitens. The sequence goes on along the minus strand of NC_064617.1, from coordinate 418,678,350 downwards.
AGAAAAGCAAGAGAAACAAAACTACACAGCATCTACGACTATATCTTCCGCTGTACTCCCTTCTTCATAATCTAAAGAAGCATTTAAGTAATTTTGGTGTTCAGATGAAAGTTACAGACGCTGGAAGGTGAGGTACCAAAGGTCATATTACTGAGAAATTTCGTGCCTAGGGACTTGTATTTCTGTACTGCAGCATTTCCGTGAACATTTTTGTATTTTGTTCTGTTATCGATGGTTTCTTTGCAGTTACATTTCTTGTAATTACGATTTTATTTCCAACTTGTGTAAATGCCCGTTTTAGAGATGTTCATTCCTCTTCAACTGAACTGTCTGCTGAACTACTAGTTACTGCAGGAACTATAGCTTTAGAGATTTTCGAGCGTATCTCTACATTCCTTAGCACTTCCGTGTCTTAGCACTTCCGTATCCCACTTCTTTGGGCGTTTATTCTTCCCAGAACCTATATTAGAGAACTTGAAGCGTACCTTTACATTCCTTAATACTTCCATATACCACTTCTTTGCGCATTGATTCTTCCCGACTAGTCTCTCAAACTTTAAACAACTCTTCATCATTACTAAATTGTGACTGGGATCTATACCTGCCCCTGGGTACGCCTAACAATCGAATATCTGATTCTGGAATCTTTGCCTGACCATGATGTAATCTACCCGGAATCATCCCGTATTTCCCGGCCTTTTCCAAGTATACCTCCTCCTCTTGTGATTCTTGCACAGAGTATTCGCTATTACTAACAGAAATTTATTGCAGAACACTATTAGTGCTTCTCATCTCTCGTCCCTACTACCAAGCGATATTCTCCCGTAATCCTTTATTTGTTCTACTCCCTCCCCTGCAAATGCATTCCAGTCACTCTTTACTAAATGATTTCCATCTCTCTTCTTGTATTTCATTACCCGATCGATATCCTCATATACTTTCTCTCCCTTTACGTCCTCTGCTCACGACGTTGATGTGTGTAAATGAACTATAGCCGCCAGTCTTTTATTTGCTGCCGATTGTGATTAGAACAATTCTTTTACTGAACTCTTCACAGTAACTCATTCTCTGCCTTATCTTCCTATTCATACTGAATCCTACTCCCTTTGTAGTATTTGCCGTTGTTGTTATATTACCCTACACTCCTCTGACAATTCCTCTACTTCGGTTCACTGATCTCCTCTGTATCTAGACTGAGCCTTAGCATTTCCCTTTTCAGATTTGCTATCTTCTCTACAACATTTAAATTTCTGGCATTCCACGCCACGACTCGTAGAACGTTATTCTTTCGTTGATTCCTCCACTTGTCTTGTGATTCGCAGTTCTTCGCAGTGAGATGAACTGCGAATTCGAATTTCGTTTTTCAGACATGAGTGGTCACACTGAAAGGGTCTGAGTACCTGAGCATTGCTGTAACGAGTTCTTGTATACGTCCACCATTCAGCGTGCACTGTTGTAGTGTGTTTCCCTTTCAACTGAAGAAAACGCATTGGTGCATGATACCGCATTTGGTCGATGGGTTGCGCCATTTTGCTTTTGGCCCCTCTAGCTTCGGGATTGTGGCATGGGTATCTTAGAGTGTACTGGGAGTACAGACATGTAACAAAACACAAACAAGGATAATTATAAGGTTATGACTCACGTTTATGTACTTGTGTGGCGTTTTAATAAAATTCCCGTTTACAGTTTGACACCTATATTTGTAAAGGATTTACATAAAAGTGATATCTCATTGTCGACCGCAAAACATGCAGCACATTAAATTTTAACGGGTTTTTATTACATTAGCAGATACGTCATTTCGCAAGGAACAGCTTTTCATTTATAACAACGATGACGCAACGTAATACGTTTAATATTCTGGAATAAACCGTCTACTCTTTTCGTGAAAGGATTTAGAGTAGCTGCGAGGTACTCGAAATAATACAAAGGTTCGGACCCCAAATACGTAGATACGGAAGGCGACTAACAGCTTGAACTCTCTGTTGTGGATATAGCGTGACTATACAATATTTCTATGGTTGCCGCTTCATATTGTCTGGCATGTTCTTTACGGAAATAAAATTCAAATAAAGGTAGGTGTAGTAACAAAAAACCGATGTGTGTGCGCTGACAGTTGATAATTCTTTATGCGTTATCTGAGGCCTAGTTAATGGGGGATTCATAATAATACAATACAGAATAGGGCTTTCTAAGTCGCTTTAAGAAACATACTACAACAAAACAATAAAGACACACTGTGACATTCAACGGCAAATGCACGTACACCATTAAAGCGACCAGTTACTTTTTCAGTGTCATGCAAGCGTACCGCCAACTCTCTTCTGTCGTCTGGATGTAAAATGTGAGGGCAGCACAGGGTAAAGGCGCCTGTACTTGGGCAACAGGCCAGTGTGTGTTTACACGCTTTCTATAGTATGCAGAAAAGTTTTTTTCCCCAGAAGTGCTTTTTTCCCAGCAGTGCTATCTCCTTTGAAGTGTGGAATTATTTCATTACGTCTCATGATCAATTTTAACATTTGTGAATCGTTAACAGGACACTTCGGCTATAGCCCTATTGACGTTTCCAGGTGTTGCTTTCTCTTTATTACTATATGGTGTCGTCTATGACGGCGCGTGGGGATCTCACAAACTGCCATTGTTCTGGGTTGACTGTTTACGTGCACCCTAGGTGTCGTGGTGTTGCCTTTAAGTTTTCGACTGCCTTAAGAAGTTTCCTGGTATGATGCTTGATCATTTCGCTGATAGGGGCTACGTTCAGTTCTTCGTGTAATTCCCTGCCTCAGGTCCATCAGGGCGCTCTCAGTTTTACTCTCAAGCATCAGTTTTGGATTACTTCGAGTATTTTGATGTTTGGCAGGCCGTACCCGAGGAGAAACTTTCGTATATCATAGCCGGTTGACGTTCATGTTAACACTTGACAGTAAGGGAACCAGGTCGTTAATAATTTTGTCCTCCTTTGTTTGAATATGTGTCCTAAATATGAACGACTCATCGACTATCATTCATAGGTATCTAACCTGGATGGTCCACAGGACGTCTGTGTTGTTAATTAACAGCCTGTTTCTCAAGTACCGTCTTCTACGGGTAAACACGGCAGGGAGTGTTTTGTCTGCGTTGAACCTTATTATGTCGTTCTTTTCCCACTTTCTGTGACGCTCAGCTATCTCTGGAGGCGAGTTTTTGCCGCGTTTACTTGACAGCTGCTGGCGACCAAGGCAGTGTTGTCTGAAAATTATGCTACTGCTATTTGTGGCGAGGCAGACAATCAGTAGATACTGTTTATAGTTTGAACAGATTTTATATTAACTGCACGGATGTGTTAGTATTGGAAATGCCACGACTTGTGGTAATTGATCCATTACTGAGGAGTTGCAGTTACGGTTTGGAAATGTTGCTTGGCAGATTGTGAGCAGTTCGCAAAGCACTATTCTGAATCTGTGAATCCTCCGCGCTTCATCACAGTGCGACGACGAACCCAAAGATCGACAGGGAAAGCGACTTTTTCTGGAAGACGCCGTGGAGTTCTGCTAATCTTCATACGACGTTCAACAGCAAACAGAGTGGGTTGACACGATTTTGCACCGTTCTCCACAGTTCCTGAACGTAATGATGTAGCCACGTACCTGAATGTCTAGCTTGACGTCGAGGTAACGCGCAGTTTATTTCACGGAAGTGGACTTCCAGAAATGTGGACGGGCTGTAGATTTGCCGATATGTACCGCTGGCTGATAGTGAGATTTTTGTCTACATAGATAACCTGATGCCGTTTCAGGACTAATGAAGTTGGGCGATCAGTCATGACTTGCGTACTGACAACTGTGATGTTGTTGTTGTTGTTGTTGTTGATGATGATGATGATGAAGGTGATGACGACGACGACGGTTTTTGGCGCTCAACGACCTGATCACGTACTAACAAAAGAGGGCTTCTGTGAAAAATAACTTTACAGTGGTGGGATACAAGTTAGAAATTTTTGGACTACACGTGACAATATCACTTTCTGGGAGGGCGCTTATGGTAGAGCAGACGCTCGCCATTACCGAAACTGCTTCAGTTAATACTGCCTTCGGCTAAAATCGGTGTTGAACAAGTGAGCCTAAAACGTAAATACGTTTTTAAATAACTAAATTATTTGGCCTAAATAAAGTTTAACAGCATTGTCTACCAAGAGAGCCTGTAGTGAGGTAGGAGAAGAGATACTGATGGAAGAACGGCTGTTAGGGCGGGTCGTGAGTCGTGCATGGTCAAATTTGTAGGTAGGGCATATGCTTGGTAGAGGCAGAAGGCCTAGGTTGGTGTCCAGACCAAGTACAGAGTTTTAATCTCCCAGGAATGTTCAGAATTATGTGTAATGTGATTCCATTGACCAAAACTGAAAGTTTGAATGATTGTTTCATGGGACCTCAATAGCTCGTGCACATGCTCAAACACCTAAATAAAATTGTGGTAGTCGTAACATAAAATGTTACTTTGGATACAACCCGTAAATATTTCTCCAGGTGTGGCTGACCACAAAAAATTTACCACTAAAATCTCTTCCCCCAACAGCTGTGGGAGGCATCCTGATACCTCAAGAAATTTTATAATCGTTTCACACTCGTCATCTCTTAAATAGAGGGCATATGTCCCGAAAGCCATTTAAGACTCTCAGGTCTCAGTTAAAATAAGACGCAGTGTCATAGTGAGATATAACGCGATACATTGGGAGACATCGGCTGAGACGCCAGGAATTCATTAACCGTACGGTATCGTTTGCTACTATGCAGGAAACACGAAGGTGCCAGTGTAACTGTGAGATGGAGTTGTGCCGACATTTTCAGTTTAGGCTTATGTACATTGTCTACCAGATTCTCCCCTACGATATGCCGGACAACATATGTGCGGCAGTTGGGACCAACAGGCAAGAAATGCAATGACTTCAGAGGCAGAAAGAACCGAATGTTTTTCAGTTGATAATAGCCCAATAACAGAGACTTGTAAACCTCATGGTGAAAAAATTGTAGTGTGTCGTCCGCAGCAGTGATCCTTGCACTAAACCAGTACTGATGAAAATTCCATTCTAGACTCGTGCGATGTTCTTCGTTACAGGTACGCCCAGACCAAATATGACGTTTCGCACTCGAACGTCATACGCACCTGATACGTGCTGGAAGGAGTCCTCGAATACTTCTCACAGTACCGTCGACCCATTGCATCCTGCACTAAACCCCAAAGTTTAAGAGTCGTCGACTGTCCGTGCCGAAACCCGAATAACACTCAGGGTATATTGTTCCATTTGCATATGCTCGTTTTATGAAAATCACGGAGTCTCAGAATCACCGCATTCAGGCGCTTGCATACTGTAGTGACAATACCGTGTAACGACATCTACTGACATGATAATCAAAATCTGAAGAATAAAAGAGTTAAAGGAACCCAGAAAGGAAAACCAAATGTAGTGCACAAATCACTAATTAAAGTAAATGAAAATTTGGAGTATTGTGGACTTAAAATTGGAATATTGTGGACTTTCTAAACATACAGGTTATATTGAAGAACTATCTAGACCTAAAATTTTACCACTTCGAGACATTTGTTAAACTCGAAATGGGCAGCGCCGTTTAAATTTGGATACCAAACCGGCGTACTACGGTAGTGTTGCTCCGGGTTTACATGAGTCAGGGCTATGAACTTACAACAAACATATTACGTATCTTTAAGTTTTCGAGATGGTAATACATTACGACTTTTCCTCGTACACTGCTGCTCGCTTGCTTGCACGTGAGATCTCTGCAGGGACACACACACAGACACACACACACACACACACACACACACACACACACACACACACACACACACACACACACTGAATTGAGACAGCCACCAATAGGCTAAATGGTAGAGAAATCTTTGGGTGTCTCCGGTACCTGCCTGCATCTATAGTAACCACTACCTTGTCACGTTTCCATGTCCTTGCACAGTTCCCAGCTGTGGATTGCATCTTTCTGGAGCAGCTGTTTTAGATGTTAGTTGGTCATTTGGTCAGCTCCTGCAGTCTTTCTCGTAGACAGGTTTACAAGACAGGCAGTTCGCCTATTGTGGAGTAAAGAAGCCGATCCCATTGCCTTTATTTGGGAACTACATTCGTTTGGATAAGCAAGCAGCTAGCTTAACGTTTTTCACGTAATCGCTATGGATGGTTAGAAGGTTTATGTTCAGTTCAGCTTGGAGCAGATGCAACGTGACGTTTTCCACTTTTAACCTTTGTAATGTGTGTAACTTCTCTGCTGTACAGTCCCTGACGTACATCCAATGTGACACACAATACGCCAGACAATACTGCAGTGAGCGCAGATATTAGAAAACTCAAACTGAGTACTAATCTTTCAGACTCACAATACGTCAGATAAAACTGTACTACTAAAAAGTTTGATAATCTCAAGATGCAGTCTGTTTTATTGCATTTATTTGATAAGTAACGTGGTAACATTTAGTTTATTGCTGCTGCAGCAAAACTCCATCAGCAAGAGTAGCGTCTCGAAGAAGTTGGACAGAGGATCCCCTGGAGCTGAAGTGGCCTCGTCCACTACGAACACGCCCGGTGCCGGCCCAGCTTGAGTTCTCAGTGAACCTGGCTGCCACGACGGACGACGTTGCAGCGTCTTCCACCAGCAGTGATAACCAGCATGACCTGACGCCACCTCTTAGGCTGTGCTCTAACGCTCCAACCGCCGTATACAAAGCGGTGGTGTCACTGCCGAAGTCTGCAGACAGGTAATGAAATGAGAACGCGTTTGTCCCAGGCCTGAGATCCCCTTATTTGGCCAAGCGGCATTAGTACTTACTTACCTTACTTCTGCGCACTGCTTCGACATCGCCATCTGCGTCAGTTTTTGTCCTCTTGTTGTTTTTGCAACATCTCTTCTTCTTTATGACAACGCGATGTCCTCTTGGCTTGCTTGTACACTACTAGATGCTAACCATCCGATGTCCTCTTGGCTTGCTTGTACACTACTAGATGCTAACCATCCGATGTCCTCTTGGCTTGCTTGTACACTACTAGATGGTAACCATCCGATGTCCTCTTGGCTTGCTTGTACACTACTAGATGCTAACCATCCGATGTCCTCTTGGCTTGCTTGTACACTACTAGATGCTAACCATCAGATGCCCTCTTGGCTTGCTTCTACACTACTAGATGCTAACCATCCGATGTCCTCTTGGCTTGCTTGTACACTACTAGATGCTAACCATCCGATGTCCTCTTGGCTTGCTTGTACACTACTAGATGCTAACCATCAGATGCCCTCTTTGCTTGGCTGTACAGTATTATAAGTTAACGATCCAATGCCTTCTTCTATTAGTTGTTCACTACTACGTGCTAACGATGCAACTGCCTCTTAGCTTGGCTGTACACTTTCACAAGCTCTGCTCCCATCCAAGTGCCAGCGAGACTCTAGTGTAAAATAGCCAGCGCTTTCTCTTTTATAGCTGTTCGACAATACACTGGGTGATTTCCATGGAAACGACCGCTGACGTCATTCATCGCCCATTGTCTATGATTATTTCGGCTAAATGCTATAGTATTATACTTTATTTCAAGGCCTACCAAACGATGAAAGATACATTACTTCATTCATGAGGCTTTAAATTTTCCATTTATACTGAGAACTTTCAGATTATGTTCGTCAGATTAATTTTACACAGCTTATAAACACATTCCCAGACGTCACTTATTAATCTTTTCAGACACTCCATTATTCCCCTCACTTTCGGCAAGAATTTCACCTGACACAACCTCGCTGCATTTACTGTTTTAGTGGTTCAAAATGGTTCTGAGCACTATGGGACTCAACTGCTGAGGTCATTAGTCCCCTAGAACATAGAACTAGTTAAACCTAACTAACCTAATGACATCACAAACATCCATGCCCGAGGCAGGATTCGAACCTGCGACCGTAGCGGTCTCGCGGTTCCAGGCTGCAGCGCCTTTAACCGCACGGCCACTTCAGCCGGCTGTTTTAGTGGTAATGAGGGATGTGTGCAAGCGGCTGAACCAGTGGAACCCCAGCCGGAAGGAATCAGTTGGACATTCATATTTTGTTGTTTAATGACTTGCCCTAACAACATGAATTGAATGTTGGAATTGTTCCTCTGAATGATCATGATCGAAAAAGTCTAACGCCCCCTTCCAAGGCTCCTGTTATTTTCCGTTTTATGCTGTACTCTGATAACTTGCATGTGGGCCATACAGAACGCTAATCTCCCTTGTCTTAATTTACACGATGCGTGACGAAGGTAACCATTATTCCTGATTCAGCGGGCGGGTGTGGGGTTACCAAACGATTGGTCCGGGCTTGAGTCCTGTTATTTGTCAGCAAATCATCTTGATCGCAGAGAAGTTGAGAAGGAAACAACTGACAAATTATACCTCGGTACCATGTAAACGAACTGCATAAAAGAAAGACGACGCATTATCCGTCAAATACGCCAGTACCACTTTCGGTTCATGCAATTTTGTCAAAAACTGGCATTTCGAACCCGTGGCGGTGTACAAAATACAGATATTTACAGCAACGAGCCACTTTTTACAATGCTATTTATTTATTTAAACCGAGCCGTTACCCGTTTCGAAACAACAGGATCATCTTCAGACGATTAGTTAAAGTTTTAAATTAGATTTCGCCTTTTATTTCCCCATCTGACGAAATTTGCTTGGGGTAATGGTGCCCTGCAACCAAAATATGATGTGAGACAACGTCTTTCTAACTGTAACTGTGCCTCACAACGATTTTAAGTGATGTAAGCAAATTATTATTACTATTAAAGGAACATTTATATATGCAAATCCATTACAACCCATTTACTGTGCTATCAATGTATGCCGTGATATGTCCATAGTTGTAATATTTGTTTATGCACATTCGGCCCTTGTCATTTACTTTTATTCCAATGTATATCATAATACACACATTAGGAAAAGTTTTACATCACCCCGCTACCCAGAACTCCTGAAGATAGACGTTGATTGTGGGTATTGTATCACAGACACAGTCCCTTTGACTGTTCAGACATGTCACTAAACCCGCCCAAAGATGTAAACAACCATGCATGAGCAGCACGTTTTAGACGGAGGAAGGGCCGACAACCGGTCACTTCCAGTCATTCCACCAGGAAGGAGGTACACGGCTCGTGGTGTCTGTAGTTCAACCATGCCTAGACGGTCAATACCACGGTTCGATCGTGCCCGCATTGTTACTTTGTGTCAGAAAGGTCTCTCAATAAGGGAAGTGTCCAGGTGTCTCACAGTGAACCAAAGCGATATTGTCCGGACATGGAGGAGATACAAAGAGACAGGAACTGTCGATGACATGCCTCGCTCAGGCCGCCCAAGGGGTACTACTGCAGTGGATGACCGCTACCTATGGATTATGGCTCGGAGGAACCCTGACAGCAAGGCCACCACGTTGAACAACGCTTTTCGTGCAGCCACAAGACGTCGTGTTACGACTGAAACTGTGTGCAACAGGCTGCATGATGCGCAACTTCACTCTCGACGTCCATGGCGAGGTCCATCTTTGCAACCACGACACCATGCAGTGCGGCACAGATGGGCCCATCAACATGCAGAATTGACTGCTCAGGATTGGCATCACGTTCTCTTCACCGATGAGTGTCGTGTATGCCTTCAACCAGACAATCGTCGGAGACGTGTTAGTAGGCTACCTGGTCAGGCTTAACGCCTTAGACACACTGCCCTGCCAGTGCAGCGAGGTGGAGGTTCCATGCTGTTTTGGGGTGGCATTACGTGGGGCCGACGCACGCCGCTGGTAGTCGTGGAAGGCGCCGTAACGGCTGTACAATACCTGAATGTCACCCTCCGACCGATAGTGCAACCATATTGACAGCATATCCGCGAGGCATTCATCTTCATGGACGACAATTCGTGCCCCATCGTGCACATCTTGTGAATGACTTCCTTCAGGCTAACGACATCGCTCGACTAGAGTGGCCAGCACGTTCTCGAGACATGAACCCCATCGAACATGCCTGGGATGGATTGAAACGGGCTGTTTATGGACAGTGTGACCGACCAACCACTCTGAGGGATTTTCACCCAATCGCCGTTGAGGGGTGGGATAGTCTGGACGAACAGTGCCTTTATGAACTTGTGGATAGTATGCCACAATGAATACAGGCATCCATCAAAGCAAGAGAACATGCTACTGGGTATTAGAGGTACCGGTGTGTACAGCAATCTGGACCACCACCCCTGAAGGTCTTGCTGTATGGTGGTACAACATGCAATGCGTGGTTCTCATGAGCAATGAAAAGGGCGGAAATGATGCTTGTGTTGATCTCATTCCAATTTTCTGTACAGGTTCCGGAACTATCGGAACCGAGGTGATGCGAAACTGTCTTTTAGGTGTGTATTTACGTAATATCACCGCAGTCACACTTTATAACTGACTGCTTTATTTCTTCATCTTAATTTGAATCAGTTCTTTTTGAATGTAAATAGCAAGTAATGTAACTTTAGCAATTTGTAAATTTCTGCTGTCACATACATGTACGTAATGAAATATCTCTGAGAGTGGAAGTCTTTGGAATTGTTATGGTTGTAATACCGCCATATTTGTATACATACCTCCAAGTGATGAAACTTCTTAGTGTGTGACTGGTGGTTTACATTAGGTGCATGTTTATATACAAAAAAGTGCATTATTCAGTTTTCGCTGCTGCAAGATGATAAGCAGTCTGCACTGGAACATAATGGCGAGGATTTTTGATCGTAAGTAACCGGAACATCTTTCCTTTAACAATAATAATTTGCTTACATCACTTAAAATAGTTGTGAGGCACAATTACAATCAGAAAGACGTTGCCTCACAACTTATTTTGGTTGTAGGGCATCATCACTCCAAGTAAACTTCGATAAATGGGAAAAGGCGATATCTAACGTGAAACGTGAACTAGTCGTCTGAAGATGAACCGGTAACGGCGGTGTTTAAATAAATAAATAGCATTGTAAAAAGTGGCTGGTTGCTGTGATCTTCTATGTAAGACTCAGCTTGCACTTTGGTTTTAGATTGATGAACAATCAGTTCCCTTGTTTTCCAGCGTCTGTCCTTCCGTGACTCACTGAACTACCTAGTGTGAAAGACGACCCTACACGAAATGTGCAAATATATATAATCGCTTGTAGGAAATGTCATGAGTTCTAATGCATAGATCAATTTCGTCTTGGTTTCTGGGTCATACACTTAACACCACGTACTACCGTCTGTAGTAAAAATGCTATTTTTAGATTTGGTTCTACAGTTAGTCTATTCGGAAAGGTCAGGATAAACTTCTTTTATTTTAGCGAGTCAGCAGTTTTCTGCACTGCTGCGCTAAAAGTGTAGACCACCTTACGTAATGATCATCTTCTGTGTCAACGCGCAACATTTTAACAATACTACTTACAGTCAAACTCGGGACTTACCATGTTGGTTCCAGAACTTTAAGAACTTTTTTGCCGGTTATTGATGTGCATGGCCAGCTTTGTTCGTTATGATTTTCTACAGAGTACCTGCCTACAGAAAATGTTTTACGCTATTCGAAGACAGGAGTAGTATGCAGCATACTCTCATATCCATTCGGTCTTAAGTCTATGTTGCTGATTTCTGAAGTACCACGAGACTCTCGATATTTTCTCGCTGTTCAGTTCAAGTGCGTAACGATTATCATTACAGCGCAAAACCTTTATGGTATTTGTTGACTGAACTTTGAGGTTTCTAGTGTATGTTCAACTTTGCCCCTGTTTTGTGTAGATGGAGTCAGCCAGCAGGAAGAGTGCCAGGGACGTCTTTCATACGCCGACCAGTATCAACAGTAAACGGTCTTTCGTTCTCATTATAAGCAAGGTGTTGCTTCAATAATTATTTTATGTGCACAGTCTATAGAGGAACCTCAAATCAGTGAGGTTCGAAACACTCTAATAAGAATGGGCGTTGAGAACGCCGCTTCTGGAAACGCAGATTGTTCTTTGCGTGTAGCTTTGAGTCGGTTCGTATCATTGGAAAGAATATCTCACCGCGTAAAGTCGCTACGTATATTTTTAGGATAAAAATCAAAATTTATACATTTCGTTTATAATAAAAGTCATATGACACTATAAACCGCTCAGAGAAGTCTTCCACAACTTGGATGTCAGCCAACGAGTGTAGGGTAGAAGGGGAGCGGGCAGTAAAAGAGTAAGACTTACGAAATTATGAAAAAGAAACTTTACGGTAAAATAAAAACAAAACAATATTCAGGATAAAGGCTATTGAATAACAAGTAACAGCAAATACTTAGACGTCTATTGTAACGTGTTTTGCTTGCTCCTCCCTGGCACGCCAAAGACTTGGTGGTCGAGACGTCAGCGCTCGATATAGTTCTAGTCGATGGCGCTCCCCCCCCCCCCCCCCCCCCCACGCACCACACCTACCCAGTATCATCGATCATCGTGATCGAGTGTATGATGAGAGTTTTTGTGACAACTAATTAAAAGTTTGAATAGGTTCCGAACGTTCTTAGACGGGTTCATGTCAGAAGGTACCATAGGCGATTCCCTTCGGTTGAAACCTGCCTCTTGCTGCAAGGTGTTCTCAAATGGAGCGTAGTGTGCTTACGTTTTATCATCTTGAAAGACGAAGCCACTGCCAAAGTTTTGACTTTTGATCAAGACATTAGACTGTACGGTCGTGTCCCAGAAACCTCACATTCGCGTCGGTATCGATGATAGGCGACCGACAACCATGCTCGCCGCCGATTTCGGAAATGGCCGACCAGCCTCCCTGCTAGACACGCACCACAGCACGTGACGCACATTCGTTGGTATTTCCCTACGACGATCGTCACACGAACCCTGCATATGTAGTTGAGGAGAACGTGACCCCACTGATCCAGGTCGCATTTCAAGTACTTAATCGTCAGCCTTTTTCGCGCGTCACATTGTACGGGGTTTGTACTTTCGTTCGTAATGAATGCTAGGTTTTGAGTGGTACTAAATTGTCTTCCACTGCGTTCTTTATGCTCGAGTCTGCGACTGCATTACATTGCCTTTGCGAAATGATAAATGAGTTTACGGCGTAAGGCAGCTTGTTTATTCGAAATAAACAGTTTTTTATGCGAAATAAATAGTTTATTTCACCTTCAAGTAGCTAATTTTTCCACTTAGAGCATTATCAAGAAGCCTGTTGATAAAAAAAAACGACATAAATTGGGGGAAAAATGGTTCAAATGGCTCTGAGCACTATGGGACTTAACTTCTGAGGTCATCAGTCCCCTAGAACTTAGAACTACTTAAACCGAACTAACCTAAGGACAGCACACACATCGATGCCCGAGGCAGGATTCGAACCTGCGACCGTAGCGGTCGCGCGGTTCCAGACGGTAACGCCTAGAACCCCTTGGCCACACCGGCCGGAATTTGGGGGAAACTTTAAATAAAAAAGAAATATTAACACACGTCCTACTTGCTTACGCCACTCAAAAATGACATTCTATTGTATATGTATCAGCAACAGCGTGGAAAGATCAACATGTAATGTAAAGTAATGTCGTCACTACTGCAACAAAAAGACAGTAGATATGCTGCTGAAAATACAGTGTCATACCATATTTTTGTCTATTTATTTGTTTCTGTTTGTAGCTGAAACAACTTACGTTACTATTATCACTATCACGTTTGTTTGTAACCAAGGGGACTGTGGTATCGAAAGCTACGATGCCGCGGCTTAGGTACAAGCTCTTAGGTTGGCACTACGACACCGACACCGACGACAGCGCCCTCTAGCCGGCGCTGTGCAGCTCTACGAGCGCCGCTCCAGATTCTGACCATTTGATTCCGAGTAGACGACCAAGCAACATTGTTTCTATTTCATAGTGGGCGAGCCACTACGGATTTTGCCTTTGTAACTTGATGTATGGCTTCGCACCTATGTGCTCATCTCAGCCAAAGTTACGTAAGCCTAATGTAACCCTAATTCTTTCTATAGTAAAGATGATTTAAATTTAAACGCAGTACCGAAGCATTTCACCTTTTCCCGCTCCTCCGCACTTCCTACATTCGGCCTAACCTTCAGTTCCAGGAGTAGACCCACCCGACGCCTTGCAGGCGGGATACAAAAGGAACAAATTAGCTAATAGGAAATGAAATAATGTGTACGTTTCGAAAAAACAACATCTGGCGCCAAACGTATATACTTATCCATCGATTTGTAAATTTATACCTAATTTTGAACAATTTTTATGTAATCCCCTAATTTATAGCGTGTATCATGTTACAGTTTGGAATGGCTGAAGATAATTATGTGGTCATGGTAACCGGTCACCTTCTAATAGGGTAACTTCGCGATCTACAATGTTTTACAATTAATTTAAGACATTCTATTTTGATGGCTGACTTTCTCCAACAATGTTCTCAAAAATAAATACATGATTACTACTCTTTAATCTCATAGTTACCACTACTACATTTTCTTTATCAAATTTGCTTCCAAGAAGTTCGAAAAAATGTCACCGCTGTTTTAAATTGGTGTCGTTTTGAAGAGAATCAGTTTAGTACACAAAGTGAGTGTATTAAGTTGTTCATTTACTGACCAGTTTTCCATTTTACAGTATGGCAGGACAGGCAGGGGAAAAAAGGACCAACATGGAAAGTTTAGCTGTATGCATCCTTCTTCTGACGCTGCCTGTCAGAGAGAGACAGGCTGGAGAGAGAAATACTGCGTAGTTTCTCTACCAGAGTACCCGTCGGCAGAACGAGGCCACACTGTGTCCCAAAGAGTAACTCGTATACCTTGTTATCACGGTTGATCGTCATGGAAAAAGTAATATTGCTTGGGCCGCTTAAAGTTCCCTCCACATACATACACTATTAAATGTTTGAAAATACAGAACAGGAGAGAAAGTAAACAAGAGAAAAGGTCTGGGCTGTTACATAAACCGCCCCCAGACAGCATAGGGAGGAGCTGAATGACGATGAAAGGAGTAGACCGTTTACGTTTCCGCCAGTCGCTGTCTCAGAGCTTCCATCTACAAGTGCGGCGAGCAAAACGAACAGCAAAGGTCACAGCTGCATACCTCTCTAGTTAAGGGTGAGAAACTACTTTTGCACTAGTTCGCCGTTCTGGTCGTATCGTCCGTGAGATCCTGATGGCAGTTAGCTAAGGGCCATGTACTGCGTGCGTTAAGTGGGTGCTGTCTAGCTAATGCTGCGTTTCTTATATTTATGTTTTTATTTATCTTTTGTTTTATTTCATTTAATTTCGTTTTTAACGGAATGAAATAAGTCTCGTCGCAGTGACTCTATAAGGGCTTATCTAACCATGGCGGGATCAGCAACCTTTTCGGTAACGTTTTACTGTGACTTAACAGCCTCAAAACTCGCCGTGGTAGTCTCCGGCAGGGTGGCATAACTTGAAAGGTCTAGGAAATTGTAACGTAATTTTAAAGGAAAATTTGTTTAGTGACAATAACAGAATCTAATGTAGACACAGTACACCAAATTCTACCACATTTCTCGATCTTTCTAGTAGAACGTTTGTTTGGTTTTAAGTATCAGATGCACATCCGATTCGATCTTGTGTCGGTGACGGGAAACTCAAGAGTAAGAGGAAAGCTACAGCGATATGTGTTACAATCAACATTTCACTTCTTCCTGCTACTGACAGAAGTAGCGTCGGTCTTGCAGCTACCCACGGCTTACCAGAGATCAGTCAGCAGTCGATTACGCATTTTCAAGATAATTTAAATAATACAAACATAAAAGGACTTCTTCACTGATACCAGCGTTGACCATATGCTTGCATCTTCTGTAGAGAGCGGTTTCTCTGTTAAAGAGGGTATGTTGTGAAATTAATAAACATTTTGTGAGCCACTGTTATTTTGCATAACGTATTATAGTTTGTGTTTCAGAGTCTTTGCATCAAACACCCAGGTCTGATAGAGTACAGGGCAGGGTACAACGTCTTTTCGGGACAAAATGTTTGCTGGCAGTTCCCGATGATGCTAGGCGTGTTTGATTAGTGGTTATGCTCCTGAGAAGTGGCAAGACGTAGACAGTCTGCTGCGTACGTAGGTAATGTGTGTTGCCTACAATCCTGTAACCTGCTCCACTCGAAACGAGTCAATCGAACAAAATTAAAGTCCCTAATTCTCTACTTAAGTATCTTTCACTTCTTAGAGGCATTTATTCTTAAGGTTTTCTTGTCGAACGTCTATAGATTTACTGCTGTGGGTAGTAACAAATGCAACTCAGCTACGTGTACACCCAGCTAGTTCGATGAAATTTCGTTGTTCGGTGGCCGCCGAATTAAGTAGAAAGAAGCCTAGTTCAGCCAGGAAGTGTCAGTGAACATTTTATAACTAACAAACGTTGTTCCAGTAATAAAATCCGTCACTCAAAGACGCCTGAAGCAAAAACTTTCGAACATTCTGTATGTTATTAACAAGTTATCTTCCCGAATGCAATCTCGCCGTATTTCCCAAAATGGTACAAATGTACTATTGGCCAATTAAAGTGCAACAATAGGAATAGTGGCAAGTAACGAAGTTTTACTTATAGTACATATACAGCGCAGTAGGAGGAATACACGATTAAATTTGTAGTTAATTTTAGGACGTAGAGAATGACAGTTGTAGCACACAGAGCTGCCATGTTTGGCATCAAGAATGAGTCTAATTTTATAGGGAATCGAGTATAACTGAGCTTCGATCAGAGATACGGATACGTCACCTCACACTGCGTCAACACTACGCCAGACTTGAACACAGTGGCTAGTGTGCAGTGGCGTTCTAGGCTCTCTGAAACTCATTTCTAGATATTTTCATTGGTTCCGATACCTGAAGAATTTGCTGAGCAGGTTAACGTTCGAAAACCCTCTGTACCAAGGTAGGTCAGCTTAAGAGAGACTTCGAAGATATGGCACTACCTTCAGCCATAATACGTCAGAAGCGTAACGCAGGATGTCCAAAATAAAGGCACTGGAAATCGGAGGCGATCGTATTGGCACTCAGTAGCACCGCGTACCATAATGGTATAGCATGATGATGCAATCTAGCAACGTTCGTCCTCCTCAGAGCCTCGACACACGTACCCGTGATTCTGTTCGGCAGAACAGGGACTCGGCTGGCAATACACGTGGTGACAGTACTTCTACCAGTCTTATTGCTGGGCTTACTAATGTCGGCGCTCCTCACTCGGCTACCAAGATAAGGAAAGCCGCGAAAATGTTCGGAGTCCCGAGAGTCCGCTGTGCTCCAGAGGTCGTCGCACTGTCAGTGTGGGTACTTGCCTAGCTGCAAATAAGCCCATTTCCTCATTCAAGTTGTGTGTGGTAGGTGTACGGCACTCCACATCCAAGTGAACAACATGTTTGTGTTCTCTGGCGCCAGTCGCGTAGGGCCGTTTGTTTCCTGTATCTGGTTGAATATGACCCTTCTCAGCCCAACCAATCCATATTCATATCTCAGTCATGTGGGACCACACGATCCCGAACAACCCGAGCAGGCAAGTAGAGGGGCGATAAACCATAGTGTCCATAGCATTCGACCTTGCCGGTGTACGATATTCTCACAAACAACATTCTAATGCGAATGAGAAACCTGCTGATTAATGTTTCTTTGTTCAAGGTGTCCCAACAGGAATGGTCAATATTAGCGGATATGACAGGAATCCTAATATTAATACGCGGAGCTGCAAAATTAAAGATTCACTTTATCCAAACCTTGTAATTGGCTCCCATTTCAACGCGAAAGTTTGAAATTTGACTCAAAGGTACCTACAACCTTCCTCTGTAATGGGGAAAAAGCGTGGCACCGTGCGACGTCACCCTCGGGCTCAGCAACGATTCAAACAGCACGGTGTCGACAAGTGCTAAAAAAAAAAAAAGGCCATGGCTCAGAAGTTCATTTCTGCTTTAAGCTGGGTTAATTATGTCACACTGGCACTAAATTTGAGCACAATTCTGTCCAACACCACCGTTGACGTGTCGCAACATGGGGAGGTCGTCACACTCCCTCTTACCCACGTGTCACCCCTTCGTAACACCCAGCGCTGAAATCACGCGGTTTCCTTATGGGTGCCGAGAGAAACATTTTAGACATACAGCCGCTCAGAATCGACACGAAGGGACCTGTGGCGGTGTCATAAAGGGTGATAATGAAACCACCGCTTTCCTTAGGGCGTCGAGTCCCACACATTTCGCTGTCCGAAATGATAGTGTGCATTGCGATGAGCAAGAGGACAGCGTTCTAGGCATCGTTCAATACCGCTGCGACCCCTTGGGCGTTTCAACACTACTCTAAGGATATCGTGGTGCTGCAATCCGAACTAATGTGATCTGAGCCCCTTGGAGTGTAGGGCGACAGCAATTTTTTGCTCTGGTATACAGTGTGGAACGGCTAGGGACCGTTCCAAACCATTCCAAGAACTTTGAACATCATCTGAAGCAGTAAAGCTGTTTTATGCCTCTTCAGTGTTTATGGGTCGCGCAACCCCCCCCCCCCCCCCCACCCACCCTTGACTTGAAAGTTGCTAAATTATCATGTGCGTGAATAAAATGGCAACCCCCCCCCCCCCCCCCCCCAGTTCGGCAACGCGCTCGGATCACCCACTCTCTTTTGGCGAGCACTTTGAAAATATATACGTCGCCAACTTCGACACCAATTTAGTCTCGCGGCAGCTCTACCACCTAAAGGTAGGCAAACCGCCCCTTAGGGGTTATCGTAGGCGTTGCCTAACCTTCAGATGTTAGTTCAGCTACAAAGTTGAATCGCTGTCGAAGTCTCTGACATGCGCGTTTTTAGCGTGACCAACAAAGATGCTTGTGTGGCACTGACGGTGTTGCGGAACGGGAAGTCTTAGAGGATCCCTTTTTCATTTTATTCACGAATCTGTTAGCGTTGCTACCCCCCCCCCCCCCCGCCCCCCCACACACACCCCAGATCATTCCTCAGGAGGGTGTGAAACAGAAGCGCTGAAAGAGCATAATAAAATCCCTTCCTGCTTCGGACCACCTTCAAATTTCGTTGAATCTTTTTGAACCGTCCCTAGTGGTTCCGCCCTGTATACCAGAGCAAAACTTTCGGTCTCACTACACTCTAAAGAGGTCACAACACGTTCACTTTAGAGTAGGTTTGAAACGCTAAGGTGGTGATGGCAGTATTGAACTTTGTCAAGAACATCATACTCTTGCTTACTACATGGCAAACTGTCATTTTCGACAGTGAAGTGTATGGAAATCAACGGCCCAATGACGCCCTTTCATTGACGCCCTTTATGCCACCCCCTCTGGCCTTTTCGTGTCTATTCTGAGCGGCAGTGTGTCTAAAATGTTTCCCTTGGCCCCCCATAAGAAACCCGCGTGATTTCAACGCTGGGTGTCACGGTTCTGACTTCCTTCTCAGAGGCAACAAAAGTAGGGGTGAGATGTGGGTGACAGGCACTGTGACGAACTTCCCATCGTGTGACGCGTCCACGTCGTTCGGCAGAATTGTGGTGCCATTTGATGCCAATATGGCAGGGCGCCATGCTTTTGAATCAATACAGAGGAAGTTTGTAGGCATCTTTGACGCAAATTTCAAAGTTAAGCGCGGGAATGGGAGACAGTTAATGTGTTTCGAAAACCTGATCCGTTAAGTTGGCTGCTCAGTGTATACACCCTACTGAAAATGATTTCCGAGATAGAACACATTTAATCCACATTTGTTTTTGGGCTAATGGTGAGCACGTATGTATCTTACCCACACAACTTTTTGGACGTATCATTATAGCCCAACCTACCGCGTTGCTTTAAATAATTTTACTCGGGATGTCTTTCTCACATTAAACTAGGCCGTTTGAAAGAGCAGTGGTCCATGGTGTGTTGTGAGTGAAGTAGTGCGAGTGATGTAGGGTGTGTCAGACAGAAGCATTGGTTATCTGCGTTCATATAAGCGCTGGCTGTCTGAAATGTCACACATCTACGCTAGTGAAGAATATGCGGATATGGTGTGTATTTACGGATTCTGAGATGGTAGTGCTCCTGCTGCCGTCTAACACTACTGTCGGCGCTTTCCGACATACCGAATTCTTGATGTTTGTAAGTTCCTATTTTTCTTCTGAACGTGTAGTTCAAAACTGCATGCAGCAACAGCGACACTTTGTTAAGATCGTGCAGCGTAGACCTACTACCAGCTTACAGCGAGTTTCTCCCACAGCGTGCACACCTTCTCCACGTTGGAGAATGCTACACGACTTGAATTTTATCACTGGTTAAATGACAATCGTCATTTTGTTGCATTAATATTAGTCACTGGTGTAGCCACGTGTACATGGAATGGAATCAGCAACACAGGTAATCATCGATGGTAGCAATATTTGTTATGACATGGCCGGTAAAACGTTGATAGTCCACTAATTTTAGAAGAGCGAGAGACGGGACAGAAATACTTGCATTTTTTTGTAAATTTTGTTTGCTGAACATCTTCAGAACATTCCTTTGGCCACGTGGACTGCAATGTATTTGCTCAGTGACGGAGTCCTCAACATTTTTCACCAGACCTATGACGGAATATCTCAACCTCACTTATTCTATTCGCTATATTAGTCGTGACAGCACAATTAACTGGTCACCAAGATCGCCACACCTTACGCCGTCAGTTTTTTGTTTGTGGGTTTGGATGAAGTCTAACTTGTACTTTACTTTAAACGAACTGCTTGGTCCCAGAATAGACGTTGCTGTCCACATTAGTGAAAGTGCAGAGACTCCAGACAAGCAACACGTGTTCTGCGAAGATAAATACTATATTGTAGTGCCTGTTTTGTTCAGAAGTAAGCTGCAATGTTCCTTCGGCCATACACACATGTCCTAAGGAACAGGCACTTCGGTGATTACAGCCGTTACGAAATACATGACATGTTCACCTCCTGGTCCGGCCCAAATTTTTATTCTAGTCATTCCAATATACAGCTGATGGATATCCATATTCGCAACTGTGAATACCTTTCACGAATTTCATAACGGTTGAAGTCACCACAGTACCTGTTCCTTCGGACATCAAGGAATGTCCCAAGGATCACTGAATCGTACTTCCGAACAACGCATGCTCTGCAGTGTCACATTTGTCCTCCGACGCCAGGCAAACGAATTTCAATTGGAATGTTTCCCCTGTACGGGAATATAAATAATGGATTTAATGGATATAAATAATCGATTCACAAGTGCATGTGGTAGACATATGGTCCACGACAAGTGCATGCATTTTCTCGTTAGGTCAACAGGTTTTCACAGCTGAAACATTCGTCAGAAAAACAGAAGAGGCTATCTCGAAAAGGGTAAAAAAAAAAAAAGACTTCAAAGATTCACTTTTCTTCTTCCAGTAATGTTTCTCTGATGCTTTCAATGATTGTACTTTGTTTGTTACATTAAAAGGCAGTTATCTTTCTCTAACAAATACGTGCTTCTTCTCATACATTTTTAGAATGGTAACTTTTTTCATAAAATTTTTATCACCTATTAACTAACATCACACTATGAAACGACGAGTATAAGCAAATGTGAAATACGAATATCGAGATGTAATGCTTTCTTACAAAACGTTAACGGCTCAGTTGCCGAAACTGGTAGAAGTACAGAATAAAAGAGGATGGGTACACGCAAGTGGGAAGCTAGTAAAAACGCTGTGTGGGACAGCAAACAACGAGGATATAGCAAGCTTGAATGACACGGTAGGAATACTACAGGAGGTGGCAGAAGATACACAGCAACGGTGGCTAGGTACATGATGGAACTAGCAGACTTGGAACAAGGGATTAGGAAAATTACCAGACAGTGCGAGAGTTAATGAAAGAATTAGATCAGTACAGACGGAGCACCATGGATACCCTGAATAGTGATGTAAGGGAAGTGAAATGTCACCTAAGGGCAGTTGCTGAAAGGATGGTAGTGGCCAAGGTACTGCGAGCATTAGCAGACAGTTTGGTGGAAGCGAGGATCGAAACTGAAACGTTGGAAGAAGCGCTTCTTCACGAAACCCATGGAAAAGTGAGCGCAACACTACTAACCCCACAGCCATTATTCATAGCGTTACAACAAGCCCAGTGGGACTTTCCTACAGGATTACAGCACGTCGTACCTGTAACAGGAAAATATATAGCCTATTATATATCTACTGTTAAAGTTAGTACTGACCGAGCTAGTTTATTCATCACCATACAGTTACCGGTAGTAGGAATAAACGCACAACAACGATGTTTTACGATCCATCCCTATCCTATTAAGTGGGACACTATCCATAAATGGGTACACGTAAACACCCACGATGTGTTATTGGTTTCAGAACGAAAAGATTGTGGCGTTCTCGTGTCCAGATTTAACAAAACTGTATCAGAGGGATTGTTATCATTTGTCCAGCCAGAGTAGTAAAGACTAACGAATATGCTTGTGAAATACAACTATTTCCCGGAAAAAAGAAGGCGTAAAGTCTAAAATGGAAATTTTCAGAAAATTAGGAACCACGCGATTTACTTCATACTTTCACTAGAAAACAGTGATTGTCAACTGTGAGGCAGATGCAGTATGATGCGTCAGAGCCATACGCAGAACGCGATGGTCTTCCCTCTTCGTATTGCCACGTGGCAGTCCGAGCCCTGTCTTCTTGCGACCGTACTTTGTCGTGAACACCCGCTGCCAGTAGTCTCATGTGCAGTTGCTTCATTCCCGCCAAGTCTTTCTGCAATATCGAAGAAGGAATGTCCAGTTTCTAGTAGCCCCATTAAAGGACGTCGTTCAACCTTAGTGTTGTGTTGAATATGGCGTCCTTGTCACCTTAAAAATATCGTTGAAGAACATCAACTCACCATGTCCAACCTTAATGGTAGCTAACTCTTACGGCCTTTGCATTGCATATTTAAAGGAAACAAGATTTGCATCCTCATTGTGGAGTTCCTGGCACCGCTCTTACGCGACTGTTACCAAAATTGAAAAGGCATCATGTTTTGAGAAGTAGAAGTGCGCCCACCAACTTTCGTTTATGCCGCACAACTCCTTCTTGGTGTTCCGATTTCTTTCCGGCAGCGTATTTCATGAACTTCATATTCAAATGATTGCCTAGTTACTAATCTCCGACGATACGAAGTGAGCCACATGTCCAGGCATGAAAGTCACATTAATTTTGGTGACTGAAAGGTCCTTGGAAAATTTCAGAGTCGATTTTCTCGGGAAATTTTTAGATTTTCATGCTTGGGAGTTTCATATTGGAGTTCCGATCTTCATGTACCATAAATATAAAACTTTTTAAAAAATCCGTCGGCCGGTTGTTCTCTGGTTGGACAGAATTTCTATTTTGTGTGGTGAATGGCAAATTTCTTGAAATGTAGAGAAATGTAATTTGATGCACATTAGAAGAAAAAATAATCTCGTAATGTTCGAATACAGAAGTAGTGGTGTGCCGCTTGATACAGTCGCGTCGATTAAATATCTATTGGCTGGAAGAGGAAAGGAAATGAATAGTAAAGATATTTTGTACCCTCCGCCATACATCATACGGTGGCTCGCGGAGTATTACGTAGATGCAGAGGAGATATAGGTTCGCTGTCATTGCACGATACATTTACTTTTTTTCCTATTTGAACACTGTTACTTTTGTCTTTACTACCTCTGTGTCATCATTATACAGAGGGATGAAAAAATTACGGTGACTGTATGAGGATAACATGTTTCTGCTTGATAAGAAACATGTTACTGCAACCGTTCGCAATTTAGAATTTTGTAATAATTAACCATTCGCTCTTCCTACTTTCATCAGTCAGTCCTCTCACCATTTGACTGTCCTTCTTTGTGTACAGTGCTGGCGAAATCTTATATTGATTCCGTACATCTGTGTATTGCAATACATGACATACAAATGTCTCACGTGCAACCACTTCTATAGGTAAGCAGAAATTTCGAGGTATACACAAAGCGTGGTATTTTCTTTACTTTCAGCTAACACCGTGTATCTGCCTAGGAAATTTTATCTGTAAGAATGCATAATTATTACTTTAGTGATGCCAGG
Organism: Schistocerca nitens; assembly: GCF_023898315.1. Taxonomy (NCBI): domain Eukaryota; kingdom Metazoa; phylum Arthropoda; class Insecta; order Orthoptera; family Acrididae; genus Schistocerca; species Schistocerca nitens. Next base: position 418,654,299 of record NC_064617.1, on the reverse strand, counting down.
AACAACATCATGTTATTGTGTGGCACTGTCTATCATGAAAAGTGACCTCGTATTTTCAACAATGAGCATGGCATAAAATTCCTCCAGTGTACGGTAAAAGTGAGTGAACGCAAGGTCACATGTAAGGGAATATGCTGGATCTCAGTTCAAAAGTCAAACATTAATATGAATAAAACAGAGTAAAGAGTCATGCTTTAAATTGTGAAAGAATAGTCGCTGTCCCAAGTCATCCGTTGTCCAAAAGGAAACAAACAATGAGGGGATATAGCTGAAGTAGCGGAAGCAGTAGCGCACCTGCATTACCAAGCTTTGTGTAACCCGGAACATGAGGTCTTCTACCCAGACATCTATCCTGAAAGTTTCTTACGGTGGTGACTACAATTTGTTGGTACAAGAGCAGGTAGCGAAGGAACATCGACGGAGAGTACGCGATAAAGCGATAACTAAAATTTACATCAGAATATAAATACGGAAAACCCTTGGATCACTCGGCCATTGTCGAATTCCACTCCTACAAAACCTGGGTGAGAGCCTTTCCTAAAGCTACTGTCGATGTAATCGTCGCAGCGTAACTCATACGCTAGAAAATCGTAATATCTGAGAGTTATAGCAACCACAGCAGCGAGTTCCTTCTGACTCAGTACACACTTGTAGGATAAACGAGAAAAGTGACCACAGACGAAATGGAAGGAAGTGATTCTGGAAATACATTATGATCGTTCTGTATGAAAATTATTCGGGACAGTCAAACGTGGAGAAATAGCGAAGTGCACACCTGACCGACGCAACAATATCGCCTTTTAATAGCTCGCAAATAAAAGGCACTGAATGTAATTTCAGTAACTTTGAAACATTAGCCTTTGTGGGATGAGTTTTTATATGGGCTATTTAGATGGCACAGCATGACAACTGGATACGCAGATATTAGTTAGTTAGTTACATATTATAGAGAATATTTGAACGATTCTTTTATCGAAATTATGCGCAACGTGTCGGTTCGTAGGAAACATATATAATGATAATATTAACATTAATGAACACACCTATCATTTTGTTCCTACTCATGCAACTAGACTTAAAAACAATTTTTTTTATTTATAAATTCTTCAATGGGATAGGAGTTGTCCAGGAGAAATAATTTTAAATTAGATTTTAACCTAGCTTCACTATCTGTGATACATTTAAAGTTGGTGGGAAATGGTCGAAAACTTTTATTACTGCATATTGAATTCCTCTCTGAGCCACTGACAGGTTAAACAATGGGTAATAATGGTCTTTTGTACCTCTAGTGTCTTAGGTGTGTACATCATTGTTCTCCTCAAATTGTGATAGATTATTTATGACGAATTTCACTAGCGAAAATATTATTGTGATGGCATAATTAAAATTCCTGTCTCCTTGAAGAGGTACCTACATGACGTCCGTGAGTGAACACCATATACTGCTCTTATTGTTCGCTCTTGTGCAATCAATGCTTTCTTTCTAAGTGACGAGTTTCCCCTGAAATTTGTTCCATAGAATATTACTGATTGGAGAAACGAAAAATATGCCACGAGATTGTTGATACCTTTCTTTCCGAGATTAGCGATTATATGAAGAACAAAAGTTTCTGAATTTGTTTGAGAAGTTCAATAAGATGCTTCTTTCAGTTCAAATTTTCAGGAATACGTACATCAAAAAATTTGGAGCAGTCTACCCTGTTTACCGACACCAGTTCAGTTGTTGGTATGACTCTATTCGTTGCACAACAGTGAATGTAGTGCGCTTTTTCAAAAACTACGAGAGTTCAGTTTCAGGGGACCACTTAATAATTCTCTGGAAAATATCATTTACTAACTCTTCTGTTGGCTTCTCTCTAATGGGCTTTATTATAACACTAGCACTGTCTGCAAAAAGTACCAATTCTGCTCGTTGAATATTACCTAGAAGTTCACTCACGTATGTAAGAAATAGCAGTGGACCCAAAATTGAACCCAGTGGGACTCCTTTTGGATTTCACCCCAGTCGCTAAATCTGGTTACCTGTCCACCACTGTCTGAATTACCCAGCACAACATTTTGAATTTTGTTTGTCAAGTACGATTCAAATCAACTGTGTGTAAAGCCATCAGTTCCATAAAACCGGAGCTTTTCTGAGACAGTGTTATGACATACACAATCGAAGGCCTTGGGGGTAACACAAAAAATATCAAGTGGTCATATATTATTATTTCAGGCTCACACAATTTGGTGAGTGAATATATAAATAGCATTCTTAGGCGAGCAACATTTCTGGAAACCAAACTGCGATATTCAAAGTAAATTGTTTCAGGTAAGTGCGCGACTGATCTTGAGTACATTACTTTTTCGAATATTTTGGAAGACGATGGCAGTAAGGAAGTTAGAAGATAACTTTTTAAAGTGTGTCTTGTCACCTTTCTTGTAGAGTGGTTTAATTATAGCATGTTTTTACCGGTCTGGAAAAATTCCCTATGCCAGTGATACATTATATATATATATATATATATATATATATATATATATATATATATATATCAGTTCTACAGAATTTTGAAAACTTGTTCCTTAGTGATGTATAACACTAAGGACATTACTTATTAAATTGGAACAACTTTTCAAAATTCTGTTTGAAATTCCATCAAACCCTCAAATCCTTTTGTGCTTTAGAATTTTTATCACTGTGGTAATTTCAGAGAAGAATAACAACGACACAACGCTTGAGACAAGAGTTCAGGCTTTCGAACTGAAAATGATTCACGTACTTATTCATCCATCAGAGCAGTAGGTCAAGAGGTGTGATAACGCTGCAGAATTAATCTCACGACGATGCAGATCTGGATCATATACCTTAAAATGTAAATTGTCACGTGTACCGACCATTTATCTCAATGGCAAGTACGTATCTGGAGCTAGTTCTGTTTATTGAAGACTAGTGTGGAATGCATCAGAAGAACATACGCAGATATACAGATGTTGAATGGGAATTGAGGCAGAACGAAATAGAATGACTTGGTGATGACGCGAATAAGCAGAGCGAAAGGGTCAGAATAAATTATTGGAATACCTGTTCCTTCAACACTTGCAGACTGAGAGCATGTTTTATGTATATGCCTAGCTCCTAAGTTCGTAAGTATACGATTCTCCGAGGTACAGAGCAGACGAAGAACAAAGAACAGCCGTGAAGCACAGACAAATTTCCAACAACGAATTTCATTGTCAAAGCTTCATTCTGCAGAAAATTTCTCTTGAAATCAAATATTTTCGAAGAATAAGTCCAGTGTGGCCGAGTTAGGCCGGACTTGTAGTTTGGGATCTGATTTGCAGGTATCGTATATAAATGATTTTCCTGTAAGAGTGAGATTAATTTCGGTTTACTTCATGGCAGTAACTTACAAGCATTGTCCTAGCTATCATATTTTAGCTGGTCAGTTTCATCATGAGGTAGGCTAGAAGTATTCTGATGAGCATAGGTTGTAGCAGCTACCGCAATTTCATTTGTTTAAATTCAAAGGCCGGCCGAAGTGGCCGCGCGTTTCTGGCGCTGCAGTCTGGAACCGCGAGACCGCTACGGACGCAGGTTCGAATCCTGCCTCGGGCATGGATGTGTGTGATGTCCTTAGGTTAGTTAGGTTTAACTAGTTCTAAGTTCTAGGGGACTAATGACCTCAGCAGTTGAGTCCCATAGCGCTCAGAGCCATTTGAACCATTTTAAATTCAAAACACCACCTTAAGCGAGCCAGACAAGAAATAAATACTTTCAGTCCTTGGCTCTTTTTGTCGCCACAGTCCGCAGTTCACCTAAAGGAGGGAAGAAGCAAGTGTCAGTTGGAATCTTTGTTATATGTGTTATCCCACTGTAAGTGTTTGTGTATCGTGTTTTGCTAAACAGAGATTGGGCAGCAACCCAAATATTTTCCTGAAATGAGCTTGGAAAATCACCTAAAAACGACACTCAGACTTGTCGATGTACCAGACGAGAACAGACCATGCAGATTCCATCACAGGCTGGCACACCTCCCTATCTCACATGCCAGCAAGCTACGCCTTCAGCTATGCGAGAAGATCTGTTACTTTCAATAAAAAACTAGTATGAACAGTCACAGTGTGACATCGTCGCTGGGACGTAGCTTTCGCAGTACTGTATTTAATGAAACAATTGTCTCACTGAATGGAAATTTCGTTTACAAGCATGTGGCCGGTTTTAAAGTATTATATTCCGTCGTCAGATGGTTGATTCCGATGCTGCAGGTCAAAACGACGTGCTGTTCTTGGGCAATCATTTTATATCTGGTGATGCCGCTGAAGGCACTGAAACCGGGCAAATGTTTGTAAAAATACTTAGCAGTCGAGACCGAAAACTTTTGTATTACTAATTGTAATAGTAGAAATACGGAAGTTTCAGGAGTAGAATTACAGTTCAGGGTGAAAATATATCAATCATGATAGTCGATAGTTACATTTCTATCCGCAGTGAACGTGATGAAGAGCTGAAAGAATTGTTTAATGGAATGAAATTTCTAATTATGACACGCCAGTAACTGGAAGAGAACCGAAGGGATACAAAAGCAAGGAGCAGGAGTAGAAATGAGAATACTGATAAAATTAAAAAAAAAGGGATCACGAATTATACAGAGTGAAAGACTGCATAGGGTGGAAGAAGGAAGGACGTAAAAAGAAGGCTAGCACAGCGAAAGAGGGCATTTATGAACACAAGAAGTTTACTAGTATCAAGCACTGACCTTAATTTTATGAAGAAATTTCTGAAAATGTACATTTGGAGCATAGAATTGTGTGGAGTAGAATTATGGACAGCGGGAGAAACCAGAAAAGAAAAGATTCGATGCGTCTGAGATGTGGTGCTGTAGAAGAATGCTGAAAATGAGGTGGAATATTAAAATAAGAAATGAGGAGGTTCTTCATGAAATCGGGGAAGAGAGGGACATTCGGTAAACGTTGACAAGAAGAGGGGACAGTGTGAACGATCATTGGTTAAGATGTCAAGAAATAAGTTCCACGGTACGTGAGCGAACTGTGGACAATAAAAACTGTAGGTAAAGACGGAGATCTAGGCGCTCAGTCCGGAACCGCGGGACTGCTACGGTCGCAGGTTCGAATCCTGCCTCGGGCATGGATGTGTGTGAAGTCCTTAGGTTAGTTAGGTTTAAGTAGTTGTAAGTTCTAGGGGACTGATGACCACAGTTGTTAAGTCCCATAGTGCTCAGAGCCATTTGAACCATTTAAAGACGGAGATTGAAACAACTCCAACGAGTACTGTGACGAAGGACGTTGGGTACATATGCAAATCTACTTAATAAAGACATAAGTTACAGTAACGACACATTTTGATTGCTTTATAACATTGCTCGATACGTAACGGGGACGTAATACTGTAAAGGGATGACGTGATGTGGGAACACAATTTCCAGAGCACCCACATTAGAGAGGCAGTATCACGTCCCACATGACGTGACTGAGCCGTCACTGTTAATTCATAACGGCTGCTAGCACGCCGTTCAAACGACCCAAAGTATTTCATACACTTGACGCGGCGGCCCGTATATCCGCGTTTAAAGCCTCGCAGCTAGTCGAAATGGAGAGCGCTCGCGGCCAAAATATTTGAAGCTGATAGCTCACTTGGAAGCTGCACGTTCGCTCAATAAATTATCTGGTGCTCGTTTCCCGTTCTGCTCCACTAAACAGCAACGCCTGAACAGCCGCTCGTAGACTTCATGCATCGCAACTGCTGTGTGACGGCGCGCCCGAATGGGTGTTTCAGAGTCCCTTTGACACCTCTGCAAAACATTTTGACAAGTTAGTTTCGAAGCACTTCATGCATTTCTAACAGTATCGGCTGAATACCAATTGGGGACAACTGTTGCGAAGTTCTCAGACGTCCGTGATGTGATATGTAAACTTAGAGCGCAGAGATGAGATTTCATAGCCTTATATCGTGTTCTATGTCAATTTACCATTATTTTAAATCTCTATTATACCTAACAAGACTGAAAAAGGACACTTGCTAAATTGAGTATCGTCTATGATGATGTGCCCAAAGTTAAGTGGTACCTCCTAATATAGTGTCGGACTTCCTTAGTGCAGCAACTCGACGTGGCATGGACTCAACAAGTCCCTGGAAGTGCGGGCAGAAATTGTGCCATGCTGCCCCAACAGCCGTTCATAGTCGCGAAAGTGTAGGATTTTGTGCACGAACTGACCTCTCGGTTATGATATATAAATGTTTGATAGGATACATGGCGGGCGATCTGGGTGGCAAAAGCCTTCGCTCGAATTGTCCATTCCCTAAGTCACTTAAGACAAATGCCAGGACGTTTCCTTCGGAAGGGCACGGCCGCATTCCTTATCAATGCTTCTATAGTCCGAACTTGTGCTCCGTCCCTAAAGACCTCGTTGTGGATGTGACATTAATCACTAACCTCCACTTCTTCCTCCTTGTTCTCTTCCTCCTCGAACTGTTCAGAACGTTCTTCAAACCAATCGCGATCTATTGTGACCCAGTGACGTGACGCATTGTCATCCATTAAAATACCACTATTGTTTGGGAATAGCTGCAAATGGTCTCCTAGTGGCAGAACGTCCAGAGGTCCCAGTCCATTCCACGTAAACGCAGCCCACACTGTAATGGAATCACCAGCAGCTTGCACAGTGCCTTGTTGACAACTTGGGGTCCAGGCTTCATGGTGTCAGCGCCACACTCGAGGCATACCATCACCTCTTACCACTAAAATCGGGTCTCATCTAACCATGTTACGACTTTCCAGTTGTCTAGGGTCCAATCGATATGGTCACGACCCCAGGAGAGACTCTGCCATAGCCCATTAATGACAAATTTCACCGCGCTATATTAACGGATACTTTCGGCGCACGACCGCTATTGATGTCTGCGGTTATTTCAAGCAGTATTGCTTGTCAGCTAGCACTAACAGAACTACGCAAACGCTGCTCTCTCGATCGTTAAGACAAAGGCATCGGCCTCAGCATTGTCCATGGTGAGAGGTAATACCATAAATGTGGTATTTTCGGCACACTCTTGACTCTGTGACTCGTGGCATATTGCATTCACTATCAATTCCTGGAATGGAATATTCCAAGCATCTAGTTCCAACTACAATTCTGCATTCAAAGTCTCTTAATTACCGTCGTGCTGCCATGATCACGTCGGAAATCTTTTCGCATGAATCCCCTATGTACGAATGACAGCTTCGCCAATGCACTGCTCTTTTATACAGTGTGTACACGATACTGCCACCATCTGTATATGTACGCATCGCTATCTCATGACTTTTGCCGCCTCAGCATAGACGTCAGTAACAATTAAGGATACAGGGTACTTTTCCGGCTGAATATTATTTCTTTCAGGCATTGTTTATGATGTATATGTTTTACACATTTTTTGTTGATATAAGATAATGGAGCACACTATCTAAACTAATTAGAAATATTTTTGAACCTGCGTAGGGTTATTAAAAAATTACAAAGAAATTGATGCAATTTTTTTTCCAAAATTCTTCCTAAAATTGAGGTACCATTTTATCCAATGTTATACATTTGAAGGACACAAAATTTTTACAAGATATGCATGACATGTTGGCTGAGGTACTAGACCTATTTAATTCCACCTACTATGTATATTACAAGGATAAAAATATCACATCTTACATTTCAATAGTTATAACTTTTTTCCTATTAAAATTTTATTTTTTCTATAATTTAGCTGATTCTTCAATAAAGCTTAGTTCTACTACGTAAGTATGGACTATTGCAAGTTACAGAAAAAATTAGAACAATGCTTTATAAACTTTAGGACATATTTGTAGCTGAGTTCTGAAAAATACAGCTTGCGGGAAATTGCGAATGAAGATATGAGTCCAATTAAACTCTGCCTCAGAACGTTCTTGAAGCATAGTCTTCATCCTGAAGCATTTTTTCATCTTCAAACTTCCTCTTGGCACTCCTTTTAGCACTCCTTGCTTCTTTGGCAACTTGAAGAGCGAATCTTTCAGTTCATGCACCTGTTGTCTCTCATAAGCAAGCAATTGATCTTCCATATTAGAGCCACATTTTATGCCTAGATTTCTCAGGACTTCCAACCTTCCTATCACTCCATCACTGAAGCATATCACTGCATCTAGTACACCAACTTTTAATGTATTTAGTCCTGCAAAAACATTCTTAGGTAATCTTTCCCATATGCAATGGCTGAAACTTTCGTTTGCATTCTGAGTGCCCCCACAAGGACATTTATTAAGCAAAACAGGGTCACTCAGGTATCTAAAAATTGTTTTTATTTAATTCATAACAGGCTCAGGAAGACAATACTTATGATGGTGTATTCGACCTCTTTCTTTTGCTTTTTGGTAACCACACCAAGAATCTGTTCCTTTAGGGCAAAGTCCGTGAAGAGGGTGGTCATCTGCAGACAACTTATGAAAGTAGGTGACCCATACAACTTTTCTCATTGCTATAACATCATTCAGATGTGCAGTTCGTCTAGTGGGAAGTCCATAATAACTCCGAAGAAGGTCTATTCCAGTTTCTGTCATACTGCCTCGGTCAGAAGGAGATTTTCCGTCACATGTCCACAGCACTCCAGTTTTTTTTACCAAGATATCGCCGTAAACATTGAACTCATTAATTTTATTGAAAGCTTTTAGAGTCGCCATCGCCTAGGTACTTCGTATATCCAATGTTCCAATGTTATAAATGGGCACCGATCTCTGAAATATTTTTAGAGCTCCATCAAATTACATACCTCCACTGTAACCATCATAATTCTTAGAACACCGATGTTCAATATGTCCTTCAGTGTTACCACGGCAGGTGTGGCAATACTTAGATAAGCACTCAACATCAACAACTTCTCCATTCTCCAGAGAAGTAGCACATACAACACCATTCAAGGAACGATGTCCTCGATGTTACCATGTCCAATGAAGTACAACAACAATGTTCCTGGTTCCACTAATATTTCGTTTCTTCTACTGCACGTTTCATAGATGCTTTAGACACAAGCGTGAAGGTGCCTAAAAGTATTTTTATGTGCTTGCTGAACGTACTAGGAGGAGGAGAAAGGTCCTTCAAACCACAAAACGTTTGAGCAGCCTCTTTTCCTTTTCCTATTGCACGCATTGCATACACTAACTTCAATTCCACATCATATGAATTATGCACTATGTTCGAAGTCATTTTCGAGGTTGATTTATTGCAGGATCTACACAGAACAACTAATTTTGACGCTAAACCCTTCCTGCTGCTTTGTTGTTCAGTTGTTTCGCGACAGCCTACACCATCGCATTGTTTACATTTCGCCACTTCCTTTATCAAAGAAGATAAGATGCCCACATCATCAACAACAAATCCACTACAAACAGCATCATTGGTAACAGAAAAATTTGAATCACCAGGAGGTATGCCATTTGGGAGTTTCTTCCCTGAATAACTGATACATAGATTACTTTCAACAGTGTAGCTTGCTATGTTTGTGAACTGGTTACCATGGAATTTCCTTTTATTGAATTTCTTGATGCGCCGCATAGTTCGTATTTATTGCACACTGAAGGATATGTACGTCCACAAATATACATAGCACATTCAGTAACACGTGAAGAAATTGCTTCAGCGAAACAAAAGTAAATATTAGCAAAAATAGGTAAATACTAGCAAAGATAATCATTTACAGACACTAGAAACCTGCACTTTTACCAACATATACAATTTACCATACATATAATCACTGGAAACAGAAAGTTCACAGTTCTTTTCGAAATAATACTGGTTTCTGTAACAAAAATAAAGGGGACACGGCAGCATAGTTGACCGCAACTTTAAAATTTGATATATATAGGTCATTTTTCGTTTTAAACCCTATAATGTACATATCAATGCAATAAGGAAAGACTACAGAATTTAATAAAGTCATAAAAAATTCCGATTTTACCACCATTTATAAGTACCCTCTATTCTTAATCAACTATGTACAAAAGTTCTGAAAAGATGTCCAACAAAAACCGGTAGCAGATAGGGCCTGCAAAAACAAAAACATGGTAGTAGCCTTCTTGGACTTCTTGAAGGAAAGCGACTCTGTCTCCGGTCAGAATCTTGGAACCATCCTCAGAACAGAGGAATAGACACTACTGTTCAAGGAATAACAATGGAAAGTCTCACAAACGCAATTAAGATTCAGAGGAATTCTACCACAAAAATTTTACTTTAAGACTGATATCACTCAGGGGGATGGAATGTCACCAAAGATCCGGACGAAGAGATCAAACAGTGGAAAGCAATAAACGTGGAAATTCCAGAGGTGCAAAACAAAAAACAGGAAAAAAATAGGAGTGCCTGGCCTGCGTGAATGTAATAACGATAGTTGAACGGAAGAGCACGGAAAGTAACTAGTCCATAACCTTGGCAAGATGGCCAGTGGGGTGGGAGCCAGGTACCGGTACGATGAATGCCTGTACTACTGGGGATCGGTAAACACCAGTAGGCACCATACAGAAGATGGACAAATTTAAATACGTGGGAATATACGTAACACGAAAGAACAGGAGAAAGTGGGGAATTGTAAAGGGGATTAAGAACATGAGATCAGCATTCAACGTGATCGGAGATACAGAATACGAAGAATATGTCTAAAGATACAAAGATGAGACTCTACGAGACAACCGTGATAATATGTGGTATTACATGCCACTGCGGCAATAACGCTAGGAAGACGATAACTCTAGTTGCAGAACACTCACAGAGAGACGAAGTGAGTAAACTACTATCTTAAAAGTGCTGGTCAGAGACAGATGCAGTCATGAAAGAGCTGTACGGGAGACAATATGAAGAGGCATCGTATTGAGAAGGGCAACATTTGTGGGACATGTGACCAAGAAGCACATGTATAGAATAACGAAACGAGCCTGGGGAATAAATGGATAGGACAAAACACAGGACCATGCCGGATATTGGACTCAAGGTGGACTTGTTGGAGTTAAGAATCAAGGCGAAAGTGAAAGAAAACTGGAGAGTAAAAGGCACCCCGAGCAATATGTCAGAGATCAACAAAAGAAGTACAGGGGAAAGGGTAAAGAGTATCCAGTGGGGGATGCTAGATTATATTGCAGATCTAGGAAGAAATGGAGACAGAAGAATAGAAAAGGAGCAGAGATTCTGGAACGAGAAGGAGAAAATCCAATAATGACACTGCAGTTGCTGCAACGGTAGCAGAAACAAATTTCTGATTTATACACTCCTGGAAATGGAAAAAAGAACACATTGACACCGGTGTGTCAGACCCACCATACTTGCTCCGGACACTGCGAGAGGGCTGTACAAGCAATGATCACACGCACGGCACAGCGGGCACACCAGGAACCGCGGTGTTGGCCGTCGAATGGCGCTAGCTGCGCAGCATTTGTGCACCGCCGCCGTCAGTGTCAGCCAGTTTGCCGTGGCATACGGAGCTCCATCGCAGTCTTTAACACTGGTAGCATGCCGCGACAGCGTGGACGTGAACCGTATGTGCAGTTGACGGACTTTGAGCGAGGGCGTATAGTGGGCATGCGGGAGGCCGGGTGGACGTACCGCCGAATTGCTCAACACGTGGGGCGTGAGGTCTCCACAGTACATCGATGTTGTCGCCAGTGGTCGGCGGAAGGTGCACGTGCCTGTCGACCTGGGACCGGACCGCAGCGACGCACGGATGCACGCCAACACCGTAGGATCCTACGCAGTGCCGTAGGGGACCGCACCGCCACTTCCCAGCAAATTAGGGACACTGTTGCTCCCGGGGTATCGGCGAGGACCATTCGCAACCGTCTCCATGAAGCTGGGCTACGGTCCCGCACACCGTTAGGCCGTCTTCCGCTCACGCCCCAACATCGTGCAGCCCGCCTCCAGTGGTGTCGCGACAGGCGTGAATGGAGGGACGAATGGAGACGTGTCATCTTCAGCGATGAGAGTCGCTTCTGCCTTGGTGCCAATGATGGTCGTATGCGTGTTTGGCGCCGTGCAGGTGAGCGCCACAATCAGGACTGCATACGACCGAGGCACACAGGGCCAACACCTGGCATCATAGTGTGGGGTGCGATCTCCTACACTGGCCGTACACCACTGGTGATCGTCGAGGGGTCACTGAATAGTGCACGGTACATCCAAACCGTCATCGAACCCATCGTTCTACCATTCCTAGACCGGCAAGGGAACTTGCTGTTCCAACAGGACAATGCACTTCCGCATGTATCCCGTGCCACCCAGCGTGCTCTAGAAGGTGTAAGTCAACTACCCTGGCCAGCAAGATCTCCGGATCTGTCCCCCATTGAGCATGTTTGGGACTGGATGAAGCGTCGTCTCACGCGGTCTGCACGTCCAGCACGAACGCTGGTCCAACTGAGGCGCCAGGTGGAAATGGCATGGCACGCCGTTCCACAGGACTACATCCAGCATCTCTACGATCGTCTCCATGGGAGAATAGCAGCCTGCATTGCTGCGAAAGGTGGATATACACTGTAGTAGTGCCGACATTGTGCATGCTCTGTTGCCTGTGTCTATGTGCCTGTGGTTCTGTCAGTTTGATCATGTGATGTATCTGACCCCAGGAATGTGTCAATAAAGTTTCCCCTTCCTGGGACAATGAATTCACGGTGTTCTTATTTCAATTTCCAGGAGTGTATCTCTCGTTCCAGGATACCGTTAACAGTAAGGTACGAAATGGAAGGATTACGAACATACTTTTGATACGTGGATCAGCAACAGTGCTAGAAAAAACGTGAAAGAATCTTACTGAATTTTATTTAATCGTCAGATGATAATTGTCCCATTAGTCACCAAACGTTTTCGGTTATTTACCATCATTCAGGATGCAGCGCACAATAGATTAGTCGAAAACATCAGATACTGTTTTGAAGAATATGGGAAGTCTTAACTAATCTGTTGTACCCTACATCGTGGATGAAGGTTAATAATTGAAACCGGTAGATGAGTAAAGGGACAATAGACAGCTGATGGTTAAAATACATTTTATAAAACACTTTATGGAAACATCTTATGGAATTGTTGGCCAAAAGACCTGTACGGATATATGCAGCCTCCTAATACGAAATCGTTATCTTTCCGCGCGCATAGTGTTTCCGTTACACGCCAGAGTTACGTCTTTAAGTGTGTCCACTGAACACTGAATGTAGTTGGCAGCCATGTGCTTGCGTGTAGCGTGGTGACGTGTTTGTGATCTGAGGAGAAGCGGGATGAAACGCGGTGCCCCGCAACGGCCCACTCTGGCCGATTACCACCAAAATGATCCTGTACATCCCGTTATTATTTATATAGTTGATTCAAATTTTTGTAATCTACATTTATTTCTCAAGCTCTAAATATGCTGGTTGATTGTAATTTAAAGTGTAGCTACTCATGGAGGTCCAGTGTGGGCTGTAATTGTCATACGGCAACGAAACTTGCTAGATATGCTAATGTGTTAATTAGGAGTTAACGCAAGAAAAAAAATTAGTTCGAATTTTGGCCACTAATGTTAATCTGGCGCTGCACAGCATCTCGTCGAACTCTCCGGTGATTGTATTCAACAAGCTGTTAAGATGGCGGTAACAAGTAAAATCGACAATTTGCCTTTCTCACTTGTTTAACTTTTTCTGCATATGCGACCTGAAGATGACATAATGGAATACCAAAACTGGTAGTAAAAATAAAATAAAACAATATCTGAACTGCATGGCTTTTGGCGAATGTTATTGTTAAAAAATTTTCTGCCGACGTCCAGTTCCTAATCCATTACATATGGAAATATTTCTGTGCGTCTTCCTTGCTTTCACAGAATCAGATTAGCACCTGGTGGCCATAATTAGAACAAATTTTTTCCAGCATATATTGGTTCTGCATTAACGCATCAGAATAGCTACTAGGGTTCTTTGCCATACGATAAATACAGTCCACACTGCACCTTTGTGAGTAACTGTATTTTAATTATAACCTCCCAGTATTATAAAGGATCACAGTTTCTCTTAAATATTCGTTATCGGTACGCTAACTCCTTATGAATAATGAATCGATAATTTGACGGATTTCCATTCATAACATCATCCAGAACCGGTTTTGTGAGCATGAGGATGAACTGTTGCACTTCCCCTGGCCACCATAGTCACCATACTTCAAAATTATTAAGCCTTTTTGGTGTACTTTGAAGAGAAGGGTGCATGATCTATATTCACCTAATCATCATTACCTAAACTAGCCAATATTTTGCAGGAAGAGCTGTATAAGTTTCTACTGAAAATCATACAGGACCTGTGGTTTTCGATTCCGAGAGGACTGGAAGTTTCCTACATCGTATTAAATATGATGATATGTTGTGCTACGGTGTGTCCACTCTGTTATACACTCCTTCTTTATTAATAATAGTACGACTGTAATATGTGCTTAAAAGCTTTCTCAAATATTTCCGCTGTGTTTTAACGATTTCATATATTCCGGGAAAGGTATAAAGTCTCAAGCTCGTTAAACTCGATGGAAATTATCTGATTTTTGAAAATGGGCAATAGAAGCGAATGTGGAAACTACAGTGGCAATAGTTTAACATGGTACACAAGGTCTACTCAAAACTTGGGGCATGAGAGTAACAGTTCCGACAATAATAAACACAGGAAAGAAAAGCAAAACTGAGATAATAATCATAGTCCTTAATAATGGAAAATCAGATAAATACCCTGGAATTTAATTAGATAAACTCACTATATAAGTCCATTGCAGTTTGTAGATGATAATCTAATAACATAAGAAGTTCAGGACGACCCTCAGTTAGCAGTACATTGTCAAAACCAAATACACTCCTGGAAATTGAAATACGAACACCGTGAATTCATTGTCCCAGGAAGGGGAAACTTTATTGACACATTCCTGGGGTCAGATACATCACATGATCACACTGACAGAACCACAGGCACATAGACACAGGCAACAGAGCATGCACAATGTCGGCACTAGTACAGCGTATGTCCACCTTTCGCAGCAATGAAGGCTGCTATTCTCCCATGGAGACGATCGTAGAGATGCTGGATGTAGTCCTGTGGAACGGCTTGCCATGCCATTTCCACCTGGCGCCTTAGTTGGACCAGCGTTCGTGCTGGACGTGCAGACCGCGTGAGACGACGCTTCATCCAGTCCCAAACATGCTCAATGGGGCACAGATCCGGAGATCTTGCTGGCCAGGGTAGTTGACTTACACCTTCTAGAGCACGTTGGGTGGCACGGGATACATGCGGACGTGCATTGTCTTGTTGGAACAGCAAGTTCCCTTGCCGGTCTAGGAATGGTAGAACGATGGGTTCGATGACGGTTTGGATGTACCGTGCACTATTCAGTGTCCCCTCGACGATCACCAGTGGTGTACGGCCAGTGTAGGAGATCGCTCCCCACACCATGATGCCGGGTGTTGGCCCTGTGTGCCTCGGTCGTATGCAGTCCTGATTGTGGCGCTCACCTGCACGGCGCCAAACACGCATACGACCATCATTGGCACCAAGGCAGAAGCGACTCTCATCGCTGAAGACGACACGTCTCCATTCGTCCCTCCATTCACGCCTGTCGCGACACCACTGGAGGCGGGCTGCACGATGTTGGGGCGTGAGCGGAAGACGGCCTAACGGTGTGCGGGACCGTAGCCCAGCTTCATGGAGACGGTTGCGAATGGTCCTCGCCGATACCCCAGGAGCAACAGTGTCCCTAATTTGCTGGGAAGTGGCGGTGCGGTCCCCTACGGCACTGCGTAGGATCCTACGGTCTTGGCGTGCATCCGTGCGTCGCTGCGGTCCGGTCCCAGGTCGACGGGCACGTGCACCTTCCGCCGACCACTGGCGACAACATCGATGTACTGTGGAGACCTCACACCCCACGTGTTGAGCAATTCGGCGGTACGTCCACCCGGCCTCCCGCATGCCCACTATACGCCCTCGCTCAAAGTCCGTCAACTGCACATACGGTTCACGTCCACGCTGTCGCGGCATGCTACCAGTGTTAAAGACTGCGATGGAGCTCCGTATGCCACGGCAAACTGGCTGACACTGACGGCGGCGGTGCACAAATGCTGCGCAGCTAGCGCCATTCGACGGCCAACACCGCGGTTCCTGGTGTGTCCGCTGTGCCGTGCGTGTGATCATTGCTTGTACAGCCCTCTCGCAGTGTCCGGAGCAAGTATGGTGGGTCTGACACACCGGTGTCAATGTGTTCTTTTTTCCATTTCCAGGAGTGTATTACAGAATATAATCAAAAAATTTCAACGTAAATTATGTTCTTGCAAGTCAAGGTCATAGCGGTAGAAAACAGTAATTAACTACCAAGTAACTTAAAGGTTGAACTTTTAAATATTTGAGCAGTGATAAAGCCATGATAACGATACTGATTTACGAGAGGCGTTCAAAAAGTAATGCAACACTTTTTTCCTGAAAGTATATTGGTTTTATTCAGGATTCCAGAATACTATATTGTTCCCCATGCTTTCGGTTACAACATAATCTCCGGTCAATGCGATGGCCTTACGTCACCTTTATGGGAAGGCCTGTATGCCCGCATCGTACCACACTACTGGCTGACGTCTGAGCCAACGTCTTCCTGCATCAATAGCACTCACGTCACCCACGTACTGCTTCCCACGGTGTATATCCTTCTTTGGACCAAGCAGATGCAAGTGATAAGGTGGGATATCCCGACCGTTGGAGAACAACCCGAACAGTTTCGTGAGTCTCGTAGACTTGTGCGGTGTCTTGCGTTGTCGTGAAAAGACGTTCGTCTGGATTTTTGTGGGGACGAACACGCTGAAATACTCGAGCAGCCCGCGGGTGTACTGCCAGTCCAGACATGTCGCCATCATCAGGTGCGCTGGCGAACTGAACAAACCAGTTCGTCAGCGCATCTTACGATGGCGACATGTCTGATCGCAGAAATATTGTGCCCGTTGGACACTATGGACTGGCAGTACACCAGTGGATTGTTCACGTAAGAAATACGCGGGGAGAAACTGAAGAATCACGCTGAAATAGTTTCCTAAATTCACTGAGGATAGCCCAATACAGTTCAGAGTTAATTGTTGTACAATCAGAGAGTCATTATATAGAATAACCCCTTCAGAGTCCTAGGAGACCGTCGCCATGATTTTAACGCTGATGGTACGGTTCCGAAGTTTTTCTTCGGAGCAGAGGTGGTATGGTCCTACTCCGCGGCTTGCGATCAGCCTCGTAATGCACAAGCAGTTCCGCACAGTGGTGCATCGTTGCTCTTTATGGTCTCCTGTTGGGCGGCGAGGAACTCACTGGATACACAACTTTGAGATCCCCAAGTGGTCGGCGAGTGTGTCAGCACTATCAACAGAGACGTCAAATTGAGCAGCGAGGTGTTTGATTGTGATTCGTCAACCACCGCGAATGGAGAGTACGCAGTTCCAACATTACAAGAGTCACTCTGTGCGGTCAGACGACAAGTCTGAGATCGGCGAAGTTTGCGCGACCTTCTTGCGATGGTGACAGGTGTCTCACCAAGTACTCACCGTGCTTTTGTTCACTGCCAGATTTCCGTAGATATGAATATCTGTGATGATCTGCTTTGCCACCAAAACAAACTCATTGATAACTCTCTGTTCCGCATCTCCGTTACAGACGCTATGCATATCGTCGCCACCTGTCGGAAGTTCATGGAGCTATAAGGGCTGAAGTGGGAATACTCCAAGATATCCCACACGAAATTCCTCATATTTTACAAACGAAGTTGGCAGAGAAAAGAAAGTGTTGCAATAGTTATTGAATGTCCCTTGTAGAGCTTCACAAATTTCAAAATATTGTGGTACAATAAACAGAACACTTAGCTACAAAACCAGAAATGATAAAAACAAATAAATTTTATAAAACTATTAGAACATTACTGTTGAATGGAAGCGAGAGTTGAACAAATAAAAAGGAAGATAATAGCAAAATACATGTATTAGAGATGAGATTCTTCAGGAGAGTACATGTCCACACAAGAAGAGATTTGAGGACTGAAAATGCTCGTCATGGGTTTAATGTACTTGCTAGGAAAGAGGAATTTAGCCGAATGCACTGAGCATCGGAAAAAATATTTGAACTGAGTGGAATGTAAAAGACTACCCACGAAAATGCTTAACCACAGCCCGAAAGCAAGAAGAGCCATAGGTCGCCCAACAACATGATGGACATTAACCTTATGCAGACGGAAAAGGCATATGCCTAATACCTCTTTGAAAGACGACGACCGCGACGACGACTATGCCAAGTTCATAAGATACCCTGTCGTGAAAGCAGTTTTTTATATCGCGTTCCTGGCCGAAAAGATCTGTTCCCAAACATTTAACGGAAGATGAACGGTGGAGAGATAAACTCCCAGAGGAAGTTCCGGCGCATTTGCTGACGCGAACCTAGGAGTAGATCCGATAAGGACTGCAGAGAGGTTGTCCGCCCGGCGATAGCGTAAATTTTCCACGCTCGCAAGAAGGGGTCCTCTCGTTGCGATCGAAGGGTCGATTATCAGCTGCTGGCGGTGCAGCTGAGCAGGAACCTCCTAAAGCTGCGTGCTAGCTGCTGCAGGCGTAGGTGGGGCAGGACGAGGCGCGAGAGTCGGAGTACCTTCGAACGACTCACTTCTAATAAATTTCTGTGTCTTACTGGACAACGCACTTTCTGTAGTGCAAGGACCAGTCTCTAGAACTGTGGGACGAGTTAATCTCCCTGGAGGATCACTGATTTCAGATTTCGCTTGTCTGTTCAGTAAATGTTGACATTGCCATTCAGCTTGACAAGTCACGAAAGCACACTGGCTTCTTTAGAGACTCGTAAATGCTGTCAAACTGGTGTTACACAATCATATGACCCTCAACAGCAGACGTGAGTCATGATCGTCAGGTGTTGTGTTGTGTCTCGCGGTTGTATGGAATGAGCCCATAATGACGGGTCGACGAAAAGATGTTGTAGGATGTAATAAAGATGCTATCGTGTTTGGATGTGCGTATTACCACACCGTGCATAAAATTTGCAGATGTGTTGGTATATCGAGACAGGCTGGGCTAGGTGTCGACAAGGAGTGGTGCACCAGTCGCAGCCATGTAACACGACGTATGATCAGTGATCATAAAAGGATGCTAACCGATAGGAACCGGAGACCAGAATCACGCCTCCCCAGTGAGGATCAATATTAAAGTAAACAGCGACAAATAAAACTGGGCAGAACTGCACAGAAACTGTAAACTACCAGAGTGGAGGCGAGTAGGTCTTGATTTTCACCTCTTTTCAAACGACGCAACTCTTAGAGTTTCCCAGTGGCCAAAGAAAGTGTTCATCCATCACTGCGTGGACAATATAGTTCATTCGTTGTTCTGTGAAGTTTCGCTGTTCATTTTAGTTCCATGACTTGGGGCCTCTCTTTCAAGCTACAATGAGCATCAATCAGGTTGTTTCTTTCACCAATCTCGAAGTGTTCTTCTACATTGTCGTGGTCAGTATGCTGCGGACAGTCTCGTTTTCCAAGATGACAGCATCAGTCACAAAACCGAAAGTGTTTGTTCTTTGTTTGACGAGCACTCAGGCATCCTATAGAACCTCGACTGGGCAGCTATTTTGGTCCCACATAAAATGTTTGGGACTGTTTGGTACAGAATGTGTAACGTAAGCTCAACGGACGAAACGTTAATCAGTCCCAGCTTGCAATAGACCAGATGATGAGAAAGTGCTCCTAGCTCTTAAGGTATGAATTTCAGAGCCCATATTTTCCAGACTTTTTATCGTGTTTTGGTCCATACTACCATCTCTGACACTCGCTTACCCTAACAGGACCTGTACATGTATTCCACTGTCAGAGATATCAGGGCGATAATCGCTTATGACTTTCGACCCATTAATTTCCAGTGCACAATACCTTACCTCAAACTGATACATTTACCCTTCTCCATTGTCCCTGAAAGTTTTTAACATAGGAACGGGATCACCCAGTATTAACGGAGCAGAACGAACAGTAATCATTCTGTGATGATACTATGAGGGAACTCACAGGCGTAGGCGACTTCTGGAAAGGGCAGATTGCTGCGGTCCGGCTTCTGGGACGGATCATCTCGAAAACAGTGAAGCAAAAGGCGCTGTTCGCGTGATACTATAGTGAACATATATGGGAAGTGGTTTAAGGAGGGCGAAACTACGAATAAGTGACAAAACGTTCGACGTCGAGGCCTCATCACGGAACATGGAGGTCGCATGCGAGTCCATTCTGTGAAACAGGATAATTGTCGATCAATACAAGATCTGGTGACAGAGAACAAAGCTGGTGCAGGCACCTTTTGGGGCACACCTTTCAGTCCATGGGGCTGCGCAGAAGATAATTCCTACGTTTTCAGAAGTCGAGAGAACTGCATTGTCAATCACATTGCAAAGAGGATCGGATCATCTAGACTGGACCATGGATCAATGGAAACGTGTCTCCTGCTCGGCTGAATCACGTTTCTTGTCACACGGTGTCGACTGTGGTGTCCGGATACGCCGTCGTCCAGGCAGGGTGGCGCAGTGGGTAGCACGCTGGACTTGCACTCGGGAGGACGACGGTCAAACCTGCGTCCTGCCATTCAGATCTAGGTTATCGGTGATTGATCTGAATCGATTCAGCAAATGCTGGAAGCGTTGTTTTAAAGGGCACGGCCGATTTCCTTCCTCATCCCTACCTAATCTAATGGGACCAATGACCTCACTGTTTGGTCCATCTCCCAAACCAACCAACCAACCAGGCTAACAGCTGCTCGACACATTGAAACACGCACCACGTAACGGAGGAAGGTCGTCGGGGCCATATTATGCTACGGGGACATTCACCTGGGCTTCCATGGGACCTCTAATGGTAATTGAAGGCACAGTGTCAGTTGTGGACAATAAGACCTTTGATGCGGACTACCTACACCCCTTCAAGCTCGATGTCCTCAAAAAATGATTCAATTGGCTATGAGCACCATGGGACTTTACACCTGAGGTCATCAGTCTCCTAGAACTTAGAACTACTTAAACCTAACTAACCTAAGGACATCACACACATCCATGCCCGAGGCAGGATTCGAACCTGCAACCGTAGCAGTCGCTCGGTTCCGGACTGAAGGGCCTAGAACCGCTCGACCACCACGGCCGGCCTCGTTGTCCTCCTCGACATCAACTGCATCGTCCAGCAAGATAACTGAATGTATCTGGAGGCAAAAAATCGTGATACAGTGGTTTGAGGAGCTTGACTGTGAACTCAAGTTGATGTCATGGCCACAAAATTTTGCCTTATACTGTATAGTCCCGATAGAATACATCTGGCGTCATCGTGCGTCAGCTACGTGTCAGCAAACAACCTGTGCGTAATTTAAGTGAATTGTCTGACTTGTGCTTAGACGTCTAGTCAATAATTTACTAAATGCTTGGCGAATCGATGCCACACAGAATGGCTGCTGTATTGCGTTCCATAGATGGACAAACACATTATTAACTAGATGAAGTTCAGATTCATCAGTGTATGAGGACTTGCAAGAGCTATCCCCAGCCATTTCTCTACAAGTGCCTGCAGCTATGATGGCCTATAGTATATTGCGGGAGAGCCATCGGGTAAGAAATACAGTATCACGTTTACACTCTGTGAAATTTAGATACGTATTTATTTTGTTTAATGTAATGTCGTTACATTTCTTCCAGCATGCGTTTTCTTATTTTTGATTCATCTATTGATAGCAGCTAATTAGTGGGACAAGTTTAGCCTTTAAATAATTTACGTGAGCATTTGTCAGGAATATATCACATATTTTACCGTTCATTTATTCAAATTGGTTTAGTTTTAGAGTTAACGATAAATTATATTCAGCATCACTGTCAACATATCAGGTCATTAGAAATATTCGCCAAAAAACGTACATAAAAGATAATAAGTACCTGATGGGCCCGAAGCGTCATATGATTGTGACGTTGTACTATACATGATTATTGCGTTACCTGTACCTAAGCCATTATATATACATTCTCGCAGTTTCTCAGACATTAAAGTTGTGTATCTGCGTTCCTTAAAAGCAAAGTGGTTAGTAAACTGTGTACAATTTGTTTAAGGACAGTTTAACTTCATATTATTTCGAAATTTCCACAGGAACGCAATAACTGTTGCCACAGAGAACTACGACTACTTTATAGTAATGGGCTTACCGTCTCTAGTGTCGGGCCCCAGGTATAATTCTGGCAATTGCGTGCTCGAAACTTTGTCGTAGCTACAGCCGTAATGACTAATTGCCCGACGAAACGAGCTGTTTAAAAGTTTGAGATTTCCTGCGCATAAACGCAGCCAAAATAATTACTCGGCGGCCGGAGTATCGTATCGAGCGAGAAAGTTTTAGATTTCCTACGCGATACTGCGGGAGAAACAATTACGCTGCGATATTATTGCGCGTGTAAGACGAATAATGTATTAGGGGAGTCTGCACTGCTAAGGAAACACTGTAGACGTATTTATAAACTCAATTTTGTGCCCTCTCTGGCAGGTCAACTACACTATTTTCTGTTATTATTACTATTGTTATTATTATTATCCTTATTGTTATTGTGATAAACATTGTTTACTTTTATGCAATGTCATTTCCTAGATGTATTTTTGTTTTCGTATAATAGTACTTCTGTTACTTGCAACGTTTCGTTCTTTACTGCTTGTTTTAGGAATGAAGGCTGATGGAAGTGAAGCCATGATGGTGGGACGTAAGTAGTGCTTGGATAGTTCAGGCTGTACACGACCTGTCCTCGAAAGGCAAACGCCCCAGGTTCTAAACATAGTCCGGAGCAACTAACCTGCCAGGAAACTTCAGATCAACGCACATTCCGATGCAGACTGAAATTCCATTCCAGATATAATACCCCATGATAGGGTGTGCAGGGTGCGTATGTGCCAAGGTTCGAAGCGTTTCGGCATTGCTCGTTCCTTCCTAGAAGCATTCGGTACAGCACTGCTTTTCATTTAGTATTGTGGTGTGGCATTTTTCGGTCGGCACAACTCTCTTCAGTTCGTCAGAATCGTGGTGTGAGGGCTGTTTACCCATCCCTACTCCTTCGTGGTATGGAGGACGTTCACAAGTCCAGTCGCTGTTTGCAAAAAAAGGGACGGTCTAGCGATATATCATCACAAGCCATTAAAAAGAATGGGAATGACAGAAGAGAGGGGTGAGAATTCTCGACATATATTATGGAGTCGCAAAGGCGACAGGTACTGCGAATTTGCTTCGAAATGATGTCACAATACCACGCAGAAGGAATTCAAAGATCTAGTTTACAATGGAAGAGCAAAAAGTTACAACGATCCGCAGATAACATCCATTGTTGTGTACATCAAGTTGCACTTTATGCTAATTTGCAGGAATGCAACACATGAAGAAACTGCTGGTATGAACAGTCTCAAGCATAATTCAACTGTTTGTTGCAACAGTTTTAGATGGAACTGAATGAAGAGTCTGGTACCTTATATAGTGCTGCAAAGTATATTGCTTACGTTAAGCAGCAAGCCTAGCAAGATTATATGATTTAAAACTCGCTACTTGTGAATGTATGAGGGAAAAAGGAGTGCAGGAACGAGAATTAGTTCATCCGGAATAAATTGCAGAGCTCGTATTTTAAGTGGACTTGACTGCACAGTGGCAGGTGAGAAACGATTTCTTTCTGATTTGCTGAAGATGCATTACAAAATAAAATCGCGTTACAGAAGGGACACATTGTGACGAACAGAGTCGAGTTCCTCAAGCTCATTGTCGTCACAGAAAATACGATGTTAGAAGAATTCATTGTGGCTCTGAAAGAACTAAAAGTATAGTTTACTAAATGTATTCAGGACACTGCCAATCTCGTAAATGTTTACAAACCGTTTGCTATTTCACCTGAAAGACCTCCTGTGCTTGTGCAGATGTAGCTGATTGACCTGCAGGGTAAATATTGTTTTAATGACAAATGCTATTCAGTTAAAACTGTCCAGTTTCGAACTCTCAGGAAGTTTTAAATCAGCACACGCTCCGCTGTAGAGTAAAAATTTAATCTGAAAACAATTGTAAATGAGAAAAAAATCATTTTTCCTGTGACATCCCTAATATGAGGACTGTTTTCTTTCCAACCTCCTAGTGCGTCCGTCGATCACATCACATCCCACTTTTCAATTCTGAGCGTACAGTGAGCACGTAAAGATGCTTAGGACAAAGGTATGTCGCCCAGTATTAAGTGCCAGTTCAGGGGTTTTGACCAATTTCATACAATCTACAGAACGTAATTGTCATGCTTTTCCTTCTTCGAGACGAAAGTCGGTCGTACACTGAAGGTGTAACGAAGATACTCCTACTGCATTTTCAACGGAAATTGATCACCAATCATGCAGCCCGAAACTGGCTCCCTCTTTCATCTCTTTGCTTACATGAACCGCTGAGTATGAGGATAGCATTTTGGAACAGGCAGCGTGCGGCACACCCACGCAGGAAATTGGTGAATAGCGCAGGTGGTTGCCTTCTATGAGGAAGATATTCGAAAGGTTGAACCACGCTACAACAAATGTCTACGTCCGAGTGGTGACGATGTAGAGAAGTAGCTGGAAGGTGTTGGTACATTTTGCAAAGAAACATTTTTGATTTTCACTGTGGCTTCCATTCCGTGAAAAGTCGGATGTTGGAAAAAAAGTCCCCGTATAGTGCGTGTAAACAACTTCATTACACTTTACCCACGGACGTTTTCTGTGTACAGGTAAAGCGACGTATCTGTCAGCGCACGCCTACGACCTAGAGTTAATGATACACAGTTAAACGCTTCGCTTGCATAAGACACACGAATTATGCATCCTGAGTGATGGATATCATGGCTATGAGGTGTGTGCTGCACGAGTATTAGCCATGCCCAACGCCACACCAATCGGAAGTCACAATGCATCTTTACGTCAGAAAATTTGCTTCACGATCTGCAAACGCTTTGTTACTACAACAGCATTTCCACGGAATTCACACTCTTCAAACCACTGTGAAGTGCGTGGCTGAGGATTTTTCACTTCGCACCACTTATTAAGGTTCCTTCTCGCCGCATCACGCTTGAAGCCTCCAGCCTAGGAAGACAACCCTCCGTCGGTTGGAGAGCGTTAGGCAGCAGCCATCCCATGTACGGAGTCACGAAGGTGCGACAACTGAGCTACGTCGGAAGTGCACAGTCTAGGACGAATAGCCACGGCGCCAGTGATCGTCGGAGTGAAGTCGCGGTCTGTTTGTTGTGGTTCACCGAGCCTCCCTCTGGTAGACGCTATTTATCCGCTTTCGTCTTTATTGGTACGCGCTGGTACAGCAGTGTGACGGGTTCAAAATGGTTCAAATAGCTCTGAGCACTATGGGACTTAACAGCTGTGGTCATCAGTTCCCTAGAACTACTTAAACCTAACTAACCTAAGGACATCACACACATCCATGCCCGAGGCAGGATTCGAACCTGCGACCGTAGCAGTCGTGCGGTTCCGGACTGAGCGCCTAGAACCGCTAGACCACCGCGGCCGGCCGGTGTGACGGTTATTTAGAGAGTGAGTTATCAGTGGTTAAGCGCCTTTTTGTGGCAACCATTGGGTTGTTCAGTTTTGAGTGACGTTGCTTAGGAGTCAGCGAGTTTTATTCGGTGTACAAGTGACATTCTTTTAAAATGTCAGTGGTGAACTTTGGTCATGTATTTGTCAAGTCTTGTATAATCGTCCCCTTCTACTGTGAATTCGTGTCTTGTTAAATTATATATTCTGCAATGATAAGATTTTTTCCTTGTCAGTCATATATTTTAATTAATATTAAGTCTGACTTCCCTTCTGTTCATTACGTATGTCTTTATGTGACTCAAGCCGATCCGACGATTCTTGGGTTATGAAAACAGTCACCACTTGTCGTGTATGTTTTTTGCAGTGATAGCGCCGAGAGTGTATACAGATGGTACCACGTAAATGGGAGCTGTCGGCATTTGAAGTTTAATTTGATGGCCACTAGGTGACCATAACCGTTCCACTGTGTAGAGTTTGCGAGTGCTTGTTGCGCTACCGCTATGTGAAGCGTTTAGTATCCGTGAAATTGATGCGTTTTATTACGTATATTTTAATGTGTGTGTTGAGCATTTTAAAAGCCATGGAGAACCGTCTTGTAAAAGTTTTTCGAGAGTGGCAAGATCAAAGTTTTATTTAATTTACTGACAATTGTGGCGCAAATGCCTATTAAGTTGAGTCGTGATTGATGTGTGTAAAATCGCTGATACCACTAAGTGTAATATGGTGATACTATGTACGAGGTACAACAATAAAGTAATGAGACTGATGTGAAAGAAATTTTGCTTACCATTTTAGTAAAGTTTAGTGTTGTCTCCTTCAAAGTAGTTCCCTTCTGATTGCACACACTGTTTCCAGTGCTTCTGCCATTGATGGTAACATTTCGGGAACTCATTTTCTGAAATATCCTCGTCACAGCTTTTTCGACATATTGTGTTGTTTGAAAATGGTGTCCCTTGACCGCCGTTTTGACTCTTGTAAATTGAAAAAGGCGCACGGAGCAATATCTGGTGAATAAGGTGGCTGTGGTAGTGGTGAAATTTGTTTCGAGGTTAAAAATTGCTGTACTGACAGAGCAGTATGGGATGGCGCACTATCGTGATGGAGAATCCACTTATCAGCACGGACACGAAGAAGTCTTT
This sequence comes from Schistocerca nitens, assembly GCF_023898315.1. NCBI lineage: Eukaryota > Metazoa > Arthropoda > Insecta > Orthoptera > Acrididae > Schistocerca > Schistocerca nitens. Next base: position 418,627,577 of record NC_064617.1, on the reverse strand, counting down.
CTAGAATTTCTTTGTAATAATATTGGTTAACTGTTTGTCCAGGAGGCACCCACTCTTTATGAACAATTCCCTTGGAATCAAAAAAGCACACAAGTATGCATTTCACTTTTGACTTTGACATGCGAGCTTATTCTGGTCTGGGTGATCCCTTTGAGCACCTTTGCAAACTTTGGCGTTTTGTCTCTGGATGGTACTGAAAAAACCAACTTTCATTCCCAGTTATAACACGGCTCAACAATTCTGGATTTATTTCCGTTTGCTCTCAGACATCGGCTGCCACATTTTTCCGTGTTTCTCGCTGTTGTGGTGTGAGATTTTTGGGGACCATTTTTGCACAAATCTTTCTCATACTGAGATCTTCAGATATTATTAGACGAACCGTTTCTCGATTGATGTTCAGGTCTTCCGCAGTCATTTTCATGCATAATGTTCGATCAGATCGTACGAGTTCACGCACCTTGGCCAAGCTGACATCCGTCCGTGAGGTTGATGGTCGTCCACTGCGGTCTTCGTCTTCAACATTCGTTCTGACTTCACTAAACATTTTATGCCAACGAAAAACTTGAGCTCTTGTCATAACCTCCTCTCCAAAAGCCTTCTGAAGCTTACTGTAAGTTGTCGTCCCGTTTTCACCCAATTTAAGGCAAAAAGAAATGGCATACCTTGGCGCAATATTATGAGGTTTCATTTCCGTGACGAGAGACACCAACACATGTTAACTTATTACAGCACAACTCACGACTGAGGAGTTGCATCGATGTGCCGCCTGGACTAGAAGCAGCTTATAGACCAAGGTCAAAGATATTGTGCCTACGCAAGCCTGCAGGGTTGCTACGTCTTGCAAAGAGAATCAGTCTCATTACTTTATTGTATATCAATAAATGATAAACTGAAACTATATCCAGTAAAACAAACAGCACTTTCCATTCCCCATCACCTACGTTCTTCACCATTTCACTAACATTTAATACAATTTATTAACTTTTGTACTACTTTAAAAATTTTTTGAAGCTCTGACTTAATATTAGTGCACATTTTTTCTGTTAGTACTTCATAACAGATATTAACTGCAACACATGCAAGAAGTCTGAGGCTACTGTGGATATAGTCTGCCTGTCCCAATACACTCCACTGGCGCACATTTGAAGTTTCCTCTGTATCTACCAATGAATTTCCATCCAGGATAACAAGCTACCTTCCTCCTACCAAAATATTTGCAATCCAGTCCCAAATCCCGTTTGATGCTATAAAATGGGCTTATTATAAGTAATGGCATGAATAGAAACCAAACTTCCAGAAACGTTCGGTGTTATTGTGACGGATGACAAATGGGAATAGCATTAAAATATTGTTTTTTTAGGTTGGTAATGAACCAGATTGACAGAGCAAAAGATGTATGGTCTGCTAAGTGACTCTACCTATAGGAGGATTGATTACGATCCTACAAGACGTGTGTAACGAAAAACTTCAGCACTATTAAATTCCTCCTCCTTACCGCAAGAGACCATCAAGAGGTTAAGACCACATGGTTGTGTACCTCCAAGACTGTATGGCCTTCCAAAGATTCATAAAGAGGGTCTTCCTCTGCGTCCAATAGTGAACAACATTGGAGCTCCTACATATGATTTAGCTAAACATCTCGCTTCCTTACTGAGACCTTTCGTAGGCAAGTGCTCACATCACATACTAAACTCAGCTGATTTTATCAATAGACTGGGGGCTCTTCGTCTTGGCAGTGTAGACCTTCTAGTAAGTTTTGATGTGGTCTCACTTTTTACAAAAGTTCTTCTTGCAGATTATTTGACACTGATTGGTAACATGTTTCCTGTTGATACCACTGCTTTGTTCAGGCACGCTCTTTCCTCAACTTATTTTATGTTTAATCAAGAATATTTTGAACAGACTGACGGCGTCGCCATGGGTGGTCCCCTCTCTCCTTTGGTCGCCAACCTTTTTATGGAGGATTTTGAAGAGAGAGCGCTTGAATCAGCTGCCCTGAAGCCAACAGTTTTTTGGCGGTATGTGGATGACACTTTCATAGTGTGGCCTCATGGAGAAAAATTAATGGAGTTTCTACATCACCTCAACTCCATTCATAGCAACATCCTGTTCACCATGGAAATAGAGAAAGATGGTTGTTTGCCTTTCTTGGATGTCCTGGTTCGAAGGAAGAATCAAGGTTCTCTAGGGCATTCAGTTTACCGGAACCCCACTCATACTGATTTGTACCTGCAAGCATCGAGTTTCCATCACCCATCGCAAACCATGAGTTTGCTTAAAACACTTGTTCATAGAGCTCATACTGTTTCAGATCTAGATAGCTTACCTCAAGAAGTCGCTTATCTAAAGACAGTATTCAGCGAAAATGGGTATTCCATCCGGCAGATTAACAGGGTACTAACAGTTAAAACTAAGAAGCAGGAAGTGAATAAAGAGGAGAACATTCCGGAACAATCTTTAGCTTTTCTTCTTTTCGTTGGCTACACTTCGTTTAAAATAGCAAGTATCCTTCGAAAATTTCAGGTAAAAGTGGTTTTCCGCCCACCATCGAAGATTGCGGACCTTGTGGGATCAGTTAAGGACAATCTGTTACTACGAAAGGCCGGAATTTACAAGATACCGTGCCAATGTGGTATGGCTTACATAGGTCAAACCACACGCACCGTGAAAGAACGCTGCACTGAACATCAACGTTACACCCGCCTTTTGCAGCCAAGCAAGTCCGCTATTGCTGAACATTGTATTTCTACTGGACATTCAATGGAGTATGAGAAAACAATGATTTTGTCCACAGCAACGTCTTTCTGGGACTCCATTATTAAAGAATCTGTAGAAATACGACTGGCGGAAAATCTGTTGAACCGTGACAGCGGCTACCAGCTGGACAGTGCATGGAATCCCATCATCTCCACGATTTGCTCAAATCGACAGAGTGCGTCGACGGCCGTGGCAAACAGCAACGCAGAGAGCGACTGAGTTCCGCTATTCCACCAGCGAGGGCGCTGGCGGCGGGCAGTGTGGTTCAACTATGAAGTTTTCGACGCATGCGCAGAATACTTACAGTACGCTATATATTGCGGAACGGAGGACGTTTTCGCACCTCCCCCTCCTGTTCATCTTCTCCAGTTCGCTGATGACACCGCCTTCCTAGCCCTTTATCCTACCCTTCAACGGTCCCAACGTACTCTCCAAACCCACCTTGACCAATTCACCGCTTGGTGCAACCAGTGGTTCCTCCGTGTTAATCCCTCCAAGACCCAGGCGATCATCATAGGCCGCACCACCCGTTCCTTCCGCCTCCATGATTTCTACCTCACCATTTATGGCCGTCCTATCCACCTCACTCCTACCCTCAAATACCTTGGCCTCACCCTCGACCGCCACCTCACCTGGACTCCCCATCTCCTTACCATCCAAAACAAAGCTCACAACCGCCTCTGCCTCCTGAAACTCCTGTCCGGCCGGACATGGGGTCTGCATCCTTCTACCATCCTCCACACCTACAAATCCATGATCCGCCCCATCCTTTGTTATGCCAGCATCGCTTGGATTTCCGCCTCTCCCCGGTTCTATAACGCCCTCCAAATCCTCGAACGCCATGCGCTCCGCCTCGCCTTCCGCATCCGCCTTCCGTCCCCCACGCGCATCCTCTATGACCTCATCCCCTTCCCCCACCTTCTCCTTTTCCTTGAACACATCCGCACACTCTATGTTGTCCGTCGCCTTGATCCCCCTCACCCCCTGGTGTCTCCCTTCCTCTCCACTCCCGACCAGTTGCCGCGCCTTTACCGTTGTGTCCCTCCCTCTCTCCATCTCCACACCCTCCATCTCCTTTCCCAACACAACTTCCACCGTCTACCGCTCCCGGATGATGAGCTTCGCCCTGACATCTACCCTTCCTACCAACTCTAACCCCCTCTTCCTGCCTCCTCCTCAGGGCTCCCTCTCCTCCCCCTCCCTCCTTCTGAGCGGATTTCCCCTCCCCCTCCATCTCTTGTGCCTTCTTTCAGTGTCTCTGCGCTCCCTCCTGCCCTGTCTTCCCTTTTCCTCTCCCGCCCCATGTGTCTCCTGCCTCTTCGTGAACCCACGGTTACCCCTCCTCCCTTCCTCCCGCCGCTTCCCCAGCTGCCCCATGCTCTCCCCTCCTTTTCCATCCTCTCTGCCCTTTCCCTCGGCAGGTCCCACCTGGTAGTTTTATTCTTCGTCGTGTGTGCTCCGAGTGGGTTTTAAGTGTGTTGTTTCGGAGTGTTTTTAATACTGTGGCCGACTTTTAACCTGTGCCTGTGCATCTAGTGACTTCCATGTGTTTTAAGAATCACCAATTGTGTTTTTTAACTTTCTGGTGACTTTTTTAACTGTCCCCAATGAACGTCTACATATCAGTGTATTTTTACCTCCATTTTCTCCCCTTACTCTGTTTTATGTTCCCCCTTTTTTACCTCCTTATGTATCTATTATTTTATTCTTGTTTTAATTGTCATATCACTCGGCTGAAGAGCGGCGGATTGTGCTGCTGACAGCCCTCCCCTGCCTTTATGGGGCAGGGGAATGAAATCACAATAAAGGAAAAAAAAAAGACGTTTTCGCCAGTCTGCGACGGCTCACCTGAAGATGACTGGCAGGTGCCCAGTTGAAATATCGTGCGAAGTATTGAACGACGACCGGCTGCAAGCCCGAAATTTGTTTGAACAGAGCAATCATCAGTTTCAAATTTGGCGACACTATCAGATGATGTTTTGTTTACTCTATGGCAAACTTCGGGTGTGGCTCTGATTTTGCTTTCTAACTTGATCTGTAATCACTAATCTAAAATTATTACACATTTCAAATTAAGCACATGGAAAATAAACTGCAAATTCTGTTTCATTAATCAAAAGTTCAGTTTGAAAGTATATTTTAATCTGACTTTTGTTTCTGCTAACTGAAAAAGCAGGGTTGTGTTTTCAGAATTTGTGGGATGAATAGGAACGCTAATCGTCACTTTCTCTTCAGAAGAAGACCATGTTTTCGACTGAAGTGAAGAACCATCGAGCACTGTTCTCAGTCCAGCAGATTATGCTGTGATTAACGTATATGGAAAGAGCAGGCAGTCATTTAGAGTTCATGCAAGTAAAATTTGTTACTTAGAAGGCAAAGATTGTTATTGTTTCCTTTTTTTTTTTTTTTTGCAAAATCGAGGTCGACTAAATATCCTATTTTAACAGGCCGGGAGTCATTTTTAGTCAAGGAAATAAAGTTCGAAAGTTCTCCGTTATCTCCTTGTGCATCTAAGACTTGTAGATTGAAAAACATTATTATTTTGAAAGATAATGTTAGTAACTTAATGTATTAACAAACAAACCAAGATAATCCATTCACCGTTACAATAACGTAATTAAGGATATAACGCTGTTTATTTGGAGAAGAGAATTTATAAGCCACAATTAATCCTATATTATTAGTTTTGTACTGAATAAAACTGTTTTTGAAACAGTTACATTGTGTTTGGTATTCTCCTAGAACCAAAACAGATTTTTCACCTCACTCAAAGAACCAACAAATAGAAACGATGAATTAACACTACTTCTGTTCACCTCTCTCTTGCTGGAAGAACAGACATATCAAGTTTTTATTTTGTTTGTGTTATGACATCGTGAGCTAGGTCCCAACACTAATTGTAGGTGTAAAGCTAAGCACAACACCATAATCCCATATAATACAGATTTTTATTATTTTTAAATTATCAATTTTTTTTTCTTTTAGAATTGACAGCTCTAAATTGTCACCCCATTTTACGGAATCCGACACGGCAATAAACAATGCACTATGATATTACGATGACGTAAAAGTAGCTGAATTTCAGACGACAGCCTTGTATGAGTAGGTATAAAAAACATGAAGGGGGTGGAATATGTAGAACTTACTTTCCTTGTACGAGTAATAATAGCTTTTTGTAACATGACCGCTTTCGAAACACCATATTTGAATTTCAGTATGTTTTTTCAGTATGTTTGTATTAGTACCCATGCACGACGTCATGTGTGGAAATGTGCGACAGCCTTTGCATTGGCAAAATTTATTTGCAGAGTGTATATACGGGCGAAGTACAACGCAATATTGTGGAAGGTGTTGATGATTTGTGTGGGAACATTTGAAAAAAGAAATTTGATGTTTCGAAAGCGGTCATGCGATAAACAGATTTAATATATTAGCTGTTAAAAAGAAAATAAGGTCTCCACATTAAAGACTTTTTTGATCCATTGTTACAACCAAAAGTTGAATATCAACTCACTTAATGACGACAAAGATAATTGCTTTTTTGAAACTCGAAAAAGTTATATATTTCAAAATTAGTTTAACAAAGTCCATTACACAAAGCATATATGTTGATGTGCAACAAAATACGATAAATGACTGATTAGGTGACACAAATAGTGGAATACACCCCGAAAATTGTAAGCTGCTCAACAACATTTGCTCAAAACGCAGCAAAGTACGCCAGGCTGTGACCAGGTGCCTCCCTCCAGATAATTTTATGGCCTCATGGCCATGCGTCTCCACAGCAACTCTCTGTCTTCGCTACGCTTCTCTGCGCTCCCAGAAACAGAGTACTTGGAGGAGTGGATTCATGAATTGCACCACAGTGACGAGGAAGGTTTTCCCTGAGTACACTAGAACGCAGAAGAAGTCAGTTAAAACTTCTCCAACTGACTAACCAGAGATTAGTGTCCTGCATATTCTGCGTCGCCACTCACTGGTACAGACACTCGCGTCATAGCACTGATGCTGCTCATCCGTCTGACTGGCTGGAATGTAAGATTCCGAAATTTTCCCAGAATGGAGACGGCAAAATGGCGGTTTCGCAAGTTTAGCAGCTTACAGGATGTGCAGGTTCGTCGCGCCAGCTGTAATCAGGGGAACTGCGGTCGCAATCTTCTAATTTCGGAGGCCCATGCCGACGACACTCGGGCAGTGCAACCAGGTCAGCTTTCGGCCGGCAAATCCTGCCAACCCAGAGCCCAAGACGGGTTGTAAACCGTTCCACATTGCAGGTGCCCAGATTATCCAGGCTTCTCACAAGATACCTGCTCGTAAGGAAGAGAAATTTAAGGATCTTCCACTTTTATGTATTTCCCCCCAGCTAAGTAAGAAAAATTCAGCTGCGAAATTTAATTAGTATTGCAAAGCGATGTTTTACTACTGTCATAGATTATAGCCGATGTTTGATACGAGCTGGCTTCTCTTTTTCAAGAATGCCTTCTTTGCCTCTGCTAATTTGCTTTTTATGTAATGGTTGCTTCGTCTGTCGTGTGTTATTTTTCTTCAAAGGTAGCAGGATTCCTTCACTTCATGGGCTTTCTCGCCCCAATTTTGTTGTTACGTTTTACGTTAATCTCATTTCTGCTAGTCCTAAGTACTTTCGTCTCTCTTCGGTCTACTCTGAATCCACATTCTGTGCTCATTATGCTGCTCACTACGACGAAAAAAAAACAACATAATATCGACATTGTACCATAAATAAGAAAGGAACGAAACGCCTACAGCACAAAGAAAACATCCTCAGATTTACAAGAAGGTCTGCATGTATCGAAGTAACAGGGCACGACATTGTGGCTAAAATCGTCAACCGGCGCCTGCTGAGCAACGACTACTGCCCGACGGCCACGGGGACAGATGAGCGCAGCTGATAAATCGCGCCCGTTAATCCCGACAACGGAAGTACCGGAGCGCAGTGGGTCCGTCCGGCGTGATTCCGCGGCGCGCCAACAGCCCGGCGCGGGGAGTTTTATGTGGTAATCGGCGTCAGGGCGGCGATGTACGGCGCCACCCGTCAGGCGGCCGCAGGTGCAGCCGACGCCCGGCGTCGCGACGCCGCTGCCCTCCCTGACCTGCTCTGTCCGCCTGAGCGCGTTTCGATTTCTGCGGCCGTCCGGTCCGGCAAAGCCGGAGCAGAGTGGAGTGGGTCGCTTGTTCGCCTTGGCCGTCGCAATGGCCAACTCGTAACTCGAGTTCCGCAGGACTTGCCACCGATTGGAGTGTGGCCGGCGCCGGCCGTTTGGCCAGATGACGTTTCACTCGGCCTGATAGGCTACCAAGGCGACCGTGGCGATGAGAAGAGCAACCCCGTCTTCGAGCTAAGCTTCCGCCGTCCTCTACTCCCGCCACGCCCCCCCCCCCTCCCACCCTCCAACTCTCCTACCCAGTATCACTGTATCACTGTTCCCGTCGTCTAAGGGCATGCGCCATTTCTCGTCTCCAGGTCAACCAGCAAGCATCAGGCGTAAACATAAATCTCATTTTATGAATTCGAAAAAAAATGAAGTTTCATGCTGTGTCAATTATGGTACTAGTCCTCTACTTATTTGCCCTTGAATGCGACATACACTGAAGAACCAAAGAAACTTGTACACCTGCTTAATATCGTGTAGTACCACGCCAAGCACGCAGAAGTAACCCAACACGACGTAGCATGGACTCAATTAATGTCTGGAGTAGTGTTGGAGGGAACTGACACCATGAATCCTGCAGGGCTGCTCTTAAATTTGTAAGAGTAGCCGGCTTTGGTGGCTGAGCGGTTCTAGGCGCTACAGTCTAGAACCGCGCGGACGCTATGGTCGCAGGTTCGAATCCTGCCTCGGGCATGGATGTGTGTGATGTCCTTGGGTTGGTTAGATTTAAGTAGTTCTAAGTTCTAGGGGACTGATGACCTCAGAAGTTATGTCCGATAGTGCTCAGAGCCATTTGAACCATTTGTAAGAGTAAGAGGGGGTGCAGACCTCTTCTGAACAATAAGTTGCAAGGCGTCCCAGATATGCTCAATAATGTTCATGCCCGGGGAGTTTGGTGGCCAGCGGAAATGTTTAAACTCAGAAGAGTGTTCTTGGAGACACTCGTTATTAACTCTGGACGTATGGGGTGTCGCATTTTCCTGCTGGAATTACCCAAGTCCGTCGGAATGCACAATGGACATGAATGGATGCAGATGACCAGACAGGATGCTTACGTACATGTCACCTATCAGAGCCGTGTCTAAACGTATCAGGGATCGCACATCACTCCAAGTGCAGATGCCCCACACCATTACAAAGCCTCCATCAGCTTAAACAGTCGCCTGCTGACATGCAGGGTCCGTGGAGTCCTGAGGTTGTCTCCATAGCCGTACACGTCCATCCGCTCGATACAATTTGAAACGAGGCTCGTCCGACCAGGCAAGATGTTCCCAGTCATCAACAGTCCATTGTCGGTGTTGACAGCCTCAGGGGAGGCGTAAAGTTTTGTATGACGTTTCTTTCAATGGTTCGCACACTGACACTTGTTGATGGCTCTGCATTGAAATCTGCAGCAATTTTCGGAAGGTTTGCACTTCTGTAACGACGAACGATTCTCTTCAGTCGTCGTTGGTTCCATTCCTGCAGGATATTTTTCCAACCGCAGCGATGTCGGAGATTTGATATTTTACGGGATTCTTGATATTCACGGTACACTCGTGAAATGGGCGTATGGGAAAATCACTACTTCAACGCTACCTCGGAGATGCTGTGTCCCATCGCTCGTGCTCCGACTATAACACCACGTTCAAACTGACTTAAATATTAATAACCTGTCATTGTAACAATAGTAAACGATCTGACAATTGCGCCAGACACTTGTTGTCTTATATAGGCGCTGTAGACCTCAGCACCGTATCCTGCCTGTTTACGTAACTCTGTATTTGAATACTCATACCTATATCAATCTCTTTGGCGTTTCAGTGTATTTTCGTGTATTTTTCTCAGCGATGACTATTATTCAAAGACGCTACCTCTTCAGCACAGCATAGCAGGATAGACGTACGTAAAAATTCCACATGGTGCAATAAACATTGACCATGTAACTAAAAGAGGTTCACTATTGCTCTTTTCACCTCTACCAATGATTTGTATATGTCAGTTTAAAGGTCTGAGTCAAGCAACTATATACCACCTCCAACAGGACCACACCCACGAAAACACTATGGTGCTGAAACCAACATTCGGTATGACGATATTTGACCGCCGGAGCAACCTAAAGTAAAGTACAAATATCCAGGCACCTACTCCATGTGGAGCAGAAAACGATGATGAAGTAGAAGAAGAACAATCTCCTGCAAAATTAAATCTTGTCCTGGGAAACTGCTCATGTCACAACAGATATTAATTCTTGAGGAAATTCGAGAAGTATACAGTACGATTTGCTCTCAATTGTGTCTATGCCAATAAATTGCGGAAATTGGATGGAAAAGTTACCCGTATGATACTGTAAGCTACCACAAGGTTTACAGAGTAGCAAATGAATGACGTGTAAGGCGCGATTAGAAAGTTTCAGACACGTAAGCAAGGGTTTAGGGTGGCATTAGTGTCTTTCCGACGTGCTTGCCGTAAACGCGAACTATGGTGACGTTAATAAACTTCCAGGCAGATTAAAACTGTTTGCCGGATCAAGACACGAACTCTGGACTTCTGCCTTTCGCAGACAAGTGCTGTGAGGACGGGTCGTGGTAGAGCACTTGCCCGCGAAGGGCAAAGGTTCCGAGTTCGAGTCTCGATCCTGCACACAGTTTTAATCTACCAGGAAGTTTCGTATCAGCGCACACTCCGCTGCAGAGTGAAAAATCTCATTATGGCGACGTTATTACTAAATGCGCCTAATTAGGACCACTGTGCTGTTTTTCTTTTCTTGGTCACCGAATGACAAACGCCATTGTAATCCGTCGGCAAATGAGGATATGGGGCAGGATGTCTGTCGAAAATCACCGCAATGTAATGGAGAGCCAAGTTCCGCGCCTGTCGTAATTCGACATAAGACGCCGATAGATCTCGGAGTTACGCAGAAGTTGCACCAACTCAAGTGAGAGACATATGAACACACGTCCTATAGTCCAGAGCTCCCCCCACACGATTAACACGCCTTTGGTTCCTGAAGAAAGTCGATTCCTGTCGGACGAGGATGTGTGGCAGCCAGTTGGTAGTTTCAACCTTCAATCGTACTTTGTCCATGTGCGGTCTTTGATTATTTCCGCTTCCCAGCAGAACGAGACGGAAAGAAAAACAGATTAATTAATCATATGATGTTACAAAATATTCAAATATTACCATATTACAGTGCCTGTATTGTTTAAAAGAGCGATGCAATGTTCCCTTTGATATACATGCATGTCTGAAGGAACACTGCATCGTTCTTTTGATCAAGATAGGCACTGCAATGTCGTATTTATCAGCCGATACCCGGCACTGACTTTCTAAAATGTCCTCCCCCCGTGCGGGAGGTATGTGATGTGTGTACGAGTACATGATGTTACGCAGGAACGGTGACAAATGGAAGTTTGGGACTAACCGTCAGGCGGACACGGATAACGAAGACCTTCAAGTGGAGCGCTCGTGTTAAGCAGGTTCGAGTCCCGGTCAAGTACAAATTTTCCCTGTCCTCATGCCCTTATACAGATGATGATTGTGCGTATTCTTAACTGCGAATACATTTAATGTAATATGAAATATTAATTATGAGGTTTGATGTGGAAACTATATATAGTTCACATACGAAGAAGTTTAGCACGATTTACATACCAAAGTCTACCACAGAGAAGCAACGCTAACCAGTTTATCCATTCCGTCCGTAATTCTTCCAATGCTGAATGCTGCCTAAGTGACAAACACTACCGAAACTCTTGGTCATTAACGCTGTTTTTATTTCTCTCAATTTTTTTGAGATGTCTTTTTATTCCCAAAGCATTCACGATTTCCCCAATGAGTCACTGAACTTACCAAAAAAGATGAAAAGATATTCTTGAAATGTAGTAACAGAATTCTGTTCTGGTCGTTTGTAGTTTGATTATGGATGAAGGGGAAAATCTCAAACAGAATGTGGTCCTTCAACTAAGTTTTAGTAAACAGATGATTTCGTGTTTGCTTCGAAACACGAGAATGATACTCATTAGTAAAAGAGACAGTGATTTGTTTAAAACATTTATCTCTTCTTGATGTACTTGTTTGGACCCTCTATATACTACTTCCACCTTTCACCGTTCCCTTCTTTTGTTAGAACTGGTTTTCCGTCAGCGCTCTTGATACTCATACAACTGCTTCTTTTCTCCAAAGACTTCTTTAATTACCTGTAGACGGTATCTAACTTCCCCCTAATGATACATGCTTCTAAACACTTACATTTTTCCTCTTGCCATTGCTGCTATGCCGTCTTGCACTTCCTGTCACTCTCATTATTTAGGCGTTTGTATTTCCTTTCGCCTGTAGCTTTATATTTTCTCCTTTCATCAGTTCAACACCTCTCGTGCTATCCAAGAATTTCTACTAGGCAGTGTCTTTTTACCTATTTGGTCCTCTACTATTTAATCTCTCAGAACCACCCATTCGGTTTAGCATATATTCCTATCCCGTGCCCTTGCAATCGTTGCTTAATTGCTCCTTCTAAACAAATACTGGTTCTTTCAAATTTTTCAGGTGCCATCTCCTTAATTTCCTTCGTTTGTTTTTTCAATTTATTTAGTTTTAATCAACAGTGCATGCTCCTTTACTCCCAAATTCACTTATTGTGTGGGAAACGTCAAAACATTCACGTATAAAGCGGGAAATTTTATAATGGTTTTCCCCAGGAAATTTGGTGCTGAAAAATAGTAAAGTTTCAATAGAAATTAAAACGCGAATATCGTCATGACTTATCTCGTGAGTACGAAGGTCATGCAAGCACTACCAAAATATTTGGACACCTGGTAACTTTAAGTGTTTATTGTGTTTAAGAGAGGTTCGCTTCCTTGACCTAATATTACAAAATATTCTTCATTTTGGTTCAGGATTTTAACGTCATATTAAATATTCAAAGTAATATTACGTAGGAATAAAAGGAAAGGTTGAAACTGATTGTATCAATTTCGAAGTGATATAGTTTTGAATATCTGTCAGCCAATATATGAATATAAAATTGATATCCTCTTGAAGATCGGCGACTCAGCTGTGTGAGTAATGGTAAATATATCATGAAAATAATGGTTGTCCTATGGTACAATGAAAAATGCAGCAGATAATATTTAGAAGCCAAAGGGCTTTCAAGTGTATTTGCAAAATCCCAGACAGAGGCTCTTTTTTAATTCTTCTGTTCTGTCTGAAGAGCTACACGTCAATACTCTATGGACAAAGTGAAACGGCATTTATACCACATTCGCGAGCAGGCACTACACTTTCTGTTTCATTACAGCGTGAGCCTCATTTTCCTTCGTTCGTGACAGAGGTTAATAAATTACAGGGCGTTCCCATGCACTAATGACTTCATTCTGTTATTACCCGCAGTCACGACAGCAACAGCTGTATCATCATTATGGGCAAAGCACTGCATTTCCGGAGAAATGAACATCACCTTACGCACCTCGTTGGCGGAGGACTGCTACAGAAGAAGAAAACGACCCTGAGAGGGACGCGAATCGCTTTTAATGCCACTCAGGTGGCGCGAATAGGTACATTTGACGTTGGAGAGCGATAACGGGTGCTCTGAAAAAAGTAATTTCACTTCGGTTTTACGGGATATGTGCTTACAGATGATCTGTATAAGGCGGCATAAAAGGACACTCGTACAGTCATAAAGCTCGGAAACTGGCAAAAACATTCCTGCTCTCGTAGCTATCCATGTTATTGCGCGTCGATGATGGGTTCAGTCCTACGGCAAGTGCGTATCCCATCGCTGTATTTGTTAGTGCCTCATAACGGTGACGATCTTTTCATTTTTGAATACTTTGTTAACTGCCTCCGTTGTTACGCGGGACTACAGTTCAAGGAAGTGAAAGTATATTTAAATCATTATTGTTGTAAGTATCACTTTAGAGATACGGACCGTCTAACACCTAAATAAAAGGCTGTTTGTTTTTGTGCAATACGCTTTTGGCTTCCTTTAGTTTCATAATCATCACGAAACAACATTTAGGATGAAAAATTTAGTAATATCAAATTACTGTTTGGGTCTTCTTACGGTTGTTTGAGATCTTATCATCGCACATGGATCTGCTTGTCTCGTTAATTGTAAGATGTCCAATGTGTCTTCGTTCGGATTTTGGTTCCTATACAGTCTGACACACAGTAGCTCCTTATTAATGCGTGCGTTAGTAAGTGTAAGCAAATTTTTCTGTAATGTTAGCGTTTCCTATTGCGATTTAAGTGATTTCCATACGCTGTTTCATGTTAGATGGTTCATGCCCGTTCTTTACTGAGTGTTCAGCAGAGGTAGGATGGCTGTTTTCATACTTTCAGTTTATTAGTATTCTTTCTATTATGTCTGAAGTTTCTGTCTATTCATCCGTATTTACAATAATACACAATCTTGACGTTCAAACTGGTATGTATCGCACCTGACATGAACAGTGACAAGGCTCAAAATTGCAATACATGGGAAAACTTGACTTAAAGAATTAATGATGTAAAATTTATATTGAAATAATATAAGCCTCCTTTAATTTGCATGTTACTACTATTGGCAGTAAAATCCATTATATTTTCATGCACGTTGGGACACTTCACATGCATTTTCTCAGTCGGCCGGAGTGGCCGAGCGGTTCTAGGCGCTTCAGTCTGAAACCGGGCGCCCGCTACGGTCGCAGGTTCGAATCCTGCCTCAGGCATGGATGTGTGTGAAGTCTTTATGTTAGTTAGGTTGAAGTAGTTCTAAGTTCTAGGGGACTGATGACCTCAGATGTTGAGTCCCATAGTGCTCAGAGCCATGTGAAGCATTTTTTTTTGTATTTTCCAGTGAGTAAAATTTGCTGTTTTTCGAATGTGTCACTTCGGGATATCGATACTGACTCCTTGGTATTTGTCTGGTTTTTCTATTAGTGTGCAAATCCGATTGTTTCTTTATTACGTTTGCTACCCAGCGTATTAATTTGTGTGTTTATGTTGATTTTCATACGGACAGCTAAGATAATAATATTAGTACGGAATCAACTAATGAACGACAGAAAACATAAAAATGAAGATATGTAAATATTTATTTGAGGGCTTTGTTGTGTTACTTGTTTGTTAGTAGTTGGGTTAATGCTTAGCTTTCCTTCATTATTACATTAAAAATTGTTGACCATGTTAGTGTGTTGAAAGACTCGATGTCAGCGCGGGCTTACAGGAGAAGTACTTGATAAATACCACGTCTTACCGAACTCAACGGTCGTAATCGGGATTGTACACTGATGTCTGATAATTAAATTGAATATTAATGTGCTGTCATTTTAGGCTTGTAACTGTTCACTGCGTACGCTGATACCATCAAGAGGAACTTATCTGCTTGAAATTTGGATCGGATTGTAAAATGGCTGGTATTTGGGTTATGTATAGTACTCTACCATCCATGTTCTGAATCTGTTAAATAACATTTTTCACTGCAATGACATTACGTGCTTGATGTGGTATATAATCGGAAGCCGAGTCAGGAGCCACACGTCCTAGGAATTCCATTACAAATTTGACCTGAACTGCTCAATGCTTAAGTCATAAGTAGGTATTATGTGTACCACTACAAACTTAGTTTATCCTCTTAGCAGCTAAATCTCGTTATTACTTTATTCCTTTTTGAATTTAAACTATGTCGCTTTTTCAATTTCTACTTCATAGTCGATTTTGCGCAGTGTATATAATTTCATCTGAACGTCCAGTTTCTGTTCACACAGGAGTCACCGTCAGAAAGTGTAATTTATTCGCTTGTGTTTTGGTGGTGCTAACACGTATAAATATGTTACGAACACTAGGTTACTTCTTTGATCTGACGAGAAACATCATTGTGTGGACCAAGGAACAATATATACGTTGCAGCATCATGGAATTGGGAGAAAGGCTCAACAATCGCTTGTCACTGTCGTGGAAACAGAAACTACACAGCTGAACTTTATTGTTTTTGTTTTATTCACTCATATTTCATTTTTTGTGACTAGTTATGAGGTTGCAAGGCTATTGTATAAAAACAATACAGAAAGAGAGTTCTTTTTTTTTTTCTTTTGCGACTGCTTTTATCCCACATTGTGCGCAGGGTCGGCAGGGTTAAATAAGGAATTGGCATGGTTAATTTTAAGGGGTGGTCGGATGTCCTTCCTGCCGGCACCCTATACCCACTGGGACGGAAGTAGTGTACCCCAGCTGTCTGCATCTAGTGTAAATCGTGAAATAGTGTGAATGTGTTTCAAATGTCTGCGAGTCGTGTAACTGAAGCGGGACGTGGGCACCAGCCCGGTATTCACCTAGTAGGATGTGGAAAACCGCCTAAAAACCACATCCAGGCTGGCCATCACACCGGCCGTCGTCGTTAATCCGCCGGGCGGATTCGATCTGGGGCCAGCGCGCCTACCCGAGTCCAGGAAGCAGCGCGTTAGCGCTCTCGGCTACCCTGGCGTGTCGATACAGAAAGAGAGAGTCTCAACATAACAAGCCAAATGACAATATAACGACACTACTGCCATTAATTTACGTAACACACAACAGAAAATTAGTCATAGAAGTATCAAATTTAGTTTGGATTACAAGTAACTATGCAATCTGGAACTTCTTTTTCCTCAATAAATCAGTTACGTATACGTAAAACATTTGGAAAAAAAGTATAGAAGACCATGAATTTTTGCTTTGTTCCTAGAAAATAGACAACAAATTATTCAAATGTGTGTGAATTTCTAAGGGTACAAACTGCTGAGGTCATCGGTCCCTAGTCTTACACATTACTTAAACTGACTTATACTTAGAACAACACACATATCCATGCCCTAGGGAGGACTCGAACCTCCGACGGGAGGGGCGCGCAGTCCGTGACATCGTTCCTCGAACCGCGTGGCCACTCCACGTGGCGCAAAAAAAAAAAAAAAAAAAAAAAAAAAAAAAAAAAAAAAAAAAAAAAAAACACGAAGTAGACACCCATTGTCAACACAGAAGGATAAGAAATTTCAGTCTGATTTGGATGCAGTCAGGGTGTGCCAAGGGACTCGGAATCCACTGCTATTCTATAAATCTATCAAGGATATGCTACGAAACGTGACTGAATATCGAAATATTTCTCTGTTTGTGGGTAACAAAAGAGTTACTGGAATAGACTTCCAAGGAAATATGAACGATTAGACGAACACGGTAGTAATTAACAACAACTCGTGGCTCACAGAGAACACATTCTTCCGTAACAGCAACGAAACACACATAGTTTCGACACAGAACTCAGCAAAAGCATGCATTTCTGAAGGAACAGTGCATCGTACTTCTTAATAACAGAGATACTAATGTTTCGTATTTATTCGCCAATACTAGACCCTCGACTCTCAATAAACAAGTCCTTCCTGAACGGGAATATACATAACGTATAAGCACAGTTTTGACACATGGATTACGACGTACGGAAGTTTTGATCTGGCCGTGATTCCAACATATAGCGAATGGTGGTTCATATTCGCAATTTCGAGTACATTTCCTGTACCTGGAAAGGTTTTGAGCCGTGGCGGGACCGGTGCCAGTAGTATCTCTGACATGGGTAAGATCGATTTCCTAGTACAGAGGTTTGTCTTGGGGCTCGGGCCGGCTCCGGATATAAGCGAGTGCCGACCTCGAGTAACAACAACAATGCTTTGAGAACCGAAGGCTGTGGTACGCAAGTCGGCGATTGGCTGGCGGGCAGAAGCGAAAATGACGTGCCTGAGGCCGGGTGGCGGTTATCGTTATACTGCGTGCGGCGGGAGTTGGCCTGCGCTGTGCATTCTCGGCAACCTCGTGAGCTGTGGATATGCCCGCTTCTTTGGAGGGACACACTGTTAAGGTCTTGCGAAGTGATGGTCTGACGTCTTTGCAACATCGCCCCAGCATCAAGACACCCAGGTAAGTACTCTAATTACTAAGAAAGAGCGCTTAGGTAACTGTGATTGTGATCGCTCTTGGTGCAGTATAACGTTGCCGGACGCGTGATGTTATTTGTGTCTGATTTCATTTGATGCCTCTTCCTAAGCGTGTGCTCTGCTTCCGCATAATATTGATGTATTGGCAGAATGTTAGTTCATTAGCTATTATTAGAAAGTGTTTAATTTGCTTTACGATATCGGTTAATCCATCCCAATATGTCCTCTGCGGGCAATCTTAGCTTTTATTTCTCAATGTTATCGTATTGAGCTTTGCAGGCTCACTTAAGGTGGCCAATACGTGTGTCATTAAGTTCTACTGAGTGTCGGTTCTCGTGACCCAGTTCATTTCCTACTCTTAGCGTTTGTTTATCGGGTACTGTTTCACTTAAAGAAAGGACTTGCGAGTGAAATAAGTTGTTCTTTAGCTTTGATTTTATAGTGTTAATTCACTGGTCAGTCTTCAATGTTAAAGTTAAGAAAAGTTTTTTGGCCTCCTGTTGTCGGGTGTGGTCTGTGTTTCAGTGAGCTGAGGCAGCGGGCAACCGAAGCGCAGAGATTTCCTTTAGATTACAAGTTTGGCTTACAGGCGGTGGAATTGGCCTCAGCTCGTGTGTTCCTCTTCGGTAGCGTTTGCTGGGTTCACATTTCGGTGGCCTACTCGATGTGGGGTTGCAAACGGAGCCACGTCTTGGTTCGAAGTTAAGTATTACTTCCCTCGGTCTGTTCCACTGTTCGTGGTTAAACTTCGGCCTTACAAGCTTGGGCCTTAGCTCTGTTGTTACACGTTAATGATTGTACAAAGCTGTAACTTTCTGTGCCCTAAAAGCCCATCCTACAAGCCAATGGGCATTTGAATAATTTCGTGGTTAGCTGTGCAAGGTTCTCTAGTCTAGTAATTTGCAAGATTGCCCAAGTTGCTTTTAAATAAATATGTTCTAAGTATTCGTGTTAAAATTGAGGCTATGTGTCCACTGTTATTTTACATGTAATGTTAAAGTATTTGAATTGAAAGGGTGTTAAATAACGTGTCTTAACTAGAGTTGTTTTGTTAAAGTTATGGTCAAATTCCGCCTTAGTGACTTCTGTCACTTTTTATATGAGATCGTTACTAATGGTTTATTAGTTTATTAATGATTTCATGCATTGAAGTAGTTTCTTAAATATTTTGCCTGAGTGACGTTTCTCAATGTTTATGGGAGATCGTTGGCTAATGATTTATTAACTGGCTTATGATTATATATAATGAGTGTTTATCAAATAATCTTGCCTGAGTGGTGTCTGTCGATTTTTATGTGAGATTGTTTTTCGTAGTTAATAAACACATTGGAATATAAATGTTCACTTTATTGGGTCAGCTCTTCCACTCCCTTTAGATTTAGGTGTTAAGTAAAAACGGCTCAGGTTTCTCGACGTTTCACACTCATTTTCAGTGGAAGCATGTTTATTTTGGTTATACCATTTAAAATATTTGCCAAAAATCACGAAAAAAACTTTCGCCCACAAAAGAAAGGTCAGTATGATTTGTGGTGTTAGTTTGTGTAAAATATTGTTAACCTTTACGGAACTCTTAACATTGCCACCCCTATAAATACACTTTCTTGTAGAGTTTCTGGTTAATAATTTTGAGACATTGATACGAATGTTTAAGAATTCACCCCGTGAATAGTCCACAGAAAAACGGTCTTCTCTTTACAACGCTTCCACATGAATGACACACTAATGAGCGATGGTACCATTCAGAGTGTCCCATTTGCAGTGTTTCTGAAAAGCTTAAATAAAGAGATGTACACGGTGTTCATTAGCTGAAGACATTGAAATATCTCGAAAACTACACATCGAATCAAATTATATATACGAGGGCAGTTCAATAAGTAATGCAACACATTTTTTTTTCTCGGCCAATTTTGGTTGAAAAAACCGGAAATTTCTTGTGGAATATTTTCAAACATTCCCGCTTCGTCTCGTATAGTTTCATTGACTTCCGACAGGTGGCAGCGCTGTACGGAGCTGTTAAAATGGCGTCTGTAACGGATGTGCGTTGCAAACAACGGGCAGTGATCGAGTTTCTTTTGGCGGAAAACCAGGGCATCTCAGATATTCATAGGCGCTTGCAGAATGTCTACGGTGATCTGGCAGTGGAAAAAAGCACGGTGAGTCGTTGGGCAAAGCGTGTGTCATCATCGCCGCAAGGTCAAGCAAGACTGTCTGATCTCCCGCGTGCGGGCCGGCCGTGCACAGCTGTGACTCCTGCAATGGCGGAGCGTGCGAACACACTCGTTCGAGATGATCGACGGATCACCATCAAACAACTCAGTGCTCATCTTGACATCTCTGTTGGTAGTGCTGTCACAGTTGTTCACCAGTTGGGATATTCATTGTTCCCGCTGGGTCCCTCGTTGTCTAACCGAACACCATAAAGAGCAAAGGAGAACCATCTGTGCGGAATTGCTTGTTCGTCATGTGGCTGAGGGTGACAATTTCTTGTCAAAGATTGTTACAGGCGATGAAACAAAGGCTCATCACTTCGAACCTGAAACAAAACGGCAATCAATGGAGTGGCGCCACACCCACTCCCCTACCAAGAAAACGTTTAAAGCCATACCCTCAGCCGGTAAAGTCATGGTTACAGTCTTCTGGGACGCTTAAGGGGTTATTCTGTTCGATGTCCTTCCCCATGGTCAAACGATCAACTCTGAAGTGTATTGTGCTACTCTTCAGAAATTGAAGAAACGACTTCAGCGTGTTCGTAGGCACAAAAATCTGAACGAACTTCTCCTTCTTCATGACAACGCAAGTCCTCACACAAGTCTTTGCACCCGAGAGGAGCTCACAAAACTTCAGTGGACTGTTCTTCCTCATGCACCCTACAGCCCCGATCTCTCACCGTCGGATTTAAATATGTTTGGCCCAATGAAGGACGCAATCCGTGGGAGGCACTACGCGGATGATGATGAACTTATTGATGCAGTACTACGTTGGCTCCGACATCGACCACTGGAATGGTACCGTGCAGGCATACAGGCCCTCATTTCAAGGTGGCGTAAGGCCGTAGCATTGAATGGAGATTACGTTGAAAAATAGTGTTGTATAGCTAAAAGATTGGGGAATAACCTGGTGTATTTCAATGCTGAATAAAACAACCCCTGTTTCAGAAAAAAAATGTGTTGCATTACTTATTGAACTGCCGTCGTATATTGTGTGGGTGGCGGGCGCAACTTTGACATCTTCAGTGGAAACTCCCGTTTTTTACTGCAGATTACTATTCTACGGCAAAATCTACGTGGTTTTGGTTTGAAGCATTTTCTTCGTTTCGCCAATGATGGCGCTGTAATTGGAGGAATAGAAATTGGAACACAATCGTAATTTATAACATGCTACTTATTGGCGTTTGAATATCCAATGGCACATGGGACCCACCTCTATGCTGCGATGGTAGGACAGGCCCGTATTTCATAACTTCCAATTAAAAACCCCATTCGCAACGTTGTAATATACTGAAATATTGAACGGAGGACTGTTCCACGCGCCACTGTGACCGTAGCTCGAGGCACCCGGTACTCAGATTTTCCTATTACAGTAAGTGCTCGACCATAATACCGCCAACTTCAAAACACATAGTCATCCGCTTGTCAAATGACCGTAGGCAGGACAGAAGCATATCTGTGGGAATGTGAGAACTGGTATTCCTGATACGATCGACTTTGTCTTCGCGGCCTGTTGGCACTAACTGGTACAATTTGTCTTTCAAATGTCCTCACAGTAAGATATCCGATGACCGGAAGTCCGGTGACCTGAGGGGCTAATTAATGGGGCCACATTTGCTGATCCACGACGAGGGTAAAAACGGTCTAATACGTCCCGTACTTCAATTGCGTAATGCCCTGAGCAACCATCATGCTGCAACGCATCTGCTTCCTTTTCTTTCTCCTGTTTGTACGCTGCCATCAGACATAAAGGCGATCACAACCGTGTAAAGGAACGAACAACAGCGAGATTTCTCTGAAAAACGCTCGGCATACAAGGAAACAGCGGCCTAAGCATTTCTGCTACATTCTCCATAAATCAGTTTCTTCTTCTGTAGTTGCACATCCGTTCTGCAAATGACAGGTGTGCAGGCAATAACACTGCCGAAGTATGTAATGCTCACGTTCTACGTCTGCACGATACCTGATCCCCGGTCGCAGTGTACTGCCTGTTACGATAAGTCACAGTTCGCCACACGGCTACGGTGGCGCGTTGAATAGTCCCGTGTTCGATACGTCGGATATGGCCAGAACTCGCAACCTTCTGATGCATCCGTCTTCCCCCACTTGCTTAACGCAACAAAAATAACATCATTGGCTAGAATATTGACAAAATTCTACAGAACAGGGAGAAATGTTAGAGGTGTAGACTGAGGTTGAGGAAATCCTTCGGATAGGCTTACGCGTAATTTTGGTGGCATCACTAGTGAAGCTGCGGTGGAGAGAAAGTTCTAGCATCGCTCGAGATTCGTCATTCAACATTCGGGCTTGGAGATTGGTATGGCTTCCGAATTCGATTTTCGAGATAGGACGATGAATATTTGGCTTTCGAGAGATGTGCGACGGCGTCCTGAAGTCCATAACATGCTGCAGTGCCAGCTCGCCATCAAGTTCATCACAGTAAGAGTAAATTCACGCAGAACTGGGGTCAATCAATAGCACTGACATGGGATTAGGTGTTTTTTTTAGTTTGCTCCTTACAAACTAATTTAATTGCATTAAAAGGCTGAGGAATACCTACAAAACGTATCTTATTTGGACTCATCTGACTTTCAATGCAACCTAAGGCCTCCCGTTCTAATAAAGATAAAAATACATAACTATGGCTTTGCTGTTTGATCTTGATGCATGTTTGCCCCCTTCACTTTTCGTAATCGATGAAGTCATCATGACCAATACGACTCAGCATTTTCTGCCCAGTTTTGTACATCACGAGTTTCTTCCATTCTTACTTGGGGTATCCTTTTCGATCCAAGCTCGTTTGGGTAACTGACTTGGACGGCTTCAGATGCCGTCCTGCATTTATTTCCAGTCTGTTCTACGTTCTTTTACGTGCAGTCAAACTTTGTCAATAAATCATGATTTTAATGAATCAAGCTTAATTGCAGACGATGAAAGTCATCTCCCCTACACCTGCAATTATTAATTTAATACAAAACCCACAACCATGATTTCTTTGTCAGGAGCACCCACCTGTTCCGTTTCCTTGTGCATACCTCATTATCATACATCTGAGTTGTAGTGGGGCGGGATGCATACCGACAGTGGATGATCCATACAGGTCACCAGCTAAATACATATTTATATTCCCAGTAACCCAGTGGCAGACTGCAATTTCTAAACATATAAAAGTAATGCTCCTGTCACTGTATAAGTCTAAGACAGTTAAATAATCATATATTTGTATCCATGAGATCTTTGATAAATATAATCCGTACCAAGAAATTAGCTTCTACGTAATGACTGACGGGCAGTCTGCAGCTGAAATGTGTTATCGGGACGTATGTAATTACTGAAAACATATTTAGCGTCCCCTTTAATCGAGCACCGGCTCTTCCTCATACGGTCAATAGAAGTGACGGTATTTACAGATTGGAGACTGCAAAAATCTGAAGTATGTGTGTTAGACTGAAATAAGGGAATTTCGTTACCATGAGCTATGCCCGAGCCGTCTGAGAGCGCCCCGCAATGATTTATTGTTGCTCAATTTCATGTCCTTCCAAGCGCAATGCAGAGGCGAAGTATTCAGTCCGCGCATCCAGAACAGATAAAAGAAGGAAACCGAGTGCTAAAGACCAAGGACAATGTATATGTGAACGTACTGAATATCTTATCCGACAAACATTCATGTACAGGCTATCTAGCGAAGAGTCCCTGATTTCAAAATTAAATATCTCGAAAATTATGATCGATATGCGAGTGTAATAAACGGTATGATTATTGTGAAAACTATTATAATTTCATGCAGGAGAAATTACGAAACAGCTCGAAAAGCTGCTAACAGATGGCGCCGTAATCGCAATTTTTATGTATACACTGACGGAAAAAATTTAGCAGAACTTTTTAGACGTTTCCAACTCATTCGAGGTTCATTGTTATAACAGTGCATACCGAGGAATCAAGGGCGTGAAATGACCATATTTACAGATCAATAGCAGAAGCAATTGTGAGGTACCAGCTATCGACAGATGCTGAAACACCCATACACGTAGGTGGTGTAGCATCTACGGGCGGAAATGAAGGGACTGGTTCTGTTATCTAGTCGATCGTACAGCTGGCAATTATGCCCTGGGATACGTTATGCCACAACTGATCGAACTGTTCATGTAGATCTGTTGTCTGACAAGCCGCACGACTCACTTCTCGTCCCATAATACACTCCTGGAAATGGAAAAAAGAACACATTGACACCGGTGTGTCAGACCTACCATACTTGCTCCGGACACTGCGAGAGGGCTGTACAAGCAATGATCACACGCACGGCACAGCGGACACACCAGGAACCGCGGTGTTGGCCGTCGAATGGCGCTAGCTGCGCAGCATTTGTGCACCGCCGCCGTCAGTGTCAGCCAGTTTGCCGTGGCATACGGAGCTCCATCGCAGACTTTAACACTGGTAGCATGCCGCGACAGCGTGGACGTGAACCGTATGTGCAGTTGACGTGGTTCTGTCAGTGTGATCATGTGATGTATCTAACCCCAGGAATGTGTCAATAAAGTTTCCCCTTCCTGGGACAATAAATTCACGGTGTTCTTATTTCAATTTCCAGGAGTGTATATACAGGGTGTTACAAAAAAGTACGGCCAAACTTTCAGGAAACATTCCTCACACACAAAGAAAGAAAATATGCTATGTGGACATGTGTCTCGAAACGCTTACTTTCCATGTTAGAGCTCATTTTATTACTCCTCTTCAAATCACATTAATCATGAAATGGAAACACACAGCAACACAGCGTACCAGCGTGACTTCAAACACTTTGTTACAGAAAATGTTCAAAATGTCCTCGTTAGCGAGGATACATGCATCCACCCTCCGTCGCATGGAATCCGTGATGCGCTGATGCAGCCCTGGAGAATGGCGTATTGTATCAAAGCCGTCCACAATACGAGCACGAAGAGTCTCTACATTTGGTACCGGGGTTGCGTAGAAAAGAGCTTTCAAATGCCCCCATAAATGAAAGTCAAGAGGGTTGAGGTCAGGAGAGCGTGGAGGCCATGGAATTGGTCCGCCTTACCAATCGATCGGTCACCAAATCTGTTGTTGAGAAGCGTACGAACATTTCCATTGAAATGTGCAGGAGCTCCATCGTGCATGAGCCACATCTTGTGTCGTACTTGTAAAGGTATATGTTCTAGCAGCACAGGTAGAGTATCTCGTATGAAATCATGATAACGTGCTCCATTGAGCGTAGGTGGAAGAACATGGGGCCCAATCAAGACATCACCAACAATGCCTGCCCAAACGTTCACAGAAAATCTGTGTTGATGACGTGATTGCACAATTGCGTGCGGATTCTCGTCGGCCCACACATGTTGATTGTGAAAATTTACAATTTGATCACGTTGGAATGAAGCCTCATCCGTAAAGAGAACATTTGCACTGAAATGAGGATTGACACATTGTTGGATGAACCACTCGCAGAAGTGTACCCGTGGAGGCCAATCAGCTGCTGATAGTGCCTGCACACGCTGTACATGGTACGGAAACAACTGGTTCTCCCGTAGCACTCCCCATACAGTGACGTGGTCAACGTTACCTTGTACAGCAGAAACTTCTCTGACGCTGACATTAGGGTTATCGTCAACTGCACGAAGAATTGCCTCGTCCATTGCAGGTTTCCTCGTCGTTCTAGGTCTTCCCCAGTCGCGAGTCATAGGCTGGAATATTCCGTGCTCCCTAAGACGCCGATCAATTGCTTCGAACGTCTTCCTGTCGGGACACCTTCGTTCTGGAAATCTGTCTCGATGTACCGCGCCACGGCTATTGCCCCGTGCTAATCCATACATCAAAAGGGCATCTGCCAACTCCGCATTTGTAAACATTGCACTGACAGCAAACCCCGTTTTTGATGAACACTAACCTGTTGATGCTACGTACTGTAGAGCAATGAGTCGCATGTCAACACAAGCACCGAAGTCAACATTGGGCCAACTGGCGGTGAATCGAAGTACAGTACATACTGACGAAATTAAAATGAGCTCTAACTTGGAAATTATGCGTTTCCGGACACATGTCCACATAACATCTTTTCTTTATTTGTGTGTGAGGAATGTTTCCTGAAAGTTTGGCTGTACCTTTATGTAACACCCTGTATATTACACACATGCCCGATTGAAGACAAGTCCGGAGATCGTGCTGTCCAGGGAAGTAACTGTACGTGTTGCAGTGTTCGTTGAGCTTTACGAGCAGTGAGTGGGCGACCGTTGTCCTGTTGGAACAACACATCACATTCCTGTTGCAAGGACGGCAAAAGTGCAGGTCTAACGAGATTCTCCATGTATCGAGCGCTGGTTAGCGTCCTCTCCAGAAACACCAAAGCGAACGAGAGGTGTAGCGTATCGCAGCCCAGACTATAAGGCGTCGGGTGGGGCCAGTGTGTATTGGGAAAATGCACTTTACGAGACAGCGCTCACCCGGTCTACGTTGTACGTGCAAACGACCATAAATTGCGCGCAGGCAGACTTTGGTTTCATCTCTGAAGACCAAAATGCGCCTTTCCATCTTCCTATTGTCCCTCTGACAACACCAGTCGGGCCGCGAACGTCAAAGCTGTGGTTTCAGCTGAAGACAGGCTAGAGATGTGTGTGTGTGTGTGTGCCTGTAATACCAGTAATAACTGTTTCACAGCAGTTCGTGTTCACATGTCTGAGCTCAATACTCCTCTTGTGTATGCTGTGGCAGTGGTACGACTTGCCACTGGTGCCTTTACAATACGACGATCCTGGCAGGCGTCTGTGCAGAACCTCGTTTACAGATGTGCAAATTTTCACGTGAAAACTAACACCAGCATGGTTGCACAACGAACGCAGCACGTCCAAAGCGTGTGGCAATTCTCCGAAAGGACCATTCCGCCAATTGGAAGGCCACAATTTGATCCCTTTCAAATTCGCTCAGTTGGCTGTAAGATGCAAGAGTATATCTTTCTTACATTGTTGCCTGCTTACTTCACACCTTTGCACCACACTCAGCCTTCTGGCTGTGAGCAAACACAAATGGAGTTCTGGTAGCTATGCCACTGTGTTATTTGTTGGTGGGCGATTTTGAAAGCAGTATCAGTACATCTACTACCCCCTGGTGACATACGCCGTCATCAGAGATCAAAGTCGATGTCGGCTTTCCAGGTGAACTAAGATAGTTACAACCTTGAAACGTGAAAGGAACGTTAGCGTACCAAAGGAAGAGGTTAAAATCATGTATCCCTTTGAATAACGTGTTTTTGTGGTGGTTGAATACCGTAGGGTAGAATACATTCCTACGACAACAAGGCGCAGTTCTGAAATGTGGCTTAATGTTCCAAAACGACCCGATGCGAAAACCAGCAGCAAGCTCGTCGCCAAATTTCAGCAGACTCGTGGCTAATGATCTAGGGGAGAATATTGGCCTCAGGTAAACTGTTACTCCTGGAAATGTTTCCACGATTTTTGGAATTATCCAGAAAATTCCAAGGAAATCAGTCATAAAAATATCAGAAGTTACTATTCTGAAGTCTTCTAACTCACAGAAGATACTGAGACGGAGCCTCCACATTTCTCCATTCAAAATCCAAACCCAGCAGGCCATACATGTAGAGCTGTGTGACAGCCGATTTATGGACGGATTATCACAGTTGTGACCGGATGAAAGTACTTTTGTCCAGCCATAACTGTGATTCTCTGATTGACCGATGACGTGGCACATAGGAACTGTAACTTATGAAATATTAGTTCACTCTATCCCATTGAAGAATAAAAGATTTACTTAACTTTGACATAATTCTCTGCCACTGATATTCTGGATAATTTACATCTGTCATTCACTAGCAAAGCATCACTTGATGCACTAATTAACGAACTGTTCTCATGAGGTAAAATGTCCTACATTAACTAAAGCACAAATAAATCAGAAAATTTAACAAATTGTTGGTCCTTCTCTACGATGTTGACTCCTTCCGATGAGGTCGCAAAGTTGGGCAAAGCTCTTACTAGTTCGGCTCTATACTAACCTCTGAGCGGGGGTGCTGCTGTGCTGGGGTAGAGATTGGCGTCAAGGGCGCCTTCCATACGTCATTGAGTATTGCAGCAAGGCCTCGCTAGAGTCTATGGTATCAATATGCGCTGCCGACTTTGGTGTGGCATGGAGATCTCTGGACAGTAACATACTCACAATGACTGACAATGAAGGATCTGATGATGGCTGCATGTGGTTCACAGATGAAGCATACTTCCACCAGAACGTTAAGTTGCACATTTGGAACAATATGTTGCCACGCAGCTAGCATTGAAAGATTGACGAGGCCCGAGTCATTCACGCAAGACAGTGCCAGACCACCTCGCACTGAATAGATATTTTACTTTCTTGATAAATACGTAGGCAATAGTCATTGCATCGGATTACTGGAAATTTTCTGGCGCAGGAGTGGACTGGCCTCCATATTCGCCTGACCTAACTGCTTCTCACTACTTTTTGTAGGGCATATTGCAAGGCACTATCCACTGGAAGCATCGCACCACGCTGGACGAGTTTGAATCGACGATCTGTGTGGCTTCTGAATCCATTTACGTTGAGACACTACCAGATGCGAAGGCAAATTTCATTGTTTGTTTACAATACCTCAGTACTGCGAATGGTCTTCAAATCGAAAAGATTGTGATGTGTCTGCAAGAATCGGTTGCAGAGGACCAAGTTAATTATGCGTGCTGATACTGTACAAGCTGAACAGTGTACAGCGCCATCTGTCGCAGCTTTTCGAACTTTCTCGAAACTTTTGTAAAAAGTTCTTACAACTTTCACAACAAACATACTACTGTTGCCCTTGTCCATCGATTTTAGTTTTCAAAACATCTAATTCTGAAATCAGGGACTTTCTCGCTGGACACCCTCTATGACTCACACCCTGTAATAACAGAATATGCGACAATAGTTACCGACCTTACTTGACTATAAACCTAAAAAAAATTTTCCTCGACCTTCCTCATTCACAGAAACCACTAGGACTGGTCAAACACAGACTGACAGACTCCTTTTCTATCGCATTTGCCCAGGCAAGGCGAGAGTGTATTTTCCATTTTAGTGTTTAGTACATTTTTACATATGCAGTAGGTTCTGAACATTACTAGTGGCTTAGATGTGATGGAAAAAACAGGCACAGTTAGTTACCGGTAATATATATTTTTACACAAACAAATTTTCTGATTATCTGTGTTATACTGCTACCACTCGTACTTATATTTATTTTGTGTTTAACTTAACATAAAGCTACACATTACCTCTGATAGGGCACGTGATCAAGAAGTGGGGGACGAGGAGTTTGTGGCCATTGTCAATGTCTCTGCTACTGTTACTCTTTTAGTGTGGTGGTCAGTAAGATGTATCTTGTTGTTTACTGGGCTCATAAATACTTTCCTTGT
The DNA here is from genome assembly GCF_023898315.1 of Schistocerca nitens. Classification (NCBI taxonomy): domain Eukaryota; kingdom Metazoa; phylum Arthropoda; class Insecta; order Orthoptera; family Acrididae; genus Schistocerca; species Schistocerca nitens. Next base: position 418,598,100 of record NC_064617.1, on the reverse strand, counting down.
GGGATGCATGGACGCAGATTTATGTCAGTTGTTACAAAATAACAGTTTCAAGATGTCATTTATTCAATTATGATTTTGGAGTTCCATAGTTGCATAAGCATTCGATTTCCTTCTGGTACACTTGTGGTACTGTTGCCTAACATTTGACTGTGGCACTGACGTTGGCTTGGATATGTTTCATTGAGCAACACATTGTAAAATGAAAGTAAACATTACATAGTTGTAATGAATACCTACAACACTTTTGCAGATGAGAGTAAACATCATATGCATACAATAAGAGATGTAAACATTCCAACACATAACAATATGAGGTCTTTCAGGGTGTGGTTGAGAATAGACTAGCACATGTTTCCCAATACAACAGTTAGGTAGCCGTTTCTTACCTATGAGTGTGTCAGTAGTAGGGCAAACTGCATTCTGGGCCATTTTGTTACTGCCAGTTGCATATATTCAGGAGCAAACTTGATTGATTTTGAACACTTGCCCATCCCCTTAACCTACTGTTATGCTGATTGATTTATGACACCCTGGGGCTGTTCTGTCCTTCTGAGGAACCCTCTACTGCCCCCCTTTCCCCCACCTCCCTCAACCCCCTGGAAACATCCACCCCACCCACCTCTCACTGATATAATTACACATTCAGACCTGACTTAATCGAATAGTCCCCTCCCACTCTATCAATTTGATTGAATAATTAATTAAATTGATAAATTAATTAACCCTTCCTCTTCCATCCCTCCCCTCTCTCCCCCCTCCCTTCCTCCAAATGTAAATTGGTATGAAAAAGACTAAGCTGATTGTCTATTTGCTTGGAAATCTATTGCATTGTATAGAATCTTGCTTAAAAAATTTCTCGTATACAAACAAGTTGTGGAATAGTATTTATTTAAATAATTTATGGGGTACAAGGCAGTATTTGGAAAATAGTTTATTTATTCATTTAAAGAATTTGTTGAGAAATTAGCTGTAGATTATTGAAAACTTTTCATTTAAACAATTTGTGGTTCACAAAGCAGTATGGAATATTCAAACAATTGCACTGCTTTTTTCTTATGATCACACAAGAAATACCATCTCGAAATCAATTTCATTGTAACTCACTGCACATAACTACACTATTAAAAATATTTTGCACCAATCACAGATCATTGCACGCCCACTCCCTGACCACTTCACTGGGCTGCACTGTGCACCAGTGTTGTCCGAGAGACTGCACTACACTTGCTCAGGCCCTGTGACCATGGTTGGCTGTCATGCCGTTAGGTGGCTGATGTGAATCACAGGCAGGAAGTAGCACTAATCCTCAAACAAAGCATTAGGTGGCAGCAACCCTTTGGTATTGACACCTGAGAAATTCCTGCCAAAACACATGCTCTACCCCTCCCCCGCCCCACCCTCTCTCTCTCTATCTCTATCTCTCTCTCTCTTTCTCTTTCTCTTTCTCTCACTCCCTCTCTCAAGTGGCCACATTCTGTCACATGCCACTGATGGGCCTACATGCACTGTCAGTTGTGGTTGCCACAAACTGCAAACAAAGCAATATTTACCTGGGAAACCCCCCAAACTTTTCAATGTGGGATGCCAGCGCATGTGAGAAATCCTTCCAAGGTAAATGCCTGACTGGTAATCGATCCAGAAATACTGCTGAAGTCAATAAATTGCTTGACTGACTGATTAAGTCGATACCCTTTGTGTGCAGCCAGTTTTCTCTTGTATTCTATTTGTGGATACAAAGACTGATATATTTGGTGGGTTTCCATCCCAGAACTGCTTGGTTTCCTAACCCTTATGGACTTTTTACCCATGCCTCCTTTTGATGAATACTGGCATGGTCATGTTATTTGTTAGGAAGTCCACTACGCGAGGTAGCTGAAAATTTCAAGTCCCACGGGTTGTTTAAAGACAAAGCATCGAAATGAGCTGAAATTTGAAATTTTCAGCTACTTCCAGTGTAATGGACTTCCTGCCAAATGACTTAACTATGGCAATATCCAATAATAAAAAAGAGGATTTGGGAAGCAAGAAGTTGTGGGATCGAATCCCACAAAATATACTAGCCTAGTATCCACAAAGGGGATACAAGGAAAACCTGGCCACACACAAAGGGTATCAATTTAATTAACTAGTCAATCAATTTACTCACTTCAGCAGTATGTCTGAATCGATTCCCAGTCAGTCATTTATCTTAGAAGGAGTTCTTGCATGCATTGGTATCCTGTAGGGGAAGGCATGGAGTTTCCCAGTAAATGCTGCCTTGTTTGGTGTTCGTTCTGACCAACAACACAAGCAAGCCCAGCAGTGGAACATCAATGGATGCAGCCACTTGAGACAGATAGACAGAGAGAGAGAGAGAGAGAGAGAGAGAGAGAGAGAGAGAGAGAGAGAAGATGTGGGTTTTGACACGAATCTCTCAGGTATCAATATCAAAGGGTTGCCGCCACCTGACGCTTTTATTGGGGGATTAGTGCAACTTATAGTCTGTGAGGCACGTGAACTGGCTAGCAGTACAGCAGCCAACAGTGATCATGGAGCTCGAGTAGTCATAGCATGGTGACTGTGGGTGTACAATGCCCTGTGGTCGGTGTGAATGACTTTAAACAATGGAATTATGAGTGTCAGTTATGCTCACTTCAATCTTGTAAACAGTATTCTTTCATGATCAAAAGAAAAAAGCGCCACTATTGTTTAAATAATCCATACTGCCTTTACACCCATAAACTGTAGAAAGGTACAGTATTCTATACGCTTCAGTTAGTTGTCCAACAAGTTCTTTAAATAAATAAGCAAAAGATACTCCAAAAACTGCTTAGTATTCCATAAACTGTTTAAATGAGTAGTATTCCACAAAACACTTGTCCACCAGAAATTGTTTAAACAATATTCCATATACTACAATCGATTTCCCACCAAACGTACAATCAACTGCGTCTTTTTGTCGCCAATTCCATCGTGGAGGAGGGAAGGGAGAATGGGGTGGGGGGAGGGGTTGGAGTGGAGAGGTTGATAAGTTGATAAATTAAATTACTCAGTCAATCAAATTGATAGAGTGGGAGGGGCCTATTCGAATGACACAGTTCTGAAAAAGTGCTTATATTGGTGGTGGCGGTGGGGGGGGGGGGGTTGGAGGTTTCGTGTGGGTTGGACGATGTGGAGGGGAAGGGAAGTGTGGTGTGGGGTGGGGTTTCTCAGAACGACAGATTATCTCCAGGGGCTCAAAAATGAACCCGCAGTTGGTCATAAATCAGTCAGCATAACAATGGATTATGGGGAGGGGGTCATAAATCAAGTTTTCTGCTCAATGTATGTAACCTGCACTAAAAAATTGGCCCAGAACGAAGTTTTCCCAACTACTTGCATCATAAACCCATTACATTAGAGCTACTGAACAATTTTTGTACATATGTTCCTCAGTCCTGCTGTAATGATTGGTGACAACTTTAATCATTCAACAATCAATTGGGGAAATTACGCTTTTGTTAATAGTGGGTGTGACGAAACATCCTGTGAAACACAAGTAAATGCCTTCGCTGAAAAATACTTAGAACAGAAAGTTCGGAAACTTACACATAATGGTAAAATATTAGACCTATTGACAACAAATAATACTGACGTCTTTGAGGATGCCCCATCGATACTGGTATCAGTAACCACGAAGCAGTTGTGGCAAGAATGATTACCAAAGTACAAGGGGCGACTAAACCATTAGAAAGGTATGTTTGGGTGATAAAGTAGAAAGTAATAGGGTCATATCTCAGTGAGGAACGTGAAACTTATTGCAGAGGACAAAAGCATGTAGAAGAGCTATGGTGCATCTTTGATAGAGTAGTTGACCATTCATTGGTTACATACACCAAGTTGACAAGTAATGGGATAGCGGTATGCACATCTAAAAATGGCGGTAGTATCGCATACACAAAGTATAAAAAGGCACTGCATTGGCGGAATTATCTGTACTCAGATGGTTCATGTGAAGAGGTGTCCGACGTGGTAATGGCTGCGAAAAGAGAATTAGCAGACTTCGGACGTGGAATGGTAATTGGAACCAGAGACATGGCACATTCCATTTCGGAAACCGTTAGGAAATTCAATATTCCGAGATCTACTGTGTCAACAGTGTGCCGAGAATACCTCATTTCCTTCATTACCTCTCACCACCGTCAACATAGTAGCCAACGCCCCTAACGTAATGACCGAGAGCAGCGGCGTTTGCATAGAATTGTCAGTGCTGACAGAAAAGCAACACTACGTGAAATAATAGCAGAAATCAGCCCACTAGGTGTATATATTTTTTATATTCTAGATCTGAAGATGGTCATTACTGATTGAAACCCGTCATCATCAAAGGAATTTATGTTGTGATCAAAGACTGGAATAAAAAAAACATTTCAAGAAGTTCCTCTTGGAATTAAGTTCTTATTGCATTCGGTGATTCTGTATGCACTTATGAATCATACAAACAAGGTCCTTAGTGAATAAAAAACTCGTATTTCTGCATTTCACTGAAGCCTTTTCACTCGACGTCCTGTAATGCGTAGTGCTACCAGCGCAAGATTTCTACATAAACAAGGGCCTCACGACGGAGGAGAAATTCGTTGTCGGAAAAGATGTAGTACACCTGGAAATATATCGATTTTGATCCGATGACGGCATGTGTCACCTCGAGCATAGGAGATGTACTGATGATGGTCCGCCCAGTTGCAAAGCTACGACAGTGCCGTCGATGCTTACCATTTAATAGGGTATGCTCACAGCCAGAAGGCTTGGTGTGGTGCAAAAGTGTGAAGCAGGCAGGCAACAGTTTCACAAAGACGCATTCGTTCTTTCTACAGCGAAGTGAACCAATTCGAACTGGTTCAGATAGTGGCCTTCCGATGGGAGGATGGTTTTTCTTGAACTGCAACACAATTTGGACGTGTTACGTCAGGTGTGCAACAGTGCTACTATCAGTGGTCACTTGAACATTCTCGTATCTGAAGACGAGGTTCTGGAAGTCATTTTGTAAGAGCAGCAATGGCAGATCGTACAGCTACCACAACAGATATAAGATGGCTTGTGACCCCAACGTGCTAAAGCGAACTGTCGCGAACCAGTGATTAGCAGTGGGACCACGGGCATGCGCACCTTCAGCCCGTCTTCTATTTACGCCGCAGCATCGACGTGCACGGCTCGACTGGTGCCATCAGAGGATCACTTGGAGCCGTCCGTTGTGGCCGAACGGATCTAGTGGCTTCAGTCTGGAACCGCGCGACCGCTACGGTCGCAGGTTCGAATCCTGCCTCACACATGGATGTGTGTGATGTCCTTAGGTTAGTTGGGTTTAATTAGTTCTAAGTTCTACGTAACTGATGACCTCAGATGTTAAGTCCTATAATGCCCAGAGCCATCTGAACCATTTGATCACTTGGAACATGTAACGGCACATCGTGGTATTCAGCGATCAAAGCAGCTTCTGCCTGCACGCACGTGATGGTAGTTTGAGCGTTCGATGTAGACCAAGTGAGCACTGTCTCGCGCAGTGCATCTGTCCAAGACCTGTCCCAGGCCCGAGCTGAGATAACCAACAAATTTGGTTCATCTTTTGTGTTTCTGGAGGGGACACCAACCAGCGCTCAGTACGTGCAGAATGTTGTTAGACCAATTCTTTTGTTGTTCTTGTAACAGGAAGGTGATGTGTTGTTCGAAAACGATAATCCTCGCCCACATACTGCCCGTGAGACTGAACGTGCTCTGCACACCGTGCTGGAGCTTCCCTAGCCAGTAGAATCTCTAGACCTATCTCCAATCGTGCACGTGTTGGATATGATGGGACGAGAAATGACTCGTGCTACTCGTCCGCCAACAACTCTTACAGAACTACGTTCACAAGCAGAGCAGGCTTGTTACAACGTATCCCAGGACTGGCCAGAGTCAGCGCCTCCCTTGCCATTCTAGGAGGCTACACCACGTTCTAATATGGGTATGTCACCATAGGTTGATATCTGGTACCTCAGAACCGCTCTTGATATTGATCTGCAAATGTAAACATACCGTGTACTCCATATGCACTGTTGCAACAATACATCTTGAGTTAATTGGAAAGCTCTAAAAGGACGTACTAGTTTGTTTGTTTTTCCGGCAGTGCATACTTCCTGCCAGAGAATCCCCGCGATGCGGTTGCGTCAAGGATCGATCACCCTGAAGATGTACAATATGAATTCCGTATTCTACATCTACATCCATACTCGGCAAGCCACCTGACGGTGTGTGGTGGAGGGTACTTTGAGTACCTCTACGGTTTTCCCTTCTATTCCCGTCTCGTATTGTTCTTGGAAAGAAAGATTGTCGGTATGCCTCTGTGTGGACTCTAATCTCTCTGATTTTATCCTCATGGTCTCTTCGCGAGATATACGTAGGAGGGAGCAATATACTGCTTGACTCCTCCGTGAAGGTATGTTCTCGAAAGTTTAACAAAAGCCCGTACCGAGCTACTGAGCGTCTCTCCTGCAGAGTCTTCCACTGGAGTTTATCTATCATCTCCGTAACGCTTTCGCGATTACTAAATGATCCTGTAACGATGCGCGCTGCTCTCCGTCGGATCATCTCTATCTCCTCCATCAACCCCACCTGGTACGGATCCCACACTGGTGAGCAATATTCAAGCAGTGGGCGAACAAGTGTACTGTAACCTACTTCCTTTGTTTTCGGATTGCATTTCCTGAGGATTCTTCCAATGAATCTCAGTTTGGCATCTGCTTTACCGACGATCAACTTTATGTGATCATTCCATTTTAAATCACTCCTAATGCCTACTGTCAGATAATTTATTTAATTAACTGCTTCCAGTTGCTGACCTGCTATATTGTAGCTAAATGATATGGGATCTTTCTTTCTATATATTCGCAGCACATTACACTTGTCTACATTGGGATTCAATTGCCATTCCCTCCAACATGCGTCAATTCGTTGCCGATCCTCCTCTTTTTCAGTACAATTTTTCATCGTCACAACATCTCCATATACCACAGCATCATCTGCAATAAGCCTCAGTGAACTTCCGATGTTATACAAAAGGTAATTTATGTATATTGTGAACAGCAACGGTCCCACGACACTCCTCTGCGGCACACCTGAAATCACTCTTACTTCGGAAGACTTCTCTCCATTGAGAATGACATGCTGCCTTCTGTTATCTAGGAACTCCTCAATCCAATCACATAATTGGACTGATAGTCCATATGGTCTTATTTTGTTCACTAAACGACTCTGAGGAACTGTATCGAACGCCTTGCGGAAGTCAAGAAACACGGCTTCTACCTGGGAACCCGTGTGTCATGGCCCTCTGAGTCTCGTGGACGAATAGCGCGAGCTGGGTTTCACACGATCGTCTTTTACGTAACCCATGCTGATTCCTACAGAGTAGATTTCCAGTCCCCAGAAAAGTCTTTATACTCAAACATAATACGTGTTCCAAAATTCTAGAACTGATGGAAGTTAGAGATATAGGTCTATAGTTCGGCATATCTGTTCGACGTTCCTTCTTGAAAACTGGGATGACCAGTGCCCTTTTCCAATCCTTTGGAACGCTACACTCTTCTAGAGACCTACGGTACACCGCTGCAAGAAGGGGGGCAAGTTCCTTCACATACTCTGTGTAAAATCGAACTGGTATCCCATCAGGTCCAAAGGATTTTCCTCTTTTGAGAGATTTTAATTGTTTCTCTAACCCTCTGTCGTTTGTATCGATATCTACCATCTTGTCATCTGTGCGACAATCTAGAGAAGGAACTACAGTGAATTACATACGGTTTCTTGTATCGATCGGTAACATTTTCTCGGACAGTGCAAAATTCATCTTGTGCGAGTGTTGACTGCTGTGCGCCTGGGAGCCTCCCAGATATTCCATCTAAACCTGGCTATAATTGAGCGGCGTGCCTCGCCTGCCCCTCACCGATATGGAAACCCGGCCGGCGCGGGCCTCCCCTGCCGGCGGCGGCACGTGATTGGGCTGGCACGGTCGCATCCAGTGTGGGCGGGCGGGCGTGCAGACCGCAGCCAATTGCGGACATGCCTGCGACCGCAGTTCCGCTCTGCCGCCGCTCCAGCCGACGCCACACGCCGCCAGCGCCGGGGCGGGTCGGGTTCTACCGAAACCTGTTACGCTCGCACTGAGCCGGAATTGTCGGCCTCCCGCAGTGGAGGTCACGACATTTGACGGCCGGCTACATAAACACGAATGGCTTGTCCGATAGTTGTATGGCCCTGCGTTCCTATCGTGCGGAAACTCTTAAGTGGACGAGTCATCGGTTGTATTTACAGTTGACGACACGATGTTGTTATGAGTCTCGTTCAACTTGGGACGCAAGCCATTCAGAGAACTGCGGACTGGTGTTAGCACTTCCCTTCTCTGAGAGGAAATGCCTTCGAAACCCTGTGTCACCTATCGCTATACATTTGTGAAATGGTGCACTTCAGACTGGGCTGTGCCAGGAAGTAACTCACAACGAAAAACGTTCGGGTCGACAGCGATATTTAATGGGGAATGTAACCTGAATAGAACCAGGCGCTAATCCAAAGGAACACACCCCTGGCCCCCTCACCACCCTCCAACAAAAATCAGAAAAGAATTTTATTTTTTAAACTTGCTGGTTTCCTATTTTCTCAGCTAACTACGAAAACTATGTCCCGAAAATGGACAGTATTTTTAGAAAATTACAAGAACACTGTGCAGTTTCTAGTCCTGGCTGCCTTTGGAACACTTTCCAGCCAAGAAGACATGCCCATTCACATTCCGACCGTACCTGTTGCTGTCCCTCTGCAACGGTTTCGTCTATCGATGTCATCGTACCTTTGCTTACGTACACTGCACCGCTGTCTCTACCGCTTCTCAGTGGATTGCTGTTCTTTCACCTTCTATGGTAATAATAGTATCCATTTCTACGGACACCAGATTTACAGTTCTTAATATTATTGTTTTACTCTTGTTCTCCCACAACTTACCTTCGTTTACTAATCTGAATTCACAACACGGATACAAAGCAAATGTACGTCATGGAATAGCTGTAAATTTTACACAATGTACTACTTGCGGATAACTAAAATTGTAACGTTGCACGTAGTTAACTAGTTTATTACTGGTTCCAAATTATTCTAAATTTTAATGTGTCTCTAGCTAGATAAAGTACTATCAAGCAGGTTAGTGACTACGAGTTTTGCTTTTAAAGTACCCAAGCACCAGAACAACCAAATGACCCCTGCGTACTCCCACTTTGACCCAAGGCATCGTCACTTACGACTGCAAGGCACGGGATCATCGAAATTGCACCGTCGAGTCTGCACCTAAATAAAAAATTTGGTTTTTGCTACAAAACGTAAGGATGTCACGCAACATACACTTGACTGTTTATAACGTTAATTTTTGCTGTTAAAGTTATTCGGCTTTCAAAGATACGTACAAGGACTCCTTTCGCACAAGCTGACGCGTTTAGATAGCTGGTAACACTGCCCCGTTTTTGCTAAGAAGGCGTCATTCCTATACTTATTTTACGCATATACATATCAAAATAATTACTGGCGCACTTACGCGACAAAATGACTTAAAGGAAATACGTCTTCTGCAAAGTGTTGCTAAATTCGGAGTATGAAGGAATACACAGGTGGGACTAATAATTTCAATGAACTCACAAACGCCGATTTTAGTCGTTGTAGGGGAAACGTGTCACCGGCTCGGATGAATCACCTCTCTTGTTACAAGAGGCCGATGGTAGCGTCTGTATAATCCGTCATCCTGGCTGCTCAAGTGATGGAGGGGGAGGGGAAATCAGTCTTTAACGTCCTGTCGACAAAGATGTTATTAGTGGCGGAGCACAATCTTGTATGGGCAAGGAAATCAGCGTTAGTCTTAAGCGATTTAGGGGAAATCAGGATGGCCAAATGCGGATTGGAACACTCGTGGCTCCTGAAAGCCAGTCCAGCGCACTAACCACCAAACTGGTCGAAACATGCGCAACGCCACGGACACATGCCCTTGGCGGCAGTATTGTGCCATGAGACACATTCTGTTGTGGTTGTGGCAGTAATCGAAATCACAGTGACAGCTTTGAACTGCGTGAACAATCAAAGTATTTTACCACTAGCATCCCTTCATGCTCGGTATCTTCCCTAATGTCAATGGCATTTTCCAGCAGCATATCAGAGCGTGTCATGAAATCAGAATCGTGTTGAAGTGGGTGAGGAACCTGATAGAGATATTACTAATGTCTTGGCGATCAGATTCACCTGATCTGAACCTGATTGATAACGTGTTTTTGGATGCTATCGAGCTCAATCTTCACTCCCCCAAAACAACTGCCCTTTACTTAGCAAATGTGTAACTGCGCGTAGACACCGGACCTGACTAATCCGTGCCTTACAAATCAATTCTGTCTTGTGGCCCGGAGGTGGACCAACTTATTATTAAGCAGGTAATCACGAAATCGTAGAGGGAGACCAAGAGATGAATATTTAGCAAGCAATAAAGGAAACAAAAGAAAAATTCGGAGTAGGAATTAAAATCCATGGAGAAGAAATAAAAACTTTGAGGTTCGTCGATGACATGGTAATTCTGCCAGAGACAGCAAAAGACCTGGAAGAGTAGCTGAACGGAATGGACAGTGTCTTGATAGGAGGATATAAGATCAACATCAAAAAAAGCAAAACGAGGATAATGGAATGTAGTCGAATTAAATCGTGTGATGCTGAGGGAATTAGATTAGGAAATGAGTTTTGCTATTTGGAGAGCAGAATAACTGATCATGGTCAAAGTAGAGAGGATATGAAACGTAGACTGGCAATGGCAAGGAAAGCGTTTCTGAAGAAGAGAAATTTGTTAACATCGAGTATAGATTTAAGTGTCAGAAAGTAATTTCTGAAAGTATTTGTATGAGGTGTAGCCATGTATGGAAGTGAAATGTGGACAATAAATAGTTTAGACAAGAAGAGAATAGCTTTCGAAATGTGGTGCTACAGAAGACTGCTGAAGATTAGATGGGTAGATCACATAACTAATGAGGAGGTATTGAACAGAATTGGGGAGAAGAGAAATTTGCGGCACAGCTTGACTAGGAGAAGGGATCGCTTGATAGAACATATTCTGAGGCATCAAGAGATCACCAGTTTAGTGTTGGAGGGCAGCTTGGAGGGTAAAAATCGTAGAGGGAGACCAAGAGATGAATACTGGGAGATGAAGGATTGCACAGGATACAGTAGCGTGGAGAGCTGCATCAAACCAGTCTCTGGACTGGAGACCACAACAATAGCAACAACAAAAACAAAAACAACAACAACAACAATCATGAAATTTTGGCTGCTCATTGTATCTTGTGATTACTGTGATTATTGTGTCTGGCAAATAATTAAACCAGTCACGAATAGGTATTTACGAAAGAAATTGATCTTATGCCGTATTACTACGGAGGCAGAAAGGAAAATAACACACAATAGTTTTATTAGTGGAATGTTTAATAGGTAACAAACAAAAACAATCACAAATGAACTTACATCTTTTGTCTACTTTGCTACATAGTTACCAAGTTGGTCAACCACTCATCGTGGTATCATTTTCAATATGCCCTGTATGTAAAAGTCCGTGTGGTTGGAGTACAGCCATCTGCGGACTGCTGATTTCACTCCCGCATCTATTACAAAGCGTTGGCAAGCCTGGAATTTCTTCGTGGGATCAAAGAGATAAATGTCCGATGGTGCAAAGTTCGAACTGAATGGTGAGTGCTGGAGTATCTTACAACCCAATTTGGCGATTTTGTCATGAACAGGAGCAGTAACATCATCCGAGCGAGCATTGTCATGAAGAAGTTTGCCACTGTCAGCATTAATGTTGTGGCGTTTGTCACGAAGGACACGAAGCAACTTAACCAAAGTTTTAATGTAGGCTGCAGCATTCAAAGTGGTCCCGTGTTCAGCAGAGTCCACCAATAACCCATCATGCGTATCCGAGAACACTTTTACAAGTACTTTCCTGGCAAACTGAACCACTTGGTTTTTCGTACTGGGGTGCCAGCACTTTCCCACTTCATAGAGCCCTGCTTGGTTTCCGGCGTTTAGTGATAAGCCCGTAACTCAACGCCAGAGACGATTCCTTTCAGAAAGTTAGCCCTTATGTGAAGTAATGTGTTGAGTGATCCAAGCTTGTCATCATTCGCTGGGCTTGATGGTTGTCTATCAGGTTCTTAGGCACTCATCGAGCACAAACTTTACGAAATTTCAAATTGTCGTGAACAATATCGTATACCGCACCATAAGAAATGTTTAAATGCTGCAGTAAGGTTCGTATTCGAACACACCGGTCGTTGCAATTTGCTGCTTCATTGGCTCCGACATTCCGCGAGGTTGCAGCTGTTACCGGCGGCCAGAAGCATGGCGAATCACTAAGGTTCACACGGCGCTCTTGGAAGAATGCACGCCAGGTGGAGATATTGCTACCGTCCATACAGTCATCCTCAAACATGCTACACATTCCCTGTAAATTTCACTCGTTTTATGCCCTGTGAACCACAAACATTGAACTACACTTCGCTGGTCTTCACAGGTTGACGACAGTAGCGTGCACGCCATTTTTGCTTCGTAGTTCATACTTCTCTCGTTAGAGATTCACATGAAAACAAAATACCTCTGTAGCACAAACGTCGAACTGTATCGTTGTGAAATTTCAACATTTCAGCTGGAATACGAGGGGGAAGAGAATATTGTGCTTTACTTTCCGGTCCTCCCTCGCACATTGCAGTTGAAAAATCTTCTGAAGTAATGAATTTGCGTGCTACGTTCCCCAATTGCCGCAAATGCAAAGAAAACTTCAAATAAGTTCAATACTGAATGGTAAATGGTATATCTGGGTATGAGACGATTATTAGGCAACATTTACAGGGTGGTCCACTGATAGTGACCGGGCCAAATATCTCACGAAATAAGCATTAAACGAAAAAACTACAAAGAACGAAACTCGTCTAGCTTGAAGGGGGAAACGAGATGTCGCTATGGTTGGCCCGTTAGATGGCGCTGCCATAGGTCAAACGGATATCAACTGCGTTTTTTTAAAAATAGGAACCCCCATTTTTTATTATATATCCGTGTAGTATGTAAAGAAATACGAATGTTTTAGTTGGACCACTTTTTTCGGTTTGTGATAGATGCCGCTGTAATAGTCACAAACGTATACGTACGTGGTATCACGTAACATTCCGCCAGCGCGGACGGCATTTCCTTCGTGATACATTACCCGTGTTAAAATGGACCGTTTACCAATTGCGGAAAAGGTCGATATCGTGTTCATGTATAGCTATTGTGATCAAAATGCCGAACGGGCGTTTGCTATGTATGATAATCGGTCTCCTGGACGACATCATCCAAGTGTCCCGACCGTTCGCCGGATACTTACGTTATTTAACGAAACAGGAAGTGCTCAGCCACATGTGAAACGTCAACCACGACCTGCAACAAATGATGATGCCCAAGTAGGTGTTTTAGCTGCTGCCGCGGCTAATCCGCGCATCAGTAGCACACAAATTGCGGGAGAATCTGGAATCTCAAAAACGTCGGTGTTGAGAATGCTACATCAACATCGATTGCACCCGTACCATATTTCTATGCACCAGGAATTGCATGGCAACGACTTTGAACGTCGTATAAAGTTCTGCCACTGGGAACAAAAGAAATTAGGGGACGATGACAGATTTTTTGCACGCGTTCTATTTAGCGACGAAGCGTCATTCACCAACAGCGGTAACGTAAACCGGCATAATATGCACTATTGGGCAACGGAAAACCCACGATGGCTGCGACAAGTGGAACATCAGCGACCTTGGAGGGTTAATGTATGGTGCGGCATTATGGGAGGAAGGATAATTGGCCCCCATTTTATCGATGGCAATCTAAATGGTGCAATGTATGCTGAGTTCCTACGTAATAGTCTACCGATGTTACTACAAGATGTTTCACTGCATGACAGAATGGCGATGTACTTCCAACATGATGGATGTCCGGCACATAGCTCGCGTGCGGTTGAAGCGGTATTGAATAGTATATTTCATGACAGGTGGATTGGTCTTCGAAGCACCATACCATGGCCCGCACGTTCACCGGATCTGACGTCCCCGGATTTCACTCTGTTGGGAAAGTTGAAGGATATTTGCTACCGTGATCCACCGACAACACCTGACAACATGCGTCAGCGCAGTGTCAATTCATGTGCGAACATAGCGGCAGGCGAACTACTCGCTGTTGAGAGGAATGTCTTTACATGTATTGCCAAATGCATTGAGGTTGACGGACATCATTTTGAGCATTTATTGCATTAATGTGGTATTTATAGTTAATCACGCTGTAACAGCATGCGTTCTCAGAAATGATAAGTTCACAAAGGTACATGTATCACATTGGAACAATCGAAATAAAATGTTCAAACGTACCTACGTTCTGTATTGTAATTTAAAAAACTTATCTGTTTCCAATAGGTCGTCTAAAATTGCGAGCCATATGTTTGTGACTATTTCAGCGAAAAAAGTGGTCCAACTAAAACATTCATATTTCTTTACGTACTACACGAATATGTACTTAAAATGGGGATTCCTATTTTAAAAAGTGCGGTTGATATCCGTTTGACCTATGGCAGCGCGATCTAGTGGGCCAACCATAGCGCCATCTTGGTTTCCCCCTTCAAGCTAGACAAGTTTCGTTCTTTGTAGGTTTTTCGTGTGACGCTTATTTCGTGAGATATTTGGCCTGGTCATGATCAATGGACCACCATGTATAAGCGACAGATATGCTCCGCTACCAGTGATCGGGTGCGAAATAATTATGAAGATAAAATAAGCGGTAGTCTTTCACCCTACACTATAAGACAAAGACTGTCATAAGTCTGAAACAATTTCCTTTCGACATCTTCATATCAGAGTGGCACTTGCATACAATGTCCACAATTACTGGTTGGATATATGCCAATTCCTGACTCCCCTAACAGTATTTGCCCTCAACACCTCCATTAAGTGCCTTGTAGGATATTCCTTGATTTGTTAACCATTTTCCTATCACTTTGTCCCTACTTCTTGTCAATGTTTTCCACTGTTCCTCTCTGTATGCGAAGAAGCTCCTTATTTCTTAATAGTCCACCTACTTTTCAATATCCTTTTATAGCACCACATTTCAAACATTTCGTTCCTCTTCTTTTCGTTTTCCAGTAGTACATGATCCTTTTCCATGTGTGTCCTGATAGATTAATACCGAGCGTAAGATTAATTGTTAAATCCTGGACTCTATCGTCCATACTACGCGAGAATCGTACGCGAACTAACTGTCCAGTTGACAACATGAGAACATTTTTCGCACTTCTATTGTCCATTGTAATTCTGATATATGCGTTTCCGAAACCAAATTCTCACTATATATGTTTTTAAAATTTTGACGTACGTAACTCAATAGCTCTGCTAAGATAGAAGGGAGCGGAAACGTGCGACTTTACAGTAAAGTGTTTAAAGCCGCACTTTCAATAAAAGGTTCCATTTGTGATAGAGATCGGGAGTTGGAAAAGAAATTAATAGAAAAGGAAACGTATTTAGGGATAGTAAATTTGTTCAATAAGTAATCAAATGGAGCAGTAAAGGGTAACTCTGATGACAGAAATTGATTTAACTTGTATTCTACGACGACAAAACACACATGAATATCGAGAAAGATGTGCGTAAAAATATTACTCGACTTGTACCGACGATTTAATTTCATAAGAATAGGTGGCGTTCAGTTGCAGCTGTATCGTAGGAAATATGCCGTGCAGAAGCAAAGCAGTAGAAAGTACATGATCGGCCCTTTGGCTCTAGCGGCTGCAGGTATGGCGCCTTGTGGAACTGCCATGCCTGAATGGTTTCTGGCGTTGTAAGACGGGATATCAATAATTCATGAGACGACTAGCGGCATAAAGGAGATAGTTCGCAAAGTCTTTTGTGAATGTATCTCGTGAAGTCACCGCCAGCAAGTTAAAGAGAAAGTGATATGCGGTTTAAGGCTCGTGGCGAAGCAGAAAAACTGGCTTTAGCATACGACTGCTATATATCATATTTTATAAGAAGGAGATTCAGTTTTTCTTGTGCAGTATCGATTTCTTATGTAAGAATATGCTGCCAGTTTGTAGCTAAATTACCATTCAAAAAGGCATTGGGTTAAATCAACATCTTACATAAATCTGTAGAGTATGCTTCGTTAATGAAGAATCGTCTTGAATCATAGTCTCACCTTCTAGACAAGACATGCCGCGCAAACAACCTGAGCCAATGGCTGATTTGTTGTTGATGGTAATTTTTTATCAAGAAGTTTCTCTCACCAGGATTCGTTGTCCTGAAAGATAAAATTGAAGAGTTCATGATCCATGGAGATAAGTTGCAGTATTACGTCGTTGTAATGTTTGCAGCTATCTCGAGAAAGGTACTAGTAACGGGGGAGAACTAGAGATAGTTAACTTTTTATTTTTATTGAGGGGGTTTTCAGTTGAGAGAAGGAGTGTGATGGTCGAAAGGGCGGAACTGCTAGTTTATAACTAAAGGAAGTGTATACAGCAGGTAGAATGGTTACTCTTTATCATTTAATTAACATTAAAATTATTTAGAGACGGAACATAAACTCGAATGATGATTGATACCTTCCGGTGTTCATTTGAATAGACGCACCAAGCGTAAACTGACTCGCGTGTTTGGTGGCTTCAAAAGGAACGGTAAATGAAAAGCAGGTATAAATATCCCGTCGGCGAGGTCACTAAACGCGGAGAACCTTGGATAGGTCGAGAATGAGGAAATGAATCTGCCGTCAATTCCATTCAAGAGAGACGTTCTGGCATTCAGTTCAAGGGATTTACGGAAGTCACAGAAAATCTAAATCTGGTTTAATGGCCCATAGCTCTTGTTCTACGACAGTTTACCAGCCAATGGAGAGGGCTGCAAGACTTTCGAAATGTCTGGTTTGTTTTCAAATAATTCCTTTTAAAGAATGATATGACCCAATTCGAAACAGATTTTCACATTTGAATCTGGTGACGATAGCCTAAGTAGTATTATATTAATGTACATAGTTACTCATGGGCAGACATGAAGTTCCCTCGACCTGGATAAAAGTCCAGTATTTTAAACACTGCACAATATCGAAAATTCATGGGAACTTTTACAAAATATTCACTTATGTATTTTGTTTTGAACATAGAGGTAATTTTCACTGCAGACTCTGATACTCGGAGCGGGGAAGATTATAATTCACATCCTTGAAGTATGCAAGAAACAAAGGATCGAATCCGAAAAAGTTACAACTAAAATGATATTCAGAGCGCTTACATATCACCTATAAACTTACTGACTCGCACTGGTTTTGTTTTCCAGTCTTGGATATCAGAAGTTTGAGAATACTCGCATTTCTGTGAAGTGATAATGTTAGTTCGAAAAAATATGCGGGCATCGTTACTGAATATACACTTTGAAAGTATGCTGTTACGTCTGTGGCTATTTATAATCGTACGTTGTATGTATCTAAAGGAAAACGGAAAAGTCTCAGAATCCGTCACCAGTATTGGACGAAACTTTTCACAGGTCAAGAAAGTTGTATAGCAGAAACGAAACTTTACACTGCTTCTAGATCACATACATATAATATTAGACTCTGAGCAGTAGTTCGTGTGAAGCACTAATCTTTCACGCAGTGTTACAGCGACTATTTCTCTGGCAATAACGCACTTGGAATGATTTCAATAATCATCTCGAAAATATAATCGTTTGTATTTAAAGCAGCCCTTGTCCACAGTTTTTAGAAATTGATTTATTGTCGTCATGACGCATTTCACACTTAAACAGACACTCTGCAAAGAACTGGCACTTTTCCCTCTATCCCTTTTGTGTTTGTGAATGCCAAAAAAACAATTTTTGCTTTTGAAAGAGGGATTTCTTACGTATTTGTACCGTTTTCAAATAAACGACTGGTAGAACAGTTCATGAAGCTGCCGTCTGAGGCGGTGTACGCAAGATATTGGAGCACACTAAGTTTGAAAATTGTTCATCTCCGGATATAATGCAGCACAGTAACAATAATTCTTTGAGGAAAAGCAAACGTGGTGTTGGAAATAGACTCTTATAAGGTTACTATTGTAAAGAAAGCGAGATTATCTGGTGCAGAGTACGTTAGTCACTGAGGAAAACGCAGAGAAGGTACCAGGGAATGCCTGGGAGCAGATAGAATGTATAATCAGAACTTTTCCATGGTCATATGAAACATGGAAGGTTGCACACTAACTTTCAGGTTCCTTTTTCGAAGATCTAAGAAAGACTGCTTGAAACTATTAAGTGGTGATGAACAATTATTTCTACGATCTGACTATATGGAACGAGCAAGAATTATATCTGCAGTTTGAATCAGGCTCAAACAGTTCAGTGAAGAGTTTCAGACTTGGAAACTCATGTTTAATTATGTAAACCTAGGCCTTGTGACTTTCTTTTTCTCTCTCTAAGGAAGGGAGTGGGTTTATAGCGTGTAAATGACATATAATATGCCTTTATGATACTTCTGCAAAGAGACTTCGTCGATTATCTAATCTCCTGCTTCTGAAAACACTGATCAGCCAGAACATTATGACCGTCACCAAATAGTCGGTATGCCCACTTTTGGCACGGACAAGAGCGGTGACGCATCATGGTATGGAAGCTATGAGGCCTTGGTAGGTCGCTGGATGTAGTTGGTACCACATCTGCACACAGAAGTCACCTAATTCCCGTAAAGTCCGGGGGCGGGGGCAGTCGAAGAGCTCTGACGTAAAGTTCAATCACATCCCAGATGTGTTGGATCGGTTTCAGATATGACGAGATTGGGGGGGGGGCGGGGGGGGGGGGGCAGCGCATCAATTGGAATTCGCCACTGTACTCCTCGAACTGCTTAATCACAATCCTGGCCTTGTCACATAGGGCATTATTATCTTGAAAAATGCCACTGCCGTTGGGAAACACGATCGTCATGAATAGGTGTACGTGGACTGCAACCAGTGTGCGATACTCCTTGGCCGTTATAGTGCTTTGCACTAGCTCCTCTGGACCCACTGATGTCCACGTGAATGCTCCCCAGAGCATAACATAGCCGCCACCAGCTTAATAATGTTTCGTAGTAGAGCCCAGAAAGGGCACTCCCGTGGAAGATGACGGATTCGCGCCCTCCCATCGGAATGATGAAGAACATATCGGGTTTCAACAGACCACGCAACGCTCTGCCAGTGCGACAACGTCCGTTCGCAATGGTCACATGCCCATCTGAGTCATAGTTGCTGAAGTCGTGTTGTTAACATTAGCACACGAATGGATCGTCGGCAATGGAGGCCCATCGTTAAGAGTATTTGGCGTGCTGTTTGTTCAGGCACTTGTACCCTGCTGAGCATTAAAGACTGATGTGAGTTCCGCCACTGCTCTCCATGTTTGCCGTCCTACCAGTCTGCACAGCCTACGACATCCGACATCTGCATCAGTAATCAGGGGTGCCCGCCCAGCACCTCAGTTTCACAGTGCGTTGAAGATACTCATGGTAGTATTCCTTGAACACCTGACAAGTCGTACAGTTTCCAAAATGCTTTTGACGAGCCTCTGGGCCTTTATAATCTGCCCTCGGTCAAACTCAGATTGTGCGCCTTCCCCACATTACACACGGACGGCACACTCACTGATACTGCTTGCATCCTGTATGTGTCTCGTTAGCAGTCTCTCCTTCCAGTGCCTGGCCCTACTCTGTATCTTTCGGCCACTCTGCCGATCGGATTGGTTCAAAAATGTTCAAATGTGTGTGAATTTCTAAGGGACCAAACTGCTGAAGTCATCGGTCCCTAGACTTACACACTAATTAAACTAACTTACGCCAAGAACAAGACACACACCCATGTCCGAGGGAGGACTCGAACCTCCGGCGGAAGGGGCCCCGCAATCCGTGATAGGACGCCTCAAACCGCGCGACCACTACGCGCGGCATTCGGATCGGTAGGCGAGCGCACCGAGCGGCCTCGTTTTCATAGAAGAACCCCCACATTATCCTGTAAGTATTTCGGAAGCGATGCTGCGTGGTTCTAGCGAGCCGAGGCGCTGCTGGCGGTTCTCCTCCCACTAACCAGTCAAAGGCAAGCGGCTGTTGATTCGTCCATAGTCACTGCAGCGCGCACACTGCCACAGATCCAAAGTGGCTAGCAGCCAACACAGGCACTATATTCTTCGCAGTATCGAAATGTAAGCATAGAGTATCTACTACTGTTGAAATTTCGCTGATCACGTGTTTTCATGGATACATAATAACGACTGGATGTTTGACTGTGTTCTGGAAACTGACATAAATGCCATACTAAGTCATTTTATTCTCATTCACGCTGACATCTTGTTTTGGATTTTCCGTTTCTGAATATGGGCTACGAATGGTGTGTAGTAAAACATTGCACAAATGCATATTTAAACACACCGAAAAATTAAGAGAGTCTCAAAGAATAAGAAGTTGCACAGAATGCGGTTATAACTCGCTCCTAGACATCCAAATGATGAAGTAGCGTACTTCAACGATTTTGGTCTTAAAATTAAAAAGCATCTCTTCGAGAACGAATGGCGAGTGCAGCTATTGGAGTATGTCGTAGTTTATAACATGCATGCGCTGAATCAAAATGTCTCGTATATGGTGGTATAGTTAAATTATTATGGCAGGGATATTTCATCTGTGTCTATTGTTGTTAAGGATTCTATCACAGATAAATACTTACGACAAACAAGAGGTTAAAGATGATTGCTGCTAGCTTCACTCACAGTAATTTAAGATATGCTATTAGATTTCTGTCTAACTACACACTTGGATATCGCTACGTATTCGGATTATTTGTGACAGTAAAAAAAATTTAAATGTCACTCTGTTTCACATACAGCAGGCGTGCACTATACGCCGGAAGCGGCTACAAGGGTAGCGGAGTACGTGTGGAGTGCACATGGGGGTTTTTTAGGTTAGAGAATTCCCTCCCTAGGCCCGACAAGACGCATCCTGAGACGCGGCAAGGTAGGAGTAGGCAAAATGCAACAGAGAATAACAATATTAATGTGCTAATAGTAAACTGCAGGAGCGTCAGTAGAAAGGTCCCAGAACTGCTCTCATTAATAAACGGTCACAACGCCCTTATAGTACTAGGGACAGAAAGTTGGCTGAAACCAGACGTAAACAGTAATGAAATCCTAAACTCAGATTGGAATGTATACCGCAGAGACAGGCTGGACAGTGAAGGGGGAGGCGTGTTTATAGCGATAAGAAGTGCAATAGTATCGAAGGAAATTGACGGAGATCCGAAATGTGAAATTATTTGGGTGAAGGTCACGGTTAAAGCAGGCTCAGACATGGTAATTGGATGTCTCTATAGGCCCCCTGGCTCAGCAGCTGTTGTGGCTGAGCACCTGAAGGAAAATTTGGAAAATATTACGAGTAGATTTCCCCACCATGTTATAGTTCTGGGTGGAGATTTTAATTTGCTGGATGTAGACTGGGAGACTCAAACGTTCATACCGAGTGGCAGGGACAAAGAATCCAGTGAAATTTTTTGAAGTGCTTTATCTGAAAACTACCTTGAGCAGTTAAACAGAGAACCGACTCGTGGCGATAACATATTAGACCTTCTAGTGACAAACGGACCCGAACTATTTGAAACAGTTAACGCAGAACAGGGAATCAGCGATCATAAAGCGGTTACGGCATCGATGATTTCAGCCGTAAATAGAAATATTAAAAAGGGTAGGAAGATTTTCTGTTTAGCAAAAGTGACAAAAGGCAGATGACAGAGTACCTGACGGCTCAACACAAAAAGTTTTGTCTCAAGTACAGATAGTGTTGAGGATCAGTGGACAAAGTTCAAAACCATCGTACATTATGCGTTAGATGAGTATGTGCCAAGCAAGATCGTAAGAGATGGAAAAGAGCCACCGTGGTACAACAACCGGGTTAGAAAACTGCTGCGGAAGCAAAGGGAACTTCACAGCAAACATAATCATAGCCAAAGCCTTGCAGACAAACACAAATTATGCGAAGCGAAATGTAGTGTGATGAGGGCTATGCGAGAGGCGTTCAATGAATTCGAAAGTAAAGTTCTATGTACTGACTTGGCAGAAAACCCTAAGAAATTTTGGTCTTATGTCAAAGCGATAGGTGGATCAAAACAAAATGTCCAGACACTCTGACCAAAATGGTACTGAAACAGAGGGTGACACACTAAAGGCCGAAGTACTAAATGTCTTTTTCCAAAGTTGTTTCGCAGAGGAAGACTGCACTGTAGTTCCTTCTCTAGATTGTCGCACAGATGACAAAATTGTAGATATCGAAATACACGACAGAGGGATAGAGAAACAATTAAAATCGCTCAAAAGAGGAAAGGCCGCTGGACCTGATGGGATTTTTTTTTTGGTCATCAGAGTGGTTTGATGCGGCCCGCCACGAATTCCTTTCCTGTGCTAACCTCTTCATCTCAGAGTAGCACTTGCAACCTACGTCCTCAATTATTTGCTTGACGTATTCCAATCTCTGTCTTCCTTTACAGATTTTGCCCTCTACAGCCCCCTCTAGTACCATGGAAGTCATTCCCTCATGTCTTAGCAGATGTCCTATTATCCTGTCCCTTCTCCGATTCTGCGTAGAACCTCCTCATTCCTTACCTTATCAGTCCACCTAATTTTCAACATTCGTCTATAGCACCACATCTCAAATGCTTCGATTCTCTTCCGTTCCGGTTTTCCCACAGTCCATGTTTCACTACCATACAATGCTGTACTCCAGACGTACATCCTCAGAAATTTCTTCCTCATATTAAGGCCGGTATTTGATATTAGTAGACTTCTCTTGGCCAGAAATTCTCTTGGCCAGAATTCCTTAACTCCATTGACTTCGTGACAACCAATCCGGATGTTAAGTTTCTCGCTGTTCTCATTCCTACTACTTCTCATTACCTTCGTCTTTCTCCGATTTAATCTCAAACCATACTGTGTACTCATTAGACTGTTCATTCCTTTCAGAAGATCATTTAATTCTTCTTCACTTTCACTCAGGATAGCAATGTCATCAGCGAATCGTATCATTGATATCCTTTCACCTTGTATTTTAATTCCACTCCTGAACCTTCCTTTTAATTCCATCATTGCTTCCTCGATGTACAGATTGAAGAGTAGGGGCGAAAGGCTACAGCCTTGTCTTACACCCTTCTTAATACGAACACTTCGTTCTTGATCGTCCACTCTTATTACTCCCTCTTGGTTGTTGTACATATTGTATATGACCCGTCTCTCCCTATCGCTTAACCCTACTTTTTTCAGAATCTCGAACAGCTTGCATCATTTTATATTGTCGAACGCTTTTTCCAGGTCGACAAATCCTGTGGAAGTGTCTTGATTTTTCTATAGCCTTGCTTCCATTATTAGCCGTAACGTCAGAATTGCCTCTTTCGTTAATTTACTTTTCCTAAAGCCAAACTGATCGTCACCTAGCGCATTTTCAATTTTCTTTTCCATTCTTCTGTATATTATTCTTGTAAGCAGCTTCGATGCATGAGCTGTTAAGCTGATTGTGCGATAATTCTCGCACTTGTCAGCTCTTGCCGTCTTCGGAATTGTGTGGATGATGCTTTTCCGAAAGTCAGATGGTATATCGCCAGACTCATATATTCTACACACCAACGTGAATAGTCGTTTTGTTGCCACTTCCCCAATGATTTTAGAAATTCTGATGGAATGTTGTCTATCCCTTCTGCCTTATTTGACCGTAAGTCCTCCAAAGCTCTTTTAAATTCCGATTCTAATACTGGATCCCCTATCTCTTCTAAATCGACTCATGTTTCTTCTTCTATCACATCAGACAAATCTTCACCCTCATAGAGGCTTTCAATGTATTCTTTCCACCTATCTGCTCTCTCCTCTGCATTTAACAGTGGAATTCCCGTTGCACTCTTAATGTTACCATCGTTGATTTTAATGTCACCAAAGGTTGTTTTGACTTTCCTGTATGCTGAGTCTGTTCTTCCGACAATCATATCTTTTTCGATGTCTTCACATTTTTCCTGCAGCCATTTCGTCCTAGCTTCCCTGCAATTCCTAATTATTTCATTCCTCAGCGACTTGTAGTTCTACATTCCTGATTTTCCCGGAACATGTTTGTACTTCCTCCTTTCATCAATCAACTGAAATATTTCTTCTGTTACCCGTGGTTTCTTCGCAGCTACCTTCTTTGTGCCTATGTTTTCCTTCCCAACTTCTGTGATGGACCTTTTTAGAGATGTCCATTCCTCTTCAACTGTACTGCCTACTGCGCTATTCCTTATTGCTGTATCTATAGCGTTAGAGAACTTCAAACGTATCTCGTCATTCCTTAGTACTTCCGTATCCCACTTCTTTGCCTATTGATTCTTCCTGACTAATGTCTTGAACTTCAGCCTACTCTTCATCACTATTATATTGTGGTCTGAGTCTATATCTGCTCCTGGGTACGCCTTAGAATCCAGTATCTGATTTCGGAATCTCTGTCTGACCATGACGTAATGTAATTGAAATCTTCCCGTATCTCCCGGCGTTTTCCAAGTACACCTCCTCCTCTTGTGATTCTTGAAAAGGGTATTCGCTATTACTAGCTGAAACTTGTTACAGAACTCAATTAGTGTTTCCCCTCTTTCATTCCTTGTCCCAAGGCATATTCTCCTGTAACCTTTTCTTCTACTCCTTCCCCTACAACTGCATTACAGTCGCCCATGACTATTAGATTTTCGTCCCCCATTACATACTGCATTACCCTTTCAATATCCTCATACACTTTCTCTATCTGTTCATCTTCAGCTTGCGACGTCGGCATGTATACCTGAACTATCGTTGTTAGCGTTGGTCTGATGGGATACCAGTTCGATTTCACACAGAGTGTGCGAAGGAACTTGCCCCCCTTCTTGCAGCGGTGTACTGTAGGTCTCTAGAAGAGCGTAGCGTTCCAAAGGATTGGAAAAGGGCACAGGTGATCCCCGTTTTCAAGAAGGGAAGTCGAACAGATGTGCAGAACCATAGACCTATATCTCTAACGTCGATCAGTTGTAGAATTTTGGAACACGTATTATGTTCGAGAATAATGTCTTTTCTGGAGACTAGAAATCTACTCTGTAGGAATCAGCATGGGTTTCGAAAAAGACGGTCATGTGAAACCCAGCTCCAGCTATTCGTCCACGAGACTAAGAGGGCCATAGATACGGGTTCCCAGTTAGATGCCGTGTTTCTTGACTTCCGCAATGCGTTCGATACAGTTTCCCACAGCCGTTTACTGAACAAAGTAAGAGCATATGGATTATCAGACCAATTGTGTGATTGGATTGACGAGGTTCTAGATAACAGAACGCAGCATGTCATTCTCAATGGAGAGAAGTCTTCCGAAGTAAGAGTGATTTCAGGTGTGCCGCAGGGGAGTTGCTATTCACAATATACATAAATGACCTGGTGGATGACAACGGAAGTTCACTGAGGCTTTTTGCAGATGATGCTGTGGTGTATCGAGAGGTTGTAACAATGGAAAGTTGTACTGAAATGCATGAGGATCTGCAGCGAATTGACGCATGGTGCAGGGAATGGCAATTGAATCTCAATGTAGACAAGTGTAATGTGCAGCGAATACATAGAAAGATAGATCCCTTATCATTTAGCTACAAAATAGGTCAGCAACTGGAAGCAGTTAATTCCATAAATTATCTGGGAGTACGCATTAGGAGTGATTTAAAAAGGAATGATCATATAAAGTTGATCGTCGGTAAAGCAGATGCCAGACTGAGATTCATTGGAAGAATCCTAAGGAAATGCAATCCGAAAACAAAGGAAGTAGGTTACAGTACGCTTGATCGCCAACTGCTTGAATACTGCTCAGCAGTGTGGGATCCGTACCAGATAGGGTTGATAGAAGAGATGTAGAAGATCCAACGGAGAGCAGCGCTCTTCGTTACAGGATCATTTAGTAATCGCGAAAGCGTTACGGAGATGATAGATAAACTCCAGTGGAAAACTCTGCAGGAGAGACGCTCAGTATCTCGGTACGGGCTTTTGTTAAAGTTTCGAGAACATACCTTCACCGAAGAGTCAAGCAGTATATTGCTCCCTCCTACGTATATCTCGCGAAGAGACCATGAGGATAAAATCAGAGAGATTAGAGCCCACACAGAAGCATACCGACAATCCTTCTTTCCACGAACAATACGAGACTAGAATAGAAGGGAGAACCGATAGAGGTACTCAAGGTACCCTCCGCCACACACCGTCAGGTGGCTTGCGGAGTACGGATGTAGATGTAGATGTTAATCATTTGGAACCTCAGCAGGAAGGTGGAATTAATTTGTAACTATAAATTGTGATGAACAGATTTTTGGTTTCCAGATGCACAATTGAAGAAGCTGCCGCGCTCCTATTGCGACTTTCTACAGTGCTAGTCCGCTTTCTATGTCCTCCTTGTTCCTCCCGTCATGGGTTATTTTCCCATTTAGGTGGTTGGATTCTTAATTTCACGAACTTCCTGATCACCAATCCTCACGTTAAGTTTCTCGCTGTTCTCGTGCTGCTACTTCTCATTATCTTCGTCTTTCTTCGATTTACTCTGTCTATATGCTGTACTCATTAGACTGTCCATTCCATTCAGCGGATAATGTTATTCTTTTTCATTTTCACTGTGATAGCAATGTCATCAGTGAATGGTATCTTTTATATCTCTTCACCTGGTATTTTAATTCACTCTTAAACCTTTCTTTTATTTCCGTCGTTGCTTCTTTCTTGAACAGTCTGGGTGAAAGACTACGTCCTTGTCTTACACACTTTTTAATCTGAGCGTTTCATTCTTGGTCTTCTGCTCTTACTGTTTCCCCTTGGCTCTTCTGCGTATCGTATGTTACCAGTTTCTCCCTATAGCATACAACTGTTTTCTCGGAATTTCGAACGTCTTGCAACATTTGCCATTATCGGGCACTTCTTCCAGGTCGACAAATCCTATGAACGGGTCTTGATTTTTCTTTAGTCTTGCTTCCAATATCAACAACAGTGTCAGAAGTCCCTCTCTGGCGGCTTTATCCTTCCTAAATCTAATCTGATCGTCATCTAACACATCCTCAGTTTTCTTTTCCACGATTCTGTATGTTATTCTTGTCAGCAACTTAGATGCATGAACTCTTAAGCCGATTGTGTCGTAATTGTCACATTTGTCGGCTCATGAAATCTTCGGAACAGTGTGAATGATGTTTTTTTTCTGAAATTCAAATCATATATTCAGGCTCATACATAGTACACACCAACTTAATAGTCGTTTTGTTTCCACTTCTCCAAGTGATTGTAAACATTCTTACGGAATGTTATGCCTCCCTTCTGTCTTATTCGACTGTAATTCTTCCAATGCTCTTTTCAATCCTGGTTCTAATACTGAAACCCCTATCGCATTTACATTAAATCCTCAGACAAGCCTTCTCCCTCATAGAGACCTTCAGTGTACTCTTCCCAACTATCAAGTATCTCCCCTGCATTTAGCAGTGCAATGCCCACTGCACTCTTAATGTTACCAGCCTTACTTGTAATTTCACTGAAGTTCGTTTGATATATCTGCACGTTGAATCAGTCCTTCCGACAGTCATTTCTTTCCAGATTCCTTCACACTTTTTATGCAGCTGTTTCCACTTGGTTTCCCTGAGCTTTATATTTATTTCACTCCTCAGTGAGTTTTTCCTCTCCTTAGGGGACTGCATGGAGGAGTTTATAGCCTGTTGGCTTTTGCTCCACAATGTGTGTTGATTGTTTTGGCTGTCTGTGTGTTGTGTTGTTCTGGTGGTGTCTAGTGCTTGCCTGAGGTTGGCGAGATGTTGGGTATTTTAAGGATTAAGGTTTGGTATTCGGATTTGGAGATTTTGGGGATTTTTCTCTTTTACTTAGTCGTCGAAGATCATCATGGGGCGTTTGTGCTTATCGCGGGACATGTCATACCGACCTAAGGAGTGGATGAGATTATTTTCAGATCTGGAAGAGCTCTCGTAGAAAGCCCTGGCCAGATCCTGGAATCTTTCTTTGAGGAGTGGGATTTCGTCAGCGGCCTGCAGATCGTCGGTGCGGAATCTCATGGGTAGGTGCAGTGCCCTCCTGAGGCCGCGGTTCTGCAGCCTCTGGAGTTTGTCCAGGTGGTGCTTCGCCGCATATCCTCAGACAGGGCACGCATACTCCATTACTGACCGTATAAGTGTTTGATAGACGTTTAGTCCTACAGAGCAGGGAAGGGAGCTGGTTATGTTGAGGACTTGGTATAGGATGGACATTCTGGCGCAGACCTTCCTGTGGATATCGTCTGTATGGGGTTTCCACGTTAGTCTCGAGTCCAAATTTACGCCGAGATACTTGTCGGATCTGCGCCAGGGGAGTCGGGATCAATGTAGGTGTAGGTGAAGTGGGGGATGGGGGGGGGGGCCTTGAGGGGGTCCGCGTCTCCCGAGTCTCTGGGTGATCAGCATAGCCTGTGTCTGTTCAGGATTGATAGTGATGCGCCAGTGAGGGGCCCAGGTTTCTATGTTATCTAAAACCCTTTGTAGCCTACGAATGGCCAGGTCCTTATTCGCATTACGAGTGTAAAAGGCGGTGTCATCAGCGAACTGTGCGGTGTGCATCAGGGGGGCCGTGGGAGTGTCCGCAATGTACAGACTATACAAAACTGGCCCCAGGGCCGATCCCTGTGGCACCCCAGCACGAATACGCCTTTTGGTGGAGGTGGCTGTTTCTACCTTGACAGAGGAGATTCTATTCGTGAGGTAGCTTTGGATTAACCTGACAATGCTCCTGGGGAACCCCTGTGTGTGTGTGTGTAACTTGTATAGTAGCCCTTTATGCCATACTGAGTCAAAGGCTTTGGCTACATCAAGTAGCACTATCCCGCAGCAGCCTCTGTGGTTGAAGCCCTCTGTGGCTGCTTCCACCCGTCTCATGATCTGTTGTGGAGCGGAGTGCTTCTGTCGGAATCCGAATTGGAAATCCGGCAAAAGTCGCTCGTTGGTGATGTGGTCTCGTATGGGAATAAGTGGCAGGTGCTCATCGATCTTGCTGAGAGTTGGCAGAGGCTAATAGGCCTGTAGTGCTGCGGGAATAAAGGGTATTTCTTTGAATTGTGTATCGCGACCACTTCCGTGTGTTTCCAATATGCTGGGAACGAGTAATCTCGTTGAAGACGTTCGCGAGGTGTTCGATAGCCGAGGACACTGTAATGTCCTGGTGCCGTTTTTCTAGGGAGGGACCTAATTACTTTTGCCACGTCTTCAGGGGCGAACAGTGAGGGTTCGTCATCTGGGTCCTCCTCAGATTTGAGGAAGACAGACGGTTGATGACGACTACCTCTTCATGTTCTTCATCTTGGGTTCTGCCGCTTGAAACAGCTTCTCAAAGGTGTCGGCGAGGGCGTTGGCCTTTTCAGCATGGCTGTAGGCCAGACCCCTCTCGCTGTGTAGTGGTGACAACCTAGCTCGTCTTTTGGTAAATTGTTTGGTTGCTTGCCATAGTGTGCGATCGTCTACTTTGAGGGCTGTAAGGCGGTTTTGCCATTGCTGGTTTCTGTGCTCACTGAGTGCTACCTTCATCTCTCTCTGTAAACAACTGAGCAGCCTCCTGGTGGCCTGATTTCTGGTGATCTTCCAATCTTTGACACTCTGTTATTGTGACGGATTTGGGCTAGTAAATGTTCCGGGAGTTGTACTTGCGAGGGCAGGCCATTCCTTTGTGGGGGAGTGGCATCTTCTGCTGCCTGAGAGATGGTTCCTGTTAGGTCTCGTAGCGCTTGTTCTACTGTTTCGGCAGTACGTGGCGGAGCGCGAGCGATATCAGAGGCGACAGTTTCTCGGTATCGCTCCCAGTCTGTACTTTTGCAGGACGTCTGGTAAAGTGGGAGTGCTACCCATTCTCCCACATCGAAATCTAGATTCACTGGGTTGTGATCGGAGGACATTCTGTTGATTGTCAAATGGTCCAAATGGCTCTGAGCACTATGGGACTTAACTTTTGAGGTCATCAGTCCCATAGAACTTAGAACTACTTAAACCTAACTAACCTAAGGACATTGCACACATCAATGTCCGAGGCAGGATTCGAACCTGTGACCGTAGCGGTCGTGCGGTTCCAGACTGTAGCGCCTAGAATCGCTAGGCCACTCCGGCCGGCTGTTGATTGTCCTTGCAGCCACAAACCCCGCGATCCTCATAGTGAGGGCTATTCTAACACATCGATCCTACCTTCATTTTTTGTAAAACATGTGGGCTCGACCATGCCCCATGTTTTGAAGTGGTGGTCGCGCGCTAGTCGTTGCGGTTTGGCGCCTGCTCTGGAGATTACTCTAGAGCTCCAATCGGGGCATTTGGCATTGAAGTCGCCCCTTATTATGAGTTTGCCTTCACTTTGCCCTAGAGCAGCTACGTCTCCCTCGTCTATCTCGTCTAGTGTGCGCCGGTAGATTGCAACGATTGTTAGGGGTCCGGTAGCAGTGGGTACTTCCACGGCCACTGCTTCGATTTTATTGGTAGCTGGTATGAATACCTGGTGGTGGGGGATCCCTCTTTTTATGTACAGTCTTAGACAGTAAAACTGACCGCCACAGAGACTAAGTCCGAGTCATTCACTTAAAGTGACCGCCCCTGACAACTGTTAAGTTCGGCAATCTGCACAATCTGGCAACACTGTAAGATGCGGAAGTGTCAGGAGGAAGTGTTACCTACTTCCGAGACGTTGTTGGACGATGTGAGCCCGTGGTCTAGTGGCAAGCGTCGTGTGTTCTAAACTTATAGTCGCCTGTTCTTCGCGACCAACTGTATTATTATTATTATTATTATTATTATTATTATTATTATTTTACCACAGTCGGTCTAAAGTTATGAGTCTGACTGAACATCGAAGATAATTCGCTTAACATTCTACCCACCAGCAATAACAAATATTCCAGAAACTATTCTGCAGGACAGCTCGTGGCTGCGCCGCGATCATAACAGCTTACGCTCGAGAGTTTCCTCGCGCTGCAGCGGCTACCGGCCACCGGCCAGACGCCACCCGCCGCCTGAAATCCGGCGCCGCCCAGGTGAACGCGTCGCGACGCTATCAGCGTGTGTCTCAACTGTCATTTTCGAATTTGAAGTTCTAGTTATTATCTGGCAGTTAAGGAATGGATTTTGCAAACTTGAAAATCATGAACTACAGTTAAGCATTGTAAAATTGAGTCGCAAGTGGAAATAGGTGTAACATCTGCAACACAACGTTTACTTTTGGTATAACAGAGGGGTGAATGCAGAGGAGGCAGCTAGAAAGATTTGAATTGTGTGTGGAGCGAGTGCTTTTGGGAAAAATACGCCAGAAAAAGATAATCTTGTTTCAACAAAGATCGTTCTGGCATGAATGATTTTCCACATTAAGGAAGTCTCGACTACTGATATATGTGATAGGTTACCATTTACCATCATGCGAAATTTGCATTCAACAGGCAAAGTTCAGAAGTCTGGTGTAGGAGTACTGCATGCTCTAATTCGAAACAACAAAAATCAACGGAGTGACTATTATTGAACGTCATCAGGTCGCTCACTGAGCATTCGTATGGAGTACTGTTACTGGTGACGTGTTATGATGCCTTTATCGTTAACTTCCTAAGAAGAAATGAAAGGCTGAGCCCCTCCAAAAGACATAAACTCGAGGAAAGAGTAGTGTGAACATAATATTTTACATCTGATAGCTCCAAAAGTGTGTTTTGGGCTACCAATTCTGCCCCAAAGGCTGTGTGCAACACAGCTGGAATTTGTTGCCAACAACTGAGACACCTTTCGGTCGCAGCGTAAGAAAATCGAGCAACATCACATGTGCTACTGCATGATAACGCACTTCTTGATTTGAGAAACAAAACTATCCAGGAGATTGAAATTAAAGACGTCTCTTAGGCACTTGTATTGATAGAGAAGTCCTCTCTCAAGCACTTGTCCCTCTCGTCATATATTCGTAAAGTTTTACCTTTCCCGCTCTTGATCGATCAACCGTCAACGCAATTCATTTCTAGACGAAAATACTCTTAAAACTACTCTGGTATAATGATATCGTGGGAACCAGTAGGTTTCTACTGGCGTAGAATTTGTAAACAACTTTAGCGTTGTCAGATCGTTTTAGATATCGTGAAAGAAAATTCTTTTGCTGATTAATTTCTCTTTGATGATTACTGTTGCGTTTAATAAACTAATGGAAAATCCAATTAAAATATTCACTGTACTAATACAAATTAAATTCGGCTTACTACAGAAACATCACGACGGCAGACTATCTTAATAAAGCATTAAGTATCTGTAAGACGATTGAGCCTATTTTAACACGAATTAGTAGGACATTAACGACTTTTGACTTCGAAAAGATCTGTATTTACTTCATTTCCTGTATCATTCGCAATTATTATGAAAATGTGGCATTTCACAGATAAAATTATGTATTCACAACAACAAAAAATATGTCGTCATTATGAATTTGGCAGTACCGTAAGGTTTTCGCTCTGACACTAAGGGTTACTGAAAGTAGCAAGGCGCATTTTGCTCGAGCGTTGTCTTACGATTCCCTTATTGCCTTTGTATCTGCCTGCTTGTAGCTCTGCTACAAAAGAATTAAAAATCTGGCTTTCAGCGAGTCTCGAAAGGCGAACGAAAGCAGCTTGCATCTGGTAGCCAAACATGTTTCTTGGGAACAGGCTACTTCCTAAAGTGGGAAGACATTCTTTTGTGGTTGAATTGTTGGCAAATGTCAGTCAGACGTGTGCCGTTGGTCTAAGCGTTTCGGCGTGTTGAATCTGTACCAATGATTTTTCTACAGGTTTTTTCTGTCCCAAATAGAGAGTTGAAGTCTCCCATTAGTATTTTCACGTCGTCTTGGTCAATTTTGCTCATAGTATTTTCGAGTGTATATCTTTTATAGGGGCTCTGAATGAGCATAGTCATAAGTCTGGATGGCCGGCCGCAGTGGTCTCGCGGTTCTAGGCGCGCAGTCCGGAACCGTGCGACTGCTACGGTCGCAGGTTCGAATCCTGCCTCGGGCATGGCTGTGTGTGATGTCCTTAGGTTAGTTAGGTTTAAGTAGTTCTAAGTTCTAGGGGACTGATGACCACAGCAGTTGAGTCCCATAGTGCTCAGAGCCATTTGAACCATTTTTTTTTTTTGTTGATGGATGCGATTTCTTTGACAGAGTTGATGATAGATCTGTGTTCGAGAAATGCAGTGCCGAAGATTGGTACGCCTTTCGCTACCTTTTGTTGCATTTTGCTCTTGAAGTTGGCATGGTTTCCGTAATGCAAGTTTTAATTGTCAATTAATCGTGGTTCTTGAAGAGCAAGGACGAGAATTTTTTGGCGGACGATTTCTTTCGTGAGATTATTGAGGTTTCTTGTTTGCATCAATATATCGATATTTAGTTTTTAAATGAATGTTTTCTGCTTGTAGAGAAATTTACCAGAGATCTTCGATAGTCTCTGCCGTGCTAACCTGGACTCCCCAGAGTGCGAAAATCCAACTGCCGCCTATCGGTGGCCAGGTTGTGTACCACCTGGGGTAAAGTTACCTTTGCTTTCATAGTTCATGTTTTCTTGTGTTTCATTGGTTTGGCCTGGGTGATACCAGGACCGGTCAGGACCAGCGGGTGTTGATGCCTTTGGAAGCAAATATTTTCAGCCAAGCTCATTGAGCCAACAGAAGGTGACCAGAGTAGCGGTGATTTTCACTCAGATGTGTCTGGATTTTGGGTTCAACGGATTGAGTAGCCGTTCAGGATTGTGTTAGTATTTGGTTCACCCCAAGTATTTGATTTCCTCGGTACCACCCATATGGGGGAGGGTTTCCCCTATTGGCCACACGGGATTTTTTGTATTATTATGTCATCAGCAAATCTAATATGGAGTATCTTCCCTCCACTGAAATAGATGTGTATTGTTCGATTCAATATTTCCATCAGATAAATATGGGTTATAATTACGTTACATTGCTGCTAGTCGACATATTTCTCACGTTTTCTTAGACAGTTGCTAGCTGTTACTCCATCATAGGAATTTATGTGCGCAGCATTGTTGCAATACAGACGTTCAAATTATCCGATTTCTGTAATTTCATTTCGATACAAGATCGTCCTAATGGGATTCAGCCAGTCAGTCTTAATGTGGATATCCGACTACGACTCTCATCATATGATAGACTGGGTGAACCACATTCTTAATCGGACTGTTGAATTCAGATCACTTATCTATGACAGGGAATGAATTCTTAAACACTGTGGAAAATAATAATCCAATGTGCTTATTACAAATACGTTATTTAAATACAAATATATGAACTAACGAGATAAGAGTTTATTTACAGGAGCAGAGACCCATCCATCATAGCAGGGCAGTGCGACATTGGTTTCAGGGCCAAGAGAGAATAAAGCTGTTGCCGTTTGTTCCACGATCACCGAACATCAACCAGATACAGAATATGTGGGCAGAGGTAACAAGGTCATTGCCATGTGTCCCTACAAATGCAAGCGACCTTTGGACGAATATAGAAAACGTATGGTGGGAAGTAAACCATCACGCTACACTGTCGACGACTTAATGAAATCAATTCCCCTACGCCCTCGAGAAATCTTACGTAATGATCGTGGGTGGCTTGGTTACTAAAAGTATACTCGTCCACAAAGCCCATGTGGACAATTATCTGATAATCGGTCAAGCTTTGCTTTGTCGCAGCTCTTTAGCATACAACAAGTCCATTTACTTTCAGTCCCCTCCCTACAATTCTTGCAATGCAAGGTAATTGAAAAATCTCATCCACTCGATGCCAACTGAGGAACTGACTGGTGCATGTGTTGTTCAACACACAGTAGTTGTCACCCTCACTGGAATCAATGACTGTTTGCGTGTGTGTGTGTGTTTTCGTGTTAACGCACAATCTGAATCAATACTATTAACATTAGAGAGACAACCAACAATAAATATTGCATCAAATATGACTAAAGTATTTTAATGCGATGGGAAGTTACAAACTGAATTTTTACCCATCCCACGTCCTGCGTATTACGTTAAGTAAGATATATTAACTCCATAGAATCGTTAGCAGAGACAGTGCGCTCTTGTTGTCGAGGCTCGCGACAAGCGCAGCGATTAGCAGTGCCCAATGCCGCCGCGATTTGTTTATGTTGGCTGAGCGTGGACACTGCAGCAGACGCTTCGCCATAAACAGAAAGAAATCACCTTGGCTCTGACTGCAGTGATCGGATATCACTGCCTGTGTGTTCTTATAGTAACCAACGTTAGACTCTACTCACAGGTGCCATGGAGCAATTGCAACGGGTATCATGTCATTAGTCATCAGAATATTAACCAGTGATGAAATGTCCACTCTATTTGAATCCCAAGAAAATAGGAACCTTCTCACAAAGGAATGTGAAGTGATATCAAAATTTATCCAACATACAAAAATTAATTGCAGGGCTTTCATTTATGCAGTAATAGCGCACAAGGAAATATTATGTCTTGGAAGCGTATATTTCATTTTCTCTTCTCATATTAACGCCCTTGTTTTAATATGAAGTGAGAAAATAAACACGAAAAACTAAAGTTCCTGAGAAGCATATAAGTCATTTCCTCTCCTCATATCACAACTTTTGTTTTAGTATGAAGTAAAAAAATAAACAGTTTAGAGTTCTGAAGCATAATATGACACCAGATTCTAATCGTAGGCGCTATCGGAAACGCCAAAAGCAGGGAGCTGTCCATTCTTTTGTCCAACAGTCTGTTTCCTTTCATGTATTACTCCCGCTAGGAGATTCTTATTTAAGGACTTGTGGGCATCACGTTCTTCAGCAGAACAAGCCTTATGTTGTTGTGCTAATTACGGTATGGAAAAAATGCAACAAAGAAGAGTTCCGCTAGAGCAGTGAGGATATTTGCACATGTGTGTATTCAGCAACGACTGCCAGCTGCCACAACACTTCACAGAATCCTTGCTGCAGGCAACACAACTGTGCGTGCACTACAGACTTCATTCAGTGAGACGTCTGGAGATGGCTGAAAACGTCATATTAACGTCGCTTTCCGAGTCGTATTCAATCCAGAATGAGGTGTTATTAAGGTAGTTGAGCGTTCTAGCAATTACACTTTTATGATTCCCATATGAGTATTTCGATAGCCAAAAGAACCTGTTAGTGTGAAACTATCGGTAACTGCATTAATATCAAACTGCAAGAACTTGAGACAATACGTGGACTCTTCTCTTCGCTTGGTGACCTATTACTGCTATTTAGCATTCTCTCCGTCCTAGTCGTAATGCAAATGGAACTTCAGAGGCGCATTCCGCTATTCGTGACAAACATCAGCAACCTGTAAACACTGAGAGTCACAACTGCGTGATGATAATGGTTCAGGTTGTCAGTAGTTGTGGTGGTGTTATGCTGTCAAACTGTTTACAGTAACATTAATGGTGGCGCACATAATTTAGCGCTGACTATCTACTTAAGTAAAGATAGTGTTGTGGCGTCGTCGCTTATCTTTATTTGGCCTCAGCTTGAGTAATCCGATTTAACGAACATAGTACTCCAATCGCGGGCTGCTAAAACAGTATGACTGCAGAGATTACCGTGCGGATATTACATTAATTCTGCAATGAAATGCTTAACAAATCTTACCCTCAGCTATGCAGCTGGAATGACTCATTACACAGGTACTCCATTTTGCACTTGGTTAAGTGATCAGTTCTCTGCTATCCTACTTGTATTGTTCGTAAATACTCGTATACCTCATAAATGGTTCAAATGGCTCTGAGCACTATGGGACTTAACTTCTGAGGTTATCAGTCCCCTAGAACTCAAACCTAACTAACCTAAGGACCTCAGACACATCCATGTCCGAGACAGGATTCGAACCTGCGACCGTAGCGGTCGCGCGGTTCCCGACTGTAGCGCCTGGAACCACTCGGCCAACCCGGCCTGCATACTTGTATACTGACCATTCGTTATTTGACTAAATATGAACTACAATCTGATTCGCATATATATGACATCGGCTAGCGTTGGCACAAAGGTATGACTAAGGGTTGGATGCCGTTGAAGTCCTGTTACATTGATGGCAAGACAAATGTTCGCAAATCACCTCTATTGCCTCAAAAAACAATTGCATCTTAAATATCGAAGGACCGACGACCACACTGTCACAGCGCGTTGAAATACAGCGAAAATTTGTGACCGACTGGGCTTCGAACCCAGACCTCCTGCTTACTAGACAGACGTTCTGATCACTGGAGTATTATTTTAAAAATGTTTGAGAAGACTATCAGCACCAGGTAGGCGGAGGCAAAGAGGGCAGGGGTCGAAGATCCGGTCCTGTCATGGTCCTTCAACAAGGTTCGGATGACATTCCGCTTCCAGTTGTTAGTGGCCATGCGCTTGGGATTCGCCCTTAACCACAGTCGGAGTTGGAGACTCTCTTCAGTTACATCTAACCAGTGCGCATCTATTGCACTATTGTGAGAACCGAGATGCAGTAATTTGGTATTAAAATTTTGTGAATTTGTGGTAAGAACTTATGAGACCAAGCTGCTTAGGTCATCGGTCCCTAAGCTTACACGTTACTTAATCTAACTTAAACTAACTTACGCTATGGACAACACACACACCCATGCCTGATTCGAACCTCCGACGGTGGATACTATAATGACACAGCAGTCAACCTCTCTGCAGCACCTATCTACTTCCAACTGTTACATGGCAAGGTTTATTGAAACAGCTAGAAGTTATTGTATAGTTAGTCGACATTTCCCCAGCCATCGCCATACTGATTTGGGATTCCGTATATTCTAACTATATCCAGTTATTTACAATTTTTAGCCTTATGTCCCTGCTGCGGCCTCCATTTTAAGCCACAGATGTAAGGCGGGCATGTCTGGCCTAATATCCATCCCAAGAGTGGATGTCCTGCTAATTCCGTCTGTTTGTGAAAGAAGGCCAGTCTCTGCACTTTGCGAGACTCCCTAGCAGCCACCTCCTGTTCGACTTTGTTCATATTATAAGACAATAAATTATCATTGGTATTTTTGCAGAGGTGTATATCCAGTACGTACTGGGTTTAGACCCCCGTTTACCCTACAGCAGCTTCTAGTGCTTATAAGATTATCTTTCGCAGTGGAATATATATTCTTTATATGAGGTGTTCATAATAGTTTTCCATCCAGGGCTACCTCTAGATACACTACAACCCTCTCTAAAGTTTCATCGAGAAACATAATTTTTCAATATATGTGCTGGACCTGCTTCGCCATAAATAATACTACACCAATTTTCGTGCGGCTTGTCTTTAAATATTTTTTCACAATGTTCAGTGCACATAGGTTTAACAATACTATCAAATTTTCTAAGTCTTACTGTGAACAAATCGTCTACTTATTCTTTTCAAGAGTAGTCTCTCGCATTCAGCTCATCTTTGAGTTCATTTACCACTAGGTTCTTCATCTTTAACCATTTACTCGAAGGTCGTATTACTAGAACCCCCTCGACATCCAGGAAGATACAGAGAGCATCCAGAAAGGGTAGTGCTTTTTCCACCTTCCCGACAAGTTGGTGAAGTGTTACCTCACATGATTTGCTTCGTAAGTATTATGAAAATGTGGCAGTTCATAGATAAAATTACGTATTCACAACAACAAAAAAGTATGTCGGCAGAAAATAAAAGTGGCATTATGAATTTGGCAGTACCGTAAGGTTTTTCGCTTTGACACTAAGGGTTACTAAAAGTAGCAAAACGAATTTTGCTAGAGCGTTGTCTTACTATTCCCTCATTGAATTTGTATCTGCCTGCTTGTAGTTCTGCTACAAAAGCATTAAAAATCTTGCATTCAGCGAGTCTCGAAAGGCGAACAAAGGCAGCGTGCACCTGACAGGCAAGCACGTTACCTTCTTTTTTTTTTTTTTTTTTTTTTTCATCTTGTTCGTTGTCGATCGTTGTGGTTGGTCGCTGCGGACGTCACAGTGATATCCGTTCAAGTTCGTTTGTTGATCCGTCCACTCAGTTTTTTTTATTACAGAGGCCAACTGGCTCTCTGACCGAACACGCTGAGCTACTGTGCCGGCGATAATATCAAGTGAATTCAGCAGGATAGTTCTGTGCCATCAAGGAAGTAACTTGTCGGTCACAGAGTTGCCAAACATATTCTGCGCTGTTGCCAAGTTTCAGTTATAGTACCAGGAAGGATACCAGCTGATGTGTTCTGTGAGTGACCTCGGAAGTGACTATAGCTTCATCTCAAAGTTGCGGGTGGCAAGGGCTGCAAGATCCTCATTATATGCCCATGAGTCTTATTCGCATTTCTGTAACTAGGTTTAGAGGCTAGAGTGCAATTACTTGTAATACATCGATGCACTGAATGCTAACTAAATGTCATATATTAATAACTGCGACAATTATTTGTGTTTTACTGTCTTAATCGGATCGAAACCTTGAAAGCGTATTCACCAGACGTGATTCACAATTTTGGAGCTTCTCCAGTGGTTGAGTTGGCAATTCCTCTTTGCTGTACAATATTGTTATTGAGATCACTGTCATTGGCACATCCACCAGAAGACAGGCATGGCCTGGCTTATTGTTAGCTTTCGTGACGGATATTCTGCCTTTGCTCGAAACGTGAAGACTTAAGGTGAATTCGAACATTCCATATGGCGAAAATTTGATGTTTCTATTCTTCCAGCTCTAACATACAAATAACAGTTACAATAAGCGGCAGAAAAGCGCCTGTGAACCAATGATGCAATCATAACTAGTGGAATCTGACAAATTCCATCTGTCATCTGATAATTGTGAAAACTACTTTTTCATCTTTCACAGCACCGCAGTATGAACTCAAGGGTTTCATAGAATACCTATACTTAATTTCGTTGTGATCGTTTTCAATGACAGTAGGGGAGGAGCAAAACCATCTGACTTGAAACATACTTTTCCAGTGGGATTTGAATCTTTGGCTACAGTTGCAGTAGCACGTCCAGGGAGGTATCAAGAATGTTAGCAATCACTCATTGCTAAAGTATAGCCTAGGGAAGAAAGAAGCAGGTTTCCGACAAAGTAAACGATGAGAGACACTGTCGCTGTCACTTATTAAACAGGAATTGTTCAGAAAATTACAACTATATCTAGTGAAATGAGTAGGTTCAAAATGGCTCTGAGCACTATGGGACTCAACTGCTGAGGTCATTAGTCCCCTAGAACTTAGAACTAGTTAAACCTAACTAACCTAAGGACATCACAAACATCCATGCCCGAGGCAGGATTCGAACCTGCGACCGTAGCGGTCTTGCGGTTCCAGACTGCAGCGCCTTTAACCGCACGGCCACTTCGGCCGGCGAAATGAGTAGGTTGATGCATCTCCAGTCTGGCACTATCACTGAGTTGCCAAACGTTTTCCGAAATGATATAAATGTGTGTGTGTGCGTGTTCTTAGGACATTTCCGAAAGAACATACACTACGAATCGAAATAGACAGACTTCTTAATCAATTAAAGATTGAAGGACAGATGTCCAGGCTGTCATGGGCATTAAAATAGAACAACAGCGTCAGATGAAAATTTGTGGCTGACCAGATTCGAACCCGGATTTACAAAATTTTAATACCAAAATACAGCATCTCGGTTCTTACAATAGTGCAATAGGTGCGCACTGGTTAGATGTAACCGAAGAGAGACTCCAACTCGGATTGTAGTTAAGGGCGAATCCCAAGCGCATGACCACGAACAATTGGGAGTGGAAACTTAATCTCATCAGGACCTTGTTGAAGGACCATGACATGCGATCGTTAGACCGACTGCACAAAGTTCAGATTATAAATACATACATACTTAGAAAAATATATTGCGTTGGAGCAGTCTTACTGATACTGCAGGTCACTGCACATATAAATATAAGCTGTAGCCTCTTGGTATGTGTGGAAACAAAATATCATCAAAGTATCCTTCGACACGGCGACTTTGCAGAGGCAAAACGGAGGACTAAGACAGGCATCACGAAACTTCTGTTCCTCTCGTTAGATCCTGGGGATAGGAACGCTCCTGTTAATGTAGCACGCCAGCCTAGATTACGTCCGAAAGTACTATGGCGTTTGGAGCTGTATAAGACTTCCACGAGCACAAACCAACACTAGAACCTTTTATGATTATATTACCAGACATCGTCTTTACAAACCAATTCCGGTAACTTAACCTACAAAAAACTGGAGGAACGTCTGGAAAAATATCAACAATAAAATTATACCAACTAGAGTAAGTGCCGTATGGTGCGACTTTGTAAACGAAACCATACCCACAGCGGAACGATTATGTAAAATCAAATTGAGACCATCTCCATGCGGCGACAAATGACGGCTTGTAGAACTGTAGCGCACATCTTCTCATGTGAAAATAGAATCAGAATATTTGGAACTGGACTACGAAGAAGTTAGCACTGTCAATAGAAACGCAGAAAGTCAAATACCGATAACTGAAGCTTTACAACCCGACTGGAAATGTTACCCGTCCGCAAAGAATAACAGTTATTCGTGGCTTCTGGGACAGTTTGTGTTTTACGTCATAACAAACGAAACTTAGTAGAGTACATGTTCTATATTGCAGTAGAACATTTTAAGCTGAAGAAGAATAACAAATATAAGGAATGGTTTTAAATTTTATCTTTATTGATTTATGTGGGCTACAAAGAGGTGGGTAGTTTTATTCATTAGAAGAGGAATACAGTTCTTTCACTTTTTTTATTCCTGGAATATTCTTTTACGTTGGATCTAAAATCAGAACTGTTCTAATTTGGCAAAACCCCACCGGCTCCGAAATTTCTTTTATTTGTTGAAAATATATGGCTTTTTTACAGACCTCATATGCATCCAGTGCATAATAAATTAAAATGTCAATACATTTCTGCATGAATGTTTGTTATGTATTTTTCCGTCACCCTTTCCATTGTTATAAGTTATGTTCTACAAGGAACGCACGCCGTTGGAGTCGGTAAAATGTAATTTATTTTACCTAAATTACTACTTCAGTTTTGTTCTACGATTTACAAGAATATACGTGTGCAAACATGGAATACATGGGAATAATGCAGCTGAACAGTGCCAGGTATGGGAGAGGCATTGTGGCCAGGCCTCGGATCTTCGACCCCTGCCCTCTTTTCCTCCGCCTACCTGGTGCTGAAAGTCCTCTCAAACATTAAAAAAAAAAATAGTCCAGTGATCAGAACGTCTGTCTAGTAACCAGGAGGTCTGGGTTCGAAGCCCAGTCGGTCACAAATTTTCATCTGCCGTCGTCGCTGTATTTCAACGCGCTGTGACAGTGTGGTCGTCGGTCCATCGATATTTAAGATGCAATTGTTTTTTGAGGCAATAGAGGTGATTTGCGAACATTTGTCTTGCCATCAATGTAACAGGACTTCAACGGCATCCAACCCTTAGTCATACCTTTGTGCCAACGCTAGCCGATGTCATATATATGCGAATCAGATTGTAGTTCATATTTAGTCAAATAACGAATGGTCAGTATACAAGTATGCAGGCCGCGTTGGCCGAGCGGTTCCAGGCGCTACAGTCGGGAACCGCGCGACCGCTACGGTCGCAGGTTCGAATCCTGTCTCGGACATGGATGTGTCTGAGGTCCTTAGGTTAGTTAGGTTTGAGTTCTAGGGGACTGATAACCTCAGAAGTTAAGTCCCATAGTGCTCAGAGCCATTTGAACCATTTATGAGGTATACGAGTATTTACGAACAATACAAGTAGGATAGCAGAGAACTGATCACTTAACCAAGTGCAAAATGGAGTACCTGTGTAATGAGTCATTCCAGCTGCATAGCTGAGGGTAAGATTTGTTAAGCATTTCATTGCAGAATTAATGTAATATCCGCACGGTAATCTCTGCAGTCATACTGTTTTAGCAGCCCGCGATTGGAGTACTATGTTCGTTAAATCGGATTACTCAAGCTGAGGCCAAATAAAGATAAGCGACGACGCCACAACACTATCTTTACTTAAGTAGATAGTCAGCGCTAAATTATGTGCGCCACCATTAATGTTACTGTAAACAGTTTGACAGCATAACACCACCACAACTACTGACAACCTGAACCATTATCATCACGCAGTTGTGACTCTCAGTGTTTACAGGTTGCTGATGTTTGTCACGAATAGCGGAATGCGCCTCTGAAGTTCCATTTGCATTACGACTAGGACGGAGAGAATGCTAAATAGCAGTAATAGGTCACCAAGCGAAGAGAAGAGTCCACGTATTGTCTCAAGTTCTTGCAGTTTGATATTAATGCAGTTACCGATAGTTTCACACTAACAGGTTCTTTTGGCTATCGAAATACTCATATGGGAATCATAAAAGTGTAATTGCTAGAACGCTCAACTACCTTAATAACACCTCATTCTGGATTGAATACGACTCGGAAAGCGACGTTAATATGACGTTTTCAGCCATCTCCAGACGTCTCACTGAATGAAGTCTGTAGTGCACGCACAGTTGTGTTGCCTGCAGCAAGGATTCTGTGAAGTGTTGTGGCAGCTGGCAGTCGTTGCTGAATACACACATGTGCAAATATCCTCACTGCTCTAGCGGAACTCTTCTTTGTTGCATTTTTTCCATACCGTAATTAGCACAACAACATAAGGCTTGTTCTGCTGAAGAACGTGATGCCCACAAGTCCTTAAATAAGAATCTCCTAGCGGGAGTAATACATGAAAGGAAACAGACTGTTGGACAAAAGAATGGACAGCTCCCTGCTTTTGGCGTTTCCGATAGCGCCTACGATTAGAATCTGGTGTCATATTATGCTTCAGAACTCTAAACTGTTTATTTTTTTACTTCATACTAAAACAAAAGTTGTGATATGAGGAGAGGAAATGACTTATATGCTTCTCAGGAACTTTAGTTTTTCGTGTTTATTTTCTCACTTCATATTAAAACAAGGGCGTTAATATGAGAAGAGAAAATGAAATATACGCTTCCAAGACATAATATTTCCTTGTGCGCTATTACTGCATAAATGAAAGCCCTGCAATTAATTTTTGTATGTTGGATAAATTTTGATATCACTTCACATTCCTTTGTGAGAAGGTTCCTATTTTCTTGGGATTCAAATAGAGTGGACATTTCATCACTGGTTAATATTCTGATGACTAATGACATGATACCCGTTGCAATTGCTCCATGGCACCTGTGAGTAGAGTCTAACGTTGGTTACTATAAGAACACACAGGCAGTGATATCCGATCACTGCAGTCAGAGCCAAGGTGATTTCTTTCTGTTTATGGCGAAGCGTCTGCTGCAGTGTCCACGCTCAGCCAACATAAACAAATCGCGGCGGCATTGGGCACTGCTAATCGCTGCGCTTGTCGCGAGCCTCGACAACAAGAGCGCACTGTCTCTGCTAACGATTCTATGGAGTTAATACATCTTACTTAACGTAATACGCAGGACGTGGGATGGATAAAAATTCAGTTTGTAACTTCCCATCGCATTAAAATACTTTAGTCATATTTGATGCAATATTTATTGTTGGTTGTCTCTCTAATGTTAATAGTATTGATTCAGATTGTGCGTTAACACGAAAACACACACACACACGCAAACAGTCATTGATTCCAGTGAGGGTGACAACTACTGTGTGTTGAACAACACATGCACCA
This sequence comes from Schistocerca nitens, assembly GCF_023898315.1. Taxonomy (NCBI): domain Eukaryota; kingdom Metazoa; phylum Arthropoda; class Insecta; order Orthoptera; family Acrididae; genus Schistocerca; species Schistocerca nitens. The sequence goes on along the minus strand of NC_064617.1, from coordinate 418,553,369 downwards.
GTCAGTTCCTCAGTTGGCATCGAGTGGATGAGATTTTTCAATTACCTTGCATTGCAAGAATTGTAGGGAGGGGACTGAAAGTAAATGGACTTGTTGTATGCTAAAGAGCTGCGACAAAGCAAAGCTTGACCGATTATCAGATAATTGTCCACATGGGCTTTGTGGACGAGTATACTTTTAGTAACCAAGCCACCCACGATCATTACGTAAGATTTCTCGAGGGCGTAGGGGAATTGATTTCATTAAGTCGTCGACAGTGTAGCGTGATGGTTTACTTCCCACCATACGTTTTCTATATTCGTCCAAAGGTCGCTTGCATTTGTAGGGACACATGGCAATGACCTTGTTACCTCTGCCCACATATTCTGTATCTGGTTGATGTTCGGTGATCGTGGAACAAACGGCAACAGCTTTATTCTCTCTTGGCCCTGAAACCAATGTCGCACTGCCCTGCTATGATGGATGGGTCTCTGCTCCTGTAAATAAACTCTTATCTCGTTAGTTCATATATTTGTATTTAAATAACGTATTTGTAATAAGCACATTGGATTATTATTTTCCACAGTGTTTAAGAATTCATTCCCTGTCATAGATAAGTGATCTGAATTCAACAGTCCGATTAAGAATGTGGTTCACCCAGTCTATCATATGATGAGAGTCGTAGTCGGATATCCACATTAAGACTGACTGGCTGAATCCCATTAGGACGATCTTGTATCGAAATGAAATTACAGAAATCGGATAATTTGAACGTCTGTATTGCAACAATGCTGCGCACATAAATTCCTATGATGGAGTAACAGCTAGCAACTGTCTAAGAAAACGTGAGAAATATGTCGACTAGCAGCAATGTAACGTAATTATAACCCATATTTATCTGATGGAAATATTGAATCGAACAATACACATCTATTTCAGTGGAGGGAAGATACTCCATATTAGATTTGCTGATGACATAATAATACAAAAAATCCCGTGTGGCCAATAGGGGAAACCCTCCCCCATATGGGTGGTACCGAGGAAATCAAATACTTGGGGTGAACCAAATACTAACACAATCCTGAACGGCTACTCAATCCGTTGAACCCAAAATCCAGACACATCTGAGTGAAAATCACCGCTACTCTGGTCACCGTCTGTTGGCTCAATGAGCTTGGCTGAAAATATTTGCTTCCAAAGGCATCAACACCCGCTGGTCCTGACCGGTCCTGGTATCGCCCAGGCCAAACCAATGAAACACAAGAAAACATGAACTATGAAAGCAAAGGTAACTTTACCCCAGGTGGTACACAACCTGGCCACCGATAGGCGGCAGTTGGATTTTCGCACTCTGGGGAGTCCAGGTTAGCACGGCAGAGACTATCGAAGATCTCTGGTAAATTTCTCTACAAGCAGAAAACATTCATTTAAAAACTAAATATCGATATATTGATGCAAACAAGAAACCTCAATAATCTCACGAAAGAAATCGTCCGCCAAAAAATTCTCGTCCTTGCTCTTCAAGAACCACGATTAATTGACAATTAAAACTTGCATTACGGAAACCATGCCAACTTCAAGAGCAAAATGCAACAAAAGGTAGCGAAAGGCGTACCAATCTTCGGCACTGCATTTCTCGAACACAGATCTATCATCAACTCTGTCAAAGAAATCGCATCCATCAACAAAAAAAAAAATGGTTCAAATGGCTCTGAGCACTATGGGACTCAACTGCTGTGGTCATCAGTCCCCTAGAACTTAGAACTACTTAAACCTAACTAACCTAAGGACATCACACACAGCCATGCCCGAGGCAGGATTCGAACCTGCGACCGTAGCAGTCGCACGGTTCCGGACTGCGCGCCTAGAACCGCGAGACCACTGCGGCCGGCCATCCAGACTTATGACTATGCTCATTCAGAGCCCCTATAAAAGATATACACTCGAAAATACTATGAGCAAAATTGACCAAGATGACGTGAAAATACTAATGGGAGACTTCAACTCTTTATTTGGGACAGAAAAAACCTGTAGAAAAATCATTGGTACAAATTCAACACGTCGAAACGCTTAGACCAACGGCACACGTCTGACTGACATTTGCCAACAATTCAACCACAAAAGAATGTCTTCCCACTTTAGGAAGTAGCCTGTTTCCAGGAAACATGTTTGGCTACCAGATGCAATCTGCTTTCGTTCGCCTTTCGAGACTCGCTGAAAGCCAGATTTTTAATTCTTTTGTAGCTGAGCTACAAGCAGGCAGATACAAAGGCAATAAGGGAATCGTAAGACAACGCTCGAGCAAAATGCGCCTTGCTACTTTCAGTAACCCTTAGTGTCAGAGCGAAAACCTTACGGTACTGCCAAATTCATAATGACGACATATTTTTTGTTGTTGTGAATACATAATTTTATCTGTGAAATGCCACATTTTCATAATAATTGCGAATGATACAGGAAATGAAGTAAATACAGATCTTTTCGAAGTCAAAAGTCGTTAATGTCCTACTAATTCGTGTTAAAATAGGCTCAATCGTCTTACAGATACTTAATGCTTTATTAAGATAGTCTGCCGTCGTGATGTTTCTGTAGTAAGCCGAATTTAATTTGTATTAGTACAGTGAATATTTTAATTGGATTTTCCATTAGTTTATTAAACGCAACAGTAATCATCAAAGAGAAATTAATCAGCAAAAGAATTTTCTTTCACGATATCTAAAACGATCTGACAACGCTAAAGTTGTTTACAAATTCTACGCCAGTAGAAACCTACTGGTTCCCACGATATCATTATACCAGAGTAGTTTTAAGAGTATTTTCGTCTAGAAATGAATTGCGTTGACGGTTGATCGATCAAGAGCGGGAAAGGTAAAACTTTACGAATATATGACGAGAGGGACAAGTGCTTGAGAGAGGTCTTCTCTATCAATACAAGTGCCTAAGAGACGTCTTTAATTTCAATCTCCTGGATAGTTTTGTTTCTCAAATCAAGAAGAGCGTTATCATGCAGTAGCACATGTGATGTTGCTCGATTTTCTTACGCTGCGACCGAAAGGTGTCTCAGTTGTTGGCAACAAATTCCAGCTGTGTTGCACACAGCCCTTGGGGCAGAATTGGTAGCCCAAAACACACTTTTGGAGCTATCAGATGTAAAATATTATGTTCACACTACTCTTTCCTCGAGTTTATGTCTTTTGGAGGGGCTCAGCCTTTCATTTCTTCTTAGGAAGTTAACGATAAAGGCATCATAACACGCCACCAGTAACAGTACTGCATACGAATGCTCAGTGAGCGACCTGATGACGTTCAATAATAGTCACTCCGTTGATTTTTGTTGTTTCGAATTAGAGCATGCAGTACTCCTACACCAGACTTCTGAACTTTGCCTGTTGAATGCAAATGTCGCATGATGGTAAAATGGTAATCTATCACATATATCAGTAGTCGAGACTTCCTTAATGTGGAAAATCATTCATGCCAGAACGATCTTTGTTGAAACAAGATTACCTTTTTCTGGCGTATTTTTCCCAAAAGCACTCGCTCCACACACAATTCAAATCTTTCTAGCTGCCTCCTCTGCATTCACCCCTCTGTTATACCAAAAGTAAACGTTGTGTTGCAGATGTTACACCTATTTCCACTTGCGACTCAATTTTACAATGCTTAACTGTAGTTCATGATTTTCAAGTTTGCAAAATCCATTCCTTAACTGCCAGATAATAACTAGAACTTCAAATTCGAAAATGACAGTTGAGACACACGCTGATAGCGTCGCGACGCGTTCACCTGGGCGGCGCCGGATTTCAGGCGGCGGGTGGCGTCTGGCCGGTGGCCGGTAGCCGCTGCAGCGCGAGGAAACTCTCGAGCGTAAGCTGTTATGATCGCGGCGCAGACACGAGCTGTCCTGCAGAATTGTTTCTGGAATACTTGTTATTGCTGGTGGGTAGAATGTTAAGCGAATTATCTTCGATGTTCAGTCAGACTCATAACTTTAGACCGACTGTGGTAAAATAATAATAATAATAATAATAATAATAATAATAATAATACAGTTGGTCGCGAAGAACAGGCGACTATAAGTTTAGAACACACGACGCTTGCCACTAGACCACGGGCTCACATCGTCCAACAACGTCTCGGAAGTTGGTAACACTTCCTCCTGACACTTCCGCATCTTACAGTGTTGCCAGATTGTGCAGATTGCCGGACTTACAGTTGTCAGGGGCGGTCAGTTTTATTGGTCACTTTAAGTGAATGACTCGGACTTAGTCTCTGTGGCGGCCGGCCAGCGGTTAGTTTTATTGTCTAAGACTGTACATGGCCACTCCTCCACCTTGGGTTGGCCTATCTTTACGGTAGCTAACATAGTTGGGAACTGTCGCTTTAATTCCCGGTTTTAGGTGGGTTTCCCGCATCATGCATATGTCGTTGGAGAACTCCTTCATGAGCTATCTGAACTCGACCTCTTGATTAACAACGCCGTCTGCGTTAAAGAGCACATTTCAGGCCTTGGATATTTGGTCATCTATCCATGATTCTCCATGATTATCCATGATTCCATTATTCGTTATGTCTCTCTCTCTGAGAAGTATTTTGAGGTTTTTAATCTATTGAGGTAAAATAAATCTACCCTAATAAAAAAAATAACCTAAAAAGGATTATTCTGCAACAAGGTCCTAGTAATACTAGGTCCCTTGTTGATGCAGAAAACAGAATTACATAATATCTATTTTAAGAAGTGTCTGCTAACGCTGTGCAGGAAGTGCTTATCAGCGTGGTTGCGGAACCGGAAGTGAGTTTTCCAGCAACAAACAGACAAGTAAAATAATAGACGGAGAAAAATTCTAAGTCCAACAACAATGGACAACAGTCGCAGAGGGGAGCGACTGCTGGACTGCTGCCAAAAGGCCAACAAGGATCTAAGTGTTCTTCCTCTGGGCCCCCCCTGAATTCCTTCATCATTTTCATGACGAGGTTCAAGGTCTGGACCATAATTCCTAACAATTGACCCGAGGGGTTGGAATGAGTGTGGGGTTCCCTAGCGCTTTCTCTGTCTTGGTGGACCTGGTCGTTGTTGTGTCTTTCCCGATGTTGTTCTTGCGTGTTCTTGCGTCCGCAGATAGATTAATAGCCACAGGGTCTCGACGCCGGGCCACGCCGCGGCCCCCCACCACCACCGACGCGGTATCCCCTTCCGGAGGAACATGATTGGCCAGCCAACAGAAGCGGACGACGGCCAAGTAACTTTGTAAATATACAGAACATAGCATCCCGACACTTTGCCAGAAGATGATGGATAGGAAAGTCATTGAAACGTTGCGACAAGGCGACGCCACCACTCGGCTGATAACCCGAGAAGAATTCATCATTGGAATACGCCGAGACAGTCTGCAATCGCATAAATCCATTTTAGCCCCCCATGATACTGTCATTTCTCTTTATGTATTGTATTACCCATTTAATATCTCCACGTACCTTCTCTATCTCTTTATCTTCGACTTACGACGTTGGGATTGATACCTGAACTTCGCGTGCTGGTTTGCTATCGATCCTGATGCGAACAACCCTATCACTGAACCGTGCACAGTTGCTCTCTGTCTGCCCTACCTTCGTACTCATAACGAACCCTACTCAGATTATACCATTTTCTGCTGCTCTTGACATTACCCTGTACTCATCTGAGCAGAAATCTCTGTTTTCTTTCTATTTCCATTGACTGACCCCACTATATCTAGATTGAGCTTTAACACTTCCTTTTCTAGATTTTCTAACTTCCCTACCACGTAAAAATTTCTGACATTCCATGTCCCGACTCGTAGGACGTTATCCTTTCGTTCATTATTCAATCTTTTTCTTATGGTCACCTCTCCCTCCGTAGTCCCCTAACGTAGATCTGAGTAGTGAACTAGTCTCGAATTTTTTGCCAATGAAGAGATCATCAAGACGCTTTCTCAGTTACAGGCCGCATGTCCAGTGGATACACATTACGTGGTTTCAATTGCTTTCTGCATCTTCATACCGTTCATAATTGTTGATAATTCCATCTTTAGCGGCAGTTTCCCACCTCGAGGGCAAGACAGTGCCTTGAAAAACAGTTCGCTCCTCGCCCTCTTTGACAAGGCCGTTGGCTGAGTGAGGATGACTTCTTATGCCGTAATTTTTTTGGCAGCTATTGCTGATGATTTTTATTCACAATTTAACCGGTAACGGTGTTCCAACCCGGGTCAGAGAATGTTTTGATTACTAATCAAAGACGCTATCCTCTTTTTCTTCTATCGTTCGGTGGGACGTGTAAAAGAATGAAGGATAATTGCCACCGCCACTTCTTCCCTAAGTGGAAAAAAAAGAAAACACTACTTCAGGATCTGGACCATATCTAAAACTACTCCTAGTACGACTAACCTAGTGCTTGGAGGGGGCGTGAAAGGATTGAAAGGAAAGAAACCGCAGAGGAGCCATGAAAATTAAAGAGAGTGCTTGGACCGCTTTCCATATGTGCGGTCACTCATACTGCGGATACTTAAGTTCGATGGGGTTGGGCGGGCGTCACTGTTGTAACACTTCATAAACTGTTTTCATCTGGCACAAATGTATTAAGTGGTAAAGACCAGTAGACACAACTGAAGTCCAGGAAAAATCGTCAGATATGATGAAGGGGGGATTGAATGGTCGATACCAAATCTGCGGCTGAAAAGAGAGTGGCGTCAGTCTTGGAATATAAGTCCTATGAGGCTCTGTGGACAACGATGCCAGAGTTTGAGCTGCGAGCTGATGTACAGCGCCGCGACTCTGGTTAGCACTTATATCGGGCCCGCCCACCACAGGCCCATATGAGTGTACTTTGAATAACATCCCTGGGCTGACGAAAGAGCCTAATGCCGTCAACAGCCGTTGGGCTAGGAGAGTTGGTACCGGTAGTACCAGAGCCATGAGTAGCACATGGGCCGCATGATAGATGTTCACATATTGTGTGCGTTGAATAATGTTTAGGACTCTAGCCGGTGACCTGCAAGGCTTGCTCTGATTGTCTTAGCAAATTCCTACCACTGATAGCCCCTGAGAGACAGAAATCAGCTGTGAATTCCAAGAGACCCAACGATGGCGGCGAGCTTAAAGGGACAACACTTCTCTCCGGTAGATCTTCAACAACGAGCAAGACCTTGGATTTGGACACGTTGACAGAGCTTCCCAGTGCTTCGCCGTCGGTTGCCACCCGTGTCAGGGCTGTTCGAACTTCATCCTTACTGTACAGATAAAGGACTAGGTTGTCTGCATAGGGGTGCAACGGCATACCTTCCAAACCTTATGGCAGATCTGGAAGGTGGAGTTCCAAAGCGAAAGCATGTAAAATCATGGAAAGGGGAGAGCCTTGCCAGACAGATCGTGATTTGACCAGGGATGGCGTGGGGCGATCGGTGTACACGGTTTTGGGAGTCGCGCAGCTCAAAAGGCTCAAAACAACTTTGACAGTGCCCCAGAGGAAACTCATATGCTGAAGGACTGACCGCAAATTGGAGTGGTCAACTCGGTCTAAGCCAACGAGTCTAAGGCACCAGAATGACATTGAAAACGAGCAAATTCTGTCAGGTCTTGGTAGCATCAAAGGATCGTACAGATACCGCTGCCGTTTCCTAGGGAAGTCTGGTCACAGGATGTGACGTTATGTACGAAATTCTTGAGCTGCGATGACAGCAGCGATGTAAATATGTTCGTATTGTGTGACTGGTCGATAATCATGGAAACCTTGATCGCCTGTGCGGTTTGTGATTGGGGATAATGGTGCTATCGAGAAAGATGTTAAGGTGACATCAGCCCTTGTGCGACGGTCGTCCATCAGAGAGCCAACAAAGAGGTAAAACATTTGTAAAAGTCGGTCTGGGCTACCATTTCTGCTGGCGTAAGCGCCAACGCCCTCTAGACCACAAGTATTTAGATCGCCACCATACACCGGAGGGCCCAGTCAGAGTCTTCAGCTCAGTTCACGTCACCAGCTACGAAAGTGTACTGTTTATAGCAGGACTTGTACTTCGCCAGCAGTGAGGCTAACGTGGACTATTACGCAAGAGCTTGTACCACAAAAACTTGCTTAAGGATAAGCAGCTTCTTGTTCTTATGAACAAAGAATCCTGTTGATAAATGTGTGCCGTTGTGTTGCAGAAAGAGGCTACTGGCCACCAAACAACATCCTCTCCTTGATTCTCATGGCCGGCCGCGGTGGTCTCGCGGTTCTAGGCGCGCAGTCCGGAACCGTGCGACTGCTACGGTCGCAGGTTCGAATCCTGCCTCGGGCATGGCTGTGTGTGATGTCCTTAGGTTAGTTAGGTTTAAGCAGTTCTAAGTTCTAGGGGACTGATGACCACAGCAGTTGAGTCCCATAGTGCTCAGAGCCATTTGAACCATTTGATTCTCATGATACAAGACTCTTCAGTGGCAACGACGGCAAAAAAAAAACCATCGGCTCCACTGTATCTGTTATTAGATCCCACCTTCATTGCATGAAGTACCTCATCTGCGGTCGTGTCTTCCTGGAGTTCATGTGCTACCTCCACAGTGAGAGCACTTGCACTAACTTGTGCGACCTGTGTGATCAGTTGTGTGGATTGCAGTACAGCAGCCTACAATTCCTTGATGTACACGATTAGAGGTTCGAGATCGGAACACAGTTCCTTCTAGGGGCCGGTGCTTGATCAAGGAGATCGGCGCTTTTGTTCCATGTACCATCGTCTGCTGAGCTGATGAGAAGGCCGTCATCTCACAGTCACGAAGAATGGAGTAATAGACGTGCAGGGTATTAGTTTGCCATGCCTTGAGTTCCGTACCATAGCTCATTAATGTCGGCTTTCCACAGGAGAGTCACCTAGGTAAGGTGGAGTCATAGGCATCGCAATAACGCTAGCAGCGTGCTCACGCATTCTCGACGATACGGCGACAGTCTGGCGAGATTAGGTGTGCGACTTTGAATTTCCACAGACCATGACTATCGCGCACGCTGTTGGACGAGAGTGACGTCGCAGACGTATGCTTCATGGTCTGATGGTCTGGTGGTCTGGTGGTCTGGTGGTCTGAAAAGGCTATGGGCCAGCCTTCAGCGTGGCCGGTATGCCGTCAGCAAAGGGGCGGGTGAGGTAGATGATGTCCATGCGGCTTGACGAGTGAGTGGTGTAAAATTTGAAAATAGGTTGGGAGTCGGTCAGTTGGCCCTTGTGTCGAATTGAAGTACCCACTGAGCACCAAAACGTCTTGTAGGACTTCTCTATGAAGAATCTGTATCTGTCATGACAGTGGTTTGTCAGACAGTGCGCAGTTATTAATATAGGTTGAGGGCCATGTAGCGTGCCATGGGGCGGTGTACAACGTGCTCTGCAAGGAGACCATCTCGTAGGAGGATGACGACGCCGCTATCAGTGTCGGAGGCATGAGAAACGTGGGCCGTGAACCTGGTGGGCACTTGTAGGTCAGGAGTGCAGTATCACTATCATCAGAGCAGGTGCTGTCTGACTACATGGGTAGTTTCTGAGGATCTGTGGTGGTGGCAAGATTCATTGTGGCTACGCGATATTGCGTCCATGGTCACTTGCAGGTGATGCATAATGCATGATGAAAGCATCCGGCAGGGATAGACGCGCCAGGTCTGCCGCATCGGCCATGATTAACGGCAGGGCGCCAGCTCAGGCTTCTCTGTAGGTGCACCTGCTGAGACTCGCTGGCAGAGTGCTCCGCTACTTCATCAACATCATCGGCCCATGGTGTTGATTTCGAAGACATGTGACGGTATTGTACTCTCGGAGCAGGTGAAGCGGGTGCTGCGATAAAATCTATGGGGTGTCCGTTGTCGTCATGTACTGGCATTACTGAGTGCATGTTTTGGATTGAAAGAGGATCTGTCACAGGAGGGGGCATTTGGAGCGACCGCACCATGTGACTGGCGGCGATATGTCACTGTCAGACATCCGGTCGTCAGTTCGCGAGGCCATCTGGAGGAGGGCGTCTTCGGAGGGAGTGCGGAGGCGTTTTATGCCCTTCTGGGACAACAGATAGTTCCTGATGTTTCGTTCTGAACCAGGAAGTGATATAAGCCTTCTAGCACCAGGAAGAAATTTAGGAGAATGTACACTTGGAGCACAGCATTGCATGAAAGTGGACAATGGCCTGTGGTAAAACCGGAAAAAGTAGAATCTAAGCGTTTGGAATGTGGTGCTCTAAAAGGATATTGAAAAGTAGGCGGACTGATGTGGATAAGAAAGGTGTTGCCTCTTTGCAAAAGAGGCAAGAAAAGGAACCCAGTTTGGAGGCACACCATGATAGAACTCGTGTTAAGACATGAGGGGAATAGCTTCCACGACATTAGAGGCAAGCGCTAGGGACAAAAGCTCCAGAGAAAACTAGGGATAGGGAAATACCCATCAAATAATTAAAAACATTTGATTAAGTACCACTCGACTACGCAGAAGACGATAAAGGACAGGGAGTCGTTGCAAGACCGCATCAGACTATTCAGAACACTGACGGAAAGGAAAGAAAACAGAAAAAATCTGAGACCTCTGCAATGGGCTGCGTTTGTACGAGTATGTAGTAGATTGACACAAAAATAGAGCACAATAGTATTTTTCATTTTATTCTGCCCAGTAGCGTTATGTTTGCTTTTGTTGTTGGACGTTTTGCACGAACATTGCATTCAGTGTAGGGAACTGTGGAGAGAAGCAGAGGGCAGGATGGTGCCCGAGGAAAGCAGCCAAGTGCGAGCAACGCGACTGACAGCTGCTGCCCGCCTTGGCGGCTGGGGTTTGCTGCTGCCGGCTGGCTTCCCGAGAACCAGAGCCGGCCGCGCGTGCAGGATTCGCGCCAGCCAGTACGCTACTCTCGCCAACGACTCTGGGGAAATCACCGTTCTCGGTGCAGACGCTCTTAAGAGGCGCTCATCGATACCGGTAGCGCACGGCATACGAAACGCTAACGTGTTTACCTCTACAGCCAGAGTGTACAGCAAAATGCGTTTTTCAGGTGCTATGTTTGCTCGTCAAGCTGTCTACTTGATCGTCTTCCTATACTACATCGAATAGTAACAAGACTTCAATACCTCTGATACCACTCATTCTTTGTTTTGTACTTTTCACTTTTAATTTCACGCGTTATTATTAAAAACTATAAGCAATATCCCGGATACGCTTGCACACTGGGCACATGTGATAACTGAAAAGGACCATCTACAGGAAGAACTCGAACACATGAGACAAGGACTTGAAGGTAACGGCTATCCACCAAGGAATATGCGTTAGGATTTGTAGCTGAAACTGGCGGTCCGTCCCATCTCAAGAAGCTGAAGAGGGAAGTTTTAATCCCATGGCCTTTCAACCGTATCTATGGGACCTGTCTTTAAAATGCCCAGTTTTCTCTCTAAATACAAAATCAAGGCTATTTTTTCGCCAGCATCAAAGACAGCCACGCTCATTGTCTCTGTGATGTATATGATTCCCTGTCAGTGTGGTTTTTCATATATCGGTCGTACGTTACGTTCAGTTCAAGAACGTTGTGTGGAACATCGACACTGTCGATGGCTACAGCCATTGTCGAGCACTGTGTCCAGGCATGCCACGCTGTAAACCAGAAGAGCGTCCCGATTTTTACCACAGGTATCATCTTCCCCGTATTTGATTTTCTTGGTAAAGAGTGAGTTGATTAATTGTGAAGATGTTTTTTAACCTTTAAAAAAGTGAATATAGCACTGGCAGTCTTTGGCAACCAGAAACTACGGCATTGTTCATCTGTACACAACAATCTAAGTCTCACAATCTTTTACGGAGGACGTCACACTACCATATTGCCCTGCTGTCCGTTTGGCATTCCTTTAACCAACAATATCCACGTACGCGTTCATTAAGCGTCCATATATACCTATAATGCTGCAGAGTTCGTCTCCCTAAGTTTCCAAACAGCGACATTTCATAGAACGTCCGAAATATCAATTTTGAGGTCCCATTATTCGTACAAGACCGGGGCTTTGGTAATATCGTCACCTGTGTATTAGTTCACATTGTGTATCCATAGATCTCTGTTATTGTAACAAGAGAGCCTGTCTTTCTTTCATGTGTTAGGTCTTGCTCGGTCTTTTGCAGCTACATTTGGTCCTTTCCTCTTTTTGCTGGTTCTCTAACTCATCTTTTACCTTGCGGAATATACAGAAAAAATAATAGTACTCTAGGTTCCTCCATTTTCAGCAGTTGAGATATCCACTTTTATCTGTTTTCTTCAAACTTTACATTTATATAAGATATTTTCAATTACTTTCTTAAATATATATTTCTCTTACACTCTAACTTCGTGTATCTTGCTATGTTCCTGACGAATTTGATTTCACTGGACAGTAATGTTATTTTATCCTTTTTCATTATGCAAGATTCACTCTCGTACAGCAATGCTGTTACCGACGTAACTTTATAAATGTTAACTTACTGTTATTATTTCATTACATAAATTTATAAAAGCTAAGATTTCTGTTTTTACTTTGTTTTGGAGAGATCTTCTAATGGTACAGTTTAAGTAATTGAGCTTCTCAGTTTTATCTTTTTCATCTAGATCACATCTGTTCGTTTTCATGTTTCATATAAATTTAGACCTGTCTACTTGCTCTGTGATCTCCTTTGCTGTTATGCTATTACTATTTTTAACCTTACTGACTTTTTCTCACTGAAAGACATGTCGTTTGCCTTTTGGATTGATAATGACATGTTATATGTCTGACATATTTGGTGTAGTTAATAGACAGCTCTCTTCACTGTTACACATTAAAACCTGATCATCTGCAAATAGCTTTCTCATTGAAAAATCTAGCTGATTCAAATCGTATGTAAAATTTTGTAGCCTCTGTTTCCACTGCAGTTCAATTTCGTCATCGTGTACATTAGAGAGCGTTGGCGAAAGGCTGCATTCTTGTTGAACTAGTAAGTTTATATCTTCCAATCTTTCCTCATTCTCCTTTCCTTTACAATTTTTTCTCTTAGTTTTCAACCGCAGCGTGCTTGCAGGACAGTCTCAGATCTCGCCTACAAGGTGGCTGTAACTAACGGTGTAGGAGAAAAACTATTTATCGTACAGTTACTCAGCTTTACAGGAATGTTGTTCAGACTGTGTGCTGCAGGATTTGTGTTATTTGTAGTGTTAGTGTCATGACTTACCGGTAAGCGCCAATATTGGTACGGCGATGTTGGGCTGAAATACGAGCATCTGTGTTTGTTACAATTGCAGACAATTAGCATGGATCTAGACAAGACTAGAAGTACTTTACTGGTAAAGCTGTTTTATCAAAGCAACAGTAATAGTGTTGCTGCTCTTCACGTTAAAAGAATGCGGAAGGTTCCTCTTTCCCCATCTTAGCTGTAGAGTATGATCGGAGGTTCGAACTGACGATTTGGGAACTGCTCCTGGGAGAGGTCGACGGCGAACTGCGCCACAAACTGTTGAACTTATTGTTGTCATGACTGAGAAAGCTGGACCTAATGTGTGACCTCCAAGCAATGCATGAGGTGCGTCACGACAGCTGAACATTCCCTTGCCCACCAAACGAAAATTGCTATGAACACATGTGAAATGATATCCGTACCAACTTCCAGGTTGTAGTGGATGCAGATGGTCATCACAGTGAGGGACGCTTCTAACCTGGAACGTAACATGGTACTCAATTAAGGAGGTTACCCTCTCATGTAGAAACTGAAACGTGTTCCTTTCAGTGGTTATTCGTCACTTCTGTTCTGTACGCCCTTAAATATTTTCTGCAATGTTTCATTGTCCTCAGATTACTCGTTTTTCATGGGAGCCCTCTCGAGTAGCGAAAGTTTAATTAAAATTATAGTGTACTTCAAAATTAGCGTCCCTTCCCAGGGCCTGCAGCCACCGAGGTAACGAGTTTTCTAGGGACCAGTTGGTCTCTCCCTGCGTCTATTTGCAACTGCACGAGAAAACATTCAAGCGCAACTCATGGGAACCCATCGCCGATCGCTAAATACGTGTGGTGTTCAATAAGTGATGCAAAAAATTATCCTTATGAAAGCAGATAGGTTTTATTCAGGATTACAACCAACGTAGTCCCCCCCCCCCCCCATCTTTTTATCCAAGAATCCCTGTTTTTCAATATAATCTCCGTTCAGTGCGACGGTCTTATGCCACCTTACTGGCAGGGTCTGTATGCCCGCATGGTACCACTCTACTGATTGACGAAAGAGCCAATTTCTTGTTGCATCAATAACCTCCCCATCATCTACATACTGTTTCCCGTGGGTTGGATCCTTCATTGCGCGAAGCAGATGGAAGTACGGGGTACATACCTTTGAGTACCCTACGCGGTGAAAGTATGTATTTGCGCTAGCAGAATATAAATGCGGAAAACACAAGTCCGAAAACAATTTATTGGACTCACCAAAACGAAACAATAATACAATATCCAAAAGAACAACCGACTCGATCTCATCTACAAATCGACACAAATAGAAAATACCAAATAATAATAATAAAAATAATAATAATAAAAGACTCAACTCTTCACGAGGAGCCAACACAAACATTTCAACAACGTCCAGAAGTTCATCGACTATACCAAGAGATCGGGCAGCTAGAAGAGGCGTCTAGCCGTGCGTGCCGGGGCGACAGCTCTATGTCCTTCCGAGTGGTGCATCGAACTGCCTTTTACCGGCAGTTCGCCGCATTGTAAAGCCCGTTGGCGGATGTATCTCCCGGAACTATTTGCGATCACAATGTAGTTCCTTGGCTGGCTGCGACCTCTGGTGAAGCTGTCCTGGAGGCTCCGCTAACGGGTAGCGGTCCCTGGCGGCCGTTGGTGGAGACCTGTGGTGTGTTGTGTTGTGGCCGCCAGTAAGTCTCTGTTTTGACGACAGGGACGACGTAGGTTTTCCTGGTGAACACACACCCTGTGATGCAGGCATTCCGTGATGTTTGGACGTAAAGTGGATGCCGATGCAGTAGGCGCTACGATGTCTGAAGTGTGCGGCCACAGAAGAAAAACTGTGTTAGCACTACCAACACAGATGTCCAGTTGTGCAGCGAGGTGTTTGTGATCCATCGCACACCTCGAGTGAGAGCTCCGCACGTTCCAACACTGCAAGAGTCACACCTGTGTGCGGCTGGCCAGAACGCGGGAAATCGGACAGATCTGCGCAACCTTTTTGCGATGAAGACACACGTCACGCCTAACGACTCACCGTGGTTTTGTTCACTGCCAAGTCTTCGAAGACATTCTGCAAGCGCACATGAATATCTGAGATGTTCTGTTTTTCGGCCAAAATAAACTCAATGACAGATCTCTGCTTGGAACGCAACTCCATTACAGACGTCATTTTGAAACCTACGAAAAGCGCCGCCACATATCGGATCTTCATGAAACTGTAAGGTTTGAAGGGAATATCCCACGATGTACCACAACAAATTCCACATTGTTTCAACCGAAACTGTCTGGAAAAAAAGAAAAAAACATGCGTTGACCTACCTATTGAACACCCTTCGTTTTTCATTCTGCGCATGTGAGTCGCTGGCAGTGTCATGAATTGAATCTGATCTCCGTCTCGGTATTTTGCCCTCGCCAGAAAGAAGACGCTTTCGAATAATGATGCTGGCATTCTACTCAAAGCTAGTCTCTTTTCCATTCACTGCAACAAAAATCATCTCGAGCTTTGGGTGTACAATGAGCAACTTGCATAAAATTAGTCAGCCAATGGGTTTGCTTGATGCACTGAAGCGCGAAAATGGTATAGGCACCTGTACTCAAATACAGAGATATGAAAACAAGCAGAAAGCGCGCTGCGGTCAGCAACATCTATATAAGACAAAAAATTATTGCGTAGTTGTTAGATCGGTTACGGCTACTACAATGGCACGTTATCAAGGTTTGAGTGAGTTTGAATGTGGTAATGTGATCGGCATACGAGCGATAGGACACAGCGTCTTCGAGGCAGCAATGAAGTGGGGATTTTTCAGTATGACCATTTCACGAGTGTACCTTGAGTATCAGGAATCCGGCAAAACATCAAATCTCCGACGTCGTTGCGGCTGGAGATTAAACAACGGAATCAACGGCGACTGAAGAGAATCGTTCAAAGTGACAGAAGCGCAACTCTTCAGCAGATTGCTGCAGATTTCATTGCTGGACCATCAACAAATGCACAGTGTGCGAACCATTCAACGAAACATCATCGACATGGGCTTTCGGAGCCGAAGGCCCGCTCGTGTACCCTTGATGGCTACACGACACAAAGCTTTACGCCTCGCCTGGGCCCGTCAACACCACTGGAAACATGTTGCCTGGTCGGACGAGTCTCGTTTCAAGTTGAATCGAGAGGAAGGACGTGTACGGTTATGGAGACAACCTCACGAATCCATGGACCATGCATGTCAGCAGGGAACTATTCAAGCTGGTGCAGGCTCTGTAATGGTGTTTGCAATTGGAGCGATATGGGATCCCCTGATACGTCTAGATACGACTCTAACATGTGACACGTACATAAACATCTTGTCTAATCGCCTGCATTCATTCAAGTTTATTGGGCACTCCGACGGACTTGGGCATTCCAGCAGGACAATGCGACACCCCACACGTCCATAACTGCTACAGAGCGGCTCCAGAAACACTGTTCTGAATTTAAACACTTCCGCTGGCCAGGAAACTCACCAGACAAGAACATTATTGAGCTTATCTGGGATGCCTTGCAACGTGCTGTTCAGAAGAGACCTCCCTCCCTCGTACTCTTACGGATTTCTGGATAACGCTACAAGACTCACGTTTTCAGTTCTCTCCAGCACAACTTCAGACATTAGTCGAGTCCATGCCACGTCGTGTTGCGGCGCATCTGTGTGCTCGCGGGTCCCCTACGCGATATTAGGCAGGTGTACAAGTTTCTTCGGCTCTTTAGTGTATATCATCGCAGTATTCGCTTCTACCACTTTCAGGAAACGGTCGAATAGGAATACTTTCCCAGTACGTTTTGAAGCATAATTCTCTCGACTGGGGTTAATGAGACTACGTTCCGCCACTTTACACAACTTAAGACAGCTCTGAGATGTAAGGCGAAGTTTATTCCCGTCTCGCTGTGAGGTCGCGACAGGCACGTACAGTGTAGAGCCAGCGGGCGTTCGCCGCGGAGCGTGCGAATGCATGACGTCTCCCGAAGGATGGCCTCCGGCTGGCGACAGCCACTGCACGGATTCAGAATCGCGGCGGCACACGTCTGCGCCGCGCCTATTGGAATGCAACCGCCGCTTCGTCTCACCACACCGCCCGTGGTGTTCGACTCCGAGGCCTGAAACGTGCCGGGAATGGGACAGAAAGGGAGCACCAGAGAAGCGCTGCGGAATGCTGCATTTGCCCTGATACCAATTTTAATATTTGAGAGGTTTTGCGGTAGCCTGCGCTGGAATCTCAACACATCTGAATTTTTTCTGGAATTAGGTTGCATGACTCACTGAGACCATAGGATAGCTCTTTAGAAAGATCTGAAATACAATGAAATTCACAGTACACTCGCGGAATACACATAAGCTCAGATACGAACGGATAGTAGAATTCTGTCGGACGAATAATGCAACTGGCATGAAGATTATTTCACACTCTAGTCGTCAACCTATGAAAAGGTACCAGAGGACGCACCGACGAAATGAAATAGTATGGAGTGAATAAGATAAATCTCCAATGAGATACCTAGTTTTAGAAAATTCACGAATATTTTTTTAAAGAATCATGTTGAACACTTAATTTTGACAAAAATCGTCGCGGAACAGATACATGGTTGATATCTTATCATAATAAAAGAACCGCGTAGAAAAATCTATCGACTGCAAAGTACCGTTGTCAGAAAATATAAAAAAAATTCACATGTGGTGTATCATAATTTCTATTACATACTCCTAAGATTGTTGACAGCACTTAGTAGATAAACTTTCGATAAAGATCTCTTGTTCAGTAATGGACCGTAGCAATGTAAAATAAGTTTGAGGAATGAACCACTTTCAGACCTCTCGCTTTAAGGCAAGAAACAGGTGACCTGTATGGTCTACAGCAGCCTTTGAGCATGGCAGTCTTTCGAGCGCCCGTCGTCCGATTCTGTTCTATGTTCTTACATTTCTGCTCTGGCCATTCCTACAGATCCAAACTGCGCTTCCGGTCAGTTTCACTCATTAAAGGCCTATATTCCCTTTCGCCTTCTTCATTTGTAGTAACTCTATATTTTTCCCATTTCATCAGTTAAATTCAACATCTCCTGTTGTATCCAACAATATCTAGCTGACCTTGTCGTTTTACCTATTTGATCCTCTGTTGCCTTCACTATTTTATCTCTGAAAAGTACCCATTCGCCTTTTACCGTAGCCGTAGTCATTTCCTCCACTGCAGTCAATCATTGCATAATGCTCCCTTTCGAAGTGTGAACGACCTCTGATCCTTTTAAGTTACCCAGCTTCGATCGTCTTTGTTTCCTAACTGTTTGCAGTTTCTTCCGTTTTCATCTGCAATTCAAAACCAATAAATTATGGTCCGAGTCTTCATCTGCCTCTTGAAAGTGAGTTAAAGTTTGAAAACTGGTTCACATCTCTGCCTTACCATTATATAAACAATGAAATCCTTTCTGCGTCTCCAGGTCCTTTCCAAGTATACACCTTCTTTCATTATACTTAAGCCGACTTACAATCCCTGTAGATGTTCCTGTTTCATTTCTTCTCTCAGTCCATACTCTCTTCCTACTTTCCTTTTCCTTCTTTATCTGTACTAGCGAACTCCAGTCCACCAGCGTGATTAAATTTTAGCCTCCCTTAAATGTATGATTAGTTTCTTTTACCTCAAGATACATTCTCCCGATTTCTTCATCATTGTGGAGATACCTGGCATATAAACTTGTACTGATGTGCTCGATGGTGGCGTCATGTCTATCTTGACTGTCATAATGCGTTCGCAATACTGTCTATAGTAGCCTACCCACATTCCCCTTTTCTTATACAGTATTTAACCTTACCTACATTATCCCTATTTGATTTTGCATTCATAGCTCTTTGTTCACTTCACCAGAATTTCTGTTCATCCTCCCACTGAACTCCTCTAATTCTCACAACATCTAATTTCGACTGATCAATTTCCCGTTCTAATCCACCTAATCAACTAAAGGAACTCACATTCCACACACCAACCAGTAGAATGCCAGTTTGTTTCTCCTCATGACGATATCTTCATGACTAGCCCCGACCCAGAGATCTGAATGGGCTACTATTTTATTTAGAGAGCATGTAATGTTACCCATTCAGTAGAGATGCATGCCTTAGGGAAAAGTAACGCCTATTATTTGATCTTGCTTTCAGCCATCTGCAGTACCTGCACAACAAAGCCGTAGAGGCTGATGTTGTAATGCCATATCCGTCAATCATCGAGACTGTTGCCACAGAAACTGCTAAAACACGCTGTTTCACATCTCTACAAGACTTGTCTGGTCTATCCCCAGATACCTCTCCGTTGTTGCTGCAGCTTAGGTACGGCTATCTCTATCGTGGAGACACGCAAGCCATACCACTTAGGCAAGATACGTGGTTTATAGTGGGAGAGAATACGTACTGAGCCGTGTACGGCTCGTGTTCATCCCATTAATTATTTGTCATCTTCTATTACGGTAGTGCCGCCAAGTTTCCGTATTCCATTTACTGGCGTCACTAACTTCCTGCCTTACTTGCCCGTGAGCGGCAGCAGCAGCGCGTATCGGTAAGAGCACTGTCGTACCATCTCTGGAGTGACCGATGGTATTTCCTGGTCGTCGTGTGTCTGAGTCAGTTCGGTACGGACCAGCAGTGCAGTCGGGACGGAGCGCCGGTGAGGTGAGGTGCCGACAGCCAGTGCTCGCAGACCGCTGCCGACAATCATGAACCGTCCGACGGAGGGAGATTGGAGTGGGCCGACCGTTGGTTGGTCGTTCAGTTGGTCATCTCATCGGTTGACGTATATTTGGTCATTTTATCGTTTCTGGGCCTGGGAGGTTGGTCTGTTCGTGTGGAGCAGTGAGGAAATCTCCGCGGCGCGTAGTTTAGCCGAGGCCGCTGGCGGCGTCCATGCGCGGTCCGAGTGTTTTCTGCTGTCCCCAATGCTACGAGGTCCGTGGCACACCAATATTGGACACGAAAGTTGAGTTTTGACTTACTCTACCAGCAAATCACGACTGTTCACATTGTGTCGTTTGAATTTCGTTTTTGGCTGTTGTGACATTCCCGCGAGCAACAATATGTGTTTTCAAGTTGGCAAATTTTAGCCACCCTCCGGTGGAGTTTAACTGTACTTGGTTATTTTGAATTGAAGTGCATCAGCGGAATCTTCTGCCTTGTTGCTGTTAACGATCCGGTTACCTGCCCTGGCCGTTAACATAAATTCAGGCAGTGTATTTTCCTCGTCGTGTTGTTGCTGTTCAGCATGGTTTGTAGCTTGACAGCTCAATGTATAATTGATTGTGGACACCAATACCTTCTGCGTTGTTCCCTTGAACTCCCTGTTGTGTGATGGTCGGGTGGAGCAGAAGTTATCTTGTCGGTGGGTCCGTTGACTGACTGCCGGTAAGGTTGTCGTCGGATCGAGAATGGTTGGGGCGACTGCCTGTCTCACCTAAGCGAGCTTTAGTGCTTGAATTCCAGGCCGACCGTCGGAAACTTCTGGGTACCGTTGGGTGTACTGCCTTTTCTTATATGTTCTTGTTGTTTGAATTTGTATGGCTTCTAGCCGATTTTTAAATTAAGGTTTTTTGCCCTTGAGGCGTAAGATTGTTTGGGCCTTCCGCCTAATTTAAAGAACTGTTTTAAGGTAAGGCCTTGGCCTTTTAAAGATTTATTTTGGTTAGAGTCTAAAGTGATAGGCCTTCATTTGATTTTTTAATTATAGTTGCTTGCTCTTAAGATGTTAGATTGTTTGGGCCTTCAGCCTAATTGAAAGAACATATTTAAGATGAGGCCTTTTAAATTTCTGATTTTGGTTTGAGTCTTACGTTATTAGCTTTCCGCCGATTTTAAATTAAAGTGACCTTGGCCTTAAGGCATGAGAATGTATGGCGAATTCAGCTAGTAATAAAGTTTCAAACATTAATCCTGTGTTGTCTTTTTTTCTTTTCTTGGCTATTGTAATGTTTGGTCAAATAAATAAAGTTGTATGTTCGAGTGTAGCTGACCTCCACTTATTTTGGCCCCTTTCCACAATTTAAACTACCCGTCCTGTCCTGCGGGTTTAGCAGGGCATATCACGTATGCATCGAATTTTATTACATTTATTATTATTTTATTACGCGTCTTTTCCTGTGACCACATGAGAGACAACACAAGAATGATTAGGAGAGGCGAAAAGTAATTTTAGGTTACATTATTATATGTAAAAGCCATGGAGTGAACTATCTCAAATCTCATTTCTATTTATAATCAAGATGCGCTGCTGAATCATTACTTTTCAGCAGATTGTTTCGACAGTTTGTCATTGTTTTGTAGACTACAGAATTTGCAAATGATTCACACAATCGGTCCTTAATAAATACTTTAGGAGGTTTTTGGTGTTTACACATAACATTGTTTTCTATGAAAGGTATGTTGCACAACTTAGAGGAAATTTTATGGCTCATATCTGCAATTAACAGGTGTAAAAACAAAACTGCTTATAATTCCAGAAAAATACATTCTAGATGCTTCTAATACAAAAGGCAAAACTCATTTGGAAATTACATATTAGTATTTCATGAAGAGAAAAGCGTTTAAATTGTAAACGCATAGTTATTACTTTGTCGTGGCAAACAACCATATCAGCCAACTGTCCTTCAGCACTACCAATAAGCTATAAAGTCATTCACGGCAGCAACATAGATAGGCTGTGTAACGGCGTATCACATATCAATATGATTTTATGTAACAGTTAGATCGCCGGCCGGTGTGGCCGAGCGGTTCTAGACGCTTCAGTCTGGAACCGCGCGACCGCTACGGTCGCAGGTTCGAATCCTGCCTCGGGCATGGATGTGTGTGATGTCCTTAGGTTGGTTAGGTTTAAGTAGTTCTAAGTTCTAGGGGACTGATGACCTCACTAGTTAAGTCCCATAGTGCTCAAAGCCATTTGAACCATTTGTTATAATTGCGTTAGTTCTCGCAATTATGTCTTAGAGCTACTTGTTTACATAAGACGTACGTTTTGAAAATGTTGTGTAATGATTTTTGTATATGTGGTTTTTGATCTGATGTAAACGAAGCCCCTATTCCCCTAGTCTGGTCACACTAAAGAAGCAATAACAAAGATGAAGCCCCCACATTCCAACCTCAAAGAGCAAGAAACCATTTCTGTATATCGGCTATTAATTGTATGGAAATAAAAAATGTAACTTATTTACCTTTCACAAGCACAAATTATAAAAATTTTCTATAATCAAATTCCTTCACCCATGAGGTAATTTCATTTAAATGACTTGTTTTGTGATAATCTTGTGAAAGCTCAGTTTATGACTACAGGTTACGTTACAGTCACTGTCCCATTTATATGTATCGTTATAAATTGCTTTACAGAAGAGATAAGGTACCAAACATTACTCTTTTTGAACAAATAAGACTGGACCTATGTGTGCTTATAATCAGCAACAATAAGAGCGTACGTAATGTCACGAAAAAAATTTGATAGCGACTATGTTACACATTCTAATCCCACAATGTGGTTCTACCAACATATAACAATTTTCTTAACTTGTAATATCTTGTACGCCTCCATGTGTGTAAAATGTCTGTATGTCATAGCTCTAATCTCCTCTACCATAATTTCTGTATTAGAATATAAAGACGTTAGGTGTAGTGGATTTGCGTTTCGTCCCTTTGCATGTGAAATTAATGTATTGCTACAGAAATACGTTGCTTCAAATGGCTAGTTGGAAGTCAATTGAGGATTTACCGTTCGAATAATCAATCAAGAAGTAAGTACATTAGTATCTTCAACTCTTGTCACTTTACAGCTATCAATGTTTTCTCTTACGTCTACTTAGCCAACAACACTTTCTTCAGACGAGTATTAGCTCCTTAATCTGACACATATGTGCCGTATTGCTGTAAACTGACACCATAAAGTCACCTATGTCTGCTGTAATGTGATGAAGTCGGTTTACGAAACTCGAAATTGCCTATGGCACTCCGCGTCCATGTACGCGTCGATTTCACGCGTTCAGCGCAACTTACAATATTTGTTAAGTCGCCAGCCTTCTAAGCCAATCAGAGCTATAGCCGCAGAAATCTTAGCATACCTCTCAGTAACTGAACATTCTCATTGGGTTTATGTCGCCTGTACAGTTAATGACAGCGCAAAAACCGTTACCAACTACGGCTACATAACAAGAACACCTGACGTCACTGGAATTACTCTGCCTTGTGCACTGGAGAATGTGCCACACTATTTAAAGACTTCGGGAAAATCCATTTTACTCTTCAGGCTGCCATCCAAGACAGTGACCAAATTAGTAAGGAGATAAGTAAGATTCCTTGAAACTACCGCTCAGGCATTGTGGTCGTCTATACAACCACAGGTTTCAGCCGAATTTGAATTAAAGTACACACAATAACCTAATCGACTGAAACTAGGAACAGTTAATTACTTCACTGAGAACTCATCCCTATCAGCATAGTGTGGTGTCACGTATCGACACTATCCAAACGGCACGTTACAGTTGGGAACGGAATTGCCAGTTTCCCTCCAACACCAATAACGGTAGTGTGGGATGTGGTGGACCCAATGGAGCACACCTGCTGAGCTACGCCTCCAGAGGATCTGGACTATGAGCGCCTTCTGCCGCCGTGATATAGGATGGCTAGCAGCGGCGTCTCAGCCCACTTGCTCTTAGAGCCATGAAATCTTCATTCTTGCTTAGAAGAGCGGGTGTCATCCTGCTTGCTACTGTAAAAGCTGGACTCTGTTTCTGGCTGCAGTATTTGTAACGAGTCTTCATACGGTCAGAGGAATACAAGCTGAGTTTATCTTCTGTTTGCTGTGTACCCTGTACACTCATAATTTCTGCTACTGTCCAGCTTTCCAACAATGACATTTTCTACGCCACTCGGTAGCCCACCTCTCCTTACCAATGTGTAAGAAGTTGTTCACAGCAAATGGCGCATACACTACTGGCCATAAAAATTTCTACACCAAGAAGAAATTTAGATGATAAAAGGGTATTCATTGGACAAATATATTATGCTAGAACTGACGTGGTTACATTTTCACGCAATTTGGGTGCATAGATCCTGAAAAATCAGTAGACAGAACAACCACCTCTGGCCGTAATAACGGTCTTGATACGCCTGGCCAATGAATCAAACAGAGCTTGGATGGCGTGTACAGGTACAGCTGCCCATGCTGCTTCAACACGATACCACAGTACATCAAGAGTAGTGACTGGCGTATTGTGACGAGCCAGTTGCTTGGCCACCAGACGTCTTCAAATGGTGAGAGATCTGGAGAATGTGCTGGCCAGGACAGCAGTCGAACATTCTCTGCACCCAGAAAGGCTCGTACAAGACCTGCAAATTGCGGTCGTGCATTATCCTGCTGAAATGTAGGGTTTTGCAGGGGTCGTACAGATCTGAAATGTAACGTCAACTGTTCAAATTGTCGTCAATGCGAACAAGAGGTGACCAAGACGTGTAACCATACCATCACGCCGGGTGATACGCCAGTATGGCGACGACGAATACACGCTTCCAATGTGCGTTCACCGCGCTGACGCCAAACAGGGATGCGACCACCATGATGCTGTAAACAGAACCTGGACTCATCCGAACAAATGACGTTTTGCCATTCGTGCACCCAGGTTCGTCGTTGAGTACACCATCGCAGGCGCTCCTGTCTGTGATGAAGCGTCAAGGGTAACCGCAGCCATCGTCTCCGAGCGGATAGTCCATGCTGCTGCAAACGTCATCGAACAGTTCGTGCAGATGGTTGTTGTCTTCCAAACTTCCCAATCTGTTGACTCAAGGATCGAGACGTGGCTGCTCGATCCGTTACAGCCATGCGGATAAGATGCCTGTCATCTCGACTGCTAGTGATACGAGGCCGTTGGGATCCATCACGGCGTTCCGTATTACCCTCCTGAACCCACCGATTCCATATTCTGCTAACAGTTATTGGATATCGACCAACGCGAGCAGCAATGTGGCGATACGATAAACCGCAATCGTGAGACGCTACAGTCCGACCTTTATCAGAGTCGGAAACGTGATGGTACGCATTTCTCCTTCTTACACGAGGCATCACAACAACGTTTCACCAGGCAACGCCGGTCAACTGCTGTCGGTTGGAAACTTTCCTCATGTCAGCACGCTGTAGGTGTCGCCACCGGCGTCAACCTTGTGTGAATGCTCTGAAAAGCTAATCATTTGCATATCACAGCATCTTCTTCCTGTCGGTTAAATTTCGCGTCTGTAGCACGTCATCTTCGTGGTGTAGCAATTTTAAAGGCCAGTAGTGTATATGTTATACATTACCACATCCTACACTCTATCTCTGCACATCTACATTACATGATTACAATTTGTCAGTATCTACAAACGAATTTAGCCCCCTCCCCCCCCTCCGTCCGTCCTCCGAGGGTATCAAGAAAGGTGAATCCACCTCAGCGAAGCTGTACCCAGTAGCCTTTTCACCCGTAAAGTCTCAAATTACGTCAGATGATAGGCTAATTACAGTCAACTACAGAGGACTCAGCAACTATAGATTGGTGGAGGTTATCACTCTGCAGTGAAAAATGCTATACGAAAATAAAAGAAAGTTTGAGAAGTGAGATTAAAATTCAGGATGAAAAAGCGTTAGTAATAAGATTCTTTTATGATATTGTTATTCTCAGTAACAGCGAGAAAAAATTGCAGGATCCGCTGAACAAAATGAACCGAATAATCAACATTAACATAAGCTGAGCAAACCAAATGAAGACGAAAGTAATAAGATGACGTGGAGATAGAATTAACGATAAACTTAACATTAAAACTGAGGACCACGTAGTAAGCGGTCTTAAGGAAATCTTCTACCTGAGAAGCAAAATAACGCAAGACAGACGAAAAACGGTGGCATAAAAAAGGAGTGGACGATAAGAGAATCAAAATATTTGAGATGTAATACACAACGGAGACAATATTTGTTTCAAAACAATTAAATGATACTTTCATGTGTAATTGTTGTTGTCGAGGTGACGTGCGGCCTCAAACAACGGTTTCTGTCAAGTGGTACATGCTAGAACAACTGCATGAAAGTCAGGGCAGTTTGCGATTAATATAGGCTTTAATCACTCTTTTGATCCACATTTTATGTTTTCCAATATAAGCATATTTATCTCCACAGACAGATATTTTTCTCATTTATGACGTCATGTTGTTGGATTATGAGACAATCAAGCGCTATATATAAATAATTTCTCTACAAGCGACAATAATTCAACGATGTGCTATTTAATTGCGTCCTCAGGTCCGGAAACATTTTCTTTTTGTGTGCTTTAAAGGGTTCCGATGCCTACCTACTTTAAGTACAGCGATACCAGCGGAGAAATGCTCTTGCCTTAGCACAATATAGGCGATTATGTTCCTCTTTCAAAAACTAAATCCCGTCCCTCCTTCCCGACCAAAAATATTGGCATGCGAACAAATTCGTGCTCCTTTTACACAGAAATTCTAAAGCCTGTTAACTAGTCTCCAGTTAAGCTTTCGTACTGAGCATCTTCCTCTCACTGCCAATGTCTACAAATGTTTCTCTCTTACAGTTTCCTTTCTGTCTCATTGATATACATCAGATTCCACTACCACTGGCTTCTCTCCCACGGACACTGTCTCTCCACCATACCTCGGCATCTGAAAAATTCTGGGTGGGGGGTTATACTTATGTTTTCCCCTGTACCGACGCGTTCAAAATTTCTGTCCAAAACGCGCACTCCTATATAGTTACGTACTAGAGGACACAGTATCCAGTCCTCTGTATTTTTTCATTTTCACTGCCTCCTCTCTCACTTGCTCCCAATATTTCTATCTCCATTCATCTCTGTCTTCTTACTATCGCTGTCTCTCATTGAGCTTCAGTATCCCCTCTTTCTTTGGCTCCCGCTAATATATTGTCTTCATCCATCTCTCTTTCACTTTCTCTGGCAATTTGTCTTCTACCATGACCATCTCTCCTACTAGCACTGTCATCTCTCCCTTCCATCGTCTCTGTCTTGCTGCTACTCTCCTTTAGTACACAAAAAGCGTGGGTATGTTCACATGCTAAAATTTTTGGTGAAGCTAGCCGAATAAGAATCGAAGGAGCTGGTTCCCTGCTTTCCTGTCAGAATCGTTTAAAGAACATATTCACCGTTTTTGTACTCTTACAGTGGCATTTTTCCAAGGTTCCCTTCTTTTCCTTGCCAAAGCAGGATGTACAATTTATATCAAACGAATTATATAGTTTAGTAACATTTTGATGGTTAATTTGTATTCTTCGACACATTTACACACTTTGACACATACAAACAACAAATAAATACGCATAACGTAAGATTAAAACAAAACAAATAGTGTTACATTTTTTCTGATCACTGATCTGATCACAAAACATCGATCACAACTCATCGAACATCTCCGACTTATGATTTGTATCACCAAAGAGTAAAAATGTTATTAGAAAGATTTTACCGATTTTCAGTTTTTCCAGCTTTGGCCCTCATTTTAAGTACTTTTCAGACATTTTAAGGCCCTTTTTAGTCCTTTTCTTGTCAGTGCAGTACCACTTTGGGCATTTTTTTATCAACGTAAATTGTCCATTACACAGAGACAGAGCGTCATAGTTTTATAAATGCAAAAAATGCTGACTAAAAATATAGTTTGGCTTCAGAACCCTTGTGATGGCCTTAGAACCTTTGCCACGCGTTCAATACGTCAGTTGAAACCACATTGACGCCTCAGATGAGTATTACATGCATGTTTCACGTTCAAAGTACGGTAACTTTGAGCCTCTGGATTCGGTAACGAGTTATGATATTAAAAATTTTCAAGGTTCCCTGAGAACATCATCTTAAGAAGGCACGGTAAAAATTTCGACTATTTGCCATGAACAGGAATTACAGAAGTGGCCATCCCCAAAATTGGTACCTGTGCTACCTCAAAATCATGGTTTTACCTGGTTTTCTCAGGTACCACACGTGAACCAAACGGTGCTTTTATAAGCATCCCTGCATAACACCTAATGTGAAAGATCCAGCCTATTTGGTTAACTAACCTGGGCCGAGGAAGTGTGTAATATTTAGAGTTTGCCACTGTACTATAGGGTATCTACAGTATTCCCGTTCTTCTGATAAGTTCACATATGGTCGCTAGGCGAAGGGCTATCCAAAACACTTGAACTCTCTGTCTCTGTGATGAACAGAACGCGAGATATGGCCCCCGGAAAAATGGCATTTTCGCGCGCGGCTATTTGAAATATACAGTTACCGATTTCTCATTAGTGACGGTTCACTACAAAATATAATCCAAAGACCTCGGATATCACCGGGGGAATGGTTTTTCTTTATTCAGTGTGCCTAATGATTTGTTTGTAGAACCGGCGCTGCCACTGGTTTCGTTATCGTTGGGATGTTTTTTGGTGTTCAGTTGCATAAGTCCTGTCAGTAAGAGATGCGAACGCTGTAAACCCCCAAGTACGAAGTATCGAATAACGGAAACTATATTTCATTTTCCTATTGCCTTCATCAATGCGTTCGTTGCTCTTTTTACACAAAGGTTGACGTAACTGTGAAGCGGGGGCAATTTGAAAGCCAGCTGTCACCTTTCACGTGAACATTGTGGTGGGTCGTTTTATAGCACCCGTTTTCGTACCACTGTCAGCGTCGGCTGTTGATGTCGCACTGAAAGCTTTTGTGAACCGAGTCTCCAATAAATCAGGGCAAGAGCATCCAATTATCGAATTCAACAAAAACCGATCGTGGCGCATACAGCGCCGTTGTAAGGATGCTCCGATACCGTAATCAATCTTACGGTAAAAGGCATGTTTGCTACCTCCTGAACGAGATTGACAGTATTATTAGAAGGAAAATTTTATGTAGCAACTTTCGTGTTGCTAACGCAATATATTCTCTTATATACGTCTTTTCAGTGGTTTCGTATTTTTGTAGATAATTCAAATTTATACGTATATGAATGTTTAATGACATGTAGGGTGTGTTTCGTATTCATTAGTTATCTTTACGTCGTAATTTCAACTGCCATTTTTAAGCAAAATGTGCGCTACATCCATCACGGTGTCTTGTGGAGTTTCTGCACATGCGATGGCGTGTCAAAAAACTGAGAAACACAATAGGAATAAGTACGAAACATCAACCGTTCCTCCAATCTTGAACTTCGTAACTGATCTAATGATGCTACTCGGTGAAAGAGCTGGTACACTTACGGTTTATTAAATGTGACAGCCAATTACGTCCTTAAGACATATCTGTTTCCATTGTTGTGCAGATAAATAAATGCAAATGTTTAGTGGTTGAGGCACTACTTTGAAACGTAGCCTTCATTATTGACTGGTGTTACGGTTATGTGTCAGAGTAAAGTACCAACAAATTTTCAGTAAATGACTTGATAGTCAAAAGATATTGATAACTGTAATACGGGTACTATTCTGGTTACTCATGCACACTTCACACTCATTCAGAAACACTATACGTATCTCTTTTTACCATCAGATATTAATGTTCATCGTGGATGTTACACGGTATTAATTTACTCACAGAAGTTTGAGAACGACTTAAACATGTTTTTATTAGGTCGCTTTCTTATCCGTTTGTCTGTTCAGTACAAATTACGCAATTGATTTCAAACATTCGGCATAGCTCAAAAATGGATCACAAATGAATATTAGCTCTCTTTCCTGTCTGGCGTGTGGCGGAGAATACTTTATGTACCATTGTTATTTCCCCGTTTTTCAGTAGCGAATTTTTCGCAATACGAACGATTACCGGTAAGCCACTGTTTCGCCACTACTCTCGCCTAATTTTTAATTTCACTACCGTTTCTCGAGATATACGTGGGAGGAAGCAATATAGTGGCTGACGCACGTGAAGAGAAACTGCATTTTAACACATGCCTCTGTTGTACTCTCGTCAAAATCTTTGAAATCGATTGATAAGTATCATTCGAACGAGACTAAAAAGCAAAAAATAATTATTTAAATAAAAACTTTTTAATATAACAAGTTTTTAAAGCGGATCAGAAAGTACAAAATAATTTCTCCTAACCCCTTACAAATTCTTAACCCCATACAGACAGCCCTGAAAATTTACGCCTGCAAATTTTTGATAGCTATGTCAGTAACTGTACAATTTAAAAAAGAGCCTGTCAGCATGTAATAGGTAGTAGTATTTATTTATTCTTGTGACTAGGGCCCCCCGTCGGGCAGACCGTTCGTCGGGTGCCTGCCTTTCAATTTGACGCCACTTCGGCGACCTGAAGTCGATGAGGATGAAAGGATGATGATGAGGACAGCACAACACCCAGTCCATGGGCGGAGAAAATTCCCCGATCCAGCCGGGAATCGAATCCGGGCCCAGGAGATTGACAATCCGTCACGCTGACCATTTAGCTACCGGGGGTGGACATAGGTAGTATTTAGAAGTGTAGGGAGATGTCATTGGGTAAAATCACACAACAGTTCATATCGAAATTAGAATTATATATTAATACCTTCAACTGCTGACGTTCGTTGATATATATCAACGGGGACAGGTGAAAATGTGTGCTCCGACCGGGACTCGAACCTGGGATCTCCTGCTTACATGGCAGACGCGCTTTCCACCTGAGCCACCGAAGGCGCAGAGGATAGTGCGGCTGCAGGGACTTTCTCGCGCACGCCTCCCGCGAGACCCACATTCCCACCTTATATGTCCACACACTACATTCGTAGTGTCCCTACCCAACAAACTTATTCATAACTCGTGGAAGACATTCTTACCAAGTCCCGTAAGAGTTTGGGTAATATGTGTGCGTCTCCACAGAAGAAGAAAGTCATGGCCGATATTGCCAGAACTACATACTTGCATGGATATGGTGTCTGTTATTTCGGACGTGTCTGAAAGGGTAGACACGCTATCTGGTAAGGATCCCACACTGTACAGCAGTATTCCAGAAGAAGTCGGACAAGCGTAGTGAAAGCAGTATCTTTAGTACACCTGTTCTGCCAATAAAACGCAGTCCTTGGTTCTCCTTCGCCACAGCATTTTCTGAATTTTAATTCCTAGGTTTGTACTTGAATTGAGAGCCTTTATATTTGTGTGATTTATGGAATTACAGAAATTTAGTAGATTCCATTTGCTACTCATGTGGATGACCTTATACTTCTCATTACTTAGTCAGTTGTCACTTTTCTCCCCATGTAGATAATTTATCTAAATCATTTTGCAATTGGGTTTGATCTTCTGATGACTTTAAGAGATGATAATCACATCATCATCTTCAAAGAATATAAGGCAGGTTTGTAGAATGTCTCCTGAAATCATTAGATAGTTTGGGAACAGCAGAGGTCCTATAACACTTCCTTAGGGAATGTCAGATATCAATTCTGTTTTACTCAATGACTTGATGATCTTTACCAATAGCTACCATTCTGACAGGAAATCACGGATCCAGCCGCACAGCTGGGACGATACTCCACAGGCACGCAATTGCATTGCATGTCTTGTGAGGAACTGTGTTAAAAGCCTTCTGGGAATCTGAATATAGAAACAATTTGAGATCCTCTATCGACAGCACTCATTACTTCATGTGATTAAAGATCTGCTTTTGTTGCAAAAGAGTACTATTTGTGAATTCATGCTTGTTATATGCCAATAACTCGTTTTCCTCTAGCTAATTCGTATTGTTCGAACACATTTTAGATGTTCTAGGAAGTTTCTTATCTCGTCTAGAATAATGCCTAAATAACTACTGAAATCGACTTCAGTGAAATGGGTCTGTAATTCAGTGCAATATTCATATCTCCTTTCTTAGTTATTGGCATGACCAGTGAAGTTACCAGTTCTTAGGTACGGATATTTCGTGGAGCGAGTGTTTATGTATTATTGCTGGCCATGGAGGTACTTTATCAACATACTCTGAAAGGAAACAATCTGGACCTGAAGGATTGTCTTTATTAACTGATTTAAATAGGAATATGATGAAAGCAATGCAGGACCTCTACGATCTCACACGACTAGCACCCAAAAAGACTTATTTTCAACTCAGCACGCCAAAAAATTGTAAATTTGTGGCAAGATCTTAAGGGACCAAACTGCTCAGGCCATCGGTCCCTAAGCTTACACACTACTTAATCTAACTTAAACTAACCTACGCTATGGACAACACACACACCCATACCCGAGGGAGGACTCGAACCTCCGACGGGGTGAGCCGCGCGGACAGTGACAAGACGCCCTAGACCGCGCGGCTACCTCGCTCGTCAGAACTTCACATACCTCGAGTCATGAAATTGGCTTGTTTGCTGCAAGACAAGAAATCACAACTCACAGTGCGAAGAAGTCTGGACTGTTAGCATTGTGACATATCACGACAGTAGACAGTATGAAACATACCTTAGAAAAATTAAGAATGACAGTGCTGGTAAAGCTCTTACGTTATTTGATTTTCAAACAGCTGAGCAAAACTGAATGTACTCAGAAATTTCTCTCTTTACTTATTCTGATCAACAGTAAGCTGACAGACAATATTTTCTTTAGCGCAACGCAATCTGAATTTCAATAATCCCTACAGAAGAATGGCCCTGACCAACAATAACCTACACCTTTCATGAATCACTTACCTCACAGAAATCTTCGTTACTCGAACTACTGCAATACAGCAAGTGCCAATACTGCCAGCTAAATAAGAGATTCCAACTACTGAAGGCACTAACTACTGATAGGCATAGTTAGCAAATGAAAGATTTTGATGGAGAATAAACAGTGTATTTACCTTAATAGTGTTCAGAAGTCATAATATATATATATCAGTTCAAGACATCCAGTCTTACAAATTTCCTTTTTCTGACGGGCACATGTCCAGATCGTCTGCTCTCAAAACTCTGCCATCTCTCTCCCCACATCCACCAATGCTGGCGGCTCACCTCTAACTGTGCAGCGCTATGCACTGTTCACATCCAGCTGCCCAACAATACAATAGAAAATATTCCAACAATGCAAATCAGCCACAGACTGCTGTAATAGGATGACCAGAGCGGGTGACGTGGTCAGGATTGTAGAGCGTGGCTAGGTAGAAGAAGGTGGCTGTTTTTAGCAACCTTCCTCTGTATTGTTGGTTCTTCCAAACATTTTCCGGTAGCTCAGCCTCACCGCTCGTGTCGTGGTGGAGACGTGCTGATGCACGCAGCCCGGGGAACGCGATGCCGTGCTCGGTCAGCGGCTGCACAGGCGTTAGGAGATCAGCAGCACGAGGCCCGGCCCAGCTCGCCTCCTGCAGACGCTGCAGTTGGTGACGACGCCGGGAGTCGCCAGTGCAGCAGTGGGCAACGCCCTCCACCGGCCAGTCCTCAGGGACAGCGTCACTGATGACGACGACGTAACAGCGACCGAACGCCAAATCGGTCGAACCGATGCCGACGCCCACCTCTGATGATGCCCTTAAATAGTGCAGACCGCTGTTGAATCCGCCAGTTAAGCGGCGTTGTGTTTATTAGAACGTTCTCGATGAGTTGGCTAACGCAACCGCGCCATACGCGGCCCGCACCTGCGTAATTCTGCTAATGCTGCATCCTGTCTGTTTATGGCTGCCGCGCACATACACACATACCGACGCTCGTTGGAAAACTGTGTCACCTGCATAACGCGCCGGCCAGCATTTGCCCGCTGTCTGCTGTGAGGCTGGCGCATCGCGCACTGAAACACACTAAATCACAACTATGCACCATATTCCCTAAAAATAACCCCTTGTCCTCTACACTGCACACAGCACATCAGTGATTTTCATACAGAGCGCTACGTGGCGTTTCCAACATAGCGGGACTGCTACGGTCGCAGGTTCGAATCCTGCCTCGGGCATGGGTGTGTGTGATGTCCTTAGGTTAGTTAGGTTTAAGTAGTTCTAAGCTCTAGGGGACTTATGACCTAAGATGTTGAGTCCCATAGTGCTCAGAGCCATTTTTTTTTTCCAACATAAAAACCTAAACAGCCCACTTACAACAGATACGCTCCTACATGGTGTGCCCAGAAAGCTGGTCATCACAGGTTGTCACCTGCTCTCCTTGCGGCTTCACGATGAAAGTATCTAGGTGTGAAGGCTCATCATCCCAGTGCAGCAACTGGCATGGTAGTATGTGATACCGTTGGTTACATATTTCTTATTCTCAAATCCGGTAATTTATATGGCGGTGACTGCGACCTACCTTTGAAGTATTAGGACATTATTTACCTGCAAGATTAAGCAAGAACGCATGTTGCCCACTCTAACAACTTCGACACGAGTGGTGTTCAAATGGTTCAAATGGCTCTGAGCACTATGGGACTTAACTTCTCAGGTCATCAGTCCCCTAGAACTTAGAACTACTTAAATCTAACTAACCTAAGGACATCACATACCTCCATGCCCGAGGCAGGATTCGAACCTGCTACCGTAGCGGTCGCGCGGTTCCAGACTGTAGCGCCTAGAACCGCTCAGCCACTCCCGGCCGGCGAGTGGTGTTCACCCGCGTGGACAGTCACCTGTGTTAGCATCCCATTTCCCTTATACCGGTCGGTGCGTCGGCCGCAGATCGAATACTCCCAGCGGACAGTCAACGAAAGCCGATGTGCTGCCCAGCCCGCATGTGTAGTTTAGGCGATTTCCTACACCAACCCAAACAGGTGATACACAAGTCCCACCTCTGTTACAGGTTTTGCAAACATTTCGAAAACGTTCTCACTCTTTTACTTTCATAACACTATACGCAGACTGTTTGGTACATATACTGATGGAAAAATATCGCTACCCCAAAAATTATTACTGTAGAGTAATGAAATTGCGACAATACATTTTTTCTCTAGTTAATGTATGTAACTGATTGACATTGCAAGATTACAGATAAATATGAAATGCTGGTATATTAATAACCAGTATAACCTCCAGAATGTTGAATTGAAGAATGCAAATGGTCATGCATTGTGTGTCCGTTTGTGGGATGGAGTTCCATGCCTGTTACGCTTGGTCGGCCGTGAACGACGCTGGAGTTGGCGTCCGATGATGTCCCATACGTGTTCTATTGGGGACAGATCATCGAGCAGGCAAAGTCAACGGCGGAACAGGGGCAAACATTATCCTGTTGAAAAACACTCCCTGGAATGCTGTTGATGAATGGCACCACAACAGGTCGATCGCAAGAATGACATACAATTTTGGAGTCAGGGAACGTGGGACAACCACGGAAGTGCTTCTGCTATCACACAAAATCGCATCCCAGACTAAAACTCGAGCTGTAGGGCCTGTGTGTCTGACACGCAGACATGTTGGATGCAGGCCGCCATCTGGCCTCTTCACCAAAACATGGCTGCCACTGACACCGAGGCAGAAAACACAACAGACCATCTTCCTCCTTTCCTATGAGGTCACGATTAACACCACTGAAGTCGCAAATGGCTCTGGTTTGGGGTCAGTGGAATGCACACTATAGGGCGTCCAATTGGGAGTTGACCTTGACATAATTAATTTGTAATTGTTCGTTGCGTCACTATGGTGCTACTCAGAGTCCTGCAGCAGAAGCCGCACGATGCACCAGAGCCACACTCTGAAGACGGTAGTCTTCTCTCTAGGTACTGCCAAGTGGCCGTCCGGGGCTCAGACTTGTTGCCACCATACGTTCTCGTGACCTCCGCTGCCAGCGATCATGTACAGTGACAATATTCCTGGCAAGTCTTCCTGCAAAATCGCAGAAGAGACATTCAGCTTCTTGCAGCCCTATGGCTATGGGGTCTTTGTCACCTTAAAGGCATTCTCGACTATCTTCAATTCATCAGATGCAATTTCAAAGGTAACCATGGCTCAAGCCCGTAGCAGCCCGTATTTAAAGCAAATCTGATATCTGATTTGTACCCTCATAGTAGCGCTGCTGGCGCCACTCTTACGCGGCTGGCGAGAAATTTTAGCAGACGACTGACTCGGTACCGAGTGGATTAGAGCGTGAAGTGCGCACAATTCGCAAAGCTTCGTGACTTGCTCTCTTTCCTGGTGTTGCGATTTTAATGGCCACCATGCCTGTATCCAGAAGCTAGCCAAACCTCCACTTTGCACTGCTGTACTTGACCACTGTAAGTGGGCTGCTTCTGTGTTGGCAGCGCTGTGTAGCGCTTTGGCTGGCCGGACTCGTTGTTGGAAGTTAATCGCCAGTAGTGTTGGGCAGTTGGAAGTTAGTCTCTAGCAGTGATGGAAGTACTGTTGGGCAATTGGAGGTGAACAGCCAGCAGTGATGGAGGGTAGAGTTCTGAAGTTTTAGCGTAGGCTAACGATCTGTAAATGTTCGACTTGGAGATTGAGTATTATTCATGATTATATACCTTTGTATTAGATGTCAATGAGGATTTATATTCATGTTTGAACTGGATGTTACATTATTAAGGTTAAAAAATACATTATTTGGTTGGCAACAAAATCTTTTTTTTGCTACCCACATGCCTATTAGTAGTTAGTGGCTTTAGTAATTAGAATCTTTTATTTAGCTGGTAGTATTGCAGTAGTTCACGTAATGAAGATTTTTGTGAGGTAAGTGTTTAATGAAATGTATAGATGTTAGAATTTCTTTATTTCTTTTTAGTCGGGGCCATTCTTTTGGATTAATTATTTGAAGTCATTTTTTTTTTTAATCAGTCAGATTGCGTTGCGCTAGGATATTGTCGGTCTCAGTCATTCAGCAATTTAAGTACAGGCACACTCATTTCAATAAAGAAGTTTCACCACGAACGACATCTGTGCAATGTTCTCAATAAACTTTAAGTGTTAGTCGTGGTCAGAACTGTGCTCTTCGTAGTTGTAAGTGAATTATGTCGAAGTGAAGTGAATTCGAACGTCGGCAAATCGCTGTTGCTCGTATGTTAGGTGGTTCCTTAACCAAGGTAGCCGAAGTGTTTGGTATCCAAGGCGCACCTTACCGAAGATTTCAATAGCATACAGAGAAAACGAAATAGCATCATCTGCTAAATCACAACACGGACGAAAGTTTATTCTCAGTGATGTAACCTCCCCACAAAAAATGTTAATGAAAAATGTGAGCCGAGCGTACACTCCCCACAAAATAATAATTAAAAGAATTTTTTTAATATTGTGACCTCCGAACAAAATTGTCTCCCATTTATTGTCTGTGTGCAGAAATGCATTCACATTTAATGTTACCACAAAATTCTTTTTTCATTTAATGTCAAGTTCGAAACAGAAAAATTCCTAAACACCAAAAATAATAAAATTTTGTAACCTGATGAATTTTATGAGGATAGCAGCGCTGCCCTTCGGCCCTGTATTCTGAATAAAAAAAGCAAAAATTCTTACCTCAATAAAACTGCAATTATATCTGCTCTTAACTAGCCATTTTTCGACACAGCTTCGTGCAATGCTGGCATATATTTTTTTTCTTTTTTTTATTCTTGGAAGCAATGATAATGCATTGGAAATTGAAATGAATGCTTTTCTTTAAAAGAGTTACTTTATATTATAAAAATTATTATTGGGGCACTTTTTCTGAACAAATTAAATTACAATTAACATACATTATTAAATATGCGCAAGGCTGCTTCTTTACCTTCTACAACAATACTCATTCACCAGAGTCGCGAGCAGAGCACACAGCCGCCGACGCATGCCGACTCCCGCCGGCTCACGCAGACTAGCGACAACCAACAACTAACGATAAACTACTCTCTGGTCAGAGATTCTGTCATGCCTCGCCCATCGCCGGCAAAGCATACGTCTTACAGTGATCGTGACGAACAGTCATTGAAGAGGATTGTGACGAAATATTGGACGATAGCGACAAAAGTCACTGCAGATCTCAATGCCACAGTCGGTATCTCTGCTGGTAGCAAAACAACACCAAGGGAGCTCCAGAAGCAAGAAAATAGGGGGTGAACTGAAGTTTAAAAACCACTAATAGCAGTATAAATGCTCGTAACAGAAAACCAGCAGTGGAAATGCCCATAACAGGAAAACGTGGGACCGACGCTGTAACTCTTTGACTATGGGACAATGGAAGAACGTCATTTGGCCGGGTTGGTCTGTTACCAACTTCTGGTCGAATTTACATCCAAAGAATGAAATGTGGTGGGATTAGGCAGCCAGATGGCGGTATTCCGTCGGCCCTATAGTTATCCTGCAAGGTCGCATTGCTGCTAAGGAATGGGTAAGCATTTTGGCTGATCAGGTCCATACCATGGTACAGTGTTTGTTCTCCAATGGTGGTGCTGTGTTCCAAGAAGACAGGATCTCTGTTCACACTGGCCATATTGTTCAGGAGTGGTTTTGTGAGGGTGAGGATGAATATTCGTATCTGGCCCGGCCACTACAGTCCCTAGATCCCGCTATAACTGACCCTCTGTTGTCTACTTTGGAGGGAAGGGTAAGTGTTCGCCATCCAACTTCATCATAGTTTCCTGAATGTGCCACTATTTTGCAAGAAGAGTATTATCGGATACATTTGGAAACCCAACAGGTCCTTTATTTATCCATTCGGAGACGACTGGAAGACATGTTCAGTGCCAACGCTTTCCCTACTCCGTATTAGGCATGGTAACGTTTTTCATTTGTAAAGAATCAATGTTTTCACCAACCGCTGTACATTACACGGTATTAAAAGAAGCAGAGTTGTGATAACTCTCGCAAATAAAACAAGACCTCGGTCACTTGTGCTATAGAAATGTCCAGATCCCTTATAACATTCCTCTCGTCAGTCAATTTCAATAAAAAAATTTTAAACAAATAGTTCAATTACAAAAATATTAATGACTGGGAGATGTTATATTGCCACTCACGATTTCTAGCTATATCGTCACCGGAGATGTCATATGTCATACATCGTTTATGTCTGTCACGCCTCTTAAGGAAGCAAACAAATACATTCAATGCAACGTGAATTTTTCTAGGTGGTCTTCTTGTGGATGTACATGCATCCTGTCTCATCACGCATACCTACTTACATACAGGCCTATTTATTGAGAATCTAGCATATTTACAGACGTCGCAATACGGTCCTCTTTACAGTAACCGCTAAAATCAAATTAGAACTTATAAAATGGACTTTGCCGTTGAGACTTTAAATCTGGCGAGGGGCTCCGTTTGCGTAGCCTCATTTCATCCAGCTCTAATGACTTCGGTGCCTCAGCGTATCCCACGCTAATGGTAGCGCCTGCTTGGGAGGCGGTAAGCCCGGTCGGTGACAAACTTAACGCACTCTCAGGATGAGCAGCGAGCAAACACTTGCGCCAAAGGAGGCTTTCAGGCTTTCAGAGCGAGCGTGCCATCCGCAAGTGAAGGAGGTGTGGTCTCTGCCGGAGCTGCATCGCTATTCGTTAGCACTCCATCGGCGGTCCTGCTCACTCTAAACCTCTTTCTGACAATTCCACCGCGCAGCTACTGTCGAACGTGATGACCACGCCAGGAAAGACACATCCGTTTTCCTACTTCGACTGTCATTCGTTATCTTTCTTCGTCAGTAGTCTTTAGATTTGTTTGGTGCTGCCCGTCACAAATTCCATTTTATCCCAGAGTAGCAGTTCCATACAACGTCTATGCGTTACCATGCCTGTTGAATATATTTAAATTCTGTTTTACCCTACAGTTTTTGCTCTTTCCCGACCAATGCAGTATCTACTCTGCGTTTACTCTAGTACTTTCTACTATTGAAGCCCTTGCTTTTAATGTCACCGGAGGTTACTTTGTCTTTTCTGTATGCTGAATCAGCTCTTCCGATGGCCATTTCTTTACCGATTTCTTCTATTTTTTTTCCCTGCAGTCATTTCCCACTTATTTCATTTCTAAATCACTCACTTCGCTGTATATGTGTTGTTTGTTCTTTCGGACACGTCACAAAAGAACAGACACCACATATGTAATTAAGGTGAGGATTGATCACTTCAATGCGAATGCATACCATGCTCAAATTCTTACGGGATTCAACAAAATGCCGCGAGTAATGAGTATAATGGGCAGGGGGCATTTCATTAGTGGTGTGTGGATATGCTGGGAATTTGGGACGCGTGCTAGGGTAATGATCACTGTGTCCGGATGAGGCAGTGGTCAGCGTATGTGCCTAGTAAGCAAGATACCTCGGTTCGAATTCCAGTCTGGCATAAATTTTCAACTTTTCCCGTTGATTTAAATCAATGCCCACTAGCAGCTAATATCTTTAATTCCTCTGTATCTCACGTTTCTATATTTCTGTATTCCCCTGAAAAGTTTTTACTTGCTTCTGTTGCCTACCATTTGAATTATATCTTCTTATACCAAAGGTTTCCACGCCGATACTTCCTTTGTCCAATTTCTATGAGTGCCCTATGTTCACCTTCTAATCCATTATCTATTTTCGTAACCTCTGTCTAGCCAAGACGTAATTCACTCTATCTTCTTGTGTTACTTCGTCATTTCGAAGTACACGGTGTCGTCTTATAATTTTTGAACATCATATTCGCCGTAGCTAGCTGAAATTTATTGCAGTACTCATTTAATCTTTCTCCTGTCATACCTGTCTTCTGTTCTTTCCCCTAATAACGCATTAAAATTTCCCATGATTATTACATTCTCATCTCCTTTTATATGCTGTATGATGTTGTTGTTGTTGTTGTTGTTGTGGTCTTCAGTCCTGAGACTGGTTTGATGCAGCTCTCCATGCTACTCTATTCTGTGCAAGCTTCATCTCCCAGTACCTACAACAACCTACTTCCTTCTGAATCTGCTTAGGGTATTCATCTCTTGGTCTCCCTCTACGATTTTTACCCTCCACGCTGCCCTCCAATACTAAATTGGTGATACCTTGATACCTCAACACATGTCCTACCAACTGATCCCTAGTCAAATGGTGCCACAAACTTCTCTTCTCCCCAATTCTATTCAATACTTCCTCATTAGTTATGTGATCTACCCATCTAATCTTCAGCATTATTCTGTAGCACCACATTTCAAAAGCTTATATTCTCCTCTTGTCCAAACTATTTATCGCCCATGTTTCACTTCCATACATGGCTACACTCCATACAA
This sequence comes from Schistocerca nitens, assembly GCF_023898315.1. Taxonomy (NCBI): domain Eukaryota; kingdom Metazoa; phylum Arthropoda; class Insecta; order Orthoptera; family Acrididae; genus Schistocerca; species Schistocerca nitens. Next base: position 418,512,179 of record NC_064617.1, on the reverse strand, counting down.
ATACTTTCAGAAATGACTTCCTGACACTTAAATCTATACTCGATGTTAATAAATTTCTCTTCTTCAGAAACGCTTTCCTTGCCATTGCCAGTCTACATTTTATATCCTCTCTACTTCGACCATCATCACTTATTTTGCTCCCCAATTAGCAAAATTCCTTTACTACTTTAAGTGTCTCATTCCCTAATATAATTCCCTCAGCATCACCCGACCTAATTCGATTACAGTCCATTATCTTCGTTTTGCTTTTGTTGATGTTCATCTTACACCCTCCTTTCATGACACTGTCGATTCCGTTCAACTGCTCTTCCAAGTCTTTTGCTGTCTCCGACAGAATTACAATGTCATCGGCGAACCTCAAAGTTTTTTTTCCTTCTCCATGGATTTTAATACCTACTCCGAACTTTTCTTTTGTTTCCTTTACTGCTAGCTCAATATACAGATTGATTAACATCAGGGATCGGCGACAACCCTGTCTCACTCCCTTCCCAACCACTGCTTCCCTTTCGTGCCCCTCGACTCTAACTGCCATCTGGTTTCTGTATAATTGTAAATAGCCTTTCGCTCCCTGTATTTTACCCCTGCCACCTTCAGAATTTGAAAGAGCGTATTCCAGTCAACATTGTCAAAAGCTTTCTCTAAGTCTACAAATGCTAGAAACGTAGGTTTTCCTTTCCTTAATCTAGCTTCTAAGATAAGTCGTAGGGTCAGTATTGCCTCACGTGTTCCAACATTTCTACGGAATCCACACTGCTCTTCTCCGAGGTCATCTTCTACTAGTTTTTCCATTCGTCTGTAAAGAATCCGCGTTAGTACTTTGTAGCCGTGACTTATTAAACTGATAGTTCGGTAATTTTCACATTTGTCAACACCTGCTTCCTTTGGGATTGGAATTATTATATTCTTCTTGAAATCTGAGGGCATTTCGCCTGTTTCATACATCTTGCTCACCAGGTGGTAGAATTTCGTCAGAACTGGCTCTCCCAAGGCCATCAGTAGTTCTAATGGAATGTTGTCTACTCCCAGGGCCTTGTTTCGACTCAGGTCTTTCAGTGCTCTGTCAAACTCTTCACGCAGTATTATATCTCCCATTTCATCTTCATCTACATCCTCTTCCATTTCCATAATATTGTCCTCAACAACATCGACCTTGTATAGACCCTCTATATACTCCTTCCACCTTTCTCCTTTCCCTTCTTTGCTTAGAACTGGGTTTCCATCTGAGCTTTTGATATTTATACAAGTGGTTCTCTTTTCTCCAAAGGTCTCTTTAATTTTCCTGTAGGCTGTATCTATCTTACCCCTAGTGAGATAAGCCTCTACATCCTTACATTTGTCCTCTAGCCATCCCTGCTTAGCCGTTTTGCACTACCTGTCGATATTATTTTTGAGACGTTTGTATTCCTTTTTGCCTGCTTCATTTACTGCATTTTTATATTTTCTCCTTTCATCAATTAAATTCAGTATTTCTTCTGCACCCAAGGATTTCTACTAGCACTCGTCTTTTTACCTACTTGATCCTCTGCTGCCTTCACTACTTCATCCCTCAAAGCTACCCATTCTTCTTCTACTGTATTTCTTTCCCCCATTCCTGTCAATTGTTCCCCTACGCTCTCCCTGAAAATCTGTACAACCTCTAGTTTAGTCAGTTTATCCACGTCCCATCTCCTTAAATTCCCACCTTTTTGCAGTTTCTTCAATTTTAATCTACAGGTCATAACCAATAGATTGTGGTCAGAATCCACATCTGTCCCTGGAAATGTCTTACAATTTAAAACCTGGTTCGTAAATCTCTGTCTTACCATTATATAATCTATCTGAAACCTGTCAGTATCTCCAGGCTTCTTCCATGTATACAACCTTCTTTCATGATTCTTGAACCAAGTGTTACCTATGATTAAGTTGTGCTCTGTGCAAAATTCTACCAGGCGGCTTCCTCTTTCATTTCTTACCCCCAATCCATATTCACCTACTACGTTTCCTTCTCTCCCTTTTCCTACTGCCGAATTCCAGTCACCCATGACTATTAAATTATCGTCTCCCTTCACAATCGGAATAATTTCTTTTGTTTCATCATACATTTCTTCAATTTCTTCGTCATCTGCAGAGCTATTTGGCATATACTCTTGTACTACTGTAGTAGGCGTGGGCTTCGTATCTATCTTGGCCACAATAATACGTTCACTATGCTGTTTGTAGTAGCTTACCCGCATTCCTATTTTCCTATTCATTATTAAACCTACTCCTGCATTACACCTGTTTGATTTTGTGTTTATAACCCTGTAGTCACCTGACCAGAAGTCTTGTTCCTCCTTCCACCGAACTTCACTAAGTCCCACTATATCTAACTTTAACCTATCCATTCCCCTTTTTAAATTTCCTAACCTACCTGCCCGATTAAGGGATCTGACATTCCACGCTCCTGTCCGTAGAACGCCAATTTTCTTTTTCCTGATAACGACATCCTCTTGAGTAGTCCCCACCCGGAAATCCGAATGGGGGACTATTTTACCTCCGGAGTATGATGTTAAAAGTGGCAATTGGCTCTAAATAATGGAAAGTGTCCGTGTTATCCGTATGAGTACTAAAAGGCAGCCGCTAAATATCGGTTTCACGATAAGTTAGACATATCTAATCGCTGACAATTCAGCTGAGCACTTAGTGATAACAATTATGAAGACTTACATCAGAACGGCAGAGCACTTAGAAAATGAAACAAGTCGTCTAACGAGGCTGCCTAACTAAGCTTGTCCTGCCTCTTCTGCAGTACAGCTGCGCGTTGTGGTATTCGCATCAGATAGGATTGAAGGACATCCAAAAAGTTCAAAGAAGGAGAGCTAGTTTCGTATTATCGCGAAATAGGGGTGCGTTGCTACGTATATGATACGCAAATTAGGGGGAAATCATTAAAAGAAAACTGCTTTTTGTAGCGGCAGGTCTTCTTATGAAATTTAAATCTCCAGCATTCTCCTCCGATGGCGAAAATATTTTGTTGGATCCCACATGCATTGGAAGAAATCATTATCATAAGAAAGTACGAGAAATCAGAGCGCGCACTGGAAGATTTAAGTTTGCGTTTTTTCAACGCACTGTTTGAGAGTAAAATGCTGGAGAAACAACTTGAGAGTGGTCCGACGAACGCTCTGCCAGGCACTTGATTGTGAATTGCAGATTAATCACGTAGATGTAGATGCAGACTAAATTATCTATTCAATATTCTACTTCGTCTACGTGTGACGTCAGTATGCACGCCTGTACTGTTGTTGTTATGTCGATGCCGAGCCTGCCGTTGTGGCCGAGCGGCTCTGGGCTATTCAGTCCGGAACCGTGCTGCTGCTAAGGTCGCAGGTTCGCATCCTGCCTCGGGCATGGCTGTGTGTGATGGTGTGATGTCCTTAGGTTTGTTAGGTTTAAGTAGTTCTAATTCTAGGGACTCAGAGCCATTTGAACAATTTTTTTTCGATGCCGATGTAACTATTATCCCGTTATTCTACCTTCCACCCCCATTGATGTATTTATCTATTTGTTAGTCTGACCATGAATATTTATCTTATTTCCACTTCAGTGAGTCCCACTATATCTAAAATGAGTCTCTCCATTTCCCTTTTCAGATTCTCTAGCTCACCTACCACTGATTTTCCCTGCTCCGACTCGTAGAATGTTATCCTTTCGTTGATTATTTATCTTTCTCTCATGTTTACTTCCCCTTGAATGATTCCTTCCTGGAGATCTAAACGGACGGTTAATAAAATTCTACATTTACAGACCACATGTCCTGTGGATACACACTATGTATCTTCCATTAAGTGTTTACCATTGTCACCTGCATAAAGATGCTATTGAGCATTGCTAATTATTCCGCCTTGTAGCGGCAGTTTCCAAACGAAAGAGCAAGAGTGTGCCCCGAACCTTTGTCCGATTCTTTTGACCTCTTTGACACACCGTTGGCAGCCCTATGGTTTCTCATGATGCCAGAAATCTTTGGATGCTACTGCTAGTGATAATTGTATTTATTCAAAAATTTCAGCAGTGGCTGGGTTCTAATACTGGATCCAGAACATTCTAGTTAAAGACATTCTAGTTAAAGACGCTACCTCTCGGTTAGAGAACATCGTCTGTAGGAGATGTGAAACCTCAGTGTGCCGCGACTATCGACGTAAGAACGACAAAGAGCACGACATATTTTACTAGACGAAAGCCTCTTTGTAAGTACACTGAGGTATTTTTCTATTCGGACCTGTGTACTGTACATTCAACTGTAGTGTTTCTGACAGTTGAAACAGTCCTGTACGAGAAAATTATAGAATTTCAGTATCAGGTTGTACAATAGTGAAGCCGCTAGCCCTGTATTCTAAATGTACGATTAGATCATATCATGTACTCATACGTTCATTCCGATTTATTTGCTTTGAATTTTCCTTACCATACTTCAAGAAAAATCTAGAACGGTAACGTCGATCAAGTCGAAATAGCCGAATCCATTCCGCGCCATTACTGAACTGTCATACTCTATCTTGTGCAACTAACTCTGACTCTGCATATTTCCGAATTCCTTCCTATATTGTTTTAAAGTGTTATACAAGCGGTTCTATGGCGTTGATAAACTCATTCCTAATTTTTTTTAATTCTCTATTTATTGCCTGTCATGTGATTTCTGACAAATATTACATGATAATTCAAAAGAAATTAAGTAGTTCACTCAGCGTAAGTTACGAGAATGTCGTCATCGTCGACAAGAGATTCTTAAACCCTGTACTGAGAATACTGTACAATTCTTTAGTTTCTATTTTCTATGGTATTCTAGTACAACTAGCAAGTGTCCAAAAATCGAACCGTAGCACTTTTGCCTACTACTTGTATTATAAAGATCTTTCTGCCCTCCACGACTTGGTTAAGTCATTTTTTGTTTTATTTTCATGATAATAAGAATTTTCCCAAAGTGTGCACTGAAATTTAATACCGTAGAAATGACGTCTCTCACAAAGGCGTCAGTCGTGTATTTCGTCTGTTTTTATTCGCACCTTGAGGAAGTTGCGTGCTCATAGAGGGACGAATGAAACAGGCATGCGTGGAATACTTCCATAGACGCGGCTCTTCTCAACCAGCTGTCACAAAAGCGCAGGGACAAGTTGGATAAGTTAAGCTGTATGTTTTGAGAAGGTTATCGAAGCGTTGTTGCGTATGTCGACCTTCTGTAGAGCGGATGAAGTTTGAGGTGACGTGGTCGCAGGGAAGTCTCTTTTAGCGGACTAGAGTGTGACCACACGAAGAAGGACTTTCTTTTAAATAACTCTTCTATCTAATTAAAAATCTGCAATGTCCGGCAAGTCATTAACTATTGGAAAAACCATAGTAGGTCGCCACCACTCAGTAATAAATTGGTTCAAATAGCTCTAAGCCCTATGGGACTTAACATCTGAGGTCATCAGTCCCCTAGACTTAGAAACTACTTAAACCTAACTAACCTAAGGACATCACAAACATCCATGCCCGAGGCAGGATTCGAACCTGCGATCGTAGTAGCAGCGCGGTTCCCGACTGAAGCGCCTAGAACCTCTCGGCCACAACCGCCGGCCCACTCAGTAATAATTCTTAGTTTGTAGTTTCGGAGTTGGCAAGTGTACTTGGCCTCATGGACGCACACAGGGCCGCAGGTACAGTTCATAGTGCTAAGGCACCTTTTACATGAAACAGATAATGGGGAAAGAAATAGAAGAGATGGGTTGGAATTCACTACTTCCATACATACGGCACTGTGTAACGCAATGGCCTAAACCGAAAATTTGTGCTAAGGGAAACTGATGGCACGAAACTTCAGTAATTTGTCTAGATTTCTGTTTAGCCAAGTTAAACATCACTAAAACGGTGCATTATCGATCGGGATGTCTATTTAAGAGGAAATTTCTCAACGATGATATTCGTAACATGCGATGAGCGAAGACAGGACCGTTCTATTAAGCGCGAGAGTGAAGAGATTAGTGGTGAGACTTGCTGACGGATGCCACTGAGTGGAGAGCGATGGACCAGGAGGAAACAACCATCTTCTACCAATGTTACCATGATTAGAAAGAAAGAAATTTATGGCAAGAACTGCCGATTGGTGGCTGAGTGTGTGAAGACAGGGAAGGTCGACTTACTGCGAAAAAAAATTCTGTATTGTTGTCGACGACAACAAATTAGTAAGATTCAGAATTGTATGCAATTTCTACTATCCGATTTTTGGTAAAATCTGGACAATGATTGTATGTCTTCCCTCCATATACCTCCATCTTTCTACCGTTATATTAAGCTTTCTCACGTTAATGTACAAACTACATCACACACTGATACTACTGGAAAACAACTGATATAATCCATTTTTCGATGATCTTTGGCTATCACGTGTGCCAATTTTCTCTCTCTGCCACATGACTGGTCGTTGGAAAATTCACAGTACACATGTTACCTAATCAAATGTAGACTTGCAGCGAAAATACTGTTGAATATTCTGATGTTGTTTATTGTTGTATGAAAAATGTGTCCATCGCAAATTATTATTTTCTTTGAAGTAGATATCGTTAGTAATCCAAACCAAATACCAGTTTCAGAAAACGTGTTATGAAACTTAAGTTACTTTCCATATAGGTCGCAACATGTATTGAACCTTTTTATCAGTAGACTGTTTTCGATTAGAAACTGCCCATTGTGTCTGTCTTTGTCTGCCTTTACTATAAACTAGTCAAATGAAGTAACTTTGAATGAAGGAGCTAAAAACTTAAATTAACATTGAAAAACGCTTTTACGAAGTGTAATGAAGTTTTAGAGTTTAGATTTTTCAAACAACTTATAGTTAATCAGAGTGTGAACTAATCTACAAACCTGTATTTAGAGCAGTGTTCCTCTGTTAAATGGGCACGAAGTTCTCCACGTCAGCGTGGTAATCGGGGTTAGGAAAGGGTATTTATCTTAGCGGGCAGATCGTTTTGTAAGTAGCCTTTTGGCCTGCCCCTAACTTATTAATGACGACAGTCTCTTTCCGCAAGAGACACGAATTAAGAAACTATGGATGACGTGGTATGCGATGTTGGATTACCCAATACCAAGTTCCTTCATTATTAAGGTCCTCGGTGCACATTGGTGATCATTCTGCTCATATGTAAACATCAGGTAGTCGACAGGAGTTACATTGCGGAGTGGCTACTAAGTTAGACACGAGTTGATACAAGTTTTGGAAAGCTGGTAACAGTTACAATTCCGAACCGCCTGAACACGATTAATTACTGGCGTATAAGTTTAGCACTATTATCTTCTATGTTGTCAAATATATAAACAAAATTCTAAGTTCGCTAACGAACGATATGTACTGCGCAGGAGAGAATTGAATTTGCAGTGTACAATTGACCCCCTACGTGGTACGTACTGGATGGTGACCTTTTGCAACTTTTAATTTAGCTCGGAACACAGGAAAAATATTTGCACTGTTTTCTGTTAGCGACTACATTCGCTTTTTCGTGAATCACTTTACGATATTTAATTCATGTGCTTGACGAGATGTAGACATGCTCTATCATTCTTTCTTATCCAGGTTACGTACATACTAAAAGTGACCACCTAGAAAAATTCACGTTGCATTGAATGTACTTGTTTGCTTCCTTAACGGGTGTGACAGACATAAAGGAAGGATGACATAAGACATCTCCGGTGACGATATAGCTGGAAATCGTGAGTGACAATTTAATATCTCCCAGTCATCAACATTTTTGTTTTCTAAAAACAAAGTCCTAAAAACAGATCTGATGATGGTCATTATAGACCGAAACCGGTAATCTGTTAACTAAAAGTTTGTGACCACAGAAGTAAATTAAAGGAAAAGTATTGTAGATATGGGCCACTGTTTTATTCGCGACACTGTCACAACTTGTGGAATTATGATCCACTTTTATGGTTATTATTTAGATAAATTAAAATTTACATTTTAGTTTAAAATGGTTGTCTTCGAAGCAGAAGTCTCATTTGCTCTGCACCCCCCTCAGATTCAATTTCAGTACATTAAACTGTCGTCGTCGTTGTTGTTGTTTTTGTATCTTTCCATTCCAGTCTTTGTTGTGTAAGCGTCTTCATCTGTGCGTAACTATCAGAATCTACACATCTGAACCTGCTCATCATACTGAAGCCTTGGAATCCCTCTTAGTTGCTCCCTCCCCCACTTTTTCCGTTACCAAACCATTCAGTTACACTTGTTTTGTTTTTGTTTATATTTAAAATAGATTATATGATTGAGATGCCTAGGTTCATAAGGGAGTAATAAATTTCTTTCTAGCTGTATTTCGCCAAGAACACATTGCTAGTTCAATTTTACTGCATCAAATGACAGCCACAAAAAACGGAGCAATATTCATAAACCGAATACGCTCTTCTCATCGTGACTATAGTGTGTAACAATATGAAGCCAAAAATAATTTTAGACAGTTGCGGAGATACGCCTCCGCAATTTGCTCGTAGATTCAAGAAAACGAGCTAAAATAATTTTAGAAAGAGCATCGTAACAACAACTATATCCTATGTGATAAAACAGTATGCTTAAAACTCACAATCTGTTATATAAATCCCCTATTACCTATGCATGGAAAATACTACCAGAGAAATGATTGGCATTGAACCCTCTAAAAATCATACATACATCAAACAACCGTCAGCACTCATCAGCAGCTACATCTTACCAAAAATCTGAAGGCAAATGAAAATTATGCAATATTGCTCACAGGCTATCATATAAGCGAGCCCTGATTAAATAAAGCTTTGTTTCAGAGTGCTAGTATTCAATACAACAATAACACGTCTTATCTGCTGGAAGGTGGCATTAGAAAAGATGCAAATTACTGTAGGCTTTAATATTCAACATGTATAGCACTTTCCTGTGTCATCACAAAAAAAATTTAGTGTGACTAGCGAATATGAAATTCTGCCTTCCGGAAATGATCAAGAAACTGCACATGAAATTTACATGTGCATAACTTTTCCAGATTGTTCCTTTGCTGTCTTAAATTTTCAGTGAGGAAAGTAAGTAATTCACAGGAGTATTTAATAGCAATTACGTAATGCTTTACTCACATTAGTCTTACGTCAGTTTAGAATACATTCCAGTTAGCTACATTGCAAAGTTAAATAAAGCTTTTATCTTGAAATAGTTTTCATCATAGCATCAATTCAATGAACTCTGATGCTCGGTTAAGGTCTACGCAAGATCTGTAGCAGAAGTGGGGTTCATAAAATGGCGGCTATACCTTTTACATATTCTAATAGGGTGTGGAAAGAAAATACGTACAACGAAGTATGAATTACGCGAGGAAATGCTCCGGAACCTAACTCGACCAATAGTTACAAGGCATCTTCAGTGGGTGTCAAAATAGCATCTAATTCATTATTTTTAAGTTAAATAGCTTTTCTCAGATTTAAAACTGGTTGAAAGTATGCAGTTTTGCTTTTGGTCACTGCCATACTATGTCACACAGAAAATGACAGTTACACTGCTATATGTTACAAATATTGACCAAAAGGAAAGCTGCAACCTTTCAACCATTATATGAATGCGTGGTGTCTGTTCTTTCAGACATGTCCGATAGAATAGACACGGCGCATTCATATAATTAATACGTCTAGCTGGACAATGGGTGCACTTTCTTCAGAGCCGTTGCACAAACACGCCCAACCTCCAATGGGAAACTGAGAGTTGGGAACAGTGACTGTAATGGACTGGGACTAGGGATAGGTGGCGCTCGGTAGGAATGTGGATAGTCCATGTGGTGTGCCGAGATCGTCCGTGCCATAGCTATAGCGCTTTGTCCCGGATGGCGCAGTGGTTAAGGCTCCTGCCTACTAAGCAGGAGATCCCAGGTTCGAATCTTGGTCCGGTGCTCATTTTCGCTCGTCGCCGCTGATTCCGCGTATTGTCACGCTGAAGCTGACAGCAGTGATCCCCTTCAATGTACACATAAACTTTCAACTAGTTTGAGACGTGAGGGAAAGGTGTTTGGCTTAAAAATAATGAATTAGACGCTGATCTGACACCCACTAAGATGGTAGGCAATTAAGGCGAAACGAATTTGCGAGCACAATACGAGGTGCTATCCAAAATTTTCGGGACTGGTGCTGCCATCTGTCGAAAACCTTACCTTTGGACTAATTGTCACCATCGCCCTCGAAGTAGTTCCCATCCTCACGTACACACCGGTCCCAGCACTTCTGCCACTGTTGGAACGTATTCTGGAAGTCCTGCTCTTTGAGGGTGTTAATGACCGCCAGCGCTGCTTCCTGAATCCGCTCTATGGTGTCGAACCGACGACCTTTCAACTTAAGTTTCAATTTTGGGAATAGCGCGAAGTCGCTAGGTGCCAAATCTGGGGAGTACGGTGGATGGGGTACAACCGCCATGTTGTTTTTTGCCAAAAAGGTCCTGGTGAACAAGGATGTGTGACAGGATGCGTTGTCGTGATGCAGCAGCCTGTTCGCTTGACGCCAAAGGTCGGCTCGTCGTCGCCGCACGTTTTCATGGAGCTGTCGCAAAACGTCACAGTAGTACGCCGAATTCGCTGTTCTGAGGGTGGGACGAATTCTTTGTGCACATTTCCCTTTGTATCAAAGAAAACGATTATCATGGTCTTCACTTTGCTCTTCACCTGTCTCGCTTTTTTGGGTCTTGGAGGGCCCGGACTCTTCCACTAGGATGATTGTTCCTTTGTCTCTGGGTCATGACCGTGAATCTAGCTCTGATCGTCGGTGGTAAACCGTGCCAAGAAGGTTGGATCATCAGATGCGGTCTGACGAAGGTCCATAGACACTTCAATACGCTGTGCCTTATGATGGGCAGTCAAGATCCCTGGAACAAATTTTGCGGTGACACGATGCATGCCCAATTCATCAGTCAACATTCGTTGACATGTCACATAACCAATGCCCAATTAAAAAAAAAAATGGTTCAAATGGTTCTGTGCAATATGGGACTTAACATCTGAGGCCATCAGCCCCCTACAACTTACAGCTACTTAAACCTAACTAACCTAAAAACATCACACAAATCCATGCCCGAGGCAGGATTCGAAACTGCGACCGTAGCAGTCGCGCGATTCCGGACTGAAGCGCCTAGAACCGCTCGGCCAATTCCCACTTCATTCACAAGGTCTTGAATGATTCGACGTCGATCGGCCCTGAACCGAGCAAGCCACTCAAACACACGCGTGCCCCAAACACTTGTTGAATCATTGCAAGGGTCTTTGTAGCACTTTTCCCGATATTCGCACAGAATTTTATACACACGCGCTGCTCTGTTCTCGGATCCATCGTATGTAAGTAGGCTGTTTAGGTTTTTTTATTGCTAACGCCACCTCTGTATGAAAATCACTGGCTGTGCTGTGTGCAGTCTGTGGCTGCTTTGCATTGTTGTAATACTCGCCATTGTAGTGTTAGGGAGCTGGTTGTGAACAGCGCGTAGCGTTGCGCAGTTGGAGGTGAGCCGCCAGCAGTGGTGGATGTGGGGAGAGAGATGGCGGAGTTTTGAAATTTGTCATGAACTGCTATATATATATATGATGATATTAAGGTAAATACATTGTTTGTTCTCTATTAATATCTTTCATTTGCTAACTATCCCTATCAGTAGTTAGTGCCTTCAGTAGTTTGAATCTTTTATTTAGCTAGCAGTAGTGGCGCTCGCTGTATTGCAGTAGCTTGAGTAGCGAAGATTTTTGTGAGGTAAGTGATTTGTAAAGGTATAGTTTAATGTTAGTCAGGGCCTTTCTTTTGTAGGGATTTTTGAAAGTCAGATTGCGTTGCGCTAAAAATATTGTGTTTCAGCTTAAGCACAGTCCCGTATAAATTTATAAAAAGGGGACGTTTCATATGTCGACCCTTAGCCGAGGATACCTCACTGGAATCTTCTGATTTTTTTCTTGTAGTTTGTGTAATTAGTGTAGCTTTTGTTTATTGCTAGCGCGTAATTGTAGAGAAAATCTCCTTTGTAGTTGCAGTCTTTCATTGTTGTACGGTAAAACAGTTGTGGCATGCATGTAGATTTGCACCAAGTATTTCGCAGCTGCAATTAACTAGATATTATTTTCAGTGTTATGTTAATGTGTTCTCTTATTTTTGGTCTCCAAATTGTGCTTTTCTGTGTTGTCGTGTGAAATACTGTGACAATAATGGCGTGTGAAAAACGTAACACTAGGCTCCAAAGTAAACTGAGAAATAATAGTGACGACGAGCGTAGCTTGCCAGCACCACTGTGTAATGAATTAACAGACATTAAAAGTAGTAATTTGGTAACTGTGCATAGGGAAATGGAGCGGGCGTCAAACAATGGCGTGGACAGTGAAACAATTAGTGCAGAGGGAAGCATTATCGATCGATCGGTCGGCAACAGCCCGCCTCAGGAATCGGGAATGACAGGACACAATTTTGCAAATATTGTAGATTCAGGTTTTGGATCCTCACCGTTTTCTCAAATAAGTCAAGACACATTTTCTGCTTGTCAAAATGTGAACGTTTCCGGTGCAAATTCACTGCCGAAAAGCACTGAGGAACATGTTCCAGACACTAGTGCATTGTTATTACAATTAATACAACAAATGGGACAAACACAACAAAAGCTTCAAAAGTTAGACACAATGGAACAAAATCTTCGAAAGTTAGACACAGTGGAACAAAATCTTAAAAAGTTAGACACAATGGAACAACACCAGAGACAAACACAGCAACAGTTAGACGCAATGGAACAAAATCTTCAAAAGTTAGACTCATTGGAGCAAACTCTTGAACAAACACGTGAGGATTTTACTGAGTTACATCACATTGAATCGAAATGTCAAAAAGTCTGTAATGACGTAAAAACACAAATTTGTGAGCATTTCCAACCTATTTTTTCGCGTCATGAAAATGCACTACAGAATCACGAAGCAGCCATAAAAGAACTGCAAACTATTGTTCATGAAAATCATGAGACCTTGCAAGCTAAATTCGACTCAGTTGCATCTACCGATTCGGTTACGCAACTTGCAAAAACTCAGGAAAACTTAAAGGACACAGTAGATACTCTGAAACTTGGTTCAGAAAAACACACTGAGGAAATAAGTACACTATCGGATAAAGTAGCCGAACTTTCAGATCAGTTCACTAACTTATCTACAAAGGTAGATGATGATCTGAATGACACAACACCTGTAGCCTTCACTGACACTGAAGAGTATGAAGAAATTAGAAAATTCAAACAAAATCAAAATCAAATCAATACACAGTACAAAAGAGAAATCCGGGAAGTACAAGATCAGTTGACGCAGGTAATACAAGAATTACATATTTCAGAGGACACTCGCGCTCCAGTACGGGAAGAGGGACATAGAAATACGGAACAACCACAAAATAATAACACAGGACATTTCGGAAATTATGAAAGAAATTGGCAAGGCGCATTGGATTTTGAGATGGAACCGCCGACACGACGTAACAATGACCGATATGCTACTCGCCGACACGATGATTTTGACTATAAGCTGTTCATTACTACACGTAAATTCAAAACGTTTAAGAATTCTGCCAACGACATTCATCCACAAGCGTGGCCCCATCAATTCTCTCATTGTTTTCCTCCCAACTGGTCATTGGAGCACAGGTTAGAATTTATGTGTGGCTACTTGGAGAATGAACCAGCTGTAAGAATGCGATCGGTCATTCACGATTGTCACAGTGAAGGAGAATTTTATCATGCCTTCCTCTCAGCGTATTGGTCTCAAGCTACACAAGACCGAGTAAAACACAGCATCATAATGATGAAACGTTTCGAACAATCTGAATTTTCCAGTCTTATGAAATATTTTGAAGGCATGTTGCAAAAGAATCAGTATCTTTCAAACCCATACAGCCCCTCAGAACTCATCCGCATTTGCTTAATCAAATTACCTGAACATTTACGGCATATTATTTTAGCAGGACGTTGCAAAGACAACATTGAAGCTTTTCAGGGACTGTTACAAGAACTGGAAATTGACACTGACAATCGCGGAACGCGAGAACAGGAGCACAACAATTACAGGTCACATCTGTCACAATTCCGCAATGACAGAAATAATACACGACAAGGCTATTCTTATAACGTAAATCGTGACCAAAACAGACACCACCCGTATGACAACCGTTGGCAGAGTAGTAATAATTACAGGGAAAGATCACCTCTCCGCAGTAATGACTATTACAGAGACAATCAGAGAAACAGGCAATATGGGAACCAAAATAATTATTATTACGGGAGACAGAATAACTTTAGACGCAACGGTCCAGTGCGCAGTTACGATTCAGGGAGAAATTCTCCACCACTTAACCGACAAGAAAGAAACTACAGGAACTACCGACATGACGACAGACGATGTGATCGTAACGACAGACCTGAATTGCATCAGAACTGGCGGGATTTAAACAGGGCAGGGCCTTCTCGTCAGAGTGAATTTGTAGAAGTTAGGTCTCCTAATTCCAATAACGACGGGCGCCAACAAAGGAACAGACAATGACTCGCACCGCAGGCAGCCGCGTGCGCCGGCTGGCTCAGAGAAAAATAACATAGACGCTAAAATTGAGAAAAATTCCAGTATTCTTTACCGACGTACACCGCATGACAATTGCATTCAAGTTCAAACTCTGAGTACTATGAAGAGTAAAGGATTTCACCACACTTCACATATAAAATCGCTTATTGAGAGATAATCTGCTTTTTAACTTAGTCTTTACCATAAAATTTTTCACTTTACATTACTAGTATGCTTTGTCAGACTTAGAATCTGTTAACATGCAACAATGTTTGAAGTTAAATATCCAGCCTAGAACCTAGGGAACATTTTTAAACAGAAATTACGAATGCATTGTTATAGTGAACAGACTACACAGTGTTGTATTTGTACATTCTTGCTTGTTAGTTGCACTATTACATAACGACTATCAGGCTTACATACTTAGGACACATACTGGTACTGCTAATGAGATTTTAATGCAACATTTTGGTTTACTTGAAATTTGGTGTATCATGAGGTAAGTACATTGACTTCTGCAGAACTTCGCTTTCGGAGGACGATAACTACGACACTTCCACAGAGATTATGTTGCGACAAGACGCACAGTTTAGCGCTGCAGTACACGCATTTGAGTGATTAATCTTATACTTAAAACACTTATTTTTAAAGATTTTTGAATTACAAAGAAAGTTTTCCGTGATACATTTCATTCCATTGCTGTAATTTGTAACACCTGAGGGTATAATTACGTTAATCCTCAGGGGGGTACACGCTTACTTTGTGTACCATGTGTTTGGCAAGCACAAGGAACCCTAGCTAATATGGTATTTGCTTATACAACTTTACACATCGGTACCATATTTCTCTAACACATAAATTACACAGCTATCTGATCATTTAACTGAGGGATAAACATTTTTTTTTACTATGTCAGTGACAGATGTTTACGCAATTACACAGATGGATAACTTCGCACTTATGAAACTGTATTTTATCTGTCCTTTGTGAACTGTTCATATATTTTTTGGAACCATTGTGATACTATGAGAGCTTTGAATGATATATTTGGTAAGGGAGCATGATTTTAAAGTACATTTGAGGTGGATGACACTATTTAAATGAGCAGAGAGTTTTTTAGATTTTGAAGTTATTGCAGAAAGCTAAGACGTTTTTGAGATTTGACTGAGGTGTTGTGATGTTATTTTTACGACGACGATGTGTATTATGCTGTTGAGGTATGTTTATGATCAATAAGATGATGCTACCGTATATGAGGAATTTGATTATGCTACGTATTTATTATGATGAATCGTACTTTAAGAGTTATGAAATGTGTGTGTATATGCGTGAATGTATCACAATGCTGGCGAAAATTTTTTGGACACTGTTATATTTACAGGATTTTTTTTCTACACATTTGTTACGCAAATTTTCGACCTGTGAAATGTTTATATGAGACTGTCACTGTAGCGGAAACTGCTGTCGTAAATATGTCGGTAAGAAAGGTAAGTGACCATGACGTAATGCGTTGCGAGTGGCCAGGTGTGCCAGTTGCCCGGAGAAAAAGCCATTAGGTGGAGAAAAAAAGAGGCCAATAACATCGCTTCTGACATTCCTTTGTACAAAGCATCGCAAAAACGACACGGTCGAACTTGAAAACATATGATTACACTGTGGAGCTCTTAATTTACGATATTTACTGAAATGCCTAATGAAATGATGAGAAATATTTGTACATCTGCACACCTGATTATGACAAGCGTCTTTCTACGAGAATTGAGAGAATTTCTACTAACTTATGAAAAGCCTCATGACTACTGAATTATATTTTTATGCTTTGCTTTTCATAGTTGCTTATTTCATTTGATATCTAGTTTCCAGCTGTGTTGCAGCATTAGTTTTATAAAATAAAATGCATTTGCTAATGTGAACACTTTCTGTCAACAGATCTATTAAATAATTATTTTATGATCCACATTCTTCGAAAAAGGAGCTCTTAGAATGGAAAGAACAATAAGAAGGGACTGATAACAATAACTGCATATATAATTTTCTTTTCAAGTACTGGGTAATTTTTTTGTAGAATTAGTTTTTGTGGTGCACCACTTTAATTACATAGTCATTAAGATGTGAATAGACATTTCCCTTATATGCATTGTTGTCTTTAGTGTACTATTTTTTCTGCTTGAGCTTTGTTATGTTTAGGTATAAATTATTATATTTTCTGCTGCTGGTTGCCAGGCATAGTGCTATTAAATTTCACTTTGTATTACTCTGTTAATCTAGTTTTACTACTGATTTATTTTTCTTGTTGCTGCACATTGGCTCATATTAGTTGTGATGTTGCATTGATGGTAATTTAGATTTACTGCAGCTTGCTTTGACAATTTCCATTTTTTTCATTGCTGTTTGTATTAATTGTTTTATGTGCTGCTGCATTGCCTCGTCCCTTAGTTTAGCATCTGAGCTCAGTAGATTTAAGTTAGCTTAAGAGGGGGTAGACTACATAAGAAACTGACTATGGACAATAGGGAAAAATTGCATTGAGAAGTTATATAAAAAATATTTGGGCCAAAATGAGTATTGTACACTGAGAAATAATTATTTTGAAAGAAATATGAATAGAATACAGAAAGCAGGTATAGATAGGACTTTTTGGGAATAATGATGAACGAAGGGAGATCTCCAGGAACAAAAAAGGTTTTGTTCGCAAAATACTGCAGTACCAAAAGTTACACTGAAAACGAACCCTGTCCTTTCCATTGTGTTATCCCACTATCTGTTTGTGTACCCTTGTGTATTTGTTTTCTTCCTGTCTCTGTGTGCTGTTTCATAGAATTTTCTTCTCTTCTAATACTAAGCTACATTCACTATGATGAGGAATACTGTTATCCTCAAATATAATTGGCATTAATAATATGTTATTTACCTTGTAAATATGCTTCGACATTATTTATTCTGTTTTGTTTTAATGCTCATGTGTAAAGTTGATGATTCAAAAGTTATTCTGATCTTTTATGTATTTACTTATGTCATTATTTCTGTAACACTGATGTACATATTTTTTTCTTTTGTAAAGCCCATATTACTACAAATGTTATCTGTATTGTTATGTTCTTTAATGATGTATTTTGTACCTTTGTAATTGTATTCTTATGTTATAAAATTGTATAGACACCAGTTCATCATATTATTAACTTGTAAGTTACATTTCACTGCACACGTTTTTGTTGGTCATAGTATATGGACAATATGTGAGAAGTAGGGATTGTTAGTGTTTGTACCTGTGTTAATAATTCAGCAAGGGACTGGATAACAGCATTGTTGGTTCTAAGGACAATTCCAAAAACTTTGTGAGTGCACAAGTGGTGGTTATGGACTTGCTCTATTCTCCGCAAGACTCTTCGATGGTGATTGTGTACCTGCACAGTCACAACAGATGGCTGCTGGCCATCTCTACAAGGACTACAGTGGGTCTACATCTTTGATGACCCACCAGTACCATTATTTCTACAAAGGAATACAGTGGGTCTGCACCTCTGGTGGCCCACCAGTACCGTAATCTCTACCAGGACTACAGTGGGTCTGCTCTGTGATGACCTAACTACCAATATTCTTCAAAACGTCGACTGACTCTGCTGTGGGTTTACTCTGTTGTGGCCCATTACCTGTCTGCATGTCGAGTCAGCACTGTCTTTCCGTTGGAAGGACAACACTAATTCTTCAAGACTGCATGGAAATCCACTACTTCTGTGTGCAATTTCTTTTACTAATGAGACTTTGTGAAAAAAAAACAACTGTAATTACTATTATGATGAATGATCAGGACTATCTTTATGGACTGTGAGAAAATTGTAGCTCTTGACCAACATTGTATCAATAAGTGTGTGCATTTTATTTCTTTGTTATTGTAATTATGAAAAATTTTATCAAATCATTATTGGGCACTGCCCAAAACAACTTGTAAAATTTTTTGTGGGTAGCATGGGGGCTATGTAAGTAGGCTGTTTAGGTTTCTTTTATTGGTAACGCCACCTCTGTATGAAAATCACTGGCTGTGCTGTGTGCAGTCTGTGGCTGCTTTGCATTGTTGTAATACTCGCCATTGTAGTGTTAGGGAGCTGGCTGTGAACAGCGCGTAGCGTTGCGCAGTTGGAGGTGAGCCGCCAGCAGTGGTGGATGTGGGGTGAGAGATGGCGGAGTTTTGAAATTTGTCATGAACTGCTATATATATATATATATATATATATATATATATATATATATATATATATATATGATATTAAGGTAAATACATTGTTTGTTCTCTATTAATATCTTTCATTTGCTAACTATCCCTATCAGTAGTTAGTGCCTTCAGTAGTTTGAATCTTTTATTTAGCTGGTAGTAGTGGCGCTCGCTGTATTGCAGTAGCTTTAGTAGCGAAGATTTTTGTGAGGTAAGTGATTTGTAAAAGGTATAGTTTAATGTTAGTCAGGGCCTTTCTTTTGTAGGGATTTTTGAAAGTCAGATTGCGTTGCGCTAAAAATATTGTGTTTCAGCTTAAGCACAGTCCCGTATAAATTGTTAAAAAGGGGACGTTTCACGTAAAACAGCCACACACCAAACACTGAGTATTATGGAAATCACTGTGGAGACACAACACGTCCTCGCAGCTGAATGCCACTCGGCACACTGATTCATCAGATATGCAGCTCTCGCCACCTAGCGGTGCAAAGATCTACAACTATTTTCCAGATGGCAGCACCAGTCCCGAAAATTTTGGATTCTACCTCGTATATATAAAAAGAAGTGCAGCATACAAACGCAGTTTTTCTGTTTGAGCTACTGCATTTTATATACACCTTCTGGGCGAAAATGCAGCACAAGGACATTGAAAACAGAATCGTGTAACTTGTGTGTGGAAACGGCGATGAGTTTCCATTACAACAAAACAGAGGAAAAATAAATACTGACAGACCAAATAAAAAAAAATTAGCATATGTTGAACTGAAATCGTTCCGAACCATAAAACCTGATGCTTGATGGAAGAAGAAAAAGACTAAGCTTCTAATAGTCAAGACAAACAAAGAAGGCCCAGTTGACTGTGGCCTCATTAGACACTGAAGTGGATGAGGGAGGACAAGTTTGGTAATTTCATGTAAGCAGCCATTCTGACATCCGCTTGATGAGCTTCCGGTAAACGGTGGCGAACTTAAATCAGGATGAGCGGAAGAGGATTAGAATCGCCCTGCTGCAGATACGAGGCCAGTTTGATTAAGCACTGAGCCATCTCGCTTGCTGCTCGATTTCTCTGCAGTAACGAGGTGTGGGATTTACACCGCTACTTCAGACTGACCCAGAGAGAGAGACGTGTGGCCCTGTAGAGAGGCCGCGAGATTTACGCAGCTCATCCGCCAGCGAGCTGCCGTTTGCCCGGTGGGCGCGGTGCTGCGCTTCCCTGCTGACCATTCCAGCCACGAATCGGGTAAAGGTCTGCTGACTCCCTCATCTGCCAACTGCTGCGCTTCCTTCCTCCGGTAGGGGAAGACGGGGGTGGGGGAAGGGTGGGGTGGGGAGCGGAGGGGGTGGTCCTGGCGGGTGAAAAGGGTGCGTGGCTGGGCCGCTCGTAATTGCTGTGGCACGGCCCACACTGCGCGGAGGGGTGGAGAGACCGATAATTAAAACATAAAACCTGGCAGGCCTATTCCGCAGCCTGTGCTTCTTCGCAGAGTTCCTCTAACAATTACTAACTTATACCTCCATTAGAATTCAATAGACCCTTTACTAACGGAAAGGAAATTTCAATTTCGCCCAGAAATCGGGTGCGCCTCTTCCTTTTATTAAGAGAATTTGCAGACGGAATAAAATGCAACGGTGACTCTAGCGCGACTTTCTTCATTACGGCGTAATTTGCAGTGACTCAAACTTCTGCGTCGGACACGCGACTTAAAAAATAAAAAAAAAGTGCTTCTATGCTGTGAATATCTTGCGATTTCTGTTTCTCTCCCGTGTTATAATAACTCTGTTTTTCGAAATCCATAGCTGCGAATGATTATTATTAAGTCTATTACTCTAGATCACTTAAAAACTTCAGAAAATTTTTGCGAGGTAGAGGTAGAAATTTATATATTGTACTTTTAATTACCTGTCAACTGTCTTTTCGCCCGCCAGAGGGAAATAATCACGGGTGTGAGGGTAAAATTGGCACATTACTTGTAACATGTGTCTGCAGTCCTTGCGAATCGTCGAAAGAACGTCATATTACGATAATGGCTACAGAAGTTTTTAATTTTCTGTTGCCAGACAACTACAAGCGAACAGCTCGTTAACTATAGAAAAGAAGAATAAATTTTTCGTTCATTTGGAGAACATTTCTATATGGCCGTGAAAGACGAAAATTGTCAAAGGCAGAAAGCTCCAAGCTCCTATGGATATGTGTTTTTGGAAAACACTAACGAGGAACAGATAGGCACAAATAAATATCAATGTAGATGTTCTAAAAGTATTCAGTAAGAAGGGAAACATCACAGCAGTTAGTAAAAAATGAAAACATAACATAAATTTTTATCAGACGTATTGGAAGGAGAAAGTTTGGGGAACAAAAGCGGCCAAAAATCAATTGTAAGCAACAAATTGCCAAAATTATCAATAAATGAAAAAGACACTAAAATACGTATAAGGGAAGACGATTGCAGCGACAGTCTTTAGAAGATGAAGACGATGCTGGCGTTGCCGCTGCTGCTGGTGATGATGAAATTATGAAGAATAATTATACCAGTATTATAATACTGTAACAATTATTTGTACTTGACAATGGCGTAACGCCGAAAATGTAGTACCAAAATAAAAAATTCTGCAGTCACAAACTTCTTATGACGTCCTTTCGAAAGTAGTAATTAGTGATGGTAGAGCCTGTTTTTCCAGCGTGAGGCTGACGTTGTTTATAGTTTAATGATTGCACTTGGGGAATGACATATGGCGAAAACGAATTGTTAGCTCTAATAAACAGCTGATAAACAGGCTTTACAATAAATTAAGTGGATGATTAAACTATGTACGTGTGGTCATTAGCTTTCTCAACCTTAGTTTCAGGGTATGTAACCTGGTCGTTACATACTGTGGAAAAATGTTTCAGTGTCGTTGCATGTCATACTTACCATCAACTACTCTTCTTGTGTCTTAGCCTGACACAAATTAGGCACGTGGCTGCCTCCTAGAACGTAGCACAAAGATACCGACGCTATGTCGAAGTTACGAAAGATTGTAGATAGTTAACGTTACGATTGTAAGTAACAAAGGTTTGGGTCTGTACAAATGAATACAAACGGAATCGTCTTAAACAATACAACTGGAGTTCCAAAAAGAAACTTCAGGTTTCGAAATCGAAATACAGCCTCAATTAAGCCATCAGTCAGAACAGTTATTTCTCTTAGTGGACCAAAGGCCAGCCTCATGTGACCTGATTGCCACGACATGTGGAATCGTGGCTGACGCAAGCGAGGTTATTTAGTATCTAGATGCCACTCTTCAGTTAGGTTCCCGTCATCGTTGAAGAGGAAGGATATTCGAACTCTGATGAAAAGGATCAGTTACTGTGAGAATTGACAATATATACTTAAAACTTTTACTGAAAGATACAAATATTACAAGATGCCTCAGTCAAATGTCCAGAAGAAGTGAAAAATAAGGTATTTCCTACTACATTGCCTGAAAAAGAGAGGAAAGCACACATAAATGGAGGAGGAAACTGATTGAAACTTCATGAGTTGAAAGGATATGTGATGTTACTTGAGTTGAAAGTCGAGTCAAATTTACGAAGAACTTCACAGTATGAGCCCACATATAAGTACCACATACCAATCACTCTGTCCTGGGAACATGGGCTGATTCAGTTCGGAAAGGTGTCATTAGGCTAGACAAATCGTGACTTGTAGCTGGTCCTCGATATCTTGGCTTAGGATTCTGGCACTGGGGCGAAATAGACGTCAGAGCTGGTCTCTCACATACTCTATCGATGACAGATAAGGGGATTTTACTGGACACTGACACTGACAGTTCGTAGAGGTGTTGGCAGCTTTCAACTGCGAAGTGCTAACGGCTGCAGAAGCAAACAGTAGCTGCCTTCAGAGCTGTAACAACACTGAGGCGTTGCCATAGAAACGTTTACAAAATCGCGTTACGTTCTTGGTTAAAGCAGACTCGCAAAGCTGCTGCAACCAGCTTACGCCGAATCGACTGTAAACATCATACACAGTTCATAGAGACACGTGCCATTTGTGTACAAGCATTTTCCTGATGAAAAGTGGTACTACGATACTGTATGTTGAGAGTTAAAAGATGAGGACGCAGGATGACTGTGACGTGCCATTGTGGCATCAGAGTTTCCTGAATCACTCACTACCAGCCATGACCTGAAGTCGCACCCGGCGGGTCCCCACACCATGACACCATCAGCGACGCCACCGTGCCTCTCCAAAACAACTGAGGAGTGGAACCTCTCCTCAGTTCGACCGCTATACTCGCTGACGGTGGTCATAGCTGAACACAGTGCACCATCTATCACGTGCATGCTCTCTGTCACGACGCCACTCCAGGTACAGCCGTTTGTGTTGCGGTGCATGAAACGGTAATTCCCTTGTCCGGTTACTGCTAATTTCGACCAATGGTGCAGATGATACAGAATGGTGCAAGAAGTGCATTACCTGTTCTTGGATGACTGGCCCAGATGCGGAGGGACTACGATACGCTTGGTGCACGACGCGGTGAACATCCCTTGTGGTGATCAAATATGATCGCCCGTAACCTTGACGACGAGTATGACTGCCCATGCTGTCCAGCATCTGTTCCCTGTCACATCCGAATGTCTCACAAACCTCGATAATCCACGATTCAGCAGGTGGCCAAATGGGAACCTAGAATGAGGCCCCTTTCACCCCTGTCAGGCGGCATCTCCATGTAGCTGTTCATGCTCCTTATACACCCTACCAGATCTGATAACAACATTAAACGTGAATAACTCTAAGACACTTGTGATCTTTCTACTTGTCAGAGAGAATTGTAACTCTGTTCAATTACATACCCGCGGATTGTGTGAACATACACGAAGTTACGTTTACTTCACGTTTTCAAGCGGGCAGTGTATTTACTCATTGTGAATGGGTTTTGGATGCACTGCTCAAACTGATACATTGTATATAGGTGATAAAAGGTGACAGTTTGGTTATTTTTATGGATGAGAAGAGAAATGTTTAAAATGCGCACAGAACTTAGGAAATATATAAAACTATAGGTGGCGATAGGTTGTACATCCTCTACATTACTTAATGAACTATTCTTGCTTCTGTTGCGAACTCAAGACCATACCTATGGGTACTTGGCGCGAATTTCAAATGTCTCTGAGCACTATGGGACTCAACTTCTGAGGTCATTAGTCCCCTAGAACTTAGAACTACACTCCTGGAAATGGGAAAAAAGAACACATTGCCACCGGTGTGTCAGACCCACCATACTTGCTCCGGACACTGCGAGAGGGCTGTACAAGCAATGATCACACGCACGGCACAGCGGACACACCAGGAACCGCGGTGTTGGCCGTCGAATGGCGCTAGCTACGCAGCATTTGTGCACCGCCGCCGTCAGTGTCAGCCAGTTTCCCGTGGCATACGGAGCTCCATCGCAATCTTTAACACTGGTAGCTTGCCGCGACAGCGTGGACGTGAACCGTATGTGCAGTTGACGGACTTTGAGCGAGGGCGTATAATGGGCATGCGGGAGGCCGGGTGGACGTACCGCCGAATTGCTCAACACGTGGGGCGTGAGGTCTCCACAGTACATCGATGTTGTCGCCAGTGGTCGGCGGAAGGTGCACGTGCCCGTCGACCTGGGACCGGACCGCAGCGACGCACGGATGCACGCCAAGACCGTAGGATCCTACGCAGTGCCGTAGGGGACCGCACCGCCACTTCCCAGCAAATTAGGGACACTGTTGCTCCTGGGGTATCGGCGAGGACCATTCGCAACCGTCTCCATGAAGCTGGGCTACGGTCCCGCACACCGTTAGGCCGTCTTCCGCTCACGCCCCAACATCGTGCAGCCCGCCTCCAGTGGTGTCGCGACAGGCGTGAATGGAGGGACGAATGGAGACGTGTCGTCTTCAGCGATGAGTGTCGCTTCTGCCTTGGTGCCAATGATGGTCGTATGCGTGTTTGGCGCCGTGCAGGTGAGCGCCACAATCAGGACTGCATACGACCGAGGCACACAGGGCCAACACCCGGCATCATGGTGTGGGGAGCGATCTCCTACACTGGCCGTACACCACTGGTGATCGTCGAGGGGACACTGAATAGTGCACGGTACATCCAAACCGTCATCGAACCCATCGTTCTACCATTCCTAGACCGGCAAGGGAACTTGCTGTTCCAACAGGACAATGCACGTCCGCATGTATCCCGTGCCACCCAACGTGCTCTAGAAGGTGTAAGTCAACTAACCTGGCCAGCAAGATCTCCGGATCTGTCCCCCATTGAGCATGTTTGGGACTGGATGAAGCGTCGTCTCACGCGGTCTGCACGTCCAGCACGAACGCTGGTCCAACTGAGGCGCCAGGTGGAAATGGCATGGCAAGCCGTTCCACAGGACTACATCCAGCATCTCTACGATCGTCTCCATGGGAGAATAGCAGCCTGCATTGCTGCGAAAGGTGGATATACACTGTACTAGTGCCGACATTGTGCATGCTCTGTTGCCTGTGTCTATGTGCCTGTGGTTCTGTCAGTGTGATCATGTGATGTATCTGACCCCAGGAATGGGTCAATAAAGTTTCCCCTTCCTGGGACAATGAATTCACGGTGTTCTTATTTCAATTTCCAGGAGTGTAGTTAAACCTAACTAACCTAAGGACATCACACACATCCACGCCCGAGGCAGGCTTCGTACCTGCGACCGTAGCGGACTCGCGGTTCCAGACTGCAGCACGTAGAACCGCACGGCCACTTCGGCCGGCGCGCGAATTTCAAGATTAGTAGTGGAATTACGTGGGATATGCCGATTTAGTACGTAGGGGCTTACAATACTAAATATACTCTCCTTATATTCAACATCACATCCGCTTGCTGCATTACATTATCTGTATCCCTGCCTTCTATCTTCACATTCTGGTTTTTCACTATGAATGTTTTCATCGAGAAAGTCCTCCAGCTCTGATCAATTCATAACTTACCAAACCAGCAGCGGCAGTACCACAGACTATCTACCAACTCTTTCGTATCACCCTGTAACATGTCTCGAGATAAAATCGTGAAATAATAAATTAGTCATATCTCACATTTCATTATTTCAATTTCTTACTGTTACTTGAATAATATTAATATCTCACAGCTTAGAGATGGTAGGTAGCAATTCGCCTCCACCTGGGAAATAATAAAATAAGGGATAAGAAATCCCATTGTGTTGCAACATATTGATTCAACAAACATCAACAAGGACATAGGTTATAGACTAAATTTTCTGTACACTCATTCCGATACCGTTGTAGCAAATATATTAATGTACGTCTGATGTATAGGATTTATTAAACTGTTTCATTTCTTTTCCACATGACAGAATAATGCTTCCTTGGCTCATAACACAAAAATGCTGAAAGAAAATGTTATTTTACCTTCGCGACAAAGTATCTGACAAATAAGTGATTAATTTAGCAGAAACTTCTATCTAACGCCACTAAATTTTTCCTTAATTTATTTAAGGATCTTGAGGCGCAAGTTCTGTGCAACACGTACTTCCATTATTAATTAATGCGAGTAGAATGACGCTGAAAATAAACCGATTATAAATTCTGTTTCAGCAGACGCTTAATTAGCTGTGAAACGTTTGATGCGCTGGATGTCTTTATCATACCTTGATTGCTTCATCACAAATTATATTACTGTAAACTCACAGCTGTGTAAAATTGCGTCGGATTTTCCGAACAATTACCTACATAGTCTCATCTCTTCTGATCTCTCAAGGTAACGAACTTTCTGCGGAGTGTTATATGCAGCTGCTTGCGCTTTACCAGATTACAAAACTAAACTGTGCCCGAACAGACCTCGGAAGGTCCAACGGTACCACGCGTCATCTTCAGCCGAAAGGCGTCACTGGATGCGGATAGGGAGGGACATATGGTCAGCACACCGCTCTCCTGGCCGTTGGCAGTTATCGTGACCAGAGCCGCTACTTCTCAGTCAAGGAGCTCCTAAATTGGCATTACAAGGGCTGAGTCCACCCCACTCGCTAACAGCGCACGGCACACCCGGACGGTAACCCATCCAGATATTAGCCACGCCCGACAGCTCTTAATTTGGGTGATCTGAAATAAACCGTTGTTACCACTGCGGCAAGGCCGTTGGACCAGATTTCAAGTCGTCCGTTAATTCTCTCCTAAAGAGACAAATATTGTGTACGCCTTACAGTTATATCTGTATGTTTCATATGTGAGAGCGGCTGTAATGTCTCATGAGAGCAATATGTGATCTTTCAACAGGCCCTGGTAGGATCTCTATGTTTCCATGATCGGGTTTGAGGTTTTAAAAATCATTTTCAAATGTTTCCTTTAAGACGCTGTGAGAGAAGCTCAACTGTATATAGAGGAAATCATTTTACAGCTCTACACATTAAAACTAAGTGTACCTCAGTTCTTTCATGAAGTCGTGTTTCACTCTTAGGCCTACAGTTCATGAAAGGATGGAAAAAAGGATTTGCAATTATCTGGTAAAGCCAAGAATAACTGACAAAATCTGAAAGTACCGACGCGCACAATTTAACGTAGTAACATAACAGGTTTATCTGCGAAAAAGCAGCTGTTGTTGTGGGCAGTAAATATCTCTCTGCTTTGTACCTATTATTACTTACTGGCAAGTTTCACTGTACCAAGAAATGCCTCGTGGACACTGTGACTTAACTATTACACCTCGTTACCTAGTCTGGAGGTCCAGATCTACAGTTTATCTTCATATTTTGCAATTAGTGCTGATATTTTTTGTGTGACCAAAGGTGGAAATAATTGATAAACTTATCTCGGTATTCATATTTATTCATTAATTGGAAAAAATGGGATGCTGGATGAAAATTCGACATACACGAAATCAGAGTTGCGAACATAAAGTACGGAAGCCACACGTGTGCCACACATCGTGTGTCTATCTTAAGCTCCCAAGCGCAGTCAACCTTTAAAGAGGCAGCGCTAGCACGTGAGTAAATGTTAGATTGTCAAGGGAGCTGCACGTTTCATTGACCACATAACTGGTGTACCATTTATTATAATATACGAGGTGCTGGTGATAAGATCTTCTCTGCAACTTTCAAGATAGTAGGTGAAAGGCTTATTTATCTGAATAGGTAAATGTAAGAAACATTATTCGTTGTGTGGAATAGCGTGTGACCAGTTGAGAATTTGGGTGGGAGGGGAAGCGTGTCTGGATGGCCGAGATGGTTAACGAGACTGCTCTCGTAGATCGAGAGTTTCGAATTCCGGTTCGGCCCAAATTTTCAACTTTCACTAACGAATTACTTCAGTGCCCAGTTGCGGCTGATGCCAGTCTCTCCCTTGAATTATTGATAGTTCATGTACTTATTTACCACAGAATTACAGCAAAAAAGTAACTTTTTTAAACAAAACATTATTTTTCCTGTCATGTAGCTAATGTATTTACGCGCAACCAACTACATTCAACTCAGTTTAAATCAAATCGAGGGGAGTCCTATGTGCTGTGTTCAGATCGACGTTTTCGTAGCGGAAGGTTTATCTAAGAGATGTGCTGCAACGAGTGCTCATTTATTAGTAGACTACAGTATCGCACCATGGAGTGAGGATGCTTCGTTCGGCTTATCGTGAGTTTTTATCGTGTTATTTCACGAGGACACGGTGAACCACTTTATAGTATACACACAACTGCCTCGATATCATTTACATGCGATACGTTTTTCAACGGCTTCCAGGACGTGCCCATTCAGCCATCTCAATAGTGGAATCTGATACGAACGTAAGGTCAGCACAACGAAGTCCTCGAGCGGAGAAAATCATGCGTTTTCCTTAATCACTACCGTACATGTTTACTGTAATGTCACCGTGTATTTAATGGCCACTGGATGGCAAGTGCTATAATATTACATCCGGTTCATTTTAACATGCACTGGGTGCGCTAGTTCACGCAACTGCGCATAGCTGTCCACCTCTTACGTATTCATGGTCATACGAGATGCGTCGGTGCGTCTTCGTAACGACCTACCGGACTGGCCACCTTAAATATGTTCTCCAATGACGGAGATACAATTACGGGGAAATTTTCTGTAATTTACAGAGTTCCTAATCTATCTTTTTCTAGGAGTACGCCAAGAAATACTTGTTTTCCATTCTTTAATCATGTGTTTTTACAAAATAATCTAGTGCACTTCACTTTCTCAACATCGAGAGGTGAGGTGTATCGTGGAGCGATAAGCTGTCTCT
Organism: Schistocerca nitens; assembly: GCF_023898315.1. Classification (NCBI taxonomy): domain Eukaryota; kingdom Metazoa; phylum Arthropoda; class Insecta; order Orthoptera; family Acrididae; genus Schistocerca; species Schistocerca nitens. The sequence continues at coordinate 418,483,186 of NC_064617.1, read as the reverse complement.
AAGCGCTGTTTGAAGTCCTCTGGGGTGTAGGTTCAATAACATAAAAACGATTCTTTAGACAACCCCATTAAACTTACCTATTGCTGTTAAATAAGGAGATCGTGAGTCCGGCCTAACAACCCTATAGGAAATCTCTTGTTCCACAATATCACACACAGTAAGGGCTGCTTGGTAGGTTGGTTGATTTGGGAGAAGGGGGTCGTACAGAGAGGTAGTAAAGGCTGGATGACCATTTTGACACCCTCTGATGTCTACAACAACAATTCCATAAGGAACACCAAAACAAACTGTTAATACGAGGGCTATTCCGAAGTGAGAAACGATTGGTCGCGAAATGGAAACCACTGTGAAAATCCAACGAGAATTTTCATAGACGTTTTGGGCGGTGTCTCTAGTGTGTCCGTCGATCGCATCAAGACGCTCTTTCCAGTTGTGGGCGCACTGTGAGCGAGTAAAGGTGCCTAGAACAATGTCTCCCGCCAAGTAGGAGGGCCACCTGTGAGTATTCGCCTTAATGAATGCAGCCCTCCTAACACGACTGCTACGCACTTCCTTCTTCATGGTAATTCTTAGTCGTACTCTGCAGGGGCAGTGAAGACGTTCCTGTAGCCTTTTCGATGGGGAGTGTTCCATCACACACAACATAGCCCTAATTAGCTCGTCCTGAGTATTATTTCTGTTGACATGAAACGCTGGATACGGAGACAGCACTTGGGCGCTATAGACCAGCATAGAGAATTATCGCCAGCCGGAGTGGCTGTGCGGTTCTAGGAGCTACAGTCTGGAGCCGAGCAACCGCTACGGTCGCAGGTACGAATCCTGCCTCGGGCATGGATGTGTGTGATGTCCTTAGGTTAGTTAGGTTTAATTAGTTCGAAGTTCTAGGCGACTGATGACCTCAGAAATTAAATTGCATAGTGCTCAGAGCCATTTTGAACCAGAGAACTATCGGAAAGCACATTCGGCTGCCTTCTATGACGATGGTGTTGGAAGTTTGGTATAACGCTCCGAGAAACGTTTAAGTCGGAGAAGCGACTATGTAGAGAAGTACCTGGAAGGTGCAGTTACATGTGCAGAAAAAAAAGCCAGTTGTGATTTTCACTGTGGTTTCCATTTCGCGACCGATCGTTCCTTACTTTCCGAACAACCCTCGTAGATTCAAATCGTATATCGCTCTGAACAAAAATATTTCGATATACTCGTATATGCGTTTGCTGTAAGAGCGCCTGCGTTTGACAATGGAAACGTGCTACTGTCGTGAGCACCTACGGAATGAGGTAGAAGGACACTGAAACTACCACTAGGCACTAAATGGTTGGACAGCCGCGACTCTTCAAAGAACGTCAGGTTCGGAGTCTTGTCTACTCTGTAAAGTAGGGTAGATGATGATGATGTGTGACACCTCTACCGAAAGTGCACTACGCTGGTGCACGCACAAGTGTTTCGGAGCACATCGTTCAACGTATATTGTTGAAGATGGAACTCCGAAGCAGACCAGGACTACGCGTTCAAATGTTGACCCACCGATATTGTCAATTATAATTGCGGTGGGCACGAGACCATCAGTATTCATGGATCAGTGGAAACGTTTCGACTTTTATGGTGATTAACGTTTTTGCTGCACTAGGTCGATAGTCGTCTCGATAAATGGCGTCATCGAGGTGAACGGCAGCTCGAAACGTGCAGTGCGCCATGGACGGAGGCTGGTGAGAGCAGTATTTTCCTATGGAAGACATTCTCTGCTCTTGCATAGAACCTGCGGTACTAATTGAAGACATACTGACAGCTGCGAACCAACTGAGTCCCTTCAAGCTTGATGTCTTCTGCCACGCCGATGTAATCATTCAGCAGTACAAGTGTCCATGTCTCAGAGCCAGAACAGTTCTTCACTGGTTTGAGGAGCATTATCATGAACTCACGTTGACGTCTCAGCGACCAGATTCGCCTCACGTATACTCTACGGAACACATCTGGGTCGCTACTTGCAGCCATTACCGCATACGCCAATCAGCGGCCCGTTATTTACGCGAATTACATGATCTGTGCGTGGACGTCTAATGACACCTACCTCTACAAACCTACTAGCAAACTGTCGGATCCTTCATACGCAGAACCAGTGATGTATTTCGTTCCAAAGACGGATAACCAAGCTATCAAGCAAGTGGTCATCATGTTTGGGCTCATCAGTATATGTTTCATATCGATGAGAACTGCATAAAGACGGTAATAATTATTAATCAGTGAACTAAGTTTTCGAGTGTGCAATGGACGCAGACCAGTGGCTCATAATAAAACAACGCGTCTGTTGCAAAGTCTTGAACTGGATCGTCTTAGTCACTGAACTGGAATTGTTTCGTGGGTCGCAGGAAGTAGGATATTGTAAAGATTTTCAGCCTTTCCGATGTCATTACCTCCGACTTCAGTCAGATATTACTCCCCCACCCGCAGCATCAACAACATTAGCGGCTCTGAGCACTATGGGACTTAACATCTATGGTCATCAGTCCCCTAGAACTTAGAACTACTAAAACCTAACTAAGGACAGCACAGAACACCCAGTCATCACGAGGCAGAGAAAATCCCTGACCCCGCCGGGTATCGAACCCGGGAACCCGGGCGTGGGAAGCGAGAACGCTACCGCACGACCACGAGCTGCGGACAACAACAACATTAGCGGCTAACTGAACTTGCAATAAAATGAATTTTATCTGAAAACATTTTCAAAATCACGAAGATTATTGGTATTTTTTTTGGGGGGTAGATGGCTTATTAAAATAATAACCAATAAGTCAGCGACATAGTGGTTGTTGCTCATTTTTAACAACCTATTTCATTAAGCAATTCTCAGTCCATTCGAGTGCTTCCTAGGATTCCTCTTTAGAAGGGAAAGCTGTCTATCTACACTGAGGGTAGACACTTGCTACAAAACTTACTTCCTCTGCACCACTACTCTCCATAGCGACCCTTGTTTCACCTACAGCCTTCACCCTGAACCAAAATCTATCCAGATAAAATGTGTGCACTATAGTTTCTTGATTCACCTTTACATTACTTTTAAACTATCAGAAATTGGAATACTTCAGGATGACAGTGCACAGTGTATGACCATAGCCTCTAACAGTAATAATTATATTCTGTAGGGACTTGGCGAAGAAGTAGTATTCATTACATACTACTGTTGTATTGTGCTGTTAATTAGTTCGTGTATTTTTTTGTGAAATAAATAATGAAGCAATGTCTGGTCAATTACGGGAACTACCTACTACTCCGAGAAGCCACTTTCATAAGTTATTGAAGCATATGCGACGTACATGTCTCAATTTTACTGTTATAATGCTTCGTAAAAATTATAAATTATGTATACAGAGTGAAAAGTATTTAAACCGACAAACTCTGGGAGGTTGTAGGGGACATCAAAACAAATATTTTTCCCTAATGCCATTTTTTCCTATGAGGAGTATTTAAACCGGTGGACGCCCTATTATGCTCTTCAGTTGTTAGAGGCCGTATTACGATCTTCAGTTGTAGGCAACTGCTGTCAACCGGTGTAGTAGCGCATTGTCTCTGTTTACTAATGAAGCGATACACCTGAAGTGAGCGCACTGATATGGTTGGTGCGTACTACGTAGCGCACCACAAAGGATGAGATGCACAGCGGGTTTATCAACAACAATATCCTAATCACCGTATCCCGCATCAAACGACCATTGCTGCTGTATACTAATGTCTGCGTGAGACCGGGTCATTTAGCAGGTTACCTGGACAGGGACGCCGTCGCACGGTAAGAACGCTGCAACTTGAGGAAGCTATCTTGCAGCATGTGGAGCGGGATCCTTCAATCGGCACTTGTGCAATTGCACGTAACATGGGGACGAATCAGACGAATGTAAGAACACTCCTTCGAGAGCAATTGTTACGTCCATTTCACTTACAGCATTTCCACAACCTGGAACCAGTTGATTATCCACCCAGAACACAATTTTCGCATAGGTACCTGGAACAGTGTGAAATGAAACCTACGTTTCCATCCTCTGTGTTGTTTACCGATGAAGCAACGTTCGGGCGTGATGGAGTCTTCAACATGCACAATTCGCATGTTTGGAGTGAGGATAACCCACATGCTACAGTTACTAGCGCTCATCAAGTGCGGTTATTCATTAATGTGTGGTTCGGTGTTGTTGGGGACTGTTTAATTGGGCCTTATGTGCTACATAGGCCATTAAATGGCAGGCACTATTACAATTTCCTCGCCAGAGCATTGCCAGCATTGCTGGAAGACGTCCCGCTCCCTACAAGACAACGCATGTGGTTCCAACATGACGGGGCGCCGGCACATTTCAGTCGTCGTGTGCGTCGATTCCTGGACCGATGGTTCGGCATGTTTTAAAATCTACTGTAATTAAAATTGGGTTGTGTTAATGTGTTGTCTCTTGGTCATAAAAAGTGGAAAAGTGTTTGTTGGTTTAATTAATTTGCCGCCAGAGGAATCTTCTTCTACCGGTTTAAATACTCCTTATAGGAAAAAATGACATTAGGGAAAAATATTTGTTTTTATGTCCCCTACAACCTCCCAGAGTTTGTCGGTTTAAATACTTTTCACCCTGAATAGTGAGTGGATTAAGTAAGATACACGACGATCATACATTCGTTTCAAAAGCTGCTACCATCACATTGCGTCTCCCATTAATCCTAGCACCGTACTTAAAAAACTTACGTAATTACTATTACAGTTTTACGAAACAGTGGTAAGAGTAATGATATTTTAAAAGTAAGTTAGTTTCATGACCGAAACACAATCGAACTCTTTTGTATTTCCCCTTCAAAAAATTTAATTTTACCCCTCAGTGCTACTTACCCCCAGGTTTGTAACCACTGATAAACAGAAACGTACTCCACAAATACGTCAATGGAGACACTGACACTAAAATTTCACGACATCAAACAAACGTCGACATCTGCTACAGTGCAGGAGAGTATTATCCTTAACTCCAATAGATATATTATCGATCTGAAGACATCATTTTCAGTGCATAACTGTCAAACACCAGCATCGCGCGTCGTCGTCGCCACACTGGCTCGGAATCCCATAACGAGGTGAATCGATTTTTGGAAAAGGCTTTTGGATAAAATGAGGCTTCCAATCGAAAAAGGTAATTTATTACCTGTTATCTCTTCCAAATGAAATGTTTTGCCTGTCGTATTATTGTAATCTGTCGATCTGCGAAAACATTGTTGCCGCAAAATGAATGTAGTCGTTGTTCCCATCCTTCTCTACAATATTTGTGGTTATTCGTTAAAAAGCTGCTCACACGTGTTTCTATTCATTCAGTGGGTTACTTCAGATTCTGATTTCCTCACGTAGCAAATAAATATTTTTCCGAAGTAAATAAATTTTCGAAACTCCATTGTACAGCGTGCGCGCGAAACTGTCACAAGTGTGCTTTTTTTTCTCATAAGCCCATGTGGTATTTCAAATTGACACCTTATGCGCACGAGTTTGGGGCTGCTGTGCTCATCATATTACATGATTTGCATGGGTTGGATTTCAGCGTATTTCTAGTAACTGAACGCATCTGGGGGTCAATGCACACATATCATTTAACAACATGAGAACTGTATACTTGTAAGAACTATATTTAATGTCCAAGAATCATGTTTATTAATTTTTCTTGGTCCTTGTTTTTCTTGTTTGAGTAAAGTTACAGGGCTAGTATATGGTTACAGCTTTACTGCTTTTGATTTAGTAAATCTAGTATACATGCGCTGCCTGCATCAATGGCAGCACAGATAATAATGCTTCTTATGTCCCTTCCGCGGTGTTACCGCTTCTTCAGGGGAAGCTAAAGAAGCCAACACATACTATCGCACGGAGTTTTTTTTAATTCTTTATTTCCAGAAAAACTTATTAATTATACAATCTAGCCCACTGCCTTATGTGATTAGTGTGCCGAAAATAGTGATACAGTCATATAAGTTGCAGCTATTCTAAGTTAAATTTTAGTAACTAGTTAGTAGGTAAGCTACGAGGAAAGTGCAATGGGACAGATTAGTGTGTTAATTTACTACTAAGCAGGTAACCTTACTATAGACTAGTCACTAAAGCCTGCAGCGTTACAAATGTGTCAGTTGAAAAATATGAACCTACTATATAGCCTTGCTCATTGAGCTAACCCCAATGAGCGTGCCCCTGACACTGGGCAGGCCAAGATGTTGATCGCTGCAGGTTCCTAAGGATAGTGTCTAAAAACTAAGTCCTACAACTAAACTTATCCTAAGGTCGAATCAGGTGCGTTGTCCAAATCGGTAAGATTGCAGTCCACTCCCCCTAAATCCCAAGGCGCGGCGGATTCAAGACTGAGGAAGTCGGCCTTTCCGCGCCCAGGCGGTTTGGGAATAGGGTACCGGACTCTTTCGGTGTTTAGGCAGGTCTCTTATAGGTGCTAATTTAATTCTCTCAGATAGTCCTTTAAGACTTTCTGTGATACCGCGTTAGCCAGTTCATTAATAGTCTGAAAGGTGTCGTGTTGTCTGAGCAGTCTATATGTGTCATTGTGCGGTAGTTGGTCACGTAACACTGAGGCCACATCATTGAAAAGGGGGCACTCGTAGACTACATGGTCAGGAGTACCCTCCGGAACACCACAGTCACACGCAGGTGTCGCCTTTTTCCCGAATCGACATAAGTATGTCGAGTAGGGTCCATGTCCAGTGAGTAAGTGAATTAGTCCCCGGGTTGGTTCGAAATATATTCCCATTCTTTCCCTAACATCTGGTAAGAAATCAAAGGTTCTGCGCCCTGTTTCTTCGCCTTCCCACGAATGTTGCCATAGCTGATCCCATCTTAACCTAATCTCAACTTTGTTTACAGTCCTGCTGCTTAGAATTTCCTCTGTTTTCTCCAAATTCCCCTTCTTTGCCCAGTACCAAGCGACCTGCTCCCGAATTTTGATATCCAAGGGGCAGAGCCCCATTATGACTAACAGGGCTCCTCATGGTGTAGTCCTGTATGCCCCACTGATCTCATCATATTTCTCTGCACTCTTCTCACTGTCATGGCGGGCACCACCCTCGTGAGCCTGTGTGCCCACACTCCCGAGCCGTAACCCACTATAGAGGTGAGTATGCTATTGTGATAAAGTTTGATGAGATGTGGTGGGAGAAGAAACCGTTTGTGTCCAATGGAGATGAGGTTGTTGAGTACTTGTAGGGCTCTTTGAGTTACGGTTTCGATGTGCCTGCCGAAGGACCACCTTTCATCAATGATGATGCCGAGATAGCGAGTCTCACGTCGCCTGAGAACTGGCAAGCCCCCTATCCTGACAGTTGGATTGCGAACTAGTTGTCCCTTTAGAAGAAGGTATGTGGACTTATCTGGTGAAATCTTCATCTTTGTGTTTCGGCACCAAAGTTGTAGTACTTCTATTGCTCTTTCTATCTTGGGCTCTATGTCTTCTCGGCTACGGCCGCCAACCAGTAGGAGGAGGTCATCTGCGTAGGCTATCACCTCTAGCACTTCATCACCTTGCTGTAGTTTGTCTAGTAAGGGTTCCATGTGGATGTCCCAAAACAGGGGACCCAGTACAGAGCCCTGGGGACATCCTTTTGTGATTGTTTTTCTGACTCTTGTGCTAGGGGATGATAGCCAGACCTCCCGATCCTCGCAATAGCTCCTCAGACACCCATTTTGCGGTCCTGGACACTCCTTCTCCCGTAAACAGGGGAAGAGCGAAAGCCACCACAGATTGTCGAAGGCGCCACTTATGTCCACCATGATGCCGACAATGTACTTGTACGGGGTAGAACCGCAGACCTCGGCTGCCAGGGCGATTGCATCAGATGCCGATCGCCCACGCCTGAGGCCGAACTGCCTGCTGCTCATCCCGCACAGCATTCGGTGCGCAGCCAGTCTGTCAGCCAGTAGTCTCTCCAGACCCTTCCCAAGCAGATCAAGCAGGCAGATTGGTCGGTAAGATTTTGTTTCTCCTGGGTCTTTGTCAGCTCCTTTCTTGATGATTACGACATTTGCCCTTTTCCAGATTCGAGGGAACTTTTTCTGCCTGAGACATTCATTGTACAGGTGAGTTAGAGGGGCGACTATCTGGGGGGGCCAGGAATTGCACCACCTCCGCCACAATGCCGTCTGGCCCGGGAGCTTTCCCTCTCTTCAGGGATTTTACATGGGCAGCTACCTCCTCTTCAGAGATTGGGTAAACTGCCGTATCATTTCCATATACATTGTTGTTGTTTTCAAGCAGCTGCCGTTGTTCGTCTGTCTCTCCATCCGCAGTGTCGTCAGGCAGCAGGGACTGGAGAAGGACCTCAGCAGTTTCCTGCCAAGACTCCGTCATCCCGTCCCCATGCCTGACGGTTGAGAGCTCCATCGGAGAGCGGATTTTCTCTCGGACAAGCTTATAGGGGACTCTCCATGGGTCTAAAGCTAGTTGGTTCAGAACAAAGTGTTCCCAACTTTTTGATCTTACTTCGCGTAATTGTTTTTGGAAATTGTCTTTAGCTTCCCGGTATAGCTGCAACCATCTTTGTCTTTCCAGCCAGACGACACTGCGCTGGTAGTGCCTCCTGAGCCTTCTAACAGACCGGCGCATCTCCTCTAGTTCAGCTGACCATGGAGAGGCCGCCATGGCCTTCCTCCTAGTACGTACAGCGGCTTTCACCGCTCGAGTTATTACTGTCACCAGTTCCTCGGCTCTGTTGTCTACGTCAATGTCCATGTGTCCGTCACCTTCTGGCAGTGCAGGAATGTCGCACTCCCTAGCAAGTCTTTCCCAATCGGCTCTTTTGTAATTGTATTGTACCTCCCACCCGATGGCCCAGCGGCTCTCCTTGTCTGCTATACTGAAGGTGATGAGATTGTGATCGCTAGTGGTGGCGTTCTCTGCTACTTTCCACTGCTGAATGAGATGCGCAGCATTAGGCGTAGCCAGGGTCACACCAATGTTTGTGCCTTGGCCACCTCCCGCCACGTACGTCGGAGGGTTGCCCGGATTGTTTGCCACCACCAGCTGCAAGGCCATGATGGCCTCTTCTGCCTTCTCTCCATTAGGGTCCCTGGTGCCGCTGTACCATAGGGGGATTTGGCGTTTATATCTGCAGTTATAATTGCTTTCCGCCCCCGCAACGCCGTGATAACTGTGGTAAGGTGTGCCAAGTGTCTCTCAATGTCGTCACCATACTGGAAATACATGTTGATGAAGACAGTTGCTCCTGATGGAGACTGCAGCTCCACGACGTTGCAGTGGCTAGTTGTGAACTGTGTTAAAACTGTGGCTCTTAGAAGTTTATTGGTTATTATTATTGCCGATTTTGGGTCTTCCCCTCTGCTTACAACTTGCCAGGTCGCAGCTGTGAAAGCTAATTTCCCATTTAGGGAGTACGGCTCTTGCAGACAGACCACATCTAGTCTCCTCTCCTCCACTTCCTTGCGTAGCTCCTGCATCACTAGTCTGCTGTTATGAGTGTTAAGTTGGCCAATGGTGATTTTCATCATGTAGTTATTTATGGGAAGTATGTGTGGATTGTGTCATTAGGCCATGTCTTATTCCAGTCAAATGTGATGCGTCCATTTGCCAAAACTGCTTGTTGATATATATCGTCCAGGTCGAATTTTTCGCCACGTCTTTCGGAAACTTTCCTTAGTAGGTCCCGCAGGGCTCCGAAGTCGATGGGGAGATTCACTGACTTGAGTTGAATTCTGTCTACAGCCTCCATTACCGAGAAGGTGACTCTCCTACCATATACATGTCCCACCCGGACCACGTGTCTCAAGGCAGTGGTCAGGGTAGTCGGCTGCTCTAGTCTTGCCAGTTGCATCGTGAATTCAAGATTAGGATAGACTCTGACTGGTTCGACTGGTGGCAATCTCACGACAGAATCTATTGTGGTAGCTGATTCACTTGAGCTAGTTATTGTGTTTTCCTGAACTGGTTTCTTTGTAGTTCTATTCTCCTCTGTTGAGATTGCCACAGTCTCTGTTACAGGATGCCATTGCCGTTGATCTTTAGTCGGCCTTGTCTCCCGGCTTTGGGAGGAGGGGAACGTGACTGTAAGTGGCTCAGTTTGAGTCCCTCTGTCCGTTGTGGTAGAGTCTGTTTGAGTGCTTATGTCATTGGTTGTAATTGTGGCGCCCGTGAGCTACCTCAAGAATAACTTGAAGGCACTTGCCCTCATGGCATCCCTCCTCGTTTTGCTCGGGGATTTTCTTTTGGGCATCCTGTTAGCTTTAGCTTGATCAGCCATAGTCTATCCTTGAAATTAATCTTTGTTCCAGGAGTCTGTAGGTGGGGCAGTTACGTCCAGTGGTGCCACAAGGTTTTTTGCCCCGTCTCTTACAAGGGATGCAGACTGCTGCAGCCCTACAGTTTTTTCTCACATGACCATCCTCGCCACATTTTGAGCAGGCCGACCCCCTGGTACAGTGCCTCAGAACGTGATCGAGATCTCCACAATTGTGGCAACGCGATACCACAAGATAGTCTCGTGTATTTATGGCGTGAAAGCACGGAGTTTACACGTCATACTGGTTCCCATCATATAACGAAACCAGAAAAGTTTTGAGGTGCCTTGAAACTCGCGGGAGGCTCCTAGGAGCGTGGCGTGGTTCAGACGCTCACAACGCAGGCGACGCACGAGCAATTTCCGTGGAACACTCACTCTGCTTTGCTGGCGGGCCAGATAGCACGCATTTGTTTCCGCGCTGCCTGATTTTATCCCCGGAGTTGAGCGGGAGCGGCGGCGGCTGCGCCACGTGCATGTTCGCACTCGCCAGATACTGCGGCAGCGACGTCACATCGCTCGTAACTAGACGCGGCCTGCATATTCATGCCGCGAAACTTCTACCCGCGTTCCCGCCACTCGCTTCGGCCCGCTGGGACACGCAGCTCCTCTGTTTATTCACAAGAGGGTAGCAGCTGTAAGGAGAAGACATTGTAACTGTGACGATTAACGAAAGACCACGGTGACGTCTTGAGAGATGTGACATATATGACAGTACAGTCCTTCCGTGCAGCTATGAAAAACATATTTAAAATTCTAGACACTAAAATTATGTGTGTTTTTCTGCGCTGACTGGTGTGACACCTACAACGCCTCTCGGTGTTAATAAACCAAAATAGCTCCCAAATTAGCTCCCATGCCCTCGAAATGTAAATTTAGAAAATTTCCCAAGCCCCTCCACAAGTAGCAATTTACGAAATAGAAATAAGAGACAAATAGAGGGAAATCTATAGTAGAAAAATAATAGAAAAAGAAAAGAATTTTAATCATAAATTTTGGAAGCATGGGAGGGGGGAACACGATAGAAATGGTTAAATTATTAGTTATTCTTGTATATGAGGAAATCGATATTATAGTCACAGAACGTAGGCCTTGAACACCAAAGATAGCGTTTACTAAAGTATAAATAGACATACAATGCAATTATGATATTCCAGTCTCTATCCTCTAGTCTGTTCGAAGTCAATTAGGACGTACAGCTTTAGGAAGCAACAATAGGAGCTTTATTACACCAGGCCGCAAGAATAAATCGCGACGAGATTGTTTTTTGGGAAGCATTAATTTCAGATCAGAATTAGAACTTTTGTCATATTAGAGGAACGTGGAGGTAATCAATAATCTCTCTGACTTTAACTTCACTTCGTGTGAAGATTTAAATATTTTACGTAATTAACGATTTTTTGGACAGATTCGGACTTTGTATTATGATAGTGGAAAAGCTTTACATCACGCGACTAGTAATCATAGTTCGTGACAGTTTACGGATATTAAACGGGAACAATCTTTTTATCGAAAGCGACAGAACATTGTTTAGTATCTCTGATATTGACGGGATTCCACATTAGATACTTATTCAAAGAACCCCTTTGAATGCGATCGTGTCAATGAACTGATTTATTAATAATTATTGTCAAATAAAATAATGTGTTAATTTGAAACTGACTATTCGTCTTGAACTTTACTTCGATTTAGGTTCATAAATAATTAGGTTACGTGATTTTCACCAACAATAAACTGCAGACTAGTAACTGAAACAAGTGAACGAGACTCTATTGAAAACACTAGTATTAATTTACTTATGGTTTTTTCCTTCAGAAGTGGAAAGACAATACGTGTAGTGACTCACTGGGGTTAAGTTAAGAACTAGCCGGGACAAAACAAAACCCCTCAACACCAGTCAATGTATAGATAAATTCACATTCCTACTTTCATGCAAGATGCGGAAGTCGGGATAGAAAAAAGGGTCGCTACACTAGGCAAGTGCCACAATCAGGTGGTATCGCTTTACAGATCAAATTCACTTTGGATTCCCGGAAGTTTCCAATCCAAGAAAACAAAAACCCTGATGCAGGCACTCTTGGACGAAGAGTTGGGACAGATAACTGTCGTCACGGGGTGGTTACTGAAGACTGTACGTCAAATACGGTCTCAGAAAATCAGAAGCCGTCCGCAGTGGCCGAGAGGTTCTAGGCGCTTCAGTCTGGAACCGCGCGACCGCTACGGTCACAGGTTCGAATTCTGCCTCGGGCACGGATGTGTGTCAGGTCCTTAGGTTAGTTAGGTTTAAGTAGTTCTAAGTTCTAGGGGACTGATGACCTAAGATGTGCTCAGAGCCATTTGAACCATTTAAAAATCAGAAAACAGATTATTATACGTTTAGTGTCTTTTCTATCGGACGCGTTCACCCATATAATAATACTGTGCACAATCTGTCTCTCCTATGGGTAATTAGGCGCATTTTCTCTGGTGTTTCGACAGATATTTGCAATTTCTTTTTTGCAATACGTAGCTGGATTCAGTCCAAACAAGGATAGCGCTCAAGTCTTTCATGTGACGTCCAGTGTCGACAGAAAGTGTCGGTTTGTCTCCCGTTACTAGCAAATTGATATATAACGGAATTTTACGTGTCCATTTCATTGACCAATCCCAAATTAGTCTAGTCTATTTTGTTTTATCGTTATGTTTTATCAGGGACACTAAAACACAAAGAAAAATCAGTACTCCACGAGCAGGCACTGACCACCGCTGCAGCGTGGTGGTTGCAACAACTTGGTACTCTCACTGCTGAGTATTGGTTATTCTTCGTGTTTTACTGTACCTATTGATAATTAGCGATGAAACTAAATTGATATGAGACCGCTCAAAGTAACAGAACCTGTAAAATTCCGATTTAAATATCATTTTCCTCATAACTGGAAATAAACCGACACTCTCTGTCGACACTTGGCACCGCGTGAAAGACGCGATGAGCTGTATGTGTTTGGGGTGACTCCATTTACTCTTTTGCAAAACACAAATTGCAAAATCTGCCGAATGGACGGACAAAATGCGCCTGACGATCCTTGGGGGAGACACCCTCTGTATATGCGCCTGACGGCGAAAACGTTATCTCCAGTGTGAATGTACTCTACTTCCGAACTCTTGCAGGAATCAGATGGAGCTGCGAGCAACGAGGATAATGGAGAGTAGACGTTTCGTGCGTTCAAAAATGGTTCTGAGCACTATGGGACTCAACTGCTGTGGTTATCAGTCCCCTAGAACTTAGAACTACTTAAACCTAACTAACCTAAGGACATCACACATATCCATGCCCGAGGCAGGATTCGAACCTGCGACCGTAGCGGCCTCGCGGTTCCAGACTGCAGCGCCTAGACCGCACGGCCACTTCGGCCGGCTATTCGTGCGTAGTGCACGACAAGTTGAGAATTTGGGTGAAGCGAGTTCGGACAGCCGAACCGAATTTGGCGAGAGTTCGCGTAAAAGGAGAAATCTGGATTTATTTCAATGCCTGATTGCGGCTGAAGTCTAAGTTCTTTGTCGGAAAACGAAGATAATTACAGTAACAAACCAATAACTAAAATTAACATTTATAGGTGAAAAACAGTAGCTAAGCATCGAGATAAAAATGAGTGCCACAAGAAAACAAGAACTTAATATTAGCGATCATTAAAAACTAATGTAGTGTAGAAAGCGTTGGGAGGGGGAGGGGGGGGGGGAGGATGGGGGTTGTGAATGGTCGCCTTCTGATTGTGTGAATGACTAACGCTTGTTAAGAAGTGCTCACCTAACAGAACGTGTCATCTACCCGTGACTGATGAGATGAAACTCCCTTCCAGGAAAGACATGGTATTGTTCACTTCTACCAGGGACGGTGGCATTCACTTCTCATATAAACTTGGAGGACTAGCACCAACTAAATAACTAGTACTAGAAGTCGTTCCTGCCCCCAAAACTTATTAGCATTTAGATTCGTTATGTTTGTTACGATGGAATACGACTTCTCGTTTCGTGAATGTGATATAAAAGAATGTGATGAGTACGAAATATAACATACGACATAACAAATATGCTTAGTAATGCCTCACTGCCGAAATTAGCTAATACTAAGATTTTAATAAAGCACAATACAGCCTGCAATGGCTAACGCATTCCATAGAGGCTATGCATCCCCACGGAAGCAAAATTTATATTTGCGATGTGACAATGGCAAAATTGAGAATACATTTACTATTAGTGTGCCCTGCTACGTAGTAGGCGTTCAAACATTTCCAATGATATGCTGATGCTTTTTTAAAAGCATTAGTACTTTAATGTTGGTAGTTACATGTTTCACTGAAGTGTTCACACTTCTGGCGGCCTAGTCACAACATTGATATTAATGTAATTCTTAGACAGTCTCTCAACTTCCTGTCGTTACGTGACGGCTGATTAGGTCAAGACCGTCATAAGCGTATTTTACGATGGCGTGCTGAAAAGTGATGCCTCCGAATTTTCTTTGTGAAAATTCATAAAGCTTTTTGAATAAAACAGATTTTATTAACATTTTACTTCTGTTTTCTGCATGCCCACATCTTTTTTTCTCAACATAGTCGCCTTGGCGTCTCCCAGCGGGAGATCAGTTTGTTGACACCGTCACTGTACAATGTTTGACCTTGGTGACGGAGCCACAATCTCACCTGTGCGTACATCGCTTTATTATTATCAAACTGAAGTCCTCGGAGGTATTCTTTAAGTTCTGGAAACAGATGAAAATCTGATGTAGCCAAGTCGGGGCTACATGGAGCATGATCGATGACAGCGAACCC
This sequence comes from Schistocerca nitens, assembly GCF_023898315.1. Taxonomy (NCBI): domain Eukaryota; kingdom Metazoa; phylum Arthropoda; class Insecta; order Orthoptera; family Acrididae; genus Schistocerca; species Schistocerca nitens. Next base: position 418,468,091 of record NC_064617.1, on the reverse strand, counting down.
ACGGCGTCAGGTTGTTGCAGATGTCGCGGCGCTCGTGTGTGTCTGGCGTTGTCACACTGAATGAGGGGTGCTCCATGCGTACACGAAATCGTCGATTTCGAAACTCGACTACAGTACACTGTTTCTCATACACCAATATAGTTACATTACACACAGCCACTTTATATGCCCTCTAGAAGCAGAGGCTGCAACTTGCGTCTTTTTGTTTAGCATAGTCAGAAACCATGCATATTTTTCGCTTTTATCACACAGTAGTTCAGCCTCATACAGTTATCTACGTCCATAAGGGTTTGAGAACACCGCAGCTGATTCCTTCAATATCACTGAAGAAAAAAATGGTACAGTCACCATTGTTAATGAATGATTTATTTCACCGTAATTGTGCATGAACGTAAAGTTATTTTTATGTATGACAGTCACAAATGCTGATTATTACAAATGCCACATAGTAGGTATACTCGTGACAACATTAGTCACTAGAATCGGTTTATGGAGCCCCTCTGAACCATTCTTGGTTCGACATTTATCACCCGTGTAGTCGCCAGTATCTAGAGTGTCTCCACACAGAACGTTGAAATCAAGCTGTATATACAGAACTAAGACTAACTGTGGTTGGTACATTTCATTATTGACAATATAATAAATTTCACAATTTGTCAAAAGGTAACCCGGCTCAAATGTAATTAAGTTTTCCTTTGTAGGTACAAACGCTGTGAGTGCCACTACTTTACGTGTCTTACTTTTATTTTCAGTTAATTACCATGGATTTTATACTATTTGACACCACAGTTTATAAACCGCCGTGTCAGATGTTTTAAGTGTCTTAAGTGCGGAAGTGGCAATTCATTACGAACTATCGTGAGCATGTGTACCGGCAGCGTTATGTGACAACAGATATGACATGCATTTCAGGCATTCTCTCCCTTGGATGCTTGATGCAATTAACTAAAGACAGTTGCTGTATAGGCAAGACAGTGAGCCTGTTACCACGGTGAACACAATAGTCGAGATAGGTACTCGGGAGGTCGTAAATCCGCCCACTGCCCATCACCGTGACAATAGAGCGCAATATGGGTAAGATGCGCAATATCAGCGACCAAATCGCGAGTGTACGAACATGAGACACTGAAGGCACTAAACTCCTCACGTCAAAGGCCCTACCAGGAGTATGTCTATTCGGGAAATCCCTCCACCATCACAGTCTTGGGCGACAGTGTGTGGATGATATGGGTCATCGTCGGCTAGAGCGGGTACACGTGAACTACACAGCGAATTACTCCCCATCCCACTGCTGGACAAGGACTTCAGTTCTCACACATATGGGCTCTTTGCGAAGCACACAGTAACGGCATAGGCATTGTGGAGAAGTCAGAGACTTTCTGAATCCTACAGATAATTTTGATAGTGGACCTTCAACAAAGAATCGAGTGCTCTCTGCACTCACAGTCACAGGAAGGAAGTCTTCTCGAAACACCTACGAAGGTACGCCATGTCACTGTCGTATTAGAAGTTACCATATACAGGATGACTCACGAAGATACGCAAATATTTCAATATGTTGTTCTACAGGTAAAGCTAAAAAAAATATAATAATTGGCAGCCAATGCTGTACATTCGCAATAAAGTCATAAGAGGTTCAATTGACTCTTTTATTAGAACATGTTACTCGTTTCAGGATTACACCCATCTTCAGACATCTGTTACAAAAAAGTACAAAACATAAGTGAACAGCGCACTCAACACTTCTCAACGTTACAGAAAATGAGATCTGGTCATATGAGTTACATACCACAACCTTTAACTCTTTCCTAACCAACCAGGCGTACAGCCTTGACAACTCAAAGAAAGTGTCTAATAACATACGACTATAACTGCGACCCAAGCGGTCTTATGTCCTGTATATCGTAAAGAAAAAAGTTCATACGAACATAAGTCCGCAAATTTTTAGATACTGAGTTACAGCTAATAAAATATTTTGCCGGAAATTTAGCAACTTCGCTAATATGAAGCCACTGAAAACCTGTACGAGGTTAAAGTAAAGCACGATTTCCATCTTTTTGTTGTTATTGGTCAGGTGAATCTAATAAAACATGTCCCAGACGTGTACCTGCAGTACTTTTTCAGAACATCCAAAGAAGCAAAGATTATTAAACAAGTAAATTTGCTTACTTTCCATTTAGAATGTAGAAACGTTCATGTCATTTTTGGTAACCGTTAGTGAGTTGTTTCAGTAGCTTCCTGACCTTGAAATGAGTTAATTTTCTGTATTGTTCAGCGAAAGAACATAATAGTGCATTTAAGTGCATCCACATAGGAACCGTAGTAGTTTCTAGATTATTTATGAAATAGGAATGCCCTTCAAATTTACGACAGAGGAATACGCCGATATGGTGTTTTCCTATGGCAAATCGGATGGTAATGCTACGCTGGAGTTAACGAATATCGCGTACGTTATCCAATTCGGAGGATTATAATGCCCGGACCATTAGTGGAGTATTTCGAATGCTACAGGAGACAGGTTCTCTACCTACCGTTCATAATCAATACAAGTGCTCAATACGTGAAGACGATGATGACATTACGTATACTGTTCGACGTAGCCTGGGTTCCAGTACCCGACGTATCTCTCAACGATTAGGTATTTCACAATGTAAGGTATGGTGTACACTGAATTACAATAATCTGCAGCCTTACTATAAACAAAAAGTGAATCATTTACGTGTGGGAGATTCTGCCCTTCGCTTGGAGTTGTGCAACTTCTTAAATAGTATTCGGCAGTCACGCAAATACGTTTTATTTACTGATGAAGCACAGTTTACTGGAAATGGTGTGAACAATTTACATGACGAGCACGTTTGGTCTCAAGGAAACCCACATGCAACAGTGCTACGCAAATATCCAGCAGCGATTTAGCATAAATGTGTGGTGTGGTACAATCAACACACACTTTATTGGACCATTCATTTTCCCAGGACGTCTAACTGGCGAGACGTACTTACAATTCCTTCAAGAAGAAATGCCCCGCTTGCTCGAAGATGTTCCACTTGCTACGCGATTAAAAATGTGTTTTCAACATGACGGCGCGCCTCACCGTTTCACCTACACCATTACTACACATTTAAATGAACATTTTGACCAGAAATGGATTGATCGTGGTGTTACACGTTTGTGGCCACCCAGATCGCCCGATTTAACATCAATGGATTTTTGTGTATGGGGATAGAAGAAGGACATAGTTTATGAGGACAAAGTCAATACACGTGAGGCATCACTTGCTAGCATTCTGAATGCAAAACACGAAATTAGAAACAACGTTGTGAAACTAAAACGAGCAACAAAATCTGTTCGTGCACATGCAGCTAAACGCACTGAACTCGTTGGAGACATTTATGAACATTTACTGTGAATATATTGTGAAATTGTATGTACACTGAACAACATCCTTAACACTGACCCTTGTTTTTTCCGGTTTAACGTCAATTCACTTGTGCTATGGTATTAAAAAAAGCAGATTATCTGACATATTCATACAGCTTCAGTTAAAGTTATTGCCATCATTTTTCCAAAATTAAATTCTCTATTACTTCCGTTGAAAACTTTGTGCAGTTGTCTGGAATTTAAAAAAGAAATTGAGCCAAGTAGTTAATAAATAAAAAAATTTACGAAATTACTAATTCCGCTTCTCTGGATGTTCTGGAAGACTACTGCAGCTACACGTCTGGGACATGTTTTATTAGATTCACCAGACCAATAACGACAAAATAAATGGAAATCGTGCTTTTCTTTAACCTCGTACAGTTTTTCGATGGCTTCATATTAGCGAAGTTGCTAAATTTCAGGCGAAATCTTTAATTAGCCCTAACTCCGTAACCAAACATTTGTGGATCTATGTTTATCTGAACTTTTTTTCTTTAGTTTTGCTTGCAGAATAACATATTAAAATTTTTGCATGTGTTCGTGAATGAACCTGTATTTTTAGTAGTTCAATGCCGTGAAGTTTATTTACCGAAAATTATTTATATCATCGTGAGAAACTACTATCAATTGCAGTTTCAAATGTTCATAAGCATAATGAGGCGCGAGAAATATGTAATTACGGTATTTGTGTGGGTATACATACCATCCGATCAAAAGTATCTGGTCTCCTCCTTGTAGTGCAGAGTTAACCACTAGATATCACGAGAGGCGGACAATCAGTATAAAAGCATGCGCTGAGTATTGTGTGGGCACTAGAGGAATAGTAACTGCAGAATGGGTCAGCCAGAGGAACTCAATGAAAATGAAATAAAATGAGCGTATGCCGTCCTTGGCCGGGAGGCCTCTTACGGGGCAGGTCCGGCTGCCTTGGTGCAGGTCTTATTACATTCAACGCCACATTGGGCGACTTGCACGCCGAATGGGAGTGAAATGATGATGAATACTACACAACATCCAGTCCCTGAGCGGAGAAAATCCCCGACGCACCCGGAAATCGAACCCGGGCCCGTAGGACGGCAATCCGTCACGCTGACCACTCAGCTATCGGGGCGAACATAGCAGAACTCAATTATATCGAGTGTCATCTAGTCATTGGATGAGTAACAAATCCATCAAGGGCATTTCACCACTTCGAAAGCTGCCCAAGTCGACTTTTGGTGATGTGTCTGCGAAATGGAATCGCGAAGGAACAATCACAGATATATCAAGGCCAGGCAGGTGTACTGACGAACAGGGACCGTCGAGCATTGCGGAGGGAGGTTGTATGAAATCGCATGGAATCAACGGAGGGAGTCACTCGTGAGTTCCAAAGTGCTATCAGCAGTCCAGTTAGGACCATATCTTGGGAGTTAAAAAGAATGGGGTACAATGGTGGAGCGGCTCCTCGTAGATACACATTTCTGTAATCAGTGCTATGCGACGTTTGAAATGGTGTAAACAGCGACGCCATTGAGCAATGGAGGACTGCCAACGAGTGGCGTGATAAATCACGCTATAGCATGTACCAATTCGACGGTTGGGTTGGGGTTTAGCGAAAGCCTGCAGAACATCGCTTGCCCTGATGTGTAACGCCAATAGTGATGTATCCTTATTGCGCATAAGAAAACACTAAGTGCGGAAGGATATGAACACATTTTACAGCGTTTTACGCTGGTGGGATAGTTCTGCAACGATGATTGTATCGGTATGATAATGCAGCCTGACATAATGCATCATAGGTGAGGCAATGGTTTGTGAACAGTAACACTCGTAAGGTATGCAGTCGACTGCCCAGAGTCCCGACCTGAACATAATGGAACACCTCTGTGGTGAATCAGAGCGACAACATCGCTCGAGATTCCAGCGAACAAGATCAATACATTCTCTTGTTTCGGGTGTTGTGGATAAACGGGCAGCCATTCCGTCACAGGCATTCAGACACCTCGCTGAAAGTGTCGGAAATGAAGGCTTCATATGATCAAACAGCGGACACACACCACATTAATAATCCTCTAATAGGCGTCCGGATACTTTTGATCAGATAGTATAAATGTTCTATCTCCCTCTACATATAATCGAAAACACTGCATGGACAACAAGACTCAATACATAGAATTTGTACATTGTTCAGAAGACCCGTAATATAATATTTTAATTTCTGTTTTACGTTATTGACGCCGTGGGTGCTCTGAGTTATGTAGAAATTCTATTAATTCAATCATGTTGCCCATTCGTGATTTTCATGTTACGTAGAATGGGATGCATCGTCATAAATGCATCAACACAGGTTGCGTAAATGAAAAACATGGTCTGCATTATGCTGATATGGAACAATCGAAATTGATAGCAATTAAGATTTTCATACCAGGTGATGGCGGTACAACATGATGTTTTGTAACAATATATCCTTATGTTTTGTTGCGGAAGAGATTTCCCAGTCTTGTTTCTTTGTGTGTTTCTCAATTTGGCTACTTTTCAGATCAGACGTTTTGGATCTTACCGTACGCCTCGCAATTACGTTTTGCATGATTCTGTAACATGAAATTCCGTTTACGAATTATACTTTAATGTACTGATAATGTTTAAGTTTTGGACATCGTTTCGTAAATGATTTCCCACGATAAGCTTGGAATTCTAGTGTGCGTCATTGCTTAGTTGATCTATACCTAATATAGCTGATGTCAAGAAATTCGCAGTCAGCGAATTAGTCTCTAAGTATTTCGTACAGCTTTGGATCGTCTAGAGCGCCTGTCCTCCCAGACAGGTATGCAAGGAAATGCTCTCCTTAGGAAGACAATGGGCGTGGATGGTACAATTTCTCGGCGGTCGAAATAGCTCAGCAGTGGTGACTGATATGTTGCACAGTTGCCCGTCAACTTGTTAGAATCAGCGATAAGTGAAATGACTTATTCTTACAAGAATTGACTGGTGGTTTTGGTTTTCCGAATCGAAATACTTGTGGTGTTCCTCTTACATGCTAGTATGTGAAAACCTCAAAGCCTGTACGCCTACGGCGTCGGCACCGATATTTCTTTTTGTTGCACGTACTTCACTCCAATGTCAAGTCGATGGCCAGTACAATGCCTGATTACATAACAGTTTCATGACACAACGAACTATTGCATTCGACAGGACAACAGCAGTTTTCTTTAATTCAGTCAAAAGTGGATGTATTTGTGATAATAATTTGCAAAACATGTTTCAAAGAGTTACGCCTTTTGTAATTGAGTAAACCAAAGGCACATTAAGCTTGTAGGATGAATTCCACTTTTCAATCCAAAGGAGAAATCGGATAGATGGAAGGAATACACTGACGGCCTCTACGACGCGGTCGTGATATAAGAAATCGATAACTACCCAATATTAGAGTTTAACAGGGTATCGGAAGACCAAACAATAAAATGGAAGGCTACCACAACATTCACTCGGACTTCCGAAATATATTCGAGTAGATAGCAAATAAACGATTATTCGATTTAGTCCACAGAATCTATAACTCAGGAGACGTACCGTCAGACTTTCGACAAAATGTCATCCACACGGTCTCGAAGATATCAAGGTCAGGTAAGAGGTAAAATTTTCGCACAATTGGCTTAAAATCTCACACCTCCAACTTTCTCTCAAGAAGATACGCGGAAGTTTGGAAAAGAAACTGAACATCTGTTAGATGATAATCAGCTCGACTTTAGGAAAGGCGAGGTCACCAGAGAGGTGTTGCGCTTGTTAATGGAAGTAAGACATATTCATAGAATTTTTCCACCAATAAAACGCGTTCTGCAATGTAAAATGATGAAGTGCGTTCGAAATTTCCTGAAAAAGGATGTAACTTATACTGAACGACAGGTAATATACAATATGTACAACTAAGAGGGAATAACAAGAACGGGAGACCAATGTATATATAATATATACGTGTGTGTGTGTGTGTGTGTGTGTGTGTGTGTGTGTGTGCGCGCGCGTTTGCGCGTGTGTACGTACCACATCTCCTCCTAAACCACTTGACTCATTACAACAAAACTTGGTGCATGTACGCCTCACTGTCAGGCAACAATCACTTTGGCGGTAAGGTACACCTACGTATCAAAGGAGTGGGGGTGCGTCCTCGACGCGTGAATTCCCACACTTTATTCAACCAGTTTTCGAGAACGAGAGCACTTAGTGACATGCAAAAAACCTTACACGTTATTTCAAAGCTCTAAGAAACTTTTTTTCACTCACAACTCCTACCAAATGATGAAAAGAAAAATGTTTGTCGCTTGGTACTTTTCCACCTATCATGACGCAAAAGTACCGCAAGGGACATGGCGTTATTATTGCTCTACTACTAACTACATTCGCGACTCATTTTACACAGAATATTCTCACATACGATACCTGGGTAACACCGGGCTTCTCCTTTAGTTTATGAACTGAGAAGCAATGACAGAAATAAAAGAGAGGTCCGGGAGCGCGATTAAAACACGTGTTGAAAGGATATCAATAACATTTGCTGATGACATTGCTCCACCCCGTAAAAGTGAGGAGGTATAGCATATACTGAATGGAATGAACAGGCCACTGTGCACAGAATAAAGATTGAGAATATATGGAGAAGAAAGTAATATGGAATTGCAGAAATAAGACTAGTGAAGAATTTACCATAACAATTGTGGATCACGTACACCACTGGAGATTAAAATTGCTACACCACGAAGATGACGTGTTACAGACGCAAAATGTAACCGACAGGAAGAAGATGCTGTGATATGAAACTGATTAGCTTTTCAGAGCATTCACGCAAGGTTGGCCCGGTGGCGACACCTACAACGTACTGGCACGAGGAAAGTTTCCAACCGATTTCTCATACACAAACAGCAATTGACCGACGTTGCATGGTGAAACATCGTTGTGATGCCTCGTGTAAGGAGCAGAAATGCGTACCATCACGTTTCCGACTTTGACAAAGGTCGGATTGTAGCCTATCGTGATGCGGTTTATGGTATCGCGACATTGCTGCTCGCGTTGGTCGAGATCCAGTTACTGTTAGCAGAATATGGAATCGGTGGGTTCAGGAGCCTAATACGGAACTACGTGCTGGATCCCAACGGCCTAGTATCTCTTGCAGTCGAGATGACAGGCATCTTATCCGCATGGCTGTAACGGATCGTGCAGCCACGTCTCGACCCCTGAGTCAACAGATGGGGACGTTTGCAAGACAACCACCATCTGCACGGCTCGTTCGACGACGTTTGCAGCAGCATGGACTACCAGCTCGGAGACCATGGCTGCGGTTAACCTTGACGCTGCATTACAGACAGGAGCGCCTGCGATGGTGTACTCAACGACGAACCTGGGTGCACGAATCGCAAAACGTCATTTTTTCAGTAGAATGCAGGTTCTGTTTACAGCATCATGATGGTAACATCCGTGTTTGGCGACGTCGCGGTGAACGCACATTGGAAGCGTGTATTCGTCATGGCCATACTGGCGTATCACCAGGCGTGATGGTATGGGGTGCCATTGGTTACACGTTTCGGTCACCTCTTGTTCGCATTGACGGCACTTTGAACAGTGGACGTTACATTTCAGATGTGTTACGACCCGTGGCTCTACCCTTCATTCAATCCCTGCGAAACCCTACATTTCAGCAGGATAATGCACGACCACAATTTGCAGGTCCTGTACGGGCCTTTCTGGATACAGAAAATGTTCGACTGCTGTCCTGGCCAGCACATTCTCCAGATCTCTCACCATTTGAAGACGTCTGGTGGCCAAGCAACTGGCTCGTCACAATACGCCAGTCACTACTCTTGATGTACTGTGGTATCGTGTTGAAGCTGCATGGGCAGCTGTAACAGTACACGGTGCTATAGAAAGATGTCTAAAATTATGTGGACTTGTAAGATAAGAAATCAGGTTCCCTGCAGTGTCGGCAACGAAAGAAATATCCATAAAATGTTGACAAGCTAGGGTCAGGACGTAAAGACCCGTGTTTAGACACTGTGAGTTAACGAGCATTTCGCTCTCATTTAAATACATGGACGAAAGTGTCAGCCTACAGGAAATGTGAAACGATCTCTGTCGTCCAGGACCATGTCCCACAAATGGCGCAGATTCACCACGAGATGGGAACTCACAGGCGTCTATTGTCTATTGAGGCCTAAGCGCTGTAGTGTGTGAGTGAGACAGACGAGAACCTACGTCATAGGGAAACCCAGTACAAGGCGTTCGTGGCGAAGGAGATGTAGCAGTGTTAAATATGGCGTACCTGAGATTGGCCATAAAGGGAAACATTTATGGAAACTATTTAATTCTGTAGTAATTCAGGGAATGAAGGCACAGCAATTTTGATCTTCTACCCTCCATAAATTTTCACGGTGATCCCAATAAAACTTGAATATTGATCATATCTATAATAGATTAGGATTTACTGTTAATGTGAAGTTACCGTTAACAAAGACCTGAATGCTAAAATCTGAACACTTTGGTCGATCTTGACGATCGACATTTCATATAGAAGCGCATCACTAAAGTGACATGTGTTGTAATATATCAGGTCTGTAATTTTACTCGTTTAAAAGATATAGTAAATTTAAATTATCAGTATATTCAGTTAAGCATCATTTCCTCCACACGAAACAGATTGAACGATGACAGCATGACACCTTATTGAATCATTAGGTAACAGAATATTTGCTGTAAAGTTTAGTGCATAGTAGTTACTTTTGGTCTTTATTTATCAGAAAGCACATTGGTGTAAGGATACTGGCCACGCCATTCAATGGTAAGAAGTAAATTGTATTGGTTTTATGTAAAAGAGTTTAATGTTTATTATGTAATGGATATTATTGTTACTTTATTTAGAACGTAAAAGTGGTCAACCTTGGATTATTTAAATGTGTTAAAATGTAAAATAATGTAGAATAATGTGTAGCCAATCAGATGGACGGCTTCCGGAAAGGGAACTGCCCTAGTCAGTTGAGCGAGGATATTCGGCGCCTGGGAAACGCGACCGGTAACGGGCAGAGGGACAGTGCGCGTGCAGACGCGAAAGCGGACAGTTCGGCAGGAGACACCAAAGGGTACAGTTCGGATTGAGACGCGAAAACGGACAGTCGCTCTTTAGGCAGCTTGGAAGTGGAACGACTTAGAAAATTTCGCGTTGTGTGGTATGCGCTCGAGTGTAACAGTAACTCTAAATACAACCACTTTCGCTATTAGTTTGCTTTCTGAATAAACATTATTCTAACCAAATCGCAACTGTGTGGCCTACATCATTTATGGGTCGTTAATTTAGTTCCGATATTAATACTACTCTTATTATATGTTGTATTAACTTTGTATTTTGCATACTTGTCATCAGCCAGACAATTTAACCAAAGGGTCACAAGTGTGTAATTTAGGACGTGTAATGCGACACGTGTGGTTCAATCCCCGGACGAGTTTGAGCCAAGACATTTCGAAGAACAGGAACCGCATGTGAGTCCGAACATCTTTCGAATGTTAGCTTGCAACATCGGGGATTGACTTCCATGTTGCTAGAGGAAGCTGTAGTGAGCAGAAACTGTAGGGGAGAATATACCGAACAGATAGCTGAGGATGTACATTGGAAGTGCTACTCTGAGATAATGAGTTTGGTTCAGGAGAGAAAGTTGTGGCAGGCTGCATCGGATCTGTCAGAGGACTGCGATGATGTCCTGGACCCTGTCACAAACATGGTCCGATACGTGGCACACAATATTATGATCCTTCCTTGTCAGACGTAGTCGACCGTAATTCTGACAACGATTATTCCTTACCACACATTCCAACACAGTCCAGTATCAGGCCACTATAACATCCGAATTCCCCGCTAACATGGACATTTTACCATTCGACTGATTGGCCGAGTGGAGACCCACAACAAGTCCCCTTCCAGTGCTCTTCCAGTAATGAGATAGCCTTCTGGTTTTCATAACTAATTGGCACATCGACTGTTTTTTTGAGCAGTCGGATTTTCCAGTCAAATAAAACAACGGAATGAAACTAGTCTCTGCGACCATGCCAGCTATACAAACGAGTTAACTCACTCTTCTGTTTTGAATGGGTTCTTTTCATGAGAGAAAACGGAGGACTGACGGTTTCATGAATGTTTTCTCCGGGTTTGAATGATTTCACTTCCATACTTTTTCAGCCTCTTCGGTTATATGTAACCACGATTAGCACTGTCATCTTTTTTAGAGACAAATAACGTACCTAATTTCAATGAGACGGAAATAAAAATTATATTTCCTAAAATGAAGTATTTTCAAACTGATATATTCATTTACTTAACGAAGAAATTTTCGTACTTCTGGCAATCAATATGTTTCTTGGTTGGTTTTAAAAGGTTACTAACAAATGCTACATTATAAATTTTTATTTATATAAATGAACAATTATTGTTTATTTCAATTCTTTACCTTCCCGCTGGTTTGCATCCATCACTGACAGTACTACTTTGATAAATAGCGAGATGACGTGAACAGAAAGCATATAAAATACATGTTTTTTGGTGAGTTAATCAACCGCTTTTCAAGCATGTACTCTCACTTGGAAGAATTTTATATTATTTTGCAAAGTATTTGTCACCATTAGTTAATGTTTTTAAATTTCTCTAATACAGTTTCATAATAGTGATCATCCTTGCACTGAATGTATCGCGAGGAACATTTCGGCATTGTGATCCAGACGGAAAGTTCACTATTACTGTTCATACACATGGACGAAAAACTTACGTTGAAGTTACTTATTGGCACTCAATAGAAATCAAATATCGGAACGTTATGACGACAGGCGAAAAGAGAGTTCACTCGACAACTGCAAAACTATGAAATTTATCTGCTCAGAATTCAATGAGCGGACTACGTCGTCTCTTCCCGTTTGGTTGTTCCCACAGACGGGCTTCACTCAAAAGAATAAATGAATAATTCAACTGATACGTGAAGCTGACAGGTGTGAACAAAAAGTTTCCTTTCCAAGACTGTACGCGGCAGAATCGTTTGATATCCAGGCAAAATCCCTGTTTGAACTGAGGCCATCATCCTGTCGGCGCACCAGACTGAAGATACCCATTTGGTAAGAAAATCTGTCCTGCTGCGTGAAGAAGTCCTTAGCTGCCTGCTGCATATCCTCGCTCGACAGGAGTCTTTGACTCTTTAATGTGTTTCTTACTAGACCAAAGGGGTGATTATAGCATGGGAGAGATCAGGACTATAGGGCGAGTGCCTGAGTGTCTCCCACTTGAATTGGCCTAACTTCTGAGATGACATTTGCGATGCAGAGAAGAATCGCAACCAGCACGCAACTTGGCGCACCACTCCACAACGGTGGGTTTCGGCAGACATGCTGCCCCATACACACATTAATTATCTGTATCCTTTGGCAACCAAAGAAAGAAAAATAGCATATTGGTGTGCTGTCTCGACGAATTTGGTAATAACGTCGCCATAGCTCATGTTTCCGCGTTTACCGCATGCAGATTGTAAAGAGAATAATACCACACTATCTTGCCTATATGTCGGTGCTTATATGCCAGTATAGGAGTCGTTCTGAGTTGCATGTACATTGAAGCAACGTCCTCAAGGGAAAACGTCTTGGTTGACCAATATGCAACAAAATTGGTCGATATTTTCCAACGAACGACCGAAATCTGTGGTTCCCGTCATTACCTACCCCGGGAAGTGGACCCACAATTTAATGTGGAATCTAAAGAAAGTGTTGTTCCTTGCGCATTTTCACATTGCTGAGGGGTGAAGCCAGGTCTTCCGGAACACTGAAATATTATGTGATTGTCAGTATTAATGACATTCTGCAACAGCCGTGTGGCTAAGATATTATTTTGTTTTATTTTGACAACAACCAGTTTCGGCATTCCACTATGCCATCTTCAGGCCCCACACTTCACAGTAGAATACTGAAACTGGCTGTCGCCAAAATAAAATAAAATAAAATAACATCTTAGCTACACAGCTGCTGGAGAATTTCATTAATATTGTCAATTACTTAATCAGCTGATGTCCACGGTGCATGATGGATCAAAAGAGATTGAAATATTCTGTGGTTCATTCGGGATTCAGTCCATATATTTTTTCCTTTCCAGGCACTAATTTTAGCGGTAGATCATCAGTCCCAGTTTTTTTTTAATTTATAGAGCAGAGCCTTACCCTACCATGTAAAAAGCTTTTTCCTCATTCTCGTGTAGTCCCTATTTAACAAGTCATCTCGTGGTTTAATACTAGGACGCCCAAGACTTTTTTATTTAACTTGGATGCCTAAGGGGGGGGGGGGGGTTCGGCGAGCCCACAGGTATTAAATAAGTTTACTCACGAAAAATTACAACTTTCAGAATGGTTTTTGTATTTTAACTAAGGCATCGGTTTATAAATGTTGTTAATTGTTATAAATATTGGATTGAGTGAATAAAAAATTGAGATATTACAATACAAAATACAGATGTGTTCATATACAATAGACTACTCTGAGTCCTCAACTTCAAGGCAAGAGACACACTTCACAATTTTTTCTAAATGTAAGTTACACACATGTTTGACACTCTCCACAATACTGTTTTGGTTTACTTAGATTGTTTTACTTCTGCTTCTTTGTTTTATTTTTCCTTACACAAATATGCACCGATCTTTCCGTGCAGGAGGCTGGCGTGCTTCTCTTGTCACTTCTTTGATTTTCTTTTGTAGAATAGTCAACATTGATTGAACAATTTGGTTAGATAACCCTCTTGCATTGGCACTTCTTTCTTCTACCTGCAATTTCACTAGTCCATCCCAGTGGAATTATAATATGCATTTATCTCGGTTTTATTCTTCTCTCCTCCAACAGTGCCTTTATCTTGGTGCATTGCTGACGACATCAGTAAGTTTTTACTTGATTTCGTTTTTGCTGTGTAGGACACCAAAGTTACTGGAGGCCTACGTGTTGGTAACTGCACTAACTCACTGCAAGTTTACAAGATAAATAACAGCTGACTGACTTCAACAATCACTTCCTCTGAAAGGAAACCGATCGTTGTGAACATCAAGAATACCAACCAACGAGAAACTAACTTGCATTGTTGTAGAGATGAGAAATACGAAATCCTACTAAGCGAAATTTTCTATAGCATGGAAGCCTAATGGGGGGTTTGTTGGACCCATGATAAGTTTATTTTTTCTTTCAAAGCAGGAATTTTTTATATAATATACTGACACTAACGTTTCATAAAATAGCCAACAAACAATAACTCAAATGGAATATGTAGTATGAAAGTTACTTGGGCAAAAGTAGGGGACAAAAAGAAAATTGTGGGTTCAACGAACCCTCCCCCTACCCCCTCCTTAGGCGTCCTAGGGTTAAATGATAGTAATCGGGTGTTTGAAGCTTAGTTCAGTTAGGTGGTTTCAGACTGGCTGCGCCTCATCCCTCTCATCCAAGTCTAAACCCCAGCGGCCACCCTCGCTGACAAGTCAGCGGCGTAGCGGCTGGCCCCTGCGCCTCTGCTACCCGCACGACCTACCGTGCCGCTGCGAGGCCACCGCAAGAAGCAAGCCGCAAGTTCCTGCGGTGGCGCGGCCCACGGCCACGTAGCGAGCGAGTAATTGCACGCCCCGTGGGCGGCGGGAGCCCCACTTCATTAGGCGCGCCAGTGTCGCAGCCCAGCCGCCTGTTTGATCCTGGTCTCAGTGCAGCGCAACTTTCACTGAATACCGTATTCTGAATAGATCAACTAGTTCAGACCTGAGTATACGCCTGCGCTTAAGGGGATAACGGAACCTCTCACGGATTACGACTCTGTCTACAGTAAAATCGTCCCTGATACTATAACTCAAATATACTAAAAAAAGCTGCGTGTCCAAAATATAATAACACATTTCCTTGCTCGGCCAATTTCGGCTGAAAAATGCTGAATTTATTGTGAGACATCGTGGAACATTCCTGCTTCAATCCATATAGTTTCATGAATTTTCGACAGGTGGCGGGGCGATATCTAGCCTTCAAAATTGGGTCAGTAACGGAGGTGGGTTCCAAGCAGAGAGGTGTCACTGAGCTTCTGTCAGTGGAAGACTAGAGCATCCCAGATATTCATAGGCGCTTTCAGAATGCTTACCAAGACCTGGCAGTGAACAAAATCACGGTGAGTCGTTGGGCAAGGTACCCGCCATCATAACAACAACCTCGCGCAAACTTGTCCGATCTCCCACGTGCTGACCAGCCGCACACAGCTGCGACTCCTGCAATGTAGGAACGTGCGGACACACTCATTCGAAGTGATCGACGGATCAGTCAAACAACTCGCTGCTCAACAGGACGTCTCTGTTGGTAGTGCTGACACTCGTCCACCAGTTTGGGTGCTCAATGATATGTGCCCCCTGGGTTCTTCGCAGCCTAACAGAAGGCTTAAAGGGCAACGAAGAACAATCTGCGCGGTATTGCTTCCCCATACAAGTGTGATCGTGATAATCTTTTGTCGAACATCGTTACAGGCTATGGAACGTGAGGTCGTCACATCGATCCGGAAAAAAATCGATAATCCATGGAGGAGCCCCCCATTACCTCTCCCCGAAGGGAAAGTTCAAGGCTATGGCTATAGCCTTCTGGGATTCTGAACGTGTTATTCTCTTTTATGTCCCCCCCCCCCCTCAAGGAGCAACGATTAACTGAAAGGTGTAATGAAGAAACGTCTTCAAAGTGTCCGTCGCCACAAAAATGCCATCGAGATTCTCCTTCTCCACGACATCGCGAGGCCTTACATAGATCTGCGCACCAGGAGGAGCACACAAAACCTTATTGGACTTATCTTCCTCATCCACACCTTCCGATTTCCATTTGTTTGGCCCAATGAAGGATGCACTCCATGGGAAGCAGAACGTCGATGACTGGGAGGTTACTGATGCAGCAAGACGTTGGCTTTGTCGTCGACGGTAGAATGGCACCACGCGGGACTATAGACCCTCCCAGTAAGGTGGCGTAAAGCCGTGTGACTGAGCAGAGATTATGTTGCAAAATAGGAATTTGTAGCCGAAGGAGTGGGGAATAATGTTGTGTATCGGAACCCTGAACAGAACCAAACTACTTTCAAGACAAAAAAGTGTTACAATACTTACTTAGCGGCACTCGTACATAAAACAACATTAGCCCATTAAATGTGCTTGTCACCATTAAAATTATAGCACTGGGACAGATAGCATACAACAAAATACGCGCGAATGCGGTATAGCAGTAGGAGTACATTATTAACCTTGTAAGTTATTTGTGGGTATACAAGGTACGAAATTTAGCGCACATGATAACAACAACAGCCATAACATGGCTGGGCATCGAGTCGAACTGACGGCGTTGCTGAAGCGTATATGCAGTATAGCGCAACTCCGATACTGATACATGAGCACTGACATGTAGGCAGGGGAATACCGTGGTACTCGTGTCTTTAGAAGATGGGTTCGGTTAATGTGGAAACGTGAACTAAGACGTTGTTATTATCAAATGCTTCCAAACTGGACCCCGTGCTGCCGAAGGACAAACACCAGTAGACGTCCATCGGAGACTGAAGAATGTGTACGGGGCAGCATGACTGTTGAAAACTACTGTTGCGAAATGGCACGCCAAGATTCGAGCCAGTCGTGATTCGGCACAGTAGGTAGGTCGATTTTGGAGAGATGAGAAGTTACGCCAAGTGGGAGACACTCGAACACTCGCCCTATAGTCTTCATCTCTCCCCATACGATTATCAGGTCTTCGGTCGTTTAAACAATTCCTTGAAGGGTCGACGAATCCTGTCAGACGAGGATGTGCAGGAGGCAGTAGCGGACTTCTTCGCACAGCAGGATACGTTGTTTTACCAAACGGGTGTGTTCAGTCTGTTTTGCCACTGAGATGATTGCTTCAATGGTCACGGCGAGTTTGCCTGATTGGCTCATCGAGTCTGGACTGTACTGTAGTTTTTGATCATTCCTTGTGTGATAAATACGTGCACTACGTCAGTCCAAAATGTTCAGAGACTGATTTTATTACTGGCGTGTAAAAAACGCCAGCACGGTAACTACAATTGCAGCTTGAACAAACGATAAGGGTGCGATGTTTCGAGCAATTCCGAAAAATGGCAGAGACGTAGCGAACCATCAAAAGGGCATGTACAGAAGATACTCGTTACAAGGGACGTGCTGTAATTGAATTAACGATTGACGAGATTCGGTGTTATTAATACGAACCTGCCACAAAACGACAAAGTGCAGAACGGGTCTCTGATGGTTCGCCAAGACCGAAGAAGGTTCGATAATACCATGAGCGTTAAGCAGGGCGA
Source organism: Schistocerca nitens (assembly GCF_023898315.1). Taxonomy (NCBI): domain Eukaryota; kingdom Metazoa; phylum Arthropoda; class Insecta; order Orthoptera; family Acrididae; genus Schistocerca; species Schistocerca nitens. The sequence goes on along the minus strand of NC_064617.1, from coordinate 418,450,342 downwards.
TGACCAATGCCTTCAATGTCGCACTTCTTTCGGTCTTGGCGAACCATGACTTTGTCCTATTGTGGTATGTTCGTTTCGATAACACCAAGTCCTTGTTAAGAGGTTCTTCGGTAGACGCAATTTCGATGGTTTAGTACGGCTGTGCTATCCGTCGGAGTTGTTTGAAAGGTTGCAGATTTTTTGTTTACAGCTGTTATTTGAGGCTGCCACCGTAGTTAAGAGTGACATCGTCGCTTATATGTTAGGAATAAAATCAGGCCCAGAACTTTTCGGACTTATGGTGCCCGTAATTCCATGCTCCTCCAGCTTTGTATCAAAATTCGTCAATGGTAGTGGCTGGTGAGTTGTAGCGTGCCGGTCTCTTGCCAACCCACGGCCAGATAGATACATTAGGTGGGAAAAATGGAGAATTGGTTGGCCACACAATATCGGACTAGGCTCGGACAGCATGGGCAATATCGGCTATTCTCTGGCCTTGTTGAAACCAATCACAGGTACAGGGGTTGGACAAAAATGTGGAAACACCAAAAACACATTTTCAAGCCATATATGGCGTAGGAAACCCACTGGCATTCATAACAGCTTCCAGACGTCTCTGAACAGATAAATACAGGTCCAGTATGGGTTTCGAGAGCATCTTAACCGTACTTGCTGCAAAATAATGTCAAATTCAGGTAACGATGATGGTGAATACCTTTCGCGCATCCTTCGCACCAAAGTAGACCTCAATGGCCGGATAATATTGAGATCTGGTGGACATACCACTGATGAGAGCCGGCCGGAGTGGCCGTGCGGTTCTGGGCGCTACAGTCTGAAACCGAGCGACCGCTACGGTCGCAGGTTCGAATCCTGCCTCGGGCATGGATGTGTGTGATGTCCTTAGGTTAGTTAGGTTTAATTAGTTCTAAGTTCTACGCGACTGATGACCTCAGAAGTTAAGTCGCATAGTACTCAGAGCCATTTGATGAGATGGCTGTATGACCACGTTGTGAAACCATTAAGAAAAATAAATAAACAAACATTGTATCATGCCACGGAATGAATCTCATCAGCCAAATGGTCACACAGTCCTTGCTGGTAATGTGACGTTGCAGAGTAACCATGGGGCCCATACAACAGCACGGTACGGGTGCTCAAATGATCACCGAACCGCCCCCGCCACCCCCTCCCCCCTTTAATCTTAGGACATACATCTGGCTAGAAGGTGGAAACAATGTGAAGCAAGACTCATTTGATCAAATGACATTCTCCCATTGCTCCACAGTGCAGGTTTCGTGGCTTCGGCACCATGTTCCCCTGTTAAGGTCATTTGTATCACTGATGAGTGATTTTGGAAATGCACCACACTTACAGTTTTCTTCTTTTGTTGCTCCTTCGTATTAGTTTGATGCCGACAGGGTTCCCGAGGGTGACAGTCAGTTCTGCAGAGACATTTGCAGCTGTCGTCTTCTCACTATTCGTCATAGTTCACTTCAATGAATGCTTAATACACACTTCCGTTCCAGATTTCACCTAGTGGATGATGCTTTTGCACCTTTTCTGCATGCGGCATAAATGTTGGTTGCGGTGTCTGTTGACACACCAAACTTTTCGGCTACCTTGGTTATGAGAGCACCCACTATACGAGCAATAACAATTTGACACGTTAAAGGTCAGTTAGCTGCAACGTAATGCGCTCACAGGTACACAAAACACTGTTCTGGCCACGACTGACACTTGCAAATATATGCAGGACATTCCACAGATGCCACCGTGATCGAAAACAACAGCACGAGATGCACGCTTCTCTAGCATCTGAATTTATGTTCAAACATGTATTCCTCGCGATGTTTTCATATTTTGTCTAACCGCTGTACTTCGAAGACAGAGCACAGTTATCAGCCACAACACAGTAATGGTAACGGTTTCTTTGCACATTACCATCAATGTGAACTAGAGATAATCACATTGTGTGTTCAATGGCACCCAACGCTATAACGCCAGTTGTTAGAATCCTCTATGTAACGATGACGATTTCAGTATAGAAAGCTTCTTTCCCCTCGGGATCGTCTGACATGGATAAAACCATCGAGATGCTGAACGCAGAACCAGCACTCACTCGTCTGAAGAAAAGACTTGTAGCCACGGCTGTGTCCAGAGTTGGCGGTGGGCACACCACTGTCAGTGCTTATATCTCTGCTGCCGCGCCAAAGGAAGCAGCAGGCATACTGATGACTCTTCTTGGATCTTTTTTTTTTCTTTTTTGGGTCATCAGTCTTCTGACTGGTTTGATGCAAATAGCTACGAATTCTTCACCTGTGGCAGCCTCTGCATCTCAGAGTAGCACTTGCAACCTACGTCCTCAATTATACGCTGGATGTTTCCAGTCTCTGTCATCAAATAAGGAAAAAACTTATAACTTAACAATTAATTGATAGTATACAATAAAAACAACAAGTGTCTGTGTATAAATGTTTTGCTTTTATCGTGAAAAATGGTGCTTAAAGCTTAGTTTTCACCCTTTAGCACTGACTATTCCTAATGCACGAATGTTGGAATGATCCTCGATTAAAATGTGATTTATGGGCATAGTTTTAAAAAATTAGTATGAATAAGAGAATACTGGTGATTTTTGTGGTCTTCAACCACTTATCACTTTTCGAGAAAAACAGCGAACGGTGAACTGACTAAGTTTTCTTTTCATTTGCCTCTTTAATTTAGTATTTCGATCCTATGTATCTTCAGACTGAAGGAGGCAATATATTTCAATCTCTGTTCGATTTCTACGTTTATTACGGGAAGCATTAGGAACAAAAACCGAAAATGGGCTATTTCATAAACAGTTTATTTTAAGCGGTTTTAATTTTCAGGTTTTTTTAAAGCCTATATAACTGAAAACCAGTGGTTTCAGCGATAAATGCCGTCTCTAAGGTCTTGGTGCTTCATACGTTTTTGCAAAGTTCTTGTACATATTTCTTTTGCTGCAGACCCTGTTTCAGAATCGAGGCTGTACGATCCTGTAGGAACGAGGCAATAATACGTCTACGTTCTGGCGCATTAACCGCGTGGTGCCATTACGTTCCAGCAATGGGTTGGGTATTGTTTTCCTGAATCCACTTATTCCATATTCGCGTAATAGTTATGGGGTGACGACCAACCTGTGCACCAGTGTGACAGAAGGGTAGACAGCAGTAGCGATACGCCACAATTATGCTACTATCGAAATCCTACAAGTGGCGACGTGTTTCTTACACTAGGAATAACATAATGTTCCTACTAACCTTTTCCAATGAGAAATTCGCTGCGTAATCTTACCTCGTGTGCACGACGTAGATGGCATTACTCCTATGTACTTTGTGTGGTTCAATTGAAGTGATGATTTTTTTTCTATCCTAGTGTGTAGTACGTTTCATGCCAGGTTACCATTGTTATGTGCAGTCTTCATTGTGCTGCAATTTTAATGCGGTAGCAGTGTAAATACTAAAAGGTACGGTGAAAATATTTCGGAGTGTCACAAGGGTCCCACACAAGTTAAACTGCAAAATCGGCCGTTGGTAAAAAAAGAAGTCGACTTTGCTAGCATTAGTGGTAGAGCCCAAATTCGGTTTCAGCAATAATGCCTTACGAAATCAGCCAGGCCATTTTCTGGGGAGCCATCGAGGCAATTTTCTTAAATCTGGGTTCCAACCACCATCCTTCCCAAAGCGATTTCCGTGCATTGCCTCTGTGTGACATAACTGGGTGATGGAGTGCAGAGCATCACAACCCTGTGTTGTGCCCTTACCATAAAACGGGGTTCCTGTTGCATACAGGATGATGAAAAAAAAAGCCTCCACGATTATGGCTGCTGTTGGCCCTTATCAGTTAGTTATTTCAAACATATGCTTCCCGATAGGAGGAAATTAGGGCGTTTAGAACACATTATCCTTCAACTGTGTTGCGCATTGAATATTTAAACATTTCGTTAAACCACTTAGTTCAGGATATGATTTAAGAACGAAATACTACTCTAAATAGGAAGCTCCTCGCTATCATGTGTTGCATAGAACATGTTACTAATATACCGGTTTACAGCGGACAGTATTCTGAAATCATCTGTCTTCTACAGCAGTATCAAACGACTCACCTTTGTCGACAGTAACCTTAAACCGTGCAATGAACAGGATATTTAATGCAAATGGTTTTCAGAGGTAGCACATGATTAAATTTAGTTACATTTTCATGCCATATTTGAGCAAGGGTGTGTGGAGGCCTATGGTTTGAGGTGTGAACAAGATGGCGATATAGCAGCGTGTAACTATGATGTGTAAGATAATAAATCAAATAACTGGTTGAAAGAAATAATTCAGAGATAAATGTACGACTGATATATACATATTTGTGTATGTACTGTTCCCAAAACAGTGCAGGTAAGTAAAAAATCCACACGAGTTCTTAATGTGATAAAGACAAAGCGACTTTCTGAGACGGAGTAATGAAGCTACATATTATCAATGCCCACGTTCTAGCTGGTCAGTAAAGCATTTATAATACAGGAGAGGATGATAAGCTTCAATCCACAAAAAATGGCTCAATTGGCTCTTAGCACTATGGGACTTAACATCTGAGGTCATCAGTCCCCTACAACTTAAAACTACTTAAACCTAACTAATCTAAGGACATCACACACATCCACGCCCGAGGCATGGATGGAGCGGTAGCACGGTTCCAGACTGAAGCGCCTAGAACCGCTCGGTAGCAAAAGCCGGCGAATCCACAACAGGACGGATTGAAAAGATATTCCTCGACCCTACAATCAGCTTCATTTCACGAAAAACTAACAGGATATGAAACTTCATTTGACCAAATGCGAGGAGGCCAGTGCACTTTCTGCATGCTGAGTAGTCGCGACATAACTGAGCGAACATCTAGAATGCACGTCTCAGATAACCCATACCTTCATTTATTACTCACCATGGGATGCAACAGAAAACAGATCACCCAAAATGTTCCCCAATGTAGCCAGGAACAGAAAGGCGAAAACTCAATAGAAACTGTGTCAGCCCGTGGATCCACAACCACGAACGTTTCTCATTTGTTGATGGCCTAAGCAGCCCTGCAAAGGTACGAAATGTATCAATTAAGACACAAAGAGGGAGCCCAAATGGTTTATTTCGACCAACCGAAGCTCTCCATAGCATAAACAGGCAAAGCTCTGCAAAAGATAAAACCCCGATATAAGAAAAGCAAGAATATTGTTGACAAAATAAAAGTGAAAATGCAAATGAACAGACAATTTTCACCGTGAACTAAGGGAAGAATGTGTTTCTAAGCATTTGTTCATTATGTTACCAGGAACTATCTCCTGAACTTATTCCTTATTGTTCAGAAAACTCACGACACGCTCTCACTGCTTCCGCTCCCAACACACTGCTACTGTGCTCTATGCTGGCGCCACGAATCTAAGTAGGATTTACTTCATACCGACAATTTCTGCAGCAGCCTATTCATAAGGACTCGATAACGACGATCAGCGAGGCTATTTCACCCCCTCGCTCCGGTCTTTTGTATCTTCAGTGTACAGTAAATTCAGTTTGCAGGAGCAGGAGATAGCACGCCGAAACAATCTCCTACTTTGGTAGTAAATGAGGCTTCCAGGGGATGTGTCTTCTGTTTACGTTTACAGACGCCACTTTTCTTTCAATCGGAATGGGTATAAAAGGGCGCCCTAGGGAACTTTACGATGGGACAACGGAGAGATGAAATTCTTTAAAAGCCGTAAAACGTTATAAAAGCGGGGCCGGCGCGCCCCGCAGACGAGCTGGCTGACTCTCGTCTGGCGTGGCGGCTGCGCACAGTAAAACCTCAGCGGCGAGGGCTCTTCATTACGGCTCCCAGTCAGGGACCTCACAGCAGTAGCAGCAGTAGCAGCAGCGGCAGTGCTCTCGTTAAACGGGCCAGTCTGCGGAATCTCCTCTGTCTGCATGATATCTTAAAGCGGGCCTCACTGTACGGCTCGAGGTGAACCGCTCTGCAGAACCAAGTGGCGCAGCCATTCTCCTCAGAAAGCCGCATACTCTTGGAGCAGCTTCTAAGTGGGAAATTCAGTACGCTGCATTTAATATGCAAATACTGACCCATTCAAATAAGATTTACGATACATTTTTGGATAGGTGCGGGGCACTGGCTTTTATTGAAATTTTCTCCTTTTGTTTCCTTTTAAGTAATGTCTTGCGGTCCGCCGTCATTATAGGCAGCTTTTCACCGTCCCATAGTGCTTAGAGCCATTTGAGCTACTTGAACAAACTATCATTTCTCATTTTCAAAGAGGATGCTCCATATGTGAACGAACTCTTTAATTTCGAAACTCGATTACATCATGCTGTTTCTGTTGCAACGACGTAGTTATGTTACCTACTGCCATTATACACGCTACAATTCGGAGCCCCCTAGCAGTAGACGGCAGCAAATGTGTAGATATTTAGAATAAAGATGCAAAAAGTTAATAACGTTTGTTTTATTTAAAAATCTCCGAGACTTCTCAGATAAAAACTTAGGAGGCATTACTTTTCAGTGTGCCCTCGTAGTTTGAGTGAAGCTATTTTCCTGAATGAGGCTGTTCCCATTTATTAAAAATTAGATAGAGAAAGATCAAGTTATTTCGATCACGATTAGACAGTTTAGCCTCCATGATCATTAACAAGCCACATCACACAATAACTGTGCGATACGTTTACAGTTTACCACAATTTACACAGTACTGTTGAGAAAACAATATATGATGCCATCCCTAACAGGACTCTAATACAATCATAGACGATACGGGCTAACTAGCACCTAATATTTTTAGTGTGGTCGACAGCTCGATATACTGCATGGAACACGTTTTACATTAAAAGCTGCTATTAAATATTATTTTACTGCACAGAAGTATGAAGTACACTGCTGGCCACTAAAATTGCTGCACCACGAAGATGACGTGCTACAAACGCGAAATTTAACCGACAGGAAGTAGATGCTGTGAGATGCAAATGGTTAGCTATTCAGAGCATTCACACAAGGTTGGCGCCGGTGGTAACACCTACAGCGTGCTGACATGAGGAAGGTTTCCAACCGATTTCTCATACACAAACAGCAGATGACCTGCGTTGCCTGGTGAAACGTTGTTGTGATGCCTCGTGTAAGGAGGATAAATTTGTACCATCACGTTTCCGACTTTGATAAAGGTCGGATTGTAGCCTATCGCGATTGTGGTTTATCGTATCGCGACATAGCTGCTCGCGTTGTTCGAGATCCAATGACTGTTAGCAGAATATGGAATCGGTGGGTTCAGGAGGGTAATACAGAACGCCGTGGTGGATCCCAACGGCCTCGAATCACTAGCAGTCGAGATGACAGGCATCTTATCCGCATGGCTGTAACGGATCGTGCAGCCACTTCTCGATCCCTGAGTCAACAGATGGGGACGTTTGAAAGACAACAAACATCTGCACGACTACTTCGACGACGTTTGCAGCAGCGTGGACTATCAGCTCGGAGACCATTGCTGCGGTTACCCTTGACGCTGCGTCACATACAGGAGCGTCTGCGATGGTGTACTCAAGGACGAACCTGGATGCACGAATGGCCAAACGTCATTTTTTCGGATGAATCCAGGTTGTGTTTACAGCATCATGATGGTCGTATCCGTATTTGGCGACAGCGCGGTGAACGCACATTGGAAGCGTGTATTCGTCATCGCCATACTGGCATATCACCCAGCGTGATGGTATGAGGTGCCATTGGTTACACGTTTCGGTCACCTCTTGTTCGCATTGACGGCACTTTAAACAGTGGACGTTACATTTCAGATGTGTTACGACCCGTGGCTCTACCCTTCATTCGATCCCTGCGAAACCCTACATTTCAGCAGGATGATGCACGACCGCATGTTGCAGGTCCTGTACGCGCCTTCCTGGATACGTAGAATGTTCGAATGCTGCCCTGGCCAGCACATTCTCCAGATCTCTCACCAATTAGAAACGTCTGGTCAATGGTGGCCGAGCAACAGGTGAGTTCTAGTATAATATATATGTCCAATGAATACCCGTGTCTGAGAAGGACTTTTTATTTGACTATTGTGGCTCTAATACGTATACCACAGAGGTCTGTATCTACCCTGACGGAAGTCAAAGTAGCGATTAGCACACCTTATTCCATTGGGCATGAAACAAAACTCGCGGTATGCGTCTCTAAATTGTGTAATTAACTGTTGCAGATTAGGCTTGTAGTACCACAATTCTTCTAATACTATTACAGCTGCAGCATAATTTATTTTATTCCCATAGAATGTGATAGCTAGATCATCAATTCGTTGTTGGTTGGTAGGAACCAGGAATGCGACACGGAGGTCGTCGGGATAGTTCCTTATATGATCCCAGTTGGCGTAAAAGAATTCCAACGCAGACATTAGCTGTAAAGAATAATCTTTATTTAAAATGTGACCGTTCCTTTACGCTTACAGAATGTCATATAGACACGATTTCTTACAACAAATGTTACATACTTTACTTCACTTTGAACAAGATCGTTTTTCTCCGGTTCATCACCGGCAATTTGTAAACCAAAATAAAAAGGGTTAGTTCCTTGAAATAATTTGTTTTTACATTTACATTGATTTTCCAGTTCACCCCAATTTCTTACTTTTGTTATGTCTGCACTAGTTTCAGGTTTTGAATACGTTACAAACTTAAAATGATTACGTCTACTATATTTCCTCCACGGTACGCCCGATGATTTATCAGGCCTTAAACTAAAATTTCTTCTTGTATAAATTTTAAAGGCCAGTAGCGTATTATTTAGTATCAGCTCTCGCTGATATAAATATAAAGAAAATCATTCGTGTGAAACACACCTGCCTTACTCATACACGACGTCTTGCTAAGGACATACATATATAGGTAAACAGGTAGGTTCTCACTTCTGAAATTTCCGCAAAGCGTTAGGCACTACATCATCGACTACTGAGCAGGATACCGTTATACGTTGTATCTTCGCAAATCTGTGACTGGCTGGATGAATATTTCACTCATAGAATCCATTTCCGTATGCTGGACGGCTAATGTTTCACGAAAATGATAGCAACATTGGGTGAGTTTCAAATAAGCATAGGAGAAATTCTGATGCTTTCAGTATGCTCTTTCGTAATTAACAGATAGTATCAACAGCACTAACATTGTTAGCTGACGATGGAGAAGTTTACAGAATAGTATCATCTTTAGATAAACGTACGATAAATCAGAAAGACTTGCACCAAATTTACATATGCTGATGGAAGGGTTGCTCACTTTAAATCGAATTAATTTAAGATAATGTAATAACAACAGTAAATAGTCATATGGTAAGTGAAGTCGTGTAGCATGGTTGGCTGGGACACCCAGGACAGGTTCAACCCAGTGAATTTCGGTGTTTTATTTTCTTCGCACCCGTAGGCACCTTTCCTTTGCGAAGCGCGAGCGTTGTATTTTTAACTGAAACAGTTAATTGTAGATGACTGTGTGTGTGTGTGTGTGTGTGTGTGTGTGTGTGTGTGTGTGTGTGTTTGTGTGTGTACGGAGTCGTGCTGTCGTTGGACGATGAGAGAAGGGGGAGTGTGAAATCCCGTGCCAGCACATAGCCTACTACTCTCGAATAGCACCTAGTTGTCCTCCGAGCTTAAAATCCTCTCCTCATCCGACGGACCGATCACCGTCAGTTTGTCTCCCGCCCTCTCATCATGAGACATTGCGGAGAGGTTTGAAATTTAATCCAGGCCAATGGCTGAATGACTTGTGATCAGGAAACTTACGCCACCACCCCTCCTGTCCTCTCTACCGCAAAGGCATAGGGAAAATTACGAACAGCACGCGGCGTATACGGACGGTCACCCATCTAAGTACTGGCCACGGCCGACGATGCTTAACTTTTGTAAACTGACGGCAACTTGTGTTTCCACCGCAGCACGACATTTGGCATACTCGTACGGTATCTAATTACAAGATGAATGGTTTGCGTCTTCAGCACGTCACATTTAACGCCGTATTAAAAGATACGAAATGGGCGATCCCCTGAATAGGGAAGATGAATAAAAGATTTGTTGGAAGTGGAGATAGTGCGACGCATCTTTAAGGAGTATCGTGTGCACCACAGTAGTGTGACCAAGTCTAGAATATTAGTCCAGTGTTTGGAGCCGTACGCTTAGGATGATTGTCTTGTTGGAAATAAAAGTTACCTCCACGATCCACCTTCACAGCACTTTTCGTCAGATTTTGTTTGCGTGTATCGAGACAGACAAATATATCCATGGTGCCTTCAATAAAGACAAGCTCGCCAGCTGGAAGAGATGCATCCCCACACCATCACACTGCCGCGTCCATTTTGATGGATGCTGGCATGTTTTTGGGCTTCCACTCTGTGTTTGGTTGACGCCACACAAAACTGTGGCCAACCACGTGGCTCAAAGTAATTTTGCATTCATCACTCCAGGAATCTTGTCCCAAAAGGTCACGTTCTTACCGACAAATTCTTCTGCAAAAACCATCTACTTTTTTGCGTTACACTTACCGGCGAACGTTTAGCAGCTTGGCACTGCTCAGGCATCTGCGCGCTGTTCTAACTTCGGTACGAAGGCCTCCTGACATTTCTGCAGCTACAGCAGAGGCTGTTGTCCACGGGGCGTTTTTCACCATTGGAACTATCTTTCTCTCGTCTCTGTCCGTGAGTTTCTAAAGATGCCCCTGTCGCGGACGATTGAGGAGAGCTTTTCTTCTTTCCATTTCTGGACGATACTAAATATGGTTTTTCTGCTTCGGTTGATGACATTGCCAATTTCTGCATATGATTTTCCCTCACTATGCAACCGCACAGTAAGTCTTCACTCTTCCACTGTCGTTTCCCTGCCTTTACGGGGCATGGCGCTACGTTGGTCTTTTTTGACGAGACCTGTGCTTTCCTATAGTACGAGACAACTGCCTTGCGTACACTGACTGCTTGCTGCCGCCGAGTTGTGCCTTCAGACTGCAGTTAGCTTGTCAAGTGGGGCGGTGTCTTATTACTTTTGACCCGCGTGAAACACGTGCCTGTGGTGGTAACACAGAACTAATCGTTCCAGGTAGAGGCTACGGTGACATTCGCATACTCGACGTCTTTCGAAATGTTCCCTGCATTATGGCACATACGCAGATACACATTCAGCTTTGCATCAGTGTATGCATGAGTCGCAATTGACTTTGAGATACGCATGCTACCTGTGTCTGAATACTTTTGTCCGCCTCTGTACTACTGGTTGCAGTGCCATCCCTGCCATGTGTTGGAAAACGTTGTATACTAGGGGAACTCAATTTCGAATTTTTAGAAGAAAGATTACTAGTTCTCATGAAAGCTTCTCGGGTAAACTGACAGAAACTTTATTCAAAGCTGAATGTGCAACCTTCGTTGTCCTACAAACACTCATTTCTCATTCTTAAGCAGCGAAATTTTAATTATGATTGCCCTATACACCTCACGTAGTGGTCATGAAAAAGATGAAACAGAATTACGTCGCTTATAAAGGTCATTATTCCCTCTCTCAATATGCGAATCGAATAGGAAAGAAAACCGATATCGTTGGTAAGATGTACCCTCCGACATGCAGTGTTCAGGAACTTGTGGATTCTACATACATCACAGATGTTACGTTAAGTACATAGAACTAAAAACGTGGAGCCGATGTGCGAGCAACATACTGAGGAAAACCGCACATGGGTTGCACTTGTTTAACTCTTCATTTCAAGTCTTTGTTATTTATTCTTTCGACACCGATGAAAACTCGGCGCAATGGATTAACGATACTTTATCCAAAAAACCTATCAGACTTACTGAGGCTATTAACTGGTTTGCCACAGCCTAGCCAAGGGAATGACGTCAATGAAAATTCCCTTAAGCACCTGATGGTTGTTCGTATTCGCTACTGCGAATGTATTTTATGTGCTACGTAGCGGCTGTAGTCGCCGCAGTGCCTGTTCCTTAGGATATGCATTCATCTCCGAAGTAACATTTATCGTTCTTCTTAACACCAAAGACATTGTAAAACGTGTCTCAAATACAGGGATGGCTATCTATTTATGCCGCAAGAATACAAGACGCATGAAATTGAGGTACAACATACAAAAGAAAATTCGCATGACACATAGGTATTGTATTGTATGTTAACCGGGGACCTATAAACGACGGTGAGGCAGAGTCCCCGCCGCAGCCACAGTGGTCCACAACCCCACGACGACTACCGCAGTCCACTGCACCCCTCTGCCACCCCACACCGAACCCAGGGTTATTGTGCGGTTCGGCACCCGGTGGACCCCCCAGGGAACGTCTCACACCAGACGAGTGTAACCCCTATGTTTGCGTGGTAGAATAATGGTGGAGATCTTCTTTGCGCAGCAGTCGCCAACATAGTGTAACTGAGTCAGAATAAGGGAAACCAGCCCGCATTCGCCGAGGCAGATGGAAAACCGCCTAAAAACCATCCACAGACTGGCCGGTTCACCGGACCTCGACACAAATTCGCCGGGCGGATTCGTGCCGGGGACCAGGCGCTCCTTCCCGCCCGGAAAGCCGTGCGTTAGACCGCACGGCCAACCAGGTGGGCCACACATAGGTAGGTGATGCACTTGACACCCCTCCTCCTCTCCTTAATTGACGGACCAAGGGAGAGACATCTGGCCATAGAAAAAAAAATAAGAAACTGAAATAACGTCTAATTTTGGGAAAGAAGTGTTTCACTTGCACAGGGCATTCTGCAAACAATTCAGGATACTGTACAGAAGTATATACTAAAATAACAAAAATAACGAAAAATTATGAATGAAACCGGTCTGAAAATTTTAGCTGAGAAACAAAATCCATGTCAAATATTAAAAATGTACCAAAATACATAGAAACACAAATTTATAGATGACAAGGAATTAGTAAATTTAAATGTTTTGGAGAACAGCAGCAAAGCAATTGACTATGAAATTTTGCGATAGATTTTAGGGTCATTGAAACGGGAATAGCGTATGGTTTGTCAAAAATCTACCCCAACAAGAAACGCATATCTAAACAAATATAACTGATACATTATACCACAGTGGTAAGACCAGAATGTTTATATGCATGCGAATGCTTAACGATGATCTGAATGCTGGACAGCATAGAGGTACGTGTTCAAATAACTTACGGGTTTGCTGCCGGGTGACGTCGTCGAACACCGCCGATATTTCGACAGGAGCGCACCCTGCCATTCTCAAAGGCACAAATGCAAGCAAGAAGAAACGTGCAAAGAAATTTAATACCTCGATCCACGGAGGAGAAACAAGGAAGACACCACACACAGTACAAGTGTCAGAAATATAGATAGTTACTGTTAATCAACAGGTGAGGTAGCACTAATTCTGTCCCTCTGTTTTTTGATGAGAGACAGAGCCGGATTCCAAGCAGCATTTAAACAAAATCCACCATCTCTGTTAATAGGGTTGCTTGATAGTTTGATTTCAACAGCTTCCTTAATAACACATCCCAATAGCTGGACGTGCAAGCCAGAATCTCCGTGTTGTTGAATTCCATAGGATGACCGGTGTCAAGGCAATGTTCTGCAATAGCGGATTTGCTCGGCTGTTGTAAGCGTGTGTGACGCTTATGTTCAATACACCGGTCTTCCACAGTCCTGATTGTCTGACCAATATATTACATGCCACAACTGCAAGGAATACGATAGACCCCAGCCTTACGCAAACCATGATCATCGGCCTTAATCTTAGAAGGTGGTCGATAAACACATTTAACATCATATGATAGTCTATCTGTCTCAATCGAAATTAGAACCGAAAACAAACCAGATCTCCCTTGTAGTAGCAAAAACTTTTCACTACGCTAGCCGACAACCCAAGCAAAAAGCCCCCTATTATTACCCCAGACATGAATAAGCCGGCAATTTCGCAATAAAATGGCAAAATGATCTGGAGTTTCTGTTGCATAGAGCTTTCTGAACTCAAAAACACGAATTGTCTGCCTTTATGTCACCGCTTATGTGACAATCATTCGAGATGTTTATCGGAATAACAAAAAACTGTTATTAGCGAGTAAATTTAGTAAAAATGGTTCAAATGGCTCTGAGCACTATGGGACTTAACTTCTAAGGTCATCAGTCCCCTAGAACTTAGAACTACTTAAACCTAACTGACCTAAGGACATCACACACATCCATGCCCGAGGCACGATTCGAACCTGCGACCGTAGCGGTCACGCAGTTCCAGACTAATGCCTAGAACCGCTCGGCCACCCCGGCCGGAGTAAATTTAGCAGGCTAATTCTGCACCACACCAGGAAATAAACTGCGACGTAGCTGCCAAACGTATTCTACAATGTTTCGAATTCTCCACTAGACGTGCCACAGCCAGAAAACGTTCATTAGCCGAAGTGTTCCTTAAGGTAGCTAGCAATGGTAATGCTCGCACATCTAAAACGCGGTGGCAATAATAGTGGGATCTGAATTACCAAGTGTATAGGCAAATGGGTTTGCATTCTTGTAAACGTGATTTGGATCGAAAGCGTAGCTACGATTAATATGTTGCTGTATCGACTGGAACTGGAACATTTCGAATAAATAGTAGGGGAAATTATTATGCGGCCCTCATCTTCAGTAACTGTGGTAGCTATTTTCGTTGTTAGGATTTCATCACGTAAATCGGTAAAAATGGAGCCCTACTAGTCCTACTTTCTTGACCGTCTAACAGTATACCCAACCCTTAAAACCCGCTTATCTCGAATACGGGTGGACATAATAAGCGGAAACGTATCGCACTTCCTGCTGTATACAGTCCCTTGGTGGTGTAAAAAAGTGAGCTATGTCAACGCAATCTAAACATAAGGCCGTTTATGTAAAGAAAATTTACGCGAAAGGTCAAAAAATTGCTCTAAGAACTATGCCACCAAACTGCTTAGGTCATCAGTCCCCTAGATCTAGAACTAGTTCAACCTACCTAACCTAACACACATCCATGCCCGGGGAAGATTCGAACTGACGGCGCAAGGAGCCGCGCGGTCCGCGATATGGCGCCGTTGAGCGCACGGCTAACCCTCGCCGGCAAGCTGTTAATATCATCTGATGTTACTAAAAAGTTATTCACTTCTGGTGAGTCGTTTTCTGCGCAGTTCATATTTGATGTTACGGATGAGGAAGGACGCCTAATTCATTTCCCCTTGTCTTTATTCATGACTTTAAATTCGCAATCTGAGCAGACGTACTATCCATAACCACACTTTAGATCCAAATCATAGTCACAGATATGCGAAAACAACACATTGGCTTTTACTCGAGGTATTTCGTTTCCCACGAAGTGGTGGCAAACGATGCTGTGGCGTCATCGAAGCGCGAGTTTCTCCAGTGCTAGCTACCTCAGCACATCAACTGAGCGAACTTGCATAGTATGTTGGTAGCACTTCGTCGCCTAGCCTGTTATGCTGTGTAGCAGACTTTAAAGCTGTGCGGATCAGCATAACGAAAAGGCGAGGGGTCTCGCTCGTTTTGTCCACGACTGTACATATTTGAGTACAGCTGCAGGAAGCTGCTCATTAATGTATGTGGAGGTCGACTAGTTTGGCAGGAACGGAGTAAATTAATTAGGTTGTGTAGGTTCCCCAGTAGTTTCGAGATATATGCTGCGATAGTTTATTAACGAGGGCTGAGTCTTCCTTGCTCAATGTGAGGGTCTGACCTGACGCTAATTATATCGACGTGAAATGCGCTCCTACTACGGTTATTCACTCCGCTAATCAAGACGAGATGTGCCGTAGCAATAAGGACAAGGGAGGATCGGAATCTAACGCACAATAATTTTTTTCTCTCCAGCTACTGCAGCTGGAATGTCGAAATTTCATGACAACGTAGTTCGAAGTTTGCGCTACAGCGGGTATTTTTTTTTTTTTTGGCAAAGGACATAAGCCGGGTGAGATTCATAGGGACTTTGGTGGCCTGTATCGACATGACCTATGGAGCGTAGCAATGTCTTCAGGTGCTGCGCATTCTTTCAAGAGGGCCGTGTGAAGCCTCGCTCCGAGCGGCCGGTAACAGCTGCATCTCGCAAAATATCGGAGGTATTGCGGCAGCAATTCTGAACGACCAGCGTGTGAAACTGTGAAATTTATGGCAGCATTTCAGGATTTCGTATGGTGTGGTCTACGATGCTGTTGACGACACTTTGAAATTTCGTAAAGTTAGTGCTTGGTTAGCGCGTAAAAACTTGATACACAACCATAAGGGCCAGCGAATGATGATGAGCTTGGATCACTTAACGCGTTACGACGCATAAGGGCTGATTTTCTGAAAGGAATCTTCACTGGTGACGACTCTTGGGCGTGTCGGTTCATTCTTTAATGTTCCTGCCAAGTTTTGTTTTTATGTTTTGTTTATATCATTACACTTCCGAAGCCAAGCAGGTCTCTATGGTGTGAAACATGCTGCTTCGCCAGAATGAAAAAAAAAATCTGTGTGACTTAATCTGCTAGGAAAGTGCTTCTGACAGTGATCTGGACTATGTATCTTGTATTATTGGTGGACTTTGCTGAACACGCGACAACTGTGAATGTTGCAGCCTACATTAAAACCTTTGTTAAGTTGCGTCGTACAAACGCCGCAACATTAATGCTGACTGTGTCAAAATTCTTCATGACAGTGCTCGTCTCCATGTTGTGGCTCCTGTTCGTGAAAAAATCCCAAATTTGGGTGGGAGGTGCTCGAGCATCCACCATACAGTCCGCACCTTGCACCGTCGGACTTTCATCCATTTGATCTCATGAAGAAATTTCTGGCCGGCCGTGTGCGACAGCAGTCTGCAGATGGCTGTACTCCAACAAAACAGACTTCTGCAGACAATTTCATTTGTAAGCTTTCTGTAAGAAATTGTCTGTATTTGAGCCAAAACTGAATATATTGATTTCATAAACCCTTCTCATGGGAGGTGTACTTTAAGTGTCGTGTTCAACTGTTGAGCCAAACCGTTCGTTAGCCCTGTGTTGCGCATGTTAACAGTGTCGTGAAATAAAACTTTAAACCACATGATATGTATAATGAAATAAGAGAAATGAATATAATTGATGCCAAAAGAAACTGATTGAGTACTCAAGGAAAACTATATAAAAAGAACTCAACACCGAAGTACATTATGAACATAGAGTGATATCAAGTGCAATTTCTGACTTGGAATAACCACAAAAATAGTTTACTGCTCTACTAGGAAGAAATTACCAATACTGTTCACTGAAAATTTATCCGCTTGCTAGATAGACACATGTCAGTCCACATTACACACTGTTTTCAGGAATGCTAGGTGGAATATGCTCGAAATAAGAGTGACTTACTTCTCGTTCAGCATGCTATTTTTGTGTCTTAAGCACTGACATTCTCGAAAGATAATACAAATTAGCAGATGCAGCAAATAATTCTTTTTGCTTCTCGGAATTAATATGCCATTGCTTGTGGTGTAAGGTGCAAAGTACACACAACAAAATTCGGAACTCTGCTATGAATCATGGATGTGCGTTTTGCTTCAAAGATAATCATTCCTGAGAGTTGAAACTCTGATTATTGACAAAAAGACAGCACAACATAAGAAGTCTATGACAATTACAAAATTCTCTCGTTATAATGAAACTACAGACATTTCAACCAAATGAGTTATTTGTGACGAAATGGAAAACAAAAAGATCAAATTAACATGAAAGTCATTATTTATCTGAGTAACAAATATTTCCGACAGTTAACAG
This sequence comes from Schistocerca nitens, assembly GCF_023898315.1. Taxonomy (NCBI): domain Eukaryota; kingdom Metazoa; phylum Arthropoda; class Insecta; order Orthoptera; family Acrididae; genus Schistocerca; species Schistocerca nitens. Next base: position 418,432,588 of record NC_064617.1, on the reverse strand, counting down.
TTTTGACACACATATAATTTTGCGCATGTCTTCGTTACGTTTAAAGTTCCTCCAAAATTTTCTCCGTTAATATAAAGAACGGTAATGTATTACAAATGAGTTTTCGTATCCATAATAAAGTATTCCAGATGAAAAAAAGATCTTCTCCTCTGGAAAACTCATCTGCTCGCTACCATGCGTCAAACAGGAATGCCCCAATGCAGCACAACAGACTGACTTCCAAGTCAACCACAGATAGAGCTAAACACAGAGTCAGGGACTTATGCATTACTCATGCAGTGCGCTCACTCATCTTTATTCCAGCGCAGTAAACGTAAACTACATGCGGTAGCAGAAAACAAATAATACAGTACCACCTCGGAAATGAAACAATGACGAGAGCACAATAGTAAGTTTTACTCACGCTGAAGCATAGTCGAAACATCAGATGAAATTAACAATGCGCGTTTACCAAAAATGTGTAGGGAAATTTTACATCCGCTTACGAGACGGATGTTACCAACAGGGGTTCGGGACGAAACTAGCTCTCACATGATGTGTCACTGCCAAGTAATATATATTTCGATGAAACGTGGACCATATGCCCGTCCGTGGTGATCAGTCATCCTACCTTGTGCCACGGCGGCCTTTGGCAATGCCCAGATGACCGTCACAAATCGCGGCGCTTTCAATGTAATTATTGTATTTTCTGTTCGTCTCAGTATGTATTTCTTTTAGTTACCTTCTGTACTATACTGTAACAATCCTTTCTATGCATAGTCCAAGATTCATCGAGCTGTGGTACTTAGCAGCGACACTTCACGCTAAAGTTACTGTCGTTGTGAAGTTTTCCGCACCAGTGTATAAATCAGTAATTCTTCAAACAACTTACACCAATAAGAACGTACCAGCAATGTTTAGAAAGAGATTTCAGCAAATAAAATGTGAAAATGTTGCTGTTTAGGGAGACACGCAAAGCAATCAGTTGTTTCTCTGCTTTTTTTGGCTGAGGCGCTTTTTGTGCCACCGTGAAGCAGTCGGTGGGATCTAGTGACGTAAATGAAACAAATTTGCTGCAGCTTTTCCCGAAAAGGTGAATACTGTGCCACCACAGTCATCCAAAAGGATTCTGTACGGATAATTTTAATCTCATATCTTTGATAAAATGGAATTTCGACTAATTCAGCAGGATGCGTTTCACGTGTGTAGAAGCTTCGCTTGCGCCTGGACGTAACTGGGGACAATAGCAGCGTCGTGCAGGGCACCGGGGTGGCTCTCCAACCTGTTGTCCGCGCCGTGCGTCATTGTCTGCGAGCATCCGCCTGACACGACACTGTGGCGGCATATTACGCCACCCAATAGAGCGCCACGACTCCTGATGAGAATTCTGGCTTTAATTAAATCCACACGGACGTTGTTCCAGCTCGCCAAATTACATGACCCAGAACTGATGAACAGAGCAGGTTGCAATGTGGTAGTTACGAATTTTCAGCCGTTACAAAAGACTCACATCGAAAAAATATCGAGGTCATCTGTTGCACAAATTATTTCTACTATTGAAGTTCGAATGATTTGTGTACAGCAAATATCAGTGTCGTCTGGCATTCAACTACACCCGCTTGCCAGCTTCCATCAGGGTTGTAAGCTGACATGAGACTACATGAACAAAACCTAGGATGCCGGCGTCGTATGCGACGCTCAGGTTGTGGTTCATCGTCTGGACAGGACAACAGATATGAACCAATAAAAAAAAAAAAAGACATTGAATATATTAACTGCTCTGAACTCAGATTTATCAGTAACGTAGTACTGAATGAAACCTGGTAGTCAAGGAAGGCAGGATTCGGTTACGATTATGGACGGGGCCGTAATCAATTACTATTGGTCCCCTTTTGCAATTACACACATTTATTTTAAAACGGTCATTATAGACTCAGCAACAATAAAATATCACACGTTATTAATGAAGGAATAAAGAACTGTGTAATTAATAGGGCTTTCAGAGCGTTACAATTTACCAAATGAGCATAAAATACAGATACAGCAAATATGGTTTTAAAAACAAGCCAATGTGATCCCAATTAGAATTTTAAGACAAGTAACCACAGTCACGGCTGAAGGCCTGTAACACCTAGAACGGCAATTATAAAAAAAATTAAAAAAACATACAGTAAAACAGCAAATACAAGAGCAAAGTTTAATTTAAAAGGACAAGCAACTGATCACCAAACAGGTGAGACAAAATGATGGTTCACTTGGTAGCACAATCATTTAAACCTGCTGTAACACCAAGAATGGCAATTACATAAAAAAATTTAGAAACATACAATAAAACAGCAAATACAATAATAAAACACAAGGGCCAGTCACAGACGGTGCACCAGGAATCGACCGCTTAGCAGGTCCGGCAAAAAACACTTTCGCGAGCGATGACATAGTCAGCCAAGAGCTGCATTCACTTCACAAGATGGTAACTCAGACTAGTGGCAGTCTAACGAATGACTAATGGTAATCTTGCTGAAGCTACCTGACGTCCAATAAACCAGATGCAAGAATGGAATAACACGCCCAAGCTGGAAGCGGCGGACTGCACTATGCCCCCAGAATACTGTGCTTAGAGCGCCCGGAACGAGAAAGGAATCACTACCACCAGAGTAGAAAAATCACCAACGGCATACAATCAATGAAGGAAGCCGTCAAAACTACACACCTTACTGGACAGCAGTGGCAAGGTGATAAAGCACAACCTCCCAGGGCAGGTAACTGGGGCTCTAGCGGCCACAAGGCAGGAAAGATACCTCTGGTTGAACTTAACAAATTGTAACAAGCTGAACGTAGTAAATATTAATAAGAAGTCGAGGACAGCTAATCAGATCCGCTTTCCCCAAGCACTCCACTCGCTGCTCCTCACCTTGGCGACACTACGAGCAGCAACACGAACCCAAGTCACTGGAGAATCGCGAGATATCACAATGGTGGAGGTTTCTCTGCTTGAATTGAAATGCGCTCGTCTTAAAGCCTGCAGGATCTAGTTTACGACGAGGTCGTGCACTCTCGTGACCACAGCCCTTCCATCCGGCAGTGCGTGGGCGCCGCCAGTGGTCCTGGCGTATTCGCGCACTGCGTGTTCCTGGCTCCTCCTGAGTCCCCAACAGAACTGCACGCTGATACGACCTGGAAGAACAACGACGTCGCCCCAAAGATAGGGCCACAGTTACATATCAATAACCGCCACTGCTGTCACTAGCGGACAGGCAACGCTTGCGAAACCAAGTGGCGCCAGTCAACATGAGAAGACAAACATCTGCAACCAAGTCAGCTAAACGATACGGTCTGGCCTTCAAACAGCACCAACGTGAACCGCAGCACAGCTCACTGAAATTAACATTAAAGTTCAACAAGTTAACAAACTCGTACAATAGTTTATTTGACCAAACACTGATTAATATAAATGACCGTTCAACATACGCGATGCAGTCACTTAAATGTGGCTACCGCCAATGTTCGATGTCATAGTGCAATAAAGATTTTCAGACGGCAAGTGGCAGCAGTAGCAATGTAGGGCACATAAAGAGCTTCGGAGGACGTGGAAAACAGTGTAGAGCGGTTTATCTGATATCCAAAAGGGAACGATATTTGGTTTTCGGGCCAGAAGTGGAAGCATTTCCGAAACAATTAAGTGTACCGTGCACGGCAAAATAGCGCTATCCAAAAACATCGCCGAGGCAACCGCAGCGCAACACGGGCCATAGATGACAGGGGTGGAGGTTTGACAGGCTAAAAGACGTGCAGCTGTTGAGAAACTGACCGCCAAGATGAACGAAGGGGCTCCAATAAAGTCTCCTCCAGGACCGTTCAACGAACTTTTCTACGTATGGGCCTCCGCAGAAGGCGCTTGGTTCATGCACCCTGGTGATTGCTGTTCATCGGCGACGAAGGCTGGAATTTGCACTCCAGTACCGCAACTGGACGTTCCCTGAATGGCGGCAGGTGACTTTCAGATGAATCGCATTTTATGCCCCATCGAACAGACGGCCGTTGGTTTGTACGGGGTGAAACGTCTGGAGGCATACACCCTGTAGCAGTTATGGTCTTGGGAATGTTCTCGTGGCATTCCTTGGAAGTCACAATGTATCAACACAAGTAGGCACCTATCCTTAGGGATCATGACCACCTCTAAAAGCAGTCTGTTTTTCTTCAGCATGACGCCATTTATCAGGAGGACAATGCAACCTGTCATACAGCTCGCAGGCCGTCGGGATGAGTTTTTCCGTACTCTCTTCACCACCAAACTTCCCGGATTTATACCCAAAAGAGAATCTATAGTACCAACTCGTTGGGCTATTCGCGATGTGGATCCTCAACTGAGAAATATGGTGGAGCTGGCCAAGGTACTATAGTCCACATGGCTCCATACCCCTCTCGGTACTTTCCAGAATCTCAATGACTCTCTTTCTACACTTCTTGCAGCGGTCCGCGCTACAAAAGATGGTTATTCACGATTTTGACAGGTGGTCACATTAATGTGACTAGGCACCATAATTAGAGGTAAAAGCAGCTTAATAAGATTCCACGAACTGAGCTATCACTATGAAATCAATGAACAGAATGTTCAAATGTGTGTGAAATCCTAAGGGACCAAACTGCTGAGGTCAATGGTCCCTGAACCTACACACTACTTTCACTAACTTAAACTAACTTATGCTAAGAACAACACAAACACACCCAAGCCCGAGGGTGGACTCGAACCTCCGGCGGGAGGGACCGGGCAATCCGTGACGTAACACCTCCATAACACATCCAAAAATGTATCATGTGATTAGATTTCGACTAAAGTCCGAAGCTCCTCAAATAAATAGGACACACACGTAACGTCCTAGGTATTAACATCACCAGAAGTAATGAAACTGAATGAGCTACTGTTACCGACCTGTCCCTTCCAAGCGCAGAACTGTAAAAGACAGCCACACGCTAGTGCTGCAGATTAAACGCACTATTTACAACTATTTTACAGGTTTTCATCTTCCAATAAGGTTACATATATAAATCTTCATTTATACCCCGCAAGCCACTGTACGCTGCTTTTTCTGTATCAAATGGTTCAAATGGTGGTCGCGCGGTTCCAGACTGTAGCGTCTACAACCGCTCGGCCACTTCGGCCGGCTTCCAGTATCACAAGTGCTACAATATCCTTTTATACAGAATAAAATGATCTCTTGAAGTTAGTTGTATATTCTACATTTTAGATGTAATGCAAACATAATTGCGTTGCATTTATTTATGTAGTTACAAACATGGTAATCATTTCATCAATTGTTACATGCAGGGGAGAAATTCCGTTTTTGGATAATAATTCCAGCTCTCGTAAAAAATTCTTTTATCGAAGAAATATAACAAAATTAATATCTGAGCATAATAATAAGCATATGCCTTCGAGGAACAGAAATAAGCAATTAAATATAAGGTTCTCCATACACTGAAGAAAATAGTCCCTTGAACTTGCATGTATCTCCTGTATTTTAGTTGAATCGCACATATAATTTCTATTGCATTAAATTAACTAACTGCAAAAATGGCACAAATTGGTAACTATGCATGGTATATCAACGATATCTTATCCTGTACAGTGTCTCTCTCCGTAGAGTCGTCAGGCTCATTTTCTCTGATGTTTCAAAAGATATATGAAATTTCGTTATTGCATTGTGTAGCTGGGGTCAACTGGAACAAATAGTGGTCTTCAAATCTTTCAAGCGAAGCCCCTGCCAACGGAAAGCGTAGATTTGTTTTCCGTTACAAACAAAATTATTTTTAAAGCGGAATTTTACGTGCTCGTTCGATAGAGCGGGCCCAGATTAGTTTAGTGCGATATTAGCTTTATCGATACGTATTAAAAGAGACAGTGAAACTCGAAGAATAACCAGTACTACAGCAGCGACAGCACTGCCTGGTCCGTGCTGGCTCCTGCCGCCAGGCATGCAGGGCTATTCAGTTGCTGCTGGATTGCTGTTTATTCTTTGTGTTCCACTGCCCCTGCTAATATCACACTGGACTAATCTGGAACCACCCTATCTAATGGACTCGTAAAAATTCGCTTTACAAATCATTTTGTTCATGATGGGAAACCAAGTGATGCTTTCCGACTTCACTGAGCTTTCCTTCAAAGGCCTAAAGACCATTACTAGTTAGGGCTGAATCCACGTAGCCAAAGGAAAAACTAAATTCCAACTATCTGCTGAAAAATCGGAGAATATGGTCCTGACGACACTTACGAGAGACACCCCATATATATACAGGGAGAGTCACCTAACGTTACCGCTGGATATATTTCGTAAACCACATCAAATACTGACGAACCGATTCCACAGACGGAACGTGAGGAGAGGGGCAAGTGTAACTGTTTAATACAAACCATACAAAAATGCACGGAAGTATGTTTTCTAACGCAAACCTACGTTTTTTTTAAATGGAACCCCGTTAGTTTTGTTAGCACATCTGAACATATAAACAAATACGTAATCAGTGCCGTTTGTTGCATTGTAAAATGCTAATTACATCCGGAGATATTGTAACCTAAAGTTGACGCTTGAAACCTCCGACGTTCAGTTGCGTGTTGTAACAAACACGGGCCACGGTCGGCGAGTAGCATCTGCTGGGACATGTTTACAATGACGACCGTGTTTACGAGTGTGGCTGTAGTGCACTGTTGTGGTTTGGTCTAGCTGTCGCAGTGTCCGCATGTAGCGCTTGCTGCTATTGTTATTCGGCATTCGTCTCCGCACGCAGACCAACTGTAGTACACCGTGTTACCAGACGTCTGTGATAGTGTAGTGTTGTAGGAACTGTGACCATGATGTATTCGAACTCTGAAAAGGCGGAGATGATACTCATCTATGGCGAGTGTCGACGAAATGCAGCTGAAGCCTGCAGGGTGTATGCAGAACGGTACCCGGACAGAGAGCATCCAACGTGCCGCACATTGTAAAACATCCACCGCCAACTGTATGCAACAGGTATGGTCGTAGCACGCAAACGGGTCCGTAACAGGCCCGTCACAGGAGACGCGGGTGCAGTTGGTGTGTTATCTACTGTTGCCATGAACCCACACATGAGTACCCGGGACATTGGGAGAGCCGGTGGACTGAGTCAAAGTAGTGTCATGCGATACTGCATCGTCACCGCTTTCACCCGTTTCATGTGTCGCTACATCAGCAATTACATGGTGATGACTTTAACCATATAGTGCAATTCTATCAATGGGCATTAACAGAGAATGAGTTGCAGTTTTACCTGTTTACCGATGAAGCGGGTTTCACAAACCACGGGGCAGTGGATCTACGGAACATGCATTACTGGTCCGTGGACAATCCTCGCTGGCTCAGACAGGTAGAGCGACAGCGACCGTAGACTGTAAATTTATGGTGCGGTATCATTCGCGACCACCTCATTGGTCCTCACTTCATTGCAGGGGCCCAAAAAGCTGCAACATCCATCGCGTTTCTACAGAATGATCTGCCAACGTTGCTCGAAAATGTCCCACTGGAAACGCGTCGAAGTATGTGGTATCAGAATGATGGTGCACCTGCACATTCCCCAATTAACCCTAGGCTGACCCTTGGCAGGATGTTAGACAGGTGTTTCATAGGACGTGGAGGACGCATAAATTGGCCAGCCCGTTCTCCTGATCTTACACCTCTGGACTTCTTTCTGTGGGGTACGTTAAAGGAGAATGTGTACCGTGATGTGCCTACAACCGCAGAGGATATGAAACAACGTATTGTGGCAGCCTGCGGCGACATTACACCAGATGTACTGCGGCGTGTACGACATTCATTACGCCAGAGATTGCAATTGTGTGCAGCAAATGATGGCCACCACATTGAACATCTATTGGCCTGACATGTCGGGACACACTCTATTCCACTGCGTAATTGAAAACGGAAACCAGGTGTGTACGTGTACCTCACCCCTCATGGTAATGTACATGTGCGTCAGTGAAAAAGACCAATAAAAAGGTGTTAGCATGTGGACGTAATGTGCTGTTCCAGTCTCTTATGTACCTAAGGTCCATCACCGTTCCCTTTGGATCCCTACGTAATTCGGTGCTCTCCGATACACACGATCGAACAGCGGAGGAGTGGTACTCAAGCGTCAACTTTAGGTTACAATATCTCCGGATGTAATTAACATTTTACAATGCAACAAACGGCACTGATTACGTATTTGTTTATATGTTCAGATGTGCTAACAAAACTAACGGGGTTCTATTTAAAAAAACGTAGGTTTGTGTTAAAAAACATACTTCCATGCATTTTTTTATGGTTTGTATTAACCAATTGCACTAGCCCCTCTCCTCACGTTCGGTATGTGGAATCGATTCGTCAGTATTTAATAGCCCGCATCTCGTGGTCGTGCGGTACCGTTCTCGCTTCCCACGCCCGGGTTCCCGGGTTCGATTCCCGGCGGGGTCAGGGATTTTCTCTGCCTCGTGATGGCTGGGTGTTGTGTGCTGTCCTTAGGTTAGTTAGGTTTAAGTAGTTCTAAGTTCTAGGGGACTTATGACCACAGCAGTTGAGTCCCATAGTGCTCAGAGCCATTTGAACCATTTGAAGTATTTGATGTGGCATCTAACATTCGGCGACTTTAAACTGCGAAGTGCAAATTCCAGCCGGCCGGAGTAACCGAGCGGTTCTAGGCGCTACAGTTCGGAACCGAGCGCCTGTTCGGTCGCAGATTCGAATCCTGCCTCGGGCATGGATGTGTGTGATGTCCTTAGGTTAGTCAGGTTTAAGCAGTTCTAAGTTCTATGGGACTGATGACCTCAGATGTTGAGTCCCATAGTGCTCAGAGCCACTTGAACCATTTTTTTGTAAATGGCAAAAAATTCGTTTAAAGGTTTGTGAAGGAGCGTTGGCAAGGGGACGTTTACAAACTCGCGTTGTAGACACGGGAAGCAACTGCGCCCAGCGTACAGAAACTGACAGGGATCATGTTTATGAATTTAGGTATATGCTTACACATTTGTACATTGTGCATATTTTTTTGTACGACAGTATCATAATTTCAAACGTGTTTTCACGTATTTGAGGAAATGAAATATTTTCGGAGCTTCACCACACCACAGTTCAGTTTTTCTGTTTGTCAGAAAATTGGAAAAATGAATATCCGGGCAATACCGGCTTCGTCAGCTAGTAAATATATAAAGCGTATCGGGTAACTGTATCGACATATGTAGCGAAAGATGAGCCACTGATCAGTTTCGTTACAATATGACAGTTGCCGCTGCTAGAAGCACGCCCCCGTCTCGTATGTTCTAGCCTGTCATCTCACTTGTTACGTAGCCTCTGAATCACTCGTCTGTATGAACAATAGAAAAAAATTGCCATTAAGTTTTTCAGTGCCGGTGTTTACTTCATGTTAAGCTTCCGGGCTAAGGGCAGTGGTCAACTTAGAAAATTATTCGCGGACGTTCCGTCTCGTCCTTTGGAGACACCTTCAGAGATAAATTGGCATTTGCAACGAAAGCTAGAACGAGCTCCGTATGTATGGCTCTTATTCAGTTCAAAATGCGGCTGTAAATTTGGTATCCCTTGAGCTTTCAATTGAGATGTCGATTTATGTATTTGGAGATATGTCTGAAAGTGAGGAGGAAACGTCAGTGAATACATTTCTACGTCGTCCAAGGCATCTCATCCAGGAAGTTTTCGCTGTGGATGCAATGTCCTTCCAGAGCAGTGGAATGTTCGAATACCGTTGCTGTGATGTAAGCTCATTCTCTGGCAATCGTCCCATATTTTCAACCCCTATTGTTGACAGAGAAAACAGTGTGACTGAAGGGAGAGCGCACTGTACACAACTTCAGTCAGAATTCGCGTTTCCTTTCACTTTAAGTACCGATTTCAAATGGTTCAAATGGCTCTGAGCACAATGGGACTTAACATCTGTGGTCATCAGTCCCCTAGAAATTAGAATTACTTAAACCTAACTAACCTAAAGACATCACACACATCCATGCCCTAGGCAGGATTCGAACCTGCGACCGTAGCGGTCGCGTGGTTCCAGACTGAAGCGCCTAGAACCGCTCGGCCACAACTGCCGGCCTGCCGATTTCCTGTGGTCAAAAGAGTGATGAAAAAGAGGTTTCAGATTAAAAGAAGGTCCAACTCATGATCGTAGTGCGTGACTTATTTTGCGGTAAACACTAATATTTGTAGCGGCTGTAGCTCCAACAAGGAACATCCGGATTGAATTTGACTGATTTATATTTCACTGTGCTACAGTAAATGTTGCAGATAAATGGAGGAGTACAGTACAGTGATTGAGAAGACGTTAGAGCAAACACAGGGTACGATAGTCTCCGAGCTTATCAGCTGAAGCCATGGTAATCGTTCGCAGGCAGGAGTGGTATGCTCGAAACATTGCACGTCGAAACCGTATACCCAAGAATTCAAACCAGTTCTAGCCGAAGAGAGCTCTCAAACGAAAATCTTCGGAGAAAAGTTTCACCATGATCAACTGTCGACAGTGTTAAAGACTCTTACGAGTTTCTTTTTAAGCTCGAGAACGAATACCTTTTCTTGTAGACTGCAGTTGTGTGTTCAGCCCAGTCTAATTTATGGTCCCGAATTATCCCCAAGTTCTTTGCAGAAGATGAAAACGTGTTTTCTGTGACGTTTACGACTGAAGGTGGAGATTCTCTGAATTGCGTGGTAATTAATCTTTTCTGAGCGACTAAGGTTGCTTGCGTTTTAGATGGATTAAATTTCAAACCTATGTTCTCCACCCACTTCGGTAACGGAAGTAAATGAGCATTTACATGCTGGATTTTTGTACTCATCCTTGTTGGACATGCTCTTGGTATAACTGAAAGTAATCAACGTATAGTGATATTTGAAATGGGAGAGTTTCTACATCATTAAAATGTAGTGAGAAAAATATTGGAACCAATAGTGTTCTTTGTGGGACCCCTGAGACTACATTTCTCCCCATAGGACTTTATTGTTCAGATCATCAAACAAAGAAGGTATCAGTGGAATAATTGTACAGCACGTGAATACAAATCATGGTTTTTGAGTTTCTCAAGCAGAATGTTAAATTAGACACTGTCAAAAGCTTTACTGGAATCCAAAAATGAAATACCAGTCGTCCCTTGTTTGTCCATTGCTTGTTTCAATTCGTCGGTCACTTTTGCCAGATTCTAGACTGGTATTCATCTAAAAGTTGAGTTGATGTTAAGCAATTAGTAATCTCCAGAATGAGATTTTCACTCTGCAGCGGAGTGTGCGCTGATATGAGACTTCCTGGCAGATTAAAACTGTGTGCCCGACCGAGACTCGAACTCGGGACCATTGCGGGCAAGTGCTCTACCATCTGAGCTACTGAAGCCTGCTTGGAATCACGAATTTACTTCAAACTTTGTACAGCTTTAGCAGCCCTTTAAAACATCATAATGTGCAAATGGTAATGTACACTATTCTGGAAATTCCGAGAAAATCGCAACAGCAGTTTTACGCATCTGTTATATACCTGATGTATATGTGCAAAGGGGCTCGATGTAAGAGGTGATTGTGGTCAAGTGGTTAGCTTTTGCGCTTGACAAGGAGGTAGTGGACGAAGCGACAGTTCCAATCCTGCCAACTGTTGGTTTTTAATCCACATTTTTTTTGCATCACTGGTCACATTATTTCATTTGAGAGGTAATATAATGAAAAAAAACACACAGTTTCATGAAGTTCTCGTGAATTTCATATTTTATTTGACTATTTACCATTTTTAATTGAATTTTCATGACGAGGGACAGGACTGGATACCCAAGTCAAACCTCGACAAATAATGATGCGAATGGTGTTATTCAGTAACACAGGAAGTGGCATGTGCAATTACCCGTCGGATATGCTCTCGACATCACACACTGGAGGATGGTATTTGTCATACAGACATGGAAAACATAAATTGAAGCCGAATCTACTACATCGATTGAATGCACTTTTCTCGCAATTACAGGAAATTTTCAGATTTTCTAAGAGAAAACACACCTCGTCAACATTCTGATAAATCTCTGTTTCTTCCGACAGTATAGATTAAAAATTAAGTTGGAGTGGGAGCCGAATCGTTGCCTCTGACACGTTCATCAGAGAAAGCTCGAACGCTAACCACTTGACCACCATGAACTCCAACAACTGGCACCCACTCACAGACACGTAAGACACATAACAAGACGAGTGAAACTTCTCTTGTGATTTTCTTGGAGTTGCCAGAGTAGAGCACCTTTCTACTTGCACTATCTTGTTAGATTGGCCTACTAAAGATGTACAAAGTTTGAAGTAAATCTGTGATCCCAACGTCGTGGCCTTCCCTTGTAAGTAATCCAAAGCCTTAAATAAAGCTGATACAATGAGGGTTGTGTGGCAGATTCCTTCTTGGGTATTGGTTTTATAAGTCCCAGCTTAAAGGCTGTTTGAAAGATGCTTTAGGTAAGAGAATGGTTAAAATGTCCGTTATTCTGGACAGTAGTGGATCCTTGTGGAAACTGGTCATCAGCGGTGTAATATTATCGTGTGTCGCAGCTGCTGAACGAATTCGTGCAATTGATTTCCTGAGCGTGTTAAAGCTACCGGTTGCGAAAAAAATTTTCTGTTTCCTCCTCCCACTGATTCTCTGTCGTAATAGATTGTTTGCGTCCCTGCGCGTTGGCCGGGGAAAAATTTCGCCTTTGAGAAACAGGCCTACTGAAATCCTCAGTAGGATATACAGGTTCAGTTGTAGACTGTGTTTGCCTGTTCCTACACCGAATATTTTTCTACAAGACTGCGAACCTGTGGGAGCCCTCAGTTAACGAATGGCCTGTACTTCCATACTTGAGTTTTGATTCCTCACGGATTAACTCGGTTGCTTACTAGCTTATCAGAGGTCGGTTGTGTCATCTCTGATACTCGTTAGGTGTTGGAGTTGAACTGTGGGCCGTAGTGCAGGTTCTCTCCTCACTCTTAACAGTTTTTAGAAGTGCATATTTATCGTATAACTTATTACATCTGTCAGTGACATCAGACATTTTTAATTTATGACGAAGTTATTTCTTGTCATTGCCGTTATCATTTGTGCTTGTGCTGATCTTATCCAGTCATGTTTCATTTTGAAGCAGTGCACACATTTTCCCATGGCTAGACGCCAGTGACATCTCAATTATACTATATTCTACTATGCTCGTCGCCCCCATGAACCATGGACCTTGCCGTTGGTGGGGAGGCTTGCGTGCCTCAGCGATACAGATGGCCGTACCGTAGGTGCAACCACAACGGAGAGATATCTGTTGAGAGGCCAGACAAACGTGTGGTTCCTGAAGAGGGGCAGCAGCCTTTTCAGTAGTTTCAGGGGCAACAGTCTGGATAATTGACTGATCTGGCCTTGTAACACTAACCAAAACGACCTTGCTGTGCTGGTACTGCGAACGGCTGAAAGCAAGGGGAAACTACAGCCGTAATTTTCCCGAGGGCATGCAGCTTTACTGTATGGTTACATGGAATGTAGTCGAATTAAGTCTGGTGATGCTGAGGGAATTAGATTAGGAAATGAGACACTTAAAGTAGTAAAGGAGTTTTGCTATTTGGGAAGCAAAATAACTGATGATGGTCGAAGTAGAGAGGAGATAAAATGTAGACTGGCAATGGCAAGGAAACCGTTTCTGAAGAAGAGAAATTTGTTAACATCGAGTATACATTTAAGTGTCAGGAAGTCGTTTTTGAAAGTATTTGTATGGAAGTGAAATATGGACGATAAATAGTTTGGACAAGAAGAGAATAGAAGCTTTCGAAATGTTGTGCTACAGAAGAATGCTGAAGATTAGATGGGTAGATCACATAACTAATGAGGAGGTATTGAACAGAATTGGGGAGAAGAGGAGTTTGTGGCACAACTTGACAAGAAGAAGGGACCGGTTGGTAGGACATGTTCTGAGGCATCAGGGGATCACAAATTTAGCATTGGAGGGCAGTGTGGAGGGTAAAAATCGTAGAGGGAGACCAAGAGATGAATACACTAAGCAGATTGAGAAGGATGTAGGTTGCAGTAAGTACTGGGAGATGAAGAAGCTTGCACAGGATAGAGTAGCATGGAGAGTTGCATCAAACCAGTCTCAGGACTGAAGACCACAACAACAACAACAACAACAACAACTATGATCGTGCGTGTATTCAGAGTGCTCGCTACTAGACGTTTCAACAATTGCTATTATACCGGTATAAATGTTATTGGTATGATTGATGGAAGTGTATTACCCATTTTACCCACGTTCCCAATGACAATTATCATGATCAAATTTAAGGGACACGCAATCATGGGTTGCAAGTATAAGACTTAGTATCGGTAGCAGGTTCAAGAGGTATGCGGAAAATCTTCAAAATGTGAACCACGTAATCATATCGTAACATTAACAAATGAGGAACATTCTCCTCTCCCGCATTGCATTAAATAAATCTCTACCGAAAAACGTTACAATATGAGTTGTTTGCTGTAACAAGGAAACAATTGACCACACCATGTAACCGCTGTATGGAATGACCGACATCTCATCACCAACGTCATTCAGTTTCGTTTAGAGCGTTAACTCGAGCGTGAAGCACAGAAACAGCTGTGGAAGTGAGTGCACTGGCGGTTACTAATCGTCTTCTACAGGCTGAACTGAGGTTATGTCTGCTTTTGTACAAAAACAGAAAACACCTCAGAGTACACTGAGTAATCTAATGTTGTACTCATTAGCAAAACACAGACCTTTCGATCGAGTTCGGCTTCAACCAGAACTACAGTGATGACTGCATGTGTGGAAGACACAATCATGATGATCGTTGATCGATGACCACAGTTTGTGCGACCGTCCCGCCGGAGCTTCGAGTCTTCCCTCGGGCTTGGGTGTGTGTTGTCCTTAGTGTAGGTTAATTTAAGTAGTGTGTAAGTATAGGGACCGATGACCTCAGCAGTTTGGTTGCTTAGGAATTCACACATATTTGAACATTTGATGACCACAGTGTCCAGTATAATCACGTGGTCTGGATGGTTATCCATTTTCCCATGACCTACAGCACATGAAAAAGGGTGTATAAAATAAATTTTTTACACTAAGTGCTATTGAGAGTGAACGTGGAAATAATAATTTCAATGCACATGCATTTGCAACAGTGATGGTACTTCGAGCAATGCAACAGGCCTACAATCTGGAGAAGTTGGGTTCAGTTCTACACCTCATCCTTACAGTACCTTATTTCCGTATTTTATCTGAATTATTAGAGTAGCTCCTACCAAGTGCATCATAAAGTACAGTCTTTGGTTTCTTATAATTTAATTTGTGGCATCACATAAAAAGGAGTAAACTTACTACATTAGTGCCGAAGTATAAATAAATAATAAAAGAAAATACTAGAAGCAGCTTTCAAAACTGTGATGAAGTATTACGTTTCCTAATATGTGAGTGCTGCTCGGTAAAAACAGTTTCCTAAGGAAGGGCAGCCAAAAAATGTTCTTTCTTGTCGTAAATGGACGACGTCTTTCGAAGTTACTGGACCATGTAACGATGAAGATCAAAGACAGCGAAGGAGGACTCAAACACGACGTCATTTTACTTAATTATGCTTCAGTCCTTAATAAAAGTGTATGAAAGGAAACTTCGCCATTTATGACGGAGTCAATAAGAGATTTATGACAGCACTTCACTCCATCAGAAGTTTTCATCTCAATTAGACATTACTTGGCAGACTGCACAAACATGCCCGACAGGAAAGAAATTGCTACGTCTTGTTTACGGAACTTGGAATCACAAGAAGTGATTTTTGTGGAACCACAAAGCGTTATGAGAATTTTTACAATTGGCAATTTACAATAGATATGGTAATTACGCACTGAAAATATTACTTCATTTACTTCACCATTTAGGGGCTAATAATATTTTTCAACTCATTTCATGTGAAGATATAAATAAAAAACGTACCGTAATGAAACCGGTAAACCTCATGCTGGACGTACCCTCGCAAGGTGAGAGGTGTGAGCACGTAATGCACCCAAGAATGTTGTAGAACTTGATCATTGGGATGGGCCAGGTGTTATGGTGTGGGGAGGCACAATGTTGCGTGGGCGTACTGGCCTCGAATTCTTTGAACACGGCACACTCACCAGTCAACGTATTCTTGTGACACTCTACTCCGTTCCCCGTGTACTTCCTTACAAGGGCGCCTTCGGTCCTGTCTTAATTTTTATGGGTGACAATGCGCGATCGAGAGCAAGTGGAGGAACTCTTGGAACGAGAGATGTACTGGCCCTCCCGTTCTCTTGATTTAAATCCCATCGACCAAGTTTGGGATGCGTTGGGGAGACGTACTGGACCACATCCACATGCACCAACAGCTATCCGTTATGGTCCACCACGGTGGTGGAGGAATGAAATGTATCCCACAGCAACTGCTTACCTATCTTGTTTCCAACATGGAAGCACGTTGCAGAGCATTCACTGCCATCAGTGGTGACTACACACCCCATTAAGAACAAATGGTTCAAATGGCTCTGAGCACTATGGGACTTAACTTCTGAGGTCATCAGTCCCCTAAAACTTAGAACTACTTAAAACTAACTAACCTAAGTGCATCACACACATCCATGCCCCAGGCAGGATTCGAACCTGCGACCGTAGCAGTCACGCGGTTCAGGACTGAAGTGCCTAGAACCGCACGGCCACCGCGGCCGGCAGTTGCTGATACTTTCTGCTTATTTAACACGATGTTTACGTCAGTGTGTGGTGTGTTATTGGAAAAGAAAAGCAAGAAAATAGGTAGAGGATATTTTTTTTACATTAGATAATTGTACGTCCTCTGCTTTTATTAATTTCCAATGAAAAATAAAGGTGCAGTGCACGAGATAAAGAGCAGTATCTCGATCCAGTGATACAAAAAAGCTCTCTGTCTGTAGAATAAGTAAGCGACTTCACATCATTGTTGGAAGGGCACGAAATATTGCGGAAGGAGTCACACGCAATGGAGTTGACTAGCTGGTAAGAACTGCACACGATCAAGCATTTTTATTATGTAAGATGTTTACTCATTCAGTTTCGGAACCTGTACTCTATTCACAAATATTGTAGGACTGACAGTTCGTCAGCAGCACGTGGAGGCCACATCCTGTACGTAACACATACGTAATTTTTCACGTTTCATTTAATATACTCTACGTCGCAAATTATATAGTATAAATGGATGTAACCGATGTCAGTGTGTTCTTGAAGAAATGCACCTCGTTTCCATTTTAATATTTTTGCGACATCGTGTCCATTTTCCGTCGGTGCTTGTCGGAAAAAGATAGTAATACTAAATAGGAGACGCTGACTATCGTTCTGTGGATCGTGATGACTGGGTGTTGTGTGATGTCCTTAGGTTAGTTAGGTTTAAGTAGTTCAAAGTTCTAGGGGACTGATGACCATAGATGTTAAGTCCCATAGTGCTCAGAGCCATTTTTTTCGTTCTGTGGATTTATGTTTACATGCTCACGAACAGGCATTCGGCTTATGAGGCCCTTTTCAGGTGACAACCGAATGTCGCAAACACGGATAGAATGATGTTGCGACTTACACAGATATTATTTGTACGGAAGACACAAAAATGTCGTATACTGTTTATATAAAAAAGTTATGGTGTAACGGGTATAAATTTAAATATTTTGATTGGAGACTGAGCACAGTGCGCTGAATAACATAACACCAGTATTGTCTAAATTTTTAGACTAATAATTATAGCTGTTAGTAGTATTATGTTTTCGGGTTGGTCAGTACCTCCAAACCCATGTAGCGAGAGCAAGCTATTAATGCTAATTCTCTCCTGGGGAACAGGTCAGATGTTGAAGTATGATGATGGACGCAAAACCATTAGTCTATACTGACAGGTGTAGCCTACTTAGTGATGCAGCTTCGACCATGCAGAAAACATCAATTAGTACATTGTGTGACGTGTTTGTGCGAAGGGTGTTAGACGCAGAGAAAAAACAACCAACCACTCATCTGTATACGTATTAAGGTACCATATCTATAAATATCTGCATTTATACCCATTATTCCCTCTATATATTTTCCTATGCAAACACTCTACGTCAAATTTGTAACTTCTATACAAATGATTACTGTGTAAGCGACACATCGTTTCATCTGTCTCTGCGACATACAGTTTTCACCTGAAGAGGGGCTAAGAAGGCAAAAGTCGATTACTGATCACATAAATACAATTTTTAAGAACATTAACAAGTGTTTGAAGGCTTACCTTGCTCGATGAAATTGGTGAGGGACTGTCGTGTGAGCAGTTCAGAGGACTCCGACTTGCAAGCTACCCACGGACTATAATGGTGTTCAGAAACACAGAAGTCGGTGTAATTCTCAAGGAAGCTTAGGGGTAATGAAATTGAGAATTATTTAGTTTCAATGGCTTTTCTCTAACTCAGTGAACGCTTGCACTGTAATTGACTTAGGCAGCACTGCATGTCAGCTGCCTTCGACCTCGCCGGCCCGAGTTTGTCTTCTCATTAATGAAACTCTCCCGATATTCTCCTCCTGTCCTAAATCTGCAAACTGGTGACGACTGACACAGGGGAAGCGTCCGAGAAGACTTCCGAACTGCCCTCCTTCTTGGGCGGGTCCTCCCGTTATATCACTTACCACGCTCTGGAAGAATCCCTCTGACGTGCGTATGGGTCACTTGCGTTAACCTTACCATATTTGGGGCAGATCACGCGATCACGCTGTCACGCGGATCGTCACGGAATCGGAGTCACGCTCTCAGTGGACTCTGTCGTCCTCATGTGTGCATAGTCTGTGCTCAGTTCGTCACCAGGTTGGCGCTGTTTGAGTTAACGATTACATAAATGCATCCGCAGCCTTCTGAAGGTAGCTTCTAGCCAAAACGTGAATTTAATGACTGTATCATCTCCCAAAATCGGATTCCGTGACAGTGATATCCCGTTTGCGCTTCAGGAGCCAATCGGTCGCCCATTTAGTTTCATTAGGAGTACCTGAAAGCAAGATTTATGTTTAGAGAATTAATGTCACACAGCAAACAAATGTCCCTGAATCCCGGAAATGGCGTGCGAACACATACGGCTACCCGGACTGGTCATAAATGTAACTCATTAATGCTACTATTAACTCAACGAACTTCCAGCATGCTGGAGTAACTTGCGTCAGCAACTTCTGTTAATCAGTAGAACGAAATACCAGTGCAAGTTGCAGTGTTTTATTTTTCAATCGCTGAGTAGCGTCTGGCAGAGACCTATTTTCAAATCAACATAACAAAGTCGAACTTGGAATTTCCGAAGATGTCAACAAAATGCGTAATGTACATTCCCAGTGCATAATTGTATAATTTTGTGTGCGACGACGAATGAGACAGAGCACGACTTGTGCAGTCAATCCATATTTCTGTTAATAAGCGATAAACAAAGTGCTAACGACACGTTAATCTGAAATATGTAGGGCAGGCCACATAAGTGTGCAAGATTGCCTCGTCAGCAACTATACACAAGGCGAACATTAATAAAAGAGACAAACAACAGGGACCTATTCCTGACTGGAAATGGAGGGAAAAAGGTCCTCCGAACAAGTACCTGGACATACATCACTGCCACAGTAGATAGCGCCGACGTACGACGTTCCTCTGACCACTTCCCAATGTGCGATTACGCACATTGATGATGCCAATGCCATTAAAAGTCACTTCGTCGGTAAAGAGGACTGATGAAAGAAATCCCACGATTGTGATGGTCTGTTGCACAAACCACCAACAGAACCATTACCGTAGAGGGAAATCCGCTGCTGATAATCGTTGAACTCGTTCCAGGTGACAGTGAAAGGGTCCTGTAGTCCCCTTTCATTATTATTTTATTTGCTTTCCAGTGATACAGAACTCTCTGGAATGTGTGAGTGAATCAATGTGGGTGTGTTTCATTTTGATATACCGTGGTTTAGTCTGCTGCAGAGAATCAGTGGTAGTCGTACAGAATGGCCAACCCTAGTAGTTTTCAGGTAGGCAAAGAGGTTTGCTCCCCTTGAGTGAAAGTTACCGGTGTTAGGTTGGTGGCGGAAGCCTCATCTCTGGGTTTTCCTGGCCACGGGGTTCGCTTGGGAGACGTTGGAGTGTGTGAGGCGGCCATTCTGCTTCCAGCTCGCCGAGGGTCTGCAGCCGAAGTCTCTTCGAAGAAGGGTGAGTTGACTTAATGGCGTGGCGCGTTGTCTCGTAGCAAGAGGGGAACTTTTAGCCTTTCGTCTCGCGTTTCATCTTACAAATATTGATTTGGTGGGTCGCAGCAAGGAATGCAAGGTTTTTCAGGCTTTCAGTTTGATTCCTAATGCAGACTTGACGTTGATACGTAAGAAGAAAGTGGCACGAAGATCTTGTATATGTTGAAGCGCCCTCGGTTCAGTGTGAATGTTTGTGTGCCTGCAACTGCGTGTGTGTGCATTCTAATCTTTTCCGAATCTTGGTAATTTTTGCTTCTTTGTGAATTTTCTTTGTCTCATTACTTTAGTTCCGGTGGAAACCATCCAAATGGGTTAATATTAGAGTTTGTTGGCCTTCTGCCATCATCATTTATCTCATCAAATGTGTCCTCTGTAATATATTAATTGTTCGCGACTGCTTGCTTTGATGTTACTAAAATTTGGCCACGGTACGTAGAAATTGTGTCTCCGCGAACCACGTGGGCACACGAGCCTGTTGTGAAACGTATAGAGTTTCAGAAGCAATTGCACTTAGTTACCACGCAACAGCAGTTCTATAGATTAATTACATCAATGTTTTAAGGAATAAATAATTTTACCTCAAATCTTATCCAGGGTACCGATGTTACGTCTCCATTACCTACGCCATTTACCTTGTAGTCTTCCTTGTTAGCCCATCCATAGCGTTTCCATGCGCACAGGTCCAATAATTAGAATCCCTTTTTATTTAAAACAAATGCTTAGGAATAGATCTTGTTTCCAGGAATGTTATCGCAAGCTGCACTTACGCACAGTGTTCACGCACTCTTTACTTTATTCAATATTTGATTCACGTGAACCATGCCTGTATCATATCAACAATTACACCCCATTCCTTATCACTGACTTTACAATGAATGTTCTTTTGTGACTTTTTCTTATGAGTAAATTAAGTAACCTCTTATTTTTCGTATGGCTAGAGTTGGTGGCGACCCGATCTTTTACGTTGATTTCAATGTCAGATAGCATTTTTTAATAAAAGTGCGCGTGGCTCTTTTAGCCATCAGGATACATTCTTACAATAGGGATAGTAGCGGTTGTCATGTAGGATACAAATAATCATACATTGGCTTACCCTACGTTGGCCGGCCTCTTGCCTGGAGCTTGTACTAGGGTTCGTCTCAATATCCTGAAGAACCTGGTCCTAGAACTCTGATGAATGTACTGTCCGCCGCCATCCTGCACGATGGTCTGTTTGAAAGGACCATTGATCACACAAACACTCAAAAAGGCGTTCAATTTTTTTGTGATGTCGTCTAGCCGTGCTACCTCTCGACCGTTTCCATCAGCTTGGCTACACACAAACAACACCTCGGCCGATTCCCGACATGAATACCGGAACATTCTGCTGCTTACGGTACGCTGTGTCAGGCAAACAGCCTGCAACACACAATGAACACGCGGATATGGTCAGAGGACCTTTCATTCGTCAGCAGTATCTCCCGCGACAATGTACGTTTGCGGACAATTAGTCACAGGATCTGTTTTCCTCCATTTCCAGTCAGGAATCCGTCCCTACACTTTGTTAGTTTTATTAATGATCACCCAGTATATTTGTAATTTATGTACATTCTTGGGAGTCATGTAAGGACTGTTACTCAATGTGACAACAGGAAGAGGCTTAAAAATTTGGAAGCACAAAGAACAATATGTAATATAATTCTGTGCTGTGAAAGTTGCACTGATAATGAGTTAAGAACGCCTCGAAAGCGGTTGGTATAATGGAATGAAGACCACTGAACTGCCGTCTAACGCAATTAATTTCCTTCTTTCCTGATGTTCTCTTTCGCTATACTACATCAGTGGAAATAAGTGAGAGGTGATTCAAATGGCTCTGAGCACTACGCGACTTAACTTCTGAGGTCATCATTCGCCTAGAACTTAGAACTAATTAAACCTGACTAACCTAAGGACATCACACACATCCATGCCCGAGGCAGTATTCGAACTTGCGACCGTAGCGGTCGCTCGGTTCCAGACTGTAGCGCCTAGAACCGCACGGCCACTCCGGCCGGCAGTGAGAGGGGAAAAGCACCCTCAAACCATACGCGCAGAAGTTAAACGTAGGGACGCAAGAACCAGAGGTGTACGGAAGAACAGTTCTGTAAAATTATTTACACATTTGGAATTCATTCCGTTTCTCGTGTATGGTGTTGAAGGACTTCTAGAAAACTCCTGGGTTTACTGAATGCGACCTGTGAACAGGACTGACTTCTTCGTAAACATCTCAGCAGGAAGTAGTGCGGCTCGGACATGACTGTGGGTAGGGGGGAGGAGGGAGCAGGGGGAGTCTGGTGGTCTGTAAGCTGGGGCTGGCGATAGCGGAGGGGGGCGGCGTAGCGGCGTCGTTTACGGGAGGCGGCGCAGGCCGCGGGCTGGGGGCTGAGGGTGGCCTAACCCCTGCAATGAATATAAACGAGCCACGCACGCGACACCCCGGCGCGCCTTTGTGGGGCGGTAGCTGCGGGCTGTGGGCTCCCGGGCTCCATGAATCCTGGCCAGCTAGTCGCCACCCGAACCGCCTGCAGTGCCTACCTGCCGGCAATGAATAGCTTCCCGCTCAATCCGTGGGCCCCATGAAAATAACTGCGACTCGGTGCCGGACACCTCACGTTTCACCACCAATGCTGATCGCCGTAGCACTAAAGCAGAACTTGTGTGTGGTATTTAATAGAAAAATAACCTTGAGAAAGCAGCTTTTCGCTGCAGTATTTTGTATAAATGTTTCACGGCTTTCCTACTGTCAAGCGGACCACACAACAATCGGCTTTTTGAAATCCATACATATTACAAAAATGGATCTATATATGTGCCTATGTACGTACGTGTGTACAGTGAAGTGACAAAAGTCACGGGATTCCTCCTAATGTTGTGTCAGACCTCCATTTGTCTGGCGCAGTGCAGCAACTCGACGTGGAATCGTCTCAGAAATAACGAGCCACGCTGCCTTTATCCTCTTCAGTCCATGGATACACATATGTGGGCTTCGAGGTTCCACTTCGTAAAATTAATAAACGGTTTTTACCAACTCATGTGCTGTGATATGGCGGCAGAGATTGAACCTACGCAACCTACACGAACGTATACCATCAGTCTTAAGTTGGTAAAAACTGTTTATCAGTTTACGAAGTGAAACCTCGAAGTCCAAGAATGTGTAACCATGGGACTGAAGAGGTTATAGCGGTCTATAATAGCGATGGTGTGGGATTTTCTGCACGATCTCACTTCCAAGTCTCACACGTGTTCGATGGGATTCATGTCGGACGATATGGGTGGCCAAACCATTCGTTCGAATTGTCGAGAATCGTCTTCAAACCATTTACGAACAGCTATCGCCCGGTAACATAGTGCATTGTCATCCATAAAAATTTCATCATTGTCTACATCTACATTTATACTCCGCAAGCCACCGAACGGTGTGTGGCGGAGGGCACTTTACGTGCCACTGTCATTACCTCCCTTTCCTGTTCCAGTCGCGTATGGTTCGCGGGAAGAACGACTGTCTGAAAGCCTCCGTGCGCGCTCTAATCTCTCTAATTTTACATTCGTGATCTCCTCGGGAGGTATAAGTAGGGGGAAGCAATATATTCGATACCTCATCCAGAAACGCAACCTCTCGAAACCTGGCGAGCAAGCTACACCGCGATGCAGAGCACCTCTCTTGCAGAGTCTGCCACTTGAGTTTATTAAACATCTCCGTAACGCTATCACGGTTACCAAATAACCCCGTGGCGAATCGCGCCGCTCTTCTTTGGATCTTCCCTATCTCCTCCGTCAACCCGATCTGGTCCGGATCCCACACTGATGAGCGATACTCAAGTATAGGTCGAACGAGTGTTTTGTAAGCCACCTCCTTTGTTGATGGACTACATTTTCTAAGCACTCTCCCAATGAATCTCAACCTGGTACCCGCCTTACCAACAATTAATTTTATATGATCATTCCGCATGCATACTCCCCGATATTTTACAGAAGTAAGTGCTACCAGTGTTTGTTCCGCTATCATATAATCATACAATAAAGGATCCTTCTTTCTATGTATTCGCAATACATTACATTTGTCTATGTTAAGGGACAGTTGCCACTCCCTTCACCAAGTGCCTATCCGCTGCAGATCTTCCTGCATTTCGCTACAATTTTCTGATGCTGCAACTTCTCTGTATACTACAGCATCATCCGCGAAAAGCCGCATGGAACTTCCGACACTATCTACTAGGTCATTTATATATATTGTGAAAAGCAATGGTCCCATAACACTCCCCTATGGCACTCCAGAGGTTACTTTAACGTCTGTAGACGTCTCTCCATTGATAACAACATGCTGTGTTCTGTTTGCTAAAAACTCTTCAATCCAGCCACACAGCTGGTCTGATATTCTGTAGGCTCTTACTTTGTTTATCAGGCGACAGTGGGGAACTGTATCGAACGCCTTCCGGAAGTCAAGAAAAATAGCATCTACCTGGGAGCCTGTATCTAATATTTTCTGGGTCTCATGAACAAATAAAGCGAGTTGGGTCTCACACGATCGCTGTTTCCGGAATCCATGTTGATTCCTACATAGTAGATTCTGGGTTTCCAAAAACGACATGATACTCGAGCAAAAAACATGGTCTAAAATTCTACAACAGATCGACGTCAGAGATATAGGTCTATCGTTTTGCGCATCTGCTCGACGACCCTTCTTGAAGACTGGGACTACCTGTGCTCTTTTCCAATCATTGGGAACCTTCCGTTCCTCTAGAGACTTGCGGTACACGGCTGTTAGAAGGGGGGCACGTTCTTTCGCGTACTCTGTGTAGAATCGAATTGGTATCCCGTCACGTCCAGTGGACTTTCCTCTGTTGAGTGATTCCAGTTGCTTTTCTATTCCTTGGACACTTATTTCGATGGGAACATGAAATGCTTCAAATGCCACGTATTGTCTCCATATAGCCAAACAATCATTTCCGGTTAATGATTAGTTGTATTGGACCAGAGAACCCAATCCATCTCATTACGGCGCCATCACCAGTTTGCACGGTGCCTTGTGCACAACTTGGGCCCATGGCTTCGTGAGGTCTGCACCACACTCGAACTCTAGCATCAAAAAAATGTTCAAATGTGTGTGAAATCTTATGGGACTTAACTGCTAAGGTCATCAGTCCCTAAGCTTACACACTACTTAACCTAAATTATCCTAAGGACAAACACACACACACACCCATGCCCGAGGGAGGACTTCTCCGCCGGGACCAGCCGCACAGTCCGCTCGGCTAATCCCGCGCGGCTCTCTAGCATCAGCTCTTACCAACTGAAACCGGGACTCATCTGACCAGGCCACGGTCTTCCAGTCGTCTACCGTCCAACCGCTATGGTCATGAGCCAAGGAAAAGCATTGCAGTCGATGTATTGCTAATGGCAAAGGCACTCGCCTCGCTCTCTGCTGCCATACCCCATTAACGCAAATTTTCGTCTCACTGTCCAAACGGATATGTTTGTCGTACGTCCCACATTGATTTTTGCGGTTATTCCTCGAAGTGTTGCTTGTTGTTAACACTGACAACTCTACACAAACGCCGTTACTCTCAGTCGTTACGTGAAGTCGTCGACCACGGGGTTGTGCATGGTGAGAGGTAATGCCCGAAGTTTGATGTTCTCGGCACGCTCTCGACACTTGATCTCTGAATATTGAATTCCCTAACGATTTCTGAAATGTTATGTCTTGCTTCAACTACCATTCCGCTTTCAAAGTCTGCTAATTCCCATCGTGCGCACATAACGAAGTCGGAAATGATTTTTATGTGAGTCATCTGAGTACAGGTGAGAGCTCCGGCAAGGCACTGGCCTTTTACAGCTTGTGTACGTGATATCACTGCCATCAGTTTACACTGATCATTGGGAACCATATGCCCACCTACCTAATAGCTGGTATGTCAACCTTTGCCGCCGATTATAGCGGCGACGCGTCGTGGCATGCAAGCAATGAGACCTTGGTAGGTCGCGGGAGGTAGTCGGCACGACATCCGCACACACACGTCCTGTAAATTTCGAGGATGGGGGCGATGAGCCTTGACGCCACTTTCAACCACGTGCCACATGTATTTGATCAGTATCAGCTCTGGCGAGTTGGGGGGGGGGGGGGGCGACTACATGGATTGAAACTCCCCACTGTGTCCCTTGAACCACTCCGCCACATTTCTGGCGTTGTGACACGACGTATTATCTTGTTGAAAAATGCCAATTCCACCGGGAAATATGATAATGTTGGGGTGTACGTGATCTGTAGCCAGTGTACGATACTACTAGGCCGCCATGGCGTCTTGCACGACCTCCACTGGATCCATGGATGTCCACCTGCATTTTGCTCAGAGCATAAAGGAGCCACCGCCACTTTGCCGCCGTCCCACACTAAAGGTGTCAAGGAGCTTTTCTCCTGGAAGACGACGGATTCGCGGCGTCCCATCGTCATTATGAAGAAGGTATCGGGATTAACCAAACCATGCAATGACCTTCCAATGCGCCAGTGTCCAGTACCGAAGGTCACGTGCCCATTTCAGTTGTATTTGCCGATGTCGTGGTGTTACCGTTGGCACATTCATGGGCCGTCGGCTGCTGAGGCCCATCACAAGGAGTG
Organism: Schistocerca nitens; assembly: GCF_023898315.1. Classification (NCBI taxonomy): domain Eukaryota; kingdom Metazoa; phylum Arthropoda; class Insecta; order Orthoptera; family Acrididae; genus Schistocerca; species Schistocerca nitens. The sequence goes on along the minus strand of NC_064617.1, from coordinate 418,405,727 downwards.
TTCGGTGCACTTTGTGTTCAGACACAGTTATACTCTGCCCAGCTTTAAGGTCTGATGTTATTTCCGGTGTCCTGTTTTACAACGACGTCCGACATCTGTGATGAAGGGCGGCCGGCGAATCTCACGACGTCTGGACCTGGTTTCACCTCGGTTTCGCCAAAGTGTTGAACACAACACAGCACTCCTGGAACAACCGAGAATGTTCTGGTACATCAGTATGTATATGCACATCGCTGTCCCATGACTTTCGTCACCTTAGTGTATCTTCTACGTCTCCTTCAACCGGTCCACTGATTTCAACCAAACTTGGTACACACATCCCTTTCTGTCATGCAACGGTCACTGTTGGGTAAGAACCACCTACTTATCACACTACATTAGATATGATGTCATAAACAAAACTACAGCGTCATTCATTACGTCTAAATTTATTACTTGTGTGCTACTAACTCTATTCGAAATACATTTCACGGACAGTGTCCACATATGCAGCAAAATGTACCTACAAAATTATATCACAGTGTAACACGTCGATAAGGACATATCATAAATATGTGATGAGCGAAAAGCTGCCGACGTTGAAATTTATTAGTTCTTCGCTGCTAACTCTATTCGCAATATATTTCGCACAAAATATTCACGTCTGCCGCTGAATGAACCTATAGAAATATATCACTGTACGTACAGAGATGCATGAGAACATGTCTCATCAGGCAGGAAGTTTTAATAGATATCTTCTTTACTATATATATACTAACAATTAACAGATATCTAATTGCTATTTTTATGAAAAATACACGCCTCCATTTTTGTAATCACATATTACACACAAAAATCCTGTTTCCATCGCAAATATTAATCCCTGAGTGCTGATATTTTATAAAATCTGGTTTAAACAACAAAAGATACAAATTAAGCTCGTTTCATCCTTATTTATATTACGCTTCCTGGAAATGTTCGTGAAACAGATACCTTTGTTTAAAATTTTTACGGGACTGTGAGTCGATAGCAGTGCCCACACATGACAAGTGAGCATTTTTCCACACACCCATACGACCTGTGGAGAAAAATTTACCTTGAATTAGCATATTAAAGACGGTCCAAAAACTTAAAAAGTAAGTTTTAGCGAGAATTTTTGAAAATTATATAGAACTTTTTTTGGGAATTAATAACTGAGCTCTGAAGAAATTCACGTTGCATGAATACAAGAAATTTCAAAAATCCGGTTGCTGTTTCGTCACCTTTTAAGACAGATATATTTTATGTAGTTGGTGGAAATATGTCCACGGAGTCCTTCCAGAGATTATACCGGTGCTTTTGATGGAGGAACATCAGTAGCGATGCTGATTTCATTAAATGGTGGATGACTCAGCTTATTCCTCTGTGGGAGCTTGGCAGTCGTTTCCATGTACAACGAAGTGTACTATGCGTTTGCTGTACATTAAAATCTCAACGGCTTCTTTGTTGACATATTACGTTTAGCAGTTTCTGATTAAGGTTTCCATCTGTTGCGGTATCGGTTGCAGGCAGGCACGACAGCCAACCGAGGTAAGCGGTCAAGCCACCTACGCCATTTTACCGTTGGCCGCGGCAATAACGCAGCGATACAGCGATCTATGGTTGCGCTGGGCCAGACTACTACACGTTAAAGATAAATCGACGTTTCACAGCCAGCTATGTAACACGACCCTGACTCCTCTCACAGCACACCTAGCCACGGTTAGTACACTGAGGTGAGGAAAGTCATGGGATATGCACATACACACATGGTGCTACAATTCGTACACGAGGTATCAAAGGAGAGTCAATATCCTGAGTTGTCATTTTTTCTCAGGCTATCCACGTAAAAAGGTTTCCCGTCTCATTATAGCCGCACGACGGGAGTTAACTGACTTTGAACGTGGAATAGTAGTCAGAGATAGATGCATGCGACATTTCATTTCGGAAACTGGTAGGGAATTCAATATTCTGAGATCCACAGTCCCAAGAGTGTGCCGAAAATACCACATTTCATGTATTACCTCCCACAAGGGACAACGTTCACTTAACGACCGAGAGCAGCGGCGTTTAGTGCTAGCAGACCTGCAACACTGCGTGAAATAACTGGAGAGATAAATCTGGGACGTAAGACGAACGCATTCGTTAGGCAGCGCGGCGAAATTTGACGTTAATGGACAATGGCAGCACTCCACTGAACCGAGTGCCGTTGCCAACACACGACGTCGCCTGCAGCGCCTCTCCTGGGCTCGTCACCATACTGGTTGCGCCCTAGACGACTGGAAAACCGTGGCCTGGTGAGATGATTCCCGATTTCAGTGGGTAAGAGCTTGACCCGCCAAGGTAGCAAGGTAGGCGCAACGGTCCTGGATCGAATCCGCCTGGCGGATTGACGAGGAGGGCCAGTATACTGGCCAGCCTGGATGTGGTTTTCAGGCGGTTTTCCACATCCCGCTAGGTGAGTACTGGGCTGATCCCCACGTTCCGCCTCAGTTACTCGCAGACATTTGACACCATTCGCACTATTCCATGGCTTACACTAGATGCAGACAGCTGGGATACACTAGTTCCGTCCTGGAGGGTTTGGAGTGGCGGCAGGAAGGGTATCCGGCCACCCTCTGCAACTAGCACTGCCCAATCAATAGTAACACGGCCGACCCCGCGTTGAAGCGGGACAAAGACCGAAAGAAAGAAGGTTGGTAAGAAAATCTCATTCTGGAAGGTTGGTAAGAGTTGATGGTAAGGTTCGCGTGTGGCACAGACTACATTAAACCATGGAACCAAGCAGTCAACAAGAAACGGTGCAAGTTGGTGGTGGCTCCATACTGTTGTGGGCCGCGTTTACATGGGATGGACTGGGTAGTCCGTTCTGACGGAATCGATGGTTATGTTGGGCTACTTGGAGACAATCTGTAGCCATTCAGTGATGGAATTTCTATGGATGACAATGCGCCAAGTTACCAGACCACAATTGTTAGCGACTGATTTGAAGAACATTCCGCCGGCCGCGGTGGTCTCGCGGTTCTAGGCGCGCAGTCCGGAACCGTGCGACTGCTACGGTCGCAGGTTCGAATCCTGCCTCGGGCATGGGTGTGTGTGATGTCCTTAGGTTAGTTAGGTTTAAGTAGTTCTAAGTTCTAGGGGACTGATGACCACAGCTGTTGAGTCCCATAGTGCTCAGAGCCATTTTGAAGAACATTCTGGACATTTGGTGTGAATGATTTGGTCATCCAGTTCACCCAACATGAATCCTATCTAACATTTATGGGACATAATGGAGAGATTAGTTCGTGCGCATATTCCTGCACCAGCAACACTTTCGCAGCTATGGAAGGCGATAGAGGCAGCAAGGCCCAATATTTCTGCATGGGGCTTGTTCAGACCACGTCATGTCGAGTTGCGGCCCTACGCTGGACGAAAGGAGGTCCGACACGATATCAGGAGATACTCCATGACTTGTATCACCTCAGTGCATACACGGTGAAGTCCCAACAGAAATGGTCAATATTCGGGTATTTGTCATTTGAAGCAATAATATTCATATGGGCATATTACCTATTCCGAATGGTTTCCGAGGTAGAACACATTTAGTCTGCTTTCGTTTGTGGGCTAGCGGCGCGCACGTATTTTTCTTACCCAACCTACCTCTTTGGTATTTTATTCTAGCCCGACTTACCTTGTTGTTTCAGCCTCTTTCATCGGCATTAAACCACCCGTTTTAACGCGCCGGTGTCAATATTGTGTTGTGCACGGAGTGTTGCGAGGTGTTGGGAGTTATCAAGGAGAAGCATAGGACAATTACTTTCATACACACTCCTAAAATGCAACATCAGTAATGAAGAATATGCACATATGGTGTATGTTTACGGCTTCTATCGTGGTAGTGCTTCTGCTACTGGCGATGAAGAGTTTCGGCGCTTCCCAAAACGTCGAATTCCTGATTTTGGAATGTTTACCAGAGTTTTCAGCACATTGTTTGAATATTCTTCCAAGTTCTCAGTTTTCTACAGAACATACAATTCCACAACCTGTCGAGGAATAGAAAGACAGTGTTGAAATTGTTCAGCGTAGTCCTGCTACCACCACATGGAAATTTCTGCATATATCAATGATCCACGAACTCGTTATGGTGAACATTATAGTGAAAAATGTGTGCTCATTACACATACAGAGTCTCCAAAAGGTAAATAACAGTCGCCATTTTCTTCCATTAATAATATACACTGAAAAGCAACGTTCACACGCAATGAAATCAGTAACACACTTAATAAATATCGATAGTAGAAGATAATCTACATGCTAGAGTGGAGACAAGTTTCCAAGTTCGTGTTTCGATTTTGTTTTAGTTCAACATGGTCGGTAACGTGTTCATTGGTCTATTTATTTTAGAAGAGCGAATAACGAGACAGAATTAGTCACATGTTCCCGAAAATTGGTTTCTTGAACACCTTGAGGACCTTCCACTGGCCACGCCGGCTCAATGTACTTCCAGCATGACGGCGCCCTCTTCACGTAGGAGAGAACGTCTCAACCGCACTTACTCTAATTGATGGATTCGTCGTAGTAGTGCAATTAAATGGCCACCAAGACAGCCAGACATCGAGCCATTAGACTTTTGTTTATGGAGGGGCACAAACGAAAGGTGAACTTGCGAGATGAAGTGCTTGGGCGCATCATGGACCCAACTGTGTTATGAGGGAACTTGCAGAGGTAGTCAGACAAGCAAGGCAACATATTCTACCGAGGCTTCACTTGAGTTGATGGTGGGATATCCTAATATTTATTGTTTATTATTCAACAGTTGTAATGTGTAATGTAGTATAACCGGAGAGGTGAACGTCTTAAAAACAGGTATTTCCAGTTGATATTATGTAAAACACACATTGCATAAAATGATGAGGACAACCATGGCAAATTATGGCCAGCAGTAGAGCTCATTCAAATCCTGCATCCAAAGTGACAGGGTCTCTGTCGGGCCCTATGTCCATATTGAGTTTTAGTGATTGAAGCAGCTTTTCAACTGGATTAGCGCTGCTTACTGACCCACTCAGCTCACTCATCTTTTGGCAATCCTCCTTGTTTTTCTTCTGTGACGGAAATAACTCATCAATTCGGCTTTTTTCTCGTACATCGTTGTCAGGTCTGAAAAGTTCTTTTCATCATCCCGATATCCACGAGACTACATTCGAAACAAATCAAAGGCTTGCTGCAAGATATTTTTACTAGGAGTATTAAGGAAATGTTACATTTATTAAAATGGAAATCCCTGTAGAAATGGAGACGTTCTCTCAGCGAAACACTATTGAGAAATTTTAAAGAACCTGCGTTTCCGACAAACTGGCAGAACGATCCTAATGCCACAAAAACATACATCGCATAAGCAGCGCAAAAATCAGGTGCGAGAAACTGGTGTTGGTACTAATGATATAGTAAGTCGGTTATTCCTCGCTCCATTTTCCAGTGGAAAAGGGAAGCCAGTATCAAACAGTGGTATGTGGGCTTGCGGAATTTGTATGTAGACGTAGAACATAAGCAGACTGGTACAGCGGTGGAAGGAAGTGTTTTCGAGAAAAGGGTGTCACTGGAATTAAATGCGGATATGGAATCGAGAAGGAAGTTCCTGGTCGTGCGCATCTGGAGATTTGCATTATAAGGGATATAAGAGTGGACCATACTAAAAGCAGAAAAGGAGAAACTGAAAATAATTCAAAGGTAATGCTGTAGAATGGCAGAAAGGCTTCGATCATTCCGCATCACATATAAGTTTAGTGTATTTGTCTCACCAAGCTCGACAGAATATATATTTACTCTTATTTTTCACGCTTGTATTTTCCATGCCAGGGCGGAAAATAACGCTGGGGACCTGAATTTGGATGTCTTTATTCTCATGTTAAATACATCAACAGTCAGTACTACATGTTCCCATTACCTGCAGTCCCAAACATGAACGCTCGCTCATTGTGAATAAACGTGGGTGTAATCACAAATACTTGAAACTAGGGCAATTCTGGTGGAGGCTCTTAGAGAAGCGTTGCAGTAGCTGCCTGGGAAGGCAGTTGAACGTTAATTTGGAATGCATTTCCGGTGGCGACGCTATGGCTTGACATTGTCACACCACACGCGGCGACGCTTCTGCAGGCGTAGAGCCTCGCAATTGGCCGTTTCAAATCCGAGAGTTACGAACTAGAAACTAAACTAAACTCCGTCCGAACAGGCCATGAAGGCCAAACCGTACCGACTGGCCGCCGTGTCATCCTCAGACCGCAGGCGTCATTGGATGCGAATATGGAGAGGCATGTTGTCAATTTTTGCAACGGTGCCGCTACTTCCTCAACTGGCCCCTCAAGGGCTGAGTGTAACCTGTTGGTCAAGAGTGCTCGGTAGATTACACGGTCACCCATCCAAGTGCTAGCCCATGTCTACAGCAGTTAACTTCGAAGATCTGACAGGAACCGATGCTAGCAGTGCGGCAAGGCCGTTGGCTGAGAGTTACGGACTCCGCCTTCACAATTTCAGCCGCTAAACGGATTGGAAGATTTTTGGCTGAAAGGAGTAGACGTTCGTCTCCTCTTGACTGGAGGATAAAAGAAAATCGGTGAATGAATGGTCAGTGTGTGCGTAACTGCCACTTGGCCCCAATTCGATATCGATACTTCACTTACGTAGTGTTTGATTTGAGTGGACGGAGCCTTGGATTTACACAGGTAAAGGGCAGCGATGGCTGTTAAGAAGTATGTTTAGTAGTGGCAGGGCGAGGGGGGGGGGGGGGGGGTCGTCCCCAGGAAACAGAAGTTGGACAGACTCGTGGGCTGGTTGCAGGACGGTGTTGACATGGAGCAGGCCGGGTTTGACGAGGAATGAGACGGCACTGCTGTAAGGCTTTTGGGCCGCGGGAGCAACTGGGCAATTAGCGTTCATAAGTGAGGCCGTACACATCGGCAGTATTAAGTTGTAAGGGTTGCGTCATGACCGTTTTAGTTGATATATGGGGTTTTTTGGATGCCGGAATAATTTTTTAAGTTAAAGTTTTATGTTATGGTGCACGCTTTGAACCTTAACTTCACTTATAAGCTCACATCTTGTGTGGCGAATCGAGCACTGGTTGTGAGCCGTTTTATGCACGCAGGTATCAGGTTCCGTACTGGCTAGTGTGTCGTATTTGTGAAGTGCTCCTCAGTTAAGATGTGTCACTCCGTTTGTTAAAGTAAATATTTCTGGGTCATTACCGGTAACAAGCTCACCACACTGCCTATTATGTGTATTTCAAGTTTCAACGTAGTGCTAAGGGGGCGATTATTATAGCTAACAAATTCAAATGGTTCAAATGGCTCTGAGCACTATGGGACTTAACATATCAGGTCATCACTCCCCTAGAACATAGAACTACTTAAACCTTACTAACATAAGAACATCACACACATCCATGCCCTAGGCAGGATTCGAACCTGCGACCGTAGCGGTCTCGAAATTCCAGACTGAAGCGTTATAGCTATCTGTGCATTAATTTCTCTTTCACCACCGTAGGGAGATCTTCATTATGGTGGTGTTATTTGTTTTTCACAAATTTGGTTAATTTTTTTCTTCATCATCAACTCGACTGCGTGTTTCTCTTGACAGTTATAATAATTTGGTTCAGCTTAAAGTTTCTGTTTAGACAGTTCTTCCAAAAGTAGGGTCTTGAGGTTCTACAAAGTCACTAAAATCGTAATTATTAACTATTGTGAACTGCTAAAAGCGGCCGGTAATTGGAAATTCCTTAAGAATTTGCGGATAACGTTTTGGTTTGGGCCACTTCCGTTAAGTCTATTGAAGTGATGAAGGAAATCTTTAGAGCACTGATGTGTAATGGTTGCTGTCTCCGCTTAAATTTGAATTTTTTAGTTACTATTCTTTGACGGGACTGTAAAAGGGATGCATGCCCTACTCCACGCTCCGAAAAGCGAAGGATTGAGTTCATGGCTAAGCAAACCAGAGGCGCGTGGATCTGCTGGGACTGTGTAACCAGTTAAAGTGTGTAAGTCACATACTGTAATTTCTTTATTCTACAGGCAAAGATATATAGGCACGAAAAGGGAGGTATTACATCTGTCCCACCGTATTTTTATTTACTAAATTATCAACTAGTACCGGAAGAGTAACACCCATCGTCATATTCAGCTATGCAAATAATTAGATTATCCGCAAGGCTGCACGTGACGACGGGAATTAATGAAAGCACAGCGCAGAGGCATTTACTTTCCCATTCTCTAGCTGTCACAGAATGGCACCATATCACGTTCACACGGGCCGTTTTAGGAGCTATTACTAAAAGCAACTCGGCACATTACATTGCGTGTTTCAAAAATATTTATTCGCTTTCGGAAGACTAATTGTTCTGTTTGAGTAAATTTTATCTTAGGGAGAATTTTATGTTCAGCATATGACTTTATTTTCAAAACAACCATCCAATTTTACAGGGGTATACCTCTTACATGAATGAACATACAACCTGGAGGAACTCTTACAACTACGTTTCCCGTCGAAGTTTCCATTTATATTTAGACAGATGTTCATTGTCTCGTTATTGGGCGGTACGTATTATGTTTCACCCACACGTTAGTGGAAGAAAGGCTGCCTTGTCACTGCTGTGCAAAGGGGGAGTGTATACGTACAACTGAAATCAGCATGCGTTTTTCTTCTGGTTCCGCTCTGGTCAGGTCGCTTGGCCGTCTGTTTGTAGGTCGAGTCAGGTTTTACAGTCAAACATGTAACAAGTGCAATGTACTCCAGTGAAGACTACACCGATACGATACTGATCTGTTTGGAGACGCATAGCAATGCAGCTGACGCACGAAGGTTATATTCAAGACATTTCCCAATGCGACATCTAACTTCTGCGCACATTCTCAGGTGTACAGAGATAAGTTTAAGAACCGATGCAGCTTACCAGGTATAACGCGTCGTGAAAGGCCAATCCACGACGGCGAGGCAACCTATGTTTCCCGAAACATTATTGAGTATTTCGGAGCACATCCCACGCAAGGTAAGCATAGCTTACATGAAAATAACGCGTAAGTTCAGTGTAGAACAAACGAAAGTGTTGTCGTGCTGTTGCATTCAGGTTGCAGTATTATTTATATGCATAGTAATAATAATACTATTAACGACATTATTACTAGTGTTATGGAAGTCATTAGATCACGCCCGATAATATCTATTTGTTATTGTAATTAAGAGAAAAAAGAACTGTAGCGGACGTGAAGGGTATCACAGTCTTCGGTACAAAAGATTCTGGTGGAACGAAAATGGTATCCTTTTAAACTGCAACTGCACCAACAGCTACATGGGAACGATTTCCCAAATCGTGTATCGTTCTGCAGAAGTCTAGCGAATAAAGTGGTCGTAAAGCCGGATTTCATTAGGCAGATTCTATGGGGAGATGAATGCTATTTCGCTTATGACACACAATGTACATTACTGGGCTCTTACAAATTTTCACTGATTACGACCACATCACATGCAAGCGCACTGGGGTGTTAACGTATGGTGCGGCGGTTTAGGGCACAATATCATTGGACCAGGTATTTGGCTCCCAGACTAATTGGTCGGCAATATTTGTAATTCCTACTGAATGCTGGATGTTGGGCATCTCCTAGAAGACATCTCACTTCAGTTAGCTGTGGGGTACTCATTTCAGCACGATCGTGCACAACCCCATTATTGTAGAGGATGCAGGGAATATCTCAACAATGCGAGCCCCGAACGGTGGATAGGTTGTAGTGCTTACATTCGATGGCCAGCGAGATCGCCTGATTTAAAACCCTTGGATTTTTTTCTAATGGGGTTATATCAAAGCCAGGGTTTACGAAACGGAATCATAAAATCCGGATGAATAAAGGAACAAAAACGTGATCTTTGCGCTTCTGTATCTACAGACACGTTAAGAGTTGTCCATGCTAATACCGAGAGCCGCTTACATCAATGGATCCAACAAAGCGGTAATATTTTTGAACATTTGTATTAGTAATAATGCAACTATAAAGACCTGTCAGTCTATAACATACGTTTAAAGGAACATGATATTCATTATATACGTCGTTCTTTATTGCAAACAAACATGTGATACCATTTATGTAATAATGCCAGTAGTGAAGCTACAAATTGGTGAATTATGTTAATAAATCAGCTGTCATATCCAGTTGGTAGAGCACTTGCCCGCGAAAGGCAAAGGTCCCGAGTTCGAGTCTCGGTCCGGCACACAGTTTTAATCTGCCAGGAAGTTTCATATCAGCGCACACTCCGCTGCAGAGTGAAAATCTCATTCTGGAAATATCCCCCAGGTTGTGGCTAAGCCATATCTCCGCAATATCCTTTCTTTCAGGAGTACTAGTTCTGCAAGGTTCGCAGGAGAGCTTCTGTTAAGTTTGGAAAGTAGGAGACGAGGTACTGGCAGAAGTATAGCTGTGAGGACGGGGCGTGAGTCGTGCTTGGGTAGCTCAGTTGGTAGAGCAATTGGCCACGAAAGGCAAAGGTCCCGAGGCCGAGTCTCGGTCCGGCACACAGTTTTAATCTGCCAGGAAGTTTCATAGCTGTCATATGTTGATAAGCGTTGAAACATAAAATTAATATACTTTGGCCCTTGTTGTAATGTTATGGTCAGAGCATATCATTCTACACACACACACACACACACACACACACACCTTTCTCGCACCCGACAATCGAACATGGCACCCCTCCACAGCAACCAAGTTTTCTAGCGACGGGTTATACGACCGGTTATAGCTGTAAAGTTTTTTGAAACGCAGGGTTAAATCTGCAGGATAGAAGAGGTAGTTAAAATTGTGGAAAGGGGACAACAATGAGCTGCTGTCAGTTACACTCGAACACATATAACTTTATTTAGTTGCCCAAACATTACAGCGCAAATTTTCGAGCTTAACTATCGACTGAATATGTCACACAATCTTATGGCTTAAAGGCACAGCCTCTTTATTTTTAAACCGGCTCAAGGCCCTTGTTTTAAAACACAACTACAATAAATTTTCAAAGGCAGAAGGCCTAAAGCCTTATCCTTAAATAATTTTTAAAAAAGTAGGATGAAGGCCCAAACAATCTAAGACTTAGCAAGCAAGGAATTTTAATTTTAAGACGGCTGAAGGCCCATGATTGAAAAACACAACTACAATAAATTTTCAAAAAGCAGACGGCCCAACGCTTTATCCAAAAAAAATTTTAAACGAGGCTGAAGGCCCAAACAATGCAAGGCTTGATAAGTAAGGAACTTTCAATTTTAAAACGGCTGAAGGCCCATTATTTAAAACCCAACTAAAAGCATACAAATTGAAACCATCGGCTATGAGCCATTAAAATACACATTCAAACACCAATAAGAACAGGCAGTACAGCCAGCGGCGCTCAGATGTTTCTGGAGGTCAGTCTGTACTTGAAATATTAATGTTCTCTTAGGGGAGACAGGTAGTCAGCCCAAGTAAATCTGATCCGCTGGCAACTCAACCTAGAGACAGTCAACGGACCCACTGACAAGACGACTTGCTTTCCACCAGACCAGTACACAAGGAACTCCAAAGCCAAAACGTATAAGGCGTAGTCGCCCACTACCAAGTAGACACAAGCTGTCAAAACTACACACAAGTGTTGGACAGCGACAACACGGTGAGGAAAGGCCACTGCCTGAATATTACGACAGCGTCCAGGGCAGGCAACCGGAACGCTAACTGCCACAAGGCAGAAAATTCCGCTGGTGCACTGGACTTCAAATAACCAAAATACAATTAAACTCCACCGGATGGTGGCCAAACGTTCGCCAACTCGAACACTCACTGTTGCTCACGGGAATACCCCCAACAGCCAACCATGAAAACCAACCGCACAGTGTGAACCGACTGGCTTCGGTAGTTCAATCACCACTCCACTTTGATGTCCTGGGTCGGTGAGCCACGAGCCTCGTAGCAATCGGAACAGCTCACACACACTCTGTAGAGACCGCCAGCGGGCCCGACCCACTGCGCCGCGTGGAGATATCCTGGCTGATCCACACCAACGGACCGACTGCCGCACACCGGCTGGACGGAAACTATAAGCACCAGACCAAAGATAGTACATGGTGCGAATATCGATACACACCGCTGCTGCCACACGTAGAAAGAGGAAGAACCACGGCATAACCGCAATAACCGCGGGAAACGAAACGCAGAGTAGCAGTCAAGGTTTAAAGCAACGCATAAGCCGAGGCCATCACGTCTCATGTTTGCTTTCAAACGTCGGTGTTATGTTTAGCGGGGTCTCCTCTCTGTTGGCGTGGAGTCCCTTTCAGTGTTTTGCTATGGCAAACTTTCCGCCGTCTGTGGTGTCCGGGATTAACTAACGTCAACAGAGGACAGCTCACATTTGCCACATTGTGTGTGTGTGTGTGTGTGTGTTTTTCACAGTCTCTAATTCCGCGTTTACATTACGATTTCGTTCATTTGATGTGAATGCAAAGAATGGACGCTAGATAACCCTTGTTTGTGAATACACTGGTGAGACTGGTGTCTCGGTTAGTAAATTTTTACTACCCGACACTAGTGGATAGTTTTACTTGTCATTTTGGAGGCATTGTATTGTTTTGATGTTTTAACACAAAAGGACAAATAAAAATTGGCTCACGTAAAAAGTAAATTAAATGTAAAACATAAGTGAACATGTACCCGATCACAACCCTACCGCCTGCGTCCGTGTGCCCCCATCAAATCTGGCCGGTCGTTGTAGACAATGGCGAGGCGTTTTAGTTTTGAAGATAACTTACCGAGACATGGACGAGACCAGTCGCAGCGAGGAGTTGCTCCCCCGTGATCAAGTAAGTTGTGATTCAGTAGGAGAATTAGTTTCGATTTCGTAGCACATTTCTTTGTAACTACGAAGTTCCATCGTTAGGAGCAGTGCAGAAATCTCTCAGTATCATTTTATGTAAGCCCAGATGGAACCATATTCGGTGCCCTATCAGTCGTGAAGCTCTTCATGTAACATGTGACCAGTTGTTATGATTATGTTCACTGACTCACGAGCTTGCAAGATGATTCATTCAGTAATGGAAAATAATGAACTTTCCTTTCGAAAATATGTGTGTAAGTAATTGAACCTAGTTGCACCTCTTCCTTATGTCATTCAACTCTTTGCTAATAAACGATCGGTACATTAGTATTGTTTGCTCTTATGAATCCATAGGCTTAGTATTCTTTACCTGTTTGCGTCTGAATGATGTCTCACCTATGAAATAAATGTTAATAATTTCGCTACTTAGTTCGTTCCACGTGTCCCCAAAGTCCAAACCAACTGGTTTCCCATGTCCTGAAATCTCCCCATGAGGGAAAATTACCACGTTGTTATAACTGAACGGACGGTGTTGTGAGTGCTGCAGTGCGGGCTGTATACATTTGAGGACGCCGAAACGTCAGTGGTATGTTTATTAGTAGTCGCGCTCGTGGAGTATTCTGAAAAAATAATAGTTCCACTTCTTGTCATCAGGTGAAAATATGGTCTTGGTGTGGGAAAAGAACGATCAAACACAGCATAACGGTGGTTCTGGCACGTTTAGTAGGACATAGTCACAAGTTACGTTTGTTAAATATCGTCTCCCGATCCATAAGGCGCATCATCGAAAGACGCTCGAACCATATCCGTTGTAATCGGAGCGATGTGTCGTCGTGTGCTGTCCTTCAGATCACGAGGAGTCCGGACATATTCGCCATAACCAGTACTCAATGGATTCAGGTCTGGGGAATCTGGAAGGTCACATATCTTGAAGCTGCCTAGAGATGATTCTGTCGTTACCGATAATTTTGTCTCCTGGCAGGAGACAGGTGGTGTCACCACATCTTGCTTGAAAATAGTGGTGTGGATACAGTTGAGTTCTTGCATTGCTAGAATCGTGTCTCGCACAAGGATATCCTTACAATGTGCACATGTCATTGTACAGCTAAGAGGCCCATGGGGTGTCATCTCGAACGAACCGAGAATGAAGGAACTTCTGAAACCACATCGCACAGTCACATAAGCAAAGTGCTGTGGATGTTCCTGCATAACTTGTGGCGTAGTAGAACCCCATATCCGACTGTTCTGTTCATTCATGGCACCGTGCATAGTAAATTGTGCTTCTTCCGTCCAAAGAATATTCCCTGTCCACATGTCATTAATGTGTGCCAAAAAACGAAGGGCAAAGTCACAAAGTTGTAGACTACCTTGGGCATCACTTTGTGCATATTCTGAATCGTGTGTAAATACCAGTGTAAAACACGCCGCAAGAATTTTGGGTTGTTGACCAGGAGACAGACAACCCGCATAACACTGGCATGTGCTGCACGGTAGGTTGTAGCTACAGCAAGTCTATCAACGACTGCTGTTTCTGTAGGTGACATTCCTTCAGTACAGAGTTCCTATTGCTGCCCCTTCTGACAAAACATTCATTACTGTAAACTCTACCTTCTCAATATCCATTGCGTTTAATACGGAAAACTTAATTCTTCTTGACCCTTTATACAAATAGAATCACAGTTCACATTCTGACTGTTACGGCGCTTTATTTTTACCTGGTGACAAAGTGGAAGTATTATTTCTTTTTTCAGCATACTCCACGAGTGCACCCATAAATGAATGTAGGTCTACCTAAGGAGTTTCCTGCAATGTATACAGCCCGCACCGCAGCTCTCTGATTACCGTCAGTTGAATTATAACCACCTGTTATGTTCAGCACAATGATACCTGATCGCTCGTTCTGTTGTTCAATAATGAGATTTACGTTGCGCGGTGTCTCTTTAGGATAGAGACTAAGACTAATAATCACAATTCATGGAGCTTCATGCAGTTGGCACTCAGGACTGAAAAAATAATGTTAAGCAAAGTGTCTGTGCACAGTTAGCACTCAGCTACCCAACGTCTTTGTTACAAAAGGCAAAGGTCAGTTTTGTCATCTTAACACCTTTTTTGACGGGTAAGGTACAATGCGACGAGAAATGCAGCAGCAGTGTGAGGTACCCTCCCCTAAGCACCGAATGGTGGCTTGTGTAGGATGCGTGCAGATATAGATGTAGACCTAAAGCGTCACTGAGATTGGTTACAACCCAGTGCCCAGGCATCACACACCTATCTGATGGCCTACGGCTAGTTTGCAGTGCACATTATATTCGTAGTATAGCGTCAAAATGTTGCTAGAGCACCGCAAAATGTACGCACTACACCAGTGTCTTATGTTGTTTTGTGAATGACGAATATTTCTAAACTTGACATGAGTGTACATACGTTGATATAATGAACTACATGACGGTGTCTGTCAACAAAATATGCATATTAACACTGAGAAATGCAACAACAAAGTTTCCAGTAAAGGTAACCTTCCTATATGAATCATTAAAGCACAGAGACATAGGAAAAATCAACTGCAATTATTTTCATCTGATATGGGCGTCGATTGCAACGTGAGTATGTTTGATGAACACACAAATTTACAGAAACGGTCTTATTTTAGTCAAACCTCGAACACGATCTTTCCGGCGAAATGAGTGAATACGTCCGTCTAAAGCAAAGACAAATAATTTCTTAGAAAAGTGACAGCCTTTCTTCCCAACGTTTACCTATCTGTATTGGGTTATTAAGAAATTTGACCTATTCATTCTTTGATAGATGTTTACTCATTACCACCATCTTTTGTACAGTTTCTGGTACAAATAACCAGTAGGTTTATATTTTTCTAACTGCAAGAATTCCTTCATATTTTGCTCTACTATTGCTAGAAACGGATATACGCTTCAATGGCTTATACACGAGTAAACGATGTTTCGTGTACGACCGCCTTCCAACAAACTGTGCAGTCAATATAGCCAGCAAATGAAATACAAATTGAATATAAATGGAATATAAATAACAAGGTTCATGCATGTAAGAGATGAATAAAAAGAATAAATAGTTTCATGTTTTCTGCCGTTACGGTGGTGCAAATTGTGAAGTCCAATAAAGCATTAACACAGAAAAAGTTTCCACATAAAGTCAACTGACCTGGAAGCTGCATACATAAAATACTTTGTATAACTGTAACAGCTACACGAACCGCAGGACTATGTAGTAATTGCTCTCGATGGTTTTAACTATATACATAGGCTATATTCTGCACCTTGTTAGAGAAAACTTGTGGATTATATTTTCAATGGCTGTAACGCACAAGTCGTAAGTGAAGAAGTAAGGGTAATCTACCATAATCTTAATACACTCTTCTTCGAACAAAATCGTATTGCGTCTTAGGTAGTAAGTCTTTTACAATCAGGCTCCTTTAACGTATGTGCTACTCATTTTTTCAAAAGAAAGGCCAACTGCAAGGCTAATCACGTAAGCTCCATTAAAGGTTAACGTAAGTGTTTTGTGTTAAACAATGGCAGTCACCACGCAGTGAGACTTTTTACATTTAGGATCAGTATTCTGTAATTTGAAAATTTATGAGTAGCATCGGCAAATTATGCTGTCGAACTAAGTAACAGAACATAGAATTCATGATATACAGGGTGGTCCATTGATCGTTACCGGGCCAAATATCTCACGAAATAAGCATCAAACAAAAAAACTACACGAATATATAATAAAAATGGGGTTTCCTATTTAAAAATACGCAGTTGATATCCGTTTGACCTATGGCAGCGCCATCTAACGGGCCAACCATAGCGCCATCTGGTTTCCCCCTTCAAGTTAGACAAGTTTCGTTCTTTGTAGTTTTTTCGTTTGACGCTTATTTCTTGAGATATTTGGCCCTTTTACGATCAATGGACCATCCAGTATATGAAAAAAAGTGTCCGTGGCTTTTTTGCCGGCAGACCCCATCTGGGGTTTTTTGCTGCCTGGTGAAAAAAATTTGTATTTGACGCCACTTCGGCGACTTGTGAAACGATGCTGAAATGATGATAACACACACAACCAGGCCCGCGCGTAAGACGTCCCCGACCCGGTCCTCAATCAAATGCCGGGCCCCGTGATCGAGAGGCAGCGAAGCTAAGCAGAAGACAACGAGCTGCTGGCGGTTAATCTACAGTTGTCTCGCCGCTATTGCATCCTGCAAAGAAAGCAGAAGTAAGAAACTTCCCACCTACTTGACTGATTTACTCGTAGGTTCCAACTATTTTCTAACACCATCTGCTATTAAAAGTATCAGTGGTAGAACTGGTCCTTGGACATGAAGAAACTAGTCGATGTTTGACGATGGATTAATGACAAAGCTTATTTTCTGAAACTGACATAACGTAGGACTGTAGAAAACCAAACTGGTGTTTCTCATACAAAAGCAGAAAAAAGTATGACAACAATACATAATCGTCATCATCTTTGCTGACATTTGTCATTCGCCGTCCACTGCTGGACAAATGCCTTCTAAAGGATTTTCTACTCATTACGATCTTCGGCGACTTTAAATCAAATTTCTCATTCTTTATATGCCTAAATATCTGTATTAACAATAAAAAGAAAACCTGTATTTACAGTTACTGTTTTTTGTTTTAAGCATGTGTAATAATTCTTTAAAAATACAGGTTGTAGACTTTGCCGTGGGATGATTTCAAATACGTGAGCACTGAAGCCCAGTAATAACTTGATAAAAATTTCCAACAAATCCGTAACAATAGAAATCGTATGTTTTTACTCTAGCAGTCAAAGACTTTGAAGTCCAAGCACAATTTTCCAACGAAAGGTGAACTTGTTTTACAGTTACAGGTTTTAATCATATAAATTCTTGAATATCATAGCTAAAAAAAATCTGGTCACACCACACACAATAAACAAGATGTTTTCATGTGCATCTTCATGTTTTCATGGCGTAAAGACTGTACCATAAAATTTCGGGCGTGCAGCCGCTTAAATTCAGCTTCTTTTTCTAATATTTCGGCTGAACACCGTCCATCCATCTTCAGAGTGAGCCGAGGTGACTAACGATCCAGCACTTGCTCCACCCTTTTAAACCCGAGAACCGAGTGTATTGTTGAAATGTCGAGACATTACTTTTCTGAAAACGTCGGATAACCAATTACTTCTTACAATATGAGTGTCGTGAAATAATCACGACAAAATTACTTCTTGCCACATAAGTGTCGTGAAATGATCAGGACAAATTTCGCGAAATTAGTGCTATTAGAAAGGCTTATTAATAATCATTCCTTCCCATGCGTCATTCACGAGTAGAACAGGAATGGTGGGGGAGGGGGGGGGGGAGGACTCAGTGGTTCGGTCCTCGAATTTAAAAGGACTGAGCAAGTGCTAGAGCGTTAGTCACCTCGGCTCACTCTGAAGACGGCTGGATTGCATTCAGCCGAATGCTGGGTTTGTCTCAGTATGATCTTCACAAATTAATAGTACATGATTTTCAAGACTGTGTACTTATTCAACATGAAACTTCTGTATCTGCATCTACTTATGCATCACAATCCGCTAGCCACCTAACGGTGTGTCGCGGAGTGTATTTCTGGTACCGATAACCCCTCCCCCCATTCCCTCTTCTACTCGCGAATTACCCATGGGAGCCGGCTGTGTGGCCGAGCGGTTCTAGGTGCTTCAGTCTGGAACCGCGCGACCGCTACGGTCGCAGGTTCGAATCCTGCCTCGGGCACGGATGTGTGTGATGTCCTTAGGTTAGTTAGGTTTAAGTAGTTCTAAGTTCTAGGGGACTGATGACCTCAGAAGTTAAGTCACATAGTGCTCAGAGCCATTTTTTGACCCATGGGAAGGAATGATTGTCGATAAGCCCCTCTAATAGCTCCTACTTCGAGAAATTTGTCGTGATCATTTCACAGGACTTATGCGGTAAAAAGTAATTTGTTGTCCCACTCTTTCTGGAAAGTAATATCTCGAAATTTCAATAGTACACCTCTCTGTGATGCACAGTTCCTCTCTTGTGTTGTCTGCCACTAAGAGTTTGTCGAACATCTATGTACAGGGGCCCAAACGATCCCGTGACGAAACGCAAAGCTTTTCGTTGTATCTTCTCTCTCTCTCTCTCTCTCTCTCTCTCTCTCTCTCTCTCTCTCTCTCCCTTCCTCCCATAAATCGTTCCTGACAAGGGACCCAAACTGAAAGATATCAGTCGAGAATCGGTCAAAAAAGCGCCATGAAAACCATCTCTTTCGTGGATGAGTGGATGGTGCATTTTCTTAAAATTCTTTCTGTGAGTCTCTGTCTGTCTTGTGCTTTTGCTACTATTTCCTTTATGTGGTCAATCCATTGAAGGTCGCTCTGGATAGTTACTCCTAGATATTGTACACTGTATATTAATTCCAGCAATTTGCCGTAAATAGAGTAGTTGTGCAGTAGTAGATTTATTTTCCTATGTATAATAAAGGAGGGAGGAAACAGTGTAGACTTGTGTCGTAGAGCTGCAGTCGAAAGTTTCTGTCAGTCGTAGGACGCTCCTCAATTTCCAGCTCTTGTCAAACGAGGGAAAATATTACTTAGCTACCAAAAACACACCATCTATCCCAAACTCAATATCTGGTTGCCGAAAATGCTTTCATCTGATCATTGCTTAAATACTTGTCTTTATGTGTTTCACCGAAGCATGCATTGTCATCTCGTTACACATTTTCAGCTCAGTAATTTGGATATGTTAGAAATATATTAGAAGCTTAGAAGTTGCTAATCCCAACCTAACAATAGTTTTAGTATGTGAGATCTTTCCTCTTTAGTAGGTTCTTATTGTTTCTCGGAACGAGAAAGGAGGAGGATCAGTGGCAAGAAAACATGACTAGCTGTCAGTGCAGGACACAATGGTACTACAAAACCAAATAATGTAAAATAAAGTTGTCCAATAAAACAAAACGCACTGATGGTGGCACAGGGGGCTGAAACATGTTTGGGTAATAAGAAAAAAACGTTGTGATTAAAATTCTTCTGGGTATTATACCGCGTCATTTCTAAAAACTAACAACAATAATAAACTAAAACCGACGTATCGGCCGAATTGAAGCGGCCTTCCTCGTGCCCTGAGGAAGGTCGTTGCAATTCGGCCGAAACGTCGGTTTTAGTTTATTATTGTTATTAGTTTTTAGCAATGACGCGGCATAACACCCAGAACAATTTTAATCACTATGACACCGGCCGCGGAAGCCTACGTTCTTATATAAGAAAAAAAGTTTTTTTTTTTTCAAAAAAGGCGGAACCCATATCCAATAATTTGAACTGCAAATACGGAGGAAATACAAGAGCTGCAATGAATATAACATGCAGTCCGTGGAAGGATATTATGACGATGATGGTGGTGGTGGTGGTGGTGGTGGCGGTGGTGGTGGTGGTTAAGCTTATAAGTTACACTTTATGGCAGTCTTAAGAATACTGGGGTTTTCTGTCAAATGGTTTAGGTCACAGAGTGTCAGCCAACACCGTCCATTCGTCTGCGCCCTTGTTCCAGTTCGCTCAGCGGCTGGAATGTTTGCGGTTCGTAGGTCCGCTTTAAGACACGTCTCATATCGCGTGGTCCAGCCGCGTCGCCGGAGGTTCGATGTGCCGGGAAGCGCCGCGTGAGAATCCGCCAGCAGCACACAGTGGCGCGCGAGTGGCGAGGAGCAGGCGGGGCGTTCTTTACAGGCGAGGAGGACGCGGCGACGGACCCCGCTTCCCGGAAAGCCTCCCAGAGCGCCAGCTGGGCGTGCGGGTTTACTGGGAAAGGTAGGGAGGGGGAGGGGGTGACCAAGACTCTCTGCTTTACGCCTCGCGTTATCCGCCAGCTCCACACGCCCCCACTCTTTCTCTCCCTTCGCCTTCAGCTGCGCACGTGCCGGTCGCTCGCGACCGCCCATCGTCTTGAGGAGTCCGGAGCAGGTGCTATCCCCCAGCGGGTTCACACTTCTTACACTGAAAGAGCCGGCGACATGTTCAACCCGTCCTAGCAGGGCGTGCATTGGGAAAAAGCCGTCTCATAGGCCATTCACTACCTTAAAAACTGTATCCCGCCCAAACTCCAACAGCCGCAAGTGAGGGGATCAAAGAGATTGGAAAAGACCGCTGAAGGTACTGTGGTTTACTTATTTAATATTTACCATTAGATATCAGTTTAATTTTTCGTGAAAAGTTATCCTAAACCATATTCTGAAATAGTGTCTCGTTTCTCTACTAGGCAGTGCCACAAGTTCCTCCAAAAATCGTAACACAACACACACACAAATGTAATACTTACTAATGTAAATCCACCCGATGATGGAGGTTTAAACCTTCGAAACGCGTCGTGGAAATAAATAAAACGGTGACTGGTAACAGTGAACGTATTGTTTCATTTAATGTCAGTAACAGTCACGGTAAAGCCTAACCTAAAAATGTTCGCATTTAAAGACCGTAACTAAAATTACATTACGTTGAAATCTTTTTTCCAGTTTCAAAATTTTTGTTGACAGATGAGCAGCAACCGTTTTAATACTTCATGAAGCGTTTGGTAACGTATCTGTCACAGTTGCAGTACGTATGTTTCGCAACTAGTTTCGAGCCAACTGGTCGATTCTCAAACCTGGCCCACTGAGGCTCATCTTGATAACAAACATTAAACTGGCAACACATGCTTTACAAAGTGATCACAGATGATTCTCACAATCTGTGCCTAGTTAGAAAATCAGATTCAAACAGTTCTGACTTGATAAGTAGGCAGATGTAGATTGTGACGGTCATCTGTGATCATTTTGTAAAGCATGTATTGCCATTTTCATGTTTGTAATAAGGGTCAGGCACTTTCTACATGTACATCTACATATATACTCCGCTAGCCACCAAGCGGTGTGTGGCGGGGGGCACAATTCGCGCCTAAGTCATATTTCCTCCCCTCTGTTCAACTCGCGGATCGCGCGAGGGAAAAACGACTGTCTGAACGCCTCAGTACGAGCTCATATTTCCCTATCTTTGAATGATGATCATTACGCTATTTGAAAGTTGGTGGTAATAATATATGCTCTACATTCTCGGTGAAGATTGGATTTCGGAATTTAGTGAGCAGCCCCTTCTGTTTAGCGCGTCGTCTATCTGCAAGTGTGTCCCACTTCAAACTTTCTATGAGATTTGTAATGCTCTCGCGGTGGCTAAATGTACCAGTCACGAATCTTGTCCCTCTTCTTTGGACCTTCGCAATCTCTTGAAGCAGACCCAACCGGTAAGAGTCCCATACAGACGAACAATACTCCAAGACTGGACGAACTAACGTATTGTAAGCTATTTCCTTTGTTGAAGGACTGCATCGATTCAGGATTCTACCAATACACCGCAATCTAGAGTTAGCCTTACCCTTTACTTGTGTAATCTGATCATTCCATGTAAGATCATTTTGAATAGTCACACCCAGACACTTGGCGGATGTTACCGCTTCCAAAGACTGATCATTTAATTTGTACTCATACATTAATGGGGATTTTCACCTTGTTATACGCAGTAGGTTACACTTACTAATATTGAGAGATAACTGCCAGTCATTACACCACGCATTTAATTTCTGCAAATCCTCATTGATTTGTTCACAACTTTCGTGTGATACTAGTTTTCTATAGACTACAGAACCATCGGCAAACAGTCTAAGGCCGCTGTCAATACCATCATCCAGATCGTTTACGTATATCGTAAAAAGCAGAGGACCTATTACGCTGCCCTGGGACACAGCTGAAGTTACTCTTGTTTCTGTTGAAGTTACCCCGTTCAGGACGACATACTGCTCCCTGTCTGTTAGAAAACTTTCTATCCAACCGCATATGTCACTGGATAGATCGTAAGCGCGCACTTTTTGTAGCAAGCGACAATGCGGAACTGAGTCGAACGCCTTTCGAAAGTCGAGAAATATGGCATTAACCTGGGAGCCGGTATCTAGACCCTGTTGTATATCATGCACAAAGAGGGTCAGCTGTGTCTCGCAAGACCACTGTTTCCTAAAACCGTACTGGTTTCTGCAGCACTTTCAGTGCAACCTCAGTAGCCAAGGCTTCTGAATGAACCAGTTTGCTCGGAACTGGTAGCCGAACATGTGTACTGCAACAGTGAGAGATTTTTCAACAAACGCTTAAGAAAATAATTTGAAATCCATCGGATGCCTGTAGGCGCAGCGGCCGTTGAGAAGAACAGCAGTCATTCACTAAAATCCGTAATTTATGGCAGCACATCTAGATTTCAACCAAATACGAAATGATGATGGTGAAGTGATCGCTATAGCAAAAATCTGCTAATACTGGTATTGCTGGCCCCTGTTTTGATCACAACCGAGATAGAATCTTCCTACACGTCAGTCACGAGCCTGAACATGGAGTAGTGAAGCACTGAAACTGGTAGTTAAATAAAATAAGTTTGGAATCTAAACGGCTGAATCGTATTTAACATGACATCCAAATACGAAATAGATCCCAGTAAGTCAGAATATAAACATACGACAAAATGACACTAGGCCTTACACAGCACACACAAAACATATTTATGCTCTGACACAGTGGGCCCTATACCACTATTTGGTAATGCACCTACGATAGCTACGTCATAGTCAAAATCTAGATGAGACGCAGTAAATGAAGCATTCTTACGACTGACTATTGTCCTCCCTTTAAAGTTAAAATTGCACTTTTCCGGCATCCTGTCCGTTGCAATATCCACCAACCCAATCAGAAAAAGGTATTATAAGCTTCAGTTCACAGTCTGCTGACTACCGGTTGCAATTCCAAGTACAAACTTCAAGCCATTGTACGATAAAAAAAGTCGCAGCACACAGTCAAAAAATTATTTAAGCAACATTTACAAAATATTTTTTCTCTGTTTTAGCAATCGTATGATATAAATGCAGCCATAGATTACAGACGGCTCCTTTAACCTGGCGCGCAGTCACAAATCCCGCTTAGCAAAGCAGGCGTGTCATGTACAAAAAATAAAAGTATGTTCCACGCTTTCAAATAGACGCAAATTGTGGCCAGAAGTGGTAAGAGTGCTCCTATGTAAAGTGTTATTTCTTAAAAAGGAAATATCCAAAAAACTAAAATAGGATAATATAGAGTGTAAGAACACAAATAATAAAAGTAAGAATGAATCAGCTCTCACTGTTACGAAACATAAAGACGCGGTAAGGTATCTATCTAGGTTGATACGTTTCCATCCGCCTTTTGTATACATTGTATTCCAATATAAAACAATATACAACACCGATGTGACCATGAATGCTCTAATAAAGCGTTTATTGTTCATAATAAAGAGTTATACGCTAGAAACCAAAATTATTTACACTGTCTGACAAAAAAGGTTAAGAGCTCAGAAAATGAGCATAAAATGAAATGAAACTTGACAGGCTGAGAAGGAGTGTGTCGTTTTTCTCATCTAATAGGAAAACGTGTCAAATTTACAAAGAACGTGGCGGTATAGGCCCATCTGGCATTGATTCATGCACTGATTGGGCTGGGAAGGCTGTCATAAACCCATTGTAGTCTCTCCTGACGCAAGACAGCTCACGACTTCTGTAACGGGTCCTCGATGTTCTGGACGCCAGCACAGGGAAAGAGCTGACATCCGATTCGCTCCCACAAACGTTCTGTTGGAAACAGCTCTGGGAATTGTGCTGGACTCAGGAGTAGCCCAATATGACGCAGAGAGGTCATAGAGGATTGAGCTATACGTGGATGATTTCTCTTGTTGAAAAGTGACACCACGATACTGTCGTCTGAGGAGTATCACACGATGTTGCAGGATGTCTCTGATGTTGCGGCGTAAGAATCCCCTCTGTCATTACCAGCGGTGACCTTATAACGCACCTATATTCTCCGGTGCCTAAAAAGGTTTTCTGATGTTCCGTATTTAATGGGAAGAAGACATCGAATCCGAAGATCACTGCTTACCGATAGAATATACACTACTGGCTATTAAAATTGCTACACCAAGAAGAAATGCAGATGATAAACGGGTATTCATTGGACAAATATATTATACTAGAGCTGACATGTCATTACATTTTCACGCAATTTGGGTGCATAGATCCTTAGAAATCAGTACCCAGATCAAACACCGCTGGCCGTAATAACGGCCTTGATACGCCTGGGCATTGAGTCAAACGGAGCTTGGATGGCGTGTACAGGTACTGATGCCCATGCAGCTTCAACACGATACCACAGTCAATCAAGAGTAGTGACTGGCGTATTGTGACGAGACAGTTGCTCGGCCACCATTGACCAGACGTTTTCAATTGGTGTGACATCTGGAGAATGTGCTGGGGAGGGCAGCAGTCGAACATGTTCTGTATCCAGAAAGGCCCGTGCAGGACCTACAACATGCGGTCGTGCATTATCCTGCTGAGATGTAGGGTTTCGCAGGAATCGAATGAAGGGTAGAGCCACGGGTCGTAACACATCTTAAATGTAACGTCCGCTGTTCAAAGTGTCATCAATGCGAACAAGAGGTGACCGAGACGTGTAAACAATAGCACCCCTTACCATCACGCCTGGTGATACGCCAGTATGGCGATGACGAATACACGCTTCCAATGTGCGTTCACCGCGATGTCGCCAAACCCGGATGCGACCATCATGATGCTGTAAACAGAACCTGGATTCATGCGAAAAAGTGACGTTTTGCCATTCGTGCAACCAGGTTCGTCGATGAGTACACCATCGCAGACGCTCCTGTCTGTGATGCAGCGTCAAAGGTAACCGCAGCAATGGTCTCCGAGCTGATAGTCCCTGTTGCTGCAAATGTCGTCGAACTGTCCGTGCAGATGGTTGATGTCTTGCGCACGTCCCCATCTGTTGACTCAGGGATCGAGACATGGCTGCACGATCCGTTACAGCCATGCGGATACGATGCCTGTCATCTTGACTGCTAGTGATCTGGCGCCGTTGGGATCCAGAACGGCGTTCCGTATTATTCTCCTGAACCCACCGAGTCCATATTCTGCTAACAGTCATTGGATCTCGACCAACGCGAGCAGCGATGTCACCATACGGTAAACCGCAATCCAGTAGGCTACAATCCGACCTTTATCAAGTCGGAAACGTAATGGTACGCATTTCTCCTCCTTACACGAGGCATCACAACAACGTTTCACCTGGCAACGCCGGTCAACTGCTGTTTGTGTATGAGAAATCGGTTGGAAACTTTCCTCATGTCAGCACGTTGTAGGTGTCGCCACCGGCGCCAACCTTGTGTGAATGCTCTGAAAAGCTAATCATTTGCATATCACAGCATCCTTTTCCTGCCGGTTAATTTCCACGTCTGTAGCACGTCATATTCGTGGTGCAGCAATTTTAGTGGCCAGTAGTATAATTCGTTACAATCTGATCATTATCACACGTGTCACATTAACGCTAAATACGTTAATTTGGAAAGCAATGAGGTTAACCATAATTATGAGAAACGATAATATGCAAGGGCTAACACCACTTCAGAGAAAATATACTGTATTACGTAACTCACGATAATGTTGTCTGTCTCTATGTTTGTTTGCATAGTCGTGACCAAATTTAATTACGATTATTTACTGATTACTTTTCAACTGACACATTAAAAGCTTTCATTTCTGGCAACGGCTGTTAATCAGTATTTATATTACGTAGACGTATGCACATAACATCATTTACAAAACACAACATAAAATCATAAAATTACTTTCGCTACACGAGAGCTAGCGTACATTTGTCTTAGAAATACGAATTTCATTTAAATCACTTTTAGTTTGAACTGCAGTAGTGCAGTACTATGTGGAGAACTGTAGTTGCAACTGTTTTATATTTCTTAAATAACTTGATTGAAAATTAACTGTAAATTTAACTAGCGACAGAAGTATAAGGCTGAAGACGGTTTTTTAAGCCGAAAACTAACGCAGTAAGTCAATGATGTAGAAGATTAAAATTCTACTGGGTGTTGTACCGCTTCATTGTATGAAACACTTTTTTACAAACTTAAAATCAACGTTACGGCCTTATTACAACGGCCTTCCTCGGGGTCTATAATTGAAGTATTTTATACAATGGTGCAGTAAAATGCACAGAAGAATTTTAATTTCGATAACATAGGCCGCAGAAGCTTACGTAGTTATAATCCAGTAGGACAAAAACAAATTAGTACTTCCCATTTATTATAACCATGTTGTACAAAGAACCCATGGAAGAATCAGTTAACATTAACTGAATATGTGTTCTTTTAACTATTTCTTTCAGTCATGACTTTCTCAGAAGTTATGGTGCGGAGGAAAATACCTGCTGATAGTTTATGACTTGGGTCAATAAAATTTCACTCGCAAAAAAAAGTTACTGTTGCTAGCAGACTTACTACACAACTATAAAAATACTGACTGGATCTTACTTTGCGGTGAGTTGCTTATGGTGCGAAATGATGCTTATGATGAAATTCATTATTGACAATTGGCTCTTCTTGATTAGCGAGCAGCTTGAATAAATTTGAGCCACACGGTATGCTTCATTACTTGCAAAACCTTTTTGTGACCATGTACTGTGTCCATATGCGTGCTCGCTGACTTGTATTGTGGTTTGTCACTTATCACAACACCATTTCTAGCCCAGTCTTCATTTGTGCCCCTGTCTGTACCACATCTCTGATGCTTTGAAACTCTACTTTGCCCTCACTTCTACAACTGCACACGCTCACGCCAGCGAAGTTGTTGTTACACTAAAGTTATCCTTGTCTTCCGTACAATATATAGGCCTCTGACATTGGTAGCATGTATATCACAAGATATGACATAGTTATTTCCTACTTATTCTTTCAGTATACATTAAATTTTCATAAACACTAATTACTGACAAAACTAATTAGTACATATAGTACCAAAAGTTGTTTGAAACTCATGAAATCAAATTACAAGAGAAATACCTGAGGCACTTGGTTGTAATATAAGACAGATCTGATGGTTCCACACACCAAGAAGGCAGGATTAACACCAATGTGCGCCTCCAAAAAACAAGACGAATGGCACCTTTGCCCAAGTCGCTCCCATACTCTCCGACGACGGACATCCGGAGTACAGAATCGCGATACATCAGTGAACACTAGGCATTGTCATTCATCAGCATTCCATCTCTCCTGGTCAGGCCACGACTCCAAACACAGCCGTGGAAGCACGAAAGAGGGTACGAAACTGGAGGCGTGGATAAGGAGGAACAGATAAACGCTGATAAACAGATAGGGGGGAGTTTAAAGATTGTTCCCGAGATCTGTAAGTCATGTATCAAAAGCGTATCTAGTAGTCGACATGACGAAACATCCCTATACTCACTTTCTAAACAGTTCAAAGAGCAGCTTTTCCCTAAGATTTGTTTGATCACTGAATGTCTGCTCTCCTTTCCGTATGATCGTACCATTCCTGAGCTATTCAACTGTGGACCATGCTAGGTAAAATGTATGAACCGTGTTGCGGTTCGCGTGGTACTGTTGGTAGGATGGCATCGTGAAATAGGGATAGTGGCGCCTCGTTTTCTTCTTCTGTTTTCTGGCGCCACTACGTTTGCTAGCGTTGTCTGTCCGCGAGTGGTAACAGCAGCGTTTATCGATATCTAGTATCCGTACTATCTTTGGAAGGACGTAAAGTGTTTCCGGGTCGGGTGTGTCGGTAGTACGGTTCTGGGAGCAGCAGAGAGGTCGGGCAGCGCGTGAACATGCCGGGACCGCTGGTGGCACAGAGGCATTGCCGTATCGAGGCGCTGTAGTTCCGAGAGCCACAACCTCGTTGTC
The DNA here is from genome assembly GCF_023898315.1 of Schistocerca nitens. Classification (NCBI taxonomy): domain Eukaryota; kingdom Metazoa; phylum Arthropoda; class Insecta; order Orthoptera; family Acrididae; genus Schistocerca; species Schistocerca nitens. The sequence continues at coordinate 418,377,056 of NC_064617.1, read as the reverse complement.
CACCGGACGCAGAACGTTGAGTTGAGTGAACATTAAGCCAGTAGTGAAACCCCCAGTATTTGGTGATCACGCTATTTGTTTATTCATTGCTGCTCGCAGGATCGCCGTGAGACGAACAGCAACATGTGGAGCGTGTCGAGTTGACTGAATTTATTAGCCGTCTTCTGCTGCCTATTATTAGTTTTGAATTTTGTGTTATTATTGGTGAAGTGCAATCAATGGTATTTTACTGCCTACTTACCTGCCCTGGAGGTTAGAGTATTTTTGCGGCAGTGTAATTCCCCTCGTCTTGCCGATGTTGTCCAACATGACGTGTAGTTCGACAGCCTCCTTTATTGCGGTGTTGACTGTGGTTTCTTCTGTCTACCTTGGTTGGTTCCTTCAGCCTTTCGATGTCTTAAACACCGGATTCTGAAAAAGCAGTGGTGTCTGTCACTTCGCCCTCTCTTGAATTATTCCGTTGTTGTACTGGTTATCACACGTTAGGTGGATTTGGTAAGAGCATTGATCGGCGTTTAAACTGTCCCTAGTTTGAGTTGCCATCCTGTTGGGTGAGCATAACTCTTGGCTGTCTGTCTCACCACTTACGCAGCTTCAGGGACTTTTTTCAGGTCGATTTTTGGAGCACTGTCTGTGGATCACTCCATTTTTATTTGGAGTGACTGTGTCAATTGTTTAAAAATAATGTATTATTTAAATTATTCCTATTGTTTGTGGCCTTCACCCGACAAACAATTTTGAATTCTCTCTTAATAAAGCCTTCATCTGTCAGTGTAGCTTGTATTGCAGTCAGTTTGTTTAACAATGATTGTTTTAAAAAATTTTGGTATTTTTCAATGTGTAGTTCTTTTTCTCGTTTCTAATTCAGGCCTTCAGCCGTTAATTGTTCTGAAGTATTGCTCGTGGCCTTCAGCCGACAAATAATTTTAATTCTTTCTTAATAAGGCCTTCAGCCGTCAGTGTAGCTTGTGTTGCAGTCAGTTTAAAAACAAAAAAAGATTGATTTAAAAAAGTTATTTCCCTAAATAAAATGTATGTGTTTGCTGTGCAACCAACGGTTACTGTTAGGCCCCGTCCACACCTTTTCATGCTTTCCATAAGTCCCAAATCTCAATATAAGATTTCAAGATCCAGAGCGCCATAGTCGAAGGCCCACAGGTTGTACTGTGTTCCTTGACTGCCGGGAGGTGTTGATTCATTTGCGGACAGTCGTTTAGCGTACACAACACGAGATTACAGAGTATCAGATCAGGCACATGATCACATTCAGGAGCTCTTTTCGCATAGATATCAACATGTCGATCCGAGCAAGACATATGGACAGATCGGAAGATAATTTAGGGAGTACAGAAATGGAGTGTCATTAGGCCGTTACTGTCTACAGTATGTATTAGGGAACGAGATTGTGGTCAGTAGCTACGTTACGACGTCAGAAGACTGTAGTGAAAAGTTGGAGACCTGCATAGGAATGGCAGTCGAACGCGGACGTGAAATAAATGTATCGTATTTCGTATAAATAGGAAAGTAAACCCGATATGTACAACTGGCGTAGTGGTGACAATTCACTCAAAACATTAACCATCGTGAAACACTCAGGAGTGATCTATACGAAATGACCAAATAGAGTAAATCACAGTAAAAGTGAACACAGGAGAGAGAATCATTGGGAGAAATTTTCGGACGTATAATTCGTCTACGAAAGAAGTGGCTTTGAAAATAATTCTTTCACGAATTCACGGCCATTGCTCATCTGTCTGAGACCTTTACGAAGATGGATTACTAGAAGAGATGGAGAAGATAAGACCAAGAGCGACGCGTTTGCCTATGGAATCGTTTAGTCGATGCGAGAGTGTTAAGCGGATGCTACGAGAGAGAATTTGAACATTAGCGAGACGATTGCTGTTGAAATTCCAGGTATTGCATTCCAGGAAGAGTGGGGTAATATAATATTACTTCCACTTCACAAGTCACGCGCCTCCCGAAATGCTTGCGAAATTAGAGAAATCAGAGCTCAAACCGCGGTTTACTGACAATCATCTTTCCCGTGTGCATTTCGCAAAAGGAATGGAATAAAAGGTAATTGTACAAGAAGTATCCTTAGCCACACACCGTAGGATGACTTGCGGAGTACACGCACGAGTACATGTGTAGATATTGCCTGAAGTGTCCATAATATCCAGCTGTGGTCCTAACCTGGATGACAAATTTATTTCTCTTGGTTTCTCTTGGCATCAAGCTAGTTGAAAATCTGTCCACAAGGCACAATTTCATGTAATCCAGCTTGATGAGTGAGCAGTTTTCTTTTTACATCTGCCAATATTCTGCCGACCTTTGTCTACAACATCTCGCAGAACCTATGCCCATCTGAGAATGGATGTACTTCGGCATCGTGCGCTCTCAACACTGCAATAAAGTGCAATGAAGACTACTGAAACTCCACTTCCACATTACGAGATGAAACCAATTAACCATTTGCATCCTCAAAGGATATATTACACCACTTCACATGAAAGTAGGAAAACCATTTAATGAGGATGAAAGCTCTCTGGACTCGCACTATTGGCCTGACAATGTGATCGCCAATCTTTACAGTCAGGGTTCCGTATATGCTGCATAAATTTTCATGATGACGATGTAAACTTCAGTTGGATTTATCAAAAAAACACAAACAAACACAAACGTATGTACTTCAACGTGTTGGAAGCCACGTGGAGAGAAAGGGGAATAAACTTTATCCGCAGGAGGACATCGACCCCAAGGCATCTCACTGCACAATAAACACTGAGGTTGCAGAGCCAAGATCCCGACTAATTGCTTGTTGTTAGCCCCATTTACACAAGACGATATTTGCACAACACAGTTGCTTGACTAAGACGTCGAAAAAATTGGTTACACTCCTGAATAGGTAACTTGCAGATATTAGAGGGACTAAACGCAAATGAACATGATAGCAGAATCCTTCAAGGGACGAACTTTCTTGTCATGTGTGTCTGTGTTTCTTTTGAAACGGAAAACTAGAGAACAACAATAAAACAGCATTTCAAATACTATGTTTATTATGTCAAAATCGTGTTGTGGCCGCGGAGCACAGGAAACTTTATTACACGCTTGGGAAATTGTACTCCAATAGCCATGAAACGATATGATACACTTTACTGCCAGTGCAGTAAAGTATGAAATGTATTAAATCAGTAATCTATATCGAGCATCGAGCATCGATGTGTACGTAAGGAAACAGAACAGGTGGGTGGCCCGGACAAATGAATCGCAGCTGTGTGCCTTGTATTAATAATTTATTAATAATTGTTGGTGTAGCGAAGGGTCCGTTTATCTACCAAAATTAAACTGGAATGCACCAAACTCACGGGTTATTGATTAAGTTTGACTACATGTGAAGCAACACAGGACATGACATTACAAGCCCGATTATCTCACAAATCGTCTGATCAGTGCACGACCGAATCTGAATTCGCAGAAGTTAGTCCCTTACGATATTGGATCAGTAAGGATACCCCACCGAAGCGTGGAGGAAACTCTGTTAATATACCTAACGAAATAGCAAATGCGGGGTCACATTTGTCAAGGTAATTTCATCTAGAATGAAAAATAAAAGGGACAGCATGCATGCAGACAAAACAGCAAACCCGAGCCCAGGATATCAACTCATGATGCGTGATCGATCGAGCCCCCTTTTTTTCCTTTTGGGGTCATCAGTTTCCTAACTGGTTTGATGAAGCCCGCACACGAATCCTCTCCTGTGACTAACTCTTCACCTCATAGTAGCACTTACTCTCTATGTCCTCATTTATCTGCTGGATTTATTCAAGTCTCTGTCTTCCTTTACAGTTGTTTCTCTCTACAGCTCCCTCTAGTACCATGGAAGTCAGTTCATCAAGTCTGAACAGATATCCTATCAGCCTGGCCCTTGTCTTTGTCAGTGTTTTCCAGGTATTTCTTTCCTCTCCGATTCTGCGCAGAACCTCCTCATTCCTTACCTAATTTTCAACATTCGTCTGTAGCACCACATATCAAATCCTTCGATTCATGTCTCTTCTGGTTTCCCCACAGATCATGTTTCATTGCCATACTGTGCTCCTGACGTACATTCTCAGAAATTTCTTCCTCAAATTGATACTAATAGACTTCTCTTGGCCAGGAATGCCCTTTTGGCCAGGGCTGGTGTGCTTTTGATGTCCTCGTTGCTCCGTCTGTCTTTGGTTACTTCGCTGAATTCCTATACATGATCTACTTCGTGAGTACAAATCCTGATGTTAAATCTCTCGTTGTTCTCATTTTCGCTACTTGCCATTAATTTCGTCTTTCTACGGTTTACTCTCAGTCCATATTCTGTACTCATTAGATTGTTCATTCCATTCAGCATATCATGTAATTGTTCTTCACTTTCAGTCACGATAGCAATGCCATCAGCGAATCGCATCATTGATATCCTTTCATCTTGCATTTTAATTCCACTTCGACGAACAGATTGAACAGTAGTGGGGAAAATTATATCCCTGTCGTACACTCTTTTTAATCCGAACTTCCCTACTTATGTGAATCATAAAACCGCCCCTATTCCCGCGTCACTGCTACAGATTCACCTCACAGCAGACTGAAATTACACCTGTAATGCTGAGATGCACTGCAGATGATGACGGAGTGCAGAAGACCGTCGCGCATCTCTCAAAAACCGAATCTCCAGAATCTAATCTTTAGTGTCCATTCTCGAAGCCTGGAGTCTTGAACCTAAACTGTAGTCTTGAATGAGGATAAAACTTGCGCTCCGCCGCACCCTCGCTCGTGACGCTGCCAATTTACACGTGAACCTACTGAAGGATTACCTCAACTTTGTCCAGTGAGTGGCTACGCCAAGCAGAACGCGGCATGGTTTCTGTGGCTACGACTGCATGTGAAGCTCCCCTAAACAGCGTCGTCAGCAAGGCGTAGGCAGAGTGCTAAGCTGTCGCTTTACGGTGTTGCTATGCGTTTCCAGCGTCGCGAGCAGATGTTAACATGCAGGGAACTGGGCAGGCCGTAGACGCTCGATGTTCACAGCCCGACGTCTGGTCGCCGCCTCCGAACTTGCTTGTGGTCGCCTGCAATGGAGAGGTGCGCCCCAGATTAACGCTATCGCCTCGCTTTATACTGTAAGCGATCGGACGCAGCTAGGTGCCCCCAGTTCACCGAAACGTTGATCCCCTCAAACGGCACTTGTCGACTACCCACCTGAGTATACGGGACGAGACGTTGGCCACCAACTGGAATTCAACAGCCCAGGTCCCGGCACGCTTCGGGCGCCCTGTTCTAGCTACTGCTCTCGCCATCCTAGCGGAACAACCTAGGCCACGGCGGCTGCTGCTATCAGTAACTACGTACAGACTCACTACAGAAAGAAAAATTACAAAATACGAAGGAGTGATCTCCGCAATCATTATTCCTGACCCATTTACTCATATTACTCATGCATTACTTTATCGAGAATCTGCATATCACATTATGAAATCACTCAAGTGCTCAATGTATGAACGTTACGTTCTCTACAGCTACACAGGAGTCACTATGTCTGCTGTAAGATGTATCAGTGTTTCCTGGGTGGTCATGCAACATTTGCTTGTTAGCGATTACTGCTGGTGAGAGACTTAGCCATAGTCCGTCTTAGTCCCACCTGGTCATCATTGCAAGACTCGGCCATCATCGTTCACTGTCTCAGGTCTTCTCCAAGACGCAGCATGGACATCGGGTAACAGCCAAACAGCCGACGGAATGATCAACGTCTGCACCGAGGTGCACTTAGTCTCTCCTGCTGGAGTCTGCCCAACAATTTTATGCATGTATCACAGCGATAGTAAAAAAAAAACTAGCAAAAACGACGCTGATGTTTTAATTCATTCAGGACGGCAATAAATGATTAATTCGTTTTCAGAGTATTATATTTTTCTAAGTTCTACATGTATAAAAATGAGTGAAGCATCAACAGAATCGTAAACTCATTGATTTTATGCTCTGCACTCTACAAATCTACTGTGATTGACCTATGGTCACTTATCACACGATCAAGCCGTAGTCAGGTTCGTTCCACATCTTATTTAGCAATCTTATGTCAGTAGTCATCAGAGCAGCGCTGATGGGCTGACTAAGCTGTTCCAGAGTTCTTGCCTGTATGGTTACGTAAAAACTATCCTTAATGTACCCCCCCCACCCCCCCTAAATGAAAAATTCACAAGCCGTTAGGTTAGGAAAATGGGAGGGGGAAAGGGGGGGGGGGCAAGAAGAGAACGGAACAGAGACATACCAACTTCACCATTACGCCCAACCCAGCGACGCGGCGATTCGTCTTTTAGGTAGTGACGAACCTTGATATTACAATTAGGAGGAGGGGTAGTGGTAGAGGCCGCGGGTGTGGGGATGCTCCGTCTTGTTATGAGATGAAATTCTCCACACAGTTTCCTGCGGTAGTACAAGTTTGTGACTCGCGCCGGTGATTGATTTTTTGGACTGCGTATGAAATTTTCCCTCTCGGCACACTAGGTTCACCGGTAAGTTTCTGTTTACGGAGACAACCTGTGTGTCTAAATTCTCGATACTAACTCACAGTACTCTGTTTACATGGCGGTACTTTTGCTAATTCCTTCTGAAAACGCGCTGCACTGTTGTAACAGATAAACATCTCGCTTATTCCAAAATACAAGAACTCTCTTCTTGCTTTGTCGCCATTTTGCTAAATCACTGCATTCATAACTCATATAAAGTTGGTATGTAACAAGGAAAGCTATCTACCGTTGTAAGGTGGCTATAATTTCGCACCTTACAAGAACTCAACCACATACTTTGCTGTGATCTACAAACACAATTAGGTATCATGTAATAGATTGTACATCGTGTATATGAATATATAAAGGAGACTGACATCGTCACGTACTTCTTGTAAATAATTGTTAACGCATGTGGCATGAAAGGCGAAGGAGTGTCTTTATTATAAAAACGGTGTAATGAATGATTGACTATACTAGTAGAGGTTATAACGCCAGTGGAGATGAAACGGCAGGCAGAACTCAAGCTTTGGGTGGAAGGTCCTCACAGGCGTTGGTCCTGCTTAAACATAGGAAGCAGCTTGACGGACGTCGTGGCACCTGAGCTCTGGTGCACAACAGGGTGACGGCTGGCCGCTATTGTAGCAGGGGCCGGAAGGATAACCGGATAATGCTTCCGAACGCTGAAAATCTTGGACGCAGGTGAGAGGAACGAAGAAGCGGCACCTCGGAAACCACGCAGGCTGGGTTATTTCCAATGATTTTTACTGAGAAGCGTACCATTGTACGAGTATAGGTTTTTCTCGCAAACTTTCCGCGCTGGACGACAAAGGACTAAAATATGGTGGATCGGCGTTCGGAAGAATCTGTAGAGAACGAAAATATTCCGTGGTTTCGGGAATATGATTCGTTTTCGGAATTACGATGGTGGGGAGCCGAGCCTTGCTGGGAAGCCAGCGCTGGAGAGACGGGGTCTTCCGTTGTGAGCGCCCGTGTGTGACGCTCGCTCGGTATCAGCTTTTGTTGGTACAGACGGACTTGCTGTCTTGGCTGTCTGTAGAGTTTTTAGTTAGAACAGTTAGAACTGTACTGTTTCGAACCTATACGACTCTGGTCTTAACCTCCGGGTTGGAAGTCGTCGTCGAGTACGCAGCGTTCAATAATTGTGAGCCTATACTTAATGTTGAGACGTTATCTGAACTCCGTCCTTGGGGTTGGGAGTTCGCGTTTCTCGTCTGTAGAGCACAGAGATGAGAAGACAGTATTAGAGTAAATTAGAGGACCGCCTTCTGCCGTTATAGTGTTTGAAAGAGTTTATTTGTGGCTGGATTTCTTCCATCGTCGCAGACGAGTACGAGAACCATCAGTTAGAAGCACCGGACGCAGTACATACGGTGATATCGCAAATTGCTTCGGCTGATTAGGGCTATAAAAGCTAAACAGATGTGATCACGTTAGTTTATTTCCACAGAGGTTCCACACCACCATAGATCATCTTTGAAAGTAGTGTCTTCTAGTGTTTGGTACGTGGATGATGTCAGTCATTTCGCGTTACTGATATTAGATCGCGCAGTCATGATATGGGCTAGAGCTGGGCAATTAATTAGTAATCTTACTTAGGAAATGTAAACTTTGTAATATAAAGTTTTTTTAAATTTACAATAAATATATAAGCAGGAACAAAATTTATCATTTATTAGTATCAGTTGTCTGAATCATTCATTTACGTTTAGGTTGTAATTTATATGTTAAAGTCCATTAAGAGATCCTGTGGTCTCCTTCAGGGGGTAGTCAGACAGGGCCAAATCTTCATTTTGGCGGTTATTTTTTTCCGTTGCCACATTTATTTTTCCACCCGCCTGGAGTAGCATTTTGGACCGTGACAGTTCTGTTAATGACATACTGTCTTCATGTATGTGAAGACGTGTTCTACCCGAAACGAGTCACCTAAACTCATTGGTTTATCATTTAGTGGATCTTATTTAGCGACCAATACATAAATTATTGTGCATTACTCATATTGATTTGCAGTTTGGTCGTGTTGTTCCTGCGTGACTTTATGTCACAATTACTAGTCATTTCTAAAGCGATCAAAGTTGTTTTCAACATCATTACTTCTGTGACTTTATGAACCAAGAAATTAACAACAAGAAATAGGCAAGTGGGAAACCGAAGGATAAAATATGGTTCAGCATACAGAATGGGCCACGAACTAGTGGAAAACGGTTATGGCTCTGAATAACTGCCGTTAAGATAAATGTACAATAAGGTGGAAAATGGAATTTATTTTCTTAAGAAATAATGTTTCCTCATCATCAGTAGTCACGCTTCCACTGTTTATAACTCACGGAAATCGACCTCCTTTTAAAGGTGCAACTTTAAAGGTAATGTCATAAATGCGACTGTGACTTGTTGTTGTTGTTGTGGTCTTCAGTCCTGAGACTGGTTTGATGCAGCTCTCCATGCTACTCTATCCTGTGCAAGCTTCTTCATCTCCCAGCACCTACTGCAAACTACATCCTTCTGAACCTGTTTAGTGTATTCATCTCTTGGTCTGCCTCTACGATTTTTACACTCTACGCTGCCCTCCAGTACTAAATTGGTGATCCTTTGATGCCTCAGAATACGCCCCACGAACCGAGCCCTTCTCCTAGTCAAGTCGTGCCACAAATTTGTCTTTTCTCCAATTCTCTTCAATACCTCCTCATTAGTTATGTGATCTACCCCTCTAACCTTAAGGATTCTTCTGTAGCACCACATTTGGAAAGCTTCTATTCTCTTCTTGTCTAAACTATTTATCGCCCACGTTTCACTTCCATACATGGCTACACTCCATACACTATGACTATAGGATAGGAAATGTGAATTAAAATATTACTGGTAGTTTGAGATGTTACATGTTATACCCGATGGAAGATTTACTGCGTCACCTAAATCACATATGGTGTTGTGTCACCCTTCGTCTTCACTTTTTGAAGGTACTGCTTACGGTCTCCAGTGAAAATGAGGACCGAAATGACTTATTGCCAAGGACACAAACTAAATGGCGCAGTATGTATTTCTTAATGGTTGCTTTTATATGCAACCACCATCACATTTACCATTGCATTTTTAGTCCGCTTTCCATTAATCGCCCATTAAAAACTACAGTATGTACAGTAAAAGAACTGTTCGGCCTAATTCTCGGCCAAATGAACTAGGGCTCGAGGTCTAATGACCGTGCCTTCGGTGGGAAGATGAAGTCTGACATTCCTCCTGGACTCAAATGCTTTCTTTATTTCCAAAATTGGTGCAGTTCGAATCTCGATGTACACTACATAATGATTTCAGCTGTTAAATTTAACAGAGGTAATGGGCGCGTGCGAACTTCCGCGGGAAGGAGGTTCAGTAATATGAGAATATAAAAAGATGGACTGCAGGGAAAGAGAGACACAGCAGCACACAACGGAGATATCATTACCAGTACTACAGCTAACACAGCAGTCGAAAATGAAAATAAATTTACAAAACGCTTTGGACTATGCATGAAAAAGCTTTACTGGTGTAGTGTCTGTTATTTACATCATTACTGACGCAGTAGCAAGCTTTGGAATATATTTTTTATGGTGGACGAAATTAAGCAATACATGGCAAAGGAGGAGACGATTTAAAAATGCAGATAATATTCGATCACTTTTCAATTACATATAAAATATTGGCAAGGCTGACGCTCATTTTTATATCGTAATTACAAAATTATGAAATTAATGGATAAAGAAGTGGAGTAATGTGAATATTGGAATGAAAAAAGCGCAAAATTTATATGAATGAAATCAGAACTCACTAGCCGGAAAAAAAAGAATAAACGGGCTGAATTGAAATGGCAGTAAATTTAAAGCAGCATTTACTAGTCAGATTTTAAAGACCTGTTCACCACGGAACATACAGTGATCAAATCGTGACAATAAAGTATTAACGACTACAAGCGACACTGAAAGTCGAGTGCTGAGCAATTAAAACAAGAATTTAGTCTGCAGTCCGTTCAAACAAAACTGCACGAAAAATAACGGAAACAAATATATTAATTAATAGGCATGAAACAGTGAAGACCAAAGGTCAATTTAAAAGACATGGACATGATAGTGCAAAATCAATTTGCAGAGGCTCGCAAAACAGTGGGTCTTGGAAAGAGCAGTGCTGTAATAAACTGGGAAGCACAGGATGGTTACAGCTTTGCCAGTCTATCGTTAAAATGTGTCATGAAGTAAACATGTGGCTGTCAAGTATAGTAAACGTATTTATGAATCACTAAATGCTCATAGACCTCAACATATTTCCGTACCATCCGGCTCTGCTACTTACTACGATTAGTATATATATATATACGATTAGTATATATACTCATTGAAACGTAAGTAAATATGGTATGAAATTAAGGATAAACATTTTGTATCTTTTCCTGCAACAATCTCCGACAGTAAAGCTGAGGCGAAGAGGAAGCTGAAAGAAATCACTTAATAATTCGTACCAGAGCAAGATTGGAACCTTTTTTGTGCCATTTCCGAGAATTCGCGGTGTTCTCTACGAGTGACTCGATATAGCTCTTGTAAAATCTATACAGAACACTGAGTGGAGGGAACGTTACTCGCAGGTGACAAGAAGGCAAGTGAAACATGTACAGAAGCTGTATATAAAGAAATAAAACACAAATGTTGCGATCAGTAAAAGACTGACCAAGTTTTATAGGGCCTGGTGTCTACAACGTGCCACTAGTATTTACTGAAAATGGCGCTGGCCAGACAATTCGTATTGTGTCCCAACTCTGCACTGAACGTGAACACCAAGTTCTTGTACATGGTGAAGTCTGCAATAGAGGAACATTGAATTATCAAAAGATGTGAAGTCATCATTGAAGAGAGCAAGACCTTGTCCCATACCTCTACTACCAGAGAGGCGGTATAAGGCGAGCTGCACTCCCTCCACTGTCCATTTCTGGCGTTTGTGCTTTCAAATGCAGCACGAGATGACGTGACGCCAACAATAGCTAGCTAGCTAGCCAGATCACTACTGCCTAGGAGGAACACATCGATCCCGGCAACCACCTCAGGTGCTGTCGTACATATAGCCAGCGAAAAGCAGCGACATACGTAAACTGCGCATATGGAGCAAGTTATCTACATTACTCTTTGCATAGGTAGAAAAATAAAAAGGATTACGTTTCATGTGCTAGGCTTTTTTTTTGTCAGGGAAATATCGTCCCATAATTAATCAAAGGTAAGCGAACAGAGGCATCATGTAACCCGGTCCACAGTATCAAAAAGCGAATGTTGCGATGTTGGAAATCAGTGCGAAAGAATGAAGGGTTTTGCTGTTGGTGGCCACTGCGACGTCGAATTTCACGTAACAACGCGTTTAACGACAGAAGGAGACACAGGAATTCAAATACCTTTCCCAGCAAATTCATTAGCAACTACGCTTACGGAAAAAGTCTCAACACCAACAAGTAGTTGTGCGACATAAACGAAAGTTCGTAGGCGTGTTTCACTTCTGAAAGATGTTATTTGTTCAAAATTCGCGCCGGTCGCAAAAGAGCAGCGCTGGTAGAGTCACTATAAGAATACAAATATGGTTTACGTTGAGTACTCGCTGTAACGGTCGTGAGTGTTAGTTGCCTTTGAAATTGGACTTCTGAGTTGATGTTCGACAAGAATGCTTTTAAGGTGACAAAGACGCGACTCTCAACAGCTCACTGCGTTTGACCGATGTTGCGTAGTAGTGCTACGAGAAGCTGGATGTCCCTTCTTATAGAAATGCTTGGCAGGAATGTAGCATCAAGACTGCTGGCAGCGGTGGTCACTGGAAAGTACGGTCGCAAGAAGAGCGGGCTCCGGACGGCCACGTGGCATTACCTAGAAGGAAGGCGATCGTGTTCGGCGTATGGCTGTGGCAGGGTGGAGGTCTTGTGTTTTCAGATGAAAGCCGGTTCTGCCCCGGTTCCAGCGATGGCTTTGTATTCCTTAGGAGGAAGCCAGTTAAGGGCCCACAAACACCACGTCTGCGTGCTGGATACAGTGGAGCTAAAGCGAGAGTTACGGTCTGGGGTGCGATTTCATATGACAACAGGAGCCCTCTCGTGGCAACCCAACACACATTTATTGCAAATTTGTACGTCAGTGTGGTGATCCGACCTGTTGTGCTTCCGTTCATGAACAGCATTCCAGGGAGTTAAGGGCTGTGGCGACCTGGAGAAAAGGGGAGTATGACACGGGCAGCGAGGAGCGCAAACGAGGCGGCGTGTTGCGGCCAAGCGTCTGCCATGGTCCGTTGGCAAGGGTGGTGCCTCTGCTCACTGCGGATTCGGCGGGGCCGAATATTTGTAGCAGCCACGAATATTGCTTGTTAAAAGCTACTTCGCCACGACGTACAGTATTCGGCGTGTCGTGTGCTACTGAAGATACAAGCAGTTTGTGTCCATTGTGGTGCTGGCTTTGACTGCGGTCTGATCTTTGCAATTACTGGACGCGGTAGCGTCTGCTGGATGATAGCCGTGGGTTTCCGACTACAAGTAATCTTCGTTACATACTTCTCTCGGCGCTCTCTAAGCGAGCGTTTGTCAGTGAGTGCTGGATTTTACGAGAAATCACAGTGATTATCGATTATTGTGGTGTCGCTTGGTGCCTATTTTGACTCTGTATCCAGGTTGCCCGTTGTTATATATATAAATGCGTTGTTTATGAAGGTTTTTCCTGGTGCTACTTGAGTTCACGTCTGTCAATGTGGATGGGCTTGTGACTGTCACAATTCATAACTGATATTAGAATCTAAGGGTATAGAATGCAGATGTAATTCATCTGATTTACGAATTGTACTTTATAGACGCTGAAAAGTGTTTAATCTACCTACCTTACTTCTGCAGAATGTCTACTGTTACCTGTTGGCTAGTGTCACAAGCTCGAGCTGTTTATTAAATCGTTTGCATCTACCAAAAAAAGTCAAGTATCATGCGTAACGTTCGTACATTTTTGCATTTATAGTATTGTTTAATTTTTACTAAATAATTAAAGAGTTTCCTCTGTTACGGGATGGATGATTAAAGCCAGCCGCTGTGGCCGTGCGGTTAAAGGCGCTGCAGTCTGGAACCGCAAGACCGCTACGGTCGCAGGTTCGAATCCTGCCTCGGGCATGGATGTTTGTGATGTCCTTAGGTTAGTTAGGTTTAACTAGTTCTAAGTTCTAGGGGACTAATGACCTCAGCAGTTGAGTCCCATAGTGCTCAGAGCCATTTGAACCATTTTTTTTTGTGGCCGTGCGGTTCTAGGCGCTTCAGTCTGGAACCGCGCGATCGCTACTCGTAGGTTCGAATCCTGCCTCGGGCATGGATGTGTGTGATGTCCTTAGGTTAGTTAGGTTTAAGTAGTTCTAAGTTCTAAGGGGCTGATGACCTCAGATGTTAAGTCTCATAGTGCTCAGAGCCATTTTTTGAACCCCCCTCCTGTGATCTCTAACGTTAGGTACAGTCTAAGAGATAGCTACTAGGAAATATGGAAATATTCAGTAAAATTGTAAACCTTGATTGGTAGATTTGAAGTTCAACAGTCATATTTCCAAAGCGCGTTTTTTCTTGGAGATAGAAGCTAGGGCTACAATTCAATATTTAAGGAACTTCAGACATTTTAGTTCAAATGGTTCAAATGGCTCTGAGCAATGTGGGACTTAACGGCTGAGGTCATCAGTCCCCTAGAACATCCATGCCCGAGGCAGTATTCGAACCTGCGACCGTAGCGGTCTCGCGGTTCCCGACTGTAGCGCCTAGAACCGCTCGGCCACCCTTGCCTGCAGATATTTTAGTACTCAGGGACAGATACACGATTTTATGGGCTACATTTGTTCAATGGGAAGTTTGTTATAGGACGAAAGTTCGACCCATTTAAGAACTAACTGCCGATTTTTTTACATAGACAAGAAGAGTGAACGACTTGTAACAGCCATTTTACAAAACATCTACAACTTTAACATATCTCCCTAGCTACAGATTGCGTATTTTACGCTAATGACATATTCTCAGGATCAATCCAATTTCACATTCTTCCACCTTAATATAGTTATTTAACCCCACTTTCACATCACACTGAGCGGAATCCATTACTACCTCACCCAGCGCGACATATAAAAACAGACTGATGCTGCTCCACAATGCCAAGCCTTGCACTATTTAACTGTCAACATCGAGACCACACTCCCTTCACCAGCTACAACCAGTAATTTTTGTGCAATATCTTTCACAAAGTCGCATTTCATGCTACTATATTATCAGATCAGAAGTATCCGGACACGTGTTAGGGGCATTAACATGGTGTGAACACTGCCGGTGACGCCTCTAGTAAGATAAATGAAATGGAAATGAGCTTATGGCATCGTTGGCTGGGAGGCCCCATCGGGGAAGTTCGGCCGCCAAGTCCAAGTCATATTTCATTTGACACCACAATGAGCGACTTGCACGCTGGTGATGAGGATTAAATGATGATGAGGACCACAAAACACCCAGTCACCGAGCGGAGAAAATATCCAGCCAGGCTGGGAATCGAACCCGGGCCTGCTTGCATGGGAGGCGAGCACGTTACCACGTAGCTAAGCAGGCGGACTTTAGTAACGCATCTCAATGTCTATAAAGGAGTGGCAGCCCATTCTTCCTCAAGAGTACAAACTAGACAAGGTAGTGATACTGCACGCGGGAGTCGAGTCGACGTTTTAACTCTTCACATAGGCTTTGCATTCTCTTACGGTCTGGATGATGGGTGGGACAGTCCAGGTCAGGCCATTGGCTCGCAGATGCTGCTTTATGACAACGTACATTGTCACGCTGGTACAAGCAGTCACAGTCTCAAAACTGTTTCGCTACTGTGCGCGGTACTTAAGGCAGTAAAATGTTTCATATCCTTTCCTATTAACTGATTTCTTAAGTGAAAGATGTGCACCGCAACACGAAAAACGCTCCCATACCGTAAAGTCACCACCACTGTACTTCACTGCCACCGCAACACATAGTGGTAGACAATGTTTTTCCTCGCATTCGGCAAACCTAAATCCTTCCACAGAATTGCCACAGGATACAACAAGCTATATCACTCCAAATGGCTCGTTTGCAATCATCCACCGTCCAATGGCGTCACTGTTTGCACCACTTCAAGCGTCGCTTAGCATTGACAACTGAAATGTGTGGCTTATGAGAAGACGCTCCACCATAGTACCCCCATTATTTTATTATTTTTAGCTCGCTACGCACAGTCACTGTGAGAGCTGGGCCTTTGGTAGCTCTTTGGAATTCACCAGAGGTTCCGTCTGCTTATTTCACGCAACTTTTTACAATCATCCTCAGCAACTCTCGGCATTCCAATTCCGTCATTACGTGAGGTCAGCCTGATCTCGGTATGGCTATGGTTGTTTCTACGCATTTCCGTTTCACAGTCACAAACAACAGTCGACATGTGCACCTTTATAACGATAGAAATGTTCATGACAGATTTGGTATTCAGGTGATATCTACTAACTAGTCCACGTCAAAGGCGGTGAGCTCTCCTGATAACCCATGCTGCTGTTACTAGTTCTCTACTGACATTTCTCCTAGCAACCTTTCACAGTGGTGGTCTACAGATCGTGCATCCAATGGTTAATTCTGGGTTATGTAGATGTGTACAGATTCTTTTGATCAGATAGTGTATGTACTCATACATGGTATTCTAGCCCCAAGGAGAAGACCTTCAGCAGAACCGCTACAACTTTTCCTGATCCATAACACCTATGCAAGTTGTAACTGCTGAAATATGAAGTTCTATCGTTTGTTACGTAATTATTTTCTATTTCGTTTCTCGTAAATATTTATCACTTATAATTAGGAGTAGACGTTCACCTGCTGCCCAAAGAGGAAAAAGCAATACAAGAAAGGAATTTTTTCAACTAGCATGTGCTGCCAAATTGCAGCAGCAGTTGTTGTTGTTGTTGTCGTCGTCGTCTTCTGACGTGTTTGATGGAGTTCTTTTCGGAAGTCTATACTGAGCAAGCCTTTTGCCTCTGCACAACTACTGAAATCTACATTAATGTAAACCTGCTTATTGCAGTCAAACCTCACTCACCCTGTGCAGTATTTCGCTCCATACGTCCTCATATGATCAAACTGACGATCCTTGATGCCTCAGGTTATGTCCTATCAAGCAGTTTACTCTTCTAGTTAAATAGTTCAAATGGCTCTGAGCACTGTGCGACTTAAATTCTGAGCTCATCAGTCCCTAGAACTTAAAACTACTTAAACCTAACTAACCTAAGGACATTACACACATCCATGACCGAGGCAGGATTCGAACCTGCGGCCGTAGCGGTCTCTCGGCTCCAGACTGTAGCGCCCAGAACCGCACGGCCACTCCGGCCGGCCTGCTAGTCAATTCTTCTCAATTAAGTTTAGTGTGTTATCATTACTTATCCGAAATACCCACCGAATTCTCATCATTATTCTATAGCACTACATTTCAAAGGTTTCTTGTCTTCTCTGAACTTTAGCGTCGACGCCCCACTTCCATACAAGGCTAAATCCAAATGTCTTCGGAAAAGACTGCATTATCGTTCTGTTGCAGCACATACTAGAAGCATCTTTTCTCTTTTAATATTAACTGCTTAGCGTTCACGTTGTTTTCCATACATGGTTACACTCCCGACATCTGTACAAAAAGATTCGGAACTTATACCTTGAAGGAGAAATTTCGGAGAACTTACCTTGGGAGCACAGCATTGTTTGGTGGTGAAACATGGACTGTGGAAAAACCGGAGGAGAAGAGAATCGAAGCATTTGAGAGGTGGTGCTACAGACGAATGTTGAAAATTAGGTAGATTGATCAGGTATGGAATGAGGAGGTTTTGCGCAGAAGCGGAGAGGAAAGAAATATGTGGAAAACTCTAACAAGGAAAAGGGACAGTGTGATAAGGCACCTGTTAAGATACCAGGGAATTAATTTTGTGGTACTACAGGGAGCTGTGGAGGGCAAAAACGGTAGAGAAAGACACAGGTTGGAGTGCATCCAGCAAATAAACGAGGACGCAGGTTGCAAGTACTATTCTGAGACGGAGGGATTGGCACAAGAGAAGAATTCGTGGCGGGCTGTATCGAACCAGTCACAAGACTGATTATACAAAAAAAAAAAAAAAAAAAAAAAAAAACTTGATCGATCAAACGTAGTGAGTTGATACCTGGAGCATGTTTTTCTGCTTTGTCTTCATGCATGCTTGTCCCTTTCACTTTTCATTCTAAGTGAAATTTTCATGACAAGTGCCACCCCGCATTTGCTATTCCGTTAGATATATTGACAGAGTTTCCTCCATGTCTGCGTCAACAGCTTTTCTCGCTATTGCAATTGTGTAGTTATTTGATATACTCTTCACTTCGGCCATGGTTACTTGTATTACCGCCCTGCGTTCAAAACTTATCTGCTGCTTATTTTTCTTGTTTCCTAATAAAATTCTCTCTGTATCGCTCGATTGAATTCTACTCATTCCTTTATCGTATTTTTACTTTTGCTGATATTCATCTTACAACTTCTTTTCAGGACACTGTCCATTCCGTTCAACTGCTCTTACAAGTTCTTTGTCGTCTCTGACAGAAAAACAGTATCATCAGGGACCTCCAGTGTTTTTATTTCTTCTCTCGGAATTACGATTACCCTTCCCGTCCCCTCCTTGGTTTCCGTAGTAGTGTACAGATTGAGTAGGATTCAGGATAAGTGGTATCTTTATCTGAATATTTAACTACTGCTTCCCTACCGTGTCTTGTAACTGCAGACTGGTTTTGTGCAAATTGTAGATAATCTTTCACTCCCTCGTATTTCACCCATGCCAGCTTCGAAATGTCAAAGCGTATATACAAGTCAGCTTTGCTAAAATATTTCTGTACATTTTAAAGTGCTGTAAAGTTGTGACTATCAATTGTATACATGCCCTTACGAACTGTAAGCAAGAAACGAAGGAGAGACGTCTGAAGCACCTGCGGCCGCTGCCCCTGTAATTACGTGGGTCCTTTTTTAGGGTTTGTGGAGAGTAGTGGGAGCCATTTTTCTGAGTCGCCGGTTCGGCCAAGTTAGATTGCGCCGGCGTTTGCCGATGCGCACTGTGGCAGCGGCTGCCATCCGCGACGGCTCTCCATAAATATTTCGGAGCACTTCGGTTTCTTCCGGCTGCGACGAGAGCTCCAGTGCGGCTCTCAGCCGATAAAGACAGCAGCCCGCGGGGACGGAAAGTTTTAACGAGCGGCAGGCGAAACCCGGGATGTCCTGTGTCCGGGCGAAACCAGCCGCATCCTGCCAATGGCTTCGTTATTCGAAAGTGCATGAAGAGGAAGAGAAGACAGAGTGCAGGCCACCTCCTTCGATGATTCAGATAGTGTATAGTAAATCACAAAGACATTTAAGGTTGCGATTAATCGCATGAAATGAAACACTTAGAGTCGGATGCTCTGTCAGCTTGAGGTAACAATAAAGGCTCATTTAACTATCTAGAAAGGTGCATAAAACGTTAACATAACAGACTCTTATTCAGGAAGAGTGAGGTTTGTACGTATATTACACGTGATTTCTGGAAACAGTCTTCGGTGCTAAGTTCTAACTTTCATTTACGTAGAAAACTTCGAATAGCAAAATGGAAAACGCAACTTTTTGCACCAAACATTTTTATTGTTTTGTTTTATCTGATAAAATGTCTGTCAGGCAATGTCCTGCATCTAATCACGCGTCTATCTGTCTTGCTCTTCACTAAACAAATAACAGTACTTTAGACCTTAAGCTTCAGCAAAGCTTTAACACTGTAACAATAACGTAGCAGAAAGAGAAAGAAACACGCATGGTGGATTGATAGCTGTAAGCGTGCATTCAAGTAAGTAGTTCAAATGGCTATAAGAACTATGGGACTTAATATCTGAGGTCAGCAGTCCCCTAGACCTTAGAACTACTTAATCCTAACTAACCTAAGGACATCACACACATCCATGCCAGAGGCAGGATTCGAACCTGCGACCGTAGTAATAGCGCGGTTCCGGACTGAAGCGCCTATAACCACGCGGCCACAGCGGACGGATCAGGTAATCGCTTGAAGAAAATACTACACGCCCAGGAAAGCAAATACGCATTGAGAAATTGAACCACCGAATATTATAGACCCTTTAAAAAGAGGACTATGTCATAGGAAAAGACTGGATAAAAGTTATAAGCGCGATGTATAAATTTAGTATTTTCGGTATTGTTCAAATGTGTGTGAAATCTTATGGGGCTTCACTGCTAAGGTCATCAGTCCCTAAGCTTACACACTACTTAACCTAAATTATCCTAAGGTCAAACACACACACCAATGCCCGACGGAGGACTCGATCCTCCGCATGGACCAGCCGCATAGTCCATGACTGCAGCGCCTTGGCCGGCCGAGGTGGCCGAGCGGTTCTAGGAGCTACAGTCTGGAACCGCGAGACCACTACGGTCGCAGGTTTGAATCCTGCCTCGGGCATGGGTGTGTGTGTGATGTCCTTAGGTTAGTTAGGATTAAGTAGTTCTTAGGTCTAGGGGACTGCTGACCTCAGACGTTAAGCCCCATAGTGCTGAGAGCCATTTGAAACATTTTGCAGCGCCTTGGACCGCTCGGCTAATCCCGCGAGGGTATTTTTAGTATTAACTCTGATTCACCTTAAATTGATTGCATTAGTTGAGGCTCCGAGGTCAAGAAATTTGACAACGACCGATGAAGCACTGTGCTGACCAGTTTCCTCTCCATACCGCATCTGATGACGCCATTGGCAAATGATGACACGACAGTCCGTTGAGCCCGATGGGCCTCTAAGGTCCAGAACTCGGAGCTTCGTCTTTTTTTATAGTTACCTTAAACTGATGTCAGAGTGGCAAAGCCATTTAGTTGAAGGGAAGTAACAGCAGTGGAATTTCTGCTTTGTATACGTATTAATAATATTTTGTTGTGGATGTGCAGTCAGTAACAAACGCGATTTTCCGCGACAGAATGCAGCATTAGCAAGACGTATCATCTCTCACGTTGGTACTTGAAATATCTGCCGCTTACCACTAAACAGCTATATAAGAAACACATTCCACCCTATGATGAAGTTAAACCATGGGAAAGCATAGTGAATGAAGTGAAAATTTTTATGCCAATTCTACTTTTTCGTATTATTGCTTTGTAAGAAATGTTTAAAAATACAGGTAAAAAGCATAGCACACAAAAGAGTAAGTAGAATATGATCAAATCCAGCTACACAAATTTATGAAGGGAGCAATAAGAGAAAAAGAACAATGGGAGTTAAACATTATCGTTGAATTAGTTAGGAAACACGAAAGTTCCTATGTACAGAAATAAGAGAAGCGTACAGAAACATGGTTCATCGGTGAAACGTTTGCATGTGGATAATCTCCCAGCTTTATCCCTCTTGCTCGCTCAGTTAAAATATTGTATGTGGGAGTCCATTACTGTTATGAGCTGAGCTACAGCGAAACAGGGTATGAATGTCAGGTTATTCACTAAAATGCAGCAGATTAAGGAGACACACAGTCACAGACATTTATCGTTTGAAAACACTTGTATAAGCAAAGGAAGATGTGTGTACACATTGCTGGAAAACGCAGGGAGAAAGGATGATAGTCATATACTGGAGAGGAAGAATTTTTCAGAGCACACTGCCAGGACGTAACGGGATAAAAACACCAACCATTGCCTCGTATACGGACTCAAATGAAATCCCAGGTGGGATTCGCATCACATTCATTTTGTGCTCACCTCAAACTGCGTTCGGTAATTACCCTCGCAGGGCATAAGCCGGGCCCATAGGCTCAGCCAATCTGTGTAGCGTTCATGTGTTTGGTGTTAGAGGGCAAAAGCTATTTGGAGAGCATGCGATCGTATTACTGCGGAAAGAATAATGGCGACAATTTCAGCCCAAATGTTGGTTCCCCTCCTCTGCAGGCATTCTCTGTTACAACGTGGATTCGGCGTGGAGCCTTCTGTTTCCAAATCACTGGCGTTATCTGCTAATTTGAATCCTCTGTTACTACGAACACGAGGCTATACATAGTCCGCAAAAGCTTTTCGCGTGATTGCTCGTACTGTTTATTTGATGCTAAGAATTTAACATACGGCAGTGAAAGCATAGGATATGAGACTCAAACACGCAACTGCTCCACCTCACTACAGTCAGTTTCAAGCAGTCTTGCCACAGGAAGTGATTAAAAAAGGCGAGGTATTAAGAATGACGCTTACATTACTCCTGTAGGTAGTGAAGACGTAGAATTGTGTATCGATTCGCCTGAAAACCGTAAAACCATGAATATAGGGAACAAATCGTCTTTTTTTACATAACATGCAAATGTGTATGAAAAGGAAAGAACTGTACAGGATTCATGAATGAGGTGTAACATTCATGCGCTAAAGAAACTGGTATAGGCATGTGTATTCAGATATAGAGACATGTAAACAGGCAGAATGCGGCGCTACGGTCGGCAACGCCTATATAAGACAAGTGTCTGACGCTATTGTTCAAAATGGTTCAAATGGCTCTGAGCACTATGGGACTCAACATCTTAGGTCATAAGTCCCCTAGAACTTAGAACTACTTAAACCTAACTAACCTAAGGACATCACACACACCCATGCCCGAGGCAGGATTTGAACCTGCGACCGTAGCAGTCCCGCGGTTCCGAACTGCAGCGCCAGAACCGCTAGACCACCGCGGCCGGCTGACGCTATTGTTAGATCGGTTACACATGCTACAATGGCAGGTTATCAACATTTAAGTGAGTCTGAACGTGTTGTTATAGTCAGCACACGAGCGATGGGACACAGCGTTTCCGAGGTAGTGATGAAGTGGGTATTTTACCCCTACGACCATTTCACTAGTGTACCGTGGATATCAGAAATCCGGTAAAATAATTTCTACCTAATCAGACTGTTCGGCATTTAGACGTTTCCCGGACCGTTATCAATTTGTCCAAAAGTTCGTTATCTGACGATGACACATCTGTGCTTGCCAAGGGAGGAAGTTTTGCTGTCAGTCCGCGTTTTGTGCCCACGGAAGAAATTATAGCCACTGTAGAAGCAGGAATTCGCAGTGTGGGTTCTGTAACAGCTGAAGAAATCCGTATAGGAACAGTGAGAATATTAGACAATGCAAAACCGCCGAAAAGTAATATAACTGTGGATGAGAGAAGAGCTTTAAAACTCCTGAATGACGACGATAGTATTTTGGTTCTCTCAGCTAACAAAGGAAGCGCAACGGTGGTTATGGATGTGGACGACTATCAGAGTAAAATTACTGATCTATTGGATCCGCAAGCATATAGGAATCTAAATAAGGACCTCACTAACAACGTTCTCAGAACTGTGTCGCGGTTAATAAAAACGTCCTCCATTGAAGAGAGTGTACAGAAAGGTCTCCGCAATTCGGTTGCGCTACCACCGAGGCTTTATGGATTGCCCAAAATTCATAAAGAAAATGTGCCGTTAAGACCGATACTAAGTGCCATTGGTTCGCCCACCTACTCGTTAGCCAAGTTTTTGACTACGCTGTTGAAACCACATGTGGGCCGTTCGGACTCTTATATAAAGAATTCGACACATTTCATCAGCAGACTGAATGGCATAGTGGTCCAGCCGGAGGACATATTGGTCAGCTTCGATGTGGTATCGCTGTTTACCATGGTTCCAATTAATGATGTATTGGAACAGCTGGATCGAATATTTCCTGCCGATATTTTAGAACTGTTTAAGTGTTGTTTGACGACCACATACTTCAAGTGGAATGAACAGTTTTATGAGCAAACGGATGGCGTGGCTATGGGAAGCCCCCTAAGTCCCGTAATTGCAAACTTCTTTATGGAGAAATTCGAAGAACAGGCCTTAGGTACCGCCAGCAAAAAACCAAATGTATGGTTCCGATACGTGGATGACACGTTTGTGCTGTGGCGGCATGGTATGGAGGAACTAAGCCGGTTCCACGAACATCTAAACAGCATAAACTCGAGAATTCAGTTTACAATGGAGGAGGAGGTAGACGGCAAATTACACTTCCTCGATGTGCTTGTTTTTAGAAACGAAAATGATAGTTTGGGCCACTCAGTATACCGAAAACCCACGCACACGGACCGTTATTTTCACCGGGATTCGAACCACCACCACCCACAACAGAAGCGGGGTGTTATCAAGACGTTAGCGGACAAAGCTAGAAATATTTGTGAACCTGAGTTGCTCGACGCTGAGATGGAAGATCCCCACAATGCACTAATGAAGAACGGATATTCGTCCGCCGAAATAAAACGTGCGTTGAGGCAGCCACGCAGAAATCATACTGACGTACAGGCTACTGCAAAATCTGTTTTCCTGCCGTTTGTTAAAAATGTAACGGAAAGAATAGGGAGGATCTTGACGAAGCGGAATATTACCGTAATTTACAAGCCCACCAGGAAGATACAGGAATACCTTAAGGCTGCCAAGGACGCTCGCAAACCTTGGAAAAAGCTGGAGTGTATAGGATCCCATGCAGCTGTGGTGATGTTTATGTGGGTACAACTAAAAGAACTGTTTCTAAACGTTTGGAAGAGCACAAGGGAAGTTGTAGAAGAGGAGAAACGAAGCGATCAGCTGTTGCGGAGCATGCTTTCCAGCCAGCAAACCACAACATTCGTTTCGAGGAGACGCAAGTACTAGCGGCCACAAGCGGATACTACGAAAGGCTCTACAGGGAGGCAATCGAAATCGCTAAACACCCAAATAATTTCAACCGAAAGGAGGAGGGCGTGAAATTAAACGGTATATGGATGCCTGTGTTAAAGAAGATGTGCACCACCCGTCCACTACTGGGTGATGGCAACGGCGATCGACGGCGACGTACAGCGGCCAATTGCACTGACGCGCCGCGGACACAGAATTTAGCGGCAGTCAGTAGCGAGCCAGTGGGTGTGTTGGACCTCCCACCGACCTACGGACCCCCTTGAAGATGTCTCCCGCAGTCGGAGACGAAACGTTGGGAATTGAGACCAAATTCATCAACCGACCACGGCATAACAGTCCGGACAGAACTACTTAAACCTAACTAACCTAAGAACATCACACACATCCATCCCGAGGCAGGATTCGAACCTGCGACCGTAGCAGCAGCGTGGTTCCGGACTGAAACGCCTAGAACCGCTCGGCCACATGGGCCTGCGTTTCCAAAAGGAAGACATTTTGTACCAGACTAAGTGTTAGTGAAATATTTTCGGTTCTAGGCGCTTCAGTCTGGAACCGGGCGACCGCTACGGTCGCAGGTTCGAATCCTTGGGCATGGATGTGTGTGATGTCTTTAGGTTAGTTAGGTTTAAGTAGTTCTAAGTTCTAGGGGACTGATGACCATAGATGTTAAGTCCCATAGTGCTCAGAGCCATTTGAACCATTTTTGAAATATTTTCTTGAAAACGGTAGTTTTCCATCAAAAACGCATGCCGTTTAACAGTAAGTTACTGGTTTCGGCCGTGACCTGCCATTCTGCGGCCTTAAGAAGGAAACAGGAATTCACTCCCTAGTACTTGAGGACAACTACACTGTCAAACGGTGTGTCTTCGTCAAATTGCTTACAACTATTGCCTTTTTTAAGATCTGAAAATGGCTAGTGGCAGTCGAAAACTCATAGTAACTTGTTGAAATTAC
Source organism: Schistocerca nitens (assembly GCF_023898315.1). Lineage (NCBI taxonomy): Eukaryota > Metazoa > Arthropoda > Insecta > Orthoptera > Acrididae > Schistocerca > Schistocerca nitens. The sequence goes on along the minus strand of NC_064617.1, from coordinate 418,351,839 downwards.
ATAGGATTTTGACGGAAAATTGTTGCTTTTAAAAAATATTCTGGTTTATCGAATCTCCAAATATCCAGAAGCGCACAAGCTCGGATTGTGTAACAATAGGCAAGGTCATCGGCCATTTTATTTACAAAGGAACCGTCAAACTATTTGTCTTAAACGGCTTAGAAAACCATCGGTAACATAAATGTCGGGTCTTCTGTTAACGCGTGTTCACGGTCCTCAATCTTTTCCAAAGAACAACTTGTGTCAAAAAAAATTTTAATCATTCATGAGGATAATGTTGTCCTTCCTAAACTACATTTTGTATTTCGAATCGGCATATGTACCACTCTCCTCAAGAAAGCGAACTCAGTGTCGTAACCATTGTGCCACTTTACTTGACCTAAGGAAAGCAGATTTTTGACCCCGCTTCCATCGTCACCTTCCATAGTTTCCTGTCCAAAACTGAACCTGTTTGGTGCAATGGTCTCTCAGTTTTCTTCCGTTCGCTTACGTCCTCTCCTAGTTCATTTGTACCGTGGTTTCCCCTCCCTGTTTCAATGCCTCCTCAACCCACAAAGGCGCTTAGCACACGGTCTTTCTCCTGGTCTTTCACCATTTTCATTTCGTGTATCATCATTGGTATCTTTTGTGAACCGTCCCCCGTTACGCTCCTGTACCACATCAGACTTATCTTTCAAATCTTTTCCTGTAAGAGTATTTTATTTTCTCTCGGAGTTCCATCATTCTTTCCCTGTCCCGTCTTGTGATTTCTATGCTGCTCCCTAGGAGTTTTATACCATTTGGTGATTTTTTTGTCTTCCACATTTTCAATATCCACGTCTTCGCTGCAGATGTAAATAGTGCGGAATAGTACATCACCATCTTGGTTTTTAGTTCTATTTCCTTGCTGGCTTCCGACTTGTTTATTAATCTGTGTACTTTTGACTCTCGGTAATAAATTCAGTTGTCCTTGTTGCACTTTAAATCTACATGCGCTGCTGTACATCTATTTCTCTAGATCTATTTCCCCTATTGGAATCTCCAAATATCCAGAAGTTTCCAGATCATTCGTTGATTCCCCTCAATCGGAAGCGGTGCTGAATGTGAGCCACTATCTGACCTTTCGGTTTGCTATACGCATGGACTATACCCATGTCTTCTTTGCTGTTATTTGTCCATGTTGACAGATGACTGATCTATCTTCATCTATCCCCTCATAGGTGTTGTGAGATTCGATAAGATTTCTCGAGGAGAACAACATCTGGAGAATAACACGCGTGTGGTCTGTGGCACTTTTGGAAATCGTTATCCTTGCGGCATTCACTGACTACTGGGTACTCACACTACTCACAGGGAATGTTTACAGAAATAAATAACAATATATTTCTGAATCTATATTCCTAGGAATATATATATATATATATATATATATATATATATATATATATATATATATATATATATATATGCGGGGGAAGAAAATTCTGGAACAGACTGACTATATGAAGGGACAGAATGCGACACGTGGTAAGATATAAGGGAATAGCTTCCAATTTAAACTTAGATTGACAAAGCTCAAAAACGGAGCAAAAGCGTTTCACACTTTTCGGTCTATTAATAAATCATATCTTGCAATGAGAAGCTTGTGGTAATGAAGTATCGAGAAGGTAAGGCACCGCAAAACACAAGGACGGTGCAAAGCGAGTTAATAGTAAAACGTATCACGTAATCCTTTGGCAACATATTAGAATGTCTCATTTCATTATCATCACCTTCAGGACCTGTAGATACGCTGTATGTCCTACCCTTACACTTTGTGACAATCTAAAGACACGTTTCCATGCTATGACGATGAATAAATAAATAAAGATTCATTAGGCCAAACATGGTAGAATCCACCGCATATCAGAAATTAGTAAGGCTAGCGATTGTTGAGAAAAGAAAAAGGAAAACGGATTGCTATTCTAAAAAGATGTATGTTAAGTAGTACAATGCAGATAATTGGGAAAATATTTCGATGTTCTGCGAACCGTTCTAACAGGATATGTAAGCCACCAAGTTTGGTAGACGCAACTTACACTGCCACGTATTAATACAAACATCAAAAAAAGTTTTGCATCACCTCGGCTTCGAGAGTTCTGGAACCTGTGCAGAAAATTGGAATAGAGATCAACATAAACATCATTTCCTCCCTTTTCATTGCTCATGCAAACCACACATTGCATGATGTACCACCATATAACGAGACCGTCGGAGGTGCTGGTAAATATTGCTGTACACACCCAGTAGCACGTCCTCTTGGATTGATGCCTGCCTGTAATCGTGTTGGCATACTATCAACAAGTCCATCAAGGCACTATTGGTCCAGACTGGCCCACTCCTCAATGGCGATTCGGCTTACATCCCTAAGAGTGGTTGGTAGGTCAAGTCGTCCATAAACAGCGCTTTTCAATCCATCCCAGGCATGTTCGATAGGGTTCATGTCTGGAGACCATGCTGGCCATTTTAGTCGAGCGATGTCGTTATCTTGAAGGAAATAAATGTAAGATGTGCACCATGGGGGCGTGAATTGTCCTCCGTGAAGACGAATGCCTCGCCAATATGATGCCGATATGGTTGCACTATCGGTCGGAGGATGACATTCAACGTATCGTGCAGCCGTTACGGCGCCTTCCATGACCACGAGCGGCGTACATCGGCCCCACATAATGCTACCCCAGAACAGCAGCCAACCTCCACCTTGCTGCACTCGCTGGACAGTGTGTTTGAGTTGTAACACGACGTCATGTGGCTGCACGAAAAGCATTATTCAACATGGTGGTGTTCCTATCAGGGTTCCTCCGTGCCATAATCCGTAGGTTGCGGTCATCCACTGCAGTAGTACCCCTTGGGCGCCTGAGCGAGGCGTGTCAACGACAGTTCCCGTTTCTCTGTATATCCTCCAATTCCGAACAACATCGCTTTGGTTTACTCCGGGACGCCTGGACACTTCCCTTGCTGAGAGCCCTTCCTGGCGGACGCGATCGAACCGCGGTATTGACCGTCTAGGCATGTTTGAACTACAGACAACACGATCCGTGCACATCCTTCCTGGTTGAGTGACTGGAACTAATCGGCTATCGGACTCTCTCCGTGTAATGGGCGCTGCTCATGCATGATTGTTTACATCTTTGGGCGGGTTTTGTGACATCTCTGAACAGTCAAAGGGACTGTCTATGATAAAACAGTCGGCCGGAATGGTCGAGCGGTTCTTGGCGCTACAGTCTGGAACCGCGCTACCGCTACGGTCGCAGGTTCGAATCCTGCCGCGGGCATCGATGTGTGTGATGTCCTTAAGTTAGTTAGGTTTAAGTAGTTCTAAGTTCTAAGGGACTGATGACCTCAGAAGTTAAGTCCCACAGTGCTCAGAGCCATTTGAACCATTTTTGTGATACAATATCAACGTCTATCTTCAGGAGTTCTGGGAACTGGGGTCGTGGAAAACTTCTTTTATATGTACATACTTGTAGCTTCAGTACGACAAGCATCCAGTACCTCTCTCTGCCGTGATACACGTGCCGTTTTTTAGAGCGAATTTCTTGTCGAACCGATTTGCTGTATGTAGCATCAAACCAGTAACACTGCACAAAGCATCTACAATGAAAAGATGCTGTCGATTCTTCTATAAATTTGACGAATATCATACGCCTGTCTCCAACCCAAGGTTTCGGCAAATTAAGAACGCGATTCTTAGTAATCACTACAAAATATCGGGTACAGCATCCAAGTCAAGAGACCGTGGATGTACGGAAATTTTTCCATGCAGAATAGTGACTGACATTTACTACACAATGCATTTATTTGTTTATACAGAATCATAGTATCATAGCTTTGATCGGCTGGCTGTAATTGGTCACGAGTATTGGAAGATAAAAGAAAAATTCAAATGACGTGTTTGAACTTAAGCAGCAAAAGTTTTTTGCGTTTGCTGAGGGGCGAGGGAGGAGGGAGAGGGGGAGTAGGTAGGGAAGGCTATATATACACAAATGTAAAAGTGGGAGTGATAAATAAAATTGATATGAGGGTTGCCATTAGATATTTAGGGCTCTGCAGAGCCCCCAAAAATTACTTTCTAAATAAAATATGGCGAGCATGTTCAATCGTAAATCAGAAATTTCATATTCCAGAGAGAAAAACTGCAGTGACAATCGCAAGGCGAGATTGTACATACTAGTACTCAAGCATCTTCTCAGTTACGTGTCTCATGAAAGTTCTATGTATGTATTAATTGGCATTAATTATACAAAATCAAACGAACTGTTTGGGTTGAAAATGGAGACCCAATGCTACGAAACTGATGGGCAAAATAAACGTATTTTGTAGCAGTGTGACGAAATTTTCCCCCTCAACTTTGCAGCTGCAGGATCAACGTATTCCAACATGACGAGGGAAAACGACTAAGTTCTAGTGACGAAGTGATATTTCGATTTTCAACAAGTAAGTAATTAGGAGAAATACTAAAATAAAGACGAACATGATAAATTTGTGAAGTCATACATTTACAATAGAAACTGTAATGAGAGTATAATTCGTACACTCCAATCACTGTGATATCCAAATGCGATATGTACAGCAGAGGTAAGAAAAATAAACCTGCTATTAAAATTACGTATTGTAATTAGTAGAGAAAAACTGGACTAATCGGACTTCAGAATAAAAATTCAAGTGTTAACACAATCAACATTTTAGAGGAGTTACGTTTGCGTCCCCTAGTTATCTTATATATATATATATATATATATATATATATATATATATATATATATATATATATATATATATATATATCAACATTTTAGAACCCTTTGTTATTGACACTTAACAGAAGGAGTCACTGGCGTGATCAGAGGTATTTTGTGATGTCGATGTACGACTAACGTAAATCTTCTTTCTTTACCTAAAAATTAATCGTCCCGCCCACGAAGATCTCGGATTTTGCGCACAGTTAAATGCATGCAGAGCATCTCTTACGGCAAACTAGATTTAGTGAAAATTCAGGTGGTAGCACGAATTCCACGTTAGTGATCGACTTTAAAATACAGTCTGTTAAAATGAGGATACTACAACTATCGTACAGTGATCGGCAGAGAGAGAACCCATGTGTCGGGGTTTAGCCTACCACTAAAACGCTCGTCAATATACAATGCTTAAGGGCCGTAAAGAACTGTGTGATAATTAATGAATGCGACAGGGTATTCATACGTGGGAGAGAAATACATCACTAGCACGAGGGTTATTCTGAAAGTAATGAGCATCAAGTTTTAAATCTCTTAATATTTATGTTTTAGAGAAACCAATTACATCATCGTAATCTTCAGATCCTGCAAGTCTGAAAATAAACTTACGGCAGAGCTCCGTTCCATCTGCACTGACGCACTAATAGTGTTGGTATCGTATCGCTTCAGTTCCCTGACAGAACCAAAAAGAAGGTAGTCGGAGGGTGCAAAGGCGGGACTGCAGTAAGGATGTAGAAGGGCTGATCATCGAAATATCTCCATCTTCTGCACCGTGACACGTACAGCAGTGTGAGGACGTGCATTATACCGATTCAGGATGACTTTCTTTCCAGTACGTTTATCGCGCAATGCACAACGGAGTCCAAGGTGTGTGGATATAGTTGGCGCATTTGTGGTTTGTCCAGAATCAAGAAAATCAACCTTATTGCAATCCTGTGTGTCTCATTAGACGCTAAACGTAACCTGTCCTGCATATCGCTCTCTTTTCGTTGTCTTCGTCGATGGCAAATCCAAATGGTACCACTTCTTACTCTAGCGGTTTGTTTTAGGCTCTTAATGACAGAAAAAGCATCCATTTCCCATCTTGGTGTTCATCAAAAAGGCACCCTCAGTTTGAAATTTCTGAAGAATGTGCCTGATGGTTATCCTCTGAAATCTGTGGTCTTCTATCAATAAAAAGCGGGACCCAAGGGCCACAAACGTTTCCATAATTTAACCATTGTATCAATTCTTGCACTGCATTATATCGTACTCCAAGCTTAGCGGCGATTTCATTCTTCTCTAATGAGCTCATCAGTTCTTTCCTTCTTGCATTCTTTGGAGGCAGTTCGAGGGCGACTGTTAAGAGGCTCCTCTTGGTTACACGTTTTCCCTTATTTGAAATGTTTCACCCATCTTCCAACACTGTTAGCGCCCAAGCAGCTATCTCTATAGAGACGTTGAAATCTGAGGCGAATTTCAGCTCGTATTTTCGCTCTTTAACAATGAATTCAGTGACAGCACGCTGTCGAAACGAAACACCGATGTCGACCATATTGTACTGCCTGCGGCCACGTGATAGACGCTGATGACATCACAATTTGGCTGCATGTCTTGGAAAGTCTGTAGATTACGGTCCTGCAGTGGTTTTTGTTACATTGTTGGAAGTTGAATTTAAATAATCGTTTGCTCGCGGCTTTCAGTATGTCTCTCACATATAACTACAACGACAAAATCCATGCAAAATCTACTTCATCGAGTGAAATCAAGGAATGAACGAAGAGGAACAGTGTTTTAATGGAAGACCATTAACACAATAAATAACTCAACCTACACACTGAAGTAATACGTAATCGCCTTATTCGATCTTATCATCTTGGGGAGCATTTCCATTTCGAGGTGTGTGTAATGAAATGTATGTGAATATTTCAGTTACGTCCGAATGGGCAGCACAACTTTTAATTCATTATTTTCATACTAGCCGGAAACCCTCTAGTCTCACTATTCTATAGAAATGGAACATGCTGGAAAGATGCATGGAGAGAAGGAATGTCCTGTCCTAGACCTATTTTGAATTTTGGGAGGAAAAAAATGTTTCTGATAACGTATGAATTTTGAAAATTCATGCACGACAGAACTCCTGTTATTATATGTTTCTTATTCTATGCATTCTGTGATACATCGAGAGCACAAGACAATGACTACATCGCAGTTTCGAAAAGCAGGCTTCTTTCTACCGAGATTCACCACGGAAGTGTTATTGGCATTAAGTATTTAGTGTCAGTTAAATACAAAGGTAAAATCATCGGCCTTCAGATTAGTCGACAGAGGTGTCTCTGCGATACAGTGAACAATGTTTCTCTGGCAGTATAACGGCCCAGCACTTTTCGAACGATCGTGATATACATTTTACAGCCAGCTTCGTTCAGACTGCGAAAGATCCGCATAGTTTATGAAAGAGATCATGTCGATTTGTGTGTTCACTGAAAGAAATTTGTGTGTAAGGTATGTGAAGTAGAAGCTCCGGCGTATATGCCTAGAAAGTGATCGCTCAGGCTCTCCTTCACTAAAGAACACTTCGTAGACCTCATCTCACAGTGTTTGAGCGCTTTCACCACTTTGATATTATGATTTCCATCACAATGGGGATTTGAGGAGACGAAACTTCCGCTGCGAAAAGTTATCCCGCAACCGGTTGTTGCAATCGATGTAATCAGTTTTACTTTCTTCACAAGCTTTCACGGCTTACTTGCGGAATTACTTTTGAGCCTCGCGGGAGATGAGTTTCGGGAAAAATTCCGCCCGGCGCTAGGGCGCTGCCAGAACGCGAAGTATTGCCCCATGCGCCCTCGTCGCTCAGCGCAGGTACAAAATACCCTGCGTCTGGGAGGAGTCCTTTGGCTGCCACGTAAAGACCAGCCGGAGGTACGCAGGAGCGGAGTTATTCCACCGAAATGCAAACAAAAGGTGCAGGCGAGGCCTGCGTGTCCCGAGGGTAAACATTTGCCTGCGTTCGCCGCAAGCCCTCACTGCCAGAAGCAGTCGGCCAGTAGTCAGACTAGAAACAGAAGCCATGCACATTCCGCAGCCTATCACTAAAACAGTGTTTCTCCACGTCACGTAAGGTTATTGCACGGTGTAAGGGAGAGAGGTTTTCTAGCACCTTGCGTTGGTTTACATTTTTGAACGCCTGCGTAATGCAAGGATACAACAGCTCTCCTCTGCTGTTTAACCTGTACACGGTGAGGCAGTAAGACAGACCATCCAAAGCCATTCCCAACGAGTAAATGCATGGTGTTCAGAAATTCCTGTTACAAACTTTTAGGACTTGTAGAGGATACTTAGTAGACAAAAGTTTCAATCGGCACCCGTGTCCGGAAACTTTCTGTTTCCGTGATGCAGCCTGTTGAAAACATGTTATTTACGCGACCATTTCTACAAGTAATTTATTAGGCGGGACCCAGTACATCACTAGTTTTACAATTCCATTCATTAATAACCAAAGAAACAAAAAGAAAACATGATGAACTGCGCCCTCTCCAATTCGGGGCTGTGGCGCCTCCTTGGAGCAACACAGTCGCGCCTGCTTACGGTAAAGGTAACCCTTTCTCGAAGCCGCTGTGTAACTGTGGCGAAAAGGATATGCGATGGAGTCGCACGTTGTGGATAAGGCAACGAGCAGCTCTTCCATTACCGTGAGCTTCACCATACGGAAGGATTTTGTTGGTGTAGTCTGCAAATGATGCTGCACTAACACTCCAAACACATGAAAGAGGCTCGAACCGGGTCGTAGAGGTAGGACAGACGTCAAATTACATCAGCCAAAATTACGTAAGCAATCCCCACCGTGACTACATGTCCTCAAACAGCCGTCGCACGGAAACCGTTTCCAGACATGGGTTCCCATTCAAAATATTAGGTACTCACTCCCCTCTACAACTCCTGGAAGTCTGCAACGAGAATTTCCGAATACCCTGTATATCGAGTCGTGGTTTTAATTAAACTGTAGACATTAATTTAATGAAATGTTTTAACTTTCGTAGCATCCTAATGATGACACCTATTACGTTTTTCTTAAACGGAACAACCTATTTTGTTCTGAGACACGGAAAAAGACTTCGAACAAGACTTCAGAGTATTATATATGTGGAAAGCGATGAAATGGTAATAAAAGTGTGTAACGGGACATCCTCCTCACGCATTACTTTTCCTCAACAGTAGTTGTCGATACCAGTATTTTTGGCACGTCTGCATTTTCTCAGTTGTTTTTCTGAGGACTTTCACACAATTTTATACACAGTATGTTATATTTCAAACTAAAAGTTATGAAAAGGAATTTCTTTATAAAAGAGTTTTGGTTTCGATTTTATAGTTGATAAGTACTAGTTCTGAATATTTTTTTATGAACATTTGAAATTACGAAATATTTCCACACTTAAAATTTCTATCATTAATTACGCAATCGTGTACTGTTTACTATATTTATTTATATATTAATTTATGAAATAGTAATAGAAATTAATAATGTAACGAAGCTAGTAGGAATTCATTTATTAATAAAAATGGTATTAACATTTTGGATATTGTTTTTTTTTTCGCACAGTGAGAGAATTGTAAGCTGGCCTCTGATTTGATCGGACGTATTTTTTCTTAATAGGTGCGAACAATGTAATTTCGGCTATGTTAAAGTGAAAAATCAAAAGACTGTATGATGTACTAAAATGTGGGAAAATATATTCACATAAAAAATTCTAAAACAACACTCTTCAAATTTATTTATTTTATACCAACAGTGAGGACGTGATTTAAGATTTCCTGCTTCGAGAATCAGATTTCTAGACAAAAAGAAGTGGAGCCGACTCAACATGACAAGCTAAGTAAACTTGAAAGTTTATTGTAATCTTCGCTCCTCTCAAAATTTTTATAAGGATTTTGCTTATTAATTACTTGGACTGGGCATAGTTTAATGTAGACAACAGCTGGAAGAAGAAAACCGGGGGAAAGATTACAAGTGCCATAAGCAACTGCCCCACTGCCAGGAGAAGAGGTCCTAAAAACGTGTATCCTACTGTACTAAACGCAAGCTGACGAATCACCTCTAAATACCATACGATAAAACAGTTGAATACCTTCATGCGGAGGATTACATTCGAGAAGCGCTCTAAGAACCCACTCACTACGATAATTTAGTCATAATGACAATGTAAATGTGTATCTAACAGATCTGGTTGAGGATCAGTCTGGAACTACAAGAACTATTCGCGAGGAAAATGTACTAGAAAGTATCATAAATAACAGTTTACGTAAAAGTAAATAAATTTAAATGGAACAGTGACATAATTCGGGTTCGGAGACAGAGACAGCGTTAAAAGAAACCTATTATTAATATAATACGGTTATCAAAAGTATAACATCTATACATATTAACTCACAGGAACTATCTACTTTCAGGCGAATAAAATCTTCCGCAGTATTTGTTAAGACACTTTTATTAAAAAGTCAACACTGGTTTCGCATTAATACAAATACATCTTCAGGTGATCTGTAAACGAATTAAAACATTACGGATTTACAATGGCTTGAGAATAGATATGTATGCCATAAAGCACCGTATACCCATAAGAATGTTTACCCACACGTTTTTTAAACAATAATGTCACGGCACAGTGATTTCTCAGAACCAAGTCCCATTGTACATCGTGAAGACATATACAGGCAGCACGCTAAAACCGGTAGTCCATGATTAAATCGACTGCGATTGCAGGGCACCTGTGAGTATACCAGGAAGTCGGATAAACCTATTGAAATTTATGTCTACCGTACATTTACGCTAACTAACTAAAAACAACACATTAACACGTTTAACTTCACGGATAGAGACAATAGAGCTTGAATGTTTTACCATGCCATGGAAGCACAGAAATTTGCCAGTGTAAACTGTATTGAGGCGGTATTACGAGCCACGTGTACGAGGTGCCACTAGTGCGAGTCTCTGACCGAATAGACAGTATCTGTGACAAGTACACATGTGGCAACTTAAAACGTGCCGCTAAATCATAAACTAATTTTAAAATTTCCTTTTTGTTTAGGTGCGGAAACAGCTGTCTGAATGCTTAAGATGTTTGATTAGCTCAATTCTAGTCGATCAGTGACAGTGTTTTTAAATCTGTACAAAGAAGGTACCATTGTTATTTATTCCCCTCTTTTTAAGGGCAGCAACGAGTTCTCCTAATGAGCTCTTTGGGACAGAAAAGCGTCCTCTTACTTCCCTGGTACAGAATTCTCCAGCTAATAAGCCATCGATAGCTTTTTCCGTGTGTCCTTGTCACGTTTCGATTTCACTGAAGCTGGTATTCTAAGCAAAAGGGCAGAAAAATGATAGAGAGGTTCAGTACGTTTGTCCATAAAACTGGTTCTATGTCCGGCCTTGGGCATAAGAATAACATCCGAGACTTCCCAAGCACGACAGGTTTAAAAAGACTTACTGGTATTCAAATATGCAGAATTTTCGTTAAGAAAGGAAAGCTATCGTGTTCTTAGTTCACGCACATTTAGGTAAACATTATAATTCACTGTGCAGCAAAATGGAAGGCTATGTTTTTTGAAACCCCATAATTCTCTACGACGGTTCAATCCCGCGTCCGGCCATCCAGATTTAGGTTTTCCGTGATTTCCTTAAATCGCTCCAAGCAAATGCCGGGATGGTTCCTTTCAAAGGGCACGGCCGACTTCCTTCCCCATCCTTCCGTAATCCGATGAGACCGATGACCTCGCTGTCTGGTCTCCTTCCCCAAACCAACCAACCGACCTAATTCTTTCCCATTGCGATGCATAAGTGTTAACTATGGCTCAAAGGGGCGTACAAGCTTTCTTTGAAATGTGAAAAAGTGGCGCCCAGCGATTTGACCTTCGGGAGGGGCAACGGTCCAAACAGCACCGAACTGCAAGGTGTCGACACATTCGGAAAAAGGCCTCAGTTCAGAAGGTGGGACCTTGACATCAAATTTCCCCACGATTCTACCCGACGCCACCTTGGACGTGCGACGCGATGAGAAGGTCGTAACAGTTCATCTGATCCACATTTCACCGCTTCTTTCGGTTGCTCTGCGATGGAGATCAGAACCGTGACACCCAGCGTTGAAACCTCTCAGTGTTTTATAGGTGGCCGAGGAAAACATTTCAGTATCGACAGGAAAAGGCATCAAGGGTTATATAAAAGGCGTCAATTAAACCACCCCTTTCGATTAGGGCTGGAGTCCTACACATTTGCACCTCTTGTAGCCTGAATGGAAAAGCAAATGGATCCTCTAAGACCCCCCCCCCCCCCCCATATCACAGCCATAGGTGGAAGCACAGGCGGTCAAAGACACTACTAGCTAGGGCATTGCCACTTGTGGCAAGCTGACATACACCAACAAGCGACGAACGTCGGCAAGCACCTGCATATCAGCAACGCTGACTGGAAGCTACCAGCTGCTATTAGAGCCGGCCAACAGGCCACAGAAGGGACACCGACGAGCTCACCCACTGACGCACAAACAATTCGCCATCACCCTACTCTGTGCATCCGATATATGACCTATCAGACACAAAAACGATGATAACTGTTGCAGGTTGCTGACGCTGATCGAGAGTTCAACACCAGCACCCAGTGGCAGCCGCCGCACAACAGCACCGCACAACGTCAAAGGTGTCGACATGCGTGATACCCACTACTAACAAAGCCTACCCTTGCACACCTATCGCAGGCAGCAAGACATCCGCTACTGCTCTTACCACCCGACCTAACTATCGCAGAAGTTTTTTTTTCCATTGGCTCTTGCCTTGGCACTTTTTTTCCTCTGCCCTTCAAACCGCTACACTTCGTTCGACTTCGACCCAATCTATCTCCAGATGAGCGCGTATTAATGGTTAACCTTAACCAGACGTACGCAAACATCGCAGTACCCACATCCTGCGACACCTCACTTTAGTGGAAACTAGCACTTATGCAAAGATGGCAGTACACCTTTTGAGTAGGCCATCATGCGGGTATGGGCGTGGAGGGGCTCCACCTCTATTTTTCTAAGACCCCCCCCCAGTTCGGAAACACCCTCGGTGCCGTACACACATTTGCTGAGCACGTTACAAATGTACAAGGTGACACAGAAAAACGGTAACATTTCCACAACCCAATAAAACTAGAAGTGATGAAGGAAAGAAACTGCATTCATAGTAATTGAAACGTTACAGCTTTGCCATTTACGAGATGCTGATGGCATTTACCATTTTTTTTAAATTTACGTCTTTTAGATGACGTCCTCCTGTACGAATACATTCGTGAAATCTGCTGTTGAGATTCCTCACTGACCGGTGCAACATCTCAGCTGGGATACTGCGAATTGTATCGCAAATTATCTGTTTTAACTCATCCAGGGTTCTTGGTCGAGTCGTGTAGACTTTCCTCTTGAGGTAGCCCCACAGGAAAAAATCACAAACGGATAAATATGGCGATCTAGGGCGCCAGGGTATGTTACCAAATCGTAAGATCACACGGTTGCCGAACAATTCTCCCACATATGCCACTGATTACTCTGCAGTGTGTGATGCCGCTCCGTCCTGTTGAAAACAGGCTTCTTGAGCGTTCGGAAAGTTGTTCCATGCAGGTGTAACGAAAGTTCGTAACATCCGCACGTAACGATCGGCATTGACAGTTATTGTGTTTCCCTGTTCATTTGCGAAAAAATACGGTCTAATAATGCCATGTGATGAAACATCACACCATACTGTCACTTTACTAGCGTGTAAAGGGCGCTCATGAACGTCATTAGGATTTGTGTTTGCCCAGTAACGGTAGTTCTGTTTATTCATATAACCTGTGAGATGAAAATGTGCCTCTTATGACATCCACAACTTGTTTAGAAATTTGATTAACTTCTCATGGTTGGGATTCACAGTCATATGATATTTCTTAAAAATGGCTCTGAGCACTATGCGACTTAACGTCTGAGGTCATCAGTCGGCCACTCCGGCCGGCAAATATTTCTTAAAAGACGTCTTAGTCGCCGTTGACTGTATAAAATATTATTGTTACTATTGCAATTTCGACTTTATGGCCATTTTCAAGTAACACTGCAAAGTTACATTCTATCAGAATATAAAACTATCTGACATGAGTACATGTCGTCGTAAATGTTTAGAAATTCATCGTCGTTTATTTTTGTAATCATTTGTTGACATAATCCTAATCGTAACCAGTAATTGTTGTCCTTCAATTGTTTCACCATCTGTAGTTTGTACGGATGAAATTTTAAATCGGGATGAAGAATTCTGCGATCACCATGCCGGGACATTCTAACCACTGCTGCTTGCTTATGAATTGAACGCGGTGGGCTCCGTAAGACAGACTCGGGTGCAACATCAAAGTTCGCTGAGAATGGACACTTCTTGGTCGTCCTATTGTTCTTGAGGGCAGATCCAGTCTCTTATGAATCCAACATTTTTGGTGGGTTTCGACGGAACGGCATTGTGACGTCCTAAATTCTAAAGACGTCGAAAGTTCCTCTGCACTGCTACTGAACTATCATCATTTTTATAAAACCATTTTATGGCTAACGCACGCTGATATCCGTTCGACTGATGCATGATTAATGAAATGGCGGACTGTTTACTTGTTAACTGTCACGAAGCCGCAGTGCTGCCACCTAGTAATCGCTGCTACTACCCATTTAAGTATTCCTGTTATTCTGTGTCACCCTGTAATTATCGGAAAGTTAAGCTTCAATCAAGTCTCGTGTCTGCTCTAGCACCCGATGGTGAAACAACCTCTTCAGCACCCCTTAGGTTGGGTTTGCCTACCTTCGGGCATCTGATCTGATGCAAGGTTGAATTGCTGTCAAAGTTTATGATGGCGATATCTGCAACGTGCCCAACAAAGGCGCGTGGGTACCGCCGAAGTAAGGGATCAAGGAGGCCATTGCCTTTCTATTCACGCACATCATAATGTTATTAGCCCACAGGAGGACGCAAAACAGGAGGACTGAAAAAGTTTAAGTACCCTTTGCTGCTTCGACTAACATTCAAATTTTGCCAAATGGTTTTGAACCGTCGCTAGTGGTTAGAACCTGTAGAAGAGTGCAAAAACTGCGACAGTGCCGCACTACAAAAGTGTACAGTCACGTTCAATAGAAATGAAGCTCCGCTATGTCCTTAGAGAACGTACTAGGTGTCAGCAGTGTCAAAGTTTACAAGAACGTTTTCTGTTGCGCATCTCATTGCAAACTGTTGTCCTCGACCGCGCAATGTGTGGGAACTGATGTCCCAGGGAAAGGGAGGTTTCATTGACGCCAACTGACGCCATTTCCTACCGATTCTGAGCGGTGACATGTCTGGAAGGTTTTCCTCGCCACCCATACGAAAACCGCGTGATTTCAACTCTTGGCGTTGCTGTTCTGACCTCTTTCGCGGAGCCGTCAAAAGAGGGAGTGTATTGTAGGCAGGAGGGACTGTGACGAACTTACCATGCGGCACGTCCACGACTGCGTTGGGCAGAGCTGTGGAGAAATTTGGCGTCAATGTGACACCATTAACCCGCCTTATAGCTCTCATGAACTTCTGAGCTGTTGCCTTTTTTTCGCATGTCTCGACATCTTGTTGTTTGAAGCGTCGCTGAGCCAGAGGATAAAGTCACGGGGGTGCAATGGAAAATTGGAAATTGGTGGTAAGTTCCTATGGGACCAAATTGCTGAGGTCATCGGTCCCTAGGCTTACACACTAATTAAACTAACTTAACTTACGCTAAGGACAACACACACACCCATGTCCGAGAGAGGACTCGAACCTCCGAGGGCAAAAGCCGCGCGAACCGTGGCAAAATCGCGCTGGACCGTACGCGGCGCGGCGAGGTTGGCATGATTTTGTGCCTTCACACAGGAATGTTGTATGCATCTTCGAGCCACATGTCACACTTATGCTTTGTAATGGAAGCCAATTACTGGGTTTCGAAAAGGTGGTTCTTTAATTACGTTATACAATGTAGTTTCGTTAAACTTACCAAAAGAGGTCCAAAATCCCTATGCAGATTATCTGCATAGCTGTAGCAACGATGGATTTCAGTCAACAAAAGGATTTTCTCCACTGAAAATGGCTAGATGAAAGTGGCGTGAGTGACAACAAATGTGTGTGAAATCTTACGGGATTTAACTGCTAAGGTCATCAGTCCCTAAGCTTACACACTATTTAACCTCAATTATCCTAAGGATAGACGCACACACCTATGCCCGAGGGAGGACTCGAACATCCGCCGGGACCAGCCCCACAGTCCATGACTGCAGCGCAATAGACCACTCGGCTAATCTCGCGTGGCGTGAGTGATAACACACCCACGTGTTTCTTTATAACTACAGAACAGTCAGCTTCTGCCATCTGCCACGTACATGGGTAAACCAATCCCGCATTCAGAAACTTTGCTAAAAGGGAACGAAAGACATGCATTACAAACATAAGCCATGACATGTGCACAGTAAACGGTGAAGATGAAACTGTCGTGAAACTCGTTCACTGTTGACACCAGATATTGAGCGTAGATGTGAAAAATATGGAACAATTCTGTATCTAGCACGCACTGAAAACAATAAACTCTGGATCAACCAAGTCGATAATACAATTACTTAAACGTAATAATTAAGTACTTTAATAGCCGCGAGTGATAGCCGTGCCGTTTGAGGCGCATTGTCACGGTTCGCGCGGCTGTCCCCGTCGGAGGTTCGAGTCTTCCCTCAGGCATGGTGTGTGTGTGTGTGTGTGTGTGTGTGTGTGTGTGTGTGTGTGTGTGTGTGTGTGTGTGTGTGTGGACCTTAGCGTAAGTTAATTTAAGTTAGTTTAATTAATGTGTCAGCCTAGGGACCTATGAACTCAGCAGTTTGGTCCCATAGAACCTTAACACAAATTACCTTAATGTTTCAAGTTGCTACGTAACCTTTTTGAAGACAGTAAACAACATACTTGTACTTAGAAAGGAGGAAGCCATCTCTGTCACAACGCTAATATAACGCTGTACAAGACAAGCCAAGACGGTCGATGAAGTACAGAATTTTACTCAAATTTTCATAAAGAGACGAATAAAAGCGTAATTCTGGGTACCGGTACTACAATTTTCTTCTTCTTGTCAAAAATGGCTCAAATGGCTCTGAGCACTATGGGACTTAACATCTATGGTCATCAGTCCCCGAGAACTTAGAACTACTTAAACCTAACTAACCTAAGGACAGCACACAACACCCAGTCATCACGAGGCACAGAAATCTACTTGTCAGTGTGATCAAAGTATAAACAACATTATGGTATCAACAATTTGCGATCTTAGAGTAATAATAATTAGAATAATAACAAGTTCAGATTCAATGTAGAGCTACAGAAAGTGGTCTATAACTGACGCATTCATATTAAAATACTGGCTATGCTTACTCTCCTCTCAATGACACAAAAATCTCAAAAGTACTCTGGCGGTCCATCAAAGATCATTTAATTTTTGCAGAATTTCTCTTAGGATCGAATAATTACCCGTTCGACAACCCCGCCTCACTACCTTGCAAACGATACGTTGTTGGAAACATTGAGTTTTCATTTGTCACTTAATGAAATGATTTATGTGGCCGGTGCACTTTAAAACGCGTTGCTTTCACTTACGAGAGGTATTCAGCACAATGACAAAAGACGATATAAATGTTTATATTCCAAATAGCGGCTACATGAATCATATATTCCCCTCAGATTTTAAATTCGCACTAAAGGAGAGTACACTGTAGCGTTTAACATGATAAATTAAAAGTCTCCTGTTACCAATCTAGTATTCACATAGTGGTAAATTGGATCTCTTCAATTAATGGAACTAGGTAAACGACTTAACTTAAAACTTGTTAAATAAAAAAAGGACATTCAATCATTATGCTTCATATTGTGTCTGTCTAGTTGCTAGGAGATAAACATAACAATATGTACATCAGTGTGAGATGAAAATGGGGGCGCTGAAGGGAGATTTCTAATTATTTCCGTATTTGCACGCAGTCGACCTCGTAATATCTGCTGCTCAAATGATATTATCGCACGAAGATGATTTTCCGGTCACACACAGAAATGACGCCATGCTTTAAAGGACGGTAATTATTTAAATAGATGTGACGTGGCTTAGCTCTTTGATTAAGCGTTGTTATAACTGGTAATAGCCATTTGAGTTGGATGTTTATGAACCTTCAGAGATCATGGCAGCATAAAAACTTTTATAGTGATGTGAAAAGAGCCCGTAACGGATGAATTTATATGTCAGGTTCCTTTACAAATGGTTCAAATGGCTCTGAGCACTATGCGACTTAACTTCTGAGGTCATCAGTCGCCTAGAACTTAGAACTAATTAAACCTAACTAACCTAAGAACATCACACACATCCATGCCCGAGGCAGGATTCGAACCTGCGACCGCAGCGGTTGCTCGGTTCCAGACTGTAGCGCCTAGAACCGCACGGCCACTCCGGCCGGCGTTCCTTTACAGGTGGGCCGGTGCATACAGGAGCAGTCCTACCTAAATCTGATTTTAAAGCGAGTAATAAATTGTTTTCATCGAAGAAAGAACAACGTACAGTGTTAGCAAATACATTTGTTATAGTTTAAATCCATTTTTCTCTCGGTGAGCAGCTCCACGGTTTCAGTATTAGCCCTTCACGACCTTCTTTATTCATATGAAGTAAAAATAGAAAAAAGTTGAAGTGTTTCTCAGCAAAATCACAGAGTTCAGCGTTCATTAGTACATTAAATTACACTTGTGCAGTATCTATAAAATGTAATATTCTCTAAAGAAGTCACCATCGCACCACTGAAAACTTTGGTGGATAAAAAATGAATGCTCTTGTTCTGCATTAGTTTAGCTACATCAGCTCGTAGAAACATGAAATATGGACACCATTGGTGGCAATGCAAGCCACCGCTATGAACCTAAGGAAAAGACTTATTGTATACACGAGTACAGAATAGGTGCCGGCCGAAGTGGCCGCGCGGTTCTGGCGCTGCAGTCTGGAACCGCGAGACCGCTACGGTCGCAGGTTCGAATCCTGCCTCGGGCATGGATGTGTATGATGTCCTTAGGTTAGTTAGGTTTAAGTAGAACTTAGGTTCTAGGGGACTGATGACCACAGATGTTAAGTCCCATAGTGCTCAGAGCCATTTGAACCATTTGAACAGAATAGGTACATACGTTTTCGGAGAGGGGTAATGGAATTTATTTACATTGCTTGACAAAAAAGAAAGCAGTTAAGGACCCACAAGACATCGTCGGATTATCTTCGGACACGTTTACACCATCAGCGGATATGCAAATTCATTACGATAGCTAGAACGACCACCAGAGTGCATTAGTGCTGTTCGTGTTAAGTGTTGATATGTGTTATGTGTTGTTACCTGATGCGGTAGGCTATACAAGAGGCAACAAACGCCAGATGTTGAGTAGTCACTAAAGGACACGGAGATGCAGCGTACGTATATGAGACACCGTTATCAGCGCTTGAAGGAGGTTGAGAAGAGCCTATTTGTGGATCTCCATGTGACCGTCTCGTCGAATCGTGCAGTACCCACATTTATGGTGCATTGAGGATGAGGTAGTGGCCCCGATGCTGGACTGCATGGGAACGTGAGAGCAGGCGTACGTGTTGTCGAGGTTCCGGTCGACCGCGTCTGGACGCCACAGTGGAGGATCACATCACTGTGCACCAAGCATATCCTAACCCCTTCATATTCGCGAAGTAACAGATTCCCACCAACTTTCTGAGGCATCTCTCACCACTGGACGCAGGTCAGAATTAGTCGCAGTCTGGGAATTACCGTCGCAAGCGTAGGTTTCTATCACCACAGCATCAACGGCTGAAACTGGTACGGTTCCGTGACCAGGACTGCTAACGAATGGAGTTGACTTGTGGAATGAAGCGTGTTTCTTTTCTATCCGAGATGACCACCGTCGGTGAGTATGGCAGTTGCATGGAGAAGTCACATTATTCTATAGTTTTGGCGGGGCACATCGGTCTTACCCCTTGAGTCAATGTCTTGGGAGCCATCGCGTAAGACATCAAGTAAGGGTAGCAGTGATTGAGGGAACTCTGACGGCTCAGTGGTATTTCACGGACATCCAGTGTTCTCATTTGTTACCTCTCATACGGCATTATAGTAGTACCATTTTCCAGTAGGACAATTCTCTTCTACACGTGGCACGTCTCTCTCTGAAGTGCTTGCGTGATTTTGAGGTACTCCAGCGTCTGTCCCTTATAGAACATCCAGGGTGTTTCACTAAATGTGTTTGCCTCTGTAAGTTACGAAGTAATAGGCGACGGAAATATTTATTGCGGTAGGTCACCACAAGAAACGTTACACTGTCTGCGGAGCTATGAACAAAGCTTGTTGTGTCATTATCCAAAGAGTTACAGTAAAAAGATACAATTTTTTTAAATGGAACCATAGTTGTTTCTAGGATTCACTGGAATCAGTAACACCAGCTGTGTATACATCAACTTAAATTACATTCCTATCACTTTTAATTTGTGAGATACAGCCCTTCAAAGTTTCAGGGGCACATACCACACCCTGTGTGGTGGGTGATGGATGTTCTGGCGGTGGGAAGTTGATTTAAATGAGATTTTCAAAAGTATGTCGATGTTCCTAAATGCACAATGCAATGCACCTTCTAAAGGATCTGCGGACGAGATGTAACATCGCCGGTGTCACGGAGCAACATGCGTCCTCGATGCTCCGTTTTAGATCATATGGCGATGTGGGCTCAGTGACAAACACGATCCTTTAGACATCCCCACAAAAAGGATGCTAATGGTGTTAAATCGGGTGACCTTGAGAGTCATGAATGAGGACCATGGCGCCCCAACCACCTTCCTGCAAACCTTTTGTTTAGTTCTTCCACAACAGTACACGCAGAATGGGCTGGGTGACCATCGTGCTGCATCCACATACGGACTCTCGTGTGTAGACACACATGTTCAAGGAGACCACCCAAACTGTCGACTGTAAACGCGCGATATAATTCACCTGTCAGTGTACCTGGAAAGTAGTATGGACCGATGATTTCATCCCCAAGGATTCCACACCATACATTAATAGACCACCTACTTTGACGGTCGACAGGTCGTACCCACCGAGGATTGTATGCGGCTCAGTAGTGGACGTTATGGCGATTCACTGCACCATAATTTGTGAACGTTGACTCATCAGAAAACATAACACCTTGTAAAGACTCCAGCGTGAAATTATGCATGGCCCATTCACAGCATGAAACTGTCACACGGAAATCGTTCCCATGCAGCTCCTGGGTCAGTGACAGGCGGTACGGGTGAAACCTGTGGCCGTGTACTATACGCCACACAGATGTGATACTCTCACCAGCGACTGCAGCTACGACTCGTAAGCTAACATGAGGATCGTGGTGTTCTGCAGCTAAAACAAACAACTCCGTCTCCTCAATTCTTGCAGTTCTTCGTGTGTTACTGCGGCGCATTACCAAGCTGCCTGTTTCCTGAAGTCGTTGTTCGGCACGTAAGAACTTAATGGCTGCCGGAGCTCTAGGCCTAGGATATCTTACGGAGTACGCAATGGCTGCTTCAGTGGCATCGTGTCGGCACTCGCCGAGCATCAGCAACATGTCAACGTACTCCTTGTTCGTGTATGCCATCTTCATCCGATGTCAATAACTGTGGTATATTGAGCACCGTTTGTTTGTGTGGCTCGAATTGTCGGGTATACGGCCGTGTGCACCGAAAGTCAGCAGTCGAACAGCGCGTCGAGGAAGCTTGTCGCTCCGTGACACCGGCGACGTTACAACTGGCCGCACCACATTTAGAAGGCGCATTGCGTTATGTACAGCGTTTGTGGTATCTGCCCCTGAAACTTTGAATGGTTGTAGCTCCCAAATAAAAGTGATAGGAATGTATTTTAAATTCATGTGTACACAGCTGGTGTTACTCAAATCCAGTGCATGACAGAAACAACTATTGTTCAACTGAAAAAATTGTATCTTTTTTGCTGTAACTCTTTGGATAATAACACAATAATCTTTTTTCATAGCTCCGCAGACAGTGTAACGTTTCTTATGGTGACCTACAGCAGTAAATGTTTCCGTAGCCTATTACTTCGTAACTTACAGAGGCAAACACATTTGGTGAAACACCGTGTATATGGGACCATCTCGGAAACCAACTCCGTGTCAGTGCCAGTATCGACGATATCAAGGACCAGTTTCAACAGCCGGCCGGGGTGGCCGAGTGGTTCTAGGCGCTACAGTCTGGAACCACTCGACTACTACGGTCGCAGGTTCGAATCCTGCCTTGGGCATGGATTTGTGTGATGTCCTTAGGTTAGTTAGGTTTACGTAGTTCTAAGTTCTAGGAGACTGATGACCTCTGAAGTTAAGTTCCATAATGCTCAGAGCCATTTGAACCAGTTTCAACAGTTGTGGGCCAGCTTGGCTCAGGAGAGGAGCTTCGTTTCTTCTCCACGTCTGGGTGCTTCTCTTTTTATGTCAATCACTGAGCGTTCTACTTGAATGGTAGTGGTGGTTACCCTGTAACGTGTCTGAACGACATTTCTAGATATTTGAACACTAACCTACTCTTAAGATCTTGGAATCAGACTCTGGGACTAAGGTAAGAAACCACCATAAGTTTATTGCAAAAGAATGCACGTCCTATGTTTACACATTTTGTTTTATGCGTGAACTAGTCTCCGTTCCATTTTGCAGTGATTATTGTTTGTGGTTCTTCCTTTTTTATTTTATTTTATTTTTTCCAGTTTGCCAGCCCTAGGTCAAGATTTCCTTATCTTCTGCTCCTCCATTTTTTGAGAATACAAATGGATTTAACAATGTTTGGAGGGATACCTACAAATCCACCAGCCAGCTAGTGAAGAACTCGTAAGGGGATATTATATTAACGAAGAATGTGTATGGAGAGTGGCTTCTTTCGTGTTGCTCTCTTTAATATTCTGTTCCTTTCATTGTGAAGCCCTATGTAGGCTCAGTTACAACTGAGCAGTATGGGTAAAATTTCTAACCCAGAATGTCGAGTGCGAACACACATACTGCAAACCGCTTTGCTTGAATTCCCGTTAGATTGGTATAATGTCTGCCCAGGGTTAATAAAAATACGTTAAATAGTGTGCTTATTTCTGGGCAGAGACTGTCGTAAGTGTAATACCCAGCTCTGAAAATGCTTTGAGGCACGCACATTCTTTGAAGTTTTTCGCTCGAGTGATTTTAATTAAATCTTTTCAAGAGCTTGCCGCATCTGTCGAGGAGCACAATACAATTAAAATTGCAGCACACTAGAAATTCTTATCCAGGACGGCGAGTATGCTGTCGTTAAATCTCACACTAATGGCACAAAGAACATTGCTGTCTTCTTTATGGGATTAATAGCATTGTAGACGTCGTTCACAAGGCCAGCGCACTTCGTTACACGAACGTGTGATGTGAGTAAAGAGTTACTGACATCGACATGTTTCATGTTCACTAATTTGACTTCTGCTCTTAGTTAAATTAGATTACTGCCTGATTGCTACTGCTCTCATAGACCAGGGCTTTCAGTTCTTCAGACAAGGGCCTTGACACAGCTTATGTACCATATTATGCTACAGCATTCGACGCGTAAGACGTAATAAGGCGACGAGTGTTGATGCAGGAACAAATCTGTTTGGTTCTCTTCATGTCTTGCACGCTGTGGGGACAAGCATTTTATATAGACATCTAGAGAAAAATTTTGTTATATCTTTTTTGACATTACGCGATTACGCAGTACTAGGTAAGCGCCTGCTGCTCTGTTCGCGCCTGCTGTTCTGTATGGTCTGTAGAGATTGTTTATTTGTTTGTTTGTTTATCGAATTTTCGTGTTGAAACACCTAAAATTTTCACGGTAATTAAGGTTATAGGAACATGTTATCTTCCGAATGCATTTCTGACCAAATAACGATCCCGATAGGTGGAATCCAAGGATATCATAAATCATCACTTTTGTTCTTGTGACATTTCCATAGAAACTTTAATCCGTAGTACATATTTCTTTGTATCTAACCCTGAAGTGAATTATCAGTTTTCATAGATTTAGCTCCAAATATTTTATAATACAAGGAACTACTGTGGCCTGCGAGAGAAGGTTAAATTAGTCACTTCCACGACACCTTACACCATGCCTGCGGCAATCTGACTACTCTCGAAATACTTCCAAGTAGGACCACTGGATTAGACAACAAACACTGCAGTCAGTCTCTGCACCTTCACCAACAGATTTCTGCCATCTCCTCTGTAAACTACACAGGATCATAGCACGATGTTAACCCTAGGACTCACTCTGGGGTCATAGGTGACCCCAACCATCTTTACTATGGATAAAATAATATTTCTATTTCTTGTAAAAATCCAGAATTTTATGACTTTTACCACACAGTATTGTAGTTCTCTCACAAAAATTTTTAGAGCGCTTGACGCAACATTTAAATCAATAATTAACAAAAACTACTGTTGGGGTCAATTATGACCCCAGATAGATTATATGTAACATTCATAGAATGTATAGATTATCAAATATCAATCTCTTTCTTAGGTATTTTGAGTTGGTAACACTGAATTCAGGTGTTATTCAGGTGTTACTCAGAACTAACCTCAAACTGGAAGTTCGTTTGTACGTTTGTTGTACGTTTCAGCGTGGATGGAATACGTTTTGCTCCTGGCTATAGTGTAGAACAAGCTATGTAAGACTTGTTTCGTAGCAGTAGTGATTCAGAAGGTAGTGACGCCGAAGATGATGGAACAGACACACAGGTAGACCAAAGTGACGAAATTTGTTTACATGAATTAGAAGAAAATGATATTCTTGCTGAAAATGATGACAGTGGAGAAGATGAAAGTGCAGTACTGGTAAGCAGGGGTCGGGATATTGCATTGGGTACAAAAGAACCATCAATCCGTGCAGATGACTATGGTACGGATTCCGGTTAGAATTATGTTTCCTGTTGAGTTGTTCATCACATTTTCTGTAAATTTGACCCATTGTGAAACATTTATGAGTGAAACAAATTATGACTTAGAGTAATATTGTAACTTCTGATATGTAATTACTCTACCGTATGTAATTTAATTCTACTACGTACATACCTGTTAAAAAGCTGTGAAATGTGTCTAAATAATAAATAAAATGTAAACAAACACTATTAAACGACAGTACGTTGCTCTCTGAATGATTACTACACACAGTCAATTATATATTGATTGGGGTCATGTATGACCCCAGATGGAGTACTAGGGAAATTTTAGCAGAGTGAGTCCTAGGGTTAAAGGGGATAACGACATACACAAGAACTCTACAGTTCAAATTTCAGTTGGAGCGAAACTCAATTTATTCTTCTTCTAATAACACACGCAAAGTCCGCTTCGTTCATTAGACAGCCTGCACCTAGCCTGTTTCCTCACACACTGTTAGGCCGCCTCTTATTTTTCGCTAAAATCGACAACCACTTCGAAGACTAGGAGTACCCGTTTGCCAGGAGCGCGTAGGGAATGCACTTTCGAACACTTTCTGAACGTTCTGTGTACAAGCTTCCGAAATTCGCCTCCACACCTCTTCGGCCACAGAAAGCGCATCTTGTCACCCACCGATTTCGCGAGTTGCCAACAATTCCACTACATTGTTTTCACATGCAGACGTTTCGACCAATCAGCCTCCAGGGCAGAAAGTGGTGTCTGCGATTGGCTATATCCTGCAAAACCTCAGAGTGCATCTGTAAAGCGCTGCTGCCTGCTGACACTTTCAGAAGTTATTTTCCCAAAGGGTACTAGGAAACGCCAGAGATTCTGTGAGAAAAACACTCTCGTTTGAAGACCATCCAGTCGGGACATGCCAGCATCCCTTTTCCAGGTTAGCAGAAGATAATATACAGAAGAATGGAACACAAAATTGAGGATGAGCTGGATGACGATCAGTTTCGCTTTACCGAAGGTAAAGGCACCAGAGTACCAATTCTGATATTGCGGTTAGTAATGAAAGCTAAACTAAAGAAAAATTAAAACACAAAGAGCGTTTGACAGTGTCAAATGGTGCAAGATGTTCGAAATTCGTAGAAAAATAGGGATAAGCTGCAGGGAGAAACGGGTATTATACAATATTTACAAGAGCCAAGAGGGAAGAAGAAGAGTGGACGGACCAAGAACTAAGTGCTCGGATTAAAAAAGGTGTGAGAAAAGCATGTACTCTTTCGCCCCTACTCTTCAATCTATATATCGGAGAAGGAATGACACCACGCGGAGTGGCCGCGCAGTTATAGGCGCCATGTCACTGACAGCGCGGCCCCTCCCGCCGGAGGTTCGAGTCATCCCTCGGGCATGGGTGTGTGTGTGTGTGTGTGTTTGTCCTTAGGGCAATTTAGGTTAAGTAGTGCGTAAGCTTAGGGACCGATGACCTCAGCAGTTTGGTTCCATAGCAGTTCACACAAATTTGAAATTTTAGAAGCAATGTCGAAAAAAAAAAAAAACCA
Organism: Schistocerca nitens; assembly: GCF_023898315.1. NCBI lineage: Eukaryota > Metazoa > Arthropoda > Insecta > Orthoptera > Acrididae > Schistocerca > Schistocerca nitens. The sequence continues at coordinate 418,325,564 of NC_064617.1, read as the reverse complement.
AAGGTTGAGGAGTGGGATTAAAATTAGAAGTGAGAGGATATGAATGATACGATTCGCTTACGACATTGTTATCCTGAGTAGAAGTGAAGAAGAATTAGATGATATGCTGAATGAAATGAACAGTCTAATGAGTACAGAATGTGGATTGAGAGTAAATCGAATGAAGACGAAAGTGCCGAGAAGTAGCAGAAATGAGAATAACGAGAGATTTAAAATTAGGATTGATGGTCACGAAACAGATGAAGTTAAGGAATTCTGCTACCTAGGCAGGAAAATAACCAGTGACTGAGGGAGCAAGGAGGGCATCAAAAGCAGACTAGCACTGGCAAAAAGGACATTCCTGGGCAAGAGAAATCTACTACTATCAAACATAGGCCTTAATATGAAGAAGAAATTTCTGAGAATGTGCGACTGGAGCACAGCATTGTGTGGTAGTGAAACATGGACCGTGAAAACACCGGAACAGAGGAGAATGAAAGCTTTTGAGATGTGTTGCTACAGATGAATATTGAAAATTAGGTGGACCAATAAGGTAAGGAATGAGGAGGTGCTGCGAAGAATGGGAGAGGAAAGGAATGTGTGGAAAACACTGACAAGGAGAAGGGATAGGATGGTAGGACATCCGTTACGACATGAGACAATGGTTTCCATGGTACTAGAGGGAACTATACAGAGGGCAAAAATTGTAGAGGAGGACAGAGATTGGAATACATCCAGCAAATAATTGTAAGTGCTACTCTGAGTAAGTCCCATAGTGCTCGGAGCCATTTGCTACTCTGAGATGAAGAAGTTGGCGCAGGGGAGAAATTCATGGCGGACCGTATCAAACCAGTCAGAAAAGCGATGACTCACGAAAAAAAAGAAAAAAAATTGAAACCCAGCATCTTATCTTCAGGCTAGAGACGAGCCATAGTCCAATGGACACTGGCAAATCGGCGCTGTCGCTAATAACAGAGGTCAACACTTGCCGATGGTTGCGGCCCGTGACAGACCCGTTTTAGCTCACTGGAGAGGAGTAGCGCAGTTCGACGAGTCGAAATTTGTATTCCGCCTCAGATGGCCTATTATATCATCCGATCTCTTCTCGTACGTAAGTACAGGAATATTTGGAACAATGTGAGAAACAAACAGTCAAAAATATGCCAAATTTCGTTGCCAAAAGCCAAGATCGCACAAAAAATTCTCATTCAAGGCAACCGATTACACGAGTCTTATCTGTCACCTTCAGGTCTTAAACATTTTTTGTAGGAAATCATGTTCATTTTACGCTGACCTCATGCACAAGATGCGAAGTAAATAGAACTCAGCACATTTTAACTGTTTGTACTCGGTTTTATTCACTTGACATCATGTGCATCGGTGACCGTAAAATGGGCATGCTTTACTACAAAAAATAGTTACAACCTGAAGATAACAGCTAAGACTGTTGAAACCAGTTGTCTTGAATAAAAAATATTTTGTGCGATCTTGGCTTTTGAATGATTTTTAACACTTAAAACTGATCACCCTTTCATATTCCCACAGTGAGAAAATTCAATCGATTCGAAGTTTCGCCTCTTTCGAAACGATCGAAGGAGTTGAGTGCACCAGCAGCCCACTGAAGCGTTGGATCTGCAATATGGGGAAGCTGTAATATGGGCCGAAGTTGTTCTGTTATGGGGTTGTTTCTCGTTCCGTAACTTGGGCCCACTCATTCAGGTTATGCCGCGAACTCGAACTAGAGAATTTATTTCAAGATTCTCGGCGACTAATTAGTGTCCTTTCTTCCACGTCTGCCCTAAGAGTATGCTGTGGTTCCACGCTCTCACATTGTATTCCGCCTCAGATGGCCTATTATATCATCCGATCTCTTCTCGTACGTAAGTACAAGAATATTTGGAACAATGTGAGAAACAAACAGTCAAAAATATGCCAAATTTCGTTGCTCTATAGCAGGGCCAGCCACAGCATTCCAAACTTCATACGAGCCTGACATAACGGACACGTGCGGGCAAAGGCACAGCCTGTCTAGGCTTTCCTCGGTCTTTCTCGGAAGTACTCGGTTTAGTGCGACATTTATCTTAGTACTGTGCTGTAGTATGTTTTGGTCGCCACGACATTCTTCTGTTCGGCAGAATCGTGGTGTGGGCGCTGTTTACTCTTCGCTGTTTGTCAATGGTATAAAGTAAGTTCCCCGATCAAGTCTATCGACCTAACCTTAAAAGCTTTTAAAAACGAAGGGAATGATACCGACCGAAGAAAAAATCTATTATCTAGTCGCATAACTGGTGCGCATTGCAAATTTGTTGTTAAACAACATTACATCATCACGTAGAAGGAAATTGAAGATTTCGTTGACGATGAAAGAGAAAAATATTACGCCGATCAACAGAAGCGATTCATTGTTGTGTACATCAAGAAGCACTTCGTGCAAAATTTGTAGGCATCGAGCGCATGTTGAAATTTGTGTTATTAACAGTAAAGTTTCTGAAGTCGGATGCATTTCTACACTGTAAGTTGCAAGAGTTTTCGATGGAAGTGGGCGAAGAGTATCGAGACTTAATATATTACTGCAAAGTATGTTAGTGAAGGGGCATACCTGAAACGACTTTTTTATTTAAAAACTGCTATTGTTGATTTTTGAAGCAAAGAGGACAGCAGGAAGAAAATTAAAACATCAGGAATCGATTGCAGGCCTCGCATTTTATGTGATCTTGACTGTATACTGTCCATAGCAAGACAGTGCATGGTGATAATTAACATATATCTGTTTTGATGAGCATGCATTTAAGAAGAAAACTGCATTGTGGAAGGGACACAGTCTGTCAAAAACACCACACATTTCCTGAAGCTCAAGGGTATGACAGAACACTCGAGTTATGAAGAATTCGTTGTGTCCTTATGAGAATTGCAAGGATACTTTCCTAAACGTTTTGAAGGCACTGCCAATCTTACATCTGTTTTCGAGATTTTTCGAAAGTGTTTCAGTTAAAAGCGTCCCGTTGCATTTTCATATGAACCGAGTGTTCTGCATTGTAATTTCCGTGTAGAGGTAAATTGTTTATGCTAAAACTGTACAGGAGGTCTACGTTATTTTCCTGAGAAAGAGTGTTCACGACTCTACAGTGAGGTTGCAAACGTGTTAAAACGTTTCGATTAATGAATGACAGGGAACGGCTTTTTTAAATGATGATACTAAATATGTCACCATTACATGACCATCTGTGCACAAAAATCTGTGAAACTGTCTACAACCGTCCGTATGCCGGAAACTGGTGGCAGACAAAAATTAGATAATACGGAAAATTTGTTATATTTGATCTATGTTTTTGAGAAATAAGAAACCAAGTGTTACTCAATACGACCGCATTGCCATCCAGTAGTGCGCGTTTGCAGTTTCCCTCTTCAGGCGCGGACAGCACGTCGTGGCGGTGGAGGAATAGTGTAGCCAGGCAAGACAGCAATGGTGCCCTTGTATCGAATTCTTGGCCGCCACAGGGATACGGGATCTAGACATCAACAAATGAATTCACTAAATGTGACATATCTGAAGAACCTTTTGGACTCATTTTTTGTGGGCGAATTGAGACCATCGAGGAGGTGTTAAATGGTACTAGTGTGACGATTCCCAAGGTGACTAAAATTTTGTCCACTATGCTTATGGCTGATAAGATTTTCCCATACTAGCTTATCATTTATAAAAATTTCGATTTTATATTTATTTATTTTTTCGGTGAGGCAGCTGTGCTGTTCCAGTTGTGTATTTGAGAACTTTAAATTAGTGACAATTTAGTTACAAGTGTGTCACTGGCAATGTGTGAACCATCAACTTAGTGATGATCTGCTTCTTTTCTGTTACCGTTTATACGGCTCACAGTGTTAAATGTTTATACAGCTGACAGTAGAAAAGCTTCTTTTTCCTTTTGCTGTTATAATACACTAAAGCGCCAGAGAAACTGGCACCGGCATGAGTATTCAAATACAGAGATACGTAAACAGACAGAATACGGAGCTGCGGTTAGGAACACCTGTATAAGGCAACAACTGTCTGACGCAGATGTTAGATCGTTATCTGCTGCTGCAATCGAAGGTTATCAAGATTTAAGTAAGTTTGAACATGGTGTTATAGTCGGCGCACGAGCGCTGCTACACAGCACCTCCGAGGTAGCGATGAAGTGGGGATTTTCCCGTACGATCATTTCACGAGTGTACCGTGAATAACAGGAATCCGGTAAAATATCAGATCTCCGACATCACTGCGGTCGGAAATAGATCCTGCAAGAGCGGGACCAACGACGACTAAAGACAATCGTTCAACGTCATAGAAGTTCAAAAGCCTTCTGCAGATTGCCGGAGATTTCGATGCTTGGTCAACAACAAGTGGCGGTGTACGAACCATTCAACGAAACATAATCGATATGGCCTTTCACAGCCTAAGGCCCATTCTATCCTTGATAAGTGGACGACGTAAAGCTTTACGCCTCGCCTGTGCCCGTCAACAACGACATTTTACAGTTGCCTCGTCGGATGAGTCTCGTTTCGTATTATATCGAGTGGATGGACGTGTAAGGGGTATAGAGACAGCCTCATGAATCCAATGTCAGCAGGTGACTGTTCAAGCTGGTGGGGGCTCTATAATGGTGTGGGGCGTGTGCAGTTGGAGTGATATGGGACACGTGATACGTTTAGAAACGACTCTGACAGGTGACACGTACGTAAGCATCCTGCCTGATCACCTGCATCCATCATGCCCATTGTGCGAACCGACGGACCTCGCCCGTTCCAGCAGGAGAGTGCGTCACCCCACTCGTCCAGAAATCCTACAGAGTGGTCCCAGGAATACTCTCTGAGTTTAAACACTTCCACTGGCCACCATACTCCCCAGCCACTAACACTATTGAGCCTATCTGGGATGCCTTGTAACGTGGTGTTCAGAAGAGACCTTCACCCCCTCGTACTCCTACGGATTTATGGACAATCCTGCTGGATTCATGGTGTCAGTTCCTTTCAACACTTCTTCAGACATTAGTCGAGTCCATGCCACGTCCTGTTGCGGCACTTCTGCGTGCTCGCGGGGATCCTACACGACATTAGGCAGGTGTACCAGTTACTTTGGCTCTTCAGTGTAGTACATGTTGTGCAATAATTAGAACCAAGGGCTTTGGACTTCATGTTTTTCAAACAATCGAGTTTTGAAAGTGTCCGTAAGTGCAGTAACTCGTCAGCACTACATTATTAGATTTGGGAGGAGTATGGAGAACTTGCATGGACCTCAGTTATAGACATGGCGGTAACGATAGTTTTCATGTACCTGCAACGAGAGGTGAGAACAAAAAAAGTGATGAATGTATTACTAGACGATTACTTATTGCGGACATACGATTTTGCTGACGACATAGGTAAAGTGGAAGACTTGGTGTCAAGAACTGACCATGAGACTGTCGTTTCGTGGATGGATGCTGCATTGCTTCAATGTTCACCTGCAGCAGACTTAACAGCACTTTCCTGAGCAATATTTTGATAATTTTAAAGAGAGTCTAAATGTTAAAGTGATCTATTTTTTTGCACAAAAATTATATTATCAATTGATACCACAAACGAAACTGTATTTACAATACGTGGAAACCGATAGCACCACCGTTTTATGTGCCAATGTTACTGAATACCATATGGAACTGTGGTTCCTAATACACCTAAAACCCTTTAACAATATCAGAGATCAGTTATTAGCGAAAATCACAACAAGCTAAAGTTTGAAAAGAAACGCTAAACTCCCATTTCCAAAACATCGATAGTTAGGGGGGGGGGGGGGGGGGTAGGACATCAAACGGGCCGACTTGGAGCAGCAGAGGCACCACAGGACATTTTAATTTCCAGTGTCTATACTTTTACAAATAAATTCATAAAACTTTAACTGCATGACCAGGAAGGATTCAGGATTCACACTCATAGCAGTGGAAGCTCAAAAACGTAAAAAAACACATTTTTTTACGTGTGAAATTTCATCATTTTCTCACTTACTACTGGCTGCATTTGTTGCTATAGGTACACTTGTCTTCCTAAGTAAGAGAGATTGTTTGATGACTTTTACACAGGGTACAACCCATAGTTACAGGTGTATGAAACTATAGAAGTTATTTAATTTATGAAAAAATGAATGGTTACATTTTAAACTTCATGTTTAGAAAAAACTCAAATTTTATAGTTAATTATCTCAATTTTTTCCACAGTTTTTTAATAGATTCGGAAAATTCTAGAGTTTCGTACACCTGTAACTACTGTTTGTATGCTATGAAAAATTCATCGAAGAATTTCTCTTACTTAGGAAGAAAAGTGTACTTATAGCAACAAATGCAGCCAGTAATAAGTGAAAAAATGATAAAATTTCACATGTACAAAAAGGTATTTTGCTACGTTTCTGAACATTAACTGCATAAGAGTGAGTCCTCAATCCTTCCTGGTCATGGTGACAAAGTTTTATGAATTTATTTGTAAAAGTATAGACAGTAGAAATTAAAATTTTCTGTGGTGACTCTCCTGCTCGAAGTCAGCCCGTTTGACGTCCTACCCCCTTAAATAATACAGCTTATGTATAGTACTTTACGACTGTAATATGTCTTATTTATGAGACAGAAACTCGTCAAAATAAAGAGAAAGTAGCATGCGACTTGTGGCTGTTCTACATTTTTAATTTCTAACAGCCACTGTTCCCCGTGCAGGCTGTGCCTGCGCTCGCTTTATTTAATAAGACTTTTATTACTGTCGCAAAAGACGGTATATAACCGATATTACTAGCACAACTGCGACTGTGGAGAAATGGAGGCTTAAAAGCGGAAATAAGGCCTCGTGCATGGTTAAGTATTTAGTTAACATTCAAACAGCCAAAACTTTCCCCGTTTCTTGAAGTGTATCTTTACATTCAACAAATAATTAGCAATGGGGCGATTGGTACTGCTGTTTTACTACAGTCCTTATTATGTCCAGTATGATTTCAGTCGACGCACATCGTGATTCATGCACCAAGGCATACGATTCCTAGCCTTCCTTTTTAAATCCCGCGATAGATAAAAATACACCTCTACACGTGTATTTTATTAAGATTTGAATCAATATCATTCGGTTGTTTTCTTATAAAAATGGAAATTTGTCACCGTCCTTTCTCACTGTATTCCCATTCCTGTGTTGTAAACGTATGTTTTCTGCGTGTTATCTTCTTGGACGCCAATAGTTTGTTGTCTAGCTGATAATATCCGCACATTCAGCGAAATGTATAATGCAACCCAGTAATTAACGATAAGATCTTGCTGAGTCAGCAAAATAGCTGCTAATAGAGTCATTGACAATAAAAACTACTGACTGCGACAGTTAGATGTACAACAATTGTAAACCGAAACTTAAAGGTAGTCTGGCGTGCATTTTGCAGACTAAGGTTTACAAGAATAAGCTCCAGCTAGATCTAAAAATAAAAAATGTACAATGTAAATTTGTCTTCATTTACCTGTACCAGTGGGACGGGGACTATTTATGCGAAAACCATTCAAAAACATTGGTTGTTTTTTACTTGTATCAGCGTGGCGCGAAGTTCTACTGTGAAAACGGTGGCGAATGAAGTAACGCATATGTGCGTTTTAGGACTTACTGGGAGAAACCACTGAAAGGTAATATATCAGAGAACAGGCTGAAATGTAAGGCAGGAGTATAAATGTAATGGAAAATGAAGATGGACGCAACATGAATCCAGTTAAATGTATAGCATATGAACAAATAAATAAGCGAAGTAGTGCTATCTTGTTGATTTTGGGTCCTCTGTAACTACGAATTTTTCTATAACATATTTCTATAGCTGGCTGCCCGGAAAAGCATGCCATAATAACATTAATGTTTAATTACCAACAAGGTTAGTTCACAACGATATGAATGCTGTGACTTACTTGAAGCTAGTTCCGTTAACATTCAGCTTTGTACAAGTGACATTGCGTGTTACGCGATAGTCCTCATAAAACACCAATATTTTTTGACATGATCAGCCAGACGTCTACTATGTATAGTCAGTTTGAGAGTTATACTAAAATGGCAGAAAATATTTTACAATCGAGATTCGTGGCAATGATATAACATGAAGTTTATGCGTAGGTTCTAAGTAATACGACATACGAGGTATGTGATAAAAGTAATGAGACTGATTTTTTATCTACCAGAGTCTTCATTTCTCTGAAACGACAATATCGTCCCCTTGAAAGAAGTTCCCTTCGGCAGCTATAAACTGTCAGTCGTTGTTCACAGTCTGGGAAGCAGCACTGAAAGACTTCAACCGACAGGGCCTTTAACTTTTCTGTCACAGTGTTTTAAATTTTTTCAGGAGCACAAAAATGACGTCCTTTTAAGACATTTTACAATTTCAGGAAAAGAAAAGAGTCGCAGGGACACTTCATGTGAATTGGATGGCTGTGAAGCGACAGAAATGCCTTTTTTGACGTCAAAGATTCCGTTTTGGAAGTAGCCACGTGACATGGGGTGTTGTCATGAACCTTTCACATCTGCAAATCTTCCCTCAAAATGTGAAGTACGGTGGAAGTGTTTAACAGGTCACCTATCGTCTTAATTGTTAAACGTCGATCTTATCTCACGAGAGCATTTTGAATTTGAATGCCATCCTAAACGAAGTTCATCTTCAACGTGCTCTCGGCCTTCTAAAATCATTTGTGCTAGCGAGAAACACGTGCTCTCTGTAAGGAATGTTGTCCGTAGGCCTGTTACTTGTTCTCAAAGGTCGCACTCCCGGATGCCCGAAGTCTGACAAAGCCCCATTTTACACGGGCACTTCCATCACGGAATTTTTGACCTGAGCTTGGTTTCATATCGTTGCTCTACATTCCGCTGTTCCATTTTTGCAACACACATAAAAAAATACAGTGTTACTGATGGCGCTCTCATCACCGATCATCTGGAAGGGATTAACACACCGGTTTACTCAATTAGAAAAACACAGCGTTATCGGATCGCTCGCAATGATGTTAGTGTCATTACTTTTCTCGCACACTTTTAGGCCAAATTAGACTGAGTTTTACTGTTGTATGTCACTCAAAGAGTGGACTTATGTGGGCATCACATAGTGGCGAAATTAGGATAAAATATCGTAAAATTTTTGAGAAGATACGTAACTCGAGATAAAGGAAGTCACAATTTCTATTACGAATTCATTAGTTAAAGAAATGAGTTTCGGATAATATAAAATGTAAACAGGCATTACAAATATTACACGAAGACGAAAGGACACAAGCAGTGAAAGCAAAATCTTGGCAGTATAAAAAAAGGAGATGACGTTTTGTCGCAAATACCGTGACATGTATCTAAAGAAAAATATTAAATAAATTTACTCAATAAAAATATATGGGAATCCAAAAGTGATGGTATAACGGCGGGTTGGTAATCGTCACCATTTGTTGGTGTAAAATTCTACTACTTGCTAAGCGGCAAACCAAATTTAAAAGAGGCCAAAATCCCTAAGATTACGGAGGTTTTACTGAAGTTCGAAATATAGCGTGAAATTCAAGCCGAGATTCTTTTAATAGTTGTCACAAAGAAACTCTCTCTCGAGATCTGGTACAAAATCCAGAGAGATTCTTGTCGTATGCAAAGCACGCCAGCGGTAAGAGACAATCAATACCTGCAGTGCGTGATAGCAATGATAATGTCGCTGATTACAGTGCCACCAAAGACGAGTTATTTGATACACTTTTCAGAAATTCCTTCACCCAAAGTAAATGAAGTAAATATTATGCATTCGAATCAAGAACAACTGCTAACTTGAGTATTTTAGACCTAGATATCCTCGGAGTAGCGAAGAATCTTAAGTCGCATGATAAAGGCTAGGCTGCCTGTCCAGGCTCTATTTCATTTAGGTTCCTTTCTTAGTATGCTGATATAGTAGCACCATATTTAGCAGTGATATACGAGTACATCCTCTCGCTTACTGTGTTCAAACATTATGAATTAACTCGAAGGAAACTATTTATTGACAACAGCTAATACAGATTCAGAAATTGTCGCTCTTGTGAGAGACAACTAGCTCCTTATTCTCACGAAGTAATGAATGCTATCGAAGGGGGTGTCAAATTATGTTCATATTTTTAAATTTTCGGAAGTCTTATGGGACCGTTTCTCGCAAGATAATTACCCAAATTGCGTTCCCATAGAGTAACTCTCCAGTGATGCCTGTGGGCTGAGGGTGAAGCAGCGGCCGGTCAGTATCGTTGGGCCTTCATCATCTGTTCGGGTGGAGTTTACTTTTATGGAGTATCGCACAGTTGTGCTGATGGGTACGTAACTTCCGTCAGAGAGGTCTCAGTACGTAGAAATTGACGGAGAGATGTCGATTAAAATAAAAGTAATGTTAATCGTAGGTGTCCCCAAGGAAATGTTATTGTCCCTTTGCTGTTTCTAATTTGTATAAAAGATTCTGGAGACAATAAGAGCAGCCCTTCTAGGTTATTTACAGATGATACTGTTTATTTACCGAACAAGAAAGTCATCAGAGGATCAGAACCAACTGAAAAATGATTTAGACAAAGGATCTGTAATGTGCGAAACGTGGCATTTGTGTATGAATAAGGAAAAATGTGAGGTAAAAAATGATCGTGTGGCATTGTTGGCCGGGAGGCCCCACCCTGGAAATTCCGCCACCGAGTAGCAAGTCTTATTTTAAGCGACGCCACACTAGGCAAATTGCGCGTCGGAGATGATGAATTGTGATGAGGACAACACAACACCAAGTCCACGAGAGGAGAAAACCTCCAGACCCGGACGGGAATCGAACCTGTCCCCACCGCAGGGTAGGCAGACGTGTTACCACTCAGCTAAGCAGGCGGTCATGCACGTAAGTTCGACAAGGAATCCAATAAAACACACAAATGTAGAGGCTATAAATTCAACTTAAAACGGACAACTTGAATTGGAACGATCACACAGATCATCTCGCGGCGAAAGCGAACCAAAGACTGTGATTAATTGGTAGAAAGAAGATCTGACGAGACTGCCCCCATTTATCTTGTATGTCTCCTGCTGGAGTATTTGTGCGCGGTATGAGATCCCTGATAGATAGGATTGAGGGAGGTCATCGAAAAAGTTCAAAGAAAAGCAACACGAAAATGGTTCAAATGGCTCTGAGCACCATGGGACTTAAACTTCTGAGGTCATCAGTCCCCTAGAACTCAGAACTACTTAAACCTAAGGACATCACACACATCCATGCCCGAGGCACGATTCGAACCTGCGACCGTAGCGGTCTCGCGGTTCCAGACTGGAGCGCCTAGAACCGCACGGCCACTCCGGCCGGCAAAGGCAACACGTTTTGTATTACCGCGAAATAGGGAAACGAGTGTCGCAGATATGATATGTTAGTTGGAGTGTAAAACAAAGTCGTCTGTCGTTGTGAGATCTTTTAACGAAATTACAGTCACTAACTCTCTCCTCTAAATGCGAAAATATTTTGTCGACGGTGGCCTACATGTAGAGGAATGATCGTTGTAATAAAATAAGAGAAATCAGAGCTGGCATGGAAAGAATTAATTGTTCTTCTTTCCCGCTTGCCGTTACAGATTGTAACGGTAGAAAAATGATTTTAAGGTGGTTCGGTGGACCCTCCGGCAGGCACTTAATCGTGCTCTACATAGTAGCCATATAGATCGTAGATATAGATGTAGAAGTGGAAAAAAGTATGAGGGTAAGTCACAAACTTGCTTTAGTCCTCGATTCAGTACTGCAGCCTTACGCTACTTACTGGTGCAGGAGCTAAACATGAAAGTAAGGATAACAAGAGAGAAAGTACAAAATATAAAGAACTCCATTCCTGGTAAGAAGGAATAAAGAGTAGGACAAAATAATGACGTAGCACACTGACAGGTGTAGTAGAACATTCCATGCTAGAAGACCAATTGTAATGTGTAGATTTTCTAAGGCAAATAAATTTGAAATAGTTCAAAAAATGAGATAAAGGACTTAATAACGAATAATAGTAGTGGTTATTAGAAAATAGCAAGATCATTCAATAAATAAACGGAAAGGCTGTATAAAAAATACTAAACTTTACAGATCTTAAGCTTTTCCTTTTTATTATCTTTATTTGTGGTGTCCAGGTGGGCCTGGTAACCCTGTCTCGCGACCGGCATGCTGGGAATCAATGAAACAAGAGGGCAGCATAATAACAGCTTTGCACCAACTTGGGGCATCCGGGTATCGTTAGATTTCTGTGTACGACCGGGCAGATAAATTAAAATGGGATGTAACAAGTGTTGAAGTCTCGCCACACCCTGGACACTTTGTTTGTGCAGTCACCCTGAACAACGTTGCGAGTGTTGATGAGTTGATACGGGGAAAAAGGCTTCTTACGATGAGTGATACTCAAATGGTTCAAATGGCTCTGAGCACTATGGGACTCAACTTCTGAGGTCATTAGTCCCCTAGAACTTAGAACTTGTTAAACCTAACTAACCTAAGGACATCACAAACATCCATGCCCGAGGCAGGATTCGAACCTGCGACCGTAGCGGTCTTGCGGTTCCAGACTGCAGCGCCTTTAACCGCACGGCCACTTCGGCCGGCTGAGTGATACTGCAGCAACGATAAACATTAGTGTCGGATCATCCCAACACATTATCCATGACGTACGTATGTTCAAGGAAGTGTGTACCAGGTGGGTTTCAAACCTTTGACATCAGCAATGAAGCAAAGACGCCTGGATGTCTGCATGGACATTTTTTGTCACAATATGAAGCCGAAAGGCGGGCATTTCTTTACCGTACAGTAATAGAAGATGACATTTGGGTGCATTTTTAACCCTCTGAAAGAAGCTCTTAGCGGCTCAAGGTTAGCTGATGATGTAGTCTATGCAGCAGTTCATAACTGGTTACACACACTCTCCCAAGAATTCTTCGTACGTGGAATTGAGAAGCTTGTCCACAGCTGGCACAAGGTCAATGAGCTTGAGAGCTATTGCGTAGAAAAATAAATACATGCTGTATTTCCTTCTCGTAACAGATTCTTTGAAAAGAGTTTCTTACCCATCTGGAAATTATGGAAATTTGTGGGAAGGTCTTACGGGACCAAACCGCTTAGGTCATCGGTCTCTAAGCCTACACACTACTTAATCTAACTTACGCTACGCACAACACGACAACTATGCCCCTATGCCCGAGGGAGGACCCGAACTTCCGACGCGGAGAGCCGCACGGACCGTGACAAGGCGCTCAGACCACGCGGCTACCCCGCGAGTCGACCTTTTGTTGAGTGATCCTTGTACGAGAAGAAATCCTATTCATGTACGCTTTTCCTAAGTGCTCTTGCATGACTTTCCATTCGAGGATTGTCTCAATAGACATAACAAAGGCGTGTAGCTCGTGGGGGGCTGGAGGGGCAGGGGGGTGCTGCTGACAAGGACGCAAAATCGTGTTGTGTAGAAGCAGCAGCAGTAGCGTGGAGTATCCAGTAACTGTAGAACACAATGCGGAACGGTGTGTGTGTGTGTGTGTGTTTCGTTTCCCGCCTGCTATGAAATACTCTGACTTCCACCGCTGCAGGAACAGAACAGAGCGTTGACAGCGTCATCTGACTCATTAATAGAAATTTAGCGCTAATGCAGACAGCGTGCAGCGATTGGAAGGGCGGGTGGGGGGTGTGGGGGGGTGAGTGGGCTCTGTCCACGGAGACCACTAATTGTTTTGACAGCGCAGCAGTGCCTGGCCGACTCACTGCGCGGCGCAGTATTCGCCACGAGCTAGAGTGGCAACTGCTTGTCAACATCGTAATGACCGAGACTCCTAGTACTTCACTGGAAATTACTTTTGCTTTTAAGCAAATTACAGAACACACTGCAACAAGGGAATAGGCGTTAGGGATGATTAATCGTATGAGACCCCAAGTCAGTCGCATAGTTCCGGCAACTACTGCACAATCAGCTTAGTAGTTCATGCATCCTAGTTGCTGAAGAGAACAATAAAGAGAAGAACCTCAAAAAAACTAAAGATCTGTCTTGAAATAAAGTAAAGGCAACAGAGAGACAGATCTGACTTTGTTGTTGATGGTGGAAGGAAACTTATAAAAAAATCAAGATACTTTCATAGTATTTGCCGACTTCGAAAAAGAAATTGACAACATAAAAGGGTGTTAGATTTTATAAATTCTCGAAACAATACATGTTAGGTACAGGAAAATATGGGTAGTACACTTCCGGATACAGCAGCACCGTAGAAGACTGCTTTCATTAGCACCAGGGTAATTATGTACATAGTGAGAGGTTGTAATGTTAGTAATTCATTTGTCTTGACCATCGGCTATCATGGCACGCTCAGCAGGCCTGTCTCTGCACTGTATGTTTTGACTCTGCCGGTACTAACTGTGCTGAGTTTAGAGGCGAGGTTTGTTAGCAACATTCATTCTAGGGTATAAACATTCCACATAGTAGATTACGTTGTCCTACTGTACAGCTTCAGCTATTTGAATGGGATCTCATTGTGGCGTCAGGGAAACTCCATGGACATATCAGTGGATTACTGCTCATATTATTACAATAGATCGATGGTGTGTTGTTGTGTCACTGCTTTCAACATTCCCATGCCTGTAGACCAGATTCTGGAGGTTAACGTATTACAGCCACACGCGAAAATCGATGCTCCGTGCGACCAACGATGGACAAACTAACATCGTCCAGGGAAGATGATGCATCAACGGTGTCATCGTGGACCGTCGGGAACCGTCTGTTTGGAGCAGGATTAAGATCACACTTACCTCTGGCCAGGCTACCACTGACACGCAGCAAGTACCCTGGTGTCGCGGAAGAATTGAATGGAGAGTGGAAGGGGGCTCTGTTGTCTTCAGTCATGAGAGCAGTATCTGTCTGAATGTGAAAGTAAAGGGTATTCCACGCGTATGGTGTAGACCTGGAGAGCTGCCTTCTTCAGAGTCCATTCGCCCACGACACAAGGGTCCCACCTAAGGCTTCATGATGTTTGTGTGTGTGTGTGTGTGTGTGTGTGTGTGTGTGTGAGTGTGTGTGTGTGTGTGTGTGTGATAGAGAGAGAGAGAGAGAGAGAGAGAGAGTGGGGGGGGGCCATCAAAGCTATTACAACTTGCAGTCACATTTGATGTTTCTGCAGGGTACAGTAACCACTCCCCATTACATTGAACACGCTGTTATTCCCGTGAAACGTACTACTGTCATTTATTCGATGGAAAGGTGATGTGCTTTTTTATCAGGACAGCGCTTGTTCACGTACGGCTGCTGTGGTGCAACTTGCCCTTCGCAGTGTACAACTGACCTGGCCAGTAAGATCTATATCTGTAGCGAACTGAACATTTAAGAGATATGAAAAAAGTGAAAACTTGGTCGTTCTCGGCCATGCAAGAGCTATTGCCGTACTGCAACAACAGCTGCAAATCTCTTGGAAATGTAAATCGCAGTGTGCCATTTAGAAACTTTATGATAGTTTGCATACGAGAATGCAAGCCTGTGTCGTTGCGTCGTGGTTGCGGAAGGGGGGGGGGGGCATCACTGCTTATTGATTATTGATGCATCTGTTTGGGCACCCTTTACTGTGACATTTATATTTCATTTGATTTCAATTTTTTATTATTTAGATTGGTGAAATACTTGTCACATCACATGGTTGTGTGTGTTACACTTTCCCCGGTAGTTTATACGATCCGCACAAGAGCCTATACAAAACAGTAACGTAGGAACATCAAGAACGATGTACTCGAATTAAAAAAGAGTTTAAGATAGGCACATAACATGTGCTTCAAAGAAGCAATTACGGGAAAAAATGAAATGCTCAGAAGTGAGAATAAAATTCAGGGTAACTATCAGCGAGAAGATGATGAAACTGCTTTCCTCTCTGAAATTAGCAAAAATTGTAATACCTGCGGCATTCAATGAACACTCTAATGGACACACTGTACTGGATTACAGTACACCGAAGACGAAAGTAATGACAAGTAGCAGGAATTTAGGAAGTGGTAAACTTAAAAATATCGGCTCACAATGTAGAAGCGACTAACGTTTGCTGCTACCTTGGAAGAAAAAACACGTGGTGGACGAAATAAGAAGGACCTCATCAGCAGTCTAGCATAGGTGATGAGAGCATTCAAGGATAAAAGAAGTTTCTATCAAATATATGCAGAAATGTCTAAAACATAACATTCTGTGGAAGTGAATTATACACCCTTGGAAAACCAGAAAAGAAGAGAATCGAAGTGTTTGAGAAGTGATGTTATAAAAGGGTTCTGAAGACTTATTGGACTGATAAGACAAGATATGATATGACTTTCTGCAGAAAAGGCTGACCAAAAAAAAAAAAAAAAAAGAAACTGGAGCAGAAGACAAGGCCGAATGTATACGCAGAGACCATCGGCAGTTGTGTAAATGATTAGAGAGGCAATTGTCTGGGACAAGTCGAACAGCATGCGACGTGCGTTAGTACTGATGGTGTTTAGTGTTGTTACCAGATATGATAGGATATGTAAGAGGCGCGAATAGCGTAGGTGTTGACTGAACGCTGTGATGGACACGAAGACGCAGCGCATCACTATGGGACAGCGTAATGAGCACTTGGCAGAGTTCGAAAGGGGCCTGATTGTGCTTCTCCAGCCCGCATCTCGTGGTCGTGCGGTAGCGTTCTCGCTTCCCACGCCCGGGTTCCCGGGTTCGATTCCCGGCGGGGTCAGGGATTTTCTCTGCCTCGTGATGGCTGGGTGTTGTGTGCTGTCCTTAGGTTGGTTAGGTTTAAGTAGTTCTAAGTTCTAGGGGACTGATGACCATAGATGTTAAGTCCCATAGTGCTCAGAGCCATGTGCTTCTCCAATTTGTCCGTCTCGCCGAATCGTGCGTTATCCAAATACGTGGGCCACTCACATGTGATAGTGTCCGATGTAGAACCGCTTGAGAACGTGAGGAGAGGCAACACGTCCCAAGGTTCCTTATCAACACATCAGACCAACACAAGGGAGCACCGTCGTACTACGCGGCAAGCACATCATAACCCCTTCACATCTGCTCTTGCCATCCGAGAATATCTAATGGACTCCCTGCAATATTCTTTGCTGTCCTGCAGTGAGCAGCAGCAGCCGGGTTAGGGAGTTACCGCTCCTTGTGTAGGTTGCCGTTAACACCAGAAACGGCCCCATTTGGAGTGATTCCGTGATTGAGGAGCATGGATTGTTAATGAATGGCTTCTCATCGTGCTCAGTAAAGAAACGCGGTACGACGCTACCCCGGATGACAATCATTAGAAAGTATATGTCGGCAAGTTGGAGAGTGGTGCCATAGTTTTGGAGAGGTACAAGGGTGTTATTCCAGACTTCATGGTATTGGTAGTCATCGATCATGAGTTCAGGTAACGGTTGGTGGTGGAATACTGACGGCACAGTGGTACATCAGGGACTATCCTGCGACATCATGTGTCGCACCTCACGTGACAGTATAGTGGTGCCGTTTTTCAAATGACCAATGCTCATGTAGGCATGGTACTGTCTCTCTGTGCAGTCTGCTTGAAGTCTAGATATGTGTTTCGCGTAGAAAATTGTGACCAGCTTGGATGTCAACTTCGTCTCAGTCCCCGGATCTAGGCTATCAAGGACAAGTTACAGCAGTTGTGGACCAGATTGCCTCAGGAGCGGATACAACGACTTTAATACACCGTTCCCAACTCATGAACGCGTCTAGGCCATGGTGTGTGCACCATCATACCGACATGTGGGTTCATACTGCCAAGTTCTTTGCAGTCTGACTCAATACTGTAATTACTGAAGAAGTACTACATACTCTCTTAACGTGTGAAGTTTTATTCCATTTCGTCGTCCTCTTCCTGGTGCTTCAATTTTCTGTCAGACAGTGTATATGGAAAGCATTGCTAAGAATAAGGGACATAAAGGTTAAATAAACGTCAGGGAATAGAATCCTTGTTACTAGAGTGGGATGTAGAAGACAAAAACTGCATAGTGAAACCGAGAACGGCTACACCCAAAAAAGGATGTGGAGAATAACGCTACTCTAAGATGGAGGTGTTTTGATAGGAGAGTAGTTCGCGCCTAGTCAGCTGCAGGATTGCCGTTCCCATACTAATATCTTCTAAGTGTTATGCAGTGACACAAAACTCCGATAGTTACTGAAGGGCGAATTTTGTGTGTGCGTTTCTTGACATTTCTATACAAACGAGTGCTTCCTACATATATTTCTACACTACAAAGAAATCGGGTGCTCCACTAGAGTTGCGCAACAGATCTCAGCAGCAACGAATATATCTTCCAGTATAGCCTCTACAATAAAAAAGAATACCTCTTCCTGCGGATATTTTCGTATTAGTTTGGATAGGTACCATGGTATCCCTGTCCGAACCAAAGGGCCTTCAAAACTGCCGAAAAGAATTTTGGGGAATATTTGGCGACGAGGACTTTCACGCACCGTAGCGGGATCCAATTAAAATGCTCTCTAGGGCATTGCACATCCTCTCTTCTGTGATACTGTGTAAACGTCGCACCTGCCGCTGGTGTTCATAGATAAAGGCCGCATTCACAAAAGGCGCATACTGGTAGGTACTGTGTGTGTCTAACAAAGGTGAGTCAACGACAATGGTCCGATGCGGTTCACCTGTTACCTCAAGCAATCGTAGAAATTCTAGGTCCGCATTACTCAAAACGTACTGTGGGTGGACTGCTTTGCGCCCTCTGCTGTATACTATACTGGACTTTTCTTTAGTTTTCGGTGACAGGAACGTGTAATCGGCATTAAAACATTAGCGTTCTGTATCAGGGTTGCTTGTGTGAAGCGCAGAATTCTACCGTGAACAGTGGAGCGCAATAGTTAAGTTAAAAGTATATGATCTTTGCTTTATCTAAAATGGCCACTGTTCAGTATGTTTTCCTCTCCGTTCAGAGTCTACGTCACGTAGGGTAGGTTGCTACATTAAGATTAAGCCCAAATTCTCTTCCTAAATTATCTCATTCATCTTTAGATATATAAAATACTGCGAGAATCAGCTAAAATGTTCACACCAAGTATTGAAATTATGAATGCTCTGTGTGAAAGTTTCCACTAAATTTGAAGTCTCTTTTCGTAGTTACCGCCGGCCGCGGAGGTCTAGCTGTTCTAGGCGCGCAGTCCGGAACCGCGTGACTGCTACGGTCGCAGGTTCGAATCCTGCCTCGGGCATGGATGTTTGTGATGTCCTTGGGTTAGTTAGGTTTAAGTAGTTCTAAGTTCTAGGGGACTGATGACCACAGATGTTAAGTCCCATTGTGCTCAGAGCCATTTGAACCATTTTCATAGTTACCGGTATTAATTTCGCTTTTTCAAATCGAATAATAATTTAGATTCTAGTATTGCCGTTATAAGATGATTTCAATGGCATTTCACTTCAAAATCCGATTACTAGTTCGGGAGTAGTAACTAATTTTGAGGTTAGGATTTCGCTGTTTCGAACTTGAAATCGATTGCTGTCTCATGTGGAAGTTTGTGTTGTTATGCAAAACAGTCTCATCCACCTTATGGGGTGCATGACACATCTAAGAAGATATCATTACAAACGCCGAATACTGCAGAAAAATTTTATTTGTACAGACACTCGGTTCTTCGACTGCCGAACCAACTGGAAGGCAAAGGTCGTGGCATCTAAAGACGATCCATCAGTTACTGTTGGAGACAGTTTTGCTCTTATTTCTGTCACACAACTGAAAGAAAGGTGCACGTCAAAAACTGAATTTCTTTGAAAATATACAGGGTGTCCCAGCTATCTTGTCCACCCAAAATATCTCTGGAACAATAACAGCTATTGGAAAACGACTTTCACCGGTATCAATGTAGGGCTGTGGCCCATGAATGTACATATTTGGAAACATTCTAAAACGAAAGCATACGTGTTTTTTAACAGAAACTTATGTTTTTTTTAAATGGACCTCCTATATTTTCTCTTCAGCAATCCATAGCATGACAAAGCACATGCACAATGGCGTTGATTGCATCGCAATATTCTCATTACATCCCGAGATATTAAGACGCGAAGTTGACGCTTGAAACACCCGACATGCGCTGCTAGCGCACGTCCTGAGGCTCAGGCGTGAACCCCATGCTTCCTGTAATCGCGATGTGATTGACATGCGTAATCACACTTCCATACTTATCAAGAGGTCCGAAACGAATTATACGGTCTGCTGCCATCCTGCATGCTTATGAAAGTTGATGGCAGCACACCGTATTATTCGTTTCGGACCTCTTGATAAGTATGGAAGTGTGATTACGCATGTCAATCACATCGCGATTACGAGCAGCATGGGGTTCACGCCTGAGCCTCAGGAAGTGCGCTAGCAGCGCATGTCGGGTGTTTCAAGCGCCAACTTCGCGTCTCAATATCTCGGGATGTCGTGGTGGGGGTTAGTGTTTAACGTCCCGTCGACAACGATGTCATTAGAGACGGAGCGCAAGCTCGGCTTAGGGAAGGATTGGGAAGGAAATCGGTCGTGCCCTTTCAAAGGAACCATCCTGGCATTTGCCTGAAACGATTTAGGGAAATCACGGAAAACCTAAATCAGGATGGCTGGAGACGGGATTGAACCGTCGTCCTCCCGAATGCGAGTCCAGTGTGCTAATCTCTGGATGTAATGGGAATATTGCGATGCAATCAACACCATTGTTTATGTGTTTTGTCATGCTATGGATTGCTGAAGAAAAAATATAGGAGGTCCATTTAAAAAAACATAAGTTTGTGTTAAAAAACACATATGCTTTCGTTTTAGAATGTTTCCAAGTATGTACATTCATGGGCCCCAGCCCTACATTGATACCGGTGAAAGTCGTTTTCCAATAGCTGTTATTGTTCCAGAGATACTTTGGGTGGACAAGATAGCTGGGTCACCCTGTATATACGTTACAACTTCGACTTATATTTTAATGTCAAGGTACTCATTTACATTGCAAAATTACGTGATCAACTGCAACAAAAAGGAAATTAAAGAATGTGGTAACAATCAATTCCTCAATATTCCATTTAAGTTATCAAGTGTTCGAAACGGCCACCGTCTATTTCAATATAATTTTGCAGACGCTGATGGTAGAACCTTTGGACAGAAGAGATTCCTTCGACGTCCTTGCACGTGATGCAACAATGCTATGTTTCAAATCCTCTTGGAACGTCGGATATTGAACATGGGCTTCACTTTGACTTTAACTCCAAGAGCAAAGTCCAGTTGGGATAAAATCTGGTTAACATGCAGGCCAAACAATAATGCCTTCAGATCCACTCCAGCTACCAGGAAAGGCTCCTCCACGCTGTATCCAAGTGACGCCATTGGGTGATGGGTGACACGGACCAGTAGGCCAATAGGCTTGAAACCCTGGACTTAGTAGAAAAATAGATGCACAGTAAAAAACTATAGATTCTTGGAGTCGCTGATTACAAAACCGATGTCGTGATTATAAAATTAAAAATGGTAGACTAGGTTCGGCGGATCGAAAATTGTAAATTTAGTGGATTACACCTCCCTTCCGGTTTAACGTATTCCGACGTCTCAAATAACAAGTTACGAAGTTGCCGTATTGAAATGTTCGAGTTGTTATTTAATTGTGAAAAATGTTTATTTCTCCAAACCACCATCCAACCCACGTAAACGATACTAAAAATAGAATTAAAGTTTTATTTCCTTTGTACCCGTTTTATAGCTGTAAAGCAGTGTTGCAACACTGATGCCTCCTTATCCGGCGTGACGTACTTCCGTATTTTGGTATGAGATCACAAATTTCTAGATAAGAGAACAATCGATTTCATGTTTAAAACACAGGACTTCTATGTCCTAAATATTAGAATTTCTCAGAAACTAGAAATCGAATCTTGAAGATTGAAATTTTGTTGATCGGGTCTGTATTGAACTAAGATATTAGAGGCAGATATTGCTATAGATCTACTTAAAAAAGGGAAGTCAGTACGGAGTTGTCTGTGATTAATATAGCCATGGAAAGAGACTATGCGTCACTTAATGAGAACTTTCTCGCAATTCATCTGGGTGATGTCCGAATTACATTATCTTAAATCGACCCGTAAATATGTAAGGTGAAAAACTTAGCTGAATCACCGTGTATAATGATTAGTGAACCATCAAACTCTCGCAAAATTTAGAGCTTTTCATTTTTACAGAGTATCCCAGGAGAAACGGTTTCAATCAACCTGCCACACAGATATAAATGCTTTATTTTTCTCTCAATAAACTGGTTGAAACTTGTATACAGTTTCTGTTGGACCAAAAATGGTTCAAATGGCTCTAAGCACTATGGGACTTAACATCTGAGGTTATCAGTCCCCTAGTCTTAGAACTACTTCAACTTAACTAACCTAAGGTCATCACACACATCCATGCCCGAGGTAGGATTCGAACCTGCGACCGTAGCAGCAGCGCGGTTCCGGACTGAAGCGCCTACAACCTCTCGATCACAGCGGCCGGCCCCGTTGGACCAATCTAATATTTTGTATTTACTAGTTAAAAATTCATTCCCACATGGAGGTACTAGTACTCTACCATTTTATCCACACCGCATACACTCCTGAATGACACTTCCTCATTCAGAAGCAACAGAGGTCTCTTAAAACGAACATCAGATGCTGGCTGAATTCTAATTATATTTCATTTTGAATACACTGTTCTATTAGCTTCTCCCTAATTCATATTTTATCAGAAGCCTCAAGCGTGATTTATTTTCAAAGAATATACTTACGAATTTATTCTATTTAGTAGCGATTCATCAAGAACATTAACACATTTAATCACACTACGTGAGCGTGGAAGTTGTTGCCAGGGAGTAACTGAGGAAATCAAAATCAAATTGCTTTTAACAAATGGGAATTTTATTCCTGAAAGCCTCTTTTTTTTGTATAAGGAACAGATTTAAAATTATAAGCAGAAAGCACTCTCTATATATCAAGTTACAGTTTATTCAGAGGCAGAAAGAAACAAATTTTTTAGTGTATGAGCTTTCGAGCTGAGAACCTTGTCACTCCCTTTTGACACGGCCGTAGTCAAGACTGCTCACAACAACCTCTGAAAGACTACACTGGTGCAAATCTGCAACACACCAAATTACCTTACAGTAAAAGTTTTAAAAATTCGCACAAGCACACAACTATGCACTCCGTAGGAGGGATGGAAAAGGTTCAAAACACTAAAATTAAAAGATTATCTTGCCACCGAAGGTGCATCTTCATTTTAACTTTTAAGAAAAGTCTTACGGTGAAAGGGTGGCAACTTTATATACCAAAATGATCATTTAAATAAAAGCCCATGAAGTGCAAACTTATATAAAATTCTGCATGGTTGTCCAAATAAGTTCAGAAGCTCTACAGTACACAGATACCGCCTCTCAAGATGATAGGCAAGATCAAAACATGTTTCAGGAACTAGGCCGTTCCACACCAAGCAATAAATTCGTTAACACACCAAATCCGAAAAACATGACAGACTCAGCTCCGAACGACAGACAGACACTAACTGCCTAACAAATGCGGACGAGAGACAGACGAGCAAGCTGGGGACGAGAGACTGACCAAAAAAACAAGTAGAATTTAACAAGAGTAAATCACACAACATATCACCAATCACTTAACTTCAAATAAACTGCGATTACTCGAGAAGACCTGGCGCAGCACCCCCAAATCGCTCTCACGAACCGTCCGCTGCCAGCCGCCTCAACGGACGCAGGAAGGGGCGCCAATCTCCTGTCTCAGGGCGTCGCAGCTCGCACCGGCCAGAATGATGTCGTGGGTTGACTCCTGTTGCTCTCGTGTCGACCGTGAAGTCACTACCCCTCGCTATACGGTGCGGCCCACTGGTCTCACGTGGCGAGCCCACATGCGCCGACGCTCAAGACGTACAAGTCATCTTGTGTCTCAGTGCGCGACCGACCAACCGATTGGTCCAATCGCAGTGACCATTGCCTGAGCAAACTCGATGAGACTGGCGGCGTAACGCGCACACTCAGATGCAGGAACTAAGCCCCGACCGGGCGACCACTCACTGAGTTGTCTTACTGGCGGAGTGGAAAGACTCGTTTTGCCAGCTTTAAAGGTTGATCCGCACGACAGACATACTAGCACTCCAACCGACATTAACTGCCTCACAAATTCGGATGAGAGACAGACTAGCAAGCTGGGGACGTGAGACTGACCCCAGACTGACTCCCGACTCACCCCGACTGACCAACTGGCGAGCTCATA
Organism: Schistocerca nitens; assembly: GCF_023898315.1. Classification (NCBI taxonomy): domain Eukaryota; kingdom Metazoa; phylum Arthropoda; class Insecta; order Orthoptera; family Acrididae; genus Schistocerca; species Schistocerca nitens. Next base: position 418,301,343 of record NC_064617.1, on the reverse strand, counting down.
GCACCCCTTAAATGCACGTGAAAAGGCAACCTTTCCCCTTTCCCACCAGAGGGAGACACTAAAGCTGCGATTGCCACAGTGGCGCCAACGCCAGAAACGGAGGGCGCCTGCTTTACAGAACGCGCTGCGGCGCGCTCTTAGAAACAGCAATTTTTACCACGGCTCAAAGCCCTCTCACAGAATATAGTCTCATTTTACTACAGCACAGAAAACTACCGTTTACAAGAGCAGATAGAAGGCGTTGATACAGTATTATAGACGAGAAATGGCTCTGAGCACTATACGACTTAACTTCTGAGGTCATCAGTCGCCTAGAACTTAGAACTAATTAAACCTAACTAACCTAAGGACATCACACACATCCATTCCCGAGGCAGGATTCGAACCTGCGACCGTAGCGGTCGCTTTATAGACGAGAACTTAAAGAAAGCGTAAGAGCTATAACTTGCTGGAGGTAGAACATTTCATCAAATAGCGCTGTTGTTTGGAGATATAAAACTCTAGTGAGGTGTCTTTGGACCTTCTGCAGCGATGCAGCCTCTTGACTATGTATGGAAGCAATATGAAATACGAACTGCGCATCGGAAAACAGAAGCCAGATGTAAGTATCGGGACAAGCGCTACCGTTATGGAGTGACAACTCAACTAAGGGCACGTATGTCCGCAATCTATTAAATACGTGTGGCTTTAAAACCTATCATAAGAACGAGAAACAGAAGCACCCAGAAGTTGACAAGAGTGGTGCCTCGCCCAGTCTTCCAGATAAGCGATCTAATCGTGGTCTGCGATCGTACATAAGCTGACTGATATACTGTTGCCGTATAATGGTCTTTAGTTCCTTCTATAACGGGCACAGAATAAGAATTTGACGAAATTATTACTACAGTAACAAGTGTGCAGCTTCCACAGTCCCTGTTAGAAACCAAATATTAACAACACAATTTCCAGAGGATACGACGTAATAATATATTCAGGGGAGGTCTTCCAAACGTTGAACATTAGTAGATATTTCGGTTTATTATGCCGGAGTCCAAGTATTTCTTGGAAAAATCCAACGATGAGTATGTATTTGCAGGAGACAGTTTCAGGGTTTTATGAACTGGCCGATTCAAACCGTGGCTTGTTCTCGACTGCAGTAAAAGTTAGTTTCCCCGTGCTTCCGTGCATAGGCCCACGTGACACGCCATATTTTTCAACAGTCGTACGCAATTACCAGTTGTCGCTTGCCGCCGTCCATATTGCCATCGACCGAAACAGACGTAACAATTGTAAAGGAAGGCTATTTTTTCAACCTCCGGTCAGTGGCGAAATTAAATCCACAGTGAAACTCCGGTGCAACTTCGTGCTGGTGTGGTGCGCAGTCTCTCCATTATGCGTCTATTTCGTCTACAAATTTTTTCCACGCTTACCTTTTAGTTATTATGCGTGGTCTCCTCCGAAATTCTCTCCGCCATAATTGATACACCACTCCCAACACCGTTTGCACTTCCGGAAGCGGTCTTGGTACACTTCTTGCTGGATCGCGCGAAGCGCCGTCTACGAATTTTTTTTATCTAGTCTATCGTTCCAAATCTTCCGCCTTTTGACAGGGTTTTCAACTTTGCAAATAAAAAGAAAGGCCGGAGGGCCAGGTATAGAGAGTACGGTGGTTGAGGCAGCACAGTGATTACGTATTTTGTGCAATAGTCACGCACCAACAGGAACGAATGTGCGGATACGTTATCGTGATGCAAGAGCCATGAATTGTCTCACCACATTTCATGCTATTACCTTCCCACAGATTGGCGAAGGCGTCGCAATATGACCCAATAGTACCATCGAAAAACAGTTTGTCCCTTTGGAATGAATTCATGAAGAACTAATGCTTGAGGGCCAAAGTGGCCGAGAGGTTCTAGGCGCTACAGTCTCTAGTCGCGCAACCGCTACAGTGGCAGGTTCGAATCCTGCCTCGGGCATGGATGTGTGTCATGTTCTTAGGTTAGTTTAAGTAGTTCTAAGTTCTAGGGGACTGATGACCTCAGAAGTTAAGTCCCATAGTGCTTAGAGCCATTTGAACTAATGCTTCAAAGTCGAAGAAGACTATCACCATGGCTTTGACATTTGACTTGACCTGACGAGCTTTTCTTGGTCTTCGAGAACTTTTCCCGACCCATTGTGAAGATTTAACCTTGGTCTCAACATCATAACCATATACCCAACTCTCTCCACCAGTTATGACTCTCTTAAGAAACATCTCGCTATCATTTGCGAGATCCAAAAGCTCTTCACATATTGGGAGGCAGAAATCTTTCTGGTCTTGACTCATGAGCCGTGGCGCGAACTCGGCGGCAGCACGATGCATTCAAAGATGCAGTATCACGATTTCATGACATGATCGAACTGAAATGTTACATTCTTCTACAATCCCTCGGAGAGTCAGTCTTCGATAGGCTGCACATTTTCGTTGACGTTCCTGACATGAGCGTCGTCGGTAGACTTCAAAGGGCGTCCTGATTATATATATATATATAAACCAGATGGCGCTATGGTTGGACAGCTAGATACGCTGCCATAGGTCAAACGGATATCAACTGCGTTTTTTAAAATAGGAACCCATATTTTTTATTACATATTCGTGCAGTACGTAAAGGAATATGAATGTTTTAGTTGGGCGACTTCTTTTGCTTTGTGATAGATGGTGCTGTAATAATCACAAACGTATAAGTACGTGAGTAAAAATCTCTTGGTGTACATGCCGCGTCAAATCAGGATAAGTACGTGGTATTACGTAACATTCCGCCAGTGCGGACGGTATTTGCTTCGTGATGCATTACCTGTGTTGAAATGGACCGTTTACCAATTGCGGAAAAGGTCTATGTCGTATTGATGTAGGGCTATTGTGATCAAAATGCCCAACGGACGTCTGCTATGTACGCTTCTCGGTATCCTGGACGACATCATTCAAGTGTCCGGACCGTTCGCCGGATAGTTAGGTTATTTAAGGAAATACGAAGTGTTCAGCCCCATGTGAAACGTAAACCACGACCTGCAACAAATGATGATGCCAAAGTAGGTCTTTTAGCTGCTGTCGCGGCAAATCCGCACATCAGTAGCAGACAAATTGTGCGACAATCGGGAATCTCAAAAACGTCAGGGTTGAGAATGCTACATCAACATCGATTGCGCCTGTACCATATTTCTATGCACCAGGAATGGCATGGCGACGACTTTGAACGTGGTCTACAGTTCTGCCACTGGGCACAAGAGAAATTACCGGTCGATGACAGATTTTTTGCACGCGTTCTATTTAGCGACGAAGCGTCATTCACCAACAGCGGTAACGTAAACCGGCATTTATTTACTATTGGGCAACGGAAAATCCACGATGGCTGCGACAAGTGGAACGTCAGCGACGTTGGCGGATTAATGTGTGGTGCAGCATTATGGGAGGAAGGATAACTGGCCTCCATTTTATCGATGGCAATCCAAATGGTACAATGTATGCTGATTTCCTACGTAATGTTCTACCGATGTTACTACAAGATTTTTCACTGCATGACAGAATGGCGATGTACTTACAACCTGAAGCCGGCCGAAGTGGCCGTGCGGTTAAAGGCGCTGCAGTCTGGAACCGCAAGACCGCTACGGTCGCAGGTTCGAATCCTGCCTCGGGCATGGATGTTTGTGATGTCCTTAGGTTAGTTAGGTTTAACTAGTTCTAAGTTCTAGGGGACTAATGACCTCAGCAGTTGAGTCCCATAGTGCTCAGAGCCATTTGAACCATTTTGAACTTACAACCTGATGGATGTCCGGCACATAGCTCGCGTGCGGTTGAAACGGTATTGAATAGCATATTTCATGACAGGTGGATTGGTCGTCGAAGCACCGTACCGTGGCCCGCACGTTCACCGGATCTGACGTCCCCGGATTCCTTTCTGTGGGGAAAGTTGAAGGATATTTGCTACCGTGATCCACCGACAACGCCTGACAACATGCGTCAGCACATTGTCAATGCATGTTGGAACGTTACGGAAGGTGAACTACTCGCTGTTGAGAGGAAAGTCGGTACGCGTATTACCAAACGCATTGAGGTTGACGGATATCATTTTGAGCATTTATTGCATTAATGTGGTATTTACAGGTAACCACGCTCTAACTGCATGCGTTCTCAGAAATGATAAGTTCACAAAGGTACATGTATCACATTGTAACAACCGAAATTAAATGTTCAAACGTACCTACTTTCTGTAGTTTAATTTAAAAAAACCTACCTGTTGCGAGCTGTTAGTCTAAAATTGTGGACCATTAGTTTGTGACTATTACAGCTCCATCTATCAGAAAGCGAAAACAGTCGTCCAACTAAAACATTCATATTTCTTTACGTATTACAAGAATATGTAATAACAATGGGGGTTCCTATTTAAAAAAACGCAGTTGATATCCGTTTGAGCTATGGAAGCGCCATCTAGCGGGCCAACCATAGCGCCATCTGGTTTGCCCCTTCAAGGTAGACAAGTTTCGTTCTTTCTAGTTTTTTCGTTTGAGGCTTATTTCGTGAGACATTTTGCCCGGTCACTATCAATGAACCACACTATATATATATATATATATATATATATATATATATATATATATATATATATATCATTGACAATTTCAAGTTTACTGCAGGTAGTGTTTATTTTTAAGTAACAGACAGGCCCATGCAGAACAAAAATTCTCCGTAGGTTACAAGGTCTCTTATATATCCGCACTCAGTTTACAGATGCATCACTGATTCCGTGTCCTAGGAGAATCCGGTAAGACACTGATCCCATACATAAAGAATGCGATCATTAACGGGTAACGCCTAATGAGTATGCAACACAAGTGACCTACAGGTCGTATGGATGCAACCTGAACTGATCGGAGCTATTAGCCAGGCCTCGGTAGTATGTACTTACTTATGATGTGTACGGGATCCTCCGGTAGTTTCACAACTGTAAGAGAAGTGTTCCATCAGCCACCATATCTCTTATTTTTATCTCTTCACTCACATGAGCCGATTGCTATGAGGACAGTATTTTGGGACAGACAACGAGCTGCCGAATTGGTGGGAATCGCGTTCAGCTGCCTTCTATGACGAGGGTGCAGGGAAGCTGGTGTTACGCTACGAAGTATGTCTGACGTGGGAAGGGCGACTATGTGGAGAAGTAGCTGGAATGTGTAGAAAATATTCGAAATAAAATATTTTTGGCTTTCACTATTTCCGTTTTCGCTACCGATCGGAGGTTAGAAAAAGTTCCTCGCAATATTTCGATCTGTACTGTTTTATTCGTAATTACTGTCTTCATTGGCGCAGGAGGTTTTTCCTGTCTGGTTTATGAGCACCATATTCCACGGCGCAGTGGTGCAGCCACAGACAGCAAGTGCTCGCCCGCCGCAGGAAGACGCGACACTGTGTACCGACGCGGGGCCCGGCACCTTGTCGGGCTGTTTGATCCGTCCCAGCCGAGCCCTGGGCGGGCTAAGCTCGGCGCCGGCAGCAGCCGCCGCCAGCTTCCGGCGCCGCCGCAGGCGCCTCCGCTGCAACTTGAGGCCTCGCCAGCGCGCCCCCAGATACAAACTTACGGCCGCGAGTATCCGCTGCTGCTGCTGCTGCTGCTCCTACAACGCAGAGCTGCGCGTCGCAACTTGCCTCGCCGCACATTGGCAGCGCGCGCGGCTGCCCTACTGGGACCCGAAGCCCCGCAGATAAGGACGCACGGGTCGTCGTTGCCTTCTTCCCAGCCCGTCAGCCGCAGACAGCTAAGTGCATTAGAATGGAAAGTTCTCCTGGAGCTGTCACAGCTCCTCTCCGCGGCGCGCCGGTGGTAAATGCAACGTCTCGGCGCTGATTAAATCTTCCTCCGGTGAATGCTCCTCCTACTCTGGTGACAGTGCCCGAAGCAGATGAGCGTGAGTCTACACTCGTCGTGCCTGTACAACAACTCTACCCACTTCAGAACTCCGCATACGGTATACTCGCAAGCGACGATCTCTCGGCCGGCTATGTTATCACAGATCCGTCGGAAGTATTCATGACAGATTCACATTTCAACGATCTTACAATATACAGACAAATATCTTGAAGCAGTTAACATATCGACATAAACATGTCTCAAACTGCGAAATGGAACTCAGTAGTACATATTTCATGTCATAACTTACCGATATGTTGTGAAATAGACATACTGTGGAAACTTAATTTTGTTATTTTCCTCATTATCTTTAATGTCATCAGGCGTCTGACGTATTTCACGTGGTTCGCCCCAATTTCCTACCCTTGTGCCAACCTCTTCGTCTGAGAGTAACACTTACACCAAATGTCAACTATCACTTGCAACATTTGTTACGAACCTCTATCTTTCGCTACGTTTTTTTAATGTTGTATGGCTTTGTGTCCTAGCATTCATCCTGATGTGTTGACACATGAACTATCATCGGGCCCATTTATTTGGTCAGTGTTTTCCATATTACTTCTTGCGCAAGTAATACAGAGAATCTCCTTATCACTGACCTGATCAGTCCGCCTGATTCGTATCCTTCGAAACATATGCTGAAAAATGGTTCAAATGGCTCTGAGCACTATGGGACTCAACATCTGAGGTCATCAGTCCCCTAGAACTACTTAAACCTAACTAACCTAAGGATATCACACACATCCATGCCCAAGGCAGGATTCGAACCTGCGACCGTAGCGGTCGCGCGGTTCCAGACGGAAGCGCCTAGAACCGCTCGGCCACACTGGCCGGCCGAGGTTGTGCAGTCGTTAGTACACGCGACTCACATTCAGGAGGATGACGGTTCAGACCAGCGTCTGGCCATCCTGACCGGTTTTTCGTGATTTCCCTAGATCGCTGCAGGTAAATTCCGGGTAGGTTCCTCTGAAAGGTCAACGCCGATTTCCTTGCACATTCTTCCCTGACCCGATGGGACCGATGGCCTCGCTGTTTGGTCCCCTCTCCCTAACCAACAAACCAAACTTTTTCTGGAATAGACCATCAAATTTTTCAGAAATTCTAATCATCTGTTTGCCTGTACATTTATGTCACAGCTATCGATTTCCGTCCTATTCGGATAATACCTTCCTGGTGCGTCTTTTCCTTTTGTCGTAATGTATAAAGTCTTAATTATTGATCTTTTATAAAAGATTGTTGATAACGGTTTTTAATTTAAACAAAAATAATTACAGATTTTATTATCTCCTCTCTTCCTGTTCCACTTAATTGTTCGTAGAACATCTACCTTTGTTAAATAATTGAATCCACCAGAAATCGAACACAGGGCCTCCAAGTGGCAGGTGAGCAAACTACCACAGAGCCACGTTCTTTTTGAAAAACGAATTTGTTTACCATGTCATAGATCTTAGGAAAAATTCAAATTAGGCTTTATGGGGGATTTTTGAGAGTTGCACGTACCTTATGCGGTCAAAAGTATCCGTACAGCCTCATTCTGCTGCCACCTACTGCCAGGTGCTCCATATCAGCGACCTCAGTAGTCATTAGACATCGTGAGAGAGCAGAATGGGGCGCTCTGCCGAACTCACATACTTATAACGTGGTCAGGTGATTGGATGTCACTTGTGTCATACGTCTGTACGTGAGATTTCCACACTCCTAAACATCCCTCGGTCCACTGTTTCCGATGTCAAAATGAAGTGGAAACGTGAACGGACACGTACAGCTCAACTGCGTACAGGCCGACCTCAACTGTTGACAGACAGAGACCGCCGACAGGTGAAGAGGGTCGTAATGTGTAATAGGCAGACATCTATTCAGACCATCACACAGGAATTCCAAACTGCATCGGGATCCACGGTAAGTACTATGACAGTTGGGCGGGAGGTGAGAAAACTTGTATTTCATGGTCGAGCGGCTGCTCATAAGCCACACATCACGCCGGTAAATGCCAAACGACGCCTCGCTTGGTGTAAAGAGTGTAAACATTGGACGATTGAACAGTGGAAAAACGTTGTGTGGAGTCACGGGTGTTGTTATGGTAAGGTCGTGTTTTTCATAGATGGGACTTGCATCCCTTGTTGTTTTGCGTGGCACTACAGTGATTTCTTAAGCACCTACTTGCTTCCCACTGTTGAAGAGCAATTCGGGGATGGCGATTGCATCTTTCAATACAACCAAGCACCTGTTCATAATGCACGGCCTGTGGTGGAGTGGTTATATGACAATAACATCCTTGTAATGGACTGGCCAGCGCAGAGTCGAGACCTGAATACTATAGAACACCTTTGGGATGTTTTGGAACGCCGACTTGGTGCCTGGCCTCACCGACCGACATCGATACCTCTCCTCAGTGCAGCACTCCGTGAATAATGGGCTGCCATTCCCCAAGAAACGTTCCAGTACGTAATTGAACGTATGCCTGCAAGAGTGAAAGCTGTCATTGAGGCTAAGGGTGGGCCAACACCATATTGAATTCCAGCATTACCGATGGAGGGCGCCACGAACTTGTAAGTCATTTTCAGCCAGTTGTCCGGATACTTTTGATCACATAGTGTAAGTTCATCGGCAATTGATGTTTGAGTTCTGAAATTCACATACCATAGAAATAAAAAAGGAAACACTGCTCTGTGGATTCTCTGTCAGTGCGCCTAGAATTCGTAATGTCGTATCTGAGTGCGGAAGCACCTACACTAATCAGCCCATTCGTAAAGTTTCCGCTCTCTGTGGAAGAATATCAACTTCGTTGTTATTCGTTACAGAATTCTCATGTACTTCTAGAAGAAATTTTCTGTAATTCCATTGAACTTTTCGTTTATATTTAATTCTTGTGGCATGGTATCCCTCGAAACTGACCAATTCATTAATATCAATAATGGCAATTTTCAGCTCTTACCCCTCTCTATCTAGCATAATTTTCTGTGGACGCCCATGTATACGATGTGTCTCCTGTACGACGAAAGAGCTGTGTCCGGTATCGCACATTGACTGGTTCCGGTGAGGTATGCGCCAGTCGCCGCATACGCTGCGGTTCCATTCTCGTATTCGGGCTGATAGCGTTTCGAGTTTACTTGAACTAGGCGAGTTTGGAGCGGTCATCGTATAATGTCCGTTAAAATCGATGCTCAATTTAGCGCTGTACAAACGCATATGGGTAGAACCCACTTACGGAGGTGTGCGTAAATTGAAGCTTCACGAAGTAGCGCTGTGTACAGAATGACCATTTCAGTTAGCACATGGAAGGTATTTACAGTTGCGTACATGGTTTATTATCAATCATGTAAAAAACTGCTCCGGACCGGGACTCGAACCCGGATTTCCCGCTTATCGCGAGCGGTCGCCTTTCCATTAGGCTATTTGAGCACGACTAATGGGCATACCCAAGCTTCTATATGTCTTCAACCACGTAACTACAGCCTGCCCTCTTACATTCGTTATGTATATTCCTGTACAGGGGAGACGTATTAATTGAAGATCTCTTACCCGGTCTCGGCGGATAAATATACTTCAGTGCCTATGTTGTCCAGGACTGCTGTAAAATGTTCTTTCGGAGATGCATACATGTCTGAAGGAACGTTGCGTCTTAGTTTTGAACAACATAGGCACTCTAGTATCGCAGTGTTGCTCGACGTCAGCAGAGAAGGTTTATATTATCGATCTCAGTTATATGCTACCAAATCGTCAAAACATGTGTTATTCGAATGAAAAATAATACAGTTTTTCAGTATGATCGATGGTTCAATGAAAGCACAAACAATTATTACACGAGAATTACACTTTCATTGGCCTACATCTTGAACCATGCAGTATAGCGTTTCCTAATGTGAATGGAGTACATAAGAACCAGCTTGCATGGCTCGATATAGCACTTCGGATCTTCAAGCAGATAATGGAAAAATGACGGGACAGGTCCGGCCGCTTTGGTGCAGGTCTTATTACATTCGACGCCACATTGGGCGACCTGAGCGCCGGATGGGGATGAAATGATGATGAAGACAACACAACACCCAGTCCTTGAGCGGAGAAAAGCCCTGACCCAGCCGAGAATCGAACCCTGGCCCGAAGGACGCAATCCGTCACGTTGACCACTCAGCTATCGGGGCGAACTTCAAGCAGATAATGACACTGCCTGAATGGAATGTTTTTGTTAGTAATGACCATCTTAAGTCACAACATTACATCAGTCAAATGCATTTGGGAGCTACAATTCTATTGCGAAGAACTACAGTACATTGTCGACTCCTACCCGTGACATTGGCAAAATTTCTCGCCCTTGGAGAGGTAAAATAAACGCGATAATGTAAAGCATTTGTAATGCCAAAACCTGTGAATGATGTCTTTGAAAATAGAGTTTCAGCTGTGTAACGCGTTGCACTAAAACAGTAAATTAAGATATTGTGACTGAAGATATCGTACACTTACGAAAACATTCTTAATCTTTAAGTAGCGTCATGGACCGCAGTTGAAGAAACGTCAAGTAATGAAAAAGTGACTTACGATAGTCATACATTCGGTACCGGTAACAAGACGCATACAAAGACGAACAACACGTACGGTTTCGACAGTTCTCAGTGCGAGACAAACCGAAGAAAGCAACCGGGGACCGTCCTTATGCCGTTTGTGCACCTACCGTGTACGGAATGAAGGAAGAGGAGTAAATTCTGCACCGCGAATGTCGGCAAGCGGCCCCAGCAAAGCGCTTTGCCCGGGTCTGTTTCCGGAAGTTCATATCTGCAAGTCTAATGCGCGCGTGTGTAGCCGAACCTCACAAGGGCGGCAGTACTAATGGGCCGGCGGAGCCCTGTGCCTACCGCCTAAAGAATAATTAATCGACGCGGAAAATTCGCTGATTGCATCGTACGCCGGCGCCACTTCCTCTACGTGTTAACAGCAGATTTTATCTGTGTTTAAGCCGGATGTTATTACGTTGCTGCTGAAAGGGGCAGCATGTACGGCTCAAAAACCGGTTATTTCGTCAATATCACTCTCATAAGTAGAAGCGATCGTTGAACAAAGTATGCACAGGACAGTAATGATACGTCTTTCATGGTAACATTTAGATATAAAAGAATGCAGCAAAAGGTAACTGATCGAAATTGAATGAAAGTGAACATTTCTTTTTAAACAAACCAGGGTACTTTCAGCTTTTATTTACTTACCAGCGAACCAAAGAACACCTCGCAGTTGCTAAGTAAGTATGAGAATTGCATATACATCCTAATCTCCTTCTTCCCTCTATCTCTGACCTCTTTTTGGCCCCTCTCTCTTAGTCCATCTCCTATTTCACCCTCTCTATCTACAATTCCTCCTCCTCTGCCTGTCCATCTCCTTTTCCCCTCTTCGCAGTTTTAAGCCATGTATTGTTATTGCCAACGCAACTGTGACTTGGCTCTGAAGGCGCTTAAAATGAAGAGTACATCGTGTGGGACCATTAGGGGTATGGGAGATCTGTCCTGCTGATGGATCTGTGAGGATGAAGTGCCGCATGCAATTCTGAATGCCTTTTTCATCTAAATTATTGTGCGATTTAGTAATTCAGTGATTGGCAACAGGGAAAATCGGAATGATAACGTTTACTGATGAGACGGGATCAACTGACATCAGGGTGCTCTTTGTAGTTTCCATTGCTTTCCTTTGTTAACAGGATAGTGTGCTCACTTGTTTGTGAGTGTTTTTGATACGCATGCGAATAAACAGCACTGTGTTTGAGACAGCGAGCAGGGAACGCTACGGTCGTGCGGTAGCGTTCTCGCTTCCCACGCACGGGTTCCCGGGTTCGATTCCCGGCGGGGTCAGGGATTTTCTCTGCCTCGTGATGACTGGGTGTTGTGTGATGTCCTCAGGTTAGTTAGGTTTAAGTAGTTCTAAGTTCTATTGGACTGATGACCATAGATGTTAAGTCCCATAGTGCTCAGAGCCATTTGATTTTTGAAGCCTAATGTCCGGAGCAGGAAGCAGGAGGTGGGGGCGTGTTTTGCGGACCTCCTTTGAAGATAACGACCTATCACTCGTAGAGACCTAGGCTGTAGGTGACAAAGTCTGTCTCTGTAGCGGCTCTTTCTTTATTCCTCAAGCTCTCAGTTTGCAAGGGTAACGGCATAGGCGGCAAAACGCCCGGTTGGCGTAATATTGTTCGACGTCAGGAGCGTAGCGCTGAAAAATTGTTCAAATGGTTCTGAGTACTATGGGACTTGACATCTGAGTTCAGCAGTCCCCTATAACCTAACTAAGGACAACACACATATCCATGCCCGAGGCAGGGTTCGAACCTGCGACCGTAGCGGTCGCCCAGTTCCAGACTGAAGCGCCTAGAACCGCTCGGCCACAGCGGCCGGCGTAGCACTGAAGTCGATGCTTTTTTGTAGTAGGGGAGATGTTCATGTTGTGATTGGTATCTGATGGAAATGTGCAATTTTGGGAAGAACCTCTGGTCGGCAGGAATCCTCGCGATTGGGCAGCAGTGCTCCTTAATTTTGGAATTGGTCATGGAGATGTCTGTAACGACTTACGCTTTGGTTGTTGCGGTTTTCAGGTCCAATCCAGGGACGGTAGAAATAGAGGGCTGATCGACTTGCCATTGTATAACGGTTACAAAACATCTTCGAGTTTTGACACGGTGCTGGTGGCACCCGTTTTGATGCAGGGCCCGGTACTTCGGCAGCGTACAGCTCGTTGCAGCACAATCATATTTACTGTGAGCTTAAAGCACAGCAGCGGCTGAATAGCTCCATGCGATTTGACACTCGTGGAATCTAGGATGACAGCCTGTCTCAAATTCATTGCACTGAGTGTGAGAACATCTGGGGATACTAACCAAATTCCAGTCACTGTTTTGATCAGGAAGTTGCAGGATTACATAGATTGTAATTGTCGTTGTATATTATTAGAGTGAAAATTCTCAAGTGGGCTAGTGGTAATTTCATACATGGGCAAGCAACACTACTATCCACTTAAACCTACACCTGAGCTTGAAAACAGAAGTGTCACGGATTCTGTAGTAGAATTTATCTGCTGTTTAATAGAAGTTTTTGTAAGTTTGATTATTTCACTGATGACTGTTTCTGTTTGGTGCCCAGTTAGATGGAGTCAGCCACTGTTCATGAGCCGTACATGTTGCAGAATTGCGATGGTAAGCACGTTTTCTCCTGTTACTGCTAATTTGTGGCTTCGAAACCTACACGTTTCTCCAGATATGGCGAAGTGAGAAGTTGAACGACTTTCTAGAACCCTTGAATTCAATGAATCCGAATATCCGTTTCACGATGGACGTAGAAAAGAATGACTGTCTTCCCTTCCTTAGTGTGTTGGTCAGCTGCCGTTTATAGGAAGTTAACTCACACTGATATGTATCTGCAGGCTGATTGAGCTGTGCACGGCTCGTGTTCATGCCATTTACTGTTTGTCATCTTCTATTACAGTACTGAAGGCTCGTTTTCGTATTCAATTTACTGGCGTCACTAACTTCCTGCCTCACTTGCCCGTGAGCGGCAGGAGCAGCGCGTATCGATAAGTGCACTGTCGTACCATCTCTGGAACGACCGATAGTATTTCGGGGTCGTCGTGTGTCTGGCAGTCAGCTGGAGACGGACCTGCAGTGCAGTCGGCGGGACGCACCAGCAGTGAAGTCGGGGACAGCGCACCGGTGAGGAGCTGACAGCCAGTGCTGGCGACACACGTAAAGTGTCCGACGGAGGGAGACTGGAGAGGGACGACCGTTGGTTGTTCCTTCGGTTGGTCGTCTCATCCGTCAACGTATATACGGTCCTTTCACCGTTTCCGGGCCTGGGTAGTTGGTCGGTTGGCGAGGAGCAGCGAGGAAGTCTCCGTGACGCGTGTCTGGCCGAGGCCGCTGGCTGCGTCCACGCGCAGTCGGAGTGTGAGGGGCTGTTCCGATTGCTACGAGGTTCGTGGCTCACCAATCCCGGACACAAGAGTTGAGTCTTTACTTAATCTACCTGCCAGCCCCAACTGTTCACAATGTGTCGTTTGAATTTCTTTGTGGGCTGTTGGGACATTCCCGTGAGCAACAACGTGTGTTTTCAAGTTGGCGAAATTCTAGCCGCCCTCCTGTGGAGTTCAACTTGTTTATTTTTGAACTGAAGTGCACCAACGGAATCTTGTGCCTTGTCGCCGTAACGTTCCGGTTACCTGCCCTGGCTATTGACGTAAATTCAGACTGTATTTTCATCGTCGTGTTGTGGCTGTCCATCACGGCGTGTAGCTTGACAGCTGAGTGTGTAATTCGTTGTGGGCGCCGATACCTTCTGCGTTGCTCTATTGAACTCCCTGCTGTGTGCTGGTCGGGTGGAGCGGAAGTTATCCTGTCGCTTGGTCCGTTTACTGTCTGTCGGTTGGGTTGCCGTCGGATTGAGAACTGTTGGGTCGACTGCCTGTCTCACCTAAGCGAGCGTTAGTGTTTGACTTCCAGACCGACCCTTGGAAACTTCTGAGCGCCGTTTGATGTGCTGCTTTTTCTTATTTGTCCTTGTTGTTTGTTTATGTATGGCTTCTAGCCGATTTTAAATAAAGTTGTTTTGCCCTTAAGGCGTGAGATTGAATGGCGCATTTAGCCGGGAATTAATTTCTAAAATTAATGTTTAGCTTGCTCTGTTTTTAATGTTTTCTTTACTCTTGTAATGTTTGTCAAGTGAATGAAGTGGCATGTTCGAGTGCAACTGACAGCCACTCATTTTGGCCCCATTCCACAAATTAAACTCTCTGTCCTGTCCTGCGGGTATAGCAGGGGACCTCAATGACCAAATAAATACAGTTCAAGTCATATACCGTCGATAACATTCAGAATTATGCAAATTACCTACTTTAAGATCTATACTGAGGGCCATAATTTCGTGTTAGCTACCTAACCTGCACACAAATGAAATTTAAAGTGGATATTGTGGAAGTGGTCTGCTCACCATTAGTTTTGAGGGTCGGGGAATATAATCACCACCGGGGTTTTATAAGGCTCGTAGCTTCAATTACAGCATTTCTAATAGTTTTGATCTATAAGTGGATAGGATTACACTTTTCTGACGATTCAGATTCTTTAGTAATATTTTAATCGTCAATTGATAAACCATAAATACAACCTCCTGTTTACCGTTAACACCAATAGAGGGAGGAAACAGAACAGCACTTAGTTGGGTATAATATTTTGTTTTTACCTTAGGCAATACAGTGCTTGGGTAAGTGTACCAGTATTAGTGATTTTCTGTCGTTTCCCACTCGCAAACTGATAGTCATATAAATGACTATATGTGCTTATACTCACGTCCGAAAGCTCTTACATTATTCTTAAATATTTTCAAACTATGATTTATTATAGTCACACCTGCAGCTCCTGCATTCTTTTTCATATTTCATGTAAAATAAAGTATTTAGTGCAGTTACCGGAATAAAGTAATCTGCTTCGTGTATCATTCAGTTTCAGCATGTGACTGAAGCAAGAGATGGATTGCTGAAATAGCGTCAGCACAATGTTGCATCCCCCGACAGGTTACATGCTCGCACGCGTCATGGGCGGCGTGAGCAGTGTGGTGGGTGGCATGAGTGATGGCCGTGCTGGCGACAATTTCACGGTCCCCTGCGGGGCTCTCTTAGGACGGGGTGGGCCTGCTCCATGGGCCGCGTCGGATAGATTACTCCGCGCCGAGTGGCAAATGTAGCGCGTCCGCTGTTTGGATAACGGGGACCTGCTCACGCAGCGCCGACAGAGTCGGGGGGGAAGGCAACACTTGGAGAATAAGGAAACCCTAAGGCAGCCAGCTGGAGTGTTAGGGATCTTTCCTTGAGAACCGTGACTTCAAATTTGCTTCCTCATCTGACCATTTCTGTTAACTTCTTTTTCTACCGTTTTCTCTTTTTTAGTCTTTTTACATGTTCGTTATGGCTTGTCACCACTTCCTCTCTTGTGCTAACCAACGTCAGAGCGATACTTACATCCAACGTTCTCAATTTTTATCAGCAAGATGGTGCCTGCATACAGTGTTACTCTATATACACTCCTGGAAATGGAAAAAAGAACACATTGACACCGGTGTGTCAGACCCACCATACTCGCTCCGGACACTGCGAGAGGGCTGTACAAGCAATGATCACACGCACGGCACAGCGAACACACCAGGAACCGCGGTGTTGGCTGTCGAATGGCGCTAGCTGCGCAGCATTTGTGCACCGCCGCCGTCAGTGTCAGCCAGTTTGCCGTGGCATACGGAGCTCTATCGCAATCTTTAACACTGGTAGCATACCGCGACAGCGTGGACGTGAACCGTATGTGCAGTTGACGGACTTTGAGCGAGGGCGTATAGTGGGCATGCGGGAGGCCGGGTGGACGTACCGCCGAATTGCTCAACACATGGGGCGTGAGGTCTCCACAGTACATCGATGTTGGCGCCAGTGGTCGGCGGAAGGTGCACGTGCCCATCGACCTGGGACCGGACCGCAGCGACGCACGGATGCACGCCACGACCGTAGGATCCTACGCAGTGCCGTAGGGGACCGCACCGCCACTTCCCAGCAAACTAGGGACACTGTTGCTCCTGGGGTATCGGCGAGGACCATTCGCAACCGTCTCCATGAAGCTGGGCTATGGTCCCGCACACCGTTAGGCCGTCTTCCGCTCACGCCCCAACATCGTGCAGCCCGCCTCCAGTGGTGTCGCGACAGGCGTGAATGGAGGGACGAATGGAGACGTGTCGTCTTCAGCGATGAGGGTCACTTCTGCCTTGGTGCCAATGATGGTCGTATGCGTGTTTGGCGCAGTGCAGGTGAGCGCCACAATCAGGACTGCATACGACCGAGGCACACAGGGCCAACACCCGACATCATGGTGTGGGGAGCGATCTCCTACACTGGCCGTACACCACTGGTGATCGTCGAGGGGACACTGAATAGTGCACGGTACATCCAAACCGTCATCGAACCCATCGTTCTACCATTCCTAGACCGGCAAGGGAACTTGCTGTTCCAACAGGACAATGCACGTCCGCATGTATCCCGTGCCACCCAACGTGCTCTAGAAGGTGTAAGTCAAGTACCCTGGCCAGCAAGATCTCCGGATCTGTCCCCCATTGAGCATGTTTGGGACTGGATGAAGCGTCGTCTCACGCGGTCTGCACGTCCAGCACGAACGCTGGTCCAACTGAGGCGCCAGGTGGAAATGGCATGGCAAGCCGTTCCACAGGACTACATCCAGCATCTCTACGATCGTCTCCATGGGAGAATAGCAGCCTGCATTGCTGCGAAAGGTGGATATACACTGTACTAGTGCCGACATTGTGCATGCTCTTTTGCCTGTGTCTATGTGCCTGTGGTTCTGTCAGTGTGATCATGTGATGTATCTGACCCCAGGAATGTGTCAATAAAGTTTCCCCTTCCTGGGACAATGAATTCACGGTGTTCTTATTTCAATTTCCAGGAGTGTATATAGAGTATGTTGAACAAGCAGGAGAAGGATACCAAAAAAGAAATTTAGAAGGGGACTAAAATACAGCGAGAAGAAATGAAAATTGTGGTATTCGACGATTACATAGTAATTTTAACACAAACTCAAATGTTAGAGCTCCATGACAGATTTTGTCTTACACTGACACGCGGCATTTTCTTCAGTCATAAGTCTTCTCACTGGCTTCATGCGACCCGTGACGAATTCCTTTCCTATGTCAACCTCATAATATCTGAGTAGCATTTGCAATCTACGTCCTCAACTATTTGCTGGATGTATTCCCATCTATGTCTTCCTCTACAGTTTTAGCCATCTGCAGCTCCCTCTAGCACCATGGAACTCATTCCCTGATGTATTAACAGATGTCCTATCATTCTGTCCCTTCTCCTTGTCAGTGTTTTCCACATATTCCTTTCCTCTCCGATTCTGCGCAGAACCTCTTCATTTCTTACCCTGTCAGGCCACCTGATTTTCAGCATTCGTCTCTAGCATCATATCTCAAATACTTCGATTCTCTTCCGTTCCGGTTTTCCCACAGTTCATTTTTTCCTACCATACGATGCTATGTTCCAAAAGCACATTCTCGGAAATTTCTTCCTCAAATTAAGGCCTATGTTTGATACTAGTAAACTTGTCTTTCCCAGGAATACCCTTTTTGCCAGTGCTAGTCTGCTTTTGACGTTCTCCGTGCTTCATCTACTTCGTGACCATCAATTCTGATGTTAAGTTTCTCGCTGTTCTCATTTCTGCTATTTCTCATTACTTTCGTCTTTTTTCGATTAACTCTCAATCCAAATTATACTATCCGTTCCATTCAGCAGATCATGTAAATTCTTCTTCACTTTTATTCAGGATAGCAATGCAATCAGCGAATCGTATCACTGACGTTCTTTCACCTCGAATTTTAGTTCCACTCCTGAAACTTTTCTTTATTTCCATTATTCGTTCTTCAATGTACAGATTGAACAGTAGGGGCGAAAGATTACATCTTTCTCTTACAACCTTTTTATTCCGAGCATGTCGTTCTTGGTCGTTCACTATTATTATTTCCTCTTGGCTCTTCTGCCTATTGTGCATTACCCATCTCTCCCTGTAGATTACCCCTATTTCGCTCAGACTTTAGAACATCTTGCAGCATTTTTCCAGGTCGACATATCCTATGAACGTGTCTTGATTTCCTTCAGTCTTGCTTCCATTACCAAGTGCATCAGAATCGCCTCTCTAATGCCTGTACCTTTCCTAAATACAAACTGATCGTCGCCTGACACATCGTAAATTTTCTTTTCTGTTCCTCTATATATTATTTTGGTCATGAAATTGGATGTAGGAGCTGCTAAGCTGATTTCGCGATAGTTCTCACACCTGTCATCTATGGCAGTCTTTGGAATTGTGTGGATGATATTTTTCCGAAAGTTAGATGATATGTCGGCAGACTCATACATTCTACACATTAATGTGAATAGTCGTTTTGTTGCCACTTCCTCCAATGACTTTAGAAATTCTGATGGAATGTTATCTATTCCTTCTGCGTTTCCCAAATATACCTCTTGTGATTCTTGAACAGAATATACGTTATTACAAGCTGAAATTTACTACGCAACTCAATTAGTCTTTCTTTTCTTTCTTTCCTTGTCCCGAGCCCATGTTCTGCTACATCCTTTTCTTCTACGCGCTACCCCACAACAGAATTCCAGTCTCCGTAACGTATTAGGTTTTCATGCCACTTTATGTACTGTATTAGCGTTTCAATATCTTCATATACCTTCTGTATCTCTTCCTTTGCAGCCTGCGACCTCGGCATGTATACCTGAGCTATCGTTGTTGGTGAATGTTCGCTGGCGATTCTGATAAGAACAACCCTATATTTGAACTCTTCACAGCAACAAACCCTCAGCCCTTTCTCCCTATTCATAACGAATCCTATTCCTGTTATGCCATTTTCTCCTGCTGTTGGTGTGCTCATATGTCCAGAAATGCTTGTCTTCTTTCCATTTCACTTCACTGATCTCCACTATAACCAGATTGAGCCTTTTCATTTCCCTTTTCAGATTTACTAGCCTCCCTACCACGTTCAAGCTTCTACCATTCCACGTCCCGGCTCGTAGAACGTTATCCGTTCGTTGATTTATCAATCTCCCCTTTTCAGGTTTACTACCTTCCCTACCAGGTTCAAGCTTCTGACATTCCACGCCGCGGCTCGTAGAACGTTATCCTTTAGTTGATTTATCAGTCTTTTTCTCATGGTCACCTCCCTCTTGTCCGCCCCCGGTAGCTCAGTAGTCAGCGCGACAGATTGTCAATCCTAAGGGCCCGGGTTCGATTCCCGGCTGGGTCGGAGATTTTCTCCGCTCAGGGACTGGGTGTTGTATTGTCCTAATCCTCATCATTTCATTCCCATCGACGCGTAAGTCGACGAAGTGGCGTCAAATCGAAAGACTTGCATCCAGCGAACGGTCTACCAGACGGGAGGCCCTATTCACACGACATTCATTTACCTCCCTCTTGGCAGCCCACTTCCGAGATCATTACTTGTAAGGGTAACAGTCTGGATGATTGACTGATCTGGCCTTGCAACACTAACCAAAACGGCCTTGCTGTGCCGGTACTGCGAACGGCTGAAAGCAAGGGGAAACTACAGCCATGATTTTTCCCGAGGGCATGCAGCTTTACAGTATGGCTAAATGATGATGGCGTCCTCTTGGGTAAAATATTCCAGAGGTAAAATAGTCCCCCATTCGGATCTCCGGGCGGGGACTACTCAAGAGGACGTCGTTATCAGGAGAAAGAAAACTGGAGTTCTACGGATCGGAGCGTGGAATGTCAGATCCCTTAATCGGGCAGGTAGGTTAGAAAATTTAAAAAGGGAAATGGATAGGTTGAAGATAGATATAGTGGGAATTAGTGAAGTTCAGTGGCAGGAGGAACAAGACTTTTGGTCAGGTGATTACAGGGTTATAAATACAAAATCAAATAGGGGTAATGCAGGAGTAGGTTTAATAATGAATAAGAAAATAGGAGTGCGGGTTAGCTACTACAGACAGCATAGTGAACGCATTATTATGGCCATGATAGACACAAAGCCCATGCCTACTACAGTAGTACAAGTTTATATGCCAACTAGCTCTGCAGATGATGAAGAAATTGATGAAATGTATGACGAGATAAATGCAATTATTCAGGTAGTGCAGGGAGACGAAAATTTAATAATCATGGGTGACTGGAATTCGAGAGTAGGAAAAGGGACAGAAGGAAACATAGTAGGTGAATATGGATTGGGGCTAAGAAATGAAAGAGGAAGCCGTCTGGTAGAATTTTGCACAGAGCATAACTTAATCAAAAGCTAACACTTGGTTCAAGAGTCATAAAGGAAGGTTGTATACATAGAAGAATCCTGCTGATACTAGAAGGTGTCAGATAGATTATATAATGGTAAGACAGAGATTTAGGAACCAGGTTTTAAATTGTAAGACATTTCCAGGGGTTATGAACTGTATATTAAAACTGAAGAAACTGCAAAAAGGTGGGAATTTAAGGAGATCGGACCTGGATAAACTGACTAAACCAGAGGTTGTACAGAGTTACAGGGAGAGCATAAGGGAACAATTGACGGGAATGGGGGAACGAAATACAGTAGAAGAAGAATGGGTAGCTCTGAGGGATGAAGTAGTGATGGCAGCAGATGATCAAGTAGGTAAAAAGACGAGGGCTAGTAGAAATCCTTGGGTAACAGAAGAAATATTGAATTTAATTGATGAAAGGAGAAAATATAAAAACCCAGCAAATGAAGCAGGCAAAAGGCAATACAAACGTTTCAAAAATGAGATTGACAGGACGTGCAAAATGGCGAAGCAGGGATGGCTAGAGGACAAATGTAAGGATGTAGAGGCTTATCTCACTAGGGGTAAGATAGATACTGCCTACAGGAAAATTAAAGAGACCTTTGGCTAAAAGAGAGCCACTTGTATGAATATGAAGAGCGTTGATGGAAACCCAGTTCTAAGCAAAGAAGGGAAAGCAGAAAGGTGGAAGGAGTATATAGAGGGTCTATATAAGGACGATGTACTTGAGGACAATATTATGGAAATGGAAGAGGATGTAGATGAAGATGAAATGGGAGATACGATAGTGCGTGAAGACTTTGACAGAGCACTGAAAGACCTGAGTCGAAACAAGGCCCCGGGAGTAGACAACATTCCATTCGAACTACTGACCGCCTTGGGAGAGCCAGTCCTGACAAAACTCTACCATCTGGTGAGCAAGATGTATGAAACAGGCGAAATACCCTCTGACTTCAAGAAGAATATAATAATTCCAATCCCAAAGAAAGCAGGTGTTGACAGATGTGAAAATTACCGAAATATCAGTTTAATAAGTCACAGCTGCAAAATACTAACGCGGATTCTTTACAGACGAATGGGAAAACTGGTAGAAGCCGAACTCGGCGAATATCAGTTTGGATTCCGCAGAGATGTTGGAACACGTGAGGCAATACTGACCCTACGACTTATCTTAGAAAATAGATTAAGGAAATGCTAACCTACATTTCTAGCATTAGTAGACATAGAGAAAGCTTTTGACAATGTTGACTGGAATACTCTTTTTCAAATTCTAAAGGTGGCAGGGGTAAAATACAGGGAGCGAAAGGCTATTTAATATTTGTACAGAAACCAGATGGCAGTTATAAGAGTCGAGGGGCATGAAAGGGAAGCAGCGGTTGGGAAGGGAGTGAGACAGGGTTGTAGCCTGTCTCCGATGTTATTCAATTTGTATATTGAGCAAGCAGTATCTAACATTCTGCGTGGTGTCTGTCTGTTCTATATCGTGTCTCCCTACCACTTTCGCGCAACGACGCTCTGAGCTTGTTTTTTTAGGGAATTGACTAGTTTGAACCTGGGACCTGTTGCTGGTAAGGAGACGCCAGACCACACATGACATGTAGAATTCAGAAGAGTTCAGTGAGACTAGCGATGATATAACCAAATACTTAATGATTTCAGCGTTAGCACCACTGCACTCCCTGTAAAAGAATCTTAATACTAACTAAATTTAGTGGAAGGGGTTCAAGGCTTTCCTGTTTTTAGTTAGCTGGTAAAATAGCGTCGAAAAAGCAGTTAAGTTTACCATTGGAAATTTTATTCTACTCACAAAACATTGTTTATAAATTGCACTATTGATAAAACGAAATGTTTTAATACAGGATGGTAAAAACCAACTGCGTTCAACAAAAATGTGAACGAATATTCCCTGAATGGGTTTCCAAGTTCTACAATGGATCAAAGGATGACCTATGCCATATCACATCTATAATCTAGGTTTAAATTAAGTTTCACAAAAGAGAAAACTATCAAAATGGTCTGCAGTGACCCTCAATTATCTTTAATTTCTTGTCTAACTTGTCGTAAAATTCAGTGGCTGATGTGGCTTCTCAATAACTGTATAACAGAAAAATCATCGTGTTTCATGTTTTTACTTCAAGTGGCAAATGTGAACACCATGAGCTTTAATTTACGATCGACACTAGTATTGCGCAAAAAGGGGGTGTAACAGATGAGACTTCTGCTGTTCTGAGTGATGCTTTATGCGCTGTTATGCGGCATCGCGTGCGTTCATTACCTTATCGGTGTTCGTCAGGGGGCGGCGGGCAGCACAGCTCCACTCAACTAGTCGTCTCAGAAGCAACTCCACTAACTTCTCCTTACTACAATTTACCAAAGTTGGTTTAAAAAAACTATCTGGCTGTGTTTTCATCTGACCAATCAGGGTCTCAATGTTAACCTCAAGCTCCGCCTACAAAAATTCTGTCCATCCAATGAGAAACGTTATACTTTTCGTGGTGGGGCAATGTTTCTAAAGTTTGCAACGTAACAGAGATGCGAAAAAGTCTTACGTTAAAACTTGTGGCTGGGGTGTGTCCCTTTTTTGTGTTATCGTAAGATCTATACTGTTTACCTGGAGGGCTCTAGCTTTTAACATGGGCTGGGAGGTGTCCTAGTGGTTAGCTGGCGACGTGGGTGTCCGCCCCTTAGGGCCTTCTAGCTTAACACGGTTCTGCTCTCGGCTTCTGTTCTCGTTTATCCCCTCGGGACTGCGTCTGTCTCACGGTGGGAAGGTATGACATGCATTTAGGCATTTTTGTGGCAGTCTGTTGTATTCCATTTGCTCACTCGTTACTCGTATTAGTTTGGTTAATTTAATGTCACGATTTATTCGGAGCTGTGTGACATACTACTGGATTTGCTTATCATGTCAGGGTTTTCATGGAAGGAGTTGGATTTGCCTGACACCTTACCTATCACCACCCTTCGAACTTAATTTTTGCACTGAAGTTAGGCAATGATGGGAACAATATTTTATGCTATTATAATAATTATTTTTTAATTATTTTCTTTCTTTATTTAATTGTGAAGTTTGTTTTTTAAGAAGTTTGTTATCGAAAGTGAGGAGTCTTTCACATCGATTATCTTAGAAATATTGTTTTTATAAATGTATTAATGAAGTAAAATCTATTCCTAACACATTTTCTAAATATCATGTACAAGTAAAATGTTTTTGTTTCTGGACACTCATTTCAACATTGTTACACTAACAAATAAGAATTATTTCCAAGAATTGCTTTGACAAAGAAATATACATACATAAGTATTGAGATATTATCCTAACAAATGGTACAAATGTTAAAAAAAAGGGAAAACATCCAACAAGATAATTTTTTATTCTTTGTTTTTATAAGGAGAAAATAAGTGAAATATAGTTATTCTTTTATTTTTATGAGGAGAAAATAAGTGGCATATAGTTTTAGTGTTTATTATGCCTTACTTTTGTTCGTTACATACCGTGCATTTCAAAACTAATGACTTATTTTTATCGATAATCTATTTTTGACTTAAGTCCATAGTCAATGACTGTTATTTTGTAGTTTATTAGCTGTCTGGTGTGCTTAACTTACACTCCTGGAAATGGAAAAAAGAACACATTGACACCGGTGTGTCAGACCCACCATACTTGCTCCGGACACTGCGAGAGGGCTGTACAAGCAATGATTACACGCACGGCACAGCGGACACACCAGGAACCGCGGTGTTGGCCGTCGAATGGCGCTAGCTGCGCAACATTTGTGCACCGCCGCCGTCAGTGTCAGCCAGTTTGCCGTGGCATACGGAGCTCCATCGCAGTCTTTAACACTGGTAGCATGCCGCGACAGCGTGGACGTGAACCGTATGTGCAGTTGACGGACTTTGAGCAAGGGCGTATAGTGGGCATGCGGGAGGCCGGGTGGACGTACCGCCGAATTGCTAAACACGTGGGTCGTGAGGTCTCCACAGTACATCGATGTTGTCGCCAGTGGTCGGCGGAAGGTGCACGTGCCCGTCGACCTGGGACCGGACCGCAGCGACGCACGGATGCACGCCAAGACCGTAGGATCCTACGCAGTGCCGTAGGGGACCGCACCGCCACTTCCCAGCAAATTAGGGACACTGTTGCTCCTGGGGTATCGGCGAGGACCATTCGCAACCGTCTCCATGAAGCTGGGCTACGGTCCCGCACACCGTTAGGCCGTCTTCCGCTCACGCCCCAACATCGTGCAGCCCGCCTCCAGTGGTGTCACGACAGGCGTGAATGTAGGGACGAATGGAGACGTGTCGTCTTCAGCGATGAGAGTCGCTTCTGCCTTGGTGCCAATGATGGTGGAATGCGTGTTTGGCGCCGTGCAGGTGAGCGCCACAATCAGGACTGCATACGACCGAGGCACACAGGGCCAACACCCGGCATCATGGTGTGGGGAGCGATCTCCTACACTGGCCGTACACCACTGGTGATCGTCGAGGGGACACTGAATAGTGCACGGTACATCCAAACCGTCATCGAACCCATCGTTCTACCATTCCTAGACCGGCAAGGGAACTTGCTGTTCCAACAGGACAATGCACGTCCGCATGTATCCCGTGCCACCCAACGTGCTCTAGAAGGTGTAAGTCAAGTACCCTGGCCAGCAAGATCTCCGGATCTGTCCCCCATTGAGCATGTTTGGGACTGGATGAAGCGTCGTCTCACGCGGTCTGCACGTCCAGCATGAACGCTGGTCCAACTGAGGCGCCAGGTGGAAATTGCATGGCAAGCCGTTCCACAGGACTACATCCAGCATCTCTACGATCGTCTCCATGGGAGAATAGCAGCCTGCATTGCTGCGAAAGGTGGATATACACTGTACTAGTGCCGACATTGTGCATGCTCTGTTGCCTGTGTCTATGTGCCTGTGGTTCTGTCAGTGTGATCATGTGATGTATCTGACCCCAGGAATGTGTCAATAAAGTTTCCCCTTCCTGGGACAATGAATTCACGGTGTTCTTATTTCAATTTCCAGGAGTGTATTTAGTTTTTCACATGTTTCTTTTGCACAATTCCTACATCACATTATTTGATTTCACACTCTCCTATGAATGTTTAAGCATGAGGTTGGCAAATGTTTTTGCACTAAGGTGATGGACTTGAGCGAGATGGATGTGGGCAAGTATTTGATGTACAGCTTGGTTCGTCGTTCCTTGTTGGCTTTGCAAGTGTGTGTTGCTGTTGTGGAGGTCCCATAATGGAATGTAGCTGTGAGTGCAGAATCTCGTGTTTTACTGGCTTTGTATGCGTGAAAGTCATCGTTATGTGTCGCTGAAAGCGGTCGTTTTTCGTTATAATACTTTGCAGACAACTGGTTTACAATAGGATAGGGATTTGGGAAGGTATGTCATCTATTCTTCACCCATCTTCTTTCTTGGTCTCAATCTCGTGAAACTTCAACTTCTGTTCTTCCTGCTTTTTCTCTGCTTATTATTTGATTCTTGGTTCTTCTCTGGGCAGGATATAGAAATATTTATTGATAACTACTCGCTTTGAAGTTCTCCTCTTAGTAACAGTTTGATAAATTGTTTGGGCGTGTCATTTTTACTTTGTGGAAGTTTTCTTCAGTTTCGTGCATCAGTGTGCTGTTTAATAGCAGTAGTGTGACTTTTACACATATTTTTTTGCCAGTGGTGGCTTGCCTAAGCGGTCTTCTCGTCCGGCCGTTTTTTGCTCGCTCCGCTGGTGGGGGTGTTCCGGGGTTTATGAGCGGTGAAAGTCTGGTGTTTGCTTGTCAGTCCCTGCACCGGTCCCTTCTGGCGTTCGGTGTCCTGTCGTGTCTCTGCAGGGTTCCGCCACTATGTGGTTTCGTGTTCTGTCCCAGCAGGGTTCCACTTAGCAGGCAGATTTATTACCCACTTCCGATACAAGAGCCCTCTGTTGGTCTCGCTGTCCTTTCCCTACTCTCGAAGCTTCTGTCTTGTAGGAATCGTGT
Source organism: Schistocerca nitens (assembly GCF_023898315.1). Taxonomy (NCBI): domain Eukaryota; kingdom Metazoa; phylum Arthropoda; class Insecta; order Orthoptera; family Acrididae; genus Schistocerca; species Schistocerca nitens. The sequence goes on along the minus strand of NC_064617.1, from coordinate 418,274,621 downwards.
CTTGCTAATTACATCCTTTGCTTTCTTGATACTTCTCGCGTTGCAGATTGTGGGTCGTTGCATCTGGTCTTTGCTGGAGTTTTTACAATGGTTCTTATAAAAAGTTTTACTTATATTCATCTAACATACGTCTAGTACCCACATGGTTTTACGCCATTTTAAAAAGCTTTACACATTTCGGCACCCTTTCCATGTTACAAGTCTAAGATTTTTTAGTCTTAACTTATATGAGAAACCTCAAATTCGTTTTTTATTTTTGTGTAGTGTCGTGGTGTATAGCATTTTAGTATTTCATGCTGTTAAACTAACTACGCTTTATCCCTTCACCTTAATCTATGGTACTATTGGTGTTATTTTGATTTTTGTTTTTATTGAAACTACTTTCTTTTTCCCACCTTCCTCTCTCTTCATTCTTCTTTCTCCTGACGATCTTGTCTGCAACATAATCTTGAAATATTGTGCTGATTATTTACCAGTAATAAAATTAATCTTCAAACTTGTACTGAAAGTGTTTTATACTGCCAGTCTTAGGTAAAAGTACCTCTGCTTTATCTCGTAAAATACCCTCTAATTCTCTTTTACTGTGTTCCGAAATACCTTGAACTTGAAATTTTTCGTCGATTTCTTTATGGACATCTAACATGAGTTGAGGCGATTTCCCCTTTTGTGCATAACATTCTAATTCTTCATCCTATTTATCTTGCATCATTCTTAATTGTTTGTTTATAACTGGTTTTTCTTCTAATTTTAGCTTTTGCTCAAAGAGAAGTGTGACATTCCCGAATGTTACGCTACCTTTCCCCATACCTATTATCGCTTTGTCTCTCATTTAAAAAATCTGCACCTATAATCAAATCTACAGTTAGTTTAGGTATGATCACGAAGTTGGCTTCGATCTTTTGACCTTGGCACGAAAGAGTTAACCTTGTTTGTCTTGTAACTTCCGCAGCATTGTTTCTAATAGGACCTCTTTCTTTAACCTTACGTGTTTTCAGAACTGGCAATTCCTCATTGGCATTACACTGCATGAATAAATTTTCTGAGACTGCAGTCAGTTCAATTCCACTATCAATTACAATATTGACTGGGATATGCTTTACCATGGCCTTCACAATTGGTTGAATTTGAAAGGGTTGGTTCTGTTCTTCTTCTTCTTGCATCAACGAATCCTCAACTGAATCATACATGAGGCTTTTTAGGAATTACCCTTGTGAATTCGAACTTTCTTTAGGATAAGCTTCGACTGCTACTTCTCTCTCTTTTATATCCTCTTCTCTATTTCTTCCTTCATTTACGCTTTCTTCAACATCCTCTACTTTTTCCTCATCCTCGTCTATCTTCTCCTTCTTCGTCGCTACTTCCACATAATCGCCTCTAAATGCTCTAAATATAGTTTCATAACTTCCTTCATTATATACGTTGGGTTTTGTGCCCACTCGTAACTTATTTTCAACTTCTGTCTACTGCGCTTTATCCTCATTGAATTAGATTTCCCTGGTTTCCATCTCAAATAGCTCTGCAATACGCATTACTTCGTCGTTTCCTTCTATATTCGTTGTGCATGCCTCTGGTAATTCTTGTTGCGAAGTTACCACATGGTTCGAAATTATTGTTTCTTCGTACTGTGTCTTGTGGATTCCACTGCTTTTTGCTTTCGTTTTCACGTGCGCTTCGTCTGTTTCTTGCGTCATCTTTCGAAAACATGAACTCTAGTTCCCTTAGAATACCTTTAAATGCTTCGACGTCATTGCCTCCGCGACATACTAATGATTGCTGGTATTTCAATGGTAGCTTCATCGCGCATAATTTAATCAACTCTCCGTCACTGTATGGTACATCTAAGCATTGATTTTTCTTTGCCATTAATTCGAAAAATTTCACGGGACTCTTCTCTCCTGAATTTTCAAAATACGGGTTCTGTAATAATTCGTACTTCACTCTGTTCTGTGCTTCGCTGGACCAATATCGTGAGAGAAATTTCTCTCTGAAATCTTCGTACGATCAGCATGTCGCTGCAACATTATGCATGGTTTCTGCGACTGTTCCTGACATGTGTGCACATATAAAGTCTAATTTGTGTGCTAGCGTCCAGTGTTCTGGTAATCCTGCTCGGAATTGATCAATAAAAGTTCGTGGATGTAATGAGTTTCTTTCTCTAAAGTGTTGAAATTTTCTGACTGTGAGAAAATGATCGTTGTCGTACTTCGTCATAGTTCCATATGAAATTCGCGATTCTTCGCCACTTTTGTTTCTGGTCATTTCTCCCGTCGTTCTTTCCGGTTGTGGTAGATCCATTGGATATTGTCCACTGTAACTTTCGCCTACCCTTGCGTAGTATCGTTGGAGTGGTACGCAATAATTTTCTTCCATCGGTTGTGAACGTGTAGCTGAATGCATTGCACTGTACTCTTCGCGACCTGGCTTTCGATTGTCAGGTATTGGTTGGGTATCTTGTCTGGCTAACCTTGCTGCTTCATTGCACGATCAAAACTGTCTTGAAACATACATTTGTGGTTCCCCATGTGTTTGTGATGACGTTTGTTCATCAAGAATTTCGAAACGTGTTTGTTGCTGTGCAGGCTGTCTGATTTCACGTATGTTACTTTCCGCCTGTGATTGGAATCGCAAATGCGTAAAATCTTCGTTAATTGCTTGTTTTTCTGGTGCTGTTACAGATACGGATGTGGTTGCAGACTCTGTGCTTGTTCGATCCTGTTCACTACGCTCTTCAATGGTTTGCAACAACTCTGTTCGCAATTTCTGAAATTGTCGCTTCGTTTGCGCTTCTATTTTGACTATGCGGTTATCATACACTCCTGGAAATTGAAATAAGAACACCATGAATTCATTGTCCCAGGAAGGGGAAACTTTATTGACACATTCCTGGGGTCAGATACATCACATGATCACACTGACAGAACCACAGGCACATAGACACAGGCAACAGAGCATGCACAATGTCTGCACTTGTACAGTGTATATCCACCTTTCGCAGCAATGCAGGCTGCTATTCTCCCATGGAGACGATCGTAGAGATGCTGGATGTAGTCCTGTGGAACGGCTTGCCATGCCATTTCCACCTGGCGCCTCAGTTGGACCAGCGTTCGTGCTGGACGTGCAGACCGCGTGAGACGACGCTTCATCCAGTCCCAAACATGCTCAATGGGGGACAGATCCGGAGATCTTGCTGGCCAGGGTACTTGACTTACACCTTCTAGAGCACGTTGGGTGGCACGGGATACATGCGGACGTGCATTGTCCTGTTGGAACAGCAAGTTCCCTTGCCGGTCTAGGAATGGTAGAACGATGGGTTCGATGACGGTTTGGATGTACCGTGCACTATTCAGTGTCCCCTCGACGATCACCAGTGGTGTACGGCCAGTGTAGGAGATCGCTCCCCACACCATGATGCCGGGTGTTGGCCCTGTGTGCCTCGGTCGTATGCAGTCCTGATTGTGGCGCTCACCTGCACGGCGCCAAACACGCATACGACCATCATTGGCACCAAGGCAGAAGCGACTCTCATCGCTGAAGACGACACGTCTCCATTCGTCCCTCCATTCACGCCTGTCGCGACACCACTGGAGGCGGGCTGCACGATGTTGGGGCGTGAGCGGAAGACGGCCTAACGGTGTGCGGGACCGTAGCCCAGCTTCATGGAGACGGTTGCGAATGGTCCTCGCCGATACCCCAGGAGCAACAGTGTCCCTAATTTGCTGGGAAGTGGCGGTGCGGTCCCCTACGGCACTGCGTAGGATCCTACGGTCTTGGAGTGCATCCGTGCGTCGCTGCGGTCCGGTCCCAGGTCGACGGGCACGTGCACCTTCCGCCGACCACTGGCGACAACATCGATGTACTGTGGAGACCTCACGCCCCACGTGTTGAGCAATTCGGCGGTACGTCCACCCGGCCTCCCGCATGCCCACTGTATGCCCTCGCTCAAAGTCCGTCAACTGCACATACGGTTCACGCCCACGCTGTCGCGGCATGCTACCAGTGTTAAAGACTGCGATGGAGCTCCGTATGCCACGGCAAACTGGCTGACACTGACGGCGGCGGTGCACAAATGCTGCGCAGCTAGCGCCATTCGACGGCCAACACCGCGGTTCCTGGTGTGTCCGCTGTGCCGTGCGTGTGATCATTGCTTGTACAGCCCTCTCGCAGTGTCCGGAGCAAGTATGGTGGGTCTGACACACCGGTGTCAATGTGTTCTTTTTTCCATTTCCAGGAGTGTATATTTTCAGCGCTGCTTTTGCGATACGTTTGTGTAACACTCTGTTTTCAACAACTTCACGTGGTGTACCTGCTGCTTATCTAGTAATTTCGTTTATCTGTTTCTCTAGTTTCTTGACTTCTCCCTGGGTGTTGTTACGTAATGTTTTGATCTCGTCCTGAATGTCATTACGCAATGTTTGTACGTCCGTTTGTACCTTATCAATGTCTGTTCTCAATTGATTGTGACCTGTTATTAAGTTTCCTATCACTTCTCGAGATTCTTTTGCCTCGTCTTCAATATGACTTAGGTGTAACTGAATTTTTTTGTTTTGTTCTTTAATCGCACGCATTTGTCTCGCGGTTTCTGCATTCTGAATTTGAATTTGGTTCGCTATGTCTTTATTTGCCTTGTCATGGTTTCCGTAATTTGTTGTAATACTTCTGCCAGATTGGTGGGTCCTATTGCGTTTTCTTCCGACGTCCTACGCTCTGTGATTTCGCCCAAGTGATGGTTCGCAACCGATTGCATTGAACTGTGCTGTGACACGTTTCTGCTCGCATTCCTTGTGCTCTGTGGTGAGGGAGCTCTGATTACTTGTACTATGGGTTCTACGTACTCAAGACGCAAGTTAGAATCCTCATCGACTGCCTCTCTACTTTCCTGCTCCTCTGTCGTATGCTGACTTATGTTTTGTATGCCTTGACGTACATTATCCTCGTTATGAAGCGTTATATGTCCTATTTCTCGCGATACTGCATCATCTGTTGTACTGTCCTCTATTCTCTGTCCATCTTCATGCTGGGTCTCTACCTCAATTCGGTCAAGATCTCGATTTGTCATTGCTAATCTTTCCGAATCCCTTATTTTCTGTTTTAAAAGCAAATCACGCGCCCTACTTCGAGTCAACATGCGCTCATACGATCTCACGCGTTTCATAAACTTTCTGTTCACACGACTTGACAAACCATTCACTTATTTGTTGGGTCAGAACCAACTTGTCAACGATGTATCCGCCACCTGTGCGCTTGCATTGGAGAGAAAACTTAATTCTAACAATATTAAAATTCGTAAATTAATTATGCTATTGTCTCTGCCAGAATGTCTCACTTTTATTGAATACTTTCTTACTATCTATCGCTGCAGCTACTGTTTTCGACTATTTATAACTTTCAAAAACATTTTTTTGATTACGAAAATTTTTCAACAGGATATTTTTCTAACCTAGTTAGGCATGTGGTCGACCTTCAATCATGGTATTTTACCATCCTGGCAGGGTCGCCATTTTCTAAAATTCTGTGTGGTATCTGTTTGTTCTATATCGTGTCTCCCTACCACTTTCGCGCAACGACGCTCTGAGCGTGTTTTTTTGGGAATTGACTAGTGTGAACCTGGGACCTGTTGCTGGTAAGGAGACGCCAGACCACACATGACATGTAGAATTCAGAAGAGTTCAGTGAGACTAGCGATGATATAACCAATTACTTAATGATTTCAGCGTTAGCTCCACTGCACTCCCTGTAAAAGAATCTTAATACTAACTAAATTTAGTGGAAGGGGTTCAAGGCTTTCCTGTTTTTAGTTAGCTGGTAAAATAGCGTCGAAAAAGCAGTTAAGTTTACCATTGGAAATTTTATTCTACTCACAAAACATTGTTTATATATTGCACTATTGATAAAAGGAAATGTTTTAATACAGGATGGGTAAAACCAACTGCGTTCAACAAAAATGTGAACGAATATTCCCTGAATGGGTTTCCAAGTTCTACAAGGGATCAAAGGATGACCTATACCATATCACATCTATAATCTAGGTTTAAATTAAGTTTCACAAAAGAGAAAACTATCAAAATGGTCTGCAGTGACCCTCAATTATCTTTAATTACTTATCTAACTTGTCGTAAATTACAGTGGCTGATGTGGCTTCTCAATAACTATATAACAGAAAAATCATCGCGCTTCAGATTTTTACTTCAAGTGGCAAGTGTGAACACCATGAGCTTTAATTGACGATCGACTCTAGTATTACGCAATAAGGGGGTGTAACAGATGAGACTTCTGCAGTTCTGAGTGAAGCTTTATGCGCCGTTATGAGGCATTGCGTGCGTTCATTACCTTGTCAGTGTTTGTCAGGGGGCGGCGGGCAGCACAGCTCTGCTCACCTCACCGTCTCGGAGGCAACTCCCCTAAATTCTCCTTCCTACAATTTACCGAGTTGGTTTAAAAAAACTATCTGGCTGTGTTTTCATCTGACCAATCAGGGTCTCAATGTTAACCTTAAGCTCCGCCTACAAAAATTCTGTCTATCCAATGAGAAACGTTATACTTTTCGTGGTGGGGCAATGTTTCTAAAGTTTGCAACGTAACAGAGATGCGAAAAAGTCTTACGTTAAAACTTGTGGCTGGGGTGTGTCCCTTTTTTATGTTATCGTAAGATCTATACTGTTTACCTGGAGGGCTCTAGCTTTTAACATGGGCTAGGGGGTGGTCCTAGTGGTTAGCTGGCGACGTGGGTGTCCGCTCCTTAGGGCCTTCTAGCTTAACACGGTTCTGCTCTCGGCTTCTGTTCTCGTTTCTCCCCTCGGAACTGCGTCTGTCTCATGGTGGGAAGGTATGACATGCATTTAGGCATTTTTGTGCCAGTCTGTGATATTCCATTTGCTCACTCGTTACCTGTATTACTTTGGTTAATTTAATGTCACGATTTATTCGGAGCTATGTGACATACTACTGGATTTGCTTATCATGTCAGGGTTTTCATGGAAGGAGTTGGATTTGCATGACACCTTAGAAGTAAAGGAAACAAAAGAAAAATTAGGAGTATGTATTAAAGTCCAAGGAGAAGAAATAAAAACGTTGAAGTTCGCCGATGACATTGTAATTGTGTCAGAGACAGCAAAGGACTTGGAAGAGCATTTGAACGGAATGGACAGTGTCTTGAAAGGAGGATATAAGATTAACATCCTCAAAAGCAAACGAGGATAATGCAACGTAGTCGAATTAAGTCTGGTGATGCTGGGGGAATGAGATTAGGAAATGAGCCAGTTAAAGTAGAAAAGGAGGTTTTCTATTTGGGAAGCAAAATAACTGATGATGGTCGAAGTAGAGAGGATATAAAATGTGGAGTGGCAATGGCAAGGAAAGCGTTTCGGAAGAAGAGAAATTTGTTAACATCGAGTATAGATTTACGTGTCAGGTAGTCTTTTCTGAAAGTATTTGTATGGAGAGTAGCCATGTATGGAGGTGAAACATGGACGATAAATAGTTTGGACAGGAAGAGAATAGAGGCTTTCGAAATATGGTGCTACAGAAGAATGCTGAAGATTAGACGGGTAGATCAGATAACTAATGAGGAGGTATTGAATAGAATTGGGGAGAAGAGGAGTTTGTGGTATCACTTGACGAGAAGAAGGGACCGGTTTGTAGGACACGTTTTGAGGCATCAAGGGATCACAAATTTAGCATTGGAGGGCAACGTGGAGGTTAAAAATCGTAGAGGGAGACCAAGAGATGAATACACTAAGCAAATTCAGAAGGATGTAGGTTGCAGTAAGTACTGGGAGATGACGAAGCTTGCATAGGATAGAGTAGCATGGAGAGCTGCATCAAACCAGTCTCAGGACTGAAGACAACAACAACAACAACAACAACAACAACAACAACAGCAATTGGCAGTCCCCTTCCGAGATCCGAACGGGGGACTATTCCGGAATCTTTGGCCAACGGAGAGATCAACATGAGACTATTCCAATTACGGGCCACATATCCTGCGGATACACGCTGCGTGTCTTTAATGCAGTGGTTTCCATTGCCTTTTGCATTCTCATGCCGTTTATCATTACTGATTATTCCGCCTCTAGGATCGGTCGCTGTGGCCGAGTGGTTCGAGGCGCTTCAGTTGGGAACCGCGCTGCTGTACGGTCGCAGGTTCGAATCCTGTCTCTGGCATGGATGTGTGTGATGTCCTTAGGTCAGTTAGGTTTACGTAGTTCTAAGTATAGGGGACTGACGACGTCAGATGTTAAGTCCCATAGTGCTTAGAGCCATTTGAACCAGCTCTATGGGCAGTTTCCCACCCCTAGGATAAGAGAGTGCCCTGAACCTCTGTCCGCTCCTCGGCTGTCTTTGACAAGGAGGTCTTTGGTCGCCAATGCTGATGATTAATCAAAATTTAAGCGGTGGCAGTTTTCGAATCCGCGACCGAGAAGGTGTTGGTTACCAACCAGAGATTCTAGCACTGGTCCCTACGATGCTTTTACTATGCTCACCCACCAGTGCTGTGTATACCGACTATAACTATAATCCTTTATGCACTTATTAAATGTTCGTTGAGTTGTATCAGTAGGTCACTAATATCTTACTGTTCACAATAGTAAACCTATTTGTGTTAGTGACTTCTTCTTTCTGTTACAGATAGATGATCCCCTCTCATATTAATATTTTGAAATGCGTGGTGTTTTACCCATTTTCATGCTTTATTTGGAGTCTTGTATTAATTACCATTTCTGTAAGACGTTTCTGTTTGTTTGATATTATCATTTCCGTTAAATTAATATGTTTAATCATAAGGGATGCTTCTCTGTAGGTCGCCATAGATCGGACTCTAACATCCGGGGATATGGAAATGAGCACACATGACGATGTCTTTCGTGAAGGTACTTTTTTGGTCTACAGAAGTGACGACAAACTATACAGCCAGCAAGATAACAGAAGGTTTTGAATTGTTGTGCACCAAGCGAATGCAGATACTTAGTTCGAATATCTATGAAGAGTTACTCAACAGAATCTGGAGAAAAAAAAGTTATAGATCAATTTGACGAAAAGTAAGGATCAGTCGCCGGCTGCAGTCGCCGAGCGATTCTAGGCGCTTCAGTCCGGAACCGCGCTGCTGCTACGGTCGCCGGTTCGAATCCTGCCTCGGGCATAGATGTGTGTGATGTCCTTAGGTTATTTAGGTTTAAGTAGTTCTAAGTCTAGGGGACCGATTACCTCAGGTGTTAAGTCCCATAGTGCTTAGTGTCGCGCAGGATTAGCCTAGCGGTCTAAGGCGCTGCAGTCATGGACTGTGCGGCTGGTCCCGGCGGAGGTTCGAGTCCTCCCTCGGGCATGTGTATGTGTGTTTGTCCTTAGGATAGTTTAGGTTAAGTAGTGTGTTAGCTTAGGGACTGATGACCTTAGCAGTTAAGTCCCATAAGATTTCACACACACACACACAGTGCTTAGAGCCGTTTGAACCATTTGAGGTATAGGTCGGACAGGTCGATAGTATACATCCTGAGGCACTGCGAAAGAGTCAGTTTCGTAATGGAGACAGGTTTCGGGGATAGAAACTGTAGCGGGAGCCGAAAACTTGATTACAGTGATCACGGATGTAGATTACGTAGACTGAAATTACTATGTAGAGATGGAGAGACCTGCACTGGATTCTCCAGCGCGGAGAGGTGCATCGTCTGCTGAAGGCAACACACCTAAGCAGTACATTTAACGGCACGTGTTACTGTATTCTTTCTCACAGATGACGTTTCAACACAATTTGACAAATCAACCAGTAACGTCTTTTTAGGGTCCCGTACTTCAATCGGTACAAACGGACCCTTGCAGGATCACTTTGGTCACCCTCTTTCTGTCTGTCAGCCAGTCCGACTGTCAAGAACCCTTTTTCGCAGAACAATGAAATTTATGTCATGTACTAACGTTTATGATCCCTTGGCTGTGTGAAAAGTTTGTGCTTCTACGTCAATGAAATGACAAGATACTGCAATTTATGCCAAATATCTTGATACTTGAAACTCACTCATCGAAATCTTTAGCGTACTTCCTGTTGACCTAGAACTATGAAACTTGCCAAAAGCAATGTTTTACACTAGAACCATGGATAAAACATCCGACATTGTTAATTTGTATTTATAGCACACGAAAATTATGTTTTTCATTTGTTATCAGCGTGTCTGTCTGTTTGTCCGTGTGTGAAGACTCGCTTTTCTCGCAACTGGTTGACGTATGAAGGTAAAATTTTTGTCACTTACTATGGTTTACGGTCTCATGGAGGTATAATAAACTAATAAACATCAGTTGGGGGGGGGGGGTGACTGAATGCAATCAAAAGCCCTTCCGTTTATGACACACTCCGATACTCACAAACCCAGTCATTAAAACCTACAGGATACTTGCCCTTGACATATAATGAAATTTGTCAAGGAGAAAGGTTTCACGCTTGGTTTCATGTTGAAAGCATAGGAAAAAATCCGAAAATTGTTAATTTGTAATGATATCAGACGAAAATAATATCTCTTTTGTCATTTGTTATCCAACTGCAGACATGAAATTAAAACATTCTCCAAGTTCTTGGAATCCCTAGGGCCGGTATCTTGCTAGTGTCATTGTCGATAACAGGTAAAAATTTAAGAAATCATCGATTCCAGGAATGGATAAAAAATATATTTAACTAGGTTTGTGCAAAACCCTAAGCGCGCGTGTCCTACTCGCACCTGGTCATTTTTTTTTCACCTTGGTACAGCAGATGACAAACGATAAACTGTGAAGTTAACACGCTGAGAGTGATGTAACTGCTCCGGAGTATGTACGGGAAATACTGTCAATAAGTGACCCTAAAAAAGGGTAACAAATAATGTATGCGGTCGTACTTAGAATACATTTAAACAAACAGTACTCCATTGAGCAACATGTTTCATTCTACCAACGATATTCAGGTTCAACTTGGGTGCAACAGTCGACGTTAATGTACCAACGAACACAAGTCCTGAGAGAATTCGGTAAACTACTGTTCATCAATACTGCAGCGTCTGGAAGGATAGAAAGTAATATTATTTTACTTACTGTGTGTATACAGTATGCTAGCAAGGATACACAAATTTGTAGATGCAACATACGAAATTTAGTGAAAAAAAAAAACCACCAATTGTGGCAGCAGCAACGACACCTACCCAGTTGCGTATCGAGTCTGTCTGAGCTATGAGATGCAGGAACCTACGCAGTTGGAAAACTCTCTGTGTTCACCAATCGTCGTCGTCGTCGAGTGGAGGCACGTAGATCTATCGGCAACTGAAATTAGTATAAGGACTTCATTTATTTCCTCTTTCACAGGTGATGAACACTTTTAGGTTGTATAGGCTTCTATATGCTCGCACAAAGGGAATAAATTTGTGAGAGCAGTAATTTTTCTGCATCCACATTCTGTTGGTGCTTACTGTGCATGAATTGTGAAAGTTTACAAGTCGCCCGACTTGCCTCCTTCAGTTAATATGCTAACAAATCTGGTCCTCTTCCTGACTGGTTTGTTTGGTTTAGGGGAGGGAACCAAACAACGAGGTCATCAGTCCCCCTCGGATTAGGGAAAGACAAGGAAGTAAGACGGCGATGCCCTTTCAAAGGAACCGTCCCGGCATTTGCCTGAAGCGATTTACGGAAACCGCGGAAAACCTAAATCAGGATGACCGAACGCAGATTTGAACCGTCGTCTTACGAAATGCCGAGTCCAGTGTGCCAACCACTGCGCCATAATTACAGGACTTAATTCTGAGTATAGTATTTGATAAAAGTTCACTAGTTGTCTGTCTAAAGTTAAATGTGTCGCATCGTCCAAAGGAACTCGTCGGAATCTTGAAGAGTTGGTGAACGGCTGATGTACCCTACACTGGGGGTAGCGGGGCAGACCGCTCACCGCTCAGAGGGTTAAGCCCCTGGCTTATTAGTGCGGTGAAGCCAATCGAGTGCGGCTTGCGGGAAGGTCCTGTCACTCAAAAAAGTAAGGGATTATCGGTCTTGGGCCGTGCAGTACCGTCCGCAGCAGGGTAGCTGCCATTGAGTCTTAAGGGCTGGCCCACCACCTGATGACGTCTGGAAAGAAAATGTTCTTGAAGAGACCAGGACTGCTACTGTGGGAACACAACCTGGTGGAGTTCCCGACGCGTTCGCTTGGTGTTTGGAAATTCTGAGCGGTATAGAAAACGCTCTGCTTGATGTATTCCATTGTGGGAAATTACTTAACACTGTAGTTCCAAGCCGTTGGACAGAGGTAAATTACATTTTGCCTTATTGATGTTTGCTGCCGTGCTGGGGAATCGGTGCATGGACGCATGGTCAACAGCACTCTTGGATCAGTCGTCTTAGAGGCGACTTTATGTGCTTAGTCGCTGACGGGGAGATTATTCTGGTGTTCTGCGCTGGGACGTCGTCCTGACGACTTAGGGCAGTTCGTAGATTCCAGCCTGTTGCAAATCTCGTGCTGAGCCACATCCTCATGTCCATCGAGACGACAAAACATTGGTGAGCATATTGTGCAGCACCCTCTCGTTAGGTAGGAGTTTACCATTTTCTGAGGTTACACCGACGCCACAGTGTCGTTAAATTCCAGTTACCAATATTGGTTCTTTTAATTTTAATTCGGAAAACCAGCTATTGCATGGTAAATTCAGATTCGTGGGGTTTATTCACATCGTTGAAGGAATGTGCTGCTTGAATCCATTATCTTTTGACATCATAATTGTGCTGATTAATTGTCTATCATCTTAGATTCGTTGTGTGAATCTGCTGGTTTTCTTGTCTACGAAGACGATTTTTTTCTAATAATTCAACAATTACTTTTAAATTCAAATCAAAATAAAGTAGTGCTCCCTTCATCTTATTTTCACTACCAATTGGTTGTAAAATATATTTATTAACTCATTTTATAGCCATTCCCCATCTTAACACTCTTGTTAGGGCGAAATTTCACATAGCGTATCTCCAATGTGTTAAGTCTGGGGTCTTAAGGGGTGTTCTGAGATCAGATAGTATCTGGCTCCGGTAACGATTTCTAAATTTACAAACGCGGGGTTTTGCAATTGAAATCAATTTCTAGAAACTGTGATTCAAGAGAAAGAAGCCAGTTTATCAGCGTTCTCACATTACAACCCATGGGTGGTTGTACAAAAGAAGCCTAACCTTGGCACCACGTCGAACGTAAATTAACTTACACGCGCCGAGTATCAACAATCAAGCGGTTATCAAAGATTCAATCCCCAATCGCTTGTCTATCTGACAGTGAATACACTGTGTGACGGCGTCGTGTTCACTTGGGAAACATAGCTATTCCATTCCGAGTGGCGTCAGAAGCCCTCTATTTCTAACACAGAAATTATTTCTAACTAAATGCTCACTAGTGTGCTCAGTTTCGGCTACTGCCAGCTGTGTGTTCTACAAAAATACGGAAACGAATGTAATAATTTTGAGGTTTCCAGTTACCAGCGAGCATTTCTCACTAAATACGAAACTGATAATGCATTAGTAAGCATAAAAGTAGTAAAGAAAATAACGAACACACTTGTATTAAGTTCAGTATATTAGGATAGCTCAGCGCCCGCTGCTTTGCTCGTGTAGGCCTCCTGAAATATATTTGTTTTTGTTTAATCGAACTTTTATGTTATTCACCAATCTGACCACTTTCTAAGGTTTCCACGCTAATTAAGGCCTTATAAGCATGGTCTTTTCCGAATGTACTTCTGACCAAAAGGTAGCTGGAGTCCAATGTTTTTGTTAATCATGCCTTCTGCGTTCTTGTAAGTTCCATAGCAACTTTCATTCCCTAACAAATATTTCTTTACATCTAACAGAGAATTGATATATCAATTTTAAAACCTTTGCTCTAATTTTTTTTAATGAAACGAAATATTTTCTTAAGCATATTTCATCCCCTACTGCACTCCCTCAGGGTTAAATTTCCAGAAACACTACAACATGATTTTTTTTATTTCTAACCGACGAGTGAAATACCAGTTGTCATAGAGGTAACCTTAAAAATCCTTCAGCAGTTCTTTAGTAATTACTTATTTTTTAAAAAAAACTTTCACCCACTATTTTACTCAAAAATGGCTCTGAGCACTATGGGACTCAACTGCTGTGGTTATTAGTCCCCTAGAACTTAGAACTAGTTAAACCTAACTAACCTAAGGACATCACAAACATCCATGCCCGAGGCAGGATTCGAACCTGCGACCGTAGCGGTCTTGCGGTTCCAGACTGCAGCGCCTTTAACCGCATGGCCACTTCGGCCGGCCCACTATTTTACTCCCTTAGTGGTTGAATATCCCAAATTCTAAAATAGGAATATTTATTTTCTGTCTGAGTAACCAAATAACAATTTTCGTAATTCTGGCTTCAAAATTCGCTTAATAACGGTATATATTAAAAAAGTCTTTCATTCTCTGTTTCATCCATTTAGGAGTGGAATGTGACAATTGCTGCTACTGTTCAAAAATGTTGCCTTAAGAAAACTTTAGTAGTTCTTTAATAATGATATATTTTCAAAACTAGCCCTCACCCCTTAGTGTTAAATAACAAAAAATGCTGAAACACGTATTTCTTTATTTCTGACCACCAAATACCAATCTTCGTTGGTCTAGCTTCAAAATTGCCTTAATAGAGACATTTTTTAAAAAAAATACCTGTCATCCCCTATTTCACTCCCTTGGGGTTGAAATTCTGAAAAATACCTTATTCAACGACGCCTACTGTAAGAAATCCATACCTTCTCGATATTTCAAGAGTCTATCCGTAGCAGTTTAGGTTGGGCGACGATGAGTGAGTGAGTCAATCAGCAATTGGAAATATGTGGTAAGGTCTTACGAGACCAAACTGCTGAGGTCATCGGCCCCTAAGCCTACACACTACTTAATCTAACTAACTTACGCTATGGACAACACACACACCCATGCCCGAGGGAGGACTCGAACCTCCGACGAGGGGAGCCGCCTCAGACCGGGCGGCTAGCCCGCGCGGCCTCATTCAGTCAGTCAGGACAAACACAGAGATCTATCTTTCTGGCTGGTTAGAACAGTGACAAGCTTAACAACAATAAACCACTCTGGGCTGATTACGTTCATAGAACTAAATTTGTCGTGTGCCATCTAATCAGCATACGCGTGATACAGACTGAAAATGATCTTGTACTGCTCTTAAATTTCGGTCATATATTAACTGAGTAGAAAGTGATTATCCACGTCGTCTGATATGCAGGTATAGAGGCAAAGTTTTTAGCATGGAAACGTAGTTTTTTTTCTATGCACTCGTGTTGACGCTGTAATGAGCCAATGAACTTTCTTCAGGTATTAATATATCCTCAAATTTTAAACATGAAGCCAAATTGCAAAAAATAAGTAAGAGCCTTAAAAGGGATGAGTACCGATAGTGATGTACCAGGCTGCGTGGAGCGTGTATAAATAAACAAAAAGTGTCATGAGGAGATGCACCGTTGTATTTGAGAGAGTTGATAAACCATATGAAATTGAAATAAACATAAAATATGGTGTAGATGGAGGAACTGGAGGACTGAATTTGTCGTGAGCTGCAAAAGAACGTCTTTGTGTAAAATCTTTGGCTCAGTACTCTTACAGACTTTTCCACCGGTTTGTACCATAAATGGGTTAACGAGAAGTGGGAACTTAATTGAATACCTGAGTCTGTTGCTGGATTTATTAGTGGTCACCAGGAAGAGCAGTAGTTATGGAGGTTTTCAATTTTAAACTGATGTCTTCGGATGAAACATGACAGTCTCAGTGAAAAAAAGTTTGAAATATTTTAGTAATCAGTACTACAGACAGACTGTAAAAAAATTCAACAGCATACACAGCACGAAAGTGCTGTAAGAATTAAGAGTAATATGCGAACCTTCGTCTTTTATGCACTACATTCAAAAGTTAAAGAGAAAACTGAGGCAGACATACAGACATGAAGTACGCTCCACTGAGTAGCGTTTAGTGAACTGAAGGGTACAGGGAAAAAAAAAATATCCGCGTAAGTGCGGTTAGGACCCGCGCACCGAGGATTCTCCACAAAATCAATTATGTATATACAGTAAATAGTACATCCGTGCCTGGAATCAAGAACCTCGACGATGTTTATATAGATCTTGATACTGGCGAGATATCGGTGCCAGAAAGTCCAAGACTTGCAAGAACGACAAAAAATAAAAACTTTTTCGTGTGACATAATATCAAATGAACTATTTCCGGAATTGTTTGCTTTTCTTGCACTATGAAACCTTGCTTATTGCCAAATTTCACTATTCTATGTCACAGGATGTACCCTATAGGTTCTGATGAATGTGTTTGCGAGTGTTATGTATGAAACTGGCCGTATCTTTTGACGGCTTGGACTTAGAAGCATACGTTTAGTATTCCAAGGACTACTGACCTTAATATATGGCATATATTTCAACTTGATGCGTGCACCCGATCTTGTGAAAAAGAGGTCTTAACAGAGGGACAGACAGAAAAACAGTCACATTAAAAAATAACAAACAATAATTTTTCGCATGAGATAGTTGTAAATTAACAATTTAAGATTTTCTCCTATCCTTGTATTGTGAAACCTTGCTTACTGCTAAATTTCATGATTCTAGGACAACTGGAAGTATCCAGTAGTTTTTGATGAGTGAGTTTGCGAGTATCGAAATACGTGGCATAAATGGCCGTATTTTTTGTGCTTTGACTTAGAAGCCTAAATTGGGAACACCGCCCGGGTACAATAGACGTTAGTATGTGACATAAATTTCAACCTGACACGTTTACCCGTTACTGAGAAAAAGGACTCTTAACAGTCAGACAGATATACAAAAGACGGACGGACAATAAAGCGATCCTATAAAAGTCCTGTTTTTATTTGAGGTACGGATCTCTAAAATGTGGAATGAAACTGAACATGAATATTTTATGTATTGCCTGCTAGTCCCAACATACAGATATTCTTATGGTAAAAAAGAAACAGTTTCTTGTAGCTTCGTCAGAAAAGAGAGACACAACCTAAACACAGTAAGACTCTAACGTTAAAATGTTTTGTAACGGTGTAAAATTGCTTCAAACTGCAAACTGTTGTAAATTTTACATTCATAACCACTCATAAAAGCGTCCTTAACGTATTACTAAAAGTTTTTTTTTGCCTCTTGTTCCAGCTGACTTTTGCACTCTACGAAATTCCCGCGTACCGGATGAACAGCTTTCGAAACGCACCCTCCGATAAAAGTCGGCACATGGAATGGAATTTACGCACAGCATCGTAATGCGTCGTTGGCGAAGACTAGGAAATGGGATTATATGGCTCAAGTGACTTGCAGTGGACGAGGCCTGAATTTAACCTCTGCTGCAGGATTAAAATTTTCTGTGAGTGGCTGATGTGCAATGCAGAGTTTCTAACTTCGCTCAGTGAGTGCTTAGCGAGTTTATCATTCTCTTGAAGCGGCGGTGGCATGTGTTTTAACCCTACTGAATTTGTAGTTAGAGCCTTCTCTCCCACCACTGTACTACACGACGAGCATCTGAGCTCCAGCTAACCTACTTTATCATCGTCCTCTCAACCGCATCGCCAGTAGTCTACTCCACATATCAATGTGTCAAAGTGAGAAATTGGAGAGGAATCAATGTAGTTGTAAAATAAGAGTAAAAGTGGAACGATGTAATCAGACTTATCTGAACAGGATTCTCATGTCTTTTGGAAACGAGATACATGACAGATAAATGTAATTAAACAGTGCTTTAGGGATGCATGAAGAGTTAAAATTGAAGCATATGAGTGCAGTGGGCTTTGATGAAGATTGAGACACTTACGAGAAATATACATAACGATAAAGTCGACAGTGATATCTTTCCACGTAAACTATCTGAATTACAACATTACGTTCACTGGACTGATGTAACTGCTTGTCATAGTTGTTAGAAACATTGATGGTTAAATTCAAGGCAGTATAAATGTTCTAAAAAATAAAACAGTCGTGTTAAACTTCTACAACTAATATTTCGTAATGCTACAAACATTCTGCTAACCTGGGGGCAGAGGAGAGAATAGATTTCAGGTTCCACCGTGTTCTTAAATTTGGGCTGACGGTGGTGAAATGCAGAAGATAACACCATCACGTTAAGGACACAGAATGCAGCAGAACGATACGTGGGTATGATCGTAATAAAGGAAACAGTAGTAGGACTAAGTGACCATCGCTAAAGAAACCTAACAATGTGTCCAAGAAACATTGGAAGGCCTTAAAAGTCTTCCAGTATCCATAGGAATGTCTGTATTAGATAAGTTTTGGAATCGGCGATTTTTAGGTGGTAAATGTTTTTTGTCTGAATGCCGCACTTAGTTCTTGATATCGATCAGATTTCTGAGCTAACTTTGAGCCGATGTAAACAGCAATGAAGTTTATTTTGCATTTGCAAATCTCAGAATGGTTCAAATGGCTCTGAGCACTATGGGACTTAGCATATGAGATCATCAGTCCCCTGTACTTAAAAATTACTGAAACCTAACTAACCTAAGGACACCACTCACATCCGTGCCCCAGACATTATTCGAACCTGCAATCGTAACAGTCGCGCGGTTCAGGACTGAAGCGACCGGCAGCAAATCTCAAAATGGTTCAAATGGCTCTATGGGACTTAACATCTGAGGTCATCAATCCCCTAGACTTAGAAAATACTTAAACCTAACTAACCTAAAGACATCACAGACATCCATGCCCGAGGCAGGATTAGAACCTACGACCGCAGCAGCAGCAGCGCGGTTCCGCACTGAAACGCCTAGAACCGCTCGGCCACAACGGCCGGCTGCAAATCTCAAGCAGGGTCTAAATACAATGGTGTGCCGCACATAAGGATGAAGGTAATTTTCTCATGATGTGTCTCTGGCAATAAAATAACTACATCAAATATGGACCATACATAAAAAGGACTGCTACAGTATTGTACAGGAAATAACTCAAAGAAATACGGAATGAGACGAACATAAAGGAAACTTTTATTCAAAGACATAATAAAACTGAAGCCATCGCAAATCATGAGAGTCCCCTGGACATTACAAAAGGCAGGGTATGGGTTTTACAGGGTATAGGGTATGAGATCACCATGGATGCCAATCCATGCTGTGAAACGTGCTCCCTTGCTGTCCACATCACTGGTAAAGAGTTCTACTCCTTCATCGGCACTGTTCACAACTGCTGGATGGTAACTGGTGATGCTGTAATGTAATCAAGTCCAATTCGAATTGTGGGTCTTGCAGTATCAGCGAATATCGACATCTTCGTGTAGATAAGGAAAGTTCATAAAAAAGATATGTCCATAAAAAAATTAATTATTTCAAGCCTAAATACTTATATTCCACGTACTTAGAGATAATGTTCAACTTTAAACCGCATTTTTTTAAAAATTCGGTTCCACTAATTTTGCTGCAGGTGTGTCAACTCTTTGCTTTGTATAGTGTCTCTGTTCTTCTTCGTCATGAACAGACTTGAAGGGACGTTAAGGTGAATGGTGGTCAAATAGGTTTGCGAGATTGCTGAAGGGAGATCTGTAATTTATATTGTTAGTTCAAACGATTGCAAATGTTAATGCTAAATGTCTTGTTCTAGTAAAAATGTAAGGGAATAATCCTATGAAATTGTTAAATAATATTATAATAAAGATTGAAATGAAGATGAATGTTGTTCCATTAAATGATTTTGGTCCTAGTTTGCGTCCTCATATTCTGTGAAATGTTTCAGAATCCAAAAGGTTAAAAGTTCAGATACTTTAGTTCCTTTAGTATTTTCAGAATTACATTATTTTCCCAATTATTTCATATTAATTATGTACATACAAGAGGAAAACCAGCGGACGTAATCATTCCCCTTTTCTTTACGAAACGTTTCTGTGTTAATTTCAATCATTCTTGTCGCCCTTTTCTCTTGCCTATTATTCAAACGAACAACACTTCTCAATTTAAATTCCGAGACGTTTCTGTGTCTCGCATTTAAGGAGCGGCTCACATGGTTACCACATCTTAAGAATATTAAGGCCAAAGGTTTACAGGCATTGAATATTTTAAAATACCTCTACCGCAGGTCACGGGGAACAGACCGAACAAATTTCTCCAGTCTTCCAAGGCGTTTTTGTGCGCTCCCGCCTTGACTATGGTTGCACGTTTTATGGCTCAGTTAGGTCATTCTATCTTAAGATTATCGATGCTGTTCGCCATCATGGAATTCGGTTGTCGACAAGAGCGTGCAGGGCAAGTCCGATCCCCAGCCTCCGTGTACAGCCTGCTGAACTACCTCTTTTCACCCGGCGGCAGATCCTCCTGATGCATCAAGTGTGCAGCCTACTCTCCATTCCACGCTCCGCGGCATTCCATACCGTTGCTGGCCCTCCTATGAAGCGACTATTCAGAAACAGGCTGCGAAACCATTCGAAATTCAGGACATAGCAGCTCTTAATGCGGACCACATTTCTTCATCGAGATTGGATCCGTTCGACGTCATCGTTACTAAGGAGAGCCAGAATTTTTTAGATTTTTCAGTGTAGAGAAGGAATTTTACGCCAGACTATGGTTTCAAAGCGATTTTTTACAGAGTTTTATGTGACTGTGTAGTCGTTTACACTGATAGTGTAAGCAGTATAATGCCTTAATGCCTTAGGCTGCGCTGTATTACTGCCAGAGTGTGTTGTCGAGATTCCCTTACCCGGTACATTCACAGTGCAGGGCGCTGAATTATGTACGATACTGAAGACACTGGAGTACGTATGGGGTATTACTACAATCAAATTGCTCATTGCAGTGACTTTTTACGTGCTCTTTAGGCTACTCTTCACGTCTATGCAGTAGAAAATAATCTTCAACCGATCCATGACACCGTTTCCACTTACAGATGCAGCGCAGGCAGGTGTCATCTTGCTTATTACCAGGGCGCGTAGGCATTCAGCGTAATGAACCAATAGATGCCACAGCTGGGAGTGCCAATATGGTTTCCGAACGTGCTGCCACCATGCATACAGATACTTCGCTATCAGGCGCGGCTCGTAATTAAAGGCTCTGAGGTGTAGTCGCCCTAAAATATATATTAAAAATGTATGAAGAACGTATCACAGAATTTAAATTATCAGAACGCATTTCGCATATTTCCGACACCGATTTAATTAAAGGCGGTCAGTGTTTTTGGACGTGTTGATATGTGATATCGACCGATGTTTTTTGAACTGGTAGTAGGTAGTTCTAAGGCTGCGCCCTGAAACGCCGCTTAGCTGGATCTAGCTGACGTTTGAGGGCGTGGCTTCCTCGGAGTACAGCCCTTACGGCCGTCCCGAAAGCTCTGGTGTTTCAGCCAAAGCGTGTCCTACCAACCTGCTTACAACTGTTATGTTCCTCAGCTTACATCAAAAGGGAATGCAAAGGGCTGCTGAAACTTCGCTATCGAATCCCTGTCTCTGTATAATCCTATTAGGATTAATCGCGCTATTAATGGAAGTTTAATATTATTGTGTTGATAGTGTTCGAGACAGTTTTTTATTTCTGCGTTTGGCTATTCTAGCCAGCGTTAGAATATGTTTTCAGATATCTCGCCAGAGTTCGCTAGAGTACGGAAACAGAAGTATCACCACCTATCAAGAGTTTCACGAATGATTAGAGGTAAATGTGTCCAATTACTTTATTTTCTTTGCTTGCTGACTGCGTTATTAGCAGGTTTGTTTTTGTGACAGTTTTATGCATGGGTTTAATGAGTTTTACGTTCCTGCGCGGAACAACAACATCCACGAATTCGAAAGCAACGCAATATGAATTCATTGTGCAATTTATCAATTTAAATTTTGGAACAAACGGTTAGGATAAAAGTAAAGGGACTTGATGCACCCAGACCCGATGTAAACATGAGTCAAAAACAAAAACTGTGTACATAAATTTAGACAATACAGAGAGCAGGGACCTGATGCTGCATTTAAGTTAAAATTAACAGCCGAGATCGCATAAATACTTTTTATTTACCGGTTGCGACTTATGTAAAAGCCATCTTCAGAAGTTTTGGCCGTCAGCACCAGCCATAGGGAGCTACAATTCTGGAGGTAGCTTTCACATAAGTCGAAACCGCTAAATGTACAAATATTACTGCAATCTCGACTGTTAATTTTAACGTAAAAAAACTGTGAAAACTCTGGCAAGAGTATACACCAAATTTTAACAGAGCAGTGTACGGTTTGAGAACACTAAACACTTAACCTTTGAAGTTTACAAATGAAAATGCCAAAAGCATCACGCATGCAGTGAAGGTAACACACACAACATTAAAGATCTCTCCTAAACAAGTCTTTTAGTACGATTTCTTATGATAAACTGTCTAGAAATGTGACGTTGGTGGATAAAGAAGCTACCTACAGATTATATCTTCCTCACTACGGAAGCGACAAGCAGTGCCTACTCGCTTTTGAAGCAGACGGTCATGCGCCTGTGGGAGGAGGAATGCTTAACGTTGAGGAACAACAAGCTGCTGCCGGTGAAATGAATTCCCTCCGGTCGCTGAGGTGGCAGGAAGTGCGTACACCTAATGCGCCTCCGGATAGGGCACGGTCCTTTGACTCATGGACTCCTCCTCCAGCAACATGATCTAATAGTACGCATTTCTTGTGTCCAGATATCTGTACGCCACATTTTAACAGCAGTTGTTTTATACCAAGCCATGACAGCGGCCAGCAGCTAACCAGCTGACCTGCCCTTTGTTTTAGAAGACGATGTGTCACATGTGGTCGGTGTTTTTTTAGACTGTGTGTAACGTCTGGTCTTCTTAGTGGTATCTTAGGTTGGAGATTTTACTTTTTTCCTCTTTCTTTGGACTTCTCAAGCAGACAGTCCCCTGTAACACTATTTTAGATGGTTTGTAGCTACATTCCGTGTACGAGTATTTTAATGATGAACTGGCTTGAGGCATACATTTGTTGATGTGAAAGCGTGAGTGTGAGTGAGAGCGAATGTCCCAGAGTGGCTGACAATGATATTTTATAATTTACTATCTGCTGCATACTATTCCCGCAACAGAACCACATTCGTATCCCAACAGTTGAGTACTGGCGTTGCTAACCTCACTGTTGACCGTCCTATAAATACCTCCATCCGATACCAGCATCCCCCTAAAGAAGAAACCGAAGCCCACATCAAGACAATCATCTAAATAAAAGTTCATACTTTAATATTTGGATATACCCTTTGGTGCACTTCAAAATAATGACTAACTCCCGATCTGAGGTCAAGTCGATGCATATGCAGCATTGAAGAGGCACTTAATAATGTGAACCTGCTGTAATACATCATCTCGGCGCATCCTAGACGTCTCAATAGAATTTAAGTAGGGGAATGGGTGGGCTAGTCCGTTCGCCGAATATTTTTTCGCTCCAAGACACCAACCACCTGTGCTGTTCGATGCTGTCACACATTGTCATCCCAAAACGTGACGTCAGCGCCATATGAACCACTGACAAGATGCACGGTGGCAAGGAGTATAGTGTCACAATAATGTTGGCGGGTGAGTGCATCGTGTACAAAGATTTGGTCATCAGTAGCTCATCCAACACTGTGTCTCCCTGCACCGTGACATCTGGACGGCCAGAACGATAATGTTCGACAATGCTGGACATGCCCTCATATTGCGACATCTGAGAATGGATAATGTACTCACGCACCCTTTTAAGAACCATGTCTCGGCGTTTATAATGTCCAGGGACCACCATCGATCAGGGTGACTCGCATTGTAATTACTATCTTCGAGTAAAAGTGTCAATTCTGTTCTTCTCACTGGCTATTTCTTTCCCTTACCGCGTACACTACACTATACTGTACTACGCTAAATTATACTATAGCAGTTCTTTCTATGTATGGTCCAAGATTCATGGAGCTATGGTACTTAGTAGTTACGCAAAAGCTACTTTCGTCCTTAGGTTTTGCACACTAGTTTATGTATGAAGACAGTGGTTACCGTGGTCTTCGTTTAGGACGTTTCTTTGCTACAACTGACTCGCTGATTTCGTCTAAAAGACAGTTTCTATTTGAACATACTTCTCTTAGGACAAATAAAAGAGGAACTTCACGCAATATGACATTCTACGAATCACTGCAAAGTATGCGACTGATGATTCATTCCAAGGAACTACATGTTAGGTTTCTTGTCGTCACAGTCATGAATGTAGCGACGAAAAATGATTGACTGTGTGCCTCTGTAGCTGTTATTAGCCTATATCTATAATCAAGGTCTTTTGGGACCCGAAGAATGCCACCATAAAATCTGTAGGTTTTCGCAACAGTGTTTGCTCTTTAGTTTTATTCAGTATTTTTGTAACATTTTTCAGCGGCATGAAGCTATGGCTAATCACGATGCCTGTGTCTGGAAGTACTTACTGTAAAACGGATGCTGAGAACGAAATGATTTCAAACGTGCGCGTCTATGGGGAAGTGTAGTGATAGTCCAGTTGTAGGGGCGGTACTGTATACCAGGTAAACACCAAGGCACGAGAGACAAGGAACAGACGACCATGATGCGTCATATCCGCAAGCACGGAAGGAAAGAGGGTCATGGCGAGAATGTCCACTGAAGTAAAATATGTCTATATAACAGTCTTGCATATTAAATGTTACGATCCAGTAATGCTATATTAATTCCAAAGCTTCACACGACGGTTATACGAGTGTATCGCCCCTTAGAATGCTTTATTTTTTAAATTTCTTACGACAACACTACTCAAATTGCAGCATTATAATAATTGTTATTTACGGCACTTTGCTTAATAAACCAATTGTATTAGAACATGAGATGGTAGGAACTCAAACGAGGTGAAAATGAAATGTACTTCTATATAATACAATGCGTCAGCGCCATGCATTCATACGACTAATAGTTTTAACGTTACTAGCAACAAACTATTTTGCAGACAAATAAATCAAACTAAAGTATCATATTCTTCAAAGGAACACGTATTATGACACCAGCCAGTCTAGCCACATACATTGCTTTCACCATGTGAGTGTGGTGCATGTATTATATACTATGAGGACACTTGGAGAAAAATGATCGAAGGACCGTTCACAGTAACTGGCCACTTAATTCTTATGTTAAATTATAAACATGTTTTCTGTGTGTAAGTCAATAATGAAAAAAAAAAAATGTGCAGCACAGGACACTCTCACTGCATTTTGGATTTGACTGCATTTGTATTTGTCAGTTCACTGAGTTTGGTAAACGCTTTTCACATAACTGTTATTGTGTTTCACATTCTCTGCTTTCTGTCTTAAAGAACCCAACCTTTGCTAGTTGTCAAGTGGTACGGAATCTCTTATCTTTATCCACACATAGATATTCATACACATAATATGGCCAAGGACTTATGCATTATTCAGTAATGGTGTACAACTGTGATCTTTTGCCTTCATTACGGTTATCTTTGAAATAATACTCTTTTTTTCATATGGTTCAGACCTTTAGACAGCGGGAGATTGCCTCTAATGTTTTTGACAGTTAGTTTGTTACTTTTACCGTAAATCAGTTTCACGCTGAACCTTATGATATTGAACGTGTGAACAAGAAAGAACATAGAACTCTTACATACAATTATGTACAAATAATTAAAAAAATACTGACATGCATGTCTGAAAGAAAACACACCGTTTACGAAGCACAGCTGTTCGAAATACTTTGAAATTTATTCGCTGACTGCAAATTCCTTTTATTGCTGCATTAGGTATAGATTTATTATTCAATAGTGACACATGAAAATCTGTGAAGTATTTCGAAATCTAGTGTGTCACTATGCCGTAGTAGATCTATACATTATAAGGCTGATGTCAGGCAATTCTCAGCACGCAAATAAATTTCGAACTTCAAAAAATAGTATTTATGTGGCTATACGCTGATGATTTTCTTAATGAATTGTCACAAATTACTCTACAGTATAGGAGAAATTTTTTAAGGAGAAAGCTGTTTAACAATAAGTTTGGAAACATTTGTGCTGTCTGCCAGACATTTTATTTCCATGAGTAGATTGTCAAAGAGTTTGACAAGTGCATGATTCACCTTTTTATATGTCAGTGATTCATTGCAGGGTAAGTCACATCATTCCTCCGTCTAGTGTTACACTTGTAAATACCTCTGTTACTCTCAAACTTTGTTTCATTGTTGCTAAATTTCATAAGTAAATAAATATACTGTGAGGCTCTGATTAATATTCCCAGCTGCTTGAAGAGATAATTGCAAGATGTGGGTGTGCGAAGTCCAAACATAATTCTAATTAATTAATTTGGTGCAATGAATACTTTTTGCCAAATCTTCGAGTCACCCAAGAGCATTACTCCATTCAATATCAATGAATTAAAATATGCAAGCTATATTAACTTACTGACTTCTGTATCCCAAAGGCCGAAAATTATTTTTGTGTTAGAAGGAGCCGAACCTAAGCTGTTTAACAAGTCTACTATATGGTTTTCCCAGTTCAAGTATTCATCACTACTCGCATCTAGGATTTCTTCCAGGTTCCGGAAAGTAAGTTCCCGACGATATCTTCGAACCATGGCTTACTGTGTCATGTTTTAGCAGTGTTCTAGGAAACTTTTACACTATCACGTTCTTTGCAGGAAAGTATTATGTATTACATCTGCGAGCTAGCATGCGCGCTGTGTATGTTTTCCTTATAAGGTAAAAATCCTAAGCTTTTGCAGGGTGAAGTCTTAGTTCTGTCGGTAAGAAATTTAATCATTACAGCGAATTAAGCAATCCAGATACCCAATTGAACGGATCATCGAAGTAAGTTTGTTTCTGTCAAACTAATCACAAAATAAATCAGACTGCGTTATAACAGTATTTTCATGGGTAAGAACTCGTAGACAAAAAAAAAGAGCGTTTTCATGAGGGATTTCACTGTCCACTCAAATTAATTTAAAAACACAGCGGCAGCCAGAGTACTTCCAAAATTTTAGTGTAGGTGTGATACTTTTGTTGTCAAATGTGATTTCTACACTGTGGAGAAGTTATGCTACTCTATTTTAAAATATTAAGATATAAAATGTCATCCTACTCCATTTTAATAAATACTGGGGAAAAAGTAGCTCAGTGCTATGGGTCCGACAAGCAATGCGTTCGGGAAGACTGCCACCTAACCATCCGGAGACATGTTTTCCGTGGTATCCCGAAATCATTCATGACAAACGCTGGGATGGTTTTATTGAACAAGACATTGTTGATTTGCTTCCTCAGCCTGAGCTACTATGGTTGTCGTAGTAATGTTTCCTCAAGGAGCGAAGGGTATCAGCAGCATATAGACAGAGAAGCAGGGAGTCGCATCGCGGCTTAGCTGCGTTACAATTAGCAAAAACAGCTTTCGTAAACGCTTTTACTCACTTCGACACAAGAGAGCAACATTGCCTCCATTAATAAGCTACTATGTGTCATACTGTATTAGTGCATGAGAAAAGTGATGGGAGGATGAAGTATCATAAAATACACCTTATTCAGGAGATTTTGTGCCTTCTAATTTCCACGTTTCCCCACATGTAAACTGATTTTTGGTGAAAACGTTTTGAGTATAATCAACAGACTGCAGCATCTGTAGATTAATATTTAACAAACTTTAATGTATTTCATTTCATGGATGAAATAAACGAAAAACCTAACTGACAGATATTTGCTGAAGTGGGACTCCTCTTTTTGGCAAATAAAGACTGTGTGCTGCAACTGAAATAATGTGCTACCGACAACATTGAAGTCCATTAAACCAATGGAAGAGTATCCTCATAGATATCGTTAGTACCAAGGTGAAGTTTGAAATACCGTTCCTCCCTCTGTTTGCGAACAAATATCGAGCTTCCGTTGCTGAAATAAGGCAACTATCTTAATGAAACTTGTTTGAAGCTGAGAGACTCTTAATTAATATTAAGTGTATTAAGTGGAGAGAATTTCAGCGCACTTCTCTGCTGTCCCCTGTGTACACAATGAACGGATAATTATAATATGCAGTCAGCAGTGCCAGCAAACACGATACAGATATGCTTCATAAAGCTTAGTTCTTTTGACGTAACGTTGAAATGAATATTAAAAGAAACCTCCAAAATAATAAATATTTACGAACAGAAAGTAGCTTTCTGCAGTATTTCATTCAAGGATTTCTAAGAATACAAAACCCATTGAGACATCAAAAAAGAAAACCATACACTAAATTTTAAATCAATAAACTTTACCTTGGGAAGCACCTTTTCCGTAAAAAGGACGAATAACCTGTCTCCCTTCCCTCGATACGGAAAATTTTGTGCACCTCCGCGAAGCAGACCTTACCTGTAAAACAATACAAGACCATTATTGAATGTTAAGAATTTATAATTTCTTGATTCAAAATAATCAATCTCATTTCACCAGTGACACAATTAAATTTAGCTAATAAAATTAATGTCCATTGTTCTAAGTTAACTTCTGAAAAATGATTACCGATTGAAAATTGGTAATAGTCCTGCTCATTCTGTTGTAATGTAAAAGGTTAATAATGCAGAGTTTCAAGCAAGTCAGAGCAGTTAGAACAAGCTGATGTTGTCAGTCACAGAGTAGGAATATCCACGAAGTGAGCATAGTGTGCTGCGCATGTTGCCAACATAAAACTGGGACTTTCCTATATCTACGCTTACGTAATTGTTCTGCAATTCTCGATTAAGTGGCAGAGAGTGTTTCATCGAACCACCTTCAAACTATTTTTCTACCGTTCCACTGTCGAACAGCGTGCAGGAAACTGAACACTTAAATCTTTCCATGCGATCTCTGATTTGTCTTATTTTACTACGATGATTATTTGTCCCTATGTAGGTGGGGTGGTAGTCAACAAAATATTTTCGCATTGAAAGGACAAGTGGGATATTGAAATTTGGTGAAAATATCCAGTCACACCGGAAAACCAGCTATATTTTAATCATTGGCATCTGCCGCCTCTTATCGTATTCATGATACAAGCGCTAGATAATTTCGATAGTGATGGAGTGTTCTAAGACGCACTTGTATTTCAGAAAGTATTAGCCAATCGTACCCGTGACACTCTTACCCCTATTACCGTTAATTCAAAACGAGCTACTCTGTTTTGATCTTTTATCGATGATCTCCGTCAATCTTATCTGATAGAGATTCCATGCTCCACAGCAGTACCCTACCAGAGGATGGACAAGATTAGTGTAGGCAGTCTCTTTAGTAGACCTGTCGCATCTTCTAAGTGAGCTGCCAATAAAACACCGTCATTGGCTCGCTTTCCCCACAACATGATCTAAGTTATCTTTCGAACTAAAGTTATTCGTAATTGTAGTCCCTAAATATTTAATTGAATTCACAGTATTTAAACTTGTGGTCTTTAATGGGCAAACGAAATTTAGCGGCTTCGTTTGGTTCTCATGTGAGTGATCTCACACTTTTCATTGTTTAGAGTCAATTGCCTTTTGTCCTTTCATCCGTGCCTACGGGCTTGTGTGACGTCTCATGAAACGACGCTCATGGCCGCTGAGAGAAGTCCCTCATTCTTACCTATGTTCGCCACTAGAGACAATTTGGACGACAGAATGCTCCACAGATCTGAAATGTTTATTAGCGAGTCTATATGTATTCTTCGCACCGCCACTTGACAAAACCACTTTAGAAAAAGGGTCGATAGCATCAGTTTAACCCACAAAATAGTGTGAAGCTTCTCACTCACTTCCTAGCAATCCAATGACTTCCAGAACGATTCCGAAATATTACGACTGCTAATAGGTCGTCAACTGCCTCTTATCGTATTCATGATACAAGCGCTAGGCAATTTCGATAGTGTTGTAGTGAGCTAAGACGCACACGTATTTCAGAAAGTATTTATCTGCTGATAGTATTTGTACATTCATTTATACCGATCTAAAGTAGTCAGAATGAGCATTCTCTACGACAAGGAACTAGAAGTACACATCTAGTAACTTACCGTAGAGAATGATTATGCACAATTAAATATTTCAACTTCCGTACGAATGAACGAATAATGAAAATATGGTACCACAATTAAGGAAAAAACTCCCCAGAAATATTTCAGAGTGGAATAAATCGATAACTTTGTGCATGTCATTGCTACTAATTCGTTACTTTTCGGCCAACTTCCGCACACTCCTGCCAGGAAGCCTTTAAAAAGAGATGTCACAGAATGATCAAAGGCAATACAACTCCTAAAAATGATGGTATCTTTGCATGGCGTTTAACTCCTGACGCAAAGAAGCGAAATGCCTCATCATTTGTCTGTCCAAATCAATAAACATAGTTTATTCCACATATCGAATGAAAATTATTAAGGTTCCCATCGAATACGTGTACAGTACCCACGGTACTGTTGAATGTGGTTTATCTGTAGTGGTAACTTACTGATATCCACGGTCGTCGGAGCGCTAACGGACAAACCTTACGCCACACCATAGTCGGTGATTTTTGTATCAATGTATTTTGGAGACAAAAATTCCTCTTGGCACATGCGAATGCTCACCCCATACAGCTTTTTACTCTATACGGACAAAATAGGCCTAACTTTAGTTGCTGAGCCTAGGTAGTCTCAGGACGCATGAAATGCTTAAGAAAAATACACAGTTAAGCTAATGACTTTATGACCTGGCAATAACTTTCTTCTCTAAGGAGTTCGATGCCAATGAGATGATAAATTTCCAGAATCGGAATAAACTTACCTGAACTGCCTTATTCATTAACTGTGTCTGCATGTTGCGATAGGTATTACAGGAGAGAAGGAAATCTCATATACACTACTACAGGTAACTGCCTCAAATTTATTCTCAAGACTGTTATTTTAATTTTGTGAGTCCCACATTTGATGTATGGGACTCAGTCACGTAACGGACGTATGAGTACGTTAGTTAATTAGCAATTTTCCATTACGACCGTGAACAGCTCACGTACCCACATTTGTTCCTGGCATATTATGCTCCGTCAGCGTTAAGTATATATTTGGAATAAATTATTCCTCACACATGTGAGACACAAAAGCAGTCGGCCTGGTCTGTTGACTTCTGAGTAAAATAATACGACAAACTTTTGAAGTGGTATAATCGTTCTCAGAACTTGTATCAGTTTGTTTCGATCTAGTAATTCCCAAAAAAACTAGTCATTCACTGAACCAATATGAATATGCTGACATAGACCTCAGAATTGGAACCGTGAATTACAGGTATTGTCTTATTGGAATAAAATTTTTAATGAAACTGTTCCGCAATTTCGGCCGAGGTCTTCCAGCATTAGATGTCTCCCTCGTTCTGCGAACGGCCTTGTCGAAACGGCCAAGTAGTGGAGAGACATTCTGGGCACTTTCTTGCCTTTGCAGTGGGAAAGTGACCCTTAAAGGCGAAAGAATCAGCTATGATAAAAGGCATGAGAATGCGGAAGGCAATGGAAACCACCACATTGACGAGACATATTGTGTATCCATAAGACATGTGGCCGCAAACTGCGAAAGCATCATATTCTCTCCATTGGCAAAATATTTCCGATTAGTCCCCCATTCGGATCTCCGGAAGGGGACTCCCATAGGGGAGACAACAGTGAAAAAGAGATGGTATAAGCAATGAATGGCTAACTTCCTACTAGTGGTAAAAGTTTTAAAATGGTAGGGACGTTAGAAAATCTGAAAAGGGAAGTATGAAGGGTTATTCTAGATGTACTGGGAATCAGTGAGGTAAAATGGTAGGAAGACAAGATTTTCTGATAACACGAATATCGGGTAACTTCAGCAGCAGCAGAGATTGATAGTAACGGCGTAGGAGTCGTCATGAGTAGGATGGTAGCGCAGAGTGTGTGTTACTGTGAACAGTTCTGTGATAGGGTTATTGTCAGCCGGCCGCAGTGGCCGAGTGGTTGTAGGCTCTTCAGTTCGGAACCGCGCTGCTGCTACGGTGGCAGGTTCGAATCCCACCACGGGCATGGATGTATGTGATGTCCCAAGTTTAGTTGGGTTTAAGTAGTTCTAAGTCTCAGGGACTGATGACCTCAGATATATGTCCGATAGTGCTTAAAACCATTTGAACCATTTGGTTATTGTCATCACCTTCGACAGCAAACCAACGCCCACAACAATAGTTGCAGTACAAATCCCGACGTACAAGAAGAAGATGAAGGGATAGCGGAAGTGTACGAGGACGTTTTAAAGGTAACTTAGTATATAAAGGGAGATGAAAATTCATCTAGTAACAGTGAATATTCTATTAACCAATCACCTGGGAAAGAGGTATACTTTTGGAAACGCCGGGAGACACGAGAAAATATCAGCTGTATAACAGTGATCACACAGAGATTGCGAAATCAGATACTGAATAGTAAGGAACACCCAGGAGCAGATTCACTCTCAAATCCCATGACAAATAGCAAACTGAAGTTTAAGAGAATTGTCTGGAAGCATCTGTGTGGAAGGAAGTGAGATACTTTAAGAATAAATCTCTGGGGGATGCGATGAGGAGTTTCCCTTGTAAGTACTTAGGGATTACAATCGTGAAGAAATAAACTTGAAACGATCACGCAGATAATTTTGTGGGAAAAAAAACCAAAGACTGACGTTTTTGTTGTGGCAGGACCTCCTCATGAAATTTCAGTCAAATAATTTTTCTGAATGCGAAAATATTTCGCTGGTGCCCACCTGCATTACGAGAAATTAATATCACAACAAAATAAGAGAAATAAGAGCTCATACGGGAAGATTTAAGCGTTAATTTTTCCCGTCAGCAGTTCGAGGATGGAACGGAAGAGAAATAGCTTGAAGATGGTTCAACAAACTCTCTGCCAGGCACTTAATTGTGAACTGCAGGGTAAACATGTAAATGTGGATCATGTAGGTGTAAAACTGTGAAGAAACCTTGAATAGCGGACGAAACATTTGAAGTGATCGGTGAAAAAAGGAAGCACAAATTTAATAACTTAAGAATGAAGGCACATTGGAATTAATATTAGCTACCACTGGGAACTGATTTAAATGAATGGAGAAAGTTGAAAATTTGTAGCAAACCGGGATTCGAGCCTGTCTCTCCTGATTACTAGCGGTCAGCGCATCGGCCTAGTTAGCAGAAGACGCAGCCTCGAATTCTGGTCCGGCACAAGTTCCCAAATTTCCCCATTTATTTAAATGTTCACTGGCAGCTAATGTCATTAATTCCTTTGTGTCTTCATTCATAGTGGCTGCAGGATCAGAATGGTGTCTGTTCTTTCGGACATGTCCGAAAGCACCACATATGTAATTCAGAACGAACTAAATACGAAGCGCAGGGCAGCGATGAAAGACTCAGCATCAAATAAGACAGAAGGAATAGATAACATTCCATCGGAATTTCTGAAATAACAGGGGGAAGTGGCAACCAAATCACTGTTTAATTTGATGTAGAAAATGTATGATACTGTCGACGTACCATCAAACTTGGGAAAATATTATCCACACAATTCTATAGACAGCAAGAGCAGGAATGTGTGAACACTATCACACGATCAGCTCAAAAAAATGGTTCAAATGGCTCTGACCACTATGGGACTCAACATCTTAGGTCATAAGTCCCCTAGAACTTAGAACTACTTAAACCTAACTAACCTAAGGACATCACACACACCCATGCCCGAGGCAGGATTCGAACCTGCGACCGTAGCAGTCCCGTGGTTCCGGACTGCAGCGCCAGAACCGCTAGACCACCGCGGCCGGCACACGATCAGCATAACAGCTCATAGATCCAGCTTTGCTGACAAGAATAATATACAGAAAATGGAAAAGAAAACTGTGGGTCTGGTAGATGAAGATCAGTTTGGCATTAGGAAACGTAAAAGCAACAGACAGGCAGCCCAGACGTTGCACGTGCCAATGATAGCAAATTTGGATAAAAAGTGAAACAAATTAGTAGCATTTGATGAACTAGAAAAAAGATCAGCATTGTAAAATGTTGCAAGGTATTCGAAATTCTGAAAAAATAGGCGTAAGCTATAGGGAAAAATTAGTAATAGACAAAATATACGACAGCGAAGATGGAAGAATAAGATCAGAAGCCCCAGAACGAAGAGCTGAGATTGAAAATGGAGTCACAAGTGGATGTTTTCTGTCACCTCTTCTGTTCAACCTATACCTCGAAGAACCAATGACGGAATTCCAGAGAGGGATTAATATTCCGAATGAAAGGATATCAATGGAAAGATAAGTTGATGGTGTTCCTATGCTCATTGAAGTTGAAGAAGAAGAATTATGCGGTGAATTATTCGGTCTGCATTAGTGTGTGTGCTGATATGAAACTTCCTGGCAAAATATAACTGTGTGCAAGATTGGGATTAGACGTGGAACTTTGCATTTTTTTGGGCAATTGCTCACTAACTGAGCTACCCAAGCACGGTTAGCGATCGACCCTCAGAGCTCTACTTCCGCCAGTATCTCATCTCCTTTGCCGTGCTTGGATGGCTCAGTTGATGAGTACTTGCCTGCGAAAGGCAAAGATCGCGGGTTCGAATCCTGCTCCTGCCCACATTTTTAATCCATCAGCAAGTTTCAAAAATTAACGAATCTGCTGAATGGAATGAACAATCTAATCAGTACAAATTATGAATTGAGAGTAAACTGGAAAAAGAGAAAAGTAATGAGAAGTAGCAGAAACGAGAAGTGCGAGAAAATTTGACACGAAAATTAGTGATTACCAGGGTTGGGATTTTTAGTTGCAAATTTCAGATGAAAGAAGGAAGGGAAAAGGCGCTCAAATAAGGTAAAAAAGGGAAAAGAGGTTCTGATTTATTCAGATAATTCAACTATTTCTCTTTCCTCTATTCTAGTTTATTTAATTACGAACAAGTACATCAAATTATCGTTCATCAAAAGAAGAAAAAAACATGAAGCTCTTGTACCTCAAGACATTAAGCATCTCTAATTTTTAAAAGAAAGCCTGTTTTATTAGAAGATAGAATTTCTTTGTGGATACTAAAGCTTCTTCCAACATCCACAGAAACCAGTAGGAGAAGCTTGTGTTTACTTGCAATTGCAGCTCTACAGATCTGGCGAATTACTCATTGTCTGTGTTCTTCTGAAAACTAGACTCAAGTTTGTCTTTGGCAAAGTAATCTAACTGCCGCCTCACGGAAGTAAAAATATCCCATTTTTTCTCCTTTTTCAGACCTTGTTCTTCTAATCATTTAAGTGCTTCAGTCAGGTGCTACGGACACAATATAGTTCTGTCTGAAAATTACGTATTTTCTCCGGTAAAAGAAGTCGCTGTGCACTGGAAACTGCTCCTGCGCTGGCAGGATTCAAGGAATGCATAGACACTATAATTTTGTCAAAATTCTCACGCGACGTAGCAGCACACTCAATCCAAGATCTCCAACGAGTGATGACAAGAAAATTTGGAAGGGTCAGTCCAGTGGTTCCTTGTAGGCAACAACACGACTCGGAGCTCTCAGTAGAATCTTCTTCAGCTCAGGGATGAATTGATTTGCGATGTCAAATTCACAAACCACGGGAAAGGCATCAACCAAGCATGTCACAAGCTTAAACTTAGGAAATAAAGTTTTCAATTTGTTAACAGATGAATCCATGTATGGAGCCTGGTCCGTAAGCACAGGAATAAATCTTTCAAACTCGATATCAGTAGACCAGAAGTCCATAATTGATTGCATTACTGCAACTCACAGATTTTTAACAACATGGGCTTAACTTTCTTCCAGCTAAGGAAAACAATAAAATGTTCAAATCATGTAGTTCCATCCACTATAATCCCCACATTGCAGTCAGACACTTTCTCCTCGACACTTTGTATGGTTTTTTTGGTAAACAGACTCCATGCCGATTTTTCTTAAAAGTACACTCATCGGGCATTGACATCTTTGTGTATTTTTCAAGACATCCTTTGAAGGTTGGATGGTTCACTTTACTGAGTGGAATTCCTGCTTCAGAAAGAGCTGCACACAAAGCAATGTTTAATTGCTTCATATTTTGGATTTTTGAAGAACTCTGTTGAAACGCATTTCGTAATAGCGGTTGCCACGATTTGTTTGCTTGAAGAGTCTTATTCATTTTATGCCTATACCTGGAAATGTGTTGTCTGATATGATGCCGATGGTGTTTTTCATGTAACAAAATTCCTGAATCGCAAATAGTACATCGCACAGCAGTTCCATTAGTGCCAGTGAAATCTTGTTTGAATTCTGAGCCAGAACAACGAATCAGGTCACTGGGCACCTTCATCATGATAAAATCTAGTAGAACAGTCGTTTAGTACTGCAACAATGAGCTAACGCCAATTAACTGCTAGCTCTGTGCGACTGTCACACAACACTCTTGCACCCACTCGCTCAGTTCCTGTCCACACTCTCTTTTATACACTCTTTTATACACTCTCTTTTATACACATTGCCAGAATATTGTCTTTCCTTCTGGAAATGCAGTCTCAGCGATTTCTAGCAGCTTCGAGCAGAACCCAGTCTCAGTTCTCAGAACCTCGCGGGTGCGGTTACTGCCGTCTATGTGTGACCAGCCTCTGCCTCCAAGCGAACAGAAGACGTCTTTCACAGTAACAAACACACAGTCACGAACTTATTCTGGTATGATAAAATCACTCATTGTCAATTATATTATTTCGGGCTACTTGATAGCGGAAAAGCGAGAGAAAGAGGTTTTGTCGAACACACAATTACTCGTATTTTCCCTTGTTGCGAATGTGCTTTGAACCCTCGTGCAGCATTTACAGAAAGAGGTACGCTTACAATTCACACGTACATAGCCAGCTAAGGAGACATTAATTTAAAGTTAAATATGTAGGTTAAATATTTCACACTGACAGGAAATCTTACGGAATAAACTGAAATGAAACTTAAAAGAAAAACAGGGGGAAAGAGGGGACTATGGGCGTGGTTGGCAGAGAAAGGGATAAAGGTCCCAAAAAAGGAAGAAAGGTGCATGAAAAAATGCCTCTTTTTGCAACTACGAACAAAATTTCACACTGTGATATCTTTACAAACCGCACAAAAAAGGTGTGCACCTAAAAATACTAACACTGGTGATAACGTAATTATTTTATCGTGGAAGCAAAATTACATATGGCGGACGAAACAATGAGAACATAAAGGGTAGACTGTCACAGGCAAGGAGGGAATTCATGGCCAAAATAAGTCTGCTAGTATCATAGGCCTTAGTCTGAGGAAGAAATTTCTGAGAATCTAATATTGAAGCACAGCATTGCGTGATAGTGAATCATGGATTGTGAGAAAACCGAAAGAAATATTATTGAAGCGTTTGTGATGTGGTCCTACAGAAGAATGTTGAAAATTAGGTGAGCTGGTAAGGTAAGGAATGTGTAGGTTCTCGGCAGAATCGGCGAAAGAAGGGTCATATGGATAAACACTGGCAACATGAACGCACGGAATGACAAAATGAGGGAATAACCATTTTCTTGGAGGCGGCTATAGAGGATAACAGCTGCAAGGGAATACTGAGTCTGGAATGCATCCGACAAATCACAGAAGACCTACGTCTGCCACTGAAGTGGTTGGCGCAGAGTGGGGGGGAATTCTTAGCTGACCGTATCAAGCCAGTCACTAACGAGAGAAAGAGAAAGAGAGAGAGAGAGAGACTAACCTCGCAAGAGTCTACCTGTATGAACAGGGTTCAGAACGGATTCGAAAAGTTTAACCGCATCGTCACCCTTATTCGCATGTTTTTTATTTGCATCCGCGGATGTTATAAACGTTGTAAACTACATTAACCTCCTCGATACGGTGGAGCTCTGAGACTAGGCCTTTACTTTGCCTCAATTTTTAACTGATGGTGCGTTAATTACGGCTATTAGAATTGCGGTTAGTAATCGACATTGCAAATAGTTCTGACATAAAGGTACGAAAAATATTTAACATACTAATTTTCGGTTTTAAAGTTAAGCAGAGTAAACTACGGTAGGAATTTACCAGCACTATACAGGGTGTTACAAAAAGGTACGGCCAAACTTTCAGGAAACATTCCTCACACACAAAGAAAGAAAATATGTTATGTGGACATGTCTCCGGTAACGCTTACTTTCCTTGTTAGAGCTCATTTTATTACTTCTCTTCAAACAATATTAATCATGGAATGGAAACACACAGTTAGCGCCCGTAAACCTCAAACACACACACGAAACACACAGCAACAGAACGTACCAGCGTGACTTCCAACACTTTGTTACAGGAAATGTTCAAAATGTCCTCCGTTAGCGAGGATACATGCATCCACCCTCCGTCGCATGAAATCCCTGATGCGCTCATGCAGCCCTGGAGAATGGCGTATTGTATCACAGCCGTCCACAATACGAGCACGAAGAGTCTCTACATTTGGTACCAGGTTTGCGTAGACAAGAGCTTTCAAATGCCCCCATAAATGAAAGTCAAGAGGGTTGAGGTCAGGAGAGCGTGGAGGCCCTGGAATTGGTCCGCCTCTACCAATCCATCGGTCACCGAATCTGTTGTTGAGAAGCGTACGAATACTTCAACTGAAATGTGCAGGAGCTTCATCGTGCATTAACCACATGTTGTGTCGTACTTGTAAAGGCACATGTTCTAGTAGCAGAGGTAGAGTATCTCGTATGAAATCATGAAAACCTGCTCCATTGAGCGTAGGTGGAAGAACATGGGGCCCAATCAAGACATCACCAACAATGCCTGCCCAAACGTTCACAGAAAATCTGTGTTGATGACGTGATTGCACAATTGCGTGCGGATTCTCGTCAGCCCACACATGTTGATTGTGAAAATTTACAATTTGATCACATTGGAATGAAGCCTCATCCGTAAAGAGAACATTTGCACTGAAATGAGGATTGACACATTGTTGGATGAACCGTTCGCAGAAGTGTACCCGTGGAGGCCAATCAGCTGCTGATAGTGCCTGCACACGCTGTAAATGGTACGGGAACAACTGGTTTTCCCGTAGCGCTCTCCATACAGTGACGTGGTCAACGTTACCTTGTACAGCAGCAACTTCTCTGACGCTGACATTAGGGTTTCCGTCAACTGCACGAAGAATTTCCTCGTCCATTGCAGGTGTCTTCGTCGTTCTAGGTCTTCCATAGTCGCGAGTCATAGGCTGGAATGTTCCGTGCTCCCTAAGACGCCGATCAATTGCTTGGAACGTCTTCCTGTCGGGACACCTTCGATCTGGAAATCTGTCTCGATACAAACGTACCGCGCCACGGCTATTGCCCCGTGCTAATCCATACATCAAATGGGCATCTGCCAACTCCGCATTTGTAAACATTGCACTGACTGCAAAACCTCGTTCGTGATGAACACTAACCTGTCGATGCAACGTACTGATGTGCTTGATGCTAGTACTGTAGAGAAATGATTCGCATGTCAACACAAGCACCGAAGTCAACATTACCTTCCTTCAATTGGGCCAACCGGCGGTGAATCGAGGAAGTGCAGTACATACTGACGAAACTAAAATGAGCTCTAACATGGAAGTTAAGCGTTTCCGGACACAGGTCCACATAACATCTTTTCTTTATTTGTGTGTGAGGAATGTTTCCTGAAAGTTTGGCTGTACCTTTTGGTAACATCCTGTATACTTAATGAATGTCGTTGTAATTCAGCGCCATCGTTTTCCGACGATCGGCTGCGCGAATGGGCTTGTTCAGCCCATTTCAGTTGTACAGGTGCGATCAACACGTTGTTTCACTATCTGCTGGCGAATATTTAGAATTCGTCCTTGCCTCTGGCCTCGATCGAATGTTGTGCTGGTTATCATATGCCGCTGCCAGCGAGCCTACTGTCCACATTCAGACAAACGTTATGTGTGGTAACTTCAGGACTGGTCTTTTTGTCGCTCTGTGCATACGTTTCAACTTCAACATTTAGAAAGGAATTTGTAGCAAGTTATTTGGGAAAGCGTATAAGAAGTATTGTGTTTGATATTCCTGCATTCAGCCCCTGCCGACGTAAATTAACGATGTAGTAAGACAGAAATCAACCCGCAGACGGATTCAGTTCAGCGTACTACGTGAGCTTTTTTTGGCCTCTCTTTTCAGTAAACAGTTTCTTAGTGTGAGGCAAGCTGCTTCTGCAGGGAGTATCCATATTTAACACATGCCATTGAGAGGACTCCAGCCCACACAAATACACGCAACTCTTTTCTCCCTATAGTATGACAAATACTCTATTTATTCACTTAGTTTCATAGGAAACATACTTTTTCTCCTATGTTCAACGGGCATGATGCGACAAAATAGGAGTTTAACGTCATACTCATCCTCTCTCTATACAATAACTGAATACTGAAACATTACGCCTGCCGCACGCATAGTTTTCTTGAATATAAAGTCATATCATTAACAGCTCAGCTTTCTGCCTCATACATTATACGGAAATTTAGCAAAAATTTTCCGATATTGTCAGGTAGGTACGGATAATGGAATGTAGCAGTTACTACAAATGTAACGTATCTTTAGGCATGTCATTGCTCGTTTGATACCGTCCCTCGTTACCCCAGTTAAAACAACATTTCAATTTGCCGTCGTGTCTGTTATACTCACTGTTCTTGGTCACGTAATTTGTTTATTGGATTACCTTGAAAATTTCACTATACAAATACAACTGTTCAAGACTTTCGATTGCAAGAATGATACTTCAGTGTTTCATTAAATTAGAGAGGGTTTTTTTTTTTTGAAAATATTAAAGCTTATTACTCTCTTAATCCGTACGTCTATGAGTTTAGTTTTGTTTCGTTTTTTTTTTCTGTTCCTATTTTGCGATCAGAGATGTATGGAAGTAAGTTTCTCCTGGTTCGTGACTTATAAATATGGCGATCTGTGCTGGAGTCTACAAATTTTTGTACAGTATACCGACTCTAATTTCTTGAACATTACGTAATTGGTAGTTAACATTGTAGACGCAGATAAATGACTGCTAGGGCGCTGTAAAATAGAAGTTCCAACGAATAATATGTATGTACAACAGTTTATTATGGGATGTACAGACTACGCCTTCACAGTGTAATTGCTGATACACTTTTCCTTCCACAACACTGTTTATCTAACATTCTGCCTCTGAATAAGAATACCTCACGATAAACACCATCTGCTGCAGTTTCCTTTAAGCATTGCAACACGAACTCTAGCAGTTTGCGCTCTCTTTATATTACTATCCACAGAGAAAATTATTTGTGTCCGTTACTATAATTTTGCGACTCTCTCGCGAATCGAACCACTTATTAGTCCAGCGTTCCTTCAGGCACAGATGCTCTCAAACTATTTCAGTCTTTTTCATTTTACATTGTCAGTTTCTCTTGTTGTAGTACTGGAAGTACAAATCAGATATACAGGGTGTCTCACAGAAGGTGTTTCACTTTCATAAATCGAACAATGATAGCAAAAAGTGCCAATATGTAAGGCACATAGATGGTCACGACATTTGTGGTGTTATTTTACTGTTGATATTCAGAATATCCTCCATCGGCAGCAGTACAGAGAATACAACGCTACGGAATAGAGTGACACACATGTGTTATTGTTGCCACTGGAATGGAATCATAGGCTATCAGAATCGCTTCTCTCATTTCATCCAGTATATGTGGTTTTGTGGCGTAGACGGCGTCATTCAGAGTTTCCCACATAATGAAGTCTAACGGCGTTAGATCTGGAGGTCTGGGTAGAAACTCTACACTTCCTTGTCAGCATATCCACCTCAACAAATGTTTGATCCAGGACTTCGTTCCTACAAAATTGTACGGTACTTTGCATCTGTCCCTGTTGCTTCAAAAGGAAACGGCTCAACAACTCCTCCGATATAAATACCACACCGCACAAATAATCCAGGAAACGTAACAGCTTGTTCATCCGTAACATAGAGATTATTTGTTGCCCAGTACCTACAGATATGGCGATTAATGTCTTCGGTAAATGTAAATGTCACATCATTAGACCAAGCAGTGAATCAGTCAGCTCTTCACCACCTTAAACTCATTCACAATATCAGAGGTGTCTATTAGGAGCACCCTCATTCGTCGTGTGAAGCAATCCGGGAATGTAGGGTCTCCACTTCCCTTGCTTTAAAATGCAAACACTTGCTTGGCTGACACGAGACTCACGCGCAGCTTGCCGTGTGGACTTCTTTGGGAATCTTGTGAAAGCTTATGCCACTGCGTTCACCCTCTCTCCACTCCCCCCCCCCCCCCGCCCCCTTTCTTTCGTCCGCTACTGATTTTTTCCTGACGCACCATTCCTCCTTCAGACCACGCACGCTTCTTTCCCTCTCAAATTTGTCGCGTACTTTCGCTGCTGTTACACATGACGGTGGTGCACTATTAACCTCTGCCTGTCATCGTCTTCTCACTTCTTTAATGTTTCCACCTACATCTATATCTACATGGAAACTCGGCAAATCACATTTAAGTGTCTGAGAGAGGGTTCATCGAACCACCTTCACAACTGTCTCTTATTCCAATCTAACACAGTGCACGGAAAGAACGGACTACTATATCTTTTCGTACGAGCTCTGACTTACCTTCTTTTATCTTGGTGATCGTTACACCCTATGTAGGTCGGCGTCAACAGAATATATTCTCATTCGGAGAAGAAAGTTCGTGATTGAAATTTCGTGGGGATATTGCTTCGTAACGAAAAACGCCTTTGTTTTAATGATGTCCATCCCAAATCCTGCATCCAGCGACACTAGCTCCACTATTTCGCGACAATACAAAGCGTGCTGCCCTTCTTTAACATTTTCGATTTACTCCGTCAATCCACATTTACAATAACATTTTAAAATCCACTTCTTTGCTCCAACGATAAGTATCCATGCGTCTTGTTACTTAGTTGTAGTTACTGGCAACTACAAATAAACTAAAGAAGAACAAATGAGTACCTTTACACATTACCCATGAGAGTACCATTTAATCGTGACTGAATCCGCTTCTCATTAATCCTAGGTTGCAAAACTCTCGTAAGATTTACGACGGCAGTTGGTAGCAATTCGCGATTATCGTCAATCTATTGTTGCCAGCGCTACGGTCGCAGGTTAGAATCCTGCCTCGGGCATGGATGTGTGTGATGTCCTTAGGTTAGTTAGGTTTAAGTAGTTCTAAGTTCTAGGGGACTGATGACAACAGATGTTAAGTCCCATAGTGCTCAGAGCCATTTTTATTGTTGTCAGTATAGAAAGTAAAACACAACATTTTGTGCTTATTTTGTTTATGACATACTACTGGATACCTTATAAACTTAAAAAAATAATGAATAAACTGTTATGACTTCCTTTTAATAAAATGCTGCGAAATAAAATTTACAATGGCTTAGGAACAATTTTTAGTGACATAGGGTTAATACCTCTTCAGTTATTAAAGTTCGCTGTACGAGGTGTGGCTATAAAATAAAGGGACTGATGCTGTCACAAATTACGCATGCGCCAAAGATGAACGAAAAATAGCTATGAAGCATGAAGCCTTCTCAG
The DNA here is from genome assembly GCF_023898315.1 of Schistocerca nitens. NCBI lineage: Eukaryota > Metazoa > Arthropoda > Insecta > Orthoptera > Acrididae > Schistocerca > Schistocerca nitens. The sequence goes on along the minus strand of NC_064617.1, from coordinate 418,231,180 downwards.
TCGAATCCGGCATTTCTGGTGTCTGTAGATAAATCTGTGCGGCCCTGGCCTTCGTTTGTGTAGGAGCTGTTGTTTTTTTGCCGAAACAATGGTATGCGTAATAACAGAGCAAGGAACTGTCGTCAACTTTCACATGAAACATGGAAAAGCTGCTACTGAAAGCCCTCTTTCACAAAAAGAAGTGTATGAAGAAGACTTTTTATGACGTACATAAATTTTCCTGTAGTTCAAGCACTTACTAGATAGCCGAGAAGTTCAAGATAACTCGAGTCTGCGACGCCATTCAACATCAAAAGCGGATGAAGATATTGAAAAGTAGGTAATATGATTCGGTCTAACTGTCGATTAGGTATCCTATCGATTTCTGAAACGTAGGAATTTACAATAAATGCGTAAGGCAGGTTTTACGTAACCAGTTTAGTGCGAGAAAAGTGAATGCGAAATTAGTGCCGAAAATTCTTACGAACAAGCAAAACGAAGCTCGTTACAATGTTATAATTGCTCTTTGAATACCACAGAAAATGATCCTGATTTCTTGGAAAAACTAATAAAATGTGAAGAATCTGGATGTTTCATTTATGATGCAGAAACAAAGTGCCAATCCATGCAGTGGAAGGACCCATCTTCACCGAGAGCGAAAGAAGCTCAATTGAGGAAATCAAGATGCAAATCAATGATTGTTTCTCTCGATATTAAGTTGGAATTGGGAAAGTTGTGGTAAGGTCTGACGGGATCAAACTGCGGAGGTCATCGTTCCCTAAGCTTACGCACTACTTAATCTAACTTAAACTAACTTACCCTAAGGACAACAAACACACCCATGCCGGAGGGAGGACTCGAACCTCCGACGGGGGTCGATACTAAGGAAACAGTGTATCTTCACTGGCTTCCTAGAGGTTAAACTATTAATCAACTTTACAACCTTGAGGATCTTGCTAAACTCCTTGAGAAAGCAAGAAATAAACGATCCGAATTGTGAAAGAAGAAGTCAGGTTCTGCTTGTAGACAACGCACCGGCTCATACTGCGTTGTCTGTTAAGAGGTTCCTAGCGAATTACAGCATCCCATTGTTATACCACCCACGTTATTCGCCTGACCTAGCACCATGTGACTTTTATTTGTTCCCCAAGATCAAATCTGCTAAGAACGAACAAGATTTAACTATTTAGGCTTCCGCAGACGGTGTCATGAAGATTAAAATTCTTCTGGTTGTTGTATCGTGTCATTGTGTAAAATAATTAAGAACTCTAAAACCACGGTTCGACCGTATTACGACGACCTTCCTCAGGGCAAAACTTGGTTCGGTGGAGAAAAGGTTGATCTATTTATTCCAGACGATAGGTGTCGATATGTTATATTTAGGAAATTTATTTGGTCCTAGAATATAATAGGCTGGTCATGATCAAAGGAGAGAGGGTAGGAATGAAGCTATTCCTGGGCTAGCCGTCTTGTCAGTGATTGGAGACATTCTCATCCAGCGCTTGGCTTCTGGTGGGCACAGAAATCTATATCCCCTATGTAGGCAACTCCGCAGTTACAGAGTAGTTTATACAGTCCTGCAGTGTTTAGTTTGTTGATTGCGTCTTTGGTGGAACCTACTATGTTGTAGATCATGTGGCTACTGCGGAAAATCGAGTTGAAACCTCGTCGGCGAAGGGCGTTGCCTGGCCGTTAATTGACGCCCTTCACACATGGAAAGCGCAGTAGAGAAAACTTCTCATCCTTGCTCTACTCTCGTTTTTTATTTCGGTTGGCCTTGGTCGCCATTGTTATAATTTTGTTGTAATAACCATAGGCGTGAAACGTATGGTGTAACTCCTCAATTCTTCATTGTTGTGAGCGTAGCACCACCGTGACTGTGGGCAGCCTATCATGTTTCAGGCAGCCCGTGTACTGGCGGAAAGAGTCGTGGACGCGCTTACGTAAAATTAGGCAAGCGATTGAAATCATTAAGCATCGCTGCGTGGAGTAGCCGCGCGGCCTGAGGCGCCATGCCACGGTTCGCGCGGCTTCTCCCGTTAGAGGTTCGAGTCCGGTCTCGGGTATGGGTGTGTGTGTTGTCGTTACTTTAGGTTAGTTAAGTAGTGTGTAAGGCTAGGGACCGATGACCTCAGCAGTCAAGTAACCCATTAACTTACCAGAAATAAAAAAAAATAAAAAATTTAAGCATCCGGAAAAATCAATAAAGACGACGGTTTCAAAGGTCCACCGTCCTGGCAGCCGGCTATCCTCAAATGGGCCGCGAGCGGTCGCGGGGACGAAGCCTCACGTCATCGACGCGACAACCTAAACAAACAGCTACAGGGTAAATGTCAGAGCATTTCCATGCACACCAGTAAGAAAATGTGCCCAGCAAAAGCCAAGTGCTGATTAGCAGACTCTCGCCACTCACTGACAAGCCGCCTTAGCCCACGAATAGCTACTTTCTCGCCCTCTCCACTTTCGTCATAACTAGCCCATTACCCGTGGTCTGTGGGTAGCGTCTTTGATTCATAATTAAAACGTCTTCGGTCCTGGGTGCGATCCCCGCCACTGCCTAAATTTTGATAAATAATCAGCATTGGCGGCCGAAGAGTTCCGGCATAAGAAGTCAGCCTCATTCTGCCAACGGACTTGTCAAAGAGGGCGGAGGAGCGGATAGAGGTTCAGGTCACTCTCTTGTCCTAGGGGTGGGAAATTGCCCCTAAAGGCGGAAGAATCAGCAATGATCAACGACATGAGGATGCAGAAGGCAATGGAAACCACTGCATTAAAGACACGTAACGTGTATCCACAGGACATGTGGCCTGTAATTGAAGAAGTGTCATGATGATCTCTCCATTGGCAGAAGATTCCGGAATAGTCCCCCATTCGGATCTCCGGGAGGGGACTGCCAAGGGGGAGGTTACCATGAGAAAAAGATTGAATAATCAACGAAAGGATAACGTTCTGCAAGTCGGGGCGTGGAATGTCAGAAGTAGAACGTGTTAGGGAAACTAGAAAATCTGAAAAGGGAAATGCAAAGGCTCAATCTAGATATAGTAGGGGTCAGTGAAGTGAAGTGGAAGGAAGACAAGGATTTCTGGTCAGATGAGTATCGGGTAATATCAACAGCAGCAGAAAATGGTATAACAGGTGTAGGATTCGTTATGAATATGAAGGTAGCGCAGAGGGTGTGTTACTGTGAATAGTTCAGTGACCGGGTTGTTCTAATCAGAATCGGCAGCAGACCAACACCGACAACGATAGTTCAGGTATACATGCCGACGTCGCAAGCTGAAGAAGAACAGATAGAGGAAGTATATGAGGATATTGATAGGGTAATGCAGTATGTAAAGGGGGACGAAAATCTAATAGTCATGGGCGACTGGAATGCAGTTGTAGGGAAAGGAGTAGAAGAAAAGGTTATAGGAGAATATGGGCTTGGGACGAGGAATGAAAGAGGAGAAAGACTAATTGAGTTCTGAAACAAGTTTCAGCTAGTAATAGCGAATACCCTGTTCAAGAATCACAAGAGGAGGGGGTATACTTGGAAAAGGCCAGGAGATAAGGGAAGATTTCAATTAGATTACATCATGGTCAGACAGTGATTCCGAAATCAGATACTGGATTGTAAGGCGTACCCAGGAGCAGATATAGACCCACGTCACAATATAGTAGTGATGAAGAGTAGGCTAAAGTTCAAGACATTAGTCAGGAAGAATCAATACGCAAAGAAGTGGGATACGGAAGTACTAAGGAATGACGAGATACGTTTGAAGTTCTCTAACGCTATAGATCCAGCAATAAGGAATAGCGCAGTAGGCAGTACAGTTGAAGAGGAATGGACATCTCTAAAAAGGGCCATCACAGAAGTTGGGAAGGAAAACATAGGTACAAAGAAGGTAGCTGCGAAGAAACCACAGGTAACAGAAGAAATACTTCAGTTGATTGATGAAAGGAGGAAGTACAAACATGTTCCGGGAAAATCAGGAATACAGAAATACAAGTCGCTGAGGAATGAAATAAATAGGAAGTGCAGGGAAGCTAAGACGAAATGGCTGCAGGAAAAATGTGAAGACATCGAAAAAGATATGATTGTCGGAAGGACAGACTCAGCATACAGGAAAGTCAAAAAGCAACGGTGGTAACATTAAGAGTGCAACGGGAATTCCACTGTTAAATGCAGAGGAGAGACAGATAGGTGGAAAGAATACATTGAAAGCCTCTATGAGGGCGAAGATTTGTCTGATGTGATAGAAGAAGAAACAGGAGTCGATTTAGAAGAGATAGGGGATCCAGTATTAGAATCGGAATTTAAAAGAGCTTTGAAGGACTTACGGTCAAATAAGGCAGAAGGGATAGATAACATTCCATCAGAATTTCTAAAATCATTGGGGGAAGTGGCAACAAAACGACTATTCACGTTGGTGTGTAGAATATATGAGTCTGGCGACATACCATCTGACTTTCGGAAAAGCATCATCCACACAATTCCGAAGACGGCAAGAGTTGACAAGTGCGACAATTATCGCACAATCAGCTTAACAGCTCATGCATCGAAGCTGCTTACAAGAATAATATACAGAAGAATGGAAAAGAAAATTGAGAATGCGCTAGGTGACGATCAGTTTGGCTTTAGGAAAGTAAAGGGACGAGAGAGGCAATTCTGACGTTACGGCTAATAATGGAACAAGGCTAAAGAAAAATCAAGACACTTTCATAGGATTTGTCGACCTGTAAAAAGCGTTCGACAATATAAACTGGTGCAAGCTGTTCGAGATTCTGAAAAATGTAGGGGTAAGCTATAGGGAGAGACGGGTCATATACAATATGTACAACAACCAAGAGGGAATAATAAGAGTGGACGATCAAGAACGAAGTGCTCGTATTAAGAAGGGTGTAAGACAAGGCTGTAGCCTTTCGCCTCTACTCTTCAATCTGTACATCGAGGAAGCAATGATGGAAATAAAAGAAAGGTTCACGAGTGGAATTAAAATACAAGGTGAAAGGATATCAATGATACGATTCGCTGATGACATTGCTATCCTGAGTGAAAGTGAAGAAGAATTAAATGATCTGCTGAACGGAATGAACAGTCTAATAAGTACACAGTATGGTTTGAGATTAAATCGGAGAAAGACGAAGGTAATGAGAAGTAGTAGAAATGAGAACAGCGAGAAACTTAACATCAGGATTGATGGTCACGAGGTCAATGAAGTTAAGGAATTATGCTACCTAGACAGTAAAACAACCAATGACGGACGGAGCAAGGAGGACATCAAAAGCAGACTCGCTATGGCAAAAAAGGCATTTCTGGCCAAGAGAAGTCTACTAATATCAAATACCGGTCTTAATTTGAGGACGACGTTTCTGAGGATGTACGTCTGGAGTACAGCATTGTATGGTAGGGAAACATGGACTGTGGGAAAACCGGAACAGAAGAGAATCGAAGCATTTGAGATGTGGTGCTATAGACGAATGTTGAAAATTTGGTGGACTGATAAGGTAAGGAATGAGGAGGTTCTATGCGGAATCGGAGAGGAAAGGAATATGTGGAAAACGCTGATAAGGAGAAAGGACAGGATGATAGGGCATCTGCTAAGACATGAGGGAATGACTTCAATGGTACTAGAGGGAGCTGTAGAGGGCAAAAACTGTAGAGGAAGACAGAGATTGGAATACGTCAAGCAAATAATTGAGGAGGTAGGTTGCAAGTGCTACTCTGAGATGAAGAGGTTGGCACAGGAAAGGAATTCGTGGCGGGCCGCATCAAACCAGTCAGTAGACTGATGACCAAAAAAAAAAAAGCCCATTATATTCCAGGCTCAATTAAATTTCACAAATATGATGCACTGATACCTACCGCCTGCAGTAAAGAGGGCAACGTTTCCTTCGCCAAATCCAGGTTGGCCATTGTAATACTGTCGAAACCTTGGTTTTAGAGTTTTTAATCAAAGTGTCTTATGCAATGATGCGGTAGGACACTCAGAAGAATTTTAACCACTAGGGAAAAGATTTTAAGTTCGTTGAAGTAGTGGAACAGAAAGTGGTACGCGTTTTCAAGGGGCTCACAGAGGAAGACTTGCAGCACTGTTTCAACGGAAAATTCGCACACAGCGTTGTAGTGATAGAGGGCGGCACTGGTGGGGGGAGGGGGTAAGGTGGCGATAAGTATATATGTATCTTTGAAATGGGCCGGCCGCGGTGGTCTAGCGGTTCTGGCGCTGCAGTCCGGAGCCGCGGGACTGCTACGGTCGCGGGTTCGAATCCCGCCTCGGGCATGGGTGTGTGTGATGTCCTTAGGTTAGTTAGGTTTAAGTAGTTCTAAGTTCTAGGGGACTTATGACCTAAGATGTTGAGTCCCATAGTGCTCAGAGCCATTTGAACCATATCTTTGAAATGTAATCTTTTACAACCAAATGTTGTACACTTCTTTGTATGATACGCTATATGTATAACATGTACAGATTGGCATAAAATTTACATATTTCAGATAATGTGAGTAATGAGAAGCGAAAGAAGAAAAATAAGATAGAAACAGAAACAAAAATTCCGCCTCAGTATCTGCATAAAAACAAGAAATTAATTATGTTTATGTCTCCGAAGTGTTAATTACAGCTTGATGACCACTTCTATGCAACTAATCAACCAACGAAATACCGTAGAAAAAGCCCGGTTATTGCGGATCTAGCGACATTTACATAATACCCAACCATCAATGAATGGAGGCGTGCTTTTGACACATGAATAACGCTTCGGTCTGCAGTATGAGGCTCGCCTAGATCATTTTCATTGGCGGGGAAAGCGCGGCTTGTTAAGGAAGGCACTAGCACGCTACGGTGGAAGGGAAGCCTGTGTATCGCCCGCTCTGTTATGAGCCGCCGAACCGCTCGCTCGTCTTTGAGCGCAGCCTGTTACAGCAGGGAGAGGACTCTATCCTGTTGCCGGGATTAAATGCGGAGACGAGACAACGGGGCGCGCGTGGATGCTGCGATGAATAGCGGCAGACAGGCAGGCCGGCAGCCGGTGGAATCGGTGAAACGCTAGCGGGGCTGGAGCGGGCGGTAGCAGAGCTCGCTCGGTTCTGCCCGCAGGGAGCCGCCTAAGCGGCAGGATGGGTGTGTCGCGCAGTGCTGTGCTGTTCCGTGACTGTATTGTGCGCGTTTGCAGCCGCCGAACGCTGGCGGAAGCGGCACCGCGTTTGCAGCGTTCTGCGCTCCACTGCTGGTGGATGTCACCGTAGCGCCGTCGCTTTGGGGACAAAACCACAACGCGGTGCGTAGGTCAGCGCAGCGGACGCGTGTCGGAAGTCGGCGGTCGTTACAATCGATAACACAGTTCCGCAGCCAGACAATGTTTTGTTCATTATTAACTGTCACTGCCGGTTGCGGCGACGGCTCTCTGCCATCAAGCAATAAATTTTGTTGGCTGTTAGCCTGGGAATGGCGTTGCGTGGCATAATTACAGTGCAGCTACTCACAGAGGCCCAGTGTGGACTGTAACTATCGTATGGTAATGAAACTTAGTAGATATTCTAATGCGATAATGTGGAACCGATTTACTCTGGAAAGAAAAAGGTTTCAGTTGTGGCTGTCAGGTGAAAATGTGTCTCTGTGAATGAGAGAAAGATGTGCAGAAATATCCCCATATGTAATGGATTAGGAATGGGGCTGGAAAGGTAAAACAAGTGACAAAGCCACTATGATGATTATATTATTAAGTGTCAGTTACACAATTTGTTCAATATAAGCACTGGAGACATCGACCAGATGCTGTACAGCGCTAGATTTGCACCGTTGGCCAAAATTCGAACTATTTTCTTACAGGCTAAAGTAATTCCACTTTAACACATTAGCATATCTACATCCCATACTGGACCACCATGGGTAGTTGCAACTTAATTATAACTACCCGCTACTTCACTCATTCCCGCGCGGAGCGGCCGCACGTTTTGAGACGCCATGTCACGGATTGCGCGGCCCCTCCCCGTGGAGGTTCGACTCCTCCCTCGGGCATGGGTGTGTTTGTTGTCCTTTGAATAAGTTAGCTTAAGTTAGTTTAAGTAGTGTGTAAGTCTAGGGACCGATGACCTCAGCAGTTTGGTCCCTTAGGAATTCACACACATTTGACATATGACTTCACTCATTCATTTATTGGCTTATTTCAGCATAGTGAGAAAGCCACTATGCTGATTTTATAGGTAACTGTCACTGCCATAATTTGATCAATATGAGCACTGGAGACGTCTACCAGATGCTGTATATCACCAGATTTGCACCTGGTGACCAAAATTCGAACTATTTTCTTCCAGGTTACATCAATTCCTAGTTAACGTATTAGCATATCTACCAAGATTCGCTGCCGTAAGATAATTACAGCCCATACTGGATCTCCATGAGTAGTTGCATCTTCGTTATAACTACCAGCTACTTCATTCATTCATTTATTGACTTATTTCACCTATTTCGTCTACCAAATTATTCCACTTAGAATCACAGACTCTTACTTCAGCAAGTCACCATCACAATATGTGTAACACATGAACAGTGTATAATAATAGTAACACATTTTTTATTTGTTTGTTTGTCCTACTGAAGACCACAATAAACCACTTATGTCTTCTTCCCTTTCATCTTTCATTCGTTCCAGTAGATGTTTATTCTTTTCCCCCTTTCTTCTGTCCATATTGCTTCTGTCCTTTTCCTTGTTTTCTCCTGGAAACATTTTTAGTGTTGCTAAGAACTTTTCTACTGCTCCTATTTCTTCCTTCATTATTTCCTGTTCTATCAGGTCTGCTTTCATTTCTTTGATCCATGTCATTGATGTTTTTCTCTCAAAGAAGTTAAAGACCCTTATTGTCCTCTTTTCATCTGGCGGTTTGGGTTTCCACAGATTACAACTCCTCTCTTCCTACTTGTTTCAATTATTGTATCCAAAAATTTCTTTATTACTTCTTACTTTCCACTCTCCCCTCTCATATTTTTCTTTCCTTATTTTCTGTTTCACCTAATCGTTTAGCTGTATGTAATTCTGAAGTACAAACACTATCTGATACAATAGTGTTGTAGTGCCAGAGATTTGCATTTATGGAAACAGATATCTCGTTATACAGGGTTCTTGTTAGGTGAAAAACCACTTCCATTTTCCATGTCGTTGTAAAGTTAGCTTTTTGTCAAAAGAATTTGATTGTATTATTTCATCTAGGTGCTTATTTTGTAGTTTTTTTGTTCTTCCGTTATCAGTTTCTATGTATTTCCGTGCATCTTTTGCATATATATTCTCCATTTTTTCCTCCAGAAACTATACATAGGCCTGCTTTTGAAGCTTTCTCTTGTAGGAGATTTATCTGTATTGTTGCGTGTTTTACAGATTCAGTTAGTATGGCAAGATCGTCTGCAGAAGCCAAACAGTCCCACTGGTGACTTCTTTCCTTCTTCTTTTCCTCCATTCCCTGTTTACATTTTCTAGTATACTCTGGTATACACTGAGGAACAGTGGGGCCAATCCATATTGCCTTAGTAATAAAATAATAATAATATAAAATCTCAAAAATTATAAGGTTGCCAAATCGTTGCTGACCTTTGGAAAAATGGCATCAAAAATTCCACAGATTCTCCCCAAATCATCTTCGAAGAAAGCAGAGAAAAGAAAGAATCCCAGATGGATAGGGGACGACCCTCATCCACGCACCTGTCAATAACAGACGTTAACATGTACATTTGGATCTCATTCGTAGATCAACGCACAAAATATTATCTAATGTCGCACTAAGCAGAACGGAGTTCCAGCTAGAACAAAATTTCAGGAAAGGAAGATCCCGTCCAGAACAAATCCTAAACTTAAAAAATCTCAAGGGCTACCAATAGCCAAGAGCAAAATCATACGTTATCGCTTTCCCTGACATTCAAAAAGCATACGATCCTATACGGAGCCTACATACTGTGCATCACCAACCATGGCCCAACTGGAAGGCTGGTGATAAGATAAAAGAAAGTAATAACAAAAACCATAGGTCCCAAATTCCAAAAGAACAACCTAACCCATATCAGATGTGAAACCCTTGACTAAAGAACTCTCACACGCAATGAGGAAAAGTGGAATTGACCTTTATGGACACAGCCCCTCAGAATAAACCTAACAAACAAAATGTTTTCATTACTTCCACAGCAAATTGGTTTAAGGGAACGGATGAAAACTTAAAAGAACTCCAAACTATAGAAAATATGCTGATTGATAAAACTACAAAAAATATAATCAAAGAAAAGAATGAGATGTTCGAAATCAAAACCAAAACCAAACGACGGAGTCAAATTGCTAGAGAAGTAAGGGAAAGAAGAACGGAATGAAACAATACTGGGCTAAAAGAAAAGCACAGAACGTCAAGAAATAATGTACCTAATGTACCTCAAAGTCGAATGAAAGAAATAATAATAATAATAATAATAACAGTAATATGTTGTTTCGTCGTGGTATCGGTATTGTACGCCTAGCTTCTGCAGACATGATATTCATATTAGCAAATGACGAGACCATTGTAATCAAACAGACATAACATTTCCTGTAAAGGAGCCGCGCGGGGTAGCCGCGATGTCTGAGGCGTCTTGTCACGGTCCGCGTGGCTTCCCCCGTCTGAGGTTCGAGTCCTCCCTCGAGCATGGGTGTGTGTGGTCCTTAGTTTGATTAAGTAGTGTGTAAGTTTAGGGACCGATGACTTCAGCAGTTTCGTCCCATAGGACCTTACCACATATTTCCAATTTCCTGCAGAGGTTCTGTGCTTTTAAAACTTGTCGTCACGAAACCAACAACAGATGTGATAAGATCTATTTATTTACTGTTAAAGATTTACGGCGGTGCGCAAAACCGTCATGTTATGGATACCATTATATCAGGTTAGAGGAAGTTGATCTGATGTGATGGTATCCGAACCATGACGATGGTCGCATGACCGAAACTCTTTGTCCGTTAATAAATACACATTACAGCAGCTTTTGGTGGTTTCACAGTACAATCCTTTAAAACAGAGACTTATAGGAAAATATTTATATATATTTAAAAAAATTTAAAACTTAACTTATGAAATATGTTAGTTCACTTCTCGGTTAGATCTAAAGGAATATGTGTGAAGGGATGAGTGTTTCTATGGAGATATCACCACAAGAACGTATAAAGGCATGATCAACATAAACCTTGGGATGCAGCTACTTCTTGGACAGAAGTACATTCAGAAAAGACCATGCTACTACGTTCTTAGCCACAGTGAAAAGCTTAGAAGATGTTCCAATCTGTGAACAACATAAAAAGTCGATTAAAAGAAAAAAGTCTTTGCAAACCATACAGTTTACGCGAACGAATAAACCCTTTATTTCAATATCTTACAATTAACTTGTTTGGCCCCTTGTCCACTATAAAGGTACATCGAAGTGTGGTCTTTGTCAATGAAACTTTTCCATATCTACTGTTTGGTAAGGGGCGTGGCAGAGATATACACGCGATCGGCAGAAATAATACTGGTGAGGGACAAAATTTAATTACACTTTATATGTGACAAGAATTATCTCCGCTGATCACGCTCGTTTATCACAGTATTTACGCCTATCTCCAACGTTCGACACCACAGTCGACAGGACGGAACCTCTGAAAATGTCCAGCGCAGCTATGGACGAAATGATAGGAACCGAAAAGTTCCTAGAGCCACGGTTATTGTTACACGAAACTCACCATCAAAAAATTATCCAGGAAGATTTACTAACAGCTTACACATCAGATCGTGGAAGATTTAATTGTGTAACAATAAATACTGTTCAGATTACTGCATCTTATATACATCACATCACTGTGGGGAAAAGGAAATTTGATGACGACGCCAATAAGACTTTCATGCAACTAAAATAGTCTCCACTGATGCTTGGAATGAAACACGTTGTAAACATAACACGTTTTATGATATAATTTGATAACGTTCAAGAGGATGATTGTAGCCAAATGCTAAATTGAAACCTCTCTCTTAGATTAGTTTCATACCATTTAAATTGTATTTTGTGCTGCCATGCTCAGCCATTAGTAAGTTAGTTTTGTACTTCGTGTTTGTCCCCGTTCACTGGTACCCAATTACATTAAAGTATCAGTTTTTTCAGTAAGCACCGAATCCTATTTATATTATCTACATTTTCTGATCGCAAATTTCCTCTGTTGGTTCATTTTCAAGTTCGGTAACCATTTCTTATATTGTTCAGAATGTGGTAACGAGTATATTTTCTGTATATAGTGTTTTTCCGATCCTTGTTTTGTGAAACCAGAACACGTGATGCAGGAAATTCGTTACTCGAGCACAGATTTCAAATTCAACTGTCTTGACTTTTCTTTTAATTGGAATCTATGTGTGAACTTTTCTCGTCTGTGTGTGTGTGTGTGTGTGTGTGTGTGTGTGTGTGTGTGTGTGTGTGTGTTCTACTTTTCATTTAATTTCAGTTTTAAGATTGTGTTGCTACGTTCATTCCACGTGGAGGTAATTTCACCGTGTGTGATTTCAGTACCATCTTGAATAGGTTTTATTCTTAATTCCGCGTGATATTTTATTGCTATTTGTGTCCATACGATTTACATTTGTGTTCATAATGTTTTGACGAGTTTTAATAATTTTGCTTTGTTCATGAATATTCACGGAATTTGCTTAGTTTGATATGCAAGGTCTGCAGGTAAATTTCTGTGGCGGTAAGAGTTCCTTAGTATTCTTATTCACAATAATTCAGTCATAGCTATAGGGGTGAACCTATGAACCTCTGAACCCCTGACTTACTATGATGGACAAAATTCTTTTTATCTCCATTCTTGTGTGTGAGTTGTGTATGTTTGTGCGAACATTTTCCATGCGCGCCGAATATTTCCTTCTGATTTATCACCGCAAAGTACCACAGCACTCAACATAAGTGACCTAATGAAGTACATAACAAGCAACGACAGATCATAGTTTAGAATTTTTGTGAATTTTTAATATGATGTTTCATTTTAATAAACTATGTTAAACTGTGATGATTGTTTCTCATGCAAACCCGTCCCGTTTTGCAACATTACTTTTAATGCATCCCACTGGCATTTCTGAACTGGAAGAGCAGACCTTATAGTAGAATTTGTCTGATTATCTTATTCTTTTTGTTGAGGCTTAGGCTCCTACTTGCTCTGAATTATTTGATTTAGCGGTTGTACTTAAATTGTTCCCGTATGTTCGTTCCACATATTCACCTGGATCTTTTTATTAATATTAAGACGTTAGGTATACTTGCCAATTACATGATTAATTCAGTTCTTGTAATTTCCCCTTGCTTTTAATTAAAACGGCCTTGCTGTGCTAGTACTGCGTAAGGTTGAAAGCAAGGGGAAACTACAGCCGTAATTTTTCCCGAGGGCGTGCAGCTTTACTGTAAGGTTAGAAAGGTTTTGACAATGTTGACTGGAATACTCTCTTTCAAAATCTGAAGGTGGCAGGGGTCAAATACAGGGAGCGGAAGGCTATTTACAATTTGTACAGAAACCATATGGCAGTTATAAGAGTCGAGGGGTTTGAAAGGGAGGCAGTGGTTGGGAAGTGAGTAAGACAAGGTTGTGGCCTATCTCCGATATTATTCAATCTGTACTCTGAGAAAGCAGTGAAGGAAACAAAAGAAAAATTCGGAATTAATATCCATGGAAAAAGAAATAAAAACTTTGAGGTTGGCATTGTAGTTTTGTCAGAGACAACAAACGACCTGTTTGCTATTGCAGTTTTGCTACTTGGGGAGCAAAATAACTGATGATAGTTGAAGAAAAGAGGATATAAAATGTAGACTGACAATGGCAAGGAAAGCATTTCTAAAAAGAAAAATTTGTTAACAACGAATGTAGAATTAAGTGTCAGGAAGCTGTTTCTGAAAGTATTTGTTTGGAGTGTAGCCGTGTATGGAAGTGAAACATGGACGATAAATAGTTTAGACAAGAGGAGAATAGAAGCTTTCGAAATGTGGTGCTGCAGAAGAATGCTGAGTATTAGATGGATAGATCACATAACTAATGAGGAGGTACTGAATAGAATTGGGGAGAAGAGGAGTTTGTGGCACAACTTGCAAAGAAGAAGGGACCGGTTGGCAGGACATGTTCTGAGGAATCAAGGAATCACAAATTTAGCATTGGAGGGCAGCGTGGAGGGTAAAATTCGTCGAGGGAGACCAAGAGATGAATACACTAAGCAGATTCAGAAGGATGTAGGTTGCAATATGAACTGGGAGATGAAGAAGCTTGCTCAGGATAGAGTAGCACGGAGAGCTGCATCAAGCCAGTCTCTGGACTGATGACCACAACAATAACAACAATTAAATTGGGTGGCAACCCCCACGTTTGTGACACATGAAAATTACTGTAGGGAGTTCCACACTGGCTAATTTCGCCTAGTTCCTGTTTGGAAATCACTCTCCAGACAACCATTTACCTATTAATAACCATTTAAAGTAATGAAATACGCGTTTGTTTCAAAGTTAAAAATTACAACCCAGGCATGAAAATGAATTTGTGTAAACTTTTTTGAGCGTCTTGAAAGGCTATCTAAAAACAGATCGATTCTGTCAAAGAGCACGTAGACAAGTTTATGTTACAAATTTCCCTCGAAAAACAGCAATATTCGCTGTCGAAAACTTGTCCGCAAAATGTGGTCAAAGCGATAGAGTCCCTTAAATCCAAGTAACTACGGGAGTCTGATGATCCTACAGGCGAACACAAGATATCCTACAGGAAACGCACAATAACTACGACGAAAAAAAAACACACAGTAACTACGACGAAAAATTTCTCTCCACCTATACTAAAGTCAGGCACTACAACACAGTTATCAAACACGCTTCACATAAAATGCGACATGGGAAGCGTTATGAAAGAGAAACGCGAAACTCTGCCTAAACAGATAGGAAGAGGGCTATAGGTAAAACCTTGTAGTACACACTATATATATATATATATATATATATATATATATATATATATATATATATATATATATATATATCAATGTCTTCGCAGAATAGTAGCGAGAAGACTAAACCATAAAAATTTAAATACAGGGACTTCAGAAAGTTGTACCCTGGATGCATAAATCGAAAAGATCTAGAAAGACACCAGACAAATTCATCTGAAGTCTTAGACAAAAATCATGCGGACAGAGAACTGAAAGTGCAGTCGGAGAACGAATCTGCGACGAATAACGCAAGAAAATGGACTGAAGAAAGGTGAAAAATGAGGCACATACCTATGCATGATTCAAAAATGTTTCAAATGGCTCTGAGCACTATGTGACTTAACATCTGAGGTAATCAGTCGACTATAGAACTACTTAAACCTAACTAACCTAAGGACATCACACACATCCATGCCCGAGGCAGGATTTGAACCTGCGACCGCAGCAGTCGCGCGGTTCCGGACTGCGCGCCTAGAACCGCTAGACCACCGCGGCCGGCTTCCGTGATTCAGTTGCACATAATAATAATAATTTTTTCATTTATACAGTATGAGTAAAGATATATTGATTGAATAGAAGCTGAAATTCTTTTGAAAAAATAAGTCAACTTGAAGCTTGATTCAAGAGTGCAAGAACGATTTATAAAGGAACAAGAAAACAAGATACGACAGACAGGCATAATTTCAGAATAAAGGATAGCAGAATGTTATGTTACACAGCAGCAAGCGAAACCGTTATCGCTTTCGAATATACACATTCTTCTACATCTTTTCATCAAAATACGTGGACGATGATCGAAAGACAAGTTGCCTGACGGTAAACAAAAATTCGAGGTTTCAGAAGTGCTTCAATTAAGATAGCGCTACAAGCACGTGTTAGAGTGTAATTCGTTTCAAACAACTATCACGGACATATGTTTTTATCTTTTTTATCCCAACAAATAAGGGTTACGTTGTTATTACATATACATTCACTTCGATTTCATTACTAATAACATTCCCCGGGCAACAAAACAGAAAGATCTGAACCCAGACTCATATAAGATGGAAACTAAGATAGAGTTCTCCACATGAACGTGGAAGATGTTGTGATATAGTGACACAACAAAAAGCTGTGGAACTTCACGGAAAGGGAGGTGTTTATTACTGTAAAGTTAATTTCAGATGGGTATTTTATATTAAGCTTAGGACACTGGAATGAGAAAAACAAAATCACGTTTAGGCACTTAGTGATTTGTTAATAATATTGATAATAACAATAATAATAATAATAATAATAATTCAACTGTGGGTCCTTAGGTCGACTTCTTAATCAAAGTGACGTTTTTACCAGGACTTAATGTAATCAACGTTATCTAAGCAAACAGACACACCACTGAATTGGGGCATATCTCTACGCTAGGCAGTAAAATACAGCAATACGTCAACACGATGGAATATGCCACCAGAATACCAGTTATCTCTGACGCACGTGCAGTGAAGCTATTCGTATGATTGGTGCACCGTTAAAACACGGCGCGACGTTAGCAGACTGCGTCGTAAAATTCTGGCCGAACTTCATCCCGCTGAAACGCTTGTGTAAGTGCACGTAGCCCATATCGGCAACACTCCGGTCCACATGTGCGGAACCAGCGAGGGGAGAAAATATATTAAAATTGTGTAAGTGACTAATGGCTGTTATAAAGCAAATAACGAATGCCGCCGTAACCGACCCCTTTCTTTAAAGCGGGGAAACCTCCCCGGCTACAGTTAAGATATAAAGGAAAAGTTGTACTCTAATGAACCAGGTGATAAAAATTTTGTCAGCAACGGCTCTGCAGGAAATATTTTACAAGACTATTATTTAATAAAATACTGCATATCAGATGACAGAAAAAAGTCACGGAGATAGTTATCCCATTCAAAGGGGTGATTCGTATGACACTAAAATGCAGCTAGATGCGGTTCGCGGTGAGAGTATAGACAAAGTACCTGAGACAGCTCTGAAATCAAATGGGCAGCACGTTGTGAGGTAGCCGGCTCTGAGCGTGAGATGATAATCGTTCCAAAGAGCATGTGACGTAACATGTTGGAGTTTATACAAGAATTATGGTCTCCAATCAGCAATGTATACTGTATACAATGGTCATCAATATCGGAGAAAAAACCTAATCCCTTACGAAAACCGTCTCAGAGGATAACATGAAGTGTTAGACGGAACTATGTCACTTTGAATTCTCAGAGCCGTAGGAGGCGATCAAGGGTTATCACTTCCGATTAGAATGTGGCGACGCCAAGGGCAAGTATCTACTACGACTGTCGAGACACAAATGCGCTGCACAGTCTTCAGCAGCCCATCACCAACTCGTACCGATGTTTGTCAAAGTGGCACATATTTTTTGTTTACCCTCAGGCAACTTATCTTTCGACCAACATCCATGTCTTCTGATAAAAACAGGTAACCTCTCTGAAGACGACTGTATAAATTCGAAAACGATAACGGTGTTCGCTTGCTGCTGTGTACCATCAACATTCTGCTACACTTTTATTCTGAAACTATACCTGTCTGTCGCGTCTTGTTTTCTTCTTCACAGAGACAGTGAGAGAACGAAAGAAAAAAAATGGTTCGAATGGCTCTGAGCACTATGGGACCTAACAACGGAGGTCATCAGTACCCTAGAACCTAGAACTACTTAAACCTAACTAACTTAAGGACATCACACACATCCATGCCCGAGGCAGGATTCGAACCTGCGACCGTAGCAGTCGTGCGGTTCCGGACTGAAGCGCCTCGAACCGCTCGTCCACCGAGGTCGGCGAGAACGAAAGAGAGAGAAATAATTTGTAATATATGCCATTAGGTTCTTATAATTATTTTCTGTAGGTCGATATTCACATTTTAATTGGGCCGGCCGGTGTGGCCGTGCGGTTCTAGGCGCTTCAGTCTGGAACCGCGTGACCGCTACGGTCGCAGGTTCGAATCCTGCCTCGGGCATGGATGTGAGTGATGTCCTTAGGTTAGTTAGGTTTAAGTAGTTCTAAGTTCTAGGGGACTGATGACCTTAGAAGTTAAGTCCCATAGTGCTCAGAGCCATTTGAACCATTTGAACCACATTTTAATTCTTAGTACAGTACACGAAGAACTTGCTTGCTGTTAGTTATTTTGCAAGTGCAAGAACAGCCTACGGATAACAGTAGCGAAACTCCCTAGAGCAAGAAATGCTAACTTCTTTCAGTTCAGTCCGTGCTAAAGCTCTACCATATAGTAACAGAACAATGACATTCATTATATAAATTGAGCACTTGCTATTTTTAATGCTGTTACTTCCGCATTTCCGAGTCACTAAACGTGACGGTGATTTTTCTAGTACGAATGGGAAAATGTAATTCGAGTAATATCCCGTCTCTTCTTCATGACAACAAACACACATATTAAAAAAAATTGTGTGTGTGTGTGTGTGTGTGTGTTCGTGCGCTCCAAACCTCCTAAGCCAGTGGTCAGATTTTAACCAACCTTGGTACACATCGCACTTTACTGTCAGGCAACAGTTGCTGTTGGGGTAGGAAACATATACCATCGGGTGGGGGTGAAAAAGAAGCGTAACCCACAACGCATAAAATACTAGGTTTTATTCACCCAGTATTTGACAATGAGTGCGTTTAACGTTATTCAATAAACTTTAAATAAAATTTCAAAGCATTACGAAATCTTTTCTCGCTGACAACCGTTACAAAATATTGAAAGGAAGCATGGTTATCGCTTACTTCTTTCCACTGTTCATGCAGTAAAGGTACCGCATGAGGCATGACGTTATAATTTATTACCTCATTTTTACTAACTGTACTCGCGACACATGCGTAAATAGCACTGAATATAACTGCAGAGCTATATCATTGTACCAAATGTGGTTCAGGAGATATGACATCATGAACAGCGAGATACGTCAAAAGCTGACACATAGTGCATGAATTTTAAATTTGTTACTTCGTTGCTACCAATTACAGCCCCAACATATACTGTACATAGCATTCACACATGCCACTCAATGTAATTATAAAATCTTAACATTGTAAGACATAGTTCCGGAGATATGACGTCTTAAATATTAATGACAAGGCCAAACGAACAAGGACAGACGCTACGTAGTACAGGGACGGACGCACTACTGTAAACCCCAGGGGAACGCTGGGATTCACTGCTGGAATAATAATAGAAAACGAACTTTTCAGACTGTTTTTGACCACCCTATACACGCATACACACACACACACACACACACACACACACACACACACATACACACACACACACCAAAATTCTCTTTGCAAGCTGTCGTCTATCTTGTTCACTTGTTATTTAAGTGACTATCTTCAACTACTTTTTGGAACTCTTGGCGGCACTTCAGTAGGGAAGTTGCAGAAAATTTGTGGGAGTTTTGTGATTGGTACAAGATCAATTTTTCGCGGTACACTTAAGGAACAACATAAGCTCGACAATTGAATAATCGCAGAATAAGAACAAACTGGTCAGTAATCAACTGATTAAAGCGTATTTAATAAATGGATGAGATAAGGTATAAATGTTGTGATGTGGGGGCGATCTGTATGGCTGTAACTGAAGAGTATACTTCGTACGCCGCGATCGCATTGTAGACACTTTTGTTGTTCGAGGATGACCGGTTCCAACAGTCTCATGCTGCCATCATCTGATCTGATGAAACTTGCTATAAAACTCCCATGTTACGTTACATGAAGTCAAGGCATAAAAGGCACTTTACTTCATCTAACGTAACATTGCAGTTTAATAACAAGTTCAATGAGATCAGACGATGGACACATAAGACAGTTGAAACAGGTCGCCTTGGAACAATAAAAGAATCTATACTGTGATTGCGGGGACGAAGTGTGTTCTTCGTTTCCAGTGGATTACGTGATTAGTTTTTACTCATGAAATGTGAACGCAAAATATTCTGGAGCCTTGCAAAGCAGTAAACAGCGTTGCATAAAAGCATAGCTTATACAAGGTATTATTCTATGCAACCTCACTTGAGCCAAGTGCCACACTTTAACTCATTGAAGACGAATTCTAAAACTATCTTACAGCTTAAACCTCCTTTATACCGACTGCATTAAAAACATCTGTTTACCTTCCGTAACGCACTAACCGAGTGATTATGTTCCACTAGTCTAACAGCCTTTTTGCTCTGGACAACAGAAAGGCGTGTACAACTGACGAGCCATGAGCGCTGTCATTCCACAGGGTCTTGTCTTAAATTCACTGAAGAACCATTCAGAATCGTAATGTCATCCGCCGTAATCTAACTCCACATTCATGTTACTAACACCGTTACAATGTGTTCTATATATTACCCTCACGCGGTTCATCTACGACCATTATATTTAAACAATGCTTTCCATCCATATTTAATCCCTGTTTATTCATAACTGTATTCATTGTAGGAATGAATGGTTTCTTCCACTTAGGAAGTCGTCATGTTGGGTGCAACTCGTAAGTATCAAATAAAACGTGACATATCAAACACAAAGAGCATTATAGGAAAAAAAAACAATGGCACTTTCATTTGAGTTTCATTGTCGGGTTAGTTCGCGTTTTTACAGAAAGAGGCAAGTATAGCCATAACAGTACGGAAGCTGTTCAGCATGTGGACCACCACTTTTTGAGGTGGTTATTATCCGCTTCCCCCATTCCTCGTGGACCTTAACCAACACATGGGCCGGAATGCGAGCACAGGCATCAACAACCCGCTCCCAAAAGCGTGCAAGATTTCCGATCTGCAGCGCATATCCCTCTGACAGAATTCTAGCGGACTTCCGTCCGGCGAACGTATCGGCCAGACTTTTGGACACTTACGACCCATCCACTTCCATTGAACATAGATATCCAGGTATTCCCGGACAGAAGTAGTCTATCAACCGCAGATAGGGGACTGCTGGTACTGAAGAAGTGTCCACGATACGAGAACGCTGTATTCCAAACCAAGCTAACAGTTTCGATGCGCCAACTACCTTACATGGATCCATCTAGTGATGAATTATTCTATTTGCTTGTCTCTCCCTTCACTCAGAAATTAGCTTAAACAGTACATAATAGAGAAACAAACGGCTTTCGACCAGCTTGCGCGTCAGGCATTTGAATTGTTATTGGTGACCTATTGAAACACCTGCATTTAGTAAGGGTGCCATCGATCCTCATTGGAGATATATTTCTGACTTCAGTTTCCTGCGAAATAAGGCGATTACTGCATTCTAGACTGAACGATGGCAAACAGAAACTGATATTGGTCAATCCGTAGCCATTTTCGATAGCTCAGCTTTCGGTTGGTCGGTGACAGAGAGAATTTTATCGTATGGCCGGCCGCGGTGGTCTAGCGGTTCAAGGTGCTCAGTCCGGAACCGCGTGACTGCTACGGTCGCAGGTTCGAATCCTGCCTCTGGCATGGATGTGTGTGATTTCCTTAGGTTAGTTAGGTTTAAGTAGTTCTAAGTTCTAGGGGACTGATGACCACAGATGTTAAGTCCCATAGTGCTCAGACCCATTTTTTATCGTATGTTGCGAGAGGTTTCACCACTGTCGAGTGGGCAATGGATGGCCTATCTAGCTAGCATTAGTTGAAATCCGCTGCGTTAACATGTGAGCTGCTCTCTCCTAATATCAAGATGTAACTGCATTCGACGTTTGTTAACAGGTTTGACCTGTAAGAAGTAAGCATCAGTCATGGCTCGAGAATGAAAAAGCTATACGCAAGTAAGAGGTATCGTTTGTTTTTCGTTTAATTGTCCATCAGTCTTTTACGTCATATGAGCCTCTTTACGTCTGAAATTTGCAAGTTGCAACCAAGATGGTGGCTTCCAAAATGGCATCCATATTTGTAACATAGACTCGCCTCATACCACTTAACTTTAATAAAGTACTGTTTATCTATCATAAATTGTTTTGGACCGTTCTATATACAGAAAACCAACTGAAATCGACTGGCACCTGTGCGCTTTCAACCATCACTACCTGGCACAAAAGTGTACTTTTCTAAGCTCCTTGGCTCATCGAGCGAAACTGTGACAGTGAAAACTTGCCACAAATACCAAACCACCTACTAAAAGTCTTCCAGCACAATAGCTACAATTACCGGCGAGAAAGAAAGATAATAGCTTGCGTTTTTATGGTTGTATTGTTCAGGAACAGGAAAGTTATCAGGCTCATGAAGAGACGTAACGTCGAGTTAATTTTCACGCCTCCAGCTAAAATATTTCAACTTGGGGCGTGTGAAAGGTAAAGTAAGCGTCATAATTCACAGCGTTTATAAAATACAGTGTGAGTATGAAGCGTATTACGTCGCGCAGACCGCGAGATAAATAGAGGAATGTCAAATTGAACGTGAAAAGTGTCCATGTTTACATAACCTGGAGAGCTTAGCGGTAGTTAACACGCATCGGGAAACGAGCTTAAAAATCATTCATCCGCACTCCTGACATCACGGACGCTAGCGGTTTCTGGGAAGCTATACAGATCAAAATATCTGACAGCACCATCAAATAGAGATACCTGTTAGCAGCGAAGCACAGAATAGAACTTACAAATCTGAAGTTATTAAAGAGGCTACAGCAGACGTACGATGGAAACATTGGATTCTACAGCAGTGGACTGATCACCAGTGATGTCACAGCCAGAAGCACAGTTACAGAACGATGAGGGCTGCAACCTCACGCGAGTAGCAAATGAGCGAGCTACGCCGCAGAGCTCTATTCAGAGCTAAATCTGTGGTCAACATTGCCACCGGCGATCGGCTTCATCTATAAAAGCCTCATACGACATGCACTGGGAAAAGGAAGATCAAAGTTTAACCTCCTGTCAACAAAAATGGTTCAAATGGTTCTCAGCACTATGGGACTTAAATTCTGAGGTCATCAGTCCCCTAGAACTTAGAACTACTTAAACCTAACTAACCTAAGGACATCACACACATCGATGCCCGAGGCAGGATTCGAACCTGCGACCGTAGCGGTCGCGCGGTTCCAGACTGTAGCGCCTAGAACCGCTCGGCCACTCCGTCTGGCCCTCCTGTCGACAGCGCGCTCAGAGGCGCAGCACAAGCTCGGATTACAAAAGGATGGGGAAGGAAATCGATTGCGTCATTTCCAAAGGAATCATCCCGACTTTTGTTTGCAGCAGTTGAAGGAATTCACGGAAAACCTGAATCTGGAATGCCGGGCTGGGATCTGAATCGTACTCCCCCCTGAACGCTACTAGAGTACGCCGCATTTGAATAGGGAAACGCTGTTGATACCCATATCATTATTAATGTTTCCTGAGATTACCGAACGCAACAATTTTATATCTTTGCTCTCGTGCAGACACTTCGAGAAGACGTAAAAGGACACAGAAAGCTCGTTCTATGCCAAGAACGATGGAGTCATCAATGATAACATCCGCGCCCTAGGTCATCAACTCGACTGGCGGCGTGGGTCCGCTTATGAAGACCATTCCCACTGAGACAGCAAGTGGACGTACCGGTCATCTTTGATACTTGACCCAAGTCATGAAGAAGACAAAGACAATCGAAGAGTTAAGGCAAAAACTACTCTTACAATTCGATTGCAGGAGAGACGCACAGTTTTCACACTTCACCATAACAGGGAAAAAAGTGCGCCGTAAAAGAAAAGAGGAAGCGGCTGCTTCAAGATGTGAACTACCACAGCAATGGCTGAGAAGCATCCGGCCTGAAAACTCCCATATTTATAAACAGCTAGAGCAACAGGAAGCCCGGAAAGATTAAAAAAAATTAGCATATTCTTTATAAACGACTCTCACAGAAGATTGTCTGCAGCCGGTAACCTCGCATAACATAATAGCCGGCCGGAGTGGCCGAGCGGTTCTAGGCGCTTCAGTCTGGAACCGCGAGTTCGCTACGGTCGCAGGTTCGAATTCTGCATCGGGCATGGATGTGTGTGATGTCCTTAGGTTAGTTAGGTTTAAGTAGTTCTAAGTTCTAGGGGACTAATGACCTCATAAGTTAAGTCCCATAGTGCTCAGAGCTGCCGGCCGCGGTGGTCTCGCGGTTCTAGGCGCGCAGTCCGGAACCGTGCGACTGCTACGGTCGCAGGTTCGAATCCTGCCTCGGGCATGGATGTGTGTGATGTCCTTAGGTTAGTTAGGTTTAAGTAGTTCTAAGTTCTAGGGGACTGATGACCACAGCAGTTGAGTCCCATAGTGCTCAGAGCCATTAGCCATTAGTGCTCAGAGCCATTTGAACCATGTAACATAATACGCTGCCGGAAAAAAATTAGTACACTTGGAAAAACAACGTTAATTTTGATCCGATGATTGTATATGCCACCTGGGAATAGTACATGTACTAATAATGGTACAAAATCGCCTGCCAATAGACAGCGTAGTGCCATACCTACGAGACCACCGTCTGTATCTACACTTCAATAGCTAGTTCTCACAACCAGAAGGCTCAGTGAGATGCAAACGTGTGAAGCAAGCAGGAAACCATGTCATGGAGTTGCACTCGTGCTTGCTACATCTAAAAGAGTGAGTTCGAAAGAGGTCGAATTGTGTCCTTCTGGATGGAGGGATGGTCTTTTCTGAAAACTGGCATACAAGTTGAGCGTGCTGCGTTGGTTGTGCAACGATGCTGGTATCGGTGGTCACGTCAACATTCTCACACCTGTAGAGGAGGTTGTGGACGTCCGCGTAGCATAGACGCCCGCCACTGTACTGGCAGCAGTGGGAGACTGTACAGCTACCATAGCACAGATAAGAGGGTTTGTGAACCCAGACGTGTCGACTTGAACTGTTGTGAACCGGTTATCAGCAGTCAGACACGTACGTCTCTAGCCCGTCATCCACTCACGCCACATCAGCGTGCACGGCTCAACTGGTGCGGAGGATGACTTGGAAGATGGAATGGCACGCCGTTGTCTTCAGCGATGATAGAAGATACTGCCTGCACGAAAGTGCTGGTCGTTTGCTTATATAATGTCGACCTGGTAAGCACTGACTCGTAGAGTGCATTCGTCTAAGACGCACTGGTCCGACCACAGACTTCATATTCTGGGATGCGATAAGCTACAACTCTCTTTTACCTTTAGGCTTCTGGCGGGGCCGCTAACTGGTCCTCAGTATGTCCATAATATTGTTAGAACCGTTCTTTTGCCGTTATTGCTACAGGAATGTGACGTGTTGTTCCCAAAGGAGAATGTTCGTCCACATATTACTCGTTAAATTCAACGTGGTCTGCTAAAAGAACAGCGATTTCCCTTGCCATTTGGGGTTCTTTGCAATTGAGCCCGTGTGGAATGTGATGGGCCAAGAAGTAACTCGTCCGACTCGTCAACCAACAACTCTTACAAAACTAATTCAGCAGGTGGACCTGGCGTGGCATAACATACCCCAAGACAGTGTTCGCCATCTGTGCGACCGACAGGATGCCAAGGTCAGCGCCTGCTTTGCCGCCCGTGGGTGTTTCAGCATCGGTCGATACCTGGCACCCCAGAACTGCTTGTACTATTGACCAGTAAATGTAATCAGTTCGCGTATTCGATATGTATTGTTGCATCAATAAATCATGAGTGAATTGGAGACCTCTAAAAGGGTGTATGTAAGTGCCATGATGTTCACCTCTTGCGGAAATTCTTGGGAGTCAAATTGTTTCAGTATCACTACTACTTGTTGACAGAATCTTGTGAAAATTTTTACGGTATGGCCCGAAAGCTACAACTGATCCGACCAAATTTCATTGTGAAAGATTCGTTAAACTGCAACGGTTCCTCTTTCCTCCATTCCAGTTCTTTCACCGACAAAGCAAAATAAGAGTTGAAGAGCTTCTCGAAACGAGGTGGCATAATCGCAGCTGGAAGAGCGCTCTTTCATGACTGACCCATTGACGTGTTCATTTCGCAGAACAGTGTGGGCGGCTCTTCCATTCATCTTCTCCGCACCCAAGTAACTGTCTGCTGACCACCATCCAAGTAGCTGAAAAAAACATCGCTCGGGTCCACGTTAAAGGCCGTCATCCAGAGGAGCCTCCGCTGTGTCAGCACCCGTGCTCTGTTTCGGGGACGGCTGACAACGTGACGCTCTCTAGCTATACAGAATTAAATTTCTTCTTCGCCGTTCGTTTTCTCCCGGCACAGTCCAAATTGCGTTCTGCAGAAATTTATCAGTGCTCGCACGACGGTTCAAGAAGTAAATTAAACGAAAGCGTAAAGCGCAGTGCCGATGCCGTCTACAATACCTAATAGACGATTACCAGGCATTACTGTTTTCATGATATTTTAATTTGATATCTATCAGAATGCTACAGCTTCAGTTTATTCATTTGGCCTCTCAGAGCGCACGTTCGTACCATAATACACCTTGCACGAGACAAAATATTTTTAAAATTTGTAGTTGACTGTTTGAAGAGCAGTCGCTGAATATAGTAATGTCACTGTGTTTAATATTTGTCTCAGAGCCGTGGGTGAGTCTAAGTGGAATACCGACTTCCGTAATTACCATCGATGTGCAGACCAGTTACGCCCACCTGTAAGATTGTCGGGTATAAGTATTCTCGAAACTTTTACACACACATCCGACGACTCTTTAAATTCGACATCCTCCATCAGTTGTTCGCTGGTGAGATCAGTTGTTTAGAATGGTTCGTGTGTTCGGTATCTTAGTATCACACATCTATGAAAAGGAACCCAGCAAATGTAAAAAATTTACCACCTTTCTGTTAGGTCGCTTTCTTGTCCGCCTACCTGTTCTGTAAAATTTTTGTAGATGATTTTAAATTAACTTGCCGCTGAACTAAAATTGGAAAATTTTAACATACACTCCTGGAAATTGAAATAAGAACACCGTGAATTCATTGTCCCAGGAAGGGGAAACTTTATTGACACATTCCTGGGGTCAGATACATCACATGATCACACTGATAGAACCACAGGCACATAGACACAGGCAACAGAGCGTGCACAATGTCGGCACTAGTACAGTGTATATCCACCTTTCGCAGCAATGCAGGCTGCTATTCTCCCATGGAGACGATCGTAGAGATGCTGGATGTAGTCCTGTGGAACGGCTTGCCATGCCATTTCCACCTGGCGCCTCAGTTGGACCAGCGTTCGTGCTGGACGTGCAGACCGCGTGAGACGACGCTTCATCCAGTCCCAAACATGCTCAATGGGGGACAGATCCGGAGATCTTGCTGGCCAGGGTAGTTGACTTACACCTTCTAGAGCACGTTGGGTGGCACGGGATACATGCGGACGTGCATTGTCCTGTTGGAACAGCAAGTTCCCTTGCCGGTCTAGGAATGGTAGAACGATGGGTTCGATGACGGTTTGGATGTACCGTGCACTATTCAGTGTCCCCTCGACGATCACCAGTGGTGTACGGCTAGTGTAGGAGATCGCTCCCCACACCATGATGCCGGGTGTTGGCCCTGTGTGCCTCGGTCGTATGCAGTCCTGATTGTGGCGCTCACCTGCACGGCGCCAAACACGCATACGACCATCATTGGCACCAAGGCAGAAGCGACTCTCATCGCTGAAGACGACACGTCTCCATTCGTCCCTCCATTCACGCCTGTCGCGACACCACTGGAGGCGGGCTGCACGATGTTGGGGCGTGAGCGGAAGACGGCCTAACGGTGTGCGGGACCGTAGCCCAGCTTCATGGAGACGGTTGCGAATGGTCCTCGCCGATACCCCAGGAGCAACAGTGTCCCTAATTTGCTGGGAAGTGGCGGCGCGGTCCCCTACGGCACTGCGTAGGATCCTACGGTCTTGGCGTGCATCCGTGCGTCGCTGCGGTCCGGTCCCAGGTCGACGGGTACGTGCACCTTCCGCCGACCACTGGCGACAACATCGATGTACTGTGGAGACCTCACGCCCCACGTGTTGAGCAATTCGGCGGTACGTCCACCCGGCCTCCCGCATGCCCACTATACGCCCTCGCTCAAGGTCTGTCAACTGCACATACGGTTCACGTGCACGCTGTCGCGGTATGCTACCAGTGTTAAAGACTGCGATGGAGCTCCGTATGCCACGGCAAACTGGCTGACACTGACGGCGGCGGTGCACAAATGCTGCGCAGCTAGCGTCATTCGACGGCCAACACCGCGGTTGCTGGTGTGTCCGCTGTGCCGTGCGTGTGATCATTGCTTGTACAGCCCTCTCGCAGTGTCCGGAGCAAGTATGGTGGGTCTGACACACCGGTGTCAATGTGTTCTTTTTTCCATTTCCAGGAGTGTAGATCAGAACTCGGTGACAACGCAACATTAACTCGCTGTCTTGTCTAGCGTGTGGCGGAGGGTAGTTTGGGTACGACTACCATTTCTGCTTCTTCTTGGTGCAGTCACGAATAGTGCGCAGCAAGAACGATTGATGGCAAGCCTACATGTGAGCCCGAATTTTTTTAATTTTTACCTTTACGGTAATTTACCAAGTGTGAGAAGGAACTCATTGTTTCGGTCACATGAAGGACCTGAAATAAATCAGAAATTTAGCACATGTCACTGTTGTAATCTCGTCAAATATTCGAAACTGATTGCAAAAATTCACACACGCAAGACTTGGAAGCAAAAAGTAATTATTTAAATAAAATAGGTTTCATATACCAAGTTTTTATAAAAACTAAGAAGTATAAAGTAATTTCTACTAGCCCCATAAAGATTCGTAAGTCTTCATTCAGATAGTCCTGAAAATTTGTCCTTGTGATAGTCGTTATAAAACCTGTGAAATTTAAAACGAAAGACTCGTTACTACTACACTACTTGAATTGTATTGTATTGTATGTTAACCGGGGACCTAGAAACGACGGAGGGGCTCCGTCCGCGCCGCAGCCGCAGTGGTCCACAACCCCACGACGACTACCGCAGTCCACTTCACCCCTCCGCCACCCCACACCGAACCACTCTTTCAGGGTTATTGTGCTGTTTGGACCCCGATGAACTCCCCCCCCCCCTTCCCCCCTCCTAGGGAACGTCTCACACCAGACGAGTGTAATACCTATGTCTGCTTGGTAGAGTAATTATGGTGTACGTGGAGAACTTGTTTGCTCAGCAATCGCCGACGTAGTGTAGCTGAGGCGGAATAAGCCGAACCAGCCCGCATTCACTGAGCAGATGGAAAACCGCCTAAAAACCATCCATAGAATGGCCGGCTCACCGCCGGGTGGATTTGTGCCGCGCGACCGCTACGGTCGCAGGTTCGAATCCTGCCTCGGGCAGCGATTTGTGTGATGTCCTTAGGTTAGTTAGAGGTTTAAGTAGTTCTAAGTTCTATGGAACTGATGACCTCAGATGTTAGGTCCCATAGTGCTCAGAGCCATTTGAACCTTTTTTTTTTTTTTTTTTTTGTGCCAGGGACCAGGCGCTCCTTCCCAGTCCGGAAAGACGTGCGCTAGACGGCACGGCTAACCTGGCGGGTTATTACACTACTTACTAATTGAAGCACGAATAGTTCCCATCTTATTATCATCTATTGCAAGCATCTCACGTTTTTCGTTTTAAATATAACAAATATTTTCTTAGTTATTGAAAATTCAATATGAAAAAAATTGAGGACTATCTGTAAGAGTTTAGGAGTATGTATGGGGTTAGGAGAAACTATTTAATACCTTTCAGTCTCATTTCAAAACGTGGTTCGTTAAAAATCTATTTTTAATTGAATAATTGTTGATTGTACTGGTGAACAGGGTCAGAAGCACTAGTCCGGCATATATTCATCACGTAACAGTTATTAGATAAATTTCATTCCAACTGGAACTTACGCCCGTCATCAACATCAGTAAGAAATGTGCGCCCCAGATACCTCCTGATCGCCACTCCTAACCCTTGCACTCCAGCCACGCACAGATGCACTCTTGTATTCATCGTGGTTTGGATTGAACAGCCTCCAAATGTCAGCTTGAAGACACTCCTGCGAAGCCTTAAAAACATCCTGTGTCAAATGATGTATGGTGATGTTTGGAGATCTTGATGCTTAGAGACTGGTGCGGAACTATTTTATGAAGAACTTCAGTTTCTAATATAGATATTTAGTCGAGAAATTGAACTTATCTGTAATAGGTATAGATGTACTACCTAAACGACATACGAAATGGTCTAGCGGTTCTAGGCGCTCAGTCCGGAACCGCGGGACTGCTACGGTCGCAGGTTCGAATCCTGCCTCGGGCATGGATGTGTGTGCTGTCCTTAGGTTGTTTAGGTTTAAGTAGCTCTAAGTTCTAGGGTACTGATGACCACAGATGTTAAAGTAAGTCCCATAGTGCTCAGAGCCATTTTTTTGATATACGAAAATTTGTGCCAGGCCGGCACTTGAAACCGGATTTCCCGCTTACCGCGAGCTGTCGCCTATTACAGCTAAGTTGAATTTCAGGAATAAATTTGGTATGAAGGTATTCACCGTCCTGTTACATCCCAGACATGCTGTATTAGTGACAACTCAAGCACTGGGCGGACTGGTCATGGATCTTTAGGAACCTCAAGCTTAAATTCTTCATTTTTGTGGCCATATTGTCCGTAGTTGCTCGAAAGTTCTGGGAGGTACTGCAAGAAAATGCTTGTTTCGCTTCATAGAGGTAAAGCATTTTAAGTGGTCTGTAATTAATTATATTTACAGGTTTGTTTTTCAGATCAAGAAATACATCTTTAACAATGTGTTGGTTTTTATTGTCGATAATTTCTGCTTGGTTTCTCACCTGCATCAGAAAATGCCGTCTGCTAGCATGTCTTTGGTTTCTTTCATGACTAGACACTGTTCTTGTAGACTAATTTTTTAGACAGCGCACGTTTTCATACACCAACGTTTACTGTTTATTTGTATACTTCTAAGTGTATTCTGTTTTGTAGTTTGCCAATAATACCACTAGTATGACTTCGACCTACACTTTCTTTTTCAGTTAATTACACACCTGTTATTCTATTCTATTGTTTTGTTGTGTACTATACATTGAATAAGATTAACGAAGGAATAGTGATGAAATGCTCTTTTGTAGTGTACAGATGGTGGAGAGAGAAGCAAAGATGAGTGGATATAGGTGCATAGTAGTACTATGGAGAGTGAGATGAAGGGTACAGTGACTTGCGAAAGGGTCGGCGGAGAGGGGGGGGGGGCAGGGGTTTGGTGGGAGAGGGTGAAGGATGGAAAAGACTCTTCTCTTTTCCACGTGACTTTTATCAATCATTTTATATAGCGTCTGTTTAGATTATTTGTTTAATTTTCGAGCAACTGTTTATTTTGTGTTAATGGTTCGTGGATGTGGAGACTTTTTTTTGGCTAGGGAGGAGGTGTCTGCCTTTACCGATTCTTATGACGTTGATATGTTTTACTATACTGCTTGGTCTGTGGTATAATTAACAACAAAGGAAAAGGTATAAATTGAAGACAAACTACGGCAACGTTAGCAACCCTACAAAACACAAAACAAACTTATAAGTATAGAAATAGACAGTAACCAGTGGTGTCCGAGAAACTGTGCTGTGTAAAGCGAAAAAATGTATAGCTATACAAGGCAGTGAAAAATTATACTACAAGTATCTGAGTTTAATGAACAAAGAAATGAAAGACGTGGTAGCAGAGGTCGTTTCCTGATGTAGGCAATAAACCAAGCAAAAATTACAAGTAGAATCAAACAAATTTGTAACGAACTGGTTTTCCATCTTAAGAACAGATAAAAGTGGTAAATATTTTTATTTACATACCACTGATGATGCTTTATCTCAATAAAGCGAAACGCATATGGTGAGAAAAAGAAGCTTTTTCTTGTAGTTTTAAAGACGGAACTGAAGTACCCTCGAATATTCATCAAGCTGTTTAGGATGTGAACTTCAGTGTGGCATTATCCTATTAGAACACACCAACTGGAACCATAGTTGAAAATGTTTCGAATGGCTCTAAGCACTATGGGACTTAACATCTGAGGTCATCAGTCCCCTAGACTTAGAACTAAGTAAACCTACGTAACCTAGGGATATCACACACATCCATGCCCGAGGCAGGATTCGAACCTGCGACCGTAGCAGCCACGTGGTTCTGGACTGAAGCGCCTAGAACCGCTCGGCCACCGTGGCATGCCAAACCACAGTCATCAATGCTACAACAACAGGGCCTACCATTATTGCAACTTACTAGGGAGCATATTTCCACCGTTCAACAGTTTCCAAATAAGTGAATGTGTCCTATACAGTAGCTCCCTCCACCATGGTTCCATGGGTTGAGCGTGGGTCTTAAGAATCGTTGAAATCCTTCACCATGTCGTCGAATGTCTCTTTAGCGTTGCTGTGACTGGCACATACAGAAGCTAGACTTATCAATGAACACCACAGAATGCCACTCAGTATCACATTTGACTCTGCCGCTATACCGCGCACGTCTCTCCTGTCTGTGGTGTGGTGGTGGTAGTAAACGATGCAGTGCATTTGGAGATCTCAATACAGTTTGTAGTAATCTGTTCCCAACAGCATGTGGTGGCACACAGCCTCTAATCTCTGCCTGAATTCATTGGTTGTTATATAAATGTTCGCCAGCACCAGTCGGATAATGTTACCATCGTCTTGTGGTGCAGATCTTCTGAAAGGAACAGAGTCTACCCTTCTTGACACGCTATTATTCTACTCGTCACGACTCGTTCAACATTTCTGCAATCACAGCACTATAGTCAATCCTCCCTGCATTCTGTCGGTAAGATACTCCCATGTTCCACGTGCGGAGAATGACTCTAGAATTCTCCAAATGATGGCTATGCTGCATGTGCCCGTCCACTGGGTATCCTGTATTGCCATTGCCAAGCTCCAGTAACGCTCGATACACTACATAACTGTAACGTGCTCCTACCATTCTTCATCTGTAGGAATAGCTTTTTGTTGTGCTTAAAATAAGCTTCTAGAAGGATGGAATAGAAAGGTAAGGAAATCCAGAAAAAGTTCGGCAGCTTTCTGTCAAGATGTTCGTGGCATAACAGATATTACCTGACAGTGTTAGTTTATCGGGTGATATACTACACGTCGTCGGCGTATAAGATGTGTGGTAGTCACTTAAGGGTAGTGACAGTGTAACTGGAAATTATAAACAAGACAGGCATTGATAAAATAATGTTACGCTGTATAAAATCGGAACAAACATCTCTTTCAATAAAATCTTCACGGTTTTCAAGCCACATCATTTCGAATGAAACACTTGAGCTTTCTGTTGCTATCTCTGCCATCGTTGTCGGGAGTAAAAATCGCTGACGTCCGGGGTTGCTAGGGTTCTCCGCTTAAACAGCCACGATTTCAACAAATGTGACGAATTTGTGAGGGCCATCTGACCAATCAGAGAGGACCGAAACGACGCGTGCGCGGCAGGTGAGCTGGGCAGCTCAAAGCAGCTTCTGGTCGCCACGGGAACGGAGCCCACGATGAAATACGGGCATCGCAACGAAAGTGTGACGTCATTCTAGTCGGCTTGTCGGCCACACATCCTGAGCGCTCCGTTCCATGTAGGGCCCACGCGAAATCAATATGTAAATGAAAACGTACCCACTAAAGATCTTAACTTTGTGCTGGGCTATCTAGAGCTTGCATTCATTTAAACATGCAGTCAGAAATCGTCGATCACGTCTGAAACAGTTCTCGCTCTCCGCCGACGACAGCTGCTGCCACTCCTAAGACCTTTAGTGTCACGTGCTGTGACGTACGGCCTGTCTTTGTTGTGGGCCTCGACGCGAGGGGCCGGTGCGACGAATGCAGCTACCGGTGTCACCTCCCTGCATGCGTCAAGCATCCGATTCGCTTTCTTTCTATATGGAAAGCCTATTAAGTGTGTAACACCGGTCTCTGTGCAAATTGTTGCTGTTTATTCTAATCTTGTGCGCCTCCTTTACAAGGGAATCTCAACGTGTTAACGCAAGAGCAGAGATTCTTTCCTTTTCAAATTTTATTTTGTGTCCCTTTTCCAGTCAATGGTCAGTCATGGACAACTTGTCAAGCTCCCTTTGTTTAATGCGTCGCTTGTGCTCTGTAAAACGTTCCGGAACTGTGCGAATTTTTTGAGTGTATTCGTAAGAGACACCTTACACACCTTACAAGAAGAGCTATGTCGTCTTTAAACGGGCGCAGTATGTATCATATCTTCGAGGCGCGCCGGAACACCAGTCTCAGTCCATGTCTCCACAGCACATGTTCTTACTTGCTGCTCGTTGCGCCACTGTATGACAGGAAAGAAGCCAGTTTGGCCTCTTCTGCCGATTCAAAAGGCTTCCTTCGTCGGTAGAGAGTGGAAGATTTCTCAGTGTTTCTCTCGTTATAATGTATCTCAAATGATGTAATTCAAACTGTAGGTGGTCATTGTCAATGATAATCTTCGTTCTGTATACTAAAGTGTTCACGGCCACTGCATATCGGAAGAAAGCAAAGTAGGGTGCTTGATGGTTGTAGGAAGACAGAAACGAGCTCTCGCAAAACTTAATGGCACTCATTTACGCAACGAGCCGGAGCTGCTGTAAGATTCCCGGCTCACCTCCCCCTCACACGTCCCCTCTGATTGGCGTCATATGCTACAGTCGCGCCTGTATAAGCGGATAACAGCGCCACCTTCCACCGTCAGTGGTTTTTACTCCCGACGACGATGGAGACAGCCGTCGCAGTGTTGTTTTAGCTGAAGAGACGTGGCTTGAAAATTGAGAATATTATATTCAGATATACCTCCGCGAATGACTCTGGGGAAACCATCTCTTTTTTAACTGAAATAATATTCTATAACGAAATGACTGTGATATACATTATTTTCGTTATTTGTTTAGTAAGAGGGATGGACGATTCAGTAACATTTCGCATTTAGTTACGCCTCCTGGAAGCATTGTAATAATTTTAGGAATAAAAGGTGCGTCAGTAAAATTAAATAGTTTGTTAAATTGGAATATACGATAACGCAACCATAAGTACTGTTTATAAAACAATAAATTGAGGATTAATAATAATAATTGTATGTTAATATTACATTAGCCACTCATTAGTTTCCGTGTTCTTCCCTTTGGCTTCACCGTTGCCAGGTACATGTCTATCAAGTATTAGCTCTTAGGTACAACTCGCTGTGAGAAGCTCCAAGATAGCAAAGAATTGAAAATATGATCAATGCCTTCAAAAACAAGATGCTGTAATGATAATGTTTTAACGATGGATAGCAAAGTGAAGAACGTCATAAACAAAAGATGTGTACAACTGAAACTCAGATTATCTATCCTCTAACAAGAATGCGATACCTTGGTATTTTTTTTAAGTCCCACGAAGACTTCTGGGAGCGACAGAAGAACAAGAACAAGAAAAAGAAGAAGAGATTTAAAAGTGAAATTTAATATTTCAGCTAAATCAGATGAACACACCAATTTAAAAAACTGAGTCTGGGAACATTTATCCGGCCGCTGTGGACGAGTGGTTCCAGGCGCTTCAATCCGGAACCGCGCGACTGCTACGGTCGCAGGTCCGACTCCTGCATCGGGCATGGATGTGTGTGATGTCCTTACGTTAGTTAGGTTTAAGTAGTTCTAAGTTCTAGGGGACTGATGACCTCAGAAGTTAAGTCCCATAGTGCTCAGAGCGATTTTAACCATTTGGGAACATTTCTATATTAATAACTCTTTTTTTGGAAAAAAGGAAAAGAAAGAGATTCAGTGAAGTGTTTTGTGAAATTATATATCTGAATGTAAAAAATAAAAAAATATTAGGGAAATGTTTAATGTGCTTCTGGATGATTCGGGAAATCACGTACAGCAAATAGGGTGTGTCAAATGTCTGTCTCATCTATTTTTACTTCTCCCTCTTAGACAAATTCCTTCACGAAAACGTTATCCATTTCTTTCACTTCTTTTAATTTTAAAGTTCTGTTCAGTAAACTCGAAATATCATCTATTTAAATGTCGATCAGCATTCTATTATCAGTGAGATATAGAGGAGAAGCTTCAGTTTATGGCGTAATTTGATATTTAATTTATTTTTTTTTCAAGAAGAAAGAAAATGCCACAATTTTTACACTAATGCAGTTTCTTATGTGCATAACAGCTACGCCATGAAGAGATGAATTTTTGACCACTTTCATATCTAGTAGCTTTTATTCGTGCAGTATTTCAGTTATATAACTAGATAACTTCTATTTACGTTTGCAATTATTCTCTTTCCTTTTCAAGCATTTTTCAGAACTGTTGTAGCGTAAAATTTCTTTCTTGCGTAGCCGAGAGTTTTTGAATTACTATCCTATGTTTCTGTTATTTAATCGCATATTTGTTCATCTAGCAGATTCCCTCCTATTAAATAACTTCGTGTTTTTTTCTAATACGATAAGCGCCGTATAGAGTGATCATGCATGGCTCGAATGGAAGCACTCGGCTTTGTAGGAGATAGATGAATTGTTATGTGACTGAGGGTGGTTGAAAATTACTAGTACTTGTGGTAAGTGGAAACTTAATATATAACAATAAGCAAGAACGCAATTACCACACTGCACCACAATTAAATTACTAATCCACGCTTTTAATTCCAGCCACCCACTTCGTTTGGAGTGGATGTTAGATTATCATTTCTTCTTACAAGAGTAAATTTAACATATCGACAGTCGTAACAGACGTCAAACGACTACACAGCCACCACAGCGCATAGTTTGCTCTATACGACCAATATTGTGCTACTGAAAGCGCTCTTTTACCCCTAAATTTAAAAAAAAACCTTAATTATGAGTGTCATTAAGAGTACGTTACCCAAGGCAATATGTCACTTGAACTATTTACATATTGTGCGCTTTCTATAGCGTTCTGAGCACACGTACTTCACACTGACGAAGAGAAGAATAAGGCTCTCTAGACACATTGTCTGAATGTACGGCTCTGTTGTCCAATCATGTGCTGAACTGTTCGAGCAGTATTTCCAGATCAATGTTCCTATCATACAAATAAATGATTTTATTGATAGCCAATGGATACTCAATGCAGATAGACGACATGTGCGGACTTAGTTTAAGTTACCCGGAAGCATCGTATGCTAAACTTGGTATAGAAGAGTTCAGTCATCTAAATTTCCTCGCTAAACAAACTGTAAGTACAAGGCATTGAGTGGGTACATTGCGACAGGTGTTTGGAACCAATTTGATAACCAAACCAAGATAAGAAAAAAGTTTATAATTCCAAAATACTAAAATAAACTCATACGTGAAGACATCAGTTAGGTAATAGGAATGGCGATACTTTCTCGTTTGCTGATAGCTCCTTATTTTCCCCCTCAATCTTAGTACATAATTTGCCTAGCGGCCTTCGTTAATATAATGTCTGACAACTGTCCACATTAACTCAACAATTTTCTGAGCAGTGTTCTCCTATACTCTGTTAGTGTAGAATCGCGTGACAAAATCACGTAACAATGATGTCTTCTCTTTTGCTCTGCTTCTTTTTCAGAATGGCGCAAAAAAGGAGGAAAGGACGCAAAACGCTTTTCATTGTCTTACTCCTGTTAAAGAGAGCGCTGTTTTAACAGAAGGAAGCTTCATCTGAATACTAATGCTTTCACTGCAGTCATTTTCTCAACAGATTAAATTAATCTCCGCTCATTGTGTACACAATGTCGAAAGAACAAAGCGGACAACTGGTCAATTTGAATGTGAATGAGAGTATTTATAAACGTAAACTTTCTCTTCTGCCACCAACATCGTTCGCAAACATGGAATACAGGAATTGGGAACAAAGTTTCTTCCTGGTTTTGCTCTTTGCGATTAGTGGGAAATACTTACCGTTTTAAAATAGTGAACAACAATTTGACTATGTATTACTGTATGTGTCTCCTGTACTGTCTAATGTTCGACTTTTATGCCATTATCACATACAATGCCAAAAGCAGTTAGACCACTACTGGTGATGTAACAATTTTCAGCATTGTACGTGATACTGGCATAAAAGCCGAAATGTAGTTAGTACAGAAGATAAATAAAGTAATATGCCGTCAAGTAGGGATCTAGTCTTTTAAAATACTATTGCATGCTTGCGGCTCAATACCATCTAAAACTTTTGAATTTATAAATGTGACAAGGTGCCCATTTTATGGTCGTGACTGGAATAAGCACAGATACTGGCACCATGCCGTGATGAGGATATGGATACTACCATAAGGAACATCAGAATAGGCTGTTCAGTTGAAGGGAATGGACTTGTGCACTTGTTACTCTTGGAGGAAGAGATTAGCGCAATATTAGCGACTGCCAGGGTTACATCACGCTCCTGTCACGTAGCAACGTCTCTAGTCTTGATAACGACGTCGCTTCGGTGAGGAAGAGCGTAAAAAAGTTTATTCAGAAGTACCATACCCAGAGCTGGGACATTCTGGGGATTAAGATTGCTCCGTTTCATCCGCTCTTACAAATAGACCGATTTATATGGGATTTAAGTGGGATTTAAATCGGAAAATTTAGTGGGCTAGTGCAAGAGAATAGGGGTGCCTTAATGTTCGTCAGACTAGTAACGCTCCATCTGCGATTACATACTGCACAAGCCACCCTACGCTGCGTGACGCTGGGTAACTTGAATCAATATTGGTCACTTCCTTTGCTGTTTCACTCTCAAATGAGTGAGGGAAAAATGACTATCAGGGCGATCAAACAGTTTCCATACGAGGACATTACTGCTGCACGTGCACGCAACGTACCGCGACTCCCATGAGGGTATACAAACACCGACATGAAGTCAAGGACTTAGTATGTCACTGGCGTCTTTCCGACGTGTGTCCGGTAAATGCGGAACCGTCACTATGGCGACATCATTACTAAATGCGTCCAAAAAGAACGTACGTGCTGTTAATCTTCACTTTGCTGCCAAGGGATTAACTCAAGTAGATACTCTATAGTTCTGATCAGGGTCCTCTGGTTTGGAGTGGAGTGGAGGGTCTCAGTCAAGGGCTTCATCGTCTCTGTGACGGTCTTGACTGCAGATTTCTCGACCTGCGTATTCTGGTGGGGCTTTGTAGGACATCACTTGATAGGTCAGGGGTGCACTACACAAAGGAACAGCTACTCGGTTATCAGAGTACTTGTGGAGTGCACATGAAAATTTCTTAGGCTAGTCGGTAGTTTGAGGTATTCTCATGAAGACTCACCAGTCGACATGCCTATAGGGAAATCAGACGGCATTCAGATTAAACACAGTTCGACTGTAAAAATTTTATCTGTAAATCGTCTAAGTATTCGTAACAAAGTTCCGAATTTACTGCCTTCCAGGAAAGCTCTCAACTTCAAATTATTCTTGGGACTAAGTACTGGCTGAAACCCGAAGCAAAAAGCTCTGAGATATTTAGCCAGTCTTGGAATATTTATCGGAAAGACAGTTTGGGCGCCGTAGGAGGGGGAGTGTTAATTGCAGTCGACAAAAATATTGTCTGAGGTTGTAGTTGAGTGTGATAGTGAAGTTATATAGTAGCGCATAACAGGTCTAGGCGAAACCAAGTTAACTATTGAATTTTTTACCGACCATCTGAATCCGCTGTGACAGTCCTAGAGTTATTCAAAGAAAGTCTATGGTCAGTTGTGCGTAAATACCCAGATCATGCAATACTAGTTGGTGCTGACTTTAACCTACCAAGTACAGATTAGGACGTGTATGGGTTCACTGCAGGCGGCGTACAGACAGACAGTCTTGTTTGAGTACTTTTGAATACGTTTTCCGAAAACTGTCTTGGGCAGCTATTTCGACAGCCCACGCGCACTGGAAGTATCTCGGACCTTGTGGCTACAAACAGGCCGGACTTTATCGATGGCGTCAGTACCGAGACGGGGATTAGTGATAAAGACATATTAGCGACTATGGTTGCGAAAGTTAATAAATCAGTCAAGAGGGTTAGGACTGTGTTTCTGCTAGAAAGAGGCAGATAATTCGTTGATGTCTCATTTAGACAATGAACTACAGTCACTAACAGACCGAGGGCCATAGAAGAATTATGGACAAAATTTAAACAGATTATAAATCGTGCTCTGGACGTCAGTGGATTTCGACGGAAAATCCCCACCGTGGTTTAATACCGAGATTCGGGAAATGCTGAGGAAGCGAGGACTGTTGCACCCTCGGTTAAAAAGAGGACGCGCATATGACGACAGACAAAGATTGGTAGAGATTCCTGCGTCTGTGAAAAGATCTATGCGCAAAGCGTACAAAAGCTACCACCGTCATACCTTGGCCGAAGATTTTGCGGAGAAACCAAAAAATTCTGAAAATATGTAAAATCACTAAGCGAGTGTGAGGCTTACATCGAGTCACTAGTTGACCAATCTGGTTTGGCAATAGAAGATAGCAAAGGGGAGGCTCAAGTTTTAAATTCCACGTTTAGAAATCGTGCACGAAGGAGAATCGTAAAAAC
The DNA here is from genome assembly GCF_023898315.1 of Schistocerca nitens. Lineage (NCBI taxonomy): Eukaryota > Metazoa > Arthropoda > Insecta > Orthoptera > Acrididae > Schistocerca > Schistocerca nitens. Next base: position 418,190,897 of record NC_064617.1, on the reverse strand, counting down.
GTGCCGACGTTTGATCATCGCAAAGATTCCCGTGTATGTGACATAGTAATAAGCATCGCTGGCGTAGAGAAATAACTGAAAGATTTGAAAACAAATAAGTCTCCAGATCTGGATGGAATCCCAATTTGGTTTTAAAAAGAGTTCTCTACGTCACTGACGCCCTACTTAGTTCGCATCTCTTGGCCATCGCAAACTGCCAAGCAACTGGTAGAAAGCGCAGGTGTCTCCTGTATGTGAGAGGGTAAAAGAACTGATCACAGAATTACAGACTAGTATCGTTAACATCGGCTTGCTGCAGAATTATAGAGAGTATTTTGAGCTAGAATATAATAAATTTTCTAGACCCTGAAAAGCTCATGTCCACGAGTCCGCACGGCCTTACAAAGCACTGCTCATGCGAAACCCACCTTGCTCTTTTCTCAGATGACATACCGTGAACTATTGAAGAAGGGCAACAGGAAGATTCCATATTTCAAGATTTCCGAAAAGCATTTGCTACGATACCCCTCTGCAGATTGTTAACGAAGGTACATGCGTACGGAATAGGCTCCCAGATATGCGACTGGCTAGAAGACTTCTTAAGAAATAGAACCCAGTATGTTGTGTTCATAGGGAGACAATGAAAACATCAGGAGTGCCCCAGGGAAGTACGAGGGCGGTTCAGAAAGTAACCTCCGATTGGTCACAGTGCGGGTTGTGGGGGGAGTAGCGACGCCATCTGTGCGTTCACGCACTCAACAGGTCAGTCGGCATCAAGCCGTGGTCGAGTGAACGTCGTACCTGCGCTAGTTTAGTTTTTGTGGCAGTTTGAAATGTGTGCTGCAATAGAAAACCCCGCCAAATGTGAAGTGCGTGCTGTCATAAGGTTTTTTACAGCCAAAGGATATTCTGCAGCAGCTATTCATCGTGAGCTTTGTGCCGTGTACGGACCAAGAGTTATGAGTGAAGGAGTTGTCCGTGAATGGGTACGTTTATTTAAAAGTGGACGAGAAAACGTTCATGATGAAGAGAGGAGTGGTAGACCATCATTGGTGACTGACGAACTCGTTCAGACAGTTGATGCAAAAGTTCGTGAAAATCGACGTTTCTCAATGTCGGAGTTGTCTACTGGTTTTCCACAGATTTCTAAGACTCTCTTGTACGAGATAGTGACAGCAAGATTGGGTTACCGTAAGTTCTGTGCACGATGGGTGCCCAAAATTCTTACCGACCACCACAAAACTCAAAGAATGGCCTCTGCATTAGACTTTCTGTCACATTATGTGGACGAAGGAGAACCATTGTTAAACACAATCGTGACCGGTGACGAAACCTGGATTAAGTACGTGAACCCTGAGACAAAAGAACAATCAAAGATGTCAGCACATTCAAATTCGCCTACCAAACCAAGAAAAGCCTCGCAAGATTTTTCTGCCAGAAAACTGATGGCAACGGTGTTTTGGGATGCCAAAGGGGTGTTGTTGGTTGAATTCATGGAACGTGGTACGACCATTAATCAAGACGTGTACTGTGAAACAATAAAAAAGTTACGACGGGCTATACAGAACAAACGCCGTGGTATGCTGACTTCCGGTATCGTTTTTTTGCACGATAACGCCCGTCCTCTCTCTGCTCGCAGAACAACGGCCCTTCTTGAGTCCTTCAAGTGGGACGTTATCAACCATCCACCTTACAGCCCAGACCTGGCGCCAAGTGATTATCACCTCTTCATGCATTTGAAGAAATGGCTCGGGTCACAGCGGTTTGATGACGACGAAGAGCTCAAAGATGCGGTCACAGGCACAAGCGGTTGATTTTTATGCAGAAGGAATTTCAAAGCTTGTGAAGAGATACGATAAGTGCCTCAATCGCTATGGAGACTATGTAGAAAAATAGAGCAAAGATGTAGTTGTAAGATGTATAATTTAAAATATTTTTATTTAACTTGGTGTATTTTTTTAAATCAACCGGAAGTTACTTTCTGAACGGCCTCGTATAATATGGGCGTTGTCATTTTCTGTATACATAAATGGTCGGACAGACTGATGCTGTGGTGTACAGGAAGGTATCGAAGATAAATGGCTGTAGAATGATACAAAATGACCTACACAAAATTTCTAGTAGGTGTGATAATCGTAATTGGCTTTTAATGTAGAAAAATGCAACGGATCGGCAGGAAAAACAAACCCGTGATGTTCGGATATAGCATTAGTAGTGTTCTGATTGATACAGTGATGTCGTTTAAATATCTGGACTTAATGTTCTGAAGCAATGTGAGATAATACTAGCATGTGAGGGTAGTTGTAAGGAAGACGAATTGTCAACTTCGTTTTGTTGAGAGACTTTTAGAAAAGTGTGGTTCATTTGCAAAGGAAATCGCATACAATATGCTAGTGTGACCTAGTCTTGAGTACTGCTCGAGTGTTTCGGATCCGCACGAGGTCGGACTGAAAGAAGACACTGAAGCAATTCAGAGGGGAGATGGTAGGTTTGTTACCGGTAGGTTCGATCAGAATGCAGGTGTTACAGATATGCTTCGGGCTCTCGAGTGGCAATCCCTGGAGGGAAGAAGACATTCATTTCGAGGAATACTAGCGAGAAAAGTTAGGGAATCATAATTTGAGGTGGACTGCAGAGCAGTCCTAATACCGCCAACCTACATTTCGTGTACCAGTAATTAGGATCATACGGATGCATACAGACAGGCCCTTTTCCCTCTCTCTGTCTGCGAGTGGAATAGGGAAGGAAACGACTACTTGTGGTAAACGCAGCCCTCGGCCACGCACCGTACGGTGGCTTGCGGAGTACGCATGTATATGTAGATCTATACATATGCGATCACCTCGCCTTCGGTCCCTAGAAAAAGACCTTCAAGGGTCGACGATTCCAGTCGATCGAGGACGCGGTGTTTCAGCAAACGGGTATCTTCAACCCGGTGCGTCGGTGGTTTCACTGCCTCAGTACTCAATTTTGCTTGATTTGTATACCGAATATGGATTGTACGGCCTCCAAAGCAAATATTTTGATCGCTCCTTATATATGCTTCCGTATAAGCTATAATTTGTCTTAGAATCTTTAAGTAAAATGTCAAAATGTCCTTTGGCGGCAGAGGAATTGTTCTGGAGTCAGCTGCAAATGCCTGTACTCAGTGGTGTTTCGCAAGAGAACGTCGTCTACACTGTATGTATTCCCATTTCATTTCACGAACCATCTCCGTAATACATAAATTTTGATGAAATCTGCCGGTAACAAATCTTGCAGCACGACTCTGCATTGCTTCGACATCTTCCTTTAACAAACGCCTCACTGCGTGCGTCGAAGCACTGTAAGCCTTTCTTCATCTGAAGAGAGACTACATCGCTACTCGTTGCAGCGTACTACACGTCTCCAGTCTGATACTGTACTGTTTCTGTGTTTTCACCACTGACGATGTGCGGGTTTATGTTTCTCTGAGGATAATGGTCCTTTGGGAAGTTCTCCAGTCTAAATGTCTATTTCATACAGTTTCTTGGTAATATGTGCTCGTAAACTGGTAGGGATGGACTGGCATTCTCTTACAATAAAAACGTGTGTCGGGTGCGAAGCCAGCTGTGAGTGACAAGGCGTGACACGCGTATCCGATCTCCTGTTTGTCTAGACCACAACTGTTACTCCGAGTTACAAGTTTTGCTACAGGTTTATTATTCTTTGTAGATACGTCGGTAAGTCCGCCCTGTCACACTAAAACATCAGGCAGTTTTATTCGCACAGTGGTGATGCGCCCGTCCAAACGCGACAGCTTCTTTCTGTCGTTACCTCACGTCTCTATGTCGATTCAGATCTTACTGCACTGATCCGACAACCGACTGGCACAAACAAGACTCACGTCATCGTTGGAGGGTCACATCACCGCCATAGTAGGATAACGTCTCACACAAATTTTGGTGTGACCTAAGTAACTAATGCAGACAAAACCAGTAGCACACTGAACGTAATTATACCTTGGAATATATCTGCTGCCGACGAGAGAAACCAGCGAATTGTGTATTGAATATTGGTATTGGCATTGTAAATTATTTCCAATCAGATATTACTCATACTAATAGCTACAATACAGCAGGTCACCAACTGGAAGCAGTTAATTCCATAAATTATCTGGGAGTAGGCATTAGGAGTGATTTAAAATGGAATGATCATATAAAGTTGATCGTCGGTAAAGCAGATGCCAGACTGAGATTCATTGGACGAATCCTAAGGAAATGCAATCCGAAAACAAAGGAAGTACGTTACAGTACACTTGTTCGCATACTGCTTGAATATTGCTCATCAGTGTGGGATCCGTACCAGATAGGGTTGATAGGAGAGATAGAGAAGACCCAACGGAGAGCAGCGCGCTTCGTTGCAGAATCATTTAGTAATCGCGAAAGCGTTACGGAGGTGATAGATAAACTCCAGTGGAAGACTTTGCAGGAGAGACGCTCAGTAGCTCGGTACGGGCTTTTGTTGAAGTTTAGAGAACATACCTTCAACGAGGAGTCAAGCAGTATATTGCTCCCTCCTACGTATATCTCGCGAAGAGATCATCAGGATAAGATACTAGAGATTAGAGCCCACACAGAGGCATACCGACAATTCTTCTTTCCACGAACAATACGAGACTGGAATAGAAGGGAGAACCGATAGAGGTACTCAAGGTACCTCCGCTACACACCGTCAGGTGGCTTGAGGTAAATGTAGTTGTAGATGTAGATCTCTTCATCTGCACATCGGATTCAGTGTTCAAAATATTGCCTACGACGAGGCGTAAAACGGTAGATAATAATGAGGGCTGCAAATGACAACATTTTTTCAAAGTAGCAACACATCTCTATTTAAAATTGTTGCACAGAATCCCTGCATCTGGGTGCACTAGTAAATTTTCAAAGCTACTGCGTGACGCAGACGGTAAAAGAACCAGGCCCAACAATAGACCGTCTGTCATAAACGTAATATGGAGCACGCGAACGGTGGCAGTATTACAAAAGCCAGTATTACAAACAGTAGGGCAACGACCGTACCCCATTCCTGCACAGCAAGCAAAGCTACAAGATCTACAACGAGAGTAATAGAATGCAACATCCGACCTCCACCGCTCCAAGGCGTGCTCGTACTGATGAAAATGCTGAGGCAGCGAAAATGGCGCGTAATCGAGACACCGCGGTGCAGACCTGTCATTTCTATTTAAACGAGAACAAACAACGATCCGAAACGCTACAATGACGTGATATCTGGCTTTAAATCCCCCTGGCTCGGACAGCTCGTACTCAAGTGCGTCCACTCATTCCATCTACATCACAGATTCCGACGGAACGACCGTTGTGGTAGTTACAGGTTAACTCTGCTGACCAAAGGTGATGTGCTGCTTGCGCCTGTCTCAAGACTTTAGTTACGGTACTGCAGCCTGCCGGCTGTTGGTGGACTTCGTCACTCTACGCCCTCGCTCTTATTAGGTCGCCGCCGTGACTGAGAGGTTGTGAATACCTACGGGGTCTTCATCTGGTGGATAGCATGGCCAAGTAACTGTAAATTGCACTCTTCTCTCTGCTTGATGGCCTGGTAGCCTCACTGTAGCCTCCCAGACTATACGTATTCTGGCGGTACGTTGTGCGTGTTGAATGAGCCCTGGGATTCCGCCTGCAAGAAAATCCAATCCGGAGGATGATGTGCGTATAGGTATAAACACGCGTCCCTCTTTCTGACCCCTGATGCCTTCGAGTTCACTGCGGCTCGTCCAGAGGCCGCTACAGGATGGCCCGCTGCCGCCCTCGCGCTGTCAAGCAGGGAGGCCTGACCTGCGTCAGACTATGCAAGCTGTTTGGGGGCTGTGGCCAGCATTCCTCGCCGACGCGTGGGCGAGCAGCCCAGCCTGTCGTCAGAGCACCGGGCAGAGAATATTCATTGTAGGAAACACACCGATAAAATGTTATTCCAGAAGTCGCTATTTCTCTAATGTAAGACTGAAACACAAACCGGCCCTGCCTGTTATGTCCAGCCTCAACACATGTTGACCGAGCGAGGTGGCGCAGTGGTTAGACACTGGACTCGCATTCGGGAGAACGACGGTTCAATCCCGCGTCCGGCCATTCTGATTTAGGTTTTCCGTGATTTCACTAAATCACTCTAGGCAAATGCCGGGATGGTTCCTTTGAAAGGGCACGACCGACTTCCTTCCCCTTCTTTGCCTAATCCAATGAGACCGATGACCTCGCTGTCTGGTCTCCTTCCCCAAACAACCCAACCCCAACCCCTCAACACCCGTTGTCCTCCTGATTCGAGGCGTGACCATTACAAAGTTCTGAATAAAGTAAAATAAATATAAAATTAGAACAAAACTATGTACATCACCTTGAAAATCATAGGACGTCATCAAACTGCTCACATTTGTAATAAAACTGCTGTTATCCACACCTTTATGCCAAAAATCAGTAAAAGAGGATAACTTCTAACTGTATGTCAACTGCCCACACTGACTCTCAGAGAAGTACGCTTGTTCTTCTACTCGTAGTATCACATCATCATTTAGTAAATAAAGCCAACAAGTTGATGTAAAATGTTCGATTTTCATATTTTGTCGCTTCTTGTTAAATTTCAAAAGCGTCAAAACCATGTAAGTTTTTATATGCGAGAAATATGTGCATAATGGGAATAATACCATACTCTCGTCGATAGCTGTTACGATTCACGCGCTTCAGGCACTCTAACGGATGTACAGGACAATTGTATAATTAAGAAAATGATAGTTTACAATTATAATCAACGAAGCTTATCTCCGGCTCGTTTAATCTCCTGTTAGCACTTTGTTACCTCTAGTAATACTTTGTGCCAAAAGCGGCAGCTAATTTTCATACACACCCTTAACACTGACGGACAGGCTCTTTATAACTTACACGCTCGTCTCACGTGGCTGAATTTTCCAGTGTGCTATACTATAGATGCGTATAAGTAACGAAGTTAGTTTCCATCCTCCATCGGACGACTGCCGAGATGGTGTATCGGGAAAAGCCTCCCAAATATGGGTGGGGCAGGGGAAATGAAATACACGAGGAGGTGGATTAAAGCTAGCAACATAGGCGGCGTATGTACTCCAGAAGAACGGCCAGTGAAAGGCAAGTGTGCTCTGCACTACGGCCGGCCTTGAAAATCAGATTGCCAATCCGTTAAGGAGAAAGAGTGGCGATTAGACTTTCACCCAAGAGTGATGAAGTGTGAAATTAAGGTAAAATGTTCCGAACTAAATTAGCCCCACATTCGGTAGGGGGCTGCTTTTGTGTGGCAATCTCGTAAGTCTGAAACGAGAGAAGCAAAGCCTTAAAACTTTTTTGAGTCATCGGTCTTCTGACTGGTTTGATGCCGCCCACACGGGTTCCTCTCCTGTGCAACCTCTTGATCTCAGAGTAGCACTTGCAACCCACGTCCTCCAGTATTTGCTGAACGTATTCCAATCACTGTCTTCCTCTACAGTTTTTCCCTCTACAGCACCGTCTAGTATCATGGAAGTCATTCCCTGAGGTCTTAACAGAAGGCCTGTCATCCTGTCCCCCTTATCAGTGTTTTCCACGTACTCCTGTCTTCTCCATTTCTCCGCAGAACCTCCTCATTCCTTACCCTGTAAGTCCACCTAATTTTGTACTTCAGTCTCAGCACCACATGTCTAACGCTTCGATTCTGTTCTGTTCCGGTTAAAATACAATGGTGTGCTCCAAACGTACATTCTCAGGAAATTCTTCTTCAAATTAAGGCTCAAAATGGCTCTGAGCACTATGGGACTTAACTTCTGAGGTCATCAGTCCCCTAGAACTTAAAACTACTTAAACCTAACTAACCTAAGGACAACACACACATCCATGCCCGAGGCAGAATTCGAACCTGCGACCGTAGGGTCACGCGGTTCCAGACTGCAGCGCCTAGAACCGCTTGGCCACTCCGTTCGGCTCAAATTAAGGCCTGTAATTGATACTAGTAGACTTGTCTTGGCCAGGAATTCCGTTATTGCCAGTTCTCGTTTGCTTTTGATGTCCTCCTTGCTCCGTCCGTCACTAGTTACTTTGCTGCCTAGTTAGCATTTGTGCTGCGTCCCACTACTTTCGTCTTTCTTCGATTTACTCTCTTCTTAGCATCCCTGAACTTCCTATTTATTTCATTCCTCAGCGACTTGTGTTTCTATAGTCCTGAATTTCCCTTAAAATTTCTGTTCTTCGTTCTTTCTTCAATCACCTGAAGTTTATCGTGTTTTGCTCAAAGTTACTTAGCAGCTACTTGCTGTGTACCTATGTTTTTCTTTCCAACTTCTGTGATTGCCCTTCTTAGAGGTTTCCTTCCCTCTTCAACTGTTCCGCCAACTGACGTTTTCATTATCGCTGTATCTGTAGCCTTAGAAAACTTCAAGGGTATCTCATTATTCCTTAGTTCTCCCGTATCTCACTTCTTTGCGTATTGATTCTTCATGACTAATCACTTAAACTTCAACATATTCTTCATCACTACTATATTGTGACCTATATCCGCTCCTGGGTACGCCTTACAATTCAGTACCTGATTTCGGAACCTCTGTCTGATCATGACGTAATCTAAATGAAATCTTATTGTATCACCCTTCCTTTACCAAGCATAGCTCCTCCTATTGTGATTCTTCAACAGAGTATCCGCTATTACTAGCTGAAATTTATTACAGAATTCAGTTAATGTTTCTCCTCTCTCATTCCTTGTCCCAAGCCAAAATTCTCCTGGACCCTTTCCTTCTACTGCATTCCAGTCCCCCATGACTATTAGATTTTCATCTCCTTTTACGTACTGTATTACCGCTTCAATATCCTCATATACTTCTCTATCTCTTCATCTTCAGCTTGCGACGTTGGTATGTGTACCTGAGCTAGCGTTGTCGGTGCTGGTTTTCTGTCGATTCTGATAAGAACAACCTGCCCGCATCTCGTGGTCGTGCGGTAGCGTTCTCGCTTCCCACGCCCGGGTTCCCGGGTTCGATTCCCGGCGGGGTCAGGGATTTTCTCTGCCTCGTGATGGCTGGGTGTTGTGTGCTGTCCTTAGGTTAGTTAGGTTTAAGTAGTTCTAAGTTCTAGGGGACTGATGACCATAGCTGTTTAGTCCCATAGTGCTCAGAGCCAATTTTTGATAAGAACAACCCTATCACTGAATTGTTCACAATAATACACTCTCTGCCCTACCTTCCTATTCATGACAAATCCTGCTTCCGTTACACCTTTTCCTATTTCTGTTAATATTACTTCTGTATTCATCTAAACCAGAAATCCTTGTGTTCTTTTCTTTTCATTTCGATGACACCTAGCATATCTAGATTGAGCTTTTGTATTTCCCATTTCAGATTTTCTAGCTTCTCTATCACGTTCAAGCTTGTGACATTCCATGTCCCGAGTCGTAGAACGTTATCCTTTCGCTGGTTATTCAATATTTTGCTAATGGTAACCTTCCCCTTGGCAGTCGCCTTCCTGAGACCTCTCCTTCTCACTCGCCTTCCGGAGTTCAGAAAGGTGGACTATTCCAGAATCTTTTGGCAATGGAGATATCAACATGTCACTCTTTTAATTACTGGCCACATGTCCTGTGGATACATGTTATTTGTCTTTAATGCAGTGGTTTCCATTGAGTTCTGCATGCTCATGTCTTTGACGATTCCTGATTGTTACGCCTTAATGGCAGTTTCCCACTCGAAGGACAAGAGAGTGCCCTGAACCTCTTTCCGCTCTTCCGCCCTCTTTCACAATGCTGTTGGAAGAAAGAGAGTGACTCTTATGGTTGAACTCTTCGGCCGCCATTGCTGAAAATTAATCAGAACTTAAGCGATGGTGGGTTTCTAAACCGGGACCGAAAACACTTTGATTACCAATCAAAGAAGCTACCCATTCTTTTTATTTATTTTTTATTTTTTAACGGAAACAGGGCAAGTAAACCAAATATCTTTATTTGTACAAACATAAATACAACAGAAAGGCCATCCTTTCTGCGGAATCAACACAAGACATTATACTGGAACAAGGCGAGCAAACGTGTTTATTAACAAAGCGTGGAAAAAAAATACTGGAGTAAGCTAAGATGTGTGAGACAAAAGGGAAGAAGGTACGGGATATGATAAAACTTGCAGGCACCTGCTCGGCAGATGGAGCGTTGAGGCAGAGTTGGAAGGGGTAAACGTACGCGGCCTGGCCATTGTGTCCCCGGCACCAATACCGAGAATAAGCGCCCGGTAGAAGGGCAGAAGCCAAGGAGGAGAAGACTGTAGAGTTAGGGGAATGACCAGCGTGCTCTGGCATGGTGCATAAAAGAAATAAGGAGCTTGTCCATGCACCTACTCCGCTGTGGGATGCGATATAGAAATGTAGTGCACCGAGTCACAGCTGTCAGAAAGGAGGGAGAGGGTGCGGGGGGGGTGGTGGGGTGGGGGTGTCTTCCGCGTGTGCCAACATCCAGCTGAGAGGGGGTGACGTAAAGATCGCGTGTAGGTAATTGGCGACGAATGCGCGGTAACGCGGGCGGTGCTCGACTTCACTGTGGGCGGTTTGTAAGAACTGCCAGAAGTCAAGACGTGATTTGTCGCCATCATTATACATGGTAGGTGATCGTCCACCCCTGGACCCCAACGATAGCATAATTTTTTGTGGTGGGGAAATAAGTACCCTCAGGTCGGATAAAATTCAATGAGTCAATCGAATCCGGCGGTACACGGAGGTAACAGGCAACGAACTGATGACCAAATTTCCAGACGTCACTGATGGCAGCCCAAGTCAGTTGGTGAGCATCGTCATCGATCATGTGGTAAACTGAACAAAACGGAGCCTCCTTTAGTCCGATGGCGTGTAGACGTTTATTTGTGGGGAATTACCACACGGACGTGGTACCATGTTGCCCTTACGTTGGAGGGAAGGAAGCGCTGGTGGATATGATGCCAAACCGTGGGCCAACGCATCGATGGATGTTTGAGTTCGATATTATTGCTGGATATGTGACGAAGCAGTTGGGTGTACAAATCTTTAGTTGGAGGAAGTGAGAGGTAAGTGAGAGTGAGCATAACTGAAGTTGACGATGAAATCAGATGGTGCTTGACGTGTCCGACTGGTACTGGTGGTGTTATGGTCGCGGGCATAAGAATTTTGGCCAGCTGCGCATAAGGAAGACGCCCCTGTTCCACTGCTTGTGCTTGGTGGATATGTACAAAGAGTCCGTTCGGAGTCGCACATTGACAAGGTCAAGGCTTCCAGCTCGCGTTGGGTGGGGATTTAGTAGCGGACCTTTAAGAGCGTACTGGCCCTAAGAAAGTATCCGAACGCAGCCTGGAGGTTGCGTCCAACAGTTGACGGCAGCGGGAGTACCTGTGGGATGTGCACCATTCTGGACGCCGCATGTTGATCGATGTATTCGACACGTTGTAAAGAATCGAGTCGGTGGAGGAGATTTTGTCGCACCGCCGTGCGGGAAGCCGTGTCCAATGGACATCGCTGTGGATTTAGCCACATTCACTTTAGTGCCCGCTGCAGTTTCGTACGTTGATATCAAATCAAAAACCATTTTTGTTTCATTCCGTGAGCGGATCAAGACGAGGAGGTCGTCCGCATACGCACGACACCGAAAAGTGTGCTGATGCAAAGTAAGACCAAAAAGGTGGCTCGTCAGGCTCCTGACGAGTGGCTGCAGTTTTATGGTACAGAGTAGTGTCGAAAGTGGAAAACCGTGCCTTATGGAACGTCGGATCATCACTGGTCTCGCCACATGGCCGTTGAACAACTTAATGGCTCTGAGCACTATGGGACTTAACATCTATGGTCATCAGTCCCCTAGAACTTAGAACTACTTAAACCTAACTAACCTAAGGACAGCACACAACACCCAGCCATCACGAGGCAGAGAAAATCCCTGACCCCACCGGGAATCGAACCCGGGAACCCGGGCGTGGGAAGCGAGAACGCTACCGCACGACCACGAGATGCGGGCGAACAACTTAATCACCGACTCGGCGTTGCCGTACAGGTGCCGGATGACATCGATAAAGGCGGGTGGAAAACCAATTTGGCTCATTACTGAGAACAGGAAACGATGCCGCATCTTGTCGAATGCGCTGTCAAAATCAATGGCAACCACCGCGGCGTGGAGTCTGCACGCCGCTGCCATTGCGATTAAATCACGACATTCTCCTGTGGCCTTTTTGTATATTAGCTGAGCTACCCGGAATTGTCTGTTCTGGGGATAGAATGTTAGGCGGGATCTTGCGGCATCGCGTCGCCAGGAGTCGTGCAAAAATTTTGTAGTTTGCGTTAAGCAGAGTTAGGGGACGGTAATGTGCTGTCGTCACACCCGGTATCGGTTTGTGGATGTGTATACTAATTCCCTTGACAAACGACGGCGGTAGAGCGTTCCCCATCGTCAACCGTTCACGAATCATTGTCGTCCAGCGTGACGGCATTAGCGCAAGGAAAGCTCCATAAAATTCTATCGGCAATCCATCGACGCCAGGTGACTTATTCAGAGTACCTTTGTTGATTGCATCGTGAACTTCGTCACACGTAACCGGCTCCATCAGCTCGTCCGCCTAGTCGCCGGCGACACAAACTCCTGATCGCGGTTATTGGTAGTTTCCTCCTGGTACGTTGTGCTGTAGTGGTCTACAAGGCATTGACTATTTCGGCCTGGCAAGTGACTTGCTGGGCGGGACAGGTGTAGATCTCACTGATGAGTCGTTGGTGTCGGTGTTCCCTATCGGAGGTGATATGATGCATGGTGGGATGTTCTTGTTCCGCCGAATCTTAGCGTCGGATCCGCACCATCGCCCCCTGCAGCCTACAGCGTGTTACCGTTACGATTTGTGCCATAATCCCGCTGCGTTCCCTCTGTGTTTCGGGGGGTGGGCGGGTGGGTGTCCAGGCCGCGTAGAATGGTGTAGAAATAGACTGCAGTGTGGCGGCGCCGCGCAACTACTTCCTTACCTTACTGAATGAAGAGTACGTCGAATGGAAGGTCTGGCACAATCCAGCCACCAAGTCAAGGTTGTTCAGTACATATGTAAGCGTCGTTCTCAGGTGGACCATGTCTCGATAAGTCGTTGAAGGCATTCGGGATCATGAAGATCGTAGGTGTTTAGCTTCCATGGTGCAGGACTACACCAGACCACTTGTTGTGGGAGGAGAATATTGCAGATGTAGGCACAGTGGTCCAAAAAGGCCAATGGCCAGAGTTCAGCATCTTGGACTTCGGGTGTGAGTACCCGAGAGACGTAAATCCTATCAAGGTGGCTCGCGGATTGACTCGTCTGGTAAGTACGTCCAGGTGCGTCACCGTGCAGAACTTCTTAAGTTTCACTGAGCAACAGATCACGGACGACAAGGTGCAGTTCTTGACAGGTGTTGTAGTGGGGCATTTGATCGTTAGTGTGCAGGACACAGTTAAAATAACCCCCAATCAAGTAACGCTCACAGCGTCCACGAAACAAAGGGGCGAATTCTCCTGAACAGAAGTTTGTCCTGTCGCGTCTGCAGGTAGAACCTGGTGGAGCGTAAATGTTGACAATACGCGTCCACATGATTGTGACGGCCATGCCTCTGGCGAATGGAAGGTATGTCGTATCAGCCACGAGTATGCCTTCTCGGGCGTAGATGGCTACGCCACGCCCAAAGTGGTCACCAGGAGAAGGATAAGTATTATATTTCGCGACGTCTTGAAGAGTGGCCAAGTTTGCTTCCTGTAGCAGTACGATGTCGGCATCTGATGCCCGTATCACCCCTTGCAGCAGTTGAATTTTCACGCGGGAGCTAATGGTGTTATGTTGATCGTCGCTACTCGCTAGGTTTGGAGTCGTGCCCCGCCATGGACATGGACGGGAACTCCATCAGCGGAGGGTTAAGAAGAAGAAGAAGAAGAAGAAGATGACGATGATGATTGGTTTGTGGGGCGCTCAACAGCGCGGTCATCAGCACCCGTACAAATTCCGAACCTTTCCTCAGTCCAGTCTCGCCCCTTTCATGAATGATGGTGAAATGACGAGGACAACACAGACACCTAGTCATCTCGAGACTTGTGAAAATCCCTTACCCGGCTGGCAATCGAACCCTGGACCCCGTGCTCTGTAAGCAAGAACGCGACCGCGAGACCACGAGCAGCGGACGGAGGGTGAAGAGAGCCGAGGTAACTGCGAGTCGTGCTCTACGCCGCCTGATGGCGTTATTGGCGACGTAACTAGGTCTCCGTCTGGGGTAACTCAGCGCCCAGTATGTGGTTCATCGTCGACGTCCTCACTCAAAGCCTTCGAGGGCACTGTCGTTTAGGTGTTCTATGTACCACGTCGTCCGTAGTAGTGGACGACGTCTCGGCGGCAGTCGCAACGGTGGAGTCCATTGGTTCACGTGCACCTGGGAGAGCCAGCAGAGTAGGTACCGGCACAGCCAGAGCTGACGTCATGTTACCGTCATTCGTGTCGTCGTGCAGTTCTCCGAGGCCCAGTCGTGCCGGACGGCCTCTGAAGCCTCAGGGGAAGTTGATCTGTCTCGTTCCGAGACCGTGAGGCGCCTCCTATTGCGCGTTTTGGGTGAACGTTGTTTGCATGTTCGTGCCTCTGTGTCGAAAGACGGGAGTCGCGGTGGTGTGGCACGAAGATCGTCGAGGGGACGATAAGGGAAAAGGCGTCCTTATCATCGGCCTAGAGGGTATCGGAAGTCGTCGCTGTTGGTAGAGGCGCCGGAGTAGCGTCAAGTTGGGAGCTTGACGCCTCGACCCCGGCAGCATCCGTAGCAGCAGGAAGGGTCACCGGTACATGGTACGACGGACGGCAGCCAGCAGGAGGAGAAGAGAGCGCCGATGCGTAGGTTGTCGGTAAAACCGTCGTCGAAGTCGGAGGTGCCACGGTAGTGGCTTGCAATTGGGTGATTCGACACTGAAAACACTCATACCCGAGTTGACCATCTCTGCCGCACCCGGAACAGGCCTTGGTTTGGCTGTCGTATATGACGACCGTGCGGCATCCGCTAATTTGCAGGTAAGATGGCCCGTGGCGATGGAATTAGATTGTGATCCGTCGTGCACCAAGAACGTGGTACGTTTGCAGCTGCGCCCACCGTTCGACAGTCGGCCTGAGTGGCCGAGCGGTTCTAGGCGATACAGTCTGAAACCGCGCAACCGCTACGATCGCAGGTTCGAATCCTGCCTCGGGCATGGATGTGTGTTCTGTCCTTAGGTTAGTTAGGTTAAGTAGTTCTAAGTTCCAGGGGACTGATGACATCAGAAATTAAGTCCCATAGTGCTCAGAGCCAGTTTTTTAACCACCGATCGACAGTGTGGCCATGTACATTGCCGTAGGAACTGAAAGTCGCGATAATGTCTTCCGCCGGGAGCTCCAACGGGAGTTAGAAAACTCCTTTGGTGCGCATTCCCGAGCCTATGTGGTTGACGGTGATCGCACCGGCGTTTCCGTGGGCGTGGGAAAAGCATAGTTCATGTTTAGTGCCACGAAGTATTCTTTCGCACACAGCGTCGTTGACGACGTTGATGAATACCGTACTGCTTGTTATGGACACATGGCTGGCGAACATGTCGGAAGCTGGGATCTCAGCAACGTCGCGTACGAAGCGTTCACTTCCAAGGCCTTTGGTCGGGTGCAGTTGCAGAAGCTGAATTGTGGTGTTGATTTTCGAAAACGGTTGGCCGTGGTTCTACTACACTTAAGCGACACGTAGGTGATGCCCGCTGAAAGTAAACAACAGCGAGCGAGCGCTGTCTGCAGGCGGAAACAACAGCACGTCCGCACTGCACGGCTGCAAAAGCTGGACGTCCCTGGACTATGTGTGCGAGAATGCTTGCAAATATGCAAATACAATTGTCGTTCGGTATTGGGAGACGACAGAGACAGAAATAGAAGAGATATTAGAAAAAAAAATTAATTGGAGTATTGTTGGCTTAAGTGTAGTAATCCGTGAAGGAGAAAACTGTCTTGATCTAAATTCGTAACATCTCTTCCATTACTGTGGTGAACCAAATGGAAAACTAAATGGATACCAGTTTTTAGTAAACAAACTCGCATTGGACAAGATATCAGTATTGTAAGTAAAGCCGGCCGGTGTGGCCAGGCGGTTAAAGGCGCTTCAGTCTGGAACCGCGTGACCGCTACGGTCGCAGGTTCGAATCCTGCCACGGGCATGGATGTGTGTGATGTCCTTAGGTTAGTTAGGTTTAATTAGTTCTAAGTTCTAGGCGACTGATGACCTCAGAAGTTAAGTCGCATAGTGCTCAGAGCCATTTATTGTAAGTAACTTCAAACAGAACTCCTTGTTTGGTCCTCAAAATATTAGAAAACTATAAAATCCAATAGATCAAACATATGCATCTACTTCTAGTTACTCGGAAGAGCAGATAGCATCATTTTATGAGTGTCTGAAAGAAACCTGTGAAAAAGTGAGAGACTGCTTTTATAAATATATAATTGGTGACTTTAATTCTAAAGTTCAAACACATGAGGAAGGTGATACAGTTATTGGCAAACATGGAACACACACAGAAAGAAAAGAAAATTCTGACAGAGGTGAAATACTGGTTCAACTTGCAGACTGTATAAAAACACATATTATGAATACGTTCTTCAAGAAGCATCCTAGTCGCAAATGGGCTTGGAGACGTCCTAAATTTAAAGTGTAAAATAAAAGAGACTTAATTCGTACTAGTAAGCCTCAAAACGTTAAAGGCGTCTCTATGCTGAACAGGTTCAATACAAACAGTGATCGTCGCTTAGTAAGAGAAAGATTTAGATTGAATACAGAAGGTGAAAGACTGAAAATTATTTAAAGAAATGAAAAATTTTAAATTGTTAAAACATTGATGACCGCAAAGAGGAACATCAAGAAAGAATTAAGAGGAAACGAAAATAATGTTAAACAGTGCAGTAACAAAGGTGCTAATTACAACAGATGAAGAAGTGTGTGATCTGTGTACATCTCTAAACAAACCAAAGAAGCTGACAAATAAAACGGTAAGTCTGATGGACAAGAGAATTAAAATGAAAGTAGAAATAGATAAAGATAACATAGAACATACTGTATATAACCGTGAAAGGCTCCGGAAAAGTGCATGAGAGATGGCATAAAAAAGTATACATCCACAATGTGTTTCGAAGGTTTATACCTCAATCATCAGGTGAATTTACAC
Organism: Schistocerca nitens; assembly: GCF_023898315.1. NCBI lineage: Eukaryota > Metazoa > Arthropoda > Insecta > Orthoptera > Acrididae > Schistocerca > Schistocerca nitens. The sequence goes on along the minus strand of NC_064617.1, from coordinate 418,173,752 downwards.
GTATTAGTATGACACATATGTGTGTGTTGAGTTATTATTTTGGGGTAACTTGTGGCATTCTCTAGTGGAGATACAATAATGCTATTTCAGAACTTAACTAAAAACTAAACACATATCTAAGCTGAAAATAAACAAGTAAAATGGAGTGCCTCTAGTGGCCACAGGCTCCTTTCTCTTCCTTGACCCATCACATGTGGACTGACATATTTTGGAATCAAAGATTCTGTCTGTAAACTACTAGATGCAAAGAACATATAGCAAACAGAAACATTATCCCGAAGTACAAGGAATATATATCGTAACAACACTCTTCGGAATAAGTTGCAAGGAATCGCGGAAACCTTCGTTTGAGTTACTGACTATTCCAAGCCGTATAAAAATCTCTTTGTGTCGCGTTCTAATTATATATTCCTTTATACAATCAGGTTACTTCTTGCAAACCTTAAGTACAATAATTATGTTGCCATCATTGGTAAAATTGTACATAAAAAACAGCTTTTGGCTGGGATCCAGGGATATGGGTGAAAGGATAGAGGCAGAGAGAGAGAGAGAGAGAGAGAGAGAGAGAGGGAAATGATGAAGAAGTAATTAGAGGACAGAAATTTTCCTGGAGCAGGGTGTCTTTAAGATTATATCTGTTACATGAAATGACTACGAAAAGATTCGAATAATACATTGATTAATACTTTAGAACATGCGGATAGATATACATTTGTGCTGATGGTTGACGTACATATACTTTCAAGTTGACAAGATGTACAATCTGTTGGTGTGACTGTATATTTGTGAATGAGGCCATTCAGGAATGTCGTGGTAACATAACTAATTAATTATTTGGGTAACTATGAAAGTGTGCGTGCGTGCGTGTGTGTGTGTGTGTGTGTGTGTGTGTGTGTGTGTGTGTGCGTGCGTGTGCGTGTGCAGGGCGTTCGAAGTGTGCGACAAAGTTCATAATGACATGGGGAACAAATTTTCGCTGACTTTATTCAATTCACTGGCACCGGGAGGACGAGGTTTCAAGCAACCGGAAGTATCTACTAACCAGGCTGTGATGGCCATATGTTAGCCGTTTCGATGATTAATCAAAAGCCTCCCTACCAATGTGATATTTCGCAGGAATGCATTGTAAAATTTTATGGACGTACAAGGAATGGACAAAAACATGGAACAGAGAAAAACAACGCAACACACTACGAGACCTGACATGATGTAGGAAAACAGTTCGCGTTCAAAACATAGTCAGTGATCACTGAAAGGATAAATACCAGGTCCGGTATGGTTTTAAAGGAAATCTCTTAACATTTTTCCTGCAACAAGTGACAAGTACAGGTAACGATGATGGAGGTGGATAGCGATCAGGCTCCAATCTCAGCAAATTAAACCCCAGTTGTCAATAACATTGATATTTGGTGACTGTGTTGGCCATGGAGAGATATAACAAATTTGTCCCTGTGCTCACGAAAACAGCCCTAGATGTGCGAGCTGTGTGAACAGGCGCCCTGTTGCCTTGGAACATGTCATTACCATTAAGGAACAGAAGTTGTATTATGCGATGGACCTGATCAGCGAAAATGGTCACGTAATCTTTGACAGTAATGTGGTCTTGCTAAGTACTCATGTGGTACATGGAACATCGCGATATGGCGGCTCAAATCATCACCAAGAGTCCGCCATATTTCGCTCTTCGGACATAAACCCGGCCAGAAATTAGAAACAGAAACAACTCTCATCCGACGAAAACTCTCATCCATTCTTCCATAGTCCAGGTTTTAAAGCTTCGGCATCGTGTTTCCTGTTACGGGCGTTTGTATCGCTGATAACTGGTGTTGGAACTCCATCTCTCCGTGTAATTTCTTGCTTACGGCGATACCTTCCTGTTGCTTTGTTGCTGGTAGGAATCGTGACCGCGACATTTGGTTCTGCACTGACTTTTGCAGGTGTTGTTCTTTTATTTTTCGTCACGGTCTTGTACTATGACCATGTGTCTTACCACTCAACACACACTTCCGTGCGCGTTGTGATGCACCGCAAGATTTTTTTTTTTTTTCGCTTTCCCTGTATGTGGCATAAATTTTCAGGTAGGTGCCTCCTGAATCACTAAACACTTGCGCTACTTTGATAATTGCATCGCTAAAATTAGCTCATTCAGTATAAAAATGAATAATAACTTTAAGTGAAATGCAGTTCATGTTTAACATTTCCTTATATTAAAGTACACATAAATAACTGTATTGAGGATATGATCAAAATCTGGAAAAAAAATAAATTATTGAAGGTTTTTGAACTCATGACAGATGGAGTAGTTCAAAACCTGATATGTTACAAAGTGTCGAGGCCTCATAGCCATAAGTCAGAACTGGAAGGTTACACGGATGAAAAAATATGTCTCCAGGTTTACTGCCATGGTAGATATGAAGATATTTGAGTATTATCCAGATGCTTGCTAGGCTGCACTGATGCGGTGAAAGACTTATGATGTTATGTCTCCCGTCATATTTAAAAGCTGGCTAAGGTAGGTTTCTTCTCTGACAATATCCAGTGTTTTTGCATTGTAAATTTCCTACCGTGTTCCGTTTATTAGACACACTGAAAAGGCTTACGTTCCGTCTCAGTGCATGACATTCCGAGGCGACATCCAGTACCAACGTACGTAGTTCCTCAAAATCATTTGCTAATGGTGCATTGTCATCTGCATATCTCAGGTTCATAAGTCTGTTTGTTAATTCTAATTCCTTTCGCTACACGGTTCGATTTTGACATTGAAATTTCCAGGCAGAGGACACTACTCTGTAAATTTGGAACTGCTGCGTTCGTTCCCTGACAGTGACAAAAGCTGTAGCAGCTTCGAACGTATGGTAGAGAGTTTTAATGTAGGCCACCTCCACACCTTGTCAGCTAAAGCTTCCAAGACAGCACTACGACTGCCTCAGAGGCCTTCTCAAACTTTGCTCCAGGTGTACATAGAGGCATCCGGTATTCGTTTGATCTGCTTATCACTTCCCGGAGAGCAATACTATGGTATGACGTGTTGAAGCTGGTGCGGAATTTACAGTGGGTATGACCATTTTTTCTAGCCTAGGATCTCTATCGATTGACTCGCTCGTATGAGTTTTGTTTGTTTTATGGTAGCTTTGGAGTTGATTTCAATATATTATTACTATTTAGTTAATTAAAAATATTCTTTATTTATTTATTGTTATAGATAAATGTTCTTTTTGTGTACGGTTTTGGTTGGTTTAGCTTAGTTCCTTATTTCCTTTTATCTTCACTCTCCTGAAAACCTGGGAAATATAAATATTTCATTATAAGTACCACAGGAGAGCAACTACGATCTCGCGGAAATTCCTCGTCGATCTCTCCTCCACATGAAATCTCTAAAACCTTTACTCGCTACGCAGATCGTTCGGCGCTGCTGTGTTTGATTAGTCTGGAGTTTATTAGTTCGGAGATAATCTCTCAGCGAATTCTGATTGTGGAAAATGCAGGTTCACACTATCGTTCCAAACTTCACCTCCGAGCGATCTACGTCTTATACTATCTGTACCGTGATAATTAACTAATTTCAGCATGAAGATAGACACACCTTGAAACTTGATGTTAGTTATTGGATTTTATTTTGTGCAAAAAGCTATTTGAACATTTACTATATACCATGATGTCGTATCACCACAATACCATCTCTCTCCTCCTCTCACTCGTCCAATCTCTCCATTTGCTTCAAAAGGAGTACATAAAACTTAATCTTTGGTTCGGTGAGACACAGAGATGCGTTCGTAGCACGGAACGTTCGATTTTCGCAGTCGGCATATGCCGTTCAGTACAATATCAATTCGTTCCACCCATTCATGGGTACACCATTAAAAGTAAACGTGTGATTCACCTACTCCAGAAAACGACTAATTTCTATTGAAATCTAAATGCTATAGAAAATAAAAGAATGGTGAGATATTAGGGTTTAACGTCCAATAGACGACAAGGCGATTAGAGACAGTGCATAAGCTGTACTTAGAGAACCATGGGCATGTTCATTTCATAGGTATCACTCCTACATTTACCTTAAGCTGTTTATGGAAAGGAAGTAAAACGCTAATTTGGGTGACCCAATAGGGTTTGAAACACCTTACTCCCAAATCTGGGTCTAGAGTCTGAATCTCTTCGTCACCTCTGTTAATCTCTTTGCAAAAATCTGAAATGTCGGTAGATGGTTCCGAGTGAAAGTAGAAGGGAAACTCGAGATAATCCGTACATACGATAATAGCCCCCAAAAACAATCTGTAAATGTGCTGCAGATAACCATGAAACTGATATGGAAGTTCAACACTTTTGTTGCAGTTACATGCAACTGTTAACGTCATTTTCACAGCGACGGGAATAACCGCGGCTTTCTTCGTGTGTGCTCTGCTGAGCTTTTGCCATAAATCATGGTGCACTTGCGTCACATCTGAATACATATAACCGTAAATCTGCCTCCTTCGGTATCCACGGGAGACGACTACTTTGGCTCGTATAAAAGAATTTTATCGCAAGATCCTGTCTCGCATTTACGAGGTGAATAAAGCAACGCCAAAAAGCTACCTAGAACAACGTATGCAACATATTGTGTCGTATTTCATACGAGACCGAGCGAGTGGTCTGGTATAGCTAATAAAAATAACACCTCGCCCGTAAAAGCATAATTCTTGTCATCCTCCAGCGCGGAAACGTTTCCATTGTCCCCTAAATTGCACTGAAACAAAAACAAAAAACTAGCTTGGAGCTGTTAATATTACGAGCTCTTCGAAAGGCAGTAACTCTTCTCTTCGTATATTTGCTCTATTACTCTAAGGAACACATTATGCTAGATGCGGTAGCAAGTTGTTGCATTTCACTGGAATGTTTTACCTCCGTTGTCTTCTTCAATTTGCTTATACTGTACAGTGGTTCGAACGTTTTGCTATATCCAGACATTCACTAAAATGCAGAATGTTTGCAACGGATTCTTTCCATAAAGTTATGTTTTCGAGCAAGGGTAAAGAGTACATCGTCTTGCCACTCTGTATTAGCAATTTTTATTTATAACAGTCACACGGGTATTTTAACGCTGCAGTCACTCATTGCTGACTGTTTGGATATGTGAGGAGTGATGCACTCTACGATTTACTAGGAGAGCCAGAGAAACAAATGAATCGGGGAACTGACAGGTATGGAAGATGAAGCGCCTAACAGGAAATGGGCAGGGGGATCGTAACTGCACCAAACGCACTGTATGCAGGCTTCAGAGAGAGAAGGAAAGACCTACACGATGACAAAATGGAATATGCCTAAATATCAGAAAAACATGCACGAGCAATACGACTACAGATGAGGGAAAACTATAATGCCTGTCGATATCTGAAGGAGGTAGTGAAAGTCACTTACCTGTAGGTGATGATGCCGGTGTTGTGTACCATTAGTCAGGATAATTGTCACTGAGACCATTCTCACAAGGACTCAAAAACGAAATAATAGATTATGGTTTATCGAGCGATAAATATCATATAGTGAATGTAGAAGATCTTGGCAAATTACGGCAAGAGTAGTGTAGCAGTTATCTTCCAGAATGTTCCAAAGTCTACTCGCTTCTCCACGTAACCAACGATGTTTTCCGTTTCCGAAAACTATCCCTGATATCCTTCCGTTATTTCAGCACTAGTAAAACAGTTGTTTTTCCCACAAACCAATTAATTTTCACAACTACGCCCTCGGGTCCGATCGCCTGAATGATTCCGAGTCGCGCTCGCTCATCAACTCTTCCTATCTCTCTCACAATTTTTGGTACACCGATAAAAATATTCCCTATGGGCCGAAGCTTCTGAAATACAAGAGCAGTAAGCGAAGGAACTTTAAAAATAATATGGTTGCTAAATTTCTACGTCTGCATCTACGGAGAAGCTTCGTAGACCACCGTAAGGCACGTGGCCGACGGTACCCCATACCATTACTAGTTATTTTCTTTCCTCTTCCACTCGCAAATGGAGCGAAGGACAAACCACTGCCTGTATGCCCCAGTATGGCCCTTAATTTCTCGTGTCTTGTCTTCGTGGTCATTATGCTCAATGTATTTGGGGGAAGTGGAATTGTTCTGCAGTCAGCTTCAAATGTCGGTTCTGTAAATTTTCTCAAAAATGTTCCTCAGAAATAATGTCGCCTTCCCTACAGGGATTCCCATTTGAGTTCGAGAAGCATGTGCGTAACACTTGCGAATTGTTCGAACCTACCAGTAACAAATCTAGCAGCTTGTCTTCCTTTAATCGGATCTGAAACACCCGAGTAGTACTCACGAACAGGTTGGATTAGCGCCCTATATGCGATCTTATTTACAGACGAACCACACTTCCCTATAATTCTCCAAATAAACCGAAAAAGACCATTCGCCTTCCGTACCACAACCCTCATACTCTCCTTCCATTTCTTGTCGCTTTGTAACGCTAAGTATAGATATTTAAACGACGTGATTGTTCCATGTAAGACACTACAAATGCTGTTTCGGAAGGTTACTGGTTTCTTTTTCCTTCTCATCCGCATTAACTTACATTTTTCTGTATTTGGGGCTAGCAGCCATTCATCACACGAACTACAAATTTTGTCTAGAACATATTCTACAGTCACTAAACTTCGACATCGTACGGTACATCACAGTATCAACAGCAAACAGACGCAAGATGCTGCCCACTCTGTTCGACAAATCATTTATGTATACAGAGAAAATACTGGTCCTATAAAAGAACCTGCGACCTCTTGACGATACCCGTGTCTTTAATGAACACTCGCCGTGGAGGACAACAAACTGACTTAAGAAGTCTTCCACCCACTCACAAACCTGTGAACCTATTCCATATGCTCGTACCTTCTCTAGCAGCCCGCAATGGGACACCGGTTTATGGAATCTGCCTGTTGCCCTTCACCCATAGTTCGCGGTACATCATGTGAGAAAAGGGCAAACTGAGTTTCGCACCAGCGATGCTTTCAGAAACCATGATGATTCGTGGACTTGCAATGCTCGCTCTCAAGAAAATTTATTATACTGGAACTGAAAATGTGTTGAGGTATTCTGTGACAAACCGATCTTAGGGATACTGGTCTATAGTTTTGTGGGCCTGCTCTTTTGCTCTTTTTATATAAAGGGATCACCTGCGCTGTCTTCCAGTCGCTCGGGACTTTGAGCTGGGCAAGAGATTTGAGATTAATGCAAGCTAGGTAATGAGCCAATGCTAAATGAAATTTGATAGAAAGAATATATACGGTGGTTGGACAAAAATATGAAAACACTACCAAAATGCGTGCTTCAACATGTACGTATATTCTAGCCAAGCCTGGAGATTGCACCGTTGTGTCTGATCACGAATGGCGCAAGTGCAATGCCCTCAACACGGCGGGAATGTCAGTCGTAGTCAGAACAGCGTTCTATGTGGTTTTGAGTGCATGGTGTCGGAACGAAGTGACTTCGAGCATGATCAAATTGTTGGTACTCGTATGGTGGGTGTTAATTTTAGTCATGCAATCAGTTTTACTGGAATTTGGAGGATTGTAATTACTATAACAAAATCTAGTGCAAAAACATTTTGACGTAATCGCTAGAATCTGGAGTATTGCTACCATGCATTCGAACACAGTCGTTCCACTCCTTCTGAGATCATAGTTTGAACTACCTGAAACTAATTTTGTCGAAATAATTAACATCATCACAATTTCTATTGTCAATTTCGCCCCTGTACTTGTTACGTTCTGAAATTAGACACTGTACTTTTATTACTCTGTTTTATCCGAGTCAGATGATACCCATCACTAATTAATTAAGCCACCAATTAAGATGCTGCAGAATTTATAATTACTTAAAATAATGATCATTGTGGTGCTTGTAACCTTAAGTTAGGATTCCTAATGGGTAAAGTAATTCCATACACTTTTATGAAGTCCTGTATTACCAAACTTCTCGTAAACAAAAATTGTACCAATACTTATAGTCCATTGTAAGCAGAAAAATCTAATCTACTCGTTTTTCAAATGATTATATAATTTCAGAAATAACTATTTACTCATACTCAAAGATGGTCGTCACTCAGTATTGGTCGTCTGCACCAAGTCCCCGTCGAGGTAGAGAACATATAACACGTATGCTGAATCTGCTCCCGGTGTTTTCTCATTAAATAGTACTATGCACAAGTTGATCGCGAAAATACATGTACTAGCAGTCGTGTAATCGCAAATATTTCGAAGCCTGAAAGCCTACAAGTGTTTTCTTAACTAAACTTTCATAATGTTTTAACTCAGCTATATTATACTTAATGGAAGGTTTGGATTCTTAACTGCAATTGGAAGGAGCTGTTGTCGAGCGTAGTGACTTTCATTAGCGTACTTTTAACTGATGTATTACTAGAAGAGAGTACGCCAATAGTGATGTGTCGGGCGAATGTGGACGGTGTTTCGCGCCAAACTTAAATATTTTGTTAGCGACTTGTCATAATTACCACTGTATTCGAATAATTCTGCCACTGGACTCTTGGTTGTTTGCTAGCGCCGACCTGATTGGAAACGCCAATAATTTCCTATAGCAAAAAAAAACTGGTCACAGTCCCAACGGTGTGCCTTCGAGGCTAATAAAAGGGTTAAAAATGTACAATCTGAATTGGAGTGTTGAGTAAATTTTTTGAGCAAACACCATCAAATACTGAATAACACTTTCAGTTTCAAAAAACAGACTGACTGAGTAAGAAAGCGGACGAGAACTACTAAAGTCAGGTTGGTGGCATTAGGTCTACAACTTAATGAATATAAGAGACTGAAAAATGGAACTGCAAAGTGAGACGTGGAAACGTCTATTCAGTGATTTCCAAGAAAAGACAAAAAAGGGCAGAAGACATCAGATCAATTGCCAACATCAAGGACCTCTTTAAGAGAGCAGCCACTGTGAAATGGCAATGGACGGACCATGATTACAGAAGAAATGATGACCGATGGCGAAGATGTTGCTGGAATGGAGTCGGAGAGACGGAGACAGACCACGAGGAAGACAGCCAGATCGATGGGACAAAGACCTAGGGAAAATCGCGGGAGTAAAGTAACTAAATATCCCCCAAGGTCGTTGCTCAGGGAGAAAACGTTGCAGACTTGCCTGAGCCTAGTAGTTGGGGATGCCATTTGATTTAATGATACAAGTGGCTGATAGTGAGGACGATCCACACTAAATGCGCTCCAAGAGCGCAACCTCTAGCTTACTCTTTTCTTGTGGCAGACGTTAGTGTCTGCCGAAGCAGTTATCTTAATAACTGGTAACACTTGCGAATCTCTTTATTCGTGACCGAATCGAAATATTTGATAATGAAAAGTAGGAACTCTGCTCTCTTTAATGTATTTTAAATGAAATATGAAGCAGTTTTAATACTCACTGAATGATACACACTAGTGGAAAACTACGTAGAATCAGAATAAGCATTTTCCACCAGAAGACGACAGTAAAGATGATGATACAATGTGAAATTCGATGGGAGATGTAGGAATCATGTATTTTCCTTAAAAGGCTGATAATGTAACTTCATTTGACTAGCGGAATGAGTGGCCTGTTATTTCACTCATCTTACCGGAAAAGTGATCACTATAAAATTGCCAGAAGGGCCTTCAACGTGCACAAAAGTGCAATTATCGATTAATCTGATGTCTTATTATGATTTCGAGTGAGCCTGAAACTTCCATTTGAAGCACTGCTCAATGCATTGAACTTTTCAGTTGTGTATCAGTGTTCAAGGAAGACATACAAGATTGTATTCTCATACAGATTAACGTATGCGGCTCGGTTATTGCTAATCGGGACAACAGTGGAAAAAAGTGCCGACGTAGCATCACGAACCGTTTATTGCAAGCTTACTCACGTGTAGCAATGTTACTCGCTAGTTTCCTCTCACGTCGTATTAACACGCAAATCACCATCGATGATGTGCCAGTATCCCTATGTGAAGGTGTGAAAGTTGGAAAGATATATTAGGCGATCAGCACAGACTCTGCTTTTTACATCTGTACTCTGTGAGCTACGACTCGAATCGTGCCCTGAGGAAGGCCGTTGCAATTCGGCCGAAACGTCGGTATCTGTTTTAGTTCATTGTTGTTAGTTTTTAGCAATGACGCGGCATAATATCCAGAAGAATTTTAATCACTATGACACCGGCCGCGGAAGCCTACGTTCTTATATGAGTGCACACATCGCTCTTATGAAGTTGCATAATTTAATGGCGTGTAAAGGTGGACCCTATGGCTGGTATTGGAATTTCTTGACGGGTTGTTTTGTATGAATTCGTGTGGCCTTCGCCAAGAGTCCATGGACGTGGCATTCCACATCAGTGTCGGTGGAGCACATAAAAGTTTTCAGCATCTGTTCTCAATTATTTGTATGGTTAGGAGAGTTTGTAAAAGCCGATTTTGCGTATTTCATCCTCCTTATTCCGTGCTCCATTCACTCATCCTATAGTCGAACTGTGTATCTCAGAGTTGCCAGAAACAAATTCCTCTATAACGCGGACGCTTCCGCGTAAGTGTACATTTGTTTACTAATAGACTTCAATACTGAGACACTAGGTACTCTGTCAGTCTGTCGGAGTTTGAAACCACATGACTGCCAACGTGTGATCGTGGCATTCAGTTTGCATAGATAACATTATGTCGGTACTGTTCTGATTTGTTCTTAAAGAAAAGCTTTGTGTAAAATTCTGTTTAAAGCAGGGCCATCCACGACGTGCAATCCACCACGCGTGCATGATGATGTGCTGTAGACGTGCCGACCGAGACTCGGCCTGTCTCGACAGTAGCAGATGCATCCAGGCTTCGTGTGGTGCATCTTGGTTACGATCAGCGGACGGTTCGATATCCGCGGACTGCGCAGTACCAGCTATGTCATCCGACACCTCAAGTCTGCCTCTCCTTGAAACGACACCAATGCTGTCAACCTCCTCAAACTTTACTATTACATACTTCGAATCTTATCTGGCGGATATCGACAACAGGCACTTCGAAACTTTCGCTGAAATGTAATAGCTTGTCATGTTTCAAGATACCACAAAACACATGCCGCTCTACTGCATAGACGCCTTTGTGAAAGCAGAAATAGACATAGAAATGAAATCAGATACTTTCAGAACACATGTAGAAGTGTATGCAAGGAATCTTGTTAAACTACAATTTGAAGCAAACACTTCAGCTAAAAAGTTTGTGCTCACGATGCTCACTATCATACAACTACAGGAAATGTTACACCACAAAATACATGCCGCGGTTCAATCCCACGACTGCGGGATTTGCTTCGCTATGCTCACCTATTGCCTACTGTATAGATCAGGTACTTTCATGCATCCGATGAAGATAATGTTAATCTGCATACAAATGGCGGGAAACATATTCTGTAACTGAACTGGCCTTTTACGACTGTGGGTGGTCTATTGAATGATCTAAACTGATAATTTTCATGAAATGAAGTACAGCTACAATACCAAATAATATATTTTTTTAAAATAATTAAAGACTAAAATCTTCGGCTTTTTAACATGGTTTGAAACAAGGTGATTATTGATTTCGCGGAGTCTCGAGACTGCAACCGGGTGATAACATCTTGGCACGATATTTCGGCTGGAAACTATTCAGTCTTTTCAGGTGAGTATTTTACACTAGAGACTGCTTGTGCATGTCACTTACTTTATAACGAAAGCCGGGGAGAAGACATATTACCACTAGACATGTAGGAACTTTGCATTGCACCTAAGTTATTACAATTTACATGGGCTTAATTTTAAAAAGATGGTGTGTCGCCACAGTAGGTGTTGTTTCGTCATTTCATCTAGGATGAAACCTTTGCACTCAGAGGGAGCGGTGGAGACCGAAAACATCCTGGCCACCACGTTCATCAGATATAACCACTCTTGGCTCTGTTGTGAAGGTACGTTAAGTTCACTAGCTCGTGACGTGTTGACTTTTGCGGCAACAGTACGAAATGCTGTAAAGGCAGAAACGAAAGAGATGTTGACGAAGACATGGAGAGAAACTGATTGTAGCCTAGATGCTCCAGGGGCAATAAACGGAACAAGTGTAAAGATATATCCACAACAATCATCATGAGTTAGGCTATCATTTGCATCAAATCGCATCGCTATATCTAGCATTGTTTCTCAGAAATAATTTTTTGTACACTTTCTTTTTACTTATTTTTATATACTTGTCTCGTACATCTGAGGATGGCGGATGAGGCCGAAACAGTGATCTCATTCGTAATTAGTTTGACTGTGTTGTTATGAGTTTCAGAACGATCAAAGACTCCAGCTCGACTAAAGTGTCCTTACAGACAGACTGAAGTGGCATTTCCAATTCATATTTTATCGATGAGAATGGTTCCGCCACGCGATACCCCTGGGCGTTTCTGACACCTATTAAACTACGCACCGAAAATTCTAGACACACTGTGTCTTTACGCTACTCTAGTTGAGAAAGCCGGTGTGCGGGTATTTATTTATAGCTGTGCCCGTACACGTGGTATTTATTTTTTACGTGTAAAACTTCTTTCTATACGTTTGAACTAGTATGGTAGGGAACATGAACGAAAAACTTCTTAGCTTCAATAACTTGGGAGAGAACCATATAGAACAGGCCATGTGAAAAGCAACTGACTCTAAGCACTATGAACGCAACATGCATGCTTATCGTCATCGCATAACATAAGCTAACCGGAGATTGTATGCGTTTAAAGTAAAATGCTAAATTGTTGGGAATAAATGGAATCCGAGGTATAAAAGCTGGCTCTCTTGCGCCATTTCCCACCAATTTCCGCTTCTATGATGTTACTATGTAGAAAAGTAGCTTTAAACCTCTGTGAGTACAGGGTCCTGAGGAGGAAGATAATACATGATGCCCTTGACCAGAGTTAAGTCGCATCTCACTTTCGGAAGCTGTTTCCAAAGAGCGAGTTAAAGGGTGATGTTAACAAATCACAGCATGTCTCGTCTCATGACCTTCATTGACTTCTTGAGACCTCATACCCCTCACTCCTTTAGCCAGGCTAGTGATTTTAGAAAGATTCGATCGTTTTCTAGCTATCTGTAATCGTAAACAAAATGAAATGAAAAATACAAAGAGTGGGCACTCAAATCAGAAAGAAAAACTAATATATTCGTTTTTATTAGCAAGGAATATAAATAAAACATAGCGAAAGAAGCAAAGCAATGACGTTAAGTTTGTAATACACAAAGCGAAATCAGTACATCTGTATATCATAGCCAAGCATATTCACTGTTAGTTTGAATTCGTAAAAATAAGAGTCTTTCACTGAACTTTCTTTTTTGAGGGGGTGTGGGGGGGAGGAGGAGTCAGAAGGCTTGTGATTGGTTTGATGCATCCCGCCACGAGTTCCTCTCCTGTGCCAACCTCTTAAACTCATAGTACTTGCAACCTGCGTCCTCAATTATTTGCTGGATGTATCCCAATCGCTGTCTTCCTTTACAGTTTTTATTTTCTCCAGTTTTTACCTCCACAGTTTTTATCCTCTGCAGCTCCTTCTAGTACCATAGAAGTTATTCTCTGATGTCTTAACATAATTCGTCGTATCATCCTGACCCTTCTTCTTGTCACGTTTTCCATATATTCGTTTCCTCGACGATTCTGTATAGAACCTCCTAATTTCTTAGATTATCAGTCTACCAAATTTCAAGATTCCTTTGTAACATCACATCTTAAATGCTTCAGTTCTCTTCCATTCTGGTTTTCATACAGTCCATATTTCCCTACCATACAATTCTGTGCTCAAAATGTACACTCTAAGAAATTTATTACTCAAATGAGGGCCTACATTTGATACTAACAGACTTCTGTTGGCTTCTTCCTCAAATGCGTCTATTACCGGGATAAATTTACTAACAGCGGCATCTATCCATTATTTGGTGTTCGATGCCGTGATGATTAAATATCCGCAACACCAAGCTGTGCACACATTTTAGATAAAATTTAAAAATTACGATAACTTTACCATGTTGTTCTGATTTTGACGAAATAAGACTTGTAAGTTGCCCCAAGCTAAGCTCAAGTTAGCTATCAAAGCCCCATGAAAATTCATTTAGTAGTTTTGAAGATTAGCATGTTCAAACAGACAAACAGGCAGACACGACGGTTTTACAGTATTATTATTAGTACAGAAAATTTACAAGAATGTACGAAAATTATCAGGATACACCTTTCCGCCAGACGCAAGCGATAAATCGCGTCGGTATGGAACACGCTTCGCTAGGTGCTCGGCCTGCACCTGGTAGCAGGTACAGAGGCCGTGCCGGAATGTGGGGCGGCGCGTTCGTGATTACCCTTAGTCGGCGCCAGCGAGCTGGCGCTTTGGTGACGTCACGTGACAGGGAGGCTGTGACGCTCACGCTAGCCAATAAACGTGGCCTATACGGCAACGTCGTGGCGGCGGGTTCCGGCGCTGTCGCGACAAATGAGCTGCATTAAACATTACGGCGCGCACCTGTGACGGCCACCGCGATCAGGGTGCGGTCGCGACGGCGGCCGCGCTTCAATTAGAGAGAGGAGCGGGCAGCGTTCGCACAATGAAGTACGGGTATAGGTGTGCCGCGCAATGGCTACGGCTCCCCTGGGAACCCGAGCTGCGCCTATCTGCATGATAATTTGCCGTCCGCCACCGTGCGAGCAGGCGCCGTCCGATGATGCTTCGCACACAGGGGAAACAGCTCTCGCAGATGGAAATCATTGCCACTCTACGGGTACAGCCATGAATCGGACAATGTATGGTTGAAGATCATTTCTTGTATCAGGGAATCGAACCAAACGCCAACAATAATTGCATATGTTTATATCATCACTCTATAAATCGTTGACGTGATTTGGGTGTGCTAGTCACACAAGGTCACTGAAAGTTTTGCGTGCTTTTACTCAGGTTAGCTTTCCAGCTCTATAAGTGCATGTTTTATGCTAAGGCTAATATTCAGTGTAAGATTGCAGCTTTCTGACTTTCTACCTGTGTGATCTTTAAAAGCAGAGGTTGTACATTTGCACCGCTGTGAAACCTTTAGACTTTGATGTAACTACGGGGTGAAAAGTATTTAAATCGACAAACTCTGGGAGGTTGTAGGTGACATCAAAACAAATATTTTTCCCTAAAGCCATTTATTGCTATGAGGAGTATTTAAACCGGTAGAGGAAGATTTCTCTGGCGGCAAATTAATTAAACCAACAAACACTTTTCCACATGACCAAGAGACAACACTAGGTAGCAGATACGGCCCAGTTAAACAGTCCCCAACAACACCGACCCACACATTAACGAAGAACTGCACTTGATGAGCGGTTGTAACTGCGGCATGTGGGTTATCCTCACTGTAAACATGCGAATTGTGCATGTTGAAGACTCCATCACCCCCGAACGTTGCTTCATCGGTAAACAACACAGAGGATGGAAATGTAGGATGCATTTCACACTGTTCCAGATATCACTGCGAAAACTGTGCTCTGGGTGGATAATCAACTGGTTCCAGGTTGTGGACACGCTGTAAGTGAAATGAACGTAACAATTACTCTCGAATGACTGTTCTTGCATTCGTCTGATTCGTCCCCATGTTACATGCAATTGCACGAGTGCTGACTGAAGGATCCCGGTCCACATGCTGCAAGACGACTTCCTCAACTTCCAACGTTCTTACCGTGCGACGGCGTCCCTGTTCAGGTAATCTGCAAAATTACCTGGCCTCACGCAGATGTTGGTACACAGCACCAAAGGTCGTATGATGCGGGATATGACGATTAGGATATTGTTGTTGATAAACCCGTTGTGCAGCTTGTCCGTTGTGGTGCACTAAGTAGTATGCACCAACCATCCCAGGTGTATCACTACGTAAGTAAACAGAGACAATGCACTACTACACTGGTGGACAGCAGTTGCCTACAACTGAAGAGCGTAATACGCCCTCTAACAACTTAAGATCGTAATATCGCCGCTATCAACTGAAGAGCGTAATACGGCCTCCACCGGTTTAAATAATCCTCATAGGAAAAAATGACATTAGGGAAAAATATTTGTTTTTATGTTCCCTACAATCTCCCAGAGCTTGTCGGTTTAAATACTTTTCACCCTGTATATGCTCATTTGTGTCTGTTTGTAACTCTTACTTGAACTGTATAAGACATGTAGTATCTATGTGCTTTATTATGTAAGCAGTATGTCGTCCTTCCGAACAATATGCGTCCGACCTTCCACATGTGAAAAATCTCAGTGTTGAAAAAATTTTAAAATTGTGGTAAGATCTTACGGGACCAAACTGCTGAGGTCATCGTTCCCTAAGTCTACACACTACTTAATCTAACTTAAACTAACTTACGGTATGGACAACTCACACTCATGCCCGAGTGAGGACTCGAACCTTCAGACCGCGCGGCGGCTACAGGGCGCGTCCTTAGTGTTGGTTCAAATGGCTCTGAGCACTATGGGACTGAACTTCTCAGGTCATCCGTCCCTTAGAACTACTTCAACCTAATTAACCTAAGGACATCACACACATCCATGCCCGAGGCAGGATTCGAACTTGCGACCGTAGCGGTCGCACGGTTCCAGGCTGTAGCGCCTAGAACTTCTCGGCCACTTCGGCCGGCCCTCAGTGTTGATTTATGGTACAAAACACTTACATAATCTCTGAAATACACTTAAAAAATAAAATGAGAAGAAAAACGACGCAGCGCGAAGTAATTATCCGTTTGAGGCGGAAGTCGGTATGTGCAATATACACGTACAGGTACCAGTTTCAGAAAAATTTGATGATTTGTTCAAGAGGAGTAGCTTCACAAATTCAACAAGTCACTATCTCGTTGGTCCAGATCTAACCCATTTGCAGGCAGTTATTCGATCTGGCATTGGCTGACAGATTTGTTGGTTGTCCTCCTGAAGGACATCGTGACAAATTCTATCCCAATGGTGCATTATGTTATCAAAATCCCTGCTCATAATGCTCCAGTACTTCTCTGTTTCTGACTAAGGTAGTGTTTGGTAAGTACGATGGCAAGTAGTGGAAATTCTCGTCGTGGTCTGGGGGAGGGGGGGGGGGCATTATCCTGCTGGAATGTAAGCCAAGAATGGCTTGCCATGAAGCTCAACAAGATAGGGCGTAGAATATCGTCGACGTACCGTTATGCTGTAAGGGTTCCGTGGATGACAAGCAAAGTAGTCCTCTTACAAAATGAAGTGGCACCACAGATCGTCACTACCGGTTGTCGGGCGATATGGTGGCTGACATTCAGGTTGGTATCAAACCGCCATCCAGAACTCATCCCTGGAGGCAATTCTACTCCAGGAAATAGCCAATAGACCTGTCTGGAGACGTCCCAGACCGCGGTGGGGTGCCCGCCATACAACCCGACAACCGGGAAAGATGGTTTGGGGAGTCTTTTCATTTCATAGCAGGAACCATTTTTTTGTCATCTGCGGCACCTTAAAAAAATACAGCACAGCGGTAAATCACGATATCCTACACCTGTTTTATTCCCCTTCAAGGCAAGTCCTCTTGGGCTTCTTCACGCGGCGAGAGTTCCTACTACTTGTTTTTATCTTTGCCAATCCCTACCTTGGTCAGCGAGGTCACCGAATCTCTCCCTAACTGTGAATGTTTGGAGCTTTATGGTCAAGGCCCTACAACCATCTCGATATTCGGACGACCTAACGCGCTAATTGGACACACTTTGGCACGACAACCCTCAGGAGGACATCCAACTGCTGAGCCGAATAAAAGAATGCATGAGGGCCACTATTTATTGGTCATTTTGTGAAGACCTTTATGGAATAAATTATCCATTTTTTGTAATACTGGTATAGTTTGTTTGTCAGCACATGTACATCAGATTTACCAATTCCCGTCTCATGTGAGTAATTCCTCGGTGGTGCGTCGTTTCTTTTTTTTTTCTTCTTAGAGTGTAAATAACACCAGAAAGGAAATTTTGTCTTAATACGCAAACAGTTAATAGCGAGATCTCGCGAACTGCCGTGCGAATCCAAAATACTTTTCATTCAAAGCTTTTGGAAAGCAAGTTGGACATGGATGCTCAATGTCGAATAATCTGAAAGTGATTTCTTTTCAGTTTTGTATTGCTTAGCAGAATCCTAATATAAACATACTCAAATTATTGGGCATTGTTCAAAAAATGGCTCTGAGGACTATGGGACTTAACTTCTGAGGTCATCACTCCCCTAGAACTTAGAACTACTTAAACCTAACTAACCTAAGGACATCACACACATCCATGCCCGAGGCAGGATTCGAACCTGCGACCGTAGTGGTCGCGCGGTTCCTGACTGTAGCACCTAGAACCGCTCGGCCACTCCGGCTGGCATGGACATTGTTATTAACAAATAGTTGAAACTGTGAAACAGACTGTAAATTATCAAAATTAGCTCTTCGACAAAAGTTATAGGAAACGTAATTACTTATACAGAATTTATATTCAAGTTTTAGAAACGAAAAGAGATAAAGAATGATGTATTTCTTTCCTGAGTCCATGGCTTTGGGAGGTAATGAATCAAAAGAACCATAATAGCCAAACAACAAGAGCTACGAAAATTTACAAAGCAAAACGGAAAATTTCCACTGAATACGACGTCCTACGTTCTAAAAAACGAACTATTGCGCCTGAGTATTACCTTCTTTTATTAACTCCAAATTTCGCCAACAGCATTCCGAAATTAGACACCCGCAACGGTTCACACGTCTGCTTCCAACAACGCTCGACAACCAAGTCCCTGTCTCACGTGGACTGACTACTTGTCAATAACAAAACTTACGAACCCAGAGAACCCCCTTCATGCCTTCACTCAGGAAAAGTGCTACCTGTGGTCCGTATACAATGGCGCAGTGCGCAGCAAATTGTACGTCTAACATCCGGTAGCGTAAAATAGTCTAGGTGTATAGAATCAGTAAAAAGCGGGACATATGAACGTCCCCAAACAAAATTTCGGAGCTACGGGACGTTTTGGAAGAAAAATAGGATTGTCCCAGGAGAAACAGGAAAGCATGTACATCCTAGGCCAAAGTAATTTCATCAGTGACTGCAAACATGTATACAGTAGGCGGTGGGTATTTTGAACACTTAATATTATAAATGGAATATTAAGAAAGTGTTTAAGACAACATTGTTACGTAATTTCGTTTTTGTTGCAAGGGCTGATGCAATTTTGCACTATATTGACATTAAACTCACGACGCGAATATATTATTTAACAACTTTTATATGTCGATTTCCTGTTTTACAAATCCATATTATTTCTGACTTGCACTAACAGAAACAAAAGCAGATAGTTGCCATGTTAAACGGTAGATTATCATTAGATACCACGTCTTTTGCCTTACACTCGATGTGTCGGTCAAGAGACATGTGGCCAAGCATGATTAGGATCATGTTTAAATTAAACTTTCCTCCAACATTCTGCTTTTGGGAGTAGACTCTTAGCTGTATGAGGATGTAGTGACCCATCAGCCTGATGTGACAGTTCCAAGTTACAGCCTACACTTCCGTATTGGACGACGGTCGGTCACTTTCAAAACAGAATAAATACGAAGTTATTAAGACTGTAACATCTTCGAAACTATATCTGTTGTTGAAGAATGACTGCCGATCATTTAGTCTCTTCTCGTACTACGACACCAGCACAAGAAATTGCTATATTTACATTTCAAAAAGTGAAGCTGATACCGAGATCTCTGCTATTGACATTGCTATGAAATACAAACATGTATACATACACGTAAATGATATGAGACTACACGTTATTTACAAGTGAACCTCCCCATGGCACCCGCCTCAGATTTAGTTGTAAGTTGGCACAGTGGTTAGGTCTTGAATAATTGAACACAGATCAATCGAGAAAACAGGAAGAAGTTGTGTGGAACTATGGAAAAAATAAGCAAAATATACAAACTGAGTAGTCCATGCGCAAGATATGCAACATCAAGTATAGTATGAGCTCAGGAGCGCCGTGGTCCCCGAGAGGTCCTTGGTTCAAACCCTCCCTCGAGTGAAAAGTTTAATTTTTTATTTTCAGACAATTATTATCGGTCCGTCATCACTTTTTTGGGAGTGATTATCACATCCACAAGGAAACCTAAACCGGGCAAGGTAGAAGAATCTTTTTACCCATTCGCGAAGTGTACAAGTTAGGCTGGGTCGACAACATATTCCTGTCATGTGACGCACATGCCGTCACCAGTGTCGTATAGAATATATCAGACGTGTTTTCCTGTGGAGGAATTGGTTGACCTATGAAATCAAATGTTTTCGGTTCCCATTGGAGAGGCACGTCCTTTCGTCTACTAATCGCACTAAACTTAATACAGTGAACAGAGACGTCAATGAACGAACGGACAGATCATAACTTTGCGAAAATAAAGAAAGTGAACTTTTCACTAGAGGGAAGACTTAAACCAAGGACCTCTTGTTCCGCAGCTGCTGAAGCTAAACATGGGACCACGGTGCTTCTGAGCCTAAATTATCCTTGATGTTGCCTATCTTGCTCATGGACAACTCAGTTTGTATATTTTTCTTATTTTTTTTCATAGTTCCACACGACTTCTTCCTGTTTCCTCGATTGATCTGTGTTCAGTTTTTCGAGGCCTATCCACTGTGACAACTTATAACTAAATCTGAGGGGGGTGCGATGGGGAGGTTCCCTTGTTAGTGAGGAGCTGTTCATAATTCATTTGGGTAATGAAAGGAATCCACATCCAGTCACATTAAAGTGATCACCGTCTAATTCGACATCAACATCCAAAAAGCACGCACGTACGGCAGGTGGTATCAATGGCAGTGGGAGGTTTATAAAGCGTGTTGGGGGGGGAAGGGGGAGAGGGACATGGGAAATAGTGCAGGATGATTTATGTGACGTCCAAAATGTCATGATCATTGGCTCTCGGGCCAACGGTGGAAGCATTTCCGAAACGGCTAAGTTTGTCAACTGTTCGCTTAAGGCCGTCTTCGAAGTATAACGTGCATGGCAAACGGCGCTATCCAAAACAGGGAACGATCAAATGTGGCCCAACACGGGCCGTAGACGAAAGGGGTTCACAATGGCTACGCTGATGTGCACGGGCAAGTAGACGTGCAACTATTAAGCAACTGACCGCTGAGGTGAACCAAGGTGTTGCTCAACGACAGTTCACCGAAAGTTGCTGCGTTTGGGCCTCCGCGGCAGGAACCTCCTTTATGCATAGCTGCTGACTGCTCTTAACCGGCGACGAAGGCTGGAATTTGCACCCCAGTACCACAATTGTACGTCCACTGAGTGGCACCAGATGGGCTCTTCAGATAAATCATGTTTAGTTCTCCATCGGACGGATGGCCACTGACGTGTACGGCGTACGGCATACGTAGGTGTACACCCTGCTACAATCGTTGGAGCGTAATAGTCAGGGGACTGTTTTCGTTGCAATCCCTGAGTGATGTCGTCGTTCTGCAAGGCACAATGTAACAAGTATGTATGCATCCTTGGGGAATATGTACACGCATACATGCAATTTGTTTCTCCTCGGCACGATGGCAGCTACTAGTGAGACAATACAACGTGTCACACAGCTCGCACTGTCTCGTGTGTGGTTCGAAGAGATCCAGGATTAGTTTACCGTACTTCCCTGGTCAACCTCTCCGGACTGAAACCCAATCGAGAGCCTGTGGGGCACCTAGTTCGGGCTGTACGCGCCATGGATCCACAACCGAGAAACCTGCGCAGCTGGCAACGACATTGGAGTCGGCATGTCAGTCGCTATTTTCCAGAACCTTTTAGATCCCCTCCTGCAAGTCTCGCAGCAATCTGCGCTGCAAATGTGGTCAGGCTGTACGCAGGTGGTCAAACTGATGTGACTAGACAGTTTGTATGAGATGAACAGCTTCAACTGAATCAGCCGGTACCTTTCTTACCACCTCAAGTTCCGGCAACCCCACCAGCTCGAATCTTGCAGTGGGCAGTCGTCGTAAGGCATTTGCTCAACGCCGTCCGTCAAGTATAAACAGACTAACAGTTTAATTATTCTATTCGCTCTTTAATTCGCTGGGAAGACTGTGGTAGTATTTTATTTTATAGCGGAAAAGCTGTTTCCTGTCATTGATTGAAGCCGGGCACAGATGGTCTTTAACGAACTCCTTGTCAACGAAGACGTTAGAGAAGAAACAAAGGAATTGCAAGCAGCAGAGGAAACGAGCAAGTTAAGAATCGCCAAGGGTGACTCCTTAAGCACCCTCTTGGAGACTGTCAGGCGTTTCACATCAAAGAACTTGGCCGTCTACGAGACGTTAAAATCGAACATAAATCAAAGTGAGCACCCCTAACAAAGCCGGTTTATAATCGTAAAATACCCTCTTTCCTCAGGCAATTTACATTTCATTGCTTTCGGAAGCAGTGAAGCACTAAATCAGATTTTTTTCTTTTTTTTTAGAATCATTGGTTTTGTGATTAAAACCGGACAGAATATGTTTCACTCGCAATAAAACACTTTACTTTATCTCTGTTTACACTACGCAAGGAAAACTATTTACAAGCAATGGAATATATAATCAGTGGAAGAAAAAATAAATACTCTAGATGAATCCATCCTGTTAATCTGTTACCGAGCATATTTATGAAAAAAAGAACTTAGCTGCAACTTTAAATTAAACAGTATTCTGAGATGTGAAAGTCAAAAAGCGGAAAAAGAGGACGTCTCCATTTCTGAAGATTTCCGAACCAAGGTTTTCATTTGTAATTAGTTATAGAAAATAAATGTTGAATATCTGAATCTCAGTTTGGTGTAAAACGAGTGACGTTGCGGTACAAATGTGTGTGTGTGTGTAGGGGGGGGGGGGGTTAGGGGCGCTCAACG
The DNA here is from genome assembly GCF_023898315.1 of Schistocerca nitens. Taxonomy (NCBI): domain Eukaryota; kingdom Metazoa; phylum Arthropoda; class Insecta; order Orthoptera; family Acrididae; genus Schistocerca; species Schistocerca nitens. The sequence goes on along the minus strand of NC_064617.1, from coordinate 418,150,875 downwards.
ACGAGTTTATCACGCCGTAGTGCAAGACACTCGCTCTAAACAGCATGCAAATATTTTCGTCCGTCCACCGTTTTCCCGTATTAAGTCTGAATTATCAAAACTGCATAGTCTTTTGACGTCTCAAAAGTGTATCGTCCAGTAGTATACTTGGTTAACCTGGTGCTTACTTCGCTGCGTACTTGTTTGGTTGTTGTTTCTCAAAATGCTTTTCACTGAAGTTCCAGGATGCTTTTTGTACACTAGGTAATTGTTTACGTTCGTCCACTGAGATATTTATTTCGTAACCAAATTCTCGACCTGCTCATTGTTTGTTAGAGTAGATACACCAAATAGCTGGTAATAATAAGTAATCTTAGTTTACGAGGCACTGTTTTGGCTTAATCGTCATTTTCAAATACCTGCAATTACAATTTTGGTGAGAACAGGTATGGATGCCAATGTTATTCATATTAAAGTAGCTGTCTTGTATTCATGTCTAGTTTGATGTAGCGTCCATATTGCATCGTCAGTTGACTGTTTTGTAACTGTCACTCCTTTAAAACACTGTAGATGAAGTCAAGATGTTGAAATTAAATATCAAATGCTTCGTGACAGCAGTCTGACAGTTCAACACTTACGCTGCTATATCTTTACGAAGATTGTGCAGATGAGCACCGGTATTACACTCCTGGAAATGGAAAAAAGAACACATTGACACCGGTGTGTCAGACCCACCATACTTGCTCCGGACACTGCGAGAGGGCTGTACAAGCAATGATCACACACACGGCACAGCGGACATACCAGGAACCGCGGTGTTGGCCGTCGAATGGCGCTAGCTGCGCAGCATTTGTGCACCGCCGCCGTCAGTGTCGGCCAGTTTGCCGTGGCATACGGAGCTCCATCGCAGTCTTTAACACTGGTAGCATGCCGCGACAGCGTGGACGTGAACCGTATGTGCAGTTGACGGACTTTGAGCGAGGGCGTATAGTGGGCATGCGGGAGGCCGGGTGGACGTACCGCCGAATTGCTCAACACGTGGGGCGTGAGGTCTCCACAGTACATCGATGTTGTCGCCAGTGGTCGGCGGAAGGTGCACGTGCCCGTCGACCTGGGACCTGACCGCAACGACGCACGGATGCACGCCAAGACCGTAGGATCCTACGCAGTGCCGTAGGGGACCGCACCGCCACTTCCCAGCAAATTAGGGACACTGTTGCTCCTGGGGTATCGGCGAGGACCATTCGCAACCGTCTCCATGAAGCTGGGCTACGGTCCCGCACACCGTTAGGCCGTCTTCCGCTCACGCCCCAACATCGTGCAGCCCGCCTCCAGTGGTGTCGCGACAGGCGTGAATGGAGGGACGAATGAAGACGTGTCGTCTTCAGCGATGAGAGTCGCTTCTGCCTTGGTGCCAATGATGGTCGTATGCGTGTTTGGCGCCGTGCAGGTGAGCGCCACAATCAGGACTGCATACGACCGAGGCACACAGGGCCAACACCCGGCATCATGGTGTGGGGAGCGATCTCCTACACTGGCCGTACACCACTGGTGATCGTCGCGGGGACACTGAATAGTGCACGGTACATCCAAACCGTCATCGAACCCATCGTTCTACCATTCCTAAACCGGCAAGGGAACTTGCTGTTCCAACAGGACAATGCACGTCCGCATGTATCCCGTGCCACCCAACGTGCTCTAGAAGGTGTAAGTCAACTACCCTGGCCAGCCAGATCTCCGGATCTGTCCCCCATTGAGCATGTTTGGGACTGGATGAAGCGTCGTCTCACGCGGTCTGCACGTCCAGCACGAACGCTGGTCCAACTGAGGCGCCAGGTGGAAATGGCATGGCAAGCCGTTCCACAGGACTACATCCAGCATCTCTACGATCGTCTCCATGGGAGAATAGCAGCCTGCATTGCTGCGAAAGGTGGATATACACTGTACTAGTGCCGACATTGTGCATGCTCTGTTGCCTGTGTCTATGTGCCTGTGGTTCTGTCAGTGTGATCATGTGATGTATCTGACCCCAGGAATGTGTCAATAAAGTTTCCCCTTCCTGGGACAATGAATTCACGGTGTTCTTGTTTCAATTTCCAGGAGTGTATTTTACTAACTAAAATTGGTTGTTGCATATGTTGCTTCCGATTTATCCATTTCCGTGTTCTAGAAGTTCAATAAAGTTTTTCAGGTAGTACTCGTGTCTAAAATCTGTACGTTCGTTTAATTTTTTTGTGGGTATTTTCCCGTACACATATATTTTTTTTAATTTCTTAAGAATGTTCATTAAAAAACCCTTTGGTACTCTGTGCAGAATCGGTAGTGCATTTTTGATCGTATCAGCTGTGTGATATTGATTTTTCAAGTGTAGAAAGAAGCTCAACTGATCATATTCGCTCTCTCTAGTGTGTTCTCTATATTTAAAGTTAAAATTTCTTCCTGTTTGGCTAATGTAAAAGCTATTACAGCTGCCATATGTGATTTGACATATGTCTTGGTTACCATATTTCTATGTTCTAGTCGTGGCGGAAAGAAATTTTATTGAAAGGTTGTTATTGATTCCAAAGGTTAGTTGAATATTTGTGGCTGTAAAAAGTGCATTAATTCTGTTCGAGATTGTACAAAGGTAGACTGTTGGTACGTACTTCATTTTCGGTGTCGGTGATATTTCTCGAGTTAGGCATATCTCGCTATGTATTGTGTTCTGCTTTGGTGTTTTACATTTGTAATATAATTTTGTGATTATGTTGGGGTCAACATTATTTCTATAGGCTATATAACGAAATGTGTTATTTTTGCATTATTAACCTATTAATCACTGAATGGAAAAATGCTAGTTTATGACCCATTGGGTAACAGTAATTGGCGTTTATAATATTATCAGAAGTGGTATTCTTTCTATGGATATCAAATGTGTGGTGACTATTATTTTAGCCAATTGTGAGGTCACAATAGTTAATGGTATTGCGTTTCTCAGTTAATTTTAGGGCGCAGATTTTGCTGGATATTTTTGATATCTGTCTGGCTGCCATATACCAATATGAGGGTATCATCTACATACCTAAACCAATATAAAATTTATATACATGAAGACAGTAACTGTTCTGGAAAGAACAGATTACTGTTGTTGACTGTGCAGCTTTTCCCTGGAATAAATGATGACTAACTGAAACCATGAGCTGCCGACAGGTGTTGTTGATATACCTCGATGTGAACAGCTGAAAATGTGTGCCCCGACCGGGACTCGAACCCGGGATCTCCTGCTTACATGGCAGACGCTCTATCCATCTGAGCCACCGAGGACACAGATGAATAGCGCGACTGCAGGGACTTATCCCCTGCACGCTTCCCGCGAGACTCACATTCCGAACTGTCCACAATTCTATGTCTATAAGGTACATTACATATGTAGAATTGTGGACAGTTGGGAATGTGAGTCTCGCGGGAAGCGTGTAAGGGATAAGTCCCTGCAGTCGCGCTATTCATCTGTGTCCTCGGTGGCTCAGACGGATAGAACGTCTGCCATGTAAGCAGGAGATCCCGGGTTCGGGGCACACATTTTCAGCTGTTCTCATCGAGATATATCAACAACACTTGTCGGCAGCTCAGGGTTTCTGTTAGTCATCATTTAATATAAAATTTGGTTGAGACTTGGCCAGTCGTTGTTAAAGAATTTCTCTTCCAGAGAATTTAGAAAAATTTCGGCTTATGCCCCCGCTACACTATTACCGATGGGTAATGAACATTCTTGAGGAATTAGAAATTTGTACGTACACTTGAAAATAGCCACAAAAAATATTAAACGAACATACAGAATTTAGACACAAGCACTATCTTAAAAACTTTATTGAACTTTTAGAACACGAAAATGGATAAATCGGAAGTAACATATGGAACAACTAAAGAAAATCGAACAAATTTTAGTTAGTAAAATAATATCGCTGTTCGTCTGCACCATCTTTGTAATAATATAGCGTCGAAAGAGTGGAACTGTCAAACTGCTGTAAAGTCGTAATTAACAGCTAACTTCAACAACTTGACATCATTTACGATCTTATTAAAGCAGTAACAGTTACAAAACAGTCCACTAACGACGCAATATGTACGTCACGTAAGTCTAGACGTGAGCACAAGACAGGTACTTTAATATGAATGACACTGGCATCCATACCTATCCTCACCAAAATTGTAATTGCAGGTACTTGAAAATGGCGATTAAGCTGAAACAATCTTTCGTAAATAAATATTACTTATTGTAACCAGCTATTTGGTGTATCTACTTTAGCAATCATATTGATATCGGGTATTATTACGTTGCTGGCCCTAAAGAAGAAAAATTGCTCATCGATAAAGAGATAGCTGAGGGTTCATCGCGGTCCACAACAGAGAAATTCTGTGTGTAATCGTTGCGAAAGAGATGTTGTAGAAAGGACGATATGCATCAATGGCACCCTGCAACTCGCCACCGAAAGCGGAGAGTCGACAAATGGATGATAATGCGGTGGGTGTCAAAGATTCCTCGTCGAGGCCGGCTGCAGATTAAAAGGTATTATGCTGTATTTTTTTTCCTTTTATGTTCGGTATTATCTGCTGTACTGCAAACTATTCAGCACTTAGTCAGATTCGACCGAAAATTGCCTCTGATTAATTTACGTTACTGTATGATATTTAGCGGTACCAATGGCGTTGTATATGTATTGAGTTGAAGAGTATATGTCGTTTTGTTACGCTATAAATTGTGAATTGTCATTAATAAATTAAATTTACTGAAATGACTTTATAACCGTATAGCCGTCGTGAAAGTTCAATTGAAGAGTCCTGGTTTATTTATGATTTACATGATTTAACGTCAGTGCGAGGAAGTGACGATTTATTTACTCAATGGACTCGAGATTACTCTTTAACGTTAGTTCATTATTGAGTACTGTCAGTTGCAACATTTTCCCTTGATTCTTCTGAGTAATCAGATTCCAGAGAGACAAGTCAGAGCTTATTACCGATAATTACGAGGATTTCGGGAAAAAGCTCCTTTTTTTTTGTGGTTTCACTCTTTGTCGGTAGCGGTACTTTGAAACACTCAGGTTTCCTCAGAACAGTCGTCTGACGAAACATTTGCTCCCGACGAACAAAAAAATCAGACGATAAGAGAAACGCCACAAATCTACAGACGATCCCCTAAGACGATCAGAGATTGTGGTTTGCAAGAAAAATTTGATTATTTGATAACCTGGACCATCTCTAGCGTTCTGTGGGTATTCAATATACCGCTACTTTGTGTGTTCTACAAAAACTTCTCATGAGAAATGTTTCAATACCTTGTAATTATCGAATACTTACACTACCTCTTCAGGTGGTTACCAGGCGATTAGTTCTCAGACACACAGTTTAAATACACTACCGAAAAAAATAATACACTCCTTTAGAGGTTTCAGTTCACTCAAAATTTATTGTTGCAACAATGCATTTCGACTACATGAAATTATTACATTTACAGGAAAATAGTACAAGCAGTTCTGAGCTACCAGGTAACGACCCACTCTGAAACATCCATATTAGTACGCCTGCACGAATAGCGATGCAGGAGCTGACTCTGGAATCCAGTTGACCATACAGATGGAGACTACTGTCCTGGGACACGTTATTCCACGACTTCTCGACCTGTTCACGTTGTTCTGTAAGAATGGTTAATGATCAGTCACATGTAATTAGGTAAAGATGATGAGTGAACTGACGCCGTATGCGGAGTCTCTAGTGTGTGTGTATTTATTATTTATCTGCCTCTTATTTAATAAATAATCAGGCAAACGCAGCGGATGGTGTTATTCATTGGTTCACATATATTCATCAGCTGCCGTCGCACTGTCTATTTGAAGATGTACGAATATTAATAAGTAAAGTAACACCCTTATCGGGCACGGATCTGTGCTGCATAGAGTTTTATTGTCGTAGATAGTCCACAAGAGGTGGGTTATAGCTGTATTCGCAGCACTTCCCTTACATTTTCCAAACACAGTTTATATGGAAACAGAAATCGAAGTGATAACCATAATTTTTATTGAATTTCACTTTTATAGTCTTCTCCAACACTCAGCTTTCAAAGACAGTGAACTGCACATGGTGTTGTGGCGTTCTTCAGTCCAGAGACCGGTTTGATGTAGCTCTCCATGCTACTCTATCCTCTGCAAGCTTCTTCATCTCAGAGTAACTATTGCAACCTACATCCTTCTACGTCTGCTTAGTGTATTCATCTCTTGGTCTCCCTCTACGATTTTTACGCTCCACGCTTCCCTTCAGTACTAAATTGCTGATGCCTTGTTGCCTCAGAATGAGTCCTACCAATCGATCCCTTCTTTTAGTCAGGTTGTACAGAAGCATTTGCAGCCATTTATCTAGGCAAGAATTTTTAGATCTCCTTTGTAGTACAAATTTCGCATGCTTAATACAGTTACTGCCTGTGTATTTGAAAAACACATCTATCTTGTCGAAGAAGTATGTCAGGCTTAGTTGTTGTGATGAGAAGCTATTTTTTTTTGTATAGCTTTTAGTTAATCTCCAGGAATGTGCTGCCTGCACAATGTGTTTGGCAACCACAGAGTCTCCCAGCCATTCAAGGCACTTTCTACCGTTTCGTTTTCGTGCCATGATCAACTCCTTTTTCTTTCATCTTTCCTATAAGCCTCATTTCTCCGCGCCATAATGAAAACAGGTTCCTTATCTTAGCCCCATAGACGTGAGCGCTTAAAGGCTCTGTAACGCCCTGTGAAGTTAGATAATACTTGTTGTTTAAATCTCATTGTTTGTGAATCAATTGTGAGTAATGTAACTTCAGTTGTCAAATGTTTTTGAAAAGCTAAACTTAACTTGAAATATAATTTTGTTAAAAAAACTCAGTGTTAGTGATAACCAGTACTGCCTCATTGTCCAGGTTATATATATTTTTTAAAGAAGTTGAAATTTCTGAAATGTTTTCATTTATCAGCCGAAAGAATTTCATGTGCATTTCGAAGTATTATGGCCAGCACTGCACACTGCTGAGCCTGTAGCTAACATATTTTTCATGAGAGACCAGAATATATCGCGTTTCATCGTTGCTGCTTTAGAGGTAAGACAATTTAATTTATTTGTTATACGCACAGGGACCAAAGTTATCAATTTTGAACAGGGCAGATGACTCAGTACCTAAGGGGCTGAATGTATTTTGCAGTTACTTTATTTCTCTATTGTACTGGGAGTTGCCGGCCGTGGTGGCCGAGCGGTTCTAGGCGCTTCAGTCCTGAACCGCGCGACTGCTACGGTCGCAGGTTCGAATCCTGCCTCGGGCATGGATGTGTGTGATGTCCTTAAGTTAGCTAGGTTTAAGTAGTTCTAAGTTCTAGGGGACTGATGCTCTCAGATGTTGAGTCCCATAGTGCTCAGAGCTATTTGAACCATTTTTTTGTACTGGGAGTTGCATTGCCCAATGGAAGCGTTTAAAGTTTTTGCTAACAGTAACACAGAGTAAGCACACCACTTGCACTTACAACACACTACACCATAATTTGAGTTACGTATCCATTCCATAGTTGTGACGTTCATTCAACGTAATAGTAGAGTTAATTTACTAAATAAAAAGAACGTGACAATGTATACGCTTTGTTTCATTGGAGAGGAATATTTTTAATTATGTATGTCTTTTCCTCTATTGGTGAAATACTGATGTATGTACTGTTTGCTTCGATGCCAAAAGAAATTTCGAAAAGAGCTCAACGGCTTTCCACACAGGGACCACTGTGACCAAGCAACCCAGCTCTAACTTTAAATACCGCACAGTCTCACAGCCCCCCCCCCCCCACCTCCCCAATCTGTCCTCCCCCCAGGGCGCGATTCGGAATCCTAGAAAAAGAACTACTGCAAACCTCACTGGTTTGTAAAGGTGCCTGACGATCGTGACGATATGGCTGGGGATATTCACCTCTGATCCGTATAGAAATAGTAAGCTACGAGATCCATGGAGAAATAGTAGCACTCCTACGGAGAAGGGGGGAAAAGCTAAGCTAAAGCTCTCGGAGGAGCAGAAAGCCGTAGAAGGGCACCTCACTAGATATGAAAAAAGAGTGGCTCCCCAGATGGAGCTGAATTTTTGTGGCACCCTCTTTTTTTTTTTTTTTAAAAAAAAAGCCTTTCTTTATTCCTTAGTCTGCTCCATCCGTTCTTCCTCGTCGCTGTTTAATCTGGCCCTCTTTGCACACGAAAATTTTCTCCCTCCTTTCTCTTCATTAAAAAACGGACTGTATCTCCGCCTGCGGTCGTAGCACACTGGCTAATCACCACGAGTTACGACCTCGCAGGTTCACCGCTCTGAGGAGGCGCAGCGGGTTGCAGGCATTGCGGAGCGGCCACTGCAGCCAGCTGGAAGAGAGTCGCGTCCGTGTATTAACGTTTAACGGCTGGCAGGCCGCGGCCCAGGTATAAACACCCACGTTAGCCGCGCCTAACGGCCGATAAACGCAACGAGCTCTCGTTGCGCCGCAGCGACCACAGGGGACGTTGCGGGCACACTTCGATGTGTGTGTATGTGTGTGTGTGTGTGTGTGTGTGTGTGTGTGTGTGCGTGTGAGTGCGCGCGCGCCCGCGCTCTGGGCCGCTGCACGCACCTCTCGGATTTAAGAGCCGGAAACGTCGCGCCATTCCAATAAATTCCCCGCTGGCGTTTCGGTTTTGTGGCTGGCGCCAGCACACGTGTGACAACGCCTCATTTGTGTGAACCGACTCTACTGGTTAAGGTGCCCCTGAAGGTTCAACCCGCCCAATAGCAGGAGTGTGTCGAATGGTGCACTTATGTTCGGCAGTTTACGCGACTCGCTACGGCTTGGAAGAAGTCTTCACGACTAAGAGATTTGCTGTTTATTTTATGTTATCACGGGAAACTTTTTTGGTTGTTTTCGAATACCTTATGGGAGTGGCAGTGATCATTGTCTTACAAGACTGTTTTTAATAGTAAATAAAAAAATTTTTGGTTGTGTTTACAGTGCGTTCAGTCTTTTCTGTAGCGCAAATTAAAGTTCTTAGTGGCTTTTGTGGGGGTTTTAGAGAGTTAAAGAGGCGAAATCAGCGTGTTATAGAATATCGTAGATTTTCAAATTAATTTTCAAACCTTTCGAGGTGAGCAAATTCTGTGCGAGGACTTTCCTCAAAAGTAAAGCCTCCGAATTTTTTATGTGAAAGCCCTTAAAATTTTTAAAATAATACAAGCGTTATCATCTTTATCCTTCGTGTCTACATATTTCCTTCCCAACGTAGTCACTCTGATGACGAACACACTTCACGCAACGTGTGACCATTTTGTTGACACCGTCACTGTAGAATGTTTGTGACGAGACCAGAAACTCACATGTACTGACACGGCTTCATCTCTGTCAAAGATACATCCTCGATGGACAGTGAACCCAAGGCGTCGACCTACTGCAGATGTTGCAGCGCTCTTGTGCGGTCTGGAATTGTCACGCTGAAGTAGAGTGCGCCCCTTGTGTGGACGAACTCTTTGGATTTGAAGCCCTGTTAAACTACTTTATTTCTCGTGCGCCGACATAATTACATTACGCACCGTGAACTTCAATTCGGAGACGTCTAGCACCAGAGAGGTGAAAATATTTAGTCGTGAAGAATAAAGATGTTAAATGGTAATAACGTTAGTTTTTTTCAAAATGTTTTAAGAGCTTTTCTATAAAAAATCGGAGACATTACTTTTCAGCACTCCCCCGTATTATTAATATTTCACCATACTTCTTTAGCTCCATCGTCGTGTCATAATTTTAGATATCTCAGTTTGCGGGTTTGGTATGCCTCTCTCCTTCAATCTGAGTTCCCGTTAATCCACTGAGACAGTCTCTCAAGGCAGACGGAAATGATGTGTGTTCTGTGTTAACGTCAGAGCTGCAATCAGAGCTCGTGGAGGTACTGCGCGAGTAACATGGTACAGGATGTTAGGAAGTGCCCCTATATTAATGGATAGCTCTTGTCACTTTGCATTACCTCGGTTCCTAGAGTTCCGCAACCTGTACAGAAAATTGGAATAGAGATCAACACAAACATCATTTCCGCCATTTTTATTGCTTATGAAACCACACATTGTATTTTATACCACGAGACAGAGAAAACCCATACAGCTAAAACTACAGAGGTGGTGCTCCACATTGCTGTAAACACTGGTACCTGTAACACCCAGTAGCACGTAATCTTGCACAGATGCATGCCTATATTCGTCGTGGCATACTATTCACAAATTCATCAAGACACTATTGGTCCAGATTGTCCCACTCCTCAACGGAGATTCGCCTTGGATCCCTCAGAGTGGTTGGTGGCTTACGTCGCCCATAAACAGCCCTTTTCAATCTTTCCCATGCAGGTTCAATGGGGTTCATGTATGGAAAACATGTTGGCCACCCTAGTCGAGTGATGTCGTTATCCTGAAGGAAGTCATTCACAAGATGTGCACGATAACGGCCCGAATTTTCGTCCATGAAGAGGAATGACGAATGCCCCTGAATGATAAGCAACAGGCTTCCTTGGTTCACGGGCGTAGCGTCAGATATGTTGTGGAAGCTGCACAACATTTCGACGAGACAGCTGCTCCTCATCTTTCATATACTGACTGACATGTTGCTGCAATGGCTCGCCAAGATATACGCTGCCTCGCTAGAGAAGCGCAGTTGCCAAGGATTTAGGCTATAATGTCACCGTAGACGAATCATAGAGCACGGCGACTTCCAAGGCCCCCATGGCGTACAAACGGGCCACGGACTTCTCATTCGCGACGCGGGAAAAGCGCTGCCGCAAATAGCGGCAAAGCGCGCGTGCGGGCAGAGTGTTGGCGCCCAGTTTAAATGCATGAACTTTGATTCTTCGTCTGTATTGACTCTGATTCGTTCGACTGCGGCCGACGATGCCTTAGTAGCGTCAGTGCTCATTCCCATGCCTTGCTGAGTTGAAATCCCGTGTCTCCGTTGATAAGTCGTTACTTATACGAATTTCGACTGATTCTTTAATGATGGAATCCCAGTACGTGGAAGTGAACAAAAGGATCTTTGTCTCTCCATAGTTCATGCTGTGTCCAGTGTGAAGACAGTGTTCAGCCACAGCAAACTTTTCTGGCTGACCCAGTCTGGTGTGACGTCTGTGTTCAGCACATCTATCCTTAACAGTGCGACACGTCTGGCCGATGTATGATTTCCCACACTGGCACCGTAATTTGTATATCACTGGTCTCCTTAGACGTAGGTCGTCTTCAACAGAACCCAGTACAGTTTGCACTCGCGCTGGAGGGCAGAAGACACATTTTAGTTGATGTTTGTTGAACAGCCTTTCAGTGTTAAAGGACACGCCACCAACATATGGTCGAAAAACCATCCTCGTGGAGTTCTCTGTTTCTTCTGGCTGTTCTGGAGCTTTAGTTCGTGCAGCTTTAAATGCACTACGGATCTGTTTATCAGAGTACCTGTTCTGTATAAACATAGAGCGAAGATGGATAAGCTCCCTGTATCAGAGATAATTCCTGCCCGAGTCCGCAACACATCACTACGTTGAGAAGGGTGATGGCAGCTCGTAGCTCGTAAACATAGGTTAGAGTGAGTCGGTTTGCGATACACAATGTGACCCAAGGAACCATCTTCTTCTCTGCGGACGAAGACATCAAGAAACGGGATCTCTTAAGTTTCCTCCACTTCCACGGTGAAGCAAATTCTGGGATGGAGGGAGTTAATATAAAAATATGTTAATATAATAATATAAGAAATATGTGTAACGTTAAAGCCAGTGTTCCTTTGTTTAAAACGAAAGTGGTCCTGGGGAGTGGAAAAATTGCCAAGGGAGAATTGGTGCGCTATCTAGAGCAAGCTCTGTAAGTAAGCCACACAATCTGTAGGCAGCAGTGATTGAGGAAACACCTTTGTGGAACAGGAGAAGCTTTGCCTGCAAGTTCGCACAAAATGCCTCGGATGGAGACTGCAAACGGCGTACGGCATAGCTGCGAGTCGTATGTAGAATTGAACGACGCCAAGAAGGGAAATTAAGCCCCTACAGCAAGAGACTTGCAGGCCGTACTGTGAGTAGTGTAGCCACCATAATTCTTCCCACACCTAAGACTACAGCCACCAGATAAGACTCTTTTATAGTAAATTTACTTTTGTACAGCGTAAACCATTAATTTAAACTGTGTTTCAATAATCATTCTTGAACTTTAAACAGAGCGATCACCTGTTATTTTATCCTAATCAAACACCTGTATAGGGTTCCTTCCTAATGTCTGATGAATCCGAGTTTCCTATTTTACAGACGTGTGAAGTCCCAAGTTAATATAAACAGGCAGCACTTAAATTTTTTTGTGTTTTAGCAGTTAAAAAGTGCTATAGTAAAAGTTTGCCTACGTGAAATTCAGAGTGTTGTTAAGTTAATACAATGTGGTAAATGACTATACAGAGTTAGTTCAAAGAAGAATAGTTTTTGAAAGTAACTGCTAATAAGAATGAGGTTTTCGTGACGTGAAAAGTTCAGTGTAAAAAGTGTGTGCTTCAGTATCTATTTTACTATTCAAGTTATTTATTATATAAAATACTTTTGTATAGATTCCCCTGGCCAAACATCTTTTTCTTCCTTATCTACTGGGCTTTTTTCTCTAGTATAAGGATGTAGTAGTCAAAAAGAAATTCCAATATCTGCATCAGTATTGTTTACGTACTCGTAGAGTAATATTTAATTTGAAGAACCAAATTAAGCAGTAGGAAGAAAGTAGGCAAAATTCATACTTCTGCTTTTCCAGTACTTCACTGTTTCGTTGCCTGGACAGGCTGTCGACCATTATTACATGTTTTGATGCGCTAAATGAACTTAAAACTGAGTCGTCCTAATTTCAGTTCTATTCAACCGCTGAGTAAAATCTTAGGAAAAGAATTGTATAGTCTGATTTACTTATCCAATAGACATAACGCACGCTCAACTCCTGTAAGAAGGGTAACTCTATTGATTAGCTTTTCCTATTAACAGCACCGTCAGCCCTTAGTGTACTTTATTTGGAAACTAAACTAAATTTTAGTAAGAGGGCTATATGTGGTTTTTGTTCTGTCGGGGTGTAGTATACGTGACAACAAAGAGACAGGTTTTTTTGTTATATAGGTAAAAGCGTAATAAATAACATAGTAGATGTAGGGTTATACCCTGTCGAGACGGAAGAGGATCTCCTGGTAAGAATTATCGCTGCCTATGACACAACGCCAGGGATAATAGTAGCGGCACTACAGCAGTTTGTGTGACAAAGCTATGTCACCTTTGACTCTGGGGTCTCCATTTTGAACAAGTGTTGTAAATGTAGCAGCTTATGAAACCTGTGCAGGTAAATGAAATTTATTATTCCAGTACTGTAGATTTAGGGTTTTCACTCTCTCTGACATCAAGTTACGTGCACCTTCCTGTAAGAAGGGTAACTCTATTGATTAGCTTTTCCTCTTAAGAGGACAGTCCGACCTTAGTGTACTTTATTTGGAAACTAAACTAAATTTTAGTAAGAGGGCTATATGTGGCTTTAGTTCTGTTGGGGTGTAGTATACGTGACAACAAAGAGACAGGTTTTTTTGTTATATAGGTAAAAGCGTAATAAATTATATAGTAGATGTAGGGTTATACCCTGTCGAGACAGAAGAGGATCTCCTGGTAGGAATTATCGCTGCCTATGACACAACAACAGGGATAATAGTAGAGGGACAACAGCAGTTTGTGTGACAAAGCTATGTCAGCATTGAATCTGGGGTCTTCATTTTGAACAAGTGTTGTAAATGTGGCAGCTTATGAAACCTGTGCAGGTAAATCAAATTTATTATTCCTGTACTGTAGATTTAGGGTTTTCACTCTCTCTGACATCAAGTTACGTGCACCACTCCTAGTCCATCAATGAGGGAAATTATTAGAGGGTACTGGGGAGTATTCAGAGGGAATTCTGCACTTCGTGATCAGGGTTCGGAGGCTGAAGCTCTGCTTGCATCTATGGCATATCTTGCGTAGGTTTCGATTTATACTGCTCAACTTGGTCATTTCCGTACTAGGTTCCCTGCCTTTAAATTGATAAATTTACCCTTCTCCATCATCCCTGAAAGCTTCTAACATCCTCACGGATTCACCTTGCATATGTATACAGCGTGATTCAGGTGTCCTTACTACTGTCGCTGTTTCCATCCCACAATGTTTTACAGTATTCTCTGACCACGAGCAAGATGTTCATATTCTCTCGCTCGCTACACGCAAACGATTATTCCTACAGAAAAATGAAAGGAACACCTTTAGTTCGAAATTTAATGTAGTTAATTTGATTGTGACATGTTTTTGCTGGAGACCACCATTTTCGAGTTACTCAAGAAAAAAACACAAAACAGATCTTCAAACCAACCTCCATGCCTCACCAGTCGGGATCTCTAGCACGTTGTTCGTGACACTCGCTCCTACCACTACACAAAAATATCCGTCTACACGAACTATTCCCGACATTCTATCCTTTTTCGTCTTTATTGACTGCTTTATTATGCCATCGGTTTGGTTGGGCACTTACAAATTGTAATACGGACGTCTGTGTAAATTTAACTTGTGGCCTTTAACAGCACAAAACCAGCAGTTACATCGCGATATTCGTCAGTCTTTCGGACTACGAAACTACTTTTCCTGGGTCGAACTGTCAACGACATTATTTTTAGCATAACGTTTACAAAAGTCGGTTTTCTTTCATTATCATCATGGGAACAGTTACATGAATAACGTTAACGATATAGTTGACTGTGCTGGTGGCGTAATAGCCCAATCAATAAAGACAAAAATTGTAGATTATCGGGAATAGTTCGTGTAACCGGAAATTTTGAGTAGGAGGGAGCCCCACGAACAATAAATAACTCTAAAACCGTGGTCTACAGTGAAAACTATCTCAGTGCCAAATTTAATTACATTCTCATTTCCTACAGAAATATCCCGTTTATATTTTCTGTAGGTCTAACAGCTTCTGCGTAGCAAGGGAGAGAATATGAAAATCGCGCATGTGGTCTGATATAACATTGTGGGTTCCACAGAAGGACAGTGGTAGGAACAGCTGAACCGCCCTGTATAGACATTGAGAGAGAGGGTGAGGGAGGGAGGGAGGGAGGGAGGGAGGGAGAGAGAGAGAGAGAGAGAGAGAGAGAGAGAGAGAGAGAGAGACAGAGCGAGAGAGAGAGAGATAGATAGAGAGAGAGAGAGAGACACACACAGAGAGAGAGAGATTGTAACTCTCTGCTCAATAATGCAATAATGTTATATAATGTTATGAGAGGGAGAGGTTGTAAATGCGTACTCAAAACATTATGACTACCGAAACGCTTTCGTGTGCTAAATGTAAAGCGACATTCAAACATTAACAGTTATTGGACAATACTTTTCGCAATGAGGTCGCAATGCTTTATGTATTACATGCAACAAGCTTTGCGAATCATAACGCTTAATTTTTCTTACATAAAATACCTTCGGCTTTAGTTGTTTTTCTATCATGAAAGACCACTCGCTTAACGTACTTCCTTTTAAAAAAATCTGTTCTCTTTGACAGAATACTGATACTGAAAATTTCTTATCTACATGATTCACAGATCAAATGCAATATATCTACCGAAATAGAATGCAACAGGTTAGTGTACAAACTATGTACACAAGTCCTTCGTGACTTTTCTTTCATGGACATTAGACCGTGTTGCCAAGCATACTTCTACGCCTAACGTTTCGCCTTCCGACCCTGGAGACATAATCAGAGCCTATAACGATTCAAAGCCGTTGAAAACCGAAAAATCAACTCACCAAGGCGACGGAACGAGCGGTTCGTAACGTCTTCAGACCTATGCCTAAGATCTTGATTCTCGTTCTTGAGTCTCGTCGCCGTGTCTTACTTGGCTTGTACGGGGTAAGAGTTAGCGATGTAGCTTTATGTAACATTAAGAACCATAATTTGTCTAATAAACAGAAACACTCCGCGACCTCTCACAGCTGTCTAATGACGTCATGAACCGAACGATGCATGGACAGGCACAGACACTTGGCTCGCTGAACTTGTTTGAGGTTTAAGTGCTATCTGGGTCGATACAGCTTCGTATCAAGTCTCCAGCATCCGTAGACGAAACGTTACGCAGAGTGTCATGCCTTGGGCTTTGGCATTATGCTGATAGAACAAAACCCAAGTACCGGCCGTGAAAGTCTGTATTGCGCATACCGGTATACGTTACTTAGTGTGTAAGGCTGTATTTGGAGAGTTACGGATTAATAAACAGCATTCTGGCCTAAATATAATAAATACGAATGATTAAATGTTTTCACTACACATGTTACTTGTGAAATAAAAATTTAACGACGACGTAAACAATGCTGTTTCGTTAGTCCCTGTGCAGTAGGAAAAGATAAAAACAATTTAACTAAGGTAAAATCATTGTCTAAACACATGGTGTAACGTAAAGCTTTCAGGGAAAATTTCCCATACGTAGTGGAATAAAATGTGTTACATGTTCGTGGTTCAATAAATTCTTATTTCTATGTTACAGCTCATTTCCTACTTCCATTTATAAATATATTAATCATAAAAAACCCAAATCGTTTCACTAATATTTAACAAACAGAATCCAGACATCGTGCTGAATAATTAAAACGATCTGGGAAAATCTAGTGACAGTGGAGAGATCAGGAAGGGAGTCCCACAACATTCAGTTTTGCGTACACTCTGGTTTCTTATTATGGATGTTCGAGAATCTTCAGGAAATTGAGTAAACGTACCATCAAGAAATAATTTGTGTCAGCGTTTGCACCGGTATTGTTGGTGACTATTAGGACCTCATGTTCTTTCATTCACGCTCGATGGCGAAATCATGCTTCTTAGAGGATATTCTACCCGTTCTGCTACAACATATGCTTTTACGAGTGCGACAAAATACGTACATCATGCACGATGGAGCTCCTTCTCATTTCAGTGTTAACATCCGTAGGCTCCTGAATAACTGATGGTATGACAGAGAGATAGGTTATTGGTGGATCAGTTCCTTGGCCTGCATGTATTTAGAACTCAAATCAACTAGACTTGCATTCGCGGGGACATCTGAAATCCTTTGTGTGAGGAACCCAGTGCTACATCTACATCATACTCTGCAAGCCACCTAATGGTGTGTGGTGGAGGGTACTTTCGGTACCACTGTCAACTGTACGCGAACTCCGCATTGTCTATGGTGAAAGATAATGCCTGAAATTTAGTATTCTCGGTACCCTCTTGACACTATGGATCCCGGAATACTGAATGATTTGCGGCGTGGTTCAAAGTCTGTGAATTCCCATCGTGTAGCCATAATCACGTCGGACACCTTTCGTCATGAATCAACTGAGTACAAATAACACCTCCACCAATTCACTGCCATTTTATATCTTGCGTATCCTATCCTAACACTATCTCAAGACTGTTGTCACCTCCAAGTACATTACTGGCCATAAAAATTGTTACACCAAGAAGGGATGCAGATGATAAACGGGTATTCATTGGACAAATACACTCCTGGAAATTCTGTGAATTCCCATCGTGTAGCCATAATCACGTCGGACACCTTTCGTCATGAATCAACTGAGTACAAATAACACCTCCACCAACTCACTGCCATTTTATATCTTGCGTATCCTATCCTAACACTATCTCAAGACTGTTGTCACCTCCAAGTACACTACTGGCCATAAAAATTGTTACACCAAGAAGGGATGCAGATGATAAACGGGTATTCATTGGACAAATACACTCCTGGAAATTGAAATAAGAACACCGTGAATTCATTGTCCCAGGAAGGGGAAACTTTATTGACACATTTCTGGGGTCAGATACATCACATGATCACACTGACAGAACCACAGGCACATAGACACAGGCAACAGAGCATGCACAATGTTGGCACTAGTACAGTGTATATCCAACTTTCGCAGCAATGCAGGCTGCTATTCTCCCATGGAGACGATCGTAGGGATGCTGGATGTAGTCCTGTGGAACGGCTTGCCATGCCATTTCCACCTGGCGCCTCAGTTGGACCAGCGTTCGCGCTGGACGTGCAGACCGCGTGAGACGACGCTTCATCCAGTCCCATACATGCTCAATGGGGGACAGATCCGGAGATCTTGCTGGCCAGGGTAGTTGACTTACAGCTTCTAGAGCACGTTGGGTCGCACGGGATACATGCGGACGTGCATTGTCCTGTTGGAACAGCAAGTTCCCTTGCCGGTCTAGGAATGGTAGAACGATGGGTTCGATGACACATTCTGTACTGTGGAGACCTCACGCCCCACGTGTTGAGCAATTCGGCGGTACGATCACCAGTGGTGTACGGCCAGTGTAGGAGATCCCTCCCCACACCATGATGCCGGGTGTTGGCCCTGTGTGCCTCGGTCGTATGCAGTCCTGATTGTGGCGCTCACCTGCACGGCGCCAAACACGCATACGACCATCATTGGCACCAAGGCAGAAGCGACTCTCATCGCTGAAGACGACACGTCTCCATTCGTCCCTCCATTCACGCCTGTCGCGACACCACTGGAGGCGGGCTGCACGATGTTGGGGCGTGAGCGGAAGACGGCCTAACGGTGTGCGGGACCGTAGCCCAGCTTCATGGAGACGGTTGCGAATGGTCCTCGCCGATACCCCAGGAGCAACAGTGTCCCTAATTTGCTGGGAAGTGGCGGTGCGGTCCCCTACGGCACTGCGTAGGATCCTACGGTCTTGGCGTGCATCCGTGCGTCGCTGCGGTCCGGTCCCAGGTCGTCAGGCACGTGCACCTTCCGCCGACCACTGGCGACAATATCGATGTACTGTGGAGACCTCACGCCCCACGTGTTGAGCAATTCGGCGGTACGTCCACCCGGCCTCCCGCATGCCCACTATACGCCCTCGCTCAAAGTCCGTCAACTGCACATACGGTTGACGTCCACGCTGTCGCGGCATGCTACCAGTGTTAAAGACTGCGATGGAGCTCCGTATGCCACCGCAAACTGGCTGACACTGACGGCGGCGGTGCACAAATGCTGCGCAGCTAGCGCCATTCGACGGCCAACACCGCGGTTCCTGGTGTGTCCGCTGTGCCGTTCGTGTGATCATTGCTTGTACAGCCCTCTCGCAGTGTCCGGAGCAAGTATGGTGGGTCTGACACACCGGTGTCAATGTGTTCTTTTTTCCATTTCCAGGAGTGTATATTATACTAGAACTGACATGTGATTACATTTTCACGCAATTTGGGTGCATAGATCCTGAGAAATCAGTACCCAGAAAAGCCACCTCTGGCCGTAATAACAGCCTTGATACGCCTGGGCATTGAGTCAAACAGAGCTTGGATGGCGTTTACAGGTACAGCTGCCCATGCCGCTTCAACACAATAACACAGTTCATCAAGAGTTGTGACTGGCGTATTGTGACGAACCAGTTGCTCGGCCACCATTGACCAGACGTTTTCAATTGGTGAGAGATCTGGAGAATGTGCTGGCCAGGGCAGCAGTCGAACATTTTCTGTATCCAGAAAGGCCCGTACAGGAAATGCCACATTTGGTCGTGCATTATCCTGCTGAAATGTAGGGTTTCGCAGGGATCGAATGAAGGGTAGAGCGACGGGTCGTAACACATCTGAAATGTAACGCCCACTGTTCAAAGTGCCGTCAATGTGAACAAGAGGTGACCGTGATGTGTAACCAATGGCACACCATACCATCACGCCAGGTGATACGCCAGTATGGCGATGACGAATACTCGCTTTCAATGTGCATTCACCGCGATGTCGCCAAACACGTATGCGACCATCATGATGCTGTAAACAGAACCTGGATACGTCCTAAAAACTGACGTTTTGCCATTCATGCACCCAGGTTCGTCGTTGAGTACACCATCGCAGGCGCTCATGTCTGTGATGCAGCGTCAAGGGTAATCGCAGCCATGGTCTCCGAGCTGATAGTCCATGTTGCTGTAAACGTCGTCGATCTGTTCGTGCAGATGGTTGTTGTCTTGCAAATGTCCCCATCTGTGGACTCAGGGATCGAGACGTGGCTGCACGATCCGTTACAGCCATGAGGATAAAATGCCTGTCATCTCCACTGTTAGTGATTCGAGGCCGTTGGGATCCAGTACGGCGTTCCCTATTACCCTCCTGAACCCACCGATTCCATATTGTGCTAACAGTCATTGGATCTCGACCAACGCGATCAGCAATGTCGCGATAGGATAAACCGCAGTCGCGATAGGCTACAATCAGACCTCTATCACAGTCGGAAACGTTATGGTACGCATTTATCCTCCTTACACGAGGCATCACAACAACGTTTCACCAGGCAACACCGGTGAACTGCTGTTTGTGTATGAGAAATCGGTTGGAAACTTTCCTCATGTTAACACGTTGTAGGTGTCGCCACCGGCGTCGAAATTGTGTGAATGCTCTGAAAAGCTAATCATTTGCATATCACAGCATCTTCTTCCTGTCGGTTAAATTTCGTGTCCGTAGCAAGTCATCTTCGTGGTGTAGCAATTTTAATGGCCAGTATTGTATAACCGTGAAACGCGGTCACCAGTCTCAGATATTTTGAATGTTGGTTGGTATTTATCTAAATTAGGAAGAGCTAAAACATCAGAGCGGCAACGTAGAGCAGCTGATGCCAATTCAGTGGGATGTTTGTTTTAATTTACAGACGGGGCCCCTCAAAAATAATGTAATTTGATGACTGCGGGGAAACGAAACGCCATGACATGAGAGCAGCTCAGTAGTTGATTGTTTACCGGGATGCGTTCATACGCCTGCATCCAGACGGACACATGCCGTTCGTCGAGTCCGCTGGTGCCGATCAGATAGGCGGAAGCCTACTAAATAGGGGAGTGGCAGTGCAGCGTGGAATGTATCGATCGGCGCTGGCAGTACGCACACACATACACGCAGGCCTCATCACGGCGTGTGGTCAGCGCGTTAGGCGTCCAGCGGGAGCCAGCCCATCTGTTCGCAGCGGAGGCCGTGGCGGCGGCGGCGGCGGCTGCGGCGACGGCGGCAGCGGTGTAGGCGGAATGTGCGCCGGGGAATCCACCCGTGGAGGACCTCCTTGTCGGCCCATTGAGCCTCAAACTATGTGGAAACTAGAGCGTGAACACCGCCGATAAGGAGCACACCGAGCAGGTTGTACTCTGCGTATCGCACACATAATGTCCGCCTGACCTAAGATTACGCGCGGCACGGCGGACTGGGCATGGCTTTGTGTAATACACAATACAGTGTGTTGTTGTGCTAGCGCTTCTCCTGTCACTGACTTTGCACAAAGTGATGTTCAATGTTCCTAATAGTAACTATAATGTATCTGCCTCAAGTGATACATCACACTCTAATGGTAGGATTCTAAAGCTTTAGTTTTTCTAATGATTTTGTTTTTAATTACGACAAAAGTCCCAACAAAACCATAGCTATAGCGAGATTTAAGACTGCAGCTTATGTATTTAACCTACGCACTTTGTCTTCACTGTAGGCTGTCAGTCAGTCATTACGTAAACCTTCTAAATTATGTGAATTCATACCTCGGTGTCACTTGAAATGTTTTGTATTTGCAAACATGGAAAAGATGTAGTGACCATTTACAATTTCAAGTACAAATCATGGCTACATGTTACCCTTAAGACGTGTTATTCTGTAAAGATGTGCTATAATTAAACCAATCAGTCATAAATTCCCTTTGCGAAGAACATAGGCCACATTGTTCTCAGACGAAAATGACTCAAAAATTATTGTTAAGTAAGTGTGACCGAGTCAGGTAGACAGACTTCTTGAAACTACAAATGTCCTCCACAACAAAGTTTTGACTTAAGCTGATGTTTCAAAATAGGGCCATCAGCCATTTTAAATTAACTACTGAATAAGGTCCACATTTAAAATTGTGGCTTTTAACAATAAACATCCACACTCCTCTTGTCTATTTTATGATATCATACGCTTCGATCTTTTCCCGTCTCTTGGGATACAGTTAAGATGGTCCTTCTTTCAGCTACCATTTACTTGGTTGGTTGTATGTTCTGGCACCCTCCATTTTATACTCACTACAGTTATACGCCTGCCACTCCAACGCATCTCAGTCTCTTCTGCACATTCTAAGCACACTTACCTCCATTGTTCACTGAGCAACCTTTAGTTTTGAGTGGTTTCCACATTAAAAGACCAGCTACCAATATCATAAGGCAAAAGTGGTAGTTCAAATCAAGTATAAAATTTCCTTAAAATACACATTAGAAGCTTACCTTTAGAAACAGTTTACATTACCAAAAGCAAATAGAAATAAATACTAATGCTCATCAACTGGTCCTGCGACATCATTCTGTAACATTTTCATTTCCCGCTTTAGTGAAGAAAAACACATTATCAGCAGCAATGCGACTATGGTTTACATATATTCCGGTTCATGTTAATGCCCCAGTTTATATATTGTGAAAACATCCTGTACGACTTTTGCGACTAGTTCTCGCGATATAAACGTCCAAACTTCTACTTCCGTTTTCATTTCCTCGCTGTCCTGATGTAGAGAAATGGAAGGAGAAGAAATAACGTATCATTATTCCGTTTACTAAGTCAGATTTAATCAATGGCGGGGCTACCAGTTAGAACTGAGAGCAGAGATTTTACAAAATCTATTAATACCAGACTAAGACGTAATTAATGCACATCATTCTGTCATATAATTTCGTTCAGGACTTGTAAATAGTCCATTGAGTTGTATCCAAGTGGTAGCCACACTTAGAAACAGGTTATGTTGCTACTGATACCTATTTCAAGGTCAAAATATTGTGATTTCTAAATAATTCTAGAAGAAATTAACAACAGCTTTGCAGTATAAATAATTTCTTCATACTTTGGGGCACACCTATGCACACACCAAGAATATTCTTATACATGCAATGATGATCAGGCAGATCTGCGATGTCACTTCGCGAATTCGTAGAGACCATTTTTCAGGAGTTGAGGAAATTATAACTCAGTGTGCATACAGGGTGTCTCAGGGGGAACGGTCAACATTTAGTGTTACGACAGGAACGATCGTTGAAACTAAAAAGCTTCGCATTGATATATGACCTACCCGGAGTGGTTTCAGAGCTACAACGTTTTTAATGCACATATTTATTTTCTGTATTATTCAATAATCTTTAAGGTTGATACATGTACCAGAGTTAGTAAATGTTACAACATGCGGTGTGCAAAGTATGAATTGAAAAGTACATATCTTTAACACATCACCTTATACGTGCAGGAAGTCGCCTTGTGCTGGCAGCAGGTCTACGCTGCATCACTTCAAGAATGTGTTGCTATTCCTGCGCAGGTTATTGAACTACACTTTCGGAAGAAGAATGGAAACTTGGAAGAATACCTCTTCCACGCAATGTGCTGAAACATCTCCTAAAACTTCTACGATCAGAAATCGTGGAAAAGTGCCACCTGCATTCTCCGGTAGCAGCTGCAGCACTGCCATTGTAGAAGCAGGAGTGTTTCCGTCCTGCATTTTCTTAATTGGTGTACGTGTGTTGCATTTTAGCCATTTCATGTACAAACACAGTCAACAAATGTTTCTCCCTGAAATAATTTCAGTCTCACACATTACTTATGTGGAAAACTACGCGTTAAAACGTACTATTTTGATGGCGGAAAGAGCTCTAAATCAAATCTGCATTAAATGTATTCTGTCTCGAAGAACACTTGGAATAGGGCGTATATACAAACGAAGGTTTTTGCTTCAAATGACGGTACCTGTAAATATCAGCCATTCCTCCTTGAAAACACTGTATACTCCATATGAGATTTGTTGTTGACAATTGTGACAGGTTCAGAAGATAATCATCCATCCGAACCCTGGACATAAAAATGATTTGCACTATCTTATGCATGATATTGAAAGGTATGCAGTATTTAGAAAGTTTTAATTTCTAATGGCTTTAAGAACAACTGTAAAAAATGAGTGACTAAACCCTTAATTGTTATGGCTTTCATTCTGAAGACTGGAGTGATGCAGATCGACACGCTAGTATATTTTATGCAAGCCTTTTTTTGTTTGCACAACTATTGTAACCTACATCCCTCTAGACATCCTTACAGTATTCAAGCGTTAATTATCTACTGCCACTTTTACCCTCCACATTTGTCTCTATTAGCATACTGGCTGTTCCTTGATGATTCAGAATGTGTCGTATCAACCAAGTCTACTTCTCACATAAATTTCTGTTTCACACAGTTAGATCCAATATTTGCACGGTTCTTCCGTGTGATCCAATAGTCTGCCTCTTTCTTCTGCGACACCACGATTCAAAAGCTTTTATTGTGTTCTTGCCCGAACTGTTTGTCCTTCTCTTCTGTACAATTCTATGCCTCAGAGAAACGCGTTCAGAACAGACTTCATATTTACAAATTTCTCTTTATTCAGAAGTTTTACTACTGCTGTCCACAGAGTACATTGTTTACCCTTTAAGTAAGGCATTTTTAGTTATTTTGCTCCCCAAATATCGAAGTTCACCTTTGATTATCACCTGTTTCAATTCGACTGCATTTCATTATCCATATACATCTGTATGACTTGTCTGCAATTCACTGTTAAGTACCTGTCAGAAGGTTAAACGAACTACCGTCTTGCTATTTCTCTACCGTTCCGCAGCGCGCGAAAAAACTAAGCACTTAAATCTTTCCGTGTGGGCTCCAGTTTCGCTTATTTAATAAAATAATAATGTTTTCCTATGTAGATGGGCGCCTACAAAATAAATTCGCATTCAGAGGAGAAAGTCGGTGACAGAAACTTTGTGAAACGATTCTCCCACACGAAAAAAAGATTTTATCTTAATGATTGAGACCGCAATCCATGTATCATATCCGTGGCTCAATCTCCCCTATTTCGCGCTAATACAGAACGAGCTGTCTCCCTTTGAACTTTTTGGATGTCCTGTCTCATGCGAATTCCACACCGCACAACAATAATTCCACCAGAGGGCGGACAACCGTAGTGTAAACAGTCTCTCTGGTTGACCTGCTACATTTTCTAAGTGCTCTGCCAATGAATCGCGGCCTTTGGTTTGCTTTTTCTGCAAAATTATCTATGTGATCATGGAATTAAAGTTATTCACAACCGTAATCCCAGCGTACTTAGTTGAATTTACAGACTTTAGATTAGTGTGATGTTTCGTGTAATCGAAATTTAGCCTATTTCTCTTACTTCACTTGAGCATGACTTCACAATTTTAATTTTTTAGAGTCTATGGCTACTTTTCGCAGTGGACAGATAGTTGTCTAAATCATTTTGCAGTTGGTTTTGATCATCTGATGACTTTACAAGAAGGCTGCTGAGATTGTCTCCAATGCCTACGTAGATCAGGAAGTGCCGAAAGAATGGTTCAAATGGCTCTAAGCACTATGGGACTTAACATCTGAGGTCATCAGTCCCTTAGACTTAGAACTACTTAAACCTAACTATCCTAAAGAACCACACACATCCATGCCCGAGGGAGGATTCGAACCTGCGACCGTAACAGCCGCGTGGTGTTGGACTGAAGCGCTTAGAACTGCTCGACCACAGTGGCTGGCGAAAGTGCAGAGGGCCTATGGTACTTCTTTGGGGAACACCGGATATTACTTCTATTCTAGTCGATAACTTCTCTTTAGCTCACTTTGGTTGACGTTCACCTTGTAAGTCGTTTTCATATCTTGAAATTTAGCTTGAGATAATTGCTTGTAACACACACACACACACACACACACACACACACTGTGAGCGTGGGATTGATCTGAGATTCTGTTATTCTGCTCAACGGATTAATCTGAGATGTACCCATTACCCTGTGGCTCCTGCAAGATGCAATTTCCACCCCCACACTACTACAGAAGTCAGACAGACGCTCCTAATGTTCTAAATAGAAATGCCTGAAAAACTTTCAGCAATAAATATCTTCTGGAGTCGTCCGCTGTAAGGAAATGACACAAAAATTCACAAAATTTCTTACATAACTAATGGGATACTTGGGTACTGGAGTAGTGCTAGTTAGTGTAAGAAAAACATGAAATTAACGAAAGTTATTATTTATTTTGCAAAAATTCTGAGAAATCAAAATGGCACTTTTAGTTATGAATTGAACAAGTTACATCCTGGTTCTTTACGGAATGTGAAGTTACCTCTCAAGGATAGGATTCGCTAATGAAATTTCTATACAAACTTTAAGATTGTTGTTGACTTGGCAGAATGGCCGAGAGGTGCGCCTACTCAACTTGAATAATTATCCTTTAGAATGTTGCTAGGTACGGTCAAGGCTGTCGCATGTGAAATGCAGTGAAGTGTACTGTTGTGGGGGAAATATGGGGCTCGCAATAGCTGTAGCGCACAATACCGTAAGCTGCGATGACTGCCTGCGCCACTCGCTGCTGACAAATAAGATAACTCTCGTTCTATCTGGATTGACCTTCGCCAATCACACTCTCCCTACGCCTTGATGAAGTCAAGGATTCCTATTCGCCCCTGGTCTAACTATTGGCGTGGTACACCGGTCAGATAACCAGTCCACCGCGATGCCACTCAAAAATTCGCTCGCAGGCGTTTAACTACAACTCTGTTCGTTCACACCGCACAATACGTGTGTCGGCCAACACAGTGTACAACGCTTAATCGCAAGGACTCAATATAGAGAGTCGCCCTTTGATTCGCTCTCGACAGAGGTGCTCTCCCAGTGAAGTACTGAAGAGAGACTTGTTCCTTGCTCCAAGAGCGACAACAGAACGGCGCCTCTCCACGCCAGACGTGAAGGGGTATATCTTCCGGTCTCTTCCATTTCTCCTTCAGCTCAAGACGTCAGAAATATCGCCTGCCAATCAGCATTGCTCTTCTAAAACGGGAGAATGACGTTTCGTTTAAGGTGACTAATCCGGAAATCTGTAGTATCGGCGTTTGGCGTTTGCTGTCTCCCTGTGAAAATCTCTGAAACTGCGTGCTATGTGTAAAGAATGCGTAGGCTGGCCGCTCCCACACAATGTAGCGGAATTTGCTTTTAAGCCAAACACGGGGTCGTTCCTCCTTTCACTCGGGCGAACGCTGTCTGCTCCACGGGGGTCCACTGGCCGACGTAGATGGGTTGGGACCGGCCTCCTGGCGTGCGGTTGCCTCTCTCGAACTGAAAGCTCCTGTGACCATCGTGTCTTGAATGTATGTGTGTACGCCACCCTCGAGTATTTCAACCACGGTGCGCACTTGCGATTTATTAGTTATTTGCATATCGTTTACATGAATTCATACAACACTGACTTTATCTTATCGAGTTTGGGTTCGAATGAAGCGTTTTGATGTGCGGAATATGATTGTGAGGGCGGAATATGTAAGCAATGAAGGTCAGGAGACGACGACGTCTTACAACACACACACACACACACACACACACACACACACACTTTTCTGTACAAATTCCTCGAAATATTTGAGAACTTTTCCTTGTTATGTATTGTTTATTTGTATACTTTTTCACAAAAATTGCTATCTTATTTGATTCTGTTTATAGTTTATATAGTCACCATTCTGTCAAATACGTACTGACTCTTCCATAATCGAGTAC
Source organism: Schistocerca nitens (assembly GCF_023898315.1). NCBI lineage: Eukaryota > Metazoa > Arthropoda > Insecta > Orthoptera > Acrididae > Schistocerca > Schistocerca nitens. The sequence goes on along the minus strand of NC_064617.1, from coordinate 418,123,280 downwards.
GGCTGAACAATGGTCCTATAGAACCTATTAAATAAATAAAGTAGAAAAACAAATAAGTAATACGTCAATTAATGATTTGCGTGTTACCTCTACTTATACATCCGCGGTCTCTAGCAGGCTGCAGCCCGTGTTACCACGTTTAACTGCCGCGCCATATGCCTCGTGGCGAGACCTGAATGTATAGTTCAGAATCGGGCGGAGGGCAAAGCCATCGCCGGCGCCAAATCAAACGACATTATTCAGGCGGCGCACTCTGCCGCCGGGATGACGTATTGCCGCGGTGGGGCACAGCCGGCCGACCCAGATGGCCGCGGGCGGCAAGTCGATCCGTCAGCGCGCTCAGATAACCACTCCGCGCAGGGCCCGCCCCGTACAGCGCTCTGCCTTTGTGAATGACGTTTAATTTTTCGCCATGTCCGCGAGCGGCATACTTCTGTTCCATTGAATTTTCTTTTTAGCCTGAGGTCTACAGTGGGAAGATACCAGAGAGAACTTTAGGCCTCGTTTCACAGTGCACAGTGCCGAAGTGTGTCATACTCGTAATGGTTCAGTTTAAGAAAAACGTTGTTATCTAATAATTTCATATGTTTCGAAAGGGTACTCGGCCCAATTATTCACAAGCTGAAGAATTGTTCGGATCAGGTCCAGTGCACAGGTGGTTGTGCGTAACCGAATTACGCCATTTTCCAGAAAATCTCGATAGGATGTTTCTGGTATCCTTCAAGACTCATTCCAGGGTCATAGTAAATTCAGGTATCTTACCACGATCAAAAATACACAGTGGATCCTAGAACTTTAAAGGGGGGAAACGTTACATTGCTACTGGACCATCTTAAATTGTACAGCTTCAATTATTTTTCAAAGAGGAGTCATAATTTACATGTCATGCATTAACAGGCATTATTATATCTCCAATTACATGTTATAAACCAAATTAAATAGAAAAATTCTGTTTTATACCTTACTGTAATCGACCGAGCGAGGTGACGCAGTGGTTAGCACACTGGACTCGCTTTCGGGAGGACGACGGTTCAATCCCGCGTCCAGCCATCCTGATTTAGGTTTTCCGTGATTTCTCTAAATCGGTCCAGGCAAATGCCAGCATGGTTCCTCTGAAAGAGCACGGCCGACTTTCTTCCTCGTACTTCCTTAATCCGATGAGACCGATGACCTCGCTGTTTGGTCTCTTCCCCCAAACAACCCAACCCCTTACTGTAATCTTAAATTTTACGAGGCTTTAGTAACCTATGGTTAAAGTGACTCCTGTGAATATGTCAGAAGTCTTATATTTTATGTTTTATGTCCTATATAACGACAACTGTCAATAGATACATTTGTTAATTCATGTACTGTAAATAGCTGTAAACATAATGTGTTTTGTCACAGGAACGATTCTTAGTCTTCGTCGCCGTAATCATCATCATCACCTTCTTCCTCTTTTTCTTCTTCATAATCATCTTCCTTACTTCGTCATCATCATCATCATCTTCCACTGCTGCTACTACTACTACCATCACCACCATCTTCTAATTTATTGTACGGTGGCTACGACGTTTCTTTCTTGATTTACTTACTGATTTTGCATTAATTATAGCAGCAAATCTATGACCATTCTCAATGACAGCTCAACTTTTTGCCTCTAGGAGCTCCAACAATAGTAGTGTTAGAGTCATGGGGAATTCAAAAGTCCAACACAGCGGATAGTGGTAAATTCAAAAAGCAGAGACACCAGTTGGCAGGGTATTTAAAAATCAAAGACGACGGATGGCACAAAAATTAAAAAATGAAGAATGACTATGGTGCAAAATTTAAAAATAGGATGAAAATTTAAAAATCCAAGGTGACAGAACTAACCCATTTTTTTAAAGTAATTATTAATAGCATCGATGTACTTAGGAAAACACAGAGATGTCTTTTGAAACTGTTTATTTACAAGCAGTTTTCATCAAGGATTATCCTTACAGATGAAATATTTTTACAATGACAACATCAAACGACATAGATGCGTTTAGGGATGGAGAATAAAATGGTCAACAGAAAATGTAGGAAACATTTAACACAGGTGTTCACCAGCAAAGCAATGGATCGGTCAACAACAAGTGAAATACCGTTGTTGTCTCATTATTAACCACATTATGAATCTGAATCTAAATCGTAGGTGATGCAGACATCAAAGAGACAGATGTGAGCGCGGGCGCGCGCGCGCGCGCACTCACTCACACACACACACACACACACACACACACACACACACGCTCGAACTCTCTCTCTCTCTCTCTCTCTCTCTCTCTCACACACACACACACACACACACACACACACACACACACACTCTCACACACACTCGCACTCACACTCACATACACACACACACACTCGCACTCTCACACACACTCACACGCTCACACACACTCACACTACACTCTCACACACAGTCGCACTCACACTCTCACACACACTGGCACTCACACTCCCAGACACACACACTCGCACTCGCACTCACACTCCGAGACACACACACTCACACTGTCACACACACTCACACTCACACTCCCACACACACTCGCACTCACACTCCCACACACACACACACTCACACTCTCACACACACTCACACTCACAGTCCCACACACACACACTCACACTCTCACACACACTCGCACTCACACTCTCACACACACTCGCACTCACACTCCCACACACACACACACACAAAATGGAGAGAAAAGGAAGAAGGGGCATCCCATCGACAGCGCTATCATTAAAGACAGAATACAGGCTCGGATTACAAAAGTATGGGGAAGCTACATCGAGCTTCCTATTTTCAAAGCAACCATCTAAGTATATGAGAGGAGTGATTTAGGAAAACCACCGAAGAGAGGGACGGAGAGAGAGAGATAAATTTGTTGGGGGCACAACAATTGGGTTTGTGCATCTACTTAAACGCTGAGACACATTTTAAGGACAGGGAAACGGTAGTTAACGTGAAAAATCATATAGCAGAGGCGTGCTACCTGTCTTCACGTTTCTTCCAGTGTATTTAGAGGTATCAGCAAGACCATCACTCATGATTTTCGAGACTCTCCTTCCCTGTCTGCTCTCTTCCAGCAACATCTGCATTCCTTCTTCTTCGTTAAAAATAACACAATCAAAATTTAAATAGTGTAGCGTTCTACGTAGTTGTTGTGGAAATCTGGTACCGAAGGACTCATGTTGACTTAGTAAAGAGCTGCATTCAAATTATAATCGCACTGCTCTGAGTTAGATTGCTGGTGTTCCTCAAAACTCCCTTCACGACAATGCCGTTGTAACTCTTCGAACAAGGTAGACTCGCTTTTTCCCGAGTTGTAGATTCAACTAACCAAGAGGCTGGTGCACAATGACCTTGGCATGATGCGACAAACTCCAGCGCATCCATCCTTCGTCGAAAGCCATTGTATTATGTATCTTAAGCGTGTGGTAACCAAGTAACGTAGGTGACTGAAGAGCATATATCATGAGCATACGCCTGGAAGTTGGGCTATTAAATAGGCTCAGTTCGAAGTCGATTAATGCATTCATAGATATATAAGAGGTCACGCAGTATAATATCCTAATCGCCCTTTTTCATATCGAAATAAGTCAGTTGTGGTACGTAAATAAATTATAACATGGGATGAATGTTGTGACGAAATTTGGAGAAATCAGTCATAGAGGTATCAAGGCACGTATATGAAAACTGGTTCTCTGCTAGCGTTGGAATTGTGTGTGGAAACGTGAAGGGAACGGTAAACGTCATCATCTTCATGGTGTAACTAGGAACTGATGTGGTTGTCGTATAATCAGCTGTATTGTAGAAAGTGATAGGTAATGTTGACAACTACTTCACAGGACGTTCGTCAAGATGTGATGGACCGCAATGGTGATGCTGCCATCAAGAATCCATTATCACAACCAACGCTGCCGTTATTCTTTGCGGTACTCAAATAAGTTACCTGAATCGATGAGAGGTGGTACACGAAGTAATACTTTGATCGACGTTTGTGGACCTGCTGCTGGAGTCCTGCGAACGGTATTTCCAGTCTGCGTTGTGTAACGGAAGTATTCAGCGCAGGCTATGTGCTCGTATGAGCCAGCTGTTTCTAATTTAGGTTTGGAAGAACAACGCGGTGTTTATGGAAATTATAATGTTAAGATATGCATATAATTCTTTTTTATTTGTGACTTAACTGCGTTTATTGTTTCGATAAGAATGAATACTGTCCATCTTTTGCAAGGTGAATGCGTATTACTGTTTTCAGATAAACAAAATTAACTTATATGTTTTAGGCATCATCACTAACTCTTTTCCTCTGCTCACTGGATATTGTGTGAACACTGAATGAACACCATACATATTTACAAATAGAGTTTAGTGATAATTAGTCATTTCTCTGGACAAAACCCTGAATTGTACAGCAAATAAGGTTGCACCTAATGAAATATCTTGTTATAGTACACGCTTGATCGGGAACTGCGAGGACGGGGCGTGAGTCGTGCTTGGGTAGCTCAGATGGTAGAGCACTTGCTCGCGAAAGGCTAACGTCCCGAGTTCGAGTCTCGGTCCGCCACACAGTTTTAATCTTCCAGAAAGTTTCATATCAGCACACACTCCGCTGCAGAGTGAAAATCTCATTTTAGATTACCGCTTACTTGCCAAGTGATTTCACTCATTACACCCTGTAATAATTATTGTACACAAGTGAGCACCTAGTTAATGAGTGAGCTCTAGTTTGTGGTCACCGAACACTGTTTCGATTTTCGGACAGTTATCGTCTGTATTACGTCAACAAGATAGTTTCTGATTTTTGGTGCAATTGCCCCCGACTGGGACTGCATATCTTAAGAGTAAAGAAACTATACGTAGCTGTTACTGAATTACTCGAAAGTACAGTAGTGGGTCTGTTTTAGAAGAGGTGAATGGAAACGAACAGCTGCTGGTATCAAAACCACACGAGCGTATCAAGTTACAGAAACACATTGGTTTCGAGTTACCTCCTCAAGCAGACTTGATTTTTTTCTGGCACATAATGTATTTTTTACCATCAGTTACTGTTTCATCTTTAATAAAAATTGTAATTACTTTTGACATACCGGTGCTGGACAAAAATACAGAAACACTGCTAAAAGTGCATGGTTGAGCGTAAATGAAGATGCTAGCGTAGCCTTGTATCCACCAAGCACCTCTGTAATGTCCTCAGTACATTTCAATTTTCAGCCACGATCAGAACAGTGTTCTGTGTAGTACTGAGTTCACTGTGTCGCAGCTAAGTCAATTCGAACATGAATAATTGTTCGTGCTTCTGTGGTGGGTGCTCCCGTAACCAAAACAACTAATGTGTTTGGTGTTTTGAGAGACACCGTATCAAAAATTTAAAGCGCTTATAGGAAAGACCGGAAAACGATATCCGGTAAGTCACAACGCGGGTGAAAGTGTCTGTTGAGTGATCGTGACAGAAGAGTATTAAAGAGGATTGTGACGAAAAATAAAAGGACGACTGGTGCAAAATTTACTGCGTAGCTGAATGTCGCATTCGTGAACCCGAAGGGAGCTTCACAAACTGGGTATTGTAGGGCAATCTGAAATTCCAAAACGACGCATCAGTGACGCTAATTACTGCAACGGGAGAACGTGATCCTGAAACCATAAAACCTGGACTTTGGAGCAAAGCAAGAAAGTCACACTATTTCAAACTTCTGGCAGAGTTTATGTCGCAAGAGTGAAATATTTGCAACCGTATTGTGGTATTCCGTGGGCCCCTTGGAGAGTTCCAAGATCGTATTACTGCCAAGGATAGTCTTGCTGGTCAAGTCCGTCCCATGGTACAATTTTTGTCCTCCGATGACGATGCTGTGTTCCAAGAGGACAGAGACCATGTTCACACAGCTTGCGTCGTTCAGGACTGGTTTTGTGAGTCCGAGAAGGAAATGCCTCATCTCCCCTGATCACGCACAGTCACCAGATCCCAATATTCTTAGCTTTTGTGGTGTATTCTGGAATGAAGGGTGAGCGATCCCTATCCGCTTCCTTCATAGTTACCAGCCCTTGCAACTATTTTGCAGAAAGAATGGCATAAAGGTCCCTTGAAACCATACAAAACCTGTATTTATTCATTTAGAGATGCAATGTCCTGAGAAAGAATTGGCAGGACCTGCAGAAAGCGTAGCGCTTCTCTCTCTTAGCTGTTCATTTTTGGAACACAGCCTGAGGCTACCTTAGAGAAATTAGTGACGACACTTTCTGCAGGCCTCATCCATAATTTTGCGGGCAATGATCCGGCGCAGACGGTGCAAGTTATGACTGATTTGTTCGATCGATGGTGCTGGCAAGTGCTGCATCACCCATCAAACTTCTCAGACATTAGCCCTTGTGATTTGAACTGAACTCGTAAGACAAAGGGAACGCTTCATGGCATTCGTTTTCGAACTGTTACAGAGATTCGTCTGGAAGCAGACCTCTACGCTCGAACTGTGAACACACTGCTAAGTGTATCCTGGGACTTGCACATCGTTGGCAATGGGTTATACACTTTCTGGTGACTGCTATAAATAAATAGCTTCCACTATTAAATTTCCAACCGTCGTATTTTTGTCCGGTTGTGCTCCTGCATTAAAATAGGCCATTACGCTGTGAAAAGCTCAGTGAAAATCGATTTGCAGTCTACTACAGACCTACCACAGCGAGCGGCCCAATATTATGAGAAGCGACGGGATATGAAGTCGATCATAAACTGCTGAAGCCAACACAGTGCATTAATTCCATACAGTTGTGGTGAAATAGTTTCTGATGTGCCAAACACTAAATGTCAGCGGTCTGAATGTGCGGAGGCGACTTGACATTCGTTCGTCAAACATTTACCTTAGCTCCTAAATGTGTGTAAACATTGTATTTGCGCTACTGACCTGACAAACCCGAGTGCTTGTGTCATCTCTGGTATGCTATGACCCCTCTGCTTTGCGCAGATCGTCATCCCACGTCCAAAGCCGGCAACTCGAGACATTCTGCCACGTTCACTACACTTATGACTGTCGCAGAAAGCTAAGGTATCGTATATACATTCGCATCTTCTGCTACATCTAGCTGCATCGTTCAGGTCCCACAAAGGGCACATAATTAAACGGAAAAGTCCTACCCGTGACTCTTGGTAGATCAGTGTTTCTAAATCTCTTATTTTTATTTTTATCTGTGGTTCTTAAAGCACTAAGCTATTTACGAACAACATTTTCGCGTCGATTTCTTCACAGTTTAACTTTTCAATGGAAACGTCTCGACCTGCTCGAACCATCAAGTTAGATATTTGCTGTGAGTGTGTTATTATGAAATGAAATGATCGTATGGCATTGTTGGCCGGGAGGCCCCATGCGGGGAAGTTCGGCCGCCGTATTGCAAGTCCTTTTTAGTTGACGCCACTTCGGCGACTTGCGAGTCAATGATGATGAAATGATGATGAACACACAACACCCAGTCATCACGAGGCAGAGAAAAATCCCTGACCCCGCCGGGAATCGAACCCGGGACCCCGTGCGCGAGAAGCGAGAACGCTACCGCAAGACCACGAGCTGCGGACAGTGTGTTATTAATTTTGCAGGTAGTCAAAAAGGCGTGAGAAGTAAAGCAATCAACAATGGTCACTTCCATCTCTGTTGTTAGCTCTGTTATTTTCACCACCCACACCACAGCCGTCCTACTCCACGCTTGCCAGCCATTGTGGCCGAGCGGTTCTAGACGCTTCAAACTAGAACCGCGCGACCGCTACGGTCGCAGGTTCGAATCCTGTATCGGCCATGGATGTGTGTGATGTCCTTAGGTTAGTTAGGTTTAAGTAGTTCTACGTTCTAGGGGACTGATGACCTCAGATGTTAAGTCCCATGGTGCTCAGAGCCATTTGAACCATTTTTTTTACTCCACAGTTTATTCAATCCTGTTAATTTGATGTGTTTAGTCTATTCCAGTCGTTGACGAAGAAACAAGTCAATAATTTCTTTATCACAGAGATGACGAAGTCGTCATCGTCTTACATATAAAGGTTCGAAATCTATTTGTTTTGCCTTGACAACATTCATGACTATCGATTACTTGGTCGATATACGCCCTATTTTCCTTAGAGTTCACGATTTTCTTGGGAAGTCTTTCATCGATCAATCTACTCATATGTTGATTCGACTTATGTCTGTATTCAATTAAGAGGACGTGCTGAAAAGAAATGCCTCCGAACTTATTATGTCAAAACTGTTTAAGCATTTTAAATAAAACAAATGTTATTATCATTCTACATCTTAATTCTTCATCTCTACAGATTTTCTTCTCAATGTAGTCACCCTGGCGACCAATACATTTCTCCCACCCAGAGATCAATTTGTTGATACTCCAGCTGTAGAAGGGTTGACTTTGTTCACAGAGCCACAACTTCACCTTCGATTGCAACGCTTCATCACTATCAAAGTGACTTCCTGGAAGGTGTTCTTTAAGTTTTGGAAACAGATGAAAATCGGATGGGGACAAGTCGCGACTGTATGGAGAATGATGGATGACGGTGAACCCAAGACGTCCGATTATTGCTCGTGTTTGGTCTGGCATTGTCATGGTGAAAGAGAGGCTGCTCCATGTCCCATGTGTGAACGAACCCTTCGAATTCGAAACTCGATTATAGCACGCTGCTTCTGACGCACCGAGAGATTTATGTAATACAACGTCGTGTTAACACGCAACAATTCGGAACCTGCTAGCGGCAGCGGGCAGCAGATGTGTAGACATGAAGAATAACGTGGAGAATGTTACTAAGGTTTGTTTAATTTAAAAAGCTTTGAGAGTTTTCACAAAATAATTTGTAGCACATACCTTTTCATCACGCCCTCGTATTTCATTGTTAATGGCAGATACGTGGAACACATTTCCGATGTTTTCATTTCTATGAAATATTTTCTTGTCCTACCGTTCACTCCTCTCCTCAGTCTAAATTCTGCTGCTTGTATCTTTCTTTTCATTTATCTAACTCTTGCTTCCATACAACAATAATATTATCGATAGCTTTTCTGGGATTTAATTTTTCGTGTATTTTCGGTGTATGTAGTTAAGTACACTGTTTACTATTCCACATATTGCTTAAAATATGGTCAATTTTTCGCCTATATCATAATTTCAATTCGTGGCGCGGCTATGGAGTGCTATTCTAAACGTGAGAGGAAACGTTTATACACAGTCTTCACAAAGTAAAGGCACAATGACTGGAAACTTACGTACATTAATGGGCCAGAACATAAAGGCCACCTGATTAATAGCACCGTTGTGTATCTTTGGAATACCAGACGTCAGCGATTCTCCGTGGCATGGATTCCACAAATCCTTGGTTGGTTCCCAGAGAGATGTGGAACTAGATGTCTGCGCACAAGTAACGAAATTACCGTAAAATAACAACTGGTGGTTGATGGGCGGTGAGCTGGTGGCCGATAACGTCCAGATGTGTTCCATACGGCTCTGGGCAACCAGATTTGGTGACCAAGATACTATCATAAAGTCACTGTGATGCGTCTCAAACCATGTATCACTGTTCTGCACTTGTGTGACTGACAATTATTGTACTGGGAAGTGATTTCTGCGTTGGGAAAGGCATCATCCATGAAGAGATGCAGATTACTCCCAGTGATGTTCATGTAGAATCTAGCTGTAATTACAGCAGAGTCCCGCTAATCAAAACCCCGGCAATCCGAACGTTCGGTTAATCCGAACAAGAAAAATGTTAGTCTAAGAATGGAAAACTGTGCGGTAAACTGCTGTACATACATACCATTTTAATTTACACAGTACAGTACATCTGTATTAGAAAAATTGGCAACAAAACATTAGGTTTAAACAGTGCATAACAACGAAAGAAAAGCTGTCAAACAGCGGACATTTTATCCCCACTTTTTAGATGACAAAAACTCAGTCATTGTATTTTGGCGTATTGAAGACAGTCTGTTATATGATGCATAGTTGCGCCATCGTCTCACAAACATAAAATCAGCAGGTGTAGCAGTGGGCTGTTGCTCCAAATAACGTAGTGCGAAGTGAAAGGGCTTCTGCTGCGTCACTGTGTGGCACCAGCTCTCCTTTGTCGCTTTCAGGCTCATTGTCACTTCCGTCACAGCAGTCCAATTCTTTCTGGTCTTGAGTTACAGCAGCAACTAAATGAGCGTCTGTAAGATTCTCCACACATGCCCCATCCGCTGCCATCCATTCATCTACGTCTCCTTCACTAGCTACTTCACATACACGGATTGTATTATTTGTAGTAGATTTTCCTCTTCATTTTCAACTAAGTTGTCCTGAAATTCAAGAGATGCCCAGAGTTTTCTCCACGATTTTCTCAGAGTATTTTCTGAAATATTCTGCCATGCCTCAGCGGCCCAATAGACAACATTCTTCACATTGGTCTTTTTTTTTATTTTGTCCAGTAAAGTAATGCTATCATCTTGGATCAGCATTCTTAAAAACTGTTTTCTGTAAATCACTTTCAATGTTTGCAGTACGCCATGGTCCTTCGGCTGTAGAAGGGGTATATCATTCGCCGGCAAAAGCTTCGCCACAATTTCTATCACATAATTCCTCAGTGCTACGGTGAGATGGCACGTTAACAATCAAGAGAATTGCACGCCGAGACAAACTATTTTCTTTAGAAAACCGTCGAACAGAGGGAGCAAACTGGCCGTGTAACCATTCTCTGAACAGCATACCATCCATCCAGGCTTTTTACTGGTTGCGATAATATACGGATAGGGACTTCATGTGGCAGTTTTGAAAAGCTTTGAGCCTAGCAGATTTGCCTATCAGCATTAAAGGCTTGTGATTACCAACAGCGTTGGCGCACGCTAATAAAGTCAGACGATCTTTGCACATTTTAAAACTAGGAGCAGGGTTTTCTGTTTTTGATGCCAGGCTTTTTGTCGGCAAAGACCTAAAATTTAGGCCAGTCTCGTCATCGTTATAAATTTGTTGGGGAGAATATTTTCCTTCTCTTATCATTTCAAACTCACCCGAGTATTCCTTGGATTCATCACGGTAAGGAGAAAGCTTCTCTACAGTAATTGGTAGCTGACAGATTCCATGACGTTTTTTTGAATCTGTCCATCCAACCTGTGCTCGCAGTAAAAGGCTCACCATCATTTATTAACTTGTTCAGGTAAACAGCCTTCTCCTGAACCAGTGCTCCACTCAAAGGAGTTCCCTTTTCTCTTTCCGGCATAAACCAAAGGAAAAGAGCGTCATCCACTTTATCGTACTGGGACTGTTTCAAAGTCTGCCGAATTTCAAGAGTTTTCCCGAAGACGTTGCACAGGACTGTTCAAACTTCACTCGGTTCATCTTCCAATCACAAATGGTTGTTTTACCAACACCCAGTTCCGTTGCTAATTAAGAAACATTCTCACCGTTGTCTATCCTCTTCGAAGTATTCAGTTTTTCTTTGAGAGTTAATGTTGTATGTTTCTGTTTACTCATGACAAAAATACGTACATCACTACATCTGTACGAATACAACTGTTACCCGTGCCGGCGATCGGTAACTAATATAACCAAGCGCTTTGCGAGCCACCTGGCAGTGCACTGACTTCAGACACTACAAAATTCTCAACAATGCACAACAACAAGGGCAGGGAGTGAGAGTGAGCCATTGTTCCCACACTTTTTCCCATTTATTACCATGGTTTACCAACTTATCTGCTTGGTATACTTCATTCTAGAAACTCGGCACCGTAATTCCGGCTAATCCGAACAAATCGGCAATCCGAACGAGGTCCGGTCCCAATTAGTTCGGATTAACAGAACTCTACAGTATTACTATCACAGGCTCGGGAAAGCCCAGGCTAATGTCTCTTTTACCATAAGACAGCCCCTGCGTCCGTGATATTGGGCATGTTTCGTGGTGCCTCCATCTTCTATACACTGTGATGAGGTGTGCATGTCGAACACCTTATCGTCTACCCATCGTTTCACTTCCAGCCATTACCCACAGATGTTTATAACAGTGGAACACCAACACAGACTAGATTCACCGCGTCCAAGATTTTCATTCAGAAGCGGCGGGCCATACCTACCCGCCGTTTGTCAGGAAAGCTTATGTTTCGGTATTCCCTATCTGAGTCCCTTACAGTCGATGTAATGATTCCGATTCGTCAGCAGAAAGAGTATCTCCGCAACTTTAGATTTCTCATACGCACCATGACCTACATTCTTTAGGGTGCAAGAGTATAAGAATAAACTGCGGGAAGAAAACCCAGCACCCTCGAAGACTGTGTTCAGTAGTACCTGTGTATAATATGAGCATAATGGGGGAATAGTGATTCGTTTGTCACAGTCATCGGCGGTCACAAGGCGCTCAGAAGACCTTTTGTGTAGTGTTTAAGCGCTGCTGGCAGTAACTGTGCCGATTTTATGCACAATGTGTGTTTGCAACATTGATTCTAGGGAACAACCATGCCCCACTGATGAGAAAGTCGTCTTGTTGTACATCTTCAACCATTTGAAGGCTGTCTCATTGTGGTCGTCTGAGAAGTTGGATGGACATACCGAACGGAATGCTGCTCGTGTTGGGCACAACGTATCGGGGTGTGTCACTGCTTTCAACATTCCCACACGTGTAGACCATTATTAGGACGTCCGCCTAGTACACACGCAAGTAATGTTCGATTCACTATGCAAGCAGCGGTGGCCGGCCGAACATCATCGATGGACCAAATTCCGAAATTCGGACATACGTTGTACCTGTCGTGGCATCAGGAGCCGTTGGGAAACTGCCTGCTTGCATCAGCATTAATTAAGATCACATAAGCCTCTGGCCAAATTACCAGTGACACCAAAAGGCATGGCTACTCTGGTGTCGTGAAAGAGTTGAGTGGTGAAAACGAGGTGTCCAATGTAGACTCCTGATGAAAGCCAGCCCACGTGTGCTATTAACAGGGATTGCAGAATAAATGCTCCGAGCAAATCAAATACTCTTGCGGCAGTGGTGGGGCCCAAGGACTGCGGTAATCTGCCGCCGAAACTAGACGTCCGATAGAATAAAGACATTCTCAAGATACACCTGTGTTGGTAATTTCCCAAAATATATCAACTGAAATCGCTCGTCTATAGAATAGGATGGACATCCATAAGTTGATTGGAGATGGGAATGGCGCACTTTTGTCTTCGGTGGTGAGAGTAGGTTCTATCCGTATGCGAAGCAAGAGCACACATTTGTATAGCATAGACCTGGTGAGCGACCTGTTCTGGAATGCTTTCGCCTATAACATGCAGATCCCGTCCCAGACTCCATGGTTTGAGGACCATCGGCTACAACTCGCCGTCATATTTGGTGTTTCAGGTGGGTAAAGTAACAAATGCCGTTATATTGCATGGCTGTCATCCCCGAACTACCGCCATTTCTTCGACAGGAAATTTGTGTGCTTTTACAGCTGCTGCAACTCAAGGTGTTCCTCGTGGTGTATAACAAGGGCTCTTGCCAGCAGAATCATCAGATTCTTCGCCACTTGAAAACGTAAAGCAGGTGATGAAGTGGGAACTTACTAGTTTTCGATGGCCTGCAAGAACCAATGCAGAATTGCAACAGAGGGCTCTAGGCTGACAAAAATCTTTTGCAGGATGGCAATCGGCATTTTTTATGATCGATTAACTTCTCATAGTAGGTATTCACAGTCATACAGAATTTCTTAAAAGACATTTAAAAGGACATCCTTATAAAAAAGATATTTATGGCCGTTTCTGTTTCCGTACGCTGGCCACATACTACACTGTGCAAATCCACTTTAGATAGCGTGCAAGACACTATGTACGTATGTTTATTGTGTAACAAGCATCTGTGAGCAATATATTTATGGACACGACCTTTTGGACAAGACGCTGTGTGATTTTAATTATTTTAGCGATGACAAACGTTTATATTGCGCTGCGTTTTATCCACTTGGCATCTTATACATGAGGTCAGCCAAAAAGCGTAAAATGAACATGGTTTACTACAAGGAAATGTTTAAGGTCTGATTATGACAGCTAAGACGGTTGAAACCGATTGTCTGTAATAAAGAAATATTTTCTGCGATCTCAATTAAAACAGGTCGCCTTCAGTATTCGCATACTGCTAAATTCATTTTATCATGAACTATTACAATGGTTAACTGCTTGTCATATCAATTGTGCTTGAGGGAGTTGCATTTTTTCTGGCAGTGTACATGGAATGGTGTAATCAGGGGTTCTGGAATAGTACACCACCCAATGAAATATTGCAAATTCGGGCTGAGCAAGTGTCATGAAAGATAGGAATACTAACAAGTACGATATGTGGAAGACTTGTATGTGCTACAGTTATACGATGTTTAGAGGAAGCTGTTAAAGTTTCGTTATTTCTTACGTTACTTTGGGGATTGCCTACAAAAAATAACCTTGTCCTTGAGGGTGCTGTATTTTTTTTTCTAGCGGTTTATGTAGACAAATCATACGAACTGTAATATCCCATAGAATTAGTTCAATGAACCGCATTCCAGGCACTTAATTGTGAATTGCAGACTAATCACGTAGATGTAGATACAGAAAGGAACCCAAAAAGGGATTTCCAAAGCTGACAGACGCTTTTGCACGCGCACACAAGTCGCAATCGGTCCCTATATTGAGCACCTGTGATCTGATATAAAAACTTACAGGTGTAGTCTATCCACTGACAATTGTCTGCTTTCTTTATGTCTTGTACGTATTATACAGTTATCTTCTGAAAATCCAAAGGCACTTACGAATAACACTGTAAACGTACCTCGCTACAGCACGTGCGCATGACGCCACTAGGCTGCATTTAGTCTCGAGGTGGGCAGTCGTCAAAATGTTCGCTCATGAACTTATTTATGACTTAAAGAATGTTCAGAAATCTTTTACAATTTGAAACTTCCTGGCAGATTAAAACTGTGTGCCGGACCGAGACTCGAACTCAGGACCTTTGCCTTTCTCGGGCAAGTGCTCTACCAACTGAGCTACCCAAGCATGAATCACGCCCCGTCCTCACACCTTTACTTCTGCCAGTACCTCGTCTCCTACCTTCCAAACTTTACAGAAGCTCTCCTGCAGACCTTGCAGAACTAGCACTCCTGAAAGAAAGGATATTGCGGAGACATGGCTTAGCCACAGCCTGGGGGATGTTTCCAGAATGAGACTTTCACTCTGCAGCGGAGTGTGCGCCGATTTGAAACTTCCTGGCAGATTAAAACTGTGTGCCGGACCGAGACGCGGCGTGAGTCGTGCTTGGGTAGCTCAGTTGGTGGAACACTTGCCCGCGAAAAGTAAAGGTTCCGAGTTCGAGTCTCGGTCCGGCATACAGTTTTAATCTGCCAGGACCTATCAAATCGGCGCACACTCCGCTGCATATTGAAAATCTGATTCTTTTACAGTTTATTTCTTTGTAAGTAGGCACAGATCCGAAATTTTTCTGGTGTTAGTCGCGTGTGAGTATCGTTTGTGTTGTGTTCACTTGACGGACAAGCCCCCGCTCGTGTTTGCATCAGTGTGACACGCCCAGAGGCCGCGGGGCTCATTCGCTATCGCGGCCGCTCGCAGCCGGCAGCCGGCTTTGAAGTCGGCCGCAGAGCGCGCGGCGGATGAGCCACGTCGCTCGCGGGCCGGGTTTCAGCTTACCGGCGATGCCAGGCCTGCCACGCTGATGCCTCTGACAGCCGGCGTTCTCCTACACCGCACTGACGCGCCGTTATCAACAGGGCGAGCTCTCACTATTGGCAGGCCTGTCACGTTTTACAAAGGCCTAGAGCCGGCGCGGAAAGACGTGGTCTACGCCCAACAGCGTATGCCTAACGAGCCGTTGGCTCACTTTTGATGTGAGGTTGCATTCTTCGACTGGTGAGCGTCTACTAATGAACTAATTATCCCCTAGAATCAGTTGCAACGAAAGGTAGTAATAAAATTTTAGTTATCAAAGCATAATAGTAGAGTTACGCTATTAATTACTGTTTGTTTGCAGGGCCACCGAAATCTCCGCTCCGCATTACTGTAGTACGTCGCAAGACGACATAACACACATATAAAATTGGAGACAGGCTGTGTCATTTTTTTTGGCGCTTCTAGCGACCTGCTACGTTACTGTGGCGCGAGTAATTCATTATGTACCAGCCATAAAGGCAGATTTCTGGAAACAAAACTTCCTTTGAGATGACATTTAACAAAAATGGTTCAAATGGCTCTGAGCACTATGGGACCTAACATCTCAGGTCATCAGTCCCATAGAAGTTGGAACTACTTAAACCTAACTAACCTAAGGACATCACACACATCCCGTGCCCAAGGCAAGATTTGAAACTGTGACCGTAACAGTAGCGCGTTTCCAGACTGAAGCGTCTAGAACTGCTCGGACACCGCGGCCGGCGACATTTAAAACTTCATAACTGTAGGATGAGGAACGAGTACGTATTGAGAAGATTTAGATACGAATGTGACAAGAAAAAGAAGATACTAAGCCGTGGAGTTTTGCTAGCGCTTCAGCGTATTTGCAAGTACCTCGTCTTTGCACTCTTATCTTTACTTGTGGCGCGTACTGAGTCTTGGCTGCCTTATCTTGTCCGTAGGAGTTAACTGGAGGCTCTCACCAAGGACGAAATAGTTAGCGTTCGATGTTACCTGAGGACGGATTGCGTTTGTAGTGGAACTGGAACCGACCACGTGTATGGGGCAGCTTGGTGGAGAGCCTTTCCTGTCGCCTGTGAGGAGACTTGTTGCTGCCTTGGGTCGTCTGCTGCTAGGTCCGGACACGGCTGTCCACGGTCGTCCGCTGCATTATTGCCGCCTGCTGTACCCTACGCAAGCCATATCGGACGTCCAACGAAAAGTTAAGTGAAATCGTACTTAGGGCATGTGTGGGAAGGTGTTGAGGGGGCGCTACCTCACTTCTGGTAACTGTAAGCGCATGAGTGTTCCCATGCAAGTAAAAGTGTGCCTATAAAGAGTTCATGGTGTTTAAGAAAGGTGTTCAATATTAATATAATGCACGAGCGTGCCTCTTCCAGCTCGTGGGAAATTGCTGTTTGATGTAATACTTTATCAGCTGCAATGCCATAATCTGTTTATCAAATATACATCATTCGAGTGTTTGGTAGCCTTAGCGCAGTGAGCCCCAGTAAAGCTTATAATGAAATTTTCAGAATTGTGCTCGTTACGGTTTTCACTGAACAGTGGGGCATAAGAATTCCCGTAATTTAATTGCGACTAAGATTGGAGTGCACGCTGGCCATGATAGCAATTGTAAGTTTTTTTATATCTTAATAGCAGGAAATTCTCTTTAAGGTTATTGATAAGATTTGCGCTGTTGGTTGTACCTTGCCTGTGTAGTTCATTCGTAGTGGGGCAAAGGCAGTGTGCCATTTTATTAGTGAATAATTTAAACCGTTATTTAATATCTTTTGGTGGTTGTTTAAATTGTCCCTGCGTACCTGTTCTGTGCGCTTGTTAAATGTTACAGCACGCTGGCTGGTGTTTCGGAGTAAGAGCTACCTTTTCACCTATGGGTGCCTGGGCTGTGAAATCCTGGGTAGCGGGAGGTGACTTCGGGTCGAAGCTCGAGAAGTAGGTCTTTCGCCTTGGCTTCTCCAAGTTAAGTTTTCATTCTGCCTTCGAGTGACCTGACGTCACTCCTCGCTAATTAATTCTGTCGCTAATTATATTTACTTGGGTATATATTATATTTTATTATATTTATTAAACCTTGTCTCAAGAGCAACATACAACTGTGAAAGGTTGTTGCTGTGGTACTCTTAGTAACACTTTGCGCTAAGTAATTGTGTTACTGGGCCTTGGAACCGAAGTTTGAAATCTTAGTAAGACTAAGTGACTTTTGAGTGTGAAATAGGTGCCTTTGTATTAACTACATCCTACTTTATTGACTGCATCTCTGGCAGATTGTTATTTAGATAATGTTTTTGAGAACATCAGTTCTCAGTGTTCGAAGACTAGTCAGAAATATTGTGTGTCTTAATTTAAGCTTTCAGGTGCATAATTGTCAGTGGTTTTAAAATTTTCTTATGTATGAGATAGACCTTGTTTCATAAAAAGACATTGGTAGTAGATTCACTAAATTCTTGTGACTAGCTATTGTTATTACCTAAAGTAATCAGGATTAATATATTGTTGTTTTAAAGGAATTTGTGGATATGATTGTTAAATAAAACGAATGATAACCGAAGGGGTCCAGTCTTTCCTATTGAGTCCCTATTCCCTAGTAGAAGAACGTTTCAGATACCATACAACACACAGTATAAGGTTCAAAATGGTTCAAATGGCTCTGAGCACTATGGGACTCAACTGCGGTGGTTATCAGTCCCCTAGAACTTAGAACTACTTAAACCTAACTAACCTAAGGACATCACACACATCCATGCCCGAGGCAGGATTCGAACCTGCGACCGTAGCAGTCGCACGGTTCCGGGCTGCGCGCCTAGAACCGCGAGACCACCGCGGCCGGCACACAGTATAAGGGATGAAAGCGATAACTCCATAGAACTATAGACGAACGCACAAGACAGAGAGAAGGCGGACAGGTAACATTGGACCAGCTTCACGGCAGAACTACTATGGCGGTCTCCCCACCAATTAAGATTTTTATTGGGCGTGGAAGTGGAGCAAGTGAAGTGGGGATGCCATTGCTGTAGGAGGCGGTACTCGGGAGCTGGTGTGGATGAGTGTTATACGCTGTTAGGCGTTTCTAGGATCATGTTTATTACTGATGGTTATACAGTACCAATTATACGTGTTGACTCACACACTAGAGTGCGATAAAGAAGGCAGATATAGCAGCCTCGTGGCTGGATCGGTTGTGCAGGCAACACGATCCAGCAGCGTGTTGTGCGGGTGGCCAGGACAGAAGTCTTTAGGCGCTATCCTACCGCTGCATATCAGCAGCTAGTGCTAGGGATGGAAAAGACCAACCGGTTTTACCCGATGCCGTTATTTCAGTTCCGAATAATTGATATTTTTCAGTATTTGCTTGGTCTAGGCTATAACATTTTTTTTTTATTTTTTGTTAATAACTAGTTAAAAGCCCGCAGTGTACACCTGTTCGCCATAGCAGGAGTGCTAAAATTTTTGTTTTTTAAAACAGAAATTTTTTGGCAAGAGTATAATGTGAATTCGAAAACTTCCCCTGCTTTGAAATATTGGGTTGTGACAGAAAACGGGAAAAGCAATCAGTGTTATTTCAAAAACAAACCCAACAGTTAGAAACGATCAAAGCACACATGACATAAGAATTAATGAATCAAGAATATACGTGTTGTCGTGTAGCGTGGCCTTCTAGGCAACGTGAGTGCATGTTGATTGTGTAAGACCTATCATCTGGTTACGAAGTAAATAATAGTACGCGACTACAAAACGGATTTTTCTTTGAAATACTTACAGAAAGAAACGTCACATAGCTTATATTTGTCTGCAATTCATTCAGAATTTATAGCGAAAAGGAAAAGTAACTGGTCTGCTACCTGCGTTTAAATAATATTTATTTACCTGCTTGCAGCCCTTGGAAACGGACAACTTATAACAGGAAATGAGAGTTGTCCAAACTAAATTTTCACCCTTCCATAATGCTCAAATATTAGTATGACGTTCGATTGCATCATTTTTGAGCAGAGTTCTTAAAAAATTATAAGAAAAGCAGGAGAACGGTCGTGATTTTTTTTTTTTTTTTTTTTTTTTTGCGGCATTAAATCCCTCAGTAATCTTCGAGAAAGTAGCGTCCTGAAACGCGTAATGCGGAAGTCTGAAAGAGTCTCGAAATTTTTCAGTCTTTGTTCGATGTTTATGATTGTTATTGGAAATAGTAAAAATAAAAAATGGAAAATAGTTATTTCGGAAACCGGTTATTTTGTACGGTTTTAACAGTCAGATTAAACTGCAGATCTAAAAAAACGGTATAACTGAAAACCGGTTGGATCCTCTATAACCATCATCTCTAGCTAGAGCGGTGAACTCCAGCGCTTTCGAGGAGGGACGTGTGCTTAAGCGGGCGCCCACAGCATATTGCAGATGACAGGTGTCGTAAAGGCGGAAGCCTAGTATCCAGGTCAGCGACACAGGATACAGCCAGCGAGGCGTTATCAGGTGTCTTGCGGCGGCAGTTTGCATTTACTTGGTACGGCCTTTCAGCAGGGGAGGCCCAGGCTCTTCCAGACCTCCTTCAAACATGGTGGCGGCCAAGCCGCAGTGGCAGCCGGCGGCGAAGTCCCACAACAGCCTGCTGGATGTAGTCTCGCAGGCAAAGTCTTCTCATAAGGCAGGCAACACATCACAATTCGCCAGTCAACTTATTATGTTGCTAGCGAGACTGTAATTCTGCCGGAATGACAGACAGTGAATGGATGGCCGGGCAAAGAGAATGAGCCTTCAAAGACGGTCGTATTTAAAGGTGGATATACGTCACCTACCTGGAGGTTTCTGTAGACTTGTCCTCGCCCAGCTGTCTCAATTATTGTCTGTTCCCATTGCCTTCACACTTTCAGTGCTAGAACACCATGGAACAGGTCAGCACGGATGTTGCATGTTCAGCCCCCATAGTGTCGTCATGCAGCGCTGTTTGCTCTTCCTGATTATGGCCCGGCTCGATGTGGCAAAGCAACACTGAACTCTGCGTGGCGCAAATGTCGGATGTGCCACACTGTGTTCGCTGGATCTGATACTAACTATAAAAATTTGTATGCACACTCGGGATTTGAATTTTCTGTTTAACACTGCTACTGATGATGAGGAGACCTCGCACATTCGACGATTATTGACTGTAATTTACGATTGGGTTAGGAAAGAAATGCTTTTAAATGATTTGGCAGCCGTGTTGTTGCTGTAGTAACGGGAGAAGGCGGTAAACAGTTCGGAGATCTTCCCGAAACCAACGCCTCAGATTCACTTTTAAAGACATCTGATAAAAGCGTTTCTCGTATTAAATATCTCTACGCCAGTTGTAAGTCACTAGCATGGTGCGAAAGCTCTTTATGCGCTGTTCTCGACTGCTAGCGATATAATATCTTTGGCAGCATGGTGTACTTTTAGTGTGGATCCCAGATGATCAATCGGTTAGATGAGTAGTTAACGTTTGAGTTAACGTGGCCGTGTGGTTGTTCGCACAAGGGTAATATCTAATGACACTAGACCTGACAGTACGCTGCTTCTTCGCTTCAATGCCACTTGCAGCTGACATCGCTTTGTTTAAGTTCTTCCGTATAGCGGTTGGTCGAGGTTGTCACTTACTAGCTGAAAAATTTTGGAATCTATGGTGACAGCGTTGCTTGCTTGCATACTTTGGTGTAGTATTCTCTTACATGATTTTTCAGCTTTCCAGATGTTACTTTGTGACAAAGGTTAGATTTTTCCTCCCGACTGAAGTTTTATTCACTGTAAAAGGGTCATTACTGGTCTTTCATTATATCGTTCGTCGGTGTAAAAGAAGATTCACATTATTACCACTCGTTTGTGGGTGAAGAAATCGAGAAAGAAATGATTGTCCGAAAGACTGACGTAGTATCGAGAAAAGTCGAAACAACCTTCGGTGAAATTAAAAGCAGACAATATAGCGGAAGGGTGGAAAGGCCTCTATGAGTTGGATGAATTGTCTGATGACGTGGTAGAAAAAGAAACAGGGATCTATACAGGAGACATAAATGATCAAGTAACAGATTCACAATTTAAAAGAAATTTGGACTACATAAGGTCGAATAAGGCAAAATGAATGGAGTCATCGGAAGTTCTAAAATCGTAGAGGTAAGTGGCAATAAAACTGTTGCTTACGTTGATGTGTAGAATGTATGAAACTTGCAACGTACCATCAGACTTTCGGAGAAACATAATCCACACAATTCCGAAAATACCAGGAGATGACAGGCGCGAGAATTATCACTCTATTAGCTTAACAACTCATGCATACAAGTCGCTGACAAGAATAAAACAGAGAAGAATGTAAAACAAAATGGATGATATGTTAGATGACAATCAGTGTGGCTTCAGAAAAGGTAAGGCACCAGAGGGGCAGTTCTGTCGCTGCAGTTGATAACGGAAGCAAGAATGAAGAAAAATAAGACACATTCACAGGATTTGTTGACCAAAACACCGTTAGACAATCTAAAAGGGTGCAAAATATTCGAAATGCTGAGAAAAATAGGGATAAACTCTAGGGAAAGACGCTTAATGCACAATTTGTACAAGAACCAAGACGAAATAATAAGAGTGGACTACCAAGAACGAAGTGGTCGGATTAAAAATGGTGTAAGACAGGGAAGTAGTTTCCGCCCTGTAACCTACCCCCAGTTTCGCACCGAACTATATTATTCGCATACGCTGTAGGTGAAGTTATATTTTAATTATTTTAGCATATCTTTCTTTCTTTTCATGAGACTCATTGTTGTCCACTTCCGTTATTGTGAAAACTACTAAATGATAACATCTCCTTTCTTAAATGCTGGAATTTATTAATTAAATCACTCAAATTATAAACATTCATGAACATCAAACACTGTGTGCCATTCTGCCACTCATCTCCGGTCTCGCTACCGAGCAACCTCTCTGTCTAGCCTCTCACACCCGACTTCCACCCACGGACTCAAACACTCGACTACTGCTTACCTATTAGCACATTGTTGACTGCACTGCAGTCTTTGATTAAACCATGTATGATCTCTGCATACTGCATAATCGATACTACGTAAGGGTACTGTATCCTTGCAGCCCCTACTGTTCAATCTATACATCGAAGACGCAGTGATGGAAATAGAAGAAAGATTCAGGACTGAAATTAAAATTCAAGCTGAAAAGATATCACTGGTGATAAACTTTTTATTAGGATCTGTTGAACGGAATGAACAGTCTAACGGGTACAGAATATGGACTGAGAGTGAATCAAAGAAAGAGGAAAAACGTGGTGCTGCAGAAGGATGTTGAAATTTAGATGGAGTGACAGGGTACGAAATGAGGTTTCCCGCAGAACGAGCGAGGAAATGAATATATGGAAGAAATTGCCAAGAAGAAAGGACCTAATAATAGGACATCTAAATGGTTCAAATGGCTCTGAGCACTATGGGACTTAACATCTATGGTCATCAGTTCCCTAGAACATAGAACTACTTAAACTTAACTAACCTAAGGACATCACACAACACCCAATAGGACATCTGTTAAGACATCAGGGAATAATTTCTATGGTACTAGATGGAGCTGTAGAACAAAAAAACTGGAGAGGAAGTCAAAGATTGGAATACAGCCAGCAAATAATGGAGGACGCAGGTTGCAGTTGTTTCTCTGAGACTGAAACGTTGACACAGGAGAAGAATTCGTGACGGGCTGCATCAAGCCAGTCAGATGACTGATGACTGAAAAAAATGGCTGACGTTATTCTGTTTTAGAAACACGGAACGTTTCTTACGTCCGCACATTATGACCTTTGTTGAGAACGAAGATCTTCTCCACACGAATCAATCCTGATTTCTCAATCACAGACCTTTGAAAATTCAGCTCGCTCTTTTCGTCCAAGAGATCCAGAGAGCAGTGGATAACGAAGCACAAGTAGATTCTGTGTTCATTGACTCCTGGAGAGCATTTCCCCAATGTAGCTTACTAAGTTGAACATGGGCTTTAGGAAAATAAGTGTAGCTTTTGGATTGGCTTTGAGACGCTCTAGATGGGAGAATTCTTTACAATGTGCTTTAGGGTGTTCGAATCATCAGTTGTAGAACCAGATTTTTTTGTACTCCACAGCAGTGTTATAGGTTTGTTACTTCTCACCTTAAGTTTCTACAAATTATGGATTACGTCTAAAGGACCGTTAGCCTCTTCGAGGATCTTGTTCTTATACATTACATATGGATTTCGTGCGACTACAGCAAAGGCTCCGAGAAGCTGGTACGTTTGCATCTAAGAGGGTTGACTGTCGTGCTCCACGGACTCGTACCAGGATTTGTGGGCCATGTTTACGAAAGCGTGTGACGCAGATACAAGTTTCGCAAGGAAAATAGTAGGATTGCCACCTAAAGCAGCTCCTGTAGAGCACAAAAGTTACAGTGTATCCTGTAGAGTTTCTGTGCCCAGACACATCGCGCAGCGAAGCCAACAAGACTGCCCTTTCCAGCGCCGTAAACAAATAGAGTGATATAAAATTAATGCAGAAAATTCCAATACGGATTCTCTTTGATAGTGAGATCAGTTGACCGATACTGGGCAAAAACCTATCAAATTACCGATAAAAAATTTCCTTAATTAATTAATTCAGTTTCATTACGAAAACTAATTTCCCCCGTTCAATAAACTACATCGATTTCATGTCTTTAAGGAGAACTGCCAGAAGGACGGGCCTGAATTCTTTCCGGTCAGCTGTTTAATTAATATTAAAATCCCTCAAGATAACGGGTTGCCTTAAAATGTGGAGCAACTGCGGTCGGATAGGACTAGAGGACACGAGGGCGCGCTCTTCGGAGAGCTGATTTCCAGACAGGCGCTGCAGCCTAATCTTCAAATGGCAGAGCCGCACTTTCACACGGGAACTGTTTGCATCTCCCCCTCCAGTTATTTTAGATGCGGACGTCTTTTCACCTATTGCGGAAGTGCGCTGCGCAGAGGGGCCCATGGTAGCAAAAGTTCTGGGAGACATCTCCCACGGCCAGTCGTACGCAGTTACTTGAAGATGCCACTTCGTGAGAAGTTGCGACCATTGTAGTTCTAGGCTGACTTTCCATGCTTGTAACGTCTTATTTTTATGGAGTACCACGTTTACCGATCGGGAACTTGCACCAATTACAGTGGTTGCTCACGTGTCGTTGCAGGAAATACCACTCTCCCGACCGGTAAAGCAGGGTCGTCAGCAATGATGTGACACATCTTGATAAATGAAGAACCGCAACAGCTGTTAAATGATCGTTTAGTGAAATAAACAATTTGGAGCTTATAGCAGCATCCTTAGGTTTACGTAAACAATTAATATAAAATACAGACCGAAACTAAATGGACGACACAACATTCTCAGTCAAATCAAAATAAAACGTACCTCGATTTGGCTAAGAATATCGGATCGTCCATTTAACGCCGTCTTCGATTTTGTATGAATTGATTACTTAAACCTGAGGATGCAGCTATAAACCGGCCGTGTCAATAAAGGATCATTTAACAGCTTTTTCGGTTCTACATTTGTTATGATGTATTTTCACAGCTGTGACTGCCCAGAGTATAAAGTGTTTTCGAATGATGTAAAGAGTTGCTGTTCCTGCTTTTCCTCCTCAGCTCCTGTGGTTTTCCGTTACTATGTTTGAGCTAGAATTCTCGTAACCACTCTCTCTCTCTTTATAACGACTAGTTCTCGATTTACTTGGTCGGTTGAACTTCTGGCTTAGTGCAGGATGGAAGCTCGTCATTTATGTCAGTTTTTCTTAATGGATTATAGCAACTTTGTAATAGGGCTACCTCAATTTTCATTTTCTTTTGGTTCGAACGTACTGTCAGATTAATGTCTCCAAAGGTCTATCTCTGACTTACTTTTCGCCTGTCTATTTTTTAGTATTTATGTTAACGTTGGAACAAGCAATACCTGAGCTAGTAGGAGAATAACTCGGATGCTTACGGGGTGAAAGGGCAGAAGATCGGCAGATCAGTCACTATCGCTCTGGCTATAGGGAAACGTTATGACGTCATTTATCAGACGCACCGATTGCCACGATTGTAGTAGCACTCTGTTAAGTCTAATTGATTAACTATTCTCAAAATTCCAGTTTCATAACATCTTCATAAGTCAAAATTAGCTTCGGTCCGGCCATGCAGCGTGTTAAGCAATAAAATTTGTTACTTATGTATTTGTGGCAAGCACTTCAAGATCCACAGTACAGATAATATGACTGACTGTACAATACATTAACAACACAAATAACAACAGTTACAAGCTGTAATAACGAAAGCATAAAAAATACCCCATTCAGATCCAGTTCTTACGTAAAAGAGAAAGTGACATGGGCTAAGCCTGGAACAACAAACATCAATTATTGTCACGAATTAAACAAAACTACCAAAACGCAGTGTTGATACAAGCGTAAATAAAAGTTTTAAGTAACGAAAGGAGTATGTAGCCCATTTGAAACGTTTTCGGTATGGAAATTGTTAATGGTTTGCAAGGTTCAGTGGACCTGTAGCGAGCTCAAAGAAAGAGCAATGAGCCATCGTGACAGATACTGACACAAATTAGTGACTGCCTACGAAATATACATCGATGAAACCGAGGCAGTGTTAACTGAGTGTTTCACAACGATTGCCGTGCCGGAAGATCCGTTTCCCATTTGCGCGGCAGATGTTTACAAATTATCAACTACTAAAATGGATGGAAACTGCTAGAAATTTCATTGGCGCATGTGCTGAAGATCTATTTTATGTAAACTGTGTCGATGGGTACACGAAATGTATTCGCAATTTTAAATATTGACTATCATCGGCTGTATAATGGAATGAACACTGGAAAATGTGTGCTAGACCTGGACTAAACGCCGGCTTTCTCGCTTACCGTGAGTGATCGCCTTACCATTTGGCTATAGGAGCGCGTCTCACGACCAGACCCAAACTCACGGTTGAGACATATGGAAGTTGGGTCTGGCGTCGAGCCATTTTCGGATAGCCAAGTACGAGGGGTTTCCAGAAAGTAAGCTCCGATCGGTCGCGAAATGGAAACGTCTATGAAAATACGATAAAGCTTTGCACAGATGTGTTGGGTAGTGTCTCTAGTATGACCATAGATAGCATCACGTCGCTCTTCTCATCTCTGAGCTCACAGTGAGTTCGTAAAGATGTCTAGAAAATAGTGTTTCCCGCCAAGTACGAGGGCCTGGCAAGAAATTTCGCCTGAAGATATGCAGCCAACATTACATAACTGTCGTGCTGTTTCTTCTTCAAGACAATTCTCAGCCGGATTGTGCAGGGGCAATGAAGATTCTGCTGCATCATTTTCTATTGGAAATGTTTGATTACCCACAGCACAGCCCGTAATTGTCTCCCTTTGAGTTCCATCTCTGCTCACATGAACCACAGGCTATGAAGACAACATTTTGGTACAGACAACGAGCTTTAGGTCAGCGTAGAGAATTGGCGGAAAGCACTAGCGGCTGCCTTCTATGATGAGGGTATTGGAAAGTTGGTTGAACGCTACTAAAAATGTCTAAATCAGAACGGCGACTACGTAGAGAAGTAGCTGGAAGGTGTAGCTAACTATTACAAATAAAAAATTTCTGATTTTCAATGTGGTTTCCATTTCGCGATCAATCGGAACTTACTTTCTGGACATCCCTCGTAATAAGGCGACCGTTCGCGATAAGCTTGATGGCTGACGACATATGGGAGTTTGGGTCTCGCAGTGAGTCTTGCTCGGATAATCAAACGGTAAGGTGACCGCTCGCAATAAAAAGTCCCGGTGCGGCACAAATATTCACTGTCGACATTCCATTGCCGATGGTAGTCCATACTTGCAACTGCGAATTCATGTCATGTATTTTATGACGTCTGTAGTCGCCACAGTACTTGTTACCTAGCCACGCGCAGTGACATGCGATTAGAGGCGCCACGTCCCGGACTGCGCGGCCCCACCCGCCGGAAGTTCGAGTCCTCCCTCGGGCAAATGGTTCAAATGGCTCTGAGCACTACGGGACTTAACATCTCAGGTCATCAGTCCCCTAGAACTTATAACTACTTAAACCTAACTAACCTAAGGACATCACACACATCCATGCCCGGGGCAGGATTCGAACCTGCGACCATAGCGGTCGCGCGGTTCCAGACTGAAGCACCTAGAACCGCTCGGCCACCAGCGGCCGGCTCCCTCGTGCATGGGAGTGTGTGTTGTTCTTAGTTAGTTTAAGTAGTGTGTAATTCTAGGGACCGAAGAACTCAGAAGTTTGGTTGCTTAAGAATTCATACACATTTGAACCTGTTATAATATTCACAGCTGGCTAACACCTGATGCCAATAATACGGTCAACGTGAACAAATATTTATATCACATTTTAATGACGTCCAGGTACAGGTGACATGAATACTTCAATGAAAGTTACCACAACTTTTATTAATATTGAGGAAAGCTTGTTATGGTCATTGCTTTTATTGAAAACAAATAAGGATAAGGATATGTTGTTGTTGTTGTTGTTGTTGTGGTCTTCAGTCCTGAGACTGGCTTGATGCAGCTCTCCATGCTACTCTATCCTGTTCAAGATTCATCATCTCCCAGTACTTACTGCAACCTACATTCTTCTGAATCTGCTTAGTGTATTCATCTCTTGGTCTCCCTCTACGATTTTTACCCTCCACGCTGCCCTCCAACGCTAAATTTGAGATCCCTTGATGCCTCATAACATGTCCTTCCAACTGGTCCCTTCTTCTTGTCAAGTTGTGCCACAAACTCCTCTTCTCCCCAATTCTATTCAATACCTCCTCAGTAGTTATGTGATCTACCCATCTAATCTTCAGCATTATTCTGTAGCACCACATTTCGAAAGCTTCTATTCTCTTCTTGTCCAAACTATTTATCGTCCATGTTTCATTTCCCTTCTTGTCCAAACCATTTATCGTCCATGTTTCACTTCCATACATGGCTACACTCCATACAAATACTTTCAGAAACGACGTCCTGACACTTAAATCTATACTCGATGTTAACGAATTTTTCTACTTCATAAACGCTTTCCTTGCCTACGCTAGTCTACATTCTATATCTTCTCCACTTCGACCATCATCAGTTATTTTGCTCACCAAATAGCAAAACTCCTTTACTACTGTAAGTGTCTCATTTCCTAATCGAATTCCCTCAGCATCACCCGACTTAATTCGACTGCATTCAATTATGCTCGTTTTGCTTTTGTTGATGTTCATCTTATATCCACCTTTCAAGGCACTGCCCATTCCGTTCTACTGCTCTTCCAAGTACTTTGCTGTCTCTGACAGAATTACAATGTCATCGGCGAACTTCAAAGTTTTTATTTCTTCTCCATGGAATTTAATACCTACTCCGAATTTTTCTTTTGTTTCCTTTACTACTTGCTCAATATACATATTTAATAACTTCGGGGAGAGGCTACAACCCTGTCTCACTCCCTTCCCAACCGCTGGCTCCCCTTCCATGCCCCTCGACTCTTATTACTGCCATCTGGTTTCTGTACAAATTTTAAATAGCCTGCCACGTTTAGAAGGATATTGTAAACGTGTATTTTAGTTTCTGTGTTCCACGAGACTGTTCACCCAAATTTTTGTACTCAGGTATCAAAACTCATGGGATAGCAATATGCACTTATACAGATGGCAATAGTATAACGTACATAGGGTATAAAAGGACAGTACATTGGCCTAGCTGTCATTTGTACTCTGGTAATTCATATGAAAAGGTTTCCAACGTGATTATGGTCTCCCGACCTGAATTAATAGCCACTGAAAGCGGAATGGCAGTTGGAGCTTGACAATAGGGATATTCCATTTTGGAAATCGTTAGTGAATTCAATATTCAGAGGTCCACAGTGTCAAGAGTGTGCCGAGAATGCCAACTTTCAGAAATTACCTCTCACCGCAGCCAACGCAGTGGCAGACGGCCTTCAGTTAACGACCGTTTACTATGGTTGTTAGTACTAAGAGATAAGCAACAACGAGTGAAATAACCACAAAAATCAACGTGGGAGATGCTACGTTATGGCAATGCTGTGAAATTTGGCTTAATGGGCTATGGCAGAATACGACGGACGTGAGTGCCGTTGGTAACAGCACAACATCGCCTGCAACGCCTTTCCCGCGCTCGTGACCGTATCTATTGGACCCTAGACGGCTGAAAACTGTGGCCCCGGTGAGATGAGTCCCGATTTCAATTTGGAAAATTTGATGGTAGAGTTCGTGTATAGCGCCAACCCCACGAAGCAATGGATTCAAGTTGTCAAAAGGCATTGTGCTGGTACTGGCTCTATAGTAGTGTGGGCTATGTTTAGATGGAGAGGCCTGGCTACCATGTTTAAGATGAATCTTTCATTGATTGGAAATGGTTGTGGTTATGTTCGGCTACTTGGAGACCATTTGCAGCGATTCATAGAGTTCATGACAGTGTGCCGTGTCACCGGGCCGTAATCGTTCGCGATTGGTTCGAAGAACGTCCTGCACAATTCGAGCGATTTATTTGGCCACATATAGCGCATGACATGAATCCCATCGAACATTTATGGGATAGTTAGTGCTCAAAGTCCTGCACCGGCATCACATTCGCCATTATGGATAGCTATGGAGAGAGAATAGTTCTATATCTCTGCAGAGGACTTTCAACGGATTTTTGAATCTATGCCAAATCTAGTTGTTGCACTACTCCAGGAAAAAGGAGGCTCAACACTATATTAGGAGGAATGCCATTACTCCAGCCACTTCAGAGTATATTCAGCGTGTAATACCCTGGCAGTATAATAGGTTTCGAAACTGGATTAATAAAAGATACTGAAACGGCAGGATGGGGCTTTTAGTGGTTCAAGTGATCTACATAGGTTGCTCCCACTTGAGTACAGAACACAGGGCGTTCATACAACCATGTCAAACTATCAAGCAAGTAGTTATTTGGGAAGTTGTTTAACTCGCGCATCACAGTGGCTTGAATATTGGTTGTCTCCTCAAAGCACTGACCCTTCATGTCAACCTACATCTAGCCGCACTGTAGTAGATTGGAAATGATAACACCAAATATCGTCACCCATGATTAATTTTTCCCGAAAAGAAGTGTCTGCGTTTTCATTTCAACCAAGTCATGGCAGGCGTTGATGCTTCGTTATCTTTGATGGGAGTCAAGATGTGCGGGACGAACTTTTCACCTCCTTTCACTTCTTCAAAGCCTTCTGGAGAATGTTTTGTATAGTTAGAGTAGTTGCACCATCGCGATTTGTGACACAGCGAGGTTGGCACTATAGGTTCGCAGGTCCACTGCTTAACATTGCCTGCTCGCAAAAGACTGGTAAAATGCGCATCTGTTGTTTACAATTATAACTTTAGTAGTAGTAGTAGTAGTAGAGGGGTTTTTTGGGCGCACGACAGCAAGGTCTTCAGGGCCCGTTCAGTAACATAGTGAGACGGATGTCAAGAAAAAACTCAGAACGGTAATATAAAACGGAACATAAAACACGGGGAACAATCGTTGAAAAACATGTGCTCACCCACACCGAAGCGTGGGATGAAGCAGGGTGTCAGCAGTAAATAATGGACAACACAGGAAGAAAATGGTAGAGGGACCTAAAACAATGTAGCAGATGGAAGTGGCTGGCTGACCGCAATGAAAAAAGGGAGGAGGCAGCCACTCTGCAATACACTAAAACCTCCAGCCTAAAAGTTTAGGCCAGAGTCCAGACACCTCACAAAACTTAAAAACACTAGACACACACGTCTCATCGTTAGCTAAAACACAGGGCAGATCCGCATCAACTTGTGCTTCTGCCCTTGCACCACGGTATAAAATGTAGTCTGTTAAAATGTGCCGGACAGAGATGTGCACACCACAGGCATCACAAAACGGAGGATTCTCCCGTCGTAATAAAAAGCTATGTGTGAGAGGACAGTGCCCGATCCGAAGACGTATGAGGGCCACCTCTTCCCGCCTGAGCAACCGGCAGGAGGAACGCCACGGCCGAGTGGTTGACTTTACCAACCGCAGTTTATTGGCCGTCACCGCCAGCCATTCGTCCTCCCACAACTCCATGCACTGACTGTGGAGTGAAGGGATGACAGACTGCAAGGGGATGGGACACTGGACCACAGCCTGCTCTCTGCAGGCCTCCTTGGCAGCCCGATCGGCCTGTTCATTGCCCCATAAGCCGACATGACCAGGCACCCAGCAGAAGGATACCTCGTTACCCCGCCGTTGGAGCAAGTACAGTTGGCCATGTATCAGCCGGACCATCTCCTCAGTCGGGTACAGGTTCTACAGTGATTGTAACGCACTAAGAGAATCGGAGCAGAGAAGAAATCGATCGCCCCGAGCACGATTCATCTGCTCCAGTGCCTTCAGGATCGCGTTGAGCTCTGCTGCGAAAACGGTATATTCAGCAGGGAGGCGAATCCGGGTAACTTGATCAAGGAACACTACAGAACAGCCAAGGAAATTCTCCTGTTTGGAGCCATCAGTGTAAACGACAGTGAAACCGTGATGGACATCTAAAATGTTAAAAAACAGAGATTGGAATGTAAAATCTGGAGTGCTATCTTTCTTAAAATTAGTCAAATCTAAAATAAGTTTGGGTCTCCGGAGGAGCCAACGTGGAGATCTGCTCCAACCGCGACGTAATACACGAAGACCAGCCATAGAGATCGCAGCGAGGCAATCCTGTGCGCGAATCCCATAGGGCTGCGTCGAACGTTGCCGGTTATGAATTAACCGTGCCAGAGGAGGCTGAGCAACGGTATGGTATGCAGGTGTGTATGGGGTGGACAAAGTTTTATACGCCTGGCGTTCTGTAAGTAGCCGTCGCCGCATATGAAGTGGCGGTTCACCTGCCTCTGCATAGAGTCTTCGTATGGGGCTAGTTCGGAATGCCCCAATGGCCAACCGAAGCGCTTCATGGTGCACAACGTCCAACATCTTTAAGTAAGAAGGCCTCGCAGACCCATACACCGTGCACCCATAATCGAGCCGAGATCGCACAAACGCCCTGTAAAACTGGAGCAGACAAGTCCTGTCAGCGCCCCATGTACTGTGGCTAAGACATTTTAAAATACATAAAGCCTGAAGCGACCGCCGTTTCAGGTCTTTAAGATGAGGTAACCACGTGAGCTTCGAGTCAAAAATGAGCCCCAGACATCTCACCGTGTCTTTAAAAGTAAGAATAGTGTACCTCAACCGCAACTCAGGAAACGTTAAAATCGAACGAGAACGGTTAAAAAGAACACATACAGACTTCTCGGCGGAAAACTTAAAACCACTCTTCTGCGCCCAGTCATCCAAACGCCTAATCGTAAGTTGCAACTGACGAGTTGTCGTTGCAAGGCTTGAAGAAGAGAAAAACAAAGAGAAATCATCCACAAACAAAGAACACTGGACAGGACTTTTCACTATGGACGTAATGCTATTAATAGCGATGGCAAAGAGAGTCACACTTAAAACGCTACTCTGAGGGACACCGTTCTCCTGCTCAAAGCGATCAGGCAGGATGGCACCAATTCGGTATCTAAAATATCGTGGCGAGAGGAAAGACTGAATAAAAAGAGGAAGACAACCACGAAAACCCCATTCGTGAAGCTGCTCTAGGATGAGACGCCTCCAAGTGGTATCGTAGGCCTTCTCGATGTCGAAAAATACACCTAGAAGGTGATGACGGCGTAGGAAAGCTTGTTGTATAGCCGCCTCCAGGAGGGCAAGGTTATCGAAGGTGGAACGAAACCTCCTGAACCCACACTGAAAGCGACTAAGGAGTTGCCGGGATTCTAACATCCAGACAAGGCGGCGGTTGACCATCCGCTCTAAGGTCTTCCCTATTCAACTAGTGAGGGCAACAGTACGGTAGCTACTTGGGCTCGTGCGGTCTTTCCCAGGTTTTAAAAAAGGGATTAAAACTGCCTCACGCCACGCGTCAGAAAAGTGACCCGACGCCCAAATGGCATTAAAAAGTTCGAGGAGGATTTCTCTTTTGCGCATTGTGAGGTGCCATAGCATACTGTAATGGATCCTGTCGTGACCAGGGGATGTGTCACGAGCTCCAGACAATGCAGAATCCAGCTCCCACATAGAAAATGGGCAGTTGTAAACTTCATGAGAGGTGGTCTGGAAGTCCAGACTACATCTCTCAGCAACCGCTCTATGGCGCTGGAAACCTGGATCCTGAGTGGTTGTTGCAGTAACTGTGGCAAAATACGCTGCCATAGTCTGGGCAATGTCTCGCGGATCCATGTGGAGAGTTCCATTATTCATTACAGCAGCTATGGGGCACCTCCCTCCTCTGCCAGAAATTCTCCTGACGGTCTCCCACACAATGGAACTTTTGGTGGAACGATTAATGGTGTTCAGGAACTTTTGCCACGACCTCTTCTTGCTCTCACGAATAATGCGGCGACATCTTGCCCTCGCCACCCGAAAGGCTGCAAGATTCTCAGCAGTCGGCCGACACTTGAACCGACGCAGAGCCGCACGCCTGGTCCTGATTGCAGAGCGGCATTCGGCACTCCACCAAGGCACAGATGGTCTCTTCCGGTGGCCTGTGGACTGTGGAATGGATGCTGCAGCGGCGTGGTGGACCGTTTTGGTAATATGATCCACTCACACCTCAACATTCGCACAGTGTTCGAATTGGGCCATCTGGCTATAAAGTGTCCAGTCAGCTCCACTAAGCACCCATCGTGGTGGTCTCCTTTCGGGACCCACGCCATCTGGCAGGTGAATCCAGATTGGGAAATGATCACTGCCGTGCAAGTCAGCGACCACTTCCCAGTGAGCACTGGCGGCAAGAGCTGGAGAGCAAAGCGAGAGATCAATGGCAGAGAACGACCCAGTCGCTGTGCAGAAATGAGTACTCTGTCCACGGCCTGTAAGATCGTCGTAAGTGAGAGAGGCGAGGAGTGGTAGTCCGTCCTGAAGAAAATACCTACGACGCCTCTAGCTCTCTCCCCTTGCAGGTCGTCCTTTTTGTGGAGTGTATAGCCTCGTATCTCAGGGGAGTATGAGGGATGGAAATAAGTCTCCTGGAGACATAGACACAGTGGTCTACCCTGAGATAGTAGACGAAGTTCCTCCACATGCGTCCTGAACCCTTGCAAGTTCCACTGAAGTATGGGAGCCATCTATGATGGGGGTAGCACCTTCATCCTGTCTCTCCGACGGGGCGGGGAGACCGCAGCAGGTGGAGGGGCAGGCGTGGGGCGAGATGATTGTCCCACACATACATCGTATTCCATCAACTCTGGGGAAGAGTCAGATGAAGCCTCACGTAAAACAACATCCGCATGGTCAGATGGCTTACCACGGGATTTGACCCGCTGTTGCTGCTGTACAGGAGTTTTCTGTGGTTTGGTGGGCTTTGGGGGAACTAATGTGGGAGTGGTAATTGGCGCACTGGGCTTGGGAACAACCTCAGCTGTTGGAGGCGCCAGGGGCTGGCCCAAGTTCGCCACTGTACCTTTGTCTGCCGTTCGAGTAGGGGCTACTGGCTCTGAAACACTGGCTGCGTTGCAAGTGCACTGACCGCTGCAGGTGTTAGTGCCAACACTCACCACCTCGGTCTGCGTTGAGGCATCGACTTTCGGAGTAGGCTTCTGAACCAGGGATGCAAAAGATGTAACAAATGTGGGAGGTTGCATCGACTTATAGATCTTCTGGGCCTCACCGTGGGGGATACGCTTGGTTGTTTTTATTTCCTGGACTTTGCGCAACTCTAAAAATATTCGGCAGTCCCTACTCCAAATAGGGTGGTTCCCAGAGCAATTAATACTTTTAGCCGGAGACGAGCAACCAACTCCTTTATGAGCAGCCTTACCACAGTTTCCAGAAGTCGCTTCGCCTTTACATCCTAAGGTGGTATGCCCAAAACGCTGGCATTTAAAACAGCGCATTGGGGTTGGGAAATAAGGCCTCACACTAAGGCGAAGGAAGCCAGCTTTAACATGTTCAGGAAGTTTTGTGCTACTGAAGGTCAGAATAAAGGAGTCGGATTTGACAAGATTGCCATCAACCCTCTTCATGATGTGTTGGACATCAACGATACCTTCCGGAGCCCACTCACGTTGCAGTTCTTCCTTGGGAATATCACCTAGATCCCGGCATGTCACAACACCTTTGCTGTAGTTCAAGGTGCTGTGCAGTTCAGTGTCTATGGAATACTCTCCAAGGCATTTAGCAGATTGGAGGTTAGTTGCTTGCTGGGAAGTGGAAGTTTCCACTAGCAAGGTCCCATTACGTAAGCGCTTCACCGATTTTAAGGAGCCACAGATTCCCTCCAATCCCTTTTGTATATAGAAGGGCGAAACCTTCTCGAAACTACCCTCCTTCCGTTTCACAATGAGAAACACATTCGGATTACCAGAATGCATTGTGTTACCTAAGACTGGACTTGTCAAAGAAGTGCCGGTGTCAGGGGGACTGACTGCACGAGCCCTCTTAAGAGACTGGGTGTTAGAACCTTCCAGCGGCCCACACTTTCCGCTGGGAGGAAGAAAAGAGGATTTCGAAGGATCCATCTCGGTCCGACGAGCAGCTAGGGAACTACAAGTCCACCTAGACAGAGCCCCGTGTGCCTAGGTAAGCCTTATACAACTGAGGTGCGGCAGATTCCCCAGAGGTCGCCCGCTAACGACTGTTCCACCTCAACAGCCATGCATCTCATCAGCACGCAGCACACCTTGAGATTGAGGTTTTTTTTTTATAGAGGTTTATTCCATCCTCGCGATCCGGGCGGTCAAGCTAAGATCCCCACTCCCTGAGACACACAACGTTCCACCGCGGCGCCACACGGTGGTCGTTGAAGTATGCCCAGAGCTTACGGTGACAGAGGACTGGCGGCGCTGACCATTCCCCAGCTCAGGAACCCCGGGGTCGCCAAGCCCGTATCCAGTAAATGAATGATGAGCCCCTGGGGGCAATTATAACTTCAAGCTGCCCCCTCAGTTACTGTGCTTACATCGCTTACACACTGTGAGACCACGAATAAAATCAGTCCCGGGAGCTTTTGGACGGATGGTGTGTGCCCACGATGGGGCTGTCATTTTAATACGTACTTTCATTTAAGTTCTTCTCATAGGTGAGCTTTGTCTTCTTATTATTAGTAATTCGTATCGCAGGATTTCAAAAACTGTTTTTTCACGTTCACAGTTGCGCAATTACTTAATTAATTTTATTGTACTTACTTGCACGTCATTCTCTACGATTTCAACAGTGATGATGCTATGTTCCATCTTGACTTATTACGAGAATAAGAGTTTGAGAACAGGGAGGAGCCTCGAAACTAGTCACCAAGTACGAAATCTGTATGCTAAACATAAATAAAATAAAAGCAAATAATTGTAGGTGCTGAACTTCTATCTCCACATAACCATAGAAAATAAAAATACTTTATCTGTTACGGACCAGGAAATGCTACTTCGAAAACAATGGGATGGTTATGCTATATGAAAAAACAAAGATCCCTGGTAAAATATCGCCCGAAGGAAATGGGATATTTGCAATGACGAAAGAATTAATATAAGTGGATTTTGAAGTACTGCAGTCGATCAGAAACTCTAAAAGAAAGACGATCAATCAAAATGAAGTGACGGGGAGCAGGGTAAGATACAGTATTCAAGAATGGCTATGAATTTCTCAATGAAGAGCGGATAAGAGGGGCAGACGAAGAATTGCGCCAATCTCTCGCACAAACCGCCCTCATTTTCTTCCTCGGCCATTCTCAGGTAGCGTCACGCCAGGCGTTTTCATTTCGGCCGAAATGGTCGCTTTTTGTCACCCGAGCCCCTGCTGTGTGCCCCTCGGGACCACTATAAAGAAATTCGCCACTTTCCCTGCGCCGGATGGTTCTCCTCTCAGGACGACTGCTCACTTTGTGTGCGCAACTTTTGACCTATGCGGCACAGCATTAATGTGCTGAGTAGGGACGGTTTCTCGTATATTTCGCTAAGAGACTAAACAAATTAAGAATGAGATAGCCGGAGCAGCAGAGAAACTGAATGAGGGGAAGAAGAATGCTCTGAAATGACAAATAATTTGTCTTTAAGAGAAACAAACGCTATTAATGAATTTAACATCGATCGTTTACTTCAGTCCCGGTTGCCAAACAGTAGAACGTCAAAAGTATACCATTTTTTAATGAAAAGATTCTCCAAATTTTCGTAATACGTCTAGTTAGTTTTTCGTGTGAACCTACTATTTGTTTCAAAAATAGTTTAAAAGTAGTTTATTGGTGCTTGAACTGTTCACAGAGGAAGTCTTTGGACACAAGAGACGAATTATACCAGAACATGCTACACAAAATTTTTTCTTTCAAAATGACTAGCCTGTCCCCTTAGAATAAGATTCATTAGGTTTGAGGTAGCAATGAAATAATATAAATAGTGAAAAAAATAAACCGATTTCCCGAGGATAGACATTTTGGTTTCAAAGAACCAGAAACTGGAAATTAACAGGGTTTCAACTACATAAGTAGCGCACTGTACAACAACTTAAACAATAACAAAATAACAAAGATAAACAGGACTTTAAAAGAAACCATGGCTATCGTTAGTCTGCTATATATAAGAAACAGATATAGTTCCCGAAATGGCAGACATCAAATTATTAAGAACGAGGTTCACGAGAAGAGCGAAGAAGAGGAACGTCAAATCCCGGAAGAAAGGATACTACAGAGAAATAGCTTACTAAGCCACAGCCTAAGGGATTGTTTTCAGTTTTAAAATTCTGTTTTGTGGAAGTCTAAAGCCTCAACGTGTTTTGTGAATGTAAACATGGTCTAGGTAGTCTGTATTATTTTTATTATGTATGTAGTTGGAAAATTTCTATCTTTGGCCATTAACAAGCACGAATCTTAAGTTTCATCTTTACTTTATACTGTAATATATCGCTGATACATGTGGACACAAAAACGGAATGAATTTTCAGTTCCTATTGGAATGTGTACTGGGTTTAAACTAAGATAAAAACAATGTGCCGGAACGGGACTCAAATCTGGGACCTTTGCCTTTCGTAGGCCATGTAGATTCATTTGTGGAAGCCACTTCACAATATTAGAAATATAATATTAAAACTGGTAACAGTTTCCACTATGTTCTTCAATAGAATTAAGCTTAATAGTCCTCCGAACAGTAAAGAAACAGTTTATTTATACGAGTATACCACAATAAATAAATTAATCATTAATAGAAGTGTTATTAATAATCAGTTGGATAGCCAGCAGGAAAAGCAATAATGATTGAATTCTACTATAGTCACACTGAGCACATCAAAGAAAAAAGAATTCAGCATATAATCGTCTCATACGCCAGTAATATTAGCTACGCAAAGGCGCCGATCCGAAACAATAAGCGTCCTGAATATTTCATCTAATTAAATAATACGTTTTCGAGTCATTTTGAAACAGAACTTTAGTCAAGCAGTACGGTATTAGTACCTTCACAGTTTGACTTACATTCCAATAGCTACATGTATGTGTATTTTGAGCTTTTAGTTTCCAAAGATTAAAACAGGTGCCAAGCAGTCATGTATTAGTTGGACCTCCCCCTGGTTGACACAACTTGCAGTTGCTGCTAGTGGTCGTGGCCGGTCCTTGAACTAGACTGTTTCGATACAAGAGCAAAGACAAAAGTAATTAGAGCCGTTCATTACTACACAGTAAACACAATTCATACAGGGCTGTATCGTAGCAACACGAAGCCAACACTATGCAACCACACTGACAGTTGCTCTACTGTCTATAGCATGCGGGTACTGTGGCGTGAGGCATTACCAGTCTTCTACTGAGTACTGTTTTATAATTTGAAATAATATGAGAATAAAATATTTGAGACTATGAATATCGTTCAAATATTATTATGAACCAGTCAACTGGAAAAATTTTAATTCTCTGTTTGTAGTGGTAAACTAATTACTCGGCTATAGCGAGACTAGCTTAACATGGTGAACCATGAGGAACCAGTGGAGACTTATGGCTTTCAGTATCGTCATTCACCGTCATTCTGTAGTACTGTACAGCCTTAACAAGTGTTTCACAACAAAAGACATCTCTTAAGATTTAAAGGAAACATACTATTCTCAGAGGTATGCAAGGAAAGAGTTTAATATTACTGCGCCAATGAGTGGCACATCTGCGAATCATCCCATCCTTGACCACGATGGTAGCCCCATCGGGAGTCGTGAAGGGAAGGAGTGCACAGGCATTGTGAATTCGAGCGCGGCAACAGTGATGTCCCGATATACTGCTTGCAGTAATTGTCTGGAGAATACCACTGGTCAGTTTTGGGACTACATCAGTGCTTATCTGGATTGGTAGCTTTGTTTTCATGTTGAGAAGTCTTATAGCTGTGAACTGAGACGGAGAAGATTTAAAATTATTTGAGCTTCCTTACAGGAGTGATAAATACTCTATACGTAGGCTGCCGATTTCAACGAATCGTATCAGCACCTTCAAATTTATCAATAAATGACACAGAGAATTAAGTAACAAGTAGAGGAGGAGCAGACATTTATTTCCCATCCTCCGGCAAACGAAGGTCGAAACTAATCAGTCAATAAGTTCAATGATTTCAGTTGACGACGAAAGTGTTTTACTGGGGATGTAGAATAGTTCATGTGAGATTATATAGCGAGTACAGGGAGAGAGAGGGAGAATATTAAAAATGTGTTATAGACACTGTGAAAAATAAAAGAACGACAAAATGAAAAAGAATTTGTAAGTACTGAGTTCACATTCGTGACTGGATATGACTGCGCAAAAATAAGCCATAGTAAAGTACGAAGAAGATAAAACATAAAAAGCGGTGAAAAAGGCGATAAAGATGATCATGTAAAAGAGGAGAAGATCAAGAGGGGAATGAAGATGATGAAACGCAGAAAAATTACCAAGGAAAGGGAGAAGTATACCAAAATAGAGAAAAATCTGAAGAAAAATATATGTACTAACATGATTACGGACGATGATGGTAATGATGATGATGATTATTATAATAATTTCATTATTCTGTCATCTAAGGACTACGATAGGCGTTTCAGCAGCACAGTGTCTAATACAGCGTTAATATGACCACGTGGAACCAGCTGTTCTTTTCGGATGTGGGAAAGGCCCAAACGTCGCTACATCTGTTCTGCAGGTGTCTCGGGTTTGCCTGTCTTCCGGTTGTATATCCATTTCCTTTAGATCTTTTTTGACGTTCCTTTGCCAACGTACTCGTATCTTCCATTTTGAGTCAAAGGTACTGAGGATGAATTTCATCCAATTAGAACAATCTATTCCTTTTACTTGGTCATAAAGCGAACTCAGCGTTTGCGTATTGTGTACTTTTTTAATTTTGGAATATATTTCTTGTTCTACTTTTTAACGTCAATCCATTCTTTACAATGTGGATCCAGTATTTCCCTCTTTCTAATTTAGTTAGTGAACATCGCCCAGAGGGGATAAGAAACTGGCAAGCACGCAGACACTGGTGTTATTAGAGACTTACAGTGATGAATTTTGGCATTTACAGATATGCTCGTTTTGTTGCAAGAGATTCATGTGGTTTGGAAAGGTGTTTTCACTTTTCCAGCTCTTGATTTTAAGATGTACAGTATCTAGCCAGCTGCCTGTAATTCATTTGCCGAGTTTTTTTTTTAAAGCTGTTCACGCTCTTTATGTTTCCGTATTCGGTGTCTGACTAGTTTATATTGTCCCTGGTATTTAATTATATGTCTGTTGTTTGAAAGCCGGCCGCTGGTGGCCGAGCGGTTCTGGCGCTACAGTCTGGAACCGCGCGACCGCTACGGTCGCAGGTTCGAATCCTGCCTCGGGCATGGATGTGTGTGTTGTCCTTATGTTAGTTAGGTTTAAGTAGTTATAAGTTCTAGGGGACTTATGACCTCAGCAGTTGAGTCCCATAGTGCTCAGAGCCATTTGAACCATTTTTTTGTTGTTGTTGTTGTTTGAAAATATAT
The DNA here is from genome assembly GCF_023898315.1 of Schistocerca nitens. Classification (NCBI taxonomy): domain Eukaryota; kingdom Metazoa; phylum Arthropoda; class Insecta; order Orthoptera; family Acrididae; genus Schistocerca; species Schistocerca nitens. The sequence continues at coordinate 418,081,659 of NC_064617.1, read as the reverse complement.
TTCCTAGCCTGTTTATTCTGCTGTTTCTTTCAATACATTACTCTGTCATGTTGCTTTTCGAAACCACGTCTCATCATGGCTGTTTCATCCGCTAATGTCAGGCAGTCTGTTAATATAATTTTTGATGAAATACATGATTCCACCAGGGGGTATTATAAAATAGTGCTTCTCTAAGAACTACTAGCATCGAGCATTATTCACACAAGTGTATAGCAAATGTGGATCCTTCAACTCGTCAAACAGAAATACCATGCCGTGCATAACTGCGTTTTGCATGGGCTTCAAAGGGCACGATTCGTAACGCAAAGTCACGAGGCATACCTGCGTACACCTATCCACATTAATTTTATTATTATTATTATTATTATTGCTGAATGATAAATATAAAGGTCATCATCTAAAATGTGCATCTGCTTTTAGAAGATTTCTGTCTCTCTGTTAATTTTATTTTACATGTCTTCACGTCTCTTCGAGTGCACCAAGCGAAGAGTCTTCCTGTCAACTTTATTTTAGATATCTTTACTTCTCTTCGAGTGCACCAAACGAAGACGATAGTTACTGTGTTAGGAGTGATGAGGCTCTAACGAAATTAATCCTAACAACGGTGCTAACTCCCCGAGATCCACCTGGTGGCTTACTGGGCTTGACACACGACGGAGAACTTCCGTCGCGGTGCCGACCAGAATTTTAATCCGACGGCATCTAAATTACGCAAGTTTGTTGCAGGGTCGAGATGCGAGGGGCGCGAGAAGGGGCAGGTAGCCACCAGTCTCCGCCGAGTTCTCTGAGTCCGTCCCGTGCGTCGGAGAGGAAGGCGAAGGCGGTCGCAATAAGTCTGCAGGTGGCATAATTTCGTTTGGCTGTAAATAATTTTGCGGGTGCGCCGAGTCTGCGTGTTCGCTCGACCGTGGCAAGCAACCGCGCCCTGGGAATGCTCCACCCCGCGTCTGGCTGCCACGCCCTCGGTTGACGAGACGCTGCGCGCATGCGTTCTGCGTTTCACGGTAGCCTAGTTCTGAGCGGAGTCTAAATGTCGTCTTCACGGCGCTCTGCATACCTCCAGAGGGTAAAGACGTCAGCCAGCTTTCGGCGTCAGCGCTGCGGAAAGATGCGAAGAGGGAATAGAGGAAAGAGGCGGGTGAATAAATAGACAGTGAGAGGAGGCCAGCAGGAATAGACACAGTGGCAGACTGAATATAGGTAAGAGGTTGAACGGACCATCAGCCACATTAAAGACATTCGGTCAGCTCGCCTTAGAAGTCGCCGCAATGGCAGCTTAATGGTGTTCCTGCAAAAATTCCAAGTAGACCATTCAAGTATAATGATAATGAACTGTATCTGTGCTCTAAATCCACTTGTTTAGAGGACCGTAACGTCATATACTGCGTGGTCCCTTGATAATGACTGGGTCAAATATCTCACGAAATAATCATCAAACGAAAAAAGTACAAAGAACAAAACTCGTCTAGCTTGAAGGGGGAAACCAGATGGCGCTATGGTTGGCCCGCTAGATGGCGCTGCCATAGGTTTTTTTAAAATAGGAACCCCCATTTGTATTACATATTCGTGTAGTACGTAAAGAAATATGAATGTTTTAGTTGGACCACTTTTTTCGCTTTGTGACAGATGGCGCTGTAATAGTCACAAACGTATAAGTACGTGGTATCACGTAACATTCCGCCAGTGCGGGCGGTATTTGCTTCGTGATACATTACCCTTGTTAAAATGGACCGTTTACCAATTGCGGAAAAGGTCGATATCGTTTTGATGTATGGCTATTGTGATCAAAATGCCCCACGGGCGTGTGCTATGTATGCCGCTCGGTTTCCTGGACGACATCATTGAAGTGTTAGGACCGTTCGCCGGATAGTTACGTTATTTAAGGAAACAGGAAGTGTTCGGCCACATGTGAAACGTCAGCCACGACCTGCAACAAATGATGATTCCCAAGTAGGTGTTTTAGCTGTTGTCGCGGCTAATCCACACATCAGTAGCAGACAAATTGCGCGAGAATCGGGAATCTCAAAAAGGTTGGTGTTGAGAATGCTACATCAACATCGATTGCACCCGTACCATATTGCTATGCACCAGGAATTGCATGGCGACGACTTTGAACGTCGTGTACAGTACTGCCACTGGGCACAGGAGAAATTACGGGACGATGACAGGTATTTGCACGCGTTCTATTTAGCGACGAAGTGTCATTCACCAACAGCAGTAACGTAAAGCGGCATAATGTGCACTATTGGGCAACGGAAAATTCACGATGGCGGCGTCAAGTGGAACATCAGTGACTTTGGAGGGTTAATGTATGGTGCGGCATTATGGGAGGAAGGATAATTGGCCCCCATTTTACCGATGGCAATCTACATGGTGCAATGTATGCTGATTTCCTTCATAATGTTCCATCGATGTTACTACAAGAAATTTCACTAGAGGACAGAACGGCGATATACTTCCAACATGATGGATGTCGGGCACATAGCTCGCGTGCCGTTGAAGCGGTATTAAATATCATATTGCATGACAGGTGGATTGGTCGTCGAAGCACCATACCATGGCCCGCACGTTCATCGGATCTGACTTCCCCGGATACTGTGGAGAAAGTTGAAGGATATTTGCTATCCTGATCCACCGACAACGCCTGACAACATGCGACAGCGCATTGTCAATGCATGTGCGAATATTACGGAAGGCGAACTACTCGCTGTTGTGAGGAATGTCGTTACACGTATTGCCAAATGCACTGAGGTTGACGGACTTCATTTTGAGCATTTATTGGATTAATGTGGTATTTACAGGTAATCACGCTGTAACAGCATGCGTTCTCAGAAATGATAAGTTCACAAAGGTACATGTATCACATTGGAACAACCGAAATAAAATGTTCAAACGTACCTGCGTTCTGTATATTAACTTAAAAAAACCTATCTGTCACCAACTGTTCGTCTAAAATTGTGAGCCATATATTTCAAATGGTTCAAAGGGCTCTGAGCACTATGCGACTTAACTTCTGAGGTCATCAGTCACCTAGAACTTAGAACTAATTAACCTAACTAACCTAAGGACATCACACACATCCATGCCCGAGGCAGGATTCGAACGTGCGACCGTAGCGGTCGCTCGGCTCCCGGCTGTAGCGCCTGGAACCGCACAATCACTCCGGCCGGCGAGCCATATGTTTGTGACTATTACACCGCCATCTATCACAAAGCGAAAAAAGAGGTCCAACTAAAACATTCATATTTCTTTACGTACTACACGAATATGTAATAAAAATGGTGGTTCCTATTTTAAAAAACGCAGTTGATATCCGTTTGACCTATGGCAGCTCCGTCTAGCGGGCCAACCATTGCGCCATCTGGTTTCCCCCTTCAAGCTAGACGAGTTTCATTCTTTGTAGTTTTTCGTTTGATGCGTATTTCGTGAGATATTTGGCCCGGTCACGATCAATGGACCACCATGTATATCTTTCTTCCTGCACACGTAATAGCATATATGGTATCTTTCGACAACTGGTATCGTCATGTCAAAGAAATCGAAATGGAAATGTGGCATACCTCATTAACAGCTGTTAAGTCAAACGCTTCTACACAAGCTGTGTACCACCTGTCCACCACAAACACACACACATACATACACATACATACATACATACACACACACACACACACACACACACACACACAAAGAAAAAGAGAGAGAGAGAGATTTCTCAGGGCGTATCTTGTCACACAGTCCCTTCTTTTAGTCAAGTTGTGTCATTAATTTCTTTTTCAGTGTTTCCTTATTAGTTATTGGAGGAAGGAGGAGATTAGTGTTTAATGAGCCGCCAACAACGAGGTCATTACTGACGGATCGTTGCTTATTGAATATATGTCAATAATTCGAAACTCTTGTTATTAATAAAAGAAGTAAATTTCCTGTATGAGTCCCTGTTCTTTATGAATGTTTTACGAACAAAACAGTGTAGATCGTTAAAAATTATTTCTTTATATATTACGGCCTTTTAGTATCTGTCATCACCACATATCAAAAACAATTTAACTTTGCCATACAAAGTACAGTGTCAGTATTAATACTTATATCTAAGAGGGGTATGGATTCTATGATTGACACTAACCCTTGCTTCGCAAGATAAAAGTTCTTTTGTATCTGATGATGGCAGAAGCCAAATCGTAGTTAAAAATAACGATATTTTACACAGCGATCTACAACGTTACATTCATCAAAAATTTCGTCTACTTTGCATCACCACACTTCACAGACTTCTATTGTCAGCTTGTCTGAACTGCTTATCGTCGACGTTTCACTTCCGTACAAGGCCACGCTCCATACAATTACTTTTACATAATACTTCCTAATACTCTAATTTATATTCGAGGTGAACAAATTTCTCTTTTGGAAAAACGATTTTTTTCCTATTGTCAGTCTGTAATTTAGTGTTCGTACTTCAGTTATTCATTAGTATAATTCTATCGGCAACGCTTGGTTTAAATCGACTACATGCCATTAGCACTGTTTTGGTTTGTTGGCATTCGTCTTATAGTATCTATTCAAGACACTATCCACTCTATTCCATTGCTTTTGCAAGTCCTCTGCCGTCTCTGAAAGATCCCCAATGACATCGGGTACAAGCAAGTATTCAATGCTTCTCCATGGTGAGAGACAGCACCTGTGTCTCACTCCTGTCTCAACTACAGCTTCACTTTTATCACTGAATGTAGTTTTCCGTATGTAACTTCACGCTCCCTGCATTTTGCGTATGCAGTCTTCTAAATTTCAAAGAATATATTCAGTTATTGTCAAAATCATTCTCTAAAACTAAAAATACTGTAACTTTAAGCAAAGTGATGTAATTTTCGCACTGGTGAGTAACAGATAAAGTGACATAGTTAAAACTTCAGTGCAAGTAAAGGCACCAGAGATTCAGCACTGACATAGCGCTTGATAGTGGGAGCAAGAATGAAGAATGTTAAGACAACTTGACAGAATTTGTCGACCTAGAAAACGTGTTTGACGACGTAAAATGGTGCACGGATGCAGTATTGCGCCCCAACTGTAGAATCTATAAGTCGAAAAAGAAATGACGGAAAACAAACGAAAATTGAAGAGTAAGATTAAAATTCTGGGTGAAAGGATATCAATGATAAGATTCGCAGGTGATATTGCTATCCTCAGTGAAACTGAAGAATCATTACATGATCTGTTTAGTGGAAAGAACAGTGTGATGAGTACAGAAAATTGTCTGAGAGTAAAACGGAGAAAAAAAAGAAATAAGAAGTAACAGAAATGATAATAGCAAGAAACTTGTCAAAAATGGTAGTCATGAAGTAGATGAAGTTAAGGTTTCAGCTTCCTTGGAATCAAAATTACCCACGACGGACGAAGCAAGGAGGTAATAAAAAGCAGACTAATTAGGCAAAGACATAGTGAGCTAGTCCTATTCTGAGAAGCAGAGGATGGGGCAAGAGAAGAATTTGTTCACGGCCGCATTAAATCAGAGGTCTGACTCGAAAAAAGGTAACAAAATTTTAGCAGAATTCTTTTTATTTTTTAAATAAAACGACATGCAGTCCAAGTATTTTCGACAGTATCACGATTCCAGGAACTATCTTTGAGTGGTATGAAATGGTGTGCCTTAAAGTAGCTAAATAGCTACCTAATAGGGGAAAGACAGTGCATTGTTTAATAAAAAAAGGTTAGAAAGCAGCTAGTCGCAGTAGCAATACAAAGCGTCCATTATGATCACCTTCGCATGTCTATCGTCCGTAATGGATACGAAAATCAAAGAAATGTAAATCATCTTATGGCTGTTTGCTTTCTCTTGTTTGTTACTGAATCGCTTCCAGGAAAAACTAATCTTAGAGAGACAAAATTTTCCAAATTCCAAGGCGTATTAGAAGAAAGATGTTTAATCCAGTCCTGTAACATATAGCACATGACTTCCCAAAAAGCTAGGTAAATTGACTACTGTGTTAAACAAAATACTCGTTAATGTCATTTCAAACTAGCAGTAGTTATATTTCGTCAAAAAATAGCCCAAAGCATGAGTAGAATAGCAGGTTGAGTATGAATTTTCACTCTCCAGCAGAATGTTCGCCGGTTTTGAAGTTCTAAGTTGACACTACAGTAGTTATTGAGCGAGTGCCAAAAGACTGAACTGTCGAAGCACGATTCACGACCAGCCCTCACAGCTCTGCTCCCACCGGTACTACTTCTCCCGCCAAGTAAACTAAGCAGAAGTTCTTCTGCCTACCTTGCGGGAACGGCGTTCTTGGAAGAATGGATGAAATCCCAAGTTAAAGCACAACGTTTTATTCTGCTTGGAAGCTACACCGTCTAATTCTGCTTCTAAATCTACATCTACATGGACACTCTGCAAATCATATTTAAGTGCCTGGCAGAGGGTTCATTGAACCACCTTCACAATTCTCTGTTATCCCAATCTCGTATAGCGCGTGGAAAGTACGAAGACCTATATCTTTCCGTACGAGCTCAGGTTTCCCTTATTTTATCATGGTGATCGTTTCTCCCTATGTAGGTCGGCGCCAAAAAAATATTCTCTCATTCAGAGGAGAAAGGTGGTGACTGGAAGTTCGTTATAAGATTCCTCCGCAACGAAAAACGCCTTTGTTTTAATCATGTCCATCCCAAATCCTGTATCATTTCAGTAACACTATCTTCCCTATTTGGCGATTATACAAAACGTGCTGGCCTTCATTGAACTTTTTCGATGTACTCCGTCAATCCTATTTCGTAAGAATCCCACACAGCGCAGCATTATCCTAAATGAGGAAAAACTAGCGTGGTGTAGGCAGTCTCTTTAGTAGATCAGTTACGTTTACTAAATGTCCTGCCAATAAAACGCAGTCTTTGGTTACCCTTCCCCACAACATTTTCTGTGTGTTCCTTCCAATTTAAGTTGTTCGCAATTGTAATTCCTAGGTATTTAGTTGAATTTACGGCCTTTAGATTTGACTAATTTATTGTGTAACCGAAGTTTAACGGAATCCTTTTAGCACTTATGTAAATGACCTCAAACTTTTCTATATATGACGGTAGTATCTGTTCCCGAAAGAACAGTTACCGTAGATGACCATGCAGCTTTGCTAGAAATGAAAATGACAGAGCGTCTGCCATGTAAGCAGGAGATCCCGGGTTCGAGTCCCGGTCGGGGCACACATTTTCAACATGTCCACAATGAAGTACATCAACGCCTGTTTGCAGCTAGGGTGTCCATTTAATTATCATCCTCAAACTTTTCGTTATTTAGGGTCAGTTGCCAATTTTCACACCATACAGAGGTCTTTTCTAAATAGTTTTGCAATCTGATATCTAAACTGACATCAAGGATACCACGACTGTGACGAGTCAGATATAATATTTTAGAGTAATTTTATGTCTTCTGTGGAATAAAAGTGATTTTGAACATTTGTAACAAAGTCTAATGGTGACGTACCTTAGCCTTACAATGCGTTGTCACATGTCGTTGCTTCATAAGTTGCATCGTAACAAAACGGAAAGTAACACGTCACTGGAGACGCTGAGAGATATGTCATTAGCAGTAAAGCAAAAACGTTGACGCCTTAAATTACACTGGTGAATGTGCTCGTCGATTCTTGGGAAATTTAGAATAATTGCGCAAGTATTATTGATATTCTAGGCCAGTTTACAAGAACATAATGAGATTTCGCAACCTCAGAAACGTAGGAGTTTAACCATTTTTCTGGCGCTGGAATTAACTCCTGTAGCAATAATATGCATAGTTTAGCATATTCCTAAGCAAATATTGAAAATTTTGGTGTTTATTACGGTCTTTATTTTTAAAAAACATACTAAAACCCTTGTAGTTATAATGCTTGCTCCATTACAAGATAAAATATTAAAGTAAGCGATCCTTAAGCAATTGTCATAAGACCACCATTTGAAATTTGAAATAAATGTAATTTATAAATGAATAGATGGAGAGAGTAAATGGAAGACTATTATAGACGAGTTAAGCAATTATGAAATTTTTCCACCTCTTTGTAGACGCGCCGAGCGAGGTCGCATTGGTGAGACATTAGTATTTTAGGGAATGATGCTTCTTGTTCATTCCAGCCATATAGTTTTAATTTTTCCATAATTTCACTAAATCACTTAAGGCGAATGTTTAGTCTGGTTACATCGGAAGGCCAAGGCTGGTTTATTTTCTGTATTTCTTTCTCGCAAGAGCTAACAACTCTTGCTTGCCAAGCCTGGGTCTCCATGCTATTTCAGTAATGTTTTCCTTTCTTGTATTTCAATTTTTACTCTCCGACATATCATCTCGCATATTTATTCTCTAGGACAGAAAATGTGGTGACAACCTAACTCTCCTTTAGGACATACATGCAGATTTTATGCCTATTTGTTCCTTTATTTTACACTACACGTTTCGGCTAACTTGCGTTCGACCACCTCATGTGGGTCTGACCCCAACCCTTTCAAAACTTCTTACTGATTGTGCGGGCCGTGGAAAGAAGATTGTCTAACAGCCAGCATAGTAGCCAGTTTATTTTGTTAGTTAAGGCACCAACTTAGTCACACTTCCTTTTTTATTTACTAGTTTATTATCATATTCTTGCTGTTGCTCATCACTAGTTCCTTAGTAGTATTCTATTTGTCTTGCTTTCATTACTATTGCGCACATATTATTCCAGCACTGTTTAGTGATGTTACGAACCAACCCTGTATCAGGCAGCTGGCTGCAGAATTTCATAAAGGCGAGACCTCGTTCACTTTGTGTTCCATGCCGGAGTGTCAACAAGCGCGACACGAAACGACAGCGGAAAGCAGGACATCATCACTTTGCGCGAACTAGGTAGCTAGCACCAAGCAATACGACTGAGAAGGATCACCTTGTTACGTCAAGTAAGAAACCGCATCGCTAAAGCAAGAAGGCATACTGAATATTGTTATGGGCCAGTCTGTTGGTAAAACAAATGTGCTAAGCAAATAGGGCACAATGTGAATCGCTGATACATTCGTATCAGGAAAGCCTATGCGGTCATTAAAAGTGATGTTGGGTCTATACCAGCTGATATTTCACACGATAAATACCCCAGAATTTGAGTTCAGAAGGTATTTGGTCAGAGGATAGACGGTATACAGGACGCGCATACTCGATTCCCTGACACTGTATCAACGCTGGGTATAAGTCTGTTGTAGATTTCCTGCTCGTACTCAACACCGCCAACAGCCACCGGAGAGATGTCTCCCTCTCCGTAAGCACCAGTCACGACTTAACCGTTGCTGACAGCTTCCAACACAGACGGGAAGGTGTGGGGGTCTGCCGTGTCTACTTGGCCCAGTACACCAGCTTCCTGACACTTCAGCGGAGCCATGGGGCCTAACTGCATGGCAGGGAAGGGTCGGCGCACTTCTCGATCACATGACAACCGTCATCGCGGTTCAAAGATGAGCCACACTGGAGTGGGCCGACGATCTCCTACGCCGGTGGGTGTAAGCCTCATACGCACGCGTCACCTTCTTCGAGCGTGGAGGATGGAGACGCAGCATCCGCTTCCTATGCAGCTGCCGGGCGCTAACGGCGCACCCGGACAGGCAGCGGCAGAGGACCGCCGTAGCATCGCCAAAGGATAGATGTATTGGCGGAAACAAATGGTTAAAAGTCTCTCTTCTTTTAGTGTGCCCACCGGCGTACACAGGTTACAACCACCTCCTCTTCCCTGAGGAACCGCAAGTGACGAACTGGTAGAGTACCTCCTGACACACTATCCATCTGCCACGCCTCTCAATAGTCACCACCTGAAGTGAGTTGGCTGTTTAATGCCTTCTCCAAACCCCGCTGCCCTTGGCCACAAAACCTCCCTCCTCTCTGAAGATACCTGCTGCTTTCACTTCCATGAACCTGCACTCCTCCACCTCAGAACGTTTCCTCATTCTTCGTACTCTCTCCAGCGCTGACCCAGAGTTGCAAGTGTCCAGCAGTAGCGCATTCTGCATATGAATGCACCAAGCTACATGTTGCACACGTAAGTACTTAATCTCTGTCAGCTCATCTTAACAGCCGGCCGGAGTGGCCGCGCGGTTAAAGGCGCTACAGTCTGGAACCGCACGACCGCTACGGTCGCAGGTTCGAATCCTGCCTCGGTCATGGATGTGTGTGATGTCCTTAGGTTAGTTAGGTTTAAGTAGTTCTACGTTCTAGGGGACTTATGACCACAGCAGTTGAGTCCCATAGTGCTCAGAGCCATTTGAACCATTTGAATCATCTTAACATATTTCAAAACATATACATCCCTGTATTATTTCTGTCAGAGACCTGGCTGGAACTAACTATTCCCGCAAGTTCGGTAAATTTAGGTAGTTATATCTTTCTAAGAAACGACTAATGTAACAGGCGAGGAGTGGAGTAGGAAAATAAATACATTCTGATTCATCACCTACAGTGCTACACACAGCAAACAGTTATGAAGACAAGGAAGTGGAATTTACACTCCTGGAAATGGAAAAAAGAACACATTGACACCGGTGTGTCAGACCCACCATACTTGCTCCGGACACTGCGAGAGGGCTGTACAAGCAATGATCACACGCACGGCACAGCGGACACACCAGGAACCGCGGTGTTGGCCGTCGAATGGCGCTAGCTGCGCAGCATTTGTGCACCGCCGCCGTCAGTGTCAGCCAGTTTGCCGTGGCATACGGAGCTCCATCGCAGTCTTTAACACTGGTAGCATGCCGCGAGAGCGTGGACGTGAACCGTATGTGCAGTTGACGGACTTTGAGCGAGGGCGTATAGTGGGCATGCGGGAGGCCGGGTGGACGTACCGCCGAATTGCTCAACACGTGGGGCGTGAGGTCTCCACAGTACATCGATGTTGTCGCCAGTGGTCGGCGGAAGGTGCACGTGCCCGTCGACCGGGGACCGGACCGCAGCGACGCACGGATGCACGCCAAGACCGTAGGATCCTACGCAGTGCCGTAGGGGACCGCACCGCCACTTCCCAGCAAATTAGGGACACTGTTGCTCCTGGGGTATCGGCGAGGACCATTCGCAACCGTCTCCATGAAGCTGGGCTACGGTCCCGCAAACCGTTAGGCCATCTTCCGCTCACGCCCCAACATCGTGCAGCCCGCCTCCAGTGGTGTCGCGACAGGCGTGAATGGAGGGACGAATGGAGACGTGTCGTCTTCAGCGATGAGAGTCGCTTCTGCCTTGGTGCCAATGATGGTCGTATGCGTGTTTGGCGCCGTGCAGGTGAGCGCCACAATCAGGACTGCATACGACCGAGGCACACAGGGCCAACACCCGGCATCATGGTGGGGGAGCGATCTCCTACACTGGCCGTACACCACTGGTGATCGTCGAGGGGACACTGAATAGTGCACGGTACATCCAAACCGTCATCGAACCCATCGTTCTACCATTCCTAGACCGGCAAGGGAACTTGCTGTTCCAACAGGACAATGCACGTCCGCATGTATCCCGTGCCACCCAACGTGCTCTAGAAGGTGTAAGTCAACTACCCTGGCCAGCAAGATCTCCGGATCTGTCCCCCATTGAGCATGTTTGGGACTGGATGAAGCGTCGTCTCACGCGGTCTGCACGTCCAGCACGAACGCTGGTCCAACTGAGGCGCCAGGTGGAAATGGCATGGCAAGCCGTTCCACAGGATTACATGCAGCATCTCTACGATCGTCTCCATGGGAGAATAGCAGCCTGCATTGCTGCGAAAGGTGGATATACACTGTACTAGTGCCGACATTGTGCATGCTCTGTTGCCTGTGTCTATGTGCCTGTGGTTCTGTCAGTGTGATCATGTGATGTATCTGACCCCAGGAATGTGTCAATAAAGTTTCCCCTTCCTGGGACAATGAATTCACGGTGTTCTTATTTCAATTTCCAGGAGTGTATGTTCATAGAGGTCAAATCTCTTAAGAGAGAGTGCCCGGTATATCTCCCCTATAATTCTGTTAAAGACTGATCTGTCTGTTTCGAAAGTGCTCTTTCAAGTCTAGAATCGGCTCATGAGCATAAAATTAAAGCTGTTGACACTAACATAAATTTTCTATACAACAGTCTCTTCAGTATTAAATTTAAGCTGACGCTGTCTTCTTCAAATGTGACGCTACCTCAGCTTCCTACAATGCATCATACAAACAGCGGTCTTTACAAGGAAATCCCCAAACATCAGGACGTAGCTACAACGGCTCATTTAACGAACTCGCCTCCACTCTGTGGCACAATGTTGGTTCTATGAACTTTTTATTCACTCTGTTTCATGTATCTCACAAGCCAATGTGGCGCCTTTGTTTTATAAGTGGAGGTTACTCTCGTCATATTTGTTGGATTTGCGACAGTAATATTATTTCCTGAAGATCCGAAGATTACAGCTAGATTCTGTCGGTTAATGAACAAATAAAATAAAAATACTACAACACACGATCTTGGTTGCCAAATACTCTTGTTTACCAGATATCAGATCGCTCTCTGCAACAGGTACAACTTACACATTAACGTCTTATCAGATCCCCCTCACAGCATTTTCACTTGTGATCACTCCATGAATAGTCTCAGGAAACTGCTATTTTCTTTGAAATAAGTAAAAAGCTGTTTAAACACAAAATATAAAAGAATAAATGAAACACCCGCCTCCATGCAGCGCACACGGGCAATAGGACAACTGTACTCAGAGTTTAGTTGTGGCCAGCTATGGCGTTTCCAAGCTCGGCGAACTGATGCAGCGGGTTAGAGGTCAAATAAGACCCACCAAGAGTGATTAGGTGTAGGTCTTATACCAAGGGTGAAAGATATGATCTCCAGACAACTGACTGATGTTTCTCTTGTCACCCTGTGATATCTCCTGACGACGACGTTCTTCTGACATTAATGGTACTGCCTGCCCAGCAACCTTTCTCTGTCTTGTCGCTATCCCAGAGAATGAATAGGCGGACCGCTTGGCTAGTGAAGCAGTTACGCGCCCAGTATTCATTTTGACCAGGATCGTCCGCGGCTTGCCAAACGAGAAGTGACAACAATTTGAGGGCCGTGTGTGAGCGAGGCTCGGCCTGTCTCGGCTTTGCTCGGTATTTCTCGGAATTAGGTACTCGCTACAGCGCGACATGTTACTCGGCATTGCGGTGCGGAATTTTTCGGTCGGCAGGATATGCTTTAGTTTGGCAAAATCGTGGTGTCATCGCTGTTCACCCTTCGCTCCTTATTCACGGTATAAAAGAAGTTCGCAGGTCCACTGACTGTTTGCACAAAAAGAGGCAGTAATCTATCGTCAGAAACTTTTAAAAATGAGCATGAACGACATAAGAGAAGGGTAAGCATCCTCAATATCTATTACGGTAAATACAGTCACTGAATGGATGGGTACCACAAAATTGGTATCGAAAGGCATTGCAACTCCTTGCAGAAGGAATTTAAAGATTTAGTTGACAGTGAAGAAGTAGAAAATTTGAATTGTTGACAGGCGGGATTCATTGTTATGTACATCAAGAAGCACTTTGCTAAATTAGCTTGCATATAGCATGTGATAAAATTCTTGGTATAAATAGTAGATTTTTCTCAAGTTGAACCCATTACTCCACTGTCAGTTGCCACCGGTTTTGATGGAACAGAACGATGAGTATGGAGAAGTTGTATATTACTACAAAGTACGTCGGTTAAATCAAGGGGCAAAAACAGTTCAAAAATACTGATTTTTTAATTTATGATCTTTGTTGTTATGTAATATGAAACCAAACCACATGAATATGATCAGTGCTCCTTGTGCAAGTGCATTGTCATCTAAAGGAGCGCGTTCGAAATTCCCCCCTCCCCCCTGTCTTCCCACTTAGCGTGACGTGATAGTGGGTGAAGTGTTATGCCAGGCGACAGAAATCCACACGCTAGCGAGAGCACTGCACGCAAGCAGAATGTCATGCTGTAAGGCATTAGGAAGGCCACTGCAGTGCGGTGTAAACATTCCTACATAAGCCCATCAGTACACCAACGAAACTGTACCTGTCGCTGAAGTCTGCGTGAACAAATGGAGATGAAAACAAAATTCTTCGTGACGGATATGAACTGTTTCATGCTGGACCGGGATTCGAACCTGAGATCTTTCCCGTTTGCAGGCAAGTGCTCTATTAACTCAGTTATCTAGGACAGATTCACGTATTGCCTCAATTTTACTTCCGTCACTGCGTCTCCCTTACCTTCCTAACCTTACACTTGCTCACGAAAGCCAAAGCTCTCAGGTTCGAGTGATCCAGCACACACATTTAATCTGCCAAGAAGTTGTAAAGCAGCTCAAATTCCATTGCAGAGTGATATTCAATCTGTATAAAATCCCCATGGCTGTGGTTAAACCGTTTCTCCACTAAGTCTTTTCTGCTAAGCATCCTAGTCTCGAAAGGTATACAATAGGAGGAATGTCGTTACAGATACGATCGTAGGAAGAAAAGTATGTTGAATAATAAAGATGTGGCCAGGGTGTGTGCTTGGATACCTCAATCGTACAGAAATTACTTACGTCTGCAGGCTTTGGTGGCCGTTGTCACTGAAGTTAAAATCTTCTGGTCATTAGGCTGCGACATATTTCCTCTAAAATAATCGACCTTACGCCCCATCTACTGGGATCTTCCTCAGGATAGCCCGGTGTTCACTACTGTTAGAACACTAGTTATAACACAATGTTTTAGCAGTAGTGGAGAGATCCTAGAGAAGATCCCAGCAGAGGGGTCGAAACGTCGATTATCTTAGACGAAATATGACGCGGCCTAATAACCCAGAAGAATTTAACTTCAGGTACGGAAATAGTCCGTCAGAGGCCGCATCTGCCCACAAATGAGCGGTTTTTAGAGACGGTTCACGAATATTTCATACGGACTTCAAGAGTACTTGCATGCCACACCACTGCGTTAGTCGAGGCCGTCAACTGCAGTTATAGGATCCGGCGATATGGACTCCTTAGCTGGGCACACACATGTGAATTTCTGCTACTGTCTACGGCCAGGAAATGCGTGTTTTTAGTTGACAACCCATTTTAATTGCTTCAAGTATATTGAAGGAGCAGACTGATGACCACATGGAAGAAGTTATACCGTTGTACTGGAAATAACCTTGCTTATAGAAATTGACCCATGAACATTACACGATCAGGAATGCAAAGAATGAGACTTACTAATAGATAGGTAGATATATGGATATCCAGCGATTACAGGCCCTGCAGACCACGCGCTGCTTCCACAAACTGCCTCCATTCCTTCCTGTTTCGTGCCCGGATCCTCCAGGTGTCTTCAATCCCCAGGGCGGGTAGGTCCTTCGTCAGGTCGTCCATCCAGCGCTGCCTTGGTCGCCCAATGGGGCGTTTGGTGTTCGGTTTCCCCGCTAGTGCCATCTTCGCCTGTCTTCCATCTGGCATACGGGCTACGTGGCCCACCCACTGTATTCTTTTGCTCTTTCTCTTCTGTAGGATAGTTGGTTGTCGCATCAGAAGGTAGGTTTCCTCGTTTTTCCTCCTCCTCCATTCTCCATTATCTAAAACTGGTCCCCATATCTTCCTCATTCCTCTTCTCTCAGATATTAACAGTTTTTCCTTTTCTCGCTTAGTCATGCTCCATGTTTCTGAGCCGTACATTACTGCTGGCCATATGAGTGTGTTGTAGATCTTCATCTTAGTATTCACCGATATCGATTTAGAGCCGAGCGTCGCTATGATGGAATGCATTCATTTCATTCCCACTGCTATTATTTACCTGATGTCCATTTTTATGTTGTTGTCCGTGGTAAACCAAGATCCCAAGTATTTCAACTGGTGTATTCTGTTGAACCGGCCAGCCGCTGGGCCGAGCGGTAGTAGGCGCTTGAGTCCGGAACCACGCTGCTGCTGCGGTCGAACGTTCGAATCCTGCCTCGGGCATGTGTGTGTGTGTGTGTGATGTCCTTAGGTTAGTTAGGTTTAAGCAGTTCTACGTCTAGGGGACTGATGCCCTCAGATGTTAAGTCCCATAGTGCTTAGAGCCATTTGAACCATTTTCTGTTGGACCTCTTGCCATCTATCTCAAGAAATTCTTCCTGCTCTTGTCTTCTTCCTATTTGCATGAACTCTGTTTTGTCTTGATTCACTTTGAGCCCTACCTTATGTGCATAATTGTCCATTTTTTGGTACATTCCTTTCAATTCATGCTTTGATTCACTTAGTAGTAATATATCGTCTGCAAATGAGAGACAACTGAAGTTACCGCCCATCTGTATCCAGCCCACTCCTGTTGCCTTCACTCTTTTATTACTTTCTCTAAGATGGCATTGAACAGAACACCTGAAAGAGCATCCCATTGTCTGAGGCCTGTGTCAATCTCGAATGTTTGTGATGTGGCTCCTCGGAAACGTACTGCTGCCTTTGACCATTCCATATAAGCTAGCACCATTCTCACTAGCTTCTCAGGATTCTGAAGTCAGGCATTGCATTGTATAGGCTATTTCTGTGGATGCTATCATATGCATGTTGAAAATCGACGAACAGGCTGTATATGTCTTTATCATATTCACAGTGTTTTTCAAACAATTGTCTCAGTATGAAAATGTGATCTATTGTCGATCGGTTTGGTCGAAAGCCAGCTTGGTACTCCTGTATGTTGTTCTCTACGAATCGTTGCAATTTTCTGATCATAATGATGGACCGTACCTTACACGTTAAATTCTACAAGCTGATTCCTCTCTAGTTACCACATTCCATTTTGCTTCCCTTCTTGTATATTGGGCATATTATAGCAACTTTACATTCTTGTGGCAGTGTATCCTTCTCCCATATCAACTGGATGAGTTTCTATATCTCTAAGTGTAAGCTTTCACCTGCCTTCTTGATTAATTCTGATGTTGTTCTGTCCTCCACTAAGAGCTAACTTGAATAATATCTGCTTGGATGATTTAATGACGACTTTCGTAGCTTAGGAACCGCATCAGCTTGCATATGTCAAATCATGATATTAAACTTGGGACTTGATTGATCCCCACCATGTCGCAAGTTTAATGTCAAGATTTATCATAACTAACCCGATGATATGGCTTCTAAGCTGCGAAACGTATCTTTAAATAAATTACAAGGGGCGTTTCGTAAGTAATGAGACACATATTTTTTTCTTGGCCAACTTCTGTTGAAAGTGCGAGATTTGCTGTGGGACATCGAAGATTATTCCTGTTTTGTCCCCTATAATTTCATGAATTTCCGATAGATGACGGCGCTATGCGTACCCTTCAAAATGACGTCCGTAACGAAGGTGCGTTCCAAGACGAGAGTTGTCAATGAGTTCCTTTTGGTGGAAAATTAGGGCGTCGTAGATATTCATAGGCCCTTGCAGAATCTCTACTGAATCCTGGCAGTCAACAAAAGCAGGGTAGTCGTTGGGCGAAGCGTCATCATCGCCAAAAAGTCACGAAAACTTGTCCGATCTCCAAAGTGCCACACAGCTGTGATTTCTGCAACTGTTGGAACGTGCGGACACTCTGATTCCAGGTGATCGACCAGCAGCACACAATTGTGACTCGTCCAGTACTGGAACGTGATGGACGGATCACAATAAAACACCTCGCAGCACAACTGGAACTCTCTTTTGGTAGCGCCGTCTCACTCGTCAGACAATTGGGGTACTCAAAAGTGTGTGCCCGTTGATTTCCTCGCCATCTAACAGAAAACCATAATGAGCAACGAAGGCAACGTGTATGGAATTGCTTGCACTTTAACAGCCTGAGCGTGACAATTTTTGTCAAAGATCGTCACAGGCGATGAAGCAACGATTCATCACTTCCAAACGAAAAAAAAAAAAAAAATGAAATGAGCGTACGCCATTGTGGGCCGGGAGTTTCCCATTCGGGTACGTTTGGCCACCGAGGGCAGGTACTTATAGCATTCGACGCCACATTGGGCGATTTGCGCGTCAGAGATGGGGATGAAATGATGATGATAACACAACGCAACACAACACAACACAACACCCAATCCCTGAGCGGAGAAAATCTCCTGCCCCAACCGAGAATCGAACCCGCATAGCCCGGATCTCGCCCCTTCCGCCGCTGCCGACTTCCATGTATCTGCACCAACGAAGGATGCACTCCACGAATAGCAGTATGTGGATGATGCAGAGGTCATTGATGCAACAAGACGTCGACCAAATAGAGTGGTACAATGCTTGCATATAGGTCATCCTAGTAAGGTGGTGTAAGGTCGTCCCATGGAACGGAAATTACTTTGAAAAATTGCGTTTTGTAGCTGAAAGTGTGGGAGATAATATGGTGTGCTGGAATAATGAATGAAACCAATGCACCTTGAGAATTTGTTTTTACTTTATTGAGTTGCGATCCCCCCCCCCCCCCCCTCAAGGGGGTGGGCTGGTAGCAGCTTAGTACGCCACTCTTCAGCCTACAGAACTTGTTTTAAAAAGATGAAGATAATAAATAATAAAAGCAGGCGATAAGATCGGTGACTTAAACGGTAAAATGGCGGAAAATTGTGGAACTTAAAACATAAAACAAAGGGTTGATGATGCTAATAAAATACATATGAAGCAGACGGGTAAAAGAATAGACATACAATTAAAAAAACACGGTGACAGTCTGGTTTCTGTTCGCAAGAGGTACAAAATTTACACCCAGCGACAGCATGGTTTCTGTTCGCAACACTTTGGAAAGACGAACAACACTGAACATTCACTTGAACATTGCACTAAAAAACTGGCACAAATATCATATACCACAGCCCCAGACAGATGGGGGGAACCTGGACAGATGACGGGGAAGGATAGGGGGGGGGGAGGAGAGGAAACAGCGAAGTGGGGGGGAAGGGGGAAAGGAGCCGATGGAGGACGAGGACCCATAGGAGAAGGAGGGGGAGCGGGTGCTGGGCAGACGCGACAGGGAGTGGGGAAAGGCAGAGGAGGGGTAAGCAAAACGACTCGAGGGGGGGGGGAGGGAGGGGAGGGGAGGCAGAGAGAGGTTAGGTGGGGAGAAAACAGGTTGGAAGGCGGGAAGAGGGAGCCTCGGAAAAGGACAGGAAAGGAAGGGGGGGGGGGTGAGGATCAAGGTTGATAGGTGGGATAAATGGAGGGAGAGAGGGCATCATCCGGGAGGGGGAGTTGACGGGAAAGGAGATGAAGGGTGTAGAGATGGAGTGCACCTTTTGTTACTGAACGCCCCTAATATATGCAAGAGCAGCCAAGCTATTTTTTCTTCGGACAATTTAGGAGTTAATTGCATACTTACCGCCTGCAACTCCCACAATTTTCTGCTACCCCTCTCCACGGACTGGACGCTTTGGAAACTCCAAATACGAGGTACAATAAAATATTGTCCACAACTGCCGCGAAGTGCAACGTATCTACGGCGAGACACAGTCGCAAGTCCTGAAATGCGTCGCTCGTGCCCTCTGGCGTGTTCAACACGCACCGCAGTCTTAATTCTCGGATAAATAATTGAAATCATCCGATTTCCACCAGACACAAAGGAATCCGGCGTCCGGGCAGGTCTGAGACACTAGATGCGACGGGAGGGGCTACACGTTAGAGAGAAACAGCGGGCCAGAGCTCGTCGCGCCGGATCTATCAAAAATATCCGAGAAACTGGCCCGTGGTTCTGACCCACCCCAGGAAGCCACTCGTGTGTGGTAAGCTACTGGATCAAGGTCCACCTCCCAGTTCGGCACACAGATTTAAACTGGCAGGACTTTACAAATCAACGCACACGCCACTGCGTTATTAAAATATATTTCTGGAATATTTTTTTATGAATGGATCTAACACCTTCATTAATCTCAGTTTTGTCGGTAGGGAGCTGCTAATATGCTAGTAACTGAACAATCCGCTTTTGACGTCTGATGTTACAACACCAGTAATTAACATTACTACTGGAACTATGTCCACATATACTACTATGATATGCTTTTGACATAGCTTCCTTCTAAAGTTGGAGTCTGACATAGGCGACGACTCATTTAGTTCCTCTGCTTCAGATTAATGTCAGAAGGAAGTCGCTAATGAAGTCGACGTTAAGAGTAAACTGAACGTTATTAGGTCCTTTTAGCTGTAGAACTCAGCATGTTCTTTTAACACTGAAACACCCATGCACATTTACGTCGTCAGGTAACGAGTCTGTACGACTTCCACAAATTAACGGCAACACACACGTTCATTTGCCACTAATGACGTCGGGCTCTTCCGGTTAAAACGAGATTAACAAAGAAGAGCCAGTAAATAAACATAATTATGTTTCTCATATTGTGAAAATTGATGCTGTCACGAAGACGCTAATGAATTCTAAGGGGAGTTTTTATTAATCTCTAAAAGAAAAAAATCGTTTCCTGAAGCTCGTGAAGAAATTTTTAAATTAAAATTTTATAAATTATTTCTTACTTTTTGCTCTGTGAACCTGTTCAGTAAGTTAATCGTATGTAGTCGATAACTGTTCTATTGTTTCTTTTATGAATAAGATCCAACCAACTGTTCCGTGAAAAGGAAAATTTCTCTGAAAAACGTTTCCAAGAAACTGTTAAATCGAATATCTGCTGCAAAATGAACAATACCTGCATCTCAAGCGTAATTATTCCAGAGAATAGTAACAACTTTATTATCCGCCTCTCCAGAAATAATAGAAACAATGAGCAATATAAATGTTAATTAACTCATCGCTGAATCGGCATGCTGTAAGACGATTCTCTGCAGAGAGGCCGACGTCGACAACGCAGCGATTCCTGTGCTTTCTCTATATTCATAGTCTCATCAGAGAGGGGCTGAAGATATTCCTTCCATGTTAATCTGATTTTCTCCGGCATTTAAAAGCTTAAATTGAATAGGGTTCGCTAAGACTGGCTGTCTCGATAACGCTGCGCCTCTGCGACTGTAATTCTCACTTAATGTTCGCATAACGGGATGCTGCGCAGCTCAGATTGGCTGTCTTCTTAATTAAGTGAGTATAAAATTCAGGTACGGCGTTTGACAGTTTCGAAGATACGCATTAACAGAACCTGAGGTCTCTCATTCTCTTCGGCACCTACATAGCACACCATAACAGGTTCACATGCTCCCCGTCTGTAATGGCTGTCTGCGGTAGAGACGGGGTTTGGTACATATGTGATCAAAAGAATCCGGACACCCCTAAAAACATACCTTTCTCATATTAGGTGCATTGTGCTCCCACCCACTGTCAGGTGCTCCGTATCTGCGACCTCATTAGTCATTAGACATCCTGAGAGAGCAAGATGGGGCGCTCCGTGGAACTCATGGACTTCGAACGTGGTCAGGCGGTTAGGTGTCACTTGTGTCATACATCTTTACGCGAGATTTCCACACTTCTCAACATCCCTAGGTCCACTGTTTCCGATGTGATAGCGATGTGGAAACTTGAAGGGACACGTACAGCACAAAAGCGTACAGGCCGACCTCGTCTGTTGACTGACAGAGACCGCCGACAGCTGAAGGACGACATAATGTGCAATTGGCAGACATCCATCCAGACAATCACAGAGGAATTCCAAACTGCATCAGGATCCACTGCAAGTAAACGTAGAGGGGAGGTGACAAAACGAGGATTTTATGTTCGAGCGGCTGCACATAAGCCACACATCACGCAGGTAAGTGCCATACGACGCCTCGCTTGGTATAAGGCGCGTAAACATTGGACGACTGAACAGTGGAAAATCGTTGTGTGGAATAACGAATCACGGTACACAATGTGGCTATCCGATGGCAGGGTGTGAGTATGGCGAATCCTCGATGAACGTCATTTGCCAGCGTGTGTAATGTCAACAGTAAAATTCGGAGGCGGTGGTGTTATGGTGTGGTCCTTATGGAGGGGGCTTACACCCCTTGTTGTTTTGCTGGCACTATCACAGCACTGGCCTACATTGATGTTTTAAGCACCTTATTGCTTCCCACTGTTGAAGAGCAGTTAGGGGATGGCGATTGAACCTTTCACCAGGATCGACCACCTGTTAATAATGCACGGCCTGTGACGCAGTGGTTACACGACAATAACATCCCTGTAATGGACTGGCCTGCACAGAGCCCTGATCTCAATCCTATAGAACACCTTTGGTATGTTTTGGAACTCCGACTTCGTGCCAGGCTTCACCGACCGACATCGATACGTCTCCTCAATGCAGCACTCCGTGAAGAATGGGCTGCCATTCACCAAGAAACCTTCCAGCACCTCATTGAACGTATGCCTGCGTGAGTGGAAGCTGCCATCAACGGAAGGGTGGGCCAATAAATTGCAGCATTACCGATGGAGGGCGCCACGAACTTGTAACTCATTTTCAGCCATGTATCTGTGTAGTGCGATAACCCTTGATGGATATCAATTCTTTCGCCGGGCTAAGACTGGACTGTTGATAGCTGCAATCTGATACAGTTATCGTGGAAAGCGGACACGGAACGAGGACGACCGAAATAGAAAAAATGTTGTATCGTTGGAAAATCATTCAGGCGACATTACTAACGCACAGTTAACTATTTAGTCCCCCGACGATATTCACCAAACGATTACACATGCAGAACATCTCATATTTCTAAAAAATGTTTGTTGGTGACAAAATCGTTAGAATTTATAGGATAAGTTTTATTCTTTTATTTGAATATCGTGTTATTCGTTCCGTTTACGTGTGCCGTGACATTTTCAGGCAAGAAAAAAATCGTACAGTGAAAGACACTGCTTGACAATTGTAAGGAACAGTGACATTGTTGGACAGGAATAATCAGAGACGATGACGAACGACATGAAATAATGCAAATGGGTAATAGAGGTGGAGTGGTACCTTTATAACGAGAAAGGTACAAATTTCGCCATATAGAAAAGTAGTGTAAGAGACGTAAATAACGTTCGTGCTTGACACAGGACATTTTTCTAACATAACCGTCTACATCGGACTCTGGGCATTGATGCATATTTTGCAGTTGTTAATCACGCCGACTATCAAACTGTTGAGGAGTCCTTGAGAGATAGTGTCCCATTCCTCTTTCAAGGCGATTTTCCGTTCTTGCACGGTTCCCAGAGGGGTTTCTATAAGGTTTAAGTCCAGAGAGAACGAAATCTCACGCTTACGTTTAATATCTTCACTTTCCAGTGTGACCTTGTAAGTCATCAGTTCAAATTTATTTTCGTGAAAGTGGACACGTAATGTTGATTGTAATTTTAAGGTTAAGTTATCTGTTAGATCCTAAACTTTGGGCTTCCTATCTTAAATAAAGCTAACTGTTGGAGACGAAACTTAACTGTGACAGCGAGAAGAGTAATCTAACTGCGAGAATTATAAAAAATAATGCCCTGTTGATACTACTATTACAACAAAATCAGACTATTAACTTTGATGAAAAATTGATTATTTTGAAACTTTAGTTGGTCCCTGCGAAATTTAATTAAAAAAGAATCTGTTTTCTACTCTATCTGCCTTACCTGGATTCGCATTCGGGAGAACGAGGGTTCAATTCCGCGTCCGGTCATCCTGAATTTGATTTCTGTGATTTCCCTAAATCGCTCCAGCAAATGCTGTGATGGTTCCTTTGAAAGGGCACGGCCAACTTCCTTCCTCGTCCTTCTCTATTCCGATGAGACCGATGACCTCGCTGTCTGGTCTCCTCCCCCAAATAACCCAACCCAACCCAAACCAACCCGCTTACTTGGATCGCACTGGACAACGCCGTGCAATTAATTGTGTGAATTCTTAAGGGTCCAAACTGCTGAGGTCATCTGTACCTTGACTTATACACTACTTAAACTAACTTATACTAAGGACACACACCCATGTCCGAGGGATGATTCGAACCTCCGGTGGGAGGGGCCGCGCAGTCTGTGACATGGCGCCTCAAACCGCACGGATACTCCGCGCGGAAATGCCGTGCAAACTACTTTCGTAGCTACAGCGTGTCTCGATAATATAGGTGCAAGGTCTAAGTACAGAGATACACATGATGCAATGCGTTCTCTAAAAACATTGCTATCATTCACCGTTCATAAATTTTGAGAACGGTTTTTACATAAATTGAAATTTAATCGACTCTTGGGATGTCGGTAATGTCTCTGGTTGAAATGAACTCAACAGCAGTCTCAGTTCATTCGACTTCATAACATTTAATCAAACTTCAATGATAGTTAAGCTTTCTCTGCTATCATGTAACTGTAATCGAAGAAATACAGAAATTAAACTTCACATATATAATCTGTCCTTAAATAAATTTACAAAATCTAATTCTTAAATGTTTTCGTCTCATCATGATCTATAGATACTAAAAAAAAAAAAAAAGAGCAAAACGATTCCCGATCCGGATGCCTGACGATCCAAGAATGCTGCATTATCAAACCGCTTCAGCAAATAAAACACACTTAATCATTACCTGTAATCCATTCTTCACAAAGAGTATCATCGTACCAATGTTTAAAAGCAGCTCTTTTTATTTCTACAATAAATCTTCTATTAATCCATACTATAATTCGCAGAAATCGCCATTGTTTGCTGCGTGCTGCTACTAAACCGAAACTCGAATATTGAGATGCTACACCAAAGCCCAACGGTCTGTCTTTCTCCTCCTTTCGTAACCGGCAGGATATGGCGAGCGGTTCTAGGCGCTTCAGTCTGGAACCGCCCGACCCCTACGGTCGCAGGTTCGAATCCTGCCTCGGGCGTGGATGTGTGTGATGTCCTCAGGTTAGTTAGATTTAAGTAGTTCTAAGTTCTAGGGTACTGATGACCTCAGATGTTGAGTCCCATAGTGCTCAGAGCCATTTTTCCCTTCGCAGTCAACAAATAAATCTGGCCCGCATATATAAGTAATTGAAGCCCTAGGTGTCGATTGCAGATCTCTCAAACATGAAAAATTCCCACGAAAACTTACGCATATGCCTTTCATCATGTGTGGGCCGTCTATGTCGCCCATAAAAAGAAAGTTGAGACCTACTGCACCCCTAAACAGACGCGCATAATCCAGAGTAACGTCCCTACAATACCGTTGTGCTGTTACTGTGCCTCACGTAAAGATATGCTGCGGTGCTCGGCCATTGTACATAACGCCTGGGCCTTAGCGATGACATTCGTGAACATTCTGTCATGTGTAACGTGTCCCCCTCTCTCTCCACACTCACTGGTTGCCAGAATCATTCGCCACTGGGAAGCGGGGATTCGTCGGAGTACCACACTTTCGATCACTGTTTCGAACCACAACCAACATGCTCCCAACCATCAACGAACTCTTCCTCGATGATGGAATGGTTGAAGTGAGATGCGTTTAACTGGTTCCCAAACATGCAATCAGCCTGATTTATTCGCTACGAAAAGGTTCTGGCAGACACACATATAACGGTACCAGTTTCAAGATATGCAGCGATCTTGCCTAAGGGTGAGATGTGTTTTCCTTTCCGCCACTAGAGCTGTGTATCGATCGGCTTGTGGTGTAACGTTCCTTCTACGTCCACCGGATTTCCCATAGAATTTCGACTTTCAGCGGCCTTATTTCATCAGAAGGCGCGACACTTTTGGACACGCCCGTTACTGTGATGAAATTAGTGACTGTTTGACCGGCTTTGAGCCGTCTAGCTGCTCCTAAATTGTCGTAACCACTCAAATGTCAAGCAGACTTGTTGCCGTGCGACACGGATGTGTCTGCTCCTTATCGTCACTATGGCTACGTATCGATCCTCTTACGGCGTTCTAGTCCGTCTAAGACAACCGGCATTCTATAGCATTTCCACTTTCAGCGGCCTTTTTTAATCACGAAGTGACACTTTGGACACACCATGAAATGACCACACCAGTGACACACTGACTGACTTCGATTCGTCCAGTTGCTCCCCCATGATCGTAAACAATCAAATGATGTCTTGCAGACATGTTGCCGTACGACACGGAATGTCGCACTTCGCCGAAACACCGTACTGCGCGATTTGTCGAATGCATGTACAGAGCACTCCTGCCCAGTCTTCACTGCAGTTTAACGTACTGCTCTCCACATTACCTACATTACTATCATTTGTCGCGTGTTCGTTGACAACTGTCGGTTGTTCCAAAGCAATTCCTACTTGTTCCGCAGCTAGCGTCAGTTGAACCTTAGCAACTGTCAAGCAGTGTAATACATTAAATAAATGAACCAAAGTTTGTGATAAAGAGACAGAAAAGTCGTTAGCGTGTATAATATCTCAGTTAGAAATCTCTTAAAATTATTTTCAAAGTGAGAAGCATTTGCATCACGGCACCTGCGTTACGCCGGCTTTTAACCATAATAAAACAAGTGGTTACGCAGTTTTTAATCATGAACTGCCTTTAATGTAGACAACATGCCGTTTAAAAGTACTACAGTACTATAATATATGTACCCATATTGCAAATTAGGAAACGTTATTGCTGTTATTGTTATGCTAACTTGCATCTTCCGGAGATGAGTAGCAAATCTACCGTTTCAAAAATGGTTCAAAAGGCTCTGAGCACTATGGGACTTAACAACTGCGGTCATCAGTCCCCTAGACTTAGAACTACTTAAACCTAACTAATCTAAGGACATCACACACATCCATGCCCGAGGCAAGATTCGAACCTGCGACCGTAGCAGCCGCGCGGTTCCGGACTGAACCACTCGGTCACATCTACCGTTTTTAAGTTTGTGTGCATTCTACTCTCACAGACCTTCAGCTGAAGACGGTTGGTTAAATAATCGATTATTTGGCCTTGCGTTTCAGTTTCTTTATTGTGAATTCTGGTTAGTGAACGAGTTACGTTACACCACAGACCTACACTGTGTGGTGGTACACGAAAGTCAAAGTCAGTTTTGCGTTAGGTAAAGTCATGTTTATGGGAATGGTACCACGTGATAAGTTTTTGAACAGGTCTTGAAGGGAGGAAGTGGATTACTGTATAAAAAGTAAACGGTTCTGCTCAGAAAATATGTACTGCCTTCATAACATCGTAACGAACAAAGTTAAAAGAAAGGCAGTAATGCTAGTTAATGAGTCTCCGGTTGGTAAACAACATTTGTATATTTCTTGTTTTCTTTTCCTTACGGACAAAAAGTTATTTGGGGTGGTCAAGATAAGTGATAACAGCATCCCACTTCCTTTGTGTGAGAGCGATGCCACTTGATTTACGACATTCCCCTTTTACATATTGCACATCATCATTTCTTAGCTGAATTAAGCAAGCTACAATCTAGGTTGTCACAGGATCACTGAAGCATCTGTTTCAAGATTTTCACAGAACTTGCAACGTGAGACCCACGCTCAGTTTTAGGAACAGAGCTGCATGTTGTGAGCTTCGGCGAAATACCACAGGAACTGTTGTTTGCACCTACCTTCCCAGTTAAGAGGTAGAATCAAGTGCGTCCGGATCGCCTGTTTCCATGTGGGCTGCAATCTGATGTTATTAACAAAATGTGTCCTCACTCGTTGCTCAAATGGTGCCTTCAGTTATGCTGAGGGCGTTAAGCAAAGAGCGTAAGCATGGAATTAAATCGCTTGCTGCCATTTCCAAAAGCGGTTTGAGAGCTTATCCTCACATTTGAGATCTGGAGAGTTGGGGGGCCAGCTGATCAGTTGGAACTCACCAATGTGTTTTTCGAACCACTCTGTCACAATCCTTGCCTTGGGACAAGACGCATTATCTTGTTGAAAAATGCCACTGCTGTAGGGAAACATGATCGTCATGGAGGGATATACAGGGAGTTACACAGAGGTACGGCCAAACTTTCAGGAAACATTCCTCACACGCAAATAAAGAAAAGATTTTATGTGGAAATGTGTCCGGAAACGCTCACTTTCCATGTTA
This sequence comes from Schistocerca nitens, assembly GCF_023898315.1. NCBI lineage: Eukaryota > Metazoa > Arthropoda > Insecta > Orthoptera > Acrididae > Schistocerca > Schistocerca nitens. The sequence goes on along the minus strand of NC_064617.1, from coordinate 418,053,889 downwards.
AAGCTCATTTTAGTTTCGTCAGTATGTACTGTACTTCCTCGATTCACAGCCAGTTGGCCCGATTGAAGGAAGGTAATGTTGACTTCGGTACTTGTGTTGGCATGCGACTCATTGCTCTACAGTACTAGCATCAAGCACATCAGTACGTAGCATCAACAGGTTAGTCTTCATCACGAACGTGGATTTGCAGTCAGTGCAACATTTACAAATGCAGAGTTGGCAGATGCCCATTTGATGTATGGATTAGCACGGGGCAGTAGCCGTGGCGCGGTACGTTTGTATCGAGACAGATTTCCAAAACGAAGGTGTCCCGACAGGAAGACGTTCGAAGCAATTTATCGGCGTCTTAGGGAGCACGGAACATTCCAGCCTATGACTCGCGACTGGGGAAGACCTAGAACGACGAGGACAACTGCAATGGACGAGTGAATTCTTCGCGCAGTTGACGATAACCCTAATGTCAGCGTCAGAGAAGTTGCTGCTGTACAAGGTAACGTTGACAACGTCACTGTATGGAGAGTGCTACAGGAGAACCAGTTGTTTTCGTACCATGTACAGCGTGTGCAGGCACTATCAGCAGCTGATTGGCCTCCACGGGTACACTTCTGCGAATGGTTCATCCAACAATGTGTCAATTCTCATTTCAGTGCAAATGTTCTCTTTACGGATGAGGCTTCATTCCAACGTGATCAAATTGTAAATTTTCACAATCAACATGTGTGGGCTGACGAGAATCCGCTCGCAATTGTGCAGTCACGTCATCAACACAGATTTTCTGTGAACGTTTGGGCAGGCATTGTTGGTGATGTCTTGATTGGGCCCCATGTTCTTCCACCTACGCTCAATGGAGCACGTTATCATGATTTCGTACGGGATACTCTACCTGTGGTGCTAGAACATGTGCCTTCACAAGTACGACAAAACATGTGGTTCATGCACGATGGAGCTCCTGCACATTTCAGTCGAAGTGTTCGTATGCTTCTCAACAACAGATTCGGTGACAGATGGATTGGTAGAGGCGGACCAATTCCGTGGCCTCCACGCTCTCCTGACCTCAACCCTCTTGACTTTCATTTATGGGGGCATTTGAAAGCTCTTGTCTACGCAACCCCGGTACCAAATGTAGAGACTCTTCGTGCTTGTATTGTGGATGGCTGTGATACAATACGCCATTCTCCAGGGCTGCATCAGGGCATCAGGGATTCCATGCGACGGAGGGTGGATGCATGTATCCTCGCTAACGGAGGACATTTTGAACATTTCCTGTAACAAAGTGTTTGAAGTCACTCTGGTACGTTCTGTTGCTGCGTGTTTCCATTCCATGATTAATGTGATTTGAAGAGAAGTAATAAAATGAGCTCTAACATGGAAAGTAAGCGTTACCGGAGACATGTCCACATAATATACTTTCTTTCTTTGTGTGTGAAGAATGTTACCTGTAACTTTGGCCGTACCTTTTTGTAACACCCGGTATGTGGCCTGCAACCTGTGTACGGCACTCCTGGCTTTCATGGTGCCTTGTACGAGCTACAGTGGACCCATGGATGCCCATGTTCTCAGAATTGAGGTACCGTTCAAACAAATGCTTCTAGCACACTTTATGTAGTTTCTGTCATTTGCTGAATGGAATAGATAGTGTTTCCTTCACTGATGAGGCGTGGTTTCACCTTAGTGGGTACATGGGTTGCTAAAACACAAGAATTTGTTGAATCTAAACTCCACATACACTACGTCGTAGCATTTTGTACTACAAGAAAATTGTAGGGAGGCTGGAACTGTATCGCGTCGACGAATAGTGTAAGTACATGTTTCAGACAGTTTTGTGTTCATAGTATTACGTGGGTATAATATTTTTCAGTAAGTGCTGCTGCAGTTTGACAGCTCTTTAACCGACACTTACAATGTGCAAGGATTCTTAGAGGAACATAATCTCTGATTACAGCGACAAATTCATCATTGATACTAAGGAGGGGTAAACCAACATAAAAAAGCACACATGCACTCAATAGGTACCCTGCTATCAGTGGAACCGCTTCCCCTGCATAGTTCACACTCGACCAATTTAGGGCGCGTTAAATTTCTGCCCCTCCCCCCGATAGAAAAAATTCAGAAACGCGCACTTGTTATAATTTCTTAACGTCTGAGTCTCTCGCTTAGGTATCCCATTTGGAGTAAAGCCGAGGGCCGCGATAGATTCTGGGCGTGAAGCTGTTGATGGTGAGACGTGCCTCCACGCCGCGCGTGACACCAATAGATAAATGGATTTCTCAGAATCCTCGTGTCAAGCGGCCTTCATGCCATGTGAGATGCCCAGTGCCTACAGAGCCGTCGTCACCTGTTCACACACATATCTCGGTGGAAAGCTACTGGGATATATAACGAGTGCACACTGGCCTTTATTCTCCACCTGCCTGCTGTACAACTGAGTGACTCCATTAACCTACTAATTAACTCTCAATGACGAAAGTAGTCACCAGCATAGCTGGTTCGCACATGGCAGGAAAATCGGCGGCTGGCCTAAAATGAGGCATTCCTTTCTGCCTATCAACGGATGACAGCACTTCAGACCTGTGGCTGACGAGTAAGTGGAGAGCCGTGCGGGCACTGTGGACAGTATGGACAGCGTGGGCGGTGTGGGCAGGGTGGGCATCTTATGGCTGTCGACTGTAGCCAACACAGCTTCTAGCTGTTTCCGGAAGGCAGCCAATCTCCCTGTGTTCACACAGAACCGCATCCATTTCCTGCTGTGGGATACTATACTATAAAGTAGTGGATAGAAATTTTGCAACACAATAAGTTTATTCATACATACTCCACCTGACAAAAATAAGGGAACAACGCAGAAGAGAAAACGAAATGAAACTTCATTATCCGACTGGATACTTGATGTTATTTCAGTGATTACAGGATCATATTTACAGTGAACTTGGCTGTATGAGCTCATTGATCAATATGACGTTGCACCACCTCTGTCCTGGATGTTTGCACTAATTAGGATGGGGAAGAAGGTCATAAAGCCGCTGGAGCATCTCCTGCGACAAACTGGATGACAACTGTTGTAACTGGTGCTTTATATCCCGGGTACTGGCACGGAGTAGACATGCGAGCTTGTTCCATAAATGTTCATTTGTCGGCCACGGAATACCTCAATGTCTCGCTGACAGTTCATAGCGCCTCATTCCGTATGTGGAAGAGCACTGTCATGTTGAAAAATAGCAGCACAGCACAGTCGCAAGAGAGGTAACAGATGAGCATCTAGGATGACCGTGTCGTACGTGGTGAAGTCAGAGTTCCCTCAGTAACTTCTAGCAGTGGCCTGAAGTAGGACCTGATGGTCCCTCACACCAATATGCGATGAGTAACACCGCTGTAGGTCTACGAAATACTGCAGGAATAGGACGTCTGCGCACATCGCCGCGATCCATCGCTGAACACAATGCGACGCTACTGACCAACAGGTCTTGTTTCCCTGACACGGCACCACTCCAAACGCTGCCGACTGTGTTGTGGTGTTAACGGAAGTATACACATGGATGATAATTCTCTAGCCCAGCTGACGCTAGTCTCCGACCAATGGTGTGGAATGGCATAGTACGTTGCAGGGAGTCCATTACTTGTTCTCGGATGGCAGAGGCAGCTGTGGCGGGGCTATGATGTGGTTTGTGCAGAACGTGGGGATTCTCCCTAGGTAGTTAGACGTAGTCGATCTGTACCATGTCTGCCCTCAAGTTTCCACGCAGTCTGCATAGAGCAAGGCTCCACCAGCCGGCCAGATGGAGACACACAATGAGGTCCCAATCAAATTCAGTCAGTTGCTGATAACGTTGCCTAACACCAGTACGCGTCGTGTGCCTTACCATCTTTGCTGCTGTTCATGCCTCTTATACAGAGTGTTTCACAATTCCTGTCGCAAATTTCTGGAGGTTGCACAAGGGACTTAGTAGATAAAATTTCACGTAGGAACTCATGTCCGGAAAAGTCATCCAGCGATGCTACAGAGCGACAAAGTTACAGGTATCGTCGCCTGTAAATATGTGTACATACAGGGGGTTCCGTGATGATGTTACAAACTTTCTAGGCTAATGGAGAAGTATAAATGTACCAATCTGAGGTAAGGAACCCTCTACCGGAAACGAACAAGTCTGTTATAAGCGACAACCGTTCTGTTACCTCTGGCACTGGAATATGTGTACTGGTACTGTTCTTACTAAGATTGCAGGTTACCAACATCTAAAGTTGGTAGTATGGACCAATACAAGGCTCTGAGCACTATGGGACTCAACTTCTGAGGTCATTAGTCCCCTAGAACTTAGAACTTGGTAAACCTAACTAACCTAAGGACATCACACACATCCATGCCCGAGGCAGGATTCGAACCTGCGACCGTAGCGGTCTCGCGGTTCCAGACTGCAGCGCCTAGAACCGCACGGCCACTTCGGCCGGCACCAAAACAAGGAAAAATGTCCTGTAAACATGGACACTAGTACGCATACATGAGGAGCTATGAGCACGTGTTCATTTTCGCTACTCTGAGAAAAATCTCAGCTTTTGACGTGATACACTGTCAGATATTTAAGAATGGTTTTCGCTTTTAACTTTCGACTCTTTCGTTTCTGATACAGTGTCACTCACCTTAAACTGATACACTCATTCTTCGTCATCATCCTAGAAAGATTGTGACGTCATCAGAGAATTCTCATGTATATACATACATTTGCTGGTGCCGGCGCATATAACTCTGACGCTCTGTAGCGTCGTTGGATGATGTTTCCGGACATGGGTTCCTGTGTAAAAGTTGGTCTACTGGTGGCAAGCCTCTCTACAACCTTTAGAAGTGTGTAATATGAATTGTGAAACAACCTACATAAGCAACATCCCCCAGGCTGTGGCTAAGCCATGTCTCCGCAATATCCTTTCTTTCAGGAGTACTAGTTCTGCAAGGTTCGCAGGAGAGCTTCTGTAAAGTTTGGAAGATTGGAGACGAGATACTGGCAGAAGTAAAGCTGTGAGTACCGGGCGTGAGTCGTACTTCGGTAGCTCAGTTGGTAGAGCACTTGCCCGCGAAAGGCAAAGGTCCCGAGTTCGAGTCTCGGTCGGGCACACAGTTTTAATCTGCCAGGAAGTTTCATATCAGCGCACACTCCGCTGCAGAGTGAAAATCACATCCTGGAAACATCGCCCAGGCTGTGGCTAAGCCATGTCTCCGCAATATCCTTTCTTTCAGGAGTGCTAGTTCTGCAAGGTTCGCAGGAGAGCTTCTGTAAAGTTTGGAAGGTAGGAGACGAGATACTGACAGAAGTAAAGCTGTGAGTACCGGGTGTGAGTCGTGCTTCGGTAGCTCAGATGGTAGAGCACTTGCCCGCGAAAGGCAAAGGTCCCGAGTTCGAGTCTCGGTCGGGCACACAGTTTTAATCTGCCGGGAAGTTTCATATCAGCGCACACTCCGCTGCAGAGTGAAAATCTCATTCTGGGAACCTACATAAGCTTCCAGACCTGGTAACATCACCAACTGTGAACAACGCTAACGCACTCGGGTGATAGTACTATCGACGACAGTGCTGCGAAACGAGAGTTACTGAACACAGCCTTTCGAAATTCCTTCGCCGAAGAAGACGAAATAAATATTCCAGAATTCGAATCAATAACAGCTGCCAACATAAGTAACTTAGAAGTAGATATCCTCGGAGTAGTGGAGTAACTTGAATCACTTAAAAAAAGCAAGTTCAAAAATGGTTCAAATGGCTCTGAGCAATATGGGACTTAAGTGCTTTGGTCATCAGTCCCCTAGAACGTAGAACTACTTAAACCTAACTAACCTAAGGACATCACACACATCCATGCCCGAGGGAGGATTCGAAACTGCGACCGTAGCGGTCGCGTGGTTCCGGATTGTAGCGCCTAGAACCGCTCGGCCACTCCGGCCGCCAAAAAAAAGCAAGTCTTCTGGTCCCGACCGTATACCACTTAGGTTCCTTTCAGAGCATGCTGATGCAAGAGCTCCATACTTAACAATCATATACAACTGTTCGCTCGTCGAAAGATGCGTACCCAAAGTCTGCAAAGTTGCACAGGTCACACCCAATATTCAAGAAAGGTAGTAGGAGTAATCCACTAAATTACAGGCCAATACCATTAACGTCAATATGCGAAAGGATTTTGGATCATACGTTGCGTTCGAACATTATGAATTACCTCGAAGAGAACGGTCCACTGACACACAGCCAACAAGGATTTAGAAAACATCGTTCTTGTGAAACACAACTAGCTATTTACGCACACGAAATGTTGAGAGCCATTGAAAAGGGATTTGAAATTGATTCCGCATTTCTAGATCTCCAAAAGGCTTTTGGCACTGTACCACACAAGTGACTTGTAGTGAAATTGCGTGCTTATGGAATAGCGTTTCAGTTATGCCACTGGATTGGTGATTTCCCATCAGAGAAGTAACAGTTCGTAGTAACTGACGGAAAGTCATCGAACAAAGCGAAAGTGATTTCTGGCGTTTCCCACGTTAGTGTTGTAGGCCCTTTGCTGTTCCTTTTCTAAAAGAACGATTTAGCAGACAATCTGAGCAGTCGACTTAGGTTGTTTGCTGATGACGCTGTCGTTCATCGTCTAATAAATTCATCATAAGTTCAAAATAAATTGCAAAACGATTTAAAAAAGGTATCTGAATGATTCTAAAATTGGCAGTTGACCCCAGATAATGCTTCACCCACGTGTGTGCTAAAAGGAATCCGTTAAACTTCGTTTACGCGGTGTAAGTAAAATCTAAAGGCCGTAAATTGAGCTAAATTCATTTAAATTGGAAAGAAAATACAGAATCTGTTGTGGGGAAGGAAAAATGAAAACGGTGTTTTATTGGCAGAACACTTAGAAAATGTAACAAATCTACTTGAGAGACTGCCAATACGACGCTTGTTCGTCGTCTTTTGGATTACGGCTGCACGGTCTGGCGTCCTTACCAGCAGAATTGATAGAGTACAGTGAAAACGTTCAACGAAGAGCCACTTATCGCGAAATAAGGAAGGGTGTGTCACGGACATGATACGGAACTTTCGATGGACACCATTAAAAATGGCGTTTTTATTTGCGATCGTCGTAATAAAATAAAGGACATCAGAGCTCGCACGAAACGTGTCGTTTTTTCCGCGCGCTGTTCGAGAGTGGAATAATAGAGAATCGTTGTGAAGATGGCTCCATGTAGCCTCTGCCAGACACTTAAGTGTGATTTGCAGAGTATCCAGAGGTGTGTAGATGTATCTGTCAGAGAGAATTGCAGTTTTGTTTGTTTACATAACTGCCGATTATTCGTACGTGTACCAGGCTGCTTTGACTTCTGGCCGTTGTCGCTGGGTGCGTCAGTTTTTTTTTATTTTTGTTTTCAGACGACTCATCTAAATTGAAAATTAAACGGAAACAAATTTCGTTTTGTATGTGCTAAAAGAGAGGAAAGATAAAAAAAGTTAGAAACCTTGGAAAACTATCGCAGTAAGAAACCTGCAGCTGCAAAAATACTACAAATCCTAAGAAAACAGTGACAGTTCGGAACCTGTAACGTCGTAAAAGCGTATAGTATAAAGATAGCAAACAAGATATGGTGTTTTTGTTTTGCATATTTCATCATGTTAAAAAAAACGTTGACGTTGCTCAAAGCAAAATGTAGAATCGCGGTAACAGTGCCAAGAGGAAAGATAATACGATGAGCATGTGCTACTAATCTACCTATATTTGTAATAGCATTGAACAGCCAGAATTATATTTTCGCGCGGTGAGATGACTAGTCTTTATTAAGATTAATTAATAAGTGAGATGAATATAAAATATTCGCATGAAGGACGATTCCACCCAAGCACGAAGCGTATAGCAGAAGATTAGTTTTGATATTACTCGCTACTAAAAAGAGTAAAGATAACATTACCTGAAATCTGTATTCAATGTTAAAAAGATGAAGTTACTCGAAGTGGACAGTGTTTGTAACTGCATCCAAACATTTATCTGGCGTATATGAAGAGACTGATAACTGTGCCGACCTCTCCGACAGAAATGACGACAAAAGTACTGCTGAGTTGTTAGCATTATTGACAAAGCGGCTGTCACGTCTGCAAAACAATTAATTCAATTAATTTACATGCAAATGACAGGCCGTCATTAATTTTGGAAATGAAGCTTTTACAGCGATGTTATTAACTGCTGTGTTTCCCGATTCATTCCTACGTATGCTGTGGATTGATTCACACCCAACGCGTTCGTTGTTAAATTTGCACTCTGTGTGTGTTCGTAACCCCTTTCAGATTATATAGCTGATAATAAATATAATGAATGCAGTAAGAAACATGGAAAAAAATCTCTGATAGGTCTGTCTTCGTTTATAAGTAAATTCAGAAAGCTATTTCCAGTCCGAAGTTTTTAATTACTGGTTTTGTTACGTCCAAAAAGAAAGATACTTTAGGAGTAGGGGCACAAACATGCAAGATAATATCAATTCTCAGATATGCAATTAGATTTAACATGAGACGAAATTTTGTAGTTAGTGAACCTGAAGATTTACCTGTGTTTGATAACAAACATTGCCAATTGTTTACGCGCTCTCCGCATTACACTTCACTCAACCCCTATCCCTTCATTCCCTCACACACACGCGCACAAACACATACACAAACACACACACACACACACACACACACACACACACACACACACACACTCACCACACACACACACACACACACACACACTCACATTGATATAAACATACACGTGCATGTGTATCTACATTAATGCACCTATATTACTGATTTTTACGCTTCTTAATTTAATTTGAAGTTTATTATTGTTGGCATTAACTTCTGCGTCTTTTGATCTTATTGTAATGAAATGTATGCTGACATTTAAAGAATTTTACTGTTCCGTGACAATACAGACACTACTTGTAATTTATATTGTTTTAAGTGCACAAACGTCGTCGGTGCAGTGGTATAAAGTTTTGCACGGCAGATGTTACAGTGTTTTAATTATTGATAGAAGTTACTTTCCCATGCCACCTACACATGATGAACGTCTTCTCGATGTATACATCTACTCAGAATATAAAAGATTTTGTTTGGATTGTTCTGTGGATCTGACAGATTCTAATTGGCGCTAAGCATTTCGCTATCTACCCTCAGCCAAACAGGTTACCACTATCACCTGACCAGACACAGAAATTTAAAGCAGACTGTTACTAGTAAAAGAAAACTAAAGACAGACAAAAGAGGAAACCAGAATTATATTCGAGGAGTTGCTACCTTTAATGTCTGGCCGTCATATTCCTATGTACTCACCAATGCATCAGCTGTCTAAACGCCTTCTTACCTGTAAAGAGAAAAAGAAAGACGTTCTCTTAGACTGCATTACACAGTGTGAGACAGTAAATAAAGTTATCGTTATTCATAATATAAAACTCTTGCACAGCCGGAGAAAGATTTACGACACTTGCGAAAATATATAGAAATGTGTGAAGAAATCAGCTCCAGCGTACGTAAAAACTAAACATTCAAGTAACTTAAGTTGTACCTCCTCTTACCCCCCCCCCCCTTTCCACCCAATGAACACTGTGGTCAAACGAACATGGTGGGGGAGAATCAATTCGTTACAGTATCGAAGTTCAAAGAATGCAGTATTAGTTGTTTCACAATAATATAACTGTGCCCAAGCTAGCTTCCTCTATATTCATTTTCCGACACCTAGTGTTAGCCAGTGATTGTGAATTATCTCTCGACCTACTCCAGTTAAGGTTCCAGCCCCATGATGCCCTTTGCAGGTTGGTCTTGTAGACAGTTTCCCTGCTAACACGCTACTGACCTCATTACAGGCGTTTGGAGCTCAGTTCTCGAATTTCCTATCCATAGCGCCACTCGTCGTTGACATAAACTTATTTCATTTATCATTAGGTTTTTGTACATTACCCATTACGCTGCTTATGCACATATGTATTATGACAACTATAGTTGTGTAAGGTTTTGTTTTATTGTTTTATCGTACTTTTACCCCCATCCTGTGACCAGCCTCAAGGTATGTACGTCATTAGTTGATTAGCACAAGTTCTGGCATGATGTCTGCACTTGTTATTTGGCTTCTTTATACCATTTTTCCACCTCACTATGAACCACATATAATCATTTACGAGCTCTTTTTGTGTTAATGGATTCATTATTGTATTACGTATTGTTTTTATACTTTTCTAGGACCAGAGAAATATGCTGCAAGCGTCTTGTTGTTGACACTCGCAAATAATGCGGCAATTTTACGTATGTACTATTTCATATCTTTAAATTTTTCAGTATTTTTAAACTTTTCGTCCTTAATTCTAATATTCTTACCTAACTTGTACGTATTAGCGGTATATTTTTCTGTACAGCCTTCTGAAGAAGGGCACTAAGTTACTTTTAAGTAATTGGTTGCTGACTATTTCGATATAAAGAAGGAAGATTAGGTAATTTGAATCAATTAGGATGAAATAATGTATGGAAACCCACGAAGAGTAAGTAAATGTGCCTTGCTCCTTCTCATTACTGGTTCAGTTCATCGAGTGAAACAGTGAGCCACGGCGCTCGATATGTAATAATAGTTTCGGGTGGACTTTTTTCATTTACAAAGGAATGAATGTGTGAAGGCTGTAAGTCGTCGTTTAAACTATACCTTTACCGATGCTTCTTGGCAAAATTTTATAGACCAGTGCCCGTTGCTGTCTTGAACATTTTTGCTACAAAATATGAGTTGAGGTTGTTTCGTTCTGTTGTTAGTGAATAAAATAAACGTTATTTGAGGGGTTCTGTCCAATAGCTTCCTACACCCAGATCCTTGAATGCTACTTGTACCTACAATTTATCTGGTAATATATTTGAATCTCTAAAACCACAACATTATTTGGTCTGTTTATAAATTTTCTTATGTTTTAAATGTAACTGTCACTTTGGACGCTGGTAGCTTCCCAGTATTAAATATAGCAAATCAGCCCAGCACTTTGAAATGAGGTACTCGATGTCTGTTAATAACGAAAAACATTTTGACCACTGGATCAGATCAGTTATTGGAAATGAAAGACGGAATCCTACATCTGGTGGCTAATAGTAACAGCTCGCTCTCTGGCTGAAAGCTGCTGGGTAATTCCGCTGTACATCTCTGTGTAGCACATTCCATTGCTTTGTGAAACGCTGCACTCAGCATCACCTTTGCATTGTTACTACGTCAACTTGAGCTACACGGTAATTTACCAAGTTCGAATCATTCCTCGCTTTAGATCATGATTTGAGTATTAATAATGAGAATTGCTCTAGATGTTGCACAGTTTGGTTATTTCTCATGTACATTGTACAACACAAATATGTATCAGCGTATTTGCTCCGCAAGTCACTGTACAGTGCATGCAGGACTTGCCTTTCCTGCTGTACTAAGAAATGAAGTGAAAAGAATTACTGACAATGTACTTCTGTGCGAGCCCTAATATCTTGTTTCGCACTTACGGGCCGTAAAAGAGACGGATATTTGAGCTACCAGTATCGTTATGCAGGCTGTTGAAAACTCTGTTCCTACAAACTTCTTCAAAACCGTTTTTTATCACTTTTTGTCATATTTTCTGTCAGTTGACGCTCTAAATACAAAATTTAACATGTAATCTTCTCATAACAACAATATACATTTCTCATTACCTGACTCAAGGACAGAAATAATGTATTAGGACCATTTGCGCCTGACAATAGATCCACAGGTCGCAAATGCATCGTTTGATACAACAAAACACGGAGATTGTGAATGATGGCGTTATTACTCATTTTACCTGTAGACTAACACGTGGCTGTGTGTGCGTGCGTGTGTGTGTGTGTGTGTGTGTGTGTGTGTGTGTGTGTGTGTGTGTGTGTGTGTCGCTCCTCGCTTGTCCAACGGTTTTGTCCTTCGTTGTGGCACGCTACTTCGGTTCACTATTATACAACAAGCATAGACAGCTATATCACACGCTGAACCTTGTAACTGGTTTGAAACAAGCTGCAACGAATTTATGTCCTGTGGAAACCTCTTAATCTCAAAGTAAGAATTGTACCACACGAGCGCATTTATTTCATGGATGTATTCCAATCTCTGTCCTCCCGTACAGTTCTTGTCCTCCACAGCACCCTCCGGTATTGTAGAGGCTATCCCTCATGTCTTAACACATGTACTAGCATCCTGTCCAATCCGGTTGTCAGTGATTTCCACATATTCCTGTCTTCTCCGATTCTGAGGAGTATCCCCTCGTTCCTTGTCTTATGAGTCGTCCTAATTTTCGAAATTCATCTGTATCGTCACATTCCGGTTTTCCCACAATACATTTTCACTACCATACAATGCTGTGCTCCAAACGTATATTCTCAGAAATTTCTTCCTCAAATTATGACGGAATTGATACTAGTAGGCTTATTTCGGCCAATAATGCCCTCTTTGCCTGTGCTAGACGCCTATTTATGTCCTGGTTCAAATGGTTCAAATGGCTCTGAGCACTATGGGACTTAACATCTATGCTCATCAGTCCCCTAGAACTTAGAACTACTTAAACCTAACTAACCTAAGGACATCACACACATCCATGCCCGAGGGAGGATTCGAACCTGCGACTGTAGCAGTCGCGCGGCTCCGGACTGAGCGCCTAGAACCGGAAGACCACCGCGGCCGGCATTTATGTCCTCCTTGCTTCGTTCGTCACATATTGTTTTGCTTCAGTTGTAGCAATATTCCTTAACTTCGCCTACCTTTGATGTCCAATTTATGTAAATCTTGTTGATGGCGCCTCTCAAAACTTCCGCTTTTTTTCGATTTCCTTTCAGTATTAAGCATTCATTGGATAGTTCATTTCATTCAACTCGTCGTGTAATTCTTTTTCACTTTTGGCGAGGATGTGTAGAATGAACAGTAGGTGTGCAAGATTTAGGAAACATCAAAACGCGTTCATACGATTTGACAAACTAGGAAAGGCACTGGACAGTGTAAAATGGTGCAGGACGTTCAAAATTCTGGATAAAATACGTGTAAGCAATAGTGAAGGACAGAAAGAGAACTGAGAAATAACAACAAGAATGGAAAACCAAAAACTAAATGATCGGATTAGATTGGCTGTAAGACAAAGATTAAAGCTTTCTCCCCTTTAGCTCTACCTGTATGTGAAATAGGCACTGACGGGCATAAAAAAGAAACAGTTTGAAGAGTAGGATTACATTTCGGGTGAAAGAAGATTGCTGATATTCGCTGAGGCCTTGCTTGGAAGATAGGAAAACTTACAAGATTCACTGTACGAAATGAAGAGTTCGCTGAGCACAGCGAGTAGACCGAATGATGAAGAAACTGAGGAGCAGCGGAAATGATATTAGTGATAAAATTTAAATCAAAATTTACAAAGACGACATAGACAAAGCTATGGAATTCTAATACAGTGGAAGCAAATTAACTTATGACGGGCGAAGTAAGGAGAACATATAATTTATCATTAGTACACATTGACCTTAATTTGCGAAAGAAATTTCTCAGAATGTACGTCTAAGGCACAGCACTACATGGCAGCGAATCATGGGCTGTGGAGGAGCTGAGAGGAAGGGAATCGAAGCATTTGAGATGCGATGCTGTAGAAGGATGCTGAATAGTGAAAGGTGAAGTTATAAGAAACGAGGAGATCCTTCGGAGGATAAGCGAAGAAAGGAACATTCGAGACGCATTGATATGGTAGGATATGCGTTAATACGTTGTAGCGTTGGGATTTTGGTGGCGGTAACTGGAGCAGACTAGCAATGGAGCTCCGACTAACAAAGTTTCTTAGCAGATCACTCACCTGAGGATCTTCTCTCCCAGACGTTGGACTTCGGCTCTTCTGCAGGTGTTTCGTAGCCTAGTAAGAAATTGGTTTACAAAAGAGACTGCAGGGAAGCCGCAGACAATGAAAGTCGGGGTAATCTGGAGAGACATATATTCAGACGTTGGACTTCGTCTCTTCTGCAGGTGTTTCGTAGCCTAGTAAGAAATTGGTTTACAAAAGAGACTGCAGGGTAAGCAGCAGACAATGAAAGTCGGGGTAATCTGGAGAGACATATATTCAGACATTAACACAAATTCAGAGGTAGCCTCGTCACAACTATTCATAAATTGTTACACACTGAATGTAGCCGCTGCGCTAGCATACTTGCTGCAGGACAAGATGAAAGCGCACAATATCATTCACAAACCCGTTTTCAGTACGAAGACCAGTCCCCAGAGAGAGCACAGAAATGAAATAGCAGGTGTCATTATAACCAGAGAAACTAGTCATGGGTCACACTAACAGGAAAGTAGTCAGCCGAAACAGCTTCCTACGTTACATGCCCGTCTGCAGCGCTAGTATATTGCTGTACAGATGTAGCACTAACGAAGTCACAACATCGTAATTGCGGAGTGCTTCAGGAATATCACGAGTGGTTTCCTGATGGCTAAACCTATGTAGTTCTCAGGTCAATGAGAAGCACTAGCCATTAAATGGCGGTAAGTGCCCTACATTGAACTGCGCGAAGTTGACTCCACTACAAACTGCTAAGGAGTGGGGCTGGAGAGCTGCTCTTCTGTTATTTAAAGACTCGGTCGATGACATACAGTACACCTCCTCGGTACGCCAAAAGGTCCTCGTAGCCAACCTGGCCACCTGGAGTGGTACAGTTCCGCCCTTCCCGGTGGGTGCCCAGAACTGACGAGAATTCTTAGGAGTGGGGGAGAGCCATGTATGCCTCCGCCACGGCCTGGCTACAACGACGATTTGGAATAACGGCCAGAACAGCAAATCAGATTTCGCCATCTTGGGCGTTTCCTGTATTAATTAAACGGGAAATGCTGAATTACTCTGCCTCTACGTAGACAGTACCTCGGTAGTGGACTTGGAAAATTAATTTAATGGTATTAATTCAACGATTAAGTTTAATGAATTGTTAAATACTTATTCGACTGGTCAGAGGGAGGCACCAGTTTACTTCGAATTTTATATGGAGTTCGAATCTGCGATCAGAATTGAAGATATACTTTTATTTCTCTCTCTTCCTTTGTGGTGAGGACTGGTCTGGACAAATGCTGCGGCCTTGCCTCGTGCTTAGCAAAGTCACCACAATACAACGCCGAGAAATGGCTTTCATTATACTAAAGTGGAAAAACTTTAGTGAGAGAGCAAGATCGGAATAGGTGCTATAAATAATTGCGGATGACGGCTGCAGGAATTCCGTTCAATTTTCTTGCTTTTCAATGTTTTACTTCTGTAAATTGAATTACTCATATTGGACAAAAAGAATAGGAATGTTGAAATTCTATTTGAGAAGAGATTGAGAATATTCAGAATCACGCTAATCTAGACATAAGAGTCGAGAGATAAGTTGTAAAAACACCCACATGATTAGGCTAAGTTACTAGTACATTGCAATGAAGCTAAGGTTTTTAATAGAATAAGCATCAGGTACTCATGAATGCAAACGTAACAGAATACAAAATTAATCTTCGACAAGAGTTTCCGGCTATAGCTTTTAACGCTACTCCTAATGAAATGCATTTTCAGCCCTATCACTTCATTGAATTATTTGTATGTTTTCGTAAAGTAGTGTTACGCTTGGCAAAGAAATAATATTCACTTGACGTGGAGACATTTATTAACTTGTGAATTTCACAGGAAACCTACTAAACCTGCACGAACGGTATGTCATTATAAATTTAATTGTTAGACACTAAAATGAAGTACGTATTGCGATGGAGGTGTAGGAAATAATAGACAACGACACTTCTCTCAAAACACGGCAGAGCCGATCAGCAGTAGCACTCTTATCCCTCATATGTATCATACAGAGGAAGAAGTTTCAGGATGAAGCGGACAGCGGGAAATCTGCTCCGCGTTTATGTCAAGCGAGCGCGTGGGCGAAAGCAACAGATGGAGGCCAAATTGTATCAGCAGCTGATGCGTTTCCGCCCCTGGGGATGCGACGTCCTCTCTTATTCTGGAAGAATGGTTGGCGACAGCGTCGGGCCGGACTTCGGACTGTTTGTGACATCTGCTGTCACCTAACATCCGTACGACTTTATTTCTCTGCAGAAGCAGTGAGTAAGTTGGCATTCTAGTTTAACGTAAAGTCCTCGGCTATTTCCATACTTTTTCACTTTTTTTAAAGGAATATTGAGTTTGAAAAGGTCTCACGAACATTACTGAGTAGGTGGGACTCGCGCTACCATGTGACACAGGTAAATATTGACATGAGAAATGAGGAAACAGTCATTCTATCACCTTACCGTGTTTCTGAATCCAGTTTGCTGTTTTTAACACTCTGCCTTCTGCGGAACACAATGCTTTCTCCTTTTTTTCGTCGTTGCATAAAAATGTGTAGAGACTTAAGTGATATTTTCGGCGGGTCTCGTTTTATTTTAATGGAAGGTATACAGAACTTTGTGTGGGCATTTCAATTTCTTATGGTTGTTCGCCCGAAACTACATAAATTTTAAAGGTGGGATTACACTGTTTTATAGTTTTTACAACATTCCACCTAGAAAGTACTCTGGCCAGTTTTTTTATAATATTTTACAGTAGCAGAAAAGAGCTGACAAGAAATACAGACGTGTCGAAACACCTTTGGCAAAGAAAAGAAGAAAGGAAAAAACATTGTGCTTTGCAGAAGACCGCTGTTGAAAACCAAAATTGTAAACAGTTTGCAAGGAATCTTCACTGTTTCAAGATTGCTAATTAGTTAATTAGTTATTACCGTCATGTTCCATTGATAATTAGCACGAAATATCGTAATGATGTGGAACAAGTCATTTGACACTGTCATAGAGAATTAATTTATAAATGCAGCTACATGCACAACATTTGTATGTTTTTCTATTTAAATATACAGGTGTGAGTAGTAATTCTTGCCCATGTCCTTTTACACACTACAATAATAGAAATTCTTCTACAGAATAGGAGTTTTAAAGGAGAAACTTTTCCAGTTTATTTTCAGATTTTGCCTTGCTGTCCGTCAGAAGTTTTATATCACTGTGATATCAAAAATTTTAGTTGCAGGTTTGTGCCCCTTTTTGTGCTAAAACCTTAACGTGGAATAATGGTATTGGAATTGTGTATATCATTGTTTCTTTTAACTGCAGTGGCTTATTTACATGAAATATCATGAGCGAATAAATATACTGTGAAGATGTGGTAGAAGCACTACTACCTAAACAGATGTCCGCAAGTTGACAGTGCGTGAGCTCCCCATACTATTCTTACAGCACGGATTTGAGCAATGAACCTTTTCTTTCTTAAAAAAATAGTTAATCCAGACCATTATTCCATATGACACTGTTGAATAAAAATATACAAAATATGTCATCTTGATGATTTATCTCTCCCCGAGACTTGCAATGATTCTAAGAGCAAATGTGGCTGAACAAGTTATTTAGGGAGTTTTAAAATGTGTGTTTTACAGTTTAGGTTCTCATCAAAATGGAAATCTTAGAATTTTGAAGTTACCATCCCATTGATTATACACTTACACTAACGAACCAAAACATTATGACCCCTGCTTAATAACTAGTTGGTCCACCTCTGGAAAGCAACACAGCACCGATTCTGCGTACTATCAATTCTACAGTTTATTGGTAGATTTGTGGAGATAGGCGGTATCACATGTTCACGCACAGGTCATTTATTTCCCGTAAATAACATGCCGTTGATTTGTGTACGTGTTGGTAGCGCCCAATACGGTTCCAGATGGGTTCCATCGGATTCATCAAGAGAATATGGTGGCCAAGAAATCAACGTGATTTCCCTGCCATGCTCTTCAAAATACTTTAGCACGATTTTGGCTTGGAGATACGGACAATTATAGTGCTGAAAGATGACATCGGCGTTAGGGAAGACATCAAGCTAGAAACGATGTAGGTGATCCGCATCTGAAATGATGTCTTCGATTACGACAACAGATCGCATGTAAGCGCAGGAGAATATTTTCCATACCATGATACTGCTCCCACCAGCCTGCACTCGTGGCTCGGTGGGTGTTGGGCGCCACCGTTTTCCCCAATGACAGCGTTTGTGGAGACGATCGTCGACCTGGTGTAGCAAGAAACATGATTCATCCGAAGAGACGACACGTTTCCAGTGATCCATGGTCCAATCGTGAAGGTCGCGTGCCCACTACAGTCGTAATTGTTGATGTCGTTGGGTCAACAAGGAAATATTTAGAGGTCGTCTGCTGCTTAGTTCCTTGTTCAACAATGTGTCAAGAACAGTTTACTCCGAAAGTCTTTTGCGGCCCTAGCATTGTGGTCTTCCGTCGGAGATTCACAGATCGTACTTTACAGAGCCGATAAGCCACCGAACCCCACGTTCTGTGAAGAGTCGTTGACGTCCAACCATTTAGCGCGTAGGGGTAGTTTCACTGTCCTTCTACCTCTTTCCGTAGATGCTCACGACAGCAGCACGTGAACATTTAACCAGCATCGTAGTTTTCGAGATGTTCTCAGGCTGTGCGTAATCATCTGCCCCGTGTCCGCGTCGCTTGCCTCAACAGATTCCACATTTGTAGCCCGTATCACGCTAAGGTGATCCCCGCATCCGTCTCTTCTCCACATGCATTTCTTACCGCCCCACGTGCCTTCAGCACCACGAGGCGGCATCCAACTTCGCGTTGAGCAGTGGTCATATTCTTTCGGCTGTTCACTGCACGACTGGTGCAGTACCCCTACATGTGTAGAACTACAACTGTATGGTTCTCTTTCTGAAACTGAGGACGAGACCATTCGCTGAAAACCAGTGAACGATACTTTTAAGATCATTGTTCACCGGTTATTCTATTTCTCTACCTACGACTGGACTCATTATAACACTAGTGTCATCTGCAAAATATTTAATTCTGCTTGTTGTATATTAGACAGAAGATCGTTTACATATACGATGAACAATAGCTATGGCTCTGTAAACATACTGTACACGTTTTCTGTTCCTAGCAATACACAAAACACTTCATTTGTTGTGCTTTTGTGCAGCTGTGCTGTCTGTAGCTGTTTTCATGAGTACTTTATTGTAACAAAGACACATTTTTTTCTTCTTCGTCCACAAACATACTTCGACACCCTTGTATCATCTTCAATGGCGATCATTCTATTGTTATAATGTATTACACCAATTGTTTGGTATTTTCTCTGGGTCGGGCCTTAAGAGTATACACCTGGCATTTTGCTGTGCTATGACTGTTCAGCTGTTGCTGGATTCTAACGATGCGGCAGTACCGGCAGGCCCGCTTTTATTCGTTTCGTCGTTTTGACAGCATTTCACCTGTTACCTACTAAGTACTCGGAAAACACTTGCTTTGTTCTTATAACGAATGTTGCATTTTTCCGACTACTTTGCACAAGACATGCTGTCAAGTCACAGAACAGCAGGGCAACCTGCACGGTCCCAAATACAGTTTTCAGATGAGCAAACACAACAAAATAAATTTCTAATGTTTTAATTTCAATAGCTGAAACAGGAAATACATAAAACGGTTTGTACAATATTTTATAGTAACAGACTGAGAGACAGTGAGGAAGTTGCAAAGGTATAGAAGCACCTTTGGGAAAGAATAGGGAAAAAGGGAAAAATTTGTTTTGCCGAAGTTGGATTTCTAAAGCGACAAAATTATAAACATTTTACAATCAATTTAAACAGTTTTAACTTTTCTTCATTGTTTTGTGTCTGCAAAAATAATGATACAGAGTTTATATGAGGCATACAAGGCGTAATGACACAACAAATTGAAAGGTTATTTGACAGTCATTTGAAGATATTCGTCATTTGATATGTCTTTCTTCTTCGTATGTTCAGCTGTGGTTTCCGTAATTCTTGTATGAATATATTGTTTGAACATGTAGACATCTCTCACTATATGGAGAAACACATGCGGCAACGGCGTACAGAAAGACCTCAAATATAAATGTAGTACGTATTTCCTGAAGCTTTTTGTCTGTAGGGAAACATGGACAGTAAACAGTACAGATGAGAATAGAAGAGAATCTTTTGAAATGTGATGCTGAAAAGAAATTCTGATTACTAGGTGGGTCGATCAATGACAATGAGGCACTGAACTTGTGAGGAAAGAAAAAGTACGGGACAGCTTGACTAAGAAGGTATATATTGGCAGCGCAATGTAACCCACAAAATAAGGAATGAATGAATAAAATGGCATTTTGAATGTTAATTGTTCGGCATGTGGGACACTCAGTACTAAAGAGAGCAGGAGTAATTTAATGACAGAGATAAGTAGAATTTTTGAGATGGAATGAAACGAACTCCTACTGTCGAAGACAGCCCTACTACCAAACGTTCTTGTATTTTTAGGCAGCTGCACGGTGCATGCACGAGTGAGCGTGCTGTCCGAATGTACACTGGGGAAAGCGCACTATCTATTTTAGTTTGACCGAGTGCAGATTGCGATGGCTCGGAGGCGCGGCACGACCATTTCGGAAGCTGCACGACTTGTCTGGTGTCCGAGAAGTGCTGTGGTGTCTTCAACAAGTGGCGAATCCCATGTGAAACGCCATTCAGATGTCTTGGGGTTTGGCGCCTACTCCTCATTACAGATGACGGATGTCGTACCCTTAGCAGGCTGGTAAAACAGGACAGGCGGCGAACTGCGGCAGAACTAACATCATATTTTAATGCTGGGCAGAGTGTGAGTGTGTCTGAACACACATTGCACCGGGCACTCCTAACGATGGACCTCAGAAGCCGAGGACCCAAGCATGTGTTAATGTTAACACCACGACATCGGAACTACGACTGAAATGGGCAAGTATCGATTGGTACTGGACGTTGGAGCAGTGGCAGAGAGTTGCATTGTCTGATAAACCCTGCTACCTTCTTCATCAAGGGTGGGTTCGAATCCACCGTCTTCCAAAGGAAGAGCTTCTTGGTTCAAAATGGTTCAAATGGCTCTGAGCACTATGGGACTTAACATCTGGGGTCATCAGTCCCATAGAACTTAGAACTACTTAAACCTAACCAACCTAAGGGCATCACACACATCCATGCCCGAGGCAGGATTCGAACCTGCGACCATAGCAGTCGCGCGGTTCCGGGCTGAAGCGCCTAGAACCGCTCGTCCACCAGCGGCCGGCGAGCTTCTTGGTATCTATACCGCAGGACGGAGACAGTTTGGCTATGGAGAACATTCAAGTGGAGGGCCTAGTAGTATCGTACACTGTTCCACATCACGTACACCCCTACGTGACGATTATGATTCCCGACGGGTTTTGCAATCTTCAGCAAGATAATGCGTCATGTTGCAAGGCCAGGAGTATGATGGAATGGTTCAAGGAACACAACGGCAAGTTCCAACTGACCTGCTGGTCCCCCAACTTGCCGTACCTGAACCCGATCGAGCACACCTGGGATGTGATTGAATGTGACGTCAGAGCTCCATCCTTTGACCTAACAAGACATCACTGCTTTCATGCCAAGACGCGTCGCCGCTGTTATCCGTGCCGAAAATGGACGTACTGACTGTTAGCTAGGTGGTCATAATGTTCTGGCTGATAAGTGCTGGGGTCATCGGCCCGTAGACTTACACACTACTTAAACTAACTAATGCTAAGAACAACACACACACACACACGCCTGCGGGTGGACTCGAACCTCCGGCGGAGGGGTCGCGCAATCGGTGACATGGCACCTCAAACCACGCGACCACTCCGCGCGGCCAATACTCGACGAGAGTCATTCAATAAACAAACCTACTAATTTTTCTGGGGCCTTTGATAAATATAGGAATAGCGTTGATGCCATTATTCGTGCACACCGAAGTAACACAACTCGAGAAGTGGCTCCATACCTATCGGTAAGCGCTTGAACTAAGTGAGCGGCGAAGGAGGTATTCAGAAGTGTGCTCAACATGGGTTCCACGAACGTTCACACGGAGCACAGGATTCGAAGAAAAGCCACTTCATCTGAACTAGTGGATTAGTTTGAGGCCAACGGAGAGCCCATTCTGTCACGGATCGTTGCAGGTAACTCAGCGTGGTTGAATCACTTTCAGCTGTTCAACAGGTAAGAAACGCTGTTACGACAAGCTGGCGTAAGGCCATAGAACGTGATGGAGTGTATGTAGGAAACCAGTAGCGGACAATAGGGTGAAACCAGATATGTTGGTCAAACGGCTACCTCCGGGTGTCTGTGAGTAGTGCTGCCGTTGGCCTGATACCTCTCGAAAATACTAGGAGCCGCCACGTCCAGAGTTGTAGCTAATCGTCGCTAGTGGACTCCCGTTCGTGTTTTACCTTCTATAACTTTTTAAAGCTTTTGCTGAAATTTTGTCCAATGTAGGCGCTATTTGGAACAGTGTTTTGAGTAGAAACATCAACTGATAAGAAACAGGTAAGTAATTATTTCAATTATGCATGTTTTTCAGTGTATTACAGTGTTTATATGACGAACGTAATGTGGCTTAGAACTTTCCAACATCATGTTTTGCTCTGTTTTAGACTGTGGGGCAAAACCGGGCTACGTATTCTACAACAGAAAAGTTCCCAGAACCGTGAGATGAGTTGGTGGCTGCTACTGCGACTTCGAAAACGACATCGGGCAGACTGGTTGTGGTTGCTGGAACTTCTGGTAGTCCACAGTCATCCTCTGGGTCATCAACACTTCTGATGCCTGCTCCAAATGTTGACTTGCAAGAGTGTGCAGAACAAATCACCAATAGTAAAAACTGCAAAAGAGTAACAATGGCCTCCTCTCCATACAAAAATAATTTTGAAGAAGAAGGAAAAGCCAGAGACAACAAGAAGAAAGCGTCCAAACTTTCCGTGCGGAAGAAACAAAAGGGCCATTCTATATTGAAGGCGCAGAAATAAAAATTAACAGTTGGAAAGGTTATAAAAATTAAAAAATATCAAAAGATAAAAAAGTTAAAAATGAGAAGGTAAGATCTTCGACTTCATCAGGCGAAGAACACTCAGACTATGCCGGCATATTTTGGTAATAAGCTATGAGCAGCCTCATTATCGAGATGAGAATGGATCCAGTGTCTAACTTGGAGTAGATGGGCTTATGAGGCCATTGCTGAGGAAGAAGACAACCACTTCCTCTGAACTTGATAATGAGTGTTTTCTTATTTTTTTGGTAATATTTTGAAAATTTGAAGTTCTTTGTCAAAAAGTAGTTTTGACACTTAACATAGATTTAGTGTATCCCTTGGTAGTGTGTTTGAGAATACCTATAAGTTTTCTTTTTCTTTTTTTTCAGTAGAATAAAATATTTTCTTGTTTCAAAGATTCTTCCACTCATTTAAATGCGTATCCCGTTCTCCCTCACACGTGGGACAAAACA
Source organism: Schistocerca nitens (assembly GCF_023898315.1). Lineage (NCBI taxonomy): Eukaryota > Metazoa > Arthropoda > Insecta > Orthoptera > Acrididae > Schistocerca > Schistocerca nitens. The sequence goes on along the minus strand of NC_064617.1, from coordinate 418,030,545 downwards.
GTGTATTTTTTACCTACCACCATTGTTATTATGGTTAAGCTGAAATGATTTACTTTAAGCTGAGTCGCCTAGAACTACTTAAACCTAACTAACCTAAGGACATCACACACATCCATGCCCGAGGCAGGATTCGAACCTGCGACCGTAGCAGTCGCACGGTTCCGGACTGAAGCGCCTAGAACCGCTCGGCCACCGCAGACGGAGCAACTTTTTGATCACTGAAAAATAATTTTATGAAATAAAATAAAAGATACCCGTTTTTACACTACCTTTCCCTACCATACATATCATAGAAATATTGAATAATGTCACCTAATTCTGATTCCTAATAAAAAATGTCCTGACAAAAATATTGTGGGACATTATTGTCTGTAGACCCTCGTAAGAAAATATGCCATTCACAATGAATTTCAGCTGTATAAATTACACCAGTACAGAAATAAATAAACAGTCCATAAACACTCCAGCACACAGCCTCGCATTCTCACCGGTAACATTTCTCTAAAAACAATTTCAAAGCGAATTTTATGTTGGATAGCGGTTCCCGACAGTTTGAAAGCCATGGCTCTGAACGCAGGTCGGGCGGAATTGCTTCTCAGACGGCGAATTGACATGCTACAGCGGAACCGTCAACTCCGGCTGATCTATTGTGGCCTTGACGAGAAAAGGAAATATCGGTACCAGTTAAACGTGTGGCAGTCGGCCAACAAGCCGGACTGATGCTTAACGGTACTTCACGTTGTGACCAAAGGCGTTATTTTAACAACGACTATTATTGCCAGTAAAATATCTCTAGACGATACCTTTTAATTCAGTTCAAAGTGTACGTATTTTCAGAGCTATTTAAAAATAACTGTATGGCATGAAGGGGAAATAAATATAGCGGGTGTTGATGGCTCACAAGAAATTAGTTATATGACTACTTACAAGCAGTAACCGAGTGATGATATTCCTGTATTAACTTCATTGGGACATCAAATCATTAGAACAGTTAAAAATGGATAACTATTTCGAACACAATTGCTAGGACTGAATGTGAGTCGTAAAGGAATTATGATCATGACCGGGCGGCATAGATGTACGCAAATTATAAGATTGTAATTACATATAAACAATATTTCCTCGCCATTCTTTCAAAACATTCTAGCATGGACTGTACATTTCGAAATAAAATTTATAAACAATATTATCTTCCAGAATAAACAACATTAATTTACATCTCTCTCAAAACGACTGGAAATCACGACTCATGAGATCCCACGGTTTGATGGTTTAAGCTCCTTTCCAGTGATATTTTGCTGCTCTCTATGGCTGAGCCAGGAATGAAAAGAGAATCTTATGTCAATCTTCGTGGCTCATAGTTGTTGGTGGTGGGGGTGGGGGGGGAGGGGGGTGCGAAACCGAGATCTGAGATAAAGGAAGAATTTCTGGCTTTGTATTGAGGTAGCTCAGGTTCTTCGAGATGGAATGTGGCTCTCTCGCAGGGGATTCAAAGTTCAAAGTGATGCCTTTATCGTCTAAACTTATGTTGGTGCTATCACAGCCAGAAACGTCACCATAATAATTTACCATACGAATGTCCCTCTGTTGCATTTGACGAGTATTTTAATTGTTACTTTACATCCCCGTGTGTACCACAAGAAAAAAATAATGAGCAATATTAACATTCTCTCGATTCGCTTACTGTCTAGTACGTACTCATCAGTTCTCGCTGAATGGCTCATGAATGGCCAGCTGACTTATCGCCTTCAGTGCAATGCGAAGACTATTCTTGGTAAAGCAAGATGCATTAAATTAAACGACACTCCCTTCCCTAGTAGACGAAACGTACTACATACGTGTGTTTGTTGATGAATGATGACGTTTCACAGAAAGGGAAGTGGAGTTATAGGTGTACACACGTATGTTTGTTGATGAATGATGATGTTTCACAGAAAGGGAAGTGGAGTTATAGGTGTACAACAAATTAGGGGGTAAGAAAAGATTAAGTACTGGTTTTACATACGTGTTGTAGTACATTTCTTTATCAGTGAGTGAAATGTGCTGTAAAACTCATATAATGCCTCCTGCACTTATTCTAACAAGGTGTGTATCATCCACCACACTACCCCTATCATTCACAATTACGGAAGTGGAACCCGTTTGAAATACGCTGTTGTACACCTAGCTCTACCAACTTCCCATTGACATACTACCCGCAGGATAGAGAAAAAAAGTAAAACTGTAGACATCATAGTAAACCAATATTTGAGTTATTAGCAATAAAACAGTGGCGTAGAAATACGGGTGATAATGAGAATATCGTTACTGGATCTATTACGTGGACAAATTTTATGATATATTTACACGCACAGTGCGCGAATTCATTTATTACCGGTATTCTGTTTGTAATGGTAATGAGAAGAAAGTTAAATTACAATTGTATCTCCAACGGCAGATCGTTTAAATTTTTCTCGCTGTAACTGTTTTTCCTTTTTGATAAAAACAAAGTATACAGTTGTGGAGGAGGGTGAGGGGAGAATATTTTGTATTGCAGCGGTAGTACATTACATTAGCACGGAATTGCCCGCATTACAGACCGCTGGCACGTGTGCACGATAAAATACGCCGCATCGTGTGGGATCTGGCGCAGCCTCTGTTTCTGTGTGATACATACCGCTTCCCGGCTGGCAGCGGCAAATGTTTGGCCATCCCTCACACCGCTGTTGACTTTCAGCAGCACCAGCTGCGTCACGCCACACCGCGGTGCGACGCTTAATAGCTTTGGACGCGATAACGCCAATTGCTTGGCACCTGTTGAATCGTTGTGTAAAATCAAAGACTACAAACTACTAGAAAACTTGAAGACGGTGTTTCTTAAAGGCGTAGTCGACCGTTGCACATCACCAAATTAAATATAATTCTACAGAAATTAAGTACGATGAGCAGATAGGGTATTTATGTTGAATGCATAGGATATGGCAGACAAGTACGCACAGAATAAACGAGGATGGTTGATGTGCAGTTACCTGTTCGTAAACAACAGATTTCGGCTTCAGCTGTGTCCGGCATACCTTGGAATGACATATCTAATAATGTTTTAATGTTATTTAAAAGCGGTCTTGATCGCAGTCGATGTTAACTTGTGACCGGTTTCAGCCTTTTAACTACGGGCCATCATCAGAATTTGCACCATCTGTATGACGGCGATGGCGCCTGGCCGGCTGTGGATACCTCAGTCGCCGTAACTGTTATACATGGTGCAAACTCTGATGATGGCTGGTAGTTAAAAGGACGAAACTGTTCAGAAGTTAACATCGGCTGCGATCAAGACAGATTTTAAAAAATTTTATCACAATAAGATCGCTGTTCTCCGAAAATGTTATATAAAATTATAATGTTTTTCTACGATGTTTAGTTCTACGAAAGATAGTAATTACAATCATATTTAGGGGAAAGAATTCGTTATCAAGCAACCGAACAAAGAACAGGACAAACATGAAACTCAGTGAAGGTCTATATCGCACTTCACTTGACTGCTCGAAGAACAGATTCGTCACAGAAATGGTGAAGTTTCGACTGAATCAATCGTAATGAAAGGAAAAATGTAGAAACATTTTATTTCAGACTACACATCTTTTCTTTCTCTGCCAGTTTCGGTAGAAATAATGCGGAATTTATTGTGGAACATCGTGCAATTTTCCCGCTTCAGTCCACAGAGTTTTATGAAGTTCCTATAAGTAGCGACGCTATACGTAGTGCGTAATCTTCAAAATGGTGTCTGTAACGGAGGTGCGTTCGAAGCAGAGAGTTCAATTTCCTTGGGCGGAAAATCAAAGCATTGCAGATATTCATAGGCGCTTGCAGGATGTCTACGATCTAGCAGCGAACAAAAGCACGGTGAATCGTGGGGCGAGACGTCTGTCCGACCTCCGGCGTGCCAGCCGGCCGCATGCAGCTGTGACTCCTGCACTGTTGGAATGTACGGACACTCTCATTTGAGGTGACCGACGGACCACGGTCAAACAACTCGCTGCACAGTTGGACGTCTCTGTTAATAGTGCTGACACTCGTCCACTGATTGGAGAACTCAGAGGTGTGGGCTCCTGGGAGGCCTTGCCGCCTAACAGAAGACAATAAAGAACAATGAATAACCTACTGTGCGGAATTGTTTTCGCCTTGCGGGGCTGATCTGATCATCGTCACATGCGATGAAACATGGGCTGATTACTTTGAACTGGAAACGAAACATCAATCCATGGAGTGCTGCTACACCACTTGCCCTCCGAAGAAAAAGTTCAGAGGTGCGGCCTCAACTGGTAAAGTTATGGTGCCTGTTTTATGACTCTGAAGCGGCTATTTGATGTCCTCCCTCATGGTGCGGCCTACTCTGAAGTGTATTGCGCTACCATCAGAAAATTCAAGAAACTGCCTCGACGCGTTTGTCGTCACAAAAATGGGAACAAATGTATCCTTCTCCTTGATTACGTAATGTGTCACACAAGTCTGCACATCCTACTGGGGCTCACAAAACATCACCCTACAGCACAGATCTCGCACTTTGCAAGTTCTCCCGTTTGGCCCAATGAAGGATGCATTGCGCGGGAAGTAGCACGTGGATGACGGGGAACGTATTGTTGCAAGCTCCGACGTCGACCAGCGGGGTGGTGGTGGTGGTTAGTGTTTAACGTCCCGTCGACAACGAGGTCATTAGAGACGGAGCGCAAGCTCGGGTTAGGGAAGGATTGGGAAGGAAATCGGCCGTGCCCTTTCAAAGGAACCATCCCGGCATTTGCCTGAAACGGAAAACCTAAATCAGGATGGCCGGAGACGGGATTGAACCGTCGTCCTCCCGAATGCGAGTCCAGTGTGCTAACCACTGCGCCACCTCGCTCGACCAGTGGGGTGCTACCAGCAGTACGGCGATCGCAGTGAATGGAAATTATGTTGAAAAATAGGGTGTTCTGTAAGCAAAAGAGTGGGGAATAGTACGGTGTACTGTATTAATTACTAAACGCCCCTCGTACGATGTTTCAGTATATGGAAGACTGTAATTACAATCAGATTCTCAGAATGCAACTCATCATCACGCAACCGAACGAAGAACATTACAAATACGAAACCTGTCTGACAGTGCATGTGTACTTGTCATTTCACTCGACTGCACGAAAAGCAGATTCGTCACAGAAATGGTGAAGTTACGCCTATAGATCGACTGGGGCCGTATTCGTTTGGCTAACAGGTTGGCTCTATAGGCGTACGACTACGGCCGAACGACGAAACTCGTCCACTGAAACTGAGTAACATCTGACACACGTCAAGTCACAAGCTACTCGTGAGATATCTCAACCGAAGAAACGTAATGAGACCATTCCAAGTGTTAAATGTAGCACCAATGCAAAATGCTTTCAAGCAACTCTTTTCTGAGAGCGGACAGTCGGCAGAATAACGACTGGTAAATGGAAATTGCTGCAAAAAGTACTGAAATTGATAAGCGTGACAATTTTGAAATTATAGTCAAATGTGTATGCTGGTTACACGACATCGTAATTGACAAGGAGGAAGAACAGCCAGCAACCGCATCCACTTGCGGACTAACACAATCAACAAAAAGGTACGCTTTTGTCGGCGAGAACCGCGGTATCAGTGCAATGTACCACAAATAAGCTCATGACGCTTTTTTTTTTCAGGAGAAGTGCACGTGTGAAAGTGGTGTGAGTGCTTTAGAGGGTACTAAGTACATAGGATGACCGTATGCTTGAAGGTGCAGGGTTCTGCTTTGATTTGCAATACAGTTTCTGGAATATTTCAATGAGTCTTGTTGAATAGAGTGTTTGCAATCGGTTTTAGAAGTACATTAAGAGCAAATTATTCAATAGAGAAATATCACAGCTTGCTTTATGCAAGATCTGTATTGTATCTCTCACCATACCACACATAGGTGATCTACCAGACGTAGGCAAGATGACAGTGTGGTGCATCTTTACGGTCTACTACATTTCTTTGTAAATAATATTTCCAGAATTTTTAAGCTGTCATACTGAATATGAATTGCGTCACGTTCACACACTCAATAACTCTGATCACACAGTACTACGTTTTTCATAAGTTACTCTCGACACTCAATGTCCTCTGCAACATTCAACCATAGCTCCATCTTTAAGTCGTGGTGGTCATATCTTTTGTGTTGCGTATTCCACACTGATCTGTTCTCATTCGTAAGACTTAAGAGCTTCTCTACCTCCATAAATGGTAACTGAGTGTGAAACACATCCGACACAAGCAAAAACAGGCGCTCCGTTGTACCGACTGCATCCAACCAATCTCATTTCAGTGTGACCCGTTATTCAGTCGGCCGTGCACGCCCGTATGACGCGACTTAGTGAAGAGCAGTGGACTCATGCCAATGCCGCTATATCATGTCTTGGGAGGAGCCGGCCATGTTCGGTCGTAAATTGTCGTCCAACTAGTCGTACGAATACAGTTCCAGTCAACGCTCAGCCTTAAGGAAAGAGTCCACCCAAAAATGTAACTTTTCTTCTACTTGGCCAATTTCAACCGAATTTTAAAACCATGTGAAGATGTAGCAATCATGTAAAGATGTAGCAATGCTCAAGCTTTTAAGTCCAAAACTTCATTGGTGTTTGAGTTTTGAACTTTTAATATGATTTTAATGATACTTCTGAGAAATAATTTTAGTAGCTAGACCTCAATTTTTATATTCCAGATTTGTAGGTAAATTTACAAGAGATTTTCAACAGTTCTATGAATTCATTGTCTGTGAATTGTTATTAATTTAGTTTCGGTACTTTTTTTCAACTTTCAAACCCAACTTTTGTTCAATTATCGGTACATAAATGTGATAATAAAATAGACACTGTACATTTTCCATTACATTATGGCACAGAAGTATGTACATACATCTTTCTGCTATAATTTCATTGGGATTAGTTAATAATTAGGATAAAAAGTTGAGGCTGAACTTAGAAAAGTAAACTCACAGGAAAATGAATTTGAAAATTTTATTAACACATGAATCCTAGTGTATGACACATACTCATTAAAATTCACCATCATTACACTTTTCGCTTCCTTCTTCTGTAAGGCTTGTCCTTGTGATTTCTAGGCCAGCCTTTATCTCGAATTTTTCCTTCTCGTTGCTACATCTTGGGGACTGTTTGATCTGTTGTCGATCTCTCGATAGGCAGATCTCCTTCTGGGTTGTTGATAATAGTGTACTGGGACTTCTATTGTCTTCAAACATTTAATATTGAATTGATAAACAGCTTATACAAGACCAAAAGCATTTTTTTCTTTGTGACACATGACCAAACTGACACTAAGCAAACTTTCATTTGCATTTTGTGTCTTTCCGTAAGTGCGCCTGGCCACTTGTGCATCGGATACAAGTCTCTAATAGACAGGTACAATCTTGACGGATTTGGTAGCTGTCACTGTGCCACGGTCCCTTCGCGTAGTCAGTATTTCAAATATTTCTTAGATGTATTTGTAATTCAAGTACAGCCAAATCGTTTTGAGATGTAAGAGTAAACGGTGCAAAGGCATGAAATAGCAATTAAATTTTTCGAAGAAAGTGAAGTATTAGGGTGGAGTGTCTTTTCAAGTGATGCAGACAACGCGAAGGGAACGTTACGTAACTGTTTGCAGCATGTGATGTATAACACCGGGTGGCTACAGTTAATGTGCAACTACTCATGGAGGTCCAGTGTGGGCTGCAGATATCGTATGGCGGCAAAACTTTTTTTTTTAATTTCAGTCTATTTGCTTTCAGTTCGTACCCATGCTGCTAGCTCAATAGTGAAAAGACGATACAACAGTGTGTTTGAGGTGACTTTCGTGTCAGTAATGAAGAAGCGAATGTAGGGACAACACAATACCAAGTGCCCGAGCGGAGACAAACCTCAGACCCTTCCGGGAAGCAGCGAAAATTGGTGTCTGTGCCAATACTTAATGCCGAACCGATTTACACTGTAAAAAATATAGTTTCAATTTTGCTCACCAGATGCGTATCTGGCGCTGTAGAGCATCCCGTCGACGTCTCCGATGCTCGTACCAGTAAATGGTTTAGGCCGTGGTTAACATAAAAATCAACGTTATGCTTTTTCCACTTGTTTGACCTTTCCTGCCCACATTCAGTTCCTAATTCATCACGGATGGTAACGTTCAAAGCACCAGATTTTCACCAGGAAAATTATTTTATTTCCTACCTAAATAGGTTCTACATTAACGTATTAGAATATTTACCATGATCGCTGCCATATGAGAATTACTGCCCACCTCGCTGAGTATCTGCACTTTAATTAATATCACCCAGTATGATGGCCACTGTTGAAATCAGTTTCTGTGTTGTGAACTACTTTGCAGTTGTGTCGAAATAAAAAAGAAAAGAAGAAAATCAAAATTACCTTTAAGCCATTTTTTTCCACAAAAGGTTAACAGAAATAGTTGATAATTAGGCTCAATTTACTATTCTACTTCGATCAGTTGATTTCAGCCTCTGTAGCTACATTCACTGACTTTTTTAGAAGTACTGTTAATGCTCTGTTTCTGACAATATGGACGAAGCGCGAGAACACTGTGTATCCGCTCTGCTTCGCCAGCCAGAGGCAGTATAGGATTTTTTCTGGTAGAGCCGCGCAGGTCACATGTGAAACGCGTCGTACTCCGTCGAGCGCCCTCAGGGGCGGCGACAAGGAAGTTTGCTTCTCGGTGGTTTCCGGCCTGCTGGGTTACATCCCAGAGTTCGCTGTGCGTGCGGCATGCAGCTGCAGCTCAGTTTACGGGACGATAGCCCGCAGACAAGCCAGCCGAATCAATAACACGAGCCAAGCTGAGGCCTCAGATGCTGTTGCTGCTGCTGCCCCATATGACAAAAGACTTTCAGTTTTACCTGGGGCACGACGATAGGGTCACGAAGTACGAGGTCGTGTTGAAAGGTAATACTTCAATTTTTTAGTTGAAAAGTTAACATTCTAAGTTTTTTCTCTTCATGTCTACATATTTATTTCTCAACATAATCACGCTGGTGACGAACACACTTCTGTCGACGGGAGACCAGTTTTTTGATGCCAACACTGCAGAATGTTGACAGAGCCACAATCCTGTACTTGCACAGTTTTATCACTATTGAAGTGATGTCCTCGGAGGTGTTCTTTAAGCTTTGGAAACAGATGAAAACAGGATGGTTCCAAGTCGGGAGTGTATGAAGGATGATCGATGACAATGAACCCAAGGTGTTATGTCGTTGCGAATGTCTCGTGTGTGTGATCTGGCATTGTCGTGCTGAAGGAGAGAGTGGTCCTTATGAGGACGAACGCCTCGAATTCGAGTTTTCAGTTTTCTGAGATTCTCACAGTACCATGCAGATTTTCTGGTGGTGTCTTTATGCACTAATTTCAAATGCACAGTAACTTGAACGTCCCAGACCATTGTGAGAATGGCTGCCCCCTGATGTGCTGATGATAAGGTCTTGAACACTTTTGGCATCAGTGATCCTTTGTGGCAGAAATTCACTGACTCTCTCTCTTCTTCTCTTTGTAAAAACGGTGGACACGGCATTCATCACCTGTCAGCTACTGATGCCGATACAATCATCGCGGTACACGATCTTCATTCTTCCATGGATTCCAATTGGAGGTACGTTTTTCTGAGGTTAGAAACTCGATTACAGCAAGCTGTTTTCGCTACAATTCGGAGTTCTCTAATAACAGACGGTTGCGGGTAGATCGAACGAGTAATACGCATGACACGTAAAACGTTAACTGACATTGAGAACAGATTTTAAAAAAAATCAGAGACATTACTTTTTAGCATGATCTATTAAGGTGGCAAAAACGACTACTGACAAAAACTTATCTGCTATCACAACAAACAATACAGGCCACAAATTTGAAATCAGATGGTATGACGTGAGCCAGGTTTAGCTTACTCCTATTTTTTGGGTACAACAATCAAGCTACTATGTTTCAATTTTCCCCTACATGGATATGTAGAAAATAGAGCCGAATTCACACATCGGCTTCTTATCCACTGCTAGTGTGTCACTTAACCAACGTTGTCGTGTATAATGCTAAGCTCATCGCCTGCAGAGAAGACCACAGTGAGCGCTGTGGAGTGCTGTAGGAACGATATCATGAGGCAATATAACCCTTCACATTTGGATTTGGCATAAACCATGTAGCGAAATAGCCTGCATATGCAGTCGGCTGTATGAAATCAACGCTGTAAGATGGATCGACTTGGAGACGTGACAGGATGGCAGAAACGAGTCTCTAATTGCCCGTGACAGCACTGTGAATTAAACTGCTCCATTTGGTATGTCAATGCCGACCCTCTAACGAATCAACAAGAAATGGTATACCACACGCAACCAGGTAGACGATGGTCGATAGCGACCGTAAAAAATGTAATACATTGTCAACGACAGTTGGGTTCGAACCGGATATGAACTGCTATTGTCAATGAGCGCAAATCGATCTCAATCAGTTTATGAGCGAACACTGTGAAGATTATTATATGACTACACAATTGAAGAACACTGAGTGGAAGCAGTCACCTCCATAAAACATCATGGAGGATGCTTGCGGAGCGAATAAAAGGTATAACTACCGTGTACGATGGAGTTATTGTCAATCAAAAAATTACCAGTACGAAACTTTAGTGAAACTTCACTGTTTTTCATAATAAAAACAGCCCACTTAGTAGTAGCAGTCCAGCAGCTGATATGACGAATCCATACCTCGTACTATGACGGTCCGAATTTTTCGGTTAATCAAAACTGAAACATATTTTCTGTTTTTATTTGGGCGATTTCTTGTGTTTCTTCCTCTCAGACAATTGCCAAACTAGTCATTTCTTCACAAACGGAACACCCACAAAAAATTATCTTCATTCTCAAAAACTTTGCAACCTTTTGTTACACACGTGCCACAATAAAGTGCTGCCAAGTCCAAAGACAATCTTACGGAAAATGTAAAGAGTCAGTCAGAGCCGTGCCGTGGTTATCCTGCGCCCTTGGCAGAACTGCGGCATTTGCCTCCACGGGCCCACCACTTTTCTGAAACTTTTTCTACACATAATTAGGAAATTATGTAATTCCTACGGTAGGTTTAATAAAATAGAAGCGTTTTTGGAAAATGGTACTTAAGTTATGTCAACGAAAGATATATTTCAACAAATGAGCTATTTCATTGCAATGAATGAATTACAAATTTTATATACTTTCTAAAATTACTGAAAGTAAATCACAATCACTATCTCATCGTTTAAGGCAGCTACTGTATTTTATTGAGATATATAATTAATAACTGATTTTATTTTGTCCTCAAAAATTATTAAGTCAAAATTAGAGATTATGGGCTAGAATGAAGTGGTAAAACCACATTACTTTCCATGAATTGAGTTTTTAATATAATTCTATTTCCCATTTCCCTTGAGCGAAGGAAATCCATAGATCTCATCAGTGAAGTGAAATTTAGCAGCTGTGTCTTATCCTATAGGCAAAATAATTGAATTTCATCTCGAGACGACCTAAACAGTTTCTTATAAATTTAAGTTGTTGAAACTGCGTTGAAAAAATGCTGCAGTTACTGGACTTTTTCATAAACATCCTCGAAGCTACTTCGATATTTTGATAAGCATCACGTAACCCTTTCTCCAAAAGAAAATAAACTTGAAAGTATTGAAATGGGAAGCAATGTCAGTGTTCTTCACCAGCTCTTACTGCTGGAATTTGAAAGTCACTGTTTCATTACTTAGCTCAGCTGTAACGATATTTCCACTATACTCCTGCCACACCTCGGGTGACGCCACCAGCAGTCGACCACATGTTCGCACTGAAAATGGCCCCTGCGAAGTGCTGAAACCGGTCAGCACAAAAAAAAAAAAAAATCGCGATTAAGACTGTTTTCTTAATACTGAGTGAAAATTCGACAACCGAATCATATACCACGTCCAAGCAGGGTCTACATCTTGAAAAACCTACTATGGAGACGCAAAGGGGAAAAGGGATAGTGGAAGTACAAGCTTGCACCATGGAAAGAAAGTACTGCTACAAAGGCAGGGCCCCATGGTAGCCAAGCATGTACATACAAAAGAGTTGTGAGCCCCCTGGAGTGAATCGCCTTCTGCTATCCGTGAACGAATCGCAGCCAGACCCAAACTTTCGTACATGAAATGTATTCGCAGTTGTGAATACGAAGATCCATCAGCTGCATAAGGGAGTGACGACGGTGAAAATTTGTGACGGACTGGAGTTCTCGCCCTGATTTCTCAGAGGAGAGGACATTGTAACTGAAAGTCGATGGTCCGTATTGGCTGATAAATTACAATATTGCAGTGCTTCTGTTATTAAGGGGTACAATGAAATGTTCTTTCGGAAATACGTGTCTAAAGGAACAAGCACTGTAGCGATGCAGCGACTACAGCCGTCAGGAAATAAAATAAGTGTATACACAGTTGCGAATATGAACAACCATCAGCCACACATTGGTATGACGACAGTGAAAATCTTTGTCAGACACGCTTTTCGCGAGCGGCCGCCTTTATCGCTTTCACCCTCCATGCACGAATCACGGGCAGACCAAAATGTCCATATGTCGATGTCCATGTCTCACGAACTGCATTCTTAAGTCGTGTATATTCCCGACCAGGAAGGACATATTTATTGACAGTTGAATGCCTGGTATTGGTGAATAAATACCTAACAGATGAGCGTGCTTGATTAAGAAATTCGATGCAATGTTTCTCAGGGCATGCATGTATGTCGGAAGGAACGATGCCTCATACTTCTTAACAATAGAGGCACTCGCATTTTTATGTGAGATCAGATTACCTGTTCACTTAATGTTGTATCAAATACTTTAAAGTGTTCTAGCTTAAACCGTTGAAACGTCCCCTTTGAACCATTATGCACGACTGTGCTTAAACTGACGCACAATATTTTTAGCGCAACGCAATCTGACTTTCAATAATGGCCCTGACTAACATTAACCTGTACTTTTCACAAATCACTTACCTCACAAAAATCTTGGTTACTCCCACTACTGCAATACAGCTGCGCCACTACTGCCAGCTAAATAAAAGATTCAAACTATGGAAGGCACTAACTACTGATAGGGATAGTTAGCAAATGAAAGATATTAATAGAGAACAAACAATGTATTTACCTTGATATCATCATTTATAAATATAGCAGTTCATGACAAATTTCAAAACTCCGCCATCTCTCTCCCCACATCCACCACTACTGGCGGCTCACCTCCAACTGCGCAACGCTACGCGCTGTTCGCAGCCAGCTGCCTAACACTACAATGGCGAGTATTACAACAATGCAAAGCAGCCACAGACTGCACACAGCACAGCCAGTGATTTTCATACAGAGGTGGCGTTACCAATAAAAAAACCTAAACAGCCTACTTACACTGTCACATCAGTCCCCAGCGCGCAGAACATGAACTTGAGTTAACTGTGAAGGCGCCAGCTGTATAAACCAAGCGCTCTGTTGACATACAATCCATGTGACGCCAGGTTTGCTGTAGTCATTTCTTTACGATGCTACTCGGACGAAATGACGATGACAACAGCGTGCGATTACACTCTCCGGCGAGCTGAAGGTTTCACTCCGCGGAAGGAGGATAGGAAAACGGGTGGTAGGAGGACAAACGTCCGTCTCTGGTTCATTTTTAAATCGTTTTCCTTTTTTCTTTGGGTTGTTTTGTGCCCCATTTATTCCTGCGAGCTTGGCGGATGCCTGTCTCGCCATGAGCCCGGTAAAACCCTGGTGCCAATACGTTTCACGATCTGGAAGACCCCGAGTAACATCATACAGCGGAGACCAGTACGTGTGGGTACGGAGTAAACATGCGAGGACTCGTACAGTGCGTGAAATTCGCGAGGAAGTAGATAATATAGAATATGCCAGCAGCTCCAGTCTCTGCACCAACAGTGCAACGCCGTCTTAGTGAACAATGAGTAAAGGGCTGCATAGTTTCCAGAAAACCATTATTACGCTAGCAGAATAAGATGAGAAGATTGCAGTGCACTGAAACATAAAAACTAGAACTTGCAGTAGCATTCCCAGTGTTACAGACGGACGAATCAATGGTTGAAGCGTTTAAAAGCCATCGTTGAATTTTTTTCGTCAACTTCATGGGGTGCATATGAAGAGTCAATGTGTAACCCCAATAGTGAACCATGGGAAGCTCATGGTGTGGGGATGTTTTGCGCGTGATAAAGTCGGTGATCTAGCGAGAATTGATGGAACAATAATGAAATGATATCACAGGATACTGACAGCAGTGCAGTTCCATCTGGGAAGAGACTTACTGGTTGTGAGGTTATTCTACACCTAGACAATGATCCCAAACATGCTTCCAAATGGAACAGTTAAGAGAAATATGGGGAACTGAAGAATGTGATATGGCCAAGTCAGTCACCTGACCTACATCCCACTAACACTTACGTGATGTACGTGACAGGAAGGTCAGAAAACTGGTGTCATCTACTGTTGAAGGTGTGCAGAATAATTTACGGAAGCTTTGGACTGCAATCTCAGAAAAAGAACTACAAAATATTATGTCCAGAATGCCAAGATTTCTGCAGTTGTCCTGTGGGGGCATACAATGAAGAAGCTAAAATCTAAATCATTTTGCATTGTGCCTGACGGCACACAGCGACAATTTTTATCTCGTTGTCTGTTTAGTTTGTGCTATGTGTTTGTACATTGAAACGAAGTATATAGTTTTTATCATTCGTGATCGAGCGTTAGTGAATTTCGTTGTTGTAGACCGTCGAAGCATGCAATTGAAACGTGAATAGTGTCAGTAAAATTGCGAGAAACGAGAACTAGCAAGCGAAAAAATGGCGGCTTTAAAAAATGTGTCGGAAAACGCACATGTTTCGTAGTTCTGGACTCAGTGTGGTACACTTTAGTCACCAAAGATTAAAATTTTCACTCAATCCCACAGACATGGGCAAGAGGAAAATGACGTTATAAGCTGCTGCACAAGATTTTAATAGTTTTTTCCAAGTTTCTCCCGGGGGGTGATGTTAGTATCCCATGAGATTGTTCACAGATTCTTGTTTGAAGCACAAGAATATTTTACGTTGAAGGTTGGTACGAAAGTTTACGCCTGCCTATCACCACCCAGATGTTTTCTATTAGGGGCAAAGTAGGCAAGCCAAGAACCCGTCCATTCCGTAAGGAGTTCGTGAAAAACTGCTGTGTGAAGACTTGCAAAATCCTGCTGAAGCATGCTATTTGCCATTCTAGTCATGACGGGAATGAGAAAGGGGTTTGCCGCTCTTGCCATTTATTGGTGAGCATTCAGCCTCCCTTCAACAGTTACCAAATCGGTACAGTTGTGATTGGCAGTAGTTCACATAACAAGAGTCCATGAGTTGTTTGGGTCTCCAGAATGTCTCCTTCCTGTTTTCGTACATCAAGTCTTCTGCCTTCTCATGCAGGAATCTCAGACAATGTTTCAGTTGAAGCTCGATCCGAATAATGGAAGTCTCTGTTTTGTGTGGTACTACGTCAGCAGTAAAAGAGACATAGTACCTGTAGATGTCAACCCCTCTTCCAGGAATGTGTTACCTGTGGTCTTTGGCGACTTCCTGTTACTTCCGTTAGCATCATTCTGAATGGACCGGTGCCCATACTACTTAGCAGATTGGCGTTCCGAGCACAGGTCACCACACGCTCCCAGCCACTGCACTACAGATACACTCTGTAGGATTTGTCGGTGCTTTATTCCCAAGTCCCTCATGGCAATTATCGACTTTTGTCAAAGTACGACCGCTAGTGACACGTCACACGTGTTCTTCCCCTGGCCTCTCTTTGCTACGATACTCATTTGGAAAGTTTTAGTAACGTTGCACACACGCAGCAGCCGTGATGTATTCATTCATCTTGAAGAGTGGCTTTTGTCGGTATTCAAAATACTACAAATAAGCTCGCTCAAAATGTGATCAGCCTATCCCATAGACATGTGCATAATGGAGTATCATTTCGGAATCGTTCTGTCATGCAGTTCACGGTATAATGCTTTCCATTTCCGTGAGTGGATATTCACCATATTCAGTTTAAAAGATCTGTAAATCCATGAAAGAAACGTAAGAATGAAGATACGTTGTAACTATAATTTTTTTACGATTATTAAAAGGAGGAATAAACGGAAAAGATGGGAAGTGAAAAAGTGTGATAATAAGAATTGTAACAGATGAAGGATTTCTCTAGAAAATACGGAATTGATGCTCCCTCACATTACAGGCTGTGCCAGCTGGGCTTAAATGCTTTATGACAGGTACATGCATTAGGTGTCTTTAAGTCAGTCTTTCTTAAGTCAACATACTGTGTGCAGTTGGTCAGTTTCTGCGCTGCAGACACACAAACGTGGAAGATGTAGATACTCCAGTGTGAAACTTCTTGCGAGATTCTCGGCTTGGTATGAGAAAATGTAAATAAGTCGTAAATATTTATCACACTTGTGGGCTTACTACATCAACGTTGCATTCAGTTCACGAAGCTAGGGAATGTGATGCATATTTTACAGACTCTGAAATCTATATCGTGCGGAGAAGATGCTCATACATAGTTATGGCTCTCCGTATTCTTTCTGAGTGAAAATAAGCACACGGAAGAGTCGGAAATGTATTAGTTTCTCTCCTGCCTTTTTCATCGTTTTATATTCTGTTGAGGTACAAGACAGCTAGAATTTCTGGGTCTCTCGCGGTTTGTAGAGTCGCTAACGTAATTCCTCACACGGTACTGGAAGCACAGAAGTCTCAGTAAACAAAGGGTGCGCAAAGGAACCGTTTGCGAGATAGTTGTGACTTTGTGGTTACCAGCCACCATTGACTTGATTCTGTGCTAATGTCATACCACCTACGGATAGATAGGAATACTGTGTAACATTAAGGGAAGCTTTAGAAGAAGTGCAGGTGTTCTGAATGAACACGAAAAGTGTAACATTGGTGTACTACTTCTTGTAGAACGTCCTCGAAGTGTCATCATTATACCAAGATGCAAGTCAGTATGACTTGGTGTTGTGTGATGTCCTTAGGTTAGTTAGGTTTAAGTAGTTCTAAGTTCTAGGGGACTGATGACCATAAATGTTAAGTTCCATAGTGCTCATAGCCATTTCAAATATTTTTATTTTTTATTTATTTATTATTATTTTTTTTTTTTTTTTGCAAGTCAGTACCCAAATTCTTTCAAACTCTCCTGGATCATTTCGAATTTCTTAACAGGAATTGTATTCAAATTCTTCAACCATGTTGACCGGAGTGGCGAATTCTGCCCCTATCAAAGAAATTCATGGGGTTCAGGCCACGGCAAAGGTCATCCTCAACCAATCCTTGTTTGACCATGTCGGTGCGTTAGATGTCGTCTCACCACAGTACCTAAATGTGCCCGTGCTACATTATGCATGTTGCTCTATCGGAACATCCTAAGGCAATCCTGCAAGATGATTCTGTAAAAACCGAAAGTAATTCTGTCTGTCGAGTTTGTTCAGTAAAATGTGCGGCCCAATAGAACGATCAGCCAGTAGCCCTAAACACACATTCAGTGAGAAATGTCGCCGTTCAAAATGGTTCAAATGGCTCTGAGCACTATGGGACTTAACTTCTAAGGTCATCAGTCCCCTAGAACTTAGAACTACTTAAACCTAATTAACCTAAGGACATCACACACATCCATGCCCGAGGCAGGATTCGAACCTGCGACCTTAGCGGTCACGCGGTTCCAGACTGTAGCGCCTTTAACCGCTTGGCCACACCGGCCGGCTAATGTCACCGTTATGGAGACTCAAGTACAACATGTAGGTTGTAGCCTAGATGAATCCAAGCGTGAGAATTGTGATACTTAAACACACCAATACGGGTGAGCCGTGAATCATCCATCTATAAATAATATATTACCGTCAAACGTAGGGCTGACTATAGCCTGTTGTTGTATCTACCGATAGAACGTAAGTCTATGACCGAAGTCCGCCTCACTAAGACATTGAACTCGCTGGAGCTGGTACTGGTACACTGCACTGTGATACATTACCCTCCAAACACTACTATCTTTATTTTAGGAATTTGTGTGACAAGTCTCCTTGTCGAGATTTCTGGAGAGTATTTCTACTGCTTACCACTCCATATCTTTAAGCACAGTTATAATTCGTGCATACCTACCCACTCCTGCTGCATGTGCAAAGTTTCCAGTTTCGCGAAGGCGTTGATTCACCCTTCTAACATTCGACTCCCGTGGTGCCTTAGGACAGGTTACGCTTTCTCCGTACAAGCGTGCTGTCATTCGTGCTTTTGCGTTAGCCCTACGACACAGGAAATGCGTATCCACATTCTTCTCGTTACTGTAATGTTCCATGTTACCACCAACACTCATGGAACACAAATGACGCACTGCAAACAACTGACACGAGTGGCACGTGTATACTTGTCGTATCCATTCTGTTTACAACGCCACGTCTCAAAAATGTAAACAACGACAACACCAGGGACCGATAAGCGCCGTTTACATACAATCACGTCAGTAGCAGCTGGT
The DNA here is from genome assembly GCF_023898315.1 of Schistocerca nitens. NCBI lineage: Eukaryota > Metazoa > Arthropoda > Insecta > Orthoptera > Acrididae > Schistocerca > Schistocerca nitens. The sequence continues at coordinate 418,011,992 of NC_064617.1, read as the reverse complement.
AATCACAAAGTCGCCATGATCTCGCTGACACTTTCTTTGCGGACTTACGTTTACTGAGTCCTTTTTGCTTCTAGTATCGTGTACTTTCAATTGCATGCGTTTACGTCGTTAATAGTGATACAACCCGTATTAAAATTTATGTCGGGCTCAGGAGATAAAATATATAATTGTAAATAGATAGTTAATCTTACCAACCTGTAAAAAGTAGCAAACGCCCATTTTGAGCTTTGTTTTTGTATGTTAACCAAAGAAATAAGGAAAAGGAGATTAAATACAAAAACAGGCTTACTGCAGTAATATGTTCGACGAGCTCAATAACGCTTTCATAATGGATCCTATTTAAATATGTGTGTCCAGAAAATCACACAGGAATGTTGTTTCTCAAATACTACTATGACATCTTGTTCCTTCTCCAAGACAGAAAATAATTCCATTACTTAATAAGGATGAGTGGCTTCTTCTCCTCATTTAATTTTAAAGTTTCTGAAATTGGTCGAGATTAATTTTTCTGATGTCACGTTTAAGGTCTCTGTGATATACTTCCAGATATTATGAACATTTTATTTCATTGGTTTTATTTTTGTATTTTAACTACCCTTACTTGACAAGCTCTGATCTCAGATGCGAGCACATTTAATAATGTATACAATGATGTGGGTTGACAGCATATTTTCATTGGACAAACGTCAGGTCGCTTTTTTATTTGGTGTCTTCCCAATGTGAAATATTAGTTAGATGTATTTCTGAAAAACCACGGTCAAGATCGCATAAAAGCGCCTTTTATCGCAACTGGTTGGCTGTTTTGTATTTATTTACTGATCTCTAATGGTTGTTGAATCGAAGCCATGTTCAATATGTGTGAAGGTCTACAAGACGTTGCATACTGCCTTTTATGAAATAGAAAGACTACTTTCCTAAGAAACTTTGTCTTTGATGTATAAGATCGTTACAAGTCCAGACTCTCGCGAATTTTCTTGCGTAACAGGCTATAGTCAGACTGGTGCTACAGTTGGCAAGAGTAAGAAAGACAGGAAAAAGTATTACTCACTTTGGAATTAATAATATTTTTCAAAGCAGGACATTTCTTCGTATTATATTTCAATTACTGGGGAATGACATGTCCTTTTCGAATAGTATGACTTAATCTCCACTTTTTTTTTTAACGGCGTAGTAGACCTCTCCTTTACCTAGTCAACGTGTGAGTGGCTATATCAACCAGAAGTATTATGTCTGTACTTTCTGAGAAGGTGATGGTCTTGCAGGAGAGCTATGTAATACGAGACAGGTACTATTTTCATCGAATCCGTAAATGAGACAGTTAATCTTGGCACGTAACTGCGGTGTCCGCAGATGTAGGAGCGCCAAATTCTATCAGTCAATAACAGAACTGTGTGGAAGGGCTGTTTAAGACTACTCGGGCACAGCGAGAACCAAGCGAATAAATGCGGAATTTAACACGCTTAACAGGCCGTAGTTCAAAGAAGAAAGAAAAATGTGTTTAACGACCAGTCGACAACTAGGTTATTGGAGACGGAGTAGAAATGTCTGATTAAGGAAGGATGGAGAAGGAAATCTGCCGTGCCCTTCCAAATAAATCATCCGAGCCTTCGTCTTAAGCACTTAAGGGAAATCACACAACACCTAAATCAGGACGGGGGTTAGACCTGCCCTCTTCCAGTAAGGTAAATACTCAACACTGCCGTACGCTATTTTTCTTGTAAAGAGAACATGTAGTTCATTATTACACCCAAAACCGCCGTTTCACTATGCTGTAAGGAACCACAGTACAACTTGTCGAAGCCAGACTACTGCATGATGTTGAAAGTGTACCTACTAGACAAGAGCGGGAATCAACAACTATGCCGCATCTCACACTCACTGCCAGCGCGCCAGTTGCCCGCTAGAACTCTGAGGCAGTGCTACTGCCTAGGCTGTGTTCATGAATAAGCTTTGGATTCCTTTCCGTTAGGCGTAGGGTTAGATGACACACAAAGAGCGTTCGAGAAAGGAAAATAGTGTACAATTTTATCGACATTATCCGGGAAACAATTGTAAGCTACCGATAAATTCTGGTGAGAAAAATAAGAATGGAAAATCCCGAATGACTTGGTCAGATAAAAGATGTGTAAGACAGAGATGCAGTCTATTGCCACTGTTGTTCATTCTATACTTCGAAGAAGCAGTAGATGGAAGGTTCATGAAGGGTTAAAAAACTCCAATTTAATGCACAGGATAAGAATAAATTCTTGCTCTTTCATCTACCGTTTCGGTCAGCGATGACCAACTGATTAGATGCGCTGACGCGTATTCAAGACAGGAAGAACTGCAGGACTTGTATGGAACGAACATTTATGTGAGCAAATACTATGGACTGAGATAAACCGAAGAAGGACAACAGTATTGCAGGCTAGCAGAAATAAGCTGTAAACATCAATCTGAGAACTTCGAAGGAGACGAAGTGAAATGTATTCTGCTTCCATGGAGGCAAATAAAACGTGGCTGGCCAGCGAAGGAGGCCATAATAACTAGACTATACAGGCAAAGAGGGAGTTCACGGCCAAAGAAATTCAGCTAATATCAGACGCTAGCTTAAATTTGAGGAAGAGTTTTCTCATGACGTACGTTTGAAACACAGAATTTTATGGAAGTGAATGATGGACTGTGGGAACACCGGAAACGGAGAGAATCAGTTTCAGTTGTGTTCCTGTAGAAGTTGAAAATAATGTGGAAGAACCAGTGAGGAGAGGAGAGCACCGTGAAAACACTACAAGAATAAGGGTGAATTAGAGGACATCAAGGAATAACTTCCATAGTACCCTATAAAGCTGTAAGACGTAAAAACCAATAGGAATTTGTCCAAAGTAAGTAGTATGTGAGGAGGTTGAGTGCAAATGCTACTCGCAGATGATGAAGACGCGGAAGCGAAATTCTTGGCGGGCCTCATCAAACCAGTCAGAATTTTTATGACTTCGGCACCACGTTTTTCAGTTACAGCCACATACGTCACTGATGGGTGAGCGTATTGTTTTGTTGCTGACAGGGTTCGTGGGTGCGCATTCAGTTCTGCAGTGGCTTTTTCAGGTGCAGTCCGCGTACTTTATGTTACAATAGCTTTCAACGACCGTTTGCCACAATCATTCATTACAAACTTTCGTTCGCGATGTACCTTAACGGATTATGTTTTTTTCTTTTTCCTGGTCTGTCGTATAAATCTTCGATACTGTGTCTGTTGTACCACGAAACACGTCCGTGGCCTTGATGAAGGAAGCACCCACCATCGAGCACCAACAATTTTCCGACATTCGAATTCACTGAGCTCCGACATGAGACACTCTGACCACGACAGACACCTGGAAAGTATTGAGAGAACTGCACAGATACCGTTCGTCGTAAAATACAACAGCTCAACCTGCAGGCTTGGCTAACATCTGCATTTATGGTCAAGCATGCATTTCTTGTGGGTTTTTTTCATATTTTCGTCCAAGACCTGTAATTGTACTTTCTACAGATCAGAAGACGATGCATCAGGATTGCCAACTAGTGTGTTGTTAACAGAAGCTGTTCAACATATCTCGAAAACAGTTTTACATCAAGATACTGTCGAAAATGTAACGGTTCGCCGTTCGCTATGTTGAACCCCACTGTCTTTTCTTTTCTTTTCTTGACGTCATTGTTGCTTCGATGCCCTCGCAACGACGTGGTTTTGGTCGTTGCTAGTGATCTGGGTTGACGCCTACTGTGCTGTTATTTTCTTTTTTTATATACCTGTAGACTATGCGGAGGATGTGACGATACTCATATATGTTATCACTTTCAGTGTATATTTGTAATTCACATTTGTCAGGGAACACAATTTTTGGGGTCTAGCTAAACATGAGTTAAGGTTTTGCTAATTGTCTTTTCCGCTGGTGATTACATTTCCGATTTAAAAACAGGAATTAGCTGTCTGGTTTGAAAATTACCTCGTGCACTTGTTAGTTCTTGAACCTATGCCACATAAGTTGTGCAGCAACTTCTATTTATGTAACATAAATAAAGCTCGCTGCTCTTTGAATGTATAACGTAAAAGTTGAAAAAATAGTAAGCTCTGCTCCCCAAACCAGCTTTCCCTAACGTTTAATAAATCTTACTGAGTAAATTTGTTTTATTGTGCGCTACTTATTTGCCTTGAATTAATTTTCAAGAAATTTTGAACGCTGTCAATTTGTAATTAATCAGCAAGTGCCCAAATCTATTCTGTGCGACGTGAAATTCGTAATCAGCGCCCGTCAGCCATTTTCGGGGTTTCTGTGTTCTCTGCTGTACTCTACTTAAAATGCTCTTCGTTACGTTATGAAGTGCCTAGTTTTTTGGTCTGAAACCCTGTTGCGCCAAAGTAAATAATTCACCAGTTATAGAGATTCATGTTCCAAAATTTCTGCGCTGGATATTTAAGGAGGATCCCATGAGAACAGGTGGACTGTAAATAATTCTGTTTGTAATACGAAAATTCCTCTCGTTTGCTCTGCGGGTTCTGTATTTCGCTTGGATAACTCTGCACTCGTAAATTTAGATACACGAATGAATTATTTCACTGAGTAGTATCTTCTAAATCAATCGATATTTATTCTGCTCTGTTTCTGTCGGAACGTCCATTTACATTGCTTCTAACGGTGAACATTTTTATTCACTTTTTTTTGTCACAGGTAATTGATCATTACTAGATAATGAGTAAATTGCAATTCTATAGTGATTCCCGTCAACAATAAATAAACTGAGTAATAACATTTTATAAAGTAAAATGTAGATTAGCGGCTAACTCTGAGAACTTTGTGCCGTTTTCGAAAATAAAACTTCGACGACTACTCTCCAAGAATAACTTCAACAATCAAGCACTCGTATACAAAGGGAAATTTTTATATCGTGACGACAATGAATAGCTGTAATATGTATAAGTTAAAATTAGCATTTCAAGGCGGGCATCTAGAACATGCTTGTAAAGAATCAACATATTTAACAGCTTAAGTAGCCTTTAATATTACAATTTGGTAAACATCGTCTCTATAAGTAAGTATGGATATAGAGATACAGAATTCTAGGTGGGCAATCGTCCACATTTAATACTTATTTTTATTTACTGTTCTGTAAGTCTAATAACTGTAAAAATCAGCATATTTTACATAATGACATTAATTGATTCAATAATTTTGGATTTCCAGAGGGTTTTTATAGCGTTCCTCGCAAGGCACTTCTATTCAAATTGCTTGCCTATGGAATATTGTCTAAGTTGTGCGACTGGAGTGGTTATTTCGGGTCAGGAAGGTCGTTATAATAACAGACGGTAAGTCATAGAGTAAAAAGAAGTAATATCTGGCGTACCTCAAGGAAGTGATATAGGCCCTCTGCTGTCTCTGACCTACATGAGCGATTCAGGAGGTGATCCGAGCAGCCCTCATACAGTGTTTTGCAGTTGATGCTGTTATTTACCGCATTGTGAAGTGTTCGGATGATCGAAACCATCTGAAAAATGATTTAGATAAGAAATCTGTATGCTGCCAAAAGTTGCAATTGGCTCTAAATTATGTAAAACGTGGTCATCCACATGAATACCAAAAGGAATTCGTTAAATTTGTGTTACACAATAAATCACACAAACCTAAAGACTACGTATTCAACTAACTACATAGAGACTGCAGTTACAAATAACTTAAACTGGAGCGACCGTAAGATGAAGTTATAGGGAAGTTGAAAGAAAGATTGCGATTTATTGGTAGAAGGTGATGAAGCTTTTGAAATGTAGTGCTACAGAACCATGCTGAAGATTAGATGGTTAGATCACGTAACTAATGAGGAGTTACTGAATAAAACTTAGAAAAAAAGAAATTTGTTATAGAGAAGAAGGGATGGGTGGGTAGGATTTTGAGGCATCAAGGGATCTCCAATTTAGTACTGGTGGGAAGCGCGGAGAAGGGGGAGGGATTGCGGAGGGAAATTGTAGAGTGAGACCAAGAGATGAATATATTAAGTAGATTCCGAAGGATGTAGACTGCAGTAGTTACTCTGATAAGAAGAGGCAGACGATAGAGCTGTTATCAAACCACTATTTGGACTGAAGACCACACCACCACCACCAGAGAAAAGTGTGGTGAATACGTAAACATTAGAATAACAATCAGGATTCGGAGAAGTGTGGTTTCTGTGCTCTGAGAACAAGCATACATGGCAATATTTCCACTGTCCTGCGTCCGTTTTGCGAAATAATATTGTTAAGTTCATGCAACTTCGTTATTATATTATTTGCGTGCAGTTAGCTAGTTCAATGACGAATTCCGCTGCTGAACGTTGTTATGGTAGAGAAATAGGACGCAGAATGTCAGTGAAAAAAAAACCGCTGAGTTCTTTCCTGACACATACAGATATACGTTTCGTTACCACACTATTTATGTAGTTGCAGACGTGGTGATTGCCTGGCTCACAATAAATTACTGACGACTCATGATAGATTGGAACGCAGAGGCAGAAGGACACGATTCGTCTCGAGGTTCTTTTTTTTTTTATTCAAACCTTTATCTGTCCGGACTCCCTCTAGACGACCTACGTGTTTGTAACGCCAATTACAAATCCCAGTGTGGATATTAGAAATATATACTTGTGAATGAACATCTGTTCGATGTTCTCGCATAGGTCAATGAAAAAATTCTTCACCTTGGTTTCTTTCCATTGTGAAAGTATGCCACGAAGGGTCGTTACTGCATAACTTCAAAATTAACCATAATGAAATCAGTCACAGATATAAAACACTGAGTTATGAGGTACTTTGTTCATGACACGTCTAATATTCAGTCATGCATTTAACTTGAACCTAAGTAGTCACCATAACCTTTATTACAGTTTCATACTTAACAATGGATAATGTATTATAAAGAGTTCGTACGTTTTGGTGCAGTTCTGATATTTCACTCTGTTGCTATGATATATCCAAAGGCATACGAATATGCAGCATTCGCGAGTGGCAGCAAAATACACAGTAATCCAGGAAACAGTCTACATCGTTATTCCAGTTGTAGACCAAAGTCTAACAAACACATTATTAATTTCAATCTATGATGAGCATGTTTGAAACCTAATTACAAATTCTTTTCCAACACATCCAGTCAACATACGTGAGTAATAATAAATTAAGGGTGGATCCGCCTATTTGCAAATACGTAAATTATTGTTTTCAGTTAACACCTAAACTGGTTTCACCACAGTTGTAGTATCCTTTGTGGGTTTTTTAATTATTTTCTTGAAGTACATACAGAGAGATTATGTTTGGCTTAGAAATATGTAACATCAAATTTTGTTGTTACTTAAATTATATATGCATTTACCTTTTATTTTAGATTGTGCGTGTCATCTGGATGGTAACCAACAACAGCGAGAGGTTTATATTAGTATAGCAGGTCCTCTGCAAACACGAGGGATGTTAGAAAATCGTCTGCATGAATTTTTTATCTAATACCATCTTTGAAATACATGTTCTGTTAAAATTTATGGCTTATGCCCTTTTCTGGCATTACCATTGTCGTATTTGGTTAGATGTGTGCTGTGACGAGTTTGGTTTCATGTACCAAACCTGTTTCTGCGTAGTTAAGCCTAACCTTTGGAGACCGGTAAAATTTTTATGAAACATACGTAATGAAAACTATTTCGTGTAGTTTGTTATTAACGGACTATGTTTCGTATTTTGACAGTGTTTGTTCACGTTTTCTCCTGCTAGTTTGTAAATAATGCGTCTTGCTTTTTTGTTTTGGCTTGAACACACCTTTCGCAGCCAACATCTGGGCTATCAAATTACATAACCTAAACATTATCTGTATGCATGTATGTATTTCAGGAAAATAAAAGAAAAAGCTTACTGAGGATGCCACAACTGTAGTGAAATATGTTTGAGTGTTATAAAAATACCGTATTTTGTATATTTGCATCCTTAATTCTACATTGTTTTCCTCCAAGCATGAGAACTGAGCTCAAAACTCCAATGTGATAACATAGCTAACATACGTGAATATGGCACATTCTTATTTTCTGACTAGCTTACTTGCATATAAAGTAAGATGTGTTTCAAAAGCAGCTGTACTCACACCTTGAAGATCGTCTTGACAGACAGAAATTAATTGCTTGTTGTCTAAGACTGCAGTCTGTAACTGAAATAAACATATAAGATATACGATTCGAAAGTGAGGTTTTAAATGCGAAGTTCCCGTGAGTAAGATATTACTATGATTCATTTTCAATGGACCCTTCGGCTCTGAAAAGCGTAGCTAAGATCGAAGTACCCTTATTTTATAATTATGACAGAGCAGTAGCAATATTGCTAAAAGATGTCTCACGAAATGAATTAGCAGCTAATTTTTTATACAGTGAATACCTCCTCAGCACTTAGTGTTCAGTTATCAACTACATAACATAGTGGCGAATATTGACATTCCATGTCGTTGTTGCGATTTTCAGTCCAGAGACTGGTTTGATGCAGCTCTCCATGCTGCTCCATCCTCTGCAAGCCGCATCATGTCCAAGTACCTACTGCAACCTACATCCTTCTGAATCCGCTTATTGTATTCTTAGTCTCACTCTACGATTTTTACCCTCCAAGCTTTCTTCCAGTACTAAATTGGTGAATTCTTGACGCCTGAGAACGTGTCCTATCAACTGATCCTGTCTTCTAGTCAAGTTGAGCCACAAATTCCCCTTCTCCCCCAATTCTATTCAGTACCTCCTCATTAATTACGTGATCTATCCATCTAAGCTTCAGCGTGGTTCTGTAGCACCACCTTTCGAAAGCTTCATTATCGTCTTGTCTAAACTGTTTATCGTCCATATTCCACTTCCAAATGTGGCAGCATTCCAGACAATACCTTTCACAAAGGTCTTCCTGACACTTAAATGTATTCTCGATATGAACAAATTTCTCTTCTTCAGAAACGCTTTTCTTGCCATTGCTGGGCTACATTTTATACGCTCCATACTTCAACCATCATCGGTTATTTTATTTCCCCATTAGCAAAACTCATCTACCACTTTACGTGTCTGAGTTCCTAGTCTAACACTCTCAGGGTCACCTGATTTAATTCAAATACATTCAATTATCGTCATTTTGCTTTTGTTAATTCTCATTTTACATGCTCCTTTCAAGACACTGTCCATTCCGTTCAGCTACTCTTCCATGTCCTTAGCTGTCTCTCAAAGAATTACAATATCATCGGCAAACTTCAACGTTTTTATTTCTTCTCCCTGGATTTTAATTCCTGCTTCAAATTTTTCTTTTGTTTCCTTTACTGCGTACTAAATATACAGATTGAACAACAAAGGAGATAGGATACAACCCTGGTTCGCTCCCTTCCCATCCATTGCTTCCTTCCGTGCCAATCGGCTCTTATAACTGCCATCTGGTTTCTGTACGACTTATAAATAGCCTTCACTCCCTGTATTTCACCTCTGCCAGATTTAGAATACGAAAGAGAGTGTTCGTCAACATTGTCAATCGCTTTCTTAATCCTACAAATGCTATAAATGTAGGTTAGTCTTTCCGTAAACTCTCTCGCGTGTTCCTACATTTGTACAGAAACCAAACTGATCTTCCCCGAGGTCGTCTTCTGACTGCTTTTCCATTCTTCTGCAAAGGACTCTTATTAGTATTTTACGACCGTAACCTATCAGTCTGCCAGCTGGGTAATTTTCGCACCTGTCAGCACCTCCTTTCTTTTGAATAGCGATTATTATATGCATCTTGAAGTCTGAGGGTATTTCGCCCGACTCATACATCTTGCTCACCAGATGGAGGAGTTTTGTGATGGCTGGCTCTCCCAACGCTGTCAGTAGGTATAACGGAATGTTTTCTACTGCGGTGACCACATTTCGACGTAAGTCTTGAAGTGCTGTTTCAAATTCTTTACACAGTATCGTATCTCTCATCTCATCTTCATCTACGTACTCTCCCATTTCCATAACATTGACGTCAAGTGAATCGTCCTTGTATAGACCCTCTACATACTCATTCCACCTTGATGCCTTCCCTTCTTTGTTTAGGACTGGTTCTCAATTTGATTCATACAGGTGGTTCTCTTTCCTCAAAATACCTCTTTAATTTTCCTGTTGACAGTATCTATCCTACCCCTAGTGATATAAGCTTCTAGATCTTTACATTTGTCCTCTATCCATCCCTGATTAGCCATTTTGCACTTCCTGTCGGTCTCGTTTTTGAGACGTTTGTTTTCCTTTTCGCCTGCTTCATTTACTGTATTTTTATATTTTCTCCTTTCGTCCATTAAATTTAATATTTCTTCTGTTATCCGAGGATTTCTATTAGCCCTAGTCTTTTTATCTACTTGATTCTCTGCTGCTTCACTATATCATCTCTCAGAGCTACCCATTCTTCTTCTATTGTATTCCTTTCCCCTCTTCTTGACTGTCGTTCCCTAACGCTGTCTATGAATCTCTCTACAAACTCTGGTTCTTTCAGTTTATACAGGTCCCATCTCCTTAATTTCCAACCTTTTTAATGTTTGTTTCGTTTCAATCTGCAGTTCATAAACAGTAAATTGTGGTCCGAGTCCACACCTTCCCCTGGACATGTCTTATAATTTAAAGTCTGGTTCATAAATCTCTGTGTCTTACCATTATATAATCAATCAGAAAACTTCTGGTGTCTCCATGACCCTTCCATGTCTACAGACTTCTTTCACGATTTTTAAACCAAGTGTTAGCTACGATTAAGCTATGCTCGGTGTAAAATCCTACCAGGTGGCTTCCTCTTTCTTTCCTTACCCCAGTCCCTATTCACCTACTACTTTTCCTGCTCTTCCTTTTCCTACTATTGAATACCAGTCCCCTTTCTTTTTCTTTCTTGCTTGTGCCTTTTTCCCTCACTGACGCAGGGTCGGCCTGGTTAATCGGGTTTGGCAAGGTTAATTGAAGGGGTGGCCGGATGCCCTTCCTGCTGCCACCCTGTACCCCCCGGGATGGAATTAGTGTACCCCAAATGTCTGTGTCTAGTGTAATCCATGGAATAGTGCGAATGTGTTTGGATGTCTGCGAGCCGTGTAACTGAGGCGGGACGTCGGGACCAGCATGGTATTCACCTAGTGGGATGTGGAAAACCGCCTAAAAACCACATCCAGGCTGGCTGGCACGCTGGCCTCCGTCGTTAAGCCGCTGGGCGGATTCAATCCGGGGCCAGCGCGCCTACCCGAGTCCAGGAAGCAGCGCATTAGCGCTCTCGGCTAACATTTGAATACAAGTCCCCTATGTCTATTAAATTTTCGTCTCCCTTCACTATCTTGGCTACAATAATGAGTTCATTATGCTGTTCGTAGTAGCTTATTCAGTACTAAACCCACTCCTGCGTTACACCTATTTGATTTTGTATCTATAAACCTATATTCACCAGACAAGAAGTCCTGTTCCTTCTACCACGTAAATTTACTAATTTCCACTATATTTAACTTTAACTTAACCATTTCCTTTTTAAAATTTTCTAATCTACATGCCCGATTAAGTGATCTGACATTGCATGCTCCGATCCGTATAAAGTAGTTTTGTTTCTCCTGATAACGACCTTTATAAAAGTTGGCCAGCTATGGGACATAATATGGAGGCGTGAAAAGCGGAGACACATCGCGCGTGGTCTGTCGTCTGTGGTGGGAGGCTTGTGAACCACCACCATTTCTCATGGCGTTGTGAGGCTACGCCTGCTGCCTGCAGGCTCTGCCCTAAAACTAATGACCGCTAATTTTTACTGGGTGCAATAAAAAAGAGGGTTTCCCTCGGGAAAAGGAAACGCAACACCACGCTTTACTCGCCCAACAGCCGTAAAAAATATCCTGCAGTCAACTCTGAGAAGGAGCGCTCACTTCTAGACTCTTCTGCACAGGTGGCCTAAGTCAAGGTTTCTTTAGCAAGAGGAGATGTTAATATTTTTAAGTAGTTTTCAACAGTGATCCGTGTACAGTGCTGAGACTTACACGTACACAAACACACACACACACACACACACACACACATATACACACATGCGTGCAAGTACGCACACACAAATGTGCATCTGCAGCGAGTTCAAAGAAGGGCGTGAGAAACTTTTCTAAACCGACAAAGGAAAAGGAAATAAATCCTAGCGCACTAATGAGCTGGACAAGTTCTTCTTATATGAATTAGTCTTCCATTATAGTGTGTAATGGAAAACATATTCTAATGTATAAGTTGTCAGAACCATATACGACGATTTTCGTACGATGACACGGGCGCATTACAGTTTTTAACGATACTTAGCATTAATACAGTCGTTGTGTCCATTTACTCAATAGTACTGTTTGCCGTAGTACAATACCTTAATCCAGGGGCCTCGTATGCCATTAGTATATCTTGAATGTCACAGACTCTAACAGAGAACGTCGCCATTTTACCACGAAAGTCATCGGAGCGTAGTCTGCAAAATGTTTCACAGCTTGCGTCTCGCAATAAACTCGAATTTGTCATTTCAAGGTCTATATAGCCTTCTATATAAACCTTGATAAACTATGAGCCACTTTTCTAATGAATAAATAATTTCTCTGAAAAATAGGAAATGTGATGGGTGGAGTGCAGTGAGGTTTCATGGAATGAAGACATGTTGGTTATATGAGAGTGGTTTCTTATCAAAAATACATCATGCACGACCCGAGATTATAAACGAAACCTTCTAATAGCTCACTAATCAAAATATATTCTGCAAGCAGTACTTTGCAGTACTTCAGGTGTACGAAAAGCACTGCAGTACTACATACCTACCAAGAGGCTATTTCATGGATAATAGTTTTTATTACATTCCACACAGCAGGTATCTGTCGGCTTTCTAAATAGCTACTCTTAAAGTAGCTAATTTTTGTTATTGGAATATATCCTACGGTTTTATCTGTCTCTTGAAAAGGAATCCTTATTCATGCCATTTTTATTTAGTACTCATATGAAGGAAACTTGTATCGAAAAAAACGTCATCAAGAAAATTTTATCCTAGTTCCAAGGCTGTCTAAAGATTTATTCCGCTGTACTCGTCAACAAATCTAGTGTTTAATTTACTTTTTTTTCATTTGTTTAGTGCGAAACAAACAGGAAATATGTAAAGAAATTTTTATATAGAGTTTATTACCAAAATCTGTCTGTTACAAAATCTGTCGCTGCTGCTACTGGCTACATAGAATACGACATAATCACGCAATACAGCACAAATCGCGCCGCCGTGAAAAAATATTAATTCAGTAAATGAGGACAATCGGTATGATTTATTGACAAAGTATCGATGAATTTCCTGAAAATGTAATTTTGGAATGTATCAAAGAAACCATTGTCGAACTTTCTGAAAATGTAAATTTAAAATACATCACAGAGGGTTTAATGAGTGAGTACAGGTTTAAATTACTTGACATTAGATACCACAAAAGGAAACGGTGCTAAGCGGACAGAAATTATGAAATGAAGTGCTAGAGCGAAGAAGGTTGGTATCATATAAGTGGGAACACACTGTCAGCGACGGTGATAGTTTAACTTTACTAGGTCTGTGACATCAAGAAACCCAAGTTGAATAAGGAAGAAGCATCGAAGAGAAATTTTACAGTAGGTAAACTGGTAACAGAAGACGAGAAATATAATCAATCCACAGAGATAAGTTCAGCACACGATTGTGTAAGATACAATGGTAATTTTTTTTCTTTCGAATAACCCATTTGGAGGGTGCGATGAATCAACTTTGGCTACTCTTCATTCTATTAGATTTCTTCAGTTTCCAAATTTCCTTCATCCTTTTAGAGTGTTGTTCCCTTTCTTCTTGAGTCCACTTTCGTCTAGTTATTTTCTTTCTCTCCTGAAATTCTGCCTTTTGAACTGCCTTTCTGAAATGTGTTCTGTTTTCTATTGTGTCTATTGTAACTCCAGCATTTTCAATGTCCTTATCAGTCTCTATGAACCATGCTGGCTTGGATTTGTAGCTATTGAGTAATGTGAATATCCGCTTGGTTAGTCTGTTGTTATCCATTCTGAATATATGTCCTATAAACTGTAGTCTCCTCTTCCTCATTACATCAGTTAGTTTCTCCGTTTTCAGATATAGCTCTCTGTTTGGTCTTAACCTGTATTCAGCATTATCGTTTCTTTTAGCTCCCAGTATTTTCCTTAAAATTCTTCTTTCGACCTTCTCTAGTTTCTCAAGATCTCCATTTCTTGTTAGTTTAAGTGTTTTTGCCGCATAGAGAGCTTCAGGTCTGGCCACTGTTTGGTAGTGTCTTAATTTCGTGTTCCAGGACAAGGATTTTTTATTATAAACGTTTTTGATCATATGAAACACTCTTTCCATTTTGTGCACTCTAGTTTCTATAGCTATCTTTTATTTGACATTGTATGTAATCCACTCTCCTAGGTATTTAAAGGAATCTGTTTTGTGTATTGTGTTGTTGTCAACTGCAATATTTTGAGGAGCATCACAGATGTTTGTCATAAACTTTGTTTTTTCATAGGATATTTGTAGTCCTACTTTGGCTGCTTGTTTTTGTAGTTCTCTTATTTGTTCTTGGGCATTGTCTAGTGAATCTGTAATCAATGCCATGTCATCTGCGAAGGCTAAACAGTCGACAGTGATCTTGTTTGGATTTCTCCCTAGTTGAATCCCTTTAGTATTGATGGCCGTCCTCCATTCTCGAACTACCTTCTCCAAGACAAAATTGAAAGGCAGAGGTAACAGACCATCTCCCTGTCGAACACCTGACTTTATTTCAAACGATTTTGAGAGCTCACCCCTAATTTTTACTTTCGATTTTGTATTTTTCAAAGTACCTTTAATTATTGCAGTTGTTTTAGCATCGACTCTCAATTCTTTTAAGATATTAATCAGTGTATTTCTGTCAATTGAATCATAGGCTTTTTTAAAATCCACAAAAGTAATTACATATTTTAAGTTCCTGATTTTCCTCATTTCTATTATGTTCTTTAAATTTAGTATTTAAATGGTAATTTAGTATTACAATGGTAATAACAGATTAATATATTACTAAATATATCAAAAGAAGGGTAACGTCGCTACGTTCCTTTTATTGTTATAAATCTGGATGTACCGCTCAGTGGTATAAAATTACACAGTAAGTAGCAATGTATCTACATCTTTTCTGGATAACATAATTTTGGGCAATGGGCCGATTGGCTGCTGAACCGCCCTGAAGAGGGCCGTAAGAAGTCTGTCGAAACGTTGTTTAATTGTTTCAGTAACTTACAATGACGCGGTCCAATACCCAAAATTATTTGATCCAAAATGACACCTGCTTTAGTAACCTACGAACTTATGTCCACACCTTTTTGAGGAAAGGAACCAGGCCAATATACCGTACAACTACGAAATTGCAGAATGGAAGTGGCGACGAAACAGGGATAATAAAATATGTAATGGAAACTGATTTCATTTAGAAGTCTTGATAAACGCCAAAGAAATGCTAAGGCTGTCGACTATGGTCTGTTGTTGGAAACCGTTGGTATTCGCCTGTAATGATTTGGGGTAACCTTAGAGAAAGATAGTGATGTTGATTAAGATTTTTTGGCCTGAAATATTTTCCCCAATTTCAAATATTTTCAGAGTGTGAATAGTGCTGTTACACAAACCGCTTAATTTCACTAATTAAATAAATGACTTACACGTAATGTAATTAACCTGCCGAAACTTATTCGCTATAAGAAGGGGTTTCCACTGACTAAAGACTTCAACTGATGGATACACTGAACGGTTGAACAGCTCAAAACTTGGCAGGGTTGAGTTCCGCCAGACCACATTTGTCTACTTCTCTCGTTTGCTTGGGTATTTCTCCCTTATACGCTTACAATGCAGGACTGTAATGGAATTATGACGGTTAGAAAACTTGTTCAGGGTGTCAATAACGGTCAAAGTCATATCGCCAAATTTGCTTCTACAGTACGTGTGATATTCAATGTTACAATTTTGCTGCTCCTAATTGCCTGCTTTCACTGAAAAGAAGTGGCGCCTGTCAATATTTGCAGTACGGCTAACTATGATTGTAAGTCTAGAATTTGTTTCCTGTTAACCATCACTGCGTGTAAAGTTACAGAGACCGTGCGCGTGAAGAGCTACAGAGGGTTAGCCGTAGCCGGTAACGAAAGACCGTAGTGGACTCAGGTGGACGTGAGTGGATGTGCGAGAGCGAGTTCCGCGCTACGGTGCTGACAGTTCGACTGACAATACTGCAGTCACGTGCGCTGCTGTATAGGGGTCAACTAGGCAGTGATGTCGTCTGCTAGTAAGCTCTGTTCCTATCTGGAAAGATATACATAGCAATGCTTCTAGTTTTATAAAATTTTCGTTAACTCCCTCCAGTTTTGTTCCTAACCTACACACACACACACACACACACACACACACACACACACACACACACACACACAAAGTTTTTCAGTACCTCACTAGCGAGTAAGTGTGGCAACGAGTCAAAGAATAAGCCGAACAAAAGAACAACTGAAATACAATCAATATGTTCGAAAACGCACATCTATGTTTATAGGAGAAATCAAAATCTGGTGCTACATTCCTGTATCCTATTTCCTTTACATTCGAGTAGCATTCTCCCTTTACCATTCAAAAAAATCTAACACTTGCAACCGCCATTCATAGTGCTGATACTGTATTACGAGGCAGTAGCTACTTGGACCCATCTGATTTTCATCCTTTTCCAAAACTTAAAGAACGCCTTCAAGGATTTCACTTTGATAGTGCTGAAGCGGTGCAAGCAGTGGTGAGGTTGTGGCTCAGTGACGGTATCAAGAAACAGGTTTCTCGTTGGGAGAAACGTGTTCGTCGCCAGGTTGCCTATGTTGAGAAATAAATGTGTAGACATGACGAAAAAAGAAAACTATTGTTAAAAACGTTTGTTTTACTTGAAAATATTATCGTATTACTAAACCGCGATTCTCGAAACTAAGACCAGTTGCACGCCGACCAGAGTGGCAGAGCGGTTCTAGGCGCGTCATTCTGGAACCGCGCGACCGCTACGGTCGCAGGTTCGAATCCTGCTTCGGGCATGGATGTATGTGATGTCCTTAGGTTAGTTAGGTTTAAGTAGTTCTAAGTTCTAGGGGACTGGTGACGTCAGATGTTAAGTCCCATAGTGCTCAGAGCCCAACTTCAGCATCAAGCTTTACGTTTTAATTTATTATTTCTTTACAGTTGCCTAATATACCGCTGATAGTATCTGTAGAATTACGTCATTGTACGAGAAATAGCGCTGGAGATATGACGTCCTAAACATTGAGGCACCTGAAAACGTACTTTTTGCTTACAATGCAGCACAAATTACCCACACCTGTTCATCCAGTGTTTCATAATGAGAGCACTTAGAGATTTCTAACAAACGCTAAGCATAATTTCAAACTTTATCCAAAATTTTTCTCTCTTACATGCTTATAGTGCAGTATTTAAGGGGAGGTTTGCTATCTTTAGGTTCAAGAAATTATTTTTTTTTTTTTTGAAGTTGCAGTTTTGGATCCATAAAAGTGTTTAGTCTCCACCCCTGAAACTGTGTTTCAGAATACGGATCGGAAATGTTTGTTATTCGTGTTTGAACAAAAAAATGCACCTGCCTGAAATCGGCCTTTTTCACGCACCAATGTTTTTCTTTCGGAGGACGAGTTATTGTAGCGGTGCTTGGGAGGAAACACTCAAAATTCAAATGAAAGTTTGAACACGTGTGTTTGGAAATTTGCCTCCAAGCCTTTGCATTCTGGTGTGAAGACTGTGTAGATTGCGACTTTCCTGGCAGTGAGCAGCTTCAACGAAGGGTAAGCAGCAATTCTGAAGACCATGACAACGATGGACGTCACCTTGGGCGTCTATTCGACGCAGTTCGCCAAACATTCGGACGACCACCGGATTATAGTCGCCGAAAACCACTTGTCACCGGCCGTGCGGCTCTGGAGCAGCGCAGGATGGCCCAGATCGAGCAGAACGCCCTCTGTGAGGAACAGGAAGAACTAGCTAATGGACCCGGAATACCAGATTGAACGTACGTTGCATAATATAGCATTTATATGTAGTCAGAACTTCAAACGCGTTTTTCTCAGAATGACGTTTTGTTTATCGTGCGGTATGGTAACTTCAAATCTACTGAACCGATTGACATGATTCTCTGTTTCCGACGAAGCTAACTAAATTGTCTAGGAGTTGTACAACTTTATTCCGATCCATCAACTATAAATACGTTTACTTGGCCGACGAAGTCGAAAAATCGATGAAAAACACCCTTTTTTTCTTCAGATGGCCGCCATTTTCTTTTCTATGGTTCAAATAACTTAAGCGAGGTACAACTCTAAAGATTCTTATATAATTCGCTAACGTCAACTCAATTTTGAATTCAGAAGGGCCGGCTGACCTGTGACATACCGCGCGTGGAGGTCTACATCGAAATTTTGTTTCGTTCCGACGGCACTTCCGCCTTTCCTGTTCGACATTTCCGGTCGAAAAAATTCCTGTTTGTAGAGGAAATATCAATAAACATTTTGACCAAATTTGACATTGATTTCTATAACACATTCAGAGAAAACAAATTCTCAAAGAACATGCTTTTTTCGGGAGAAAGATAGTAAACCTCCTCGTAACACATTAACTCTTTTGTAAAGGAATGAAACGTCTTAAGCTAAATTATACATAGCAATTGGATTCTACGATCAATCGTGACTTTCTCGGTGTTGAGATAATCCATGACTTCGTGAAGTGTGGACAGTTGCGCTCGGTCTGTCCACTACATTGGGTCGACTTGCAGAGACCCCGAACTTCGTGGCTGCTTGGCGAGAATAGCGACACTGTGTAACCGCGGTGCATGACTCTAACCCCGAACGTTCTGGTAACGGGGGTTAATCTACAGATGTGAAGTAATTTCAGGCGTGCCTCTGGGGAATGTTATGGAACCATTACATTTCACTATATACAGGGTGATTTTAATTAAAGTTCAACTTTCAAAACGATGTAGAACTAACACCACTAGTCAGTATGACGTCTAATTGAAACGGAATATTATCGGAGAAGGGGCAAAACGTATGGCAGACGAAAAACTAGTATGAAAATTGATCAATATATGGCGCTTTATGTGTCAGAGTACGTAAAACACCTATCATGCGCATGACCCATTGAAGTTGGTATGAACACCCTCTCAGGCGTCAGCGACGTTCGCCATGACTATCTCAATGCAGGGTCTTGCTCTGCATGTAAAGATATATTACAAGAATGGTGACTGTGCACACATCGCTCTGCAGAAGTTCCGGACACTCAAGGGTTAGAAAACAGGCGTTGGTCCCACGGCTGCCATGGGTCTGGAGAAAATGATTCTAAAATTCTAAAAGACGAGTTCTTTCGGCGTGCAATCTGGTAGAGGGAGGAAACAAATTGATTCGACGTCAGTGGAAGCAGTGGCCACAGCAATGCTGCAGGAGATGAGTGGTGGTGTGCAAACGTGTAGTGCACGGAGAATTGCCCGAACATTGGACATATCCGTAAGCACGGTGCGTAAAATCCTACGAAACATCCTTCTTTGCTATCCATTCAAAATAACCCCTGTCACGAGCGGCTTCCTGTTGACTTGCCAGCAAGAGAGACCTTTGTTTTAGATTTTCTTGCTCGCATGGAAGTGGACAATGATTGGCCGTGGAAGATTTTGTGGAGTCCACTTCCATCTGACAGGATATGTCAATACACAGAATTGTCGAATATAGGCTACGGAAAATCCACGCGCAAATCAACCAGTACGACTTCATCCTGAAAAGGTCACTGTGTCGTGCGGGTTTACGGCATCATTTATCATAGGGCCATATTTTTAGGAAGAGACAGGTGCTTCCGGTCCTGTTATCTGTAACGTCACTGGACAGCGCTATGAGTGTCTTTTGCGCAACCACGTCATTCTAGCTCTCCAAGAGCGTGTATATGTGGATGGGATCATTTTTATGCAAGATGGCGCACCTCCGCACACTGCAGATCCAGTTAAGCAGCTGCTGAAGCGCCATTTAGGGAATGCTAGTATTATCAACGGCCATTTCCTTACAGCCCGGCCATACCGAACACCTGATCTTAATCTGTGTGACTTCCGGCTGTGGGGCTATCTGAAAGATGTGTTCAGTGTTTCGATTGCGAACTTAGCTGCATTGAAGGCACGCTGCGCAACACTTTCAGAACGTGAGCCCGGAAACACTTCGATCAGTTGTGGAACATGCTGTTTCTCGATTTCAACCTGTCGCAGAAAACGGTGGACAACTTATTGAACATGTTTTACGCCAGTCACACGGAAATTAATAATCCAATTTGATTTTGATTCATGCTTCTTTATGCGGTTTTTGGCCTCAGGACAATAAAAAACCGATTTTTCCCATCCAATGTGATATGACGATGCCACGGTGGATGGGCTTACATAACTGACAGTATCACACCAGCACCCTCATGCACACTGAGTAGTATAGTTTGTTTAATGTCAAACCTAACGTTTAGACATTGTTCAAAATGGCTCTGAGCACTATGGGACGCTACTGCTGAGGTCATTAGTCCCCTAGAACTTAGAACTAGTTAAACCTAACTAACCTAAGGACATCACACACATCCATGCCCGAGGCAGGATTCGAACCTGCGACCGTAGCGGTCTCGCGGTTCCAGACTGCAGCGCCAGAACCGCGCGGCCACTTCGGCCGGCTTAGGTATTGTTGTATGATTCATTTGTCATTTGCCGTCGACCACTGTTAAATTAAAATGCTTACAGCGCTATCTATTTCTACATTTTGTAACTATTTTTCTTCTGCCATACGTTTTCGCCCTTCTCAGATAATATTCTGTTGCAATTTATTATTGCGTTATTTATACAGTGATTTGAAAGTTTAACTTTAATTATAATTAGACTGTACATGGTGTTTCAAAAATAATTTTACATTATTTTATTGGCGTTTGGTCTTGCAGGGAATTACATGTCTTGAAAGGACATTGCAAGTAATGTTCCAGTACCACTGCTTGAAACATCTATTGATCATTACGACAGCGGTTTCGGTGATTTCCATTTCAAGTGATGTTGTATACAAAGTATGAGAATTACAATGTGCTATAGTTCAATAAGAATTTTAATCTTAATTTCTTACATGAAGAATTTCGTAAATTATTGAGGTATCATTCATACTGCAGTGATAAAATCCATTATCACAAATTACACAAACAACTCATTTTTATAATTTAAACTATGTAAGAAAGTGGGGGGATGTACCCGTCGTCTAGGGGTAGCGTCTTTGATTCATAATCAAAACGTCTTCGGTCCCGGGTTCGATCCCGGCCACTGCCTAAATTTTGATAAATAATCAGCATTGGCGGCCGAAGACTTCCGGCATAAGAAGTCAGCCTCATTCTGCCAACGGTCTTGTCAAAGAGGGCGGAGGAGCGGATAGAGGTTCAGGGCACTCTCTTGTCCTAGTGGTGGGAAATTGCCCCTAAAGGCGGAAGAATCAGCAATGATCAACGACATGAGGATGCAGAAGGCAATGGAAACCACTGCATTAAAGATACGTAACGTGTATCCACAGGACATGTGGCCTGTAATTGAAGAAGTGTCATGATGATCTGTCCATTGGCAAAAGATTCCGGAACAGTCCCCCATTTGGATCTCCGGGAGGGGACTGCCAAGGGGGAGGTTACCATGAGAAAAAGATTGAATAATCAACGAAAGGATAACGTTCTACGAGTCGGGGCGTGGAATGTCAGAAGCTTGAACGTGGTAGGGAAACTAGAAAATCTGAAACGGGAACTGCAAAGGCTCAATCTAGATATAGTAAGGGTCAGTGAAGTAAAGTGGAAGGAAGACAAGGATTTCTGGTCAGATGAGTATCGGGTAATATCAACAGCAGCAGAAAATGGAATAACAGGTGTAGGATTCGTTATGAATAGGAAGGTAGTGCAGAGGGTATGTTACTGTGAACAGTTCAGTGACCAGGTTGTTCTAATCAGAATCGACAGCAGACCAACACCGACAACGATAGTTCAGGTATACATGCCAACGTCGCAAGCTGAAGATGAACAGATAGAGAAAGTGTATGAGGATATTGAAAGGGTAATGCAGTATGTAAAGGGGGACTAAATCTAATAGTCATGGGCGACTGGAATGCAGTTGTAGGGTAAGAAGTAGAAGAAAAGGTTAAAGGAGAATATGGGCTTGGGACAAGGAATGAAAGAGGAGAAAGACTAACTGAGTTCTGTAACAAGTTTCAGCTAGTAATAGCAAATACCCTGTTCAAGAATCACAAGAGGAGGAGGTATACTTTGAAAAGGCCGGGAGATATGGGAAGATTTCGATTAGATTACATCATGGTCAGATAGAGATTCCGAAATCAGATACTGGACTGTAAGGCGTACCCAGAAGCAGATATAGACTCAGCTTACAATATAGTAGTGATGAAGAGTAGGCTGAAGTTCAAGACATTAGTCAGGAAGAATCAATACGCAAAGACGTGGGATACGGAAGTACTAAGGAATGACGAGATACGTTTGAAGTTCTCTAACGCTATAGATACAGTAATAAGGAATAGCGCAGTAGGCAGTACAGCTGAAGAGGAATGGACATCTCTAAAAAGGGCCATCACAGAAGTTGGGAAGGAAAACATAGGTACAAAGAAGGTAGCTGCGAAGAAACCATGGATAACAGAAGAAATACTTCAGTTGATTGGTGAAAGGAGGAAGTACAAACATGTTCCGGGAAAATCAGGAATACAGAAATACAAGTCGCTGAGGAATGAAATAAATAGGAAGTGCAGGGAAGCTAAGACGAAATGGCTGCAGGAAAAATGTGAAGACATCGAAAAAGGTATGACTGTCGGAAGGACAGACTCAGCATACAGGAAAGTCAAAACCAACCTTTGGTGACATTAAAAGCAACGGTGGTAACATTAAGAGTGCAACAGGAATTCCACTATTAAATGCAAGCCGGCCGCGGTGGTCTAGCGGTTCTAGGCGCGCAGTCCGGAACCGCGCGACTGCTACGGTCGCGGGTTCGAATCCTGCCTCGGGCATGGATGTGTGTGATGTCCTTAGGTTAGTTAGGTTTAACTAGTTCTAAGTTCTAGGGGACTAATGACCTCAGCAGTTGAGTCCCATAGTGCTCAGAGCCATTTGAACCATTTGTTAAATGCAGAGGAGAGAGAAGATAGGGGGAAAGAATACATTGAAAGCCTCTATGAGGGTGAAGATTTGTCTGATGTGATAGAAGAAGAAACAGGAGTCGATTTAGAAGAGATAGGGGATACAGTATTAGAATCGGAATTTAAAAGAGCTTTGGAGGACTTACGGTCAAATAAGGCAGAAGGAATAAATAACATTCCATCAGAATTTCTAAAATCATTGGGGGAGGTGGCAACAAAACGACTATTCACGTTGGTGTGTAGAATATATGAGTCTGGCGACATACCATCTGACATTCGGAAAAGCATCATTCACACAATTCCGAAGACGGCAAGAGCTGACAAGTGCGACAATTATCGCACAATCAGCTTAACAGCTCATGCATCGAAGCTGCTTACAAGAATAACATACAGAAGAATGGAAAGAAAATTGAGAATGCGCTAGGTGACGATCAGTTTGGCTTTAGTAAAAGTAAAGGGACGAGAGAGGCAATTCTGACGTTGCGGCTAATAATGGAAGCATGGCTAAAGAAAAATCAAGACACTTTCGTAGGATTTGTCGACCTGGAAAAAGCGTTTGACAATATAAAATGATGCAAGCTGTTCGAGATTCTGAAAAAAGTAGGGGTAAGCTATAGGGAGAGACGGGTCATATACAATATGTACAACAACCAAGAGGGAATAATAAAAGTGGACGATCAAGAACGAAGTGCTCGTATTAAGAAGGGTGGAAGACAAGGCTGTAGGCTTTCGCCCCTACTCTTCAATCTGTACATGGAGGAAGCAATGATGGAAATAAAAGAAAGGTTCAGGAGTGGAATTAAAATACAAGGTGAAAGGATATCAATGATACGATTCTCCTGATGACATTGCTATCCTGAGTGAAAGTGAAGAAGAATTAAATAATCTGCTGAACGGAATGAACGGTCTAATGAGTTCAGTTGTGTCGACAAGAGGTGCCGACACAGTGTGTTTGAGGGGGCCGAAATGCACGCTATAAGCGCACGAAGGATGGCGTGAAGTCTGAAACAGGATACGCAATGAATGCTATAAAGAAAAGTACGTAGCTGCAGTAATACTTAACTTTATTCCATCATAGTTATACATCGCTCTTGAAGATACAAATGCGACTCTGTAGATACATGAAGTTACTAATGGCGCCTTGCTAGGTCGTAGCCATTAACTTAGCTGAAGGCTATTCTAACTATCTGCTCTGCAAATGAGCGAGGCTTCGTCAGTGTGCATCGGTAGCGACGTCGTCCGTACAACTGGGGCGAGTGCTAGTCCGTCTCTCGAGACCTGCCGTGTGGTGGCGCTCGGTCTACGATCACACAGTGGCGACACGCGGGTCCGACATGTACTAATGGACCGCGGCCGATTAAAAGCTACCACCTAGCAAGTGTGGTGTCTGGCGGTGACACCACAAGTACACAGTGTGGTTTGAGAGTAAATCGGAGAAAGACGAAGTTAATGAGAAGTAGTAGAAATGAGAAGAGCGAGAAACTTAACATCAGGATTGATGGTCACGAAGTCAATGAAGTTAAGGAATTCTGCTACCTAGGCAGTAAAATAACCAATGACGGACGGAGCAAGGAGGACATCAAAAGCAGACTCGCTATATCAAAAAAGGCATTTCTGGCCAAGAGAAGTCTACTAATATCAAATACCGGCCTTAATTTGAGGAACAAATTTCTGAGGATGTACGTCTGGAGTACAGCATTGTATAGTAGTGAACCATGGACTGTGGGAAAACCGGAACAGAAGAGAATCGAAGCATTTGAGATGTGGTGCTATAGACGAATGTTGAAAATTAGGTGGACTGATAAGGTAAGGAATGATGAGGTTCTACGCAGAATCGGAGAGGAAAGGAATATTTGGAAAACACTGATTACGAGAAGCTACAGGATGATAGGACATTTGCTAAGACATGAGGGAATGGCTTCCATGGTACTAGAGGGAGCTGTAGAGGGCAAAAACTGTAGAGGAAGACAGAGATTGGAATACGTTAAGCAAATAATTGAGGACGTAGGTTGCAAGTGCTACTCTGAGATGAAGAGGTTAGCACAGGAACGGAATTCGTGGCGGGCCGCATCAAACCAGTCAGTAGACTGATGAAAAAAAAAAAAAAAAGAAAGTGGGAGATGTACGTCTACGTTGTCGTGACATATATTTATTTGGTGTGAATGTATCTGGTGAGTGTCATATTTCAAGCGAAATTCTGAAATATCTATTTCACGTTGATTTTGTGCTATTTTATATATGCGGTGTAACATTTTGATACAATATTCGAAATATTTCCTATAATTTTTTGACCACATCATAGATCCAGAATGAGATATTCAATCTGCAGTGGAATGTGCGCTGGTTTGAAACTTCCTGGTGCCGGACTGCGACTCGAACTCTGGACCTTTGTCTTTCGCGGGCAAGTGCTCTATGAACTGGGCTACTCAAGCACGACTCAGTGGCAAAAGTACGGCTGTGAGGACGGGGCGTGAGTCGTGCTTGGTTAGCCCAGTTGGCACAGTCTGCCTTCGGCAGGGTAGCAGTGCGGACCGCGCTCGGCCGTCCATGCCGCTGAGCGCACGGAGTGTTTGTTTACTTTCCCGTCACCGCGCTTCTCAGTCGAACAAGCTATAATGGCGAAATCTGACAGGAAGAACACTTGTAAGTTCACCTTCTCAAATGAATACGCACGACCCAAAGCACTGGCCGTCGAACGCTTCCTACGCGAAGATGTGAAGATCCCCCGTGACGACCTCATCGGCATACACAATCGATCATTACCAGCGTCGTTTACGGCAAGATGACTTCTGACGCTGGCTGCAACGAGATCATTCAACAGAGGAGACGTGGACTAAAATTTCGACACTCCGACGGTAACGTCGGGCCTGTGGATGTCGACCATGCAGGACTTGGCCTCCGAACGATCCGTGTATTCGAATTGCCTTTCGAGGTGAATGAAGATGAAGTCACCGCGACGCTAAGACCGTACGGAAAAGTCCAGAGTTACGTAGCCGGGACATGGACACAGTTTACGACGCGTCCGGTGCTTAATGGTGTGAGACAAGTCCGAATAGATCTCGAACGGTACGTCCCATCGTACATTTCTATCGGCGGCTGCCTGCGGTGGTCATTTACGACGGACAACCTCGAACGTGTTCAGGTTGTGGCAAAAAAGGCCACGTCCGTAATGAATGCCTGCAGCGCCGCATCACACAACTACGGCACTGACCGAACACCGACCGACAACCGCCCTTCCAATCACCTACGCGGAGACACAGCACGTCCAGCCCTCAGAAGACGCAGTTCATGAGCGTCTCTCTGGACCGATACACCCGGAGGCGTCCCAGCACCTTGCTACCGGCAATGCCGCCCGCGAACATGACTTACAGCCGGACACGCCCACGCTAGAAGATCACAAGGATACCAGCGAGGGTGTTCTGAAGACCGCATCATAGCACCCGCGGCTTTTGTAGCGGAACGACGTGAATCTCTTCCTTCCTCAGACACCGAAACACATTGCCGGAAGCAAAAGTTTCCCAAACGACAAAAAAAAAAAAAAAACGCCGCAATACATCAGAATCGACCACTGAGCCATTCCGCAGGACGAAATGGCACATAACTGTGACAGAGTACACGATGACTCTTTCTCCTCTGCTAAGGAGACGCGTCATCCACAAGACGGTGAGCCGTCCAACAGAGATAGTGAGCGAGCCCCGCACCCAGCAGTCACGGAACATAGCACGCCCGCCGTCACCGAAGCATTTGAGCCGACTCGGCCATCGATGCCACCTCTCACCGATGTTGAAACTGACGGACATTTTTCATGGGCAAATGACACGAATTTCTTACCTCCACCTGATGCGGAAAGATCTGTTCCTCCGTTAGACCAACACTAAAATGGGGGATGTTTCTGCGACGACTCCTACGACTTCCAGAATCCACCACGACAATTTTCGCCAGAAACGAACCTATCGACAGCACGGATCCCCCATCAGGCATACCGAACAGCTACCATCAATACTAATATAATCAGCTCCAACGTTAAACTTCAACTGCTCCGTGACACGCTAAGAGCAGCGTACAAATACATCGCCCTGTTACAAGAATTGAGGACAGCAACTTGGTCCGGATGTTATGGATACGAGACGTACGCCACCCCGGCAGCTATGGAACACACAGGCGCAGCCATCCTCCTCCGAGAAGAGATTGCAGTTTCCGATGTCACATATCTTCCAACGGCGCGAGGGATCGCCATAACAGTTGAAGGAGTCAAAATCATAAATCTCTACGTCCCATCGGTCACTGATAGACGGAGGGATCGCTCCCAGTTCTACGCATAAGATATCATGCCTTCATTCATCGGCAGATACGATTATCTCATCGTAGGTGGAGATTTCAACTGAGTTCTCGAGCTTACAGACCAATACTCTCATTTCACCACATCTCCGGAACTTCGCTTCCTCGTCCGCCGGCTTCGTCTCCTCCACACTTGGAGAGTGGTCCACGGCGACCGCCCGGGGCATACGCACATCACGAGCCACGCCGCCAGCCGAATCCATAGAATATACATCTCTGGCACTCTAAAGTCCGTTCTCCTCTACGCTGAACGTTGGCCGTCTGCCTTTTCGGATCATGACATCTACATCTGTATCATGAACCTATGTAAGCAATTTATATGGCGCAGTGCAGGACCTTAGAAACTCAACGTTACGCTACTTCGGGACCCTGAATGTCAACAAAAGGTCACCTTACACATGACACACTTGTGTTCAACGCATCATGCGTTACGGGACCTCACTGCAATGGTGGTTACTGTGCGCCCCAACAGCCATCCGACGCTCCTTTAGACACTACGGCAGAGCTAGAGCCAGGTGGAATCACAACGTATTTCTACTACAGCACTCTACGCGAGCTCATGGATCATCCTCTATCCTCGGATCGTCTAAGGTCAACGCATCAAGGCAACGATTTTAACCTTGACCAGGTGCCGTCTAGAGGGAGCCATTGTACGAGCACGCAGCCAAGATGCGTCGTATTTTCAAAATGTTCTTCGACACCGACAGACTTTAATGACAACTTCTGCCTGATGGACGACGGCTGACTTCGCAAGCTACCATTGCGGATGCCTTCACAACGCACTACACAGTTTTCTATGAAGAAGTACCTGCCGGTGCAGAGGTCATTGCTGAGGTTGCCCAGGAGATAATTTGTAAACTAAGCGCCCCGGCTGCAACCCTCCTGACTGCGGAAGTGACCACCGACGACGTCCATGGTGATGAGGCCACAGGATGGTTCACCACTCGAATTTTACTCAGCCTTCCAAGATTTGATGTCGCCACGATGGAGAGACAGGTACTGGGTACTCTTGTCCGGCGCGGCACTCGCGCCACCAGTGTTCATGGAAGGCTTACTAGTACCAGTCCCGAAACCTACAGGAGGAACACGACGAGACAGGTATCGGCCGATCGCGTCACTCAATTCCGACTTCAAGATTTTCACACGCCTTCTAGCAGTACGACTCAAACATGTCTTACGAGACATTGTTTCTCATGAACAAACATCCTAAGGCGGCGATCGTAATATACAGACAGCCCTCAGTAAATATAGCGATGTTATCGCTGTGGCAACACACTCGCGACTGCCAGGCGCTTTAATTTCCATCGATTTCAAACAAGAGTTTGACCGCTTAAATCATACATTCCTCAAAGCAGCATGGACCGGATGGCGATTTCCCCGACGTTCACGCAAGTGATTATGCGGCTTCTTCGTGGGGCAACGTCCAGGATTCTCGTCAATTGCAGACTTACAGAACCTATTCGTATTGAGCGCTCAGTAGGGCAGGGTTGCCCACTGTCGACTGTGCTTTATGCGATGGAACCACTCATTTGCGGATTACGGCGACGCTTGACAGGTATTCCACTCCGGGATCATGTGTTCCGCTGCCGAGCCTACGCGGACGACTTGGCCCTCGTCGTACGTAGAGTGGCGACGTACAAGCTGCGATGCTGTGGATTACTCGTTACAGTGCAGGGGCAGGGAGCGCTATGTACGTTGCAAAATCATGTGCCATGAAGATCGGCCGCGGCCTTCCCGCAGACAGCGTAGTTCCATTTCAACTGGTGGACACCCTTCGTTGTCTCGGATTGGTGTACACGCGAGACATTCGGCACCTCGGCGATCAATTTTCGGGCGCTACGGCAACGCATCCTGGCCAACATACAAACCACCTACTACGTCCGCTGAATGTGTGCCAGAGAGTCACCTTCGTCAATACCCATCTGGCAGCCCGGATACACCATGTTGCGCAGGTTCTGTCCATCACTGCGACAATGGCAGCCAACCTACAGGCGGCTTTCGGGTATTTTTTATATGTTCTGGACCCTTCTTCAAAGTCCAGTATGAAGGTCTCACCTTACCGAAGTGGGATGGCAGCCTCGATCTGGTTAATGTGAAAGAATCAGTACTATGTTCCGGTTATGGGAAAGCCAAAATGCTAGTTTTACTGGAATGTTGACCACCGAGCTCTCACTTGTTTCGAGGCGCCCACCCACGTCTTTGGCACACATCCCACCTCCGATGTCGCACATCGGCCGTTTCTTTTTGGAATACAGCTACATAAGCATCGAGCTCCCCAGGACCAGGAAGACGACCGCCGGTGACATCTACCGCCTTCTCCGAAAGTCCCCACCCCGAAACCCCATCGAAGGACGTCATCCCCACGTTTCATGGCCTACAGTTTGGAAAACGATCCACCAACCATACCACACCACTGACAGTACCACTAAGTGGTACCTTCTCGTCAATGGCAAATATACTATAAGACAGATACTGCATCGCATAGCGCTGGTGGACTCACCCCTGTGCATCAACTGCAATGTCGAAGATACAGATTTACATCGGTTTGAGTGTGGGCCTGCAGCAGCTCTGTGGACCCTCGTACAAAAGATTGTGGCTTTCTACCACCGAGTACCATCACTTTCTCCTACCATGATGATATATCCTGACACGACCTGATTTCCATCGTCTAAAGTAGCACGCCATCACATGGCATGGTTAACAACTGCCTCTTCCGCGACGACATTGTCGATCTGGCGGACTTATGGACACGCCTCCAAGTACATCACCGTACCCTTCGCCGACGTCGACACTACCGGGTCTCTTTCGCGAACGTTTTTCAAAGTATTTTCGCCAAACCGCCTCGGAGTTGGAATCTCAACGAACCGTGCCAGCCAAGACTGGACGATCCCACGTTCCCCTCCTAATGGTCAATGGTAGGATGGACGTTGTTCTGAGGGCGTGCCAAAGTGGAGCATGGCGCGGAAAGTATTCCTTATTTATTTCACTTCTCTTTTCTCCTCCTCTTCTTAGTTTTTTCCGTTACACATGTTTATCCTTTCCATGCATAGCTCCCTATCTGCAGCCTATTTGTTTCCTTTCTCCTGTGTTCCCCCATAAAAATAAAATAAAAAAATGTTGGGTTGCCGCTGATGGTGGGATTGTATAGATATATTACGTTTACACAAGACCTATTTATGTTTTAAGTTTTCAAGGTATATTGCGTTATTTTATGAAGAACGTCGTCTTTTATTTTCAAAATGGCTCTGAGCACTATGCGACTTAACTTCTGAGGTCATCAGTCGCCTAGAACTTAGAACTAATTATACCTAACTAACCTAAGGACACACATCCATGCCCGAGGCAGGATTCGAACCTGCGACCGTAGTGGTCGCTCAGCTATAGACTATAGCGCCTAGAACCGCACGGCCACTCCGGCCGGCTTTTATTTTCATACACTAGAGGTTTTTATTTGTTTTCTCATTACCTGAAACATTTTGCTCATATATTAGATGTTTTTTCCTTTTGTTTTCTACAAGAATGACATAAAAATAGAAAAAAAATAAAAAAACGGTGGTAAAAAAACAAAAAAGTTGGTAGAACACTTGCCCGCGAAAGGCAAACATTCCTAGTTCGAGTCGCAGTCCGGCACATAGTTTTAAATTGCCAGGACGTTTCATATGATAGATGTTTTATATTTATATAGTAACAGAGACAGTTATATCCTCAGGTATCTCATGTATATGTAACCTGTCTTTCGTTCTCAACTTAAGTCAACGTGGTTCTGACGTGCCAATAATGTCTGGTGTGACTGCTTTGCTACATTTGATGTGAAATGTAAGAAATTTCAGTGCAAACTGAATTACAGTATTCCTATTTATGTAACCCCCGGCCACTAAAAGTGCGCTATTTCTGTATTCATTTGGCTATAGCTATTTGCGTTTTAGGGCTAACAGCAAGCAATAATTGATTTCTGTAATTTATTTTAACTATTATTCACCATTTAGAGACTGTAGTTTATCCTCAAGTCATGCTTTGTGGTACTGCCGCTACAGACTTGGTAACGTTTCGAAAGAGCGGAGGCTTACATGTCAACGTAATTGTTAGACATTATCTGCATAGATATCAAAAATTAAAGTAAAGGCAGTAATACTCTTCACCAATCCATTGCTTCCGGAGTTACTTTTCAAGGTCTACTTGTTTTCAGAGAACCACATTATTTGTCTACTTAAGGAAGTAAAACATTTTGTCACGTCTGTTTACATACTTGGGCCTTCTCATTTCTCCGTGTACTTGTTTTAAAGACTCCGCATGTAGCATTTATTATCTGTGGACCCGGAACTGCGCTCTGCTGGTCAATATTGTAATGGTTGCTCTGTAGAACTTTGGGAGAACGGCCACATGTCTGTAGTTTTCTTCCATGACATATCGGCGCACTGTCTTCGGGCCACCTTCAGGTACATGCGTGGTGCCGCGGTCGGCATTGCGCGAGCGTTGCTTGAGCGTATACGCTTCTGCTGTTAAGTGTGCTCTGCTCTGCGCACTCTCTGTGGTGAAACCTCGCCTCTTTGATATGAAAACCGTTATCTTCACACAGCAAGATCGCAGCACGACGCGGATTACGCACAGCACGAATTTTTTCCGTATAATAGTTTACTTGTAGAATTTAACTGCAAATCGCCGTCTCGATTCGTAAGGGATAAAGAGAGTCGTTTGTCCACTGATTCATTGATCACTGAGCTAAAGTTTGACGTGTAGTCCACAATTTTCGTTCCTTCAGGTGACCAGTGGAAATACCGTGCTCAGCAATAGTGGACTTGCCTTCTTAGAGAAGGCGAATATGCCTCTGGTGTTTCACAATGCGCGTCGTTTCCCCTGTATAAGAATTGTAGCATTCACACGGAATCCTGTAAACACCTGCTTTGCGCAACTCCAAGTAATCTTTAAAAGATCCCAAAAGCGCTGATATTCTGGAAGGAGGTTTTACTTTAACTTTATATCGTCTTAATATTCTGCCTATTTTAGCCGAAACATTTCCAATATGTGATAGACCAGCAGTCATTTTGAAGGCCTCATCATCTCCCTTGTCCAGTCGTTTGTATGTCTGCAGCGCTGTCTGTACTTATTGCGACGAATATCCATTGTTCAGGGACACAGTTTGCAGGTATTCCAGATCGGGATGTAGGCTATCGGGATCTGAGACGATACGATCTAGTTGGATCAAAAGCTTTAGAGTGCCCATTGTTTGTGCAGGATGGTGGCACTAGCAGGTGATTAATAAAGCCGGTGGTAGTGGCCGAGCGGTTCTAGGGGCTATAGTCTGGAACCGCGCGACCGCTACGGTCGCAGGTTCGAATCCTGCCTCGGGCATGGATGTGTGTGGTGTCCTTAGGTTGGTTAGGTTTAAGTAGTTCTACGTTCTAGGGGACTGATGACCTCAGAAGTTAAGTCCCATAGTGCTAGGAGCCATTTGAACCATTTGATTAATAAATGGCAGTATGAGAGGCCTTTCGAAAAACTGAATGCGCAATTGTGCCACCACACTTATGCCGTGCGAAGACATCTCTACCTCCATAGTAAATATAATTTTTTCATGTATAAAGTTCAGTTATTGAAAAAAGTCTTGGATTCTGTCCAAACCACGAGACCAAACTTTAAAGGTGTAATCAACGTGTCATCAAAATACTGCAGGTTTTAAAACAGCTGAGGCCAGTGCTTGATTCTAAAATTCCGCGGTAAGAAGATTGGCCACCAGGGGAGACACCATCAGAGTGCTAAAAAATCTCGTTGTTGAATAAAAAGTACGTCGGGGAGACAGAATTCTGAAACAACGCTCTAATGTCAGCCCCAAACCTACTGCCACTGAGATGTAATGAGTCCACTAAAGGCTCATTTGTCGAAAGCGAAGTGACGTCAAAACTGACCAACAAATCGCTGCTTTCTAGCTTAAGTGACTGGAATCTGGTGATAAAATCACTCTAATTTCTAATACGATGTGAACACTTGCTGCAATGGTTCCTAGTACTGTGTTTCGTCTCATAATTCACATTGCTCGCCTCTTCATCTGGCACAAAGCTACCACGTTCTGTCTTTATACATTAGAACAACATAACGACATTAAAACCCTACTTCATATCCTTACATATATTTGTCCTCACTCTCCTTGCTTTACTAATAAGATTGTAAAGACGAAAAAAAAACAAGATTTATATATATAGCCACTACGCATTCCACAACACCTGGGTGGAGTCATGCTGAATTTCTGACAGTGACGTTCCTAGAAGACTCAGCCAATGCATTACTTCCTCCTACTATTATCTAGCGACAGGACCATGGATGTCACGCGGAGGATTGCCAAGAATGGCTTTTCCAGGGATCTTCTACGACTGGAACAGGAAAGTAGGAAAGTGATTGAAAGAGTCCTTGCCACTGATCATAAAGTGGATTGCTAAATGTAAATGTGAATTTATATGTCAAATTTTTATACTAAATAATTCAACTATCACCGTGGCATAAGTCTCTCAGCTGATTCTTATATAGGTTCCATTCCACAGCTTTGATGAATTTCTTTTTTTCTGTTCTAACAAAAACCATTTAGATATCTTCCAACATCATCTGATGAGCTTTAAGGTTTAACTATTGTACACACATATTTCACAATAGTGGACATGTGATATACACAAATTTAAGCGTAAGTTTGCTAGATCATGATAGTTGCAGCATAATAAAGTTTTTATCAGCTTTTTGTGGTGTGCATCAAACAATATCGCCCATTTCTTTCTCCATGTCAAATTAGATTGTTAAAACTAACAGTGTCGCAATTCAGCGTGCTACGCATTACTTACATTAAACACTCCCGCATCCTGTGTTGATAATTTTGCGAGAATATCCGCTGACAAACCTTTCATGTATGAACACAATGAAACCTCAGTGACACAGATGATCGCAAGAGAAATATTTCTGTATGAGCATACAGCGAATACCGCACTTTTATGGTCAAAACCGTATAGAAGGTAGATGATCCAAAATTGGGTGCTTTGAGTTGAGAAACCTACAGAGTGGAAGTGATCAGTGGTACAAGATGTTAAGGGGCAATGTGTGTGAGGAAGATGTCTGTAAACTGCTGTTTCATAATAATAATAATAATAATAAAGAAAACTGGCTTCTGCATCGACGTTGGTGGCGTTACATTGCAGCACAATATACAATCATTTGACATACGACGAGGAAACAGCTTACTACTGATCACAGGTGCCGGCCGGTGTGGCCGTGCGGTTCTAGGCGCTTCAGTCTGGAAGCGCGCGACGGCTACGGTCGCAGGTTCGAATCCTGCCTTGGGCATGGTCGTGTGTGATGTTCTTAGTTTAGTTAGGTTTAAGTAGTTCTAAGTTTTAGGGGACTGATTACCTCAGATGTTAAGTCCCATAGTGCTCAGAGCCATTTGAACAATTTGATCACAGCTCTTAACTGGATGTTCTGGGTGGAGGACCAATCTTCACTGGTACTGGTAGAGAGGTAAATCTTGTATGGTGCAGCAAGTTTTGCTGCCAGGTAAGCCAAAGTGACAGGCGACATTCTTAACTGAATACATTTATTTCTGTGGCTGTACGCATACGAGAAACGTACTCGCCCCCAATCATAGAAGTCGGACAAAGTTGTAGTGAAAGAACTTTTCGCACAGTAAAGATTGAGGAGACGGTGCTCGACCAGATGGGAGAAGGCCCTTCAGTAAGGATCCGCCACCATGCCTCTAAAATGAACACAAACGGTAAGAGTGTAGATAGCACTGGGATAGCGGCGATTACGTACTTAGCATAAACAATTCGTAAAAGCAATTCCTCAGCCGAAGTCAGAAATCAGTGTTGTTAATGAACTGAAATGCCTACATCGAAACTGTCACGCGCATTCTTAACCGTTACTTTGAATTTAAGCTGTTTTTTTAAGATTGGGCGTTAATTGCGCCAGTTAAAGCCTAAGCATTAGTTTACGACCAGTACATCCGCTACTAAGAGAAATACTAGGGTGTCATGATGTTTGCATAATTAGTCTCTAATTAAATGTGACATCGTGTAACTAACGATTTCGGCGAATAACAGTTTTTTTTACCTTATTCCACTGTTTCGGTATATAAATTGTTCTGTAATTATTGCTTTGATAACATGACTAGTACTTCAAAGGATTACTGTAATTGAGGTACCGAAATTTGCTAGAGGGGTCTGTAAAGCACAAAAGTTAAAATGACCATAGCTAATGTTTGAGCGTGCGAGGAGGCGAGAAATGGTTCCATGGCTAGCTCCCTCGCAGTCCAGTAGTAATTGTCGAATTTTAAATATAGTTACACGGGTTGGTATCGAATATTAAATTCTGTCGATATTTTATATTTGAAATGTTGCATCAGATGATATTTAGTGATTCAATAAATGGTTCAAATGGCTCTGAGCACTATGGGACTCAACTGCTGAGGTCATTAGTCCCCTAGAACTTAGAACTAGTTAAACCTAACTAACCTAAGGATATCACAAACATCCATGTCCGAGGCAGGATTCGAACCTGCGACCGTAGCGGTCTTGCTGTTCCAGACTGCAGCGCCTTTAACCGCACGGCCACTTCGGCCGGCTATGGAACTTAACATCTGAGGTCATCAGTCCCCTAGACTTAGAACTACTTAAACCTAACTAAGTTAATGACATCACACACATCCATGCCCGAGGCAGGATTCGAATCTGCGGCCGTAGCAGCAGCGCGGGTCCGGACTGAAGCGCCTAGAACCGCTCGGTCACAGAGGCCGGCAGTGATTCAATAAATTGCATAGTATGTGAGTGTGACAACGCAGTATACCCCTTCAGGAATTGGTAGCTCCTATTCACATCCATTTAGTCAAATGCAGTGGGCGTACATATACTTTTGTTGGTTTATAATACACGAACGTGGATCCTGGAGGACTCGGAGAGCCTTCGGTGGAAAATTGGAGGAGGAGAGGTTGATTCAGTTGGAAAATGCTCCACGGAATGATTTCATGTTCAGTTTCGAGCAAAACTTCTCATTGTAGCCATAGAGCAATTTTACATGGAAATTACATTTTCTAGGACTATGAGGTAATCCGTAGTAATTTTTGGACTTCTCAAACTGCTCGTAGGCGAATATTTAGAACATTATACGAGCTACTTCTGGATTTAAACGAATAATGTGATGCACGTCTATCAGCAAGAACGAATGCCAACACTCGCGAAGTGGACGGAACTGACTTATATGCTGGTGTCTAAAATTCGTGTTATTAGTCAAATTGTGACAATTGATCCGCAGCTCGTGGTCGTGCGGTAGCGTTCTCGCTTCCCACGCCCGTGTTCCCGGGTTCGATTCCCGGCGGGGTCAGGGATTTTCTCTGCCTCGTGATGACTGGGTGTTGTGTGCTGTCCTTAGGTTAGTTAGGTTTAAGTAGTTCTAAGTTCTAGGGGACTGATGACCATAGATGTTAAGTCCCATAGTGCTCAGAGCCATTTGAACTATATTGTGACAATTGGTGGTATCAACTTTAACGGTAGACATGATATTCACATTCACTTTTCTTCTCCTTGGAGTAGAGAAGAAGTCGAACAAACTACCATGAAGCCGAGACGCTGCTAGAGAACGTCAGATGTTAACTGCGTTGGCAAATTACAAGAGAGGAGAACAAGGACAGTGGTTCCTATGACGAAGCAGGAAGACGATGTGGTGTACAGCTGCATTTTTGAAGGTATTGCGACTGCCGCAAACTGTCTTAGAACAACCTTTCCACAAAGTTAATAATAATTTACTCCTTATTTTGAACCACCTCCTTGTAAGAATATACTGATAAAAACCCACAGCTTTTCCTCAAAGAAACCTTACTGAAACTGTGTAATACCTGCAACCGATTTTATTTAGTTTGATGGAATGATGCATAGTAAGCCATATAGCATTATAGGCATATTAACCTCTTATCTGTGATGTAAAAAACTGAGTGCAAGTAAACTGAATGAACATTCTGTCTGTTGCTGTAATGTGTGTTGCAGTTCCCATATTGTCGGATAAAGAGTAAGTTTATATGTGGTATTTATCTGTCAGTGTTATTCGCAGTTCAGTCGACTCCGTAATCCCAATTCACTATTAATGTTGTTCAGCATATATCAATTTTATAGATATTTTGTTTTGTGTTTGTTGCTTCCTTACTATTCAGACTCGCACAACTCTTAGTGTGGTAGCGATTGAAAAGACAGATTTCCGGGTTATTAAAATCTAAAAGGTCCACTAAAGAACAAAATACGCTAATGTAAGTATCCATACGTCTTCTAAAAACAAAAGAAGTAGATGAAGTTGAGGAATTTTGCTACTTATGCGCTAAAATAACCAATGAAGGACGGAGCAATAAAGACATCAAAAGCCGACTGGCAATGGCAGAAAGGGTATTTCTGACCATGGAAAGTCTACTAGTATCAAACACAGGCCTTAATTTTAAGAAGAAATTTCTGAGAATATGCGTTTAGAGAACAGCATTGTGTGGTAGTGAAACATGGACTGCGGAAAAACTGGAACCGAAGGGAATAGAAGCATTTGAGATATGATGCCACAGAGGAAAATTGAAAATTAGGTGGCCTGATAAGGTAAGGAATGTGGCGGTTCTGCGCAAAGTGGGAGAGGAAATGAAGGTGTGGGAAAGACTGAGAAGAGGAAGGGACACGATGATAGGACATCTGCTAAGACATGAGAGAATGACTTCCATAATACTAGATGGAGCTGTAGGGAGCGGGGACTGTAGATGAAGACAGATTGGAATACGAGGGTTGTCCAAGGAGTAAGTTCCTATTAATCGCGAAATGAACACCACAGTGAAAACCCAATGAAGCTTTTCACTGATGTGTTGGGTAGTGTCTCTAGTATGAGCATCGATCGCATCAAGACGCTCTTTTCAGTTTTGAGCGCACTGTGAGCGAGTAAATGTGGCTAGAACAATTATGTGTTCCGCCAAGTAGTATGGCATGCTGAGAGGTTTTGCCTTAATGAATGAAGCCCACCTAAAACAACTGCAACGTACTTCCTTCTTCATGGGAATTCTCAGCCACACTCTGCAGGGGCAGTGAAGATGATCCTGCAGACTTTTCAATGGAAAGTGTTCGATCACTCACAACAGAGCCCTAATTGGCTTCTTCTGAGTATCATCTCTGTTCACATGAAACGATAGATACGAAGACAACACTTGGGCGCAGGCTACGCACTTTAGACCAGCGAAGAGAATTGTCGGAAAGCACAGGCGGCTGCCCTCTATGACGATGGCGTTGGAAATTTGGTGTAACACTCAGACAAATGTCTAAGTCGGAGCGGCGACTATGCAGAGAAGTATCTGGAAAGTGTAGCTAACTCTAGCAAATAAAATGTTTCTGATTTTCACTGTAGTTTGCATTTAGCGACCGATCGGAACTTACTTTCTGGACAACCCTCATACATCAAGAAAATAATTGAGGATGTAGGTTGCAAGTGCCACTCTGAGATGAAAAGGTTGGCACAGGAGGGGAATTCGTAGCTGGCCGCATCAAACCAGTCAGAAGACTGATGAATAAAAAAATAAATAAATAAAATAAAAAGGATGATGAGATGGTGTTGGACTGAGTGGAGCTAGGGCCTTCAGTAATTGTTCGTCACTGTGCCTCTAAACTCAACACAAACGGTTGTACTGTGGATAGCACGGCGATTACATCCTTAGCATAAACAATGCGTAAAAGCAATTCCTCAACCAAAGTCAGAAACCAGTGCTGTTAATGAACAATGCTGACATGGAGACTGTTCTCGTCATTCATAACAGTTTCTTTTATTTTACGTTGTTGTTATAAGATTGGAGTATATTTGTGTCAATTAAAACCTAGCTTTAATTTACGAGCAGTACATCCTCTTCTACTAAAAATTCTAGGGTGTCATGATATGTGCACAATTAGTCTCTAATTATATGTGACAGCGTGTAACTGCATTGCTTCCGATTTCAGCGAATAACATTGTTTTTGTATTCCACTGTTTCAGTATGTAAATTACTCTGTAAATATTGCTTTAATAATATGAGGAGTATTTCAAAGGGTTACTGTAACTGAGCTACCGAAATCTGAATGAGGGGCCCTGTATAACACCACAGTTAAAACGCCCTTTGTTGTTGTCTGAGCGTTCTATTAAGCGTGAAATTGTTCGATTTCTCGCTCACTCGCAGTCGAGTAATACGTAACGAATTTTAAATAATGTTACACAACATTTAGGCTCACGTTATATGCTGTTAGTATTTCATATTTGCTGTTTCAGATGATATTGAATCACTCAGTAAATTGCTGAGTCGTTAGGTTTTAGTTAATTGTGAGAGAGACAATGCAGTAAACATAACTCGAGGAATTGGTGAGTCCAAATCACAACCATTTGGGCGAAATGCAGTTTGAGTACATATTGTTTTGTTACTTTCAAAAATATATACGTGGTTCCAGGAGGGTCGGAGTCTTGAGTGGAAAATCGGAGAAAGAGAGGTTCATTTAATTGGGAAATAGTCCTGCCGAACGATTTCATGTTTCTGTACAAGCTAAACAGAAATTTCTCACTGTAACCAGGTTGCAGGAGAACTCAGAGCCTTCGGTGGAAAATTGGAGGAGAAGAGGTTCATTTAGTTGAAAGCTCTTCTAAGCAATGATTTCATGTTCAGTTTCGAGCAAAACTTCTTAATGTA
This sequence comes from Schistocerca nitens, assembly GCF_023898315.1. Lineage (NCBI taxonomy): Eukaryota > Metazoa > Arthropoda > Insecta > Orthoptera > Acrididae > Schistocerca > Schistocerca nitens. The sequence goes on along the minus strand of NC_064617.1, from coordinate 417,971,776 downwards.
GCCAGACAGCAATTTTACATGGATATCACATTGTTTACGACTGTGAGACGATCGGTAGTAATTTTTGGACTCTCCAAATCTTTTGTAAGCGAATACTTAACAGTACTACGCGAGCAACCACAGAATTTAAACGAATAATGTGATGAACGTCTGTTAGCAAGAGCGAATACCAGAATTGGTGAAGTGGATCGGAGGAAATCCTCTCTGGCTTCCGGCGGTTATCTGACTGGGTGAAGATTGCCAGTCTCGCTAGTGGGATGAAAGCAGAGCTCACCATCTGCAGCATCATGGACAGGACTGACTCCGGACCTTTGGTACAGAACCGAGTGGAGGGTCTCAATCAGAGGCTGAGACGGTTCTGCGACCGTGTGGGCTGCAGATTCCTCGACTTGCAACATAGGGTACCACCCTATGTTGGGGTTTCGGGTTCCACTGGATAGATCAGGAGTCCACTACACACAGCAAGCGGCTACACGGGTAGCAGGGGTTGTGTGGCGTGGACTGGGCGGTTTTTTACGTTAGATGGCCTCGTGCAAGTACAGAAAGGGCAACAGCCTCAAAGGGTGCGGGGCTAAGTCAGGACATGCTGGGACCAAGCAGAAATCGGCACTGTAATTGTAAACTGTCGAAGCTGCGTTGGTAAAGTACTGGAACTTCAGGCGCTGATAGAAAGCACCGAAGCTGGAATCGTTATAGGTACGGAAAGCTGGCTGAAGCCAGAGATAAATTCTGCCGAAATTTTTACAAAGGCACAGACGGTGTTTAGAAAGGACAGATTGCATGCAACCAGTGGTGGCGTGTTTGTCACTGTTAGTAGAAGTTTATCCTGTAGTGAAGTAAAAGTGGATAGTTCCAGTGAACTATTATGGGTGGAGGTTACACTAAACAACCGAGCTAGGTTAATAATTGGCTCCTTTTACCGACCTCCCGACTCGGCAGCATTAGTGGCAGAACAACTGAGAGAAAATCTGGAATACATTTCACATAAATTTTCTCAGCATGTTATAGTCTTAGGTGGAGATTTCAATTTACCAGATATAGACACACAGTTGTTTAGGACGGGTGGTAGTGACAGAGCATCGAGTGACATTATACTGAGTGCACTATCCGAAAATTACCTCGAGCAATTAAACAGAGAACTGATTCGTGGAGATAACATCTTGGAATTACTGATAATAAACAGACCCGAATCTTTCGACTCTGTAAGCGCAGAATGAATCAGTGATCATAAGGCCGTTGCAGCATCCCTGAATATGGAAGTAAATAGGAATATAAAAAAAGGGAGGAAAGTTTATCTGTTTAGCAAGAGTAATAGAAGGCAGATTTCAGACTACCTAACAGATCAAAAAGAAAATTTCTGTTCCGACACTGGCAATGTTGAGAGTTTATGGAAAAAGTTCAAGGCAATCATAAAATACGTTTTCGACAGGTACGTGCCGAGTAAAACTGTGAGGGACGGGAAAAACCCACCGTGGTTCTACAACAAAGTTAGGAAACTACTGCGAAAGCAAAGAGAGCTTCACCGCAAGTTTAAACGCAGCCAAAATCTCTCAGACGAAAAGAAGCTAAACGATGTCAAAGTTAGCGTAAGGAGGGCTATGCGTGAATCGTTCAGTGAATTCGAAAGTAAAATTCTGTGTACCGACTTGACAGAAAATCCTGGAAAGTTCTGGTCTTACGTTAAATTAGTAAGTGGCGCGAAACAGCATATCCAGACACTCTGGGATGATAATGGCATTGAAACAGAGGATGACACGCGTAAAGCTGAAATACTAAACACCTTTTTCCAAAGCTGTTTCACAGAGGAATACCGCAGTGCAGTTCCTTCTCTAAATCCTCGCACATACGAAAAAATGGCTGACATCGAAATAAGTGTCCAAATAATAGAAAAACAACTGGAATCACTCAAAAGAGGAAAGTCCACTGCACCTGACGGGATACCAATTCGATTCTACACAGAGTACGCGAAAGAGCTTGCCCCCTTCTAACAACCGTGTACCGCAAGTCTCTAGAGGAACGGAAGGTTCCAAATGATTGGAAAAGAGCACAAGTAGCCCCAGTCTTCAGGAAGGGTAGTCGAGCAGATGCGCAAAACTATCGACCTATATCTCTGACGTCGATCTGTTGTAGAATTTTAGAACATGTTTTTTGCTCGCGTATCATGTCGTTTCTGGAAACCCAGAATCTACTCTGTAGGAATCAACATGGATTCCGAAACAGCGATCGTGAGAGACCCAACTCACTTTATTTGTTCATGAGACCTAGAAAATATTAGATAGAGGCTCCCAGGTAGATGCAGTTTTCCTTGACTTCCGGAAGGCGCTCGATACAGTTCTGCACTGTCGCCTGATAAACAAAGTAAGAGCCTACGGAATATCAGACCAGCTGTGTGGCTGGATTGAAGAGTTTTTAGCAAACAGAACACAGCATGTTGTTATCAATGGAGAGACGTCTACAGACGTTAAAGTAACCTCTGGCGTGCCACAGGGGAGTGTTATGGGACCATTGCTTTTCACACTATATATAAATGACCTAGTAGATAGTGTCGGAAGTTCCATGCGGCTTTTCGCAGATGATGCTGTAGTATACATAGAAGTTGCAGCATTAGAAAATTACAGCGAAATGCAGGAAGTGCTGCAGCGGATAGGCACTTGGTGCAGGGAGTGGCAACTGACCCTTAACATAGACAAATGTAATGTATTGCGAATACATAGAAAGAAGGATCCTTTATTGTATGATTATATGATAGCGAAACAAACACTGGTAGCAGTTACTTCTGTAAAATATCTGGGAGTAAGCGTGCGGAACGATTTGAAGTGGAATGATCATATAAAATTAATTGTTGGTAAGGCGGGTACCAGGTTGAGATTCATTGGTAGAGTCCTCAGAAAATGTAGTCCATCAACAAAGGAAGTGGCTTACAAAACACTCGTTCGACCTATACTTGAGTATTGCTCATGAGCCTGGGATCCGTACTAGGTCGAGTTGACAGAGAAGATAGAGAAGATCCAAAGAGGAGCGGCGTGTTTCGTCACAGGGTTATTTGGTAAGCGTGATAGCGTTACGGAGACGTTTAGCAAACTCAAGTGGTAGACTCTGCAAGAGAGGCGCTCTGCATCGCGGTGTAGCTTGCTGGACAGGTTTCAGAGGGTGCGTTTCTGGATGAGGTATCGAATATATTGCTTTCCCCTACTTATACCTCCCGAGGAGATGACGAATGTAAAATTAGGCTTTCCGGCAGTCGTTCTTCCCGCGAACCATACGTGACTGGAACAGGAAACGGAGGTAATGACAGTGGTACGTAAAGCGCCCTCCGCCACACACCGTTGTGTGGCTTGCGGAGTATAAATGTAGATGTAAATGTAGATGTTACTAATTTATGTGCTGGCATCTATAGAGTTCGTGTTGTTAGTCAGATTATGATGACTGACGGTGTTAACGCCAACGGTGGACTTGATTTTCACATTCACTATTGCTCTCCTTGGAGTAGAGAAGAAGTCTAACAAACTCCCACGTAGCCGAGACTATACTGGAAAACGTTAGATGTTAACTTGGTTGGCAAAAGCGAGAGAGGACAACGATTACCAGGGTTCTTATGACGAGGAAAAAAGAGACGACGTGTTTTATAGCTGCAATTTCGGAAGGTACAGTAAGTGCAAGGCAAACTGTCTTAGAACGACCTATTGACAACGTAAATAATAATTTTTTCTTCATTTCGAACCACTTCCTTGTAAGAATATACAGATAAAAACCAATATTTTTCCCGAAAGAAAACCTTCCCAAAAATTTGTGATACGTGTCAGCAATTGCTGCCAACGATAGCTGTGTTTAAGAAATTTCGTTGTTTTACAACTACTTTCTTTAAGTATGTTAATTAAAATAATTTCGTTTCGCTGCATTAGTCACTGTAGGGGCGTGCTATATCTGTGAACAGTTAAATCTTTGATTTTATTTCGTTTGATGGAATGATGCTTAGTAAACCGTATTGGATTAAAGTGGTATTTACAATGGGTTTTATTTACTGTTATCAGTCATGTAAAAATCTGAATGCAAGTAAATTGAATGAACATTCTGGCTACCGCTGCACTGTGTGTTGCAATTCCCATATTGTTGGTTGAAGAGTTATAAGTTTATATGTGCTACCTATCTCTTAGTGTCATCTGCAGTTCAATGGACTCCGTAATCCCAGTTCACTATTAATCTTGTTCAGCATATATCAGTCTTATAGATCTTTTGTTTTGTGTTTGTTGCTACCTTACTATTCAGACGCGTACAATCTTTAATGTGGTAGCTACTGAAAAGCTAGATTTCTGGGTTATAAAATCTAAAAGTCCACTAAATAACAAAATTCGCTAACTTAAGCGTCTGTACGTCTTCTAAAAACAAAAGAAACAGCATATAATGTACAAAGTTTGGAGTGTGTCAACTTGATTACGACTCAATCAGACTTCACTCAATATGCTATTACAATATCTGATCTGAGTAGTTGCGTAAAGCCGTATGCAGTTATAGGTCGCCGGCAAAACTTCAAGTCTTTCAGTGAGTCATATTGAGGAAAGCACTGTCTTAGGTGGTTACTTGTTTCGGTTTGTAGATTCAAATGATGGGACGCGTGGTCCTTAAATTCAATAATTCCTACCTGCTCAAGGACTCTCACATTGCGAGTGGTTCTCTATGTGCTTTCCAGCTTGTTGCAGTCCAATACAACGAGATCGAATATGAAATGTGTGTTACGGAGAACGCCTCTAAACGATATTAAATGAGCCACCTTCGACAATTCGCTGTTGTAGAAATCCACAATACGGCACATGTCGTCGAGGCCAATCGATGACATAGCAAAATTGGAAAGTCATCCCAAACAATTTTTAGCTATCGTACACTCGTAGTCGTATCATTCAGAACAAGTGTTTTTCAGTTACGTTCATACCAGTGACCAGTGCATCATAATTTTTAAAAAAAGTGCACCTGTGGCTTTGCGGTAGAAATCAAAACATTCTCGGCCAGAGTTTGAACAGTGCAACCATTTAAATTTTGAATAAAAATCGTTAGCAACTGCGGCCGAAGACTTCCGTCATAAGAAGTCACCCCCATTCACCCAATCAGCCAATAGCCTTGTCAAAGAGGGCGGAGAAGCAGATACGGGTTGAGGACACTGTCTTGCCCCTGGGGTGTGAAACTGACCCTAAAGCAGCAATGGAAACCACTGCATTACAGGCAGAAGTGTATGGTGAAGATATGTGCCCTGTAATTGAAAAAGTATCCTGATGATCTTTTCAATAGTAAAAGATTCCGGAATAACCCTCAGTTCGGATATCCAGGGGGGGAGGGGGCGGGCTGCCTAGGGAACGTGATCATGAGGAAAAAATTGAACAACCAACGAAAGGTTAACGTTTTAAGAGCCGGGGCATGAAATGTCGGAAGTTTGAACGTGGTAGGGACGTTAGAAAATCTGAAAATGGAGTTGAAAAGGCTAAATCTAGATATAGTGGAACTCAGTGAAAAGAAATGGAAGTAAAAGGAATATAGGGTAATATCAACAGCGGCGGCAAGTAGTATGACGGTAGTGGGATTCAACATAAGGCGGGAAATAATGCAGAGAGTGAGTTACTGTGTTACTGTGAACAGTTCAGTGACAGGGCTGTTCTCATCAGAATCGACAGCAAACAAACGTCAACAACGATAGTTTAGGTGTAATGTGCCGACATCGGAAGTAAGAGGTGAACTGGTCGAGTAAGTATATAAGAATTTTCTAGGGGTAATTCAGTATGTACAAAGAGATGAAAATCTAATAGTCATGGGAGACTGAAATACAGTTGTAGGGATAGGAGTAAAAGGAAAAGTTACGAGAGAAAGTGGTCTTGCTAGTAGAAACGAGAGACGTCAAAAACTAATTGAGTTCTGCAATATATATTAGTTAGTAACAGCGAATACTCTGCTCAAGAGTCACAAGAGGTAGGGAAATACTTGGAAACGGCCCGGAGATAGGGATAAATGTCAATTAGATTAATCACGGTCAGGTAGAGATTCAAAAATCAGATATTGGATTGTAAGGCGTACCCAGCAGCAGCTATAGAATCAAATCACAATTTAGTAATGTTGAAGAATAGGCTGAACGTCAAGAGGGTAGTAAGGAAGTGCTAAGATGTAAAGAGATACGTTTGAGGCTCTCTAAGGCTATAGACACTGTTATAGTGAATAGCTCAGTAGACAGTACACTTGAAGAAGAATGGATAGCTCTAAAAAGGGCGATCACATAAGTCGGAAAGAATACCTATTTACAAGGAAGGCAACTGCTAAGAAACTATGGATAACACATGAAATACTTCAGCTAATCGATGAAAGAAGGAAGTACAGAAACGTTCAGGTTCAAATGGCTCTGAGCACTATGGGACTTAACTTCTGAGGTCATCAGTCCCCTAGAACTTAGAACTACTTAAACCTAACTACCCTAAGGACATCACACACATCTATGCCAGAGGCAGGATTCGAACCTGCGACCGTAGCGGTCGCACGGTTCCAGACTGTAGCGGCTAGAACCGCTCGGCCACCCCGGCCGGCAAACGTTCAGGAAAATTCAGGTATACACTAATGTAAGTCACTTAGGAACAGTATACATTTGATGTGCAGGGAAGCTAAATCAAAATAGCTGTGTGAAAAATATGAAAAAAATCGAAAAAGAAAATGTTATGGGAAGGACGGATTCAACATATAAGAAAGTCAAAACCACCTTCGGTGAGATTAAAAGCAAGGACAGTAACATTAAGAGTTCAGATGGAATACCGCTGTTATATGTAGCCGGCCGTGGTGGCCGAGCGGTTCTAGGCCTTCAGTCCGGAACCGCGCGACTGCTACGGTCGCAGGTTCGAATCCTGCCTCTGGCATGGATGTGTGTGATGTCCTTAGGTTAGTTAGGGTTAAGTAGTTCTAAGTTCTAGGGGACTGATGACCTCAGATGTTAAGTCCCATAGCGCTCAGAGCCGTTTTTGTTAAATGTAAAGAAGAGAACAGATGGGTGGAATGAGTACAATGAAGGCCTCTACGATGAGGAAGAATTGTGTGATGAAGTCGTGGAAGAAGAAACAGGAGTCGATGTAGAAGAGATAGGGGATAATGTATTAGAATTTAAAAGATCTGTGGAAGAGTAAGATCATATAAGGCAAAACGGACAGTTATCGTTCAATCAAAATTTCTGGAATCATTGGGGGAAGTGGCAACAAAACGACGATTCACCTTGACGTGTAGAATGTATGATATACCATCAGTCTTTCGGAAAAACATCATCCCCACAATTCCGAAGATAGCAAGCGTAGACAAGTGAGAGAATTATTGCACAATCAGCTTAACAGCTCATGCATCCAATTTTCTAACAAAATTACAAAACAATGGAAAAGAAAACTTAGGATCTGTTAGGTGACAATCATTTTGGCCATAGGAAAGATGAAAGCATCAGAGAAGCAATTTTGACGTTGCGGTTGATATGGAAGCAAGACTATAGAAAAATCAAGACACGTTCGTATGATTTGTCGGCCTGGAAGAAGCATTCGACAACGTAAAAAGGTACCAGATGTTCGAAATCCTGAGAAAAATAGGAGTAAGGTATAAGGAGACACGGGTAATATATACTGAAGCACCAAAGAAACTGGTATAGGTATGCGTATTCAAATGCAGAGCTATGTAAACAGGTGGAGTACAACGTTGCGGTCGGCAACGCCAATATAAGACAGCAAGTGCCTGGCGCAGTTGTTAGATCGGTTACTACTACTACAATAACAGGTTATCAAGATTCGATTTTGAACGTGGTGTTATAGTCGGCGCATGAGCGATGGGACATAGCATCTCCGAGGTAGCGATGAAATGGGGATTTTCCCGTACGACCATTACACGACTATCAGGAATCCGGTAAAAACATCAAACCTCCGACATCGCTGCGGTCGGAAAAATATCCTGCAGGAACGAGACCAACGACGACTGAAGAGAAAGATTAGCGCGACAGAAGTGCGACACATCCGCAAATTGCCGCAGATTTCAATGCTGGGCCATCAACGAGTGTCAGCGTGCGAACAATTTCACGAAACAACATCGATATGGGCTTTTGGAGCCGAATGCCTATTCTTGTACCTTTCCTAAAGCCAAACTGCTATAGGGAGAGACGGCTAATATACAATATGTACAAGAGCCAAGAGGGAATAATAAGAATGGACGACCAAGAACTAAGTGCAGGGATTAAAAAGGGTGTTAGACAGGGATGTAGTCTTTCGCCCCTATTGTTCATTCTGTACATGGAAGAAGCAATGATGGAAATGAAAGATTCAGGAGTGGAATTAAAAAAAAAAAGGTGAAATTATGTCAATGATACGATTGGCTGGTGACAATGCAGTCCTGAGTGAAAGTGAAGAAGAATTACATGATCTGCTGAGTGGAATGAACAGTGTAAATGGTTCAAATGGCTCTGAGATCTATGCGACTTAACTTCTGAGGTCATCAGTCGCCTAGAACTTAGAACTACTTAAACCTAACTAACCTAAGTACATCACACACATCCATGCCCGAGCGCGGTTCCAGACTGAAGCGCCTAGAACCGCTCGGTCACAACGGCCAGCTCTGAAATATTTCATACTGGGTGAATTACGATTTTTTTAGTGCAAGTACGATGAGACTAAGACTGCAGCTGTGCTGTTATCCGCTACGGGGGCAAAATTTGATAGTTCCCAAACATCACAGTTGCACAAAATTTAGTGGGAACGCGCTTGGTAACTGTTTCAATCCTTCTGGCCTGAAGTTTTCTACTTATGTGAAAGATGAAACGTGGTGATCTGAAAGTTTTATTGTCTTATCCCACATTGAGCTATGTTGCCTGTTAGAGCAGCTGCGTCGCAAGCAGTTAAGCGTTTTTATTTGTTGTAAGACGTAACAAGTCATTGCCGAAGATTACTTGCTTTTGAGCGATCTCCATTAAAAACGGCTAAAAGGACGGTAAATTTGCGATGCTGGGAAATAATGAATTTTGGATAAACTCTTCAGGAGATCACTCCGAGTTCCTTCAGTCTTAAGCGAAAATTTTCTCCCCGGACGGTATAGAGGGTGTTACTAAATTCTCTTCATAGACTTCTAGTAGTTGTAGAGGAGACTAAGATTATTTAGTATAGGAACTCATGTCCTCTGTGCGAAAACGTACCGTTTTCCCGTTTCCCTTTACACGTCCGAGATGATGTGGACCAACGATTTGGGCAACAGTGGATACGTCGTGATGGCCCGGCTGCTAGACCTGCGCTTTCTGGTGACTTGAACTCGCTAAACAACTACGTGGGGAGTCACACGAAATCCTTGACCCAGGAGACCCCTTTAGTGATCGTGTAGATCGAGACATGGTACGAACGTAGCATGTCTGTCTGTGCTGACGTCCGCGATCGTCAAATTGAACCCTACTTTTAAGTGGCCACAGGCGACAAGCAGCAGCAGTCAGAGAGCAACGTGTGTAGTAGTATTCTGCACGTAGCAGGAAAACGATACGTTTCCGGCAAAAGGGTTTCTATGCTAAGCTTAGCAGTGTTGGACCCTACTACAGGATCTCAAACTCTCCAAATGGAATTTAGTTACTCTCTGTACATGCGAGTTCCCCGACCATAACCTGTCAATGCCATAGTATCTTGTACAAAACGACCCATAGCTGGGGGCAAGTGGGCGTACGGCGTCTCCCCACTTCCTAGACCTCTGGGAAACGAAAAACAAAGTATAGTGTAGGCAGGCGTTTTGCTTCCGAGGAAATGATTTAAGAGTCCGTACTATGCAGGTTTTTAACAGAGTCGGAACTCTTACATAGCTACTTACAAGTTGCCATTCGTCTTCCAAAACATTAAAAATACTCCACATACCCAGGTCTAGCCCCTCCCCCTTCATTGTTACGACGGTGATCTGTGTAATACAAACTCAAATGTGACGTCACCTGATGTTTACTTCGTGCGTGCAGCGCGTGCTTGTTCTGATGAATCGATATGGATGCTGAATCAAACTATTACATTTCGGGGACCTGGTACACAGAACATGAAAGAAAAGATGTTTGTTATGCAGTCAGTAATCATCAGCAAGCTGCTGGAGGCAATGAAATCCAAGAGGTGACAGCGGGAAAAAATATTGGCCCACTACCTCTAGAAATGGCTCCAATAAGATGAGGGTGACTCACGGTAGTTGGCCATTCGCAGGGAATGTGAAAGAGGAATGGGATTACTGGTGGGTCGCGTGCCTCCGGCAGTAAAGACGTGCCGCGAGTCGGTGCTAACTCGATGTTATCGACGAGCTTTCGAAACAGCCGGCCAGACACGTTCAGACTACTCGCCGTAGCAGCGATATGGCCCAATTTATATTCGCGGGACGGCGGCGTGGGTCGCACTTAAGGCGCCGATACAGTCGCGCACGGCTTGCAGGCCGTTTTACTCTACTAGTTTTGCTCTCTTTTGAATGAGCGACGGTCGAGATGCTTAAACGGTGTAATTCCAGGAACTACTAGGTCCCCTTTGCTAAATATGCTTTACAGCAATACTGTTTATGACCGCCGCTAATATGTGGTGTCCATATTAGCGACATGTTTTTCGTACATCCGTAGTTGAAATGGAGGACAGTGGGACGTCAGCTGGTATAAATTCAAATTAAAAATGAAGAAATTCCACCAGCTGTATTTAAGGTGTCGATTTTATTTTGGCAGCTAGTTTCAACGTTGCAACATCATCATCTTCAGGCCCTATAAAATATACCATACATACAACAACCAACGTGACTTCAACAATCTAAGAGTTGTTATGTAAACAAATATATTATAAACATATTACATAATGGAAGAATTCAATAAAATTAATTACGTTTGGTTCGTTTTCATTAAATGCAATCATTCTGGATATTAACAATTTATGTGGTGCCAAAGAATACAAATGAAACTATATATACATAATCGTTTTTATTACAGATCAATGTCAAGCATTAAATGAAATGGGAGTATATATAAAAGAAACCTAGGTGACAAGCCGTTACGCTTACGGATAATAAACAGTGCTTATAAGTGATTAAAAGGTAATAGTTCATGTGTGTGTGATCGTTTATACCTACTATGGAGTTCAGTATGTGGCCAATTCGCTAGCGAATTTGCTTTCTCTTGACGGACTCCATACTGGACACATTATCGTCTTTCGCTGTTACGAGTCAGTTTCATCCTAATCACTTAAGAGGCCTTGTCTTCAGAATAATTTTACTTCCCACTCTCATACTTGTTGTCGTAATCAGTGGACAACTTGTATTTTACCCAATAATTTTATACAAGAACTGTACGCGAAACGAATGAGTACTGAAAGGTGGCTACACCGAGCCACAGCGCCAGAGATCGCGCTAGAGAGTATTGTTCCGCCGCCTCCACTGGCAGTGATTATTGAGAAGTTGCGGTGGGCAGTGCTTGCTGAGATGTCGTAGTGAAGAGTTCTTGTCGAGAAGTCGTAGTGGTCAGTGCTTGTCGAGATGTTGTAGTAGGGAGTGCTTGTTCCATGATTTATGCAGTTGTTTGATGGGCTAGACAGCAGATGTTATTCCAATGGAGATATTGTAATGATTAGAGTGCTTTTCGTCAATATATATGAAGGTAACAAAACTCGCTTTTTTTCTCATTATTTCAATGTCTTGAATAATGCGTCGTTACAGGTTCAGTCAACAAAGCATCTGGCTCGTGTTCTTGTATTAGAGTGTAATTCTGCTTTCCTTACGCAATTATAGTATTTCTATTTTTTAATTACTTCAGTATAAATGATATTTTAAATTTCTTGTCTTATTGAAGAAGAACCGTGCCAGATGTGTACGTAGAATCACACTTCCACACACAGAACAGCTACACTTGTGCTTTGTTGGCTTCGTAGGTTTTATAGTTGCTGGGGACTTAATTAATTAATTGTGTTAACGAAAATTTTCATTTCATTCTTTGTTGTTGTTCTATGCAGTCAGATTGCGTACAAAAACTAGTCGAGGCCAACCGTTTACGACACTTAGTAGCCGGACAGACAGCTACTAAATCAAAAAATTAAAAAATATTTGCAATATATATAATTAAGCCCCCATGCACGTGGCGACCGCTGCTTCGGATCGTCCCTTGGAATTCTCCTGATTGTAAAAAAGAGTAGACAGTAGTATTGTTGTAGTAATTTGTAGTTTAGTAATAGTAGTCTATATTGCATGTGTATATTTGGTAATTGGCATTCTTCTAATGGTATTTTGCAAAATTTATTTTTTTGTTGTCTTGTCTACGGGTTTGATAATTTAGTGTAATTATTTCAATTGTTCGATTAATCGTGTTTGTGGAAAACATTTCGTGTGAATGGTATTGTTGGAGATAAAGAGTCATTGTGTGTAATTTTCGTACAGTGACGAGTTTTGTATGTTTTGTAAATGAGTACGCGATCGATGAAACAGGCAAAAATGATGAATAGTCAGAATAACGAAATTGTTAACATGGCGAACTCGCCAACACAGGAGAACAGGATGATGAATAATGGAATTGAAAACAATTTAATAAGCAGGGAAAATAGTCCAGAACCAGTTCAAAATTTTTCACAATCGAAAAATTCTCAGATTACGTGGTTAACGACAGAAGAAATGGAGCAGTTGATGGGTGCAATATTAAATTTGGGATCACAGTTGAAATCTGAATTAAAAACAGTGGGATCTGAATTAAGAGCAATGACAACACGGTTAAGCTCAAAAATAGGAACAATTGAAACAGAAATAGGAACAATTAAAACCGAGATGAAAGCAGTGGGATCACAGTTACGATCGGAATTAGAAACTGATATGGGATCAATGGAAACACAGTTAGGCTTACGAACAGGGACATGTTTCAAAAACATGAAAGATGAATCAAAGAAAGAAATTAGAGAAGAAGTACAACCGGTTTTGAATGGTCACAATAATAGTTTAATTTCAACAGGAATTAGACAAGAGGAACAGGACAGGGAACAGGAAGAAAAAGATCGCGTGATAGTACAAAATTTTTCAGAGTTAAATTTACAACGTGCCCACGATAAGGAAGAAATATTTGAGAAAATCGAGGAATCCGTACCAAATGACGGCACAAATGACTTAAAGCAACAGTGAGAACAGTCAACTACTAAATGTGACAATACCGAAACCCGAGTTGCGACACTTACGGAAGACGTAAACTTATTGGAAAGAGATGAGGAGATTTCAGATAAACTGACAAGTCTTAGTTTAAATGGGGACAGAGATTCAGATGATACAGCTCCATTGCCATTTGCAGAAACAAAAGAGTACCAGAGCATAAATAAGCATGTTGAAAATCAGGGAAAATTTAATGAACGCGTGAAAAGGGAATTTGAGGCATTAAAAAAGCAAGTCAAACAAATTGAAGGCGAAATCGTAGGAAAAGACAGCAAAAGAAATTTGGACTCGCAGGTAGCAGAGGGGTTTGAAGAAAGTAATTTATTTCATTTACGAGAAGCAACAAGAGAGCGCCAGGCGCGCGAACTTGACAATAATCGACATTGGGACAGGGACAGATGCGGTAGGTCTTTGTCGCCACGAGGCGAAAACTTTGACTATAAACACTTTTTGACTGTTCGGAAATTTAAGATGTTTCGTAATTCTAAGAATGACATACATCCATGTGCATGGTTAGATCAATTTATGTACGCACTTCCGCCAAATTTGCCACTAAGTCACAAACTGGAAATTATGTGCGGCTATTAAGGTCCTCAAGGGATTACTACACTAAGTGAATATGTGCCGTAGCGTGCATAGGGCCCCGAGCTGTAGTGGTGCTATTTCCCTTTTAGTTTTCTGCACCGCTGCCTACTCTTTTACTATTCTTTGCATCTGTCAAAACAACTCTTCTACTATCAATCTATCTAGATAATCGTTAAAGATTAACCGGATATGACGATTTTACCCAAAAGAGATTTCGGAAATTACCATTTGGACTTACTATATCTTCAGCAGCATTCATTCGTAGTTCAAACGAAATTTTACCTGTTTATCTTCGTGACAATGTTACTTCATATGTTGACGATATTCTTATTGCTAAACGTTCTTGGAGTGAGCACAACAAAATTTTGGATTCAATATTACGTATCTTTGCAAGAGTTGGCATTACAGTGCACTTGGAAAAATCTGAATTTGGTCGTTCTCAGGTGAAATTTCTTGGTTACATTATTTGTACAGAAGGTATTCTTCCTGATCCAGAGAAACTAGACGCTATTCGTAATTACGCTGTTCCTACCACAAACCTGATGTTCGTAGTTTCCTTGGTGTCTGTAATTTTCTTAGACGCTTTGTTAGATTGGACGATTTGGCCACACCTCGTTTTTGCGAACTATCTGGAAAGTTCTTTTTAAAAGAAAATCGGTCGACAACTCTGTTTGGTTAGTTTGTATTCCTGATGAGTGGGTCAATAAATTGATTTGGTACACACATTTCAGTTATGCACACTTTGGTCCTAGAAAATGCTTTCACAAATTACGAGAATATTGCTACTTCAGTAATATGGAAAAACGTATTCGATCTGTTCTTGCCAAATGAAAATTATGTCAAAAGGCTAAGCCGCCAACTATTTCTCACAGAGCACCGTTGTTTCCTATCATTCCAGCGAAATTAAAGGACATGGCTGCAGTCGATTTGCTCGGTCCAGTGGTTCGTTCTACTAATGGTTTTGCGTACATTTTGGTAGCAGTGGAATTGACATCAAAGTATGTGTGTTTTACACCTTTAGGCAAAGCAACAGCTCGTTCAGTATCTAACGCTTTCATCAAACATTTTCTTAAAGAAGTGGGTCATGTTCATAAGGTTATATCAGATAATGGATCACAGTTTCGCTCTAAAATTTGGCTTCGTACTCTACGGCGTCGTAAGATTAAACCAATTTTCATTTCACTTTTTCACCCTCAGTCTAATGCTTCAGAGAGATGGATGAAGGAAATCAATAAATTGTGTCGTCTTTATTGTCATCAGAATCACAGAACGTGGGATCAGTATCTTCATATTTTTCAAAACATTCTGAATGAACTTCCTAATGACTCAACTTCTTTACCGCCTGTACTGATATTAAAAAACAAAGCACCGACAAATCGCATTTCTGAAATCGTTCCATTTCCGCCTTCACGGGAACTGCGGCATTCTGAAGTTGTCAACCTGGCTCTACAAAATATTGCATCTGCGGCTGCTAGAAGAGAGGAATCAGCTAAGCGTCCTGGTCGTTTAAAAACTTTTTCAGTTGGTCAGAAGGTGTTAATTAAGTCTCACCGTTTGTCTCACAAAGGAAAAGGCTTGTGTCGCAAATTTTTTCTGCTTTATAACGGTCTATATAGGGTTCGCAAAATCATTCATGATAACACTGTCGAAGTAGAAACTCTTAAATCTCGGCGCTCTAAGGGAATACATCATATATCTAACGTTAAAATTTTTGTGGAATGACATATTTTTGAGAAACTAACAGTTGTACGTAAACACACGGAGAATGCAAGGATACCGCGCCGTGTTCCGGCGGCGGCACATACTCAAAGCAACAATCAAGTCTGCGCGGCGCACTAGGCAGTCGTTGACCGCAAACAATTACTTCCTACGTCACGCGTACCTACAGCTGATCGAGCGCTCAGTACGAATGCACTGACAGCCGTAAACAAATACACAGTCTAATTTCTCCGATTAAATTCAGTATAAAGCTATAGTGACTTGATGAATTATGTTATTAGCGTTCAGTATTTTTCAGGATACGGTTGTATGAAATATTTAGGAACTTCAGGTTAATTCTGTGTGTGTCCGACGTTAAGAGGACTTGCTATCGAGAAAATTTCAGGAAGAATGTAATTTCGAAGAAGAAACTAATAAACTAAAAAGGTAACGATTAATTGAGTTTATTTTTCAGGTAACATATTTCCACTTAGGTACGTACTTTAGACGTAATTTGCTGCTCGCGATTACGTGATTCATACTTTGTACTAAATTTCATGTTCTATGAATTTACGTGTGAAGCGACGTGCTTGCGTACGTTAACTGATTTTGACAATGATTGATTAATGAACAGGATTGTTATTTGTTTATATTATGCATCGCTTGGCTGCACTGCTTTTTCACTTATGTCACATTTTTTTAATTATGTGCCTGCTGTGCTTATTTATAAAATTTTAATTGTCACCTGATTAGTTGTGCTGATATGTATGTAAGTTATACTTTGTGATTTATCTGCTTGCGCCTTCATGTTTACTTATTAAGATTACACATGAACATTTATTTGATTATGCTGATATGATGCTAATGACCTGTTTATTACGTAAGATATATATTTGCTGCTTTGCGTATGGATTGCATATTTACACATTTCTGTTTTTTTTGTCATAACTACTCTTTAATTTAGTATATAGAAATGCTGATATACGGTGTAAGAACATGGAGTTTAGGTTACACTGTGGTATTAATGATAGATTGTTTGCTTGGCAGAGCCTTGTTGTAGGAATTGTGCTGCATCCACTTGTTGACATTCTGTTCTCTATTGGTATATTTACTCGCTGTTGCATGTTATGGTTACGCTCAGTGCCTTATATTTTTAAGTCAAGAAAATGAACTGCTATAATGCTACGAACGACATTAGTACAAGAAACTTCATTGAAGTCACATGAGTTGGAGGTTTTATGAAAGCTGTATAAATTTATGCTAATAGGAAGGAAGCTAACGACATGACATACCAACACTAGGTTTAGACCATTGACAGTTATTACACTGCATTCTTCGTGAGCAATTGAAATAGGAAGTGACACTTGATACAAAAAATACTCCACATGTTTGCTTCTGCCATGATTCTTGAAGTGGTGTACACATTGTGAAATATTATGATCATTGACACTCCGTAATCGTACTTAATTACTGGGAGTTATTCGAACTAAAGTCTGTTAGAGGTCATGTATGCATTTCTTTTATTTAATGATGGACAAGGTAACCAAAATGTATTTTATGATTCATAATGAGTAGAAGATATGGGTCAGATGGATTACACAGAGGTTGTGTGTGGACATTGTGTCTACGGATTGTATGGGATGATGAAGTTTGCATTAGGATTTTATCTGTACTTGTTCGAAGAGACTGACTAGAGGAAAGAGTTGTTATGGAAGTGAAATGATATTGGTAATAAGGTTTGTATGTATCGACGTATTGAAGAGGTATTATTGAGGTATTGAGATTATGTGAAGTTGAGGTTTATATGTATCGACATAAGAGGTATTATTGAAGTATTGAGATTATCTGATGCTGATGAATAGTGGAGTTTTGGTGGATAAGAGGTAAAATAAGTGTGGAGTATATTTTTTTGTTGGTCTATATGGAACAAAGAGGATGAAGATGGCAGACTAGAACACTCAAGTAGAAGAAAGATTGTCTACACACACACTTTGTTAAATCAATAAGCAGTATATACTTTTTTTTGAGAGAGGAAGCATTTGCATATCTTGGCACAATGACAGTTGTTCAGCAACCGTACATTTTGATCTGGCTTGGCAAACATTGGTCTTGACATGATTACTATGACGTTGACTAACTATTATTGACTGTTATACATTGCTGCCACTACTACTTGATACACAAGTTGAACATAAAATTTTGACAGAATTGCATTTACACTATTATTGACTGTTATACATTGCTGCCACTACTACTTGATACACAAGTTGAACATAAAATTTTGACAGACCTGCATTTACACAGTTAACACTATTCAATTACACAGTAGCACTTAATGTGGATGAAAGACGAGTGAGTGTGTTTTGTGTGTTTTCCCTTTATAATCCCAGATAATTGGTACCAACCTATCTCCTAAATATTATTTTACTTGTTTGTAGTGGCTTGCACTGACACCCATAAACATTATAGGTTTACTGTTATTTGTGTATTGTAATAGTTAATATGACAATTATCTGATACCATTTGTGTGTTTATTATGATTTGTATGTTTAGTGTAAGAACATTGATAATAATTTTGTTAAAGCAATTGTGTGTGCATTCAAACTGTTGTTCATGCATGAACTGTCTGATTAGTGATGGTGAATATTATGGACTGTTACCTGCACTTATTCAACATGGTGGATGCCACCTGGAAATGTTTAATTACTGCTGATGAACTGTCTGATTAGTGATAGTGAATATTATGGACTGTTGCTTGCACTTTTTCTACATGATTGGTGCCACTAAGAGATGTTTAATTTCTGCTGATGAACTCTGATGAACTGTCTAATTAGTGATAGTGAATATTATGGACTGTTACATGCTCTTGTTCAATATGATGGGTGCCACTTGGAAATGTTTAATTTCTGCTGATAAACTCTGACGAACTATGTGATTAGTGACAGTGAATATTATGGACTGCTGTCTGCACCTGTTCAACATTGCTGGGTGCCACTGATGAAACTGATTCTACTGAAATAATGTCACTTGTTGGTGTCTGCACTTGCTCAACATTGCTGGGTGCCACTGATGGATTGCTTCTACTGAAAGGATGTCACCTGTTGATGTCTGCACTTGCTCAACATTGCTGGGTGCCACTGATGGACTGCTTCTACTGAGATGATGTCACTTGTTGCTGTAGCACCTGTTCAACATTGCTGGGTGCAACTGATGGAACTGGTTCTACTAAGATGATGTCACTTGTTGGTATTTGCACCTGTTGACCATTGCTGGGTGCTACTGCTGGAACTGTAAACTACTTGTTTCTTGAACTATAGAAATCATTTATGTGAATATTTGTATAAACAGATTTTTTGTGTATTACTGTTTGTGAAAAGTTATGAGACTCTTACCTGTACATATTCGTCATTGCTGACGCTGTTTATTGAATTGTTTAACCACATGATACTTGTGTAAACTATTATGTAAAGTCACATGTATGAAAGAATTTGTATTGCTTACTGTATTTTATATATTAGGTTATTGAAAGGTCAGTGCAAAGCCAAAATTTATTTAGTTATATGATATTTACGTATTAATATTATCTTTTATTTTTTGTCTGTATTTTTTTTGGACGAATTTGGTGGTATTTTCACCACCAATGCTGGCAAAAATACCATCAAATTCTAGCCCGTGGAGGAAGGGCATATGAAAGGTGGCTACACTGAGCCACAGCGCCAGAGATCGCGCTAGAGAGTATTGTTCCGCCGCCTCCACTGGCAGTGATTATTGAGAAGTTGCGGTGGGCAGTGCTTGCTGAGATGTCGTAGTGAAGAGTTCTTGTCGAGAAGTCGTAGTGGTCAGTGCTTGTCGAGATGTTGTAGTAGGGAGTGCTTGTTCCATGTTTTATGCAGTTGTTTGATGGGCTAGACAGCAGATGTTGTTCAATGGAGATATTGTAATGATTAGAGTGCTTTTCGTCAATATATATGAAGGTAACAAAACTCGCTTTTTTTCTCATTATTTCAATGTCTTGAATAATGCGTCATTACAGGTTCAGTCAACAAAGCATCTGGCTCGTGTTCTTGTATTAGAGTGTAATTCTGCTTTCCTTACGCAATTATAGTATTTCTATTTTTTAATTACTTCAGTATAAATGATATTTTAAATTTCTTGTCTTATTGAAGAAGAACAGTGCCAGATGTGTACGTTGAATCTCACTTCCACACACAGAACAGCTACACTTGTGCTTTGTTGGCTTCGTAGGTTTTATAGTTGCTGGGGACTTAATTAATTAATTGTGTTAACGAAAATTTTCATTTCATTCTTTGTTGTTGTTCTATGCAGTCAGATTGCGTACAAAAGCTAGTCGGGGCCAACCGTTTACGACACTTAGTAGCCGGACAGACAGCTACTAAATCAAAAAATTAAAAAATATTTGCAATATATATAACTAAGCCCCCATGCAGTACCCATGGTGTAATGGTGATATTGGTTGTTAGACTTTCCGCCGTCCTAATAAGTAGTGATTAAGCATGTCATTGAGTGTAATTAACCTAATCACCCTTTTTCAGTAAAATTCTTCAGGGTATCAGACCGCATCGTCATAATTTAAAATGCGCCAACGTTTCGGCCAGCGTTGCAGCTAGCCTTCATCAGGGCCTTACGTTAACGTATTGAAGAAGACAACGGCCGCGGAAGCCTACGCTTACATTTGATCACCCTTTGACTAGATCACATTTACAATAGGAGTGTTTTACACATTATGCTTTACTGTTTGTCTTCGTTCTGGTAAGTGTTTATTAGAGGAACAGTAAATATGTTACAGGTATGACGAATTGTTTCGACTGTCAATACCTAGTTACTTCTTTTGAATTATTGCTGTGAACTTGATTGGTCTATTGACCATGTAAGCATGCTAGAATTACACTACTTGTGACCAAGGTTACTGCCATCGATGAGACAAAGACGTTGAAATGGGGTTTTTCAGCGGCATGTTACCTTACATTTTTTATTCGAATGAGTAGGTTTTAGATTGATTAGTATGTATTTTACACCACAGACTACCTTTTATTAACTATGTTCCATACTCGTTTTCCGGTTTCTTATTATTCGTTTTGCGACATTATGATTGACGTTGTTTAAATAACTTGTTTCACTGTCACTTTAGTATGATAACATTGCAGTGTTATGTAAACATAACTCTATTTCTACCTTCTCTCCCTTTACTATTCTTAAATAATGGATTTTACCCCTCATATGTCTGATTAGCAATGCATATTCTCTTTAGCACTGTTTATTATCCGTAAGCGTATATACTCCCATTTCAGTTAATGCTTGACATTGATGTGTAAAAAAATCGATCATGTATATATAATTTCGAGAATGATTGCATTTAATGTAAACGGACAAAATGTAATGAATTTTAGTGAATTATTCCATTACGTAATAAGTTTATGATATATTTGTTTACATAATAACTCATAGAATACTGATGTCACATTGGTTGTATGTATGGTATATTTTATAGGGCCTGGAGATGGCGTTGTTACAATGGTGAAACTAATTGCCAAAATAAATCGACACATTAAATACAGCTGGAGGAATTTCTTCATTTTTAATATATATTAGCGATTCATCTACGCCACGTTGATAAAGTGACTGGCGGCCTTTCTGGCGCCACATTTCTGCTCTCTGCATCTACATCTACGACAAAACTTCGAAAACCATGTTATGGTGTAAACGTTAAGATAACCTCAACTGTTACTTTGCGTGCATTCGTTAAACTACAACCGCATTCATTCCATATAAATATTCACAAGTAGTCTTCGTTTCAACTCGAAGCAGATTACGCAAAAAGGAGCTAAAATATTTATAAAATATATGATGTGAAGCTGCCACAATGACTACTCACTCCCAATCTGGCAGAAGTGTGCCATTCTAATGGTTTCTAATGTTGATCGCCAAATACAACACTGACGAGTGGATGTTAGAATACGATAAGAAAATTGTTTCACTTCATTGATTGTGTCTGGTATGAACACACCCAGCAGTAGGCTACGCGTTTGTAACTACTCAACCACGAAATAATTGCACCTGGCCTGTCACGGAAACACGCGATTACGTTACAGTAAATTAGTACAATGGTGACTAAGGGAATCCCATCGCGCTGTCAATGCCTTGTAGTTAATTACGCATATAAAGGTTGGGGCAAACAAAAGTGGCCCGGAGGAGTGGATACGATTTAACATGAATGTGGGAATATTACCATTGCCCGTGACTAGCACACCACTGCATGCCCGCCACGTGATCCACACTCGTTCAGATCGTAGTGCGGGCTATGGCATCGTGAGTGGAGCAGTGGAAAGGGGACGATGGTGCCCGCAGTGGAACAGCGGGTGTTCGTTGTGGAAAGTTACGTGACAACAAACCCGTGGAAACGATGTGGTCATGTGTTTGATAAGACGTTTAATGGCGCCAAAGTGCCAGCAAAGAGTGCCAAGCAACACGTAGTCCGAAAATGGTGTCATACAAGTTCTGTTTTGAACAAGTCAGAAATACTTCGAAACGTGCTCGCACACCAGAAAATGTGGCTGCAGTTCACTAGAAAATGCTTCAGGGTACTACCAAATGAACCTTACGCATGTTGCGAAACACTAGCATATCACGTCGATGATGCGGACGAATACTCCACCTGGAACTGCACATGCATCCATATCGAGTGTCTGTTGTACACGCATTAAAACCAGCAGATGTTCCTCAGCGCGTCCAGTTTTGTGAGTGGCTGTTCACAGACATAACAATAAATGGCTTGGACATGGATGTTCTTTATGTCTGATGAAGCCTGGTTTCATCTGAGTGTTTATGTCAACCCATAGAATCACAGGCTCTGGGCAGCAAAGAATCCTCGTGACTATCATGAAACACGAGTGCATGATCAAAAGTTTGGGGTTGGTGTGCGGTGCCTGCGGTCCGTATTATTGGTCCCATCTTGTTTAACCAGACGCTGACTGCGGTCCTTACATTGCTAACATTAGAAACCATTTGTGGCAGCATTAAAGGAGGACGAAAAGACGTACAGTTACTTCCATCAAGATTGAGCAAGCGTCCATTCAGCTGGCCAAACCTTGGACGCATTTACAAAATATTCACACCTGACAAGAGTTGTTAGCACAGATCAGTCAAGTCGAGGTTCTAACTGGCTGCCAAGGTCACCTGATCTGTCACTGTATGATTACTTTGTATGGGGAGCTCTCAAGTCTAAGCTCTATCTTGACAACCCTCAGAGTCTTCAAGAACTGCAGAAGAACATTTCCGATGAGATTCCTGAAATTCCAGCAGTCCAGCTTCGATCTGCCTTCGGTAACTTGCTAACCAGGACACATAAATGCCGACATGAATGGTGGTCACTTTCAAAATCTGCTCCAGTCAGGTTAGTACTACCGTATTTCCTTTCCTCTGCTGCGTCCTTTTGTACCCTGAAACTCCATTCTCCGGGTGTTTTTTTATTTGCCCCACCATGTACTACTAAACGGATTGCGCGCAGTTTAACAAGCCGATCGAAGCGGTCTCAATCCCTGGTGCATTAATATTGTGGTTGTATAATATAGAAGAACAGGCAGTGCTAGAAAGGTTAGTCAGGAATGATGATCAACGACAGAAGTAAACATGCAGCTTCCCGTCTGTCCACTATGACAAGTCCATTGTAAGGCACTGTAATTGATTCCAACATAGGTAATGACTTGAAGTGCGAGAGTGTAATCTAGTCTCTACACACAGTATAAAAGGAAAAGCGTTGATTGATTCACTAACTCATCATTGCTCCGCCCACACCGCTGAGGACAGAAAATTGAAATTTGCAGAGGGTGCTGATCTCATACTGTAGGCTTTGTTTAAGAAGGGATTTTCTATAATTTTACCCCTAAGGGGCTGAAATATGGGGATAAAAAGTTTTTTTACCGTTGTCAATATTGAGGCAATTTTGAAGATATCACTACGAAAATGAGATTTCATACATACATGTCTTAGCATTTTTTGGAAATTCAGCCCCTAAGTAGGTGAAAGCTTCTTTTCTAAAACAAACTCATTATTAAAGAACAAGTAAAGCATTTTAAAGCTACATCTACGAATATTTGGTATGAAACTTCTGGGTTAGAAACAAAAAACACACATCATTCAGTATTTACGGAAGTTCAACTTTTAAATACGCAAAATAGGAGTCAAAATTTTTACGAAAATACTTCGTTATAGTAACACATATTAAGGTAAATCTGCGAAAATTGGTATTTGAATTCTTGGTTAGAAACAAGGAAATATGTGTCCGGAGACAAAAGTTTCTACGGAAATATCACAACAAGAACTCAAAAGACAGTATTAACAGAGCCTTCGACTCCAACTATCAGAAACGCATTTTGATCAGAAGTACATTCGGAAAATTCCGTGCTTCTGTGGCCTTTCGTAGGATGAAATCTTAGAAAGTGTTGGAATTTGTGAACTAAATTAAAGAAAGCTAACTAACAGTCACCATAACAAATCGACTTTGCCGAAATTTCACAGAAAAAGAAACCTCTCTTTAATATATATACAACACAAACGCGAGTGCAGCAGCAGGCGCTAAACTAATAAATACAGACACATACAACCCTAGCTTGAATGTACAGTGTAAAATTATTTAATACAATAAGTAGAATTTGTAAATAATTTCCTGGAGGAACGACTTACTGAGCTCTCAGTCAAAGTTGGATACCATGTAGTTATTCTAATGTTATGAATTACTATTGCTTCTTTTTTAAGCACGAATATAGGGGAGATTAAGTCTCAAAGTCTCCCCCACGCTACGCCAACGTTCAAGACAGGGATTAAAATTCAGGGTGAAAGGCTATCAATGATGAGGTTCGCTGACGACATTGCTATCCTCAGTGAAGGTGAAGAAGAATTCCGGAATATACTGAATGAATGAACTGTCTAATGAATACATAATATGAACTGAGAACAAACCGGACTAAGATGAATCTAATAAGAAAGAGCAGTTATGAGAACAGAGAGACGCTTGATATCAAAATTTGTGACCACACAGTACCCGAAGTGGCGAAATTTGTTACAGTGGAAGCAAAGTAACTCATTACGAACAAAGCAGTGAGAACGTTAAAAGCAGACTAACAGGGGCAAAAAGGGATTCCTGGCCAATGTAAATTTATTAGTATCAGATATAGGCCTTAATATCAAAAATAAATTTAGAGAGTGAACTGAGAGAAAAAAGGAACAGAATAGAATCCAAATATTTGAGGCGGGGTGCACACAGCCCTTGTGAGGCCAACTGAGGAGCTACTCGACTGACAAGTAGCGACACCTGTCACAAAAACTGACAACGGCCAGCAGAGCTGGCAAATGCCCCTTCGTATCCGCATCCTGTGACGCCTAAGGTCTCAGGATGACAGGGCGACCGATCGGTACCGTTGAGTCTTCAAGGCCGGTTCCGTCGGTGTCTGTTTTTTTGTTTTGCTACGGAAGAAACCAGAAACTTAAGTGGACCGACAAGTAAGGGATGAGCTATTCCTCACAGACCCGAAGAAAGGAACATACGGAAACCACTGAGAAGAGGATGGGACAGGATTATAGGACGCGTGTTGAGACATTAGAAAATAACTACCATGATACTGGAAATAGCTGTAGAGAGTAAATGCTGTAGAGGAAGACAGATATTGGAATACATTAAAGAAATTATTGAGGACGTAGGGTGCAAGTGTTCTTCTGAGATGAAGGAGATCTCAGCAGATATTCGTGGCGGACCGCATCAAACCAGTCAGAACAGTGTACTTATAACACTAAAAGGAGGGGAAAAGAAGCGAAGTCTGTTAACACAATGTGATACAATTTTGATTGTACAATATAAATGTCACTGTTGGAGTAAATAGTATTAACTACAAAAACGTCAACGGCCGTGCGTATGTGGATACGTCGGTCCTCATCAGATCTCTGAAGTTAAGCATCGTCGGTCGGTACTTTGATGGCTGATGGTCCGAGTAAGCCGAGTAAGCCGCGCGCTGTTGACATCTCCTTGCCTTTACGACACAGAGAGCAGGAGAGGGGTGGGGTAAAGTGCCTGATCATCATCTTTGTGCCAATGATCTGGATTAATTCCCGAACCTCGCTGCAATGTCTCGTGGAGTGAGGGAATACGACACTGTTGGCGGTGATACGTCTGTCTGATGGGACGTTAAGCTAGGCAGACCCCTGGGGTGCTAGTCGAGAGGCTGTGTGACGGCACCGGGTTTCACCTCTCCCTTCTGTCATCCTCAGTCAATCCGCTTATCACACCCACACACCCACACACACACACACACACACACACACACACACACACACACACATATGCATGCAGGCTCGCTCGTGCAAGTGCGCTTTACTCAACAGATACACATCACGACACACTATGCTTACATTCCACGAAGGAATAGACAGCAACATGAGATTGTTTTCTTCTTCCTCTTCTGACAGGAGGACAGTACGGATGTAAATTTCATTGTAAGTATTGGCGATAAGAACTGAACAATTATACTGTATTTCGAACTTGATTTTATTTTCTGAAATGACCAACCTCTCAATTCTGTTTTGTTTATAGAATACAAGTGTGTGTGTGTGTGTGTGAAATCTTATGGGACTTAACTGCTAAGGTCATCAGTCCATAAGCTTACACACAACTTACCCTAAATTGGCCTAATGACAAACATACACACCCATGCCGCCAGGACCAGCCAGAATGCAAGTAATTTCAGGCTCTTTAAATTAAGGCGCTCTGCTGTTAGCTACTGCTTTATTAGAAATTCAGACTTGAATCTTAATTCGAAGTCTGACATTTTACAAAATACCCCTTTTTTGAACAAAATTAACTACGTACACGGACATTCGTCAGCAAAAGCGCCGATGAACAACTTTGACTAATTTGGTCTGACTTCAATTTTCATTGAAACTACCAAAGCCAATGACATGTTATTTAAAGTGGGAATTAATCAGTTTTTAGATTCATATCAGTTGCAGATTACAGTAATTGCACATCCACGTTATTACCGTCTATGACGTGGATCCTTTTATTTCAGACTTCGTGATACGAATTGTAAACTTAAACAGCACGAAAGGAATCGCTTCAGCGTCTCATGAGTGAACAGAGAGAGCTCAGTTTCACACGATCGTTGTCAACGGATGCCTTGTTGAATCCTGTACAGGAATTTTCGGTTACCAGAAATGTCATAATTCGCTTGTATGAAACATTTTCCAAAATTGCTCAAAAGACTGACAACAGGGATGTAATGCAGTAATTGTGTCTGTTGTGTTCGACGGTCATTTTTCAAACACGGGATGATCTTCGCACATTTCCCATCATTAGGAACGTTTCGTTCCTTCAGCGATCTATCACTGACAACATGGAAAATACGAACATCGGTAAGGGAAATCCGTGCACACTACGCATCAAAATAATTGTAATAATGTAAAATAGTAGTTTAACGAACATACGTGTTATTGATATTCTACGTAAGCTTTCGCGGCCGATGTCAGGATAACGAAAATACGTCTGCTTGCTGTACCGCGTCATTGTATAACACACTTTATAAACTGTAAAACCAACGTTTCGATCGAATTACAAAGGACTTCCTCAGGGCAAGACCCAAGAGTCTATAATCACCAAAGCGTATTATTTACGTTCCTTTCTGAGGGATATATTCATATGTACTGTAGATTCTGTAGGAACTCTTTAGTCGTCAGAAACGTCCGTTGCATTCTTACACTTAACTGTAGCAGATGAAACTGATGAAAAAAAGGGTTACTCTACCAGAACTCATCCGTCATTTATCCTGTAAATAAGCTATGTATTGTTAAATAGCAGATTTTTTTCGTGTTGTAGTGATTGCTTGTCACATCAAGTTGAGCCTCTAGCATTTAGTCTTTCTCCGCTTCAGCTGCTGCATTGCTGACACGTCCAAAAGTTGATCTAGAAAAGAAATGAGCAATACAACCTAGCAGCGAATCAATCGACGAAATGGAAATATTTTAGCTACTATAGCTCCAACTCTGTCTGAACAAAACACATTGCTAACAGAGAGCACCGAACTTCGTCAACAGGCTCCTGTACCATAATCGATGACCAAGAAGTCACACTTGAAAGCAGTCTTTCTTCTCATCCACTCAGTATATAACAGTGCTGCAAAACTGAAAACGAAAAATGGTATAATACGAGGGGACTTCAAAAAATAAGTTACACGTGTCGTCCGGCGCTAAGACGCAAGTCTGCTGCGGTGTGGCTGCGGGAGAGCACACTGTCGAAGTGAAATTTCGCAGCAACTGGAAACAGAAATAAGCATGACAGTACGATTCTTGGAGGGAAATCGTCGAAATTGCTCCCAGATTCACCGTGATATTCTGGCGGTGTTTGCTGTGTTGCATCCAATCGGTGCCAAAAATTTAACACTAGAAGACCTTACAGGTCAATCTGACCCGTGACTGTTGTTTCATAGTTAGTAAATACCCTAATTTATGGTCTTGTATATCATGAATTTTAATATACTTTTACGGTTTATAACTTCTGTAAAAGAAAAACGTTTGTTACAAACGCTGAACGAACTATAAAATATTTTACCTTAAACGACGGCAGCCGGTCATTTTCACGAATGTGAAATTTTTTATGTTTCATGTCTCTAAAAGGCGTAATAACGTTTAGCTAGTTTTATTTCACTGTTGTGATATCATTCCCTTATTTTCTCATACTTTAGTTGCTGTGCTCTGTCAATTGTTGTGCTGTGAGGAAATTTAGGGTCCCTCATTATTGTAGTGCATCGCTGTTTTCATTCAGATCAGCTTTTAAAATTCCATAAAATTTGAGACTAATATTCTGGATCAGATGTGTCATTTGTTCACTGTCCAGTATGGCTGCCGCCAATATACGTACTGTTCTCAATGTACTACTTACCGGAATGAGAGCCCGCATCCTTTATAGAGAGATAACAAGAGTAAAACTTATCTTTGATGTTTCTTTACAGATTAACAGAAGAACTCCTATCTCCGTATGTGTAATCAAGGAAAGGACTCGCTCATACATTCACTGAGACTACCAAAATTCGTAAGGTGCCAATGTGGAAGGCTTGTCAAATAGGTTGATGCAGAAGTTCAAAGAAAACTACACTGCTTGTCCAGAGCAATAAATTCGTAAGTGGTCCATGTGTGGTAACCGTTCAATGCGGGTGAGCAAAGTGTTTTGCTAAAGATGTTTTGACTGAAAACATGTCATAGAGAAAGAAAATGTTACTTTCTGGTAATTTCCGCAGGAGTTTATGACAATTTTACTCTGTCTTTTCTAATAAATATATGTCTACAGCCTGTCTGGAGTGCTGATTGAGAACAAGTCATAGAGATAAAAATGGTGTTTTATAATCATGCGTTTATTTGGATTTGTAAGTTTAGTAATATGGTTTAGTTTCTGTGAATATTGTATTTACGCAGTATGCTTTACTCCGATTCCTTTTTCTTCAGTTAACTAGTTTTTCAGAAAAAATTTGAACGTAGCCCATCAGTATGGCGAGAAAAATAAACTAGCGACGTTCAAATAGATCGTACTGAATTCATTTTACAAGTTAAACAGGAAAAAAGACAAATAAATGCCGCCAGTCAAACTGACCGGTAGAGGTCCCTCCAGGTAGTTCGTCCTGGTGTTCAGCATGATCACACACACATGGTTGTTACTGATCGGAAAGGAATACCATCGACATCGACTATAGACGACGATGCTCAGGCCATCGAGGAATTGGGTTGAAGCAATCGCTGAGTTTCCGACGATGAGATTGATACAATGACTCTCGAATACAGGCGCTGTACAATTGGTAGAAGTTCGGACAGTTATCACCACGTTCAAAAACTGTGGTACGTATACGTCACTTTGAAATGTAGGGTAGTAATCAATAAAAGTGGCTTCACCTTCCATAATAATGTCTGACATACTCTTTGAAACCCCCTCGTGCAACTCACAGAGATCCTCCTCAGTCACGCTCCGCTGTTCTCCCTCGGGAGTGCGGAGTAGGCTATTGTATTGTATCCGTTATGGCTGAATATCCCACATGTAAAAATGGCTTGCGTACAGCTGAAACGCATAATGCATTTGATCTCGGGCCCAATTAGATCAACAGCAAACCACTGGCTACCGGCCCTGAGCTATATCACATCTCCAGTGGTTCGGAGATTTTTTGCGCTGGTCAGACTGTGCAACAAGTATTTTCCAGTCCCGTAACCACCAATGAATGCGGTTATCAGCGATACACGAAGGAATAGGTGTGCTACAGATAACACAGTAAATGAGCGGATGCGGCTAAGAGAAGCAACAGCCAATGAATGCAACATGCTGTGGCTAACAATCGCCTTAGGCGGTGGTCAACAACATGTACAAATGTTATGTATTTTCTAAAACTACCTTTAAACTATCACTTAGGCCATGGTCAGTTCTTAACCGGAACAGTTCCAAACCATGGCAAGTGTGCTGATTGGTTTCACGGCTAGAACATAGTACTCTCTTCATTGGACGATTGTGCACCAGAAAACAGACGATCCGTCACATTACGCATAACTGCAACGTACGTGAAAATGATTATTAGTAGGTAATACCACGTTCACTTATTAACAACTTCTTATTAGATGTCTACCACTGAATTTCATAAAAACCAAGATAATCAGTTTTTGACAATATAATGTAGCTGTACAGGTAAAAAAAAATAACTTGCCGCCGCTTGATGAGTAGATTTTTTATCTGTCCAATTACATTAATAATTTTGCTATATTTTACTTATAATTATGAATTGTGAGTTACGGATCTTGCATACATTGTGTACTTCAATGACCCGTGTCTTTGAAATACTGAATCGGCAATTTGATTTGGCATGGTGCATAAACTCGTAACGTCTCCATTTTGCTTGTTGGTATTCCGGTTGCTATGGGTTTATTTATTGTTTGTTCTTCTTTATTTGTAGTTCACTGGTGCTATTTGAGTTTACATAGGTAACCTTCTGAAGAAGACAAATTTATATTTGTCGAAACCTAGGTAAAGAATTTCTTTATCCATTGCAACTGGTTGGCGTTTTATAATTTTATTACGTGAAACCGTTGCTGTTGTGCAGCTATGTTTAAAATATTACATATAGTCATTTTCAGAATGAGATTTTTAACTCTGCATTGGAGTAGGCGCTGATATGAAACTTCCTGGCAGATTAAAACTGTGTGCCGGACCGAGACTCGAACTCGGGACCTTTGCCTTTCGCTGGCACACACTACCATCTGAGCTACCCAAGCACGACTCACGCACCGTCCTCACAGCTATACTTCTGCCAGCAACTGGTCTCCTTCCTTCCAAACTTAACAAAAGCTCTCTTGCGAACCTTGCAGAACTAGCACTCCTGAAAGAAAGGATATTGCGGAATCATGGCTTACCACAGCCTGGGGCTGTCTCCACAATATCCTTTCTTTCAGGAGTGCTAGTTCTGCATGGTTCGCAGGAGAGCTTCTGTTAAGTTTGGAAGGAAGGAGACCAGTTACTGGCAGAAGTATAGCTGTGAGGACGGTGCGTGAGTCGTGCTTGGGTAGCTCAGATGGTAGAGTGCTTGCCCGCGAAAGGCAAAGGTCCCGAGTTCGAGTCTCTGTCCGGCACACAGTTTTAATCTTCCAGGAAGTTTTATAGTCATTTTGTTTGTAGATAGTGAGTGGAGATGTGGACGTTAGAGTTCCGAGTAAATCGGAGCATTTCAGACATATTCATCTGTCTGAGTTCAGTGGAGGACTGACAGCAGCGGAGGTAGCCAGAAACAATTGCGCTTTATATGGAGATAATGACATTGGACAGAGCACGGCAAGAAAATGATTTCCTTGTTTTAACTAGGATCGTTTTGACATTAGTGAATCCCAACGTTCAGGAGGACCTTCGGTATTTGATTAACATCATTTAAACGCATTAAGTCACAATGATCCAAGATAGTATACTCGAGAAATGCCAAATGTGATGAAATGTGATCACTCCACCATCGTGCGACATTTACATGCTATGGGGAAACTTCACAAATCGTTTCCATGGGTAACTCATGAACTAAGCCAAAATCACAAAAACTAGCGAGGGGCCATATGTGCATTTCTGCTGGCTTGTTATCTATTGGCTCGTGAGTAACACTACACATTCCTATCCTATATCGTTAACGGTGGGGAGAAATGTTATCTTCATGCTAACGTGAGGAAAAGAGAGGACTGGTTGAGCCCAAACAAACAGCAACACACCGTACAAGCACCTGTGCACATCCACAAAAGATGTTATCCATCTGGTGGAACAGCGACGGTGTCTTGTACTACGAATTGCTTCCCCGAGACTTCACTGCCGACATTTACTGTCGACGACTGACACATATTCTGGGTGCAACACAAGAACAACGACCAGGAACACTGCTTGAAGTGATGCTACGTCGCGATAACTCCAGCCTGCATTCTGACAGACTGACACAAAACACTGTGTAGGAGATGGGTAGCGAAGTCAATCTACACCCACCTCATTCTCCTGCTCTCCCGCCCTCAGATTTTCCACGTTTTCTGCTCTGTTGCGTGATTCTAGTGGCTCTTCGCCTCACAACAACGTGACTTCTACATCGCGGACTCGAAAAGCCACCCCACCGTTGGTAGACTGCTCCAAACAGTAGAGGAGAATGTATAACTGATGACTAAACTCTCTGTCATGTGTATCTGTTGTGTTTATTAAATGTATGGAAAAACGCAACGAAATTATGCACCAAGCTAATACATGACATTCTGTGATGTATACTAAGTGATACAAAAGTAAACAGAGCCTTTAAACGTGTAGTTTCATCGGCTGAATGACTTGATCCTACTCTTAATATTTGCATCCCTCTTCCTCAGTTGTTAATATTAACTTCAATTATGTATTATCATACAGATAAGAAAAGTTCCGTCTTTTGCAATAGAAATTTATTGTTTCACCTACTCAAGTGGGGCATCTTCAGTGGCTCCTGATATGTGTAAATTATTTCATTGTACATATTTTGATGTGAGCTCTGTGATTCTTTGGTAGCTTGTTATCATACGGCTATCTCTATTTACAAATACTGTTCGTGTTTTCTACTCAAATACATTTCTGTGACCTGTTCATGGAGCTATTTGTTGTTCCATATGTGCTAAATGCACATAGTATAGGTATCTTCCAGTAAATACTTCTCTGCACATAAACTTTATTGTAGAAAACTGGTCACGTTTGCACTGCTATTGCTTGCATGCTATAGAGCTAAGGGATCATGGTAAATGATTGAGGGATCCTGGGACAGTGGAGTGGTATGTCTGGATGGGAATGGAGGAACGGTGAGTGGTGGGCTGTTTTGTGCGTGTTTGTCTGAGTGTAGTTTTAATACTGATCTTCTGCTGTTGCTGTTTTGGTCATTGAGAATATTTCCTTTCTTATTATGGCCTTCTGTATGAAACATTTTTCCTGTTGGGTGAGCATCCCCTTTCATTTGCTTTTAAGGCATATGATTAACATGCCTGTTTTTATCTGAGTGTTATGGTGATTTTGTTTATTAGATGTTCAGCAAATGTGGGGTGGGTACATTACTCTTGAATGTTCTTTCTTGCAGTCATTCCAGTAAAGATCCTTCTGCTGTGTAAATACCTATACATTAAGGGTGATGGGAAAACTTTGGTACCACCGAGATGTGATTGTTTGTCGATTAATTGTAATTTATGTTTTCCACGATTCCCCTAAATTGCTTATGGTGAATACTGGAATGGTTCCTTTAAGTTGGCACGACCTGTTTCCTTCCCGTTCGTTTCCCATTCACAGTCTATGTTCCTGAACCGAAACCTCACCATCGATGCGTCATTAAACAGTAATCTTCCTTCCTCCTCATTTTCCTCGCCATGATTTTCTTGTCTAGCCTGCAACCGTTTCTAACTCTTGCTAAAGCACCACATCGCCAACGTCCCTTTCCAAAATCATTTTCAGTGATACACTTACATTTGCCCGACTGTCAACACTTCGTTCTTTTATGCACTTTTGTGTCACACACTTCATAATTTTCATCAGAAAATCTCTAGATGTTTCTTTTGGAAAAATATCGCTCCATTGCGCTCTAAATCACTTCGAATGAGTTCAAGTCGCGGTGGTCGGGAAGGTAAGCATAGAACAGTACACTTGATTTCTTCTAATATTTGCTGTAGTCGTCTCATTTTCTTAATAATTACTGACAGTTCTCTCTTGGCCATGTCAGCTTTGACTGAGATATTCTTTTGGTCGACGAAGACAGTGTGTGATCTTGTAGAGACAAGATTTGGAACTTTCTTCTTCTACTGTGCTGTATGTACTGTCAAGTACAACAATGAGCGTCAGGTCATTACTGCAGTCACTGAATTTGTCTTACAATTAGTTTTAACCCCTTCGTGTTTGATGGGGCACATTTGTCTCACTAAATGGTTACACAGTTTCAAGCAGTGTGATATCCACGATCCGTATCTGTCCACTGTCACAGTCTAGCGAGAAGCTTTCTAAACATGGAGAAAAATATTATCGATCATGGGGTGGATATATAGAAGGCTCTGAGTGATCAAATTGGAATGTGTGTCTTTAAAGCTTGAAGAATACGCCTTTTTCACGAAACTCGGATCAAATTATTATCCTCTTTCTTCCAAGAATGAAGTTTTAATATACAGGGTGATTCAAAAAGAATACCACAACTTTAAAAATGTGTATTTAATGAAAGAAACATAATATAACCTTCTGTTATACATCATTACAAAGAGTATTTAAAAAGGTTTTTTTTCACTCAAAAACAAGTTCAGAGATGTTCAATATGGCCCCCTCCAGACACTCGAGCAATATCAACCCGATACTCCAACTCGTTCCACACTCTCTGTAGCATATCAGGCGTAACAGTTTGGATAGCTGCTGTTATTTCTCGCTTCAAATCATCAATGGTGGCTGGGAGAGGTGGCCGAAACACCATATCCTTAACATACCCCCATAAGAAAAAATCGCAGGGGGTAAGATCAGGGCTTCTTGGAGGCCAGTGATGAAGTGCTCTGTCACGGGCTGCCTGGCGGCCGATCCATCGCCTCGGGTAGTTGACGTTCAGGTAGTTACGGACAGATAAGTGCCAATCAGGTGGCGCTCCATCCTGCTGAAATATGAATTGTTGTGCTTCTTGTTCGAGCTGAGGGAACAGCCAATTCTCTAACATCTCCAGATACTGTAGTCCAGTTACTTTCTGTTGAGCGGTCGCCATCTTAGCATCAACTGACGCTGACGCCTAGTCAACAGCGCCTCAAGCGAACAAATGTACAACTAAATGAAACTTTATAGCTCCCTTAATTCGCCGACAGATAGTGTTAGCTCTGCCTTTTGTCGTTGCAGAGTTTTAAATTCCTAAAGTTGTGGTATTCTTTTTGAATCACCCTGTACATCGCAGACATTGTTTTGAATGGCCTCTATGCTTCTTAGTAGTTCTGCTGGTTTCTACATAATTTGTGTTTAATGGAACGAATATGCCCCAGTAAGCGTCATAGAATATTGGAATCATTTGTATGTAATATGTCAAAGCCATCTTGAAATTTTGTACTAAAAATTTGTGAGTGACGTTCCCTATTTTTAACATTCACGAGAATACGCGGGTTTTAGTATTGATTTGGTCTACTTTCTTCCGTGTTTGCCATCCTGACGAAATCATTGTACAAAGTGATAATTTAACTTTGAAAATTTAAGGTCCACATGAAACATGAACCTAGTTAGGTTCTTTGGACATGTGTGTCTCATCTTACCGATTGTCATTATAGGATAACCAAAACAGTTTTGATAGTGAAAGTGTATTATTTACAATACTAAAACTCTATTTTTGACCATTTACTTTTCAGA
The DNA here is from genome assembly GCF_023898315.1 of Schistocerca nitens. Lineage (NCBI taxonomy): Eukaryota > Metazoa > Arthropoda > Insecta > Orthoptera > Acrididae > Schistocerca > Schistocerca nitens. The sequence goes on along the minus strand of NC_064617.1, from coordinate 417,936,444 downwards.
TATATGTAAAATGAATTTTTACCACAAAAGAGTTAATTATTCTTTCAACATTATGTCGCTACGAACGGTTATCCCCAGATGTATTATGGATTCCTCAGTTTCCATAACAGTAATTTAATAGTAAACCGTTTCCCACCTGTTTACTGTAATATGTCGTATTTATTTACTATTAGTATCAACTGCTAGAGTCAAACTTCGAGCCTTGAAGGGTCTTCCTATATTACGCCACAATTTTCTAGCGCTTCACGTTTCCCGCACCGAACCGCATCATTAGAGATGAGTCACATGAAATTACCGAAATTACACAGATCATATATATAGTGAAAACCCTTTGGGCATCCCTGAAATTCTTTCTACAATTGACTATCTCGTCCTCTAAGAACGTTTTATTGAGTTCTGTGTACGAGGAAGTCATGAATGCAGTCACAAGAATGGAATGGTGATCTATAGCTCGTATTACTCTCACTGAGGGAAAGCCCAGTCCGGTACTGAACACCAACAAGAAGTCAAGGATGACAGCATCAGTCTGGGCGCCATTGTCGACGCCCTCCAACTGTCGTGGACGAAGGAAACAATAGGCCACGCATTTAGACTCATCATGGAATTAGGAAGCTGGAGCGAAGTAACTACTCTCAACTTCAGAAGCTGAGCTGTACGCTGCGAACAGTGGTTGTCTCTAGCTGTACCTGGAGATTAGGAGGCGGCTAAAACAACGTGTCTGAACAACGTACTTGACTAATCATGCGTAGTTCCCACTAAACAGACTCCCTCTGCTGTTTCATCGTGGACAGTCCACAGCCCCACACAAGGGTTTCTGGTACCATAGAACACGAGTCTCTTCGTGACTCCGGGAGTGGTCACCTTAGAAAATTGACCCAAACTGAAATAAGTCGCCAGTTGTGGGCGTGAGAAATGGTGCACTGGTAGCTCATAAAATAACTTTTAATTTATGAGCCTTCAATATTTCTCGATGAAAAATACTGTTCACAAGTTGTTTGGGTTTGGAAATGAGTTCTAGTTTTATGTTTACATAATATTTCGACACCTTCGATAGCTCTCTTCGACAAATGTTGAGCCTGGATTTGGCGTTCCTAGTCATTGAGACTCCAAACCAGTGAAATCGCGATTCTTTAATGGGTTAAACTCTCGCACATGAGAGAGCTTCAAACCTCTGATTGCATTACAAATCATTTCAAGTGTTAAATATTTGACCTTCGGCCTATAAAAGAAAAAAATGCAGAAAAGGTTTCAAACTATCCATAAAATTGGATGGAAATTCCTAAGCGCTCTGATTCTGAAATCCTGGAGGAATAAAGTGAGGGTATTAGCACGCCGCCAGTTACCATGTCTTAAGAAAACATACAGTTTGTAACTGCAATAATTTGTCTTGTGATGTTAAATTTTTAACATGACCTACCTCTTAAATAGTAGGTTATACAGCATTTTAATTTTTTTTAAATTCGGTCAATAATGAAGAGAAATTATAAAACGAAATTTTTGTTGCTACTGAAAGTCATTTTGCAGGCAACCTGCAACTAATATTGGATTACGGGTTCAGATATGGTCAGTAATATAGATTACTGATCGGGAAACGATGCGTCTCTACCTCGCGATTGATTCCCGACACCGTTGAACAATGAAACAGTTAAAAGAAAGTCAAAGCCAAAAAAAAGTTATGCCAGTGCATAAAGAGTTACAAATAACGAGAATACTGTAAGACGACAACCTTTTCCATAACAGGCACTTTTCTATGAGCAGAGACAGAGGGAGCTTTGATTACTCTTAGATGCGATTTATAAAATGAGTGTCGGACCCCACGTTTTACTTAGTCTGAATCAAAAATGGTTCAAATGGCTCTGAGCACTATGGGACTTAACATCTGAGGTCATCAGTCCCCTAGAACTTAGAACTACTTAAACCTAACTAACCTAAGGACGTCACACACATCCATGCCCGAGGCAGGATTCGAACCTGCGACCGTAGCGGTCACGCGGTTCCAAACTGAAGCGCCTAGAACCGCTCTGCCGTTCCGGTCGGCGAAGACTTTACAACAATAAGTGTTTTCATCTCTTCGAAGTATAAACTGCAAGAAAGAATTCACAGAATCCAGATACTGATGGGCCCAGTGTAAAAATATCGATATATCTGATAGTCTGTACATGCATTGCATGGGGTCGGGAGGATGACATTATTGTGATGCTGAGACTCATTGTCTAAATAAAATAACTTCACAAAATGTACGAATGTCTGGTGATTTTTCTTGGTAAAAGCTAGGAAAGTTGCTGAAATATAGAGATAAAATGACAACTTTGCTTCTAAACCGACTTGGCATTTAGTTCGTCTGTGGAGATTTGCATGCTGATATCTACATCTACATCCATACTCCTTAAGCCACCTGACGGTGTGTGGCGGAGGGTACCTTGAGTACCTCTATCGGATCTCCCTTCTATTCCAGTCTCGTATTGTTCGTGGAAAGAAGGATTGTCGGTATGCCTCTGTGTGGGCTCTAATCTCTCTGATTTTATCCTCATGGTCTCTTCGCGAGATATACGTAGGAGGGAGCAATATACTGCTTAACTCCTCGGTGAAGGTATGTTCTCTAAACTTCAACAAAAGCCCGTACCGAGCTACTGAGCGTCTCTTCTGCAGAGTCTCCCACTGGAGTTTATCTATCATCTCCGTAACGCTTTCGCGATTACTAAATGATCCTGTAACGAAGCGCGCTGCTCTCCGTTGGGTCTTCTCTATCTGTTCTATCAACCCTATCTGGTACGGATCCCACACTGCTGAGCAGTATTCAAGCAGTGGGCGAACAAGCGTACTGTAACCTACTTCCTTTGTTTTCGGATTGCATTTCCTTGCATATCTCGTTGCATTTAGAATAAACGCTGTCGAATTTCGATCTAAGACCACTGGGTAAGTGCCCAGAGCTCCTTATTTACTATTTTTGAAGGCTAATGATTTGCAGTACGAGGCACTGTGTACCGTCTCCATAATTGAGAAACGGTTACGTCAGACGACTTCGAGTTGGTAGCTGTTCCTGTTTAGCCACTGCCAACTTTACTGATCCATACACTGGGTGTAGAACTATACTAGTTACTATGTAGCAACTGTATGTTTATTCCGAATTCGAAGATGATTCAGAGCGGTTCATATCACGTGCGCCTTATACGCACCGTCGTAGGAGGAGCTTTACCATACACACCTAAACGCGTGTAACTTATACTTCGGTACGTGGCGCACGCCTCACGTCACACGAGTGTTGACAGCACTGGGTGAATAAGGCACAGCTTTCTCCATCGACAGCTTCTCTGCCCTTGGCATTCAGTATGCTGAGCGGTATATATTTGTTTCTCTGGTGAAAACGTTTGTTCCCTATTAGGAGAAACTGTCGTCACGGAAAACATTTAGATGCCATTACAAATGATCTACGCAACTTTACCAGTATCAAATACAGATACACAAGCGATAAGATGCACAGGCGACCTGTTATACAATTGTTACTCTCCGGTGGGACTTTCAACACTAGAAGAAAGCCAGAATATAGTAACATGTAAGTTACGCATTATTTAGATTACTGGTAGCTAAGGAAATTCATTAACGATTTAACTGATCTCTCCGAACTATTAAAGCCTTTTTCTCTCGATTACGTAAGGGAATGATGGGAAAATGAACTGTAAGTAGGATGTTATAATGGAATGTTTGTAACACAGAAGGATCTCTTGTCGATATGAGTTTCATTGGGTAGGAGGTACATAATGCAGATCGCATTTAAATTAAAAAATAAAACAATCTTTTAAACACGGACGAGTGTGGTCGTGAAACAGTATCTGTAATTTTTTCAGTTGTAATTCTGTCAGTTGCAGTAATTTTTTAAAAAAACTCTCTCTGGAATTCCTAGTTCTTTACATACACTCCTGGAAATGGAAAAAAGAACACATTGACACCGGTGTGTCAGACCCACCATACTTGCTCCGGACACTGCGAGAGGGCTGTACAAGCAATGATCACACGCACGGCACAGCGGACACACCAGGAACCGCGGTGTAGGCCGTCGAATGGCGCTAGCTGCGCAGCATTTGTGCACCGCCGCCGTCAGTGTCAGCCAGTTTGCCGTGGCATACGGAGCTCCATCGCAGTCTTTAACACTGGTAGCATGCCGCGACAGCGTGGACGTGAACCGTATGTGCAGTTGACGGACTTTGAGCGAGGGCGTATAGTGGGCATGCGGGAGGCCGGGTGGACGTACCGCCGAATTGCTCAACACGTGGGGCGTGAGGTCTCCACAGTACATCGATGTTGTCGCCAGTGGTCGGCGGAAGGTGCACGTGCCCGTCGACCTGGGACCGGACCGCAGCGACGCACGGATGCACGCCAAGACCGTAGGATCCTACGCAGTGCCGTAGGGGACCGCACCGCCAGTTCCCAGCAAATTAGGGACACTGTTGCTCCTGGGGTATCGGCGAGGACCATTCGCAACCGTCTCCATGAAGCTGGGCTACGGTCCCGCACACCGTTAGGCCGTCTTCCGCTCACGCCCCAACATCGTGCAGCCCGCCTCCAGTGGTGTCGCGACAGGCGTGAATGGAGGGACGAATGGAGACGTGTCGTCTTCAGCGATGAGAGTCGCTTCTGCCTTGGTGCCAATGATGGTCGTATGCGTGTTTGGCGCCGTGCAGGTGAGCGCCACAATCAGGACTGCATACGACCGAGGCACACAGGGCCAACACCCGGCATCATGGTGTGGGGAGCGATCTCCTACACTGGCCGTACACCACTGGTGATCGTCGAGGGGACACTGAATAGTGCACGGTACATCCAAACCGTCATCGAACCCATCGTTCTACCATTTCTAAACCGGCAAGGGAACTTGCTGTTCCAACAGGACAATGCACGTCCGCATGTATCCCGTGCCACCCAACGTGCTCTAGAAGGTGTAAGTCAACTACCCTGGCCAGCAAGATCTCCGGATCTGTCCCCCATTGAGCATGTTTGGGACTGGATGAAGTGTCGTCTCACGCGGTCTGCACGTCCAGCACGAACGCTGGTCCAACTGAGGCGCCAGGTGGAAATGGCATGGCAAGCCGTTCCACAGGACTACATCCAGCATCTCTACGATCGTCTCCATGGGAGAATAGCAGCCTGCATTGCTGCGAAAGGTGGATATACACTGTACTAGTGCCGACATTGTGCATGCTCTGTTGCCTGTGTCTATGTGGCTGTGGTTCTGTCAGTGTGATCATGTGATGTATCTGACCCCAGGAATGTGTCAATAAAGTTTCCCCTTCCTGGGAGAATGAATTCACGGTGTTCTTATTTCAATTTCCAGGAGTGTATTATAGCCGTGTCCTTACGTTGCTTTCATTTTGGATTTGTACACGTCATTCATCACCGACGACCTGAATTACACTGCTTCTGCGAAGAGTAAATACCAATAGAGCAAGCGTCCACAGTAGTCCCTGACGTCCTACTCAGCAGTAGCGGTACATTTGCGCTGAATTTTCTTTCATTATCACTCGTATCAAAATAAAATTGGATGGGATTACTACACAAAGTTAGTGTAAGGAACAATATGATTTTTTAATACAAAAAAATCGAACCATCGAAAGAAGGTGCTATTAACTGCGATTAGAAAATAAAAATACTTAAAAAACGTTTTGTGTACAATGTTTTAAATGGTATAAATGTAAAATTCCTTTTGATTAAGTAAACCCTCAGAATTTTACAAGCCTCATTTGGTAATTATTAATTAGTAAACAAACAAAGCAGAATGAGGAAGTCTCTAATCATATGCAGTAATTTCTGTATTTCATATTATTGCGGAGCCTGTTCTTAAGGATCTCACGTTATTTCACTATTTAGCACCAGTGGTTTTTCATAGATTACTTGTAAATATAAAGCAGAAATAATGTTTAGAACAGCAAGTTTCTTATTTACGAATTCGGCTAAGAGAAAAAAGTAACCATTCATGTTTCTATCCTGTAGAACATAATACTCAGTCTTTAAAATGAACAATGTGACAACAGGCTTTTGCAAATATATTAACATGATTAATAAAATATTATTAAGTTTTTACTGTTTGCAACAACTGTATACCAAGATTCGATCGTTATTCCTCACCTTATCAGGAACGATGTTTCACAGTTTCTGGAGAAAACCGATGATTCTACAACTACGTCTGTAGGTTTCAAGTGTGCTGGAGGGTGTATACTATACCATATCATTTTACGCCGTTCCTATTCCTAGTTTTACGTAGAAGATAGTTTGTCGGTACTCTTGTCTATCAGTGTGAACGTTTCTCAGTTTATCGTCATTGCCATTACAAAACATGTATTTTGTAGAAAGTAATTTGTTTAGTCATGTTGCATAATATGACATTGTGTAGTCTTATGAACGAGGACTCTCGGTAATTTGTGAGAAATTTTCTCTTTGCAAAGTCTTCTACTGTAATTGGTTGAGAATATCATCTCTGGCTGAACTCGGTCAGGGTCCAGATGTTCAAACAGTACTCAACAACAGATAAAACCAGTGTTTTTAGCGAACTCTTCTCGTTTCAGTTACCCTTCCTCAGATTTGAAAACACAGTCATAGGATTTGTCGACCAGGAAAAAGACTTGGTTAATGAAAAGTGGTGGAACATTTTGAGAAAAATAGGAATAATCTAAGTGAAAGACGGGAACCAAGAGGGATCAATAAGAGTGTGTAAGAGGTCCATGATTAAGGAATTTGTTGTTAGCACACTCGAGCAGATGTAATTTCGATGGATTGTTCACGCACTGCCTGCGATATGTAGGCTATAAGAGAATCTCAGACCAAAGAGCAGTGTTGAGTGCAGTAGGAACTGTGTGTTAGTAGCAGTAAGTAGTTGCTTGCAGTCTGGTGTATCGTGTTGGCTGGGCCGGTCGTGGTGGAGCGATGGTGGAGCCTCAGCGTTGTAGCATAAGGTAAAAGCAGCCTCGCGCATATGTAGTATTGTTATATCAAGTTCCATGTAAATGTTTTAAAAAATCTCTTAATAATAATCTTTATCATAAAAAGTAACTTTTGACAATCATTCATTTCAATTTAAAGAATTTACTAATTTCTCCAATCCTTGGTTATCCCGATTATTGAAAAAGAGAAATCAGTTGTTTCTTTTTATACATGACGAATCTATTGGCCAGCATTGCACAGGGCTGTGCCAGAAAAATTTCTTATAGGAGCAGATATATACGCGTTATCCGACGACCTTATTGAGGTAAGAATTTTCAATTTATTGAGAATGATATTTCAGGGCCATGACGCAGCGCTGCTGGCGTCCAAAATTCACCAATTTAAATTCACAGTCATTATTGAAAGGTTATAAGTGAGCGACAATTTTTTATTGAGAGATTAGTCACATTTTATTATTGATAGGTTACGCAATTTATTTATCGGGAGCTTACGCTAAATGTCAATGTTATAATTATATTTTTTACTGTTGGGAGGTTTCGACTTTTCTGTTGGGAGGTTACAAGTGGATGGCCAAGAATGAAATGCCATATCCATATTATCGACTGGACACCAGAGTCAGCGCCTGCATTGCCGCCCATGGAGGCTACAGTACATATTGACATGGATCAATCTGGTCTGTAACGGTAATCATTTCATGGTGTCCATATCCACTGTTTCAACAACAACTCATGAGTGAATAAAAAACTTTTACAAGGATTATTTTCTTCTGCAGTGTATATTGTAGCATAGAAGTGTTACGGATTGACAGGTTACTTAATTCAATGTGGCCTACTGAGAAGTAAGGGTATTTATAGTAAAATCTTGCAACCAGATATTATTAAATACATAAAATTCGAAAATTGGTGTGTTTGTAAACAAAGGAATATCTCAATGAGAGAGTGCCTCGCGGGATTAGCCGAGCGGTCTGGGGGCTGCAGTCATGGACTGTGCGGCTGTTCCCGGCGGAGGTTCGAGTCCTCCCTCGGGCATGGCTGTACGTATTTGTCCTTAGGATGATTTAGGTTGTGTGTAAGCTTAGGGACTGATGTCAATAGCAGTTAAGTCCCATAAGATTTCACACACACACACACACACACACACACACACACACACACACACACACACACACACACACACACACACACACTGACAGAGCAGGTGTAGCAGTATCAATGTAGACGAGGAAGATGGTGTACTGAATCTCGTTTTGTTTTGAAAGGCAACAACTTCGAAGGAGTGACTAAATTTGGGTTCCTCACTGATGTCATCATATCAAATGGTTCAAATGGCTCTGAGCACTATGGGACTTAACATCTATAGTCATCAGTCCCCTAGAACTTAGAACTACTTAAACCAAACTAACGTAAGGACATCACACAACACCCAGTCATCACGAGGTAGAGAAAATCCCTGACCCCGCCGGGAATCGAACCCGGGAACCCGGGCGCGGGAAGCGAGAACGCTACCGCACGACCACGAGCTGCGGACTGTCATTATATCGATTAGAAGTTTTCTTCCTGTATATTTTTCAATTGATAATGGTTGGAATAGTCTGAGAGTAAATGTGCAAATGTGCATTTATCAGTAACTACGTCAGAAATGTCTTGATCAGCACATACATAAAAAAATTTTCTTACAATTGAAGTCATACTTCTCGACTTTCGAAAGGCGTTCGACTCAGTTCCACACTAGCGCTTGCTACATAAAGTGCGCGTTTACGGTCTATCCGATGACATATGCGATTGGATAGAAAGTTTGCTAACAGACAGGGAGCAGTATGTCGTCCTGAACGGGATGACTTCAACAGAAACAAGTGTAACTTCAGATGTGGCCCAGGGTAGCGTAATAAGTCATCTGCTTTTTACGATTTACATAAACGATCTGGTTGATGGTATTGACTGCGACCTTAGACAGTTTGTCGTTGATGCTGTAGTCTACAGGAAAGTAGTATCACATGAAAGTTGTGAACGAATCAATGAGGATTAGCCGAAAATAAATGCGTGGTGTAATGACTGGCAGTTATCTCTCAATATTAGTAAGTGTAAACTACTTCGTACAACAAGGCGAAAATCCCCATTAATGTACGATTACAAAATAAATGCCCAGTCCTTGGAAGCGGTAACGTCCGTCAAGAATCTGGGTGAGACAATTCGAAATGATCTCAAATGGAATGATCAGATTACACAAGTAACGGGCAAGACGAACTCTAGATTGCGGTTTATTGGTAGAAGCCTGAAGCGATGCAGTCCTTCAACAAAGGAAGTAGCTTACAATACGTTAGTTCGTCCAGTCTTGGAGTATTGTTCGTCTGTATGGGACTCTTACCAGTTGGGTCTGATTCAAGAGATTGAGAAGGTCCGAAGAAGAGGGACAAGATTCTTGACTGGTACATTCAGCCATCGCGAGAGCAGTACAGATCTCATAGAAAGTTTGAAGTGAGACACACTTGCAGATAGGCGGCGCACTAAACAGAAGGAGCTGCTCACTAAATTCTGAGATCCGATCTTCACCGAGGATGCAGAGCATATATTATTACCACCAACTTTCAAATCGCGCAATGATCGTCGTTTTTCCCTCGCGCGATCCGCGAGTAGAACAGAGGAGAGGAAATATGACTTTGGCGTCAATTGTGCCCTCCGCCACACACCGCTTGGTGGCTAGCGGACTATATATGTAGATGTAGATGTAGAAGTATCATTAAAGAATTACAAGAAGTGAATGAAGTTTCGTTCTCCTTTCGAAGGTCGACAAGTTTCGAAGCGTTGATTCGTGATCCTCATCGGGTTGCCGTTCAGTACGCTGGACGTTCATCTAAATATGATTGTCTATAACATTTATGTCGAGCATGTAAAAAATATGCATGTGAGAACAGCGGTAAATAAAGAATATAACAAATATAGCAGTCAAGGTTGTCTCCATAAGGCTATAACTTTGTACTTCATAAAATGGGTTTCCACAAATACGACAAAAATCATAAAAAAGGTATGTATGGCGTAAATATTATTGTTAAATGAATCTAAGAGTAGCATAAAGCCTCATATACGGATCAGAAACAAAATGATACAAAGTCTCAGCCCCAGAACATCACAAATCTTAGCTTTCAAGCCTATTGTGAATTTAAATAAATATGTCCAGTGCTCGAGAGAATAGTAACAGTTTACTACCGTGTTGTCGACCTGAAGAAGTCTTGTTGAGGCCAGTGGCAGTTATTAAGCCTGTACTTTCATGTCAGTGACGAGGTCCGTGTGAACGACTAACGGAAATAGCCATTTGCATGTGCTGGGCTTGTGTTTCCATCGCTACACGGACCGGAGCGGTTATTCGCGTTTGATATAACAGGCACCGTTTTAATTAAACTGATTTAATATTTCGTTAATGTTCAGAGGGCAAATCTAAATTAAATCTGTACCCCTATCAGGCGAATCTGCGTTTGCTCCCATGCGCGCAGAGCAATTTGTGATGAGTCGTGTGGGCAGCCGTGAGCTGGAGATAGGCCTGCTGTAGTATTCACAGAACCTTTATGAAATACGTCAGAGTTTTGAATTATTACATTCAGGCCTGGAATATTACGATATATCTGTTACAGTACGCAGAATGCAATCAAAGTGAGATGTTTTTTACTGTGTGATGAGCTGCGTCGAAAGCAGAAAGAGTATAAGATATAATACCGTCAAGGTAATATCGGCCTGTCTACATGTGTCGTAAACGTGAAATTTGTTACCCAGTCTCCGTGGCAAAGATAACTTAAGTTTTGAATATGGTATTGGTGTTATAGAGTGTCTCACTGCTCAAGCATAGTTGTTACGGTAAGTAGGAAAAGAGAAACAGGTTGCAAACGTCTCAATGCAAAGTGAAAGTTATTTGTAACAGTAAACTTAAGTGACAATGTTAACATCGTACAAGGTCTATCTGGTGAAAGTTACTTGATATAGCTTACCTACAACGTGGTACTAAGTATAAACCATGTGCGTTTTTCACGCAGATGATGTAAGATCTTTAGTGGAGCAGTATTCTGATCGCTGCTTAGGATTTATGACAATCCATTATGTACGTACTGCTAAATATTGGGGATATAAGGATCAATGTCGTGAAATCTTGCCCTAACCATGGAACTATAATTGTGCTATGCGACTGGTATCTGAACTAGTTTAATACTGATTATATACGGTAAAGTAAAATTTTGTGCTGGTTTGGAATGAGAATGTTGATAATTAGATTTTTTTTGTTAATACCCAACGAATGATGCTATCAAGATAACCTTGACTCACTGGCGAAAGCTTCAATAGATCACGAGATCTTTCCCATACTAGTTCGGTACTGATGTGTATCCTTTCCCAGTTTCTGGCAAAGTTTTCTCCTTTAAATATCTACTACACCGATGATCAGATTTATGATACGTTGACCGCAAAAATGGTGAAAACGCACATTAAAGTGTTGTGGTTTGTCCTACACCTTCTAGATCCATCTTTAGCTGGAGTATCAAATTATCATTCTTTTCTTCTTGGATGGTACTGGTCTTTCAATAATCAAGATTTTGTCTTAAACGCTTCAACAGTTCAGCTATGACCATATACACACTATCTTTACTATTTATGTTCTTGTGAGAGGTACTAACTTAGAAACTTTTTCTTCTTAATCTGTATTCATTATTTATTATACATCAGAATTTATACAGTTTATCACAGGCATCTTTATAGAAAATTTCGTTATTTAAACTATCCTAGTTAATGTAAATATTGTGCCAATACTGAGTGTATCGGAAATAGTACGCGATAATTAGAATCAGAATACTCTCGGAAAAATAAAGAGAGGTTCCAACACTGTCCTTGGATTTACCAAGGCTCAAGGGAGCTACATTACCTGACGGAACAGTTTAGTAACAATGGAAGGAAAATATCTTGGTTATTTTACAGGCTTTTAGCATTAATTGATGGCTCACGATTAAGCGAGGAAATCTTAAACGAGACCTATAAAACAAAAGAAAATTTCATAAGCAGATGACTTACAAAAGGACGCATCGCAAGTCGCCTCTGGCCCATAGACAGATAGACGGAAAGCGAATAGACTCCTACAAGCTCACGTTCCAGCAGCTTTTTCTCTACGCCCTAAGAATCCCCAATAATCTATATATTGAAAATAGTATCCACTACGTAAGAGTCAGATTATTAAGAAAAAAATAGGTGTAATGAATTTGAGTCCGCTAACGATTTATAAATAAAAACTTTAAGATTTTTCCGATGACATTGTAATTCTGTCAGAGACAGCAAAGGACTTGGAAGAGCAATTGAACGGAATGGACTGTGTCTTGAAAGGAGGATATAAGATGAACATCAACAAAAGCAAAACAAGGATAATGGAATGTAGTCGGGTTAACTCGGGTGATGCTGAGGGAATTACATTAGGAAATGACACACTTAAAGTAGTAAAGGAGTTTTTCAATTTGGGGAGCAAAAGAAATGATGGACAAAGTAGAGAGGATATAAAATGTAGACTGGCAATGGCAAGGAAATTGTTTCTGAAGAAGAGAAATTTGTTAACATCGAGTATAGATTGAAGTGTCAGGGTTTCTGAAAGTATTTGTTTGGAGCGTAGCCATGTATGAAAGTGAAACATGGATGATAAATAATTTGGATAAGAATAGAATAGAAGCGTTCGAAATGTGGTGCTACAGAAGAATGCTGAAGATTAGATGGATGGATCACATAACTAATGAGGAGGTGCTGAAAAGAATTGGGGACATGAGGAGTTTGTGGCACAACCTGACTAGAAGAAGGGATCGGTTGGTAGGACATGTTCTGAGGCATCAAGGGATCACCAATTTAGTATTGGAGGGCTGCGTGGTGAAAATCGTATGGGGAGTCCAAGAGATGAATACATTAAGCAAATTCAGAAGGATGTAGGCTGCAGTACGTACTGGGAGATGAAGGAGCTTGCTCAGGATAGAGTGGCATGGAGAGCTGGATCAAACTAGTCTCAAGACAACAACGATTCATTACCGAATGAAAAGACTCACATATATGTATTTCGAGCCATACCTTCGTACGACTCATTATCCTTCACACTCCGCTTAGCTAAACAAAAAGATGAAAGTAACTTCCGCAGGATGTGTCATCGACAAGTAACATTGCACAATGAAATGCGGTTCAAACATAGAAAGAACTGTTACAGTGTAGTACAGAAGGGAAAGAGATACGCAACGAGGCTAACAGAAATGACACTTCTATTCAGTGACAGTACTTGGATTGCGGTCATCGTGTTTTATGGTCCTCCGGACATTACAAAAATCGAGACATGGTTCTTTATAGGGTGTGTGATCACAGCTGACGTAAATGCACGCTCTGCAACGTGTTGCCATGCTGGCAACAATGATGGCAAGGATGGCCTTCCTTTCCCCCAACTGAGCCATAGACAAATGGCAGAGGGTTGCTGGTGTGGCCGGACGTGTTGCAAAATGTCTTCACAACGCATCCTACAAAGGCTCGACGGGACTGAAGTAATAGGAAAGGGCAGACCAGTCCCTTCGCCGCATATCCTCTCATTCTAAGGGTTCATCCACTTGCGTTCTTCGATACAGTCACCCACGTCATCCCAAGGAAATTAAGTTAGGACCGAATGTACCTCTGAAGAAATTCACATGGGGAAGAAGTACAGTGCCATAATAATGCTGACTTGTGAGTGTAACGTGTTGTAGGATTTGCCAAATGGACCACCGAAACGATCATTCTAGACCATGTTACTTGGTCCATTGCGGGTCCTACCCCTCGCCATATGACGATATGGCCAGAATCACTACTCAGAATATGATTTCTTCGGAGAATGGCACGTGAGCCTACTCTCCATTGGTTCATTCCAGTTGCTCTTGGTACTATCACAAACGGTTCTGCTGGTGCACGGGTGTCAGTGGAACACAAGTACTGATCGTAGGGCAGATGGAGTGGAACACAGCGTACTTGTCGTCGGGCAGAAAGACCACTTCCATGCAGTCACCATGCCCCTGTGGAGCGTGAGCTTTCTGTACTTGTAGGCCTGTTAAAAGTGGTTGCATTTGCACTCGCTATCTGACGTGGTTCCCTTTTTGCTTTTTGCGCAACTTGACGGTTATCTGCTGCTGCAGTTGATCATCGCAGTCGACCACCTACTCTTCTTCAGACAGCAGCGCCTGTTGTTTGGAATACTCCCCATGCAATTGGAACAATGCTGTGAGCAATGCCAGTCTCCAGGGTTACACACTTTGTCCTTCTTTCAGTTTCCCAATGATTCTCCCCATATGCTGTCATCTAAGTTTTGCCTCCTGGACATGAAGTAACAAAGAACACCACCATAACTGTAGCTGCTCGTTGCTTGAGACATACTGTATTTTTCCCATTTGTTCAACTGACTCATGTTGTGGGGCCTGCCCCAGTTGGTGGTGCAGTCAAGCTGACCTCACGCCATATGACGTCTAACTTGCTGTGCACAAATGGGACACCTCTGGCAGTATGCTGCCCCATATTCATTTCCACTGAGCGTCTCTCCTTAAGCTTTCACAGCAGTGTGTTTTGCGTTTAGTACACTACATGTCACATTAAGTGCATGAAACGTACGCTTTTCAGCCGAGAACAGGCGTCTAGTTGCCGCCAATATTCGAACATATTTGAGTCACAGGCATTCAAATCCCGCGCTTCACGTGGCACTTTTTTCATTGCGAAAACAGCTTATTTGATATAACGCCACAGAAAACACTCGAATGGTTTAAAATCAGATGAACGAGAATTATAAAATGTTGGTTCTGCTCTACCTATTTACTTACAAAGGTAAAGTGAGCTGAGATTTCTTGGAGTATGCATTCTGAAATTTGAGAAATGAACCAAAATAACTTGGCAGACTAGTAGTAACCAGAAGATGTGTTCCGCAAGATTCTTTAGTGATTGGCTCTTGTAGGCCTATTCAGTACTACATTTGGCCTGTACCGATGTAAGAGGTCCATGATTAAGGAATTTGTTGTTAGCCCACTCGAGCAGATGTAATTTCGATGGATTGCTCACGAGCTGCCTGCGATATGTAAGGTATAAGAGAATCTGAGACCAAAGAGCAGTGTTGACTGCAGTAGGAACTGTGTAGCTGTAGCAGTAAGTAGTTTCTAGCGAGAGTCTGGTGTATCGTATTGGTTGGGCCGGTCGTGGTGCAGCGATGGCGGAGCCTGAGCATTATTGTATAAGGTAAAAGCAGCCTCGCGCATATGTAGTATTGTTATATGAAGTCCCAAGTAAATGTTTAAAAAAAATCTCTTAATAATAATCTTTCGCATAAAAAGTAACTTTTGACGATCATTCATTTCAATTTAAAGAATTTACTAATTTCTCCAATCCTTGGTCATCCCGATTATTGAAAAGAAAAATCAGTTGTTTCCTTTTATAAATGACAAATCTATCAGCCATCATTGCACAAGCTGTGCCAGATAAATCTATTGTAAGAGCAGATATATATATATATATATATATATATATATATATATATATATATATATATATATACATTTCCTCAGAAAGCTATAATGCACTTTCTACTCCTCTAGCTCACTACCAGTTATATAATGTGTCTATCTCATGATGTATGGTTGCCACTACATTGGCCCTCATGTAAACTTTCTCTTTTCTTAAATGTGTATTAACTGGACTGTCACCCAGTTTTCGTAATTATAATTTAAGAGCCATCACTGATTTTCTTACAATTTTCTGACTTATATACTACTTATGCACTTCACTATTATGATGATACAACTTTTATATTCTGGCCGTACAGGCCACTGCATGTTATTCACGGCGGAAGCGCCACATGTCTTTTTGATGATCGTCTCTACGATATTGCTCCTATAACTCCCACAATGTCTTAACGGGAGTGGTAATTGATTTCCATTATTTTTGGTACTCTATCTAATGATGCATTTAATTTGATATTTTACATGTTATTTCAGTACGCCATTCGGCACATAGTTCGCGACTTGAGCGACACCTGCCCTGGCTGCAGTGCTACTACGCCGGCCGATTTTACTCAGTCGGCCGTACGCTCTTTAGCCAATATGTTCTTATTTGTGTGTCTGACTAACCCTGTACTCAGGGCTATGTTTTATATGTATTAACTGAGTTACGTAGATGGTTGTAAAAACGACTAAGATATAATACTCCATGTCAATTTAACACTGTAAGTATCAGCAGTTCTTCTCACATGTTATAATACAAGACTCTCCTAATATATGTTACATTTTATTCTTGACTCACGTTTCATACCTTTAAGATACTAATGATGTTCATTGTCTCCAGGCCATCTTCTGAAGAAGATAGTTTTATAACTATTGAAACCTAGGTAAAGATTACTTTATCTTTCGCAACTGGTTGGCTGTTTTTTATTCTTATATATATATATATATATATATATATATATATATATATATATATATATATATATATGCGGCGACCTAATTGAGGTAAGAATTTTCAATTTTTTCAGAATGATCTTTCAGGGCCATGACGCAGCACTGCTGACGTCCAAAATATACCAGTTTAAATTCACAGTCAGTTATTGAAAGGTTATATGTGAGCGACAATAATTTAATTGAGAGGTTACTCACAATGTATTATTACCAGGTTACTGAATTCATTTTTTTGGAGAATACACTAAATGAGGATATTATTCATAATATTATATAATACCTTTTGTGGGGAAGTTACACTTGGCGACAACCAGCCAGGATCGTATTTATTTAAGAATTTCTGAGTAGTAGTCAGTCATATATACGCTCTTAGTTACTTAAATGTAGTTTGCATCTGGCGCAACGCATTTACTAATTTGTTACTCTTTCTTTCACAGATCATCGGCAATTTATTGCTCTTTGTTATAATTGTGTTTGTTCCATTTTTGCTTTGTCTTTGTTTCATTTTGTGCTTAACTTTGATTTGTGAAAATGCCGCGCAAAACTGCTAACAGCACATCGCGTGTGCAATGAGTGAAAAAGCTGACTCGAATAATCTGACCGATCATACTAGCGACAGTCAGTGTAATAGTGATAATCCTCTAATTACAGATAATCAGTGCGTGCCGATCACTAGTAATGATTTTAACGCTAATGATGAGCAAACAAATTCAATTGTGTCCTCTGTTAATTTAACGACAATTGATGACGTGGCACGTTCCGTTACAATGAACGCTGTCCAGTTTGACACGCCTGATTTGCAAAATTTACGTATCGAACAGATAATTGTTTCTAACGAAGGTGACCAATATACACAAAACACGTCAGATTTATTTGATACCGATGTAGTGGCCAACAGTGCACATCCAATTAGCGAGCCTTTTCGTGAATCAGACAATGACCAAAAGGTTATTCAAAACGTGTCACATGCAGATACACCATCACACATCATAGAAAATAGAGTCGCTACTTTTGGCATGGATCACGTTATGGCAGTATTGCTACAACTTGATGAAAAACTCAGACAGTCGAATGAAAAACAAGACAACTATTACAAACAGTCGAATGAAAAACAAGACAACAACTTCAAACAACTAAATGAAAATCTTAAACAGTTGAATGAAAAACACGACAACCTAAATGAACAAAACAACTTAGAGAACAGATTACAGCCGTTGCCGTGCAATGTCACGATACTAAAGAACAATTACGTGAGGTAATTAAGGCTTGTGCTAGGAACAATAGTGAAGAAATTAGATCTGTTGCACAAGAATTAAGTAATACACACGCAGCCACAACGAAATTACTTAGAGATGAAATAAGTGCAGTCGCTAAACAATGTTCTGAAAACGCAACACAGTTACGCGACGAGTTTAAGTTAATGTCATCAGAACTTACACGCACACTGGATGCGAAAGCAGACACGAAATTTGACCAACAGAATAGCCAAATTGACGAACGTTTTAATCACCACTTACAAAACAATGAAACGCGTTACCGTAAATTTATACAGGAACAGAATAAAGTAAAGAAACAAGTCATGGAAACAATTACTGCAGAGAGACAAGAAGATAAGCGAAAGTTGTTTACGAAAGCAAAAACATACGTAGACAACAATATTGCTACAGTATCAGATGAAATCAAACAGCTGAACACCGAATTGCATGATGAAATCTCCGATCTTAAAACAAAAACAGACACACACACACATTAGACTTTCAGACAATGACCAACAGACTTGAAAAGTGGGAACTAATACAGGATCCCGATGCCATCAAAGCAGACGTCAAGAAATTGAACAAAACCACACGTAAAATCCAAAAACAAATTAATGTTTGTGACACTAAAAATGACGATCAGGTAAAAGCATTGACTAAAATTTGATGAATTGGCCAGTCGTATTGATGTTATCGAAAATAATAATGACACCAAATCAGACGATACGTCACCAGTTTCGTTTAATCAGACACCCGAATCCCAAAATTTACAGCAGACGATCAGTGAGGTAGGTTCGTCCAATAATACATTACGTAGAGAATTGTAATCTATACAGCAAGAAGTGACAGACATGAAAAATGTTTCAGCCTCTAACACGGCACAGCATACGCCACATTCCGAACATTTCTCACACTCACACAGCCAGTATAATTTCGGTAATTTGCAGAGAGTACGTGACTTAGATTCCGAACAGTCACAGACAAACAGATTATCATTCAATCCTGAACTTTTTCAGACATACAGAGACGATAATTTTGATTACAAGCACTTTCTATCTATTAGGAAATTTAAGGTATTTCAAAATGACAGAACACAGATTCACCCTTTGGATTGGATACAACAATTTGCTTTCGCATTTCCACCAGATTGGCCTGTAATGCGGAAACTAAAATTTATTTGCAGCGCGTAAGTGACCTCAGGGGATTCATTACACTTCGATGAATATGCGCTGTAGCGTGCACAGGGCCCCGAGCCGTAGTAGTGCTATTTCATCTTTAGTATTCTGCACTGCTGCCTTCTCTTTTACTATCCTTTATATCTATCGAAACAGCTCTTCAACTATTGGTCTATCTACAATTAGGAACGTGTAAAGAAAACCCGATATGACAAGTTTTACCGAAAGTGACAATTTTCATTAGACACTCCAGAACTAACAGCGTAATTTTAATGAAAGACAGAAATGTAATCATCAGTATGTACAAAATTATCAGCAACAGGAAACAAATTTTGGTAACAATAGAGGTTTTTCCCCACAACAACAACAAAACCAGCCGGTTAGCATACCTAACCAACAAAGTAATGTGCAAGGTCAACCAGGCTTTAATGTTTCACCGCCTACACGTATAGCGTCGGCTCCACCAAATAGTAACGCACAGCTACAAGGAAATCAGTACGTACAGAAAACACATCATTTCAACTCCTATCGCAACGCGCCGTATAGAAATGACTATCATGACAGATGTAAAAGTAATGAGCACAGTTTTCAGCGTACGTTTAATAACAGTCGGTCTTACCAGCAGCAAAATCCTCCGCAACAACAGATTATCATGAATGAACCAGACAGTCCGTATCATCCCGAAGCTAATGCGTCAGGACGAAATAACAGAACAGTACAAATAGTCGAAATGCCACAGCATCCTCCCGTAAATAACAGCACGTCAAAAAGAATTTGACTAGATACAGTACAGGTTGCATCTTCCAGCAACGCAAGCAATACTTTTGACACAGAGAATCTTGTTCACGAAAATGTTATTACTTTTGACGACATCCGAGACACTCTTTTGCAGGAAAAACCAGTATTCAAAAACACCATTTCCCACCCTGTCATCGAAGTAAAGATTGGATCATCCAAATTTTCAGCAGTAACCGATTCTGGATCACCTATGTCACTTATAAATGAAGAAACATTCAACGAATGTAACAAAGAGAATACCTATCCTACGTTACCATTGGGCAAAACTACAGTAAAAGAAGTAGTATCTAGTAAAGGAGTAGATGTAAAGTTACAGACACACTTATCATTTTGTACTGCAGGTCATATGTTTCACTCAAATTTTTGGATTGTTCCGTTATTGACCACAGACATTATTTTAGGTACGAGTTTTTTGGTGCAACACGACGCAGTTATTGACTTTCAAAATTCCTATTTAATGTTAAAGGATGAAAATGTACAACTGGCATTAGAATTTCAGCACTCATTATCTGCAGAAGAACAAACAATTAATCTGACAGAGGTCATTTCTGCATCACGTAACACAGACTGTCATTCCACATTGTTCACAGATACGTATGTTCATAACTACAATACACCAGACAAAGCCGACTATGACGTTATGCAAATGATTTCTGATAAAGTTAAACAGAGCAGTGCAAGTACAGACGACGAACGTACTCAACTACGCAATATTCTTTTACAGGAAGCTCCAGTTTTTGACAACGTCCCTGGTACTACGTCCGGTTTTATGTATGAATTTCAAGTTAAACAGCACGACACATTTTAAGCTAAACATTATCCCATTCCTTATACCCACAGAGAACAAGTTAAGAAAGAATTGCAAGCTATGCTTGACCAAGGTATTATTGAACCGGCAGTTAGTCCGTACATAAACCCGCTCCATATTGTTAAGAAAAAGGATGGATCATTTCGCCTCGTACTTGATTCACGTCACATCAATGACATTATTATTAATGAAACAGATTGCCCACAGACACTAGAAGAACCTCTACAGAAATTTCATGGTACTGCTATTTATTCCACATTAGATTTAAAATCGGGATTTTGGCAAATTCAGCTCCATCCGAACTGCAAAAAGTACACAGCATTTCTCGGTTTTGGTGACTGTTATCAATTTTGCAAATCACCGTTCGGTTTAACTATTTCTTCAGCAGCATTTATTCGCGGTTTAAATACTATAGTTCCGACAGAACTTAAAGACAGAATCACAACGTATGTAGACGACATCCTTATTGCAGAAGCTAACTGGTCTGAACACAATCTGATTCTTGAACAACTGTTGCAAACTTTTCGTGCGGAAGGACTCACAGTTAATCTTAGCAAATCACACTTTGGCAAGACTTCTATAAGATTTCTTGGACATGTAATTTCAGCAGAAAGTATTGCGCCTGACCCGGAAAAACTTTAAGCTTTACGTGACATTACTGTACCTACGACGAAGAAACAACTACGCAGCTTTCTGGGTTTCATTAACTTTTTCCGTAAATTTATTCATTACTCTGCTTTAGACACCCCTAGATTATGCCAGTTGACGGGTAAAAACGCTATTTGGTCCTGGGATAGCCAAGCACATTCTGAATTTGTTAATTTGAATCATGCCTTGTTAAATGCACCACTTTTATCACACCCAGATCCTACCAGAAATTTTTCCATTGCCACCGACAGTTCTAACACCGCTTTAGGCGTACACATTTTTCAGGAAATTGAAGAAGACGGTACTACAGTAATTAAAAACATCGCTTTTGCAAGTCGAATTCTGCCACCTGCAGAACGCAATTATTCTGTTGCAGAACTTGAAACATTATGTGTTGTATGGGCATTTACCAGATTTAGGCATTTTCTTTATGGAAGACATACCACGGTTTACACAGATCGTAGAGCTATATAGTTTTTACTTTCCGCTAAATTTACACATGACAGATTAAGTAGATGGAAACTTTATTTACAGGAATTTAATTTTACAATTGTTCACATTCCCGGTACACAAAATGTTGTAGCAGACGCACTATCCCGTTCTCTCAGCAACAATCAGCAAGACACCGCAACCAAATTCTGCCAAGCAAATTCTAGCATCATGTATTTTCAACATGTCGCATTTGAAAATTTCATTTCATCGTCATTACGAGACATAGAACAAGAGCAGAGCAAAGACAACGTGTGGAAAGAAATTAAACGCCTTTGGCAAGATAAGAATAATGTTACCATTAGAAACCATTACACTATACGCAACAGAATAATTGCGTTCTGCAGGTGGCAGAATTCGACTTGCAAAAGCGATGTTTTTAATTACTGTAGTACCGTCTTCTTCAATTTCAGTTTCGCCATTCTCACCCTGACAGCTACAGTTGGTTATTATGTATTCCTGACGAGCTTGTTAACAAATGAATTTGGTATACTTATTTAAGTTACGCACATTATGGAGCAAGAAAATGTTTTCTTATACTGAGACAGAACTGTTATTTAGCCAACATGGAGAAACGTATTCGACGAGTTTTAGCGTCATGTAAAATCTGCCAGAAAGCTAAATCAGACACGACTTCACATATTCCTCCGTTACATCCTATTGTACCTGTTAAATTGAGACATATGGCCGCTGTAGACATTTTTGGTCCGATTCCCAGAACTAATAGAGGTTTTTGCTACATCTTTGTCGCTGTTGAACTCACTTCGAAATTTGTTACCTTCACTCCGTTACGCAAAGCTACTGCTAAATCGATTTCGAATGCATTTGTAAAACATTTCTTATTTAATGTAGGGCATGTATTGAAAGTAATTTCCGACAATGGACCACAGTTTAGATCTGCTATATGGACACGTATGTTACGAGCAAGAAACATTTCTCCGATCTATATATCCAAGTATCACGCTTCTTCGAACCCTTGTGAACGACTAATGAAAGAAATTGGTAAACTATTTAGAATATACTGCCATAAAAAACATATTGATTGGGACACATACATACTCTCATTCCAGGATGTAATTAACTCCATACCAAATGAATCTACTATGGTATCTCCGACTGTTATATTGAAAAATGTTGAACCACCTAACAAAATTAAAGAATTAGTATCCTTTCCTACATCTCGTCGACTACGCCACCATGAAATAATCGACATTGCACTCAACAACATCAAACGTGCCGCAGAGCGCCGGAGAAGACATCAAAAACAGGTTTGTACACGTCGTGACTTTCACATTGGACTGAAGATATTATAGTACGCACACATTATTTATCCAACAGAGGAAAAAGTAGATGCAGTAAATTTCAGCTTCTATACAGAATTCGCAGCATTCCTCACCCCAATGTAGTGCATGTCAAAACTTTGAGAACCAGAAAAAACAAGGGCAATCACCATATTTCCAATATTAAACCCTTTATTGAAAGAATATACTTTATGATTTATCACACTGTAATGCCATTTCCAGATCTTTATATGAACACTTACTGATGATTATCATATTTTTTTCTGGGGAAGTGCTTGGCAAAGTAAGGTTAGAAGGTCGCTTTTCTTGTCGTTAGACATCAGACCGTGCACGTTTTTCCTTTTTTATGTATATATGATTGTTTGCCTATCGAAAGTAGAATTTTTGTCTGTATGCACTATGTAATCTTTAAGATATAACAAACACCAGTTGACTTTGACATTTTGCCTTATGATATCTCAACATCGTGTCTATTTTACATTTTTTTTTTTTTGCTACTACATTATGATACTCTGTGTACATTTTATGCACTTGAAAACTGTCTATGTTTTTGACCTATTACGTTTTGTGTCATGCTATGCTGTATGCTTCATTATATCACTAGAAACAAGTTTTCTTTTAATGATTATGTGATTTAAATGCAAGATATGAATCCTTATTCATCATTTTCAGAAAGCAATACCGTGTAAAAGAGATAAATTAAACAACCACAGTGGTTTACTACGAAACAGAAATTTCACCTTCGGAATGAACGAAAGAAAATGCAATACCTTGTCATGAAGAGTAAATGGATCAGAATTAACACGCATTAACCAGAATATACTATACACATAGTATGATAGCAGTCTTAACTAATTATTTTTCTTTCAGAATACGAGGCGACTCATGCAGGCTGTCAGACAGAACTACACATGTTAATTTTAGTGATGAAATATGCTAGAAATAAGAAACTCTATACTATGAATAGTTGTATGAAGTAAATGGTAATATGAATGTGAATAATGAAGTGTCTATTTTTTGCAGATGATAATAAATGATGATGAATAGTTATATGAAGTATATGCTAATATGAATAATGAAGTTTTTCTTTGCAGGTGATGATAGTGATGAAGTTATGGTAATACGAATAGTGAAGTTTTTCTTTGCAGATGATGATAATGATGACGTTTATATATTTACTGTTAGTTAAGAAATGCTACGTAGTTACTTAAGTATTTGTTGCAGTTCCTTTTGACAGCATGTCTTATGTCGCATAGTACTAATGACTGAATGTTTTGGAAAAGACAGTTAGAGTACATACATAATAAGTACACATTTCATTACCTGTTAATTCGAAGTTCACTACTTTTCAGCATAATATGCATTTCTTCTTTCAGCTCAACAATCCATTTTGTATTTTTTCCAGGAGAAGGTTTCATGATATTAATATGCTATAAACACTTAGTTATGAAACCTGTTCTAATACTTACCCAGTTGTGTGTATCATTCATGAATGTGATCACATATACTCTACATGTTTCATAACCTTGCTACAGCTGACTCATGACGATTGACGTTATTAATCCTTATTTCCAGCAATAAGTTAAAAGCAAATATTTTCATGCTCCAGCAATTAATTAGCGATCACAACGCAATGCAATGCTAGCAAAAAAAAAAAAAAATTATTACCAGTCCCAGTTATTACCAGTATACAACTAAATAATGCTACCAGTTGAAGATGTATTTCTAGTCCTAAATATAATGCAAATTTTTCTGATGTATTGATTCCATTATGTCTATGTATTAGTCGACTACCGACCTTGAGTAATAGTTAAAATGTCTTACATTTTAAATATGTCTTATGTCCAGAATGAGATTTTCACTCTGCAGCGGAGTGTGCGCTGATATGAAACTTCCTGGCAGATTAAAACTGTGTGCCCGACCGAGACTCGAACTCGGGACCTCTGCCTTTCGCGGGCAAGCGCTCTACCAACTGAGCTACCGAAGCACGACTCACGGCCGGTACTCACAGCTTTACTTCTGCCAGTACCTCGTCTCCTACCTTCCAAACTTTACAGAAGCTCTCCTGCGAACCTTGCAGAACTAGCAGAAAATGGTCCCGAGTTCGAGTCTCGGTCGGGAACACAGTTTTAATCTGCGAGGAAGTTTCATATCAGCGCACACTCCGCTGCAGAGTGAAAATCTCATTCTGGAAACATCCCCCAGGCTGTGGCTAAGCCATGTCTCCGAAACATTATTTCTTTCAGGAGTGCTAGTTCTGCAAGTTCTGCAGTCTGGAACCGCGCGACAGCTACAGTCGCAGGTTCGAATCCTGCCTCGGGCACGGATGTGTGTGATGTCCTTAGGTTAGTTAGGTTTAAGTAGTTCTAAGTTCTAGGGGACTGATGACCTCAGATGCCCCTTAGTGCTCAGAGCCATCTGAACCATTTTTACAATGCCAGGAAACGTAGATATTAATAAATGAATAACTTTGGCATAACCGAATATGAACGATTATTTATAAACTGTACCGATTGTACGCTCAAATTACAGACTGTGCGCCACAGTCGGCAGTCATCTATTGGATGCAGTCGTCGATAGGAAGACTGTGTACGAAGCGCAGGAAAAATGGCTCTGAGCACTATGGGACTCAACTGCTGTGGTCATCAGTCCCCTAGAACTTAGAACTACTTAAACCTAACTAACCTAAGGACAGCACACAACACCCAGCCATCACGAGGCAGAGAAAATCCCTGACCCCGCCGGGAATCGAACCCGGGAACCCGGGCATGGGAAGCGAGAACGCTACCGCACGACCGAAGCGCAGGAAACCGAAGTAGAAAAGTTATATGAAAATGATGCGTCTACCAGGCACTATGATGAGCTGTAACTACATACAGTAAGACGGTACCGCATTATTATGGTAGATGTTCGTTGGGAGCGCGTGGCGTGGAAAGAAAGTATATAAATGTAGCTAAATCGAATGGAAAATCAATCTGCCGACGATATGTGCCGTAAATGAGAAGTTCACTGACATAAGCACCGTTGTCAAATGGAAGATTTTTATTTACCAATGGCTATGCATGAGCATCCTGGCGACACTGGTTGACTGTTGGCGCACTGCTGTTACGAGCATACTTGGAGAGTGCTTGAAGGGCAATGAAATCTTGAGTAGAAGTTGTAACACTCATCATCATAGAACGTGAACGTCCTGGCTGACGGGCGTATTATGAAAAATAAACGCGACATTTTTTCTCTTTTACTACAGTAAACCGACACTACGAGGTTTTCCATTAGGTGTTGACCCCTCTGATCACCTATTTCTTGTTTAATAAGACACACTGTTTCAAGATACTGTGGCAATAGCAATTGCTATGTGAGTTTGTCCAGTTGTACTGCGTTTTGACAAACGAAGCAAAATTAAACTTGTCAACGAGAGAAACATAGCTGTTATTCCTAATTGATGTTGCTTCTTTAAATGAGGAACGTATAACAATTGAGACAAAAAGAACTCACAATTTCTGTTGGAGTTTTGGCACAATCCCGTAACCCATCGTATTTTTAATAGTGAACGACTCGATTGAAAACGTACCGAAGGTTTTTCTGTCTGTTATTCATCTG
This sequence comes from Schistocerca nitens, assembly GCF_023898315.1. Lineage (NCBI taxonomy): Eukaryota > Metazoa > Arthropoda > Insecta > Orthoptera > Acrididae > Schistocerca > Schistocerca nitens. The sequence goes on along the minus strand of NC_064617.1, from coordinate 417,909,988 downwards.
AGAAATATGAATACAGCCCGTAGCAAACAGCGTACCATCTTTCTGTTCCTGTCCCCATTTAGCGTGAAGTGGTGATCTTCTTCACTTTAACTGTCTTTGAATGGTTACAGATGGATTAAATATATTTATAATACTTTTTTAACAATAATAAATGAAAAGTACTAGTTTACTTTTGTTCTACAGTATTATTTTTGTGTTAACCGGTTTTCGTCCTACAAGGCCATCTTCAGACGTTTACTGAGTATTGTCACCAAAGACGTTACAATGTTTGTAAACGACATTGGAAGGTAGCAGACGAGGTACTGGCAGAAGTAAAGCTGTGAGTACCGGCCGTGAGTCGTGCTTCGGTAGCTCAGTTGGTAGAGCACTTGCCTGCGAAAGGCAAAGGTCCCGAGTTCGAGTCTCGGTCGGGCACACAGTCTTAATCTGCCAGGAAGTTTCATATCAGCGCACATCGAAGCAGAAACGTACAATAAGTAACATCTTTGACAGTGTGGTGGTAATGAAATATAAAAAGTAAAAAATTGGAAGAGAAGTTACAAGTCTACATTGAAACAGAAACGTACAGTAAGTAACATCTTTGTAAGTGTGATGGTAAGGAAACATAAAAAGTAAAAACTTTGAACAGTAAATAAATAAAAATAAAACCGGAAGAGACAGGGAAAAACCTTAACCGAAAGTAGGAACAGAATGCCTACATAACGGTTTATATTAATAAACAAAACTAATAAAATAAATTTAGTACTTGACAAGCCTACTTCAGGAGGTATAAAACATGTGGAGTGATACATAAACCAATTAAAAGATGATAGTACTATTAATGAAACTATAGACTATATAAGGAACTTATGCAATATCAATAAGATAAACTTATTTTTGTAGCACCCAATTCCGTAAACATTGTTAGTCATCACACTTAGCAGCAGATGACACCTATGTGCTCGCGTTTTGAATCAATGACATCGTCAGTGACTGCTGCAGTTGGCATGGGATCATGGAGATTAATTGACCTTGGAACAGTGGAACGTGTCGCCTCCTCATATGAACCACATTTGTTATTACACCAGTCATCCAGGCGATATCGAGGCAGTGGGGGCTCTATTATCCTATGGGGAACATTCACTAAGGTTTACATGGGTCCTGACGTAGTAATCAGAGACACTATTACACTGTTGGTATGATTAAGAACGTTGTAGACACTATTACTCCAGTTATCAGAGACATCTTCAGCCTGTAGTACATATCATACGGAGTGGAAGCAAAGTTTAATTCAGCCTATACCCAAGACTGACACCCCAAAGTCACCAGGTGACTACAGGCCGATCAGCATACTACCTGCAATATCTAAAACCCTAGAATACATCGTCCATGAACAGCTGAAGGATTACCTCAAAACTCATAACACCCATGATAAATATGAGTCAGGCTTCCGAAAGCACCATAGTACAGCAACTGCATTAATCTAAGTAACTGATGACTTTAAACATGCTATGGACAGACGTGAAACTACCATCCTAACACTGCTTGACTTTAGCAAGGCTTTTGATACAGTTGACTTTGATATATTACTAATTAAAATGAAACAGCTGAATTTCTCAAACAGCGCAATACACTGGTTCGACAGCTACCTCAAAAAAAGAATTCAACAAGTTATTTCTGGGTCGGAGAAGTCATTATGGAAAAACGTACGCTCTGGAGTTCCCCAAGGCTCCGTCCTTGGTCCATTCTCACTGTACATTAATGACATTTCTTCAGTGATTCACTCCTGCAACTACCATCTATATGCCGACGACATCCAACTGTACATATGTGCAAGCCTCAAGAACATTGCTGACACAGTAGCAAGTATGAACGCAGATCTTTGCTCTGTTTCTCAATGGGCACAGAACCTAGGTCTGAAACTAAACCCCAAGAAATCCCAGGTAATTCTTATATCTCATCCAAAGTTAATCAGCCGGTACCTTCGCGAAACAGTCCATCAAATACTCCTCAATGGTACCCAACTACCATACCAAAAACAGTAAAAGACCTTGGAATAATCTTGGATGAACTCTTAAACTGGGAAGAACAAACAGTCACAGATTGCCAGAAATCGCTCTCCTCCCTACATGCAATCCAAAAATTTAGAGAAATATTTCCAATCCATGTTAAACAAAAATTAGTCCAAACACTAGTCTTGCCTAATCTTTACTATTGTGATGTAGTTCAACACGGCACAAATAGTGAAAATTCTAGATGCCTCGAGCTAGCGATGAATGCTTGCGTTAGATACGTGTGCAATGTATGGTTGTATGATCATATCAGTCCTTCATACTCCCAGCTAGGTTGGATACGCCCACATAAGGTACGCGATCTCTACACGATGTGCTTACTTCATCGATTTCTTAGGTACGCGATCTCCACACGATGTGCTTACTTCATCGATTTCTTAGTCACTGGTGCCCACAATACTTATTTTCTCACACTAAACACCTATCATCATTCCAAAACCGCAATGCCAGATGGGATGCGTCTAGCACCTTGGCTGTACCTTTACATAACACAAAATCTTTCTCCGTGTCATTCTCCATCTCAGCCATACGACTATGGAATGCGCTCCCCTGCGATCTGCGTCTTATCCAGAACCACTCAACATTCAAGAGGGAACTCAAAACTTACATATTAGGGACGGTATAGCCACCATTGTTGTGCCCCTCTCATCTCTTTCATTCTCCTCTCCATCATAGCTTCGAATTTTACCATTCTATTTCTCTTCCTCTAACCAAGATACCTCTTCTATAACTCTTTCACCTCATTTTATCGTCTTATGTCTCTGCTCGATGTGAGTAACTCACAAGCTGCAAGAACATAACGAGAAAATTTCCAACTAGCAATAGGACCTACATCCATAAAAAAATGTCTACTTTCACATACATAGTCATTATTATTATTATTATTATTATTATTGTTTGTTATAATTTGATTGCTATAATTATCCTTGTACTACTGTCATAATCTCATTTTTTTTCTTTAACATTAATACTGTATAACACATGATATGTCCATAATGTTCTGTACAAACTGAAATTTGTTCAATCTGAGCATGCCTGGTTAGGTGTAAGAGAGGGCCTGAAAGCCCTAATCTTGAAAGGTAAAATAAATGCATAAATAAAGAAATAAATTATTGCGAACGTACTACTTCCCTCCATACTTGATGTCCTTTCCGACGGTGATGCCATCCTCCAGCAGAACAACTGTCCGGGTCTCAAGATCAGGATCATGTTACAGTGCTTGAGGAGCATAATTCACTTTGATGTCTTAGCCACACATTTCGCCTTTTGGGAACCTCATGGAACACAGCTGGGCGCCAGCTCCACGCCACAAACCACCGGTATGTAATTTACTGGAACGTGACGTCTGGTGCTACATACCACTGGAAACCTACTAAAGAATTGCTGCTTTATTGTGTTTCAAATGTAGCACCAGCAACGTAATACAAGAAGTAGTACTTGTGGTAGTTGCGAACTTTTGCACCGCACCTACTGAGGCACTATAAGTGATACTTGTCCGCTTCACCTGTAAGCAGGGAAGAGCCGAGGAAGAATGTACTACCTGAAGAGAGAACGGCACAACCAAGTTAAAAATCTCTCAGGCGTGCACGCCACTAAATGAAGACGAGTACGAAATCGTACCCTCAGTCTTAGGCAAGATCACTGGGACGATGCCGACACAAGAGAAGATATTGCTTCCTGTAACAATATTTCTAGAACCGCTGTAAAAATTAGATTCTCTTCTGATGTGAAAATGGAATCAGGTATTTCTCCTTCAGTTGATGAAAAGCAAGTCCTGTTGCTAATCAGAACGTTATTAAGTTGGTTGGTTGAGGTCATTGGTCCCATCGGGTTGGGGAAGGATGGGGAAGGAAGTCAGCCGTACCCCTTCGAATGAACCATCCCGGCGTTTACCTGAAGGGGTTTAGGGAAATCATGGAAGACCTAAATCAGGATATCCGGACGCATGTTTGATCCGTCGTCGTCCCGAATACGAGTTCCGTGTGCTAACCACTGCGCCATTACGCTTAGTCTTATTAAGTCTACGACTGGTTTCAGCTTTTAAATCACGCCATTTCGAAGTGGATCCGAAACTCCCATTGTCAACGCGTGTTAAGCTGGATATACGAGGGCGTGCTGAAATGTGATGCCTCCGAATATCTTAAGTGAAAACTGTTAAAGCTTAAATAAAACAATTATTCCTCACGTCTACATATTCATATCTCAACAGAGTCGCCCTGGGAACAAACACATTTCTCCCGACGAGAGACCACTTTGTTGATATCATCACATTAGAATATCTGACTTTGATGACGGTGCCACAACCTCACCTCTGCCTGCACCACTTCAGCACTGTCCCGGTGAAGTTCTCGGAAGTGTTAGTGGTTTGGAAACACACAAGCTCCGTAACACATGTCACCAGCACAAATAGCTCTACGTTCCTTATTACTGATTTCGATACACCCAGCACCGCACGCAGTTTACATTCTTCTGTGGATTTCAATTGAACTCAGGTTTTCTGCAGTTAGGAACTTGATCACAGCAAGCTGTTTCTCATGCAACGACAAAGTTACTGTACACACTGCCATGTTGCCCGCTACAATTCGGAGCCCCCTAGCGGGCACAGTGTTGCAAATTGCGTCAGAGAAACGGGAAAGTCGACCGAGTAACTTGCATGTCATGTAATACCTCAATCGATGTTGAGAACAGAGAAGAAACTTCTGAGGAATTGGTCTTCAGCAGGCACTCGTACAAATATTGTCTATAATAAGAGATCGAAAGCAAAGCTTACAGTATCTATACAGGAGGAATATGTAACTTATATTGGCTGTAGAGAAACAACGTCAGATAATTAAAGGAAAAAATCTCAGAGCCAAGCGGTTTTTAGTGTTTATGTGCCTCATGACATTCTGCGAGAAATGGGCATGCTGATATTTTTAGAAACATTATAATTGCTTATACTGAAAGTATTTGTACGCTTTAGATTCAAGAAGGGCTGCAGTCTGATATGTCGAATATTCCTGCATACTTTGCCAATAAAGGGCTGACAGTAATTTTTCTGAGTTTAATAAAAGTGTACAATCGTTATACTTAACGGGGCATCCAAGCCCTACGTGCAGTTTTATCCTCCATCGTACTTGCCAATTTTTCTCAAAATGTGATGAGATACAAGAAATACAGGGTGAGTCACTTAACGTTACCGCTGGATATACACTCCTGGAAATTGAAATAAGAACACCGTGAATTCATTGTCCCAGGAAGGGGAAACTTTATTGACACATTCCTGGGGTCAGATACATCACATGATCACAATGACAGAACCACAGGCACATAGACACAGGCAACAGAGCATGCACAATGTCGGCACTAGTACAGTGTATATCCACCTTTCGCAGCAATGCAGGCTGCTATTCTCCCATGGAGACGATCGTAGAGATGCTGGATGTAGTCCTGTGGAACGGCTTGCCATGCCATTCCCACCTGGCGCCTCAGTTGGACCAGCGTTCGTGCTGGACGTGCAGACCGCGTGAGATGACGCTTCATCCAGTCCCAAACATGCTCAATGGGGGACAGATCCGGAGATCTTGCTGGCCAGGGTAGTTGACTTACACCTTCTAGAGCACGTTGGGTGGCACGGGATACATGCGGACGTGCATTGTCCTGTTGGAACAGCAAGTTCCCTTGCCGGTCTAGGAATGGTAGAACGATGGGTTCGATGACGGTTTGGATGTACCGTGCACTATTCAGTGTCCCCTCGACGATCACCAGTGGTGTACGGCCAGTGTAGGAGATCGCTCCCCACACCATGATGCCGGGTGTTGGCCCTGTGTGCCTCGGTCGTATGCAGTCCTGATTGTGGCGCTCACCTGCACGGCGCCAAACACGCATACGACCATCATTGGCACCAAGGCAGAAGCGACTCTCATCGCTGAAGACGACACGTCTCCATTCGTCCCTCCATTCACGCCTGTCGCGACACCAGTGGAGGCGGGCTGCACAATGTTGGGGCGTGAGAGGAAGACGGCCTAGCGGTGTGCGGGACCGTAGCCCAGCTTCATGGAGACGGTTGCGAATGGTCCTCGCCGATACCCCAGGAGCAAATGTGTCCCTAATTTGCTGGGAAGTGGCGGTGCGGTCCCCTACGGCACTGCGTAGGATCCTACGGTCTTGGCGTGCATCCGTGCGTCGCTGCGGTCCGGTCCCAGGTCGACGGGCACGTGCACCTTCCGCCGACCACTGGCGACAACATCGATGTACTGTGGAGACCTCACGCCCCACGTGTTGAGCAATTCGGCGGTACGTCCACCCGGCCTCCCGCATGCCCACTATACGCCCTCGCTCAAAGTCCGTCAACTGCACATACGGTTCACGTCCACGCTGTCGCGGCATGCTACCAGTGTTAAAGACTGCGATGGAGCTCCATATGCCACGGCAAACTGGCTGACACTGACGGCGGCGGTGCACAAATGCTGCGCAGCTAGCGCCATTCGACGGCCAACACCGCGGTTCCTGGTGTGTCCGCTGTGCCGTGCGTGTGATCATTGCTTGTACAGCCCTCTCGCAGTGTCCGGAGCAAGTATGGTGGGTCTGACACACCGGTGTCAATGTGTTCTTTTTTCCATTTCCAGGAGTGTATTTCGTAAACCACATCAAATACTGACGAACCGATTCCACAGACAGAACGTGAGGAGAGGGGCTAGTGTAATTGTTTAATACAAACCATACAAAAATGCACGATCTGGGTATCGGAGAGCACTGCAACATGCATCGCGTTTCTACAGAATGATCTGCCAACGTTGCTCGAAGAGTCCCACTGGAAACGCGTCACGTATGTGGTATCAGCATGATGGTGCACCTGCACATTCCGCTGACCCTTGACAGGATGTTTGACGGGCGTTTCATAGGACGTGGAGGACTTTAGGTTACAATATCTCCGGATGTAATTAAGGGGCTCCGGAAAGGCTCAAAATCATGAAAAGTTCAATTTTTACTTTTTTGCGTTTTCTGAATCTGCAGACTATTTCCTTTTAATAGATATATAATTTATTCAATTCCGAAGACTACAACTATTTTTAAATTTTTTTTTTGAAATGTGTTCTAGAGGGGCGTGACCCACTGTGGCGCTGTTAAACTGCTGTCAAATGGTGTTATTATTAACATCCGTGTTCATCAGGTACATTTTAGTGATGTGAGATAAAGTATGTGTTGTGGCTAACCTGTGATGGTTCAATATATATCGCTGGTGTGATTGTCGATTGTTTAATGTTTATTTACTCTGTCGTTATCTCGAAAATATTCGTAATTAATTCTGTTTCTTGAGTCTCTGTTTTGTTGAAGTATAATATTGAGTAAAAGTAAAGTTACTAGAAATCCTCTGAAGGCTTTTAAGAAAAGGAGAAATGTTGGAAAGCCAAAGGTATGTGTTATTACTGTAAACAATAAAGACGATAACCAAGTGAGTGAACCTAACCTCTCAAGTACACCTGCCCATAGCAGTCAAAGTGGGAAAGAAAATACTTCACAGAAGAAGCTTGGTTCAATGAGTGAAAACTATGAATGTTTTATGGGCGAATCGGATGTGAATGAAATATTTGATATGTCGGTTCTCAAAGGAATTTTTCAAACTGTGTAAGATGTATTCATTGTAGTGAAGTTGGTCTGGAACTCTCCATAATAAAGCACGTAGGACTTGCTAGTGAAATACAACTGAAATGTGATAAGTGTTCATACATGATCACCTTTTGAAACAGTGTTGCAGTAACTGCAACTAAAGAAAATGCTAGCAAAATCTACGAACACAACATTAGATTTGTTTATTCCTTGCGTTCAGTTGGTAAGGGTGCTACTGCAGGTGCAATTTTCTGTGGCATCATGAATCTTCCAAATCCCCCAACCAAGTTTACGACCTATAATAAATTAATAGGGTCTAAAGTAGAAGATGTCTGTATAGAATCTATGAAGAACTCTGTGGAAGAGGCAGTAATGGTAAATAATGGTAACAGAGATTTGACTGCAGCGTTCGATGGTACCTGGCATAAACGGGGACACACATCTCTTCTTGGTGTAGTATCTGCCACCAGTATGTATACAGGGCAAGTTTTAGATGTAGCAGTAATATCAAAGTATTGTAGATGTCCACAAAAATATAAAGGTACACATGAAAATAATTGCAAAGCTAACTATAGTGGCAGTAGTGGAGGAATGGAAGTGGCTGGTGTTGCCAGTATATTCCAGCGTTCTGAGGCGTGTGATAAAGTGCGATATGTTAATTAACTTGGTGACGGTGATTCTAAAAGTTTCAAACATGCAGAAATTTGAGTGTATTGGACACGTACAGAAGCGAATGGGAACACGACTTCGGCGACTGAAAGCTTCGTACAAAAAACAAAAACTCAGTGATGGTAAAGGGTTGGATGGGAAGGGAAGGTTAACTGACAGTGTAATTGACAAAATACAGAACTATTATGGAATGGCTATTAGGCAAAATACACAAAGTGTCGACGAAATGAAGAAGGCTGTTTGGGCTCTTTTTTTCGTACTTCTTCAACCGATGAAAATCCCCAACATAGCTTGTGTCCCAAAGAAGAAGACAGTTGTTGTAAATATAACAAAGGATTGCTAACTCGTGAAGTGTACACTCATAAGCATAGTCTGCCTCATGCAATAATGGAGGTGATAAAACCTATTTTCAGGGACTTAGCAGCACCAGAACTGATGAAAAAGTGCATTCACGGAAAAACTCAAAACCCCAATGAAAGTGTAAATAGTGTTATATGGTCGAGAATCCCCAAGACTGTATTTGTTGGAATAGAAACACTTCACTTTGGTGTGTATGATGCTGTTGCGACTTTCAATGATGGCAACATTGTAAGGTGCAAGGTATTTAGAAATATGGGAATGAAGATAGGTTCTAACATGGTACGAGCGATGCTTGCTTTAGACAAGGAACGCCTTCGGGCTGCAGACAGGGCTGTAAAGAGTCTAGAAATACAAGCAAGAGTAAACAGGAGGAGGAACAAGAGGAAGCTGGAGGAGGAGTTTGCAGAGGATGAAGATAATCCATCCTATGGACCTGGAATGCACTAAAAAGTTAATCCAATCTTTGTCGCTCGATTCCCAAAACTTTTATTTTCTCATACTAATTACATGTTTTCTATGGATCTTCCAAACATATTTGTTTCAAACTTTCAGTAAATGTTACACAGTACCTTCTGCATAATGTAACACAGCCTTTTTCCAAAAAACTGTATATTTGTGAATATATAAATAAAAAATTGCAAAAAAATGTTGTGAATTTTCATTACAATTGAAAAAAAAATCATCTTTAATAACTGAACTAAAATTTTGTAAAATCCCTGTGCTAAGTTGTAGCCCATATTCCAATAAATAATCTGTAAAAAGTTCAACTTCCTACCTCAAATACTTTGTGAGGAAAGATGTAATTTATAAGCGTTATTTTAACATTGCAAGTATAGGGCGTTCCGGAGCCCCTTAACATTTTACAATGCAACAAACATCACTGATTACGTATTTGTTTATATGTTCAGATGTGCTAACAAACCTAACGGGGTTCCATTTCAAAAAACCTATGTTTGTGTTAAAAAACATACTTCCGTGCATTTTTTTATGGTTTGTATCAACCAATTACACTAGCCCCTCTCCTCGCGTTCGGTCTGTGGAATCGGTTCGTCAGTATTTGATGTGGTTTACGAAATATATCCAGCGGTAACGTTAGGTGACTCACCCTGTATATTCTCTCTGTATATACAGGGTGTTACAAAATAGGTACGGCCAAACTTTCAGGAAACATTCCTCACACACGAATAAAGAAAAGATGTAATGTGGACATGTGTCCGGAAACGCTTAATTTCCATGTTAGAGGTCATTTTAGTTTCGTCAGTATGTACTGTACTTCCTCGATTCACCGCCAGTTGGCACCGTTGAAGGAAGGTAATGTTGACTTCGGTGCTTGTGTTAACATGCGACTCATTGCTCTACAGTACTGGCATCATGCACATCAGTATGTAGCTTCAACAGGTTAGTGTTCATCACGAACGTGGTTTTGCAGTCAGTGCAATGTTTACAAATGTGGAGTTGGCAAATGCCCATTTGTTGTCTGGATTAGCACGGGGCAATAGCCGTGGCCCGGTACGTTTGTATCGAGACAGATTTACAGAACGAAGGGGCCCCAACAGGAAGACGTTCGATGCAATTGATCGGCGTCCTAGGGAGCACGGAACATTCCAGCCTATGACTCGCGACTGAGGAAGACCTAGGACACCTGCAATGGACGAGGCAATTCTTCGTGCAGTTGACGATACCCCTAATGTCAGTGTCAGAGAAGTTGCTGCTGTACAAGGTAACGTTGACCGCGTCACTGTATGGAGAGTGCTACGGGAGAACCAGTTGTTTTCGTACCATATACAGCGTGTGCTGGCACTATCAGCAGCTGATTGGCCTCCACGGGTACACTTCTGCGAATGGTTCAAAAATGGTTCAAATGGCTCTGAGCACTATGGGACTTAACATCTATGGCCATCAGTCCGCTAGTACTTAGAACTACTTAAACATAACTAACCTAAGGACAGCACACAACACCCAGTCATCGCGAGTCAGAGAAAATCCCTGACCCTGCCGGGAATCGAACCCGGGATGCGAATGGTTCATCCAACAATGTGTCAATACTCATTTCAGTGCAAATGTTCTCTTTACGGATGAGGCTTCATTCCAACGTGATCATATTGTAAATTTTCACAATTAACAAGTGTGGCCCGACGAGAATCCGCACGCAATTGTGCAATCACGTCATCAACACAGATTTTCTGTGAACGTTTGGGCAGGCATTGTTGGTGATGTCTTGATTGGACCCCATGTTCTTCCACCTACGTTCAATGGAGCACGTTATCATGATTTCATACGGGATACTCTACCTGTGCTGCTAGAACATGTGCCTTTACAAGTACGACACAACATGTGGTTCATGCACGATGGAGCTCCTGCACATTTCAGTCGAAGTGTTCGTACGCTTCTCAACAACAGATTCGGTGACCGATGGATTGGTAGAGGCGGACCAATTCCAGGGCCTCGACGCTCTCCTGACCTCAACCCGCTTGGCTTTCATTTATAGGGGCATTTGAAAGCTCTTGTCTACGCAACCCCGGTACGAAATCTAGAGACTCTTCGTGCTCATATTGTGGACGGCTGTGATACAATACGCCATTCTCCAGGGCTGCATCAGCGCATCAGGGATTCCATGCGACGGAGGAAGGATGCATGTATCCTCGCTAACGGAGGACATTTTGAACATTTCCTGTAACAAAGTGTTAGAAGTCACGCTGGTACGTTCTGTTGCTGTGTGTTTCCATTCCATGATTAATGTGATTTGAAGAGAAGTAATAAAATGTGCTCTAACATGGAAAGTAAGCGTTTCCGGACACATGTCCACATAACATATGTTCTTTCTTAGTGTGCGAGGAATGTTTCCTGAAAGTTTGGCCGTACCTTTTTGTAACACCCTGTATACTGTACATAACGTAACTTATTCTTCACGTCCAATTATATTACATCTTACTATGTATTAAAAATCGCGCTCTTATATCACTTGAAAATGGCCTGATATGAAGGCTGAGACTGGTCGTGGACGCAGTCAAGTTCATTTTAGTAACTGTAGAGGCATTCATTGACTGAACTTACAGTTGAGTAATCGGCGCCGGCCGCGGTGGTCTCATGGTTCTAGGCGCGCAGTCCGGAACCGTGCGACTGCTATGGTCGCAGGTTCGAATCCTGCCTCGGGCATGGATGTGTGTGATGTCCTTAGGTTAGTTAGGTTTAAGTAGTTCTAAGTTCTAGGGGACTTATGACCACAGCAGTTGAGTCCCATAGTGCTCAGAACCATTTTTGGAGGCAAAAAGGAGCTGTGGGAAGGATAAGCTTCTAGGAGGTGTTGCTGTGACGGTGTAATCAGTTAACACTTAATAAGTATAATATAGTTTTCCCCTTGCATAAGTAACTTCGAATTCGTTGCAAAATTGTCAGAAAAGCTCATGTCCCTTATTGAGTAATACAATGGCTTATTTATCGTGTCTGCAAGTGATGGGTCATCTTCTTCCATCCACAGTTACTAAACACAAACCGAGTGATATGCAAGAGAAAAACAAATGATAGGACTGATTAATGCCCTTATGATTAACGGCACAGAGCATTCGTGATCATTATCTTAAAGCACCTAGTTTTGGCAAAAGGGTGCCTACAGATTTAAGTAAAGTAACACGTGGGACACAGACAGACAGACAGACGCACACACACACACACACACACACACACACACATGCGCATTTTACAGAAAACGTGGAACAAAATATTGCTTATCTACAGCAAGTGACCCATGAGGGTAATCTAAGAAGGGCCTAAGCAGACTTCGAAAAATGCAGTATGCAGCAAGGGAGGTAATGACTAGGCAGCCTAACTGCACATGGGGAAGGTACTGACATATTGCCGCGGTTCTACACAAACTCCTAGCGACTGCGACGATCGACTCTGAGAGCGACTGACAAGGTCCTGACACGGCAATCGGATTTTTTAATTGTTTATATTTATAGTAAATAAAATTCAGACCGGTAATATCGATCTTCGAAGACAAATATTAAATAACCTAAAATAAGGTTCAAATGGCTCTGAGCACTATTGGACTCAACTGCTGTGGTCATCAGTCCCCTAGAACTTAGAACTACTTAAACCTAACTAACTTAAGGACATCACACACATCCCTGCACGAGGCAGGATTCGAACCTGCGACCGTAGCAGTCGCACGGTTCCGGACTGCACGCCTAGAACCGCGAGGCCACTAAAATAAGGTCTTTGTTCTCGACAAACAGGATGACAATGTGTTGTTCGCTTCCCACCTCGGCGACACGTTTTCGTTTTCCAGCGGAATTAAATCTTAAATTAAGGTGACTGTTCTACGCGTATTTCCTCAAAGTGTAAAATACATAAAGATGGGAAAACATTAATCTCTGTTTTTTAAACTTACACCAAGGCTTCATAAAAATCAGTGATTAAGGATTTATGTTTTCAAGGAAAACTGGATTTTTGTGAGTAGTATGTAATTAGAAACAGAAAGTCGTGCATTTCTCATATAAATGACACTTTTGTGTGCTGCTTAGCGTATATTTGATGCATTTAATATTTAAATGACATAGGTGTTCGATCTGAATGGAAAAGCGACAAAAATAACGACCGAAACGCGACTCTAAACGTCGATTACCAGTCTCGAGAGCCACAGATCTTTTTTTCTAATTTGGTGTGTTTTACGCTTCACGAAAATACTCATACAACAAACAGTTTCCAGAATGTTTGTTAAGGTTTGGAAGGTAGGAGACGATTCACTGGCAGAAGTGAAGCTCTGAGGACGGGGCATGAGTCTTGCTTGGGTAGCTCAGATCGTAGATCACTTTCCCTCGAAAGGTAAAGGTCCCGAGTTCGAGTCTCCGTCCGGCACACAGTTTTTCTGCCAGGAAGTTTAATTAACAGTTTTGTTTAACAACCTGATTTTGGCTGAAATCGAACGTCGATCCTCCTTTTAGCTAGCGACTATCTTTGCCACAGACTCTTGCTGCTTGTCGAAAATAAGATCTACTTCAAAGCAGATTTTCTCGAGAATTTTTGAGAGATGCTTCGAACTTCTTTGGAGGATTACTACTGCAGTTCTTAACTTCAAATATCATCAATGTAAATAACTCCAGAAGTCCAAATGCTGTATGATCTCCTCGGGACGAACTTACTTTTGACAACAAGAGGCTGGCTGCTTTGCAGTTTCGCCTTTCAAATTTGTTCGTTGAGCCGCTCTCCCAGCACCAGGCTCAGGTAACCACTTCAGTTGGATCTTACCTGGAGGAACAACTCCCGACAACGACCTTGCGAAGTGCAAACACCTCCCACACTGCCACATTCTGTCGAAACTTGCGGGTGCGCCCACTATGCTCTACCGGCAAGTTCCATTATTTCCAAAACGTCGTATTCCCATTCCCTTTTCCTAGCACTTGAAATTTAAAAGCCACTTTCTTGCACATTTTTGCAACCTAAAGTTTAATTGACATTTTAGTGGGGTTAATAAGTCTTCTGCCACTGTACAATCATTATGTTCGATACGGCAGTTTATGTTTCTCTCTCATGCGAGTCCGCCTGTATAGCTTGGTGTCCAGCGTGTCTGTCTGCTATTCGAATTGAAAGGCCTTCAGTATAACTCCTCCGTAATTCTGATAAGCTTCAGTACCCGAAGGCAACAGGGCATCTGCACCCCAAGATGCCCTGTTACTTGCTTCATCGTTGAAGTCCGGTATCGCCAGCATTCTGCGATGTGATGTTCTCGGAAAACAGCCAGTTCCTCCAACAATAGATGGTAGGCCACTATCAGCATAAAGGCTATCATCTTGGAGTACAAATGGTTCAAATGGCTCTGAGCACTAAGGGACTTATCATCTGAGGTCATCAGTCCAGCAGAACTCAGAACTACATAAGCCTAACTAACCTAAGGACATCACACACATCCATGCCCGAGGTAGGATTCGAACCTGCGACCGTAGCGGTCGCGCGGTTCCAGACTGAAGCGCCTAGAACCGCTCGGCCACGCCGGCCGGCTCTTGAGTACATCTTCGGCTAGTTCACAGACTACGCTGGAGCATTAGGACACAGATTCACCACAGACTGCAATATCGTAACAGCGGAATGTTGTTGTGAATGCCATCGATCCCAATGATAAACTCATGACGAGAAATGGAGAGCTGGAGTATTTGAAGGAAGCTGGCGTGAAAGCTATGACACAAGGCTCGGCTCGTAATGACCGCATTGGTCCTCCTCATTCTGCGATATTAACTTAACAGGCTGTTAACTGCTGTGTCGGTGCCTCGCTGTGTGCGCTTATGAAAGAGATACACTTCCTTGCAAGAGGGCTTACGAGCTAAAGAATACGTACTTTTCTCGCTTCCTTTGGCTTCCTGCCACTGTATACTTTCTGCTGAATCCTTACTCGGCCAACTGTCTCGTGAAGTGTCGACCTGACTCTCTTGCGATATACTTGCTCGCTTCTTGGATCTGCCTCTGTCTCTGGCGTGACTTGAGTTTCCCAGTGGCATTGTGTACGAGTTTCAATAATATTTTCCTAATTTATACCCCTAACTATTCTGCGCGGTAATAGTTGTCTCAGAGGACTAGGAAGAGCAATTCAAATGGTTCAAATGGCTCTGAGTACTATGGGACTTAACATCTGTGGTCATCAGTCCCCCAGAACTTAGAACTACTTAAACCTAACTAACCTAAGGACATCACACACATCCATGCCCGAGGCAGGATTCCAACCTGCGACAGTAGCGGTCACGCGGTTCCAGACTGAAGCACCTAGAACCGCACGGCCACACCGGCCGGCGAAGAGCAATTGAATGAAATGAATAGTGGCATGAAAATAAGTTAGAAGATGAGCACCCACAAAATGAAGTTACGACATGTAGTCGTACTAAATCAGATGATGTTGAGGGAATTAGATGAGGACTGAGACGTTATAATTAGTAGATGAGTTTTGATATTAGGCCGGAAAACCATTTATGATGGCTAAAGTAGAAAATATACAAAATTTAGAACGCCAACAGAAGAAAAGGGTTTCTGAAGAAGAGAAATTTGTTAACATCGAATATAAATTTAATTATCAGCAAATCTTTTACAGAGGTATTGTTCTGGAGTGTAGCTTTGGACAGGAAGTCCAACGACGGAACCCCCGATTTAAAATGAAATATCTTGGAAACTAAGAACGACAAACGAATGCAACAAAACATATGTTTACTATGAAATCTGAAATAATTTAATACAGAATTTATGGAGAAGTTTCGAAATACTTCCAAAAGATGCTAAGAATTGGCTCTGTACGTGGAAAGCTCATACAGTATCAGCATACATAATTAAACGCCACCTCTGCAAGCAGTCTTCACAGTCACATTACAATCTTTTTAAAATGTTCACCACTCGCAGTACGGTGGTGGCGCAAACGAACAATGAATTTTGGCATCACATCCTGTTGTATCTCAAAATAGTTGCAGATGCCATACAGATCACCGGCTGAAACTCGTGCAGTAGTGGGATGGGTGAGGTAGACAGTGGAGGCCAATCCATACCTGCAGCAATAAATTTGAAATCATACAACGCAATGCCTCTGGTGCCGTAGTGTTCATAGAGAGAGCAAAACCCCTATTTGGTGAGATGTGGTCTGGTCCATCTTGCACGAACCACTCGGTGCCTAGTCGATCCTCCAACACTAGCTGTGCTCCAAAATTGCAATGTAACGTTTTCTAGTGATCGTTTCTCGTATGAAAAATCTCCAATAGGACCTCAGTTATATACCCCAGCCCAAACAGCAAGAGAATATAGGGGGTGCACTTCAAACACATGGCGATTTTCGGAACCTCAGTATCGACAGTTTTCTTTATTTCCTACGTCATTCAGGTGAAAGTGTACACCATATGTGAACCAGAGGCAACCATAAAATCCGTCATTGTCAATCACTGTGAAGATCCGATTTGCAAAGTCAGCCCTCTGACGCACAGATCATATAGGTATGGCCTGTCGGCCTTGGGATTTGAATAGAAACATATGTGGGCTCTGTCCCAGTATTTTCTGCATGCTGGAACGATTCAAAACAGTCTATGCAACAGTTCCTAATACGGATTTCCTTAGATTCTGCTGAATAATTCAAGAAGCCGTGGAGAAATTCTCAGGAGTAACTACAGTTTGTCTCGGGTCAACATTCCTCGCTAGATCATCAGCTACGCTGCTGTCTGTTGAAATTTGGTGAAGACCTTGTAAGTGGTTGTCACATCGGTTCCATTTGGAACATTAAATCGTGTTCATAAACTGTGTTTTGTTCCCATAGGACTGTGTTCTAACCTGTCTCATGTCATTACCAGAAAAAAGTTGTTCAATAGAATACATGTTTCCCAACTCTGTCTTCCGTATGCTAACCTCCTTTCGCGTTTCATCAGTACAGACGGGAGCGGTCAACTGTTGTAGGCAATATTTATGGGCACTACTTATTAAAGCTCCAATTTGTTAGCGGATTTTCGAACTGTTTCGAAACCGCTCTATTACTTAAGTATAATATTCTTACAGTTTTCGCAATGAATATACCGTCTGTTGCACTCTTCTATTGATCATAGTTTTCGAGATATTCAATTTTGGAATCAGGAACCCCTTCGCTGGACACCCTGTATGACAGTGAAATGTGTACGATAAACAATTCAGACCACAAGCTTTTGAAATGTGGTGATACGTAAGAATGCTCAAGATGAGTAGATGATGTAACCAACAGGGAGGTAATGAATATAATTCGGGAGTAATAAAATAAGTGAGATTCTGAGATATCAAAGAATTGTCAGTTTAGTAAGCAGTGTAAATGGATGTGGATTGAAGAAGTTATTGAGAGATGATGAGTCTTCCAGAGGACAGAGCCACGTGGAGAACTGCATCAAACCAGCCTTCGGGCTGATGACAACAACAACAACATCTTTTTAAAAGACAAGGGCATCTTCAACGTCTCACACCCTGTTTGAAAACAGAATGCTTCAAATCTCAAGACCTTCCTAAATCTATCCATTTTCATTCCCTAAGCAAGAAAAGAACATTTACGAAACGGAGGATATATTTTCTTTACTTTCATATCGGTCTGTCGGCTGGAATTTCGCTTCTTCAGCGGGTGTACTAGCTTGTAATATCACGTCTTCACTGCCGTTCAGAAGCTTTAGTTTTGTCTCCCAGAATACAAGTGAATTATAAACTGAAAAGATTGTGTGCTAAACTGCTTGTTTACTCTGACTGGGAGGACATGTCCTTTTTTTAGTCTGCCTGTTACAATCTGTTTCATGCTGCTCTTAACCGTTGTCAGCTCACACTCAGCTGCACTCGGCGCCAAGCTGTCTGCCGGTCCACGTGTGTGTGTGTGTGTGTGTGTGTGTGTGTGTGCAGAGCCGTCCGCCGTGTCTTCCCCGCTCCCGACAGGGCGCGCTCACGGAAGCGGAAACCTGGCGCTGCTCTGCAAAGCCCTAGCAGGAAATCGCCGCCTACCTGCTGCTCGTTTTGCAGCGAGCCGTAGCAGGTTGCATCCGTTTGTCGCTGCGATGCGCCAGGCGCTATCATTTAGTTCCATGTATGTGAAGCGTATTCCAGTACGTAACTACCATCCTTTGGGAAGTGAAACGGAACTTATTAACCAGAGACTATATGATTCGTGGCTGACCTTGAAACTCGAAATTCTGTTGAATAAATCATTGAAAGGCACTTTGTTTTGCAGTAGTTTGAATGAAAGGGCATACCACGATATTCTCCAATAATGTCGAAGTGGAATCTTACGACTCCGGAGTCGATAAAATATTTTTATACAAGCTGCATAGATTGAATATATTGTTTTTATACTAATTATTTATATGTCCTTGGTTTGTAGGAAGTACGTACTCCATTTAGAGCTTCGTTAATTTCACCCCTTCAGTACTATTAAGATAGAACATACTATTGATTGTTAGGCGTACAGCCTGGTGTAATCCATACAAGTGTGTCTGGGAAGCAATATGTGACGGTGCACCTAATAAAAAGTTTCACACATTCACAGTAGGTGCCGTGACACTTGTCTATAAAAATACAGACTGCATCTACCGACTGCGTGTTGCCTCCTACAGGGGGAAAAAAAATTCGGGCGTCTGTACCATTTTTGACAATTGGTCTCCCATAATACGTTCTATTCTACACTTTTCCCATTTACCTTTATTTCAGTGTGATCTAAAAACACACAGCTGCCAGAATGGATTCTGTTAGTTTAATACAACTTGCTGGCTCAAAAATAGTTCAAATGGCTCTGAGCACTATGGGACTTAAAATGTGTCTCTGAGCACTATGGGACTTAACATCTATGGGCATCAGTCCCCTAGAACTTAGAACTACATAAACCTAACTAACCTAAGGACAGCACACAACACCCAGCCATCACGAGGCAGAGAAAATCCCTGACCCCGCCGGGAATCGAACCCGGGAACCCGGGCGTGGGAAGCGAGAACGCTACCGCACGACCACGAGATGCGGGCTATGGGACTTAACATCCTTGGTCATCAGTCCCCTAGAACTTAGAACTACTTAAACCTAACCAACCTAAGGACGTCACACAACACCCGGTCATCACGAGGCAGAGAAAATCCCAGACCCCGCCGGGAATCGAACCCGGGAACCCGGGCGTGGGAAGCGAGAACGCTACCGCACGACCACGAGCTGCGGACAATACAACTTGCCTTGAATGTTTTGCTGAAATATACAACTTGAATAGTCTCGTTGCAGCTAAGCGGCCTCATATCTGTATGTACAGCGATAGATCCAGAATTCCACAAGGATACTGCACTTTTCTGTGCCCTCAGAACGAAGCCCGGCAAGTCTCCGTACTGCCTAAAGGCGCTTCAGCCTTGACGGCGTAGCCAGTGCCACTTTTAGAAGTATTCATTATTTTAAACATAGCTGCACAACAGCGACGGTTCCACGTAATAAAATTATAAACAGCCGACCAGTTGCAATGGGTAAAGAAATCTTTACCTAGGTTTCAACAAATTTAAATTTGTCTTCTTCAGAAGGTGGCAATTTTACATTACTATGGACTGATGTATCATCGCCGTTTTTACAAATGTCTGCATAGATCCATTTGTCCAAATTAAAATATAGCCCTAAAAATAGGGTTTGTCATGTAAATATAAATTAGTACATCTTTCTCCTCCTCCTCCCCTCTCACTGCGCGTCGCCTCTTACCCTTGTATCTGTCCACACCCCCATTACTATTCCGTTTCCTCCCCCTCAATTCACTTATCAATCTCTCTGTTACTGAACCTTGTTTGTTGTTACTGCAAACGACAGCTTGATTGGAAACTGAAGAAAAATGAATGGATCAATCGGTTTGGATCTTTGGTATATAGGGTATGAGAGACACCCTTCAGCTGCTGGATCTTTGATGAATATAGCTTCGCTGCCACTATTTTGGCATTTATAATCTGTGAATGGGAAGGATTACAACGTTTCGGGCGAATCGTAAGCTGGTAAACCATAAATACAACTTTCTTGTTCTCTTTAAAACCGATGGAAAAGAAGAAAACAAAACAGCCTATTTTTTATATTCAATAAGTATTTCAAAAATTTCATAAGGATAAAAAAACAGGAGAAACGATTTTACATGCTCACCTAAGGTACTTGAAAGTTACTGTAAGAATGAATTTTCACAACAAAGCACAGCATTTATTATTTCTCGCAGTCGGTAAATTATGTACATTATCGTTTATTGAAAGTTGTATATAATGTACTATTGAAGTGTGTATTTGAGTTTCCCGCAGAAGTGCGGCGTAATTTCTCGAAAAGTTCGTCGGGACTTGTGAGTGAGTGTTAGTCTTTATGCACAGCATAGGCACTGATCGTAGTATACTTTAAATAAAAATAATGTTTCCTATGGCATATTGCATACGTATTGATGCACTGTATGGTGTATGTCCGTACGAATGTGTATCAGAGTACCACGTAAAAATCTAATGTAAATCGGTTAAGAATTATCCGATATTTTCGAAGACAGCATTTCCATTTGCTGCATTACATTTATATTTATTTATGCTATGATCGTCCAAATGTTCAGAATTAGAAGTAAATCGGCCAAGAACTTCTGATTTTCCTGCCAACCAGGAAGGGTGCAGTGTTACGGCTGCTAAGGGAACAGTAGGTGGGGGATCCTGATACGCCCATTTGTTCCTTGCAAGTTGCCTGCTGGCTATTACTCTGTCTGACTGTTCTCACAGAGTGTTCGAGTGACGCTTCCGGAGAACAAGATGCCGCGATCTACTGAACAGCAACATGCCATTCAATTTTTTGTTAAGTTCCGGAAATCAGGCATAGTGACACATGAAAACTTCACCGAAGCCAAAAAAACGAGAATGACGAAATCTCGGGTGAAGGCGATGCTCGTCAGCTGTTTTTTATTTCGAGGGCAGTATCAACTAGGAATTTGTGCCACAGGTATAAACTGACAACAACCAGTAGCGGTTCTAGGCGCTCAGTCCGGAGCCGCGCGACCGCTACGGTCGCAGGTTCGAATCCTGCCTCGGGCATGTATGTGTGTGATGTCCTTAGGTTAGTTAGGTTTAAGTAGTTCTAGGTTCTAGGGGACTAATGACCACAGATGTTAAGTCCCATAGTGCTCAGAGCCATTTCTGACAACAACCAGATTTACTTGAAACTCCTTGAAGGCCACCGAAACCGGGTGCTTCACGTCAGGAAGGATGTCAGTAAAACCTGGTGACTCCACCACGACAACGCATCGTCTCACACGGCCTTTAATGTCAGCGACTTCATGGTCATGCACGGTGTGGCAGCGCTGCCCCAGCCACCATAAACTCCCGATCTGGCACGAGCGGGCTTCTTTTTGGCTGGTTCGAATGGCTCTGAGCACTATGGGACTTAACATCTAAAGTCATCAGTTCTTTAGACTTTGAACTACTTAAACCTAACTAACCTAAGGACATCACACACATCCATGCCGGAGTCAGGATTCGAACCTGCGACCGTAGCAGCAGCGCGCTTCCGGACTGAAGCGCCTAGAACCGCTTGGCCACAACGGCCGGCGGTCTTATTTTTGTTTTCTTGAATAAAAAGGAGCTTAAAGCCATCACTTTGGGATAGTAGACGCCATGGGAGCTCCAGTCATAAATTTTCAGGAAGTCTATTAGAATACATGTATATTAAAAAGTAAACAGCCTATGTCCAACTGTACATTCATTAGAATATCTGTACAAATTTGGGGTAAATCGGTCAATAACATTTACAAGCTTCCATAGAAGAAATTATTCAATCTCTACAAACGGCACTCTATATGTTGAAGGATAAGGTAAAGAAACGTAAGATTCCTACAAAGATGGAAACCACCCAAACATCTCTGGAGAAGAAAGCGCTGCTGTAGAAGAACTCGAGAGAGACGAAGACATTGTAGTTCTGGCAGATGAAGGCAACGCCATCATTGTAATGGATATAACGCAACATGAATAAAAATGGCCGATTTGTCGAGTGATCACATCTACAAGGAAGTTAGAAATGATCTGGCGGAAAGGATTACTAAGGAGACACGAGCCATATAATCCTAGACTACGGAACATTATGATACAGCCAGAGACTCATCATCAAAGTCTCAGTGCCACAAAGAGTTTACAGAGCCTAAAATTCATAAAGAAATCAGCCCGAAACGGCGTATCGTTAGCGAGATCGGCTCAACTACTTGCAATGCGCCATTGTACCTCGCTAGGAAACTACATCAATACGATCTAGAAAAGGATAATACCTGATGTCTGTGACACAGCGTAGTTATCTTTGTTGTCAACCGTTTTCGCATAGTTTGGAAAGTATTATGAATAAACGGAAACAGTGTCGAGTGCTTATGTGATCCCCCTTCTCTCCCCTCTCCGTTAGAAGCAGACCTCTCTGTACAAGCATTTGAGCAAGCTGTCTTACACTCCACCAATACCTCCCATGATGTTGGCAGTGACATGTGAAAGACACATTCGTTATTTGGCCACATGGAGAAGCAAATCTGTGTACGTTCTGTCAGTATATTAACACCCTGCATAAGAACATTCTGGTTACACTAGAACGAGAAAGAATGGTGCGATCCTGTTCCTGTGCGACGAGATCTACAGAACTTGCAACGTCAACCTGGGACAGAAGATCCGTCGGAGACCTACCAGCAGCAGCTGATATCTACAAACTTAACACCACCATCATCTGGCTCGGAAGTGTTACCACAGTACATATGATGACTGCTCGAACCCACCCATTCAGAGGTGGAAACAGTATCAAACAAGAATTGAAAGATCGGTGCAACACCTTTAGTGCCAACGACTAAGACAATAAAACAATAAGAAAAGCCACTAAATTCCGTAGGAAGCTACATATAGAGAAGGAAATAAAATGACAGCTCAGGGGATTATGCCCACCTTATGTTGAGGTCGTCAGTGGTTGCCAAGTTGACATCAAACCAGTCTTCTGGGGTGGATGCAGGATCCAGCATTTGGTAGGTCCCGCTAAGGATGCAGTAAATACACGCAACGTGGCAGCCGTGTACAAGATACAATGTGACTGCCTTGCCGCTTACACTGGGGAAAGGGGAAGGCCTGTTAGCAGTCACGTAGCAGAGCACGATCGGTAAGTTCGGTCGGAGCGACAGAACAAGTCGACACCAGGAGAAGCAACATCGCGATTACTGTCAGGCTGTCAATTCTCCAGAAGGACGAGTAATGCGAAGATAGCCGTGGATGCACACACGAAAAATGAGAGAGGCTATCGAAATCATGAAGCAGCCTGTTACCACTTAACACCAGGGAAGGCAGCTACGCATCTCCGGCGTCGTGGCTGCCAGCAATCGCAGTGAGGCATCCAGCCAAACAGGGTATGAGCAACTGGCATCTGCTAACAGCAGGAATACACAGCCCCCTGAAGCTTCTGCCCTCATTTGTAGCGGGCAATCAGTTACCAGCTACCAAAAATTATGATGATCATGGTGACATATTCGTCATAGGGAACTGGAAGAAATCATGATGAAATTTATATTTACTTATCGACATATTCATGCCCATATTACAAAGCTACAGTGAAGTCATTACATTTACAATTCTTCGTCGTCACTGACAGGCCGGCTGCATGTGTGGTGGGATGCACCATAGTTGCATGGAATATATAGAGTGGCTTACTTAAACGTTTCAGCGAAAATATCTCTGGAACAACAATATATATTGAAAGACGACTTTGACGGATATAAGGCGGGGGATCATGAAAGTAAATACAATGAGACATTATAAAACATCAGCAAATATTATTTTCAGCCCAGACATATTTATGAAATAGTCTGTTTGTTCTTGGAGGAAAATGAATATATTAATAACTTGAATACAAAGCATTAATGTTCGACAATAATACTCATTAATTCCTTATCAACCAGCTTTAAGCTTTTTAGCCCATTGTCAGATAACTTAATGCAAAACAGACATTCCACACAAGTTCAGCAAGAATTCGTAGGTGTACAAAGAATGCTGTACAAAGATTTGTGGTATTTTATGACTGAATCGACACAAAACACAAGAATGATGTCGTGCCTAACGAGACACTGAACGGATAGATCTTATATTACAATACATTCAAATATTAAGACAATGTGAGTGTATCAAACAGAAATGTTCTACAACTGAATAATGACACAGGCTAGTATGTCATATGGACAAACCGATGAATGTGACCAACACACCGAATAGGGGAGGGTAAGAAAGACGTCTATGGAATGTGTATGAGGAACAGTTATAACTAGTTTATTAGCTAACGGTGAGAGGAATAAAAACTGGCTGCTACTTGAATAAGAGTGAGTAATAGAACTGTGATCATGAAGAACCACGTCAGGATTCTTTTATGTGTTTATTATAGTCAGAACTCTAAGTAATGTTGGTTTTCACCCTTTAGTTCCTCTATTGAGAACGTCACATTTTACATCATATGACTGAAATTCATTTAGAGAATGTTTAGCAAACGTGGAATATTTCTTTCTCAGTTTCCAACTCCTTTCGTACTCAGTCTACGAGTATTAGTTACAGCCCTACCTGACTGACCTCCATGTAGCATCAAATGAGATTAGTTTTGCACTTGGAAGAATGGGTTTATCTTTTAGTTTCTTCACTAACACAAATGTATTGTTGTTGTTATGGTCTTCAGTCCAGAGACTGGTTTGATGCAGCTCTCCACGCTACCCTATCCTGTGCAAGTTTCTTCATCTCCCAGTACCTGCTGCAACCAACATCCTTCTGAATCTGCTTAGTGCATTCATCTCTCGGCCTCCCTCTATGATTTTTACCCTCCACGCTGCCCCCCCCCCCCCAATGCTAAATTTGTGATCCCTTGATGCCTCAGAACATGTCCTACCAACCGGTCCCTTCTTCTCGTCAAGTTGTGCCACAAACTCCTCTTCTCCCCAATTCTATTCAATGCCTCCTCATTAGTTATGTGATCTACCCATCTAATCTTCAGCATTCTTTTGTAGCACCACATTTCGAAAGCTTCTATTCTCTTCCTGTCCAAACTATTTATCGTCCATGTTTCACTTCCATACATGGCTACACTCCATACAAATACTTCAGAAACAACTTCCTGAGACTTAAATCTATACTCGATGTTAACAAATTTCTCTTCTTCAGAAACGATTTCCTTGTCATTGCCAATCAACATTTTATATCTTCTCCACTTCGACCATCATCAGTTATTTCGCTCACCAAATAGCAAAACTCCTTTACTACTTTAAGTGTCTCATTTCCTAATCGAATTCCCTCAGCATCACCCGACTTAATACGACTACATTAGAAATATCCTCGTTTTGCTTTTGTTGATGTTCATCTTATATCCTCCTTTCAAGACACTGTCCATTCCGTTCAACTGCTCTTCCAAGTCCTTTGCTGTCTCTGACAGAATTACAATGTCATCGGCGAACCTCAAAGTTTTTATTTCTTCTCCATGGATTTTAATACCTACTCCGAATTTTTCTTCTATTTTCTTTACTGCTTGCTCAATATACAGATTGAATAACATTGGGGAGAGGCTACAACTTTGTCTCACTCCCTTCCCAACCACGGCTTCCCTTTCATGCCCCTTGACTCCGATAACTGCCATCTGATATCTGTACAAATTATAAATAGCCTTTCGCTCCCTGTATTTTACCCCTGCCACATTTAGAATTTGAAAGAGAGTATTCCAGTCAACATTGTCAAAACCTTTCTCTAAGTCTACAAATGCTAGAAACGTAGGTCAGCCTTTCCTTCATCTTTCTTCTAAGGTAAGTCGTAAGGTCAGTATTGCCTCATGTGTTCCTATATTTCTTCGGAATCCAAACTGATCTTCCCCGAGGTCGGCTTCTTCCAACTTTTCCGTTCGTCTGTAAAGAATTCGCGTTAGTATTATGCAGCTGTTACTTATTAAACTGATAGTTCGGTAATTTTCACATTTGTCAACACCTGCATTCTTTGGGATTTGGAATTATTATTTTCTTCTTGAAGTCTGAGAGTACTTCGCCTGTCTCATAAATCTTGCTCACCAGATGGTAGAGTTTTGTCAGGTCTGGCTCTCCCAAGGCCGTCAGTAGTTCTAATGGAATGTTGTCTTCTCCCGCGGCCTTGTTTCGGCTCAGGTCTTTCAGTGCTCTGTCAAACTCTTCACGCAGTATCGTATCTCCCATTTCATGTTCATCTACATTCTCTTCCATTTCTATAATATTGTCCTCAAGTACATCGCCCTTGTATAGACCTTCCATATACTCCTTCCACCTTTCTGCTTTCCCTTCTTTGGTTAAGACTGGGTTTCCATCTGAGCTCTTGATATTCATACAAGTGGCACTCTTTTCTCCGAAGGTCTCTTTAATTTTCCTGTAGGCAGTATCTATCTTACCCCTAGAGAGAAATGCCTCTACATCCTTACATTTGTCCTCTACCCATCCTTGCTAAGCCATTTTGCACTTCCTGTCGATCTCATTTTTGAGACGTTTGTATTCCTTTTTGCCTGCTTCATTTACTGCGTTATTATGTTTCCTCCTTTCATTATTTGAATTCAATATTTCTTCTGTTACCCAAGGATTTCTACTAGCCCTCATATTTTTACCTACTTGATCTTCTGCTGCCTTCACTACTTCATCCCTCAGAGCTACCCATTCTTCTTCTACTGTATTTCTTTCCCCCACTGGTGTCAATTGTTTCCTTATGCTCTTCCTGAAACTCTGTACAACTTCTGGTTTAGTCAGTTTATCCAGGTCCCATCTCCTTAAATTCCCACCTTTTTACAGTTTCTTCAATTTTAATCTGCAGTTCATAACCAATACATTGTGGTCAGAGTCCACATCTGCACCTGGAAATGTCTTAAAATTTAAAACCTGGTTCCTAAATCTCTGTCTTACCATTATACACTCCTGGAAATGGAAAAAAGAACACATTGACACCGGTGTGTCAGACCCACCATACTTGCTACGGACACTGCGAGAGGGCTGTACAAGCAATGATCACACGCACGGCACAGCGGACACACCAGGAACCGCGGTGTTGGCCGTCGAATGGCGCTAGCTGCGCAGCATTTGTGCACCGCCGCCGTCAGTGTCAGCCAGTTTGCCGTGGCATACGGAGCTCCATCGCAGTCTTTAACACTGGTAGCATGCCGCGACAGCTTGGACGTGAACCGTATGTGCAGTTGACGGACTTTGAGCGAGGGCGTATAGTGGGCATGCGGGAGGCCGGGTGGACGTACCGCCGAATTGCTCAACACGTGGGGCGTGAGGTCTCCACAGTACATCGATGTTGTCGCCAGTGGTCGGCGGAAGGTGCACGTGCCCGTCGACCTGGGACCGGACCGCAGCGACGCACGGATGCACGCCAAGACCGTAGGATCATACGCAGTGCCGTAGGGGACCGCACCGCCACTTCCCAGCAAATTAGGGACACTGTTGCTCCTGGGGTATCGGCGAGGACCATTCGCAACCGTCTCCATGAAGCTGGGCTACGGTCCCGCACACCGTTAGGCCGTCTTCCGCTCACGCCCCAACATCGTGCAGCCCGCCTCCACTGGTGTCGCGACAGGCGTGAATGGAGGGACGAATGGAGACGTGTCGTATTCAGCGATGAGAGTCGCTTCTGCCTTGGTGTCAATGATGGTCGTATGCGTGTTTGGCGCCGTGCAGGTGAGCGCCACAATCAGGACTGCATACGACCGAGGCACACAGGGCCAACACCCGGCATCATGGTGTGGGGAGCGATCTCCTACACTGGCCGTACACCACTGGTGATCGTCGTGGGGACACTGAATAGTGCACGGTACATCCAAACCGACATCGAACCCATCGTTCTACCATTCCTAGACCGGCAAGGGAACTTGCTGTTCCAACAGGACAATGCACGTCCGCATGTATCCCGTGCCACCCAACGTGCTCTAGAAGGTGTAAGTCAACTACCCTGGCCAGCAAGATCTCCGGATCTGTCCCCCATTGAGCATGTTTGGGACTGGATGAAGCGTCGTCTCACGCGGTCTGCACGTCCAGCACGAACGCTGGTCCAACTGAGGCGCCATGTGGAACTGGCATGGCAAGCCGTTCCACAGGACTACATCCAGCATCTCTACGATCGTCTCCATGGGAGAATAGCAGCCTGCATTGCTGCGAAAGGTGGATATACACTGTACTAGTGCCGACATTGTGCATGCTCTGTTGCCTGTGTCTATGTGCCTGTGGTTCTGTCAGTGTGATCATGTGATGTATCTGACCCCAGGAATGTGTCAGTAAAGTTTCCCCTTCCTGGGACAATGAATTCACGGTGTTCTTATTTCAATTTCCAGGAGTGTATAATATACCTGATACCTTTTAGTATCTTCAGGATTCTTCCATGTATACAACCTTCCTTCATTATTCTTGAACCAAGTGTTAGCTATGATTGAGTTATGCTCTGTACAAAATTCTAACAGACGGCTTCCTCTTTCATTTCTTACCCCCAATCCATATTCACCTACTATGTTTCCTTCGCTCCCTTTTCCTACACACTATTAAATTTTCGTCTCCCTTCACTATCTGAATAATTTCTTTTATCTCATCATACATTTCATCAATTTCTTCATCATCTGCAGAGCTAGTTGGCATATAAACTTGTACCATTGTAGTACGCATGGGCTTCGGGTCTATCTTGGTCACAATAATGCGTTCACTATGCTGTTTGTAGTAGCTTACCCGGCCTCCTACTTTTTTATTTATCATTAAACCTACTCCTGCATTACCCCCATTTGATTTTGTATTTATAACCCTGTATTCACCTGACCAAAAGTCTTGTTCCTCCTGCCACCGGACTTCACTAATCCCCACAATATCTAACTTTAACCTTTCCATTTCCCTTTTTAAATTTTCTAACCTACCTGCTCGATTAAGGGATCTGACATTCCACGCTCCGATCCGTAGAACGCCAGTTTTCTTTCTCCTGATAACAACGTCCTCCTGAGTAGTCCCCGCCCGGAGATCCGAATGGGGGACTATTTTACCTCTGGAATATTTTACCCAAGAGGACGCCATCATCATTCAACCATACAGTAAAGCTGCATGCCTTTGGGAATAATTACGGCTGTAGTTTCGCCTTGCTTTCAGCCGTTCGCAGTACCAGCACAGCAAGGCCGGTTTGGTTAGGGTTACAATGCCAGATCGGTCAATCTGTTGCCCCTGCAACTACTGAAAAGGCTGCTGCCCCTCTTCAGGAACCACACGTTTATCTGGCCTCTCAACAGATACCCCTCCGTTGTGGTTGCACCTATGGTACGGCTATCTGTATCGCTGAGGCACGCAAGCCTCTCCACCAGCGGCAAGGTCCATGGTTCATTGGGGGGGGGGGAATGTATTATGTATTCTAAATTTTGGTTGAAGTTTAGTTTTTGTTTAAATTGATGAATCTCTTTTGATAACTTATGATAAGTTGCCGAAACTGAAGACAATAAAGGTCTTATTGCAAAATATTTTTTGTGAACCTAAGGTAACCCGAATAACCTGGTTTCTGTTGGATTTATGTTTGTGAGGTACTTCAGATCACTATCAGTAAATATGGATTTCAATAAGATTCTTCA
This sequence comes from Schistocerca nitens, assembly GCF_023898315.1. NCBI lineage: Eukaryota > Metazoa > Arthropoda > Insecta > Orthoptera > Acrididae > Schistocerca > Schistocerca nitens. Next base: position 417,880,259 of record NC_064617.1, on the reverse strand, counting down.
CTTCCGTAGCAAATTTCTTTGTGGGATCGTTAGAAAAAAACTGTCTTCTCAAAATGTCATTGCCACCAAGGGTGACAAGGTGAACAGTTTAGTGCTACTTAATAAGTCAGAATATTTTGAAGAAGTGTTTACATTCCTCAGCCCTATAGAATTCCCTAAGTTACCTGTCATTCAGTGAAATATACTGTATACACTGTATTGTAAACACATTTATTAAATGGACTGGAAACATAAGGAACTGGAAAAATAAGGAGAGCGTGTACTTTCAAATGATAGAACGCAGCCGGCCGTGGTGGCCAAGCGGTTAAAGGCGCTACAGTCTGGAACGACGCGACCGCTACGGTCGCAGGTTCGAATCCTGCCTCGGGCATGGATGTGTGTGATGTCCTTAGGTTAGTTAGGTTTAACTAGTTCTAAGTTCTAGGGGACTGATGACCTTAGAAGTTAAGTCCCACAGTGCTCAGAGCCATTTTCTTGATAGAACGCAGGTTTTCGTCGGCAAATCTAGATCTCGGCTAGTGCCTAGCCATTATCAATGTCCCAATTCGTAGTATCAATGCATGTTCTAGTGCGTCAGTTCCCTGTGGACAACAGTCGTCCTGCATCACTTCATAGTATCAATGCATGCTCTAGTACGTCAGTCCCCTGTGGACAACAGTCCTCCTACATCATTTTATAACACCAATGCATGCTCTAGTGCGTCAGTCCCCTGTGGACAACAGTCGTCCTGCATCACTTCATAGTATCAATGTATGCTCCAGTACGTCAGTCTCCTGTGGACAACAGTCTTCCTGAATCATTTCGTAGTATCAATGTATGCTCTAGTACATCAGTCCCCTGTGGACAACGGTCGTCGTGCATCATTTCAGAACATCAGTGCATGCTCTAGTACGTTGTCCTGCATCACTTCATAGTATCAATGTATGCTCCAGTACGTCATGCCCCTATGGACAACAGTCGTCCTGGATCATTTCGTAGTATCAATGTATGCTCTAGTACATCAGTCCCCTGTGGACAACGGTCGTCCTGCATCATTTCAGAACATCAGTGCATGCTCTAGTACGTTGTCCTGCATCACTTCATAGTATCAATGTATGCTCCAGTACGTCAGGCCCCTGTGGACAACAGTCGTCCTGAATCATTTCGTAGTATCAATGTATGCTCTAGTACATCAGTGCCCTGTGGACAACGGTCGTCCTGCATCATTTCATAACATCAGTGCATGCTCTAGTACGTTGTCCTGCAACATTTCATAGTATCAATTCATGCTCTAGTACGTCAGTCCCCTGTGGATAGCAGGGAACTGTTGTACTAGAACTTGAACTGACACTATGAGATGTTGCATTGATAATGACTAGGCACTAGACGAAATCTAGATTTACCGAATAAAATCTGCAAGAAAAGGATGACTGTTTGCGGTGTTCTATCGTCTGAAAATCATATCATAGTCGTTGAGTTAACCTACGATCCTAATGGTAGGTAATCTGATGAAGGGTTTACTTGTTCATGCTTTATTGATCTATACTACAATACTAGAATGGACGTAATGGTAACGAAATACAGAATGTCACCGGCCAGGATGGACATAATTATTGGCTGAGCAAGGATCTAACAGACGGATAAATGCTAGTTGTAAATAGTTTTACATCTATTATACAATAGTACATGACACGTACAGTACTTGTCACTGAGCATCTTTAATGACTAGTTTGCAACTTGTCTCTTGCACATTGTGAAATGATTACAAATACGTAGAGTGGTGCCTACAAAGCAAACAATATTCTTCTCAGAAACACACAAAATGCCCACCAGTATTCAGTTAAATTTCTCACAGCAGAAACGCTACAACGCATGTTCGAAGAGATTGTATTTACGTGGAAAAACCGCTGTACTATCTCCACTCACTGAAGCCAGTGTTCCCGGTGTTATGTAGCACTTGCGGCAGTAATATGGGCTTCTATGTTGTCCGTAGCTGCTGGAACATGCTGATAACACGACATTTTTCACATGTCCCGAGACAAAACGTCCATGGGTGCGAAGTCCGGTGAGAACGCTTCCATTACGCAACTGCAGACGCAGGGGCTTGTACTGAGTAGTGTAACTGTTCGGCGTCCTCTGACCAGAGGAAAATCGTTATGTACAGATCAATGTCAGTCGCAGGAAACCCCATTATTACTCTCGGCTATCGTGGTAACAATGAAAGTCAGATTACTGACGTCAATCACATAGCAATTACTAACAACGTGTGTTTCATACTTGCATCTCGGGATGTCCAAAAATAGCTGTCCGTTTCGTTAATTTCAAGTGTCAACTTCGCTTTGCAGTTTCTCAGGATGTAATAGGTGCATTGCGATGCAACCAACGCCATTATTTATGTGATTCTTCATGTTATTGATTGCATAAGAAATAAAAAAAAGTTTGTCAAAAATAAAATTTGCTAACGTTTTAGAATGTTTGGTAGAATTTACTTTCATGAGCCCTTGCCTTACATTCATACCCTTTAAATTCATTTCTCAATATCTATTATTGTTTCAGAGAAACTTGCTCTGAAACGTTGAAGTGTACAGCAAGCACAAATCTACTAATACCAGTCTCCGAATGCTGGTCCATGTTTTGACCCGAACCGAGGTGTAATCCTTCCAAATGAAATAAGTTTGGAAACTAGACTCTTGAAAGGTGTTTGATTTGATATCCTGTAATAAATCGAGGTGGGCATGGGTTACTGAACAACCATTTTGACATTAAGTTGTACCTAATTCTGTCGGGTTATTAGAAAATACTGGGTGAGCACAAAAGAACCTAAAATTTTCAAATATTCATACAAATTTGTTGCCCCATACTTTATCATGTTATCTCTGGTAGTTTTGTTTAAGGGTGAAAGGGACGAGAAAAGTCGAGGCGATATTCATGCTCTTACGAATCCTTGTGCAACTTGTCATTGGTGATGGACTCTACCGCAGATGCGAATCGTTGCCGTAACTGTGGCAACGATTGTGTCTTTCACATAATCCTATAAAAAGATTCAAAAAAGGGAGTTTCTGATAATCGTTATGACCATCTGCACCACCAGTAACGGTCAGCAACTGCATGGCCGAACCTTCGTACAGCCAGTTCCCTGGTTAGGTGTTCCCGTATTATCAAGTGGAAGTGAGAAGATGCTCCTTCTTGTTGCCAGATGTGGTTGTTGGAATCTTCTTTCAACTGCGCAGAACCTACAAGGAAGGCATGCCGACACAGCAAAGGCCTGTAACAGTTTTCTCTACAAATAAGAAGGGCCCGAAAAAAAAAAAAGAACACTGGACCGATCAACTTTATCATCTGTGTGCAACGTTGCTTTGTCACTAAAAATTAACTGCTTTGGCGTATCGTTGGTGTCGTCCATCGTTACCAACATTTGGGTGCAACATAATCTTCTGTAGTGATTACCTGGACCGACAGCAATCCGTATGGTTTCATGTGCAAGAGTTAGCGCAAGATTTTAGGAACGATTGTTGGGAGCTGCAGCCGACCTACCGACGTCTATGGGCTTCGCTGGAATGCTGCTCGAACGATATGAACATTTCACTCCAACAAAGAGCGCCGTCCAGGACTTTTGTCCTGCTCGTCAGACAGCAGTTACCGACTCCATTTTTAGTAATTGAAGAATACTGAAACAACCGGTTAAATCAGCAGGACAGAGCAGGTAGTTGGAATTGTGGAAAGGGGCCAAAAAATGATTGGCTGTCAGTTTCACTCGAACACATGTAACTTTACTCGCCCAAACATTACAACGCAAATTTCCGAGCTTAACTATCGACTGAAAATGACACACAATCTTATGACTTAAGGGCACGACCTCTTTAACTTTTAAAACGGCTGAAGGCCCATGATTGAAAAACACAACTACAATAAATTTTCAAAAGGCAGAAAGCGTAAGGTTTTATCATTAAATAACATTTCAAATTACGCTGAAGGCCCAAACAATCTATGACTTGACAAGTAAGGAATTTTAATTTTAAAACAGCTGAAGGTCCATGATTGAAGAATACAACTACAATAAATTTTCAAAAGTCAGAAAGCCCAAAGTTTTATCCAAAAATATTTTAAATGAGGCTGAAGGCCCAAACAATCTCAGACTTAACAAGTAAACAATTTTAATTGTAAGATGGCTGAAAGCGCATTATTGAAAAACACAATTCAAAAGGCAGAAGGTCCATTAAACCCAACTAAAAGCATACAAATTTCAATCCATCAGCTATGAGCCATTAAAAATATACAATGAAACACCAATAATAAAAGATAGTACAGCCAACGGCGCTCAGAAGTTTCCGGGGTCGGTCTGCACTTGAAATATTAACATTCGCTGAGGGGACACAGGTAGTCGGCCCAATTATATCCAATCCGCCGGCAACCCAACCAGGAGACAGTCAATGGACCCACAGACAAGACGATTTGCTTTCCACCCGACCAGTACACAAGGAACTCCAAAGCCAAAACTTAAAAGGCGTAGCCGCCCACAACCAAGTATGTATAAGCTGACAAAACTAAACACAAGTGTTGGACCGCGACACCACGGTGAGGAATTTTACGTCAGCGGCTAGGGCAGGTAACCGGAACGCTAACGGCCACAAGGCTGAAAATTCCGCTGGTGCACTTGGACTTAAAATAACCGAAATAAACTCCACCGGATGGTTGCCAAAATCACGTCAACTCGAACACTCGCGCTGTTGCTCACGGAAATAGCCCACCAACATGCAACCATGAAAACCTACGGCACAATGTGAACAGACTGGCTTCGGAAATTAAATCACCACTCAACTTTGATGTCCTGGGTCGGTGAGCCACGAACCTCGTATCGATCGGGACAGCTCCCTCACACTCCGGCACTGCATAGTGAAAGCCAGCGGGCCCGGCCCACTCCGCCGTGTGGAGATTTCCTGCCTGATCCACAACAACCGATCGACTCCACGCAGCCAGTACGCCGACAACATTTTAAATAACTTGTCAGTCAAAAACTACACACAGTTTCACGAACACCTGCACGACGAAATAGACAATGCTGTCGGCAGTTACTGTACAATAAAAGGGACGAATAACGCGTCAGAACACACAGCCAACCCACATGCGATCTCTGGCCAAATACACGTCGTCCGGCCAGACGACCGACCGACGACCACCCAAAGTCGTCCCCACTCCACTCATGTGTGTCGGCAACCGTTGGGCGAGTCACTGCTGCCGCGCCCCGACTGAACTTGTGCGGCGTGCCAACTCAAACACTGCCAGGTCCGAACTAACTGCTGGCACGTTCCAACTGACTGGTCGACACACGACGACAGGGAAGTAATAGTAGTCCAGCAAAGATAATACGGCAGGGCTTATATAGATAAGCGCTGCTGCTGCCGGTCTTGGGCAGGCAAGGCAGCAACTCAGTGATACCAGTAATTAAAAATTAACATAACGAGGTGGCAGTACGGTGAAAACAAGATGTAAAATTAGAAATGGCACGATAACGATCCACGCACTGCTCAAATATAGTTGCTCTTCTGTTATGATGCAGATATGCAGCTACCCTACCTTTGTAAACCAGCTCTCTCTGGCGGAGACAGCTTGCAACGAAATAATTTCGCCATTGCAAAAAAATTTGGATTTGCAGGCAGGTAGCTGTACCTTTGAAATTGTATGAATCTGATTTTTGAAAGTGTGAAGTTCTCACTCTGTATACACGCGGTCTGTTTTATTTTGAGGCAACAAAATATTAAGAGATCCATGCGTTATATGAAAATAATGTTCTAGTTGAAAAGTACATTTCAGCGATGCTGACACCTGTCTGTGTTACAATTGCCACCTCGTGCCGACCACACTTGCGAGGATCGGATGAACTTCGTAATTTCAAAGGGGAATCCAACATTTTTGCTGCACATCCGGAGTCCATGACAAATAATTGTTTCCCATTTGTGGTAGGCGGCACTCCAATCGACAAAAAAGTACTCCTGTTTTCGCAAGTAAGAATCGTGTCATTTTATTCTACCCTTGTGTTCAAACGGTTAATGTTGACGTTGGAAATTACCTTTTGTGAAGCAAATGTAACTGCACTCTACAACTGATTTTAGACATTGACAATTCTGGGAAATAAACTGCTTCCATGGTAACATCGTTTTCTGTTCCGTTCGCTACGGTGTTGATTGCGGTGAGTTCCCAGACCGTCGGAATACTTGATTTCCGTGGCTGCCCTCGAGCCCCTCCAACACGGTGACTGATTTCGGTGTGCGTTTCTGTCCAAACGCCCAAAGACTCGCGCTGGCCGCTACGCGGCTTCCTGCACAGTACAAACCACAACCAATGTTATGAGGTAAAATATCCATGAAGTGCCAGAGACAGGTTCGCCTGCTCTGGAGACTCACCGAAATTATATATCTCAATAATGAGAGGCAAGGGAACTCACCAAAATCAAGCATCCCGATGGGAAGACGTCCATGTCGTTGTTCCTGGATCACGATAAGCCGAGTTTCTAACCAGACACTGAAACGGCTAACCACATTTTACTGTGCAATCAAAAATTTGGAAAATAAATATCGACATTTAGAACACAAGGGTTTACATTTACATAGTAAATGAAATGTAGAATCAAATGCGTCAGTTCTTACTAGAAAAACCAGACAGACTTGAAATTTGTCGATTACAGCGCCATCTACCACGAATGGAAGACAATTGTTTGAGTAAATTGTACATAATTTTTGGCGTAGAATCCTAATAATGTACATTAAAAATGTGGGGTACCAATTTGAAAATGGAAAGTGTACCCCACACGCAGGATGGGTGAGCAGGAAGTCGTAGCACAGACAGATGCCCCATCTACTGACTTTTTACTTATAATGTATTTTGTAAGATGCGTTGTTTCCGAGATGACTGTCTCGAGTAAAATAAACACACTGTAAATATCCTTTTTGAGGTGCGAGGCTTTTCGATCATCATTTCGGATAGATTTGTTGTATCTAAAGATGTAGTATGAGCGTCCACACGCAACAGAAATATCTGATACCTTGTAGCTACGAATAGGGCGGACCTTATTGACAATGTCAGTACAGAATCGGGGATTTACAATCATGATTTCATTGCAGTAATTATCATTACGAAAGTCAATAAATCAGTCAAGAAATCTAGGAGAATGTTTCTTCTAGATAGAGAGGATAAAAAGTTATTAACATGTAACTTAATCAGTGTACTGTCATCACTTACTACCATTAAGATGGATGTACAGGGATTATCGGCAAAATTTAAGCAGATTGTAAATCGTGGTCTGTAGAGTCGCGTGCCTAGTAAGCGGATAAAGGATGGAAAAGACCCATTATGGTTTAATAACGAAATGTGTAAGATGCTGAGGAAGCAGAGGCTGTTGCTCTCTGAGCCCAAAAGGGGAAGCACAAACGACGACAAACGAAGGTTAGTGGAGATTCGTTCGACTGTTAAAAGAAACATACAACAACTACCGCCGTCACACCTTAACAAAATATCTGGCACAGAACCCGAGAAAATTCAGCTCCTATGTAAACTTGCTACGCGGGTCTAAGGGTTTCATTCAGTTCCTTGTTGACCAACTGGTGTGGCAGCTGAAGATAGAGAACCGAAAGTTTAATTTTTAATTTTCACGTCCAAGAAATCGTTCACTTAGGAGAACCGTACAAAACATATCGTCATTTGACCATCGGATAGACTACCGTATGGACGGCATAGAAATAAGTATACCTGGCGTAGAGAAGCAACTTAAATATTGGAAAACAAAAAGGTCACCAGGTCTGGATGGATCTCATTTAGATTTTTCAAAGAGTGCTCAGCGGCCCTGGCCTCTTACCTAGCTTGCGTTTATCGTGAATCTCTCGCCAGCACAAAGTCCCAAGCTACTGAAAAAAAGGGTAGGTGACTACAATGTACAAAAAAGCTACAAGAATGGACCCGCAAAGTTACAGACCAATACACAACCTCTGTTTCCTGCAGAATCCTTGAACACATTCTCAGTTCGAATGAAATAAATTTTCTTGAGGATTAGCAGCTAATTACTACGAAACAGCATGGTTTTAGTAAGCGTCGCTCTTAAGAAACTCAGCTTGCCCTTTTCTCACGTGATATACTGATAACTATGGATGAAGGGCAACAGGCAGACACGGTGCTCCATTGCAGGCTGCTAACAAATGTACGAGCATATGAAATAAGTTCACAGATATGAGAGTGGCTCAAAGACTTCCTAAAAAATAGAACCCAGTATTTTGTCCTCGGCGGCTAGTGTTCATCAGAGACGAGGCATCGTCAGGAGTGTCCCAGGGAAGTTCGACAGGACAGCTGTTGTTATCCATATACACAAAGAGTATGGCGGACAGGGCTGGGAGCAGTCTGCGGTTGTTTGCTGATTATCCCGTCGAGTACCGTAAAGTGCCGAAGCTGAGTGACTGTAGGAAGATACGACCTAGACAGAATTTCCAGTTGGTGCGATGAATGGTAGCTAGCCCTAAATGTCGGAAAAATGCGGCTGAGTAGAAAGAACAAACGTGTAATGTTCGGATACAGTATACTAGTGTCCAGCTTGACACATTCAAAGCGTTTTAATATCTGGGCATAGCGTTGCAAAGCGACATATGGTGGAAAGAGGATGTGAAAACTGTAGTAGGGAAGGCAAATCATCAACTTCAAGTAATTAGGAGAATTTTAGGAAAGATTGGTTCACCTGTAAAGGAGACCGCATATAGGACGCCCTGCGACCTATTCTTGAGTACTTCTCGAGTGTTTGGTTTCTGTAACAGGCAAGGAAGACATCGAAGCAATTCAGAGGAGGGCTGCTGGATTTGTTTCCTGTAGGTTCGAGCAAGGCGTAAGTGTTACGGAGATGCTTCGGGAACTCGAGTGGGAATCCCTGCAGGGAAGGTGGCGTTCTTTTCCGGAAACTCTATTGAGAAAATTTAGATAACCGGCATTTGAAACTGACTGCCAAACGATTCTGCTACGGCCAACATACACCGCGAGTAAGGACCACGGAGATAAGATACGAGAAATTAGGGCTCATATGGAGGCGCACAGTTAGTCGTTTTTCCTCGCTCTATTCCCGAGGCCGGCCGCGGTGGTCTCGCGGTTCTAGGCGCGCAGTCCGGAACCGTGCGACTGCTACGATCCCAGGTTCGAATCCTGCCTCGGGCATGGATGTGTGTGATGTCCTTAGGTTAGTTAGGTTTAAGTAGTTCTACGTTCTAGGGGACTAATGACCACAGCAGTTGAGTCCCATAGTGCTCAGAACCATTTGAACCATTTGAATCTATTCCCGAGTGGAACAGGAGAGGAAATAACAAAGAGGTACAGGGTACCCTCCGCCACGGACCTTACGGTCACTTGCGGAGTGTCTATGTAGATTTAGATGTAGATCAATAACGTGGAAGACCTGCTGGGTGCATGCCTCCCCCCGTCAGAAAGCTTTCATAACGCCTATGTTTAGCACCTTATACGATAGAACGAATATTTTACTACCGAAAATCTGGAATACTGAAGGGTGAGGGGGTTTTCTTTTCTCATTCATGGTGGAGAAGTTCAATAACGAGCCTCAAGCACGAGCAGCTCTTTCTCCACCGCACGAGCGTTCCGACAACGACCGAGAGTAATTTCGAGTGTTCGCCCTCGATATAGGCACCCATGGAAAAGTCGTTACCTCGGCAGTGGGTCTCACGGGAGATGCCGCCGGTGGGGCCATCAGCGGCAATGGCTGAGCGAAACGACCAGCGTGAGGGCCAAACCTTGACCCCCACCCCACTATGGTCGGCGAATCACGCATTCCGGGACCAGAGCGCTGCCTCGATCCATTCCGCCCCAGGCGCGACGATGTTGCTTCATTTCCGCCAATTTGCATTTATATAACACAAATTTTTTTTCGTTTACAGCGGTTCTCTGCGCTTACCTCGTTCCCACACATGTTGCACCATTAGTCGCTTCGCATCTTTCCGTTACTGGCTCACGAAGCGAGCGATAAAATTACCCATTCACGTTTCAGAAGATAGTATCTCAAATTGTAAACAACACAATATAGACCAGTGATTACCAACAATGGGGGTAATCACCCTCTAGGGAGTAAAATAAAAATTTCTGAGCGTTAAAAACATAAGGGTTCAGCTACGTTTCGCTCACCGAATCTTGATTGTTTTTGAAATGCCTGTACTATTATCACTGTTTCATTAGACTGTAATACTAATTACATAACTTACCAAAAATTAAAACTTTTTTCAAAAACTAAAGTAACGCGTGGCACAATGCGGTGCAGACTGCAGCTTATGAAATATAAGGGTGAATACCATGTTCCTCGTATACTCCATGCAGTGCACAACATACTTTATTACCTTACGCCCTGCACCTATAACAGTAAAATTGGAACATACACGTCACATACACTTAAATATCTCAACAAAATATCATCTCTGAGTTGTAGGCAGTTCCTGCACTAGACCAGAAATTGCTTCATTATGGACTTCGCAACAGATTTACGAACTAGCGGACAGCATAGCACAAGATCAATTACGTAATTATTACTGCCCTGTCGTAGAACGTACCAGCTATTATTATTATTATTATTATTATTATTATTATTATTAGTAGTAGTAGTAATAGTAGTACACACATTACAGACCTCCATCAGACCACGCGAAGCATTTATGACTACTTGTTCTTCCTGTTCTTCCAGTACTCTTTCAATTGTTCGATGAAGGACCTCTTCCATGCTTCGGACCACTTTGGTCTTTGGGCTTTAGGTGCTGTCTCCTCTGACATTATTTCCCACTTGTTTCTTTAGTGTCTGTAGAAGCTGAATCTGCCTGTGCCTTTTCCAGATTAATTTTGACTTGTGCCATTCAAGGTGTAGTGATATGAGCCTCTGTATGTATCTATTCTGTTGGTGTGTCTGGTCTGTGGGAGTTTGCTGATGTGGCCGTAAAATTTTAGTCGCCTCTTTCTGATGTCCGCTGCGAGGTTGGACCACTTCTCTGTGCTATCTCTGGAGTGAAGCCTGTAACCCTCGTCTGTAAGTTTCGGTCCAATAATTTTCGTCATAATTTTTCTTTTCTCTGTAAGGATCTTCTCTAGGTCACCTGGCGTCAGTGTCTCGCAGGCTTATAGTACCTCAGGTTTGATTACAGTATTACAGTGAAGAATTTCGATGGAGGTGGACAGACATTTTTTGCTGTAGGCACCCTGTGTGCCTCTCTTCATCTTGAGGAATCTGGTGTTTTGCGTGATTTTCTCCTTTCCTGTCGGCTCGAGGACTTCCTCTATGTATTTAAAATCTGTTACTCTTTTAATCTTGCCATATTATGTGTATGAATTTAGTACGTTGAATTTCGTGCAGAACTCTTTTTTTTGGAAGGGCATCTATAGCCCTTCGTTTTCTACACACTCTTTGAGTACTTCTACCAGCCTGATTGCTGTGGTTTCGTTGTCTGCAAGTAGTGTCAGGTCGTCCGCGAAGGCTAAGCAGCCAACTTACAGTTTATCCTTGGGTCGTCCTAGTTGCACTGGCTTCGTTCTAATTTCAGCTCTTTCTCCCATTCCTTACTGACTTTGTCCACCACTAGGTTGAAGAGGAGTGATGAAAGACCTTCGCCTCGGCCAACGCCTGTCCTGATCTCAAAGGATTCAGACTTCCCTCCTAAATTTCACTTTTGATGTCATTTTTATCAATGTCTGTCTGATCAATAGCAGTGCCTCGTTGTCCAAACGTTGTTCGTACAGAATGTTGAAGAATGACTGGCGGTCAACGGAGTCATACGCCTTCTTAAAGTCAATGCATATGACTGGCGTATTTCTGAGGGTTTGATTTTCAGCGTAGTTCTGAAACTGAAGATTAGTTCTACTCAGGAGCGAATTCTCCCATTAAATAGAAAACAGTAATCAAATAACTATGTCGACCTTTCTCTAGGTTCTTATTGTTCTAACAGGCTTTCATTCTTTCTGAGAAGACGTGTTTACGTTCTTCTGACAACTTTGAGCTGTACTGCCTTTGTTTTGTTTTCCTTGAACCAACTTTGGTTCAAATGGCTCATAGCACTATGGGACTTAACTTCTGAGGTCATCAGTCCCCTAGAACTTAGAACTACTTAAACCTAACTAATCTAAGGACATCACACACATCCATGCCCGAGGCAGGATTCGAACCTGCGAACCGTAGCGGTCGCGCGGTTCCAGACTGTAGCGCCTAGAACCGCTCTGCCACCCCGGCCAGCCGAACCAACTTTCCATTTGCGTACTTTGTGTCTGAAGGTGTCTCTGTCTAAAATGTCAGTTGGTGCCATGTTTACGTTTTTGAGGTCCTTTCGAATTTCGTTCAGCCAAGGTGTTGAATTATTACGTGATGTTAGGTACTCTGTTATTCTTTTTGGCAATTGCTTTACAGGTATCTGCTGGGATTTCCAAAGAATTTCATTCGCCTTTTTTAAATGTCAGTTTCATGTTTGAAAACTCTTTTGCTGTTTTGGTTTATTGTAGCCTGTCCCATCTTCGGCATGTCATGCCCCTAAAATTTTTCTTATGATCTTTCTCTCTTCTTCTTTGATTACTTCATGTTCGTATTTTCTATTAAATGTCAGTGTTTCGCTTGAATAGAGAACTGTTGGTTTTATGACTGTCTTGTACTGTCGAATTTTGGTGCGTCTTGACATGGATCTTCTGTTGTAGAGGTTTTTGATTAACCCTAATGCCTTTTTCTTTATTTTTGGACGCGATTTTGCTGTGAGACTTTTCTTTGTCTGTAAGTTCAGTGAATTCTCCGAGATATTTAGAGTTCACGACCGTGTTGATTTTTTCGTATTTTAGTTTCGGGTTAACGATTTCTGTCTTTGAACATAAGAATTCAGTCTTCTCCAATGAGATTTGTAGCCCACTTCCTTTACATATATTTTAAGTATCTCGAGGTGTTTCATGGCAGTCTCTTCGTCCTCTATAAGTATCACAGGTTGTCTGTAAAAGCGTGGTGTGGTATGTAGAGGTTGTTTTTGGGAAAGCCCAGTAGGAACGGCTTCCAAAACCCATGTTTCTTGATTTCTTTCTCCATACTTACATGCCCTTGTCTAGGACGATGTTGAACAGAATAGGACAGAGTCCCTCTGCTTGTCTCACACCTGTTTGATTGTTCAAGGTTTCAGATAACTCTCCCACAAATTTTACTTTAGATTTCATGACGTTTTGTGTTTATTTTATGATTTCTCGTGTTAGGGATTGTGAGCGCCTGTCTATCAAGTCTAACACCGTTTTGTATTCTGCAAATGTGCATTCTACAGATTTTTGTCTGAGGTCTCACATTTTGAGTATGGTTTTGAGGTTAAAAATTTGTTCTGGGTATGATGTCTTCGTTCTGGATCCATCTTGACATTTGTCTAATTTCTAGTCGCCTGTGTGCTACTCAGCCACACACAACAGATTTCATTAAAGTGTACGAGCCTGAAGATTATTTATATCCGGTTCATTGTCTTTCTTTATAGTGTATGGATTATATCACTCTTCCTGTTGACCGGGATTTTTTTCCGTTTGCCAAATCTTACCGATTATCTGAGTAATTTCGTAGAGTAAGTTTGTGTCAAAATTTTTCAAGAGTTTTAGCTACAATTCCGTCCTTCCCTGACGCTCTGTTGTTCATAAGTTTCTTGATGCGTAGAAAAACTTCCTCTTTTTCTGTTGGTGACGAACTTTCTGTTGCGATTCCTGGATGTACTTTCGGGAATCTCTCTTTGGACTCCGGACGGTTTAAAAGCTGTAAGAGTATATTGCTAGTTCTCGGCAATTTTATTTATTTGTCAAGACTAATTTTGCATCTTGTTTTAGACAGCTCAGGCAACGGTCTTGAAGAAGTTGGGAAGTTGTGAACTTTTCTGCAATTGACTCTAGATGATCTCTGACAAATTTTCGTTAATTTTGTCTTAAAATATTGGATGTTTGCTTGCGAACTCCGAAGAATTTCTTCTGTGTTTCTTCTGATTTGTTGAAATTGTAATTTTGAAATGTCTTTTTCTATTCTTCTAGTGAATTCTCAGATTCTTGATTCCACGAAGTATGTTCAGTTTTTTTTTTTTTTGTGACGAGGGGTCAGATCTTTCGCTGTTCTAATGAAATCCCTCCCAGTCTTCTGCATCATATTCTTCCCATTTTTGTGTTATTTTAGAGTCTTCGTAGATCAAATTTTGGGATCACCGGAATTTTCGTGCTGAATTTTCTTTTGATTGTGAATTTAATTTTGATTCTGGTTAATTAATGTATTTGTACCTCTGCCTACTTGCAAATCACGAATATTTTTTCCTTCGTTCTACGATATTTCTACATGATCATTCTGAGATTCTCATAAATGATGGATGGTTGATCGCTATGTTTTTTTTTAATTTTTTGGGTTTTTCTGCGAAGTGATATTTACATAACACTGAGGCTATTTTGTTGGCATAACTCAACGAGTCGTGTGCCAGTCTTACTGGTGAACTTGCGTTGAGGGCAGTCTCCCACTGTCCTCTTGTATTTGCGTTCCCTGCCAGTTTTGGCATTAAAATCGCCGAGCAGAATTTTCGCATCATCTTTTGGAATTTTGGCCATCTCTGTTTCAAGTTCATCCAAGAATCTTCCTGTTTTTTCAGGCTCTTTTTTATTGTTACCATTTGTTGTTGCATATACGTAATTGAAGGTGTACCTTCCCATATGTTTGATTATTAAGGTCATTAGTCGGTTGTTAATGGGTTTCACATATTTTACTGAATTCCAGAACTTTTTTTGTCTACAATGAAATGCCGCTCCCTTACCAATTTTCTTGTTTGTTGCACTTTTGAAGATTCTGTATTGTAGTCGATCGTTTCTAAAGGGGTAAGCGTGTTTATGATTCGTGACTTCTACCCTTAGATTGCGTAGTTTGCTGCTTGAATGAGTAACTGTTGAAAGTGCCAATGTAAGTGTGTGCTTTACACAGAAGTTGACCAGAGCACTCCAACTTGCTCTCTCGTTTAAGTCCAAGCTCCCCAGAATCCAAATGCTTTGGGCTGTGTGGATCGTCAACGTAGAGTAATTCTGTCTTTACCTGTACGGGTAATGTTTGCTTGTCATCAGTTTTATATCCTCTTGTAGTGGTGTAAAAGCAGGGATTTTGAGTTCCTGGAGCACTTCTTCATCCCCGTCTCCTGGTGAACAGACGTTTACCTCACTGCCGGTTGCTCCAAGTGACACGCAGCGTGGACTTTGGTTCTCATGTTGGTCCGCGGGTTGTATTTTATTCCCGACGTACCCAGCATATCTGCCGAATATTCCCCTATCCGCCTCCTGGGGACGCGCCACATGGGGTCGACACACACCAAACTGGACCCTTATTATTATTGTTGTTACTATTAGTGGCAACGGTTAGACACAAAGCAATGAAACCCTTAAGTCTTCCAGTTTGTGTCAGTTCAGAAGTATGAGGTCTAGCAATCAAGTCGTTACAAGTATAGTACATTTATTTAACTTGGTTTATTTTAAATTGGGGTGCAGGGTGTGAGTGAAGCAATTGTCGCTAGGAAGGGGAGGATGCTTAGGAAGCATTTTTTGTGACACGTGTGTGCCCTCAACCTGGATATATGTCTTTCCTTACCAATAAGCATTACTGTTTCTCACATCAGATCCAGGTTTAATAAAACAGCTACAAAACGCAAATATCAATCGTCTTTCGTCATTTTGAAAATAAAAATGGTCAAAGGAAACAGATTTTCGTTCCAAAGTTTAGGCAGACGCTAATGTTGACGAAGTCTGGGGGGAGGGGGGCGGAGGGGGGAGGGGGATACTAGTTAATGTGTGATTAGACTCAGAAATGTTGGAAACCACTGGTCTACACGGTGGGCGTTCTCATGTATGTACAGCAAATTTCCTAAAATGACAAATAACATGTACTAACACTGGAGACTGAAGCCCTCACGTCAAATTATAACTGGTCCGAGAATTGTTTTTCCCCACAATAACCACGGGTAAGTGCACACTATCGACGTGGTGACCAGAATTTGGGCTACGAGGGGACAACTCATATCAGTTTCTTTGAACTGGGGTTGAGACAACAAGACACAGTTCCTCCTGAACTCATCTGGTGAGTCGCACATGGATAGCTTAGCCGTCGAAATACAATAACTCGGTGAAGTACAATAAACCGAGCACAGATTTTAAAATTCCCGGGAAGATTCAAACAGTGCACATTCAGATGTGGAGTCAAAGAACCATTCGAAAAATGAGGACAGTTTACTGATCGCTAACCATACAAATACTACTCTTCTACAATAGTGTCGCAACTAGTATAAATGACGTCTAGAGCAAACTTGACCTATTATGGTCAATTTCACCTCTGGCTTACCGTTTCATTCGTTTAATAGAATTAGCAGGATTTTACACTAGAGTGAATGACACAGGTTTCTGTATTTCTTTTTTTATGATACACTTAAAGACACGGAGTAGCACGGAATCGAAAGTTGCATTGCTTGCAACA
Organism: Schistocerca nitens; assembly: GCF_023898315.1. Taxonomy (NCBI): domain Eukaryota; kingdom Metazoa; phylum Arthropoda; class Insecta; order Orthoptera; family Acrididae; genus Schistocerca; species Schistocerca nitens. Next base: position 417,863,788 of record NC_064617.1, on the reverse strand, counting down.
ATAATGTGATTACATTTTTATTCATCGTTGACTGCAGTGCAAAGTGAAATCAAACTAACAAGAAACACAAAATATACTCTTTTCACTGTTGTTGCGTTGGCTCAATTTCAAAGACATTTATCAAAAAAAAAAGAAAAAAAAAGACAGAGAGAGAGAAAAGAAAAGCTTCTCTGTACCAGCGAAAGCAGATCTTACGGAAATGTTACTCAAAACGGTCCATTCAGAATGACCTAAAAAAAATTCTTTTACTGCCTCCCCCAATCAGTATATAATCCATCTTCTTCTGCCTTTTCTCATATCCGCTCTTCATTTTCTTCTCCTTCTTATTTTCCTTCCTCTACTACTTTACCTTCAGTCTTCCCCTTTTCTTTCGCACTTTTTCATTGTCTTCGCTGCCACAATGATGAGCTCCCGTTTTTTTTCCGTTACTTGTGCAATACGTGTTGATTCTCTCCCTGGTTCGAATCCTTCCTCGGGCATGGGTGTGTGTGATGTCCTTAGGTTAGTTAGGTTTAAGTAGTTCTAAGTTCTAGGGGACTGATGACCTCAGATGTCCCTTAGTGCTCAGAGCCATTTGAACCATTTTTGATTCTCTCCCTGCAATGCCTAAACACGCGCATCGTAAAATTAATCATGGGGAGTTCAGTAATCAGAAGAAAATTCCGATTGTGGAAAAGTAAAACAATGAAGCAGACAAGGACTCTTCCACCAGTTCCTAATCTACAGAGACATTGGATTGTCTCTTAATATAAAAAGAGGTTCCGAAGATCTGCTATTAGAGCTTATGAAATGGTACGATAAAAACTATGAAACAAAAAACGCCAGGAAATTCGCATGTGTTTCAAACCCATTCAGAGCCAAATTCATAAATGAATTAGTTCTTCAGACAAAAATCCTACAGAATGCTGTTGCAATTTCACATTAAAATAAATTTTGGCCGCAAGTTCACTACATAAAATTTGATTCCAACACTTGATACGTTATTTAGTGAACAAGCAGGCCATCCATGTCATCTATTAATTATTGCTGAATCTACTGAATGAACTGATTCTAAATATAGAATGGGGGTTTGATTTCTTTTTACATTTTTCATCTAATCAAACTGTATCAACTGCAGATTTCGACTATCTTATGGAGACAAAGGGTACAGGAAAGGAGAAAAAGTGTAACAATAAAGTACGACTTCTATTCTACGCTAAACGGTATTATGTATGTGTACAAATAACTGTAGATCGTTAACTCCAGATACGAGAGATAATCTTTTGAATAACCTTACTGGATGTCCTACATTCTAACCAAAGTTAAGGTCATATTATGTTTAATGTACCAGACTTTTGGTGTGTGGTGAGGTGCAATACACAGTTGACTCTATGAGGGTCACGTCTGACGGATGAGACCTGTAAAGCAGAATGACGTCAGGCCGGGCAGGGCATGTCGCTAGGTCTGGGTCGCTCGTTAATAATTACGGCGCTGTTCGGCCACGGCCGGCTTAAACTTGCGGCAGCTGTTGTGACGCAACTACATCCCAGACGCTAACCCCAAACAATGCTTCTCGATTATCAGAGCGGCTTAGTGACTTCAGCTACGTTGCCCCTCCTCCAACACTGACTTCACGAACCTCCAAGTTTGCAGGACTCACTCTCATCTATACTGAATAGATTCTACTATGCGTCTGGCATGTTGTTATTTTCTTGTCTTTGCAATGAAGTAACCAGTACGTCAGCTCCAAACGGTCCAACGAGCAGTGCAATTTCTTACTAAACCTTCGAGTTGCTTCGACTTGTGATTCTGATAGTAAAGCCTTCACGAAAACTAAGCTAATGGAGCACACGTGTTTCTGAAATTTCTCGCAAGAATATTTTAATTCTTCGCTAAACCTCAAGCGATCACTCTAGCTGCTAATTGTTCAAATAACTAATGGTGTTACAAGCCAGAAGAGAACAAAGGATGCTTCTTTGGCTATCGTATGTAGCGAAATTTAAAACCAGACCGTCACTACTTGTGAGGCAACCGGGTTCCCGGGTTAGATTCCCGGCGGGGTCAGGGATTTTCTCTGCCTCGTGATGACTGGGTGTTGTGTGATGTCCTTAGGTTAGTTAGGTTTAAGAAGTTCTAAGTTCTAGGTGACTGATGACCATATATGTTAAGTCCCATAGTGCTCAGAGCCATTTGAACAAATTTTTTTTTTCTGAGGCAATTTATGTTACACAAAGTGCCTGTTCGTAACGATGCGTTAATATCGCAGGTAAGAAGTACACAATTTTTTTTTACTGCATCCGCAATTCGAAAGGAGTGAACGATATGATGGGAATGGTACGCAGTTCCAATTTTATGAGGGATCATATTCTCATAATGACGCACGATGTCGTAGCAGGTCGCAAATGACTGCCATATCGATTTATACGGCAGGAACATAAAAGTGATGAAATCCATGCGTACAATGAAACTGAGAAACGTGACTCGTCGATACATTAATGATAATGAGAATAGAAATGGTTGCAGTATATTTAAATGATGAATGACCGCATTTACTCGGTCTTTCTTTTAAATTACGAAATACATTTCTCGAAATAATATATATATATATATATATATATATATATATATATATATATATATATATATATATATATATATAGATGGGAAGTAAGTTCACAAATCTTTCGAAGGAGATACAATAAAATCAAGATACTAAAATGTAGCAATCGCTTCAAAGTTAGTGGTTGAAAATGGCTCTGAGCACTACGGGACTTAACAGCTGAGGTCATCAGTCCCCTAGAACTTAGAACTACTTAAACCTAAATAACCTAAGGACACCACACACATCCATGACCGCGGCAGGATTCGAATCTGCCACCGTAGCGCTCGCTTGGTTCCAGACTGAAGCGCCTAGAACCGCTCTGACACTCCGGCCGGCTCAAAGTTAGTGGTCATACGAATATTGCGAGATATGATAAACTCTAAAATTTGAATCACTGTGCAAAGAAAGAACTCCACTGTTCAACATAAAATGTCGAATCAAAACTCCTTCAACGTTCTAAATTTCCAGTTGTTATTTTATTTACACAAGCTTAACGTAGCGCTGAAACTGATATCTCGAATAAAACAACAACTGGAAATTTAGACGGCAGAAGGTGCTTTGAGTATACATTTCATGTTTTAAATAGTGGATATGTAACCCAAATATAAACTTTTCTAAGAGCCTTACGAAATTAGTGTGTGCTCACAAATTTCTCTTTGGAAGACTGCAGAAAACTGCACTCACTTTTATTCTTGAAATAATTATGTACGGTGGCCGTTGAGAGAATTCTAGGAACACAATCGGTTATATTTGTCAGATGAATGACATTTCTTCTTCTCTTACATCATCCAAATTCAAAATAGCGTAAACGCTGAGGATACGGATCGAAAAACACAAATCATGACGAAATTAACATGAAGTGTGAGCCCGCAGTGACGACCGACCAGTTCAGTTGTAGGAGCGGTGAAAACTAAAAATTTAAAGTGAGAAACATAGGACGGTGTATACAGCCTGCAAATTAAGCCACTAAATCATTGAGGTAAATGGCAATAAATGACTGTTCACGTTAGTGCGTAGAAACTATGAGACTGGTGATATATCATCTGACTTTCGGAAAAAAATCATCCACAGAATTTCTAAGATTGCAAGAGATGACAAGTGGAACCAAGACTAAAGAAAAATCAAGACACTTTCATAAGATGTGTTGACCTCTAAAAAGCGTTTAGTTATATCAAATGGTGCAAGATGTTCGAAATTTTGGGAAAAATAAGGGTAATGTATAGGGAGAAGCAGGTGATATGTACAAGAGCCAAGTGGGATCAGTAAGAGTGGAATACCAAGAAGAAAGATTAAAAATGGTGTAAGACAGGGATGCGGTCTTTCGACTCTACTGTTCAATCTACATAATCAAAGAAGCAAAGACAGCAATGAGAGGAACATTCAAGAGTGGAATTAAAATTCAATGTGAAAGGATTTCATTGATAAGATTCGCTGATGACCCTGCTATCCCCAGTGAAATGAAGCATTACAGTTTCTTCTGAATGGAATGAGCAGTCTAATGAGTACAGAATATGGATTGAGTGTAAGTCGGAGAGAGACGAAAGTAATGAAAAGTAGCAGAAATTAGAACCGCGAGAAACTTAAAAATCAGGACTGGTGGTCACGAAGTAGACGAAGTTAACGAATTCTGCTACCTAGGCAGCAAAATAGTCCTTGACAGACGGAGCAATGAGGGCATAAAAAGCAGACTAGCACTGGTAAAAAGGGAATTCTTGACCAAGAAAAATCTACTAATAACGAAGTCCATAATTTGTGGAAGAAATTTCTAAGAATGACCGTCTGAAGTACAACATTGTATGGTAGTGTAGGATAAACTGTGGGAAAATCCAAACAGAAGAGAATCGAAGAGTCTGAGATGTGTCGCTAGATAATAATGTTGGAGAGTAGGTGATGTGATAAGGTAAGGAGGGAGGAGGTTCTCCGGAGTACCGACAAGGAAAGAAATAATGGAAAATAGTGACAAATAGAAGGGCTGGGATAGCAGAATATCTGTTAAGACTTCGGGGTAGGACTTCCATGGTAGCAGAGCAAGCTGTGGAGAGTAAAAACTGCAGACGAAGACACAGATTGGGATAAATCCAGCAAATTAGTGAAGTAATTCAGGCAGCAGGGTAAAAGTCATACACTAGGATGAAGAGGTTGGCACAGGAAAGGAATTCGTGGCGGTCCGGGTTCAGACCAGCCAGAAAGTTAAAAAAAAAAAAGAATGAAAAGAAAAATCCACACCTACCAGTATCGCGTACTGTAAAGGTTCCCCACTGAATAGTGAACGAAAACGATCTAGTTCCTAAATCTCTACTGCGGTTCAGTACTGACTTTAATAAACACAGTCGTGTCAACTGTTCAGTGTTTTAAACAGCTATGTGGTAAGAGTCCTAGTTCACGCAAGAGTTCGCTTAACTGATAGTGGATTACGCATCCGATAAGAATAAATGCTTTACCTTAAGAGAAACTATAGTACCTACCTGGAAACTAACACAGCACACGTGGAAGTAGTGTCCCGCGTGCCCACAATTAACGTTCAACTTTCTGCAGCTATATAGCCACATAAAATATATCACACACAAATAAATGTCCTACATTTTCCACTGAATCAAGGCACACAATGTGGCGATTCAGTACCTCACAGCTGCGTGTAAACTGAGTCATAATCTTTACTCCACATTTTTCCACAATCTCTACAACAAAATATACTACATTTAAGTTGTGCTTACTTCAGTGTTTGGCAATGATTCTTCAGTTTAATGAACTTACTTATTTCTTAGTTCGAAAAGAGGCAGTACAATGTTCGTTGGAAGCCCATATCCAATAAAACCTACCCTTTTGCAGAACTTCTTTCCTTCATGAGTTCTTCACAAAGCGACAATGCAGAATTATGCATTCTCCTCGCCAGTCTAACTCAAGCAAGTCTTTCGTATCAGCATAACTGTTGCCTATTTTACTCAGTTTACCTGCTTACTGTGCTCCAGGCGTGGTATATCTGTACAGCTTGCACCATCAGCACTTGTCTCCACTACCAAATTGATAGTCCTTTCTTGTCTCGGGATATATCCGTCAAGAGATCCCTTGTTTTAGTCAAGCTGTGCCACATATTGCTGTTCTCCCCATTTCGCTTCGCTAGATCGTCATTTGTTATGCGATCTACCTATCAAACCTTCAGTATTCTTCTGTAGTACCCTGTTTTAAAAGATTTTATTCATGACTTGTGTGTAAAGTTTATCGACGATGTTTCACTTCCATACAATACTAGATGTACTTAAAATGCGATCTTCGTCTTTAGTTTACATTATTGGCTTGTAATTTTCCCTTTTGTTGCTATACTATATTTGGCATTCTCTTTACATCTGTCATCGCCAGTCATTTTGCTGTCCAACTAGCAAAAATCATTTACTACTTTCAGTGACTCGTTTTCTGATCTAAATCACACGGATTCAACTGACATCATTCTGGAAATATACCTCAGGCTATGCCTAAGCTATGTCACAGCAATTGTCGTTTCTTTCAAGAGTGCTAGTCCTGCAAGTTGCAGAGGAGAATTTCTATTGTTCCGAAGGTAGGAGACGAGGTACTCATGGGTCGTTAGTCGAGGTCATGTAGCTCAGTCGGTACACCACTTTCCCGCGAAAGACAAAGGTCCTGGGCATTCGTCCGACACACAGTTTTAATCTGTCAGCAAGTTTTATCAACTTACTTTTATACAGGGTGGTTACAATTAAACTTTCACTGCCTTAGAGGGCCATATTAAAAATGAGTAGGACAATGAAAGTAAGTGAAAATATTTGTAAGGACACGTAGAAAAGAAATAATGTATGAATCATTGGATGAAACCCATATTAATACCCACATGAGAGGTTAGAATATGTTAAGTTCCTAGCATGTATACATTGCTGGACCTTGGACATTTTGCCTGATTATCCCTGTCAGGTCACAGTTCAGTAATTCCCTACTGTAACGACCCAAGGTTGGTAATCTCTTTTCCACATAGAGATCCTTGTTACCAGTGTCTCTATTTATATATCTTTCGATACTACTTTTGATCGTATTCATGCGGTTCGCAGGTTTCACAGACGAGTTTCGTTTTCAATTTCAGTTATCATTTATTACTATTTGTTTATCCTTTGTGATTACTGCATTTTATTGAAGATTATGAGATTTCCGAAAAGTTTTTCATCCTGATACCTTTCATACTTCGAGTGTAAATACAAATAAAGTTCTCTTATCTTTGCAAAACAAAATACTCCAGTAATACGTATATAATAATTCTGTTGTCGGAATTCAGAATCATAGAACAATTTTTTTGCATATGGATACTTTAACGTTAAAAATAAACAATGGCTTTGGATTGGTGTTCGACTCATACGGCAGTTTTCATATGAAGCAGTTGGTTTTCTGCTCTCGAACATCGCAGTTGTGGTGTATTCAGAGCTACAATTATATAACAGAAGATTGACGGAACCTGGTTGCTCTATGATTGTAAAAACTGGTCTAATGACTTTGTTAAGGTGCCATGTCGCAGAAATAAAATCTAAAGTGGAATAATGATAACTGGGTAGCAGTCACAAAAATATTGAGCCCTCGTAATTATTAGAGAGTTTTTCAGAAACATATGCGCTGCTAGACACTGTTGTCATAAATCAATATCAGCAGCATTTACTTATTTTATGTACTACCTCTATGATAAAACTGTAGTCACATGACTTACTTTGCACTATACGAGATTTTTCTACTCCAGTTCCTTGTTGTTGTTGTTGTTGTTGTGGTCTTCGGTCCAGAGACTGGTTTGATGCATTTCTCCATGCTACTCTATCCTGTGCAAGCTTCTTCATCTACCAGTACCTACTGAAACCTACATCCTTCTGAATGTGCTTAGTGTATTCATCTCTTGGTCTCTCTCTACGATTTTTACCCTCCACGCTGCCCTCCAATACTAAATTGGTGATCCCTTCATGCCTCAGAACATGTTCTACCAACCGATCCCTACTTCTAGTCAAGTTGTGCCACAAATTTCTCTTCTCCCGAAGTCTATTCAATACCTCCTCATTAGTTATGTGATGTACCCATCTAATCTTCAGCATTTTTCTGTAGCACGACATTTCAAAAGCTTCTATTCTCTTCTTGTTGAAACTATTTATCGTCTATGTTTCCCTTCCATACATGGCCATACTCCATAAAAATACTCTCAGAAACGACTTCCTGACATTTTAATATATACTCGATGTTAACAAGTTCCCCTTCTTCAGAAACGCTTTCCTTGCATTGCAAGTCTATATTTTATATTCTCTCTACTTCGAACATCATCAGTTATTTTGCCAACCAAATAGCGAAACTCAATTAATACCTTAAGTGTCTCATTTCCTAATCTAATTACCTCAATACCACCCGACTTAATTCGACTATATTCCATTATCCTCGTTTTGCTTTTGTTGATGTTCATCTTATATCCTCGTTTCAAGACACTGTCCATCCGTTCAACTGCTCTTCCAAGTCCTATGCTGCCTCTGGCAGAATTACAATGTCACAGGCGAACCTAAAAGTTTTTATTTCTTCTCCATGAATTTTAATACCCACTCCGAATTTTTCTTCTATTTTCTTTACTGCTTGCTCAATATACAAATTGAATAACATTGGCGATAGGCTACAGCCCTCTCTCACTCCCTTCCCAACCACTGCTTCCCTTTCATGCCCCACGACTCTTGTAACTGCCATCTAGTTTCTGTACGAATTGTAAATATCCTTTCACTCCCTGTATTTTACCCCGCCACCTTCAGCATATGAAAGAGAGTATTCCAGTCAACATTGTCAAAACTTTCTCTAAGTCTAAAAATGCTAGAAACGTAGGTTTGCCTTTCCTTAAATTATCTTGAAAGATAAGCCGTAGGGTTACTATTGCCTCACTTGCCTCACGTGTTCCAATATTTCTGCGGAATCCTAACTGATCTTAAACCAGTTTTTCCATTCGTCTGTAAGGAATTCGGGTTAGTATTTTCCAGCCATTACTTATTAAACTGATAGTTCGATAATTTTCACATCTGTCAACACCTTCTTTGGGATTGGAATTATAATATTCTTCTTGAAGTCTGAGGGTATTTCGCCTGTCTGATACATCTTGCTCACCAGATGGTACAGTTTTGTTAGGGCTGGCTCTCCCAAGGCTGTCAGTAGCTCTAATGGAATGTTGTCAACTCCCTAGGCCTTGTTTCGGCTAAGGACTTTCAGTGCTCTGTCAGACTCTTCACGCAGTATCATATTTCCCATTTCATCTCCATCTACATCCTTTTCCATTTCCATAATAATGTCCTCAAGTACATCGCCCTTGTACAGACCCTCTATATACTGCTCCACCTTGCAGCTTTCCCCTCTTTGCTTACAACTGGGTTTCTATATGAGCTATTTATATTCATACAAGTGCTTCTTTTTTCTCCCTAAGGTCTCTTTAATTTTTCTGTAGGTAGTATCTATCTTACCCCTAGTGAGATACGCCTCTACATCATTACATTTGTCCTCTAGCCGTCTCTGCTTAGTCATTTTGCACTTCCTGCCGATCTCATTTTTGAGACGTTTGTATTTCTTTTTGCCTGCTTCATCTACTGCATTTTTATATCATCTCGTTTCATCCATTAAATTCAATATTTCTTCTGTTACCCAAGGATTTCTATCAGCCCTCATCTTTTTACCTACTTGATCCTTATCTGCCTTCACTACTTCATACCTCAGAGCTACCCATTTTTCTTCTACTGTATTTATTACCCCAATTCCTATCAATCGTTCCCTTATCCTCTCCCTGAAACTCTGTACAACCTCTGGTTCTGTCAGTTTATCCAGGTCCCATCTCCTTAAATTACCACATTTTGGCAGTTTCTTCAGTTTTAATTTACAGTTCATAACCAATAGATTGTGGTCGCAGGCCATATATGTACCTGGAAATGTCTTACAGCTTAAACCCTGGTTCCTAAATCTCACTCTTACCATTATATAATCTATCTGAAACCATCCAGTACCTCTAGGTTGGTTCAAATGGCTCTGAGCACTATTCGACTTAACTTCTGAAGTCATCAGTCGCCTAGAACTTAGAACTAATTAAACCAAACTAACCTAAGGACACAGTACCAGTACCTCTAGGCCTCTTCCATGTATACAACCTTCTTTCATGATTCTTGAACCACGTGTTAGCTATGATTAAGTTATGCTCTGTGCAGAATTCTACCAGGTGGATTCCTCTTTCATTTCTTAGCTCCATTCCATATTCACCTGCTACGTTTCCTTCTCTTCCTTTTCTTACTATCTAATTCCAGTCACCCATGACTATTAAAATTTCGTCTCCCTTCACTATGTGAATAGTTTCTTTTATCTCATCGTACATTTCATCCACCTCTTCGTCATCTGCAGAGCTAGTTGGCGTATAACCTTTTACTACTGTGGTAGGCGTGGGCTTCGTGTCTGTCTTGTCCACAATAATGCTTCACTATGTTGTTTGTAGTAGCATACCCACACTCCTATTTTATTTATTCATTATTAAACCTACTCCGGCATTATCCCTATTTGATTTTGTATTTATAACCCTGTATTCACCTGACCAGAAGTTTGTTCCTCCCGCCACCGAACTTCACTAATTCCCACTATATATAACGTTAACCCATCCATTTCCCTTTTTAAATTTTCTAACCTAACTGCCCGATTAAGGGGATCTGACATTCCACGCTCCGATCCGTAGAACGCCAGTTACCTTTCTCCTGATAATCGCCCTCCGGAGATCCAAATGGGGGATTGTTTTATCTCGGAAATATATTACACAAGAGGACGTCGTCATCATTTAATCACACAGTATGCCCTCGGGAAAAATTACGGTTGTAGTTTCCCCTTGCTTTCTGCCGTTTGCAGTACGAGCACAGCAAGGACGTTTTGGTTAGTTTTACAAGGCCAGATCAGTCAATCATCCAGACTGTTGCCCGCGTAACTTCTGAAAAGGCTGCTGTCCCACTTCAGGAACCACACGTTTGTCTGGCCTCTCAACAGTGGTTGCACCTACAGTACGGCTATCTGTATCGCTGAGGCACGCAAGACTCCCCACCAACGGCAAGGTCCATGGTTCATGGCGGGAGGTACAGTTCCTTACAGCCTCATATTTTTGTAGGTTGTTATACTACCTTCCCGCAATTTCTTCAGCTCTACTTTACGTTTCATAATAAATAATGATTAGAGATCTTATATTTCGCAGTTTAAAACTTAATCTATGTAAAACCTTACGTGCCTCATCCACGTATACATCTTTATGTCGTTGTTTAAAATCAATTGTTTGCAATGGTTTAATCATGATTTGTAAAGACTTTAACCCGACCGCTTTCCCTTACGTTCTTTCCCTCCTGTCTATTTTATTCTAGCACTACTTTCTTCCGTCACTATTGAATTCCATTCCTAATAATTACTAAATATTCGTCGTCATTAATGGACTGAATAATTCACTTCATCTCTTACTTTTTGCCGCTTCTTGGTCATCTGACGATTTATTTGTCATATTTACTTGTATATTCATAGTGGCTCGCATTTCTATCTACCTTCGTTACTGTAACCTGTTCACTATGATGTTAATAGTTATTTGTCTGCATTCTCGTTTTATGTTCACTATTAGGTCTGATGCTGCAATACCTCGGTGGGATTTTGCTTCCTTAATAAATCTCTACTGTACTGCTACAGGAGAATGCAAAGGTTAGATGGTTATATAGGGTTATTAATGAATCGGATTGAAGAGAAAAGGAGTTTGTGACGAGAGCAAATGACGGAAATGCCTGATGGGCACTTCTTCATTTATCGAGAAAGTGTAAGTATGGCAATGGATGGAAGTGTGAGGTCAAATATTGTTGAGTAAGACTAATGCTTGACTATAGTAAGCTGATTAAAGTTGGGGTAGGTTGCAGTACTCATGTAAATATGAAGAGGTTTGGATCAGATGACTGGCATGCAGAGTTCCAACTGTCTTTAAGCTCAAGACCACAACCACCTGACCTGAAATACTGCTGTTGCACACTATGTGCTTTATGGTCCAGTCTTAGCCATACCTGCACGATTAAAGAATGTAGCATTGCACGCTCTTACTCCGATGAACGCTTATTTTCCGTTGAGGTCACCCTCCTTAGTAATCCCTGCCCAGAGACAGGAATTTTAGCCCGGGATATTTTAACTGAGGGAATGCTATCATCATTAAATCAAATCGCAGCGAAGCATGGTCTCAGGAATTATAGCGGACGTATTATTCTCTTATTCTCTTCAAAACAGCCATGCACTAGTATCAACATGTTGGGCAACAACGTCCTTTATCCAGACTGTTGCCCCTGCCCCTACTGAAAAGGTCTATAACACTACAAACACAGGAACCCAATAATATCACGGTATTTATTTTTAAATTTCTCAGTGTCATTCTTTGATCAGTGTATGTATTATCCACATATTCTTGGCCATGTTAATGGAAGTATTACGAAATTATATTTTTGAACTCCATTGAAAGTCTTTTTGTAAATGTTGGTAATGTCAGGGGACGAATTGTGTAAGATCCTAAGATATAGTCTGAATGGTATTGGAGTTCGTTCACCGTAAGAATAAACATGATGTAAACAAACACAAACGCGATGACTGGACAGCATTCTTAGCACATGTACACGGTCATTGAAGAAGGGCCTATTTATGTATTAGATACAAGGATCAGAAAGAACATTATAACCACCTACCTCATAACCGGTATGTCCACCTTCGGCACAGATAACGGCAGCGACGCTTCGTGGCATGGAAGTAATAAGAGCTTGGTAGGTCACTGGAAGGAGTTGGCACTACATCTACAGACACAAGTCACCTAATTCCCGTAAATTTCGAGGATGGGCGATGAGCTCTGACGCCACATACAATCACGTACTAGATGCGTTCGACCGGATTGAGATCTGGCGAGTTGGGAGGCCAACACATCAACTGGAACTCATCACTGTGTTCCTCGAAACACTCCTTCACATTTCCAGTCTTGTAACATGGCGCATTGTCTTGCTGAAAAGTACTATAGCCGTCGACGAACATGATAGTCATGAAGGGGTGTACGTGGTCTGTAACCAGTGCACGATACTCCTTGGCATCCATTGTGCCTTGTACGAATTACATTGGACCCAAGGGTGCCCATGTCAATGTGCATAATGGTGCCGCCACCAGCTTGTCCCCGTCTAGCGGTATAGTTGTTAAGCAGTTGTTCCATTGGAAGATAACGCATTCGTCAAGTCGGCATGATGAAGACGTTATCGAGATCCATCAGACTAGGCAACGCTCAGTCAGTGCAACATGCACCATCGACTGTCATGTGCACATTTCAGTCACATTTGCATATGTCGTGGTGTTAACATTGGCACATGCAAGGGTCGTCAGCTGCGGAGGTCCATTGTTGGAAGTGTTCCGCGCACTGTGTGTTCAGGCACACTTGTACTCTGCCCAGCTTTAAAGTCTGATGTTAGTTCCACCACAGTCCTGTACTGTTTCATCAATGTGCCAAGCCTACAATGTACGACAGCAGTAATGAGGCGTCGCCGCCCAACCATTCTACATCTGGACGTGGTTTCACTTTGGTTTAGCCACGTGTTGATGACACTCGCCACAGCACTCCCCGAACACCCGACAAGTCGTGCAGTTTCCGAAATGCTCGTGCCGAGCACTCGAGCCATCACAATCTACCCACGGTAAAACGCAGATAGTGCTTCTTCCCCATTCTACATACTGACAGCATGCTCACTCATACTACGTCCATCTTGCGTGTGTCTGACTAGCAGTCATTCCTCGCCAGGTGACGCTGCTATCGCGTGGACGGATTTATATCAATAATAGGTCGGTGGTCACAATGTTCTGGCTAATCAGTGTATCTTGTTAATATGTTACGGTAAATGAGACTTTAAGATATCCTAATGTATTAACAGTCGTCAAAGTTTTTCTTAATCATACTTCAGCTATAAAGTTTTTATTTAAAAAATCGTGTCTAGTTGCTGTCTCTGTTCTATTGTACTCTGGCTGTCACGTACTGTGAAAATAGCTGACGCTGTATCCTGCTCCGTAACGAAACTCGCGCATGCAATGCCGTTTAGAAGAGGAGAGATAGAGGTTGTTTTGGAAGTTTTTGACAAGATTACAAAAAAAAGGGCGGTGTTGAAGTTTCCTGGAGGAGTTTATCTACTAAGTTTAACGAGTTTTCATAAACGGTGTGTATAGCTGAATCATTAGCGTAGTAGATGGTTAGCGTAGTACACTCGTTATGCGGTGCTGTCCATAAAATGCTGTTTAAGCCCTCAATTGGCGTGTTTTACGTTAAATTTGGAATACCTACATCGTTTATATTTAAAATCCATCAAATATATGCTAGCTAACACATATCTAATAATCATTTTTATAACAAATGAGGATATTCCTTTTATAATTACGTACTGCACGAAAAATCCAAATTTGCTTGGCAAATATAAATTCTTGATTACGAAAGATTGTTTCAGTTGAGAAAAACAGCAAATAAAATTGTATGAGGGAAATCAAAATATGGTACTCTTTATTTTGAGTATGTTCACTGTTTTATACCAGAAATGTGGTCTCACAATAGAATGATTTGCGTCGCAGAAGCATGGGAAACAAGTTTTAACTTCATCGAGCACAAGCGACAAATGCTGCATTTTTACAGTTGCAACCCCTCCACTGCATTCAAAAAAAAAAAAAAAAAAAAAAAAAAAAAAAAAAAAAAAAAAAAACTGATCTGGTGCCAAGTTAAGGAATTTGTCGCAAGAAATAACAAGACATTGAAGCTGCCAGACGAAATGGAAGTAATGCACGAAGCTTTGCCGAACGTTGGGGGGGGGGGGGATACAGGGACGGCACGGCATGAAAGAAGAGGAGAAAATGTGCCGCTTGAAAGGTTTGAGTTAGCCAAGTGTTGATTGACTCGTTATGAAGGTGGCAGATGACAGTTCCAGTACTGAAATGTATATCTCGTATTCGGACATGGAAAAAGTTCATAATTATTAGACGACTGTTTCAATGTTTAACTATACGATGAAATCCCTGCAATATGCTTTTGAGCCAGATACAGCTCACGCAAAAGAAATATTATGTTTGTATGTTAGGAATTTTCATTACTGTTGTTTTTAATTACAATACTACGTTAGCTAAAAACTAGAGCATGTTACGCTTTCTGTCTGGTCCCCAAGAAGCGTGCGGTATTGCTGGAATTTTACGAATATTGTTTCATCCTGTTTAAAAATTAAATGACATTCTAAGCCATATTATATGTCTGCTGGTCTCTTTTTACGTCTTGACAGCAGGTGCTGCAGGTCATTTGGACCAGTTGGCTGTCATTTGCAGTCAAATGCGCAGGTAAAGCTGTTATCCCGTATTATCGCTCTGTCGATGTGCGCCTAACGCGCAGTATAAGACGTACCTCTATTTTCGTACTTGACTTTACTCAAGACAGCTTGGCTTTCACTCCATGTGAAACGAAATCCAGTGACATTCCTGCAAACGTGGAAGAATAGTTGAGGTAAAATTTTCATCGAGTTTATTCTTGAGATGCACACAGCGGTACACGAGAGAGCGGATTAGGGGTTGGCAGCTAACAGTGGAAGAAGGCGGCCACAAAGTGACTGCGAGAGAGCACTCAGATAATGTATGTGGACACCCTTGTGAAAAACTACCTTACAAGGCACAGTGAACCTGAAAGCCAGGCAGTTATAAGGGCCACCGTACAGTGTTCCAGCGAGATTACTGGAAGAAAGCTACCGTGTGGTCAAGTTCAAGAACATTAAAATTTTTCTGTAATTGGAATAAGGGTCCTTGCGGAGATAATATTGCCGCCAGAGATCTACGTCGCGCCAACATCGTCTCCACCTCAAAGTAAGAAACTACCATTGCAGACGTTGCGAAATGTAGAAATTTTGACAGTGTCATGCAATCAGTTAGTTGACTGATACTATGATTGTGTAAACTCTAACGATTTTCATGCGTCACTAATACTAACAGTATGAAACTTTCCCTATCATTAAAATAAATGAGAGTCGCATTATAAAAGAAAAGCAATTATGAAAATCTTGGAAGAACCACAAAGTTAAATTTTGCTTTTCCAACGATGAGATCAGTTTTACCAGCTGCCTGACGTTACCACACCAGTTTGGTAATTTAACTGTATTTACTATCCTTTGAGAAGGAAGATCACAGACTGACAAAATTATTGATTCTATCGAACTATAGTAACCATTTGTATTATGGCTCAAAAGTGTAATTCAGTCGCATATATTTACTAACATTCTGTGTTGATTTTGGCTTTCGTATTTTCGCGTTGCCTTGTTCAATTGATGATATTAGTGACGTCTGTTCAACTTACAATTTACGTTTCCCGGTAATGATGTTTTATCCTGTGGATAAAACTGGTGAAAAACGTAGTGACAGTGAAAATAACTGAAGGTACATTTTTAAAGGTTACCGCGTGCTGCAGTTAGCACCTCTGTTATGATTGGTTGGTTGGTTTGGTGATTAAAGGAACTGAACTGCATGGTTATCAGTACCTTTTCCGTAGTCACACAGGTTGTTGTTGTTGTGGTCTTCAGCCCTAAGACTGGTTTGATGCAGCTCACCATGCTACAGTAAAGCTGCATGCCCTCGGGAATAGTTACGGCTGTAGTTTCCCCTTGCTTTCAGCCGTTCGCAGTACCAAAACAGCAAGGCCGTTTTGGTTAGTGTTACAGGGCCAGATCAGTCAATGATCCAGATTGTTGCCCCTGCAACTATTGGAAAGGCTGCTGCCCCTCTTCAGGAACCACACGTTTCTCTGGCCTCTCAAGAGATACCCCCCCCCCACCCCGTTGAGGTTGCACCTACGGTACGGCTATCTGTATCGTTGAGGCACGCAAGCCTCCCCACCAACGGCAAGGTCCATGGTTCATGGGTGGGGGGGGAGGGTCACACACATTTTTTTTTTTTTTATGTTTCGTCATCAGTCTACTGACTGGTTTGATGCGGCCCGCCACGAATTCCTTTCCTGTGCTAACCTCTTCATCTCAGAGTAGCACTTGCAACATACGTCCTCAATTATTTGCTTGACGTATTCCAATCTCTGTCTTCCTCTACGGTTTTTGCCTTCTACAGCTCCCTCTAGTACCATGGAAGTCATTCCCTCATGTCTTAGCAGATGTCCTATGATCCTCTCCCTTCTCTTGTGTTTTCCACATATTCCTTTCCTCTCCGATTCTGCATAGAACCTCCTCATTCCTTACCTTATCATTAGACTGTTCATTCCGTTCAGCAGATCATTTAATACTTCTTCACTTTCACTCAGGATAGCAATGTCATCAGCGAATCGTATCACTGATATCCTTTCACCTTGTATTTTAATTCCACTCCTGAACCTTTCTTTTATTTCCATCATTGCTTCCTCGATGTACAGATTGAAGAGTAGGGGTGAAAGGCTACAGCCTTGTCTTACACCCTTCTTAATACGAGCACTTCGTTCTTGATCGTCCACTCTTGTTATTCCCTCTTGGATGTTGTACATATTGTATATGACCCGCCTCTCCCTATAGCTTACCCCTACTTTTTTCAGAATCTCGAACAGCGTGCACCATTTTATATTGTTGAACGCTTTTCCAGGTCGACAAATCCTATGAAAGTGTCTTGATTTTTCTTTAGCCTTGCTTCCATTATTAGCCGTAACGACAGAATTGCCTCTCTCGTCCCTTTATTTTTCCTAAAGCCAAACTGATCGTCACCTAGCCCATTCTCAATTTTCTTTTCCATTCTTCTGCATATTATTCTTGAAAGCAGCTTCGATGCATGAGCTGTTAAGTTGACTGTGCGATAATTCTCGCACTTGTCAGCTCCAGCCGTCTTCGAAATTGTGTGGATGATGCTTTTCCGAAAGTCAGATGGTCTGTCGCCAGACTCATATATTCTATACACCAACGTGAATAGTCGTTTTGTTGCCACTTCCCCCAATGATTTTAGAAATTCTGATGGAATGTTATCGATCCCTTTTGCCTTATTTGACCATAAGTCCTCCAAAGTTCTTTTAAATTCCGATTCTAATCCTGGATCCCCTATCTCTTCTAAATCGACTCCTGTTTCTTCTTTTATCACATCAGAAAAATCTTCACCCTCATATAGGCTTTCAATGTATTCTTTCCACCTATCTGCTCTCTCCTCTATATTTAACAGTGGAATTCCCGTTGCACTCTTAATGTTACCACCGAAGCTTTTAATGTCACTTTCCTGTATGCTGAGTCTGTCCTTCCGACAATCATATCTTTTTCGATGTCTTCACATTTTTCCTGCAGCCATTTCGTCTTAGCTTTGCAGCACTTCCTATTTATTTCATTCCTCAGCGACAGCGTATTTCTGTATTCCTGATTTTCCCGGAACATGTTTGTACTTCCTCCTTTCATAAATCAACTGAAGTAATTCTTCTGTTACCCATGGTTTCTTCGCAGCTACCTTCTTTGTACCTATGTTGTCCTTCCCAACTTCTGTGATGGTCCTTTTTAGACATGTCCATTTCTCTTCAACTGTACTGCCTACTGCGCTATTCCTTATTGCTGTATCTATAGCGTTAGAGAACTTCAAACGTATCTCGTCATTACTTAGTACTTCCGTATCCCACTTCTTTGCGTATTGAGTCTTCCTGACAAATGTCTTGAACTTCAGCTTACTCTTCATCACTACTATATTGTGATCTGAGTCTATATCTGCTCGTGGGTACGCCTTACAATCCAGTATCTGATTTCGGAATCTCTGTCTGACATTGATGTAATCTAATTGAAATCTTCCCGTATCTCCCGGCCTTTTCCAAGTATACCTCCTCCTCTTGTGATTCTTGAACAGGGTATTCGCTATTACTAGCAGAAACTTGTTACAGAACTCAGTTAGTCTTTCTCCTCTTTCATTCCTCGTCCCAAGCCCATATTCTCCTGTAACCTTTTCTTCTACTCCTTCCCCTACAACTGCATTCCAGTCTCCCATGACTATTAGATTTTCGTCCCCCTTTACATACTGCATTACCCTTTCAATATCCTCATACACTTTCTCTATCTGTTCATCTTCAGCTTGCGACGTCGGCATGTATTCCTGAACTATCGTTGTCGGTGTTGGTCTGCTGTCACACAGGTATAAGATTAAAATCGTACTCCGAAGGAAACCTATCGCTTGATATACGGGGAATCAATAAAATGCGTAAAACTACACTGAAGTAGAAAACCAAAGCCAAAACTGAAAACTTCAACGAAAAGGAAAAAACAACATAGCAGATCGCCTCGGCTGGCTGATCGCAAGAATAAAAAACAATAGGACAACTGCTCTGCAACACACTACAATCCCAACCTACAACCGCAAGGCAAGGGAAACGCATGGTGGAAAGACAAACACTAAGTCGAACAAAGGGAGCGAGGAAAATTTAAAATGCAGTCCTGAAAGATGAGGGTAAGGCGCCCTCTCTTAAACAGTATGATAAGGAGCCCCCTCTTGAATGAAACTTAAAACTAGATCAGCAGTTAAGGTTTGACACCTAACGCCAAAGGTAGTGCGTCACGAAGATTAAAAATCCGCCTCAGGGCTACTAGATTGGAGCAGTCCAACAAGATCTGAACCCGAATGTTTCCTCGTGACAGAGGAGACGAACGTGAGCTAGGTTGTGTCATTCAGTACACCACATCCTGAAAAAGAAATACAGCGTAATACCGATAGGAGATCAGTTTCTGGTGTGCCAATATCCAGACTTGGTTTATGATTAGCTTCTTTGGCTAGGCTATCGGTAAGTTCCTTTCCCGTGATTCCGACGTGTCCCGAGTTCCATACGAAGACTATTTTCCTCCACGTTGTTGGACGAGGTAAATGGGTTCCTGGATGACTATTACCAAATGATGACAACGATAGCACTGGTCGAGAGCTTGTAAGGCGCTCAAGGAGTCGCTAGAGGTGAGGGAAGACTCGCAGCGCAGGAACGGATATGCTCAAGAGCGCGAGAGATGGCTACCAGGTCCGTATCCATCTGGCAAGGAGCAATGTTTACTATGTCCTGCATGAGCATAAGCAAACTCAACGTGACCATCAACCAGTAAACCATCTGTGTAAAATACCTCTGAACCCTGTGACGCGTCAAGAATAGAGAGAAATATGCGGCAGAGGGACGCCGGATGGACAACCTTTACGGACTTTTGATAGGTCCAGATGAAGCTGTGATCGAGGTACTCGCTATGGAGGTGTAGGTGAGTGAACTGGAGGAGAGTGCTAGAGGGAAAGACTCGAGTTGAGGGATTGGACACGGACTGCAATTGTAATCCACGATCTTGGTCTCCATTGTGGGAGATGGATAGCCGTGTTAAGGAAAAGCAGACAGTAATTTGGATGTTGAGGAAAGCTCCGAATGTGCGTTGTGTAATTGGGAAGCAGTTGTTGTCGCCTCATCCTCACTGGAACAACCCCAGCTGCCACGAGAAGGCTGTTCAGTGGATTCGTTCGGAAAACTCCTACGCAAGTCGAACTCCACAGAGGTGTAAAGAATCCAGCATGCGCTATGCTGAAGGCGATGCTGAAACAAACGCCAGATTCCCATAGTCAAGACAGAGCTGTGACAGCTGCAATCATGTAGGGCGATATGCACCCCAGTCAGTGTCACTATGGGGTAAAATAATATTAAGATGCTGCCAAAACTGCTGTTTAAGATGATGAAAATGGAGAAGCCAAGTTAAGCGGGTACTGAAAACCAGGCCTAAAAAGCCGTAAGAGTCCACTACATTAAGGATATGATTGTCAAGGTAAAGTTGTGGGTGTGGGTGGACTACACAACAGCAACTGAAGTCCATTAAGTAGGTCTGTGGGGTTGAAAACTGAAAGCCATGGATGTGGGCCCATGACTGAACCTTTTGTTTGACTCCCTGCAGTCGACGTTCAGCGACACCAATGGATATGTAAAAGTCGTCAGCATATGAGAATGATGATACTGAGGACGCTACAGCTCCTGCTAAAGCGTTAATGGCCACTAAAAAGAGTGGGATGCACGTTACAGAACCCTGCGGGACCCCATGCTCTTGGATATGGGGTATATGTTTGAAGCACTGACCCATACTCCGAAGGTGTGGAGCAAGAAAAAGCTCTTTATAAAAATCGGGAGCAGGGCCCTGAGGTCCCATTCGTGTAACGGAACGAGGATGTGGTGTCGCCGCGGCATAGACTTTCGTAAAAAAAAAATAATAAATAAATAAATAAATAAATAAATAAAAGACGGAAATAACGTGGTGACGGTGGTAGGGAAACTAGAAGATCTGAAAAGTGAAATTCAAAGGCTCAATCTAGAAAAGGGAAATGCAAAGGCTCAATCTAGAAACAGTAGGGGTCAGTGAAGTGAAGTGGAAAGAAGACAAGGAGTTTTGGTCAGATGAGTATAGGGTAACATCAACAGCAGCAGAGAATGTTATAATTGGAGTAGGAATATTTGGTAGTGCGGTAGCGTTCTCGCTTCCCGCGCCCGGGTTCCCGGGTTCGATTCCCGGCGGGGTCAGGGATTTTCTCTGCCTTGTGATGACTGGGTGTTGTGTGATGCCCTTAAGTTAGTTAGGTTTAAGTAGTTCTAAATTCTAGGGGACTGATGACCATAGACGTTAAGTCCCATAGTGCTCAGAGCCATTTTTTAGTAGGATTATTTATGAATAGGAAGGTAGTTCAGAGAGTGTGGACAGTTTAGTGATAGTGTTGTTCTTATCAGAATCGATAGCAAACCATCGCCGACAACGATAGTTCAGGTATATATGCTAACGTCGCAAGCTGGAGATGAAGAGAGAGAGAAAGTGTATGAGGATATTGAAAGGTTAAAACAGTATGTAAAGGGATATGAAAATATAATAGTCATTGGAGACTGGATTGCAGTTATAGAGCAAGGAGTAGAAGAAACGGTTACAGGAGAGAGGACAAAGACTAATCGAGTTCTGTAATAAGTTTCAGCTAGTAATAGCGAATACTCTGTTCAAGAATCACAAGAGGAGGAGGTATACTTGGAAAGCGCAGGGAGACACGGAAGATTTCAGTTAGATTACATCATGGTCAGACAGAGATTCCGAGATCAGATACTGGATTATAAGGCATACGCTGGAGTCGACATAGACTCAAATCACAGTATAGTAGTGATGAAGAGTAGGCTGAAGTTTATGACATTAGTCAGGAAGAATCAATACACAAAGAAATGGTATACGGAAGCACTAATGAATGAGGAGATACGGTCGAAGTTTTCTAAGGCCATATATACGGCAATATGGAATAGCTCAGTAAGAAGTACAGTTGAAGAGGAATGGAGAATTCTAAAACGGACCATCACAGAAGCTAGGAAGGAAAACATAGGTACAAGGAAGATAGCTGCAAAGAAACTATGGGTAACAAAAGAAATACTTCCATTGCCAAATGAAAGGAAGAAGTACAAAAACGTTGCAGGAAACTCAGGAATACAGAAATACAAGTCGCTGAGGAGTGAAATAAATAGGAAGTGCTGGGAAGCTAAGTCGAAATGGCCTCAGGAAAAATGTGAAGACATCGAAGAACAAATGATTGTCGGAAGGACAGACTCAGCGTACAGGAAAGTCAAAACACTCTCTGGTGACATTAAAAGCAAGGGTTATAACATGAAGAGCGCAACGGGAATTCCACTGTTAAATGCAGAGGAGTGAGCGGATAGGTGGAACGAATACATTGAAAGCCTATATGAGGGGGAAGATTTGTCTGATGTGATAGAAGAAGAAACAGGAGTAGAATTATAGATAGGGGATCCAGTATTAGAATCAGAATTGAAAAGATCTTTGGAGTACTTAAAATCAAGTAAGGCAGAAGGATATATAACATTCGATCAGAATTTCTAAAATCACTACGGAAAGTTGCAACAAAATGACTATTCTTGTACATGTGTAGAATGTTTAAGTCTGACTTTCGGAAAAGCGTCATCCACACATTTCCGAAGACGGCAAATGCTGACAAGTGCGAGAATTATCGCACAATCAGCTTAACAGCTCATGCATCGAAGAATGGGCTAGGTGACGATCAGTTTGGCTTTAGGATAAGTAAAAGCACGAGAGAGGCAATTCTGACATTGCGGTTGATAATGGAAGCAAGACTAAATAAAAATAAAGACACGTTCATATGATTTATTAACCGGGAAAAAACGTTCGACAGTATTAAATGGTGTAAGATGTTTTAAATTCTGAGTAAAGTAGGGGTCGGCCATAGGGAGAGACGGATCATATACAATATGTACAACAGACAAAAGGGATAACAAACGTGGACGACCAAGAACGAAATGCTAGTATTAAAAAGGGTGTAAGACAAGAATGTAGCCTTTCGCCCCTACTTTTCAACCTGTACGTCGAGGAAGCAATGATCGAAATAAAAGAAAGATTCCGGAGTGGAATTAAAATTCAAGGTGAAAGGATAGCAATGATACGATTTGCTGATGGCCGGCCGAAGTGGCCGAGCTGTTATAGGCGCTACAGTCTGGAACCGCGTGACCGCTACGGTCGCAGGTTCCAATCCTGCCTCTGGCATGGATGTGTGTGATGTCCTTAGGTTAGTTAGGTTTGAGTAGTTCTAAGTTCTAGGGAATTGATGACCTGAGAAGTTAAGTCCCATAGTGCTCAGAGTCATTTGAACCATTTTTTGAACGATTCGCTGATGACATTGCTATCCTGAGTGAAAAGGAAGAATTACATGATCTACTGAACGGAATTACTCGTAATAGTCTAATGAGTATAGACTATGGATTTACAGTAAATCGAAGAAAGACGAAAGTAATAAGGAGTATTAGAAATGAGCACAGCGAGATACTTAAAATCAGTATTAATGGTCACAAAGTAGATGGAATTAAGGTTTTATGCTACCTAGGCAGCAAAATAACAAAGGACGGAGTAAGGAAGACATCAAAAGCAAACTAGCAATGGCAAAAAGGGCATTACTGACCATGATAAGCCTACAAAAATCAAATATCTGACTTAATTTGAGGAAGAAATTTCTACGAATGTTCATTTGGAGTACAGCATTGTATTGTAGTGAAACATTGACTGTGGGAAAACAGGAACAGAAGAGAATCTAAGGATTTGAGATGTGATGCTACAGATGAATGTTGAAAATTGGGTGGACTGATAAGATAAGGAATGAGGAGGTTCTACGCAGAATCGGAGAGGGAAAGAATAACACTCTGATGAGGATGATAGGACACCTGTTAAGACATGAGGCAATGACTTCCATGGTACTAGAGGGAGCTGTAGAATGCAAAAACTGTAGAGGAAGACAGAGATTGGAATACATCCAGCAAATGATTGAGGACATAGGTTACAAATGCTACCCTGAGATGAAGAGGTTAGCACAGGAGAGGAATTTGTGGCGGGCCGCATCAAACCAGTCAGAAGACTGATAAGCAGAGGTGAAAGCATCCCATTCAGTCTCGGTAAGAGCCGACCTGGGCAAGCTCACAGATGAATGACGCTGTGGGAAGGACAAGAAGAATGGAAAGTGCTCATTACCACACAAGTCATCGTGAGGTCTCCAATAGAGAGACGGTAGAAAGCCAATACTGCAAGCTGAGAGATTAATAACCAGTATATGCCATGTGCCATACTGAAATGAGTTGGTGCACCATTATGTAGAAAGAAAAAGGCGAGTTGAGTGGCCGGCCGCGGTGGTCTCGCGGTTCTAGGCGCTCAGTCCGGAACCGCGCGACTGCTACGGTCGCAGGTTCGAATCCTGCCTCGGGCATGGATGTGTGTGATGTCCTTAGGTTAGTTAGGTTTAAGTAGTTCTAAGTTCTAGGGGACTGATGACCACAGATGTTAAGTCCCATAGTGCTCAGAGCCATTTGAACTATTTGCGAGTTGAGTTAATAGATTTTCGACATCTTTACCACAGCCGATAATATTGGTTCCACCCTAGAAAGGTTTAAAACGATGCAGAAGTAGAAAAGGTAGGGGGTGTTGAGAAATTTATGTAGCCAATTCATGTTGTGGTTCTTCACCATCTGGAGGAAGGTAAATGTTGCAGATGGTAATTTTCTGCCATGTCCTTATCCTGTCAGCCACAGCTTTTAAATTCCCAAGGCTGTCAATTCAACTAAGTACCTGGGTGTTAAAATTACGAACAACTTAAGTTGGAAAGACCACATAGATAATATTGTGGGGAAGGCGAGCCAAAGGTTGCGTTTCATTGGCAGGACACTTAGAAGATGCAACAAGTCCACTAAAGAGACAGCTTACACTACACTCGTTCGTCCTCTGTTAGAATATTGCTGCGCGGTGTGGGATCCTTACCAGGTGGGATTGACGGAGGACATCGAAAGGGTGCAAAAAAGGGCAGCTCGTTTTGTATTATCACGTAATAGGGGAGAGAGTGTGGCAGACATGATACGCGAATTGGGATGAAAGTCATTACAGCAAAGACGTTTTTCGTCGCTGCGAGATCTATTTACGAAATTTCAGTCACCAATTTTCTCTACCGAATGCGAAAATATTTTGTTGAGCCCAACCTGCATTGGTAGGAATGATTATCAAAATAAAACAAGAGAAATCAAAGCTCGAACAGAAAGGTTTAGGTGTTCGTTTTTCCCGCGCGCTGTTCGGGAGTGGAATGGTAGAGAGATAGTATGATTGTGGTTCGATGAACCCTCTGCCAAGCACTTAAATGTGAATTGCAGAGTAGTCATGTAGATGTAGATGTAGATGTATTTGAAGGGGCGCAGCTTCGCTAGACAGAGGTAAGGACATACATGCATACTGATATCCTGTTACGGTCATTACAATTTTTGTAATGCCCTCGATACCCACGAAGGGCTACAGGAGGTCTCGATGAAAAATAATGCCCTGGACCATGCTTAGACTTTCATGGGGAGTGGCGGAAATGGGAATATCACCCGCTTGTCATAGGCGAACAACGCTTATGACTCGGCTTGGGATGCTGTCTGCATCAGGACTGACCCATTGCGCATTTTGGACAGAGTCTCTAACTTATCTACAAATCTAGAGGCTGTGTAGCGCAAAATGAGTCATCATCAATTCAGCTGCGTACTAAATTCCTAGGCAAAAACGGCTCTCTTTTTGCTTCAATCTCTCATAGCGTAGATGGGAAACAATTTGGGGTCATACTTCTCGGCACTGAAGTCCACATTTCCCTTCTTAGGGAGTGCTGGGACCATTCGGTCAGCAGCAAAAGATAACTTGGTCCGCCTCAATGCAGGTCATAGGTTCTGATGCCATCCACTCCGAACACAGGCTCTCCCCATGGGCGTTACCCAGCCTCAGCAAAGACGACCTAACAGGGCAGTCTTTGCTGGGGGCCCTGATGAGTCAGGTGGGTGGGAATGTACTCCTTGGCATACGTGGGGAGTTTACAGCTCAGGCATCAGCAGTGCGAGCCTTGTATTGTCAGGGAGCTACAACCAAATGGGTGCATGACGGCCCTTCCACGACGGAATGGCTACCAAGCCCAATACTGAGTGCGAAGATATCCAATATTGTCATGGGGGCGAAAGAGGACATTAGATAACGAATGTAGATTACGCACAATGTAAGGTGTCCTCGCTCAAACAGCTGGATGATGGGTGGAGTTCCAGACCCATGACAGTAACAGGTGCAGAATGTCTAAGCACACGATGGATATATGACTCACCACGTAATTCGTCCCAAATGTCCCACACTTCTCAAAAATTTGAAAGTGTGGAGGTCAAACCTTAACGGGGACCATAATACGGAAGGCCGAAAAGTTGGAGATTTCCTTTACTCGCCTCTTGCGGCAGGCAGGAATACCTCGCTCTCAAATCCACCGGGGGAAGACTCAGTTTTGGTTTTAAAGGCGTCTATAAATGTGATAGTAATAAACTTTCTAAAATTATATAAAATTACTTATATATTCGATTGAGATCACGCACGCGTAATGACTGTTGTCACGCCCATATGCATCCTTAATATGTAAGTTCAGTTTCAGTATAATGCAATTAGTTTAATAACTGTTCTGCTTGAAGGAACTGGCGGCCATAACTTCTCATTTAATAATTACAGCTTCAATAAATTTCAGTTTCATAATTAATAACAAACTCAACAAACTAATTTAGTTAAACATCATTACGGAGTTTTGTTTCTGATCGTTTAGCGCAGCACCTTTTTTCATTGTAAAGACTAGCACTAGTATACTTTCTGAATCTTTCGGTTCATATTTTTCGGAACAGAAGTCTTACCCGAATGTCAGGTACAACTAATCACAGTCAGTTGCGTGAATACTGAAGGTTGCTGGCAGGTTACGGACTGTTCCCGTATATATAATTTAGCAGGGAATTCTACAGAAAAACCCTTCCAACAGTGTCACTACGGCACTAAATCCATCCCACCACGTCTGTGTAGATGGTTTGTAAGGCGGGAAATCAGCTAAAGAATATTAATATTATTGCCTCTGCTTTATATTATTTATTTTAAATGCCTATAAATGACTTGGCACCATTCTAACACCGAGAGAGAGTTTTTACCACTTGAAGAGTGTCGTGCTACATATTCTCGAAAAAAAAAAAATGTATACAGCGCATCGAACGTTGCAAGATGTTGGTTACATATACTGTTAAAAATTTTATTGATAAAGGATTTTAAAAATAGGCCATGAGAAACTTTTGTTGCGTGCTTATGCAAAGTTTCGGACACAAAGGCCGCTCACTGGAAAAGGGCTGGGCAAAATCATGGTGTGATTATTCGGATTTGTGTGCATTGCATTAGACGAATAATGCGTCAGCACCATTGAAATGGTGACGGGTAATGTACTTCCCTATCCTTGTCCTTGTTCTGTTCACTGAGTTCACTAATTACCTTGCTAACGACGGCACGGGAACATAATATTCCTTTTATTTCAATTTAATTCTAGATGAGGATGTAGACGAGATCACGAATCCCGCTAGTACGTAGTTTAATGAACGAGGAATAAAACTAAAATTAATGATTGTATTATCAGTGTAGGTATCACGTAAAATATCATGACGGAAGATTCCTAGATTTGTCGTTGGAACTGACTTAACTTGCTCCTTATAAGTCCCTCAAGATATGCAGGTGTTGGCATACAGAATGCAGTTGTGGATGATTTTCGTGCAAGTATCCGTTGTTTCATTAATTTTCGATGGAGTATTCTCTCTGTGCCATTCACAATATTATCTGTTGTCAACAAACGCAAATAAAAACTGCTAACTACTACTTTGCGTGTGGAGTGTTAAAAAATAAGATTCCGTTTTTATAGAATGCCTCTTTTATGATATGTATTATTAACGAATTTCTGTAATGTGATAATGTATGGGGGCGAAGAAGGGAAACATATGACATTCGTCGCAAATTTTATAATGTTTTCTCCGTGACGTGAACACGACTTTGTCTCCAAAAAATACGTATAGAAATTACTGTCCGAAACTCTACAATTACCCAGTTTTTAATGAGAAAACTTTACACTACTTTTAATCAGCCTCGAACAGTGCTCTACTAAATAATTTTTGTGGAGCTCATGCTTCACATAAAATGGAATCCCTGAAGACCTGATGTTTATTTCTCTTGATAAAAATAAATTCCAGTTATTTAGAATTCTCGGTGTAAAGTTATTAATAACTTACCAGAATAATTTCTATGTCATTGCTGGCGGGCCGGAGTGGCCGTGCGGTTCTGGGCGCTACAGTCTGGAGCCGAGCGACCGCTACGGTCGCGGGTTCGAATCCTACCTCGGGCATGGATGTGTGTGATCTCCTTAGGTTAGTTAGGTTTAATTAGTTCTAAGTTCTAGGCGATTGATGACCTCAGAAGTTAAGTCGCATAGTGCTCAGAGCCATTTTATGTCATTGCTATTTATGAAACTGTAGTACGACGAACGAGTACTTACATCATCAAGTTCCTCTCGAGAGGTCTTCTGTAACTTTCTGTAGCTTTGTTTTGTAGCCTTGATTATTTTTCATGTGATTTGAAATAAATGCAGACGTGTTTTGAAACTTATTATGAAAATGGTTAGAATGTTTTAAGAAATAACTTGTGAGGTCAGCCCTACGAGAGATTCAATGGAGCTTAAGATATTCTACGAAACGCTGCAACTTAGCGCATCTTCGTTCGGGAGAATCTATGACATTAGTAATCAGTGATTTGATATGGAATGGGCAGTAAAACACTTAGAAACACACAAAATATAACTGAAACTTAAAGTATGCTATAATTTAGCATCAGAATTTAATAGACAGGGAGTACACGTGATTATGGTCAAAGATTCTGTTGTTGGACTCCACTATTCGTCTAGCATTGTACGACAGTCACAAGATTACTTATTCTCGTTTTTCAGTATCCATATATGTCCACTACACATTTATAGTAATGGCCAAACTTAGACCTCGTCGGATTATAGGGAACTAGGGTTGTAAAGGGGAGTAATCACTTTGAAATTTTCAAGGTTCCTGACAAACTGTAACCATGTTACTTGTATTAAGTGCGTAGGACTTTAAACTCAGGATGTCTGACGTGTGCAGCCTGTCAAGAAAACACACACCCAAACAACTAACGCCCGCACACAGCCAGACGACCGAGATCAGAAGCTGTGTACGTGAAATATTAATTAACAGGGAAGCATATCGCACAGTTATGTCGCTCTGTAGTTTCTTGATGGAGACAGCAGGATAAGTTCAGCTGCTGACTTAATCCCAACAAATTCCTTAAAAACACGATCCCAGTAATTAAAAGTACACAGCAGAATCTCTGCACTGTTACATTCCGTGGGATGGTCGGTAGCAAAGTAATGATTGTTAGTCGCTGATTTATTCGGCTGTTTTAAGCATGTGTGACGTTTATACAACATACACAAATATTTCGGTCATCAATCCTGAGACGTTTGAAACAGAACGCCACGAGTTCTTCTGCTGTGGTAACCTCACCATCTCAGGGTAGCACTTGACAGCCTTCGTCAAAAATTATTTGTTGGATGTGTTTCAATTTCTGTTTTCCCCTGCCCTCTGCTAAGACACTGGTAATTCCTGCCATCTTAACACATGTCTTATCATTCTGTTCTGCCTTCTTGTCAGTGTTTTCCAAGGACTCTTTTCTTTGCAGATTCCGCGGGGAATCTCCGTATTCCTTGTCAGTCCACCTCAATTTCGACATTCTTCCGTACACCATATCTCGAACGCTTCGGTTCTCTTCCGTTCCTGTCTAGAGGCAGCAAGCGTAATATTACCAGCAGGATGTCAGTCACTTCTCTGTGATCGCTATGTTATTCTAGTTGTGGGGTTTCTCGTTCTTCATAATGTTTCTTTCAGTAACATACAAACTGTTTCGTGTGCTTCTATCGTTAGCTTGTCTTTACACGCCAGTTAGTAACTTTCTCAAGAACTACCCCACTATTTTCTCTAATTTAACAGACACACTGCTGGCAAATACTATAATTAGCAGGTCGTCTCCACAGGCGAAGCAGCCTGTATTGTGGTATACTCTGAAGCTGGTTCAGTAATGGCTTTATGCCAACATCCTGTAACTTGGGTCCACAAACAGAGCCCTGTGAGCAGACCTGAAACGATATTACACACAGAGGACAGAGAGAGATGTAAAAACAGAGTAAATGTAATCTTTGACTATTAAAGTATAACATGATTCTATATAGTTAATCTAAACAGTAAATTAATGTTATGTGAACACTTCGCACAAAAATAAAGGGTAGACATGGCGAAAAAATGTGTGTGTGTGGCTTCTTTAATTACAAGAATGGATTACTCTGATGTGACGGCGAAAGACTGCGATGGTAATGGAATTGACTTGCAATACTTCTGGGTGAACTGACGTTGTCTTCTGCGGCGTCACGGTGACCTGTGTGTGTGGAATGGGATTTTCAACAGAAAAAGAATATATGGTATGGATAGTGACTACAGTAACAATTAATGGATAGCTGAAGACATCAGTGTCGCGTCAAATATTTTGGTAGTGAAAACGACTGAAGCGTACCATTTCGAAAGACATGACACGTCTTGTGAAAAGGTGGAAGAGCGTTACCAGCTGTGTTGTTTGGAAATGAGTACCCACGGCACTACTCCCTCCCATGACCATGCCTAAATTGTGAAATTCATTATCTACTACCACCGTGACCCAGCATCACCGTAATTGGAACAGATCAGGAGCGACGAGAGTTTGTGGACTGAAGGGGGTGTGAGAACTCTTCTCAAATGAGAGTCGACTACAGACGCAAATGTGTATATTTTGATGAAGGCTCACAAACAAAGGGTGACCAAAAACTACGTTAACATTTGAATATGCACTGCTTCACGGAATAGTATACGTAGAGAGGTGAAAATTGACACACATGCCTGAAATGACATGGGGTTTTATTGAAGCCGAGAAAGACTGCCAAACCTGGCCAACAGATGGCAACGGGGAGCAACATGTCAGTGACACCGCAGGAGAATCGCATATACAGTGAGGTGCAGTGTGAGAGAGAGTCAGATCATCCCTATCCAGACTAATGAAAACCTGCTTTTGTGTAGGATTGCCCTCCACGTCATATTTCTAAACGTGGGAAAGGTCTCTCGCGCACTTCGTACTTCGTTTGGTGAGGATCGCGTGGTGAGCTACCACGTCCGTCATGATTGGCCTCCCAGGTCCCCAGACTTCGGTTTGTATGGTTATTGACTGTGGGGGCGCAAGTCTACAGCGATCGTTCAGTCTCACTGGGGGTGGTGAAAGACAACATCCGACAGCAGTTTGTCACCATAGCTACAGATATGTACTAAGGTGCTGCTCACAACATTGTCTCTCGGCTTCAGATATTGTGCTAAAAGATGGCCGACATGCTGAACATTTGTTGTAAGGATCATAGGTTTTGCTAAAAATCCATCCTTGTGCTAATTATTGCTTTTGTAATATATGAAGCGCCATCCACTGGTATTTTTGTGCACTTTTTTGGTTTGAATAAAACCCGTATCATTTCATGCAAGTGTTTCAGTTATTATGT
Organism: Schistocerca nitens; assembly: GCF_023898315.1. NCBI lineage: Eukaryota > Metazoa > Arthropoda > Insecta > Orthoptera > Acrididae > Schistocerca > Schistocerca nitens. The sequence goes on along the minus strand of NC_064617.1, from coordinate 417,832,215 downwards.
CTCTCCCTACGGTATTCCGTGACATAATGACAATTTTAACGGAATTTTGGGTCATTCTGTATATTAATAATGAAGCCCACATCACTGAACAATCAAAACGGCTGTGTAATAAATGCAGAAATGCCTGGATGCGAGATATAACTGTAGCAGGAATCAAGGAAATGATACATAAAATAATCAGAGGCCAGGTACAAAATAAAGCAATGAAACACATAACTGAATTAGAGCGAGAGAGATTCTTTCTAATGATGGCACATGGCAGCAGAACATGACAGACAACCTGAGCGGTGCATGGAGGTGTAGGTGATCCAGGTCCGATCGTAACGGGAAGTTGCACAGAATGACCTGATTGTCGCAACTAGCGAGGAGTGTGATCATTAACTCTTTCTCCGACTGATCGGCTATATTTTATCGACCTTATGGTGCGTGCAGCTCGGTCAAACTGTGTGGTCTGGAGACAGAAAACGTAGAGAGTAGTAGAGCTCTAGTCTTAGGGAGGAAGAGTTTCTGCCGTGGAAGCTACTTAAAACCTTGGTTTTCGAATAAAGTGGCATAGACCACCAAACTGTGCTGATTTCTAGAGGGTTGCGCAGGGTACTTATTCTGACTACTTCTAACGGCGAGAATTGATTCTTCGGCCCGCCTCTGTTGTAATCGTGTACGAGGAACCGTTCAAACTCAGCACAATGCGCTCCCTCACAACGGAGAACGCCAACTTCTCAAAAGTTCTTAACTTGTGAATTAATGTGCAATCACTACCAGCAAAATTTGTGGGCGATAACTCTATAAGGGGCCTACGATACTATTTGTTTCGTATCTCTCATCCGACCTCGAAAAACACTTGAAATCACAAATCAAATTAAAGTCAAAATTAATTCATGAAAAGCGGCCACAGTTACTTTTTCAGAACATTATTAAGTTCACACGATCTTTTTAGGGTTTTATACATTCCTGGAAATGGAAAAAAGAACACATTGACACCGGTGTGTCAGACCCACCATACTTGCTCCGGACACTGCGAGAGGGCTGTACAAGCAATGATCACACGCACGGCACAGCGGACACACCAGGAACCGCGGTGTTGGCCGTCGAATGGCGCTAGCTGCGCAGCATTTGTGCACCGCCGCCGTCAGTGTCAGCCAGTTTGCCGTGGCATACGGAGCTCCATCGCAGTCTTTAACACTGGTAGCATGCCGCGACAGCGTGGACGTGAACCGTATGTGCAGTTGACGGACTTTGAGCGAGGGCGTATAGTGGGCATGCGGGAGGCCGGGAGGACGTACCGCCGAATTGCTCAACACGTGGGGCGTGAGGTCTCCACAGTACATCGATGTTGTCGCCAGTGGTCGGCGGAAGGTGCACGTGCCCGTCGACCTGGGACCGGACCGCAGCGACGCACGGATGCACGCCAAGACCGTAGGATCCTACGCAGTGCCGTAGGGGACCGCACCGCCACTTCCCAGCAAATTAGGGACACTGTTGCTCCTGCGGTATCGGCGAGGACCATTCGCAACCGTCTCCATGAAGCTGGGCTACGGTCCCGCACACCGTTAGGCCGTCTTCCGCTCACGCTCCAACATCGTGCAGCCCGCCTCCAGTGGTGTCGCGACAGGCGTGAATGGAGGGACGAATGGAGACGTGTCATCTTCAGCGATGAGAGTCGCTTCTGCCTTGGTGCCAATGATGGTCGTATGCGTGTTTGGCGCCGTGCAGGTGAGCGCCACAATCAGGACTGCATACGACCGAGGCACACAGGGCCAACACCCGGCATCATGGTGTGGGGAGCGATCTCCTACACTGGCCGTACACCACTGGTGATCGTCGAGGGGACACTGAATAGTGCACGGTACATCCAAACCGTCATCGAACCCATCGTTCTACCATTCCTAGACCGGCAAGGGAACTTGCTGTTCCAACAGGTCAATGCACGTCCGCATGTATCCCGTGCCACCCAACGTGCTCTAGAAGGTGTAAGTCAACTACCCTGGCCAGCAAGATCTCCGGATCTGTCCCCCATTGAGCATGTTTGGGACTGGATGAGGCGTCGTCTCACGCGGTCTGCACGTCCAGCACGAACGCTGGTCCAACTGAGGCGCCAGGTGGAAATGGCATGGCAAGCCGTTCCACAGGACTACATCCAGCATCTCTACGATCGTCTCCATGGGAGAATAGCAGCCTGCATTGCTGCGAAAGGTGGATATACACTGTACTAGTGCCGACATTGTGCATGCTCTGTTGCCTGTGTCTATGTGCCTGTGGTTCTGTCAGTGTGATCATGTGATGTATCTGACCCTAGGAATGTGTCAATAAAGTTTCCCCTTCCTGGGACAATGAATTCACGGTGTTCTTATTTCAATTTCCAGAAGTGTATTAAGCCATTATCAAGTGTATTTGAAATTGCCAAGTATTAATACATAATATGACGGGCATTTTTTGTTTTTCATAATAGATGAGAGACAATGTTTATATGCACAGTAGAAGTGCAGAAATAATATACAACTTACGTTGTGCTGTTGAGAAGCAAGGACAAATGATACAATCAGTAGAAGTCAAGTGGATTTAAAAAAACAGTTTCACGCCCAATTAAACTGTAACCTACCATCCGACAGTTTGAAACTGTTAATTTGGTTTAGCTTAGAAAGAATCATCTGCTGTATTTCGATATTATATTGTATGTTTTCCAAATAAAATGATGATAGTAAACTATAAAATGGCAAAAGTCAAGAATATTTTAAAAAGTTCTGCGGCCAATGACGGCGCGAGAAAAGTGGCCGTGTCGTAATTATCATAAGTGTAATCAGAAAAACTGTTACCATGCTTTAGCTTGAACGAGTTACATTGTGAAGTGTTTCAGAACCACAGTTGCATGTTTTCCAGATAAAAGCTGAAAGTAATTATTTGAAATTAATAAATGTGTAAAATAATTGCCGTGAACGAGGTGACCAAGTCGGATGTAAAGGTACGATCTCTAACGAGGAAAATTTGAACCACCAGGAATTGTTGAGTGCTCTTGCATACGTAGCTGCGATGCAGTGTCAACTGCTCACAAAAGTATGTTTACAAACCACCAGCGACAGCTGCAACTTGCTGAAGATTCTTATGCGAAATTGTCAATAACAGCGTGGAGGATATACAAGAAACTGGTCCCCCATAATACGCATTTATCGTTAAGCGTCTTTTCTTTGGCTTTTTCTTCAGGTGGATGTAAATTCTCTTGTCTTTGTAAATGTCTATAAAACAGCCCTACTTCATAGTGTGAAGGATTACATAGTTTTTTTCGATATTGTGTACGTTGTGACTATCTCATATCAGGTAAGCTGCGGATGTGGATTTGTTACCTATGGACTAATGACGGCGGAATATGTAGGCTCATGATTAAACAAATTATTCATTCATGGCAACGGAAATATCAAATAAATTAATATTGTTTATCCCGCTGGTGGTTGACCGTAACAGTAATATTATTGTGCACTAGACTAAGTGCAGTTGCGAAGTGGTCAATTTCCTGTTGTGAGCCAGGGAGTAAGACGAGAATGTCATCATGTCTGTTGCACACTGTACAAGAGTTAACTTCAGAGTGATTTTTGAAGAATTTTTTCTCCAAGTGAACGACTAAAATATTTTACAGCATGCCTGCCAACGGAGATTCCACAGCTAATCCAATTCATAAAAGTTTTGGAGATTGTACTAAAGTAAAATTACTTCACCTTCAAAAAGATGAATTTCCTTTGGGATCTCTTTGTTGTTTAAATCTATCTGCAGTGTTTATTACTTGATTTTGCTTCTCTACAGCACAAGACAAGTCGTATATAATTTCTGCACCTGTACTGTAAAAATATAAGAATTGTCTCTCATCTGCTATTATAGAAAAAAACAATTGAAAAACGCTCATCATATTACATATTGAAATTTGGTAGTTTAATATTCAGTGGACAATGGCCTAATACAAAGGACGCAATTTGTCGTGTGAACTTGATACAGTTCTAAAAGAAAGTAACTAAAGCTGCTCTTCACCAATTGAAGAAGTAGCGGAATCTGCATCATCCAGAAAGTCAGAAACTAAAAATTAACTGCTTCATATAGAAGCACCAATGCTAAATTCGAAGAACGGTTAATCTTTAACTAACCTAATTCTCATGGGGTGGTAATAGTTTGCAACTTGAAGACTGTGGCAACACGATCTCAACCAGTTGATGATATTACCGCCTCCTATGTTACCAAGTTGGCGTCCTACCGTCCGTCTCTACTACATTTACGTTTATCGGAAGACCCTGGAAAGGGCAGCCCAAATGAGCCCCGTCACTGGGTAGTGACTGTTTATCTATTTCGACACTTTTTATATCGTATATCCTTTTTTATAATGTCAGAATACTCTTCGTTGTTTTCTCAGGAACCAAACTCCTAATAATTATACATCTAATACACACTATTCTCACAATATAATAAAGTGCCATGACTTCTGCCTAGGACTTTTCGCCAGAAACAATCGGCATGGCTTCCGATACTTAACTATAGGCGCCAGAGCTGTATGTAACAGTGTTCCCCACGCCTGCACAGGGTTTCATGCACCACACCAAAGCCTCTTGCGGTCATCAAGGGTATATTAGATGCTGTTTTTTATTACATTATTTTATTTTAGTGTGCATTTCGATTGTAACTGATGCTTTGTTTTTTATTCCTCTTCACATGATGTAAGATCTGAAGATGGTCTCTTAAAAGACATGTGGAATAAAAATAAACGACTTAAATGCGATCACGACGGTGTGTATTGAAATAAGCTATTCAATATAAACAGTGATAATAACGTGGGAGGGAGAAACTGACTTGAACGATGCTTTAAGAGCTGGATGCGACCGATGTCGCATGTTGTGGAAAGCCAGAGGGGCGCCGCGCGCTGTAAAGGGTGCCTTATATTTTATTCAGCCTCGCGCCGGCCGTGGTGCTGCGGGTTGCGGCGTAACGTGCAGGCAGGGGTAGCGGCGCGCCGCCTCGCAACGCATCGCATCGCATCGCATCGCCTGGTTGGCGGCTATTTGTCGGCGCTAAGCGGCTCATGTCTGCGTGGATTAGGCCGCTCCTCTCCCCTCCGCCTCCACCACCCACCACCCACCACTACCTCGTGGGTGAGTCTTCGGCGCAGCCGCTGTGGCGCCACGAATTCACTTCCCTTTTACGTAAACGACGTCGCTGCGACACTTTATAGGAAGCGCTGCGGGCGCTGAAACAGCGAAATATTAGCTGACTGCACGGAAAGCAGTTTAGAGGTGCCCGCTACTCTCTTGTCCGATGGGTCTTATATAATAGCCCATGAAAGATGCCTACCTCCTTTTTTTATGTACCGCTTTGCTCGCATATTAGCTGATGTAACAAGTAGGGAATCTCTAAGCGCCTCCTAGAGGTAGAAAATACAACGAAGGGTTGGGTAGCTTCAGGCGTCAGCGCGTAGTCTACGGGAAAAGCTATGCCACCTCTCTGGTCAGTATCGTGTCGACGATTCAGATTTCAGACACTCGAGTTGTTCTCCCAATCTAACAAGCATAAAGTAAAACTAAATTCTCAGGTTTCAAGACAATTTGTCCTAGATTTCTTCTCGGTTATAGACCTAGAAATGTTACACAACAGTGTTGTAATATTTCGTCAATTCTTCAGGACGGGTTGTAACAACAACTGTACATATAATAATTTTTTTCTTCTGATTTTCGATAAATTAGTGTAAGCAATATTTTGATTTCATTTCCTTTTCTTTTCATGTCATTATGTTAAAGAAACTGTAAGCAACTTTCGGTGTGAATATTAATATTTATGTCAAATTTGAAGCAATGTTGTAACAAAATGGAAATGTAAGAAATGTTGAAACTTTTGTAAGATGTTAAAGTTGTACTTGTGCATCTGGTCCATACGTAGGCAATGTATTAGGATATGTGGAATGTAAAGCCTTTGGTGAATACCCTGTCTGTAGGGGAGCGGTAAAAGGTGGATGGCAGGCGAGCGCGGGAAAATGCACACGGGCGCGGCACGGCATAACGGGCTCAGCAGTAGTAGTAGTCGGAGTTGGGCATCGGTCTGAGAAACACGCTCTGGATCGAGGAGGCTCTCCTGGGAAACGTGATTTCATTGAGCCTCGGATGTGCCGTTTCCCTATCCATGGCTATGTTCTTTAGGCACTAAATTGAAAAGGATTGCGACGCTAAGAAGAAGCAAAGTGCCGATACATCAAGAGCCATAGCTGTGATTGTATGTGTGCTGTGCGCCTCGCCATCTCGCCGCCCGCCAACCGCCGCATCGACACGAACAGGTTGAATCTTTTAGAATTGTATTAGTGTGGACCAGTGTTAATTTTGTTCCTGGCTGTTCAATAACAACTTAACTTTTACCAGAATTGACCTATCATTTAATTATCCTCATCACTAACCTAGACAGGGTCCTTTCCACATGTTGTGCAATCCGAGTGTCCCGATATGAAGATCTAAAGTTTATGTTAATAAGAATTACCTGCAGACCTATCTATGTTAGAATTATGTTTAAAGTACTTTGTTGTTACTGAAAATATAAGCAAAGAACAAAGGTCTGACAAAGTTGTAAGATAATTTTGAAAGTGGTTTAGTAATGAAGTTTAATTAATCTGAGACAAAAATAATGGTAGTTAAATGAGGAAGTAATAAGACAAAAAGAGTAGTAACTCATATATTGGAAATCTTGAGTACTTAATGCTTTCAATAGTTAATAGTTTCAACACAGTGATCATAACAGTTTCAGGGTCCCCCCCCCCCCCCCCAACCCCCTTTTCTTTTCTATTCTTTTAAATTCTGAAGTGTACTGAACTGATTTGACCAGCAAAGTTAAAGTTAATTTAAAACCTAAATTTATCAGCGTTTTACACCTCTTAAAATTGACATTGTATGTGTGTTTCTAAAGTGCTATTTCTAGGGTAACCTATGCCCGATTTCAGTCGGGTCAATAGACAAAACGCAGTTTGTAGTAATCATTATAGTGTAATGTCGTGTATTTATAGCTTGTCCAAATTAGTACAGAAAGGGAAAATATTAGTTCAGTAGAATTTTCTGTTTCTAAAATTTTCCATATAATGCAGTATTACTACGTGTTGTTAAGCTTGTACGTACATCCACTTGTACAAGGAAAAAACTCACTTAATGCCTAATTAGGCTGGCGACCGTATTATTAACAGTTTATTAGCATCTGCGGTGTTGTTTCTTGTCCGTCCTAACGCGTAGTTGCACTTCAGAGTTGCTTGACGTATCATTGTTGTTACTGAGTGGGTGAAAGTCTGATTTTGCCTCCATTGCGGTACACGCGGTCAACATATTTACTAAAATCCTTTCTTATAAGGTGAAGCCCGTCAACTTACCATAGTACAGGCTTTAAAGAGTTAACGTAAGCCAGAGCGTAGACGTTACAGGGTCCACTGATGATTGACACTTGGCATTGAATTGTAATGGTTTTACTTAGGCATCGTCCAACGCTTGGACTCAGTGAATTGTATGTTTTGCTTGTCACCAAAATGGGCGCCATTGTATATATTCTATAAACTGTTTACTTGAATCTACAGCCCAGTGATACTGGGTTCCAGGGGATAAACATATAGTTACATAAAATCTGATAACTTCACATGTAACTGGTAAGTTATTGGCAGTTTGCTCCCACAATTATGGCAGTCCAAATGGTTTCAAAAATGGTTCAGTTGGCTCGGATCACTATGGGACTTAACATCTGAGGTCATCAGTCCCCTAGAACTTAGAAATACGTAAACCTAACTAACCTAAAGACATCAAATACATCCAAGCCCGCGGCAGGTTTCGAACCGGCGACCGTAGCGTTCACCTGCGGCAGCTGAATAGTTGAAGGACAAGGCTAGAGGCCCATTCCTCTTCGCGGAGCCTATAGATAATGCAACGATGTACGGAGCCTTGTTGGAGCTCTGCACTAGCCACAGTTTCCTTGTGATGCTACCTTTCAACAAGAATGCGCACCACACCATTTTGTGAACGTGAGGGATCTCTTGGATCGTGTGTCATAAACCGCTGGACTGGTAGAGGTAGTTCATCGACTGTTTGGCCATCTAGAATACCAGACATTACGCCACTTGATGTTTTCTGAAGGGACTTTATCAAGGATCAAAGGTACCAGATGCCAATTCGTGATCTACCAGATCTGCACTATCGCATTAGTGCAGATATGGCAGATGTTGTGCCTGTAATGCTACAAAACTGTTGGGTAGAAGTGGAACACAAATTAGATGTCTGTCGCGCCACTAATGATGCATGTCGAGTAGTGCTAGGTTTGTAAAAAACATTTTGGATTACAACACCTGTAGAAACATACCGTCAATGTAGATCTCACTTACTACTCAAGTTATTACAGTTTATATTATTACAGTTTTTAGCTGGACACTCTGTAGTGACCATATTTCACGTGTGGGCCTTTTTTATATTGTGGCTAGTTTGATGCTGCCCACCACGAATTCCTCTCTTGTGTCAACTTCCTCAGTTCAAATAGTACTTGTTCCCTACCTCCATTATTTGTTGGATGTATTACAAACTTGTCTTGCCCTAAGATCTTTAGAACGGATGTTCTACTGTGATGTCTTCGCACATGTTCTATTCTCCCGTCACTTCCTCTTGCCACAGTTTGCAGTTTTCCTTTCTTCACTGACTCTTAAGAGAACCTCCTCATTCTACTTAATTTTCAGCATCCTCCTACAGCACCATGTCTCAAACGCCTCGATTCTCTTCTTTTCGGGTTTTCCACAATCTTTGATTCACTACCACACAATTCTGTGTTCCAAATAAATTTTATCTTCAAACTGCGGCATATGTTTCATACTAGCATACATCTTCTGGCCAGGAATTCATTCCTCGCCTATGGTAGTCTGCTACTTTTGTCCTGTTCGCCTCATCCGTCCTCTATTATGAAGTCGTCTGCGAAGTCATGCCTCCGAATTTTTAATGTGAAAACTCTCAAAGCTTTTTAAACCAAACAAACGTTATTAAAATTCTACTTCTGTATTATTATATGTATTTGCAGCCCCCTCCGGCTATAGAGCTCCGAAGTGTAGCGTGCAACATGGCGGTGTGTAAAGTTACTATCTCAGTCCGTGAGAAGCAACGTGGTGTAATCAAATTTTGAATTCTAAGACTTCATCCACATAGTGAGCACGCTCTTCTTCAGGATGAAAATTCCAGAGTACATTCTGAGTCGTCTGCAACAAGCAGACGCCTTGTGTTCATATGTGAAGATGGTATCTGTTCTTTCGGACATTTCCGAAAGAACTGATACCATAGATGACCATACAGCTCTCTTAGAATGAAATGATAATTAAATCAAGACCCTAGCTGTCGACAGGCATTGATATACATCTACGGGGACAGTTGAAAATGCGTGCCCCGACCGGGACTCGAACCCTGGATCTCCTGCGTATATGGCAGACGCTCTACCCATCTGAGCCACCGAGGGCACAGAACATAGTGCTACTGTAGGGATTTCCCTTGCACGCTCCACGTAAGACCCACATTCCCAACTTAATGTCCACACATTACATTCGTAGTGCCTCTGCCCATTACACTCATTACTCGCGGCAGACTATCTTACCGAGTCCCGTAAGAGCTCGGGCAATGCTTGTGCATCCAGCACAGAAGAAGGAGGTCAATGGCTGGTTAGCCTTAACTATGTGAAGATTGTATCTGTTCTTTCGGACATGTCCCTGCAGTCGCACTATTCTCAGTGCCCTTGGTGGCTCAGGCGGATAGAGCGTCTGCCATGTAAGCAGAAGATCCCGGGTTCGAGTCCCGGTCGGGGCACACATTTTCAACTGTCCCCGTTGAAATATATCAACGCCTGTCGACAGCTTAGGGTATTGATCTAATCATCATTCCTTGTGTTCATTGTCATCGACCATCCTTCGTACAGTATCGACTTGGAATCATCCGATTTTCAGATTAAAGAAGTCTTCGAGGATTTCCTTTGATAGCATGGAAGTGGTGCTAGCAGAGATGAGGTTGTGGCAACGTCAACAAATCAAAAAGTTCAAAAATGGCTCTGAGCACTATGGGACTCAACTGCTGTGGTCATTAGTCCCCTAGAACTTAGAACTACTTAAACCTAACTAACCTAAGGACATCACACACATCCATGCCCGAGGCAGGATTCGAACCTGCGACCGTAGCAGGCGCACGGTTCCGGACTGCGCGCCTAGAACCGCGAGACCACCGCGGCCGGCTCAAAAAGTTCGTTGGGAGAAATGTGTTCTTCTCCAGGGTGACTGTGTTGAGATATAAATACGTAGATATGAAGAATAAATATGTAGAATGTTAAAAACGTTTGTTTTATTTAAAAAGCTTTCAGAGTTTTCACATAAAAACTCGGATGCATTACTTTTCAACATGGTCTCGTATTTTGCTTCGAAGCTAGCAGAAATCCTTAATTTTGTGTGCTACGTGTTAGCAGTTCAGTGTTAAGTTAATCACTGATCTAATTACTCCCACTTACTGCATCGTTTATCGTTTTACGTAGTTGAACGTTATTTCTTGGTAGACAAATCTAATGAAAGTGTCGTGATATTCCTTAAATCTGTGCCATTGGTGCCGTTACTTTTCCTAAGACCAAACTGATAGTCGTCTACTAGTTTTATTTCCCATTTTTCTGTATATTAATATTGTTAGCAGCTTGGATGTTTGAGCTGTTAAGCTTATTGTGCAATAGTTATTTCATTTATCTCCTTTCACTGACTTCTGAATTGGTGGATATTTTCGAGAAACTTTGAAGGTCTGTCTCGAAACAGATAGATGCCACACACCATCCTGAATAATCGTTGGCCTCTCTCACCAGTGGTTTTAGAAAATCCGAAGGAATTCTGTCCATCCGTTTTGACATATTTGATCTCAAGTTTTCTCTTTTTGTTCAAATCCATAATTTGGCATGTAGAACATCTGTGACTGATTATACGCACCCATTTATGGTTAGCAACTGAACACGTATGAAATTTATTGAGAAATTCCATGATGCGTATCATAGGAAGAACTGAAATGTGGTAGACTGCGTCCTTATTATGGGCAGTACCGGCGTTGGGCTGGCGAAGCAGTCGATTGGTGTTATGAATCTTGGTGGAATCGCGCTCGGCGCAAGGAACAACTCTATTTAGTTGGGCCCACCAATACTAGTAAATCAACTATTAACTATTGTGGACAAAAACATTGGTCGTGATCTGTTCGTATATTGACCTTCCGAATTTGGGTTTGGTGGCTATATTCCAAATGTGCATGAGGTTATTTTATTGGTTGCATTTGATTGGTCAAAGTGGTCACAGTATGCTGACATTCTTAAATTAATTGTTGAAGGTAGGAGAGTCACAGTTAATGTTAAAATGCTCCAGGATTTAATAATCAGCATCGTGGTCTTGTAATATTTATATCTACTGAAGATATCATTTCTGATGAAGCATTGAGGAATTGTCTAACTTCTCTGTATGCTGAAGTTCATGCATCATTTTTCCAGTGTTCAATAATTAAAGTAGAAGACGAGGTATCGGAGGAAGTTATTGCCCGTTGCGTCGTAAATTAACGTCAATGCGGAGTAGAGCAGGTCGTGCATGGAGGTTTCGACGCATGATTGTCTGTAAGAGGATTCTCCGGAGTCGGACAGGACTCTATTATGCGACGAACAGTTATCGTCGTCAACGTCGTCGGACCCGTAGATTTGCTCAATATTTACGTGGTCGCAAACCTGTTTGCTATGCAGTTGCATGGCTAGATATTCCATTTAATGTCTGGTTTAAGTATGGTGATGGAGCTTTTCGGATTATGCAGTGAGATCTGAATGTGATACCAAGCGTATGCTTAACCAGTTGCGCGTAGAAAATGCCTTGAAGTATCGTAACCTCTGATGGTCTGTCTCGAAACAGATAGATGCTGCACACCAACCTAAATAATCACTTGCCATTTTCGCCAGCGATTTTAGAATATCAGAAGGAATGCTGTCCATCCATTTTGACGTATTTGATCTCAAGTCTTCCAAAGCAAACTCTGACTCTAATTCGGAGTCTCCTGTGTCGTCCTCACCGACGTCCATTTCTTATTCTGTCCATTATCAGCTAAGACCTCCCTCTTGCACAGGCCTTTAGTGTGCTGTTCCCAAATATCTCTGCGTCTAGCAATACAATTTCCAATGTCCATCAGTAGAATTCCCATTGCTTGCTGCCGCCAAGACTCCTTTCCTTCGTGCATCATAAGTCCTTCAGACGAACATTTCTTTTTTAGATTTCATGACAGTGCACACTTTCATAATGCAGCTTTTGTGAGGCAATGTGAGGCAATGGTTTGTGGACCGCAATATTCCTGAAATGGGATGAGGACCCTACATTCCGACCTCAAATCAGTGGAGCACCTCTCAGTCGACTATGCTCAGACACCAGCATCCAACACTGTTACCCCTTCTGGGTTCATTTCTTGAGGAACAACGTGCTGCCACTCATCCACTGGCATTCCGACACCTCACTGAATGTGTCATCAAACGATTTCAAGCCGTCAAGAGGGCGAAGGGTAGACACTCCTCAGATTAAGGTCCACTAATTGCTATTCGTATACTTCACAGAGTGTTCGTGCTTTATGGAGAATGGAGAACGCCTTCCTTTAGTTTCTGCAACCTGCCGGACGCTTGGCATTCACCACCGTTGTGACCCCGTGAAGTAACTCCCTCTCTACGAGTCCTCTTGTTACAGCAAGTTTACAATTGTTGCCCACTACCGCACGGAATCTGTAAGTAATATCGACTCAGTCTCGAATTCTCCCTCATATTCTTCCTCGATTAACGCCACACAACATCGGTCGAAACGTTAATACGTAATTGTACTATATGACACGACGTACTGTACAACACAGAATAATATTTTAAGTACCGGGTAAAAGACTGAAGTGTTATTTAGTCAAGTAGAAGTTCTACGAAGCGTTTTATGTAATAAATTAAAATTTTGTGCCGAACTGTGACTCCCATGGCACGCCCATGTGCTAAGGGATTTCACATATATTTAATAAATTCAAAAGGGTATCTCTCAACAGTCTATGGGAGTGATTCAGGACGTCCACGTTGTTACAGAGACGGAATTCTATTCTAATGCTTGTGGTACGTTGTGGCAATTACTTGCAGAGTTGCTATGGAATGCAGTGTAGGTTCTGAAGTAAAATATACTTGAGCGAGATCGTCGTGCATGATTGAGTGGTGTATTTTGTGGCTCACTGCTTCGTTAGCCATTTCATGGTGCATAAATAGTTTTAACATTTTCCCGTTATCAGCCAGATTTCAAAAATCATACATTAATAAGGTAACAACTTCGATACAAAAAACGGAATCATCGCCGCACTACAATATTCAAGGCAGAGAAAATATACACTTGACCCAATTGATTCGTATTGTCTGATTAGGTACGTAACTTATTTGACGAAGTACATCCCAGAGCAGCACGTAAGCTACGCAGCTTCGACTCAGGGAATGAGACCTGTACAGCCTCGCTTTATGCTGAACATGTCTTGAATTCCCCATAATCTGCAGTAGGTCGGTCGTCCAAATAACAGTACACCCCAGAATGACATGCATGATCCAAACATTACTTGATATCAATTTCGCGGAGTTGTAGTCGCAGTGCAGAAAGACAAAGTCCTCGAGAAAAAAGAAAGATATGGAAAAAAATAATATCAAAAGATCATGTTCCTGATCAATCGTTTAGGTATGATCGGGTCTCACAGTGTCCACGACAGTAAAAAATTTAGGTTTCAGTGGTAGTTTCGTAAATCATTTTAGTATGCCGCGCACAAACGACTTAGCTAGAGACAAAATGGAGGCTTCAGAGTATGCCATCGTACATAAGTGTTATTGGCTAGTAGGGCTCTGAAAGCTTTCACAGGTAAGGAACTGCCAGTCGGCATGAATGGGATTTGCTACGTGTACCGCAGCAGCCATTATAGTGGGAGGGCACGTTCGGGACCGCAGAGAGAAAGAGATTCCGCGCGACTGCTGCGGTCGCAGGTTCGAATCCTGCCTCGGGCATGGATGTGTGTGATGTCCTTAGGTTAGTTAGGTTTAAGTAGTTCTAAGTTCTAGGGGACTGATGACAACAGATGTTAAGTCCCATAGTGCTCAGAGCCATTTGAACCATTTAGAGAAAGAGATTGGGAAGTTCCAGAGACGGTCGCAATGCGATGCATTTCCGTAATGGGCAGCATCGGTCATTTGAAACAAAGTTACCTCTGTATGCAACACAGGAAAACGTATTTCACCGTATCAGTGTGACGAGCACAGAAATAATACGATCTCGCGTATACTCCAAATTCCCAGAACGTTACAAGCAATTCTGAATTGTATATTCAATTAAATATTGTCTGTTATCATTGGATTGCAGTACTGCTATTACTACCTTGTATCTGATACACTAATATACGAATGAACTCGTGTGTGTACTATATCCTTGATGGATTTTCAGATTAAACTACTTCTAAGTCTCTGTGAAGCGTCTAGGTGCAGTAGTTCATTATAGGAGCATTCTAGTGTAATGTGTGTACAGTCTCCAACTAGACAACGAAGAAGAGCCGAAGATTCCCCCGGCACTACATTTTGGGATTGTACCTGGGATAAACAGTAGCATCTATATCTACATTTATACTCCGCAAGCCACCCAACGGTGTGTGGCGGAGGGCACTTTACGTGCCACTGTCATTACCTCCCTCTCCTGTTCCAGTCGCGTATGGTTCGCGGGAAGAACGACAGCCGGAAAGCCTCCGTGCGCCCTCGAATCTCTCTAATTTTACATTCGTGATCTCATCGGGAGGTATAAGTAGGGGGAAGCAATATATTCGATACCTTATCCAGAAACGCACCGTCTCGAAACCTGGCGAGCAAGCTACACCGCGATGCAGAGCGCCTCTCTTGCAGAGTCTGCCACTTGAGTTTGTTAAACATCTCCGTAACGCTATCACGTTTACCAAATAACCCTGTGACGAAACGCGCCGCTCTTCCTTGGATCTTCTCTATCTCCTCTGTCAACACGACATGGTATGGATCCCACACTGATGAGCAATACTCAAGTATACGTCGAACGAGTGTTTTGTAAGCCACCTCCTTTGTTGATGGACTACATTTTCAAAGGACTCTCCCAATGAATCTCAACCTTGCACCCGCCTTACCAAAAATTAATGTTATATGATCATTCCACTTCAAATCGTTCCGTACGCATACTTCCAGATATTTTACAGAAGTAACTGCTACCAGTGTTTGTTCCACTATCATATAATCATACAATAAAGGATCATTCTTTGTATGTATTCGCAATACATTACATTTGTCTATGTTAAGGGTCAGTTGCTCCACGCTGCACCAAGTGCCTATCCGCTGCAGATCTTCCTGCACTTCGCTGCAATTTTCTAATGCTGCAACTTCTCTGTATACTACAGCATCATCCGCGAAACGCCGCATGGAACTTCCGACACTATCCACTAGGTCATTTATATATATTGTGAAAAGCAATGGTCCCATAACACTCCCCTGTGGCACGCCAGAGGTTACTTTAATGTCTGTAGACGCCTCTCCATTGAGAACAACATGCTGTGTTCTGTTTGCTGAAACCTCTTCAAACCAGCCAAACAGCTGGTCTGATATTCCGTAGGCTCTTACTTTGTTTATCAGGCGACAGTGCGGAACTGTATCGAACGCCTTCAGAAATTCATGGAAAATGGCATCTACCTAGGAGCCTGTATCTAATATTTTCTGGGTGTCGTGAACAAATAAAGCGAATTGGATCTCACACGATCGCTATTTCCGGAATCGATGTTGATTTCTACAGAGTATATTCTGGGATTCCAGAAATGACATGAAACGCGAGCAAAAAACACCTTCTAAAATTCTACAACAGATCGACGTCAGAGGTATAGGTCTATAGTTTTGCGCATCTGCTCGACGACCATTCTTGAAAACTGGAACTACCTGTGCTCTTTTCCAATCATTTGTAACATTCCGTTCCTCTAGAGACTTGCGGTACACAGCTGTTAGAAGGGGGGCAAGTTCTTTCGCGTACTCTGTGTAGGATCGAACTGGTATCCCGTCAGGTCCTGTGGACTTTGCTCTGTTGGGTGATTTCATTTGTTTTTCTATTCCTTATTTCAGCTTTACGCGTGTCATCCTCTGTTTCAATGCCATTATCATCCCAGAGTGTCTGGATATGCTGTTTCGATCCACTTACTGATTTAACGTAAGACCAGAACTTCCTAGAATTTTCTGTCAAGTCGGTACGTAGAATTTTAGTTTCGAATTCACTGAACCCTTCACGCATAGCCCTCCTTACGCCAACTTTGACATCGTTTAGCTTCTGTTTGTCTGAGAGGTTTTGGCTGCTTTTACACTTGGAGTGAAGTTCTCTTTGCTTTCGCAGTAGTTTCCTAACTTTGTTGTTGAACCACGGTGGGTTTTTGTCGTCCCTAACAGTTTTACTCCGCACGTACCTCTCTAAAACGCATTTTACGATTGCCTTGAACTTTTTCCATAAACACTCAACATGGTCAGTGTCGGGACAGATATTTTCGTTTTAATCTGTTAGGTAGTCTGAAATCTGCCTCCTATTACTCATGCTAAACTTATTATGTCGCTGGTGGTGGGGCGGTGCGGAGGGTTGAGAAATATGAACAGCGAGAAAGCGTAGAATAGTCGTGACAGACGTACTAATCTTATTCGTAAGGAAAATAAAGGAAAATGTAACATCCTGTTATCTATAGGACGTTCAGTGTTGAAGACTACATCTGGCTGGAGACACATGAAGTGAAAAGTAAATCACGAAGACCAGAAATGAATTGTAAATTCATTCTTGTCGAATACGATTCCAGTATCTTTTAGGGACTTCATCTCGCTCGTTCTGAACTGTAAGTGAGAAGTATTAATCTAGCCATGCTTCTCCATGTTGTGGTGCTACCTTTGACTGGAGAAAATAAACCAGATCTTCCTGCCTTTGACAACATGCTGAGGCTGTCCTCAAGGAAGCTATCGCAAACTGAGTACATTCGCTAAGGATCTCGTACTCTCACGGACTTGCAGGTAGTGGTGAAGGTTATGGATGTAGTAGTTTTCAACATTGCTTAACTCAATTTTGGCTCTTCTGTTGTATATAATTACAGGAAATGGAGCAGAAATATTCACCTTAAGGTCACTTGTTTCACAGCAATGCCAGGTATGAAACTATGTGGCCTAAGTTTCCTAGGTTGGCTCTACATCCAGAGGTTTTCCGCTGGGTAGCATGGCGTGACACTTTAATGGGGAAAGTGGGTATCAATCAGCTCAGAGGACTGAGCGAAGCGACCAGTATTGATAGTGCTGTCTGGCCGATAGGTGTTTGGCTGAAAGTCGAAAGCGGAGGCGTACGTGTGAGGCCGCCTGCACGCAATGTCGTCTTTATGGGCCTCCTGAACTGTGCGCTCTTGACATGTCGGGACCCGTGGCTTGTGGACGCTGCCTGCAGATTGTTGGTTTTCTTACATTTTAGAACGCGGAAGTATATTATGTCAGTGATATGTAAATAGCTAGCTGTGCCGAACAGTATTACACACTTTACAGGTGCTGTAATTTGGCGTTTGCTAAAACCATCATTATATAACAATTATCTGCAGACATTGCGTCACTATACCGTGTTAGTGACTAATGAGAGGTAGTTAGGCAGTGTATTATTTTTGGCGTGTAGAATAAAGACTTTGTACCAATTGTATGTTATCAGTTAAACAGTCGGTTTGCTACATGTTTTTGCATGCTGTTATACTGATCGTGTGCATCATGAATAGCTTTTGTTACTCATGGAATAAGACATGGATGTTTTGTGTTTCTAATACTGAACTGTTTCAGGTTATTATCTATTGTATGTTTTTCTGTCTTCTGTGTGCGAATGTGGACTGAGACTTCTGTACCAAGGAGGCATGTTTACGACAGGTTTCAAACGGGAAACAGCTGTGGTCTTCCAAAGATAAGCCATTATTCTTAATTATTACAATATTTATGGTAAACAATTGATCTTATAGATTCAATGTATTTCTGAAGTTGCCTTGCACTGGTTAGTTTCGTTATGCTTTTGTTGTTTTAATTATGATGTAAATTAATCTAAATTTTATTTAATCTGGGACTTTTGATTGAATATAATTTGTTCCTTTGATGATATTTGGTTTTGGAAACACTGTCTGCGAATCCGATGGTTGTGCCCGGTTGGTCTGATAAAGTCCAATACCTATCTGTAAGAAGCTATTTATTGATATTATAAATAAGCGTATATATGTTGTATTGGTAAGACCAGTCAATCGGGTCCATCCTTATATCCTAAGGGCCCAAATGCACGTGTTACAGGATGATCTCGGAGAAGAAAACATGAGAAGCCTCTTGTAAATCACTTTTACTTACACGGGAAAAACTTGTTCAGTTTATATAACAGTTTGTTTTGAAGCCTGAGTCACGGAAGTCCAGTGTTTCAGGTGCGCTGCCATCATACTTGCTAAAATCGTGCAGGACTCGGAAATATTCACTTTTTTCTTACTTTCTAAACGTTTCATTTATTTCTAAATAAATGACGGCCTTAATACGATTTCACTTATTATACCAAATTTAGAGACGTGAACAAGTAAACAACTTCGTTACACAAGATTTAAATGACTATTCGCTGCATAACAGGAAACAAAAAGCACATTTTGTATTACCACAAACGTGAATGACTTTGACCAGAGACATCATAATGACCAGTAAGATATGAAACTTTTTAAATGACTCAGGAGTCACATTTCCTTGCGGCAATACTCCATGAAAGAAAATATCCAATATAGATTACAATTACGGTATGTATGTATCTGTCATTATACTGTCACGTCACGGATTGGTCAGAACTGTGTGACATACAGATAGTCAGTGCAGTTATATGAATAGTTGTCTTTCTGTGCTTCACCCTTAAAGTTATAACTGTCCCTAGGCAGCGTGGGATGTACAGGTACTTTATTACGGAGATCATTGTACAGCGGAAAACGCTCCATTTTGTGACGGGCCTTGAATTTTATTGGTTTTGAAAAATTCTTTACCATAAAATTGCGGCTTTTATTCATGTGACTCTATATCGGGAGAGTGACATGTGTTCTGCCTTGTCATCCAATCACAAATGCTAATCCTGAAGCGATTTATGTAAGCTTATATAGCTAAATGCTCCGATTATCAGTGGCGCTCGCAGTGAACAATGGCTAAAGCGGTTTTTTTGTTCACGGCCGTGCTGTGAATGTAAGCTTTTGTGTGTCACGTAGAATAAAAGGTAGGCTTTTTCACTCTCCCTATTTAACGAACGGGGCATTAACAGTACATCTATGAATTTTCTTTTTCTTTGATGCATTTCCAGTGACTTCATAGTGATCTCAGCTGTGTTATTGAAACACTGTACATGAAAAACAAGAAAATGTTCCTAAACATCTTGTATGTGAAGTACATGTACATGTAATGGAATTATGATTAAAAATTAAAAGCACATCATTATGTATCAAGATCCAAACATAAAAGTTTACACAAAGATTTAAACTTCTCTTTGAAATAGTTCCATCATAAAGGGTGTTCCTGATTGCAGCTACATCCGCTGTGAGGTGGTTCCGTCCACAAAACGAGGTAAAAACCATTAAAAGAACTGTGCAGTAAGGTAGCGTGACATACAAAGTGTCAAGATAGTTGAACAAGTACAAAGTTAGTGAAGTATGGAGTAAAATACGTCATCAGTTTATCGATAAAGAGGCTAATTTCTGAATGTTTGTGGGCCAATAAAGTTATTATGAAAAATGAAGCGAGATACATATAAATATTTGTACAAAGTTAGATTGGCTGCACACTGTGGACAGCTGTATGTAACGAGACGGTACTACGAGAAAACCAGTAATTAACTGAAAGAATGAGAACCAAAAGAATACTAATAAAAATGTTTAGTGATGGAAAATCGGGATCATTTGCGACCATTGTGTTAGTGGTTGGACCTCATGGACAACAACAGGTGATAATTTATACACCTATCACTCAACATGTTGAATACCATAATAATATACTACTAAGCTCAAGATTTACTCCAGAAACTTGTCTGCATAGCAAGAAAATTTACTGATCATTCATTGACCACCAGTAAGTTTATAGCATTAAAGTTCCATTTCCATCATTTAAAACAGAAACAATACGACCGCCAGAGAAATCAGGAGTGTAGACCTATGGAATAAAGGACATCACAATTAATCAATTCTGCATTCAAGTATTTGCTAAGACGGAAAATAACTTCACACTAATTTGAAACTCGGTGGTATCGACTTGAAAGTAACAAAATTCATACTTGTGCACATGGTAAAAGATGTAGACCGACCTTAATTCCTTGCGAAAATTATTTTGGTTTTATAAAATCAAATAAATGTTAATGGTTTACATAAGTTATGGCATAGAGCCACATATGACCTTTTATCACATTCACTTACCAATGTTCTTTCAGAGTTGTCAAAATCATGCTAATAAATATTTCCACCTCTGTCAAGTTGGATAAGGAACTATGTTGTGTCAGGAATATAATTTTTTCTGCTATATTTGCCACCGTGACGTAACAGAAGCAAACACACAGAATGGCAGAAATCCCCATTCAACACAATGTATCCATGGACTCCACACGTCAGACAAGATGTGTCACATACAGTACGGATGGTTTCATCACACGTTCAAAACTCTAGTTCCTGTATACGGCCCATGTGATAGGCGACTGGTAGATACCGTTAATATTACATACACTGCCTGGAACGAAAATTGGTACACTTCGAAAGACGACGTCAATTTTGATCTGATAACGGCATATGCCATGTGGAGGAAATAAGATGTATTGATAATGGTTTGAACGTCGTCCTCAAATAGCGCAGTAGCATAGCTACTAGAGTGCCATCGGTGTCTTCCCTTTACAAGGGAATGTTCATAGCCGAAGAGCTCAGTATGGTACAGACGTGTAAAACGAGTAGGCAACCGTGCCACAGAGTTGCTTTCTACAGGAAAATTAACTCGTTTGAAAGGCGATAAATAGTGGCCTTCTGGGTGGCGAGAAAGTCGTTTCGGAGAACTGGGGCACAAGTAATACGAGGTGCGGCTAGAAAAAAACCGGACTGATGCTGGAAAAAACATTTATTTACAATTATTTACAATTTCATGTTATCTCCTTCAATGTACTCTCCTCCTCGGTCTCTACACCGCTCCATACGAATTTTCCACTGTTCATAGCAATGCTGCAGATCATTTTCGGTAAGTCCATGCATTACTTCCGTCGCTTTTTCTTTTACTGCTTCAACAGTCTCAAATCTAGTTCCTTTCAAAGCTGACTTGACTTTAGGGAAAAGAAAAAAGTCACAGGGGGCCAAATCAGGTGAGTAGGGTGGATGATCTAAGATGGGAATGTTGTGTTTTGCCAAAAACGTCTTCACTGACAACGCACTGTGAGCTGGGGCATTGTCTTGGTGAAGGATCCATGACTTTTTTCTCCACAAATCGTTCCGTTTTCTCCGTACTCGCTCACGTAGGGTAGCCAGGACGCTAATGTAGTAATGCTGATTCACTGTTTGTCCCTCTGGTACCCAATCAATGTGCACAATCCCTTTGATGTCAAAAAAAACAATCATCATTGCCTTGAATTTCGATTTTGACATTCGTGCTTTTTTTGTCGTGGAGAACCAGGAGTTTTCCAATGCATCGATTGGCGTTTAGTTTCGGGATCGTAAGTAAAAAACCACGATTCATCGCAAGTAATAACATTTTGTAAGAAGTTGGGATCACTTTCAATGTTTTCCAGGATATCAGAACAAATCATTCTTCGGCGTTCCTTCTGTTCAATTGTGAGACACTTTGGAACCATTTTTGAACACACTTTGTTCATGTTGAAACTTTCATGAAGAATCTGCCTAACACTTTCCTTGTCAACTCCTGTTAACTCAGACACTGCTCTGATTGTTAAACGGCGATCTTGTCGAACAAGTTTACCGATTTTTTCAATGTTTGCATCAGTTTTTGCTGACAATGGTCTGCCAGTGCGAGTGTCATCACTGGTGTCTTCGCGGCCATCTTTAAATCGTTTAAACCACTCAAACACTTGTGTTCGCGATAAACAATCATCGCCGTACACTTGTTGTAACATTACAAACGTTTCACTTGCAGATTTTCCTAGTTTGAAACAAAATTTGATTTTAACACGCTGTTCTTTCTGTACACTCAACATTTTCCGACGCACAGACAAAACGTCAACTACTTAAAACAGACGCCACGGGCAGACTGAGTGCAGGAGGCAGATGAAACTCGAGCAGTAGGCGGAGCGAGAGTCGCGTGACAGGCCACGCGACTTTCAGCCTTATTGCATTCGTTTTATTGTTTCACCAGTACTAGTCCGGTTTTTTTCTAGCCACACCTCGTATGTGCTGCGTCAGTTGTGCAGCGGTGCTGGTATCAGTGGTCTCGTGACCATTCTCACATGCGTAGACGAGTTTTTGATGCCCACGCAGCCCAGGCGCCCACAAGGATCGTCGTATTGTAACGACAGCAGTCGCAAATCTTACAGCTACCACAGCGCAGATGAAAGGGCTTGTGAGTTCAGACATATCAACACGAACGGTAGCGAACCGGTTATTAGCAGTGGGACAATGGACACTCACAGCCCTAGTCGGTCTTCTATTCACAGCAGAGCTTCGATGGTGCCGTCAGAGCGATGGTAATCGACTGGCGCGTCCTGGTCTTCAGCGATGAAAGCAGATTCTGTCTGTACGCATGTGATGGTCGTTTGCTCGTACAGCGTAGACATGGTAAGCGCTGTCTCGTAGAGTGCATCCGTCCAAGACACTCTGGGCCTTATAGCCTGAGCTGCGATAAGCTACAACTCCCGTTCACCTTTGGTGTTTCTGAAGGGGATGCCAGCTAGCGCAGAAATCTGTTAGTCGCCTTTCCTTTGCCCTTATTGCAACAGGAAGGTGATTTATTGTTCCAACAGGATAATGCTCGCCCACACCCGGCCCTTGGAACTCAGCGTACTCTTCCAGATGTGCAGCAACTTCCCTGCAGCCAACCGAGTACGTGTGAGGTATGCTGCGACGGGCAGTAACTCCTCCGGGTCGTCAACCAAGAGCTGTTAGAGAACAACGTGAACGGGTCGAGCAGGCGTGGTATAACGTATCCCAGACCAATACGTGCCATCTGTACGATCGACTAGATTCCAGAGTCAACGCTTGCATTGCCACCTTTGGACGCTACGTCATATGCGTGTCTCAGCATGGGTTGATACATGGTATCTCAAAACTGCTTGTGCTACTGGTCAATCAATGTAATAATTTATGTGATCCATATGCAGTCATTGTTGTATTACTATATCTTGAGTGAATTGGAAACCACTAACAGGGCGTAGTTTTTTTCCTGGCAGTGTATATAGCGACTACCTGAGTACCTGGTGTTGTATTTATTCCAATCTGCTCCCTCTCACCCCTCTCTGGCAACCTTCCCTACCTCCTCTCTTTGTGAATTTCCTACTGCTCCACTCTCTTCTGTTCAAATCCTGGTGCCTCCTCTGACCCCCCTCCCCCCCCCCCCCCACGCTCAGGATCAGGACGTCTGCTCACAGCCCTCAGTCCATCATCTGTTCTTTTGTCCTCTGCCACTGTCTCTCCTCTACGCCCATTTCTTCTTCCCCCTCTATCTCTTCCCAACTTGCAGCATTTCCTCGTCCGCCTCTTTCTGTACAATTCATCCTTCCCTTAATGTTCATTTCCTCTTGTTCTCTTTCTCTGTGGATTTCCTCTTCCACTCTCTCTGTCCTCCTCCCCCTCTCATCACTTCCTCCCCTCAATCCATCCCTCTCTCACTTATTTCTCTGTCCATCTCCTCCTGTCCACATACTCCCCTTTCTGTCCGATTTCATCACCCATCATTCTCCACCCTACCTGCGTCTATCTACTTCTACCCGCTTCAATCCCCAAGTTATTGCCCCTCTTGAATAGCAGGCTGTTTGTTCTTATACCCAAAGTATTTCTTTCCAGATAGTGGATAGTACGAAGTTTAGGGTTGTGTGTGAATTTTAAATAACAAAAATCGGATTACAGACGAACTGTGTAGATAACAATATAGTTACAAACACAATGTATTCGAATAGTTATTCTGAAATGCCAAATTAATGACAGTACAGAATAATACATATCACTGTGTATTTAGCCACAAGAAACATGTTACGTATTATGAAGCAATATTAGAACAAATCATGCTAAGAAGTTACATGCACTTATGTTTTCTTTCTTTGATGGTATCAATGAAGTAGTTCCAAATTATAAAAATAATCTTTCCTAAGCATTTATTTACACAATTAAAGTGTAGCTAGAAATCAACTCCACAGAAAATCACCCCTGAACCATTTAGAAATATAAGTAAATTGTGACTTCACACTGAAACCTGTGACCTATTACTGTTACTATTTGAGCCGTGGCGCGGCTGGCGCAAGTGTTCTCGCACTTACAATGGCATCGCTGCCATAGATTATGAGGTCACCATCTTTGCCTTCCGCGGTTCAGGCCGCTGGTCGGGTGGTTAAAGGAGAGAGAAAAGAGACAGAGGAGTGGATATTCGCAGGGTCAGATGTGCCTTGTTGACGTTTACCGTGAGTCCTTTGGTACGACGTCTGTACGCTTTGGGCAGGGTCAGCGAGAGATCCCGGCAGTGACTTGATGAGACCTCGAGTTTGGTATCGTGGTGGTGCACTGTTGTGTTTTGGGGCCTTTCTGCTGCGAGGGCATGTATAGGTTCTTGTTATTGGCCATTGAAATTGAGATGTGTCTATGGCGTGACGGAGGAAATGTGTGATGCTCGCCGCTGTTGCATGTGAAAACGCTTCGTTTCCCTTGTGTCTGTGCAGGAAATTATGTGAAGTAAATAGCTGGTACTACGGCAACGTCTTGCTCTCACCCATTTTTGAATATATTTCCGAATTACTGAATGGTGGAGATATCCCACGTGTAAAGCAAATGAAGCCATTTGCGCCATACTATGGTACTGTTTTATTCTGCTTAAACCTGTGTCAGTTATATGTGCATTTATGTGCCGTTCTTTTGTTGCAGAAGTTATAGAAGTGTGTAAACAGAGAGCTATGTGGAAATGGATGTAAAGTTGAAACCCTTCCAATAAGTGAATACACTCAGACTCTGTATTACCAAAGGTGTCTTTCGACCCTAGCACCTACCTTGGGTAATAAGTGTTATTCGGAGGTTATCATGGTACTGTAAGTGACTATTATACACAAAATTGTTAATTCTGATTATACTAATATCGAGATGTAAGATCAGTTGTGTGCCGCTGTAAATTACTATTGTGTCCTCTGTGTAGCAGCCTAGTATTGTCAGTGGCTTCAATCATTATTCCTGTCATATTTCGAGTTTTGTATTCGCGGGTTTGCTTAAGCTGACACTGTTAAGTTGAGCAGTAAGACCTATAAACAGGCAAGTCAAACTGAGTATTCTATGAGCTCAAGACAATATTCTATTACGTGGTACAATAGTTTGTTATAGGTTAGAAGTATTTTACTTGCTATTAATATTCTGCTGTTTGCTTTGTCTAACGAGGAGCTAGTTCTCTGAAGTAGTCATTTATATTTTATTAGTGTGTTACGCCTTGTGCCTTTTCATGTTAATTGTTTTTAAGAAGCTAAAAATGGCTCTGTGTATGTCGCGGGTAGCTGAAACTGACGTGTTCACGGGGGTCGCGTCCTGACAGGGTTGATAGCGGCCCTTCTTACTACGGCACATCCGGCTATCCTCATTCAGTACATTTGTCTCGCTTATATCGTTACTACATTTGTAGAGTGGAATTAGGGCTTTCTGTGATCACCTTATATGTTGAAGTTAAGTATCTCCATTGCCAGGGTGCGAACCTTCGTGGATATAGTCGTATTCTTATCTGTAAAGATTGGTAGTGTTATTCATTTGTTCTCGTCACATGTATGGTTATTTATCTTGTTATATTTAATGTCAGTAAAATGTAAGGGTTAGCTAGGTCCAGATTGGACGTTGTATTCTCCTCTTGAGGAAACAAATTTAAGTGATTTTATTCCTTTTATTAAGTAGCATTTAGATGCGTACATTTTGCCTCCATGTTTGGTGTTTTATGACTTATTACAATAAAGGTAAATTTGGCAACGGAGGGTCTCGTGTATTTATTAGTTGCAAGTGGATCCTTAGTTAACTGCAGGAACCCTATCACTATTTATTACCACATAATTTTCTCTTACACAATGCGTAATAGAAATTAAACATATCAACGCTGGTAACAACGCCGTTGGCAACTGCGATAAGTACACGCAGGATTGACCGATGATGAACATATAACATATAAAATATTTTACGTTAATGAACCAAATTCTGAATGTTATTTTCAAAATGTTTGCTGGAGTTTTTTAACAAATTAATTACTTCAAAATGGAAGGAAAAAGCAAGTGCCTACTCCTAATACTGCCGAGTGCCCCAAATTATTTATTTTACTGAACTGTTCTCCAAACAGCAAACCATTTTACATTGCTCACATAACTTTGATACAGCACTGTAACAAGCCGTCTTATACGTTTTTTCTTATAAGTTTGTTGTTACGACACTGAATCTCAGATCTAAGCATGTGGATCTGGAAGCTGTACCAAGAGATGTTACGTGGGTTAACTAATATTTGAATGAAAATCTGAAATACCGCGTTGTGGTTTGGTTATTCAGAATAAAGCAATTATCCATGCATATACAAATCTAGCTGATACTTAAACTTAACGTGGCCAGACGATGCGTCAATTACAGTGAGTATTGAATATCAACTCCGTTCAGCGTATCTGCATTGATAGCTTCCACAATGCATATCTTTATTGCACAAAATATCAGTTTATCTTGTTAGTATAACATTTGGCAGCAAACCGTGGAGCTTATTTGGGTTATTCTTGCTGCATATACATTAACAGCCATCCGAAGCTTTACTGTACGTTCGCCGCTCCAAAGACACATCTTCTCAACGTTAACGACTATCATCTCACGATGTCATATCACTTTACAACTCTATGAAACGGCTTCTCACATATACTGGCTTGTAACTGTCACTCTACTGTTGTTGTACTCTTCGATGGTCGCTAGTCGAATGAGCGTGAACTGCATCTGGCTGGCTTGGCGCACACCCAAAGCTTTTACACAGCTTTTACTTTTGTGCCCATTGACGTACCTAGCACAGAGGCACTCACACCTCCCCCCCCCCCCCCCCGGCTTTCCATCGCTAACATTATATTACTAGTACAATTTATAAATCTTATGTGTGGATCAGTAAAACAAAACATCATACGAAAGCATAATTGATTTCCAACAGTTAACTCAAAATAAAAATTTGTTTTACAGATCTCAATTAAATAAATAAAAAATACTATATGTACACGTGTAAAGAATATGTGAAACAGATGGTAGTGTTACAAGTTCGAGACAGCTTCTGCGATAAATAATTCCGGGTCTCCGTTTCTGCAGCGATTTTCCGAAGACGTTACCGATAGGTAAGTGACCTATCCAATGCGGCACCCAGGTACTTTTGACTGTAGCAACATTAGGGTACAATATCTCTGAATATTGCATACAAAAGTTGTTTACAGATATTTTGTTCAGATGGAATGCTACAACTTCTGTCTCCAGTGGGTTTCCTTTCGGAGTCCATCTCTTGAAATACTCATTTACTACAGGCACATCCTTTGCCACTATTTCAATTTCAGAAATCGAGAACTTGTGAAGTGCCATTCTGAAATTCGCCAGGCGAATCAACAAACCATGCCTCTGTATTTGAATGTAAGTAGTTTGTATTTAAAAAATTGGGAAGGCACTTTGAAACCATATAATTTTGCTGCTCACCACATCACCACAAAAAATGAGACAAATTAAAAATTAAGTACTTTATTAAGGATGTTTTAAGGGCCATATCGAGAAACTGACTGATTCTCAGACTCAACAAAGTTTGACTCTTACAAACAAGGTAACGGCCACCAGCAACTATTAATAATGCACCACATCTGAGAGCTGCTTTTGCAGTCAACAAAAAAATTTCAACTCAATGACAGGTGGAAAACCAATTACTAAGAGACTAATGACAATTTTTCTAAAATGCGCAAGTAAAGCATGCACTTCACTTATTGCCCATATGTCAGTTAATAGAAGGAATTTGGAAAACCTGATGAAGTTAATTAATCATTAGAATTAATTAATTAAACATTAGAAAGCATCATCTCGAAAATTCCCTCAAACCATTCTTAAATTTTAATGGGTGATTTTAATGCTCAATTAGGTAAAGAAAAAAATACTGAATAAACGGTGGGTGGATTTCCTGCACATAAATGGACAAACCAAATTGGCCAAAGACTTTTTGAAACACGCAAAAATTTTAACCTTAAAATCATGTCAAAACATTTTAAAAAGAACTCTTCTAAACAAAAAAAGCTGACAGACACACTAATACATTTATTGGGCAATTTGAAATCGATCATGTAGCAAATTCATATCCTAGCTACAAAGAAATTTTAAATGTCCAAGTTAGGAAAGGGGCTAATATTGATTCTGACCATTATCTAACGTGAATAAAAGTAAAAAGCCTCAAAAACTCTTCAAAACAAATATGATCCCAAAATTTCACACTGATAAAATGACACCCAAGTCGAAGTGAATCTGACAAAAACAATCCAACAATTGGCAAAGCCTAAAAAAATATGTTCATCAAAACCACACAAAATTTAATTCCGCTTCGAAAGAAACAAAAACACCCTTGCTGGAATGCGGATTGTGAAACAGCAGTTAAGTCTAGGCATGAGGAACTCAAAAACTGGAACAGTAATCAAGTCGAAAAAAAAGCACAACACCTTTCTGTGAGAAATGAAACATGTACATTAATCCGACAAGCTAAAAGAAACTACGAAAATGTGCAACTTTTAGAAATCGAAAAAGATTTCCAAAAGAGCAATACTTTTATAAAACATCCAAAACAAAATTAACTGGTTACCAACTTCAAAGTCTTTGCTTCAAAAATGAAAATGGCAGTTTGGTTCTTAACAAACTGGAAAACTGTAAGGTACTTGCTAATAATTTTGAAAAAACTATTGAACTGTCCAGAACCAGTGAATAAATTGCAACCACAGCAGATTAATAACACCAACCCTAACTCTAAAGCACCTGACGAAATCGAAATAAGTAAACAAATTAAGAGACTTATAAACAATAAAGCAGACAAGACGGTTTAATCGCAGAATTACTCAAATCAGCTGGCCCGGCAGTATAAAAGAGATCACTCAACTAATAGGACATATCTGGGAAACTGACAAAATACCCGAAGAATGGAAAACTGCCCTAATTCATCCATGGCATATAAGAGGGAATAGGACTGATGTTAATAATTATCGAGGAAGCTCTCTCCTCCCAGTCACATACAAAATTCTCTCGCAGTGTTTACCTGATCTAACCCAAGAACAGCTAGAACCTAAAATTGGTGAATACCAAGCAGGCTTTAGATCAAATATATCCTGTCTGGAACGAAGTCTTGCTTTAAAACTAAGCCTAAGACACCAAAGGATTTCTAGTAAGAATATTGTATGTACACTTGTGGATTTTAAAAAGGCTTACGACTCAGTTGATCGTGAATCTCTTTTCCAAATTTTAAAGGAACAAGAGGTAGATAACAAAACTCTAACACTGGTTAAGGAAATGTTATCCGACACTAGCAGCCACTAGGTTGACAAAACAAATAGTAGAATTCTAGGAAAACTGATGTAATGCCAAAACTAAGCCAATGAAATGGGTTGCTCCAATTAAAGAGGATCTTAAAGCAGCCGGTATAACTCAGCCAGACCTTACAGATATGAAAACATTTAGACAAAAGATATTTGATTGGAAAGTTGGTCAGAGGCAAATTAGAAGACGAACTGTAACACCGTGGTCTGATGAAAGAAACAGCCTTCATTCTGAAAGGATGAAACAATTTTGGGCACAAAGAAAGGCCAACCATCAAACGTGACATTGATGGAGTGTACCTCGTGTGGTTCTACTGGGCCCATACATGAATAATAATAATAATAATAATAATAATAATAATAATAATAATGCTACTTATGTATACAAACAGCGCAGATACCAGTTGCGAACCAACAGGATTTTCTTCAGACAATGTTTAACATTATAGCTGTTGGCTATTTGTTTCCAATAACTAGCGAAATGAACAACAAATGTAATGTAAGCGTGAATGGCAGTCTGAAGATGAATCTGTCCATTCGAAATCGGTCATGGCGCTATTTAAGTTAGTAAATAGCATTCTTCACGGTTGCTTTGATTCTGTTTTCTTTTTTGTAAGACTCGACTGGTATTTTGTATACAGCCACGATCTCAAAGATGTAAGTTTTCTGCAAAATACCAAGAAAAATGTTTTTCTTCCAAGTCCCCTCAATTAAGAAGCACTATGTTTTCTGTGTAACATTACAAGTACAAAAAAACAAGCATCAACTTTTAAACTCGTAGAATGTTGTCAATAAAAACCAATTGTCATCTGTTTTAAGTTGTGGAACTCCTAAGGGAAGCTCGGCTTAGCACAAAGGTGTTGTACCTTCTACTAATACAGCTTGGAAAGATTTCCTCCGTGGTTTGGCACCGGAATCAAGTGGAGGGGCACACAACAGAGCACCGAGGGAACAAAACCATTGAAATTGCATTATGTGATAGGAATACCCTTACAACGTTTTCCATTTCTACCCTAGATATCTTCTGGTAGTGATAGAGTGGTTCACTGGATAACTACAAATATGCAATTTCTGCATAAAATTTGAGAGACAGTTCCTGCTAGGTCATGGATAAAGCCTTTGAACAATATAGGGGAAAGAACTAAACCCGGAGGCAGGACACTGTCCCGTTTTGGTAATTTACTTTGCATGTTTTCGGAGTAACCTCTAAATAAGCGGCTGTTTAATATATTGTACAACAAGGAGATTTTCTTTATAGAGGGATCTGCGTTGACCTATTTAATTAGTACTTGCTCTGTCCAGACTTCATCGTGTGCTACATAGGGGTGTTGGTAGGATTAACATATTTTTTTTGTTCGCATATCCAGTTTTCAAACAGATGGTTAACGCAGTGACCTGGTTCACTACAGAATACGTATTATCATGTGATATACCGGATACATTCGTGTCGACACCAGTGCTGAATGCAAGAACATTAATATGGACAGATGAACATGTGACACAGAAAGAGGTACATGGTTCCAGTTCTTAAAAACGGAAAAAATAATTTAAAAAAAAAATGACGTATCAAATGCTTGCCCACGGAAAAGAAATCGCCACATTGTCCATTACAGCTTAATGATATTTCCTCGTTCTGGATATATCTGGGGCAGCACATATTAGTAGCCCCAACCTGTATTTAGTGAATTAAGCTTTACGGGAACAAGGAAAGATGTGACATCGTCATTTTATGACGTTATCACTGAATACTTCTGTAATGAGATATTTTATCATAAAATGTTGACGCAAGTTCGTTTCTTGTCTCTCTTTCGCGACCTCAGTATTAATAAATTACTCGAGAACACAATGTATTAACATACTATGTTATACATGACAGAACAGTGCGTAAGGAACCTATTCATGAAAATTCGCCATGTAATGTAGTATTATGGTTTACTTGCTTTTATGCATAAAATACAATATTTAATGACTTATGACTGGGGAATTCCAATCTTTTGTATTGCTTTAAGAGTCCTAAAACGTCAAGTGTGAGTCATAAACCAGCTTCCTGAAGATAAATATATAATATTAGTCGGAGTGTCTGGCAGAAATGTATGTACGAGCATCTGACGTAATTTCACGAAAACAATTCTCATGAAGAAACTGTGAGGAGGCAGAAATGAATGTTTGTGAAATAAGAAACATGAGACAAATAATATGACAAAAGATACGAGTAGATTCATGTTGGAAATTAATCTGAAGTTCTTGAGCTGCTGTAAATCTGTTCTTTTCAACTAATGAGAGAAACTTGAACACCACCCTTAAAAATCATTTTCGTTCAAGTTTTTGTTTTCTGTGGTGGAGCGTACTACCTGTAATTAAACAGACTCTTCTACCACTAAAAGAAAAAAAAATGGTTCTTCAATTCAGTAGCTAGTGGGGATTCCGTAGCGATTTCAGGCTTTACAAAGCCAATTTATGGATATTACGCTGAACTGTTTTTTTGGAAACATGTCTGAGCATCGATAACAGATGCTCTGGAATCACACATGCACTTCATGGCTGTCTCTGTATCTCTGGAATTTGGGACACCGTGAGTCACACAGAATGAACGTTACTGCTATAATGTTCTCAAGTAGCTATCTCGTTCCTGACTAGTGTTCCCAAACTATGGGAATGTGAGAGTATACGACAAAACGCTTTACAGTGCTCCACTATACACTGGTGCACAGTTTTCACCGTCACCGTGAATAGAATGTAGGTAACGGAAACTACATTTACCAGTTGCTTCAGGATATCACTGTTCTTCTGTTCTTCTTTGTTATAATACGTGTATTCTTTTACTGAGGAAATTGCCTATCAAACCATACTCTCAATGATAAGTCGGTCTGGAGGAGTGAGAGTAATAAAATCGCTGGCAACAACCAGACCCCTGTGGTTTTTGTATTTCATGTACACGTAAATTCAGCTGAGGTGGTGCTATTCAGTTCATGCCTGATGGCAATTCTACTTTGAATCAAAACATAACAGAATGAATGAGAGTATGAAGTTACGAACTTTTAATAAAACCTTTTGTAATATCTCACCTTGATCATAAACAAACACTTCTGAAAAATCTTCATTAGTCTTAATACTACCTTTTTTAAAAATTTTCCTTTTAATTTGTTGCCACGAGAAGAACAGTACCCTTATTTTAATAGAAATTCGGTTTCACCATTCTTAACTGAGTGGAGCTTTCATACGTGATCACCATTTTGATGTCACGCTCGTTTGGACAAGATGGAAGATGAAGAATCTGTAAAGAACTGAGTAAAGATAGGTGACTATATATGCTTTCATCTACTTGCTGACATAATAATACTGCAGCAAAGTATAATTCCAAACATCGGGAAAACAATCTTTGCATATAGTATGGAGTGTAAAAGCCATTAGTAGAGCGGATCTAAATATTTACCTCGGGATAATATTTGTAAGACCTCAATAACCGGCAACATTGAAAAGTGAGATTTATTATCGAATCCTTCGAAACACTCATTCACTTCACAAAGTGCAATAAATGCTACACTTACATGGGTGCCCAATCAGACGGCCAAACTGTCGTGTAGTGTACAACGAGTTCTTGGACAGGCAGATGTTGCAAAACGATTATTATGTACGTCAAAGTCTATAGGGCGAGCATGTAGACAGACCAAAATTCAAATGATCCAGTTGAATTGTCGTGGAGCATCGTTCGCAAGTGATTCGCGGGGATGAAGCTCCGCTCCGTTGTCCTCTTGGAGCCTGCGGGTGGAAGCAAGTAAGACAGTTTGGGATCGCATAATCTATTTTTTTTTTCTAATCTATTTGTGTGATTCTGTGCAAAAGCCGATTAACCTTTAGAGCCGGTGTCCAGCGCCGCTTGGTGTTGGCTCGGGGAAATACGAGCTCATCGCGGTTTGCAGGTCCCTCCCTATCTCTGGCCGGATTACATAACTTACAAATATTAACTCCAGCAAGCCTGCAATACATTTTCCGTAAAATTTTGCGTTAAATGGTCCAGTACACTTTATAAATAACATGGTTTGTCGAAAATCGCGTAATTGTATCGCTGCCATATTTTGGAAGAAATGGCATACTGTACACGGAGCTTGAGTGGTTTTACGAAGCAATCACATAAGAATTTCGCAGTGTCGTAACCGGCTGCGACCATCATAGTTGACAACTCCTCGGAAACTGGTTGCAACTGGCGGCTTCGGTCGTAAGATGTTCACCTACAGTTCGACAGCGTTTGGATTTTTGTGTCGTAAACACGTGGCTTTATCTACTATCAGGAGGTCACAACTGACAATAAAAAATGTTAATTGTACCAAATTGCCACGACATGCGAGAATTTCTGTTATGGTTCAATCCAGAACAAAGATCTTATTCGACAGTGAAATCAAAAACCCACTGCCTTACTACATTGGTATACATACTCTCAATCCGTGTACTTTAACGCTTTTCGAACTCCAAGTGAGTAATACCGCTACCTAGGCCCACTTCACGACGTTTTAATCTTCTAGAATGTCTTCCCCTGCTTTCTGAACACCACAATGGTTCTTCTCCGTACTTTGCAGAACGAGAACTCCTGTGAGAAATAATCTCTGTCAATGGCACGGTTTTATGCAAAACCCGGAAGTATGTCTTTCTGCATGAGACACTCACTTGGTGGTGAGTGGTTATAATTAAACTTTCGCTACCTGAGCCAGTGTAGACTGACCCTCCGTCGCTCGCGCGGATGACACTCGTCATCCACAGGACTTTCCGGCTCAGTTTTGTTAGACAGGGCAGGATTGAGATCGTGCCATTTTCAGTACCTTTCTGTTAACTCTTCAGCAGTTAGCTCCAATCATTGTTGGATTTCAATTTCGAAAGATACATTGTCTGTGAAACATTATTATAGTCTTCAGGACACCAGTCATCTGCGCGAGCTCTCCTGCCACAATCTGAGACAAAGTAAGTCTGTATTACTTTATTGCTTTCCTAGATTCAGTCGATCTTTCATGTGCCTAAATTTGGACTTATTGAAAATGATTGCTGTTACCTTCCGTGTTACCTAGTATTCTCTTTATTTTTAGATTGTGGAAGAAATGTCAAAAACAAAACAAAAAAAGAAACCTAGGACAGAGTTTAGTAGAGATCCTAATGTATGGTTGGATTGGTTCAATGAGCTTAGTGATGAAGATGCTCACAGTGATAGGGCTGACTCAGAGACTGTGGACTGTGTCCATGAAAGCGGTCATGATTCAGGAACAGAACAAGAGAATGATGAATATGAGTCACAGGAAGAAGTAACTCAAGAGGGTGCATTTCTTTTATGGAAAGACGGGATAACTAAACGGAGGAAAAATAAATATCTTGCCATTGTTAGAAGCAGATCTTATAATATTATTACGCATTTTCCTGGACCAAAAAAATCGAGCTCTTATAGAAAAGACAAAAATAAAATTCTGAATTTGTTCTTGGATGAAAACATAATAAGCATTATCGCAACATGCACTAATGTATACATCAATGAAGTTCGTCGTAAATTCTCTAGGGAAAGGGATGCTAAAGAAACAGATGCTATAGATATCAGAGCTTTCATAGGTTTGTTATATCTGTGTGGATCTTTGAGATTTTCTAGGAAGAGTATATCCAAATTGTGGCAGAACTCTAAAGGAAACGGACTTTAATCATGTTATTTTGAAACGTCCCCTTTGAACAATTATACAAGACTGTGCTTAAACTGACACACAATATTTTTAGCGCAACGCAATCTGACTTTCAATAATCCCTACAAAAGAATGGTCCTGACTAACGTTAACCTATACCTTTCACAAATCTCTTACCTACAAAAATCTTCGTTACTCGAACTACTGCAATACAGCGAGCGCCACTACTGCCAGCTAAATAAAAGATTCAAACTACGGAAGGCACTAACTACTGATAGGCATAGTTAGCAAATGAAATATTTTAATAGAGAACAAACAATGTATTTATCTTAATAGTGTTGAAAAATCATAATATACATAACAGTTCATGACATCCAGTCTTACAAATTTCCAAACTCCGCCATCTCTCTCCCTACATCCACCACTGCTGGCGGCTCACCTCCAACTGCGCAACGCTATGCGCTGTTAACATCCAGCTGCCCAACACTACAATGGCAGACAACAATGCAAACTAGCCACAGACTGCACACAGCACAGCCAGAGATTTTCATACAGAGCGCTACGTGGCGTTACCAATAAGAAAACATAAACAGCCTACTTACAATTTATGCATAAGTGAAAACCGATTCAGGTTTCTGTTGAGATGTCTTAGGTTTGACAATATCCGTGATAGTGGTGTTCGCAGAGAGACTGATAAGTTGGCTCTTATCAGAGAGGTACTTGAACTATTCACGAACACTTGCCAAAACTATTTTTCACCTAGTGAATGTCTTACTGTTGACGAATAGCTTTTGGCATTTACAGGAAACTGCCCATTCCATTCAGGCAATATATCCTTAGCAAAACAGCAAAGTATGGGTTAAAAGTATTTGCTATGGTTGATGTAAAAACAACTTACACTTTGAATTTAGAACCGTACGTCGTTAAGCAACCAAAGGGACCATGTAATGCCAGTAATTCAGCTGAAGATATTGTTCTTCGAATGGTCGACCTGTTTCAAACGTTAGAATATATTATACTGTGTACGAATATTAAATGTATTACATTTATATTTAATAAAAAATAATAAAATCAGTAATAAAAACCGTTCAAAGTATACAAGTAGACCGCTTGCTTTGTGGATGACATCTATCATCCGCGCGAGTGACCATGTCACGAATTTTCACGCGAGTAACGGAGAGTTAACTATCGTACGGATACCAAACTCTTATAGATATTGGGCGCTGCAGGATCTGTGGTTGTTAATAATATTAGTACGAACTTCCAACGAGATAGAATAATTGTTGGTCAGCAACTTCTGTTAGTCAGTGCAACGAAAATCCACCCAAAATCGCAAATTTCACGTTTTTTATATTCACTCGTTGACTAGTTTCGACCAGGGACCCATTTTGAAATCATCGTAACATGGTCAAAACGGTATTTCCGATTTTGACATGGTTACTGCATCTTCGGAAATAACATTTTGATTATCTGTTAGGTTGATGTAAAATGGGTTTCGGCTTGAAATCAGTAATCAATTGAACATAAAAAAGTGAAATTGGCAACTTTGGCTGGTTTTTCGTTAGTGTTGCGACTTACTGTAAGGCGCCGGTACTGGAACGGCTACGCTGGCTTGAAACACAAGCATCAGTGTGCATCACAGTGGCATACCGTCAAACATGAATCTGGGAAAAGTATGCAGGGCTTTATTCTTGAAACGGTTTTATCAAAACAACAGCAATACTGCTGCTGCTCTTCGTATCGATATGTTGCTCGTGAGGTCATTCGGTTACTCCATAACGCATTTGAAGAAAACCGGATCATTGTCCGAGCGTTCCAGCTGCACGAACACAAATATTACTAGAT
This sequence comes from Schistocerca nitens, assembly GCF_023898315.1. Classification (NCBI taxonomy): domain Eukaryota; kingdom Metazoa; phylum Arthropoda; class Insecta; order Orthoptera; family Acrididae; genus Schistocerca; species Schistocerca nitens. The sequence goes on along the minus strand of NC_064617.1, from coordinate 417,794,922 downwards.
TTGAGCCCTTGCGATTTGTGGTTGTTGAGTTACTTTGAGGTCAGGATTTATCAATGGGACATTAACACTCGCTGAGGATTGAAAGCGAGCATAGAGATGGAGGTAGCCAACATGCTACCGGAAGTATTTCTGGAAGGAGTAGTGGTCTCTATTGTGATTGCAGGCTGTCGTGGATGGAGATGGTTGTCACTTTGAGCAATGTTTATAACCTGGAACGAAAACATTTTACGCAATTAGCAGATTTCACCTTTTCATGTGGAAATTAAAATTTGTCTTTAGGGAGGTATGTTCCGTCTACATGAAAGGTAGTCATTTTACCACAAGCGTTTCACTTCATTTACTTCTGAAGCATCTTCAGCGGTAATTTCCTTTGTTGCTAGTCCATTTGTGTGGCTCTGGAGATGTGTTTGCTCTGTCCCATACTCCAGATGGTCGATTTCCGGCGTTTTTTCGTCCACATTAATTACACCATTTCACCTGCACTTTTGATTATGTGTTGAAGGTGTGTATGTTTACAGTAGCAATGGGGACCGAGTAAACACTCTTCCAAGAGCACACGCGTGTAGAAGCAACAATGGAAATTTCCACTCAAAATTCTTCATACATAAAAGAAGTGAAACGCGGTCGACAAAAAACAAACTGCCTTTCAATTAGGGACAAAGGTGGAGGAAATGACCATAAAATGTCTCTTTCAGTGACCTATACATTATTCCTTTTCAGCATGGCCTTGTAAATGTTTCCGCAAAGCTTCATGGACCTACGATCACTCGTTCGTTTTGGGGACCATCTCAAGTGGCGGAAGTTTAAAAAGAATCACCCTGTACATGTTCAAAACCATGTACAATCCTAGCATTCTACCCAGGTACCAAAGCTTATTTCCGAATTAGCCCAACGGCACGCTATACGGCAGATTTTAAGGATGAGTCACGTTGTGGGATTTGCCTGTATAGTTAAGCAGACAACAGTATTTGTAATTGCACGAAGAAAGGTTTGTTCTGCAATGTTAAAGTTAGTTTTCCCAATGTCCTAAATACAATTTGGCAGCTGTTCAGACTATAGCCAGATTCATCTACAAATATTTTCAAGATTTAGTGAAGATCTCCTTGTGAGTCTTACACTTTGAGTCTATTTTTCTTAGCAGTACCTTGTTAAGCAAGATGAAATGTTAAGCGCAGATGACTATAAAGTGTGTAATGAGCCAACTTCGCTGTGAATACGTATTCGTTCGCGGGCGAGGCACGGAGGATGCAACAGATACTGAGCGTCATGAAGACATCGCATGTATGGGGGCCAATATTTTACCGCGATACGCGCTCCACTAAATTCGCCTGTGGTACTTTGCACGCCAAACGGCGGTAAGCTGGCGAAGCGTCACGGAGACGGGGGGACGTATGTTAGTGGAATGGCTGCTGTGTGAACATTTTCTGGAGTAGCTTCCGAAAACGCTGCTCACAGCGAACATTTTACAGATTAAGGGCAGTTTTTATCACTGTTCTGAGAATTAATTATGCAGGCACAAGCAAGCAAGGGCGCAGAGAGGAAATGAAGTGGCTCGAAATTTCCTAATTTGTTCCTTTTGGTATTTAATTAGTTAAGAAAATTCGCGCAAAGAAGATTTGGCTGACGGCGTGGTGCATATTTCATTCGGGCAACATTACTTAATTAATCACATAGTGCCAACTTGTTGCATGGCAGGTGTGAGGATAAAAAATGTGTCACAGAAAAAAAGCGCCGAATGTCCTTTAGAAACTTTTGCCTTACCAGTCGTAGCCTCCGTTTGTCAAATAACGCGTTTCATTGATTTTGATGCTATGAAAGCGAATTTAAAAATGCTAGTAGGTCTCATAAGTAATATATATTAAGGTGGTATTGAATTCTATATTACGCACCTGACGCGTTTTGGGCATTGCCCATCATTACACGACCTGATAGCAACTAACAAGAAGAAGTGTGAATAACATCACATAATACAGCTTCACCAAAGAATTGAGGTTATATAAATCTCAAATGAAATTAATTTTACACGATTTTGAAGTACATAAGTACATACCATCTAATACCAATATATGCCTTGAGAAGGACGTTGATTAATGTTCGTATACAAGATGTAGACCAAATCAGTAGCTAATTGACTTTCTTGCACATCAGTGCTGTTTGAGCTTTTATTATTTTATTTTAACATTTCCATTTTACACATCATCCGAAGTGCTGCGTGTAGTGATAAGAGCTTACGTTATTGCTCCGTTAACGGTGCCTTGACACTATATCCATAGTCAGCTACTGATTAGGTCTGCTTCTAGTATACGACAGCACATGTTTTGCTACACATTTGCACGGACACTATTCAACGTCCTTCTAAATGCATATAATGGTAACGCTGTATTGCATGATACTGTTTGCACTTCTCTTCATTATTTGTTACCAGTTCATCTGATGACTGGATTCTCTACTGTTCCAATCTCGTATGGCACGCGGAGGGAACAAACACGTATATCTTCCCGTACGAACTCTGATTTCCCTTATTTTATCGTGGTGATCGTTTCTCACTATATAGGTCAGTGTCAACAAAATATTTTCTCATTCGGAGGCGAAATTTGGTGACTGGAATTTCGTGAGAAGATTCCGTCGCAACGAAAAACGCCTTTCTTTTAATGATGTCCAGCCCAAATCCTGTATCATTTCTGTGACACACTCTCCGATATTTCGCGATAATACAAAACGTGCTGCCCTTCTCTGAACTTTTTCGATGTACTCGGTCAGTCCTATCTGGTAAGGATTCCACACCGATTAGCAGTATTCTAAAAGAGGACGGAAAAGCATAGTCTAGGCAGTCTCCTTAGCAGATCTGTTACATTTTCTAAGTGCCCTGCCAATAAAACGCAGGCTTTGGCTATGCCCGAAACGCGTTATAATAACGATAAAGGATGTAGTACCAGTTGGATCTCTATTACTTATGCGAATTGCTAGCATTTTTGAATTCACTTTCATAGTTAGAGTTATTAAGATCGCACACATCTACCAGAGTACAAGCCTGATTTAGAATTTGATTTTGATGCGTCCCCGTTGTTTCTTAATTGAATGAAACGTAATATGTTATGCGTGGTAGCAAAGGCGATTCTAAAATTAAAAAAAACTCATTTTCTTCTATGATTTCACATCAGATTATGTTTTTGTTTACTCATCAAGTTTTCAGAGTCTAAAAGCGCGTATTGCGAAATATTTATAGTGTGAACTCAAGAACAATATCTTTTTTTCCAAACAACAGTGAATCTGATGGTATCAATACTCGAAGTACGAATATTTTTCTGAAGGAGATAGAACTGTATGAGTTATTCAGGAACACAAATTTTCAATAACTTAACAGTAACTATAAAAAGTTAAACTGCTTCTAAAATTCAATCTAAGGATTTTTTTGTGGTCACTACTTGTACTCCCTTGATGAATTAAATCGATATGCCTATATATATACACTCCTGGAAATGGAAAAAAGAACACATTGACACCGGTGTGTCAGACCCACCATACTTGCTCCGGACACTGCGAGAGGGCTGTACAAGCAATGATCACACGCACGGCACAGCGGACACACCAGGAACCGCGGTGTTGGCCGTCGAATGGCGCTAGCTGCGCAGCATTTGTGCACCGCCGCCGTCAGTGTCAGCCAGTTTGCCGTGGCATACGGAGCTCCATCGCAGTCTTTAACACTGGTAGCATGCCGCGACAGCGTGGACGTGAACCGTATGTGCAGTTGACGGACTTTGAGCGAGGGCGTATAGTGGGCATGCGGGAGGCCGGGTGGACGTACCGCCGAATTGCTCAACACGTGGGGCGTGAGGTCTCCACAGTACATCGATGTTGTCGCCAGTGGTCGGCGGAAGGTGCACGTGCCCGTCGACCTGGTACCGGACCGCAGCGACGCACGGATGCACGCCAAGACCGTAGGATCCTACGCAGTGCCGTAGGGGACCGCACCGCCACTTCCCAGCAAATTAGGGACACTGTTGCTCCTGGAGTATCGGCGAGGACCATTCGCAACCGTCTCCATGAAGCTGGGCTACGGTCCCGCACACCGTTAGGCCGTCTTCCGCTCACGCCCCAACATCGTGCAGCCCGCCTCCAGTGGTGTCGCGACAGGCGTGAATGGAGGGACGAATGGAGACGTGTCGTCTTCAGCGATGAGAGTCGCTTCTGTCTTGGTGCCAATGATGGTCGTATGCGTGTTTGGCGCCGTGCAGGTGAGCGCCACAATCAGGACTGCATACGACCGAGGCACACAGGGCCAACACCCGGCATCATGGTGTGGGGAGCGATCTCCTACACTGGCCGTACACCACTGGTGACCGTCGAGGGGACACTGAATAGTGCACGGTACATCCAAACCGTCATCGAACCCATCGTTCTACCATTTCTAGACTGGCAAGGGAACTTGCTGTTCCAACAGGATAATGCACGTCCGCATGTATCCCGTGCCACCCAACGTGCTCTAGAAGGTGTAAGTCAACTACAGCAAATATTGCTGACACGCTGCAATATGTTAAAGATTTGTAAGTCAACTACCCTGGCCAGCAAGATCTCCGGATCTGTCCCCCATTGAGCATGTTTGGGACTGGATGAGGCGTCGTCTCACGCGGTCTGCACGTCCAGCACGAACGCTGGTCCAACTGAGGCGCCAGGTGGAAATGGCATGGCAAGCCGTTCCACAGCACTACCTCCAGCATCTCTACGATCGTCTCCATGGGAGAATAGCAGCCTGCATTGCTGCGAAAGGTGGATATACACTGTACTAGTGCCGACATTGTGCATGCTCTGTTGCCTGTGTCTATGTGCCTGTGGTTCTGTCAGTGTGATCATGTGATGTATCTGACCCCAGGAATGTATCAATAAAGTTTCCCCTTCCTGGGACAATGAATTCACGGTGTTCTTATTGCAATTTCCAGGAGTGTATTATTTACAATAAAGAATATGTAAGTATATAATGCGACAAGGAAGAGGAAGATTATGTCTCGCTCTTGCTGACGATACTACAATAATTTCGAAGGACAAAACATATGGAAAGATAATGATAGAAGGACTTCACAAAATTGAAGCTGAAGCCGGGTTACAGATGTCGTATGAAAAAACGGAATAAACGGAACATAAACACGACCGAAAAAAAATACATACACATACCACACGGGAACATTACAGGAGTTGATAGGTTCAAGTACACTGACGGAAAAAAATAGTACACTGGACAGACGAGGCTGATTTTGACCCGATAGCGGAACATGCCACCTAAAGGATAGTAAAGGCAGTGATAATATTTCAACCTCGTCTGTCAGCATACAGTGTAATGGCAGAGGTACCAACGCGCCATCTGTCTCTTCAGAGGCGCTCCTCGTTCCGTAGTTTGCAGGTCGGCAAGATTCAGAGAACCTGTGTCCATTGCAGCCCGGGAAGCAACGGGAAAGGTTCATTGATCAATGGATTAAGTCGTAATTTTCCTGAGCAGGCATCACTAGAACATTCTGGAGTTCACACAGTATATTATTTGCTCTACCTGCTCTCAGCCCCGGAAAAAGTTGACGAATAACCCTGATAAATAATCCCGAATGACATTATGAAAAGAAAATAAGCTTTTCAATTTTTGTTTCAGCTTTTCTATAAGGCATAAGATACTACGTTTATTTGAAGTACGAAACAACTGGGACGCGTGAAAGTGACAAACGGAAGCAACTACAGACAAGCTAAAAGTTTCTGAAGACTATTCCGCGCTTCTTTGTGTGGGACAATTTTCTTTTTACATCAGCGACGCCACAAGCTGGCACAATGTGAGTAATTAAGTACTGTTGCCCGAATGAAATATGCACCGCACTGTCTGGTATGATTTTTTTTTCGTGACAGAATAAATTACTATTAATCACACCAGATTTGTCGGAGAACAGCAGCAACATGTGTAATTGATCCAGCTTTAAGAAATTCTATTACCTTTTAGCGGAAAATTCGTGCGGTACTCTCCGACGTTAGAAAGTCGTGGTGTTCCGTTCGGAGCAGGAGGCGGCTGTCTTTTCTCATTCGCGATATCGAAAATTACTAAAAAATGAAGAGAATTTTTTTTTTCGGAGGAAACCCGCGCGGAGAAAACAGACAGAAGTTACATGAAAGAAACCTAAGGGACCAACTAATTGGATTTGTACGAACATATAAACGGAACTGAAAGAACTTGGAATAAATACTATAACGATGTCGTCACGACAGCCTCCTGTTCCGACAGAACACACGCTGGATCATAAGCTGCATAAATCTTTTAAACAGGAAAGATTATCACAAGTATAATTAATGAAAATAAGGTTGAGAGATTTTCTTTGAAATTAAATAAACTTCAAGGCTTCAAGTATTATATTATGAAACGGAAACTTACATTAACATGGCCACCCAATGTGGCGGTGGAGCGAATTTTCATGATACACATTCTCGCTTGTTTGTGGCTACATATATTTTTAATCACTTAAACTCTTAAATTTACAATAAAATGATTATATCAGTATGGAGCACAATACTTTTGCGTCCGACTCGCAACACATTCACAGAAGAACAGCTAGAGAGCGGCGCGGCTCCCTGCAGAAGTAAAAATTGGCAATTGTTATTTTGAAACATAGGTGCATCGTTTTTTTTACTGATCGATAGCAGCGTATAACAGTTTATAGCTATCGTGATATTCTGCGCTTTTCAGGAGCGCGGCAAAGATATCTGGTTACAACATTCATTGGTATATGTTAAAAGTTCGCACATACTGACGCGAATACAGAAAAAAAAACTTTTACATGTTAAAAATCGCAGTGATAAAGGCTGTACTGTCACAACTGTCAGGGAAATCGTTTTTAATAGAGAATGCTCACAGCCAGAAGGTTCAGTGTGGTGCGGACTTGTGAAGCAAGTAGGCAGCCGTGCCACAGAGAGGCACTCGTGCTTCCGACAGCCAACTGAGTGAGTCTGAAAGACGTCAACATTCGGCCTTCCGAGTGGCGGGACGGTCCTTTCTGAGAATTGCCACACAAGTAGGACGTATTATGTCAGTTGTGCAACGGCGCTGGTATCAGTGGCCTGGTGAACATTATCACATGCGTAGACGACGTTTTGGAATTCAACTGACAAGGGAGCTTGTGAACCCAAATGTGCCAGCATTAAATGTAGCTAACTGTGTAAGTAGGCTGTTTATGTGTTTGTATGTTGGCAGCGCTATGTAGCTCTCTGCATTAATAACTCTGACAGTGCTGTGCGCACTCTGTAAGAGACTCTGCTGCTGGTCGGACTTGTAGTTGAAAGTTAACAGCCAGCACTGATGGCAGTTGGAGGTGAATAGCCAGCAGTGATGGAGGTTGGATGCTGATAGTTGGCAGTGATGGAGGTTAGAAGCCTCAAGTGTTAGCGCGAGCGGACTGTCTACACGTGTGTCTGTCATGGAAAATTAATTTTGTCAACGATTATATAATTTTAGGATCTGGATGTCACAGACGATTATACATATTTTTTTAACTGGTTGTCACTTGATTAAGACAAAATTTCGTAAAAACATTGTTTGCTCTGTTACAAAATCTTTTTTTTGCTAACCACATGCCTATTAGCAGATATAGCCTTCAGTAGTTAGAATCTTTCATTTAGCTGGCTGTATTGGCGCTTGCTGTATTGCAATACTTCGTGTAATGAAGATTTTTGTAAGTGACTTATGAAATGAATGGGTTATAGTTAGGATTTCTACTAATTCAGGGCCATTCTTTTGAGTTAATTTTGAAGTAGTCAGATCGCGTTATCCTTGAATATTGTGAGTATTTAATGTATAGGAAAAGTCTGAGTTCTGTTAGTCAGGGCAAATTCAGTAGGTCAGTGTTGAAAAAATAAAGACAAGCAAAGTGACAGTACGTTCTGTTTCACTCAGCTGTTTAAGCAGGTTCACTTGTATTCAATTTCACTCAGCAGTTGAAGTAAAAACTGTGGTGTCACCGCCAGACACCACACTTGCTAGGTAGTAGCCTGTAAATCGGCCGCGGTCCGGTAGTATACGTAGGAGCCGCGTGTCGCCACTGTCAGTGATTGCAGACCGAGCGCCGCCACACGGCAGGTCTAGAGAGACATCCTAGCACTCGCCCAATTGTACAGCCGACTTTGCTAGCGATGGTTCACTGACAAATTACGCTCTCATTTGCCGAGACGATAGTTAGCATAGCCTTCAGCTACGTCATTTGCTACGACCTAGCAAGGCGCCATTATCATTTGTTATTTATCTTGGGATGCATGTACAGTCAGACCGATGTTCACCAATTATGGATTAAAGTTAAGTATTCCAGCAGCTACGTACTTTTCTTGATAGTACCTGTTCCAGACCTCACGCCAGCCTGCGTGATCTTAAACGCGTGCCTTTCGGCTTCCTCCAAACCCCGTGAATTGGCTCCTGCCAATCCACAACAAAAACTATTACGTTTAAACTGGTTGTTAACAGTGGCACTACGGGTACGTACACCTCTAGTTCATCTTCCACTCACACCGCAACATCGTCGTGCACGTCACGATTGGTGCCGTCAGAGGGTCCCTTAAAAGATGGACTGGCGCCTCGTGGTCTTTAGCGATGAAAGTTGGTTCTGCTTGCACGCAAGTGATGATCGTTTCCACATACGACGTACACCTGGTGAGCGGTGCCTCATAGAGTGCATTCGTCAAAGACAAACTGGCCCAACCCTCGGCCTTAAGAGGTACCGTCAGCTACAACCCTTGCTCAACTTTAGTGTTGCTGAACGGGACGCTAACTAGCACTCGGTACAAGCAAAATATTGTCACACTCTTTTCCTTTGCCCTTCTTGCAACGGGAAGGTGAAGCATTGCTTCAACAGGATAAAGCTGGCGCACACCTGGCCCTTGAAACTCAACGTGCTCTGCAAGACGTGCAGCTACTTTCGTGATCAGCACGAATTCCGGACTTGTCTCAAATCAATTACGTGTGGGTTACGATGGGATGAGAAGTAACTAGTGCGAGTGGTCAACCAACAACTCTTAGACAACTACTACGTGAACAGGTGGAGCAGGCGAGGTATAACGTATCCCAGACCAGTACTCGTCATCTGTACGATCGACTGGATGCCAGAGTCAACGCCTGAATTGCCGCCCGTGGAGGTAAACCCAAGTACTCATAGCGTGGGACGACACCTGGTATATCATAATCGCTTGTGATATTGATCTGTAAATGTAATCATTTCATGTGCTCTGTATGCACTGTTCCAACAACAAATCTTGAATGATGTGGAAACATAATAAATAGTGTACAATCTTTATTCTGACACTGTATTTGGAGGAACGGATACATGAAAAGCGTTAGATAGCAGCTCAAAAGAAGAAATATCAAATAAAATGGAATTAGCATACCATCTCACCCCAAACCGGTACAATAAAATATCGGTGTGTTTCCAAGCAAAAATTATGCTCTACGCAACAATAATTAAACCAGAAGTACTACACCGATCTGAAGTCCTAACCGTGAATGAAAGCGGCGAACATGAAGAACTGGAAAACTTTTTTTTCTTTTTTTTTTTGGTCATCAGTCTACTGACTGGTTTGATGCGGCCCGCCACGAATTCCGTTCCTGTGCTATCCTCTTCATCTCAGAGTAGCACTTGCAACCTACGTCCTCAATTATTTGCTTGACGTATTCCAATCTCTGTCTTCCTCTACAGTTTTTGCCCTCTACAGCTCCCTCTAGTACCATGGAAGTCATTCCCTCATGTCTTAGCAGATGTCCTATCATCCTGTCCCTTCTCCTTATCAGTGTTTTCCACATATTCCTTTCCTCTCCGATTCTGCATAGAACCTCCTCATTCCTTACCTTATCAGTCCACCTAATTTTCAATATTCGTCTATAGCACCACATCTCAAATGCTTCGATTCTCTTCTGTTCCGGTTTTCCCACAGTCCATGTTTCACTACCATACAATGCTGTACTCCAGACGTACATCCTCCGAAATTTCTTCCTCAAATGAAGGCCGGTATTTGATATTAGTAGACTTCTCTTGGCCAGAAATGTCTTTTTTGCCTCCTTGCTCCGTCCGTCATTGGTTATTTTACTTAACTTCACTGACTTCGTGACCATCAATCCTGATGTTAAGTTTCACGCTGTTCTCATTTCTACTACTTCTCATTACCTTCGTCTTTCTCCGGTTTACTCTCAAACCATACTGTGTACTCATTAGACTGTTCATTCCGTTCAGCAGATCATTTAATTCTTCTTCACTTTCACTCAGGATAGCAATGTCATCAGCGAATCGTATAACTGATATCCTTTCACCTTGTATTTTAATTCCACTCCTGAACCTTTCTTTTATTTCCATCATTGCTTCCTCGATGTCCAGACTGAAGAGTAGGGGCGAAAGGCTACCGCCTTGTCTTACACCCTTCTTAATACGAGCACTTCGTTCTTGATCGTCCACTCTTATTATTCCCTCTTGGTTGTTGTACATATTGTATATGACCCGTCTCTCCCTATAGCTTACCCCTACTTTTTTCAGAATCTCGAACAGCTTGCACCAGTTTATATTGTCGAACGCTTTTTACAGGTCGACAAATCCTATGAAAGTGTCTTGATTTTTCTTTAGCCTTGCTTCCATTATTAGCCGCAACGTCAGAATTGCCTCTCTCGTCCCTTTACTTTTCCTAAAGCCAAACTGTTCGTCACCTAGCGCATTCTCAATTTTCTTTTCCATTCTTCTGTATCTTATTCTTGTAAGCAGCTTCTATGCATGAGCTGTTAAGCTGATTGTGCGATAATTCTCGCACTTGTCAGCTCTAGCCGTCTTCGGAATTGTGTGGATGATGCTTTTCCGAAAGTCAGATGGTATGTCGCCAGACTCATATATTCTACACACCAACGTGAATAGTCGTTTTGTTGCCACTTCCCCCAATGATTCTAGAAATTCTGATGGAATGTTATCTATCCCTTTTGCCTTATTTGACCGTAAGTTCTCCAAAGCTCTTTTAAATTCAGATTCTAATACTGGATCCCCTATCTCTTCTAAATCGACTCCTGTTTCTTCTTCTATCACATCAGACAAATCTTCACCCTCATAGAGGATTTCACTGTATTCTTTCCATCTATTTGCTCTCTCCTCTGCATTTAACAGTGGAATTCCCGTTGCGCTCTTCATGTTATAACCCTTGATTTTAATGTTACCAAAGATTGTTTTGACTTTCCTGTATGCTGAGTCTGTCCTTCCGACAATCATATCTTTTTCGATGTCTTCACATTTTTGCTGCAGCCATTTCGTCTTAGCTTCCCTGCACTTTCTATTTATTTCATTTCTCAGCGACTTGTATTTCTGCATTCCTGATTTTCCCGGAACATGTTTGTACTTCCTCCTTTCATCAATCAACTGAAGTATTTCTTCTGTTACCCATGGTTTCTTCGCAGCTAACCTCTTTGTACCTATGTTTTTCTTCCCAACTTCTGTGATGGCCCTTTTTAGAGATGTCCATTCCTCTTCAACTGTACTGCCTACTGCGCCATTCCTTATTGCTGTATCTATAGCGTTAGAGAACTTCAAACGTATCTCGTCATTACTTAGTACTTCCGTATCCCACTTCTTTGCGTATTGATTCTTCCTGACTAATGTCTTGAACTTCAGCCTACTCTTCATCACTACTACATTGTGATCTGAGTCTATATCTGCTCCTGGGTACGCCTTACAATCCAGTATCTGATTTCGGAATCTCTGTCTGACCATGATGTAATCTAATTGAAATCTTCCCGTATCTCCCGGCCTTTTCCAAGTATACCTCCTCCTCTTGTGATTCTTGAACAGGGTATTTGCTATTACTAGCTGAAAATTGTTACAGAAATCAATTAGTCTTTCTCCTCTTTCATTCCTCGTCCCAAGCCCATATTCTCCTGTACACTTTTCTTCTACTCCTTCCCCTACAACTGCATTCCAGTCGCCCATGACTATTAGATTTTTGTCCCCCTTTACATACTGCATTACCCTTTCAATATCCTCATACACTTTCTCTATCTGTTCATTTTCAGCTTGCGACGTCGGCATGCATACCTGAACTATCGTTGTCGGTGTTGGCCTGCTGTCGATTCTGATTAGAACAACCCGGTCACTGAACTGTTCACAGTAACACACCCTCTGCCCTACCTTCCTATTCATAACGAATCCTACACCTGTTATACCATTTTCTGCTGCTGTTGATATTACCCGATACTAATCTGACCAGAAATCCTTGTCTTCCTTCCACTTCACTTCACTGACCCCTACTATATCTAGATTGATCCTTTGCATTTCCCTTTTCTGATTTTCTAGTTTCCCTACCTTGTTCAAGCTTCTGACATTCCACGCCCAGACTCGTAGAACGTTATGCTTTCGTTGATTATTCAATCTTTTCTCATGGTAACCTCCCCCTTGGCAGTCCCCTCTCGGAGATCCGAATGGGGGACTATTCCGGAATCTTTTGCCAATGGAGAGATCATCATGACACTTCTTCAATTACAGGCCACATGTCCTCTGGATACCCGTTACGTGTCTTTAATGGAGTGGTTTCCATTGCCTTCTGTATCCTCATGTCATTGATCATTGCTGATTCTTCCGCCTTTAGGGACAAGTTCCCACCTCTAGGACAAGAGAGTGCCCTGAAACTCTATCCGTTCCTCCGCACTCTTTGACAAGGCCGTTGGCAGAATGACGCTGAGGAACGCCATCAGTCACAGAATGAATAAGTTCTATGAAGATGCGAAGAAAAGGAGTGTACGAAAGTCTTGGATTCGAAGAGGTCTACAATTTTTGAAACTGTGTGATAATGAATAATGTGAAACAACCTAAGTGCTACGTAAAATCTTACTTCTGCACATTTTCAGAGCAGTTATGAGATGTAGGTAAGTGCTGTACACTGACTTTCTCTTTGATAGAATTGTTTAAGTATTATTAAATGCACTTCAGTAAATTTTACATAACATATTTCATGAAACATTGGTTATTACGTCTTATATGAAAATGTTAGATGTTTTTATTCCTATTCCTAAACTGTGAGGTCCATCTCATTCAGGATCTGGAAGAGACATTAGCATATCACTTTTCATTGCAAATATTTATCACGAATTCTTCTTTTGTGTCATGTTCTACATCCTTTAGGATCTCTTCAGTATGTGTCTAGTCAAAAGTCCTGGTAATATACTCTAATCACGTCGAAACTAAGTGACAGAAAATATACAAATTTTTTCGTCATTCTCGTGCTTTCAGACCAACATATAGGGTGTGTCAAAGTCTTTAGATCAAACGTCTAGGTGTGATAAGTCAAGTCGTGCTGAATATCACATTACACGACCTTGTGAATTGCTAATGTCCCGGAGAGTCAGGAGGACGTACGTCCTCTCCGGCGTGGGTATGCCTTGTGTGTTGCCAATCGTCCAGTCATCTGCTGCGTATCAAAGAGTTCCCAGCGAAATTAAAGACCCTGTGTCCCTTCTAAAATACGTTTCTGCGTTTATAAACACTCATTCTTAAGGTTCTCTTGTTAAAAATAACTCTGTCAAGTTACTGGAGTAAGCGATTCGCAAACGTGGTTAGTGTACCATGCTAGGTAGGTGAATTATCGTCGTCTAAGAGCTGACGAATACTAAAGGATGCCTGGCGTCGCTGGGAAGCTTCAGCGATATTTAGTTTGTTATCAAAAGTTATTCCCCATAACTTGATTTATCACTCCTAAACGTGTGGCGAAAATATTTTAAACACGTTGTATAGAGAGAAAGATCTTTACCTACTTTTTGTAGGTGAGGAAGAGCTAAAAGTAAGTCCTTGTTAAAAATACTGTAGTTGGAGGTCTTACGAATACTGAAGAATCAGTTAGGAGTGAAAGACTTATCGTAGTTGATTATTAGCATGGCGTTCGTTTTTACAAGATGTAGGAGAATCTTCGTGGTCGCATATATTTGCGTACGTTTAGTTCAGAAAAGCTACATAACACACTCAACGGAGAATATTTTTCACGGGATTTGTACTAAATTGACGTTTATCACTGTTTCTGACGGTATTTGAGAAACAAAAGCTTTTTAGTACATAACAATGACGAGATAGCGCTTACTTAACTTAGATACAATGTTTAGAGCGACTACAACAGATTTGCTGTGCTGCATATTATTTTGTAACGCATTTTACAGTGCCATTTTATGGCAAGTGTGAAATGCGTTTCTTAATCTGATTGTAGCTCTTTCTGTCCTACGTTATTCCCGTTTATCGGTTATATGATGAAATACCACTTGCTTGTCACTGAAAATGCTTTCCAGCTGCTGTTTCCTTCACCCCAACGAAATGTATTACTTTTGAGAGCGTTTCGAATAAACCTGCTGACACACGTACTTCTGGTTTCACTTATAAAATTGAATTGAATTGATGCTGTGTCTCATATATTTATGTCTTAATAGAATCGGTGTTTGGCGAAACCGTATTTCCGAACTAAATCAGCTAATGTTTGTTGGTACGGCAGTTTTGGTTATCTTCGTGACTATCTGGCACTCACTCTATCATATCAAAGACGGACAATGTAGTAAATGCCTTAGTGCCGAATAACGCTCTCATTTTTTGTGAATATGTTTAATAATGAATAACCTTCCTTCGAATGAGTGTCACTTTAGGAATTAATTTTTATTTATGCACTACAGTGACATTTATTGACATCGTAACATGAGTGGTAGTCTTAATAGTCACAACACGAATGTAGTTGAGTGGTAATGTTCTGAGTGTTGTGTGTCTACAGTACGTCAATGTAAGCAAGATACGCCCATGTTATTTCTACGGATTTTTATGTTGTAGTAGTACTAGAAACACAGCATGACATTCAGCCATTATTGTTGGCGCTTGAGATGGGCAATATGGAGGTTAGAAGCATCCATGAATAATTTTCTGGAACAATTGAGCTTAAATAGTAATAAAACTTCCCTTATCCATTAGTTAAGACAATTAGTCATCGGATCAAATAATTTTCAATAACTAATTCAATAATGAAACACATTAACAGGATTTTATCAACCAAAGAATAATTAGTCTTACTGACCAAGTGATTATTGAATGAGTATCGTGTGCACGTGTCAGTAAGCATCAGGATTATTCTGTTTCTCTTCGGAGTGCAATAAACATTAGTCTCCATAGTATCTTGCATTTCTCCACCATTTGTCATATAGTGTCAGATACAATCTATAATGATTATACAGTTAATTAAAGAAGGTAGCACACGCTGTTTTCACCAGTAAAAAATTGTTGTGTTTCACTACAGAAAAATAAGAAAGGATGTTACGTACTAATCTTGCAAAGATGTTCTGTGGAAGAGATGATGATATCTTATAAATGATCGAATGAAGTGGCTCTCACTGGGTACAAAAGAAACTTTCGTGTGTGTTTGATAACCTCAAAAAGATTTCGGCGGTAGATTTACTGTATTATTATGAGAAACTATCATGCTGCAGGTTAATACGACTAATTGAACTGCCATAAAGAAGGCTTCGCTCAGCCTTTGCTTAACTTTGTAAGGAAGAACATATTTTTGGAAACCATTGAGGTTGTCAATGAAAGTACGGATGTTTTCCCACATGTAACAATTTTATTGTTGGCATTTATCGATTTCTACTACTGACTACATATCCTCGGAATGAGGTCGAAAAACTGTAATATACAACAAAAATGAATATTTCGAGACATTTTATTTCTCAAAAAAGTAATGACTGCGAAATTAGGTCATAAAATGGGTAATTATGTCCTAAATACACCTAAAAAAGAAGTATTTAGTAATAATATCGTAAGTAAAACATTTTCATAATTCAGAACATGAAGTCTTTTAACTTGTATGTGACCGTTGCACTATCAAGTGTAGCTTCGTTTTACGTTGTCTGGTAAAACAAACCGAGCAGAAGAACTGTATGTTTGTAAGCAACCAGTTTAATATTCTATCTACATAGAGGTCATTAACTGATAAAAGTGGGACAGTTGTTTAATAGGCAAGACTTCATTTCAGTAAGTCTTCATTTCACTAAGTTAGGTTAACATTTTAGCGTTTCCCGTGTGTGACGTCCTTAATTTAGTTAGGTCTAAGTAGTCCTAAGCTCTAGGGGACCTCAGAAGTTATGTCCCATAGTGCTCAAAGCCATTTTAACCTTTTTTTTTAAGTATCTCCCAAGCAAGCAAATGGTAATATTGCCAATAGTCTACATTATTTGAATTTTAAAATTACATCCATATGTTGGCATTAACAATAAGCTTGTTACTGTAAGGTTGGTACTCCCCAACTCAGGTATTCAGTAGTGTAGCACCCTTTTTGTAGCTGTTATACTAGGTTCATATTGCTTTCGTGTGACTGTTATTAAATCCTCCATACTAAGTCTACTTTCGAAATACATCTGGTAAACCAATTCGCCTCAAAACAGTTAATCACTGAAGTTTGGATCAAATCCGAACAACGTGCTTAGGGTGATAGAAGTTCGAAATCTACTACTCTTCACGTATGATAATTGAACGCAGCGATTGTCATTATTTTCCTGTCATTGTCCAATTACATTTTCTGTACTAACTACAGTCTACATTCTACATTCATATTGTAACTAAGCAATTTATTCATTATTTCCAATAGCGTACTGAATAATTTGGGGTATCTGTTATTGTAATTGATAATTAAGCAAGCATTATTCGAAGACATGTGTAAATAATTGGTAAAATATCTCTTGTAGCACTGTTCTTTATAATGTGTAAAGATGTTTTCATTATTTGTCAGTGGAAATAAGTTTCCAGTTTAATTTAATTACACAGATCTGATCGGGATCATCACTTCACTATTAGTAGGGCAATTCTCAACCTCTGAATATTCGTTCCTTCAATCCCAAACATTCTCGTATGCGATGTTAAGAAGATATTTTTGTGTCGACTATGGACTTGCTTACATCTGCATTAGCGCTTATACGTCGCTCCTGACTACAGTGTCTATTCTTGATTACTGCAATGTGTATTTGCAGAATCCACCGTCTTACACTACACTATATTAATTGAATTAAGGTTTAAGAATGGCAACAGTTTATTCTATGTATGCTGCAACAGATGGGCGTCATATTAAGATCCTTTACACCTAATAATTAACAGTAATAGTAGGACATATTAAGTCACAACTTTAGAAGCGTGGAGTTAAAGATCATGACCCTCGTATTATCATATTGTTCCCGACAAATGGATTTCATCTTACGTTTGTTTCTTGCTTTTATCTTTTTTTCACTTTCGTAGTTCGACCTACTCTGAAAGGTGTGTTTATGAGGACAGTAACAGAGCTTGAACTAGACATGGTATTACTTTCGAGGACTTTCTGTAAGAAGGTAACATACATCTGATCTCTTTCATCGCTTCTGCCGCTCCGTTCGTGTGTTTGCGTGTGCGTGTGTGTGTGTGTGTGTGTGTGTGTGTGTGTGCCGCAGAGAGAGAGAGAGAGAGAGAGAGAGAGGGAGTGGGAGAGTGAGAGTGAGAGAGAGAGAGAGAGGGGGGGGCGGTTGGGGGGAGACATGGCAGTTATGTAGCACCCTGCAGTGAAGGGCGCATCTCATACCGGTGTTTCTTGGGGAGGGCTCATATCTTCTCCCAGCATTCTTTTTTTGTGCCGTTATTCCACAGGTGATTAACGGCGATGTGCCGCTCGTAAAAGACCTCAGCAAAATAGAGCACCACTAAAGATGTGTTCGCCCTTTTTTATTCTTTAAATACCCCATACCTAAAGTTCAGGTGCTACTTTATCCGCGAGGTATATGAACGCCTACCACAGTATAGCTTTTGTTTGAAGTCTTGTGCTTCTCTATTCTGGCGTAGAATGATAAAACACGAAAAAGAGTGTCTACAGATATGAAGACATTATCTTTGTTTTTCTTTTTTCTGCGGAACATTTTTTAAAAGTAAACATCGTGAACAGCTTTTTAGCAAAGGCTTTTATGTATCACGGTCTGTGGAAGTTTATGATCAGTGTTAAAGTGGTTTTTTGATTATGCACCGAAAATATTAAGAAGACACATGGTATGAACTGCCACATTACTATCTTTACTCTGCTATTACAAAAATATTGTATCCAAGAGAAAAAAAGTTATTAATGTAGCTAACCCATTAATTTAATAGACAAACTACTACATACTGCTATGCTTTTTTATTTATTTGCGGATATTTTACTTGACCATAAGAAAAGTACTACCATGTAACGTAAAACTTACTGCTAATTGGCTTTCTGCAAACAATGGAAAAGCGTCAGGCTGGTGCAATACGTTCAAAATTTGTATCAGTTTGGGAATTGAACATTCACACGAACATCCTATATTATCCAAAGAACATCGTTGCCTTGGCAGGTAATTCACAGTTCGAAAGAGTATCAGGGATGATGAATAATCCAATACATGCTAATTTATCGTTTCAGTTCATTTATCTAATTTCCAGTTACAACCTCCGCATATTTTATATCAAAATAAGAAACGAGATTCACTCCTCAACTAACCACATTGTGATTTCCTCAGTTTTGGGATTTCGAAGACCGTCGACACTTATTGCCAACTTATCAAGTTTTAATACCTTCCCGTTTATATTCCACTCAAAGCAAGTTTATTTGCCAGTAGTTTCCGTCATTCTGATGGGAGATTTCAGAAATAATCACAAAAGTACAGTACACAACAAAGTACAAAGTTACCAACAGTGTCCGTTGTGTCCTCAGAATACGTCAAAGAGATAGACATTCCTGGAATCTGTACAAACTGCAGGACTATTTGACTTTCCCGACTCTTTCCTTGCGAAGCGTTCCGTTTTCTCTTACCTTCGTTTTCAACAATAATACGAGTGTTATCGAGGTGTATAAAATTCTCGTATTTAATCGGATCCATTATAATTTCTAGGGAAGTGAACCTAAATAATTAGCGGACGATAACACATGACTGAAATACTGTAGCTGTAAAATCCATCGTCATTTTAGTCTAGATAGGAAACTGTTCCTCGTACACATTTGTAAGACATGCCGTTTCTCATAATAAACAAAATTAAGCAGACTGTCTACATCATAACTATTAAAAAAATCCACAAGTTCTTACAAGTAAAGACGTAGACAGAGCACAATAAGATAATTAATGTAAGACCTTCAGAATGTTGAATACTTATTTCAGTCTCATCCAGTATTCTAGACAATCAGGTGCGCTATTTTTGTGTTCTAAGGTAAATGCTTCTGCAATTACGTCTACAACAATATTATTGGGAAATGGACTGTGGAGGGCACGTAGAGAAGAATGTAGCAAGAAATAGCTATGTTCATTTTGAATAGAACAAGTAGAAAAAAGAGTAAAACACAAAAGACAAAGACTTAAGAAACGAGCAAAAGACCGTTTTGTAACGGAATAATGGAACATTTAGCAGAATAAACTAAAATCACTATGTGTGGGACGCTCCTAGAAATGTTCACACTTACGTAAAAGCAATCAAGAAGTTTCATTTACGAGACCGTACACTCCAGAACCATTATGTCAGTGACGCGAAATCAGCTTGAGCGCTGAAGCAATCATACTAACAACGCACCATGTTGAAGGTACCGTGTCCTGCTAAGTAAAGAATTTCGTAACTGCCTGCTTCACATCCTCGTCGTCTCTTCAAGGCTATTTTTATGGGACCAAAGCCTTGATAATCGCAAGGGGAGAGACCAGGACTATGGGAATGGAAACGAGTGTTTGGCGTCATTGGCCGGGAGGCCCCTTGCGGGGCAGATCCGGCCGCCTTGATGCAGGTCTTATTACATTCGACGCCACAATGGGCGCTCCGGATGGGGTTGAAATGATGATGAAGACAACACAACACCCAGTTCCTGAGCGGAGAAAGCCGAACCCGTCACACTGACCACCGGGGCGGACATCAGGACTCTAGGGCAGGTGCTCAACTCCAGCTTACTGTTGTCCGTAATGGTCGAGGGTGGCCCCAGATTGACCGGCGTCTTGTGATGAATCGCCACCAACACGGAACTTAGCACCCCACTCCAAAACAGTGGTTTTCGACATGCTGCCCCATAGACATTCTCTGATGCATGTCTACCTACGTTTGTCTTCGGCAGCGAAAAAGAGAACAACGACACAATTGTTGCGTTTGGACGCATTTGATAATAACGTCGCAATAGCTGACGTTTCTGCATTAACTACACGCACGTCGGAAAGACATGAATGCTACACTAAGCCTTTGACTACATGTCAATTCTTGTACACCAACATCTGAGTCGCGCTGTTACATATCCGTTGCAGCAACGCCTTCAAACGGAAACTTTTGATTGTTTCTTATACATCTCCACGACGATACGGAACATGTAGGACGTAACATTTACTAGTCACATATACATCTGCATTTATATACACCAATGATCCGAAATAATATGATCAATGCCCACCGTGAGACTGAATGACATCTCGTGGTGTTAGCAGCATCTGAGGCGGCAAAGAAAGTATGTAAGCCTAACCGATCGGGATCACTCCAGCGATGATACTGGCCACAGTTGTGGAATTATACTGGAGTAGGAGATTTTGAGAAATTGTTGATTGCTGTGGGCCGCCACATAGAGAACGAACATCTGTAAACGGAAAATATGTTGGCTGTTCGTGTACTATTGTCGTGATCATCCAGGGAAAATGCATCAAGGAGGATGATAGCATGAGCAGGCGACAAGGTGTTGGACATCAATGGTGCCTTATAGAATGTGGGTGATATAGGCTGTCTGCTCTGTAAGGCAGGCAGTAGTCTTTGGCAAATCCGACAGACAGCAGAGTAGGCAGAGAACGCCATTCATCGGCATTGTTGAAAATGTGGCTACGCGGCAGACAACAGCTACATATTCGCATCTTGTTCCAACGACACCATCAGGTCGATAGTCGTGTCCGAACGCACCACCATCCTGCCGAACGGCTGTTCGAAACATGCTCCGCACCGCGGGCACAGCCCAGTGGCGTCACTATTATGCTATGACAGACATTCGCGTGGGCTTTCGTTGGACGCTTAGCAGTAAATGAACCTAGATGACTACATGAACACGGGTATCCTTTAATGATTAAACTCGTCGAGGAGATAAATGTCCGCGTCACAGTGCCAAAATCATGATACAGCAGTTCGAAGATCGTGACACTCAACACGCGTTGATGTCTTTGCCACCAAATTCGCAGCGGAGCTACATGAACTGATCGCAGATCTCTGGCACCACACTAGCGCGGAAGCCTACCACGCACTTGTCGAATCCATACCGCGGAGATTCACAGCTGTAGTGTCCCAACGTATTCGGTGCTGTGTAGCAAGGTTAGCACGTATCTGTCCTCTGCAAATATTATGTTACCTGCGGCACAGTCATCTAAACATCTGGGTTCGCGCCCTAATTTCTCTTATTGTTTTCTCACTCTTCCTACGGACGATGTTTGTTATAATCAGCTGAACTGCAGTTTTTCTCAAATAATTATACAGTAAATTTTTGCGAAAGATTTTCTGGAGATTAATTTTTCTTACAAAAGTAAATGTATGTTACTCTAGTACGAATGTCGCGTGGTCGTTAATTATCTGTTACGGGCCTCAGGTCTCGGAATTCATTCGATGTCTGATCAACATCTACATCGACATCTACATAAACTTTGTCTCCGTAAGGAACTGTTGTGCACAGCGACCGTAGACTAATAAGGAAAACGAGGCACACAGCAATCAGTCCCAATCCCATTAGCTTTTACTATTCTTCCATATCTAGATTTCGGCTATAATTAGCTTTGCTTGGCCCAAAAATACAAGGCAGTTACGGAATGAGAATTACTTTACTTTACACAGAACCATAAGTGAATTGCCATTATTTCCCGTAGCAGCAATAAGTTCCGGTCATCATCTGAGTTATAATTCAAAAACTCGCTGCAGTACATGTGATCAAACGATCTGATAGCTGTATAGTCAGAAAGAAACTCAGGCGTTTGTGTACGGCAAGTACAGCAGCCTTAACTTAAGTCATGTAGTGGTAGTAAGGCACTCTATGTTACACATTAATTAACAGAGTTTCAGTTCAACTTAGTGGTTACTACCCTTTTTTAATATCTAAAATGAGCAAGAGTATTTCCCTATCATGTTGAAAAATTCAAGAAATGCTTGCAAAATGCTTGTTCATATCTTAGTGGTGAAGTGATCCACCAAAATCTAAGAATCATTAATAGGTTAGTGCAAATGTCCTGTGGAAAACTGACACATCAGTTCAGCAATAAAAATTAATAAGTTAAAAAGAGTATTTGCAAGATGATCTTGAGAAAATATACGTATATGCCAATTTGAAATTCGTCAAAAGCTAAAAGCTAGCGTAATCAATCATATGGTTAAGAGATCCACTAAATATTTAATATAAATGAATTATTAAAACACCATACCAATAATTTTATAAAGATCTGTTAATATTATAGTAAAATAATGAAGATCAACATCACAAGGCTGATTTGACCAGGTGCATTTAATAAAATATACAAACGCCCTCTACTGACGTAAAATTTCATACATAAACGTACGATGTAGCTCCAGTTGCGTTATTCGGAAAGGCGATAAAACGAACTGTCATGACGTAACCTAAGGCTGATGTACTTGCTGTGAACCACAGATTCAGTTTCCTTCTGTCTGTACACCAGTACTTGTTGTAAACGTACTCGTCAGTTTTCTTCTGTCTACACCGCAATAAGACATTGTGATGTTAGGTACAGCCACGAGTTTGTTGGATCGTAACTCAAATGGTATGATGAGCAGAAGGGAGAGCTGCCGTTGAATAACATAGTGTTTTACTTATTGTTCTATGTAAAGTGCATTAATTCCGATTCTGTAGTTTCGTTACATTTTAGCATTAAAGACGGCTATTTATAGGAGACTATGTATGCAAGTGTAATAAAAACTAATGGGACTGCGACTGACTGCTGTGTGCCTTTGATTCCTGAGATTTCCTGACATGTGCATCTACATTCATACTCCGCAAGCCACAGTATGATGCGTGGCACAGGGTACCCTGTACTACTGTTAGCTGTTATCTTTCCTGTCCCTTTCGAAAAGAATCACGGGAAAAACGATTATCGACGTTTCCATACGGGCGGGTCCTGACTTCCCTGTTTTTGTCTTCAGGGTCCTCACGCGAGAGTGACGTTGGTGGTGACAGAACTGATCTGCAGTCGGCTTCGATAAATTTTGTCAGTAGTGTTTCGCAAAAAAGAAAGTCGCTTTCCCTCCAGGGATTCCCGTTCTTCATGAAGTATCTCTGTAACACTCGCGTGTTCCTCGAACCTCCCACTAACAAATCTAGCAGCCTGCTTCTCAACTGCTGTCATGGCGTCCTTTACTCCGACCTGGTGAGGACCTGAAACATTCGAGCGACACTCAAGAACAGGTCGCACAGATGACCCATATGTGGTTTCGTTTATAGATGAGTTGCACATACTTGTAATTCTCCAACGAACCAAAGCCGACGATGCGACTTCCCTACAACCTACCTCACGTCGCTTTTCAACGTCCCGCGTGAGTAGTCAATCGACGCGAGACAATCAGCACACCGATATTCTATTCCAACACTGAAGTGTTGGCAAATTACTGTTGGTATCTGTCTCGAGTTTTTCGGGCAACGTTGGTTCGACGATTTTTTATGACGTTTCGGCCGCACGTGTGGCTGGCATTGTAAAGCTTCACCGTCCATTGCTAGAGGCGGAATGGTGGTGATTTTGCAGCCGTATCTTAGTATTCCTTGGTGCCCATCCTGCAAGCTCGTATTACTGCCGACAATTATGTGACGATTTTGGCTGATCAGCTGCACTCCATAGTACAATGTTAGTTCGGTAATGGTGATACGGTGTTTCAAGAGGACAGGGCTCCTTTTCTAAAAGCTCGGATCGTCCAGGACTTGTTTTTTTGAAGACGAGGATCAAGTGCCGCATCTTTCCTCCCTACCATAGTCAACACAACTTAACATAAAGCAACATTTGTGGTCTACTTTGGAGAACAGGATGGTGGTTGCTATGCACCTCCATCATTACCCGAACTTACAACTATTGTGCAGAAAGAATGGTATAAGATTCTCTTGGAACAGAACCTGTATTTATCCATTCCGAGACGACTGCAGCTGTTTTGAATGCCAACGGTATTCCTCTACCGATTTAGGCACGGTAATGTGTTGAGATTTTGGCGTCTCCATACTTTTTTCCACCCCTTGTGTATCTCATGTATCAACAGTTCGTAACGAGGGTACTAAAAATTGGGTTACTATTTCGGTGGGTTTAATATCAAGACGTAAAATAGGGTGCTGAAATGTGGCCGAAGATCCGCTTCATCAGAGCTTTTTTTATGTTATCTCCTAATCCAGTGGTATCACTGAGTCATAAAGAATCTGGGAGATTAACCGCCAAATATAATAAGTACGTCTGTATCATCAACTCGTACGTCAGATATAATTAGCTCAGGAAAATTGAAAGGAGAGGAGTACGCAGAAGGCATCCAACATTAAAATGTAATCCCTCGCTGTAAAGGCAGCGCTAATGAACATGACTGTAAGCCAGTCGCAAACTCGTACTGCGCAGGCAGTGTTGTCACAACAGAGTGTTGAGTAGAACAAAGCTCACGGAACGTAATCAATAGGGCGTTGGCAAAGAACTGGTGGCCGAGCAGGCTTCTATCAGAATTTCCCCTGAGATACGACTAAATACTCACTGCGGAACACACATGCCCGCGCGTGTCTCTTAACGTTGCAGTAGTTGCATTCTCGTGCTTCATTACATCTGATTGGATCTCACTGGTATGCTATGGCATGTTTAGCGGTTGGACGGTAGGAGATGTACCGAAAAATATTGAAAAATGGAGTATTTTCGTCTTTCTAATTAATGCAAGTATTATGCGAGGTGAACTCCGCGTCCTGTCTGCGGTAAACCAGTGCTTCCCGTGACCATATAGGAAACTCATCATGAAATGGGTGAAGGTCGTGTATTTCGTGATCAAGTTACGTAATAACTCGCCACGGACCAGCACTCTGTGTTCATTAATCACATTTCTTATTAGCTTACATGAATTCCTCAGATTCCTTCAAAGCCAGCGTGGATACGCAATAGGCCGAGGCCTTTAATATACGACAAAATTTAATTAACCCGATGAAAGCAGATTCATTCATTGATATGGAGAGGAACTTTGTAAATAACTTTGCTTTAAATAAAACTTTAAGAAATCATTTAAGAAAAGACAAAATGAGTCTTGGGTGCTTTAATTCTGGTACAGCGTTATATAAAAACCAAATTTCATTCGATGAAAGCCCGCGAACTTTCGTCGTGCCCTCAATATTACTGTTGAAAGTTTCAAAGACCTTTATACTTGGCTTCCGTGTCGTTCATGGGTTCCGCCCTTTTCGTAAGGGACTTCGTGAAAAACAGAGAGTGTATTACTATATTAATTTGCAACGGGAGAAGGTGAGCGTTTCTTTGTAGACTGTTCCGCATATTCTAGTGGTGAGGCGTTACTTAAAACTTCCCACAGCGTCTCTTATTCCTACCATAGGTTTTTCATAGTGATTAGTACATAGAAGTGCTAAGAGAGAGAATATTTCTTAGAATGATGTACTTTGCAGCAGTAACTACAGAACAGGAATATCTATGGGCAGAGCGTAGCGTGTTGAGAATGTTGTCAACATGAAGCCCGAACAATGATGTCAGTTGAAGGTTTACAGTGACTTGACATCATTATAACAACGTTCCATTACATTTTACGCTAACAGCGAACATGTATTACGTTCTGCCCATCGAAATGCTCATTCTATAGGTTTTTCTAGCCTGTTGGAGAAACCTTAGTACTCTTCTTTACGGGGCTCCGGAACGCCCTATACTTGCAATGTTAAAATAACGCTTATAAATTACATCTTTCCTCACAAAGTATTTGAGGTAGGAAGTTGAACTTTTTACAGATTATTTACTGGAATATGGGCTACAACACAGGGATTTTACAAAATTGTAGTTCAGTTATTAAAGATGATTTTTTTCAATTGTAATGAAAATTCACAACATTTTTTTGCAATTTTTTATTTATATATTCAAAAATATACAGTTTTTTGGAAAAAGGCTGTGTTAAATTGTGCAGAAGGTACTGTGTAACATTTAATGAAAGTTTGAAACAAATATGTTTAGAAGATCCTTAGAAAACATGTAATTAGTATGAGAAAATAAAAGTTTTGGGAATAGAGCGACAAAGATTGGATTAACTTTTTAGTGCATTCCAGGTCCATAGGATGGATTATCTTCATCCTCTGCAAACTCCTCCTCCAGCTTCCTCTTGTTCCTCCTCCTGTTTACTCTTGCTTGTATTTCTAGACTCTTTACAGTCCTGTCTGCAGCCCGAAGGCGTTCCTTGTCTAAAGCAAGCATCGCTCGTACCTTGTTAGAACCTATCTTCATTCCCATATTTCTAAATACCTTGCACCTTACAATGTTGCCATCATTGAAAGTCGCAACAGCATCATACACACCAAAGTGAAGTGTTTCTATTCCAACAAATACAGTCTTGGGGATTCTCGACCATATAAAACTATTTACACTTTCATTGGGGTTTTGAGTTTTTCCGTGAATACACTTTTTCAACAGTTCAGGTGCTGCTAAGTCTCTGAAAATAGGTTTTATCACCTCCATTATTGCATGAGGCAGACTATGCTTATGAGTGTACACTTCACCAGTTAGCAATCCTTTGTTATATTTACACCAACTGTCTTCTTCTTTGGGACACAAGGTATGTTGAGGATTTTCATCGTCTTTATTGTTTACAGTAATAACACATACCTTTGGCTTTCCAACATTTCTCCTTTTCTTAAAAGCCTTCAGAGGATTTCTAATAACTTTACTTTTACTCATTATTATACTTCAACAAAACAGAGACTCGAGAAGCAGAATTAATTACGAATATTTTCGAGATAACGACAGAGTAAATAAACATGAAACAATCGACAATCACACCAGCGATATATATTGAACCATCACAGGTTAGCCACAACACATACTTTATCTCACATCACTAAAATGTACCTGATGAACACGGACGTTAATAATAACACCATTTGACAGCAGTTTAACAGCGCCACAGTGGGTCACGCCCATGTAGAACACATTTCAAAAAAAAATTAAAAATAGTTGTAGTTTTCGGAATTATATATCTGTTAAAAGGTAATAGTCTGCAGATTCAGAAAACGCAAAAAAGTAAAAATTGAACTTTTCATGTTTCTGAGCCTTTCCGGAGCCCCTTAACAGAACTTAAGCCTCACCCTATGCTTCATTTGACATTACCGTCTCTTAGTATTTACATTATACACAGCCTGACAAAAAACTGAAGCACCTTGTAGACGTGATCGGATGTCAATGTAACTTCGTACACCTACACAAGATCGGTGAGTATTAATTCTCAGTGACATGAGAGTGCATTACTTCTTTTCGTTATAAAATCGCACTTTGTCGTGTTGGAAGTCAGATCTGGAAGCTGGAGAGATCTGTAGAGATTGAGTAAGAGTCCTTAACCGTTCTTTCCACCAATCTGTCGTCTTCTAAAGTTATGACCCCAGCGCAGAAGACATCGTCGGTCGCGGTATCTTCTTCGGCGGAGCTGCTATGCTGCCATCTTGAACTTGAAATTCTGTTTGAGCTTTTCTTTTGTAGGATGCCACTTGCCCAGGTTAGTGTCTGTAACTGTAGAAGGCAAGATCTGTAGTATTGACAATGATGGTAGGTGACACCTCTCATTAATGTATCTGTTTGTTTATATTTTAAAATATCACTTTTTACACTGTCTTCTACAACACTCCACATAGCTTTATTAATAGTACGGTAACTTTTCTGACAACTTCCGATACAGAGTACGATATGTCAGTGCGAAAGACAGATACGCGACCGTCTCTGAAGAACAAGACCGGTAGACTTCAGGGTAACCATGAGAGATTGACATACTGGAAACTGGGTTAAAAACAATGAAAAACATACAAGAAATTAATAAGAGAAGTTAGGCGCTTTGGCGGACTCTCCCACTGGAATAGTACATACTGTACCATCTGCTGCTTGTACCTCACTCCACTGTTTTACCATGTGCTACTTCACGTGTATCAAGCTGCATCAAGGTGAGCTTCTAGCAAGATAAAATACTGGAAGCCACAGCCAGGAATGTCACATAGTGTTTAGTTTCGGTACCCGACCTGTTGCGGTACATATGGCGCGTCAATGGCCACCATACATTGTGTGATCACTGTGGTGGACTTGGAGAAGCCATTTACTCGCGTGAGACAGCATTATCAGCACATGTCAGAGTTTCAAAGGAGCCTCATTGTGGGTCTCGATTTGACCTATTGGTCCACAAGCGCAGTATCCAAATTTGTGGGGCATTGGCTCAATGTTGGACTGCATGGATACGTGATGGCAGGCATACCAACAGCTGTTTTGTTTAACCTTTAAATCTAAAGGGGGTGGAAGGGCTCACCCAATAACGTGAACATTTCAGTTCCACAGGGTTTATTAGCTGCCCAAAACAATCACATGAAATTTTACAGGCGCCAATCGAGCAAGATTATTAAAGAGACTTATATTACGTAAATTCATAAGCACGTTAATAAATCATCTCCCATAAACACTGAAAACCCCCTGTCAAGCAAAATATTCAAGAAACTCTCATTACGTAAAATCATAAGCAAGTTAATATATCATCTCCCACCATCTCCCACCAAAGCTGACAGAACCCACTATGGCTGAATTTTATCGTAACTTTAACAAACAACTCTAGTTAACAAACATTATTTAAGACCCTTTCAATTTAAACTTTAAGACGAATACTTAAAACATATTTATTAAACGTAAGCTGGGCAATTTTGCAGGGCGAACTCAAAATTATTCAAATGCCCATTGACCTGTAAGATGGACGTTTAGGGCATAGAAAGTTACAAATTTCTACAATGATAAATGTGTAACCACAGAAGCATGGCACAAGGTTGTAAAGCCGAAGTTTAACCACGAACGATGGAACCGACTGAGAGATATAATACTAACTTCGACCCAATACATGGCTCCGTTTGCAACCCCTCGTCGAGTAGGCCACCAAAACGTGAACCAAGTGCTACCGAAGGGGAACACACGAGCTCAGGCGAAGTCCACCGCCCGTAAGGCAAACTTATAATCTAGAGGGAAGCCCAGTGCTTCGGTTGCTCACTGCCTCAGCTCACTGAAACACAGACCACACCCGACAACTGGAGGCTGAATAACTATCCTTAACTTTAATATTTTAGATTAACCAGTAAATTAATTCTATAAAATCAAGGCTAAAGAACAACTAATTTCACTCGCAAGTGCTTCTGTTAAGTAAAACTGTACTTGATAAACAAACACTAAGAGTGGGAAAAACTGGCTCCCGAGAACCGACACTCACTAGAACTTAATGACACATCTGCAAACACATCAATACTATGCGGAAGCAGAGCATACACTCAGTAAGAGGCCTCAAACTTAAATCGAACAATCGTAACATCGCAAGTATTGCAACGTCTTAATGTACCAAGAGTGATCACAATCACAGTTAACTGAGTGTTCTTAGCAATTAGCGTACTTAACTGGGTGTCTTGTTGCTGGGGCGATTTTGCGAAGATGTCAGACCATCACTTCGCGAGACCATAACAGCGTGTCCCTGGAAGGAAGCAGGCACATACATAACTCAGGAGGTTCCGGAGAATGCACAGCGCCGGCCAACTCCCGCCGACTCCAGTACAACCACATGGAAAAAGCCGCCCGGCCTCAGGCACGCCGACGTTGCTTCTGTCCGCCAACCAATCGCCGACTCGCGCACCGCCACGTTCCGTTCTCAAGTGCTGTGTCCTCCCGTGGAGTCGCGTCGGCACTCCCTCATATCTCGAGCCGGCTCAAGCCCAAAGATAAACCCCTGCACTAGAAACTCGATCGTCCTCATGTCAGAGATACTACTGGCGCCAGTCCCGCTACGGCTCAGTTCTGCCGTCACAAGGGAGGTTTACTGTATTGTGCATCAATCTTACTTTAGCCCCTTCGCATCTGCCCTTGCCATCCGAGGACAAGTAATGGACTCCCGGCATATTCTGTGTCATTCTACACCATTGGCTGGAGACTATCGACAGCCGGGTTAGGCAGTTACCATCCCATGCGTAGGTTGGCGTTAACAAGACAACACACATGGCTTCGTCTGGAGTAGTGCTGTGTCCAGGAGGCATGGAACGATGATGAAGGCGTCATGTTGTGTTCAGTGATGAATCGCGGCTCTGCACTGCCCTGGATGACCATCGCCAACGAGTAGTCTTCTAAAGTTTTGGAGAGGCACAGTGGTCTTGCTCCTAGCATCATGGTGTGGAAAGACGTCTGGTATGAGTCGAGGTCATGGCTGTTAATGATGGAGGAAACGCTGACGGCACAATCGTATGTCAGGAACATCCTTTGTATTCATGTGAAAATATCATGGCGTCATTTATCATCAGCACGTCTGCACATCACATGTGTCTCCATGAACTTTGTGGGTAGTCTTTAAGCATTCGCAGGGCCAGTATGATCCGTACTTTTTTCCACGACAGAACATGTGTCAGGTCATCTCGGACTTACATTCCGTCCCTGTTACCAGTATCCAGGATAGTAAGTACCAGTTGCAACATCTGTGGGCCAGATAGCCTCAGGAAAATACAAAAGGCCTTTGGCAGCCACCCCCAATTGATTCCGACAATGCAGCCAGCCCAGACGGGGTGCAGTGTCATACTGACAACAGGCCTCATACTTCCAAGCCTGTGTAAATTTGACACGATTTTGTATTTACCGAAATAACATTACAAGCCTTATCAGTCTGTGAAGTGTCGTTTTTTCCTCCCCTTCTGTGTGCTTCACTTTCTTTCTTTCTTTCTTTCTTTTCTTTTGTCCAACATCGTAAATTAGCCCGTAACTGGAGAAACTGACAAAATTGTCATTACTGCCGACTCCTCAGGGTGAGAGGCGGAGGGGGCGGTGACGACAAAATGTAATAAGACTGCACAAATTGCAAATGAATTTATATGAATTTGATACTGCAACGGATTAAATTTATTATATTTTTAGATAGAAGATGATGGAAGCTCCATGTAAGGTGATATACCTTCTCAAAATATACGTCAATGAAGGAATAATATTCTTGAAATGTAAATCATTGAAGGCAATTAAATAAAAGGCTATTTTTATTGTCTCATACTCGAATCACTTACTTTTCTTCGTGATACATCTATAGTGGCTTCTACTAAAGTTTGTTTTTGTATTTAATATCTGCGTAATATAGCAATTACAGATTTGTTACTACATAAATATTTTGTGTTGTTCGGTTAAAAACAACTTTTCTCAATACAAGTTTCTTTATGTCAAACAAATATGCGCACAGGTTGCCCAAACTCTTACGGGAATCGCCAACGCGTGCGCGAGTAATGAGTGGGTGGCAAATGTCTATAAGGCACAAAACATATGTGTAATTGTGGACAGTTGGGAATGTGAGTCTCACGGGAAGCGTGCAAGGGATAAGTCCCTGCAGTCGCGCTATTCATCTGTGTCCTCGGTGGCTCAGATGACAGTCTGCCTTCGGCAGGGCAACAGAGCGGACGCGTACGTGTTGACTTCGTGCGGCGCGCGAGCTCGCCTTGTTTACTTTCTGACGGCCGTTACTTAAGTGCCGGCTTACCTTGTACGATCCATGGCGAACCGTTACCGTAAATCAACACTCCGATTTACTTTCTGCAAAGATTATGCCCGACCCAAAGCACTCGATGTGGAGCGTTTTCTGCGAGAGGAAGTGAAGATCCCGGCGACCGATATTATCGGCATACATTTGTCCATCGTGAGCAGCACGGTCTATGTGAAAATCCTTAACGACGCGGCGTGCGAACGCATACTACGTGAGACCAAACAGGGGCTCCGCTTCTGTCACGCTGATGGCAATGTGGGGGAGGTAACCGTCGACCACGCAGGCTTAGGTATGCGAACGATACGCATTTTCGAACTGCCATTCGAACTTCCTGCTGAGGAAGTCGTCGCGGCACTACGCCCATACGGCACAGTCCATGGCCACACTGCGGAGAAGTGGACACAGTTTCGGACGTATCCTGTCCTAAACGGGGTCCGACAGGTCACCATAGATCTCCGAAGCCACGTCCCGTCCTATTTACAGATTGGCGGATGCCGTGCAATAATTATATACGACGCCCAGCCTCGGACCTGTTCCGGGTGCGGTAAAGAAGGCCACATTAGATCCGAATGCCTACAACGGCGTATTACGCAACTTCCAGCTGCCGAAGAACCACCCACGTCGCAACCTACGGTGCTACCGGTGACCTATGCCGCTGCTCTAGCTTCTCCTACCGCTTTGCAACGTCGCCCGGTCACCACAAACGACGCCACCAACGAGCCCGACCCGACACCGACGGAGAGCGCCTCGGACGACCCGCCGCCTCGGCCGGCCATCGACGCCGCTCCGAAGATGCCGGCGCAACCAGACGCTGACCCTGGCCTCGAAAACAGGATGGAGATCGACTCGCTCATCGTTCCTACAGCGGCCTTTCTGCCAGAACGACGCGACTCCCTTGCGTCGTCTGACACGGAGGGTTGCACAAGGAAACAACGTTCCCCGAAACGTCGCAAGCGAAGACTTCGCACCGTTTCCGGCCAAGAGGAGACGTTACAAGTCGAGGAGGACGTAACCGTCGACCAGCACGAGGCCTCAGAACCCGCTACTGCTGACGAAGACGTTATGAGCGCGGAGACATCTATCGGTGTGCCTGCGCCCCGTGCTGACGCTGAACTAAATCCTGAACGTAACACAGGCGATACTACACCACGCACAATTACATCTTCTGCAGGCAAAATGGACGATACACCAGTTTCCGCTTCCACGGCGTGGCACGAGGAGGAGGTCGAGGAGCAGGACCCGTTACGGGACCCTGCGCCGTCACGGCCTCACCACTAATCATACTCTCCCCAGACTCCCCTGCGGGCCAGCGGGATAATGTTCCGCTGCGACGCCCACACCCTTGCGCGGACAGCGGAGTGCACCAGCCTCCAGCAATCCGACACCAGGCCTACCGGATAGCAACCATCAACACCAACAACATCCGTTCCAGGGTGAAAATCCGCCTTATGCAGGAGATGTTCTGGGCTTCGGATATTGATTTCGCCCTTCTGCAGGAAGTTCACATGGCTAGTCTCCCGGATATCAATGGCTATACCGCCCACGCCTCCGCGAGTGATTCTATGGGCCGCGGGGTGGCCATCTACGTCCGCCACGGGATTTATGTGACCGATGTCGCCTTCCTTTCATCAGCTCGGGGCATGGCACTCACTGCCATGGGGACACGCATCATTAATGTCTACGCTCCCTCAGGCACCGACCGACGGCATGAAAGAGCCCAGTTTGATACCGAGGAAATCGCTCCCCTGTTTTTAGGGCGGTATGACCATTGCCTACTAGGAGGTGATTTTAACTGCGTTCTGCATCCTAAAGATCAGATTCCCCACTATACTACATGCCAGGAGCTACGTATAGTGGTGCGAGACCTCCTGCTTCACGATACCTGGGAAGTTCAACACGGCGACCTTTCTGGCCATACCTTTCTTACCAGTCATTCCGCAAGTCGACTAGACAGGATATATGTCTCACAAACTCTTAGATCTGCGATACGGGGCGCCGAACGATGGCCGCTGGCGTTTTCCAACCATTGCGCTTACATCTGTACGGTCCTCCTTCCGCCGCAATCAGTATGGCGCAGCCGTGCGCCATGGAAACTCAATACCTCAAACTTGCATGACCTGGCTTGTCGCCAACAAGTCACTGAAACGTGGACAGCCTGCGAACGACGCCTTCCCCGCTACCACTCGACATTGACGTGGTGGTTGGATTGTGCCAAGCCGGCGATCCGGAGGACACTGATGAGATACGGGAAGGACATGGCCGACTGGCATCGCACCACTGTTGACTTCTATTACGCGATTCTCCGAGATCTGGATGCTCAACCGCCAACCCCGGACAACCAGTTGGAACGGCAACGAACTAAGGCGAAGATAATTGCGCTGGCACGCCGGAAACTGCAAGGGGTCGTGATAAGGACGCGGCGCCACGATCACGCGGATTTAGAAATTCCATCCATGCATGATATAGTGTCCGACAAACGAAGGCGTCGTCGGCAGATCATCAGCACTCTGACCACGCCTCATGGAACGCAGGTGACCACTCAGAATGACATCGTCCACGCATTCGTCGAGCACTACCGTCGTACTTATAGTGATGAAGACGCTGAAACTGCAGCAGACGACTCCATTTTGCATTACGTCACGCGCACCCTCCCCCACACGGAGGCGGATGCTTTGACAGTGCCGGTCACGCTAGACGAAGTCAACCATGCCATCGCCAAGGGTACAGTCAACAGATCGCCCGGCTTTGACGGCTTACCGATTGAGTTTTACCGTACCTTTCAGGACCTCATGGCACCACGGTGGACGACTATGTACCAAGAACTGATGACATCTGACCAAGCAATCCCACCCGCCTTTGCTGAGGGCATCATTATACCGGTCCACAAACCAGCCCGAGGTTCGATGGTCACGAGTTACAGACCGCTCACCCTACTCAATGCCGATTACAAGATTTTCGCGCGCTTACTGGCAATGCGGCTCCGAACTACACTCCCTCATATCCTCTCGCCAGAGCAAACGACGCCTGGCGGACAGGTTAACATACAGACTGCCACAGGGGAATGCCGCGACTTAATTGCGATAGCGGCGGCCTGCAGACTCCGGGCAGCGGTTGTCGCTATAGACTTCGACAGCGCCATCGATAAAGTGCGTCATCGTTTCCTGTTTTCGGTGGCAGCCCGAATGGGCATCCCCCCTCCGTTTCTCGACGTCATCCGGCGTCTTTACGACAGTGCCAGTTCACGTGTCCAAGTCAATGGACGTTTAGCAGGGCCGGTACCTATCTGCCGTTCGATACGGCAGGGGTGCCCCCTCTCTACCCTCCTGTATGCCATTGCCCTTGAGCCCCTTCTTGGTGGCTTGACGACCAAGCTCTCTGGCCTCACCCTACGCCAACACACTTTTCGCTGTCGGGCATATGCTGATGACCTCCTCCTCCTCATTCGCTCCGGCTCTGAGATTCGGGAAGTCCTCGAATTGATTACCCGTTATGGGGCTGTCGCTGGCAGTGCCATGAATGTCGCCAAATCTTCTGCAATGCACATTGGACGAGGCCTCCAGGAGGGTGAAGTTGCACCCCTGCCAATTGTGCGGACTTTCCGGTACTTGGGCATTACCTTTACCCCCACGGTAACACGCACGGCCGCAACGAATTTCCGTCGCCTGTTACACGTCATCCGCAACGACGTCCGCCAGAACCTCTTGCGCCGCCAGGACACACTTCAACGGGTTGAGTTTATTAATCTTTATGTGGCATCAAAATTGGTTCACATCGCGCAAGTTCTCCCTCTGCCACCTGCAATTGGGCGCAACCTTCAGGCGGCTTTTGGCTATTATCTCACGGCTGGTTCGATGTTTAAAGTCCGTTATGAGACACTTACCCTGCCCTCACGGTATGGTGGCGTCGGGCTCGTCAATGTCCGTATGCGAGCTGCAGCCTTGTACATGAGTACCATGAGAAAACAGTGGATGGGCCAGGGTACATCTCTAACACGCAGCCTGCTTGACGTCCTCCTACCTGCTTCCACCTCACCACCGGTGTCTGTCGGCCATATCGTGCCTTATTTGTCCCATATTTCGACCTTTTTCGTCGACTACAGTTACATACATACCAGTCTCCCAGATACACGCCCACCTAGGACTAAGGATTTTTACAGCCTGTTGCTGCGCTGTGTTCCCCGGAATGTGATGGAGACCAAACATCCCTCCATCCAGTGGCCCATAGTGTGGACTACCGTCCACCAGCCCTTCCTCCCTACGAACGTCCGGGCACTGTGGTATCACATAGTCAACAGGAAATTTGCCACGAAGCAGCGCCTGCACAACATGGGCTTGTCAGAATCCCCTCTTTGTCGCCTTTGCCTGCAACTGGACACTGATGAACACCGTCTGACATGCGCCTCGTCGCAAGATGTATGGCGCTTCGTGCAGCAAATCATTGCCTGCTATCTCCGGGTGCCACCCGACACAATCGAACCTCGAATGTTTCTATACCCGGAGGACCGACATTTTCCCGCCGCCAAATGTCATGCTATTACGTGGGTCAAAGGATGGGCGGTCACTTAACTCTTTCATGAGGTACCTAAATCCCGCCTCGACTTTTGGACCTATTTACGAACAGCCCATGCAGCTCTCGAAAACTCGCCACGATACCGAACATTATTTGCTAACTATCTTCGAGCGGTCTTTGTTAGACCTCCACTGAGTTGGGGGGTGCCTGGCTCCTCCCCTGGCGGTGTCTGAGTTTCAACCGCCTACGATCTATTCTACTTCTGACCTCCGCGGATGGGAGAGCGCGTCGCAGATTGCGCGGATTTTATTTCTTTTTGCTTTTCCTTTTTCTTGTCTTTTTCTTTAACCAGAATTTATATTTCTTTTTATATTTCTTTTCTTTTTCGCCGATGTGTTCCCATACTTTCATGATATTCGTGAATCTTACAAAAAAAAAAAAATAAAAAAAATAAAAAAAAGATGGAAAGAGCGTCTGCCATGTAAGCAGGAGATCCTGGGTTCGAGTCCCGGTCGGGGCACACATTTTCAGCTGTCCACATCGAGGTATAACAAGAACACCTGTCGGCAGCTGAGGTGGTCAGTCATCATTTATTCCAGGGAAAAGCTGCACGGTCCTGAACAGTAATTGTTCTTTCGAGAACAAGTTAGTGTCTTCATATATAAATATTTTTCTGTTTAAGATTTATGAACTTATTAGTGCTTATTTTCCATCTTGTAGTTGTACTTAGATGGTGTGTGTACACAGCCTTTTACAAACAGATTTCGATTTAACACTTCACATCCGCCGATCACTGTGTTATTAGTTTGATTTGTTTGCCGTATGCAGTGTTATCAACTGTCACGCTGTGCTTTCCTACATCTACATCTACATCTACATCTACATACATACTCCGCAATCCACCATACGGTGCGTGGCAGAGGATACCTCGTACCACAACTAGCATCTTCTCTCCCTGTTCCACTACCAAACAAAACGAGGGAAAAATGACTGTCTATATGCCTCCGTACGAGCCCTTATCGCTCTTATCTTATCTTTGTGGTCTTTCCGCGAAATGTAAGTTGGCGGCAGTAAAATTGTACTGCAGTCAACCTCAAATGCTGGTTCTCTAAATTTTCTCAGTAGCGATTCACGAAAATAACGCCTCCTTTCCTCTAGAGACTCCCACCCGAGTTCCTGAAGCATTTCCGTAACACTCGCGTGATGATCAAACCTAACAGTAACAAAACTAGCAGCCCGCCTCTGAATTGCTTCTACGACCTCCCTCAATCCGACCTGATAGGGATCCCAAACGCTCGAGCAGTACTCAAGAATAGGTCGTATTAGTGTTTTATAAGCCGTCTCCTTTACAGATGCACCACATCTTCCCAAAATTCTACCAATGAACCGAAGACGACTATCCGCCTTCCCTATAACTGCCATTACATGTTTGTCCAACTTCATATCGCTCTGCAATGTTACGCCCAAATATTTAATCGACGTGACTGTGTCAAGCGCTACACTACTAATGCAGTATTCAAACAATACAGGATTCTTTTTCCTATTCATCTGCATTAATTGACATTTATCTATATTTAAAGTTAGCTGCCATTCTTTACACCAACCACAAATCATGTCCAAGTCATCTTGTATCCTCCTACAGTCACTCAACGACGAGACCTTCCCGTACACCACAGCATCACCAGCAAACAACCGCACATTGCTATCCACCCTATCTAAAAGATCATTTATGTAGATAGAAAACAACAGCGGACCTTCCACACTTCCCTGGGGCATTCCAGATGATACCCTCACCTCCGATGAACACTCACCATCGAGGACAATGTACTGGGTTTTATTACTTAAGAAGTCTTCGAGCCACTCACTTACCTGGGAACCAATCCCATATGCTCGTACCTTATTCAGGAGTCTGCAGTAGGGCACCGAGTCAAACACCTTCCGGAAGTCAAGGAATATGGCATTTGACTGATACCCTTCATCCATGGTTCGCAAGATATCATGTGAAAAATAGGGCGAGTTGCGTTTCGCTGGAGCGATGCTTTCTAAAGCCGTGCTGACGCATGGACAGCAACTTCTCTGTCTCGAGGAAAGTCATTATATTCTAAGTGAGAATATGTTCGAGAATCCTGCAACAAACCGATGTTAAGGATATTGGTCTGTAATTTTGTGAATTCGTCCTTCTACCCTTCTTATATACAGGCGTCACCAGCGCTTTTTTTCAGTCGCTCGGGACTTTACGTTGGGCAGGAGATTCGCGATAAATGCAAGCTAAGTAAGGAGCCGTTGCAGTAGAGTACTCTCTGTAAAACGGAATTGGAATAACATCAGGACTTGGCGATTTATTTATTTTCAACCCATTCAACTGCTTCACAATCCCAGGGATGTCTATCACTATGTCCTCCATACGGGAATCTGTACGAGACTCAAACAGCGCTATGTTTGTACGATCGTCCTGCGTGAAAGATTTCTCAAATGCTAAATTTAAAATTTTAGCTTTCGTTTTGCTGTCTTCCGTTGCCAGGCCAGACTGATCAGTGAGTGACTGGACGGAAGCCCTCGACCCGCTTACCGATTTTACGTAAGACCAGAATTTCCTTGGGTTCTCAGCAAGAACTTTTGCTAAGGTATGACGGTGGTAGTGGTTGAATGCTACGCGCATCGCTCGTTTTTCAGCATCACGAATCTCTACTAACTTTTGACTGTCCTCATACTCCCGATCTTCCTCGTACCGCGGGTGCAACTGTATTTGCTTCCTGAGCATTCTCCGAATTGCGCTGTTAAACCACTGTGGGACTTTTGCGTCCGTAACCCACTTTTTCGGCACATGTTTGTCCAATGCGTGATTTAAAATGTGTTTAAAATTTGTCCATAATTTTTCCACGTCCACCGTACCGGAAGTAAATGAAGTCGATTCATTTACTAAGTGGGATGATAACAACTGCTTATCTGCTCTTTCTAGTAAGAATACTCTCCTAGCCTTCTTTCCGTTCATTTTGTGTTTTTGTTGTGTTCGTATGTCGTTTCATATTCTTTTGTATGTTATGCGTGTTCGTGTTTCCCCTCAAGTTACACAATAGTATCGGTAATATCGCTCTCAGATTACTCTAGGCTATTCAGCACATCAAATTCAACTTAAAATGCAAAATAAATAATGCAATTCCACTTTACCTTAATGTAAAAGTGAAAAGAGTTGATTCATGACACAAAGAGCGAAATATCTTCCACAAATACTTGATTCAGAAACGAAATCAGATCATTTTATACCAGGAAACTCATGGTTTACCCTTGAGTGGCCACGCCACTTTTTATCACACAAGTGGTGCGCGAAGTAGTTTGCACACAAGAAAAGAATAGCTACCAACATGTTACAAACTTGTATCGCCAAATCACAGTTTAATCTTCGTTGAATTAAACAACGATAAAATAAACGTACATAATACGAACTGAAGCACTATTCAATTAAATGAAATAAACAATCATTATATCACTCTTTTGCCACAGACATGTGTTACCTCTCACTAATAAGCCACTCGAAGCAATAAAAAGTGCCGCTGCATCAAATCGCAGCCAACCATTTATTCAGTTATTGGTTACGTCGCAGTAACTGCCTCGTTGTAGGATTTTACAGCTCATTCGTAATCTGGGTCATTCTCTTGTACGGCTCGTAGATTTTTTCTCACCTAGCTCGCTGTTTATATTACATTATCGCTGCTCGCTTGGATGCATGACAACACAATTTATCACTGTGTTAGCTGAAGCAATAATGAATGTATAGGTACGGGTTCACGGTTGTGAAACAACTATGGAACAGTGCAAAACAATTTAATTTGTGACTGGCGTTCTTTACACATAGGTTCCTGAGGATTGATAGAATGTAATCCAATGTTTATCTCGAGTTATCTACATTTATTATACTAACAGTTACGATTAATGTGATATGGAGAATTGAGCACCTCACAGAAAGAACATATTAATACGCTCACAATAAACACTTACACAAAATTAGAACACTAACTGCCGTGCGTGGTGGCCGTTCGGTCTGGGGGGGGGGGGGGGGGCGCTTGCCTCGGGTCGCGTGGCTCCCCCCCCGCCCCCCCCCCAATCGATGGTTCGACTCATTCCTCGGGCATGGGTGTGTGTGTGTTGTCTTTAGTTTAAGATAGTTTTAGTTAGGTTAAATAGTGTGTAAGCCTAGGGAACGATGACCTTAGCAGTTTGATCCCATAGGAACGTACCACAAATTTCCCACACTCACAACTAAAAACAAAATGTACTATACAAAGAACAAGATGCAACACACACATCATCACCCATTCCACCCAAAGGTAATAAATCTCACAGATACAGATTGACAGAAGAACATCATTAATGAAATAATTAATCACTACATAGAAAATGAGCAGAAACAGGAAGTATTCTGTTAAAGGAAGTAAAAAAAGAAATTAGCGCTATGTACATACAGTTAATATGAGAACTGATGAAGAATGAAACAACCAAAATGATAAGAGCATCAAAGTAACATCATGACAGGAAAAATCAACCAGAAAATTTCACAAAAGAATTAAAGAATTACACTCCATTAATACCATAATCACCAGAGCCGTTAGAGGAAACACCACAGTACTTCATGGATCAATAAAGAAAAAAAAAATGGGGAAAAAGGGGTTCATACCGTCAAAAAACAATCAAAACACTAAAATCTGATCTAGCAGTACCTTTCCACTCACACACGTGAAAAACAATCTCAAGGACATCAAACATGGAGTCACAGATAAAGAACGCGCCACATAAGAGAACTCAAGTGCATCAACACTAGGAATCCAACCAATAATTCACAAACCAAACATTTCTATGAGAGCAGACACAAATGTCATAACCGTACTATCATACTATGTCGCAAAACATGTTAACAAAATCATAGAACATCAATGATGAACAGTTGAAAGGAGAAAAACACAGCTGAACTTATAATATAAATAAAAGAAGATCCTGCAAACACCATCACACATCTCTTTTGACACAGGGTACATGTACACCATAGTACCAATTGCCGACAAACATTTAACTGTAGAGAACCTAATGATATGCAAAACAACATACCAGCAGTCAATTTTAGAGATATATCCAAAACCCTTCAAGTAATGACATGTCAAAATTACTTCCACATCGAAAAATAATATTTCTTAGAGAAAGATGGTCTTCCAAGCCCAGCATTAGGAACATTGGCAAACATATTCATCAACCACACAGATAATGCAATCTTTGGTATAGTAATAACACAGAAAGGCTACAAAATGGTTTACAAATTGAGATTAGTAGATGATATCATATCTATGTTAGATGAATGGAGAAAATAAATCAACTCCATGCAGACAAATAGTGTGCATAAAAAGGATACGCGAAACACACATGCTTCTTGTAAATAACAACAAAGAGAGACTGACAATAAGCAGAAATTACACATTTAAGGAAAGCCAACAGCAACAGCTACATGCCACATCCAAAACACCGAAAAAATTCATAAGCTAGCTACTTACCAACATAGACTGAACGAAGTCGCACTCACACAGAAAAACAATGAATATAACACAAATATAGTTTAAAAACTCAACCACAGACAAAAAGCAAACATAAAGAAAAATGGAAGTAAACAGTGCTCACAAACATCACAACACTCCACAAACGTCACAGACACAGACACAGACACAGGACAAGATCACTCACCACCTGACTAACAACAATAAATGGTACATTTAATGTAAAAATACAAAAGAACACACAGAATAGCAAATACACTGAAGCAACATGGAAAATCCGCTGTATACAGAAGAAGAAACAGGCTTCAATCACATTTAGAAAAACTAACAGAAAAATAATACTGAAACTAAGGGGCCTGTGTATAACAGTTAGAATGTCAAGACTGAAAATCAGTGCCTTTGGGAATGGCAGAATTTTAAAAGCTATATGTAACGAACACATAACAAACTGGGAATATGAAAATAGCCATTTTACCTTCGCTGAACACCCAGTCAGGTATGGATATGTACCATTTTATATGGAACAGAACATGAAAATTGTTACAATGAACAGTTACAATAGAAAATTCTTAACTTTACAGGTAAACTACCACTTCAAAGAGCCATTACAATGAACAAAAAAGTAAGAAATGTCCAAATTGATATAAGCAACGATACAGTGATCATATGATCATGTCGGCCACTAGAAGTATAATAAAAAGGTATGTATAACATCAGCAAACAATGTAAGATATTGAAAAATATAGAACTACACACACACACACACACACACACACACACACACACACACACACACACTGCTAATAAGGCGGGTACACTGTTCGTTTGTTATATATTTTGACGAGCTTCCAATAGGAGCTACCTATATTTACAGATAACTGTTTAGTTACTATTTTATTTATGTAATTTCTTGCGTGTTAGAGTGCTTACTATGCGCAACCTTTTATTTTAATAACAGTGTAGCGCATAGTACCGCCGTTGTTATCCACCCTTACATCGACCCTCGTATCGTACAGGATTCTTTTTGTTTTGGTTAGTGTAGCTCAGTGTCGGATAGACCGTCAATGAGAGAGCACTTCGAATTCCTGTTGCTAATAAGCCGAGTACACCATTCACTTGTTAAATATTTTTACGAGCTTCAAGCAGCAGCGACTTCAGTAATGGATAGAAACTGTGACTGTTGTATACAGATGCGAGCTGAGTTGGTGACCCTTCGCTCACAGCTCCAGGCTGCGTTGGCTTCCGTCGCACAGCTTGCAGCTGCTGCCAAGGGCCATCACTGTGGTGGATCTGACGCGGGGATTCGAGGGGCGTCGAGCACGCCCCACGTTTCCTCTGATCGGTTCACTGCTAAGGCCACCCAGGGTACTGCCTGCACTGAGATTGACCCCTCAACCAGGGTCGAGTGGGAGATCATTCCAAAGTCTGGCAGGTATCAAACGACTTTCTAAGGAGCCGATCGTAGGGCCTCCCCAGTTCGTTTGAGGAACAGGTTTCTGGCGTTATATGTGGCTGACGAAGTCTCTGAACCGGATGCAGTCGTCCACCCTGTCCCAGAGGAAGCTTCCCGGCCCGCAAGGCCTGGGCATTCACATAGGGTGGGTTTGCTGGTAGTTGGAAACTCTGACGTTAGGAGCTTAATCGGGCCCCTTAGTAACCTGGCTGCCAAGGAGGCGAAGGAAGCCAGTGTGCACTCTGAGGGCATACTAGGGGAAGTCATTCTGGGTGTGGAAAGAGTGCTTCCGGATGCCGTGAAGAGTACAGTGTGTAGCCAAATTCAGGTGGTGGCTCATGTCGGTACCAATGACGTGTGTCGCTTTAGATAGGAGGAGATTCTCTCTCTGCTTTCAGGCTGCTAGTGGAAATCGTAAAGACTGACAGTCTTGCTTGCGAGATTAAGGCAGAGCTCACCATCTGCAGCATCATCGATAGAACGGACCGTGACCCTTTCGTGCAGAGCGAAGTGGAGGGTCTGAATCAGACGCTCAGGCGGTTCTGTGACCGTTTAGGCTGTAAGTTCCTGGACTTGCGCCAGTGGAGAGTGGAACGGTAGAGAGACAATTCGACGGTGGTTTATAGAACCCTCTGTCAGGCAATTTACTGTGAATAGCAGAGTAATCACGTGGATGAAATGTAGGGAGAAGAAAATATATACCGAATTTCTTACAAACTGAGATACTATTTGGAAGGATTAGAGTAGTGATCTCTGTCTAAACCCACAGGGTAAGAATACGAGTGGAATGAGCATTCATACTTACAGAAGATACTTTCTGTGACTAATATACAGGGTGATTGGAATGAAAGTTAAACATGTTTGGCACCAGACTCAAGGAAATTAATACTCCGATTTGATTTTCATTGGTGCTTTATTAGCGGTTTTTGGCCTCAGGACAACTAAAAACAGGTATACGTAACTAACAGTATCACACCTGTACACCCG
The DNA here is from genome assembly GCF_023898315.1 of Schistocerca nitens. Classification (NCBI taxonomy): domain Eukaryota; kingdom Metazoa; phylum Arthropoda; class Insecta; order Orthoptera; family Acrididae; genus Schistocerca; species Schistocerca nitens. The sequence continues at coordinate 417,750,709 of NC_064617.1, read as the reverse complement.
TGCACAATGAGTAGATATTCATTGGTGCTTTATAAGCGGTTTTTGGCCTCAGGACAGTTTAAAACAGGTATACGTAACTAACAATATCACACCTGTACACCCTTGCACAATGAGTAGTATAGTTTGGTTAACATCAAACATATACCTTAGGCATTGTCGTACGATTCAGCTGTCATTTGTAGTTCATCACTATTAAACTATGACGCTTATAACGCCATCTTTTGCTTCATTTTGTAACTTTTTTTCCCATACGTTTTCCTCCTTCTCTGACAATATTCCATTGCAATTTGACGCTATTCTGACCAGTGGTTTTATTTCTACAGCAGTTTTAGAGTTTAAATTTAATTACAATCACCCTGTTATTGGCTCTAAGCACTATGGGACTTAACATTTGAGTCATCTGAGCCGTGCGAGGCTCGTGTTCCCACCGTCATGTATCTTACACCCTGTTTTTAACAATCTTCCACCTCAGTAAGTTATTTTAAATTACTACTGTCACTGAGTTGCTGTTTTGCCTCATCGTGACCGGCGTTAGCAGGGCGTATCGATGCATCCCCTCTCGTAGTATCTTTGCTTGACTGCTATTACTTCCCGGTCGTTGTCTGTCGTAAGGGAGTTCGCGTCGCGAGTTCGGGTTGCGAGTTCGGGTCTGCCAGTCAGTTGGAACGTGTCTGGAGCGCAGTCCGGACCTGCCATTTCGGAGTTGCAATGCGGCACTAGTGCAAGCGGGTTGGAGCAGCAGCGGTGTCTGCATCGACATGGCTCACCCCACCATTGCCACCACGCTTCACTTGAACCGGGCCACGGTCTTGGTGGATCGTCGGTCGGTCGTCCTAAACGACGACGCGTTTTCTCTCGCCGATAGTTCTTGAGTCGGCTGTGTGTGTGTGTGTGTGTGTGTGTGTGTGTGTGTGTGTGTGTGTGTGTATGTGTATGTGTGTGCGCGCGCGCGTGCGCACCGACTCCCGATTTGTCTTCGTGCGTGTTTAGTGACTGTTGGGTATCGTTCAGGTCTTCGTGCAAGTAATTGTCAGGTTCTGTGTGTAGTTCTGTGATTTTGATTGACAAGTTGTTTAAATGTTGTCGGCGTATTGGTTCTGAGAGGTCGGTCGTCTCATTGGGGGACGTGTAACTGGTTCTCCGAGCGCTTCTGGGCCCTTCAATTACCATCTTGTTGAACTTGGGTCGGTCCTTTCCTGGTGCAGGGAGGTCATTCAAAATGGCTCTGAGTACTATGGGACTTAACATCTGTGGTCATCAGTCCCCTATAACTTAGAACTACTTAAACCTAACTAACCTAAAGACTTCACACACATCCATGCCCGAGGCAGGATTCGAACCTACGACCGTAGCAGTCGCGCGGTTCCGGACTGAGCGCCTAGAACCGCTAGACCACCGCGGCCGGCGATGTCGTTCAGCCAGTGGTTGTGTTTTCTCTGCATAGTTGGGTCCGAGCCAGTATTTCCGCCGTCGTGTGTCTGTAAGTGAGTTGCCTTTTAACTGCATTTTATCATTTTGATTTCTAAGATTTCCTGGTTTTTAAAAATTGTGACCTTCTGCCTTTAGAAGTCTATGCTAATATACACTCCTGGAAATTGAAATAAGAACACCGTGAATTCACTGTCCCAGGAAGGGGAAACTTTATTGACACATTCCTGGGGTCAGATACATCACATGATCACACTGACAGAACCACAGGCACATAGACACAGGCAACAGAGCATGCACAATGTCGGCACTAGTACAGTGTATATCCACCTTTCGCAGCAATGCAGGCTGCTATTCTCCCATGGAGACGATCGTAGAGATGCTGGATGTAGTCCTGTGGACCGGCTTGCCATGCCATTTCCACCTGGCGCCTCAGTTGGACCAGCGTTCGTGCTGGACGTGCAGACCGCGTGAGACGACGCTTCATCCAGTCCCAAACATGCTCAATGGGGGACAGATCGGGAGATCTTGCTGGCCAGGGTAGTTGACTTACACCTTCTAGAGCACGTTGGGTGGCACGGGATACATGCGGACGTGCATTGTCCTGTTGGAACAGCAAGTTCCCTTGCCGGTCTAGGAATGGTAGAACGATGGGTTCGATGACGGTTTGGATGTACCGTGCACTATTCAGTGTCCCCTCGACGATCACCAGTGGTGTACGGCCAGTGTAGGAGATCGCTCCCCACACCATGATGCCGGGTGTTGGCCCTGTGTGCCTCGGTCGTATGCAGTCCTGATTGTGGCGCTCACCTGCACGGCGCCAAACACGCATACGACCATCATTGGCACCAAGGCAGAAGCGACTCTCATCGCTGAAGACGACACGTCTCCATTCGTCCCTCCATTCACGCCTGTCGCGACACCACTGGAGGCGGGCTGCACGATTCTGGGGCGTGAGCGGAAAACGGCCTAACGGTGTGCGGGACCGTAGCCCAGCTTCATGGAGACGGTTGCGAATGGTCCTCGCCGATACCCCAGGAGCAACAGTGTCCCTAATTTGCTGGGAAGTGGCGGTGCGGTCCCCTACGGCACTGCGTAGGATCCTACGGTCTTGGCGTGCATCCGTGCGTCGCTGCGGTCCGGTCCCAGGTCGACGGGCACGTGCACCTTCCGCCGACCACTGGCGACAACATCGATGTACTGTGGAGACCTCACGCCCCACGTGTTGAGCAATTCGGCGGTACGTCCACCCGGCCTCCCGCATGCCCACTATACGCCCTAGCTCAAAGTCCGTCAACTGCACATACGGTTCACGTCCACGCTGTTGCGGCATGCTACCAGTGTTAAAGACTGCGATGGAGCTCCGTATGCCACGGCAAACTGGCTGACACTGACGGCGGCGGTGCACAAATGCTGCGCAGCTAGCGCCATTCGACGGCCAACACCGCGGTTCCTGGTGTGTCCGCTGTGCCGTGCGTGTGATCATTGCTTGTACAGCCCTCTCGCAGTGTCCGGAGCAAGTATGGTGGGTCTGACACACCGGTGTCAATGTGTTCTTTTTTCCATATCCAGGAGTGTATTCGAATATTTTTAAACTTAAGGGTACTGCGCCTAGCATATGTTTGTTCTATCTACTTTGCTGTGATGTTTTCTTAATCGTTTTATTGCTATCTCAATTGGATTTTTTTATCTTGTTGATTTGTTAAGATTTCTTGTTTGGAGGCCTTCAGCCGTGAAAGAGTTGCATTCTGTAAGGGTCCGGCTATGTGAAACTTTGATTGTAACAGTGTTATTAAATTACAATAAATTACATTTAGAAGGTGAAACTGACCACAACCTTATTTGGCCCTTTCCACAATCCTAATTACCTGTTCTGCCCAGTTGGTTTAGCAGGGCGTATCATCATCAGTCCCCTAGATTGGCTCTGAGCACTATGGGACTCAACTGCTGAGGTCATTAGTCCCCTAGAACTTAGAACTAGTTAAACCTAACTAACCTAAGGACATCACAAACAACCATGCCCGAGGCAGGATTCGAACCTGCGACCGTAGCGGTCTTGCGGTTCCAGACTGCAGCGCCTTTAACCGCACGGCCACTTCGGCCGGCTCAGTCCCCTAGACTTAGAGGTACTTAAACCTAACTAACGTAACGACATCACACACATCCATGCCCGTGGCAGGATTCTAACCTCCGACCGTAGCAGCAGCGCGGTTCAGGACTGTAGCGACTAGAACCGCTCGGCCACAGAGGTCGGCTGAAAGGATGGCACTTCTTTTTCCATATAAGTTTCGTTCCCTGTATACATGTTCATAAAAAAAAAAAAAAACAGTTTTCATGTTTTGTAGAGGTATTTTGATATACACATACTTTTCCATAAAATTAATATAATCAACCAATATTTAAGACACATTTATTTCAATATTGAAAGTTTTAGTTTGTGGCACTTCCATCCTATTCCATTTTTTGCACATAAGTATTGAGTCAAAGCTCTCTCCTCTTCTCCCCTCTTACACCCTCAGCCTTGGTGTCATGCATACATGTTTTTCAGAACTGGCATTGTCCGCGCTGTTATTTCGGATACCGGCGGCGGCGGATAGCCAGAGACAACCACTAGTGACATGTTGCGACATGCTAACAGCTTACCGTGAAGGGTATCACTCGGTCCAATGGACACGTTCTCACGTGCGGCTAGGAGTACTCTTAGCTTGCGAAATGAAACGACGATATAAGAACAACGACGACAAATGTGTCGTAGCTTGCAGGAACGGAGTATACGTGCGTAAGCAGACGAAACGTCGCTTGAGTAGTTTGTGAACGGCATCACGCCATATTTAAATTGCTTTCACATCTGCAACACGTGAAAAGTAAATGCTTAGTCGATACCTGTTTCTTTTATTGCGACCGATCTGTAATTGCACGTGCCCCACGCATACTAAGCAGTACTGAGTCATCCCTGAGAGGGAAAGCGTGGAACGTGGGGTGTGGAATAACAGCTCTTTTCCTTATTCGCTTCAACTTCGAGGAGGCCAGTGGTAAATGATGTTGACAGCCAAGAAACTCGTAGTCTTACAGTGTTTATTGTCAGCCTCGTTGTATCGGTTTCCATCGTTGCTTTTCATTTGCTGTGAATAGTGCTGGTCAATCAGTAAAGTGTACTACTTCCTGCTCCACAATCTTAGTCACTTAAAATTTGTCAGTAGTGCCTTTCTATGATCTGCTCATCGTTTCAGAAGGAATGTCTTCCCTGCCTGCAAATTTACACGTGTTCTGCCTATTCTAATTACCACCCATTTGTTATTTACAGGATCACTGTCAAATCTGAGAAGCATTTTACGAAATAAGTGAATGAGAAAACTACAACACATTGTTTTGACCGAGTAGGGCGAAATACGTCAAGTGATGAGAAAAAGCATTTCAGCAGTTGCATGTGCGCTATAGAGATAATAAAATTATATATCCAGCAGCTAAGATTATCATGATCGAACAAATCAAGAATTTGTCTTTTATTATTCCAGAAGTAATATTACGCTGAAACTTGATTTTACAAATTTACGTCACTTCGATGTAAACAAGCCAGTCATATGATGTTGACGTAATTGCATTAACGATAATGTTTTTGGTACAGAGTGAATTTTTCCGCTATGTAAATGCAGTGCAATAAAATTCGAACACTCGCCATGAGGTGAACATGGAATGATTCAAAAGTAAAGACACGTTTCCTCCAAGAGACGAAACGACCATTACCCGTTCAACAGAACGCGGTCGGCCGCATAATGCATCCACTTTTGCACCTTCTGGTCCCACTGAAACCGACGTCGATACATGTCTTTCTTCAGGTTGCCAGTGTTAAGAAAATCTGACGGTGAAAGATCCAGGCAATAGGGAGGATGTTGCAGTGTCTCCCAGAGGAATCATCGAAGTGTAGTCATCGTACTATTGGCGCCGCAGTTTCTGCGAACTGTCTTCATAGCGCTGCGCATTGATTGCGGTTCCACGCTCAAGGAAGTCTAAGAGCAGAGGGACCCTGAAATTGAAAAAGGAGGTCACCATGACCTTACTAGAATTTTTGTGGACAGCTTTGGATTTCTTTGGTGGAGAGATGTGTGATGTTTCCACTGTTGGCTTTGTTGTTTGCCCTCAGGCTACCAGAATTCTGTCTGACTCAATCATCTTGTTACATGATAACGCCTGCCCTCACACTGTCAACCTGACGAAGGCTACACTTCAATGTGTGATTTGCACATCCTTTGCGAACTATAGGAAGACATGCTTGGACGTCGGTTTCAGTCGGATGGGGAAGTGCAGCAGTAGGGGCGTTTGTGGATTTGTCAGTATGATGTAGATGGCTGCCCCAGCATCATTAAGATACAACTGACTCAGGTAGGATGTAACACGTGTTTGGTAGTGTACACCAAATTCTTCGAGAGATAGTATCACTTAAAGATACATACTGCGATTTAGGAAGATAGAATTCTCATTCCTCCTGAAACCTTTGAGTATTTCCTAGAATAGATGCTTAATAAACTGATCTTATTTGCTTCAGCAGTGCATGTTACCAGATTTCAGATAGTAATGTTTGTATTTTCGTTTTTATGAAATCTTAAAATATTTTTGTAAATCATTAACAGCGGTTCTGTATCAAATTGTGCAGAGACGAGACTCACTCTACGCAGATGCGTATCCCCAATTACAGTTACTGTTCCATAAACCATTTCCAGATAAGATTCCTACATAGTCAAAAATATCTCTATATGTGTACCAGTAGGAATCGTTTAATTACTAATGTCAACTGTATTTTTGGAGGAGACAAAGTTTTAATCACATGTAGACAATCTTACACTCCTGGAAATGGAAAAAAGAACACATTGACACCGGTGTGTCAGACCCACCATACTTGCTCCGGACACTGCGAGAGGGCTGTACAAGCAATGATCACACGCACGGCACAGCGGACACACCAGGAACCGCGGTGTTGGCCGTCGAATGGCGCTAGCTGCGCAGCATTTGTGCACCGCCGCCGTCAGTGTCGGCCAGTTTGCCGTGGCATACGGAGCTCCATCGCAGTCTTTAACACTGGTAGCATGCCGCGACAGCGTGGACGTGAACCGTATGTGCAGTTGACGGACTTTGAGCGAGGGCGTATAGTGGGCATGCGGGAGGCCGGGTGGACGTACCGCCGAATTGCTCAACACGTGGGGCGTGAGGTCTCCACAGTACATCGATGTTGTCGCCAGTGGTCGGCGGAAGGTGCACGTGCCCGTCGACCTGGGACCGGGCCGCAGCGACGCACGGATGCACGCCAAGACCGTAGGATCCTACGCAGTGCCGTAGGGGACCGCACCGCCACTTCCCAGCAAATTAGGGACACTGTTGCTCCTGGGGTATCGGCGAGGACCATTCGCAACCGTCTCCATGAAGCTGGGCTACGGTCCCGCACACCGTTAGGCCGTCTTCCGCTCACGCCCCAACATCGTGCAGCCCGCCTCCAGTGGTGTCGCGACAGGCGTGAATGGAGGGACGAATGGAGACGTGTCGTCTTCAGCGATGAGAGTCGCTTCTGCCTTGGTGCCAATGATGGTCGTATGCGTGTTTGGCGCCGTGCAGGTGAGCGCCACAATCAGGACTGCATACGACCGAGGCACACAGGGCCAACACCCGGCATCATGGTGTGGGGAGCGATCTCCTACACTGGCCGTACACCACTGGTGATCGTCGAGGGGACACTGAATAGTGCACGGTACATCCAAACCGTCATCGAACCCATCGTTCTACCATTCCTAGACCGGCAAGGGAACTTGCTGTTCCAACAGGACAATGCACGTCCGCATGTATCCCGTGCCACCCAACGTGCTCTAGAAGGTGTAAGTCAACTACCCTGGCCAGCAAGATCTCCGGATCTGTCCCCCATTGAGCATGTTTGGGACTGGATGAAGCGTCGTCTCACGCGGTCTGCACGTCCAGCACGAACGCTGGTCCAACTGAGGCGCCAGGTGGAAATGGCATGGCAAGCCGGTCCACAGGACTACATCCAGCATCTCTACGATCGTCTCCATGGGAGAATAGCAGCCTGCATTGCTGCGAAAGGTGGATATACACTGTACTAGTGCCGACATTGTGCATGCTCTGTTGCCTGTGTCTATGTGCCTGTGGTTCTGTCAGTGTGATCATGTGATGTATCTGACCCCAGGAATGTGTCAATAAAGTTTCCCCTTCCTGGGACAATGAATTCACGGTGTTCTTATTTCAATTTCCAGGAGTGTATATTTAAAGATGGAAAGTATTCTGTGTTTCGTTGGTGAAATGAACATAGAGGCCAGATTTTTGCATATCGCCGTTTATGGTGAACAATAAATGGAAATTACTTTTATCATTATTTGCCAAACGGAAAAAGTGTGCCTTCTTTCAACGGTTTAACTGAAAAAGAATGATGTTATATACTTAGCAGTCAAATCAGAATGAGTTTTCTTCTTTTTTTATTGGCTTTCACACGAAACTATCCAAAGAGTTTGGTACATTGCCTAAATTAGCCTTGTTGTTATTTGTAACGCATTTATTTTGTTTAATCTTCAAAGATACATTGTAATGGAATATGCGGTATATTGCTGTCAACGGGACTAATTCTTCACGCTGTCAGTCTTAGTATGTTTACTGGGGGACAGTTATTGAACTATATAAGAAAAACGTGAATTAGTTACAAACTACTGCGTGCACACACTTTATTCAACATGCAAACCTCACTACAGATATTTGGATTTAGGTTGTGACGTGTTCGATATTCCTGCCATCATTGGCGATGATGTAACGCAGACGAATAGCGTAATTCTACATGACCAACTGGAGTATCGGAACACCGATGTTGCCTTCACCTCCTGAAAGGCTGTTTTCCCCTCAGCTATGGTTTTGGAGTTATTGGTGTGCACCTTGTCTTGGATGCAGCCCCACAAAAAGGAGTCACATGATCACATCTGGAGGCAGATGCCATTGGCCTCTGGGTATCCAAGAGCCAGAATGCGATCCGCAAAGTGCTCCTCCACGACATCACTCTGCTGCTGCGTCTTGCATGAACTGCATCTTGTCGAAATCAGTGTCACTTTGAATAATGGGCAGGAAATCATCTTCCAGAACCTTCACGTACCGTTTGCTAGTCACCGTGCCGTCAAGGAATATCGCAAGGCTTATTCCATGACTGGACATTACACACTAGACAGTCACCAGCTGACGCTGAAGAGACTTCTCTATCGCGAAATGCCGATTCTCTGTCCCCCAAATGCTTATTGACGAACCCAACCAAATAAGCCGCTAAAGTAAACCATGCAGCGCATGCTAATTCCCATCATACCCAGCGCCCAAAACAGAAATCGTTGAGAAATTATCACGATTTTATTTCATATAGTTCAATAATCGTCACCTTGTACAATAAACTGGACTGCCAAGTGTCACTGGACACATTTATCGTGCTACATTCCTTAATTCCGCTGATTTCGGGCACAGCGATTCCCGAAGAATGAGATAATACTGGCCTCTATGGGCGAGACTGCCACGGCACGCATGCGATGGCGCTCGACTCAGAGGTAAGATCCACCGAATCGTGGTGGTTGATGAAATGCACGCTGCCAGTGTTCAGCAGCTGGCAGATGGGGGAGAGGTGACGGTACTTAATTTATGTCGATTTATATGAAATTTACTCTTTTAGTAATAAATCTGTTGGTCGTATTTGATTAAAATATTACAGTTAACAAGTGTCGACTCTAATTTATGACCATCACGACTAAGAAACCATTTCCTTGTTACGAAATCAGCATGCAGTCATCAAACACATTCTGTAGTAACGTAAAGTCCTTTACGTGTGTTTTTCTTAACACGTAACAGGAAAAATAATTTTTAGTTTTGATGATTTGTCATAAAAATCACCAAATATGTTAATAAATTTATGAATGAAAACATTGTGTCAGTAAAAAGCCATGAAGCGAAAACGGTTACCAGTTGAGGATTAAAGAATTTTTTGCTTGGTTGTACTAAATTCGAAATCTGGCAGACACGTTCACAGGCTGTGCTGTGTCTTACAGAATGCGGTGAGAGACGCGTGCAGCATTAGCAGCATTTGGCAGGCGTAGCGCTGACTGTGAGGCAAGGCGAGCAACCTGAACAGGCGTGGCTGCGAGGCCCCTCTGACAGACACACCCGGCAGCAGCTCGTCTCATCTCCCACTGGTCTTGCAGGAGCGTTCCCCGTCTGATGCCTCTGTGCAGGTTATCCGACAGCGTGGCGTCTGGTAAGCCGCTTTAGGGGTGCAGTAAATTTGCATGTTGTTCACAAGTGCAGCAATTGTAAGTCCGGAGCTGAATTTCGTCAGAAAATGGAAGAACACTCCATTTATAACAAAGTAATCAAACAAAAAATCTGTCACCTAATACACGACTGGCCATTGAAACTGCATTGTCACGAAGGTAATAAAACAACGGAATTTAACTTATTTTATATAATCAGCACAGTAGGAGGAATTATTACATTTTTAGGTATTATGGAGGGACATAGTGTGTGAAGTTCGGTATACTGCTTTCTGCAACTGGCACACGGTTTGGACTGGCTATTGATGTGAATGTTACTAAAGAGTATGGTAGACTGTCTAAATATTGCGAGTTTCGTAGGTGTTATAAACAGCAGTGATAATGCACAGGCGTTTGGACAGTGGTTGTCGTCATTATAAGCAAGTTGTTTTGCATCAAAGAAAGTGGCTGCAACTAATGTACTTCAAGAGTCTAATTATATTTGCATCTTAGTATACCTCCACGTGCGATAAGTCGTTTACTGTTGCACAGGGACTGTTGAACTATCTACTAGATCTAGGCTAGGAATCCGCGGAGATGTTTCGAATGGCAAACGTGGGCACGTTATCTTGTCGATTGGCGAGTTGAACTGAATTTTACACTGTTTCACAACTGTGTAATGGACGTTAATACAGGCATTGTTTGTGCCAGTCTTACATATACGAACTTCGATCAATACAGGAGTGAGTGGACGGGATACTTACAATATTACTTAGATGTATGCAAAATTAAATCTTTGGTCCCCAAAATAATTACCAAGGAATACGTCAAATACTAATTTAAACAATGATCAAAACTAACTCAGTTTATTACATTAAAATTCATGATAAATGGTTAGATAAACGTTGAATAGTCTAATGCTCTGGTAGAAGAATGTAGAGTGTGTTTCAACTGAACACATATCTGGATAAAACAATTATATCTGCGGTAGTCGCAAGTTATTGCCTAATTTTAAGGTTTAAAGAGAAAAAGAGCTTGACAAGAGTGTGCATTTCCATTTATGACGAGAGTTGAAAACGTATTGAACCTGTACTCGCAGACTGTAATTCCTCCTCACTGATGTCTTCTTCCTCTTCTGGAGCATTTAACAAAGCATCAGCAAATCTTCTCAAATTAAAAAGTAGAATGTCCTCTTCTACAATGTCGCGCCAGAGAAACTGGTAAAGGTATGCGTATTCAATTACAGACATATGTAAACAGGCAGAATTCGGCGCTGCGGTCGGCAACGCAGTCTGCTACAATGGCAGATTATCAAGATTTAAGCGAGTTTCAACCAGGTGTTTTAGCCGGCGCACGAGAGATGGGACACAGCATCTCCGAGGTGGCTATGAAGAGTGGATTTTCCCGTACGACCATACCACGAGTGTACCGTGACTATCAGAAATACGATAAAACATAAAATTTCCGACATCGCTGAGGCTGGGTAAAGATTCTACATGTACGGGACTAAAGACGACTGTAGAGAAACGTTTAACGCGGCAGAAGTGCAACCCTTCCTCAAACTGCTGCATATTTTAATGCTGGGCTGTCAACAAGTGTCAGCATGTGAATCATTCAACTAAATATTGCCGGTATGTGCTTTCGGAGACGAAGGCCGACTCGTATACCGTTGATGGCTGCACGATACAAAGCTTTACGCTTCACCTGGGCCCACATCACCGATATTGGACGGTTGCTCATTGGAAACATATTGTCTGGTCGGACGAGTCTCGTTTGAAATTGTATCGAGCGGATGGACGCATACGAGTATAGAGACAACCTTATGAATCAATGGACCCTGCATGTCAGCAAGGGACTGTTCCAGCTGGTGGATGCTTTGTAATGGTGTGGGACGTTTGGAGTTGGTGTGATATGGAACCTCTGATACGTCTAGATACGACTCTGACAGGTGACACGTATGTAAGCATCCTGTCTGATCACCTGCATCCGTTTACAGTATGTTCACTGCGCATTCCGAAAGACTTGGGCAATTACAGAAGGATAATGCGACACGCCACACATCCAGAATTACTACAGTGTGGCTACAGGAACAGAAGTTAGAACACTTCCGCTGACCACGAAACTCTCCAAGAAGAACATTACTGAGCTTATCTGGGATGCCTTGCTGCGTGCTGTTCAGAAGAAATCTTCACCTCCTCGTACTCTTACGGATTTATGGACAGCCCTGCAAGATTCATGGTGTTAATTACCTCCAGCACTACCTCAGACATTAGTCGAGTCCATGCCCCGTCGTATTGCGGTACTTATGCGTGATCGCGGATGCCGTGCGCGATGTTAGGCAGGTGTACCATTTTCTTTGGCTCTTCAGTGTATTGTGTTGTAGCCTATGTACTTCGTATCTTCACCTTTTGGTCCACTGGTCCATATATCTCCCCATTCTTTATCACCTTCTTTATGTACTGAATCGTTTATTCTTCCTAAACTACCTCGAACGAATATGGAGTCACGCCTTCCATCAAAAATGATTACTTTCTAAGATGGACCATGGAGTCACATCATTCGTTCAGTCATCCGTTTCAGTCTCCTCACAAACTCTTATTGGTTCGTGGGTAACTTCACGCGACAATATGCACCCACAGATAAGCTAAGAAAGTATTTTAAATAGTTAGAATTGTACTTTCTTTCCTCTTATCATCGTTGCGTTTTCTAATAAATAAATGTAGTTTTCCAGTGTGGGTATGATTTAGTGTTGACATTGTTTATCCTATTATTACTTTTAGTCGTTACTATTTAACATCCCTGTCTTTTTCTTTTCTTTCCTTACTGGTAGATATTGCAAGTATCGCTAATTATATTTTGGAGGTGTGGTTCGTAATATATCTGTCCCGTCGTTTTATTACGCAGATATATCAGTTTCACTGTGATACGCGGTAGATTTCGTGATTCGTGGCGTCAGCCATTAGTTCGAAGTTCCGATCAGCAGAAGGAAGGAAGATTGGTTTTACCGTACCGTCGACATCGAGGTCATTAGAGACGGAGCAGAACTCGGACTGTGTCAAGGATAGGGAAGGAAAATGGGCCGTGACCTTTCAAAGGAATCCTCCCAACATTTGCCTGGTCCGATTTAGGTAAATCACGGGAAACCTAAATCTGGATGGCCGGACGCGGGTTTGAACCGTCGTTCTCCCGAATGACAGTCTAGTGTGCTAACCTTTGCGCCAACTCGCTCCGTCAGACCAGCACAAATCAATCTACTCGCTTGTCATTGGGTAAGGCACAAAATCGGTGAAAACATTTAATTTGACGGATCTCTAACTACGCGAACTGTCTTTAAATTCTGTAAATCGCCATATCACAGCACACAGAAGATCAGGTGTGAGTTTATCTGTTTTTCCTGTTTGTAATCGAACAACATTACAGCGTGTTCCAGTGTTGTTGACAATGTGATCATAGGCTTTTGCGATACGTACACGTCTGGGCTTGCGAACTCTGAATAATTTTTGAACTGCCAAGATCGCTAAAATCATTTACGCATATAGATTACCGATTTCGGCTTTTCTTTTGCCATCATCTGATCTCTGTTTACATCGTTACACAATCTTCCCCTTCGGTTCAATATGCGGTACTGTGCAAATATAAAGACGTAAACACAGATTGGAAGATGGCAACAGAAAATATTCCGAATACCGTAATCTATTAATAAATAGTTTTAGCGATCTTGACATTTAAAACTTTATTCAGTGTTCATAATACGACAGATCGTGCCAAAGCCGACGATGTTAGAAGCGTAGACTTTTGAGTTTGTTTACCAAAATATGACTGAATTCATTTCAGTGGCTTTGGTAGCGAAACGGTTGTTTTAGTCTAAAATAAAAAGACATTTAATGTCGTTACGGTTTACCAAGTAAAAAGTAGAGATAAATTCACGATCAAAATTTCGCTAGTTAGGTCTATTAAAACCCGTTTTTTACAAGCCGAGATAATCTTAATTCCGTGAACTAAAGAAATTCATCTGATTTGAGACGGTTTGTACTACGCACACTTTTTTGTATTTTTTATTGTTTGAGCAGTACCAACTTTTTTTATAAACTTAAAGTATTCTTTTAACTATTTGATTTAACTAGCAGTAATAAATCTAGACTGCAGGATTCCCATAATTTCTTCTAATCACCAATTCGAGATTTTTGTATGAGTTCTTTTTTTGTGTCTGAATGGAGCTGCGGGAATCGCTTATACAGCTGTTGTTGGCATGTGCAATGAGGTGTTCCCTGAAGTTAGACACGCTAAAAATTTTAAGAGCGCACTTCTGACTCCATAGAGTGGACACAGACACACACACACACACACACACACACACACACACACACACACACACACACACACACATACATACATACAAACAGCAAACGTGGTGTTCAGTGCCACGTGTGACCATTCATTCGGACAAACGAATTTCGGGCGAAAATTACGAAACGAGAAAAAAACTGGCGGGGGAGCAGAAGTATCGAAAAACGGCGGTTCGGAGTGGGTCGGCACGTTCGCCGTGTGACGTGGGAGCCTCGCAGCCGTGGCTGGAGGGAGCGAGCGCTCAGCTGAGAGGGCTGATGTTTGATCGATGCGCCGGTGCGTCGCGAGTAATTACCCTCCCTCCGGACGAAAAATTGTGTTACGTGCCTCGTTTTCACGAATACTCATTGTCTGACATTTAATTTAGCACTACAATTCGTTTCTCTACCGTTGTTTGAGTGTCTGGAATCCCTTTCAATATAACGAATCAAAATATTAATTTAGCCAATCCCGTATTTCTATGTTTCGCAGAAGCAAACAACAAACATGGACGTGAATAAATGAAATAGAATTCTGTTCCACTAGTGAAAGAATGAAACCAAAGATTTTATATTATGCGGTGAGTTACAGGAAGCCACAGATGTACTAAATGGTTCAAATGGCTCTAAGCAGTATATAACTTAACATCTGAGGTCATCAGTCCCTTACACTTACAACTACTTAAACCTAACTAACCTAAGGACATCACACGCATCCAAGCCCGAGGCAGGATTCGAACCTGCGACCGTAGCAGCCGCGTGGTTCTGGACTGAAGAGTCTAGAACCGATCGGCCACAGCGGCACAGATGTACAACGAAACCTCTGTCACACAGTACCTTGAGAATTAATTTGAACATAAATGTCAAACTTTCCACGTGCTAAATCGTAAATTTTTCAGGGGAATTGTGCGTAACATATTTATATACAAAAAATTCAGAAGTTGTTCTGATATCACGGTATTCTGGTCACCTCATCAGTTCAAAAAATAATGAGACCAATTAGTAAGAACGTTCTAAGAATAAGTAAGTGATTGTAAGTGGCAATAATATTTTGTTTCAAGTGTAATTAATACTGAAGTACTACGTTTTATTTATGTTCATACAGCATTTTAACTAGTATAACTGTAAGCCACAAAACCATTTCACATTTATTTTAGATTTTTGGAAGATTATAACAAAAATAAATTCAAGTAAAAAAATTTAAGAAATGACCAATGTTTTTTACGCAACTACGTTCCGTGGATCAGATGTAATCTTAACGAAGAACTTGAAACTTCCCCCTAGAAAAATTTTTTAATTACTGAGCTAGTAAACCTCTTACGTTATTTGATTTTCAAACAGCTGAGCAAAACTGAAAGTACTCAGATATTTCTCTCTTTACTTATTCTGATCATCACTAAACTGACACACAATATTTTTAGCGCAACGCAATCTGACTTTCAATTTTCCCTACAAAAGAATGAACCTCACTAACAATAACCTATACCTTTGATGAATCACTTACCTCACAAAAATCTTCGTTAGTCGAACTATTGCAATACAGCGAGCGCCAATACTGCCAGCTAAATAACTGATTCTAACTACTGAAGGCACTAACTACTGGTAGGCATAGTTAGCAAATGAAAGATTTCGATAGAGAACTAACAATGTATTTACCTTAATAGTGTTCAAAAGTTATAATATATGTATCAGTTCATGACATCCAGTCTTACAAATTTACTCTCTCTGATGGACACACGTCCAGATCATCCGCTCTCAAAACTCCGCCATCTCTCCCCCACATCCACCACTGCTGGCGGCTCACCTTCAACTGCGCAACGCTACGCGCTGTACATATCCAACTGCCCAACACCACAATAGCGATTATTACAACAATGCCAACCAGCCATTGACTGCACACAGCACAGTCAGTGATTTTCATACGGAGCTCTACGTGGCGTTACCAATACAAAAACCTAAACAGCCTACTTACAAACTGTCTGTGTTGTTGAGGAAGAAATGGTAACATCGTCAACAGCTTTTTCTTTTTCGTGACTGAAAACAAGACTCATCTTTCTGATGAATTACAGCATGGCATCCATGAGCCATGGTCTTTCTTCTTTTGAAGACGCTGACCTTTCCCTATTCCTCTGTTATAGGGAGAACCTTAATAGCTGTTTGAGATGGATGAGCCACTTTGATCAGACTGCATTTGAAGACCTTAGAAACCGGGCTGATAATAATGTTACAGAAGAATTTTTTAAAAACCAGGAAATCAGTAGTGTAATTGGAGTTACATGAATGGGTTCACAGCTTTACCTAATTCAATAGACTTGTATAAATCATACGTATCTAAGACCTTGCTTATCTGTCTTCTACCATGTGCCATCACGTATTTCATCTTAGAACAGATCTACATGATTTGGCACTTGGAACGATTGTAGTGATATGCAGCTAAGTACCGAAAGCACAATAGCACCGACAACGTATTTAGTTAAAAAAAGTACCAGATTTTAACGGCTCAGTTGTATTGTCTCCATGATTTTCAATAGCAACTTTAAGAATTAGCGTTATGAAGACACCTTATTTTGCAGGAATCTCGTAAAATTGTCTTTCTATCCCACCTGTGACCGTCCTTCCAACGTATCCCTAAGGCTTTGTAATTATCAACTTCTTTTGGTAATTTACTACCGTTCATTGTTAAGATATGATTTAACCATTTCATCTCATGTCCTTCAGCGTCTTCCAGTCAGTGTTTAAATGTAATATGACGCTTACACCCTTCGGTTACATTAATGTGACCACCACCTATATTCGATGCCAACGTGGAATAATCACTTACAGACGGCAGCTGGCAACACTTGCAGTGGATGATATTCAAAGCACATTTGGGGAGGCGGACAACATTGCAGTCATCGTAATGAGGAATAAGAAGCGATTTATCTAACGTACGAAAGGGATCATCACTGTCTTTCGGGTAAGGCTGGCAACACTTCTGAAACGGTGAAGTTTGTAAACTGTCGTTTGACGTCTGTAAACTGTCCCTCACTGACTCTTTACCTGCAAGTCTGCCAGCGGTTCGCGCTGCAAAAACTGGTTATTCACACTTTTGACAAGTGATCACATTGATGTGACTGGACAACGTATAATCTGCTAATCACTGGCAATATGAAATATGAACAGCAGAAACACAGAACAGATTATCATTTAATGTCACTTATAATGTTTAATGCGATGTTCATAGAAAAATTCTGTAATTTAATCTAGTTAACACTACATGACTTGTCGCCGAACCAACTTCGACAACGAAGTGAAAAGCAGTGCTGGTCAGGCTTGATGGGTGTCCTTAAAATTTAAAGAAACACAAGTTCGATTTTGACCCAACTTAAAGACAGATATTGAAAATGGTGAAAGTGATAAATCAGTTTGCGGGCAGGGATCTACAACGGTCCAGTACAATTAAGAGATGAAAGAAGCCACGGCAATGATGTCTCATGCGTACGAAAAGTACGAGTTACCGCAGCTGATAATTGAAGACAAAAGTAAAGTCAGAAGAGGAACTGGCAGAATGAGGTAGCCCTGCGCGTAAATCATTAAGCAATGGACGGAATTACCCTATACTCAACTGATACATGTCGTAGGAAAACGAGAAGCTTTGTAAACTGTGATTGCAATCATATGGTCGTGGGTATGGGTTTTTTCTTGCATGGCCTCTTGCTACCCAACTTTTTAGCTAGCTGCACGGTTACTTAATAGGTTTGCAATTGGCACAATATTTTGACGAGTTTGCGAATTGCAGTAGTTTTCAAATACATTACTTTCAGGTTCTTAATTACATAATCGCATTGTGAGGTACACAAATATAAAAACCTTTCTGTTTTTGAAGAGTGAAAGTAACTGTGTTGTGTTGAGACTATACTATAAGTGTTAATCGTTATCAGTAAGTTTGATGTAGTTTGTCAATGGAGACAAGTAAGTTACGAAGAGTGGAGATTAACGTTGCGTATGCCTGAAGAAGCAGAACTCCGACAAAATTATTGAGGCTGTATGTGGATATTTTCAGACCATGTAGCATAACAGACTGTTAGTCTTCGAAAACTAATTACAGAATAAATGAATTTTTGATTTCTTAGCCTTATTTATATCCACATAAGCGTGATTGTTGCAATGAAAATGTATTTAAAACAGTCCAAATGTCAAAGCTATGTGCTATATGTCTTATTTAGATTCATTCGTTCCACACATGCATGGCACGCGGTACTGTCAACAGTAATACCCGCCTTTGTGCCAGTCAGTGCTGCTCTATTCTGTCTGGGGTGTGTTTTTCTAGCAGTGCTGGCTATACTGCATTCCTTTTTCTTTGTTGTTTAATGTTTTGTTAAGCGTACATAGTCATCCACAGGCATGTGTTGTACCAGTGAAAGAGCTCTTTTTTTATTTTTTTTATGTTCGTGCTATTTTCACTGAAGGTCGATCGCGTTGTGGATGGTGCCGGAAGGGCTAACCACGGTAAGAAGTATTATAATTTGTAATTACAGGCAGATTTTTGTGCTTTTAGACTTAGTTACCTGTTCAGCCTCATTTGAGGTCGTAAGACCTCTTTCCCGATAGTCTATAGATATTTCATCGTTTTAATAATTATATTTCATTTCACATTAATTTTTTTATTATATGACAAGAAATATACTATCAGTAACTATGGGCATAATTTTGTCAAATATTTTACCGTGACTACATGTTACATCTTCAATTATGGTTTTATGAATACTGACTGTATGCTGGTTATGTAAGTTGTGAATGACGCCGTACATGGCGCGATACTTTCACATCAAATGCTTCAAATGGCTCTAAGCACTTTGGGACTTAACATCTGAGGTCATGAGTCCCGAGGGAGGATTTGAACCTGCGACCGTAGCAGCAGCGCGGTTCCGGACTGAAGCACCTAGAACCGCTCGGCCACAGTGGCTGGCATTTTCACATCGTTCGTTATTATTTTAATGGTACTTGGTCGACTAAGGCCAACAAGTGTTGTTAATTTATGTTATTTGTTATTGTGCAATCGTTACAACAGAGGAACATTCGTTTGGATAATAAACAAGTTGATCCATTGCGCACGCCGCAAATAGCGGCCTATGGAGCTTTTACAAAATGGCTCTGAGCACTATGGGACTCAACTGCTGTGGTCATCAGTCCCCGAGAACTTAGAACTACTTAAACCTAACTAACCTAAGGACATCACACACAGCCATGCCCGAGGCAGGATTCGAACCTGCGACCGTAGCAGTCGCACGGTTCCGGACTGCGCGCCTAGAACCGCGAGACCACCGCGGCCGGCGGAGCTTTTACCTGGTGAACGCCGTATCTGAGCACCAGTTCTCTATGTGGTGCTCTGCACAGTTTGTTGATTGCGTGTTGAACTGTCACTGTTGCCATTCTTGATTGCCTGCTGTGGCTCTTTCCAAGCATAGGTATTTAACCCTATTTTAATTACATACGATGACAGTATCAAATCTTTCATGTAACAGAAAGTAAGGCCTATATTCATGTCTCATTTGTATAATTAATGTAACTTCTACTGTAATATTATTTTTGTCATCGTACAAAAATATTATTACAGTTGAAGTTAACAATAATTATACATACGATGATTTGAAAATAGTCATAATGTCCGAAACTGATCACCACCGCCTACATTCACACTGTCTTAAAAATTCCTTACACTAGTTTGCACAGCGTTCATCAGTGGAACAATGATCTACATAATTACTTTAAGCCACATTCACGCATCATTCAACTACTAAAAGCATATATAAAAATGTACAAACATAAATAAACAAAAAAGCCTGCAAGAAATAAACAGAACAATTAACAAAAACATTCTCTTGACCTGTTTCTTGAATGTCTCTGTGCACTACTGGACTGTGTTGGATGAAAATTAGAACTACGTACTCGACTGAAACCGTTTCTGAGCACCTGTCACTGTGCAAGCATGAGTCTTTCCCCGGATACACAGGCTGTAGACAGGAGCGATATAAGGCGCCACGCCTCAGGGTTCGATGCTTATCATTTATTTTGGCATAGCAGGTCATTGAGACACCTCCTGTAAATACGACAATGTATTTCGTTCAACAGGACATCGAGTTTTCAGAAAAATTATCTGCGATCCTGGGTCCCATGTGTGATCTTAGTTGGCAACAGAGGTACAGGATGGCAAACATAGATTTCGGGCATGTATGTATGCTTCTCAGTTACGTGCAAGACACACACAGTAAAGTTACGAAGTATAAGAAAATTTCCCAGCATATGTGAAGGAAGGAATTATTCTGTTTGATTAGGAATCACCTAATAAAGTTTTAAACCATCATCGAGTCCAACAAAATGCGTAATACCGAGCGTAGATACTGAGTACAAAAAGTGGACAATGATGTAAGTGCGAAAAATTTAAAATAGTCATAATGTCCGAAACTGATCATCACCGACAGATGAAAGGTACCTCTTGATGCTACTTTCGACGGAATTGCAACCATTTATTTCAGTTAAGAAAAATTTGGTTACCTGCTACTCATGCAGCGTGATAGAGGTGCGTGAACTTCATGTTCTCGTGGTTATTAACAAGGCTAGTGGGACAGGAATCGGTGCATGACACTTGCTGCGGTGGTGGGCGGGGATTGCGGGGAGGGGAGGGGGGGGCAGGTAATTTACGTGTGCGTCCGCTGCCCGGAGACGGTTCTGGACGGGCGGAATGAGGGCGGCCGCGCCGGGGACAGCCCGGAACGGCGCCGCCACAATGGAGGCCGTGCCGGGCCCGCATTGTCCTGCTGCCTTGCCGTTGGCCGCACATCTGCGGACCGTCCTGCCCGCGGAAAATGGGTCACCGGACGGGGCGGCGATACCCGGCGGCTCGTCGGCTCGACGTGAGCATCAGCGGATGTGTAACCAGCGGGGACGGATCACTGCGCGCCCTGCTAGCAACACAGGTTACAACCACGCGAGCGTCCCTTTCACTCGCGTTTGTACCGGAATGCATCCTCATGCGTCTGACTACCAGTGCGGCCACACCAGTCAGTGCTGGCCGCATGAGCGCTTTTCTCACTCACCGCGAAACACAGGAAGTCCAGTCACAAGTGAGTCGGTACCTCGTGCGAACGTTTACTGTGCATAGTTAGTATCAACTACAATTAGGAGAAAGTCGTTCGCATGACTTATATCGTGTAGGCCCCCGGGAGCACGCAGAAGAGCCACAATACGACGTGGCATGGATTTGTCTAACGTCCGAGGTAGTGCTGGCGGGTACTGACACTATGAACCCTGCAGGACTGTCAAAAATGGCTCTGAACACTATGGGACTTAACAACTATGGTCATCAGTCCCCTAGAACTTAGAACCACTTAAACCTAACTAACCTAAGGACATGACACAACACCCAGTCATCACGAGGCAGAGAAAATCCCTGACCCCGCTGGGAATCGAACCCGGGAACCCGGGCACGGGAAGCGAGAACGCTACCGCACGACCACGAGCTGCGGACCTGCAGGACTGTCCATAAATCCGTAAGAGTATGAGAGGGTGCAGATCTCTTCTGTACAGCATGTTGCAAGGCATGCCAGGTATGCTCCATTAAGTTCATGTCTGGGAAGTTTGGTGGCCAGCGGAAGTGTTTAAACACAGAAGAATGTTCCTGGAGTCACTCTGTAGCAATTCAGGACGTGTCGCATTGTCGTGGTGGAATCTCCCAAGTATTTCGGATGGCACTATGGACGCGAATGGATGCAGGTGATGAGACAGGATGCTTACGTACGTGTCAGTGTAGTATCTAGATGTATCAGGGGTCATATACCTGTATTACTCTAACAGCACACGCCCCAAACTGTTACAGAGTCTCCACCAGCTTGAACAGTGAACAGTGCCCTGACGATATGCAGGGTACATAGATTCATGAGGTTGTCTCCATAACCGTACATATCCAACCGCTCAATACAATTTGAAACGAGATCCGTCCGACCAGGCAACATGTATCCAG
The DNA here is from genome assembly GCF_023898315.1 of Schistocerca nitens. Lineage (NCBI taxonomy): Eukaryota > Metazoa > Arthropoda > Insecta > Orthoptera > Acrididae > Schistocerca > Schistocerca nitens. Next base: position 417,728,690 of record NC_064617.1, on the reverse strand, counting down.
TCATCAACAGTCCAATGTCGGTGTTGACGGGTCCAGGCGAGGCACAAGACTTTGTGTCGCGCAGTTATCAGTGGTACACGAGTGGAACTTTATCTCCGAAAGCCCATATCGATGATGTTTCGTTGAATAGTTCACACGCTGACGCTTTTTGATTGTCCAGCATTCAAATCTGCAACAACTTGTGGAAGGGTTGCACCTCTGTCTCGTTGAATGATTCTCTTCAGTCGTCTTTGGTCCCGTTCTTGCAGGATCTTTTTCCAGCGGCAGCGATGTCGAAGAAAAAATGATTCAAATGCCTCTAAGCACTATGGGACTTAACATCTGAGGTCATCAGTCCCTTAGAAATTAGAACTACTTAAACCTAACTAACCTAAGTACATCATACACATGCTTCCCAAGACAAGATTCTAATCTGCGACCGTAGCAGGCGCGCTGTTCCAGACTAAAGCGCCTAGAAGATGGAGATTTAATGTTTTATCGGATTCCTGATAGTCACGGTACACTCGTGAAATGGTCGTACGGGAAAATATCCACTTCATCTCTACCATCGCTCGTGCGCCGACTATAGCACCACATTCAGTCTCACGTAAATCTTGATAAGCTGCTATTGTAGCAGATATAACCGATCTAACAAGCTCCGTGTTCTGCATGTTTACATATCTCTGTATTTGAATACGCATGCCTATGTCAATTTATTTTTCGCTTCAGTGTACGAGCCAACATCATTAAACAAGAATGCAGATCTTGCATTATGTGGTGACGGAAAAGCATCATGTAAGAGTGGTAAAATGGGCTTAAGAAATGTAGTACTATGGTATGGGCACTGCTTTTGCCCAATAGCTGAACAACTGAAGTTGTTTTTAGGTGATTCCTGCTCCGCATACAAGAAACAACATCTTTCGATCAAATTATCCCTCTTGAAAAATGTGTAACAATGCGGTTCATGCGCGCATCTCGTGGTCGTGCGGTAGCGTTCTCGCTTCCCACGCCCGGGTTCCCGGGTTCGATTCCCGGCGGGGTCAGGGATTTTCTCTGCCTCGTGATGGCTGGGTGTTGTGTGATGTCCTTAGGTTAGTTAGGTTTAAGTAGTTCTAAGTTCTAGGGGACTGATGACCATAGCTGTTAAGTCCCAAAGTGCTCAGAGCCATTTGAACCAGCCAATGCGGTTCATACTATCTGGAAATACTGGACAAATTCAGTCTATGGGTGCTAGTTTTTCTGGAGCCTGCAAAACATTATATAGCACTATATGCCTTAAAGTATAGCTAGCTGCACGTTAAGCTCCACGACTGACAGTTTCGTAATCTGTTGCGTACCATCAGTTACCGTCATCCCGTTACACCAACATGATTCTATAGGCGTTCTTTACGAATGGATACGTAGCTGAACGTCCTGTACTTTTCGTAACTCCCAAGGAGTTCACCTTTGATCTTCACTGTGTGACCCTTTGTGACCACTGTGATGCACCATTTTTCATTTGGTGATCGTGGTACAAGTTAATGGTCTGTTATGAACATTTCTTGAATGTTGATGATCTCCGTTTCGTCAAGTGTAATAAAGCATCCCGTTGAACGTTGCACCTCTCGGACACTTATTTTCTGTCGCCCTCCTGATGCACGTGGTGAGAAATTAGCAGCTAATATTTTACCTGTAGAAATGGTTAATATAACACTTTCAAATGAGCCTTAATAAAGATAGAAATTGTGATGTCGCACTCAAAGGGTTCGTTGTCAGTGTGGAGAGAGAAGTCACTGTAAGTTTAAGGTGTTCTATTTATTTATTTATTTTTATGGTCTGCTGTAAGCCGCAGAATCGCCTCTCTTGGTTTCTCACATACTTCATACACGGGTCTCTCATGTTTTTCCACCCGTTCCGTACATCTATCCGTAAATGTTCGTGAGTGGAAGTATTACAGATATATGAAATCAACTGCTCTTCATTTAATGCTTACCGAGTGACAATGAAACCTTATCCGTTTCCATTAATAGTTACTTCAGTATTCAGACACTCCATCTTGACACATTATAAGGTACAACCAGACGGCTAGAATAATGATGCTGCGAGGGCAGTATAGTCTGCCTGGAGACTGAATAGCGAGCTGCCAAGTAGCCAGTCCCTCTATCCAGCAACGTCACGTGAAATACCGGCATACAGGCCATCGCACTAAGCTACACCCACTCTGCAGCGGCGCATTATTAAAATCATTGGTGATACATTGCGCAGAAATTTCTGGAGAGTGTTAATTTTCTCTAAAGGCATTACATTATGCGAAATACAGTAGGTCGTAACTAGTGTAAATAATGCAAAAAAAACGCACACAAGTAGAATTGCTATAAATCGACGGTCATTTCACTGCGCTGCTATACAGGTAACAGAGTCTTAGTCATCGCGTGCCGCCATTCTTTCCGGAAAGTCGCTTCCCCGAGACTGATTCTAAAAACCCAGCGCGATTACCGGACAAGCGGTCAACACCCAGTCCGAAAAAACACCCACGACGAATGCCACCACTGCATTCGCGCCGTTTGAATGCAGAAGTGTGCCGGCGCGCAGTGGGTGAAAACATGTCATGTGGCTTGCCCTGTTCAAAAAACAGGGATCTGTATTATCGGCGAGAATTGCGGCCCATGTCAAAGGCTACGGACAGACGAGCTTTTTTTCCACGCTTTTGTGCCGGCATCCACACTGACTACATAGACCACTGTTGCATGGAACTGACCATATCAGCGTTTTCGCACTCTGCGCGTCCACCGACTGCTGCGTGTGCTTTGCGCACTGCCTGTAAGTAAGCAAAAGGAAGTAGCGTTCAGTGAGACATTTGTATTTCAAGCGGACGTTGAACGTAAATGTGGATAAAGGTAAGGACGTGACGGAGTGCCAAAAAGGGGCAACTATTAAACGTGTCTAAAAGCAGTGGTGTAACACACGCGGCTGTGAAGCCCGGCGTCATACTGTGGTCGAAAAAAGATCCTGACTAGGAAGGACTGGAGACATGATCCGCGGTTGTAAATTAAAATCACTTCCAAACCCGATAGGCAGTGAATGAACGTCCATTTCCGCTTGTCAGCGAGAGAACATTGCGACGAGAACTGCTGTATTTGCCAGCAAAACCAACTACTTATTTATCAAGATACAGATCCTCCCTTTCAGTCTTTTCTTAACAGGAAGTTAAAGAGAGATGAAACAATGAGATAAATTTCATGGCGCGGGATTAGCCGAGCGGTCTGAAGCGCTGAAGTCATGGACTGTGCGGATGGTAACGGCGGAGGTTCGGGTCCTCCCTCGGGCATGGGTGTGTGTGTTTGTCCTTAGGATCATTTAGGTTAAGTAGTGTTTAAGCTTAGGGACTGATGACCTTAGCAGTTAAGTCCCATAAGTTTCACACGCACATAAATTTCATGTCTGTCTTCCAGTTTGCTTATTATGTCGTCAAACGCTTTGAACCATAATTCAAACAGTCTTACTCCAATATTCAGTAGGCAGAAATCGACAAAAAGGGGAAGTTTTTGGTGACAGCATATTCGTTTCAGCAACCATCTGCCAACACTTTGGATCCTACAGTATCCTAAAGAAGCAGCAAAAGGGCAAGCGGCGTCTTTGTCAACCAAGAGCACTGTTGTCACATAGACACACCAGTTCGGCGGTAGTCGTTTATTCAGCAACACGGCCTGAAAGTGCACGTTAACGTTATATACAGGGTGCCTTTAGTAAGCGTATTAAGCCGCTTTGCCTATCGTGTTTCGGAAGGTATTTGAAATTTTATTTTTGCTTTAAGTTCATGCAGCGAACCCAAACAAGCATAGCGTATAGCCTTTTCCACACAACGCCATTGTCGATGTGAAATTACGGTTTCGTTCCTCTTCTTAGAAGGAGAAAACGCTGAATGTTGAAATAGGCCTACTTTCCAGATATATGCTATTTTTCGGCGCAATCACAAACACCAGGGCATGCTGAAGTGTAATGAATTAAAATTTTTGTATCTGATTCCCAATGTCGGTTGACGTATTGGACTGAAAAGGGATTCGGGCAACAACTTTTCTCGGCAGTTATAGCAAATATTTTCCAGCTGTAAGCCGAAAAACACACAAGAAGTAGTATGCATTTATCGGACATGTAAGAACCAATTTTATTCGTGCTGACTGTATCTGCCGTTTATCTCTAAGGCAGAAATACTTCAAGATCAGATGATAGACCATCGTAGAACAGGTCAGCAACTAGATCTCTAAAACCATAACAGGACTAAAATAATTATATACCTGGACCTACACAACAATTGCATAACTGTAAGGTGTCAGGCAAATCCAACACCTTTCATGAAAACCCTGACATGATAAGCAAATCCAGTAGTATGTCACATAACTCCGAATAAATCGTGACATTAAATTAACCAAAGTAATACGAGTAACGAGTAAGTAAATGGAATACCACAGACTAATACAAGAATGCCTAAATGCATGTCATACCTTCCCACCGTGAGACAGACGCAGTTCCGAGTGGAGAAACGAGAACAGAAGCCGAGAGCAGAACCGTGTTAAGCTAGAAGGCCCTACGATAAGGGACGGACACCCAATTCGCCAGATAACCGCTAGGACCACCCCCCAGCCCATGTTAAAAGCTAGAGCCCTCCAGAAGAACAGTATAGATCTTACGATAACACAAAAAGGGCCACACCAGCCGCAAGTTTTGGCGTGAGACTTTTTCGCGTCTCTGTTACGTTGCAGCCTTTAAAAACATTGCCCCCACCCCACGAAAAGTGTAACGTTTCTCATTGGATAGACAGAATTTTTGTAGGTGGAGCTTAAGGTTAACACTGAGACCCTGATTGGTCAGATGAAAACACAGCCAGATAGTTTTTTATTAAACCAACTTCGGTAAATTCTAGTAAGGAGAAGTTAGAACAGAGTTGCTTCCGAGAGAGCGAGCTGTATGGAGGTTCGCCGTCCGCTGCCCCCCTGACGCTGCCTAACCAACGACAAGGTAATGAACGCACGCGATGCCGCATAACAGCGCATAAAGCTTCACTCAGAACTGCAGAAGTCTCATCTCTTACATCCCCTTTTTACGTAATACTAGTGTCGATCGTCAATTGAAGCTCATGGTATTCACATTGGCTACGTAAGTTAAAATCTGAAACGCGATGATTTTTCTGTTATATAATTATTGAGAAGCCACATCAGCCACTGTAATTTACGACAATTTAGATAAGTAATTAAAGATAATTGAGGGTCACTGTAGACCATTTTGATAGTTTTCTCTTTTGTGAAACTTAATTTAAACCTAGATTGTAGATGTGATGTGGCGTAGGTCATCCTTCGATCCATTGTAAAACTTGGAAAACCACTCAGGGAATATTCGTTCACATTTTGGTGAACGCAGTTGGTTTTTATCATCCTGTATTAAAATATTTCCTTTTATCAATAATGCAATTTATAAACAACGTTTTGTGAGTAGAATAAAATTTCCAATAGTAAACTTATCTGCTTTTTCGACGTTATTTTACCAGCTAACTAAAAATAGGAAAACCTTGAACCCCTTCCACTAAATTTAGTTAGTATTAAGATTCTTTTACAGGGAGTGCAGTGGAGTTGACGCTGAAATCATTAAGTATTTGGTTATATCATCGCTAGTGTCACTGAACTCTTCTGAACTCTACATGTCATGTGTGGTCTGGCGTCTCCTTACCAGCAACAGGTCCAAGGTTCAAACTAGTCAATTCCCTAAAAAACACGCTCAGAGCGTCGTTGCGCGAAAGTGGTAGGGAACACGACTTAGAACAAACAGAAACCACGCAGAATGTTAGATAACATCAGAATATGACAAATGACAATTTCCTATTACTTTCGACGCAGCATTTTCTTGTGAGAAGTCAACATCTACCGCGACAATAACAAGCCAGGGTGAATGTTAAGGCTAGTGATCTTTATTCAACGATTTCATTACGGGCAAAGTTTGTTCACACGACATCTTAGTGAGCTTACGTCAGTGCTAACGATTAAGTGCAATTTTTTTGTATGTGTTACCTTAATTTGTACACACCTCAGTGTGTTGGCTGTTTTATCCCTGCACTGAAAAGTTTTTCCGTAAACACGTCACAATTTTCTACCTGACGTTTTCTACACAGTCGTAACTACACCACTAAAAGGTTTACCCTTGTAAATATAGACTAACCATTTTGCTGCCACTAGTCCACACATGAACACCGGACCTCCTAGCCAGCGGAAAATGAAAAGTAAGTATTTCATCTTTCCACATGTACTTGGAGGTATTGCACACCCTAAAAACATACGATTTGGAATAGCTAGAGTTACTAGTCTGCAACGTAAATACTAGTGTAATGTTGTTCAATACACCGTCCTCAGTCACTTATACTCGTTACCCCTGTATTTCCTGTAACGTAAGTGACACATAATGCCTCCGATGCTAAAATCAGGTTTACACAAACTACTACATGTGCGACGAAAATCACAGTAAGTTGTTGGCACCTCAAGTGACGACGATGCTATAGACCAGCCTACCATCAATGGGTCACTTACCACACCAAGAAGGAGACGGCTGATGTTTTCCGGTGGCACTTCGCTACTCGTGTGGCACGTCAATACAGAGCAGTTTCCCTGTACTGTGCCCCCTGTCCCTGTGATAGCGAGGATCCCGTGGCACGACCGTAGTTCGTATTTTGTGCTTCCCCTTGCGCCACTCGAGAACTATAGAAAAACTCTGAAGAACGATACCTTTCCACCATATATGCTTCTGTACACAATATAAGCTGCCTTGCGGAACACGAAGGTAAACCTTGAGCGAGTCGAGGAATAGAGTAGCGTTTCCTTTGGACGAAATATCGCGGATGCAACATGTCTGTTTCTTTCTAGATCCAAATGACCTCCCGACGCAGTGGCAGCCTGCCCGTACCGAAACGGGACGTCGGACGTCGCTGGAGAGCCGCCTCGTGTTTCAGGCTGTCGCGTAATATCGGACGGTTGGCATTCCGGCTCGCGGGAGGGGGTCGTGGCAGAGTCAATATCAGGAACGCGCTGGCATGTCGACCTGCCTGCGGATACCGGCATAATAAAGGAAAGCGACGGCTTCTGCGTGCCGAGCCAACTGCCGATGCCAGCGAAACACACCCCTGGTCAACGTCGCGACTTTATGAAGGTCGCGCTGTCTTACTGCATTCTTCTGGCGCCGGGACGGATATCCGTGCTCTCACAGGTGCGTCTTGTAGTCTCCACAGGAGAGAAGGTAGCGTCACCAGCGAAACGACCACTTTCTATTTATTCTCGGGAAAACTTTATTCAGAGCGAGAAATTGCGTTTTTTTGCAATTATTACTTCACCGATATATTTACACTACTGGCCATTAGAATTGGTACACAACGAAGATGACGTGCTACACACGCGAAATTTAACCGATTGGAAGAAGATGCTGTGATATGCAAATGATTAGCTTTTCAGAGCATTCACAAAAGGTTGGCGCCGGTGGCGACATCTACAACGTGCTGAGATGAGGAAAGTTTCCAACCGATTGCTCATACACAAACAACAGTTGACCGGCGTTGTCTGGTGAAACGTTGTTGTGATGGCTCGTGAAAGGAGGAGAAATGCGTACCATCACGTTTCCCACTTTGATAAAGGTTGGATTGTAGCCTATCGCGATTGCGGTATATCGAATCGCGAGATTGCAGCTCGCGTTGGTCGAGACCCAATGACTGTTAGCAGAATATGGAATCGGTGGGTTCAGGAGCCTAACACGGAACGCCGTGCTGGATCCCAACGGCCTCCTATCACTAGCAGTCGACATGACAGGCATCTTATCCGCATGGCCGTAACGGATCGTGCAGCCACGTCTCGATACCTGAGTTAACGAACAGTTCGGCGACATTTGCAGGAGCTTGGACTATCCGCTCGGAGACCATGGCTGCGGCTACCCTTGACGCTGCATCACAGACAGGAGCGCCTGCGATGGTATACTCAACGACGAACATGGGTGCACGAATGGCAAAACGTCATTTTTTCGGATGAATTCAGGTTCTGTTTACAGCGTCATGATGGTCACATCTGTGTTTGGTGACGTCGCGGTGAACGCACATTTGAATCGTGTATTCGTCATTGACATACTGGCGTATTATCCGGCTTGATGGTATGGGGTGCCATTGGTTACACGTCTCGGTCACCTCTTGTTCGCATTGACGGCACTTTGAACAGTGGACTTTACATTTCGACTGTGTTACGACCCGTGGCTCTACCCTTCATTCGATCCCTGCGAAACCCTACATTTCAGCAGAATAATGCACGACCGCATGTTGCAGGTCCTGTACTGGCCTTTCTGGACACAGAAAATGTTCGACTGCTGCGAAAACGTCTGGTCAATGGTGGCAGAGCAACTGGCTCGTCACAATACGCCAGTCACTACTCTTGATGAACTGTGGTATCGTGTTGAAGATGCAATGGGCAGCTTTACCTGTACACGCCATCCAAGCTCTGTTTGACTTAATGCCGTTATTACGGCCAGAGGTAGTTGTTCTGGGTACTGATTTCTCAGGATCTATGCACCCAAATTGCCTGAAAATGTAATCACATGTCAGTTCTAGTGTAATATATTTGTCCAACGAATACGCGTTTATCATCTGCATTTCTTCTTGGTGTAGCAATTTTAATGACCAGAAGTGTACTTGTCGTTGTAAATACTCTGAAGTGCAAAACTTGAGAAGAAACATAGCTTTCGATTGATATGACATTACCAAGTAACATAGATGGAAACTTTGGCCATACGTAGAGCTTGGACTATACGGAGAAAGAGTACAGAAAGTAACTGTAAGAACTACACTGTGAGACGAAGTAACCCTTATATTGAAACAGAAATACACTCACTGAACAGGAGGGGGGGGGGGGGAGCCGGTATATGTAATGTGAATGTACAGACCAAGAAATGATTACAATTTCAGAAAAATTACATGATTTAATCGAGAGAATGAGCTTCGCAAATTGAGCAAGTCAATAACTCGGAGGTCCACCTGCAGCCCTTACGCAAGTACTTATTCGGCTTGGCATTAATTGATAGGATTATTGGGTGTCCTTCTGAGTGATATCATGCCGAATTCTGTTCGACTGTTGCATTAAATCATGAAAATCCCAAGCGGGTTGTAGAGCCCTGCCCATAATGCTCGAAGGGTTGTCAATTGGGAAGGGATCTGCTGGGCTTGCTAGCCAAGACAGCGTTTGACATGCACGAAGACAAGCAGTAGAAACAGTCTTCGTGAGCGGGGCAGGCATTATCTTGCTAAAATGTGCCCAGTAAGACTTGCCATGAATGGCAACAAAACGGGACGCAGAATAACACTGACGTATCGCTGTGCTGTGAGGTTGCCGCGCATGACAACGATAGGTTTCCAGCTATTAAATGAAATGGCCCACCTGACCATGAGTCCATGTCGGCCCGTATAGCGCGCAACAATTAGCTCAGTAGCCTACCGCTGTCTCGGGCGTCTGCAGACAAATTTTCGGTGGTCATCGGAACTCAATTCGAAGTACGACTCCTCTCAAGTACGTGTTGGATGTGGTGGGGAGACTTATAGCAGCACGTTCATATTCAGTAGCGGCCATTCAACAGCTGTCAGCCTGCCTCTGTGGCCGAGCGGTTCTAGGCGCTTCAGTCTGGAACCACGCGACCTTATGAGCCCCTTCGGAGCACATTACACAGTTTGCTGTGGCGTCAGTGGTGATCACACATGCTGTTAAGAACAAGTTTCGTCTTTTCTAATGTCCAACGATCCACCTTGCAGCACTGTGACATAAGTGTGTTTATTGTCTTAAAATAAAGTTTCATTTCTGTTTGTTTCATTGGATATTGCCTCCAGTCATTTTTTGTACTACACTGTAGCTGTTCTTTTGATTATGGTCCAAGTGTCGTCGAGCTCTGTGACTAAGGAGTGACGTCATTCGAAATATACTTTCGTCCTTAAGTTTTACACTCGAGTGTACTACACGTGGGATTCTACAGGGTGTACCCGAACTACACCGAGAAAATTTCAGATGTTGTTCAGTGACATTTTCTCGGTTTTATGGTATAAGTGACCTTCGGGTCTCCAGTTACTCGTTACAGGGTAATAGCTTACTGCGTCGTTTCTTACCTCCATTTACCTTTGTATCTGTTGCAATGAAAATATTAGCATCACAGCGTACAGTCGACGGTATGCTGCATGTGTCTTGCTTTGAAGAAGAAGATGATGAAGAAGAAGAAGAAATTTGTTCCATTCGGTCACTGTACATGACGTAGTATAGTCCACTCTACTTTTAAGTCTGAAGCTCATTCGCATTTATTGCTGCCCGATTCTCACTGACTCTTTTGCTTTCCGGCCAGTGTCAGTTGTAGATAAAATGCTGTATACATTGGTACAGATAGGTTCGATGATGGCGAGTAGGTGGACATGCACCACTTGAATGGGCTAACTAAATACAGTGGAACAACGCAGCAATGACGACCACGTCACACTATTTTCGTGTCTGTGCATAGGCGTCATTTCGTTGTACCTTGTGTTGTACGTTTAGGTAATTGGATGTTACAAGCGTTTTCAATCTTTTCAAAGTATTTTCACAGATGTTGAGGTATTTGAGGTAACTAACCATGTAAGTCATAATTCAACTGTTATCCTGTAACAAACCACAGAAGAACAATGGTCACTTATAAAAAAATACAAAATACCTGCAAAAAACGATACGAAATTTACAAATTAAAATTTTATTTCATCACTAATTTTAATCTCTAAAAGTAGTTCGGCGCAACGTGTCACACCGACGCTCTACCATCTTCGTACGCCTGTGTGTCAGAAAAACGGTACGCTACTTAACCTAAGCGGCAAACGGAACAAAAATGACACACTTCAAAGTAACCTATATCAGACGTAATCATCATCCTCCAACGATGTCGTTGTCACACAGTACAATGTGTTAATAACAGTTGGATACACGAATATGGTAACACACTACCGAAACGAATCTTTTAGCATTAAAAGTGTCTGAAGGAGTATACGCACCACTTTTTTACTAGTACTTCTCCCCACAAGCTTTAAGGCTAAACTATTAGCAGAAGTGCTGGATGCTTTGGTTGTGTAATTCGTTTTACATAAGAAAATTTAATTTATAGGAATCTGAGCGTAAAATTATTAAAAAATATATTATGATCGTACGAACTGATTAGTAGTGCCCGAGTTTAGAGATTTTGCTATTCATATAGTAACAATGACATAACTGAAAAAACTCGAATCAAAAATTGTATGCTTGTGATGAGAACTATTGACAGTAAAATTTAAAATCAAATATTGTATAGGAAGGTCGACTCTGAATAATGATTTATACAATGAACCGCTACATAAAATTTACATAGTTTTACGCGGTAATGACAATTAGCAAATATCAATTTCTTTCTCTCTGTATCTTTCTCTAATATACTGGTTGCAGTATCAGTAATGCTAAATTTAAGATTGCTTTCACTGTATGAATTAAATGTGTCATTCTTTAATGAAATTTATAAATATGTCTTATCATGATTTATACCGATATTATGTAGAGGACCATGGCGTGATAATTTCTACTCATTTATGAAGCTGACAAGTACTTTTATTCTGTTTTTTTAAAACTGTCCAAATGTCGTTGGATGGCTGTATACTTCTGAAAATGCACGCCCTTCTAGGTACGTTGTTCTGTTTAAACATTATCTATCTCTTAGCTGTAGACGGAAAACTTGACTTCTCTACGAGCAGCGCAGCAGTTACAGTAACTTAAGTATAAGGCTGTATGGTAAGTATGAATAATTTGAAATGATCATTAGCAGATTTACTAATCTTGAATCTAGTGGATATTGTACTTTCGAAAATACTTTGACCTCAGAAAACAATTTTATTGTTTTTGACTGAAACTGGTAAGGAAGGTCATGCATGCTCTTTCCACTACAATACTCTGAATCAAACAAGTGAGTGAGTAACAAGGAATTCTATCACTTCTGTATCAGGAAGACCTACTACATTACTTTCGTTAAATTCCAGATTGTAGTCAGTGCGGTTGCTTTGAGGATTTTGCATTAAGCACTGCATATCTACACTGCATTGAGGCTGTAGCGAAGCGCTTATCTTTCGATTTAATTGCTATGTGTTGATAACTTGGAGGGTGAACGGGTTTTAAGTATGTTTCACTAAAACAACAAATTATGTTAATTAGAAAATCAAGCAAAACTGCAACGAGTGTGGAACAGAGTTTCACTGATCTTGATACTTCACACATCTCTGTAATTTACTTTGACAATACTAGTCATGCATGAAATGTGGGGTCAAGGAAGTATAAGACAAATTTATCAGACGCACCTTGTGTGTTAGAGTGTTACTCTGTATTATTAGAAATGATATTGGAATATTCAGTTATTTAACGGTTCAGTATCCCTAATAATTACCTTCACAATCGTTGTTGTAAACCCATCCACGTTGGACGTATTTCATAAAGCTACAGTTTCTCGTACAATGGCATCCAGTAATTCTTTGCAGTACGCATATCTATCTTTTAAATACATTTCCTCGTTAGTACGCTTCATATACGTAAATCTAAGGCTGACGTCAGCTTTTAGCTATGTGAAATATCGATCTTAAAGAACGATCTCTTATTTTGTACGGCCACAGCATCCAAGACCTTTGCAGCATTAGTTTAAAATTAGAAGGCTTTAGAAGAAACGATACACTTGCGCAAATACAGCTTATGAAGTTTCACTGTTGTTACACCAACGAATCCCCAGGGTTGACAGCCTGTACTATATTATTTGAAACGACACGACAGACGGATACTGACATTTATTGCTAGTAAGTTGAAGAGTAACAATAATTTTCAAAACAAACATGTAATATCTGATTACGCAACACTGTACGAAATGCGGTTTCACTTCCTACGGTGGCACACCTTATTGAAAATATTGTGGACAGTGCTGTTAATGAGCTATCTTCGTCCTGTCCCGCGGCATGTAAGTCGCCGACAGGCAGAGGAACGTTCTCGCGGCGCAGCTGTTGCTGTGATGTTGGCATGGCATCGACAGCAGGCGGCATGTAGCCTGTCGTAAATCTCATTTCACGTTTCGGTGCTCTTAGCAAACGCGCGTCGACGCTGCTCCGGTGTGGAAATTAGTTTCGCACTTCGGAAACAAATATTTGGGACCGAGAATTATAACTGTCACCGAAGTTCACACTTCTAATAACGGTAGCAACGCAGCCCAACATTCACCCTAACTGTGACAGATGGGAACAACAGTGATGTTCACCGGAGAGGCGATAGTACTGGGATAAGTATATACATTTTGCCAACAGTATTAGAATTAACTTTGTAGTCTTCAGTGACACCATATTTTGTCGTCAGCTTCCTCTGTAGTGTAACAAAAGGATGCCCTGCACTGTAATATCTATGTCTGAATATCAAGAGCCTCAAGGGCGCCTAGGAATGCAATTCAATTACTTACTAGATCGTCAAAGACCGCACTTTGGAGCAAATTTCGATGTAGTAGCCAAGAAACATGGTACGTACTGAGAAGATTAAAACAGTACTACGAAATAAAAAGGTCGTACAAGGAACTGAAATGGAGAAAAAACAGGAAAGCCTCTCACTGAAGAAGGTAGAAGTGAATCTGTGGCTGTGGCAAAATAATGTTAGTGGGTATTTCACGTATTTGGAGCTTTTGCATTTCGATCCCAAAGCGATTTGGCTGTATTCGAAATGCAAGTACGTCTACAAAATATTTGCCGGCCACTGTACCCGAGCGGTTCTAAGCGCTTCAGTCTGGATCCGCGTGACCGCCACGGTCGCAGGTTCGAATCCTGCCTCGGGCATGGATGTGCGTGATGTCCTTAGGTTAGTTAGGTTTAAGTAATTCTAAGTTCTAGGGGACTGATGACCTCAGAAGTTAACTCCCATAGTGCTCAGAGCCATTTGAACCATTTTTAGGAAATATTTGAAATAAGGACTACGCAAGCGTTCATCTCCCACTAACATTTTCCGAAGTGGTGAAAATAGTATCTGTGTATCAGATACTCGTTCCTGATGCACTACTGGTAAGATGCAGTGACGGCAAGACAAAATATTCTGAGTTTGGTATCGGATGTTTGAAGACTGAAGAAAGCACGAGTCCCAGAACTATTTTGTTACCCTCCCAGAAGAAGATCTGCTTATGGAGAGGTTGATGGATCCAGCTGTCCACAGGATGCTGTCTAGAAAAAGAAAAATTCAAAAAAGGTCAGCGTGGTCTTCAAATTACAAGAAGGAAAAATGTTTGATACTGGTGAATTTTAATGAGTTTGCGTCTCGTAGTAGCGTTAATTTTCTAACAAAATTTAAAATTCCATTTTCAAAAATTTCAACGCCAACTTTTTTATCCCAAATATTAAACAAGGCCTATGAAATTTCTGCAGGTTATAGCCTTGAGTTATTTGCAAAATTCTACACGTTAATATTATCGAAAATATAGTTTGTCTCTCTTATTATCGCAATTATGTAAAGATAATTAAAGATAATTTAAGTCAAATACTTGAAAAAAATACTGAAAATGTACTAATAACGCTTCCCATCAAATGTTCAAACAGAAACGGTGAACAGTGTCGTGTGAATTTATGTAAAGAACATGAAACTTGAAAATTGTGGTCTGAGTACCAAAAGTTCCTTTACAAAAATACTATTAATAATCGTATCAAATATTAAAATGTCGAACTTCAGAAGAGTTTTGGACTTCAAAACTAGGGTGTTGCTACACCTTCACGTGACAGACATGATCTCAAAATTCATGAAATTACACGAAAAGTTAAATATTTGGGTGGAGTCTCCCCTTAAGACCCAGAGTATTTTCAAATTTATTACGGTAAAAGAGTGACTTCACTCAAGCATTTTTTTTTTCAATTAGATATTTTATCGAATTTTAGATGTGTACGATAGCTGTATATTTACAAATGTGTCCAAGCAGATGGACTCCCAGTGGGTTTTCCTCACTAAATTCTGAAGATTAATTTACCAATTAAGATGGTTGGACAGTGGCAACTATTTATTTACGGCTTGTACAAAATAGATACATGTTACTGACCTTCAGAGTAGTCACCAGCATTGTGCATAACCCGTTGCCAGGGATGTGGAAGTCGTAGGATACTCTTAGCAGTACCAGTTATGTTGGCAGTTCTAGCGGCACGCTCTGTTGCCCGACTAATATGTAGCAGTTCTGAAGCGAATGCCATGAAGTGTTTCCTTCAGTTCAGAAATCGAGCTGAACTTATGAGGACTTAAGTCAGGAGAGTGCAGTAGGTGGTATAGCACTTAGCAGCCCCATCAGTCAAACAAATCAGTAACAGCTGGCACTGTACATACTTGAGCATTGTCCTGCAAAATGATGGTCAGGTCCTGCATAAAGTATCATCATTTCTGTCCCCATGCTGTTCATTTTTGGAACAGAACGTACAACCAGTTCAGAGACAGAAGTGATGACACTTTCTGCGGGACCTGGCCATCATTGTGCAGGACAATGCTTAAGCACGTACAGTGCAAGGTGTTACTGATTTGTTTGACTGATGGTGCTGCTAAGTGCTATACCAGCTACTGCACTCCCATGACTTAAGCCCTCGATTTCTAAACTCAAGGAAATACTTCACGGCATTCGCTTCAGAACCGCTACAAATTCGTCGGGCATTAGATCACGCCGCTCGAATTGTTAACACAACTGCCACTGTTAAGAGTATCCTACGACTTCCACATCTCTGACAGCGGGTTATAGATAATGCGGGTGACTACTTTGAAGGTCCTGCCGGCAAAAGTCCTTCGAACAAGTAGGGTTCCCTTGCTAACTGTAATGAGTGGGAAAGAAGGTGTCACTCTGCGCTATATTAGAGCACACGAGAATTTAATGAAGTAAATTATCGGCTATGGCAGCCAAGAAAGCAAGTGTTAGAATTCCTGTGGGCCAGTTGCTGTCGCCCTACGCACATTATATCCTTGCAGTTGAGGATATGTGGTGGAACTTTTCTCAGAGCTCAGTGTCCGTTTCAATAAATACTGCACGAATCTGAGGCCAAGATCAAATCTTCACGATAGTGCGTTGGGTTCGAGCCGAAATTTACAGATTTCCATCCCATTGATGGACAAAATTATCATTGCACGTATACGGAGGCGAGAGATGAATTGCAGATGGGAAGGTCTGTATTGCGACATACTGAGCCTATGTCTTGGATTAAATCTCAGGCCTACCGGTAGTGTCTCACAATATGAGGACAAGCTATGCACTATACAGTTTAGTACGATCCATACAAGAGAACATGACATTACCTTCGGCAGCCCCTTGATGATATTGAAAAGAAAATTACAGGCAGAGAGAGAGAGAGAGAGAGAGATAGATAGAGAGAGACGGGGATTGACAACTTTATAGGGAGAAGCAAGAGACTGGCATCTACCTTAATAACATGAAGATATTGGTATTTACATAATAGTTTTTCATGCTGATGTATGCGCTGGTTTTCGGTAGAGATACTTTGAAGGCGCTGCGACAATATTCTTTCTATCATAAATTTTCAGTAAGGGAGAGAGGCAGAAAGTTTATCCACGTAGTTCCTCTACTTATCGACACTGCCCAAGGAACGCTCGGCATTGCGCTAAGAGAGGACACTAAGGGTGAAGAAGTGAGCGATTTTCCCTGTAGCAGCAGCAGGTCAGGGATCACCGACAAGCCGCGCTGGCTTTAGCCGCAGTTTCACCGGTCCCTACAGTATTAGCGCTCCCACATAAAAGTTCCATCGCCAGAGATTGGGATACTTTAGAAGTTTGCCGGCGCGCTGCTGCACCAGCCCGACCCATAGTGGAGTCGTCTGAAATTGTTTTACTGGTAAAACACGCCATCTAAGGCTGGAGACATAAATAATATAAAATATGATTTAAAGTAGAGTAGGAAATAGTGACTTACTCATATTTTTTAAAAACCTTCCTGTCTCTTCGGAGACGCAGTATTCCAAGAAGATACGAAAGAACACCGAGTGCTGCTCTCAATAAGGAATGCGTACTGTTTCATTACAGTTTTACATGAGCCATACTTACGTTTACACTTATGTGACTACTTTGCAGTTCACCCTAAAGGACTAGCCTGACCTTGTCAAAGGACTACATTCGGACAATTTCTCTACCCCCCCCCCCCACCTGTTCCGATTAGCACTTGCGAAGGCAGATTTCACCTTCAGAGCAGGAAAAATGTAGCGGTCTCGAAGTATCAGGTATCGACCCTTGCTGAAACTTCCATATCTATAAGTATATGAAGATGGTGTCTGTTCTTTGGTGATCTTGCAGCTCAGAAGACATCCATGCAGTTACGCTATCCTCTGTCTCCTCGATGGCTCAGTCGGATAGAGCGTCTGGCATGCAAGCAGGAGATCCCGGGTTCGAGTCCCAGTCGGGGCACATATTTTCAACTGGCCCCGTGGATATTTATCAACGCCTGCACACAGCTAATGGCCTGAATTTCATTATAATTTCATAGCAGTAAGTGGTGTAGCCTCCAGGTGCGGCAATACGGGCGCTCTGTCTGGCATCTAATAGATCGTGGAGATGACGAATACTGTCCTGGGATACGTTATGCCACGTTTACTCGACCTGTTCGGGTAATTCTGTATGAGTTGTTGACTGACAAGCCGCACGAGTGACTTCTCGTCCCATCATATCTCACACGTGCTCGATTGGAGTGTTGCACTTCTTGCAGAGAACATTGAATTCCATTGGCAGTGCGTGGGCAAGCATTATTTTGTTGGAACAATAAATCGCCTTCCTGTTGCAAGAAGGCACAAAAATGGGTCTAACAACATTCAGCACATACTGAGCGTTAGTTAATGCCATATCCAGAAACATAAAAGATGAACCAGAGTTGTAGCTTGCTACAAGTCCTGTGATGGGGTCAGTGTATCTCTACGAGACAGCGCTCACTAGAAGTACGTCGTATGTGCAAACGACCATCGCTTGCTTGCAGGTAGAAGCTGTTTCATCCCTGAAGATAACGATGCGCCATTTCATCTTCCAACTGATTGACGGTAAAAGTCGAGCCGTGAACTTCGATGCTTTGGAGTGAATGTAGGACGGGCTAGACGGGTGCGTGCCCGTAGTTCCACTGCTAATAAACGGTTCGCTGCAGTTCGTCTTTACCAGCATGTACTCACAAATCCTCTTATCTCTGGGGTGGTAGCTGCCATTACAGCTTGATGAGCGGCCCTGGTGGGCATCTGAGCTGTACGGACGCCCAGCACCTCGTCTGCAGGTGTGAGAATGTTCACGTGATCACTCATACAAGCAGCGTTGCACAACTGACGCAGCACGTCCACTCGTAAGGTCACAACCTGACCCCTTTCAAACTGTCTCAGTTGGCTGTAGGAAGCACGAGTGCGCCTCTGTGTCATGGTTGCCAGCTTGCTTTGCAAGTTTGCGTCACACTGAGCCTTCTGGCTGTGAGCATTACCTATTACAGGGTAGATTCCCTATTAAAAGGTAGACGCAGACGGCGCTCTGATAGCTATGTCTTTACTCTACCTGGTGGCGGATGATGTTGACACAATCATCAAAAATGGTTCAAATGACTCTGACAAGGGAACCTCCCCATCGCACCCCCCTCAGATTTAGTTATAAGTTGTCACAGTGGATAGGCCTTGTAAAACTGAACACAGATCAATCGAGAAAACAGGAAGAAGTTGTGCAGAAGTATGAAAAAAATAAGCAAAATATACAAACTGCGTAGTCCATGTGTACAATAGGCAACATGAAGGATTATGTGAGTTGAGGAGCGCCGTGGTCCCGTGGTTAGGGTGAGCAGCTGCGGAACGAGAGGTCCTTGGTTCAAGTCTTCCTTCCAGAGAAAATTTTAATTTTTTGTTTTCAGACAATTATTATCTGTCCGTTCGTCCGTCCGATGCAATCACTTTTTTGGGAGTGATTATCACATCCAAAAGAAAACCTAAATCGGGCAAGGTAGAAGAACCTTTTTACCCATTCGCCAAGTGTACAAGTTAGGTGGGTCGACAACATATTCCTGTGACGCACATGCCATCACCAGTGTCGGATCGAATATATCAGACGTGTTTTCCTGTGGAGGAATCGGTTGACCTATGACGTTGCGATCAAATGTTTTCGGTTGCCATTGGAGAGTCACGTCCTTTCGTCTACTAATTGCACGGTTTTGCGGTGCGGTCGCAAAATACAGACACTAAACTTATTACAGTGAACAGAGACGTCAATGAACGAACGGACAGATAATAACTTTGCGAAAATAAAGAAAGTAAACTTTTCACTCGAGGGGAGACTTGAAGCAAGGACCTCTCTTTCCGCAGCTGCTCACGCTAACCACGGGACCACGGCGCTCCTCGGCTCACCTCCTCCTTGATGTTGCTTATGTTGCGCATGGACTACTCAGTTTGTATATTTTGCTTATTTTTTCATAGTTCCACAAAACTTCTTCCTGTTTTCTCGATTTATCTGTGTTCAGTTTTTCAAGGCCTATCCACTGTGCCAACTTATAACTAAATCTGAGGGGGGTGCGATGGGGAGGTTCCCTTGTGAGCACTATGGGACTTAATTGCTGAGATCAACAGTCCCCTAGAACTTAGAACTACTTAAACCTAACTAACCTAAGGACATCACACACATCCATGCCTGAGGCAGGATTCGAACCTGCAACTGTAGCGGTCGCGCGGTTCCAGACTGTAGCGCCTAGAACCGCTCGGCCACTCCGGCCGGCCCACAACCATCAATACATCTTTCATCCCACAGATTGCGTATGGTGTCGACTATTTCTTTTTCCTACTGTATATTTCATTTGATGGTTAATTTTCCCTATGTGGCTGGAAGTCAAGTAAATATTATGTCTTTTGGAGGGGAAAGCAGGTGACTGAAATTTTGCGAACTGGGCGTGAACAAAAATTCCACTGATTTAATGAATGCCATCCCAAGTTGTGTATTATATCCACGGTACTCTGTCCATTAATTCGCATTAACACAAAACGAGCTGCTCTTCTTTGAACTTTCTTGATATCGTCTGTCATTTTTATTTGATAATGATCCCTTACCGCACTGAAGTACTCTAGAAGAAGATGGAGAAGCATAGTGGTTTGTTGCATCTTAACTGTTCTGCCAATAAAGCGCAGTTTTTTGTTTGTCTTCCTCACAACATTTCCTGTATGACGCCTCCAATTTAATAGCTCAAAATCGTAATCCCTAGGTATTTACAGCCTTTTAATTTCTGCGATTTATCGTGTAACCGAATAGTAACAAAATTATTTTAGTACTTATGTAGAGAACCTCGCCATTTTTATTACGAGGGTAATCCCAAAAGTAAGGTCTCCCATTTTTTTGTAAGTACAGGACTCTGTTTGTGTGGTAGTTTGTCACACTGTTATGAAGAGTGCTTCACGCGCTGTGTGTAAACATGCGCACGCCGCGCTGAGGCGCTCAGTCTTGGCTTGGCAGCCGTTGAGAATGGAGCTCCAGTTGGCTGTTACCGCCAAGTGCGAATTGCGTGCAGTTATTCGGTTTTTGAACGCGAAGGCCACTGCGCCTATTGAAATCCATCGCCAGTTGACGGAAGTGGATGGTGAGTCGTGCGTGGATGTAAAATATGTGTTCATAAGAGGTGTAGAGAGTTTTCAGCTGGTCGGACCGAAATTCACGACGAACAAAGGAGCGAGAGACCGTCAATTTCTAAGGAGACAGTATTGAAGGGCAAGCAACGCTTGCGTGAAGATCGGCCGATCGCCCTGGATGATCTCTGCACGTTGGTTCCTGAGGTTTCCCGAAGCACCGCTCACAGAATTTTAACGGAAACGTTGAACTACCGGAAGGTGTGCGCAAGATGGGTGCCACGCATGCTGACTGAGGACCACATGCGGCAACGAGTTGATGCTTCCCGCGCATTTCTTCACCGCCTAGCAGCCGAACTGGACAACTTTCTGGACTCAATTGCACGGATGACGAAACCTGGGCATACCACTTTACACCTAAGACCAAGCAACAATCACGCCAGAGCCGCGGAAATTCAAACAAAGACAGTCTGCCGGTAAAGTCGTGACAACGGTTTCTTGGGATCGGAAAGGGATATTGTTGGTCGACTTTATGCTCACTGGCACCACAATTAACGCTGACAGGTACTGTGAGACTCTGAAAAAACTCAAACGGGCGATTCAGAACCGGAGAAGAGGAATGTTGAGAAAGGGCGTACACATTCTCCATGACAACGCTCGGCAAACCGTTGCTCTCCTGCAACAGTTTCAGTGGAACACAATCATCCATCCACCCTATAGTCCTGACTTGGCGCCCAGTGACCATCACTTGTTCCCTAAGTTAAAAGAACATTTGGCCGGAAAGCGATTCAGCTCCGACGACGAGGCGAAAGGACAGGTTCATAACTTTCTGAACAGCATGGCGGCGAGCTGGTGTGACATGGGCATACAAAAACTGCCACAGTGTCTACAAAAATACATCGACATAAATGGTGATTATGTGGAAAAATAGCTAAATGTTCAAGCTGTAAACTGATGTCAACCATTGTAGAAATAAACAGGTCTACATACTTATAAAAAAATAGGAGACCTTACTTTTGGAATTACACACGTATTTATGGTCAGATACCACTTTTCGCTCCATACAGATACCTTGTCTTAATCAATTTGCAATTAGGTTTGGTCTTCTGACGACTTTACTACGTAAAAGAAAGTATCATCCCCGAAAGGTCTAAGAGGACTGCAGAGATTGTCTTCTAAATCTTTTATGTAGATTAAGAATAGTGGAACGCCCACACCAGGTATCACTTCTGCCTCAGTACATGATGGCAGTCGAATACTACGAACTACGACGAATTCTGTAACACGGCTGAGTCAATGATCCATAAGAATTTTATTTGGTTAGAAGCTGCTTGCTAGGAACGGTTTCAGAAGCCTTCTGTGAATCAAGAAAAATGTCATCTCTGAACCTCTGTCGACAGCACTTGCGTGAATTTTCTGAATCTGTACTAGATATGTGTCAGCAGACCGTTTTCTTTGAGCTACTTGAAAATGTTTGGACACCGTATACGATGCAAAATCTTACTGAAATTCGAGGTCAGCTGTGTGGATCAATAATGCAGCAGATTACTTCTATTTCGTTCCCTATGTATTCGCGTGAACTATACAACTTTCTAGTCTTTAGGTGCGGCTCTTTCATCGAGGAAGTGGTTATACGTGATTTCCAAAATGCAACTATTTAATCAGCGTAATCCAAAAGGGACCTACTGGTATACAGTCTGGACAGGACGACTTGTCTTTTAAGGGACTTCAGCTGCCTCGTTAAACGGAGTGCATCTGCTTCTAAATTACTCTTGTTGGCATACGTTCTTGAATCAAATTCGGGGATATTTTCTGCATGTTCTTACATGAGGGATTTTTGGAAAACCGCATTTAATAACTCCGCTCTGAGGCAGTGTACAATGTTAGCGCAGACACAAATGTTTGGAGCACACCAATCAGCACACACGTTAAACACGGGTCCACGCAGCAGACGACCACTGCGTGTTTCCATGTTGATGCAATGACACTCTCAGTTACAATTTCTATGGGACGAGTTCCTCGATGTTGTAATGTAGATCCGCCAAATACTTGTAGGTAGCTTGTGAATTACTAATGTAGAGGTAGATATAGATCAAAGGAAACGGGCTGCCTGATCAGATGAATCACATTTCTTCTTACACCACATCAAATATCGAGCTTGGATACGTCGTCATGTCGTCATCACGCTGAACCACTGGACACTTGGGGCACGACTACGCTATGGGGAACGGTTGCCTGAGCGTTGACGAATATTTTGAGCCAATGTCCTACGTTAAATCATAAGGCTCACGGCAATGTCTCACAGAATGAGGAGATCCTATGTAGTTGAGCATGATCAGGACAGTAGAAGGCGACCATATATTCGGCAGTCCCGAACGAAGGCATTCGAAAGACACTAAGGTCACTGCTGCGAACAACGTACATCCCTTCAAGCTTAATAGCTTGATGTCTTCCGCGATTAGAAGGCTATCATCACGCGTAATATACCAGAATCTCGCTGCAGTGGGTTCAAGAGCATGATGGTGAACTCAAGTTTGTTATGTGTTGGCCACCGAATTCTCCTTATCTGAAGTCAATGGCAAACATCTCTGACGCTATTGGGCGCCAGCTCTGCGCCAGCAAATTAACGGCCCGTAAAACGTAATTTACTTGAATTACTTGATCTTCGCGAACACTAGTGGTGCCACACACCTCGGAAATATTATCAAGGAGTTACTGATTTCATGCCACGCAGAGTCGCTTGTGTTCCAAAAGTGGACCAAAACAGTATTAAACAGGAGGCGATACTTATTTGGTTCATCAGCACATGCTGACGGACAACAATGGCTGTGACCTCCTCTATTCCCATTGGTTGTGGAAACATTGTGTAGGTCTCGCTTCGTCCTCAACTCTCGCTTTTCATGTGGAATTCGCTCAGACTCCCATCAATTTACAGTTAAGACCTTCCTGAATGATGTGTACTGTTTCAATGAACATTTAATTAAGAGTTTCTAACCCTTATATCATACCAGTTCATAATAATGAGACTGAAGATACGAGCTTGAATTTGTTACACAAGTTACTGATTTGTATTTATTTATATATCCCAGCAACTTAAAGGAGATCAGGCCTTCTTTTACATCAGACCTGTACGTCTACTTTAATTACGACCTCCGTTATTTAAGTGTTAACAGGTCATTCATGCAATCAAGAACAGGGAAAAATATTACAGGCAGGTATGTGTAAACTTAAATTGTGTGCAGTTGCATCAAGGGACCTGAAAAGATGTGTGCGAGAGTTTGAGAAAGAGGAAAATGACCGCTCGTTCAGGAAAATAAGTTTTTTTTTTTTCTGAGCCATCAGTCTTCTGACTGATTTGATGCTGCACGCCACGGATTCCTCTCTTGTGCCAACCTCTTCATCTCACTGTAGCACTTGCAACCTATGTTCTCAATTATTAGATGGATGTAATCCAATCTCTGTCTTCCTTTACAGTTTTTGCTCTGTATAAGTACCTCTAGTACCATGGAAGCCATTCCCTGATGTCTTCACAGATGTCCTCCTTGTGAGTGCTTTCCACATATTCCTTTCCTCTCCGATTTTGTACAGATTCTCCTCATTCAGCACCTCACAATTCCACCAAATTTTCGACATTTGTCTGTAGCACCACATTTCATACCTTCGATTCCCTTCTGTTCCGATTTTCCCATAGTCCATGATTAGCTACCTTATTGTACAGTGTCATAACGTAAAAAAAGCATACTATCTAAACCAAGGTTCCGTCCACGGTTATAGTGGCCTTCTTCTGGGTATCCTCATGCGCGTCAGCTGTCTGAATTCGCTTGAGTTTTATCATTGCTGCCGGCCGAAGTGGCCGTGCGGTTAAAGGCGCTGCAGTCTGGAACCGCAAGACCGCTACGGTCTCAGGTTCGAATCCTGCCTCGGGCATGGATGTTTGTGATGTCCTTAGGTTAGTTAGGTTTAACTAGTTCTAAGTTCTAGGGGACTAATGACCTCAGCAGTTGAGTCCCATAGTGCTCAGAGCCATTTTTTTTATCATTGCTGCTCACTGAGCGTCAGGTTACGTCAAAGTTTTAAAAGGTCGTTCTTATAATTGGTCATATGAGGCGGAAAGAGTGGGAACTTCATTATAACAGGACGGAGTGGGAATCTGCTGTTGTGTATTGTTTCATGCATTGTTTACTATGATCAGTGCTGATCGGCGAATCAGGCGTGGGCTGCTGTTGTTCCCCTGCTGGCCGCAGCCCGCATGGCGGCAGTTACTCGCCGATAGCGCTCACGGCATGTGTTGTCCGTGCGCCTGCAGCACTCTGAGGACTTGCAGCCACGATGGGGCAAGCGTCTATCTATCCTTCCTGTTTATGTAGTTAAGGTACTTTATTATTTCTGTGGCTTCTCTGATCTTAGCCAGTACGAGTATTTCATTGGATTTGGTTTCTATGTTCACTCACTTGGCTCTGAGCACTATGGGACTTAACTTGTAAGGTCATCAGTCCCCTAGAACTTAGAACTACTTAAACCTTACTAACCTAAGGACATCACACACATCAATGCCCGAGGCAGGATTCGAACCTGCAACCGTAGCGGTCGCGCGGTTCCAGACTGTAGCGCCTAGAACCGCCCGGCCATTCACTCACTTCCAGCATGCTGGATGCCAACAGGCAGCAACTTACTATGATTAAACGAAGATGTGCAACGGTCGGAGCAGCGCAGAAGTTTATGTTTATATAAATTGCGACCAGTTTCGGACCTTAATCCATTCACTTGATAATGGACTAAAGTCCGTAACTGGTTGCCATTTAAGTAAACTCCTGAGCAACTTTGACGGTTTTGTGATATCGGTACATTTGGTTTCCTTGCCACAGTTCTGCGGGTGTTCGGTCACTGCAAACCTGCTATGCTCCGCCAGACGACTGTAGCGCTCATTTGATTTATTGTTTGACAGAAGAGAACTGGCTGTATGCGCTAACATTTTGGAAGAAAAGTTGTGACGTTGATCGAAGGAAATACTTCAGCTGTTTTCAGTCTAACACTTTTGGCTGTAGCCGAGTGGTCAGTGTAAACCGCTGCCATGCGGAGTATCCGGCTTGGTTTCCCGGCACTGCGAAAGGTTTTTTCCTTAGAGGGAGTCGTGGCATGGTTCGCACTCTGCCTCGCGATGGCAAATGAGCAGATACTTGAGAGAAGCAGCGGTTACGAAGCTTTGAAAACCGGTAAAACGGCCGGAAGAGTGGCGTGATGGCCACATACCCGTCTATATCGCATCTGCAAGAGGCCGCAAGGCAGAGAATGTCATGGCGGTCGGACTACCTCACTTAGGCTTTCAACGTCTGGATGAATTGTATGCAAAATGCATAGCGGTGGAGTGCTGCAACAGAGAAGGAGAATTTCTAAGGATGGGTACAAATAACACATTACGTAAGTGTGAGATTATGATTATGATGAGATGACAGGTAACTGTTCTAAGATACGCGATGTTTGGATGACTGCAAATTGAAAATCCGATTAAGGTGTTTCAGGTTAGGTAGTTATGTGAGTTTTCCGGCCGTCACCATTCGAAATGGGGTTTGCTCTAACCATCTCGACTTGTCAGAACTATGGCCATTGTGGTTCAGACCACTTACTGTGTGACTGAACGGCCGGATGCAAGTTTTCCAGCTGGACGCTACTTCATTAATTTTGGTGACCAAAACCAACACTAAATATCCAGCTGGGGAGTGGGGACATGCAGTTTATCGTCGAATGTGAACCGTGTGTTGTTCCTGAGGACTTGTCTCATCGTTGAAAGGTGAAAACTAGGTTAAATGCAGACAAAAAATTTCCGTGCCCCGAGCGGGATTAATCCACGTGATCTCTCGGTTCTCACTCATGTGCTTTACCGCTACGCCGACACATCACACCGCACACTCATTATAACTGAAGGTAATCGTACCATACTCTTTTACTATAACCCCTTCCAGTTCTCAAAGTGTGTTACTTAAATAGGCGACATAAAACAATTGGAAAAATAAACTGCAGGGATGATTATTTAAGGTTTATTGTTCACGTTCACAGTATTCTTCAAATTTCTGGAATACATATCCTCTCGGTGTAATGCAAACATGTAGTAATACTTGCTCGCAAACTATAACAATTCGATTACAAGTTTTACTAAATATTTTATTGACAAACGTCCAAACTACGGGAACCATTACCTACTTAGGAATATTTCAAGCTAACAAAAAGATAAATGATAATTCTGTCGCCTGCAAACACAGAAACAGAATACCGAAATTGTTCCATTAATGGAAACAGGACAATTAATGGCTGTGGTCCAACAAGTTGGGTACTGCGCTGTGAAGAGACACGCAAATAAATTGCAGGGTAAGCCACTGATCAGTGGCGCGCATAATGATTTGTTAATGGAATTACGTGAATGCCACGCAGCGGTCTGCCAGTACAGACGGCCGGAGAAACGGAAGTGTGCTACTCACGTGGCACGCAAATTAAATTTGGTGAGGTGTTCATAAATTTGCTAGCCTTTTGAGCAGACGGAATGTCGTGTATACAATCCATACTTTTTTGAACATAAACTAGTGATTCTGTTGTATTTCAGATTTTTTATAGTCAGCAGCTTCCGAACCGAGAACAATATTTAGTTAATATGTGTCGGTACAATAAAATTAACAAAATCATGTTTTTCTAATTTTGTAATTCCTCAACATCGTCATCTTTACAGACGATTTTCTAGGAGGTAAAGAAATTTGCTGTTCAACTTTCTGGAATGGCCGACACACATATCCTCTCTGCGTAATATAAACCTGTAGTAATACTTGCGCACGTTCTGTTCACTAAAGTTATTTTCCTGGAAGTCATTCAACTGCAACAGTCGAACTGGGCATTGAACAAAAATGTATTTTTGGTTTACAATGATTGTTTTGAGGAATATTGGATTTCCAAAAAATTGATGATAACACCTTAGACCTTAAAGTCTAAGAAATGAATGTTGAGGAAAGAAATGCCTCCCTAGTTTTATACTTACACAATCTGATCAAAAATATCCAGACATCCCTGTGTATTGGGGAATCAATATTAATATTTGCTAATGACTTTGCTATCCTCAGTAAAATTGAAGAAGAATTACAGAATCTGTTGAATGGAATGAAGAGTCTAATGAGAACAGAATATGGATTGAGAGTAAATCGAAGAAACATGAAAGTAATGAGAAACAGCAGAAATAGGAACAGTGAGAAACTAAATATCACAATTGGTGATGAGGCTGTAGATGAAGTTAAGGAATTCTGCCGCATAGGCAGCGAAATAATTGATAAACGGAACGAGGAGGACATAAAAACTCGACTACCACTGGCAAAAGTAGCATTTTTGGCCAGGTTATGTCTATTAGTATTAAGCATAGGTGTTAAATTGTGGAAAAAATTCTGAGAATGTAATTTCGGAGCACAGCATTGTACGGTAGTGAAACGTGGACTGTGGGAAAACTGGAACAGAAGAGAATCCAAGCATTTGAGATGCGGTTATACAGCGGAGTGTTGACTGTAGACTGATGAGACAAGGAAACAGGTTCTCCACATAAGCATTGGAGAACAGAACATTTTTAGAACACTGCCAAGAAGAAGGGAGATGATGATCGAAAGAGGGTTGAAGCATCAGGTAATAAACTCCTTGGTCCTAAAGGGATATGTGGAAAATGTAGTCTGTAAATAAAGACAGAGATTTGAATAAATCGAACCATTGTTTGAGGATGTAGGGTGCAAGTGGTACTCTCAAATGCGCAGGTTGGGGCAGGAGAAGAATTCGTGGCCGGCCGCAACAAACAAGGCAAAGGTATAGCGTGCTAAGAGGTTATTAACTCACGCTCCTCATTACTACGTTGGAATAAAATTGTACACAGACGATCCGGGATCTCCGTATGTGAACAGTTGTAGCACAAAGGGAAGCGCTTGCTGTAGGTTCGATTTTTGGTTACTTTCGATCTTTAAAGACCTTGGTATTTTCAGTCATATCCTAAACCTTCCGTCTACTCAAAACATGGCCGTCGTCTAAATTACATGGTTCTATCATCATGGGTTTAAACGTAGCTGAGTCGTATTGGCTAACTGAGGGATGTCATTGTCAGCATGAGTTATGAATCATTAAGCTTCTGTGTAACTGACATGGCGTATGTAATATATGAACTTTACAATAAACAAGTTAAGCTGTAAAAATCTAAACTCATTTGTGATCTGCGGTATTTCCGCTGCGTATATGTTGTTTTGCGGCATACAAGAATGAGTTAACACATTGCTTTTGCCGCACAATCCTCAAAACGAGAAACATTCTAATAAAAAGATCGAAGGAACTGTAAAAATATACATCCGTTCATAAAGACCTGATAGTCTCGAAAAATTTCGTAATTAAATGCCTCCCTGAAGATATTCCGACGTGTCGACCAAATCATTGCCTTAGCTTTCATTGCATGGAAATGTCTAGGTACACGCTTAGGCGCTCATTCATGGCAGAAAAAGAGACAACTCCCCACTCCCGCTGTACTCATTCAATATGGCAGAAGTGAATCTTTTGTCAAAGCCTGTTGCGTACTTGCTATACATACGAGGGCGTGATGAGAAGTAACGCCTCGGAATTTTTAGGTGAAAACTCTTCAAGATTTTTAAATAAAGCAAACTTTACTAACATTTTCCACCATAATTCTCGATGTCTACATATTTATTTACAACACAGTTAGCCTGGCGGCGAACACATTCCGCCTAACTAGAGACCAGTCTGTTGATAATGCCACTGTACAATGTTAGACTTCGTTGACGGAGCCACAACTCACCTCTGCTTACACGACTTCTTTACTATCATAGTGAAGTCCTCGAAGGTGTTCTTTCAGTTCTGGAAACACTACAAACTCTGTCACACACGTTGAGGTTAGTACCACCTCTTACTTCGTTACGAGTACTAACGAGCGAAAGTCGGAAATGACTGGTTTCGATACAAACATCACCGTATCCAGCTTACATTCTTCTATGGATTTCAGTAAGAGACACGTGTTTTCGGTTACAAACTTGATTACAGCACGCTGTTTCTCACACACCGTCATAGTGACATTACACACTGCCACGATGCACGCTACAATTCGGAACCCTATCGCGGCAGAGGGTTGCAACTTACGTCAGCGAAGCAGGGAAGTCGAACGAGTAATATTCATCGTTTGTAATACATCAACCGACATTGACAACAGAATAACAAAATCACAGGCATTACTTTTAAGCACACCCTCTTTCAGGGATAACAATGAATAAAAATGAAAGGAAAAAATGACTAGGGAGGCATTTCGTTTGGTCGCTACACTGAACCGAGTCGCCGGAGAGTGCAGCCTTGTCACCGGATATATTTGTTCCTGTGGGACAATGTTCACCAAGTCACCACTCCACGGGCATCTCATGGTATATTCGTCGCTGCGAGAGTGAGAAAACAGTTGTGAACGGCAATAGACTCTTGATCGGCCGGCTGTCCGAACCCCATGGTCATGCACCATGTACGTTAAAAGGCAAAGTTGTATTTTTTGATTTGTCAATATTAACTTAATGTGAATAAAAATGATTCTCAAACCTCTGTCGTCATTCATTAGAAACCGAATGGATACGAACCATTACACAGTCCTTCTACATTCATTGACCTTCGGTAACATTTACAGATTACATTTCTGTCTACGGACGCAGATACATTTAGCACTCGAAGGCGAAAAAGTTTTAAATACACTCCTGGAAATGGAAAAAAGAACACATTGACACCGGTGTGTCAGACCCACCATACTTGCTCCGGACACTGCGAGAGGGCTGTACAAGCAATGATCACACGCACGGCACAGCGGACACACCAGGAACCGCGGTGTTGGCCGTCGAATGGCGCTAGCTGCGCAGCATTTGTGCACCGCCGCCGTCAATGTCAGCCAGTTTGCCGTGGCATACGGAGCTCCAATGCAGTCTTTAACACTGGTAGCATGCCGCGACAGTGTGGACATGAACCGTATGTGCAGTTGACGGACTTTGAGCGAGGGCGTATAGTGGGCATGCGGGAGGCCGGGTGGACGTACCGCCGAATTGCTCAACACGTGGGGCGTGAGGTCTCCACAGTACATCGATGTTGTCGCCAGTGGTCGGCGGAAGGTGCACGTGCCCGTCGACCTGGGACCGGACCGCAGCGACGCACGGATGCACGCCAAGACCGTAGGATCCTACGCAGTGCCGTAGGGGACCGCACCGCCACTTCCCAGCAAATTAGGGACACTGTTGCTCCTGGGATATCGGCGAGGACCATTCGCAACCGTCTCCATGAAGCTGGGCTACGGTCCCGCACACCGTTAGGCCGTCTTCCGCTCACGCCCCAACATCGTGCAGCCCGCCTCCAGAGGTGTCGCGACAGGCGTGAATGGAGGGATGAATGGAGACGTGTCGTCTTCAGCGATGAGAGTCGCTTCTGCCTTGGTGCCAATGATGGTCGTATGCGTGTTTGGCGCCGTGCAGGTGAGCGCCACAATCAGGACTCCATACGACCCAGACACACAGGGCCAACACCCGGCATCATGGTGTGGGGAGCGATCTCCTACACTGGCCGTACACCACTGGTGATCGTCGAGGGGACACTGAATAGTGCACGGTACATCCAAACCGTCATCGAACCCATCGTTCTACCATTCCTAGACCGGCAAGGGAACTTGCTGTTCCAACAGGACAATGCACGTCCGCATGTATCCCGTGCCACCCAACGTGCTCTAGAAGGTGTAAGTCAACTACCCTGGCCAGCAAGATCTCCGGATCTGTCCCCCATTGAGCATGTTTGGGACTGGATGAAGCGTCGTCTCACGCGGTCTGCACGTCCAGCACGAACGCTGGTCCAACTGAGGCGCCAGGTGGAAATGGCATGGCAAGCCGTTCCACAGGACTACATCCAGCATCTCTACGATCGTCTCCATGGGAGAATAGCAGCCTGTATTGCTGCGAAAGGTGGATATACACTGTACTAGTGCCGACATTGTGCATGCTCTGTTGCCTGTGTCTATGTGCCTGTGGTTCTGTCAGTGTGATCATGTGATGTATCTGACCCCAGGAATGTGTCAATAAAGTTTCCCCTTCCTGGGACAATGAATTCACGGTGTTCTTATTTCAATTTCCAGGAGCGTATTTAGGTTCTATTATATCAAGTGGCAGCATACTGATATCAAAGGAGCGAAGTGTAAACGACCCGCGAAGTCACAACACGGACTGCTTAAGACGGAAAAAGTGATATTCCATCGAATTATTAAGAATATACAGGGTGATTCCTGAGAAATAGCTCTTATGCTTCTGGCAGTGTATCTTCTATTCCACAAGCTTTGGAAGGAACTAGTACGGACCAAAATAAGAAAAAACTATCTAGTAAACGTAGGCTCTAAAGTGCGTACATTAAGAATTATGAGCACTTGCTCAGTAGAAAAGATGTGTTTCACAAAAGCAAAGGTGAATAAGTGATCATAAGTCTTAAGTTATGCATTTTAAAGCCCACGTTTACTGGCAATTTTTTCTTATTTTTGGTCCGTACTACCTCATCCCAAAACATGGCAAGCAAAGCGGTTGCAGTAGAAGAAGTCCACTATTAGAGGTATGATAACGATTTCCACTTATAATTTACAACCAGACAGTTTCCGGATCGGGGTCACTATCTGAAACTGATACAGTTCCGCTACTCCGTCATCCCTGAATGTTTGTAACATCATCAAGCAGTCACACTCATGGAGCAGAAACATGACTGCTTACAAATAAAGGAAGGGATGACATCAGAGCAGTGGAAGTAGATTTTTGGGAGAAGAACCATGTGTGTCACCAGTGAAGATACGGCAAAAACATGTAAATCATGGTACAAATGAAAATGACTGGAGCAGACTGGAGAACAAAAGTATTCAGTGGTCTGGTCATGTTAAGGAGAGTTACAACGGATTTTTTTATTCACATTTCCAGATTTTTATGTCTTTATAAAATTTGCATTTTTTTCCGTTTTCCGATAAAATTTTATCAATTATAAGCTCAGATGGGAAGTAACTTATTTTATTTTTTTCAATATAAAGTACACCGTTCGAAAGTGTCAAAATTTTTACGTGCATTACTTCAAGATCTAATAAAATCGGTAATTTTTTATATATAAGGCTGTGGATTGCTGTGTTATAAAGGTTAAATTATGTGTTTGTATTGGTAGCACTGTCAAAAACAGTACCGTGTCGTTTTATATTCTAAACACGCGTTGTATGTCGACGTGCTAACGTTCTTCCGAGGAAAAGTGACGAGGAGATTTGTAGATCTCTCAAAAAGTACAGTTTGACGCCAAAACGAAGTGTAGTTAGGATATGTGGGTTTCATGGTAATACATTTTCGAATAAAGGGAAACAATGTGTTCAACACGTGGCATGTGAAGTTACAGACAGTGAAATACAGGCAAACTCATCAGTGTCTAGAAAAACACGAAAACTTTTAGTGAGGAAAGTCAAACAAGAATAAGAGGCAGACAAGTAATAAAGAAGAGCTCATGTGGAGGGATACAGTCATTCATCTTCAAAGCATTCACGAATGCGGTAGAAAAGTGAAGAAGTGATGGTGACATGTGGAGTACTCAGGTTGAACCTGAAATCGACAAACAAAATTTAAGACTCTGTTCATGTTTTTTTTACTTGTATTTTTAAAAGGATCATGTGGTCTCTCGTGTTCGGATTTAATTATGATCTACTTAGTTCGTTTCTTCAGTTTCCTTTGTTTCTGTGAAAATATCTTTACTAAAGCAAAAAAAAAAACCTATAACATGCTATATCAAAATGTTCAACACAGGAGAGTGAGAGACAGAGAGGGAGAGAGAGAGAGAGAGAGAGAGAGAGAGACAGAGAGAGAGAGAGGGGGGGTATTGAAAAAACCTTCAGGGGCTGAACATCTAAACTTTTATCACGATCTGTTCAGTCTGTACAGTCAGTATACAACACAGCAAGTGACAAATGGTAAATTAGTTCCTCTCATTAGCGCTCCAAATGACGACCTCCATGATCACAGCAGTATGCATAGAGAGTATGGAGTTTGGCATCCTAGTTTCGCGGCACCTGCTATGTGAGTGAGGATCAAAGACTTCTAAAGTAGGCTCACCGCTTTTCCCCCAGAAGATGATGCGCATTGGTATCAGGTGGCCGAGCTGACCGTTGAAAAGGACAAACACAGCCAGTTCAGTGTTATCCGACTGGTACAACAACGCCGTTCCTATAACCGAGAGCAAGTGAGCCGGCGACCTTGTGATGTTAATAAAACATTCGATGAATTTCGATGGATCTGTTTGAGGAAATGTTGAAGAGCAGCTGTTGCTCACAATTTCTTTCAATTTATCAGTAAGTCGTAAGATCTAATCACATATCGTTGATCCTTACATTCACAGCAAACTTGTGTTTCTGCAATCAACAGACAACAGAGAGTGGGTTTTCCTCATCGTTAAATGCCTATTCCCACAGTTGATCATGGAATCTCTTGAGCTTCTTCGTAAACAACACAAAGTGAGAAAAGTAGTGGCTGTCTGCACGTTATTGTATGGTCTAATTGTGAACTCCACTGAACATGGAAAGTCTTTAGATGCATGATTCGATCCTCAGTGCATGATACGAATGTAACAGGTACTTGTGTTAGATTTGGCCTGTTTTCAATGCTCGTACGACAATTCGCCTACTGTTGGTGCAAATTTTACGATGTGCACCAAATCCTCTTCCAGATAGGGTTAATGGCAAACCTCGCATTGCCAATGTGTTACATTCTAACACGGAAGCCCCCGGTTTCTTGCTGGCCCCAGCTGTGTTAAAGGTGTAAACGCGTTGTTTAATTAGCACAGTACTTGCGTTGTGTTGTGTGTAAGAGGTTGCTTTCTGTTACGCACTTTAGTAGATTATTTGCTCTGTTCTTTGACTCATGTTGCAAGTGCATTGAGGCGTTCACTATTTGTCTGAGTAGTGCTCTAAGCGCCTAATTGTAAGGTTTACATATACTTGGCTCTCTTACATGTCATCCAGTAGTCTTGTTACATTTACCTAACACATTGGCCTTGATTATGTTGTTGTTGTGGCCGTGTGGGGGCCTCTCGGCGGCCGCGTGATGCCGAGCAACGGGCGGAGCAATAGGGGTAGCCCCATCGCATGGTCCAGGCTGGCCACGTGGCTGGGAGTTCCATGTTGACGCTGTGACGAGGGCTGTGCTTTGTGTCGATGAAGGAGATGTGTATTCAGGGAGTTTCAAAGATGGCGGATATTTCACAGCTCATGTAAAAATTAATAATAGCCAGAGAAATCATGAAACTTTAAAAAGAAACATGTACATTACCATTATTTGTAAGTCGATTCTGATGGTGTAAACACATTTTCAACATCTTTATTAGTTTAAAGTTTAGTATCCGACCGTAAATTATACAAGTAACACCCTGCAACGAATTTCCAAAATCTAAACGGTTCTTCCGATATTGTCGATCAACATGTCTTTAGGAACCTATTACGGTAAACCTAAATTGGTATGAATTGTAGGCATGTAAGTTGAATAGTACATGAGTTATTGGAGGTCAAAATAGCCAATTACTATTAATCGCATCAGGCCATAAGTATAAAATTATACGAAAAAACGGTGGCAGTGTGTTTATAAATATATTTATTCCTCTATGTCTTTGTATATGTCCGATATATACTATTCATGAAGAAATTGTTTAAATATTTACTGTTTTAGAAAGCACAGAGACATTAGGCTACTGGCCTACCTTTTGTTTCTATTCCTATGATATATGTTTATTTAATTTGTTTAAGTATTTAATAATGTGTGAGCATGTTTATGGACCAGCCATAGGAATATTTATTTAATTTCAAGTTATTTAAATGTAAACCCAGTACTTGGAATGTGTCTCAATATGTTTGTGAGTGTGCGGTGGCTTGAAGGAATGGTGGGATCGCTCTAGTCAATCACAGCACTCGTTAATGGGGAGACCGTATGGAATTGGAGGAGCAGCATCGGGTCACAGACAGGACATTGGGAGTACAGAAAAGGGCGGAGTGGCGTGTGGTCGCACAGGACTAGAAGGGGCACGGGAAATACTTGGAGAGTGGGGCAGTTTGCGCGTGGTCACGGGAGATAGTAATATTTCGTAGTGCCGACTTGTGCACTTGCGAGATTTCTGTGGATTCTGCAGTGAAGACATAGTATGCGTTTAGAAGTGAATGTCTTGCGAGCTATGTTGTTGTTCATACATAACTAATTGCGTGATGTAGGAAATTATTGTCTCCCTGTTATTCAACTTATATTTTATTTAATTGTTGGGACATCGATACCAATAAGTGTTTTACAGTAATAAATGGCATTCTTAAATGTACTTCTACTATCGTATTCATCAGTTAAAGTCGTTAAAAATAGTACCTGAAGACTTTATTTAATTGCAAACTTTCATTTATAAATTTCTGTGTTACATTCAAATTCGCATTTGCCGAACGATGGGAACCTTCGACCATTCGATTCATGTGACTCATGTGATTCATGTAGACTCAGCAGCATTTGGCTTGTAGTGCAACAAGTACGTATCCCAGCCCCTAAACAAGGAAACCAGCCAAAACTTTTAATATTTCAACTCAGAGTCTCAGGGTACGTAGTTGAAGGCCACACCCCAACATTTTTGTTTTTGGAAGCCCGGAACTTACTGAAACTTTATTGTGAGAGGCCTCACTCTATGCCTTAGGTAGCATATTGATAGATGTCAGACGGAGTTTGTAATACGTTCTTGTAAAGTGGCCTGTTCTGGCCAACTGAATAGATCATTACTAGCTTTTCATTATTGCTGAAATGGTCCTCATTCTATTAATTATCTGTCGGTTGGTTATTTGATTATGCCGAGTGGGCATTGACGATAGGTTTGAGCGGCTACTACCGTTGTTTACTCCCTTGAAGTTAAGCACTTCGTTTCGAGTAATGGCACTCTGTAATATAAAGTTTGTTTCCTACGGTGTTCGGCCGCTGAGCCGCAAAGTCTGTATAATTACTTACACGTTCCATGTCTTTTTGTTTGGTTTCAGTGCAAGTCCTAAAGGCACCTCTGCCAATTATCGAACTGTTTAAGTGGCCTACGGCCATTAATTCAATGGATGCAGGTACTGTAAAAAAATTCTTTGCACGTACAAAAATATGATCTAGCTACAATTTTAGTTCTAGAACGCATATTTAAACTTTCTTCTTATCTAGAATGCTTCAGTTTAAATAAAGAAACGCTTTTTAAGAGGAAATTTGTTATGTAGTTCTGACTATTTTGCTTAGCAGTTGTGCTAATACTTTATAACTTGGCGATTTTAGGCTATCCTTGAAGCAACTGCGGCAACTATAAAATGTGGTTTTGTTGGCCAGTGGCCGATAATTCAGTTAATTTGTACACACTCTGAATTATTCCAATGCTTCAGAAGCTAAGTGTTTGTAAAATTTTCAGTGACATTTGGAGCGAATGCATAGCAGCTAGATGGTTGATTGGGCCATAAGCCGTCTGATGCAAGTGTGAAATGTAGATCATTCGTTCCAGGTTTTCACGTTTTTAATCTGCATATTGATCCCTGTATTTATATATATCATTGTAATGAGCTTTCTTCCTTTTTATTAAGCCTTGAGCTGCTGGTGCAGTCATCAAGACAGTTCTCATTTGCTTTCTACCGTTACCTTGTTAACTACACAAACTTGAAACAGTTTTTGCCTCTCTGGGCCTTAAGCCAATTTCGCTGTTGCTAACTTTCTAATTTGGTTCTGTGAACAAAGACACAAGTCAGTTAACTATTACTGGCAATTTGACTGGTGATTCTTGTTTTTTACAGAAACTATTCAGAGTCTGTATGTTGTGCAAAGTAGTTGTTATTAGCCCGTAAGCTGTTACTTGATTCTTTTGTAGCATTTCTTGTTTAATACTTGTGATCATTTTAAAACTTTCAAATTTCTTATGGGCTATCATTCCATTGATTTATTACTGTACTTTAATTGTTAATAAACTATTGTCAGAATATACCAGTATCTTTCTACTCCCAACTATCTCCTTACAGCTTAGTGGTAGCACATTGTGGTTGTCTTCGCTGTGATAACAGCTCAGCGTTACACAGTTGTGCCGTGCTTCTTTGGGTTCACTGAAGCAATATCTTCGCAGACATACCACCAACGTTGTCATGCACGTTCGGCGGACTCTGATGGATGTACTTTGCATCTGGTGCCCAATGCTGCTCGCATGGCCAATGGAGGACAACAGCATGGTCGCGACCTTGTCGCAAGGCATAATGCCCATCAGCTGCATCAAGTCTTCCGCACCACACCACAACAGGGCACTAAGCCTTCCAATTAGACACCATACTGCTGTAATTTCCGTAGAATTAGCTACACATATCTACCATGGCAGGAAAGCCATCAAGCCAACAGGACCCAAGAAGTGTAACAGGGAACCATCTCGTCATGTGTAGCCTGATGTGAGCTTCGCTCCAGCCACATGGTCGTTTACCCACCACAGCCACGTGTCATCATCCAGGTTCCAACCAGTGTCTCTCAGCCATTCTAAAGCACTCAACACAGGCATTACACCAGAGCACTCAGTTCCTAGTGCCGCCACTTTTGTTTCACATAGAGCAGATGTAGGGAAGGATACCGTAGCACTGCTAACTCTGCTGGCTAGCAATCAGTTCGTACTGCCCAGCCACTGCCAGCGATTCCAGTGGCCTCCAATGCCACTCCATACCAAGTTACATGGGACCTGCTGGTAGCAGCTCCATCTTACCGTTGCTGAAATACCAACAGCCTCCACACCCATAGTGGAGAGTTTCGTCAGTTGTGATGAGGTTATTGACATCTGCCACATCTGCAAAACCCATCTCAAACTAAGAATCACTGTGTAGCGAACTATTCCAGGTACTACATGTCGGATATGACGTATATATATATATAGTACTCAGAGACTGTGGAGTTGGATCAGGAAAGAAGAATAACTTTTCGACAGATATAACAAGTTGAGTTAAGCAACGAAGGTTTTCAAGAAAGAAGACTTGAACAGAAAAGATCAGATTTTCCTTTAAACCGGCAAAATTTGGTAACTATATATTTTGGGAGGGAATAATATGAACGATGCATGTAACGAGAAATGAAGTTTCAAATAAATGTGCAGCTCTCCAGTCAAATGCACGAAATAGTGTCGGTTATCATTGTTTTCATTAACATTTGTGCCTTTACAAAAAACATTGTCAAAACTATTCCTGGATTCTCGCTTGCTGAGACATTTAAAGCAGATCAAAGTCGTCTATTGATTAATTTCAGATAATTTTGGTAATTTTATCTGAACACGCTGTCATTTTCTCAGCTTAGCGATGGCAGGGTGGCTAAATCCATACATAGTAAAAAAAATTACTTAATTAATGTACAAATATCTCTATTCGGCTCTAACCTGGTGGATCAAATGTTGTTCCATGTTCCAAATAAAATTCTGTCTCTGTTGGCCTATTTATTGATTAACATTGCGTTTGATGCTCTGAGCACATCATTAGATTAACTTCAAAGACAGCAAAGCCACATTATTGAGAACTGATAGCCATGATGGCAGTCGCCTCGGCGAAAATTGAAACCATATTAAAACGCGTTCTCCATGCCTCAATGATGCACATTTCATCGGCTACACTATCTGTTTATTAATGACACACATGCCTTTGAACGTCAGTCTATCTACGCCGTTTGATACCTTGTATTGTATTGTATGGAACTGGGGACCTAGGAACGATGGAGAGGCATCGTCCCCGCCGTAGCCCTCAGTGGTTCACAAGCCCACAACAGGCTACAGCAGTCCACTCACCCCACCGCCATTCCAGGCCCCACACTGAAATCAGGGTGTTATTGTGGGGTTCAGCCCCCAGTGGACCCCCCCCCCCCCCAATCCCTCCCACCGTGAACGTCTCACATCAGTCGAGTGTAGCCCCAATGTTTACGTGGCAGAGTAAGTATGGCGTACGCGTACGTGGAGAAAGTGTTTGCGTAGCAATCGCCGACACAGTGTAACTGAGGCGGAATAAGGGGCACTAGCACACATTCGCCGAACCAGATGGAAAACCGGTTTAAAAACCATCCACAGACTAGCCGGCACACCGGACCTCGACACTAATCCGCCGGACTCATTAGTGCCAGGGACAAGCAGGCCTTCCCGCTCGGAAAGCAGTGCGTTAGACCGCACGGCTAACCAGGCTGGCTTTGCTAACCTACCTTCTGTAAGACGATTGCATTTCTGATCAATCTTCTTCACTATGTGATTGCCACTACTGCATTTAATTCTGGTTAATGCGGCCTTCGCATTTGATGATACGCTAAGAGCACGAAACGCGTTATTAATCAATCAGAGGAAAAATGTTCCTATCGAAGAACAATAAAAAAGGCTAATATTATCATCTATATTAAAAATAAACTCTGACTCATTTTACCTTCTTCACCACTTTAAGAAATTTTCACAAAAAGAATTATGTGCCAACATATTCACGCTCTTGTTAATATGCAACTCACCTCTTACCCCAACAAACTGCTCTAACTGTATCTCGCTCACACCCATTAGCCCATCGCTGTCCCTCAGGCGCATCCTCTCTCAACTGCTAATCTCACTGAGTCATTCGGCTCAGCTCACTGTCATGATCTTTCTGTTGGCTCTCAAACTGTCAGGGTCTCCTGTCTCACAACCGCAGTTCCCTTCATTCCTTCATTCCGTCCTACTACTACTCCCACTGTCAACGTCTCCCTCTTGCTCTCTCTTACTATTACTACCTCGTTTATTGCTTCCCACTAATGCTGTCTCTTCTCGCTGTCACTATTCTCTCTTCCTCTTTGTCATTATCATAGACTCTCTCATTATCACAGGCTCCCATCTCCCATTTTATAGTTCTCTTTATCCCTCTCCCTCTGACATTAGCTCCTTCACTGTTCTCCTAACACTGTTCTCGAATTGTCTACTATGTTCCATTCCCACTACGTCCTTCCCTTTCTCTCATACTGCTATTGTCTCCTACGCTCTTTCAATACCGCAACCACTGTTTACTATCTCCCGATATTTATGACTTCTCCGTCTTTTCCCCACTGCCACTGACTTCTTCTCACCCAGCATAAAAAGTGCGCATATGTTAACATTCAAATACTATTGCAAATATTATCTAAAGTTCTGGGGGAGGTAGAATGAGGCAGCTGGATCCATAAATCTCAGTCTGTCTTTTAATAAAGAGGAACATACTCGCCCCTTTTGTGTTCCGATTTTTTTTATTTTTTTATTTTGGTCATCAGTCTTCTGACTGGTTTGATGCGGCCCGCCACGAATTCCTCTCCTGTGCTCGCCTCTTCATCTCAGAGTACCACTTGCAACCTACATCCTCAATTAATTATTGGATGTCTTCAAATCTCTGTCTTCCTCTACAGTTTTGGCCTCTACAGCTTCCTCTCGTACCATGGAAGTCACTCCATCGTATCTCAACAAATGTCTTTTCGTCCCGAACCTTTTTCGTAACTGTATTTTCCACATATTTCTTCCCTCTCAGATTCTGCGTAGAACCTCCTAATTCCTTCGATTATCAGTCAACCTAATTTTTATTATTCGTCTGTAGCACCACATCTCAAATGCTTCGATTCTCTTCCGCTCCGGTTTTCCCACAGTCCATGTTTCACTACCATACAATGCTGTAACCCAGCATATATTCTCAGAAATTTCTTCCTCAAATTAAGGCCGATATTTGTTATTAGTAGACTTCTCTTGGCCTGGAATGAATTTTTTTCCACAGCTAGTCTGCTTTTGATGGCCTCCTTGCTCCGTACGTTTTAGTTATTTGACTACATAGGTAGCAAAATTCCTTAACTACATCGACTTCGTGACCATAAATCCTGTTGTTAAGTTTCTCGGTGTTCTCATTTCTACGACCTCTCGTTACGTTCGTCTTTCTTCCACCTACTCTCAGTCCATTGTGTGGAGTCATTACACTGTTCATTGCGTTCAGCAGATCTTGTAATTCACCTTCACTTTCACTAAGGATAGCAATGTCATCAGGGAATCATAACATTGACATTCTTTCACCTAATTTTTAATTCCACTCCTGAACCTTTGTTTTATTTCCATCATTGTTTCCTCGATGCACAGATTGAACAGTAGGAGCGAAAGGATTACACCATTTTTAGTACGAGCACTTCGTTCTTGGACTCCCACTATTATTATTCCCTCTGGTTGATGTACATATTGTATATGACCCGTCTCTTCCTATACTTGCCCCTACTTCTTTTTAGGAATTTCGAACATCTTGCACCATTTTATATTGTCGAACGCTCTTTCCATGTCGACAAATCCTATGAAAGTGTCTTGAATTTTCTTTAGTCTTGCTTCCTTTATTAACCGCCACGTCAGAATTACGTCTCTCTTGCCTTTGCCTTTCCTAAAGCCAAAGTTATCGTCATCTAGCGCATCCTCAGTTTCCTTTTCCATTCTTCTGTATATTATTCTTATAAGCAACTTGGATGCATAAACTTTTATAGCTGATTGTGCGTTAATTCTCGTCCTTGTAAGTTCTTGCCGTCTTTGAAATTGTGTGCATGATGCTTTTCCGAAAGTCAGATTGTATGTCGCCAGATTCATATATTCTGCACACAAACGTGAATAGTCGTTTTGTAGCCACTGATTTTAGAAATTCTGATGGAATGTTATCTATTCCTTCAGCCTTATTTGACCTTAACTCCTCCAAAGTTCTTTTAAATTTTGATTCTAATACTGGATCCCCTATCTCCTCCTAATCGACTCCTGTTTCTTCTTCTATCACATCAGACAAATCTACCCCATTATAGAGGCTTTCAATGTATTCTTTCCACCTATTCACTCTCTCCTCTGCATTTAACAGTGCAAGAGCCGTTGCACTCTTAATGTTACCACCCTTACTTTTAATGTCACCGAAGATGTTTTGACTTTCCTGTATCTTGAGTCTGTCCTTCTGACAATCATTTATTTCGATGTCTTCACATTTCTCCTGCAGTCATTTCGTCTTAGCTTCCCTGCACTTCCTACTTACTTCACTTCTCAGCGACTTGTATTTCTGTATTCTTGAGTTTCCCGGAACATTTTTGTACTTCATCAATCAACTGAAGTATTTCTTCTGTTACCCATGGATTCTTCGCAGTTACCTTCTTTGTACCTACGTTTTCCTACCCAAATTCGGTGAGGCCCCTTTTAGAGATGTCCATTCCTCTTCAAATATACTGACTACTGAGCTATTCCTTTTGCTGTATCTATAACCTTAGAGAACTTCAAGTGTACCTCGTCATTCCTTAGTACTTCCGTATCCCACATGTTTGCGTAGTGATTCTTCCTGTCTAATGCCTTAAACTCCAGCCTCCTCTCCATCACTAATATATCGTGATCTGCGTCTATATCTGCTCCTGGGTACGCTTTGCAATCCAGTATCTGATTTCGGAATCTCTGTCTGACTATGATGTAATCTAACGGAAATCTTCCCGTATCACCCAGCCTTTTCCAAGTATACCTCCTCCTCTTGCGAATCTTGAACAGGATATTCGCTGTTACTAGCTGAAACTTGTTATAGAACTCAAATAGTCTTTCTCTTCTCTCATTCCTTGGTCCAAGCCCATATTCTCCTGTAACCCTTCCTTCTACTCCTTCCCCTACAACTACATTATAGTCCCCCATGACTATTAGATTTTAATCCCCCTTCACATACTGTATTACCCTTTTAATATCCCCATAGACTCTCTTTATATTTTCATATTTATCTTGCGTCATCGGCATGAATACCTAATCTATCGTTGTCGGTGTTGGTTTGCTGTCGATTCTGATGAGAACATCCCTGTCACTGAACTGTTCACAGTAACACACTCTCGGCCCTACCTACCTGTTCATAACGAATCCTACTCCTGTTACACCATTTTCTGCTGCTGTTGATATTACCCTATACTCATCTGACCAGCAATCCTTGGCGTCTTTCCGCTTCACTTCGCTGACTCCTACTTTATCTAGTCTGAGACTTTACATTTCCATTTTCAGATTTTCTAGTTTCCCTATCATGTTCAAGCTCCCGACATTCGACGTCCCGACTCGTAGAACGTTATCCTTACATTAATTATTCAACGTTTTCCTCATGTTAAAATCACCCTTGGCAGTCCCCTCCCGGAGATCCGAATGGGGGACTATTCCGGAATCTTTGGCCAATGGAGAGATCATGATGACACTTCTTCAATAACAGGCCATATATCCTGTGGATACACGT
Organism: Schistocerca nitens; assembly: GCF_023898315.1. NCBI lineage: Eukaryota > Metazoa > Arthropoda > Insecta > Orthoptera > Acrididae > Schistocerca > Schistocerca nitens. The sequence continues at coordinate 417,684,804 of NC_064617.1, read as the reverse complement.
TACGTGTCTTTAATGCAGTTGTTTGCATTGCCTTCTGCATCCTTTTGAGGTTGATCATTGCTGATTCTTCCACCTTTAGGGGCAATTTCCAACTCCTAGGACAAGAGAATGCCCTGAACCTCTTTGAAAAGGCCGTTGGCAGAATGAGGGTGACTTCTAATGCCGAAATCTTCGGCAGCCAATGCTGATTATTTATCGAAATTTAAGTAGTCGCAGTATTCGAACCCGGGGCCGAAGACGGTTTGATTGTGTATCATAGATGCTACCCCAAGTTATATGCAAGCATGCCAAAGCAAGGCATGTCCGTCATATGAAGAGACCTCGACAGATCAGTAAAATTTAGAGAATTTGTTTATCTGAAATTTAAATAAATCAAAACTAGTTCCATACCACATAATCAGACCGGATTTTACGAGCATAAAAATCTTGCATGAGCTTCAGTACTACAAGGTGGAGTACTCAAAACTCTTCTGATGATAATGGAGACATTTTACGTCATATTTCTCCGAGCCACGTCACTTTATATACTACGTTTTCGTCTAACACCGCATATTACGATCATATTTTACGTGCACAAGTTGATTAAATTTGAACCTCTGTATCTCGGAAACGAATAAAGATAACTAGAAAATTTTCAAGGATTTTCGAGTCCAAAATCATAGGAATGTATCGTAAGAAAAAAATGGTTCAAATGGCTCTGAGCACTATGGGACTCAACATCTATGGTCATAAGTCCCCTAGAACTTAGAACTACTTAAACATAACTAACCTAAGGACAGCACACAACACCCAGCCATCACGAGGCAGAGAAAATCCCTGACCCCGCCGGGAATCGAACCCGGGAACCCGGGCGTGGGAAGCGAGAACGCTACCGCACGACCACGAGATGCGGGCATATCGTAAGAATTATAGCCTTTTGCTGTGCATAGCCATTTTGGTATCTGCTTCTGAGGTTTGGTCCACTGCTGAGTTCTAAAAAACGGAGATAAACTTTTTTTTGGGTTTCTTCAGGAACAGCCCATGAGCTTACGCAAAATCATCATTCGTCATCCTATCATTCAGTCATTCATTCCCTGATTCATTCACGGGTATCGCGTCAGATTAATCAAATCGCGCGTTCAATACGAGTATACTAGTCAACCAAGTTACTTAACTTTTACTTGCGTAATTTAGGAGCACGATAAGGGGAACTTTCCACCTGTGTATCTGGGAAGGGGTAAAGATATCATGAAAATTATCAGGGTTGTTCCAGATCTGGATCTTAGGAATATACCGTATAAGTTCCGCTACTTGCTGTGTATAGCACTCCTGGAAGCCGCGGCTAGCGTTAGAAACCAAATAATCAAGTTTCCAACACCTCTAAGCCTACAGTTCATACAGTTCTGACAAACTGTACCCACAAAATTTACGCAAATGCATCATTCATTCATTCCTCAAAGGTACACCCATAAATTTAAATCAGGGGTTTCAGGGATATTGCCGTCGCCATTAATAATCAATCAATTTGTATACTAATTATTACCCACCTATTTTACTTATGCAAGTAGTGTAGCTTTGAACATCTGTCTCTTGAAAACGGATAAAGATATCGAGAAAATTTTCAAAGCAGTTCGAGATCGGCATATTAGCTATATATTGCTAACATGTCAGCCCTTTTCTGTGAGTAGTCGTCTTGGAATCCGCGGCTGGAATGTGGTCCGCAGGTGACGGCGAAAATATATTATAAATTCATTCTGTTAGAGTTTTCAGAGGAACCACCCATGAACTCATGGTGACTCCATAAATCCCGTCAGGCACACCATTGACCACTTCAATGCAAAAAGAACCAATCGATTTCTCCACTTCCTTATGCAGGAAGAAGTGTCTAATATTCATACTTTAACCCTTTACTCTTCGACAGTGACATTAAGACGATTCTTCTGTAGGTAATACGAATGGCCCCTAGCCCATAACGCTTGACACTATTGACCTGTGAACGCCGAAATGTCCCGTTTTTATGTGCGGCATTTTGGAACATACTGGTAAGCATGCTGTGGCAATAGAGACTTCTTTTATCTGGAACTTGACATTAACGCTTTCGTTTCAGACGCTTTTTTTTGTTTGTAAATATATTCGCGTAGGAACTACGTATGACACTATATTATTATTATTATTATTATTATTATTATTGTTTCTTTTCTCACACGTTATGTCGGGTCAAAAATGGAAACTGATGCGGACCTTGATTAAGCGTGACTTCCTTTTAACTGTACGGTATATGTTACATTGCATTTAGGAACTTTCGGGTAATTCAACATGTATCAATAATTACAGATATCTGTAGTTGTATATACAGGGTGAGTCACCTAACATTACCGCTGGATATATTTCGTAAACCACATCAAATACTGACGAATCGATTCCACAGACCGAACGTGAGGAGAGGGGCTAGTGTAATTGGTTAATACAAACTATAAAAAAATGCACGGAGGTATGTTTTTTAACACTAACCTACGTTTTCTTAAATGGAACCCCGTTAGTTTTGTTAGCACATCTGAACATATAAACAAATACGTAATCAGTGCCGTTTGTTGCATTGTAAAATGTTAATTACATCCGGAGATATTTTAACCTAAAGTTGACGCTTGAGTACCACTCCTCCGCTGTTCGATCGTGTGTATCGGAGAGAACCGAATTACGTAGGGATCCAAAGGGAACGGTGATGGACCTTAGGTACAGAAGAGACTGGAACAGCACATTACGTCCACATGCTAACATCTTTTTATTGGTCTTTTTCACTGACGCACATGTACATTACCATGAGAGGTGAGGTACACGTACACACGTGGTTTCCGTTTTCAATTACGGAGTTGTATAGTGTGTGTCCCGACATGTCAGGCCAATAAATGTTCAATGTGGTGGCCATCATTTGCTGAACACAATTGCAATATCTGGCGTAATGAATGTCGTACACGCCGCAGTACATCTGGCGTAATGTCGCCGCAGGCTGCCACAATACGTTGTTTCATATCCTCTGGGGTTGTAGGCACATCACGGTACACATTCTACTTTAACGTACCCCACAGAAAGAAGTCCAGAGGTGTAAGATCAGGAGAACGGGCTGGCCAATTTATGCGTCCTCCACGTCCTATGAAACACCCGTCGAACATCCTGTCAAGGGTCAGCCTAGTGTTAATTGCGGAATGTGCAGGTGTACCATCATGCTGATACCACATAGGTAGACGCGTCTCCAGTGGGACATTTTCGAGCAACGTTGGCAGATCATTCTGTAGAAACGCGATGTATGCTGCAGCTGTTTGGGCCCCTGCAATGAAGTAAGGGCCAATGAGGTGGTCGGCAATGATTCCGCACCATACATTTACAGTCCACGGTCGCTGTCGCTCTACCTGTCTGAGCCAGCGAGGATTGTCCACGGACCAGTAATGCATGTTCCATAGATTCACTACCCCTTGATTTGTGAAACCCGCTTCATCGGAAAACAGGGAGAACTGCAACGCATTCTCTGTTAATGCCCATTGACAGAATTGCACTCGATGATTAAAGTCATCACCATGTAATTGCTGATGTAGCGACACGTGAAACGGGTGAAAGCGGTGACGATGCAATATGCGCATGACACCACCGGCTCTCGCAATGTCCCGTGTACTCATGTGTGGGTTCATGGCAACAGCAGCTAACACACCAACTGCACCCGCTTCTCCTGTGACAGGCCTGTTACGGATCCGTTTGCGTGCTACGACCATACCTGTTGCATACAGTTGGTGGTAGATGTTTTGCAAAGTGCGGCACTTTGGATGCTCTCTGTCCGGGTACCGTTCTGCAGACACCCTGCAGGTTTCAGCTGCAGTTCGTCGACACTCGCCATAGATGAGTATCATCTCCGCCTTTTCAGAGTTCGAATACACCATGGTCACAGTTCCTACAACGCTACACTGTCACAGACGTCTGGTAACACGGTGTACTACAGTTGGCCTGCGTGCGGCGACGAATGCAGAATAACAATAGCACCAAGCGCTACATGCGGACACTGCGACAGCTACACCAAACCACAACAGTGCACTACAGCCACACTCGTAAACACGGTCGTCATCGTAAACATGTCCCTGCAGATTCTGCTCGCCGACCGTGGCCCGTGTTTGTTACAACACGCAACTGAACGTCGGAGGTTTCAAGCGTCAACTTGAGGTTACAATAGCTCCGGATGTAATTAACATTTTACAATGCAACAAACGGCACAGATTACGTATTTCTTTATATGTTCAGATGTGCTAACAAAACTAACGTGGCTCCATTTAAAAAAAACGGAGGTCTGTGTTAAGAAACATACTTCCGTGCATTTTTGTATGGTTTGTACTAAACAATTACCCTAGCCCCTCTCCTCACGTTCGGTCTGTGGAATCAGTTTGTCAGTATTTGATGTGATTTACGAAATATATCCAGCGGTACCGTTAGGTGGCTCACCCTGTATATGATTGGATGTAGCTGTATTGCTTTGATGTACTGGTGGATATTGTGTGGTATGACTCCTGTAGTTGATAGTGTAATTGGTATAATGTCAACTTTATCCTGATGCCACATGTCCTTGACTTCCTCAGCCAGTTGGATGTATTTTTCAATTTTTTCTCCTGTTTTCTTCTGTATATTTGTTGTATTGGGTATGGATATTTCGATTAGTTGTGTTAATTTCTTTTTTTTATTGGTGAGTATGATGTCAGGTTTGTTATGTGGTGTTGTTTTATCTGTTATAATGGATCTGTTCCAGTATAATTTGTATTCATCAGTCTCCAGTATATTTTGTGGTGCATACTTGTATGTGGGAATGTGTTGTTTAATTAGTTTATGTTGTATGGCAAGTTGCTGATGTATTATTTTTGCTACATAGTCATGTCTTCTGGGGTATTCTGTATTTGCTAGTATTGTACATCCGCTTGTGATGTGATCTACTGTTTCTATTTGTTGTTTGCAAAGTCTGCATTTATCTTTTCTGGTATTGGGATCTTTAATAATATGCTTGCTGTAGTATCTGGTGTTTATTGTTTGATCCTGTATTGTAATCATGAATCCTTTCGTCTCACTGTATATATTGCCTTTTCTTAGCCATGTGTTGGATGCCTCTTGATCGATGTGTGGCTGTGTTACATGATAAGGGTGCTTGCCGTGTAGTGTTTTCTTTTTCCAATTTACTTTCTTCGTATCTGTTGATGTTATGTGATCTAAAGGGTTGTAGAAGTGGTTATGAAAGTGCAGTGGTGTAGCCGATGTATTCACATGAGTGATTTCTTTGTGTATTTTGCTAGTTTCTGCTCTGATCTCTGCCTAGTGTGTATATTTAGTGTAGTGAGTGCTCCTACTTAAACCAGTAGTTGTAACTCTTCCATAGTTGTATTTTCATTTATTTTTTTGTGTATGATTGTGTTGATAGTTATTGTTGTTTCGACTTCTAGGTTATTTGGTAGTCTATGCAAGAATGGTCTAATGTCTGTATTTGTCTCTTTGTATTCTATATGTGTCAACTGAAATTTTTCTTCTATATCTAACATGTGTGTCACTTTATGTTGTATTTGTGCTGGTTCTGGTGGCTGTGGTAAGATTGCGTTTTCCTCAGATTGTTTAATTGATGCATGTTGTTCTTTGTTTGTTTGCTCTGGGATGTTTGAGTTCATTACTGTATTTTCTTCTTCTTCTGATTGCACATTATTTTGTTCCAGTATTTGTTGTACTTGTTGTTTGATGTTTTCTAATTCTGACTGGGCTATCCTGTTATTTTTGATTATTACACGAATCTGATCAGCTAGTCGTTGTTCTGTTAAAAATTTTAATTCAGGGTATCTGGTAATAAATGTTGTGTACACTTGTGATCTGTATCCAATTGTGTTGGTTCCTAAGTTTGTTGCTTGGTAATAACAGAACATCAGGTGTTGGTTAACTTCATCTGACCATCTCATCCTCTGTCTTTGTTTTCCTTCTAGAGTGGTTGCAGGAAGCATGTCCTGCAAAACACCTCTATTAGGATTTAAATCATTTTCCGTGTGGCTAGCAGTGTCGTTACCATTGTGGACGGGCATAGGGTTCAAGCTTCGTCCCCGACCATGACAGCGCTTGTCCGAGGCTTCATTAGTTCTGTCCTAAACCAACTAATCACACTAAAAGGGGGGTTAGCCCTATTAGTGGTTTGTTCTTTTCGTCGCCTTTTACGACTGGCAGAACATACCGAAGGCCTATTCTTTTCCCGAGCCTACACGAGGTTTATTATTATTATTATTATTATTATTATTATTATATTGCATTACTGGTTCGTTTTCTGGCTTGAGTGTGTGAATGTTCATATTTGTGTTGTCTATATAGAAGTGTCCCCCCATGAACCATGGACCTTGCCGTTGGTGGGGAGGCTTGCGTGCCTTAGTGATACAGATGGCCGTACCGTAGGTGCAACCACAACGGAGGGGTATCTGTTGAGAGGCCAGACAAACATGTGGTTCCTGAAGAGGGGCAGCAGCCTTTTCAGTAGTTGCAGGGGCAACAGTCTGGATGATTGACTGATCTGGCCTTGTAACATTAACCAAAACGGCCTTGCTGTGCTGGTACTGCGAACGGCTGAAAGCAAGGGGAAACTACAGCCGCAATTTTTCCCGTGGACATGCAGCTTTACTGTATGATTAAATGATGATGGTGTCCTCTTGGGTAAAATATTCTGGAGGTAAAATAGTCCCCCATTCGGATCTCCAGGCGGGGACTACTCAAGAGGACGTCGTTATCAGGAGAAAGAAAACTGGCGTTCTACGGATCGGAGCGTGGAATGTCAGATCCCTTAATCGGGCAGGTATGTTAGAAAATTTAAAAAGGGAAATGGATAGGTTAAAGTTAGATATAGTGGGAATTAGTGAAGTTCGGTGGCAGGAGGAACAAGACTTTTGGTCAAGTGAATACAGGGATATAAATACAAAATCAAATAGGGGTAGTGCAGGAGTAGGTTTATTAATGAATAGAAAATAGGAGTGCGGGTAAGCTACTACAAACAGCTTAGTGAACGCATTATTGTGGCCAAGATAGACACGAAGCCCATGCCTACTAGGGTAGTTCATGTTTATATGCCAACTGGCTCTGCAGATTATGAAGAAATTGATGAAATATATGATGAGATAAAAGAAATTATTCAGGTAGTGAAGGGAGACGAAAATTTAATGGTCATGGGTGACTGAAATTCGTCAGTAGCAAAAGGGAGAGAAGGAAATATCGTAGGTGAATATGGATTGGGGGGAAGAAATGAAAGAGGAAGCCGCCTTGTGGAATATTGCACAGAGCATAACTTAATCAAGAATCATAAAAGAAGGTTGTATACCTGGAAGAATCCTGGAGATACTAAAAGGTATCAGATACATTTAGGAACCAGGTTTTAAATTGCAAGACATTTCCAGGGGCAGATGTGGATTCTGACCACAATCTATTGGTTATGAACTGCAGATTGAAACTGAAGAAACTGCAAAAAGGTGGGAATTTAAGGAGATGGGACCTGGATAAACTGAAAGAACCAGAGGTTGGAGAGAGTTTCAGGGAGAGCATAAGGGAACAATTGACAGTAATTGGGGAAGGAAATACAGTAGAAGAAGAATGGGTATCTCTGAGGGATGAAGTAGTGAAAGCAGCAGACGATCAAGTAGGTAAAAAGACGAGGGCTAATAGAAATCCCTGGGTAACAGAAGAAGTATTGAATTTAATTGATGAAAGGAGAAAATATAAAAATGCAGTAAATGAAGCAGGCAAAAAGGAATACAAACGTCTCAAAAATGAGATCGACAGGAAGTGCAAAATGGCTAAGCAGGGATGGCTGGAGGACAAATGTAAGGATGTAGAGGCTTGTCTCACTAGGGGTAAGATAGATACTGCCTACAGGAAAATTAAAGAGACCTTTGGAGAGAAGAGAACCACTTGTATGAATATCAAGAGCTCAGATGGCAACCCAGATCTAAGCAAAGAAGGGAAGGCAGAAAGTTGGAAGGAGTATATAGAGGGTTTATACAAGGGCGATGTACTTGAGGACAATATTAAGGAAATGATGTAGATGAAGATGAAATGGGAGATAAGATACTGCGTGAAGAGTTTGACAGAGCACTGAAAGACCTGAGTCGAAACAAGGCCCCGGGAGTAGACAACATTCCATTAGAACTACTGATGCCTTGGGAGGGCCAGTCATGACAAAACTCTACCATCTGGTGAGCAAGATGTACGAGACAGGCAAAATACCCACAGACTTCAAGAAGAATATAATAATTCCAATCCCAAAGAAAATAGGTGTTGACAGATGTGAAAATTACCGAACTATCAGTTTAATAAGTCACAGGTGCAAAATACTAACGCGAATTATTTACAGACGAATGGAAAAACTGGTAGAAGCGGACCTCGGGGAAGATCAGTTTGGATTCTGTAGAAATGTTGGAACACGTGAGGCAATACTAACCTTACGACTTATCTTAGAAGAAAGATTAAGAAAAGGCAAACCTACGTTTCTAGCATTTGTAGACTTAGAGAAAGCTTTTGACAACGTTAAGTGGAATACTCTGTTTCAAATTCTGAAGGTGGCAGGGGTAAAATACAGGGAGCGAAAGGCTATTTACAATTTGTACAGAAACCAGATGGCAGTTATAATAGTCGAGGGGCATGAAAGGGAAGTAGTGGTTGGGAAAGGAGTGAGACAGGGTTGTAGCCTCTCCCCGATGTTATTCAATCTGTATATTGAGCAAGCAGTAAAGGAAACAAAAGTAGGTATTAAAATTCATGGAAAAGAAATAAAAACTTTGAGGTTCGCCGATGACATTGTAATTCTGTCAGAGACAGCAAAGGACTTGGAAGAGTAGTTGAACGGAATGGTCAGTGTCTTGAAAGGAGGGTATAAGATGAACATCAACAAAAGCAAAACGAGGATAATGGAATGCAGTCAAATTAAATTGGCTGACGCTGAGGGGATTAGATTAGGAAATGAGACACTTAAAGTAGTAAAGGAATTTTGCTATTTAGGGAGCAAAATAACTGATGATGGTCGAAGTAGAGAGGATATAAAATGTAGACTGGCAATGGCAAGGAAATCGTTTCTGAAAAAGAGAAATTTGTCAACATCGAGTATAGATTTAAGTGTCAGGAAGTCGTTTCTGAAAGTATTTGTATGGAATGTAGCCATTTATGGAAGTGAAACATGGACGATAACCAGTTTGGACAAGAAGAAAATAGAAGCTTTCGAAATGTGGTGCTACAGAAGAATGCTGAAGATAAGGTGGGTAGATCACGTAACTAATGCGGAGGTATTGAATAGGATTGGGGAGAAGAGAAGTTTGTGGCACAACTTGACTATAAGAAGGGATCGGTTGGTAGGACATGTTTTAAGGCATCAAGGGATCACAAATTTAGCATTGGAGGGCAGCGTGGAGGGTAAAAATCGTAGAGGGAGACCAAGAGTCCAATACACTAAGCAGATGCAGAAGGATGTAGGTTGCAGTAGGTACTGGGAGATGAAGAAGCTTGCACAGGATAGAGTAGCATGGAGAGCTGCATCAAACCAGTCTCAGAACTGAAGACCACAACAACAACAACAACATATAGAAGTGTGAGACAGTGCAGTATCGGAGAAGTTCGTTTATTATACTACGCTGTTAGCAGTCAACCAGACGTTATCAAACTAAATGGTTCAAATGGCTCTAAGCACTATGGGACTTAACATCTGAGGTCATCAGTCCCCTAGACTTAAAACTACTTAAACCTAAGAACATCACACACATCCATGCCCGAGGCAGGGTTCGAACCTGCGACCGTATAGATAAAACTAATTGCAGGAACGTCAACATCAATGCAAAACGAGTATTGATGGAAGAGCAGACTTATCCAAGACAATTATTACACATTTTCATTCACTTATTGCTCAAAATATTCGTACACACTGTGAATGTTTCTGGGTGTGACAGTGAAAGACCGTGTTGTTCCCTGACATTTGGCGGGTGAAGTTGCTCCGCTGGTAGTGGACGGCGCGAGGTTTGTCGAGTGCTTGGCGCGGGGACGGAGGCAGGCAACGAGCTGCGTGGCGTGCGGCCTAGGCGGTAGGCGCTGCTGCCGCGGCTGTGGGTTAGTGATGAGGCCCGCGTGCGCTGGACGCGCAATCGATCTCTCGCGGCCGCGACCACGCCCACCGCACGCGTCAAGCGATCGTCCGGGCACCAGACATTAACGGCACCTGTCCCCACAGACTTACGCGACTCCAGCGCTCGTCGCGTAGTGTTGCGGCCGCTTCGAAATACGCATACCGGAAAAAAGTAGTCACCCGCGGTAGACACGGGTATCGCCAGGATCGCCACAAGGAAGTGATATGACCGCCCTTGTCATCTAATTACATAAACGATCTGGCGGATAGCGTGTGCAGCAATGTGCGACTCTTTGCCGATGACGCTGTAGTGTACGGTAAAGTGACGACGGTATATGACATTTTTCGGTTAGGAGCGATGAGTAGCAGCTTGCTCTATTTATGAAAAAATATTACTACAGATGATCTGGAAAAACAGTTCTCTATTGTTGGAGAAAAGTATTACTGGTTCTTGACACAGTGACGTCGATAAAATCCCGAAAGTAAAGTCAGACTAATTGATTAACAGAAACAACAGTGAAAATCAAAACTGTTTTATTTCAGCAGTTTGCTACATCTTCGAGCTATTTCTCTACATAGTCTTCACCTCGACTGAGACATCTGTTGAATCGTTGTACCAGCTTTCCAATACCCTCGCCATTGAAGGCTTTCCGCGACGTCTGTAAGCTGTTCTGCAGTTCGTTGTCTGTGTTAAAATGTTACCTTGCATGTTCATGTGAGCAGAGGTGAACATCAGAGTGAGTCAAGGCCGGGCCACATGGTGGGTGATCAAACACGTCAGAATGAAAACGCTCCAGCGACGTCCTCATTGGCCCTACGGTGTGGGGCTCTGTCACGAAGAAAGAAATACATGACAGGTACATTGTGTGGGGTTGCGTAGCATCAGGTGAAACCTCCAGCGTGCATCCCTATTTGGCGGAAGACACTTTTGTACTAGGCATCTTTAAGCTCTCACTGTGTGCTGAGAACGGAAAAGAGCGATATGATGTAATCGACAGGCACTGTAAAGACACTGCCAAACACATCTGCGCAGAGCTTCATCGGATTTTCACTGTCGGTTCCATTTCACGACGTATCGACGTATCGTATGGAAGGCACATGTAAGGCCAATTGTAGGGAATCACATGGTCGCTTTAGGTTCATTGGGAGAATTCTAGGAAACTGCATATTGCAAACTGTGCGACTTATTCGTGAGCACTGCCCAAGTGTTAAGGAATGACACCAGGTTGGATGAAAGGATGACATCGAGGCAATTCGGGGGTGGTGTGCTAGGTTTGTTGCCGGTAGGTTTGGTCAACACGTCAGTATTAAAGGGATGCTTCGTAAACTTATTTTGGGGTCCCTCAAGCAAAGACGACGTTCTTTTAATGGAACGCTGTTGAGAAAAAGAACCGGCATTTGAAGCTGACTACAGAACGATTGTGCTGATGCAAATGTATATTCGCCTAGGACCACGAAGATAAGAGAAATTAGGGCTTGCAAGGAGGCATGGGGACAGTTGTTTTTACCTCGCTCTATTTGTGTGTTCAACAGGAAAGGCAATAACTAGTACTGGAGCATGGTACCACACGCCACGCACCATCAGGTTGCTTGCGGAGTATATATGTAGATGCAGATGTTATACGGCAGACGTTCTGACCAGTCATTCAGTGTTCTCCAAGGGTGCTCGGATGTGACTGTTGAATGATGGCCATGATAGTTGAAACTGGTTGTGGTACTTAGAAATAAAGAGGCAACTAATGCTGTCATTTTATTGCAAATACTTCCCGAAAATGCTGCACATGCGTAACAGCCAGTGGTTTTACGTGATCGGAGCTATAGACACATCACTCATCCCGAAGCGAGGTGGCTCAGTGGGTGACACACTAGACTGGTTTTTTAATTCCCGTCTGGCCATCGAAATTCAGGTTTTCAGTGATTTTCAAGCTAATTCCTGCGCGTTTCCTCTGTAAAGTCATCCGTCATCCGTATTTGTTTTCTGCCGCTAATGGTTCAAATGGTTCAAATCGCTCTGACCACTATGGGACTTAACTTCTGAGGTCATCAGTACCCTATAACTTAGAACTACTTAAACCTAACTAACCTAAGGACATCACACACATCCATGCCCGAGGCGGGATTCGAACCCGCGACCATGGCGGTCGCGCGGTTCCAGACTGTAGCGCCTAGAACCGCTCGGCCACCTCGGCCAGCCTGCCCCTAATGACGAACTGTTTACGGAAGATACAATTCTATCTTCCTTCTTCTTTTCTTTACGAGAAGTGTCCGTAATTAGTGAAATCTAGGGTATCGATTACCATAACGTAGGTTGCTCATAACTGTCTATAACTACTGTGAACCTATACTGTTTATTCACTAAAGAAAACTAATGTTTATAGCTGAGGTGTGCACGTACCTTGCAATACCTCAGCGGACAGTAATGCAAACTGTCAATGAGGATGATCTGAAACGCCTCGCTTTTGTTCCCGTAAACAAAAGAGAAAATTACTAAGGAACAAAGACAGTAAACGGCAAGAAGAAATTATTACGTATGCAACACACATTACGTTGATGTCTTGCATCCTCTTCTCGCGATCCCGTGACGGCTAGGAAGTTGCTAAAGTAACACGAATGCGACTTTAGATCCTGCCTCCTTTGAATATTGTATAGTGGGAGAGCTTAGAGAGAGTGCGGGATAGAGTCCGGGATAATATATCACGTGAAGGCTAGTGGACGGGACGAGGGCCAGCAGCGTGAACTGCGGCCCCTGGGTGGGCCGACCTGACGCCCATCTGCCATTCACAGAAGGCCGCCACGCCAGCTGCAGCCGCCACCTACAAAGCGCCTGGAACAGCCTGCGCGATCGACTGGTCTCTTCGTGTGTCTCACTGACAAATTCTTTTTGGGGATGAAGGAAAGGTCATGTCTCTTTCACTTCACACCCTACGGCCCGAATTACTGTGCTCAAAAGCATTCGTTCTTAGGACTCTGAATTCTACGGTATTTCAATACTTTTTTCTGGGTACAATGTCGAAGTATCACCTGTCATCCGAACCCAATATCACCGCCTTTGTTGGACAAGAAGAAATCGTTGTGACCAGTGCAGTGCTTCGATATGAACTCGAAAGCGTGATGTAATCAGTGGCAGTCGATGGTATCTGAAGTCGGGGTTTGCACCTGAGTTTCAGTCTTGCATTTTTATAAGAGACCGTAACAAGTGAGAAAATTCTTATCACATACATAAAAGCGTGCTGTGCAACTCTCTCATATTTTGGTGACAAGGATGGTAAGAATTTCCTGTGGTAGAGCGTCCTCTATCTCAACATGGATGACAACAGTTGGATGGTCATTAGTATATGTGGATCTCGTGTATTACGTTTCCCCAGAGCGTAAGAGATGTGCTCTGTAAGATTTAAATTGAGGGAACTGATGGCCCAGTCTACTGGCTGAAAATTCATTTGTGCCAAGAAATCTTCATCCTGCATTATTTGGTGTGGTCGTGCACTCTCATCCCTAAGAATAGTCAGGGCTACAAGCACCCATAATGTGACGCTCATGACGAAGGAGTAGATGTCACATTAACATTGACGAGTGAGTGCAGAATGTTCCAAGATTTCCATACCATATCACATGTAGCAGTAAAACGAACATGCTCGACACTGATCCTGGGTGTTCCCAGCTCTCGTCATGCGAAAGTACATCCAGCATTGTTGAACATGATGGGTCTGGTTTTTCAGGAGTTATGATGAGTCTCAGTGCTGCTTTGGCGTAGTGATCTCCAAATCCTTGGTCCTTGGTCGCGGGACACTCACCAGTTAATCTCTCTCTCTCTCTTTTTTTTTTTTTTTTTACGCTACACCTTGCTCACCTGCGTCTTTTCAGGAGTGCATTTGGACTTGACGTAATTTGTGTGGCTAACAATGTGCGACCACATCGAACAGGTGTTACAAACAAGAGTTGCAAACAGAATACCTTTACAGGCCTTAATCACCATTAAAAACACACTTATTTCATGTAGTGTAAAGCTGTTGGAAACTGTCATCAAATGCTTTGTGTGGAATCTCTCGAGGAACCGTGGTCACGCGCAACGTCTACGAAACATAAGAGTTTCACGGCTAATGTAATACGGTGAAACGAATGAAGTCTGCTGGCACCAGATACCGAAAACAAGGAGAGTGTTGGAGAAGAGTCACCTTGCGTTGAGCGAGAAATCTGAGCACGCAGACGTTGCAGATTTTCGACAAAGCATGACCACGGCATTTCAAGCGATTACACAAAAAATTCCACGGACAGTTTCCAACAGCTTCACATCCGACTTCAGAAGTGTGTTATAGCTAATCTTCATTAGTTTGAATGGAACTAAAGACACTTTGCTTGTAACTCCTATATCTTTTATTTTCTGAGACAGTTAGCTGGACATTTCAAACAGGCCTTACAGAAATTCGCGAAGGGAGGGACATCATCAGTGTTCACCGAGAGGCTTCTCCTGGAACATGACCCATGCGTTATAATGGGTAATTATAAAATTCCCCGTATCGTTCTTACTCCACTAAAATATCATCAAGCACTAAGCTCAACATCTGTGTACAAAAAAAGAGTCTTGTGTCTCACGTGAGGTTATGAATTAATAATGAGCTGGAATCTTTAGTCTTTCACACACACGACATTAGCTCGTAGAGTGATAGTTATTCACTGGTTCTCCCCTTTCCCTCGTTCTATAAATACAGGATTATACCAAAATACAAGTATTATGTACACCTGCATGCTGTGGGATTCGCCAAAGGCATACCTGTTTTATATAGCTATGACTGGAAAACACTTTTATTCGCGCAGAGGGGAGCAGGTGCACACGCACACTGGCATAGCTGGCTGTCCCCCTCGTATAGCTGGAAGCTGGAGATACGCCCGCCGCTCGCTGCACGCCACGCAGGAGCTGCACGGGCCGTCGTCCTTACAGGGACGTCACTGCCGGACCGTCCGTTTATTGGCGTCGTAAATGCCGGAGACACACCCGCCGTGCTCAGCCGCTTTGCCCCCCCCCCCCACCCTCTCCCCATCCCGCCAGCCACCGACCCCACTGCCGCCAACCCACGAAAAAAGTAACGATGGCGCAGTGCAGCGTGGCGGCCCCGTCTGGATCCATTTACGACGTTGGAGGCAGTTGGCAGCCACTCTGTCAGCGAAGAAGCAGGGCAGGTCGTGCCGAATAGGGTGCGGGCATTCCGGCCGCAGATGATCACCTCCACAGAGGGAGTAAGAGGCAATCTTTTAACGTGTACTCTGAATTCAGAGTGAGGATGGAGTACAAAGACATCTAGATTGGAAATTTACCTGGGTCGCCGAAGTACCTTACATCTTTCAGGTTGCCTTACATCCTTTAGCTTTCTCATTCACAACGGAAGATTCCACGTTAAAGATCAAGGGAGACACAACCACAGGAGGAACGAAAGAGGTGGTCTAGCCAAATATTTACACAAATGACGAGCCAAGATCTAATAATGGAGAAGTTTCACATATCCTGAAAACCTTGCTTTGACGGTACGGACAAATCATTTTGAAGAAGCAGAATAGGCGCTGACAAGAACTCTGTGAACGTTTCCTGATTACTGTAACACCTGTAGCAAAACCCACACAGAACACAGGTCTAAGCTTTCCATCTGGTAAACAGTTAGGTAAGAAAAAAACTGAAAGTGACTTGAAAAGGCATGGCCTGGAGCACTGATTTACTCCCAAGTACTTAGGAGTTACATCTACATCAGCACTCCAGAATGCATCTGATGGTGTGTGGCTGAGGGTAAACTAACTGATCTTCCTTTCCCTGTTCCATTTGCGAATGGCTCCAGGTAAGAGCTCGCTTTAATCTCACGTATTTTGTCGTGTTCATTGCGCGAGATTGTCACTTTGGGAGACGAATATGGGAGGTAGTAATACGTTATCCGACTCTTCCCGGAAAGTACTCTCCCAAAATTTCAGCAGTAGACCTCAGCGTGATGCACAATGCCTCTGAAGTGCCACTAGATTTTGTTGATCATTTCGGTAACGCGAACTAACGATTCCGTGACGAAGTCCGTCGCTCTCCGATCTTCTCTCTCTCTCTCTCTCTCTCTCTCTCTCTCTCTCTCCTATCAGTCCTACCAGGTAACGTTGCTGGATAGATCAACAATACTCAAGAAACGATCGAACAAACGTCTTGTAAGCCAAGGAATAGCGAGTTAATTACAGTTCCTTAACATTCTTCCTGTGAATCTCAGTCTGACATTTGTTTTTCCTGCCATTAAAGTATTCATTCCACTTAATTTCGCTCTGGTTGGAAATTTGTTACCAAAAGTATAACTGTACAGTAGTGGATTTCTTTTCCTGTGTATGGGCATTTATTTACACTCAGGATCAGCTGCCAGTCTCTGCATATTTCATCGATCCTGTACAGGTCCCTCTGTGAAGCGTTATTGATTCCCGGCGTTGCTACTTTCTTACAGACAACTACGTCATCCATGAACAGCGTTAAAGCCCCTCCAACGCGTGCTATTAGATCATTTACAGGGTGTTTCAAAAATGACCGGTATATTTGAAACGGCAATAAAAACTAAACGAGCAGCGATAGAAATACACCGTTTGTTGCAATATGCTTGGGACAACAGTACATTTTCAGGCAGACAAACTTTCGAAATTACAGTAGTTACAATTTTCAACAACAGATGGCGCTGCGGTCTGGGAAACTCTATAGTACGATATTTTCCACATATCCACCATGCGTAGCAATAATATGGCGTAGTCTCTGAATGAAATTACCCGAAACCTTTGACAACGTGTCTGGCGGAATGGCTTCACATGCAGATGAGATGTACTGCTTCAGCTGTTCAATTGTTTCTGGATTTTGGCGGTACACCTGGTCTTTCAAGTGTCCCCACAGAAAGAACTCACAGGGGTTCATGTCTGGCGAATAGGGAGGCCAATCCACGCCGCCTCCTGTATGTTTCGGATAGCCCAAAGCAATCACATGATCATCGAAATATTCATTCAGGAAATTAAAGACGTCGGCCGTGCGATGTGGCCGGGCACCATCTTGCATAAACCACGAGGTGTTCGCAGTGTCGTCTAAGGCAGTTTGTACCGCCACAAATTCACGAAGAATGTCCAGATAGCGTGATGCAGTAATCGTTTCGGATCTGAAAAATGGGCCAATGATTCCTTTTGAAGAAATGGCGGACCAGACCAGTACTTTTTGAGGATGCAGGGACGATGGGACTGCAACATGGGGCTTTTCGGTTCCCCATATGCGCCAGTTCTGTTTATTGACGAAGGCGTCCAGCTAAAAATAAGCTTCGTCAGTAAACCAAATGCTGCCCACATGCATACCGCCGTCATCAATCCTGTGCACTATATCGTTAGCGAATGTCTCTCGTGCAGCAATGATAGCGGTGCTGAGGGGTTGCCGCGTTTGAATTTTGTATGGATAGAGGTGTAAACTCTGGCGCATGAGACGATACGTGGACGTTGGCGTCATTTGGACCGCAGCTGCAACACGGCGAACGGAAACCCGAGGCCGCTGTTGGATCACCTGCTGCACTAGCTGCGCGTTGCCCTCTGTGGTTGCCGTACGCGGTCGCCCTACCTTTCCAGCACGTTCATCCGTCACGTTCCCAGTCCGTTGAAATTTTTCAAACAGATCCTTTATTGTATCGCTTTTCGGTCCTTTGGTTACATTAAACCTCCGTTGAAAACTTCGTCTTGTTGCAACAACACTGTGTTTCAGGCGGTGGAATTCCAACACCAGAAAAATCCTCTGTTCTAAGGAATAAACCATGTTGTCTACAGCACACTTGCACGTTGTGAACAGCACACGCTTACAGCAGAAAGACGACGTACAGAATGGCGCACCCACAGACTGCGCTGTCCTCTATATCTTTCACATCACTTGCAGCGCCATCTGTTGTTGAAAATTGTAACTACTGTAATTTCGAAAGTTTGTCCGCCTGAAAATGTACTGTTGTCCCAAGCATATTGCAACAAACGGTGTATTTCTATCGCTGCTCGTTTAGTTTTTATTGCCGTTTCAAATATACCGGTCATTTTTGAAACACCCTGTATATACATTAACAGGTATGGTCCTATCACACTCCCATGTGGTACTCCCGAACTTTGTTCCATCAGTAGATTTTATTATGTTAAGAGCTACGTAATGAGTTTTTCTGAAAGGAAGTCTTGAACGCAGTAGAAAACAGGTCCTATACCCTGTAAACCCGTTTCCTTTTTCGCTATACGGCAGTGCGGGAGTGTATCACTTCCTCAATTTGAGGAATACGGCGTCAACCTGAACACCGTTCGCTACTATTGATTTTATGGAGGAACAGGGAGAGCTGAGTTTCGCAAGATCTTTGTTTTCAAGATCCACGTAGAAGTTTATACGGGAGATTTTCGTTCTCCAAGAACCTATTAATTCTTGAGCATGAATTTGTTCCACAATTCCACAAAACATTGATGTCAGCGATATATGACTATAATTATGTTCATCTGTCTTACTACCCTTCTTGGAAACAAGAACGACCTGCGCTCTTGTCCAGTCGCTAGGTACCCTTCGTTGCCCCAGCTGCCTGCGATAAACTGCTGTCAAAAGCGGAGCAAGTTCCTTCGCAAAATCCATGTACAAATTTGCAGGTACCTCATCTGGTCCTGATGTATTTCCGCTAAAAAGCGATTGCAACTATTTTCTCTTCCGCGATTAGTTATCTCATCTAGAAGATCGTACGATGATTCAAATCAGACACCGTATTATGAGGATACGCGGTGAAACACTTTCGGTAGAACGAATTCAGTATTTCGGTCTTCTCTCTTATCTTATGTTGAGTGTCATTCTGATCGCTCAGTGACTGAATAGATGATTTCGAACAGCTTGGAATATTACGTAACACTAAAGCCTCTTACAGCTTTTATTCAGACCGTTAGACAAAATTTACCTTAAATATATCAGTCACTTACTTTGGCACTACTTTAATACCCAACATGAGGCACCAGTTCGAAACAACACCATTCAGAAACTTGGTAGTAGCAAGTCAGGTGCCCAAGTGCACGAAGTCCCTATTTCTACCACGGCACTCTTGTACTTTGGCTGGTCAATATACCTGCCCACCCGCCCACATGAAATAACTAGACGTAGCATGTAATGAAACTGCTTGGTGCTCACGGCTACTCCTGACATATTCGGGAAATAGCTGGAATTTACTAAAGGGAGAAAGTCGGAAAAACTAAGTTACACTCACTGCATGGACGTTTTCTACGAAGATCTGGGCTGAGGTCTAGGAAGAGCTTTTCACAGTCTACATCATAAATATACTTGGGGAAGAACGTCTGATACAACCTTTGGGCAGCAAAATAGGTCACCTCCAAGCACGGGTGAAGCCAGCGGAACGCTTAGCAGCCGGACACAACTTCGACTTGACCATACGGAGAACACAGAAAAGGTTACGAAAGGGCTTGCCAAGTATGTGACCTGAGGATAGTTACACAGACCAGCACTGTTTGAATGTGCAGAAGTACAGACAATGAAACACCTGTCACTGTTCATGTTGCCCTGATTCTTGCAACGGTGAGTTGTTCTAGTCACAAGGAAAGGCTGTAGCAATTGCTCGCTTCTGGACAAAGCTTGTCTGACTTGGTTTTGGATGTGCGTCTATGTATAAATTCCTTCTGTTTCCGTGGTTGAAATTGTAAACCTACAGAATCTTATGTGCGTGCTCCTGTTCTGAGTAAATAAGTAAATCTCATTCACGTAATGAATTTCAACTCTAAAGCGAAATATGCGCTTATCTGAAACATCTTGGCAGGCATATTAGAAGTGTGTGCCGAATCGGGACTTGAACTTCAGACCTTTACATTTCGCTAGAAAGTGTCTACCGACTCAACTATCAGAGTATATTAGGTTCGCTCTTCCAGCTGCGCTTTCGCCTGTGCCTCCTATCCTACCACCTAAACTTCACAATTTCCTTCCACGCATTGTATAACTACACTTCGTTCTTCCAGGACTGCTTGGATAGCTCATTCGGTAGAGCATTTCCTCAGGAAAGAAAAGGTCCAAGTTCACAGACCCTGTTTTGCACACAGTTTTAATCTGCCTGGTGCTTCATCTCTGTCATTTTTTGCGGTCCTTGGTACAACAGCTTTAATGGCTGAAATACTGAGTTGTTATAATTAAAGTGCAGCTATTCATAGAGGTCCAGATGCGTTCTTTGAGACGAGCCAAAAGTCGCGTGGATTCAGATCAGGTGATCTTGCAGACCATGCATCTGGAAAACCCTGGAAATATGACTTTCTTTGAAGGTTGCGCTGAGCCGATCGACATGAGGTAAATCCCGTCTTGAATGAAAACATTAGTTTCCACACAGTTTCGATCTTCCAAAGCAGGGGTCACATCCTGTACAAGGAGGTCACGATAATGTGCAGACGTCACGATGGACCTGACACGACCTCTGCCGTGTTTTCTCCTCAAAGAAGGACGGATCGACCGTGAAGGTGCTTGTGAATCCACAGCAAACACTCAAATACGGCGGGAGAAATGGCTCTTAGTGCTTAACAGCAGCCCAAATTCGACAGTTCTGTGTATTCGCTGCACCCTGTAGTGTAAAATGTGCCTCGTCACTCCAAAGAATGTTGCCGGGCCACATGTAATCAACTTTCATCCGTGCCAGCAACCGTAAAACCAATTCAAACGTCACCGAGGGTCATGAGGCTTCAGTTGCTGCACCATCCGGATCCTGTGCGGGTACCAGTATCAAATAGACCGCAAGACTTTCCATACTGTTGACCGTAGGATGGATAATTCTTGTCACATTGCACAAGCACCAGCACTACATGGAACGCGAGCTGCATGGACTGCTACAGCAATGACAACCTCATCAATAACTCCCACGCTCTCCTCTTTCACGTGCTACACCAAGTTCACCAGTGTTTTAGAATTTCATCATCATCTTCCTTAAATTATTTAATGATGTCGGGTCTCTCCTCGGATCTTCCAGTTGGCGATATCCTCTCAAAGCAGCACTGTAACTGCTCCCGGTCAAACAAAACAGTTTCACTAATAGTATACTGCCTCTCATCTCTGAAGACATACTGTTCATTCACGTTATGGCTTGTCAAATGAAAATGTGGATATGATACTGTCATACAAACAGTGTACAGCATCAGATTTTCACCTGGTTGCCAAGTTAGGAACTCATTTTTTGTACCGTCAATCTGTACCGTACTAACGCATTAGCATTCCAAACAGTTTTGCTGCCATAAGATAATTACAATCCACACTGGGCGTCCATGAGTAGCTGCATTTTAGGTATAACCACACGGTTGCTATGTAAGAGTCAGATAGCACTGTTGTCTCCTTCGCTGCTTGGAATGTTTTCAGCGGTCTAATGGGAAACGGTTTGCCTCAACATTAATATCTCAATTTTATCTCTTGACTGTAGATGACTTTAATGAACGCGTGTTGAGTGTGGTCTTTGTATTGTATGATGACGAGAAATAAGAGAGAGAGAGAGACAGAAACACAATGAACACAACCAGATAGTCCCGAAAAACCGTGTGAAATACCCATCGCCGCAGCCAAGTTTTGCAAAAGCACGGCTGAGCGCTGGTTCTCGACTTACACGTAGGACGGATCAGATCCTGGTTGGACAACAAACTATCACCACAAGTATTTGGACGGCAGAGGGAGAAGAGGTGGTGCTGCAAAGGTCCTGCGCCAATACCCGTATTAAAACCAGAACACCTCTCCACAATATCTTATGAAGTGACGCAATGTGACACTGCGAGTCGTTATCCATTCGTCGGATTGGGAAGTTACCCCAGGGGGTGATATTCAAAGAAGAGGGGTCTGTGCTGGCTCGAGTTTCATCCTTTATTTTTATCGTCATGCCACACTCCACACTATACACATCCATTGTAATCACTCAAATTTTACGAAGTAAAGATGCTACTGTGCGCGAAGTAACGAATGCTGAACATACATTTCAAGGCTTCCCAGCCAACCATGCAACAATAAAACACTGGGTCCGTCTAGACATTCAGATTTAAGTTTTCCTTGGTTTCCTTAAATCACAAATGCAGGAAGTCCCAAATCCGAGCTTATGCTAATGACCTCATCTTCGACATATCGCTAAACCATAAGTTTTAATAGGCAAGGTCACCTTATTTGATTATGAAAACAAGTAATTAGTGTAAATGGTGGTGATGAAAGAAGGAGATGCTGCAAGCCTGTACCGGCACATCACGTGCATCTCTCAGACGGCAACAAGAGGAAAGTCCAGCTTGATGCCCTTAATATTACTGACAGTTAACAATCAACACTATCACATCCACTCAAAGTGGCACTGTGGATAGTTTTGTAAAGTAATCCAGGATAATGAGACGAAGGACTGGAACTGTAAACTACCGTTTCCTCTCTCCTTCTTGATGAACTATTGGCGGCGAATCTTCTCCGAATCGCCTAGCCCTAAGTGAGAGCCAGGACACAAACTTGTATCAAGCCCTCGGATAGGGAGGTAAGTTTCTTCAACTACCGGAAAGTTTACAACAAGCGTGTCTGGTTCGAAGGCTGTAGTGTACCAAACAAACGAAGTGTAGGTCTGAGCAGGGGAAAATATATTTCTTCTCGACACGATTCTATCCTGTCACTGTGTTTTACACTTCGGTATTTATTTAGTTCATTGCGATTTCTTTCAAGCCTGAAACAACATGGATGTCTGTAATTCCGAATTTGACAACTGAGTTATGGCCCTGTATGATTATAAACAGCTGTTAACACCGGTAAATAGTTCCAAAGTCTAAAATAATTTCATACGAGAATTTTGCTGGTACTGAAAATTCTTGTGTAATACTGACACGCTTATTTAATTCCTCCTTCAACCATGAACAGAACTAGGTCACAGTTGCATCAATTCACTTTACTTGATATTTTGTTTATGTTGCACTTGTTAATTAACTTGTTAATTGCATGGTTTGTTTCGTTGTAGTGATACAAAACTAATGCTTTTAATCTCATGTTTCATTTCCAGAAATGCGTCTAAGCTTTATTCTTCGAATGCTTATCCCAAGGAACTAACATACGATTCATTTAAGTGGACACACACGTTCGTAATGTTCTGATCTTTTCTTTGCAGTTTTAAATTTAAATCGAGTAAATATTTTACTACATCAGAAACGAAAGAACGAATCTTACAAAGAAGCATCAGACATGATATGTAGATATTGAGAACTGAAATAAGTTCCAGGATCATTTAACGCTTCGGAGATCGAAACCAGGTATACCTTTGTATAGTAGGACAAACAAGAAAATTCGCTTTGTAATTCACTTCAGATGCAATCAAATTATATTTCGACGGATTTGTAAACTTTTTTAATGTTTATTACTTTCATTAAGTATACATTTAAGTGTAAAATACAACGTGCATAATATGTCTAGGTTGTGTCGTAAGCTTCTCATTGTTTGTTTCGTTGTAATGATATAAAACCAATGCTTTTAATCTCACAGGAGAAGCGCTGTATAAACAAAAGCTTTTTCTGAGAGAAATATATTCTACAGAGTTGAATGTATCTTGCCCCGTCTTAGTATTATACGCTGATAACAATTACAATAATTCATAAAAAAACCTTGAAATCTTCGTTGCGCGTATGAAGAAACACACCTTCAATGTACGCATTCTCGTCACAGACAACGGAAAAAGTTTCGTAAATAGACGAATTTGTTTTGATTTACGTGATTAAATCGTTGAACGAATCAGTAAACCATAGTTTGAAAATCCTTCAGATTTTCAGGACAAACAACAGATGTTCCTTCCAAAAAACATTCGCAGTAGGAGACTTCGAATGTTCGACTTTCAAAACAGAGACATATAGCTAGCAAACAGCGCTACTTCACTTTATTCCGACACTTTAGTAAACGTGACACCTTCACGACAATTGCTCTTTCAATTTTCTTCTAAAATTAAAACACAGAAATTATATTATTCTAAATTATGCCATTCACATTGAAGATGAATACCACTCACTAATAAGTTCTAGGGGTTTCTAGTCGCGTGAAGTGATTGCAATTGCATGAGGTTGCGGCCAAGATCTCCCAGGCAATTGGTATGACAGTCATTGGGCTGCTGGTAAGCACATACGAGCACCAGCTGAGACCTGTGATGTCTCTGGTGCTAGTGGCATCGCCAATATAGACATACGTTGACCCACCATTCGATGTTTCCGCCTCAACCGCGTTATCGCTTAATCCCAACCGCACTGAGTTGTAGGCCGCTGTCTCTATTGAGGGTGTTGTCGGTTGTTTTTATTCCAAAGGTTTCTGTAGTCACATGGTCCCAGAAACCATTAGCGCGAGCCATGAGAGAGGTTTCCTTGAATTTGATCCGGTGACCGTTTTATAGGGCATGCTCGACTAAAGCAGATCTCTCGGAGTAACGTAGGCAAACCTCTCATTCTTCTTTCGGTGTTGTTCGACAATACATACTTTTCGTTCGACGCAAGACTGGACACAGGCGCAAAGTATCTCGTAGTTACCAGGTGTTCCCATATCTGCTGCATCTTTAACTGTTCTCAGTTATTCTCAGATTTTGGTTGAAGGACTTAGGATCGATTTGATCGTGTGTCTTTCAAGCAGTCGACTTATCTTGCTCGATACGGACAGACAGAACGGCAATAAACCGAGATTCTTTTCCAGCTCCTCGTTGGTGGTCTTTCGGTTATTCTTGCTTGAAATCACTTTATTTATTTGCCGATATTATCAGCCGAATTAACTGTCTTCGATTTACTGAGGGTGACATTAGGACAGTTTTGATGTGGTGACGCTGTTTACGATTGTGCCTATCCAAGACTCTTTCCACGTCGTATCCCTGCTCTTTGTAACGTGGTTGAGCTATTTAGGCACTGCCTTATTTCTTGTTATTCTCTGCGTATAATGGACAGCATTACGATCCGATGGACGGCGTTGCAATGGGAAGCCATTTATCTCTTCGTGGAGGATTAAAAGGATATTGCCTTAGAAATGGCGACATCAAAGCGTAGTTGTTTCTTTTGATACATTGACGACACGTTGGTCATTTTGCACCACGAATGTGAGAAACTTCAGTTCTTGGAACATCTCAACAGCCTTAACGGTAACATCCAGTTCACTATGGAGTCAGAAGAAAGGGAATTTATCGCCCTTCCTCGAAATCTATGTCTTGGCCACAGCGACTGTAGAAAACCGTCTTACATCGAACTGTACTTGCACGCCATCACCCATCATAAGACACTACAGACTCCGTACCTATACCCTATCATACGTTTTTAGTCATTATTTTGGGACCATGTTATAGAATATAGACCATTCTTTGTTTTAAATTCAGAAGAAGACACTCGTAGAAGTGTTGAAACCAGGTTAATTTGTTAAAAATAGTGACCGAGGGCTGTTTTTCTTTCAATTGTAACTATTCACGGCCTCTAAACGTGCAGCCATGTACAAAATCTAACATTCATTCCAATAAAAGCACTTAAAAACTGTGCTCATTTCGAATAATAATTACTTTTTTTAGATGTACTGATAATCAACTGGAGGGAGTCTTTTGTGATTGTTCTGTTCTATTCACAGATGTATTTCAGTGGCCTTGTCCTCAAAGAGACGTTAGGCGAGAGCCTACCTTCCCCTACGTTACAGAAATCTCCCGCTGATCAGTTGCAGTGGCCGTAGAAGGAGTCACTTCCATTGGTGGCGCTGAGTGTGGGAAACAAGTCCGCAGGAACTTTGTGACGAGCACAGAAACTTGCCCGTTGGAAACTCTGGAGCTTCCATTCACATTTACTTATAGCAGCTGGTTAACTCCGCTGTGGCTGTCACTGCCAGTAGCAGGGAGCCCCGTAATTAATTCTGTTACCACTGCACCTCTGCTGACAGCTCAAGCTCAGGGGGAAAGAACTTACCAGTAGATAAATCACTTCACTTTTTACGTCAATAGAAGTCGTAAATCTCCAGGAAAAACTTTTAAGTGAAAATTGTAGTACGAAACAAAGAAATATCTCTCAGACAGAGTACAAGTAACTTCTTACAAAATTGTATTCATGGAGAAAGAAAATAAAACAGTTTCTGTCTGACCAATTTAACGGCAATCTTGGCACAAAATATGGTGTCACAGTAGAGTTCTAGTGTCTAATGTGATCACCATTTACGGCGGTCATAGTTCTAAAACTAAATAGTTTTTCAGTGCATTAACCAATCATGGAACTTGTACATTTCGTAAAATCTTGATCTGAAGCCGTCTGACGTTATTGCTGTCTCTGAAATTGCTCTCCTACAGTTAACAATGCACTGAACTCCTCCACATATGTGGGAGGTATTGTTTTGGAACATCTAAGCTTCGTTCTTGTGTTAATCACCTTACCTGAAGACTTGCGACATTGTCCAGGTGATTCTGAGCATACATAGTAGTCCACTCCTGAACTGATTCGAAGAGCCAGATCCTTCTAAGGAGTGGGTAATGAGTGTTTTAGAAAAACAAACAAATGGTACTCATCTGATTTCAAAAAGCGTCTCTGGTGGCTGTAATGAGCAAAATGAAAACTCTGGTAGGGCTGGTGCACAGCTCCCCACGCCAAAAGTTACCAAAGTATAAAAAAATGTTCAAAAAATGGTTCAAATGGCTCTCAGCACTATGGGACTTAACATCTGAGGTCATCAGTCCCCTAGAACTTAGAACTACTTAAACCTAACTAACCTAAGGATATCACACACATCCATGCCCATGGCAGGATTCGAACCAGCGACCGTAGCGGTCGCGCGGTTCCAGACTGAAGCGCCTAGAACCGCTCGGTAACATCGTCCAGCTAAAAAAATGTGTTATAGGCTATGTGCACATGTGGATTTACGTACCTTGTTAGAATGTGAAGGTTTCTTTATCCATGAAAACAAGAGAAAATAAAGAAAGCTACTTTTTTTTCAATTTATTGGCTGTCAGACCATACCTGTCTAGACATCTCTAGTAACGCCAATTATGACGCTACAAAAGTAAGCACAACACAACATCCAGTCACTAAGTGCAAAAAGAAATCTTCGACTCGGCTGAGAATCGGACCCAGGTCCTTTCATATGGCATTCTGCCAGGTTGACTGCACAGCTACCGAGGCTAACGAAAGAGCGGTACATTAAGGTAGGAAACACTTCCAACATCACGTTTCCGTACTTCATTTGAAAAGAAAACCTCCAATTTCAGAAGCTCAATGGGCGTTTACACATTTTTGAGTGATTTGTTACTCCTTATCTTTTGACTTACAATCACACTCGGAACGTGTTGTCAGTGACAGTATAAGCTGCTGTTTCTGCCACAGCGTATTAGTGGCGTATTGCAAGGTGACCTACACATCAGTCCCCTCCCAGCAGCTCGGAGCGCCCACCACTCTCACCAAGCTGGCAACTAGCTAACTGCTCCCCACCAGTATCAGGGATTAGATCACGAGGTAGCTGACTAGCTCCCTGATCCCCATCATTAACAAGGATCAGATCACAAGGGAGCTCACTAGCTCTCCTTTCCCCATCACTCTTGCAGATTGGACTGCAAGATAAACCACTGCTCCCCACCACTCTCACAGCTGAGATAGCATGGAGCAGATCACACAGCGACTTGAGGCGTCACTTTGTTCTCTGGGCTCTTGGCACAGTGACACAGCTTGCAACTCGCTTTCCTGACTGAACACCTCCACGTTAGAATTCGGCGTTTTATGAGAGTAAAAAACTAAATATGCACTTATACCCAATTCCAAAGTGTTTCTAAAACAGAACACATTTACTATTATTTTGCACGTTTTGTTTGAATAACTTGAAAACAGCAGCCGGTAGCGAACAAGTGTTTCAGTACAAAATTAAACTACAATAAATTTTCCTTATAAAAGTCCTATTCATTTTTTCTCTAGGACTTACAGTTTGAGTGAAGACAGCGAGAAAATAATGAAACTCTTGGGCGAAGAGCATGCGCTGAGATGTAGGTAGGTTTTGAAAGCAAATTTGAGGTAGTTTCACGACTTGATAGTCCACATGACCCATACCAGATTGTTCGCTCGACTTCGACTACACTACTGTGCTAGGTTGTAAACAATGACAATGTACTGAGCGATAAGAAAATAAATAACAATTTACATTAAATATGTTCTGTCTCAGAAAGCGTTCAGAATATTGCGTATATCCACAACAAGTTTATGGTTTCAAATGATAGTTCCTGTCATCTCTGAATTTTGACCTTTCGTCCTGGGTCAACCTGTTTGGTATGTTTAATTTTTTAATTATTCATTGAACTGCACAGATCAATACCTTCACGACCCTTCTTACATCAGACCAGAGTTTTATACGTAATTACAAAACTTATTGAAATCACAGTCATTTAAAAAAATCGTAAGATTTTTAATGTGATATCTCGTTCTTCTCTCTGCATATATTAGACATTTGGCTGTTACGCCCTCTTGATTTTCCACAGTACTCCTGAATATGTTCTGCCCAATGGGTGATAATATCATCAAAAATGTACCCAGCTACTCTTGTTAACAATCGGATCCCTAGTGCTTGTATTCTGATGGGAATAGTGTTTCTGCTTTGTTGTCCAGTGAAGAGCTTCAAGGTCTAGGGAGCAGTAATTACTGAGAGCAGTAGTGGGTCGACAATAAGCTTGATCATTTGGACAATAACGCCGTCTTGTGCAGTAAATGCTGATCTGAAGGGTTTTTCGATGGCGTTATCAGCTCAAGACAGAATTTTGCACGAATAGCGTCTTTTACCTGCGTGAAATAATCATTAGGTTTATATTTTTTTACGGTCCAATGACGCTTAGCGCTAAGGCCAAATACTGGTCTAGTTCCTTGGCTGGGACAAAGCTATCGACTGCTACTTCAGCTTCGCCTATACTTAATTCTCTGCATAAAAAAACCTTTCCATGGAACATCTGGTCTTCACTGGTTTAGATTAATCTATTATCATGCCTTAGTTACCGTTCAATGTAGACTGATCGACTTTGTTTGCTTTTTGCATCTAATCAATTCTATTTTCAAAGTGAGGGGGGCCTTTTGTAAGTCTGATGTGCAGTAACTCCGAGATTCATGAACTGTTTTAGTTCTTCCGTAGGCCAAAGTGCAGCTTTTTCGTTCAGGTTTCCAATTTTTGAGGTACCATATTTGTTGTGTAAACGAGTTAGTTTGATAGTAAATCCATGAAGTTTGTCTTTCAAATCCACGAATGGGATGGAAGTCGTCTCCCAAATTATCTCATCAATGCAAGTTCGAGTAAACTGATATACTTTAAGTCTCTGTACGTTGTGAGTTACAATTTATTCCTTGGATATTTTAGAGAGTAAGTCATGAATATGATGTTGTGAACTGATTCAGGTACGAATTTCTTTGGTTGGGGATTTCGAGGCAAAGATATGTATGAGAGTGTGACTGTAGGTTGCATTATGGGTAGTTACAACTGAAATATTGTTACACTTGAAGAAGAAACTACACACGTGAATATCAGAGTGAAGGGGCAGCGTATTTATGTTCGTAAGTACAATTTTGAAAGGTCAGTTTTGAAACAGGCTCCCCTGCATACTTTCGGATGTCTGTAGAGGATACAGATTAGGCTCATTTTCTTAAGGGATTTTATATTTACGAATATATATTCGGCTTGTTTGTCTTGATTACTATTGGTTATGTGTAGCAGAGACGGTAATATGTCAAACAGTTTGTATGCCGCTACTCCGCATCCTTATCTGTTACTTCTGTGGTGTCTTAGGACAATGGAGTCTATATTTACCGAACTCGAGAGCATACTTGGGCTGAGCCAGGTGACCACATTCGTTAGAAGAAAGACATGGATGTCGGTAATCTGAAATATATAGTGGAGTTCGTCGATATGAGTTGAAAGTGATGGGCAACAATGTTCTACAGTAACAATAGAGTCACACTGATAGAACCTGTGGCTGCGTGAGTAGATAAGTTCGTACCTCTAAGGCACAGTTTTCAGAGTTCATTTGCACTGCCTTTCTCCCGCCTTTATCCGCGCCATTATCCTGCCACCTCTTCTTCACACGCTATGTAGCCCAAGTTCGGATATCACATTATTCAAAATTGTTACCTTTCTGGAGTGAAATCGTCGCGTATTGTCAGACTTGTCTTCGCGACTTCCTTATCACTATGAGTGTTTCAGACATTTTCGTATATGATACAAACTACACGATTGTGGATCTAGGCTTCGCAGATATGAACGTCCTTCACCCTACTCCATAACTTCTGCTCAGAGAATGTGCTACGTGTACTTTAAGCTTTTCAAATTTAAAATGTCAATGTTGACAGCAAATATTTTAATTTTTCGAGCGTACTCTTCAGTGCTGCACAACAATATGTCAACCACATTGCCTTTGAATAGAAGAATTACCGGCGATGTACGGTACTATTTTACCAAAATGGGAGAAAAACAAAAATGTCTCAACTGTCAGCAAATAATTTCCATGGATTCTTGCTCATCATCAGAACTGAAGGGACATCTAGAATCGAAGCATCGTACAATATCTCTGAAACGGTGCGGGTCAGGAAGCCGATCAATGTCGCCATCAAAAGATGCAAAAATTCGACATATCATTACTTCTGAACCTCACTCACTAAATTCTGCTTCCACCTCGGTTGAATGTATCCCCTAAGAAAGGAAAATTGAGTCTGAAGCTACTTCCAGCCCTTTTTTGTCTTCTGGCTCTGTAACAAGTACTGATTTATTTCCTTTTGTGATGCCCTCATCCAGAACTGCTTTTCATTTACAACAACAAATAAGTACATGTTTTAATATTATAAAGCCCCTCACATTGAATGATAGTATGGCATTAGATGTATATATTTTAAAAATGATTTATTAAGAAGTCGAAAAACGTTATCAACCTCTCTAACTGTTATTTTGTAACGTGAGTTATTCAATAAAATTAAAAATAATTTCACCATTGCAACGGCAGTCTTCCTTGCGACTGATGCGTGTACAAGTGTAAATAACATCAGTTTATATGCTCTCACTGCACATTTCATAGATGAGAAGAGTGAACTAAATTCATACTTCTTACTGCGCTCACAAATCGAAGGCAGACGCACAAAACGTTTCAAACTTTGTAAAGTCTGTTATTACAAAATACAATATCGATTTTAAAATCACCCCCATAATAACAAGTAATGCGTCAAATATGAATATGAATGCTCCTCAGACTTCTACATATACCATGCTCTGCACAATCTGTAAACCTCACTGTGCAACTTGAAACTCAGAGTTACATACAGAAACCGTTGACGAGGTCAAAAGAGTTATGTTTTTAAGGAGAGACATTTTGCATAAAGCAAACATGCTGAAATGCAAGAAAATTTAAAAACTGACCGACTGAAACTGAAACAATATGTCCCAACCAGATGGAGCTCTGCTTACGAAATGCTGCAAAGATTTATTTTAAATAGAGATCTCAAAATTTCTTCCCCCGCTATTTGAGGTGAAAAATCGATCACGTTAAAAGATACAGGCTGGGAGATAATCCGACAGCCACAGATTTTGAAAGTTGTAGGTGTGGTGACCAAGGGCTGATTGGCCAGGTAACGTTACTGGAGCACCGATTCGAAAGACAAGGATTTTCAGCAGACAGAAAATTTCAGGACTGCTATATGAAGGCTACTAGAGAAATGGAAGCTTTGGTTATTCAACTACAAAACACACATCTCATTTCTCAACCAGTAACCACCATAATGGATGAGACGTCTTCAACCTGGGAAGAGTTCGATGAAATTATTGGTCAGCTTGAAGCAAGTCACAACCCAGAAAGAGCGGCAATTGTCGACTTGGACAAATATTTAGCGGAGGGATATTTGCCTAGAAATAGTCATCCCTTAGAGTGGTGGTAAACAAGAAAACTGCTGTGGCCAACCCTGTATCAACTGGTTCTGAAAGTGTTACGTATCACAGCAACATCACTGATCTGTAAAGGAATATTTTCGAAAGCAGGACAAATATGCACTGAGAAGTGAATGGAAGTCACATCGACTAAAATGGGTCAGATTTTATTTATAAATGACAATATTGATATTTTTTTTTCTTTTTGGATACATACATTGTAACACCGACTGTAAATGACGACTGCAGATATACGTTATACTTCTTATGTTGTATTTTTTCAAAAAAAGTATCAAAATATAACAAGAATGAGTCCTCATACTTTAATTTTTTTTCACTTAATAAAAATATATATCGGATTTCGTTGTAACATTTATAATTCTTAGAGCAGACGATATTTGAAACTTGTATATTCTAAAATTAGTAAGGGCATATCACAATAGTACACCTCTTTACATGCACTTTCAAAATAGGACCAAATCAGATAAAAATACAGGTTTAGTAAAGTGGATTAAATAAAATGTGCCTTCCTTTTCCTTATTTTGTCAGTGACGGGTGAATCACAAAGAAAAAATAATTCACTCGAATGAATGAACAGTTCTCGTCCAAAAGACATATGACCCCGGCCCTCCCCAATTTTCCCCTCCCCCCCGCCCCCCGCCCAGAAATGACAATAATGCCCATACAAACTGATGGATTTGTGTATGTTTGTAGTTGATGAGACAAAATTAAAGCTTTCTGACTCTGTCTTACAACTGGGCAGTTATCCACGCAGATTTTTAGATCATAAAAACAAAAAATAAGTTGACACTTAATAATAATTGTGGAACATGGCCCTCCAACTTGGTTGCCTTGGTAACGGAAGGTCTGGGCAAACAAGGATTCAAGAAAATAAATTTTAAATAAATTTACTATAATAACCAAGTTCCTTGACAATCTAAAAGTAACCCTGCGGAGGACAAATGTCAGCTGAAAATGAAACGTATAAGTTTAAGCTCCGAAGCCTCAGAGTAATCGGATCGCTTCACACTTTAGGATGGCCAAGGAATTTAGTCATGTTACTCTGAAGTATACATAAAACACCCAGAAACTCATACAATGACAGTGGATCAAGTAAACTTGCTAAATTCTGTAATAGTTCACAAGAATATCTTTACTTTAAATACAATTAAATTTGTCCTTGATAGAATCAACGCCAAAAAATTTTAATAACGTGTGTGCGTTCAAAATGGCAAGCAACGTTCGCGCCGTAAACTAGTTATAAACAATTTCAGAAGGCAAATTGAAGGTGAATAAAATTTAATAGCATAGGTGTTCAAAATTTGGCGGACACACATGCGCTGAAACAAGAACCCTCGCATCAAATTACTGAATGAATTTGACTGGCAGTTTAAAAACAGGCTTGGAATTGTTTTAAAACCCAAACAGTTTTAATAAACACAGATGCTAACACTAGAAGTAGATGGCTCAGCCTGAATTAGTCTTAAACTCTAGAGCCAACAATTAAACAACGAATGACCAGGCTTCCAAGCCCTGTTAGAATAAATACCTTGTATTAGATATCTATCAGTTTCTTTTACAAATTGACTAAATCCAGGCACAACTTGCACGCACGCCCGCTTCATCATACGAACGCTACTCGGTACCTACAGTACCAAGAGGCACAGTGCCAAGTAAGGACGGCAGCTTCCACTAACACACACAGAAACGCAGCGGAATGTACTCACCCGATTTTTACAAGTTACCATGATTAGACAGTCCTTTCAGACTAAGTACAGGCGGGCAGTGCATCACATAGTTCTTTTCTGAACCACTAAAGGGTAACACTGCACAAAACATAAGAATTCCGGAAACCTGAAATACACTTTAAGTGAGCCTGAACTGCACCGCATACACATTTTACAATTTAAGACATGCTTATTCTGTCCCGGAAAATTAAATTTATACCAGTCACTAACACGAGGAGCGCAATACACAGCACCGTAAGTAGAACTGGCCGCACAGCACACTCTCTTGCCCCAAGAACACCAGGAAGAATTTCGGCGTCGAACCACGGACCAAGAATTTGAGGCCTCCTTAGCCAACACGCCCTATGGCCGGAGGAAAATATAGCTCATAGCTTCGTATTCTGAGAGTGGTGTTACGTACATACTGTACGGATACCTACGTGTTGGAATCAGTCCGAACATTAACCGCCATACTAGGAGTTCAAACTACTATCCGTCTTTCTTGGAATCATTTGCTGTCGTTGTACAGCTATACTCCAACAATAAGAGAGCTCAAACATAAGAGAAAGTGGAACCGCTTCCTCAACTCGAGCGTGATCTGCAACATAGGTACACAGAGTGTCGGCTGTCGGTCAAAATACATACTGAAGCTCGAAGTGAGTTCGACATGTTTGCAGAAACAAACACTAGGACGGTACATGGTGTTCACCGAGTTAACTCCCAACACCGGAGTCCTAGCAGAAGGTATACGCGTGGAGGACAGAATACAGAGAACTGTTGCCGGCTGGAGAGGGGTCTCTTAATGCGGCTTTCCGCTTTTAAAACCTTGCCTCCGTCGCGAAGACAGTGGCGCTATAGTTAGTGTTTGTGGCTATGGGGGCAGGCACCGCCTACGGGGATTCCTCGCCTCCTCCTCCCCCTCCCACCAACACATTACCGGAATGAGGCGTGGCTATCAGAACTACGTCGTACCAGCGGTGTCCTATTTCCAGTACAACACCAAATGCCGTATTTCGGTAGGAGAATCTCTACTGGCTGCGCCGACGAAAGTGTTAGTTCATGGCGAATCCCATTGCTCTCTCCCTGTCTGCAGTTTCACTTGACATTTCGACCTACATGTATGGCATATGTACTATGAAATATACTTCAGCAGCTTATTCGTCCAGTTCCTTTAGCAACTACCGTTCATGACTTTCGAAAACCTGCAGATATCGGTAGGGGGGAAGAATCTCCAGGGACAAAGCCCAGTCCTGTTGTTTGATTTCGTTGCACGACTCTTATAAGACATGAAGGCGTATCGTTGAAGATTCATGCCAAGCAGGATTCCTGTACTGCTCCATAATCCTAGTTATTTATAAATTACCGTCTTTGTATAATAGAGTAAATGTTTAATTTGACTCAAATACACAACTGCACACTAAAATAGCAGCACCAAGAAGGGAAGCAAATAAAATGTTACTTGTTGTATGAATAACATATATTGGAATAAACAAAAGATTACATTTTTAGGTGATCTGAGGGAATAGGTGCGGGAAATTTAGCACACGGAACTGACACGTCGGAAAATAATAATGTATGTAATCCAGAAGAGTACCGCGTCAAGCTGAGCTCGGGTGACGTAATTCATTGCTACGTCCGCTGTTCACCAGAGTTCACCACTCTAAGTGGATAGCAAGTGGTAGCTTGCCAGTGTGTCGGTAACACGTAACCAGATGTTTTCAGTGTGGAAAACGTACTGGCTTGAGCATCATCGTATACTTTCTGTATGGAGGTAGGATAGGATAGCACGGGCAAAGGGCACTGTAGTTTTACTTTGTTAAAAGATATCTTCTTGAACACCTTAAAAATTGAGAACAGCCGTTGGCTTTAAAAATTCACAAGAGTGATGGCTGCGGTCCGAACTACTGGCTATGCGAGTCAGAGGTGTACGTGTTGTGTACACCCTATTCCATCATGACAAGCCTCCAGGTGAGGATATATCCAGAACCAGGGCTCTTGTTGAAAGACGACTTGGCACCATTTCGGTGTCCAGTGTTGACGCTAGGCGCCTCTCTGGATCACCTCTCTCTGCCATCGCGCCAAGTGAAGCTACAACAACGGT
This sequence comes from Schistocerca nitens, assembly GCF_023898315.1. Classification (NCBI taxonomy): domain Eukaryota; kingdom Metazoa; phylum Arthropoda; class Insecta; order Orthoptera; family Acrididae; genus Schistocerca; species Schistocerca nitens. Next base: position 417,648,985 of record NC_064617.1, on the reverse strand, counting down.
CGCTGTGCTGGCAATCTGTGGTGCCCCAGACGTCTTCGCACTGTTCGTGTGGATACTACAGGCGCGCAAATTCTCCTTCCAATCCGCTTGCCCCAATCTCCGCCGTAGCCATAAGAGGTACAGGAGTACGTGTGTACTGAAGAACAATGGATATAGCAGACAAACTCAACATAACCCGTCAGCTGTTGCACATGGTTGCGCCATCAATCCAACGTGGCTGTAGAAAAGCCAAGTATACGTTTATGTACGCAGTTCCACTGCAGCTAATTTATCACAACGATGGGAACAGCAAAATGAGCGAACCAAATGTAAAGGACACTGAGGGCAACTTAAGAATGTCGGTATACATGCCAGTCAGGAAACTCAGCTCAAGCCCAGCAGGGGGAAAGCTATCGTGTGTTTATGACGCAGCTTCCGATAAACTGGTAGGTGTCTTGCAATGTAAACAATAAAAAGTTAGTAAACATTTATTTGGGAACTTTGAGTATGTTGCGACATGCTTTTAAATTAGAACGGTGATTTTCTCACTTTATAAATACTTTGAACGGGGACAAAAGTGGCTGACAGGTGAGTGGAAATGCATGCTAAGAACTTGAGGCTATGTAGCAATATATGCGCTCCCTAAATGTAGGGCAAACACTGGTTGAAATAGGAAAAAAATATTGCTCAGTGGATATTACAAACAACATTCTGGTGGCATGCAACGCAGTTCAGTATGAACGAAGAACTATTTTCAGATATGCACATTTTAGATTAACATAAAATTAAAACCGAGCTTCGTGTTTGCTAAAAAGCATTTGGGAGATTTACAATCGACTACTGTAACCACTTGGAATGAATTCAGTGAAGCTGCAACATATATCGTGGAAAAAGGATTTAAAATTGGTATAACTGGGTCATGTCTGGCTGGAACACACTAACATTACAGAAACTAGATTTCCAAATCATTACTTTAGCTGGTTTGTCAGTATAATACGGACCTTCATGTTCTTAAATGCAAACGATCTCGGCTATCAGAGATGGTTCTGTTTACTACAGAAATATGTACTAGAGGAGACCTGATGGTTCGAACTGAAAATAGCCTGTACTAGCCGAAAGACGCTGAAGTTGCAGAGAAACCCGTTGTTATCGGAATAAATAAATGAGCCCGAAATACGCTGAAAAGAACCAAAAAGACAAATACAATTCACCATTTCCTGAGCTGCAATCACGCAGAATGAATATATATTTATGGTTTCCCACTTCCCGTTATTTAGGGGCAATCGCCAATTTTCGCACGATACCTTTTCGAACTCATTTTGCAGTTTGTTTTGATCTTCTGAGGAGTTTATTAGCCATTTGCAAACAACCTTAGAGGGCTGCTCAGATTGTCTCCCAAATTTGTTTATAGAGAAAAGTAACCGCAAAGGGTATATAACACTACCTCAAGAAGCGCCGGAAATCACTTCTATTCTACGCGATGAGTTTCCATCAATTTCTACGAACTGTGACAGGAAATCACGAATCCAGTCACATAACTGAGACGATATTCCATAAGCACGCAATTTCACTATGTGCCGCTTGTGTGGTATAGTGTCAATAGCCTTCCGGAAAACCAGAAATGCGGAATCAATCTTAAATCCCTGGTCACTAGCACTCAACTATTCATACGAGTAAAGATCTGGTTGTGTTTCACAAGAACGATATTTTCTAAATCCATACTGACTGTGTGTCAAGAGACCGTTTTCTTCAAGGTAATTCATAATGTTCAAACACAATATATGATCCTAAATCCTGCGGCATATCGACGTTAACGATACAGTCCTGTAATTTAATAGATTACTCCTGCCTTTCTTGAATATTGGTGTGACCTGTACATCTTCCCAGTCTTTGGATACGGATTTTTCGTCGAGCGAACGGTTGAATATGATTCTTAAGTATGGAGCTATTGCATCAGTATACTCTGAAAGGAACCTAATTGGTATACAGCCTGGACCACAAGACTTTCTTTCATTAAGTGATTTAAGTTTCTTCACTACTCCGAGAATATTTACCTCTACGATATGTTAGCAGCTGTTTTTGATTCGAATTATTAAATATTTACTTCGTCTTCTTTTTAGATGGCATTTCGGAAGGCTGTGATTAGTAACTTTGCTTCGGCAGCACTGTATTCGATAGTATTTCCATTGATATTGCTCAGAGAAGGCATTGATTGCGTCTTGCCGCTAGCACACTTCACATACGACAAGAATCTCTGGATTTTCTGCCAGGTTTGGAGACAAATTTTCGTAGTGGAAAATATTATAAGCATCTCGTATGGATAACCGCGTTAAATTTCGAGCTTCTGTAACAGATAGGCAATCTTGGGGATTTTGCGTGTGTTTAAATTTGTCATGTCTGTTTCGTTGTCTGCCGGCCGGTGTGGCCGTGCGGTTCTAGGCGCTTCAGTCTGGAATCGCGTGACCGCTACGGTCGCAGGTTCGAATCCTGCCTCGGGCATGGATGTATGTGACGTCCTTAAGTTAGTTAGGTTTAAGTAGTTCTAAGTTCTAGGGGACTGATGACCTAAGAAGTTAAGTCCCATAGTGCTCAGAGCCATTTGAACCAGCCACTTTTTTGTTTCGTTGTCTCTGCAACAGTGTTCTGACCAGTTTCGTGTGCCAAGGAGGATCAGCTCCGTCGCTTGTTAATTTATTTGGTATAAATCTCGCAATATTTCTTTTAATTCAGACCACATATGGTCTATACTTATATTGTTAAAATGGAAGGCGTGGAGATTGTGTTTTAGGATCGCGTTAAGAGGATTTTTATCTGCTTTTTGGAATACGTACATTTTTCGTTTATTTTTGGTGGAGTTTGGGGATTACAATATTCAATCTCACCACGACAACCATGTGTTCATTAACACCTGTATCCGTTTCAATGCCTATCATTAACTCAGGATTATTTGTTTCTAAGAGTTCAAGTGTCTTTTCACAACCGTATATTATTTACGTCGGGTCATGAACTAATTGCTCGAAATAATTTTCAGAGTATGCGTTTAACAAAATTTCGGATGATGTTTCATGCGTACCTCAGGAATTAAACATGTATATTCACCGACATATTGAGGGTAAATTGAAGTCACCACTAACTATAATAGTATGAGTCGGGTATGTTTACCCATGTAACCACCTTCTGCGTATAGTGGACTTCTAACCTTTTCATCGGTTCCCAAATCGCAGCCACCCTAAGGCGGAAGTCGACGAATCAGCAGTCTCCACGGTCGCCTCTGAGTCACACCTTTCGCTCGGCCCTGTACGAATTATGTGTGTGACTGGTACCGGCGTGAGCCACCATCTGCAGTTGGCTGGACACTATGCTCTTCATGGCATCTGGGAGGACCCGTTCCACGTCTGTAATGACTCCAGCCGGTATGCACACATAGAGCGCATTAGTTTTCTTCCCCTTATTGGCAGACATGTCACCAAGGGACCTCATAACAACCCTAACGCTGGAGCCTCCAACTATCAATAATCCAACCATGATTGTCCGGAAATTTCTGGCTGAGAGGTTTCCTCTGAAACAGGACAGGCGATGGCAGCTGGCGCAGCGACACTGTTAGCCACAGAGAGCAACTTGAAGCTCTTTGTCAGACTAACCATGGAGGCCTTACGTGTGGCCCTGTGTTAAGTCTTTCGCCGCCTGCTAACCCCTGGGGCGACCTCCCACTCGACCACAGGTGAGGGGGATCAACCTCAGTGCGAGCAGTAACTGGGCTGGCCACTGGTGAGGACCGATCGGAGGATTCGGACGTGTTGGACGTCCGTTGGATCCCCACGGCTGGCGCACAAAAATGGTGTCCATCCACTGCAGCCTCAAACTGTGTAACCGATGCCATCACAGCCTGGAGCTGAGAGCAATGGGTCACCAACTCGGCTCGCATATGCACACAACCATTACATTCCCTACCCACAGTAAACCTGTGGAAAAAAAATACCCAGAGAAACAAACTATCGGCACATGCTGCGGAACTCTACTCCAGACACTGACGAAAACGCAGGAACTGTGTCTCATAAATTAGTTTAATACGCAGAGATTCAAAAATGTAACTACCAGAGCACTCAGGTGAAATTAAAAAATTCGCCCCCTTATTAGGAACTTGTAATATGTCACAAAATCGGTTTACCTTCCGACGTAAACGAAAAAGCGAGAACTGTGTCTAGTAGATATTAAACTAACAAGCAGAAACTCAAAAAACTAAACTATAAAAGCTCACAAATGTTATTATAAAATTCGCTCCTGGTTAGGAATTCGTAAAAGTCACAAAATCGGTTACTTGCCTGTTTCCGCATCTGCCTCGGCGGCTGCTTCTGCCTGACTACGTGAAATGTACGTTGGTGGCAGTAGAATCGTTCTGCAGTCGGCCTCACATGCCGGTACTCTAAATTTGCACAATAATGTCTCGCTTTAATAGCGTCATCTTCCCTCAGGGGCCGCGCGGGATTAGCCGAACGGTCTAGGCGCTGCAGTCATGGTCTGTGCGGCTGCTCCCGGCGAAGGTTCGAGTCCTCCCTCGGGCATGGGTGTGTGTGTTTGTCTTAGGGTAATTTAGATTAAGTAGTGTGTAAGCTTAGGGACTGATGACCTTAGCAGTTAAGTCCCATAAGATTCCACACACATCTGAACATCTTCCCTCAGGGATTCCCATTTGATCCGGCCGGTGTGGACGAGCGGTTCTAGGCGCTTCAGTCCGGAACTGCGGGACAGCTACAGTCGCAGGTTCGAATCCTGCCTCGGGCATGGATGTGTGTGACGTCCTTAGGTTAGTTAGGTTTAAGTAGTTCTAAGTTCTAGGGGACTGATGACCTCAGATCTTAAGTCCCTTCGTGCTCAGAGCCATTTGAACCAGTCCCATTTGAGTTGATGAAGCAGCTCTATAACACTTGCTGACGATCGAAAATACTAGTGACAAATCTAGCAATACGCCTGTGAATTGGTTTGATACTTTCCTTTAATCCAACATGTGGAGATCCCAGACACTCGAACTGTTCTCAAGTACGGGTACACTAGCACTCCATATGCTGTCTCCTTTATGGATTAGCAACACTTCGCAAAATTCGCCTTCCTTACTACTATCCTGATGTGCTCATTCCATTTCATATTCTTCTGCAACGTTACACCAAGAAATTTAATAGCTGTGACTGTGTCAAGGAGGATCCTGCTAATAATGTATTCGAATGTTACAGGACTGTTTTCCCTACTCATCAGCATTCACTTACATTTTTCTACATGCCATTCACCACACCAACCACAAAGTTTGTCTGTCATCTTGTATACTCTACAGTCACTCGACGACGACATCCTCCCATACACCCCATGTAACGTCCTTTCAGATCTTCGGTCTTGGCTAACAGTGGTAGAGCAGTGATATTGTTATTTCTTATGTATCTGTATCGACGTTGCAAACAGAACATTGATGAACTGAGTTGGGGTTGGGTTGTTTGGGGAAGGAGACCAGACAGCGAGGTCACCGGTCTCATCGGATTAGGGACGGATGGGGAAGGAAGTCGGCTGTGCCCTTTCAGAGGAACCATCCCGGCATTTGCCTGGTGATTGAGGGAAATCACGGAAAACCTAAATCAGGATGGACAGACGCGGTATTGAACCGTCGTCCTCCCGAATGCGAGTCCGGTGTCTAACCACTGCGCCACCTCACTCGGTCATTGTTGAGCTGAACTCGCGACTTGTGCGAGATATTTACTTCACAAAATATCGTAATTAAATCGTTTATAATCGATGGTTTATCAGTTTCTATTTAAATATTAATGATAACTTCACATTAGTTCCAGTGACACTAAATTCCATATAGACCTGTTGTAATCTCAAATCTATAATCAGTCGTAACAGTGTCATTAATTCCTAACGTCAAAGAGTTTCTATACAGGGTGAGTCACCTAACGTTACCGCTGGATATATTTCATAAACCACATAAAATACTGACGAATCTATTCCACAGACCGAACGTGAGGACAGGGGATAGTGTAACTGGCTTGTATTAACCATAAAAAAATGCACGGAAGTATGTTTTTTAACAGAAACCTACGTTTTTTAAATGGATCCCCGTTAGTTTTGTTAGCACATCTGGACATATAAACAAATACGTAATCAGTGCCGTTTGTTGCATTTTAAAATGTTAATTACATCCGGAGATATTGTAACCTAAAGTTGACGCTTGAGTACCACTCCTCCGCTGTTCGATAGTGTGTATCGGAGAGCACCGAATTACGTAGGGATCCAAAGGGAACGGTGATGGACCTTAGGTACAGAAGAGACTGGAACAGCACATTACGTCCACATGCTAACACCTTTTTATTGGTCTTTTTCACTGACGCACATGTACATTACCATGAGAGGTGAGGTACACGTACACACGTGGTTTCCGTTTTCAATTACGGAGTTGTATAGTGTGTGTCCCGACATGTCAGGCCAATAAATGTTCAATGTGGTGGCCATCATTTGCTGAACACAATTGCAATATCTGGCGTAATGAATGTCGTACACGCCGCAGTACATCTGGCGTAATGTCGCCGCAGGCTGCCACAATACGTTGTTTCATATCCTCTGGGGTTGTAGGCACATCACGGTACACATTCTACTTTAACGTACCCCACAGAAAGAAGTCCAGAAGTGTAAGATCAGGAGAACGGGCTGGCCAATTTATGCGTCCTCCTCGTCCTATGAAACGCCCGTCGAACGTGTAGCTCACCCCTCATGGTAATGTACATGTGCGTCAGTGAAAAAGACCAATAAAAAGGTGTTAGAATGTGGACGTAATGTGCTGTTCCAGTCTCTTCTGTGCCTAAGGCCCATCACCGTTCCCTTTGGATCCCTACGTAAATCGGTGCTCTCCGATACACACGATCGATCAGCGGAGGAGTGGTATTCACGCGTCAACTTTAGGTTACAATATCTCCGGATGTAATTAACATTTTACAATGCAACAAGCGGCACTTATTACCTATTTGTTTATACGTTCAGATGTGCTAACAAAACTAACGGGGTTCTATTTTAAAAAAACGTAGGTTTGTGTTAAAAAACATACTTCCGTGCACTTTTCTTATGGTTTGTATTAACCAATTACACTAGCCCCTCTCCTCACGTTCAGTCTCCGGAATAGATTCGTCAGTATTTGATGTGGTTTACGAAATATATCCAGCGGTAATGTTAGGTGACTCACCCTGTATAAGCGCCGATCGCCTCAGTCAAATAATATCGCAGCACGTTTTCTCTATAAATAATATTGTAAAACTTGAATGATAAATGCGTGAATTGACACGATATTTTGGTTTATTACACAATATTAGTCACTTCCTAACTGAGCCGTGAGGAAGAAGCTTTCTCAGGTGTTGGGGGAATTATAAATTATATGCTTCCTAACTATCGCCAAGTTCCATTGTCCATTAGTTATTAGGAATGAAATTGTCTATCTGTGTTCACTTCTTAAATAATGTTAACTTCAGGTTATCTAATTAAAAGTCACCTCTGTCTAATATATGCAAGTCCTCTATCTGAATTCTAAATACCGTAATATCTGAAGTCAAAGTATCGTTTCACTGTGTCGTAGTACATCGCAATCATCAATTCTGAAAAAACAATCTAATTGCGCCTACATATACGAGCATTCAAAAGTATGACCAGCTTCGGCTAACTCTCGTAACGTAGTGACAATGGATTCAATTATCCTTAGCCATTACTCACGAATCTCAAAGAGTACTCACACGGAGTATTCTTTGGGAACGTTGGTTCTGGTTAGCGAATTTTAATTATAATGATTTTGCGATTTACTATGATTTTGAATTTTGAGTTTGATTTTACTAGAATCCTATCTTTCTTTCGTTTGTTAATAAATTTCTAAGTATTAGATTCCTGATTCAATTACTGGTTAATATCGAAATAACAGTGTTAACTGGAAAATTGTTTGCTTGTTCTTTTTCATGAAACTTGGAACTTGTTTTGGGGAAATCTTTGGGAATTTTGGAGCTAATTTTTGATTTTCATTTCTCCTCCCAGGGAGTGGCATTACACTCAGCGTCATCCACTACCAAATGTAAATTTCTTCTGCCCATCATGGTCATCTGACAATCACCCAACATTCAAATGCAGTTTCTTTATGAGAACTGCTGCATAGTCTTTCTTTATATACAATATCTGATTGGTGTTGCACCTACATGCTTTGTGCCGTTCCTCTGAAATTATTGTTTCAAATCAGGATTTATACCATGTTCCAATTTGATTTTTGTGTATGAAGTATTCACAGCGTTGCAATTTTAATGCCAAGAAGTGTTTTCATATCCATCTGACATTTAATTGTGGAACATACATGTTATTTTCAAACACAATGAATATCCTCGCGTATGTACGAAACACACGTCATTGTTACAGTTAGGCTGAATAGTTAAGTCTTGTCCTATTAGCGGGTCCTTTGTTCTATTTAGGAGCGTCACCAGGTAGACTGAGGCGAGATTAGCAGCTGCTACACAAGAAGACCCATTGACACAGGCCCGCGTGATGATGCGAGCCAATCAGTGTGGACAGGAACACCATCACGCTCCCTGTGCCATCGCTGTGTCCAAAAGCCCTGAAGAGCGCGATAAGCGGATGCGCTGTTGGCGCGAAAACCCGCCCTGCAGCCAAAAAACGAGCACTGCGTCCCGTCCCACCACTGAAACATTTTTCACAGAACGTAACGAACCACATTTTGTGAGTGTGACTATAGATAAAGATCTTTTCTAATAAAGTACTCTCATGATAGGCCACCTTATGGCTAAGATAAGCAAATTAGTATGGTATTTTTATCGGACAATGTTGCTTGTATCGATGTGGTCAGTACATGAAGTACGACATTACAGCAAATTTTAGTGCTTTTGTAATATTTGTTGATACTATGATGACAATAGCTGTTTCGTCATGGTGCTGGTTAGTACGTATTTGCCAGTATTCTGACTACAAAGCTACAAACAACGCAATTAGGGAATAAAACACGAAAAGAATGAGAGTGTCTATATGGGTAAATAACACGTTAGAGACGAAAGTTCTGAAGTATTGTGCCACAAGAAAACCTCTCATTTAGATTAGAATACCTTGATCTGTCACTCACTTTATTAGTCTGAAGGATATTTTCTGAAAATTAAAGATGCTTAAAACTCGATACACTTATTTTCTATGTTTAAGAAAGTTATCCAAGAGCATATCATACTGTCTAATATTTCACTAAATGAATGTTACAGTTTCTTCTGAATAAGTCACTACTGTCAACACCTAATCCCATGACACATTACATGTATAGGAATAGTAGAAATAGAATTCCTAGACAGCTGAACAATGGCCTGTATGAAGTTCTTGGAATGGCAGAGCACATCAGGCTGGTCGTTATTTTCTGATCTAAGAATAATTTTGGCGACTGCAGAGACTTTCCGAAAGCATAGCACCACACAAGATAATATAGTGGAAGTAAGAAAAATAAAGCAGCCGTTGTCTCTCAGTGTCAGAGACACTTAAGGTATCATCATCCAGTTTGTGAACAAGATCGTGGACAGGATAGTTCCAAGAAATCCTTACATCAATCCTCAATCCAAAGAATGTTATATGGTCGACTTCACTGATGTCTGACCACTTTCAGATAGTTCTGAGTCGTAGAATGTATACGTTGAGTTGTTAGGAGAGGTTACGTTCAGTTAGGTTAGGTGAAGTTTGTTGCAAAGCCACGATGATCCCGACCAGCCTGTTACCCATATCGTTTGCGCTACGTTCCACGTCTTTCACAGTAACACTTGTCATTTGAACAGGAAATATTTCTCCAGGTATCTATCATGTTTAGCTTCAGGGCACTGATATATGGCAAGAAAAGCAACGGTCGGAAAACAGAACTCTATGGCACCCCTCCCCAGCCAATCTATACCCTCTAAAATAATTTATAGAAAGAAACAAGACCTCCTTACGTATTAAGTATAAGAGGTTTCTGTACAAAAGATTGCCTTTTCTTGGAACTTCATAACTCTTTTGCTTACATACAGGACTCTTTTCGCAATATTTGTGATGTGATCTGAGTTTCGGGGAAATATGTACTCTTTAGGTCATAAAATTTGAAAAACAAATCACTTAAAATTGTATGGAAACATAACTGTCTTGACTTTTTCACGCGAACACAGTACAGAAAGCATAAAAAGTGTAAGGCCAATGTATGGTAGCTACTGAAACTAATAGGTGTTAGTTGCATACCTATTAATACGTTCACGCGAAATCTCCCTACTTATACTCCTTAGATCTTGGAAACGTTGCTAACGTGTCTATGCTTCTGCAGGTCCTGTTGTACTGTGTTCCGGAAGTTGAGGTGTCTCCCTTACACAGAGGGTTTTTTCCGATCTCGTTTTCTTGTCGTAAAAGGACTACCGCCTGGCACGGCTTTATAATGGGTGCTGTGGACAGGGCCGTTGATGTGCCATGGCGGGGACCATTCGACGTTAACAAGGCCGCAAAGGGACGGCGCTGCCGGTCGATGATGGATGGCGGCACTTGTTAAAGCGCCGTGATGAAGGCTCCGCTGATAGAGTGCCTCCCACGTCCTGACCCCGCGTCTCTTGCCTGAGGACACCGACCCGCGGTGCTTGCCAAGCCCACACCGGAACCTGCTTCATCCTCCATTTACAAGAGCTGTTCAGGTCTTGATGCTCAGTTTAACGAACGCGGATCAAGCAATTAAGGCAGGTTGTCTCAAAACGCCATGTTGATGACTTGCTCGTTAGGTTCAGAGAACTAATGCCCATGCCATAAGTTGGTAACAACGATGAACCTTCAAAAGCCTTAAGGAAACTCGGAGACGAATATAGTTAACACTTTTGTACAGACAATGGGAAGAAAGAAAATTCTCTCGCTTACGCCACGAATCAGGTAGTTTCCAAGGTCTCCAATGTAAACGTCTGGGTCTTTCAATTGGATACATTGTGGGAATGAAAAGAAAATCAATATAATCTAAGTAACTAAATAGTGAACCAGATACTTAAGTATCTGACAGGATACTAGCCGGCTCAGCGGGGCTCACTAGAATGCACACTGCAAGAAGTTGCTGAAACCAAAGAGCAGGCCGGAAGGACCTACTGGCTACACATTAACTCAACAAATGACGGACACATTGGCCAACGATAACCTATTCACAACATGCCTATGTCATTTGAAAAGTTATACGAGGGTTCGATAAACCCACGCATTTTTGTCATTTGTACTTCGCGTATCAGAGATGACAATATGCAGTGAAAGAATTCTAGATATTTTTAAGCCGGCTCTAACAGTACAGCTCCATCACGCAATAGTCAAAATATTTGGCGAAAATGGAATTTGTGAATCACATTTAAGCAGTGGATAACAAACACGTTAGGATATTTTCCACGGAAAATATGGTTTTCTATTTTTAAGCTTTAATGAGTTTTTATATCTCGTATTACTAGGTTTTGTAGATGCTGAAAGAAAATTTATACCGGGTGATATTGGCTCATATGGCAAAGAGAGTGATGCATAATTCAAATGGTTCAAATGGCTCTGAGCACTATGGACTCAACTGCTGAGGTCATTAGTCCCCCAGAACTTAGAACTAGTTAAACCTAACTAACCTAAGGACATCACAAACATCCATGCCCGAGGCAGGATTCGAACCTGCGACCGTAGCGGTCTTGCGGTTCCAGACTGCAGCGCCTTTAACCGCACGGCCACTTCGGCCGGCAGTGATGCATCATTGTGTATAGTGAAGAGTACAGACTATACGTTGATTGTATCAGTTGTTCACTAATATTACACGTAAAAAATGTGTAGAAACAGCTGAGCTCGTTTTAGTTGTTGTGCAGCAGCATGCTGGGCATGTGAATATTTCCTCTAAAAGTGAAACCGATACTGGTTTTTGTTACATATACAGTATGAACGGTCCTTGTGCCGTATGTAATTGTAAATTCTTTCATAAAGCTGATTAAAAAGTTTTTTTTTCCTCCAAGACACAATGGAGTAAATCTGATTTAGCCATATACACTAGTAGCTTTCAAAGTGAACCATCACGTATGCTGAAACCTTACCAAAAATGATTTTCATGTCATGAACAGAAGAAGTACCTTCTACTAAATATTCTCCCATGCAAGAAGGGCTTCAGAAAACATCTTCGCTCTCATACGTCACGTATTTCCACTTTTGATACAGCAACAGCTTTTAATTTCGAAGTATAAGCGGGTATTATTGCTGTGTTACTATGACCTGAAATTTGCGTAGATCCTTCGTCTATCGAACAAGTGATGATGATACTGTTTCGTGACAAAATATATTTGGACCTCTTGAGGGACATTTGTCCTTAAACCGTTATATTGCATAATTCACTTTTACGTGAATTTATACTTACCGCATATCCATCTTCGCAGAATCGTGGTGGTATGGATGTATGGAGGAAATTAAATCGTTTACGTAAGCGGATTTATAATTTATCAAAATAGACTAGTTATAAAATTGTAGAAATTTTTTATTTTTCAATTAAATTACAACAGCAGGCTAATGCTCTCCAAATTCCCAATCGTTTTGTTCTTTAGGTCATTTACCTATTAACGGCCGGCTGGGTACCGTTACTGATCAGGTTATTCGAGAAGGGAGTACGCCGATTCGTTTCCATGATAGGATTATTTACCAAGATTTGTCAGATGTGCTGCGAAATGATTTAATTAAAAAATTATTTCGGGTTCTAGGTCAACAGGAATACTTTATTAATTACATTGAGAATATTATGTTGGCTGAATTAGCATTGTGCTTTGTGGTCAGTGATAGTTAAGTCGTTGATGATACAAGTGTGATTGAAGGGATATCGCCGGTACATCGTTTACGCTTGCTGTTTGCTAGTAAACCCGGAAGATTCCTTGATTTGGATCAAGTTGCACGGGATGTAGAGGAAAATGTCTTTTGTAACCAGAAAAGAGGATAGTTGGACAAAAGAGTGACTTGCCAAGAGTCTCTTCCCCTCAATATTAAGAGAGTTGCCAGCGAATGCGACATAGAGAGGAAAATGTTTTCGCGTAATAATCCGGGATATGTCGCTCGGGATTGAGACGTTAGACGTGAATAAGGTAACGACAGACGACGTTTTCGAAACGGGGTTAGGGAAGGGGAACACGGTGGCCAACGAAGGGGTGTAACCTGTTAAGTGGAGTCATGCGTCCCCTCTATTCCTTGTCTGTGCCGCAATTTACCATGATTCAGTTTGTGGACTGTTCGATTATGGCAGCAATATTTCTTTTCTTGAATATGTATGCTACCTCGAGAACAGTAAAATTTGTACATTTCCCACATTAAGACTACTGTCTTATCGAGTTCGATTCATTACTCTTGTTGATGGAGGTATAACTTAAGAATAAAGCAGTTCTCGTGGAACATTAAAATTTCTGTCGCCGAATATTTTTCTGCCGACCTAATACTGGGTTGCAGTTTCACTGACGTAACGGGTTGTGTCTTATTCTACCCTGTAAATAAGTTTACTTTTAAACATCTACCGTGTACGGACTATCAGTCATGGAATCATTACCAACGTCTTCTAGCTAATAGCGTTGATTGCAGAAGATTCCAGTTTGATATCCGACATTTGGGGGGAAGATGAAGCTCAACACTTACTAAATTCATAAACCTAACTGCTTCATGGACTGGAACTTCTTTCAGTTCAACAGAATTCCCTTCGGATTGTCAAACGGTGCAGCTGTCCTCACATGTCTGCTAACTGAAATTCCGTTGTATACAAAATTACCTCGATGATGGCTCAAATGGCTCTGAGCACTATGGGACTCAACTGCTGAGGTCATTAGTCCCCTAGAACTTAGAACTAGTTAAACCTAACTAACCTAAGGACATCACAAACATCCATGCCCGAGGCAGGATTCGAACCTGCGACCGCAGCGGTCTTGCGGTTCCGGACTGCAGCGCCTTTAACCGCACGGCCACTTCGGCCGGCTACCTCGATGATGTGTTCGTTCGCACCAAGACCTTTGGTGAGCAAGTGTTGCCCCAGTATGCGGAGGCGGGATTATCAGTGAAACCTGCCAAGGTTAATTTAATCCATGCCGAGATTTCTTTTCTAGATCACATTAGTTTCAGCCAATGGTGTTAAAATTGATAACGAGTATACCAAGGTCATTTATAGTTGTCTGTAGTGTGCCAAAGAGCGTGGGGATTCTCCAGCTCGCTCTCCATTGCGCGGACCCCCCTCTCGCGCTCACACCACCCACTGAGGACTTTTAGTATGCTGTTCATGGAACTCCCCCTCACTGCAGCACAAGCACTTACCACTACACGAATTCTCTCCCCTACTCGACATATTTTGGTCTCGCTGACTGGTTTTTGTGTTCTATTCGGAGCATAGACGTTTCTTATTGGAAACAGGCAATGAAGTGCGAAGCTGGGCGCTAGCTAACTCCCGTAAACAGCAGGAAGGCATGTTAACCCGTTCCAATTTAAGCTTTCCGGTTTGCCGTGAAACGCACAAAGTCTTCTAACAGCCAGCTGGCCAATGCACCGAGTTAAGTATAGTGAGATCAGGAGTCCGAAGAGATCATGCACACAGGTTCATTGTAGTGCTGCTGTACTGATCGAGATTAAATCACTTTTCAGAAATTTGAAGAAGGAGGCTCAAGCACTCAGGAGTATTAAGGATCAGTTCCTCAGTAGGGAGCAAGTAGTTGGAAATCATCTTGACAATCGTTTGGTTATTGTGTTCGCAACGATGGAAAGTTAAGGTTTCATGTCCCCATGGAGTTAACCATGGCTGTATGTAAGAACTTTCATTATTTCTTTTTGAGGATTATTTGGGTACTTCTAAGAACACAGTGAAGATTAAAGAGCACCTTACTTTCCACTCCTTAATGCAGACGCTAGGAATTTAGACAAAGCTGCCAAGCACAATGCCATTTCTTGTCTTGCTTTGTTGCTCTCAGGTTGGGAAGAAACCCCAATAGACAAAATTTTTTTGTAGATTACTCAAGGCAGCTTCCATGCGCTAAGAGTGGCAATATGTACACTTTTGCTGCGGTGGATGCTCTCATCCAGTTAGTGCGGTTTGTCCCAATCGACAATTCAGCATCTCGATACGACATTTTCTTATTACGCATTCCCTAGACCGTCAATGACAATACACTGCGCCCATTTCTAAATAATTTCGGAAATTCTGCTTAGGTAGCGCAACACACTATCCACCACTATCCCATAATATCTTCAACCGTCGTTCACCGAAAATGCTAGCTGGAACCTTAAATCACCGGCAATATGTTCTCAGAATAACTGGGATGAATCCATTTTGCTTTGAGTCCCACAGTGCATGAGGCGCATTCGGCCAGTCCTATATCCCAATTAAGTTTCCAATATCCTACATTAGGTCCTTCATTTACCTTCACGAGGAAATTGATTCTGAGACTATTGAAAGAAATTGGAGCAAAGCGATTACCAAAATTCGTTTTGCACACAGGCAGAAGGTCCAGAGATATAGCGACGACGAAAGGCAGCCTACTTCGTTTAGGAGTGGGGATCTCCGTTTTCGTAAGGAATTTCAGGGTCCAAAGCCAGGAAGCAGACAAAATTTGCGCCAAGCTATTGGCACGTTTCGTTGAACCGTGTCAGATTCTAAAATTGCTCAATCCGGTTACTCTCCTACGTAAAAATTTGGCAACCGGATGGCGCCATAGGTTCATCTCAGCCAGTTCGAGGCTTCCTTTCAATAACTTCGGCTCCAGCGGAGCTCAGTAGATAGGAACGGAAGGCGTGTAAGCTAATTATCCCATTCCGGTTTGATACTTAGGGGGGCAGGACTGCTCTGCACTGTGCTTCGATATGAAAGAGAGAGCATGATGTAATCTCTTTGTTGGTAGCGATGCAGTAGCCTCCTCCGCGTCCCTGACAGGGGCAAGCGCACTATCTACCGCGTTGACTCTGGCGACGCGCATTAACTCGGTGTCACTCTTTTTCCTCCGGTAACTGCAGGATGGACACGTAATGACAAGTGCTGCGTGTCATGTGGGACATGGACACTATAAGCGTTTCCCGAAGATGAAAATGGGTTCGTTGCCCTGAGTCATTCCCTATTCTACTAACCTGCAGGTAAGAGAAGTAAATAGCTCTCATTTGGTAGAAGACAGCCCCGGAGTCTATTCACTAGTATAGTGGGTTACTGAGCCGTAGTCATCGGCGCTTGGTCCGCAGCTCGTGGTCGTGTGGTAGCGTTCTCGCTTCCCACGCCCGGGTTCCCGAGTTCCCGGGTTCGATTCCCGGCGGGGTCAGAGATTTTCTCTGCCTCGTGATGACTGGGTGTTGTGTGATGTCCTTAGGTTAGTTAGGTTTAAGTAGTTCTGAGTACTAGGGGACTGATGACCATAGATGTAAAGACCCATAGTGCTCAGAGCCATTTTCATCGGCGCTTGTTAGACCTATTTGGTGAGCAGCACGCGTGTTGGCTGTGCTAATAGTTATTCGGAGCTATCCGCTTTACTGTACAGCTCTTCATACACTCCTGGAAATGAAAAAAAGAACACATTGACACCGGTGTGTCAGACCCACCATACTTGCTCCGGACACTGCGAGAGGGCTGTACAAGCAATGATCACACGCACGGCACAGCGGACACACCAGGAACCGCGGTGTTGGCCGTCGAATGGCGCTAGCTGCGCAGCATTTGTGCACCGCCGCCGTCAGTGTCAGCCAGTTTGCCGTGGCATACGGAGCTCCATCGCAGTCTTTAACACTGGTAGCATGCCGCGACAGCGTGGACGTGAACCGTATGTGCAGTTGACGGACTTTGAGCGAGGGCGTATAGTGGGCATGCGGGAGGCCGGGTCGACGTACCGCCGAATTGCTCAACACGTGGGGCGTGAGGTCTCCACAGTACATCGATGTTGTCGCCAGTGGTCGGCGGAAGGTGCACGTGCCCGTCGACCTGGGACCGGACCGCAGCGACGCACGGATGCACGCCAAGACCGTAGGATCCTACGCAGTGCCGTAGGGGACCGCACCGCCACTTCCCAGCAAATTAGGGACACTGTTGCTCCTGGGGTATCGGCGAGGACCATTCGCAACCGTCTCCATGAAGCTGGGCTACGGTCCCGCACACCGTTAGGTCTTCCGCTCACGCCCCAACATCGTGCAGCCCGCCTCCAGTGGTGTCGCGACACGCGTGAATGGAGGGACGAATGGAGACGTGTCGTCTTCAGCGATGAGAGTCACTTCTGCCTTGGTGCCAATGATGGTCGTATGCGTGTTTGGCGCCGTGCAGGTGAGCGCCACAATCAGGACTGCATACGACCGAGGCACACAGGGCCAACACCCGGCATCATGGTGTGGGGAGCGATCTCCTACACTGGCCGTACACCACTGGTGATCGTCGAGGGGACACTGAATAGTGCACGGTACATCCAAACCGTCATCGAACCCATCGTTCTACCATTCCTAGACCGGCAAGGGAACTTGCTGTTCCAACAGGACAATGCACGTCCGCATGTATCCCGTGCCACCCAACGTGCTGTAGAAGGTGTAAGTCAACTACCCTGGCCAGCAAGATCTCCGGATCTGTCCCCCATTGAGCATGTTTGAGACTGGATGAAGCGTCGTCTCACGCGGTCTGCACGTCCAGCACGAACGCTGGTCCAACTGAGGCGCCAGGTGGAAATGGCATGGCAAGCCGTTCCAGAGGACTACATCCAGCATCTCTACGATCGTCTCCATGGGAGAATAGCAGCCTGCATTGCTGCGAAAGGTGGATATACACTGTACTAGTGCCGACATTGTGCATGCTCTGTTGCCTGTGTCTATGTGCCTGTGGTTCTGTCAGTGTGATCATGTGATGTATCTGACCCCAGGAATGTGTCAATAAAGTTTCCCCTTCCTGGGACAATGAATTCACGGTGTTCTTATTTCAATTTCCAGGAGCGTATTATATATATTATATTGCCTTCCGTTCGGGTTAACCCGATTTTATTTAAAGAGTTTATCAGTTCCATCTTGTTAACTTACATGGCTGAAATTATTTATGGCACAGTTATACCAGTATGTTCTGTTTGGGCTATGTTGGGAATTTAAGAATATTACGGGTATTTGTGCCGGTGTTGTATAAGTTATTTTGTTTTCGGGAGTAATGTAAGCCAAAATTTACTCTTTGCTGTTTTGGATTAAGTTGCATCTGGGCCTTTTTATTTGTACATTCTCTTATAGAAGTAGCCTGAGTTACCGCAACGTACATAGGTACAGTCTCTCTCTTAGTTCAGATTTTCATTTTACTTAATACCATGTCCGATTATTTTAGTGAGGAGCGCAATACTAGTCTATGAGACTTTAAATAATATTTTATGATTTATCTAAAGGTTATATTTCATATTGTTTTACAGATAATCAATGCCTATTTTGATCTGCTGTGTTTAAAGGTATTAAATCATTTATGAAGAAAATTGTTATGGATGCTTGATGTACTCGTTTGGAACACTTGTTAACATTAATTTTTTTTGTAACTGCATTCCTACTGTACTTTATTGAATTTATTTTGAGGCGGAAGCTGTGTATAATGTCATGATTTCGTACCTCAACCACAACTTGTTCAAATTTCAGGTACTAAATATTTATCGCTGATTTTCTTGCAGTCATTTCAGTTGTCAACTTTCATGTGTTCAAAGATATTCATAATATCCGTTTTCTTTAATAATTTCGAGATATCTGAATGAAGTGTTATGTTTTTTGTTGCCTGGCACCTAATCGCTCCCAGTTCCTCACTTGCCTAAGTATTTCACAGCTTTAATTTCTTCATCACCCTATATGCCAATTTGATACAACCGGATGCGGCTTCCATTTTCTGTCCAAAACATCATTTCATTGAAGCACTTACACCAATTTTCTCGATTATTTGTAGGATATTTTCCAGTCTGTCTCCGTACACATTCCTTCTCTCTACGGCTGCCAAGCAGCATGAAAGTTGTTTCATGATATCGTGATAAATGTCCTCTCAATCTAAACTTTTACGTTTTTGGTGCTTACCTCATATTTCTCTTCTGAACGATTCTACACCTGACCTAATTTCTTATCTTGTCAATCCAGTTAATTTTATAGAATGACTATTCGGTCGCTCAGAGTATTACATCAAATTTCTGAACGATACATTTCCCTGTGGGCTGCAGTATTCCTTATAATTTTTACAACTGCAGTTTCAGCTTTTAAGTCATTTTTGCAACAGTTAAGGTGCTGAAAACACAGCAAACAGTTTCATTACTTGAAATTGCAAATATGGAAATACAAGCAATTGTGCAGTTCAAGAATAAAATGTTGTTTTTCAAAGAATTCGAAGATGCTTAGGACCCAAAGAAGCATTGCATTAAACTAATTTTACTGACAAGAATGGGAATTAGCTTATCTGCAGAGTCGTTCATAACACCCTCTGAGCTGTTTTACTCGAAGAGATAATTCGGAATTAGGAGAACTACCAGACGAAAATTCAAAATCATTATTGTCAATGAATCGTTTAGAAAATTTTAAGTACTTTGCTGTAGCATAAGCTTTGAGTAACTAAATTAGTAGTGACAGTGGCGTAGCAGCAATCAAGATATGAAACTTCTCTCTCTTCACATTGTCATATCAAAACATTAGAAATGAAATAAATCAGTCTTGCCTCAATGATTGCGCAGTATGCATGCATTATTCCTGATCTTAGTTTATTTGATTTTATTATTGATCGTAGTAGGGTGTTCTCCGTTACTTGTATGAGCTGTGAATTATTCGTTTTCAACAAAAAAAAATGACAGAGCAATAGCCGATTTGTAACTATAAGTTCCTATCGTGACTGTTTCTAGAATCGGTCTGCGGAAAACTGCAGACCGTGACACTCCAGTCACACCGCTGGAATCGCAGCCGCGTGGCTATGGACTCACTACGGGAAATGGTCGCATTCAATTACATTAAACGGGTCCTATCTTAACTCCGTTAGTTCTAACGTAGCAGCACCGCGTGGTACTTCTGTAATTGTACACCAGCTTTGCTCTCATCAGCATCTTTATAGAGTCATACTGTTTAACGTAACCTGCGTCTATATACATTTCGAACGAAACTACTCTGACGTTCACAATGAAACGGAAGAAGGAACATATGGATTTAGCATTTCGTTGGTAACACCAGTAGACATGGAGAGAAGAGCTCGCCCTTTTGCTGGAACCAGTCGGCCATTTGGTTTAAACGGTTTAGGGACATCTTTGAAGTCCCAGACCTAAAAGAAAGTCTTATAATGTCGTTCGTTCCTGAATTTTTCCGTACGCCGTTCTCAGAAGTAGGCCTCAGCAGGGAAGAGAAACTTTGGATAGAAGCTGCTGCAAAGAATTATGTGATAAAATCGTAAAGACTCTTAGTCTAGTCGACAATGGCAGCAGAGCCCTACATTTTTGTGTACGTTCTAAATGATTTAACATCAAGGCATTGTTCCGTCCACCAGCCAACACTAGAGCGTCCCACGGCTGTGTTGAATGTGATTTAAGAGTAGGTAAGTAAGGCGTGTTTGAAAGTCCGTCTAGTTGTGGCGAAGCTGTACATGCCATGAACGGTGTAGACAACGTCGTCGGCACGTAAGACGTGAGGCGGAAGAATCTACAGTGGCCGAGCACTATTTATCAGAGAGGCGCTGGATGACATAAAAGGACACAAAGTTACTGGCATGTCTCTTAAGAGGCCCATAGAGATTAAATTCCCACACATATTATTAGACAAAATGGGCTCTGTTTGAGCAAGACGTGGAACCCGGTTCTACCGTGTATCGCCCAACTACTCTTGTGACGCTCTTGGTAGCAGATTTTCTTTTCGAACAGTCATCCTGACTGCGACAAGTCGCTCCTCGTAGCAATCTCTACGCGAGGCACTGCTAATGGGTTAAGTTTTAAGGGCTACTCGTGCTCGCGCCGTGGTTTTCTGTGACCTGTCTTCTCAGCAAGTCAGATCCGAATCTGCAATTGGCAGCCGAAATAATGTCATTTTTATTTTAGGATTCCGCTACAAACCCTACCACAAAACAAGCCCCTAAATTTGGTTATCGGGAATGGAATCATAACGACGTGTTTGGCAGTTGTGTGTCGGCAATGGGAACCACAACGCTGTCTACTGTTTAATATACTGTAGTAAAGCCATTTGTAATGTACCTCATTTATGCACGAAATTCAATGATAAAAGCTAACATGGATAAACTTTATTGACTGTAGGATGTAAAACATTCTTTGCGATAAATTCTGAAGAACCTGGTAACCATCTTGTGCCTCGTACTTTAATTTTAGACATATGTGCCCCCCTCCCCACAGATACAGTCGGTAATTGTTTCTCAGGTCGCGGTAGCACTTCAGGGGGTGAGGGGGCAGTCAGCGGCGTTCTTGGCGTTGCTTCGGGCTTAGACGAGATCAAGGGGTTTTGGATTGACCAGGCAGACAGCTGAACCGTGGACCGTGGACCGACTTCATCGATGTCAGCAAGGGACCTCCGCCCGGTTTGTCTTGCGGCAGGAGGGGCGTTGCTGACGCCGTGACTGCCTTAAGCAGGGCAGTCTATGCAGTCCAGTGTTGGCCAGCAGAGCGGTGCGAGAGTCACTCGGTGAATATCAAAGAACTGCTGGCCTTCTCCAAATGGCTAGGCCAAGGAGCTGTCAACGAGGTCTAATTAACCGTCTGCTAGGGGCGCGGCCACTCCATGGACACGAAAAACACAGTGAGGTTGCTGGTGTCTTTTCTCGGGCGAGAGGACGGCGATTCTTGTGTGGATGAGCTTTTAGATTGCTAGTGGAGCACTGACTGGCTGTTTTAGTGTCTACATGCTATATTTTGGCCCGTCGAAAAAATGTTCAAATGTGTGTGATATCTAATGGGACTTAACTGCAAAGGTCATCAGCCCCTAAGCTTACACACTACTCAACCTAAAGTATCCTAAGGACCAACACATACAGCCATGCCCGAGGGAGGACTCGAACCTCCGCCGGGACCAGCCGCACAGTCCATGACTGCAGCGTCCTAGACCGCTCTGCTAATCCCGTGCGTTGGCCTGTCGAGTCACGCGTCATTGTGTATGGTGAAGAGTACAGACTATACATTGATTTTATCGGTTGTCCACTAATATTACACGTAAAAAATCTATAGAAATAGCGGAGCTGGTTTTAGTTATTGTTTAGCAGCATGCTGGGCATGTGAATATTTCCTCTAAAAGTGAAACCGATACTGGTTTTTGTTACATATACACTATGAACGGTCCTTGCGCTGAGGACGATTTGATTATTGTTATGATGTCAGCTTGACTGAGACTGTTGATGCAGTTGTATTGAAAATTATCTTGTTGTTTTGCGCTGTAAGAGGGTTTTGTTTTGTACGTCACATTGTACAGGGAACAGTGTTAAGAAATTTGTATAAGTTGTGCTTTAGTTATTAGTTGGGAGTGGTCGCAGATGGGTATTAGCTGAGAGCTACTGTTTGTAGCCTTAATTAAATCACAGAATTTTCTTCTAGTATTCTGTCCTGCAGTTCACTGAAAACGTTTGTTTGATTATTATTTTTCTGTTTGTGGCCAGGAGCGAAATATTGTAAACTGTTATTATAAGCCATTATTGACCCAGTTCTACCTACTGGGCCGAAGCCGATATGAACTCCGTTTTCACTGTGACAAAGATTTTTCATGTTGTTGTTCTCCTGTCGAGCCCTAGTTCCGAGAATTATATCGAGCTGTAAATTTTGTTATATCTTCCTTGTTGTGAAGCAGAATAAAACTTGGTGTTCTTACAGTAAAACTTCTTTGAGCAAATTCTCCGTCTTGAACGACTTTATCGTCGAGAAGATATTACTTTCTAATCATCCTCCTTAACTGCACATGCATAACACTCTCGTTCCTGTATAGTTTCGTTGCACGTACCACTAATTATTTCCTTGTCCCTCGATGACAGGCGAGTGCAAGCACGAGAGATTTACATCGATTGGTCTATATTACTAGATACTAAGAGGCTGACGGACGCATTGTTTAAAGAACGTTTCTTCAAAATATCAATATTTAAAAAAAAAACTCAGTTATGCTGCAAGCCACCCTACATGCCATGTATAAGCCCGACAGGAGGATCATGTGTCTCTGAGAGCTACACAGCCCATCATCTGTGCAGAGCTATACAAGGCACATCTCCCAACGGTCCAGCCCCTGGTGAGAAGGTATCGTGGCGGCGTGCCAGATGGGCCCTAAGTGCTCCATATGAGACATTGTACTTAGGCTGGCTTGGACGAGTCGGAGACGCGTTTTACAAGCATAAGAAACCTCTCTCTACTGCAGAGATCCAGTACTACAAATGAGACGAGTCTGGGCTTATCTGTATCTACGTATACATGCAGTATGCCATCCTATGATACTAAGTACAACACCTTGTGGTTGGAGGCGGAGGGTACTTATGCTTCCATTATTATTTCCCGAAGTGTCCTGGTCCATTCACAACATTCACAAATAGTGTGTGCGAAGAGAGGATGTAGATAAATCTCTAATTTGTCTGATTCTGTCGTCGTGATTGTTATGACCAGATGAAACGTCGGTCATCCGACCATAGCTGTAGGTTCTTTGATTGCTCCGGGAGACGGCTAATTGGAACTACAACATATGACATATTTGTTCACTCTATTACATGGATGAGTAAAAAGATTTACTAAACTTGATACAATCTCTTGCCACAGGAATGCTTAATAATTTACAGTGGTCGTTGACTATTGAAGCATCATGTAATGCATTAATGAACAAGCTGTTCTTTTGAAGTACAATGTTCAACATTTACAAAAGTACATTCGAGACTTAAAGAACTCTTTAGTCCAACTCCATGCTCCAAATGAGGTCACAGACTAGGCAGAGCTCTTCCCAGATTGGCTCTGTGTTAACCTCCGTGCGAGGGTGCTGCGACGCTGAGAGACACGGCGCGTCTTCTGGAGCGGCTCCCGGTCATCGTTACAGATTGTAGCAAAACGTCTCTAATGCCTGTGGTATCGATGTGCGTTACCGACAATGGTCTGTCGCCGCAATCTTTGGATGTTACCACTGGTCATTTCGCTAAACATATCACAGAGAAAGTAACATGTAGTCATTCTTGAAATTTTCGTGATACAAGACTATTCAGTGAAATCTCGGGATTCCAGTGGCATAACGTCGACCTCTTGCCACGATATTTCTGGTGACAACAATTCAACTATCTTCAAATGAATATTTTTCACTGGAGATTGTTAGTTCACATTGCTAATCTATACTAAAAATTAGCGACCTCTATCAAGTTAATTTTTACTTGCCCTCTTCGCATATTGCTCCATGTATGGTGCGCAGGCCCATGTGTAACGTGATACTACATGTGTCTGTGTCGGAATGCGCACTCGGGAAGGTAATGTCAAAATTAAAAAAAAAAGAAAAAAAAGAAACTACATGTTGCTGTAAGTGTCATTGATCATAAAGATTTTCTGCCTGAAGAAATTAAAGGAATCACTGAAGTCCACGCCTTATTCAGTTGGAAGACGTATATGCACCGATTCCTTAATAACTGAAATCCGGAAGGATCTCGTCAAGGCCAAGATTTCTGTGGCGGAGCAATCTATGGAATATCCTGCGGACTATGGCTGACTTATTGGGCTACGAAAGTTATGTGTGATGATCACGTTCAATGCATCGCTCACGCACTTTGTATGTTGTAGGATTAATGTTGGCTTTGCCACATTAGCAAGATATTCTGTAGATTAGAGCCTTCCGCAATCCTAGATATCATTTGTCGAATTGAGAAGACGCACGTCTTTGTAGGTGGGCAGATGATTACTTTGATTTTTTTAAGGTTCTTCTAATTTCAATGAAATATTACCAACGTACGGGAGGAACGCCCTGGCCTTGTATCACACTGGGGCATTCCGTTTAGCGTAGGCCCCCACACAAAGACCTGTATTTGCAGGCGTACAGTTGCCACCTCGCGATACAAGCTATGGCCTTCTTTGAACGTTGGTGCATATATTATGCCTGATGGAGACAGCCTTACAAAGGAGCAAGAACACCTAATATCTGTGCTAAATAATAATGGATATTCTCCACGTCAGATCAGCACAGCTCTCAGGAGAAAGAAACGTGACCACGAACAAGATTAAGCGGTTCAGGGGCAGGACGCTACTCCGGTAGGTTGGGATTATTTCGTCGAAATTGGGAGAAATCTTACAAAAACATCATGTCAAAGTAATTTTCTGCCCACCTACAAACACGTGCGCTCTTATTGGTTCCGCAAAGGACGATCTGGGATTGAAGAATTCTGGACTCTACATTGCTCAGACAACGCGTACAGTGCGTGAAAGATGCATTCAACGTGACCACCACACTCACCTTTCGCGCCACAATAAGTCAGCCATAGACAAGCATTGTATCTCCACAGGATATCCCATGTATTACTCTGCCACAGGATCATGGCCTCGACAGGATTTTTTTTCCCCCCTTCCTCGGGGAAGATCAGTTTGGATTCCGTAGAAATATTGGAAGACGTGAGGCAATACTGACCCGACGACGTATCTTATAAAATAGATTAAGGAAGGCAAACCCACGTTTCTAGCATTTGTAGACTTAGATAAAGCTTTTGACAATGGCGAATGGATTACTCTCCCTCAAATTCTGAAGTTGACAGAGGTAAAATACGAGGAGCGGAAGGATATTTACAATTTGTACAGAAACCAGATGGCAGTTGCAAGAGTCGAGCGGCATGAAAGGGAAGCAGTGATTGGGAAGGGAGTGAGACAGGGTTGTAGCCTATCCCCCATGTTATTCAATCTATATATTGAACAAGCAGTGAAGGAAACAAAAGAAAAATTCAGAGTAGGAATTAAAATCCATGGAGAAGAAATTAAAACTTTTAGTTTCGTCGATCACATTGTAATTCTGTCAGAGACAGCAAAGGACCTGGCAGAGCAGCTGAACGGAATGGACAGTGTCTTGAATGAAAGATGTAAGATTAACATCAACAAAAGCTAAACGATGATAATGGAATGTAGTCGAATTAAATCGGGTGATGCTGAGAGTATTAGATTAGGAAATTTGGGGGAGAAAAGTAACTCGTGATGGTCGAAGTAGAGAGGATATAAAATGTAAACTGGCAATGGCAAGGAAAGCGTTTCTGAAGAAGAGAAATTTGTTAACAACGAGTATAGATTTAAGTTTCAGGAAGTCTTTTCTGAAGGTATTTGTATGGAGTGTAGCCTGTGAAAAGTGGGCGATAAATAGTTTAGACAAAAAGAGAATATAAGCTTTCGAAATGTGGTGCTACAGAAGAACGCTGAAGGTTAAATGGGTAGATCACATAACTAATGAAGAGGTATTGAATAGAACTAGGGAGAGGAGAAATTTGTGGCACAATTTGACTAGAAGACGGGATCGGTTGGTAGGACATATTCCGAGGCATCAAGGGATCAGCAATTTAGTATTGGAGGGCAGCGTGGAGGGTAAAGATCGCAGAGGGAGACCAAGATATGGATACATTAAACGGATTCAGAAGGATGTAGGTTGCATTAGGTACTGGGAGATGAAGAAGCTTGCACAAGATAGAGTAGCATAGACAGCTGTATCCAACTAGTCTCTGGACTGAAGGCCACCACAACAACAACAACATATTGGATTTCAATCCCGCCCCGATTTGGGGGTGGGCTGGCAGCAGCATAATATGATGCTCTACAGCCTACAGAGAAGTTATAAAACATAATGAGAATATAAACATACAAGAAAGACAGGCGATAAAATGGTGACATTGTAAAAAACTGTAAAATGGCGGAAAGTTGTTGAATTTAAAATATAAAAACACTGCAGTGACCATGCGGATGAAGATACACCTTAATGAGACAGGCACAATTAAAAAACATGGCCACAGTCTAGTTTCCGTTCGCATGAGATAAAAAACACACCGAGCAACAGTATGGCGGCTGTTCGCAACACTGACAGTGGATGTACAACACTGAACACTCATTTATAACAGTACTGTACGGGTGACACGGCAGCAGATGGGGGGGGGGGGAGGATCATGACCTAAGAGTGGGAAAAAGGGGGGAAGAGAGAAAAGAAAAAAAGGTGGAGCTGATGGAGGGAGGGGCCATGAAAAAGGGGGGGGAAGGGACAGAAGAAGGAAGGGAGAGGTGGGGATAAATGGAGGGAGAGAGAGCATCATCTGGGAGGGGGAAACGAGACAAACCTCCTTGGGAAAAGAGATAAAGGGTGTAGAGGTGAAGGGTAGGGAGGACACAATAGTGAAGGTGCGGTAGAGGGCGGGGGCGGAGCAAACAGATGATGAGGGGACCGAGAAAAGGAGCAGATGAGGGAAAGGAATCAGGTGGTAGAGAATCCGCTTGGGGGATAGGAGGCGTATACAGAAGGCGAGGCAGAGTGCATGGCGCTCGAGTATCTGGAGGGGCTTATAAAATTTCAGGGGGGGGGGGATATCCAGGCGGGTCTGGCCTAACAGAGGATGGGACAGATTAAGGATTTGTAGGTGTGCAGGATGGTAGAGGGGTTCAACCTTCATTGCAAAGGGCCCACCTTTAAACTGCATCGAAATATCGCCCCTTTTCCTCCTTCCGCATTTATTTCAGCCAATCGGACATTTTGTGCCTGCTTCTGACTACTAAAGGTTCACACGCACAGCACGAGCCTACCACGGGTCTTTCATGTGATCAGCTGTGTCGGTGGTCTGTTTGTATCCATCTGGAAATCTCCCAACCCAGTTTTCTAAAGAATATCTCC
Organism: Schistocerca nitens; assembly: GCF_023898315.1. NCBI lineage: Eukaryota > Metazoa > Arthropoda > Insecta > Orthoptera > Acrididae > Schistocerca > Schistocerca nitens. The sequence goes on along the minus strand of NC_064617.1, from coordinate 417,621,217 downwards.
ATCGCAAGCAGTGCTCGGCCTCTGCCTGCTTCCCTCGATGTATAGCCTGGCGTGTCAGTTGTCCCTCTCGTAGCGGGTCACCTATACTTTGTTAGAAACCTTTTTCTCCTACGTGGGCTGTGATGGCGTAACTCGCGTCTGCCCCCAAACTAAATCGTTTCTTTCGACACCTTTTTCCACCTTTTGCTCACTGACTTGCAGGATTTGGGTTCGGTGCGTTCATACCGTCGAATGCCGTGTCATCCCTTTGTATTACATACTGTACCTTTTGATCATATCTGCTCACTATCGCCGAAGTATGTCAGGTGACATATCGATCTACTTGTTATGAGGTATAAAATCTCAGGTGCGAAACTGACATTCATTCAATATGCCACCTTACAAAGTGTGGAAAGTGTAACAAAGTTTTGATCCTGCAGTTTCCTCACAGCTGTTGCTCTGCTTACAGGCCACTTTTCGTTACCACGTTGCACTGTAATCACCTTAGTATGCAGTCACCTGCGTAACATTTATAGGGATATCGCCCTGAATGTAAAAAAGTAAAGCTAACTATTGACGTTATTAATATAGTTTCCAATACCTTCAAACCTGTAAGATTATTTAATGAATGTTTATTATACAATTTTGGTTTGAGAGCAAATGCAGGAAACATGTCCTGTTAAATTATACATGTTATTTATTTAAAAGTTTTTTTATTGTTCTGGTTTACTATGGACCACTTGAAATAAGTTACTTCTTTCATTTCTCATGTCTTCCTTTCCAGATTTTCACTCTTTCCCTATGTTTTTCTCATCTCTCCTTAATGCGCTTATTCTTATCTTTGTGTTGTCCTGGAAGCCCCTGAATATTTTTGCTTTTCCTCTCAAATTTTCCTTTTCTCCTACTTCTTCCTCTGTTATTTCCATTTACGTCATGGCTTCCTTTACTCCTTTGATTCACGTCGTTAATGTTTTTTGTTTCGGTCAAATACGTAAAAAATTATATTAGTTATTCTCTTGTCATCTGGGTGTTCATAGAATACAAGTCTTCCCTTCCTCACTATGTGTACTATTCGTTCTCATTTTCATAAACTTCTTTATTACTTCATAAATTCCACTCCTCATTGACATATTTAGCCCCAAATTATCCTGGTTATTTCCCTTTCCTTTTTTCATTTCACGTAATTGTCTGGCTGTATTTATGAAAAAACATTCTGAAGCATAAAGGCTTCAATTGCGATGACACTGTTGTAGAGCCACAGTTTTGTTTTTGTGGATGAAGATTTCTTGTTATCCATATTTCTAGCCACATCCAATGTTCTCGTTGCTTTCTAAATTTGGTTCTTTGTCCAAAGCACTTGGTTGTGTTATTTCACCTGATATTTAAATTTTCCAGGCGTTTTATTCTTCCGTTATCAGTTTCCATGTAATTCTGCGCCACATTCGCATCTGTTATATACTCTGTTTTTTTAAAATGGTATACCTATGAAGGCTTTTGGAGTTGTCTCTTATAGGAGATTTATCGACATTGTTGCATGTTCTATATTTTGGTGTTAGTAGCGGCTAATATAAGAGCTATAGATGAGTAACACTGTATCATGTGTTAACACTGATGTTTGCGATACTAATAAACTATTAACATTTAACTCACGATGTGGGGTCTGCCATACCGCGCGAGAATTTTCGAGCTTGCGCTCCCAGGTCGTACCGCTACCCTCCTTAAATCGCCAATCCTATAATGTAGTACTGTCGATTGCATTATTGTCTCCTTTGTTTGTTGTTCACACGTCTTACTGACACGTTTTGGGGTCTCCTAACCACGTCTCCTGAACTACGTACCTGTTTTGCTCAGTACAGAACTAAATATTTTTCCGGGAACGTGTCAGTTTTGTCGATCCTAAGTTTGATGAAACTTTTAGTCGGTGGATGGAGGAAGATGACATTGATATAGATCAAGAAATAGTCGAAAAAGAGGACGATTTTACAACAGCAGTGATCACAGTCCAGCTAGCGAACAAGACTTTCATTCAGACGAAAACCTTCAGGACAGATGTAATGGGGAAATTTCTGTTTCCATGAGGAAGTACGTATAGTGTCAGTTAAAATCAAATACGTTCTGAGTGGTGGTGAAGAAAAATATGTATCCCAAAACTAAATGTAAATTTTCCGAACTTTCTATTTGTACCTATGGAGTGCCATTTTTATGGACAAGTTCCGTTCTTGCAATTTAGTTTAATTTGAAAATTTACTTGCTACAGACACACAACAATTTTTCAGAACGTAAAATTCAGTTGCCTAACAGTGCTTTTATATGAACTACTAAAAAAACCCAAAAAACTATCTGATTTTGTGTGATAAAAAGTGAAATACTGCAGACATTATTTAGTGTAAAAAAGCAACGAGGAGTATTTGAACCATACTTAGATAATTGTATAGAGAATTATAAATTTTAAATGATTTGCACTTTAAATCTCGGATTAAATATATGGGTCCCAGAGACTTCACATCGTAGTATACGTTACAGTGAGCTTAACAGTGGTTTCTGTTATATATGTATACGACAGACAACCACTCTCTTGCTCGTTCTAAGTTACAATTCTTTCTGCTTCACGATCATTTTAATAGCAGAATGATCGATGTAGTTTTAATCTTGCAGTTTTTCGCCAAAGGCTGTACACTTGTTATAAAGGGCAGTCCATTCGCTTTTGGATCTTCTCGTCCAGAGGGTAAATAACGGAATTGCTCGACCAGCAAAAAACTTTGCATTGCTTCCAATACGCGATGGAACGGCGGGAACGAATATCCGGCTGCCAGTCCGTGAGTTCTACCTCTATTAAAAAAGGCGCTTCTCTGCTGATAGAGCTGAACAGAATGCTCGCAATAAACAAGCGCCACTGTAATAAAGAACTCCATTGTTTTCGCTGATGCAGCCTCGAGGTGTATTATACGCCGCGCCATGGGACTAGTCAGGACAGGGGAAAATGTTGCAGCAGCGAGGAACTGGCAAAGTGATGATTGATGCCGCTATTTTCTGCTTAGTGCGTGCTGCCGCTACACAGCTGTGCCTACGGCCGCTCTTGTTCTGAAACGGGGCAGCAATTTGGCGCACGCGCTGACTGCTGTATGTAAATGGTTCACTTGTTTCCACCACAACATGACCGCCTGTTCCATGTGACTCTTTAATCCAAACGGATGCGGCTGTAATTTAGTTTGCACTGCACAATTATTCGCCAAATTTTAATGCAGGCATTCAAGGAAAATCGGTAATGTTTATCAATTGCCTTAACCGTTTCCTTAATTAACTCTGTTTTCAAGGAACAGTTAAGCAGAAAATCCAGTATTAGCACAATCTTTGCTTCTTTAACGCAGCTGTCCCCGCATTCTCGAGGCCGTCGGAAAACTGATATACTACACTGACGGAAAAAAATCTTCACGCCAAAAAATAATTAATATACAGGGTGAGTCGCGTAAGACGTAACACCCCCATTATATAGGCGGCGATTGTACGTATCGACAAGCGGTGTTCGGCGAATCATAGCCGACTATGGGGCACATACTTTGGTACATGCACAATAATCAAAACGTTTATATTGATCGATATAATGAGGCAAGTACATGTTTTTTAAATGGGCCGCTATACTTTTTTTACCACCATTCGAACGCTCTGGAAAAGACGCGTGTAGTGATGTAACGCATGTTGCTTTTGTGATTCAAACTTCGCTTAAATGTCGCTGAGAAATATTGTACGATTGAAGGTCGAGGGGGTTGGAAGCCTCTTCAGACGGTAAACACGCCTCGCGCGACCCGCAGGCCGAGTTGCCGTGTTCTATGCAGCATGCACGGCCTACGTTACGTGGGTAACGCCCTCTTTTAAGCAAAAAATGGTTCAAATGGCTCTGAGCACTATGCGACAACTTCTGAGGTTATCAGTCGCCTAGAACTTAGAACTAATTAAACCTAACTAACCTAAGGACATCACACACATCCATGCCCGAGGCAGGATTCGAACCTGCGACCGTAGCGGTCACTCGGTTCCAGACTGCAGCGCATAGAACCGCACGGCCACTACGCTTTTAAGCAAAATTTCAATTACAGTAGCAACATGCGTCACATCGCTCTACGCGTCTTGTCCAGAGCGTTCGAATGATGGTAAAAAAAGTATAGAGACCCATTTTAAAAACAAGTACTTGCCTCATTATCTCGGTCAATATAAACGTTGTGATTATTGTCCATGTACCAGCGTATGTGCCCCATAGTCCTCTATGATTCGCTGAAAACCGCATGCCGGTACGTGCAATCGCCCCCAGAATAAAGGGCGTGTTACGTTAGTAGGAAGAGCCGCGAACCATCCGCGACTGGAACAGAAAAGGGAGGTAATGACAGTGGCACGTAAAGTGCCCCCCGCCACACACCGTTGGTTGGCTTGCGGAGTATAAATGTAGATGTAGGTGTAGATGTAGATGTAGATGTTACGCGACTCACCCTGTAGAGTAATGAAATTTCGGGAATACATCTGTCTTGGCAACAAATTTAAGTGGTTGCCATTGTAAGATCTGAGATTACTGGAATTGCGAGGTAAGACATTACAAATGTGAAATGCTCGTGCATTAATAACCGATGGAACAACCAGGATGCTGAATAAAATCATGCAATGGAGCATGTATTGTATCGTACATGTGCTTGACGTCAGTATGTGGAATGGATTTCCTTGCCTTGGTCAGTCAGTAAAGAGACGGTTAATACTCATTGAGGGTGACGCTGGAGGAATCATTTAATGTGCTCCACTGGAGGGAGATCTGCTGGTCGAGCAGGATAAGGCAACATGTCGAATCTCTGTAGAGCATGTTTGGTTACAATAGCGGTGTGTTGGCGAGCGTTATCCTGTTGGAAAGTACCCCTGGAATGCTGTTCATTAATGGCAGAGCAACAGGTCGAATCACCAGATTGAGGTACACATTTGCAGTCAGGGTACGTGGGATAGTCACGAGACTGCTCCCGCTTTCGCACCAAATCGCACACCGGACCATAAATTCAGGCGTAGGTCCAGTGAGTCTAACACGCGGATATGTTGAACGCAGCCCCTCCACTGGCTCCCTCTTAATCAACACACGGCCGTCACGGCCAAATATGCAGAGCCAGCTTTCATCAGAAAACACAACAGACCTCCATCCTGCCCTCTAACCAGCTCTCGCTTGACGCCACTGAAGTCACAAGTGGTGTGGGTTTTGGGTCAATGCAATACACGTTACAGATCGTCTGGCTCGGAGCTGCCCTCCAAGTAACGGATTTACTGCTGCTGCACGTGTAACACAACGCACCAGTGCCATATGCCAAACACTGCTGTCTTGCCTTCCCTCTCGGTACTGTCACGTGGCCATCGTACAAGCCCGTGACCGCCGTTACTAGCAATCATGTATAGTGACTATTTCTGTCAAGGTTTTCTGCTACGTCGCAGGAGGATCATCCAGCTTCGGGTAGCCCTATTACACGGACTCGTTCAAACTCACTGAGGTGATCATAATGGCGTGCTTGTTGACTTAACATCAAATGACCAAGTCCAGTCTTAAAAATAACTAAAGCTCGCTATCATTACAGCGTGTATTTAAAATAAGCATGATTAGCATCCCCATAGTGTAGGTTAATTCTTACAAAGAAGAAAACAGCAACCAGCCACTATTAATACTATTATTTAGTTAGGTAAATAGCGCCATTACCGGTTTCGAACTGGCAAGTTCATCATCAGACGGCTGTTCACATGATTTTCAAGGTACACTTTACATTATCGTCCGTTTTCCATTTTTATTGCCGGCCGAGGTGGCCGAGCGGTTCTAGGCTCTACAGTCTGGAAACGCGCGACCGCTACGGTCGCAGGTTCGAATCCTCCTCGGGCATGGATGTATGTGATGTCCTTAGGTTAGTTAGGTTTAAGTAGTTCTAAGTTCTAGGGACTGATGACCTCAGAAGTTAAGTCCCATAGTGCTCAGAGCCATTTGAACCATTTTTATTATTCCACTATGGCGAAGTATTTTTGGTGTGTTGTTGCCCTACGGTAGAAAACAGTGTTCGAAGCGTCCTATGTGAAAATAAATAAACTTCAAACCATAAAATACAGCGTAAATAAATATGTAAGGTTAAGTGGTTATGGTACTTACGTCGAAAATTCCGTTCGACTTGTTTGTAAATCTGCAATCTTTGTGATAACTTCACATGTGGCAAATTCTTTTTGGTGTGTGTGTGTGGTGCTCTGCAGAATATGGTGATGCACAAATTACGTAAGTGCTGGATATGTTTAGGAATATTCGAAAAATACAATGGTGCAACTCCGCAACAAAATCGCGCGGAATTTTCGACGTAAGTACCATAACCACTTAACCTCACATATTTATTTACGCTGTATTTCACCGTTTGTAGGTGAGTTATTTTCACATAGGGCGCTTCTAACACTGTTTTCTTCCGTAGGGCAACAACACACCAAAAGTACTTCACCACAGTGGAATAATAAAAATGGAAAACGGACGATAACGTAAAGTGTATCTTGAAAATCATGTGAACAACCGTCTGATGATGAACTTGCCTAAATAAATAGCAGTATCAATAGTGGCTGGTTGCGGTTTTTTTCTTTGTAAGAATTAACCTCCATCAACTGTAGACAGCCACGGTCTCACCATGTCAGTTTTAGACAAAATAGTATTCCCATAATGGCTTCCACGAGCGTCATTGTTATACGAATGGCGTGAAAATTTAAAAAACATCATCCGTAAACTCCGCGCCTACCAGCTTTCATTTATCTCGCACAACTCCTACTTGGTGCTGCAATTCTTTTCCGTCGGTGTACATGATATACTGATTTTAACAACACAGGATAACCTATAACGCCAGTTATTAAACGTGACTATAGGATAACAACACTAAGTTTAGATGTCATCAGATGCTTCATTATCCTCTACAGATAAGAAATTTATACATACAGTCATTTTTGTAAATCTGCAAGGAAGAATATGTGAAAGAAAGGTGACAACTGAATTAAATTATAGACACGAGGAGAGCAGTGAATGACTGACTGTATCATGTGATTTTAATCCATCTTTCAGCTGTAATACAGTATCGCTCAGCTCAAGTCTTCGCTAATTTGTAGTGCTAGATGTGCACAGAAAATTGGTAGATATTGTCAGTGGTATAAGCTGCCTCCTAAATTAACGATACTAAGTTTTCCTCTGATGATGTTGTCAATAAACAGTTATGCGGATAATCCAGATTTAGCTCGACTGTTGCCTAAACATTTGTTTCAGCATACTCAAGATTGTTGTGCATGCTGACCCTATAGTAGTTCTATATTTTTACCAATATAAGAAAATCACGACGTTGAATGTTAAAAGAGGTTACAGAAAACTGTTGTAAAGCCCTTCGTGTTCGTATCTTATAGATCAGAAACCTGTGCCTATATTCGTGTTTATGAATAACTATGTAGGTATGTCTACGGAAATAGTGCAGGTAATTGAAGTAAATTATAGAGAAGAGAAATAAAGAATAAATAAAATGTGAGAAGCAGATGTAAGAATTAAAATGCAACAATACTTACGGATACTCAACGAGATATGAAAATACGTGTCAGAGACTCTTTACCGACTGGCTAGATCCAGTTACATACACTTCCCCCATGCAGAATCATGGTAACTATTTTTTCCACTGAAGCTGAAACATGGTTTCAATGCAGAAGCTACTTTCTATCATTAACATCTAGGCAAGGAAAAGATGCTTTCCGTCTGATGTCCACACACGATCACAGACTGTGAAAAGAAATAATAGAAGAAATAAAACGACTTTAAATATGCTTCAAATGCGGTCCAATGAGAATCCTCGAAACATGTATCCTCTAAGTGAAAATGTTGGAAAGTGAAGTAGTACTTCATTTGGCAGCTGAATTACGTCACCGCAGTTTCTTATTCCCACTATGAAAATGGCTGTGCAGACACTCCTAATCACGCCCACACGATCATCCCATTTAGATGGAAGGAGTCATCCTTGGTGAATATCTATGTTCGGCCTTGTTTGTAATTTCTGATAGACTATCACCTCCAATTCCCAACGACAAATGCAAATAATGTCCTTTGTTAAGAACATTATTATCTGTCATTTTGTAATCCAAGATCTGTGTTACGTCTTGAGTACTTTTAATTTCTAATAAACTAATTACCCCTACTCGCAGCGTCGAACGATGAAAATCTTGCCGTTTGTTAAGAACGTAACTATGTCGTTGTTGTTGTTGTTGTTGTTGTTGTTGTTGTTGTTGTGGTCTTCAGTCCTGAGACTGGTTTGATGCAGCTCTCCATGCTACTCTATCCTGTGCAAGCTCCTTCCTCTCCCAGAACCTACTGCAACCTACATCCTTCTGAATCTGCTTAGTGTATTCATCTCTTGTTCTCCTCCTACGATTTTTACCCTCCATGCTGCCCTCCAATGCTAAATTTGTGATCCCTTGATACCTCAGAACATGTCCTACCAACCGATCCCTTCTTCTAGTCAAGTTGTGCCGCAAGCTTCCTTTCTCCCCAATCCTATTCCATACCTGCTCATTAGTTATGTGATCTACCCACGTAGCACCACATTTCGACAGCTTCTATTCTCTTCTTGTCCAAACTATTTATTGTCCATGTTCCACTTCCATACATGGCTACACTCCATACAATTACTTTCAGAAACGACTTCCTGACACTAAAATCTATACTCGATGTTAACAAATTTCTCATCTTCAGAAACGCTTTCCTTGCCATTGCCAGTCTACATTTTATATCCTCTCTACTTCGACCATCATCAGTTATTTTGCTCGCCAAATAGCAAAACTGATTTACTACTTTAAGTGTCTCATTTCCTAATCTAATTCCCTCAGCATCACCCGACTTAACTCGACTACATTCCATTATCCTCGTTTCGCTTTTGTTGATGTTCATCTTATATCCTCCCTTCAGACACTGTCCATTCCGTTCAACTGCTCTTCCAAGTCCTTTGCTATCTCTGAAAGAATTACAATGTCATCGGCGAACCTCAAAGTCTTCATTTCTTCTCCCTGGATTTTAATACCTTCTCCAAATTTTGCTTTTGTTTCCTTTACTGCTTGCTCAATAAACAGATTGAATAACATCGGGGATAGGCTACAACCCTGTCTCACTCCCTTTCCAACCACTGCTTCCCTTTCATGCCCCTCGACTCTTATAACTATCATCTGCTTTCTGCGCAAATTGTAAATAGTCCTTCGCTCCCTGTATTTTACCCCTGCCACCTTCAGAATTTGAAAGAGAGTATTCCAGTCAACATTGTCAAAACCTTTCTCTAAGTCTACAAATGCTAGAAACGTAGGTTTGCCTTTCCTTAATCTTTCTTCTAAGATAAGTCGTAAGGTCAGTATTGCCTCACGTGTTCCAACATTTCTACGGAATCCAAACTGATCTTCCCCGAGGTTGGCTTCTATCAGTTTTTCCATTCGTCTGTAAATAATTCGCGTTGGTATTTTACAACAGTGACTTATTAAACTGATAGTTCGGTAATTTTCTCATCTGCCAACAACTGCTTTCTTTGGGATTGGAATTATTATATTCTTCTTGAAGTCTGAGGGTATTTCGCTTGTCTCGTACGTCTTGCTCACCAGATGGTAGAGTTTTGTCAGGACTGGCTCTCCCAAGTCTGTCAGTATTTCTAATGGAATGTTGTCTACTTCCGGGGCCTTGTTTCGACTCAGGTCTTTCAGTGCTCTGTCAAATTCTTCACGCAGTATCGTATCTCCCATTTCATCTTCATTTATATCCTCTTCCATTTCCATAATACTGTCCTCAAGTACATCGCCCTTGTATGGACCCTCTATATACTGCTTCCATCTTTCTGCTGTCCCTTCTTTGCTTAGAACTGGGTTTCCATCTGTGCTCTTGATATTCATACAAGTGGCACTCTTTTCCCCAAAGGTCTCTTTAATTTTCCTGTAGCCATGCCTGCTTAGCAATTTTGCACTTCCTGTAGATCTCATTTTTGAGTCATTTGTATTCCTTTTTGCCTGCTTCATTTACTGCATTTCTATATTTTCTCCTTTCATCAATTAAATTCAATATTTCTTCTGCTACCCAAGGATTTCTACTAGTTCTCGTTTTTTATCTACTCGATCCTCTGCTGCCTTCACTACTTCATCCGTCAGAGCTACCCATTCTTCTTCTACTGTATTTCTTTCCCCCATTCCCGTCAATTGTTCCCTTATGCTCTCCCTGAAACTCTGTACGAACCCTGGTTCTTTCAGTTTATCCAGGTCCCATCTCCTTAAATTCCCACCTTTTTGCAATTTCTTCAGTTTTAATCTACAGTTCATAACCAATAGCTCGTGGTCAGAGTCCACATCTGCCCGTGGAAATGTCTTACAATTTAGAACCTGGTTCCTAAATCTCTGTCTTACCATTATATAATCTATCTGATACCTTTTAGTATCTCCAGGATTCTTGCATGTATACAACCTTCTTTTATGATTCTTGAACCAAGTGTTAGTTATGATTAAGTTATGCTCTGTGCAAAATTCTACCAAGCGGCTTCCTCTTTCATTTCTTAGCCCTAATCCATATTCTCCTACTACGTTTCCTTCTCTCCCTTATCCTACTCTTGAATTCCAGTCACCCATGACTATTAAATTTTCGTCTCCCTTCACTATCTGAATAATTTCTTTTATCTCATCATACATTTCTTCAATTTCTTCATCATCTGCGGAGCTAGTTGGCATATAAACTTGTACTGCTGCAATAGGCGTCGGCTTCGTGTCTGTCTTGGACACTATAATACGTTCACTATGCTGTTTGCAGTAGCTTACCCGCACTCCTATTCTTTTATTCATTATTAAACCGACTCCTGCATAACTATACTAGCTGATAAACCTAGAATTTCCCACGTATTCTTATTTTCAATCTTCTGTTAGAAGCAAATACAAAAAATTAACAGCGCCTGTATCGTAATATCGAAAAAATATTGCTTCTTTGCATACGTAAAAAGATCTTTGAAATTTTGGAGCAGTTGCAAAAAGAACTGTGCACAATGAACAAATGTGTAAGTGCAGTATCCACATAAACACACATAGTGCTTTAGTACACTGGACGCAGCTGCTTTTGTAAACACCTCTAAGGCAATGCCTCTTCGTAACTCTATAGACGTCTATTGATTTCGCGTGCAGCCATTTGCGCTTCGCAGTTGAAATCTTTAAAAAGCGCTGGCGGTGTCATGGATTTACTTAACCTGATTCGACTGCAGTAAAGAACGAATGTACTAAGACTTCATGCATTACGCGCCATTTTTTCAAACATCTCTTTCTTTACGACGTTATATCTATTGAACTAAACGTCGTACAGTGATGTATTTTATAAGTTCATTCAGCGGGGTATGTCGATACTGTCTGCAAAATATGTTGCGAATAGAGTTCGAAGCAAAGAATTTATAAATTTAAACGTCCTAGACAATATCTAAGTTCGCCGCTCATCTCAGTGTTTATGACGCCATATCTCCTGGGGAATTTAAGGAGATGGGACCTGGATAAACTGAAAGAACCAGAGGCTGTACAGAGTTTCAGGGAGAGCATAAAGGAACAATTGACAGGAATTAGGGAAAGAAATACAGTAGAAGAAGAATGGGTAGCTTTGAGGAATGAAATAGTGAAAGCAGCAGAGGATCAAGTAGGTAAAAAGACGAGGGCTAGTAGAAATCCTTGGGTAAAGGAAGAGATACTGAATTTAATTGATGAAAGGAGAAAATACAAAAACGCAGCAAGTGAAGCAGGCAAAAAGGAGTACAAACGACTCAAAAATGAGATCGACAGGAAGTGTAAAACGGCTGTGCAGAGATTGCTAGAGGACAAATGTAACGATGTAGAGGCTTATCTCACGAGGGGTAAGATAGATACTGCCTACAGGAAAATTAATGAGACCTTTGGAGAAAAGAGAACCACTTGCATGATTATCAAGAGCACAGATGGAAATCCAGTTGTAAGCAAAGAAGGGAAAGCAGAAAGATGGAAGGAATATATAGAGGGTCTATACATGGGCGATGTACCTGAGGACAATATTATGGAAATGGAAGAGGATATAAATGAAGATGAAATGGTAGATACGATACTGCGTGAAGAGTTTGACAGAGCACTGAAAGACCTGAGTCGAAACAAGGCCCCGGAAGTAGACAACATTCCATTAGAAATACTGACAGACTTGGGAGAGCCAGTCCTGACAAAACTCTACCATCTGGTGAGCAAGACGTACGAGACAGGCGAAATACCCTCAGACTTCAAGAAGAATATAATAATTCCAATCCCAAAGAAAGCAGTTGTTGGCAGATGAGAAAATTACCGAACTATCAGTTTAATAAGTCACAGTTGTAAAATACCAACGAGAATTATTTACAGACGAATGTAAAATTGATAGAAGCCAACCTCGGGGAAGATCAGTTTGGATTCCGTAGAAATGTTGGAACACGTGAGGCAATACTGACCTTACGACTTATCTTAGAAGAAAGATTAAGGAAAGGCAAACCTACGTTTCTAGCATTTGTAGACTTAGAGAAAGCTTTTGACAATGTTGACTGGAATACTCTCTTTCAAATTCTGAAGGTGGCAGGGGTAAAATACAGGGAGCGAAGGACTATTTACAATTTGCACAGAAAGCAGATGGTAGTTATAAGAGTCAAGGGGCATGAATGGGAAGCAGTGGTTGGAAAGGGAGTGAGACAGGGCTGTAGCCTCTCCCCGATGCTATTCAATCTGTATATTGAGCAAGCAGTAAAGGATATGAAAGAAAAGTTCGCAGTAGGTATTGAAATCCACGGAGAAGAAGTATTGAAATCCATAGAGAAGAAATAGAGACTTTGAGGTTCGCCGATGACATTGTAATTCTTTCAGAGATAGCAAAGGACTTGGAAGAGCAGTTGAACGGAATGGACAGTGTCTTGAAGCGAGGATATAAGATGAACATCAACAAAAGCAAAACGAGGATAATGGAATGTAGTCGAATTAAGTCGGGTGATAATGAGGGAAATAGATTAGGGAATGAGTCAGTTAAAGTAGTAAAGGAGGTTTGCTATTTGGGGAGCAAAATAACTGATAATGGTCGAGGTAGAGTGGATATAAAACGTAGACTTGCAATGGCAAGGAAAGCGTTTGTGCAGAAGAGAAATTTGTTAACATCGAGTATAGAATTAAGTGTCAGGAAGTCGTTTTTGAAAGTATTTGTATGGAGTGTAGCCATGTATGAAAGCGAAACATGGACGATAAATAGTTTGGACAAGAAGAGAATAGAAGCTTCCGAAATGTGGTGCTACAGAAGGATGCGGAAGATTAGATAGGTAGATCACGTAACTAATGAGGAGGTATTGAATAGAATTGGTGAGAAGAGGAATTTGTGGCACAACGTGACTACAGTAAGGGATCGGTTGGTAGGACATGTTCTGAGGCAACAAGGGATCATCAATTTAGCACTGAGGGCAGCTTGGAGGGTAAAAATCGTAGAGGGAGACCAAGATATGAATACACTAAGCAGATTGAGAGGGATGTAGGTTACAGTTGTTTCTGGGAGATGAAGAGGCTTGCACAGGATAGAGTAGCATGCACAGCTGAATCAAACCACTCTCAGGATTGAAGACCACAATAACAGTTGGTTGGTTGGTTGGTTTGGGGAAGGAGACCAGACAGCGTGGTCATCGGTCTCATCGGATTAGGGAAGGATGGGGAAGGAAGTCGGCCGTGCCCTTTCAGAGGAACCATCCCGGCATTTGCCTGGAGTGATTTAGGGAAATCACGGAAAACCTAAATCTGGATGGCCGGACGCGGGAGTGAACCGTCGTCCTCCCGAATGCGAGTCCAGTGTCTAACCACTGCGCCACCTCGCTCGGTACCACAATAACAAAAACCTCCTGAATTATGCCTGGTACCGTGATATAATTCTGTAAGTGCATTTAGCGTCATATATACATAGTGTCTGCGAAACGTCTTGCGAATAGATTTAGTATTTAAAAGTCATTGATGGTGCAGCAGTTTTTCAAGCATCTTATTGTCTATGACATCATATCTCGTGAAGTATGATAGGTGGGTGTTACTCCCGTAGCGACTGTTGTCTGACAGTAAGAGACGTATGTACCAAGTTTGGTTGAAATCGCTCTAGAGGTCTAGTAGGAGATGTGGACCATACAACCACGTATATGAGGGTTGGAACTATAGGTCACGACATGAATCAAGCATTAAATAAAACTCACGTTTATGACCAAAGGACGATTTTCTGCCCTATATATTGTTTTTGTCTACTTCCCTCATTTACCATATCATTGACGCATCAGAGAGCTAGACTGTCTGCTGCTATTGCGTCTCTTAGTAGTTTATGTGAATTTGAAAACATGGAAAAACGATGTAAAGTATTACAACCTGTTAAAAATTAAGTGTTTAAAAATACGAAGTGTAGCAATAGATAGCAAGAAAGCGGTGATACTGAAGCTGAATGTGTAACTGAACCTGTAAGGTGCAGATGGGTGGCAGACTGGATACACGGACTATACAAGGGAAAAGTACAAGTTGTAGATAATTTGTCGGTCACCGTATTTTATGCCTGCTACCTTCAGAATCTCTAAAAAAATGTTCCAGTTAACACAGTCAAAATCGTTATCAAGATCTGCAAACGCTAAACCCAAAACTGGTTATCCCAGTTTTTCCAAACTACTCGAACTACACGGGCATATCCTTGGGAACCTCGAACTTACGAAAACAGCCTGTGACGAAAGATCATGCTGTTATCTGGATCATCTCTAGCTCTTCTGCGAACAACAGTTAATAGTACCACAGCCTTACAATAAATAAATAACTTATAGGAAGAGGGTTTAGTAAGTGACTTCCTTTGTGGATTAATTGTAGATTATTCCTATGACTCTCAAATTTTCACAGAATTATTTTGTGTTATCTTTCAATCTAAATCATAGGCATGGGTATCTTATGGTTGAGATTGGCTACTGTGACTGATCGTCAGTGGTGTGCATTACTTTGCATTTATTCATTTGGCCGAAAAATCTAGCGTTCTCTACAGCAGGAGCCGAAATTCTGTTGGGTTTTGTGCATTTCAAAACAAATTTCTGATAGAGTTTCTGTGGGGACATCCGAAGAGCGAGGTGCCGAAGGACGTTTAGTACCTCGCTAGGCAATCACAAGAAAACAGCCTCAGCAAGCTGCATCGACGGATGGGCAATACCGCCGCAGCCACATCCAGAAATATTTCTCTACGCCGCAGGAACGGATCTTCTACCTGCAACCGAGTACAGTACGGCTCAGCCGAATCCGCGATCATCGATTAAGTAACTGTTAAATGCAATCTGAGTAAGAGACTTGTCTTTCGCTTGTATCAAGAGGTATGTTGATATTTAGAGGCCCATACTCGTAACATTCCCGTCGAAATGAACTTTACAAAGTTAAGTAATTGATCTTGTCTGTCTTGTAATAAAGGGAATCAATATTTCATGTATTAAAGGATCCACCCGGTCTCCTCGCGGAGCAAACTAAGGAAGCCACTGTTGTAGCGACGAAGTATTTTTGTCCGGCACAACGAAAGCATCATCTGAAGACAGCCACTTGGAGTTTCTACTTTGTTATTCTAGGCCTACATTTGGACAAAGAAACGGTTTTTTAACACCTCTGCATTCGCTGTAGGCAAATTACACGTATTCGATTTTTCCTACTTAGGGAATAACTTATTTAGTTTATTACGAATTTCACAATACAATCATAAAGCTGGTGTCCATATTACACAATAAATAAAACAGAATCAGTGATACAATTGAACTTTAACCTTCTGTGGTAAGTGTTAGAGATTAGTAGAGCTTCTGTTACTAACATCTTCGTTTACCGATATCGATCTCTTCACACCAATGGTTTCTCTGAGAAGAAGTTTCGATCGGCATTCGTCCGTCAGCGAATAAAGGCACAGTAGCGTCTGGTATTCAAAAAGGTTTGACGAAATACCCACTGCCTATAATCGTAAAAATTTACCATTGCGTACCAGTTAATGCTGTGCCCATATTCACCTCAAATAACAAACATTTCTTAAATGATGATTCAGCATTATGATCTTGAGCGTAAAACGATTTTCGTCTGGTCAGATACTGACCTTCAGAATTTGTCAACATTACTGGAAGTGTGGAACAGGCGTGAGCTTAGGTCACTTCAGTCAACATTCACTACGGACGCCAGCTGTATCATTCAGATGAATTTACAGTTCCCTGTTACTATATATTCTTCTCGTAAGGAGGTACTGTATACATGTTACTGTCATGCCATGAACAAAGTAAATTTTGTGGAAGCATTGTAACGTTTGTCTATGACAATTCACAACACTGCACTGATGTACTAGGATGTCTGCCGCGTGCTTTACACGCAAATGCATTCGTGCGCTGACTGATGCTTCAATCACAGGTGAGAGTTATAAATTACGAATTTATATGCTGCACCTGCGGTTTTGCTCGTCTGCATGCATAATGCTAACTGTTTGCCTAAACGCGATGTTAAACAGCTAATAGAATGCCGCTTTTGTTATTCAAACGCTTCATCAGCGGTCCAAAATACATTTACATTGATAAATAATTTAGTTTAGAGCAATTAATAATTACGTTTATATGTTGGCATATTTGAAATAACTGTTTTGACATTTTAATGCTACGCAAATCGCGAAAGTGTTCTGCTTTACTGTTATGGTGCTGTTCGGGCTATAGTTTCAGTTTTAAAATTTAGCAATAGATCGATTTATTACGTTCTATGAACCTACATTACAGTATATGCAGCAGCAACTGTTAATGTTTTTGATGCGGTGCCCGCTGCTTTTGCCACGATTACTGCGCAGGTGTATCGTCTAGTTTTCAAGATGGCTCTGAGCACTATGCGACTTAATTTCTGACGTCATCAGTCGCCTAGAACTTAGAACTAATTAAACCTAACTAACCTAAGGACATCACACACATCCATGCCCGAGGCAGGATTCGAACCTGCAACCGTAGCGGTAGCTCGGTTCCAGACTGTAGCGCGTAGAACCGCACGGCCACTCCGGCTGGCTGCGTCGCACAGGTAAAGGCTTAGTCTCCTCCGTTTTGAGGTGTTGGGATATGTGGTTACAGAGCAAGATGTGGCTTTCGTGCACGGTACAACACACAAGAATAATAAAGGTAGGTGGTACCAACAGTTCGTGGAAACCGGATGCTTTTGTAAGAGGAAGAATCCTGGACGACCACATGTGCCTGATGCAAACGTCGAAAGGGTGCGCGAGACGTTTCATCGAAGTCCTAGCAAGTCACTTAATAAAGCAAGCTAAAGATTACGGCGTTGAAGGTAATGTGTAAGCAGCTATGCTTTAAGCCATACAAAGTGGGATTAGTGCAGGCCCTTATATTAACGGACGAAGTGGAAACGCATCACTTTTGTGAAGAGGAGCAGTTAAAAGTGGAGGTTGCAGGTTTTTTAGAAATCTTCTGCAATGAACCAACTTTCTATGTAAGTGGCAATGTGAACACACAATATGTCCATTTCTGGGGAAGTGAGAAACCTCATATCCTCATAGAGGATGAGCGTGAATTTCCACTTTAACATTTCTGTGGTTTCCAGTATGTTTCGAAATGGTTTACCCGACGCCGGTTGTTGTTCGAAGATAAATGGATCGTATCTTGTGCGGCACCACACAGAAAATTCACTTTATTACCATCAAAACGAACAACAGCAACTGTAATCCAACCATTACCAGCTTGAGCTGCGTCTAATTGGGTATACACGCGAAGCTCGTGACCTTGAGCGACGGCGGTGCCGGAGGCGGCGAATCCCGGACGCGCGCGGTAGGATCTCTAGACCGCGCGCGTCCGCGATTCAGCTTTGGCACGGCGCCAGATGCCTCGTGATGCGTCACAGCTCAGAGTATATTGCATCACATTGTTCCAACTCTATGGCCCCCGGTTAGTGAAGCGTACCTCCATGTTCAATGTATAAACAGATCAGAATAAATATTAAATATGGTTTTGAAATGAAAGACATTAGTAAAGACAAAAATATTATTTATTTCAATTTCTATAATAATGTGTTACATCTCCAGTCACTTGGACTTTAGCACATCTTCCTGCACCTTCCATCCATATACACACACTCTCTTGTTCACTTATTTTACGATGATTTCTTGTTCTTAAATAAAATGACTGGTTAGATACAAAGTATGACAGTCCCAAATCTCTATTATACACTTCTCCAACATGAAAAGTACGGTAAGATATTACATCTCTTGCATTAAATGCTTCCAAACCAGTAACATTTTTCACTTTATTACCATCAAAACGAACAACAGCAACTGTAATCCAACCATTACCAGCTTGAGCTGCGTCTAATTGCGTAAGTGTAAAATTAATAGTACACCCACAAAACACTGACGGACCTTGCAAAATAACTTGTGATCCTTTGTTAGCAACTCTCACTTCCAGATCTTCTATGGCCTTGTAAACAGTTTGACGCGAACGTCGATATCTTCTGCTGTAGCGAGGCATCTCAAAACATGCAGTTGCACGCGCAGCTGCTCGCCGACTAACGTCGGCTTTGACTGTAACTACTTATATACACGCGAAGCTCGTGACCTTGAGCGACGGCGGTGCCGGAGGCGGCGAATCCCGGACGCGCGCGGTAGGATCTCTAGACCGCGCGCGTCCGCGATTCAGCTTTGGCACGGCGCCAGATGCCTCGTGATGCGTCACAGCTCAGAGTATATTGCATCACATTGTTCCAACTCTATGGCCCCCGGTTAGTGAAGCGTACCTCCATGTTCAATGTATAAACAGATCAGAATAAAAAAACAAGAGAGTGTGTGTATATGGATGAAAGGTGCAGGAAGATGTGCTAAAGTCCAAGTGACTGGAGATGTAACACATTATTATAGAAATTGAAATAAATAATATTTTTGTCTTTACTAATGTCTTTCATTTCAAAACCATATTTAATATTTATTCTGATCTGTTTATACATTGAACATGGAGGTACGCTTCACTAACCGGGGGCCATAGAGTTGGAACAATGTGATGCAATATACTCTGAGCTGTGACGCATCACGAGGCATCTGGCGCCGTGCCAAAGCTGAATCGCGGACGCGCGCGGTCTAGAGATCCTACCGCGCGCGTCCGGGATTCGCCGCCTCCGGCACCGCCGTCGCTCAAGGTCACGAGCTTCGCGTGTATATAAGTAGTTACAGTCAAAGCCGACGTTAGTCGGCGAGCAGCTGCGCGTGCAACTGCATGTTTTGAGATGCCTCGCTACAGCAGAAGATATCGACGTTCGCGTCAAACTGTTTACAAGGCCATAGAAGATCTGGAAGTGAGAGTTGCTAACAAAGGATCACAAGTTATTTTGCAAGGTCCGTCAGTGTTTTGTGGGTGTACTATTAATTTTACACTTACGCAATTAGACGCAGCTCAAGCTGGTAATGGTTGGATTACAGTTGCTGTTGTTCATTTTGATGGTAATAAAGTGAAAAATGTTACTGGTTTGGAAGCATTTAATGCAAGAGATGTAATATCTTACCGTACTTTTCATGTTGGAGAAGTGTATAATAGAGATTTGGGACTGTCATACTTTGTATCTAACCAGTCATTTTATTTAAGAACAAGAAATCATCGTAAAATAAGTGAACAAGAGAGTGTGTGTATATGGATGAAAGGTGCAGGAAGATGTGCTAAAGTCCAAGTGACTGGAGATGTAACACATTATTATAGAAATTGAAATAAATAATATTTTTGTCTTTACTAATGTCTTTCATTTCAAAACCATATTTAATATTTATTCTGATCTGTTTATACATTGAACATGGAGGTACGCTTCACTAACCGGGGGCCATAGAGTTGGAACAATGTGATGCAATATACTCTGAGCTGTGACGCATCACGAGGCATCTGGCGCCGTGCCAAAGCTGAATCGAGATTAATTTCTGTGTGGTGCCGCACAAGATACGATCCATTTATCTTCGAACAACAACCGGCGTCGGGTAAACCATTTCGAAACATACTGGAAACTTGGTTGTTACCCCAGCTGAATACCAGTTAGGATGATTGCATTTTGCTCCGCCCCATTTTTAAGGAATGTACGAAAGCTTTTCGGAAAGCAAGATCCGATCAGTCGCGAAGTGGAAAACACTGTGAAAATCAAAAATGTTTTATTTGCAGCAGTGAGCTAGACATTCCAGCTACTTCTCCACAAAAGCACCGTTCCCACTTACACATTATCGTAGCTTTGTACCAGCTTTCCAATGCCCTTGTCACGGAAGGCAGCCGCCTGTGCTTTCCGACAAATTTCTACACTGGTCTACAGCTCGTTTGTCTCTGCCAGAATGTTGTCTTCATAGCCAGCGATTCATGATCAGAAACGAAGCTCAGTGGGAGCAAATTAAGGGCTGTACTGTGGGTAATCAAACACTTTCCATCGGAAACGCTGCAGGAGCATCTTCACTGCCCCTGCAGAGTGCGGGCGAGAATTGTCATGAAAAAAAAAAAAAAAACACTGACTGTTATGTTATGCTGGATGGATGATATCTATCGGGCGAAATCTCTCACCGGATCTTCACACTTGGCTGGAGACACTATTTTCTAGGCATCTTTACGTGCTTACAGTGGAGCCAAAGCTGAAAAGCCTGATAGGGCATGATCGACAGGCATACTAGAGACACCGACCAACACATTTGTTAAAAGTTTCATCAGACTTACATAGTCGTTTTTATTTCGCGACCGATTGGCCCTTACTTTCTGAATGTTCCCCGTACTTATTCGCGTTACTTACCAACGCTGGATTGGACGCGCAGGAACAGGAGACAGCAGCTATCTCCACTGGCCACCCTGTTCGTTGAATTTAATACCTGTGATTTATTTTTGTCGGGGTTTGTGAAATACAGAGTTTATGCACTCCCAATGCCCGTGTTCCTTGAGGAAGGGTGAGATCGGGTAAAGTCTGCATCGTGGACCATCACGGAGGACATGCTGCACCGAGTATGGGAAGTATTTGATTAACTTTTAGATGTGTGTTGCGTGACAAACTGTGCAAAAATTGAACGATTATGATTAATGCATCAGAAACTTAGACAGTGGAAGCAGATTATGCTGTAAGTTTCGCCAGTTTAAGTAATAAATCCATTTAGCATGAATTTTGTAAATCCCACCGTTCATTTATAAACACCCTGTATTTTCAGTACTTCGGTATAAGGAAGCGGTGAGCTCCAGTGTATCGACACAGGTCAATAATTATTCGTTTTAATGTACCAACTCGTAACAGACCTACACAGGGTTATTCATAAGTATCGCTCAAGGTCGCGCGGGGTAGCCGTGCGGTCTGAGGCTTCTTTGCAAGATCCGCGCGGCTCCCCCGTCGGAAAAAAATGCTCAGATGTGTGTGAAATGTTATGGGACTTAACTGCTAAGGTCATCAGTCCTCAAGCTTACACACTACTTAACCTAAATTATCCTAAGGACAAACACACACACCCATGCCAGAGGGAGGACTCGAACCTCCGCCGAGATCAGCCGCACAGTCCATGACTGCAGCGCTTGAGACCGCTCGGCTAATCCCGCGCGGCTCCTCCGTCGGAGGTTCGAGTCTTCCCTCGGGCATGATTGTGTATGTTGTCATTAGCGTAATTTAGCTTAGGTTAAGCGGTGTGTAAGCTTAGGGAGCGATGACCTCAGCGGTTTGGTCCCATAAGACCTTACCACAAATTTCAAAAAATCTCCCAGGTTTCAAAAGACGACTGTGCGAAAACTACGAGACGTACAAAACGATGACACATATCAGTGGACCGAGTATTTCTTCATGTACTGACTGGTAACACGCGCCTTGGCGTAGCTGGACTAGTGGCAGGCCTGTCAGAAGATGTAATCACCCACTCCCCGTCGCATCGAATATGTTCGCGCCTGCAGAAGACAACACAATGAACAGATTTCCCAAGCGTGCTGTGGTCGCGTCTTCCGGGCACAATTCGTGTCAGGAACTTCACTTCATTGTCCGTACTGCATTGACGTTGTCCCGCTACGAACAGTGCCGCTCCGGGTAGCCGCGCTGTCTACGGCGCGTGCCCACGGTTCGCGCGGCTGCCGCCCCCCGCCCCCCCCCCCCTCATCCTCTTCCACGTCAGAGGTTCGAGTCCTCCCTCGGGCATGGGTGTGTGTCTTGTCCTTACCGTCAGTCAGTTTAGGTTAAATTAATTAGTGTGTAAGCCTAGGGGCCGATGACCTCATCAGTTACATCCTATAGGAACTTAACTACAAATACCGTTTACGACGAGCAGTGCCCATGTTAATGCACCTGTAATGTGAGTTAAGAAGTTAGAGACCCGCTGTATCCAAGATAGAGTTCAATTTTCTGTACATATTGTAGAGTTCGCGCAGTCGTGTTCCGAGACCTTAGATTTAGATAGATGCGTAACAGTGAAACTGCCTGATACGTGCGATCAGCAAAGTGTACGCCGCAAAACACAGAGCAGTGCAACGACATTCAGATGTAACACTAATGTGCTGTGGTTGGTGCAGCTGTGAGAATAGATCACCATAGAGGTCTTTCACTACATTCGGTAAATCCATGCAGATAGTGAAAATTGGCAAACTGTACACCTGCATCACGTTACTGAATTTGTAACAGTGGCGAGACGGAACGTAGCAGTACTGAATACTGGAAAGAACTAAAAGTAAAGCAAATACCTTGAGAGAAGGGAACAAGTTAGTATGCAGACAAGACACAAAGAGCACTGTTGTCCACATATTTTCAGTAGAATACAGATAAAGTGAGTTCAGAAACTATAAAGAGCCACTGGTGACCACGGCCAATTGTACCAAAATTCCACACAGTATAATCCGAAATTTTCCTGGTGGCATTGTGGTTCGCCCAGTATTTTTCCAAAGTATATTCATGAAGATAGTATTTTTTCATAAATACTTTAGAAACTAGCACACGTCGAACCACGCAAAGACCACCACGCAACGAGATCGGCGCACTGTCAGGACCAGTACATGTACCGTGTATCCTGTAGAGACCTGCTGCGGTACGGATAACACGTGCATTATATTGTGGGAGTGAAATGGCGGGGCAACTGGAAACGTACCACACAGCTGAAATATGCGGACCATACAATTCTTGTCTAAACTGCACACAGATTCACCGTGAAATTCTGCCATTATATGGATTAAATGAGGTGTCGTGTCAGGCGGAGTGAAATGGTGCCAACAATTTGACCAAGGTCTCACGGACCAGGGCGATGCTGATCTGCCATACAGCACAGATATTGTACCATGTTATTTCCACCTTTCTTGCAAGCTGAAAGAACATCTGGAGGGAAAGAGATTTTTCCAACGACGCGGTCGTCCACATAGTGGTTCTCGAATGACCGGTCGTCGAGGAACCGAACGGCAGGCAGAACGTTCAGATAGTTATTTACCGAGACATGGCGACTTTGTTAAAAAATAGTGTCATACACCACACTGATGCGTATCGCAAAAATTCAGTAAAAATGACTTGGCCCGTTATGACAATGTGTGACGTACTTTTTGATGACGCATATTAGGCTGGCGGATGGTGTGCTAGGTTATGATGCTATAGGTAGCGGTTTCAATCCCAGATCGGGTATCGGAGATGGTGTTGGGGGGGGGGGGGAGGAGGGATTTTGCCGCGTTACAGTCCCTCTAGGATCATCTCAGGTTCACTCAGCATGCTGTCAAATGAGTTCCAGGAATCTTTCCCGGAGGTGAAATGCGACTAGAGCAATGGTCCCACCACCCACCCCTGCTACTGCTGCGGTGAAGGAAGGCTGCACTCGATCTGCAGTCCGGACAATGGACCGATCACAGCCTTGCACCACAGACCTTTTAATAACTCTGTACAGATTGGTGAACGTGATAACCTACTGAAGAATTTCTGCTCGCTTAACATCTAAAAATATTTATATTTTGAAAGGGGTGCTTTAATATATCATAGCTGGTTTCCCAAAATCTCTACAGGTACAGCGTGGCCAAGATTCTTCTCCATCTGTCCCCTAATGCGATCTTGAATTCCGTCTCTAGTGACTTCCTTGTTGATAGGACGTTGAAATTCTCTTTCCTTAACCAATATCTACAACGTCTGCTGAAAATGATACTGGGATTCGAATGATCTGCGGATAAGAATGAAAGCAGAGTATGCAAGAGCCAGCTATTATTATCGTCGGCGTGGAATATAAATATTAATATCGCAAGCTCCATTCGTAGTCGGTCGTAAACGCTTACTGCGACAGCGACAAAAGCCCTCACTCGAGTGCCCGTATAAGAACTAGTTAGTTGGAAACACAAGCTGTATGTGGTTTCTCACACCTAAGACGATTAACTTCTTTGACAGTATTGATATTTTTGTGACTTGTTCTGTGTTCTGTTTCCCAACACTATACCAGCTGATGTTGGCAAGTTCTTGACACGATTTAAAAATGGACTTCACGATCTAAACTGGTCAGCCATAAAGAATACATAAAACTCAAATTTTTCCAAGAAAATGGAAAACATCGGCACAACTACGGTTTTAACCTCTATGGACTATAAAAAGTGATGAATCTAACGAATTTCATTCAATATTGAACAAACGTCAACTATGAGTGAATATAAACTCCGCAGAAATACATTCAGCGGTGTTATAAATCATTTGATATTATCGTTTGTAGTATTGAGTGTCGTAGTAAAACGTGTAAAATAATATTTAGTCGTTAATTAAACTTGTATGAATAATCCAAGAACGTTTGATCAAAACACGTATAGTCATTTCACAATACTGGTCAAGATATTAACTCTGCTGGTTGTTCCATTACAGTGGTTGATTAAAACATCGATCCCAGTCATCACAGGAGATTGCACATGCTCCAGGTTTCCATTAGACCGAGAAACATTTAGACTACCACAATACAAACAACGAGATGCATACAAGTTTAGAATCACATTTTATAATTTTTCAACATCAACCCTTAAGAAACATAAAGTCAGCGTCATTAATGTAACCAAACACGTAATGGAAAAAGGTCGCTTCAACAACTCGGTAGTTTTCAAGCATTATGGTGAGTTTTATCATGGCTTGAAAACAGTACCACAAAACATCATGAATAAATAATTCATGTTCACCACTATTATAAACAGAAAAGCTTCCCTAAGACTGCCTTCGAAGACATTTGCTAGCCGTCTCCATTCACTTACTTCGAAATTGCAACTAGTTGATTACTTGCCGTCAATGTATAACACTTTAGCGTTTGCCGCTGGTACGCTGATCTAATCACTGAAATGGGTGGGCAATAAAGCGTCAATCCAACTAAAGTCGACGGCTTTAGTATACATTGGACGAATACTATCACAATTACTTTTATGAGTGAGTGTAAATGATAATTAATGGAAGGCTGTCAAGCAAATGAAGTGCAGCCACACGTTTGTCCTCATTTTATTTTTACTTCTGACGACTGTTTTCTCTCGCAATGCCATACAAACGTAGGTGCAAGCGCTCAGTTGTTCGTAAAAATTTTTTGACGACCATTCTTTTGGTTTCACAAACAGAGTTAGCACTCTACTTTTTGTTATGTGTAGGAACACCGACGTTATGGACAGTACTGCCTTGCAGAAGAATTTCCTGGGAATGGGTTATCAAGTGGTGCAGCGAGAGAATGGGTGGATTCTCCTATATTTCTTGCGCTTCTAATTTAAAACCACCTATGCCAATATCCAGTAAACTCCTTAGGTTCGTTGCTAAATTTCTTATCCTCGGTTTATGCAGTTTATGAAGACGAGTGGCATTAATCGCTTTGTTGGGATAGGGAGCCTATTTTGCAGCTAATCCGTGTTTGGGAATGAATTTTTTTTTTTTTTTTTTTGCTGCGCGCACATACACACACACACACACACACACACACACACACACACACACATAATATATGTGATTCTTCAGGTTCTCCCGGCGTATTTGTTGCTCGAACATGTCTGATCGCCGAAATATTGTGCCCGTTGGACACTATGAACCGGCAGTATAGCCGTGGACTGTTCGACCACACATTATATATGTTTTAATATTACTTGCCCACGAATGTTAAGACATCACAATGTCCTGCCGAGACTACTGGTTTTGAACAATCATAAATTTTGATTATATGACACTGGGAGAGGAAAATATCTCATGGATTCTCTATGGTAATTGTTCCTAACGACGAAAGACAGCGATAGACTAGTAAATTATTTACGCTCACGAAGACTTTCGCGACGTAGCTTTTTGGATAACAGTTCTATGTTTATATGCCGAGACTGATTCCCAAGTTAACGGTTATTGCCTCCATCCGTATGTTGTACGGAGAGAATGGTTTTTCATAAAACGGAAAATTATATGCGGCAAGCCTGCCTACGGGCGTCTTCTGTTTTATTACGAAACCATCGGCCCATTTTTGAACTATAATGTTAAGAAGTGGGAAAGTTAAACATAACACGTGTCACCTGAAGTCAAATATGACTTAATATACACTCCTGGAAATGGAAAAAAGAACACATTGACACCGGTGTGTCAGACCCACCATACTTGCTCCGGACACTGCGAGAGGGCTGTACAAGCAATGATCACACGCACGGCACAGCGGACACACCAGGAACCGCGGTGTTGGCCGTCGAATGGCGCTAGCTGCGCAGCATTTGTGCACCGCCGCCGTCAGTGTCAGCCAGTTTGCCGTGGCATACGGAGCTCCATCGCAGTCTTTAACACTGGTAGCATGCCGCGACCATGTGGACGTGAACCGTATGTGCAGTTGACGGACTTTGAGCGAGGGCGTATAGTGGGCATGCGGGAGGCCGGGTCGACGTACCGCCGAATTGCTCAACACGTGGGGCGTGAGGTCTCCACAGTACATCGATGTTGTCGCCAGTGGTCGGCGGAAGGTGCACGTGCCCGTCGACCTGGGACCGGACCGCAGCGACGCACGGATGCACGCCAAGACCGTAGGATCCTACGCAGTGCCGTAGGGGACCGCACCGCCACTTCCCAGCAAATTAGGGACACTGTTGCTCCTGGGGTATCGGCGAGGACCATTCGCAACCGTCTCCATGAAGCTGGGCTACGGTCCCGCACACCGTTAGGCCGTCTTCCGCTCACGCCCCAACATCGTGCAGCCCGCCTCCAGTGGTGTCGCGACAGGCGTGAATGGAGGGACGAATGGAGACGTGTCGTCTTCAGCGATGAGAGTCGCTTCTGCCTTGGTGCCAATGATGGTCGTATGCGTGTTTGGCGCCGTGCAGGTGAGCGCCACAATCAGGACTGCATACGACCGAGGCACACAGGGCCAACACCCGGCATCATGGTGTGGGGAGCGATCTCCTACACTGGCCGTACACCACTGGTGATCGTCGAGGGGACACTGAATAGTGCACGGTACATCCAAACCGTCATCGAACCCATCGTTCTACCATTCCTAGACCGGCAAGGGAACTTGCTGTTCCAACAGGACAATGCACGTCCGCATGTATCCCGTGCCACCCAACGTGCTCTAGAAGGTGTAAGTCAACTACCCTGGCCAGCAAGATCTCCGGATCTGTCCCCCATTGAGCATGTTTGGGACAGGATGAAGCGTCGTCTCACGCGGTCTGCACGTCCAGCACGAACGCTGGTCCAACTGAGGCGCCAGGTGGAAATGGCATGGCAAGCCGTTCCACAGGACTACATCCAGCATCTCTACGATCGTCTCCATGGGAGAATAGCAGCCTGCATTGCTGCGAAAGGTGGATATACACTGTACTAGTGCCAACATTGTGCATGCTCTGTTGCCTGTGTCTATGTGCCTGTGGTTCTGTCAGTGTGACCATGCGATGTATCTGACCCCAGGAATGTGTCAATAAAGTTTCCCCTTCCTGGGACAATGAATTCACGGTGTTCTTATTTCAATTTCCAGGAGTGTAGTATGTCTTATATTTAATTCGCGGATCTAAACAGATTTTAAAGTATAACTATGAAAATAATTTGTTGATAACACCTAAATCAATCATGAACGGCTGCGACGATTATCGACAATATTTTTTTTAAAATGAAAACCAGAGCATTAATGTAGTCTCCAGATAAGTAATATCTGTTTATCTCAAATTATTATCTTACTATATTTTCAATACAAGAATATTTCATTATGATAAAAATCTGAAGTTATATAACGATTTTTCTTGAATACACACTTTGTTTACTCACTGTTCTCCAAACACCTGAAGTCCTACCGCTTCAGCACGTACCTGTAACAGAACAAATTATTCGCTTCTGTTAATAGGCTATTTTGTTTGCATGAATATAAGAATATGAAATAACGTATAAATAACATTATTGTGTATGATTTCTTGTTTTATTTAATGTTTATCTGGAGGGTAATGAAACAAAATAAATGCTGTGAATGGAGGGGTAATTAGAATTCTCTGCTCCTGACTAATAAAATAACGCCGGAAATTAAAGCTAAAACTTGCTATCTGCTTGTGGAACGGAGCAACATTGTATGAATCTTAAAGGAATCGATTTATACTAAAATACACGTTTAATTATTTAAGTTAGTTCTTGATGTGTACATTGCTTCTGGCTGACTAGTTAAAACGGTTTTCATTCGAAATTTAGGAATTCATGATTCCTCCAAGCTCCTTCATCACAATAGAATCGGTTCTCCCCTACCTCATGAGAAGAACCAATACAAGAAACCGTAGCTACCCGTTCACCGTTCACTATGAAATCCTTAAAGTTTACAACAACTTTGCCAGTGTCTGCACCAAAGTATCTGGACATCCGTATGTAAGACGGAATTCAGCTCTGAGCCCTAGATGTTTCAAGAGGCGAACCAGACCGTACTGAAGGGTCGATGAGGGGGGGGGGGGGTCTTGCCAGTACTACACTCGTTCGTCCTCTGTTAGAATGTTGCTGCGCGGTGTGGGATCCTTACCAGGTGGGATTGACGGAGGAATGGTTCAAATGGCTCTGAGCACTATGGGACTCAACTGCTGTGGTCATAAGTCCCCTAGAACTTAGAACTACCTAAACCTAACTAACCTAAGGACAGCACACAACACCCAGCCATCACGAGGCAGAGAAAATCGCTGACCCCGCCAAATTGACGGAGGACATCGAATGGGTGCAAAAAAGGGCAGCTCGTTTTGTATTATCACGTAATAGGGGAGAGAGTGTGGCAGATATGATACGAGAGTTGGGATGGAAGTCATTAAAGCAAAGAAGTATTTCGTCGCGGCAAGATCTATTTACGAAATTTCAATCACCAACTTTCTCTTCCGAATGCGAAAATATTTTGTTGAGCCCAACCTATATAGGTAGGAATGATCATCAAAATAACATAGGAGAAATTAGAGCTCCAACAGAAAGGTTTAGGTGTTCGTTTTTCCCGCGCGCTGTTCGAGAGTGGAATGGTAGAGAGATAGTATTATTGTGGTTCGATGAACCCACTGCCAAGCACTTAAATGTGAATTGCAGAGTAGTCATGTAGATGTAGATGTAGATGTAGATGTATTCACCAAGCGCTATGGGATTGAACGTCTGAGGTCATCAGTCCCCTAGAACGTAGAACTACTGAAACCTAACAACTCACACACGTCCATGCCCGAGGCAGGATTCTAACCTGCGACCGTAGCGGCAGCGCGGTTCCAGACTGAAGCGCCTATAACCGCTAGGCCACACCTGCAGGCGAACAGGTCCATCTAAAGAGCTCAGTGGCTCCATAAGTGGAGCAGTCACAGGATGTCAGTCTAATAACATATCCACTAGGACATTTTAATCCTACTAAAGCTATCTAGGTTGACCGGTGATGATGCGATTTTAAAGACAAAACGTGAAGGAGCATTTGAACTGGCGAGCATTGCGGAGGGAGCCTGTAAAAATACGCATGAAATCAGTGGAAGGAATCACTCGTCAGTTTCAGAGTACTACCAGCAGGTAGCATGATTACTTCGCGTAGGGAGTTAAAAAGAACAGAGTAAAACGGCAGGGTAGCTCCTCATATGCCAAACAGTTCTGTAGTCAATGATAAGTGAGACTTTAGTGATGCAAAGAGGACCGCTAATGGACACTGAATGACTGAAAACGACAGATTTGTAGTTATGATTCACGCTGTGCCCCGCGGCAATCCTACGGAAGAGTTTGGGTAGGCGAATGTCTGGAGAGCGTTACCTGACAAGTTGTGTCCCCCAGACACACTAACTGTGGACGGAGATGAATACGTTTCATCTCACACTATTGTTTACTGCGTACAGTAGAGGAACAGTTCGGAGGCGATGATTCTAACAGCTTGACAGTTCACCCTGTCGCGAAGCATCATTTGTGAGGCACTGGTTTGTCGACGATAATATTCCGTAAATGGACTGGCATGCCCAGAGTTCCGACCTGAAACTTTGTTACGAATTAGAACGTCGAAATTGCTACACACCCCAGCGTCCAGAATAATTTCCTCCTCCGGTTACGGCTCTTAAGATGTGGACTGTCATTCCTCAACAGGCATTTGTCCATCTCATTGTAAATGCCCTCAGAGTTCAACTCGTGCTTAACGGGAAGGATACACATACCACATATTAATATCGACTAATTGGTGTCCCAATACCTGTGATCAGATAGTTCATTTTGAATTTATTCGTTCAAATGGCTCTGAGCACTATGGGACTTATCTTCTGAGGTCATCAGTCCCCTAGAACTTAGAACTACTTCAACCTAACTAACCTAAGGACATCACACACATCCATGCCCGAGGCAGGATTCGAACCTGCGACCGTAGCGGTCTCGCGGTACCAGACTGTAGCGCCTAGAACCGCTCGGCCACTCCGGCCGGCTTTGAATTTATTCGTCATTCTTAATTATGTAACCATGTTTATCTATGCATCGGACGAAATGCCTGTCGTTAATTAACCTCCAACTGTGATGCTACTGCATATGCTGCAGATTTGAGGATGATTTTTCAATGACGTTCAATGTTCGTACAATTAATACTCTCTGTACGTAATAAACACCTCTCACCACCTCACATGTACGAGGGCGAGTCAAATGAAAACCTTAAATTTATAACAACAATTAGAAATTTCGCGCCGTTTTTCTGTAAGTTGGTAAGCGTGCTACAAACAGCGTAGAGAATGGCCAGTAGGTCGCAGCATAGTGCACATGCACACATAACGTCGCAGTATCAGTATAAAGATGGCCGCCCACTTGCGACTTGCACGAGGGAAGAGCACCGTTCTGTTATTCGGTTTTTGCGTAGTGAAGGTATGATACCTATTGAAATTCATCGACGAAAGAAGATTCAGTTCGGTGATGCATGTTTGTCACAGCAGCAAGTCTACGAATGAAGTAGGAAGTTCGCAAATGGTGTGACTTCAGTGGAAGACGCTCCCCGTCCAGGTCAGGCACAAAGAGTTGTGAATCCACAGAACATTGCAGCAGTTGAAGCCATAGTAGAGGAAATCCGCCGAGTGACACTGAATTACATTGCAGCATGTTTACAGATTAGTCATGGGTCAGCACACCACATTGTGCATGATGTGCTCCAGTTTCATAAAGTGTCTGCAAGATTAGTGCCACGGCAGCTGACTCCTGAAATGAGAGAACGACGTGTTGATGCTTGTGAAGAACGTCTTCGGCGCTTTGAACAAGAAGGTGATGGCTTCCTTGCTAGAATCGTTACTGGGGACGAAACCTGGATTCACTTCCACCAACCGGAAACGAAGAGAGCGAGAAAGGAATGGCGCCATTCCTCATCACCAAGTGATTTCCATATGTTTGGACCACTCAGAGACTCAATGGGAGGAAAGTACTTCCGTTCTGATGGAGAGGTACACCAGGCGGTGCTTGAGTGGTTGCGCGGACCACCAAAAGAATTTTTTTCTAAAGTAATTTATACACTTTGTCAGCGCTGGAGGATTTCAATTCAGCGTGAGGGAGATTATGTTGAAAAGTTATACAGCTTTGTACCACTTCTGCACAGTAAATAATATTTAAAAAAAATAATTAAGGTTTTTATTTGACTCACTCTCCTATCGGAAAATTTTAGTAAACTACCAATTTATTTGGTAAATCTTCGTTATTTTCCTTGCTATTGGACATATTGTTATAACAATTTGGTAACGGTTAGTATGTCAGATATGATGCAGATTATCATTAGGATTAGCCCATTACTAGTATAAAAATGTTATTAATATTATTGTTCAGTTTTAGTCCACAAATGTGACATTACTTAACATTTTTGAAGCAGTAATAAGTTTTGACTAGATAATTACAGAAATACGAAACTGACCGAATTTGGCATCCTTGTTGCAAAAGGAATGGTAACGGCCTTGCCGCAGTGGTAAATCCAGTTCCCTTTACATCACAGAAAGTTAAGCACTGTTGGGCTGGGATAGCATTTGGGTGGGTGACCGTCCGAGTCTGACAAGTGCTGTTGACGAGAGGGGTGCCCTCCGCCCTTTGAGGCCAGTTCAGCAGTGACCTCACTGAGTAGTAGCGGGTCCGGTCATGAAAACCCACAACGGCCATAAGAGCGGTGTGTTGACCACATGTCCCTCGACATTTGCATCTCGTAACACATATTGTCTGAGGATGACACGGCGGCTGGTCGGTACCTTCAGACGGATTTCAGTTTTAGTTTAGTCTGGTGTAAGAGAAAAGATGAGCTCAATTGTAATCTGCCATCGAAACGTTTCTTCAAACGTGTTGGTTCAAATGGCTCTGAGCACTATGGGACTTAACATCTATGGTCATCAGTCCCCTAGAACTTAGAACTACTTAAACCTAACTAACCTAAGGACAGCACACAACACCCAGCCATCACGAGGCAGAGAAAATCCCTGACCCCGCCGGGAATCGAACCCGGGAACCCGGGCGTGGGAAGCGAGAACGCTACCGCACGACCACGAGATGCGGGCTTCAAACGTGTGTTGAACGTAAATAAAGAAAGAAACCTTGTTGCAATATTATTAGGATAATAGTTTATAGAAAACATGTTAGTGTTTTCAAAACCGTTTCACGTACGTCTCTAGCCGGCCTCGGTGGACGTGCGGTTCTAGGCGCTCCAGTCCGGAGCCGCGCTGCTGCTGCGGTCGCAGGTTCGAATCCTGCCTCGGGCATGGGTGTGTGTGATGTCTTAGGTTAGTTAGGTTTAAGTAGTTCTAAGTTCTAGGGGACTGATGACCACAGCAGTTGAGTCCCATAGTGCTCAGAGCCATTTGAACGCACGTCTCTGGTTGCAATTTACAGCTTTTAACCTCGTCTTGGGACGAACTAGACGCAAAAGCACAAATAGATGTACGAATAAATATAAAATTTAACCGCACGAATACCTTTTCTGCCTGCTACAGGTACTACTGTTGTATCGCACAGTTCTGAAACGACTTTGAAATACGTGTATCAGTCACGCTAGAGCAAGTAAATTCAATTATTACATTTTGGAACAGGTGAAAGCGTTATCCTTTAATTAATGTAGTAGACTGTAGTAGTAAAGTTTGCCTTAAAATGTCCTATTCGATGTTGAACATCGTGTGTTATAGTTAATATATTTAATCCAAAACGGTAGTTTTGGTGATGAGCAAAGTGTGCATAAGTAAACGTTTGCCTGCACAGTAAATTGGACGTAGTCATCACAGAACACAAAAATTATGTCGAACAATTAATACGAAACCATATGTAGCACTGACGTTTCATTCATCCATTGCCTTGTAAGCGGTCTGCAGGTGTTTGACATTAAGTGCAGTTCTGACCTGAGTAATTTCCGAAGGTAAAAGGTAATTTTAACCCAACATTAAATTAATTTTCAACCAACAAAGACGTGATAAGCCATCCAAAAGGGGTCCGTACAGCGATAAATCTAGAAGTATCTCAACATGTAGTATCCTCTGCCCAAAAAGGTACTACAAGCTTACCGAACAAAAAAACAGTCTACCGACAGTCACACACATATGAATCGTACAACCTTTACAGATGGAGCAGCGATCGAGTCACGTGCTTAACCCTGCGTCAACTGCTTTTACATGAGCATAACGCAGTAGCGATCTTATTGTTTCAAGCAGAAGTTGTACGTAAGTATGGATAACTGTAGAGACGTGACAGAATGGCAAAGAGAGGCAATTACGTTTGGCCGTGCCCGCGAAGCTATTGGGTTCTCTTGGTGTTTCGTGACGGACTGTTCAACGTGTCTACAAACTATAACACATGTGACCACTAAACACGATGTCAGAATTGAGGTCGGAGAAAGATCTTTATTAAGAGCGAACTGAATCAAAATCGCTTCCAAACCCGAGAGGAATTGCTGCAGGCTCTGTATGAAGGTCCATCCTAACTCGTTAACGAGAGAATACTGCGCCGGGAACTGCGTGCAATGAATATTTGGAGACAGTCATTGCTTACACAAGCACTTGCACTGAGGCGAAGAAAGTCGTGGGATAACTCCTAATGTAGTGTCGGACCTCGTTTTTCCCGACGAAGTGCAGAAACTCGATGAAGCATGGACTTAACAAGCCAATGATAGTCCCCTGCAGAAATAATGAGCAATGATACCTCTACAGCCGCCCATAACTACGAAAATATTGTCCGTTCCGGATTCTGTGCATGAACTGAGGTCTCTATGATGTGCCAGAAATGTTGGATGTAATTCAAGTCGAGAGATATGAATGGACAAATCTTTCGCTGGAATTGTGCAAAATGCTCTTCAAACCAGTCGCCAGCATCTACGGCAATAATAAACAATTTCAGCTGTATTTAATCTTCAATCAGTACGACGATGACAGGGATGTGGATGTCGCAGTGAATGATGCTGTAAGTCAAAGTGATTTCTCTAGAGTCTAGAACAAGTTTCTACCAACGGGATCAGTTGACGATCAGGATCAGTTGAGGGTCGTCAGAGAAGTGGCCATGGGGAAAAAAAGAAAAAAAAACGTGTGTAGGACCGAGGTCTGCTTGTAATAGACAGTAGGTAATGTCTACACATTGCTACGTATCTACAGCGGCAGTTGCGAACAGTTCCAGAATTGCAGACGTCAACACAAATGATACGAAATAGGCTCCAGGGATTACGTGCCAAAAGATCTCTCATGGCTTCTTCTGTAAATCGTGTTTGGAGAGGGACACGTATCGCATGGGCATGAAACCACAGTAGGCTAGATAGTCCATGTTTGCGACTGCATATAAATCAGAGAAGTGGACCCATCCATTATATTGGGATCAGGATGTCTTATTCTATGACATACCGCCTTTTAGCGTGTTTTGTTCTGACGGACAACAAATGTTGGGTACAATGTCCTGAGCTTTCCATCTCTAATGTTTTAATTATACTTTCACCTGAAGATTTATCTTTTAGTGTCATGATACTCGTAGTGACCACATAATCCCAATAATAAAGGACTAAATACAGTTGAAGCGATTTATTAATACCCAAGATGACTAGTCATAGCCGTGGTTACCTTACCCACAAAGCTGTCTGCAATCGCCAGCAAATGTGTGCCAGTGACATGGTGCATTGTCATCCAATCCGTCGTCGTTCTACATGTCCTTAACGGCAGCTAATGGATTCCTAGTAACCGAGCATCGAGCATAACCACTTCCAGTGGTTCAGTTGGACTAGAAGGACACAGTGTACTCCTCCTAAACAGAACACACATCACTATTGAACCGCCACGAGCTTGCAGAGAGACTTGTAGACAACTCGGTTCCATGGATTCGTGGGTCCTGCACCATACTCTAACCCCACCATCAGCTCGCACCAACCGAATCCGCCAATCATTTGATCGGACCACTGTTTCCCAGTCGTCTAGGGTCCAAACACTATGGTCACGAACCTGGGCGACGTTCTGCTGTCAGCCAAGTCACTCGCGTCGGCCGTCTGCTACTATAGCTCAAATGACAGCCCCATCAATATACTGGCCTTACTTGAGCGATAATACCATAATCTATGTTTAAGCATATCGCCATCCCACGACTTTTATCACTTCGCAGCAAGAGACGCGCCACACAGAGACGGGAGGGGAATGGCGAGAGGAGCAGAGGCGTCCACGTGTGAACCGCCATCTCAGAGAGACGCACCCATGTATGTGTGTGTAGGGGGGGGGGGGGGGGTGAGAGTCAGAGGACGGATGCGGGCTGTGCGAGAAGCGGCCGTAAGCCCGTAGGGGCACAAAGCCGCTAGCTGTCCGTGTCAGCAGCAGCGTCGGCCAGAGCACCAGCATCGAGCCTCAAGCAGCCGGCGCGCCCTGCCGCTGTTGACGTATCTCCCCGCCATGGTCTGTGTGTTTAGCGCTCCAGGCCAAGGGCGACTACGTGACGAGCATCTCAATGGCCCTGCTTCATTTGGGTGAATTACTGATACCATTTGTGTTCTACTGATGACATTTCGTTACATATGACGATAGTCATAAAGTTGAAATAAACAGTTCACGTAGTATGCAAAAATGATGATTTCTCAAACTCGGAAACAACCCAGCGTCTTGGGTCCTCTGCTGTTCTTAATATATATTAATGACTTGCCATTCTATATTCACGAAGATGCAAAGCTGGTACTTTTTGCCGATGATACAAGTATAGCTATCACACCCAACAGACAAGGATTAACTGGTAAAATTGTAAACGGTGTTTTTCAGAAAATCATTAAGTGGTTCTCTGCAAATGGGCTCTCATTAAACTTTGACAAAACACAGTATATACAGTTCCACACAGTAAATGGAATGACACCATTAATAAATTGAGACTTCGATCAGAAATCGGTAGCTAAGGTAGAATATTCAAAATTTCTAGGTGTATGCATTGATGAGGGGTTGAACTGGCAAAAACACACTGAGGATCTGCTGAAACGTTTGAGTTCAGCTACTTATGCTATTAGGGTCATTGCAGATTTTGGCGATATAATCTGAGTATTAGCTTACCACGCCTATTTTCATTCTCTGCTTTCGTATGGTATCATATTCTGGGGTAACTCATCTATGAGTAAAAGAGTGTTCATTGCACAAAAGCGTGTAATCAGAATAACTGCTGGAGCTCATCCAACATCATCCTGCAGACACTTATTTAAAGAGCTAGAGATCTTCACTGTAGCCTCACAATATATATATACTTACTTATGAAATTTGTTATTAACAATCCAAACGAATTCAAAAGTAATAGCAGTGTACATGGCTACAACACTAGGAGAAAGGATGATCTTCACTACTCAAGGTTAAATCTAACTTTGCCTCAGAAGGGGGTAAATTATACTGCCACAAAAGTCTTTGGTCACTTACCTAATTGCATCAAAAATCTGACAGCCATATAGCATTTAAAAGGAAATTAAAAGAATTTCTCAATGGCAACTCCTTCTACTCATTAGAAGAATTTTTAGATATAGTAAGTGGGTATCCCCCCCCCCAAAAAAAAATTAAAAATATTGAGTGTCATGTAATACTTTGTGTAATTTAATATCTTGTACATACACCTGTTATTAACCTGACAGGTTCCACATCATTACGAAGTGTCGTATTCATGATCTATGGAACAAGTACTAATCTAATCTAATCCGTCAGAGAGACTGGACAAACCTTTACGTAGTGGTCAAAACAAATCTTGCGTATTGTCGAAATTTAATACTGAACGTTGTGCTCCAGAAATACGTTATGATACCAATATATTGGTGTGTTTCCTAGAGGATCTGGTCCATGTGGTAACCAATTGTCTTTTAAACATTGCATTACTTGCGCTGTGTGTCATTGCGAGAGTTGTGTTGCTTCAGAATAGTTCGGACAACAATAACGTACGATCAGAGGATCCGTACAGTCACTGTAATGGAACAGGGAATGATAGAACTGGATGTCGCAGCGAATGATGCTGTAAGTCAAAGTGATGTCTCTACAGTCTAGAACAAGTTTATACCAACAGGATCAGTTGAGGATCGTCAGAGAAGTGGCCGTGGAAGAAAAACGACATGTGTGTACAGCCGAGGTCTGCTTGTAACAGATAGGAGAAGAAGTCTGCACATTGCTACGCACCTACAGTGGCAGTTGGCAACAGTTCAGGAATTGCGGATGTCAACACAAACGATACGAAATAGGCTCCAGGGATTAGGTGCCAAAAGATCTCTCACGCCTTACCCTCTAATTCGTGTTGGGAGAGGGACACGTATCGCATGGGCACGAAACCACTGTAGACTAGAGAGCAGTGTGACGCAATACTGTCTTCTGATGGGACTCTTATTATTTTACACTCTGACAGTACCGATATTCGTGTGTGAAGGCAAGGGCAGCGTTTACACCCTAACTGTACCACAAACCGCCAGCCTTGCTACAGAGGTTCAGTCCTGTTTTGGGGTGAAAGCATGTATAGCCGCAGAACGCACCTTGTGTTAATTCATGGGATGATGAATGGCGTTAAAGATCCGGACAACGTCCTTGCACACTTTGTGATTCCATTTGGCGAATATATTGCAATGGAATTCGCGCTGATGGACGACAATGCACACCCCATCAGCACAATCTTGTGAATACCTTCGTAATGGAGCGTAGAATAAATCGTATGGGAAGGCATTGATATTCGCCAGATCTCAGTTGCATCGAGAACGCGTGGGCTACCCTAAGACAAGCGGTTTGCAATCGGCTTATTCAACTAGGTACTTTACTGGGCCTCAAAGAGGCCGCCATGGAAGAGTGGGACAATATTCCACAGTCTTTTATGCGGAAAGGTTGGTAAGAAGCCTGCCTAACCGCACTCAAAATAGTCTCCAGTTACGATAACGGCCTATTTGGCCATAAACCATGTGTTACGTGAGATGACAGTGAATGGAAATTTTAGTGTTTGACATGGAATATTTCTTAAAGTTTCATTTTCGGTATCTGTTTTTATTTATCAAGTGGAAATTTGTTTATTTTCCGTATTTTTGTTTCTTTACGGCTTCGGCTTTCCCTGATAGAACAATATAAATTTTGGTACCTATGAGTCCAGTATTGGCAATATAGCAATATGCAGCATTTATTGTGTTTCTCCATGTTACAGCAGAAATTTAAAATTTCTCGAAACTCATAAGCATTGGGCTCGTAAGCTGACATACTCAATCGAGAATAACTTTCTGATGCAATCGCAAATCGACTCACAATTTGATTGAGCTATGTATGCAAATGCATATCCTCATTGTATGACACTTACGTCCTACCTCCTCCACCACCGCTTACTGCTAATGCTATCTATTGCAAATCGGTTGAAGGAACATTGAAGATCTCATATGAGTATTACTGTTGTTATTATCATTATTAATAGACGAGAAGTCCCAGCACTGACTGCTCTTTTTTCCTATTTGTTTTATGAATACAAAGGTGTGGAATTAATTATCTCATTTGCATAATATTGGAAAGTATATTATTACGAACTAAGTTACTTCCTTTCGGATGCAAAGAATAATAACTTTTGTTGTTACTCCATTAAATTTAGCCGGCCGGAGTGGCCGTGCGGTTCTAGGCGCTACAGTCTGGAACCCAGCGACCGCTACGGTCGCAGGTTCGAATCCTGCCTCGGGCATGGATGTGTGTGATGTCCTTACGTTAGTTAGGTTTAATTAGTTCTAAGTTCTAGGCGACTGACGACCTCAGAAGTTAAGTCGCATAGTGCTCAGAGCCATTTGAAGCCATCCATTGAATTTAGAGCGTGCAGTTGCATAAGTCCCCTTTCTACTTCTACTATTTCGGCGTTATACTGTTCGCTCATCTTCAGAGTGTGCCGAAAGACTGTCGCTACAGCATACTCGCTTCATTGTTTTTAAACATGCGAATTGTGCCAGTGGGCATATGGCCACAAATATACAAGCTGCAGAGAACGGCGGCAAAGACGTATGCATGGACTGAATGTGCTACGTGGCCGATCAACACTGGAAGTCGATGTAATAACGAACTGCATTGAGGCGACGTTTTGCAAGTTTATTATTCCATGCGTTCCCTTACTGAAACAGGTATCACTATTAATTAAATTTTTGCTAAACGAATTTTAACTGTTTTTTTCTGCAACGACTTCCAGAATGGCGAAGTCTGCTTCGGAATTCCGACGATTTCAAACTGCATAGCTGACCGATGCCGATGGAGTGCGCTGACAGAGGCGATTCGTTGGGCTGCAAGAGCTGCGTGCATCTTTCATGGATAGTGCGAGTCGTCTGTACGAAGTACGAAAGACAACATTCGCATTGTAAAGTCCAACCTTCCGGAACGACAAGTCAAATTTAACCGAAACCCGAGTGCTGTTGCATGAAGTGGAGAGTGAAAAACTACTTTCCGTCTGGAGAGAATCCGTTCTTTTTCGACTATAGGCCCCTACATGTATCTCAAGAAAGCCATAGATAAATATCATTCTATGTCTTCTGCCGTATTAATGCCTTTCGGCAAAAATAGGACAGGAACTCATCAGAAGCAAGGAGAATGTGACCTCACCACTTGGGGAAGTGGTACAATTTCAATTACCGCTTTGGTATGGGAGGAGAAATCTCTAGGGACTGTCCTAAACCATTCGTATAAATCTTAACTTTAGTAGCAGAAAAGGGTGATGGTGGTCTTTTATCGATTCATTTTCACACCTACCTGCTACTTGTGCACGGAGGGATGCGACAAACGAAATACATGTGAATGAAATGGAAAAGATTCCCGCTAAAGCCCCTCACTGATTTGGAAACGCCCTAGGTGCCAATTGAGAATCTTTGTAGGGCATTTGGAAAATATCACATCCACCTATCCCTATCCACAGCTTCACACTAGCAGCTGCTCCACACTGTCACCTGCAGGCACGTGCTTCATCAGACGGGTGTGGAAAGGGTTGCCTATCTGGCGACTAGGTAGAGATCGGTAGAGCGCTGTCTCTCTACAGAGACATTATTTAAGTGCCTAACAATGGTGCTCAGGTGGCACCGACGGTGTTGTCGATCTCAGAGGTGTTGAAGGAACGCTTAGGCATTTGATTCGCGTGTGTTTCAGTGTCACATCCCCCTGTACAGTCGGTAGAGGATGGTGTGAAAAAGGAGGGATGAAAAAGAATTAATACCCTTTTTCTGCTTCAGTTTTTCAATATAAAGGGTGAGTCACTAACTGTCACCAAATACAACAACTCCGAA
This sequence comes from Schistocerca nitens, assembly GCF_023898315.1. NCBI lineage: Eukaryota > Metazoa > Arthropoda > Insecta > Orthoptera > Acrididae > Schistocerca > Schistocerca nitens. The sequence continues at coordinate 417,580,131 of NC_064617.1, read as the reverse complement.
AGTATGATAGAAGCTGAAAAGTTTGTGGGACAAAAGTTGCATGGGACAACGGGAGCCATAATAGGAGAGCTTCATTATTTGACTCTAAATTCGCCCATGGCAGATGATAAAATAAAATTTCTTTTGTAAGGCAACGAATACTGATCAGTTTGTCTCTTCAGACTCAATACATCCTCAGTCCCAAAAGACAACTTTCTTTCATTTAGCTGCTTGTCGCGCTGTAGTCACACCACTAGCAGCAGTTTAACTAAAGAGAGAAATTAATCGAAATAAAACCGTAGCCTTTAATAACGGATATGCCCCCTCATTACTGGAAAACAATTCGGAATGAAAATCAATGGTCTCACTACTCTAAGTACGATAACGTCTGAGTGAGGTTACTGACAGGAAAATGTATTCCAGTACCTTACTTAGGTAAAGTATCGTACAGGATTCAGCGTCCGTCAATTAAAAAATATATCTGCAAGGTTGTTTTCTCCACAAATAAAAGTTTACAAAAAAGTTTTACCCATAATTTTAAAACGTCGAATGACTCTTTACGAAGCACAGAAGTTTTGAAAATTACTTGCGATAGTTGCCCGGTGTTTTATGTCGGGTAAACTGGTAGGGCTTTTAACGTATGATGTAAGTAACACATTATATGACAGGAAGGTATTAATATTCCTACTTTCGCAGAGCATTTAACAAAACAGGACACAATCCAACAGTAGTAGACGAAATGCCGATTCTGCATAGAGAGAAGTAAGTGTGGAAACCAGTTGTGTTAGATGAACTTGAGATCTTTATACATATGGTCTCATCTTAAACGAACAGTTACCGTTATGAAAGAAAAGCTTGTTTAACGACTTCAAGCCCTTGTTCGCAACTTTGTGATACTTTCGTTAATTTTTCCGTTCACTTCCATTTCGGAACCTTTATTTCTACCTTTTCTTCATGGACTCTGTACTTCCGTTAGTGATTGTCTGCCACACAACACTGTATACCACAGTCCGTATCGCAGATTTGATGAGAAGCATATTTCCCCTTTTCTACTTGTTACAAGTTCTTGATAGCAAATCCTGCTACCGTACGTTCTTTTTTTTTCCAGCACGTGTTTGTAATTAATTATTTCATCCATTTTTGCTTCATGCCATCGTAGTCACTTTTATAAAAAATTATTTTATTCCTCTTGTATTTTTTGTGCATCCACTTTTTATACCATGTAAACTTTATTTCAAACATGTAAATATGTATCATGCTGATGTATTACCGTAACAGTTACCTATTTCATACAGCTGAGTGATTATCACGCTACCAGCGCCCAGTAAGTGGCGTGTTCTGTACTACGCTTATGCTGAGTGTTTGACACGTTTTCCTCGGCCACCGATATAAAACCCGCTCTGATTTCATCGATACACATTGCAGAGGTCTCAAAGGAAAGGGTTAAATGACAGCAAGAGGAGGCTGAGACGACTTTCCCATAGTGAGACACGTTCAAGATGGTGTCGCCAAGTCCGAGTTGGGCATCACGCTTTTTTATCGTTACAGAATAAGGTTGTACGCACCTTTGATCAAAATTTCACATTTCTACATTGATATGGGAGACAATTACAGCGTTTCAGAAAACTGATCCTTTGTGTTGTGCAGTGTAGAAAAACTTGATTTTTTCCACCTTGATGCGAAAGATACTTAAGAAGTCACACAATTTGAAAACAACCGTTTCACTCATATCTCCACACCACAATCACAATATCTACCACTGCAACACCACTACACTGCCTAACTGAGAAACCAAGGATAGCGTCAGGCTCAAAAACCAGTGATTTGCTATGGGAGTTTTTGAGGTATCTTTCACATCACTCACAATCATTTCAATTTCTGTCTACATTGATTCCTTTTGACCATCTAACACTTAAAACCACCACCTACCAATGCTTATATTATTTTCCTTATCTCACGACGACTTCTTTGCCGTGTCTCTGAGTACCTGTCATAATGCAGATGCAATTTTTCACATGTCGTAGCTGTTAGTTTCTCCGTGTTTGGATGATTCTGATTTCAAAACTGTTGTTCAGTTAATGAATAGCTAATCAGCGCTTAATTAGTACTTTATTGAGGGCATATACGATCGGATTTGGCCTTTATATTAGGACATTATCAAACGTATCTGGAAATCATGCCATATAGACGCAATGTTAAATTAAAAAGAAAATGAAGAAATGACGTTGATTCTCTACAGCATAACTTTCAGATAAATTTCATAATAGCCTAAAATAAAGGTCGAAACCAATAATGTGGACTTAATGAAGACATTATTAAGTAACGGCTTTTCATGAATTACTCTTAGCTGTTGGGACTGGAAATTGAGAGAGGACCTTCTGTCAGTATGCCAGACAGTCAATAGCGACTGCCTTAACTATCTCTGGGACATCAACCACCGATCTCACTTCGCTTTTTCGTACCTCTTTTCTGACACATGAATATCCCGGTTAATCGTGAGTGCTAAGCGACCATAACATTTTAGAGGTTTTCTCCATGTGTAGACATTGCCATTAATTAGAAACGGATAAGAGGCGATGTGAAATGTAGTTAATGAACTGTCTGCTTATAATTCCCCATCAGCTGGAAAATTAACGTCACCTGCCAATCTTCTGTTCCCTCGGCCGTTGTGGCACTGGCTTCTTCACGTTTAGCAGGGATTTCAATGGCAAAATGGAAACTTATTGATACAGACATCCTGTTTATTAATTGATATAGAGAGTATAATGGGTGTAAATGCAGAAATTTTTAAATTTGGTAGCCTGATATGTGCACATGTGAGTTGGCTGTTTTTCCCTGCGTCGAACAGTCTTTCCACAAACACATGGCCAACTTTGGAATTTGATGTTTTCTGCACGGTCGTAGCAGCATCATTAAATGAGCTACACCTTTCAGTATAGGGTCACTGTTTAGCTTCCACAAATTCAGACTTAAATTCCTGCACTGATTTCCAGGGGAAAATAAGCATTAATGACTTGCTCCCTCCACATGTACTTGGAGATATTAACAAACCTAAAGATGTAGATTGTAATAGCTATAATTATTAGTCTCTAAATTACGTAAATACTGATGTAATGTTTCTCATTACACCTCCCTCATCACCCGTAGAAATATCTGCACTTATATGCGTTACGCCCTGTATATACATCATAAACCACATGAAATATGAGATAGCCTGTAATATTTAACTGTTTTTTGCCTCTTTACAAAAATTTTATGATTGTTACTGCACAACTTAGGTTTCTGGTTATAAGCCCATTTTCAAGTACATTACTGATTCCCAGAGGTGATAATGCACAGGTAAACATGATGATAAGGCAAAGATAGTCATATCAACTTCTTGATGTATCGATCCATGGCTTAAGAAGTTGAGATGACTATTTTTGCCGTATCACGACGTTTATCTGTGTATTATCGTCTTTCGTAATCAGTAATACACTTGAAAATTGGCTTATAATCCGAAACCTATGTTGACAGTAACAAGAGACAAGGAAAAAACAATTTGTTTAGTTAATTTTCAATATTTCACGAAGAACAAACAGTTGATTCAATTAATATGATTCAACAAGAGATCTTTACACTTACAATTTAAGAAATAACCTGACATGAAAATGTCTTACTGCAAGTGAATTCGGAACAATGAAACTGTACTGAACATAAGAATTAAATATTAATGGTCACATAGCCCCTCCGAAAGAGTATGCTAACAGAAATACTGGGAGACACTTTAGAACTTATAATCACAAGGGAGACAGTTAAGATCCCTGAGATCTGCGTTCGAACAAAAGCCGAAACAGGAGCACCACGAACTAGTTAATCATATCAGCAAGTAAACGTCGTAAAGGGCGTTGAACAAGTTGTGAAGTGTTGCATCGCTTGGAAACCGCAAATGAAATTAACGCGAGCTTTCTATTGAGAAACTGTACTATTAAGACAAACTGTTCTGCCGATGCCTGCTACCAAGAAACTGAAGCAAGCGCACAGTCATTGGACCTGCGGCGACACCAATGCTACTGCTATGACGATGTCTCTCCGGATAAGAACTGCCATAAAATTTCGGCGTCCACCGGTAGAATGACGGCCGGTAACCAACATAACAATGATGGAGGCTACGATCTGACTGGGCAGCGACAGACTGGCCTACTAGCTCTAGAGCAGTGGAGAGTGAGGTGGCGCTAGTCCGGCGAAGGCGGGAAAGACTTCTGTCCCTGAGTGCCGAGGTAGCAGTAGCATGAAATTCAGTGTGACGGCTCCGAATCTAAACCAAATTTCGCCATCTTGCAAATTATCAGTGCTAATTAATCCATGGTCTGGAAAATTTCTCCGCCCCGTACAATCCGTTGTCCTCTTTGCAGTCAGGGCATTAGTGGTCAGAGATTTCCGGTGAAAACTGATTTGATGTCATTTGTTCATTGATTAACTTAATAAAATTTGGTCCGATATACACTCCTGGAAATGGAAAAAAGAACACATTGACACCGGTGTGTCAGACCCACCATACTTGCTCCGGACACTGCGAGAGGGCTGTACAAGCAATGATCACACGCATGGCACAGCGGACACACCAGGACCCGCGGTGTTGGCCGTCGAATGGCGCTAGCTGCGCAGCATTTGTGCACCGCTGCCGTCAGTGTCAGCCAGTTTGCCGTGGCATACGGAGCTCCATCGCAGTCTTTAACACTGGTAGCATGCCGCGACAGCGTGGACGTGAACCGTATGTGCAGTTGACGGACTTTGAGCGAGGGCGTATAGTGGGCATGCGGGAGGCCGGGTGGACGTACCGCCGAATTGCTCAACACGTGGGGCGTGAGGTGTCCACAGTACATTGATGTTGTCGCCAGTGGTCGGCGGAAGGTGCACGTGCCCGTCGACCTGGGACCGGACCGCAGCGACGCACGGATGCACGCCAAGACCGTAGGATCCTACGCAGTGCCGTAGGGGACCGCACCGACACTTCCCAGCAAATTAGGGACACTGTTGCTCCTGGGGTATCGGCGAGGACCATTCGCAACCGTCTCCATGAAGCTGGGCTACGGTCCCGCACACCGTTAGGCCGTCTTCCGCTCACGCCCCAACATCGTGCAGCCCGCCTCCAGTGGTGTCGCGACAGGCGTGAATGGAGGGACGAATGGAGACGTGTCGTCTTCAGCGATGAGAGTCGCTTCTGCCTTGGTGCCAATGATGGTCGTATGCGTGTTTGGCACCGTGCAGGTGAGCGCCTCAATCAGGACTGCATACGACCGAGGCACACAGGGCCAACACCCGGCATCATGGTGTGGGGAGCGATCTCCTACACTGGCCGTACACCACTGGTGATCGTCGACGGGACACTGAATAGTGCACGGTACATCCAAACCGTAATCGAACCCATCGTTCTACCATTCCTAGACCGGCAAGGGAACTTGCTGTTCCAACAGGACAATGCACGTCCGCATGTATCCCGTGCCACCCAACGTTCTCTAGAAGGTGTAAGTCAACTACCCTGGCAAGCAAGATCTCCGGATCTGTCCCCCATTGAGCATGTTTGGGACTGGATGAAGCGTCGTCTCACGCGGTCTGCACGTCCAGCACGAACGCTGGTCCAACTGAGGCGCCAGGTGGAAATGGCATGGCAAGCCGTTCCACAGGACTACATCCAGCATCTCTAAGATCGTCTCCATGGGAGAATAGCAGCCTGCATTGCTGCGAAAGGTGGATATACACTGTACTAGTGCCGACATTGTGCATGCTCTGTTGCCTGTGTCTATGTGCCTGTGGTTCTGTCAGTGTGATCATGTGATGTATCTGACCCCAGGAATGTGTCAATAAAGTTTCCCCTTCCTGGGACAATGAATTCACGGTGTTCTTATTTCAATTTCCAGGAGTGTATCATTTAATCTAAATAGGAACTCTCTCTTTCTCAGGAGAATGGAGAGGGTTGCAGTCGTGGCTCCTACGCGCTTCATGTAGTTCCGTTAGGGAATAAATTATTCTTCTCAGCTTGATGCATCGACGTATCTTCTCAGATCTTGATTCTGATTATTTTCCGCGATATCTGTTGTTGCATTTTCTCATACACGTGGGCTTTGGTGTTTAACGATGGCGTCGTAACTGCGTAAAGAGCTTCTGGGACAGCGACTGCTTGGTAGAGTCTTAATTTGTCTCAGTTGGAAAGGGATGTCTTGTAGTAAGTATTCGACATGATTCTGTGGGCATTATAAAAATTTAATGGGTGAGCTTTATTGCTTATTTCCAGATTTCCAGTGTTTCCAGTAGGTTAACCTAAGTGCTATTGTGTTGAGCGTACATGATGCTACATCCTATCGTCAGCGATCCCAGGTCTGCGTGTTTAACTTCATATACTGTGTCTTCACATACAACACTCAGTAATAAATTGTCTAGTAGTTTTTACCCGTGGAATTGGCACAAACAGCCATGTAATGACATGCAGTGAACTAATGACATACAGTGAAGGCTTTCTCGGAAGATGTTTACTTCTGTTAAACTTTCTGCTCTGAGACGCTGTGGTTGACACATTATTCTGTTACTTGATGTTTGTTCCCCTCTGCAACAGACATCATCAAAGATGGTACAGGCCTTGTGCAATCTACACATTTTCAGCCGTACTGGAGCATTATATGTCATCTTACATCAGCAGCAGAATGAGCTTGTGTGCTATCATGTGTGCAACATATTGTGCAACGTTACGCAACGGAAAATGGTCAGACAATCTAGAAAGATAGCGCAGGAGAACACAAAGTTAACGTCGTCCGCTAAGTTCTCTTGAGAGATAAATGACCCAATGAGGCGACCACCTAGTAGCTCCACCACACAGCCAGTGAGAAATGTTGCTGATTTGGTAACTCATTATGAACAGCACGGAGTTTTACATAATATTTCAGGCTAGTTAGACGGGGAATTAAATTTTTTCGTTTCAAATATGGAGGACCTTCTATTAGTAATTGTTTACGATCTCCATCATGTTCTACGGGCTTACGCCAACATTGAAAAAGAGCCTATACTCACTGTTGGTAAAAACTCTTGTTCTTTACTGTCGCATGTCAAGTTCTTTTAGTGACAAAACAAATATAAGTCTCAGGGCATTAGGTATGGGCTCAATATACAGTAGATGAGATAGTGATATCGAACTCAGTATGGCAATGTGTCCATGGGTTCTGAGACTTGTGTGCAGAACTGCTCTGTCGTGTAACAACAAGATTTCTATTAGCGTCTTGTCAGACCACGAAAGTCGGATATGTCCTTGAATTAATGGTTGAAGCTTCTGGCAACATGTCGACGAGAATGACACCATCAAAACCTCAAAATACTATCATCATGACCTATCCAACAAAGCGAACAACTTTTATTATTTTTCCGCTTGGTGCCACGCCAGCGACTGCCTTTTTGTTTGCAGCACAAAGTGATGCACGCTGGTTTCGTTACCTCTAACTGTACCTGAGAAAAACACCACTCCATTGGCCTCAAACTGTTCCAACATTTCATAAGAAATGACTTTTATTTTAATCTTGTGCTCTGTGTCATGGAACCCTTGCTGTGCAGACCTTTGAATATCCAAGTCTCAACAATTGCGCACGTTGCTAATGCTCACCGTTTGATGTAGGGCGAATGGCCTTGATGCAGCGGTCTAGGCGGATAATAGCATCCACGTGATTACACTTTTCCGAAGCAGTTTCTGTGAGACGATATACCGAACGTGGCCGATGAAGGAGCTCAGTTTCTGCGTTTGCTGACACCGCAATCACTTTCTTCTTAACCAAGAATTCAAATTGCAGTGTTTTGCGTCGACGCAATTTTGATTGTTCACTACGCATCTGTCGCCAGTCGTAATTATTGAAAACTCTGCAAACTGCCCGCCCCCCCCCCCCCCCCTCTTGAACCACTCCACCCACATTCATTTTCGCCAGGTGATATTCACTAGTTATTTTGTCTGTTTAACATAGAAGCCTGTGCTAGTACTCACTCGTGTACTGTTCTGCACTTTACAGGCTGATACATTTAATATTTGAATGTGATGTAACATAAGATGTATCCAGCCGCTGTGGCCGAGCGGTTCCAGGCGCTTCAGTCCAGAACCGCGCTGCTGCTACGGTCGCAGGTTCGAATCCTGCTTAGGGCATGTGTGTGTGTGTGTGTGATGTCCTTAGGTTAGTTCGGTTTAAGTAGTTCTAAATCCAGGGGACTGATGACCTCAGATTTTACGTCCCATAGTGCTTAGAGCCATTTCAGCGATAAGATTTATTTGTTCATATCTACTTTTTGTATTTCAGTGTGCTTGTGTTTTTCATATTCACAAAGAGCCATAAAAGATTACATATCTTTATCAAAATAATGTTTATAGCTTTCGCAGATATTATGTGAACCTATAGTCTTCTATTGTCTGACTATGGTTTAAAAAGTCGAAAACTTGTTCATAACTATAAAACAAATCTTATTGTGTAACACGAATACTGTGTCTTTCAATTTTTAATATGTCTATGTGCTTCCACGTACCGACGAAATATTTCGTATATTATTTTATCCTTTAAGAAAAAGGGGTATTGAGTCACAAGCGTCTTATAATCAAATTCCACGTCTAAGGAATTTCATCTCACGAAGGCTACTAGCCATTGGTCGCTCTCTGATACAGTCGCAACTTGGCATGGTGAAGGATGAAAATATCGGTCAAATTTTCGCCGCGACATCATCATTCCACTCTCGCACCCTAAAACCACGTGAGCTGGTAGGGCAATTTCTAGGAGCACTGTTTCCAAGTCTCAGGCGATAATTTGACGATAAACAACGCGCATCGAAGCATTTCTTTTGAAGTTGGAGCATGTAGTTGATTACTGATCAAGGAGTGTATTCTAAATACCTCGCTTCTACTTGCGTATTCCATTTGCTGCGGTATGAGGGTAGCGGTGCGCACGTCTGTACTCGACGAATGTAGTTTTTCAACTGTCTGTAAAAGTATACGTCGTAGGGTTTCCAGAACGGCATTTATTTTGGTAGGATTATTTTTAATGAACGTGTCGGTAGTCCCATTTCATCGACAAACAGCTGATTATATAAGGAGGAATCGTTTTTCCCACCCAACGAGGCAACAACATACAAAAACGGATTCATTTTTACGTAAATCATTCTCCAGAATCTGATGATACGTTCTTTCCTGAGATTTCCAGATTTTGTGGCTGTTGCGTGCACATTCTCACGTTGTTCCATTGAATGGTTTACTTCGTGATGGATTAGAAGAACAGATCTGTCACTAACGTCTTGAACAGAAACGAAAACTGTTGTTAGTAGTTTCCTAGAAGGTGTTAATCCGAGTGAACTTTCATGATAAAATCTATTTATAACAACGTTTGAATTCATTTTCCTACCATTAATCCCACTACAGTGTACGATGTCATAAAAAAATAATGATGTCAAATACGCCGCAACAACAACAAAAAAAGGAATGCCAAACATAAGATTTGATTTGGAGACGTTGCGCAAAATTTCGAAACTGTGCTGCCAGCTATTGCTTAACCGGCGCACTTAGTTTATCGCAGCGCGAGAAGAATGGCGAAGTCGCCTCGTAACTCTGACCGTCATTGTCTCGGGAGCTATAGTATGTCGCAGCAAATTCTGTGTTGTCGCCACCCACATCTGTAGAATTGTACCATGATGAATATTTATTTGATTCAGCCCGCGAAAATAGTTGGATCATAAATAAATATTTATTATACAGCTGAAGCGTTTTTTTCACCAAGGTATAGCATATTGGTGCCTAAGTCAAAGAAGGTGTCCCATTATTTTCTTCATTTCATCAGCTAAATGGCGGACCGCATCTGTGGAATTTCAGCCGGACGTGCAATGTATTCAACGAATGCCCTTGTACTGCTCAGCGGAATTTCTAAACATTGCGAAACCTGTCATGCACATGTCCTGATCGCAGGCCTGTAATGCATACACGCCACGTAGGTCCGCACATTTAACGCTCAAGTGAACTCTACACTCACCGGAAATTCGCAGTCAACACTTCCTGCCTGATTTACGGCCTTGTGATACAGTGCCTAGGTGAATCCCATTCGGTTTACCCTACTGATTTATCACCTGGTAATACATGAATTAGATTGTTGCAGACTAACTTTGAAAATCCTGTTATTTCAGACTGATTAGCCGTTAACTCTAACATTAATTCACTTTGAAAGTGAAACATCGCAGAGGCATTGTCAAAAGACACTTGAAAAAACACAATATGACAAATTCTCAGGTCCGTGTCCTGAAAGTTTAAGCACAAACAGAAGAGAGCAAAGGAAGCAATCTTCCGTTGTCTTAAAGGTGATCAGCATGAAATTACTGATACCGAATATCGGTCCCGTCCTGTTACATAGTGATGTTGTATGTGACGTCATACGTACATAAGAAGGAAAAGAACGGGACACTGACATTTTTTAGCAACTGTACTTTCTGGTATTTAGGTTGTAGGTTGTGGTGACAGCCTGATTTTCTGCGGAGTTTGCCGTCTAGTTCATGTTGCAGGTGATAGCTTGGCTGTAAGTTAACGAGACTGTATCGAGCGCTTCATTTATTACAAAATGTGTCTCTGCCCTCACCTTACAATGAAGCGCTTCACACATTTTGCAATACCACCACTTGCAAACTACATCACTACCGTTTTACTCTCGAAAACCGTGCGGGAAACATGAATTTGTACATCTTCCCATGCTATGTCGGACATCTGTTATTTGCTCGGCCCTGACTTCCTTTCCTAAGTTACAAACAGCAAAATTCACTCTAAGACAAAACAAAGGATACGACGCGGAAAAAATATTCGAATAGGACAGAAATTGGTAAATATGCTGTGCATGTACAGACAAAGAAATGAGTACAGTTTCACAATAATTGGATTTCTCCAAGAGGAAGAGCTTCACAAACTATAAAAGTCAATAACAAGATTGTCCAACTCTGGCCCTTATGCAAGTAGTTATGTGGCTTGACATTGATACAGTTGCTCAATGTCCTCCTGAGACATTTTGTGTCAGCACGTTACATCGTCCAATTCCCGAGCTGTCTGGAGCGCTAAGCTCATAATGCACTAAGCGTTCTCCATTTGGGAGAGATCCGGTGAGCTTGTTAGCCAACCCACGGTTTGGCAAGCACGAAGACAGGGAGAAACTCTCGCCGTTTGCGGATGGTCATTATGTTGCGAATATGTAAACCCAGGATGTCTCTCCATGAGGGGCAAAAATACGGGGTATAAAATATGGTAGACGTAACCTTGTGCTGTATGGGGGCCACGGATGACAACCAAAGGGATCTTGGGCTTACACTGCGGCAACTTAACGCCCGCCCACAAACGGCCAGAGTTACTACTGCCTGTCTTCGTGCCTGCCTAGATCACCGGATCTCTCTCCAATTCACAACGTTTTGATCATTATAAGCAGGTTCCTCCAACCAGATCGGGATTCTGGTGACTTAACGCGTCTCTTGGATGGAATATGGCTCAACACCATTCAGGTGGACATCCAACGACTGTCAGCCGAAAAACTGCTTGCGTAGGAGCCAGAGATGGACCAACGCCTTACTGAAATGTTCAGTTTGTGAAGCTCTTTCTCCTTTATAAATCATCCATTTTCTCTGAATTTGTTTCCCATCCCATTCGGATAGTTCCTTCGTGGTACATCGTTTTCTTTCTTTTTTGTCTTAGTGTGTACTTCGGCATTTGGAGGAGAAGTTGTTGAGGACATTTCGGGAGAAGATCTTGTCATATTAAAACACGCCTTTGTTTTGAGTTTTGCTGTCCCTCTTCTGTTATCATGTAAGTGACATCAGAGGCACTTTCTCCCCTAGTTCAGAAAAGCAGAAGTAGCTGCTCGTCAGTAAAACTTGGTTGTAATTTGGCTCCAGTATTATATTTTTATACGATCATTGAATTTTAAGTATTTCCGAAAGTAAATCGCGAGCTATTTTGTAGAATCGTTCGCCACTAAATCCATCACCTTAACGAATTTGTCTTACGTATTATTGTCCAGAGCCAATTGTCACTTTTCACGCAACTCAGTTACCTTGTCTGTATGATTCTGTAATTTTTAAAGATAGTCTTCCTTTGAATAAAATCATATAGATCGCTTAATGTTTTTTTCTATTTATTACGCCGTTTCAGTTTCTACCATGAGATATTGGAAAACATAGATCTATCAATACGAAGTTCTTTGTCAGTATTAAAGCGTAAGCCTAAATGGAGTGCGGCATTTTGTTCACAAAATATTCACAATGGCCGCGGACTCAAACAGATAACTCGTTTCCGTTATTAACTCGAAAAAATATTCTGTTGACTTAACTAGACACTAATCGAATCCCAAATCACTTAGATTGATGATAGCAGAAGGTCCTTCACACTTAGTAATTACTGCAAATCGATTGAGAGGAAATAACGAATTTTGTCACATATATGACAAGAGGGACCGACCATAGGTCACTCTCTGTTACAGTCGTGTTCGCCTCCCATGCAGGCGGGCCCGGGTTCGATTCCCGATTGGATTGGAGATTTTCTCCGTTTAGGGACTGTGTATTGTGTTGTCCTCATCGTTTCATCCTCATCGCCTGCGCTCAAGACGCCCAATGTGGCGTCGAATGAAATAAGACTTAAACTAGGCGGCCGATCTTACCCGAATAGGGGCCTCCCGGCCAACGATGCCATACGCTCATTTCATTTCCATTTTACAGATGTGCAGATATGAGGTCCATATGTTAGTACGGGACTGGAGTATGGTCCATTGATATTCTTCATGGTAGTTCCACTTCTTAATGAATTTTTAATATGCCCTTTTCATGGATTTGTTTGTAAAAAAAGTCTCAAAATAAACAGATGTGAGTAATTATGAAGACGTCAGATTTCAAAGGAATATCAATGACACAGGCTTACACAAACATTTGCCCCGGTCATCTGCATTAAAAATAAAATAGCCTCTGGTTGCAAGAGTGGTTTTTAAGTTCATTAACGCTTTATCGATTTCGGCACTGCCAACTCTATCTTCAGATGCGATTAGATGTATCTTTCAAGATGCATTCGAAAATGGGTTGGCGGTCACGGAATTACGCGTTAAAGGGATTGAAAACCGTCGTGGAATCCAGAGGTTGATTTATGTTTGAGTGGAAATCGTCAATCGCCTGCGTTCCTACCATTCACTACAATGGAAAGTCAAGCTACATTTTCACTGAGTTTTTTAGGTTTAATCTCGTTATGGACAGCGAACTTATATTTAATATTATATTATTTTTATCAGTCACAGTTTTGTCGCAAAGTGTCTTCGCTGTTAACTACATTTTGCTTAAGTGTACATAATTGGAATTGAAAGGAATTTAATTTTTCAGTGTGAAGGAAAGGTTTAATGAAATGCAAAGATGAAAATACCTCATGATTACAGAGGAACTGTGCGTTCATTATCTTATATTCCCATTCTCTTTTCTCATTAAAGCGTCTAAAAGAGTTGTTTCTCTGATGAATTGTCTGCTGTACGTCCCAGTGATGTGACGAAATATAATTTGCCACATATCAATATTCGGAAGTTCCTGATATTGTTTTTCCATCAGCCTGATGTCTGAGTAAATAATTTTTTCAGGGGAGAAACTACGGATGTTATTGAAAAAGAGAATCTTGAGGCCCCACAACTTCGAATACGTTTGTAGTGTTGGCTATGACAAGACAATTTGATACTTTTATGCTTAAAAGCTTATTTGTGACCTTCTTGAATAATCTAAGTCTCGCTCCAATTCCAAGAGATTTATGATTCAATGTTTGAAACGATATTCATTGTTCGATACTTCCAACTAAGAAGCCACAGTTCAATTTCGGTTCCATTAGATGAGGAAACGTTTTACAAATACAGTTCAAACACTCTCCATCTACATTAAGATTTAGCAAATTGTTTCACTAGGCCAACGTTAATGTGTACAGGTTTTAAAGGATTATTTTTTTTTGATCCACGAGGTTCTACTGTTTAAAGAGAAAGAACTAAAGTGTTGGTAGTATTAGTTACTATATGCAGCGTGTTTCACAATTCCTCTTAGAAGCATCTAAGTGTTGCAGAGGGTACTTAGTAAGTAAATCTTAATTAAGGATCCCATGTCCAGGAATGTACCGTTTGGATGTAAAATAAATTTGAAGAACGGATCACTTTCAGATCTGCACGTACACAGACGAAATAGGGCATTATCGTCAAACCCTATTCATCCGACAAGAAACGTCTGCCAGAAACTGATACATTGGCAAGTTATGACTGTGGTGCTCCACGGACCCTCCGTACTTGCGACGTTGAAAAAGACGTCCTTCACCACATTGAAGTGAACCGGACGACGAGTACTTGAAACACTGCTCGTAGCATTAGCTCCTGTAGGACACACAAGTCATCAATCTCTGTCTCCACTGTGTCCGTACACTGAAGCGTGAGAGTGATCTGATATTCAGTAAAATGTTTTTCTCTAAATGAAAGGTAGAAGGTGGAGAAAGGAAATGAAATGGGAGAAAATACTGATGTCAGCTGCAGTGTGACCCGCGACAGTTTTGTTGACCACTGCGCCATCCGGACACAACGTATATCGCAATTCCACGGACTGTCTCAGCATACTTCCCGGCCGACCACATGTCGCACCTAGCGCTAGCTATCGACAGTTCCCGTCCATGTCCTCCATACTCGATATTTTGAGATTCCCACTGAAGACAGAACGTAATTGTGCATCTGCAGTGAAGCTCGTGGATCCTTTGCCCATCGAATCCATTATAGCCGAATGCGTGGTGTCTCTTCGTTCGGACTTTTCCGTGAGAACAGGCGCCACGCATTCATATACAAAAAGAGTTTTGGTTTAAAGACATGTATAATGAGTCAGAAAAAATTAAGAAATTAATTTCAGACATGGTCACTCTACGAAATAAAAGCCCTCATTGATTTTAATACGTTATATACTCAAATAGACGAAATCTAAATTCTGTGTAATACGCGATTTTGGTTAAAACCTGTCGTCAGCGATTGTCTAGGATATTAAAATGCAACCGTATGAGGCAAACGCGCCAAACAAAATTTGAAGGTACAGATACAGAGCTTTAATATTAAAATACACTGGAAATTAATTACTTTGGTCATGGTGAACGACCCTTCAGAGGAATTATAAATCTAACAATATCTAAATTCCAGAAAATACATACTCACATATTTTATAAACACCTATGCAGATTTTTTGTTGTTGTAGTCTCTTGTCCGGAGCCATTTTTGATGCTATTCAGCACTCCTGTCTACACAGGGCAGTCCTCCAATCCTCTTCATATCTGCATAACTACTGCAACTTATATCCCTTTGAATGTCTTTACTGTAGTCAAGCTTTGGTCTCCATTAAATGTTTCCACTTTTCACACTTTCCTACGTTGCCAGTTAGACGATTATTTAATATCTCATCAGGTACGAGTGACGAATCAACGAATCAACCGGGCCCTTCTCTTACTGAAGTTATGATTTGTTCTTTTTTTCATCAGTCTTTTGACTGGTTTGACGGGGCCCGCCACGAATTCCTCTCCTTTGCCAACCTCTTCATCTCAAAGTAGCACTTACAACATACTTCCTCAATTATTTGCTGGACATATTCCAATCTCTCTCTTCCTCTATAGTTCTTGCTCTTTACAGCTCCCACTAGTACCCTGGAAGTCATTCCCACATGTCTTCAAAGATGTCCTATCATCCTGTCCCTTCTCTTTATCAGTGTTTTCCACATGTTCCTTTCCTCTCCGATTCTGCGCAGAACCTCCTCATTCCTTACCTTATCAGTCCAGCTAATTTTCAACATTCGACTCAGGCACCACATCTCAAATGCTTCAATTCTCTTTTGTTCCGGTTTTCCAACAGTCCATGGTTCACTACTATACAATGCTGTACTCCAGACGTACATCCTCAGAAATTTATTCCTCAAATTAAGGCCGGTATTTGATATTAGTAGACTTCTCATGGCCAGAAATGCCTTTTTTGCCATAGCGAGTCTGATTTTGATGTGATCCTTGCTCCGTCCGTCATTGGTTATTTTACTGCCTAGGTAGCAGAATTCCTTAACACCTTCGTCTTTCTTCGATTTACTCTCAGTCAATATACTGTGTTCACTAGACTGTTCGTTCCGTTCAGCAGATGACGTAATTCTTCTCCACTTTCACTTAGGATAGCAATGTCATCAGCGAATCGTATCATTGATACCCATTCACCTAGAATTTTAATTCCCCTCTTGAACCTTTCTTTTATTTCCATCATTTCTTCCTCGTTGTACAGATTGAACAGTAGGGGCGAAAGTCTACATCCTTGCCTTACGCCCTTTTTAATAGGAGCACTTCGTTTTTGGTCGTCCAGTCTTATTATTCCCTTTTGTCTCTTGTACATATTGTATATGACCCGTCTCTTCCTATAGGTTATCCCTACGTTTTTTTTTTCAGAATTTAGAACATCTTGCACCATTTTACATTGTCGAACGCTTTTTCCTGGTCGATAAAGCCTACGAACGTGAATTGATTTTTCTTCGGTCTTTCTTCCATTATTAACCGCAACTTAAAAATTGCCTCTCTTGTGCATTTACCTTTCCTAAAGTCAAACAGATCGTCATCTAGTGCATCCTCAATTTTCTTTTCCATTCTTCTGTTTCTTGTTCTTGTAAGCAACTTGAATGCATGAGCTGTTCAGCTGATTGTGTGATAATTCTCGCACTTGTCAGCTCTTGCCGTCTTCGGAATTGCGTGGATGATGCTTTACTGAAAGCCAGATGGTAATTTAGTTTAAGTAGTGTGTAAGCTAAGGGACTGATGACCTTAGCAGTTAAGTCCCATAAGATTTCACACACATTTTTTTAAAGTCAGATGGAATGTCGCCAGACTCATACATTCCACACACCAACGTGAATAATCGTTTTGTTGCCACTTCCCCCAATGACTTTAGAAATTCTGATGGAATGTTATCTATCCCTTCTGCCTTATTTGATCTTAAGTCCTCCAAAGCTCTTTTAAATTATGATTCTATTACTGGATTCCCTGTCTCTTCTAAATCGGCTCCTGTTTCTTCTTCTGTCACATCAGACAAATTTTCCCCCTCCTAAAGGCTTTCAGTGTATTGCTATAATGTAGTGCTGTAAATTACTTACCCCATCTCATGAACGATCTCGTAACGGTCAACGAGTAGTCCGTTACAGTGTTAAATAATGAGCGAATTAGTCGACGTGGACGTGGATTTGGGGATACATAGTCTGTTTATGCGCATGACTTATACCAGACCAGCATCGGTATTGCAAAGAATCTAACCACCCACGAAACTCAATAGATGATGTAGTTTTGCGTCTTCAAACGTTACTATTTCAGCTGAAAACGACTGTGAACATAGTTCAAAAATGTTCAAATGAGTGTGAAATGTTATGGGACTTAACTGCTAAGGTCATCAGTCCCTAAGATTACACACCATTTAACCTAACTTATCCTAAGGACAAACACACATACCCATGCCCGAGGGAGGACTCGAACCTCCGCCCGGACGACTGAACATGGTTTTCACTAATATAAAGATAAGGATCTATTATTGCCAACACGTACAGAACGATACAGAGGACTACATTAAAATGAGAGACCCCGTAAAACACATACTTCGTGTTGTTTTACGTATCACGAAATTACCGGCCTGTGGCGTTCGATCCTGCCTTAGGCATGGATGTGTGTGATGTCCTTAGGTTAGTTAGGTTTAAGTAGTTCTAAGTTCTAGGGGAATGATGACCTCAGATGTTACGTACCATAATGCTAAGAGCCATTTGAACATAACAGCGCGCACTGAAAGCTGTCTCCTAAAATGTGACTAAGTTAATTTTTCGTAACATCCTTTCATCCAGGAAAGCGAATTCCGCAGCATGTCTTCCGTGAAGTTTGGTAAGAGACAGTTGTGAAGCTGTGAGAACGCGTCGCCTTTCGAGCCTGGATAGCTCATTTGGTAAGAACATTCCGCGCGAACGCCAAGTTTCTGGGTTTCAATTAAGGACCGGTGCACCATTTTAATCTAACACGAAATTTCAATTCAGAATCGTTTTTCTTCGCGATCTCATTCCTTCCGGTTCCTTAATTCACTTACTTGCCGATTAACACTTCATTTTGAATTAAAATCTAAGTAATATATGTTGGCTGCTCAAATTCTCGTATTTCCTCTTTCGCGTACAAGTGACGGTAACTCAATACTAATTCGATAACTTGCACTGATTACGAGACAATAAATGACAACATAATCCGTAAAAAATCTAAAACTGATGTTCATGTTGTCTCGCAAATTGTTTAGAAACACCAGAGGCCCATAAAACACCCTTCCGGAACGCCAGCTATCACTTCTGTTTCATTCGATGACTTCCCGTCAGTTGCTACGGACTGTGTCCTTACTGGTAGGAAAGTAGGATCCAGCCCGCAGGGAAGCAATTTGATTGGAAATCGCTTCAGTGGAACCGTGTCGAAAGACTTCTCGGAATCTAACAATAATAAAACGGATTGGCATCCCCTGTCGACAGCACTGATAACTTCGTGATCTAGTTACGTTTCACGAGAGCGATAGTTATTGAATTCGTACTGGCTGTTTATCAATAAATCGTCTTCTCTGAGGTGATTCACAATGTTCGGACACAGTATATGATCCAAAATCCTACTGGAAATCCACTTAAGAGATATAGGTCTGTAATTACGCGGAATACAACCTTTTCCTTTCGTGATCATAGATGTGACCTGTGCAATAGGTAGGATCTTTCGACCAGCAAGTGTTTATGTATGATTGCTAAGAATGGAGCCATTGTATGAGCATACTCTAAAAGGAACCTAATTGCTACACAATCTGGACCGGAAGACTTGCCTTTATTATGTGATTCAGGCTGCTTCGCTGAACCGAGAATATATACGTCTAAGGTATCCAAATTGGCAGTTGTTCTTCATTTGAATTCTTGAAGATTTACAATCCATACAGTGACACCTTTCTCAACGAAGCTGCTCCACCCAGAAAAGGTGTAGGAGAGGGGGGTTAACTGTGAAGTCGTAAATAAAAGCCTGCACTTTCAATTGTATTCGCTAGGTAGAAACTCATAAAATTTGTATTTAACATTTCATCAATTGCATGATAGATGGCACGGTAACCGACGGATATCGAAGTGGGTTATAAACCACTTAAAAGTGATAATATATCAAAAAACACACATCAGATTACGATATCAGAGGAGGAGAAAGGCAGTTATTCTAAAATATTTAATGAGAAACTGTTCCTTTATAGTGAAAAAAGTTTATTCTCCAGAATATGACACATCACTTTGTCCATTTTATTGATGTAATTTCTTTCAAAGATGATGCTCAACTTACCTTAACCTTTGGCGAGTCTCCATTATTCCGGTGCAATTCACCACTGTTAGTAAAAGCTAATTCATCAGAAAAATGTTTCTGTGAAATAAAATTATCATAGGCTGCTAGCTGTTGTTCTATTCAATTGCATGATTTCAAGCAGTTTTCAAAGTCGTCCCCATGTAGCTGGGTGTTACGATTGGTGTTGCAGATGGAGTATGTGTTAATGAGATTTGCGGAGGGCAATTCTTTGCTGAGTTCCCAAACCACCTACGATTCTGCTGACAACTAATGCGTTTTTTCTATAAAAACTGTTTTTCATTAAATATTTTAGAATAACTGCCTTTCAGACCTCTTGGGATCCTAATCTAGTGCACATATCTTGAAATGTTGTATTTTTCAACGGTTTTTAACCCATTTTCGTTTTGGCAATTTCGGTACCGTCTCTCATTACTACAAAAGTTACGCATTTGTCCCCGAAGAATCCGTAGAATCTGTAATAAAGAATGGGAGGTTCCTGTTTAAGATTTCGACGTTGCCACACTACCCTGGGGCGGTAAGGGGGGGGGGGGGGACGGTGGTCGGAGGGGCGAGTTTGTCGTTATTGGATAACCCCCCCCCCCTTTTGAGACGAATACCTTTTGTTGCAGACTCATTTTAATACTATTTGTAATAATACTATTTCGAGGACGGACAGTGATGAAGCGATGCACGCAGAGCTGACGTTGTGACTCTGTCAAACGTCCTACAGTAACGTTGTGCACAAACTGGTCTCTTGTTGGGAGAAGTGTGAACTTCGTCACGGTAACTTGTTTCAGAAATTAATATGTAGACATGAAGAATAGACATGTAGAATGTTAATTATGCTTATCTAATTTAAAAAGGGTTAAACGTTTTCGCATAAAAATGCGGAGGAATTCTTATTCAGCACGCTCTCTTATATGGTTGTCCATATTTTCAATGTATTATCTAGTGGAAAGAGTCAAATGCTTCACGAGATTACTTCAACACGATGCTGTTGGCTCTAGTTAAATTGCAACGCGAGAAGAGTGGTGAAAAGAGCTGCTTAGAATCTTAACTTGTACAGGAATTGGCATGGCAGCAATTCCAGGCCTTGTTGAATGGAATTAAGTCTAATAAACAGACGCTGTGAACTTGAGAGTAAATCGAAGAAAGCCGATAGGAATGAGGAGTAGGAGAAATGAGATTAGCCATAAATTTAACATCAAATAGGGTACCTTGAAGTAGGTGAAGCGAATGAGTTCTGATATTTTGGAAGGAAAATACGCTACTCTTACTAGTATCTCACATAAGCCTTCATTAAGAAACTTCTGGGAATGTATGTTTGGAGCACCTATTGTACGGAAGTGAATAATGACAGTGGGAAAATTTTAAGAGCAAAGAAAGGAAAGATATGACATGTAGTACTCGACAAGTAGATTGAAAGTTAAGTGGACTGATGTGAGAGTTGTGAGGTTCACTGCCGAATCGACGAGGAGAAAATCATGTGGAACAAACTGAAGACCGGAGAATCGAATAATTGTTAAGACATCAACGAATACCTTCAGTCGTTCTAGAGGGAGCTGCAGAGGGTAGAAATTATGAAGGAAGAGAATGATCGGAATATACTTATCCGCCGTGTGGGATTAGCCGAGCGGTCTACGGCGCTGCAGTCATGGACTGTGCGGCTGATCCCGGCGGAGGTTCGAGTCCTCCCTCGGGCATGGGTGTGTGTGTTTGTCCTTAGGATACTTTAGGTTAACTAGTGTGTAAGCTTAGGGACTGATGACCTTAGCAGTTAAGTCCCATAAGATTTCACACACATTTTATACTTATCCAACAAAAAGCTAAGAACGTCAGGTGCGAGTGTTACGATGAGATGAAGTGGCTGGCATAGTAAAGGAAATCGTGGTGAGCTGGATCAAACGTGTTTTGTCAATCCAATAAAATGATAGTATCAGAAAAATCTTCAGCCTCACTATGTACAGTTGTTTGCGATGTTTACTTGTTGATGAAAATGCTGATGTAGTAGTCATGATGGCAGTAAGAGTGTGCTTTTCTGCGTTAGAGATCACGTACCCTTCTGTAATCCTAAATGTGTATGGTCCAATACCTAAAGTCTAGTTGAAAGTGCTTCTAAATTACAAGTATCTGTGCTTGCACTGCAATTTTCAGAAACGCCAGTATGCGTTGGGTTGTTATGCGGATTTTATGCGCAAAAATGACCAGCACTGCGCACTCTCGATTCGCAACGCCTGATTACCTCGTGGTACACAGTATGAGCAATCCCCGGGACGGCCAGTGGGCGGCTGTGATCATGAATTACGGTGGCTGGGTGGGTAGTGATACAGCGCTTATCTTTCTATGCAGCCGGGCCTCCAGCTCACATCCGGAACCATAATACCCGGCGCAATCTGGGCACACATCCTAAATATCTGAACGCTCCCATACGACTCATGCTTGTTAGCGTACAGGGCTGTGTGTAGAATTGATTACGAACGACCTCCGTTTTAGCACTCTATGTAGAGTTAGTATTTATTTTGAGTCTACCTGCTACTAGTTTCGAGTGGTACTGCAAATGATTTCGAGCAGGAGAACACCAGTTGTTTGATATAGTCAATTTTGAGGCCTTTTGCGATTTTAGGCTCTCATAGTGTAGCACAGTGAGTATATAAATATAATTAGAAGCGACCTTTACTTCAGGTTCCCAACAAAACTGAATAAAACATAGCAACCTAACCTTCCTCTCTGGCAGCTGTACAGAGATTGACCAGTTCCCTAGATTTACAGTAATGAGGTGGTGTTGGGAGATCACGTCATAGGAGTGGGGGTTGGGGAGGGGGGCAAGTTAAGTTAGTGCAAGTATACCAATTGCCCTATTTCCCACCAAAATTTGAATTTCCAACTGTGACATCGAACATTGCAACATATACGCCCGCCACCTTTAATAAATTTGGCACCAATGCTATCTGTCCTAGAAATCGACTAGACCCATTACGACAGGGTTGTAGCATACCTCCTATGTTATTAAATCTGTACACTGAGCAAGCAGTAAAAGAAACATTTGAGTATGAATTACAGTTTGGGAAGAAGAAATAAAAGCTTTGAAGTTTGCTAATAGTACTGTAATTCTGTCAGAGACAGCAAAGGACTTAGGGAGGGCATATAAACGGAATGGACAGCGTCTGGAAAGGAGGATATAAGATGAACATCAACAAATGCAAGACAAATGGAATGAGCCGAATTAAATCAGGTAACGCTGATGTAGATTAGGAACTGAGACACTTAAAGTAGTTGATACGTTTTGCTGTTTGGATTGCAAAGTAACTGATTCTGGCCGAAGTAGAGAGGATATAAAATGTATACTGGCAATGGCAAGAAAAGAGCTTCCGAAGAAAAGAAATTAGTTAACATCAAATATAGTCCTAAATGTTAGGAAGTCTTTTCTGAAAGAGTCAGTCTGCCGTGTACGGCAGTGAAACATGGACGATGAGTGATTTAGACAAAAAGAGAGAGTAGAGCCTTTCTAAATGTGGTGCTGCAGAACAATGTTGAAGATTACCGGAAAAGATCATGTAACTAACTAGGTGTTATCAAATAGAATTGGGTAACAAAGATATTTCTTGCAAAGTCGGACTAGAAGAAAGGATCGTTTGATAGGACACATTCTGAGACATTAAGGAATCACAAATTTAGCATTGGAGGGAAGTGTGGGGGTAAAAATCAAAGAGGGAGACCAAGAGTTGAATATGGTAAGCAGATTCTGTAGCATATAATTTGCGGTAGTTATTTGGAGATGAAGAGGCTTCCACAGGACACAGTAGCATGAAACCTATCTTCGGACTGAAGACGACGACGAAAATAACAACGACATCAAAAAACTACGAACCACGAATATCAGCAACGTTTTCAGAGTAAGCACTCCACCTGTCCGTATCTGTGTAATTAGACTGCACAGCTCTGTGATCGAGATGCACTGTAGCTACGAGAGCAGCTTGCATCCACTTAAGACAAATTTGTACAGTAAAAACTGTTTCTTTAATTAAATTTCACAGGGAACAACTTCGCTTTCAAAGTAATCAATTTTCATTCATCAACTTTCATAATCAGATTTTGTGATTACAAGAAGTTGCAGAGACGGCATGGTTTTCTTAAGATTCTCTCAGTTAGAGTTATCTTTGTTTTCTTGCAATTGAACATATTCACCAACATTCAGAGTTAAGCTACTTACAGATTTAGATTCTCTAGCAAATTCACTTCTACTCACTAAATTAACCGGTACAGATAACTTTCACTTTAGTAGGGTACTTCTTTCCCTTCTTAAGATTTTCCAAGATTCACCACGACGAAAGCTATTTATGTCTCAGTGATAACAGCACTTCCTTTTTTAGGTGTTAACGATTCGTTCACGCCCGACCATCATTACACGACCGAGTCACAGCACAGATACAATTTCACTTGTTACTCTCCCGCAAACAAAAATTTAGCACATATGAACTTCTCCTATCGCACCATATCAAACGTAAGTTACACATAAATCACAGGCAATTAACTTTATGTTAAATAATACAACAAATCCATACGGTATATTTCATTCACATCGAAATACCATATAAGTGGAAAACATTAAGACTGTATAACTGTTGTTAAGATCGTGTATAGATTTAAGTGTCAGGAAGTCGTTTCTGAAAGTATTTGTATGGAGTGTAGCCATGTATGGAAGTGAAACGTGGACGATAAATAGTTTAGACAGGATGATTTCATAAGCTTTCGAAACGTGGTGCTACAGTAAAATGCTGAAGGTTAGATGGATAGATCATATAACTAATGAGGAGGTATTGAATGGAATTGGGGAGAAGAGGAGTTTGTGGCACAACTTGAGTAGAAGAAGGTAACGGTTAGTAGGACATGTTCTAAGGTATCAAGGGATCACCAATTTAGTATTGGAGGGAAGCGTGGAGGGTACAAATCGTAGAGGGAGACCAAAAGATGAATACACTAAACGGATTCAGAAGGATGTAGGTTGCAGTAGGTACTGGGAGATGAAGAAGCTTGCACAGGATAGAGTAGCATGGAGAGCTGCATCAAACCAGTCTCTGTACTGAAGATCACATCATCATCATCATCAACTGATTACTACCTTATTATTCAGGTGGCCAAATATTAAAACTGCGTTAAGTGGTCTTGTGATAAAAGAAAAAAAAAATATCCGTCATATGATTCTATTTCACACCGATGAATCCATCTAACGATCACTGGTCGAAGAAAAGTGAGTGTGCGTCAAGGAACTGAGAGCCACAAAGTTGGCGGCTATAGAGCCCAGGCTGATTACTTTGGACAGCTGATATAAATAGGCCCAGTTATGGCTGTTATTTTATATTTTCCAGACAGGTTAGGTGATTAGGTAGGTATCCCTGTTTTGAATCTTACCCAGTTTTCTGTTAGGTTCAGTAACGCTAGTAGTCAAATGACTGGGCTACATAACAGTGAAAGACGATAGTTTGGTAATCTTACACGCTGTGTGCGACGGTGGTGGAGGTTGCTTCTGTAGCAGAAAAATTACGTGTACCAAACTGCATCCAACAACTTGCAGTGGGTGACGCCTGGGATGAATAGACAGAAAAGCAATACGCATATCATCTTTTATGTAAAATCGCGATAAATAAGTCGCATATACAGCATTTGAGTAGGAGTCATGGGTCTATTTATTTATTAGACCCATAGTTAAATTATAATACATGTCGCTATTGAAATGAGACACCTGATTGATTATTTCTAACCACTTACACACACAAAGGTTTTGTAATGAGTAGGTAATAGCTGATGGCATCTCAAACATTGCTCAATTGTATATTTACTAGGGACGTTCCGAACGTAATTCGTGAGTGTTTTTTGCACGGGAAACGAATTACGCCATGGCATCAAGAACTATACACCTTGCACTATTCTCCAACATATTCGCCACTAGCACTGGCATATTATACGAAGCGAGGCATCAAGAACTATACACCTTGCACTTTTTTCCAACATCTTCTCCACTAGCATTGACATATTATAACGCAGGATGAAAGCAGTTTGAAGAAATCTTGAAAACCTAGTAAAAGTCAGTGCCCAGCGATGCAGGTAATTGTCGCACAGTCTGCTCTATCTCAGCACTGATTTGGAAGTGATGTCCCGAGGTTGCAACTCTCAATGCAGGGGTCGGGTGAAAGTCCAATCAGGCAAGCAACACAAGCGACCAACCATTTGACAAGACATGACGTCTACATGACGCACAGTCTGTAGGCGTTCACGTATGACGGACACATGAGTCTCACGTGCCCCTTCCTACCAGATAACAGCACGCAACTCTACTGGCGACCACTTTGCTAGTACACGTCCATCAGCTATCGTGATCTGTACTCATCTAAACTCGGGTACGCCGGTCTGTTGCTACGCTCGCTTTTCCGGCGCTCAGTGCATGCCATTCCTCCTCTCCTGACGCCCCTTGCCTCGTTAAAGCAGCTATGTGTGTGAATTCCTATGACGTTGCCTGTATGACATGTTGTACCATCTTCCAAAAACAATGACGGAACTTACTTTCGGAACTATATCCCGTCACTATATCAGCGACAATACAAGACTTTTTACAAGAAACCTTTGAGTGCGCACATGTTGCCAGTTAGAAGCAGCAGTGGATAGGAAAACGTTCTAGACTGCAACGCAAATAAGTTCTATTTCATTAGCACGCTGTTATATTGGCACATTAATAATAAATTAAAA
This sequence comes from Schistocerca nitens, assembly GCF_023898315.1. Classification (NCBI taxonomy): domain Eukaryota; kingdom Metazoa; phylum Arthropoda; class Insecta; order Orthoptera; family Acrididae; genus Schistocerca; species Schistocerca nitens. The sequence goes on along the minus strand of NC_064617.1, from coordinate 417,554,024 downwards.
TGCCACTGTATACATGAGATGTATCCTCAGTTGCGAATATGGACAACCCTCATCTGTATAATTTAATGACGACAATGAAAATTTGTGCCGGACCGGGACTCGAACCCGGATTTCCCGCTTATCGTGAACGGTGCCCCACCATTAGGCTATCGGAGCATGGTTCATAGCCAGACCCAATCTTCCACACGCCGTCAACCATACATCCATTATGTATATCCCCGTACAGGGGAGACATTTTAATTGAAAGCCGCTTGCGCAGTGTCGGCGGGGAAATGCGGTACTGCAGTGTCTGTGTTGTTCAGAAGTACGGTGGAAAGTTACTTCGGACATGCATGCATGTCAGAAGGAATATCTCATCTGCTTCTGAACGACACAGGTACTGCAATGTCGTAATATTCCATTACCTGGCAGTCTATAGATTCCTTAAACATATAACTTTTATTCCTTAAGCGGAGTGACTTCTTCATGGTGCCCTGTTTAAAATCTGGCTTCATCAGGACAACCCTAACGGGAGAGGAAGTTTCCTACTCCAACCCCATTCGTGCTTCAGGATTAATGACATCTCGCTGAAGATAATGTTTGCTAAAGAGCCAAAGCAACTGGCGCACCTGCCTACTATCGTGTAGGGGCCCCGCGAGCACGCACACGTGCCGCAACAAGACGTGACATGGACCCGACAAGTGTTTGAAGTGGCGCTGGAGGGAACTGACACCAAAAATCCTGAAGGGATGTCCATAAATTCGTAAGAGTACGAGGGGGTGGAGATCTCTTCTGAACGGCACCTTGCAAGGTATCCCAGATATGTTCAATAATGTTCCTATCTGGGGAGTTTGGTGGCCAGCTGAAGTGTTTAAACTGAGAAGAGTCTTCCTGGAGCCACTCTGTAGAAATTATGGACATCTGGGGTGTTCGCATTGTCCTGTTTGAACTGCCCAAGACCGTCGGAATACACAATGTACATGAATCGATACAAGTGATCAGACAGGATGCTTACGTACGTCTTACCTTTGAGAGTCGTATCTAGACGTTTCAGGGGTCCCATATCACACCAAGTGCACACGCCCCACAACATTACAGAGCCACCACCAGCTTCAACTGTCCCTGCTTACATGCAGGGTCAATGGATTTATGAGGTTGCCTCTATATCCATACACGTCCATCCAATCGATGCAATTTAAAAAGAGACTCATCCGACGTGGCAACATGTTTTCAGTCATCAACAGTCCAACTTTTGTGTTGACCGGCCCAGGCAAGGCTCAAAACTTCGTGCATTATTCATGGATACAAGAGTTGGCCTTCGGCTCCGAAAGCCCATATCGATGATGTTTTGTTGAATATTCTCACGCTGACACTTGTTGATGGCCCAGCACTGAAATCTAAAGCAATCTGTGGAAAGGATGCACTTCTATCTCATTGAACAATTATCTTCAGTCGTTTTTGGTCCCGCTCTTGCAGGATATTTTTCCGGCCACAGTGAGGTTGGAGATTTTATGTTTCCCGGATTCCTTATATTCACGGTTCACTCGTGAAATTGATTTGCGGGGAAATCCCAATTTCATTGGTACTTCGGAGATGCTGTGTCCCATCACTCGTGCGTCAACTGTAACACCACGATCAAACACTTTTAAATCTGCACCAGACACATTTAGTCTTATATAGGCGTTGCCGACTGCAGCGCCGTCTTCTGCCTGTTTACGTATCTTTGTATTTGAGTACGCGTACCTATTCCAGTTTCTTTGGCGCTTCAGTGTATGTGCGTAGCACACAGTCACAGATCCGTCATAGCGACCACAAAGTCGTAGATTTCTCCGGTGGCGTTTTTAAAATACGTGTGCCATTTGCATGCCGTAACAACTTCTTCAGATGATACTATAAGGAAAATTGTATCGATCGACCACACGATCGTATTGAAGTCTTGTCATCTACCTTCCCTGTAACATAATGCACTGCGATAATCTCAAGTGAGGTTTCATGACTCTGATGCGTTCTCCATCAACCTGGAAACCAGATTACATACTACATCCGTGAATTCCTATGACTGTACCTAGTTCCGTACTTACATATTAGATGAAAAACTTGTACCGTTCCCTGTCCTATATAAATGTGACACCGACTGACAGCTGCTTTACCAGTAGCGACGGAGTTTAGTTTGTATGACCATTGGCACCGAGTGCTCACAAATATCTCCGCCTGCCGCAGTAGCCAGAACGGGGCCATAGTTGTCTTATCACAGCGCATGGCACACCCTCACTGATTCCCTTCTGTCAGTACGTCTCGAGCACCATCAAAAGGCAAGTTTCAGGATTAAATCTGTAGGTCAGCACAAAGGTTTAATGTTCGAGGAGGATACAAGGCAACACATTTCCCATTCTACAGTGAGACGAGTTTAGAAGAATCAACTGCTCGTTTCAGATGTGCACTGACACTGAAACAATCAACATATAGGGGGCCTTTCCTAGGAGATCTCTGCACCGATATCAGAGGGATATGCTGCGACCACTATGTGGCGAGTGTTACCTGAGGCCAAGACAGAACTGGATGGGCGTGGGGTAATGCGGAGCCTCAGGCACAGTCTGACTGCGGTCGAGTAAGACAACACAATAGGTTGCAGTGTACTGGGTAATAGCCTGAATATGCACGGAGTCACCAAGGGGCGACCGATGAGCCACATCAACAATGTCGAGCCTCCGACAACGGACGCAGCCCGAGTGACTATAGTTCATTGGGCGCAGTGCATGAATGTGTGCACAGATAGTGGCAACGAATAGAGGCTGTGCGCTTGACAGTTTTCGCTGCAAGGTACAAACTACTACGCCCGTAGCCCGCCCGGATAGCCACGCGGAACGCGCTGCTTTACGGGCGGGAAGGAGTTCGGGTCCCAGGCGCGAATCCGCACGGCGGAATAGTGTAGAGGTCCGGTGTACCGGCCAGTCTGTGGACTATGGATTGTTTTTAAGATGCTTTTCCATCTACCTCGGCGAATGCTGGTTGGTTCCTCTTACCTACATCTACATCCATACTCCGCAAGCCACCTGAGGTGTGTGGCGGAGGGTACTTTGAGTACTTCTATCGGTTCTCTCTTCTATTCCAGTCTCGTATTGTTCGTGGAAAGAAAGATTGTCGGTATGCTTCTGTGTGATCTCTTCGCGAGATATACGTAGGAGGGAGCAATATACTGCTTCACTCCTCGATGAAGGTATGATCTCGAAACTTCAACAAAAGCCCATACCGAGCTACTGAGCGTCTCTCATGCAGAGTCTTCCACTTAAGTTTATCTATCATTTCCGTAAAGCTTTCGCGATTACTAAATGATCCTGTAACGAAGCGCGCTGCTCTGCGTTGGATCTTCTCTAGCTCTTCTATCAATCCTACCTGGTACGGATCCCACACTGGTGAGCAATATTCAAGCAGTGGGCGAACAAGTGTACTGAAACCTACTTCCTTTGTTTTCGGATTACATTTCCTTAGGATTCTTCCAATGAATCTCAGTCTGGCATCTGCTTTACCGACGATCAATTTTATATGATCAGTCCATTTTAAATAACCTCTAATGCCCACTCCTCGATAATTTATGGAATTAACTGCTTCCAGTTGCTGACCTGCTATATTGTAGCTAAATGGTATGGGATCTTTCTTTCTATGTATTCGCAGCACATTACACTTGTCTACATTGAGATTCAATTGCCATTCCCTGCACCATGCGTCAATGCGCTGCAAATCCTCCTGCATTTCAGTACAATTTTCCATTGTTACAACCTCTCGATATACCACAGCATCATCCGCAAAAGCCTCAGTGAACTTCCGATGGTATCCACAAGGTCATTTATGTATACTGTGAATAGCAACGGTCCTACGACACTCCCCTGCGGCACACCTGAAATCACTCGTACTTCGCAATACTTCTCTCCATTGAGAATGACACACAATTGGTCTGATAGTCCATATGCTCTTACTTTGTTCATTAAACGACTGTGCTGAACTGTATCGAACGCCTTGCGGAAGAAACACGTCATCTACCTGTCAACCCGTGACTATGGCCCTGAGTCTCGTGGACGAATAGCGCGAGCTGGGTTTCACACGATCGTCTTTTTCGAAACTTATTCTTACAGAGCAAATTTCTACTCTCCAGAAAAGTCATTATACTCTAACATAATACGAGTTCCAAAATTCTACAACTGATCGACGTTAGAGACATAGGTCTATAGTTCTGCACATCTGTTCGACGTCCCATCTTGAATACGGGGATGACCTGTGCCTTTCTCCAACTCTTTGGAACGCTACGCTCCTCTAGAGACCTCCGGTACACCGCTGCAAGGAGGGGGGCAAGTTCCTTCGCGTGCTCTGTGTAAAATCGAACTGGTATCCCATCAGATCCAGCGGCCTTTTCTCTTTTGAGCGATTTTAATTGTTTCTCAATCCCTATGTCGTCTATTTCAATATCTGCCATTTTGTCATCTGTGCGACAATCTAGAGAAGGAACTACAGAGCAGTCTTCCTCTGTGAATTAGCTTTGAAAAAAGACATTCAGTATTTTGGCCTTTAGACTGTCATCCTCTGTTTCGGTACCATTTTGGTCACAGAGTGTCTGGACATTTTGTTTTGATCCACCTACCGCTTTTACATAAGACCAAAATTTCTTAGGATTTTCTGCCAAGTCAGTACATAGAACTTTAATTTCGAATTCATTGAACGCCTCTCGCATAGCCCTCCTCACACTACATTTTTCTTCGCATAATTTTTGTTTGTCTTCAAGGCTTTGTTTATGTTTGCTGTGATGTTCCCTTTGCTTCCGCAGCAGTTTTCTAACCCGGTTGTTGTACCACGGTGGCTCTTCTCCATCTCTTACGATCTTCCTTGGCACATACCCATGTAAAGCGTATTGTCCCCAGTTCAATACACAATACACACACGTTGCCCATATGGATTCTGGGTAATCACCGGCAACAAGTGAATGCAGCGTGGTATGCTTTCACTGCCATGTACTAAGTATGACGAGTCGATTCATGTCATGTGTGTTGCTTTCGGATGGATGCGGAAATGACGGGAATATATTAGCATGGTTTGTGGCTGTGGTTGTAAGAGTACAAATGTCACCACATCAGAGTGAAGTCATGTTCAGTTCATTGTGGTTGACGGAGAGCCTCTTGTTTTAGAGTTTATTCATCTGACTTCCTCTTTACTATTGCGTGGTGGTACAGCAGGGTAATGCCTACGAAGAGTGTGAGTTAACAGTGTTTAAACGACGTACTGCGCCAGTCATTGTGCTGTTCAGTTGTAAATGACATTGCTTGTGAGGCATTGCACTTTCTCAGCATATGAGCTACGTTGTTTTGTCTTGTCAATGGTATCTTATGGTTATGTATGAGTTAAGTATTGCATCGCGTTAGTTTTGCATTCTGAAGTGAATTCGTGATCGCGTCTTGTTAAACCATGTTTGTTAGTGTAATTGTATTTAGCAGAAGTGTGGGATTTGTTTACAGTGACAAAAATTTTTTGTCCATACCCTATTTTGATTAATAAATTAATATTAAGTTTGGCACCCCTTTTGTTCATTACGTCTTCAAGCCATATAAGCAAATCTTACATTTCGTGAAGGAATCCCACTCTCTTCTCAAATTTTTCTTACGTGTTTGGTGTGTTGACATGGTAGCATGTATACGACAGAAAGATATCATAATTCATAGTTTAATTTGGGGACCACTTTTGGTATTCCTTCGACTGTATTAAGGTTTGGAATGCTTGTTGCCCTAGGCCTATGTGAAGCGTTTAAGATCTGTGACATAATGTGGTATTTGTTTTTTAATGTATGTTTTAGTGTGTGTGCGTGTCAAAGACTTTTATGATGTGGAGAAAATTGTTGTAAATATTTTGGTGATTGGCAAGATCAAACATTTGTTTACCCTTCTGTCAATGTGATCAAATGCAAATGTCTAACAAATTGGATTGTTTTAAAACTACTTACATACTTTACAGACTGTTAGGAAAACCTCGTCAGTGGTGCACCACCTTGTACCTTGAATCGGAGGAAAATCCTCTACCGTGGAATACGTGATATTTGCAAATGAACTCAACGTATTTGATGTCTTAAGAATTATCCCTATATTGAAAATTTCAATTTCTTCTGCATTCATGTCCGAAAGAAGAGGCACGGCTTTATGATATTTCAATACTGATGCACAACAGTATCCGAAGTATCCGATTCCTTGCGGGAATTAACAAGCGGATGAATGGACAGTTGGCGTTACTCTGAAGCGTGCGGCTCTGGAGATTTCGGTCGGACGGAGGACGTACTCAGATAAGCGATGGGGTTAAGACGACCGATTCCGTAAAGCGGGAAATCCGTGCTCGAATCACGAATCGCTACAAGTTTCTATCAGTCGCCGATTTCGTTCAGTGCCTCATTTGAGCTAAACCTTTGATATTTCTTTCGACATCCTTAAAAGTATTGAGAATGACACTTCAGGTACTTGACGTACTTTAAGACACGTATATACGACACAGCAATGAAATCCTATTTTCGGCGCCATAAACCACGTGATATGAAGGCATTTTACTATGAAATGCTAGCAGAATAGAGGTCTCGGTTTCCTCGCAGGAGCAAGGAAGGGATTGTTTCAAGACGTAACAGAAACGGTCGACGGAGCTCCGGTTGCAGGATGAGGTAACACGGAACAGCGCTGGAGGAGAAACACCTAATAGCAAAGGCCAGAGGTCGCCGCGAAATGGGATCCACTGCCACTGGAGCAGAGGAGTTGCTTGTGGCGGAAATGGACTCATGTGACATCGGATCTCAGGCCACCGTAAGGCAGGTTTGTCTGCGGAGCACAGTAGAGATCTTGCTAATTCTCTAACGCTGCGGTATTCTCTAATGAGTAGGACCTCGGCACTCAGTCTAGCAGTCCCGATCAAATGGACTGGAGTTGCCTAGAAGGTGTACGAAAACGGTAGCAGTGAAACTATAGCTAAAATTACTTTTACGTTTCTTAAAACTTTCAGTGGTATTCAAAGTAATCAACTTGCTGTAATTCCGATTTTTTTTTCTTGGAAAATGGAAACGAAAGGTACTCACTTTAATCTCTTTTCTTGGGATCTAGCTGTGTATATTTTCTGACTCATAATGGAGTCCACCTTTCCCTTCATTTAGTAGGTACCAAAACAAATAACTCATTTGGATATAATTATTTTAGTTGATATAGCCCCTTCCATGGTTTGAGGTTCACAGCTACGTTTGCTCTCTGACTTGTAATCTGTATCATCATGATCTAGCACGAACAAAATATGTGTTTTATTCACCAAAATATAACTTCCGTCAACTGGTATCATAACGTTACTCGAAAAGGTACAGTGCAACACATCTCTGGCAGCTAAACCAATCATGAACTATCGCTGCAGTTACACTACAGATATTCTGTCTCTAATACATCTTTCGATCTGAATTATCTGTTCCATGAATTTGAATGATGATGAAGGTCTGTTCAATGTAACACAAAATGCATAGTAACAATAAACAGTATATTTCAAAAATTTCTGGATGAAAACGTTGTTCATGGTATGTCGATTGAATAATGGAGATAGAAAAGTTAAAAACTTACAAAGACAAAAATCACCAAAAAATACCAAAATAAAAACGGAATAGAACCTTGTTATGTTTTCTTTTAATGTTAGCGTTTGATTAAGAGGGTAAAAATCTTAAATGGGATTCTGCTTAGCAAAGTATTTTAAATTTAATTTATGTATTTTTATCGATGTTATAATTAATTAATATGAATGATACTTCAGCTTTTAATCTAAACTAGTTACCTGAATCGACGTATTTTGACTTCGTTCTTTTGCTGAGTTACCTAAATTGTCGCAAAAGGGCTTTCAAAGGAAATATCCAAGAAATAAGGTGATCAGTGTTCTCGTATGAAACGTAGTTGGATAGTTCATGGAAGCCTTTTCTGACAAACCTTTTGCACCACTGCTGTTAAGAGATGGTTCTGACTTGTCAGTACTGTGTGGTATAGCAAAACCGGAAAACCAAAAGCAAAAAGTTGAATCTAACAATGACGGAATATAGAGGAATGTAAGTAAAACCAATAGTATAAGAAGAGATAGAAATTTAAAAAGAATTATATGTAAAAATTACATGATTAATATTGTAAAGAAGATATATATCGGCGTTTAATTATAAGATTTATTGTCTGCAGAAATTAAATACGAAAAATTCAGAATGATCGCACACAGAAACCGTGACACAATTAATATAAATAGTTAGACTCGTCACAACGAGGCAAAAATACTAGAAACATAGCGTGTTGTATTTATTACCTAATGGAAACAGAACCTTAGGCAACTTGTGCGTCATTGGTGATAACAAAATGTAACTCACATTGAAAACATAAAATTTTATTCATTCTAATCAAAAGAACAATTGACAATGAATACCGAAGAGCAATGTTCTGAAAAACATAACAAACTAAAATAAAATTACTCTAATCTACGTGGGACTCACGTTTAATTGCAAAACTGTAGGACGCAGAAGTGAATAAGACTTCCACAACTCGGCAGTTCGTAAAAGCACAATAAACGAGTCAAATAGAGCTTGTTAGATTCACAACGAAATGAGGTAAATACGAGTTGCTCAGATGAATTACGCCAATGCCTAGCGAAATTTATATCCTTCATGTTTAGCGCAAGGGTGCTAGTTAGGACCATCCAAATCTGCATCTACATAACTGCTGTGCTATTCGCACTTGAGTGCCTGGCAGAGGATCCGAAATTTTACGAATCCCTTTTAGTACTCATGTGGATGACTTCACGGTATTCCTTATTAGGGTCAATTGTCACATTTGACAGCATATAGATAGCCTGGCTAGATCTTTTTGCAATTGGTTCCGATCTCCTGATGACTTTAATAGACTGTAGGTTACAGCATCACCTGAAAACCAACTGAGAGGGGTGCTCAGATTGTCTCATGAATCGTATGTATAGATTAGGAACAGCAGAGGGCCTAAAACACTTCTTTGGAGAAGGATAGATATCACTTATGTTGTATTCGATGATTTTCCATCAATTACTAAGATGGCCGTTGTGACAGGAATTCACTAGTCCTGTTGCACAACTGAGACGATACTTCATAGGTACGCTATTTGGCAAGACGCTTGTGAGGAATTGTATCAAAAGCCTTTTGAAAATCTAGAAATTTGGAATCAATTTCAGATCCCCTATCGACAGCACTAAACACTGAATGGGAATTGAGAGCTAGCTGTGTTTCAAAAGAGCGATATTTTCTGAATCATTGCTGTCTGTGACGAACAGGTTGTTCTCGAAATAATTCGTAATGTTCGAGCTCAGTATATTATCCTGTATCCTACTGCAAATCGGCGTCAGTGCTGCGGGTCTAATTCGCGAAATTAATCCTACGAGTGTGACCTAAGCGACTTTCCACTCTTTAAGTATGTGTCTTTCATCAAGAAAGCAGTTGTATAAGATAGTTAAGAACAGCAGCTATTATATCAATATACTCCTAAAGGAATCTAATTGCTATGCGGTTTGTATAGAGGATTTGCCTTTATTAAGTGATTCAAGCAACTTTGCAACACCTAGGATATCTACTTCCAAGTTACTCATGTTGACAGCAGTTCTTGATTAGACGTCTGAAGTATTTACTTCGTCTTGTTTGGCGAAGAAATTTAGGTAAACAGTATTTAGTAACACCGCTTTAGTGGCAATGTTATCGGTAACATTTCCTTTGCTATTACGATGTGCAGGTATCGACTACCTCTTGCCACTGATGTGCACGTACGACTATGATCTCTTTGTCTCGAAATCTGTCAGAAAATGTAGAGTTTCGTTGTGGAAACTATTAAAAGCAACTCGCATTTAAGTTCGCACTAAATTTCTATCTTCTGTAGTCCGCAGCTCGTGGTCGTTCGGTAGCGTTCTCGCTTTCCGCGCCCGGGTTCCCGGGTTCGATTCCCGCCGGGGTCAGGGATTTTCTCTGCCTCGTGATGACTGGGTGTTGTGTGATGTCCTTAGGTTAGTTAGGTTTAAGTAGTTCTAAGTTCTAGGGGCCTTCTGACCATAGATGTTGAGTCCCATAGTGCTCAGAGCCATTTGAACCATTTTATCTTCTGTAAAAATTATGCAATCTTGGGGTCTTCTCAGTTCGGTATGACTTTTATTTGGTTCTGTAACAGTTTTATGACCTGTTCTGTGTGCCACTGGGAGTCAGTTTCGTCTCCTGTTAATTTGTTTGGTACTCGTATAGATATCACCAGACGAGAGCTGGTCAGTGATTCCTCTGCAGCCTAAGTTCTTTCCTGAACTCTCGTAATTCACTATCCGCACTCGAAGGGGAAATCTATTGCTCCTGCCTATCTGACGAATGAATATGTTCCCTTTCCTAAGAAAAGACAGAGCAAAATAGCAGAAATTTTCCATTTACGCCTAGCAGAAAGCATCTTTACGTTTCATGAGGTTGGTACCGGTTTCGAACAATCTCTCTCCACTGGTCAGTATCTTCTGCAGACGTCTGGTAATGAGGCGTTACTTTGTACTGAACAGAACACAATTTTGAAGGGGAGCAATGAACTTTCTCGTGGCAGGAAAAGGCCGATAGGGGTTTATTCTTTGATCAGTGGAGAGAGAGGGACATTTCACCCTCAAGCAACCTCAGAGCGACTGATGACATTGTACCTCCAACAGACGGGTTAGCACCAGGTACTGATCACAAAAATGGCTCTAAGCACTATGGTACTTAACATCGGAGGTCATCAGTCCCCTACACTTAGAACTACTTAAACTTAACTAACCTAAGGATATCACATACAGCCATGCCCGAAGCAGGATTCGAACCTGTGAACGCAGCAGCAGAACGGTTCCGGACTGAAGCTCCTAGAACCGCTCGGCCACAGCGGCCAGCTACTGTTCACAATTAGCATTTCAGGGGATAGAGCCATTTTAAGGAGAACAGCCTGCCACCGTGAACACGCACATTTCCTGCTTTTGAGACACTGTTTAAGGCATTTTGCGGACCCTACAGTACTGCTGAGCCCTTCAAATCCACATCATTTAGTCGATAAATTAAATACGTCTCATTCCCTCCATAATGTACCGATCTCACTCAATTATCAGAGAACTGTAAAAGAGCTGAAACCAAATTACAAAGTGATATGCGATAGTCACGATTCATGTGTTGCAGTCGAAATTATCTGTTATGCTACATAATCATCATCCATCGTTACGTGAAAATTTATTCTTCTGTCTGAATAAATCCATTTTATGCTGATTTAGTGCTTCTTTTCAATCGTAAATTAACAAAACGAGTGGATTATTCAAGATGAATATATCACACATTTCACTGCAGATCAAGAGAAATCTCTCCTTACGGCTACACTCCTCAGGTCACAACTTCCTTGGCAACTTTAAGTAAGATCTTCATTTCATACAATCAACAACCCTCATATCAGTGGCTAAACATACAGAATTCATTAGTTAATGTACTTTGTTGATAGGAAAATTAGTACATAAGTAAAAACAATAATACTGGAAGACAGATGGCCAAATTCCTTTCTGAAGCGTATCCTGTGGAAAGAAAATTATAGAATTAAATTCGAAGAACCGATTTATTAAATAGGCAGCAAAATGTCAAACTGAATTGTTCGGAGTTTCTTGTTCCAGTCTACTTGTTTACAGGCTGTTGCACCCTACAACTTACCAAAGCTGCATGATCTAAACATGTACGTAATTTTCATCTACTCTCGTGACACATTTGATCCACAAATTTTATGAATTCAACTGTTTCCTATATGACGGAAAAATCACTAACTTTTTCGCAGTATTACTTTCTTTCATTCATCTATGACGAACATCTTTTAAGCTTACATGCAACGAAATTACTGTGTGTCATGGAGCATTCTGAACTATCACTGCCAAAGGAAGCTAAAAGTCCGGAGGAATGCAAGGTCGTAGGGATGGCATGTACTTGTGGGGGACAGCGTCATCATCTCCTGAAACACCGTGAAAGGGGCCGTAGTGTTGGTCTCCGTTTGGTCAACTGGTCCAACTGAGCAATATCCAGAATTACGAGGAATTCGGAAGTGACTGTGGCTCGTTATTGGATGGCATTGGAACCTGAGGGTAGACATATTCGTCGTCAACGTATGAGTGGACCACATCTGACAATCACAAGGGACGGTCGATTTGTGCTTCACATCTGCGCCTGCCTTCTGTGAAGAAGTAACGGACTGCATGCAACATTCTGCACCATCCCACGCCGTTCTTCGCTCACTACCAGCGACGGGGTAGGGGATGTGTAGGCTGCCACAACCCAAACGGCTGCGTATGGACTGCTGTGACCAGGGAGCATGAATTGCCGATGAATGCAACATTAATCACGGTTCTGTATTACAACGGGTGACCATCGGCATTGAGAATGGAAGGGGCCTAGGGAGAGGTACCATTTTTCAACTGTTTGGAGCGGCAAAGCGATTTCACATCTGGCATCATTGTATGAAGAGACATCGTATATGACTTCAAGTCACGGCTTGTAGTAATTAAAGGTAATCCGGTACGTAACTGGTATCCTGAGTCCTGAAGTGTTACCTCTCATGCGATAGAACCATGGTACCATTTTTCAACAGCACAATGCTCGTCCACACCTGGTTCATGTCTATAAATTGATGTACTATCGTTGCCAACTAGGTCCCCAGATCCGCTTCCAAACGAACATGTATGGGATCGTCTCAGATATCTCCTCCGTCCCAGTGAAAGTATCCATGGTACCAACGACAATTTACAACAGCAGTTACCAGCTTGTCTCAGGAGATGATAGAACAGCTTCATCAAATCCTTCCCAAACGAATCAGCACATTTATCCAGGTAACGTCATACTGCCAATATCTTAGTAAATTACACTCGATATTGTAATCACTGAAATGACATTACGTACCCTGTCGACCAGTGAAGTTTTGTTTCGTTTCGTCCTTCCCCTTGTGGGTGCTTCGCTGCTGCTGTCAGGTAGTGCACTGAACTGTCGTATTCTGGTCTTAACCCATGTTGATGAGCTGCGAGGTTGGATGAGAGGATATCTACAGTGAATATAACAAAGTGGTAGCAAATCGGTCTAGCAAACACTCAACAGGCACAGTTATCGTTTGCAAGATAAACGTAAGATCTGCATTGTCACAAATATAGAAACCAAAATCACAAAAATTGCTTGTAGCACAGATCCGAAAGAAACGACTGGAAAAGCAGCAGTATGAATCACAAATCCTGCAAATTAGCAGCTGGTATAATATTTGAAAAAAACGCGTAGTACGGAACACGTGGCCTTTTGTCTTCTGGACTGGGAAGCCGTGGTAGATACATGACACGTTTCCCTAGCAGTTCGCCTCCTGCTGCAGGAGACATCTACGGTGGTAAAACGCCAACTGCGTCAATTGTTCGGTGACTCCGGAATTTTTAAACTCATCAACGAAATGAAAGAAGCTTAAGAGCGAGAAATAAGTGTATCATCCACTAGCGATAGCTGGGGGCTACGGTCGCAGGTTCGAATCCTGCCTATGGCATGGGTGTGTGTGATGTCCTTAGGTTAGCTAGGTTTAAGTAGTTCTAAGTCCTATGGGACTGATGACCTTAGAAGTTAGGTCCCATAGTGCTCAGAGCCATTTGAACCATTTGATAGCTGGGGGCAGGTATACATTGGAAACACTAAAAGAAATGTTTATAACCGTTTAGCTGGACAAAAAAGACTGCCTTCGGTGTAAGCAGAAGAATCGGTCGTAGCGGAATATGTTTTCCGACATGGAAACAACGGAATAAAATTCAATGAAAGTATCGTTGTAGACAACGTAGTGCACCATCATGGGTGTATGTATAGAGAGGTCACAAGTATTAACGAACACTATAACAATGTCAATAGAAAAGAAGTAGCGTGAGTATGTAAAATCAAATTCAGATGCGTCAACTTTGTAATTATTCATTTATGTTTCCCTATCGATTTTGACGCGCTTGAAGCTAATCTTTAATGACGGATTTCTTGTTCTCTTCTGATGCAGAAACTCACCACTTACTTACAAATCACATACACAGTTCACAATCCACAGAACACGTTAAAAACAGAAATAAATGTTAACAAACATGTTACATATTGTCAAAATGTGTTATTCTTATTATTCTGTTAACCAGAAAGACTTCAAGAAAATAATTATGCCAAAAATTCGATAGATATTTTAATAGTCATTCGTATAATATATTTTAGTGGTGAAACATTTGCAAAAAAAAAAAAAAATGGTTCAAATGGCTCTGAGCACTACGGGACTTAACTTCTAAGGTCATCAGTCCCCTAGAACTTAGAACAACTTAAACCTAACTAACCTAAGGACATCACACACATCCATGCCCGAGGCAGGATTCGAACCTGCGACCGTAGCGGCCGCGCGGTTCCAGACTGTAGCGCCTTTAACCGCTTGGCCACCACGGCCGGCGAAACATTTGCAGTTTTACCGAAATCCACTTTAGTGATAATACAGAAGTGTCACACAAAAATTTCTGTCCGATATATTTAATGCTCGTAGGTACATATACTCAACAACAATACTCAGTAACAACCATTTCGCAATATTTGAGTACATATTGTATCAATAATATTATTTTAACAACTTCACTTTCACACCGATTACCTTCTGTACGTAACATACAAAGGCAATTCGTAACAGATACTGGCATATCGTTAATGTATAATATTTGTAGTCTTCAGTTGTAAAGTATATCCTGGATGCTCCTCAGTGTTTGTAAACGTTGCAGATAAATACTCTATGAGGCAATCCAAGCTGAATGTTTAGCATCATTAGAGATTGCCGGCAGGAGGCGAAGTGCCACTCAAGGTGCTATATAATTAACGGGAACCCCCACATGCCCAAAAAATAAACTTTTCAGTAGATAGAAAAAACATTCCAAGTCATATACCGAAGTCGGTTTTTCTCCTCGTTTTCCGTTAAAACAAATATAGAGTACAGAATGGCAATCCACTTCATACATTTTCTTGATGTTAAATTTATTTAGAGAACATGCGGGCTTTCTAAAGATATTGCTATAAATACGTATAAATTCTGCCAGTACCTCGTCCCCTATTTTCCAGACTTCACAGAAGCTATTTTGCGAACCTTGCAGAACTGGCACTCCTGAAAGAAAGGATACTGCGTGCCGGACCGAGACTAGAACTTGTTGGGACCTTTGCCTTTCGCGGGCTAGTACTCTACCACTCAGCTACCCAAGCAGTACTCAAAACCCGTTCTCACAGCTTCAGAGTGAGAATCTCACTCTCGAAACATGCCCCAGGCTGGGGCTAAGCCCTGTCTTCACAATATCCTTTCATCTAGGAATGCTAGTTCTGCAAGGTTCACAGAAAATCTTCTGTGAAGTTTGGAAGGTAGGAGACGAGGTACTGGTAGCTCAGTGGTAGACCACTTGCTCACAAAAGGCATAAGTCCCGAATTATAGTCTCGGACTGGCACACAGTTTTAATCCACCAGGAATTTTCATAACAGCGCACACTCCGTTGCAGAGTGAAAATTTCATTCTGGAAGCATAAATTATCACTGAATTCATACAGTATTGGTATCATGGACTAAAGAATTACGCCCATATTCCATTCTCTTTGACATTACACTCACTGTACATGAGGTTGTTTCTGTCACGTATGTCGGTATGTCCCATATCTCACAGTAAAAGTTCTCGACGATTTCTTCTAGGAATAGTAGAAATCGCCTCAGGTCATGCATTTTCTTCTCATTTACAATCTCATTATCCTGATAAGCCTGGTGATATCAGCCATTTGGGATGTATGCCCTTCTGCTCCATCAATGAATGTCCTCACTTTAACACCACCAATACTTTCTATACATAGGAGAACTGCATTAACTGTGCTAAATGACAGCGGTATTTGCTATTTCTTTCTGTAGCCCTTTCTTGACTTAGACGGAAATGGCATTCTTTCGGTAGAACTTTGGCCACCATTTTTTAAAATATAGCACGAATTCATGGTTTTTGGTATTTTCACTTCAAAATTCATCTTAGTACTGGACTGTGTTATTAATTTCACATATTCTTTCAGAACATACATGCTATCCACCATCTTGATTTTCGTTTTTGAAGAGCTGAAATCTTTATCGAACAGAAGTTAAGAGTGACCTCTCAACGGAAGGTAATGAGTGGTGTATAGATGTCTTCTATGTGCCACAAGCTTTAAAGAAATTCTCACCATTGCATGGTTTTTATTTTGGCCTCCAAAAGAGTCGGAGAACAAGATAATGTTTAAGATGTTGTCCGACATTTTAATTTCTTATTATTTTCGTTATTTCTTGACGTTTGTCACTAGCTTCACTAATGTCTGACATTTTACCGACGTTAACAATAGAAATCTATTAAACCAAAGAGTAAGAGGCAATATCGATAATCCTCTCTCTTTTAAAAAGAGTTAAAAGTTAATATTTTGAAAAATTCCTATCTTTCGTATATGTGGGGTGTCTTTTCAGTTGAGGTAATAATATGGCTTCATAGCAACACAGGTAGTGCCAGAAAGTATGGGATTCCTCTACATCATGGTCGATCTCTATGTTTAAAGTGCAAAATCATAGCTTGCTCAATTTTGTCAAAAATGGATATGTCGGGTTTTTCAGTATATCCATTCAAATATTTCTTCCGTCTTCGCCACGAGGGATTAACGCCTGCCTGCCAGAGTGACCGAGCGGTTCTAGGCGCTACAGTCTGGAATCGCGCAACCGCTACGGTCGCAGGTTCGAATCCTGCCTCGGGCATGGATGTGTGTGATGTCCTTAGGTTAGTTAGGTTTAAGTAGTTCTAAGTTATAGGGGACTGATGACTTGGGAAGTTAAGTCTCATAGTGCTCAGAGCCATTTAAACCATTTGATTAACACCTGTTCCTAGCACTGAACTATAAGATTTCTGATCATCAAATGGTTCGAAATTAAACAGAAAAATAAATTCATCATCATCATCATCATTATATATGTATGCTAGAATTGCTTATGGAAATTTTGTCAAAGTCCTTCTTGTGCTTTTGGATCTCCGTAAGTTTCTTCGTTCTGCTGATTTGCATTTCTATAGTATTTTGAGTAGTCTATCATCATCCATCCTGCTAATGTACTCCTTCGATTTCCTTTTCTGTTCATCTATTTATTTCATTTAAATGCATTAATGAAAGTCTACTTTAACTTATTTCGCTTTTGATTTGAAATATCCTCCTACACAGAAAAATCACCTCACCCACAATTCTTAGTGTATCCTCTTTTGCTGTTATTCAGGTTTCAAGTACATATTTTAGAATTCTGAGTGGCATGGTTTCACAGAGGTTCAGAAGGGTCTCATTCCTGACGAAAAGTAGACTATTATTACATGAAACGACTGGCTTCCGTTATTTGTAGCTGCAACTGATTTTCTGGTTTTTGTTTAGGATTTTATTACTCAGATAACTCCTGAGGGTAGTTGAAAGGAAAAGTCACTCATCCAGCGTAGACTTCATACGACATAATAAGGTAGTACGGATTGATATTCAAAAAGTGACTCTCAGATTTGGGAATCACGACTTCCAGTTTAGCGCCGTCTCACTGCGTCACATCTGTGTCAAGTTGTCACTCGGAGAAGAAGCGGAAGACACCCAATTACTAGGAGAGCGTGGAGCGGGGTGTGGAGCCGTCAGTCTGTGTTCTCGCCCCAGCGTCTCGCCTCGGGGGCGGAAGAGACGAGTGCGAGTCTCCGCGGTGTGGCGGGCAGCGGAGGGACTTCAAACGCGCCGCCCCCGGCGAGAATGGAGGCAGGGAGGCGGCAGCGGGGGCGCGGGCGGGGAGGCGGCGGCGCTGCGGTCGCCCCCGGCCTGCCGTCTTAATGATGAGCTCTGACGCGCCGCAACCGGCAGCGGATTTCAGGCGACAAACGGCGTTTTGCTGTAGCAGACGAACAGTCAAACTGTTACCTCACCATCAGTAACATGTCGTGGGCGTTAACACTGCCACAGCGAGGTCACCAGTGACAGCACTTGCTTCGTCGAGCTGCAGCTTGCCCACAGAATTATTTCCACATCTGAATCTATACTCCGCAGGCTACTTTATGGTATGTGGTAGGGGGTACTTGGGGGAGTAGTGTGAGACTGCCGCCTTTGTGGTTCAAATGACTCTAAGCACTATGGGACTTAACATCTGAGGTCATCGGTCCCCTAGACTTAGATTTACTTAAACCTAACTAACCTAAGGACATCACACACATCCATGCCCGAGGCAGGACTCGAACCTGCGACCGTAGCAACAGCGTGGTTTCGGACTGAAGCGCCTAGAACCGCTCGACCACAGCGGCCGGCTCGCTTTTGTGTTCAGAAGTCCCTCTCATGAGCTCGTAGTTTTAATTCAACGTCTTTTCATGAGATATACTTGGGAGGAAGCAGTATATTGATGAAGAAGACTTCAGAGTCATTTAGCAGCATCATATCCCTCCTGAAACTTCAGTTTTCGACTTTTCGATCCTTCAGGTTCACTGTAGGCTACATTCCTACGTTAAAAATATGCTTCGGGTTGTTGTTCTTCCGAATGATTATAAAATTCAGAAAGCATTTTCGGTCAATATTCACACAAACTGTGTGTAATTTTTTGCTAACTGAAGAAAAAATCATCATGTTTCAAGATTTGATCACGTGATAGAAAATCCTCTGTTACTGGCTGAAGCTCTAGTGACGTCACAGGCTAGGAGTAAGACAAAGCTACACGTGTGGTATTGGACTGTTTGCCGAAGTTAATTGTTTTTATGTACTTTTTCTGCGAACAGTATAGTTATTTTGTGATGGAAAATGCATTTACAGTTTTTAAACAGCAAAGGTGAGGAATTTTTTGACGGCTGATAGCGAAAATTTTCCGAAAGTTGACGCCTTTATGGTATCTTCGTTCTTCAGTAACAACCCAAGTTTTTATTTTCCGAGAAGAAAAAACGTAAAAACTATATTACTAGGCAACTATGACGGAAAAACTGTGCGCAACAATAAGTTATAGAATTGCTGTATAACTGAGGTACTCTGAAAGTGGATTATTTTGATCGGATCGTGATGGAAAGGTTTTCCGGCGCAACTTGTGAAAGCCTGTAAAATGAAACTCAGGGGAAACTCTTTCACTCAGAAAAAAATTCTGTTTGATAGTTGCTGGGACCTTTCCAGAGCTTTTACTGTTTTCCAGTTAGCTCTTCTCTCAATTTTAAAACGTTCAGACAAACGTAGTTGCAGTCTTGGAGGAACATCAAAGCATCATTGTCTTTGCTCTCAACAGCTTTGCATATTGCAGTTTTTCTATTCTTCGACATCATTAATTTAAACCTCCGCAAAATTACGTCACTAAAATGTGCGGTTGACGCAGGAGAATATTATTGTATATGTTGTTCTAATGCATGCTTCTGAAGACGATAAGTATTCAGACACAGGTTGAGATTAATATGGATTTAGCCATTGTCACGAATTACGAAACTTACAACAGTAAACACAGTAACTAAAGTAATAGAATCTTCATCGTCAATATTTTTTTAACTTCCCGGTCAACTTCACCCCAACTGATGGTAGTAACCGTTCACATTTTCCATCTTCATGTAAAATTTGCACTCTTCGCTACCATTACCAATATTATGTCTCTCCTTTCGCATGTGTAAACCTAATGCTGTTTTGCTGCTGGTACAGGTGTTCACCCTAAATCTAAAGTCAAAGGATTTCCCCTACTGGCCTTTGTAGCTTATTTGTCAGCCACGTCGTGATATTTTATAGATCTCTCATTTCTAATATTCGTTATTCTCATGTGGAATATTTTGACGCTTTCGTGTTTTTGTACTACCTGATTTCCTAAACACAGATTTAATACAGTTTCTCTGGACAACGTGCTCAATTTTATGTGATGTCTCTGTGGATATCACAGTGGTGTGTTTGACCCCATTGATGATAATAACGTCCCATACTCCTCGACAGAGCGGAGAGGTCCTAGCGGAGGTGGTTTACCATTGCCTTCCTCCAACAGTAATGGGGATGAATGATGATGATGAAGACTATACAACACCAAGTCATCTCGAGGCAGGTGAAAATCCCTGAAGCCACCGGGAAACGAGAGATAATTATAACGAGAGACAACGAGCTGCGGACTTTTGACCCTATCGGATGTGATTTATTTCTCTTATTTCTATTGATTATAAATTTTGTTGATATGGTGTTGACAGTTTCCATGTCGCAAGAGCGACTTGCCTTAGTAAGCCTATTTCTTTTTACACTTACGCTTGGCGTAATGGAACTCGCATTATTCGAAGTATCACACAGTTAAAGTATGCTTGTTTTTGACGTAGCGGATGATGAGAATGGGTATTGACATTCACGTCCGTAAATGTCGGTTTCCTATGTATTTGAAATGCATGTCTGTCGTATTTTTTATAAAGGAAATAAGCTATTTATTCCCTGTTCCTTCGAGAATTTGACCAGGGAATGCAGAGTGATCAATATTTTATACAAATTCTCTGTCCACATTTTGTTCCTAACGTAGAGAGTAGTTGAACCGTCAACGTATCTTTTATAAGGTACTGTGTTGAAAACAATGTCTTCATTAGCCTTGGGAAAAAAGCAGTGTTCTTTAGTGGATCCATAAAATTACCTGTAATTTCCCAAAGCGATTCCGTCACCATACCTGTATCATTTACTGCTAAACAGAAAATAGTTCCTGTAATAGATTTTTCACTTTGCAGCAGAGCGTGCGCTGATATGAAACTTCCTGGCTTTTGAAAACTGTGTGCAAGGACAAACTTCGGAACACGGACGTTCGTCTTTCGCGGATAACTGCTTTGCCGAAATAGCTAACCAAGCACGACTCAGAAACCGTTGAGCACTTGCCCGGTTAAGATGGTAGAGATAATTCTACAAAATCAGAAACCTTAACCTAATACAGAGCAACAGATAATATTCTGCCACACTGAGATCCAAACCGTAACATAAAAAGTATACGAATTATCCTCTACAATAACAGCATTGAGGAACACAAGTACATCCAAACAAGGCCAAACACCAGATAGACACACACACACACACACACACACACACACACACACACACACACAGTCTAAGGTGTCACATTAAATGTACATCATATTGGGAAGTCACAAGAAAAAGCAACAAGAATACTTAGAAAAAGTACCCCCAAAACACAGTTTCAGATAAAGAAGTGCTTTACAATTTTCAGGCCTAACAGCTGTCTCACTCTGTTTCATCAAACTACAGTTGAATTACGCAAAGCATTACTCAACAATTTAATCTTTAATTGCTTATCGAACCAACACAGATTAGGGTCTTAAGATAGTCTCTTACATCTGACCTTCCTTATAATAATAATAATAAGAAGAAGAAGAAGAAAAAGAAAAAGGTAAAGAGAAGGAGGAATAAGACTAATAGAAATATTGATACTAACAATATTTATATTAATAATAATAATAATAATATGGCTATTGTGACAGAAGGCAGATCATAAGATTTTTTCTTTTTTTTTTTTTAATTTGGAAGTAGTTTAATTCCTCCGATATTTTGACGAAGATTGTCACTACGTTGGGTTCCTGATACACAAAATAATTCATATATCATGGCAATGCTATGTGGTTGTACAGAGAGACTTTTACTTTGCTAATAAAGAGTAGTTCTGTTGTGCTGTTGACACAGTACAGGAAGAGCTGAAGATAAATAAGATGGACTGCACTGACTGGGTAGACAATAGAGCAAGCGTCGAGCCCGATAATCTGTGTGTTATCGTCACGTACCCACGACAATAGTTCGTAGGCTGGTGTGATACAGAAGAGAAAGTGTACGTCAGAAACGTATCGAACAAAAAACATTCATCGCCAGCTCCAGTTTCGTTAACTTCCGCATAGCAAAGTGCTTGGAGAATGGCATTACCATTGTCAAGGATAGTGAGAACAAGCTTTTTCTATTTCTGTAGTAAGTGAAACGATGCTGACACTTGCTTACAGACTGTAGTTGCGTATTCAATCCAGTCTAAATGTAGGTCCAGAGTTATACCGCAGTTCTCTTCCGAAGAAGAAAAGACTACCACTCTGCCGTTTAGGAGCAACGGTGGAAGAGATTCTCTGAACTGAGGGGTAACAATTCTTTTGTGAACGACTACTGTTACTGTTTATGATCTGCGCCGGCACCGACAAGCAAAGAAACTCGGCTTTGACATGCTGGATGGGTATTCAAAGGTATGTTGGTCTTTCACTTAGATACAATGGAATGTCGTCAGCGTATAGATGATATTGTCAGTGGGAGAGAATAGTTGACACATCATCACAAATAATAAGAACAGTAATGGATCCAATACTGTTCCCTGTCGGCTGTCTAATACTACATTCCTCCGTTGTGATCTTTCGGTTCCAATCATTACACACTGCTGGCGAGGTGTTAGGTACGAGTGGAACTACTGGGCATCCGTAGCGACGCGTGCGCGGAAAGTGAGCTGGGTTGCCAAAGCAACTATGGCCCACTGCAGGACCGGGTGACGTCATGTGGCGCGGTGGGCCAGCTCCAGGTTTGGAATTGCCTCTCCGTCTCCATGCAAGCGTCACACACCCGACTTTGCTTTCTTTCTATATCCAAAACCAACCCCCACGCGGTACTAAGTGTGTAATCCTGGTCTCTGATAAAATTGTTACTGTTTTTCCTAATCTCGGCCGTCTAATTTATAACAGAATCCGAATGTGCCAAGACTCTCGTCTTTCAAACTGTAGTTTGTGTGTGCTTTCAAGGGATTTCTCAGTAAAGGCCGACTTTTCAAGCTCTCTTTGTTTAATATCCCGGCTTGTGCTCCATACAACGCTCCCTAACTGCGAGAATTGTTTCACCTTCGTAGATGCTACCACATTCGCAAGGGACACCATACCCATCGGGCAGATGAAGAGCTACAGTACGTGTTCTTTAATTGGGTGCAGCATATTTCGTATCTTGCGGATGGGTGGCAACACTGGTCTGTGTCCATCTCTTCGCTGCACACGTCCTAACTGGCTACTCATTGCCCCACCGTATGGCAGGAACGCAGCCGGCTGAACTCTGTGGTGTTGCGTTCATCTTGCCTTGGATATCGAAAGAAAGCAAAGTTGAATGCTTGACGCTTATTGGGAGGCGGGAGTGACAGTTTCAAAAGTTGTGCCTTCCGCTCGCATCGCTTGATATCACTTGGTAACGCGGCGTCCCGGAGGTGCTACGAGCCGTCCAACTCCCCTTCTATGAACGCGTCGTTTCGGCTCTCTATGATTCGTGACGGATGCTGCAATAGTAGTTATATAAGCGGAAAACAGTGGCAGTCCCAGAAGTTAG
This sequence comes from Schistocerca nitens, assembly GCF_023898315.1. Taxonomy (NCBI): domain Eukaryota; kingdom Metazoa; phylum Arthropoda; class Insecta; order Orthoptera; family Acrididae; genus Schistocerca; species Schistocerca nitens. The sequence goes on along the minus strand of NC_064617.1, from coordinate 417,530,659 downwards.
TAGCTTTTACTCCTAACGACAATGGCGTGAATACCTATCGAAAGCTTAACTTTTTTATTCAGAATCAAGGGACTTGAAAACCAAGATTTTATTCAGGCATGCCACAGCGAAAGACTTCGAGAACACACCATTATTGTGCTTATGTTCTTCTGTTCCTGCACCAGTTCCGTAGCTGTTTCATTTAAAATATTTTTGTACTGTTTTCTCCGTGGTTCAAAGGGTAGAAGATGCTGCAGATTTCCAATTTTTTCAGATCAGATGAGCAAGTCGTGGAAAGAGCGCTTCAAACCTCTGAATATTTGGGATAAGATTTTCAATTCTCTCATTTTCCTAAGCAAATAAACTTCTCCCTGGTACCGTGACCATTACTGGGACAAGATCTGTTAGTCAAAGCGTCTGCAATATATGGGTGTGCATTACGTCTCTGTTCTTACACGATTTAGTTATTCCTTGTGGTAGAGTTGGCTGTTCGAATTGTAACTCATTATAGATAGAGGCTCTCCTCACCATAATACCAGATAAGCTGACAGATCAGCAGGTGGAGTACCGATTGGGAGTATTTTAAGGGTAATTTCTTCCTCCAACATTCGTCTGTCCCTAAAGGTAAGGTGGTCTCCAGTTTCGACTTAATATGAAAGGGTAATTTCATGTTAATAGGTTATAGAAAACTGCAACCAGTCACTGTTTTGAATAATTATGTTTTATTCCATGAACCGGTTTCCGAACCTTTTCAGGTTCATCTTCAGATGGTTTCAGGAAGTTACATCATTACTGGTAGTAGCATAATGCTGGGTGCTGGCTCTATGGCAGAAAGATGGGTCACACTTTAATGTATCGCCATGACAATAGCTTATCTGTCGATATGGATGTAAATTTAGTTTTTACTTACTGCGACAGTATAGGCGCCTTTTTTTGGTTAGTGTCCATCTGTCTGACCCCCATTTTGATGTCCAGAACACTTTCACACAGACTATATTAATGTACACTTTGACAGCGAGACTTTTCCAGCATCCAACACGCGCTTTACAACTGTTGCTTGTAACAAAGATCTTGACAGAAAGATATGCCATAGGCCTACTTTGTACAGAGATGTAATTTGTTGTTCTTTACGTGTATTTAAGTCGATATAAGAGCAAGTATTTTAATCAAAATGGCGATAACATGACGGCACAAGATAAAATAAATAAATAAATTTGTTCCTGTAGTAATTTATTTACGCTACTACCAGTAATGATGTAACTTCCTGAAAGCATCTGAAGATGAACCTGAAAAGGTTCGAAAACCGGTTCATGGAATAAAACATAATTATTCAAAAAAAGTGACTGGTTGCAGTTCTGTGTAACTTATTTACATTCAATATACAGTCACGGTTCTAAAATATCCGTAGAGGATAAGCATAATAAAGGGTAATTTCAGCCTAGTATCAGGAAAGCTGATAGAGGAGCGAAGGAGTTCCAATTGGGAATATTTTGGAGGAGATTTCCAGTTCCACTATTTTCTATACTAACAAATGAAGTATTTTGGAGACAATAGTCAGAAGTGTGGAGGGTGAGGGTAAGTAAATTTTTAATCCTGGGACAGTCTTTCATGAGATAAATGTATGAATTCCTGTTTATGTGAATACAGAGGAAAGTAGACTTGCTCGATATAAGGACTGTGTTTATGTCGCTATTGACTGTTTCGTTGTGTGCGATGGCATCTTTACAATCTCCGTTTTTGTTTGTACTTTTAAGTTTTCAGTGCCTTACTCCTAAATGTAGGGTAGGCAGTTCCAGTAAAGAACCATTGGCTCGTCAGATACTTTGCAGCCAACTACCAGGTGAGCTGCTAACGAGGCAGAAAAATCATTATAATAATAAATATTCGTGGAATGAGGAGAAGAAGTGACACTTATTCGATGGTCTACAAGAAGTGGTTGACGGAATTCCAGGACATAGTGAATGATAACGGAAGGTACTTGATTAGCTTTATAGTGTGTAGTAGTGTACTCTTGTTAAGGCTTATTCCAGTACCAAGAACTTCATAAATATACCTGAGCTAATCCATCAAGGAAAATAATTTTAAAATGGTTCAAATGGCTCTAAGCACTATAGGACTTAACATCTGAGGTCATCAGTCCCCTAGACTTAGAACTACTTAAACCTAACTAACATAAGGAAATCATACACATCCAGGCCCGAGGCAATATTCGAACCTGCCACCGTAGCAGCAGCGCGGTTCCGGACTTAAGCGCCTAGAACCGCTCGGTCACAACAGCCGGCAAGCTAATTTCAATCATGGATTATGTAATAGAGTGAAGACAGTGGATGATTCAGTTACAAGACGAAAGTGTAAGAAGTGGAACAGAGCGTGGCTCTGATCGTTGTATAATTTCTCCAAAAGTAGCTTTCCTGATTAAAACCAAGCTAGAACACGAGGAGTGGAAGGACGCTTTAAGCATGTTACAGAGATCCAAAGTACATGACGTATCTATTACAGGAAAAAAATGTTAGAAGTTTGTATCAGAAAAGATACCACTGAGTTGTTGGAGATGGTTGAGGAAGAAACTATGTCACATATAGTTAACTTGTGCGACTGACGAAGATTGGAATATAGGTATATGAGATATATAAAAAGATGGTTAACAAATAAGGAAGAAAGGATGAAGAAGAATTATGGGAAAGAGTATGTGCAGAAACAGGGTTCGCAATGAACAGGAGATCGGTGGAGGCATGAGGGGATAAAGACGATGAAACAGGCTAGTAATCCCACACATGTAATAACATCAATATCTAATGGGCAGAGGAAGAGGCACTTTCAATAACTGCTGGTAGAAAATAAAATAAAGAAACAGAAGCTACCAGTTGATAGAAAACAACAACAATAGCAGTGAATTGTGTAATACAGAACCCACACTAGAGGAAGAAGTAAAATACATGCCTAAAAGGACAATAAAAGTAAAGGTAAGTGGACGGGAAGGAGTTTTGATAGGATTGTGAAAACACCGCCCCAAATGGTGATTTATGTAAATAATTCAATCAGACAGTGTGGTGAGAGGAAATACCGAGAGAATAGTGAGTGAGTATAGGCAGGTACGTAGGATGGGTTGGACATCCCTCGTATCAACACGTCCGCCTCCCTCAGCGATGCCCCTTAGCAAGAGCCTCAAACTGCTTGACTGAACCAGCACCGCCTGGAGCTGTGTACAAAGGGTCATACCACTCAGCTCGCATCTGCACGCAGCAATCCTAGCCCACACCAAAACAGTGGAACTTTTAATTACAAAGTAATTAAAATCAGTAACTGTGGCTACTGGATACCCAAACACGCAGTGCAATGCACACAGTGTATTAAAGTCAGTTAGTTTTCGTGAGTTGTTCATTACAATTCCCAAACTAAACGTTGTAATGTGACTCGCTGCTGCGGAGACAGATGCGGCCACCCAATTGACGAGTTGTGCGACTAACTGCCTGTTCACACGAAAACAAAGCCTGCTTTTGAGTACAGCGCTAAGAAGTCTGCATATACAGAGTGACAAATAAGAAAACGTAAATTAGTTACAAACTTCGATGTGCACATATTTTATTCAACAAGTAAACTTCACAATAGGTATTCGGATTAGATGACATGTTCCATATTTCTGCCATCACTGGCGATGATGTGGCGCAGACGGATAGTGAAATACTTCTTGACCGCTGAAGTGTCGGGAAATCGATGCTGTCGCTGACCTCCTGAAAGGCTGTTTTCAGCTCAGAAATGGTTTCTGGGTTACTGCTGTACAACTTGTCTTTCATATAACCCCAAAACAAGAGTCGCATGTGTCTAGATCTGGAGAATATGGCGCCCAATTGAGGCCCATGCCAGTGGCCTCGGGGTGCTCCAGAACCAGGATATGGTCCTCAAAGTGTTCCTCTAGGACATCAAATACTCTCTTGCATCGTTGGGTTCGAGCTTCCTCTTACATGAACTACATCTTGTCGAAGTCATGGTCACTTTGGTTAATAGGAATGAAATCATCTCCCAAAACTTCACGCATCGTTCGGTGTTCACTGTGCCATCAGGGAATGTCGCACCGATTATTCCATGACTGGGCACACTAATTCCCATGATGCCCCTCGGCCAACCGTGCAGTTTAAGGTTCTAACACGAACCTTTCAGAAGTTATGGGGATATAATATTAAAATAGTTCAACAGCTCTCATCCAGTCCATTCTGACCCTTACTACTGACGTCAATATAAAGTAGGATTTTTGAACATATACCGTGCTCGGAAATTAGGTATTACCAGGAAGTAGATGGCCTACTGTCACATAGTCCGCATGGATTCAGAAAATATCGATTGTGTGAAATACACTAGATAATTATTAGCACAAAATGTCGACAGGACGTCTCAGATTGATTCAGTATTTCTTGATTTCCGGAAGTCTTATCACACCATTTCATAGAAGATATTACTAACCCATCTGAATGCGTATGGACTACCGTCTCAGTATGCGACTGAATTTGTGTGTTTCTGTCAGAAAAGTTACACTTTATAGTAACTGACGGAAAGTCATTGAATAAAGCAGAAGTGATATTTGGCGTTACCCAAGACCTCGTGTTCCTGATCTATCTAAACAAGACACAATCTGAGAAGCCCTCTAATATTGTTTGCAGATGACGCTGTCACTTACCATTTACAAAATGCATTGCATGGTTAAAGACAATTGCAAAATGACGAGGTCTGTATCTGCATCTACATTTATACTCCGCAAGGCACCCAACGGTGTGTGGCGGACGGCACTTTACGTGCCACTGTCATTACCTCCATTTTCTGTTCCTGTCGCGTATGGTTCGCGGGAAGAACGACTGTCTGAAAGCCTACGTGCGCGCTCGAATCTCTCTAATTTTACATTCGTGATCTCCTCGGAAGGTATAAATAGGGGGAAGCAATATATTCGATACCTCATCCAGAAACGCACCCTCTCGAAACCTGGACAGCAAGCTACACCACGATGCAGAGCGCCTCTCTTGCAGAGTCTGCCACTTGAGTTTGCTAAACATCTCCGTAACGCTATCACGGTTACCAAATAACCCTGTGACGAAACGCGCCGCTCTACTTTGGATCTTCTCTGTCTCCTCCGTCAACCCGATCTGGTACGGATCCCACACTGATGAGCAATACTCAAGTATAGGTCGAACGAGTGTTTTGTAAGCCACCTCCTTTGTTGATGGACTACATTTTCTAAGCACTCTCCCAATGAATCTCAACCTGGTAACCGCCTTACCAACAATTAATTTTATATGATCATTCCACTTCAAATCGTTCCGCACGCATACTCCCAAATATTTTACAGAAGTAACTGCTACCAATGTTTGTTCCGCTATCATATAATCATACAATAAAGGATCCTTCTTTCTATGTATTCGCAATACATTACATTTGTCTATGTTAAGGGTCAGTTGCCACTCCCTGCACCAAGTGCCTATCCGCTGCAGATCTTCCTGCATTTCGCTACAATTTTCTAACGCTGCAACTTCTCTGTATACTACTGCATCATCCGCGAAAAGCCGCATGGAACTTCCAACATTATCTATTAGGTCATTTATATATATTGTGAAAAGCAATGCTCCCATAACACTCCCCTGTGGCACGGCAGAGGTTACTTTAACGTCTGTAGACGTCTCTCCATCGATAACAACATGCTGTGTTCTGTTTGCTAAAAACTCTTCAATCCAGCCACACAGCTGGTCTGATATTCCGTAGGCTCTTACTTTGTTTATCAGGCGACAGTGCGGAACTGTATCGAACGCCTTCGGGAAGTCAAGGAAAATAGCATCTACCTGGGAGCCTGTATCTAATATTCTCTGGGTCTCATGAACAAATAAAGTGAGTTGGGTCTCACACGATCGCTGTTTCCGGAATCCATGTTGATTCCTACAGAGTAGATTCTGGGTTTCCAAAAATGACATGACACGCGAGCAAAAAACATGTTCTAAAATTTTACAACAGATCGACGTCAGAGATAGAGGTCTACAGTTTTGCGCATCTGCTCGACCCTTCTTGAAGACTGGGACTACCTGTGCTCTTTTCCAGTCATTTGGATCCTTCCGTTCCTCTAGAGACTTGCGGTACACGGCTGTTAGAAGGGGGGCAAGTTCTTTCGCGTACTCTGTGTAGAATCGAATTGGTATCCCGTCAGGTCCAGTGGACTTTCCTCTGTTGAGTGATTCCAGTTGCTTTTCTATTCCTTGGACACTTATTTCGATGTCAGCCATTTTTTCGTCAGTGCGAGGATTTAGAGCAGGTACTGCAGTGCGGTCTTCCCCTGTGAAACAGCTTTGGAAAAAGGTGTTTAGTATTTCAGCTTTACGCGTGTCATCCCCTGTTTCAATGTCATTATCATCCCACAGTGTCTGGATATGCTGTTTCGCGCCACTTACTAATTTAACGTAAGGCCAGATCTTCCTAGGATTTTCTGTCAAGTCGGTACATAGAATTTTACTTTCGAATTCACTGAACGCTTCACGCATAGCCCTCCTTACGCTAACTTTGACATCGTTTAGCTTCTATTTGTCTGAGAGGTTATGGCTGCGTTTAAACTTGCAGTGAAGCTCTCTTTGCTTTCGCAGTAGTTTCCTAACTTTGTTGTTGAACCACGGTGGGTTTTTCCCGTCCCTCACAGTTTTACTCGGCACGTACTGTCTAAAACGCATTTTACGATTGCCTTGAACTTTTTCCATAAACACTCAACATTGTCTGTGTCGGAACAGAAATTTTCGTTTTGATCTGTTAGGTAGTCTGAAATCTGCCTTCTATTACTCTTGCTAAACAGATAAACCGTCCTCCCTTTTTTTTATATTCCTACTAACTTCCATATTCAGGGATGCTGCAACGGCCTTATGATCACTGATTCCCTGTTCTGCACTTACAGAGTCGAAAAGTTCGGGTCTGTTTGTTATCAGTAGGTCCAAGATGTTATCTCCACGAGTCGGTTCTCTGTTTAATTGCTCGAGGTAATTTGCGGATAGTGCACTCAGTGTAATGTCACTCGATGCTCTGTCCCTACCACGCGTCCTAAACATCTGAGTGTGTGGAAAGTGCCAATTCATTCTAAATAAGAAAATGTGAGAGGTCATCCACATGAGAACTAAAAGAGATCCGTTAAATTTCGATTATACGATAAATCACACAAATATAATGGCTTTCAATTCAACTAAGTACCTAGGAATTACTATTATGTACAACGTAAACTGAAACCTAGATAATGTTGTGGGGACCAAAGACTGGGTTTTATCTGTAGAACCCGTCTTCTAGAGTACTGCTGTGTGGTATGTGATCCATAGCAGATAGGATTGACGGAGGACATCATAAAAGTCCAGAGAAAGTCAGCCTTTTCTTAATTATGGCGAAATAGTGGAAAGATTGTCACAGATACGAAAAGACAATGGGGTTTTCATTGCGGGAGATCTTTTCATGAAATTTCGTTGTCAGCTTGTTTCTCTGAATGCCGAAGTATTGTATTCTCGATAACCTACGTAGGAATAAACGAAAATCACAATGATTTATGAGGAGTCAGAGTTCGTGGATAAAGATTTAAGTGTTCGTGAGTGGAACGGTAGAGAAAGAGTCCGTAGGTGGTTCGATGAATCCTCTGCCAGGCACTTAGCCACGTCGATGTGTATCACTTAGAGACATGTGGGAAGATCACATTGAGGATAATATGACAGAAGACCAGGCAAGTTTTATGCCTGGACAATCTTTTTAGCATTAGGCAAATAAGTGAGGAGGCATATTCCAAGGGGCAGGCAGTACACCTAAAATTTGTGGATTTAGAAGGAGCGTATGGTCCTACACCCGTCAATGCACTGTGGGGAACCATGGAATTTATAGGTGTAGAGGCCCAGCATCGGAGAATGTATCAGCAGTGGTACTTAGTAGGAAAGTAGGGAGAAAATTTAGTAGGCCATTCCAATCGTCGAAAGGCCTTAGCCACGTCTGTATCGCCAGCCCGTTTAAAATATACGTGCAGAACAAATTGCAACGGCGGAATGAGTCGTGTGGTTAAATGGGAATTTCTTGCCAGCAGGGAACCAGCTACTTATTATTATTTGCCGTTTATCAGTTACTCATAGCACCAAGTATGGAGTACATGAAGTTTATACTAAAGTGATGGAAGGATTTGAACTAGACGGGCCTAGGCTAAATATCAATCAAACAGAACGTCTAGCAGAGCGAAGAGACAGAAGGGAGATGCTGCCTCAAGGAACTATTAATACAGTAAGGTGGTTCCATACCTCGAGAAGCTGTAAAGCGGATGTGGAACGGTGTCCAGAATGCGAAAAGAGCATTTAAGATGGTAAATGGAGTTCCGAGGAACACGGCAAAATCAAAAGAACAGTAGTGAATGTATACTAAGATATGAAGCAGAAGGATATACCCTGCGGAGCGGCAGAGATGTAGAGTACAGGCAGTAGAGACGGATGGAATAAGGAAGGTAGCCGGGTTATCATGAACAGAGAGGAGAAGAAATGCGGAAATTAGGGGAACCATGACTATGGAACAACCAGCCGTGCAAGGAACCGAGACTATAGCTCTTCAATTGTATAACCACGTGCGGCGAATGGAGCAAGATCGATGGCCAGAGGCAAGTCAGGAATGGTCACCGTCGGGAATTAGGAAGCACTGACGGCTGAGAATAACATGGAGAATGGGAATAATTGGAATGATGTAGGAAGATACATCTGAAATAGAAGACTGCAGTGGTCATGAATGCTGACCAGTGGGTACATGGGGCAACTACTGAACAATGGAAAAGCCCCTCAAAAAAGTAAATGTAATTAAGGGAAACTGGTTAAATTTAAAATACCATGTCCGAAAACGTCAAACTTTTGCACTTATGCGAGACTATTATGGCATACTGGGACGCATTTTATGTTGAAGTCCAACGTTTTGTCACCATCTGCGGAGGACAACTTCTAGGGGGTTTGTAGCTTTTTCGAAGATTCTATGTGCAGTACCAAGAGAAACCTTGGTCAGAGCCTGTGTATGGGAACTATTCTTAGCTTAATTCTGGGACAAAATGTCTCAGACAAAAATATGAAAGCCTAGGATATGTATAGGTTCTACTGTTTATATGTATTCAGAGTTAAGGCGGATGACAGGTTCCACATGTACAGTGCACCTATGTCAAATGAATGCCATTTTATGTGTCATCTTCCTCAATATCCCCTCTTCTGCAACATTTCCATCAAAGGAATCCCTGTTTGTTTGCGCCACAACTTCCCATCCTCGAGATGTGTTTTCATGACTAACTCGCAGCGTGCTGTCCAGAAAGAAAAGGGCACACTGTACAATGACATATAAGCAATTAGAGACATTTGTTATTATCTTAGGAAAATTATCATATGCTCACAATGCAGGTGCTGATGCGACTTTTCTGTAGGAATTAAGACTTGGTGAAATCACAGGACATGAAGCTGCATATGGACAAACTAAGGATGTCGCCATATTGACTTAACTGCTCACTAAATTCCATTAAAGAATTTACGAACAGACATAAGGAGCTGTACCGTAGTAGCGTTGGACACAGAGAAGAACTGTTACACACTGAGGAGAATTAACTGGAGCTAGGGGTCATATAGTCTTCTTGGCTTCGTGAGAGCAACACAGTGCCTACACGATAACCACCCAAGGTTTCCTTTGCATCAGTTTGTCTGTGGAGAAAATTAAAAGTGGAGAGCATCTCCTTTGAATGTACCGAAATGATCGGTCTCAGGAGAGAGATGGAGATGAACTCATGTCTGTCACATTAATTAAAAGTTCGATGAAAATCCTTGAAAATTAGTACGAAGGTTATATGGGACGAAACTGCTGAGGTCATCGGTCCCTAAGCTTACACACTACTTAATCTAAATTAACTGAAGCTAAGAACAACGCAGACACTCATGCCCGAGGGAGGACTCGAACCTCCGACGGGGGAAGCCGTGCGAACCGTGACAAGGCGACGTTCACGGTGCAGCTGCTATGCACGGCAACATTTGGTGAATCACCGGAACCAAACTGGTATGAAGACAACAAGCGGCGGAGCCATTGTAGTCACCTCTGCTATACATCACGACTTTTCTAGCAAATCATACCTACGTCCCTGCTTTCAGAACAATATATTACCAGAGCGTCCGGGTCGCCTCCACGTTACTAATAAATCGAGTGTATTTCCTAGAAGCTGTTAGGCGCATTTTGTTCCGGTGTTTCGGCAAATATTTCCGTATATGCCTCTCCCACGTGCAGATTGATTCAAGCGAAAACGCAATGCTCTTGCAACACTCAAGAAACGCAACACGTCGGTTACTGCCTGCTATTTTTAAAGAGGAATTTTGTCTAAACAGCTGATTAATTTTCTTAAATTTCTCTCGAGTGACGCCGGCCGCTGGTGGCCGAGCGGTTCTGGCGCTACAGTCTGGAACCGCGCGACCGCTACGGTCGCAGGTTCGAATCCTGCCTCGGGCATGGATGTGTGTGTTGTCCTTAGGTTAGTTAGGTTTAAGTAGCTCTAAGTTCTATGGGACTTATGACCTCAGCAGTTGAGTCCCATAGTGCTCAGAGCCATTTGAACCGTCTCGAGTGACATTTCGTTCAATTTTAAGTATTAAGTGAGAGAGAAGAACAGGAAGAAACACAAGTAACCGGCTAGCGTTACGGAATAGCGGTGGCTTACTAATTGGGAATTGTTTCTGAAACAGGAAGCGAAGCGTTTCTAACGACCCATAGCAGAGGTACCCGATAGATTTGATGGAAGCCTTACTCCAAATGGCTCTGAGCGCTATGGGACTTAACAGCTATGGTCATTAGTCCCCTAGAACTTAGAACTACTTAAACCTAACTAACCTGAGGACATCACACAACACCCAGTCATCACGAGGCAGAGAAAATTCCAGATCCCGCCGGGAATCGAACCCGGGAACCCGGGCGTGGGAAGCGAGAACGCTACCGCACGGAGCTGCGGACCCTTACTCCACTAGAACAACTCAGACATAGGAAGAGGTCAGGTAATAGAATCATCACTGATTAACCATAATCAGGATACAGTAACTAACGATCACGAAATTTACAGTCTGTCGAAAACAAATCCTCAGTTATAGTTGCCCACATCTCGTGGTCGTGCGGTAGCGTTCTCGCTTCCCACGCCCGGGTTCCCGGGTTCGATTCCCGGCGGGGTCAGGGATTTTCTCTGCCTCGTGATGGCTGGGTGTTGTGTGCTGTCCTTAGGTTAGTTCGGTTTAAGTAGTTCTAAGTTCTAGGGGACTTATGACCACAGCAGTTGAGTCCCATAGTGCTCAGAGCCATTTGAACCATCATTTACAGTTTATGTTAACCCCTGAAACTATTTACTATTCTTGTAATCATATCCCTTGATCTCCTTCTAGCTTCTCTTGCAATTCTCTGTAAAGTTCGGATCCCAGACTCATGCACGAATTTTTGACGTATCTGGCTAGAAGTGTTCTTCAGAAACTACATGAATTACATTTACGAGTAAAGCTTGGTTGGAAGCCCAAGTACATAAAACTAAGCCGATACTAAGTTATGAGTAGATACATTCACTCTTGATTTCAGAGGATCATTTGTTCCAGATATGGCGTAGTATAAATTCTGTGGAGGTGAGAGAATTTTTTGCCTACCTCAGTTCTTAAAGGACTCCAAGGTTTCTTTTCTTTCATCCAATTATCTTAATGTACATGAGGTATCAAACACTTTACTTCATATCACACAGTCTTCTTGTTCTGTAAGATGCTGTATCACTATCCCTAAAGAGATCTGTTAAACAGGACGCCCATCGTAGTTTCCGGTGTTTGTTGCAGTTTCAAAAGCACTAAGCTGCTTTCGACAAACAAATTCTGCACATGTTCTTCGTTATGGCATTTGTTCACGGATTCAGTTTGACAGTAGTTTTTCTAAACCATTTGGCAGATCTGAAATGGGACGGGCTATTATAATGCATATAATCAGAAGCAATATAGTGTATTTGCAGCGTAATATGAACAAAGTTTTCTTACTTTAATGGTTTCATTTAAGTTATAAAAAAAGAAACAGAGAATACTAGTGCTGTGCCGTTGTATTTTCTTTTTAAACTTTGTCCCTTCTTAACTTAACGAAAGGAATCTATACCAGCCAGCAAAAAAGTTTTCGACACTAGAAATTATGAAGTAATTTGTCTGACGATTCGCACATTAGACGCTAAGCTTCTTAGATAAACGTACGTTATTATATTAAAAATTTCGCACAACCTGGGCGTAAAAAATTACAGGCGGTCTTATCAAGTCCCTATATAGAGGACGTTACTGGATAGCGTAACGACCATAACCATTCTGTTTCAGTTAGTAGTCAATCAATTGTGGACAGAATCATAAACCGAACACCAATATCAGAGACATGTTCTAATTGTGCTCTGAATAATAGGTACAATATCAATTTGCCTATTACTCACGTCAAAATTTGAACCGCTGTAAATGACATTATTGGCAGATGCTATTTCCGCATTGCGGGGAAACAGACGTCAGTGTAAAATACACCCGCATATGATGAACTAAAAAGAAATTAGGTCACAATATCTGATGAAATTTTAACTGAGGCCGAATAAAACATAGTTTCTTCACCCTAACAATTTCGTTATGTTCTAAATTTTTTGCATTCCTGTGGTGACATTTGTTAATCATGTTTTGGCTACTAAAACGCTTTATTTTTAACACCTTTATTTATTCTGCCCTAAAACCAGAAGTTATTTTCGAAATAAGGAATTTACCTACATTTGGAAAATTTCATAATGTGACTGTCTTGGAAATAAGTGTAATTTCAAGACGGAAAGAAATCTTTGTTCTCTCAATATGTAAAGAAAGAAGGCCATCTATCGGCATCACTGGACTCTACATAAAAAAATAACACACGTACTCCAGTCAAGAGTATCATACTGGAAAAAAAATCCCTGATTATGCACAAGTTTCGTTCATAAGAAATAGATAAACGGTGGAAAACACTTTCCTTTTACGGATCCTATTAAAAAAGATATGTTGTTATAGTAAGGCTGGACACACGGTTTAATAAGAAACTGTCTACGAATGACGGCCAAGAATAGGAAATCCTAAGAAATGTAACTAATGTTTTGAAAATTGAGCCTGAAGTTTTATAATTCTGGTATAAAACAGTCTCTCAGAAATGTTTGTTAGTTGTGAGTTCATCCAGTGATACTATGTCGTCCTCACTTTTCAATCTCATTGCAGAGCTGATTGCCGGCCGGAGTGGCCAAGCGGTTCTAGGCGCTTCAGTCTGGAACCGCGCGACCGCTACGGTCGCAAGCTCGAATCCTGCCTCGGGCATGGATGTGTGTGATATCCTTCGGATAGTTACGTTTAAGTAGTTCTAAGTTCTAGGGGGCTGATGATCCGAGATGTTAAGTCCCATAGTGCTCAGAGACATTTTTGAACAGAGCTGATCGCCAGTTAAACAAATTCAATACCTCTTGGAACTAATGTAGCTCACATGTACACTACTGGCCATTACAACTGCTACACCAAGAAGAAATACAAATGATAAACGGGTATTCATTCGACAAATATATTGTACTAGAACTGACATGTGATTACGTTTTCACACAATTTGGGTGCATAGAACCTGAGAAATCAGTACCCAGAACAACCATCTCTGGTCATAATAACCGCCTTGATACGCCTGGGCGTGTACAGGTGAAGCTGCCCATGCTGCTTCAACACGATACCACAGTTCATTAAGAGTAGTCACTGGCGTACTGTGACGAGCCAGTTGCTCAGCCACCATTGACCAGACGTTTTCAGTTGGTGAGAAAACGGAAGAATTTGCTGGCCAGGGCAGCAGTAGAACATTTTCTGTATCCATAAACGTCCGTACAGGACCTACAACATACGGTCGTTCACTATCCTGCTGAAATGTAAGGTTTCGCAGGGATCGAATGAAGGGTAGAGCCACGGGTCTTAACACATCTGAAACGTAACGTCCACTGTTCGAAGTGCCGTCAATGCGAACAAGAGGTGACGGAGACGTGTAACCAATGGCACCCCATACCATCACGCCGGGTGATACGCCAGTATGGCGATGACGAATACACGCTTCCAATGTGCGTTCACCGCGATAGCGCCAAACACGGATGCGACCATCTTGATGCTGTAAACAGAACCTGGATTCATCCGAAATAATGACGTTTTGCCATTCGTGCACCCAGGTTCGTCGTTGAGTGCACCATCGCAGGGGCTCCTGTCAGTGATGCAGCATCAAGGGTAACCGGAGCCATGGTCTCCGAGCTGATAGTCCATGCTGCTGCAAACGTCATCGAACTGTTCGTCCCGATGGTTGTTGTCTTGCAAAAGTCCCCATATGTTGACTCAGGGATCGAGAAGTGGTTGCACGATCCGTTACAGCCATGCGGATAAGATGCCTGGCATCTCGACTGCTAGTGATTCGAGGCCGTTGGGATCCAGCACGGCGTTCCGTATTACCCTCCTGAACCCACCGATTCCATATTCTGCTATCAGTCATTAAATCTCGACCAACGCGAGCAGCAATGTCACGATACGATAAACCGCAATCGCGTTAGTTTACAATCCAACCTTTATCAAAGTCGGAAACGTGATGGTGCGAATTTCTCCTCCTTACACGTGGCATCAGAACAACCTTTCACCAGGCAACGCCGGTCAACTGCTGTTTGTGCATGAGAAATCGGCTGGAAACCTTCCTCATGTCAGCACGTTGTATGTGTCGTCCCCGGCGCCAACCTTGCGTGAATGCTCTGAAAAGCTAATCATTTGCATATCACAGCATCTTCTTCCCGTCGGTTAAATTTCGCGTCTGTAGCACGCCATCTTCGTGGTGTAGCAATTTTAATAGCTAGTAGTGTATGTAGATGGTACAGTAATATTAGGAAAAAAAAATGGTTCAAATGGCTCGGAGCACTATGGGACTTAACTGCTGAGGTGATCAGTCCCTTAGAACTTAGAACTACTTAAACCTAACTAACCTAAGGACATCACACACATCCATGCCCCAGGAGGATTCGAACCTGCGACCGTAGCGACCACGCGGTTCCATACTGTAGCGCCTAGAACCGCTCGGCCACTGCGGGCGGCTATTACGAAAAAGTTAGCAGGAAATTTAAACTCTCACCGCAATATTACACAGTATTAGTAACTGGAAATTAATTCCTATAAGACTAGGTATCTTACTGTCTCACGACGATGTGATGCAACATGCACCTTCAACTTAGTACAGGAAATACTGGAAAAGGAAATTACTTTACTTACCTTGGATCCACGTACAATAAAGAAAACATTGATCACAAGGAGAAATAAATAGTAGAACACATAAAGGGAACAGGAGTTATTTTGCTCCATCAAACATAATGAACAGCACGGTTACCTTAGAAAATTCAAAGATTCAGATACATGAACGTCCTACCACATGTATTCCGACATACGGCTTTTAAACTTGGACATCAACGAAATCAGACAGTATGAAACTACAAACCTTTCTTAAGAAAATTTTCACAAATACACTCCTGGAAATGGAAAAAAGAACACATTGACACCGGTGTGTCAGACCCACCATACTTGCTCCGGACACTGCGAGAGGGCTGTACAAGCAATGATCACACGCACGGCACAGCGGACACACCAGGAACCGCGGTGTTGGCCGTCGAATGGCGCTAGCTGCGCAGCATTTGTGCACCGCCGCCGTCATTGTCAGCCAGTTTGCCGTGGCATACGGAGCTCCATCGCAGTCTTTAACACTGGTAGCATGCCGCGACAGCGTGGACGTGAACCGTATGTGCAGTTGACGGACTTTGAGCGAGGGCGTATAGTGGGCATGCGGGAGGCCGGGTGGACGTACCGCCGAATTGCTCAACACGTGGGGCGTGAGGTCTCCACAGTACATCGATGTTGTCGCCAGTGGTCGGCGGAAGGTGCACGTGCCCGCCGACCTGGGACCGGACCGCAGCGACGCACGGATGCACGCCAAGACCGTAGGATCCTACGCAGTGCCGTAGGGGACCGCACCGCCACTTCCCAGCAAATTAGGGACACTGTTGCTCCTGGGGTATCGGCGAGGACCATTCGCAACCGTCTCCATGAAGCTGGGCTACGGTCCCGCACACCGTTAGGCCGTCTTCCGCTCACGCCCCAACATCGTGCAGCCCGCCTCCAGTGGTGTCGCGACACGCGTGAATGGAGGGACGAATGGAGACGTGTCGTCTTCAGCGATGAGAGTCGCTTCTGCCTTGGTGCCAATGATGGTCGTATGCGTGTTTGGCGCCGTGCAGGTGAGCGCCACAATCAGGAATGCATACGACCGAGGCACACAGGGCCAACACCCGGCATCATGGTGTGGGGAGCGATCTCCTACACTGGCCGTACACCACTGGTGATCGTCGAGGGGACACTGAATAGTGCACGGTACATCCAAACCGTCATCGAACCCATCGTTCTACCATTCCTAGACCGGCAAGAGAACTTGCTGTTCCAACAGGACAATGCACGTCCGCATGTATCCCGTGCCACCCAACGTGCTCTAGAAGGTGTACGCCAACTACCCTGGCCAGCAAGATCTCCGGATCTGTCCCCCATTGAGCATGTTTGGGACTGGATGAAGCGTCGTCTCACGCGGTCTGCACGTCCAGCACGAACGCTGGTCCAACTGAGGCGCCAGGTGGAAATGGCATGGCAAGCCGTTCCACAGGACTACATCCAGCATCTCTACGATCGTCTCCATGGGAGAATAGCAGCCTGCATTGCTGCGAAAGGTGGATATACACTGTACTAGTGCCGACATTGTGCATGGTCTGTTGCCTGTGTCTATGTGCCTGTGGTTCTGTCAGTGTGATCATGTGATGTATCTGACCCCAGGAATGTGTCAATAAAGTTTCCCCTTCCTGGGACAATGAATTCACGGTGTTCTTATTTCCATTTCCAGGAGTGTATGTTTCGAGGAATTCCAGGTGGAAGTATCGCACAATTCAAAAAACTAACAAAAATGTGTCATACAAACAACCTGATACCTGACGAAAATTAAAGTTAGGAAGTTTCAATGGATTGGAAATGCCGTTAAACTACAGAAGAAAGGAAAATCCACCAAACGTGTACAGATAACCGGCAAGAACGCTGAACTCTCGAAATACTTACACCATTATTATATGACAACATTAGAGGACATATGAAAGCCCTACGTGTGACGGACTATGAAGTTAAATACCAAGGTAGCATCGCCTGGGAAAGCATTGTAAAATTAGCGGTTGAGAACTTCCATTGTATGTAATAATAATACTAATCACAACGCTTAGACTTTGAAAAACTCCAGTGACGAATCTTTGGTTGCTGTAATAACCCCGCCTATGCCTTCCAGAAAAACAGAAATATTTCTTCGCATAGGGCAGTATGAACATTTCATACACTGCCTGAAATATCTTAAGGGCACGGATTGGGAACTGAGTCCCAGTTCAAGATTTAATATGTCGGGATATCCTCTACAGCGCACATTTCACCGTGGAAAAAAATTGTAATACACATATTCGACACTAAAATGTGGGAGAAGCAACCTCCAAAGTTTCGAACAGCAGTGTAACTTCATCTAGACAGGCAGAAGAGCTTGTGACGATTCCTTCCCCCGGATTTATGTGTCTCCGTATTGACCTCAACGTGCATTTGAAGTCCATCCGGCCTTTCTCTAGTCATAATGACCGGAACTTTTCGGCAGCACTGTGAGCTACTAACAAAACAGGTTCGCTTATGGAAGCGGAGAAAAGTTTAACGCCCGAATATGGTCCGTAAGTAAATATAAGCCATTAGATGTCAACTAGGATTAAATCCGATATCTGTTCACATAACTCTTTGTATCAGACACTACCGAGAGTGAGTCGTTCACCAGACACAGATGAAAAATTTACCAATGATCCTAGCTTACTTGAGGGGTCGACATACTGTACGTGACGATACTAAGCACGCAATGTTGCTAGCAAAGTAATTTCCCTTACATCACGCAAGGACATGCGCTCGCTCAGATGCGTCACGCAAGGCGGATGCTCAACACACGAACTCAAACAAACAAACACACACACACACACACACACACACACACACACACACACACACACACGTCAAACAAAGAAAGACCTAATTACAAGACCTTGGATTGTTTGTAGGGTGTACTGTTACCCCTAATGCTTATGGGGTGTATCCTTAATAAGACGGTTGAAAAGCTGTATTCCCTTTATCCTGTTCGTGGCGCAAACACATCCTCTTAACAGCATCTAGCGTTGGAACCTACCAAACTTCTGTGTTTCATGAATAGCCTCTCCCAGATTCCTACTCAGCTCTCCTCTGACGACTAGTATCATACCATCTAATAGGGAAGTGACAAGCAAAAGTGTGGTAGCTACTGGATACAGTATCCGTCCTTTCGAAAGATAACATTCCGTTTTCGCATTTTAAGAACATTTTTGTAATTATGTATAGGTCTATTATTATTACATATACTGGCCATAGATGTGTTCTCCACACAGCCTACCTTCTTTATACAGTAGTATTCAAAAACCTGTGACTGACGCCTGAACGACAGGGAATTTCAGGGGTCGAGACTAAAAAATAGTGCATTGATAATGGCTACGCACTAGCCGAAATCTGGATTTGCGTAATAAAATCTGGAAAAAAAGGACGACTGATTGCTGCGCTCTATCTTTTATATATAAAAAAAATCATCACCCAAATGAGTGCGTGACCCATCAGAGCAGTAGGTAACTAATCGTCATGTAGTACACACATGTTGCAGAGTAAAATCGAAAGATGACTGATAAAAGCAGCAGAGATATTGATATACAACTCATGCTGCTTCATGATATTTAGTTCACAACGCAATTTGACATTACATATAATTTAAAGAGAGATGAGACTCAGAAGAAAGGTAAAGTATGAAGGTGGCTAACGATATATTTCTTCATTCCTGGGTACACATTAAGAAACACTCATGATTTTTGAAAAACTATTGCCTCTCCATACATTTTGCCTACACATACACTATGTGACGACGTTTTAGCTGTGTGGAACTAGCATACAGCACACAACAGCCTTCTTAATTTAGAAAAAATGATTGTAAGGTCACGTGACTTGTAGTGCCGCCATCTTGGCCCTTTAGAGAACGAAACTGAGCTTGACGACTGGACAGTCTTATATGGTGGTAGGAAGTGTCAATATGGAGTCATGAAAAGCGTTTGATCCCACCAGCTATTACGAAAGGGCAGGCCACCCTACGATTGATTTGGTTTTTGGTTACGACTGGACGACTTGGAGAATTTTCCTACTGACACTGAAACAGACTAGACTGGAAATGTTATGCTTCGTAGTAAAATGTGCTTATATCCATTACAGAACCATCTTGTGCCAACATTATGGTGGTTAAAATCTGCGATCCAGTTGCTCATCTAACAGCTGTCTACAAGGGAGATTCTCTTAGTTCACCTCTATTACACGTGGCTCCAAGGCGAAGCTATCATTCCTATTACATGGGAGAAATACGGCAACCGAACAAAAATTGGGAAGGAAGCATGGAAAACCGCTTCGATGAATTATAAAAATTGTGCAGCCATACTAAATAAAGTGGAACTGGATGACGCTAAACTGAATTTTCTATTGCACCAAATGTCTGCGATATTGCAGCCGCGCCGTGTAGATGATTATTATCTGATGGATCTGGATATAAAGCGTAATTGAGCATTATTATAAAATGGAGATTTGTACCTAACTGATATTATACCATGCTTTCTGTGTGCAAGGAGACAACTAAGGAAGTACAAACGTTGTTGCAAAAAAGGATCTGACAGTTAAAAGTCTCGTTTAGTCGCGTGAAGCTTAAAATCCACGAGATTTCGACCGCGTACTCCTCGGTCATTGTCAAGTGGTAATTGTTTTCTGGTTGCTGCTACCATCCTTAAATACTCGCACTGCCTACTGTGACGTCACTGCTGCTCACTCCATACCACAACAGCTAATGTTTTCTTCGCGCACCAGCATCGCCTGCTTCAAGCTTCGGATGGCCAGCTCTGAAGCCGTGATTAGCAGTTGATTGCTATGTTTACTGTGGGTGTTGACACAAATTTTTATGTCTATTGGTTCTCCGGCAGGTTTTCAGCGTCTGAGACGGCTTTCCTTTAATGCACTAAGGTACTCAGAACAGAAAGTCTCTACGACGGATGGTGATAGCTGTTAGCATGCAGATATCCGTCCGTGAGGGATTGGTTTCCAGAAAACACTATAGCGGAGATACTCATTTGTTTTACGGCGGACGAGGTCGTCAAGGAAAGGCAGTTGACCATCGATCTCTACTTCCAGCGTGAACCCGATGTTGTTGTGGATATTGTTGATGTGTTCCAAGGATTATCCCAGCTTTTTCACGTCCACGAGACCAGACAACGAACTCGTCGTCGTCGTAATGATAAACGCAAGTACGTTTTGTCTTCACGGCTCCAACAAAAATTCGACAACTTATAAGTCCTGTAAAACACCATGTAGGCCCCAGAAGACCAGGAGTTTGTAAGATACTGGGTTGCTGTGGACATTTTTATGTCTGAAAGGCTGTGTATACTATTGAACAGCCCTGTATAGAGCACGAGAGATGTTTTCGCCTTCGGTACCCTGAAAAACCAGCGAAGCGGAGCTTGCTCTGGAAAACGTACATCGTATTGCATTCCAAAAGACATCAGTTGTTACAAGGTCTAGTAGTCTCTGGGATTTCGTAATTAAAGAAGCGATCGAGATAAACATTTGTGATAATACCCTCAATGAAGACGGCAACCTACAGCTAAGCATCGCTTGGGGCCGGTCATCGATAGGTGGAAGCGGGTGTGGTGGACGCGCAACGAAAACGGTTATCTTATACGGTGTTGGAGCCGGTACGAGGCCTACGAGAAAGACAGGCTGCGGTGCTTACGTAACAAAGATAGGTCTGAACTCGCTCGCTCGCTCAGATCAGCAGACAAAATGAGTTTCTAAACCTGTTAACTCGCAGCTGAACGTAAAACTGCTAACGACATCTTCTACTGGAATCTGCTATTGTGAAGCTGGCCAGTGTGCCGGTGCGGTTCTAAGCGCTTCAATATGAAACCGCGTGACCGCTACGGTCGCAGGTTCGAATCCTGCCTTGGGCATGGATGTGTGTGATGTCCTTAGGTTAGCTAGGTTTAAGTAGTTCGAAGTTCTAGGGGACTGGTGACCTCCGATGTTAAGTCCCATAGTGCTCAGAGTCATTTTTGCTATTGTGAAGTCTTACTGATTAACCGTACTACAACAAAATTTAATTTAAGATCAGTACTCGATAGAAATGGTATGATGACTTTTTTATAGCATTTAGTCTCTTCTGATTAACAGTGCTCATTTCATATAAGAAGTGGTGCCTTATGTAACATAATCATTTTGGTAGTCCTACATTTGTGACGTACGCACCGCGGCCCGTCTTTCTCGTAGGCCTCGAGCGGGTACCAGTGACATCAAGAAGGCACCGAGACTCTGTAGCAGCAACCAGAATACCGTCAACACTTGTCAGGATCGAGGAGCAGTCGGCCGAAAGCTCGTGGATGTTGAACGACTTTATCCGCTTAGAAATTCGAGAGAACTTTATCAGTGTATATGGCCGGAAAACAATTCTTTCATATAAAACGATAAGACAGTTGGAATAGACTGTTTAACGTTGATGATCTGCAGTTGTCTAAACAGGGCCGGCCGAAGTAGCCGTGCGGTTAAAGGCGCTGCAGTCTGGAACCGCGAGACCGCTACGGTCGCAGGTTCGAATCCTGCCTCGGGCATGGATGTTGTCCTTAGGTTAGTTAGGTTTAACTAGTTCTAAGTTCTAGGGGACTAATGACCTCAGCAGTTGAGTCCCATAGTGCTCAGAGCCCTTTGAACCATCTAAACAGGGTATTACAAAAAGGTACGGCCAAACCTTCAGGAAACATTCCTCACACGCACAGAAAGAAAATATGTTATGTAGACATGTGTCCGGAAACGCATAATTTCCATGTTAGAGCTCATTTTATTACTTCTCTTCAAATTACATTAATCATGGAATGGAAACACACAGTAACAGAACAAACCAGCGTGACTTCAAACACTTTGTTACAGGAAATGTTCAAAATGTCCTCCGTTAGCGAGGATACATGCATCCACCTTCCGTCGTATTGAATCCCTGATGCGCTGATGCAGCCCTGGAGAATGGCGGATTGTATCACAGCCGTCCACAATATGAGCACGAAGAGTTTCTACATTTCGTACCGGGGTTGCGTAGACATGAGCTTTCAAGAGGGTTGAGGTCAGGACAGCGTGGAGGCCATGGAATTGGTCCGCCTCTACCAATCCATCGGTCACCGAATCTGTTGTTGAGAAGCGTACGAACACTGAAATGTGCAGGAGCTCCATCGTGCATGAATCACATGTTGTGTCGTACTTGTAAAGGCACATGTTCTAGCAGCACAGGTAGAGTATCCCGTACGAAATCATGATAACGTGCTCCACTGAGCGTAGGTGGAAGAACATGGGGCCCAATCAAGACATCACCAACTATGCCTGCCCAAACGTTCACAGAAAATCTGTGTTGATGACGTGATTGCACAATTGCGTGCGGATTCTCGTCAGCCCACACATGCTGATTGTGGAAATTTACAATTTGATCACGTTGGAATGAAGCCTCATCCGTAAAGAGAACATTTGCACTGAAATGACGATTGACACATTGTTGGATGAACCACTCGCAGAAGTGTACCCGTGGAGGCGAATCAGCTGCTGATAATGCCTGCACACGCTGTACATGGTACGAAAACAACTGGTTCTCCCGTAGCAATCTCCATACTGTGACGTGGTCAGCGTTACCTCGTACATCAGTAACTTCTCTGACGCTGACATTAGGGTTATCGTCAACTGCACGAAGAATTGCCTCGTCCATTGCAGGTGTCCTCGTCGCTCTAGGTCTTCCCCAGTCGCGAGTCATAGGCTGGAATGTTCCGTGCTCCCTAAGACGCCGATCAATTGCTTTGAACGTCTTCCTGTCGGGACACCTTCGTTCTGGAAATCTGACTCGATACAAACGTACCGCGCCACGGCTATTGCCCCGTGCTAATCCATACATCAAATGGGCATCTGCCAACCCCGCATTTGTAAACATTGCACTGACTGCAAAACAACGTTCGTGATGAACACTAACCTGTTGATGCTACGTACTGATGTGCTTCATGCTAGTACTGTAGAGCAATGAATCGCATGTCAACACAAGCACCGAAGTCAACATTACCTTCCTTCAATTGGGCCAACTGGTGGTGAATCGAGGAAGTACAGTACATACTGATGAAAATAAAATGAGGCCTAACATGGAAATTAAGCGTTTCCGAACACATGTCCACATAACATCTATTCTATATTTGTGTGTGAGGAATGTTTCCTGAAAGTTTGGCCGTCCCTTTTTGTAACAACCTGTATATATAATTCTAGCTCATCAACGTTAGAGGGATAGGGAGGTGAGTTTCTTCGCGTTGGAGGAAACTGTACTAGTTTTAAGTTAGTAATAGATTAAGTTAAGTACTAATAAGTATTTGAAAGAAGTAGCTAGTATACTGCAGCGACAGACAAGTTCCTAGCGCCAGCGCAGCGCCAGGGACGGGCCCACGTGGTTAGTACAGGGTGTTTCAAAAATGACCGGTATATTTGAAACGGCAATAAAAACTAAACGAGCAGCGATAGACATACACCGTTTGTTGCAATATGCTTGGAACAACAGTACATTTTCAGGCAGACAAACTTTCGAAATTACAGTAGTTACAATTTTCAACAACAGATGGCGCTGCGGTCTGGGAAACTCTGTAGTACGATATTTTCCACATACCCACCATGCGTAGCAATAATATGGCGTAGTCTCTGAATGAGATTACCCGAAACCTTTGACAACGTGTCTGGCGGAATGGCTTCACATGCAGATGAGATGTACTGCTTCAGCTGTTCAATTGTTTCTGGATTCTGGCGGTACACCTGGTCTTTCAAGTGTCCCCACAGAAAGAAGTCACAGGGGTTCATGTCTGGCGAATAGGGAGGCCAATCCACGCCGCCTCCTGTATGTTTCGGATAGCCCAAAGCAATCACACGATCATCGAAATATTCATTCAGGAAATTAAAGACGTCGGCCGTGCGATGTGGCCGGACACCATCTTGCATAAACCACGAGATGTTCGCGGTGTCGTCTAAGGCAGTTTGTACCGCCACAAATTCACGAAGAATGTCCAGATAGCGTGATGCAGTAATCGTTTCGGATCTGAAAAATGGGCCAATGATTCCTTTGGAAGAAATGGCGGCCCAGACCAGTACTTTTTGAGGATGCAGGGACGATGGGACTGCAACATGGGGCTTTTCGGTTCCCCATAGGCGCCAGTTCTGTTTATTGACGAAGCCGTCCAGGTAAAAATAAGCTTCGTCAGTAAACCAAATGCTGCCCACATGCATATCGCCGTCATCAATCCTGTGCACTATATCGTTAGCGAATGTCTCTCGTGCAGCAATGGTAGCAGCGCTGAGGGGTTGCCGCGTTTGAATTTTGTATGGATAGAGGTGTAAACTCTGGCGCATGAGACGATACGTGGACGTTGGCGTCATTTGGACCGCAGCTGCAACACGGCGAACGGAAACCCGAGGCCGCAGTTGGATCACCTGCTGCACTAGCTGCGCGTTGCCCTCTGTGGTTGCCGTACGCGGTCGCCCTACCTTTCCAGCACGTTCATCCGTCACGTTCCCAGTCCGTAGAAATGTTTCAAACAGATCCTTTATTGTATCGCTTTTCGGTCCTTTGGTTACATTAAACCTCCGTTGAGAACTTCGTCTTGTTGCAACAACACTGTGTTCTAGGCGGTGAAATTCCAACACCAGAAAAATCCTCCGTTCTAAGGAATAAACCATGTTGTCTACAGCACACTTGCACGTTGTGAACAGCACACGCTTACAGCAGAAAGACGACGTACAGAATGGCGCACCCACAGACTGCGTTGTCTTCTATAATGTTCACATCACTTGCAGCGCCATCTGTTGTTGAAAATTGTAACTACTGTAATTTCGAAAGTTTGTCCGCCTGAAAATGTACTGTTGTCCCAAGCATATTGCAACAAACGGTGTATTTCTATCGCTGCTCGTTTAGTTTTTATTGCCGTTTCAAATATACCGGTCATTTTTGAAACACCCTGTACGTACGGAAAGTAGTTCAGTTGTAGTTCTCAGTAGAGTCAACAGTACAGTAGTAGCTGTATTAGAATTACCGGACACTAGCTGCATGTTTAGCAATATTATAAAACAGTGGGACCCAGTAATTAGCTCGGTAGTGCGTTATTGATGTATCGTTAATATTTTTATGAATAAAGAATTTTTTAATTAATATGCCAAATGATAAGCCTGTGACTGAACAAAGATATTTGTAACAGACTAAACCGATTAATTAAGGTGTTCAGACATGCGCCTATGAGTAACTTCTTGCGTCTTCTTTGGCTATATAATATGGTATTACCATATAGGAGGCTACGATGTAGAATTACAAAATGTACTGCGTGTTTGATCCTGTGCAAGTCTGTATACGTCTTTTAAACGCTTACAGATTGTATTTACAATGTGCCCTACTGTACTCTATGGCAGCCATTTCCTTGCGGTGTCAGGTAACGAGTAGCTCACTGAAGAGCTGCTGTGTGGTGTTTTAACAATATTCGGCAATGTGTTAACCAGGGCTGAGTCGTGAGCAAGCAATATTTGCCTCCATCTTCCTCGTCCATTTCACTGTGCCTGGCTGCCTCTTTGGTTTGATCAACTGTGATCTTTAGTTTTCACTTGAGGGGTGGGGATTGCAGAGAGGTATGTCGATTAGGCACGTGCGCGGGGACGCCAGAGATCAGCGTGTTGTACAGAGTCCTGTGACCAGTGGCGCGACGGCGTGTTTCCAGCGGTTGAGGCCCCGTGTTTGCCACAGGTGCCGGTACAGTCAGCCCGCCATGTGCGTGTGAGGAACCGGGCGGTACCTCGGGATATCAGTCGCTTTCATAGCGAAGTGAGTCTTCACTCGTGCGACCGGTGGGTGTATCTTGGTGGTGCATTGTCAGTGCAATGAGATGCATTTGTGTGGATCAGCCATCATTCTGGAAAATACATCAGGGCCGAATTCTCACCAGTACTGTGGCACGTTCTCAACATTGTGAGAAGCTAACCACGAGAGTTGAGGTTGCACTTGTTGGCTCCGTAACCTTTAGCCACGATGTTGTTACGGTTACCGACAGATCTAACAGTAAAATTCAAACCGTGTTCCGCTGTATTCGGATCCACTAAAAAGTAGTGAGAAATTGCTGTATATTGATATATTAGATCTTGGGGCCCTGTTTAAGGAGCGTTTATATAAATCTTCAGTGAGGTTCATTAAGTACTTAAATAACTTACAGTGTTCTAAGCCGTGCTTAACCGTACTGTGAGCCGGCTATCAGTTGTTGTTCTATTACAAACAGAACCGTCGTGAATACGGAAGTACAGGTAACTGAATATTACGTTTTAAAGTTGTAAGTACTGTAACTTGTGTTCTGTATGTTAGTTGCTCGTAGTAATCGCTTTATGTTACAGGTATTGGTTGTATACTTGTTTTGCTCTATTCAAAACTTTGAAAATTCAGCAGAGTAGCAGACTCACCCGACAGTGGCCTCATTCACTTAGGGTGACACTCGTACTTTAATGGCTGAGTATGACACCACCGGCATCCGCTGACTAATTTGTTGTTAACTTCATTTATTCAGGTGTGAGATACCTCACCTGTAATTATGTAGTTCTTATCATCAACTACTTTCTATTTACTGCGAGCTTGAGTCTTGATATTATCTTCAAGCATTACGATGAGGCTTAGAGAAGCAGACACTTGTTACAGGCTGTGTAAGTTATTACGACCCACTCTCAGAATATCTCACTTAGTTTTAATCTAATTATGACAATTTAAATTTTGTGCAGTTGAAGAACACTTTCTTATATCATTACTAGTTCAGGCTTTCATCAAAAAGTGTAAAAATTTGGTGGAACTACATTCACAGTGAACAAACATTGTCTGATTACAACAAAAAATTGAAGTTTTAAGCGAATTTTAGATTGTTTTTATGGTTGAATTACGTTCCAATGCTGTGGCCTTAAATTCCAAATCGTTGTTGGCCACAATATTTCTTTTAATTTTTTCTTCTTTAAAGTCAGTTTCTTCAATCTTAACTTATTTAAGAATAGAGTGGCAAAGTTTTACCTTGTAAGAAAAATAACTTGATTTTGAAGAGAGTCCTTTTTCAATTAATGCCAACGTTGAAAGATATTATCAGTTTTAATAATAGCTTTATTCTGCTTTTAAACTGAATTTAATAAAATCTTCGGCCCAGTACCTTATCACTCCCTACACGCTCCCTACGTGTATATATACACTGGGGTAATAAGAATATACAAAAGGTTACTGATGTTCAAGTAAACCTTCCAGTCAGTCAAAATCGAGAAGAGATTATGAACTACTCTATGGCAACTTATAGTTCTAATTGTTTACCAGTAAAGTATTTTACGGAATTGCTATATTAAAGCAGGAGACAGGTTGCAATGAGGCAACTTAAGACGTAATCTGGAACGAGCTTCAAGATACTGTACGACTTGCAATGCAGAAGATCTGTTTATACTCTCGAGATCTTAATGGGAGTGTTTGCAGTACCAGCGAGGAGTATGGGTGCAATGGTAATTTTAGCTATGGTATCCGAAATGAAACGGGCAATACTGAACAGAACTGGGGAGAACGGAAATTTACGGCACAGCCTGACTAAAAGAAAGGATCGGTTGTTCGGACACATTCTCAAACATAAAGGGATCTGAGATTTAGCGCTGGAGGGAAGGGTCTGGGAGTGAGAATTATATAGGGAGGCCGAGAGATGAATACAGTAAACAGGTTTAAATGGATGTAGGATGCAGTAATTATTCGGGGATGAAGAGGCCTCCACATGGGGTAGAGTGGAGAGCTGCATCAAATCAGACCTTAGGATCACGACAACGTTGCAATAGATTTTTCCTGCTCAGATAATCAATCACACTACTTGATATGTTAACTATAAAAATGGAACACGTTTCGTAACCACCGCTTTCTCAAGTTAAGTGTAAATTTACTTTTATAACATTAAGCGAGCTTACTCTTTTAGTAGAGCGGAAGTTGCTTTTCGGCATGTATGGTGTTAGGTATCATTATTCTTTCATGTTTTCATCACAAAGAATACCAGAGTTAACTACAGGGATTATATCTAATTGCTCAGTTCGTCGTTAATTTGTGAACAAACGATGTGCTACACAGTGGTGGGGTGTACTAATGTCACCAGGTTTCATTGCTGTCAGCTGTCAACAATGGGGAGGCTAGTATTTTGAGGAGCCTGCTGGAACGCAGCACGCCGTTCTCTCTAAGCCAGTTCAGCCATTAAGTGAAAACAAAATATATACTCCTGATCATTATCTCCGTAATTTAGTAATTACAACAATATGAACGATACGGCATGATATCAGACGAAAGAACTTGAAAATAAAAACAAGTATGGTGGCCGAAATAAATATTGATATAACCAAGAGTTACCAACGGCCTTTTAGTTACCAAGTTTTGTGATGGCCTAGCCAGTTTCGAAATATTTACAACATATCATTCACTAAATAAATTTCGTACCTGTACCGAGAAGCAACACACAGATTTCATTTTAATACGATAATTAATAACCCGTTTTCCATTTGAATTATGTGTAATACATTTCAAGAATATGTCAATCTTGATACAGCGTCAGGTTGGTAGCGCAAAACATATTCAACTCCAAAACAAATGAAATTATCGTATGGCATTATTGGTTGGGATACAGTGTCCGAGGGATTTCAGCTGCGCTAGCGCAAGCCTCCAGCTTGACGTCACTTGCGCGATCGATGGTAAGGATGAAATAACATGATGATGATGGCTCAACTCATAGTCTCCAAGAAGAGACCATCACTTATCTGACCGGGAATAGATCTGAGGACTTACGGATCTAGAGGCAAGTACGATACCACAAGACCACGAGCTGACGTAGAAAGCTGTCCAATGAAATTGACGTACTTAGAACTAGTGCGGAAGTTGATAATTCACAAGAGACTGAATGTGCTGTTATCGAATCGAAGTGGTGGAAGAGCAGTTTTTGTGTGTCCTATTATACAGCAGGCGATTAATTCATTAAATGACTCTTTTTTTCCATCAGAACTGATAATTACGCATTTGAATCCACTACCGCTTATGACCACAAATTCAAATTCAGGTAGCAGTAGTACATTGTATTATTACATGAGGTTACAAGTCAAATATTTATATAAAGCATTTGCTATGGCTTCTCGGAAATGACTTTTAATATATCAAAGCTATGCCATAAGGACAATTAAAGAAATGAATTTACACAGATTAAAAAAATGGATTTGTGTGTGTGTGTACTACATCTCCTTGTAAACCACTGAATAGATTTCAACCAAACTTGGTTCTTACTTGGTACGACTTACTGTCAGGCAACTATCGCTTTGGGGGTAAGAACCCCTACCTATCACATACGTAGATGTAAAAAGGATGCGTATCCCGTGACGCATGAATTCTCAAACCTTATTCACTAAGGATTTGAGAATGCGAGCACTTAATGAGAACACCTAATGAAAGAGTCAAGAAATTGTTTCTCACTGAAAACCACTACAAAATGATAAAGTAAAAATGTTTTTCACTTACTACTTTTCTGCTGTTCATGCTGCAAATGTACCGCATGATTTATTACGTTATAAGTTATAACTTTTCTACCACTAACTGTATTCGCGGCACATTTTGCAGATAGTATGCTCCCATAAGAATGAATGTAGCCGCAAAACTGTATCATTATAAGTCACATAGCTCAGGGGACATGACGTCATAAGCTATGAGATAGGTGAAAAACTGATGCATCATGAATAACGTTTCAATTTACCTTACTACTTACTCTATTCGCAATACATTTGGAAAAAGTATCCACATATGCCGCTAAATGTACCTAAAATATTGTATCACTATACGCCACGTGCAGCAGAAAGCAGGTGTTGGCAGATGTGAAAATTACCGAACCACCAGTTTAATAAGCCATGGCTGCACAATACTAAGACGAATTCTTTATAGTCGAATGGAAAAACTGGTAGAAGCCGACCTCGGGGAAGATCAGTTTGGATTCCGTAGAAATGTTGGAACACGTGAGGTAATACTGACCCTACGACGTATCTTAGAAAATAGATTAGGGAAAGGCAAACCTATGTTTCTAGCATTTGTAGACTTAGAGAAAGCTTTTGACAAAGTTGACTGGAATACTCTCTTTCAATTCTGAAGGTGGCAGGGGTAAAACACAGGGAGTGAAAAGCTATTTACAATTTGAACAGAAACCAGATGGCATTTATAAGTGTCGAGGGGCATGAAAGGTTAGCAGTGGTTGGGAAGGAAATGGGACAGGGTTGTAGCCTATCCCCAATGTTATTCAATCTGTATATTGAGCAAGCAGTAAAGGAAACAAAAGAAAAATTCGGAGTTGGAATTCAAATCCGTGGAGAAGAAATAAAAACTTTGACGTTAGCCGATGACCTTGTAATTCTGTCAGACACAGCAAAGGACCTGGAAGAGCAGCTGAACAGAATGGACCGTGTCTTGAAAGGAGAATATAAGATGAACAATAACAAAAGCAAAACGAGAATAATGGACTGTAGTCGAATTAAATTGGGTGATGCTGAGGGAATCAGATAACGAAATGAGACACTTAAAGTGGTAAATGAGTTCTGCTATT
Source organism: Schistocerca nitens (assembly GCF_023898315.1). Taxonomy (NCBI): domain Eukaryota; kingdom Metazoa; phylum Arthropoda; class Insecta; order Orthoptera; family Acrididae; genus Schistocerca; species Schistocerca nitens. The sequence continues at coordinate 417,499,794 of NC_064617.1, read as the reverse complement.
TTGGGAGCAAAATAACTGATGATGGTCGAAGTAGAGAGGATATAAAATGTAGACTGGCAATAGCAAGGAAAGAGTTTCTGAAGAAGAGAAATTTGTTAACATCGGGTATAGATTTAAGTGCCAGGATGTCGTTTCTGAAAGTATTTGTATGGAGTGTAGCCATGTATGGAAGTGAAACGTGGACGATAAATAGTTTAGACAGGAAGAGAATAGAAGCTTTCGAAATGCGGTGCTACAGAAGAATGCTGAAGATTAAATCGGTAGATCACATAACTAATGAGGAGGTATTGAATAGAGTTGGAGAGAAGGGAAATGTGTGGCACAACTTGACTAGAAGAAGAGATCGGTTGGTAGGGCATATTCTGAGGCATCAGGGGCTCACGAATTTGGTATTGGAGGGCAGCGTGTAGGGTAAAAATCGTAGAGGGAGACCAAGATATAAATACACTGAACAGATTCAAAAGGATGTAGTTTGAAGTAGGTACTGGGAGATGAAGAAGCTTGCACAGGATAGAGTAGCTTGGAGAACTGCATGAAACCAGTCTCTGGACTGAAGACCACAACAACAACAACCCCAAGTAGTTCAGAAGATGGGACATTAAGCACCCAGTCAGGTGCTGCGTGGTACAGGCATGGACGGACTACTATGAATAAATACCTCAGTAACGGTGTATTCCTCTGTTAGTTCCTCTGCAAAACACGTAGAAACTGAAATAAGAGCAGCAAACAGCTGCTTCATGGATGGTGCTTACATTTAAAGAATTGTAAGAGTTTGATATATACAAGTAACGTCTTAATAGCTTACGACTTACTTCTGCCACCCAGAGTTAGCCGTACTACCGTTAACGGTCGTCATATAAAACATACCGTTGCTGTCATGGAAAGGAATATACCAGTTTGTCAGTCAGTTGGACAGGTTTGCTGAACTCGAGGATTTCTGATAGGGATATAACGACTTCTTTCTGCTGACTGTTACCTGACTTTTTGAGTGTTTGAGACACTATGTGTAATTAATGTTTTACGAATGGAGGTGTACTAAATTAGTTAATGACTGTCAGCGACCTGAACATACGTGTCATAAAAGAATCAAATTCATGTAACAATAAAAAGAACACCGAGTATTCCAAAATGGGTAATTTAAATGAATTTAATTCATTTAATTTACGATTCAGTTTTCTTTCGACTTTGTTTGGAGTATTCTCTTTAACTGTGTTGGGGTATTCAGCACAAACAAACTGATTATAAAGCAGATTCGATAAGTACAAAATAAAAATAATTAAAAAACTAAATTATATTTATCCACCACCAAAAATGTTCACTCTCCGAAATAAAATTGCAACTTTTCTACGCTGTTTGCCGCATTGTTCACATATGGAGTCGTTTATACGGTCTACCGCACTTTTAAATAAGTCCCAGATTTAAAACTGCGCTCTGTTTTATTCAGTTTGCCATGTTTTATTGAAATAGGATGCAACAATGCGGCTCTTTTTCCACATCTGAAGAACGCGTGTAGTAATTCTACAACCTTGATTACTATTGTATTGATTTACCGTTCACAGTTAACGAAGAGAAAAATACGGCTTACTCTACCTTTACTCGTCTGTGAAAACAGTGCCTGACGTTTCATTAGCGCAGGTAGTATTTACTCTTTATTTAGATCTGATCTCGGTACACCGGTCGCCGTGGGTAAATATTTTATGTAGCCTGCTTCGGAGCTGCATAATGGAGTCTGGTGTGCTATCACTGCGAACGATGGAGGCAAATATTTGTGGAGGGCAGCGGCACTTGGGTCATGGGGAGCGCCTAGGCGCATCTTCCCCAGCTTATTGGATTTTCATTAATTTAGACGTATCGTTAAGGCAAGGGAGCCCCCTGCTACCTACAAGCATACCGTGTTTCCTAACCAAAGGTTATCTGGCAAGCAGTAACAAAAAATTAGACATATTTCGACAAGCGTTTCATAAGAAAAACAGCACAAAATCATTCAGAATTACACCACCAATTTGTGTTTTTCGTATCTCAACTAAATCTCCTGAGGGGTAAAGATTTTTTCATTAAAATTTTCAGCAAAATCTTCATAAATGTTTTGGGGGTTAACTACCGTTGGACTACAGAAATATGTACCAGACTCATCTTTTGTATTTTAGCGTGTTACGAATAGGGAAGAAATCAAGGGCTTCCAACATCCTTAGTTGTGGACTCTGATTGCTGGGGACAGACGAAAAGAAAAGATACCACGAGAAAAACGATGCACTCCAAAAGTATTATATACTCACCTAGACATATCCCAACTCCATGCCCTTCCCCCACCCCCCCCCACCCCCCCACCCACCCTCTCTCTCTCGTGTTTACTATATAATACCCGTTTTCCCTAATAACATGAACCCATTAGTAATTCTAAATAGTTCTATGTTCAAGGTAGGTTTTGTCTCTTTTTTTAACTTCCGCCTCCTATAATATAGCCAATGCATCTCATAATGACTGAAAGCTATATTCTGTATGCAATCCGATATCTGACATCTTGTGATGGTTTCAGTAAAGAAAAAGGAAGGAAAACATGACTAAGGAACTCCTATTAGGCAATAGAGATGCAACAGTTTTTAGTCGATACGATAAATTCAGCATACGTTTAACGAATGCTTAATAAGAACGTTAAATATAAAATTGGAAATAACCCACGATCTTGAGCTACAGCAGTGTGCACTTATGTTCTCTAAGTTACTACTAGTAGAAACGTTTAACATATTAAACAAATTTAGGTTACAATATAGCCGATGTATTCAAGCTTAGAGAATTAGCAATTGTAGTGATATTTAAAAACATTCATTTATTATTCAGTCGGTGATACACATTTTTAAATTCATGACACGTTTCAATCGCTTTGGATCATCTTCATCTACATCTACATGATTACTCTGCAATTCACATTTAAGTGCTTGGCAGAGGGTTCATCGAACCACTCCCGAACAGCGCGCGGGAGAAACGAACACCTAAACCTTTTTGTTCGAGCTCTGATTTCTCTTATTTTATTTTTATGATCATTACTACCTATGTAGGTTGGGCTCAACAAAATATTTTCGCTTTCGGAAGAGAAAGTTGGTGACTGAAATTTCGTAAATAGATCTCGCCGCGACGAAAAACCTGTTTGGTTTAATGACTTCCATCCCCACTCGCGTATCATATCTGCCACACTCTCTCCCCTATTACGTGATAATACGAGGGCTATTCGGAAAGTAAGGTCCGATCGGTCGCGAAATGGAAACGACTATGAAAATCCGATAAAGCTTTGCACAGATGTGTTGGGTAGTGTCTCTAGTATAACCCCAGTTAGCATCACGTCGCTCTTCTCATTTCTGAGCTCGCAGTGAGTGCGTAAAGATGTCTAGAAAATAGTGTCTGCCGCCAAGTACGAGGGCCTGGTGAGAAATTTCGCCTGAAGCTATGCAGCTAACATTACATAACTGTCGTGCTGTTTCTTCTTCAAGACAATTCTCAGCCTCATTCTGCAGGGGCAATGAAGATGCTCCTGCATCGTTTCAATTGGAAATGTTTGGTTACCCACAATACAGCCCGTAATTGTCTCCCTCTGAGTTTCATCTCTGCTCACACGAACCGCTGGCTATGAAGACAAGATTTTGGCACAAGACAACGAGCCGTAGGCCAGCGTAGAGAATTGGCGGAAAGCACTGGCGGCTGCCTTCTATAGCGAGGGTATTGGAAAGTTGGTACAACGCTACGATACACGTCTAAGTCGGATCGGCGACTATGGAGATAAGTAGCTGCAAGGTGTATCTAACTGTTGCAAATAAAACATTTTTGATTTTTATCGTGGTTTCCATTTCGCAACCTATCGGACCTTACTTTCCGAATAGCCCTCGTACAAAACGAGCTGCCCTTTTTTGCACCCTTTCGATGTCCTCCGTCAATCCCACCTGGTAAGGATCCCACACCGCGTAGCAATATTCTAATAGAGGACGAACGAGTGTAGTGTAAGATGTCTCTTTAGTGGACTTGTTGTATCTTCTAACTGTGCTGCCAATGAAACGCAACCTTTGGCTCGCCTTCCCCACAAAATTATCTATGTGGTCTTTCCAACTGAAGTTGTTCGTAATTTTAACACCCAGGTACTTAGTTGAATTGACAGCCTTGAGAATTGAACTATTTATCGAGTAATCGAATTCCAACGATTTCTATTGGAATTCATGTGGATCACCTCCCACTTTTCGTTAATTAGCGTCAACTGCCACCTGCCACACCATACCGCAATCCTTTCTAAATCGCTTTGCAAGTGATACTGGTCTTCGGATGACCTTACTAGACGGTAAATTACAGTATCATCTGCGAACCACCTAAGAGAACTGCTCAGATTGTCACCCAGGTCATCTGTATAGATCAGGAACAGCAGAGGTCCCAGGACGCTACCCTGGGGAACACCTGATATCACTTCAGTTTTACTCGATGATTTCCCGTCTATTACTACGAACTGCGACCTTCCTGACAGGAAATCACGAATCCAGTCGCACAACTGAGACGATACCCCATAGGCCCGCAGCTTGATTAGAAGTCGCTTGAGAGGAACGGTGTCAAAAGCTTTCCGGAAATCCAGAAATACGGAATCAACCTGAGATCCCCTGTCGATAGCGGCCATTACTTCGTGAGAATAAAGAGCTAACTGCGTTGCACAAGAACGATGTTTTCTGAAACCATGCTGATTACGTATCAATAGATCATTTTCAGATCTAAGTAGTTGTGTGAGTAACCTGCCTCGTCTGTTCAGTACCTCACACAGCACTCTTTACTCTGACACGAGGTTCTGAGCAAACAACACCGGTTCGCTGACGCGACTATTTAGATCTGAAGACGATTCAGAGCGATCGAAACATGTCAGGCAATTAAAATTGTGTAACTGATACTGAGAAACAGATGATAATTCTTTTAAATTTCATTTGATAATACTTTATTTTAACATGCGTTTCCAGTTATCAACTGTCGCCTGTTATCAGGAACTCTTCTTCTGGTAGACCTCTCCTCTCCACGGCTTTGGCTATTCTTACTTTCCATGTTGCCCTCGGCCTCATTCGCTGCCTTCTCCCTCGTGGAGACATTTGTGCAAACACTGCGCCCATCGCTGTTCCTCTACCCGTCGGACACGCCCATAACATCATTGTGTTTAGCCAACAATCATTCCACAGCCGATCGAGGCGCGTCTCTGTCTCTCGTTCAGTATCCAACACTGTGAGGCATATGTCAGAATGCTTGCAACCACAGTACGTAGCATTAAGTTCTTTGTTCGTCTGAATATGTGCTGACACCCAAAGATACCATTTAATGATCCTCGCTTGACTTTCCCCGTGCAATAAGTCATATCTATCTTATAGATTTGCCGGCCGCTGTGGCCAAGCGGATGTAGGCACTTCAGTCCAGAACCGCGCTACTGCTATGGTCGCAGGTTCGAAACCTGCCTCGGTCATGGATGTGTGTGATGTCCTTTGGTTAGTTAGGTTTAAGTAGTTCTAAGTGCAGGGGACTGATGACCTTAGATGCTAAGTTCCATAGTGCTTAGAGCCATTTGAATCATTTTTTTTTTCTTATCGATATATGAATTCTGACACTTGACCATCCACATTTACTACCCAGCCAACCCCAAAATCTTAATCTTCACTAGCTCATTGCCGACCACAGTGGCTGTTAGTCTCAATCGTTTATAGGCATTCAGTTACCACTATTTACCCTAATATGGATATGAATACCCCTTCTGAACTGTGCTGATAGATAAACATGTGAAAAATTTGTATATATTCAAGATGCAAATTTTCGATACGTTTTATAGCAGATAAAGGATTCTTTCACGGACATTAACTTAAAATGCTGAAGATTTTGAATTCTCTGAAAAAATACCCAGCTCAGCAGTCCAGTCTCGTACGAAAGCCACTTACGAGTTTCTGTAATTAAGAGAGCGACGCATCACTAAAATTAATTACGAATTATTTTGTTACGTACAGGGTGATATAGAATAACGGGAATGTTTGAAATGAGTTGTGGCAGCCATGGGCAGGTGGCAGCACTGCGGTTTCGTGACAGTTAGCGAGTAAACAGTTCGTCATTTCACTAATCATGGATCAGTCGAACGGACAACAGCGTTCGTTAGCCATAAAATGTTTTATAAAATCAATGATAGTTTGGTAGCGGCACAGAGGGAGTTTCGACGTTTTTATAATTTAGGACGTCATGATGCCGTTCCGTCGAACCACGCGATAAAATACTGGATTAATGGTTTTGAAGAGACTGGGTCTGCCCTCTAGAAGAAACCAACAGGACGACCAAGTAGTGAGCGTTCTCCAGCGAACACTGATGTTGTAAGCGAGTCTGTCTTACGGAGCCCACGGCTTTCAATTCGCTAGCAAGCAGCAGTGGTTGGAATGTCGCGGAAGAGTGTTCGCAGAATTATTCATCTTGATTAAAAATTTCGTCGGTACAAGCTACAGATGGTTCAGCAATTGGTGGACAACGATTACCGGTTACGTTTAAGATTCTGTCGACAAATGATAACAAATATAAACAATGACGACGAATTTCCAAACAAGTTGTGGATGTTAGATGAGGCACATTTTCACCTCACAGGTTAAGTGAATAAACAGAAATACCATTACTGGGCAAACACAGATCCTAATTACATCCATGAGCGCCCTTTACACGCTAGTAAAGTGATAGTATGGTTTGTTGTTTCGTCACATGGGATTATCGGATCGTAGCTTTTAGCAAGTGAACAGGGAAACTCAATAACTGTCAATGCCGATCGTTACGTGGAGATGTTACTAACGTTCGTTAGATTTGCACTGAACAGCTTTCCAAACGTTCAGTAAGCCTAGACTCAACAGGCCGGAGCGAAATCACATACTGCACGGCAATCAACGGCATATGTGCGCAAATTGTTTGGCAATCGTGTGATATCACGATTTGGTAACATTCCCTGGTCCCCTAGATTGCCAGATTTATCCGTTCGTGATTTTTTCTTGTGGGGCTACTTCAAGAGCAAAGTCTACACGACTCGACCGAGAATACTGGATGAGCTAAAACAGAGAATTCAGGATCAAATTCACAGTATCCCAGCTGCGGTGCTGCAGTGGTCAATGAGGAATCTCAACAGCAGATTTCACGAATGTATTTGGAGGAGGCTATCTAAAGGACGTAATTTAAAAAAATGATAAATACCATCAATGTTTCATAAACGATATAGTTGCACGGTTTCAGTTGCTATGAATGCAATTTCTTTTCTTCATCATTTCTAGTTCTATTGGATTGTGGAAATGCTCCCGTTTTTCTGTGTCACCCTGTACTTCAGCACCAGAACACAAAAAAATTTCTTTTGCAAGATGATCCATGTTTTGTCCTAAGGCATTTTAGCTTGACCTGTGTAAAATTGTTATAATCCATTCTTTTTTACAAAGATTCCATTTCAAAACTTGGAGCACTCGGTGAGCAGTGTCACTGCTGAGATTAGTAACAAACCATAAATTTATAACGCTTATGTGTATCCAGGCCCTGAAAAAGATATAATAAAATATGGAGGGCAACACAGCTTGTACACCCCGCTCTTTTACCGGAGTGAATTTATTTTTATGTTGTTTGAAGCTTAATGCGAAAGTCACAAGGCGATGCTGGACAACATGAAAACCGGGCGCAGACTTTTAGGTAGAAAAATCGACATTCTTTTGAGAAGAATCTCCATAATGATAAAATACATGTTAGGTCATACATAATCTTTTCTTTTTCTTCAGATCATCTGGATTTAGGTGTGGTCCACTACCAACGGTTATCGAACATTGACACTTCGGCATTTCGCATTTCTTAACTGGAGAACTGGATAGATTTTTGGATCGCCCAAAACGTCAGTTACCCAAAAGGAAGAACGTCAAGTGTACTATCTGTCACCGAATAGTGGAAATTTTGGTTTGTGAGGACGTAGTGTCGATGAAGTTTCCACTAGTAAATAATAATAATAATGATAATAGTAATAATAATGCGAACCAAGACATTTCCTACAAGCTGGGACAAGTTGGGACTATTGTCTGCCGTACAAACGTCTGCATGTCAATGTCACAGCTAGAAAATAGCACACCAACGACTCTTTCGACCGGTTAAATTCATCTAAAAGAGAAATGCAGAGCCTATATCATAATACAGAATGACCAGGAGTTAGTGGAACTGTTGAAGACATGTGGCTACAAGATGGAATGCCGGATGTTCTAGTCAAGAGTAGAAGGTAGTTATGCAATCAACGTAACCAATCAAAGCAGCAGATAAGAAATAAAATTACATGTAGGAATGGCAAGGTGCCATTATCCACCATTCCCGGTTCTGATAAATTTTGATATCGTAACACGGAAATAATCATATGTGATTGACCCAGTATTGTTGATTAGCCTCTTTTTACTTCACAGATTCACTACTGTCTCACTCCCCAAATTCATTCCATCTCGACACCACTAGAACACACCGTGCGCTCCACATAAAACTCTGATAAAACTACGCTTTGCAGTGATTAATTAAGAAAACTGAAATATACTTAATGAGTATACGAAACAGTTCAACAATTATTGCTGAAATTTGAGATGTAGAGATTAATTCGATGTAGAAAGAGTTAATCTGAACAGATATTACTCCCAGATGGGTTTTAATCTTCCGTCTCGCCAAGCAGCACGCTACTCTTTAACCTACGTATATGAATATGGAGGGATTTCCTCAGGGCATGTGTTCTCTCACGGGAGACTGAGAATCCTGGAGCTTTGATGGAGCGCTTGTTTATTTTGAGGGTTATGAACATCATTAACATTGGAGAAAAACTTGCTTTATTCAGTTACTTCAGTTTTAAATCATAACTAACAATAAGTAAGTCATAATAATATTTAAATAATGAAACTGGCCTGGTGCGAGAAGGACTCGCGCAGTGCGGGTTCTCTACAAACATTTAGTTATATATCTAGATAGTTCATCCATTCTGCGAATCGAGAACCTCGGCGATTTTTGCCGGTTATCAGTGCAGATACTGGAAAGGTATCGGTCTCAGGGATCCCACGACTTTCGAGGACGTTTCAATCTCGATTTCGGATAGCAAATTATAAAAAAAGAAAAAAATATTTTTACTTGTTCTGTGAAACCTTTTGAAATGTCTAAGCCAGCAGGACAGAGCGGATTAGGTTGTGGAAAGGGGCCAAAATAAGTTGCTGTCAGTTGCACTCAACATACAAACTTTATTTATCAACACACAATATTACAACAAGGATGCAAAGCACTCAAAACATTAATCGGCCACCTCTAATTAACTTTAGACCGGCTGTAGGCCACACTCAGAATCAAAGACACAAGACCTAAGCAAGAAAATGAAGCACAAGGTTCTTCTGGAGGTTTCAGCAAAAAATATTTACTACATTTAAAACTTAAACAGGCAGAAGGCATTAGCAACTTAATTTTAATAGAAGTTGGCTGGAGGCCGCACATTAATCAATAAGGAGAAATTCAATCAAAAGACAGAAGGCGTCATCTTAAAACATTTTATGCAAGATTCGGCTAAAGGCCCCACACAAAAGCATAACGCTCCAGAGATGGTACGGCAGTGCACTTATCGACACGCGCTGCTGCTGCCGCTCACGGGCAAGTAAGGCAGGAAGTTAGTTGTTGTTGTTGTTGTGGTGGTCTTCAGTCCTGAGACTGGTTTGATGCAGCTCTCCATGCTACTCTATCCTGTGTAAGCTTCTTCATCTCCCAGTACCTACTGCAACCTACATCCTTCTGAATCTGCTTAGTGTATTCATCTCTTGGTCTCCCTCTACGATTTTTACCCTCCACGCTGCCCTCCAGTACTAAATTGGTGAGACCTTGATGCCTCGGAACATGTCCTACCAACCGATCACTTCTTCTGGTCAAGTTGTGCCACAAACTTCTCTTCTCCCCAACCCTATTCAATACTTCCTCATTAGTTACGTGATCTACCCATATAATCTTCAGCATTCTTCTGTAGCACCACATTTCGAAAGCTTCTATTCTCTTTTTGTCCAAACTATTTATCGTCCATGTTTCACTTCCATACATGGCTACACTCCATACACATACTTTCAGAAACGACTTCCTGACACTTAAATCTATACTCGATGTTAACAAATTTCTCTTCTTCAGAAACGATTTCCTTGCCATTGCCAGTCTACATTGTATATCCTCTCTACCTCGACCATCATCAGTTATTTTGCTCACCAAATAGCAAAACTCCTTTACTACTTTAAGTGTCTCATTTCCTAATCTAATCCCCTCAGTATCACCCGATTTAATTTGACTACATTCCATTATCCTCGTTTTGCTTTTGTTGATGTTCGTCTTATATCCTCCTTTCAAGACACTGTCCATTCCGTTCAACTGCTCTTCCAAGTCCTTTGCTGTCTCTGACAGAATTACAATGTCATCGGCGAACCTCAAAGTTTTTATTTCTTCTCCGTGGATTTTAATACCTACTGCGAATTTTTCTTTTGTTTCCTCCACTGCTTGCTCAATATACAGATTGAATAACAATGGGGAGAGGCTACAACCCTGTCTTACTCCCTTCCCATCAACTGCTTCCCTTTCATGTCCCTCGACTCTTATAACTGCCATCTGGTTTCTGTACAAATTGTAAATAGCCTTTCGCTCCCTGTATTTTACCCCTGCCACCTTTAGAATGCGAAAGAGAGTATTCCAGTCAACTTTGTAAAAAGCTTTCTCTAAGTCTAAAAATGCTAGAAACGTAGGTTTGCCTTTCCTTAATCTTTCTTCTAACAAGGGAACCTCCCCATCGCACCCACCTCAGATTTAGTTATAAGTTTTTCAGTTTATGTGACAAACTCTTATGTTTTCATCACTTTTTTGAGAGTATTATCACATCCACAAGAAAACCTAAATCGGGCAAGGTAGAAGAATCTTTTTACCCATTCGCCAAGTGTACAAGTTAGGTGGGTCGACAACATATTCCTGTCATGTGACGCACATGCCGTCACCAGTGTCGTATAGAATATATCAGATGTGTTTTCCTGTGGAGGAATCGGTTGACCTATGACCTTGCGATCAAATGCTTTCGGTTCCCATTGGAGAGGCACGTCCTTTCGTCTACTAATCGCACGGTTTTGCGATGCGGTCACGAAACACAGACACTAAACTTATTACAGTGAACAGAGACGTCAATGAACGAACGTACAGATAATAACTATGCAAAAATAAAGAAAGTAAAATTTTCACTCAATGGAAGTCTTGAACCAAGGACCTCTCGTTCCGCAGCTGCTCACGCTACCACGAGACCACGGCGCTACTGAAATGAAATTGTCCATGATGTTGCCTATGTGACCCATGGACTACTCAATTTGTATATTTTGCTTTTTTTTTCACAGTTCCACACAACTTCTTCCTGTTTTCTCAATTGATCTGTGTTCTGTTTATCAAGGCCTATCCACTGTGCCAACTTATAACTAAATCTGAGGGGGGTGCGATGGGGAGGTTCCCTTGTAAGATAAGTCGTAAGGTCAGTATTGCCTCACATGTTCCAGTATTTCCAAACTGATCTTCCCCGAGGTCGGCTACTACTAGTTTTTCAATTCGTCTGTAAAGAATTCGCGTTAGTACTTTGCAGCTGTGGATTATTAAACTGACCGTCGGTAATTTTCACATCTGTCGACACCTGCTTTCTTTGGGATTGGAATTATTGTATTCGCCTGTTTCATACATCTTGCTCACCAGATGGTAGAGTTTTGTCAGGACTGGCTCTCCCAAGGCCATCAGTAGGTCCAATGGAATGTTGTCTACTCCGGGGGCCTTATTTCGACTCAAGTCTTTCAGTGCTCTGTCAATCTCTTCACGCAGTATCATATCTCCCATTTGATCTTCATCTACATCGTCTTCCATTTCCATAAGTTAGTGAAATCAGTAAATGGAATAAGGAAACGAGGAAATAGAGGATGACAAACAATAAGTGGCGGGAACTCGAGCCGTGCTCGGCTCACCTTCCTTATTGCCTAATTTCATGATTTTATCTCAAGGGGAAGTATCCTGAGGTTTTAGAGAGTGAGTTTGCGAGTATCAAAACATATGACACATATGGACGTATCTCTCGGTGGCATTCACTTAGAAGCGTAACATTTTTACTCCACCAAAGAACGACGGTCTTCAGACTGTAACATATATTTGAACTTGAAACTTCTACCTGTTTATGAAAAAAAAGTGGACGTAACAGACGAATGGAGAAACAGACAGTCTGATAATGAGAAAAGAAAGTTATTTCCTTGTGATATAATTACAAATTGTTTCCGGGTTTTTGCTTTGGTTGTGCTGTGAGATCTCACTTTTAGTCAAATTTCGTGATACTATACCAAAGGGATGAACGTTACAAGTTTTGGTGAGTGAGTTGCCGAGTATGAAAATATGTGACGTAAATGGCTGTATATTTTGGCTGTATTGACTTAGAAGCTTAAATTTTTTACATTCCAAGGAACCATAGACCCCGCTATATGACATTCTTTGTCCTCTCGTGAAATAGAAACGCTGACACAATAGCTTTACTACACCGACAGACAGGCATTCAGCGATGGGTAGCTTATCAGGTATAAACATGGCAGTAGATGCTCTGCAGAATAATAGCTCCAAATCTGTTACTACGTAAATGGAGAACCATGCGTGCGACTAGAGTCTTCGCACAACAACGCATCCGTGGTTTCCACCCATTGTTAATGGTGGCGAGTTGCACTGGAGCTGGTTGTTAGCAAGGACGGACGGCGGGAGGCTGTGCTAGGTGGACTGCTAAGCGGGACGCGGCGTCGCATCGCGCGTCGTCTCCATGGAGTGATTTAAGCACAGGCGGCATATTGAGAGCGGCTGCTGCTGCGGCTGCGGCGTGGCGATTACCTCACCGCCCGAGCGGACACGCGGCGCTATCGCCCGCCGCAGGCGCTCCGGCGTTTCGCGTCGTGCCGCCACGGCTGCAAAACGTCGTGGCGCCACTGTAGCGGCTGCCGCGGCGCTCGCACAGTGCCGCTCAGTGCTGCCAGCCGGCACCGCGCCGCGCTGTACTGTGCTAATTAATGGCCGGCGGCGGCGCTGGTCGCTTCCGCTGATTGCGCAGTTAGCGCACCGACGGATTGCGCCATTATTCCTGCCGCCGAGTAATCAGAGCTCCCGGAAACAGGCTCCGCAGCGTCCGTCACATCGGCGATTCATTCTCATCAAACGCTAAACACCCTAATCGGCTTTGTTTAATGTCGCAGGCTGCTTTCGACGCAATTCTTTGCGCATTTAAAATGGAGTAGCTCATGAAGATCACTAATTTAGTTAGTATACAGTATTAATGCAGCACGCGCGACCTGAACTCTTTAGCGCCGTGGCTCGTAGATCAAGCAATCACACTGTTGGAAATGAAAGCATGACCCTCAATGAGCGTGGGGACACTACAAGGCTTTTCGAATGGTGGACTAATGGAAGCGTGGCATATGAAAGTATGTGCCCACTACAAAATGGTTCAAATGGCTCTGAGCACTATGGGACTTAACATCTGACGTCATCAGTCCCCTAGACTTAGAACTACTTAAACCTAACTAACCTAAGGACATCACACACATCCATGCCCGAGGCAGGATTCGAACCTGCGAACATAGTGGTTGTGCGGTTCCAGACTGACGCGCCTAGAACCACTCGGCCACTGCTGCCGGCAGTGCCCACTACACTGAATCATGGAATACCGATAAGGAAATATACATTACTGGCCATTAAAATTGCTACACTACGAATATGACGTACTACAGACGCGAAATTTAACCGACAGGAAGAAGATGCTGTGATATTCCAATTTTTAGCTTTTCAGAACATTCAAACAAGATTGGCGCCGGTGGCGACAGCTACAACGTGCTGACATGGGGAAAGTTTCCAACCGATTTCTCATACGGAAACAGCAGTTGACTGGCGTTGCCTGGTGAAACGTTGTTTTGATGCCTCGTGTAAGGAGGAGAAATGCGTACCATCACGTTTCCGACTTTGATAATGGTCGGATTGTAGCCTACCGCGATTGCGGTTTATCTTATCGGGACTTTGCTGCTCGCTATGGTCGAGATTCAATGACTGCTAGCAGAATATGGAATCGGTGGGTTCAGGAGGGTAATACGGAACGCCGTGCTGAATCCCAACGGCCTCCTATCACTAGAAGTCGAGATGACAGGCATCTTATCCGCATGGCTGTAACGGATCATGCAGCCACGTCTCGATCCCTGAGTCAACAGATGGGGACGTCTGCAAGACAAGAACCATCTGCACGAACAGTTCGACGACGTTTGCAGCAGCATGGACTATCAGCTCGGACACCACGGCTGCGGACAGCCTTGATGCTGCATCACAGACAAGAGCGCCTGCGCCTGGTGTACACAACGACCAACCTGGGTGCCCGATTGGTAAAACGTCATTTTTTCGGATGAATCCAGGTTCTGTTTACAGAATCATGAAGGTCGCATCCATGTTTGGCGACATCGCAGTGAACGCACATTGGAAGCGTTAATTTGTCATCGTCATACGGGCGTATTACCCGACGTGATGGTGTGGGGTGCCATTGTTTACACGTCTCGGTCAGCTCTTGTTCGCATTGACGGCACTTTGAACAGTGGACGTTACATTTCATATGTGTTACGGCCCGTGGCTCTACCCTTCGTTCGATCCCTGCGAAACCCTACATTTCAGCTAGTTAATGCGCCCCGCATGTTGCAGGTTCTGTACCGGCCTTTCTGGATACAGAAAGTGTTCGACTGCTGCCCTGGCCAGCACATTCTCCAGATCTGTCACCAACTGAAAACGTCTGGTCGATGGTGACCGAGCAACTGGCTCGTCAAAATACGCCAGTCACTACCCTTGATGAACTATGGTATCGTGCTGAAGCAGCATGGGCAGCTGTACCTGTACACGCCATCCAAGCTCTGTTTGAGTCAATGCCCAGGCGTATCAAGGCCGTTTCCTTTCCTCGTTTACAGCTTCCACAAGGTGACCCAGGAAACCATATAGGACTAGAAGGGATTTACTTTGTAATAATGACCCTGGTCGTCTTCCCCAGACTTCATCCAAACAATCCATCACCCAAACTAAGGTCATCCAGACCTTTTGCTGCACTCTTAAGCGACTTCAATGGGGGCTGGTCTCCTTTTGTAATGTCTTCCATTTAAAGATATACAGTGAGAGTTTATTGCCGTCTTCTGTAAAGCACACAATCACTGTGCATATTAGTCTCTCTGCTTCAGTCGTCTTTACAAGGCCACTTTTTCAGCCAGTTGGAGCAAAGCTGGTTTTATGCGGCATTTCAAAAAACACTGGCGTCTTGTCAGCGTTACCAGCCTGGAAGAGCAAATATTCGTATTGCTGTCACACTTGTATTACTTAACGAAGGAACTGTATAACGTTATCTGTGTAGTCTGAGGTAAACGCTGGCACAAAGATGTTCTCCTTTGTAGACTGAGATGTTACCGTCTCATAAAAAGAATCACCCCAACAATGCTTGCTTTAAAATCTTTTCTGTCAATGTTGAGCGTGGCACCTACGTCGAACTTTGTTCTGAATCATATTCTAAGAGATAGCACAACCTTCATTCTGAAGTTCTTTGACATAAACCATTACAACCATTATCAATTTCGGTCTGTTTCCCTATTTTAGGCTCATAGTAGGATTTGGAGCTTGCCTTTGCAACAGTGAGTTTATCTTTTTGTCTCCGCCAATACCTTACTGAATTAGGATCAACGGAGAAAAGTTTTCCTGCAACTTTCACTCCCTTTGATTGCCGAAAGGTAACACATTTAATTTAATTTGAGCTGTGTAGTTTGAATATTTTGACATTATGATGACTTGTAACAAAGTGTCGTAGAAATGCTTCTGCTACTTCACTTTTCAGATTTACTGTATGTTGTGACAATGGAAATATTTTTGTGCCAGGTACCGCTGTATTCATTAATGTCCATTATCTAGTCATTTGAAGGCCGCTCCATAAGAACGACACAGAAGAGGTGATTAAGCTCGATATTAATAAAATAATTTTTCAATAATGAAAAATGTAGGGAAGGGGAATACGCGAGCGGAGGGTTTATGCGATAAAATATGGTGTTTTAAAATCTTGCGACAAGCATATAAAGGTGACAGATCACTTACTGGGGAACATCTTTTCTTTACAACAAAATGTTCGCTGACGTTTTTCAACGAAGCTAGGCGTCCTTTAGCGTTCACAGATCCTGGTATGGCGAGATATTATCGAACTAGCGGATTTACTAGTGAGCGACATACTACTTGCCTCATAAATTGATACTGATTTTCATAGGGCAAGCATAAAAATGATTTTCTCTAACCAGAGAAAGATATTTTAGAACTGAATTAGGAATTTCATAACCACCCGGAACACCTAGCAGGATGATAGGCAACACACATTTTCCACGAACGCTGCCGAGTGCACACGCCCTGCCGCCTCCCAGGCGCTTAACCAGTCTTATATGTTGTTTGATGTATTGAAGTTATAATGTTATTTCTTAATATCATTACAGATCCACAGTCGAGAAAGAGAAGTACCTTGAACTACTGAATAGCTTACGATTTAGCTTCAACTCGTAGCGAGGCCATATTTTCAATGGTCCGTCACGCGACCGGCATTCTTTAATTGATCAGTGAGGTGACAGTCAGAGTTTCTTTGGTCACCATACACTGACGAATCAAATCATTATCACCACCTACCTAACACTATATTGGCTCACCTTTGCAGCGAAATGTAACAACGATATTTCGTGGTATTGATTCTACAAATGCTTTGTAGTTTTTCGGGTGTATGTAGCACCATATGTCTATCACGCCATTCTCATTTACTACGAGCTATCTGTATGTGGGGGCGAAGCTGGTGCCCGATAGCAGTTCCGTGAATTTCAGGTCAGGCGAATTTAGTGGCAATGGCATCAATGAGACTGAGTTCACTAGCGTGCTTTTCAAACCACTATAGCATGACTGTGGCCTTGTGACACAGACATATTGCTGGAATACGACATCGCCACGTGGCTCGGAGGGACGCACGTGTTCCGCAGTAATGTTCTCCTACCCACTTCCTTTGCGACGCCGTCTAATACCACTGCAGGTTCCATGGAAGCCTATGGGGAATTTTGTCCACAGCACAGTACTGCCCTCACCGGCCTGCTTCGTTAATGTGGTACATATTCACCTCGGTAACGGAGTATCCAGACAGTACAAACGACCGGGTGTAACAAGAAGTGTAATTCACCATCCAAGACGACGCGTTCCCAGTGATAAACGGTACAATGTCGATGATCTCGCCCCCGCTGTAATCATAACTAACTGTGAAGTTTGGTCAACAATTAGGCTTCGTCTGCTGTACTAAACAACGTGCGTTGAACGGTATGCTTCGAAACACTTGCGCCTGCGCCAGCGTTGTACGCTGCCGTCAAGTATGCCGCATATGGTTGCGTATCACACGTTAAAGAGGAGGCGCGTATAAATAGCGGACTTTCAACACTGTTGCCTGCTCATAGTTTCACCGTTCTTAAACAGCTTAGGAGGATGCAGACGACAAGCAGAAGCTAAAGGCCGATTAGCATCTGCATCTACATCTACATCTACATCTACATCTATACTCCGCCAGCCAGCAAACGGTGTGTGGCGCAGGGCACATTACGTGCCACTGTCATTACCTCCCTTTCCTGTTCCAGTCGCGTATGGTTCGCGGGAAGAACGACTGCCGGAAAGCCTCCGTGCGCGCTCCAATCTCTCTAATTTTACATTCGTCATCTCCTCTGGAGGTATAATTTGGGGGAAGCAATACATTCGATACCTCATCCAGAAACGCACCCTCTCGAAACCTGGACAGCAAGCTACACCGCGATGCAAAGCGCCTCTCTTGCAGAGTCTGCCACTTGAGTTTGCCAAACATTCCCGTAACGCTATCAAGCACACCAGATAACCCTGTGACGAAACGCGCCGCTCTTCTTTGGATCTTCTCTATCTCCTCTGTCAACCCGACCTGGTACTGATCCCACACTGATGAGCAATACTCAAGTATAGATCGAACGAGTGTTTTGTAAGCCACCCCCTTTGTTGATGGACTACATTTTCTCTCTCCCAGTGAATCTCTACATCTACATCTACATTCATACTCCGCAAGCCACCCAACGGTGTGTGGCGGAGGGCACTTTACGTGCCACTGTCATTACCTCCCTTTCCTGTTCCAGTCGCGTATGGTTCGCGGGAAGAACGACTGTCTGAAAGCCTCCGTGCGCGCTCTAATCTCTCTAATTTTACATTCGTGATCTCCTCGGGAGGTATAAGTAGGGGGAAGCAATATACTCGATACCTCATCCAGAAACGCACCCTCTCGAAACCTGGCGAGCAAGCTACACCGCGATGCAGAGCGCCTCTCTTCCAGAGTCTGCCACTTGAGTTTGCTAAACATCTCCGTAACGCTATCACGGTTACCAAATAACCCTGTGACGAAACGCGCAGCTCTTCTTTGGATCTTCTCTATCTCCTCCGTCAACCCGATCTGGTACGGATCCCACACTGATGAGCAATACTCAAGTATAGGTCGAACGAGTGTTTTGTAACCTGGTACCCGCCTTACCAACTATTAATTTTATATGATCATTGAATTTCAACTGCTACTAGCGTTTGATCCGCTATCACATAATCATACAACAAAGTATCCTTCTTTCTATGAATTCTCTTTCTATGTATTCTCGTTTCCGAGATTTGGCGTGTCGCATGTCAGAACAAACCGGCATTTCTCGACGTCCCTTATGTCAGTGGATCTCCCTGTTTGCCACTCTTATGGTCGCTAGTATGACTTCCGACTCGTCTTCCTTTAATTTCCCCCCTACCGTGTCACATACCCGCAACGCTACCAGACAGTATCCGACGTCGCCACGTGCAGTGTCGAATGTCCAATTAGTGTATGACTGGCCTCATTCACTGAGGGGGCAAAACTCATCGGAAACTTGCTAATACCGTTTCAAACCTCCTTTTGCTTGGCGTGCAGCAACTCGACTTGTTATGGATTCAACAAGTTGCTGGAAGTCTTCTGTAGAAATACTGAGCCATACTACCTCTGTAACCGTCCATTACTATGAAAGCGTTGCCAGTGAGGGGTGTGGTGCACGAACTGACCTCTCGATTATGTCTCGTAAATGTCTTATTGAATTAATTTCTGGCAGTCTGGGCAGCCATATCATTCGCTCGAACTTCTCCACTGTGTTTTTCAAACCAGTCGCGAACAACTGTGCCCCGGTGAAATAGCGCAATGTAATCTATAAAAATTCCATCGTTCTTCGGTAATATGAAGTCAATAAATATGGTCAAGTGGTCTTCAAGCAGCCGAACATAGCCACTTCCAGTCAACGGTAGGTTCACTTGGACCACTAACAACCCTACCACAACAAAGGTCAAAATTTAATAATGATTGCGATGTTGCTCACGCTGCTAAATACTGCATTTTCGGGCAACAACACATAGTTATTATGTGGCAGTTGTCATTAGAGCACAGTTAATAAATTCATTTCATGTAATAATGAATAAACCAGGCACTCATCTGTTCGTGTTTCCCACGCTGGTCTCGATGTAAAATCATGGCTCAATCGTCGAAAATGTAGGTGGCGATGATTCCAAGCTCGGATGCAAAGAGGCCTAGGTTTTATTCTGCTATATTCAAAAGTTTTATAGATGTGTTTCACAAACCATTCTTGAAGATTAGACCTTTGAAAGTTAGCACAATGGTGATGTAAAAAATAATCAGTACTCCGAATTTAAGTTACACTTCTTTTTTATTACTTTTGCTGCAATATCACGTAACACAAAACATCAAAAAAAATTGTTCAAATGGCTCTGAGCACTATGGGACTTAACTTCTGAGGTCATCTGTCCCCTAGAACTTAGAACTACTTAAACCTAACTAACCTAAGAACATCACACACATCCATGCCCTAGGCAGGATTCGGACCTGCGACTGTAGCGGTCGCGCGGCTCCAGACTGTAGCGCCTAGAACCGCTTGGTCACTCCAGCCGGCTCACAAAACATCACTTCACAATACAAAACATACTTGAAAACATCTTCCTCACTGTTAAAGTACACATTTTATAAACCGGCTACAATATGCATCTTTCCAACATGTCGTTCAAGACTTGACCTTTTCAAGGTCCGACTCTCTAACTAATAACCGCTTACGCGCCCAAAATATCATAGCCACAAGTACGTCAAAGATCAAAGTGACAAAAGAAAGAATACACACAAGAACAATATCATTGCAATATAAACATATCGATGTATCAAAGTACCTCTACATTAATGGAATCAAATCTGAATATTGTCCCGGAAATATGTCAACAACTTTACAGAAACACATTAGAATATTGCTGGTATCGAGAGGTTGAGTTGAGGTGCCGTAATGGTTACGTAATTCAAGTACCATTACAACACGAATACTGTCCATACCATTAAGGAGCCACCACCAACTTACACACTGACTTGATGACGAACAGGGTCCATAGCTTCGCGGGGTCTGCGCTACACTCGAATCCTACAATCAGCTCCTACCAATTTAAGTTGGTATCATCTGAACAGGCTGCTGTTTTCCAGCCGTCTAGGGCCCAGTTGAGATGGTAATGAGCCCAGGAGAGACGATACACACGATGTCGTGTTGTTAGAAATGGTACTCGTGTCGGCCGTCTGCTGCCACGTCCTATTAACGCCAAATTTCATCGCACTGTCTTAATGGATACATTTGCCGCAAATTCTATGTTGATTTCAGCAGTTATTTTAAGCAGTGTTTCTTGTATGATAGCAATGACAATCCTACGAAAAACGCCGCTGCTCTCGGTCGTTGGCCACTCCGTTGTCCTTTGAGGGAGGTAATGATAGAAATTTGGTATTCTCGGCCCATTCTTGACCCTGTCCCATGTCCCATGCGTCTAGCCCCAACTATCTTTCCGCTTTCAAGGTTTGTAATTTCTAATCGTGCGGCCTTAATCACATCGCAAAGCATTTTACATGAATTACCTGAGTACAACTGACAGCTCCGTCAATGCGCTGCCCTTTTATATTTTGTGTACGCTATACTACTGCCATATGTACACTACTGGCCATTGAAATTGGTACCCCAACAAGAAATGCAGATGATAAACGGGTATTCATTGGACAAGTATATTATACTAGAACTAACATGTGATTACATTTCCCAGCCATTATCACTGGAAGCCAACAAACCTTTCACAGAACATAATCGACGCCTGCACTCAGAATGGGTTCAAATGGTTCAAATGGCTCTGAGCACTGTGGGACTCAACATCTTAGGTCATAAGTCCCCTAGAACTTAGAACTACTTAAACCTAACTAACCTAAGGACATCACACACACCCATGCCCGAGGCAGGATTCGAACCTGCGACCGTAGCAGTCCCGCGGTTCCGGACTGCAGCGCCAGAACCGCTAGACCACCGCGGCCGGCTCAGAATGGGTGGAGGCGGGGTCTCATCAGCTGACTCCACGAGGAAAGGTTAGGGAGCCATCAATAACGACGAAGTGCGAATGGATAATCAGTGCTTGGGAGAAAACTGGTGTCGATATTGTTAAGACGGGTTTCCTAAAAAAAAAAAAAAAAAAAAAAAAAAAAAAAAAAAAAGAAAAAAGAAACTGGAATTTCTTGTGCTGTTGACGGTTTAGAGGACGACATGTTGTGGAACGATGAAAATGAAGAAGACGATGTGTTATCTAAACCTGAAAATAGTGATGACAGTGACGAAAGCAA
This sequence comes from Schistocerca nitens, assembly GCF_023898315.1. Taxonomy (NCBI): domain Eukaryota; kingdom Metazoa; phylum Arthropoda; class Insecta; order Orthoptera; family Acrididae; genus Schistocerca; species Schistocerca nitens. Next base: position 417,477,980 of record NC_064617.1, on the reverse strand, counting down.
GCCCGCAGAACAGATACTGGAAAGAAACAATGAAACAGTCCATTGTAGCTCTTCACTGCAGGCATAATGAAGCCGTGGTATGGAATTCAGTTCTTTTGCGTTAATTGTGGATAAATACCGGTAGGTATCAATTGTTTCACAAATTAAAATAAAAGTGGCAGTGAAACGGTCGTACGGGAAAATCCCCACTTCATCGCTATCCGGGAGATGCTGCGTCTCATCGCTCGTGCGCCTACTATAGCACCACATCCAAACTTACTTAAATATTGATAACCTGCCGTTGTAGCAGCAGTAACCGATCTAAGAATTGCGCCAGACAGTTGCTGTTTTACATAGGCGTTGACGACCTCAACGCTGTATTCTGCCTGTCTGTATACCTCTGTATTTGAATACGCATGCCTATAACAGTTTCTTTGACGCTTCAGTGTAATTAGCAGGCAGAAATGATTTCAGTAGATTGTATTCAGGCGTTGATGCCCGTGAATTGATTTTTATACGTCACGATCAAAAATGTTTCTGTCTGATGTCGTTGCTACAGCATATAAGCGAACCAGCGCGTCTCCAACGCGGGTGTATATTCTAAAATCGTAGCTGTTTCCTAAGGTCCGAAGGTCATCCTTGTGCGCTCTGACACGATGTGGCTGAAGTAAAATTGCTTTTCCGCCTGACGTAACAAATTTTGTCTGTTGTTGTCGCCTGCTGTCACCCTCCCCATCCACTCCCACCCCCATAGACTGGTACACATCTTCTGCAGCACCTAAATCTGGTAACAGTACATGTTCATCTTCGCTACTGTAAAACGTCTTCTACTAAACAAATGGCATGGCTCTTAATACATCACTTTAGGGTCCCTGTTTATTGGATGTTGTATCCAATGTTTTGGTCCACACTACCTCTGAAAGTTTGTCGTTTGAGTTGTGATTGACCCTGTATAAACTGGCCTTCGATGAGCTGGGACGCCTTGCTGTGGGAATGCATTAGAGTTTTTCATCGACGTGGAAGAACAGCGTTGACAAGCTGTACATCAACATATGTTGTCTGTTTACTGATTATATTTTTGTTAGTTCCGCTTCTGCTCGAAAGGATGACAAGTGGGGTAAACAACTGAATTAATTACTGTTACTTTACTCTTCTGAGAAGGCTATGGCATATCTTTCTATTGTGCCTTTCTTACTTGTGTTGCTTCTAATTAGGCTACAAGCTAACGGAAAGAGTTGATGTTTACTATTGAAAAGGAAGTGATTTTTCTCGAAATATGAAGGCAGACTGGTTTCGGTTCCTCGAGTTCAAAAGCAAAGTAGTTGCTCTTAAACGGAACGTTGTAAATAGCTGAACCGTTTTGATAATTTCTGTACTGCTATAATAAATGCATGTCTTAACCATAGACATGAAAAGTTTATTTGGAACAACCCCAGCCCTTCCACTTCACAACAACACAGAAAATTCCGTTCCCTATCTCTCTTTCTGTCAAATAATTAGGCAGATTTATGACTTACATGAATTTCAAGATTCAAAATGTCAGAAAAGTCATGAATCATAGTGGACTGATACTCTCGTAGAGTATACAGAGTGATTGTTCTTAAAGTGCCAGTTTCGAAGAGCTATTAAAAAAAAGAATCGCTGCGCAGAATGATGTCAAACTTCATCTGAATATTATAGAAGGAGGAAGAAACGTTATAGAGAAAAAGTAACGAAACTTTTCCCACTACATGACGTTGTAAGCGTTGTAGCGCGAATGGGCTGGGTTACAAATGACACATGAATCGCAATAGTGTGAGTTCAGTAAACCTATCCACTATCTTCGTACGGGAATAATCGGTGTTTTACTGTCCTGAGGGAAAAACACGCATAAAAAACAACAATGAATTCGATTTTTTACTGTCGTGAGACTGGCGCAAGAGATGGCAAGTACACTGTCCACCGTTTCCTACCACAAATCGAGGACAGCATGATCCACAACAGATCAGACTTTCTCAAAGGCGCGTTCAGAATGCGTTACGCAGTGTATGCCTTCAGCGCAACTATATTTGTAATCGGAGCACTGAACATAACATTTTCCACATTACCCTCCGAACTCACACTAATTTAGATCGGTGGTCTGCACAGCCAGTCTCTAAGGAAACGAGGGCTGATAATTTTTCTAGCGTCTCCAAAATGCCTCTGGAGCTACTACCTCAGTGAGCGTGCAAAGGGCATAAGGATGATCCTACCCATACATCCACTCTGTTGAAGGGTTGGAATGACATTGATGTGCAAATGATTTTCATCGTGTTTACCAGTGATGGTACAAGCAGAAGGACCCGCAGGATCCTCCTCCTGGAAGAAGAAAGAAAAAAAAAGTCGCTCCACAAAGAACGATGCCGTCAACTTACACTAAACTTCGAAGAATGAAGCGGCACCGGTTGTTGTGCGAATGCATTTCCCGTTGCCCGTAGTCTGCAGTTCTGTATATTGACATGTCCTTCGAGATGGAAATGGACTTCGTCTGTCTACAGAATGTTTTATGTCCACTCATCGTGCACGTCCATGCGAGCAAGGAATTCTAGAGCAAACGTTCTTCTTACATGTAGGCCATCTTGAAAAAACTCATGAACGTGGTTAATATTGTGTATATAGCATTCCAAGATATTCCCTATAACTTTGTGCACCGTGCTGAAAGACGTCCAGAACTGCCGCAATTCTCAATGCACTGCTTGTCTTCACATCAACCCACCTGCAATGCTGAGGCCAATTGTTTTCATCCTTCTGCAACATCCAACTTAAAAGAGTGTGTGATGACGAATTTAGTTATTTTCTCCAGACCCTTATCAGACATCAGTTCAAGATATACAGTACTGGCCACTAAAATTGCTACACCAAGAAGAAATGCAGACGATAAACGGGTATTACTTGGACAAATATACTGTCCTAGAACTGATATGTGATTACATTTTTCGCGCGGTTTGGGTTCATAGATCCTCAGAAATCAGTACCGAGAACAACCAACTCTGGCCCTAATAATGACCTTGATACACCTGGGCATTGAGTCAAACAGAGCTTGGATGGAGTGGACAGGTACAGCTGCCCATGCAGATTCAATACGATACCACAGTTCATCAATAATAGTGACTGGTGTATTGCGACGAGCCAGTTACTCGGTCACCATTGACCTGACGAATTCAATTGGTGAGAGATCTAGAGAATGAGCTGGTCAGAGCAGGAGTTGAACATTTTCTGTACCCAGAAAGGCCCGTACAGGAACTGCAACATGCGGTCGTGCATTATCCTTCTGAAATGTAGGGTTTCGCAGGGATCGAATGAAGGGTAGAGCCACGGGACGTAACACACCTGAAATGTAACGTCCACTGTTCAAAGGGCTGTCAGTGCGAACAAGAGGTGACCGAGACGTGTAACCAATGGCACCCCATACTATTACGCCGGGTGGTACGCCGGTCCGGCGATGACGAATACACGCTTCCAATGTCAGTTCACCGCGATGTCGCCAAACACGGATTCGACCATCATGATTCTGTAAAAAGAACTTGGATTCATCCGAAAAAATGACGTTTTGCTGCTTGCGTCGTCCAACTTTTCGTACAGATGGTTGTTGTCTTGTAAACGTCCCCATCTATTGACTCAGGGATCGAGACGTGGCTGCACGATCCGTTACAGCCATGCAGATAAGATGTCTGTCATCTCGACTGCTAGTGATACGAGGCCGTTGGGATCCAGAACGGCGTTCCGTATTACACTCCCGAACCCACGAATTCCATATTCTGCAAACAGTCATTGGATCTCGGCCAACGCGAGCAGCAATGTCGCCACACGATAAACCGCAATCGCGATAGGCTACAATCCAACCTTTATCAAAGTCGGAAACGTGATGGTACAAATTTCTCCTCCTTACAAGGCATCACAACAACGTTTCACCATGCAACGCCGGTCAACAGCTGTTTATGTATGAGGAATCGGTTGGAAACTTTCCTCGTGTCAGCACGTTGTAGATGTCGCCTCCGGCGCCAACCTCGTGTGAATGCTCTGAAAAGCTAATCATTTGCATTTCACAGCATCTTCTTCCTGTCGGTTAAATTTAGCGTCCGTAGCACGTCATCTTCATGGTGTAGCAATTTTAATGGCGAGTAGTGTATTTTCAAATCCTAGAGTGTCTGGAAAGCCTGCAGAGATACTGGCAATCACTCATCGTTTTTGTTGAAGGTCTTTACCAGCAGCGCGATCCTGTATTGAGACAGTCATAGAGAGCGTCTCAGACGCCAACCAAGCAACAACCGTGTAAAAAATGGTTCAAATGACACTGAGCACTATGGGACTTAACTTCAGTGGTCATCAGTCCCCTAGAACTTAGAACTGCTTAAACCTAACTAACCTAAGGACATCACACACATCCATGCCCGAGGCAGGACTCGAACCTGCGACCGTAGCGGATGCGCGGTTCCAGATTGTAGCGCCTAAAACCGCTCGGCCACTCCGGCCGGCCATCAGACATGTACCCCGCGTTTTTTGCTATACGTGCTTTGCAGTTTACATAGTCATCCAGTGGTACAATTTTCGTAATATTTTTTTCCATAACGTTTGCCTCTCCGACAATATTCCGTTCAAATTTGACGTCATTCTGAGCAGACGTTCGGTTTTTATATGTTTTGCTTTCTTTTTCAGCGTTTTGAAACTGGAACTTCGATTGTAATCATAATACATTGAGGTTCAAAGACCTTTGTGGTAGTCTACAAGTTACATTGTGAAGCGTCTTAATGAAACATACGCACAAATAAAATGGCCAACGAGGAACATAGACAATAATACCCCTGAACAGATGAGATTATTGCAGTCAGTTGTCACCACTGTAAAAATAGGACATACATAAATATCATTTCTGGTGTTGAACCGCTCAGGAATGGTTAGTAAATTGTGCGACATGATGGATGGACTTCCTTCGTCAACTTAAGGTGCATATGTGCAGCCAGAATTTGAAAATTTTACTTTTCCACGTTGGAATCTTAAAAACAGAGCAAACGTTACAAGTTATGCACGCAGCGAATACTCACTGCTCCTCCAATAACAGTCAATTCCGTGGCTTCAACACGTACCTGCAACAAAAAGAAACACATGAATTATTAGTACATTATTTTTATGCTATATATATTAGATTATGCAGTAAATTAGAAATATATTTTTTGCATGACTTTGAGTTGGCATCGTGTATCTTACATGTAAGAGACTAAACGATTTATGATACAGTGATTTTTACGGACTTGGCAACAATAAGACTTGTAAAAAATTGCGGTACCTTATTTGCGACTATTTGGTTGATACACAGGACAACCTGAGTATGAATTTAACAACCTCCTAGACGTCAAGCCATATTCCACAATTTTCGTCTACGCCATGGAAATACATCAATTCAACATTTAACATGGCAGCACAAAAGAAAAACAAAGCCTAAAGGATTAATGAACAGATGCCCCACACGATCTACCAAGCATGAGATACCTGAGTAGTACGGTAACAGGAAGAGTATTCGACAACGAAATTCATAAAAGAAGATTGAGGATGGGAAATATGAACTCACCCATAATAAGCCGTCTCTGATAGCGATAGAAAGAAAAATGAAATAAGGACGGATTGGGACTGATGTCTTTTATTTGTCATTGCTTAGTCCTGGAAAACTACAGCGCATGCAAACACAGCGCTCTATTTGGTAATGGAAGAGAAAATCTGCTACACGAAGCTGGAGAGTAAGTGAACATCAGTACACGATTAAAGCGATAAACATGCAGTGCCTCCTTATACCGTGCAGTGAATTCAAATACGTTCTCCATTTTCCATCAAAGAACAGCGTTTCCGAGCGCATGATAGTTGCCTGAGCAACTGCATTTTCTTTTTGGTCCGGAACTTTTACTTTGTAAAATTGCAAATTTTTTTGTTTTCAGTATTTTGCAAGATCATCCTACGGTAAGCGTCGATGAGTCGGGTCATATCCTTTGGGTTATCTTCTTCTGACATCATTAATGCATGTTTTCAGCTTTGGCATCCTCCTCAGTCCTTCAGCCAATGAGGAATGTTCGCAGTTTCCTGGCCACAAGACCGAGAAGTTTCGAATGGGAATTCTGCTTTCTGTTTCCTGCATTGAGCCTTCTGCTGTCTACTTGGTCGGACTGAGACGGTTCGGACTTCAGAAATGTTGGAGACAATTTTTCAGAGATATTTACAATTACTTGCTTTCTTCTTCTTCTTCTTCTTGCGGATTATATACGCTGGCGCCGCTTCACCACCCCCTTATTCTGTCTTGACTTCCGACAACGTTGATATTCCTTGACCCACAATTTCAAATTGCCTCATCCACATTATTTTGCCAGTTCCGTCGTGAGCTACCCCTTTTCTTCCGCTGGGATGGTATCCATTGTAAAATCCTATTTGGTATCCTGTCCTCATTCATCACATTCACGTGGCCAAACCACATCAGCTATTTTTGTTGGATGTCATCACAGACATTCTTATCCCTTTTCATCCTCTGTCGTATTACGCCATTTCTTATCCTATTCTAATACAGCTTGATCTTCGTCTGAATTAATCCATCTAGGTGGCAAACAGTTTTTTTTCTTTCTTGGTAAAGTCCGAAGTTTCTGCTTCGTACAAAACTACACGATGGACTACAGTCTAAAACATCTTCTTGTTCACTATTATTGTTTTGTTCCACTGAACATTATTAAATAATATCCCAAAATATTGCCTTTCCCACACCTCCAATTACTTCTCCATCTACCTCCAAATTACATGCTTTTTCCGTTGCAGCGGCCAAATGCCCTCCCTTTCTTCCATTCATCTTCACACCACAATTATTGTATTCCTCTCTAAGCTTTTTTATCACATAGCTCAGATCATCTTCCACTAGTACAATCTGTTAATGTGCAAAACACATAGTACATATCTTGCTATCCTCTACTGTCACTCCCATAGCTTGACATTTTCTATGCCGTCTGCAGGCTTGCTTCTAGATACAGCTTAAAGAGGGTCTGTGACAGCCCACGTCAATGCCGCAGATCTTTATTCACTTCGAATTCTTCTGAGCAACTGTTCCCAATGCTTACTCTCGCTTTCTTATCTTCATAACAGCGTTTAGCAAACTTTGATACAACTCTGTCTCTTTCAATATTTCCCATAGTTTGTTGGTGTGCACAGTATCACACACTTTCCCTAAATCAGTCTATGTAACATGCGTTTCCAGTCCAACCTTTATGCATGTTATCCATATTTCTTCCGTAGAGAAGATTTTGTCCATCACCAACCATTCTGCTCGGAATACTACTTGCTCTTCTTGCTGCTTGCGATCAGATACATCAGTACCTTCGAGTACAGTCTTCCGGCCGGCCGGAGTGGCCGAGCGGTTCTGGGCGCTACAGTCTGGAACCGCGCGACCGCTACTGTCACAGGTTCGAATCCTGCCTTGGGCATGGATGTGTGTGTTGTCCTTAGGTTAGTTAGGTTTAAGTAGTTCTAAGTTCTAGGGGACTAATGACCTCAGATGTTTAGTGCTCAGAGACATTTGAACCATTTTTAGATGGAACATCATCTGCATTTAATACTCTTTCGAACAGCCTCCTTAGCATCTCTAACAATTTCTGAGGATCAAATTTCATCAGTTCTGAGAATATTGATACACTTGCTGGTGCTTTTTCCCTCTTAGTTCTCAGTGCCTAGTGAAAGACTCTTACATCTAAATTCTATATCTCCTCGTGTTGCATTGTCAGCTCACATCAGTGTGAAACCTCAGGCCGATTTTCCTGGAATAAATCCATAGAATACGTTGTTCTTCGACTAAGACTAATATGATGATGATGATGATGATGATGATGCAATTTGGCCACAGTTGACACTCGCATTGTTCTCCATATCTTAGCAATATGAGCCCCACTCATCATCTCTCTGCATATTCACTTCTGTCTTCCCATGCCATGTTTTCTTTTTTTTTCCTTTTTAGCAGCTCTGTTTTTACTTCTTTTCGTAGTGTCCTATATCCATCTCTGCTTTGATTGTCATTCGCATTCAGGAACGTCAAATAAGCTTCTTTTTTTCTTTCAATTACACCTGCCAATTCCACATCCATAGAGGCAGTTTCATCTCCTTTTGATATTCTCAAAGGGCTTCTTTCGCTGCTTTACCTACGGCCTACTTTACATCCTCATACTCCTCTTCTACTGTCTTCTCTGCACTCTCCAATTTCGTTGACAGTCGCTGTTTTTATAAATAATTACGGCCATCTTCCGTTAAATTATCCAAACCATTCCTTATGATCCCAGTCTGGACAGCATGTATATATCTCTTCTGTTCACCTCTGTTCGCAAAATTATAGGGGATATAAATTTTACATTCCACTGGATGATGAAATTTCACATTCCACTACCTAATGGCACCTATTTTAACTCTGACATCCGAATTCTTAAATTGATCTTTCGTTTCAAGGAAAGACAATGCCCGTTGTTTGGTTGTACTATTAAAATTTGTGTATATTATTGTAAGCAAATAATGTATTTTCGACTCATAATTCGTGCTGCTCCAATAAATCCACGCAAATTCTCCACTCTCTTTCCTAAAACCCTGCCCACACATCCTAGTAGCCGTACTATTCCTTTCTTTCCCTACTGTGCTATTATAGTTGCTAATATCAATTCCTAGCCGCTTGGAACGTCTTCTATAATCTCTGTCAGCATCTGTTCCAAATCTTTTTTTTTTACCTTCCACAGTGAGTTTAGTAGAGGTATCCACTCTCACTATCACCATATTCAGGGTTCTAGTTCTTAGATTGAGCTTCATCAGCCTTTCATTAACTACTTCTAAGTAACTAAGATGTTACTTATTTCGAAGACCGTTTGTTTCATGGATACTCCCGCCCACACCGAAACTGCTTGTGTCTACTCCACTATAATAATGTGCAAACTACTGCAGATATTCACAACCAGTAATTCTCTTTTTTGTTTCTTAAAGCACAATTTCATCGATCATGTACTATCTTATGTCCATTAGAATCTTCTGTTGTTTATTACAATAGTCTTGTACATTCCAGGTACCAAAATTCGAAGTCTAGTTTCGTTTCTGTTGTCGAATTCCATTGAAGCCGTCCGATAATCGAAGTATTTTAGCTGTCCCTCTTTTTCTGTGGATGGGTAGTCCGCAACCTAGAGCATTAGCCAAAAAGGTTTTCTTCCTCTAGGAAGACTGACTTCTCCGTGCCTCAGTCTTCCTCCTACCCATTGATGAAGAAGATGGGAAAGCAATAACTAAGGATAGCACGCTTCTGAGTTACTAGTTCACCCGTCGGCTCTTGTGAGTAAGGAAAGGAAAAGGAATGACTAGTAGTTGCTGGACACACTTCGTCTGGCTTTTAAGGCAAAACTTGTTCGGTATTTACCGTGGTAGTAAACTGGTGATGTTTAGGTCATTTCAGTAGTGTGATTAAAATAGTCGCACCGGTTATTCTGCAATCATTCCGCATACAGAACTCCCAGTGAACTATAACCTGAAGTAGTATCCTTCTGCATAGTGACACAAAGACTCACACATCACTTGTCTTTCGTAAACTATAAGCTGATCTATGGAATCAAGTAGTATCTATTCAATTCGCTGCAATAAATACTCAGTCGTATTATCCACTTCTACACTATAAATCGTTTAATGTCTTGCTGGAAGGCGTATTTTGAAAGCAAGTGCTTTCGTTGATTTTTCTAGAATTTTAATTCGTGTTACGTACACTGACGACCCAAGCCACCCTTGTGATCTGTCTGCACACTGTTGAAGGCAATACATTAATTATTTTCAATATTTATGTTTATTAATTCAGTGAACCACAGTCATTTCACTGTTACTTAACATGAATAGTTTCCAATTAATACTGCCATTTTGTATATATCTCTTGCTGCTGTCTTTGTCTCTCAGTGATTAGTAGGTGTACGAATAGTCGAATAATGTAATATTTTACTGATATTTATATCCAATAGTAGTAATTGTGCCGCTCTTTGCATGAGAAGTTTACAGGTTCAGGGAGGTAGATCTCTGGACACTTTTCTGAAACACAGATGTCTACTTAAGACTACGTATTGTGCTTTTGTGTAATAGTGATATTTTCTGTAGAACTCTTAACAGTGAGGCGTTCCCTGTTTCCAATAGTATGTTCAGATTTTGCTATTATATTGTGATCTGATTCAATGAAACATTTCCTTAATAGATATTTTGGAATATAGACACAGAGACTAGAGATACGAAGAAACATCCTCATAAGATCGCTTTGGGTGTAAGTTGAAACTATACACTTTATATAACACTGTGGTATGGGTTTGGTGAATGATTACTTCAATAATTTGTATGTAGCCTTGAAAATTTATTACAGTTGCTCATATAGTAAGTAAGTGTTTTTTTACTTATTTGTATAATTGCATTCGTTTGTAGAGCATGCCAGGAAGAGGAAGAGTGTCTCATTACAGTGAGAAGATGAGAAGAATGTTGGCCATTAATAGTCAACCAGGAGATTAGGACTCGTGTTGCTGAAACAGGGCTAATACTCAACACAAGTCGTGGCTTCTTGTCACTCCTCACACCACTTAACGTATGGACAGGTCAAATGTAAGTGGCGTCAGAGTTGGTTTGCATAATGAAAAAATTCGCTGTTCAGGTTACAGTAAAGGTTGTGAATTTAGGAAAAGGCATAGCATTGTAGTGCAAAAACACACACCAGACACTCCAGATGAATATCCTGTGTTTATTCTTTTTCTTTTTGAGTCACTCTTATGACCAGTTTGATACGGCTAGACACGAATTATTCTCCTGTGCCAACCTCTTCATCTCGGAGTGCCACATACAACTTACGTCCTAAGTTTTTGCTGGATGTATTCCAAACTCTGTCTTCCTCTACAGTTTTTACCCTCTGCGGCTCACTCTAGAAACGTGGAAGTTATTTCCGAGATCTTAACAAATGTTGTTTCAACCTGTCCCTGCTTGTCTTAAGTGTTTTCCACATAATCTTTTCCTCTACGTTTCTGCCCAGAACCTCCTCATTGTTTACGTTAACAGTCCAGACAAATTTTACAATTTCTCCTCATTATTACTTCAATAGAATTAATTTACATATTTCCACAAAAGATCTGACAAACGACTAACTTTTCATAGTTGCCAAAACTCAGACATTCTTTGCACTGCTATTAACAACGAATATCCTTCATTAGCATGACGAAAGGTTTTACCATAATAATTAGAGGAGGCATCACACACCTATCCTTTCATGTAAATTAACAAGGATAGAAAACACAAAATTATACTGCACTTATGGAGGCTCATGTTATATTTAACCTGAAACACTTGTGATGAGTGTACACATTCATGATCGATAACTCTTACATAAGAGAGGGAAGAAAAATAGAAATATAATAAACGTATAGTTATTCAGCAGTATCAGAATTTATACAACGTACTATTTTTTAACAGCTAAAAGGTAGAAAGAAGGGCGGATCACTGTGAACTGCTCGAAATAGGTTATTGTCACCACAATCAAAATGAAAGCAACACATACGACTATGATTTACTTATATGAGGGGCGATCAAAAATTTGTCGTTCGAAGGCCATAAAAACCCAGAATCTTTCTTCTAATCAGACAAAACTGCCATAAAGAATGTGGCAGTCACCCCACCTACGCACCAGCTTGACGATATCCGACTGCTAAAACACCGCGTTCTCCTGCGTGAAGTAATCCATAATTGCTGGTTGCATATCCTCGTCCGACACGAATCGTTGACATTTCAGGTCCAGTTTGAAGGGGCAGAAAGCGTGAAAATCGCATCGGGAGTGATCAGGACTGTAGGGCGAGTGTGTTGGAGTGTCTTCCACTTGGGTTGGCATCATCTGCAGCGGATGAGGCTCGCCTCTCAGATTGACGGGGTTTGTGCGTCGAATCGAGACCAGAACGGAAACTGTTACACTATTTCGCAACTGTAGTTTCTGATACACCTGCAGCTCCATACACATTATTCATTCTATTATTAATGTCTACCGGTGTTCGTCCTTCGACAGCCTAGAAAAGAATAACAGCAAGTTGATCCTGTATGAATGTATTTGTTAATAATGTCTCTATACTTCACCTTTCAGCTTTTACCTAGAGCATGTGTGAAAGCTACGAGCACCGCACTAACCCCTTGCCTATATGTCGGTGCTTACATATCCACATCTGAGTCACGCTACATTGCATACGCGCTAAACAAAGCCCTCAAACGGAAACTTACTGATGGCATCTTATACACAATGACATCACAGTAACACTATCTTCAGAGTAGGTGGATGATGGAAATGAAAGCGTAGCTCTGAATGTAAACGGAGATGAAAATTTTATGAGCTATGGGAAATGGGAGAATACTCACTGAAATAAAATGTCTACGTAAAAATGATGAACGTTTAGTGTCACACTATCCAGTAACGCTACATTAATTCTACAGCTTCTGAAGTGAGCGAGCCGATGCTAGAACTCCATCGCTGCTTAGAACATTTTATTCGTAAACATTTCTGGTTACAGCAATATTATAAATTGTCATTTACACTACTTTGCTTAACAAATTAATGGCATTACAACTTTAAAAGAGGCGACGAAATGTACTTGGTTGTACTATGACCTTCAAGCTCCATGATTTAATCCACTAAATGGTTTTCATGCTGCTTACATCAAACATGTTTGCACAGATACAAATTACGCTACAATGCGCCATTCTCTACTGCAGGGTTTCACTAACTGGTTTCCACGGAACACTGGTGTTCTGTGGGAAGTGTGTAAGTGCTTCAGGATAACTGATTAATAACATGGCGTTTGTTTGACACTTCTTAATTTTTTTAAAATTTTGTTATGATACCTGGTTTATTTGTTATGATTTAAAATTGTACTGATAGTTGAATAAATAAGATAGTTTCATTAAAAAAATATGTTAATTTTATCTACCTTCTACATCCACGTCAACCTCTAAAAGGATACTCTGCAAATCAAACTCAAGTGCCCGGTAGAGGATCCATCGACCCTCCTTCATACTAATATTCTATTATTTCAGTCTCGAAGAGCGGGTGGAAAAAAGGAACACTTATATCTTCCCACGCGATTTTTGATTTCCCTTATTGTATTGTAACTATCGTTTCTCCCTAGGTAGGCAGGTGTCAACAAAATTCTTTCGCATTCGGAGGTGAAAGTTGTTTACTGAAATTTCGTGAGAAGATATCGCCGCAAGAAAAAGCGCCTCTGTTTTAATTAAGTCCACCCTACACGCTGTATCATGTCAATGACACTCTTTCCCCTATTTCTCCGTAATACACAACATGCTACCCTTCTTTGAACGTTCTCGATGTACTTCGTCAATCCAACACTGTAAGGATCCCACACTGCTCAGCAGTATTCCAAAAAGAGAAAGGGCATCTTCTGTTCTGTCAATAAAACGCAGTATTTGGTTCGTCTGCTCCTCAACATTCTCCATGTATTCTTTCCAATTTAAATTGTTCGTTATTGTAATTCCTAAGCATTTAGTTGAATTTACGGAACTTAGATTTGATTTACTATGCAACCGAAGTCTAATGAGTTATTTTAAGCACTCATGTGGATGACCTCTCACGTTTCATCATTTACGGTCAATCAATTACCGCATTGTACAGATACCTCTTCTAAACCGTTTTGCGATTTGTTTCGATCTTGTGACGAGTTTAACAGAAGATAAACATCAGCATCATCTGCAAAAAATCTAAGACGGCTGCTCAGATTGTCTCCTAAACCGTTTGTATAGATAAGGAACAGCGGAAGGCTTATAACACTACCTTGGGAAACCCAAGAAATCGCTTCTACTTTTCTGTATGTCATCAGTTACAGCGAAGGGTGAACTCTCTGACAGGATATCATGAATCCATTCGCTTAATTGAGACGATACTCCACATGCACGAATTTGACTGCAGGTCGCTTGTGACGTACAGTCAGAAACTTTCTGGAAATGTAAAAATGAGGAATCAATTTGAAATCCCCTGTCGATGGCATTCAGCAGTTTGTGTTGGTAAAGAGCTGTGTGTGTTTCACCAGAGCGATGTTTTCTAAATCCGTGTTGACTGTATGTCAAAAGACCGTTCTCTGAGAGGTAATTCATGATGTTCGAACACAATATATGTTCCTAAATCCTGCTGTATATCGACGTTAATGATATGAGCGTGTAATTTAGTGGATTACACATACTGCTTTTCTTGAAACTTTCAAATCTTTGGGTATGGATCTTTCGTCGAGCGAGCGGTTGTGTATGATTGTTAAGTATGGAGCTATTGCATCAGCATACTTCAACAGGAACCTAACTGGTATACAGTCTATACCGGAATACTTGAGTTTATTGATTTAAGCTGCTTCATTACTCCGAATCTACAATGGTTTCCAAAACTAAAGCAACAAACGGACTTGACAGACAATCCTAGGAAGTTCTGGTCTCACGTTAAATCAGTAAGTGGATCGAAACAGCATATACAGACACTTTGGGATGATGATGGCATTGAAACAGAGGATGACACGCGTAAAGCTGAAATACTTAACACCATTTTCCAAAGCTGTTTCACAGAGGAAGACCGCATTGCAGTTCCTTCTCTAAATCCTCGCACGTACGATAAAATTGGCTGACATCGAAATAAGTGTCTAAGGAATAGAAAAGCAACTGAAATCACTCAACAGAGGAAAGTCCACTGGATCTGACGGGATACCAATTCGATTCTACACAGAGTACGCGAAAGAACTTGCCCCCATTCTAACAGCCGTGTACCGCAAGTCTCTAGAGGAACGGAAGGATCCAAATGATTGGAAAAGAGCACAGGTAGTCCCAGTCTTCAAGAAGGGTCGTCGAGCAGATGCGCAAAACTATAGACTTATATAACTGACGTCGATCTGTTAATTTTAGAACATGTTTTTTGCTCGCGTATCATGTCGTTTTTGGAAACCCAGAATCTACTCTGTAGGAATCAACATGGATTCCGGAAACAGCGATCGTGTGAGACCCAACTCGCTTTATTTGTTCATGAGACCCAGAAAATATTAGATACAGGCTCCCAGGTAGATGCTATTTTCCTTGACTTCCGGAATGCGTTCGATACAGTTCCGCACTGTCGCCTGATAAACAAAGTAAGAGCCTACGGAATATCAGACCAGCTGTGTGGCTGGATTGAAGAGTTTTTAGCAAACAGAACACAGCATGTTGTTATCAATGGAGAGACGTCTACAGGCGTTAAAGTAACCTCTGGCGTGCCACAGGGGAGTGTTATGAGACCATTACTTTTCACAATATATATAAATGACCTAGCAGATAGTGTCGGAAGTTCCATGCGGCTTTTCGTGGATGATGCTGTAGTATACAGAGAAGTTGCAGCATTAGAAAATTGTAGCGAAATGCAGGAAGGTCTGCAGCGGATAGGCACTTGGTGCAGGGAGTGGCAACTGACCCTTAACATAGACAAATGTAATGTATTGCGAATACATAGAAAGAAGGATCCTTTATTGTATGATTACATGATAGCGGAACAAACACTGGTAGCAGTTACTTCTGTAAAATATCTGGGAGTATGCGTGCGGAACGATTTGAAGTGGAATGATCATATAAAATTAATTGTTGGTAAGGCGGGTACCAGGTTGAGATTAATTGGGAGAGTGCTTAGAAAATGTAGTCCATCAACAAAGGAGGTGGCTTACAAAACACTCGTTCGACCTATACTTGAGTATTTCTCGTCAGTGTGGGATCTGTACCAGATCGGGTTGGCGGAGGAGATAGTGAAGATACAAAGAAGAGCGGCGCGTTTCGTCACAGGGTTATTTGGTAAGCGTGATAGCGTTGCGGAGATGTTTAGCAAACTCAACTGGTAGACTCTGCAAGAGAAGCGCTCTGCATGGCGGTGTAGCTTGCTGTCCAGGTTTCGAGAGGGTGCATTTCTGCATGAGGTGTCGAATATATGGCTTCCCCCTACTCCAGAGGAGTTCACGAATGTAAAATTAGAGAGATTCGAGCGCGCACGGAGGCTTTCTGACAGTCGTTCTTACCGCGAACCCTACGCGACTGGAACAGGAAAGGGAGGTACTGACAGTGGCACCTAAAGTGCCCTCCGCCACACACCGTTGGCTGCCTTGCGGAGTATAAATGTAAATGTAGATGTAGATGTAGAATTTGACAAGATTGCATTTATTTTGCCACAAAACACTACAAACAACTAATAGTAAAGTAGTAACAATTTATAGGACACAGAACGTAAATAACCTCAACAATGATAGCTGTAGACAAAAATGTTTTTCGTTTTTTATAACTGAACGTTTTTCGCACACATTCAGACAACCGGTTAATGCGTTCAGTATGAGGTGTTACCACCTCTGACAGCAACACAGGCCCGAAAACGACGGGGTATTCTGTGAGTGATGTCATAAATATCATCTTGGGGCATAATGCCTATCTTCTTGCAGAGCTGCTCCCAAGTCTTGGAGAATGGTTACTGGATGCTGATGCGATGCAACCCATCTCCTTAGTGCATCTCAGACATACTCTGCGGGATTCATGTTGGGAGAGCGAGCCGGCCACTCCAGACGTGAAATATCTTCCGTTTCCAAGGAAACATCAACTACCCATGCACTATGGGGTCGAGCATTAATGTCCTTAAATACGCACCTCGCAACAACCGTAACCGATGTCTCAAGATCTCGTCACTTTACCAGACAGCAGTTAAACATTGCCGATTCGCCCATACAAATTCGTAAAGGCGTTTTAGAGTGGTCAACATAATCCCTGCCCACACCATTAGGAACCCTCCTCGATATTTGTCCGTTTCCATGATATTTGAGTCTCGAGATCGTGTTCCACGTACCCTTCAGGTGTGAATCCGTCGAGAATCACTAACAAAGATTAATTAGGGACTCATATGTAAGAAGAACATTGGCCCTCTGTTCGACCATCCAGGTGGCATATTGACGACTCCACTGTAGACGTTCCGTTCTGTGAAGACGCGTGAGCGGTAAATATACAGCAGGTCTCCGACAATAAAAGCCTCTCTGCCGAAGCCTTCTGTACAGCATTTGTCTCGACAGAAAACGTCCAGTGGGTGCTGCGAGGTCAGATGCCACTTGCAGTGCAGTACTAAGGCGGTACAGTCGTGATCTCACGGACAAATAACTGTCCTCTCTGTCGTCATACGTGGTTGGCCCTGCCCTGATCTTCGGGATACAGTTTCGGTCTCTATAAACTGTTGCCGAACCCGAGAAACAACAGAATCATTCACATTAAGGTATGAGGCCACATCAGTCCGCGAGTCTCCTGCTTCCATTCTTCCTACGGCTCTCCACTGCAGAGTGACTGGTAGGCGTCTTCTCCGTGCCATACTGCACCAGTGTGTGAGTCAACGAGTATTTCGCTCCCATTTAAATATATGGCAGAAAGAGTCAGCCTTCAGGAATTGTGAAACGAACCCTGTAGTCCAGGACCGTGTGCCACAAAGAGCGCAGGGCGCCACGAGATGGGGAAATTCACAGGCGTCCATTGTGCTGAATGAGGGGGGCTCTGAGCACTATGTGACTCAACTGCTGTGGTTATCAGTCCCCTAGAACTTAGAACTACTTAAACCTAACTAACCTAAGGACATCACACACATCCATGCCCGAGGCAGGATTCGAACCTGCGACCGTAGCAGTCGCACGGTTCCGGACTGCGCGCCTAGAACCGCGAGACCACCGCGGCCGGCCGCTGAATGAGGCCTAGGCGCTGTAGTGTGCGAGCGAGACAGACAAGAACCTACGTCATAGGAAAACCCCATAGAAGCTGTTTGTGGTCTGGGAGACATAGCAGTGTTAAATAAGGCGGACCTAAGATCGGCCATAAACGGAAACATTTATGAAAATTATTTAGTTCTGTAGTTACTCAGGGTATGAAGCCATAATAATTTTAATCTACTATCCTTCATAAATTTTCATGGTGATCCCAATAAAACTTGCGTATTGATCATATATATAACATTTTAGTATTTACAGTTAAAGTGAAATTTACAAGTTTTGTAACAAAGTTCTGAACGCTAAAATCTGAACGCTTTCGTCGATCCTAACGATCGACATTTCATATTACAGGCTCTTCATTAAAATGACAAATGTTGTAAATACAAACTCTGTAGCTTTATTTGTTTAAAAGATGCAGCAAATTTAAGTTACCAGTATTTTCAGTTAAGCATCAGTTCATTATTTTCTCCACACAAAACACATTGAACGATGACAGCATGACACCTTTTTGAATCATTAGGTAATAGAATATTTGCTGTAAAGTTTAGTGCATAATACTTACTTCTGTTCCTTCTTTATCAGAAAGCACATTGGTGCACGACTACTCGCCGTGACATTCAAAGTTAAGAAGGAAATTGTATTGGTAAAATAATTTAACATTTATTATATAATGGGGCGTGGAATGTCAGAAGCTTGAACGTGGCGGGCCGCATCAAACCAGTCAGTAGGCTGATGACAAAAAAAAAAAAAATAATGGATATTATTGTTATGGATATATTGTTATGTTAATGGATATTATTGTTATTTAGAAAGTGAAAGTGGTCATGCCTTGATTATTTAAATATGTTAAAATATACAATAATGCAGAATAAGCTGTAGCCAATCAGATGGACGGCTTCAGGAAAGGGAACTGCATTAGTGAGTTGAGTGAGGATGTTCGGCGAGCGGGAAACGCGGCCGTGGACGGGCAGAGGGACAGTGCTGGTGGAGACGAAAAGTGTACGGTCGGTCTTTAGGAAGTTAGTAAGTGAAAAGACTTAGAAAATTTCCCGTTGTGTGGTATCGTGGGACATAGTCTCTGAGCGGTGAGGAGCCGCGCGCCTGGTGTGAACTCGAACATTTCGCGCAGTTAACGAGATGGTGTTGTGGACTTGTAATGCGCAATGAGATTGTGAATGTACGAACTGTGTCAAATAGATATGCTCTCGAGTGTAATAGTAATTCTAAATACGACCACTTTCGCTTTTAGTTTGCTTGCTCAGTAAACATTATTCTAACCAAATCGCAACTGTGTGGCCTACATCATTTATGGGTCGTTGATTTAGCTCCTGATATTATTAACACTGCTGTTATATGTTATATTTACGTTGTATGTTTCATAAAAATTTCGCAAACTTGCCATAAGCCAGACCATTTAACCAAAGAGTCACAAGTGTCTAATATAGGGTGTAATGCGACACCTGCGGTTCAGTCCCTAGACGAGTTTGAGCCTAGATATTTCGACGAAGAGGAACTGTATGTGAGCGCGAACATCTCTGGGATGTTAGCTCGCTAGTGCAATATCACATTAAACAACGTTTCCCATGAAAGTACGAGGATTCATAGTGTTCAGTCAGAGCAAAAGATTGGGAACACCTGCTCTACAGAAACACGTACACTATCAATCAAAAGTTTTCAGTCACCTATCATAGCTATGGATTTGGGTTAAAACAGGAATTCCGTTTCAAACGCTCTGTTATATCCCCGGTATAATAACAAAACAAGTACAGTCTTATAAAGACTGAGCGGCTCTTTTGTTTGTTAGACCGACTGTTTCCATTGGTTGGGGGGGGGGGGGGGGCGCAGTTGTGGATACTGATGAGTATCCACAATAACACTGACGTGCCTTTACCTAAGACGGTTCCATTCGAATAGTACTCATTCGTTCAGCTGCCTGCATACCAATCAGTTCGTATTAGTTTACAATTGCATTGTGTGAACCTAGAAGTGTGTTTGTATACATTTATGAATTTCGTATCATATTACCCTCTAAACTTCTAATGAGACCGAAGCAGGACACCAGAATTGAAAAAAGGTGCTGTAATTGTAGCTCGGCATCAGGAGAGTTATTCTAGTATCACAACAGCAATAAGAATTGTAGATCCGCAGTGGTAAATGCATTTCAAGCAAACTGGTGCCAAAGTGAGTGTTTCGCGATCTGGAAGACCCGAGTAGCATCATAAGGCAAGGATCAATTCATATGTATACCGAATAAACGTAATATTACTCGTACTGCACCTGTAATTCGCAAGGTTGTAAGTAGTATGGGCGCAGCTCCAATCTCTGATCAGTGCCGTCTTCGTTAACAAGGTTTAATGAGCTCCATAGTGGTCCAAATGCCTTTATTATGAACACATAATAAGTTAAGAAGATTGCAGTGGGCCTAACAACACAAAACGTGGAGGGTGTAGCAATGAACCAAGGTTTCTTCAGGTACGAATCTAAGTTTGAAGTATTTAGAAGCTATCGTAAAATGTTTGTTCGTCGACATCATGGAGAACGTATGAGAGTTTGTATGTGACACCAACGGTGAAGTGTGATGGAGGATAGGTGATGTGTCAGGATGTGCTGCGGATGATAAACTCGGTGATCTAGTGAAGATTAATGGAACATTAAAGAAGGAAAGGTATCAGAGGACACTGATCAACAATTCAGTTCCACCTAGCATCAGACTTAGTGGTCGTGGGTTTCCCCTGGAGCAGAAAATGATCCCAGATACCTTACCTAATACTTCCGGGCTGATATGCGTTGTGAAAATTTTATGCGTCGACCACTGCTAATCAGTCCGAAACTGTTAAGTGAAGTCAGTAATGGCCGCGAAAGCTTACACTGCATGATCCCAAACATGCTTCCAAATTGTGCAGAGGGCCTGTCGATAGAAAACAGAAATGTGGAGAAGTGACGAATGTGATTTGACGAAGTTTTTCACCTGACAAGAATCTCACTGAACTCCTGTGGGATGAAGATAACGTAGAGGTAAGAAAGTGAGGTCACCTAATGTTGGAGAGCTATGAAGTAATTTAGAGACGAGTTCACTCCAATATCTTCAAATACACCACAAAACTCGTACCTTGAGTGACTACTGTTCGTGCAGCTGATCGTAGGTCATAGGTGAGGAAGGGGGGGGGGGGTAATTTGAAGAGGCTAAAATCTGAACTGTATTGTTTGGTATGAGAGAGACAAAGTATCAGGTTTGTTAGCGTATTTACTTTGCACTATGTGTTTGTACATTAAAACGTGGTATGCAGTTTTTATCATGGGTGATAAAAAACTTTTGGCCTGTAGAGTTATTGTGAACTCATCACCGCGTAGCCACATTTATTTCCTATTTCTTGTGTTAATGATTTTATTTTTAATGGTAATGGATAATTTCCTTATGTCGGCCATTATTAAAAACTTTTCGCCATGTGAGTATAGTGCGTGTACTGTGCATTTTGAGGGAATTAGGTTCAAATGGTTCAAATGGCTCTGAGCACTATGGGACTCAACTGCTGTGGTCATAAGTCCCCTAGAACTTAGAACTACTTAAACCTAACTAACCTAAGGACAGCACACAACACCCAGCCATCACGAGGCAGAGAAAATCCCTGACCCCGCCGGGAATTAGGTGAAAGGTCATCGAAAGACGATTGGAAATGCCTAGCCAGCTAATTTTTATGTCAATTTATGAATTATAATTAGCAAACACAGTGTTGTCGTAGCGAAATTGAATATTGTAACACCCAAACCCTCCAAAAATAAACGAAAAGTGTACCTATTCAGAAAATCTGATGAAAATTCATTTGACGTCTTCCTGAGACACGATCTCCACTCCTTCCATATTAGCAATGTAAGAGTAGATCAGATGTGGCCTGAATTCAGAGAAGTAGTACCGGCAGCAGTTGAGAGATTTATACCAAATAAACTAACAAACGACGGAGATGATCCTCCTTGGTACACAAAACTGGTCAGAACAGTGTTGCAGGAACATTGGAAAAACAAAAGGAAACAAAAAAAAAAAAAAAACATGCCAGTTATAAACGGACGCAAAATCGCCACGACTAGCGATCTTTTACAGAAGTTCGAAATTTAGCTCGGACATCAATGCGAGATGCCTATAATAGTTTCCACAATGACACTTTATCTCGAAACCTGGCAGAAAATCCAAAGAGAATCTGATCGCTTGTGAGTATGCTAGCGGCAAAACACAATCAATGCTTTCTCTGTGCGATAGCAATGGAAATACTGTCGACGACAGTGTTGCCAAGGCAGAGTTACTAAACACAGCCTTCCGAAATTCCTTTACAACAAAAGAATTCCAGAATTCGAATCAAGAACACCTCCCGACATGAGTAACGTAGAAGTAGAGGTCCTCGGAGTATTGAAGCATCCAGACTGTATACCAGTTGGGTTGCTTTCAGAGTTCGCTGATACAATAGCTCCATACTGAACAATCATATTAAACTGTTCGCTCGACGGAAGATCCGTACCTAAAGACTGTAAAGTAGCACGGGTGGCACCGATATTCAAGAAAAGTAGTAGGAGTATTCCACTAAATTACTGGCCCATATCATTAACGTCGATATGCAGCAGGATTTTGGAATATAAATTGTGTTCGAACATTATGAATTAGGTCGGAGAAAACAATCTATTGACACACGGTCAACACGGATTTAGAAAACATCGTTCTTCTGAAACACAAGTAGCTCTTAACTAACACAAATTGTAGAGTGATATCAGCAACGGATTTCAAATTGATTCTATATTTCTAGATTTCCGGAAGGCTGTACCACACAAGCGGCTGTAGCGAAATTGCGTGCTTATGGAATATTGTCTCAGTTATGTGACTGGATTACTGATTTCTGGTCAGAGAGGTCACAGTTCGCAATAATTGACGGAAAGTCATCGAGTAAAACAGAATGATTTCTGGTGTTCGTCAACGCAGGCCGTTTGCTATTCCTCGTGTATGTAAAAGATTTAGGAGATAATATGAGCAGCTGTCATAGGTTGTTTGCAGATGACTGTCATTTATCGTCTAGAAAACTCGTCAGATGAAGAGAAATTGCAAAACGATTTAGAAAAGGTATCTGTATGGTGCAAAAATTACCAATTGACCCAATATAACGAAAAGTGTGAGGTCATTCGCCTCCGTGCGACAGGGAATCCATTACACTTCGGTTAATCGTTAAATCAGTCAATTCTAAAAGTCATAAATTCAACCAGATACCTAAGTATTACAATTAAAAACAACCTAAATTAGAAGGAACACATGGAAAATGTTGCCGGGAAGCCTAACCAAAGACAGTGTTTTATTGGCAAGACAGAAAATATAACAGATCTACTAAAGAGACTGCCAACACTATGCTTATGCGTCCTCTTTCAGAATGCTCTGCGAGGTGTGGGTGCTTTACGAGATAGGACTGACTGAGTACATCGAGGAAATTCAAAGAAGAGCAGCACGTTTTGCATTATAGCGAAATAGGAGTGAGTGTGTCACTGAAATGAATCAGAATTTATGGTGGACATAATTAAAACGGCCTTTTTTCTTCACAGGAAATTTCAATCACCATCTTTCTCCTCCGAATGCGAAAATCATTTCCTGACGCCAACACACATAGGGAGAAATGATAATAATAAAATATGGGAAATCAGAGCTCGCAACGAAAGCTATAGGTTTTCATTTCTTATGTGTATGAGACTGGAATAATAGACAATTATTGTGAAGTAGGTTCGATGAACCCTCTGTCAAGCACTTGAATGTGATTTGCAGAGTATCCACGTAGATGTAGACGAATATATTTCAAAAAGTTTTCGTCGTTTAATTAATCAGTAGGAAGAGAACTAACAGACTTAGAATGTAGTTGACAGGTGTCCGCAATGAAGAGGACCAGCTTGCAACACGCATAGGTTTACGCTTGTTTGTGGAATTTGAATCTTGCTATTAAAAGCGTCTTCGTTGTAACGACTAGCAGAGTGTGACAGCGACGCTTTATGAGCGAAAAGCGCCCGAGTCGCCGTATATTTTGTGTCTGAGTTGCGGTCCCAGGGTTGGCAGTGAGTTCGGTACCAGCCAGTTCTGGATAGAGGTTTTCGTACGCAAAACAACCGCGGTGTTCAATAATGCGGTGCGATGTATTGCACTGAACTAAATCCTGTATAAATTAGTCACAAACTAATAGCGCTAACGAGAATCTGGATAGGTGTATTTGGAAAGTTTTATTACTGCTTTTCAGTGAATACAGAATCATTTTATTACCTTCAATTTAAGATTTTAATGAGGTTATGACGCTTTTGGAATCCGAAATTGAGCGCGCAAGAGTGAAGGTTGCTTGTTATTGAAGTTGTCTGTCTTCAGATCTGACGTACTATTGGCTTTACTGCACACATTGGTCCATATGAACCTTACTGACAAATGGTGCAGGTGTAAAATGGGAATTGGAATACTTTACTTCCTTTTTTATGATGCTAGCATTCACAAGTGATTTCAGTTTTTCTGAATAAAATAAACTTTGAACTGAAACGTCCTGGCATATTAAAATTGTGTGCCCGACCGAGACTCGAACTCGGGACCTTTGCCTTTCGCGGGCAAGTGCTCTACCATCTGAGCTACCGAAGCACGACTCACGCCCGGTGGTCACAGCTTTACTTCTGCCAGTACCTTGTCTCCTACCTTCCAAACTTTACAGAAGCTCTCCTGCGAACCTTGCAGAACTAGCACACCTGAAAGAAAGGATACTGCGGAGACATGGCTTAGCCACAGCCTGGGGGATGTTTCCAGAATGAGATTTTCACTCTGCAGCGGAGTGTGCGCTGATATGAAACTTCCTGACAGATTAAAACTGTGTGCCATAACCACTCCAATTACTTAACTGTCGTTTCCTTTTGCAAATGTTGCCGCATTTTGAAATTGTTATAAACTACTAGGAAAGTCAGAAAATGTTTAATGTTTCTGCAGTGAAGTTTCCTGAAGGGTGAGAAATAGGACACTGTAGCCACCCTCTAGGTTTAGTTCAAATGGTTCAAATGACTCTAAACACTATGTGACTTAACATCTGAGGTCATCAGTCCCCTTGACTTAGAACTACTTAAACCTAACTAACCTAACGACATCAGACACATCCATGCCCGAGGCAGGATTCGAACCTGCGACAGTAGCAGCAGCGCGGTTCCGAACTGAAGCGCCTAGAAACGCTCGGCCACAACGGCCGGCTCTAGACAAGTATTCGACCCAAAATTTCTGCTACGCTGCACACATACTCTGACTAATCCTCTTTCAGCCGCAACTTTACACACCAATTTCAATGGTCGAAAGACAGATGGGAGCTCACAACCTTTATGCCATATCACTTAATATGCATCAGATCTCTGAAGTCAGAGATCGTGTTTAAAATTATCAACTTGTGATTATGTTTTAACTGATATGCAAAAAATAAAGTGTGTGCCGGACAACGCGTCACTGTGTGGGATTAATACCACAGCTGTAGCTCAAATGCCTGACCAAATCGCCACCATATAGACGATCTTATGGAAAACCGACTTCAGACGTTTTATCTGTTGTGAAATACGCCATATCCGAGAAGATAGGCCGAGTGTTAGCAGCTCTCAGTGGTATAGTATTTTGGTCGACTGGCACTCACGTGTTCACCACTTTTACAGTATGAGTGAAGTGGGTACATCCCACCATGGGCGATTTAAAGTGGAACTAGTTGTTGACGAAACTCCTATCATATTTGTTTGAATCCTGCGGAAATTGATTAGGCAACCAAACATTTACGTTTGGTCGTTTCTTGAGTAGAGGCCCGTGCTATTCGAACCATTGTCAAGAAGAATTTGTTATTTAGACGCCGGAGATGGTAAGAAGAACATCTTATCACCATTTTGCTTAGTAAGTGCTATAGTCACAATGATGGCATTTGAACTCCGGTTTCAGACGGTGCAAGAGGTGACCTGTGCATCACGGAGAAGTTCGATATCAGACATTCCAGTGGGCGACGTTCGAGACTGCATACTGCTTCCTGCCACGTGCATCTCGAAAAGTAACCGTGACGGGAAAATGAGAGAGATTCGAGGTTATCGTCAGTCATTATTATCGTTCGAAACACGAAACGCGATAAGTCGTAGGGGTTTTTGGTGTACGGCACATCACACAGCCGAAGATGGATTGAAGATTATAAGCGTACATATTTGGCCATATAGTGCAACTAATTTCACATGACTGGTTTTATATCGAAGTACGAATTACACTGATCACTCTCCAAAGCGTCAGTAAGTTAGTAGGTATCTATGTATAATTAGACTGAAGATAAATCATCATGGTACAAAAACTGCATTACATTCCAAGAATGAACTAGATGTAGTATTTAAAGATCCTGCCGATAGTTTTGAGTTCATAGACATTAACATCGTTTTCAAGTATTTTCCCTGGATGAGCGAGAAGCAGAAGCAAACAATACCCAGTTACGTCTGCACGGATCTAATATTAAGCGCACTTGGTTACGATATCTCCCTGGATTCGAAATGTACTAATTTTGTTAAATGTAACTCCCGGATGTCAATTTTGTGCCTTATGCTTCTGGAGATTCCCTCATGGAAGGAATGCACATGCAGAAAGGATTTTTGTCTGTTAAGCACATCCGTAAGAAGGACCCTAATACTGTTTGAGAATGAATTTAAAGTCCTTACGGTTTTCCCAGTGACTCTCAACCTAGCATGTAGAAAAGGGTCTTTAGTACCTGTGGATAGCTACTCCAGGTTTCTCAGGATAGTTACTACTTCCAGTGATCTCTCGCCCACAGCGTAATCGAACAGTACTGCAAGGCATGCAGTCTCAGGCTCCACAGCAGCACGATCATTTTATACGGGTGGTCTCCTTTTTTTCCCCCAAGACCAAAACGTTGTGTTCCGTTGACACACGAACATCGGCGGCACCGTTTCCGTTGGTGCTAAGAGCATAGATACTGGACCAGCGAGGAGTGGGGTAGTATGATCTTCTCGTATGAGAATAGTTATAGTACCTTCATACTACGAGAAATGGGAGCATGCAGTCCACCCATATCGAACATGGTGGTTCTAGTGGTCTAGATGTTATAATATGAGAAAGCGTATTGTTGTATGGGTGTACGGACCTCCAAATCTTTGAACACCATACATTCAACTGTCAACGCTATCGTGAAACGTGCCTTCTGACCTGACTTCCTTCTTATGTTGAAGGACCTCTCTGAACAAGGGGATATTCGACGCATGGACTAGGCGCTAACGTTTTCCAGACCTTAACCGTACCGAGAGCTTGTGGCATGCTTTTGGGAGTTGTACTAAAGCAAGTCCACAATCATCAACAATCATTCAGCAGTTGGCAAGCGCACTGGTGGAAGAATAGAAAGCACTACCCGGGGATTCCCTACCAACTCGGAGCTAGAATAGTAGCACATTCCAGAAAAGCATTGTCTGTGGTCATCACATAGTCTAAAAAGACTAGTGTCCCAACTTTTTTAATCTCCAGGAGAGCATCATAAATTGACTTCAGTATTTTGTGTGAATAAAAATATCGTTCCTGTTAGTATAGCTGCTGCCTTTGAATGAAAGTGTGTTTTATATTGGTATCATTGCGTACTTACATCAGTTACCTTACTTAATTAAAGCTAGTAATTTCCCTGTGTATGGTCCAAGTTTCACCGAGCTATATTTGTTGGCACTGACACATCATGTTGAAGCTACTTTCACCGTTACGTTTTGCACTTCCGAGTATTATGTCCCTCCTCTACTTTTAGCGCTCTCTTTGTCTCTCTCCGTCATTCAAGACCTCCGTTCCGCTGTAACTGTGTTTACTTTCCTGTTAAAATTTGGGAAGCACTCACTTCTGTGCGTCTCTATTTGGAGTTAGAAGTTTCCTAACATTTGTGTCCCAATTCTAAATGTTGAAAGTCTCGTGATTCCTTCTGACTGTTAAGTGGTATGTGTTTGCTGGAAAACACGTGGTACTGGTATTCTGTGCAGCTATCAATATTATATTGTTTCAGCTATTTCTGAATCATTTTCTACACGCAAAATGAGCCCGTTGTGATTGATTTTGAAGTGTGATAGGTGACTTTATATTCTTTGTAGATTACTTACCTATATCTAATACCACTCGTACTAGTCGAATATCATATCAATCTCTCCCCACAGAGTACAACTGTAGGAAGTGAAGCGTCTGATCGGCCGTATGGCTTGAAAAGTTTGTTGAGCTGACAGCACATCGGCTATCAAAAGTCCACAGAATTTTCAGGTTTCAGTGATAGCTGGTACAGGAACAACTCGTGCTATGATTGTAGTCCCTCGCGTGAGGAAGTACACTGTCTGATTAGAAAAATTCCGGCATATACGTGTATCTACCATGCGCTTTATGATGACTTCAGCTGTGCTGGCGACCCATTCAATGACGAGTCTGATGTCTGTGAATGAATGCCAGTTGCCGACTGCGGTGGTCTCGCGGTTCTAGGCGCTCAGTCCGGAACCGCGCGACTGCTACGGTCGCAGGTTCGAATCCTGCCTCGGGCATGGATGTGTGTGATGTACTTAGGTTAGTTAGGTTTAAGTAGTTCTAAGTTCTAGGGGACTGATGACCACAGATGTTAAGTCCCATAGTGCTCAGAGCCATTTGAACCATTTTTGAATGAATGCCAGTTCTTCCTCAGGAGCCGAAGTTAGGGAAGGTAGTGACGTAGGGTGTTGTTTCTCTGGAGCGAAATTGATGTTCTAACTCAACCCAAAGATGTTCCATGGAGTTCAAGTCGGGGCTCTGAGTTCGCCATTCAATATCAGGAAGGATATCGACCCCATAGCGTTGACTCACCGACGCTAATTTATGACAGTGTGCATTGCCTAGATGGTCGAAACAATCATTGTCTCAGAACTGTTCCTGTACTACACGCAGTACACAAAGGTTTATAATGTCATCGTATCATTCCGCATTTACCATTTCCGCAAGCACAATAAGGGAAACACACCCCAACTACGGAACTCCCCCCATACCGTTACACCACGTTCCCAATATTTCACAGTTGACATTCCACATGACAGCAGGTAAAGCATTTACCAAACCAAAAACCTCCCATCGGTTTGCAGTAATACTTCGGAACTCAGGAATGATTCCTTCCTCTGCTTTCAAGCGATTTTTTACCATTACCTTCCCCAATGCTCAACGGTCCCTGTTCGTCAGTACATGAGATCTGCCTGCTCTTGGTTTAGGTTCTGCTGTTCCTTCTGGTTTCCACTTCACAGTTACATCCCCCAAAGTCGCCGTGGGCTGCCTTACATGAGTTAAAATGTCCCTGTTGGAAACATTACTCAAGTGACATCCAGTAACTAGTCCACATTCGAAACCACTGACCGAAAGAAAGCTGTAATTTTGTTACATAGGCTGTTATTTGTTTAAACTTCTTTTTTGTCATAAGCGGTTTGGGCTTATGCAGTCCTTCTCTACCATTTATCTTTAAACTTGCCAAACCTCTAAATTGCGATCGGTTTCACGGTCTGTGTCTTCATTCGTATTGGTTCGCACAAAGCGATTGTATTTGATGTTTTGACAGATTTTTGGTTTGTGTACATCTTTCTATTCTTGCTTCTCTGTTAACAACATAATACTCGCAGCCTGCTTTTATACCGAATGGTCTGCTTCTCGTGACATCTAGTGGTCAATCTTACGTTACATAGTGGTATCTGAATTCTTTTTGTCAGAGAGCGTATAACACTGCAACTGGATTTTACGTAGCTTGTGCAATCAAATACCAATTTGGTTTTTACGTACTGTGTCCCAACAGAACAAATAGTCCTGTCACGGAAAAGCCACGTCTAACACTACCGTCCGCTACTACTATACCATAACCTCACCGCTGAAGGTAGTTCGTATATTATGAAATTATTCTTATTCAAGTAATTATAGTATGAAGAAGCAGAGCAGTGTTACCCTCTGAGAGGAATTTTGTTGTGTTGACCGTGTTGTACCTAACGGAGGTGGCTTATCGGAAGTGGAAGTCAGAATTACGTAAATATTTAAACAGTAATAAATAATATTTAACCTATCCACACTATTGACGCGATAAAGAAGACGGTCGCCAGCCTAATTAGGCAAGAGAATGATTGACATTCTTATTCAAGAAAACAAGTATGAGTAACTTTAACAGACAAACACAACCTATACTTTGCCACACACGAGTGCAATAAGCTCTGACACCTGAATACAGTATGTTCACGTTAAGGTTGGAGCTACCAGATCAGAACAAACTATTAGCATAAATATAACCTTATAACACTACACACTATTACTTTCAGGGCTTACTCAAAATGAATGGTCTTTATAACATTACCATTAATATTCACTGTAGAATCATAAATCACAGATTTTACTAGCTGACATAAAATTGTAAATGTAGTTCACTGCAAAATTATGAACTGATCACATATTAAGTCTCTCTGAACTAAATACTATTCTATTTAGAATGAAAGCTAAATGTAATTCAGTAACAGGTTACTTCTCACTATCTTTTGAATGAAGAAATTATTGTTTGCATAAATAGTGGTCTTTCTATTAATTGTTATTTATCTTGAGCATAAAGGATAAACTGTAGATCCTATGACATTAATAATATGCACTTTCAATACACAAAAGAAACCAGTGCTTAGCCAGCATGACTATATAACTTTCCACAATTACACTTTTCCACTTTTAGTACAGTGAGGCACAAAATTACATATTTGTAAGATACTGACTCACCTTTTGCGATTTACAACAAGCAGCAATGTGACCATTTACTAAACAAAAGTTTATAAGCCACAGTCTTAAGAACTTTTAATTTTGAAGTTGGCAACAACAAATTAATAAGCAGTTTTAATAGGAAAATTATTTTCAGCAAGCATCATTTACTTTAGTTTACTCTCTTGCCACATTAACTTTAACTTTCTTTCAATAAAGGGCACTCGGTAAGCACTTTAGCTTGGGTGGGACCCTAAGTGGGTATGTGACTGAGGATAAATCACGGTAGGTACAAAAGTTCAGTTAAAAATTACCTTGTATTTGAGTACACTAAGCATCCAATGAGCTGATCCTCCACTGTACATTACTATAGTGTTCCATTAACAGTGATAACTCCAGCTCTTTATCCATCCATCTGAGGCATTGAAAAGCGCCAGGAAAAGCCTCTCTCAGAATCAACACAATACACAACTTTTACATGAGCAGTTGACAGTTTGGTAGCTCGTCCCCGACTGACTCTCAGTTCCACCTGTTCTGCCTAGGCCAACCACAATTTGCGCGCGCTACTCAGTTCCGTTCCCGAGGGGAACCACAACACCTTTTACATACAAAATAACTAAGAACCCCAAGAGAAGATCAGCAGTTTACACAAGAGAGAACAATCATTTTAAATAAAACAGAGCCTTTGCACATATTGACATTTCTAAAAAAATTCTTTAAACAAATTCCAAATATATACAGTAAGTTTTGTCTCCCTCCAATTGGGACAAAGAATTTAAATGACAGACACACTATATTGAATACAATCATATCATGACATCCCATCGTAATCTGTACAGGCCTTCAGCTAAATACGAATTCGGATCTGAGGCTACAATACCTCTCCTGGTAAGCAGCATTCTGGTGAAGGAATTCAAGGAATTCAGTTGTGTTGAATGTGACAGTATAGCACCCAAGCAACTGCAATTCATCATGTACGGTGAATTCTTCACTTTCAATGGCTGCTGAATAAAATGAAGTCCTCCGCGCAATAACTGTGTATTACATGGAAAATAAAAGAAATGTTGACACATAAGGTAATTCTGACTGTAGTACGCTGAGGAACTGTTCTTTTTCCTTCCGAATTAACATGCCGGTGCAGAAAACGCTGGATTTATCAACAGGAGCTCACCCGTTGACGGTGACCGTAAATATAGTTTTTACACGTAGTGGCAGATTATATGATTTTGGAGGCTGCTGGTGTATTCTGATTGCCTCGTGTGGGTTCAGTGTTCCGCAACAGTTCATCAAAAACCAATATTTTACAAATTAGAGAGCACCGTTCAGCTGATTGTAACTTTTCGCTTAATTGCCACGGTCTACATTGATATTTACGGCGTGTGATATATTATTGCTCCATCCAGGCAACATCGTTTCCGTCTATCTTTTTATTTATTGTGCGCGTGTGTTATTCGAAAATTTGCAGAAAAGCGTTCGGGCTAGTAATACTGACGTTTTGTAGAGCGGCATTCGTACAATTAAATATCACAAATACACTGGTTCAGTCTGTATACATAAAAAATACAACAGATTTTATATGGGGTTTGTAACTATCTCTCAGCGTTTTGGATCATGACAAATAGTCTTCTTAATTTCATGTATACAGAGTGTTACAAAAAGGTACGGCCAAACTTTCAGGAAACATTCCTCACACAAAATGGTTCAAATGGATCTGAGCACTATGGGACTTAACTGCTGTGGTCATCAGTCCCCTAGAACTTAGAACTACTTAAACCTAACTAACCTAAGGACATCACACACATCCATGCCCGAGGCAGGATTCGAACCTGCGACCGTAGCGGTCACGCGGCTCCAGGCTGTAGCGCCTAGAACCGCACGGCCACTCCGGCCGGCCATTCCTCACACACAAAGAAAGAAAATATGTTATGAGGACATGTGTCCGGAAACGCTTACTTTCCATGTTAGAGCAAATTTTATTACTTCTCTTCAAATTACATTAATCATGGAATGGAAACACACAGCAACAGAACGTACCAGCGTGACTTCACTTTGTTACAGGAAATGTTCAAAATGTCCTCCATTAGCGACGATACCTGCATCCACCCTCCGCCGCATGGAATCCCTGATGCGCTGCTGCAGCCCTGGAGAATGGCGTATTGTATCACAGCCGTCCACAATACGAGCACGAAGAGTCTCTACATTTGGTACCGCGGTTGCGTAGACAAGAGCTTTCAAATGCCCCCATAAATGAAAGTCAAGAGGGTTGAGGTCAGGAGAGCGTGGAGGCCATGGAATTGGTCCCCCTCTATCAATCCATCGGTCACCGAATCTGTTGTTGAGAAGCGTACTAACACTTCGACTGAAATGTGCAGGAGCTCCATCGTGCATGAACCACATTTTCTAACAGCACAGGTAGAGTATCCCGTATGGAATCATGATGAAGTGCTCCATTGAGCGTAGGTGGAAGAACATGGGGCCCAGTCATGACATCACCAACAATGCCTGCCCAAACATTCACAGAAAATCTCTGTTGATGACGTGATTGCACAATTGCGTGCGGATTCTCGTCAGCCCACACATGCGGATTGTGGAAATTTACAATTTGATCACGTTGGAATGAAGCCTCATCCGTGAAGAGAACATTTCCACTGAAATGAGGATT
This sequence comes from Schistocerca nitens, assembly GCF_023898315.1. NCBI lineage: Eukaryota > Metazoa > Arthropoda > Insecta > Orthoptera > Acrididae > Schistocerca > Schistocerca nitens. The sequence goes on along the minus strand of NC_064617.1, from coordinate 417,444,802 downwards.
GACACATTGTTGAAGGAACCATTCGCAGAAGTGTACCCGTGGAGGCCAATCAGCTGCTGATAGTGCCTGCACACGCTGTACATGGTACAGAAACAACTGGTTCTCCCGTAGCACTCTCCATACAGTGACGTGGTCAACGTTACCTTGTACAGCAGCAACTTCTCTGACGCTGACATTAGGGTTATCGTCAAGTGCACGAAGAATTGCCTCGTCCATTGGAGGTGTCCTTGTCGTTCTAGGTCTTCCCCAATCGCGAGTCACAGGCTGGAATGTTCCGTGCTCCCTAAGATGCCCATCAATTGCTTCGAACGTCTGCCTGTCGGGACACCTTCGTTCTGGAAATCTGTCTCGATACAAACGTACCGCGCCACGGCTATTGCCCCGTGCTAATCCATACATCAAATGGGCATCAGCCAACTCCGCATTTGCAAACGTGCACTGGCTGCAAAACCACGTTCGTGATGAACACTAACCTGTTGATGCTGCGTACTGATGTGCCTGATGCTAGTACTGTAGAGCAATGAGTCGCATGTCAACACAAGCACTGAAGTCCACATTACCTTCCTTCAATTGGGCCAACTGGCGGTGAATCGAGGAAGTACAGTACATACTGACGAAACTAAAATGAGCTCTAACATGGAAATTAAGCGTTTCCGGACACATGTCCACATGTCATATTTTCTTTATTTGTGTGTGAGGAATGTTTCCTGAAAGTTTGGCTGTACCTTTTTGTAACACCCTGTATAAATATTGTTTCAAATGCTGTCAGACCTTTAAGCTCTAACTCTTAAGTGAGTATTTGCTGTTGCTGCAGATATAAAAGAAGACCTTTGGCAGAAATCTTATAGAAGCCAGTTATGAATATATTACGTAAACCTAAAGCCACATGACTGGTTTTTATTTTGGTTCATTCGTGTAGAATAACAGATGCTGCACGGTAAGTAAGGAAGACAGACGCTGTGAGAGAGCAGGACTTTTGTTACACCAAAGCTCTATGTAGCTCACTCCCAATTAGGACCACGGCATCAGAAGCGCTGTAAATGCAGCCAACACGTGAAACAACGGTTGCCGCACACAAAGAGAATATTTCAAGCTGTTCGGTACACAACAGAGCTTTTATTTCACTTGTAGTCCCCCGCCGCCAGTGTACATTTTGTGGACTCTTCGTGAGGCTCAGGGGTCTGCCGGCTGTCACTCCGGGAAAATTTAATGTCAAAGGAGATACAAGCTTCCACCTTCAATATAAACTAGAATGAATCAGGAGTACAATAAGCCACAAATTTTAGAACTGAAATATTGACATGCAACTGTGTTCAGACTTTTCAATTCGGTTATGCTGTTAAAAAAATACCAAGAACCGAAGGCGAAATAGACACCTTGCATATGAATTCGAAAGTTTCAATAAGTGTGCGTGTGTGTGTGTGTGTGTGTGTGTGTGTGTGTGTGTGTGTGTGTGTGTGTGTGTGTGTTTGTGTGTGTGTGTGTCACTGCTCGATGAAACGGCATATATGACCTTGTGGATGACATCGGAAGTTCACTGAGGCTTTTTGCGGGTGATGCGGTGGTATATCGAGAGGTTATAACAATGGAAAATTGTACTAAAATGCAAGAGGATCTGCAGCGAATTGACGCATGGTGCAGGGAATCGCAGTTCAATCTCAATGTAGACAAGTGTAATGTGCTTTGAATACACAGAAAGAAAGATCCCTTATCATTTAGCTACAATATAGCAGGTCAGCAACTGGAAGCAGTTAATTCCATAAATTATCTGGGAGTACGCATTAGGAGTGATTTAAAATGAAATAAACATATAAAATTGATCGTCGGTAAAGCAGATCCCAGACTGAAATTCAATGGAAGAATCCTAGGGAAATGCAATCCGAGAACATTACGCTTGTTCGCCCACTGCTTGAATACTGCTCAGAAGTTTGGGATCCGTACCAGACACGGTTGATAGAAGAGGTAGAGAAGATCCAACGGAGAGCAGCGCGCTTCGTTACAGGATCATTTAGTAATGGCGAAAGCGTTATGGAGATGATAGATAAACTCCAGTGGAAGACTCTGTAGGAGTGACGCTCAGTAGCTCGGTACGGGCTTTTGTTGAAGTTTCGAGAACATACCTTCACCGAGGAGTCAAGCAGTATATTGCTCCCTCCTACGTATATCTCGCGAAGAGACATTGAGGATAAAATAAGAGAGATTAGAGCCCACACAGAGGCATACCGACAATCCTTCTTTCCACGAATAATACGAGACTGGAATAGAAGGGAGAATCGATAGAGGTACTCAAGGTACCTTCCGCCACACACGGTCAGATGGCTTGCGGAGTATGGATGTAGATGTAGAAACGGCTGGATGAAGTTGTATGAAGTTGGTAACAGAGACAGCTCATACCCTTCATTAACACATAGGCCACCTTTTATATACTTCCGTATAAAAAAAAGGGGGGGGGGGGGGAAGCTTAAAGAGTGCAACCCACGGGCTCACGAATACACACACTTCATTCATCCAGTATTTGAGAATGTGACCATTTTGTGACTTGCAATATACTTTATACATAATATCAAATCTTTATGAAACATTTATTCCCGGACAATCTTGAGAACGTGCTGAACCGAAATATACTCTATCGCTTACTAAATTTTCACTGTTAGTGTTATAAAATTGCCACATGAGGCATGAAATTTTTTTTATTAATTTTTTACTACTTATTGGATGCGCAACATTGTTAGCAGACTGTATTCACATATACTACTGAATGTACCTGCCAAGTTAGATCAAAATACGACACACAGTTCAGGAGATACGAAGTCATAATCACAGAGCTGCTAGAATATCAAAGGCAATATTTGCTACAACACAGGTGAAATATGTGTATAGATACGTGTGAAATACGTTAATCACGTGTGGAACATATTTGAGATGTGGATACAAGGGCAAAGCGATGGGTGAAAACTTCATAATAATTATCTATAATGGTTTCAATCAAATTTGCTAAGTAGATTAGCTATTATATGGAGAGAAATACTGTGGAGGCTACAACCACTAGCCTCCTATTGGGCTTGGGGTGATAAAGTGGGAAGAGGAGGGGGCAGGAAATTGACAGAAAAAGAGGGAGGCCAGGACGAGATGGGCTCCGTTAGGTGTGGAAAAGTAAGTGGTCAACGACAGTGCGAGAGTGGATGGGCAGTGATAGTCGGGGGAGGAAATGGACAGAGAATGATAGCAGACGGAGGTACGGAGGGAGAGGATAGGAGATGGACAGTGAAAGGCGGTTGGAGGAGATGAACAGCGAGAGGGCCGAGGAGGAGATGGGCTAATAGAAGCCATTTCCTTGCAGATAACTGTTAACCGCACGTAACATCGTGGGGCTGAGCTAGTACTGTTATCACTTACAAAACCTAATTTATGTAATTTCAATTTCTGTTCGTTTGTACATGTGCTGAGGTGTCAAAAGTCATGGGATACCTCATATCGGACGTCGTTTTGCCCTGCTTAGTGCAGCTACTAGATGTGGACGTCCGCTGCAGACATAATGAGCCATGCAGTCTCTATAGCCGTCCATAATTGCGGAACCGTTGCCGATGCAAGATTTTGTGGACGAACTGATCTCTAGATTATGTCCCGTAAATATTCGATAGAATTCATGTCGGGCGATCTGGGTGGCCAAATAATTCACTTGAACCGTCCAGAATCCGCGAAAGTCAAAGGTCCCGGCACAAAATTTTTATCTGCCTGGAACTTCCATATTGGCACACTCTCCGCTGCAGAGTGAAAATTTCATTCTGGAAACATCCCCCAGGCTGTGGCAAGCCACAACTCCGCAATATCCTTTCTTCCAAGAGTGATAGTTCTGCTGCATCGCGGTAGAGCTTCTGTGAAGTTTGGAAGGTAGGAGACGAGGTACTGCCGGAAGTAAGGCTGTGACGACGGGGCGTGAGTCGCACTTGGGTAGCTCACATGGTAGGGCACATACCCGCGAAAGACAAAGATCTCGAGTTCAAGTCTCAGCCAAGCACACAGTTTTAATCTGCCAGGAAGTTAAATATCAGCGCACACTCCGCTGCAGAGTGAAAATTTCATTCTGGGTCGCCCAGACTGAACCAGCTGTGAACAATTTGGGTCTGTTGACATGCTACACTGTCGTCCATAAAAATTACTTTGTTGATTGGGAACTCTATGAAAGGCAGCAAACGGTCTCCAAGTAAACGGATAGACCAGGGGACTTAGTAAACACAGTCCACCCCATCATGGAGCTACCACCATCTTGCTCAGTGCCTTGTCGAAGACTTGGGTCCCTGACTTCGTGCTGTCTGGTCTACACTCGAACCCTATCATCAGTTCTTAGCCGCGCGGGATTAGCCGAGTGGTCTGAGGCGCTGCAGCCATGGACTGTGCGGCTGGTCCCGGCGGAGGTTCGAGTCCTTCCTCGGGCGTGGGTGTGTGTGTTTGTCCTTAGGATAATTTAGGTTAAGTAGAGTGTAAACTTAGGGACTGATGACCTTAGCAGTTAAGTCGCATAACATTTCACACACACACACACACACACACACACACACACACACACACACACATCAGTTCTTACCTACTGAAATCTGGACTCATCTGAGCAAGCCATGGTTTTCCAGACGTCTGTGCCCCAACCGATAATGACTAGCCCAGAAGAGGCGCTGTTGCCGATGTTGTGCTGTTAGCAAAGGCACCCCCGTCGGTCGTCTTCTGCCATAGTCGATTAACGCCTGTTGTCATAACGGATCCGTTCGTCGTACGTCCATCAGTGATTTCCGTTGTTACTCCACTCAGTGTTGCTTGTCTGTCAGAAATGGTAATTCTACACAAAAGGTACTGCTCTGGGTAGTTAAGTGAAGGTCGTCGGCCACTGAGTTGTCCGTAGTGAGAGGTGATGCCTGAAATTCGATATCCTCGCCAACTACCTCTCCGCTTTCAAAGACTCAATTCCCGCCGAGCGGTTGCAACCCGTGTTCACTCAGGTACGAGTAGCCATTAGCGGCTCGCCATCTTATATTTCTTACAACTTTTCATGACGTCGCCTTTCCGGCTTAGCTTTTTTTTTTAGAATGTGACTTGTAAGTACTGCATCTCTTTCCAGTCAGTACAAAATTTAGTTTATTAATGTCTTATATACCTATTAAGTTTTAGAACAGTTAGTTTAATTGTGAAGACGACGCTCATAGTAGCGTCGAAACTTGGTCCATTTTGACTTAATATTTGTGACCGAGGGCTTATTTGTTCTAATATAATTCTGACACGGTCACTGAACCTTAGCAGCTATGTTCGTAGTAATTCGTTTACTGTATTTAGAGAGTAACAACGCTGTAACAATCCATGCTGAGTTTGTGGAAGTGTGAGGCAAAGCCATGTCAAAGGATATCCTGATACAAGTGAATGACGACGAAAGAAGTGGCAGATCCTGAATCTGTGAAAAACCAGAAATCTCAAGAGAAGCTAAGGCCTTGGTGCTTCAAAGTTTGCGTGTATCAGTCGAGGCAAGAGTGGGTTACTAAAAATCGGGCACGGATCAGTTTTTAACATCTTTCACGATATCTTCAATATGATAATGGTAACCACCTGTCGGCGTCCACGATTGCTCCAATCCATTCAAAACACTGAGGCAGCAGTGGAAATACAGGGTGATTCAAAAAGAATACCACAACTTTAAAAATGTGTATTTAATGAAAGAAACATAATATAACCTTCTGTTATACATCATTACAAAGAGTATTTAAAAAGGTTTTTTTTCACTCAAAAACAAGTTCAGAGATGTTCAATATGGCCCTCTCCAGACACACGAGCAATATCAACCCGATACTCCAACTCGTTCCACACTCTCTGTAGCATATCAGGCGTAACAGTTTGGATAGCTGCTGTTATTTCTCGTTTCAAATCATCAATGGTGGCTGGGAGAGGTGGCCGAAACACCATATCCTTAACATACCCCCATAAGAAAAAATCGCAGGGGGTAAGATCAGGGCTTCTTGGAGGCCAGTGATGAAGTGCTCTGTCACGGGCTGCCTGGCGGCCGATCCATCGCCTCGGGTAGTTGACGTTCAGGTAGTTACGGATAGATAAGTGCCAATGTGGTGGCGCTCCATCCTGCTGAAATATGAATTGTTGTGCTTCTTGTTCGAGCTGAGGGAACAGCCAATTCTCTAACATCTCCAGATACTGTAGTCCAGTTACAGTAGCACCTTCATCACTCGTTCTCGGCCGTCCAGAACTTTTCCCTTTGCACGAACACCCATTCTCTGTAAACTGTTTATACCAACGTTTAATACACCACCTATCAGGGGGTTTAACACCATACTTCGTTCGAAATGCACGCTGAACAACTGTCGTCGATTCACTTCTGCCGTACTCAATAACACAAAAAGCTTTCTGTTGAGCGGTCGCCATCGTAGCATCAACTGACGCTGACGCCTAGTCAACAGCGCCTCAAGCGAACAAATGTACAACTAAATGAAACTTTATAGCTCCCTTAATTCGCCGACAGATAGTGCTTAGCTCTGCCTTTTGTCGTTGCAGAGTTTTAAATTCCTAAAGTTGTGGTATTCTTTTTGAATCACCCTGTATTACTGCTATATATCGCCAACTGAGATAACTTCTTTAGCCATAGACGAGTGTTGGATGTGACACGGAGATAAAGCAAACAAAGGAAGTAGTGAAAAATGTGGGTTGGCAACTACCATCTTCAAGCAATGTGATACTGATTGTGGCATTGCCATGATGTGAACAAATGAGATTGTGCTCGTACAAAGTGCACACCGTCACAAGAGCATACTCACTCGGATCAAGGGACTATTGCGTGGCAGATATTTCGAGAATGAATTTAATAAAATAAAAAGCAAAAGAAATAACTTGAATATGTCTTAAACATGAGACAGCAGCGACCTGACAATCGAAGTAATAGCAAATGGTATGTCAGATGTTGAGAGGAGCATTGCGTAAAAAGGCAAAGCGACGCTCCTTGCTCACATGGAATTTGTTAGTAAAAATTACCCATTGCAAATAAAACAGTAAGAAACTATATAGGAATATTTTAAAGTTTAGTAATAAATAGTGGACTGAAAAGGAGTGACAATAAGGTGTTACTGATATGACATCACGGAAGGATATTGAAACGCCATCTGCATTCCATCTATAACATGCATAACTTAAGCTCAGCCGATGTTATATGTAACGTCGTCTAGAGATAATCTTGAGGACGTTACTCCATAATATCGTAGGTAAGACGTGATACTGGCTATGGTGAAGATGGACACTATATTTCCCGCTACGATTCACCTCAGTGGTAGTAAATGTGGCGTGCATCATAACTTAATCTGAGGTACCGGTATGTAAAACCTTGTGTCTTCGTTCTGAAGGCCACTAATTGCGCAGCGATCACAGATCTGATGAGAACGTGTTGCATCCGCTCCAGATGTAGGTTGCATGTTGTAATCTCCCTCACGCGCTACCAACAAAACAGTGGATGATAGCAAAATTCCATCATGACTGTGTATCATCGCCGTTGCAAAGTAAACGGATTTGGCACATGCTGCACCGGACGGGTGTCCTTTGCATCCCATATTAAAAGTTCCGGATTGTTTGCCCCTAATATGTCTTGTCAAAGTCGTTGTATCTGATTTTGTACGCTCTTTCTCACTAGGTTGATGATCGAAACCATTCTTTCACCACACAGCCATGCTTCTGTAGATATAGTAGCGACAAGGATGACACATGAATTAATTAAAAGGTTATAAAGTTTTCTTAATATTTTCTGTATAGGTTCCCAAAGTAAATATGCGCCTAAAGACATACAATTTTTTAAGTCACCCATGTTCTCCACAAAAGGACTGTTCAGATGTACAGTGACAGGAAAATAAGTCGACATCGTTAAGGTGTATATGACAAACACTCTCTGCAACATTCAGTCAGATTAAAGAGCGCTTCTGCTCAGAGAGTGACTGCAGAACTACAAGAGAAGATAAATATGTGATGCTCCCCACACACGAGTGTCAAGCGAAATCCAGCACATGAACTTCATTACATATACGGAAAATTGTAGGACACAGTGAAACAAAGCTTCCGCAACGCCGAAATGCGGTATGCCCTATCCATTGTGTACAGCGGGTTACATTATTTACCTTTGAAAGTGCTCTTTTTCTAGCATCTGCTAAAATATTAGACGTCTTTATGCAGGTATCCTTTTTTTTTAGTTAAATTGTGATAAAATGAGTCTTAACAGCCACGGAGCAGCACTTCCTTGAGAGCTGGAGTTCTCTTAAATTGTGTTTCTACATGGGCGTAGCCGAAAACTATCGTGAGAGTCTGATGTTGAGAGGTCGAATGGACGTACTTGTGGTGAAAATCATTGCCACGTCTTCTCTCATCAGCGTTACATATTCTACTGTATTTAAGCAACCATTAGTTTGACATATACCCAATGACTAATAGGTTACACGTCACCCAGAATTGAACCCACATTGTCAATAAATTTTCATGAAGGACGACAAATTATATAAAATCTCCAAAGTCCAACGTCAAATATCAATCAAGCTTCCGGAAACACTGCATTAAAATCATTAATAAGTAAAACAGGTGGTCTCATGCAAGATATGGGCAAACGTTAAACGAACATTGATACCAAGGCTTCTCACAACAAAACACCAGATTCTCTCAAATAGAGCCCCCATGACATTTGGAGTAAAGGTGTCATGGTAGAAAAATATGTCGACGTGAGTGCCCTAGTGATCAATTCTTGGTCTGTAGGTATTTCCAATCTACATTAATATTTCATCTGCGTAACACACGTGGAATTCATATGTAATATTCAAGCATCACACTATATCTAAAAGATAGCCTCTAGAACATCACTTTGGCCATATCAGGAAAAATTCAAATTCTCTGTCCAATGTCACTATAGCTTCAAATTTGTTGCACACATCGCACTAAAACCATGTCAACGAATATCTCCCAACCCAAAGGCTTTCCAGCTTGAGTATTCAAAGAACTGTCACTGACGCCCGAAAAACAGGGACTTACATGCACTGAGAATAAAAAATAAAGCATTGAAAGTGGCTGGCTACTAGCCGAATTCAGGATTTGCGTAATAGAATATAAAAAGGACGACTGATTGCTGCACTCTATAATTTGTAAGTCACATACAGTCGCTGAGAGCATCCACTTTCCGAATGAAAAGTAACCTGATGAAATAGAAACTATTGATTTCTAAGAAAATATGAGCCAAATAGGCCAGTCCTGAAGCGGACTTTGCCTTGGGAAAGGTGTAGCTGGTGAGAGAAACAAACTTCTTACAATATGAAAACAGTGCTGCCACGTAATAACCACCTAGCTTTCGCGTGTATCAAGAAAATGTTCGAATTCTGAACGTTTCCTCACACAGTGTCGTAAAGATTCGATAGTTAGTTGGATGATGTTCAATGACGTTATCTATTGTCACAGAATCTTATGGAGTTCATCAAACTCACGTAACAACATGTACATATGCCAATTACAAAAACTGGAAGACGTTCAACGAATCATTTTGTTCTTGATGTTACTACATCTACATCTACGTGATTCAGTTCACAATTCAGTGCCTGGAAGAGTGTTCATCAAACCACCTTCAAGATATTTGTCTACTGTTCCACTCTCGAATAGCCTGCTGGACAAACGAACACTTAAAAACATTCCGTGCAAGCTCAGATTTCTTTTATTTTATCAAGATGATCACTTCTTTCTCTTTGTCTTGGGCCCAATAAAATGTACGTACTTTGAAGAGGAAGTTGGCGATTAAAGTTTGATGAGAAGATCCTACCAAAACGAAAACGCCTTTGCTGCAATTATTGCCATTTAATTCGCGTACCACATCCGTCACACTCTCTTCGCTGTTCCGTGATAACACAAAACGATCTCCCTTTTTAGTGTTTCGATGTCCACTGTCAGTCCTGACTTACGCGGATCCCACGCCACACAGCAGTACTCCAGAAGAGGGCTGACTGTTGTAAGCTGTCTCTTGGTAGACCTGTCGAATGTTTTTAAAGCGTTCCGCTAATAAATCGCGGTCTTTGGTTTGCTTTCTGGGCAATATTACCTGTCTGACCGTGCAACTTAAGTTATTCATAATTGTAATCCCCAAGTATTTAGACGAATTGACAACTTTTAGATTTGTCTGGTTTATAGTGTAATCGAAATTTAGCGTATTCTTTTAGTACTTATGTGCATGGCTTAACCTTCTCATTATTTAGGTTCAATTGCCTCTTTTTGCACCATAGAGATATCTTGTCTAAACCATTTTATAATTGTTAGACCATCTGATGACTTTACAAGACGGTTAATGACAGCATCATCTGCGAACAATCTAAGATGGCTACTCGTCTTCCAAATAGTTTAATAGATCAGGAACACCAGAGGGCCAACAACCTTTCCTTGGGGAAAGCCCGTATATTATTTCTGTTTCACTCGATGACTTTCCAACAGCTACTATGAACTGTAACCCTTCCGACAGCAAGTCACGAATCCAGTCGCTCAACTAAGACGACACTCCACAGGCACTCCATTTGATTAAAAGTCGCATATAAGGAACGGCGTCAAAAACGTTCTAGAATATACAAATATGGAATCAATTTTGAAGTCCCTGCCGATAACATTGACAATAAAGAGCTAGCTGTATTTCATAACAACAGTATTTTCTGAATCCATCGTATTTGTTCCATAATACTACTGCACAAATCTACGTTAGCAAATGGGTCCGTAAATTGCTTTATTGGCTACTGGTGTGACCTTTCGAACTTTCTATAGGTACGTATATTTCGGGAAGCAGGCGGTTCTATGTAAATGCTAAGTATGGAGTTATTTTACCAGACAACTCTGAAAGGAGCCTTACTAGTATACACGACCGATCGGAGGCCGTGCCTTTATTAACTGATTATAGCGGCTTTACTAAGAGGAAACTACGTAGTTGAAAGTAATGTTTTCATTTGTTATCTCGAATTCTGGAAAAATGACCTTGGCTTCTCATTTACTTCGTCTTCTTTGATGAAGAAATTTCCTAGAATTGTCCTTAGTCTCTCTGCCTTAGTATCACTGTCATCAGCAACATCACTATTGTTATCACCCAATGAAGGTACTGATTGCGTCTTGGAGCTGGTGTACTTTAACGACGACCAAGATCTCTTAGCACTTTCCACCAGATTTCGTGGTAAATTTTCTGTCGTGGAAAGTATTAAAGGCATCTCGCATTGAATTTCGCGCTAAACTCAGAACATCTGTAAAACTTCGCCTATCTTAGGGGTTTTGCGTTCCTTAAAACCTGACATGCGCTTTTCATTGCTTATACATATAATAGTGTCCTGATTGTCTTGTGTACAGTGGGGGACCAGTAACATCCTTTATCAATTTATTTAGTTGAACATAAGACTGGATGTGAAGTACAGTATTGGTAAATAATGTGCAAAGCAAGAAACGGCTTTCAAACGGTCCACTGAGATGTTGTTTAGCGCCCTAACAGAGTTACACTTGGTGAGCACGGGCATGGGTGTGTGTGATGTCCTTAGGTTAGTTAGGTTTAGTTCTCCTAAGTTCCAGGGGACTGATGAACTCAGAAGTTAAGTCCCATAGTGCTCAGAGCAATTTTGAACCTGGTGAGCACACGACTCAGTGCGGCTCAACCGGCTGACCTGGCAGTGCAAATGACGCTCGCCCAGCAGTCATGACTACGGTGTTGGGCAGGCCGCGCAGGGTCTGTGGACACCTCAAGTCGTATCGGTGGACGAGGTGGCATTAGGTACAATAAGACATCTACGAAAACGTAACGTATTAACAGGTTTATTTGTACTATGTATACTTAATAATTAGCTTTGAATGCTGTAGTTCTTCAGTGATGCTGTGTTTTATACACATGATAGTAATGTTGTAAGGTGGCGGTATACTTTTGTACCTTAATATACTATTTTAAATATAGAAACGTAATCTACTCATCAAGTCGAGGAGTCTAATAGCATGCAGGACCTACTTCGGTAAAGTGATACTAATGCGGATAGTACAATGAGTAATCATTCATACGTTGCCGACAGGAGCTCCATACTAGCAAGCGTTCCCTACTTTGCATGTTAATAGTCACTTAGTATAGAAATCACTTTGTATTGAACACAGCGAGTTCCCAGCCGTCGACAGGAGTAGAACATGGAACGCATTTCGACAGGGCCCATAAAAGAAAGCCGACCCTTCGCAGCGGGGAGGGAGGCACCATTAGCTAACAATAAGCCCTTAAAGCGAGCTTCTCTGACTCACACCTGCGTGGAACGGAAAGAAACATCTTAGCAAAGCAGGGGTCCACGTGGTCACTCATAGAAGATCAATACACGGAATTCGCATTTACGAAAAATGTTGAGAAGCACAAAATAAAGTTAACAGCGGGTCAGAGACGACTGGACAGAACACATATAGAAAGACCATACATGATGCCCGAGAAAGCTTCTAAGAAAGGAATGCTTTCAGAAACACAATAGGAGGTCTTTGAAAAGCACGAAAAACATTGTCGCTATGTCTCCTTTTTACAAAAAAAAAAAAAAAAAAAAAAAAAAAAACCTGCCACAGTGGAAGGAACCGCTATTTTTGACAAATACTCGCACATCTCGTGATGAAGGCGTGGAGAACAGGAGGTTGCTCGTGGACAGCTCGTGTATGGGCGGAGTCTGAGAACATAGGAGCAAAACATGAGTGCCATAGGCCAATACGCTTCTGAAGCTTATATGGGCCAAGAAACGACTTAAGTCGTACAACAGTCTGCACTGGCCGCTACGACATTTGGTAGGGGATGAACACAAGGTACAGTGGGAGAAACAAAAAAGATAGACAGAGCAGGGCAGTGGGTAGAAGGGAGAAAGACCTCTGCAGACCAGAGCCGTGTGTAGACGGAACACTTCCTGTTCTGTCGGCCTATAAGGGCTTTTTAGTGAAAACTTGCGTTCATAGGGTTAGAAAATTTCGTAACATCTCCAGAGTGGAAATTACAGATTTAGACGAGAGTTAGTTATGTTCTGCAGAACAAATAAAGAGTACAGAGGTGTACACGTCGCTAAACCAGATTGAGTGGACGTTGCCAATAGCTTAGCTGGGGCACAACAAAGTTTTTTTCGCCTCACGAAAACTCATGGAAGTTTCCGCCTGTTGATAAAGTAAAGGCTAGAATAGTACTGAGACTGACAGGTCCACACAGCCACTACAGACCACAGCAGCCGCCGAAAAAGCACAGTAGATATCGCATTTACACAGGCACTCAGTGAGGCAGCCACTAACTTGTATGTGCAGTTCAGTTCTGTTGGAGATTGGCGTTGTGTTACATATTTTCTTCTCGTCCCCTCGTCCATGCCAGCCACGTATCGCGTGTGCGTTCATAGGCCTTTAAAGTCGAGAAAGGTATCGGTAAATATACATTATTGTCCAGCTAAAATAGCATAGGCAATAGGGATATTAAAGTATTGTGCATGCAATATTTTCGAGGGTAAATTCTTTTGTTATCATTGTATTATACGTTACACTAGCGGTTCTTTTCTCATGTAGGAAAGCTTTTGAATGGTTGTTATGTGTTCATGTTTATCACCATTAATTTCATTTAGCTGTTAATTCATTGTCAGGATCTTCCTGCAAACTTGAACCATATGTGTATGGTGATTCTGAAATAAAAAGATTTAGTACAGGTAATAGTTGTTTTGTTGTTCTATAACAGAGGCTAGCCCTTCCTCACTTAAATTTTTTCTGGCATGTATGACGCATTTTATTCTAATGTCTAAAACTGACTTCTTCCAGGATCTCCTTACTTGCAGGGCCTGGGTTCACCGGCACTTTATTTCTGTCAGATATCTCTGTGTTTTGCAATTGTTAAGGATGGGTCATAACGACTGGGAGAGTACGTCAGAATGTTCTTGATTTTAAAAATAGTCTTGAATGTTGATACAGTCATTTAAATATCTTAATGTTATTCACACTTACGTAACGCCATGTTACTCTTAGTGTATTTCTTCATGGCAGTCTCACACAGTAATGTTCGTAAGACTGTAGATGTACTCGAGATTTCGTCCGAGCTCCGAATTACGGCTGTTTGAAAGGATGCGCCAGCCAATCAGAGCCGGCGTGCATTGAGGTCTTCTCAATTCTGCGCCCTCAGGTGGCGTGCTTGCGTGGGGCCACCCGATACAGGACAGCTAGCGATGGATAGCCAGCTGGTCTCGCCTGCGTGCTGGCTGAAAGTTCAAAAGTTCTCCTCTAATTTCGTATGCGTCCTACATAACGACATAAGCGTCAGAAGCGATCGACAGCGCGTGGTGTCTGAATACGATACACTCCAGCAACACGGCTTTATAGCCATTCTCAAGTGCAAGCTGAAATGTCGCAATATGTCCGACATGCCTAAGAGACAGATGCAGGCTATACACCAATATAAAGGCTCATCGTTTGGCAGTCAATACTGTTAGGTTTATACATGCATTTATTCAGATAAAAGTTTTTCGAAAACCGTTGTAAACTTATTTTAGTATTTAATATCGGTTCAGAGAATGTCTATCAATTACGTTGACATTACACACTTTTGAAGAGTTACGGAATTTGTAACGATTGTACCAGCAAGTATGACATGAGGATGAGGTGTAGTCTCGAAATGGTGAATTAATTATTAAAAGAAATTGCAGAAGTGAATGATAAGCTAAGCAACTCGCAGTTAGACCGTAAAACACAAGTTGCTGAGACCAAATGAATACAGATATAGCGTGCCTTTTTGTCGCAGGAATGTAACAGTGATGTTGCTCTGTGGCCAGTTTTCGTTTGAAGCAGTTCATATGACGCAGGTGAAATAAACGAGAATACAACCATTTTGTTTGCATTGGACGAAGTTTTTAGGTTTTTATTTGAAACGTGAACTGTAGCGCGAAACTTATTCTATAAAACTCTAGTCCTCCAATGTAACACATTTGCTATTGTACACTAGGCTTCAATTAATTTTCGTATTACACCTTCCACAATCTCACAAAACACAGCTTCGTTGAAGGCAATCTGATCCTGATAACACTGGGTGGTACTAATTTCGCGGCATGTGATTTATTGATCAATTACATGTAATTTTGGTCAGCTGAATAATATTTTTTGTGGAACTCACTCAACTTTTTGAGATAATGACAATTCATTTATAAATTAAATTATAAAAAAAGATAATATTTAATAAAACATTTATTTTAAAGTTATCGAATTATTTCAAACAAAGAAAGTGCTATAATGATACAGGAAATTATAAAATTAATCATAACAAGCATAACATATCAATAAGAATTACGAGAAACGTTTTGTATACGACTCTCTTCGGCACTTTTGGTCCAGACAGTCTCTCTGCAAGATCCAGCAGCTGTCTCGAGTCATATGGCGATCCAAATTGTCTTGATATCTTTCCTCCATAATCTATATATCCTGGTGGAACAATTCCCTTGTTCTTCGCCCATGTTGTCAAGAAATTCACGTAAATAACTGCGCAAAAAATGCAATTTGACCATCATGTTAGCTCCTTGTTTCGGAAAATTCTGGAGCATTTGTTTACTATTTCAAAATCTTCTCTGGATTTGTGATTCGTCAAAAAATTTTTGACAAATTACGCAAAGCTTGTCCACGCTTCCAATTTGACTTCAGTCATGTGGTTTGTGAAATCATCGTTGTTTGTAAGAAAACGAATTTGTGACCCTTCAAAAATTTCTGCTTTTAGCTTCTCTGTACTGAGACGAGGAAATGACTCAAAAAATATATTTGAATAACTTGCATTTCCTGTAAACCTTCAACAGACTGTTTTATAAGCCAAAATTTAATATGGAATGGTGGAATAATGATTTTTTCCCGACTGACCAACGGCTCATGAACGTTGTCATCTTTTCCTATTGTCAAGTTCATTCTCGACCGCCAGTCTCTCGTGACCTAATGTTAATTTTAGCACGACCGTCCAACAGACAAAGATAACATTGATATTCAGAGTATCCACTTTGCTGGCCCAATAAAAAGTTCATCATTTTGAAATCTACATACTGTTCACTGATGATGATCAAATGAAATGGTCTCTAAAGTATCTTTAACATTTTGATGTTCTTCCTTAAGAGTAGTTGAATGAGCCGCCGGGATCGAAGCTAATTTATTTTCGTTATGCAGTAACGCACATTTAAAAAAAACTTTGAGCTATCTATACAAAGTTTCAAGTATTTCTGGTGATATACTGGGAGACCCATTTAATTTAATAGCCAGAAATATCACTATAATGTAAGATATCATTCGTCTCGTCAAAATACAGAAGTATTTCGTGCCCTCTAGTTCAATGGGATGTTGTCGATACACATGGCTGAAGATAACATTTTTCCTTTAGTCTTGACACAAGAGTCTCAGCTGATTTCTTAGATAAAGTTAAAATCAAATCAAGTCGTTTAGCTCGCCCTGAGAGAAGCCTTTTAGTGTCTGACTGCATTCTTCGAGTTCACTTTCACTGTTGCTTTTACTCTAACACTTCGACATTACAGTAATCGACTGATAAAGAATAATATGCGGGTATTGGCAAATCTACACTATGCGAGATTGGAGCCTTCGAGGATTGTACGTTAGGGTAAACCCAAGAGCGCTTTTTGTATGGGTTTATACCTTTTACATTTACAGCACAAAAGTAGCAATCATCAAGGTGGTTTCTTGGTTCTGTGCAGTCATCGGTATCCCGAACGGAAGCCCTTTTCGTCCTCCATGACATCAGTATCAAACAGACACCACGCAAGTTTAAAAAACGCTGTGTGGGGCCAAAAATTGATCTTGTGCACAAGGAGTTTTCCAAAATACCCTCAATGCTTTTGTTTTACGCCGGCCGAAGTGGCCGTGCGGTTAAAGGCGCTGCAGTCTGGAACCGCAAGGCCGCTACGGTCGCAGGTTCGAATCCTGCCTCGGGCATGGATGTTTGTGATGTCCTTAGGTTAGTTAGGTTTAACTAGTTCTAAGTTCTAGGGGACTAATGACCTCAGAAGTTGAGTCCCATAGTGCTCAGAGCCATTTTTGCTTTTGTTTTACAAAGCCGTTTATATTCCATCGTTGCTTTTCTTGACAATATCTACCAAAACAGAAATGTTCGCGGTTATTAACACAATACTTCCGTGAAGAATTTATACTTTCTGTAACAAAACCACCCAAACAGGACAGTTTAATAAAGTAATTAACACACTATCACGTTTGCAGAAAATTAGTACCTCAAGAAGCTTACCTACGCAAAATAACAACGACTGAATAGCAGACAACAAAAGCTTACCTGTGAAATGGCTGATACCCAAGACGCTCTCTGCGAGAAGCAGAGATAGTTAACGTAGTTTGCCAAATGCGCATGAGGTGCCGTCTTTCGATTCCTGTCATATTTACCAAGACAAAGGCATTAGGCCATATTGAGTCACGGGCCATATTGGGTACAGTTACATTACTTCGAGAGGGACACGATAATGAGGGTAGATTAGTAAGAACGTGTTTTTTATAGAATGGTTTATTATGAGAAACAGAGTCAATTCGCAAAAAATGTGTGGGCTAAGTACTTCATCATGATATGTAAGTAGATTCCGCAAATTTACACCACACAAAATTTTTTTCTATTCCCCAGTGTAATCGATCATTTCGCCTTATCAGTGCTACTTCATAGCAGGAATACTGTGTACTTACTTTCCCTACTCAAGACTAGCCTTGCGCTCTGGCGTGTGATGCCACCGGGTGGCGCTGCAGGCACCTGACGCGGTGACAAAAGTATGTAAGAGGAGCAGGCACGGACGGAAAATCACCCTAGCGAAGATATGGGCTGCAAATTGGGAAATCCATTGAGATAAAGCTACTTTGACAAAGGGCACAATATTATGTCGCAGAGCTTGCCAACAAGTATTTCGAAAACGGTGGAGCGGGTCGAATGTCCTCGTGCTACTGTCGTGAGCATCTATGGGAAGAGATAGGAGGACAGTGAAACTACCACTAGGCGCTAAATGGTTGGATGTTCACGACTGTTCACAGATCTTGTGGTTCGGAAGCTTGTTTGCTGTGTGAAGTAGGATGGGTGGCGATCTGTGTTATCTTTGCCGAAATAACACATTGCTGGTGCACGCACACCGTTCATCGTACATTGTTGAACATTGAACTCCGCAACGTACCATCCCTACGTGTTCACATGTTGACCAAACTACATCGTCAATAACGATTTTAGAGGGCATGGGACCATGGGATACGACCGTTGTTCAATACAAACGTGTTGATTCTTCGGGCAAATCACATTTTTGCTGCTCTATGTCGATGGAGGATATAAGATGAACATCAACAAAAGAAAAACGAGGATAATGGAATGTAGTCAAATTAAATCGGGTGATGCTGAGGGGATTAGATTAGGAAATGAGACACTTAAAGTAGTAAAGGAGTTTTGCTATTTAGGGAGTAAAATAACTGATGATGGTCGAAGTAGAGAGGATATAAAATGTAGACTGGCAATGGCAAGGAAATCGTTTCTGAAGAAGAGAAATTTGTTAACATCGAGTATAGATTTAAGTGTCAGGAAGTCGTTTCGGAAAGTATTTGTATGGAGTGTAGCCATGTATGGAAGTGAAACATGGACGATAACCAGTTTGGACAAGAAGAGAATAGAAGCTTTCGAAATGTGGTGCTACAGAAGAATGCTGAAGATAAGGTGGGTAGATCACGTAACTAATGAGGAGGTATTGAACAGGATTGGGGAGAAGAGAAGTTTGTGGCACAACTTGACTAGAAGAAGGGATCGGTTGGTAGGACATGTTTTGAGGCATCAAGGGATCACAAATTTAGCATTGGAGGGAAGCGTGGAGGGTAAAAATCGTAGAGGGAGACCAAGAGATCAATACACTAAGCAGATTCAGAAGGATGTAGGTTGCAGTAGGTACTGGGAGATGAAGAAGCTTGCACAGGATAGAGTAGCATGGAGAGCTGCATAAAACCAGTCTCAGGACTGAAGACCACAACAACAACAACATGTCGATGGTAATCTCCAGAAACACCTACATCGAGATGAACGGTGTCTCGAAGCGTGCACCACGCCGCGGACGCAGGGTGGTGGGTGTGGTGTTATGCTACGAGGGACACACTTGCTCTTGCATGGGATCTGTGGTAGTTGTCAAAGACGTGCATCCGTTCATGCGTGATGTGTTCCCTGACGGCGATGCCATCTTTCAGTAGTAGAGTTGTCCGTGTCGGAGTCCGACAGTGGTTTGATGAGCTTTATAGTGAACTCACATTGATGTCTCGGCGACGAAATTCGCCTGATGTAAATGCTATGGAACCCATCTTGATCGATTCTAGGCGTCGTCACCGCGTACGTAGACCATCGGCGCATTATTTACTCTACATACATGACCTGTCCCCCCATGAACCATGGACCTTGCCGTTGGTGGGGTGGCTTGCGTGCCTCAGCGATAAAGATGGGCGTACCGTAGGTGCAACCACAGCGGAGGGGTATCTGTTGCGAGGCCAGACAAAGGTGTGGTTCCTGAAGAGTGGCAGCAGTCTTTTCAAAAGTTGCAGGGGTAACAGTCTGGATGATTGACTGATCTGGCCTTGTAACACTAACCAAAACGGTTTTGCTGTGCTGTTACTGTGAACGGCTGAAAACAAGGGGAAACTACAGCCGTAATTTTTCCCGAGGGCATGCAGCTTTACTGTATGGTTAAATGATGATGGCGTCCTCTTGGGTAAAATATTCCGGAAGTAAAATAGTCCCCCATTCGGATCTGCGGGCGGGGACTACTCAAGGGAACGTCGTTATCAGGAGAAAGAAATCTGGCGTTTTACGGATCGGAGCGTGGAATGTCAGATCCCTTTCTCGGGCAGGTAGGTTAGAAAATTTAAAAAAAGAAATGGATAGGTTAAAGTTAGATATAGTGGGAATTAGTGAAGTTAGATGGCAGGAGGAACAAGACTTTTGGTCAGGTGAATACAGGGTTATAAATACAAAATCAAATAGGGGTAGTGCAAGGGTAGGTTTAATAATGAATAAAAAAATAGGAGTGATGGTAAGCTAGTACAAACGCATTACTGTGACCAAGATAGACACGAAGTCAATGCCTACTACAGTAGTACAAGTTTATTTGCCAACTAGCTCTGCAGATGATGAAGAAATTGATGAAATGTATGATGAGATAAAAGAAATTACTCAGGTATTGAAGGGAGACGAAAATTTAATAATCGTGGGAGACTGGAATTCGAAAGTAGGAAAAGGGAGAGAAGGAAACATAGTAGGTGAATATGGATTGGGGGTAAGAAATGAATGAGGAAGCCATCTCGTAGAATTTTGCACAGAGCATAACTTAATCATAGCTAACACTTGGTTCAAGAATCATGAAAGAAGGCTGTATACATGGAAGAATCTTGGAGATACTAGAATATCACATAGATTATGTAATGGTAAGACAGGGATTTAGGAACCAAATTTTAAATTGTAAGACATTACCAGGGGCAGATGTGGACTCTGACCACAATGTATTGGTTGTGAATTGCAGATTAAAGCTGAAGAAACTGCAAAAAGTTGGGAATTTAAGGAGATGGGACCTAGATAAACTGACTAAATCAGAGGTTGCACAGAGTTTCAGGGAGAGCATAAGGCAACAATTGACAGGAATGGGGGAAATAAATACAGTAGAAGGAGAATGGGTAGCTCTGAGGTATGAAGTAGTGACGGCAGCAAAGTAGGTAAAAAGACGAGGGGTAGTAGAAACACTTGGGTAACAGAAGAAATACTGAATTTAATTGATGAAAGGGGAAAATATAGAAATGTAGTAAATGAAGCAGTCAAGAAGGAATAAAAACGTCTCAAAAACAAGATCGACAGGAAGTTCAAAATGGCTAAGCAGGGATGGCTAGAGGACAAGTGTAAGGATGTAGAGGCTTATCTCACTAGGGCTAAGATAGATACTGCCTACAGGAAAATTAAAGAGACCTTTGGACAAAAGAGAGCCATTTGTATGAGCTGAGATGGAAACCCAGTTCTAAGCAAAGACGGGGAAAGCAGAAAGGTGGAAGGAGTATATAGAGGGTCTATACAAGGGGGATGTACTTGAGGACAATATTATGGAAATGGAAGAGGATGTAGATGAAGATGAAATGGGAGATACGATACTGCGTGAAGAGTTTGACAGAGCACTGAAAGACCTGAGTCTATGTAGACTGGCAATGGCAAAGAAAGTTTTTCTGAAGAAGAGAAATTTGTTAACATCGAGTATAGATTTAAGTGTCAGGAAGTCTTTCCTGAAAGTATTTGTATGGAGTGTAGCCATTTATGGAAGTGAAACATGGACCATATCTAGTTTGGACATAAAGAGAATAGATGCTTTCCAAATGTGATGCTACAGAAGAATGCTGAAGATTAGATTGGTAGATCACAGAACTAATGAGGAGGTATTGAATAGAATTGGGAAGAAGAGGAGTTTCTGGTACAACTTGACTAGAAGAAGGGATCGGTTGGTAGGACATGTTCTGAGGCATCACGGGATCATCAATTATTGGAGGGCAGTGTGGAGCGTAAAAATCGTAGAGGGAGGCCAAGAGATGACTACAAAAAACAGATTCAGAAGAATGTAGTTTACAGCAAATACTGGGAGGTGAAGAAGCTTGCACAGGATAGAGTAGCATTGAATGCTGCATCAAACCAGTCTCAGGACTGAAGACCACAACAACAACAACAACAACAACAACAACATGACCTGTGCGCCATCTACCTTAAATAACCTACCAGACTTTGGATCCCTAATCAGCAGAACAAGTGGTGCGTTTCATTCCAAAGAGGGAGAAACAAGTTATTAAGAAGGTGGTCATAATATTTTGGTCTTTCACTGTATGTCTATCGGTTTGATGGAACTTCCCACACTGTTTGTAGGCACATGGATGTGAAGAAAGCGTGCTTGGAGCTCCCGTGCATTCCATTGTTTTGCTTTACACTCGCGAATGGGTAATAGCAGAGCCCCTGCACGCCGTAATAGCGCGACGCGCCTTCTGGTCTGCGCCTTGCAATATCGTAAATTCCACCCTGTTGGTAATACAGAAGGTTCCTTCTTATTCGCGTATCTCACATAAAACCACCTCAGCACTAAAAAAGTGTGAAACTGTTAGGTGGTCCATTGTACACAGAATCTTCCTGCGATGCTACGAAAAATCGCAGGGACTACCTGTTAGGCAGAAATGATACCATAAATTTAAGCAATGGAAAATAACCGTGGCCTTCCGGGTGTTCTGTCGAGTTGTTGCCTCCATTTTAAGCACAATATTTCGACGACAGATCAAGTCATCATTTTTAGATGCTGCAGGTTTTGCTGTTACGTTTACTCACTGTCTGGACTATAACCAGACAGCACTAAATTGGTGGTCTCGCTCCACTGTTTATATCCGTACTCGACTAACGACGCCCACCATACCCTTCGACGTTCTTTATTAGAGCGTTTCACAGCAGTTGTGGACGGGATGAACGACGAGATTTTAGTAAACTGCAAGTTGGATCGCAATTGATATTTAAATTGAAATCTCCATCCCAGTTTATTAGGTTTTCTGATAGCTTTTATTCGACAGACTCCTTAATTACTCCGACCCAGAAACTTGGCGTTTGCACAACAATACTGGTCTCTTCGTATTTCATTTTATGATTACGTTCGAGGCAGTGCTCAGCGACTGCCGATATGCATGTCCGTTTTAGTTGGATGTGTCGCTGACGTACTTTGCATTTCTTTTCGACTGTTCTAATAGTCTGCCTTACGTAAGAATAGAAGCGAGGAACATCAATAACACACGACTGAGGCTGTACAGCAAATCAGCTGTCGCAGAGCTCTAATGTAATCATGAAATGAAATACCTTGAGGCAGTTATCGCTGTGCAAACGCAAGGTGTCTGACACACAGTAAACCTAATAACGAGCGACCCAAGTTTGTGTGCATATCGCTTGCAGTCAACAAATGGCTCTGAGCACTATGGGACTCAACATCTGAGGTCATCAGTCCCCTAGAACTTAGAACTATTTAAACCTGACTAACCGAAGGACATCACAAACTTCCATGCTCGAGGCAGGATTCGAACCTGCGACCGCAGCAGTCGCGCGGCTCCAGACTGAAGCGCCTAGAACCAATCGGCCACTCCGGCCGGCTTGCAGTTAACATATTAACATCTTGATGGCCTCCATTTCACCACAGCACGAAAACGTTTATTGAAGTTATGGTTTCACGGAATGTCAGTGCGAGCTCTGAAAAACGATCATCAAAGGGTATAATGGGCGTCCGAAAATGATCTCGACTGAAGGTAAGTGCACGAGACTAATGATCTCCATCTGGTTAGAGTCAGATTCCGTATCTTTAGGCATATCATTTCTATAATGAGTCCCTCTTTACATCTTTGGACTTAAGCAGGATTATGAATCTTTCCAACACCATCCAGCTCTCGAAACACATTCACACCCGGAAGTAAATATCTTCTATCCTACAATTTACCTTAAATTCTTAGTTGGTTGAATCCCTGCATGCTTATGGATGGATGCACTTATGGATGATACTTACGTTGCAAATAATCACTCATAGCTTATCACTGCGTCTCGTGACATACTTCAGTGAATATACTCCCATTGTTGTTCGGTGTTCCTTCACGAAATCTTTCAACCAGGCTATGATGTAAGCAAGACCCAACTATACGGTTAATCGTCTGTATACTGGAATTAGCCTTAACCTTCATCAATCCTCGTTCTTCGATACCCATGAATAGCTACAAGTGCTCAACGTCCTGCTAAGGTATTTCAAACAAAACTGACAATAACCGATCGAAAAATAAATTTCATACCGCCAACATTCCTAAGACTTCGTTCAAAACGCAGAACATGATTCTATGCTGAATAGCCGACGCTGAAGACCTATGGCGTAATGAGTGGCTTCAAGGATTCATTGAGCATTGTCATTACTACTAGAGTCAAGAGACACTTCATGTTGATTTGACACGCACAGAATGCTTCAAAACCTTAACGGGAAACGGAGATAGAAGTAAAACTAAAGGAAACATGAAAGTACCGCATCAAATTTTACGAACACGGGAAGGACAAAAATTACTTCTCAAAATTAGCTTGTAAATTGAATGGTAGAAGAGATATGGGAAGACTAAGAGGAGAGGAGCAGAGAATTGACGAAGACGGAACAAGTTCTAAGTGTAGAAGGAGAATGAAGAAGAGGACGGAGAATAGCACGTTAAAGCGAAACTGGACATTAGAAACTTATTACATCTACCAAAGGCGACTTAGTAAGCCTCCTGTCGTAAAAGAAAACCCGATAGAAATGCACTACATTGAAATGAAAGGGAAACAAAACAACACACCACACAGCTTTAATGACAACTGCCACTTCACTGTGAAGGGGCATGGGCTATGCTGAGTTTTTAAACAAATCCTAAATAATACAGAATATTTAGTTGTCGCGACAGTGAAATTATTGACTGGTGGTTTCTACGAACCTCTGCAGACGTTCTTGCTGCAGCAGGCTGAGGCAGTTTCGTCCCGGACTGCCTCATTAACACACTAGCTGCGTGGAGACCCAGCTTCTCTTCAAACGCACTGACGCCGCTTTAATTAGCGTAATTACTCTTATTTCGATAATTACGCCGCCTGTTGCGCAAGGTTCTCTTCCGCAAGTTGTGTCACCGTCAATGCACTGCTCCTTTGACCAGTTCCCCACCAACGCGTACAAACTCAAAAACCTTTCGCGGAACATGGAAACCAATCTCGTTTATCGCTGTTTATCAGGGACGCGGAGTTTCTACGGACAGCAACGTATTGACTTTGCAGTACAAATATTGACGTTTCCTTGCTCATTTCATCACATCTGTAAACAGTCGTTGGTGTATTGCTTACGTACGCGACTGAATGAATACGTCCAAACTGTTGTACTAAGTTGCGTATGTGTGTAATATGCTTCTTACATTTGCTAAAAGCATAACCATTCATTCTGTGATACGAATAGTTGATTTTACTGCTAATTAAAGTAGGTCCAGAAGCAAGTCCGTAGCATAGTCTACGGGAAAGAGGTCTTAAGACATACAAATGTTTAGAAATATCTCATGAACCAAATGAGACAGCAAAGGCTCTTATATACATATATACTGCAAATGTTCTGTGAGATATTTTATGGTTTCTTAACTTGAAAAACAAAATGAGAAATATAAAAAAGCTTCAGGAGACGTGATTGCTAATTATAATTTTGTTCATGATAATTTTGACTCTGGAAATTTCTATTTCTCTATTTCGTATCACACTCTATCGCACCGATACTTGTGTGGTTTCACACATATATATTTTTTACTACTTTGTCCTCGATTAAATTTACAAACTGTAAGGAGTCTACTAAAACGGTAGCCGAGTTTTGGAAAACAAGTCCCAGTTACTGATTGAAGACCAAAATTCTCATTCAGTTTTGTTTTCGTCTTGTATCTGATGGAGAAACTTAGAAGATAATCAAAGCATTTTAAAATACGGGGAAATGAATAGGCCGGGCTGACTGATTTTATAAGGTCGAAATAGTCATTCAGATTATTTCCCCCGGAACTGATGAAAAGGATGTTGCACCCCTTCTTAGTCTACCGTCTCCATACATAACATTACATTGTGGTCTCATACACGGTACAGCTGCCTGTAACGTAAAGGCAGGCGAGAATTTCAACTTCTGCACGGTTCTTGGTGTATGACTGGGGTGGTTCACTCCCCCACAACACCATATTCCTAGATTTTTTTTCCTTTGTTGCATCTGTCTCCTTTGTCAAATTCTTCATCTCAGAGCACTAATTGGAGCCAACGTTTCCAATTATTTGTAGCGTATATTCCAATCTCTGTCACCTACAGTTGGGATATTCACTGCAGCTCCCTTAAGGTAAATGCGGGTTTTTTCCTGCTGTCACAATACATTTCCTATTCGCCTGTCTTCCTTTATGTCAGTCATCGCCACATGTTCTCACCGACTGTGTGGGGAAACATTTTTATTTCTTGTCTTGCCAGTCTATCCAATTTTCAACGTACTCCTATGACACTACTATTCAAACGCTCCACTTTTCTTCTTTTCCGAATCCCTCACTTCCACTTCCCAGACTATGATTTACTTCCAGTCTTATGATTCCGTACGTATGGTACACTTTACACTTAGATTGATAGAAACTTCTTTCTTAAATTAAGGCCGGTGGTTTACACTATTAGCCTTTCACCATAAATGCCGACTTTCGCTATACTAGTTTACGTTTTCTGTTCTCCTTGCTTCATGTGTCAGTTTGCTTTCAAGGCAACAGAAGTCCAATACTTCGTCTATTTCATTGTCCTCAATTTTAATTTTAAGTTTCCTGCTTATCTCATTTCTGCTACGATTCATTATTTTCTTCTTTCTCTGATTTAGTCTGTCAGTATTCTACTCTGCTCTGTAGACTCTTCGTAACATTTCACTAATGCTGCATTTATTCACATACGCTGAGGATAGCAATACTCTACCGAATTTTATCATTAATATTTTATCACACTGAATTTTAATGTTACTCCAGGACCTTTCAAAACAATAGGACAGTATCTTTTCGTACTTCAAAAAAAAAAAAAAAAAATGGTTCAAATGGCTCTGAGCACTATGGGAATTAACATCTATGGTCATCAGTCCCCTAGAACTTAGAACTACTTAAACCTAACTAACCTAAGGACAGCACACAATACCCAGCCATCACGAGGCAGAGAAAATCCCTGACCCCGCCGGGAATCGAACCCGGGAACCCGGGCGTGGGAAGCGAGAACGCTACCGCACGACCACGAGATGCGGGCTTTCGTACTTCATCTGCCACCATACTGAACATATACCAAAACTACTACTTAATTCAACAGGAAGTCACTTTTGCTGTTAACTATTTTTATGTCTCTTTACGCGTAGTACCGTACTCAAGAATGAAATTTTCACCTTGCAGTGGGGTGTGTCCTGATACGGAACTTCGCCGCAGATTAAAATTGTGTGTTAGACCGGTGTTCGAGGTCAAGGGTGGTACCCGGGACCTTTCATTTACAGGGGCAAGTGCTTTACAGTCTGAGCTACCAGAGTAAGACTCACGACCCGATCTCACAGATTTACTTCCGCCAGTACCTGATCTCTTACCAACCAAACTTCACAGAAGTTCTCTTGCAAAACTCGCAGCACTAGGACTCCGTGAAGAAAGTGTATTGGGGGCACAACGTGGGAATTTTCTCCGTTAAACAATCCCCCAAGCCATGTTTCCGCAATAGCTTTTCATCCAGGAGTCCCAATCCCGCCAACTTCGCAGGACGACTTCTGTGAAGCCTGGAAGGTAAGGGGTTGAGGAACTGATGGAAATAAAACTGTAAAGTGGGGGGGGGGGGGTTGGAGGACTGGGTTCTGAGTCGTGCTTTGGTAGCTCATTTGATGGAGCACTTGCCCGCGAAAGGCAAGGATCCCGGATTCGAGTCCCGTTCTGCCGCAGCGTTTTAATGTGACAGAAAGTTTGTAACCTGCATGGAAGGTTCGGTATTGCCCTTCTAACATCTTCCACACACCTTCCTTCTCTGTCAATTAGCTTTGTTCCTCACGTCTTCCATTCTCTGTCATTAACTTTCTAACTACCAGAGAAAAGGTGTTTTACTGAAAGATGAAGTTAAGCACACCCAAGAGAGATCTCAATAATGCAGTGTAAAGCCGTCCATACGCTGAATAATGTTCTCAATTCGTCGAGCTAGAGAGAGTCTACTAATTTTGCCAGCCTCTGTATATCCATCACGCGTTCAGCCCTATGAAGCAACATCTAAGGAGGCCTAAGTGTCTCCGTAAAGTCATTATGAAACAGTAGATGGAAAAGCAACACTCTATCATCGAAATGTTGAAGTAAATCCTGCGGTTCTAGTTCAAGGTAACTTGAATTAGTGGGCTGAAGCCATGGTACGAAAAACATTCCCAAAACATTACACCCTCCATGCAGTGTTAGTTAATTGCGTCAAAGTGCCGTCGGCAAATTGTACGAATTGACTCATTTGACAAAAGACAAAATCAGGACTCTTCGGACTACATTTCTTGTGCCGCTCAACTAATGTCCAAGTCTGTGTTTGTCTCACTGCAGGCGTTCTGCCTTATCATATCGCTGAAAGCCTTCGCAGTGTTCGTTCAGCCAGTGGCTCGGTTGAACCTGCCTTAACTGAATGCAGGAGGTAAACGCGTGGAAATTACTACAGTTTTTCGTTGTGTAAGTAAAAACCGCCTATTTCTTGCAGCGATGTATTTTGTTCATTCCAAACGCCTTTAGCTTTTATGGCATCTTCGGTGGAATCTAAATGATACGTTGTTGTTGTGATATGCGGTATTTGTTGATTATAAAACAGTAATCTTGTTTTGTACGTAAATAGTTGATTCCCTAAAGCTATTGAGCAGTATAGTCTTCCATAATTAATTGTAGATATTTTACCGAAGAGACTAAAATAAAGAATATGGAAACTGTGAAGAAAAAGTTCGTAACATGAACAGAAAGTGAAGTTATAGGGTGACCTCCAGCACGTGACCGGAAGAGAGGAAACTCAGTTGCCAGCTAAAAAAATCGAATAACTCTAAGTAATCATCTAGTTACGTAAAAAAGAAGACAAAAACTGTTTTGTAATATGTGAATGTTGCATATCAAAACAAAACTATCATTCTAGATTCCGTTGCTGATGTCTTAAAAGCGAAACGCGTCTGGAACTAATAAAATACGAGGGTTATTCGGAAAGAAAGGAGCGAACGGTCGCGAAATGGAAACCACAGTGAAAATCCGATGAAGTTTGGCACAGGTGTGTTGGGGATCGCCTCTAGTATGCCCGTCAATTACGTTACGTCGTTCTTTTTAGTTCTGAGCACACAGGAAGCACATAAAGGTATCTAGAACAACAGTGTCTCCCGCCATGTACGAGGGCCTGGTGAGAAATTTCGCCTGAAGCTATGCAGCCAACATCACATAACTGTCGTGTTACTTCTTCAAGACAATTCTCAAAAAAATGGTTCAAATGGCTCTGAGCACTATGGGACTCAACTGCTGTGGTCATAAGTCCCCTAGAACTTAGAACTACTTAAACCTAACTAACCTAAGGGCAGCACACAACACCCAGCCATCACGAGGCAGAGAAAATCCCTGACCCCGCCGGGAATCGAACCCGGGAACCCGGGCGTGGGAAGCGAGAACGCTACCGCACAAGACAATTCTCAGCCGCACTCTGCAGGTGCAATGAAGATGCTCCTGCATCCTTTTCAGATGGAAAGGTTTGATTACCCTGAATACAGCCCGTAATTTTCTCCCTCTGAGTTTCATCTCTGCTCACATGAACCGCTAGCTATGAAGACAACATTTTGACACAGACAACGAGCTGTAGGCCAGCGTAGAAAATGGCTCTGAGCACTGTGGGACTTAACATCTATGGTCATCAGTCCCCTAGAACTTAGAACTACTTAAACCTAACTAACCTAAGGACAGCACACAACACCCAGCCATCACGAGGCAGAGAAAATCCCTGACCCCGCCGGGAATCGAACCCGGGAACCCGGGCATGGGAAGCGAGAACGCTACCGCACGACCACGAGATGCGGGCGCCAGCGTAGAGAATTGGCAGAAAGCACTGGCGGCTGCCTTCTATAACGAGGGTATTGGGAAGTTGGTACAAGGCTACGACATACGTCTAAGTCGGATCGGCAACTATGGAGATACGTAGCTGGATGTTGTAGCTAACTATTGCAAATAAAACAGTTTTGACTTTCACTGTGGGTTCCATTTCGCGACCTATCGTTCCTTACTTTCCGAATAGCCCTCGTACATTGCTGCAAGAAAAAGGCTGTTCTTACTTACAAAACGGGTATTTCCGTGCTTGCCGCGGATGATGGCCACGCCAACGAACATGTTATTACAAGACTTTCTCATACAGCTCATGTAGCGTTAATAAGCAGCTGCAAAATCGAATTAATCAGAATGGTGCAAAGCTATTACAAACGAGCTGAGGAACCAGGACTAACTGATAACGAAGAAGAGACAGAATACCTGTCCTTAAGTAAGAAAAAAGTGATGTACCTTTGACTGTAAACGGATTCACTTTCAAGACTGTAGAATGCTTGAAATACTTAAGGATTGTTTTTGCTAACAACAATACAAGGGATATGCAAATAGATTCCCGTCTAGCAACAGCGAACAAAATAATTTTTAGTTTCATGAAACATCTGAAGAAAATATCAGCACTAACTTCAAAATCCGCTTGTATCAAACGACTAGTATACTGGTAGCATCGCACGGTCATATCAATGTTTCAAAAAAAAAAAAAAAAAAAAAAAAAAAAAATTAAGTAAAGCTGTTAATACTCCAGTGAAAAATACTAAGGAAGATTTTTGGACCTGTATACGATGAATATAACATGGACTGGGCAATAAGAAGAAATGGTGAATTAAGACAACTGTACAAACATCACAATATAGTGGAAGTGCTACAGAAGAGAATGTTGAATGTGACAGGCCATACAGCAAGAATGATGGGGAGTAGGCTACCAATGCTAACATTTTACAAAACAATAGATGCAACGAGATTGAGAGGAAGACCCACAATTAGGTGGCAAGGTAACATCTGGAAAGATACAGTTCGGATGAACTTCAACACGAAAAGGAGAAACAATGCACTAGACAGAGAGAAAAGGAAGAACCGCGAAGAACCAGCGTATGGTCGATGAGGCCCTTGCCACAAGTAAGGTACGTAAATTAACGTATTCTGAATCACATCGACTGACACTGCTCTCCAAAAATGGCTCTGAGCACTATGGTACTTAACATCTATGGTCATCAGTCCCCTAGAACTTAAACCTAACTAACCTAAGGACATCACACAACACCCAGTCATCACGAGGCAGAGAAAATCCCTGACACCGCCGCGAATCGAACCCGGAAACCCGGGCGCGGGATGCGAGAACGCTACCGCACGACCACGAGCTGCGGACCACACTGCTCTCCGATCCTTGTCGGTTAACATCTGTTTATAACCCGTGCCCTTACATCTGTTACGTGGCTGCTAGGGGTACATCGTTCCTTATTAACATGTTGAACAGATCACGTTCATACATTAAGAGTGAACTTCTTTCACGGCGTGGTTATGGGTGCATTGAATCACGACAGGTCCTATCGGTCGTGTCGACCCATTACACTCCACTAAGAGGATATAGTCGCAAAGGCACCAACATCTCATTTCATTACTATGGCTTCCTTCGTCGGTGGACGGTCACATGATTAGCTGATCTACACAGTCTGCCGCACACCAAAGCGTCCAGTGTAATTATTATTCATGTTTCTGGGAGCTTGTTTTGATAGAACATTTACGTTTGCTGATTTTCATCAATTTGTTGCTATATCTATCTCATTCCATACTCTTTATTAATTTATCGTCCTGTCTTGACAAATTGTAGCTGTTTCTTTTTAACCAACATTGCTTGATGATATGATTACTGCAAAGTCGTTCAGCTTCTCCTCCCACTGTTCGGACTCGTGCTCTTTTAGCATATTGTCAGTTAGTCAACATAAATATTGAAAAGCATTAATGACCACATCTCCCTTGTCTGACACTGCTTCCAACATTCGCCTTATCTGATTCCTCATTGTTAACTCTTACTGCCACTTTGTGTTGCCTGCATTTATTTTATCATTCTTTTCTTCCAGTCTACACCATCTGCCGAAGCCTGCTTGTAATCAAGGATAAAATACAGATCCATATTAACTTCTAGCACTCTTACTGTAGTTATACGTATCTTGACACATCAAATCGAACATCGTGTTCACGTTGGAGAATCGTACAAACAACTGTCATTTGACTATCGGTTAGACTCCCGTATTGAAGAGATAGTAATAAGCTTACCTGACCCAGAGAAACAACTGATAGAAAATAAATCACCAGGTCCATATGAAATCCCAGTTGGATTTCACAAAGAGTACTCTACGGCACTGGCCCCTTACCTAGCTTGCATTTATCGTTAATCTCTGGTTCAGCACAAAGGCCCAAGCAACTGGAAAAAAGCGCAGGCAACTCCATTGTCTAATAAGGGTAAAAGAGCAGACGAGCAAATCTACAGATCCATATCACTAACTTCTGTTTGCTACAGTTTCCTTGAACATATTCTCAGATCGAATATTATAAACTTTCTTGAGACTGAGAAGCTCATGTCCAAGAATCAGCATGGTTTTAGAAAGCATTGCTCGTGCTCTTTTCTCTGCGAACTATGGATGAAGGGGAAGAGGCAGACTCTGCATTTCTAGATTTCCGGAAAGCATCTGACATGATGCCCCAATGGAAGCTTTTAACAAAGTGCGAATGTATAGAATAAGTTCACAGATACGTGAGTGGCTCGAAGACTACTTAAATAACAGAACCAGTATGTTGACCTCGACGGCGAGTGTTCACCAGAGACAAGAGTATCACTACCTGTGGCCCAGGAAAATGTGATCGGACAGTTGTTGTTCCTATATACATCAATGATTTGGCGGAAAAGGTGGGCAGCAATCTGCGGTTGTTCGCTGATCATACCGTGGTGTACGATAATGTGTCGAATGGTCCTTAGGTGCAGAGCCGAATGGAGGGTCTGAATCAGAGGCTCAGGCGGTTCTGTGGCCGTGTAGGCTGCAAATTCCTTGACTTGCGCCATCGGATGGTGGGTTTCCGGGTTCCACTTAATAGGTCAGGAGTCCACTACACACAGGAGGCGGCTACGCGGGTAGCGTTGGCTGTGTGGAACGGACTGGGCGGTTTTTTGGGTTAGAGGGTCTCAGAAGCCACAGAAGGGCGTCCGTCAGAAAGTGGACAAGTAAAACACAGTAAGGTAGTTGTAGAAACGATTGGTTCAAAAATGGCCCCGAGCACTATGGGACTTAACATCTGTGGTCATCAGTCCCCTAGAACTTAGAACTACTTAAACCTAACTAACGTAAGGACATCACACACACCAATGCCCGAGGCAGGATTCGAACCTGCGACCGTAGCAGTAAACGATTGGTATTTTAGCTGTAAATTGTCGTAGCTATGTTGGGAAAGAGCCAGAGCGCCAAGCCCTAATAGAAAGGACTGAAGCACAAGTAGTTGTAGGTACAGAGAGATGGCTAAAGCCGGAAATAAGTTCAGCCGAAATTTTTTCAAACGATCTAACAGTGTTCAGAAATGATAGATTAAATACAGTTGGTGGCGGAATATTTATTGCTGTCAGAGGTAGTTTGCCTTGTAGCGAAATTGAAGTACATAGTTCATGTGAAATAGTATGGGTAGAGGTTATACCCGACAATCGGACTAAACTATTAATAGGATCGTTTTACCGACACCCCGACTCAGAAGCCATAGTTGCTGAACAGTTCAAAGAAAACTTGAGTCTCATTTCAGATAAGTACACCGCTCATACAATTATAGTCGGTGGTGACTTCAATCTACCCTCGATATGCTAGAAAAATTATACGTTTATAGCCGGCGGCAGGCATAAATCATCGTCCGAAATTGTACTGAATGCTCTCTCAGAAAATTATTTTGAACAATTAGTTCATGAACCCACTCGAGGCGTAAATGGTTGCGAAAGCATAGTTGCCTTTTTAGCAACAAATAATCCTCGACAAATAGTCAGTGTTGTGACGAATACAGGGATTAGTGACCACAAGACAGTTGCTGCTAGGCTGAATACCGTAACACCTACAACTACCAAAAAGAAATGCAAAGTATAACTATTTAAAAAAGCTGACAAAATGCTCTTAACGCCTTTTTAAGAGACAATCTTCACTCCTTCCGATCTGATCATGTGAGTGTAGAAAAGTTGTGGAACGTTTTTAAAGAGATAGTGTCAACATCAAATTGAGAGATATATACCACATAAATTAACAAGTGATGGTACTGATCCCCGTGGTACACAAAACAGGTCAGATCGTTGCTGCAGAAGCAACGAATAAAGCATGCCAAATTTAAAAGAGCGCTAAATCCCCAAGATTGACAAAAAGTGTTACAGAAGTTCAAAATATGGCACGTACTTCAATGCGAGATGCTTTTAATAATTTCCACAATGAAATTCTGTCTCAAAATCAGGCAGAAAACAAAGAGATTCTGATCATACATAAAGCACACCAGTGGCGAGAGACAATCAATACCTTCACAGGGCGATAACAACGGTGAAGTCACTGATGACAGTGCCACTAAAGCAGAATTATTAAACACGGTTTTCCGAAACTCCTTCACCAAAGAAGAGGAAGTAAATATTCCTGATTTCCAATCAAGAACAACTGGCAAGATGAGAAACATAGAGGTAGATATCCTCGGTGTGACAAAAAAATGGTTCAAATGGCTCTGAGCACTATGGAACTTAACATCTGAGGTCATCAGTCCCCTAGAACTTAGAACTACTTAAACCGAACTAACCTAAGGACATCACACACATCCATGCCCGAGGCAGGATTCGAACCTGCGACCGTAGCGGTCGCGCGGTTCCAGACAGAAGCGCCTAGAACCGCTCGGCCACTCCGGCCGGCTCGGTGTAACAAAGCAGCTTAAATCACTTAACAAAGACAAGGTCTCCGGTCCAGATTGTATACAAGTCAGGATCCTCTCAGAGTATGCTGATAAAATAGCTCCATATTTAGCAGTTATATACAACCACTCGCTCACAGGAAGATACGTACCTAAAGACTGGAAAATTTCTCAAGTCACAACAATATCCAAAATTAGAAGTAGGAGTAATCCGCTGAATTACAGGTCTATATCACTAACATCGATTTGCAGTAGTGTTTTAGAACATATACTGTGTTCGAACACTATGAAGTACCTCGAAGAAAACGATTTATTGACATATAGTCAGCACGGAATGAGAAAATTTCGTTCTTGCGAAACACAACTAGCTCTTTATACTCATGAATTAGTAAGTGCTATTGACAGGGGATGTCAAATTGATTCCATATCTTTTGATTTCCAGAAGTCTTTCGACACCGTTCCTCACAAGCGTCTTCTAATCAAACTTCGTGACTAGGGAGTATCGCCTCAGTTGTGCAACTGGATTCGTTATTTGCTGTCACAAAAGTCACAGTTCGTAGTAATAGACGGAAAGTCATCGAGTAAAACAGAAGTAATAACCGGTGTTCACCAAGGAAGTGTTATAAGCCCTCTATTGTTCCTGACCTATATTAATGACATATGAGACAACCTGAGAAGCCGTCTTAGATTGTTTGCAGATGTTTCTGTCATTTACCGTCTTGTAAAGTCATCAGATGATCAAAACGACTTGCAAAATGATTTAGAGAAGATATCTGTATGGTGCGAAAAGTTGCAATCGACCCTGAATAAAGAAAAGTGCTAAGTTTTTCACATGAGTACTAAAAGAAATCAGCTAATTTTCGATTACGCGATAAGTGACACAAATCTGAGGGCTGTAAATTCAACTAAATACTTAAGAATTACAATTACAAATGACCTAAATTGGAAGGATCACACAGATAATATTGCGGGCAGAGCAAACCAAAGACTACGATTCATTGGCAGAACACTTAGAAGGTGCAACAGGT
The DNA here is from genome assembly GCF_023898315.1 of Schistocerca nitens. Classification (NCBI taxonomy): domain Eukaryota; kingdom Metazoa; phylum Arthropoda; class Insecta; order Orthoptera; family Acrididae; genus Schistocerca; species Schistocerca nitens. The sequence goes on along the minus strand of NC_064617.1, from coordinate 417,409,208 downwards.
CTACCAAAGAGACGTCTTACACTACGCTTGCCCGCCCTATTCTGGAGTACTGCTGTGCGGTGTGGGATCCGCATCAGGTGGGACTGACGGATGACATCGAAATTTCATGCACCAGCTTTCTCCGCCGATTGCGAAAACATTCTGTTGGCACCCACCTGCATGAGAAATTAGGGCTCGCACGGAAATATTTTAAGTGCCCGTTTTTCCCGCGTGCCGTTCGAGAGTGGAACGGTAGAGGGACAGCATTAAGGTGGTTCATTGAACCCTCTGCCAGGCACTTTATTGTGAATAGCAGAGTAATCATGTAGATGTGTCGAATCACAGAGACTGTGAGAAGATGAAAGATGACGTAGACAAAATTTTCAGTTGGTTTGATGAAAGCTAGCTAGTCCTAAATGTGCAAAAATGCAAGTTAGTGAGGATGCCTAGGTAGATCAAACCTTTAATGTTCGGATACAGTATTACTACTGCCCTTCCTGAAACAGCCACGAATATGACGAGCTACAGACGCGAAATTTAACTGACTGGAAGAAGATGCTGTGATATGCAAATCATTAGCTTTTCAGAGCATTCACACAAGGTTGGCGCCGGTGGTGGCACCTCCAGCGTGCTGACATGAGGAAAATTTCCAACCAATGTCTCATACGCAAACAGCAGTTGACCGGCGTTGCCTGGTGAAACGTTGTTGTGATGTGATGTGAGGAGAAAAGCGTACCATCACGTTTCCGACTTTGGTAAAGGTCGGATTGTAGCCTATTGCCATTGCGGTTTATCTTATCGCGACATGGCAGCTCGCGTTGGTCGAGATCCAATGACTGTTAGCAGAATATGGAATCGGTGGGTTCAGGAGGGTAATACGGAACGCCGTGCTGGAACACAACGGCCTCGTATCACTAACAGTCGAGATGACAGGCATCTTATACTCATGGCTTTAACGGATCGTGCAGCCACGTCTCGATCCCTGAGTCAACAGATGGGGACGTTTGCAAGACAACAAACATCTGCACGAACAGTTCCACGACGGTTGCAGCAGCATGGAATATCAGCTCGGAGACCATGGCTGCGGTTACCCTTGACGCTGCGTCACAGACAGGAGCGCCAGCGATGGTGTACTCAACGACGAACCTGGATGCACGAATGGCAAAACGTAATTTTTTTGATTGAATGCAGGTTCAGTTTACAGCATCATGATGGTCGCCTCCATGTGTAGGGTCATAGCGGTGAACGCACATTGGAAGCGTGTATTCGTCATCGCCATACTGGCGTATCACCCGGCGTGACGGTATGGGGTGCCATTGGTTACACGTCTCGGTCACCTCTTGTTCGCATTGACGGCACTTTGAATAGTGGACGTTCGATTTCAGTTGTGTTACGACCAGTGACTTTACCCTTCACTCGATCCCTGCGAAACCCTACATTTCAGCAGGATAATGCACGACCGCATGTTGCAGGTCCTGTACGGGCCTTTCTGGATACAGAAAATTTTCGACTGCTGCCCTGGCAGCACATTCTCCAGATCTCTCACCAATTGAAAACGTCTGGTCAAGGGTGGCCGAGCAACTGGCTCGTCACAATACGCCAGTCACTACTCTTGATGAACTGTGGTATCATGTTGAAGCTGCATGGCAGCTGTACCTGCACACGCCATCCAAGCTATGTTTGACTCATTGCCCAGGCGTATCAAGGCCGTTATTACGGCCAGATGTGGTTATTCTGGGTACTAATTTCCTAGGATCTATGCACCCAAATTGCGTGAAAATGTAATCACATGTTAGTTCTAGTATAATATATTTGTCCAATGAATACCCGTTTATCATCTGCATTTCCTCTTGGTGTAGCAATTTTAATGGCCAGTAGTGTATTTGCGAGGGCTGGATAACGACACGAGCACCTACTCTGATAAGCCATAAGCGCCGACCTAATATCAGTATTAACCACTCCAGTCTGTAGCAACCTGACCTGGTGAGGAATGACTGCTAGTCAGACACGAATCTAGAATCAGTGAGCGTGCAGTCCATGTATAGAGTGGTGAAGGCGCGCGATGTAACAGAATTGACCGAGGGCAGACTGTGATAGCCCACAGGTTTGGAACGATCACATCGGGAACTGCACGTCTTGTCGGGTGTTGGAGGCGTGCTGTGGCGAGTGTCTTCAACATGTGGCAAAACCAAGACGAAACCTCATGTAATTAAAACAATAAACTGGTAGCCAATACCGCAGGAATTCTTTTTATTCCATGTTTACCGGTTCCGGCGAAACCAAAGCCGCCACCATCGGATCTTATGACACATACAGGTTACAACATCAAGGCAGAGAATGGTGATATTAATAGTTGCCTATAACACGCAGGCCTTATTAAATTGTCGTAAGTAGCACGTAGGCGTTCTAACAATACCACCACTTGCAAAGTAGGTTAGAAATCAGATTAATAATGTTGCTCACGCAGCATATGTTCGCTTTATCGGGCAACAACAAAGTTATTGATTGTGGATGGTATCGTCAGAATGGAAGTAATGAAGTCACTGTAAAAAAGTCATTAATTTTTGCACTTATCTTGAATGGATTCCCACGTAGATTTCATCGAAGTAGTTATGGTTCATCTTGTTGATTCTAGGGTGATTCCACTTTGACTGCTAGAAGGTCCAGACCTGTATTTTAGCAATATTTGAAGACCTAACAAATGCGTTTTTCCGGAAATTCTTAATGATCAAACAATTCCAGATCAGAACAATGGCATGGTACAAATAATTTTTGACTTGTTGTTCACAATCCACATTTTTATTAAACTTCTTATAAATTCACATACACTACTTCTTAACTGTCACATCATGAAGAAAATAGTTTTGTATCAATCTTCATATATTTAATTTTCACTTTAACTAAACAAAAGACGAGTGTTCTCTTACAAAGCGAAATAACAGCTTAACTTCTGCAAAGTGAAACAAAGACTGCTCTGTGCGCATTCGCGCCAAAACGGTTACAAGTAAGTCAAAGATCATGACAGTCTCACAGAAATGAATACACACAAGAACCATATCACTCTAATATATCGATGCATCGGAATACCTATACATTAATGAAACAAAATGTTAATATGGTCACGAAAATATGTCTGTAACTTCGCAGAAAAGTAGTACGATATTAGTGGTATCGAGAACTGCGGTTGGAGTGCCGTAATGGTCACGTAAATAAAGAACCATTACAGCGTCCAAGTGTAATTGTCGTGGCGTTGGGCGGCCACCTCTCATAAACATGACGGACGTCGCAGCCTGGGTAGACTGGTGAAACAGGACAGTCGGCAAACTATGGTGAAACTATCATCATACTTCAATGTTGGGCAGAGTCCAAGAGTGTCTGAACACACAGTGTAGCGAACACTACTAACGAAGGTCCTCCGCAGCCGACGACCCATGAATGCGCCAGTGGTAGCACCTCGATATCTCGCAGCTATAACTGAAATGGGCACCTGATCATCGACACTAGATGTTGGCTCAGTGGCAGGGCGTTGCATGGTCTCATGAATCCCGATACCTTCATCATAATTCCGCTGTGCGGTGTGAATTCGTCGTCTTCCAGGGAAACAGTTCCTTCTCACCTGTACTGCGGGACGGAGACATGCTGCGGCTCCATTACGCCGTGGAGAACATTCGCGTGGGAATCCATAGGTCCAGCGGAGCTCGTGCAAAGCACCATGAGAGCCAAGGGGTATCGTACAATGGTGGCATACTACGCTTATATTCCTTCTTGACGATGATGTTTCCCGAGGTTATTTACATTTCTTCAAAAATATAATGGACAATATCACAAGGCCAGGAGCGTGACTCTGTGGTTCGAGGAACATGGTGGCGAGCTCCAATTGATGTGCTGGCCCCCTAGCTCGCCGTTTCTAAGCTCTATCAGACACCTGCGGGATGTGACTGAACGCGGCGCCAGAGCTAACCGCCCTCTCGCCGGAATTATGACTCGTGTGTGCACATGCGGTGCAAACTCTTTCCAGCGATCTACCGAGGCCTCAATGTTTCCACCAAGCGTTGCATCTGTTACCCGTGCCAAAGGTGGACTTACCGGATGTTAGGCAAGTGCTCATAATGTTCTGGCTGGTGTACATTAGTACGAGGCGATAGAGTAGCAGAAACAGTTACCTGATAATGAACCTACAATAAACATTTTAAACACCATACAACAATCAGTTGATCAGTACAAGAGACAGACATTGTCCTGCTTAACAGTGGAAAACTTGATGCATTACATATTTACCATGGGGCTACTAAATGCCAGTCTTCTAGTAAATAATTATCTCTGTAGGTACGATATGCATATGGAAATTATGAACGCTTGACCTTGTCTCATACTTCACAAGCTTCCATGTTTAGCAGCGACCATATACATATGTATGAGTCTTAGCTGCTTAGGGCCTTTATTCCCAGAGTAATTTACGCTCTTACAGGTCGTAAATCATTACAATAAATCGAATGAGCTTCGTACGGACACTGCACCAGAAACCATAAATCGGACAGTAAAGTTGGTAGCGGTCTTCCGCTGAGAGCATGATTTAGTACGCCATGAAGTCTGAAGTCCTACGTGATAGGTACGTTTAGCAGCCCTCCGGCCACGCACGGCAGGGACAGCCAAGTTCAGCATAAGCACTAAGCAGCGTCGTCAGGGTTGTCCAGAGCAGCACTTGTTCTGTCGACGATGGCGACGCATGAATCATACGCTGTCTGTATCTACACTAGTAACAAATCCGTAATACTGTCGTCTCTGTCTGTTCGAACACGCATATCTTAAAACACTAGACGAACATTCATGGCGTTTTCGCAGGTAACTTTATATAGCTTTGGGCACCATAGAGGTTTTACTACATCAAAATCATATCACATAAAAGAAAAGATATCGTGTTTTACACTTGTATCTAAAACCACCGTATCGGTCTGTTTCTGTTTCCAAAACCACGATAGGAATTTTCATGGGGGTTTACACTTGTAACTTGAGCATAACTTGGGGCACTATATAGGATTTATTTGATCAAAATTAGATCACATAGAAAAAACGATATCGCCAATGAAAATCTTATTCATACTAATATTGTAAATTTGAAAGTAACTCTGTCAGTCACATTTTCAGGAATAACTCATAGATCCGATTTCGATGATATTTGGTAGGCGATAGCGTGGACCCTGAGGAACTGAGGAAGAACACAGGCTAATTTAGGAAGTGTGTGGTACACTATACTTAAGGATTTAAAGAATATTAAAAATCTGCTGAAAACAGTCTCGATCGCGTTTTCAGATATTCATTCGTTTGTAGCCTGTTTCCGACCTTTCCTGAGACCATCGTCAGGTGTTTCCCCGCCATTATTGCTGCTAGTGGCGGTGAGAAGCCTGAAGATGGTCTCAGGAAGGTGCCTAAAGCGGTTGCTAACGATTAAAATCTGAAAACGCTATCGAGACTGTTTTTAATTGGTTTCTAGCATTTTTATTTCGAGCCCGTTTTCCTCCAATTTCAGAATGCTTTCGAAAATTTTAAAGAATATAGAGCGAATTATTAAAGAGTATGTGCTCTTTGACAAACCTATTTGTTCTTTTTCTCTTTGTCATTATCATATTTGAGAAAATGCACTTATTGTTTGGTATGTGGTACATGATTCAAAGTAATGAAAACAGTGCTTATACGATCCTGAGCGTCTGTTACTCCGAACTTCCACGCTATTTGCTTCATGATGTACAGCTTTGTAATGTATAGCAACTTCAATACCTAGCACAATTCATGGACGTGCGTTACAACCTATGTCCCTCTGCACGCACTTCTCGGCAGCGACATAGCGACATCATTGGAGGGGGGAGGGGGGGGGGAGAGTGGGCCGCACGTACGAGCGAATTTTCAGGAAGTCGACCGGACAAAACATGTTACGCTGGCGACTCGCTCACAGTGTGACCCAGTTTGGGAACGACCATGAGTTTCCTTCAGTCAACTTTTGGTGGCCCGCGGGCCTGATTCACACACCTAATTAACCTCACGGACCGTTTAATCACGTGAGTGACAGCAGTGCCCCTAGCGGGTAAAGTCAAAACTACAGCTCCCGTGACGTTAATATTTTTTTGGGGTAATTCATGATAATAAATGGCACTACTTATCGACCACACCACGCCAAAGAATTATGCCACGAAACACGCTTTCCTGAGAGTACATTTATTTTATGTTTACTGCTTTCTAACTAGCAAATTAGTAAGAGTTTTAATCTTACAATGAAAGCGGTGCTTCCCGTGCAACCGGGAGAAGAGCAGATTTTGGTTCTCACGCTGGTACGTGACGCTGGCTTCTGGGCCGGGCGAGAGATGTACTTGATTGACTATGCGTGCAACACGTTACACATACTCTATGAATCTGAAGAAATACTAATGAATATTAATCCACCTTGAACTTAAGAGTATAGCGAATTTCATGGATAACACAACGACACCGCTAAAATTTCAAATCATTAACTCCATTACTTTCGGAGATAAGAATTTTTACATAAAACACATAACTGTTCTGGCAATATCAAACCGAGTTACGGATTGTAATGTATTCATCTATAGTATCATCTGAAACTCCAGCCGAGAGTGTAAGTTCGTATAATGTAATTTTCTGGAATTTTTATTACTACAAATTTCTGACGTATATACGAATACTTTGGAATTTTTTTTATCGTGTTTTGGTTCTGTGAGTGTTACGGAGAGACAGAGGGTGAATGGAAGACATACGTGAAGTGAGAATGCGATATTTTACTAAAACTGTGTAAATGTATGCGTGAGAAAGTTGTGCAACAGGAGAATTTGCAACATTAATTTTATATGAAATTTATTTCTGGAAAAAAGTATGTTTTCATTAAATTAAATGTTTATTTTTGGAATAACGAGATGTCTGGTCTAAATTACTTGTGATAATCTGATTTGCAGACATCATACCACGAGTATAGAGGTGCTCGAAATGATCTGAGTGGCCACTTAATAGACTAGCCAATAGGAATTGAACGTTTCCCGCGCGTTTGAGTAGGGCTTTGTGCCTCAGATCTACAAGACTATGTAGTTGCACGGGGGTCGTCTTCTGTTAAAAAAAATATGTTAAACCTCGCTGATTCAATTTGTTCCAAATGAAGAAATTCGTGTGTTTCATCGGTGCTCGCATTGTTGACGAAAAGTGACTACAGTGTTGAGTATTTTGTGAAAGTTTGAGCATTGTGAGTGGTCTATTTTAGAAAGTATTCACGTGTTAACATTTCTAGTCGTTAATTAACTCCACCTGGCCTGTTTAGTGCCGATTACAAGACGTTATGGCGCGCACTTCTTTACAACAAGCTTACTGATTGACTGAATGAATTAACCTGCAAGTAGTTGTGGGTCATTGACCGTTTAGGGCGTTCAAAAAATCTGATCGGGCTAAATATCTTCTTGCTGCTTCCGGGTGTGAATCTGTAACAGACAGAGTCAGTAACATTGCATAACTGATTTTGGGACACTCAATAGGGACTTGGTAGCCATTTTCCTTATTTTGAAGACACTAAACCAAATTAAAGGAAATCTTAGACAATTTTTTTCAAACGAACGAAGCAAGGATCCCAAACGCTCGATAGTTAAACTAACTTTCAACTACTGCCCGTGCACTGAGGTTATGTGGTCTTTGCGTGGTAGGCAGTTAGTCGAATTTTCGTTGGCGGTGCTTTAACTAGTATCTACCAGCGCAGAGCGAAGGGGCAGACAACATAACACATGTTCAGGTATGTGGATTTATCGTTTAACAGATATGAGAGAGCAACCCGCTCTGCCGCACCATCTTGTGTTGTTTACATGTACTTAAGCATCATGAAAATTGATTTCTTTTTACTTACGACGCTTTTTAGAGCTTTCTTAGACACTTCTGCTGTAAGATTCTGCAATGCCGTTACTAAAGAAACAATGTTCACTGCATGTAAATGAATGTAAAAAACTGAAGACGGGATGCCAGACATAGAAAACCATAGGCTATGAAACCAACTGGTTGCATGACAACTGAAGAAAGTTTCACAAGCCAAGATCGCTAAAAAGAAAGGATTTCATTGGATGGACGATTTCGCCAGAGCTATGCTATTATCATCGGATCAAAGGCCTTAAAATACTAAAACATATTGTCTATGCGTTGTAACGTTTTAAACCACAGGATTCGATGATGCTGTTTTAGCGATCTTGGATGGTGAAGTTTTCTTTAGTTACAATATAGGCGCACTGTCTCCATGGCAATGTCAGAAATATGTAACAGTAATTTGATTGCATCCAATTGATTATAAATTGATTCAGGCTCGAGCTACCGCAGTTGACGGTTATGTGTGCATGAGGAGTGCTTGCTTATGTGTATGAATGTATTTGTGTGTGTGTGTGTGTGTGTGTGTGTGTGTGTTCGTTTGTTTTGCTGATGAAGGCTGTGGCAGAAAGCTTTACGTAAGTTCCTTTTAACTGTGGCTGTCTGCAACTTAACATGTCTTGTTTACGGTATGTAGCAGTCTGTCTTTCCCTATGTTGTTGATATTCCTACCAGCAGTTTCTACTGACTCAGTATAAGTTACCTTCAGTTACGACAATTGTAGTGTTCTACTGTGTCAACAAAGGACAATAATTACTTAATGACGTTAATATGAGAAAGAATAGGAAAACAAAATTAGACAGCCAGTGCCAGACAACAAACAATAACGAGTAACTTTGCGATTTTTGGCGACAGGCAGGTCGTTCAAATCCAGTACATTGAAAGGCAATTGAGCATGCGAATAGTAAGCAGAACTTCCACTGGTTTGCGTCATGAGCTGCAAACCCGAATGCCGGCTGAAATATCCGATGATGTGACCTGAGCGGAGTACTGTCCGAATGCCTCGGTGTCTGCCTCAAAAATGTCTTCGCGGACCACACTGAATGCAATAGCCGAACTGCCGGTTTCCCCACCCGTGGTACGCTGTTCGCGTGCTGGCTCCCTACTGGTCCACTCACTTGGGAAAACAGTGCGTCAGTGGCTGCCGTAGCAGCACCATTCGTCATACATGCAAAGCTGCGTAGAACGTTCCCTTACTTTTGACGTAGTTGAATGGACCTTGAGAAGAAAGGACGTTGTTATTCCTTCGGCAATGTTTTAGAAGTTACAGTAGATTATGTTTATTTGTTGGATTTCAGTTGAAATTTTCTGCGTAATTCTATCCAAACTCATAATTACAATGGTGATCTAGCATTAAATCTAAATCTGGGGCCCACGGTCTGAGGCGATACGAGAACGCCAAAATTTTAACATGAGTGTAATACAGTCTCAAGGTCACTGTCATTCCCTTTTAGATTACAGCTAGATAGAATAAGGAAACGATTAAGATTATGCTGATACTTGTTTTTATTATTGTTTCTGTGGTATTAATTCTGAAGGATGGTTTGATACAGCTCTCATTGCGCTTCTGTCTTGTGAAAGCCACTTCATAACAGCATAGCTGCTGCAGCTTTCATCCATCGTATCCTAACTGCTGCTTGGCTTGCCCTCTTTCTATGAGTACAATTTTTACCGCCATCACTTACCTCTATGACCAAATGAGCGGTTTCTATGTCTCAGGGAGTGGCCTGTCAGTTATTCGTCTCTTCACTTATGGTGTACCATAAATTCATTATCTTGTGCCGTGGCGGCAATAATGTTTACGTTAACAAAACCAGAACTGTTACCTAGGGAGTACCTATCGACGCTGTTTGGGACCCCTCTGACAGGGGGAAGAGTTTATGTGCGCGATCAATTTGCGAAAATGTGGTGACAGGAGGGGAGAGTGGGACTGACCATGCGTAGAAATTGTGCGTTGTCACTGTGTGGGACATTGGGCTTTTTAGGTGCTGTACAATGATGGTGGTGTCGCCATTTCATAATTTTCCATTATTATTGCGTATTGTTATTTGACCACGAAAGTGACAGCATATACAATGAGGCGACAAAAGCCAGCTGAGACCGATATGCACACATATGCAGATGGCAGCAGTATTGCGTAGACAGGGTACAACAGGGTGTTTAATGGATGGTTTTGTCGTTTGTACTGAGGTGATTTATGTGGACAGATTTCCGAAGTGATCATGGTAGGACGGTGCTAATTAACAGATTTTTAACGCGAAAAGATAGTTGGAGGTAGACGCATGGGAAATTCCATTTATGAAATCGTTATGGAACTGAATTTTCCGGCCTCGCGAGGTAGCCGCGTAGTTTCAGGCGTCTTGTCACAGTCCGCGCGGCTTCCCCCGTCGGAGGTTCCAGTCCTCCCTCGGGCGTGTGTGTGTCGTCCTTAGCGTAAATTGGTTTAAGCTATATTAAGTAGTGTGTACGCTTAGGAACCGATGACCTCTTTAGTTTGGTCCCATAAGTCCTTACCACAAATTTCCAAAATTTTCTCAGTTTTCGAAATCCGCAGTGAGAAAAGAGAGCAGAGAATACCACGTTTCAGGCGTTATTGCTCACCATGGACACCGCAGTGGCCGATGGCTTTCACTTAATGACAGAGCAGCAGCCTTTGCATACAGTTGTCAGAGGTAAAAGACAAACAAAACTGCGTGAAATAGCAGCATAAATGTATGTGGCACATACGACGGACGTATCCGTTAGGACAGTGCGGCGAAATCTGGCGGTAATGGGGTACAACAGCAGACGACGACGCGAGTGCCTTTGCTAATAACACCTCGCCTTCAGCGCCTCTTCTGCTATCGTTGCTGTATGGTTTGGACACCAGAAGACTGGGAAACCGTGGTCTGTTCAGAGGAGTCCATATTTCAGATCGTAAGAGCTGACGGTAGGGTTCGAGTGTGGTGCAGACCGTACGAAGCTACGGACCCAGGTTGTCAAGTAGGCACTGTGAAACCTGGTGGTGGCTTCATAAATGTGTGGCTGTGTTTACATGAAATGAATTGTGCCGATCATTGGCTGGAAATGCTTATGTCTGGATGCTTGCAGCCATTCACGTGCTTCTTGTTACCAAACAAGGAAGGAATTTTTGTGGATAACTGTGCACCATGTCACCAGGCCACCATCATTTCCGATTGCTACCCACATAGCCCGATGTGAATCCTATTGAACAATGGTTAAAATGGCTCTGAGCACTATGGGACTTAACATCTGTGGGCATCAGTCCCATAGAACTTAGAACTACTTAAAACTAACTAACCTAAGGACATCACACAGATCCATGCCCGAGGCAGGATTCGAACCTGCGACCGTAGCAGTCCCGCGGTTCCGGACTGAAGCGCCTAGAACCGCACGGCCACACCGGCCGGCCTATAGAACATTTATGGGACATAATAAAGAGGTCAGTTCATGCTTAACATTCAGCACGAGCACAGTTTCGCAGTTATTGACTACTGTAGAAACCGCATGGCTCAGTGTTTCTGCAGGGGACTCCCAACCACTTGTTGACACACTGCCACGTCGATTTGCTGCACTACGCTTGGAAAAAGGTAGTCTGATATAATATAATATACTTTTGTAACCACGTCGTATTTCATGTCCCCCGTGAGCTGCAGGGAATCAGCACTTTCATGTATACACTTTATTACAGAGGAATTGGCCAGATTTTAACGATTCCGTTGTATCGGCGTTCTATGTGCCGTATTATAAATATTTAATTAAGACGTGTACAGTTCGTAACACTATTTTGCAGGGCGCAGGCATCAGCGGAACTTAGTTGTTTCAAACAGATAATTTGTTCTACGTGTCGTTTGAAGGAACTCTGGGGTTTACGATGCCAGTGTGTATTGTGTATTGAACCGGAGACCTAAGAACGCCGGAGAGGCTTCGTCCTGCCGTAGCCCTCAATGGTTCACAACCCCACAACACGCTACGGCAGTCCACCCACCCCACCGCCGCCCTACACCGAACCCAGGGTCATTGTGCAATGCGGCCCCCAGTGGACCTCCAGTGGACCCAATGGACCCTCATGTTGTCACGTTCAAGCACATAGCGTCTGACAACGTTCAGTGTCGCATCTAAAGAGGTCACATCGAATAAAGGATCTTTAGAAACGCCAGACAAAGTGGTACTGTCAGTCCTCCTATACTGTATTATTTACAACGTTGTAGCAGAGTGTGACAGCAGAGGATCGGAACGTATTATTTACTATGCGCTCTCACCAGCTGTTTACTGGCTACTAATTCAGCTGCGCAATATATATCATTTTTGAGATAATCCCAAATTGAAAATTCCCGAGCGCTGGGATCAAGTGGTCTTAGAGGCCAAGCTGCAGATCGAACTTGACGTATCCAATTTGAGACCTATCGGCGCGTTAGATGGCGACTTACATTAGCAATTAAATTTGTCTGCCCTATCATAGATGTACCACATTTCCGAACTCTGCGCAACGGGAATAGCTCAAGCAATCTCTGAAGACTCCGCTGCAAAATCGCGTTCATTACGCTTTTTGCATGAATATGTTGGTTCAAGAATCATGAAAAAGGGTTGTATACATGGAAAAACCCTGGAGATACTAAAAGGTGTCAGATAGATTATATAATGGTAAGACAGAGATTTAGGAACCAGATTTTAAATTGTAAGGCATTTCCAGGGGCAGATGTGGACTCTGACAACAATCTGTTGGTTATGAACTGTAGATTAAAACTGAAGGAACTGTAAAAAGGTGGAAATTTAAGGAGATGGGACCTGGATAAACTGAAAGAACCAGAAGTTGTACAGAGGATCAGAGAGAGCATAAGGGAACAATTGACAGGAATGGGGGAAAGAAATACAGTAGAAGAAAAATGGTAGCTTTGAGGAATGAAATAGTGAAGGCAGGAGAGGATCAAGTAGGTAAAACGATGAGGGCTAGTAGAAATCCTTGGGTAACAAAAGAGATACTGCATTTAATTGATGAAAGCAGAAAATATAAAAACGCAGTACATGAAGCAGGCAAAAGGGAATACAAACGTCTCAAAAATGAGATCGACAGGAAGTGCAAAATGGCTAAGGAGGGATGGCTAGAGGACGAATGTAAGGATGTAGAGACTTATCCCATGAGGGATAAGATAGATACTGCCTACAGGAAAATTAAAGAGAGCTTTGGAGAAAAGAGAACCACTTGCACGAATATCAAGAGCTCAGATGGAAACCCAGTTCTAAGCATAGAAGGGAAAGCAGAAAGCTGGAAGGAGTATGTAGAGGGTCTATACAGGGGCGATGTTCTTGAGGACAACATTATGGAAATGGAAGAGGAGGTAGTTGAAGATGAAATGGGAGATATGATACTGCGTGAAGAGTTTGACAGAGAACTGAAAGACCTAAGTCGAAACAAGGCCCCGGGATAGACAGCATTCCATTAGAACTACTGACAGCCTTGGGAGAGCCAGTCCTGACAAAACTCTACCATCTGGTGAGCAAGATGTATGAGACAGGCGAAATACCCTCAGACTTCAGGAAGATTATAATAATCCCAATCCCAAAGAAAGCAGGTGTTGACAGATGTGAAAATTACCGAACTGTCAGTTTAATAAGTCACAGCTGCAAAATACTAATGCGAATTCTTTACAGACGAATGGAAAAACTGATAGAAGCCGACCTCGGGGAAGATCAGTTTGGACTCCGTAGAAATGTTGGAACATGTGGGGCAATACTGACCCTACGACTTATCTTAGAAGAACGATTAAGGAAAGGCAAACCTACGTTTCTAGCATTTGTAGACCTAGAGAAAGCTTTTGACAATGTTGACTGGAATACTCTCCTTCAAATTCTGAAGGTGGCAAGGGTAAATTACAGGGAGCGAAAGGCTATTTACAATTTGTACAGAAATCAGATGGCGGTTATAAGAGTCAAGGGGTGTGAAAGGGAAGCAGTGGTTGGGGAGGGAGTGAAACACAGTTGTAGCCCCTCCCCGATGCTATTCAATCTGTATATTGAGCAAGCAGTAAAGGAAACGAAAGAAAAGTTCGGAGTAGGTATTAAAATCCATGGAGAAGAAATAAAAACTTCGAGATTTGCCGATGACATTGTAATTCTGGGAGAGACAGCAAAGGACTTGGAAGAGCAGTTTAACGGAATGGACAGTGTCTTGAAAGGAGGATGTAAGATGAACATCAACAAAAGCAGAGCGAGGATAATGGAATGTAGTCGAATTAAATCGAGAGATGCTGCGGGAATTAGATTAGGAAATTAGACACTTAAAGTAGTAAAGGAGTTTTGCTATTTGGGGAGCAAAATAACAGATGATGGTCGAAGTAGAGAGGATATAAAATGTAGACTGGTAATGGCAAGGAAATCGTTTCTAAAGAAGAGAAATTTGTTAACATCGAGTATAGATTTAAGTATCAGGAAGTCGTTTCTGGAAGTAATTGTATGGAGTGTAGCCATGTACGGAAGTGAAACATGGACGATAAATAGTTTAGAGAAGAAGAGAATAGAAGCTTTCGAAATGTGGTGGTACAGAAGAATGCTGAAGATCAGATGGGTAGATCACATAACTAATGAGGAGGTATTGAATAGAATTGGGGAGAAGAGGAGTTTGTGGCACAACTTGACTAGAAGAAGGGATCGGTTGGTAGGACATGTTCTGAGGCACCAAGGGATCACCAATTTAGTACTGGAGTGCAGCGTGGAGGGTAAAAAAGGTAGAGGGAGACCAAGAGATGAATAGACTAAGCAGATTCAGAAGGATGTAGGCAGCAGTAGGTACGGGGATATGAAGAGGCTTGCACAGGCTAGAGTAGCATGGAGGGCTGCATCAAACCAGTCTCAGGACTGAAGACCACAAGAACAACATATTGGCCAATGAGATTATAACATAGCATACATTTAGTAAGAAACTTAATTGATATCACTCATAAGCAACATGTGCGATTACATACATTTCAAATAATTTGTACCAAGCAGAACTTCGTATCACATTTAACTCATTGGTCTATTGAAACAGTACACTCGGAATTATCTCGGAAGCTGTTTGATTGCAGATACATGTTTACGAAAACATTTTCACTTTTTATTATACAGGGTGACTCACCTGACATTACCGCTGGATATATTTCGTAAACCACATCAAATACTGACGAATCGATTCCTCAGACCGAACGTGAGAAGAGGGGCTAGTGTAGCTGGTTAATACAAACCATAAAAAAATGCACGAAAGTATGTTCTTTAACACAAACCTACGTTTTTTTAAATGGAACCCCGTTAGTTTTGTTAGTACATCTGAACATATAAACAAATATGTAATCAGTGCCGTTTGTTGAATTGTAAAATGTTAATTACATCCGGAGATATTGTAACCTAAAGTTGACGCTCGAGTACCACTCCTCCGCTGTTCGATCGTGTGTTCGGATAGCACCGAATTACGTAGGGATCCAAAGGGAACGGTGATGGACCTTAGGTACAGAAGAGACTGGAACACCATATTACGTCCACATGCTAACACATTTTTATTGGTCTTTTTCACTGACACACATGTACATTACCATGAGGTGTGAGGTACACGTACACACGTGGTTTCCGTTTTCAATTACGGTGTGGAATAGAGTGTGTCCCGACATGTCAGGCCAATAGATGTGCAATTTGGTGCCCATCATTTGCTGCACACAACTGCAATCACTGGCGTAATGAATGTCGTACACGCCACAGAGCATCTGGCGTAATGTCGGCACAGGCTACCACAATACGTTGTTTCATATCCTCTGGGGTTGTAGGCACATCACGGTACACATTCTCCTTTAACGTACCCCACAGAAAGAAGTCCAGAGGTGTAAGATCAGGAGAACGGGCTGGCCAATTTATGCGTCGTCCACGTCCTATGAAACGCCCGTCGAACATCCTGTCGAGGGTCAGCCTAGTGTTAATTGCGGAATGTGCAGGTGCACCATAATGCTGATAACACATACGTCGACGCGTTTGCAGTGGTACATTTTCGAGCAACGTTGGCAGATCATTCTGTAGAAACGCGATGTATGTTGCAGCTGTTTGGGCCCCTGCAATGAAGTGAGGACCAATGAGTTGGTCGCCAATGATTCCGCACCATACGTTAAAGTCCACGGTCGCTGTCGCTCTACCTGTCTGAGCCAGCGAGGATTGTCCACGGACCAGTAATGCATGTTCCGTAGATTCACTGCCCCGTAGTTTGTGAAACCCGCTTTATCGGTAAACAGGTAGAACTGCAACGCATTCTCTGTTAATGCCTATTGACAGAATTGCACTCTATGATTAAAGTCATCACTGTGTAATTGCTGATGTAGCGACACATGAAACGGGTGAAAGCCGTGACGATGCAGTATGCGCATGACACTACTTTGACTCAGTCCACTGGCTCTCGCAATGTCCCGTGTATTCATGTGTGGGTCAATGGCAACAGCAGCTAACACATCAACTGCACCCACCTCTCCTGTGACGGGCCTGTTACGGACCCGTTTGCGTGCTATGACCATACCTGTTACATACAGTTGGCGGTAGATGTTTTGCAATGTGCGGCACGTTGGATTCTCTCTGTCCGGGTACTGTTCTGCATGCACCCTGCAGGCTTCAGCTGCATTTCGTCGACACTCCCCATAGATGAGTATCATCTCCGCCTTTTCAGAGTTCGAATACATCATGGTCACAGTTGCTACAACACTACACTATCGCAGACGTCTGGTAACACGGTGTACTACAGTTGGTCTGCGTGCGAAGACGAATGCAGAATAACAATAGCAGCAAGCGCTACATGCGGACACTGCGACAGCTAGACCAAACCCCCAACAGTGCACTACAGCCACACTCGTAAACACGGTCGTCATCGTAAACATGTCCCTGCAGATGCTGCTCGCCGACCGTGGCCCGTGTTTGTTACAACACGCAACAGAACATTGGAGGTTTCAAGCGTCAACTTTAGGTTACAATATCTCCGGATGTAATTATCATTTTACAATGCAACAAACGGCACTGGTTACGTATTTGTTTATATGTTCAGTTGTGCTAACAAAACTAACGGGGTTCCATTTAAAAAAACGTAGGTTTGTTTTAAAAAACGTACATCCGTGCATTTTTTTATGGTTTGTATTGAACAATTACACTAGCCCCTCTCCTCACGTTCGGTCTGTGGAATCGGTTCGTCAGTATTAGACGTGGTTCACGAAATATATCCGGCGGTAACTTTGGGTGACTCACCCTGTATAGCGTCCCCCACGTCATTTTTCCCTATTAGTTATGATATAGATGTGATAATCCACCCAGCAACAACGTCACTAAACATTTTTTTCTGATAAATGAAAATTTAATACAAACATAACGTCCGAAACACCTTAAAATCATTGAAGTACTTACTTTAGACGATTCTAGTGCGATAATGGGAATGTAAGACTTATAACCGAAACATGAGGTTCAATAATTCAAAATGGTTCAAATGGCTCTGAGCACTATGGGACTTAACATCTGTGGTCATCAGTCCCCTAGAACTTAGAACTACTTAAACCTCACTAACCTAAGGACATCACACACATCCATGCCCAAGGCAGGATTCGAACCTACGACCGTAGCAGTCACGCGGTTGCGGACTGCGCGCCTAGAACAGTTAGACCACGGCGGCCAGCTCAATAATTCATTTAGCATTGTGGCTTTAAGTAACCTAACTAACACAGTAACTATCACATGCCAGTAAAGGGCACCGAGAGATACGCCAGCAGATAATGGAAATATTCAGTTACTTCTCGCAATTCTCGCAGCGCCATTGCCTTCGTTGGGTTCATTGCCATCAGTAATTCACTGTTTCCCTTGGGTTGTTACTGGATTGCGCGACTGCGTTTACTAACGGTTAGACTTAAATAAGTTGATTAGCGCAGGTAAAAGGAAAAGTTTTATGAGATTTTAGGCCATTAAAAATGATTGTATGAGCACCGGTTGCACTTACCAATCAAAAACCAGAAAAATGCTGCAAAAACCACAAAAATCGAAGTTCCGATTCTAGCTTGAACATTAATTTCACCGAAGCCGCACATAATGTTATGAAAATAAATGTAATTTTCCCTTTTATGATATTTATAGATATTAAAGGCATTAATGCTAGCTCAACGCTAGGAATGTAGCGAAGCTTCGGCAAGTTTTTTCAAATTATTCAGTCTACATTTACAGAAACGCCATTAATAGAAAAAAATAAACGGAATATTAGTATCATAACCAGTAGATTCAGTTTAATAAATCAAAATAATAATTTTTAATGATACCTTCTAGTTAAAAATGGTCTCTCTCCTAGTCTGTTATGAAACTGTGCGTCAGCAAAATTATCGTATCAGAGACTTTAACATGAAACTTCCTCTATTCCCGTGAGTGATTTTGTGAGAAACATATTAATGAATTATTTGCAAATATTTAAATAAAGGCTATTTTCCGACTAAAAAACGGCAGTTAGCAGCAGAGGTTACTTCCTTATCAACTAGTAATTTCATCAGATTCCGAATCATCCTTCCGTGTTACGTGAAAATATCGTAAGCAGTTGCCGTAAATACTCAACATTCCGCAGGTTACATTAAAATACGATAGTTACCTACACTGAGATAACAGGTGAGCATAGATCATCATAGTCGCAGCACACCTTTGTTCTTTATAGAAATACAGTGAAGAGCGAAAGAAACAAGTATGCTAGCCTGATATATCGTGTAGGGCCTCCGCGAGCACGCAGAAGTGCCGCAAAACGACTTGGCATGGAATCGACTAATGTCTGAAGTAGTGCTGGAGCGAAATGACACCATGAAACCTACAGGGCTGTCCATAAACCTGTAAAAGTTTCAGGGGGTGGAGATCTCTTCTGAACAGCACGTTGCAAGGCATCCCAGATATGCTCGATAATGTCCATGTCTGGGGAGTTTCGTGGCCAGCGGAAGCGTTTAAACTAAGAAGAGTGTTCCTGGAGCCACTCTGTAGCAATTCTGGAAGTGTGTGGTCTCACATTGTCCTGCTGTAATTGCCCAGGTCCATCGGAATGATCAATGGACAAGAATGGATGCAGATGATCAGACAAGATGCTTACATACGTGTCACCTGTTAGCGTCATATCTAGACTATCAGGTGTCCCGTAGCACTCCAACTGCAAACGCCCCACACGATTACAGACCCTCTACCAATTGAACAGTCCCCTGCTGACATGATGGTTCAATGGATTCATGAGGTTGTGTCCATAACCGTACACGTCCATGAGGCCGATAGAGTTTGAAACGAGACTCGTCCGACCAGGCAACATATTTCATCAACAGTCCGATGTTAATGTTGACGGACCCAGACGAAGCGTAAAGCTTTATGTCAAGCAGTCATTAAGGGTACACGAGTGAGCCCTTGGCTCCGAAAACTCATATCGATGGTGTTCCGCTGAACGGATCGCACGATGACACATTTTGATGGCCCAGCATTGAAGTCTGCAGCAATTTGCGGAAGGGTTGCACTTCTGTCACACTTAAAGGTTCTCTTCAGTAGTTGTTGGTCCCTTTCTTGCAGGATCTTCTTCCGCCAGCAGCAATGTGGGAGATTTGATGTTTTATCGGATACCTGATATTGACGGTACACTCGTGAAGTGGTCGTAGGAAACTACCCACTTCATCGCTACCTCTGAGATGCTGTGTCCCATCGCTCGTGCGCCGGCTATGCCACGTTCAAACTCACTTAAATCATGATAGTCCGCCATTGCAGCTGCAGTAACCAATCTAATAAATGCGCCAGACACTTAAATAGGCGTCGGCAGCGGTGGCCGAGCGGTTTTAGGCGCTTCAGTCTGGAACCGCGCGACTGCTACGGTCGCAGGTTCGAATCCTGCCTCGGGCATGGATGTGTGTGATATCCTTAGGTTTAAGTAGTTCTAAGTTCTAGGGGAATGATGACCTCAGATGTTAAGTCCCGTACTGCCATTTGAACCATTTTGAACTTACGTAGGCGTTGCCGAACACATTGCCGTATTCTGCCTGTTTACATATCTCTGTATTTGAATACGTAAGCCTATATCAGTTTCTTAATGGCTTCAGCATGTAATCTGATTAAGGCTTCGTACGAATCGTTAACCAAGCACAGACGTAATTTTCAAAAGACGTTTCAAATGGTTCTGAGCACTATGCGACTTAACTTCAAAGGACATCAGTCCACTAGAACTTAGAACTACTTAAACCTAACTAACCTAAGGACAGCACACACATCCATGCCCGAGGCAGGATTCGAACCTGCGACCGTGGCGGTCGCGCGGTTCCAGATTGTAGCGCCTACAACCGCTCGGCCACCCCAGACGGCCGTAATTTTCAAACACAGTTACTTTAATGAAACAAATATTCCACCATAGTAGACGTAAGGCTCCTGATACCTTAGGTATAAAAGAAATGTCACGTTTTTTGAGATAGGTAATGCCGAATCGTGGTACTTGGCTTTTTGCACGTAATAGTTATTTGCAAAGTAGCGATGAATGACATCACTGCGTGATTTGGTGCTTACGTTAAGATGTAAAACTTTCTTTTGGAATCTGTTAGGACGAAAAACATGTAGTATAGCCATAATTTATATTTCTGAAAGTTCTGTGTCTAATTGCACGATGATTTCATTCTCAGAGTTACATGAGAGTAGCATATTCTTCGGCAATACCTACTATAGCCTTCCTTCCATACCTTCACACACACACACACACACACACACACACAAAATTCGTAAGTTACCTCGCAGTTTCGTAGGTAATAACAACAGGGAACTGTTAACAGTGATGTCATAGGCAGAGGACGACAAAGCGGTCGTTAGTATCTCTTTGTTTGCTTTTAATTATTTCCATTGTTACACAGTATTTGTAAAGCGTTCTTAAATTGTTTAGAAAGCATGATCCTTTCTTCCATTTATACGTGTGGCTGTACAAGGGTTTTCTATTGACTTATGTATATATCCTGTCTAATAGTTTGTTAGGGGAATTACATGTTGACGTCGTTACACTAATACAAGTTATTGAAGATGTTCATCGTCCAAATGCTGATGCATTTTTAAAAGAAGAGGATCTGCATATTCAATATCAGCAGAATATTCTGAATCACGGGAATCGAAATAATTTCCGTCTTGACTGAAAGAGCATTGCTTCTTCTGCACAACTTCAAGATTCTGTTGTTGTTAACAGTAGAACAGGAAAGCAGAAAGATTCAGCACTGTGAGTATAATTCATTGGGTCAGAGAGAAAGTAAGCGGTGCAGATAAAAAGGTCTTTGACACCTTCAGGCAAACTGTAACTTTGTGCTGGCCCAGGCCTAGAACATGGGATCGTTGCCTTTTTCGGACAAGTGCTCCATCGACTGTGCTATGGGGGTACGACTCACGCCACGCCCTCAAACCTTTACTTCCGTCAGGATCATAGCCTTATCTTTGTAGCGGAGGATACCGTCTGGTATAAAAATATATATGGGAGTCCACTTTCGCTCAGTGATGACGATGCAATGATGGTGACGACAAACGCATTCATTCCGGAAGGAAAAAATCCCCGTGCCACCTGGGAATCGAAATCTGGCACCTGTGATCGAGTGTCAGTAACGCTAAGTACGGGGGCATTACAGATCTCATTGCAAAGAGTGAAGGTTCTAATGAAAGCATAATGCCTACTGATAGTAACCTAGAGGAAGATGGAACCACTGAGGAGCAGCAGAGGTGATAGTAGCGATGAACTTCCCGTCAGTATTGCGAACTAAGTAAAAACAGAGTGACGAGGTTCTGCTATTTAGGAAGTAAAATAACAGAAATAAGGAGGACACAAGAAGCACAATATCTCAGGTAAAGAGAGCATTCCTCGGCAAGTGGAGTCTAATGGTAGCATATACTGGCCTTAACGTGACAGAAAATACTGAAAATGGAAGAAAAATCCCTAGAGTTGGAAAGGACGGGATTATGCGGTAAACACTGAATATTACAAGAGAAAGACTAATGAGATACATGTTAGGACACGAGGGAGTAACTATCAAGTCACTAGCGGGAGCTGTAGAGTGCAAACATTGTACGAGAATACATGGATTAAACTACTTACAACTAATACGTGAAATCGTCGTTATTCATAAGATATAGTATAAGGTAACGAGATTAGCAAAGAAGTTGTTCAGATGGTTCAAATGGCTCTGAGCACTATGGGACTTAGCTTTTGAGGTCATCAGTCCCCTAGAACTTAGAACTACTTAAACCTAACTAACCTAAAGACATCACACACATCCATGCCCGAGGCAGGATTCGAACCAGCGACCGTACCGGGCGCTCGGTTCCAGATTGTAGCGCCTAGAACCGCTCAGCCTCCCCGGCCGGCAAAGTCGAAGTTGTCTATCACAGTTTATTCACAAATAAAAGGAACCTTCTTCGTAAAGAAAATGATAAAGAAGCATAGGAAGAGTTTTTAGTGTTGCTTAAAGGTACCTTTTATTGCTTATTAGTATGGGAAATGTTGAAATTTGATCGTGTGATGACAAATGTAGCAAAGGATACTGAGTTTGAGTAGTAACATTTTCACTGTTTCTGTGCCTCTGATGAAATTTTGTCACGGGGAATTTGTGGTCACGTATGTATTTCCGTAACTTGAAATGTCGTCTCACTTCCAATACACAAAACAATACTTTTCACCTGTCAACGTTACTGACACTGTACTTCTCTCCCTGTACCTCTTTCATTGGAACCTTATTTCATTTTTATGAGTGACAATGCGAAACCGCATCGAACAGCGATGGCGAAGGAGCGCTTGGAACACGAGGATATTCTGCAAATTGACTGGCCTGCGCAATCCACCGACTTACGTCTCATCGATCTCGTCTGGTATGCGTTAGGGAGACGTATCGCAGCTCTTTCACATGCAGCAACGACCTTACAGCAACTGTCAGCCGCGTTGGTGAGGTAAGGACCTCTCTAGCTAGAATTCCTTTTCAACCATGTGGCGAGCGTGGGAGAGCGTTGCAGAGCATACACAACCACGTTCTGCCTCTTGTAATGTTGTGGAGTCCTTCGTAAATTGCAGTAGCTTGAGTGTAATGATTGTCTTCGAATAAACGTGCCATTTCTGTTCGTCTCACTGCGCAGTTCTTGCAGCTATCCTCTGCATTACACTATAGAAGTTGTTCTCGTGAATCATCCAGGTTTCATCAAGCTGTTACGTATACTTGGCAGTGCCACACCATGTGGAAGTTACTATCATCCGTAAAAAAAAGTCGTTTGGCACCACAGCCTGGTGCAAGCCTTTCAATTCTACACCACTTGGCGGTGACTTGCGTGTCCGTAAAATCAACGGTACCCGGTTTCCCCTGTACAGTCTCCCGTTGAAGTACCAGCTAGCCACAACATTGTGTATCTTGGATGACCGGGCAGGAACCGCTCCTAGCAAAGTGTGATGTCCGTAAGTTTTGCATATACATGTATTTATGTAAGATATGCATACGAAAGACAGAGATTGTTGGTCAGCCATGTTGAAGACAGCTTCTCTACGGAAAGAAAAGCCGAAATCACAGTTCCTTGTACAACATGAAGAGAGATTTAGCTAGATGCCAGCATTATCTACTAGAAAAAAATCAACCATTTATAAACTTCAGAAGACACTAGCATGAACAGTCATGGGAAGAAGAGTAGCTTAATGATAAAGTATTGTAATGTCAGAGGATTCACGAAAAAACAATATGAATCAGCTAAAGAAATGAAATACAAAAATATACTGAAAGGATCGAAAGTGATTAATGATTTCGTGATGTTTTCCAGAGGAGTACTCAAATGATCGAATGTGTGTGAAATCTTATGAAACTGCTAAGGTCATCAGTCCCTAAGCTTACACACTACTTAACCTAAATTAACCTAAGGACAAACACACACACACGCATGCCCGAGGGAGGACTCTAACCTCCGCCGGGACCAGCCGCACAGTCCATGACTGCAGCGCCCTAGTCCGCTCGGCTAATCCAGCGTGGCTCCTGAGGAATACTGCAAGACAACAGAGCTCCAGCAGTTTTGGCAATAATTGTGGATAAAAATGTTCGTCTAAAGTTTACTCATGATCCTTTATTAATAAACAAGTAAGCGCGAAAAGATGAGAGAGCAACAGACGTTTCTTGACATGAACATCTACATCTACATGATTACTCTGCAACTCACATTTAAGTGCTTGGCAGATGGTTCGTCGAACCACAATCATACTAACTCTCTACAATTCTACTCCAGAACAGCGCGCGGGAAAAACGAACACCTAAACCTTTCTGTTCGAGCTCTGATTTCTCTTATTTTATTTTGATGATCATTCCTACCTATGTAGATTGGGCTCAACAAAATATTTTCGCATTCGGAAGAGAAAGTTGGTGACTGAAATTTCGTAAATAGATCTTGCCGCGACGAAAAACGTCTTGGCTTTAATGACTTCCATTCCAACTTGCAAATCATATCTGCCACACTCTCTCACCTATTATGTGATGAAACAAAACGATCTGCCCTTTATTGCACCATGTCCGTCGATCCCACCTGGTAAGTATCCCACCCCGCGTAACAATATTATAACAGAGGACGAACGAGTGTAGTGTAAGCTGTCTCTTTAGTGGACTTGTAGCATCTTCTGAGTCTCCTGCCAATGAAACGCAACCTTTGGCTCGCCTTCCCCATAATATTATCTATGTGGTCTTTCCAACTGAAGTTGTTCTTAATTTTAACGCCCAGTTACTTAGTTGAATTGACAGCCGTGCGAATTGTACTATTTATCGAGTAATCGAATTCCAATGGATTTCTTTTGGAACTCATGTGGATCACCTCACACTTTTCGTTATTTAGCGTCAACTGCCACCTGCCACACCATACAGCAATCTTTTCTAAATCGCTTTGCAACTGATCCTGGTCTCGGGATGAACTTAGTAGACGGTAAATTACAGCATCATCTGCGAAGAACCGAAGAGAACTGCTCAGATGGTCACCCAGGTCATTTATATAGATCAGGAACAGCAGACGTCCCAGGACGCTTCCCTGGGGAACACCTGATATCACTTGAGTTTTACATGATGATTTGCCGTCTATTACTACGAACTGCGACCTTCCTGACAGGAAATCACGAATCCAGTCGCACGACTGAGACGATAGCCCATAGGCCCGCAGCTTGATTAGAAGTCGCTTGTGAGGAACGGTGTCAAAAGCTTTCCGGATATCTAGAAATACGGAATCAACTTGAGATCCCCTGTCGATAGCGGCCATTACTTCGTGCGAATAAAGACAGTAGTGGAAATAGATGCATTAGAAGAAGGAAAGGAGGAGGAAACGGACAAATATTATTCAGTTTTCAGAATGACATATACAGGGTGTTACAAAAAGGTACGGGCAAACTTTCAGGAACTATTCCTCACACACAAATAAAGAAAAAATGATATGTCGACATGTGTCCGGAAAAGCTTAATTTCCATGTTAGAGCTCATTTTAGTTTCGTCAGTATGTACTGTACTTCCTCGCTTCATCGCCAGTTGGCCCAATTGAAGGAAGGTAATGTTGACTTCGGTGCTTGTGTTGACATGAGACTCATTGCTCTACAGTACTAGCATCAAGCACATCAGTACGTAGCATTAACAGGTTAGTGTTCATCACGAACGTGGTTTTGCAGTCGGTGCAATGTTTACAAATGCGGAGTTGGCAGATGCCCATTTGATGTATGGATTAGCACTGGGCAATAGCCGTGGCGCGGTACGTTTTTATCGAGACAGATTTCCAGAACGAAGGTGTCCGGACAGGAAGACATTCGAAGCAATTGATCGGCATCTTATGGAGCACGGAACATTCCAGCCTATGACTCGCGACTGGGGAAGACCTAGAACGACGAGGACACCTGCAATGGACGAGGCAATTCTTCGCGCACTTGTCGATAACCCTAATGTCAGCGTCAGAGAAGTTGCTGCTGTACAAGGTAACGTTGACCACGTCACTGTATGGAGAGCGCTACGGGAGAACCAGTTGTTTCTGTACAATGTACAGCGTGTGCAGGCACTATCAGCAGCTGATTTGCCTCCACGGGTACACTTCTGCGGATGGTTCCTTCAACAATGTGTCAATCCTCATTTCAGTGGAAATGTTCTCTTTACGGATGAGGCTTCATTCCAACGTGATCAAATTGTAAATTTTCATAATCAACATGTGTGGGCTGACGAGAATCCGCACGCAATTGTGCAATCACGTCATCAACAGAGATTTTCTGTGAATGTTTGGGCAGGCATTGTTGCTGATGTCTTGATTGGGCCCCATGTTCTTCCACCTACGCTCAATGGAGCACGTTATCATGATTTCATACGGGATACTCTACCTGTGCTGCTAGAACATGTGGTCCATGCACGATGGACCTCCTTCACATTTCAGTCGAAGTGTTAGTACGCTTCTCAACAACAGATTCGGTGACCGATGGATTGGTAGAGGAGGACCAATTCCATGGCCTCCACTCTCTCGTAACTTCAACCCTCTTGACTTTCTTTTATGGGGGCATTTTATGGGGGCATTTGAAAGCTCTTGTCTACTCAACCCCGGTACCAAATGCTGAGACTCTTCGTGCTCGTATTGTGGACGGCTGTGATAGAATACGCCATTTTCCAGGGCTTTATCAGCGCATCAGGGATTCCATGCGACGGAGAGTGGATGCATGTATCCTCGCTAACGGAGGACATTTTGAACATTTCCTGTAACAAAGTGCTTGAAGTCACGCTGGTACGGTCTGTTGATGTGCGTTTCCATTCAATGATTAATGTGATTTGAAGAGAAGGAATAAAATGAGCTATAACTAGGAAGTAAGCGTTTCAGGACACATGTCCACATAACATATTTTCTTTCTTTGTGTGTGAGGAATGTTTCCTGAAAGTTTGGCCGTACCTTTTTGTAACACCCTGTATAAGTAAAACCAAAATGATTTAATTGTGTTACTTAGAGATTTTGATTCAAGGGCAAGGACTAACCTGTAAGTAATGAAATTGGCTCCCAAGGGGAAAATTCTTTACATTTAAATAAGACAAGAACTCTGACAACTCGCAATTTATCGAACACTTTTCTTAATAAGACGGATATCCAGAGATATATATCGTCATTTCGACGAGGAAGGTCATTAACTAAATGTATATTAGTTAACAAAAATAGTATTGTCAATGATAACAGATACTCTTGTTTCTTGCACTTTGTGTATCGAGAGGTCGACGTATATTCCCACAATTATTTACTAATTTCTAAAATGAGTATTTTCATCCGAAAAAGAAAGGATAACCAAAATGCTTTCTAAGTACACGTACGAAGACATGCTGAGATGTAATTTCTCCAAATTCTTTATTGTATTCTCAACAACGGCTGAGGAATTTTATGTCATGCATATTATTCAGGCTTCCTTTTGATCAGTCACCGCTTCAGCTTCGATGACAGAAGCTGAAGCCCTCTGTCGCTAGTTGAGAATTCGAAGTGTTCGACCACATACTGCGCACCCTGTCCTTCAATTTTACTGTTCCAAGCCACATACGAGCCCTGTGACATCTGCGACAACTGCGACAATCCGACGCCTTGGTTTCATTGTCGTCAACCATTCTCCATACAGCTCCTACTTGGCCGCTCAGATCCTGTTTTCAAAACTTACCGAACACCTTCGAGGACTCTCATTGTGATGAAGCGGTCCAAGTATACAAGTGAGGTTGCGGCTCCGCCAACGAAGTCAGATATTCTATAGTGACGGGTATCAACATACTGGTCTCTCGTTGAAAGGAATGTGTTCGTCGCCAGAGTGACTACGTTGAGAAATAAATATATAGACTGGAAGAATGAAGATACAGTGTGTTTATTTAAAAATCTTGAAGAGTTTTCACATGAAAAATTGGAGGTATTACTTTTCAGCATGCCGTCGTATTACAGGATAAAAGTATACAAGTCTTGTACTGAATGAACAATTGCGAATGAAATCCATGCTGGAGATATTAATGAAGAATGTAAGTAGTGGTCCTCTAAGGAAGATTTTGTAGCAATGGTAGCAAGACTTAAAAGAGGTAATAGAAAGAGATTGAGAACATGGAACCAAGAATTAGAAAAAATTACAAGAGATACAAAAGCGCTTACACAAAAAACGTCGTAATTAAGAGAAGAATGCAAATGAAGAAGAAAAATTGCAAAACGGGACCGTAAAAAAGCACACAGCAGAAACTGGAACAAATTTATAATTAATCTAGAAAATTATATACATGAACGCCCAAAAGCTGCCTGAAAAGCAAACATTTAAAAAGACCAGAAAAAGATTTACTAAACAGTTACACAATCAACGAGAAACAGTCTTTAGGACGTAATAAAAAGTTGTGATATGATCGAAACTTAATAGAACAAACAGAAACGTAAAGTGGTGGGAATGGGGTACATGCAGTAACATCAGGAGAGCTAGAAGCAGCCTTATAAATACCGTAAAACAAAAAGACAGGTGATGTAGATGGCATTTATTCTCCTTTGACTATGATTTTAACGTTTCCTAAACTCATGCTCGGAGAAAGAGATTATACCTGAAATTTGGTCAACAGATGTTGCTTACACAGTTTCTAAGAGAGAAGATCTAAAAGACTGTGATAATTATGGGGGAATACGAGTTTTAACAGCAGGATATAAAGTAATTGCAAAAAAAAAAAGCCGTTCAAATGGCTCTGAGCACAATGGGACTTAACATCTGCTGTCATCAGTCCCCTAGAACAACTTAAACCTAACGAACCTAAGGACATCACACACATCCATGCCCGAGGCAGGATTCGAACCTGCGACCGTAGCGGTCACGCGGTTCCAGACTGAAGCGCCTGGAACCGCACGGCCACACCGGCCGGCCGTACATGCAAAAATTTGAACTTTAAGGTTAAGACCACTAGTCGGAGCAATTTTAAATGAAGAGCAAACTCTATTTACATTGATTTTGAAAAACGAAGAAATCGGCAGGCCAGTTGCTTAATCCACAATCTTATTGGATACATGACCGGTTTAGCAACTGTTACAGTTCCATCATCTGGTGTCAACTGCAATAGTTCACACCAACCAAAGAAGGAATAGAATTAGATCAGGATCAAATGAAACCATAATGTTCCAGAGACCTTTTTAAGTCCCAAATAACTATGATGTATATGTGAAATCTGAAGCAATGAATGGAAATTTGTACCAAGGCTGGGATTATAACCCAGGTTTTATGACCATTGGGCACAAATTTTACTATTGCAGTTTACATCAGATGATAAAACTGTAAATGTACCCAAGAAAAGTCTGTCCTTGTGTTGCCTTCGTTTTTCAAAGTGGACATCCACAATTGTGGCTGCACCACAAGAAGAAATCTGTATGGTTTAGATTTAGATGAAGAATGGTATATTCTTACCTGATACTGATAAGAAAATAAGATAATTCAACAATGACACACATATACCTTTCATCGACTACATGAAAGTGATTGGAAGATTAAAACGGCAAAAGGGTGGTCAATAAAAGCAGTTCTCCGACAGCTGATATGGGCCACAAGGACTGCTCAACTAAATGTGTTATAAAAATAGGGAACAAAAGAAATGAGAATGGCGCTACAACGAACTAAGGAGTTAAACCAGCTTGCAGTCTTTTCCCAGTTGTGTGTAATTCGCATATCTTAGAAATGATTAAAAAATGGAATAAGAAACAAACAAGAAAAGGAATAAAATTATAACAAGGCGAAATAAAACTACAAGGATCCAGAGTCCTTTTCAAGTTTCAAGCATCTACTTCAGTCTGCATATATATATATATATATATATATATATATATATATATATATATATATATATATATATATATATAATGTTTGAGACTTGAAAGTCCCCGGAACTTTGTAGTTTCATTTGATTAAAACACAATTGCTGGGTTTCAGGAAAACTTCCCTATTTCATTCGATGCTGAAGTGTTATTGGAATGGAGTTGGAGAGCATCTACTATGCCGCTAGAGTTTAGTGATATTTCAAGTGGGCTGAGGTGAGAATCGGAATTTGGTTGAAGAGGGAGGCGTGCTAAGATATTGCCTGCAGTTGTGCAAAGCCAATATGCCAGGTTGGCGTGATGGTTTGCGCATTTGCCTAGTGAAAAGAAGACCCGGGTTTGGGTCCCGGCCTTTGTACTAACTTCTATTCATCGCTTCAATCTGCGTATATACATCATAGGTACGGCATTTAAGTAAGAACAGTAGTGTATGCTGCGTACCAGACGAAATTAGCCACTAGAGAAGAAGAAGTAGAAAGAAATATTTGTAAATTAAACCACGTAGCTACAAATTATAATTTTAAAATATTTATATAAAATCCAAAAGTAATGGCATATCAAGGAAGAGAAGTGCGATTGAGAATAGTAGTAGAAAACACAATAATCTGACACATAAGTCATTTAATCTATCTTAGCTGTGATATTCATAATGGTTATGATAATAATAGAAAGAACAAGATTG
This sequence comes from Schistocerca nitens, assembly GCF_023898315.1. Taxonomy (NCBI): domain Eukaryota; kingdom Metazoa; phylum Arthropoda; class Insecta; order Orthoptera; family Acrididae; genus Schistocerca; species Schistocerca nitens. The sequence continues at coordinate 417,378,841 of NC_064617.1, read as the reverse complement.
CAAAATTTCGGAGTGTCTGGACCAATACAAAAAACATTGAACAAAGGTACAACCAATTGTATAGAATATCAGTTCCGTTTATTTGGTTGTAACTTTGTTTGATGTTTTTTGTATTGCTCCAGACACCTTGAAGCACTAGCTGTCCCATTTCAGCTTTATGGATACAAGGGTATACTAACAAACAAGGAAGACATTTATCGAATAGTAAGGTCAGAATTGAAATTTATCAGATCTGTTAAGAGATGTAAGCTTTAACACAGATTAACAATGGAAGATACTGGAAATGGGTTTAAAATATTTACAACAACAGAAAAAAGTCGAAATATGTAGGAAGAAATGAAAAGAAGGCAACAAGACAACATATGTGTAAACAGAGGCGTACAGGAAGATTTATATACAAAATTGTTCAGATGATCTATGCAATATGTAACTAACAGACCAATTCCTAATTCAAAGAACGGAAAAGATACGCCTGAACTGAACAGTCGTGCTAATTCTTTCAGTATGCCAGGTTACTGGTGGTGGATTCTCCTTCCTGTGAACTACTGAGTATGCATGTTCCCGTGTGGAAGAGGTTGAGGATGAAGCGTGTCTCGTATCACGTCTGTCATCTTATTTCTCTGGAAGCGACCCAGAATCATATTTTCAGCTAGCATACATCATTTTTGTTAGCGAAAAGCACGCCATTGCGTCCCTATTACTGTCAACGCACCACATTATTTCTCTCGAACTCCCACGAATGTGCATCTGATGTAAGTCACAATAGACAGATAGTAAAATTAGATAGTAACTTGCGGGACCTGTCCCATTGCGTCCAGTTTTCGTTAGATGTGGGCGACGGTTAACCGATTATGGCGATTCACGGTGGTTCTTCAATTCTTTTGGCTTGTTGTTAAGGCATCAACATGTGTAAGGTTACACCTTTCATTCCATGTGCCGTACTTCGTAATTGTACATTGGAAATTTTCCAAACATAAGTCTTCAGTAGTCAATATGTTACGCCACAGAGCTTCTGTATACAAAAATGTGATCTTTGGTTGTTAGTACCCTAATCATTGGAAGTGTAGTATTTAGTGGGAAATAAATAAGAGAATCAGGTGTTGATTGCGCTGCTGAATGGTTTGGTAATAACTAGCAGAACTCAGGGACGTAACTGCAGAGGACGCTGCTTTTCGGAAATATGATTCTGTTAAGACGGGTTTGAGAAGTGTGAAGTTACTCAGATAATGTTTTTCTTATTTTATTGATTTGGGTCAGTTATTTCGAATGTCGAGACGTGATTAAACGAAGTTATTTGCTCAAATAGCTTGAACTCAGGGTTATATATCCACCATTACGGTAACGCACTGTAAGGCAGAGCTATATATATATATTAAGAAATGAATTTTGTGAAAATCGTAACTATTAAGGAATGGGTTTAGTAAATCCCAAGACAGTTTTAGAATGCTCGCGTCTTCGACAACATTCAGTAAATTGAGTTTCTGCCACCGTCTCCTCAGGTAAGATTTATTTTTAATAGTATGTTTCCACACTTGCTCGCATTTATTATGTGATGTTAGCACTTGCTAAGGTTTTTCTTTACATGTTTGGTTTCGGCGCTGTATTTTAATATTAATCAGTTTCCAGCAGTACCGAGTTTCCGTTGGCACAAGTCAGTCATGAAAATGTGTCAGAGCCAGCCAGTTCAACACCACGCTCAGGACACAATGAAATCATTCACAGCTAAGCTTTGCATTTCAAAATTGTTATCAGATTCAGTTCAGATCTCATTTCTTATGCAGACATTCTTCCTCTAATCGTGCAGTGTTACATTTGCACGTGTGACGTTTAGTTGTTATGCGTTTAATCAATCTGCCTACGTAACTTTACAGAGCATTTTAATATAAGCATTTTGGACGGTGTGTCTTTGAAGTTCATCTTGTTGTCTTATGCAGAATTATTACTCTGTTACTTTTCTAACTGTAAGACATGTATTGCGACGTCACTCATTGCAGCACTGTTCATTGCACTGCCAATACTGAATTCAACAGGACAGCATCAAAGCTACAACAGAGAAAGCTGAATACTGATCATGACTTAATCCTGTCTTTCGTCAGGTTGTGATTTGACACAGGGACAGCGTAGAAGAGCCAAATGTTTTGAAACTTTGCTGATGGATGACGGTAACTTAGTGCCGCAGTCTGTCCACATGGCACGATTTTACTTCTTCAGTCCGGTAGTAAGTTTGTGTAATATTCTGTGCGACGTGGGCCAAGGTGTAAGTTTCGTATCTATTCTAGCAGTTTTGAGTCGGGTGTGGATGTTCACAGGGTAAGGTAAAGTAAATTCAAAATTATTTTCTACGTGTGAGGGTATTTTTCCGCCACAGCCATAGCTACACTTTTCAGATCTATGCCAAGTTTGTGTCGAATGAATACATTACGTTGTTCTAATTTGAGTAGTGAATTACGCTCACCGGAAAAAGTATTAGTGAGCTCCTGAAATAGAACGCTTGTCGTCGTGGAACTCTGTGAATAGTAGAGAAACTGTACTAAAAGGTAGTCGGTTTCCTTCGTTGATAATTCGTGGGAGTGAAGTGGTGCGTTTGTATCAGTTGGTTGTAAGTAATCAGTAAAAATACAAGGGTCGACGTGGGGACGTGATGTGATGACAAACTGGAGCTACCGTGTTTCAACACGCCCATGACAACAAAGAGAGCGAAGTGGTCCGATTGTTGGCGCATGAACATATATTACCCAAGCTGTGCACAAGGAATGTTTAACCATTCATAAATATATAACACGGCTCGAAAGAGATGCGAACATTTCCCGGAAGACGAGCGTTAAGCGTTGTCACCGACAATACATTTCGAATCCAACACGAAGTACTGCTATCAGTGAACGGGAGTCGCTCTCGATTTTTGAGCGATCATTGAGAAAGAAAATGGTTAAATGGCTATCGTATCAATTACAATGCCGCATAAAGCCACACTGCTTCAATGGGTGAAACAACACTGGATCTGTTTAGTTGTACTATAAGAGAAAGTTTGATGTTGGACTGCTTTCCTATCCTCAACTTCGTGTGTGTATTTATTGTAATCCTGAACAATACGAGTGGTGTGATTACGTAAGCGATATTTGATAAAAGAGTCACCGAATCAATTTGAAACTGTATAAGTTTATTTGAATTTAGTTTCAGAAAACGTAAATTGTGTCCTAAAGAAGCTGTCCTATGAAACTCTGTGTTGCACTGAGCAGTGTACAGTCCTAGCGTGTGTGACGATACACTACGTGAATTGCAGTTCCAACACTCAAAACGGACAGAATGAAAGTTCTAAACAAAACTACAAATTGAATTTTCCAAGAATAAAGGTCCAAAATACTTGTATAAAAATACAGCACTGTAAATTAAAGTATCAAAAGTGATTACATAATATCCCAAACATTAAACGATACGTTCGCGAATGTAACGCTGAGAATGTCTGTTCACTGAAGTTCTTTGGCAATAAATGAATACCGTAGAACAAAAGCAAACAAGCGGTTTTTATTTATTATAAGAATATCTGCATAATAAATCAAATCTGAATTGAACTTTATTTTAACTGAATCTTATAATAATTTTGAAATACAAAGCTTAGCTGTGAACTCCGACATTTCCGGTCCCAAGCCCGGATGAGAAAGGACGAGGGTTAGAAGATGGGCCAACCCCACCCCGCCCTTTCTGTAAAAAAGAACCTGGTTAAGGAAAAAGACAAAAGGAACAACTAAACGTACCAAAACGTTGACAAAATTATGAAAATGGATTCTCTGGCTTTAGAATTGGAACATGGAATGTAAAGTCATTCATGACTGGGGGAGTGAAACAACTTGGAGAAAAACTCTCAAAATATCAATGTCTGGTGACAGCAATTCAAGAAACAAGACTGCCTCCAGAAGCCATGAAGATTGGAGATACGCACACGCTCTTCAACAGCAACGAGCCAAGTCAAGCGTAGACTTCAGCTGTTGGATTTGCTGACCATAATAAAATGATATCAGCTGTCAATAAATGGTCTCCAGTAAATGGCCGCATCTGCAGGATGATATTAAATACTAAACCATATAAGATCTGCTTAGTCAACTGTCATGCCCCACCAGAGGATGCTGAAGAAGAAACAATTTCTATGTCGAGCTATAAAATGTCATAGAAGGACAACCTAGACATTCAATCCAACTGTTAATAGGCGATTTAAATGCCAAAGTGAGAAGAGAAGAGGAGCATCGCCTAAGTAGCCACGAAACAAGCAATGAGAACGGTGTCAGGCAAATTAACTTCGCTGAAACAATGAGAATGGCCATCAGAATCACGTAGTTCCTACCTAAAGAAGTACATACGGTTACCTGAATGTCTCTTAATGGAAGTACCAAAAACCCGATCTATCATGTTGTAGTTGACCGAGGGCATCATGGAAGTGTCAAACGTGTACGAATCTTCCGCGGGGCAGATATGAACTCCAACCACTTTTTGGTTGCAGCCAAACTACGTCTGAAACTGTCCACAAAATGGTGAAATATTGCGGAAAGGATGGTCCGTTCTGACAAGGAAAAATGGAAAGATGTAGCAGTGAGACAGCGCTACCAAGAATAAATGCAGAATATCTCACAACATCGGAAGATCCTAACAACGTAAGAGGAGCATGGCTGACACTACGGAATGTAGTGCTACTGAACGCAAATGAAGAGCTTGTTTGCCTTCCAAAACGCAAAAGTAAACCTTGGTTTCATGCAGAATGTCGTAAATCCATAGAGACCAGATCAACGAGGAAGCTGAAACGGCTAGAGCAACCTTCAGATGATACAAGAGTAGCTTATTGTGAGGCGAGGCGAAACACAGACCAGCTCATAAGGAGGACGAAACGGGAACACCAAAAACATCTTTTGATAGCAGTCGCAGAGTCGAAGTCATCACTCTCCTTTTTCCAGGCCTCAAGATTTACCAGAGGTGTCTACCTGCAACATACATCGATTTTAACGAATGAGACTGGTGAAGTGGTACCACCACTAGAGAAGGCAAACCTATTTGAAAAACATTTTGAGACTTTATTGAACCATGACAACCCAACAGCGTTGAAAACTCGTATATGGGTCCTATCTGATAGAGAGGAAAACCCTGAACCATGAGCGGAAGAAATCCGTGTTGCGCTGAAGGCCCTCAAGATGAACAAGGCTCTAGGTGGTAGCGGTATCACAGCTGAGACGCTACTACAGGGGGATGGAGGCGTTGAAGCGGTTAATATCTAACATATGGACGGTGGAAAAAATTTCTGAAGAATGGGAGGGTGCAATTGTATGTCCCGTCTTCAAGAAAGGAGACACCACACTAGTATCCAACTAACGCGGGATTTCAGTACTTGAGATTAGGTACAAAGTATTTACAATGCTGCTCCTTAACCGCTTGAAACCATTGGCTGAAGAAATAATAGGCCCTTGTTAATGTGGCTTTATCTCTGGTCGGTCGTCTCTTGAAAACATATTTACCTTGAGTCCGCTAATAGAAAAATTTTGGGAGTTTGAACGGAAACTACACCTCATCTTCATTGATTTTAGACAGGCGTATGACAGCACTGACCGCTCCATGCTATCGGAAACGTTAGAAGAACTCAACATGCCACCTAAATACATCCGACAAATAGCAGGTTGCTACTCCCAATCAAATTGCCAAGTAAGTTTCGGCAACCAACTATCTTCTCCATTCGGTATTCAAAATGGATTGCGTAAAGGAGATCCTTTGGCGCTTTAATGACCCCCCCCCCCCCCAACCCTTGAGCATTATAAAAAATAAGTGCCCGTGATAAGAGCAAAGAGAACAAACAGCAGGCAGCCTCGAAACTTTCCGCTGCAAAATTAAATTGTAACTACTCTTCCCTACCCTTACCAGGTCCTCTTCCCTTCCTAGTATTGAGTGATTTAAATAAATCTGTCGTTCAGTGTTACTTTTGAATATCAAAACTGAAACTGACCATTTCATCACAGATCAAATGTTTAGTGCTGTGGATTTTAATTACTGTCTTCTTGACTGAAAAAGAGTAAATTATTAATTTATTAGTAATGTGTGGCGTCTCCGGAATGCAATCGAGTGCACCCAAGGTTAAAGTTCTTCTTAACAGCCAGCGTTAAGAAACAGCTTTAAATATCTGCGTCGTAAGGTAGCCCTGAAAAATTCTTGACGCTGTTATTGAAGAGGAAATCAGACGGATACGATTCTGAACAACTATGATAGTCTGTGTCGGTAGGGCAAGGTCAACAAAGTCTCGCTTTTCACAAAAGAGAATCTGTTCATTCAAAAGAACATATTATTAAAAAGGGATCTCACAGTACTACCTAGCATTCAAAATCCTGTCTTCTGCTTGCTTGCACTTTGTATCGTAATTACTAGGAGAGGGAATATGAGCATAATATTCACTTCAGAAATGAGAAAAAATGTTACCTTTTAACATAATAGTTATTATTTCATATAAACGTTCTTCTTAGTGCTCAACTAATACAGTATATATTCAGCTTCTTACAGCAGCGTATGATGACAAAAATTAATATTTTCTTGTATCTAGCAGCAATGGAAGCTATCGTTTCTTTTTTAACAATAGAAGTACACCTCATTTGGAAATACGTCCCTCCGTAGTCAAGTCTACTATCAGAAAAACAATCATTAGTGGAGTCAGGGAATATATACGGGTGTTAAAAATCTCGGACTTCTGGGAAGACAACAATTTTATTTACGATGTTGCGAAAGCGATAATTCGGTTTGTGAAGGGATACTATTGCGCCACTATTATTCAACTGCGACCTAGTGGTATTATACTCCAACATTGGTTGAGACAACTATAATTCTTGAATTTCATACCCAGACACCACATTCGCACTGCTGATGCCCATTACACCCATCACTCGCGTCAGACAATCTTACTGAGTCCAGTGAGCGTTCGGGCAATGCGTGTGCATCAGCACAGGAGGAGGACAATGGTCGGTTAGACTCAACTATACGAAGATGGTCTATCCCTGCAGTCGCAGTATCCTCTGTGCCCTCGGTGGCTCAGATGGATAGAGCGTCTGACATGTAAGCAAGAGATCCCAGGTTCGACTACCGATCGGGGCACACGCCATCAACATTCCCCGTCGATGTATATCAACGCCTGTCAGCAGCTTAGGGTCTTGATTTAATTTTCATTTCACTCTAGAGAGCTACACGGTCACCGATGGTATCTGTTCTTCAGGATATGTCCGAAAGAACCGACACCATCTTCATATAAAGCAGGGATTAGCGACCGCAAGACAGTTGCTGCTAGACTGAATACCGTAACACCTACAACCATCAAAATGAATCGCTAAGTGCATCTGTTTAAAAAAGCTGATAAAAATACGGTTAACTCCACTCCTACCGATCTGATCATCTAAGCGTTGAAAAGATGTGGAATGATTTCAAAGAGATAGTATCGACGGCGATTGAGAGATACATCCCACATAAATTAATAAGAAATGGTACTGATCGCCCACAGTACACAACGGGTCAGATCGCTGTTGCAGAAGGAACGAAAAAAGCATACCAAATTTAAAAGAACGCAAAATCTCCAACATTGGCAAAGTTTTGCGGAAGTTCGAAATATAGCGCATGCTTCAATGCGAGATGCTTTTAGTAACCTTCACAATGAAACTCTGTCTCGCAATCTGGCAGAAAACTCAAAGACATTTTGGTCATATATTAAGCACATCAGTGGCAAGACGAAAACAATACCTTAACTGCGCGATAACAACGGTGAAGTCTTTAATGACATCGAGGATATCTGCATCTATGTTTCTCATCTTTGCAGTTTTTTCTTGATTGGAATTCAGGAATATTTACTTCGTCTTCTTTGGTGAAGGTTTCCGAAATTCCTTCACCAAAGACGACGAAGTAAATATTCCTGAATTCCAATCAAGAAAAAACTGCAAAGATGAGAAACATAGAAGCAGATATCCTCGGTGTAGCAAAGCAGCTTAAATCACTTAATAAATGCAGTGACTACGGTCTAGATTGTATATCAGCCAGGTTCCTCTCAGAGTATGCTGATACAATAGCTCCATATTTAGCAATTATATACAACCACTCGGTTACAGAAAGATCCGCACCTAAAGACTGGAAAACTGATCAAGTCACACCAATACCCAAAAAGGGAAGTAGGAGAAATACACTGAATTACAGGCTCGTATCAGTAACGTCGATTTGCTGTAGGGTTTTGGAACATATACTGTATTTGAAGAACCTCGAAAAAACGCTTATTTGACAAATATTCAGCACGGATTCAGAAAATATAGTTCTTGCGAAACACAACTAGTTCTTTATACTCATGTAGTAATGAACGCTATCGACAGGGGAATTCAAATTGTTTCCTTTTTTTCAGATCTCCAGAAGGCTTTCGACACCGTTCCTCACAAGCGTCTTCTAACCAAACTGCGTGCTTAACGAATATCGCCTCAGTTGTGCGGCTGGATTTGTGATTTCCTGTCACAAAGGTCACGGTTCATAGTAATAGACGGAAAGTAAAACAGAAGTAATATCCGGCGTTCCCCAAGGAAGTGTATTAAGCTCTCTACTGTTCTTGATCTATATTAACGACATAGAAGACAATCTGAGAAGCCCTGGTAAATAATATGCAGGTGATGCTGTCATTTACCGTCTTGTAAAGTCATCAGATGACAAAAACGAATTGCAAAACGATTGAGATATCTGTAAGGTGCGAAAAATGGCAATTGATCCTGAATAAAGAAAAGTGTGAAGTTATTCACATGAGTACTAAAACAAATCCGCTTAATTTCGATTAAGTGATAAGTCACACAAATCTGAAGGCTGTATATTCAACTAAATACTTAGGGATTACAATTAAAAATAACCTACATGACGATGACATAGATAATGTTGTGGGTAGAGCAAACCAAAGACTGCGATTCGTTGGCAGGACACTCAGAAGGTGCAACAGATCTAGTAAAGAGACTGCTTACACTACAGTGGTCCGCCCTATTCTGGAGTATTGCTGTGAGGTGTGGGATCCCCATCAGGTGGGACTGGCTGATGACATCGAAAAAGTTGAAAGAAGGGCGGCTCGTTTTGTATTATCGCGAAATAGAGGAGATAGTGCCGCAGATATGATACGTGAATTGCAAGGCAATAATTTAAAAAAAGGCGTTTCCGTTTCGACGGGATATTCTCATGAAATTTCAGTCACAAGTTTTCTACTCCGATTGCGAAAAGATTCTATTGGCACCCACCAACATAGAGAGAAATGATGATCACGATAAAATAAGAGAAATCAAGGTTCGTGATGAAAAATTTAAGTGCTCTTTATTCCCGGGCGCCGTACGAGGGTAGAACGATAGAGAGACCGCTTGAAGGTGGTTCATTGAACGCTCTGCCAGGCACTTAATTGTGAATAGTAGAGTAATCACGTAGATGTAGGTGCTGTGATCCTTGGTGACACTCAGGAGTAAGTAAGTGCTGGCTCTTCACGATTCCTCCGTAACGCGAAACAAACAGAAGTGGTAGTGAACGAGAGTAAAACGTTCTCGCTGTTTCACGACATCAAGCTCCTCTCCCCTGCAATAATGTTGACCGGAATGTGTTTGAACAAGTAAGAGAATGCATATACCTGGGATCCACACTGACCAATAAAAGTGAAGTGACGAAGGCGGTGCAACAAAGAAAGCAATCGCTAATTGCGTTTTCTTCAGTCTAAACAATCTTTTCAAAGGCCTGTTGATATCGCTAAAACCAAGATTCGGCTGTACAAGATGTTTTTGGACCCGTCTACAATACCATGGAATTTAAATGGGCACGAAGAACAAACAAAGACCTTTACCAGCAGTATGGAAAGCCACAGTTTGGCCGAATATTGGGACAGAAGACGCTACAGCGATTTGGCCACGTCTTCCGAGCCGGTGGAGCCCTCCCTAATCGTGTTCTCCGTTCCCAAACTGCTGGGAGACGCCCTAAATGACGACCGAGGACGCGATGGAGGGATCGGGTACTGGCAATACTCAATAAGTGGAACCGACAGCGATGGATCGCCATCTGCGATAAATGCCTCCTATACTGAGCTTGTAACTGGCGTTTTATTTTTGCTCTTTGTAATGTGCACCTTTGCGAACTATTATAATGCGCAGATTGTTGTGTTCTTTTTATATCGTGGTTTGAATCCTTTTTTACTTGTGTAGGCCTTAAAGGGAATAAATGATGATGAAACGTTAACTGTGGCTGATCGTACTATATACTGACTGATGTTGAACTGGCTCTAATGAATTTTATAAATTTTTAAATTTTGATCGTCTGTTTGTGGCAACGTAAATTCGGTACTGTTCGGAAGTAGTGAAAATAAAGAAACAGCACAGCAGCAAATCAGGTAAAGAAAAGCAAACCCTCTTGACGTCCAGTATGACACGCAGCAATGCGAAGCACACACGATTTACTCTACTTAATGTACTTCTTTGTACACCTCCGTTATCAGAGAATCTTTTTAGAGTTATAATTCTCAAGAAAGTTTTAATTTTAGTTACTGCATTCCACGAAATACAATGCAGCAGCACTTTTGTGACAGACAGTGGTGGAAACTCGATTTACTGGATGGCTGAAAAGATTGTAGAATTCTAAAATTGTAGATAATGAAACTAATTCCTTGGCAATTACAAGCATCTACATAAACAGTAATTCTTATTTTTTTAAAGAAAGTATTACTCTGCCATGAAATTAGTTACTGAAACGGTTAAGACGTGGTGTATCTGTAACTCTGAATGGAAGTCATGTAAACAGATGTGAGACAGTCTGCACTTTGTATCTGCACAACGAGTGGACTAAGTGTGCAAACTTAGCTTACCACTTAGCGCGCAAATGGACAAAACATCGGAACTGTCTTCTCAAGCCCAGGGTGTTAAACATACATTCTATATAAATATGAACTTGGAGCTGTGAAGCTGCTAATATTAGGTATGGTTCATAATAAAATTCATTTGAAATGCTGCTGTCACATAGATATAATGCGTGAATTAATAAAAGTGAAAGTTTGTGATCTACTCTAGAGATAAAAAGCAGCTATTCCCTTTTTTTCTACGTGTAATTGTGCTTTGAGAGATCAAGTGACACACAATAATCATTTTCAATTACTTTTGACACTCAGTAACAAAATGTTTAACTCTTCGACATATTGAATTGACGCTTATTAAAATCGTTATCTCTACATATGAAAAAATTTTTATCACAGGAAAGAATGATTAAAAATCTTCATCAGCTCATATACATCTACATCTGGTCAATGCGCTGAGTTGGTGGAGAATAATTTACTTTTTGAACCAATGGAAAAACTCTCATGTACTCAATGTGAGGATAGCTTAGTGTCCTAGCATTTGATATTCAATGGTCAAAGCGTACACAAGTTGGAGTGAGCAAAATCTTGACTCAACATTTACTGTGGCCTAGTGTGTGATGGTAATTTACCAAGCGGCATCTGCAACGGCGTTGTCTCCGTGCTGGATCTGAAACGCTAATTCCCTACTCTGGCCTTGACAGAATTCACTCAGTCTAAACTTTCCTGTGTTCTGTAGAATATAAATGTTTCCCTAGTCAAAATAATGGCTATTCCCCCCTCGCTAATGGTTGGAGCGATGTGCACAATTTCTTTCCCGCAAAAATTCCTACAGGAATAATTAACTACCTCCTTGCTGTCTGTCACCACGATAACTGAAGTGTATTGTCCACATTTCGCAGAAAGCAAAGCTCTCAACGCCCTCAATAGTTTACACACACTTTTGCGGTCCACCGCGAGACGAGAGAGATATCTAGAGATTTCAGTTCTCAAAATGCTTTAATATAATGGGGACCTCCCCACCGTGTCGCATCTGCGTCGTCCAGTATGGCTTCAAGCCAATCGCCATCTCGTTAGAGATGAATTTAATTTTTCTTGCCACGTTGCAGCCTAGACCTGTTAAAGCCATCCAGCCACTTACTCTCGGTCCCGGCCATATTTACATTAAAAGGAATAATGTGTTGATCTGGCCTTATACGTTCCTGCACTGGAGCTCATTGTTCTCTTGTTAAGTGGGGCTTTTCTGATGCCATTAGCCACCTGCTTCGGTCGTCTCCAAAATGCGTTTCACTTTAACTTGTTTATTCATGCACCAGTCCTTATATTGATACATACTTTTTTGTTAGATTTGGTTCATGAGATTACTGCAAATGCCTTTTGTTGATTTAATAGAATTACTATCTCCTCAGGATCTCATACTGCATCGTACTGTCGATAGGGATCAATCTAATGTAAGGTCCATAAAATCCTGATGCATTACACAGATATCTTTGCTTGATCATATATTTGAAATGAACGTAACTACCCTGATCCAATAATGAGAAATTGCAGAAAGTTTGCCTTTTGTAAATTCATCATAAACAATCCACGAACAAGCACTGCAGTGACATCACCATAAAGTCTTAACACTCCTCAACTCAATCTTCACCTAATCGTATTTCCTGAATTCAACATCCTCTGCATTTGTAGCTCGGTGCTCTGCTACCTACACTCCTGGAAATTGAAATAAGAACACCGTGAATTCATTGTCCCAGGAAGGGGAAACTTTATTAACACATTCCTGGGGTCAGAGACATCACATGATCACACTGACAGAACCACAGGCACATAGACACAGGCAACAGAGCATGCACAATGTCGGCACTAGTACAGTGTATATCCACCTTTCGCAGCAATGCAGGCTGCTATTCTCCCATGGAGACGATCGTAGAGATGCTGGATGTAGTCCTGTGGAACGGCTTGCCATGCCATTTCCACCTGGCGCCTCAGTTGGACCAGCGTTCGTGCTGGACGTGCAGACCGCGTGAGACGACGCTTCATCCAGTCCCAAACATGCTCAATGGGGGACAGATCCGGAGATCTTGCTGGCCAGGGTAGTTGACTTACACCTTCTAGAGCACGTTGGGTGGCACGGGATACATGCGGACGTGCATTGTCCTGTTGGAACAGCAAGTTCCCCTGCCGGTCTAGGAATGGTAGAACGATGGGTTCGATGACGGTTTGGATGTACCGTGCACTATTCAGTGTCCCCTCGACGATCACCAGTGGTGTACGGCCAGTGTAGGAGATCGCTCCCCACACCATGATGCCGGGTGTTGGCCCTGTGTGCCTCGGTCGTATGCAGTCCTGATTGTGGCGCTCACCTGCACGGCGCCAAACACGCATACGACCATCATTGGCACCAAGGCAGAAGCGACTCTCATCGCTGAAGACGACACGTCTCCATTCGTCCCTCCATTCACGCCTGTCGCGACACCACTGGAAGCGGGCTGCACGATGTTGGGGCGTGAGTGGAAGACGGCCTAACGGTGTGCGGGACCGTAGCCCAGCTTCATGGAGACGGTTGCGAATGATCCTCGCCGATACCCCAGGAGCAAGAGTGTCCCGAATTTGCTGGGAAGTGGCGTGCGGTCCCCTACGGCACTGCGTAGGATCCTACGGTCTTGGCGTGCATCCGTGCGTCGCTGCGGTCCGGTCCCAGGTCGACGGGCACGTGCACCTTCCGCCGACCACTGGCGACAACATCGATGTACTGTGGAGACCTCACGCCCCACGTGTTGAGCAATTCGGCGGTACGTCCACCCGGCCTCCCGCATGCCCACTATACGCCCTCGCTCAAAGTCCGTCAACTGCACATACGGTTCACGTCCACGCTGTCGCGGCATGCTACCAGTGTTAAAGACTGCGATGGAGCTCCGTATGCCACGGCAAACTGGCTGACACTGACGGCGGCGGTGCACAAATGCTGCGCAGCTAGCGCCATTCGACGGCCAACACCGCGGGTCCTGGTGTGTCCGCTGTGCCGTGCGTGTGATCATTGCTTGTACAGCCCTCTCGCAGTGTCCGGAGCAAGTATGGTGGGTCTGACACACCGGTGTCAATGTGTTCTTTGTTCCATTTCCAGGAGTGTATTTCCAGATCGCTCAGGAGCGTAAGTTGTTTAATGAGATCTGACGAGTTGGAATTCTGCCATTTTTCAAATGAATGAATGAGTCGATTTCAAGGGCTGTCAAATGAGGCCGTGTTTGGGGAGTGTTGTCCAGAGTAAAGGTAATTCTTTACTGTTTTATGGATGTTGTTTGGAACAGTGGTTGGAGCGCAACAATTATCGTAACTTGTAATTTTGTTCTGAGGCCGAAAACATTTTAAGTAAAAAATGAAAAAATCATATTACATCCTTGTGCTGTTCTTAAAAGACCATTTACACAATTAGTTTCATTCGTCTTACCATCATCACGTACATTATGGTATTCACAGCATCATGTTAGGCGAAATATGATCTGTTGACAGCGTTGATAATGCCTATTACAGTTATAACATGAATGAGCACACTATATGTGTTTTACCAGTAGCTCAAGCCAGTAATACGGCATTTTTCCAATAATAACAGCTGTGGGCCACCACCTGCTGAAAATATGTTAAGTAAATAAAATTTTCCCAACACAGCTAACTGCTTACATCTTTGTAACGCAACCTGTATCCCAGTGTAGCAGTGGCATCCTCCGCACATCCTGTACAGAAAATAATCTTTGAAATTTGCTCTCTACAGATCCACTGCGCAAAATAAATTTCGTGAGAAGGTCGTGAAGGATTAGAATAAAAGTTTGAGCTGCTTTTTTAATTGGCATACACGAAAAAGAAGCTGGGAGGGAGATGCCATTCGGAAAAATCTACTGATAATAACGGCCCAAGCAGGTTGGAGAATTTAGTAGCCTAAACCCAACGACGCAGTCTTATTTTTTTGAAATCTCGTGCTCGAAATCCAGCGCCTGCGTCACAGCCAGATATGTCGTCTCACTTTAGTGCTTTCATTAGAGCCAACCGCAAACGAAATCTACAGCTCGGACTGTGCACTCTCCCTCGTGCAGGTCGAAAATCTGCTTAGTAGCGACCTTTCATGTGGCTTTCAGCCGGGGTGAAAGCTATGGCGCACAACGAAGCTGTCCACTTTATGTTCTGCATGTCGTATTAAAATTTAGTCCGCCGTAATATAGCCCCAGCGATACGGAGCGGAGAGTCATCGAGGTCCTCTAGCCCCGCCAGAATTTCGGCTATTTCTACCGATAGTAAAGCCAAACTGCTTCTCTCCGTTTATGGTCGTTATGCAGTTTCCGTCCCCTGAAGCAGCAATGCACATATGCCACTCATACACACTCACACGCGGGCGGTTCCTCTAAGAGCTCCTTTTGCTGGGAGAGTCAATATATATGCCGCACCGTGCCATTGTTTGCCAATTCCCGCATCCCTACCACTGACCACTTCACTCCTTATTCGCAAACTTCCTCGCGGACGCAGGCGCACTATTTTACAGAGTAAAGGCCCTCGGAAATGCCCGCCTGCCACCACTCACAACAATGGCTTTCTCCATTTCTCTTTCTTAGGGCAGCGTTGCCTGTAGGCACGTTTTTACGTAAGCAGCTAAGTATGGCTAATCCCTCCAAACGCTTAAAGCTTTCTTTTTCTCGTCAATGACTCAACTCATCCTTTCAGCACACTTTAGTATATAGTTTCATTCTAAATCGGTGTAGAAATCTATTATTCTTCATATCATATTCATAAAGAAATAAGGCGCATCATTGAAGTTCAAAATTCTCTCTCTCTCTCTCTCTCTCTCTCTCTCTCTTGTGTCAAAAGCCTTGATAATGATTGCATGAACCAGATGTGGAAACCACATCTGGTAAACAAACACTGTCCATTTGTAATTTAAATGAAAAACGTAATTGATAGCCCAGAACATCTCGGAGAGGATTTTCGTCTAGCAGCTTTTGTCTCCTTGAGCCACTGGCGAGTGTCCGCCATGACATTAGGGGAGACCCTGGAAGGAAAGCCCCAAGGGACCCCTTCTGCATGAGAGGAGCTGGAGGGGGCCGTTGCTTCTCCGGCAGGGGGGAGGGGACCGATGTCCCCTACATTTGGCGGGGTGGGTGGGGGGGGGGGCTTTCTAACAAAGTAGGAGCATTGGGAGTGACGGAGGCAGATTTGCCCCCTACCAATAAGGGGGAGATGCATTCTGGTGGCCCAGAGGGCCCACTGTTCGTGACAAAGAGTGAGGAACCACTGGCACTTGGGATGGCGACGGTGATGTAGCTGCAGTGTAAGTCGATGTCAACCTAATGGGTGCAATCTTTAGAATTTACCTTTAGCCTCTGTGTAAGTCAACTGGTCTCTGATTTTCCGCTCCTTTTGGAGTACTCGGCAGTCTGGCGAGCAGGGGGAGAAGTGCTCTCCACAGATGATGAATGTTGGAGGTGGCGGTGGCGCACTATCTGGGTGCAGTAGACGTCCGCAGTCTTGACATGTGACGGAGGAAGAGCAGTGGGAAGACATGTGCCCGAACTTCCAGCACTTAAAGCACCGCATAGGGAGAGGGACGTATGATTTAACGTCACAGCGGTAAACATCACCTTGACGTTTCCAGGGAATGAATCACCCTCAAAGGCCAAGATGAAGGCACTGGTAGCAACCCTGTTGTCTTTGGGTACTTTGTAAACGCGCAAGATGATATGACCACCCCACAGTTCTAAAATGGCTCGGAGCTCGTCGTCAGACTGCAGGAGGTGGTCACGATGGAAATTAATCCCCTGGACCATCTTGAGGCTCTAATGGTGAGTGACGGAAACAGGAATATCAGCCAGCTTGCCACAGGTGACTAATGCTCGGGATTGGACTGCGGATGTTGTCTGAATGAAGACTGCGACGTTCCGCATCTTTCACAGCGCTGTCACTCCTCCAAACTTATCCTCAAGGTGCTCAATGACAAAGTGAGGCTTCGTCGGGAGAAAAGAGTACCCATCGGTTCTGTTACAGACTAAATACCAAGGGGAATATGTCTCTCTCCGTTGGGTAACTCTACGTTTCTCCCATGGTGTAGCAAGAGAGAGAAACGATTTAGGGGATACCTGTCGACACTCTATTCTATTTTGCCCTTCTTAGAGATTGCTGGTGCGGGCCATCCGTCGTGATGCCACCCACTCCGATCAGAGGCTCGCCCCATTGGCGCCACCCAGCAAGAGCAAAGGCCAACTGGTATGATGGACGTTGCCAGGAATCCTGATGCCCCAAGAAGACTACTCCTCGATATAAGTGGGGAGTTTACAGGTCAGGCATCAGCAGTGCGATCCCTGTGTTGTCAGGGGGCTATCACCAAATGGGTACATGACGGCCCCACCACAACGAACTGGCTACCATGCTGTATGTTGGGTACAGAGAAATGCAATATTGTCATGGGATCGAAAGAGGACAGGAGACAACGGAAGAAGATGACATACCCTGGAAAGTGTCCTCGCCCAAATAGTTGAATCCCAGGTGGAAATGCAAAGCCATGACAAGAGATTCAGGAGAATGAACCTAAGGGCATTTGTGCACCTTGTAAGGCGTCCTTCCCCATATGGCCCGTACTTCTGTAGAATTTTGAAAGTGGCAGGTCAAACAATAGAATTGGACCTGAACTCATAGGGTCGAAAAGTGTGAAACTGCTTTTAGCCCCCTCTTACGACAGGAATACCTCCATCCGATTCTAACCCACAGACCACCCCAGGAGGGGGGAGGGGGAGGGGGAGGGGTTTATGGTATCATCGTGTTTTTCATGAAGGGGGCTTGCACCCCTTGTTTTGCGTGGCATTATCACAGCACAGGCCCACATTGATGTTTTAAGCACTTTCTTGATTCCCACTATTGAAGAACAACTTGGGAATGGCGGTTGCATCTTTCAACACGATCAACCATCTGTTCTTAATTCACGGCCGGTGGCGGACTGGTTATACGAGAGCAACATTCGTGTAATGGACTGGCCTGCACAGAGTCCTGACCTGAATCGTATAGCACACCTATGGGATGTATTGGAAAGCCGACTTCGTGCCAGACCTCACCAGCCGATATCTATACCTCTCCTCAGTGCAGCATTCTGTGAAGAATGAGCTGCCACTCCCCAAGAAACCTTCCAGCAGCTGATTGGACGTAAGCCTGCGAGACTGGAAGCTGTCATCAAGGCTAAGGGTTGGCCAACATCATACTGATTTCAAGCGTTATCGTTGGAGAGCGCCACGAACTTTTAATAATTTTCAACTAGGGATACTTTTGATAACATAGTATACGGCACTAAATGAAGAAGAACGGGAGCATTATTCACGTATCGTAATCACTGAGCCTTTTTCTGAACCTGGAAAGGTATGTGATCAATATATTAATTAGAAGTTATTGCAAGAAATTCAGCTGAAGAGACCTATGGATACCATGATATTAATATAGCCGAACAGATTTCTGAAAAATAGTACATCTTCTCCTTAACGCTTATGGGTGTTAAGAAGTATAGAAATTTTTATAGCAAATTCAGGTAAGTTATTTCGTACGGGAATACACATAAAAAGCGTGTTGGTCACAACAAATAATCTCACTTTTAGGGTTTGATCTACTGATTACTTTTCTCATATTGATAGGACAATAATGGTCCAGCAAATCCTCACTGATGACGCTTCGGTCCGCAGTATATTTCCAAAATTTAATTTCGCAGTGAAATACGTGGTACTCGTTATATTGCCGAAACAGAGTTCACGAATTACTGCAGAAAAAAATTCGACGTTGCCGTTGAACTATTGGCTCATATTATTTCGTGTAAATAGCGACGCTGCTTTGCAACTTCATAAAGGGGAACGACGGGATGGTAAGCTCTACGTGGACCGTGCACTACACTATTCTCAACACGCAGGTAAACTTAGAAGTGTTTGTGTGAGATTTATTTTTCATTTTAAATGCGAAATCGTTGCTTACTCTAATTAAGGACTTACGTTTTCTTTTAAATTATCTAATAAATGTTCTCTTACTAGTGGAAGACAAATCCTCGAGTCCATGCACGAGAATCCCATGACGGAAGGAAGTATAATCTTTCTTTTTTTCTACTGGCAGTATCCTAATAGTAGAAGAAAAAAATTGAAAGACGTTTTACTCTTTAAAATCTAGTTACTAGTTTCGGAGAAATTACAATAATTGGAATTTAGAACATACAAATTTTTAACACGTAAGAGAAAGTTGTTTTATGACGAGATTCATGATTTCATTCCCAACTCAGGATATATTTCACGTCGGATTAAGGGGGAAACAGAATGTTGCACCTCCACGATACCAGCATAAAAGGAGTACAAAGTAAATAGGTTACATTCTGACTGTACTGCTCTCTTGTGCCGTCCCGATTATTTTGGAAGTTCCTCACAAGCCGAAATGAGCTTGATATTCTACTTCTCTGCGGAGAATGCAGAAGGAATGCGAAGAGATCAGTTGAGTTGTACACAGAAAGTTATCCCCAATAAGAATTATTACCTCACCGAATGTGCGAAAAATAGTTATTCTAAAGGCCCTGGAGTATTAGACATTCCACATTACACTCACATTCGCTTGTTTACAGATATTTTCGTAGCAATTAAGCTAACATGATGAACAAATTACTGTTAGGAGCCATCGAATAACCTGTTTTGCTTGTATAACGTAAGTTGACAACCATGATTAAATTCATAAAGATTTAGTGCAGAATTCTTCATCACCGAGCACAATATGTTAGTTGTAAGAACTTCAGCAAGTAACTTACAGATGTCGTCCCGCGCTAAGATCATTGTGCAACATGAGTGGCATATTGTAAGATGAGTACGTGTTTAGAGTTTCCTGCGTACACAGTTCTGCTACGATAAGAAAATTAGGAATAACAAAGGGTGCGAGACTCTAACGACACTGTGGGATCGTAGCAGATAAAGGAAAGGTCATTCAGAAAAGAATTTTCTTACTGAAACAGATAAGCGCGAGATTGGACATGGAGACCTAAAAAGAAAAGAAACAAAGACAATGGCTTTCACTTGGAAAAACACATTAGAACCAAAATAGTGGTGGGTCAAAAGATTTTAGAGCAAGTAAACCTATTCACTTATATAGGATGTGAGATGATACATGACAGTAGCAAAGATATAGAAATTAAGCTTAGTAAATTTAGCCACATATTAGGAACAGTTAATAGAAACCTTGAAAACAAAACTAGGAAAGAGACTCAAACAACAGCTGGGGTTCCCACACTGCTCTATCAAAGCGATACCTGGGTGATTAACAGACAGCAATAGAAATGCTTCAAATGGCTCTGAGCACTATGGGACTCAACATCTGAGGTCATCAGTCCCATAGACTTAGGACTACTTAAACCTAACTAACCTAAGGACATCACACACATCCATGCCCGAGGCAGGATTCTAAGCTGTGACCGTGGCAGCAGCGCGGTTCCGGACTGAAGTGCCTAGAACCGCTGGCCGGCGAGAGAAGCCGTATTCAGGCAAAAGATATGAAAAATTTGAGACGGGTTAAGGGTTGCATAATAGAAAGCAGGCTAAGGAATAAAGACATCAGAGAAGAACTAAAATTGTTAAATGTAAATGATAAAACTGTAGAGTACAGGTGAAAATCAAACGAACATCTAGAAATAATAGAGAATGATAGACTCCCTTAAAGGCTACAAATTACACTACTGGCCATTAAAATTGCTACACCACGAAGACGACGTGTTACAGACGCGAAATTCAACCGACACACAAGGTTGCCGCCGGTGGCGACACCTACAACGTGATGACATGAGGAATGTTTCTAATCGATTTCTCATACACAAACAGCAGTTGACCGCGCGTTGCCTGGGTGAAACGTTGTTGTGATGCCTCGTGTAAGGAGGAGAAATGCGTACCATCACGTTTCCGACTTTGATAAAGGTCGGGTGGACGATCAGCTCGGAGACCCTTGACGCTGTATCACAGACAGGAGCACCTGCGATGGTGTACTCAACGACGAACCTTGGTACACGAATGGCAAAATGTCATATTTTCGGATGAATCCCGGTTATGTTTACAGCATCATGATGGTCGCATCCGTGTTTGGCGACATCACAGGGAACGCACATTGGAAGCTTGTATTCGTCATCGCCATACTGGTGTATCACGCGGCGTGATGATATCGGGTGCCATTGGTTACATGTCTCGGTCACCTTTTGTCTGGATTGACGGCACTTTGAACAGTGGACGTTACATTTCAGATGTGATACGACCTGTGGCTCTACCCTTCATTCGATCCCTACGAAAAACTACATTTCAGCAGGATAATGCACGACCGCATGTTGCATGTCCTGTACGGGCCTTTCTGGATACAGAAAATGTTCGACTGCTCCTCTGGCCAGCACATTCTCCAAATCTCTCACCAACCGAAAACGTCTGGTCAATGGTTGCGTAGCAACTGGCTTGTCACAATACGCCACTCTTGATAAACTGTGGTATCGTGTTGAAGCTGCATGGGCAGCTGTACCTGTACACGCCATCCAAGCTCTGTTTGACTCAATGCCCAGGCGTATCGGGACCGTTGTTATGGCCAGAGGTGGTTGTTCTGGGTACTGATTTCTCAGGATCTATGCACCCAAATTGCGTGAAAATGTAATCACATGTCAGTTCTAGTATAATATGTTTGTGCAATGAATATTTGTTTATCATCTTCATTTCTTCTTGGTGTAGCAATTTTAATGGCCAGTAGTGTATAAGAAGAGATAGAGGAAGACACCTGCAACGATAAGCAACGTAACAGGAATTTCGCCTAATACGTGAAGAGGAGAAGAAGAAGAAGACCATCAACAGTTCCTTGAGATGCCTTTCTGTGTCAGTCATCGGCGGAGTCAAAGTTTGGTTCGATGCGAATACAAATGTTAGAATTAGTGCGAGCTTTGTAGGTAAGCCACAGCTGCGCAGGTGTCGTGGCCTTGCAGTGCCCCGGCCGTCCTTTGGCGCGCCGTACTGTACAGCGCGGCGCCATATGTGTGTACACCTGAGAGCACAGGCAGCTGCGAGCCGGCACCGGGCAAACCGCAGCCGGCAGCCGGCACGTAGCAGCCGGCAGCTAGCGCGCCACGTATTCGCAATCTCCCGCTGCGGTTGCCGAGCACGGCGCCAAGTGACGTACTGGCTGTGCTACTGGAGGCAATTCCGACGTTCCCAGCGGGGGACACGACACGGGCTAATTGCGATGCAACTATGAACCTCGGCCAGGTCTGAACTTTCTGAAGTGCAATGTTGCTATCGAAATACCAAATGATGACGGGCTGGCTCTGCAAAGTTGAATTGCGGCACAAGGGACTGATGTGAAATACTTCCCGAGAGTGGTGATGGTGTAATTACCCGTTCTGGGAACTGATATTCTACATCTGTTTACGAACGCCGCAACCCAGCGTTCAGTGCTTGACAGACGGTATCTGTATCTGTTTCCACACGGAAACAGAGACAAAGAAAAATAACTATCTATAAGTCTCTCTATGGCTCGTATCTCTGCTTCGTGGTCCTTAGACGAAATGTATGTTGGCGGCAGGAGTATCGTTCTGCGGTCGCCTTAAAATGCCGGTTCTCTAAATTTTCTTCGAAAAGAACGTCGCCTTCCGTCCAGGGTGAAGCATTACTTCAGTAGTGTCATCTCTTTTAAAGTATAAAATTATTTCAAAGTCATTTTCTTGTGCTAACGGCGTTATTTTATTAAAGCTGCCCATGGAAAAAGTAACGAAACTTGTATGAACTGTAAACTCAGACCATCGATGTCAGAGAAATCAGCCTACGGGCTGAACCTATTCGGACGGATTGTATTTTCATATGTTCCAAGGAAAAAAAGGAGCAAAGCTTCTCGCAGAAAAATTATACTCATATCTTATCTTGTCTCCATCGAACTGAGCAGACACTTATTTTGTATAAGTATCTCCATAGTAGATTTATAATGAAATGTGTAAAAAACGGGATACATTGTAGTTTTCATTTTCAAGTAAATGTTCTCCCCGTAAATATTGAGCTACACGTAAGTTTTTTTTTTTAATTTACACTTTGAAATTCTGTACGAAGCAGGGGTAAAATACAGGGAGTAAATGGCTGTTTACAACTCGTACAGAAACCAAACTACACTTATAAATCTCGAGGGACATGAAAGGGAAGCAGTGGTTGAGAACAGAATCAGGTAGGGTTGTAGCATATCTCCTACGTTATTCAATACGTAATTGCACGAGCAGTAAAGGCAACCAAAGAAGAATTGAAGTTCAGGGAGAACCAATAAAAACTTTGAGGTTTGCCGATGATATTTTAATTCTGTCAGAGACTGCAAAGTACTTGGAGGAGAAGTTGAACGGAATGGACAGGGTCTTGAAGAGAAGATATAAGATGAACATCAACAAAGGCGAAACTAGGATAATGTAATGGAATAGAATTAAGTCAGGTGATGCTAAGGGAATTAGATTAGGAACTGAGACACTTAAAATAGTCTATGAGTTTCGCTATTTGGGCAGCAAAATAACTGATGATGGTTGTAATAGAGAGGATACAAAATGTAGGCTGGCAACGGCAAAAAATGCGTTACTGGCGAAGAGAAATTTGTTAATACTGAATGTAGATTAAGTGTTCAGGAGTCTTTTCTGAAGATATTTATCTGGAGTGAAGCCATATATGATAGTAAGATGTGGACAATAAACATTTTAGACGAAAAGAAGAGAATATGAGCTTTCGAAAAGTGGGGCTGCAGAAGAATGCTTAAGATTAGCAGGGTCGATCACGTAACTAATGAAGAGATGATGAGTACAATCTGCGAGAACAAAGGAAAGAATTGATTGATGGGACACACTGTGAGACATCAAGGGATCACCAGTTTAGTATCAGAGGGAAGCGAGGGTGGTAAAAATCTGAGACCAAGAGGAATACAGTAAACAGATACAGAAAGATGTGGGTTACAGTAGTTATTCAAAGTTAAAGAGGTTCGCATAAGACAGAGTAGCACGGAGAGCTGCATCAAACTAGTCTTCAGGCCTAAGACTGCAACAACAACAACAACAACATTGATTTCTACAAATCTCGCTGCAGCCGCCAGCTCAGCAGATCATGGTAAAGACAGACAGTGTACCGACTGCAATTCGCGTATGGTCGTTGATTTCATTCTGCTACAAGCAAAGCACGTCCAAGAGATTATCAGCGAATCATTTAACAGTGAATTGTGATCATTTTTGTGCAAGTACAGTTTACGGACGGTTAGGACATTGTTTCCAAACTGTGAATCTGATGCTCTTGCTTCTATCACATACAGGTCCCACAGAACTGATGGTGGTGCTGTATTAGAAAGTCTCGTGAATGGTGTAAACTTCAGGAGCCAATTTTATTCTGCAGTCATTGCTTTCATTTTAGATGCACTAAGAAGACTGCGCTCCACCATCAACAATGGCCGTTGCTGCACAGCCCCATAACGGAGAAATTAAATTGATTTGACAATTTAATTTTCACACATATTGCTACTTTACTCAAATATCGGAGCGAAAAGCATCAGAGGAGACCATCTGAGTTCCCCAAGCGTCTCCATAACACTAGTGTGTTGTATGAAACTACCGGTAACAAATCTAGCAGCCCGCCTCTGAATTCCTTCGGTGTGTACCTTTAATCCGACTTGGTGTGGATACCAGACACTCTAGCAGTACTCAAGGATAGGTCGTACCAGTGTCCTGTATGTGCTCTTCTTTATAGATGGGCCACAAATTCCCAGACGTCTCCCAATAAATCCAACTCAATCATTCGCCTTCCTACTACAATCCTCACTTACTTCCATTTCATATCGCACTGCAACGGTACGCCTACGCCTAAATATATTTAAATGACGTGACTGTGTCAAGCAGCACACATTAATGCTTTGTCTGGACTTTATAGGTTTGTTTTCCATGCCCATCTGCATTAACTTACATTTTTATACATTTATAGCCAGCTGCTGTTCATCATATCAACTATACATTTTGATAATCTGTTCTAATTTTAGGGCCACAGTCACGTATTTCCCTTTACGTACTGTGTTACCCTTTCAGTATCGTCATACACTTTCTCTTTCTCTTCGTCTTCAGCTTGGGACGTCGGGATGTATACATGAACTATCCTTGTCCGTGTTAGTTTGCTCTTGATTCTGATAAGGATATCCCTATCACTAACTGTTCACAGTAAGGTACTCTCTGTCCTCCCTTCCTACTCATAGCCAATTTTACTATTGTTTTACCATCGTCTGCTGCTGTTTATATTACTCTGTGCTCATCTGACTAGAAATCCGTGTATCTTTCCATTTCAATTCACTTATCCCTACTGTACCTAGTTGAGGCTTTTTCAGATTTTCTAGCTTCCCTCCCACGTACAAGCATCTGACACTCAACGTTTCGACACCTAGAATGTTATCCTTCCGTTGTTTATTCAATCGTTTTCTGTTATCTCCGTGGCAAACCCATCCCGGATATCCGAATTGCGGACTATTCCGGAATCTTTTAAAATTGGAGAGGTCATCATGACACTTTTTCAATTATGGGCCACAAGTCCTGTGGATACACGTTGTGTGTCCTTAATGCAGTCCATTCCATTGCCTTCTGCATCCTCATGCCATTTGTCATTCCCGATTCTCCCTGCTTTAGGGGCAGTTTCCCACCCCAAGGATAAGAGAGTGCCCTGAACCACTGTCTGCTCCTCTGTCGTATTTGAAAAGGCCGTTTAAGAATGATGGTGACTTCTTGAACGGGAAGCCTTCGGCAGCCAATGCGGTGGTGGGTTTCAAACGCGGAACCGAGGACCTTTTGATAACTAATCAATGAGGCTAGCCGTAGACCAAAGGTGATGAGCCCATTCAGACTTAGTTCTCGGTTTCAAGCTGAGTTCGAATGAGCGATGCTTTCTAGTCGGATAATACGCAAGGAATTGAAGTTCGTATTGAGAAATCACGAGCCCCGTCTGGGAAAATGCCTCTCAGTCAAAATAAAAGTAAAATTTCTGCATTCGTACTTACTGTGCATCCTTTTCTACTGAGCTAGGTCCTGCACCTTCAAAGAGAGGATGGGGAGTCAACTTGAGGCACAGGAGACTGCTTGAAATACCGTGGACAGATTGACGTTCGCCTCTAAATGCTAAAAGAACAAAAAGTGCTAAACAGCAGAATCAGAAAACAACAATCTTTCAGTCGTGTGATAAGGAATGCTAGCAGCTATAAGCTGCTGCAGAATATTTTTCTGGAAATATATCTAGTAAAAGAGGATGGGGAAGAAGAACATCTGGGCTCGTTAACTTAAACACATGGACGTCATACACGAGTGAATTACATTTTAGAACAAGAGAAACTGATATACGTACGTTTGACACCAACATTCTAATGGTCGAATGTAACTTCTCTTTTACACGTTGGATGTTGTGAGTGTGCACTTCTGAAGTTACTAATGTCACATATTCCCCTTACCCTACCAGAGGCATAATATGGACGTATCAGTAGTTACTGTGATAACTAATGTACAGTTAACGTGTAAAAAATCGAAATTGTTTTGTAACCAATGTTATAAATGTAATTTTGGAACGATATTGATACTCCAGATATAATGATTGCCAACATAGAGTATTTAAACGTGCAAGTCAATGTAGACTGCCTCTAGATGATGGGCACCTGCCCAAAACCAGTCGTGTATTATATCAAATCACCTTCTATTGTGTGTAGAAGCGTTTATTATTCTATACCCTATAAATATGCAATCTTCGTGAAGCGCTTGCGTGGAGAGGGTGTAGTATTGTGAATTTTAATGTAGATTCGCGAACATCTTGTCTTCGGCAGCGACTTATAAGTTCACCAGTACGATCAAATATAGCTATTGAAGACAAGGCACCGGAACAAATCCACAGTTCCAGATATTTCGGGTGGAATATCAACTTAACAACGATAATGATGTACACAGTAAAATAAGTAACTCTCAGCAGATAGCACTAACAATAAAATTTTAAAAAAGAAGACCAGAAAACACTCAAAATTAATTTCTGTCTTTCGCTTGGGCAGTGAATCTAGGATTGAAAGAATAGGAAAACGAAAGCAGCACACAGTCGGCTGCAATGAGATTTCTAAGATTTAATCAAAGATTGCTCAAGGAGGGAACTCACAAGAAGTAGCAATATACGAGATGCATTAATAATATTTACCTTAAACGACAAAGTGTAAGAATATAGAAGGAATTGGGGGTGACATTTTAAAGATACGATTCCAGTGATTGTAAAGAAGTCATCTCGTGAAAGTGGTGTCAGAAGGCGGATAAAAAGATGACCTTAAAAATATGAAATCGGGAAAGGAGTATTGTCTAAACCTTGAAGCGAAGAAGGAGAAGAAGAAGAAGAAGAAGAAGAAGAAGAAGAAACACAACAACGACAAATGTGATCACTGACTCTAAAAGGCACACACGCACACTTTTATATCGTGTCAATCTCGGTAGGTAAAGCTGAGTGAAAGTGGAATCTTTAGATTTAGTAAGTGTACAAGCTTTCGGTGAAATTGGTTTCATGAGAAATAGGTCGTTGCAGAAATGTTTGTGAGCCTAATGTTTCTCCATGTAGTCAGAGAGATATCCTCAAAGGTTATAAAGACGTAATTTCCAAATGTAAACTTGTATAGCTATCCGATGTGTCTACTGCCTACTGCGCGTTGCTCAAGTTAAGACGTCATCTGATTACTGCAGAAGTTCATGGAATGGCGCCAACATTTGTTGTGAGGAGTGCTTAGAAAGGATAGCGGCATAATGATTTATTTACTACTAATGCCCAAAACTCATAAATCTTAGTTTTACTTCTCTTCTGCGGATTTTTTATTTGAATCACTGAGAGGTGAGTGGAATTTGCTAAGTGTCTAGCGAAACCGTGTACCTCGGATGGCCAGGTCTTTAGTTTATTTTACAATGGTAACGCAAGTTGGACCTGAGCGCTAAACTGTTTTATACCCAGAAAGGCAGTCAAACTGTCGTCACTCCACAAAATGGAATGTTGTACAATATGGGATTTAATTTCATAATTTTTTTTCTGGCGTTCTTATCCTGTAATAACTTTTCTGACTTATCAGTAAGTAGAAGGTGTACTGGCTTTGCAATGGAAATGTGGCCGCCACTTTGACCTCAGCCGGCCGGCCGAAGTGGCCGTGCGGTTAAAGGCGCTGCAGTCTGGAACCGCAAGACCGCTACGGTCGCAGGTTCGAATCCTGCCTCGGGCATGGATGTTTGTGATGTCCTTAGGTTAGTTAGGTTTAACTAGTTCTAAGTTCTAGGGGACTAATGACCTCGGCAGTTGAGTCCCATAGTGCTCAGAGCCATTTGAACCATTTTTTGACCTCAGCCAAATCTACAATCAGTAACAACAACCTGTATTTGAGTCTCTGTGGAGTAGGACAGTAGCATACTCCGAGAATTTATTGTAGACGACTAAATCTGACACAATAGTATTCCAAAATGCGGCAGTTTACTGAAACTAACTGCTCTTAGCATTCTGAACTCCCTATGGGAAGAAAATAACGTTTTTGTCATAACTGAAGCAGATAATAAAGAACAGGCACGACAAAAGTCATAGTTGATTTTAAGAAGACAACTAATGACGACAGTGGCTAAGTGCAGCTAAATACAGAATAGCAGTGCTTAATTTGCAATAAGAATGAAAGAGAAATATAACAAAGCTTGAAGTATAACAGGAATTTTAATTAGGAAGAGAAAAGAAGTGAATCGCGTTGATCACAAATTACTAGTACGTTTAAATCAATATATTTTTCCTGTATACTTAGAGAGGTTGACCAGTACTGGCCGCTGTTCGTAAGAAGCGTCTGTGATATTCGGGGGCTAGACATCTAGACATGGAAAAATTAAGTTAGTAACTTGTGAAGTTTTTGTCAGTATCTGACACTGTCAATAGCAGATGCCTCTCTCAGGAAACGTGACTGATTTAGGATAGGAATTCCTTCTTTCCTTCTCACACGTAGGCTTAAAATTAATCAACGTTAAGACATTATCGTGTGTATAGGGACAGATGACTGAAAAGAAAAGATTCAACGTTGGTACAGAGTGGAAACAAACATATGGCTTCACACCAACCCCACTGTGTTTATTAAATGTCTTGTAAGTAATGGAAAACGGTCACGTCACCGCCTTGAGCAGCTGGAAAAAGTACATTATTTACACAAGCAGTTTCAGTCGCCCGACCGTCCTGAGGTTCCTATATACCAAAAGAAATACATAAGTATCGTTACAGGCTTAAACCATCACACATCTGTTAACTGACTCAAGTGTTAACGACAACACACACAGACAATGCATTATCATGTACTCACATAAAAGTATTCAAAGCAACATGTGGTGAGAAATATGAAATCATTATCGCCAGGTGATAAAATTATGACTTACTTACTGAAAATAAAAGTGTATCTTAACACAGTGATGTGACGCATTCCGGAAACCACATATCATGAAAACATAATGGTTTATATTTCTACATAGTTCACTTTTATCAATCTGTAAGTTGTGACTGATGACCTCAGAAGTTAAGTCCTATAGTGCTCAGAGCAATTTTGTAAGAGTTGTGATAGGCAGTCTACAGTAATCGCGGGTAACGCTGTGAACAGATTCGTACCACACTACATAGAGGCGACTTCAAAGCTGATCACTGTTTACTGGTAGAGATAGATATGGTCGTAGCGTTCTACACACGTGAGTGGAATATTACAGTTAATAATCTGTATGTCGTCTGCAACCATAACTACACGTGACGGTCTTAACAGATGTTCTACATATTGCATCTAATAGCAAATTGCGCGTGTCTAACAGTTGCGGTTACAGAAAACAAAATGCATAGATGTTATGGCTTACATGTGCTCGCAGGCACTTGTATCAAACGAGTTATAGTCACATTCATACGCACTTCCATCATAAAGTGAATTTTATGGGACATACCATACAGATATGTACAAAGAGTACCAAGCAGAGTTCTGTAAAATATAACAATATAACATTTGTAGCGGGCTCACTTAACGGACAAATAATTATTACCAGCAACTCACACAACACATTAAAGCAGACACAGATACGTATGTCGTCTGGTAAGTAATGGGGCAGAGGATATCATAAAGGAACTTTTGTTAGTCTGTGATTCACATTAGCACTGTTTATGATAAACAAGTATTAAATAACTCCACAGAATGGTGTTTGAAAAGGTTAAAATTAATTTTCTTCAAACTTCCACCTCCACGCTACGGTTAAGTGATTGTAATATAAATTAAAAAACATAGGTTAATTTTAATATAAAGGAAGTGACATGATTCAGCGGATAGGTTTTCTTATCATAGACTCCACGACTGTCATGTTCGGTGGAATTGACGAAAATAACTAAGGTACTTGCTAGCGGATTATTCTTTAACGATCCCTGGAGTACTTAGCATATATGGCTGAGAATCCCCCGACTGTTTTTCTGTTGAGATCAGATTCATATTGTTTCACGAACTGAAATATGAATAGATGATACGGGAAGAGCATATGAAATATACATTTTCAACCTAACAACGTTGGAATAAAAATCTGTGGTGTGTGGCAGAGGGAAATACGTAAAACTTTAAATGGACAGCTAATTTACGGCAGTCACCGAGACAGGGTAGTGAAGAGCAAAGAGAGCAGGAGGGCTTGCTGGAACGTAATACCTCTTTTGTGAATACTCAAAGTTCTTTTAAGTAAAGCAAAAGTTAACATTCAACGTCTTCATTCTTCAAGCCTATAAATTTGAATTCTAGCCTGTAACATGGCGATGTGTAACGTAACAATTTTGGTGGTTAAGAAACAAGTTATTGTAATCGAGTTTCGAATTCGAAGACTTCGTCCGTACACGGAGCACCCTCCCCTTCAGCACGACAATGTCAGACCACTCACGAGCGCTGCAACATCTACAACAATTCCACGTCGTGGGTTAACTGTTATCTATCATCCTCAACACAGCCCTTGCGCTATCCGATTTTCGGATTTTCTGAAACTTAAAAAGCACATTCGAAGTCGTCACTTTGATAGTGATAAGCTGTGAGAGCAGAGGTGAAGCCGTGATTTCGTGAACCAAGTCAAACTTCATACAGTGACAGTATCAAGACACTAAAGTGCGCGTCATTTACGACGGCGGCCGAGTTTAGGTCCGTTCTGCGCATCTGACGTCACAAAACACAGTCAGCTAATGAACAGAGAACGATGTTGCCAGAGCTCGACTGCAGTGCAGAGCACAGACGAGTGTCTTCAGTTTTAGAAACGTTCAGTCATAAATAAAGTAATTGAACAAAAGCACTGTCTGGATAGCAGACTTTCTTTTATAGAAAGTTTGGAAAAAGCATTCTTTAAACCAATTGCTTCATATTCTATTAATTAAACCAAACAAGCAATAAGTCTCCTAATTCAGGCGATAGCAAGGAAAGGTGTTTGTATCATTCTCACTAACCACTTTTTCGGAATAAAGAATAGCGGCAATTGTTTACTTCCTATCGTACTTCGACGAAACGTGAGTAATTCATTGTCATACCAACAGCGTTTGTCGGTATTTTGCGTGATATTTTAAAGTCCTCCGGGAGATCTACTGAATGACGAGATGCGTTAGCGTAATGGTTAAAGTGTATGCTGCTAAGCGAAAGGTTCTGATTTCAAACCTAATTCGGTGCTTATATTTTCTTTACTTAAAAACCATATCGAAGTGTCTTACTTCATGAGTTTTATTCGTTTGAATGTAATTTTTTGAAATTTCTAGTGGCAACTAAAATAGACCATATGGAAAGTATACGCTATGGACATTTACCTCTGAAAACTCTTCAAAATTTCGTTCAATGGTTTACTACATCTAATGCTGCACAATAACTGCGTTGAACATCGAAACAATATTAAGTCATTTATGGGAGGAAGGTATCAGTCAAGAAGATGTGTAAAAATCAAATTTTTGGGCCAAATAGTTTTTGTGAAATCGAATGATAAAGTGTGTCAAATAAGTCGAGACACCATGTGTGTGCACAGGCGAACAGTGCAGTGATGGCAAAATCACGCACAGCGCGGAATGCGGGGAGGACGTCTCTGCAGCAGCGAAAGGGTTAATGCGGCCGTGGTGGCTTTACTTCATAAACTGCGCGCTCTCCCCTAAACGTAAGTTTGTGAAGTATACTATGGCGCTGCTTCTCTTGGCAACGCAGAAATCTCCCGCGTCTGGGCGGGCATTCGCGAACAGCCAAGGTAAAAGAATTGAATTATAGTCTCTCGTTGGGAGAAATGTGTTCCTCGCCAGGGTCACTATGTTGAGAAATCAAAGTATAGACTTGAAGATTAAAGATGTGGAATGTTAATGACGTCAGTTTCATTTAGAATGGTTTAAGAGATTTAACATTAAACATTCGCAGGTATTACTTTTCAGCACGCCGTAATACATATGATTAGCACACTATGGAGGAGTAGTTCTATCGAAAACCGATTGAAGCGGAAGTACAGACTTCTGCAAAATCATTCCAGGCATCCAGGAGTAAGAGCAGCGTCGGCTCATCGTCGAGATTTTATTTAGGAGTGAAGCCTGATGGGTTTTCCAAATTGGTCAAACTTAAAGTTTACTAATACAAGTAGGAGATATGTACAGAAACACTCGAAAACTATAAAGATAAACCTACAGCGCAACGCAGGCTTACACTATTAATAAATTCCTAAAATTCTACAGATCACTTACACTGTAACATACGTGCTTTTACACTTTTAATTTACTAGAAAAAGGAAAATGAGGAAAAGGAGGGGGAGAGGGAGAGAGAGAATGTTAACATCAAAAGAATCGTCAAAATAATGAAGTTGTTTTTCTACTGCCAGGTTTCGTATTTGCTATTTCAAGGCTTACATCCTGGATTCCAGATTATTTCCGACTGTATGTACGTAACTCTGTTACTATCCCGACTAAGACATTTATTTCTGACTATGATAGACATCGACTTTTCCGTATCCAGATACAGTGTGATACATACTAAACAACCAAAACAGTTTCATCCGCGTACTACCCTACCAAATAATGCATTTGATATTGGACGCAAGACTTAACAAAAATTAAGACATGTTCATAGGATTAGTTCACGGAAAAAAAAGGCTTCGAACAGGCAAAATGGTATCTCGTGAGTCACATTCTCAAACACATTGATCTGAAATATAAGACGGGGAAATGATCGGATTAGAAGGAGTGATAGACAAGGATACAGACATTCGCCCCTATTCTTTAATAGACGCGTAGAACAAGTAATGATAGAAGCGATACTGATTTTAAAGAGTGGGATTAAAATTTACGGTTAAAGATATCAATAATAAGATTCACTGATGACATTGCTATACTCAGTAAAAGTGACAAGAAATCACGACATCTGTTGAAAGGAATTGTCTAACGAGTACAAATCAAGGATTGAGAATACGCATAATAAGTACGAACTTAAAGCCAGTTCTCCAGAATTTTTTTCGCTCGCGTTTCTCGAAGAGAACGTCGTCTTTTCTGCAGTGATTGATGAGTACTTCCTTGAAGAATCTCAGTAATTCGTGCGTGTCGGTCGAACCCACCGGTAAGAAAACTAGCAGCGCGCCTCTGACTTGTTTCTATGTTTCCCTTCAGCCCGTCCTGTTTGAAATCCCGAACACTTTGGCAGCACTCAAAAGTAGGTTGCACTAGTGTCCTATACTCTGTCTCCTCTAGAGATGAACCACATTTTACTAAAATTCTACCAGTAAACCGAAGTCAACCATTCCCCTTTCCTACTACAACACTACATTCTCGTTCCATTTGACATCACTTTGCAACCTTACTCCTAGATGTTTAATCGAATGACCATATCAGGTGCACACTACTAATGCAGTATTCGAACATTATGGGACTGCTCATCCTGCTCACCTGGATAAACAATTTTTTCCATGTTGGGAGCTATCTACCATTTATCACAAAAGTCATAAAAATTGTCTAAGTATCTTGTATCCTCAAGCAGTTACTCATCGACGACATCACCCCTACACCACAGTACCATCAGCAAACAACCGCAAATTGCTGCTCACCACTTCCGTCGGATCATTTGTGTGTGTGTGTGTGTGTGTGTGTGTGTGTGTGTGTGTGTGTGTGTGTGTGTGTGTGTGGAGAATAATACCGGTCCTATCACACTTCCCTGGGGCACATCTCATAGTACCCTTACCTCAGATGATTAGTACTGGGTCCCAATACTGAAGAAGTTTTTCGAGCCACTTGCGTATCTGGGAACCTGTTACATCTGCTCGTACCATCGTTAACAGTCAGCAGTGGGGCCACGATCAACGCTTTTCGGGAACCAACTACTAACGAATCGGCCTGTTGTCCTTCATCCATAGTTCGTAGGATGAAATGTGAGAAGAGGGCAAAATGAGTTTGGTACGAATGGTGCTATCTAAAACCGTACTGATTTGTTGACAGTGGGTATTCGATCTGGAGGAACTTTCCTGTACTCGAACTGACCGTATGTTCAATAATTCTGCAGCAAATGGATTATAAGTATAGGCTACTGGTCTGTAATTTTGCGGGTCATTCCTTTTACCTTTCTTATAAACCAATGTTTTTTTTACAGCTCCCCAACCCTATTTTTCTCAGAATTTCGAACATTTTGTGCCATTTTACATTGTAGAACGTTTTTTCCAGATCGACACATCCTAAGAACGTGACTTGATTTTTCTTTACTCTTGCTTCCATTACTAACCGCAATGTCAGAATTGTCTCTCTCGTTCCTTTTCCTTTCTTAAACCAAACTGATTGGCAACTAGCATATCTTCAATTTTCTTTTCCACTCTTTTTGTGTATTATTCTTGTCAGCAACTTGGATGCATGAGCTGTTAAGCTGAATGGGCGACAAATCTCGCACTTGTCAGCTCTTGCCTTTTTCGGAATTGTGAGAATGATGTTTATCCGAAAGTCAGATGGTATGTCACCAGACTCATACATTCTACACACCAATTCTGATGGAATCTTATCTATACCTTCTGCCTTATTTGATCTTAAGCCCTCCAATGCTGTTTTAAATTCTGATTCTAATACCGGACCCCTGTCTCTTCTGAAACTACTCCTGTCCCTTCTTCTACCACATCAGACAAATCTTCCCCCTCGCAGAGACTTTCAATGTATTCTTTCCACCTATCCACTCTCTCGTCTGCATTTAACAGTGGAATTCACGTTGCCCTCTTAATATTATAGCCCTTGCTTTTAATGTCACGGAGGGTTGTTTTGAATTTCCTGTATACTGAGTCAGTCCTAACGACAATCATTTCTTTCTCGACTTCTTCACATGCTTTACCCAGCGATTTCGTCTTAGCTTCCCTGCACTTCCTATGTATTTCATTCCCCAGCGACTTTTATTTCCGTATTCCTGAGTCTTCAAGAACGTATTCTACTTCCTCCTTTCATCGTTCATTTGAAGTATTTCTTCTCCTAACCATGATATCTTTGCAGTTACCTTCTTTGTATGTACGTTTTCCTTCCCAACTTTTGTTATCGTCATTTTTAGGGATGTCCATTCATCTTCAACTGTACTGCCTACTGAGCTATTCTTATTGCTGTATCTATAGCCTTAGATATCTTCAAGCATATCTCATCAATCCTTAGTACTTCCGTATCCAACTTCTTTGCTTATTGCTTCTTCCTGACTAACATCTTAAACTTCAGCCTACTCTTCATCACTACTATGTTGTTATCTGAGTCTAAGTCTGCTTCCCGTGTACGCCTTACAATCCCTTATTCTGATTTGATGTAATGTAACTGAAATCCTCCCGTATCGTCCGACCTTTTACAAAGTATACCTCTTCTTGTGATTCTTGAACAGAGTATTCGCCGTTACTAGGTGAAGTTTATTACAGAATTCAATCTTTATCCTCTCTCATTCCTTGTCCCAAGCCCACATTCTCCAGTAACCTTTTCTTCTACTCCTTCCCCAACAACTGCATTACAGTCCCCCATGACTATTAGATTTTCGTCTCCCTTTACATACCGTATTACCCTTTCAGTATCCTCTTACACTCTTCATCGTCAGCTTGCGACGTCGGCATGTATACCTGAACTATCGTTGTCGGTGTTCGTTTGCTGTCGATTCTGATAAGAATAACCTTATCACTGAACTGTTCACAGTAACACACACTGTGTCCTATCTTCGTATTCATAACGGAACCTACGCCCATTATACTATTTTCTGCTGCTTTTGATATTACCCTATACTCTTCTGACAAGAAAACCTTGTCTTCTTTCCACTTCACTCCACCGACGCCTATTATATCTAGACTGAGCCTCTGCATTTCAGGTTTTCTAGTTTCTTTACTAGTTCAGGCTTCTGACATTCCACGCCCAATTCGTAGTACGTTATCCCTTCGTTGATTATTCAATCTTTTTCTCGTGGCATTTCCACCAGGAGATCCGAAGAGTGTCTATTCTGGAATCTATTGCTAAAGGAGAGATCATCGTAACACTTCTTCATTTACAGGCCACGTGTCCTGTGCATACACGTTACGTGTCTTAAATGTAGTGGTTTGCATTGCCTTCTTCAGCCTCATGAAGATTTTTGTTGATTCGTCCGCCTTCAGGGGCAGTTACCCACCCCTAGGACAAAAGAGTGCCCTGAACCTCTGTCCACTCCCCCGCCCTCTTCGACAGGGCCGTTGACAGAATGAGGATGACTTCTTATGCAGGAAGTCTTCGGCCCGCCAATGCTGATTATTAATCAAAAATTTTAGCAGCGGTGGGATTCGAACCCAGGACCGAAGACGTTATGATTACGAATTAAAGACGCTACTCCGACATCGCGGGTAAGGCTATAATATTCTACCAGCTGTTTATGCTGAAGATACTTAGTGATTAAGGATGATTCGATGTAATGAAACTCATGAGAGCGCCAAGATCTTACATCGAATGAGACATCGATCGAGCTGCATTGGTTCAGCGAGCTATTCTGTAGCACCTCTCGTCGGCAGAGTAGGCAGCCCAGCAGCACAGAGCCCGCGCGATGGCTTCTGGCGCTCAGCCAAAGCAGGCGGTGTAGGGCGTGTGGCCCCGCGCTGTCTGCCCGGCGACCGACTGTCGGCCCTCAAGCGCTGAGTGCAGCCGTCAGCAGTCTGAGAGCCAAACCAACATGCTGCGCAGCGCTTCAGAGGCAGCGCACCAGTTGTCCGCTTGTATCCACTGATGGAACATCCTACGGGGACTGGTGACGTGTCAGCACTCGCAGTCAAAAGCTTCCTGCGATCAGCAGGGCGCACACGACCTCTTCAGCATTTCGGTCTGTCACACGGCGCTACAAGTCTCTCCAAATTTCAGTTCCTGCTGGACATTATGCTAACGTAAACGTGGAAAAGAGCGAAGATGACTGTTGTTTCTATTGGACACAAGGAGAAATCTTCCCACTTAGCCCACATCCGGATTTTATAGCAAGATAATTGTCTACTGCTGTAGTCTGCAATCATCTTATGACGTGCCGACACAGATACGTTCTATTCTCGTTAAATATTTTCTTCCATAGTCATTACTTTCATAAATAAACAATGCAGTGAAAGTAACATGTGCGGGCGAAGTCTCTCGCTGCAGCCTTGAGCCTCGCGTGTCTCTCCTTTTAGGAAGGATGGCAGCACATTCAAGTCTCGCCTGCACGTGTTCCGTGCACCTACAGTGGTAGGGTGAGGTTAGTAGTTTTGCCTGTGCGTTGCAGCTGTTAGTTGTGTCACTGTTTGGTTCTTCTGTGAGCTAAATGTAGTGAGAATGCTTACTACTGCAGAGAGTGCGTTTTTAAAGAAAGAGATTTTCGTTCGGGAGAGAACTTCACGGAACACGTGAGATGGCAATTTAGATTGCGTTTTCCTGCTTAGAGGTGTCCACAGCGTGACACTGTACTTCATTTAATTCCGAAATTCCAGACAACAGGTTCAGTTCATGATGCACCTCGAACAGGTAGCCCCACACCTTTAACAGAGCAGAAGCTTGACATTTCGGACGTTATGTTGCGGAGTCCAACAAAATCTCTGAGGAGATTATTGCAAGAGGCTGAAGTCTGTCTCTAAGTCTCTCAAAGATTGGGGATGTATACATATTAATATATATTGCCTATACTAGGCAAACCAGTAGCTTATTGTCAATGGTTTCAGCGATTTGTTTTAGATCGCTGTTTTAGATCGTACATTTTACACAAATGAGGCTTTGTTTGACCTATCTGTCCACATTAATTCTCAACATTCACGAATTTGGTCATAAAAAAACCACATGCCTTAGAGAAAAGCCATTTCATGCAGAGAAAATCTGAGTGTGAGTTGCCATAACGCAAGTGCGCTTTATCGGACCGGCCATTATCGATTCTACCATCACATAAGATATCTACTGCTCCCAGATAATTTTCCCATATTTTGCGCTACTGAATGAAAATTAGACCAGTCATTCATTTCTCAAACAAGACAACGCTACAGCTCATACTGCACACCATTCCCTACGATTTTTAGATGAAATCTTCGGAGACATTGTAATTACGAGAGATCTATGGCCTACGCGGTCACCAGATCTTAGCCAGACTATTGCCTTTGAAGTGCAGCTAAAATATTTGTGTGCCCAAATAACCAAAAGACAATAAATGAACTAAACGCAGCGTTAATTTTTCTGCATTCGACTACATGTGAAACAATGATAAAGGTGTTCGCAAATAAATGTGACCGAGAGAGGCGGCGCAGTGGTTACAATACAGGGCTCTCATCCGAGAGGACGACGGTTCACACACGAGTCCGTCCATCCTGAATCAGGTTTTCCGTGATTTCCCTAAATCACTTCAGATAAATGCCGGAATGGTTCAAATGGCTCTGAGCGCTATGGGACTTAACATCTGAGGTCATCAGTCCCCTAGAACTTAGAAATACTTAAACCTAACTAACCTAAGTACATCACACACATCCATGCCCGAGGCAGGATTCGAACCTGCGACCGTTACGGTCGCTCGGTTCCAGACTCAAAAATGCCAGAATGGTTTCTTTGAAAGGCCACGGCCGATTTCCTTCCCCATCCTTCCCTGATCCGATGGGACGGATGATCTCGCTGTTTGGTCCCTTCCCCCTAATCAACCAACCAATAAAATAAATGTAAAAGTGTTGAACTATGCCATCAAGAAAGAGGAAAACATTTGGAGCACCTACTCTGATATTTGTAAGTGCAGTGTAGTTAATATAATTAATTAATTTGATCGTTTTATTTGTAATATTGTTGAATCCCATTTCCCAGTGTAACTGCAGCTTCCAGGAGTAAGTGCAAGCCCCAGCTTATATAGTGGCGTGAATGACCTGCCAACCTCAAGCGTCCCGCAATGCAAGACTCGTGCTGCTCGCCCTATAGCTATTACGCAAGAGATATGTCTAAGTACTAGCATTTATCCTAAAATTATCAAGCTTCTGCCACTGCTAGGTTTTTAGAACAAGCGTATACGGACATTAAAAGTATTTATTCAATATCTCGTCTTTACGTGCGACTGTCGCCTGCCCGCAGCGTGGTGTTCAGCGTGCGGTGGCCACGTGCCTCACGGTGCTCGTACACCTTAACACGGGTTTGCGATAGGTAGAAAGAGTACGTTCAATGCCTGTATGAGGGAAAGACTTCTCCGACAATGTGATAAAAGAAGAAACAGGAGTCGGTATAGAAGAGACTGTGCATCCAGTATTAGAATCAGAATTTAACAGAGCTGTCGGAGACTTAAGATCAATTACAACACAGGTGATAGATAACATCAGAATTTGTAAAATCATTGGAGGAAAGTGGCAACAAAGCGACTATTCACGTCATTGTGTAAAAAGAATGAGTCTGGAGACATAGCGTCTGACGTTCGGAAAAATATCATCCATAAAACTTCGTAGACTGCAAGAACTGGCAAGTGCGAGAAATATAGTGCAATCATCTTAACAGTTTATATTGTTCAAATGGCTCTAAGCACTATGAGACTTAACATCTGAGGTCATCAGTCCCCTAGAACTTACAACTACTTAAACCTAACTAACCTAAGGACATCACAAACGTCCATGCCCAAAGCGGGATTCGAACCTGCGACCGTAGCAGCAACTCGGTTGCGGACTGATGCCCCTAGAACCGCTCGGCCACAGCGGCCGACTCTTGACAGCTCCTGCGTCCAACTTGCTGACAACAATAGCATACAGAAGAGTGGAAAAGAAAACTGATGATCTGATAGATGACGATCAGTTTGGCTCTAGGAAAGGCAACGGCACCAGAGAGGCAGTTCCGACGTTGTAGTTGA